>NC_135925.1:6247976-11872976 GCF_964058835.1 Carex rostrata
ATTTGATTTGTTTAATTTATAAAAAAAAAAAATTGCTTATCTCTTCCCCACATCATTCATACCTTCCTTTTCCCTTTTTAAAGAATTTTGAGTGTGAAATGGTGTGTGAAATGTGTGTGATAACATTGTACTGAGCATGCAAAAAGAAATGTTGCCTGATCATTCGAAAAGTACTACTGGTCTCTCTGACCTCAAAAGATAATATATATTTTAAAAAGTGCGGTACCCTTGATCATAGTGACCCAGTTTTGACGTCTAAATTTCTTTTGAGAGAGATCATAGAGTGAGTCTATGGCACTATGCATATTACGATTTGGCACTGTGTTTTCAAATCTTAACGGTCGATCCGAACCGTTCATCTTGTTCTCCATATTAATACGTATTTGGAGACCAAATTTTACATTTTTTGAAATTTTTTTTACTATTTTTTAAAATTTATTGAAAATCACTGTTTTTTGGATGGTCCAGAATTTTCAGATCAAGTGATTTTCTAAATATCTAAAAAAATAATAAAAAAAATTTAAAAAATGTAAAATTTGGTCTCCAAACACATATTAATATGGAGAACAAGATGAACGGTTCGGATCGACTGTTCGGATTTGAAAACTCGAATATAGAGCCGTAACACGGTGCCAAATCGTAATATGCATAGTACCCATAGACTCACTCGAGATCATATATATATATAAAGTATTTGTTGCTACTAGTATCACTATAATTCTTAATATTCAATTTAATAGTATTATTATTTAGCTTGCAGACTTGTATTTTTCTTATTAATTTCTATTATTCGTCTCCTCAATCAGACATAATATCCGTCTTCAAAAGTTACTTAGAGCATCTACATCGTTACTATTATTAGAGTTTCTAATTCAGTTTCAGATATGTGATATAGTTTCTTATTTAGAAACTATGCAGTACAATTTTTTTTTATATCAAGAAACTGTTTATAAACTCCATGCTGGTCAAATAATTTCTCATTTTTAATTAATTACTTATGTGGTTTAATGAAAACTTTAAAATTAATTTCAAGAATTATTGAGTTAGAAACTTTAGAGACCTTAATTTTTAAAAAATGATTAATAGTTATTTAAAAATTTATTTGAGTTGCTGGAAATTAATGATCATCATCATATAGTTTGGTCAGAGGCAAATAAGTAAAAGGAATGAAGTCAATAAACTTTTACTTTTCATTACAATTTTGTATTTATGTATGATCTCTTTATAATTTAGAGTATAATATTATGATACTGTAAACTATATCTTATTTTATGTAAAAATAATTTTGTATGATTAATCCGTATAGTTTGAAAGTCTTGCTTCCCTCTGAGTACCACGAATAAGCAATTAGCAATACATACGCCTAATAGAAAATGTTCCAATTTTAATATCACAACAAAATTCCAAAATGATAATGTGCTCCAAAAGGCTACAAATTTCATGCATTAATTAAATAAATAAAACTGTACCACCCGCCGTAAACATTAAACTAGATTTCTCAGCCATTAACTAGAGCTAGGTATAATGACTAATAGACCATGCAGGATGTTATATAATTAATTAGGAGTGTGTTATTAACATAATTTGGATGCTAATTGTTTTTCCCTTATAGGATTGGCGTCCTCAATGCTAATCAAATTATACTTGCATCATAAATTTATTAGCAAAGAAATAACAACTTTCAAGGGTCCGCAAAATTATTACCGATGAATAATGAGAATAATCTAAAACCGATAATTTACAAAATCACCAATCATGTTTCCAAAATAATATTTAATGAATTTCTATATACAATTTTTTTTTTTGAAATTTATGTGTGAAATTTATATCTGAATGGTACAGAATTTTTTAAATCAAGTGATTTTCTACATATCTAAAATAATAGTAATTTTTTTTTTTAAATGTAAAATTTGATCTTCAAACACATCACCTACACACTGGTGATTCTCTCCCGGTCTCCACTGTAGTTTGTCATGACAGCGCCAATGTTGAGTCACTAAGTTGTCCTCTATCGTTAGATTTACTTAAAATTCGTGCTTAAAGTTTGATCAAGCGGTACCGATTCATCTCTAATTGTTCAGGAAAAAGTTCACATCGTAGTCTGTATCAGTATGACGGAATGTGCAGTGGGTCACTTTGACCGAGTTAACACGTAACAGCCTAACAGGTCATCTAACAGAGTTACTGCACCGGATATATATGAAAAGGAAGCAGCAGGCCGTCGTAGAAAGAGTATTTGTTTTGTCATATGCATGAGAAGACCGGTAAATTGTGTACTCGATCTAAATTCTCTCTTTTAATTTTTTTTATCCATATAATGATACAAAAGATTAGGGGTGTTCATTGGGTCCGGTTTATTCGGTTTTGAACCGAACTGAATTAGTTTGGTTCAAATGGTTCGGTTCGGTTTGCTTTTTAAAACTGAATTATAACTTCTGTTCGGTTCAGTTCGAAAATTTTCAAAACCGAAATAACCAAACCGACTGAACTTTTATATAATATGAATTTGATCCGAACCGCTCCGGTTTATTTCTTAATACTCCGGTTTGTTTCTTAATCAATTGCTTTAAATACTTGGTTTATTTCTAAATATCTTAGTTTATTTCTTAATACTCCGGTTTATTTCTTAATATACTTCGGTTCATTATAAATCAATTATTTTAAATAAATTTTTTTTAATATATTTCGGTTTGAACCGAACAAACCGAAATAAAACTTCAGTTCGGTTCGGTTCGGTTGCAATGCTAATTCTATTCGGTTCGGTTCTAGTTTTAAAACCGAATTATAACTTTAGTTTACCAAGTTCGGTTCGGTTGAACCGATGAACACCTCTACAAAAGAAGAGTCCATCTTGTTCCTCTGACGAAAATGAGGTCGTAGGTCTGGTTTTATATTAATCAAATAGTGTGGGCTCCACTTTTCATTATATAAAAATAATAATTTTAAAGAAAAAAATATGAGTTATCATCGATTCAAACTTTGAATATTTTTTTATCGGTATAAATTTTACTGGTCTTTCTACTGATAAAAATTTAACAATACCTTTTCTAGTTCTCTCTTTACTTTTTAAATATTTTCTATAAATAAAAAATTCTCGTTTTCGGAACCATGTGGAAAAATTATTTATTTTTTCTTTTTTGCTTTAGTCGGAAAGACAAAATACAACATATTTTTTGAGTAAAGTTTAGACGTTAAGATATTTAACTATTTAATATTCACAAAAAATTATCTTTTTTGAATTTTAAACTTGAAATAAAATACAACATGTTACTTTTCACGACAGAACTAGAAAATTATATTAAAGGTCGAAACATAAAATTGAAAATACGTAATACGTGGAATACTGGAATCTCAACTCAAATCTTTACAAGCATACAAAGTGAAATTCTAATTATTAAATTATAAATAAACATCTAGCATATTGTAAGGAAGACTGAAACACACACACATCTCTCTTTTTCTATATATATTTAAAAGTAAAATAAAATAAAATTTAAATATACATAATTAAAATTTTAAAATTAAAGAGTGATTAAGCACCACTGTGATTGGTTGTAAATCCACCTCTGATCATATTCCGTTTTCAATACACATAATATCTCCAAGAGAAAAAAAAATCAGTAACCGTGTTGTTTGATTTAAATTTCGAGGGATAATTATTAAAATTAATGATATTAAAAGAATAATATATTTTGTTATTTAGAAATGGAGATGCTTTATAAGTTAAAAAAAAGAGTAAAAATAAATAAGACATGCATTTTTGTTCTCAAATATGGTACACATGAAGTTATCACTAGCAATTATTATTATTTTTTTTTATAGATTAGTGACTTTAAATGTTTACTAATAATTTTATTGATAAAAAATATATTTATAGCGAGTTGAATGATTTTAATTCTTAATTTACTATTTTTATTCTCACAAAATTATCTGAACTACTCTAAATTATATTAATTCCCTAATTCTACTTATATACACTGTTAATCACTTTAATAATCTATCATCATCTCTTACTACGATCAGATTTGCTCTTTCGACCGCTACTATGCTCTGATAACTGAATCATAGCACCGTTACACTTCGATCAAAATAGATATAAATTCTATGCTCCGCGCTCCGATGATACGGCGCTCTCGACTCCAATCGGTTCTGATTCCTTCTCTCTCTGGCTCTTTCTCATTCTCCACTTTATCCAGAGAGGTAGGGTCGAAAGGGAGAAGAGAGGCTATCATGTACTTACCTTTATTTTTTTGTTAACAGAAAAATGCGTTGATTCTATCCTTCTATCTGTAATTGTAAACACGTATTAACTGGCTTTAACAACCAGTTATTTTTAATATATAATAAAAAAAAACTGAATTATCATGTATTTTAACGTTAAATAAGTTACTGCTAACAAAACATTTTTTGCTTTTATCATAGAACTACTTTTTTAATATTTTTTATTTGATTCAGAACACACACATATATATAGAGAGTAAGGCTATTATGCTTTGCAAATTAAAGTGAGTGTTTTAATTTGCGGTCATATTTCTAATTTCAAAGTTCAAAATTCGATCCAAACTGTTTAAATTAATATTCATATTAAATTGTGCTTGGAGACCAAATTTTATATTTTTTGAAAAATTTTTACTATTTTTTTAGAAATTTTCAAAATCAGTGTTTTTTAGAAAATTATGGACGATAAAAAACAATGATTTTGAAAAATTCTAAAAAAATAATAGAAAATTTCAAAAAAATATAAAATTTGTTCGCCAAGCACAATTTAATATGAATATCAACTTAAATGGTTCAGATTGACATTTTGAATTTTTAAACTAGAGATATGAGTGCAAATTAAAACACCCACTTTAATTTACAAAATATATATATTTATGTATGTAAAATTTCAAAAAAACAATCATATACTTGAGAGCTGTACTCCTTCCGGGATTCTTTATTAATTAAATAGTCAACCAACCATAGTTGACCAAACCGTCCACAGAAGAAAGGCTTGTAATGACACGTGCTACTCCCGCATTCACGCATGATTCTCAATTTCTAGTCAAGCATTTTTCGAAAAAAAAAAAAAAAAATCTATTCATGTTAGCTACTTTTTTTATTTAAATCTTATTTGAGCGGTCTCGTCAGGTTAATTCAATGGAATGAAATCTGCTGAAATCCTCAAGGATTTCAGGAGCCTGAAATTTCAAATCCAACTATCTAAATTTTTTTATACACGAATCTCAAAGCAGACAGTTTTTTATGCACAAATCTCAAAACACATAAATGGTTGAATTCAGAATTTCAGGCTCCCTGAAATCCTTGAGAATTCCCGCAGATTTGTTTCCTAATTCAATTGATTGCCCAAGAGCTTTGAAATAAAAAAAAAATGATTGCCTGTGGGATTTGGTCGTGCTCGTATTCTAATATACATCATAGGTACTATTATGTGAAATGAAATGACCCGAACTGTTTTTTTTTAATCTGACATTAATTTTAAAGAAGACTTTTAAAATTTAAATAGGTATCCGATTGAGTTTGATCCGATAAAAGTAAATATAAACTATAAAGTTGTGATTTTCATCGTGCGGTTTACAGAGAATATGGATCCCTTCCGCTCCTGATTTTGAACTCGAAATAAAAAGATACACACAGTAATATTTAAAAATGAGAGGATCACAATTCATAGCTTATGTAATTTCTAAACAGAATTTTTTATTTTGATAATTTTTTAAATTCTAAAAATGTATATTTTAACACTACTGTGTATTGGTGTCTACGTACGTATCAATAAAATTTGACTCGAGAGTAAGTTCGACGTTCATCGGACCTACTTTGATTTGACGGGTTCAAACACTGTCCAATATGCTTTAAAATTTGTGCGTTCTGCTTCAATTTATGTGGGCACAAATCTTATGATGGATCGAACGGTCATAGAGCTCATTAGATTCAAAAGTAGTCCGTTCTCATAGAATTTGAAGATTAAACCTCCACATTTCTCCTCAAAAAAGAATTCTTTAAAAATTATATAAAAAAATAGATGAACAGTTTTGAGAATTTTTCCGAAAAACGAAATTATTTATTTGATTTCTTTAGACATATTCAATGATTTTTTTTTTTTAAATTTCAAGTCCATAGGCAACATATGTGTAATAGTGTGACAATTACAAGAAATAAATGTCTAAAAAAACTGAATTAATTATTCAATTTTTTATGAAATTGAAAAATCAAAACACTCCTTTCATTTATTGATAATTTTTTGATTGTACTAAAAAAAAAAAAAAAAAAAAAAAAAAAAAAATCAGATTTTGAAGTTCCAAATTCGCAATCCCCACAGATTGTGCACACCGACGGAGTTGACACTTGGTATATATTAAAAAAAATATAGACAAAGAAAAACAAGAAGCCTAACGGGCACGGTACGGAGGTCACAGTCTCACAGAGAGAGCACCCGCGTACCGGTGGTACGTACCGCTAATCACGCAGGATCGCGATTTGCGAAACACCGGAAAAGTAACCACCGTGTGGGACCTGCTATCACATAGTCAACGAGATAGTCGGTGGTAAATCGTCTCCATTTATTAGTTGAAAAGGAGGTATCTAGACATACGGGCTACAGCAGCAATCATTTGCTACTCGGACGTGTCCGGTGTTTTTGTAAATGGAGAGGTATAATATTTGTATAAACATAAATAAATCATCACCACAATTAAATCTAACGCCGAGGTATGCACTATTTCTTCAATTTCTTATATTTTTATTTACTACCATATACATCTAGAATTACGTAAAATAAAATCTTCTCCTGACCTAATAATTATTACTACAAATTCACATCTTAAATGTTTCTCACTTAATTTTCGACTTACTTATAAAATACACATTTATTTATTGTTTAATGTACATTCGGCTATTATAAAATACACGATTTATCTAATAAATAACTCATACTTACTTATTTCAGTATTAAACAATTGCTAAAATCTATCGCACATTTAATATGGAGAGTTCAGTTCGAGCTATCAATCATTCCATGAAATATTAGAATTTTAAAAAAGGTAATACCAATGAATATCATTCACGGTAACGTGTTGTTATTATTTTGATTTTGAATGATTATTGCTTTCATCAATCCTGACTATTGTATAATTCACACTTGATTATTACAATATACACACTTGCTTATTATTATTATTATTATTATTATTATTTTTAAATTTAACTAAAAATAGTAAAGTGTGTAAAGGATAAAAACTTTAAAAATATAATATAATATTCCATTGTTTACTCTTTCCTATGAGAGACTCCTATGCCAAAAACATCAATTCTCTTTATTGTACTGAATTTTTAGGGCATTAATTTTTCTCTTTTGGAACAAAAATTATTGGGCTTTCACAAATAAATAATTTAGCATTTGTGGGAGACATCTTTTATAGTGAAATGGACTTCTGAATGACCTATCTATTACTTTCTAGTTTTTCATCTACTAGTTCCGGTACCATGCATCTCTATTAAATTTCATAATTTTCATTTATTTCACAGAAATTGACATGCCAGTGTGCCACTAGGCAAGGACAACAGACATTAATTAGTGACAATATTAGCAACCATAAAATAAGAAAGAGGTTGTATACTTAGATATATGTATGAATTGCATTCGAGTTGTTTTAGATTGATAATAAATTGAAGTTTAGTTTATAGGTTTGGTTTGAATTAAGACTGATTTACATGGATCGACATTGGTCTAGTTCAAGAGCGGATAAGGTCAGATTGGTTCAATCATCATTTCATGCTACTGTTTCTCTCGAATTTGAATCATCTAGAATTTGAGCCATTTTTTGGATTCCAGATTACATATATTCATATTTTCTGAAATTTAAGTACTTTGTCTTTGATCTCATGCGTTTTGAGTTTTGGGTTTTTAATTTCGGATCGTATCGGATTTAAGGTCGTCTCAGATTCACAAATCAGACTTATGCTTTTAACAGTTAATTAGACTAACTTTTAGACTAAAATTATAACCAAATATAAACTAACGGTCAAGTCATAGTAAAAAAAAGAAAAGCCTTGTATTCGACCCTATTGCATTTTAACTTTGGTAAAAACGAGTTGGATTGAATGAGTTGAACAAATTGGGCGGGATATAGTTTTTTGTGCTGCCATACATGATACATGAGACAGACAAATGTCAGTGCACGGGAAATTACTTGGATAGTATTCTTACAAAATGAAATACAAATATAACCATATAGAATAAATGTTAACACAAAACGATGAACTAACATAAAACCAATGTCAATAGAAATTATATCTGAAACCTACATATACAATCCAAAAACTTAATTTGTAGAAATTTATTACCAAATAGTATAGGAAATTTGATGCATTTACAATGGGCAGTACACCAAAAACATAAAGAAATTCTATGACACAAAAAATCCAATCATTAACTCGTTCATGCAAAAAAATGAATCTACATACGGGTTTGAAATAAAATAAAAGGTACAAAAAAAATCGAATCACTAACTCGGTTATTTTAAAATTGCCTAAACAAATTTTATGACAACAAAATACCACCGCCATCCATCCACTTTTCTATATTATTTTTAAATTTTAATTAATTTATTAAAATAAAATATTCTGTAAATAATCTGTCCCCAACACGCCTGATTGGACCGGAAGCGTATCCTCTGTGGAGTCGTTCCGTGCAGAGGTATGTGGAGCTTTTAATCTGGTCCGTTCGTTTCGGATTGGACGTACCCGATTAAAAGCTCCACAAATTTTGAGAAATTTTTTTTTTCAATTCAAACAAGATCTGATTTGTTCCGTCTGATCCAAAAGGAACGGACCAGATTAAAAGCTCCGCACGGAACAACTCCGCAAGGATACTATTCCTGACTGGACCTCTACTGGCGGACCATGGATTTACCATTTGACTCATACTGAATTGAAACAAGCCAAATATAGAGGTCCCAACAAGTGACAGCAAAAAAACAGGGCTCATTGGTTACTACTTTTGATAGATTCATGCATGAATGAACCCGTGATTAGTTCTTCTGAAAGTGTCAATCCACCAATTAATTGATTGCGCTGCATGCAATTCATGCACCCCAATTTACTCCGAGAATTAAATTAATTAACTGCGTACATTATTTAGTCTTGGTACTGGTAGGATTCTGACCTCTGAGATCATAACAGCTATACCTCACTAAGAATAGTAAGTACTTATTTTTTATTTTAATCTGAATTTAATGTTCCTGACTGTGTATCAGCCCCTTGTTAATTTAAGATATTTTGATAATAGTTAATTTAAATTCACATACTACAAGACCTAGAAAGATATAAAGAGATGGACAAACTGTTACCCTGCTACTCAACCAATTTAGATTTTAGACGAATAAATTATCAAAGAAATGAAATTTCTTAGAGCATCTACATCCCTAAAACTCAAAAGAATTTCTAAATAACTGTTAACTACTTTTTAGAAATTATGGTCTTTAAAGTTTCTAACTCTCACATCCCTGAAACTCATTTTAGAGTTTCTATTAAATCACGTCAACAACAAATTAAAAAGGAGAAACAATTTGAGCCAATCATTTGGCCAACATAGAGTTTATAAACTGTTTCTTAATAAGAAACTTTCATGCATAGTTTCTAAATAAGAAACTCTCCCACATCCTTGAAACTGGATTAGAAACTGTCACGTCAGATTAGAAACTCTAATAGTTTCAAGGATGTAGATGCTCTTATGTTTAGCTATTTAGGTTTTGAATTATCATTTTAGATAAATTTACCAATAAATTATTTAATTGACATAGTTCAATAAGTTGACATTTAAACTGATTAAAAACTGTGTCATAAGTCATAACTAGCCTGCGCATTGCTGGGCTAAATTGATATTTCAAATAAAGAGAAAACAGAGAATGTGGTCACCTCACATTGAAATTTCAATCCTCAATTCCTCATAAATATCATTAACTTGCATGGGACGTGCAACCAACTTTGGGATTCTTACATAAGTATAATACGAGATATAAAGACAGGCTTGCTCAATTAATTTTAATATTAAGAAAAACATATATATAAAAGTAAATTGTATTCTTATGCATCTTTGTTTTGATTCGCATGAAGACAAAACTGTTCTGTTAAAATCTTTACCCCATTTTTTTTTTTTTTTTTGACAATTTTACTTGAAACTTGAGAAAGGAAAAAGAGAAAAGAAGATGCTTGCACAAAATTAGGGGAATTAGCTAGCTGATGCTTTAACCGCTTCCCGCCAAAATCAAATCTTTTCGAGGGAAGCAACAGGAGTTAACATGCAAAACAACTAGATAATTAATTACATGTACAAAAATCAGCAACTTAAATTTTTGATTCAACCTTCAACCAAACCCTAATTGTAGCATTGCCCCAAACTCTAACCTCTAATTACACCGCCTAAATCGATCAAGACATCTACTATTCTGGAGGCTAGAACAGATTCAATATAGATACAACCAGCGTGTATGCTGTAACAAACTCATTCAATTCGACAACTGATATCCTCTATAAAATCGTTGTCAGCATTTGACCGACGAGGTTTGAGTATGATGGGGAAGATGCGGCTGTTCGAGCAGGTGTGGTTGCAGCAGTTCGTACCGGTGTATTTGCAGCAGTTCGTGCTGGTGTGGTGGCAGCTGAGGTTGTAGCAGTTGTTGGTGTGGTAGGAGTCATTGGCTGGCGTGGTGTGGTCGGTTGTTGCTTGACAAGAACTGTCGGTAGGGGGCTCGCCTTTCTTCGGTCGTGTTCTTTCATTAACTCGTGCGCAAACCATTCTAGTTTCTCTGCATTTGTCTGGTCGGCTAGCTTTTTCCCTCGAAAGAGCACAGATTCGATATTTCTCTGCGACAGCATATCCTCGGCCTCCCCGACCACTTTCTTGATGTCACTGAAACTACTGTTGGCCATCTTTGATTTTGCAAGAGAAGGCCCTGACGCCTATTAGATTCAATTAATTTCATAAATAATTGGAAAATACGAAATGCATAGCAGAGCTTCTCTGCTTTTTACAAAAAAATTATACTTATCACTTGTCAGTAAAAGTTAATTATACTCCTGGTTTGGTCAAAGGTGCATCAAAGAACACAAGTTACCCAACCTTTGGTACTAAGCTAGCAATAACACCAAAACTGAGATTACAAATTCAGGTAAAAAAGAGGTCTGTAATTGTGAAAAACATGAAAAGGGAATATACAAAAGGGACATATACTTGTACATGATTTATTCAATAATCAAATAAAAAAGACATTTGATGGTACCTGAATGCGGATGTAGTTGCTTGCCCTGCTTCGTCCAAATGCCATTGCAACTGCCTGATCTACCTGGTACAGATTGAAAGGGAAAGGATCACACCACAAGTTCAAATATACCCATACAAAATTGGAACTTATTTTTTTTCAAAAGAGAGCTTAAAATAGTAGTGTCGGTAGAACTCCAAACATTGCATTATCTTACAGGACCTATGGGTCGAAAACAAAAGTTCTTTTATGAGGGGACCTGACTAATAAATGGCCTTCAATTCATTTACTTTTAGAGGCCTGAAATTAAAGAGAATTGGCCTGCTCGTAAACATTAGAACAAGAATGCAACCGACTATTCTATTCCTGATCAACAGTAGCAAGTTTTGTAAAAAGCCCCAAAAAAGTCAAAAGTAGAAAATAAAATAAAACAGGGAAAAGAAAAGCAAGAAACTTCCTGTCTGGGGCATGTTTTATCACCTTTGAGAACTCAATATCTAAACATGCAGATACTAAATACCAGAACCCAAATTGTAAAATCAAGAAAGTCTTAAGGTACATTCATGACCAAGGGGTTAAAACAGTAAACCACTATAAACCTTAAAAATAAAAAATAAAACAGAGAAACAAAATGTATTAACCAACATACACAAGCACTTACCATATCAGCCACACCCTCCGCTGCAATTCGCACGATTTCACCCTCGCTGGCTTCCCCAGCCGCTTTCGGGCACCCGGCATCACTACTTCCAATAGAAACAACTAGCAAATCGTCGACCCCTCCCGCAAGCGGGAACTCCTTTTTGTTATTCAAGACATGTGTTATGGCAGCTGCAGTCGGGTTCCCCATTGTGACCCCACCACCAACAGCCACCACCCTTCTTTTGCCATCCACCGACTTTGCCTCTATTCCTCCATCAATCCCGTCACAACATGTTGCCTCGCACACCTCCCGGACCTTAAAATCATACCCTTCATTTTCAATTGCATCTGCCCGGGAGAACAAAAATGCGGACCCCGTGGTGAGGTCGTAACAAGGTACCAGCACCGGCCTGACCGTATCCTTCAGTGTCATTTCCCCGAACAACTTTTTGAAACTTTTCACCCTCCCGCTTGAATTGCGAAAAATCAGACCCTTTCTTTTCTTCGACCATGTCTTTTTTAGATTCTTTATCAGGAATTGCAACGCCTCCTCAGCTGAGAAGAGGGGCCGTCCATGAGGAGAGCGAGCAGACAGCATGCATGCGAGCACGCCACCTGCTCCCGACCCAGCAAGCACATCAAAAAAATCAGAAATGCGAACTGACGGGTCACCGGAGCGGGTCCGTAGTGAGGATTCAAGGCGGGCCAGGGCTGCACCGGCCAGGAGGCCATCAGCAGCACGGCCCCCGCCATCGATAGAGAGAATGCACACTTTCCCGGGAGAAGGGCGATTGCGTGGGGTGGTGAGAGGGGAAGGGGAATAAGTAGGAGTCGGAGGGAGCGATGGGAGGAAGAGCTTGGGATCATCATACCCGAAGAGGAATTTCGATTCGAGAATAGAGAAGATCTCGTAGCTGAGTTTGTCGACATCGAAGGAAGGGTCGAGAATGGATGATGGTGGTGGTGGGGAGGCTGTGGTGGTTGCCATTGGAGAGGGGAGGGAAGAGAAGGGGGGACGTGCGGGGGTGGCTTTATGAAGTTTTTCAAGGATGCAAGGGTGGTTTTAAATAGACTGAGGGAGGGATTGGAGCAGAGGCTCTGGGACTTAGGCGCTTGGTATAGTCGTCTCGCTCGTTTTCATACTATTATCATTACACTTTTGGCAGTCATGGTCCATTGAAAATAGAAAATATGAAATAGTTAGTGCTGTGGGGGCAAATGTTAATCGACGTTAGTGCCTCCGTGTGTTACATTCACAGAAAAGTGTTAACGAGTTTTATAATTTATGTTTCCATAGATGCTAGCTATTTTATTACGACTAGACAAAACAAAGCCAGTTGTTGCTTTTTTTTTTTTCTGAATCAATTTTGAACGAGATATTTGGGAGGTACTAATTGGATTATTTTTCTTTTTTGAATTGGTATATAACAATTTGTTTTTAGATGAGTTGGGAGCATTATGTGGGTTCTTCAACAAAATAATATACTTTTTGGAAATACGATCTGTTCTGCCCTTTTTATTAGTCAACAATGGATTCGGTTCAGAGGGTACGAAATTGCATATATAGATAGAAGAGGAATAGGTACACAGTATCCATTTGTATTGGCGCATGGTACCTGGACCTGTGTGAGGTATTCTGCATTGACTCTGCTAATTGTTTGGTTATGGAATTAGAAAGAAAAAACACTTCATTAAAAAAAAAAGGTTAAAATACATTTTAAATTCAGTCGGGCGTACGAGATTGTGCTTTTCATTACAGAATGCATGTGATGATGAGCATTCGGAACTGAATTTTATGAGTACAAACAATACATTGTTTCTTTTAAGTGACTATGAATCTAATGTTAGAACGTGGATTTAGAAACACCGGATTGTTATTAAGAACAAAATAAAAGTATTAAAATATTTAATGCAAATTATAGAAAAAAATATCGTAATAAATTAGTAGAATTAAAACTTGTATATATGAGGAAGGTCGCAAATTTGAAATCTGGATGAATGAATCAATTGTGGATATTAAAATAGTTTGATGACTTATTCTCCAATCTTAACTAAAAAAACATGTATATCACGAGTGAACTATATATGTTGTAAGATATATTTTCTTTATGTACGAGACATGCAAGTGCATTTGAATGAATCAATGAAATAACGAGGTTAGCATCTAACTTAACATTCGAAACAACCACCTAACAAATTAATAAAATATCAAAATAGTAAGCTAATCCAAGCTAACTCAATAGTTCAAAACAACTACTTTTTTCACCAAAATACGGAATAACAAGCTATTTTTTGCTATTTCAGAGCTAATTCAAACTTTTTACTATTCCGAAGTCATCCAAACACACTCATATTTGAAACATGTTCTAAAAAGAAGATGAAAAATGACTTCTTATTTTTTTTTACAATAAAGATTAGAAGTCAAGTTATCCAAAACTATTTATTATTTATAATGGATTCTATATTTGAATTTCGAACGTGGGATATCTTACATGGAGGAGGTCATTACCTTTACCACTAGATCGAAGATTGATTTTAATGGCTTCTTAATTTAATATCTATCATAATTAAATGAACAATAATTTTGCCACATTTTGTAGGAAATATAAAAGAGAAAAGTATTCATAAATTTACCGACCTAAATGAGAAGAGAATAAGTATTTTTATTAAAGGGATAAACTAATTGTCTCTCAAACCCAATCTCAGAAACGTTCTCAAACTATCACTTATCTAATGTTCCGTCTAACTCTTCAAAGCTTTGCCTACAATTCTTTAAAATACTACTAGAAAGCTTTTAGATCTAAAATCTAACTAGTTCAACTCTTAACTACTTATTTTTTCAATTTGTCTCCAAGCCAAAAATGAAATATTATTCCCCCTCCACTCTTTTTTTTTTCTCTGATTTATTCTCGTGCATACAGTAAAAGACCGGAGTCACTTTAAATTTTGCTTCTTAAGCTTTTAAACCTATGTATACAAAATCCTTTAAAGCACTCGTGCGAAACTTTTAAATTAACCTCTGTCTACAATGCTTTAAAGTACTCATGTCAAGTCTTTAAACCTAATATGTAACTTATCATTTTTTTTACAATAAAAATTTGTATGCACTTTAAATTTTGTGTCTAAAGCCTTTAAATCTTTGTCTACCACCATTTAAAGTAATCATGTCAAGCCTTTAAATCTTACATGTAACTTATCAAATATTTTTGAATGGTTAAAAGCCCGTAGGCACTTTAAATTTTGTTTCTCAAGCTTTTACAAATGTATACAATCCTTTAAAGTACTTGTGTCAAGTTTTTAAACTTTACACATAACTTGTCAAATTTATTTTGGACAGTAAAAGTCCGTAGGCACTTTAAATTTAATTTCTCAAGCCTTTTAACCTCTGCTACAATCTTTTAAAATACTCGTGTCAAGTCTTTAAATCTTACACATAACTTATCAAAGTGCAATATTTATACATAACATATGAAACCTTTAAACCTAGCATATGAAGTCTTTGAATCTAGCATATCCAATTTTTATACGTAGTAAATCTAAAAAAAGAAAAAAAAACACAACATAAATATAATATAAAAGAACTTCATCATAGATCTCATTTGAAAAAGAAAATTGAGTATAATATGTTCACATTTTTAGATTCGCAAAACCCGTCATAAATCGTTGCGAAAGTGAACAAGAATGATCGAAGAAAAAAATGGATGAAAATAATCTTTTCTTTTTTAGACAAATTGAAAATTGAACTAGGGACGGTTCAGGATGAAGACTTAAAGACAACCTTTCCGTTTATTATATTTTAGTTTTTTACTATCTATGAACAAACATCGTTCTTACTAAAAATTACGTTCGAATGATATATAATCAATCACTTTATAGATCAAAAGACTCGATCAGTCGATCCACCTCTTCAATTTGAGGACCACACCCGATTTCCTATGAGATATCCTAACAATAATATATGCTCTTTATGAACAATTTAATTTCTTCAAAATAAGGGATATTATCTAAAATTAGATGAACTTCGTCTCATCCAAAAGGGCATATATGATCATGATACCCTCAGATGCAACATTATTATTTTTCCCGTATATGATCTTATAGAAAATCAAAGCATCGCTAGCTTGCAGTCAAGATCTTTGGATGATCACTTCTATTGTTGAATTTGTTGCTCTAACGACAAACATAATCATATCTTACACGTCCAATCAATATGGAAAGAACGAAAACAACATGATTTTCCAACAAAGATAGAAGACGAAGATTGTCCTAATAATGTTAGTGGCTCCAGACTCGTTATGAACATCAGTGTACTATAAGGTCGAGACTCCACGGGTCCGGATCCCCTGAAGTAACTCAACTTTTGGGTTTTGGATCGAGACCGTCCGATTCAAATCCGTCGCTCAAGATTGCTTTGGAATTCGAATTTGTTGCTCGGGATGTGTGCGCTCCACTTCGGATGAATTATCACGGATTTGAATCAGACGGTCCCAATCTAAAACCCAACCTTTGAGTTACTTCACTGGATCTGAATTCGAGACTCCACAGCATCCAGAATCCCTCTCCGAGATCGGATCCTCTGCATTACTTCACCATTTGAGCTTTAATCCGAACCATCTAATCAGAATTCAGACAAATTCGATCCAAATCTGTAATGTATGGGACTCCTTTAAGATTTGTATTACTATATAACAAACGAACCGAATTCAAACTCAAACGATGATGCCCTTGAGGTGATATTAAGTCTCCCTCCTCTCCCTTTCTTTGATTAGATTTGTTACTCTAATATGATTGTCAAGTTTTCTTCTCGTCATTTTGGTTTAGATTTGTTCTGATTGTTTTTTTCTCTCTCTTTTTCTTATTATGTTCTTTAGCTTTGTAAATATCAATGGTTTAAATAGCGTTTATCGCGAAATAGCGTACGGGTTAAAAAAACCGCGCTATGCTCAAATAGCGCGGAATAGCGCGCTATAGCGGCGCTATTTGGACATAGCGCCATAGCTTTTTTGGTCGGAAAACGCTATAGCGCCGCTATAGCGCGCTATTTAAAACACTGGTAAATATAGTGTAGAACTAGGGTGTTTTGAAGTTCACCGCAATATTCTTGATAAGCTGAACTTCAAAGTCTATTGAATTAATTTTAAATGAAGTATTCAAACTATTAAAATCGATAAATTATACGAGTAATGAGTTATCTGTTAATATGCAACATTTATAACTTTTCAAATTAATTTAGTATAAAATCAAACAGTAAAAAAGAAGTTTATAAGTAAATTTTATTTTATTTTAATTAATTTTAGCCGTTTGACTTTATACTAAATATATTAAAAAAATTAAATTTTACATACAAACATATGGTTCGAATTTGTCTTTTGAAGTCAATTCAATATATCAATATGTTTTTGAGTTAAACATAAATTGGACATTGCATCAATATTGTTCATAGAGGATCCAGCCGTACTATTTTTTAATAAAAAATTAACATTTTTGTCATTTGATAAACAAAATCTATGATTTAAAGTCAGGTCAGTCATCACCCCAAAATATTTTTCTCTGAATTGCGTACTGGAAAGAAGGCTGTCGCCAGAACTGGAGCGGCCAGGAATCAAAGAGGTCTCCACGTGTCCCACCTCTTCTCAGTTCCCACCGACACTTCCTCTGTTCACAACTCAACATTAACCCAGGTCAAAACTAACCACTATGTAACAATTACAGAAATTTGCAACATTATAGTTGGTTAATCGCTGTACACTGGTAATTACTGGTACGAGACGCGCGAGTTGCTTTGGAATCACATCTATATATTACACGCAGGCACACACGTGAGTGATTGAATAAGGGGGCTGAAATTTTTGAAATAGAGAAGGTGTCGAGGGAGCGCAGGACACGCCGCTGACCACGGTTTTATTTTAATTTATCATTTGAAAATTAATTTAGTGTCAGATTAAAAGAAACAATAGTATAAATTTTTTTACCAGAAAACTCCGCAGGAAAAAACAAATGAATTTAGAGAGATGGCAGAGAGAGCCGCACCAGGCGGCACCACGTAGTCTTGCATCGCCGCCACGTCCCTCTGTCGGAGGAGCATCCAATGCTTGCATTTTCTATTTAATTATTGATTAAATTCATCTTCACACATTTCGCTCTAACTATTCACCACATACTCTACTGTTTTAACAGCTTATATTTTTCTTCTGTTTTGTTTTTTGTCTTTTTCAAGTGCTCTTGGTTTCAGTGAGTCAATTTACGTCCGGGGCCTGGATTCTCGCTGCTGCTTTCCTATTTAAGAAAGTTTTTTTTTTTACTTCTTTTTCTAGAAATTAATTCTTGATTTATCTGATCCGATATTTTTTTTGGTTCAAAGTAATATTATTGTGAGTGTTTAAACTCACTCAGGATGTTCGTAATTTAAAATACATAATTGATGGTTTGACTTCAAACTGTAAATTAATTTAAGTATTGGTATTTTCAATTTATTTATTTGAGATGATTTGTGTGAAATCAATATTCTGGAAAATAAATATCAGAGTCAAATATCTTCATTTTTTTGTGTTTTCATCATACTTTTAGTTTTAGAACTAAAATAACTTAATATTTAGAAACCTAAAATGCTAAAATAAAACCGTTAGATATAATATTTTTTTTTGTGCACACGTAAAATATCATGACGAATTAATTTTGTTTTCATTAGTATCGATAAGTTGCAAAAAATACACCTATATAGATAAATTATGAACGTCGATTTTCCGACTTATTAATTTATATATAACTAAAATCGAAAAGTGATAATTTTTTGTGACCATGTAAAGAAAATAATATAGATCACATCTCAAAGTCTTTTATTTACATATAAATTTTAAAAAAATTGTTATTAAAAGATAGAAAATGGACACATGAAAACACGATAGAGAGTTAGAGACACAAAAGAAAAGAAAAAAAAAAAAACATTTTGAAGACTCCTCCTTTTAAATATCAATACTAAGTTACTAACTCTAAAATTTAAACATAACAAAAAATATACATGAAAATTACATTTTTATTTATCTATAGAGCGAGCAATCTTGTCTCCCTTCTTTATAAATCTGCCCTTGAATAAAACTTAAATAATTAAAAATTATCGATCTGAATAAAGATGAAAGAGCCTAACATAAATTTAACACATATGTAAGTGTAACAATTTTTTTTTGAGGTAGAGTATGTAACCAATTTTACTAAAAGGATTTAGTATATATATCTTAATTTCTTTTTTAGAGTGTGTTCTTGAGCCGGAATAGAGAATGGGAAAGAAAAAAAGTAAGAGGGGAGACATTAAAAGGTTCATCTCGTTTTATCCACACCCGATTAGTTAAACAAAAAGAATTCTTAATCATACATGTCTTATCAAATACAATACAAATTAGATAAACAAATAAAAAAAATGCTCATTGAATAGATATACATGAGCCATGAATACAACTTTATTATATCATTCATCATCTCAATATAAATATATAAGATATAAAATTTTATAATTTTTGTTTTTAATAATTATTGTATATAACGAGTAAGAAATAGTCTTATTTTGTACTTTTATCTATTATGTTAACAAAAAAAAAAAAAACTATTCATATCCAATAATGTAGTGTAAAAAAATCTTATCCGTATATATCTTATCGAATATAGCATGGATCGGATAAACAGATAAAGGAGTATAATTAACACCCCTATGCATATCCAAATCCTCACTTTTACATTTTTTTTTGTTTTTGTTTTTCATTAGTCCTGTTTTCTTTCAGCATTTAATAACTCAGATATTTACCCCTAAAACATAGGGCCATATACAATTATTAGTAACTATGGAATCCAAGGGCGAGGCCCACTGAGGATCAGTAAAGAGATAAAACGAATTAAAACAAAATTAAATAGAAGAAAGTTAATGAAATGGGCATCACTGAATCAACTGTCTCACACTCCACGTGAGATAATTTTCCTGAGAAATCTTGCCACCATCTCTCTGCTAAATGTTGTTCAGGCAATTTGCAAAAATTATAATTTGGAGCAGGACCACTTGCACATAAGTTTTTACTCTAAATAA
Source organism: Carex rostrata (assembly GCF_964058835.1). NCBI lineage: Eukaryota > Viridiplantae > Streptophyta > Magnoliopsida > Poales > Cyperaceae > Carex > Carex rostrata. The sequence goes on from NC_135925.1 coordinate 6,267,948, forward strand.
ACAAGCCAGACGCTGATCCACATGTATTGGAATGCCAACACAACACTTATATATTAATGTTCTAAATAATTCAGATCTGGAACTGGATACTTTGAATCGGAGAAAGGTTTAATGTAAGTATCTTTTGTAAAATTTTAATGAATTCTGTTAATTAATTTTCTTATATTGTACCGGATTAATTAAAAATTTTCATGTTACTATATATATACAGTTTATGTGGCTACAGTTTTGTAGCTGAGTCATGTAGCAAATTGATTTTTATGTGGCAAGCTGGCAGCAGCTTAATTTGTGACTAGGGTGTTCATCGGTTTAATTCAGTTAAAATCAAAATAAAATAAGATATTATTTATACAAAGCACTTTAGTTCTACTAATATGATATTATTTATACAAAGGAGAGGAGAGGGGACTTTCGATTTTAACTGTTCGTAACGGGGAGAGGTCAAAACCAGCAACTTTTCTCTCAATCGTCGGCTATATATATCGACAGAGATCTGAGTTTCAATCTCGTCTCCATCTTTCCTTTTTTTTTTTCTCTCTCGTTTCAATGACTGTTAGGTGAAAGTAATAAAAAAAAATAAGAAGTAATATTTCTCTCTCCTCATGCTACCCTTTTTTCTTGTCTGAAAGCTATTCCATCTTTTGGCTATTCCATCTTTTGGTGGAGTTAGGAGGACAACGCTATTCAATACTGTTCCGAATAGCACTCAACTTGTTTGAATTGATAATTATTCATAATAGCGTTACTATTATGAGAACAACGCTATTCTCCTGCATCCAAACGTACCTCATGTTGTTGGTGATTAAACATGCACCGTCATCTCTACTCTTACTGAGTTCCATTTTATTACAATTCTAGACATAATTTGGATTAAATTTTATACAATAATTGGACTCATTGAGAGTAGTTTGTTGATGAATATAATGCATTTTTCTATAAGTTTTTTTAAGAGATTTAGACGCGTGAGAATACCGTATAATAAACCTCCCAAATCATCGCTTACATGCGTTGGGGATAGTTCAACTATAATTGTTTAGGTTAGATTTATGTTATTAAGGATTTATATCCAACAATTGTTGATGTCATGCATTGAATGGTTGGTGCTAACTGCTAAACAGTCTTAACCTACCCCAAAATTAATATATAGTCTGTGGCTTTAATCATACATCAAAATCTATAATGCTAATTAACAAGCCACTAATCCATCTCTAAAAAAGATTGAGAACAACAAACAAGCTATCCCCTAAAGAGATGTATTAAACATTATTATATTCTTTATGCCTTTAATCATACACCCCATGCAATATTACTCCGCGAAAAACTTAATTTCATCCATGATAACTAATAAAGGCAATTGTGATATTCAGTTAATAATTTTATAACAAAATAGGTACATATTGATCAAGTAGTCAAATATACAACAGACTAAGATGACATAAATCAATTTTTAGGCCGGCCTAAAACATAAAAAGTTAAGCTATTAGCTATGGAATAAAGAGTTTAGGCTTCATTTAAACCGTCAAACGTGATTTAATTGTGCCAGACAAAAATGATATATAAACAGATTTATAAACCGACTTAAAACGTAAAAGTTAAGCCACCTATCAAGATATGGTTTAATGTTTAGTTCACGTCTGTGACTTAAGCATTCAAATATTAAGTATATTGTAATTCATGTATCTACAGATTGTATGATTCTCAAATTACAATTAATTTATATATTTGTCTAAATAAGGAACTCATTTCTAACTTTAATTTTGTAGAACTGAAGAATTTTATAGATGCAAAATCCAAAAATTATTCAAAAATAATTGTATATTTGGCAGTCGAGTTTGTCAGAGAATTTTTTTTTCAACTATCATAAATACATAATTTGATTCTCTATAAGATTTAATATATATATATATATAGAGAGAGATGGGCTATGGTGCATTGCAATGCATGGAGGAGTTTGTGCATTGGATCATAAATCTAAAATTTAAAATCCAAATGACCGATCCAAACCGTTCATCTTGTTCTCCATATTAATATGTGCTTGCAAACCAAATTTTACATTTTTCTGAATTTTTTTTACTATTTATTAAGTATTTTACAAAATTGTTGATCCAACGGTGACTGCTGATTTTACTGTTTTGTTAAGCCACCGTTGAATCAACAATTTTGTAAAATACTTAATAAATAGTAAAAAAATTCAGAAAAATGTAAAATTTGGTCTCCAAGCACATATTAATATGGAGAACAAGATGAACGGTTTGGATCGGTCATTTGGATTTTGAATTTTAGATTTATGGTCCAATGCACAAACCCCTCCATGCATTGCAATGCACCATAGCCCATCTCTCTCTCTCTATATATATATATATATGAGATAGGCTAATGTGCTTTCGGTAGCATATGAGTCGAAATACACACGGTTCAAATTTGAAATTTCAAAATTCAAAAAGTCGATCTGAACCGTTCATCTTATTCTCCATATTAATATGTGCTTGGAGACCAAATTTTACATTTTTCTAAATTTTTTTACTATTTATTAAGGCACTTGGAAAATTGCTGATCTAACGGTGGCTTAACAAAACTAATAAAACTGTTGGATTAGCGATTTTCAAAGTGGCTTAATAAATAGTAAAAAAATTCAGAAAAATATAAAATTTGGTCTCCAAGCACATATTAATGTGGAGAACAAGATGAACGGTTCAGATCGACTTTTTGAATTTTAAAATTTCAAATTTGAACCGTGTGTATTTCGGTCCATATGCTACCGAAAGCACGTTAGCCTATATATATATATATATATATATATATATATTTTGTATTAAACGTTTCAGTCAACGTTTGAGTTTCAAATCCCGAAATTTTTATTTCTAACATTTTTTTTTTGGAAAATTTAATTTTTACTACGGCCATAAAATATCGATGCGGACTTAAATACTGGAGTTCTTACTATACCGATACAGTTCCGGATATAGATCCGCACTATGCTGATGAAGCCCTTTTTTTCCGAAAGCTGCGTAGTTTGAATAACATCCGGGTCGGGTATACCCGACCATACCCGCCCGTGCCCGCCGCCCGGGGTACCCGTACCCAAGCCCGGGTATGGATCGGGTACGCAGGTACGGGCAAAAACCGGACCGGACCCGTTATTTTAGACCAATACCCGACCATACCCTACCCGAGTTTACCCGTACCCGACTAAACTTGTACCCGACTACCCGAGTACCTGTACCCGTATACCCGAGCACTGTTCATCCCATTTCAAAATTCAAAAAATCAGATTTTTCCCCCCAAACCAGCAAAAAAAAAACCAACAAAAAAACCGAAAAAAAAACAGCAAAAAAAACAAAAAAAAAACAAAAAAAAAACAACAAAAAAACCAGCAAAAAAAAACAGCAAAAAAAAATGCAAAAAAAAAACCAACAAAAAAACAAAAAAAAAAAGCAAAAAAAAAAAAATAAATAAATAAATACCCGTACCCGTACCCGCCTTACCCGTCAAGGGTACACGGGTAAGAGTATAGGACGGGTAGGGTATGGTTTTTGAAAATTATACCCGCCATACCCGTACCCGTATACCTTTGTACCCGGGTATACCCGTACCCGAGACATACCCGTCCCGGGTATACCCGGGGTACCCGTACCCGCCCGAGTATAAATACACTAAGTTTGAATCATATTGGAATTTGTAAGCTTAGTAGTTAAAATAACTCATTTAATGTATTTGATTCTCTGTATACATATTTTAGTGTAAATCCGTATCACCAATTTGCTATCATGGTAACATATTTATATACTTACAACAAATTACAGAAGATCATAGGTGCTTGATCCAGCGAGTCTCTGAGTACAAGGGTTATGGATCCGTGCCACAATTGTACACGTTGAAGCGAAGTAATCAACTGAAATGTGGGACCCGCAGAGAGGGAACGTTATTTCATGTCAATTAATGATAAAACAATGAGCCGGGTTCATTTAAAAATTAGGGAAGAACAAAATGCCAACGTGAATTTGGTCTTATGCAGGACCCACCGCAAATGGACGTTTGTCACGTTTCTATTACTGTTAGAAAAAAATAAACGGTGCTGCATCGACATAGTGCAATGCCGGACCTCAGTAAATTGGGGTGCATCGACATACTATGGTCGTAGTAGAATTGAAATTTACCAGAAAAGAGAAATTTTTTTTTTTTCAGTAAATAGTAGACATACAAATTTCGATTTCAAATCTAACTAAATTGTACTTTGATAGTAAGTATATTTTACTATTTTAATATTTCACATCAAATTTGATCTAATCTATTCTTGTCAACTTGATTCACATTTTATTTTTTACAAATTAACTAATTTGTTAACGCACATTCTGTAAATTTTTATCGGATCACTACACATGTATTACACTCCAAATGAAACAAATAATGTTAATTAGCGAATAGATTGATAACATACAATTTAATTCAAAAATATAGAAAATAAATATATACATTGATAAGTACATCAAATGCTTAATATCATAAAAATATAAATTTTATTATTTTCTATACCATTTATAATTTTTAATCCCCTTTTAAATTGTTTTAAAAGATATAAAGTATTAACTAAAGAAATGATAAAATATTGTATACATCAATTTTGTCAAAAATTACTGATTATGAATCTATATAAAATGTTGAATAAATTAATTTGAGTGAGTCTATGGTACTATGCATATCACGGGTTGTTACCGTGCTACGGCTCTATATTCGAGTTTTCAAACCTAACGGTCGATCCGAACCGTTCATCTTGTTCTCCATATTAATATGTATTTGGAGACAAAATTTTATATTTTTTGAAAATTTTTTACTATTTTTTTAGATATTTAGAAAATCACTTGATCTGAAAATTCTGGACCATCCAAAAACAGTGATTTTTAATAAATCTAAAAAAATAGTAAAAAAATTTCAAAAAATGTAAAATTTGGTCTCCAAACACATATTAATATGGAGAACAAGATGAACGGTTCGGATCGACCGTTAAGATTTGAAAACTCAAATATAGAGCCGTAGCACGGTAACAAATCGTAATATGCATAGTACCATAGACTCACTCAATTAATTTTATCATAAATTAGCAAAAAAAATTATATGAAACATAATATGAATAAATTTGGCTAGTCATAATTTAAACCACAAACTATAACTAAACAAGAAATAAAATACGTTATAACTTAACTTTAGATCTCAACCAAACATAAATAACTTTGACCAACCTAAGTCGGAATAACCAACTTAAACCTCATTAAACTTAGGCCACAACCAAACACCATCTTAACGATTATTATTATTGTGTTTAATAACCTTTTGGTATTTTTTCATAGATTGTCATCCAATTTAAATTACTTTTAGTACCATTTTTTTTAAATGATCCTTAAAAATAGGTTAATATAATAAATATGTATTGTTCTGATCAAAGAGATTACAAAATTAAATGCTTAAATTTATTTAAATGAATAGAAAATTTTCGTCTTATTATACACCAATGCAATTAATGTGTCGTCGTAGTTTTTGACGTGCAAAATAGTTAGAAATTAATGTTAATCATGTTCAAATCTGTTGAAACAAAAGACAATTTTGCACAAGTTGAAATTTATACAGGGTACAAACTTACCAAGAAAAAAAATATTCACACTAATTTTTCTGTTAAATATAAAATGTACAAATTTAAGTTTGTGCAAGTTTGCACTTCGGTTCATTTCTGCATTAAAATCAACACAAGTAATTAGGTTAGCATGTCAAATTTCATGGTGAGTATTAGGTGATGGATTGGTAGAGAGTAGAGATAAAAGTGGGCTATTGACGTAACCTTAATATGTTTAAAGCAAAGTCATGTTTATCTTCTCTAATCTCAATTATCAGCAACTTAATTAAATATAATTGCATGCACCCGTGTACATGCAGCCAACAAAGAATGGGTCAATAGCCCACTGCAATAAAGAATGGATGCATATTCCTTCTAATATGATAACGTAACCTTACATATATAACAGTGGGCTATTGACCCATTCTTTATTGGATGTACACGGGTGCATACAATTATATTTAATTAAGTTGCTGATAATTGAGATTAGAGAAGATAAACATGACTTTGCTTTAAACATGCATCCTTTATCTTGAAGAGCTTACAAGCCCTTTTATCTTTGAGTGCTTTTTTCATCTCCTCTCTTTGAGTGTTTTTTTATTAAATTTGGTACAAAAAATTATATAAGTTGCAAAGAGACAGAATGACGAAAGCCTATAAAGCTTAGGACTAGGTTGGTGAAGTGCAGGAACTACAGGAATCATAAGGCAACATTAAAAAGATCAAAACACTCGTAAAACTGACATCACTGATGCCGACATCTATAAAAAAAAAAAAAGTCTCAAATTTTCATTTAGTTTGAACAATACATGCCGAAATTTTTATTAATACCACTGTCAAAAAAGGAAAAAATAAACAACAAACTATGGGGAATTCAAAAAATACTAGGGTCTCTAATTCAATATGTAGCTCCATTCTTAGAAGGTTGCAGATTGAATTAGAGATCTCCTGAAAACTAAAAAATGCATTGTAATATACTGATATTTAGATTTTTGGAGGGCCTTCAATTCAATTTGCGCCCCCTAAGAATGATGCCGCAGATTGAATTGTAAACCCTTGTATTTTTCGAATTTCTCAATTTCAGTGGTGTTTTATTTTTATTTAAAAAAATGGTATTAATAAAAATTTCGGCAATACATGAGGCAAATGGTAGTTATTACAGCGAACACAACCACATCTAATTAGCACATGTTCATACTTTATAATCAATTATAAAATTAGAGGTTTTTATGTGTGTGTTCCGAGAAAAATGCATGAAAGCATATTTATGGGTCCATATGTGTTCCTCCATTATGTGTGAACGTATGCATTTTACTTTTTTTTTTTTTAATTTCAGTGAACGTATGTATTTAGATATTAGTGAAAAGTGTACAATAGATGCCGCATGCACATCTCTCTCATCAATTAATTCAATAATCCAATTCTATTAGGGCGTGTTCGGCAAACGGATGGGAATAGGAATGAGATTGCAAAATTTTTGAACTAAATTTTACTGTTCACGTGATAAAAAAAAATTCAGTCTGAGTGAATTTTTTTTTTCCCACGTGAACAGTAAAATCCGAACACGCCCTTAACGAATATGCTTGTAATCATATATACTCTTTACTCGGATCCTTGCTATTTATAATCACATCTCTCCGACATGTAACCATCCATCAACAATACCATCTGGGGATGGAATAAGAAAATACAATAGGGTGGAATAAAATTTTCAGAATAGAACATACAAGTATATAAATATTTCAAACACAAGTATATATAATTATAATCTTCCCATGGATCGTACTAGCTCCATCCCTGAATACCGTTCTCTTAGGTCTTGTTCGGCGTGTTACTGTTCACGTGGGAAAAAAATTTCACTGGCACTGTTCAGCCGCATTACTGTTCCCGTGGGAAAACAAAATTCAGTTCAACTGAATTTTTTTTTCCCACGGGAACAGTAAAAAGCAATTCAAATTTTCACTTTTCCTATGCCCACACCCATTCCCATCGGTGCGCCGAACATGGCCTGAGACTAATTTTTTTTTCCCACATAAATAGTAATTTTCAGTTCCTATTCCTATTTCCAACAGAGACGCCGAATAGGCCCTTATTCCAGCAATCCTCAAACCCAAGGCCTGATAGCAAAGCACAAATCCTAATATAATTGAACCTAAATTGCCATTTAAAAAAGAATATATAGACCTCTAAACCGAATATTATAATTTAAAAAAAAATTCCAGAGATCCATATAACATCCGTATTTTTATATACCTTAAATATTTATATCATTAACAATTCAACATCTTTGTTGCATTTTTTAAAGGGAACCATCTGCTTAGTACATATATAATCATATATCTAATTTTCAACACATTTTTTAGTAGGCGTGCAGGAATGAAACAAAAGAAATAAAATGAAATTACAACAACAAAGTAGGCACTTTTCGTGAGAGAAAAAGTGCATTTATGACTGTAGTCCGTCGCAAATAGAAAAAAAACATATTTATGACGGTACTCCGTCACAAAAAAATATTTTTTATCCTCGCGAAAAGTGCCAGTCTTTTGTAGTCTCTGATGTTTATTTATTTAATATGCCCATAAACAATTGTATTTCCTATTTCCTAGTAATGGTGCTATTACATTAGATTTACATGGAAAATATTCAAAATTTTGTATACCAATCAGAACTAGGTTTTCGTAATGTATACGGTTGGATTTGGGCGTGATGCTGTTTTAGCAAAAAGGGTTACATGCAATTGATTGTAGCACACTAAGTACAATTTGTTTGGGAGGCCACTATTAAAAAGGGTACTTGCTAAGACACAAAAGGAGGAGACCATTTGATTGCTCTCCTCATAGTACAATTTTCTTTGCTTGTTAAAGTAAATTACAAAAGTTATCCCTTGAAAGTTTGGCACTTCTTGTTTTGGGTCTAACTTAAGCATTCCTTTTGGTCTTCTAAGATTGCTTTATTTGAGTAGAATTGAGTGTTGTTAAGTTTATCTAGTTTTTTGTGAGTTTAATTTTAAATTTGTCAGGTTGACCTCAAATGATGAATACAAACTGTTAAAATTGATCTACTTCATATGCATTCATATGTTAAATTATAAGTTTTTGAATTAATTTAATATAAAATCAAGTAGTAAAAAAATGATGAAAAATAAACACATTAAAATTAACTTATAAATCTTTATTTTTGTACAGTTTGACTTTATACTAAATTAAGTCATAAATTTATAATTTTTTTTGTATAAACGCATCACTCCTGAAGTAGATTGCTTACAATGATTTAAATTTGCTGTTTAAAATCATTCCGATAAATTTTAAAATTTAGCTCATCAGATAATCATGATAAACTTAAGAACACCCAAGTTCTACTCGCTCTATTTATTATATCTCCACCTAGTTATAGTGTTATGTTAACTTACCATACAAATTCCACATCGTTTTGAAGACGAAAAATCTTTATATTTATGTTTTTGATAAGTAAAATTGATGGATTTGAAGGATTAAGACTCCAATTCGAAATATAATAGCTCAAGAACTTGGAATATAAAGACACAAGCCTTTTGCGCTCGAAGTATTATTTTAAAGAAAAGCAATGTCTGTTTAATTAAAACGCAACAAAGTATACACTACAAAATTAATAAAAACCCCCACATTATGGATCCTTCGCAGTAAGCTATATACCTATTTCAATAAAAAAGTTGCCATAATTTCTATCAGAGCTGTTGCCACGATTTCAATCATGAGCATAACTAGGATTTTTATCAAGAGTAGGTAAAAAAAACAAAAAATTACTGGTACAACTAGCGAGTTACGAATTACAATGAATTAACTAATTTAGACTGTGGATTATTCAGGAGTAGACCAAATTTTCTGCAGAAGTAGACAACAGCCTAATTTTACATAAACTCATATCCGGTTTTTAAAATTCAAAGATAAACACTGGTTCAATATGGCTCCGCGACTGATTTCAACCCAATTTTTGCATCATCAACTAAGGAGTACTCATCCTATGTGGTATCTAAAGCGGTCAAGTTAGCAGTTAGCTTCCATCCGAGTCGGATAAGAAATTCAAGCATGTTTAGATTTACAGGGCCGCTTTGAGATTCGTGAAAATACATAACTAACTATTCGGGACAGGCAAGTTAAGCAAAACGCAACAATTGGCTTTGCTGATAGTGAATTTCATTATGTGGAGAGAGCGATGTGCCAGGTCTTTCACAGAAAAACATAAGAACATGGAGGAACTGTTGGGGGAAATAACTGGGTACCTAAAGTTATGTACTGACTATTCTCAGCCCAGTACCTTTAATATGAAATCCTCAAACTGTATACCAAAGCTTGATATCAGCATTATAAACCTAGCTACTAACTCACACAAGTGATTACTATTACAAGATTCTCTATAAATCACATTTATCAATATTATAACGGCACAAAACAAAAATTGAAGCACACATTGTTTTTTTTTTTTTTTCTTTTTAAGCATGATTTTCTAGAACTGGTACCAGTGGTACCATATGAGCAGCTGGGGCTATCATCTGGATTGATATTTCATCGAAATCAGTTGGCATCAGCTTTTGCAATGAGATACTTGAACTTCTGATCAATTGCATCTGCCCAGAAAGGAATAACATAACAAATGAGTTTCACTAAATACCTTGTCAATTTAGGAGTACTTTTTAGCTGAAGAAATATTATTTTCTTGACTTCCAAATTCACCTACAAACTGCTCATTGAGAACCAACAAAAACGTTTATATCAGTTTCTGGTAGATTCAATGCATAACCATTTGCATCATCAAAGCTATACCAGTTTTGAAATTGCAATTGACCTAATCCCATTCAAAACCGGATTCTCACATGTGAGATCTTCATATCAGTCTTTTTTACTTCAATTTTCTTTTGCTAGGAATTTAGGATCTCATTTCTTGTAAAGAAGCCACATTGACGATTTTTATCAAATCATGAAACTTTCTATATTATCAAAATGATTTAACGATTTAAAGAAACCAGAAAAACTGTAACCCATCAAGTCATAATATACAAATCAGTAGTAATAACTAATTTTCTAATTTTTTCCAAACCTATTGCCATAAATCAAGAGATGAGCATACAAATCATATATATGATTAATTGGTTTTTCGGTAAAAAGCAGCATTTAGCTTTTGTCCTTTGTCAATGTTTTTTATACCATATTATCATATTTAGTTACATAGTTTATTGTTCATATTGCATTGCCATTAGCAGATTAGCTATCCGACCATAAAATACACACTACTAGTCCCTAGAAAATTACAATTTTTCTCATTTGGATGTATGTGTCCCACAATAATTACCCATCATCACATAGGTTGTCAAGTGTTCTGTCTTTCTCTTAAAGTGTGTTATCGCTTGTTCATCAAAAAATAATTTAATGTACTTTTGATAGTTGCTAACATTGCTGCTAGTGAAAAGCAATGCAAGTACCGAATGTTAAGGACCATGATCATTTTTTTTTTAAGATTAAAAATCAAGCTATTTAACTATTGAATATATGCAAAAAAAAAAAAAATTCATATTTCTGGCATGTGACTTTTTACACGGTATCTTTGTCAGTAGATCATGTCATTAATTACGACATCTGATTATCAAATGAGCGCAATATAAGATGTTCAAAAGTCAGGTCATTTGTTTTATGAATTCTTAAAATTAATAGTTTTGATTTCCATCTTCTATTTAAAAAAAAAAAAAAATCATATCATATTTTAGACATAATTGAAAATATGATCTTTCCATCCCCCCCCCCCCCCCCCCCCCCCCCCCTCCCGAATTCATATCCTCTGCATTAATTGAGTTAATGCAAAGTGAATTCAAACCGTCCGATCCGTATTGACACAAATATTAAGGATGCTCTGTGAGTTTCATCTCGAACTGGATTGGCTCAGATCTGGATCAAACGGCCCAGGTGCATTAATTAACTCAGAAGTTGAGTTAGTGCATAAGATGTGGACCCCCTCCCCCCAGCATTCTATTTCGGAAAATTTTACGAAGTACCTTTCTTTTTCAAAACATAGAAATACCATCCTCTCAAATTTCTTAACAAAATGCTCTTGTGAACCCCACTTATTCCCTCTCTTTCTCTCTCTCTCACTCTCTATTTACTCTCATTTATTCTTTGCTTATGTAAAATATATAATTGTGATCTCATCTATATTTTGAATAATGTTTATTTTTTATGTGTATAAATGATTTAGAATAAAAAATTTAAGTGTGAAATTTTATTTGCTAAAATCAGATATTTTCAATATATGGATCTTTTTAAAAATTATTATAAGATATGGTATTAACTTATTTTATAAAATCGTTTTAACTAACATATAATAATTTTAACATACACATTTTATCTAGTTTATTCGGTATAAAATTTCATATTTATGGTTTTTGCAATTATAAGAATTTTACCACATCACATATTAAGATAAATTTAGTGAGATACTTAAATTTTAAAAATATACTAATTTTGTATATGATATAATCTTAAGAAATTAAGAAATAAATAACCAATGCAAAAAATAATGCCAGTAGCTTTGAATAAGTTACAATGCAAGTAAACCCTTTTCAATTGGGGCAAGGTCTGAGAGATTGTCCGCTCAGGTTGGCATACTCGGACCCGTGACTCGCTAGTGAATACATTATGGAGAAAAATTAAAAATTAAACTTTGTTAAATCTGGTAATTATTCGGACTAGATATGCACTTCAAGGTGTAAAAAATGTATCCCAAACCATCTAAAGCACTCATTGCTATAGTATTTGAACTCAATATTTCTTGCATTGATTATTTATTTCTTAATTTCTTAAGATTATATCAAATACACAATTAGTATTTTTTTATTGAAGTATAAGTACCTCACTAAATTGTTCTTAACATGTGATGTGATAAAAGTCTTATAGTTGTGAAAACTAAGAATATAAAATTTTATACCGAATAAACTATATAAATGTGTATGTTAAAAATATTTATATGCTAGATTTTTATTTTTATGAAATAAGTTAATATCATGTCTTATAATACAATATTTTTTTAAAGATCCATATGTTGAAAATATCTTACATTTACGCTAATGTTATACTTTATGTTTCTCATTTTAACAAATAAAATTTCACACTTAATTTTTTTAACCCTAAATCATTTATGCACATAAAAAGTAAAAAATTACTCAATGGAAATGAAATCACAATTGTATATTTTACTTAAGCAAATAATAAATGAGAGTAAATAGGAAAGAGTGAGAGAGAGGGAAAGAGAAGGAACAAGTAGGGTTCACAATGACATTTTGCTAAAAAATTTAGAAGGACAATATTTTGTTCTATATTTTAAAAAAGAATGACACTTTGTAAATTTTCTCATTCTATTTCACATAAAGTCTGCACATTAGAGGTTTTTATTACATCGCTGGAGTATCTCGCTTAAAGATGCTTTATGATCTCTGTCAAAGATTTTTGTTTTCCCTTTGATTCTGAAATATATCCTGTATCAAATTATTTTTATTTTTAGACGAGTTTGAGGATCAACTCCTCAAAATTCATTGATCAGAGAAAGTAAAATAATGATCAAGCACCTTGATTAAGAAAAGAAACATACAAATTGGCATAAATTTATTCCGTTTGTAAAAGGACTTCGATCGACAGATACACATCGCAAATTTTGACTATTTATTTTTTTGTTTGTCAGTTGTCAATCCAGTACATAGCAAACATATTTAAATTGTGCAATTATTCATATATTAATTATTTGTGGATGAAGCTTGGCAAAATATAACTTAGAAATACATTTTAAATACCATTTATCTGACAACATAATATAATATAAAGTCAAAAGTGGCACAGATTATACCGTAATACTAATGCGGTGGCTTGAAAAACTGGAATGACCACCGACATAGGAAATGATTAGCTTTGCGAAATATCATGTGTGCAGATGAGGTCACTCAGATAAGGAGCAAAAAATCTATTTTGTTTTTTATTTTTTAATATTATTTATTTTTATTTATTTATTTATTTATTTATAAAATCAGAGAGTGTTTGATTGTATTTAGGTGTTTCATTCTCAGTTTTGTCTTAAATGAAAGAAATGATCAAATGCCTTAATATAGGCCTACAACTTATACATTGACTAAAAGTTAAAATAGAAGAAGATGAACTATAAACGAATTATTCTCTAGAAACAAATTTTGATGTTCTTTGCAGTAAGCAATTCTCAAGTTTAGCTGAATTAATCTCTAGAAACAAATTCTGGTGTTCTTTGCAGTAAGCAATTCTCAAGTTAAACTTGAGAATTGCTTACTGCAAAGAACACCAGAATTTGTTTCTAGAAAATAATTTGTTTACAACTCATCTTCTTTTATTTTAATTTTTAGTCAATGTATAAGCTATCGGTCTATATTAAGGTATGTAATCATCTCTTTCATTTAATACAAAACTGATAATGAAAAACCTAAATACAAAACCGAATACTCTATGATTTTATTGTATCAGAGTGAATGGACGCCGCCGCCAAAACCTCCTTTGCGCAACCACCACCTCCACCCCTAATTACACAATCTCCTCCAATGACAGATCCAATAGTTCCCCTAAATTACCCCATCCCTACCAAGCTTACCAAAACAATTATCTTACATGGAAATCCCAAATCCAACCCATTATTCATGGTTTCAATCTTACCCGGTTCCTAGATGCACCACCACCTGAGAAGAATATCTCCAACGACACTGGTGTAATGATTGACAACCCCGCATTTCACCTCTGGGATAGACATGACCAACTTCTTCTAGGTTGGATCCGATCTTCTCTGACATAGGCAATCGAGGGTCAAGTTTCTTCGTGCTCTACCACCGGCGAGTTGTGGGCTTCTCTCAAACAGACCTACTCGACCACCTCGCGAGCACGCCTCACTGACCTGCTTCGAAAGATCCAAACCACCACCAAGGGATTGTCATCTTGCTCCGACTATCTTCAAACGATACGCTGCCTCGCCGATGAACTCTCTTTCATAGGATCTCCCTATTCCGATGATGACCTTGTCATGACGATACTCAATGGACTCGGACCGGAGTACGATTTCTTCGTCATTTCTATCACTACCTCTGGCCGGCACTCTCCCTTCACATTTGTCGATCTCTATGGCCACATTCTCAGCCACGAATCAAGGCTTCAAGGCCAGGTGTCTTTTTCTAACGGTTCTCCTCCTTCCCCAAATAATCCTGTTGCTTTTATTGCTGGACCTAGACCCAATCATCAGACCTGACCCGTTACCACCTACCAAACCCGACCTGTTAACAACTACCAGCCCCGCCCCACTAATTCCTACCAGTATAGACCCGCCAACCCTCCTGGATTTCACCCAAACCCGCCAAGACCAAACTACTCTAAACCTCCTATTGTGCAGTAGCAATTCAACCAATACCAAAGGCCTAGAAATTCCTTCAATGGTGCTAAACCGGTTTACCAAAACAATTCCAAGCCTCAATGCCAAATTTGTGCAAAATTCGGTCACGTTGCTAAGGAATGCTACTTTCAGTATGAAGCCGACCCCTTTTACCAAGGCCGGCCACCCTCCAACTTTCAAGCATATGTTGCTAATCCATCTTCCTCCACCAATTCTTCCACCAATTGGGTGCTTGATTTGGGGGCTACCAATCATTTCAATAATGACCTAAACAACTTATTCTCCTTCTTCAATTATGATGGCCAAGACACACTTCAAATTGACAATGGTATAGATTTGCCAAGGGAAGGCGATTAATAAAGTAAACCACACTTGAACAAATTTCGTTCCAAAAATGAGAAGGTAATAAGCATGGGACATAATGGCCAAGGTTAGTTCAATAATGTATCTATGTTTTCGTTCAGCTAGACCGTTTTGTTGAGGTGTGTATGGGCAAGTGGTTTGGTAATAAAAAGGTATTCGGTTCCACCATCGGTTCGTAGTGTTTTGATTATTGTAAAGAGCAAGTTTTTGGATTGAGCTTTGAAGAGAGAAAATAAATGAGGCACCTCACTTTTGTGTTTCATAAAATAAATCCATGTGAAGCGATATCATCCACAAAAATCACATAAAAGTGAAAACCACTAAAATAAGTAATGGGAGAAGGTCCCCAAACATCCGAGTGAACAAGTTCTAGAGGGAAAGTAGTAGAAGAAAGAGGAGCAAAGGGTAATTTGTGAGACTTGGCCAAAAAACAATCATGGCAGGTGCTCAACTTATGAGAACGACATGGTAAATTTGAGTTTTGAAGTAAATGTAAAGTAGTGGAAGATGAGGGATGCCTAAAACGAGCATGCCATGTGTCGGCCAAAGCTTGAACACCAAGAAGAGCTTGTGGTTAAGTGAAGTGAGGTGGAGAGAATGGGAAGATGTCACTAGTACGTGGAACTTGAAAGATTGTAGTCTTGGTGAGGTGGTCCTTGAAAAAGCAAGAGGAAAAAGAAAATTCAAGAATTAGTTGAGGGTTATCAAATAAGAGTTGAGAGATGATTAGAAAATTCCTAGAAAAATTAGAAACATGTAGAACATTGTTTAAAGAAATAGAATGAGAAGAACCAATATGTGAAATTGGCAAATTCATACCATTGCCAATTTGAAATGTGTCTTGGCCATCATAATTGAAGAAGGATGATGAGTTGTTTAGCTCATTAGTGACAAGATTGGTAGCCCCCGAATAAAGCAACTAATTGGCAAAAGAATTGGTTGAGGAAGATGGATTAACAACATATGCTTGAAAGTTAGAGGGTGGCTAGCCTTGATAGGAGGGGTCGGCTTCATATCGAAAACAACATTCCTTAGCAACGTGACTAAATTTTGCACAAAGTTGGCATTGGGGCTTGGAATTGTTTTGGTAAGTCAATTTAGCACCATTGAATGGAGCTCTAGGCCTTTGGTATTGGTTGAATTGCTACTGGACAAGAGGAGGTTGAGACTAGTTTGGTCTTGATAGGTTTAGGTGAAATTCATGAAGGTTGGCAGGTCTAGGCTGGTAGGAATTAGTGGGGCGGGGCTAGTAGGAATTATTGGTTCGGGGCTAGTAGTTGTTAACAGGTCAGGTCTAGTATGTGTTAACGGGTCAGGTCTGATGTTTGGGTCTAGGTCCAGCAATAAAAGCAGTAGGATTATTTGGGGAAGGAAGAAAATCGTTAGAAAAAGACACCTGACCTTGAAGCCTTAATTCGTGGCTGAGAAAGTGGCCATGGAGATCGGCAAAGGTAAAGGGAGAGTGCTGGCCAGAGATAGTGAAAGAAATGATGAATGAATTGTACTCCGGTCCGAGTCCATTGAGTATCACCATGACAAGGTCATCATTGAAATAGGGAGTTCCGATGAATGTGAGTTCATCGGCGAGGTGGCGCATCGTCTGAAGATAGTCAGAGAAAGATGACGATCCCTTGATGGCGGTTTGGATCTGTTGACGTAGGTCGGTGAGGCGTGCTCACGAGGTAGCCGAGTAGGTCTGTTTGAGAGAAGACCATAGCTCACTGGTGGTAGAGCACGAATAAACTTGACCCTGAATTGCCTCTATCATAGAAGATCAGATCCAACCTAGAAGAAGTTGGTCCTGTCTATCCCACGGGTGAAATGCCGGGTTGTCATTCATCACACCGGCATCATTGGAGATGGTCTTCTCAGGTGGTGGTGCATCTAGGAACCGGTTAAGATTGAAACCATGAATAATAGGTTGGATTTGAGATTTCCATATAAGATAATTGTTTTGGTTAAGATTGGTAGAGATGGGGTAATTTAGGTGAACTATTGGATCTGTTATTGGAGGAGGTTGTGTAATTAGGAGTGGAAGTGGTGGTTGCACAGAAGAGGTTTTGGCGGCGTCGGCCATTCGCTCTGATACCATAAAATAATAGAGTATTCAGTTTTGTGTTTAGGTTTTTCATTCTCAGTTTTGTATTAAATGAAAGAGATGATTACATGCCTTAATATAGGCCTACAACTTATACATTGACTAAAAGTTAAAATAGAAGAAGATGAACTGTAAACGAATTATTCTCTAGAAACAAATTATGGTATTCTTTGTTGTTAGCAATTCTCAAGTTTAGACACAAATGAAGAGGTCCATTGCAGTCTTATTAATTAATTTTTTTTTGGAGGGGAGGGGGGGAGGGTTGGATTTCTAAAGTCTTTAAAAAATATTAATGAATGAAAACATTTTATATTGAATGGGAAAAAATATAATAGTGTTCGGAATATTATAGTTATTCTTTAAGTCCACATATTTTTAAATATTCTCAGTTGTTGTTTTTTAATCTACTTTTTAATAAAAGAATAGCTATTTAAGCTGTGCTCCACAACGCCAATGCGGAGAGAAAGAGGAAGGAAAAAAAAGGAAGGAGTGGCATGCGATTCCTCTCGTTACAATGAAATCTACATCTCGATTTGGAGGTACGAATTTCGAAAGTTTGCAAGTACGTTCTCCTCGCTACAGTACCATGTTCCTTCCCTTTGCTCTCTGATTACCTTCATATGAAATGGATAAATGACATGAGCATGTAGACCGTGCGCGCGCGGAGTTTTCCTTCAGTTCCTTTCTGTTAATGAAGGGGGTTCTCCCCTTCTCTGGAACACGCATTTAAGGATAGTTTGAACAGAAAATATGGGAAGTTCAAAATGACAAACATGCATTTTTAATAATTATGGCGAGAAAAGAACAAAGGGCGTTTGTGGGAGAAGAGAGGACTGTCATTCGCCTAATGGCTGATACTAAACAACAAATACAATAGTGGCTGGAGGTCATTTGAAAGATGAGGGGCTTCAATTATGATTCGGTCTTTTCCATTTTCATTAGTGTTTATTTTCAATGTAATTTTTAAATTCATTTTCTGAGTCATGAGGTGTAAATATTTATGTACAACACTTTATTTTCTTTAATGAAATAGTCGGTAAGCACTTGCTAACTAAACTTAAAAAAAATTGCGTAAAAAAATTCAAAGATATTCCACGGGTGAATTCACAACTAAATAATTTTTTGAATTGATGGTGTGATGATGGAATAATTTGGCTGTGGCTAATTTGCTGCCGGCAGCATTTCTGCCGACGGTGCTGCCACTGTTTTTTCTATTTTTTGTTGTTCAAATGACAAATCTAAACCGTTAGATGTTTAATCTATGTTATAATCTACTTGGAGACCAAATTTTATATTTTTTGGAATTTTTTTACTATATATTAAGCTGGTTTGAAAACCGCTGATTTCAATGCTGCAGAAATTTACTGAAATCAGCAGTTTTCAAACCAGCTTAATATATAGTAAAAAAATTCCAAAAAATGTAAAATTTGGTCTCCAAGTAGGTTATAATATAGATTAAACATCTAACGGTTTGGATTTGTTGTTTGGACATCACACGGCTAAATATAAACCCGGCAGCACCTCTGCTGAAATGCTGCCAGCAGCAATTTAGACAGACCCGAATAATTTATTCATTATTGAAACAATTATAGATTTACAGTTACTTGCAGTGTCCAACAGAAAAACTCAGAAACAAAAAAAAAGAACAAGGAAAAAAAAAAAATTCTCATTTATTTTCAGAATTTCTATACTTGTACATTTTTTATATATAGTTTAAATTTTTGAGTAAAATATTATATATATTGTAAAATTAATCTCTACTCAGTATTAAAAAAAATTATATAATTAATTGCACAATATATATTTAACATGCATAATTTAAAAATCTAGCTCCATCTCACTTCTACTTTCGCCTTCTCCATTTGATATCATGTAGGCTAAAGGCTAAATGCGACTTCTCATAGATCAGACTAGTGTATTTATACTCGGGCGGGTACGGGTACCCCGGGTATACCCGTCTCGGGTACGGGTATACTCGGGTACAAGGGTATTCGGGTACGGGTATGGCGGGTATAATTTTCAAAACCCATACCCTACCCGTCCTATACCCTTACCCTTGACGGGTAAGGCGGGTACGAGTACGGGTAGGGCGAGTACGGGCGGCGGGTACGGGCGGGTATGGGCGGGTATACCCGACCCGGGTTTTTGCCAAACTCTAGATCAGACTCTCTGTGGTTGGATTTCATGTGGAGATACCGTGCAGATTTCATGTGGTTGGATTGTCTTTTTTGTTTTAGATACCGTGCAGTCGTGCAGATGCTGCACTATACCTATTATTGTCAAAGTCAATTAACTTATGAGAGTTATAACAACTCTTTTTCTAGTATTTATAGCCATTATATAGTGGCAACATCTTTAAGAACTTATTTTGATTCTTGTAATAAAGAATGAAAAGAACAAATGATGCCATTTTAAAAAATAATAATAATAACATTTTTTTTAAAGAAGAAAATGAAATAAATAAACCATATAAGATAAATCAAACGAATAAACTATAAAATATAAATCATATCCATGTGTTTAATTTAATATGCAGAAATCACTGATTATATATTGTACAAGTTTGAATTTTGTTAGTTTCGTTTTATTATGGTGGTAATATGTACTTAATTAACGTCACCAATTCTTGATAAGAAAATAATTTTTGGTACAATGTTATGATCTTTAAAATTTTATACTACATCTAGGTCATTAATTTTTATTTCCTCAGAAATATTTCTAATTTATAGATGTATGTCAATTCCATTACTTCACAAGTCATGCATATGCAGTAGTACGTTCAAGAGCGGCAAAATTAGAAAATTTAAATTTTAGGGCTAAAATATGAAATGCATAATGTGTGACATCTGGAATTTGAACTTGAATATATATATATATATATATATCAACAATCATAAAATAAAATTTTAACTACTAAACTTTTGACTATAAGCATACATTTAGTATTTTATAAGTGAGGTTGTATTATATCAAAAAAACTAAAACAAGTTTCAATATATATACAATGATTAAATCAAATTTGAAAATTATACAATGTCTAGGTATTTCTGACTTTCCTGTAGATCTGCCTTGCTCATGTATATATATACATCAACAAAGTAACTAATTTATGACGGAACTCCGTCACGAAAAGTAGACACTTTTCCCAAGAAAAAAAATATATTTATGACAGGACTCCGTTAAAAAAGTAGCATCGTGAATAAAAAAATCACATTTATGACGGTACTCCGTCGCAAAAAATCACTTTTTACTCTCACAAAAAGTGCCTGTTGCTCTGTATAATCCAGCATGCACCCGTATTTGTATTTCCAAATTAAGAAATACAGGAATCGCCGACCTAAAAGCACTGCTCAATTGGCACGGTCAGCACGTGATGGCATGCACTCACATATCAATCTCTGACTAGTATTGCTGCTGTTACTGTTTCTATTTCAAACTACTAGACAATTGCTCGGTTAGAAAGGTAACTTGTCGATTTCTCACGTTGCATGAAATTGAAACCCATGCTTCAATGTACTTATTGTACAAACATTTATGTCCAATAGCAAGTTCTTTATTTCTTATTTCCAGTAGGAAAAACTATATATATATATATCCTGTATTCATGTTGGAATTTTATTTAAAAACTCAAAATTCCAACTCAATATTTTATATTTGATTAAAATATTTATTTGTAATATTTCCAAACTTGAGGGTTCAAATTTAAATTTCATATGTAATTATTTCAATTCCGTTTGTTTTCTCTAAATGGTTATAAAAGCCATTAAGCCAAAAAGGCGTTACAGTACAGAGCCACCTTTGTATCTCATTAATCTCTCTATTAATCTTTCTTTAAGGCAATTAATCAGTGGATCAATTGCTAATGTTTGAACATTATAAATGGTACATCCTTCTCTGTTGAAAGAGATCGGAGAAATAAAACAAATAAGAAACCTTTTCTTTGATTTACTCCCACAGAAAGTCTTTTGGTTAATCCTCCATTTTCATTTTATTCCAATTAATCAAATTCTGATCTATGCTGGATATTGTGGAGTTATCGTCAGTTGCTTCCATGGCGTGCCTAAGGAGCAACAATCCCGGATTATCTTGGTTGCGGTTCCATCTTGCACGATGAGACGGAATACGCTTAAGGAAAGTGTTTCGTACACGATCCGGGTAACTCTATTTCAATTTGATTTATTTTAATTAATTTATAACTATCCGAATATTCTGAAAATTTATACCAACAGTCTTAAGCGTATTCTCATGATTCGGATAGTTAAATAGTATAGATTAATTATATTATTTGTAGTTCCAATAAACTGAGTCTAATTTTGATTATATAGATTATGTATCTGTTAATCTGGTAGTGATGAGAATATATGAAGCATGAAGTACCTGCACCAATGAATTTAACTATGAAATAATGAAATAAATAACAGACTACAGTACCTTTTATAAAATTACAACAGTTCATGTTGTACTTTGAAATTTCTTAATAGATTAAAAAATATGAAATTAAATTTGGTCATTTTTAATTAAGTAGCATTTAGATTAGTTTAAGTTTTATATGTGCACCGAATTATAATTATATGATCCCAATTATTCTGATAGGATTTCTATCAATTTGATTTTGTGATATATTTAGTCGTTAATTTGATTAAATTCTAATTGGAAAATTAGATCATTATTGTAATTAAGTTATTATTCAATTTCTAACTGTAAAATAAATGATTTTTATCTAATGAGACTGCAGAAAAATTTTGTGAGTAGAGACATGTAAGATATCTCTGTTTTTGTATAAGAGTAGTAAAATGAATTATTAAACTATGTTATATATGTTATGTAGAATAAAGAGCAACAATTAATTATATTCAACATTGAAAGTCGTAAATCATAGATCTCTGGATTTAGTAAAAAAAAAAATTATAATGATATGATAAATAATTATCCGTAAGGTTGATTTTATATATACTTTATAATTTAGATAATAACTGCTTAAGTAATTAATCGTTGATCTATAAATGCAGAATTTGATAAATATAATTTGAAACATTTACTATATTTATATATATTATGTTTCTTCAATCTTTACCATTGAAGAAAATTAATTGAAGAGACTTTATTTGTCATCTTTTCTTATTTGATATTACAGGAAAGAAAATAAAAACTTTTCCTTAATGTGATCTCATTATTTGACCTTAATTAATAATAACCTCAATTAAAATCTTATTCCTTCCTAGACATTATAAATGTCTTACTATCTAAATCAGATCTAAATAAATTGAAATCTGATTGTATGAATTTTCAATCAAGCAATTAGATATACAATTATGGTAAATATTTAATAATGGACTTATTTATAATATAAAATAAATTGAGGGTCACTAGCAAATAATTGTCTAGGGTCTTCGGTGGAAATTAATTGATATTAAAATGACATTAATGTTGACTCTTAATTGTCGCATAATCACTTAGTCTTATATATAACCGAATGATGTAATTAATTATTATAATTGAATAATATAATTAATTATTACAGCCAACAAAACTGAAAGGCTAACTAATTATCTTATAACTGATTTTGTAATTGTAAATCATTGATTAACCTCCTTGATTATCTCTTTAATTATCGGGGAGAAAAATGAATAAAGAAAATATTAAACTTGATCATTGAATCATGATCATTAACTCTGATATTTTATAACCGAAAGAAAAAAAAAATCTAATTAATATTATGCCTGAGAAACTGAAATGAATGTCATTACTATCATAAGCATTCATTATTTCCTGAATGATCTTTTAATCTTTTATTAACCATCTTGATTATCTCCTTAATGATTCGAATAAAAATAAATAGTGAAGCATTTGATGAAGAATATTGTTGTAAAGAAATATACTACTAAATTCATCAAAGATGGAATCGATACATCTAGGTCAAATATGAATAAATGTTAAAAATAATAATAATTATTATTATTATTATTTCATAGAAAGATATTTCTCTTATCATATATACAGTGAAATTGTGGGGGTTAAAATATATGTAGAAATATTATAAAACCCTATGTAATTTTGTTAAATATACATGACATAAATATACATGAATATTAAATATATGTTCTCAATCTTATGAGACATAATGATAAATTTGATAAAGGAAAACAAAATATGAGAGTATGAAATAAAAAACAAAAAATACTCATTTAGTTGATCATGATGACCAAATATGTAATTTGGTTAGATATTATATTTTGAAATTTTAATGAGATTGTACTATAATTATCTCATATAGAAGTTGATCTTGCATAATTGAGGTTTAATAATTTCCTTGTATATATAGCAGAAAATGTGTGAGGGTTTAAACATTGAAATATTAAACCGAATCTACATTTAATGTATATTATGATATTAAGCATGCATAATGATATTTGTGATTAAAATTTTGTTTCACCATGATGTGATTAATTATCTCATGTTATTATTGAAATAATTATGTGAAGTTTATTGCTAATTACAATTATTCGAAGGATATTGTTTTGCAAGTTTCTTTGAGAGGTAAAAGAAACTACTTACAAGCTCAAATAATGAGTGATGATTGACCGACATAAAAATTATATATATAATGGACTAAAATTAAAGTCCTAATAATTTCATCGAGGGGGATGGGTGTTAGCCCTAATGGGTCTTCTTGCGGTGGCAACCCAATCTCTGATAGGCGATCCCTTGACAGAGATTCAATGGGTAATAACAAGCCGATAAGTTGACCAAAAGAGCGCACACTTTTAATGAGCATTGACTCCAAACCCCATCCCTATGGTGAGTGTGCTTTATGTAGATGGTAGGTTGAGCAATTTAGCTCTTAATGAGGACCGAGGCGATAATTTTCGCAGGATATGAATCTACACATATCCTTGGTAGGTAACTCACCTATATGAGAGTGTCTGTAATGGCCGCAGCGCGAGGCATGGGTAAGCCTTTAAGACTCTCATGAAAATCCAAGACTTGCGTAAGGCCATTAATGCGCATACCGCGATGAGAAGCTCCATATTGTGTGTGTGGTGGTTGAATTTTGGATCAAAGAAACGAGTTCAAGACATAGTTCACTCGGTTTCCTCCAAATTAAAGCTATCGATACTAGATGAAGTTCAAAGTTTCTAAACTACTTCATCGATGCATAATATTAATATCCAGTAATTTGTTTCTATATAATCTTCCGTTTGATATTCTTAAATTTTGAGTTTTGTGGGGGATTGTTGGAATTTTATTTGAAAACTCAAAATTCCAACTCAATATTTTATATTTGATTAAAATATTTATTTGTAATATTTCCAAACTTGAGGGTTCAAATTTAAATTTCATATGTAATTATTTCAATTCCGTTTGTTTTCTCTAAATGGTTATAAAAGTCATTAAGCCAAAAAGGCGTTACAGTACAGAGCCACCTTTGTATCTCATTAATCTCTCTATTAATCTTTCTTTAAGGCAATTAATCAGTGGATCAATTGCTAATGTTTGAACATTATAAATGGTACATCCTTCTCTGTTGAAAGAGATCGGAGAAATAAAACAAATAAGAAACCTTTTCTTTGATTTACTCCCACAGAAAGTCTTTTGGTTAATCCTCCATTTTCATTTTATTCCAATTAATCAAATTCTGATATATGCTGGATATTGTGGAGTTATCGTCAGTTGCTTCCATGGCGTGCCTAAGGAGCAACAATCCCGGATTATCTTGGTTGCGGTTCCATCTTGCACGATGAGACGGAATACGCTTAAGGAAAGTGTTTCGTACACAATCCGGGTAACTCTATTTCAATTTGATTTATTTTAATTAATTTATAACTATCCGAATATTCTGAAAATTTATACCAACAATTCAAGCTTCACCGATCAAGATACGAGGAGAACAAAAATAAAGCGATGGTGACAGGTGACTATATATCGTGACTTTGAATTATGAGAATAATTACTTTTTTATTTTATTTTGTAATTACTGTGACCTGTACTGACTACTGAGTGATAGCAGTACTACTGGTACTTGTGACTTTATCTGATGGGAACTGGTATTTATACCTCTGTCACTAGCTATCTCATCCCGGATGGCTGCAGCTCGTCAATAAAAGGTTATTATTATTATTTTGAGATAGGCTATTGCTAGGTAAATGTTGAAGTCTGAGAGAGGCAGAGAGCTTAATTAGATCTGGTGTTAGCTAGTGCTAGCTAGTAAAAATAATATAATAATAAATTTCAAGTTAGTTCTACTTAGAAGTGTCAATGGCATCCTTTTATCCATTTACACGATTTGTACCGTATATGATAAAACGGGTACGGATAAGATTTTTTTTCATAAACTTGTCGGGTACGGATACAGGTAATGATATTTTTCGTAAACTTGCTTGACTACAAGCCCTCACAAGGCATAAAAGTACCTAAAATTTTTATTTATAGCATAAAAAAAACAATTCACTCTATTTTTGAGAAAATTCGACAAATACTCGGGCCGATAAGGCGTTTAGCAGCCTCAAAGACAAGAGGCTGCCAAATATCGCTGCGACTCTAAAGACTGGGGGCCGTCAATTGCTACTGTGGCCCCAATCTAGGGGTCGATGCCCCTGCGGCCCTTGGGGCTGCCAAACGCCTCAGCAGTCCCTCTTTTTTTTTAGCAGAAAATGTTTTTTTTTTGTTTTTGTTTTGGTTTTATGGTTTTAATTTTTTATGTTGTTTATATATATTATGTGTAATTGTTATTTTGGGTTAAATGTCGTTTATTTTGAAAATATTGTTTGTTTGACGTATCTATCTTATGAGTATGTTGTTTATTTTTAAAATGTCGTTCGTTTGAAATATCATTTGTGTACGAAGAGATAATGATATAATGAAAAATAAAATAAATAACAAAAAATAAATAAAATAAGTAACAAAATAAATAAATGACAGTATCTAACTGTAGGTGGCAGAAAGTTGCACGGCGTCAGGTTAGCTAACGGTGCGGGATTTCTATGTGTGGGTGAGTTGAAATGCCCCCGGCTGGGCTCAGTACTCTGCTGCTTCGAATGTGAGCAGGTTGCTGAACTCAGGGGAAAATATTCACTCGGGATTTCTTTCTGTGCTCCTCCTGGTTCACCCCTTGTGACAACCTACGTTCATGATCAGTTGTCGGAGGTTTTATTGTTTTCGATTGTGAGGACGTTTTACTCCCGACAGGTGCAAGCACCCGCCGTTAATTACATCAGAAAGACCTTTCGGGTCAGACTGAATACCTCATGCATTCCGGGATGGACGCCTATTCAAATTGAACTGAATAATGAGGCTAAAAAGGGACTCATGTATGATATGTTTTGGTCGTATATTTGGTTCTCATTTAATTTTGAAGTATATTTTGGTCAATTATCATGATGCATGCATGAAGACATGGATTTTATACATTTCAAATGTGAGAATATTCATGAGGAATATCATTTATACGTTTTTGATGTAAAAGGAACGTTTGATGTCACTTTTATGCTTTTATTTATAAAGATGTGTTTGAGAGAGGGGCATTTTGGTCATTTCAGATTACGGCTGAGATTTGAATATGTCCAAATATTATTTAAAGTTAAAGAAGATTGAATTTGGGTTCATTTGGAACTGGTTTGAGTTGATTTGGACTTAGTATGAGAAAGTTATGGCCAAAAAGGACTTGAAAGGGCTTATTTGTGAAGATTTTATACTCCCAGGGACTTGTTTGTAAATTTTCAGGGACCTGAGGCTGTGATTTGGGCTTTTGACAAGGTCTGGAATGCAATTTGAGCCTTTAAGGGCTTGTTTGGGAAGTTTTTATGCTGGCAGGGGCCTTTATGTAAATTTACAGGGACTTCTTTGTTTATTTTAATAAAACATATGGGTTTATATGCAAAAGAGGATCTTCTGGTCATATGTGGACTTTAAGATCAGTGCAGAGCTTTGAGATTTGGGCTTTTGGGCCTTTGAGATGTGCACAAGTCACTGGATTGAAATCATTGGGCTTCAAGATTAGTGCAGAGATGATTTGGTTAAGTGGGCTTCAAGATTTGGGTTTTAGTATCAAGATTTGGGCTTTGGGCCTTTGAGATGTGCACTGGGCCTTTAATTAATGCACAAAGCCTCAGATACCATTCATTTGAACTTTGAGATTCGGGCTAATCTCTTAATTGATTTAAACATATGACATGTGGGGCCCAAATGTCAGGATCCGTTGGATTTGATTTAAATTTGGTTCACTGATCAAACAGATTGCTTTGAGATCTGTGCTTCTTGCTTTGAGGATCGTGCAAAGGGGTTATCGGCTTTAGGGTTCATCCCTGACAAACTCAATCCGGCCGATCCAGGTCACGGCAGCACCGGCCAAGGGCATGGTTGTGATCGCCTTGATGTCAGGAGTCGATTGGTGCCATTGTCGGCCGTCGACGGCCATCGGAGGCGGCGGAAACAGGCATCTACAGTACCTATCGGTACCGATTGGATTCTAGATCGATTTTTATCGATTTCTTTGGGTTTTCTTTCAATTGACTGGTCATTTGGAATCGTATGATGTTATAGGAGACATCAGGGATACCAATTTGAGGCTTAGAGAAGTTTTAGACATGTTTTGAGCTTCATGACTTCGGTTTCGGTACCGAATTGGTACCAATGAGTGGTACAGAAGGTTTAAAGCCAAATTGAGTATTCTTGAGAGTTTCTTACATGTTTTAGAAGGATTTGGATCATCACAGAAATACTGATTTGTGCTAGATCAGGTTTTGGTCAAGAAGAGGATATATGAACATGATATTTCCAGATTTCCAGATCCAATTACTCTTGAATTTTGTAAAGAAGTCATAAATTTTATTTCATGAACTCAAATATAGACATATCAAGGATTTCTGTTCCAAATTTGAGATTTTTCTGAGCTCATTTACTCAGTCAAATGGCTTGATCAGTGTCAGGGGCATTGAAGGTAATTTTGTCAATTTAATTTACAGAATTTTCATTTTTAAAAGATGAACTTTGGAACCTCATAACTTTCTGTAGGAATGTCCAAATGATGCAAACTTTATATCGATTTTGTGTATTTTGAAGTGCTTTATTTAGCTGTGAGGTTTGTTTTCCAATTTGGTCCTTCCATTGTTCTGAAATGGCTGATCTGTCAGCAGAGGTCATTTGTACACATTTCAATGAATTCTATTGTACCAGTGGCATTTTCATTGCTTTGTATTGCTGAGTATAGGTTCAATGTGTTATAGGGGACTAATGTATGTCACTTTATGCATGATTAAAGGTCTGGTTTAGTTCAGAACAGGTTTTCAAGGGCTTAAAGCCACTGTTTTCATACCAGTAACAAAAAGAGAAGATCAAGGAGTTTAAAAATCCTGAAATCATCATTTTAAACATATTTTGAACATGCCTGTGCCTGGAAATATGCAAGGAAGTCCCTGATTTTGTTTAAAACCATGTTTTGGCACTTTTACACTTGTTTCAAAGGCATTATCATCAAAACTTCATGGATTTAAAGATGTAAATGACATGGAGCAACTCAGTTGCTGTCTTTTTACACTTTAGACCTCAGTTTTTCACTATTTGCAATCAGATCCTCAAAGATAATGAAATTAACCATTAAAAGGGCATAATTTCACTATTTCCTTGGATTTGACAGCAACATAGGCCTTTCTCAAGTGGACTTAGGGTTGAGAACTGCAAAGGATGCTTACTTGCTCACTTTAAACAGCCCTTGTGTGATTATCTTTTGATTTAAGTTACTTTTTCCTTTTTTAATCACTTTTAATCAAAGAAATCAAGGGATTAGATGAGCAAGGATGCCAGCTGGCTCACTACACTCATCCTAGCCCTCAATTAATTTGCAAAAGTGATCCAAGGAGGCAGAGAAGAAAAAGATGAGAGAAAAATAGTAGAAAATGTATTAAAATGTGTTTTTTTATGAAAGATTTGTACAAGAATGATGATTTTTGTATTTTAAATGCTTGTATATATTATTTTGATGTTTTAAAGAGAGATTATCAGATCAGAAACACAAAATAGAGCAAAGAGTAACAAGAAGAAGATCAAAAATGGCAAAAAGAAACTTTATTCATGAAATTAGTACATGAGATGGCCCCCTAGGGGCCTTACATTGAATCCAAGACTTAATTACCTATGAATTAAGCTTGCTAAGCACAGAGGAAGCCTATGGTGTGTGTGTGCACCACTGTGTGTATGTAAAGTGTGTGTTTGTGTGTATCTAGAGCTTGATTGCGTGTATCTTTCTCTAGCTGTCTCTTTTCTTGTGTCTGTCTGTTCTTTGTCTCTTTTTTTTTTTTTGAGCTTCATTTGAGGTGCCTTTTTATAGGCTAGGAGCTAGGGTTTTGTATTGCCCCAGCTGAGGTGGTCTCATCTTGACCAGAGGTGTTTGATCAAATGCCTCTGGCTGATTGGCTTCATTCCATGTGTGCTTTGTGTAGGGGATCACCCAATTGTGCTTTGACATGTCATTTGAGTGTGTTGGATGCATTTGAGCCCTTGGATTGACCATTAGGGCACTGCATGGCATCATGGCCTTTGATTGCATGGCTTCAGAGGTGTAACTTGATTTGCATGACCCCTGGGGTGCAAGAAGAATATTCTTCTATCTTGGACTGACCTCAGGTGCCCCAGGCACGTGTCCTGGGGACCAGGGTGAGCTGTGAGTAGCCAAACGGCTAGTTTAGGGTGCACCCGAGCTGTTTCATAGCTTAACATGGGCTTTTCTTGATTCTTGTGTTTCATAGCATCCAAAGATGACAGAGAGCATTGTATAGTGTCCCTTATCATGTTCTAAAGCTCAATTTACCACTCAGATAACCAAGTTGGCATGGAGAGCATTGCTCGGATCCTATGTGGTACCGATTCAAAATTACACCAAATTGGGCTATGTTATTCCAAATTGGTGCTTGGGATACCATCGTGTTGGCATTTGGTGTCATTCGGTCAAGTTTCAAAGCTTGAGCTGCCTCTAATCGGCTATCCCATTTTCTCACCTTCCTTCCTTCTCGGCCTTGTTTAGAGAGGGTAATTACTGTTCAGGCTTGGGAGAACATAGAAAGGAGTAGAGGAAGGGAACCTCTTTCAAGTTTAGGTGAGCACCTGCTCAATCCCTTTTCAATTTCCATGAATTTCAAGCTCCAATTGGAGCTCAGGAGACGCGGAGGAGGAAGAAGAAGGTGTCAGGGCTCGGGTCCCACCTTTCAGCGACCCTGACATCTATCCTCTCTCTCTCTATTTCTTTATTTGATTTGTTTGAGCTTGGTTTGACGTGGGCCGAGGCGCCGACAGCTTCTTTGATGGCGCTTGGGTTCATTGAACCGAGTTCACGTATGCTGAAGGGTTCAGCGGCGCTTTAGCGCCTGAGTTTAAACTCAAGTGCAGGCCTTGGGTGAACTTGGTTCACCATGCAACGTTTCAATGACAGAGCGGTGTACAGGGTTTAATCCTCATGCTCCATGTCTGCCTATCTTCCAACTTCAGCGAAAATTGATTTGTTTCGCTGCACAAAGGGTCCCACATGTAAGGTGGAGGTTTGCGGCTCCTGATTTGTACCCAGAAAGCTCAAGGTTATTGCTATGGGTACCCTGTGCCATGTGGCACCAATCAGAGGCTGCCAAATCAGCATAAACTTTGAAAATTCATAACTCCTTGACCATTTAGAGTTAGAATCTGAACCTTATATCAAAATTCATGGTTTTAAATGTAGAATATTACCATGAATTTTAATATGTCATTTCCCTTTGTCTTGGGAAGGCTTTAAATCATTTGGCTTCTTTCCAAGCATTAAAATTATTACCAATATTCAATTGGCAATATTTTAGGGTACAACACTAACAAATAAGTTCCACTATCTGACAAAACATCTAACAAAGTACAAATCAAAACCTACGGATCAGAACTAAATACCGTCCTTTGCTTCTTCTTCCTGGACCCTCAACCCCGCCTAGAGAGTGGTGTCTCATCAGTATCTGCTGAGTCTGGAGAGTCCTCCGCATGGACATACTCCAGCTGAACCGGCTCGACATAAATGTCCTCAATCTCATCATGATTCTCTTCTGTATCTTCTGTATCTCATGATCATCCCTGTCTAGGTCTAGAGGCATCTCTAGTCATTCTAAATTTGAAAAATATCAAGTTACGCCAATGTATGGTATTTTAAAACGATCATTTTGGTGTTTGGACCATAGACTAAAAAGTTATGGCAATTATGAACCATATTAGGTATTTTTAGAAAGTTACGGCATTTCTAAACCATGTCTGGTATTTTTAAAACCTTAATTTTGATATTTGAATCACTAATTAAAAAAGTTATGGTATTTATGAATCATGTATGGTATTTTTAAAATCTTAATTTTTGTATTTCTAACAGTTCCTAAGAATTTCTAACATATTAATACAATTTATAATAATTAATAAAAAATACTATTACAAACTAAAATAAAAATAAAATATAATTTATATTAATCTCAAAATTATTATTATTAATTATTTTTAAACAATTTCAAACGATTATAGTAATTCCTAGCAATTTATATTAGTTCCTAACAATTCCTAACAATTCCTAACAATTTCTAAACAATTTTGAACTAAAATATAAATATAAAAAATTAAAGGACTTACATGCAATTGTATGAACGATCTGCTAGAGAAAGAGAGAAAGTGAGGAGAGAGGGTGTACAAAATTTTGGAATGAAATATGCCCAAATCGTCACCCCTACCCCTCCATTTATAGCCAAAACCAAACCGTCCCACTATGGAGCGGCTGGGTCAGGAAGTAAACTACCCAACTATGAGGTGGCTAAGTCTTGAGGTGGACCGCTAATAATATTTATAATCCTAATTATCTACTTTACGAATAATTCACAAGCGCATGAATATCTCATATAGTATAGATTGGGGTGTCGGTCCACAATGATATAGTATT
Organism: Carex rostrata; assembly: GCF_964058835.1. Classification (NCBI taxonomy): domain Eukaryota; kingdom Viridiplantae; phylum Streptophyta; class Magnoliopsida; order Poales; family Cyperaceae; genus Carex; species Carex rostrata. Next base: position 6,300,348 of record NC_135925.1, read on the forward strand.
AAAGATCTAAAAATAATTAATTCTAGGTTTGGATTATTTTGGTTGTTGGTCCCAAAGGCACTTAGAGTGGGGGGGGGGGGGGGGGGTGAATAGGGCATTTTTAAATTTTTAATCTAAGTTAAATTAACTAATTTAACTAATGTGTCTTGGAGTTATTATTGGCGAAAACTCAAATAACTTAGTCATAAACTAAAATGTAATAAAGTAAAAAGTAGAGTTTAGAAACACTTGACACGATAATTGTTTACGGTGTTCGGCACTAACGTCAACGTCTTAGGAGCCCGCGACCTTCGAGATGGCGCACCTTTCTTTACTTAATGAGAAATGATTACAATGTAGAACTAGTGAGCCCTTACAATTTTCTAGGAAGTCACATGGCCTGAGCACAGAATGGATCACGAGCACTAAAGGCTCAAAGATAATAAGGTGAGCAACAAAAGCTCAAATGAATAAGTGAGAAGGTTGATCACGCAGGATCACTCTAAAAGTATGTGTATTGGTTGAATAAGCTTGAACTTCAATATTCATATTCAATCTTAAGTTTATTTTACCAATTTTACAGATTATTAATCCTAATCTTGAGATGATGCTTGTACTGTCCAATGCCCAATGCTTCATAACTGCATCCTTGATAAGTATGGTAATTGTTCATTCATCCTTGATGTGTGTATTGTATTCTCTATAGTCATGAACCTGCACAATATCTCAAGATTAGAAAACTGTAAAATTCAATTAATATATGTTTTGCAAATCTAATCAAACAGACAAGTAGATTATGACACAATCCAACATTGGTTGTTTAATTGGTTGTTTGGATAAGTTGGATTATCGAGACAATTATTGAGACAATTAGTAGTAAAGTAAATGTTTTGTCTATCTATCATACTTACTCGTTTAATCTAGTTTATGGTTGAAAAAACAATTGTATGTGCATGCGAGTGCTAAACATGTCAATTATAGTTTTTAACTCCAATCGAAATCTCATGCGGTTTGATCAGAACCGTGTGTGGCATAAACTAGTATCAAATGCAAATATGAGAGTTGATAGGGGTGAAATAAGTCATTATTTTTCCTATCACTTAGCCTAAATTATTGCCATTCATTGAGTTACAATTGCTTATTTTTTAGATAATTGCAGATTTTTCTATGATATTGGAGCAAAAACACCATAAAACTATGCAATTTTGACATTCAACTTTAGCGCACGGATGCCTTCATCCGCATGCGACCCAGAATTGCTACCGCAAACAATTATGCTGTCCGTGCGGTTTATAGCCAAACCGCATGTGACTTAGGCATCCGCATGTAGAAACTGCCAAAACAACAGTTACAGATCTAACTTCTCAATCAAGACCTATATAAGCATATGGACACCAGGAAAAGATTTCTCTCTTGAATCTCTGAACATCTGAAGACACATTTTATATTAGAGAGCACTTAGAACTAGGGTTTCACTCTTTTGGAAGCTATGCAAAGGAGAAATCAATAGAATAACAAGGTTTCCATTAGAAGAGGAGGAAGAGACAAGACGTGAAGACGGCGTGCATGAGAGAAGATGCAGCATATGTGTTCTCCCTCCATCTCTCTTTATTGCTCTCTTTCTTTATGTCTTTTGTCTCTTTTGTTGTTGAACCCGTCATGAGCGACTAAGCAACCCTTTTCTAGGGAGAAGACATGTAATCTTGAATTCTTATGAGTTTAATCTAGTTGTTTATTTATATTATCATTGCACTATGATCTGAATTCTTACTGAGATTTATGCCTTATGTTCTTGCTTATTGTGTGCTTAAAGTGACCTCGTATGTATGGAGATGTACACTCCATTCATACCCTTAATTGGGAGGTTAACCAATATTCTAAGAGTATAAATATCTTAGATACAAGCAGAATATACTGACTGGTTGACCGCTTGTATTCGAACTACAGTAAAGAACTTATTAGGATATGGTTTAGCAGATGAACGTCGCATTCTATGACTAATAGTGGAGTGATCTTGATTATTGGTATTGTGAAATATTAGTAATTAGGACTTATCATTAATCTTCATGCAATTATACTAGGTGCCTGACCAGGACCTACTCAGTTAGTGTGTTGTGAGACTGGCCAGAGATCAATACTAGAATAGGATTAGCAACTCTCAGATTGCAATTGATACCAGTGCAGGGCGTGTGCGGTTCTGATCAAACTGTGTGCGATTCTGATTGGAGTGGAAATCGGATTTTGTACGAGTTACCCAAACATGTGCGGATGGTGACAGAGCCGCATGTTACTGAGTAACTTTACAATTGACAAGCATTAGCAGTAGCATGTGGTTGGTGACAGACTGTACACAATTGTTATAGCCACCAAAACCTAGATTAAACAAGTTTGAATGACAGAATGTCTGATTCCCTAGAAGCCTATCTTCTACACACTTAATCTACTACTGTTGTAATTCAACATTACAACTGAGCAATCAACAATCAATCAATGAAAACACAATCAACCAATCTAAAAGGACTGATAATCTAGAACTTAGTTTACATCTTAGATCTCTTAATACACCATCCCTGCGAATCGACACCCTAATATATACTATACGATAGATTCATATGCTTGTGAATCGACAGTAGAGTAGACATTAGGGTTATAAATATTATTAGCATTGATTTCCAACCTATCAAGAGTTGTCAATCCTAACTTAGTGTTAATCACATGTATGCTATAACACCCTAACTGAAAAAGACTGGTAAATAGATGAGACCCAAACTTTACCCTAATCAATTGCATAAAAACCAATGATAAGTCTCCATTACCAAGACTAGAAGAATTTAAGTTCACAGTTACGTCATTCCTTTATACCTTCCATATCCGTAGTTGAAATAACTGATATTACCCTATTATTAATCTATAGAATGCATTCGTCTGCAGATCTATAAACTAATAGGTTTCTCACTGAGATCGGATCACAAGGAATCAACAGTTACGCCCTATTTTCCTTATTGGATCTAGATAATTGTACCCTAATCCGAATGAGTCAACTTATATGCCTAAACACTATGGTGTGACTATCACCATATGGATGAGGTTAGCACGCACCAAATTAAGATATAAATACAAAGAATAAAGTACAATAGAATTCAAATTAAGCGCAAATGATAAATAAAATGAAACTACTAAATTAAACTCATAATAATTCAAGATTACAAGCATTCACCTTAGAAAGGTGTTGTTTAGCCTCTCATAGTGATATTGATACCTCGCATATTTAGCCTATATTTGACTTGATTTCGTACCAAATTCACGTTCTAAATTGTCAAAATCATGTGCATTTCATTGATATATCCTTAGAATTTGGTACTGCTGAGAGTTTGTTTGTTTTCTGCAGGATTGGAGCAAAATAAACGAAGAAACGGCGTTTTTGGACTATCTGGTACGGCCCTTACCAGGCTTGGTATGGCCCTTACCAGGTTTGGTACGGCCCTTACCAGACTTAGCCGATCCAGCCTCCCTCCCATCTTGTACGGCCTAGCCGTACCACTTTGGTACGGGCCGTACATAGATGCCGCCTGACATAATTCAAATCTTGGCAGAGGCTATTTAAAGCGAGGGATCTCTCCATTTTCGGGGGATACACATTTCATTCCAGATTGAGAGCTCAGAGAAAGAGAGAAAGAGAGCAAAGGAGCAAGGAGAGAAGAAGAAGGAAGAGGAAGAGGCGAAAATCGACGGATCAACCCCTTCTCCACTCCCGATCTTCGATCTAGTTCTATCATGCCTCTCTTTATCTCTTTACTTGTATTTCTGGACAGATCTATGACTTGTGAGTAGTTGATCATTGTTTCTAGGGTTTGTAGATGGATTTTCTTGATTTGTGTTGCTTTTCTTGATTTGGATCTTGTATGAACTCTTTTGATTGTATTGATTGTGTATTTGCTTGTCTTGATTGCTTTGTCTTGCTGTGATTGCATGTGGTGTGCCTATAGTGGTAGATCAACCCTAACAAGGTCATGTGACCATTGCCTTCTCTCAACCAAACCAATCCATTTAGGTAGACTTGTTCGAATTGAAGCCGAAAGGTTGAATTCTCCCCTAATTGACAGATTAGAGGATACCTTAGATCTCCAATCAATCAACTAGAGGATCTGGACCAAAACACGAGAGTTGAGGTTTAGAAACCCTAGAAGGTGAAGAATTGACTCCAAAACCTAGATCTTGAACCAACAAACGAGAGTTGAGGTTTAGGAACCTTAGGTATGGTCAATTGAACCTTTCTCAAGAGTTTAATACAAGGTACCAGCAAGAAATGCATCAACTCGAACTTATAAGCTCTGTTCTGGTAAATCAGTACGGGTCTTACAAGAGTGGTGCGGCCTACCCGTACCAAGCCCCACTCGGCTTGGTCGGACCAGGTTGGTGCGGCCTAGCCGTACCAACTTGGTAAGACCCGTACCACTAGAGGCAAATCAGAGATGAAGTCTGAAACCCTTGAAACATCTTTTATCCTAAATCAAAACACAGTTTATACCTTTCCTTGCACAGTTACTATTCTATTGCATTGTTTGATTGCTTGAGTTGATTCTTTAGGAAGATTAAGTACCAAAACTCCATCTTTCTCACTTCTAGTTTTTAGTCGAGATAAGTAGATTCTAGATAAAGAAACCGTCCCTGTGGATCGATACCCGATTATACTCCTCGATAGGGTTGTGCACTTGCAACCATAATCGGAAGGTGTAACCGCGGTTTTAAAAGGTACGCTCCCAAGTGTACCGAAACTTGCATTGCGCTTTCACGCGAATAGATATCAATAAAGAAATATACAGGAGATGTGATAAAAGCAGTAAAGAAGAGATATGGAAGGAATACACCTAGAGAATCTCTCTTGATATTCTACACGCTGTCTGTATCTCTTGTCTTTGTTCTATTCTCTAGTGGAGTTATGTGTAATATATTCTAATTGGCTCTCTTAGCAATTCCTAGATCTAGCCTATTTATAGTTTACTAAGATATCCAATCCTGTCAAGATAGGGAGATGAGTTGTGATTCGTCCATCATGTGTTAGTGGGCTTACACCTTGTTTGGATGAAGAGTAGAGAAAGGGAGGGAATAGAAATAAACTAAAACTTTCCATCGAATCGTGTTTGGTTAACAAAATTATGTCGGATGTGAAGGGTTGAAAAGTTTAATCTTGTATCATAGTAATTAATAGAATCGGTTTCTCTACCAATTTGGGATATAACGGATGGAAAAAAAATTTGTTGCAAATATTTTTAGAAAAATAACACAAATGTTCAACCATATATTTTACCTATATAATTCTCATAGAATTTTTTCTGTTACAAACCTACAATAGCCACCGAACTTCTCATTAACCTTCTAAATTTTAATCAACCAAACAAGAAATAAAACGGAAAAGAAAATTAAATTTTTTTCCCTTCTTAATCATCAAAACACGAAGAGATTAAATATGTTAATCTTCCTTTCTATTCCATTTCATTCCCTTATATTCTTCACCTCCCCTTCCTCTACTCTCCATCCAAACAAGGTGTTAGTGGAACTTGGTTGCCAAGTTTAGTGTTGTAATTGTTGTCTGTCAGTTATCGTATGAGCTTGAGAGTGGTTGCATGCGGTTGGATATGTTAGTTTGTAATAATCTAGAAGTCAATAATACGATAAGTTAACCATAAAGCTTTGTTCATGAATTGAATGTTTATTTATATATCATTTTGTTGCCTTGAGTATTATTGAAATTATGGATCATTTCGAGTTCATGACTGAAATTGTGAAACTCCATAATATAGATAATATATACTCTTAAAAGTCACTGACCAAGGTAATTAGCAGGAACACTAATTACCGCGATAAGGTTAGCATGTGGATTAAAAGATGGTTAAGTTTTACAAACCACCTGACACGAGATGTCATTTTAATCACATGGATACATGTTCTAGGAACATGGTATTTGACAGACCCCGAATGAAACATTAAATAGAATTGTGTTCGTGTCATTTATGTTTTCATTCAGTGTCAAAGTTCTACAGTATGAGGTATTTATCGTTCCCACTAAGAAATATATATGAGTAAGTGTTATCTAACGCTGTCCGTAAAAAGCAGCCATAACGGTAGCATTTCCATATATATAACTTAGCTGAGGAAGTGATAGTCTGCCAAGAATACTACTTGTCCCTCGTATCTCTATACGAGCTATAGCATCACTGGGCCCCTTGATAGAGTTAGATTATCTGCATGCGGTATAATTACAAGAGTAATTATATTTGATAATCTACTCAAGATCAAGAAAAGATACAGTTAACAAGGATGACACATATCTACCTTAAAATTGATCTAATAGCTATGAGACAGAAGAACTGACACAAGTAAATTGTTTACTGGATCGTGATATTGTACAGTACAGCATCATCTGTGTAATTGGATGGTCATGATGTGTTGCCAGATGCCACCCATGACTAACAGAAGTTAAAACAGTTTTAACTCTGTTTACCAACATAACACAGATCCTATTGGGTCACACCATATAGGAGCTACTCGGAGAATCTTACTGATTAATTATAAATTGATTATAATTAATATTAAGATGGTTATAATTAATTATACATGATATAATTAAATTATAAATGTCATTTAGAATGACAAGCAGAAACAACGGTTAATTTATAAACGTACACGTTACGTTGTATAAAAGTTACCGAACAATAACCGAAAAGAAATATAATTGTACATGACAATTATATATATATGATTTGGAATTTTAATTGTTAATTATGGATTTGAATTATGGGTTTAAAAGCCCAAAATAATCAAAGCCTTAATTAAAATTAAAGGCCCAAAATCAAAGCCTTTTACTATTCATGCCTTAATGGGCCAAGGGCAAAATGGTCATTTCACACCTATGCCACCTTGCATGACACCTTAGGGGTGTAGAAACATGGAGAAGAGTGTGGAAGGGTGTGGAAGGGGTATTTTGGTCTTTTCACATATTAAAGGATGAGGTGTCAAGGGCTTTTGGTAAATAGATTTGTTTTGAGGGGTATTTTGGTCTTTTGCGAACCTCCTCAAAACACTATAAATAGAGGGGTGAGGGTAGAGAGAAAATTTGCTAATTCACATGTTAATCTGATTACTTCGTTAATCGGTTTTTCCTCTCTTCCCTGATTTCGGTTATTACGAGATTCGGAAAAATATATTTTTAGATTCTGCGGTATTTCATGTTTTGCTTTATTAGTAAAACGGAATAACTTGCATTCTTAAATATATTTAAATTGTCCCTTTTTCGGTGAATAGTGTTTCTGCAGAATTCCGCGGTTTACGGTATTTCTGGCAGAAGAAATAAATCGCTCTCCGGTTAGTCCTGGTGGATAACCAATAGAGGTATCACACGTGTGATACTGCGAGTCGATTCCATCCCTGGTGAGGCTCTACTCGCTCGGTCTACATTCCAACTGAGATTTGGAATCAAGGTATAAATTGTTATATTAATCTATTTAATTTGTAAATAGATTTAATGCTTTAGGAAATCAATTATGGAGTAGATCTGTAAATAGGATTAAACGAATCTTCTTGATTCATTTAATCCGTAGCTTAAGTTAGATGTAAAAATTTTTGTTTTACTCTTTCCACAGCTTAAGCTAATTAAATGGGTTTGAACCGTTCCTCGAAACCCAACAGGATATTCATCAGCATGGAATTCATGCGCTATGTTATTCTTCTCTGTTGTAATGCACCTTTATGCGTTTGGCGGCCTCCACTTGCATGCGGATGAATAGGCAACCGCATGTATAGGACTTGTGTGTCCAGAATGCTTTGTTTTTTTATTTGTTTTAGCCCTAAAAACACCATAAATATGCAATTCTACAAAATCCAGTAAAAATAGCAAAAGTAATCTGATTTAACCTATTTTAGATATTTGTAACTCAAAATTTGGAAATATAAGTGTTAGAGAAAATCACTACTTATTTCGGTCCTATCAACCATCCGACTATGAGGCGGTCTGAGTAATTTTTGAAAACCGAAGGCAGATCGAGTAATTTTTTTTTAGGGTATTAATAAAAATATCGGGTAGAAATGGGGCCAGCAATATCTTCTTCCACTTTTCATGGTTTTAAATTGTCTGTTATGCCATCATATCCTGAGCGCATACTTAGAAAAAGATACGGTTACACTGTTGATTTATTGGAAGTTCACATTAATATCTTCAACAGAAATAAACATAAGTGCTGTCAACATACACCGACTGATGACTGGAATCTTTGAGCAATCATGTAGAAATGAAAATGTAATAACATATTCACTCAAAATAAATAATTTGCATGTAATTTTACTTTTTATTCTCATATTATCATTTTAAATATCTTCATTAGAGAATTCAATTTCTAAAATTAAGTCGAAAGCAAAAAAGACAGAACTACAAAGGAAAAAAAAGAGTACAAATACAATCAGCATTTACAGATACCCTGCTGCAATTGGCCATACGGAGGCCAATGAGAATATAATGCCTACTTCGATGCGGTATCTGTTACACTAAGTAAATAAATGTCACACAAGCTATATAATACGAGGAGGGTTCAAATGCCTTCATTTTTTTGTGTCTCCATCATGCCTCCATCTCTCTCCATGATTTTCAAAGTGTAAACAGTCGATCCGAACCGCTCAACCTAACCTCCATACTAAAATATGTTTGGAGACCAAATTTTATACTTTTAGGAATTTTTTTACTATTTTTTTAGATAGGTACAAAAATACTGTTTTTAGATGGTTCAGATTTACTGATTTTGTACCTATCTAAAAACATAGTAAACAAATTCCTAAAAATATAAAATTTGGTCTCCAAACATATTTTAGTATGGAGGTTAGGTTGAGTGGTTCGGATCGACTGTTTGAACTTTGAAAATGATGGAGACACAAAAACATGGAGGCATTTGAACCCTCCTCATATAATATATAAGTGATGCTACGATACTTTGGAAAGTAAAGAGAGTGTTTTACTTTCCGCTCATATCTCTATTTTTAAAGTTTAAACAATCGTTCCGAACTTCTCAACATAATCTTCATATTGTAATGTGCTTGGAGATCAAATTTTATATTTTTTGGAATTTTTTTTACTATTTATTAAAATAGTTTGAAAATCGCTATTTTACAATGGTAAAAAAATAGTAAAATTGTTGTTTAATAAATAGTAAAAATATTCTAAAAAATTTAAAATTTGACCTCCAAGCAGCACATTTTAGTATAGATTGAACATCTAGGATATATTTGGATGTGTCAAGAATATGAGCTATTCTAGAATATGGGTTATTTGGAATAGCAATATACATCCAAATAATATTTTTGCTATTCATAATAGGTAGAATAGCTACTATTCTCTATTCCTTGTAAATGTTAGAATAGCTACTATTTGAAAAATGTGAGGAGAGAGAGAAACATGTTTTCTTCTCATATTTCGCTAACACAGTCTGGAAATTATAAAATTGACATCACTTCTATTATCTCCATGTTGTGACAATTCGTTTGAGACCTCAGTTGCTTATCTTTCTTTTTAATTAGCACATTGTTAACACTATTCATTATCGGTCACAGCTATTCACTATTCCAAATATATAATCCAAACAACATTTTTATTAATCCGAATAGCACAAATTTCACACTAATCTAAAAATCACTATTTTTTCTCTATTCTCATTCACTATTCTAGCTATTCTAGCTCCCATCCAAACGTACCCACGGTTTGGACTTTGAAAATCGAAAAACCAAGTCATTTGTTCCGGGGCTAGGAAATAATGTTTTGAGCTTAGCCATTCTATAGATGTTAGCTAATATCAAAACGTTTGTTTCTAGGCAGTTGAACAAATGTGGTTTTTACATTTTCAAATTCCAAACAATCAATCAAAACCGTTCAACATTCTCTATATTAAAATGTACTTGGAGACCAAATCTTACAATTTTTAGGTATCGTCAGCAACATATACTTGCATCATGCGTGGCTCAACATTGTTATTAACTATTCTCCTAACTACAAAGCATCGCCTTAAATGCTATCAGTTTTTCCACCCTAATGAAGTGCTCCAATTTTTTCTTGATATGCACTATGAATGAGCTAAACATCGGTAGCTTGTCGCGTCTTAGTAATCATATTTTCTTTGGACTGCAGGGAATATGCGAAAAAGAAAGCTGAACTCTTGATATATAATTTTCCTCTACAAACAAATATGTGCAGCTATAACGGTATAACCAGCTTAAATAAAATGAAACACATAAAGAGTTAATAAATGCACAGGCTCATTGGATATGTAAGGGAAAAAGTCATGCATGTGTGCAAAGCTTACAATATAAAATATAGTCATCTCGGATAAAAAATCTACCACAATTTCTCCTGTGTACTACTTCCAAAAACACACACAACGAAGCCCACCCTTTATCTCTCACCTTCAAATCTACTTGGGACTGGAAACTGTAAATTGCATGGAATGACACTAGAAGCATGATTTAAAATGACTGTCTAACTTCCAGATTGAATGTTGGAATGAGATATTTCATCAGTGCAACCACAGAACTTGAATGTCGGTGGTACATAGCAGGTCCATTAACATGAACAGTACTTATATAGGACCATACTTGTCCTAACAGTAACAGGCATTACCAGTAAAGAAAAGAAGCCAAAAGACCTAACAATAGAATCTGGATCGGTTCCACCATCATCCAGTAAATTGCGAGATTTGTCAAATTCATTGGTTATGAATTAGTAATGCATTGTATTTAATGCACAAAAAAGTATGTGATTATGTAAGAAGATCATTTACAGGGAAGCCCATTAGGGTCTTAGCCTTCAATCTTTTAATAGGCCAGGAAAAATGGCCTAACAGGCACATGGTACAGTTCGTATATTAGTCCATCATTTAAAACCTAATTTAAATACAAGACCTAAGAAGGAAAAAGAAACCAATACATGCTTAATGTACTCAGAAAGTTTTAAAGTTCCATGTTTACCACTAATAAACCCAAAATATTATTTGTACCTCTATGTAACTTAAATTTGAATATACTCATGGGTTAAAACTCCTGTTGTTAAATTGACCAATTCTTTCCACTTTATTGAGCATTCTTCATAAAATAACAATGCTATGCAAATTTCATCTTTTCATATTACCATTAACATCGTCTCTAATCTCTACAATTCATTCGGCCTTATCTATTCATTTGAAAACATCAACCCTGCTCACAGGAACAAAGGAAAAAACAAGATTACCTTCAAAGCAACAATACTAATCCCAAATAAAAGTTTCAATTTGTTTGATTATATGATTATTCCAACAAATGACAAATTAAATAGCACTGGAATAAACATATTTTGAACCATAACATTATATTATACAAACACAAACAAAATAAGGTGCCCATGAAATTTTGTTCTCCCAAATTTCCCCTTTAAATTTGGAGGGCATACTAGAAGGCAATGTCATAAAATGTAGCCCGCAAACTGCTTATTCTGTAGAAAACTGCATGCATAAGAGTATGCACGGCATATCCAATAGCAACTCTATATTTTCAAAATTTCCATCCAGTTCGGCATATAAATTGAAGACCTGACTCTATCATTTAATAAATCTAAGAAATATGAATTATTTCCTATTTTTTACCAAGTTCTCTAGAGATTTCAATTTAGTTTGCAAGTTTTGAAACTCTTTTGAAAACATACATCTGCATATCCTACCACATTTCATCTGCATACCAGTTATGCATTATGCAGTGACCAACTGCATGCTTATTAAAAATTGCATTCTAAAACATTGCAGGGTAATTTCATAGCCAAAAGCCAAGCCTGAGATTTAGTAAAAACTAACCATGGTAAAGCTACCATCTAATCAACATAGTTGCAATTTTGAAACAATTGGAGCTTCTGGTAGGAATACATTCTATTTTATTTTCTAGAGGGGAAACTTGAAATCTTTAGACCTCTGAACAATGTGCTAGATACTTAGCCTAAATTTATAGAGATATATACTATAATAGCTGTAGCAGCCAGTGGTTGATCAGGATCTTCGTGACATGGGCCAAACAGCATATACCAACACACCAGCCAATCTGTGACTGAGTTACCACTGTTGAAAAACCAATAACGAAGAAAATATAATATAAACCAAATGAGCATAGACAAAGAAAACAAATTTTCAAATTTTAAAACAATCAGAACCTCTTAAAGCAACTATATTTGATGAGAGAACAAAAATGTTGACTATGTGAATAACTGATAATGGAGACTCCCACACCTGCATTTTGTAAAGGAAAAAAAAAACAATAAAGTCAAGAATCGTGTGCTTGCCAAAACAGAAGAGATCATTACTTTATTTTATAATTTTATCAAGATAAAAGGTAGTATACATACCATAGTTGATAAGAGGAACAACTTCAAATAGCTCGAAATGATAATCGCCAATATGACTTCTCGATACCTAAATATACCATGATAAATATAAAAAACAGCATATAAGTCCCCCCCCAACCCACCCCACCCACCCACACACACACACACACACACACACACACACACACACACAATGGTGTTAACCCTTATCTTTCAATATCAGTTAAGTGGTTATAGAACTTGAGTAACTTTTCTAGATCTGGATGTTTGACTTTGTAAGGGTAGGCTACAAGTTCAGTAAAGAAACATAAGAAGTTCACCTTTCAATGTTGTATGAGAAGTTGAGAACAAACTTTGAACCCATAAGAATGAAAAGCATAAATATGATATCTTCTACCAATGCACCAGTAAGAATCTGAGAAATGAAAAATGAATAAATTCAAACACTGAAGAAGTCTAGTAAGTGAAGAAAGACAAAATACAGTTTGGTTTAAGGTACGCTATTGGTTTTACAAACTTAACCAGTCAAGATTGTTTTTTTTTTTTAAACCTTTGCAGAGGCTGCGAAGTCGTGAGGGGGAATCAAACTCTCGGCCTTTAGGTAACCAACAATCCTAGGACTTTTTCCTAGCCAATTGTGTCTGTGCTACCTCCCTTTTCAACCAGTCAAGATTGTTGTTGTGTGAATTGTTTTCCTTTACACCTTTACTGATAATGGTCTAGTTGAGACTTGCCAAATTGGTAAAAGCTTTACTATATGATTTGACAGCATAATGGTCAGCTATTTGATAGTTTCCTACTTATAATTTCCAATCGCATCCCTGCAACAACAAAAAGTTTCGTACTCATTAAAATACCTTTGCACAACACCAAATGGCTGAAAGTAGACTATCTGAAGAATCCAAAGCACCACCATTCAAGAAAGAAATTTTATCTTAAAATTGTCAAGGATCTTTGACAAGTCACATAGACACAAACTATAAATATTACTGGAAAACAAAGAGAGCTTGGGAGGATACATGCATCGAGGAAAATATAAGCAAGAACTGAACTTTGCAATATGCCCTGCAAAATATTAAAATTTGTGGCACATAAATTAGGTATTACTAGCTAGAAATTTTGAGGAAAATTATTTCTAATGCAGTGGTATTGAACCCTCCTCCAATTACAACTGTCTAGTAAATAGTCAAACATTCTTTTCATCCTTTTTTGTAAGTACAGCAACTGTTTGTACCATACAGGTCATCTCACATAGCCATAATAACTGCCAGGTGAAGCAGGAGAAATTAGGAGAAACTAAAATTATTATGCACTATTGTTTCAGGCTACCTTGTATGCATCTGAATCAAGATAGAGCATGTTAAACAACAAATGTCGATATGCCTCCACCTTGTGCAGAATCAGATCGATCAAGATAATCTACAAAATGAAAAAGAATTTTGAATAATAGTTAACAAAGGCATAACTAATGTAAGCCGTATTTTTTGCTTTCTAGATTTTAAGCATTGTTTAGGGCCTAATAAAGCTGTATTACCACAATTTGAAAGTAATAACTGGTAATAAAAGTACCAGCAGGGTGGTGCAGATTTATACTGGCATGTACCAGGCAATATGGTAATCCATATCAACCCAATCACCTCACCACGAAACATCTCACTGAGATTTAAAGAAATTTACCATAAATTCACACTCGATGTACGGATCAGCAACAGCTTTGCACTTCTCCTGACAAGAGAATTAACATGATCTCTCAATTTCATGAAAGTCTATGTAAAGGTTAATCAACATAACAGATTGAAAAGAAGAGAATGAGTGGAGAAAGTATAATCTCTCATACACATTTCATCAAACGGATGTTGCCAGGGGAGTACTGCACATATAGCATCCGTACAAGTGAGCCACATCCGATGCACCGGGTTGCTGACGAGGCATTGTTCTGACCTTCCATTGGGATTTTGAATGCCGGCATTTAGTTGGATCTGAAGTCTAATCCGACAGGCTTTGGCTCAAATCCTTCCAATCTGCAATCCTCGGAATCGTTCAATCTCGCCGGGTTGTACTCATGGAAGCATCCACGACAGCTGACTAGTACGAGGTAGAGGCAGGAGTACTTTCAGGTAGTACCAGCTCAGTTCAGTGTTTTGGTTTGGAATTTGAGTTAAAATTTTGGGCATTTGCATAAAGTCCGGGGAGCCACTTTTGCACTTCCTGACCAAATTTACCAGAATCAAGCGGAATTCGTGTCATCTAAGGTAACATAATATTACTTTTTAGATCCGCACCGTCCGATCATAATCTGCACTAAAATTAAGGGTCTCCAGACATTCCACCGGTCCAAATTCTGATCAGACGGTCTGGAACAAAATATATTTTCTTGAGAAATTAGATATATTGGTTTAATTTTAGTATATCTAAACCAAGGCAAAGTCTAGATCCTTGCATTGACCCGTTTTCTCCTTGCAAATTAGATGGCAATAATTATGTGTAAAAGCAATATAAAATCGTCACCCTTAGTTACCAAAGATAAAAGAAAATATATTAAGTTCATTAATTTAGTTTTTACATATCACTTCGAGCTCTAGTACCATTGTAAAGGCTTAATTGAAAGATAAACAGGTAACAGTTTTTGATACAAATATTACATGGTTGTACCAAGTCCGAATAATGCCTAAAAGAATTTCATAAAGACACTAAGCAAATTTTATCTATTCAATTCAATAGAATAACCTATACCTAAACTTGCTCAATTTCAACACTCTAAAATTAGGTGGAAAGGAAATCAACCAAGAAATAGAGGAATACTATGAATCACAAGTCTCAGTAGAAAGTGCGCTTCTTCTTCTCAATCCGAGTAACGACCACTAGCGTAAATTAGGGATGGCAATGGGCCGAGCCCACGGGTATTTTGTCAAGCCCAGGCTTGGCCTGCCCGTTAAAAATCAATGGCCCGCCTGCCTGGCCCAAACTGACGGGCTTGAAAATTTAGGCCCGGCCTGCCCATGCCTGCCTGCCTATGCCCATGGGCTGCCTTACCCGGCCCGGCCGTGCCGGGCCCAACCAAACCAACAACAATTTTTTGTATAATCAACAGTTCAACAAAGCATAAATTAATACTAAGCACATATTAAAAAAAATATATCCAAGGTGATATGACAGCACATCCCTAAGCAAAATAGCACAGATTTTAAGCATATAATTCATCACAACAGATATTAAACATATTAAAAAATCATACTGGGTTTATTTTAAAAATAACTATACCAGAGGCCACTTCCACATTTTATTGGTGTATTCATTCAAATCACAGAACCAACAACAATATGGATATATAGACATATGGATAGAAAGCTAATTTAAGAAAAAGATGCAAAATGAAAAATATCATGACTATATGGATAGACATATAGGAAAATACATTTGCTGGTTATATGGATGAAATAAACTGAAATTCACAACACAGCTTTGTTATGTCTCCCGTATGTAAACCTAGGCTTCCACAATTCAGCACTTAAGTACTTAAAAAAATTTGAAATTTACCAATTTCCAGCAAAGTCGAAGCGAAAGATACTAATTCCTTTCTTAGTAATTGCTGCTGCAAGGTTGAGCATTATAACGTCATCCTGAAATTAGAAAAAAAAATTATACAAAAAAAAATAAGATAGAGAGAGGTACAGCATTTCTAAGAATAGAAGAGCCATAAATTCAACTGTAGTCCCTGCAACTAGAAGTACTATTTGAGATTTATATTTGAAAAACGCAGTCCCTGCAACTAGTCTTAAAACTTGTGGCATTAAAACCCTCCTCAGTGAACAATTCAAAAATAGTTATTTGAGATTTAATTTTATTAGCACTGATTTGGCACCGTGACCATGGGCAATGGATACCTCCTCATGGTCTACAAGTAAATGCAATATTTTGTTCCTCAAGACTGAGTGTTATAACAACTAACAAGCACTATAATGACAATGCCACGAAAACTGCATATCAACCCAAAAATTTTCACTCTAGTTTAAGCAAATTCTATTAGTCAGTACCTTACTAGACCTGAAACCATGAGAAAGGATCACAAGTTCACAACCCCCTTAGAACCAGTGTTGTGCAGCACGCCAACAAGCTTCTCTCCATGTTTGTTTGTTATTTCAAGCCTTTCTTCTGATATGTCTGTTTTATTTCACAGGGAAACAAAATAAATCATTAGTATTGAGAAAGGATGCATACGTGACAATTTCAATAGCAAAATTTATTTTGATCTTCTCAGTTAAAATGCCAAATTGGTGACTACAATTTCAGTATTCCAGTTTAATTATACGAGCATGAATCAGTAGCCCTTAAGCAGAGCTAAGTTTCAGTTCAGAAAAACGAAAGCAAACGACAATCGATGGAAGAGAGAGGGAGCAAACTAACCTGATAGAAGAGCGATGCATATCGGTTTTGAGGGCGTGACTGGTGTCGTCGTGGTGGAGGACTGGCACCGTGGCCAAGGACTGGTGGCAGGAAGAGAGGGAGAAAGACAAGAGAGTCGGAGAGAGTGACAGAGAGAGAGATGGAGTGAGGGAGGTAGATCAGATCTGTGGTGGCGGAGGCTCCGCGGTGGCTATCCGGTGGCGGAGTGAGTAACAGAGAGAGCCGACAGAGAGAGGGGGCTAAGAGACGGAGAGAGAGAGAGAGAGAGAGCGAAAGAGACTCAGAGAGAAATAGAAAAGGGTCTAGAGGTAGCATGTGATAGATGGAAAAAAGGGTCCATGAGAGATGATGACATTGTTCCCATTCCATCTTACTGAATCCGCTTACGCTTGTACAAAGAGCTGAAAAGTTGTAATTTTGAGCAAGAACAATAGGAGCAATGAAATGAGAAGACTGTGTGAAGAAGTTGTAATATCCGATCAATACAGAAACATCATGCTGTGCCTGTGCACGCCATGAACCTAGAGTTCGCATCTGCTGATATTGAAAGTGACCATATAATTGCATCGTAGTTTCTGGCAACCGTTCAACAAAAATCAAATTTTATAAAAGGATTTTTTTTTTTTTTTTTTTTTTTGGCGAACCGCAATTCAAAGGGCCAAAAAACTACTTCGGGAGATACTTGTTCCTACCAAACCCTCTCTTCCAACCAACTTTTGCTCCAAATTAACGAATCAGGAAGCATAGTTTTCATACTCAACCCTCTGTCCTGCCTTTCTCATCTTCTTACCAGTTACCTTCGTATTAGCAAATTCTTGCATACAATGGGAATTTCTCAGCTTGTACCATCCTCATCTGTACACTTGCACAGAATTATTTTTTAACACAAATAAACAAGCTTAAATTAATTTTTTTATCATTCAAAGAATGACACAAGATCAATAGACTTAAATTGACAACCACAACAACACAATGAATCACAAGAAAGAAGATAATAAGTTTCACAATGACAAAATACTGGAGTATCAAAAATGTTTATTGTATCACAATGAATCATTGCTCTTGACTTCTCTTATGAACCAGGATTTATTTCATTATAATCCGCTGCTAAAGCTTTGACAGATTCAGCGTTTCTAAAAGAATCAAACAGTTACAGTAGATTCAATCTCTTGGAGCCTTAAAGTAACAGCTCTCTTATGGGCCTCCAATCCCTCCACCTCGGCCATTTTAGCCACAAAAGGACCCAATTTCTTAAGACCCTCCTCGGACAAAGACTGCACCGTGATATATTTTAGAAATGAATTCAATGAAACACCACTGTACATTCTCGCATACCCATAAGTGGGAAGTACATGGTTTGTACCACTAGCATAGTCTCCTACACTCTCAGGGGTCCACTGCCCCAAAAACACTGACCCTGAAATGAAATAACATTCAATATCTTAGATGTATTATAAATAATTTGAGACGTCTTAATTGATATAAATCAGAGTAATTGAAGTGGATATTGAACATTTATTATTTATCATTTACTAAGGGCTACAAAAAAAATGCTCGTTTGTACAACGGCTTACAGCTCAAGGTACTGTTCCGCATGTACCGACCTTTAAAAGCCCCCAAAAAAAAAATCAACTTTTTGTAACTTAAAATCAAGGTACCAGGTGAGATAATTTAAGAATAGCTAGCTGTATGCTTGACTCAAATATTTGGTAATCTTGAAAGTGTCAAATATTATTGAAGTTAAGATGTACCTGCATTCTCAATTAACCCCTCCCATCTCTCAGCATCTTTAACATTGACTATTAGATGCTCAGGAGCATACAAGTTTGAAAAGGATATTGCCTACGCAGCAAGAAAAATAACAAGGTGAAAAAAATTTAGACAAAGAAACAACCTTAGGTTTCATTTCTAGCCTACCCCAACTTGTTTGAGACCAAAGGTTTGATTGTTGTTGTTGTTGTTGTAAACAACCAGAAGTTAGCTCAAATTTCAACTATGGAGGACCTGGGATATTGTCAATTCAGCCCAATCAGACAAAAATTAACCTTCCAATGTGCAACTACGCCTCAACCAACACTTGGCTAAGCACATTTACTAGATGTTTCACAGTTATGGAATTAAAAAGCAAACACAAAGGGATCTAAAATTATATGACCGTGATTTTCATTTTGCAGGGGCAACATATGAAACGTAAAATATAAAGAGTTTATGAAGAGGAGAAATTTTTTGCCTTAGCTGAACCAACAATTACCTTGTTACTGAAATTGTGCTATAATAGTTAAATTGAACACCAAATAAGACACAAAGTCCCCCCCCCCCCCCCCCCCCTCTTACGCCTTGTTTGGATGGAGAGTAGAGGAAGCAAGGGGAGATGAAGAATAGAAGGTAATAGAATGGAATAGAAATGAAGATTAACATATTTAACTTCTCTGTGTTTGGATAATTAATGAGAGAAAATCAATTTAATTTTTTTCTTTCCATCTTATTTCTTGTTTGATTGATTAAAATTTAGAAGGTTAATGAGAAATTTGGTGGTTATTGTAGGTTTACAACAAAAAACTTGTATGAGAATTATATTAGTAAGATATAGGACTAGACATTTGTGTTATTTTTTCTAAAAATATTTGTAACAAATATTTTTCCATCCGTTACACCACAAATTAGGAGGGAAACCAATTCTATTGATTATAATGATACAAGGTTAAACCTTTCACCTCCTGTACTCTTCACCTCCGACATCATTTTGTCAACCAAACACAATTCGACAAAAAGTTTTCTTTTCTTTCCATTCCATCCCTTCCTCTACTCTCCATCCAAACAAGGTGTTAATAAAGGAAAAAAAAAACCTGTACTAAAATTCCCAAAAGTATAACTAATGGTAATTTCAGGTGTAGAACTGAAAAATGAAAAAGTATCAAATGTAACCCTGCAATGAGAAAAACAAAGATTACTAAATAGAGGAAACATGGCTAGCCCTACAAAAGAGACAGAAATGCTCTCCAGTCACCACACCCGTCCCAATCGACATCGAAAATGACAAGATTACCCTTCTGAGGGGTCCATCTACACATAAGTGAAAAAGGACAAGTAGGTGACTTGTGTACCTCTAAAGAAATTAGGGAAAGGGGCATATGTGTCTTCACTAGCTTGTAGAAAAGCACGGGTGGTTCTCATTTTTCAGAGCTACACATTACAGTTTTATACTCTCAAAGCAATTATCCCGATAAACTAACCTCAACCATGTCTCTAGCGAAGACAATGAAGCTGTGGCTGAGAGCTTTAGAGGCAAAATCTCCTCTAGGGAGAGAATCACATTGTTTGCTCACTTCAGCTTCTATGGCCTCCACATCAATGTCTTCCCCTGCTACTACCAAAACCACCTGACTATCGGGCCCATGCTCAGCCTAAATTGGAATTAAAACCAAAGGACTATTTACAAATCCAAAAATTTCCATCATTATTCTTTTGAAGAATAGTAGTACATGTGTAACTATATGTGTTATGTCAAATTATAACAGCTATAATTAATTTATCTCATATTTCCTTGACTGTGGTAGGAATAAAAATGGAATTTTCAGGTAACCAAGAAGTATAATATATGTTAGCATGTCTAGTGGAGTTGCTACAAAATGATACAGGAAAGGTCCTCAATGACTAGTCATGTGATAACTAACTATGTTGAAGGTCAAACTTATACTTAGAATAGACAAAAAGTTAAAAGAATACTTGAATAAACAAGCATAGTAAAAAGATATCTAATGCAATGAAGATCAACAAATTAGTACCTGAGAGAGAAGATCAGCAGCTACATGGACAGGATTGGCATACCTATCAGCGATTACCAAAACCTCTGAGGGGCCCGCCGGCATGTCTATTGACACCATAGCTTCACTGTTCTGAACAAAACAAGAAGCTCATTGTCGCATAAACTGTGATGACATCAATACTTTTAGAGGTGAATTCTTATGCTTCTGTACAGGGACAAAGCTTGTGTACTTCTTACTGAGGATGAACACATTGGAATGTTTTTGTTGTATGCTACACAATGTTACACAATGGATTTCAGAACTGCATGAGTTCTGCATGACTTCTGCAAGTCTGTTGATTACGATCGAATTTTGAATTCTCATGGTAATGGTACTAGTATCTCCTGTACCAGTTATGTAGCAAGTAATTCAAAATGGTACAAAAGACATACCTGGAGTATCATTTTCGCTGCTGTGACATACTGATTTCCTGGTCCAAAAATTTTCTCAACCTATGCACACAAACAAATAAATAGTGTCATCCACATGTTGGGAGAATCATTTTTCTTGTTACGTCTGATAAGCATTTACCAGAATTAAGATATATCTACTGTTCTGGAATGAGTATACTATGTTGTTAGATTGAAACATTCAGTACATTGATACTTGGCAAGGCAACTCCAAAAGAACAAGTAAAAGAAGGGTCTAGTCACCTTGGGACAAGATGAGGTTCCCCAAGCCATTGATGAGATTGCCTGCATGCAAAAATATATGTAATTGCTCATCTAACTACAGATTAGTTCCAGTTTAAGCAAGGCAAAATTACAAAAAAAAAAAAAAGGAACTTGAATAATTTCTCAACCTGAGCTCCACCGGCTTTAAGTATATGAGTGACGCCAGCTTTCTTTGCACAGTAAAGAACTTCCTACAAAAGAAATGCCTTTATAACTGTCATGATGAAAATTGGATGCACTAAGACTATTATAGATGTTGTACCACCCTATTGCTTTAATGGCTTTTTGGTGTTTAACTGCAGAACTGGCACTTGCACAACTGGGAATTGAATTAGGTAATTTGGTACATGGAAGTAGCATTGCACATTTTGAAATTATTGGAATGTACCTTACAAATAGAACCATCACGGCTAGGGGGTGTGGCAAGAACAATAGTTTTGCAACCAGCGATCTGAGCAGGCTATTAAATTATAAACAAAATTATAAATTAAAACAAAATATATATATATATATATTGAAGCAGCAGTCATAAAAAGGAGCAACTAATCATGCTTATGCTTATAAGATAATTCCTTGTACCACTGCAAGCATTAGAGCGGTAGACGGTAGAACTGCAGTACCACCAGGTACATAAAGCCCAACAGAACCAATAGGCCTTGATATTCTTTTGCATTTTACACCCTAAGAGTATACAGTTGGAAAAAAAATCAAGTGGGAAAAAACAAAAACAAGCCTCTTTTCAAAAAGAATATGCTAAGGAAAGAAACCAAAGATAGAAATGAATCACCTTCATGTTTTCAATAATTTTCTCCGGAAGCTTTTGTGCTGCATGAAATGCATAGATATTATCATAGGCTACATCAAATGCTTCCTTTACTTCTGGATCAATCTGCATATAATCAAAATATTTAAAAGGAATCCAAAGAAGAAGAATCCCATTCATAAAACTTGGTATTAGTCCCAAAGAAACCTCGTGATACAGACATACCACTGCAAAATGACAAATATTGTACATACCACTGGAAAATGAGAAAAAATATTCATACCACTCACCATACTTCAACAAACCTTGACTTTTAATGTTTTCCTATTGTTCAGAAAAACAAAGATGCAGGTTCCCTATTGATACCCTTCTAGGTGTATCTTTGTGAGAGGTTCTATTGCAGTGGGATGATCCCACTAGGCCAGATTTCTAGCGAAATACTCCTATTTTCCTTCCATTAAGAGAGACCGTTTATAGAACTTATCAGAAAAGGGGGAAGCAGTGTAAAGAGGTTATTTCTGATGATATATACGTGTACCCAATACATCATATCTACTCTCTCTAAGGTATGCTTGATAATATGGCAATGCTAGTTATGCAGAATATCAAATGCTATTTAAAGTTTTGAAACTGTCACTGTAAAAGAATATATTGTGCAATATTGGAAGAAACAAAATAACACCTCTACATCTGGCAAGCCACTGACAAGCTCCACTATACTGTCTAGTACAACCTTGTCAAATTTAGCTGTATAACTGAACAACAAATAAACTTAAGAGGAAGTGCAAAACTAAAATGTTAATGACAAAATATTGTGCGCTAAAGGATAAAGATAAAAAAGTTACTCTTTAACTGCTTCATCTCCTCTTGTTCTAACGTCATCCACAATAGGAGTCACCTAATATGAAATGCTTATTAGAAAAATAACCATTCTAACAAAAATTAAAGCAGATCCTATCAATACTTGCCAAGAAATGGACAAGCAGTTAAATCTGTCCACATGAAAGAGTTATCATCCAAATTTCAGAAATTTGTCAAAATATAAACATACACCATTCTCACAGAAGTATATTGGTACTGGCATGTACCAGTACTTGTTAATATTCATTGTAGTAATTTAGCATAATATGTCCATTTATAAACTAAATCAGCTCTAGAGCAGCCTCAAAAGCAATGTAATAACAAATTAAAGAAAAAAATATTGAAATGGAGCATCTGGCAGCAACCAAGTTGTTGCCAGCACATTCCAGTACTAATTCAGGTATTGTCAACCTTCCTAGTTGGATGATGTGAAGTAAGCTTAAATCAAATATAATCAAAACATTATCATGTCTTAGTTCAACTACGGTATTCAAACAAAATCTAGATACAAAATTTGATCTCTTTTTTAGATAAGGAAACTAACCGTACTAAAAATGGATGAAAAATCAATCCTGGGGCGAGACTTGAGTCCGTTGATCTCAGTATCACTCAAATCACATAGCTTATATGATTTCATTGCGCAACTAATTTGGAAAGTTTTCCAACCTAAAATTGACCAAATACAATTTATATTCTGAATTAGTAAGAAATGAGTGCATTTAGCCTGAAGTAAGCCTCACTCCTCCAACTTATCCAAAAAGTATGCTTCAATTTTGCCATGATTAACCCTCAAAATGTACAATCATATGTAAATTATCTCCAACTCACCCAAATTAGCCTCAATTTACACTAGAACACTAATATGTACTACCACACCAGACACCCGCACACAGATAATGCCCTCCTGAGTTTCAATCTTTTAGGGTCATGTAGTCCTTGAAACTTGCTACTGGCTTTATTTTAGTTAAGGGCCTTTTTCTTAATGTTCAGCTAAAATTTGATCTAAATGTTTAAATTCTTGCAGCTAAAATCATGCTTCTAAAGAGTGTTGATAAAGAAGCATGATATATAACTTAATTTAATTTATGCAACTTAGCAGAAACTATGATGCACTTTTCAAACAATCTAACCCTCTATTAATTACACTTCATTTAGTCTAGTAATTTAGCCTGATTTAACTCCTGATCTTGTAACCAAGAATAAGCCACCCAACCAGAAAAGGAAAATATATAGGTAATACTGATCCTGGACATCCACTGAAAAGATTCAAGCATAATGATGAAGTCCTTTTATTTAATTTAAAATTTTCAGCTGTTGAACTTCCACTGATGAATTAAACCTCATGTCAAAGAAACTTCCGGTAATATTTCATCGCAAATATTGATACAAAAAGCATCTAACTATTCACCTTTTGAAAAAGAAAACGTGGTAGTTCTATATCTAGGAGCTAGAACATTTCCAAAACCAAAAGTTTTATGCTTGATTAGAACTTGGCTACTCCTTGCAAAAGGAATGGGTTTGGCATCCATAAAGAACCTTCTCTCCTAAAAAAATATTTTTGAAGCAAGATCGATCATCAAGCAGAGATTTCAATAAAATGGTCACTGCGCTAATTGCTTGATTAATAGAAAATAAAAAAATGTGCCATTAAATGTTTATAAGTATACTATTGCTTATAGCCGGAAGTACAAAAAAAAAAAAAAACATAAGTATGCTATTGCTTAGCGTTCTCCCTTGAGGTGTGGAGGTGTGTGGAGGTGTGTGGTTGTGTGTGTGTCTGCGCGTGTGGGTGGGAGGGTGTATGCGTCGGTGCGCAAGTGTGAAGGTCAGATGTAGAGAGAGAGAGGTACCTTACGGAGAGTGTCCTGCCGTCGATAGATGGAGAGAGGGAAACCCCTGCGATTAGCGAGGAGCGGTTGAGTTGGGAGTGTTAAGAGTTCTGTGTTTACGAATTGCGACGACGGAGCTCGATCTGTAGATAATTGGGAAGGACGGATTTTAAGTGTAATTTTCTAATGGGCTATGCAAATTAATAGTTGGGCTTTTCAGTTTTGAGCTCTGTAGGGAAGTGAGACTGGGTTCAATGGCATCGTTTCTTTTATCTATGTATTTTTTTGTCATTTGGGCCTTCTCCTCTGTGATTGCAAGAGAGACCTGAGGGCTGAGCGAGGAGGTGAGGGCGAAAGACCGAAAGAGAAGAGAGAAGAGTTCAGAGTTCCGATAAACCCAAGGTTCTAAATAGCGATTATAGCGGCATAGCGGGGAGACCAAAAAAAAAGCTATTGCGAATAGCGTAATTATAGCGGAAGCTATCACACATAGCGATTTTTCCTTTTCAAACTTTATATTCTATATTTCTACTAATTATCAACATAATCAATATTAGAGAATTGATGTAACAACTAAATGACAACTAATCTAAGTCTATACTTTTTATCAATTACGCAAATAAGAATAAAAAAAAAATCTAAAAAGTAACATTATTTAATAGTTTATACTTCATAGTATTACATATTATAATAGACAAAAAGTAATTAATTTTATAAGGTAAATGAAGTCAATATACATATTTAAACATTTTATAATTATAATAATAATCAAAATCAGCTTTCAATTGAAACGAACGATAATAATTTTACAAATGAATACTATAAAAAGAGTAATCAAAATGAATAATTAGTATTTGAATATTTCTCGATATAGAATGATAGAATAAATCACAAATAAAAATAGAAGCATATAGTTTGGTTTAGTATACTTACCGTAGAAGATCATGTAGCATTAGAAATAAGAATAGAAGTACAGAAGTCCATATAAATTGCAAAAAAAAATCATGTAGCATAGCGGTAGCTATAGCGGGTCTCATATAGCGGTAATAGCGGTCAGCTATTATAGCTATAGCGGTCGTAGCTGAGTTAGCGCAATTTTATCTCATAGCTTAGCGTTTATGGTCCGGAAAAGCTATAGCGTAGCTATAGCGCCGCTATAGCTAGCTATTTAGAAGCCTGGATAAACCTAATTTACTCAATGGGCTAGACTCGAACTCAGCATTTCTTAGCGGCTACCTGATTAGATCCCCTCTAGATCTGATAGTGGTATGTATGTACGGCGAAGATTTGCTCTCCGCGTTTCTTTTTTCAAAAATGAGGACCATTCACATATTTGTTTCTAGGATTAATTTCTCACGTATTTTCAAAGAAATCTTTAATTTTTTATTTACTCTTGAACGCTTTAAATTAATATATTTAAGGGAGAATTTCTTATGTAAATTTTCAAAATAGTCAATATCTCCATTAAAACACTATAATATCCAATATCTCTATCAAAACTAAATATTATTTCTTCTATTCATATTTAGTTATCTACAAAATTTATTTTAAAAATCAAATTGACAAGTATATCTTTTTGGTGATATTTATATTACTCTATTTACTCTGAAGAGATAGCATGCAATGCCCTCACAAAGTGACAAATTTAATGGGAAGAACAAACTTGAAGCACAGGGCTCAAATCAATTGTTGGTGCAGGCGGTACAAAAACACTGAGTATACGACTTGTCAGTAGACTCACCTTGCAGCTCTGAAGATAGAAGCGAATCTCAATCAAGACTACTTTCAAATTGCGTAGCAAAATTCACTTCCAGTTTGATTTATATTTAGTTCCAAATTTGTAGGTTCTATTTTTAATTGAGGTGTGTAGGTTTTCAGGGGCGGATGCAGGATTTTTGTCAGGACGGGGCAATAATCGGATGCAAATAGCTTATTGGGTTCAAATCCAATAGCTTATCGGGTACAATTCAACATAAAAAAAAAATACTAATCCATATAATAAAAATCCTAAATTACTTGAAAAAAATCAACAATTCAACATTTATAGGGAATTTTAAATCAACATTTTGGTTCAACTTGACAGTCTCTGTCTTTGAATTAAAAAAAATAAATAAAAAATAAAAACATTTTGGTTCAACTAATTTTCGCTATTTGGGATCAGCGCCTATTTGGGCTCCACTAATTTGTTTCGTTCAGAGTTTATATGGGTTTTGTTCCGTCTATTAGAATTCCAGAATGGGCTAAAGGGGGCAATTTGAATTCCAGGGAGGGGCAGAGGTTCGAAAAGCAAATTTTTAGCACTATTTTTGAAAATTCAGCAGGGGGCAGCTAACCCCCCACCCCTGTGCTACAGTGTTTATCTTTAGCCTCCAGTTGCTCAATATCAGGGCCTGTTCGTTTGTCACGGGATTACACGGGATGAGATTTGATGGAGACGGGAATCCACTTTTGAAAATATGGGAACCCATCGGTATGGGTATGTACGTGATTGATTATGGGAATATGATGAAATGAGTGTTCGGTTATACCGTGGGATTAGTTGTGAGAAATCTTATTCTCTTTCTAAATAATTGATATTATACAATTATTTATATTAATAAAATTATTAAAAATGTAATTAAATAGAATAGATTAAAAAATAACATAACCTTACTTATTAATTACTTTTTTTAAATATAAATATTTTGATAATTAAATCAAATAAGAAAATAGATACAAATAAATTAAGAAAATATTAAAAAAAATAAAAAAATTAGTTAAATCCAGTTTAATATTATTAATTATGATAAAATAGCTTAATTATGTCAAGAAGCAACTCAATTTATTGATTTTCACTTTAGCTGAACCAATTGAGAAAAATAAAATAAACTTTGACTCAATTTAATTTTTCCTATGTAAATAGTGATGTTGAAAGAAAAAAAGAGAACCTCATGGGAATCAATTGGGAATTTAATTAGGAAGATACCATGATGCCGAACACATCTGGGATTAAATACCAATATTGTGTTTTTTTCCCACATAACCCATGCAACCGAACAGGGCCTAAGCTAAAGAGACAAGTTGGTGTTAGTCAAATCTATCAATAATAAAATAAGTGCTTAATTAGAGGGACCACACGAGGGTATAATAGAAAAAAGAGGAGGGTTCAAATGCCTCCATCATGCCTAGGGGTGTTCAAACGGTTCGGTTTAATCGGTTTTGGACCGAACCGAATTAGTTCGGTTTAAACGGTTCGGTTATTTCGGTTTATTGGATCGGTTCGGTTTGCTTTTCAAAACCGAATTATAACTTCGGTTCGGTTCGGTTTGAAAATTTTCAAAACCGAAATAACCGAACCGACCGAACTATCATATAATATGAATTTGATCGGAACCACCCCGGTTTATTTTTTAATACTCCGGTTTATTTCTTAATCAATTGCTTTAAATACTTGGTTTATTTTTAAATAACTTAGTTTATTTCTTAATACTCCGGTTTATTTCTTAATATACTTCGGTTTATTATAAATCAAACAGTCGATCCGAATTGCTCAACCTAACCTCCATACTAAAATATGTTTGGAGACCAAATTTTATATTTTTAGGAATTTTTTTACTATTTTTTTAGATAGGTACAAAAATACTGTTTTTAGATGGTTCAGATTTACTGATTTTGTACCTATCTAAAAAAATAGTAAAAAAATTCATAAAAATATAAAATTTGGTCTTCAAACATATTTTAGTATGGAGGTTAGGTTAAGCGGTTCGGATCGACTGTTTGAACTTTGAAAATGATGGAGAGAGATGGAGGAATGATGGAGGCACAAAAACATGGAGGCATTTGAACCCTTCTTTAGAAAAAAAGTAAATTTTGACAATGGATAATTAACTCAAAGAGCAAAAAAGAAAGAATTTTAAAAGTTAAGTGACAAATTAGATATATTGAAAAATTGAACTTTTTGAAAGTACGTGAGAAATTAATCCTTTTTTTAAGGCGTAGTGAAAGGTGTGTTGGCGAGATTTGGAATCTAAGCATCGATTTACATTATACAAAAACTTTTTTTGCGAGTAAGACTGCACGAAATACATATCCTATGAGGTAACATAATATTTCTGTTTGGATCATTGTCGTCCGATAAAAATTCAAACCAATCTAATATGAGGTAGAACGCATGGAGCCACTTTAATAGTTGTACGGATTCTCACTCGATGGTATAGATTCAAACAAAAATAGTGGTAATCGTAAAGTAAGTAAAAAAAAGATAGAAATAGCTAGAATAGATGAAAACACAAAACCGTAGCATGCCCATCGTGTTTGACGAAGTAATGTATTGTCGATACATTCCCATCCACAACCCTCAAATAACTTTAGTTCTTAACCTCTTTATATAATAAAATAAATTTAGCTCTTAGTTACTCTTACTCCATATTAAAGTCTAGATAGTAGTATAGATTCTCTACACTATACGCAATACTTAGTATACAATTAGTATGACTCCAAGGGGGCAATACTTAGTATACAATTAGTATGACTCCAAGGGGGCTGTTCGGCTGGATAGGATTAAGCCTCCTTAAGGCTAAAGGAGCCTCATTTAGCTTCCTTAGCCGCTTAATCATGTCAAACACCGGTTCCTTAGCACGGATTAAGTTTACCTCCTTTAGCCTCCTTTTACCCGGATCTTAATCTGCTGTCCATTCCTTAAGGCACCTTCCCCCCCTCCTTTAGCTTCCTTTAGCTTTCTTAATCCGTTGCCCCTTCCTTTAACTTACCGAACACCGGTTCCTTAACCTTCCTTAGGACTTAATCCTAACTAGGATTAAGGTGTGTTGCCGAACAACGCCCTTGTGTTTGAATTTGGAAGCTATGGGGTCGTCCGGTTGACCATGTTTATCACTGCTTCCACAGAATCGATCCGATCACTTATCTCGGATCTATGAATGGGTCTGTGTGTTGCATAACTGATGAGCGGGCTCCATAGGTAAGGCGACGACTTTTCTCTGTAATAAAATTGAAAGAGCAAGAACAGTTCAACTCGTTATACTCGGCGCTACAGAAGAGGAGAAATTTTCCAGAAGAATTTTTATTTCGCTCCTCTGATTCCCTGGAGCCGGTTACTTCGCAAGTCACTGATATCAGACCCGTCTAAAGGATCTTTAGCGGGGCCCACGTTCCAGTGACTCTCTACGCTTTACATTATAGATATAAAAACGGAGAAATCGGATCCGGGTCGGAATTTGATCACCATCTCGATCGTACTTCTCGCTCTCTAATCGTTCGCTTTCGTCTGGCGTCTCTCCAAGCTTCAATTCTCGTGCACGCTGTCGCTAAACGAACCTCCAACCATATTAATTAGCTTGTTAAGGTGAATCTAGAATCTCTATAGAGGCTGATTTGTTCTTTTAGGGTTTGATCTTCAAGCGTACGTTTATGCTTCTCTTTCTATTTAAGTTTTGCTCTAGCTACCTTCAACTGGTAAATTTCGATTTAATAGTCAATTTAGAAGAACGAAAGGAAACTCTAGGAATTAGGGGTTGCTGGGACGATCGTCTGTAGTTTTCTTTGATTTAATTGGAATTTTTGTATGTAGATATAAAGAAAGAAAGGGAGAGTGATGAGGAGGTTCCAGGCTTTGAGAAATTTCAATGCATTCCCACATGCTGAAGATCACTTGCTTCAGAAGACTTTCTCTGGGGCTATCGGTATGTGACTAATTAATTTATTCTTGTTTACTTTTGGGTCATAATTAGGGGCAGGTTTTGTTGTCACAAAATACTGTCTAGTCTCTCTTCCTATGGTCCAGTTGCCGCTACATCATAGCTAGCTGAACAGTACTGTTCTATGATGGTCCAATACTTCTTTGTATTGGCAACAAAACATATTACTAAGATGCCTTCAATTCGGTCAGATTTTGGTTCGTATCAGATATACTAGCCCGGAAGAAATGGAGAACCTTTCACAAAATCAATATACCACAATTTTAAGCTTAAAATATCCATTTCTTTTGGAAATATCAAGGAGATCTCTAGCATGTAATGCAAATAGTTGAGGCAACAACAAATTTCCCAAATCAATTAATGTTCTTTGAGGAAAGTTCCTTATGTTTTTCTTGAAAGGCCCAAAGTATTTTTATAAAACGGAAATGCCAAAAGTTGTATAACCAACTTAGTCTGTGTTTCTAATGCTTTATCACCGAACCGAATGAATGAGACGGGAGGAGTATATGGATCATATACAAGGAATAGATCCACAAATTTCAAAAGGGGATTTTTCAGGACATTTCTTGTTTCTTCTAGGTGTTTTCAGGTTACTCATGGTTTTCAAAACTGCTGATTTTGAAAATTTATTCAATAGTGATGTAAACTAGTAATGACTGGGAAGAGCAACTTAGCAGAGAAAATTTTATTTAGTGTACATACGATGAGCAGCAAGATGAATAACACAGTTTCTTCTCTTTGTTCTTTCTTGCTCATTTCAAGTATCTATTGTTGGCTTTGTTATAATGGCGACTCTGTTTGTGCATGAATTACAATATTATCTCACCACATATACGGTTCACCAGGTAACACATTTCATTACCTCCCAGTCTATTTTGGTTATTTTCCGTTGTTACTACTCTTGTTATTGTTGTTGGCCAAAACTTGTTTATTATTTTGTTTCTGGAGAGGTTTGGCTTGGTTTATCGTTGATGCTTAATAGGGATTTTGACTTCCAGCTGACAAAGCTCTGAATTTTCTGAAAATATTTTGCAATTTGGTGTTTTACAGATGTCAGTAGATTTGAAAAGAGGGGAAACTCTTCCGATCCACATTAATATGACTTTTCCTGCTTTACCTTGTGATGGTGAGTTCAATTTATTTATCATATATTATTTGCATATTATATATAGTGTGTAACTGTTATCATGTTTAATTTTGGGCTAATTGAGAGGTGATTATGTTTCCTTTTTATTCAGTTGTAAGTGTGGATGCCATTGACATGTCAGGGAAGCATGAGGTGGATCTAGATACTAACATTTGGAAGGTAAAAGAATATTAATAATAAAGCTGAAGTTGTCCCATGTCCCATCACCCTACGGATTGTGCATGCTTCATTATATAAACTTATTACACATTCTCAGTTAATAAAATGTAATGAAATTTGTGGAATGATCTTTTATATACACCTTTTCCATTCTTGCAATTGATGCCCCAATATTTGGGCTTTTTATTAATCATACCCAACTGTTAAGGCAAACATTGAGTTAATAAATAGCTAAATATCCCTGTGTTTTTTTTATTATCTTTGAGTCACCTAAACTGCTTTCATCCTGTACATCCAAACTCTTAACCGACCATAATTGACTAATAGTAGCGGAAAAATTGTCAACATTTGACTGAATATACATTTCCTTCATGTCAGTTTGAAGGTTTGGATTTAATTGCAAATGTATAAAAAGCTTATTTATCAGTTGCATCTGAGAAACATTTGAGTGTCACCTGCAAACACTACATGTAGTTTTGCTCAATATTGAATAAAAGAAACATTTGTTGCGTTCCCTTATGTAATAATATATTTTCTCATTTCTTCAATGTAGCTTCGCTTGAATAGTGAGGGCCGTATAATTGGCACTGAATATCTGTCAGATCTAGTGGAAAAGGAGCACAGTCATAAGCATGGTATGTTTGTCGTTGGTTCCAGTCTCTGTACTTTTTAGCTGGTATTTCTTTGTATTTGTTCCTTTTATAGCATTGTTAAAGAATATTCCAATGATTGTCATATATAATTATGCAATCCCACTAAGTGTGGTTGGTGGTATAATGCATCAAGTAACTTTGCTCTGTTCATACTTTAAACTGAACTTGCACCTTACTGTGTTATTTGGCTATTTGCAAGGTGAATATTAATTGAAACTCAAATCACTTTAGGTAAGTAATGGAGTCCAAATAATTGAGATAATTATTTAACTAGATTGAATTTGGTTAAATTTTGTTGCACTAAACAGATGGTCATGATGAACATCATGATGATCATGCTGAAAAGAAGCATGAGAATTTTTTTAACGAGGATGCTGAGAAAATGATAAAGAAAGTAAAGCAGGCTATGGAAGATGGTGAAGGCTGCCGGGTATATATCTCGTTCTTTCTCTTTTCAGTTGTCACTTGTACCTGCCAGATTTGTATCAACCAGTATATAGTGATTCTTGCAACTCTTGCATTGAATCCCTAATTTGGCCATCCAAAGCCCTCAGTTATTCAATTTGACATTATGATGTCACGAACAAGCCTTGAGAAAAAGCAACCCCAAACAGTATTGATCCCTAACGGCAAGTATATAGTGGTTATGTGAACTTGGACCAAGATTGTAATAAATCTGATAATTATAAACCTTGCCTAGTCACATGTACTTGTTCTCCAATATTTTCTAAGGTTATTCTTGTGAGCCTTGAATGCTTAGCTGCAGTTCCAATATGTATTGAAAATATCAAATTTTATAGGTATATGGAGTTCTAGATGTACAAAGAGTTGCTGGCAACTTTCATATGTCAGTGCATGGATTGAACATCTTTGTTGCTCAGCAGGTTCCTTGAATTTTGAATTGATTTTTTTTTTACTAGTACAATTTAACGTTAACCACTTTATTTGATTTCATTGTGACAATGTCTTATTTTAAAAAGAAAAAGAAATTATAGGCATGTTGTTTTCCTTATAGATTGGTTGTGTATCAATTTTTATACTATTGTAAAACCATTTGATGTTTCATCAATGCCATTAAATAGGACCATTGCAAATTTTATATCATTTGATGAATGGTGACACTTCCATCAAATTTCATCATTTATCATGTATATGATGTGGATAAAGTATAGATTATATTTTACTTGTCGGAATTCAAAATCATATGTTATTTTTGACAGTTGTCAATGTTGTCAATGGATCCCACCCAGAAAATAATTACCTATCAGCTAGCATGGAACATTATTTCATTTTTAAATCATAATTTTAAATGGCCCTGACTCAAGTTTTTCTAACCAACATGCCCCTTTTCTTTCTTACAGTTCTCTCTTTTTTAATTTCTTTTATAAAGACTTCTACTTCTAAAATTATATTTTGGAATAAAATGCGGTCTCATTGCTTTTGTACAGACAGCTGAGTCTTTAACTTTATCAATGTTAGTTAGCTTAAACAATGTTCATTTGTTTCCTGATAATGTAAATAATTTTGTCATGTGAGTTTGTTATTTTACGTAAGATACTTTCATGCAAGGAAAATTTTAGGTTTGGCAGGTTTTAAGCTGGTCTTCCCGCTCTTCCCCTTTCCTTAGCCTAATCAAAGTTTGTTCAATTACTATGCATGCAGATCTTTGAAGGATCAAATCATGTCAATGTGAGTCACATTATTCACGACTTGTCATTTGGACCAAAGTACCCTGGAATCCATAACCCTCTTGATGATACTTCTAGAATTTTGCGTGACGCAAGTGGTTCCTTCAAGTACTATATCAAGGTAACTTATTTGTACACTGTTTTATATCCTCGTGCTTTTCCTATAGCTTGATTATTTTTCTCTTATTATACAATGGTTCAGAGTAGCTATTGGACTAGTACAAAAATTTAAATATCTTAGATGAAGGATTGGAATTCTTCCTGCTCACCCCAACATCTCTTCTCCACATTTACTCGTGCACTTTCGCACAAATGCGCTTGCTAAGAATTGTTTTCATTGTTTGGATCATTTTTACTCAAAACTAGCAACAAATCTGTAGGGTGATTTCATCATCATCATGTGATGTCCAAATATGAGATGTGACAATGCATGAGAAAAATAATTTATAAAACAAAGAAGCATGTAATTTTTCTTCACAGTTACCCCTTCCCCATCTACTTCAAAAGATGCACATTACCTTAGTCAGTGTATCTCTCTACATAGCTAGTTTGGGTATTTAAGGAAAGTACAAGAGGACAGATGTGTGATCTTAGCATGTTTCAATAGGTGTCAATGAGACACTCCTCATTTTGCTGGGTATATGTAATATTTTGAGTGTTTTGCTTGGGCGTATTTGAAAATTCTAACTTTGTTGCTTTGGAACTTGTGGGAAGTTTCTCTTCATCTTTTCTTCACCTTTTCTTGCTTCTTTCTCAAAATTATTGCATGATGTTGCCATGTGCAGGTTGTTCCGACAGAGTACAGATACCTCTCTAAAGAAGTATTGCCAACAAATCAATTCTCTGTAAATGAGTACTTTGTGCCTATGAAACCAAATGATAAATCTTGGCCAGGTACAATTTCATCTAGAATTAAGGTGCCACTTTTGCACTCTATGCATTATATTGACAAGGTTTTTTTCCCTTTGATGATACAGCTGTATACTTCTTGTACGATCTCTCTCCTATCACTGTCACAATTAAAGAAGAAAGACGCAGCTTTCTTCATTTTCTGACCCGTCTCTGTGCTGTCCTTGGTGGCACCTTTGCAATGACCGGTATGTATTATTAATTTCTTTTTTATTTCTCTTTCCATTATTTATTCTACTCCACATGTTTGTTACAATACAATTGATCTTTTTATATGTTTTTTTGGTGTTTCATTGTTTAAGATCGAGGTTAATTTAGGGGTTTTAGCACTTATTGTTTATATTTATCCAAAAAGCATCTTTGCCTTCTGGCTAAACTACCCTGCCAGTTAGGTATGGTATAGTTACAATACCATGACAGTGGATCTAAGATAAATGTCTATGAAATCAGTTGTGACTAGTTTTTTAACTTGTTGTACAGGAATGCTTGATAGGTGGATGTACCTAATTATTGAGTCCATTACAAAATCAAAGCCAACCACCATGATACGGTGAGTGTGGAGAGGTTAATTTAAAAAATGACAAGGTCCATTGACGGTCCTCTTGTAATTTTTTTCTCTCCGAGCTTATGAAGAAAAGAAAGATGTGAAAAGACTAATTATTTCTTCTGTTGATGAATGCTTCCGTCTAGTTCATGTATTTAACTCTGTATGCACTATTATTTTTCCTCGTATAATGAAATGGCAATTTTGATATCAACATCCCTTTTTGGGGTAAAGAGAGGATTGCCACACCTCCTTACCTTGAACTTCCCTTTGCTTGTGCACATGTATCTTAATGTATTTTTATGGTAATATGGTAGCTCAACTTGAGAAAGATTTTTCCCATATGATCGATCAAGTTTGTTTCCATAAAGCGCATCTTCTTGATAGTTTTCTATTATTTTATTTTTGTGGAATTGTAGCTCCTTGCATGAAAAATAAGAAAGTAATAGTACAATTTTTTTTTCATATTAACTGGGGTTTTGGGTGGGAGGATTTTATAGTGTAAGCATAATTTAAGATAATGACTTCACTTAATGCGATAAAAAAAATATCTCAAAGAATAACGAACGCTGTTGATTTCAGATCACATGAAAACAGCATTATTCAAGCATGCATACAAATAACCACTAGGATCTGACTTGATCAATCCAAAGCAAGATAAGGAAAAGATACAATAATTTTAATGCATGCTTTCAATGATTAGCATCGTACAATGATTGCAATCCACGGATCGAGTTGGCAATTTGTAATTATATGTTCTACACAGAAAGGGAATTTCGATATAGTAAAAGTCATCTATCTGCTTGAAGTCTATTTGATCTTTGTGCATTTAACAACTCTGTTCCACTCATAAATATATATATATTTTTTGGAGGCTGATAATTAACCCCGCACCTCCCACCCCGCAATTAACCCCGCACAAAATGCCAAAAAACTCCAGCTGTCATTTTTTTTTCATAAGGTATTAATACTTACGTACAGAAGTATTTATCTCTAAGAACGAAATTATTTATCTCTAAGTACGAAAGTATTTAGGGGACCATGCACATTTTTTTCATGGAGGGTGAGGGGAATCTCAAATCACATGGAGGGGGTCATGCACGTTTTTAGAGGTGGGTTTTTTTTATCTCATTTCAATATCGTCTACATTTCTCACAATCTATGAGAAATTTTGCGAATCTAAAACCACGAACGTTTTCTACGTAATTTTCTCTTTCAAATGAGATCCATGATGACATACTTTCGAGCAAGTCGTTACAGAAGTATTTATCCCTCATCGTGTAAGTATTTATATCTATACTGGAAAGTATTTTTTTGCATATAATACTTATAATACATGATATTAATACTTTCATATATCAGTATAAATACTTATAATACATGATATTAATACTTTAATATGTCAGTATAAATACTTATAATAATTGATATTAATACTTTCATATGTCAGTATAAATACTTATAATAATTGATAGTAATACTTTCATATGTCAGTATAAATACTTATAATACATGATATTAATACTTTCATATGTCAGTATAAATACTTATAATACATGATATTAATACTTTCATATGTCAGTATAAATACTTATAATAATTGATAGTAATATTTTCATATGTCTGTATAGATATAAATACTTGCATGATGAGGGATAAATACTTCTGTAACGAGTTGTCCGAAAGTATGTTATCATGGATCTCATTTGAAAGAGAAAATTACGTAGAAAACGTTCGTGATTTTAGATTTGCAAAATTTTTCATAAATCGTGAGAAATGCGAACGAAATTGAAATGAGATCAAACTAATTTGGAGAGAGATAGAGTGGGGGGGTGGTGGGGGGGATGGAATGGGGGGAGTAATATAATTGTTCATATTTTTTACCAGATAAGTTGACAATTACGAAACTACGTCTCGATCAACTCTGCATCTACTTGGCGCTAATGTATCTAACGGTTGTAATCGGAGCATCCCTCGCAGCAACATTTATTTTGTAGTTAAACGTTATGAACATAATTTTGTAATAAAATTCAACCTATCGAGCCATTTTAATTGTATTTCTTCACAATAATAAGGTACCTATTTCTTTTCCTTCGAGGACTCTAAATATTTATACACTACTACCCAAAAAAATTCAGCATCAATATGATTATACAGATAATGACTGGCCAGTGCTTGTGCGACACGAGTTCCTTGATTGAGTACTAATTAAAGAACTCGAGAAACAAACAGTAAGTGATATACATCCATAAATTATACAATCAGGATCAAGTGACATGATTTTCTAGCACACCAATAGCACTACATGCTGGTGTTTAGTACTTCTAGACCACAGTACCATGTTTCCTAAACAATAGTGTCAGCTTGAGGCGGCACCAACTAGGCGTGTAGTTGACACATGACCCAGCACAACCAATAAAGTAAACAAAAAGATGAAAAATAAGAATTACATTTAAATTAGTAGCCGGCATCAAGACGGAGCCAGCCACTGCTTTACGAAAATTCAACCCTAATTGTTTACAAGCAACAAACGTGAAACCCAAATCCAGCATTCCCTCCCAACCCCTAACTCTTAACCTAACCCTACACCTAAACCACCTTTCATATGGACGAAAGATCCTCGTACACAGACTTAATCCCGGGCCGCTCTGAAACAGGCCGGATACACCTCAAAGCAATCCCCAACATATCCTTCATTCCCTTGTTACTGCTCCCCATCTCCTCTGCCATAATTGGGTCGAAACAATCGGAACCACGACCCTCAGCAACCCGTAGCCTCACCCAATCTGTCAAATCCACCCCTCCCTCCTCTCCTGACACCACATCACCTGCACATCTACCTGTTAGCAGCTCTATTAGAACCACACCAAAGGCATACACATCAGATTTGAAAGAGGGGGTTGGTTTTTTGGAGGCAGCGAGCTCGGGTGCACGGTAACCGAGAACACCCGAGTCAAGGATTTGTTCGACGGTGCCTGACTGGGTCATGAGGCGGTGCAGGCAATAGTCGGCCACACGTGCGTTTAGGTCAAGGCCATCAAGGAGTATGTTGGTGGCCTTAAGGTTGCCATGTGGCATGGCACGATCAAAGTGGAGGTAGTTGAGGCCACGAGCCACATCGGCCGCGATTTTCAGGCGCTGGGCCCAGGTGAGAGGTGGACCCCTCCTTCCGGGCCGGTCTGAAAAATACAACATTGGTTTGTTTATTATGAGAATTAATGATCTTATAAGATAGAGGAACAGTAAAACATGCATATGACTTTTCTTTTTCCTTTTTCAAATAACCAACAGTATTAATGGTCTTCGATAGCAGGCAAAACAATAAGCTCTAATCAAATATAGAAGTATAAGCTAAATTAGCTCTTGTTTCGGGAAAAAAAAATATTTGGATTTTTCGGCTGATGGTAACCTTTTCTTCTCTTTGTAAATTTTGATTTCAGTTTTTATAAATTAAATCTAAATA
This sequence comes from Carex rostrata, assembly GCF_964058835.1. Lineage (NCBI taxonomy): Eukaryota > Viridiplantae > Streptophyta > Magnoliopsida > Poales > Cyperaceae > Carex > Carex rostrata. The sequence goes on from NC_135925.1 coordinate 6,339,296, forward strand.
AAGCTTTCCCTTTGTCTTTATCTTCCCTTCAATTATTGGCATTTAGGTGTATCTAATGTTGGGGAACCACTTACACAGGCATCAAGAATAAATACAGGAAAAAAAAAACCAATTTGTTATAAGCATACCATATAAGAAGCTGGCAAGGCTTCCTGGAGAGACATAATCGGACAATATCAGCTTCTCATGTTGTGTAGGCCCCCAGTAGTAACCCCTCAGGCCCACCACATTTGGGTGCCTGATGTTTGCAAATTTCTTTGCTTCTTTTGAAAACTCCTTTTTGGGCTTCGCAACACCTTCCCTCAGCCACTTCACCGTGAGGAAAACCCCATTGTCTAGCGTGGCCCGATAAGAGGTGCCATGGCTACTCCTGCCCAAAACCTCAGCTGGGGCCCGCGACAACTCCTCAGGTGTAAGAGTAATTGTTTCATCCAAAAAGTACAGCTCTCCTGCCAGTCTGTCAGGTGACCTGCCCTCAAGCCGTGCCAAACTGTCACCTGATTCAGGCGACCATGACATCCGACTGTGTTTAGCTGGCGACAGCCCGGAGGCCATGGGAGGCCCCATCGCAGTCAATTTCTCCTCTTGGGTAAGCATTGCTTCTGAGGTGGACCCCTTCCTGATATCATCTGCCGAAACTACCACATCACCCCCTTTTCTAATGTCATGAATTTCTCCTTTTTGGAAACGCTTATCGGAGAGCTTTTCTGGATCAGTTTCACTGGATGAACTCTTATACCAGAATATAACTGCTAAGAGCATGATTAATGCAAAGCCTACACAAGCGGCTATGATGCCAATTTTTGCACCTGTTGTTAGATGCTTCTGACCTGAAGAATTAGATGAAGCATTGGTGGATCCAGATGAACCAGGTGGGAGCTCCAATTTGGAGTTTCCTGGGTGGAAAGAAGAATCAGGAAACTTCCTCAAATTCACCGGGACGACCCCAGAGAGGTCATTGTAAGACGCATTAAAGGATAGGAGAGTGTCTGGTAGTGAACCTGGCAGAGACCCGGTAAGGTTGTTTCGGGACATGTCAAGTGAAGTGAGAGAACTTAGGTTGGAAATGGAAGGTGGTATCGGGCCAGAGAAGTTATTCGAAGAAATGTCTAAGAGAGAAAGACCGGTCAAGGAAGTGAAACCATCAGGGAAACTACCAGTAAAAAAGTTTCCTGAAATATCAACTGCACGTAAGTTTGGTTTTACCGTGGCAGGAGGCGAGAAGGAGATCTCCCCAGTAAGCGAGTTGTCTTGCAAATATATTTCTTCCAGAACTGAGGAGGTGAAAACACTGGTTGGAACAGTGCCTTCAAATTTGTTAGAGCTTAGGTCAAGCACTGTAAGTTTTGGATATTGAGCTGCCGACTGTGGAATGGCACCAGTCAAAGTGTTGTGAGAGAGGTTTAGGTGGTTAAGCCGCAAAAACTGAGAGGTGGTATCAGCAAATACACCAGTAAGTTGATTTCGGCTCAGGTCAATGAACTCTAGGTCATTGGTCCATTTTGTAATTAGAGACAGGTTGCCCTTGAACTGGTTATTAGACAAGTCGAGAACTGTACAGCTACCAGTAAGAAGTGGCAATTCACCAGAAAGTGAGTTGCTTGAGAGATTAAGCACTCTTAAAGTAGGAGATGTGATCATGTTAATATGCCCTGTAATATTGTGACAGTCATGTAAAGGTACAAAAAATGAAGTTAAATGATGTAGAGTAACTAAAGTGAAGTGAATAACAGTAAAGATTCAATTTCCATTAGTACCATAATGCACTTGATATTTTACCAATTTTGCTAGAAGTTCTAGATTAACACAAGCCCATATTTTGCTAAAGTCGGCAATTTAACTAACTTAACCGAATAACTGTTCAAGGCTCGAAATATATGTTAAAGAGAATAAAAAAAAACAAAATGCACCCCATTTAGCCTAAGTTGATCCTAGAATGTGTGACCAAGTCTCATTGCCCCGTGGTTTATCTTACCTTAGACTCAATCACCTCAAATCAACATGCACCAATCAAGCCAATAAAAAGCAAAATTTAAACAATAGAAAAAGAGAAATCATTACCTGACAGATTATTTGCACTCAAATCAAGCTCACTCAACACAAGAGAATCTCCTTTCAAGAGCCCACTAGGTAAAAACCCAGTAAAACCATTATTCCCAATCCTCAAAACCTCCAAATCATACACATAATTGAACCCGGGTAGGTCGCCCGATAGCCCATTATAGCTCAAATCCAGCACCTTTAAGCTCCCAAATGTGGACATCTCAGCCCCATCAATTAATGATCCCGTCAATTTATTATTGCTAAGGTTTAAGTACTTGACAGTTTCAGACATGTCGGCTAAAAATTTGAGTTCTTTCGGGCCGAAACTGACAAGTGAATTACCACTCAAATCTACATGAACCACACTTGATTCACTCAGGAATTTCCAATCAATGCCACCTTCTAGCTGATTCCAACTCAAATCAAGAAATTCTAAGGATGAAATAATTCCCAGCCCAGCAGGAATTCCTTTTGTGAACCCATTACGAGAGAGGTTTAAGGATACCAGGCTTTTGAGCCCTTTTAGTGATGTTGGTATCGGACCTGATAAGGAATTTCGGCTCAAATCCAAAGATTGGATAGATTTTAGGCCATCAATTGAATCAGGAACTGAACCTGTGAAATTATTACCAGCTAAGGAAAGATTTTGCATATTGGAAAGCTTGCCAATTTCTCCTGGCAGCTCCCCATAGAACAAATTGTCTGAAATGTCGAGAAATTTCAGGCTTTTGAAACCCCCCATGCTGGATGGAAGAATGCCAGAGAGGTTGTTATCAGCCATTGAGAGCTTCACCAGAAGGGTGAGGTTGGAAAAGACTGAGAGGTCCACATGGCCTGATAGGCCGTGCCCATCCAAGACCACACCTGCCACGTCAGCTCCACTACAGACAATGCCATTCCACGAGGCCGGACAACCATTGAAATCAATCGACTCCTCATTCCATGAATCGGTTATAAAACCCGACGGGTCTTGGGTTATACCCTTTTTGAATGCAAGAAGAGCAAGTATTCCCTGTGAGGGAAGCTGGGCTAACGAAGGCAATGTGAGGAAAAGTAAAAAACAAATTCTTCCAATAAGCTCCATTTGCTCTTCCCTTTTGTTCTCTCTCTAAAATACCCAAATTGGCACTAGAAAGCAAAGGTGTTGATGAAAAGTTTCATGGAAGGGGTTTTAATAGAGAAAAAGACCAAGGTTTTGCAACTTTTGGCCAAATCAAAGAGACCTAAAAGTCAGCATTGGTCGTCATTGCACTTAAGCAGCTCCAAAGCACTGTCTGAGCTTAAATGAGAGAGATTTAGCTATAAAAGAGAGCGAAAAGGACAGCTTTACCACGGGCTTTAGCTTAAAATGGGAAAAAAAAAATGTAATCTGGGCAAGAGAATCAGTTCTACCAATAAAAACCAAAACAGGTCACTCTCAAATTAATAAACGAAGAAGTGATTCAACAACCTCACCGCTTGCAAAAAGGCTTGCATTAAGTTGGGCTCCACGGAGAAAAAAGGAAGGACAAGGGCTTCAATGTATGAAGATTTGGGGACCAGAAAATGAAGAAGGAATGAGAAAATATGGCGAAAAATGCAACGCGGAGAATTTTACTGGGTGAAAAATGTAGAAACAAAAATGAGAAACCCTAACCCTAGTAGGAGAGAGACTGGCTAGTGGAGTGACGAGTTTACTGTATGAGTAAGCTCCTCTCGAGTGCAGCGCGAATTGAGCATTGGTAAACGGGAGGTGTTTTATTGTTTTTTATTTGTTTTTTTTTTCATTTTGGTTGTGTTGTATGTACTTTTGACTGCATCCGGTTCATGTCGGAGACGAGGATATCATAGCCTCCAATTTCATATCTGGAATGCTGTCAGTACGCGGAGCTCTGTAATTTTGATGCTTTTTTTTTCTCTGGATAATTTAATTTTGTTTTGTTTTAGAAGTACAAGCAACTATATTTATAGGGCCTGTTGTTCAGCAATGTAAATTTTAGTCTTTTTAAATTTCTTAATCTATCGAACACTATTTTATACGGAATTAAGAAATTCTTCTTATTTTTCTTGGAAATAAAACATTGAGTTCATTTTCTTTTTTTCTTAAATTTATGACCTTTTTAGAGTCTTAGAGTTGAAAGAAACTTTCATTCTTAACTTTGAAACAAAATTTTGATTTCGATATGACTTTATTTCTAAGTTGAAATAAAGTGAGGTAAGAATTATATAGTATGAATATCAAAAGCGGAGTCAGACTTTCAAACTATAGGGATCAAATACATATAGTGTTTAATCATATAAAAGAATTACAGAGAACGAGAGTCAATTTTACAGTACCATAATATCTTACTCTAAATTATAAAGGTACATAATTTTGCTATTATAACACCTGCATTTTGGTACTTAGAAATTGAGAACCGGTCATTTAATGGTCGGTTGAGAAAACAAGTGGACCAACCATTAAATGGCCGGTTTGAGTATTTTTAAAAATATCCAGCTAATGTGGGTATATTTATTAATTTGTAATTAAGTTTGAATATTAATAAAAAAAGTCAGTTATATTCACGTGACTAAGCTAAAAAAGAAGCATCTTTTAACTGCGCTTCACTCCGGCCCCTGCACACCGCTTCAAATAGTAAACAGTTTGAAATGAATCAATATATATTGCTAAATAGTCAGAGCAAGACACTCCTAGCACGGCCTTCTATTCTACATTGAAGTCCTCTAGGATCCTCGCCGGTAGAAACCAATCAACCCTTCAAGGGTAAGAGAGGGAATCAAGCCCGGTGGATTTAGAAATACTAGAGAGGTAGGATTCACAGCGGCGAATCAAATATTTCCCTGAACTTTTTTCATTGCCTTGCAAAAAAAAGCACTAGGTCTCAAAACCCTTAACGTTTTTACATAATTGCCCTTGTCAATGTCGCCCAACTCTCTCTCTCTCCCTCTCTTCTCAGCTGTTAATAAAACCACTCACCACTCTCAAATCCCTCTCTTTCAATCCCTTCCTCTATAGCAAGATGAAAACACACACTTTAGTAAATGGCGATGAAAGAGAAATCATCGTACCAGCAATAACTGGAGGACGGGAAGTATGTACGGTGCACTACGAAGCAAATCATGCATAAATACAAAAAAAATTCGAAAAATAGAAGTCAATTGACCTTCATTGTTTGTATGTAACTTCGCTTCTTATCAGTGTATTAAAATTCAATCTATGCGGTCGTATATTCCTATTTAGTTGCAATCGGAATAAAATACTTGTATCCAGTCAAATATGCAGTTCTGCATATTCAGCAACATATTACTGCATACTTGTTTGTATAATACCACATATTACCACACATTATCGCTTATTATCACATACTTGTTTATATATATATGAACTCTCAGTTTAAAATCTGTATATGCAGCCGTATACTATATATACTATATGCAGTAATCTTTTATATATCGCATAAAAATCACATTTAAACACATAGGTGCTTCTGATAAATGTATAGTATAACATATATTCAGCGTCAAACATCTTAGAAAAAGAAAACAAACAGAGCAAGTTGGCTGGAGAATCCTTTGCTGCTGGTGCAGTGATCCGGGCCTATGTAAAATATTCCGAGTTACTCTGCTTTTTGTCTCGAAGAAGGGACCTTTTACCCGCCAAAAAGTGTAAAGCCTCGCGGATTGCAAAGTCCGTCTAAAATTGTCTGAATTAATTAATTGCGGTATGATATTTGCACCCTTCATTTAATTTACGAATATATGATCGTGACCAGGAGTTTTGACCTGAAAGAAATTATTTTTACTCTCTGCCTTTGCAAAGATGTATTAATTTTAAAAAGCAACTTTCAGACTTGCTGCTGGTGCTAATAATAATAATAAATTTTAAAACCAACTAATAATAATCCTTTGCTGCTGGTTCTAATATATTTTTTTAATTTGATGGGTATTTGACACATGAAATATAAAAATTTACTTCTATTACAATTTCTCTAATAATAATGTTTCCTCGAAAATTTATTTTGAAATATATTAAAGCTTGTAAAATCTCAGTAATCTAGCTCCATCCAAACATGATCTTAAAATTTGTAGGAACATTTTTTTATCCTCAAAATTTTTAAAATTTTAACGCCTTAAAATATTTTCTATCAACTATTAATCAAACTTATAGGTAATAAATAAAAAACACTCTCTAGATCATAGAAAAAATTACAGAATTTTATTTATTAGTATGGACAATTGACTATCTTAGTTTAGTTTATTAATTTAATTACCTCATCGAGTATTCAACTGATAATTTATTTGAACTCTATTCGTTGTTTTTTAGCTCTTCATTGCATACTACATTTTTTTTTAAAGTTTCATTCACGAACTGCGATATTAATTTTATTTTAGATATTTTTGTAAAAATTTAAACATGTGTCTCCGTTACTTATATTAGTCTGGATTTTTCTTATTTGCTCACAGACCCTTTGATTCAATACAAATTAGAAGTACATTAAAAATCACGAAGCAGATTAAATTCTTGAGCGAAATAGGGGCCTAGGGAGTGTAGGTCTAACGATAAGCGTAGATCTTCCCAAGTCAGGAAGTTCATGGGCCCACTTCGCTACAAGTATAGACCTTAGTGGTGTAAACGGTCGGATACGGATTAGATAGTGGTCTTACCGTATTCGTATCTGTTATAATTTTTTAGATACGGATACGGATAGTCTTGGATACGAATACAGATATTTTTCATAATTAGTTTATTTGTTACAAAATATCTATTATATTATTAAGATATTAGTCACTGATTGTGTCATAGTGTTATATTGTTCACTAAAATATATATCCATATGCAATTTAATATATTATTGGATATAGTATACAATTTAGTAAATCAATTTAAGAACATATAACACATTGTTGTGATTTAAAAATATAAACAATCAGATACGGATAATTAAATGTCTTACCGTATTCATTATAATTTTTCGGATACGGATAATCTCGAATACGGATACAGATCGAATAATTTAGATAATTTTTCAAATTCGGATCCGGACGAAATTGGATAATATCCGATCCGTTTACACCCCTAGTAGATCTGCAACAAGTAGCGTGGGTTTATCATGTTTCTTTCCTCTCGTGGGAGCCTTCAGAAAAGCTTATTGGTGGCACTGGCAGCATGGCAACAGGTCCCGCTTACAATTGTCACGGCCAATAAAAGACAGATCCTCACTATTTTTGGAATAGATTATCATTATGCTACGAGTCTCAGGCAAAAGGTACCATCGTTCATGAAATTTTTTTATAAATCATAAATAGAAAAACAATTTTTAGAGAACCAACATGATTGTTTTTTTTTTTTTTGAAAAACCACAAAGACCGAGTGGAGCATTCGGTCTTCACTTTTTTTTTTTCTCCAGACCGAATGCTCCACTCGGTCTCACTCTTTTTTCAACTTTTCCGTGTGGCAAACGGTGTGGCATATGTTTTATGTATATGTATAGAGAATGACTTGAAATTTCAAAATCCAAAAAAGTCGATCCGAACCGTTCATCTTGTTTTCCATATTAATATGTGCTTGGAGATCAAATTTTACATTTTTCTGAATTTTTTTACTATTTATTAAGCCACTTTGAAAATTGTTGATCCAACGGTGGCTGCTAATTTTACTGTTTTGTTAAGCCACCGTTGGATCAACAATTTTCGAAGTGACTTAATAAATAGTAAAAAAATTCAGAAAAATATAAAATTTGGTCTCCAAGCACATATTAATATGGAAAACAAGATGAACGGTTCGGATCGACTCTTTGGATTTTAAAATTTCAAGTCACTCTCTATACATATACATAAAAGGATTATTCGGATCTTATGTGGCCGAATCTGTGAAAAATTGAAAAAAATGGTGAGACTGAGTGGAGCATTCGGTTTGGAGAAAAAAAAAGTGGAGACCGAATGCTCCACTCGGTCTTTGTGGTTTTTCAAAAAAGAAAAACAATAATGCTGGTTCCCTAAAAATTGTTTTTCTATTTATGGTTTATAAAAAAATTTCATTGTTCATCGGCATTCAAAGCACCCTGTGAAAGAAGTTTAGTCTGTTAGGTTGTTTACTGTGCTTGTGGAAAAAAAAATATTACTTAAGCTTTGCGAAAATCAGTTCACACTCCACACTCCACACATATAATATTTTGACCATTTAAAAATTTTCATTCCCGTTCTCATTTCCGTTTCCTTTAGACGGCCAAACAGATCCTTAGTTTTTACTTTGAGCATTTTCATCAATGCAATTGATTAGTATTTGTAAGACAGTCGTCAAATTGAAAGTAGCCACTAATTATAAAATAAATGTATTCATGAAAGAGTAGTAATTGCAAAATTTTATTTTTTAAAAAACAGTAACAATCAATTTTCTTAGATAAAAGTGCCTTTGAAAACTTTCATAATACAAAAGCTTTCAAATTTTGAAAGGATTCAATATTTTTTTAAATGAAAATGAAACTGCCAATAAGAACTTTATAATTACATTTGCAAGTCATTGGAGATACTCATAAATTTCGTCCGCTGTGACCCGTAACATACTCTGTTATAAGGAATTCATAAAAGAGAACCTAGATCCTTTCTCAGCTTCTTTTATTCCAGATGCATAGTCGCTTTTTCCTCTCAATTGAAAACAATAATTGTTATTCTGCGTTCAACTCGTCGGCTCGTCGCTAGTGCGTTGGGCAATGAACCATTTGTTGGGGTTTTACGGTGCTAACCAAAAACCCGTTTAGGCTTAAGTTGCGGAATGACCGTAGAACAAAAATTTCTACGGCCAACTTAAGCTCAGGATTAAACGGGGTATGTCAGGAAACTTTCTAAGGCGGTCCACCTTCAGTATTCATTTGGCATCAAAACCCAATTTAATCCTTTTACAGATCTACTCCATGATTGATTTCTAAAACTTTAATCTACTTACCAATTAAATAGATTAATATAACATATTTATACCTTGTTTCCAAATCACAGTTGGAATGCAGACCGAGCGAGTAGAGCCTCACCAGGGAAGGAATCGACTCGGAGTATCACACGTGTGATACCACTATCGGTTATCCACCAGGACTAACCGGAGAGCGGTTTATTTCTTCTGCCAGAAATACCATAAACCGCGGAATTCTGCAAAAACACTATTCACGGGAAAAAGACGAAAACCCATAAACACGAATTTTCGGTTGCTCAGTTTCATCAATATGCAAAACTGACATACCGCAAAATTCGGTAAAACACTATTCATCGATCCCGTAAATATACCTCACAACAACTCGCAAGATTATACGTCAACTACGTATAACTTTCTTTTCTCAACCGAAACACTATTTGGGAGAGAAACCGAGAAAGAGAGAAAATACCGATCATTTTCGACACGAAACGGTATGAGTGAATTAGCGAATTTCTCTCTACCCCTCCACTCCTATTTATAGGGTTTAGGGTCGGTTGCCAAAAGACCAAAATGCCCTCCAAGTTCGGCCTATTTACAAGATATGCCATTGAATGGATAAGGATGACATGTCATGTGGATAAGATCGATGACGTGTCATCTGGATAGGATCGATGACATGTCATGCGAATAAGCACGAATCTGAAAAGACCCGAATGCCCTCGGCCGAATACAAATAATATTCGTATAATTATTCTGAACAATTATATATATTTTTGTTCGGTTGTTCGTTTCGGTATCGATGACGTGTCATCTGGATAGGATCGATGACATGTCATGCGGATAAGGACGAATCTGAAAAGACCCGAATGCCCTCGGCCCGAATACAAATAATATTCGTATAATTATTCTGAACAATTATATATATTTTTCTTGCGGTTGTTGTTTCGGTAATTTATACAATGTGTCCTGCACATTTATAAATTAACCGGTTAACTTTTATACAACGTGTCACGCACGTTTATAAATTAGCCAATGTTTTTGCTTGTTATTTTTACATAACATTTATAATTTAATTATAACACGTATAATTAATTATAACCATCTTACTATTGATCATAACCAATTTATAATCAATCACAATAAGATTCTCCGATTAACTCTTATATGGTGTGACCCAATAGGATCTGTGTTATGTTGGTAAATAGAGTTAAAACTATTTTAACTTCTATAATCATGAGCGGCATCTGGCAACACATCATGACCATCCAATTACACAGATGATGCTGTACAGTACAATATCACGATCCAGTAAACAATTTACTTGTGTCTGTTCTTCTGTCTCATAGCTATCAGATTAGTTTCAAGGTAGATGTGTGTCATCCTTGCTAACTGAATCTTTTCTTGATCTTGAGCAGATTATCAAATATAATAAATCTTGTAATTATACCGCTAGCAGATAATCTTACTCTATCAAGGGGCCCAGTGATGCTATAGCTCGTATAGAGATACGAGGGACAAATAGTATTCTTGGTAAACCATCACTACCTCAGCTAAGCCATGTATACCGAAGAGCTACCGTTATAACTGCATTTTACCGACAGCGTTTGATAACAATCACACATATACATTTCTTAGTAGGAAAGATGAATACCTCATACTGTAGAACTTGACACTGAATGAAAACATAAATGACACGAACACAATTCTATTTAATGTTTCATTCGGGGTCTGTCAAATACCATGTTCCTAGAACATTAATCTATGTGATTAAAATGACATCTCGTGTCAGGTGGTTTGTAAAACTTAACCATCTTTTAATCCACATACTAACCTTATCGCGGTAATTAGTGTTCCTGCTAATTACCTTGGTCAGTGACTTTTTAAGAGTATATATTATCTATATTATGGAGTTTCACAATTTCAATCATGAACTCGAAATGATCCATAAATTCAATAATACTCAAGGCAACAAGATGATATTAATCATCCAATTCATGAACAAAGCTTTATGATAAATTATCGTATTATTGACTTCTAGATTATTACACTAACACCATTGGCGGAAAGTCACACTTACAAAAGACTTTTCAATATGCATTTCATGTTATATTCTTTTTAGAATTTGTTTACAAAAATATGTTAATGTTTAAAAAAAAATTACAATAATTTTGTCTCGCGTTATTCTATTTTCTTACACAAACCTGATTAGAGATAGAGCCGAATTTTCAAACTATTCAAATAATGTGAATAAAAATCCATTATATAAATTTTTTGTGTTGCATATAGAAATCAATTTTTCAAGACTTGTAGCTTTAAGTTATAGAAAAAATTATTTATAAATACAAAATTTGAAAATAAATAAAAATCAATTGATTCTCATATGTTGAAATTGCATGCTCTACTGAACCTGACTATTGGTAGACAAAACGTAGTTTGCTTACTACTTAAGATTAAGCTTCGTGCTTCTAGCTCGATAATTTTTAGAAACGGATCTAAGATTGTTGTTAGGGGTATCAATGGCACCATTTTATCTAAAGGAGGGTTGAAATGCCGATTTTTTTATATATATCCAAAACTTCAATCAAATTACAAAAAATAACCGAAGCACCGTTGAAATTTGATTTTTACCCAATCCGGTTATCCAATAACCGGATTTTATAGAAATGTCCGGTTAACCACTCCCCGGACTCAAAATGCACAAATCCGGTTAATGGTTAACCGGATTTGTGCATTTTGCCTTTTTTTTTTTTTTTTTTGAAAACAGAAATTTTTTATTTTTTGTATTAAAATATTAGAAATATTGAATATATTTCTTTGAAAACAGATATAATACAATATAATTTGATTTATTAGAAAGACTGCAACAAATAACCCGGATCAATATTTTTCAGATCCGATTTTTCGCGGCTGTAAGAAAAATTAATATATTTCTTTATGTGTTATTGGAAAAAAATAAAAATAATTAGATTCCGAGTTATTGATCCCGGTTCAAAAGTCACTTCTAGGTAATCCAGAAAATATTGTGACATTTCTAGTACATTTAATTAATAAAAAGTTGTATCTATTTTTGAAAAAAATCAAAAACTTTAATTTATTTAATTATTGTTTTTCAAAAAGAATTCTCAAAATAGATACAACTTTTTATTAATTAAATGTACTAGAAAGGTCACAATATTTTCTGGATTACCTAGAAGTGACTTTTGAACCGGGATCAATAACTCGGAATCTAATTATTTTTATTTTTTTCCAATAACACATAAAGAAATATATTAATTTTTCTTACAGCCGCGAAAAATCGGATCTGAAAAATATTGATCCGGGTTATTTGTTGCAGTCTTTCTAATAAATCAAATTATATTGTATTATATCTGTTTTCAAAGAAATATATTCAATATTTCTAATATTTTAATACAAAAAATAAAAAATTCTGTTTTTAAAAAAAAAAAAAAAAAAAAAAAAGGCAAAATGCACAAATCCGGTTAACCATTAACCGGATTTGTGCATTTTGAGTCCGGGGAGTGGTTAACCGGACATTTCTATAAATTCCGGTTATTGGATAACCGGATTGGGTAAAAATCGAATTTCAACGGTACTTCGGTTATTTTTTGTAATTTGATTGAAGTTTTGGATATATATAAAAAAATCGGGTTGAAATGCCTTTATTTTTTTGTATCTTTATTATGCCTTCATTTTTAAAAACTTTAATAACTCAAAATTTAAAACTTAAAAGTCAAAATAAAATCGTTAGATGTGATTTATATTATTTTCTCTATGTGCTCATAAAAAAATTATTACATTTCCATTTTTATGTGAATCAATAAGTTGAAAAATCAACGTCTATAAATTATCCACATTAGTACGTTTTTTATAAGCTCTCGATGACAACCAAAACAGAATTGAAATGCCATAATTTTTTACACGTGCGTAGATAAAATGATGTAGATCATATCCAACGGTTTTATTTTAACTTCTAAGTTTTAAATTTTGAGTTATTAAAGTTTTAAAAAATGGAGGCATGGGGGAGGCACAAAAAATGGAGGCATTTGAACCCTCTTCTTTTATTTGTTTATTTCTATTTATATTATATGTCAAAATATAGATAAAGGTAAGATTCTTTTTTTCGTTAGTTTATCGGACACGGGTAAGGATTTTTTTATTATTTTACCCGTTTTTGTATAAAATATTTTTTAAAAATAAAATTATATATATTTGTATGAAGATAATACATGATACGATAGAGTTTTATATTTTATTAAATTTTCATAATACAAACTAGTTGTATTCATTATTTTTTATTTTTTCTTTATTTTGAAAAGTATTTTATCGAAAGCACATATTAAAATGTCAGTGGTACTTTTTTATCCATTTATCTGATCTGTACCGTATTAAAAAAACAAATAAAAAATAATAAAAAATTATTATCATAGTGAATACATGTATGAAAACGCCTCAACCCGATCCGTATTGTACCTGTTGACACCCCTAATTATTGTCACTGAAGAATGCCAGACTCAGCTAGCATTCTATCTTAATTAATTTTTTGCAGTCTTGATGGAAAGTTTACTTCAAAAAGAAAAATAACCGAGAAAGCATATCCGATCTCATTTTATTAATTGCTGAGTAATTATTCATGTAAAACTCATAAAAATTAGCAGATCACACGACTTTATAAAATGTAGATAAAAATGTTTCAAAACGAGAGATGTTCCGCTCTCAAACTACACAACAATGCCGATTTTTTATTTATATCCAAAATAAAATATAAATTTAAAAAACTAACCAAATAGCTAATGAAATTGCAAAACTATCCAAACCGGTTAACCATTAACCGGACTCAAATCAAATTTCCGGTTATTGGTTTCCCGGATCCATTGAAATAGTCCGGTTAACCATTAACCGGAAATTTGATTTGAGTCCGGTTAATGGTTAACCGGATTTGTGAATTTTTTTTTTTTTTTTTTTTTTTTTTTTTAACAGAAATTTTTTTTTTTTTTTATTTTTGTATTAAAATATTAGAAATGTTGAATATATTTCTTTGAAAATAAATGGAATACAATATAATTTGATTTATTAGAAAGACTGCAACTAATAACCCGGATCAATATTTTCCAGGCCGGATTTTTCGCGGCTGTACGAAAAATTAATATATTTCTTTATGTGCTATTGGAAAAAAATAAAAATGCTTAGATTCTGAGTTATTGATCCCGGTTCAAAAGTCACTTCTATGCAATCTAGAAAATATTGTGATCCTTCTAGGACATTTAATTTATGAAAAGTTGTTTCTATTTTTGAAAAAAAAACAAAAACTTTAATTTATTTAATAATTGTTTTTAAAAAGAATTCTCAAAATAGATACAACTTTTTATAAATTAAATGTCCTAGAAGGATCACAATATTTTCTAGATTGCATAGAAGTGACTTTTGAACCGGGATCAATAACTCAGAATCTAAGCATTTTTATTTTTTTTCCAATAGCACATAAAGAAATATATTAATTTTTCGTACAGCCGCGAAAAATCCGGCCTGAAAAATATTGATCCGGGTTATTAGTTGCAGTCTTTCTAATAAATCAAATTATATTGTATTCCATTTATTTTCAAAGAAATATATTCAACATTTCTAATATTTTAATACAAAAATAAAATAAAATAAAAAATTTATGTTTTCAAAAAAAAAAAAAGAAAAAAAAAAAGAAGGAAAATTCACAAATCCGGTTAACCATTAACCGGACTCAAATCAAATTTCCGGTTAATGGTTAACCGGACTATTTCAATGGATCCGGAAAACCAATAACCGGAAATTTGATTTGAGTCCGGTTAATGGTTAACCGGTTTGGATAGTTTTGCAATTTCATTAGCTATTTGGTTAGTTTTTTAAATTTATATTTTATTTTGGATATAAATAAAAAAATCTGGACCGAAATTTTTATAAATATCCAAATCAAATAACAAATTACAGAATCTACCATGTTTTGCAATGGAATTCGAAAACTAGCCTATCCGGTTAACCATTAACCGGAATAGGCCATTCTTTCCGGTTCTCCAATTCCCGAAAATTGAGAATAGGACCGGTTAATGATTAACTGGAAATAAGGTGTTTGGTTAATGGTGTACCGGAAGTAGGATATATAGATGTTAGGTTAATAGTTAACCGAATTTGTGGATTTTTTTTTTAAAAAAAAACAGAAATTTCTAATTTTTTATTTTTTGTATTAAAATATTATAAATGTTGAATATATTTCTTTGAAAATAGATGGAATATAATATAATTTGATTTATTAGAAAGACTGCAACAAATAACCCGGATCAATATTTTTCAGGCCGGATTTTTCGCAGCTGTAAGAAAAATTAATATATTTCTTTATGTGCTATTGGAAAAAAATAAAAATAATTAGATTCTGAGTTATTGATCCCGGTTCAAAAGTCACTTCTAGGTAATCCAGAAAATATTGTGATCCTTCTAGTACATTTAATTTATAAAAAGTTGTATCTATTTTTGAAAAAAATCAAAAACTTTAATTTATTTAATGATTGTTTTTTAAAAATAATTCTCAAAATAGATACAACTTTTTATAAATTAAAATACTAGAAAGGTCACAATATTTTTTGGATTACCTAGAAGCGACTTTTGAACCGGGATCAATAACTCAGAATCTAATTATTTTTATTTTTTTCCAATAGCACATAAAGAAATATATTAATTTTTCTTACAGCCGCGAAAAATCCGGCCTAAAAAATATTGATCCGGGTTATTTGTTGTAGTCTTTCTAATAAATCAAATTATATTGTATTCCATCTATTTTTAAAGAAATATATTCAACATTTCTAATATTTCAATACAAAAAAAAAAAAAAAATTCTGTTTTAAAAAAACACAAGTCTAAAAAAAAAAAATATGAGTCCGGTTAAACATTAACCGGATTTTTTATTTTAAAAAAATAAAAAATAAAAATATAACTTTCCGGTTAACCGGATTTATTTTTTGAGTCCGGGAATCCGTTAACCGGACATTTGTCCCAAATCCGGTTATTGGATAACCGGTTTGGGTATTTTTTGAAATTTATTCGGGATTTGTATATTTTTTTAAATTTTATTTGTTTTTTGGATATTAATAAAAAAATCGGTCCGAATGATATATTTCTATTCCAATAAACAAAATAATATAAATACAGGGTTCCTTTAAATTGGCATTTTAAAATGATAATTGGTTCAAGTTAGGAAATATTTAGGAGAAATAGTCCAGATAAATTTTCAGACAATAATCTATCCGAACTCAAATTAAAATTTTAAACGGGGATAAAATTGGCAGTTTAAAATGAGAATCGGACCAATTGGTTCAAGTCAGGAACTTTCAAAGTTACCTTTTGTTTTGCTGGGAAATAATCAAGCAGTCAAGATTTTGTGCTTGTGCATGAGAAATGGACATTTAAGCATATTACTGCTGACGCTTATTACTCTGACACATATTCAGAGCCATCCTCTGCTCTTTGACCGTTTGCATTGTTTTTTTTTTTTTTGACTTGAACCGTTTGCATTGTTTTCTTTTAAAGAAATGATGGATTTTAAGAAGCATTTTTTTTATTTGGTGGGGTCCCTTCGATCTATCATCTATGTACTATGTGCAATAGACAGATCGGATCGGATCGGATCTTAATTTTTTTTGTATTTTAATCAATGGTATGATACGATTCGTTTGCTTCTGACTAGACGGGCTGGACGAAAAACAGAGGATCAATCTTTTCATGATACGAAGAATGCCAAATACGAATAATAACATTATAAGCAATAAATTTGCGAATAATTTACGTTTTATTTATTCTTTTCAAACCGAATTTCGAATAAAGTACAAAAAATATATAATACATTTTATTCGCAATAAAAATACAATTTTTTCTAAAAAATCACTTTTTTTTTTTTGGGGGGGGGGGGGGGGGGGGGGGGGGGGGGGGGGTTATTTTTTTACTTTTTTGTTGTACTGATATATCCGAATCACAAATTTTTCACTCCGCCGAACCGAACCTGAACTATCACTATGCAGATTACGGTCCTTTTTTTTTTTTTTTCTTTTCTTCAAGGTTATCTTTAAAACAGATTACAGATTTTAACCTAATATATTTTTAGTCAAAATCTCAAATAGTTTTGAACGCAGAATAATGTGAAAAAAAAATACATGTCACGTTTAATTTTTTTGCAAGCTGATCATCAAATGGGGCAGTTTGATGTCAACTGTAATGGAGCAGTCTGATGTTCAGAGTTGTTTAATTTGTATCAAAATTCACATGTAGGCATGTAGCAATTTATTTTAAAATTCACACTAAATATAAATGGCCCTGCGCGATTTTTACAGTAAATCTAACGGCACTGACCAAAACATCAGAGAAATTTAATCCGATGCTCTTGAAACCGCTCCTTTCCAATCATCAAATAGTTGAAAGTTAAAAAATGGAACTAGGACACAAGCAAGTTGTCACGGACGTTGCTCCGTTTGCAGTTATTCGTGACAAAAAATAATCAATTAAGAGACATTAACAAAATATATTTATTTGGAGTATGAACAACTAACAAGGTACAACCATTGTTTGTCAGTTACAGAAATAATAATAATAAAAAAAACAACGAGGTCTTACAAATGCTAAACTTTTGAACTTCCGAGCAAGTTACTTTGACAACAGCAATGAAGCCATTAGCAACAGATAAAAAATGATTCGAAGCTCGTAATAAAGTCTCACAAGAAAGCATTTGGGTTTATAGAAATTACCAACCCAGAAAGGTTGGTCGGGTAGAATTAATTAATCAATGAAAGCTCTTGCATGGAAATTGGGTTAACCTTTAGATGCCACGCTCCTGTCTCATACTATGATTCTCTTTGACCAAATTAAATGTACTTATTCCCCAGAGATGTAAGGTTGCAGAACGCAAATCTCGGAGCCAGATCCAGTGAGAGTTGGTTCAACATTTTTACAACGAATCCGATCAAGTAAGGTACTGCATCTCGTACAGTGAGATCTGAACCGTCCGTTTTAGTCCACCACGAATCTTTAAAAGTCACTGTGAATCTAAGATTAAGTTCGTATATATAAAATTTGATTTGACTAAAAGTTCATTCTATCCCATGCGGTTCTTTAGTTCCTACTATGGTAGATTGGTAGACACTTTGCCCTGCACTTGTAATTCTGTCAAGGTTGTCATTTGTCATGCATAATGAAATGGGGAAATAAATCTGCTGCGATTCTTTGAAATTGCGGGTTCCTGCTTTCTCAAATCTAACTGTCCATTTGTTTTGAGATTCATGCATAAAAATCAATTGTTTTTTTGAGAGTCGTGCATTCCAAAAAATTAATGGTTAGATTTGGAAAAGCAGGAATCGCAGTAAATTTATTTCCCTGAAATAGTTGTGCAACATATAATTTTGTATTTTCTTCTTTTAGTACAGCACTGTTCATGAAAAATATTTAGTATGTATAATGTAGGCACATATTTAATGGGATAATTGTAACGCACGTTTAATTTTTATATTAATTCAATATTTACAGTATATTTATTAAAAAAGTATTTTTTTTTAGATAAAAAATTATAACAATAGTTGCATTCTTATTTATGTAGATAGTGCGTGCATTAAATTTGAGCCAATATAAAGTTAATGAATGTCATTCGTTACAAATTTATTAAAACTCAACTGTTAAATTTTTTAATTATTTGACGGAAGGTTAACTTCAAATCGATCCAAATCTGATGCACGCTAGATCTGAATAATTGAGAACACATGCAGTTAATTTTCAAATTTTTAAGTACTTTTTTTCAATCACATGCAGTTATGATAAGAATCAGATGTATTATAAAAGTTAGATGTACGCTAGAATCATCCTAAAGTTATGAATTATCCTAACTAATAATCATGTTGAGACAGCATTATGTTTTATTCTCAACATACAAATGATATATTTTTGTTCATTTGAACAATATATATTAAGAAAGTTGATTCAGGTTATGGGGTTAATTTGTATTCTAACAAGGGAGCTAACAGCTGCGCCTGCGCGCATCTTTAGATTAATTATCTTGTTTCAAACATTAGTCAATTTAAACGACCATAACCGTCAATGCATAAGCCCGTCACTCCTGACAGTTATGGGATAACTTTTAGGTTGTTTATTAAAATTGAATACCAATGAGTTTGTTGGCTCACATTCATGCCAGACAAGCTTCAAATTTCACTGGAAATGTTTACAAGCCGATTACACAAATAGGAGAGATTTTGGGTCCCATCTGTTAGTGCCCCAAATGAGAGGGAAGTCTTCTCTTGATCAACGAGCCAACGACCACAAGCTTCAAGAGAGATTTATCATTTTATGTCTTTCAAGTTGTCAAAAGCTTCATGATCGCACTCTTTTTGCTCGTGTATGTAAAGTATATCTATTTGTAAGCTTGTTGTTGGTACAATCTTTGCTAGGCCCCAAAAGGTACAAAACTACAGATTGAGACTGAACCATGGATGGGGCATGAATTAATTGTTTCAAGAAGAAAATAAATAAAATAAATTGGGCCAAAATGAATTGGGTTTCTGCTAGCCCAAGTACACTTCCGATCGGTCCAGTAAGTACACGGTAATTATGTAGCAGAATATTCCTGTAATTTATTTTATTACAGCAATGGGTTTCCAGTTTCCACCGAAGTGCGAGTATAACTAGGGTAAGCTCATCAATTCAAAAATTTATAAATTTTGTATATAAACATTACTGTGAAGAAGATCAGTTTTAGTGATTTAGTATCACTTGTGTTGTAGATTGGTCTTTCTGATTGAATTCGTCTTTTGAAGCTAATTCGATAATTGAACTTAAGTCTTGAAGCTTGTCATTTGTCACATTAGATCAATTCCTGATGCTATACCAAAAATAGTTCTCAATTTGTTTACAATGTACAGCATTTGAAGACCCTCAAAACAAACATATCTCACAAAAAAACGAAAATAAAACAAAATTATATTGTTCTAACCCCCCAACTTACAAAACCTACACACTCTTAATTCCAAAATACTTACAGAGCTTTCTTTTGCACATTGGTTGCCACTTGCCACGGTCTTATCACTAAAACCTTTCTTCCTTCTAGCTTGCTAACTTAATTCTCAAGCTGGTACAATACATGCTACTATTTCTTGCACAAATTGAATCTCATTACCACGCCTCTTTCAACTTGAATTTGTGAACTACTATTATCTACAAACATGTGAAACATTAATTACAGAAAAAACATCACAACTCTTGCAAAGCTGATAAGATAATCACTGGAATTATGCTACCAGTTTAGGTTTCTTTTGGAGGCAAAAAGGGAAATAGGAGCTCAATCTAGCCGTTTTGGTTTCCTCTGCATCTCTTTACATCTGCATCCGGTTACTTCTTAAACTTGTGACGAGGTTGCATGTCTTCATGAAAGCACCTAACAACTACATCCATGCATAGAACAGTTAGTCATTAACAGAGAAGCATACTAGCACCTGACTGAATACCAGTTTGACCAATTTCAAGCCTGCTTCTTTACACTTTTCTTGGCTTGTTTGGTGTTTCATTTGAGGTAACTGGCATGTACATTCTTCGTATTGTACCAAGTAGGTGAAAATCACCATACCTACGTACCAATTTTAAAATTCTTGCCAGTGCAATCCTCAAAATAATCACAAATCGGAAAATAATGAATCAATCCTTGTACATGACTGGTACTGTTGGATCCATACAGGTATCAAATTTAAAACATACATACCTCTGGATGGTATTGTAATATAGGGGAGTAACGGTTAATTGTGATGTATATCTTTTGAAGAAGCCTCAACAGAGCATCCACCTCCTTTCCCAAAACATTAACCTAAAAAAAAAGACAAAATTTATTTACTTGAATTTTCTAAGTATACTGTAGACTGGCCCTGAATGGGTTGGTCACCAGAGTTCAGCCCTTGCCTTTTATTTTAAATAATAAATCTAAGCATATGCAGGTTGGATCCGATCTAGCACACCAAGGATTCTAACCAGGACCTGACGCATCAACCATTTGCATAGCCTCAACTAGGTTATGTTTGGGTTGGAATCTTAGAGGGTAATTTTTTTATTCTAGAGTTGCACAAAGAAGTAATTAAAATAGTACTTCATGTGCACAGATACAGCATTTTAAGATGATTTTTACCTCGCTTTCGGCATTATGAAGCTCGGTACGAGTGACATCAAGCATTTCTTGATTCAATGTACCATTTTTCCTCATTGAGGCAGCCTGTTGGGCTAAGGGTTTGCACTCCTTGTTTAGACCTTCCAATCTGCAGGTTAAACAAAATATAAATATTTAAAATCTTTTTTCTTTTTTGTTGATTAAGGTCTATAGCAAATTATGCACCAACATTTATGCAAAAATTACAAAAATATCTAATTTCTCATTCTTGTGCACTCAAACTCTTTTCATTATCAACAAACACCCACAAGTAGATTGCAATGTTGCAAAGATATATTAGGTACAGAAATATAACTCCAGAATCCATGAAAGCATAACTAAGAAAGAAAGGAATTATGTAATGCATTCTTGAGTTATATGAGTACAATAAAGCCACTTGGTCGAATTAATATAAAAAAAGGTGGGCCCTGCTGCAATCAACCAAAAACAGATGGGCGTTTCTGCAAAAGACTAAAATGCAGGGTTTAATTTGGTAAAACTTTACTTTTATTCAAATATGGAACAATACATATCCAAAATCTTGCATCCATTAAAAACTCGATAGTTTCTATGAGAATTTAGTATTGTTCAGCAAAAGTTTACCTGTTCTCTGATCTGTTAATATTCTTTGATAATTTGGCCTCAGTCTCCGAAAATTTCTTTGATAAATTTAGCATAGACGTAATAATGCACCCTAGATTATCATCTGATGCACTTGAATCATTCTCACATATAACCCATTTTTTTTCAGAATTATTCTCCACCAGATTTTGGCCTTCCTCTGTGGATGTCAAGAAACTGTGAACAGTCCTCTTTAATCTATTGTTCTCTTGATTTGCTAACACCAGTGCTTTCTCCTTTTCTAAGATGGTTGCCTCAAGAGAAGATCTCTCTTTCTGACAATTTAGTAAAATACTCCTGCACTTTTCATCCATAGCCTCCATCAACTTCTTTTTTTCTTCGTTTGCCAAAGCCTGCTGCTGCTCCTCCTCTACAACCATTGCTTGAAGAGAAGATATTTCATTTTGACAGTTTGCCAAAATGTCGGCGCACTTTTTATTCATGTCTTCCTGTAATTTTTTATTCTCTTCATTTGCCAAAAGCAATGCTTTATCCTTCTCTAAATTTTTTTTCTCAAGAGAAGACCTCTCTTTCTGAAAACCCACCAAAACAGCCCCGAACTTCTCATTCATGCTCTCCATCTTTTTGCTGCATTCATCAACCACCTTCCTAAGTATGGTATTGTACATCTCATCTCTAATCCTTCCCTCAATCTCCAATTCTTCACATTCACCCCGGATTTTTTCAATTTTTATATTCTTGCTGGATAACTGGTATGACAATTTCTTTACCTCCTTACTTGTATCCAAAATCACCTTCTTAAGATGTTGATTTTCATAATATAAAGACTCGCCCTTACACTTCAACCTACTAATCTCATCTTGATCAGTGCTAACCACAAATACCTCTATCTTCTTAGAACGAATCTCATCCAATTTTGAAATTATATCTGTTATTCTTTTCCTCAAAGAATCAAACTCCTTGTCTTTTCTGACAAACAGTAAACCCTTAGGTACCTCCCTTTTGTACCTAAAAAGTTCTTCGGTCTTCTTCGACAAAATTAGGTCATGCTGCCGCCTCATATTAATCATCTCTGATTTAAAATAATTTATAATCTCCTCCTTTGTCATGAACTTAACATGTGAAAAATCTCGGTTTTCAGGCCTAATTAGGCTCCTTTGAAAATTATCATCCATAACTTCACCGTTCTCTTCTTTTTGGGCACTTAAGAAATCCTCTATTGATCCCATTCGAACATTATCTTTGAATTTTGAGATTATTCTATCCTCTGGGTTATCAGTTTTATTATTACTTTCAGAGTTCAACAGAAGCTTTAGTAATTCATGCAAATCCTTTTGCATAAAGTCAAGTTCCTGCACTTTCTCTTGCCAGTGCTTGTTTAAGGCCTTAATCACACTCCTTTGCTTACACAACCGAGCCTCAAAGTCATCTTTAACCGCTCTGAAACAATCTCTGGTTGTCAGATTAATGATTTCTCCATGAAATTGCTGTACCAAATCAAGATCATACACTGATGAACTTATCAATTCAAACATATCTCGTATTTTCTCTAATCCTGATTGGAGTGATCTCTCTACTCCATTCAATTGTTGACCAATTTTTCCAACATTTTCAGAATTTTGGTTTTTAATTCCTTCTTTCAAAATCTGGATATGATTTTGAACAGTGGACTGTAGGGAGTTTAAACAATCCTTTGCATCTGAGAATAGCTGCACCAAATCATCAATATAATTTTCTGAACTTTTATCAGAACTTGGGTAGGAAATTGGCATGTTCCTCTCTTTTGAACCTACCAAGGTACTTTGGAAACCATTATTTAGCCCTTGCCAATATGAATCTTCATCAAGGTTAAATTTATGAAACAGGTCCGACCCGTTATGTGAAATGTTGTCTGGGTATGTAAAGTTGGTACAGGGGAGAGTTGAAGATTTGTCAATTGAAACCATGCCGCTTTTGTCTGGAGCCTGAAGTTATTTTGAAATTAAATAAGTGAAATTTGGAAATAATTCAACAGAACATGCAACTAAACCTACAGACATAAAAGCAGAATTTGTTTAGACACACTCTTGCTCCGTAACACAGTGAAATGATATGCACACATCACACCGGTACCAGACCAGTTTGAAATAAATGTGTGGCTTATTTTGTTTACCAGTTTGACAACACTGCTACCAGTATCAGTTTGACCAAGTCATTTAATTGCACTTGGTGCTAAACTGAGATTACTTTGGCTTCATCACGGTAATTTTACAACCGATGCTTAAAATGTAAAATTCGGTGCTCAATTGCAGTACAAAATTTGATACATTGAGGCAGTTACCAGTCATGTTGGATACCGAGACAATCTGTTGGGATGTAAAATTACGGGGAGGGAGGGAGGGATAGAGAGAACAGAAAATCAGTCTGAGGAAAGTGGTAACCAATTATACATTTCTTTTTGACACCAGCCTAACCATAAAACCCAAAGGTCCCAACCTCTTTTTCAAGTTTGCAAAACCCACTGTAACTTAAATCTCTCTTCTTCTTTTTTTTTTTTTTTTTTTTAAGTTGTGTATCATTAATTTCCTTTTTGCAACTTCAGAAAAGCACAGACTTTCAGGTGTCCTACTGTAAAGACAAACTTTCAGGTGTTTGTGAGAACAACAAGCAGAAATTTTATCAGAAAGAAAAAAAAAATTGAACATGAGCATAGACCGAGAACTCTACTGGATTCAATTCTGATTTACAAACCCAATCCAGATAGCTCAAAGAAAACACCGAAGTTAAATTTATTCCTGACTGCTGTCATAAAGTTGAAACCGCTCAACTCTACCTCTGAAAAACAGGAACTGCTCAACTACTCCAACTAAATGAAATTGGATAGAGAGAGAGAGAGAGGAAAGGTTTCACATTTCAAACACCTCACAGCAACTGATATTGCTCAATAATTCACACAAAATAGGAAGAAAACAAACCAAAAATCATAAAAAGAATGAAAATTGAGCCTTACGGATGGGATCCGCTCCATGGATGATAAGTCGAAGTAGGTAGTTACTTCTGTTTGGTAACGCCCTTTAGTAACAGTATAACACTGAAACCAAACCCCTGTTTGCTTTCGTTTCCTTCTCTGTATATCACTGGAATTAAGCAAAAAAGGTGGGATCTTTAAACTTTTTCGCTATTTCTCAGGGGCCTGTCGGATTCTATGACAGGGAAAACATAGGTTTCAGAGGAAAGAAAAAATGACCGTGATACATAAGACAAGCTTTTTCTGGACTTCTCTGCGCTTTTAAGAGAGAGGAGAGAACTTTAGACAAAGTCGTCGCAGGAACACAGAGAGAGAGAGAGAACGATTCAGTGAGAAAGCTTGTGGAAGTAGTCCAAGTCCTCTGAAGTACCTCAAATTTTGAGCTTAGATCCGGACCGTAATTAGCCCGAGGTAGAACGCAGCAGTCCCTTCAATATTTGGGCCGAAACAGATTGAACAGTCTAGATCTAACCTCAAAATTCGAGTTACTATCGGTTATATTAATTCTCGTGTAAGTGGGAGCAGCCAGCAGAGTAAAATAACGCCGGAATTCAGATCCTCCCCGGTACCGTAAAAGAGAATCTTTTAGAATTACTGGATCTGGACCGTTATTTTTAACTAGGCACGAATCTCAAAGCCTAATAATACTGCTCCCTGCGCTAGCCCGCTTCTCGAAGCATCTGGGAGTTAATCTCAAACCGTAAAATGAAGGGAATCTTTTACAATATTGGAGAGGATACTTGTCAGCGGCTGTAACCCATGACCCATCTTAGCATGAAATAAGCTACTGACATTAGACCCATACAATTAAATGACTTGTGGCGGATGCATTTAATAGATAATAAATGTTATACAGTTGCAATATGGCATGTTCATTGTAGTAATAAAAATTTATAGTAAAATTACATATGTAATAAAAGAGAACAATAATTTAAAATAAATGTGTCAAAAATTAATTACAAAATTATTTTAAATAAACTTGTAATAAAAAAACCAATAAAAATTCAACATATATTTGAGATTGGAGAGAAATATATTTCAATTATTTTGTATCCTACTTAAACCACAAAAATAACAAGAACAATAAAAAGACAATTTTATAATTTACTTAACAAATTCATCAAAAAGAATTAAGAAAATAAAAAATATACAAAACAATTGAGCAAACAAACTTTGAGCTATGTAGTCCAATATTTTTCAAATAATTTCTTCAAAAGGTACTCAAATTTATAGGACCAAAATGAAGGAAAAAGGAAAATTATGTTTGTCATATATAATTAACTTAATTCTATTTATTTTTTAGGTTCGAATCATAAAAGGAAATAGACACTATGAAATAGTTGCAGAATATGTTCAATATTAGACATAGATTGTTTAAAAACGTGGTGAGTCCTTTCAAAAAAGAATCTCAAACTGATATTTTGAAAAAGACAATTACTATGCGTTATTTTATAAAATTTATTGGACTTATCAGTGAATTAAACTTTGTAGCGTCTATGCGGCGGATGCTGAAAAGTAACATAGGCAGCTTCAATCCTTCAACAAAATATACCTCCCGGACATGTAACCAATGTAACATTTTTTTTTTTTTTTGTTGATAAAAGTGGACTAGGCCATCTGTTTAAACCAGAGTGTCTTACAAAAGGTCACTAAAAGTCACTAAACCAAAATATGAACAAAAATTAGAAATCAGGAATTTCTCAAGTTGTGAAGCAGCAAGAGGAATATCTAAAGTGCCAGAATTAAAGTGAGGGAATAAGCTACAGTTTGCTTAGGACTAACAACAGACAAGCCAAAATTATGACAAACTGTAAATGCTAGTTTGGCCTTTTACTGTTGTTGATAATGATCAACTTCTTCACATCTATCGCGCAATGAATACAGTTATTAATAGACAGAGAAATGATTTTTTTTTTTTGAATAAAACTGTTTTTAAAAATTTTAACGGAACAAACACTATATGTGGAGAAGTTATGAAAAAAGACTCCACCGATTAGAGATCATAGAAATCAATGGAGAAAAACTTCACATTTATCTAAATTCTGCACTATCGGTGGTCCGAAAATGGCTCTTCCGATTTTAGAGATCGGTGGAGAAAACATATATATATATATATATATTTTTTTTTTTGCCTTGGAGTCTTTTTTTTTATAACTTTACCACAAACAGTGCTTGTTCCGTTAAAAAGATTAAAAACAATTCTATTTTAAAAAAAACACATAAAAACTATAGTATACATTTCCGTGTAAATGCTCTACCTTTGAGTGCGATTTGAACTATTAATTGAATAGCCAATTATTTTTACGACAAAACCTATAAATCAATAACTAATTCAATTGGAGTACCTCTATGGTATAAACTTCAACATAAAACTGTTAAGTAGCGACAGCAAGTGGTGTGAAGAGTTTCACTCACAGAAAAAAGAAATACGTATAACACGTGCTATATTTCAATTGAAAGAAAAAACAAGAAAATTGTTTCTGAGGAAATAGTGAGATTCGATTCAAAATTAGAAATAACTCAAAACAAAACTATCCTGAATTTGGTAAGAATGGAATACTTCTCCCGTCTCCAGAGTACGCAAATAAATAATAATATTTAATACGCCAACGAATCTTACTTGTGTTAACAAACAATTAGAAATACCTAGGCTTTTTCAGAACAGGTCCGAGTCAAATAGCAATGATTTGAAGCACCTCTTTTTATATTAAACTATGTATTTTGAAAACCTAAGGACTCGATTGTATAGATATGTAGTGATTTAATTATAGAAAATGGATTCATTAGATATGATCTCGATTCATTTTTTGATTCCGAGCCAGTAAGTTAAATGTCAATCTTGTCAATTGAGTAAATTTGTATGGTCAGAAAGATAAATATCTGCAGCGATCCAACAACATATTGAGCCTAAATATGCTGGTTTGTTGGAAATTCTTTAAGCTATAGCAGATGAGACTAAATTACTTTTCAAAGAGGATCTCCTCTCATCTGGTGGAGATATTCGTTTGGTTAGTATTGGACTGTTTATAACAGTTATATCAGTTATACTAAGCTATTTAGTAATGTTTCTTTCTAAAAAAAAAAAATTACAATCAAGATAAAAAAAAATCAGAATTATGTTAGAAATAACAAATTAAGGTCACTGAGTTGGATAACTATAAAAAATGGGGTGTCGCCAAACAGTAAGGCAACAAGTTTTGGTTATGTTACTGCGAAAATTCAAATCCTTCTGTAAAATACAAAAAGAATCTTATTTAATAATAAATTAATAATCATATTTTAGGTATGAGAAAAAAAAACATAAATATGAAAAATTTGATTGTTGTTGTTGTTGTTGTTTAAATTAAACGTATTGACTTTATTAAATATCAATCGATCATATATATTAATTTACATAGGCCTGGATAGCAATTAGCAAATCATGTTAATTGGCGGATTACCAAATAATAAGCTATTGCAAGTCAAGTTTACATGATAGACTCCGAATTTTGAAATATGCATAAATAACCAGAGAAATTATCTGTTGTAGATCTCGTTATTTATTTTCAACGTGTTTGAAGTCATATTAATTGGACCTGTAATAAAAATTTATGATCAAAACATCCAACAGAGGTCGGTTTGAAAATCTTCAGTTAAGCCGTATGCGTAGTTTGGTGATTTTAGACTAATTATTGTAAATTCTCGTACATGTCATAACAATTGGCATCTCCGCTCTAGTAAATAATTATATTTTTGTCAATTAATTGATTGAAGATTCTAGAGCTAGCATAAGGACTCTATAAAGTACTATACTAATGTATGATCAAACCGCTTGAAGCTTTTATTATTATTATTATTGAGTTTTACTCATCTAGTAGTTTATTGCAAGTTCTTGTTCGTCTAAATAGTCATTTGAATTGCATCAGCCTGTTTATGAGCATGATCTGATAGGGAAAAAAAATTTGGAAGTCAAATTAATTTAATGTTATTGATCAGACGACAAAATTGAACTTGTTTTCTTTACTAACAGTGGGGGCAATCTAATTGGAATCAGATAAAATTCGGTCCGATATCTTCCAATCTCTATTAAAGTTTGTGCACACTTAATCAACACCAATTTTAAAATTATATGTGTGAATCTAAATATGAATTGGACGGCTTTAATCAGACATCATACAAAATTTGATTCGATTCTTATTAGACCTCTCCAAATTCCGTTTTAATTATGTTTGATGTCCCTGGAATTGCTCCTAACAAGACCTTGTTCGGCAGACACATGAGATTGGAAACGGACTTGAGATATGAGTCAAATTGAACTGTTTGTTACTATGTGTGTGAAAAAAATAAAATTCAGTTGAACTGAATTTTTTTCTTCCCACACGCACAGTAACTACGCCAAATAGGGCCTAAAGGACTCCCAATTCCTTTATTAAACGTGTCCGGGAATTGTGATATAATTAGATGGGTAGAACTAGGTGTTCTTAAGCTCACCAAACACCTTGGTGAGCTTAACTCCAAAATCTATTAGATTAGCTTCAAACAATAAATCAAAACCGTTGAAACCAATTTACTTCACGAGTGATGAATTTACATGTAAAGTTTTTAGAATTTCGAATTAATTTTGTAGAGTCAAGTGGTAAAAAAATGTTAGAAAAATGAATGCACTAAAATTAATTTATAAATTTTCTAATTTTGACCGCTTGACTTTATACTAAAATAATTTGAAAACTTAAAATCTTTGCATGTAAATTCATCACTTGTGAAGTAGATGGATTGCAATGGCTTAAATTTGTCGTTTGAAACCGATATAATGTATTTTTGAGTTAAGTTCACCAAGTACTTTGATGAGCTTAAGATTACCCTAGTTTTACTCTAATTAGATTGCTCTCAATTGAGCAGCAACGCATAATTAAAGGGGCCCAATTACCCAAACTGCCGAGCAACAAATTGTGTATATATCTAGTTAATAACTAGCCTGATTAGAGTAAAGCTAGGGTGTGATGTGCTTACCAAGAGAGTTTGGTGAGCCAATTCCAAAAGTATATCAGATCGATGTCAAACGCCGAATTTAAACCGTTGAAATCTATGTACTTCATGAGTATAACACTATGCAAAATATGAATATGGAATTAATAATTGAAAATAATATACAAAATGCTTAAATATGTTTTTCATAGAATAAATCACATTTTAATGTCAACTATCATTTTATTTAAGCATAACATGATATATTTAAATTACTTTGTTCAATTATATTATATGTTGTTAATTTGAAATTTCCAAATGTTTGAATTCTTGAAAGTCAGACAAATTAATAGATATAACAGAGGATTAAAACCCTACTAATAATTGTAACTTTCTCTTTGTATTTGAACTGAATTGCAAAACTTGGAAATATGAAGGTTAAATATTAAAAAAATGACAACTTAAAGTAAAGAAAAATTTGACCAAATGGCCAAAGCCACGCGGCTAGCTTATGGGCGAAACACCCACGTACTTGTTCTCCCTTAATCAATGGTATTCCTTCTCCCTTAAAATGAAAAAAAAGAAGAAGAAGAGAAATGAAAACGAGAAAAATAAAAGAAAACAACAGAAGGGCTTTTGTTCATATATCTCTCTCATTTGTTGATCATGCTTTTGAGATTTAAATCACTGGTCATGGTAATATCCTCAGGGAGCTATACGGTTATTGGCATGGGTAATTTCCTCTCTCTTGATGATGCTTTTCTCTCTCATGATTAGAGTTCTAATAACCTTTGAGAAATGAAGCATGTAACTGCTATATCGCTGTCAATTGAGTTCAAATAGTAATTGATTGAAAATCTTATTCCTTTTTATTTTGTCTTCTTTATATGTCGTTTAAACCTTAACTTGTTAGTACTGATGTCTTATGGTATCGATTTCTACTGCAACCAAAAAGTTGAGATTGGTCAGTTGATGATTTCGCATCTCTAGACTCTGGTATCATTCAGTACCGTGTTTATTAATTTTCTGTTATGGTATAGTTCACTGGTCAGTGGACTAAATGGTAAAATTTGCTAAGTCGGTAAATTAATCATGTTAGAAAGACTAAAGTGAATAATGAAAATATGAAGTATACGGTAAGGCGTAAGCTATAAAATGGAAGAAATGAAGTTAAGTGAGTATAAAGCTCTTGGATTTAAGAAAATAGAAATGTGGTCTTGCCTTGAGCTTGATATAAAAGAAAATAAAATAGAACACACTTGGACTAGATGTGTATGTGAAATTGATATTTGGATTGTTGAACTTGGACTTGAATTACTTGAATTAGTTAAACGGACTTAGACTTGAACTAGGGGCCTGAATTGAATATAAGTGAAAGAAGTTAAGAAAATAATTAAACAATGATTAGGGATGGTTATAACTTATAAGTGTGCTTCGTTATATAGGTGAGTTTAATTGATATCACAAAGCAAAGTATGATTTTAAAATTAATAGAAGATATATATTCTTTTGACATAGGCTTAAAGAGATTGACGGGACATAATGATTGGCATGCGAGGTTATTGCCCTACGATTAGTGACATCGCCTATTGCCCTACGATATCAAGTGCGAGGTTATTAGGTTAGTCTGATATTCATAACTAGGAATTAAATTGTAACTCGCTATGCATTTTGAATATTTGATCGAACTGTTACATCATATGCATAGCCCAATACAATTGAAACTGAATTACAGGTAAGTCTATTGACTGTCATGTTGATATGGTTTATCGATTGGTTGATTCTTATTGTAAATGATTGATTGAGACCACAGTGACTGAATTAATTGAATATGAAATACTGTAATACTTGAACCTTCATATAGTGGAGAAAAATGATTAATATATCGTAAAGTCTAGCTAGCTACTAGACTTTACTCCAGGATCCTTATGCGCATATGGTGAATGACCTCAACTGAATCCAGTACCGGTTGGATAGGGGATATTGAATAAATGTGAATTGTGACTATAAGACTAATGAACTATGGTAACTGTCTTATCATTGATTTTCTTTCCGATAATGACAGTATTGTGATATTCATTTCATATGGTTTCCGTTAATCAGGTGTCAGGATAGTTAGAATGGTATAAGCCTTGACACGACAGATACATGTTATAGTATCTTTCAGTGTTACCAGACTGGAAATTGTAAAGTTAAGAAATCAAACATTACCAGACTTAGTGGTTGTAAAGATTATGTCTCAAATATTACCTGACTTTATGGTTTAAAAGATTTTGACCCAAACCATTTATTCTGATAAGATCCTTAGAGTTCCGATTTATTGAATTTGATTTTTGTTGTTCAATTGGATACTGTTATTAAGCATTTGCATTCGTCATTATGAAATGAACTATTTGTTTCTCGTGCGGTGATTTCATTCTGAATATGGATTTCCTTCAAATCCAATAATCTGAGTGGCAATCAGTACTGAGAAATAATTTATTATTTCTCACTCGTTTCCCCTTGTGGGTTACAGGTTTATTATACGAAGATAAATAGTGCTTTCGAGTTATATTTGATAGCAGGGTCACCTAAAGGTATGAGATTTGAGTTTATTTTATCTGACATGATGCATATAGTATTTCTCTAGCATCATCCACTATAAAATGTCAGGTAATTTTTGTAAATAAATTGGAATGTGGCAAAAATAATGGATGCTATTGGCAATGCATAAAAAGATCCATGCCTAGTGTTAAGTATATTAAATGGTAAATAGACGCGGTACTAGAATTGTCGCACCTCCGGATCGGGGGTGTGACAATGAGTGATGCATGTACATGCAAAATTTTGAAAGTTTCGAACTTATTTACTACACGGTCAAGCGGTCAAAGAAATAATAAAAATGGAATATATAAAACAACTCATAAATTAACTTATAAAATGTTCATTTTTTTGACCGCTTAACCGTGTAGCAAATAAACTCAAAACTTTCAAAATTTTGCATGTACATGCATCACTCACGAAGTATATGGATTTCAATGGTTTTAATTTGACGTTTGAAGTCGATCCGATGAACTTTTGAAGTTGTGCTCACAAACTCTCTTAATGAGCACATCACACCCTAGCTTTACTGCCTCATCATATGGGGTACATATTCCTTAGAATCATTACAGATAACAGTACGGCTCCAATTACAAAAAAGAAAAAAAAATAGTAAGGCTCCACATAATCATAATCTCCTCTACTAAATTTCACCACAACTGGTTTTGATATACTCTTTAAAAAAAACATCATCCGGCTTAGTTTTCGATTTTTTTGTTCTCAAACGTTGAAGGAATGCCAAATAAAATGCGCGTCCCTAGTCCTGCAGCTAGAAATTGTTAGACTTAACCACTCAGCTCGATTTATCTCCATTTCATTATTAAGCACGTACGGTGTCCAATCTGCTAATAGCTATGATTGAAAAATGAAATTTCAGATTTAATCTCAGTCCTCCAATTACATAATTTGTCTTCTTTTGATTAAATGCATCTGAATAATGTGCAGAAGTCTAAATTAAACTAAAAACATACTCACCACACGTACTGCCACACGATGCATTACAATTAAAATTAAATAAATTTTGAAATTGAGCGATATGTTTCCTTATTTCATTCATTCATTATTTCTCCCTCTCAAATTTAGCGATATAATTATGTTTCCTTATTTCTTTCATTCCTTATTTCTCTTCTATATTTCTATAGCTATTGCCGTAAGAATTTTATAAATATTATCAATTTTGTTTATATACATATCTATACATATCACAATGAAAATCAATTAAAAATCTCAGAAGCACAAATCAGTGGGACATGAAGAAGGAGAAGAAAACAAAATTGAAAAGGTCACAAAAATATGAAATCATATGTACTGAAAATACCAATTATTTTTAATTTAAAGTCTCTTCGTTCAGTTTGCTTATGGCATGGGTATTATATCTAATCAGTTGTATCAGGTATTCTATTTTGTACAAATTAATTTAAAATTAGAAAACTCTTATTTCAAATCATTGGTACTTGAAATACATAATCATCACATCATCAAATTATTATAAGAGATCACGATTCAAAGTAATTAAAATACAAAATCATATAATTCTATTCAAAGATCATGTCCCTCAATTTTTGAATAATTATTAATTTTATTGAATGTTTTTTCATAATTTTTTTCTCTTATAATATGTCCCGTTGCAACGCACGGGCATAATACTAGTTTATTCTTATGTAATCATGTCTCATACATTATGACCTACGAGTGACAAGAATATTTTTTGGGAAACAAATATGTTGGAATCTTCGGGGATTTCAGGGACTCTGAAATTTTGAATTCAACCATCTATATATTTTGTGATTTGTGTATAAAAATCTGTCTGCTTTGAGATTTGTGTATGAAAAAACTTAGATGGTTGGATTTGGAATTTCAAGGTCCTTGAAATTCTTTAGGATTTCAGCAGATTTAATTTCTATTTTTTGGGTTTCCCTTTGTCCTATGCAAAATTAAAGTTTCAAAGAAAATTCAAATTTAGAATATTTAAAATGACTGAGTATATAGTATAACCTTTGAGAAAAAAAAAAGTGTATGTTATATTTGTAAAGATTCCATAGAAGTTCTGGTTTAAATTCTTTCTTTTTTTTTGGTTGAAAAAACACTCATGCCGTATAATAATTCTTTCATAAATAAATGGTGGTTGCATGTGCTTTTAAAATATTTTAATCTTATCAAGGGACCTTGGGCTTAGATCCTAAGCTCTCGAGGCTTATCGCCAGAAAGCCATTAAAGAAAAAAAAAAAAAAAGAAAAAAAAAAAGGAAGAAGAGAAGAACAGTAACGGAATTAGAAAATTTAGATAAGTTAAAATTTAAAATACATAATGTATAGTCAGAGTTTGAACCTGCATTTTTACAATTTTAACTACTAAATTATAAATATATACGTGATAATTTATGAGGAGAGATAAACTACGGGTGGCTGAGTATTTTCTGAATTATATATAGATTTGTTTCTCAGAAAAGATCAAAAGCAACATGAAGCCCCTGATTTTTCTATATATAGCTTAAAAGCATCAGATTAGGGGTGCAAACGGATCGGACAGTGGTAAAACCATATCCGTATCCGTTTTTATTTTCCGGATACGGATACGGATCGGATATTAGACGGATATGGATCGGATATTAACCGGATACGGATACGGATATCCGCTTTTTATAATAGTGAATAACATAATTTTTTTCATAATTCATATTAAATTATATAATATATATCTACTATTCGGATACGGATAATTAAAATTCAAAACCGTATCCGTATCCATATCCGCACGGATATTCGGATATCCGATATCCATATTAAATTTTCAGATACGGAGTCGGATACGGTCGGATAATATCCAACCCGTTTGCACCCCTACATCAGATCCTATCTAAGAGTGTTAACGGGTACGGCAGGTTGGATGTAAGTATTTTCATATATGTACTCCATACTCGTTATGATAATAAAAAAGATCATTATCTTTATCTTTATTTGTCTTTTTGAATAGGATACAAATTAGATAAAAAGATAAAAAATGGCTGTTCTTGAAGGGTACAGACTGTTACTGGTAAACTCGCGGTTTCACAGAGGGGAGGGTTTATTCTGACTCTAAGGAAATGGTGGACTCCCTTGCTTTTGGTCAACCAAAAATACATGACTGGAGAGCTTTTCAAGAGGTCTGGGCATCTTGGAAGATACAAAACCAAGTGGGCATGAACCTCAAAACGGTTTATTGTAACAGAGAAAGCTTGGAGATGCAAATTCCTCATTTTTTGGCAAATAGAGGCAGGATAGAGGGTTTAGATAGCTCAGGTTCAGAAGATGAATTTGTTAGGCTGGTGATGAATGTTTTGATGTAGATCTACGGGTCATGAAAGAATCCAAAAAAAAAAAAGTTGCTATTGATATTTCAATTTGTACTTTTAATAAAATAGTTTTCAAAATAAGAATTTTTTTAATAATAATAAATATAACTAATTTGTATTATGAAAATTTAATAAAATATAAAACTTTATTGTATCATCTTCATATAAATATATGTAATTTTATTTTTTAAAAATATCTTATATGAAAATAGTTAAGATAACAAAAATAATCATTATCCTTGTATCCGATAAGCTAATGAAAAAAAAAAATCTCATCCTTATCCGTGTTTTCAGATAAAATACAAATCGGATAAACGAATAAATAAGCGACATTAACACTCCGAATCCTATCACCGAAGCTTTCCAAGATAGCTACTTCGCTTTTCTTGAACTCATATTCTGTTGGATTTAATTCTCAAATAAATGATACCGTTAGGTACGAAGCTAATAATTGCGAATCCTATCCTTTTCAAAGAGTACTCAATGAAGGTGGTCCAACTATCTTCTTGTGAGCTGTTGGTACTGGCTACAACATCTCATTAATACGTTGAACTACTGAAGTTATTCATGCATGATGCTTTCTTTTTATATATATATATATATATATAGATATGCTAATGTGTTTTCGGTAGCATATGGGACGAAATACACATGATCCAAATTTGAAATTTCAAAATTCAAAAAGTTGATCTGAACCGTTCAACTTGTTCTCCATATTAATATGTGCTTGGAGACCAAACTTTACATTTTTCTGAATTTTTTTACTATTTATTAAGCCACTTTGAAAATTGTTGATCCAACGGTGGCTTAACAAAACAGTAAAACCGTTGGATCAACGATTTTCAAAGTGACTTAATAAATAGTAAAAAAATTCAGAAAAATGTAAAATTTGGTCTCCAAGCACATATTAATATGGAGAACAAGATGAACGGTTCAGATCGACTTTTTGGATTTTGAAATTTCAAATTTTGACCGTGTGTATTTCAGTCCATATGCTACCGAAAGCACATTAGCAAGTTACAACAATTTTTAAGTTACAACAAGTTACAACAAGCATTTTTTACATTTTCAAAGTCCAAATCGTCAATCCAAATCGTTAGATGTGATCTCCACAATAAAATATGCTTGGAGACCAAATTTTACATTTTTTGAATTTTTTTTGCTATTTATTAAGATGGGTACAAAATTCAATGATATGAATTTGACTAGTTTTTGTACCTATCTTAGTAAATAGTAATTTTTTTTTTTAAAATGTAAAATTTGGTCTCCAAGCACATTTTATTGTAGAGATCACATCTAACGGTTTGAATCAATGATTTGGACTTTGAAAATGTAGAAAATGCTTGTTGTAACTTGTTGTAACTCAAAAATTATTGTAACTTGATCCCTCCTCATATATAAATATATATATATATAGAGAGAGAGATGGGCTATGGTGCATTGCAATGCATAGGCCTCTTGTGCATTGGACCATAAATCATCGATTCAAAGTCCAAATGACTGATCCAAGCCGTTCATCTTATTCTCCATATTAATATGTGCTTGGAGACCAAATTTTATATTTTTTGGAATTTTTTTACTATTTTTTTAGATTTATTGAAAATCTGGTGAACAGTAAAAAACAGTAAAAATTTCTGGACCATCAGATCAGTGATTTTCAAAGTGGCTTAATAAATAGTAAAAAAAATTCCAAAAAATGTAAAATTTTGTCTCCAAGCACATATTACTATGGAGAACAAGATGAACAGTTTGGATCGGTCATTTGGACTTTGAATCGATGATTTAAGATCCAATGCACAAGGGTGCCTATGCATTGCAATGCACCATAGCCCATCTCTCTCTCTCTCTCTCTCTATATATATATATACAGAGAGAGAGAGAGAGAGTCCGGCTAAATTGCTGCTAGCAGCAGTTCTGTCCAAGTGCTGCCGGGGCTATATTTAGCCGTGTGATGTCCAAACAACAAATCCAAACCGTCAGATGTTTAATCTATATTATAATCTACTTGGAGACCAAATTTTATATTTTTTGGAATTTTTTTACTATTTATTAAGGTGGTTTGAAAACCGCTGATTTTAATGCTGCAGCAATTTTAACGGTTTGAATTTGTTGTTTGGACATCACACGGCTAAATATGGCCCCGGCAGCACTTGGGCAGAACTGCTGCCAGCAGCAATTTAGCCGGACTCTATATATATATATATATATATATATATGAGGAGGGTTCAAATGCACCCAAATTTTTGTGCACCCAAATGCACCTTATCTTTTAAATCCTTTTTCTCCGTTTTTAAAGTCTGAATAGTCAATCCGAACCGTTAGATGCGATCTATATATTAAGATGTGCTTGGAGACCAAATTTTACATTTTTTGAAATTTGTTTACTATTTATTAAGCCACTTTGAAAATCGCTGATTTTACATTTTCTGGACCATTGGATCAGCGATTTTCAAAGTGGCTTAATAAATAGTAAAAAATTTCAAAAAATGTAAAATTTGGCCTCCAAGCACATCTTAATATATAGATCACATCTAACGGTTCAGATTGACTATTCGAACTTTGAAAACGGAGAAAAATGATGGGGTGCATTTGGGTGCACAAAAATTTGAGTGCATTTGAACCCTCCTCTCTCTCTATATATATATATATATATATTTCTTAACACTTTGAATTTTGAAACTTCACAAAATGAAATACGAAAAAAAGTGTTTGCGAATAATTATTAGCGACATTTTGTTTCTGATTCATCCATCATCAAAGTGCGGCCAGACCACACACGTGTGAAATTTGCTAATAATTATTAGCACTTTGTTGTTGGACGAGCTCGAAATGAAATTATCTTACGCTTCAAACAAGAAAAAACATTTCTCAAAAAGAAAACAAAATAATGATGGTTTATATTAAATACAGCTGTATTACTTCTCAATTCTGCTCTCCCAAGTCCCAACAATCAGGTTTCTTTCTTGCAAACTTTTGACCTGTTCTATTTGTGGGTTGTTATTGCCAGATATAAGTAGTCTTTAGTGGTACGGTTAGTAAGCGTAATAAATTATTTGCAAATGCAATTTACAATGCAGGATGTCAACTTAGGGAACTCCGAGAGCCCCCTAGGGAACTCCGTAGGGAAGAAAAATCGATCGAATGTGAAAAAGAAGACGGAGGGTTTGAGAGTCGTTCAGTCGCTGGTGCTTCATTCCGTCCCTCCACTTGTTCTCCTTCGTCGGTCCGGTTCATCTTGCTTCGTCTCAACTGAACGGATGACTCCGTTTAAGAGTTTCGTCGCTTGTTATATTTTTCTGTTTGTCTTAACTCTTCGGATTTGACTGAGAGTTTGTGAATTCATTCCACCTCGTAGTATCTACTTTATTTATATGTGAATAAGATATGTGTTTTTGGTTGTTGCCGATGATGAGAACGCAAAAAGTTGTCTTTTTTCTTCTCTCTTTCTTCTTCTTCCTCCTTTCTGAGTGATGACTGTCATGTTCCGGTTGATTCAGTTCTCGGTTCTGGTTTGATTCAGTGCCATCTCGGCTGACTGGTGACTGTCATGGTTCGGTTTGATTCAGTGCCCTTTTATTTCTCCTCTCTAAGTGGTGACTGTCACGGTCCGGTTTGATTTAGTGCCTCTCGGCTGTGAATTCCTCTAGGCAGCATCGAATTCGAAAAGAAAAAGACGTTTCGGCCTCGAAGAAGAGTTCAATGTGGCATAGTTCGCGAGCTATGCAATTCGAAGAAATTATTGTCGTGTCTACATTATCATAGAAGAAAATCGGAAGGCATACTTGTTATTCGGACGCAAATAAACCAATTTGCATTCTCTGACTTCACATATCTTTTATTTCTAAACATAGCAATGAGATGATTGTACAAGTAGCTCAATGTATAGGTTTTAATGTTTTTTAATTTAAACAAAAGAATTATATGTAAAAGTTACTTTGTAAATTATCGGATGAATGCAATTGTTTATGGGCTTTCAACAAAAAAAAAAAAATATTTGCAAATGATGTGCATACGGCGTTTCCTAAGGGATTCAGATTGTAGAATGATACATAAATTTGCACCGTCCGTCTTAATTTGTACGAATCTTAAATAAGTTGGCATGATTTTAAAGACTTCCGTTACATCTATGATTGGTCCAAAAAAATTATCGTTCGATTAAGATTGTGTACAGTAATGCGGTACTAAAGGGAATACGCTTCCTTCCCAAAGTGTTAATAACACAATCTGCAAAGAAAGAAGACTCAGTTAAACAACCGGGAAAAAAAAGAATTTATGCACAGAGGGTCCACATGCAAGATTTCAAAGGAAAAAAATAATAATGTGACGTAATAACATGACAAATACATTGTAATTTGATGACACTATGTTACATATTTAATTTGAATTTTTTTTACTGATGTGACTACTAATGTATAATACTTGTGTCGCGCAATTATATTTGAGCACATTTTTTTCGGATTTTAAATTAATTAATTAAAAAAATCAGAATAAATACAAATCTTTTGTTTTAAAATTATAAACAAATTAAATAAAAAATAATATTAGAAAACTTGTCATATGACATGACATGGTTAAATAAGTTTACATGACATATTAATATACTATGATAGTATGATGTATTATTTTCATTTGGAAAAAAAAATGTCCCGTGACATGTACAGTGGAATAAGACTTTTATACTATAGAAATCAAATACACATTGAGAGATAATTATATAAAATTTTCATACTGTAAACATGAATCAGTTTATAGTATCCATGATATCTATCTATAGATATAATTGGGACGTCCGGTTACCGTAGAGAAGAGTACCTCCGTTGGATTTGATTTCGGCGGTTGGAGATCTATCCACCATTACTCACTTTGATCACTGACGCGTGTCTTTTATTATCGATATGTTTCCCTTCCGGAATTGTAGGTCCGATGCCCATCGGACCTGGTTTGGTTCCGATGGGCAACATCCACTGTATATCAATCAAATTCTAATCTAACGGTTTGGCAATATTCTAAAACGAATTTGATAAATGCTGACTCTTAAACCCGTTAACCCTACAAACTCCGACCCGCCTTCTATCTCTCTCTCTCTTTTTCAGTTTCCACGCAGATAGAGTATTAATAATACCCGGGTCGGGTATACCCGACCATACCCGCCCGTGCCCACCGCCCGGGGTACCCGTGCCCGAGCCCGGGTATGGATCGGGTACTCGGGTACTCGGGTACGCGGGTACGGGCAAAAACCGGACCGGACCCATTTTTTTGGACCAATATCCGACCATACCCTACCCGACCATACCCGTACCCAACTATACCCGTACCCTAGTACCCGATACCCGACCACTGTTCATTGGAATTCAAAATTCAAAAATTCAGTTTTTCCCTCCCACAAAAAAAAAAAAAAAAAAAAAAACCAACAAAAAAACCAAAAAAAAAAACCAACAAAAAAACCAGAAAAAAAAAACCGTACCCATCCTACCCGTACCCGTACTCGCCCTACCCATCAAGAGTACACGGGTACGGGTATAGGACGGATAGGGTATGATTTTTGAAAAATATACCCTTGTACCCGTCCTACCCGTACCCGAGACGTACCCGTACCGGGTATAGCCGGGGTACCCGTACCCGCCCGCCCATTAAACCCCTACACGCAGACCGTCACCTCCTCTCTCTCTTTCCCACTCTGCGTCGACCACCTCCCTCGATCGAAAGCTTCAAGAGGAGATGGTAGCGGCTGCAGAGCGGTCCGACGAACAACTCTCCGACCATCTTTGTTCTTACCAATTGCTTCATTTAATTCGCCTATTTGCTCTCTTCATTTTGTCATTCCTATTGTAGGGTTCTTTTTTATATATCTTCTTCGGCGAACAAGCAAGCTTCACAGCAGAGAGAGAAGAGAGAGGATGTAGAGGTCTTCAAGCCTAGTGAGTATTTTTAGCGGGTCAAAGATGGACGAGCTGCCGACGAGGGACCCACAGTCAGAGACATCGAAGTAGGAGGTTGTGCAGAACACCTTCTCCACGTCCCTTGTTCATCTCGTACCCATCGTTATCATTCTCTGCAACATCTTTCTCTAGTTCTTCTTCAACTGGTACGGTTTTGTTAACATCTTGATTTTGATTATTCAATACTAAGCTTAAGCAATTTTGTAATTGGATTAGGTCTAGCTATGTTGATTGGAACAAATTCTCAGCTGTGCTTTGGTGTAGCTATGTTAATTGAATAATTTAGGCTTTAACAAAGATTTTACCATCACTAATTGTTTTTTTTTTTATTATTATTTTGCTTTCCTGCTTCTGATATTTATTTATTTTGCTGGTAAATTATGATTGGACAGGACTTGAGATATGAAAAAAAAAATGAAGGATCAATGCCTTTGTTGATGCAGATGGTACTGATGCAGCTACCAGTAAATTACTTGTGTCTTACAATTTCTAAAGGTTGTGACTGTTTATTATCAACCATGTGCTCAACTCAAATTAGATATAGATGTCTTGCATTATTGTATACTGTTATATGTACTTGTATAAATGTTGGCGTTTTGTAATCTTTACAGTAGCGTTGAAGTTGTATTAAGTTGTAGAAGTTATGTATTTTATTAAGATATAGAAATTATGTATTTATTTGTGAACTTCTTTTATTGCTCTAAGAGCATGTTAACAGATTTGAATCAGAATAATTGTTCATTTATATTGTTACTTTATTGCTCTAAGATGCATATGAGGCATACATATATTGCACGGGAATAAAAAAAAAGGAAAATTACTTGCATAAATGAGATGCATATGAGAATAGTTATTCAGGAATATAAAAGAAAAATTGCTTGCATTGTACTATTGCACAAATATATCATTGGACATAGTTTCCAGTCAGGAAATCTTCTATTTTTTTGTCTTCCTAATGCTTTTTATGTTTTAATGCCTCGATAGTTTTAATAGCAGTTTCCATCTTCTAAACAGTGACAGTGGGAGTGATCTCTTCTTAACTGTGACAGCAAGTTGCAAGCAAGTCACTGTTGGAGATTTCGAATTTGTATCTTTTTTTAATTTGAATTGGACATGGAAATGGACAAATTATATTATATTCTTAATATAAATATATATCACTACTTTGAAAGTCTTAGCAATATTATTGATTCAATCAAAATATGGTGGGTCCTAATTGATTCAATTCACATTCAGTTTACCAGTATATAAAGTGCACTCAAATAATAAATAGAGAGAAATTTCTTATGGTGTATCAAAATATATTGTAACTGAAATATATGTACAACAATGACATTATACCAACTGAAGCAATGAATAATTTAATTACCAAGTGAACAAAAACACAAATATGTCTAAAGAAACTAATTTTGTCTCTACTGTTTTCTCAGTATGATCAACTTCTTATTACATCAAAAATGCAATCATCCCTCTATCTATAATGTAAGAAAGAAAAGACAAGATAAATCAACCAATTTATAGATCAAATGAAAATATCAATCACTGTACATATTACATAATAAGCAACAAAGAGTGCATCTGATTAACCCATTTATATTGCAAACTTTGCATCTCACAAAACCACCATTTTCTTCTTCTCCATCCTCTGAAACAAACACCTTACAACTAACCAAGCATGTTTCGCACGACACAAATTTCATACCGCGCAGGCCGCAACCGCTGCATAGCTCCTGGCCGGGTCCCTCTTTTTTAACCGACAATGATTCCCAACTCCCTAAAGTCTTCCCAAGCTTGCCCCCCACCCTCATGCATTCACTTCACCTCCTCGACTCCTCCCAAGTGTCGTCCATCTGCGAAAACCTGTGGCAACTTTACCGGTGAATCTATCTCCTAGTTGACTGCAAATATTTGATAAAGAAGCTAAATGACAAGTTACAGAGAAGAAGATGCCCTGTAATTACCAATGGACCCCACAAAAGTGAATCCAAACATGCTAGCGATGCTGAGCCTTCTCCATCCTGAAAAAAAAATATAACCATCTCTTGAAATTGTAATTAGTTGTACCAAACCAAATTCTCTAAATCAAAATTTCTAGATAAATTTCTTTTCTGGTAACTTCTAAGCATCTAGGACTGGGAGGGAATCTATAGATGTACAACAAATACAAAAGGAGATGAAGGAGATGAACCAAATTCCTAATCTTATTGACTCTTATAAAAATAAAAATAAAAGATGAAAGGGAATACTTATGACTTGTACATATTGTATACTAATAAAGTCACTAAATACATAAACTAGATATAATCTGACAAT
Source organism: Carex rostrata (assembly GCF_964058835.1). Classification (NCBI taxonomy): domain Eukaryota; kingdom Viridiplantae; phylum Streptophyta; class Magnoliopsida; order Poales; family Cyperaceae; genus Carex; species Carex rostrata. The sequence continues at coordinate 6,383,102 of NC_135925.1, forward strand.
TAAATTGATCGAGTTCTAAGTAAATGTAGATTAATTTAGCCACAACATAGATCAATCAGATATGTCTTCACCTCTCCAATAAACCCCTATTAGCTTTAAATCAAATAAAAATAGAACGATCAAGAAAATTTTGGTTCTTGTGGAGGAAAGAGGTTATTTCTTGACGAGAGTAGGGTTTCTGACGGCTTGAGCACCTATGTCGCATAAACCCCAAAAAAACAGCTGAGAATTTGTTCCCATCGACAGACGACTTCCAATCAACATATATAGCTATACCTAATCCAATTACTAAATTGTCTAAGGACTAAGCCTAGTATGGATACCATTAAACAGTTCTTATGTAGCCTTAAACATTAGTATTTTTTTTTCCTTTATTATAATATTCTTATGGTACTGGGATGTGATACCATTATGACCTTGTACTCTCCATTTATATTTCTCATTGAAACTGGTGATTTGACCACTTCTTCAACAACAACAAAAAAAAGCGGTCACTGTATCCTAGTACCAAGTGGTGCCAAAGCTGACAGTGTAAGCACCAAAAATATCTATATTGGTGCTTAAGTAGCTTCGGATAGTCATTAAGAGCCATGAACCCTATACTTTTTCAACCTTAAATTGAATTCAACTATACAGGGAGGTGATGTGAATCGACTAAAAAAAAAAAAACAATAATCCCAAACTCTAGGAGGAACAGAGGTGCAAAGCCAAAGATAGTTGAGAAAAGGAGGCTCCAACCAAAAGACAAGTCACAGACACCTCATGAGCTCCCTAAAGAAGTCTTCTTTGCAATATCACATTAAGGCATATAGGAATGAGGTGGGATTCATGGGATTTTTAGAAAAGTAGAAATTTTATTCCGTTGGCTGTTCGGCTGTCCATTTTGGTAACGGGTAAACCCCATGGATAAGTCCAAAAAGTAGAAAATTTGTGGGAATTTGCACATTAGCTCAGAGCTAATGTTTTTTTTTCCTACACGGCTATCAATGGCAGTAAATATTTTCTTTATTATAAATGATAAAAAAGTTGATGATTCACATGTGATTATCATCATATAAAATAATCAAATCTTGTTTCAATATGGTTTGAATTTGCAGTGTCAGTACAATTTATGATATCATTTAATTTAATAGAAATCATCGATTCAAAATAACAAGAAGAAAAACATTTTTTTTTTAAAAAAAATTGGTGATTAATTTTACTGTGAAATATATCTATGATTATTTTGTTATTTGTTCAAATAGAAAGTAACGAAAATAGATATTCGTTTTTGTGCAAATATTTGTTTGATAATTTCCTATGCTATTTCTAATGAGGAGGGTTCAAATGCCTCAATGTTTTTGTACCTCCATCTCTCTCCATTATTTTCAAAGTTCAAACAGTTTATCCGAACCGCTCAACCTAACCTCCATACTAAAATATGTTTGGAGACCAAATTTTATATTTTTAGGAATTTTTTTTTACTATTTTCTTATATAGGTACAAAATCAGTAAATCTGAACCATCTAAAAACAGTATTTTTTTTACCTATCTAAAAAAATAGTAAAAAAATTCTTAAAAATATAAAATTTGGTTTCCAAATATATTTTAGTATGGAGGTTAGGTTGAGCGGTTCGGATTGACTATTTGAACTTTGAAAATGATGGAGAGAGATGGAGGCACAAAAACATGGAGGCATTTGAACCCTCCTCATTTCTAATACTTCTTTTACAAATTATAGCTAATTTTTTTTACAGATTACTATACAAATTTTTTCTTATTTAAATTGAAATTCATTTATAAATAGTAAAAACCAACCTTTTAAAATAGAATTGAAGCAAAATTAAAAATATACATATTTTTTATTTTATTTCAAGCAAATTAAAAATGGTTAATTATCAATTTGCTAATTTAAATTTAAATTTATTTTTCGGTAATTTGATAACAAGTTTACGAGTAAAAGCATCGTTATAAAATAATAAATATTGTTATATTATTCATATTATTTAATTACACTAATAATTATTAATAAGAATAATTATATTGATATCAAGCATTTTCGAAAGAAAAATAGAAAAATAGGGTTTTTCATAACTAATCCCACTGTACTACCGAACACCCATTTCAACATTCCTATAATTAATCCCGTTCGTATCCGTATCTATGGGTTCTCATTTTTTCAAAAGTGGGTTCCCATCCCGTCAAATCTCATCCCATGTAATTCCGTGACAAACGAACAGACCCTAAATGATGATATACTACCCCCTCTATAATCTATTAAACACCACACATTTTTCTTTTTCTCATTTTTTCCAAATGAAAATTGCGACCGTAATTGGCTTTTCTACCGATATTGCAAACAACATCAGTCATATCACCAGTTATTCAACAGTTTTTAACAAAAATAGAAGGAAATGTCCTTATGTAGCCAAGGTCTGGTTCTGGTCAGGCCGTTAGGCAGATGGCAAGATATTTTACCGTACCTGGAATTCTTTTGATGACACACTGTATTGTGCCTTGAACTTACCTAAATATCAAGAACAGGCCTTTCTTCTCGTGCTCAATTCACTATGTTGGTGTATTTGGACAATGTGAAATGATGTATGTTTTACTCGTAAAACTGTATCATCAATTAGGAATATGATTTTGCTAAAAATTGCAGGTTAATTATTGAATAGGTAATATGGATTGAGTGATTAAATCAACTGAATAATGGTTCCTGTGGAGTTAAATGTCATTTCTATTCAGTGTGTTTTGCCAGCTGAAGCCTTGTCAGATGGGACAAACGGGAGAGGGGCTCCACTGGTTCCACTGGTAACGTTGGTACCACTATTGATGGCTGCTGGATAATGAAATGGTTTCGATGTGGTTTTCAAAAATGACTGGTTGTGTTTTTGTTGGAATGCAATAAGCTGTTAAAACACACAGGTACTTCAAGTGGTGGTGATTGGTACAAATGGGTTGTTAAAACACACAGGTACATGAAATGATTGTGAATGGCATCCATTTGTAAATGGGTACCGGTTGTTGAGTTTTTGTTTGATTCTAGGGAGGTCTTGTGCTTTTAGCAAAGGCAGATCGTGCCAGTGGGCTGTTGAGGTAAGCAATTTTGAAGCTTTGCCTTTTAGTATGGATAGCTAATATACAATTTGCGTTTGCATTTGTATTTAACTTTTCAGCAATAAAATGGCTAAATTTGTATTTAACTTTTCAGCAATAAAATGGGCTTTTAGCCTTGTTGTTAAAAAAAAGGAAAGAAAATGTACGTAAGTTGGAGACTTGAGATTAAAGACAAAGTATGAAGCAAATTAGAGCTCATGTGTATAATTTAGGATTTCCAAGTCTAAAGCATCCAAAAAAACTACTACTCAAAACCCTTACATATCTAACAGCATCAAGTCTCCCACCCAAAAAAAAAGGAAAAAAAGAAGAAGAAAAAGACTTGCCTTTTTCTCCACCTCTTGCATTTTATTTCTTTTCTACATACTAAATTAACTACTTCCAACCTTCTAATTTGAGCCCTTGTGATGCAAATTGATAACTTCTCAGTTTACCTGCTGAACAAAAATTATTTGAAATCATATATAATGTGTTTAGTGTGTGTGTGCGCGTGCGTGTCTGTGTTAAAATACTGCCAAAAATACCTTGCAATTAATTGAAAAACCAAGACATCCTTCTTATCATTTCATGCTTGCAACTCGTCTCCTCAAAATCGGTTAGGTCTCCAAGTAGAAACTGCATAAATAATCCTACCTTTCCAACCTTGCAACATCCAATGGCTCTCTTCATCTATCACAAAATCCTTATGATATATTTCTTTGACCTTATCTTTAGCCTTCTTCATGATATCAAGGTTAAGCGGTATTTGCACAAACCCGGCCCGCAAATTCCTCACTTGCCACTGCTTGTATGTTTCGGGTCTCTCAACCCGCTCCGAACCCTCACAAGCAATTACGTTTAATGCTTCCCTACCGAAAAGATCTCTCTCAATTAGCAACCTCTGTTCATTCTCTCTCGGTACCGTTGTTTCTAACATGTCGAACAGAGCTGAGAAATGGAAGAGGGCCTCACGGAACCGGGTAACAAAAAAGGGTACACTGTATGACCCATTAACAATGCCGTGAATAAACACATCCGGGTTCATTTCCCTAATGGTCTTCAGCACCCGGTTCCTTGGGCTATCCACAGCCACGGTCTCATCAATCAAATTCCTGAACCGGTACAAACAATTTACGATTACGACCTCATCTTTGTCTATATTTAGATCTTCCACCCGAATGGTATCCCATTTCTGGGCGATTCCTTGGTACACAAAAGGTACTTTAAACATTTCTGCATAATCTTCAAGCCTACGGCCTGTTTCTTCAATTCGCTCAGTTGGTCTGAAACCAGGTTGTGGTACGTCTATGCCTGTTATGCGGAGCATAGGGGGACCACCATCCCTGTGAGAGAGCCTTTGTATCAGGCTCGGCCACTGAAACCCGAAATAAATACCAAAATCGATTATGTGAACCCGGGACGCCTTCTCGGCCACATTTAGTATGGTTTGGTTTGAGAAAAAATGAGACACCTTTTTAAAAGGGCAAGCTGCCAAGTACAAGTGGTACGCCTTTAGCATATCAGTAGCAGTTGTTCGTTTTGCGACAAGCTGTTTGTATAACAGGCTGCCAGTACCGGCTAAACGGGCTTCCAACCCATCAGCAAAGCAGTATGCGAGTCTCTGAGACCCATCCCCATAAGGCGAAGAGTGCTGCCTTATTTGTTTTAACAACTCTGAAGCAGAGCGTCGATCATTTGTGGCCACAGCCTGTGCGCAATGTATGAGTAGCGTTCTCAAATCCACCACTTCTTTCTTGCTCTGCCTTTTCCCTTTGGATTTAGTATTGTTCAGACTTTTAGCTTGGCCATTTTGCGAGGCTTTGGTGGCTTCTTGCTTCATTCTCTCTCTTAAATCGGCTGCATTTTTTGCGGTACATTTTAGGAGTACCATATCGAAAATTTTAGACCGAGGCGGCTCATCAGCAAACAAAGCCGATTGCTTATTGCTTCTCCCCTCCATCAAATCCAAATCATGGCCATTCTGGTTTGGGTTTTTCCGAATCCGCGACCCAAAGCTGATCACGATCTCTTTCTCCCCTTCGCTTACTGTTCGAGTTTCCTGTAGTGATGCAACTCCACCAACAGGCTTCTCCATGTCAATGACCAGCTTTTCACTCACAGGTAGGAACTTTTGCGCTTCCTCGGCCCCCCTTCTGAAATTCCAAGCTGGGAGGCTCTCGATCAAGAACTCCGGCACACGAGTGGAAGTGATCAGCGGCTCCTCGAATGACTCAGTGAAATCACTGCCACTGTCACTGGTTGAACTGAACGGAGGCTGGGATGACCAGTCGACTGAGACAGGCTGGTTACAGCTGCTATTGCAGCTCTCATAGGGGCTCTCCAGAGAATAAATGGGTGCAGGTAAGGAGACGGCTCCGGTTCTGCCAGCATCAGGCGAAGAAGGGTATTTCTGACCCAAAATGTCATAAAAAGGCTTGGCCGCAGCACGAACCACGGCCGACTCCTCCTGGTAGTGGCTCACCTTCTCATCTATATCTTCTTCCATGATTCGGCTAATGTAATCAATGGCTATATTGGATATGATTTCGCAATCCTCCGGGTTTTGAGACCAGGTAGGGTTTGAGGCAGTGGAAGTCGAAGTGCCAAACATGTTGGGATTTCGTCAGGAAGCGTAAAACTGGGGTGGTTCTTCTAGTTTTACTAATTGTAAAAGAAAAGAACGGTCCAAATCTACTAATGGTAAGCAGTGGCGAAGCCAGGAATTTCGTCAGGGGTAGGCGAACATATACAGAAGAACCTATATAGTTGCAAAAAAAATTCAATGTCTTTAAAAGCTTGGAGAAGTTCTAATGCAAAATTATCTACAAAAGTTTTGAAATAGCATCAATGGTATTTCACTGGTTTTATAATATTATCATCTGGACCATTAAATCTGATACCATACCTATCTGTTTTTCACACATTACATGATACAATAATCTAATATGTAATTCAATTGGAAATCCTGATATTTAGCTGGCAGCTCAAAACTTAATTACAAGCACAAAAAAATGAGAATTAAATGGATCACTTGCTCAATTGGAAGCTGCACTTCAGCCATACCAGTTGTCCAGTTGCCCATTGCGTAGAGCTCAATATCAGCATGCACAAATCAAAATAAAGTACTGTAAAAAGGTACCTACCTTCTCTCTAAGAGCTCGAATAATGCCATTGAAAGTGGCAGCTACTTGGCATAATTCCCTAGTTCAGAAGCATATCCCAGATCACCAACCTACAATTGAAAAGAAGGTGAATTAAAAACTAAAAATAGTAACTATGTTACAAAGTCATTATAAGATCAGCCTGTTGATATATAAAATTGGGATCATTTGGAAGGCCACTATGTTACGAAGTCATTATCATTGCAAAAATTCCCAAAAATACCTGTTTATTGCATTCCTACCTACATGAATGAAAAGAAAACAATATCTGATAAATACCCAATATCTTCACCACTACCTACAAAGTCATTATCATTGCAAAAATACCCAATATCTAATCAACTTTGCTTTAGACAGTAAATGGTAAGCAAATGGTAAAAATAAACTGAATTAGCAAAAATAAAAGTAAACAATATCTAATAAATTGTGCTTTAATTGACTGTGCTTTAGACAGTAAAAATAAACTGAATTAGCAAATGGTAAGCAATTCCGAGTTCAGACCCATTAAAGAAAAGGTCTTACTGTGCTTTAATTGTCAAAAGCCAAAACCAAGAGTCTAAGCAATTCTAATCATCTGATTCAATTCTAATCATTTAATTGTCAAAAGCCAAAACCAAGAGTCTTACACTCTTACTGTGCTTAGTGCTCTAATTGTCAAAAGCCAAAATCTTACAATATCTAATCATCTGATTCAGTTCAAATTTCTTCAGCAATTCAAAGTCTAAGAAGTTAATTGAATCAGATTAACAAGAAATTTCGGAATTTAGAGAAGGGAATTTTAGAGAAGACATCATTTACATACACATCATTAACACATAACCACCACAGAACCGACATCAGAACAGCACCCCCAGTTACTAGAATCAGAACAGGACAGAACCCGGAAGGTAAGCCAGAGAGCATGGCAACACAGCCAGCAAAACAGAAAGAGCATCAGGTCAGAGGCATTGCATCTAACCAGACAGTAAGTCAGACCAGCGAAACAGAACAGATCAAGGTGAGGCGCAACAAGCACACACAACACAGAACCAATGACAACAGCACAACAAGGTCGAATAGGCATGGCACAGTTCAAATCAGAGGGGAGGAAAATCAGTAAGCAGCTGCCCCTGCCGGGAAAAACAACAACCCGAGCAGTCAAGGCGATATAACTATTCAATCGAATCAACGAATTTCTAATGTGCTTACTTACCCGATTAACAACGGAATCCAAGAAACGGCTTGCCAAGAACGACCGGTACCGAGTCTCTACACCTCGCCGCTCGGTCGTCTCAATCCAGCACCGAAATCAACAACGAGTACCAGTAGTAAGCACGAACCAGTGTCACAATCGGGTATGTCACAGGAAAACGGAAGAGAAAGAGGGGTATAGTCTCAACTCATGAGCAAGGCAACCAAAAGAGGGGGAAAACCACACCAGCCCCAATCACCTATATAGAGGCGAAATTACCAACTATCTCACCTGCTGACGGGCCAAACGAGCAAAGTTGCACAGGGGCGTGGCCTTACTGACAGCCGACGGGACATCGAGTGAGAGAGGGAGGGGATTTCAAATCCGGACGCCATCTCCTAAAAGGAGATAGAAAGGAGAGAGAGGGGGGGGGCGAGAAATCAGAGCGCGTATCCTCTGAGATATCTCAACTTTTGCGTGACCGACGTGTCTGGTGCCTATTTGGGGTGATGTAGGGGTCAGTATTATGTGTGCTTTGAGATTCATGTAGAACGAATTTATACGGTTGGGATTTGCCAAAAGGTCACGCAAAGTTTGAGATATCTCAGAGGATACGAATTCGAGAAATCACGGAGCACTTCGGAGTAGGTCCGATGCCCATTGGACCTACTGATCTGGCCATCCAATTGCATCAAGAATCGTGCACTCTTATTAAAATCCGTATAAGGTTTTATCAATTTCCGTTCGCACAGATCTTAATGCTAATTGAACCTAAAAGTAGGTCCAATGCCCATCGGACCTACTCCTATCTCATCACGGAGATGATGTGAATTCATCCAACCAGTGTATCGAGTTTGCGAATGGGTTTTGGGTTTTTTTTTTTTTTTTTTGGGGGGGGGGGGGGGGGGGCCGCAGAAATCTCACAATGGCGGCTACATAATCTTGCTTCGTTAAAACACCCAGGCCATGTTTGGTTGTGGAGTAAGAGGTGGAGTAAACCCCTTACTCCACGCTTAAGGAGCCAAACGAGGAGTAACATAGGCGGTTTAAGATGGAGTAAGATTTGAGCTAAACCGGAGTAACTTACACCACCTAGAGAGGTGGTTTAGCTTACTCCACCAAACATGATTAACTTACTCCGGTTTAGCTTGGAGTAAGAAATTTAATCCGGTTTTACTTTACTCCACAACCAAACATGACCCCAATCTTTAAAGGTTGCAATGTACCTAGACTTAGAGGTAGGTTGCGTATTTATCGGATCGCAGGTCCCACATGCTTAACAAGAGGCGTTTGGAACAGTACATTAGAATTCTTCATTTTTTTTAATAAGAAATTACATACGCTGATGGGGCGGTATTCACCTACTGTTGTTGGTGCTGGAACTTTAGGAATAAGGACCAAATTTGAGTGTGCTATTGATTCCTTCATTGTAGCTGTTCTGAAAAATTCCTCCACTTCTTTAATGACAATTGGCCCAAATTGAGTCCAATTTTGCTACACCAGTGCAGCTATTACCCCCATCGGGCCTCGGTGCTTTTGTAGGCCCGAGAGCATCTACAGCCCATTTAATATTAGTCGGAGTCGGGAGGCGATCCAAATCTGCGCCCGCAGTATCCGGAATTTTAGTGATCGACTCTAGCACACTAGCAGGTATATGCAGGTGGGTTTGAGGCCTTTGATCCGCCGTGTATATTTTCCTGAAATGAGCAACAAATTCAAACCTGATCTCCCTGTCATTCGCCGCCCAACCCCCAGATTCTTTACATATTGCACTTATACGATTCCTTCTCCTTCTTACCATGGTTGTGGAGTGAAAAAACTTCGTGTTTTGATCACCTAGTAGGGTCCAGTTCAGCCTTGATCGTTGTAACCAGAAGGCTTCCTGAGCCGAGATAAACTTGTGGTATTCAGATTGCAAAAAATGGAACCGGGTTCTAACTGGAACCATTTGCAGTTGCTTAACAAGAGGTAGGTTGCGTATTTATCGGATCGCAGGTCCCACATGCTTAACAAGAGGCGTTTGGAACAGTACATTAGAATTCTTCATTTTTTTTAATCATAATTTTTTTCATATGTTCACTGTTGAATTCAAGAATTTGAGCACCGGTCAAAGAACTATTATCCGGATCACCACTTAATACAGCAGTTCACGCAGCGAGTAGCGAGAATAACTTCATTTTTTTTTATCCAAATCGCCATTTAATTTGCTAAATGAATAAATGATGCATTTTTCAACTCTTTTTTCATAATTTTTGAAGACGGCCCCGTCTATTTTTATTATAAACTTGCATTACTTTTTTTCATTAGCATTTTTTGGTATTTTATACGCCTGTACCAGATAAATTTTTGCACGTGTTCCTTGTTCATCACAAACTTTAGGGTAAATTTCACTCTAGAGGTCACTAAACTTTGTCATTTGTTCAAATCAAATCACTTTATATTTTTTTTTCGTTCAAAATGTTCGTTAGTACTTTTTGGAAGGAATATGCTCATTTCGTTAGTACTTTCAGTGCCAACTCAGATGCGTTCAAGTGCCAACAGGACTAGTAGTTGTAGAGTGGACTTGAGAACAAAACTTTACACAAACTGCAGGTGCGTGTGCTGGGATGACGCTAATGACTAATCAACCAAAGACATTTCCGGATTTCCCCAAACTAAAATAGAAAACTAGAATGTTTTATTATGTAGGATGAAACACTAATGACTAATCACCAATCATAATTCGAGCACCCTGCACCAATGCAGTAATTCTACAAACAATGAAAGTATTGTTTTCATGATTATTAGCAAAAGAAGGGGAAAATGAAGCAAATAAATGTCACTGCTAACTTAAGAGAACAACTTAAATAATCATATCCCCACGACCCCACCCCCTCCCCGCACAAAAAATAAGGTTTCTAATATTTGTTTTAACCTCAATAGACCTCGACATGCCATTGCTTGTTCTTCTTTAGTCGGGACAGCTTCTCATCCCAGTTTTCACCCCGCTCCTCAGCAACCCGCTTTAGTGTTGCCTGGATGCCAGGCATCATACCCTTCAACCCACAGAAGTAGATATGGGCCCCACCATCCAGTAGCTTGAATACCTCATCACTGTACTCTTCTATCTTGTCCTGCACGTACATCTTACCACCACTCTTGTTCTTGTGCTCCCGGCTTAATGCCGTGTCATACCTACAATTATGTACTAAAGAAATATAGCCATAACCAATAGATAGGAGTAAAATGATATTACAAGCCCCTACAAAATCTCAGAACTTTTGCTCTTGTAAAGATGAGAAATACCAAAACAATCCTCCAAATCCATAAAAAACTATGAAAATTACATGTTTAGCCCACCACCATCTTATGGAGGGTAAGTTTGAATGTCAGCATAAGAAAAGGGCATTACAAAAATTTCACATTCCACTAAATAAAGGAAAATCTCCCATGTACATCAGCTAATGAATGAACACCATGTATTCTCCAACAAAATGAGGAGATACCCATTCAAAATATTGAAGAAATCATTCTATAACTGTGCTCCTTTTATTTTCAAAGAAAGGCCCATCCCTCAATTCTTCCATAATGAAGATAGTTTGGGTGACGGAAATACTATATGAGTAATTCTCAACATTTCCAGTGGTGTATCTGAATTCTCGAGCATTTTAGGAGTATAGAGGATATTTTGGATTTTAAAGGGACTAAACAAGAACTCATATTCGTTCCTTTCTTGAAAATGATTACTATAGTTTACCTGAAATTGTCAGGGTAGTCACGTAGGTAGCTGGTGAACTCGTCGTCGTAAAGGAGACTGTCAGAGTTGGCAACACCGAGGAAGAGCCATGCTAGGCCACCAAAACGGTATGTTGGTACATCCTCCATGAACATGCGGCGTAGGTACGCACGATAGGGGGCCACACCTGTACCTGTTGCAATCATGATGTGAGTTGCACTTGGATCCTCTGGTAGAAGCATTATCTTTCCTGATGGTCCTGTATTATAAAATAAACAAGTTATAACATTTTAAATTGAGAGAGAGGGGGGGAAGGGGAGGGAGGAAGAGGGAGAAGGAGAGGGAGAGGAAGAGGGATTGAATTTTTTTATCTTGACAGCCTCTGCCAAGCTCTCAAAAAAAAAAGAGGGATTGAATTTTGGCAAGCACTACTAATATCGGGACATCGAAAAATTGTACCAGTGCAACACTTGTTCCAGTTATGATTGCTTAAATTCAGATATAATTTGCCCATATATGATATTTGCCCATCAATTGATTATTATGAATCCTCAATTAAGAGAGGTGAAACAAAAATTTAGAACAAACAATGCTAACATGGCATCCTGTACCTCTCCTAGATGTTAGACTCAAACAAACCAACAAACGAAATGCACAGGGATTAGGGAGAACGTACCTGCTATCTGAACCTTGTCACCAGGCTTGGAGTCACAGAGAAAATTACTGCATATGCCATTCTTGGAGGGGTCCTCCTTTCCAGTCTCAGGGTCGTAGTAAACAGCACGGCGCACACATAAGGTTGCTGTCTTGCCGTTGAAAGAGTCACCGTACCTGGTCGAAGCAATTGAGTAGAGCCTTACATTGTTTGGGGTCCCTGGCTTCTTAGGATTGTCTCCCTTTAAAAACAAACAGAAGATCACATTTAATATACGATTCTTGTGCACACTATCATTTTGTACACTCTGCACTTTCATGCCTATTCTACCACCTGCATAATATACCATTTTCATCAAAGAAAGTACAGTTCTTGCATGCAACACATACCAGGCTACTTTATTTATGGTAATTGTTATCAGGTGGCCCCCACAATATAAATGAAATTAAAGTAGAAAAATAGTGTCAAAACTAAACAATGGACACTGTAAAACCAGGTGGTATGGTACTTGTTATAGGCCGATTACACATTAACATATACAAACAAGCATGCCAACATTTGAACATGTCCATATACAAATGTCCTCTTAAAAAAGTACGGATGCATAATTGTCCTTTAATTTATAATTACGATAGAAAACATAATTTCTGCTGCCTAAACATAATCAAAATTTTAGGAGGATGATACCGGTGGAATGATGCCATAACTCTGTCCTTCCCAATAAGGTACGTTGCCGCCGTGATCAATTACAATATGACATGTCTCACCAGGTGCTGCAGGGCCTACAAGCCTCTCAACCTTGACGATTGTGGCAGTGTAAGGTTGCTTATTCTTGTACAGGTGGAGTGGAGGCTCTTTTGCATTTTCTAACTCGAGAGGAGTCACTGAAACTTTAGTTTTGCCGGCTTGTTGCAATGATGTGCATTGTACCTTGAATTGGTATTTAAGTTGTTGTATGTTTTTGGCCTTTAAATTAAGAGGGGTTGAGAGCCATGATTTGTTGTTAAAGCATATACTGTTATGTCCCTGAATTAGATAAGCCAACATAATTAGTTCAAGGGAAATTCATATAGACTACAAGAATCTTATAAGATTTGACTATAATAATGTGAATCTCGAATTCTGGCATCATCAAATAACCAAAGGTTTTGTAATTTTGGCTGGTACATACTGGTAAAAAACCTGACCAGCACCATTCTGGGCCCCCAAATGGTCAGTTAATTCTGAGAGAGAAATCCAATTATCTTGCATAAAAGCACTACACAATTGGAGCTAAATGCTAATTATCTTAACATGATTGCTTGTATAGAGCAAAGTCTGAGAGAAATGGGACTAAAACCACACCTTAAACCCAGTAGTTTTTCTCGCAGAAGCATCAGACCCAATCTGAACAGACCAAGAAACCTACATATATATATATAAAAAAAAAAAGTACAACTAATGAGACGATCGCACATGGATCAATCGAAACAACACACACAAAAAAAAGATAAAGACAATGCAAATGTTGCATTTAGTATATCTAAAAGAGAAGCCCCTACTGACGAATTCAGGACTGTCTCAGATCGAAAAGATTGATCAAAGAGAATCTCTAATAGATTGAGTGTATCGTGATGCATAGGAGAGGTCGGGGGAAAGTCGCACACTTTCATTGAACTTTTAGTTATACTAGAAATGCAAAGGCTAAAAAACGAAAGAGAATTAAAATGGATCGACTGACCTGAGCTGACAGAGCTTGCGCCATGGCCGATCGACCTGGTCTTCCTGTATGATCTGTAGAGAGAAGAAGGGATTTTGGTTTTAATTTCAGTAAGAATTGAGATGATTTAAAGAAAAAAAACTGGAAAAAAAATAGCTCCTGGGGGTGACGGAGAGACAAGCAGCCTTTGGAATTGAGTTAATGCAGACGATGCGGACTCCAAAAGTCGTAAGACACTTCTCGACGGAGAGTTGGCAAATATTATAATAGAGGTTTCTGCTATTAGTCCCTTAACTTTGTAAGTATTACGTCCTTCAAGAAAACTTTGTAAATATTACGATGTTCCTTAAGCTTTCAATAGTTAAAATTTCTTGATTACATCCAGGTCAAAAAAATATGAGAAAATTTAGTTGTTTTACTATTAACTGCTATTTAGTCACTACTTTACAAATAATACATTTATATGTAAAATTTATAAATCTATTTATTTAAAGTCAAGTGATAAAAAATGATAAAATAAATTAATGCATTAAGATTAACTTGTACATTTTTATTTTTTAACCGCTTGACTTTATACTAAATAAATCAAAATTTTACAAATTTTATATGTAAATGCATTACTTATGAAGTAGATCGGTTTTAATGGTTTGAATTTGTTATTTAAAGTCAATCCGATAAATTTTATGTGTGATAAATGCCACTAAATATGCATAACACCGTAGCCCAATTCATATTTTATAATAAATATACAATTTTTATAAGTGATTGTCAACTACGTATTTAAACACTATACAAATATATACGACAGTTGAATATCATATGCTGATAATATACTCTAAAAAAATTCCAAAACATGCAGACTATAAAACTCTTTTGAATTTTTTGGTTAAAAATAAGAAAATCCAATAAGATACTAGTCTTATATTGAATCTATTAGATTATTAACAATGGAGATCATCATTTATAAGTATCAAATTAGATAAACAAATTTGAACATAATGAAGATTGTTATCGGATATGTTGCATCTATTTAATACGGTGCAGATAGTAGAGAATGTAATTTATCTCCATTTTTTTTTATAATATATAAAGGTTGGCATCAGATTGTGTGAGTGGTTAGGATAATTTTATTATTTGCATTTTTATCGCACCAAATATGTTTTTATAAACTTTGCTTAATGGATAAATCAATAAGCTCAAAGATACGAGATCACGTTGGTCGTTGGGACATGACATGGGCGGTCGGTACGTAGGCAATTTGAAATGAGAGAAATAGGAGAATTTTCTTTTAGAAGAGCAAGTGAAAGCACTGCTAAAAGAAATTGAGGGAGCAGTGCCTAAATTGAGAAACAGGATAGAAGTAATATATTTAAAGTACAAATAAAATTTTGGAAATCTTATTGGGCTTTCTTTTGAAAAATTGAGGGAGTAGTGCCTAAGTTTCCAGCAAATAGAAGTAATAATACTAAAATACTTGATTGGACTTCGGCAGCTTGATGGGTTAATTTTTATATCACTGTTCCTTTGAGAGAACTTCATTTATTTTGGATTTTACAAAAGAACTTACGAGAAAAATCCCCACACATACCTCAGTTGTATTATTTGCGAGCCATTCTCGATCCCATGTGGCGGAAATACCACTGAAGCACAGCACAAAATTGCCACTTGTTGGCATTAGACAGCCAAAGAAATGTGAATAAACAAGTCTTCTCAACGTTCCTTCAGGGTGAAGGGTTCCAAAGAAAATGTTGCCAAACAGTCAATAAATTACTAACTTGGTAGAGAGAGGTGTGTTAACATGTAGGGCCTAGAGATCAGTTTTCTCTTTGTACTTCGATTGAATTTGATCATCAATAAAGTCTAACAACATTAGCTGGGCATTCTCTTTTAGAATTATCAAGAACTCAAGATGCAATTCTGACCATTGATTTAGGCGACACAAAATCTGCAATAGTATTTGGTGTACAATGAACTAGTTATTTGGGTTTCAGCATTAGCAAAATAATAATAATAATAATAATAATAATAATAATAATAATAATAATAATAAATAATAAATAATGATAAAATAAAACTTGCACAAATACTTGGGTCTAAGGAGTGGCTCAAATTGAGTCTTTACAATATATAATGATATTGAAATTGTCATATACTCGTATGTTTGTATCTTTCTGGGCTTAAAATATGGATGTTTAATTAAGTGCATGAATTTAAACTTAAAATTTTCATGTTAAGCCTTATCAAATTTAGAAAAAAACATTAAATTGTCAAACTGAATCAACTTATGCATTATGATCATGCACGGATGCTTGATATTGTGTGCTCGAGAAACTTACCATTATTTTTTAAGACTGTAATTTTAGAACTTGAACTCATTAGAAGATACTAAATTGTTACAAATCTCAAACGCTAAGGATGAACAATTATTTTCTATACATAATGTTATTGACTTTGCTAGGTTCGGTTGTTATTGTAGATGAAACAATTGTCTCATCCCTTGTACATTTTAATTAGAAATTTCGCGAAACTTGGCATGCTCCAATTATAACATTTTTCATAATATCTTATGTGAGTGTTGTTTCGAAGACTCGTCTGCAATTTTGCTAATTTTATTTTATTTTATTTATCTTTAAAATAATCCAGTGGCTTCAATTCAAACAGCAAGCATTAAAATGCAAAATTGCGTCTCTTCTAAGAAAAAATCTAAATGAAAATAGTCATTTTAACTTGCTATGTACTACTAAAATCACTAACACAAAAATCATGCAGTAACAAACCCCATCACTAGTATATGTCTGGTGCATCTCATATTGTTGCCCTTATTTATTCACAATAACTTCTCCTTGCTCTATAGTTTGGTCATAATATTTTATCAATTGATCAACTCTTTCAACAACAATATCTCATCCAACACAATCATAATTACTTCCAAATTAATTTTAGTAGTAGTTACATATTAAATAGTTATTATCCTATTGATTGTTCCAATCAAGCAAAATAAGATACTTGATGACTTATCCTTGAGTTCCATTAGGAATTAGTCATTCTTGCTATAAAAGTCAGCTTCATTTCGAACAAGCATATTGCTAACAATTCAAAAGATCATCATATAAAAGTGAAATGCACTTTCATTTGGAAGTACCAGTTAATTAGGGTCAAGGCCAAATTGGGTAATTTTTCAAGAAAAACAACTATTTTGCAGGTTAGTAATTTAGAGTTAATATAGATTTCATAGCACAGAAAATCACAGAGAGGACGCTCCAATATGATAGACCAATCACTTGGAGAATACACATTACTTCAGAGGTGCTCCAATGCTAGATGCTAACTATAATAAAAAAGACTTATAATATAGACATTAGAACTTGGCAGCAAACCCTCTCAAGCAATCTCTTCATCCATTGCTACAAGAAAATGTAAAATACCAAGAAGAAAATAATAATCAAAATAAACTTTTAAGTCATGAATCGATGGAAACAGCTTCTGAATGTGATCCAACCACAAGAAACTCGATTTTCTGCAAATAGAATGCAGAAGCATAAGAATGATATATAAATCCTAGAAATATAATTAAACAGCACAAAAATATATATCAACACAGCACCTTTACTGATTGGTTAACTTCTTCTAGCTTATAAAGCAAGAGACCAGCAGGTACAGCAACCTCCACCTCAGATGGACGTCTTGGAGTTCTCACCTGCACAAGTAGCATGGTCAGTTTCAAAATTTCAATAATCCATGTTGAGGGAATGGGGGTCAAATTCTTTTCCAAATTCTGTGTACTTATACATGATTTTCTATATAGTTTTAGAGTAAAATGCTAAGGGTAATGTAAAATTGACCCCAATACGTAGCATGAAAATTTTATATGATTGACCCAATATAGCTTGAAAGTCTGGCTCCACCCCTGACTGTAGTGATAGATTGCACTGATATAATGATACATGTTTAACATGTCAGATCCATGAAAGAACTCGTACCTTTCCACTTGGAGGAGAAAGAAATCTGTTAAATGCAGGATTGTCCGAATGGGATTGCATTCTTGGAGTGGAGAGCTGGCCTTCAAAAGAAGACATCGACATGACCAGCCTGCTTGCCATGTTTTTGATGTTCTTTGCTGCTTCTGCGACAATAATCTGTGGAAAAAGCAACGAACAAACTAAATCCAGAACCGATATTTTCAAAACTTACAAATTGTAAATTTGTTTATTTTTTAGGAGATGGTAGGCATGATTGAAAACATCTAACACTTATTTTAGATATTATTGTAAATAAATAAATTAAGCAAAAAATAACAAAAAGATCAAACAACCGCTCTAAGGTGGTCTGGATTGGTGACGCCTTGAAACTGAAGCTCATCGACTGGAGCAGGCTTACCACGAACTCTACTCTCAATTCTAACTGTGTGCAATCCATACATAGCTTGCAAACAACCTAAAAACGTCGATTGATTAAGAAACACAACAGGAGCTAATAAATAGCAAATCACTTTTCATCTTTAAAACAGCTACTGGTATTATTTCAAGCTTTTGGTTCTTTCCATTTAATCTGAAGTGGAAGGTTTTATACCTTGTTCAATAATAATGTCAATTACTAGGTGAAGAGGCACTTGCTTCTTGATCTTTACAGGCCCCCAGAATGGCATAAACGAAGGCCTACATGCCTAAGAACAACATTGAATCAATAAACAAATAAATCAAGAGAAAAGTTATATAATCACAAAAGATATTATGTTTCACATAAAATAATATATTACCTTATAAACAATATTATCTTCAGTCACATAAAGTTTCCTTGACGAAATTTCTTTCCTTAACACGTATCTCTTATATGGTAGGTAGAGAAGCATGAGAAGGCCAACTCCCCATGCCATAACAAGTAAGAGTGAAATTAAAACCCATATTATGGTGTCATACTTCAAATTATTTCCCTCGAGCTCAGTAAATGATGCTCTGTAAACAACCTTTCCACACAATACTGATTCTTCTGATTCTGATTCTGATATTAAATCCTCTAGTAGCTCCCCAGAATCACTTCTCTGGTGCAAGCTAGCATAGCCGCTCAACATACCTACAAGAAACTAAATCCAGGGGAAGATGAAAATATATTGTTCCATGATAAATCTCATAGCAAAAACTTCTAACAACAAATATTTTTTGCATTGTTTCAGGACAATTACCAAGACAGGAAGAGCAGCACTAACAACTCGCTAACTAAAAGTTATGACAATAATAAAGTAGAGAAGCATCCAGTCAAATTTGAGTATTTGGTATGCATCCATTAACCTTTAGATGATGTGAGTTGTTCTATCTTGAGCTCAACAGGAGGTGAATAAAATTAATTCCACAAATGAAAAAAAAAATATATATTTTGAACTGATAACCTGAAAAAAGCAACGAATATTGATGGTTCAAGGGTTTATCTTTGCTCTATAATTTGCTAGTTAACAATAGTTTCCTTATGATATTATGATCGTTACAAATCTATTTACCAGGGGCTCAAAAGTTACTGCTACATGATAAGGTTGCCAATAGATGTTCCTTTTTCTGGTACAGAGGCATATAGAGATTCTGCACGACAAATAGATGTGGACAGAGAAGGATACAAGGAAAAAGAGAATGATGATATGAGAATCCAATAAATTGAACGCCGAAGGCATAAATATACACACTTTACAACTAATTCATATTAATGTTTCCTCTCTTTTTTTGAAAAACTTGGCAGTGACTGCGAAGGATGCTCTCTCTCTCTCTCTCTCCTCTTCTTCATTGATGCTAGCTTGTTCCAGCCTCTTCCTATGCCTAATCTTATATAGACATGAACATTCTAAACTTTCCAAGCTTCCAATGGATGCATAACGGAAAAGCAACGAAAACCAAAGTAACAGTATTCTCTGAGCTCTTTTTACTTAAAAGAGAAAAAAAAAATACTAGGCTAAATTAGCAACAAATAATTTACACATTCAAGGTGCATCAGAGCCTGAGCAGTAAATCAGTGGCATCTATAAGTTTTGTGTTTTTACCCATGAATTACCCATTTGCACTACATTCTTCAAAATTCATCAATCCACTGTTGACCGTGCAAAGCTACATTTTTGCTTGCTATGAATTTTCGAACTAAATAGCAATAGATGCAAGTTCCCCCACATAATGAGCAAGAATTACAAACAATTTCTGGGCAGAACTTCAAAATTCACTGAGAATTGTAGAGCTTCCAAATTTAATGTACTTCATTAACACAAACTTACAAGAAGAAATTTGATAAGTATTATACAAGTAATTTCAAAGACAGGATAATACAAATGGAGAGATGAATCCAAAGTTTAGTGTCCATTGGTCAGCTCAGTATCTTCTTCTGCTAGAACCCCTACCAAAACGATTTACTCACAGTGGTTTGACTAGCATCATCTGGTCACGGCTCGAGATCTAGTGTGCCAATGACATATCAAATTGGGATGACAACTTTGGTCAGTTCGGAGGGATTTAACTATATTATATAATTAGGTATCATTTCACACCCTTTTCTAGTTTCAAATTTAGTGAAAAGTAAGCAAATGATCATATTTTTCTTATAGTGACGCAATTGAAGGGTAATTTATTTGGGAAATTGGAAAATACCTTGTCGTCGTGAAGAAGCGCGAGATGTTGCTCCGAGAATGCCTCGAGCCTTTTGTCTAGTAGCAATCCCTCCCTTTATTCGTTCAATAGAAAGCAAATACTCAACTTCGCGTTGTGTGGGGGAGAAGAGAAGGGTTTGTGGACTTTGGAGGGAAAGGCGAGAGGATACAGTGGACGAGACAGGACGACAGGAGCGAGGGGACGATTCGGAAAGAGGTTTGCTCCCCGTTTTGTTTAAAGTTAGGGGAAAATAGATGATGCCACTCCAAATCTTCAAATTTAAAAATATGTCACTTCAAAGTTTTGATTTTGTTAAATGTCATTCTAAATCTCACTTATTAAGATCTATGCCACTAATACAATATGAATGTATAATTTTAATTTAACAATTTACATAATAATTAAAGTTACCAAAATAACATTCATCCAAAACTCTCCTCTCCACTCACTCTCCTCTCCGCCCTTCAAAGTTTTCTCCATCGTTTCTTCAAATCGAACCAAGAGACGTCGATTGTAAGTTTTAATGGAACCGATGAGAAGCGTTATTATACTTGGCGCTGGCCCGTCACATGTACGGCCAATTTTCAATGGCCGCAGTCCAAACTAACGTACCCAACGGGGATCGCTGCCAACTGGTGTCTGGGCTTCTGGCAAATTTGGTTAATGGGCCCCGCGGGGTGTTCATCGGTGTCTATGATGGCCATCGTGGAGACACGTGCTCTCAATTCGTCCTTGAGCATTTCTTTCACAATTTCAAGGGTGAGTAGCTAGCTAGCTAGCTTTTCAAGTAAAATTTGGTTATGTTCAGCTTTAATTACAGTTTACTCCTCTGTTGGAAACTTGGAATCTTGTATTTAATTTGTTGTAACAAAATTCTTGGCAGCCATGTACAGTTTTTGGAATATCATTATCGACGGAACTTCTTTTCGCCTGGGAAGAGAGGAGACGAAGAGAGGATGCGAAAAGAACGACGGGTGAGGGTTTTGTATTGTTTAACCTATCAAATTTGGATCGGATCAGACCCATTAAAGGTGTAAAAATGAAAGGGTGAGTGTATTTATGGAATATACAAAAAATACCACTCAAAATACAACATTTATGTTTATTTTTTATTACAAATGTATAATAATTTGGTATTGGTGGCATGGATCTTAATAAGTGAGATTTGGAGTGGCATTTAACAAAATCAAAACTTTGAGATGACATATTTCTAAATTTGAAATTTTGGAGTGACATGGATCTAATTTTTCCTTAAAGTTATGAGCACATAAACGGGAAAGACAAGTTACTTTTGTTGAGAGAGAAGGCAAAGTTGAAACTCACAGCAAAGTAAGGCCTAGGCGAAGCTGAACCTCAGACACCTCGGCCCACAATTCAACTCTTCAAGAATGAGTGCAACTTAGTAATTTTATTCTGATCGCCTGACAACTTTTGCGTTTTAAATTAAATCCCGTAAATAATATCGATAAAGAATTGACGAGTGTATGGAATAACAAATTATACCTTTCTCGCATGGTTGATCGAACACAATATATTTTATGATTATTACATTTTGCAAAACATGAGAAGTATTTTTTTTCCTTGCTCTTCGTTGACGGTAAAAGAGATGATCATTAGAAACATGCACTGAAGTTTTTCAAATGTAGGAAAAACATATTACATGCTTACCATTTTTCTTATTGTTCGGAGGTCCTCCAATAGTTTTCACAAGTAGTCTCTGTCACTTGGTATTTGTGAAGAATTTTAATTTAACGTACATCTTATTATTACAAAATAACAATGATTTCCGTACTTCCTACAACACTGGCGGCCAAGCAGAATGCATATCCTCTGTATTAACTCAAAAGGTCCCTTTTGAGTTAATGAATCTCAACCGTTTCATTTTAAACGGACCCAATCTAGTTTCTACCTATAACATAGGGAGCTCTTTAATATTAGTGCGAATCTAATCCGCGTGAATCTTAAAATATATCGGATGGTCGAGATACGTTAAAGATTCCCTTTTGAGTTAATGTAGAGGATACGAATTTGGTGAAGTGCGGGCCTCAAACCCCAGTGGTCATAACTAGTGGATTGAATTCGGGTAGGGTACGGGTACCTCGGGTACGGGTAGGGCGGGTAGTCGGGTAGGGCGGGTACGGGTAGGGCGGGTAGTCGGGTAGGCGGGTACGGGTAGGTCGGGTAGGGTTTTAAAAAAGTGTACCCTACCCGTTTCAAACCCGTGCCCGTCCCGGGTAACGGGTACCTCGGGTACGGGTAGTCGGGTAGGGCGGGTAGGGTACGGGTATTTTTTTTTTTTTTTTTTTTTTTTGTTAATACTGTTTTTTAGTTTTTTTTTCTGTTTTTAATATTATTTTTTTCGGCGGCAAAATAATTTTGAATTTTGAATTTAAAAAAAACGGGTAAACGGGTAAAGGGTAATGGGTAAACGGGTAAAAGTACACGGGTAAAAGGGTAAAGTAGGTCGGGTAAACGGGTGCGGGTACGGGTAAAACGGGTGCGGGTAGACGGGTTTCGGGTACGGGTAAAACGGGTACGGGTTGAGCGGGTTTTTTCCCGAATCATTGAGTCCGGTCCGTCTCAAACCCGTACCCGTGTACCCGTTTACCCGCCTATACCCGGGCACGGGTACGGGTACCTCGGGTAACGGGTACGGGTCGGGTAAAACGGGTCATACCCGTTCGGGTAAAAGCAAACCACTAGTCATAACAATGTGGGGAGCACAAGATTCAAAATCTAAAATAACTATGTCACACATCTAGCAACACGATTACAACAATAATTGTGAAAATTTAACAATAACATGCAACTCAAACCAAACAAAGAATTTGGGCTCATCTTTAATACTAACCCATGAGGAACTACAGCTAACACAACACTTTTCAAATGTACGGACTGCAACTATGGGTTATTCATCTAATGTTATAATAGCCACTACGAGGAATGTTTTTCACATGCAACCTTACAAAACCTTAAAATATCTCCAAAACCCTAGTACTTAAAAGCTTGATGCACATCCAGATAGGTGAGATCAATGAGAAGAGCACTTCAGGCATGAGTTCTATAATGAATATTTCTGATATTTGTAGGGCACGTGAGATATTTCAACATTTTGCAGGGGTGCATGGATAAGAAAGGACACTTTCTGAGATGAACCTTGTCATCCTAAACTGTCAACACAAAAGGCTCTGAAATGAAATCTAAATTTGTAACTACATTTACATGTTCATCAAGTGATCCATTCCTCCCTGAGCTGCAGAAATGGTACTGTTTACATTGCTCAACAGCTGTGAAAGCCATCTGCGTGTTGCCGGATCATCCTAATTTTCATAAAGAAAGAATGTCACATTTCATCATCTATAAGTACTTATGCAGGAAATAGACTTAGCATCTATCATAATCTCACCCGAAGACAGCTATTGAATGTGCCATCTTTCAACATCTCTGGAAGGCAACTCTGCAAGGCAGCACATGCTCTACAAAATATAGTTCAATAAAATATTACGAGAACAAAAAAAAAGCTAAATAAAAGACATTTGATTTGTAAGATTACTTGACTGAAAAGGGCTTAGTTAAAATGAAGATCTGAAGAAGACCCCAATTTATGACAGAAAATTTAACTGGTAAAATTTATATGTCATGCACAACCTTAAGTCACGATAAAACATGCATCTAGACGAAAACATCCACATGCAAATTGTTGATCTTCTATAGACAAACCTGGGATTGTCAGATAGGCGGAGATAACAACGTATGATATGCTTTAACAACCGTGTGGAAGGTTGCTCAGCAAGTGAAACCACCATGTTTGCCAGGACAGATCCTACTGCAAAGAATCGCTCAGCAGTGGCGCAAATGTACCTCAGCCCCACATCATCCAGAAGTATCTTTTGTACTATAAATGTCGCCACCTATCATTCAAACCACAATTACACTGTCATAAAGGTGAGCAAATATTTGACACACACAAACAAACGCATGTACATATTTTCCTAGCTTCTGTCACAGACCAATTTCGTACAAGTGAGGCACCATATGGGATACAGATCGAGTTCAACACCTGTAGGTGCCAAGTTGAACAATTATTACGATTAGGGCATGCCTGGTACCACCTTCGTATTCTGGGATAGAGTGGAAGAAGAGAGATCCCCCAAAAGAAGTGCAAAAATCAAATAATTATATTGGAACAGGATTGAAGATGTACAAAAAAAATGTAGATTACATTATTACTCTTTCATGGAAGATCTTTACCAAAATTTCCAAACATCTCCCCTTTAAATAAATGGGCGTATAAAAGGGGCCTTATTTCAATTGATTCCTTTCCCAATTATTTTTAATTTCAGATTGAGTTACAGCTAATTGATTTAGTTTGGGATCCCATACTCTGAGACAGGGAAAGAACAAGAGGAAAGAAATAAAAAAATGGAACTCGAAAACTTACTGTTTTCGAGAGCTCACTGCCCATTTCCATGGTGCGCAGACACAAAGGGATTATTTCTGTCTGAAGAAGAAAGCTGATGACATCTGTATCATCAACCTAAACAAAAAAACACAAGTATAACTATCCAAACCTTTCCTGATTGACTGCAATTAAACAAAAGGAACCACAATACTAAAATACCAATATTTTAGGCTACCTTGGTAATACCAACAATTCCCAACTTATCAGAATAAGAATATGCCTGCTTCTCCTATTATATAATCTACAAAAATAGATAGAAAACAAAATTAGAGAATAAATGTACCTTAACAAGAGCACCGATTACACCTAAGCTTGTCAGCCGAAGATACTCGAATGGCCTTGTTTTACTGGTCGTATTTAAGAAAGGGTATAGATACAGCGGTATATGAGCTGAAATGCACACAGAATACACAAAATATATATATCATACCATGTTATAACAAGTTCATAAATTTAGGTAATAAGATTAAAAAGAACAAATTATACTATAACCAAAGGGCTCAAAAAGGTCTTCCTCTGTCTCACGAGTTGCAGCTCTGTCAGCTAGTTACAGGTACCAAACCCAAATGGTACACAATGAAGCCTTTATCCTCTAAGTAGATATCAATAAACAAAATACAGGAAAGATATAACCAATTAAGTATGAGGACAAATATACTACCCAACAAATACCAGCGATAAACCAACTCATATCTATGAGAAACCAGTATATATTATATCAAGGTTTGAGAGGAGGCATATCAGATTCAACATTTTGAATCAAATGTGATGGAAAAGAGTGAACATGGAAAAAGATAAAGCGCAGATTACCATTTAAGAAAAGGATCCTAGTATCTGGGTGTGAAGCCACACACTACAATGAAAACATAAAAATAAAATATTAGTAACCAATTAAACTGATCTTACGGAAAAAAGAAATGAATGAAAAGAAGCATTATTCTAATAGCGCAGACAATGAAATTACAAATATCACCTGGAGAAGAGCAAGTGCATTGCAGACGCGATTTGATGCTGATGGTGTCAGTGTTGGAGGTGAAAGTGCAGGGTATATTGATACGATCTCCTGCAATTCAATACAAATTGCAGCACACTAGAATTTATTAGTTTCAAATTAATAGCACATATGATAAAGGAAATCTAAATGAATGTCTCCAGTTGTCCATTAAGCCCAGGCTAAATTCAATTTAACACCAATACATTATCTCCACACATTAACCCAATTCTGTCTCAAGTAACACAGGAATGCATCAAGCCCCAATTGAGCTCAATTATTCAGTTGACTCAATTCAACCCTTTTGTGTAAACAGGAAAAACTGAGCTTGAATTGCTTAGTATTTCAATCGGTGTCCGCAGCACATCAAGGGGACAAACAGGAAGAAATGAAGATTATTCACCTGTAGAAGAGCAGCTATAGTCCCAAAAGAGTTCCACAACAGTGGTGCAAGATCTTGAAAAATCTCCCTTTTCTGTGGAAAACAGAAACAAATGATAAGTACAGATAAAAGTATGGAACATTTCTGTCCACCCCCAGAAGACTTCTAACAACTACTGAGAACAAGAATTATCTCAAATAATCTGGAAAACAGGGAACATGCTACTCATGGCCATAAACCTTCCAAATTTCCTCAGGCAAAATACCGCTCGGTAATAACAGAAAGGACTTCCAAATAATAACCAAATACTACTAGTGTGTAGATCAACTTAAAGGCTGGAATTACAAGATCACCATACCAAAAGAAGATATTCTGAGAGAATTGCGATCTGTTGGTTCTATTTGAACGCTGTTCTTCCTTAGGAAGTACTGAAGACCCAAATATTTTCTCGGATATAGGAAAAGGGCTCTTTCGACCAAACAGCAAGTGGCGGTTTCGGGGACGGAGAGAGAGAGAGAGGAACCTTGGAGAGATCGAGAAGAGCATTTTCTCTGAGATCGGGGTCGCAGAGGTCAAGCACGAGCTGCTCCGCGCCAAGCATCTTCTTCTCCTTCGCCGCCTGGCCGCCGACGCCACCTCCCGCCGCGCCGCCCACCGGCGAAGGTGACTGAGGGGCCGACATGGCTGGAATGTTTCCGAAGGAAGAAGCACTGAGAGAGAGAGAAGAAGGTAGGTTTGCCATCGGCTGCGGCTCGAGTCGCTGGGAGAGAGGGATGGATAAATGGAAGACGAAGATCGTTTCTCCTAACGAGGTGTTCGGCTAAGTTGGGTAGATTAAAGTTTAAGCTGCTAAGGAGGCGCTTACTTTAGGTCTCGTTATTGTATCAAACGATTATTAATTGAGCCGAATATAGTATAAATTTATTTTTAAATTGATTTAAATTAAATTATTTTACATAGTGGTTTAATTTTATTTCATATCATGGTCTAATTTGAATGATTATAATAATATTTTATTTATATATAATTAGTATTTTCTTATTCGTAATTATTATTAATATGTAATTATATAATTAATATGTTATATTGTTAATATATTAAATAATTATTATAATATATTATAGTTGTTATTAATATATTAAATAGTTATTATAATAATATATTATAGTTGTTATTCATATATTTAGGGCTGGCAAAAAAATTCGAGGTTCGTGATTTGATTCGGGATTGATTCGAGTTTAATTCGATTCGAAATGGGTTCGAATTGAAACGAACCAAACCAGGTTCGGTTCGGAATTAATTCAAACCAAACCCAAACCTAGCCGGGTTCGATCGAAATGGGTTCGATCATTTTTATGGTTCGAATCTCATAATAACATCGGCCGTCCATTTACCTGATGAAATTAAAATCCAAGATAGAGAGTCATAATTTAACTTAGCCGACACTCCCTCGCTCTCAAATCTCAATAACCTAGTTCTCTCTCCACCTCTCCCTAACTCACTCTCCCTCTAGCTCTAAAATCTAGCTGACGCTCTCGGCGACTGGCTGTCTCTCCGGCTGTCACTCCTCTCTCTGGACTAGATGACTGTCTCTCCTCTCTCTTCGGTCGTCTCTCATAGTTCATACCAGGAAAGCCGTCTCTGATGTATTTTTTCATGAACAATTTTTCAACTTAAAAACACTCATTTCATAGTTCATATCGGTAAAAGGAAGCCATGTGAATTCTCCCGCGAGAAAAAATTAATGTATAAACTACCGGAATAACTAGGACTGCTAAAAAATAATTTAGTTCGTGATTCGATTCGGGTTCGATTCGAAAAATGTGTAGTTCAAAATGGGTTCGGTTCGAAATGGGATCGGTTCGAAACGAATCAAACCAGGTTCGGTTCAAAATTAATTCAAACCAAACTCAAACCTAAGGTAAGTTCAGTTCGGTTCAGTTCGTTGCCACCCCTACATATATTGGTATTATTAATAATTATTATTAATATAAAATTATATTGTTAATATATTAAATAATTATTTTAATAATATTAATAATTATTATTATTTTATAATTATATAATTAGTATTTTATTATTATTAATAAGAGGAGGGATCGAGTTACAACAGAGTTACAGCATTTATTTTTTTCATTTTCAAAGTTCAAATCGTCGATTCAAACCGTTAGATATTCAATCTATATTAAAATGTGCTTGGAGACCAAATTTTATATTTTTTTGCTATTTATTAAGATGGGTACAAAATCGTTGTTTTTATTAAAATTCTGCACTATTAAAAAACAGCAATTTTGTACCCATCTTAATAAATGGCAAAAAAATTCCAAAAAATATAAAATTTGGTCTCCAAGCACATTTTAATATAGATTGAATATCTAACGGTTTGGATCGACGATTTGGACTTTGAAAAAAAAAATAGATGTTGTAACTTGATCCCTCCTCTATTAATAATTACTAATTATAATTATATAATTAATATTTTATATTATTAATATTTTAAATAAATTTTATAATAATATATTATAGTTATTATTAACATATTAATATTATATAATTAGTATTTTATTATAAATAATAAACTAATTTAGGCTTTCAAAACTTTAGTTCTCCACCAACTCCAACCAAACAAGAAATACTTTAAGTTATAATTTAACTTTAGACCTCAACCAAACCGGCCTAAGTCATAATAACCAATTTAGACCTCCTTAACTTTAATCCACAACCAAACACCACCTCTTGTAAAATCTCAAATTCTCAATGCCTCAAGTCATTCTAAATGAATAGCTCCTTAAAAATTTAAACAACTTAAAAACATAAGCAAAAGGAAGTCTAAAACAGTAATTTTAAGTTTTACAAAAGAATAAGTAACACTTTTTAGTTTCCTAAGAAGCTCTAAAAAATCTTAAGAATAATGTGCCGAACACTACCAACGTGTTTATATCGTCTCCTTTTTGTAATTTTTGCTTCTTTTTTTTCCTCAAAGCTAATAAGAGAATTTTCATTTCTATAATTATTAAATTGGTTGTGTCTGTGTGTTGTAACGAGAATATACTATAAAAGAACAAGAATTCTCATAGAAAAAAATCACGAAAAGAAAAGATAGATCAATAAAAGAAATAAGTATTCAACAGTATTTACGAATGATATCATAGGAGAGCGAGTATGTTCAAAATTCAGTATTTCATAGAAAATAAATAGAACTTTTAATTCATATGTACACTGACTTTGTGTGGTATTTTATATTAAAATAAAATACTGCAATTTATTATTTTACTATTTTATCAATCTATTATAGTTTTGTTGCATAAAAAATTATAATGTTTATTGTTATTACATGTGGATATGTACCCTTTTTGCTATAAATGTGAATCTGCAATCCTTAAATAACATACAAAGAAACAAAAAATGTAACAATTACTATGGATCTCTATCTATAAATGACATTCTAAAAAAAAAATCAAAACCAATAAGAAAAATGAGTATACGACAAACAATCAAATAATGGGTGTTTAGGAAAAATTTCGAAAAGAAACAAGAGAAATGTGTGGTGAGTGTGTGTTATGAGTACGTGTTTATTGGCGGATCTACGTTGAAATTGGGGTAGGCAAGTGCTTACTCCTGGATTTGAATTTTTTTAATTTGAGCCAGTATTAATTGTTTAACGTGCCTACCTTGATTCAATATAGTGCTTCGAGTTAGTTCGATTTTTTAACCAATTTCTTCTGAGTTTTGGTCAAATATGTGTATTTCGTTTTTTTTTTATGCGATACTTTATTTCGTTAATAGAATGAAAGAGAATATGAGAACAAGAAAAATTTGACAATGAAATCTAGTATTACAATTCTAAGAAATGGATTGGCCACACTTTTTGTACCTTTTATTATTCAACATTTATATTTCGGTTAAATTTTTTTCTAAACTTTGACTTCAATTTGCTAATTGGCTAAGAACAATCCCACTTTTAATTGTGCAAAACAAATTTTCAATTAGCTTACTAAAGATATTTCAATACTGTGTCACTCGATTTTATGATTATAATAGATTTTATGATTATAATAGATTTTATAATAAACAAAGTTAAAGGCATGGAGTTGTAATAGTGTACCCGATAAGTTAATGGATTTGAATCCGATTAGTGCCCTATCTTGACAAAAATCCTGGATCCGCCCATGTACGTGTCTAAATAAATTTATACTTCTATACGTAGGAAAATATCAAAAAGATTCATAGAATAAAAAAGACAGATTGTTTAATTAAAAGGCTTATATTCAATTTGAAATTTCATTTTTTAATCATAGTCATTGGCGAATCAGGACATCTACGTGCTTAATATAAGAGTGGAGAAATTGAGATTTGAATTATTTATCAGGTTAATAAGTTAGTGATTCTTTTATACTAATTTCAGAATAGTTTTATATCGACAATTTTAATTTTGTTGCTGCGACAAAAATAATTATTTTTAGATTTAGCAAAAAAAAAACAGTTTGTAATAAGCAGGAGTGATTCATATCTATTGCAAAAACTTAGAGTGAGTCTATGGTACTATGCATATTACGATTTGGCACCGTGTTATGGCTTTATATTCTAGTTTTCAAATACTAACGGTCGATCCAAACCGTTCATCTTGTTCTCCATATTAATATGTGTTTGGAGACCAAATTTTACATTTTTTGAAATTTTTTTACTATTTTTTTAAATTGATTGAAAATCACTATTTTTGGATGGTCCAGAATTTTCAGATCAAGTGATTTTCTAAATATCTAAAAAAATAGTAAAAAAATTAAAAAAAAATGTAAAATTTGGTCTCCAAACACATATTAATATGGAGAACAAGATGAACGGTTCGGATCTACCGTTAGGATTTGAAAACTCGAATATAGAACCGTAACACGGTGCCAAATCGTAATATGCATAGTACCATAGACTCACTCAAAAACTTATGTGCATTTTAAAATAAAAATAACAAATTATTAAATTTATAACTATTCCATATTCTTGTCGTTGAAATTGTGTCATGGAATGGAAATATACTTTTTAAGTATAAAAGTGCTTCAGCGGAATTTATTTTGAGGTTATTTACGCTGAGAATCGAGTTTTTACTGTCCAAAATGGAACTTGCAAGGGCAGATTGGATGGTGGACTGTGTTGAGATTCGTGTTGATATTGAGATTATTAACACGGGTTGTTAATACTTGCTCAGGTAGCGATTGTTTAAACTTTAACCCTATTTTTGGTTGTGGCCTAAAGCTAAGGAGGCCTAAATTGGTTATTTCAACTTAGGCCGGTCTAAATTATTCATGTTTGGTTGAGACCTAAAGTTAAATCATAGCTTAAACTATTTCTTGTTTGGTTAGAGTTGGTGGAGGACTAAAATTTTAAAAGCCTAAATTGGTTAATTATTAATAATAAAATACTAATTATATAATATATTATAATATTATTATAATAATGATTTACTATATTAAGAATATTAATTATTAATTATTAATAATAAGATACTAATTATATGATATTAATATATTAATAACAACTATAATATATTGTAATATTATTATAATAATTATTTAATATGTTAACAGTATAACATATTAATTATATAATTACATATTAATAATAATTATGAATAAGAAAATATTAATTATATAATATTAATATATTATTATATTATTATAATAATTATTTAATATATTAACAATATAGGGTATTAATTATATATTAATAATTATTATTAATAATAAGATACTAATTATATAATATTAATATATTAATAAGAACTATAAAATATTATAATATTATTATAATAAGTATTTAATATATTAACAATATAACATATTAATTATATAGTCATATATCGTTAATAAGATACTAATTACACAATATTAATATATTAACAATATAACATAATAATTATATAATTATTTATTAATAATAATTATTAATGAAAGGATATTAATTATATAATATTATTATAATAATTATTTAATATATTAACAATATAAGATATTAATTATATAATTATATACTAATAATAACTATTAACAATAATATACTAATTATATACAAATAAAATATCATTATAATCATTCAAGTTAGGCCACGAGGTGGAATAAAAATTAAACCACCATGTGATGCGGCTTAATTTAGGCCGGCCTAAATATCGGCTTATGTCATTTTAGGCCGGCTCATTTAAGGCACGTTTGGTGGAATAACGAGGCCTAAACTCCTTATTCCACCATTTAGGCTACAACCAAACATGGTGTAAAGGTCTTTACATAATTCATACGCATGAAGTTTTAATGTACTGCAGAGGATGAACTTTGTATAAATTCGGATTTATTTCTTTATTTGGACCCGTTAAAAAATCTATACAAGGTTATCATGTTCTGGCATATGAAATTCGTGCGTAGTATGAAAAAAATTCATTGGTACTTTTTGACAGATTCTCTTGATCAAGATAAATAAGTGTGAACCCTACGGAAAATTTAAAATGTGGGAAAAATAGTGAATTATGTATTTGATGTTATTTGACAATTTTAGTATCATTGGATTTTAAACATAACCGTTTTATTAAAAACGTCAACAAACACACAATACACTATAAGTGCATTTTAAATTTTTTTTTTTTTTTAAAAAAAAAGGCTAAAAGCCCGTTTCATTAAAATGAAACAAGTACAACCAAGAGTCACAATTAATCCAAAACCAAATTAACAGAGCCATCGACATCAACATGCTACCAAAGTTCAAAAGGTATTCAAAAGACAAGGCTGACAGAGCCAAAATGTAGATCTATTAATAAAACCCCTTTATTTAATCTCTAGCTAATTCATGGTAAATCAATGATTACTATCCATCTTCTTCTTGTGGATCCACGGTTGTGCCTTGCCCAGCGAATATGTCCAGTTGTGTGTCCTGTTGAGGTGCCAGAGCCTGTATGGGAATTTCATCCAACTCACCCGGCAGCCATAGACCTGTAGAGTAATACCAATTCTGCAATAATATCCTTGAAGGAATGCCAATTCTGGTAAAATTGTTGACTAATACCCATCCAATACCAAATCTGTTGAGTAAATCTACATTTCAGAAAAAGATGGTTATGAGTTTCCTCTTGGGTACAGAAGTGGCATTTGGTACAGCCGGACCATCCTCGTCTTGCCATATTTTTTTTAGTAAGTAGTTTATTATGAGTAAGAAGCCACATAAAAGTAAGTGCATTTTAAAATAATTATATGCATAATTTTCGATGTATATATTTACTTTTTGAGAAAATAACAATTTTATGAGTGTGCGGGAAATATATATTGGATGTTTCTTTTTTGACAATATCGATGATTTATGAATCATAGACGTATCCATAATTTATTAAAAAAAAATTAAAAACACAATAAAGGAGAACTGTAAAAATTTCGAATTATGTTTACTTGTGTATTTTTTGGATAAACTCGAAATTATTGCTTTTATAAGTGCATGATTCAAAATTAACACCATGTACAAAATTGTGCTTCAATCTATTAATGGATCTAAGTATACATGTTCTACTTGTCAATGGCTACGATTGAAAGATGAAATTTCAGATTTAATCTCAACCCTGCAATCACGCAATATGTCTTCTTTTGATTAAATACATATATTTTATGTATAAGAGTCTAAATTTAGTTAAAAACATATTCGTCACACGTGCTGCCACACGATACATTATAATTAAAATTGAGCAGACTCTAAAATTTAGCAATATATTTCTTTGTTTCCTTATTTCTCCCTCTTCAATTGAGTAGACTCCACCTTCTGTTTTCTTTTCTTTTTTGTTTCCTTCTTCTTTGTTTATATACAGATTAGAAATTGATTTTTTATTTATTTTCTTATTTGTCTTTCTTTGTTTTTATACATATATTGATGTGAGAAATTTAAAATATATTTTTAATTTTTTTTTTAATTTAGAATATATAACCCATGACCCTTTGAAAATTATAGAAGCCCTCCAATAAAATCAAGAAAAATTCATAAAAGCACAAAGTAGCATGACATAAAGAAGGAAAACAAAACAAAATTAGAAAGGTCACCAACAAATGTGATAACGATAGCAGCAGAAACCTTAGAAACATGTGAGGCAGCATAGCTTAAAATTATCCGAATGTTGGCAACTGAAGAAGTAGAGAGTGCACGTATGCTTTGTTAGCTTGGTTTTTGCTTGTTCTTGTGATCGGGAAAAAAATGGATGCGCCAAGTCTAGGTCAAGCTGTGAACCCCCTCAAATCGAGCAAACTTGAAACAAGCATCTTTATTTTTGCTAAAAATATTGTATATTAGATTATTATTGTTAACATCTTTGACTTTCATTTGTGCTTGAGAAACCCTAAGGGATTATCTCTCTTCTTGATGAGTGTTGATACGTAATTCTTAAAATTAAATTCTCAATAATCCCTTTTTTTTCTTTACTTAAAGCATTAGACTTTGAGTTTAATTAGGTTTTACATCTTTAGGAAATAAGTAAATTTTTAATACTTAGACAACATATGCTGATGTAAGTAAATATGACCATGTTACCAACAACAATCTTGTAATGTTAATAAATAACATAATTAGGTTTGGTTTGCACTTAATTTTTAGACAATTTATTTTATGTAGCAGTACAATTGATTTCTTAAGAGTTTGTAATTTATGGAGTATATAATTTTGTAAAAAAAATATCAATGTATATACACACACCACGATGGCACTTTTTATTCATGTTATTTGATATCATGTTAGGGGTGCAAACGGGTTGGATATTATCTGACCGTATCCGACTCTGTATCCAAAAATTTAATACGGATATTCGATATCCAAATATCCGTGCGGATACAGATACGGATATGGTTTTACCACTATCCGATCAGTATCCGATCCGTTTGCATCCCTATATCATGTTGTATGCCGATATTGAATTGTTGTACGATATTTGATATTAGATTCGAATCAAACTATTATTTGATATCATTGGTACTTAAAATCCAAAACCATCACATTATCAAATTATTATCAGAGATCACGATTCAAGGTAATTAAAAATACAATATTAAATAAATTCTTTATTGACATCTCTCAATTTTTGAATAATAATTATTTTTATTGGTACTTTTTTTTATAAAAATATGTTTTTCACGTTGCAAACGCAACGGACACGGTACTAGTAATTAATTTATGCATCATTCGTAATTATAAAATACTCTAGTTAAACTAAAAATAATAATTAGAATAAAATTCTGTGGTGCGTGTTGATCATGTTTATAATCAATTTAGACATCGTGTCATCCTCTTTGGTGTGTGCTGATCATGTTTATAATCAATTTAAACTTCGCCTGTTATGATATAATCACCAAAACTCCCAAATGAAATCTAATTATATGTTTTCCATATCCATAAATTAATCAATGCGTACGTAATCACACAAATAAACTCTAATGAACTTACTATAGAACCATTCAACAATTAAGTTGCTCTCGTATTTTTAGCCGAAAAGGAGTTTTTATGTTTATTTAAAAGAAGCAAACTGTACTTCTTATATCTCCGGGAGGATATCAAACATCAAACATCAAACCGGGCCATTCCAACAATAGATTTCAAAACAAGAACAGTAATTATACGCAAAAACACGGCATTTACCCTGTTCAACTAATTAAATAACATACCATAATAGCAGAGTCACGGCTACAAAGTACGGTGTCATAACACTACAATAACACACCACAACAGACCACTTTTCCCACCTGAACCAACTGCTAGTTTGACAACACAACTACAACAAAAGGGGTTCATATAAACAATGATTCAAATAAAAGACCAGTTAACGAACATGAAGGCAAAACAGTGGGGCGAATCATCTTCATCTAGAACCTTCCAAACCACCGCTTCTTCATACGACACTGGCCTCCCCATGCTCGACATGCATATGCCTCCTGGAAGCCGTGCAAAACCCTAGAATCAAACATTCAAAAGAAGAGATATATAAGACAGCATATTGATGAATGACTTGCTGAGAAAAAAAAAACATCAAAATTACTATGAAGTTAACTCTGCAGACCCAATAGAAGTCCAAATTTAAGGGTCCATTAGGGTCTATAACACCTCAGTTTTACATATAAAAGGTACATACAGAACAATTGGACCAAAATTAAACCCTCAATTCCATGGAGTTCACCTGCTTTGTCCAAATAATGAAACTACGATTGGGTAATACCTGTTGCATGATTTTGTTAAATTCAGAGCAAAGCGCCTTGCGACCAGTTTCATCAAGAACAGATTCAATCCGTATCTCTTGGAGAGCTATTAGTGTTGTTTCCAGCATATCTAAACCAGCTTGGTTTGCAAAGCTAAACACTGGGGAAGCCTACAACAAATCACATATGTTATTAGTTTGGAATGGCCAGTAAAGAATCAATTAATTATACCAGACAGTTGTTGAACCATACAAAGGGAATCTTTGGTTAAACCTTAATCATGAAAATAAGCATACCTTCAACGAACAGCACAAGACGGAATCAGAATGGTGCCAGAGAAGCTTCAGCAAGGCATCACCACCATCCTGACAATCCCCTCGAACAAGCTCATTTCCAGTATGAGCCCTAAACATTCAAACAGCCGAACATTAGAACATATCAGAAACCCATATCTGCTAGTAAAAATACAATCCAAAGCTCTAGACCAAAGCAATTAAGCATTACCGGTAACTTTTTGAAACCCATTCAGCAAGGGTCTGCGCCGCTGGGGATGCATTCGCTTGCTTCATACCGATCTGGGTGCAACCAAGGCGGGAGGGTGCTATGGCCATAGCAACTCTTTGCACTGAAGCAACAACGCTCCTCACATACTGCCGTGCCATCACAGCCACACTATCACGAAGGTGATTCTCATAAGCAAATTGGAACGCAAGTGTCAAGACCGATCTTGTTCCAGTAGAGTTCATGTTGTCATTTGTATTGCGGGTTGACCCATTCGAACCAATCTCAAGGGTTGACGCCAAGTCCAGGGTTCGATTGGCAGCTGGTGCATTCTGCATAGTTTCATAACACATAATTTGAGCAAGTAAATACATGGACCAAACAACGTTAAATAATGCCATATAGTATGCGAAAGCCAAGTGACAATTTTTTTGTTTGGAAGAAATGGAGAAAGAGAATCTACCGATTTAGGTTCAAGTGGAGTAACACGGAAACCAGAAGCAAGCAATGGGGCATCATCAGCAAAAGACTCATCAATAGGTGCAAAAACAAGCTGTGCACATGCTCCAGGGGTGTTTTCATCAACTCCGGTACAGAGCTGTATTTTTCAAAAGATAAGTCAGTTCCAGTATGTCCAATATTAATTCCAGATCCCAACTGCTGAGCAAAATTTCAACAATATTTTAGAGAAGGGGCAATATACCAAGACAGTGTCCATTTTTTTGTTTAACTAAAAAGTAGAGAAGTGATTCAACTTGAAAAAGTGTATAAGGCGGATGAAAAATAGAACAATTTCAATATTGTCAGAGGTAAGAATGCATACTTGGAGAAAATACATGTCCCTTGACAAAAGAAGCTCATCTTGATTAAATCCATGATGT
This sequence comes from Carex rostrata, assembly GCF_964058835.1. Taxonomy (NCBI): domain Eukaryota; kingdom Viridiplantae; phylum Streptophyta; class Magnoliopsida; order Poales; family Cyperaceae; genus Carex; species Carex rostrata. The sequence goes on from NC_135925.1 coordinate 6,420,608, forward strand.
CCCTCAAGCCTAACAACCTCCAGCAACTGAAAGCACATAGTAACTAGTTATTTCACGTTTAAACATCAGAAACCAAAATTACAAGTGTGAAAATGGGCTTTACACGAGAAATTTACACTATTAGGTAGCCTAGTTGCAAAGTTCCAAATGACCACAGAATTTTATTTAGGCGACTCGTAAACATATAATATTCAACATTACAAGCTTACCTCCTCATTTTCAACAGTATGAGCTAGAGGCAAAATGACCTGACTTCCCCAAAAGCCAGTGTTGGATCTCAGCCCAGGTGGGAAAGGGCTATGAGCCCTAAATGACGAAGCAGAGTAGGCATCAACACCGCAATCAGCCCACTCTGAGCGGTGCTCCCTCAGAAACTGGACAAGGAGAGCCGGTGGCACATTCTACAGCAGAAAAGACAGTTTTTCAGAAGAATACAAGAAAAAGTAGTTCGGTTTGAGGGATGGTCATGCTAAGGCAAAAGCAAGAGAATACCCGCAGGAACTTCAAGGATTTTTAATAAACTTAAGTACTCCATCAAACTTAAAAGATATCTCCATACTTCTATTTTTTTCTTTATTGATTATTTTCTCACTGCATTCTCACAATAACTTGAATTAAAATAGTTCCTTCTTTTGGTCCATAAACATGAGTGATGCGAAAGAATAATTAAGACTCGTCTTTTACATAAGAATATAAGATATCGCTCAGTTAACAAAGTAAAGCAAAGTACTTAAGCAACATGGATGCCACAATGATCCTTCTCTTGAAAATTTTGAACAGAAAATCAGTACCTGGAGCAACATGGATGCCTTTGCACACAGGACACCACCACCAAGAGCAGAGAAGAGAGCTAGATTAGCATGGGTCCCAAGAAGCTTATCAGGAGATGAATTTACTGCAACAGTGACATCATCGGAACCGTCATTGCTCAGTACTGTCCAGCCATCATCCACAAATCCATTTACTGCGTCATTGAATCCCCTGTGTAAAATGACAGTTTTTTTCAAGTAGGAAATCAGTCATATTTAATTTAATATTAAGAATGCAACAAATTTTTAAAGGAAAACGATAAAAGCAAATTCAACGTAGAAGTTGGGACAGTAAGGTAAAATTACCGGCTAAGCCTCTGGCTGAAAGTTCTCAGAACGGCAGGCTGGCGAGTGCCGGTGAAAGAAACCTCACCACTCAATTCAAGAGCAATTTGTCTTATATGACGTAAAGCCTGTCGAAGTAAAAAACCAGCAATAAATGAGTAACAGAAGCGAAAAAGAATGTGTAGGTAAGAGTAAGTGTGTGAGAGAGAAAGAGACTAACTGCTATTGTTGCTTTCTGTGCAAGAACTTTTGGTGATTCATATAATGGCCGGATAACCTCTGGCACATTCCATACCTGAAGAAGAAGTATATTATATACATAAGAAAAAATGAGCTAGAAGGTTGGTAAATTCCCAGGAACACAGCCCTTAATTGATTGCAATTGCTGTAAGGCCAAAGGATAAAAACTGCTGGCACTCAAATAACTGTCGTTCATGGTTCTGGTTGATCCCCATTCAACAACTGCTTGCAAAACTTAAACAACCTATTACAATTTAAACTAATAAACTATTACTTTAGTGTATAAACCTAACGTACGTCCCTTGTTAAGCCCACACACGTGGACAACTATGTATATCTACCAAGTTGTGTATGGGCACAAGTACAACACATGAAGTGACGAGAAAGCACAACTTACATCCCAGTCGACATGGTCAACAATATGAATCATGGATCCACCACCTTCACAAGGCCTGATAAGGTATCCACTTGGAAGCATCTCAGCTCTGACAAACCCTGCTGTGGTGGGACCAGCTGGCCCCCCGGTTGACGGTGTCAAGGACCTCTCACAGATCTGTTAACAGAGGCATAAAAAAGGAATTTGGTCCTTTAAAACCCATATGAACTATAAAAAACAACATATCTTTGTTCTATTATGCATGCTCCAGACGCATCTAATTTCCTAGGTAGAAATGAACAACTTTGGGAATGAAAAAGAAAGAAAAAAATACAAATAAGAAACATATACAGTTCACGCACCACAAGACTACCGTCATCTAAGGCAGTGGAGTAACGCAGTGTCCAAAAGTCACGAGCAGCGGCTATTGTTGTAGGTGCATAAGTCTACAAAAGGAAACAGCAAATAGAAGAAACTAAAGTCAGAAGCCAGTTCAAAAAAATATGATCAGCACTTACAAAAAGAAGTATATATAATTGAGATTGAAAACCCAGTGCAGATACGTAACCTCTCATACAAAGAGGAAACAGAAAAGAAAGACCGTGAATGCATATTTCACATAAGAATCAGAAAAGAAGTATGGACCTGCATGTATATGAGCTCGATATTACCACCGTTGCCGGTGGGAACGATAGTAAGCACATCAAGGCGGCGACAGTCGCGAAACCAAGATGGCCGATCTTTCAGTATCTCCGCAACCTATACAAGTAAGAAAATTAGATAGTCAATGAATTTAATCTGGTACAGATATCAATTGCATGCACCTGAAAGCAAAAACAAATGTACTTCAAATTATTAACCTGTCCACTCATAAACTAATTTATTTGACAAGTCCTCAAACTGTCTCCAATTTCTCACATTTTATGATAAGAAAAAATTATGAATGGAGATTAGTTTGGGCATGTTTTGGTGAAAATAGATGCAATTTGCAAAGGATACTTGGTATACTTATTCTCATGTTGTTTTCGCGGAGCTGACATATAATTTGTATGGTAAACATGCAAGTCCAATTTTTCTTAAAAAAAAAGACATTAAAGCATAATACAATTAGTAACATACCTTAGTGGGCTCAAGGCCCACAAGGCCACAGGCTCGAGCCGCAACTCCACTACAATTGTGGGAAACGGCAATGATTCCAATGGAATCCGGACCAGGCTGAAAAAAAAATACAAAAAAGAGCACGTCAATTAGCTAAATATACTGGTAAAACTACATTGAATTGGACTAAATGAAAACAAACAGTCTAGAAATTCCACATATTGCAGAACAATGTAGAGGTTACTATGAAGATCTTATTTTCAAAAAAGTTTAAAATAGCATAGAGAACTATTCCAAATTCCATAAAAAGCATAAGTTTGCAGAAGAAGGTCCAGCATTTATACATAATTGTAGTAGACCTTATTGTCATTGTAGCAGATTTTCTAAATAGCTTAAGAACAATGAAAGCATTTGAATGGTCATAGTGGAACTTAGCAGTTCTAATAAAAGCAAGGTATAGTCAAGTACCTTCATCCCCACCAATGGGACCCACTCAACAGAAGTTCCTGTAGCTTTCGACAGGAACTCGGCCAATGTCTCCTCAGCTATTGCTAGTAGACTGTCCAATGACATCCAATGAAAAATCAATTAGAAGCAACACGAGTGAGAAAAACAAAGGCAAAACCATACTAAAATGAATAACAAATTTTGCACTCAGCAAATTAAAATGTGAACTCAAAAACTATGCAATGTTTTTAGCAAGATGATAATTATAAACTGTAAAAACATCAATAACTACTCTCTACAAATCTCCCCTTCAAATTATATTGATATTTAACTGTGCTCACACTTTGTGATGGAAAATGAGTTGCATTATTCAATCAAGCCTGATGATAGCATGGTCTTAGATATCAACAATAGAAGTTCCCGATATGAAAAATCAGGGGCTAAAATAAAACTCACCTGGCAGGGTTGTTGGCATCCCTAGGAGGGTTCTGAGACACAGGATTTTGCTGACTGCGTTGACCGCTTGTCACCACCGACTCGCAACTTGTGTCTGTTGTGGCTGCAGATGTGTGCTAGAGTACAAGAAAAAGAAACTCAGCTATACTAACAACAGGATCACAAAGTAGGAGTACAGATGTGGTTTAACTTTGAGACATGAAAGTTGCTACCACAAATGCTCAAAGGTTCTCTTTTAAAATAAAAAGGTAACAAAAGAAAGTTCTACAAATTACCCAAAAACATGCTTTGTAAAACGAGCATATACTGGCAAGACTAAAATGATGACAGGATCTTCCATTTACATTTTCATGGACAGAATATATCAAAACTGGGCAGAATGTATCGAGGAACCAATTAAAACTGCTCCGTCCCAGAATAGTTTCTGGCTTCTCATAAATAATAGGCCAAATGTTCATCGAACAGATGACATGAAATACCAAGTAAAAAACATATCAGCAAAGGGAAGCAAAAAGTATACATGGTGAATCTGTTGCCGCATGTAGCCATTCTCATACACGAGATGAGACACCTGCTTCTGGAGGCGATCATTCTCCTCCATTAACAGCTTGTTCATGGCGGACAGCTTGCGGTTCACTGTCTGGAGACGTGATGCCTCCTTCCTCTGTTTCTCTCGGCATCTGCAAAGAAAAATTCCAACAGTTGATGAGAGGAAAGAATAAGTGAAAAGTGCACTCCGGATTTAAATTGGAAAAAACAGGTGATTTATTTTAATCTTTATGGAAGTATAAATTATAAAAAAAAAATACATTTGCAGAGCTATAGGTTATAGTATTCCATATAAAAACCATGCATGATTCCTATGTTTGCGAATGAAAATTCACGTTCATTTGTATCTGTCCATGTTTCTCAGACTGTTCATGTAATTTATAATGTTGAAAGGAAAGAACCTGGAGTACCTCTACCCCCTAGCAAAACACGATAATTAAAACTAAAGCAAAAAGAATTTGTGATAACATAAAATATCTTTTTAGAATTCAAGCAAAAATATTCACCCAAACTTCAAAGTCCAAAAGCACAAAAAGAATTGAACTTTCCGCTAATTCAGAAAGCTCGGATAATTTTGCATCCGAATTTAACAATGCTGTGAATTGAAGCGGATCAGAGCACCACAATTCTGCTTAGAAGTCCGATAAAACCTCATGACATTTTATATTTCATGTATCTTACGAAAAAGATAAAATTAACTACTCGCTTCAATGTTGGGAGACAGACTCGACTTTGCATATAATAGAATACAAGAAAAAATATCTTCAGAATACAGAAAAAACAAAACTTTGCTCCAATGTGGTCCATTTTTTTCTTCAGCTAAATTGCCAGTTGGCTTCCATTATAACATAATGGAGCTCGGTACATGAAGAGAAACACTTCTGGGGCTTTCATCACTGAGAAAACCCACAGCTTCAGATAAAGTTATAAACGAAAATACAAACCTTCGATTCTGAAACCAGACTTTAATCTGCTTAGGCTCAATGTTACACAGAATGGGGCACTCTCTAATCAGCTGTTGCCTCCTCAACGAGCTTGGCTTGGGGCACTCGTTGTACACTCTCTCGAGCGCCTCCACTTGCTCAGGCGTATACCTCACATATTTCCCTCCCGCATCCAACCCCCCCATGAGGGAGTTGGAGCTCCCCTTGTCCTTTCCAACCGAGGTCACCGGCACCATCGCCATATGTGAAAGGAAGAGATCGGTCGACAGTTCCTCTCCTACGCATCCGCGGGATTGGAGGCGCTGAAAAACTAACCCTAACCCTAGATTTGTGAGGCTTCTCTCCGCGCGCCCATGGAATTTTCTCTCTTTATATCACTGTTTGGTGCTTTGTGAGCTTCTAGGTGTGATGGATAGATATAAAAGAGAGGAAAGGCAGCAGAGAGACAGGAAGAAAAGAGATTGTAACTGATGCTGCTATTATGTTGTTTGGACCTGGTTCATTCCGTTTGAAAATAATAATCTGACTTATTGGGGGGCCCCACTAGAATATTTGTGTGATACTGGACTTGTAGTTTTAGAGCAGACAAATTTTACTAACATCAAATACGCTTCACAGTCCATACTGTAGAGTGGAAAGTTTCATCCCGGCCCCTAGTTTAACCAAAATTATAATTACTCTTTTGTCGTGTATATAAACAACCCGCTCCGAAGCGGACTAAGGATACATTTGGATGGAAGTTAGAATAGCTAAAATAGTAAAATTTAAGAATAGAAAATAAATAGTGATTTTCAAATTGGTATAGAAATGATGTTATTCAGATTAGTAAAGCTAGCGTGTGATGTGCTCACCAAGATATTTTGTGAGCACAACTCCAAAAGTTCATCGAATCGACTTCAAACGCTGAATCCAAACCGTTGAAATCCATGTACTTAATGAGTATGCATGTACATGCAAAATTTTGAAAATTTTGAGTTTATTTGCTACACAGTCAAGCGGTCAAAGAAATAAACATTTTATAAGTTAATTTATAAGTTGTTTTATATATTCAATTTTTATTATTTATTTAACCGCTTGATCTTGTAGCGAATAAACTCGAAACTTTCAAAATTTTGCATGTATATGCATCACTCATGAAGTACATAGATTTCAACAGTTTGAATTCGACGTTTGATGTCGATTCGATATACCTTTGAAATTGCGTTAACCAAACTCTCTTGATGAGCACATTACATCTTAGTTTTGCTCTTAAGTTTGATCTGATCAACAAAATTTTCTTTCGAGTTGTAATCGTTGTTAAAGATGGGAAATGATATGAATAATTATAGGTAGGGGGGTATATTCGAAAAGATTCATGTATCAATAGGGGCGCTGTAGTGAGGCGCAGTGCCTGCGAAGTTGTGCCAGTCTACAGACCACTTTCTATAAAGTAGAGAGAGAAAGAGAGCACGAGTAGTATAACGAGGAAGAATAAATTCCTGCATGCACCTGGCGTTTAAACAGTGCAATATATTTTATACACTTAAATCGGGACCCAAACAAATTTTGTAACCAGTGGGGACCACACATATTTTTAAATGTGAAGTTGTGGAGAATATATAGGATTTTCCCAGGAATAACTTTTGTATTCTTTTAATACAGGGTTCTATTCTTTCGAAGGAAATGTAGGAGGGTAAATCAACACTTTAGTAAATTTAATTTGATTTTACTTGTGGCCGCAGCCGCTGCACAGGTGTTGGTGGCTTTTATGTCCTCTGTGATACCCACGGACTGTGTTGGGGCTTCCGACATTTTAATACATGAACTTAAACAGATATAAGTAAGATTATAACCCATCAACCAGGGGTATCAATGATGGAACCGAATCGTCTGCTCCCCTGGGTGTAGGAAATTCCTGCCTCCAGAGTCACTGCAGAGTGAGTCTCCATTAAAATCTAAATCCAAAACTATTTTAACCCTAGACCCTTTAACAGTAACCGGACCCACCCCGCAGTGACTCTGGGGGCAGGAATTTCCTGCACCCCAGGGGACAGGAGATCTGATTCCATCAATGATACCCTTTTAGCCGTTTATCCGATTCATACCGTATTCGATAAGGCGAGTATGGATAAAGTTTTTTTTCGTTAATTTATTGGATATGAGTATGGGTAAAGACTTTTTTTTGTTAGCCAAACAGGTAAGGATATGGATAAACGCTATTTATACCTGGTACTCTATAGGTTAATTATATAAAATATAATATGATAATGTTTGAGCAATAATTAGTGAGTAATTTTGTTATTTAGTGTATTATTTTTACTGTAAGAAAAATATTAAATATATTATTTGTATGTTTTGTTCTTTAATTAGATAATTAAATATGTCGGAATATATATTTTTGTTTTTGAATTCTCTTGTTTTATGAAAAATATGATTTAGTTGAAATTGATTGCACATTTATTTTTCTTTTTCTTTTTTATTAGTAATATTATTGCATATGTGAGAAATAAATGAGTTTTGATGTTTTATTTGTAAAATATAATAATTACTGTTTCGTTACTTGATAATTTTAACAGGTAAAAATAAGGTAGAATAAGGTCAAATCTTAATAGGTAAGGGTAGGGTATGGATATGAAAATGCTTCCATCCTACCCGTACCATACCCATTGACACCCTTACCATCAACTAAACGAACACCTAATATATCTGACAAATGTAAAAAATTGTATTCTTCGCTACCATTCAGCAGCCATTGCACGCTAGCGATGGCCCATGGTCGCTATTAACTCAGTTTTCACGTCTCCACAATAATTGGGGATTCGTATCATCTCAGGTATTGCAGACGATAACCCTCACTTTACTGTTTGAGATTAAATCTCAACCGGTTTAGAATTCGGATTAACGTAGGGGGTAGGATTATTGGGCTTTGTGATTTGTGCCGAGTTAAAATAAACGGTCTAGAACTAATAATTGTAAAAGATTCCCTTATCAGATATTGCCTCATTTCCAATTGTGTTTCTTTTCATCCAATATATTTTTCATCTGTACTTATTTTTGTAACCATATTATTCCCAACTCCAAGGATAATGAATATGATGTTGAATATAAAAAATAGATATATAAATTGGCTAATAATTAATTATAATCATAGTATCACTAAATTATATTTTAGTACAAATACATAGGCACACATAACACACTCACATCCTTCTCCTCCCAAATTTAAGTCACAGCATAATTCCTATTGGATTTTGATTTTGGATTCCTATAATAGAGGACTATACCCATAAATATTGGAGAGGATGTGAATTCAATAATTGAAGCCCAGATTTGTTCCTATTATCAGATACAAAAATTGTATCTCTATTTTTTTTTTTACTCGATTGAAATCCCGCAATGATTCAGTGCTGTTAGTGTTCCAAAATGTTTACCAAAGCAATATATCGAGATTAAAATAAGTGAATCGTACCTATTTTTGTGAAACAAGTCCAAAGGACTTTTCTTTGAAGCAAGGGCAGAAAAATGTCCGTTTCATTTTTTTATTTTATTTATAGTAAAAGAAAAATAGGTAAAGCCTTCAAATTTCATACCGCCCAACTAGATTTTTTCTGTATGGGTTTCAAATTCATGACCTCTCACGTGAAAACCATGTATAGTTAGCGGAATGGATCCGAAAAGTGTTATTTTACAAGGAATTGCCGAACAAATTTAAAAAATAAAATAATAGATCGTACAGAGTTATTATGCTCTCCCAAAAAAAAAAAAGAGAGAACGGTGCTGAGATTGATTATCACTCCAAACGAAATATTGTCAAATTCTTGGTTTATTGAGAACTTTGTTCTGAGATTAATTCTATGGAAAACAAGTTAAATTAATATTCATTGGTTTTGAAAAACTGTTAATTATGTATTTCTATATTATTTTGTTTAGTATACAAATTAACTAATAATGTCGTCAAATCCAATTAGAATATGGCATGTTTTGCTTGTAAAGACGAGACAAAAATTTGAAAATAAATTTATTCTGTTCTAAAATTTTAGATTAGCACATTTAGCTGACAATGACTATTGAAATAAAATAGACCTTCAAATTTTGCGGACTATCTTCTGTTATTACCATTTTCGAAGGTTCCAACCAAACAATAGTTAATGGAGCTATCTAGAGTTGAAAGATTTGCTCCCTCCTACCTAGTTCGATTAAAAATAGGCATGAAAATTCCTCACCAATAAAATTTAATGATATATCATATTTTTACTCATAATAGCATTATAGTTAAATAAAACCAATTTTTCAAAAAAAAATATATATATATACAACAACGAAGTCCAATTTTATCCATATTTTTTTAATATATCAAAGGCAAATTTAAGACAAAATAGTCTTCTAAAAGGCTCTAAAACTGTGCTCCATAAAGGGTCACGTGGTGGAAAAGAGGTGCATGACTGCATTTGCTCAATGTTGTTCACCCGCTCTAAAAGAGGGACAATGGAAGGAGAACTTTACTATAGCAAGGGGGAATGAAGGGAACTTCACGTACTATTTTGCTTAGATATGCATACCCCCACGATTTGGAGTGTAAATTTATTTTGCGGAGGGGACGCCTCCCCCATTGCCCTCTCCTTCCTTCTCTTTAATGGGGAGGTTTTCCTATCCGTTCTGAAGCATAGTCTAAAAGAACTTAAAAGAAGTGTGCTGTAGTGGGTGCAACTTTAGTCTTATATTTTTGTCGGTAAAATTTAATTTAACTACACAAAGCGTATTTAAAATTTGTAGGGTTAAAATACATTATTGATTTTGTGTTCCATATTCTTATCTCCATTTTCAAAATCCTAATAATCGATCCAAACAACTCAACATGATATTCATATTATAATGTGCTTGAAGATCAAATTTTATATTTTTTTAAATTTTGCTTACTATCTTTTTAGATACGTACAAAATCACTATTTCGGATGGTTTAGAATTATTTGAAAACAATAACTTTGTATCTATCTGAACAAATGGTTAAATAAATACAAAAAAATACAAAATTTGATCTCCAAACAAATTTTTAAAAAGAAACATGTTAAATAGTTCAAATCGACTATTCATACTTTAAAAAACAGAGAAAAAATATTGAGCATAATTGATGCGCAACTAATAATACATTTTAACCCCACTCATTTAAAACTTTCTTACACAAATGTCATACCACGGAAATTTTTGTTTTGTGCAATCCCATACTAGATGAACATATGCGATGAGAGTCCCTGTGCCGCTAGAGTGAAATTCTGCTATATAAATAATATGCATTCGATCAGGGACAAATTTACACTCGACTCCAAAGGTCCGAAATTTTTAAATATACCATTTTAAGAAAATAAATAAACCAAAACACCATCGGTGGCTGGATTTAATAAAAATAGCATGGCCGCTTTGGCGCGAAGCGGGTACCCTGAACGTGGCCGCTATGGTGGGAATCGGCCACTATATTGGGCCGGCTTTAGGCCCAGCGGGGTGGCCGCTTTGGGGGGTAGCGGCCAGGGCCGCTTCCTGGGGTAGAGGGCACCCTGATAAAATATATATATATACAGAGTTGTATTATTGAGGAGAGAGATATTCATTTGACGCACAGAGGTCATATGCCACTAGTGCCGCTTCACCCTGTTGTTTGTTTTTGTACTTTTTTTTACTCTAGTGATGTCATATACTGTGATTTGTTATATCAGGATGCTTATCTTTCTTTCATGTTGTTATTTATTGTACTATTTTGCTTTTATCTTTCATCATTTTTCGTCACAGTAAATCTGAACGTAACGATTTGTAAAACAAACAATAAAACAACAAATAAATCACAAATAAATCAAAACAAACAATAATAGTGCGCCTAAATAGGTGTATGCATGTTAATACAATAAACGAGTAAACAAACAATAAATCACAAATCTAAACTTGAGCGTCGGATAAAAATACATTGCTTGCATCTTTCTCAACCTGAAAATTTAATAACAAAAATGTATTGTTACTCCTCTTTCTCAACCTGAAAATTTCATAACAAAAATGTATGAGTTAACTACCTCGTGCATCTCGAGCAGCTCTATTTTGTTGTTCTTGTGTATCCCGGCGAGTCTGATGTCCTCTCCTTCTATTATGAAGTAAATCAAGCCACATCGGAATCCTATTAACTCGCCTTCGACCCAAGGTAATATTTTTGTCATTTGGAACAAGGATTGGGCCTTCATTTTCCGGCCAATCAGACTGATTGTCATACACATGCCATTCACCCAGCCATGTGTTGATAAGTGTCTGTATGTGGTAGTAGTAATGTACAAACCTTCCAGGGTCAATGCCACGGAGACGGCACACTGCCAGAACATGAGAACACGGTATTCTGTTTAATTGTGGCTTCTGGCATGTGCATGTAACCGTGTTCTCATCCATGATTACCACCGTGTATTTATAATTCGCATTGGTAGACCGGCCAGAAGCGTCTTTCATGTATGCATTAACTTTCTCTTGTGTGGATGTTATCTCAAACTAGTTCCAGTTGCCAAATCCACCGAGCGTCGTCATAGATTGTGACCTCCCGCACCGTTTGTTAATCAACTACGAAAAATACATTGCTTGAAATTAATAAAAATTACAAAAATAAAATAATTTAATTAAAATAACATACCTCGTGCACACGACATGAGAACTGTTGACCCTGGCTTGCTTCAAATTGCGCTTTTGCCCTCCTTTGAGCAAACCATTGCTGACATTTGTAAAACGTGTCCTCAATTATTGCTGCTACCGGCAACCTACGAGAAGATCTAAAAACATTATTGAGCGACTCGGACCCGTTCGTCGTCATAATTCCCCAACGGAAACCCCCATTCAACGCCTGGAATATCTTCCATGGTTTAGGACATTCGTTCTCATCTTGATCTAGATACTTACCCACACCATCCAACCAATTCAGAGCCCGATCACATACATCTCCCATTGCTTGCATTCCTTGCTCATATCTCCTCATCTTTCTCTTCGCCACACATATCCTGAAGTACTTGATTGCTTCTTCATTGCAATGATTCTTTGTCATATTTTCTGCTATGTGAGTAGCACAAAGACGGTGAACGCACTCATCCTCATCTTCCTCATTCCATCCCAGATCATCCTGTCGAAACACCTTTTTTATGCCCTTACCCCTATCAGTGATGACACACACAAACCTGGAGCGAATTACATTGCGCCTCAACCATTGCATGAACCATGCACAATCTTCAAAATTCTCTGTATCTACCAATGAAAAAGCCAACGGGAGGAGCTGATTTTTTGCATCGTACCCGGTTGCAATCAACATTTTACCTTTGTACCGGCCTGCTAAGAAACAGGCATCAACAGTGATGACAGGTCTCAGGTGTTGGAAAGCCTCTATGCATGGTCCAAATGCCCAAGCCGCCCTATTAAAGTACCTATAAGGTCCAGGCTCACCAGTTGGATATGAGGTAACATCAAACAATGTACCTGGATTTTTTCGCTTAATTGCCTCCAATAAGGGGACTATAAGCGCATATGACCCCTCTCAACTACCAAATTGGCGGGCAATTGCCAACTCCCTTCCACGCCACAATTTATTGTACGCTGGTACCTGACCGTTGTACGTTTGTGCACAAGCTATTCTGATAGAAGTGATACTTAAATCTACGTCATTTCTCATGTGCGCCGAGATGCAATCGGCAACCATAGCAGCGGTCAACTGTGCATGATCTATTCTTGTGGCATCCGCATGACAAACATGTTTTGTTGGGCACTTGGATACTTTCCATTGTGTACCAAAACCAGTGACCCTTGCATTAATGTACCAACCACATCTGGGGTCCTTGCACTTGAACCTAATTCGTTGTTTGTCAATGTGCGTATTCTTAATCTCTTTATTACAAAGAATGTGAAACTTGTAAATTGCAGCTTTCATTTCCTCCTTTGAATCATAGGTTTGTCCCTCTGACAATTCATTTTCAAACTCTGCATGTCTACCAAATAACCCCACATTTGCTTCCTGAAAACCTGACAGGTCATTGAAAGCTGCAATCGGGTGCTCAACCCCGCGACCCATTATCCGAAACCCTTTATCAACCTTGAATTTTTTTGTCTGCCCGAGCACAGGCCTCGTATCTGCTGTGTCACTGTGATCGCTCATGCAATCAGGATCAACATCCCCCCAATTTTCCTCTGCCTCTTGTATTTCCGGATCCACCGTCTCCTCAGTTTCCTCCGGATCACAAGGCTGGGCTCGGGATCGATGGGAGTGCTGACTATTAGACGGTCGGTCCCTCTGGACTGGGGCTTGACTACTCTCAGGCATGTCAATCGGCAAAGGGATTCGGGACCGACGGGAGGGCCGACTAGTAGACCGTCGGCCCTCCTGAACTGGGGCATTACTACTTTCAGGCATGTCAATCTGGAAAGGGGGTTGGGACACTGGACTTGAGGAGGTTGAGGCATTAGCCCGAATAGCACCCTGGATTAACCTTGCAAGGGGGTTAGGACGCTGGACTCGGTTAATCTCCACAAAGAGTTCAATTATCTTGTATCCACCCCCAGAAAAACTAATTGTCTGGTTGTACAGTACCTGCCAGACTCCATCATTCTGAACAGGAAAAAGTTGGAAGCAAGTTTGGCCTGAACCAGTGGGCATGCTAATTTTGGCCTGAATATCAAGGTCATATCGATCCTGATTCAATCCGAGGTTCTGAGAAATAATCGATTTCAGAACCAACAAATCAGTACCCGAGATTACAGGTATCACAGAAACAGGCCCGATACTGTAATAAACCCCATTAGGGCCTGTTAAAATCTCACCACCAGTGTAAATAGATACCATAACAGCCATTTGGTATGAGTATAAGAAAACCTAAAATTAAAAATTAATTAAATTAATTATAAATACTAATTTTTTTTTTATAAGAAAGAAAATAAAATACTTACAGCTGAAGCGGCACTAGTGGCATATGACCTCTGTGCGTCAAATGAATATCTCTCTCCTCAATAATACAACTCTGTATATATATATATTTTATCAGGGTGCCCTCTACCCCAGGAAGCGGCCCTGGCCGCTACCCCCCAAAGCGGCCACCCCGCTGGGCCTAAAGCCGGCCCAATATAGTGGCCGATTCCCACCATAGCGGCCACGTTCAGGGTACCCGCTTCGTGCCAAAGCGGCCATGCTATTTTTATTAAATCCAGCCACTGATGGTGTTTTGGTTTATTTATTTTCTTAAAATGGTATATTTAAAAATTTCGGTCCAAAGGTGCTTAGCCATTTTATAATTTTAAAAAAAATAATTACGTAGGTTGAAATTTTTTTTTTTTAAAAGAGGCTAAAAGCCCATTTCATTGCTGAAACAGTTAATTACAAAATGCCAACAACCAGAAAACTAATGTTAGTTTACGTAGGTTGAAAAATTGAATCTTTATTTTCGTAAAGTTTTACCAAATACTAGATGTCTGATTGTAGTTTAGTAGTTATGACTTTATTTTATTCTTAAAAAGTCTTAGACACAAATTCAACTAATAAAAAAGAGAAGGGGTTATACCATTTTATGGTGACACATCTTGACACTATATTTTTATAAGTCATTTTGATAATTTCAAAATTCGAATAATCGATCCAAACCGTTCAACGTAATGTCCATATTAAAATGTGCTTGGAGACCAAATTTTATATTTTTTGGAAATTTATTACTATTTATTTATAATTTTTTAAAATTGTTGTTTTTTAATGATTCAAAATTGCCTGAAAAGAACAATTTTGTATACATCTTAATAAATACGAAAAAAATTTCAAAAAATGTAAAATTTGGTCTCCATGCACATTTTAATATGGAGATCATGTTTAATGGTTCAGATCGTCTATTTGAATTTTAAAATCACAAAAATAACTTATAAAAATATGGCGTCAAGATGTGTCACCATAAAATGATGTAATTGGATCCCTTCTCAGTAAAAAAATTAATAATTATATATTTGGGTATATTTTATGTTTCAGTCTCCTAATTAATTTTCTGGTTCCGCTCATGCATTCGATCTAAAAAAGGTAAGCAAAATCTTTGAAGACCGCATCACTTATTTTTTACGAGATATTTCGTAAAGAAATCTGTTGTCAATAAATATTGCGTCATTTGTTGGTTCCAAATCTTCTTATTATTTTTATTGTTCAGGATATAAACAACAACAAAAATAGAACACCTTCGTTTATATTCTGTCGAATATGAGAAATGTTCTAGGTTTGGTCAAAATCAGGCCTGTCATTCAACTCTTACACCGTACCCGCTATGAAGCGATTCCACGCAGAATATTATATTGGACGACACCAACAAAAGCTCTTTCTGCCTAAGGCCTTCGACTAAAAAAAAAAATGCTCTTTATTGTAGGTAAAAATATCGTATATTGGTTTTATTTATATTACAAAATCATAGGATCGCCGTCAAACGGCTTGCTAGTTGCTACTTGCCACAGTGTCATCTGCAACAATGTTTGACAAGTAAAATCAAATTAAAATAAAATAGGTATTATATTACTTTAAAATATGAATAGGATAAAAATACACAACTGAATGACTGATATTGTCCACTGATTGCACTATACATTTATTTTTTCTATTCTTAAGTTCGAACAATTGATCTGAATTGCTCAGCACGAGCTACGTATTAAAATATTTTTACGGACCAAATTTTATATTTTGGACCATTTTTTACTATTATTTTCAGACAAACATCACTGTTTTCAAGAGATTTTGAGTCATCCAAAACAATGGTTTTGTGTCTATGTAAAAAAAAATATTAAATTTGGTCTTCAGACACATTTTAATATGAAGATCATGTTAAACAATTCGGATCAACTAA
Source organism: Carex rostrata (assembly GCF_964058835.1). Taxonomy (NCBI): domain Eukaryota; kingdom Viridiplantae; phylum Streptophyta; class Magnoliopsida; order Poales; family Cyperaceae; genus Carex; species Carex rostrata. The sequence continues at coordinate 6,436,653 of NC_135925.1, forward strand.
TCAAACTTTGAAACGGAAATAAGAACGTGAAGCATGGTTGGAGCACAAAATCAATATTATATTTTATACCGCACTGTTTGCTATGAAACGATTCCACGTAAATTACTTTTATTTATAACATAAAATCATCGACAAATGTTATGGCCCCCTAGCCATCATATCGAGCACATATCGAGCACGTCCCCCAACTAGTTTAACTAAAAAAACATTTCATTGTTATAAATAGAGGTTTAAAAACTTGCAAGTAACTTTATATAAAAAGTTATAAACAGAGCTTTGAAAGCTTCAGTATGAGTGCTCATGAATTCTACTTTCAATAAATATAAAAACAATGACTTCAAAATAACTATCGCTTCCTGAATTTAAAAAAAAAGACTTGAAAATAACTCAATAGTATCTGAAAGAGAAAATTGAGTAGAAAGTACTTGTGTTTTTAGATTCGCAAAATTTATCATGGATCGTTAGGAAAATGGACAAGAATATTTGGAGGAAAAAAAAAGAGTGGGTGAAAGAAATATTTTTTTTTTTGTTCGAAGACAAAAATAATTAGGAGTTAAAACTACTCAGATTTAGAATTTAAATTCTCATAAATAGAGGTTTAAAAACTTGTAAGTATATTTAGAATTTAAATTCTTATAAATAGAGGTTTTAAAACTTGTAAGTAACACTATATAAAAAGTTATAAACAGAGCTTTAAAAGCTTCAATATGAGTGCTCATGACTTCTACTTTCAATAAATATAAAAACAATGACTTCAAAATAACTCTCGCTACCTGGATTTAAAAAAAAAAAAGACTTGAAAATAACTCAAAAGTATATGAAAGAGAAAATCGAGTAGGAAACACTCGTATTTTTAGATTCGCAAAATTTATCATGGATTGTTAGAAAAATGAATAAGAATATTCGGAGGAAAAAAAGTAGTGGATGAATGAAATTTTTTCTTTTTTGGTTCGAAGACAAAAGTAATTAGAAGTTAAAACTACTAAGATTTAGAATTTAAATTATTATAAATAGAGGTTTAAAAACTTGTAAGTAGATTTAGAATTTAAATTTTTATCAAACGGCTTGCTACTTGCTGAACTCTGTCATGGGCAGCATCAACGTTTGACAAATATCCATAAAAAACTGTTTAAATACCAACAATGTTCGATAATGACAATCAAATTAAAATAAAATAGACATTATATCACTTCGAAATACCTATTTTAAAATATATATATATATTTACAAAAAATATTACTTTAAAATATTGACGTGCAGTAATAACAAAGATATTTTAATTACATGGGGTAATATTCATTATTACGATCCAAACCTGTCGGGTATTGCGGTGACAATAAAACGGTAACGATCAAAAGATTCAAAACACTTCGAGATCTTAAATTTGTGTTGCTTTAAATAAAAAACACTCAGAAGCTGTATTAACTGACTTCGTTTTAATTAATGCGGTTGACACCTTAAAACATCTTAAATACTTGAATCAGCTTTAAGCCTCTCACAAGGCCACAAGGGGAACGATGTATGTCAACAAAATGACAAACAGCAAGAAACAATGAGATCAACACACCGGCATGCTCTTCTTTCTTTAATAAACTATATTGTCTCGTCAAAGATTCCGACCCCTCGAATTAAATTCGACGGTCACTGTCATGCAAAAAATACGCTGAATCTCCACAAACAAAATTTTGTTCCTTCTGAACTTTTGGATGGATGGAATGGAAATGGCGCCATTCGAATCATAGGATTCAACTTTGCTCCGAACATGGCACATTATGTTAATATCTATTCTCTGCATCGCTTTGTGTCCCGAATATTTTTGTGGTTAGCATTTTGCACACGCGGAGAAAAAGAAATTAAAAGTTGACAGTATATTGGAAAATCTATATGAAACTGGTAGCGTAATCTTATTACTTTATTACTTTCCATTTGGTAAAACCACGGCTCTTTATTTCTTAATTTTTGAATTTGGCCTATTTAATTTCTACTTTATTTGCTCTCCAGCTCAGTCCGTTGTCTTCATCAATTTTAAATTACAAAAATTTAAGTAGTAAGTGGCCAGCATGCATTAAATTCTTTTTCTAATTTGCGTGGCATACATGCCAATTAATGCCTAAGCGTGCAAAAAAAACAAAAAAAAAACGGCCGGGCCGTGAATTTTTTCCACGGTTGGAAATAAAAATTCCGAGCCGTGGATTTTTTCCACGGTTCCAAATAAAAATTCCGGACCATGAATTTTTTCCACGGTTCCGAATTTAATTCCCGACAGTGAATTTTTTATACGGTTTGGGTATTTTTAAATTCTTTTCAAAACCCTGGTTATTTCTATTAAAATATTTTTAAAAATGGATAAAAATAAAAATGTCGGTCCAATGCATTCCCAATGACAAGTTTACCACTAAATAATCTTAAAAAAACTATGGTGATTTATTGATAATACTAATACTTTGAGAATAATTTATTTTTATAATACAAATAATGTATCAAAATTTTCCTATTTTTATAAAAACAAAAAAAATGTATATTGAATAATTAATACTGACTGCGTAGCATTATTTCGAACAATTCTGCTAATTAATTCAAATATAATTCGAATAGACGTTAAAATGAAATAATATGCATATAGTACGATATTCTTTTTCGCAAACTTTATCAATAAGGGAATGCACTCTGCTCCTTTTCTTGAGAAAAGGTCAAGAAAAGGAGGACCCTCCTATTCTTCAATCCGAACCGTTGAAAATCGATCAAACGGCTTCAATTACATCTAATTTGTTTTAATAGATTATATTGATATAAAAGAAAAATGTAATTGAAGCCGTTTTTAATCGATTTTGAACGGTTCGGATTGGAAAATAAAAGGGTCCTCCTTTTCTCAAACACTTTAAAAAGAGCAGATTGGCTTCCATCAATAAGTATTAGTACGTTTCCACGTCTTTTTTTTTTTCTTTTATTTCAAACTAGTGGGCCCAAAATTTAATGTGGTTATTTTTCTTCTTAAACACTTTAAATTATTTTTAAGTTGTATCGACCACATGATAAGATGGCTTGGAAAATACTTCAGGAGACCAAATCCGGATAAATATTATTTAAGACTCTGACTGCCATGACTAAGATAAGGGGAGTGCTATTCTACACGCAACAATTCTAATAACGAGCGCTCAGAAGATTTTATTTTACTTAATTCTAATTTTACCCTTCAACACTCTCTTTCTTCAATTAATGCTTCAATTAACGCAGAAAAGGAAAAGTTCCCTTCTCTTCCTGACCTCCTCAAATTCGTATCCTCCAAACTCAATACAATTAACAATTAAAACCCAAATAAACAAATACCAGTGTTTCCTTAATGGCCTTTTAAAAGGTGCTTTCAAGTGACAAATTAAACTCAAATTAAGTTTTTAATAAAAAAAAAAAATCATACATGAGCACTACTATGAAGCATGTAAATTCTTGATTGTGCACATACTTACAAAGTGAGCTTATGCTTGGTTTCAGAAGAATTTTCTACACATCTTTTGACTAAGATTGTTTTGCATACTGTTAGATACGAATCCTGTTAAGATTGGTAACAGACTCCTTTTTTTTTCCCTTTAGATACGAATCCTGTATAAGAGCTGAGCCTAGACTTAAAAAAAATGATGTTTTTGCTAATATTTATTGAAATTTCTTTTGCACCGGTATGTGATGCTTGGTACCAATTTAACTATTAACTCAAGATGATTGGTACCAATTTATGTTAGTTTTAAACCAGTTGATTGCAATTTAACTCAGCCTCTTCACAGATTAATTACAACACATTCACTAAGAAAAAAAAATGAGTATTGGTACCAGCATTGGTACAGATCAACCCTTTAAATATCAACAATATACATCATTTACAAGCATGAAAAAAAATATTGAAATAGAAATAGAAATGCTTGTATTTAATGAAAAAATTATAACAAACAACAAATAAATTTATGACGAACAATAAATGAATCATCAAAATGAGGATACAATAAAATTATACTTGGCAGCCACTGCCAAGGTTTCAAAAAAAAAGAAAAAAGAAAAGAGGATACAATAGATAAATCAATATCATGAAATTTGATCTCATTTGGAGTTTCTCTTTTATAAATTCTACAATTTGATTTGTTTTCATTTGTGGATGAAAAATTGAATATCAGATTGATCAATCGAAAATAAAGAATCTGCAATGTGCCATAATTGAGTGTTTTCATTTTTGGAATGAGTCACTCGGGGAGAGAGAAACAACGTTAAATGAAGAAAGAGAGCGTAGGGAGGGTAAAACAGGTATTAAGAGAAAATATTTCTCTGAGCGCTCGTTATTAGAATTTTTGCATGTAGAATAGTACTCCCCCTAAGATAATCAAATCCACGTGATATAATTTAAGTTTTTTAGATTTTTATGTAAGATGTCGGAAATCAAATCCATGTGTGTTCAGAAATCAGAGGTAAATATTGTCGCAAACTAAGATAATTGCCAACATTTTTGAAGAGAATTTTCGAGTAGAACTAGGTGTTCTTTAGTTCACCAAATATTTCCGTGAACAAAAGTCTAAAATCCATCGAATCAGCTTTAAATGACGAATTCGAACTATTGAAATTCGTCTATCTTACGAGTGATGCGTTTACGTGTAAAAATTTTAAGCATTCGAATTAATTTAGTATAAATTTAAGCGGTTAAAATTAGAGTGTTAATAAATTAATTTTAATGCATTTATATTTTGAATTTTTTTGACCACTTGATTCAATGCAAAATTAATTTCAAAATTAAATTTTTTTACATGTAAACGCATCGCTGGTAAAATAGATGAGTTTCAACAATTCAGATTCGTCGTTTGAGACCGATTCGATTGGCTTTAGACTTGAATTTATCAAAAGAATTGGTGAGCTTAAAAACACCGTAGTTCTACTCGAGAATTTTCATTCATACAGCTATAAATGTTAAATTTACTTGAGTACTTTATTTCACTTTGGTTTCAAAATATTCTAATTCAAGAGAAATAAAAAAAGCTTATTTTATTCCTTATAAATATTAAATAGTTAGTTTACCATAACATAAATTTATATCATCGACAAACTTGGACAACTATTCCGCCGATCTTTACTAAAAAAAATATTAATTACCTTTCAACTCTTAATCCACACCGTGATGAATGCGTATCCTCTGCATTAACTCAAAAAGGAATATTTTGAGTTAATGAATCTCAACCGTCTGAATATTAGGGCGATCTAGTCTGCACGAATCTTAAAACAGATCTGATGGTCAAGATTCCCTTTTGAGTTAATGCAGAGGATATGAATTCCACCGTGATGAGATTTGTATCATCGGCTCAGTACGTCAATGACGAGTGCGTATCCTCTGAGATATCTCAACTTTTGCGTGACCGACGTGTCCGGTTCCTATTCGGGGGTGATGGTGGGGGTCAGTGTCATGTGTGTTTTGAGATTCGTGCAGAACGTCTTTAAACGGTTAGAATTTTCCATAAAGTCAAGCAAAGTTTGAGATATCTCAGAGGATACGAATTCGTCAATGACTACTGCTACCAGTAGGCAGTAGGCATTGCCCCGTGAGCCGTTGAAAGAGAGAGAAAACGCGGTCTCCAACAAACAAGGCAACAATATCTCGCCGCTTGTGCTCCAACGTACGGTACTGAACTATACTGTTGCAGAGTAGACGGATCCTTGAAAAAACAGTTTCGTACCGGGCCACCCACAACGGTATGACCGTATGAGCACCTATCTAGAGGCATAGACCTGCTATTAAATATGCCCCAACAGCAGAGAATCTCATCCGTCAAATCCATGACAACTCCCAATCCAACAGCCTCTGCAAACTTGGGAAACTATTACAGCACTGTGCCAAGGTGGCACGGTCACCTCACCTATTCCTTTCTCCAACTTCCTGCGCGCGTGCTCTGTTGTGTAACGAGGATTTAATTTGAACCGTTCCCTCCAAATACTGACATGCTGTATGCAGTATGCTGAACAGTTTGCATTAATCTGTCATTTATTCAACTTTTGTGTGTCTGCTTTTGCTTTTGTGAAACCGTATCTGTGTGGTATTAAATCAACGCTGTGAAAAAAATCAGATAAACAACCCAGAAATAAATGCTTGCACTTGACCGTAAGTCCGTAACTCTTTTTGGCTTGGTTTTTACACTGTTAGGTGAAAGCGCGGCCACATGGAAGCGCGGTGCAGGGGACTAGGGAAGTAACAGAGGTGCTTTTACTGCGCTTTAAATTTGGTTTTACTATCTTGCTCTTTTTATTTATTATTTTAACCGGGTTGCTTGCCATTTTATACGCTGGTTGGAGGAGACAAGGCAGATAAATGCATGAAAAGGGGTGGGGGCAAGAGACCTTTTTTTTTTTTTGTGTTTGTCCGGCTGTAGATCCGCTGATAAATCAAAACTTAAAATCTGACCCCAGATTTTGTGTTGTTACTTTCTCGTGTATTTATGTAGCACTAACAAGGTTATTATCATGATAAAAGATGGAGACTGAGGTTATTATTGGTTTGCTATTACTTCCCTGGGAAATATTCTCACTGCACAAGAACAAAAGGCCAATCTGTCCCCTATATTGCCTTTTTCTCTTTGACATGATAGTACTTTTATTGTCAAACAATATAAATTAAAATAATAAAAACTTCCAAATTTATTTTTTGTTGGTATTGCACAGAGCAACTTGTAAGGTATTACGTTTATCTCATGGATGCATGCGCATGTTTTATGCACATAGCCTAGCTTTTATTTGTCATTTGTGAACCAAATAGATACAGATTAAAGAGGTAAGAGGAGGCAAACATGCTCTCCGTTCAAGTACCGGGTGGGACCAAAACGCAATGACAAAAATTCTCGGTTCAGTCTGAAATGCTCATTGTTGATTTGTCCCACAATGGCCCCATTAAAATCAAACACAGAGATTTGGAAGAGATAATCTACCAATCCTCTGAACAAAAAATGGTGGTGACCTACAGAAAAGAAAGGAAAAAAATGAAAGGGAAAACATGAAAGAAAGAAAAGATGAAGGCCTTTTAACAGTCCCTAAAGCCCCTTTTTCGGCCTGGTGAACCCTTACACCAACCATCGACCAATTAGTCCCTTTCATCTTTTGTCTTAGGAGACCCGGTTTCTAATCCTCTCCATTTCTTATGGTGCCATGGTGCCTTGAAGTGGCCTAATTAACCTCCAAATTAACTCAGTTTTTATTTCAGTCTATACACAAATGAAGCTCATCATTGTAATGCTTCTCATTCTTTAGAAATTTAAAAAATTAACAAAATGTTATAATAAAATTGGATACAAAATGGCCAAGTTGGCCAATCCTGGTGTATTTTAATTACCTTCTCATTAATATTGGGAGCATAGTCATGATTTTATCAAAGATATGTAAAAAAAATATTAGTACGGCTAACAATTTGCGGACTGTTATGTATTAACTAATTTAAATTGTGCGTAGTTTCGGTGTAAGCCAAAAAAAATTCAATCTGATTATACATAGATCATGCATGTTATGTATTAACTAATTTAAATTGTGCATAGTTTCGGTGTAAGCCAAAAAAAAATTCAATCTGATTATACATAGATCATGCATGCACACCCAATTTTCAATACCCTTATTCAATGTGGTTCCAACTCATTACTAAAGAGATGCAATGTAACAAATTATCATACCGACATAACACGGACCTACAATGCTTTTCAAAAGGAGAATTCCAGTGATATCAAAACGGAGAGAAGAAGCTATCCTCTTTTTAGGATGTTGGATTGTTCATTTGTTTGGCCCCAAATGCTCCCTTCATTCCCAAGCGTGTCATTAAACTTTATTCAACAAAAGCTGGTTAAGAGGATAGAAATCAAGAATAGAGAGAGAAGCAATGGTCCTTTTGAATTTTCTTGATTTAAAATTTACTTGGACTTAAGGTTGACATGCATAGCTTGGTTGCTTTTTTGTTCTTCCGTGGAAAAAGGATCCCAAGCTCAAAAAGTGAGCAAACAAGCATGACCTTGCACAGTTGCGCTATTGCTGCTGCCATGGGACCCCCTCTTCACTTATTCCATTTAGTTAAATTAATATCAAGATATCATGGTTTGTGCAATATAATTTATAGTTTATGGCAACCATATAAAGCGGTAAAAAAACGTAATATATATATTATAAGTAGGGAAAAAAGTTCTAAAAAGAAATGATAGACGCAAAATGTTTTACCAAACTCAAATAAGATACTACGTGTAATATAAAATAAAGGAAAGAAATATGAAAAATTGTTATTTTCTCAGGGAGAAGACAAAAAGGTACAATGCACAGAGGAATTAATGAAAGTTGTTCAGACTGACATCTCAGTGCTTAATGGGTTTGACTATGCCTAATAGTAACATCTAGTTTCAATATCAATTTCTCTGAACTCGTATCATAAAATACAAATACTAACTAGCATTGCAGGAAAGAGATAATAATTCAGCGAAACTTACAAGATTAAATACTCGGTATAATTAATTGTTGAACATCGTTAACAATTCAGATGGAATATAACAAGGAATTGGATTTTGTTCAAAAAAATTTGAACAAAATTTATTTAAAGTCGGACCTAAATTTTTCAATTTGAGTTGAGATTCATCCGATCTGATATAAATTTAGATGCAGATTTAGTAAAATATAATATCGGTCAATTGATTTCTATTTATTTTAAATTTATACTTATATATAAGTTTCCATATATTGTGGCGTAAAATGTTACGAGTATACCTATACCGCATGTAAATTTTATATAATTAACTCCTATTCATGTTTAATCTCAAAACTTTAAAGTTTTACTCTAATCTAGTATAAAATCTAATAAATTACATTTTTTTATATACTTTAGTGTAAAATACTAATGGATACAGTAAAATTAATATTCATATTCAACACGAAAATTTTGTATAATTAACTCTTAAAATAAATTTGAACGTTTGTTTTTTACCATGTATGAAACCTAATAAATTCGAAATATTTATACGAATCCCGATTTCAACCCAATTAAAGTAAAACATTGTTTAAAATTTTCCGGACAAAAATCATAAGTTGCATCTTCCCGAGCAGTCTTGTCGCAGTACAAAGAGTCTTACCAGAAAGATACAAAACATCCGGTTGTTATTGGAAAGCGAGTTTTGTATACAGTTGGAAGACATATAATAGGATTTGTTTTCCTTGAGAGATGTAAAAGATAATGACATTGTGATGCTGTTTTTCTTTTTTGTTTCGTCTAAGTTTCTAACTACGATGCGCGATGATTGGAAATGTGTGTGTGGCTCTTAATTATATCCTCCGTTTTTTATAATTATTTCCAAATTATGAGTCGAGATCAGCATACATATACCACAAATGAATATTCGTTGTTTTATTCGATTGCATCATTTGCAATAACCGGGAGTTTGATCTGATGAATAATTATAGTTTATACTTGATCATCGGATGCAACACCAAACACGCACGCAAGCAATCAATGAGAAAATGCTTTGAGACTTAAAAGTGACTTGTGCGCGCTTATCATGGTGCCCTTCATTGATTCAGCAAGATATAAATGATAAATCAATCCCATACGAAACACAAACCCATGACGCTCATGGCTAAAATCATCTATGTTTAATAGTAAATAATTCCCTGTTAATACCCCAGAGGTTTATACAATCAACTTGATCTAATTAAATACTGTGATGTGCTTACGCTTAAACCATGTTTCACCAAATTATTTAGCAATATTCTTACCCTGTTAATATAGACATAAATCATGGTACCATCTACAAGAATCTTCAACTATTTTCAAGGATAAAACTGATAGAAATTTATATCGACTTATTATCGGTAATAGTTATTTTTTATCCTCGCAAATAATACATATTCCTGCAGCAGTCATTCCATAGAAGTACTTTGATAAAATTCGTCTATATTATTATCTGCATGAAAAAGAAAACAATACATGTATTTACTTACAAAACAAATTGTTGTGTAAAATTGAATCTGACTAGTATGAAATCAGAGCCTATATAACATTAACTCCAAAACTCATTGGATTGATTTCAAATGGTGATTTCAAACTGTTCAATCCGGTCTACTTCATTAGCTTATAATTTTCCAAACTTATTTAGTATCATGTCATGCGGTCAAATGTGAGAGGCTTTAAGTTAATTTTAATTCATTTATTTTTTAATATTTTTTTCACTTGACTTGATACTAAAATAACTAAAAGAATAGTTTTTTTTGCATGTAAACGCATAACTCGCAAAGTAAATCGATTTGAATTAATCATTTGAAGACTATCCCATAAATTTTTAAGTTAGTGTCATATGACACCAGTATCATGTTGGGACTGAAGAAAACCATCGTCGATCACTGCAAGACCATCTGTGTTGAATCTAAAACTGAATAGCAGAAGCGTACCTTAATCCATGATTGTCTTGTGTGAGAGAGCGCCACCAATTCGGTTCTTCCAGAATAGCAAGGCCCTTTAGAGAGTTTTTTTTAGTTCTGCCTTCTCCAGTGTCTCTCACACTGTCATCTAATGGGATAATGAGAGATGAATTGAGGATGACTTTGTATTATGGAGACCAAATCATATATACAACTCAAGAAACCTCTTGGTTGTCTAATTTTATAATTATTCAATTTAACTCGTAATTAAATTGAATATTACTCTTTAAGTTCTACACATTAAAGACCCACACTCTATATAACACATTATTGTTCAATAAATTATAAACGGTAAACGATCACTTTTAATTGAGCATAAAATTGATAATATACAATACATAATTATTTTACATATTAATTCAAGATTAAATTAATAATCCAACATATCATAGTAGCCGGACTCTATATTAATTTCTTGTCATGAGAAATCAAGAAAGCAGGCGTCTTTGGTTTGCTCGGATGAGTAAAAACAACTAGGACCTACTTGCACTAGAGACATTATTAGAGTTGCTCAGTTGCCTCATCCCACTACTGATCTATTGTCAGATTTCGGGCTCCTAAGCCTGTCATGCGTGTTACAGACTTACAGTATCGGAAACCAATTAGCGTTATAACGGAAGTCACTAGTGAACACATATCATTTGTGTTACACGTATTGGATTGGTTCAGTTTTATCCATGTTCTACTGTTTTTAATTCAACTGTAGGTTAGAATACTTACAATTTATAACCAACCATCATGATGCATCATCCATATCCTTTCAAATTTTACGGATTTTATTGACAAAAATATCCTATATTGATATATATATATAGAGTTAGGCTGGGGTGCTATGGATAGCATAGTGGCCTCCCGTGCTACGGCTCAATATTTAAGTTTTCAAAATCCAAACGGTCGATCCGAACCGTTCATCTTGTTCTCCATATTAATATGTGTTCGGAGACCAAATTTTACATTTTTTGAAAATTTTTTTTTACTATTTTTTTAGATAGGTAGAAAATCAAATATCTTAATGGTGCAGAATTTTTTAGATCAAGTGATTTTTTACCTAGCTAAAAAAATAGTAAAAAATTTTCAAAAAATGTAAAATTTGGTCTCCAAACACATATTAATATGGAGAACAAGGTTAATGGTTCGGATCGACCGTTTGGATTTTGAAAACTGGAATATTGAGCCGTAGCACGAGAGGCCACTATGCTATCCATAGCACCCAGCCTAACTCTCTCTCTCTATATATATATATAGAGTTAGGCTGGGGTGCTATGGATAGCATAGTGACCTCTATGCTACGGCTCAATATTCGAGTTTTCAAAATTCAAACGGTCGATCCGAACCGTTCATCTTATTCTCCATATTAATATCTGCTTGGAGACCAAATTTTATAATTTTCTGAATTTTTTTACTATTTATTAAGTCACTTTGAAAATCGCTAATCCAACGGTTTTACTGTTTTGTGCAGCCACCGTTGGATCAACAATTTTGTAAAATACTTAATAAATAGTAAAAAAATTCAGAAAAATGTAAAATTTGGTCTCCAAGCAGATATTAATATGGAGAATAAGATGAACGGTTCGGATCGACCGTTTGGATTTTGAAAACTCGAATATTGAGCCGTAGCATAGAGGCCACTATGCTATCCATAGCACCCAGCCTAACTCTATATATATATATATATTTGTTTATAAGCATGCATGACGCCTCGTTATTAATAATTAAAAATACAAATAAAATAAACAACACAGATACGGGCGTATGGAACTGTGAACGTAGAAGATCCCAGCCGACGGGCAGGACACGTTGCACAAGCAATTATAGGCTGTGACTGGGCCCGGCTTAGAGAGGTGGATGGTGGGCGCATGTTCCTCGGTTTTCGCTCTTCCTTTGCTTGCCTCTTACACCTTGTTGCTGCGGTTCACCACAAATGTCTACCATCAAGCTGTCCTTTCTCTATTTTATATTTTGGAAAGGTACAAGTGGTCTGCCGCCTGCGGCCTGCCAAGTAATTAATCAAAGCAAGACAACTAAAAAAAAAAAAAAAAATCAAAGCAAGACAGAGATAAAGCGTTCATCCATTCAAATGTCTTTCTAACTTATTTACAAACATATTATAATATACAATCAACGTGTTTAATGAAGTACAGGTATTTTTAAAACTATAAAAGAAATAACTTCTAAAATTATTTTTTTACTGATTAATTTTATACTAAATGAATTTAAAAATTTAAAAACTCTACATGTACATATCACCCGTGAAGTATATCAGTTTCAAGTTTCAACAGTTTGGATTCGTCGTTTTGAACCAATCAGATAAATTTTTAAAGTTATGCTCACAGAGCTCTTTTTGTGAGTATATCATACTCTAGCTTTACTTATAATATATTATGACCATGGTAAAAGAAAGTTATAGGTATTTTTAAAATAAAAAACGAAATAATTATTGATAACAAAAAATTTAGTATTTTACAAATTATATAGATTTTGTGGCATCTTTAATATAACGAACACATGTTTCATTTAACATATAGACGACTATTGTTTACAAGACAAGTAAACTAGCCATAAAAGATGCAAGAACTGAACTTCAAAAGTGAGATTAAAAAGACTGCAAAATAATATGCTGTAAAGAGTGACGAAAAAAATATTAATGCATACAAAATTATAAATTTTTAACATGGTACGATTTTTTTTAATGTTTTACTCGGCCCATATGTGAATATAACTTCATTTGAATTTTGTTACTTACTCATGTATGCGAGGGGTGCTAAGCTATTTTAATGATTTAATTTTTTTTTCATTATGTATGCTAAAATTTAATTAAATTTTTGGTTTTTTATGTTTTATGTAATATAGCCCTCCTTATAAATGACAAATATTTGCTTGTTATCCGTAAGAGTTCTATTTAGTGTTCATAATGTTATTGATTCAAAATCCTCCGCATCATATTTTTATTTTATTTGTCTTTTTTCACATTTTAAGTATTTTATAAATTAGTCCCCGCCTCTTCAAATTTGTTAGTTCCGACACTGGTTAGAGAGAGACAAAGGAGGATGGCACCATTTTTTCTTTTATAGTTGCCTATGATTTTAATATAATGACATGGATATTGTGGTCCATGCAAATGCAAGGGAGTGAGTTGGAAGACTTGCAGTGCAGTTGCTGTCTCCACTCTCCAGCATATAACAATTATAATATATTCGATGGACGTAATAGAAATTATATGAAACTTTTGGTTCTTTTCTTTAAGTAATATAAATAAATAAAATGTTTAAAGTGGTTGGAAAAAAATAAAGAACAAACTAAGTAATAAAGGTAAGAACAATTTCATGTCAATGAAATTTAAATATTGGATTCAAAGAAACTGTAGCTAGTTTCTATGAGCAACATAAAACGGCCCAATGACCAGTAGTATTTAAAATTAATCAAGCCCGCTGATTTTCTTCCTGTATGTTTTGTGAGCTATTGTAGGCCCAATCTGAGTCTCTCCTCCCTTTTACAAAATTTCGATGTGATGTAAGCCCGTTATCATAAATCGGCCCTTTAATTTATTTCTTCTTGTTTCATCTTTTGAGCCCAGCCCAGTTGAAGCTACTCGTAAATTAGTTGAAACCAAAACATAATAGATAATGCCTCGCGTTTTATTAACTTAAGGCCCGGCCCAAAATATTATATAAAACCCTCCTTTCTTGCTGGTTGTGATATATAAAACCTTCTCTTTTGCTGGATTTTGCTCTCCCCAAAACCCTAGCGCCGCCTCTGTTCTGAAGGTACGGGCTCTTCTATTTAACTTGGGTATTTAATCCATCTCTTCCCTGTCGTGCGATACTGATCCGGTTATTGTTTTGCAGCTTGCACTTCGATTCTCTCTCTCGATCTACGATCTAAGCTCAAGACAAGTTAACAATGGCGTAAGTTATCATTTCAATTTTTTTCGTGATTGTGTTTGTGGGTCATGCGTTCTATCTTAGATTCGACGCGTTTAGGGATATATTTTAGTTTACATTCTATGCGGCTAACGGGAATTATACTTTCCAAAAGAAAATCAATGGAAATTAGAGTTGTCGCGACAAGTCCATATGTCATGCGTGCATGATAGTTTCTCGGCAATTTTATATCCCTAGCTGTTTTAATTTCTGTTTCTGTATATTAGAACCGGAGCTGTTTTCATTTCCCCTATTTACAAAAAAATCCCAAATGTGTTCAACATTTTCGTTCCTTTTTCTATATTTCAAGTGTTTACATCAATGATACCTTAGACCTTCCATCGAAGCAAAAAGTGGAACATTCTAGGTATAATGCATTTGGGTTCTTTTAGGAAATGGAACCAAACATGATTTGGACCAAAAAATATAATTTCCAGCAGTTCTTATTATATTTCGAGCATTAAATTTGTTTTAAACCTGGAAGGGCAAAAAGAAAAAGTAGATAAAATAAATAAATCCTCAACATAAAAAACCAACCCTTTAATTTATTCCCAGTGAGGAGGTAGCAGTAGCAGTTGAGGCACCAACCCCAATCCTTGGGGAGCCAATGGATCTCATGACTGCTCTCCAGCTGGTGCTGAAGAAAGCTGCAGCCCACGACGGCTTAGCCAAGGGGCTGCGTGAGGGTGCCAAGGCTATTGAGAAGCACGCTGCACAGCTGTGCATTCTGGCTGAAGATTGTGACCAGCCTGACTACGTCAAACTCGTTAAGGCACTATGTGCTGAGCACAATGTGCACTTGATCACCGTGCCAGCCTCCAAGACCATTGGTGAATGGGCTGGGGTATGTTGACTTATTGCTTTTTTCATTCTGTACCGTGTATACATTTGGTGTTTTGTGCAAGTTAGGATTGCTTTATGTTTCATTTATGTTGAGAGGCAAGGAAAATCGGGACATTAGACAATTTGGGATTTCTCCTTGTTATTTGATCAGAGTGGTACCTTTCGGTCATTTTGTTATCCATAATTCTCTTTGTGTAATTGCTATCCGTGGACTATTTGTGTGCTTTGATGAATTAATGTTACCTTTTCTTGCAATGCAGCTTTGCAAAATCGATGCTGAGGGAAAAGCAAGAAAAGTTGTTGGCTGCTCTTGCCTTGTAATTAAGGTCCTCTCTCTCTCTCTTTCCCAATGTACATCTCTCAAACACACATTGTAACACAGCCAAATGAATGTGTACATATAACTTTCTAGCAGTCGCATACTCGCATTATTACCTTGGTTCCTTGAATTATAGTATATTGAAGGGTTTACCAGTGATAAAGTGTGAGTCATAAAAAAATAGTCAATGTTTCTCAAATTTTACTGCCCTTTTTCCAGGATTACGGAGAAGAGTCAGAGGGGTTGAACATTGTTCAAGAGTACGTTAAGTCGCACTGAGATTAGTTATCTTCTTTTGAAGTGATAGTTGCCGAGGAATTTTGGTTGTACTTCTGTATTTGAACTCGTATTTATGGGTTTTGTTATTTGGTTTGTTCTGAAAGCTTAAAAGTATGACCTGAGATTGTCAATTTTGATCTTTTCTTAGTTAAGTAATGCTTTATTTTATACTCTCATTTAATTAGTTGTTTGTGATTGGATGAAGGGGAACTCGTTCACTTTGATTCCTTGGTGTTATTATCCAAGTTACTACCTTCATATTGATAAAAGTACTTGGTGCAGAAGATGTACGTTCAGTGGGTAAGTTACTACCCTCGTAGCTTCTCCCAGATTTTCAGAAAAATGCTTATAATCTGAGAGAATAACAAGATCCTGTTATCCCTTTTCTCTCGCCTCACTTTTTGAAGAGAAGCGGGCAAGGCGCTGTTATTCTGAGAATAGATCATAATTCGGTTTTTTCAATATTGGAATAGAATTATAGAAATGAGCTCTCTTAGTGAACGTAGTAACAAACTAACAATATTCACAAATCTCTATTTAGAATCCATTTAATCGATGATGGTCTGTAAATTTCTGAAATGGTAAAAAAAAAGTTCTATTAAAAATCTAGGTGAGTTACTTGAATGTACAATTTAGCCCGCTTGATGTCGAAGATGGATTTCTACAGGAAAATGTAAGTGACGGTAACAATTTATAATTCTCTAAGAACTTGAGAAAAATCAAACGTCAAATACTTGTTTCAAATAAACGAATTATTGAAACTACTACTTGCATAAATCCGTCCCACTAAAGAGAAAAAAATTGAAAGAGAACAAGAGAAAAACATATGAGAATTGATGAAGCTTGATTGAGACCACTATAGCAAATTATATGTACGGTTGACAAAGGTTCACCAATCAATACCAAGCTGCTTTGAGTTGAACAATTCTTCAACATACTGGATAACAGGTCCGGATGATCTGACAAAACTCTGCATCTCAACTTTTGCTGAGCTCTCTGTGCAAAATACAAAAAACCAACTAAATTGAGTCTTTTTGTAAGGCAATCATTATGTATATACTGATAAATATACAAACAATTTTTGGGATAATTTGTTTAAAAAGTTTTTGACTTGCAGATTGAGGTAATGACGAAAAACATAATCATAGATATGACCAAGTATTTCCAGCAATGCTCCTTGCATCCCATGACCAAAAAAACCCAAAAAAAGAAAGAGTGATAGTCTGATAACTATACCTTACCAAAACAAAGCATTATATCCAGGAATTAATACATTCTAATTCTCGGTAATATACATAACACAATTCAAGACCCAGATGTAATAATTCAGCAAATGAGACATTGAGTGGATGTTAGAAAGACCTGACAGTAATCAAGGCATTTGTGTAAATGAACGTACCATCTTCATTCAGCCTTTTCAAGAGCTGAGACTTGGAAGGAAGCGCATACATGCCAGCTCCAACTGCTTTTCTAATAGCCCAACCATGATGAGGTGCAAAAACTTTTGCATAGGATACTGATGCTGCTTCTCTCAGTGAATTGCCCCTGTATAAAAACTTTGTTAACAAGGATTTTGCGAAGAAAAAGAAAAAAGAAGAAGAAAGTTGGTGTAAAAGTTGGCACCGATTCTTATTGCTGGCTAAATGAAGAACTAAATGAGGTAAGATGGAAGTGTCTTTGGGCTTAATGTTGAGCATTAGGGCTTAAATAGCATTTATCTGGTATTTGAGCAAGGATAACTGATTGTACACCAGCTTAGAAACCACAATTGCAGTCTTAAATACTAAAACCAAATGTGATTCCTTCATTTATCGATCAGATATAAGAACATACAATTCACATGAAAAGGGTGTTTGACACAATACAGATGTCACATGACAAATGAGAAGTATTTTTATATTCCCGGCTCAAAATTTTACATATCACTGGTCTAGCAACTTACTCTGATTTGATGATCTCCTCAAAAAGAACTCTGACCATGTCGAGCCCACGTAATACTCTGAGTAGATTTCTCGTGTGGCTCCCGCCTTGTCTCACACAGCCATGTTGGATGTCTAATTCTATCATATTTTTCAATGTCGAGATAGATTTTGATGCCTCTATCAAATCATCCACCTGCCACCAAGTCCATTCTAAATTTCAAAGAATTTTGTATGATTGGTTTCATATTGTGGAAATAAGACCCATTCTACACCCAATTAAGCACTCCATCAAAACCCAGTTATGCTACTTAAGCTATCTGTTAAATACCAAATTCAAACATTCGATCAATGCTGAGGTAGAATTTCAAGCATCAAATCTTCTCTTCAGATAAAATGGAACTGGGATCTCAATTTAAACAGGAAATGAAATTGTTTGGTATTTGCTTCTAACCTTACAACAACCCCTTTGCTAACTCTTTTTTTTTTTTTCAATTAGGGATCACAAAATGTATTGAAAGATGTTATCTAATACTTTAATATTTTGATAGATTTTGAAGCCACCATCAATGTACCAGACTAGATTGTCTAACCTAATTCAAGTTCAATAAATTCGAAAATCATTATATACCTAATTGTATGAGCTAATATAACGATAGATTCAGAATCTGAATTGATTCCAATCAAACTTGACAGGGCCATAGATGCATAAATCAAGGTTAATAAAAGGTGGATGAGATATATTAAGACTAATTTAATATATACGGGTAGTTATGTTCCGTGAAGCTTGGTACAATATTATGTGGTTCTAGCATATAACCAAATCGAGACCTAGATCAACCGAGTTTATTTCATTTTGGGGGCATATTCAACCTGAATAAGCCCTAAAATGCATCGAGCCAAGTAGAAACTTATTAACTGAGCTCACTTTGGTGTTCATGCATAGGTAATTTCTCCCAGGAGTAAGTGCAGGAAACAATTGAAGAAGCCCTTAGGAATTAAGGCAACAGCTCATAAAAATATTCACATAATTTCCATCTTTTTAAGTGGGTCAATGCCAAAAACATCAAAACAGCTAATAAACAAAAGGTCTAAAGCAACAGATCTAAAGGAAAGAGAATGTCCATGCCTTAGATACATAATCTTTCTCAGCGAATTTGAAGGCGATGCCAAGACATCCAAAGAGAACCGACACGTGTGCGCACGCACGAGAGAAGGGCGCGACCTCCATGGCCGCACCTCCACTTTTTGCCACATCGGCAAGCGGGCCGAATGCCGCCGCAATCTTACGCAGTGACTTCTCTTCTCCCACCCCGGACATTTTCCTTTTTCTGTTCTATTCTTTCTTGTTTTCGTCCTTTTGTCTTTTTTCAATCAAATAAAGTGGAACTGGAAAGTTATTCGTTATTTTCTCTTTTGCGAAATTTGTAGACTTTTAAAATTCCGTCCTTCTAGAATCTAAGAACTGTTTTAAGCATTTTTCCTCTAGACGAGTAGACGGCTTAACCGGTTAACCACCGCGTGAGCATCTTCCTCTGCGGTACCCTACCGGTTAGAACAACTTTGACCCCCAATCAAAATAATTTAGGCGGTTATTTAAATTATAGAGAACCGCTTGAAGATTCGTGCCAAGTTAAACAGATGATGATCTCATTCTACATGATAAAAAAGTACTGCACTGTATTTGAACCCCCCCTCTAGCTGCTTATCTCCCAGGATCAAGACTTTAAGATTCGTGCGTACCGTGAAACCTCCCCTTTTAAGTTCGTATTTTTTTCTCCGTCTCCAATCACATATTAATATGGAGAACAAGATGAACGGTTCGGATCGACCGTTAGAATTTTGAAAACTCGAATATTGAGCCGTAGCACCGTAGCCCTCTATGCAACTCATAGCACTGTAACCTTACTCTTTAATTAATGTTGATAAAATGCTGTCATATATCAACAAATATAATAAAAATAAGTAAATTAAAATATAGATATAAAGAAGATTAAAATAAAAGAAGACAAATATCTATGTAAACTAATTTAAAAGAGCTGAAAAAATTAAACGGCTTGATCTGTCCAGAAATTACTGAAAATATGAAATTATTATTCCTCTCGTGTATTGTCTGCAGGGGTGAAACGGAGCGGTATATCCATATTACTTTCTAATTTGTCGAATACAGATACGGATCAGATATCAACTGAATAAGAACACAGGTTGGATAGAATATTTATCAAAATAATATTAAAAAATATTAATAAATATTAAAGTTCATAATATTTATCTAATTATAACGGTGAATAACATAATTTTGTCATAATATATATTTAAATATATGATATATATCTATTATTTGAATGCGGATAATTGAATCGTAAAACCATATCAGTATCCATATTCACACAGATATTCAGATATCGGATATCCACATAAATTTTTTCGAATACGGCTTGAATATTTATACCATTTTCACCCCTAATTATATGTCTAATAAATTTCATTAAAAAGACCTTTTGATTTCTTTATTCATGTAGTACAACATTCGAACAACAACTTAGTATTTCAATGCAGTGTTTGTAATTTTGTTTAAATCATGAATTGAAGAGCAAGTCATTCAATACACTTTCAAACCTCTATGTATATTATAAATAATTTTCTTACTTTGTAGATTTTGAATTCATAATCTCCTTGCCACTATACCAAAGACAAATTCTTATAGTGTGTGCATTTTTAAGTAGGTGCTTGTCCATATTTAAGTAGGATGTAAAATAAATGATCAGCATTCTCCAATACCTCTTTATAGTAGACCTGTGTCTTTCATTACATTACTTTTGAGTTAAAGAGGCTATCTCGTAGGAGAGCAACCACGTAAAATCTTTTAATTAAAGAAAACTTTGTTCTTAACATTTTATTCTTCGAGCTTATTGTGTCAACAACAAATTGTATTATTGTTTCTATTTTTCTATAAGTAACTTTCGAAGAGAATAATCCATCAGTCGGCAGTCGCACACCTGTTGTGCATTTGATTCTGTTCATATCTCCTGATAGTAAAAACAAAATTAAACAATAGCAACATCGTGTGGTCCTTCATAAAGAAGAAAAGAGTATATAGAATATTAATCATGCTCTTTAAAACTCGAATATAGTGTCCAGAGATAACATGCTCTGTTTTTCATTTCTCACACCACTTTTAACAAAACGATCTTTATTTTGAATCTCAAGAATAATGATTCCTAAACCATTATTTTATTTAGACAGGCGCATCTTTTTTCCACAAACTATAACCACCATTGTCCATTGCATTGGGAGATGATACTCATACGACATAATTTGTTACGATCAATATTATATTTTTTTAATTTGATGGATAATCCTAGCCCTTTTTAATTATTTCATCCAATAGCTTGTTCTATTCCATCCATTAATGAATCCAATTAAGTATATATATTTCTTGAACAATTTTTAAACACTAAATCTTTTATGATTAATTTTTGTTCGATAGATTCATTTTGATAGGCAATAATTTACGTAAGATATTAAGTTCATTTCTGGTGAATTTGAACAGAAAAGTTGTTTGATTCGTCTATGAACTTGTTGTGTATCAGCTCTGTACCAGTGTGTTGTTTATAAATACCGAGCTCTTGAGGTTCATTACAAAATAACATCATTACAATATCAGAGACGCAATTCCTTATTCTTTTCTTCTGGATTCCTTTTCCTTTTTGTTATTCTGTTTCTTCCAAAGGGTGACAACTGACAAGCGTCCTGGTGGAGAATATCTGAATATGCCATTCTGCAATTTATAAATACTAGCTTTGTTCTGCAATCCATGAGCCATGAGCCAACCAAATACAAACATCGTTTTTCTGACAATGAGGATTTCACTTTTATGGGCAAACCCTCTTTTCCAGCTTTACGGGCTTTAATAAAGTGATAATGAGATTTGCAGAGGTGATTTTAAGGCCGCATAGCCCAATTAGTCACCATAAGTTACTCTTTATACAAATTTAAATTCTGATATGATCAAATGGGCCTACGGTTTTAGGAAGATTTTTTGCGTTTCAATTTTATATTTGAACTGCGCATCACCAGATTTGTGTTCTCCTGTCACATCTTGCTTAAAAGTTAAAACAAAATAGTAGCAAGACCAATCATGTATATTCCATCTATCGTTTCTTACTCTTGATAATTTGCCCACGGGAAAATATAAGGGTTCTATGTATCTTCGTGAACATCAAATCCTTTGTGTTATATAGACTAAAATGACACTTATATCATACTAGCAAAATTTTTGACATCAGTATTATATGACACTAACTACAAAATTGATTGGATAGACTTGAAACAACTAATGCAAACCGTTTAAACCAATTTGCTTTATGAGTGATGTGTTTACATGTAAAATTTTTATATTTTCTAGTTATTTTAGTATCAAATATCAAGCGGTTAAAAACGTTGAAAAATGAATGCATTAAAATTAACTTAAAAACTCACACATTTGACCGCTTGACTTGATACTAAATAAATTTGAGAAATTATAAATTTTGTATGTAACGCACAACCAATGAAATAAATGGGTTTGAACAATTTGGATTCACTGTTTGAAATCGATTCGATAGGTTTTGGAGTTGGTATTATATAGGCTAAAATGATACTGATGTCATAATAGCTAGACTCTTAGGTTCAAGTTTTTCTTCTTCCTTTTTTTTTTTCTTAAATTTTGTTTTGTTTGAGGTTATAGTACTCCAATAGTTTCGTAAAGATGATTTTGCAATCAGTGGCGAGTAGGAATTAAATCTTAAAATGGACGCACGAGATGTGGTATTGATACACCAAATTATAAAAACTAAGCTCTTGACTTGAATATTAA
Organism: Carex rostrata; assembly: GCF_964058835.1. Taxonomy (NCBI): domain Eukaryota; kingdom Viridiplantae; phylum Streptophyta; class Magnoliopsida; order Poales; family Cyperaceae; genus Carex; species Carex rostrata. Next base: position 6,459,243 of record NC_135925.1, read on the forward strand.
GACCTTAGAGAGATGAATACATAGTTTTAGTATATAATATACTACAAGCTGCATGCTAAAATAAAAATAAATTTGTCGTCCATATATATATTCAAAATCTTGACCTCTGTTTGCTTTTCAAGGACTAGTATAATAACTAATAAGTGACAATGCAAGCATAACATGCGAAATGTTAAATCTTAGAAAATGCGTGCCACGTAGTCCTCGTCTGCTGGATTTATTAGAGGTTTTGTGTGCGTATTTGGAAAAAAAGTTAAACCGTTGGAATGTCTGCATCTGTGCAGCGGCAGGTGATATATATCGTATCTGGAGTGTTAATATTGTGTGACAGTGATATAATATATATAGCGTGCTAGACTGTTAGGAGTAGAATTTTGAGTTCTGACATCTGATTGCGAGGAAAATGATGCAACCTGCTGTAGTCTGTAGATGTTATGAAGGTAGAGACGGCCAAACTTCATAAAATTTTATCATTTTAAGAGTAATTTTTAATATTATGTAACTCACCCATCGGTAACTTGATCATAATAGAAAAATTGCTTCAGATGACATATATCTGGGGATTCGGATTTCAATCACGAGTGTAGTTAGGATTTTTATCAGGGATAGACAAAATATTTTACTGGTATAATTAGCGGGTTGCAGGCTGTTGTGAATTAACTGATTCAAACTGTGAGGTATCTAAGGATAGGCATTGATTTCAATTGGACAAAATTGCGTCAGCAGCCAACGATTTAAGGCACCTCAAATCATTGATCAAGTCTTTTAAGCTTTATTTGTGAATTAAAGCAACTAAATTTGAAGTTGTTAGCATAAATTAAAAATTTGATCCAAATTGAATCATAGAACAGGGGCCCCTTAAAAGATAAAGCGACCCAGTTTCAAAAATCATGATCAGGAGGAGAACCAGCCTGAGTTAGGTCTCCTGCAAATGAAAATATCATCTTCCATCAAATGGAAGTACAAATATATTTATATGATACCTTTTTGTAAGAGATAAGAGGGAATAAAGTTGATAAAAAATCAGAGGAGATGCCTGTAAAGTTATTAAATTTAGATGCAATTTGAGCGATTGTTGGCACGTCTAATTCAGAAAGGACCCATGCAGAGCTGTGGATACGAATTGCAAGATTATTCAATTTGGATTCGGTGGATGAATGATCAGGGCTACCTTGCAAACCCTTTACTTTGTTTCTCAGAAACTTAATCTTAATTTTCTTTCTTTACACCTTTCAAAAAGAAAATGATTTGATGTTGATTGCTTAACGCTTATTTAGTTTCTTTTAATTTCCTACTTTTTACTTCTTTTTATTCTTGTCGGAATTGTAAAATGACATCACTTGAAAGTGGGGATATGGACTGTTCGATCCGTGTTGAAATTTGTGTGGAGAATTAAAATTATAAAATGCCCTGTGAATTTAAGCAGGTCGTGCGAATCTCAACACAAATTGAATAATCCAGATCGGACATTAAGCCAAATTTTGTATGATGCTCATCGAACCCCCTTCGCTCCCACGTGTAAATTGTGCTTATGGACGGATGTGGATTTTTTTTCTTTGTAAACTTGTCCTTCAATTTTTTTTTTTGAAAAAAAAAAAGAAAATTGAAAGAAGGATTTTACTTCATTTTTTTTCTTGTGCTATAACTAATATCTGGCTGAAGTTACAAAGGCCTCTTGTTAGCTAGCTCAGGCTAAGGCTTAATCATATAATTTACGGTTAGGCTCAAAGTTCTAATTACCGGTACAGGAATTACGGTGAAATTTAGCTTTCATGACGAAAAGAGCGTTCCGGCATCATACGAGTCAGGAGTCACCATCAACTCAATTTTTTGCCCCAATTAGTAACACCAGATTCGAGGTCCAAACAATGAATCCTCTCTGATTTTAAAGGACAACGACGACATCATTATCCATATTAACAATCATATCATTTTGAAAACATCATGTACTAATAAGATATTTTAACTCTCCCATAGTGCTTAATCAATATTCCATAGTGCTTAATCAATATTTTTAAATTTCACCTGATAAGATGTATAAAATTAAAGATTTGACTATATATATTATTAGGAGGGATCTAATTACATCATTTTATGATGATATGTTTTGACACCATATGTTTATAAGTCATTTTTGTGATTTCAAAATCTAAACAGTCGATCCGAACCGTTCAACACGATCTCCATATTAAAATGTGCTTGGAGACCAAATTTTATATTTTTTTTTGGAAATTGTTACTATTTATTTAGAAATTTTAAAAATTATTGTTTTTAATGGTCCATAATTGTCTGAAAACGATAATGTCGTACACATCTTAATAAATACTAAAACAATTAAAAAAATATATAAATTTTTGTCTCCGAACATATTTTAATATGGAGATCATGTTGAAAGGTTCGGATTGACTGTTTGGACTTTAAAACAAATATCTTAGTATATATGTATTTTTTTTTTATTTCCAAGAAGTTTTGTAAACACTTTATTTAAAATATATTATTCTTGAACTCCATTTTCTGCACCCTTAAACTGAATCTTAAGTATTTATATTGACACACACAGTATTTATATCTAACCTAACAAGTGTTAATTTATACGTAGTATATAAAGTGTTCAAATTAAAAAAATTGCTGAATGAGTAAATATATAGTTTTCATAGTTTTTAATTCTAATAACATGAGGAATAAACATTTTTATCATTTAATACTTTCTAGAACAAATATATAAACACATCCGAGCTGCAAGCACGGATAATGATTACACTATCATTACACTTTATTTAATTGCCAAGTTTATAATTATTTTTGAATCAAGTATTTGTATATATCTGCATATTGAAAATCATATTTTAAAATATTAATCCAAATAATTATGTTAAATTTAATATTAATTATTTTAATATCTATTGGTCACGCCCAAAGAAAATATTCAGAACGGTGCCCTTTTTGTGTGTAGATCTTGACAGATAGATCTAGCTCAGTAGATTCGATTCTTTATTTAGATTTCGAAGTTGACATCAATTATGTCAACCAAAAATTGTCGCCATAACTTGTGGCAATAATACTTGCGACATTATAGCACTTTACAAGACAAATTCAGATGTAACCTTAGTTACAAGATTTACAAATTATTTATTTTTTGTGATGATTAATTAAAAGTCGAATTATTCAGTGGACCGAATTTTAACTGAAATATTCACGAACTTTTCTTAAAACTTTTTTTTTTGCTTCCTTGTGGGACTAAAATCTTTGATTCAGATAATTCCGAATTATACCCAAATTATTTTCAAATTACAAACTTTTAATTTTGCCGAACCGAATCCAAATAATTCATTATCACTAAGGAGTATGCAACCAGAGCACTGCTTCTTCAGCAAAAGGTGATCCGTCGATTTTGTTTTTCGGCTTCCGTAGGAGCACTATAAGAATTTACATTAAATTAATTCTTTTATTAATATTTTTTCCACTGAACAGATCATAAAAAACTTTAAAATAATTTTAAGTGGAATGTAAGTAATCTAAATTAATCCAATGTCACAATTCTTTAATACCCCAAATTTTATTAAGTAGCAATTGTCTTCTTGGATTTTATTTCCGAGTAATAGTATCATTAAAACAGGAGTTGGAGAATAATTAGGGATGAAACCGTTATGGATAATATCTGATATGTATTTGATTTGTATTAGAAAAATTAAATGTGAATACCTGTGTGGATATGGATACCGATATAGTTTTAAGTTTTAATTATCCGTATCTAAATAGTAGATATATCATATATTTTAATATATATTATGAAAAAATAATATTATTCACTATTATAATTAAATAAATATTATGAACTTTAGTTTTTTTTTTGTTATTTTAATAAATATCTGATCCGTATTTGTATTTATATCTATATCCGACTGATATTCAAATACGTATATCATATATCCGAAAAAAAAAAAAAATGGATATGATTTTATCATCGTCGGCTCCGTTTACACCCCTAAGAAAAATGCATTCATTGCAGAATTAATTCTTCATATTTCTAGATAAGATAACCTACTGTCTTCTAAATAAAATATAAATAAATTTGTACAAAGAATATCATTTATTTTCTTTTTGTTTCTCTTAGATCAGGACATCTTTCCACGACTGCAAAGTCCCTCGTTATGGGTTTGTGGTGAATTAAAATAGTTATTTATTCTTTTATTTTTCTTTCTTCTTTGTTTTTCATTGCAGGAACAATAATAAGTGATGCGGGAATCCATCATGGTTTCCACTATTTTCCACTTTAATCCGAGGACCAACTTTTTTTTTTTTTTTTGCATGTCATGATTAATTATGCGTCGAAACAAAACCAGATTAGATTTGTAATTCGGGGGCGGACGTATAGCACGTTTTCCTCAGAATTAATTATTTGTATGGCATGCGCTTATTTTTGTAAGTACGCTGAATCAACTAATTAGTTTGTGAAAAAAGTCTAACCAGGTTCTCATTTTTGTATCCCGCCAATCTTAGTACCGATCCTATCACGAACCGGCCATCTCACCAGACCTCTGCAATCGTGTTTTTCGTCTGGAGTGAAAAGTTTGAGGCCTGTTCGGAAGCACTTGTTCCTGTGGGATTTTTGGAAAAAAGTAAGGTAATAGGAATTTTTTTCAAGTAACATGTTCGGCGATGTTGTATTAATTCTCTTTTGCAATTCCTGATAGGATATTTTTCTAACTTTGCCTTCTCACTCGTGGGGAAAAAAATTTGACTCAAAGCTTTGATTTTTTTTCTCAAAAGCTGGAGCCGCTATCTCAACTCTCAAAATTTTGTATTAATATAAGAAAAAATTGAGCAACTAAAATACTTGAGTCACTCGGCATACTTAAATAAAGACTAATTTGAACTCTTTTAAAATTAACAATCAAGCACAAAAATAAAAATTAAATGCATTTCAATAGTACAATAATAATTGAACAATTACGAAACTAAAAATAATTAAACAAAACAGAATTTAAAAGTACAAAAAAAATAAACAAGCATAATTAAACTAGCAACACTTAATTTAAACTTTTTTTAGAATCTAATATATACAATTATATTGATCATAATCAGTAATTAGTATTAATACACTTAATATAGTTTAATATTATTATTACATCTTCTATACAAAAAAAAAACAAACAAACAAACATCCTGACAAATTTTTCATACATTTGCCGAACACCTACATTTACAAATTTCCTATGAGTTAAATAACTTTGGTTTTGACAAATTGAAATTCTCATATTAAAAATTCCCTTTCCTACAAAATTCTCATGCTACCGAACAAGCCCTGACGGTGCAACTAGTCTCCTCTAAAAAAACCCGCTGCATATGAACAATCTCACAAAATGTGATCTCGCGACCCCATTAGTGGAGTATTGCGAAGCTTACATTCTTGTGTCACCCGACACAAACCTCCTGGGTGAAGATCTTGTTTTGTAATATTTACCATAGAAACACTTTGTCCTTTGTTGGACAATCAGAGGTGTCGAAAAAAAAATTGCCATAATTTTTATGGCAGCAGAGGATTCAAAGTCCAAATAACCAATTCAAGCTGTTAATCTTGTTCTTTATATTAATATGTATTTGGAGACCAAATTTTATATTTTTTGAAAAATTTTTACTATTTTTTTAGATTTATTGAAAATCGCTGTTTTTTATGGTGCAGATTTGTCTGAAAACAACGATTTTCAATAAATCTAAAAAAATAATAAAAATGTAAAATTTGGTCTCCAAACACATATTAATATGGAGAATAAGATGAACGGTTTGCATCAGTTATTTGAACTTTGAATCAGATAATTATTAGTTCAATGTACAAAAATGTCTATACATTGCAATGTATCATAGTCCATCTCCCCAGGAGAGTATTGATAAAATCGGGTTAATTGACCCCGAAGTTAATATTGATGAAATTAAGAAAAAAGAGAGGAAATATCAGACCATGTAATCTGATTTTGCTAATGGTCGCACAGTCCGCCACCCACCGTGCCAATTGCAATTCTTTATTCGTGTCGATAGAGGCATTATGAAATTTTGTCTGAACAGCTAGAGTACAATGCTACACTAATGATGTACATGTAAACTATTAATTTAATTTGCTTTGGTTTTTTTTTTCTTTTTATAAAGATCGGAGGTCAGGGCGTCAAGCCACTCAACTATTTAATACTCTTGTTATTACAATAAAATGATTTCTTTCATTTGAGTTTCAAACTCATGACTTCTTACATAGAATGTCTTTGAAATAGACACATTTTTATTTTCTAAAAAAAAAAGAAGAAAGGAAAATACACATTGTTTATGTTTAATCTTTCCTTCAGCGTAGAGGAAAAGATAATTAACTAATTGCCATATTTTTCTATAACAAATGTGTCTCTTTTAAGATAAAACGTACCAAAACCCTTAACAAGAGGGACGAATTGCTAATAAACTATTGGTACCAAACAGTACCGATTTTTTAAACTAAGACTTGAAAAACTAACAAATTTTAAAACGTTTAAAATATTTACATGTCATCCCAAATATAAAGTTTGTGAAAATTTAACAAATTTAAAGCGTTTGAAAAAAATTATAGAATTTTGATTTAAATTTTATGTCTATTGAGATATAAAATGAAAATTAACAAGCTAGATCCATTAACTTTGCTAGCTCTTGTTGTTATAAAATAAAGTAAAAAATGAGTTATCAATCAATCTAATATTTCAAAATTTATTTAATTGTGGAATGAATATTGTGATCTTGAATTAAATCAGATTATTGATAATTCTGATCTGACATGATTACCCTATTATTGTATTTGTGGAGTTGTTTAACTCTTGAATTATTTGCTTTGAAATTTTCTTTATTCATATTTAAAGCTCCTTAACTTAATGCATAGACTAATTTTAAATACTAATTGCTAAATTCTTTAAACATTTTTTTGTTTTGAAATACAAGTACAACAAGTATTGTTTGTATTGGTTCATAGATAGAAACAGGTCAGCAAAATGAGCTAATCTGTCTGGACATGATAACTGCTCTTGAGTTTCTGGTGGATTTGTATGATTTTTTAATGAAGTTATGATATGAAATTTTGTATGGATGTGAGGATGGTTTTTGCTGAGGTTCTGGCAAAAAATAAAAAAGGAATGTACATGGCTGGAGAAGATGCATGGTGGTTGATGGTGGGTGTGTTGTGTGTTGTCATTTGGTATATAAAAAAATATTTTTTTATTCCGAGTATAACAATAAAAATAATTTAAATTCACATTCAATTGTTTATATTATTCCAGCGCATAGCTTATTTTAATTAATAAGTTTCATGCAATAAAGAGACGGGAGCACTAAGCAATGGAGATAGGCGCAATTGGTTCTTGTCACTTAGACTTGGATAGTGCTGAAACTTGGAACTTTTTCTAAATTTAGTTCTAGTTTTTTTTTTTTTTTTCAGGGACAAAAATGTGTATTGCGATCAAGTCATAACATGTTTATAATGTAAACTCTGTATAAAAATATTATTTTATACAAGATTTATATTCGTAGTGGAGTGAGGTTATGGTACTATACATAACACATATATTGATCCGTAATTATGAATATTTTCATTTTAATGTTCAAACAGTCAATTTGAACTCTTCAACATGATTTTTATATGAAAATGTGCACATGTACATGCAAATTACATTTTACTTTTCTTAGATTTTTTTACTTAGCTAGATAAAAAATCACTATTTTTAAATGGCTCAAAATCTTTAGATCAAGTGGTTTTCTACCTATTTACGAGTACATTTTCATATAGATATCATGTTGTACAATTCATATCAATATTTTGAATTTTGAAAATAAAAATATAAATTTATAGTATGGACTAATATGCGGTATGGATGGACCGTAACCTAAATTTTATAGGATTAGAATAAAAATTCTCTACATAATTGGGTACATGCTTTATGATGGTAATTGTTGTTATTATGCGATAAGAAAAATAAAAATAGACAGCGAATGCATATTATTATTTAGTCTTACCTACTTGACAACGGCTCTGTAACTAATTCATGTTTGTTTTGCTTAACAATATTTTTGAGTGAAAAATGATGATAACAAAGAGTTTATTTATACGACAATTATTAGTTGGTAATACGAACCCATTTGATGTACTAGTTTTTTTTATATGTGAAACACTTGCTTTTAGCTGTCTGAAATTAAAAATTAAAAATAGAAGTTAAAATCTTGTCATGTTTTATGTTTTAGTGGTTTGATGTTGCCCTCACTTTTATTTCAACTTTTTTTTTTTTTTGCAAGAGAACGTATTTGTTCTTTCATTATTTCTTCTCTCCTTAGTTTTCTTTCATTTTTATTTATCAAACTAGTAGACAAATATTAAAATTATAAAACATTAATACCAGATAATTGTATTTTCTAGTCGTGTTATTCACCAAACAATTGAAATGATGAAAGAGTATAAAAGAGAATAGATTTCTATTTCGTACTATAATTATATTTTCTAGTCGTATTTATACACTTGTATTCGACGAGCATGAAATGTGAAGTAGTGAAATTGAAACTATTCCAACTAGGGGCTGTAAAAAAGCTCGTAACTCGTGATTTGCATCTGATTCGCTCGCTAACAGTTTGCTTGTTACTAGACCGAGCTGTTAATAAGCCAGCTCGCCACTAGCTCAATTCAGAATTAACAAGTTAAAGTTGGGGTCTAACTCGCTCACCAATTCGGGAGCTGGCTCGACAAGGCATCATTATGTGAATTTGTATGAATTTGTATGCATTTTATACTGTTCAGCTTAATCCAAAAAGTTTATAGAATTTATTTTCTTCTTAAAATAAGGTCTAGCCAGACCCAGCGAGCCAACTTGCCAGCTAGCTCGGTCCAACTTGTAAACAATTTCAAAATAAAATTTCAGCTCAAACATCTAAAATCAGCTCACTCGTGACTCGAAGAAGCTAACTTGTTGCCACCCCTAATTCCAACCTAAAGAGCCATCTTTTTTCAATTACTCTGTGATATAATCCGGTGAAATAAGAAAGGAATAAAGTGAAAAAAAAAAACAGTTCATAATTTTATTATAATTTGAATGTTTTCTTTTTCACATTTTTTTTTTCCAAATTCTTCAAATTTCACTTTTGTTGGAACAAACTATTTCACTATATATAATTAGAGATAGGCTAATGTGCTTTCGGTAGCATATGGGCCGAAATACACACGGTCAAAATTTGAAATTTCAAAATTCAAAAAGTTGATATGAACCGTTCATCTTGTTCTCCATATTAATATGTGCTTGGAGATCAAATTTTACATTTTTCTAAATTTTTTTATTATTATATTCCTTTTATTGTGGATAAAGTTCTATATATACAGTGGCGTAGAAGTTATGATCCGATGGTTGTGAATTAAGTAAAATTATTTAAAACTAATGAACTATCGACTATGAGGATTCATTGTCTACTTGTCTTCTCGTGATTAATTTTGTAATTTCTTCTAAATTAATTCACATCATACTTTGCATGCAGATGATAAAACCACGACCAGAACAAACTTATAAGCGAATAATATATATATTGGCAAAAATGTTTTCAAAAATTACTATTGAAAAATAAAAATTAACACCATTTGAAAATAAGAAGAGCAAGATTTTATGGATGAATTTCACAGCGTGAATTTTTTTTGATGAATTAAATATATCTGTTTTTCTTTATAAAATTTTGTCAATTTTAATTCTCAAATATTTTTTTTTTCGAAACAAGAATAATTTCCTTGTAAGCATTAGTTTTAACCTTAATTTCTGGGATAAGTGAATTATTTTAGTCTAGAAATTAGCATTCAGAAAAAGCAACAAAACCAAATTGAGAGAAGCGAAGTGTGAAAACAAGGCCGGATAGAATGTACACAATAGAAGTCAATTGGCCTTGCATTATTAATAGTTTTCTTATGTCATCTAGACAAAGTAAATAGATGTACACGAAATTTACCTTCAAACCAGCAAAAGTATTTCTTATTACAACCTTCATACAATTATTAATAACAATAAATTTGTGAAATTTAATACGGAGACTTAGTAGACTGATATCATAAAAAGTAATTGTTGCATCCGCCCAAATGTATCTATAATCGACTAAAAATATTACACACAATTAGCACATATAATGCTTTTTGAAAGGCATAATTTGAAATATTAAAACATCAAATATAATGTGTGATAATAAAGATTTGAATCCAAATTTACAGTTACAAGTAAAATTCTAACTACTAAACTACAAGTACATATATAACATTTTATTAGACTGAAATATAAAAAACTTAAAAATATCCGTAATTAATTTTTTAAAATCATATAGATAACTAAGTATTTATAACTTGACCGTAAATCGGTCATACTTAGACATTGTACACATTCGAGACAAAAAAAATATATTTTTTTAAATCATATGGCAGGGTATCCACACCGCATTACTAGTATGCCACTTCGCATTTGTTGTTAGAAGACAGTATCTATTCTACTTAATATAATTAGTTATAATTTCGTATTTTATTATTTAATTTGTATAATAAGAATTAATAATATAATTTAAATAGTGACATAATAGATGTATCGTATTCTTAATTTTTGAAAATTGCCGTATCGCCGTATCCGTATCGTATCCAATACGATACCTGTATCCGTACCCGTATTCATGCAATATAGGCGCACACAAATATTAAAGAAAAACAAACAGATCGTAAAACATATCAGACAAATTGAAATCCATTAAACTCAAAGTAGGTCAGATATCTATCAGACCCTAGAGGTGGAACTAGAAATTCATAATATGAGATACTAAAATTAAAATGAACAATATGTTGTTGGTGGTAATTGAATCTAAGGTCTCTCCAATTAGACATGTGATATTTTATGAGAAGAGCTAGACTGTGTAAAAAGTAAAAAAAAAATCAATTCAATTTCAATGTACATAACAAAAATTTTAAAATTATATAGTGGCTTAGCACCCGTACGGGTGAATGTAGATCCGTCTTTGATCAAACCTACTATGTTCTATGCAGAAAATAGTAGCAACATCCAAGTAAAGATGTCAACCCATCGTTCAGTTTTTCGTTATCTACACCTACGAATTCTCTTCTGTATTGGATGACAACCATACCACTTTGTATCATAGTCACAAGATTTGCAGATAATTCATTTTTTTTATGATGACGAACCAAACGCCGAATTATTTGGTTGACCGTATTTTGACTGAATTATTTCTGAATAATTCGCGAATTTTACAAACTTTTTTTCCTAATTTTTGGCAGAATATTTTTTTTTTTCTTGTAGGACTGAGATCTCTGATCCGAATAATTTCCGAATCATTCAGGAATCATACCTGAATTATTTCTTAATCACGAAATTTTGATCTTGCCGAACCGAATCCAAACAACATACTCTGTATATCGAACGGTAATGTATCGCACTTGTCAGTAATGCATAACACCGAATATTTACAAATACTCTGCCACTATGAACCCTTGGACTTATAACGATATAAATACTCGTGAACGCGTCTTCGGTCTTCGGTTCGGTCTTTCGCCTGATTTTATTCTGTGATTTTCAAAGAGGCCCCTTATTTACTGTTTCCCCGTTTTTTCAGTACAATTTCAGTTTCGACCTTACAAACTGACGAAAACCATGCATATTTTTCTCCTATGTGAAGTACAGCAACGAAAGCACAAAATGTCCATCCTTATCTGATCTCGTCATTTCCTTGGAAAAATATGATTTTTTTTTTCTATTCGATATTTTCTCGGTGGAAATTAAATGCGTTTTCGCCCTTTGTTATATCGGAGCATCTACATTCCTGAAACTCTTGGAGTTTCTAAATAACTGTTAACTAATTTTTAGAAACTTTATCTCTGAAAGTTTATAAACCCTCACATCCCTGAAACTCAAAATTAGAGTTTCTTAATTGCCACATCAGCAAATAAATTACAAGAGAAAAGAATTTTAGCGAATTATTTAGCCACGTCAGAGTTTATAAACGGTTTCTTATTAAGAAACTTTGAAGCAAAGTTGCTAAATAAGAAATCCATCTGCATCCCTGAAACTGGTTTAGAAACTGCCACATCAGATTAGAAACTCAAAGAGTTTCAGGGATGTAGATGCTCTGATACATCCATCCTGTATTTTGATTAAAAAAAAAAAAATTCGGCCTAAAACTTCTACACCTAATTAAAAAGATCACTCGAGAACCACTGAAACCTTGTGTTTGTATGTCTTATAAATTACTTTAAATCCTTATTGATATGTAATATAGTGCCATCATTCCATCAATATAGCATTTTTTTTCTCGTTTAAATTTTTTTTCTTTACAATAGATAGATCGAGTGTAAATTAAATGATCCTTTTGAAAATTTAAAAATGAAAATATATATTTCATAAAAATGAGTAAATTGTATGATTTCTTATTAATGTCAGGTCATTAATTTTTTTTTATCTGTATGATATTTTTCTTGTTTATTCTTATTGACGGTTTTCATATTATTTTATGTTTCTCTTGCCTTGTCTAACAAAAAATATTTATTAAACTTATCTAATGTGCAATAAAAAAATCATAGTAATATTTTTTTTGTATCTCTCTATAAACTTCTTCATAGTTAATAGTATTGTTTTCTGTTGTATAGACTTTTATGGATAAAAAACAGAATTTAGCATTTTTGTTGATTTGTCTTATTTCAAAATTATATTTTTCTTTAATAATAATAATATGCAATGGATTTTTTTTTGGAATGAAGTCTCAAAAATAATTTTAATGCTTCTATCAACTAGGACACTATTTTATTTTATAGTAATTAAAGCGAGATTCTATTGACAAATTTATTGCACACCTTTTCTAATTGCTCGAAGAAAACAATCATTTTGAATGGGTAATCGTAGCATTGGATCACTTGTGTTAAAAAAAAAAAATCTACATTTGACTTTGAGAAAAAACATAAATATTGATATTTGATTTCAACACTTCTTTTTTCCAACATGTCAAGAGTTTCTGTTATTTTATTTTAAATACTTTTTATCAAGTCCTATCTCATTTTTTAAACGTATAATTCAATGTTTTCTACGTAAGCATATTGAATTTGAATATTTTAATTGCCTGTATTTATCTTCGTACCAAAATATTTCGGTCAAAGCCGATTGTTAATATTTTTGAAGGCATTGTTCAAGCCTACTTACTATTTTTATTAAATCGAAATAAAATATATATAAACAAGAGATGGAAGAAAATCGTGACCTTGTATTTTTTTTTAGAGGAAAAAGTTAACCATATTTGTAATTTTAATTGCATCGGTCACAAATCACAAATATATGATCTAAGGAATAATATTTTGTCGTCACAGCAACATGAACTGGTTGCACGAGAGTACGAGACGATCATAATTTCAGGACCAGTTAATGCGAATCTTTTGCGATCAACACAATACGAGTATTTTCTTAAAATTTGAGGGCGTAATCAGAAAATTTTAAATTTTGGATGGAATCGAGGAGCAATTATTGATCCGAAGTCCCAGACTACCTACTTTGCCTAGAGCGAATACACAGGCTACAGTTCTTCTTTTGAAAGTAGAGTAGTAGACTACTAATACGCATGCGGGTCCCGTTGTCAGTGACTCATCGGGGAAAACAGAGGAAAAAAGGAGCGAAGAAAATTTATTACAATGTACACGTGGCGTCCATGTAAAGCGGTAGGACGAAATACCGTTCGACGGTATCCCGGAGTGGAAGTGCATGCAACCCTCCGACAAATTTACTGACCGCAGAAGGGCAAACTCGTCAAAAATTTCCCTCCTTTTCAGGTTTTGAAGAACCTCTCACCAAAAGACCAAATCCCGTCTTCTTTAATCGTACCGTATAAATGCCAGTGCTTTTAATTATGTGCTCTGATTGCGGTCTCCCACTGTTTCCCCCAGTACTTTATACGAAGCCGAGCCCTATCTGTAATAAATTATCAGCCTCCTAAATAAATCTGATTTTTTGAATCAACCTTTTTATCATATCGCTTATGTTTTTTTTTCCCACAGTATAATATATCATTTGAATCTATTAATTTTTATTCAGAGTTTTAATAATATTTTGTACCATATATTTATTAAATGTCATATGTATCATTTTCACAGTGCTATGCTTCCCATTTAAAAAAAAAAAAAAACATGTGTGTTTAATACTGCTATTTGTTTACTTTTACATTGGATTATACACTTCAATTGTAATATTTTAAAAGTTAAAGGTAATATTCATGTTTAAAAAACTTAACAAGTTTATATCTAGTTTTTGAATGTATGTCTTCAAGAAGTCCGCCGACCTCATGCGCTCAAAGCAAGAAATAAAATAGTATGAGACAAAGGAAGCAAACCTAAATTCATGCTTCTGGGCTAATTTGAACGCACAAGTTAAATTAGAAACACTGAACACTTGTCTTTAACAACTATACATAGTTCTGTCATTTTTTTAAATATCAGTGTTTATTTTCTAAAAACTCGGGATAGACAAAAAAAAATCCATTCAAAACACTACAAGTTCAGTAACATTGGAGCTTGCGTTATTTTAAAATTCTAGATTTTTAAAGTTAAAAAGCACACACAACTAAGAGTATATGTTATGCTTTTATTACAAGATATTTTAAACAGCAACTTAACAATTATGTATTATATCTATTTAAAATAAAAAAATCTTAAATAACGTTGAATTAGTACATGAGCTTAACTATGCATAACATGTCATTAAAGAATATGAAACACAATGTTGCAAGAGAACGTATTGACTAATACAATATAAATATTTCACTGTTCGTGCTATTTACATATTTAAAAGCATAAATTAACCACTAAAATCTCATTAAAATTTGGTCTATGAATACTATGCTACTACACGTATAGATCGATATACTCTACGGATGACACAAAAAAGAAAATTAAAATGGAGGGCAACAAGGAATATTATAGGATACAACAAATATTAAGATAAAAAATGACACTTAACTTCCATAGCTATATTTTTTGAAAGCATCTAATTATCTACCATTTGTCCACAGATTTGACTTGCGTGAATACTGTAACACTACTTCTACATGCTGTATAATTATATAATATATTACATAAAATATATCAGTTAATTACAAAACATCCAATAACTATTTAAAGTGGTTCTATGATAGTTAAAAATAGATTGCAACTTGCACAACATGACAAAAAAATTGTACTTTCAAACAATACTTTTGAAAATTGAAGTTATAGGAAGTTATTAACAGTTAGTGTTAGTTATTAACAGTTATTTTGACAAAAAACGTGACAAAAAGGCAAATTTAAATTTTCCGATTATTTTTTCTATTCTTTTTTCTCGATTTAATGAACACACAAATAAATCATCAAAATAATGAATACTGTAAAATTGACCACTTTAACTATAAAAATAAAATGTACAAACTATAAAATTACAGGCATGCAAAATTCACAGATGATAACGATAAAATAAAATGTTGAAAAATATCAAGTTAAACTGTGAAATGAAAAGGTAAAAACTATAAAATTAGAATATTAAATAAAATTAAAAAAATGTCAATTTTCAATACTGTAAAATTGTAAACCTAAACTGTGAAAATAAAAAGTAAAAACTATAAATTTACAACAATGTAAAATTAGCAGGTGAAAACAATTAAATACAATTTAAAAAAATATAAATTTTCAATACTGTAAAATTGTGAATTTAAAATGTGAAAACAAAACGTAAAAATTATAAAATTTCAATAATGTAAAATAAGCATATGAAAATGATAAAATAAAATATAAAAAAAATACAAAAACAAAACATACAACCTACAAACAATAAATACTGTAAAATTTATAAATCTAAATTATAAATCAATTTCATATATACTGTAAAAATTTTAAATCTAAATATACATCCATCATATGTTCAACAAAACCAATATTCTCCACACATAGCATATGTTCAACACAAACAATAATATTCACCACAAAATAGCAAATGCAGAGCAAATCTGATCGGATTTGGAAATTTGGGAAATGAAATTCAAAAAAGGAAGGTTACATCATCGGCCAACATGTTTAAATAGGAGGATACGAGACCGTTCGAAGGTGGGGACTGAAGGCAGTTAAAGTCAGTTGAACCGGGAGTCGAATAAGGCTGTGGACAGACAGTGGACAAAACAGGATGAACAATAACCTTTTCTCATATTTTTTTACTTGAAAATATTTATTTTTGCTGTAAATAAATACATACTTAAACTCATCAAGCACAATTCCATCACTTTGATTATAGACATATTTTGTATCCCCTGTAAAACTTAAAACAATATAAAAAACAATATTTTCAGCTCCTCTGGAGCGTTAGCTCCATTGACTCTGTCTGTGATGGAGACATGGAGTTATATTAAATTAAGTATTTCTATTATTTAATTATTAAACTAAAAACTCCGGGGTGATAATGATACGTTTTAGATGATCTATAATGTAAACAACGGGGAGATGCGAAACATTTCATTGAAATTAGTAACGTTCTTATAAAAATTAATTGTGCATAAGAAGAGATGCGAAACATTTCCACTAACGGAATTAGTAAAGCAAAAATAATATTGGAGCATTCTTTCACTGGTTGTCCCTTGGATGCTTCTTAGTTTTTTTTTTTCTTCGGGTGGTGGTCTCTCTTTCTTCCCCACCCTGCTGTGCATTATCTCGGAGAGAGAGAAAGAGATAAGGGTTTGATTTCCTCAACGAAGTTATCTCTCATTTTTTAAAACAAGTAAGGTCAAATTGTAGGTGATTGTCTTCTGATTTTCGTGTTTGGTTGCTGTTCTTACCTACATTCTGTCGAAATCACCAAAGAATATCTTTCCATTGTCGAGTTCTTTGTTTTTTTTTTCCTCACTCTGGTTTTTTTGATAACTTTCAAACAAGGGTTTTAGGTTTTTAGCAACATTTAATTTTTGTTGGCGCAAACATGTATACAGAAGCCTACGCTTAAATTGGGTTCTTATTTGAATTAAGTTACAAAATGGATTTTAGACGACCTTTTTATAGCTTTAAATTCCCTGTTTTTTCCAAAGCAAAGTTATCTGACCCTGTTTGTGTAGTATTAGTGTCTTTTTTGGTATGAACAATTCAAAAACAAATAAGCTTGAAGATGTTCAACTCTTTCATAAATTCTCTTTTGATCAGTCAATTCTGAAAATTCCCTTTTACATGCAACAATTTTTAGCTTTGTCAATTATGTTTGAATTTCCCACCTTTCCATTACCAGCTCAAGCTTTAATAACAAAGCATTTATCCGTACTAAATTTCAAAGTTAAATCCTGAAGCTGGCCTTTTCTACTTTTTTCCAGATTATTAGAGAAATCAAGGCCCTAGACCTCCTCACAACCTCCAATTCTCTCCACTATGAAGCTTATACAAAGATGGCCAAACAAGTTTAAATTGATGAATTAATTTGTAAGATCTCAATCAAACTCTCTTCTCCTTGTCAATGGAGACTCAAGTGGAAAGAAAACTATCTAGCGACAGCACCTAGCTTCTAACAAAGTCACGCATGTCTTCCGCAATTGCAAAGTCACCAGCCATGGCCTCACAGCCCACCACCACAAAAATGAAGGCCGGCAACACCTCTTCCCGTAATCTCGCTGGGTCAGGATCAAGCAGTGCTGGGTCGAAATCCAACCTGAGCTCCAACTCCACCTCACTGCCACGTAAAAGAGGCATCAATGGTAATGGTACTTCTTCAAGTGCATCCATTGAAAACCCTATTCTGGAGAATGAAACCCATGAAACAGGTGAAAAAGAAGTTACAGTAAAAGATGCTGCTACTTCAGCCAAGTCTACTTCTTCTCAGAGTAGATTACAGAAAAAACCGCTGTCTCCTTCTGTGTACCGACCAGCTTCATCCCCGTACCACTCTCCAAAAACTCCATCTGTCAGACCAGCTAGTTCCCTATCTTCCAAGAAGGGTTCTGTGTCCTCTACTTCTTCGCGAGATGGTTCTAGCCATACCAGTACAGCTGCCAGTAGCAGTACTAGATTGAAACGGAACTCTTCTACCATGTCTACTGCTTCTTCTTCTTCCACTGCTGCTAATTATGCAGTGAAGACAACTATGTTGCACATGGCTAGGAGACGAGTTGGGTCAGAATCTGATTTAGTTACTAAGAAGAAAAGCTCAACTTCAAATGTAAAGGATTTGCAGGCTTTAATGTTGCCGAAGGTGGAGAATGCAAGTGATGACCGGGTTGGTAATTTTAATGTTTTATCTCTGGGTTTTAATTTTGAATATTGGCCAATGAATTGGTATCCAATTCCAAACTGGTTTGTAGGTTAGTGTCCTTGCTCCTCAATTGTGGAAATGAGCCCCACCTGTAATCAATTAAGCTTCCAGTTGGGCACAGATGCCTCAAAATTTGTATCCAATTGAGTATTAGTTAATTATGAGATTTGACAATTCAGTCTCCATTTAACTTTAATGGTCCTGGATCTAACCTAAAATAGCTTTAGCATACATCACAGAATTAAAAATTTGGAAGTACAGAATTTAAAAAAAAACCTGGAAATGAGGGGAGGAGCAATTTAGTCAATTACTCATCAGGGCATTGCAAGTACCAGAAGCACTAAATAAGATGCACAAAACCTGAGGATTTCATCCTTGGTGATACCTAACTGTGCTCTTGCTAATTATCTTAACTAAAAAAACTTTTCTAATTTTTGGCAGAGGTTGGATAGGAGAGGCCACCGAGTTTCTAATCTAAGACAATTGAGTTTGTCACCAAATTTGGAGGTCAGATACTAATTACAGTATGAATTAATTTTTGACATGTCCTTTGGTTATTCTACATAAAGTTTATTTATTCCATTAGCAAACTTTATGCTTGTCCTACTTATGCCATACATTACAAGGCATAAGAACTTTTCTTTGTGTAATTTTGTTCTTTGTTTTTCTTGTATCTAATATATTCCTCAATTTTCCCTATAGTTTGTTTATCTCAGAGATAATCGCTTGTCATCAGTTGAGGGTATTGAGGCTTTGCAGCGTGTCAAGGTTCTTATATTTACTTCTTAAGTATTTTCTCCAAGGAATTGGTCAGTACATACCAGCTGAAGTTCCATTCATGATATCAGCTTCTCTCCTGTTGTATGGATCTTAATTGAGGATAATGTAACTAGGCGTTGAAACATTACAGAAAACCCCTAAATTATACTGTACCTTACTTGTACCCTAAACTGATTCTGCAAAATAGATGCCTTTAAAAAGCCCAATATGATATAGTACCATAGCAGTGAGGTCTGTGGTGTTGTATACCTGTGGAATCTCAAATCATCACTGATGTGAAAAACTAACTTCATAATTCTTTCTCCACCATATAGGTTCTGGATTTAAGCTTTAATGAGTTCAAGGCCGCAGTTTTTGATCCTCTTGGGAATTGCAAAGGCCTACAAGTGAGTACATTACATTTTGCTATTTTCATATATCCTGTAGGGGGAAGTTCCATATCTAGCTAGCCCTGTGAATTCCCAGAGTATCCAATATACCTTGGCTTCCAGATCCACCTTGAAAGGATCCCTAATATGCCCTCTTGATGAAGCACCTTTCTCTATGGGTTTTAGAGGAAGGACATGTAGTCTGGGCGTTTTTTGAAATGAGAGGTATATTGGGTATTATATTTCTTAGATGCTTGAGGTTATTCAGGTCAATTCTTGTTCTGCAATACTGATTAATTCCTCTTAGCTCTATTACTGATATATTTTTTTCTTTAACTTATTGCTTTAGCAACTTTACCTTGCTGGTAACCAAATTACATCACTTGCTAGCTTGCCTGAACTCCCCAACTTGGAGGTACTTAGCCTTATCAATCCATCATTCTTTTATCTTATTTTGTTGAAATCACTAATCTCTCTCTCTCTCTCTCTCTCTCTCTCTCTAGTTCCTCTCTGTGGCACAAAATAAACTAAGATCCCTATCTATGGGTAGCCAGCCAAAATTACAGGCAAGTTTGTTTTTCAATGCACTTTTATTTATTTTATTTTTTATTTTTCTTCATTGTTGTCTTGTGAACCTTTCCTATCCCTACCTCTGTCAGGTGCTAGCGGCTAGTAAGAATAAAATATCTACACTGAAGGGTTTCCCACATTTACCCTCTCTTGAGGTAATGCAAGCTTTTATATATTTTTTCTTTTGACACTTGTCACTTTGTCAATTTTTGTAGCTGCATTTATTGTGACAAAGGATTACTGATACCTGGTCGGTACCAGACGGGATTGGTGCTAGTCAGGAATGTCTTTGTCCAATACGTAGTTCGTCCCCAAATTACAATATTATCAAGTTCTTTCTGACAAAATTATATAGTTTCATCAAAAGAATTGAACAGGCATGAATTTAGTCATATAATCCATATGATGGTTTCTTGCTAAATGGGAAAAACCAGTAGATATTATTTTCCATATGTTACGAAAAAAGAAGCTTTTCTTTTGTAAAATCTCTATCAATCCACTTCCATTTTATATTATGTTTAATATGGTAAGAATTTAGTATTGTATTTAAAATATTCGTTCTAAAATAAATGCAGCATTTGCGCCTGGAAGAGAACCCAATTTTAGAGATTCCTCATGTAGAAGCGGCTTCTTTATTACTCGTGGGCCCAACCTTGAGAAAGTTCAACAACCGAGGTACTGTTTCAATGGTTGTAGTGGGTTAGGGGTAGGATTTAGAGAGGTCGTTTGAGGGATTAGTTGGTTTGTTGAATTATGAAATCGTGTATAAGTTGGTTGTTATATAAACCTTGTATAAGTAATGAGCCAGGTGGCTGGTAAAGCGGTGCTTATTTATTTATTTAAAAAAAGAAGTTTGCAGCACGGTAACAGCAAGTCTTAACCACAACTTCTATACATATAATCTCATTTATATCATAATTTCCTAATATGAAACTTGGTAGCTAGCGTCTGGCCTTGTTTTGGGCCATGCTGATGATAATTTCCTAATATTGAAACTCATTGCAGTTAGCATCTGGCCTTGTTTCAGGCTATGGTGATGACTGGTTGTGTAATAATTTGGAATTGACTATACTAAGACTGGATCAACTGCAGTATCCTGACCTAATTAAAATTGCAGATCTTGTACCAAGTGAAGTGGAGGTAGCCAAAAAGTATCCTCCGCATACAGCTTTATGTGTTAGAAATGGATGGGCCTTCTGTTTTCCCGAGGCAGCTGCTGGTAGGGCCTAAAGCACTTTTTTATCATTTTTGTACTGTTTTTATCTGGCTCTTGCCGGTTGAATAACAGTTGGTAAGGTTTGACTACTTATTCTTTGCTTGGATTTCCATGCCTTATTTTGAGGGTTTATGTGATCAAGGTACAATTGGGATGAATTAATATCCCGAAATGATAATATACAGCTAGAACAATACTAGTTAGGTACCATGAACTTTTATTGGAGACCACAAGGAGCGAAGAAAAGAAAGCATACACATAAAAATAGAGGCAAGATAAAACAGAAAATAAATAAGAAAATTGGTTTGTATAAGTTTTTTGGTTATGAATAACATGATATAAACATCATTTAATCGTTTATTATATATTTCATTAAGACAACGTAGAATATTTATGTTCTTCTTATTTGTAATTTGCCTGAAAATCTTAAATGAGGTAGAATCAACCTTTTCCTTTCTCACTGAGCAATGGAAGGCCCGGGTACCGCCAGGCTACACTGTTGGAGAAGCATCTGTCGATCAGCCATTTGAAGATGATGCTTGCAGTTGTCATTTCACCTTCAACTATGCAAATGGCGAAAACCATGATTTGGCCCTCAAGTATAAGTGGTATGTTGGTGGTAGAACCCCTACCAATTTTTCGCATAATCATGGAGCGATAGATAAGGTACTTAAATTTTTTTTTTTCTGAAGATAATATTAATATCAAGATCTCTGGGCTCAACTTGCTTGCCCTTTGCAAACGAATTATACAAAATTTTGTACACTTCTTTTGTAAAATTTGAGACAAAAGTTGGATACAGAAACAGTAACTGCAGTGAAAATGCTATTTCCTAATTTAGTTTTTATAGATAATTTTTTTTATTTTGTAAAGGACTCTGCCTCCATGCTGGAATGAGAAACAGTCGGCTAGTTCTAAAATCATTATTCTTCTTCTATTAAGATATCACTTGCTTTTAAAAGGTTTATTGGCCAAAAAGAGAAGAAGTGGGAAGATTTTTAAAGGTCGAGTGCGTTGCAGTGTTAGATGGTGAAGAGTTTGGCCCAATTTTTGCAATAAGTAAAGCTGTTCTGTCAGGTATTACTTCCTCTCTCTTTGTTGTGCATGTGATTAGGGATTGTTTCAAAAGATATCCAATAGTTTGTAGAATATAATGCACATTAACTGAGTTTTTAGAAAATAAGAATGACCACCTGCCCTTAGTTAAGTGATCTTATCATACTTCTACTTATCATCCAATCAAATATCTTGTCCAAGTACTTTCCATTTTTCTTTTATCTAATTGTGTAAACCTTAACACTGAAATTATCAGTGGCTTTGTTCAAATATAATGAAGGTGTGAATTTGTCAACAACTAAGTAATTTCTAGGACAAGAGACTGATTAATTAGATTTTCCATGTCAAATACATGTCTCTTTTCTGCAAATAAGGAAAATAATGGGGCCCTTCTGCAGGCACCACTTAATTATTAAATTGCTCACGACTGCATCTTATTTCTTTTCATGCATCAGGCACTGGAATACCAAAGGTGGTAGAACTGACAGTAGATGGTGAGCTTGTAGAAGGAAATGTACTGCGAGGCTCTGCTAAGGTTGCTTGGTGTGGTGGTACACCTGGTAAAGGTGTTTCAAGGTTAGTAGCTTATTTTATTTCTTCTTGTTAATTGTTGTCATCACATTTACGACTAAAAACATGGGAGGCACCTTTGTGCTGTCAGCATGGGCAATTTGATATCACCTCTCTTTTTGGTCTGCTATGGTTTACAATTCTTTGTTATCCAAATGTCAAAGCTGAAATTGAGAAGGGTTTGACGTAGTCGATTATCATTAAATAAATGCCTGCTGGGACTAGGGGTGGCAACGAGCTAGCTCATCAGGAGCTAGACCCAGCTCGTGATCGGCCTGCTACAACAACCGAGTGAGTTGAGATTAAGGGACCAAGCTAGAATCTTAGCTCATAATCGGACCGAGCCAGTAGCGAGCTGAACCGAGCTGGCTCGTTTAGCACGCTGGGCTTTGTTTGGGCTAGTATCTTACAAATTTAAAAAAAGAAAGAAAAAGATAATGAAGCCCATCAAACAATGCATCAAATATTCATTTTTAAGTGCAGTTAATAGAATGAAACAAGCCCATCAAACAAAGCATCAAACATAGTAATTGGTAGAATGACAAAAATGCATGAATATTGAATAAAAAACAACAAATTGTAAACCCTAACCTTTCATCCAACGGGTCAGATCAAATCGTAAAAATCTATCTAACAAGCGACCTAGCTCGTGAGCGAGCTAGGCCCAGCTCAAACTCGTTTAATCTGGACCGAGCCATTAACGAGCTAGCTCATTAACAGTTCAGGCCAGAAATAAACAAGCTGTTAGCGATCGAGTCACGGACTGGTCCCCTCGTTAACAGTTCGGGCCAGCAACGAATGAGCTGTTAGCGATCGAGTCACGGACTGATCCCAATCGATCCATGAGTCATGAGCTTTTTTGCTACCCCTAGCTGGGACAAGACCTGCTAGCTATTGTGCCAGTTGGGTTGACTGTCAGGTTGGTGCTGCCAAATAGTTAACATGGTTGGTTTTGGATAGGTACTCAATATGTTTTTTTACTGAAAGTCATTGGGATAATGGGAAGTTTTGCCCGGTACTTTAAAAAAATATATAATATATATTTTTTATGGAAGAATCTAATTGTTCATTTATTCTTTCTTTTTCGTAGCTGGTCAAGGGAAGGGTGGAATAGTTCAGAGATAATACAGGGAGCAGAAAAGGAGGAATATAAGCTTACTCTAAATGATGTGAGCTCTAGTTTAGTATATATGTACACACCGATAACACAAGAGGGCACTAAGGGAGAAAGGAAGCATTTCAACACTGGCGTTGTAGAAGCAGGTGTTTCTTTCTTTCTTTTTTTATGCAAACATTTTCAAGAATGCTCTCTATTTTGAGGTGGGTTGCTATTCAAAATCAAACTTCCAGAATAAATAATGTTGTGTATAATGCAGAAAGATTCATGTGCAAATTCAGTTACAAAGACACCCAATAAAGGCTCCAGTTAACTGCAATTCTGCAATACACAGAAAAATAGTTCCATTTGAGGAAAGTTTTTGTGAGGTCATTGCACGGTTGAGGTTTAATCAGGGCTAAGTTGGAATAGTTTGTGACTTGATTTCTGCATGTAAAGTTGGGTTGTATTAGCTATTTGCAAAATTCAAATGGTACCATATCTGTCTCCTTGTGTAACTAGCTGAAATTTGGGTGTATATGCAGAAAGTGAAATTGTTTACTTGCCTCTTTGCTTGCTTTTGGAGGAATGCCTGACTGATCACTTTGTTACTTTTTTTTTCTCAGCTGCTCCATCTGTCAGCAATTTACAAATAGAGGGAGATGCAACAGAAGACAATACATTAATTGCTGTTGGGACTTACTTTGGTGGCAAGGAGGGCCCCTCAAAATATAGATGGCTGAGAGAAAAAGAAAACGGGTATGCACCAAGTACCTTTTTTCATGGATCCTTTTACTTGCTATTACTCACCATTATAATCATAGCACATAAATTTGATCCAGTTGAGATTCCATTGCAAGCTTTTGGATTTTGTTGGGTTTAATTTTAGCTGTATCTTTATACTTTTTTTTTTCTTTTTTCTGAGCAGTGAATTTGTGCTGGTATCATCTGGGACAACTGAGTATACCTTGACCAAGCAGGATATTGGATCACGTCTAAAATTCATGTACATCCCTGTTAATCTTGAAGGTTCGTTATACTGAATTTACAAACTTGAGGTATGTTAGCATGTTTTCATGTCAGCAAGTTTAACTGGATAAATACAATTTGTTTGACTTGCACAGGTGAGGAGGGTGAACCGGGTTATGTCATGACAGAGATCGTTAAGAAAGGTACATTCTTTTCTTTTCTTTCTCTCTCTGGGAAAATGTAGCAAATTTATGCATCTCAATGCATGCATACGTTGGCATACCTGTACATACATACTGTTGGCAAATAAAAACAGAATGGTAATCAGATTACCTTTTCTCCAAGTGTAAGATACTTGGATCAGTTGGGTGCGCACTATAAGAATCGTGTTACTGGAAGCCTGTGATGTGCTCAATGCTATCCATCTTTTTCGTATAACAGTGTTGTGAGATGGCTACTAGAGTCCCTCGTTTAACGGCAAACTTTTCTTATGTATGCATGTATAATATATCTAATTGATTGTAAAACCATGTTTCAGCTCCACCAAAAGTGATAAATTTGAAAATCGTGGGTGAGATGAGGGAAGGGAGCAAGGTGACAGCCACCTCCACCATCACTGGTGGTACTGAGGGATGTAGTAGGGTTCAATGGTTCAAGTCAACTTCTTCAAAATTTGAGGATGAAAATGCTCTTGAAGCCCTCACCACTTCCAAAGTAGCTAAGGTTAGAACAGGGAAGAATAATGGAATCTTCTGTATATGCTACTGTCCTTGTACTTCTTGTAAGTTCTATTCAAAAGCAAATAGTGTAGACCATCGCTAGTTTGTGAGATGTAAAACGTTGATTGCTTTGAGTTGCTATTGAAAATTAAAAGATAAAATTGAGATTTGGCCAGTTAATTACAAGGATTAACTTAGTCAAGTATGAGAATCTGAGGACGGACTTCTTTTTTTATACAATCTATACTGTTACGTAATTAACCTACTTTTATTCACTATTATTTGTTAATGTTTTTAGATGTTTAGAGTTCCTCTGGCCGCTATTGGATATTATATTGTGGCTAAGCTAACTCCTATGGCCCCAGATGGTGAAATTGGTGAACCGGCTTATTTTGTATCAGAAAGCATTGTTGAAAGTAAGATCTTAAATCATATTCATGGTTCATATATAGTAAGTTGGATTTTAGATTAGGTCCTGTTCATGAGTGCAGTACTGTTGCCCTGCCCATGTGAGAGACTTTGTGGGCCTTTGGTTTATCGTTGTTTTTTTAGGAAGGTTTATTGTTGTTAATTCTCTGTCCTTTTACTACATTACATTCATTATACTTGTTAATTTTAACAAGGATGAACAGCATATATACATGGTCAACATATATATACATAAGAGCCAATCAGATGTTGTCCGATCATCATTCTTGAAAAAGGCATCTTATACTGCATGTAGTGGTTAATATTGTCATTTGATTAGTTTTATATCATTTGTTATTTTTTTTATTTTGTTGTAGCTCTGCCACCAAGCTTGAATTTTTTGACAATTACTGGTGAGTTATCAGAGGGCGAAGTTTTGACGGCATCATATGGTTATATAGGGGGCTACGAAGGGAAAAGCCAATGCCGTTGGTATCTGCATGAGGTACTAAGATTACAATTGCACTATACCATTACATATGTGTGTAAGCCTCTTATGAATTCTTGTCTGCAATTGAAGCTAAACTATCCAATAGGAAAATTGATAATTGGGTGCTCTGTTGCTTAGTTGCACAACATGATTGATTGAGGCACAATAATACAATTAAAGGTCCACGATGCTCATATTGTGCTTCTATGAGTGTCGGCTGTTTCTAGTTTGATCTTTATCTAATTGGCCAGTCTCTTGGCAATTGCCAGAATGAAGGTGATGAAGGTGAATTGTTACAAGAGGCAACTGGACTTCTTCAATACAGGATTGCAAAAGATGCCATTGGAAAATATATTTCTTTTGAATGCACACCTGTACGAGATGATGGTACCATTGGTGAGCCCAGAATTCACCTTAGCACAGAGCCAGTTAGGCCAGGTACTTGACATTTTCTGATTCAAATTCTTAGTAACTCTTATGCTAGAACAGGTGGAGCAAATTTATCATTTTGGATTGGTGCAATTGGAGTTGAGCATGAAAACTTTTGCTTGTTTCCTGTTCTGCAGCAATGAAAAGCTGGTTTGCAATTGTTGACCGACGTAAAATGCACAATAGTTTTTTTATTCCATTTTTGCATCCCTTAGGCACTTCATGTTTAGTCTAAAATTGGCAAGGTACACCAGTTGGAAATTAAGTTTCATGAAATTTGAAACAAAAAAAAAAAGGAAAAACTTCTTATAAAAGTCGATGCATAAAGCCATTTATGAAAAGTGATTTATGGTTTGATACAAGCCTTAGTACCAAAATGATGACATATGGTAGTTAATCTACTAAATCCTTTGATTTGCCTGACAGGTAGCCCTAGATTAATTTCTCTAGATGTAGTGGGTCAACCTGTTGAGGGGACCACGCTAGTTGCTAACAAACGGTACTGGGGAGGTGAAGAAGGCGACTCCATCTTCCAGTGGTTTCTGGTACCCTATTTTTATTATTGCCATTGTCATTGTCATCATCATCATTTTTATTCTGAAATAAATATACCCTTCTCTTAGATCTTTTTACCATAATTTTGGAATAATTTTATGCATGTCCCTCCAAAACTTCATGTATACATCCAAAATGGGAACCCTCTTATACACCCCCTCTTAAAGCCTGCAATATGCTACAGATATCTCTAGCAATTATTTTTGAAAGCATTCAATACTACCTTTTGTTTGTGTTGTAGAAATAGAATGTTAGGAAGGAGAGATACTTTGGAGATCCTTCTTGATTTATATGATATTTCATGTTCTCTACTCTGTATGGTTTATATGACATTCCTTTTTTTTGGAATGTACATGCAAAAGAAATTTGAAATTGAAAAGATGTTCGGTTTATAGAGGTCTAATTGATATTGAACATATCCATTTTAATTAACCCTCTCACTGGCCATTTTCTTATGTTATTTCAAATTTGAGGGTAACTGAGTTTAAAATTGACTTAGTGAGATAATTCAGGGGCTTATTTAGTAATATCTAGTTACGCGTGTACCTTAATCGATGCTCATACTGAGGGTTAATTGAACCTAATCCAGATTTGGGTACATGTTTAACTAAAATGAGGTATATGTTGTATTGTGCTCCAGACTGATTCAGATGGTATCAAAACTGAAGTTGAAGGTGCTACAAGTGCTTCTTACACTTTAACATTGGGTGATATAGGATCCCGCATTTCTGTTTCTTGTGAGCCAGTCAGAAACGATGGGGCCCGTGGTCCAGTTGTTATTTCTGAACATCTTGGTCCTATCCTACCAGGTACGCTGATTGTTTTTTTTTTTTAGCAAACCATTCATTAAAATGCCACTTGTTTGTTTTCGAGCAAATAGTATAATACAATATAGCCTAACTAACATCAGTGCTTGGTTTTAGATTTGTTTCAACTCCTTAAGATTATATAAGGTTACTAGAAAAAAAAAATCAAGGGCAATTAAGTTAATTTTTCTTGAGGTCTCTGGCTTTAGCATATTATTCAAAAATGTCCTCTGAAATAGGTTTTGTATGCAATATGGTAAGTATTGGGTGTAGTTGCTGAATTCCATTTTTATTTGTGGCTACAATTACAAGTGATATTTTGCTTTTAGCATTTGTCTTGCGACTTTTCATTTTTATTATTTTATAATTTTGTTATCCAGGGCCACCAACATGTCACTCACTAGAACTTGTTGGGGCACCGACTGAAGGAGCATGCTTGAGCTTTGTTGCTGGCTACATGGGAGGGTAAACTCTTCTTGTTTTTTTTTGTCCTTTTCAATTTTCAAACATACAATGATGGGGAGACCTGTTATTTATTCAACTTCCTATTGTACATAACAATTATTGTAGTGTGAGAGGAAGCTGCATGCAAGAATGGTTCCAGGTGAATAGTGCCGGGGTGAAAGAAAAACTAACCGAGAACGGTGGGAATCCTCAATATCTCAAAAGTCAGCTTATCCACTTGTTTTTTCTCCTCTAATAATTTCTTTTTTTGTATAGAATTTCTTGATTTAACACTTGACTATATCGGGTCACAAATCGAGCTCGTCTTTACACCGGTACGAAATGACGGTCAAAGGGGGTCTCCGGTGAGCGTTATTTCAGATGTCATCATCCCAGGTGAGTGCTTTCTAATTTTGATGCTTGCTATCTGTTCATATTAGCACCATGCAGAATTAGTTAATATTAAAATAGAGCCCCAACTCAAACATGAATCCAAATAATGCACAAAGGAAATTTGAATTTACAAAAAGAAAGATAAAAGAAGCCTACTACAGGGCCGGTGAAATGTGTTAACACACTGGTACAGTACATAAACAGGTTTCTAGAGTATTTAATAGAGTTAGTTAGAAGTCAGTTAGCCATGTTAGTTAGACGTGGTAGTTAGAACTGATATCAACAGATCAGTTAGTTAGTTAATGGCAAGACATGTAATTAGCAAAGAGATAACTGATCTGTGCTCTATAAAAGAGATGTAATACAGCTTTGTAAGAGATTAACAAAAGATGAAAACAAAGATTTCTTTCTAAAATTCTTCTGTCTCTCGTTCTTTAGTATTTCATGTACTGTATTAATTTAGCAATATTTAGTTTTGTTTTTACCTAAATCCTTTGACAAATATTTAGTTCCTATTTCTTTCTGATACAGGGGAACCAAGAGGTGTTGAGCTGATTTTACCAGATTGTTGTGAGGATGTTGAAATAGTACCACTTAAAAAATATTTTGGAGGGAACGAAGGCCCTGGTATATACACATGGTACCGAATAAGAGAGAAGCCTGCTGAGCAAGATTTGATTTCATTAACGTCTTTATCTGAAGCTCTTCTCGTCTCAGAAACCTTGTGAGTTACCGCAGCTTTATGTTGGAAATTCCCTTTTCCTTACCGGCCAATGAAATAACGTATTCCTTAAGAGAAGATAAATTTACTAACCAAAAGTAAACTCTCCCCAATGCATAACAAACTATCCCTAGTTGTCCCTAGCATATAATACATGGTGCAGTATACCTCATTAGATATTCGGTCATGCCTTTTGTTACCTGTCTGATGTTTTGCGGGTGCTATTTTAGCCAGTATCCTCATCTTAAAAGAAAGAACTTTCTGTTATTAAATTCTTTTTAAACTCTTCCACCTTTTGTACTTGTCTGTTTGTATTCTGAAAAACAGAACTTACAAATCTTTGCTTGAGGATGTGGGCTTTTACCTGGCCCTAAGGTGGGTTCCAACACGGGATGATGGAGCAATTGGTGGTGCTTTAGTTTCCATCAGCCCTAATCCAGTAATGCCTGGTTAGTTTAATTCACTAAAAATGCTCTTCCCTTTGATAAAAGTTGTTGTAATCTCCACTGAATTCTCAAAACTCCAGCCGCATGCTCCATAATAATGGGAGTTGGTCCCAATTTAAGTCAACTAGGACCAAATTAGTCAAGTTTCCTTGATTAAGTCAGCTGATACTTGATTTAAACCATTGCCTCAACTCATTTTTTTTCAACTGAAACGAAAAGAAATATCAAGAGTTCGCAAAATCTGATCAAAGACTGATACAGATGGATTAGATTCTAGTTGTACCCAATAGTATGTGGCAATCCATGGGTAGTACTATAAGAAGGCCGCTCAAATTTTATTTCTTATTTTAGACCCTGATGTTATTCTTATTTATCAGCAAACGCAGTTGTATCGGGAGTTTGTTTGAAGGAGATAGGTAGAGGTGTATACGCTGGTGAAGGAGTATACTATGGTGGATACGAAGGTACAAGCTTGTACAGCTGGCACAGGGAGACAAGTGAAGGAACCCTTACAAGAATCGATGGTGCCGATTCAACCACATATGAAGTCACTGATTCTGACTACACCTGCCGTATATTGTTTGGGTAGTTACTCATTGTCAATCTCATATCCTATAGTTCAGTCAGGCTAAGGCTATGCTTTATGCCTCAATTAATCCTCAGTTTTACAAATGTGATCCATTTTATTTTTCCCTCAGTTGTGCAATATGCCTCAATTAAGCATAAGTTTAATCTCTCTCTAGGTACACACCGGTGCGATCTGATGGAGTTGTGGGTGATATTGTATTATCTGAGCCATCTGATGTGCTATACCCTGGTATTGCCAATTTTTTTTTTCTAGTAAAGCCTACAGTAGAAGACAATGTGGAATAAATGACAACTTGTATGCCTGTCTACCTTTTCTTATGTTATTTCTCAGAGCTCCTGCAAATAGAAAGCCTTTCATTGAAAGGGAAGGCAATTGAAGGAGACATGCTAACGGCTGTAGAAATCACACCAGATAACGAGTTGCAGAGAAATGTTTGGAGCAAATACAAGAGAGAGATTACATACCAGTGGTATGTTCAAGTAATGCATATGATTGCTATACCACCTCATAAATCACATGCATCTTTGTTTTTTTTTGTGTAATTTCACAAATTAATTTGGTACGACTTGGGTTGGTACAGGCATGACTTTGTCAGTGGATTTTGTTTTGGTGTTCTTTTAGATGGGTTATATGAAAATTAGATTATAAAACTTCATCACAATTTTTTTTATCTTTATTAATTTTTATCTCCATTTACTTTTCTCGGGAAATAGGTATTACTCAATAAACTCGGGTGAGACACAATCATATGAGATACTCGCTCATGCTTATAACTCTCGATGGTACAAGCTTCGGTATGAGGATATAGGACGGTGCATTAAGTGTGAGTGCACAGTTGTTGATGCTTTTGGAAGATCAAGTGTCCCAGCCTCAGCAACAACTTCCTCTGTTGTTCCAGGTTGTCCCTCCCTCCCTATTTAACACATGCACACACCCCACCCCACAGCCACACATAAACTTGTTGTTCCCTTAGCAAGGGTTTCAATTTTGAAAGAAATCCTGCAAATTTTGGCACTACAATTGGTACCAAACCTCACTCGTGTCCCGCTGGTCAGGGGATTTGTCCATAATGTTAGTTGGGGGAAATTAATGTTTAAGCATATAGATGCCCTTGATTAAATGAAAAGTAATACAAGTACCTATGAGTATAACAAACATGTAAATGGCATATATATGTATTATTTCTAGGGATACCTAAAATAGAAAAGCTTGAGATAGAAGGGAGAGGTTTCCACACCAACTTATATGCTGTGAAGGGAGTCTATACAGGGGGCAAAGAGGGAAAAAGCCGAATTCAGTGGCTACGGTCTATGGTCGGGAGCCCAGACCTCATCTCAATTCCTGGTTAGTGTGCATTTTTTCCACCCAACCTTTACTAAGCTATTTTTTGGGTGGCAAATGAAATTCTACAAAATTTCAAATAAAACTTAGAAGTTCCTTGTACCACCTAGCACAGTTGGATGAGGCATTGCCCTCTGTGTGGGAGGTCACAGGTTCAGAACCCACTGCTCACAGTAGGGTTGATTTTAGGGCTTTGACCCTCATCTCATGCTAAAAATAAAATAAAAATCATTATTAGGTTATTATGATGGAAATGTTTGTTAGAATTTTGATGAACTGGATTTCCCTTTGCACTTCACCCTATTCTTTCTTGCTCTTAGATAAGCTGATCAAATCAAAGTTAATCAGTTCTGGCTCTCTTTACCAAATTTTCTTATGGTTCTTTTAGCTGTTATCGGGCTTAGTCTAGTATGATGAATATCACAACAAGTTGATCATTTCTAGTTGATCTGTTCGTTTTGGTCTGATGTACAAGTTTTTTAGTTAAATAGTTTGGATTTGTTTGATAAATAACTATCAGTTCTCACATTTTGCTTTAAAAATATTACAGGAGAGGTCGGGAGAATGTATGAGGCAAATGTAGATGATGTGGGGTATCGACTGGTTGCAATTTATACTCCTGTGCGGGAGGATGGGGTTGAGGGACAGCCTGTCTCTGTCTCAACTGAGCCTATTACAGTTGGTAGGGTTTCAAAATGCTCTTTGACTTGCTCCTAAAATTTTACGAGTATATTAGCCGATAGATTATGGATTTCCCATGTGAATACATAAGAGCATTTATGAAACAAAGGTTTTGAAAAAAATTACTAGCAGCAGCCAATACACTGCATGATCCTGATATTGTATGTCTTATGTATTGATCTTTTTATTATTATTTCTTTGCATTCAGAACCTGATATTCTTCAAGAAGTGAAGGAGAAGCTCACCCTTGGTTCCGTGAAGTTTGAGGTCATCACACTTTTGTTACATTCGTTAATTTATTTATTTGTCTATCATAAAGTGACTCTGGAAGGGAAATCCAGAGTTTTAGACTCTTCATATTAATCTACTTCACATGCATTGGGTTTTCAACCTCTTGATCTGACAAAAGTTGTGTTCAGAACTTCACATAACTCCTTTTATAAATGATAACATGTTTTGTTTAAAATTTGAAACAGGTATTGCGTGACAAAGACCACTCTGAGAGAAGGGTAATTAAATTTTTAACCCGCTAAATATTCATCGGAACCTTTTTATGTCATAGCACCAATCATTTCTTTTATTTGTACAAATCGTTCATGATTTATATCTATTGCTGAAAATCCCAAAGCTTAAAGATTACTCGGTGACTGTTTGAAAACCTGAGCTGCATTAGGCCTATCATTTACTTATTACATAAATTTGAAATTATTTAAATGTTTACGAATCCAGCTGATCTCCAAAATAAAATTGTTCACTATGACATCTTTTTTTTATTCAACTCTTTCACTGGGCCAATTTTCAAGAAAGCAGGACCACAGGGTAGAATGACATATCCCACTTATCATTACTTGTCCACTTAAAAGCGTGTAGTTTTGACAAGAACCAGAAATTTTGATGTCGTTCTCTGGATGTTGGGAAATTATGGGAATTAATTTTTGTTGCTTGTGAAAATAATCTTGCCGGAGTATCAATGGTTTGGGTTGGTAAGTGTTATTTTATTTTCACAGGCTCCAGGAGTTGCAAATTTAGAGAAGAGGATCTTAGAGCTTAGCAAGAAGCGAATGAAGGTTGTGAAGCCAGGCTCCAAGGCTTCGTTTCCCTCCACTGAAGCACGGGGCTCCTATTCCCCTCCTTTCCATGTACGCTTTTATTTATACCCCTTGCATAACTTTCAAAGTCACAATAGTCCCTGCATGTGTATATAATTCTGTATCAAAAATTGTAATTCTAGAAAGCCTCCCTTGTATTAGTTTATCTGAACACATGAATTTGTAGTTTTTTGTACGAAGAAAGTAAATCACTGTTTCCCAAACCAATTTGATGAAAAAATAAAAAGAACAATAGAACCTACCGTTTTGCCACGAATAATAAACATTTTATTGAATTTTCTCTTTCCAGTAGAGAAAGATAAAGTAGGTGAAGTCCAAAAGCATGTAGGATATGAAATTGGTTAGGTTAAATTTCAATCTAGGGTCGCGGATCATTTTTTTTATATTTTAACTGATGTTTTTTTTTTTGCTTCTATTGTTGGTGCTCAACCTGCCTGAGGCCTGAACTGACACATTATTACCTTTTTCTGATCTATTGAATATACATTTTATTTTCTCGATATATTATACCTGTTTTATGTGGAGTATGTTAGACAATCATTTGTATTCTTTGTTTGGTTGAACTTATTTGGTTAGCTTTTTATATTGTTGTGAAGTTTAGTTGATCCTCACTTCAGAATTAGTGGAACATAGAATTAGCCTAATATGAACAAAAGAGGAGCTTAAATAGATACCAACTGTTATCATACCTCAATAGTCTTGCAGGACACATGTTTACTACCACTGTTGGTTGAGTTACTTGCTACAACGCATCATAACTAGTATTATTCAAGGCTGATTAATGTTGACAAGAAAAGCAAAATGTTTTGGGCTTTTGTAGGTTGAGCTGTATAGGAATGACCAGCACCGGTTCAAAATTGTGGTGGATACTGAGACAGAAGTCGAATTGATGGTACAAACTCGTCATATGCGTGATTTGATTGTGCTTGTATTAAGGGGACTTGCGCAGAAGTTCAATAGCACCTCTCTAAATTCTCTCCTGAAGACAGAATCATGATACTCCTGCTGTGAAGTGGCAAGAAAGATTAAGATGACTTCCAGGACAGTATATAACGAGCTCCAAATTAGTGTGCTTTGAGTGTGTTTATTTCAATGTGTGATTTGATGATCAACTTGACTTGGATATGAGAAATAGAGTGAAAATGACCCGATCGAAAAAAGTGAGGTTAGCAAAATTTTTAATTCAGGTCTATACGACCTTTTACCTAGTTTGCTTGGTTTTGTGATGTAAATTCTGATCCTCTAATTGGATAGATGCTTGTATAGAATTGTATGTACAATTTGGAAAAAGATTTTCGAAAGTGCTTGTTTTGATCAATTCTGCATGTGCGTCTATTTTGCACGGGGCAATTGTTTAATGAAAAAAACAATTTACAACCTTCAAAAAAAAAAAAAAAAACTTATAATAGACGTTATTAAGGGCGAAGAAATTTTAACTTCATCCCATGCTTCGGAGCAAAAGCTAATTATATATTATTCTTCAATATGCAGATTAGCAAACAAGATATAATGCTGGAGCCAATTGACAAATCGTTAAATTAAACTCAAATGCTGCAATTGTGTTATTTACCGCGAGTTTAGCAGTAGATAGTTTAATAAAAATAAAGTTAAATTGAAAAATGACATCATCAGTTCTGTAGTATTGAACTTCTGCCGACCATTATCAACCAAAAATTCTCAATGATGTTGACCGTCTTGTACTAGAGAATTATCTGCCAGTTTACCAATCTTTTTCTCTTTGAAACTTTGTTTCTTTTGCCATTTTGTTTGGGAACCAATTCTAAAGCTATAATCATGTTTTAATTGCTTCATTCCCTCCGTTTCTAAATTTCAGTCAAGTTGGATAAACCATTGTAAAGTGATTTCTTCTCCATATGCATTAAACAAGCACATAAATGGTAAATAAAATAAACGGAATAATTATATGATGTTTTAAGAACTATAATTTAATATAGTGGCAAAGACAATGCTCTCCATGTGGGATGTCCAGGTGGGAGATCTCTTGTGAATTTACAAAATTTACTATAAAAATCATAGATAAAACCTTTTGCAAGGATTAATTTTACAAGAACCACTTGTACAACAGAAATTTTTTCCCATAGATTATAGGAAGTACATAAGGTTTTACAAGTACAAAATATTATTTTATGTGATTTTTTTTAAAAAGCTTGATTATATTTTTTAAATCCAGCTATTAGAAGTTTACTTCAATAATGATCACACCTAATGTGATATGTTCTTTTTATTATGTTCATTTATAAAAAAAAGGGTTTGTTTTTCTTATCTTCTTAACTATATGGCATCATTTGTACTTTTGGTCCATTTGATGTTCTTCTTCTTCACTAATTGTACAATATATTGGCTCGTACTTTTTTGTTGGATTATAATAAATCGTGTATTTAGTGTTACTGTTATCATCTTCTTCATTATTGTGTGGGTTCCCCCTAATTTATTGTATGAATTGAATTGTTATATTGTGTGATTTTCTATCGAAACTTTTGTGCATATTTTTATGTTGTGTTCAATTTTATAGTTTATCTCAATTCAAATTTTAACGTCTCTCCGACATATCGTTATATTTTTGGAGGAAAAAACGGAAAACAATCCTAGTTTATACAACCGTAGATTTTTTTTTCAGTAACAGTCATTAACTGATGACAAGTTATGATACGCTTATATTGGGTTTCAGCTAGACGCTGATATATATAATTTTTAGCAAGTCACTAAACTGATGACAAGTTGTGATACTTATTTGGGTTTCAGATGCTGATAGTCCCTTCATTTATTGTTCGCTTTAATTGTATTTAATTAGCCAAAATACCTTACGCGTGGGTGATTTAGAATTTTAGATCACCGGTGGAACTTAAAAAAAATGACATGATAAAAAAACCATGATATACATATTTTAGAAACCAATTCACAAACTTTGCACATAGCATTTATTCTATGATGCCCAAACTTTTGAAGCCCAGTACAATGCCAACTCCCAAGATATGACCCACAGATCCACATGCCAATGTGTCAGCCAGGGTGAACCCGGCAGGATCACCGGTCTGGAGCCCTGAATCGCGTGCCTCGAGTTTAAGACCGGCGGTGGATTTGCGGTTGGCAGATGGGGCGAGACCGAACCGACCAGCAAACAACATCAAGCTTGTTGTTGTGACCATTACCTAGACCCATAATTTAAATGACAAAATTAATGTCAAGTTGTATACTAAATAAGCACAGTTAATGTTAACTAGATCTTTAACTTCCCCAACCCACTCCAAAATAATTAATAATAATCATAACCATCGATCTTTTCAAATTCATTTATGAGTTATTATATATAGTAGTTAAGTACTTACAAGGTTAGTGGATGAGCCGATGAAGTCGCATCGCACGCCCATTCTTTTGCCGCTTCTCCTTACCGGTAGCATCACCTGAGATAAACAATAGATGAAACGCCCACAAGTTAAATTTTAAATATATTAGCATCATTTTATATTATTAATTAATGCTTAGTTCATATAATTAAATTTTGAGAATTTCAATTTGAACAGACCATGGAACGCTGTGCTGTGACGCCGTTGAACTGTGGGAGGGAAGCCATTACAGTTGTCGGAGAGGAGACTCTGCAAGCCATTTTTGTAATTTATCAGATTATTTTTTGAATAAGTTGGGCTCCTTTCTAGCAAGGAAAAATAGTAATGGAAGAAACAGAGGCTATAAAGCGGACAACCGATGCAGGGAAAAGTCTCAGCCAAATTAAAGATGTGTGGTTTGGAGCTTCTCTGGAGGATTGTCTTCGGATCCGTGGTGCTGATGTGGCATCCTCTGGTTAGACTTCCTGTCTCATGGGATAAGATGATATATTGTCAACTTGTCACGCTTTTACGTACGGTCACTCCACGCCAGCTCTACGTTACAGGGCCGAGACACCTTTTTTTTCTAGTATTTTATAACCAGCTCGGAGTATAAATTTTCACTTAAAGTAGATTTTCTATATTTTAGATAGGTCCGAATATTTTTATAATTCGACTGAAACTTCATTCCATTAACCTTTTTATTTTTTATTTTTGCTTAGCCATCATATCCGAGTGCGCCTCCCAAGTAGTTTAACGGAAATTTTTTTCAATGTTGTCTAACTTTCATTTTCAGCGTTAATATCAAAACATTTAAAACTATGTTTATAACATTTTACAATGCTACTCGCAAGCATATAAACCTCTGTATGAAAGCATTAAAATTCTAAATCTGTATAATTTTAACTCCTAACTATTTTTGTCTTCAAGCCAAAAACGAAAAGATTCATTTCACCCACTATTTTTTATTTTTTCTCTGATCATTATAATTTATTTTTTCGACGATCCGTGATGAATTTTACGAATCTAAAAATACGAACGTTTTCTATTTGATTTCATCTTTCAAATAAGATCCATGAATAAATACTTTTGAGTAATTTTAAAGTCATTTATTTTTTTTAAGTAAAACTTATGAGTACTTTAAATTTTCAAGTTTTCAAATCTGAGTCTACAACCATTAAAATTTTTAAGGCTTTGTACATGAGGTTTATATGCTTTGTAAATAAGCTTTGTAAATGCAGTGTTATTGTTGAGGTTTATATGCTTTGAAGTGTTATTGTTGAGATTTAAATTCTTTGTATATGAGATTTATATGTTTTATTCTAGAGATTTAAAGTGTTATTAATGAGGTTTATATGCTTGTACATGAGGTTTATATTCTTGTAAACAAAGGTTTAAATTATTTTGAATTAAAAAAAAAAATCTAAAAGTCACAAAGATTTAAAGTGGTAAAAATAAATTACGACACAAATATAACTCGAAAGTTATTCTTCATGGATCTCATTTGAAAGAGAAAATCGGGTAAAAAATGTTTATATTTTTAGATTCGCAAAATTTATTACGGATCGTCGAGAAAATAAATGAGAATAATCAAAGAAAAAGTAAAAAAAGTGGGTGAAAGAAATCTTTCCGTTTTTGGCTTGAAAACAAAAGTAGTTAGGAGTTAAAATTATACAGATTTAGAATTTTAATGCTTGCAGACAGAGGTTTAAATACTTGTGAGTAGCATTGTAAAATGTTATAAACATAGCTTTAAATGTTTTGATATTAGCACTGAAAATGTAAGTTTTTTTCTGTTAAATGATAAACCTAAATTATATATAGACATTCGATCTAATTTTTATCACAAAATAACACCAAATATCTTGTATTTTGAATATAAAGTGAATAGAATACACCTAGAATCAAGTTAATTAGTTTGTTTGGTTTTAATTTGCAGAAAATAAAGAAAAATAAAAAAAACCAAAGAAAAATGTCCACTGCGGATGCACGGTTTGCGATACAGTCGCACTAAGTACTTAGATGGATTTCTGGACGCGCGCCAATTTTAAAAAGGTATAATAAGCTATTCATCAAAATCCGTGTGGACGCACGGATTTCGATGCGGCCGAAATCGAAAAACCGAGTCCAGTGCGGGTGGCCTGACCGCACTGTAGCAGAACGCATAACTAGAGCCTGAACTTAAAATAGCCATAACTTTTGACTCGTAACTCCGATTTGGGCTTATAACCACTTTTTGGAAAGCTAACGAGAAGATTTACAACCTGAGAATCTAAAAAAGGAAACTCGGAGTCGGAGCATCCGCCTGGACCCACAGACAGCCATAAATACGCGTTTTTAACACGGTTTCTATTTCTGGCGCACCAAGGATGTGTTTTGACAGCCAAACGTTGACAAGGCAACATGAGAAACAATCCAAATATAGCACCCACTAACTCCACTTCCTAGCCTCTTAATTGGGCATAGCCCTTGGCTATAAAAGAGGGGGTTCATTTCAAAACACAACTCTCATCTATCACTCTCACCCCTTGGTGCATTTCTATTTTCAAGGAAATACACACTTAGCGTAAAATTCTGCAGCCAAGGAAAGCTTGTCTAGGAGGGAGAAGAAGGAGATTCGAGCAAGAAGTCGGCAAGATTGAGGGTTTTGATCCAATAAAGGGTGTAATCATTTCTTTATTTCATTTCTTCTTATTTTTGCCAAACTTTGTAATGGATCTCTCCAGGAGGGAGTAGATCTCTCTCTAGGGGTCTAGGTCAATGCATGAACTTGTTTAATTCTATTTTATTTGGATATTTGTTTTTGTTATGATTATTTTTATGGGATTTGATTGTTAATTTATGTGATTTATCATTTGTGTTAATTACATAATTAGTACTTGAATTGTAGTTATCCCGTTTTGAATTCAAAAGAACCAAAATTCACTAGGATCAATAGGATAGTACCAAATTATGAATGCAAATACTCTAGGTTTGGATTAGGATCTAACCAATTTATAATCTAAGCCGGAACTACAAAAATTAAGGTTAGGAACTTGGTGAAGGAGCTAACCGTGAAGCCAAACCCTAATTAGGACATCTCAAATCGAATCGAGTATTGGTATGATGGACTTAATCGTGAAGTACCAATATTTGAGGAGATGAGAGACTAACAAGAGCTTATGGTCTAGGTAGCTAGGGTGAAGGACCTAATCGTGAAGTCCGAATTACTTAGACACGTTATTAATTCACGAAACTAACCCTTAATGACATATTAGGTTAGAAACCTCATCAAATCATACATGAACTTAAACAAATACCGAATAGATAAAATTAGCAAGGAATTGTAGACCGAATACCCCTAGATCTCATTTACTTGAAAGCAAACCAATCTTTTTTTCTTTTATTTACTTTAATTGTTTTAAATTCCTCTCTCTCAGGTATTGAATCCAAAACTTAGGAATTGTTAGAACTAACCCCCTCAATTTACTTTTATTGCACTTTACTTTCTTTTATTTTCTGAAATTAATTGACAAAGTACAAAACCTAGCTTTTAACCATATTCCCTGTGGATCGATACCCGATAATATACTACGCGGTAGGATTGTATATTTGCAATCTGAACCAAAAGTGTATTTAGGGATAAAAGGTATAGTACTCAGTTTCAGTACAACAAGATGTACCTTTTATCCCTAAATACACTTTTGGTTCAGATTGCAAGTATACAATCCTACCGCGTAGTATATTATCGAGTATCGATCCACAGGGAATATGGTTAAAAGCTAGGTTTTGTACTTTGTCAATTAATTTCAGAAAATAAAAGAAAGTAAAGTGCAATAAAAGTAAATTGAGGGGGTTTGTTCTAACAATTCCTAAATTTTGGATTCAATACCTGAGAGAGAGGAATTTAAAACAATTAAAGTAAATAAAAGAAATAAAGATTGGTTTGCTTTCAAGTAAAGGAGATCTAGGGGTATTCGGTCTACAATTCCTTGCTAATTTTATCTATTCGGTATTTGTTTAAGTTCATGTATGATTTGATGAGGTTTCTAACCTAATATGTCATTAAGGGTTAGTTTCGTGAATTAATAACGTGTCTAAGTAATTCGGACTTCACGATTAGGTCCTTCACCCTAGCTACCTAGACCATAAGCTCTTGTTAGTCTCTCATCTCCTCAAATATTGGTACTTCACGATTAAGTCCATCATACCAATACTCGATTCGATTTGAGATGTCCTAATTAGGGTTTGGCTTCACGGTTAGCTCCTTCACCAAGTTCCTAACCTTAATTTTTGTAGTTCCGGCTTAGATTATAAATTGGTTAGATCCTAATCCAAACCTAGAGTATTTGCATTCATAATTTGGTACTATCCTATTGATCCTAGTGAATTTTGGTTCTTTTGAATTCAAAACGGGATAACTACAATTCAAGTACTAATTATGTAATTAACACAAATGATAAATCACATAAATTAACAATCAAATCCCATAAAAATAATCATAACAAAAACAAATATCCAAATAAAATAGAATTAAACAAGTTCATGCATTGACCTAGACCCCTAGAGAGAGATCTACTCCCTCCTGGAGAGATCCATTACAAAGTTTGGCAAAAATAAGAAGAAATGAAATAAAGAAATGATTACACCCTTTATTGGATCAAAACCCTCAATCTTGCCGACTTCTTGCTCGAATCTCCTTCTTCTCCCTCCTAGACAAGCTTTCCTTGGCTGCAGAATTTTACGCTAAGTGTGTATTTCCTTGAAAATAGAAATGCACCAAGGGGTGAGAGTGATAGATGAGAGTTGTGTTTTGAAATGAACCCCCTCTTTTATAGCCAAGGGCTATGCCCAATTAAGAGGCTAGGAAGTGGAGTTAGTGGGTGCTATATTTGGATTGTTTCTCATGTTGCCTTGTCAACGTTTGGCTGTCAAAACACATCCTTGGTGCGCCAGAAATAGAAACCGTGTTAAAAACGCGTATTTATGGCTGTCTGTGGGTCCAGGCGGATGCTCCGACTCCGAGTTTCCTTTTTTAGATTCTCAGGTTGTAAATCTTCTCGTTAGCTTTCCAAAAAGTGGTTATAAGCCCAAATCGGAGTTACGAGTCAAAAGTTATGGCTATTTTAAGTTCAGGCTCTAGTTATGCGTTCTGCTACAGTGCGGTCAGGCCACCCGCACTGGACTCGGTTTTTCGATTTCGGCCGCATCGAAATCCGTGCGTCCACACGGATTTTGATGAATAGCTTATTATACCTTTTTAAAATTGGCGCGCGTCCAGAAATCCATCTAAGTACTTAGTGCGACTGTATCGCAAACCGTGCATCCGCAGTGGACATTTTTCTTTGGTTTTTTTTATTTTTCTTTATTTTCTGCAAATTAAAACCAAACAAACTAATTAACTTGATTCTAGGTGTATTCTATTCACTTTATATTCAAAATACAAGATATTTGGTGTTATTTTGTGATAAAAATTAGATCGAATGTCTATATATAATTTAGGTTTATCATTAAACTACTTGAGGGACGCGCTCGGAGATTTTGTTTGAGGTACAATTATCAGGCTCCTTCCATTAATACCAAGGTCTTCATACAGCATACTATATCAAGTAGACCCTATTTCATTCCTATTAGAAAAATTAAAACTCACAACCAAAAATTGGGTAAGTAAAACGTGCCACAGACCAACCTTGCAACCTGCCTGTCGAAATTTTTAAATATACCATACTTTCAAAAAAAAAATAAACCAAACAACCACTATTTTTGAAAAATTCGATTTTTGACATGGCCGCATTTAGAGGATGCGGCCACCCTTTTTTTTTTTCCGTTTAGATTAAATTGCACGAAGAAGAAGGAAAAAAAAAAGTGATCGCATTTTGAGAATGCGGCCATGTCAAAATTCAAAATTTTGAGAGAAAATGATAGTTTGATTTATCTTTTTTGAGATAATGATATATTTAAAAATTTCGGACCTGCCTAACTTTGCTAAGCTATCAGCCAAATCGTTTTGGCATCTACTAACATGAATACAAACTCTGAAACTCACAAGACGAGAGCTATTTGTCAATGGTTCTGGCTAACTATGCAAGATTCTTTTCCTCGTCTCTCTCAGCACAGTATGTAAAACTAAGCTTGAAGCTAATTTTTCAAGAAAGACTTGCTGATATCTCTTGATATTAAATTTTTTAGCTGCATTTATGTCAGATTATATTATAAAAGAAAAATAAAATATTTTAGACCATCAAAAAATGAATTTTTTTTATAATAATAAATTAATTTGAATAGCCAATGATGATTATAAAACATCCAAAGACATTCATCTCATACACATAAAAGTGACATTTCAATCTCTCCATCATATATATAAAACACAATTAGATATTAAAACCGGACGGTCCAATTGTTGAAGAATATATAATTTATTTTAATTCAATTATCATAAAATAAATGTATGCTTACTCAATATTACATAACCACTTAATGCGTGCAAGTTAAAATAATGTAAATAATCAGTACAAAAACAAAGGAAAAGATAAGAAGTACAAATTATTAGAACTGGATAACAGAGATGTAATGTTTGTATGAGTTGTTCTTCAGGCATCTTCGTCATATAAAAAAAAAATTATAGAAGAAGGTAATTTTGTAAAATAAATTTTGCATTCAATAATATTTGGAAATAAATGAGAACCAGGCTTTGATCTAGTGGCAAAGATGATGCTTTCCGTGTGGGGATCGTAGGTTCAAAACTTGAAAGGAGCAATCATTTGTGAATATTAAATAGTTTGGGGCTTAACTTTCCAAACTTTACTTAAAAAAAATATTTAAAAACAAATTAGTTTTGAGAAAAAAATTTAGTGTGGCCGTAGAAGCTTTTGAAATAATCCTTCTCCATTAAAACACCATAATATCCAATATCTCCATAAAAATATCGCATTCTTTCTTTTATTCTCTTTCTATTATCTAACGCTATATTTAATTATTTTAAAAATTAAATTAACTAATTTATTCTTTAATTTTAAATAGAGGTGTATATGCTTCTAATGCCTCATTAAAGCTAACTCTTTTTTTTTTGGGCTGAACATAAAAAAAATCACATTCTTTAATTTTTAATATTCAACAATTATTGGATACAAATAAATTTCTTTTAGTATTGCTAAAGGAGTATATTGACGAACAATATATCAAATACAAAAAGATTC
This sequence comes from Carex rostrata, assembly GCF_964058835.1. Classification (NCBI taxonomy): domain Eukaryota; kingdom Viridiplantae; phylum Streptophyta; class Magnoliopsida; order Poales; family Cyperaceae; genus Carex; species Carex rostrata. The sequence goes on from NC_135925.1 coordinate 6,503,823, forward strand.
GTCTAAGAGTTATATTGTGGCTTAGATTTGTCAAACACATCCTTTTAAATGAGGAAAGAAAATCATGATACATGAATTATCCCATAAAAAAAACGAGGGAAGAGAAACAAATCAAATTGATAAATTATTATTTTTCATAAGATAATTTTTTTACTTTCTAATAAACAAGTTTATATCTTTACTATATCCCTCATACAGTCATACTTCTATTAAATGGAAAAAAATAGAAGGTAATAACCGACATATTAAAGGAGTTCACTGTTCAATTGCTTTACTGCGTAGCGGTTAGATTGATCAGATTTTATACAGATTCGTGTTAAGTTATTAAGATTCGCAATTTCGCATAGACAAAGCCTCGTGTGTCCGTCTTCTTTTAATTGGCGAAAACGTTCTTTACCGCCGACGCCCAAATCCCTCCTGCGCTGATCAATTACATCCCCCATCCAAGAGTCGGCAAAGAAGTTCAAATCCGGAAAATCAGTACGCCACTAACAAACTCGGTTTTAAGGTAAAGAGTCTCTTCCGATTCAAGCGTTCTTTCTCCCCCAAACCAAAACGCGGCTAGTGGCTGTCGATAGATTGATTTTCGATACCATGGCAGCAATGCAATAACGGGCTATTGCTTGCTAATGCTACGGTATAAGGTCCTAATAGAAGGGTCCTGCTCCCCGCTGGTCACCCCTCGCTCCGTCCATGTCCGGAACAATGGTTTTGTTTTGTTTTGCTTTTTTTTTTTTTTTTTTTTTTTTCTTTTTTTTTTTGGAAACGAAGGTAGCATTACGATACTCGTTATTTTTTAACGAAGTTAGATTTCAGCAATGCACTGTAGTCTCCCAACCAGACCCTTACTCCATAGGATACCAGGTTATTCCAGGTGTAGTATATTTCTTTTATGAAGTGGTACCACCAGTGGGAAGTGCCAAATGCTCAGCATTATACCCAGCAATCATAAGGCAATCCCCTTTTTAAACACAACCTACTGCTTGGTACCGGCACTGGTACATCTATTACAGTACCGACGAAAGGAACAACATATGCACAGTGAAAGTATCTGAGGATCAACACATACCTCACTCAAGCTTGACACTGACACCAGTTGTCAGTCAACACTGCCAGCACAAATTGCACAATGTGTTTTACTTTAAAGTTTTAGTCTTTTAATTGGGCTAAGATTATTTTTCTTGACTATATACACACATTGAAATGCATGTTTTCCTCTTAAAACAAAACAGTAGATAGTGCAACAACGTTGCATAAATCATAAACGCTAGCTTCTCCTCCAAAGACAAGGTCTCTGACAGGATAACTTGTAAGTTCAAAGATTCTTGTGGTTCATTTTGCATGTTTTTTAATTTAATGATCTTGTGTTTGACCGTAATTATAATAATACATAAGGCATGAACTAAATAACTTATCTCGAATTCCAGTTACATCAGCAGCTCTGTTGTTTAATACTCTTTTCTTTCTTTTTTCTAAGATATTTGCCTAAATAATTTAAGTAAGCAGATGGCTGTGTTGCTGGAGTTTTATTGCCACTTATGATATGGAGCTTGCAGTGTTCTATTCCTTTATAAAGATTTCTCGAAAAGCTGGCGATACTGATAAATATACCCCACATAACTATCAGTTTGAAAACAGCCCTTTTCTTTAACTTTTTTAAGAAATTGACACTCTTTCTTAGTAAAAATTTAGGTGTCATACTTGACTAACATTTATTCATATAAGGTTTTGACAAAACTGTTTTTTGTACGCATAACTAAATTATATTAAATGAAGGTCTGTTGGTGCAATTTTTCAAATTTCAAAGTGCCATCAAATGAAAATTCAAATTTGTGTATAGAAGATAAGATGTTTGTTGGAATGGTGGTTGATTAATGAATAGGTTTCAAAATTTCTTTTTTGTTAAAGGCTGACAATGCCTACCCCAATTTGTTTGGGACTAAAGGCTTGGTTGTTGGTTGTTGTTTTGTTGAGTTTATTTCTTGTTTGTTCTTTTGCAACTCGTGGATGGAGCTGGGCTCTTTCACAAATTCTATCTTTAATATAGTACTTCCTGCCTGTAATTTTTACAGTCCCATTTATAAAACTGAAGGATTTTGCATCTTTTGTAGGAGAGTCTTCCCTAAGCAGCATAGACATGGCTCAAAAGCCAGTCCAGGAGAACCGCAGTGCCAGCAGGACTGCCATATCAGCAGAGAGCAGAAGGCAACCCACTATACAAGAGAAAAAGGCTGCCTTAAGGGAGATATTAGATAATACGAAACCAACCGAAGCACCTCCTCTCACCAAGGACAAAATCAGCACATCAGATTCCTCAACAAATAAAATAGCAGGTACCAAGAGGTCAAACCCTAGCAGCCCAGCCAGTCCTTTGACCTACACGTATGTGAGGAGGAGGTTAGAAACTGAACAAGGGAAGACGAACAGTTCGTCTGTCATCAAGGAGGAGGCAACTAAGGAGCAAAATGTACGAAGTTCCCAAGAGCCACAAAATTTGCACAACTCGCAAAATGTGCAAATTTTGAAAGATTCACAAAATTTGCAAAATGTATATAAGGGGGAGATTAGTGAAGATGCAAAATTACAACATGGATCCAAGTTAGATGTGAGCGAGGCTACTAAGCTGCAAAATCGGTCCCCCGGAGAGGTGAATGAGGCTGTCAAACCGCAAAATGGGGCAGTGAGCGAGGCTACTAAACAGCAAAATGGATCCAAGGAAGAGACCAGTGAGGCTACTAAACCACAGATTGGAACCAAGGGTGAGGCAAGGGAAGCTACTAAACCACAAAATGGAACTAAGGGAGAGGTAACTCAGGCGAGTGAGGCTACTAAATCAGTTTCTTCATCTCTGACGGCTAGTCAGGATTGGAAAGAGAGGTTTATTCGATTGCAAGCTTACTTGAAGAATTGTGACCAGTCAAACCAGGAGGATTATATAAGGAGTAAGTAAAACTCATTTTTTTATTTTTGTATCTTTGGAATTTTTTTTTAACAAAAAGGGCTCCTCTGATAAATATTGTTTGCTCCCCTTCAAGTATACATGCAAATAATCAAAATGCCCTTGTAACATTTTTCTTTGTAGACACAGGGTTTGAATGGATAGACTAAGAATAAGTTGATGAGGAATGTCAAGTAATTAACTTCTTGATTTTGCATTGGATTCTTTGCATGCAAGTTGAGTATTGTCATTTTTGTATGTTTCAGTGCTGAGGTCATTATCAGCAGGTGGCAGAAGTAAGCATGCTGTCGACTTGGAGAAGAGGGCAATACATCTCTTACTGGAAGAAGGTAATTGTTGAACTGTTATTTTTTGTTTTATGCCTCCTCTTGTCTTCCCTCTTTTTATTTTTGGAAACCTTTTCTTTCTTCCAAGTTCATGACTGTGTCTGGGGATATTTAAACCTTTTTCTCAGTGTTGCCCCAGTTATGTTTGGTTTTGTGATGACCAAAAATTAAGCGTGATCAAAAGTATCTTCTGCATTGTTCATGGACCACCAACCTAAGTTGTGAAAATAAATAAACAAAAGAAAGAAACAGATTAAGCTACAGCAGCTCAGTAAACTGTTGTTTTATGGTAACATATTTATTAAAGAAAACGCCACTCTTGCTAAGTAACTCCAAGTAAATAGCAGACAGCAGATCTGAATGTTCAGAATCAGACGTCTTATAACCAGCTTGGATGCATAGAACATTAGTTCAAGAAGAAATTATTTTGTGGGGTGCTATGTGTGGCTAGGTCTTTTTTCTTAGAATTGATCACTGTGTCTTTATATAGAAAAAAAAATGAAATCTACCGTGTGGTATAGCACCTAAACCTTGTTTTTGCCTGGTACCAAAATGTTGATTTCTTGGCTCTTGGTCTAATTTTCTTTAAACTCATTTATTCTTTTCCATGGATAGGGAAAGAGTTGCATCGAATGAAAGTATTGAATGTTCTAGGCAAAGGGGCTCCATCTGATCCCTCTCTATATCCTTCCCAGCTATCTTCACCTCCAGCACGGCCACAACTACAGAGGTGAAGATGGACCCAACATGTAAGGTGTGACTGCGCCTTTAGTTTGACTGCCCCTATATTATCTTGTTGAATCCAATTATGCCAGAGGTTAAGCCTTTTAGTTATGGTGTACAATCGTCATGTAGAATTTCTGTATCTTTATTAGGTTAATTAGTTTATTTTGTAGTTGATCTAAATTTCTAACCATCGACTTTAGTGATGCTTTCTTTTTTGCTCTTCACGATTTAATATCTAGCGCATGCATTTTAAATACGAACTGTACTGGTGTTTGGGGTCATCTTCAAGCTTACTTATCAACAAAACACAAGGTGTTCACATGATCACATCCATCTGAAGATCATTTAGTTGTAGTTTTAACAGTTATGGTAAAGTTCTTTAGGTCTGGTGACTCTGGTCAGTATGTTTTGTGTACCTCAAGCCAACTTAAGTCAGATCTGTTAATTCTATTTCTGAATTAGTTGGTTTTAGATGCTCAAAGTGGTGGTTATGAATGACTAGGGGGGATCTTTCATCATTTGCATTCTATGATATCTCTTAACAGGTAGGCTAGAGTTTTGTGGTATTCCTTTTGAAAAAATATGGTTGACCAACTGTCAAGCCTTCATGGGATCATGATGTAAATAATATCACTGTTAACGTTTGATGTGATCATGATGTTATATGTCAACTCACCGCATATGTTGAGTAAGCCATGAAAGTAAGAAAATGTGAACTTGTACCATGTTCATGTCTGCTTAGTAGGGACAGGGACTTGAACAGGAGGAAACTGATTTATAAAGCTCATTTCATATGTATGTATGAGCAAGCCTATATTTTCTTAGCAAATGATCACTGTATTCTTTGATCTCTTTCTGATTTATGGATTGACTGCTATATGTTGGTTTTTGTTATTTTCTATTGCTACTACTTTGATTTGTGGTAGGGAAATTGTTATTTTAAAGAAGAATCAGTGGAGTGCTTTGTGCCGAATTTTTTATTAATAGAAAATAAATAAATAAAATATCGAAATACAGCATAGTTTTTTAATCTTGTCAAAAACTGAGTAGAACGGGCTGTGTAAACCCGTCCCATCGGACGGGTCTAATTATCCCATTTGGGTTATATCCTTAATTAACCGCAGTTAATCGGTTAAAACGGCTTTGCGGTTAAAAAAAAAAAAGAAAAATACCTGGACGGGTTGTGTAATCCCGTCCCAACGCAAAAAAAAAAAAGCAAAGGCCGGACGGGAAAATAAAACCGTCCGGATTTATATACATATAATATTATTATATTATATAATATAATATAATATTATTATTATATTATATAATATAATATAATATTATTATTATATTATATTATATTATATTATATTATATTATTATATTAATATACTTATAATATTATTATATTAATATATTAAAATTTTAAACGTTCGAATTAATTTAGTATAAAGTCAAGCGGTAAAAAAACGTTCAAAAAATAAATGCACTAAAATTAATTTATTAATCTTTTAATTTTGACCGATTGACTTTATACTAAATTAATTCAAATGTTTAAAATTTTCACATGTAGATGCATCACTCGTAAGGTAGGCGGGTTTCAACGGTTCGAATTCGTCATTTGAAACCAATTTGATAGATTTTGGAGTTAAGTTCACCAAACACTTTGGCGAGCTTAAGAACACCCTAGTTCTACTCTTATATGAGTTATTATATTATATTATATTATATTATATTATATTATATTATATACATATATATTTTTAATTATATTATTATATTATATTATATTATACTAGAGCAAATCTAGGGTGTGATGTGCTCACCAAGAAGGTTTGGTGAGCACAACTCCAAAAGTATATCATATTGACTTCAAACATCGAATCCAAACTGTTGAAATCCATATATTTCATGAGTGATACATGCACATGCAAAATTTTGAAAGTTTCGAGTTTCTTTGCTACAAGGTCAAGCGGTCAAAGAAAAGAACTTTTTATAAGTTAATTTATAAGTTGTTTTATATATTCAATTTTTATAATTTTTTTGACCATTTGACCTTGTAGCAAATAAACTCAAAATATTCAAAATTTTGTATGTACATGCATCACTCATGAACTCCATGGATTCCAACGGTACGGATTCGACGTTTGAACTCGATTCGATATACTTTTGAAGTTGTGCTCACTAAACCCTTTTGATGAGCATATCACACCCTAGCTTTGCTCATTATACTATAATTTTATATATATTATATTATATTATATTATCATTTTATATATATTATATTATTTTTGTTTTTTATATTATATTATTATGTTATATTATGAGTAGAACCAGGGTGTTCTTAAGCTCACCAAAGTGTTTGGTGAGCTTAACTCCAAAATCTATCAAATCAGTTTCAAATGACGAATTCGAACCGTTGAAACCTGCATACCTTACAAGTGATGCATCTACATGTGAAAATTTTAAACGTTCGAATTAATTTAGTATAAAGTCAAGCGGTCAAAATTAAAAAGTTAATAAATTAATTTTAGTGCATTTATTTTTTGAACGTTTTTTTACCGCTTGACTTTATACTAAATTAATTCGAACGTTTAAAATTTTAATATATTAATATAATAATATTATAAGTATATTAATATACTAATATAGTATTAAAAACAAAAAATAATATAATATAATAATAATATTATATGTATATAAATCCGGACGGGTTTTATTTTCCCGTCTGGCCTTATTTTTTTTTTTTAACCGCGAAGTCATTTTAACCGATTAATTGCGGTTAATTAAGGATATAACCCGGACGGGATAATTAGACCCGTCTGGTGGGACGGGTTTACACAACCCGTTCTACTCAGTTTTCGACAGAATCCAAATGTTATGCTGTATTTCAATATTTTATTTATTTATTTTCTATTAATAAAAAACTCGGGTGCTTTGTGTAATGAAGAATCAGTTTATGAAAACCAATTCGAGGGAGGTGGTTAAAAAATTGCAGAGATGTATCGACTAATTTATAATATGTTATAATTCATACATTGATTTTGATCGAAGCGTCAATCTTCATTTAATTTTTGAACAATAAATGTTTGGTCATCAATTTAATCTTCATTTAAAAATTCTTTACGAGCAAAATAAAAGTTTTCAGAGAACAAAAAAAATTCTAAAAAATTTCGACTTGCTCACCTTCTTTTTATCAGCTCGGTCCATAAGAACCTCAGCAACCTGCTGTGCATCAACATACACTATTCAGTTTGAAATATCTAAACATTAATCACTATCATTCTACTGTAAAATCCCCATGCTTCCTTTCTTTTATGCGAATATTTGAGAAGTTCTTGAATTTTGATGAGAAAATAAATAAATTATGACGAATTAACTCTTTTATTTACTGATGAAACATAATGAAAGCGAACAGAGAGAAATCTAAAAGTAGCCTTCTTCGGGCCAGTTCATCCTCGACCGTTTTTGGAGTTCAGTAAGGACCCGACTCCGACTAGGACTCGCTCGAGCTCAACTCCGACTCGTTTGCAATTACGTATTTCCCCTCAAAAACTTTAAAATTACGTATTTCTCCCCTCTAAACTTAAAAAAATCACAAATTTGCTCATGTTATTGTTTTTTTATAATAAAACTAATTTTAAATTTATAAAACACCCTTTTCATCCTTTATCCCATGTTATATATTTCCTGCAAAAATATTATATGTAATGGAATTCTAGTAAAAAAGAATTATAAATGTATTTCCTACAAACAAATTACACGTATTTCCAGTAAAATAATTATCTATAATGTATTTCCAAGTTTTTATTGAACAATATTACAAGTTAATTTTAATAATACGAGCAGTTTAGCAAAAGCTTGTGCTTTCAAGATATCCTCTGCATCATTTTCTAATAATCGCAAAAATTGTCTACAGATGTATAATATTCTTATTTTTATTTTAGATTAAATATTAGACTAAATTTATTAGTAAAATGTGAATTACCATGTTCATATTTTGACAATCAGTCTACTGCATTAAATAAGAGGATGACGATACCTTAGTTATTCCAATTCAATGTATCTAAAATTAACATGCTGTGATACATCTTCAAATAATATTAAAATCACATGAAATTTGATTGTTGGACTATCAATATGTCACAAATAACATATCTATAAATTTATTTTCAATTGCAATTGTGTTTAATTTTAAGAAAATTATTGTCAAGTTCATTAAAATTATTATTGTCAAAATAATATCGAGAATATCAAAAGAGCAATAATCGTGTGATCCCTCTCAATAAAATGGAGAAATATTAAATAAAGCATCTTAAAAAAGTACCAGCTAAAGATTCAAAATTGCAAAATTTAAAACTCTAAAACATGTAAACAGGTCAAAAGTAACTGCAAGCTCATAAAAGGAGCAACCAGTGTCGCAAGTACTGTAAATTTTTTTCTGCCAATCTTACGAGATACCTAGCTACTGAATTTAAGCAAGGTACCAGATACCTCATGGCATTTCCTATGCTATTGTTTCAAAATATCCTACTCAAAAACTCGAAAAAGCAACAGTGCGTAAGATCTCAGTCGAAAGATGGTGATAAATGTTTGCAATAATCACGGTGAATCAGCAATTGGACACAGTTTGCATCACAGAGAACGCACTATTGATTGAGCGAAAACAAATTTCACGAAGACTGAAAAATAACAAATAAATAAAGAGGAAAAAGGTGGAGTCAGATAGAAATAAGTCAATCACCATGGATCCGCCATCTTTCGATGCAGATCCTAAGACTGGGGCGACAATCAAATATCATCATTTTCCACAAAACAATCTCTTTTCATTCATCAGATCAATAATGAAAACAAAAATTTTGCGAGTGAAAAGAAACTAGGGTTTTACCAACATTTACCGAGAAGAAATTGTAGGCTCAGAGTCGCCGACGAGCGATAGAACGACGAAATAGAAATAGAGTTTATATAAAGAGAAGAAACTAAGGTTTGGCGGCTGAGCGGTTCTGTTCTCTAGAAAGGTATTGATCCTCTCGGACCGCTGCAAACATGGACTGGGCTCTATTGGCCCAAAATGTAAATTCTATTTAAAACCTATACTGTATGTATATTCTCAGTTACTGTCCGAAAATATATCAATTGCAATGAAGGTTTGACTAATTTTTTTTTTTTTTTCTTTTTGGGCTGTGTTACTTTGGTTCACATCATTTTTCCAACTACTATCAGTTCAGGTCAAATGTGATTGCAAATCACCTCTCGTTGAATTAGTTCAAAATTCTGGACAGAACATAATTAATTAAGTGAATCAATAAGACAATAAGGCAAAAAGAAAAAGAAAAATATATAATCAAATATATAACGGTGCCAACAATGGAATAATAATATGAACAATGAAACATTGGAGTTCCTAAAATAAAATTTAAGTATATTTCAAAATTCACATCATAACAGTACCAAATTGAGTTCCAACTTTACATGAACTTGTCAAAATCTTCAAGCAAGGTGATAATTTAACCATCCAACCATCACATTACCAAATCAGCTAGTAAATGCGCCCGTAACATTTGAAGTGCAAAACTATCGATATCGCTCCGATCATCCATGTGAACCTTCCAGGAATTGACAATGAAGCGGATGATGTCCTGAACACAACTCAATTAAAATTGTTTTGGTTCTTCAAATAATTTTAACAGGAACAAATATTACATGTGTCCCTCTTCAAAACCACAAAATTTATGTAAACTATTGACATGAATTTTATTATTTTAACAGGAACTAATTCGTTCTTTGAGAACTTATGCTTGTTGTATTAGAGGGAGCAGACATTAAATTTTGTGGTTTTCAAGAGGCACATGAATTTCATCATGTCCAACCCAATTGAAAATATAATTGTCAAGTACACTTACTCTGAGGCCAAATACTTGCAGGAGCCATAACCTGTATAAGAATAATTAAGAAAAAGATTAGCAGAGAATAATATGGAACCAATGTGATTATGTAATAAAAGGAACCAATACTAGGTGTGTACATCAATAAATAATAATGTCCTCATTGTACTGTCTCATTATTGTTACAGTCTTACAGATATTAATGTTTCAGGCTATCTTGAAACATAAAATGTTTCTCTACTGAGAGACATAGGTTAAATTCTTAGTGTATTGGTACGAGCCCTTGTCTCTCTACAAAGAAATGCAAGTTCAATTCTCGAGAATAGCATCTAAAATATGTTGGAGGGTACCTGAGCATTTTAAAAAAAAAAGGTTTCAAGCTATCTTCACCTTTGTTTTTGTTTCCAGTGAACTCAATCACATGGTTGATTCTCTTATATCTTTCAAAAGTTTTATGCATGTAAATCGTTAAAAAAAAAAAAAAAAAAATTACTTGGATCTCTCTTTGTAAGTGTTGCAGTTCCTCCAAAATTGCATGCGATATCTGAATTACCATTTTGCTGGTAATAGCTATTGAAAGCATATGATGCATGTGAAAGAAGCGTGTTAGGCTGGTAACATGGCCCGTCATTTTGAAGTGCAGAACAATCGGCCGCACCTAGACCGCATGCCCAATCCAGAGCAATTTGGAGATCAGATTGGGTAGCACTAGGGTGAGCCACACACCATGTGGCACCGTCTATGAATGTTGTGTTTCCTTCAGGCGGTGAGAATGTTGGTATTGGGGTCGTCGACTCATCTTTTTGTTGCAATGCAGCAGCGGTGCCTAGAGAATGAGATGCAAATAGAATTCGATAGAACTTAGAAATAATTGTGGTGCACGACCAGTTTGTACTGGTACCAAGTCTGTAGTAAAATTGTACGAATATTGAAATTCTCTTACAAATACCAGTACTGGAATTTGATAAATTGAATTTATACATGTTACCTGCCTTTTGGGATTCGGTAGAAGTGAAATGATTATAGAAATTGTTAATTCTTTAGTTTAAATAAATGCACATCAAAAGCATGTAAACTCCTCTGTTAAGAGACTAAACTTGTCCTGCATGGCTTAACTGATAGATGGTAATATCATTAATTAAAAAATGGAAAAGAAGGAAAATAGAAGCAAAAACCGAAAAACGACCCTAGTCAGAATACGGCTAGTTAAGATTTCATTTAGCAAATGTTCAGATTAGAAAACTAAGTTAGAATATGAAATGTTGCCGACATGCTGAGAGAGAGAGAGAATGGAAAAGAGTACCTAAGCAGAGCTCTAGGATCAGAATGCCATGAATAGTTGTGATCAAAGCTATACACTTCATCTCTTTCTCCATCTCTATCTCTATCAGTCTTTCTCTACCACTGAGGTGGAGTGCTTTACAAGTAGGAGAAAAGAAAGGGATCTTAATTAGCATGTAAGTAACAGCTGTTGAAAAAAGGGAGAAGAATTTACTTTTGTAGAACTACCAAAGTTATGTACAAAAAGAAGAATGTAATTGATTGTTGTATATATTTGGAATTGGATTTTATATTCAACCTTTTGTTTTTCTTAAAGCCGTCTTGAACTTGCTTGTACAGATTGCACAATTATAGACTTCCACAAATGTCAACAGAATTGTTACTGAAACAATGTTTCTTCATTAAAGATTTACTTTCAAGTACAAAATTAACAGTAGCATTATTTTCTGGTGAAAATTAATAACGGTGCTTAACAATTCACATTAAAAGTTGTTAGCGTTTCATAAACCATTTATTTAGATTTTGTTTCATTTCAGGCCCAACAAAGGAATTTTGGAAACTTCAAATCATTGTATATAAATGAAATCCGTATCGTCTTCGATACCTTACAGGATGATGTGGTAAATGGCGTGATTCGAACCGTTAGATTATGTGTACATACGATTTGTACGAAATAAATATATTTAATATTGACAAGGAGTAATTTGAATTTTTTATATTAAAACGAGGAATCTAATTAAAAAATAACACCACACAGGTGCATCAGTTGGTCGTACTACGGTCTGTTGTCCGTTCACAAAAACCTATATCTATATATGTTGATATGAACTGTAATATCTGTAACAATGAAACTCCCAGTCTTTAGGTCTGTTGGTCTTCAGATTTGTAGGGACCGAGTCTAAATTTATGAGGTACAGTCGTACAGATATATATCCCGTATAAAATACAGTCACTGACAGACAATTAGTTCTAAGGGATCGACTAAAATATTAATAATCTGGCTTAGATAACTACCGAAACCTCATCTCTAAAATGACTCCTTGATTGTTCGATTTTAAAATGTACATTTATAACAATGAACATAATTATCTAAAAAATATAGACCGAAATGTATACTTTCATAATTAAGTTCAAAATAACTACGTAGAGCTGTCCATGTATAAGATTTATTGTCCGGATTTTTTCAAAACATGCCAATCTAGTTTCATTCAATCAAAGTAAACACTTTCCTAGTCCATGCGGTCACTAGAAGCAGAGCCGGACTTTCAAACTATGAGTGTTAAATGTGAATAGAAGGTAAATCATATAAAATTTTAATGTTGAGAATGAGAACAAAAAAGAGTCAATTGACCTCGTGCGTGTGATTAACCGAAGAGTTATATTGTGAAATCGAGAAAAGAGAGGTAGCACAATTGGCTAGAAAAAAGTCTTAGAGGAGTTGTATCCAAAGGTCGAGAGTTCGATTCTCCCTCACAATTTTGCAGCTTTTGCGAAGGTTTTTTTAAGAAAAAGAGAGTTATATTGTGAAATCAATTTATTTTTTATTTATCTGTATCCATTTGTTATTCATTTAACTTAATTACATGATTTCACATTAATTTTATTTTTCTGTCTTTCCTTAATTCCATCCAATGCTATTTCCGTTCGATAATTATTACTGATAAGACTTAAAATTTTGTGAATCTAATACAGCATTTTTTTTTTTTTCCAAATACTTCTCTTTTCTGAATAGATTGATAAGACTTTATTGAAGTCCTACAAACGCATCTGCTGTTATAATAATAATTATTGTTTGATGGTAAAATTATATGAGTGTTCAATTGGCGCGTTAATCAAATACCAGTACATGCAGGGTTGCCTATGATTTTTTGTTTTTTTTTATGTGACAAACCATATTTGAGAACAGAGTAGGGCCGATGGGTTTCAGAACCATCCAAATTTGATTTAAAATCCGTGTGTACAAATATTATAGCGGGAGTGCACAGATCTTAAAGCGGATTGGGTGATCCTGGAGCTCATTGAATCTAAAGTATGTCCGATGTCCATCGGACCTACTTCGCAGTCGTCCAAATTTAGTAAGATGGGCAAGAAATAAATAGTGATAAACTAGTACTATCATAATCATGACTGTTGATCTGTAGTCCCGGATCATCATTCACCTATCAATATACAAGAATAACTTGAGACAAAGGCAAGGGATTCCTTCCAGTGTCTCATGGACCTGGAGATTCCAAAGCCATGTAAAGAATACTGTCCCTTTTTCTTTTTCTCTTCTTTTATTTTCCTTTCCTTTTTTTTTTTTTTAATATCAGTTTCTTTTCCTGTTGTTGATTTAGCTAGGTAGTCCGAGTCCAATGCACTTTCAAATATCATATCCGCTGTGTAATGTAATCAGCAATCTTTTTCCACACTGCAATAGCTGTGTGCCTGTGTGGACTCTGTACGGGTGCAAGTGCATTGAGTTTTTTGTCTCCCTTCAAAATGCATAATTAGTTAATTAGCTGCGCTTTGAGATTTGTGCCAGGTTAAATAGAACAATTTTGAACCGTCTGATTCAATTGTACTTAGTCCGGTAACGGGGTGTGAATTCAGCAAGTCCGCATTCTCTGCTAGCTTCGGACCGTCCAATCAGAATCCGACCCAATCTGGGTCTATGAAAGTAATGCACGTGGCCCTTTAATATTTATGTAGATTGCAATCGAACAATTCAGATTACATTCAAACGGTGCGTTAACTCAGATGATATTTATGTAGATTGTAATCGAACAATTCAGATTACATTCAAACGGTGCGTTAACGCAGATGATATGAATTCGGGGTCTGATTATGTGCACGAATTAAATTTTAGAAACTGGACAGTTTTGAGATTCATAACTTGCAGCCTGAATGCTCTCCATTTCGACGAGATACCTCAAGAGATGTGAAATCAGATATTGGTGTCGGACTGTCGGTTGATATGAGGGAAGATGCATAGTACATTAGCTTGGATCACGGCGATAGAAATTCAGACCAATCTGAACTAAAGTAGAATACATGTAACAATAAATAAGTACTAAACAGAAGAATAATAAATATGACCAACTAATTGATCATATAAATAAAAACGAAAGATTTGTAATAATTTGATCATCGCTAACGACTAATCGACCACTTTTTATAACACTGAGTGGAATGCACACATGACTGCTTTAGTTGTGTAGATTCTTATTGGACTGTCCAGATCCAAACAGAAATATTTTGTTACCTCAGGTGATACGAATTCCTTATTACACCACTGAATGTTCAACTATGTATGCATGCAAGGAGGTGCAGACAATTTCTAGAGAGCATTTCTTGTGGATTAAGGAAAGAATGTGATTATCTTTATTGTGAATAGCTCATTAAGTAAACTTTAATTGGAGGCTAATGGGAAAAGAGAGAACCGGAAAAGGATGTTTACAAAAAAAGGGTGCTGTAATAAAAAAATTCTTGCTATAAATTTATGAATTGTTTGTGCTTAGGAATCTGAAAATCATATTACTAAAATAAAATTCAGCTTAATTTGGTGCCTGGTAACTTGAGATCGTTGCATTAATGAATTTGGCCTCAAAAGATGGCTAAAAAGGATATCATTAAAATTATAATAAGAATTGAGATTTTTTTTTTCTCTTTCATTTTGGCATAAACTAATGAGAAGTGCTCACAAATGCCTCCAAGTTTAAGTGCCTTCACTATGTTTTTATTTATTAAAATTAGAACTTAAGTATTAAAAATTGTTAGATATAATATATGTTATCTACATATGTAAAATGAAAAATACAACATTCGGTTTTGTTTTATTAGCACCAAGAGCACAATTATTCACTGATTTGCACAATTATCGTCTGGATTCACTGATTAGCACAAAATTTCTAGGTTCTCGATTCCTATCAAAATAAGATCGATTGTTATAATTTTTATGTGTATATATCAATATATATTGTATATAATAATTTAAATTTTCTAGGTTCTTGATTCCTATCAAAATAAGATCGAATTGTTATATTTTTTGTGTATATATCAATATATATATATTGTATATAAATAATTTTAGTTTTTATTAATCTTTTCAAATTGTTTTTATAAGAAAATTTTAAAATAAAGGTATGGAATTAAGAAGTATTTGAACTCTTTAAATTAAGTAATTAACAGAGACATGTACTGAGATGACCCAGTGTCATGGTCCAAACTGTTCGTCATTGTTCTAAAACTTTATTATTTTAGGAAAGTTTAAAAATTGAATGTCATACAACATGATGAGCCCAAGCTCTTCATTTGGGCCAGAGCTTTTGTTTTCTTTCATTTTCATTTTCTTTCTATTTGGGCTTTATACTCTTTATTGTTGATAGCTCTAGTGTCCTCTCTCCAAGTAGATGAATATGAGGAGGGTTTAATGCCTCATTTTTTTCATACTTTATCATACCTCATTAGTGTGGGAAAAATGGCACAGCGGAGCCAGTTCAGTCATGGAACGGCACAACACGTATTACTGTTCTGTGCCGTGACTCGCGTGTCGCGTGCCGTGACCACCTCTTGACATTTTGATCACGGCACGACATGGTACGTAATCACACGAGTCACATGTAATTAGGGTCGTTAGGTCTTAATCAAATGGTGAATCTTGAAGAAACTAACTTAAATTATGAAAAAATAGTTAAACGTGAGAAATATGACCAGTTACGTTTGGACACGGCACGCGAGTCACGGCGTGACTCCCGTGCCGTGACCACCCCTTGACATTTTGATCACGACATGGCACTGCACGGGGTCACTGTTCACTTGGTCACGGCATGGCACGGCACGAGACCAAAGTCACGGCGTGTTAGTTACGGCACGACACGGCACGTATTTTCCACTCTATACCTCATATTTTATATATTCGTTTTGTAAGTCCAAATTGTCGATCCGAACCGTTCAACATAATATTTATACTAAAATATACATGGAGATGAAATTTTATATTTTTTAAAATTTTTTTACTATTTTTTAAGATAGGTACAAAATCACTGTTTTTGAACCGTTCAAAAAATAATGATTTTCTACCCATCTTAGAAAAATAGAAAAAAAATTCCAAAAATTATAAAATTTCATCCCAAACCATATTTTAGTATATTTATCATGTTGAACGGTTCGGATCGACAATTTGGATTTGGAAAACAAAAATATAAAATATGAGATATGATAATGTATGAAAGACACGAGGCATTGCAACCCTCCTCGATAAATATATGTATGTTCCATCTTCTTGTACAAAGGTTATGAATATAGAAATGAAATGAAGGAAATATTAGTTCCTTTTTAACTCTTCTTTTATCGTTGTATTTGACTTGAACTTGTTTTTTTTTTTATATTACTGTGCAATTTTAACCCAAATTTCCCTTTACAGCACTCAATTTCGTTTTGTTATCTTCCATAAAACCAATTTTTATCCAATTTCCAATTAAGTTCATGACACCCACACATGGAAAACACAAAATTTCATGGCCCAAAATTTATATATAATCCGATTGGTGACAAATTGACCCAAAACCAAACTAGCTCCTGCTGACCCATTCAGCCATTATCGGATTAAAAGGCTGACAAGGCTTTCTGGATCACAATTGGTGACATTTTGTTCTCAATTCTCATGCTGAAGAACACGAATCCAGATCAGGTACAATACTTTCCCAACTGGATCTAATCCATATATATTTTTCTCTCATTTATTTTGTTTACTTCTAATCAGTGTTCTAAATAGCGCACTATAACGACGCAATAGCGTTTTTGGATCTTGAAAGCTACACTATGGGATAAAAGTGTGCTATTTCAGCTACGACCGCTATAACGTTAATAGTGGTCCGCTATCTGTGCTACGAGCTACGCGCTAGCGCACGCTATGCTACATAGACTTTTATATAAAGGTCAAAACTAAAAAATAATTTTAAATATCAATTTTTTCAAAGTCCAGGTTGATTTGTTTTTAAATAGAAAAAAATAGATAGTTTATTCTATAATGTTTATGTTTTTTTAATAGGAAAAAAAATGTAATTTATGACATGATGCTTAGGTTATTTTGAATGAATAAAGATATATTGCTTATGATATTATTAGGGTTATTTTGAATAGCAATTTGGACTTTGTACTGGTTCAGTATGAATATGCTAATTTCTTAATCAATTTTGTGTTACTTACTGTTTTATGAGACTTTAGATAATGTTGATAATTAATAAAAATATAAAATGTATTTTTAAAAAAAAACATTATGTTGGATAGCTTTCGTTATTCGCAATAACTTTTTTATTTTTTATCTTTTCGTTATGACGCGATAATCGTTATTTAAAACCTTGCTTCTAATACACCACGTAGTAATTAAAAAAAATACAAACCAAAAAGATACAAAATCATAGAACGAACGCTCACGATTTCTTAGAAATATGTCGGCTGCAGAACGGTGATAATAAGAAGTTAGGTTAAAAACATTAAAAAACACAGAAGTCCAAACCAATTAACAAATGCAGAGGTGGCCAGCACGATAAAGGAATAAATATCGTTGCAAATATTAAGGAGTTTGACTAGTATATATAACATCAGTATTATTTCAGTCTATATAATATCAATTTTAAAATTTATCGAATCGATTTCAAACGGTGAATTCAAATTGTTCAAACCGATCTACTTCATTAGTTGTGCGTTTACATGTAAAATTTATAACTATTTGCATTTATTTGGTATAAGTCAAGCGATCAAATGTATGAGTTTTTAAGTTAATTTTAATACATTTATTTTTTAATATTTTTACCGCTTGATTTGATACTAAAATAACTTGAAAATAGAAAAAAATTACATGTAAACACATTACTCATAAAGTAAATTGGTTTGAATGTTTTGAATTAGTCGTTTAAAGTCTATTTAATCAATTTTAAAGTTAGTATTATGTGACACTGATATCATACTAGCCGGATTCAATATTAAGTAATACTTTATGACAAACTTAAATTTCAACAAAATAAATCGCGGTCTTACGACTACTCTAATGTGGTTGGTACTGTTTTGTTCATATCCACACTAATACTTGGTACGCTATATTAATTTTGACTACGAAACATTTTATTTTAATTAAAATTTAATTTGAAATTAATTTAAATATCAAGATGACATGAATTATAGGAAGCTATGGACCCAGATGAAAGAAAAAAAATAAAAAAATGAATTTGTGGGTGCTAATATTATGTTGATAGCCAGAAATAAGCTGCCAATAGCAAGTTCGGAGTATACGTGCTCAGATGAAATAAATAAAGTATCACTTGTCAGGTTGTCATTTTCCATAATCAGTTATGCACGCTATTGCAGGGGTGAATGCGGAGGGCAAAAAAATATCAAATTGAGTTTATAACTTAATCGGATTAAAATCTATTAACTAATTAGGTACTCGACACAAAAACAATGCTTTAACTTATATTTTTCAATGCCCTAACTTATAATTTCTGATGCTTTAACTTATAATTCTAATTACCAATTATAATTTAAGAAATTTATTTTGATTTTGATACTAAATTTAACCCGAATTACAAATTAAACATTCAGAGGGGTGGGTGGGGCAAAATTTTTTTTCAAAAAAAGACAAAGTCAATCGATATAAATAGATCACCACTAAAACTCAAAATAAAAAAAATGGGTTGCTCCCACTGTTCTACTTTGAATCCGCTCCTACGCTATTGGCATTCAGAAGGCCCATGTTTTCGTTCTTCTTTTTTGCCATGATAGGTGTTAGGAAATTTCATTTGAACATAAAAATTGAAAGTCCGTGCTTTTTTTACTATTCAAATTTCATCTAATATATTCTCAAGAATTAATTTCAGATAGTTCATAGTTGTTTTGGAAATTGCAGAGATCAAACAAGTATCTGCAATTGATTTTTGATTAAGATTATTTAAGTTGGAATACTTGATCTCCTTTTTGAAATTTTATGTTTTGCAGGAAGGTGCTTATATGCTTACTAATTTTTTTTTTGTTGCGAGGCAAAATCTGAATCATTTGCATGCAAAGTAATCTGATTTTAACTGAATTTGAGAAATGGTTCGGTTTAAGCTTGCCAAAGGAATTAGTTCGACTCACAAAAGTGGGTTCAACCAAACCTTGAAAAAAAAAACTACGCTTGCATTGGGATGTTTTGTTGGTTTTGCTAGCTTGGTTGAAAAAGTAGTAGTGGTCCTTTTTTAAAATATTACATACCAAATATTTTTGGAATGTATTACTACTTAGTGTGCAATATGGAACATAGTTATGTTGACTTGCTCGCTACATAGGCAGCCATTAACTCCATTACAAAAATCTAAAATAATTCGAAGAAATGGAGATGATGCCGTGGGAACCACTACAAATTGAGAATTAATGGGGGGAACTTCTAGCATAAACAACGTACTGAAATCTTTAGCGTACATTTTAGTAAAATATTTTATCAGGTCGACAGGTATAAGCAAATTCCTCATGTCCTTGGTTAGAAGACTCAAAATTAGGGGATGCAAATTCAATTCCAATTGAGAGATGAAGATTTTGGAAACCTGTTTGGATGAAGAAGTAAAACTTTCAAAGAAACAATGGAATTGAAGGAAAAAACAACTTGCCAATTGAAGGTCGTATCATCTGAAACAACACAGAGGATCAGGCGCAGGAAGTTTTGATCAAAACTGGTATGGTGCAGATGCCACTGGTACGGGTGGTTTCAGTCCCAAACTGGAGCAAACACTTACTGGTAAAGATGATTGAAGATGATGAAGACTAGTGGCGTAGCCAGAATTAGAGTTAGGCGTGGATAGAAAAATTCAACAAGTACAAATTTCAACAAAAAATTAAAAGGTCTAACAAGTGGTATTTTTCCATATAAAAAAGTACTCATACTTCCTAAAAAATAATACAAAAAGTACACAGTTCCTTTTTTGTCTCTCTTTTTTTCGCTTCTCTTTATTTACCGTTGTTTTTCTTTCTTTTTTTAATCGGAGATATAATAACATAGGGACAAAGCAATTTGAGAAGTAAATGAAGAGAAGCGATAAATAGAAATGAAATACATATATGGACTGTTTTATGGTTGTTTTCTGCAAAATTTAATCAGACGAAGCAAATGAAATACAAATATAGTTTGTGTAATTTAGTCAAGCCCGTCAAGGTTGGACAAATTTGAAATCAGAGTGAGGCACAATTAAGCAATGATACAGATTAAAAAAAAATGAAATCCAAGGGTGGGCAGCTGCCCACCCCTGCCAAACATTGGCTCCGCCACTGATGAAGACCAATATCAGAACACTAGCAAGGAAAGCTGGTAAGAATCCATAGCACTGCTGCAGTTTGTGCTTTTGGTTTGATATCATAACATTAGAATGTCAGTACTATTGGTTTGATGCGCCATCTCACCAAATAGGGAGACTTACAGAGCAATTTATGTTTTCTCAGAAACTTTAATGCATTTTTTTCACTTCTTTTTATCCTCTTTTCATTCTCTGTTTCTTCTGTTATTTCACTTCACATTTTTCTTACTTATTTGGTCAACTATGTTGTTCTCTTTTGTTTTTATTTCACTGTTACATAACTTATGTAATGAACCATATAATGAATAAAATGTGGGCTAGATCCATATTTTTTCTTCAAAAAGTTTACTATAACGCAAGTAGAGATATCACGATACTACGCTTAAAAATAAAAAGGGTATGATATGGAGCGTTCAAAACATTTCATTCGGTTTTCTACTTAAGTCAGTTGGTGGGACTTCAAAATTGGTGTTTTGGTCTCGGCTTGGCTTTGGAAAGATTGATGTCCCTCGTAAGAGAAAAAATAAAATATTGAAGACAAGTACCAACCTGTGATCAGAAAAACTCAAAAAGCATGGAAATAAATTTAACACATAAGATGAAGTCCTAGGTGTTGGGTTCTTTTCTTTTTTGCATTTTTGATTTAAGGCCGTCATCAAACGCAAGAAACTGATCAAGTCACTCAACTTTTAATATTTACAAAAAATCTCCATTTAGATTTCAAACTGCCTCCTAAATTTTTGAAGAGTTATTATTGAATTTACACTCAGCATGGTAATTTATAAACTTCAAAATCGACTTGACATGCTTATAACAACGAATTCAAAGTATTTAAATCAATTAATTTACAAGTGATACATTAAAAAATAATTAATTTTTAAATTTATTTAGCAGATAATCAAACGGAAAGAGAAATAAACATTGAAGTTCATTTTATTTGTCAGTTTTTTTTATTATGTTTATATTCATTTAACATCATTTAGTGTATGCCTACGGTCTTGATTAAAAAAAAATCATTTAGTATAGAGTCGAATGATAAAATATATCAGTTTGCATATTTTTAATTTGTTATTTTAGGCAGATCCTACAAATTTTTAATGTTATGCCTAAAATAGTCGAGCTCATGTTAGCTTTATTTTCTTTTTGTTAGCCAATTCACTCTGTGGTCTGAATCGACCAAAACGAAACAAAAAGAGAAAGTGATAGAAAAAAACAGTGTTGTAAATAACGGTATGTGCTTGTCGGATAGACATGTTATTGTCAAATGATTAATTGAGAATAATTGACAAATCTATAACAGTTTGATCACTGCTAACGACTAAACGGCCGATTAATCGGCCTAAACAACCCTTTTTCACAAGTGCTATATTGAGCGCATCAATTGATATTAGTGGTTTGCTAAACCCGTTAGGGGTTGAACCCGTTTTGCCCGGCCTGTACCCGTTGCCCGGGTACAAACGGGTAGACGGGTACGGATAATAAACGGACCGGACAACATAATTTTGAAAAAAACCCGTTGTACCCGTACCCGTCTACCCGCCAACCCGTACCCGCCTACCCGTACCCGTCTACCCGTACCTGACCCGTTACAAAATTTGAATTTCAAAATTTTTTTGGCGGCACCCTATAGAATTCAGATCCAGTGCAATACCTGACTGAGTAGAATGAGATCTGAGTCATCAATTTTAATTTGGCATGAATCTCAAAACGGACCCCTATATCTAAACTCCATCCGGGATGTCCTTTAACTTGGCACGAATCTCAAAGCATAAAAATTCAGAAAAAAACAGAAAAGAAAAAAAAAAAAAACCCGCCCGTACCCGTCAACCCGCAACGGGTACGGGTAATAAACGGGTAGGGTAGTGGTTTTGGGAAAACTACCCGTCTACCCGTTGCGGGTTGTACCCGTACCCGTCTACCCGCCCTACCCGTTACCCCTAACGGGTTACCCGGAACGGGTCACGGGTAACCCGTTAGCAAACCACTAATTGATATATTGAAAGCTGAGATAAACTTTTCTCTCTAAATACCAATTATACCCTTTTACTCTTTTCTTTATATGTATCAATTAAGTCTATTACAATTAATACAATAGTTAATAAAGAAAAAAGTTCAATAAAGAAAACAACTAGCAACTCTCTCTCTCCCTCCATCCTTTCTCTCTCCCATGGAGATGCAGGCACAAACAAAGGGATGGCTGGATGGTAGCGATCGAGAAGAAGAGGCACTGAGTCCTATGAAATTAAAATGTTAACAAAATATAAATTTAGAATCCATCAAAACATAAATTTCAGTTCAACCAATTTAGTTAGTTATTACTAATTGCGTAATTTTTTAAAATATTAAATTTGACTAAAATGAATTAAATGTTGTTTTAGAAAGGGCAGTGCTATTTTGAGGTCTCAAAACACTATATTCAGTGCTTAGGAATCTATTTTTATTTTAATACTAGTTTTACTCCCAATAATTATCTTCTATCTTTGCTTCGTGTTGTCAATAAAGGAAAGTTAATTATTCTGTAATAATGCATTAAATGAAATAGCATGAACAATACACAGTTCTTATCAAATATATCATTTCTTTCCATATTCACATATGATTCTAGTTCCATCTGTTTTAGAATCTATCTACGTAACATAATCAGATATTTGTTCCATTAGAAAACATGACAAGAGTTGCTTGATCTCAATATTAAAGCAAATAAACTATAATTTTTTGTTTTCTAGTTTGAGTAGATCAAAGATTTTTAATTGTTACTATTCATATAGAATAATATAATACATTAGGACAAATTAGGTGTTATATTTTAGGAGGTTGCTATCTTATACATCCAATTTGTAATATTTTAGGACGCTGATATTTAAATTTAAAATTTAAATCATTTTGATATTCGATTTGAAATCAATTAGTAATTTATCATAAAATCATTTAAATTACACTATTCAGAAATTTAAAACATTTGATAAAGAGGTAAATATCTTTGAAATCGGTCCTAATGTAAAAGATGTGGTTTTAAAAAAAATGAAAATACATCTACAAATTTAGTTTTCTCATTTGAATAGTGCTTGATATTTTGAAAATATCAAATAAATGTATTTTTGAAAAAAAAAAAAATATTACATAAGTACTAGTTAAGTAGGCTATGTTTAAATTTAGGTTCAGCTGTTGATTTGATTCAACTTAATTAGTTTTTAATTTGTTAACATGATGCATTACAATTTGTTTGCTATAAGTTTCTGATTTATACTTATTAACACCATATGAATGTACGTATGCCATGGAAGATAAAGTTTATCCATACTAATTTATTTATTTTCATAAATAGAGAGGCCTAAATCTGACAGCTTTCTTTCACCTTCCTTGTAAGAATAATTAAGTTCAGAACATAGAAAAAAAAATCATTAATTAGAGACAAAAGTGATATAACACTAGAAAAGATTCACCTCAATATTTGAAAATCAGCCCTCAAAATAGCGCTACCCTTTTCACAACACTGGAAAAAAAACAGTATTTAACCGAATCCGCATTCTCTGCATTAATCAGAATTCATCCGAACCACGCCTATAACGCACAGCACAAAGACCTTGACTATTAGTGCGTATGTTAATTGAACGGTCCAGATCTTAAATCAAAATTTGAGTTAATGCAGAGGATACTAAATTTATTTTAACCCAGATGACCCGGAACAACCGGCCCAAATAATCTATCGGCCCATAACTGGCCGAAATAAGCAGGAACATCCGACGACGACCAAACCCATTTTGAACAGAAGAAACCCGAATTAAGCAATGCGGTTCACTTATTGGCCCATAACCGACTCTATAGACGGTCGAGGCTCCGAAATATAATTACCATGCGACCGAGTCACCGACTTCCATCTTCTCTTGTGCGACAACAAAAATCGCAAAAGCAAGCACAGGTACCCTCCTCGCCTCCGTTTCGCAGTTTTGCTCCATCACCTCGCGCTCTCGGTCTCTCCATCTCTCTCTATCGCTCTTCGTGTGTTCTTGATCGGACGTCTATTCTTGTACGATACTCATAATCCCATTCCGCCTCCCCTTTCTCTCCTGCCTTACACAGTGCAGAAGAAAACCCTAGGTGTCCAACGCATTTTGTGGCACAATTATTTACATTTTAGTGGACTCTATTTTGTAGTTAGTAATGCTTTCCTTTTAGTTAAGAAAATGGTTGTAGTAGTTATGTCTGGTATGTATCATTGAGACTTGAGCTCCTCAACCCTTTTAATAGCAAAATTCTATGGTTGTATTCTGAGGAAGTTGCTATACTGGTTTCAACTTTTAAGGCTATCTTCTTAGGATATAATGTTTGACGGAATTGATTAAGAAACGACCATAACTGTTGTTTGATTGAGAAAATTGGTTTGACAGATGTAATCTGATAATCTGTATAATTACTTTTGTCCTTCCAATCTCAGGTTTTCGTAATATTACTCTGTGCTTCTTTCTAAATTTGATGGATCAGTTCGGATGGCACTTCGGAAGAGGTAATAGTGCGCATCTTAATCATTTTCTTTAGCCCTTTATTTTGTATAAAAGAGATTTAACATTGGTATCCATATCAATCGGTCTCACAGAACAAGACCACATTGTTGTAGTATTCTACTGTTAGTATAAGCATGGTATCATACCAACATCTGACTAGCCAAGTATAGCACCGGTTAAATTCTTGGTACTATCATCTAAATATGATTGCAGTCTTTGAAATTGACGGACATTTCAACTACAGGTCTAAGAGAGCTAACTGGTGCAATTGACTTGATAAACCAATACAAGCTACTTGCCCACCATAAATTCTTTTGCAAGAGAGCACTTCCGGCTTCGATAAGGGAGACACACTACCTGCGCAATGTGGTGGGGGAGAGGGACATCATGAGAGGTGAGGGAATGGAGTTCGACCAGCTGATTCAAAATGCACCATACCTGCCTGAAACGAAGGCGCGTATAAGTACGTTTGACCTGGAGACACTCGGCCAGGCATTCCAGTTGCGTGAGAATGGTACTGTCCATTTGCCTTCGGTAAGTTGTTTCCTTCTTGTAGTTTGGTGACTGGTATATACTGGTATGGACCTTTCATCTGTGCGATATTTGGTTATGTTGTTGTTATTGTTTGGTCATATCTGGTACTGCTTCCCTGATCTGTTCTTAAAATCTCAGTGAAGAGAGGAAGGTCTTGAAAACCTCACAATCCGCAGTAAAGTGTGGACTGTTTGCATACGTTGGTTTTGTAATGCTCCTAAAATAAAATCTCGATGTAAGATGAAAGGCTAGTGAGAGCTTGGACTTACCAAAATGATTAGTTTGAAATATCACTATCTTTGTATTTTTTGAAGGAATTAAGCACATTTCAAGGTTATTAGTCAAGTACTCAATTAGCCATGATTTCTGAATTGAGATTTTAGCTATAAAAAAAGGGGTTTGGATTTGAGATCAAATGAAGTGGGTGCACACTGTTTCTAAGGTTGCTGAAATGGAGCAATTAGTTTGTATAATTTTCCTTGCTCCAGTTTCTGTTGGCAGTTTTCTCAAGCATACCTGATGACGTGTACAATTCTAGTTAAATTCAAAGCCAATCCCAGTCTATAGAATGCAGTAGATAGGGTATGTACTCCATATTGGTAGAGGCATTTCGATGGTGACCTAATGGAATGGTAAATTAGCAATCTGAACTTACCAGAATACAGTACAGAGGGTCTGTACTCTGTATCTCGGTAGAGAAGTTCCACTGGTGACCTATTGGAATGACAAATTGGCAATATGAATTTACAAAAAAATCACTAACCTTAAGTATGAATACTTTCTCATTTTCTTTGACTATTTAATTCTATAATCGGATTCATTTTTCACATATTTGTGTATAACATGAAAATTATAAAATTACTTGGATTCTGGTTAAATGCACTTTTTTCCATCATAACATCATCAAATAATGAATGAACGCTCCAAGAAATTATATTTTGTTCCTAAGAATAATATTTGTTCCTACGCACTTGCTCCCAAATCTCACCGTCTTCTGTTCCTAATTCTTTGGGTTCAGGGGCAAGGGGTAGTGTTATGTGTTCTTGTTTCTGTTGCATATCATAATGTCCTTTAGCCCCTGCAAGAAATCAATGGGAAAGTGAGCAAGGAGAAAACTACATATCCTATCAGCATTGTTAAGTTGTATGACGGCAATGCGTATATATGTTTGCAGTCAGAAAAAGGGACACCTACCATATCTTGCAAAATAACAAGTGAGGAGGAGAAAGAGAAGAAGCATAAAAAGAAGAGAGATAGAGAAGGTGGTGACAAAGAACGGGAGCGCAAAAAACACAAGCACCATCACCACAAAGACAAAGACAGAGAAAAAGAGAAGGACAAGGAAAAAGGAAAAAGGAAACATGCGAATGGCCATTATCCACTGCCACCTATCGTTGACCCCTCAAAACGGCACCATGATAAGGTTTTTAGTTTTTCTTTTTCCTTCTTAATAGTGCTCTTATGTCATGCCTGGAATGTTTTGATTTGGAAAACTTTTATTTAAATAGCATATCGACGGTTATGGTTTGGCTGGAAGGTTTGATATATATACTGATAAAACATATTGCTCCAATTTTTCATATTTGGGGTTCAAAATTATTCTCAGATTAGAGAGGTAGGTAAGCAACTGATCTGAGCTTCAGGTTTAACATTGAACTAGGCATCTAAACAATTCTTTGCATTTTTAAAAGGTAGTATGAAATACTGTTTGTTTATAACTTCAGCCGGTAAGTTTTATGTTACTTCTTTCATATTGAGTACTTTTGGGACACTCAGTTATAGTTGTTTAGATAAGGTTATAGAAGGTGGTGCTTTTTTTTTTCTTAATCAAGATGCTTAAAAACTCCAGCATGTTTATGTGACAGCTTTCTCATGGTGCTGCCAATTTTTTGAGTTCACAGCAAAAGAGGAACCATGGCTTTAGTGAAGAACTGCTCTCCATTAACAGACACAAAAGGGGTAAGTCAGATTATTTTTGTTTGCTTTCAGTTTTCTTATATTTTGTTGTACCTCCCTAACCACTATCTGTTTGGTGCCAACTGTTTAGGATGAGTGGATGGAAAGATTTTGGTGGTGCCACAATTAAATGACCTTTTGTTTCAGTTTTCGTTATGTTGCTTTTCATATGCCTATTATGAATTCTATGCTGCCTCCTTTTTTCAGAGAGATAAAATAATAAGGTAATAAAGCATTTATTATTGATGTGATGTTAAATGTTCTCCAGCCCATTCCAGTTCTTTGGTTGATGCCAGCCTGTAACGTTATGATCATTGTCAGACTTCATCTGTTAGTCCAAAGAGAGTGGGGAAATACCAAGCTATGTTGTTGTAGCCAAACCATTCCCTACCATTGCTGTTACAATTAAGAAGAAATTCAATTTTTCAAAATGCTAATATCACTTGTATCATTCAGTTGGCGTTCTACATTTTCCTTTGGTTTTAGATCATATACCTAGGACCATTCAAGTACTAAGAGGCTGATTAGCTTATTCATTTTTCTGGCTCCTATAAATGCAGGATTGTTGGTGTAACTGCATTAGCGAACGCCAACATCATTTGAAGTAAATAGAGGTCAGGAACACAGTTGGGGGGTAAAAGAAAATAGATAAACTGCCTTTGAAAATAGTGGATAAATATGATCTTAAGATTTGGCAAATCTATGGCAGTTTCTTACTACCCTGGATATGTTGCGGGGCTCGGATCAAGGGGCCTTTTACTTCTCTTTGTGAACGTAGAAATTTTATCAGACTATTTTGACCCAAGCAGGTCAAAATCTGTTTTCTAATTTTTCTCTACTAAAAGTAGCCAGCTGCAAGTTAGGAGGTTTAAAATTTATCATGTAAATTTGACCTTAAAAACTACCATGGCGGGTCATGGTTGCATAAACTAGGGAATGAAAATTGGCACGTCGTGTCGGATTCTGCCATGAACGAATGGTGCAACATGTCAGGGGCATGTCACGACACGTGCCAATCATGTGCCTTTAACAGTCATGCTGGACCTTGTTGCATGCGAAGCGGTCTTGATGTGTCACGTGACGTATAGGCACACAATAAACATAACGTCAAGATACCACGAATAACTAACCATTATTATACAATAAAAATTTACAATTGTTGAGTATCAAAATGAGTTTGGCATTTTGTTTTTCTAAAAAAAATGATTTTGTTGCCCAAGAAAGATTTTATAGTTCTTTTGCGAAATATAATATGATAAAAAGACATTTCAATTTTTTTCTTCACTTCAAAATAATCCTCACTTTTAGGAAATTTTTCAACATTTTTTAGTTAACAACTTGAAACTTGGGCGATTAAATATTTTATAACATAGCAAATAAAATTTCAACATGTTTTCTTCGTTTATTGCTTTAGCGATGTAGCCCTCTGTTCATGTTCATGTATCTAAAACTGAAATTGCCTCAACATCACATGAGATGAGAGAAATCCCTTGTCCGCGGGGTTATTTGGAAAACTGCGGTATTGTGCTCGGCTGGATTTGAAACGAGAAATTTATTTAAGCTTTCCAAATTTCAGAAAGGAAAGGAAAATTAAAACTACGCTAGACTCCTTTTTGGGCTCTGTCCAGAAACTAAAAGGGAAAGGCTAGACTCTTTCTGTGTTGATCAGTAGGTGTAGATTTGGATTTCATTTATTTTGTCTTGGGCTGAAACTAGAAAATTTTAGAAGAAGAGATTTCTATTTTGTATATAGTGTTGTAGGTCCAGAATATTCCTAAGAATAGTATAAACAGAGATGACATATAACTTAAGATGTAGTCAATCAAAGAGGCAAATTTAGCAAGTTTAAGAACAATTTTGTCCTTTTTTTACTCTTAAGCACTACCTCAAACTTTACCAAAAAAGTAACGAAAATTAGTATTCAATTAACCAAGAATTTTCCCTAATTAACTTGTTAGTGCTAAAATTTTTCCAATATTCTTTTGTACAGGAATTTCCCATATAAGTGAAATATATTCAAACAAAGGGTCTTACGATAAATGCATCACATATACGCAGGATTCTTTATTCAAGCTGCTACTAGCGGTGGAAAATTAAAAACTTAGTTTCTTACTACTTTGACAATGATCCTCTTTTAACGAAAAAACAATCCAGATGTGAACAAATTAAAATTAGTCTAGACATAAGAACAAGGATATAAAACGATCGAAAATAATTCACTTCCGTCGTAATTGAATAATTCAAGCTCAAGTATAGATTGATTACACACAAAAATCCTAATAATAACATAAAAAAAAAAATGAAAATTACAAACAAAAGGAGATATGGAACCAATAGTTTACCATATTTATTCACCTAACGCTAAAAAATGCCACTATATCTATATGTCTAACCTCCCAGTAATTCAATGCTTACATCTTTACCAACTCCATACATCAGGAATATATAGCTTCATTATCAAAGCTTCAATTAGTCTCTGATATGTGACAGCAACACATTGGTATGGTGTTGCACCACCTTCCATGCATCGCGGACATGGAACTCCTCGGTCAAAGTAGCCCCCACTGCGAAGCGTATCACGTAAATTCCTCCTATCACAGCATGCGTCATGTAAATTTTCCCCGAAGCATTAATCATCTCTAGAAGCCTCTTGTTTATCTCGTTGTTGATACCATTTACTTCATCTCCACCATCTATCTCATGATCAGATGAATATACCAGGCGGAAGCATACTGTTGCGAAGTACCTGTAATGAACAAGTCAATTATTATATTCAAGTAAGATCAAGCACCAATTTACGTTTAAAATAAAAACCCAGTACTATACTACTATTAGCTATATATGCAACTTCTATATATACATTAATTTGTTATTTATTTTTATTCATTATTTCTTGTTGCATGCATACTAAAACCTATGCAGCTAGTTACGTACTACATTTTGTATATATACTAAAAAATGAAGTGAAAACTAGGAGAACATTAATTAACGGTATTTATTTAATAGTGTTAATTGAAAATACGATTGTTGTCACTATATATATTACCTTGGCACAACAACCTCAAATCTGGTGTCAAGTGAAATAAGCCCTTCAAAAACCTTGGCCATTATGACGTGCGAACGCAAGAAGTTTCTAAGGTTAGCCACACCATAGCTCCTCAAAACCATCCAGAGCTTGAGCGACCTGAATAGCCGGCTGAGCACAATCTGCCAGTCTTTGTAATCTACCACCTGTTTCGACTCAGTTGCCTTATTTCTCAGAGCAGCAGCAGTCCAATGTGGTGAAGAACCATATGTGTGCATTGAAGCTGAACGAATCTGCATCTTCTATGCCATCTATAAAATGCCTGAATTCTGGACAGATGCACGCACTTCCGGCATATGCTGCATCAACATGCACCCACATCCCATTCTTTGCTGCTACTTTGCACAGCCCCGGCAAGAGGTCTACTGCCTCCTTCTTGTTGTGAGAAACCTTTGGCTATGAGATGCGCTTTGTATCGAGCAATGGAGCCATCGGCATGACGCTTCACTTTATAAACCCATTTGCAGCCAACTACGTTCTGATCAGGTGCAGAAGGTACAAGGACCCATGTGCGGTTTTCAGCAAGAGCTGCAATTTCAGTAGCCATAGCGGTACGCCATTGAGGAAGCAAGTTCGCCTGTTGAAAGGAGGAGGGCTCAGTTTCAGTTGAGTTAGTGGAAAGCAAGGCGACATGGTCGGGAAAAAGTTTGGGTTTGCGAGTATGATCCTTTGTTCTAGTAACCATGGAGTGACTGGGTTGGTTGGAAGGAGCAGGATGAGTTTGGTCGGGGGTATTGTCTGGTGGAGGTGTAGATTGCGGCTGAGTGTGAGGTGAAGAATCGGGTGTGGTAGTGGGCTGAGTTGGAGAGTTTGTAGTGGCTTGAATGGGAGGTGAAAGCTCAGCCTCAGCCTGTGTAGGAGAAATTGTAGTGGGCTGTGGAGAATGATTTAGAGGAGAGGTGATTAATTATGGGCCGAGTAGGAGGATTGATGGGCTGTGAAGTAAGTGGTAAAGGGTTAGTGGAAGGTATTGTTTGTTGGAGAGGCAACAGAAATTGAGAGACTCTATATCGATAATTCAAGCATTGTATACATCATTAGTCCGATCCTTTGTAGGAACTACCCCTAATAACAAACTTGCAAAAATGATCTGTTTATCATAACGAGATTTGTTGTTCCTGACCCTGCTTCACTTTAATTGGTATTTGAACAAAAAGACCACAATCCACTTTTGATAAAAGTGATGTCTTGATCTGAGTGGGGATATCATTTCTCTTTTGCATGTCTCATGATTAGTGGAGGATGGTTTCTCCAATATGGTTCGAAAAGGGAATTCCTGCTCATCAAAGATGACGTGTCGAGATACAAAAACACGATTCGAGTCAACATGCAAGCACCTATAGCCTTTTTGAGACAAGGAATAACCAATAAACACACAAGGTAAGGCTTGCATATTCAATTTGTGATCATTGTAAGGTTGAACCAAAGGGAAACAAAGGCATCCCAAGGTACGAAGCAAGGTGTAATCAGGTATTTGTTGGAAGAGGGTTTCATATGGGGATGGCTGTGAAGATGTAGGTAATCAGTTTATGAGGTAAATAGCACTTGCAAAGATTTCATCCCAAAGAGAGAGAGGTAAAGAGGCATGATTTATTATGGCAAGTGAAAGTTCAACAATGTGACGGTGTTTTCGTTCCGCCACACCGTTTTGTTGTGGTGTATATGAGCAAGAGGTTTGATGTAAAATTTGGGGAAAAAGGCGAGTGATGGGTTTGAACTCCGTACCTCCATCGGTACGAAGTATCTTGAGAGTGGTGTTGAGTATATTTTCGGCTTGGGCTTTGAAAAGAGAGAAGACTTTTGTTACTTCATCTTTTGAGTGCAAAAAGTAAATCCATGAGAACTTTGTAAAATCATCCACAAATACCACATAATAGCGAAAATTAATTTTTGATAAAATTGGGGCCGGTCCCCAAACATCCGCATCCACAAGTTCAAGAGGTGAAAAAGAAGAAGAAGTACTAAGCTCAAAAGGTAAACGATGACACTTGGCCATAATACAATCATGACAAGTGTTCAATTTAGTTGAAGATAAAGGTAAACTATGAGAATTTAAGACTTTAAGAGTAATTGTAGAAGAAGGATGCCCTAAACGGGCGTGCCATAGGTCAGCTGAAACTCGAGCACCTAATAAAGATTGCGGTGGTGAAAGTGAAGGTGAAGGGAGGGTGAAGGAGTAGAAGCCACAAAGTAGCTTAGCTTGAAGGAGGGTTGTGGAAGTGTGACGGTCCTTTATAAGACAAGAATAAGAAGAAAACTCAATGAGAAATGAGTTAACAAGCAATAATTGTCAGAGACTAATGAGATTCTTTGTAAAAGATAGAACATGTAAGATATTTTTAAGGTGAATTAAGAAATGAGAGAGAGTAAAGGAAGAAGAACCAATGTGTTTAATGTCCATACCGGCACCATTGTCGATGTGAAACTTGTCGAGACCATCATATGAGATGAATGAGGACAAGTTATTGAGATCGCTTATCACGTGGTGTGTTGCGCCGGAATCGAGAAACCAATTGGCTGTTGAGGTCGGTTGTGCTACAAAGGCTTGAGGTGGTGCTGTGAAGACTTGAGAGTGTGCAAGACCACCTTGATTTGCCTCGGTTGATTGAGTCAGCAAGGCTTGAGGAGTAGAGACATCAGGATAGTTCACCAGATCACCTCGGTACTAGCATGCTCTAGCCGAATGTCCCTTTTTTGTAACAAATTTGACAAAATTCTGGTGGACCAGAATCAGGTCTGTTCTTGGGTCTAAAAGTACCAGGTCTGGACTGTGGATAAGAAGGTTTGTTGGTTAGAGTAGGAAGCAAAGGCCCATTTGGTCTAGGAGTATAGTTCCGAGGTGGATAAGAAGGTCTCTAACTGGGTCTGGGAGGGTAACGGGTATTACCCGAATAGGAAACAAAAACAGCAGGATTGGTAGAAGAATGATAAGCCAAAATTGTATCTATTGAAACCTAGGGTTAAGTATGTAAATTAAGCCAAGTTTTGATTAAATTAGGTTTAATTAGGTTAGAAATGTCCAAAAGTTCAAGTTACTGCCCTAGTTATGTTTATTTTACAGGTAATCAAGTGTTTG
This sequence comes from Carex rostrata, assembly GCF_964058835.1. Lineage (NCBI taxonomy): Eukaryota > Viridiplantae > Streptophyta > Magnoliopsida > Poales > Cyperaceae > Carex > Carex rostrata. The sequence goes on from NC_135925.1 coordinate 6,537,440, forward strand.
GAGCTTAATGAAGCAAAACGGGTGAGTTAGCGAGAAGATTGGAGCAACTGCAACATCCATTGCGGCCCGCAACCAATCCCATTGCGGCCCGCAATGACCTATCTTCATTCCAGCATACTCATTGCGGCCCGCAACCAATCCCATTACGGCCCGCAATGACATATCTTCATTTCTGCACTTTCATTGCGGCCCGCAACCAAATCCATTGCGGCCCGCAACGAGTTACAGTTTTCTGCGCGACAAATTCTTAACTGCCTCCATTCATTGCGGCCCGCAATGAATCCATTGCGGCCCGCAATTAGGTCGGTTCAGAGCTCGAATTTGCTATTTTTGGTTGGTTATTTCTAGGTTTTAGAGGGGGGGTATAAATAGGCACCTGTAGAATAGGTTGAACACGTTTTTTAGGCAGAATTTCTAGGGTTTTAAACAAGGAAAAGCAAGGAAAAGCAAGGAAGAGAGAAGGAGGAAGAAGAGAACACCATTGATCAACCGGTTTTATTGTTTTCTTTCCTTTGGAACTCTTTTATTCTTTTGATTTGATTTGTATCTTAGCCATGGCTGGCTAAGGGCTTTTCTAAGGTTGATTAGGGTTGTACTTGAAACTTTTGTTATGATTTAGTTGGTTTTATTTTATATATTCTTGTTCTTTGTTGTGATCTATTCTTTATTTTAATTGATTGTGAAGACTTAATCGAAATCACATGAAACCCTAGGATTTGGTATTTGCAATTGAGAAATTGAATATTAGGTCCAGACCATAAGGAATAGGGTATTTGATAGGCTAAGTATCGAGAGGTGACGCTTGTCTTATACGGGCTTTACCTAATAGTTTAGAGAATTGTGCCAAGTACCGAGAGGTGAAAGATAGTTTTCTAGATTTATTGGGATAATAAGAACTTAATGACTTTAGATTAGGGTAGCCAAGTACCGAGAGGTGACGTTTATTCTAATTTAAAGATGGTATTAATATAGAGATATCCCTTTGTACCTACAACACCCAACTGTGCCTTCATAACTAAAAGAACAAATTTAATAAACCAATTAGTCATAACACTAGTGGATAGGAACCCTAAGAAACCCTAATTTCTCATTCTTGTTAAAAACCTAATTTTTCTTTAAAGACTTAGTTTAATTCAACTTAATCACAATCAAACCAAACTTTGAACAAACAAATTCCTTTTTACTTTCTTTTACTAAATTAAATTGTTAGGTTAGAGTTAATATTCCAACTTGTCCCTGTGGAGACGATCCCTAAGTACTACTTGACAAGGTTGTACACTTGCAACCGAATTGAGTATCAACTAGGATTTATTACTTGTATTGTAATAATCTACATCAAAGAATGAAGAGGAGAAGAGTTAACCTGAGATTGGGATTGAAGAAGGTTCTCATAGGTGAACAAAGATCCCTGAAGCTCTTCGATTGACCACGGATCACGGCGAGCAGTGGTGACTGACAGGACAAAAGGGTTGAAATCGGGTCCAAGACCACCTAGGATGTGCATGGCCAAGTCATCATCAGAGAGGGAAAGCCAATAAAAGCCAACTCGTCGGCAATAGATCGCATGGTCTGAACATAGTCAAGACATGAAGAACCGGCCTTGGTGGTGGTTTGGAGTTTACGGCATAGCTTAGATAAGCGAGCACGAGAAGAGGTTGAAAAGGTAGATTGAAGAGAGCTCCAGAGGCGTGCAGAGGTTTTGCAAGAAAACATTTGTCCAAGTAAAGTCTCGGATAGAGAGGATCGAAGCCAACCAAGAACAAATTGATCTTGTTTGGTCCAAGGCAGAAAAGTTGAATTGGGGGAGGTGTGGCCAGTACTATCAGTGAGCAGTTCGAGAGGAGGAGGAGAGGGCTCAATAAATCTGTTGAGACCATAGCCATGGAGAATAGGGAGAATTTGAGATTGCCAAGCTAAGAAATTGGTTCTGGTAAGTTTTGTGGAAATGGGGTGATTGAGAAGAATAATTGGTTTTGTGGTTGGGGTGGAAGGAGGAGGCTGTAGAGGTTGAGAAAAAGGGTTTATGGGGATTTAAATCCTCCATGGCCTATAATGGCTCTGATACTATCAAAAATCTAGAGAAGAAGATAAGTTTAAGAGAAAAAAATCTGATTTGTATTGCTTGATTTGAATCGGTGTATAGTGCTGTTTATAAAGTAGAGAATGTACTGAAAACCAGTGTTGTAAAATGCGGTTTCTATGCGGTATGCGGAAGATCACTGCATACCGCATATACGGTATGCGGCCGCATATTCGGTTTTTAATGCGGACGTATATATGCGGATTTTAAAATGAAAACATACAACAGTAACAGTTTACTTAACAAATTATGCAGTCTTAAATAAATATTTAACATAGAAGTATGCATATTAAAAAAATTTAGTATAAAAGTCCAACGGCAAATCCATATTAAACGTCCTGCCTTCTAAAATAAAACCTTATTTCTGTACATACGACAGTCTTCAACTTATTAAATTCAGAAACTGGGTATGTATCTATGTATATTGGTAGTTTGTTACTAATGGGCCATATTAAAGCCCAACATCTATTCACGCCTATTCACGTGAAGGTTAACAATAAAATAATGCAAAAGCTGAAATGAATCTTTTGGAGTCCGTCCGGTTGAATGCTACTCTTTAGTTCCAAAGCTTAAAATGAAAAGAAAGCATGCTTTTTAGAGCCTATAAAAGAAGTGGCATGGCTAGCGAAAACATTTATTGACTGGACGTTCGTCCAGATGAGTATATTGAGTTCCGGGTGCTTTTGCATATTGGATCTTCTTTATATATTGAATTTTTAATTAATAAATATTAATATTTGAATGACTGTGTATGCAAAACTGCATATATGGCCGCATATTGATTTTCTATGCGGTTTGGAACCACATACGCATATGCGCTGATTTTTTTATTTATATCCAAACAAATATATAAATTTAAAAAACTAATCAAACCGCCTGTTAATTTTTAAATCTACCCAAATCAGAAAATTTTCTTCCGGTTTCAATATCAATTTCCGGAATTTTTTTTTCCGGAAATTGGATCCTAAATCCGGAATAATTTTTTCCGAATTTAGGATTTTTTTTTTCCTAAATCCGGAATAATTTTTTTCGGAATTAGGTTTTTTTTTTCCGAAAATTTTTTTTTTAGGAAATTTTTTTTTCATTTTTCAGTTTTTATTTATAATTTATATATTTATTGTATTGAAGTATTACAAATATTTAATATATTTTTTTAAAAATAGATGGAATACTATATAATTTGATTTATTCGAATGACTGCTACAAATAATCTGGATCAACATTTTTAATGCCGGATTTTTTACGGCCGTAAGAAAAAATAATATAATATAATATATGTATATGTATATGTATATGTATATGTATATATAATATAATATATGTATATATAATATAAGACGAGGATTCCAATGCCTCATTTTTTCATACCTCATATTTTATATTTTTGTTTTCAAAGTCCAAATTGTCGATCTGAACTGTTCAATAAAATATTTATACTAAAATATGCATGGAGATGAAATTTTATATTTTTTGGATTTTTTTTGCTATTTTAAAATATTTATACTAAAATATATATACAAAAATATGCACATTTTAAAATATACATATAATATAATATATGTATATGTATATATAATATAATATATTTTTTAAGATGGGTAGAAAATCACTGTTTTTTGAACGGTTAAAAAACAGTGATTTTGTATCTATCTTAAAAAATAGCAAAAAAAAATTCAAAAAATATAAAATTTCATCTCCATGCATATTTTAGTATAAATATTTTATTGAACGGTTCGGATCGACAATTTGGACTTTGAAAACGAAAATATAAAATATGAGGTATGATGAGGTATGAAAAAATGAGGCATTTGAACCCTCCTCTTATATTATATATACATATATTATATTATATATACATATACATATACATATACATATACATATACATATACATATATTATATTATATTATTTTTTCTTACGGCCGTAAAAAATCCGACATGAAAAATGTTGATCCGGATTATTTGTAGCAGTCGTTCGAATAAATCAAATTATATAGTATTCCATCTATTTTTTAAAAAATATATTAAATATTTATAATACTTCAATACAATAAATAAATAAATTATAAATAAAAACTGAAAAATGAAAAAAAAATTTCCTAAAAAAAAAAAAAATCCTAATTCCGGAAAAAAATATTCTGGATTTAGGAAAAAAAAAAAAGAAATCCTAAATCCGGAAAAAATTATTCCGGATTTAGGATCCAATTTCTGGAAATTTTTTTTCCGGTTTGAGTAGATTTGGAAATTAACAGGCGGTTTGGTTAGTTTTTCAAATTTATATATTTTTTTGCATATAAATAAAAAAATCGGTATATGCGGCTGCATAGACCGCATTTTGTTACACTGCTGAAAACCATAATTACATTACATTATTACTAGAGTGAAAGGGATTAATTTGAGACAGAAGGAATCTGCGCCAGTGTGCCAGAATTTTGCAACGGTTCTTGAGCTGAGAAGGTTCTTTAGTTTATGTTGAAATGGACACCTCCATTTGTTGTTTATCAGTGCTGAAAGGAGTAGGGGTGTTCATCGGTTCGGTTCGGTTGAAACCACAGTTATTAAAATCGGACCGGACCGGACTGGAAAAAACCGGAACCGGACCCATTTACGGTTTGGTTTATTTAGATGATCGGATCTGCAACTGAACCGTCAAATATCGGTTTAATTGACCGTTTTTTAGTAAAAATCAGTAACTTGTTGTTGAGAAAAACCGGGTTTTAAACGGGCTCAACTTTTGATACACCTTTTCGGCATTAATTAAGAGAGAGACAAAAAATGCACAGCTATTGCACTAGACTCTCATCCGTACCGTACACTACACACCATGTAAAGTTACAAATATAGGTACTAAGATGGGATTTATTTTATATTATAAAATTTACACAAAAGACCTTAAGATTTTAGATATATTAAACTACTTAATTATGTATGGTATAAAAAGTAAAACTATATTTTTTTGTATATATCTATTTCATTTCAAAATAACATATGTTATTATTCTTTATTTGTTGTTATTTTTGTTGAAGCACTATATGTCTTTTATTAAAGACATCATATATTATTATTACAAAAAACATTTAGTTATTTTTAATAAAATCACTATATTCATTTTAGTTAGATGTTAAAAATATATATGTGCAAACTTTTATGAATCCTATATAAAAATATTATTATTTTATAACAATTTTTACATTTCATACATATATAATTATTTAAAAAACCAGCAATTGAACCGGTTGATCCATCGGTCTGACCAGTAAACCGTTGAACCGAAAGTTTACCGGGTCGATATTCGGTCCGGTTCTGATAACATTGGTTGAAACCGAATCGAACTTGGCAAACCAAAGTTATAATTCGGTTTTAAAAATAGAACCGAATCAAACCGAATTAGCGTTGCAACCGAACCGAATCAAAGTTTTATTTCAGTTTGTTTGGTTCAAACTGAAATATATTAATTTTTTTATTTAAAACAATTGATTTATAATAAACTAGAGTATATTAAGAAATAAACCGGAGTATTAAGAAATAAACTAAGATATTTAGAAATAAACCGAACTATTTAAAGCAATTGATCAAGAAATAAATCGGGGCTGTTAAGATCAAATTCATATAATATAAAAGTTCGATTGGTTTGGTTATTTCGGTTTTGAAATTTTTCAAACCGAATCGAACTGAAGTTATAATTTGGTTTTAAAAAGCAAACCGAACTGAAGTTATAATTCAGTTTTAAAAAGCAAACCAAACCGAACCATTAAATTGAAAAAACCGAACCGTTTGAACCGAACTAATTCGGTTCGGTTCAAAACCGAATAAACCGGACCCAATGAACACCCCTAGAAAGGAGTATATATAGTGCTATTGGGACGCGGTTTTCAACTGGAGAGGAGTACTGGTGCAGCTGGTGATGCGATGACACAATGCATGTGTAGTTTTCATTGAAAAAAAAAAAAAAAAATGAAAACTCTTCTATTAATTTGTATTAAGGGGCACGCGATCCACGCGTATAAATGGAAAAGCAATAGAAACAATATATACATCTGAGTTTGCTTGCAAACTAAATGATAAGTAGCGAATACTAGCGATCGATCGTGATTCGTGAGGAGAGATCTTGGTTTGGTCCTGTTGGCAACTTGGCGACAATATATTAGATATGCCAATAGGCCCAATGGGAGATGGTTGTTGACACTTGAAGATTTTGTGCCCCCCCACTTCTTTTTCCTGGTATGAGGACTCGAGTGAGAAATATTTTATGTGATCCGTCACATATATCTAAAAAAGATAACAAGCATTATTTCGGAATTTTCAAAAGATTAAAACATTTTCTAGAACTGAATATATATATGCATTCAATTCGACGAAGTTTTTTCTCAAGTGCGAGATGACGTACGGATAGAACATATATATATATAGAGTAAAGCTAGCGTGTGACATGCTTACCAAGAAAGTTTGGTGAGCATAACTCCAAAAGTATATCGGATCGACGTCAAATGTCAAATCCAAACCGTTGAAATCCATGTACTTCATGAGTGATGCATATATATGCAAAATTTTGAAAGTTTCGAGTTTATTTGCTACATGGTCAAGTGGTCAAAGAAATAATAAAAATTGAATATATAAAATAACTTATAATAAAATGTTCATTCCTTTGACCACTTGACCGTGTAGCAAATAAACTCGAAACTTTCAAAATTTTGCATATATATGCATCACTCATGAAGTACATGGATTTCAACGGTTTGGATTTGACATTTGACGTCAATCCGATATACTTTTAGAGTTATGCTCACCAAACTTTCTTGGTGAGCATGTCACACGCTAGCTTTACTCTATATATATATATATATAAATGCATGCTCTCGTCTAGATTTGCACAAATACATGAATTTTTGAGTTTGGACTTCCGTCGTAAATGCATACGAGCAAGTATTTTTTATGCGTGTTTTGATTTGCTCCTCATTTGGTTCTTAACCTTTTTTAATGTTCTAAATAAAAACATTTAATCGGAACTTCTCATCATAAATGCTTTTTGAAAGTTGTAAATATCAATATCATTAAATATTCAAAATCAGATACATCAATTATTCTTTTAATAATGCAAAATAGTTATTTCCACTAACCCTAAAAATTAATGCAAAATAGGCAAATGCAAACTTGTGAAAAGATGACAACGGTGGTCTAACCAGAACCACAATTCGAAGTAGTCTTTATAATGAAATCCAAAACGTGAAACAGTCAGCCGTAAATAATTTGTTAATTAATGTTACAAATTAAATAATATATATACTCGGAAAGAATTTGACTTTCATCCATCTCCTTTAATATATATATATATGTGTGTGTGTGTGTGTGTGTTCAATTTTGCACCAGCTAATTAATTGTCCATCAAGCATCCACCGAATTAATTGCTACATGTATTTATCACGTTCTTTTACCTACCTTTACAACAGATCCAGATCTTCTTGTATTATTTTCCTTTAAATGCGTAAAAAGCCACCCATTGTTATGATCACGTTCGTCCAATTCAAAACAAATAACATGGATTCACACCACCATCCATGCTACGAGCGCAATAAAAAGATGTTGTATATGCCTCTTATCTCACTATTTATAATTATTTTATTTTTATAGGGTTATATTCGTAAGTTTCATTTTATACACATTTTGTACTCAAACTAATTAGTAGAAAGACAATACAGAAGAAAATATAAGCGAAAATAAGGAGAGAGAGAAACAATAAGAGAAAATATCACAAGGAAGAGGTTGTTGGTTTAATTATTGGTGAACCTTTTTTGCATCTATTTTTTTTTCAGAGAAAAACAATCGAATTCCATTTTGAATGGGTTATGAAAATATGAACGCATGTATTGAGAATTATTAATTGGCTGAATGCATGTGTTCGATACATAAATTCCATGGAAACACTACTACAAAAAATATTTTTACCATCGCCCCTTTATTATCGGATGTGTTTCTAACTACAACAAAATGGTTTTTCAGCGACCGGTATCAGCGACCGGTGCTGACGCCGGTCGCAGAAAGTCCCCCCGCCCGGAAAAAAAAAGAAAAACTAAAACCAATGGCGAGGATAACTTTCAGCGACAGTATCAGCGACCGGCGCCCTCGCCGGTCGCTGAAAATTTTTTTCTGCGAAAATTTCGCCCCAAAACCCATTCGCACCAGAGCCGTCGTCTTCGTCTCCATTTCTTCACCAGACCCAAAAACCCTAGCCTTGCGCCAGAGCCGTCGTCTCCATCGAAACTGCCGGTTCTCTCCTATATCCTCTTCTTCTCATCGACCAATTTAACCCCTCTTCTCTCGTCTTGATCTTCTCATCAACTAACTGTCCTCTTCTTATATATATATATATATATATATAGAGAGAGAGAGAGAGAGAGATGGCTGCTAATTTTGAATTTTTTTTACTATTTATTAAGTATTTTACAAAATTATTGATCCAACGGTGGCTGCTGATTTTACTGTTTTGTTAAGCCACCGTTGGATCAACAAATTTGTAAAATACTTAATAAATAGTAAAAAAATTCAGAAAAATATAAAATTTGGTCTCTAAGCACATATTAATATGGAGAACAAGATGAACGGTTCGGATTGACCGTTTGGATTTTAAAAAGTCGAATTTGGACCATATGTATTTCGACCCATATACATTCGAATGCACATTAGTCACACTCTCTCTCTCTCTCTCTATATATATAGGTTGAAAATATTTAATGTTCATGCATGCAACATATATTCATGCATGAATACACAAAATACAACATTGATCCATGTACAAATTAAATACATGTACATGCAACATGTGTAATTCATACAAAATATATTAATTAGATCCTGAACATATCTAGCTATCTAATATAATAGCAAGCTCTTCTTGACATGTACAGTGTCAAGTCCTGCACATTCGAACTGTACAACTCCCCAATCCCACGCACTATAATTTTCCTTTCCTCCGTCATACGTCTTATATGGATGATCCTAATAACCATTCGTTACATGATAGTTCCTAAATTTTTTCAATTCTCCTGTACCAAGCATCAGATGTTGCATCACTCGCCATATCATGGAATCAAACCTCCAGTACTTGACCTCAACCATCTCCATATTTGTTCTTGGAGATGCTTGAACTGTTGGGTTTTGGTGCTACCTTGTACTGGCTTAAGTGCGAAAAAGACCGAAAAATAAAATTGTTACGTCTAACTTAAAATGAGGATCTATCTCCATGATTAATTTTTAAAAATAAATTTATTTAATCAATTAAATAAATTAATATAACATTATACCTTGATTCCAAATTCGAATTGGAACTGCTGTTGGTCTTGCCTTGCTGTTGCTGCTGGTTGGACAAGAGCACCAGATGTCTAGTGCCTCTATCAGTAGTACACCAGGAATGATCAGAGAGCAAGTATTTCTTCTGCCAGAAATACTATATTCACAGCACTCAGCTAAACAAGTTGTCTCGCGCTTTGCAGATACTCTGATTCACAACTTATTTGTAAAAGCAGAGTTACCGCTGACTATGCAAGATTACAACCACTCACAACTCTTAGAAATATATACGTCTATACATATATATTTCTTTCCTAACATAAACACTATTTGAGAGGAAAAAGGATCGAAAGAAAGAAACCTGACTGTTAGACGATCGGACAGTCTTTCTGACTGTTAGACGATCAGACAGTTTTTCTGACTTTCGAATGGAATTGGTATACCTTGAACTCAACCCTCCACCATTATTTATAGGTGTTAAGGTCGGTTATGAACAGTATGGCAGTTTTGGTTAATTACCAAAATACCCCTCGGTCCCAAAAGGCCCAAAATGAATAGTACAAGGCCCAGATTGAATAGTAATGGACCTAGGCTTTTGGGCTTTCTTAATTATATTCTAAATGTAATTAAGGCCCAAATATACCAATCCATATATATAATTGTTCTGAACAATTATATTCCTTTTCGGTTGCGGTTGTGATAACTTTTACATAACGTGTCAAACACGCTTGTAATTTTAATCTGTTTAAGCCTATCATCTCTATGATATTTTTATATTGATTATAACATTTATAATTGATATTTTGCCATCTTATTTATTAATTATAACTGTTTATAATTAATAATAAGATTCTCTGATCCGGTTCCTATATGGTGTGACTCGATAGGATCTGTGTTATGTTGGTAATAGAATTAAAAGTTGTTTTAATTTCTATAGATTATAGTTGGTACTTGGCAGTGCACTATGACCCCCAATTACACAGATGATATTGTCCAGTACAATATACGATCCTGCAGTAAACTTATTAATTTACTTGTGTTAATTCTTTTGTCTCATAGCAACAGATCAGGTTTAGGGTAGGTATGTGTCATCCCTGCAAACCTAATCTTTTCTTGATCTTTGAGTAGATTATTTTATATGATTAATCTCTATTAATCATACCGTATACGTATAATCCTACTCCTATCAAGAGGCCCAGTGTTACTATCACTCGTATAATAATACGAGGGACGATAGTACTTTTGATGAGCATCTCTTCCTCCACACAAGTCATGTGTACTAATTAAAATGTCATCTTTATAACTACTTTTTACAGATAAACTTATTAAAATGAGCATCTCTTTCTATTTTAACGGTATATTTAACGGCTGAAAAACTAATATTTTCATCGGTCCCTAATTTATAACTGATCGCGTTGGAGCTTAACGCCATCGGCTCATACCGATGGTGCATGGGTACATATTTCCTATCTGGACAATAAGCATAAGTTCGGCACCAGATGGTGGAATGCGATTGCAACTGATAACAATTGGTTTTTTTGTAGTAGTGAAATGTCTGGAGTTTAGTGTTATTTTTTTGGCATATGAATGCATTACATCTCTAAATTCATGTATTACATTTTAGGTATAACATTGATATTCTTTTGAAAATAGAAACTACAGTTGTATTTTCTCCCCATTTTTTTATTAATACTCTAAATAATTATAATATATAATATCAAATATGCCCTCAATTTTAAAAAAAAAATGTCCTAACCATTTCAAGGGGGGCGGTCAGGGCATGCATTTAAAAAAAAAATCGAGGGCATATTTGATATTATTATTATTATTTAGGATACTAATAAAAAATAGGTATTTTCTAAAATTGTAGAATAAAAAAAATATTAGATTTGATATACAATAGACATCAATGGGAGCCCTATTCCGTCAGACCACAGCTTTATTAGAATTCAGACCACATATTTCAAACCATATTAATCATCAAAACAGAATAAACGTGGTTTTCCTCATGAAAAAAAAGAGATAGGAAAACAAAATTTCTAGATGGACTGATGTGACAATAGAAGCAACGAGCTTTATCCGGTACCTGAAATCCAGCCATCAATATTTTAGAATGCACTAATCTCAAAAGCTGTTGGTTTTTATATACGAATCTCGAAACAAATAAGTGGTTGGATTTGAAAAATCAGGTTCATACAATTCTTTAGAATCGTAGCAGATTTATTTCCACTTGTATACATGTGATGAACGCTTTGGTTGAGTTACGAGTTGGTGACATACACCAATCATGTCCAGACCGATCAAATAATGAATCGAGTTTTTTGTGGGGGCTCACTAGCTAGTAATTGAAGATACTGCTAGCCTACGGACATTTACAACCAAAAAAAATATTGAAGATACTGTTTCAAACATGCATTTTCCATGGAAAGCTTCATGATCATCACGTGCATGTGAAAGAATCTAGCTAGACACCATTATTGCTCCCTCCCACTCGAATCCATGGAATCCATATCCTCTCTGAGCTAACAGAATATTTATGTTTGGATCACGGCCGATCGATCGGAATCTGCACCAGTTCAGTTAGAAGTGAAATATACAGGTCCGCTATAATAATCGTGTGGATTCTAATTAATCGGTTCAGATTCAAATATAAATATTTTGTTACCTTAGGTGGAGTAGAACTAGGGTGTTCTTAAGTTCACTAAGTTCTTTGGTAAACTCAAGTCTAAAACCTGTCAAATTGACTTAAATGATGAATCCAAACGTTAAAATCTACCTACCTTACGAGTGATGCGTCTACATTTGAAAATTTTAAACATTAGAATTAATTTAGTATAAAGTCAAGCAAGCGGTCAAAAAACGTTCAAAAAATGAATGCATTAAAATTAATTTATTAACCTTCTAATTTTGACCGATTGACTTTATACTAAATTAATTTGAACGTTTAAAATTTTTACATGAAAACGCATCACTCGTAAGGTAAGCGTGTTTCAACAGTTCGGATTCTTCATTTAAAGTTAATTTGACAGGTTTTAGACTTGAGTTTACCAAGAAGTTTGATGCAAAAGAGCACCCTAGTTCTACTCACCTTACGTGATACAAATTCGAACAAATGAGGTGCGATGACATTATTTGTTATTTTAGTACATATATTTTCTGCTTTAGTCCAACTTTTAACTTAAAGAATTGTTTGTTACCGATCCAAATAAATCATAAATGGACTTGCACTATTGGAAGATGGCTTCTAAACAGTATTATGAATTTATAATATTTATTCTTGTCTAAATTATCTCGGCAAATTAATGCGGTCAGCTGATCGATGCATTAATTGGAAGTACTTATTGAATGCATGTAGCACCACGGAACAATAATTTTTGAGTAAAAATTCTAATTCAGTCCATTTTTTATTTCATTTTCTCGTAGTGTGTTAAGAAGCGTTGCTAATGATCTATTATGCTCAGCATTTCTATTAATATAACAATGGGAACAAGGGCCACATGCACTCTCAATTCTCAGAGTTTTGTAACACGTTAATCCCGGTCCACGTTTTGAAAATGTAAGTGTTAAAATAACTAAATTGTGTGTTCAAAAATCTGAATTTATTAGATTGTTGTCTGGTGTCTAATTCTTTAGTTAATGCTTTAATTAACATTCTCATATTCGTAACGATTAATAATGGCAAACTAAGTAACTAGCTATTTAATATTTATAAGAAAATTTTTTATTTAAATTTTGAACTTGCAACGTGTGAGGGAGAACATTATATTACCACTAAATAAAAAAAATAGTTTTCTATATATATGATAAAACTTTTGAATAGAGCACAATTTTGTCTTGATGTTTAAAACTTTATACATGCTTTTCGCATGTTGTAAAATTCTACTGACAAGAATTAATATTGGGTTGACCATAAAAAGAAATCATATTAGGTTTTTTGGTTGTTTCTTTCTCCTTCTTTAGCCCTCACAAATTTTACTCCTATATTTGGTCCTATCTCCGTTCCATTGTCATCTAATATTCTACTCTAACTAACTGTGGGAAATAAACAATAATTTTTGTGTTGTTGCAACATCGATCTTACTTTGAATTAATTAATAAAAACAATATTTGTCTTTTACACATCGATCTATCATTAGTACGGGTTCAAATATTACTTGCCAATTGAAATATACTGCTAAATAATTAATGTTGCCAACAGCTGGCAAAATAACAATTAATTATGTCAATAAATAGCAATAAATAGTGCTGGACAAACATTCATAATGACTCGTCAAGAATTGAATTTTATGGTTAAATCTCAAATTTTAATATATAAAGAGAAAAAAGATAGAGACCAATTGAATTTTATGGTTAAATCTCAACTTTTCTTGTTTATTTTTTATGGCGAATTATCATCATCAGCTTCAACTATGTGATATATAAGCGAGTTAATAGAGTAAAGCTAGCGTGTGACATGCTCACCAAGAAAGTTTGGTGAGCATAACTCCAAAAGTATATCGGATCGACGTTAAATGCCAAATCCAAACCGTTGAAATCCATGTACTTCATGAGTGATGCATATACATGCAAAATTTTGAAAGTTTCGAGTTTATTTGCTACACGGTCAAGTGGTCAAAGAAATAATAAAAATTGAATATATAAAATAACTTATAATAAAATGTTCATTTCTTTGACCACTTGACCGTGTAGCAAATAAACTCGAAACTTTCAAAATTTTGCATGTATATGCATCACTCATGAAGTACATGGATTTCAACGGTTTGGATTTGGCATTTAACGTCGATCCGATATACTTTTGGAGTTATGCTCACCAAACTTTCTTGGTGAGCATGTCACACGCTAGCTTTACTCCGAGTTAATATTTCGTCACACTTTAACAAGATGTTAATAACAATTGTCACGCACTAAATAGAAAGAATTTAATACAACTTTACAAATGTATGTTTTAGCATTAGAGATTTGGGGCATGTATTTTATTTTTGGGACCATCCAATTATGCAGTGCATGATCACCGTACCACCGAACAAAATAAAGTTTAATAACGACTTCCATTTTGGATTTCATTAAACAACTTTCATTTGTTGTTCTGCTGGTTAGAACACCGGTGTCAACTTTTCATAAGTTTTCATCTGCCTATTTTGCGTTATTAAAATAATAATACGATGTTTTCGATTTTGGATATCTGAAGAGATGGTTTTGGCATTTTTCGAAAAAAACATATATATTAGTAAATTAAATCTGATTGAATGCTTCTATGTAGAACATCAAAAAATCTCTAATAATTAATCTAGATGAGGAGCTAATCAAAACACATGCATCCAAAATGCTTTAGCGTATGCATTTAAGGAAGTTCAAACTCATATATAGCTTCATATATACGTTTAGAAATTAAATAAAAATACTTATATTCATGAAAATCGGATGCATATGCATTTATGTTCTATTCCTTTATCTCGTACTTAAAAATAACTTCGTCGAAAATTGAGTGGACATATTCAGTTCTAAATAATGGTATAATATTTTGAAAATTATGAAATATTAGTGTTGTCGATCTTTTTAAAAAAAAAAAATGTGACTGACATGCATGTATTAATTAATTCCTCTTTTGAGTCCTCCATACCAGGTACAGGAAAGTAGGGATCACTAGTGGAGAACTTGGAATTAGTGTCGGCTGTTTATGGGTATTAGTGTCGGACATTAGGCGACACTAATCGGACTGATACTAATACTTTGTAAAAAGCCGACACTAATACTTATTAGTGTCGGCCATTTAATAAATAGCCGACACTAATACTTATTAGTGTCGGCCATTTAATAAACATCCGACACTAATGTTTTTTTTTTAAAAAAAATAAATTTCAAAAATTCACTATAAATTATAGAAAATTCTAAAAATGAAATTTTTTGTTCTGGAATGCTCATATATTTTTGCTAAACTATATATAAAACAAAGATATCAAATAATTCATCATAATTTACAAATAACACTCACTAAATAAAATATCATCCAAATTGCTCATTTATTGTTATTATACAAACCCTAAAAACTCTGAAATTGTAAAGAAAATTCGAAAAATCTATATCCGACGGTCGGATCGGGCTGGAAAATAAGTTAGCTTGGATTTGGGGTTGTGGAGCTCATGTCAAAATTTCAGCCCGATCCGACGGACGGATCAAAAGTTACGCCCCTTTTCGCGAAGCATGCGCAGAAGAAGCGGCTGAGAAGATCAGATCGGAGAGAAGCGCTTTTCGTGAAGCTAGCGCAGAAGAAGCGGCTGAGAAGATCAGATCAGAGAGAAGCGTGAAGCGAAGTGAATGTTTAAACCCTATGCGTGCGTTTGAAAGAGGTGCGTGGGAGTTAAAATGAAATTTTTTTAGCTTTAGTGTCGGCTGTTTATAAATAGGCGACACTAATAACTGAGAATTAGTGTCGGCTGTTTATAAAAAGGCGACACTATTACATTAGTGTCGGCTGTTTATAAATAGCCGACACTAATTGTTAAGTATTAGTGTCGGTTGTTTATAAATAACCGACACTAATGTATTAGTATCGGCTATTTATAAACAACCGACACTAATGTATTAGTGTCGCCTTTTTATAAACAGCCGATACTAAAATATTAGTGTCGGTTTTTTAAGACGACACTAATTGTATGTTCTCCACTAGTGGATCCGTATCCTCCCAGGTATCTGACTCAACATAATTGAAACGGACGTACGGCTCATATTTATTCTCAGTCCGTCGGGGTTCAGGATGACAGAGGGGGCAGGATTATTTGTGCTTTGAGATGCGTGCTAATCAATTTTCGGACCGTCCGATTCAATTCTATTCAGTCAGGTAACCTGAGGAGATACGAATTCGAAAAGTAGTGGGGACACAAAATCGCAATCATTAACAACCATTTTCCAATTGGACCTATTAGAATTATTGATGCTGAATACAATACCAAAAAAAAAAAATGATTGATGCCAACAAGACAATCCTCACGAGTCACGATCCCCACATCTCATTATTTTTGCAAGTACAAGTCAGGTGCGTATGTAATGCTTCTATTGCTCTTTCCATGCGCGTGATTCGCGTGCCTTGCATACAATAGAAATTTATGCATTGTTTTTTTATTTTTTTTAGAGCTACATATGCACATGCATTGCTCCATCGCATCACCAGCTGCACCAGGGCAACTTCTTCAGTTGGAAAACGCGTCCCAGTAACACTATATATACTCCTTACAGCACCCTCATTTCTCCCATCACTGCATCTCCTCCAATACAAATCTTAAGTCTAAACACATCTTCAGTTAAGAAACCTTAAAACCTCCATTATTTATATTATTCAACCAATGGGCAGCCTATACACTGATGTTACAGAAAATAATCCTGCATTGCCCTTGAACCCGCTTGATCCTGAGGAGTTCCGGCGGCAAGGGCACATGATAATTGATTTTCTTGCTGACTATTACCATGAAGTCGACAAGTACCCAGTTCGTAGCCAGGTTGAACCTGGATACTTGCGCAAATGTGTACCTGAATCCGCCCCGAACCAACCTGAGTCCATTGAAACTATCCTAAAAGACATACAAAGCCACATTGTGCCAGGAATCACTCATTGGCAGAGTCCAAACTACTTTGCGTATTTCCCATCCAGTGGCAGCACTGCTGGGTTCCTCGGTGAGATGCTAAGCACTGGGTTCAACATTGTTGGTTTTAACTGGATGTCATCCCCTGCTGCAACCGAACTGGAGAGCATTGTCATGGATTGGCTGGGTAACATGCTAAAGTTGCCTCAATCCTTCCTCTTCGCTGGAGGTGGAGGTGGGGTGCTCCAAGGGACAACCTGTGAAGCCATTCTTTGCACCCTCACAGCTGCAAGAGACAAAATGTTGGACAAGATTGGTCGTGACAAGATCGGTAAGCTGGTAGTGTACGGCTCTGACCAGACACATTGCGCTCTCCAAAAGGCGGCACAGATTGCTGGTATCAACCCGGCAAACTTCCGTGCTGTACAGACATTCAAATCTGACTCCTTCGGTCTCTCTCCAGTGGAGTTAATGAAGCAGGTGGAAGCTGACATTGCAATAGGTTTGGTACCGCTGTTTCTCTGTGCCACAGTGGGGACCACTTCATCTACTGCAGTAGACCTCTTGCCGGGGCTGTGCAAAGTAGCAGCAAAGAATGGGATGTGGGTGCATGTTGATGCAGCATATGCTGGAAGT
Source organism: Carex rostrata (assembly GCF_964058835.1). Classification (NCBI taxonomy): domain Eukaryota; kingdom Viridiplantae; phylum Streptophyta; class Magnoliopsida; order Poales; family Cyperaceae; genus Carex; species Carex rostrata. The sequence goes on from NC_135925.1 coordinate 6,555,018, forward strand.
GCATGCATCTGTCCAGAATTCAGGCATTTTATAGATGGCGTAGAAGATGCAGATTCGTTCAGCTTCAATGCACACAAATGGTTCTTCACCACATTGGACTGCTGCTGCTTATGGGTGAAGAACCCGGACTCACTTGTCCGGGCACTCTCAACAAACCCTGAGTATCTGAGAAATAAGGCAACTGAGTCGAAACAGGTGGTTGATTACAAAGACTGGCAGATTGCGCTCAGCCGGCGATTCAGGTCACTCAAGCTGTGGATGGTTTTGAGGAGCTATGGTGTGGCTAACCTCAGGAACTTCTTGCGGTCACACGTTAGAATGGCCAAGGTTTTCGAAGGGCTCATTTCACTTGACACCAGATTTGAGGTCGTTGTGCCAAGGTAACATATATAGTGACAAATATCATATTTACAACTATTAAATCCTGTTAATGTGCTCCAATAAGGTTTCTCCTCATTTAGAATACCTAATATAGTACGTAACTGCATGCATAGTGTGCAATAGGAAACAATGAATAAAAGAACAAATTTATGTTGAGACTTTAGAAGTTGCATAGTAGCACTTGTAATATAATATTATTTTTAAACCTAGTTTGGTACGTAATCTTACATGAACTGGCCGTTGTTCAATACAGGTACTTCGCCACAGTATGCTTCCGCCTGGTATATTCATCTACTGATGAGATAGATGGTGGTAATGAAGCAAATGGTATTAACAACGAGATAAACAAGAGGCTTCTAGAGATGATTAATGCTTCGGGCAAAATTTACATGACGCACGCTGTAATAGGAGGAATTTACGTGATCCGCTTCGCAGTGGGGGCTACTCTGACCGAGGAATTCCATGTCCGGGATGCATGGAAGGTGGTGCAACACCATGCCAATTTGTTGCTCCCACATATCAGAGACTAATTAATTAAATCTGTGATTATGAAGCTATTCCTTATGCACGGAGTTGGTAAACATTGAACTGGGATGGATGTCATACATATAGAATTAATTAATGGCATTTTTTCTAGTACGTACGTGGGTGAATAAATATGGTAAACTATATATTGCTTCGATTTCTTTTGTTTGTATTTTTCATTTTCTTTTGCTCGTATTAATTTTTTGTGTAATCAATGTCCTTGTTGAGCTTAATTATTCATAAATAATATTCGTTTTTAATTTTAGACCAATTTTCTTTCTTTTGGAATACAAATTAAGTTACCAAGTCCGTAGGCAAGCACAGTAAAATAAATAATAAATAATAAACATTTTTCACCAGTTCAAAATAGTGTGGCCAACATGAGATATATATCTCGCCTAATTGCTACATTATATAGGATCCTGATAACAATTTCGACAACTTTATTCCCGTAAAAAATCTCGCATAAACTGCCAAAAAAATCACGGGGGACCGCTCAATCATAAAATAAGCGTTTCTTAAATTGTTAGTATTTAACTTGAAACATCAAAATATTTATCTTAAATTTCCAAAGTATTAATCCCCATGCAATGATCTCTATTTATGAAATAATAAATCAATCCATTAATTGTCCCTGTACAAAATTTCTGTTTTTTTAATCGTTCCCACACAACTGGGGACTATTAAATAAACAATCCCCTCATAAATACTTGTCAGTTATCCCTCCACAAAATTTCCTTTTTTTTGGATTGTCCCCGCACAATTGGGGACTATTAAATAAACAATCCCCTCACCCAATGATAAATACTTCTCAAACATAATGATAAATACTTTATGTTACATGAATAAATAATTTATACTACATGGATAAATACTTTTCAAACATAATTGCAACTTTCAGTAAAATATCAATAATAAACACTTCTCAGACATAATGATAAATATTTTATATTACATGGATAAATACTTTATGTTACATGAATAAATACTTCTCAGACATAACTGCAACTTTTAGTAAAACATCAATGATAAATACTTCTCGAGCATAATTATAAATATTTTATGTTACATGGATAAATATTTCTCAGACATAATTGTAATTTTCTTATGTATAAATATTTTTTTATAATTTTAGACGAAAATTTTAACTGAGAATTTTTATTCTCTATTATGTATGTATGCATGCACATTATAATTTTCTTATGTATGTATGTATGCACATATATGTTGATCATTGTATTTTTTTCATTGGAGATGCAATTTTGTTGGAGACCTTTAATCAAGAGGTATTGTGTCATGAATCACATGGACACTCATTTTTTGATATGTTGAATCTAATACAACTAAGTATGTATGAAATTTCGATCCAAACTAGATCATAACCAAGCGTTTTGGCAACATGAGCCAAAACTTGATCATATGACTAATAAGTGATAAGGACATAATTTTTATACAAATATTGTATTGGATCTTGAGGAGTATATGTTATGTGTTGGATCACATGGGATTGCATATACAAAAGCCTATGTATATATATATGTTGCACGAATTGTAATTGTTAGTATTTTTTATGGTTTTATATGAATTCATATATAATAATCGACCCAACGAAAGTTTATTGTATATTTTTCATATAAATAGTATAAACCATATAATGTTAATTTTTTTAATAATTGGTTGTTATCAATTTTTATCAGCTTTAAATTATAATTTTCAGTAAAATATATGTATGTCAAAGACAACGATAAATACTTCTCAGAAGCAATGATAAATACTTTATGTTACATGGATAAATACTTCTCAGACATAATTGCAATTTTCAGTAAAACATATGTACGTCAAAGACAATAATAAATACTTCTAAGATATAATGATAAATACTTGTCAGAACAATGATAAATACTTTCTTGACTTGTCAATAAGTAATGTTTAATTAAATTAAAGTATTATCATGTCAGGAACAATGATAAATACTTCAAAGACATAATGATAAATACTTGTCAGAACAATGGTAAATATTTTCTTGAACATCAATAAACAAATAAAAAATTGTTAGTGGGGATTGTTATTAAAGAACAGTATAATTAATGCGGGGATTGTTATTATAAGACAGTATAATTAATGTGATGATTGTTATTAAAATGACAGTATAATTAATGCAGTGATTATTATTAAATAACAGTAATTAATGCGGGGATAAATGAAAATTCTTTGTGGAATTAATGAGGGGATAAAAGACAATTAAGAAAGTTAATTTGAAGAGAGAGAGTGAGAGGATAAATGGAGAGACAGGAGTGAGGGAGAATGATATAATTATTCTTAATAATTACATATAAGTCGTAACCCTCTTAATTTAAAATTAATCCACTTATATGGGAACCTCTTGTAGTATATATGTATTACAGAAGCAAAAATATATTATTTTAATTTATGTTCTGAAAAACATCAAATCATCTAATTTTAATTTAATCTTTGCTTTACAGCGAATTTATCCTTTTTTTCTTATGGATATACATTCTTAAAAAGTTATAGAAATGTAGTGAACGGTAAACGATTGTTGTTTGAATTCATGGAATAAATAATTGTAAACTAATATTTAAGTAAGTTTTAAATTAATCAATAGAAAGCTAATATTTAGAATATGAAAAATAGAAGCACTTTTTTCAATGATATTGCATCATCATACTAAAAAATTACAACATATATGTTTTTCATGATTTAGATCTAGTGTTCTAAACGCTATAGTGTTTTTGGACTCTAAACGCTAAGCTGTGGCATAATAACGCATTATTTGAGCTACGGATGCTATAGCGGTAATAGTGGTCCGCTATAGCGCATAGTCAGGTATTGCGCTAAGACGTAATAAAATCGGAATACGAATCTGCTACTATTCTAAGAAAATAACAGTTTAATTTCTACTCTTCATTTTTTTCTCTATCTCTCTCTTCGTAAAAGAAGGAGAGAGAGAGGAGAGTGAAGATAGAGAGATAAAGAGAAGAGAGATAGAGAGGATAGTAAGAATTTTGGAGAACAGAGAATTTCATTCCATAAAACCAAGACATATCTTTTTTTACTCTATCAATAATAACAAGATGTATCTTTTGAAATCCTACTATTGGCCGAAATTTTTATTAATAGAAAATTAATTAAAGAATGAATTTGAATTTTTTTGAGATATAGGGAAAACGTGATAAATTATCACGTCCCGTTGGACGTTATAAACTATCACGTCCAGGATTAACCGTAACTCTACGCTAATTAACTAAAAAAGCAAAAAAAAAAAAAAAATACTGGAGCAATGCAAATTCAAATGGAGCAATGCATTTGTCTGGATGTGATTAACAATCACATCCATTAATTTCTTTTTTTAGTTAATTAATAAGTGCGGTAATTAGTTTATCACTAATTAAGTCGTGAATGTCTATAACATCCAGCGGACGTGATAATATATCACGTTTTTTTTATATCTCGAAAAAACTCAGATTGGTTCTTCATTATCAATATTTATTTAATTAATTTTCTATTAATAAAAATTTCGGTAATATTGGTGGAGCAGGATATATCGACAAAATCATAGCGGAGAAACCCACTAAGAGAAAACAAGAAAAAAGAAATAATTACCACAAGATACATTAGACTAAGAATGGAGATTTAGCATAAAATAGGAAATGAAGAAATATCTTATCACATCAACTGGAGGTGGGCCCAACATGTAACCAGTACTTAAATTGTCCAAACTCTAATAGTTCCATGTGTTTCAGTCATTCAGTGATTATTATCAATGTTATTGTGGTCCTTATCTATTAGTGCTCATCGCGTCAAGTGATTAGGCGAAGACTCATGATAAGTAAATGGGGATGCAATCTAATTAATGATGTACTATATCTCAATTGGATTTGCTTTGGAAAAAAAGAAGCTAGATATATTGTTTAATAAGAATAGCAAAATGGCTACTACGAAAGTAATGCATTAATTGCAAAAGAATCTTTTATATTTATCCACTTTTGTTAATAATGTGTTGGAAGTTGGCACTGTCAAAGATCGTGGAAGAGTAGATAGAGGTATTAAGTTCGGGTTGGGTAACACTAGATCCCAATAAGCCATCAAAAAAAAAAAAGCCATCAAAAACACTAGATCCCAATAAATATCAAGCCTCAGTTCATTCAGATCAGTTATTTTTTTGAGTGAGTCTATGGTACTATGCATATTACGGGTTGTTACCGTGCTACGGCTCTATATTCGAGTTTTCAAATCCTAATGGTCGATCCGAACCGTTCATCTTGTTCTCCATATTAATATGTGTTTGGAGACCAAATTTTACATTGTTTGAAAAATTTTTACTATTTTTTTAGATATTTAGAAAATCACTTGATCTGAAAATTCTGGACCATCCAAAAACAGTGATTTTCAATAAATCTAAAAAAATAGTAAAAAAATTTCAAAAAATGTAAAATTTGGTCTCCAAATACATATTAATATGGAGAACAAGATGAATGGTTCAGATAGACCGTTAGGATTTAAAAACTCAAATATAGAGCCGTAGCACAGTAACAAATCGTAATATGCATAGTACCATAGACTCACTCTATTTTTTTTATATAATTTCGTTCACATTCGAAGAAAATCGTTCAATACACGATTCATTTTTATTTTTTTTGCTCAAAAGAGAACGAACTTTATACATATAATAAGTGAATCATTTTTTATAATAAAGCGAAAAAAATAATCTTATACTAGACAAAAAGAATAGATGAAATTTGTTTAACGATAGTTAGTATCGGATCTATATAAAAGATCTCCGGATATTTTTTTACTTTGATACTAAAAAATATCGGACATATTTTTTTTTTATAATGCAAACGTCTACAAACTTACAATTAAAAAAAAAAAAAAATCACTTATCTACAAGAATGAGAAAGTATCTGTGAGAGTAAAAAGTGACTATTCGTGAGGGAATACCAACAAAAAGGTGCTTTTTCTATTAGCAAGAGTAGCATCTGCGATGGTATATACCGACAATATCCCTTGCGGTTACTCTCTCATTCTTATATATACTAGCAGGGAATTAACACTGATATTGACATCTAACTTTTCTACAATTGTTGGAAATTATATATATAATTCGCATCATAAAATGAAGATAATGTTATATCTTGCAGTAGAAGTTTTCAAATCGAAACGTTTTGCTTTTATATTTGTTGAATATGCATGTCCACTAACTCAAAACGTATCTCTCCTATCGATCATTGTCTAGAGATAGACTACGGTTTATTGAGCCGTTCACTCTATTCCATAATCTAGATGTCAAACATTTTAAGTTTCTCAATTATGTGAACTTACTTTTTTGGAGTGAAAAAAATTAAGTTTTAATAAGTACAAATTATAATATTAAATTTATAACATACAATAATCTCTCGATCTCTAATGATACAAAAAATGAAATTTACATATTCACATAATTCAAACATTCTATAGTATAGGCAACACAGACATAATAATAGAAAACTATACATGAAGGCATGAAGCATTTAAGATCATATATAATCCCATCCATCTATGTGCGTGGTGGGAATCCAGAACATGACCACTTTGCTCACATTCTTCAATCCATAGTGACAAGGTACCCGAATTATACCCGTTTAATTCTTTTTTGGGGTGATACCGAACCGAACACCGAATTATTCGGTTGACCGAACTTTGACCGAATTAAACCCGAATAATTTCCGAATTTTACGAACTTTTCCCGAATTTTACGAATTATTCACGAATTTTTCTTGAATTTTTCCAAGAACAATTATTTTTTTGCTCCCTTGCAGGACTGAGATTTCTGGTCCGGATAATTCCGAATTATTCCCGAATTATACCCGAATTATACCCGAATCACGAATTTTTGATCTCGCCGAACCGAACCCGAATAATTCATTTGTCACTATGCTTCAATCCACCGAGGCCCGTTTTATCTCAGAGGATATGTACTCGCCCAAAACGGAGTGCGTATCCTCTGAGATATCTCATATTTTGCGTGACCGACTTGTCCGGTGTTTATTCGGGGGTGACGTAAGCAGCCAGTATTATTTTAGCTTTGAGATTCGAGTCGAACGTATTGGAACGGTTGAGATTTTCCAAAAAGTTACGCAAAATATGAGATTTCTCAGAGGATGCAAACTCCCCAAAATGTGGGTGGTTTGGGATCTGCTACTACTTAGAAGGACGTTGACAGTTCATCTCCTGTTCTGCCTCCGCAATTCTTAAAAAAAATCATATATTGTTTGTTTTGAATCCGATGTCACATAATCAAAATACATTACATTACTCGAAAAAATCATTTCCACACATTTATTTTAATCTAACGTACAACAATCTAGCACACGTTAGTTTTGTGTTATTGTTAACTACTTGTTGTTATTATTATTATTACATGCACATTAAAATTATTTTTCTTGCATATTTACCGCTGATCAGATCATTATCGGGTCGCTTCCGTACGAACGGTTCAGATCGATGCTGCACACACATGGAGACTTGTCTCGTGTTAATAGTTGAGTATTACTGTAAATTGAGAAGCAGGACTCTTTCGGTACAAGGATTCAGATCTAGTGCAATGCCTGGCGGAGTAGAATGAGATATGAGTCGTTAGTTTTGATAATTCATGAATTTTAAAATGAAATATATATTCCTACATCTAAATAAACAATAAATTTCAATTGCTCGGCTAGAAGTCTCAATATTAAAATTTTAAACTGTACCTGGGAGTATATACAAGCTACGTACGATGCGCGCGGACAAATGTGATTTCTGATCTCTAACTTTTGTGGCTGTTACATTATTTGGGACTTAAACAGCAGGGAGAGTTGATGTGCATACCAAATTTTATTCTTTTAATTCAAAATTTTAAGCAATATGCATACCATATTAAAAAAATAAAAAATGAAATTCCATTAGTTGTATCAATCATAGTAATAAAATCCGTCAATAATTGATGAATTGTTCGTTTTCAGTACACTTTTGAAAAGAAATGACAAATTGAACTGATCTACAAATTAATCATGAATAATTTACAAATTTTATGAATGTCACGGATTATACACAGTTTATTCCGAATTATGATAAAAAAAATTGTATTTTCTTTCTTAAAACTTCAATTTTATGAATGTGACGGATTTACATTTTTTTTTTTACTATTTATTAAGTATTTTACAAAATCGTTGTTTTCATACCATTAAATTTTTGTATCCATCTTAATAAATTATAAAAAAATTCAAAAAAAAATGTAAAATTTGATCTTCAATCACATTTTAATATATTTATCATGTTCAATGATTTGGATTGACTATTTGAACTTTGAAAATGTAAGATGTAATCCGGTATTCCCTCCTCATATATTAAAATATTATTAAACTTTATACAGTATTATACTTAAATTATAAATTTTATTTAATTTTATAAAATTCCGACTTCTGTACGTATGTGTTCTATATATGCCTTAAAGCCACACGACCATTTTCTCTGTATCTGCGAGACTGCGAGTCATCTCGCTTATTCCACTTATTGCGTTTAAACTGCGAGTCATTTTATAAAATTGTTGGTTCCCGGCGCATTCCCAGTTTCCCACTCAATTCCCACTTATTCCGTTTTGACCCGTGATGTTAAGGACCTTCCAGATCAGATCTTGGAAGAGGAAGAGGAGTCCACCCAAGCTCTTGGAGCCGGCAACCCCCCAGATCATATGTCTAGAGACGAGATGTCGGATGAGGATTTATTGGATTACTAGTCTCCTAGGATATGAGCGTTTTTTTTAGACTTTTACTTTTCTTAGTTATCATTTTGTTTCCATTTTATATTTTGATGTAGTACTATCTCTACTTGTATTCTTTTATATTTGTTAGTGGTGACTTGATGTATGACTTTTCATATTTGATTTTGGTACCATATCAGGTATGCTTGATTTCTATGAAATCGGTGGTACTACCACTATTTTTCAAAAAAAAAAAAAATCCGTTTAGACCCTACATATTCCGCAATTATTCGCCAACACAGAGAGGACCCTCTTTTTCTTCCTTGACCGAGAGTAAACGGTCGATTCTCAATGCTTTTTTTGTCCTGCTCTTTCTTTTCGTCTTCGTGTTTGTCTGGTCGTTGGAACTTCGAAAGTGCATTGAATTTATTATCAGTAGTGTTCTATACTTTTATATGTTATGTCGCGATTTAAACTCGTTGAATGATATGTATAATAAAAGTGTTTTTTCGCGTAACATAATATAATATGTAGAAAATAATAGAAGAAAAAACACTGTTTAGTCATGTTGTGTCAATAAGGTGACATGTAATATTGAACTTTTTTATGAAATTTAATTGTTCATTAAAAAATATTAAGAAAACACGAAGGTTTTCTATTTTTCTTTTTCTGCGCGTCCAACATGTCTAAAATAGAGGCAGAGAAGGAAGAGATAAAGAGAGGCAAATTAATAAGAGAGAAGTATGAAAAGTTACAGTGAAAGGTATGAGATGAATGAGAACATGTATTTGCTCAAGGAATAAAACAATGTTCATGAGTTATTTTATTTTATTTTATTTTATATCACATTCATAGAATATGGTTGTTCATGAGTTATTCAAATGGCAAAACAAGAAGTCAGAAAGGAACAAATTGACCTATAATTATTTTTCTATTTACGATTTCAGCTTATATTTTTCGTGTCAAGGACTCCAATGAAATTAATTTTGGTATAATTAGAACTCTTTAAATTAAGTTTAGTAGAATTAGTTAAGCTTATGGTACATGTTACAAAAGAAAGGCACTTTTTGCGAGGGTAAAAAATGACTTTTCGTGACGGAGTACCGTCATAAACGTATTTTTTTTATTCACGACGGTACTTTTTGCAACGGGGTCCCGTCATAAATATGTTTTTTCTCTCGCGAAAAGTATCTACTTTGTTGTTGTTGCCTCTTTTACAGGGTTCCCCCATCCTGCCGTCAGCATTTCGTTACCTAACCTTGAGATCGATCGATGCTCTAGCAGTACAATGTAATATATGCTTACAATGTCATATATGCTTCATTGTCTAGTCAAGGGGTCAACTGCTCCTACCTGAATTTTGAAGTTTTATACAAATTTATTAGTTTAGTTCGACTTTACCTTCTTCGGAAATTTTATTTGCCCCCCTTTGGAGTTTTGATTTATAATTAATGTTAAATTTAGAGTTAAAATTATGATAATTTTTTTGAATTCTAATTGGTAATTAAGATTAGAAGTCAAGAGTATTGAAAATTAGAAGTCAGAACATTAAAAATTATAAATTAGAGTATTATTTTTTTATCTAATACTTGATTAACTATTCAAATCTAATTCGTTATTTTATTGCCTCTCCCTCACAAAAATCCTGGATCCGCCCCTGCATGTAAGTAATTACTTGTAATTAATCAAATGATAATTCTAGCATACATTCAATTTTTATTATAGACACTTAATAGTTAAAAAAATATTATCTAAATTAAATAATTAAAATTATAGATGTGGTTTATCTTGTTCGGTTTCGGAGATGCCAAAACCCGTTTAGGCTTAAGCTGTAGAAAGACCGTAAAACAAAAAATTTTACTTCTAACTCAAGCCGTGGATTAAAAGGATATACCGGAAAAACCACCGAGAGTGTCCCTCTCCAGTCTTTCATTGCAAGGACATTTTAATCCTTTACAGATCTACTCCATAATTGATTTCTAAAAATTAAATCTATTTAACAATTAAATAAATATATAACATTTATACCTCGTTTCCAAATTCCAATTGGAATGTAAACCGACTCGCCTCGGAGCACCAGATGTCTGATGCCTCTATCAATTATCCATCAGGACTAACTGGATAGCGGTTTATTTCTTTTGTCAGAAGTACCGTAAACTGCGGGATTTAGCAAACACACTATTCACTGGGAAAAGATGAAAACATGTAAACACAAACTTGCAGTTATTCAGATTCACTAATAAGCAAAAACTAAAATACCAGGAAATTTGGGAAAACACTATTCACCAATCCTGTAAATAAACTTCTTAATAACCCAAAATATTATACGTGGATTATGTATAACTTTCGTTTCTAACTGAAACACTGTTCGCGGAAGAAAACCGAGAAAAAGAGAAAATAGATTACCGAATCGATTCAGTATCAAGTGAATTAGTAATTTTCTCTCTACCCTCACCCCTCTATTTATAGCCATTTGTGGAGGTTGTGAAATGACCAAAATACCCCTAGCTGTGGCGGTTTCAAGAGGAAGAAGAAAAATTATATTTTTGCACTTTGGCCCAAATTCAATTTTAATTCTTTTGGGCTTTCAATTTTGGGTTTTAATTTTAATTAAGGCTTTGATTACTAATGGGCTTTCAGCCCAAAATTCAAATCCACAATTAACATTTAAAATCCAAATCATATATATATAATTGTTGTAAACAATTATATTTCTTTCAGTTGTTGTTTCGGTAACTTTTATACAACGTACCGAGTACGTTTATAAATTAACATTTTATTTTTGTTTTGCCATTTTTACATGACATTTATAATTTAATTATATCAACTATAATTTATTATAATCATCTTATTACTAATCATAATCAATTTATAATTAATCCACAAGATTCTCCAAATAGCTCCTATACGGTGTAACCCGATAAGATCTGTGTTATGTTGGTAAATAGAATTAAAATTGTTTTAACTTCTATAATCATGATAGGCATATGGTAGAACGCATCATGACCATCCAATTACACAGATGATGTTGTAATGTACAATATCACGATCCAGTAAACTATTTTACTTGTGTTAATTCTTTCGTCTCATAGTTATCAGATCAGTTTCATGGTAGGTGTGTGTCATCCTTGCAAACTTAATCTTTTCTTGATCTTGAGCAGATTATCAAATATGATTACTCTTGTAATCATACCGCTAGCAAATAATCTTACTCTACCAAGGGGCACAGTGATACTATAACTCGTATAATAAATACGAGGGACAATAGTACTTTTGGTAGACCATCATTTCCTCAGCATAAGTTATGTATACCGAAGAGCTACCGCTATAGCTATTTTTTACGGATAGCGTTAGGTAACAATAACATATATACATATCTTAGTAGGAAAAATAAATAACTCATACTGTAGAACTTAACACTGAATGAAAGCATTAATGACACGAACACAATTCTATTTAATGTTTCATTTGGGGTCTGTCAAATATCTTGTTCCTGGAACAAGTATCTATGTGATTAAAATGACGTTCTTGTCTATGGTCTGTAAAACTTGACCATCTTTTAATCCACATACTAATCTCATAGCGGTCAATTAGTGTTCCTGCTAATTACCTCGGTTAGAGACTTTTAAGAGTATATATCATCTATATTATGAAGTTTCACAATTCCAATCATTAACTCGAAATTATTCATAAATGCAATAATACTCAAGGCAACAAAATGATTAAACATCCAATTCATGAATAAAATATATATGATAAAATTATCGTATTATTGATTTCTAGATTATTACAAACTAACATATATCTATTATTCAAAAAAAAATTTTATCAAATTTGAGTGAACTTGAAATTTAGTTAGTCATTAATTCGTCTAAAAATAAGTTTTATTTCGCCATACACTATTTACTTTAATATGATGATGAAATCTGAAAAATAATCAAAGACCATTTCATATTAAAAATCTAATAATTTAACAGAATGCTAAACATCTTTTTTATTATTGATTAAATTTGATATACATGTTATTTAAAAAAAAGTAATACATGTAACAATTTTAGTTTCTCATTAAACAATATTTTTCAAGATGTCAAATGAATGTATAAAAAAAATTGAATACAAGTTAAAACTACCTTAAACGAAACCCACCATCTCTATCTATGCCTAAAAATTGAGAGACATATTAGAAACACCAAATAATCAAGGACGAAAATAATAAACAAAGAAAAAAACAGAATGAAAAATGTTAGGCAATGGGAGAACTATATAGAAGAGAAAGGAAATTTCTTATATGTAGAAATTATTAAATTTAGTAGTATGCAAATAGAAAGAGTGTCTCGTTTTCAACAAATATAGAAAGATCGGATTCATTGAGTCTGATCCAATGTTATGGATATAACTCAATGATTCCTATCCAATTTTAACACGATCAAATGTGATAACCATTTTAAGTCCAATCCAAAAAATCAATAGAAAAACATTTTTATTTTCGTATTCGATTGTGTTAAAATTGGATAAGAACCATTGAGTTCTATTTATAATATTGGATCGGACTCAATAAATCTGATTTTACTATATTTGTTGAAAATCAAACACTCTTTTTATTTATTATAGGGTTAAAATGCGCCCTCCCTTTTGTGCTCCTAACGTGCACCCTCTTCTCATATTTTCATTTTTAAAGTTCAAAAAGTTGATTCAACCCTTCCAACGTGTTCTTCATATTAAAATGTGCTTGGAGACCAAATTTTACATTTTTTGGAAATTTTTTACTATTATTTCAGAATTTTTTTAAATCATCACTTTGCTGAATTTTTTATTATTGTTTAGTTTAATCAAAAAATTTGAAAAAAATAGTAAAAAATTTCCAAAAAATATAAAATTTGGGCTCCAAGCACATTTTAATATGAAGAACACGTTGCAAGGTTCGAATCGACTATTTAAACATTGAAAATGAAGATATGAGGAGATAGTGTACATTAGAAATACAAAAAGATGGTGCATTTTAATCCTCCTCTTATATATATATATATATATAAATTCTATCGATAAAATATTCTCCAAGAGAAAAGAAGAATTTGTTCTTTTATTTTGTCCTGAACTCCTGATAAGCCTTGCTACTTTAATATTGTGTGTGTTTTTTTTTTAAATAAATAAAAAAATAGGTGCTACCTACCTTGATATTGTTGTATGGTGCCATTAACGACCGCCTATTTCTTAAAAACAAATTAGAAAATTAACGACCCCACATTAAATATCTATAAGATGTAGTCAATCTATTGGAAGAGATCAACGTGAGTCACGCGCCTGACGCAATTTAGGACAATTCTGGCTGTACTATACTACTAGCTATCAGATAATTAATCACATGCTTCAAACTTAACAATCGTACCTTTGTCGACGCGGTGGAACATGCACAACCGTACCTGCAAGTTTTAATAATGCAATATAGGATCTTGGAGTAAGGCTACGGTGGGTACTAATTTTAACAACTATCTTTTTAATTCTCACAGATATGAGGTTAGAGAAAAAAACAATTTTGGACCAAATTGTCCATTCTTCAATAAGGAAACAATAAAGCTGGATTTATACAGTCGGTGATCATTAAAATATTGGACAGTGATAACAATCTCCGCATTTATCCCCGCAGATACTGCTAAAAAAAACATGGGGGACCGCTCAATCATTAATGAGCATTTAAAAAACTGCGGGTATTTAACTTGAAGCGTTAAAGTATTTACCTTGAATTTGTCAGGTATTAAACCCTATGCAATGATCTCTATTTATGAAAGAATAAATCAATCCATTAATTGTCCCCGCACAAAATTTCTTTTTTTTTTGAATCGTCCCCGCACAACTGGGGACTATTAAATATGGGGGGACCGCTCAATCATTAATGAGCGTTTAAAAAACTGTTAGTATTTAACTTGAAGCATCAAAGTATTTAACTTGAATTTATCAGGTATTAAACCATATGCAATGATCTCTATTTATGAAATAATAAATCAATCCATTAATTGTTCCCGCGCAAAATTTTTTTTTTTTTTGAATTATCCCCGCACAACTGGAGACCATTAAATAAACAATCCTCTCACCCAATGATAAATACTCTGAGACATAATGATAAATAATTTATGTTACATGGGTAAATACTTTACATTATATGGATAAATACTTTATGTTACATGGATAAATACTTCTCAGGCATACTTGTAACTTTCAGTAAAACATCAATGATAAATACTCTCATGCATAATGATAAATATTTTATGTTACATGGATAAATACTTTGTATTGCATAGATAAATACTTTTCAGACATAATTGCAACTTACAGTAAAACATCAATGATAAATACTTTCAGACATAATGATAAATACTCTATGTTACATGGATAAAAACTATATGTTACAAGGGTAAATACTTCTCAGAAATAATGATAAATACTTTTTTTAACATCAATTAACAGATAAGCATTTATTAACAGTGATTGTTATTAGATAATAGTATAATTAATGCGCAGATTGTTTTTAAAGCAATAATTAACGCGAGAATTGTTATTAGAGGAATGCATAATTAATGCGGGGATGGGAGTGGGGGGTTTCTTATAATTAGTGGGGGGGTAAAAGGAAACTTTTAGGAAAATTAGTGGGGGGATATATGGCAGTTAAGGAAGAGAGAGAGTGCGGGGAAAATGGGGGGATGGGAGTGGGGGGTTTGTTATAATTATTCTAAAATATTTATGCTGCTCGATTTTAAATCTCTTAAATTATAAGGCTATCATGATGTGGATCCACCAACATTTATTTCCTAAAAGAAAATTTATAGAGGTTGTTTGCTATTACAGTTGAGCAAAAACAAAGTTAAATTATTAATTGCGCTTCAATAATTTCAGAGACGGTCAGATTATAAATTTCTCAAGTTTCAACTCAACAACTCAACAACTCAGCAACGGTAATTCAATATTTTTAATTATTTTTTTAAACAGTTTTAAATTATTTTACTAAAAATACAAAATTACATAATATAAGTATAACTGTAATTTTTAACAATAAAATTACAGGTTTAAATGAAAAAAGCTAATTTTTTTTTACTATATGGATATTGATGAGTCGGCGATTTCATTCGAACATGAGGCCGAAAAACTTGAATTACTCAATTTCAAGTATGAAACTCATGAAGATTTACTTAATGGTGTTAGAGCATTTTACTCAGCTAAAGGATACGTATTATCGATTTGTAGTTCAAAGTCAGAGAGATATATGATTTTACAATGTGATAGAGGTGGTCAATATCGTGATACACGCGATGTGCCATTAGATGAAAGAGAAAAGAAATCCGGAACACGTCGGATTAATTGTCCTTTTAAAATTAGGGGTAGAAGAACAGATGATGGAATTTGGATAATTAAAATACATAACTTATCACACAACCATGAAGCATCTGCCGATATCTCTGGCCATCCTTCTCTTCGACAACTATCACAAGAAGATATCGAGAGTGTTGACCACATGACTCAATCTGAAATACCACCCAAACAAATTCTCTCTTCTTTACGCCAAAAGAACCCGAAGCTTAAAGCTTTCTCCACAACAGTATATAATGTGAAGTTAGGTGGTCGAACAATGATTCAAGCTTTATTTAAAGAACTAGGAGAAGGTGGGTTTGAGTATAATGTTTTACATGATGAAGATGATACTCTTACACGTCTTATTTTTATCCATCCTATGTCAATCGCTCTAGTTAAGAATTTCTCGAGTGTTTTCATTATGGATTGTACCTACAAAACAAATAGATATAAAATGCCACTTCTTGATATTGTTGGGGTCTCATGCTTTAACACATCTTTTTATGCTGGTTGTGCATTTCTAAAGAATGAAAAAGAAAAAGATTTCATATGGGCACTGAACATGTTTAAAAAAGTTCTTCCAAAAGATACTCAACCTTCGGTTATAATGTCAGATAGGCAACAAGCATTTATAAATGCAGTAAATGTGGTATTTCCAGCTACTACACATCTTCTCTGTGTGTGGCATATTGAAAAGAACTTGATGACAAATTGTCGAAAATATTTCGACAACAAAGAGGAGTATGATATTTTTCTATCTATATGGAATAAGGTAGTTTATTCTTCAACTGAAGCAAAATTTGATCAAAGTTGGTTGGAACTTCAATCACTTTATAAAGATAAAAAAGCTGCACTGGATTACATAATAAAGGTACTGTATAGTATTTTAATCTATTTATATGAACATTATTATTTTATTTATGTAGTTTTTTTTAAGATTAGTGAGAAAAAATATCACTAAGGATTTATATTAAACTAAGAATCATTTACAACTCCTTTATGCTGAAAATTAAATTATATTATAATTAGAAATTGAAACTTATAAAGTGAATAGCATTGCTAAGAGGTAGTAGTATATTTTGGCTTGATCCATCTATCAAAACTATTGAAAAACTAGTATATTTTTGGCTTGATAAGAATGACCGACAATGGAATAATTAGGCACATATAAATAAGAATAAGGTTTCTTCTTGATAACAACAAGGAATGCATGATTTGATCTTCTTGGATTAAAATATAATGTCAACATGTGTGATTTAATTTATGTAGTTTCATGATTTCAAATTTAATATTTTAATTCGATAATATTACAATATAATTGGAATTTATTTTGTAGGGTTTACTACCATTGAAAAAAAAAATTATTGGAGCATGGACGGATAAGTGCTTGCATCTAGACAATTGTGCATCTTCAAGAGCTGAAGGAGCGCATGCAAAATTAAAAATGTATTTGCAAGTTTCAACAAGTGATTTTTAACAGGTAAAAGATAAATTATGTCTTGCAATCAAGCATGAATTCAATGACATAAATGTGAAACTCTCAAGCGAAAAAATTCGTGTTTTGCATAATTGTGATATTCGGTTGTTCAAGAAACTAATATCGAATGTCTCAATTTTTGCTTTGCAAGAATTGTACAAGCAATATGAAAAGACCAAAAATATAGCAATCAATCCCGTTTGCATGGGAAATTTTGAAGCGACAATGGGTCTTCCATGTGCTCATAACATTATGAACTTCATAAATTCAATGTTGCCCCTAGATTTGATTCATCCGCAATGGAGAATTGATAGAACACTCTTGAACACTTCACCAATCAATGTGACTAATGATATTGATAATGAAATCATGAGTTTACTTAATGAGTTTCAATCCAAGTATCAACAATGGCCTATTCACAAAAAGGAAGCTGCTAAAGAACTTATTGCCAACTTTATCTCCAATTCCGAGTTGATACTCGAACCAAAAGTCTCACCCAACAAGTGCATGCTACAACAACAAAGAAAACAAAGAGCATTAAGTTCTACCAAGCGAGATCCTTCTAAATTTAAATTTGTGGAAGCATCGACAAAACACAAGTCACATGCCAACAATCAAGCCCCTCAAGTCAATGAACCAGTGAATGAAAATGAAGACCTTACTATGACCTTTGAGAATAATGTTACTACTATGCTTAATTTAAATAATTTTCCTACTTTTTGAAGTTGTAGTTTTATTGTTAGAATGATAATAAATTGTCCATCAGACACATTTGAATTTATGTTGTAAGAGTAATAATTTTTATTTTAGGTCGTATGCTTCTCAACTTTTTGTTATGTTTTGTTTTTTAATTTGTTAATTTTATAGTTTGAATTTGTATGGATCTTAATGAATATCAATTGGTCATATTATAGTTGAAGAAATATTCTATGTTATAAAACGGATAATATACTTTTATATATTATAGTTCAATTCTTTTTTTAATTTGGATTACATTGGATCATTATTATTATTTTATATGTTTAAATATTCATTTTGTGTCTGCATAATATGGTTTAGAAAATAATTTATTGAATAAAATAATGTTTTATAGAAATATCACTCCTGCTTGCGTAAGATCAAATAATCAACTATTACTATAGTTAATGCCGACAGATTCTCTTCCTAATTTAAAAGATTTAAAATTTAGTTACATTATTTCCTTATTGGAGAATGGATAGTTTGGTCCACAAATTATTTTTTCTCTTACCTCAGATCTGTAAGAATTAAAAAGTTAGCTGTTAAAATTGGTACTCGGCTACGGTGCTATGGGTTGCATAGAGGACTACGATGCTACAGCTTAATATTTGAGTTTTCAAAATCCTAACGGTCAATCCACACTGTTCATCTTGTTCTTCATATTAATATGTGTTTCGAGACCAAATTTTACATTTTTTGAAAATTATTTACTATTTTTTTAGATAAGTAGAAAATCACTTGATCTAAAAAAATTGTACCATTCAGATATTAGATTTTCTACCTATCTAAAAAAATAGTAAAATTTTTCCAAAACATGTAAAATTTGGTCTCCAAACACATATTAATATGGAGAACAAGATGAACGGTTCGAATCAACCGTTAGAATTTTAAAAACTCGAATATTGAGCCGTAGCACCGTAGCCTTACTCTAGGATCTTGATTCATAAGTACTTCACGTTAGTAATATACTTTTAGAAATAATCTAAATAAAAAACAAATTTAGAGACATCTTTCGTTCGAAATTCTGGATATATATCTTAGAAATTTAAATTTTATGTTAATTAAATATCCATTGATAATTTACTATAATCCATAGGCACTTTTGATTGTATCAAATCACTTGATGACCAGTAAAATTAGTATTTAACCTCATCATTTATTTATAAACTATTTTAAAATATTTTTATCAGAAATGTTTGATATTTAATTGAAGTACTTAAAGATTGTCAAACGATATAGATAATTATATTGCATCAAAAAAGCTTGATCATGGTGAATTATTTGAAAATGCCTACTTGATTCCAATTGGAAGTTAACGTTAATTAACTCTGCAAAAGTAAAAAAAAAAAAATCCAGAAACTTAGCTCCTACAAAGTATTAATATGAAAGTGAGGGTAATTGAGCGTATAGGATAAGCTAACCAAAGAGGCTACAGTAGTTGACCTAAGAAAATAATTAGATTAATAGATATTAATTGAACCGTTGAATTTAATAAACACTCCATGAAACTTTTTTACTTCTAATTTTCAACTTGATCTTATACCCAAAAAAAAAAAATCTAAAATTCACAAATTCGTCAATCAAAATCCGCTTTCAAAATATTTTGAGAATATTAATATCATGGAAAATTCCGCGGAATTAATGCGTTCAGTCCTGTCCAAACCACTTGTCTTATTACAAAGAATTCTATAAAAAAATTGTTTAAGTCTTCACAAAAAAATTATAATTATATATGTCTTCTGCTGCCCACCAACCCCCCATTTAGTAGAAGTGTTATTGGAATGAGAGGATTTGACTATTAATAGGATTTTTTTTAGTTCGAACTTTGTAGAAATATGTTGATAATTATGGACAATATCAGAACTTATTTGTAAAAGAAATTCATCAACACATGTTTGAAATGACTATTATTTCATCAAGACATGTTTATCATCTGTCTATTCGAAAACGTGCTGAATAAAAATAAGAGTGAGTCTATGGTACTATGCATATCACGGGTTGTTACCGTGCTACGGCTCTATATTCAAGTTTTCAAATCCTAATGGTCGATCCGAACCGTTCATCTTGTTCTCCATATTAATATGTCTTTGGAGACCAAATTTTATATTTTTTTAAACAAATTTACTATTTTTTTAGATATTTAGAAAATCACTTGATCTGAAAATTCTGGACCATCCAAAAACAGTGATTTTCAATAAATCTAAAAAAATAGTAAAAAAATTTCAAAAAATGTAAAATTTGGTCTCCAAAGACATATTAATATGGAGAACAAGATGTGAACGGTTCGGATCGACCGTTAGGATTTGAAAACTCAAATATAGAGCCGTAGCACGGTAACAAATCGTAATATGCATAGTACCATAGACTCACTCTAAAAATAATACAAATATAATTCAGGTATTATTTTAAAAAAATGCTAGATAGTATGTTATAATTGACATTTCTCCATTCATGATAGGCATTTAAAATGATCGTATGGAAAACAATTTTAATAAATAAAAAAATTGTACTTATATCGACATAAAAAGAATTCCCTATTAATACTTCTTATTCCTTTTTTTTTTGAAAACCTTGGTAACGCTACCAAGTTGTACAATACTTCTTATTCCTTGATCCCGTTGAATTTAGGGGTGAAAACGGAGAGGATACGAAGTGGATAGTGGTAAAACGATATCTATACCTCTTTTTTTCATTTTTCGAACACAGATACGGAGCGGATATCAAACAAATACAGATACGGGTCCGGATCAAATTGGATATTTATGAAAATAATATTAAAAAATATTAAAGTTTGTAATATTTATTTAATTATAATGGTGAATAACATAATTTATTCATAGTATATATTAAAATACTAGTATCGTGCCCGTGCATTGCAACGAAGACATATTATAAGATTGAATAAAATATTAAGAGACTTTTTTATTTGAAATTCACACAAAATTAAAAAATAAATAAATGAAAATAAAAGACAAATTGAAAAAAAGGAAATCCAAATAATAAATAACAATAAAAGAAACAACAACAAATGAAAAAAAAAGGATCAAATATAACATGAATTTTTTTTTTTTGAAATATCATTGCAATTCAATATCTAATTTTCTCCACAAGCGAGACATGTCATTAAACGATTTAGAGGAGATGATATGTACAAAACAAATTTGAAAAATATATAATTAAATAATTCAAATAAGAATTTTCTCTACATATATATTATTGATGAAATTATTTTAACAATAGAAATTTCTCTACACGAAAGTTCTAGATATTCTTCATTTTCTCTTCAGATTAGAAAGATTTATTGCTTTTGTCAGCACAAGATCTGCTATTCATCTATTTACAAAAATACAATAATCCTAAACAAAACACAGAAATATATGATTGTTTTCATTTTCATTGTCAAAACTATAGAGGAAGAGAAGAAATGAAGGAATCAAATCTTCTATCCACCGGTGGACAGATGGGCAGAATTTTTTTGCCATCTATGAAAACTAACCAATCCTGGTCTGCCTCGTTTTGGACCTCTCAATGATGGTTTTCACAATAATTAAATACTTGATCCGTCATTAATATTTCTAAGCATAGAAATATTGACTCACGTGGTCAACAAAAATACAGTTTGTCTTTATGAAATATTCATTCTTATATTATGATACCACAAGTAAAATAAATTTATAACAAATTATCACAAGATATTTTTTTTTTATGAAAAAAAAGTATGTTGTATTGAGGAGAGTTCCAATACAATAAATTTTATGTGCAATTTGAGTTATAAATTTTCAAATATAAATGAAAAAGTAAACTTTGAACATTTTATAGCACAAAAAATTTGCCAGAGAATTTTGAATTTTAAAAGTTATTATTAAATAATATAAGAAAATAAATTGAGTACATTAGATTTTCAATGGTCTAGAAGGCTCTGAGTTAGTGGTTTTAATTAAAACTTTCGAACCAAGTTAGTAGTTCAGATTCAAACTTTGAAGCCGAATTAGTGGTTCAGACTTAAACTTTGGACTAAGACTACTAACTCAATTCCAAAATTTAAATCCGAGTTACCCACTCAGCGCCTTCTAAGCCATAAAAAAATTAACGTATTGAATCTATATACTTATATTATTAATAAATTCTAAAAATAAAAAATTCTCTATAATGCTACGACATTTTGTAGCAAATTTTTTTTTTTATATTTGAAAATTTATAACCCAAATTGTACATTTTAAATTTGTTATGTTGAAACTCTCATCTGAATAACTTCGTATAAAGAATACCTTGTGATATTCTTATTATTATTTTTTTATATTTATTTATATTCATTATAATGATTATTCTCTAGATAACTTGTGGTATTATTAATTATTTCATAAAATACATTGGATTGTATTTTTCTATCTTTGTTCATTATGTGAGTTAATTTTTCGGTATTTAAAAAACTTTCTATATAAGTTAGTCTAGACATATTAATGACAATTGATTATTATAAAAACCTTCATTGAGAGTTAACAAAACATGGCATGCGTAGATTAATTAGTTTTTATAGATGGTAGGGAAATGAAATGGAGGAAACAGAGAAATAAGGAAATAATTTAATTGCAAAAATAGAAGATAGTTATAAGGAGAAATAAGGAAACGAATTGCTAAGAATTTATTTAGTTTTAATGTGATAAACTATATAGCAGTCTGTGTGGCAAACATGTTTTTAACTAAATTTAAACTTCTACACATAAAATATATGTATTTAAACAAAAGAAGACAGATTATGTAATTGAAGGGTTGATATTCAATTCAAAAATTCATCTTTCAATTTCAGCTGTTGGCGGATCAGGACAACTACATGCATAATATAAGAATAGAGATATGATATATATCTACTATTCGGATATGGATAATGAAACGTAAAACCATATCAGTATCCTTATCTACACGGATATTCGAATATCAGATATCTACATCTAAGTTTTCAAATACGGATTAAATACAGATCAGATATTATCCATACCGATTGCACCCCTACCATTGATGCATGAATCACACCTTTAGATCAATTATTTCTTTAATACGGCATATGCAACACGTGTCACATTGCAAAAATCCCTTCTGTATCAAGCGTACGCAACGGTGACTTGTGCAATTGTATTAGATACCATCATAACATTCTGCATATGCCGCATTAAACACTAAATTGCCAACAATATTAGTTCTCTTTCTGAAAATATTGATGAAAACATCCAGAGATGGGAGCCAAATTATTCATACATATTACTAATTTATTAATTAGACAGTAGCTACGATGGCAAAATATTTCGAAACTTCCGTTAATTTTTGGCACACCGTTATTGTTCTCATGTCAATCTGAATTTGGTTCGATGCGAGTAATTAATCTTATTCTTTATGTAGCAAAAATTACTGAGGAGCTCTGAGTTGCTCATAGTTTTGGGCCCCAGATAAGTTTTAGTTCTCTCCTCTTGTCTTTAGTAAGATTCAATCGGAAATATAATGCAATCCTTTATAAGCCCAATTCACTAAAAAGATCAATTATAGGCGACCTTGCTTCATCCAGGCCAGAAATATAAACTGGGAGTGGGGCTCTTTAAAATTGTGGTTCATATTGATAATTTTTCTTTTCCTTTTTATTTTCTAGCTGGATTGCCAAATGCCAATGGTTCAACAATAAATTGCAACCTCGGAAAGACCCCAAAAAATAAAACTAAAAGGAAAAACAAATTGCAAGTCCTCGTCTGACTCAACCTCATTTCTTCAACAACAAAAAATATACACATATTGAAGAGCAAATTTCTTATTTAGCAATTAAATAGTCTATCTGAATTATTATTGAAAAGAAAGAAACACGGCAACTACATTTGAACTTTCAATATGAATTAATTATTTGACATATTCGTTATTGCTGGAAAGAAAGAAAAGAAAATAAGAAAGGAAAAAAAAAATGGAGCAACTCTTTTTGTACAGATTCTTTTAAATCTGAACCGTCCGACAAAAGGAACTGTTGAGATACTAAACTCAAAAATTAAATTACTTTAGGGATCCGAACGCCTATCCATTCATAGTCGAATCTAAGAGAATTTTAAGGAAATTTATGACGTTTTCATAGTTTATGTTTAATTAAAACTTAAGTGAAAGAATAATAGGTTCATTATTGATCTGAGTTGTTAAATAAATATAGTTTCAAGTGACTTAAGATAATGTTAATACTAAGTTACGGCCTAATAAACTAAATAATATCATATTTATCCTTCTAAATTTTAAAAACTAATAAATTTATCCATTATATTGTCTTTTCTATTAAATTCATTTTAGTTTACAAAGTACCTGTTTTTACCTTTTATTAAAATAAATAAACATATGTAGCACGTTTCAGAAAAAATATTAATCATCTAGTTGATCAGTTTTCATAATATCTATATCATCTCAAATATTTATATGCTGAACTTGTTATAGTGCATTTTGGTAGTATCCATAAAATATACATAAAGATAATAAGCTTCTTTCACATTGAAATATGTACATTGTTAAGTCACACAATCTGAATACGCGTATCTGCTCATTTTAGCTTATCTTTAATTTTATTTTTTATAAAAAAAAAAATTGTTACATCTTGCGACCTTTCTTTTAAAGAAATCTACTCTCCAACTCTTTAATTTTCGGTTAACGTTTGTAGGACAGGCCCACGACGCTTTTTCAAGCACGCTCATGCTTTTTTTTTTGAGCAAGAACAGGAGTCATGCTTCTATTTGATTAACCGCAATTTGTTACATTGTTTAGGAGTTTAAAGATTAAACCCCTTGGTGTATTTACAAAAAAAAAAAAAAAAAAAAAAAACCTAGTACAAAACGTCTCTGATAAAGCAAAACAGAAAAAACCAACAAAACAAAAAGATACATAAGCCTTGCTTATTAAGATATATATCTTCTATTCATCCAAATCCCACTGGATCTCAATCTCATCTAGCAGTTCTTCAATCGTCTTTGATTTCTCTCTAAAAGTTCTTGTGCATCTCTCTCTCCACAAGACGAATATAGCGATTAGCACGCTCATGCTTTGTGATGCAAGAAACTATTCAAGTAAATAAAATTTTGGCATAGAAATTAATTTTGTAGTTCGGTTAAATAACAAAATAAACTAAACTAACGTTATTCATTTCTGTGTTTGTTTTCTGTTAATTTTCTAAAAGAATATTTAATTCTGATACTACCTTTTTTCTGAAAAAAAGTTAGCCCGTGAAATCAGCTTTCATTACTTGACAAAAAGCAAAGGTCGCAAAAAAAATAGTATAAACAAACTTACGAGTGTTAATCAAAATAGCAGCCCAGACATTTTTATCTATAGCATATGGCTCGAACTCAATTAAAAAAATTAAAAAGATATGCTCATTTTTGCAGAAATTTCAAATATGCCCGGCCTACTAAATAATTTCACAGGTCCAGGACCCGTTGGATAATCCAGCCTCCCAATTTGCAGACTTTGTAGAGAACTGAGTATGTAAATGACTATAACCAGCGGGCCCGCATATAGTTAAATTTCATGCATTTTGGCATGTATCCTTTTAATTGAGTTTGAGCCATAGCATATGATAAACATTTCGGCTCGAAACCTCTAATGCCAGACCCTAAAGTTCATTACCAAGTTCAGCAAAGTACTAAAAAATGCAACAGAGCAAAACGCAACATACCAAACAGGTACTATATTAAAAACAGCAAATACTAAACATCATGAGAGAGGCCGAGTACTGTCCAGCAAGTGTTCATCTTCATCAGCTTCCCTTTTTTAAATAAAAAAGAGGTGCTTTGAAATAAATAATTGTTCCGATGGAACCTTCTACTTATAATCTCATCAACCGTTAATTAACATGTCATTTCTATACATACCTTCTAATTTGGTTAGAGAATCAAGTCTTTGATTAAATGCCTAAAAGCTCCTTTGTGTAAGAGGTTGTAAGTTAATTTGAAATTCGTCATGAGTCTGTTATAAATAGGGGTGCACAAAAAATTCGAGATTCGTGATTCGATTCGAGTTCGATTTGAAAAAGTTCAAAAAAAATTTGATTCGAAAGCAATTCGGTTCGAAATTAATTCAAACCAGTTCGATTCGAAATTAATTCAATTTCGAATTCGAATCTGGCCCAATTCGATTCGTGTGGTTCACGAACTAGGCCCAATTAGAAATAAAAAGTGCCAAGCCCAATTCGAATAAAATGTCAGTTCGCGAACCTTTTGATATTGTTAGGTTGTGCCAAGCCCAATTAAAAAGTACCAAGCCTAATCTGTGAGAATTTTTCTTGTTTCACCAAATTTTACTCTATTGCCTTAATTCGCGAACCCTTCTCTCTCTCTCTGCCTGTCCTCTCCAGCTCAATTTGCAAAAACGAAAACCCTCCGCCTCCTCCGCCAAAACTCTAGCTCCACCTCCTGGCGAAAACGAAAACAAAAACCCTCCGCCTCCTCTCGCTGTACTCCGCCTCCTCCGCCATTTCTTCTCCTCTAGCTCAATTTCGAACTAATTTCGAATCAAATCGAACTAGTTCGAATTATACCGAACCAAATTCGAATTGACCTTTTAGGTTCGAAATCTATTTCAATTTCGAATTGGGTTCGGTTCGAAATAATTTCGAATTCGAATTCGAAGACCCAATTCGATTTGGTTCGGTTCGTTTGCAGCCCTAGTTATAAATATTAATTTATTTTTTTCAGATAGAAAAGTAAAAATTTAACCTACCAACACGAAGGGTCATGTCCTTTGTTACTAGATCAAAAGCTAATCTTTTCCTTTATAAATACTTTTGAAGTTGAAAATATTTCTTTTTTTTCTTTATCTTAAAAGAATTGAATGATTATGCATAAATCTTTATCTTAAAAATGAATGCTTCACACCTACAATTAAAAAAAAATAATCAAAAAACACTTTGACGCATGGCAAAAAAACAATCTTTATCTTTAACCCTCCACCCGACAAAAAATTGAAAGTTATATAAAAATATAACAGTAAATATCCCATTAATTTTCAACCACAAAATAACATTATCAGAATCCGGTCTAAAAGTATTACTATTTATAACAATGTCTTTTTTTCAAAGAAATGTTTTTTTTTTCTTTTTTTATTTATTATTTTTTGGTAAACTGCCCGTCAGCCCGTAGGCTTTCTTCTATGCGTAGAGTTTGATCAGTTCTTACTTGGTAGCAGCTACCAAGGCTTTCAAGAAAAAGAGTTTGATCAGTTCTTACAAGTTACAAGCAACCCATTATATATTACATATTTATAAAAAGAGGGTAGGTAAAACCGATTTAATGAAACTGTTTACATCTTCCCAAATTTGCTAATTGGTGGGTGCATTGTCTTCTTTTTTTCTGCTTGAAGAACATAACACTGCTAGGCTGCTAGCTTCTCTTCTCTGAAAAAAATATTATTATTATTTTAATACAAACAGTTGTCATAGTAACTACAGTTTTAGCAAATAATAATTAGAATTTTATAAATAAACTACAGTTCTCATATCATGTGCCATGTTAGGGCTATAAATGAGCCGAGTTTGAGCGAGTTACCTCCAACTCAAACTCAGCTCATTTAATAAACGAGCGAGTCAACTTGAGTTGGGATGGTAATAACGAACTGTAGAACTAACTCGAACTCAGCTCATTATCAAATCGAGATGACTCGCAACTCGTTTAACCAGTCAAGTTCTTAGGTATTGTTATACACTAATATGTGTTTATTTATACACAAACAATTGAAATGGCCTAGTAATAGTTTATCTAAATACAAACAATCTAATACAGAGATAATAGGTCAATTCAAAGCAAACAACAACCTAGAATCTAACAATTTTTCATACAACTTAGCACACAAAGTTGAGTTATAAATGAGCGAGTTATGTAACTCGAGTTATAAATGAGCGAGTTGGGCTCAAGTCAAACTCAGCTCATTTATTAAATGAGTCAGCCAACTCGAGTTGTAAATGAGCAAGTTAAAGCGAGCCATTAACGAGCGAGTTATGAGCGAGTTGCGAGTTCGAGCAATTTTGTACAGCCCTAGCCATGTATGTCAAAAATTAATAGTAGAACTAGCACCATCAACTCTCATTGTTGGTGAGCAGCAATTTTTGCTCTTCTCCCAAGCGACAAAAAGGGGAAAAGAAAACCCTAGCCGCCATCGTCCTCCTTCAATCTTCTACACCTCTTCATTTCGTCTCCTTCACCTTTTCTAGTTCCCACCTCTAATATAGTGATACCTTCTCCTCTCTCTCGTCTTTATCTCCTTGAATGGAGAGAAGAATGAGGGAGAGGGGAGGGATCCAACTAGGGGTGGCAACGAGCTGTTAAAGAGCGAGCTAGGCTACACTCGTACTCGACTTGTTAGTGTATCAAGCTGAGCGAGCAAGTTTAGATTTTAGGTCCCAAGCTAAAACTATTGCTCAAGACCAACTCGTGGCTTGTCCGAGCGAGCCGAGTTAGCTCGTTATTTAGCTTGGCAGATTTATAAATTTGTATATTTTCTTTCATGTTATATCTTAAATTTTCATAACACATCTTGTCAATTATGGCTAAAATAAAATAATATTTATATGACTAATTACTGAGGAAGGCTATTAATTCAATTGTAATTAAGCAAATCAACTACTATAAATTAAGTTTACAACTAAATTCATACATACAAATATATCAAAATCCTAAATTGATACAAATATATTCACAAAATAAATTCATGCATACCAAATCAAACAAATTCATACAGATTAACTTAATTGCTTATAATTAATTCACACATATTCCATATAAAATTACCAATCAATTTAAACACAGTCCAAAGTGCAATTGCTATAACACTGGCTATAACATCCATAGACCATAATATCCCCAATCTGAAGTGAACGGATCCGATTAAACAATTAAACTATGTATATTAAATAGCTCGTTAATGACTGAGTTGGCTCGTGCTGAGCCAGGCCAAACTCTGTAGGATTTCATGTGTATGCCTATGTTGTGAGAATTTAAAATTTTTCCTATCACCACTTGGCTCAATACACAAAGGACGTTATTTATATGACAATAGCAAACAAGAAACTTCATAATAGTTTCATTAAGCACCTAATGTGTACTAAATAAAAATAAATAAATTTATTCATTTCTTACACAAGAGGAGATAATAATTTATACCTAAAGAGATTGTCAAATCTCTTGTTAGAGGGAAGTCGATTTCCCTTCTAGATCTCTTGGAACCGCCGTTCTCTTGAAAGCACCTCTTGGTTCACCTTGAACCTAAACAACGAACTACCACACCTCTTAGATAGATGGATGTGGAGTTCAAGGCTTAGATACAACCACCTCTTGATCTTTAAATCAACAAACTATTTGATTTCTTGGTGGCTAAACCTAACAAGAGAAGATGAGAGAGCAAGCTTCTCAACTTTCGGTCAAGGAGAAAGGAAAAAACGTGGCTGCTCAAAGGGGCTGATTTTGGCAAGGGTTATAGGCAGAAAATTAGCATGTTTTTCTCCCAAATGAGCCCCCTTAAATAGGCAAGGGTTAGGGCAACCCTTTGTGTAAAGTTTGAATCAATTACACAAATGACACTAGCCTTGTTTAGCCATCTCATGCTCTCTTTAATCTCATCTTATGGTTGGTTCAATAAATTAATTTATGAACAAATAATATTATTTATATTATTCTATTATACAATATTTATATTATTCTTATAATGTATTCAAACATTATACCAAATAATATTTGCATAACTTCATAAATTTATTTATGGTCTAAGCATGTCATATTATGACATTTTATTTTAGCATTTCATCACATGTATTTTATCTTATACATCATTATGAAATGTAAAATACTTGTTGTTTCTCTTCAGTTGGTGTGACTGTATAGAGGATCTATGTCATCTTGGCAATAATATACAACTTTATATTATTGACTATAAGAGATTCTATCATTACATTATAGTTATCCAAACGACATAGTAATCATTTACTTAATCCACTAATTTTGTGTCTATCATTGTCACATGATATTATGAATAATATGCAAAATAGGATCGTGTCATTTTTGCATTATATTTGTTTTCTTGGTCTCTCAAGTGAATTATAATTATAACTACATCAATTATATTGCATGCGATATAATTTCACTTTACCAAGGGGCCCAGTAATATCATAACTCAAATTGAGGGACAATGATAATATTAACATATAGATTTCTTCCGCACAAGTTGTACACAACGAACTGCTATTTTATTCCTATCATAAGATAGTATTTAAATAGCAATCACATTATATGCTACTCATGTGAAAAACCTACACATCTCATATCTAAGATTCTAAAGACACAATGAAAATATTAATGACACAAAACACAATCCATATAATGTTCCATTCATTTAGGTCATGTTCAATATATAAAATACACATTTTATATATTCATGTAATTAAATTATAATCCTTTATCAACATCTATAGAACTTCAATGTACTTTAATCTACATGACAATCTTCCTCGGTAATTAATGTTCCTCCTTAATTACCACGATTGTGAACTTATTTAGTGATTAAATATTTCTCATCTTAGGAGTTCTATGATTCAAGACCAAGAGCATCTTCTTGAATACTTCCAAAGATATAACATATAAATCTCAAGGAACAAGAATAATAATATTCGTAATAAAATCATGAACAACACATAAATTATTATTAAAAGATAACTTTCAAAACACACATCCTTCAAACTCAAACTCATTAATTCTGGTTCGAGTATGTAGCGAGCGAGCTAATTTTAACTCGATCCACTAACGAACGAGTTGTTACCGATCGAGTCACGGGCGAATACCAAGCGGGCCACGAGCCACGAGCTTTTTTGCCAGTCCTAGATCCAAGTGGAGCCAACCGGAGCCAATAGCGCAGTATCGTTGGACCTTGAAGCGTAGATCTTTTATTACCTCCATCTCGATCAGAGCACGACAGTGAGCAAATCCAACCATCAGAGTGCGGCGGCAATTGGACGAAAACAGATCCGGTTGTGGAAAGAGATTGAGAAAGAGGTAATATAGTGTTTAAGAGTATATATTAGGATTAAGTTATTAGAGTAAATTTACGAGATTTCATGAGAATAAATAAGTTTAGATCTAAGAAGGAGAGTCATTTGACTCGTTGTAAGTCCGTTAATTTTTTTTATCAATAAAATTATTAGTAGGTATTTAAAGTCATTAACCTTAAAAGAAAAAAAAAACTCTCACTGCTGGTCTTCTTTAGCTAGCCATGTTATGATTTTGTTGTTTTAATTTGTATGATTAGTTGTACTGGAGGATCAAATCGAAAAGGAAGATATTCAAATTTTTGTAATCAGTGTCGAATCTAGGTTAATTAGTGTCAAAAGGGCGGCTCGTATGTAAATTAGTATTTTTATTATTTATAATTTTTTAAAGTATTTATATAATTCAATTCTCTTTATAAAATCCTAACAGCTCACTCTAAATTTTCTAATTTCGGCCGTCTGTAATCACATCTCCGATTTGTACTTAGAGGTACTTTGTACTTGTGACACTTCTTTTGATCCAAACCGTGTCGTTTGACTTTGAAAGCCCGGTTCTAATCCCACATCCTTTTGACTTTTTTATGGCAAAAAATATCGGTCGTTGTTTTAGCATGAGAGTTGGACCAGGACCAAATGAAATCTGGGCAATTACAAATTTCGCTACTAAACAAAGGAACAGTGTACTCTCACCAAATTAAATACAATCCAGCAAGTCATCAATTATGCACTTAAAGAGTCTTCTGTAGCGATTTCTTTAAAAGTCTCCATGGAGCAAGCCATTGATCATGTGCTACTGCGTACACCTTCGCGTACTGGAAATCAGTGCCTATTATGTCTCAAGCCCAGTTTCCAGTTTCTCGAGTCTAAAAGCAGGTATATTCAAAGTAACAAAATGGCGTCTTATAATTACATCAAAAATATGAGTAGAACTAGGGTGCTCTTAAGCTCACCAAAGTGTTTAGAGAACTTGACTCTAAAACTCATTAAATCGATTTCAAATGATGAATCCGAACCGTTAAAACCCACCTACCTTACGTGTGATGCGTCTACATGTGAAATTTTTAAACATTCAAATTAATTTAGTATAAAGTCAAGCGGTCAAAAAACGTTCAAAAAATGAATGCACTAAAATTAATTTATTAACCTTCTAATTTTGACCGATTAACTTTATACTAAACTAATTCAAATATTTAAAAATTTCACATGTAGATGCATCACACGTAAGGTAAGCGGATTTCAACGGTTCGGATTCGTCATTTAAAATCAATTTGATGGGTTTTAGAGTTAAGCTCACCAAACACTTTGGTCAGCTTAAGAGCACCCTAGTTCTACTCCAAAAACATATATGAGAGTAAGTGAATAAGTGAAAATGGTAAAAGTAACAAAAAATTGCAGTTTGTTATAGAAATTCTTGCAGCTGGAAATAAGTTTCACTTGATTGATTTTATATGGAACACATATATATCCAGTTGGTGCCAACTTGGGACTCGATCCAGGGGACTACCACATATTTTGGCACTAAATTTCGTCACTTATAATTTGGGGTTTAGCTAGTTGATTGAATCATTCAACAGCATGCTTTTTGAATTCTATCCTTTTGAGTTTGTGAAATGTGAATAGCATCTCAGTCAACAGACGATGCCATTGGATAATGAATAAATAAATGTAAGTAGGTAACTAGGAAAGCGCTCTTGCCATTCGAAAATGAATAAATAAATGCAACTATGCAAGTAGGAAAGGAGCTCTCTCTTTATATAAAGCAAACCCTTCTCCGTCTTTTCCCCTCAATACAACCACTCAAACAATCAATTCAATTAACAACAACAAAGAAAGACAATTAACACTTTCTGACCTCTCTTTTGGAAATAAAATCTGCAGAAATGGCATTGTCATCTTATTCAACAATCAACCATCATCATCTCCCAGCGGCTGCCCACTCCCGGCTTGCTCCTCGAGCTACATACCGCAACGCAGCAACTGTTGAAGAGCCGGCAATAAAATTGCACAATCGATCGAGCTCGGCAATAAACATTCCTGCCACTCTCTCCAATCTTTTACACCTGAACACAAACCACAATACAAATTCTGGAACCACCACTGCCAGCGTTAATAACAACCCCACTTTAACCCTAGAAAACTTTGATCGTCGCACCCCGACATATTCTCCAAAGGAAGATATCTCCTCCCTGTGTACCGAGATACACGGGTCTGCAGATTGGTCTCACCTCCTATCCCCTCTCCACCCATGGCTACGCAGGGAGATCCTTAAGTATGGTGAATTTTCACAATCAACCTACGATGCCTTTGATTCGAACCCGTTCTCCCAATATGGGGGTAGCTGCCTGTATGGCCATCATCGCCTTTTTGAAAAGCTAGGGTTATTAAGGCATGGCTATGATGTAACAAAGTATCTATACGCAATGTCTCATGTGGATCTACCCAGATGGCTTGAACGCTCTCTTCATGCTGAGGCATGGAGTAGAGATTCCAATTGGATGGGTTACGTAGCAGTCAGTGGAGATGAGGAATCGCGCCGTATTGGTTGCCGTGACATAGTGGTTGCTTGGCGTGGCACCGTTAGGCCCGCAGAATGGTTGGAGGACATCCAAGGGAAACTTGAGTCAATTGAATCAAACTATGACTCCGACATAAAGGTCGAGCATGGTTTCCATTCCTTGTACACCTCAAAAGGTGAGACCACTAGGTACAACAAGTTAAGCGCATCAGAGCAAGTCATGAGCGAGATTAAGCGTCTGGTCAGATTCTACCAAGAAAAAGGAGAGAAGGTGAGCATAACCATCACAGGTCACAGTCTTGGTGGGGCCCTTGCATTACTAAATGCCTATGAAGCAGCATCAGCATTGCCTAGTGTACCGGTCAGTGTAATATCCTTCGGTGCACCAAGGGTCGGTAACGAGGCCTTCGGCAATAGGCTGAAAGAGCTCGGGGTAAAGGCTCTTCGTATGGTTATAAAACAGGATGTGGTGCCTAAGATGCCAGGAATTCTCTTCAATGAGGGGATTAAGATGGTAGAGAAAGTAACTGGCACGCTGGAATGGGTGTACACGCATGTCGGTGTAGAGCTTGGACTCAATGTACACACATCTCCTTATTTGAAGAACTGCATTGATTTTGCAGGATTCCACAACTTGGAAATATATCTACATCTAGTAGACGGGTATATGAGCTCAAAATCAGGGTTTAGATGTGAGGCAAAAAGGGATGTAGCATTGATAAACAAGGCATCGGGTATGTTGCGGGAGGAAATCGGGATACCACCATGTTGGCACCAAACAGCAAACAGCGGATTAATGTGTAATTCTTATGGGAGGTGGGTGATGCCAAATAGAATGCCTGAAGATATACCTTCTCCGTATAGAGAAGGTTATACGAGAATGCCTGAAGATATACCTTCTCCGTATAGAGAAGGTTATATGCAAGTATAAAATTGAGGTTTCCACAAGATCGTTTTTATGTATATTGTAGATCACAATGTACAGATACTGAGTATATAAATTAATTCGCTCCTTGTATTAATGGATCTGATTCAAGTCATTCTGACTGATGTCTAAAATTGAAACTCAATTTGCACTGATAGCATGTA
Organism: Carex rostrata; assembly: GCF_964058835.1. Taxonomy (NCBI): domain Eukaryota; kingdom Viridiplantae; phylum Streptophyta; class Magnoliopsida; order Poales; family Cyperaceae; genus Carex; species Carex rostrata. Next base: position 6,589,855 of record NC_135925.1, read on the forward strand.
TGAACCCAGAAAGTGGGAAGATACCCAAGATTTTAAGGGGAAAAATGGATGATGAGCAACAAGCAGACAATGCACCTTCCAACTTAATTTAATCAGAAGCTTACAATTTAATATTTAGCATGAAAAAAAAATTATATATTAGCAATAAACAAACTACCTAAGAAATAAGGTACAAACCAGCACATGGCTTTTGATTAACTATCATCTATCTATATGGCAAATTGACACAACTGAGAAACACCACAAACTTTGGAGACGAGCACTCACTTCTATATGTACACCAATTCCCAATAACATCAAGTGCAAACCATAGCAAATCACTATCTGGATGTTGATATGACGCAGACAGTAAGTAACACCTGATAAATATATCAACATATAACTGTTAGCAATGCAAGGCATCAAACATACCTATGCAAAACCATAAAGCATATGACACAGTACCACACCAAATGTAAAGAGGAGAGTATTTTTTTTTCCCTATTCTCTATAGGTCACAATACAATTTAGCATAAACCAAAACTCCTTTCAATTGTTGCCCAATGCATAATAATTGGAGAACAATGGATGGTCTCAGCATTTTCAAAGATTGTTGCAGTAAAAGCAATTACCAGGTATTAACTTACCTTAAAAGGAGGTGGCTCGAGATGTGGCATGTGATTGTGCATCCTCGAACGACTCAACATCCTCGAGCTTCTCAGGTTTCAAGCATTTAGGAATGTATGCTGCATAAATTGCCTCCATGTTTGGCATTTCCTTGAGCTCCCCTACTGCCACCTCAAGGGGAGTCACTGCAAATGCCTTGTAGAAGCGGTTCTTGGTGACGAAGGCAAAGATCAAGCTGATTGGTACCAGAAGTATCAGGATAGGTGCGTAATAAAACTCCTTAAGGAGCATGAAGCCAAACATTGTAATTTGGTAGATGATCAAAGCTGCAATGATACGGGTGTGCATGTGTGGCCACATCCTGCCATTGCTCTCATAATTTGGGATGTATACTCTCAGCGCCTGTGGAGAGAGAATGAAAGTCCCTAATTAAGTCAATTTAGCTATTAATTTGTTTTAGGTGTTGTGTGATTGTATACTAGGGCACAAGTTTTTGGTGCTTGATTGAGAAGTAAGAGCTAAATTCAAGTTGCTTTCTTGAAGTACAAATTCTTCTGTTTTTTTTTTTTTGATGATATTCTGCTCATTTGATTAGCAAATCAGTAGAAGAAGAGCTTCCTGAAGCTATATTACAGACAGAACTGAGAGTTTATTGCCGCCATTTTAGTCTAAACCAGGAACAATAGAAGTCTGCTTGGGTAATAATTGGGTTAACTTGGGGTAAATTGAACATTCTATATTAATAGATCATGCATTATCTTACCTGGTTTTTTGCAACAAGCCAACCAAGGCCGAAATAGATGGCACCAAAGGGGATGATAAGGGGCGCAATCACAGAGTAGCATAGCACAATTGTTACGATAAGCATATCATTGGGAACTTTAGTTGCAAACGCAAAACCTCCTGGGGCCCACGCTTCCCTTATCTCCTCTTCGGTCTTGCAGAGGAACCTCTTCTTCAGGCGAAATATAATCAAAGGCACCAAGCGGGATAGTTCAAGTCCATAGCCCACGAAGAATCTGTCAAAAGAACAAAAAGCAGCTATCACACCCAGATGCACCAATAAATACAAGCTTCTTTAGGCCAAGATGTTCCTTTACTGCCCAAAAGAACTATTGATATTTTACAGGAAACAAAGCAGGGAGAGAGCCAAAACAAGAATATAAATTATAAAGAAAATTACTTGAGAGCAACGAAGGTGAGAAAGAAGGTGGCATTTCCTGGAAGGCTCTTAGCAAGCAAGCTAACAATATCGCCAGGGTGGTTTAGGATATTCTTTATCGAAACCCAAAGTGTCCCCCCAATTGTTACCCCAATAAAAACATTGAAAACAATGAAGTAGAAATACTTCCCAGCCGCAGCTCGCGTAGCATGGGACTCCGATGCTATCCCCTCTGACTTCGACAAGAACATAAGCAAAGCCGGTAATAGTGCCAAAAAGACAATAAGAATGATCTGGGGCAAATATGCTTGCAAGATTGTCCTTATCTCAGGCTGCTCAACAACCTTCTTCAAAAATGGTGCCAACTTCACTAAATTGGGCAGGGTTGTAAAAGCTGATATGAAGGCAATCGGGATCATGTAGAAGACAACAGTTAGAAAAACGACAGTGTACACAATCGCCTGTCTGATCTTGCGCATATAAACCTGCATGGAGAGGTTAGGCCATATCACAGCCCGCGGATCAGGGGCTTCTAAGACTGTCCACGTGTCAATCATCTGAGCATGGATGGTCTGGGCAGCAGTAGCGGCAGCAACACGGCTGTTGAAGAAGATTAATGCAGCTCGCTGCTGTTTGTCCTGTAAAGAGATCTTTTGTTCGGCATCAAGCTTGGGGACAAGTTCTTTGATCTTCTCATTGCAGTGGTCAATCGTGTCAACCTTTGATCCCACCAGCCCAAGGAACCCAGTTCGCATTGTAGGCCGGGCACCTTCGGGTTTTCCGGCCGCTTTGGATTCAGCAAAGACAGCCTCTGCGTGTGCCAACTTCTTTTTGTAGCCTTCAAGGCTTTTGTATATTTTGTTTGCCTGATAATAAAGAGAGTGATAGATATAATTAGGCAACTGATATAATCAACCAAACTGGACCAGTACATTCGGTGATAGTGCCATAATGGTACAATATAGTAAGCGAAGAAACAAGTACCTCTTTTTGGTCAGTGACGACCATCGATCGGTAAAAGGTGTCAGGATGAAGGCGCCGGAAGTACGAGTCCACTCTGTCCTTTATTGATTGGTCAGAAGGGCGAGATGGTACATCTCTTACCAGTATGGTAAAATCTTCCGGTTTTGGTTCAGAGATGGATTTTGCAGTAGCCCTCAGATTAGACACGTGCTTGTATGATTTCCAAAGGATGTAGTATGTGACAATTGAGACCCAATACACGCCTAACATAAATGCCCATAATCTTTTACTTTTCCCCTGAAAACCGCTCAGGAAAAAAAAATTACGCAATCAATTAACTGATTGTAAAAATTCTAGTGGTGCAAATGCTTACTGTACTTATGTAACATCAATTCTAGAAAAGGAAACAAGAAGAGTAGAACTGCGCCAGTCAATGTTTTCCAGGTATATTAGATGATAGATGCAGAGATAATCACCATTTCAGTTAGTGTGAAAAAAAGCTGAAGTCCACCAAGGGTCAGTGATCTAACTTCTAAAAGACCATTAGATTGGCTCAAATGGTTAATTCAAAATACTGATCTACATTTGTTATATTTAATTTTTTGAGTCTGTTTTGTATATAATCAAGAGGTTTATAAAAATGAATTAATTTGGTGTATTAATTTTTCAACAAAATTTTCAACCAATTGACCATATAAAAAACAAATTAAAAAAAACAAAGCTAGTATGAGTTTAAGCTCACCATGAATTTGTGAGCTTAAGCTCGACATTAATTATGAGTCTTTCTAAGATTTGTATACAATTTATCATTATCATAATGAATTCCGGAGGACAAAATAAATTACCTGAACATTGCCCATAGCGAGTATCTCTAATTCAGAATAATTGCTAGCTGTTTTGTTGTTCCTATTTAATAATTTCAAGGCATTATCAGTTCCGGCTATTGGAAGCAGAGCAGGTAACAACAGCACACCAGAGAACACCAATATTCCTAAAACTGTAGCAAATAGAACATAAAACAAGTGTTTCTTTGCATTAGTTTGTTTGAAACTTTCTTTTTTCTAATAAGCATCGATGAAGCAACTAAACATTAAGGAGCAAAATAGTTTTGTTAAAATCAACAGTTCTATTCACCTCCATTTTTTTTAATGTGTTCGTGACAGTAACTGTTTGGTACTTTCGTGAATCCTGATCATTGAACTCAACAGGTAATTTATATCCAATGTCAATCTTATTAGAACATATAGTGTTATAATGGTTAACCAAGAGGCATTAAGTCTAGAATGTACCATTAATTATTGCTTGGTACTGTTCAACCCAATTTATTTTAAGTACTGAACAACTTTTAAAAGGGTAAAGAGAATTGTATGTGCTTGGCATACTTAATGAAAAAATCTCATCAATTGGACTTTTCAAAGAAAATGGACCCCATGACAAGGATGTTGGAAGATACTTCCATTAAATTAAACAAACGAGGTCTTCATAATTATAATAGAAATTTGTTTTTGAAATTCTAAGTAATCAATCAAATCATTTCCAAGTTAAATTAATGGCATCAATTAAATAAATTTGTGCGAGCCAAGGCTATGTTAATGAGCACAATTTTCCCAACAGAAATTAATTAATTAAATCTACAAATGTTGTGATAAATGTTTACTTTAAAGGGTTAGTTAATCGGCCAAATCTTGGAACTTATAGTATAACAATGGAATCATTTTGTACCCATAAAATCAATCTATCATTAAAAGTAACCAAATTTAAAAATATTTGATACATAATTAAGAAAAAAAAATCCTTTCTATGATGACCTACAAACAACTGAAAAATCATTGTGCCAAATGTTACTGTAGTAACTTCACGCAACAAAAGCCCGCTTAATCTGAAACTCAAACAAAGATTCAAATTCTAGTTCCAACTACTTTAAGTGTTATATTTAAATAAAATATAAACAATTTCCAGCTAAAAAATTATAGTTGGATGTTCTGAATTTAAATAAAATATAAACAATTTCCAGCTATTTTTTCTGTTTAAATCAATAAACGGTCAATTAGGGCCGTCAAACTCAAACCCGAAAACAAGTAGGCAAAAGCATTAAAAGCACAAATGAGGTCTTTGAGACTCTTCTTTTTTACATTACTGTAAGCACCTCACAATAACTGCTGATATTTCTGATTCCATTTTTTCTTTAAAATTACAAGTACAACACGTGTATTTAATTACCATCCTCCCTGGATTTTACTTTTCCAAATATTAGAATTAATGTTCTTTTCGCCCTCACTAATGTACAGAAACTGTGAAATATCAAATATGAGATACACATCGGCTGGCATCATTCAAAGAAAATGGAGCAATAAATCCTATCGAAAAGTGAAATTTTCAGTTCTGTTGGAGCATATCATATCTTTCATTTGCGAGGAGTTCGCAACAGCTGTTTCAAATATTGCCCCACCCGGCCACCCCCCAACACCAACCACCACCACAAACACACAATTTTCTTAACTTTTTACAAAAAAAGATTCAAACTTACGATATGTATAATATTCAGAAAATTGGCAAAACTTTCATAAAATCCAAAGGAGAGTTATTTCACTTACCGGTGGAAAGAAAAACTAGATAAACAGCAGCGTCGACCCCACCGACAGCAATCACATCCGCTTCAGAAGCACTGAATGCTTCACGGATCCAACCTATCGGACTCTTGGTCCGCTTCCCGCCCTCAAAGGGGTCCAACCCTCTAGATATCGGGTTCGGGTAGTACACCAGTGCATTACTCGGTTTGCGCGAAAGCGCTGTGAATATCAAAACCAAAACAACGAAAATTACAAACGAGGTCCCGAAGGAAGTGATAAACGAGGTCAAATCCATATCTTATTGGTGGTCAGGAATGGAGTTTCGGAGAGATATTGAACTCTCTGCTGCGTGCCAAATAAAAGGAATAGGTTAAGGCGTTGAGTGATAGGGTTTTAAGGTCTACAAAGAGGCATTAGGTGGTGAGCTGGGGACGCTGTTTGTGTATTTAAGTGAGAAAAAACGGCATTGGAGCAATAAAGTGAGAATAGGATGCTTTGTCTGGGCGTTTCAAATGGAAACCTGAAAGCAGAAAGCATAGAGGATAGACGCAAAGGAGATGCAATGCAAGAGGATATATTTTCAAAAGACGAGAGTACCCTTTTTGAGTAACAGGTCTTCTCAGGTTTTTCCCATGTGGAATGACAATAGTGCCCTCCTTTCTTCTTTTGCCCTCCTATCTTTTTTAAGGACCTGTTCGGCAGAAAAACGGAGGTACTTTTCACGTGGAAAAAAAAATTTATTTGGAGCCTGTTCGGAAATTACTGTTCACGTAGGAAAAAAAAAATTCACTCACACTGAATTTTTTTTATCCACGTGAACAGTAAAAATCAGTTCAAAAATTCTGCATTCCTATTCCTACGTTAACGCCGAACACGTCTTTAGACTGAATTTTTTTTTTCCACGTAAACAGTAATTTTCAGTTCAAAAATTTTTTATTTTTATTCCTATTCTCATTCCCACTGTGCAGCTGAACAGGGCCTTATTGTTTCCATTATGAATTCAGGAGTTTCTGGTTCATAACCGCCGGCCATTTTTGGCAACAGCGGAAACAAATCTGCTGTGATTATTGAGAATCACAGAACTCTGCTTTTTCAGATTTATCCATTCATTTGTTTTGAGATTTGTGCATATCAAATAACAGATTTAGAGATTTTATGCATTTAGAAAAATAGAGGGGTGAATTTGAAAAGGCAGGTCCTGTGATTCTTTTGAGAATCACAGCAGATTTATTTCCCATGCAGCATAGTTAGTTGATTTTGAATCGAGAGTTGTCCGATTGATCCTATGAAGTATGAACTGATGGTTTTTCATAAATTAATTTTTTATTCGCTGCTTATAAATTTTCAAATGATTTTTATTGATGTGACTAAAATTTTGATTTTTCTGATCGAAATCGGATAGAAATAGTTTAAAGAATCTAAAAAAAATCCACAACTTTATTTAACTTACTCTTCATTAGAATTATCAATTTACGACTCAATTCAATTCAAATGTATCCAATAGTTAAATGGGTTAGGTGTCGAAATCAAATAAAAATAATTTAAAGAATCTAAAAAAATCCACAACTCTATTTAATTTACTCTTCATTAAAATTATCAAATTTCCGACCCAATTCAATTCAAATGTATTCAATAGTTAAATGGGTCAGGTATCGATCTAGATTTTTAACTCATTTCAGGTTGATTTAATTACTTGTTGTTCAATTCAATTCAAAATCTAGTACTAACTAAAATTTATTACACATTTGTTAAGAATAATTATATATTAGTTAAAAATTAAGTTGTATAAATAAATTTAAAAGAATTAATAAATAAGAAATTCAATTCAAATCAAAATGTATGAATATTTCACATTTCAGCAATACACAAATTTTCATATTTATAAAATGCAGTACACGAATTCCCAACATATTTCTCAAACTCCAACTTTACATTTTCCAGCTTACACGACTACTGGACAAAATAAGCAAATAAGCTTTTCACTGTTAATTAGAGTTGTCAAAATTTCCTCATATATTATGATGTTTTCATTAAAATTCAAAAATTTGTAGGCATCCAAGAGATCAGGTCAAACTGGTGATTTTTTTTTGTACATAAGCTCATGGGTGGATGCGTGATTTTTGTCAGAGAGGGGCAGAAATTGGATTCAAATAGTTTATCGGATTCAAACTCATTAGCTTCACGGCCCGTCCTAGTGAGAGACATTTGTTGAATTCTAAAAATTTGAGAATTCATTTAAGAAATTTATCCAATTAATTTCTTTGAAAATTGGTCGATTCAATACCTTAAAACTTTTTTTTTTTAAATTCACAAAAATGAGATTTGGATATGAACCACAAGAAAATCCTCCAAACGATTGATTTTTATGAACTTTACAATATTTAACTCACATTTGTGTGCAACTTAGAGCATCTACATCCCTAAAACTCAATTGAGTTTCTAAATAACTGTTAACTACTTTTTAGAAATTATGGTCTCTAAAGTTTTTAACTTCCACATCCCTAAAACTCATTTTAGAGTTTCTATTAAGCCACGTCAGTAACAAATTAAAAAGGAGAAACAATTTGAACCAATCATTTGATCAACATAGAGTTTATAAACAGTTTCTTAATAAGAAACTTTCATGCATAGTTTCTAAATAAGAAATTCTCTCACATTCCTGAAACTAAATTAGAAACTGCCACATCAGCTTAGAAACTCTAATAGTTTCAGGGATGTAGATGCTCTTAGGTGTGGTTGATGGTCATCCGGCCAGTGGGGCCCATTGTCATAAAGATATCATTTGAATTAATTTGAAATCCTCATTTAACGTGACCCCTTCATTTTGAATACATCCATATCACATATATCAAAGCATGAGAAGATATGGGACTCATCATAAACCAAGACTACCCGAAAATTAAAATAAAACAATGAGCATTCTATTATATCAATGACATGTGGGACTATTTTGTAAGACTCATCTCCCTCCTTTACTATCTGAAAATTGGTTTAAAAAAAAAATTAGAGTTACAAAATTTAAGAAAAAGATAGCAACTCGTGGTTTATTCTTAACAGTAATAAAAAGAGAAAGAACCATATATGTTTTTCTCCAGAAAGAGCAACCTAATTTTTTAGAGGAGGCAAAATAGAACCAAATTTGTTTTTCTCTATTAAATTTCAAAATTCAAGTAGATAAGGCAAAATAGAACCAAATTTGTTTTTCTCTATTAAATTTCAAAATTCAAGTAGATAAGGCAAAATAGAACCAAATTTGTTTTTCTCTATTAAATTTCAAAATTAAAGTAGATAATTGTTCTCTGGACCAATGTGAATCCGTCCCTACATAAGCTAATCAACATTTAGAAATTTAATGCATAAAATTATGCTAGGATATATTTACAGTACATTACTGTGTCAATTAAAATTTTAATCGGTTTATATCATATCTAAGATTTGAAAATCACCCGAGTCCCTGCCGTTCATCGGCTGTTGCGGATCACTAGCGCGTGCACCTCGAACACGGTGTGCCGACCCACGTTGTCTGAGGGTGTTTTCGTCATTGTTAAAAGATCAGCGATAGTGGCATTCTCGTCCTAACATCTACGATTTGCCTTTTGGCCCAATACAGGGTGCAACGAGCTGTCCTGGGGACCACATCAAGCGACGTTTCAGTTATCCTCTCCGGTAAGTCATGTGAAATCCTTACATGTAGTGAACGAAGCGATAGATACAAAATGACTCGCTCCAAGTTTAGACTACGGTAATAATGTAAGAGTCTGCGCCCTTCTCAATTTTAAGTCCGGATCAAGTCGAATTTTGAGGTTAGATTCAAACCGTTCGATCATAATCCGGGAATGTACGGGGCCCTTCAATATTTGTGATATACAGATCGGAGTGTTCGGATCTAAACTTAAAATTTGAGTTAACTCAGGTGATATGATTTCTCATTTTGGTACACGTGGCATAAGTCTACTCTGCCGACAACAGCCAGCTTGTGACTCGACCGTTTTACATCGCCTTAGCCGTTGTGATCGCAACGGTTTCCACTATATTTGCTTTTCTTTCTTATTCTTATTCTTGCTTGCTATATCAAGCAGGATTAAAATAATTAACTTGAACTTGAAGACTTGGGCCCACAACCTCCCTGTCCGCCGATTTTTTTAAAAATACCCAAAAAAATAAATAAATTATTAATAATAACCAGTTTTTTGAAAAAATTTTAAAAATGCCCAAACCGCCTCAAAATTTGGCGGTCCTGAACTTTTATTCCGAACTGCGGTCAGTCCGATTGTTTTTTTTTTTTGTTCGAAACTGCCGAATTTATGGGCGGTCCGAGAATTTTTTTCTTTTTTTTTTTTGCATTTTTTTACATTTTTTTTCATTTTTTTGCAAATCAAATTTGCAACTCTAGTTAATATAGCAAAACATCTTCAAAAATCGTGAAAATTGACCGACAGGCAGTCTTGACATCGTAGAAGAGGACTGTGAAGTTTCATAGAAAATCTCCGAACAGGTCGTGAGATATCAGCTCTCAAAAATTGCCCGAACTGCTGAATATTTCATTATGAGCCCAACTTTGCACATCTGCTTAACATAGCAAAACACCTTCAAAATTCGTGAAAATTGATCGACATGCATTCTTGACATCGTAGAATAGGACTGTGAAGTTTCGTACAAAATATCCAAACAGATCGCGAGATATCGTCTCTCAAAAATTGCTCGAACTGCTGAATATTTCATTATGAGCCCAACTTTGCACATCTGCTTAACATAGCAAAACACCTTCAAAAATCGTGAAAATTGACCGACATACAGTCTTGACATCATAGAACAGGACTGTGAAGTTTTATACAAAATCTCAGAACAAGTCGTGAGATATCGGCTCTCAATAATTGCCCGAACTGCTGAATATTTCATTCTGATCCCAAATTTGGGATCAGAATGAAATATTCAGCATGAAACTTGGGATCATAATGAAATATTGAGAGCCGATATCTCACGAATTGAGAGCCGATATTGAGAGCCCAAATTTTAACCAGATGTGGAAATTTGGGATCAGAATCAAATATTCAGCAGTTCGGGCAATTATTGAGAGCAGATATCTCACGACCTGTTAGGAGATTGTGTATGAAACTTCACAGTCCTGTTCTATGATGTGAAGACTGCATGTCGGTCAATTTTCACGATTTTTGAAGATGTTTTGCTATGTTAACCAGAGTTGCAAATTTGATTTGCAAAAAAATGAAAAAAATGGAAAAAAAATGGAAGAAAAAAAAAAAAAAATTCTCGGACCGCCCATAAATTCGGCGGTTTCGAACAAAAAAAAAAAAAAAAATCGGACTGACCGCGGTTCGGAATAAAAGTTCAGGACCGCCGAATTTTGAGGCGGTTTGGGCATTTTTAAATTTTTTTTCAAAAAACTGGTTATTATTAATAATTTATTTATTTTTTTGGGTATTTTTAAAAAAATCGGCCCTGTCCGCAAAGCTGGCAAGAAAACATGCATCATTGTATGCCACCATACATACTTTTCTTACTAGAGAAATATTATGAACTTCTAAATATAGAACTTCTGCATGCATTTCCCAATTTATTATTTGAATATTTTATAAATAGAGAAAGCTTACAGTATCTCCATGTATAGCTTTTTTTGTCTATAAATGTCGGAGTGTCCTGTGCAATTTAAAAATAATTCTAATACCTCACAATTACAACTATTTAGTCATCTGTCTAGGAATTAAAAAAAAAACGCAATAATTTTATCAATCATTAATAATTGATCAAATAATTTGGAACTACACTAAATTTCGCTATTTTTATTTTTTAAAAATAGAATTCATTTTAATTATTTTAATAGAATAATCACCATGGAGTTGTTTTTTACTTATTCCTACCTCACTAATCCCTAGTGGAGTTGTTTTTTATATAAAAAAAAAAAATCAATGATACTTGTTCTATTAAAGATATTAAAATAGGTTCTATTTCTAAAAACAAATCAAATTTCGCAGTCAAGCTATTTGTTTATAGAGTTGTAATTATTTTTATTTTGCTTTTGATTGTGACTTTACTGTTACGACATAAGATATAAAAAACGTACTTGTCAGTATGTCTTTTTTCTAAAAAACAATGTCAATGAATTCTTCATAAATAGAAGGCGACTGTTTTTTTGTTTATTGGAAACGGGCAAGGACAGAGATCGGCCACGTAGTCGAGTTATTGGAATTCGCATCCTCTGAGATATCTCATATATTGCGTGACTTTTTGGAAAATCTTAACCGTTACAATACGTTCTGCGCGAATCTCAAAGCTCAAATAATACTGGCCCCTACGTCACCCCCGAATAGGCACCGGACACGTCAGTCACGCAAAATATGAATTGAGATATCTCCGAGGATACGCACTCGAGTTATTCTCTAAGGCTTAATAAAGTAGAGGAGGGTTCAAATGCCTCCATGTTTTTGTGCCTCCATCTCTCTCTATCATTTTCAAAGTTCAAACAGTCGATTCGAACTGCTGAACCTAACCTCCATACTAAAATAAGTTTGGAGACCAAATTTTATATTTTTAGGAATTTTTTTACTATTTTATTAGATAGGTAAAAAAATACTGTTTTTAGATGGTTCAGATTTACTTATTTTGTACCTATCTAAGAAAATAGTAAAAAAATTTCTAAAAATATAAAATTTGGTCTCCAAACATATTTTAGTATGGAGGTTAGGTTGAACGGTTCGGATTGACTGTTTGAACTTTGAAAATAATGGAGAGAGATGGAGGCATGATAGAGGCATTTGAACGCTCCTCAATAAAGTATTATTGGTTGCTCTGTCTTTGTTGGTCATTGAATAACGCGTCTAAAAAAATTGAGTACTGATTAAAAATAAATGAAATATATCGTAGTTTTGTTGCAACTAGACGAGAAAAATGTATCATCATAGAATCTTTTTTGTTCGAAAGTAATTTATAATGCTTTAAAAAAAGGAGGCAATATTTATTCGAACAAATGAGCATCATCAGAACCCAGGTGGCAGGTAGTGCAAGTGTGCAACAAAGCAATTTCAGAAGCACACAGGAAACCCACCAAAATTTCATTTACAGAGAATCCATACTGTTATTAAAAGCTAGCCAGCGAGCTAGGCGTTAAAAAAAAAAAAAAAAAAAAAAGCGAGCTAGGCGTTTGCTAGCTATGTAACGCCACGCGTACTTTGGTCACCTGAACCTGAACAGTAAATTTCATTATTTAAGCCACGTGTACCTCCTCAGTCCTCTGTGTCATATAGTATTTTTTTTTTTTTTGGGCGTTTATACCCGGTGTTGTTGGAGTGCGTATCCTCTGAGATATCTCAATTTTTGCGTGACCGACGTGTACGGTTCCTATTCGGGGATAGCGTAGGGGACCAGTATTATTTGTGCTTTGATATTCGTGCGAACTATTTAAACGGTTGAGAGATTCTAAAAAGTCGCGCAAAGTTTGAGATATCTCAGAGGATGCGAATTCGGGTTGTTGCGCAGCACATTCCCATCGCATTCGACTGCTTTAAAATCCGTGTTAGCTTCAATTTTCAAATTTTCATCACAGAATTTTATCCGTTCGATCACTTTAAACTTTTGCTTGCCTACTATTTCTGAAGTTTTGCGAAAATTTATCTGCCCGGACGTCGTGCGATACGCGTAGTGGCCACTGACCAGCAATTAATTATACGGGTCATTAATCGTTGCAACAGCTAATCAAAGATAACATTGGATAAGGTTATTACTTATTAGGAACGCAGTACCAATTAATGCATTTATTAGGGGCTTGAAAAGGATTAATTATCCACGCGAATGATTGAAGATATTAAATATCTTGCGGATTACAAACGACAAGATATTTCTTAAAGAATAATTATACTAATTTTCATTTATCCCCGCATTAATTACTGTGAATTAATAACAATCTCCGCATTAATTATATTGTCATTTTATTAACAATCCATGCATTAATTACACCGTCATTTAATAACAATCCCCGCATTAATTATACTTTCATTTAATAATAATTCCCGCTAACAATTATTTATTTGTTTATTGATGTTCATGAAAGTATTTATCCTTGTTCTGACAAGTATTTATCCTTATATCTGAGAAGTATTTATCATTGTCCCTGATATGTTAATACTTTGATTTGATTAAACATTACTTATTGACAAATTCAAGAACAAAGTTCAATAAAGTATTTATCATTGTTCTAACAAGTATTTACCATTATATCTGAGAAGTATTTATTATTGTCACATACGTTTTATTGTAAGTTGCAATTATGTCTGAGACGTATTTATCCATGTAACATAAAGTACTTATCCATGTAACATAAAGTATTTATCATTATGCCTGAGAAGTATTTTACTGTAAATTGCAATTATGTCTGAGAAGTATTTATCCATGTAACATAAATTATTTATCATTATGACTGAAAAGTATTTATTATTGATGTTTTACTGAAAGTTGCAATTATGTCTGAAAAGTTTTTATCTATGTAACATAAAGTATTTATCCATGTAGCATAAAGTATTTATCATTATGTCTGAGAAGTATTTATCATTGGGTGAGAGATTGTTTATTTAATGGTCCTAGTTGTGCGGGGGCAATCCAAGAGAAAAAAAAAAAATTTTGTGCAGGGATAATTGATAAGTATTTATGAGGGGATTGTTTATTTAATGGTCCCCAGTTGTGCGGGGACAATTCAAAAAAAAAAAAAATTGTGCGGGGACAATTGATGGATCGATTTGTTCAGTCATAAATAAAGATCATTGCATAGGGATTAATATTTTGCAAATTCAGGATAAAATACTTTGATGCTTCAAGTTAAATACTAACAGTTTATGCGGAGTATTAATGATTGAGCGGTCCCCCCATGACTTTTTTGGCAATTAGTGCGAGGTTGAGACTATGGGAATTGTTATCAGGATTCTTTCTTAAAATAATGCTTTTGATCACCCAATTTGTCCACAAGAGAAGAGGTTTCTTAGGTTTTGTCCAATATCTTCCTACAGTTTAGTAATACTAATACGGAATATATAAATAGCATCAATCCTTTTAACAGGTTGTAATGGGTGGAGTTTGTCCAAAGAACTTTGAATAAAATATCATTCAAAATTAGTTGTAAATCATCCGATCCATGTTTAAATTTGCACGGACGGTTTAGATTTACCGAGTCACTTAAAGTTATTAAGTTTTAAATTTATTGGCACGAATCTTTAAGCTAATCAGATGATAATTTCCAGCTTTGGATGAGATTTTGTCCAAAGCTCTTTGAACAAAATCTAATTCCGGTTGTAATAGCGTAGATCCTTACTATAAATGGTCTCTGTGTGATTGTGAGTTGTATAAATAATTTTGACATGCCCAAACATTTAGATAATTATTTTTCAAAGGGTACATCACAGTAATTACAAATAACCGTAAATAGTTACTAAATAAATGTTAACTAGTTCCGTTATGACCTAACAACTATATTTTTGTTTACCAAAAACACGACACTGAATGTTTTTTAAAAAAAACATAGCATAGAACATAAATAAATACCAGTTTAACCATAAACAAATGAAATACAAAGTCGAGCGCAAAGCTATGGTGTGATATGCTCACCAAAAAAATTTAGTAAGCACAACTCTAAAAAGTCTACTAGATTGGTTTCAAACAACAAATTCAAATTTAAAAATTTATCTACTTAACAAGTGATACATACAAACTTTCAAAATTTTAAAATTAATTTAGTATAAAATCAAACATTAAAAAAATTATAAAAAATAAATACATAAAACAACTTATTAAATAATTGTAATGTTGATATAGTACAAAGGCTATCTATTAGCACACAACCAATGAGAGGTACGCTGCCAATTTTTCAAACTATATTTTAAAATATAAAGAAGTGCAATGGTGGGGAACCCTTGTTAAATTTTTGCGCGTGTAAAGAGCCCCCAATCTTCTATTTTCGACAATCAATCTCCCTAAACTTTACAATTTGTCACAAATTAACCCTCGAGTCATAATCTTACTTAACATTATTAATTTCAAGTTTAAATGACTACGATGCCTCCAATATTTTATTTTATTTAAACCTCTTTATGAAATTTATCAGTGTAAGTATTCAATAGTGTTTTCAAATCGAAAACATCCACTTATTTAATATTACTAGTATCATACCCGTGCGTTGCAATGGGATATATTATAAGAAACAAATATATCAATGAAAATAATAATTATCTAAAAATTAAGACACATGTTAATAGAAAATTTATATAATTTTGTATTTTTAATTAACTTTAATCTGATCTCTAATAACAATTTGATGATGTGATGATTCTTTATTTTTAAGTACCAATAATATCAAATAATAGCTCGATTCGAATATAATATCAAATATCATACAACAATTCAATATCGACATATAATATGATATAAAAAAAACATAAATAAAAAGTGTTATCATGTGTCTGTATAGGATATACACACACACACATATTATAAAATAAATATCTACTTACACACATTCCAATTTGTATTTTTCTTCTTATTTGTTTCTAATTTAGAACACACACACACACACACATTGATATATTATATATTGAAAATATATTTTAAATTGTCCACACCAATATGTATAGAAACAAAAAAAGAGAAATAAGGAAATAAAAAAAATTGATTTCCATTATGATCCGTATAGAAATGAAGAAGAAGTAAGGAAACGAAGAAATAAGAAAATGAAAGGTGTTGTCTTCTCAATTGAAGAGGAGAAATATAGAAACAAAAAAAATAAGGAAATGAAGAAAGATATCGCTAAATTTCAGAATTTATTCAATTTTAATTGTAACATATCGTGTGGCGGCACATGTGATGAGTATACTTTTAACTAAATTTAGACTTATATATATAAAATAGATGTATTTAATCAAAAGAAGACAAATTATGTAATTAGAGGGCTGAGATTAAATTCAAAGTTTCATCTTTCAATCGTAGCCGTTGGCGGATCGGACACCCAACGTGCTTAATAATAGAATGGAGATTCTCCGTACGGTTATTTTTCAGCTTTCCTTATGGAGTGAGCAATATCTATTTATAAGAAAAAAAAAAAATTTTAATATAAAACAACTTGTATAAAAAATATCTAATACTCTGTAAATTTGAATACAAATAAATTTATATTTTTTTGAAAAAAGTAATATTATTTACGTGTAATTAAAATCCTTCAAATATCAACCATCTTTACGTATATATGATTATTATTTATGTGTAATTTGCATGACATTTTGGCTGTGTAAAATAGATTTTTTTTATGAAAATAAATTAAAGCTTACAAAGTGAAATATTAAAATATTAAAATAAAAAATAATTATTTGATGTTTATTGGGTATATTATTCAATTTGTATAATTTAAAATAGTCTATTTTGTGCAAAACTAGATAAATATTATTTTTTAAATATTAACTAAACAAAAATTTGAAGACAGTTTGGTCATTTATCGTCCAAATTCAACAATTACCAGCAAAAAAATTAGATAGTTGATTGAATTTTTTTTGCCATGAAAGAAATTTATATTTAACAATTTTTGGGCACAAATAAGTTTTTTTTTTTCAAAAATACTAAAAAGGGATATGATATAAATAACACGATTAGCCATGCGATAATTCATACTGAAAAAGCATAAAAAATATGTATTGTTTTAAAAATTATATTGCATTGTAGATATACTACATATATTTCATTTTAGATGAGGAGATAGAAGCGCCGATGAACATAAAGGAGAAAAAAATAAAAATCAGACGGTTAAAAATATATGATATGACGTAATATGAAAATTTAAAGGCACACTCTCTTTTTTATCATATTGAATGAGATCACAGTTTAATGATAAATTGTCTTGGACTGAAAAGTTCAAAAATATAGATTAGAATGATTTTATGGTACTACTCTCATAAGTAATTACTTTGTTTTACTATAAACGATCATATTTGTCTGTGAAGTAAAGTTACCTCAAATTTAAATTAAGATAAATTAAATTAATTATATTTAATTAGAATTTAGTAGAGTAAACTAATTAAAAGAGAAGATTGTAAAATAGATATTATCCTAAATACAGAATTCATAGATGAAGTAAACTATTTCACTCGAAGAAGTGAAGTAATTTATTCGTAATTAATTTAAATTTTACTAACTTACTCTCTTCAAATGAAGTAAATTATTTGAAATTAATTCAAATGTTACCCCCTTGCCCTTGCTCCTTCAAATTTATTTTTGATTTAGCTAGGTTAAGAATTTGTGGTTAGTGTAAACCGTCTAGCCGCCATAAGAGATAAGACCAACTGGGAGTCTGGGAGGGACCCACACTTCACAGACACTGGATGACCGCGCTTCGCACCATTCAAATTTAGTGCACCGAATCAAGACCTCGGAATAAATAAATAAAAGATCAATTTGTTGGAGCGATTCTCTTGTAAATATCTCCTCAAGGCCCCTGCGGATCCCATGCCTCTCTCTTGTCTTTTCCCCCCTTACTTTGGAAAAGAAGATTTCCTGGTATCACGACCCTATGGGAGCACGCATAGCGAGTTGTGATTCAATCCAAGCATCACGACTTGCTCGCATTTATTAGCAAGCATAAGGTTCCAAAATCATATACATACAGATATCTACAAGAGAATCGCTTTCAAACCTCAATTTTATAACGTGTATAGTATTTTACCTTTGTTGATGTTTCTTTGTTTTTTATTCAAGGATCTCTATGATAGTGATATTCATAAATTGAAATACTGTAGACATCATCAGTTACTTTATTTAGTATCTCTAGTTTTGATCTACTCTCGGAAAATTGTTTTGAGCAGCAACTAATCTATTATTTTCAAAATTCTGTTTGGTGAATTTTTAATTAGAGATGGTCAGATGGCAATTGAATAATTGATCGAGTTGCGTTCGAAGCGGGTCGATTCAGACCTGATTAGTTTGACTTAAGAAAATAATAGAGTCACGGGTCGGATCGGGGCTAGATTTTGGATTGTCCAGCTTTGAGTCATTTCCTAATATCGGAACAATCGGATCGGATTTGGATCAATTAATTTTCCATAAAATTCAGATTATGTCAGATTCGTCCAGTTTTGAGTGAGATTTATTACTTTTAAAGTCACATCAGACTATGGGTTATTAATGAGCGAGTTGGAGCGTGTAAGAGTATGTTTGTGTTCGATTTATTAGTTTAATGAACGAGTTGATTTGAGTTGAGAAGATAATATCGAGTTGATAACTGTGTTCGTGCTCGGTTCGTTAAATGCTCGAGTTGACTCGTGCTCATTAATCGACTCGTTAAGAAATTAAGCTTGTAGGTAATTTGAATTTTGTTTTGAGTTTTGAGTGTTGGGTTGGGTACATGGCAATGCCAACAGATGTGGTGGCTACGTTGGGTCTGTTGGGTTAGAGACTTAGAATTAGCGAGAGTGAGTGAAGTCAGGACTGTGAGTTTGTGAATATGATAATAGAGTATAGATGGAGAAGGAACTTCGGATCCGCTGAGTTAGGATCGTTGGGTGGCTAAATCTGAGTGTAACTAAGTTAGATTTAGGCTTAATCTGATTGAGATTGGATGTGATATGATTTTATATAACTTAGTTATTAATAAGCGAGTTATGAGTGAGTTGGATATACTTATGCTCAATTCATTAAGTTAACGAATAAATTCATAATAAGTAAATTATTAACGAGTTAATAATGAAGAAATTATTAGTGAACTTTTAGTGAATGAATTAGAAACAAGTCACGAACTAT
Source organism: Carex rostrata (assembly GCF_964058835.1). Lineage (NCBI taxonomy): Eukaryota > Viridiplantae > Streptophyta > Magnoliopsida > Poales > Cyperaceae > Carex > Carex rostrata. Next base: position 6,608,932 of record NC_135925.1, read on the forward strand.
GAACAATGTACTCATTTCTACATCGGACAGACCAGATCATGTTTGAGTCGAATTGAGTCAGGTCCGTTTGATTTTCGAGAATTATTGGATCATCAATCGGGTCGGGGTCGTGGTCGGATTTTGGATTTTTTAACTTTGGATTACGTTGGGATCTCATTATCATACATCGAATTTGACTTTCTAAAAAAGTTGGAGCAGGTTCGTTTTTTAATTAATGTATCTTATTGGTCTCGTGTACAAGGGGAATTTCATACACACTTCAAAGATCTGAAAATTAAGTATTATTCTCCTGTAAAATGGAATAATATTATTTTCATCTTTTTAGACGGCTCGGACCTAGTTGACACTATTGATGCTGTTGCGGGTCTACTACCTAGTGCTTCATCCGCTAGCTCCTCCTCTAGTGTTATATTTCTTAGTGATACCGTTTAGTATTTCATATGCTGTTATATTTTGATGTTGTAGCGATATTGTACAGGTTTTCATGTTGGTTGTACATGTTAGCCTATGACTGTTAGATTTTCCTTTAGCACTATATTTGAATGTTTTGCATGAACTCAATGGTTTCGTAATGAAACAGGTGGATATTATCATTTTTTCAAAAAAAAAAAAAATTAAATACTTATAAATTTATTCATCTTAGAATTTTTTCCATTAAAATTTATTTCAAATGTAGAAAGTATTCATTTTATTCTTTATTAAAAAAAATAAAAAATAATATGTTTAAAAAAATTTGTCAGTTTTTGAGAAGTATACGTGAAATTTCCTCTATATATCATTTTTTTTTAAAATAAAAAGATAGAAGATCTAATCTTTCATTTAATTTTTTTTCTATTAAAGACATTAAGCCCATTTTATTGATAAAAAATAACCGTTTAACATAAATAGTCCTTACTATTTAAGTTAATTGGCTTAAGAACGAAAGTATATAGTATAAGAACGAAAGTATATTGGCTTTTATTTTTTTCAAATTTTTTATTTGCAACTTATTTTCTATGTAATTTATAGTATAATGTTATGGGTAGTATAAAACGATCACATTTGCTGCAAATTTTTTTTATATCACTAATCTTGATAAAAAAATCCGGCTCCACTTCTATTAGTACCAGTGTGTAGAGATGGGCTACGGTGAGTTGCGAAGTAAAACAACTATTTTACTTTACGCTTATATTTTGCGATTTTAAAGTTCAAAACGTCAATCCGAACCGTTCATCTTATTCTCCATATTGAAATGTGCTTGGAGACCAAATTTTACATTTTTTTGAATTTTTTTACTATTTATTAAGCAATTTTGAAAGTCGCTGATCTGATGGTCCAGAAAATTTTATTGTTTTTTTACTGTTCACAGCAAAACAGCAATTTTCAAAAATGCTTAATAAATAGTAAAAAAATTCCAAAAAATGTAAAATTAGGTCTCCAAGCACATTTCAATATGGATTAAACATCTAACGGTTCAGATCGGTCGTTTGGACTTTCAAAATAAAAATACAGTGTGAAGTAGAAACGCATTTTACTTCGCAACTCACCGTAGCTCATCTCCAGTGTGTAATATCATCTTTTATTTGATGTCTATAAAAAATATTTTATCTAAATTTCAAACTCATAATCTTTTATAAATAAAATATCACTCTTTGTCATCATATCAAATAGTAATTATTATTTTTAAATAACACTTGTACCTATTGCACGAGGACTTTTGGTGACCATTAGATGCTGACGTCTCTTTCAAATTGAGATAGGTTCATAAGAAGGAGAAATCCAGTACAAAAAAAAATCTTAGAAGCTGTTTACTGCAGCAGCTTAGCATGTGTCGGTTTGACATTAATCTGCAATCAGGCTGGAATAGGCCCTGCCTGTCCTCACGAATGCGTATCCTCTGCTGCTCTGCATTAACTCAAAAGGAAATATTTTGAGTTAATGAATTTTAACCGTCTGATTTTAAACGAAGCCAATCCGGTTCCTATCTATATTATAGAGAGCTTTCAATATTAATACGGATCTAGTCTGCACGAATCTTAAAGAAAATTGGATGATCAAAATTCAATAACTCAAAATATTCTCTTTTGAGTTAATGCTGAGGATACGAATTCTGTCCTCACTACTTTGGAAATTCCTTTTTCTTTTTCTTCTTTTTTCCTTTTTCTTTTTGTGTGTGGTTAGCTAAATCCAACTTTTGATGCAAACACGTATCTCATTTTGGAAATTGCTAAGGTTCAATTATATAGTTTTTCTTAAATGTTTTTTGGCTGTTTTCAATGTGTATTTTGTCCTCGAAGTTTTCAATCCTTATTTCTGCCGATTCTTCGCTCTGCGTGGAAATGGCTAGTTATGGCTAATTATAGTTGAACAATATTACTATGATTTTGATACTTTTAATGCAAAAAAGTACGCTGACCAAAATTATTAAGTGTTTTGCATATACTGATTATGATTGAGTTTTTAATTAGCTTACGGTTCAACATATCCTCAAAAAAGGGTCATTAAATTTCATAATTGGACAGAATTTTACAATGGCTCAACCTGTGAAACTTTCTTAATTATATCCTAAAACTCGATAACTACAATAGGGCAGAACTTTTTATGCAACAATCATGACGCATTCTCTTTTTCTCTGGAAAGAAAGAGAAAATGTAGTGAGAAACAGAGAGAAAAAGAAAGAGAAAGCAAAGGCACATGGCAATGAGAATGGAGAGAGAGGAAAGCCTCGGCAGCCACTGTCAATTAAAAAAATTTAATAATAATAATAATAATAATAAAGAGAGTGGGGATAGGAAGGAGGGGTCAGGTGTGAGGAATGATTGGGGACTAAACCTATGAAATTAGACAGCTCAACTAATTAGCAACATGTATTCATTCAATATGCCCCGGGTATAGTTCCGATTTGATTTCTTCATTTTATACGCCATTGATGGATAGTGATATTAATCATATCTGTATCTCCGATTAATAGGCAGTGGTGCCCAACTCATCAACACATTATTATGACAAGCATTAGCGAGTACAAGCTAATTGCAGAACTTGAGACTATGGGCCTTTTACAGCCCAACATATTACAGGCCCAATGGTACCATCCATGTTTTTGCTTCCAGTGCATGGCGTCTCCACCCCTTCCATGTCATGCACATGCACATTTTAGGGTTATGGTTGATTTCTTATGAATAAACAAATTTCACAATTGAATGATAAATGATTAAATGATTAAATGATTAATAGTCTATTTGAATTAATTTTTTTATTTCTGATTTGGTGACGTTGTTTGGTGGTTCTCAAAAGTGGCAAATGATTGTACTCATAAATGGCGACCCTTTTTATTTTACTAAAACTACCTTCTATTGTAACAATCACATATCTTCTCACGCTACGTATCAGCATTCATGCATGGCACAGAGACCACCTACTGATGTGGATTGGAAAGCACACAAGGAAATATATGAAGTTTGGAAGAAGATGAAAAGCAATTTGGGGTTCAATTGTTGCCATGTGGCTAGAACTCAAAATGGCCTTGCTGACATACTGGCAAAGAGAGGAACCAAATCAGGAGAATCTTATATGGGGTTCACGTATCCCATTTTTGCTGAATAGTTTTTTTGTCTTATATATGGTAGTGCAAGAATTTTTGTTTTTTTTTAAAGAAAGGAAAAGGACACTGTTAATCCTAACTGAAGAATAGACAGAGAAATAGAGTAGTCAGTTTTAGTGAAAATGTAATTAGAGGCCTAAGGGCATGAATTAATAAATAAATAAAAAGTATCAGCATTCTTGGCGTAATTTGAGAATTACACATAACTAATAAACGTCCTTTGTAAAAAGTAATTAAGAGTTGTAAGTATATATATATCTAAATCTTTAGAAATTAGATCCGTGGCTTAGAAAAATAAATTTACCATACACACACACATTACAAAACACGTGCATAATCTCTCTTATATATTGATGTGAATGCTACAAAAACAGAAACCAGATTCTCCATCTATCCATTTTTCATTTTTTTTTTCCTTTCGTCCTCTCACTCCGTAATCTCTGACTCTATTATTTTACATGTACCTCAGTCGTCCTATATGTCACAGCACATGTACACACATACTCTGCATTTGTTTTACATGTCATATTAAACAAAACAAAACAAAACCTCGTAAAAGCTTGTTTTACCCTATTACTGCGTCTCTTCGACACGCGCGATCAAGGCATCACCTTGCAGGTAAACAGAAAAACAAAATTATAAGCAACTGACAATAATGAAGACTATCATGTCCAAGGACCTCCAGTAGGATGTTAAAACTTGAGATATCTGTTTCAACAATGACATGTTTCTACAATACATATATTTACACAGTTGTCAATTGCCAAATTTTAGTTCAATTTGGATTGCTAGTGAACATATTGACAACAAATTAGTATTCCATTAATTAAAATGACCACAATTTTCTTTTTGTTTCAATATGTAGGACTTCAACGGCTCATCATCAGTCTAACATTATAATTGGTTCATTTGTTTTATATACACTAAATTTCAGAATTACAACTTGAAATCTTGGGCATATGTTTAATATGGAGATTATATGTTGAACAGTTCGGATTGTCTGTTTGAATTTTAAAATTGCAAAAATAACTTGTACAAATATGGTGTCAAGATGTGTCACCATAAAATAGTGTAATTGGATCCCTCCTCTATATATATATCAATTAAAAAGACATAATAATACCAGGATGTACAAACAAAGCAAAACTTACCCATCACAGTGATCAAGATACTTAACATAGGGCAGATTTGCGCCGCATTTACTGGGGAGGGAGTCTACAAGACTATTTCTGATACCGTGCAAGTGCTGCACTCTCTCCCTCAAGCAGTCACATGCCACGCGCCTGTCACTGGAGCTGGCTGCAAGCTTCTCCAGGTGACGAACGCCATTACAACATGCGCGAGACGGAGCCGCATGGCGCCCTGCCAAGTACCAGATGCAGTCGCTCAGGTTCAAATCGATGTCACCACATGACATAGCACCTGTTGTCTTGAATGTCATCATGCAAACAATGGCCATACCCAAGAGTAAGGTGAAAAACCCAACTACACGTTTCATTTTTTTTTTAGTTTATTTCTTAAGTGGATGTTTTTTTAAGTGAAACATTGTACAAGGATTGTTGACAGTATATATAGGGCTTTTCTTTTTGTGCTTTACAGCCCATAGCCATTAGGAGTTTGTTAGCAGGGAAGAAAACATATTAGTCTTTTGTTGGGATTTGTAGAAAAGACGAGGTGGGTTGTGGAAAGTTCAGACGTGGCTTTGAAGAGAGGTGCCACAGGGTGTTTTGGGCTATAAGATGAAGTGGGCTGATGGCACAACAGATTTGTTGTTATATATGCTCAGCTGTGTTTTGTTTCAAACAGTTGCTCATGTCATGGGTTGTGTACTTGTGTGGAAAAAAAACGTGCCGTGCTGTGACTAAGTGAACAGTGATCTGTGCTGTGACTAAAATGTCAAGGAATGGTTATGACACGCGAGTCACGGCGTGACTCGCGTGCCGTTACTATTCACGTGCCGTGTTCAAACGTGTCTGATTACGTTTCTCACGTTTAACTATTTTTCATAATTTAAGCTAGTTTATTCATGATTCACCATTTGATGGTCCTAATTATACGTGACTCACATGATTACGTGCCGTGCCTGGATCTTTTGCGTGCCGTGCCGTAACCAAAATGTCAAGAGGTGATCACGGCACGCGACATGCGAGTCACGGCGGGGGTCCATAGGTTTGGTGTTACGCTGAGCTGCTGGTTTTTGTTAAATTAAATTTTGTGTGCTCATGGGAGTCCGTATCTCTCAGCTGAAAACACCTGTATGCACATTTTGATTGTCCATATGCATTTCTAGCCAGTTGATCAAACTTTCACTTTATTTCCCTGATCAGTCGATTAAACAATTATTTGTAGATCAAATTTTACATTTTTATATTTTTTATTATCTTTTTCAAATAAGTAAAAAACCATTACTTTAAATTTATCTAAAATCTTTAGATCAAGTAATTGTCATATCAAATCTTAATTTGTTCTCAGTACCATGGCCTCACTTAATATCAAATTATTCTGTACATGTTGTTCTGTAATAAATATATAGTTATGAAAGTTAATTATGCTGCACTTAGTTTAAATATAATTATGGTAATTTTGATTAAGTTTATTTTATTAAGTTAATAAAATCTGTATTTACCGCATAAAAGAAATTTTAATAAGAAATGTAGGAATAAAAAAATCTAGCAAAGTTTCCAACATGCCATTGTCAGAACTCAGAAGTGATATATATTATAGTTGTAGAATTTACAGACACACCTTAGTACTTTACACATGCTAAGAAATTACTTTTAACCCTCAATAAATTACAACGGAAGTGTGAAAGAAGGTCTATTGGTCTAACCAAAAAAGAAGATAAAAAAGTGGAGAACTGAGAAGGCTTTCCCTGCGAAAAAGAATCTAGCTTCATCGAACAACTATAAAGAGAGCATAAGGCCAACAAAATTTACCAGCCCAGTACTGCAAACTCCTAATTTTAATTTTATTGTTGTTGATGTTGAAAAACCTCCAAATTTTAATGCACTAGCAAGAAATTTTGAGCTCACAGCTTATATATGAAGTTGTACTAACAATACAAACTGATATGCTTCTCCAGATTAGCCATTAATGTTGGTACAACTTCATATATATTAACCTACGCGTAGGTTTCAATCTTGGCAGATGGATGTCTGGGCCGGGCCAAATCTTATGTATTTTTTTTCAATTTTATTTTAAGAACGTCCGACTGGACTTCTCAAATTCTAAATTTTTGGGTCATATGAAGCACACAAAACACAATTTATGAAGAGAGGATTCAAATGCCTCTATTTTTTGTGCCTTCATCTTGTTTCTATTTTTTAAAATTTTAATAACTCAAAATTGAAACGATACAGTTAATAACTCAAAATTTAAAATTTAATAGTCAAAATGAAATCGTTTGATGTGATATATGTTATTTTATCATAAATTTATTTTTTACATTTTAATTTTATGCTTATGTGAATCAATAAGTTAAAAAATTAACGTTTAGAAATTATTCACATTAGTATGTTTTTTACAAGCTCTTGATGAGAACCAAAATAAAATTGAAATGTCATAATTTTTTATACGTGCATAGATAAAATGATGTAGATCATATCCAACAATTTTATTTTGACTTTTAAGTTTTAAAATTTTGAATTATTAAAGTTTTTAAAAATGAAGACATGGTGAAGGTACAAAAAATAGAGGCATTTGAACCCTTCTCATTTATGATTTAGGCTTTCCTCTAACCAGTGATGACATATGTTCTCGAATTGGAAGAAAGCCGAAGCCACATATTGTGGTTTTTTGTGCTATATTTGAGCAGCAGTTTTAAATCCAATGGTCCTCGTTTTTCTGTTTTAAAAGAATAATTAAAAAAAATATGGAAATAAGAAAAAAACTTAGAAAATCGTAAACTGAGTTGGAGATTTATATAATATTAAAAAGATTTGGAGTCATGCTAAGATTTAGCTTGTCTCATAAGACATAAATCACTAAATGATAATTTTCTATCTATTTAAAAAAATTTAAAATTTAAAATTCCGTCTTCAAATATATTTTCAATGAATATTATATTGAGAAGTTCAGATAAACTATTTGAACTTTAAAAACAAAAAATAAATTCACCGATTTACAAATGCTTTTTTTTTTGGTTCTTACATGGCCCGTAGGCCTTACAAATGCATTACAAACCACCATAGCCTAACTAAAATATAAAATTATACTTTTAGCATGTTAATTTGTGCATATTTTTTTTATGATTGGCGGCAAAACAGATATATTGATAAGAAAATTAATAATTACACAAATGAGAGTTTAGAATTTTAAACTACCAAAACCGGCTCCCACATAACTATACAATGGAGCCGCCTCAGTTTTATACTGTGTATGTTTCTTTGTGCATGCTTAATTATTATCTTTTCTAACCTGTGTAAGTTTGCCATTGGTAAATTAAATACATTGCAGCGATATCTATTTTCATGCAAACTGACTTATTTACTTGAATTAACACAAATAATATAATTGTATTTGACTATTTGTAACTGATAATTAATGTTAAGGCAATATTAATTAATAAGCCACATCATAGGGTAAGCATTGCATGCGACTGCAATTTTACATATATTAGCTAGCTAAATCTAGTGTATTAATGGCCGGGCGGGTACGGGTACCCCGGGTATACCTGGGCACGGGTACTAGGGTATACGGGTACAGGTATGTCGGGTATTTTTTTCAAAAACCATACCCCACCCGTCCTATACCCGTACCCGTGTACCCTTGACGGGTAGGGCAGTCCGGGTACGGGTAGGGCGGGTACGGGTATTTTTTTTTTTTTTGCTGTTTTTTTCTGGTTTTTTTGTTTTCGTTTTTTTTTTCCGTTTTTTTTCCTGTTATTTTTTTTTCTGTTATTTTTTTTTACTTTAAAACAATAAAATATAAATATAAATAAAAAAATAGAAATTAGAAAACAGAAATTAAAAAACAGAAATTAAAACAGAATTTTAAAAACAGAAATTACAAAACAGAAATTAAAAACAGAATTTTAAAAACAGAAATAAAAACAGAATTTTAAAAACAGAAATTAAAAAACAGAAATTAAAACACAGAAATTAAAAAACAGAAATAAAAACAGAATTTTAAAAACAGAAATTAAAAAACAGAAATAAAAACAGAATTTTAAAAACAGAAATTAAAAAACAGAATTTTAAAAACAGAAATTAAATTGAATTTGGGGGGAAATTTTGAATTTGGGGTTTGAATTATTGGGTCGGGTATAAGGGTACGGGTACGGGTAAGGGTAGACGGGTATCCGGGTAGGGTAAAGTCGGGTACGGGTAAGGTCGGGTACGGGTATGGTCGGGTAGGGTATGGTCGGGTATTTGTCCAAAAAAACCGATCCGGTCCTTTTTTTGCCCGTACCCGCGTACCCGAGTACCCGACCCATACCGGGCTCGGGCACGGGCGGGTAGGGTATACCCTTGTCTGGTATAATTAATACTCTAGCTAAATCTTATATACTGCAGTACTGTCAACAAATTAATAAACGTGAATATAAAAATCAAAATGAGGTTAAACTATTAATCCTCCCGACGAACTTTTCGCCATTCAAATACATATATATGAATTATGGAAATAAAATCAATCTTTTGAGTTCATATATATATATAAATATATATATATGATCCGATCATTTACTTCAGGCCAAAACAAAAAATTTCCTTCGACAGAATACCCTTCCAAGGAGAAAAATATATATATGCATCTTGCCTCCATTACCATTAATTAGCAACATTTTGCTTCATCAAGAGTTGGCCTGTTGGTTCATGCATGCATATATGCACTTGTAATTCCTTCCTCAATCAATGTTCTTCAGGGGACTGTCTCTGAGCCTGACCTGCCAACTAGTAAGATATCGCTCCACCTTTGCCAATATTTTCTTTAACTTCGCCAATTGAGGTATTTCTAATTCCTTTCCCCTCTCGGTGCGCACCTTACTCAGCATATCATTACATGTTTCCATCTCCAGTGCCAATCTTTTGTTAAGATCCAATCCCTCCTTCAGAGTCCCTAAGATAGCGCCGTACTCCTCCCTCGCCTTCTCTATTCTTTGCATCAATTCCTTGTTCCTCTGCACTAATTCCTCCGTCAGACCCTCCACTGTACCCTGACCTGATAGCTTGTTATAGAGCCGCTGATTCAGCGCTGACAGATACTTAACCGACTCATTCGCCTCCTCCAGCTGGCCTACTCTCCAACGGAGCTCTCTGGCAACTGATTCAGTGTCTTTGTAGATAGTCTTGCACACCTTCTCCGCACTGTCCCGTGCCACCACAGCAGCTGCTAGCTTGCGTTTCAGCAGGCTATTCTCTTGCACAATGGCATCATAGTTGTTAGAGATCATTTCTTGAAGTGGTGGCTTCACCGGCAATGATAAAGGAGGAGGAGCCCGTCGTGGTTTTGGGGAAATAGGAGGAGTCATGATTTTGTGTGGCTGTGAGGAGGGTGAACTTGGGGGAGTGATCAAGGAGAGACCATGTGGCTTTGCGGTTTGCTCTTTTGTAGAAGAAGGGTTTAGGGGTATTGGTTTTGTAACAGCAGCAGCTGAGGTATCAGAGGAGGCAGTTGCTAAGCTCGATGAGCAGCGACGTAGCTCGCCAGTCTGAGAATCTTTCTTGTCTGTAACATTGGATTCAAGGAGGCGAGATTTGATATCATCTACGATGTTTAGCATGGCCTCCAAACGTGCATCCCGCAAGTGCTCGTCGGCCTTGGTTACGTTTGCTTGTTCATGGACGAACTTGTATAGGAGCTTGATGTTTGTTACAACACCTGGAGGGAGAGAATTGCAACATAGTGCACCGGTACAGTGTTATTTATAACTCCTTAATTATTCTTAATTATGAAGAAAAAATTTCTTAATTATTTTCGATGACATCTTGTTTTTTTTTTTGAAACTCTGATAGTGGCTATCGATGGTACGATGACATCTTGTTTGACTTATGAAAATAAAACGAAATTTATGGTTTACACACTAATTTTGGGGGTTTGATAATTGCTATTAGTGTTTTGCTGCGATTGAATAATCAAATGACAAGATATACATTTTTTTTTCTCTTTTATAAACAGAGGAGGTGTTAACAGTCCCAAATATCCACCAACAAGAATACTGAATAAGTTACAATCCTGTTTTTTCATTCATAAGTGTAAATCTTTTACAAATTAAAATTTATACGTAATTCACGCTTATGATAAAATTTTATATATTATTTGCACCTAATTTTACACATGACTATTTTTTTTTATTATATCGCATTCTAGATGGTGGACAAACAGAAACGAAAATGCTCCCTACGACAAAAATAATTCCTCTTAAAAATATTCAATTCGTAATTCACATAATTGATTACTGCATCGTACAAAGTATAATTAAGAAGCAGAAAAAAATTATCCAATTCTATCATATTTGTCACATTATGATTGTCAAAGATTGTTGTGTGCTCACAATACAATACATTATGATTATCAATTGTTAAATTTTACCTTCAAGGTGAACATTTTTTCTCATCATCATCATAGGGGGGAGTTGATCTGGTGGTTTCTTGAACAAAATGGTCCAAGGATTCATTCTCTCTAGCATGATTTCAAGGGATTCTAACATCAAAGGAAAAGACAACAGAAAGATAATTAAATCGAAACAAAAGAGCTGATAAATTAAATAGATTCTTATCTCCTTTTTCTCTCGTCCTTGGAATCCCCTGTTTCTTTTAATTTGAAGTCCTATTTATTTTTTATTTCAGAAAAGTACCTTTATTCGCTCAGTCACAATTAAAATAGCCGCCAAGATACCAAAGGCTAAAAATAGGTTAGCAACTTTGCTGTGTTTCTCGTCATGCTTTTTTCTCGCAAATTGTTTGTTACACAAAATTGGTTCGTTGTACGTACACTCAATGACACAGTTGTATCAGATTGGTACCGTGGATGCTACTGAAGATTTTTGGAGAGTTCACCAGAAGTGGTCTCGGAGAAGGAGCATGGAGCTATGATGAGAAATTAATTTGTTTAGTTTGAGTTTTATAGTTTGATTCGTTGATACTATTGTTAGTTTGTATTAAATTAAATGTTTTTTTTTGCCGATATTCAGGGGAATTTTTGTTTGTTGAGTAAAATCTTCAGGGGAAATTTTGAATGGAATATGGAGGGAGTATTTTTTGATGCGACTATGCATAATCAAAGGACGGTTACATAAGCCAACTTCCTTTAGAAAAAAAATCCAACGTACTCCCCAAGGGCTTTGAAATAAAAAAAAAAAAAAAAAATCCAACGTACAACAATTCAAAGTTCAAACCAAACTTTACAAGTTTACCGTTGTTGTAATTATTTTACGTTTAAAATTAGTATAGGTGAACAGAATTGGTTTTTTTTTTTTTTTTTGAAAATCGAATAGTAGCTATCAGAGAAATATACAACCTAGTACCGGTACTGTACCTCCACACCGTACCAGCACCCATACAGCCCTCAAAATTAAAGCTGCCAAAAAAAAAAATTCAGAAAAACATCCCTAAACACATCTAATATTATATCTACCATATTTCATCATGTGCTGCTCTTCTGGCTCCTCCATCCACCGTCAGCTCCAAAAGGGGAAAAAACAGAAATTGCAAACACCCCTCCCCCCTAAAAACATCTAAAATCACATCAAACATATTTCAACCAAAATTTGTAGATATAATTGCTTTCTCCACATCTGCACAGCATGCATGGCTTGATTTGCCAGTACTATTGGGTCGACCTTCTCGTCATAAAAAATGAATCTGTTTCGGTTCCTCCATATATGCCAGCATCCTTCAAAGAAGAAAGAACCCCACATTTTGTAGGATACTCGGTTTTTGCATACTCTGCGTGAATTAGTGAGTGTATTATGAATTGTATCTCCACTATCCATAATTCTGAAACCGGCTTTGATAGAATTGGTTCGAAAACTTTTAGACTATGCTTCAAAAATTTCATGAGAGGAAAAAGAAAAAGGGGGGGGGGGGGGGGGGGGGACCGGAGGAAAGATGGATATTGTAGAGAGTTTATTGATCTTCTTTAAATTTCGATTTGAGAGTTACAAAATTTAAATAATTTTATTTAGATTTCACTTTCTTTTCTTTTTTTTTTCTTAAAATTTGATATTTTTAAAGTAATTAAGGGCCAAGCAGATCCGACCACCTCTTCGTCTCCTTATGTACCCTCTTCATAAGCACAAAATTAGACTATTTTCGACCAAATAATTAGTTGAACCGATGTCATATAATTATAAATGATTAACTAAATGGCAATTTACTGAATATGCATATACAAAAAGAATGATTGCTGCTATTTTAGTTGGTTCATAAGTGAAAATTTCCGTTACCTCTGTCATTTGCCTAAATCATTGCAAGCGCGAATCTTAAAGACGATAGAAACAGTCAAATTTAATATAACCTAAAAATTGTTACTATTTTATAAATTAAGTTCATTATTTCGGTTATTGTTGAAATTTTGTAAATATTTTCACATGATTCTTTACTTAAAATTTTAGGAGAACCTCGTGTATACCCTTCAAAACTTTAAAATTATGTACCACCTCTAAAATTCATGATATCATATTTACTCTTTTATATTTGAAAAACTAACAAATTTACTTAGTTTATTGCATTTTCTAATAATAATAATTTTAAATTTATAATATACTTAATTTATAAAAGATAAGAAAACATGTAACATGTTTAAGAGAAATGTCCTATCTTCTAATTAGCCAGTTGGGAGGACAATTGATTCATATTTTTACTTGTGACACACATAAAAACGTATGTTTAAATGTTGTATATGGGTCACAAGTAAGAAATAAATCATTTGCTCTTGAAATAAAACAAAATAGAAGACTGGACATTTTTTTACACATACTACATGTTTTTATTTTTTAATAAATGATAAAATAGGTATTTTATAAATTTAAAATGAATAGAAAATACAAAAAATAGATAAATTTGTGAGTTTTTGAAAATTAGAAAGGTAAATATCATATCATGAATTTTAGAGAGAAATACATAATTTTGTGATTTTTGAAGGGTATACATAAATTTCTCCCTAAAAACTAAATGAAAATATTATTGAAATAAAGAAATTAGTGAAAAAAAAGTGTCTTTTTCATCGATAAAAACTTGACAAATTAGGATAAAAAGGAGATAAAATGTGCTTTGAGATTATTTTTACAAAATTTCAAAGTATTATTCTCAATAGATTATTTTCAGCTAAACTATTGTAATATTGAATGCTAAGAGAAATTTTCTCTCTTAATATCGGTTTTACCCTTTCACACCTTCCCCCCTTATATCTGACTTATTAAAGAATGCTAATAACGAAAATTAATCCTTTCAATTTTTCATATGACTCATTTAATAAAATTACTAATAAAAGAAGTTTGTCCTTCCAATTAGGAAAAATGCTAAGTATTAGCAACAATTTGTAAATAGTGTATTAATTTAATGTATGAAACTTATTTAATTTACCTTCAAGAAAAATAATATTAGTATTAGCCACCAAATATGAGCTTTAATCACCCTTTAATCAGCATCTTTATCTTGTTCTCTTGTTTGAAGTTTGAGCTTTTAAGTTTGCTTGCCTCGAATTTTAGCGTAGATTAAAATCACACAATTTGATTTTGTGCTGAGTTTCTCTCCGATTAATTCTATAATTTGATTTATTTTCATTTATGCATACAAGTTGAAGAATGATTTTTAATTTCAATGGAACAAATATATGGAGGAGAAAGGAGATATATGGAATCAGACAATGAATTATTTTCTCTTAGTGTTTCTAACATCGTTCATTAGAAAATTGACTTTTTGGTTCCTTAATGAACGGTGTTAGGAACCGAAAAGTGAGGAGGATAACTACGTGTTGATTAAGAGTGACTTAGCTACCCTGTAAATTAAAAATTAACACTTTAATCATTTATATTTTATAATTTTTTATTAGTATTTATATATTTTATTTCATTTATAAGCTAAAATTACACTACAACAACTTATTTAGAAGAGTAAAGCTAGCTAGGATGTGATGTGCTCACCAAGAGAGTTTGGTGAGCACAACTCCAAAAGTTCATTGGATCGACTTCAAATGCCGAATCCAAACCGTTGAAATTCATGTGCTTCATGAGTGATGCATGTGCATGCAAAATTTTGAAAGCTTCGAGTTCATTTGCTACACGGTCAAGCGGTTAAAGAAATGAACATTTTATTAAGTTAATTTATAAGTTGTTTTATATAGTCAATTTTTATTATTTTTTTGACCGCTTGACCGTGTAGCAAATAAACTCAAAACTTTCAAAATTTTGCATGCACATGCATCACTCATGAAGCACGTGGATTTCAACGGTTTAGATTTGACGTTTGAAGTCGATCCGATGAACTTTTAGAGTTGTACTCACCAAACTCTCTTAATGAGCACATCACACCCTAACTTTACTCTATTTAGAACTCCTAATCTCAATTTTCTAGTTTCATCTTAAAATATATCATGCACTGTAAAACTAATCATAAAGTCTATAATAATTATACTTTTAAACGTCCGTTATCACAAAGTATGTTCCGAATCCTAATTTTGAGGGTTTTTTATTTTATTTTTTATGTTTGTATGATTCCTTCCAAGATTAGTGGACAGATCAGCCACCTTCAAGACACACTCCATTACCTTTTGGCAAACATATGAAAAATTATAATATTTCAACTTCATTTTTAGTGAGATAAACATGAAAAATAACTTTCAGAAATAACTCCTAATTCTGATCAACTACATAAAAAAGGACAACTTCCGAAATGTGAGAATAACAATATGTAGCACTTTAAATGATTTAATTTTTCATATCTAAGTTCTAAATTTTGCTTCTAAATTTTGTTATGAAGAAAATGTTATATTTTTATATTGAGACAAATTAAAAAATTCAGCAAATTTTGAGTATAAATAAGTATATTTTAAAAAATATTAAAAACATGTACGGTTAACCACGCTCAAATTTTATAGAAAAATACAGAAAAGCTGTATCATTTTAAGAGTTTCGTTATTTCTTTAGATTTATTAAACACATATTTTTAAAATGAGAAAATAGAAATTCTGGGATCAATAAATAAAGAAAGACGGACGGATGCATATATTTATAATACAACATAAATAAATAAAAACTCTTGATTAATTATCCTTTTGAATTTGAGAGGGAAGACGTAGTTGAGACGATGAGGTACCAGTCTACCAGAGCCGAACGATACTTTTTCATGCTAGTAAAATACCCTCGTCCATGCTAGGAACCATACACCAGGTCCAGGTGTAGCGTATTCACTTATGGCTTTGCCGATTTTTTATTAATAGAAAATAAATTTAAAAAAATTTCGAAATAGGGAACCATTTTTATGTTTTTTCGAGATATAGGTAGACCGGGAATAGTTATCCCATCCAAGGGACGGGACTAATTATCCCATCCAGCTTATATCCGCTAATAACCCCACCCTTAATCAGCTTAGTGTTTAAAAAAATAAAAGAAGAAGAAGCGGACGGTATAATTAAGAATAAGATCTCCTGCCCCCAGAGTCACTGCGGGGTGGGCCCGATTACTGTTAAAGGGTTTAGGGTTAAAGTGGTTTTGGGTTTAGGGTTATATGGGGACTCACTCTGCAGTGACTCTGGGGGTAGGAATTTTCTGCTCCCAGGGGACGATTCGGTTCTGTATAATTAGACCCGTCTGGTATTTTTTTTTTCTTTTGTCAAAAGCAAATCCTGAGTATATTTTACATACACCCTGAGCAGGTTGTCCCTTAAAAAACCCACCAGTCACTGGTCAACAAGTACATGCACCTCATTGACCTTTACATAAAGGATTACAACATACATCATAGTCCAGGTTCTTTCAAGCAAAAAAAAAAAAAAAAGCTAACGGTATAATCAGGTTCTTTCTAGCATACATCATAGTTCATGTGTCCCGGACAGATCTGATTATACCGTCTGGCTTTTTTTTTTAACACTAAACTGATTAAGGGTTATTAGCGGGATATAAGCCGGACGGGATAATTAGTCCCGTTCAAAGGATCTGGATATATAATCCCGATCTACCTATATTTCAAAAAACTGCAGAAACGATCCGCTATTTTGATATTTTTTTAATTTATTTTCTATTAATAAAAAAATCGGGTAGCAAGCGGAATTCAAATTATAATTCAAATTTTGAGTTTTGATCCGGACCGTCAGATATCTTTTGTAAGAATATTAAAGGAGATCCGTGCATTCCACCTCGGACCGTATTGATCCGGATTATGATCGGACAGTCCGGATCTAATCTCAAAATTGGAGTTACTTTAGAGTATCCGGACACACCTATTAATTGGGCCAAATAGGCATGCGGTCAAAAAATTTCCTTCGTCAATTGTTTTTTTTCTTCCTCAAATCGAGAGAGAGAGAGAGAGAGAGACTCCGACGAAGAGAGAAAAAGCGGGCGGAGAGAGGGAGGAGTGAGGAGAGAGAGAGAGATGAGAGAGGAGGTGAGGAGCTCGGGCACGCCTTTTGCGCTCGCTAGGTCTTCTTCGCCTCCGCCAACCCCCGTCGCCAGGTCTCTCGCTCTCTGCCCCCACCTTTCTTTGTTCGTGTATTTTCTTGATTCGTGCGAAATTGACAGAACCACTAAAACATACTAATTGAATGAATGTATGTTGAATATATCAAGTGCTAAACTCGTAATTGGTGTTAATAGTTTCATAAACCCTAGAAGGGAACCTAGATTGATGCAATTAAATTACTGTATGTTGAATAATCTCAATAGCCAAACTCGTAATTGGTGTCAAATAGTTTTAAAACTTAGAATGAAACCTAATTTGATGCAATATATCGGGAAGTACTATTCTGCTTGCACCTAGTACCTACAAACCGTGAAAACATCTTGTATGCTGGTGCAGCAAACTGAAATGAGCTTAGTTTGGATTTGGAAATTATGAAAGTCATCTTCAAATATAAATTGAGTAAAACAAAAACCCTATCTTCAATCAAAGCTGAGGAAATGAAGTTATTTATGTCAATTTGGTCTTCCAAAGTTGAGATTTGGACATTTCTTTTTGCTATTATCATAAAACTTGCTGTATTCTTAATGTGGTTATCTGGTGTTTCAACACTCTAGAATTGTGCTTCAGTATTGACTACTAGTGCTCATCACATAACTAATCCGCCCTCTGTCTCCCTATTTTTGGTGTTTTGCTTTTTTTTTTTAATTTATTTTTTATAAAGCTTATTTACCCTTTTATCCTGCTCTTCTGATGTACATTTCCTATGTTTTTTACTAGTTCCTTTATATGCACTACCTTTAGTTAAATAATTATCTATTTTGACCATATAGGCACATGATACATTTATGGCGGCCGCAATCTGATCTTAAAAATAGAGTAACCAATTTCAAATCCAGAATAGAACAAGTGTTGCTGTCTTATTGTAGGAAAAACAATTGATGCTAATTGAAAATTAATATTTGTGGTGATATATCAAAAACCCTCTTTCGTGGAAATTGTCCAGTGCATCATTTATCATATTCCTTCTTCGTTTTTGATGTTTTTATCATATTCCTTCTATTTCCCTGCTATTGTAGTTATTATTGAACTATTGTTGTATTCTTTGATTCCAGTTCGGCCGGTGGTTCTTCCCCTGTACGACCGGCAAATGCGGCGAGCATTGATTGGTTGGGTAGCAGTGCTCAGGCCTCGAAAGTGGGGCCACATTCATCTCGCCCATCACTGAGCACAAATGCTGCTGATGGCTGCTCAGCGCTTGAGTTATCACACCCATCATGCCGACCCTGGGAACGCGGCGATTTGCTTCGACGCCTCGCCACTTTTAAACCCTTCACTTGGTTTTCAAAACCAAAGGTTTTGTCTTTCTTCTTTATTTTGTTTTTATGGTTTTGTTCTTATTTTTGTCTCTTTTTATGCTTTTCGCGGGTTTTTACCTTTTTGCAATTGGTTGAGGTTTTTTATGTGAGGATTTTGGGTATAGTGGGTTTCAGACATCAAGACCTCACAAAAACACCCTATTAGCTACTTGTTAGAACCAGCATGGTATATAGCTTTTGTCATTGGTGGAGTTAGCTACCGGAAGAAAGTTCCACTATTGTGTCTGATCTTGACATCTTTTGATGTCCATTAGTGTTGATAATGTGTGAGGTAGGGACGTAGGGTTGCATAGAAATGATTTTGGAAATTGTAGGTAACTGTTATTCCTTAATAACCTAAATTGTCTGTAACTTATCTGACTTCTCTTGTTACATATAATCTAATTAGAATTTGGAAATTGTAGGTAGTCAGTTCTCTGGCTTGTTCGCGTAGAGGCTGGGTGAATGTTGATGCGGATAAAATCAAGTGCGAGTCATGTGGTGCTCAGCTCATGTTTACAGCTTTGTCATCATGTTCCCCAGCTGAAGGTTCAGTTCTTCAGTAGCCTTTTGTTATACTCTTTTGTGTCAGGACTGATGATTACAATTTTAGCCAGTACAACATAACTTTAATA
The DNA here is from genome assembly GCF_964058835.1 of Carex rostrata. Lineage (NCBI taxonomy): Eukaryota > Viridiplantae > Streptophyta > Magnoliopsida > Poales > Cyperaceae > Carex > Carex rostrata. The sequence goes on from NC_135925.1 coordinate 6,628,058, forward strand.
ATGCAAAGGACCTACCACTCGGAGCAAACCAAAAAATGCTAAAAATAATTATTTTAATTATTTTTTTCGAAATTTGTCTTATCTAAAATCTAATTTCAAATTTACCATTTCAGTTGTTAATGCCGGGGAGGTCTTTGCAGAGCAGCTTGACTCCGGGCATGTTGTGGACTGTCCTTGGAGGGGAAACTGCTGTGTGGACAGCCTGGTGCAGTTTAGCCTCACTACAAATACCCTGGTCGGGGGCTACAAGGACCGGTGTGACAGTCTCCTCCAGTTTACCACACTTCCTGTCATAGCATCTTCAGCAATAGAGACTATTCGACTCTCAAGGAGTGTTCAACTCGACCAACTCCTGTCCCAGCCACCAAACTTCTTATCTGGGGAGCTTGGGGCAGATCCTACACAGCTCGACTCCTCCAGTGGATATGCTTATGTATGTTTTTTATTGCATATGTAGGTTGTCTTTCTTCCTCGTATATGGCTTATGAAGAATACTCTCGGTTTCTATTGGTGGTATAATTGAGCAAGTATATCCTTCAGATTATTAGTAATTCCTTTATAATTGTGTCAGGTTTTATCGAAAAATATTTTCTTGTGGGTATTTTACTTGGAAATATGTGGTCTATAATCCAGTTTTAAGCCTGCATATTGTGCACTCCTGGATAGTACTGTATAAGTTCGTGTTGTATCCATACTGACTGGCAAATATCATATTGTACTTTAAACCTAAGACATTAGTCTTTTACTCTGGCTTCCTTGAGTATACTTGAGTGCCCACCCATGATATGTCCCAACTCAATGTCCCCCCTTGGACATCTCTATTTTTCCATTGTAGTTAGTTGATATCTAGCTAATTGTTAAGAATGAATAGCCAATTGTTATAGGCACAAGTATATATGTCAATAATACACCATTTAAACTTTACAACTGCAATATCTGTTATTAACAGATATGTTTGTTTCTTTAACAATTAGCTAATCACTGTTAATATTAAGAACTACTAAAAAAGTGTAGTATGGACCTCACATTCTTGGTCATCATTGTTCCTGGAAAATTGTGATTAAAAGAAAATTCTGGTCTGCTACCTTTCTGTCGGAATATTTTTTTTTTCTTCTGGTATTAACAAATATGACATTTTTACTAGCATAAAGCTATGTTCGGTTAATAAATATGTAGTACCTACAAACATATAGCTATTTGCAGTTAGCAACACAATTTTCTTACTTGAGAGTTATATTTTTTAAGCTGCTATGTTATTGACGAATCCATTGGTCCATTCAATAATTAGTAATCATACTTAAGATTTGGCTAGTTATTGCTAACTTTTAATGAGCTATTAGAGATCTGAAGATGTCCATGGACAGTGGGTGGACAGACTTGGGGTGGAGTCATGTTCTTATAAATCTTTTAGTGCCTATCTCCAAATCAATCCTTGTTATTTATAGCATCATATTGAGTATAAAGAGTATGACTTCTGACTGCCTGCTTTGATTTAATTAGCGATAAATGCATCAAATTTCAAATTGTGAATATATTAACTGTTTTCTTCTATTATATGATCAGGCTCAGAAGCTGATCAGCCTTTGTGGCTGGGAGCCGAGATGGCTTCCAAATGTCCAAGACTGCGAAGAAAACTCTACCCAGTCAGCCCAAAATGTTTGTGAAGATAACTCTCCTCTTTCTACCTACTATCGGGACCCACAAGCTGCCGTATCAGTCAAACGTGACAAGGGAAAAGGTAAGATGCTGATGGAAGAATCAAGGAGCAACAGCATGCGTTCTCCACTTCTTGACTGCAGTCTGTGTGGCACCACAGTCAGAATATGGGACTTTCGTACAGTGGTTCGCCCCTCCAGGTTTGGCCCGAGCAATGTAGACAATCCTGATGTCAGTAAAAAACTGACTCGTGGGGTCAGTGCGGCCAGTGCAATTAATGGAAGGATGTCAGCGGAAGTAGAGAGGGACCAGATTGAAGGTCGGGATGAAGTGGCAACTACAGGCGAGGGTAAGTCATTGTCAAATGCAGATGTGGACTTGAATCTGACGATGGCCGGTGGGTTACCATTGACTCATCCATTGCCATCCACATCAGAGCACTTCAGAGGTGTTATGGGGAGGGATCTAATGATCGGGCAGCCCACCGGCAGTGAAGTAGGTGACCGTGCCGCCTCATACGAGTCACGGGGCCCAAGCTCCAGAAAAAGAAACCGAGAGGAAGGTGGTAGTACTGTTGACAAGCCTCAGCTGGTTCACCAGGCTGACAGCATAGAAGGGACAGTCATTGACCGTGATGGCGGCGATGAGGTGGACGATGGGACTCAAGACTCTGGTGCCCCAACAAAGCGGGCTTGTTGTTTCGAATTTTTTGGTTCAAATTGTGCACCTCCCCGGGTTGATTCATCAGGTGCAGGGCCTAGTCGTTATTTCTCCTTTGATGCTGATATCAATGTCAACAGAGAAATGAGTGAGCCACCACCTCCTTTGGGTCATGCCAGGGAGTCAACTAGAGCATCCTCTGTTATTGCTATGGACATGGTCCATAGTCCAGAGGATGACTCAATGGAGAGCGTAGAAAACCACCCAGGTGGTGATATGGATGATGTGCATCTACATTCTTCTCCAATGCACCGAAATAATAATGTACAGTTGAATGATATGCTGGATCTCAACTACAGCAATCAAGCACAGCAGAGCACATGTGTGCAGCCAGCTGGTGGCAGTGTTGCAAGGGAGGTAGGCGGGAGCAGCACCAATGAAGGGGAAGAGATCCTTAATACTGAGACAAATAACGCCTATGCTCATGACCGGGGGCAGGTTAGTCTTGGTGTTAGTGGAGGTAGTGTCGGCATGGGCGCGAGTCATGAGGCAGAGATTCATGGGGCTGACGGGTCAGTGCACAGGACTGATAGTGTTGTTGCTGATCCGGAACCAGTTGCTGAGGTGACTGAGAATCTAGGGGGGCATACCGGTGAGTCAGCACCGGGTCCTGGACTGATGGACGAATTTGTCCCCGAGGAAGTCCCACAGGGGGATAGCCAGGAGCAGGACATGGTATCCCGCTCACTAGCCCGGGCTGATAGCGGGTCGAAGATTTACGAGTCAACAAAGGCTGATTCTGTCGAGAGTGGAGAGAAGTTTGGTAGCCATGGGGTGGCGGGCCCTGACAGCAGTGTGCACCCTTCGCTGTCTTGCAATGCTGGGATATATTCAACCTTGGAGGTGTCAAAGGAGGAGGTAACTCAAACCGGAAATGCATATGTCCGTTCAGAATTTGATCCTGAAAATGGAGTTGGTATGAAATGAAATTGCCTTTTTTTATCTGTCTAAAATCTAAATGATTAGAAAGCATATTTTTGGTACAATAGTGTATTCAGTAATGGTTTGTTCTGCATGCTGTCACTGTGATTATCTTTTCTTTTACTAATACTTGATTTGTGTTTGCCCGCCACTACATGGTAGTACTGTTACAGTCTTACATGTGCACACTTGCTATCACAGTCCATCATGTTACTTGTGCACTCCAGATTGTAATTATGCCACAAAACACCTCAATTGAAAACTTGGCTGTCATTTTTAACTCAATTACAAAAACTGCAGAGTAAATAAAATCAGGCAAAAAGTAAAGGAACAACCTAAAAAGTGTATGGTCCAGTGGTGTAGGGAGACATATATATCAGTGGGGTCAACAGATTGTTGAGGACATAAGTGAAAACTGTAAATAAATACTGTATTTTAAGGTATTTTGTAAACTGAGTGGTATCAATTGACCCACTCAATTCCATGTGGCTATGCCACTGGTGTTGTCAGTCCAGTCATGAAGTCACTATCACCATAAAGTTGGTATATATTGTCTCATACCCATACCAGAACACAAAATTGTATCATAATCCATGATGACATTCTATTTTACCTCCGCCACTCAACTCTCAGGGGCGACAAATGGAGAGAATGACTATGAACCCGGAATGGCAGAATTTGATCCAATTAAGCATCACAAGAGCTACTGTCCCTGGGTCAATGGAAATGTTGCCGTGGCTTCTTGCGAGGGGGGTCATGGCTCGACAAGCCCTTCAGATGGCAACACTGTACCGCTCTGTGGCTGGCAGCTTACTCTAGATGCACTCCACAGCTTTCAGTCCCTTGGCCATGCTCCAAACCAAACAATGCAATCTGAATCAGCTGCTTCTCTTTACAAGGTCTTAATTTTCACTATGATTTCTTTAGCAATCATCTGACTAGGGCTGTTTCATGATTTTTATAATGAATTACATTTGAATAATAAATGATAATATTTTCAATTATTTGTAATGATAAGGTTCCTTACGGATATTTTAGATTTACAACTTGTGTAATTGTTGACTGGGCCCCACTTCATTATCATCAAAAGAAGTTGGCACACAAGTAGTTTTCTCATTCTGCAACTTTTAAGTTGAAGATGAGAAGCCCGCACAACTGTCTTGTGTTCATAGTTGATAAATACAATATGGCAAAGGAGGTATATTGGATTTTAGGTCTTCCATTTTGGAATTATTCTACGTGGAAAAAGTATGATTGTGGTAATTCGTAATTTTGAACTCCTTGTAAAGTGCTAAAAGCTTGAATGCCTGGAGGTTCTTTTTCAAATTCATCCGACCATATTTGTGCTTTATTCTTTTGGCTGTTTCATTTTCTTTTTAGGATGATCATGTAACCCCTAGCCATAAACGGATGGCACGTCAATCTGCAAGCAGAAGCCAGGGCAAGCATTAATCTGAGAGTGAACAATTTAGGTATGCAAAATTTCTAGAGAAGTATAGTCTAATGCATATAACAGAAAACTAACTTCTTTTACTGAATAGATTAATCCTCTTACACTGACGTAATCACTCAAGCTGGTTGATTAGAAGCCTGTCCGGAAGGGGGGATGAATAAATTGCTCTATGCCTGAGTTTTTTTTTTTTCCTTTTCTTTTTTGACCTTTTGAGCTTAGACTAGTTAAACTATTGCTGGAAATATCTTTTATGTATTGATTGTAAGCTGTTCCGACTTCTTGACCAATATGTTCATCTTATTTAAATTATTCTGTCAGTGTGACAATTGAATACATGATGTAGCTGATATGACTTGTAGTTCTACATAATGTTACTGTATTATTTATTTCAAAAATAATACTTTGTATAATTAAATTACTAAAACTAACATATAAGCTCTAGTGTACGTTCTTTACTATGAGAAAAAACTTATTAGTGTAAATATAATAGATATATCATATTTTGTGCATAAAAATTTAAGAATGATTAACAATACGTTGTATGTTCATTTTTTTTTTTTTTTTTGAAAACTTGGTAGTAGCTACCAAGGTTTGTGAGGGGGAATCGAACTCTTGATCTTTGGGTATAACAATTCTAGGTCATTTTTCTAGCCAATTGTGCTACCTCCCCTTTCTCGTCTGTTCATGTTTTTAATCTCTACCTTCTATCGTTTTGTATGTGATTAAATTTATTAAAAAAAGTAAATACTAAATATGCGGTAAACATTTTGCAAAAAATTTAACTATAATGCAATTATGAGTGTATTGTGTTTGTTGATTGTTTTAAGTAAATTTGATTATCCTAAAATTACCAAATTTAACACGTATATGTTCTTTGCATTTAATAATTTTAATTGAGCTAAATAAAATTAATACATTATATATTGTGCATAAACTTTAACTAGAATGCATTTACATATGTTTGTTAACTTTTTTAATCAAATTTAGGCCACATTTGTTATACTAAATCATCAAACTTTTATATATCTTTTACTTATATTTTTTTGTATGTGAATAAATTTATTTGTGCTTAAGCAAGCATATACATCAAATATATATATATTTTTTATTATCGGCACTTGGTAGTGTGCTATGCCTAGTGCGTTCTCTATTGATATTTTACCTATTTTGGACATTTATAACTCTAAAATCACCAAAATTAATCTGTAAGCTTTAGCTTATGTCTGTCTTATGCGAACTTTTTTTTTTTATCAAAGCTAAATAAAAAAAATTACTTCATATATTATGCATAAAACTTCGATAGAATGTATTTACAATGTGACTGTATTGTGTGTATTTGTTATTGTTTTTAAACTAGGGGGAATTTCATGTATACCTCTCAAAAACTTTGAAATTACGTATTTCTCCCTCTAAATTTCATAATATCATATTTATCCTTCTAAAACCTACAAATTTACCCAATTTATTGTCTTTTCTATTAAATTTATTTTATATTTATAAAATATCCATTCTTCCTTTATTTAAAAATAAAAAATATATAGTAAGTGTAAGAAAAAAATATGCTTAGGCTTCTAATCAATTGATTTTCGAGAAAAAATGATCTATTTCTCTACTCATGATGTGCATATAGTGGTATTTAGCACATGCTTGTGTGAGCATCACAAGTAAAAGAATAAATCATCTGTCCTCGAAACTGGCCAATTTGAAGGCTGAACATTTCTCTTAAACATGATACATACTTCTCACTTTTTAATAAAGGAATAATGAGAACCTTATAAATTTAAAATGAGTTAAAAAAACAATAAATTTGGTAAATTTTTGAAATTTTCAAATTTAGAAAGGTAAATATGATATTATGAATTTTAGAGGGAGAAGTATATAATTTCGAGATTTTTAGGATTATACATGAAATTTCTCCTTTAAACAATTTTGGCACATTTGTAATCCTAAAATAACCAAAACTAATAAATAATATAAAATGTATTTCCTTTTACATGTGGATAAATAAATAGATAAATTAGTACTAAATCAAATATATATATGAAAAATGAATGAGCGTTCCAATATCTCATATTTTTCGTACATCATCATACCTCATGTTTTATATCTCTGTTTTCAAAGTCCAAACTGTCGATCCGAACCGCTCAACATGATATATATATTAAAATATGCTTGGAGACCAAATTCTAATTTTTAGAAATTATTTATTATTTTCTAAGATAAGTATAAAATCACTGTTTTTCGTTCAAAAACAGTGATTTTATACCTATATTAAAAAATAGTAGAACTTTTTAAAAAATTATAAAATTTCATTCTCAGACATATTTTAGCATAGATATTATGTTGTGCCGTTCGGATCGATAGTTTGGACTTTAAAAACGAAGATATAAAATATAAAGTATGAGGCATTGGAATCCCTCCTCAATATAAATTATGCATTAAATTCAACTAGAATTAAATTACAAAATTAAATTCTAATCTTGAGGAGAAGAAAGAGTTTTAATAATTATGTTAAAATATGAGAGGAAGGATCGAACTTTTGGAATCAATGGTAGTTGAATAGAAAGCACAAATGTTATCAATTTGGCGGCAGTTCAAATGATAATGTTTGAGCTCAGTCCGGAAATATTAGAATTTAGATCCACTGCAATATCCAACCGAATAGAATGAAATCTGAGTCATCAGTTTTAGTCTGACATAAATATCAAAACAGATCTTCTATATTTCAAATAAACATCGAATTAATTTTGACTCGATTGAGAATATTCTATTTCCTCATATACATAAGAGGTACTTAAAATATTATCAATTATGACGTTTGTGTTAAAATTTGATATTTTCAAAATAAAATGATAAATTTATTTTTCTGAAAAGCTAAAAAGAATGGGTCAGTATCCCGTTCAATTTGATTTTTATTGATAACACAGAACTGACAATTACAAGTGTGTTTTTTTTTTTTCACAATTACAAGTGTTTCTTTCTTTATTCAGACAAAAAAGAAAATCTCCATCGACCACTGAAAATATCGCTGAACACCAGTCCGAAATGGATAGAACAGAGAACCAAGCCCGAACGCCCTCCTCGCACTCCTTGCTCCTTTGCCTCAAGATCTCCGCACTATGTACAGCTACAGCATTCCGCATCGCTCCACAGCTTTCGTTCCCCTCTCCAACTCGCCATCTCCGCGCAATCCCATGCCATTTCTCCTCCGTGTGCTCTGCACCTCGTCTCCCATTCCCCAAAGCAACCCCTGCTCCAAACCCATAATCCTTAATCCGCCAATCCATAGCCCCATATGCAACTTCAAGCTCCCTCCCGAACCCGAGCCCGAACCCGAACCCCATGCCGACTTGAAGGAGATAATCCTCTACCTCGAGGTAATGGGTTTCAATGCGGGTCGGATCGTCCGCAACAACCCGGATTTGCACGGAGCCTCTCTTCAATCTATACATCACATTATATATTACCTGCAGAGCAAAGGGATCCGGTATTGCTACTATTACTTATACTGATAAAGAGTTTGACATGTCCAATATTTAGCCTGCTTTGCTGATAAGATTTGACTTTTCTTCTCCAAAAAAAAAATCATCATTTCGAGTTCATCTGTTTTACACAATTTTGTTTTATTCTTTTCAAACAATTTAGTGCTTGTATTAACTTCTAGTGGTATTTGCATAAGTATTTCAGAATGTGCATATCTTCTTGCTTATATAAATTGACCATTTGTCTGAAGGCGGAAGGATTTGGTTAAAATTATCGACATGTGCCCAAATATTATCACGGCAAGCATCAAGGACGACCTTGAACCAGTGTTTGACTTTTTGTCGAAGGATCTTGAAATTCCAGAGAGTAATTTCTATATGATCATCAAGAAATGTCCCCGGTTACTTGACTGTAGTGCCAGGTGCCTATGCTATTTCTTATGTTGTAGCAAAATTTAACTTTTTATTAGACCTTGGGGCTGTTCGGCAACAAGGGATTAAGCTTCCTTAAGGCTTAATCTGCTTCCTTTTTAATCCTGCTGAACACCGGTTCCTTAGCGCGTATTAAGATCACCTCCTTTTGCCCTGATCTTAGACAAGTTTGTGTCAATTTAAATTAAATTGATAGAGATGGAATTTAAGTCAACTTTCTACTGTCAATCTTGGTCAACCCTGAACTGTTTTGTCAATAAAGCCTCAGGTTTTCACTTATATAAAAGTAGAACAAAAAAAATAATTGTCAGTAGACTATAGAAGCTGATCAGGCTGTACTCCGGAGGTGGAGCCAGGGTGCCGGACAGGCTGGGGGGCAAATTCTATAATTATTTTTAAACAACCATACTCTTGCATTTTTTTTGTGCTTTGAGGTATGGTTTTAGAAGCACATTTTGCAAAATATTTTAGTTTGGGGAGGAGGGGGTTAGTGCCCCCACTCTGGCTTTGCTGCTGCTGTACTAGTATGATCCTGTTTATGAGCGAAATTGTACTCAAATCTGGTACCATAATCCCAACATAACAAGCTTGCTTGTATCCTCTCAATTATCTAACAAACTGTTCAAAATTATAGAGACCAGCTCAAGCCGGCACTAAACTACTTTCAACGACTCGGCATCAAAGATAAATTTGGATTTGCATACCGACACCCAGTTCTTCTTGTTTTAAATGTGGAGAAAACTATAATGCCGAAGGTGGATTTCCTTATGAGCCTCGGTTTATCACAACAAGAGGCAGAATTCTTTATCTACAGAAATCCTGGCCTGCTAACCTTCAGCATAGAGAATAATTTCAAGCCCAAAGCTGAGTACTTCTTCGGTGAAATGAAGGGAAGCCTGGAGGAGCTCAAGGATTTCCCGCAGTATTTTGCGTGCAGTTTGGAGGGGCGAATCAAACCTCGGCACAGGGAGTTGGTTGAGAAAGGTATTGAGATGCCATTGGCGGTGATGCTAAAGAGCATGGATATCGAATTTAGAAAATTGGTAGAGCACTTGGTGGAAGATCATCAGACCACGCTTTGTTTTGAGTGAGAATTGGGTATTTTTGGAAGAGAGAAGTATAAGATTTTCTTATATGCCCTGCAAAAAGTTAAAAAAAGTACGGGCACCATCAAAACTATTGTTCCACTCATAACTTATTCGGAGAATACAACCAAACTACTCTCTCCTCATGGTCTGTTTACATTCATTAATTGATCAATAGAGATGGATATATAAAGGATGTTGATCCTGCTTTATTAGGGATAAGATTGATAATTCTAACTTTTGTAGCATATGTTGAGGATTTGTAAATGTGCATTTTTTCCAGATTTGGAAATCATGAAAGTGCAAGGAACATTTGATAGATACTATTTAGTATTTTTTTCCTGTTAAGAGGATTTTTTAACTGTCAAGAATGACTGTAGTCTAGTTTTATTGCACCAGAAATAAAATTAATCAGAAGATTGCCAGAGTTAATTTTGTTTCAGTTTTTTTTTTTTTTTTTTGTGAAGAAATATCTTTTCATGCTTTGTAAACCGCAGAAGCTTTCATGCCTTGTAAACCGTACAAACTGTCTTTTATTATAATCTGAAGAAATATCGGTTCGTGCTTTGTAAACCGCACAAGCTGCCTTGTTTCAATTTGACTAACCTAATTATAAAATACAGTTTCTATGTGGTATGTGGAAGTCCACCGCATATGCAGATTTATATATGTGAATTTTAAAATAAAAATTCATATATATTTGAAAGCATAATCTCACAATAGGAATAAGAATACATATGTTTGTAGAACTATTTTATATTCATTATTATTTAATATAAAAACAACATATATATAAGAATACACAACAGCAAGATAATAAAAACATATATATTTTAAAATTGACTGATTCAAAAATCTCACAACAAGAATTTTATGCGGATCATATGCGGTTCATATACGGATTATATGCGGATTATATGCAGATCATATGTAGTATGCAGTCAAAATTATACGGCCGAATATGCGAAACCGCATATTAATTTTTTATGCGGTTCGGAACCGCATACGCATATGGGGCCGCATAGGCCGCATTTTGTTACACTACTAACAACATTTGCTGCATTACATACAACATCATCGAGTACTTTAATTTTTTTTCTAAATACGGACTCGTGTTAATTGATGTTTATTTCTTTGTAGATGACTTTGTGAATTGTGATATAATGTACATTTTCATAAAAAAGTGAGGTCTATCATCATCTATGTTAGGCATGTAGTTTAATATCATTTTAAGTTTTTAATCTTCAAAACATATCAAACAGAAATCTTATACCTATTGTGGGTGGAAAAAAAAAAGAGGTTGTAGATGAATTTAAAGAGACAATCTGGTTATTTTACCGCAATGGATTTCATGGTGGTAAAAAATTATAAATTTGCTTCAAAGCCCAGTTTTTTAATTAAATTATTTTGGGACCTCACCTTATCTTCTTGTTTCATTAATGTGATGGTTTGATTGTTCTTCTTGTTCTGTACAGCTATTTGACCTCACACTCATCTCGTGCAATTAAATGATGTCTCAATAATGCCTCACTATTTCCTAATTGACCTCAATTGGGAAACTGAATGGAGGACAAGCAGGTGATCAAATTTATGAAACTGACAGGAAAGGTCCAGCGAAAAGGTACAATTTTACTACACTACCAGGGGCTGTTGATATAACCCTCATGTAATAGTTACATGTTAAATAATCTATTTTCATTTTAGTGAGGATTTCACGTATACCCCTCAAAAACTTCAAAATTACATATTTTCCCCTCTAAATTTGAAAATTACATAATTCCCTCTCTAAACTTCAAAAACTCATATATTTACCCATTTCATTGTCTTTTATATAAAAACTTCTAAATTTATAAAATACCTATTTTATCCTTTTATTTAAAAACATAAAACACCCATCTGACTCTAATTGGAATCTAAAGGTTCCTCTACCGTCCGAACTGCTTTGAGTGCGCGCTAGATCGGCACGAATCTTGAAGCAAACAAACATGGAAATTGAAACAATGTGCACAAATCTTAATGAGGTGCACACAGATCAAATTGCTTTGAGATTCGTGCGGGCTAGATTAGCACGGATCTTGAAGCGAGCACGCAATAATCTTATTGTGATGCGTGCAGATCGGACAATAGAGAAATCCTTCAGATTCAAATTTGAGTTCGGTGGGGCGTTTTATACTTTTAATGAAGGGTAAAATAGACATTTTATAAATTTAGAATGAGTTTTAATATAAAAGACAATAAAATGGGTAAATATGTGAGTTTTTGAAGTTTAGAGGGGGAATACGTAATTTCCAAATTTAGATGGGGAAATACGTAATTTTGAAGTTTTTGAGGGGTATACATGAAATTCCCCCTTCATTTTAAGTATAAAACTTACTGGATTGCCAAATAATGAACCCTCATTGTAAGGTTTAGATTTTTATAATAAAAGAAAATACCAGGGCATACCAGTAATTGGAATTCGAGTACGTGTTAAGCAGTGTAGAACTGTAGATTGAGTATGTTAATTGATCAGTCACATAAATGGGATACCGGATGTGCAATAAGGAGCTCGCTGAGTCACTACAATTACAAATTTAAGCACTACGCATTTTGTATGCAAAAGTGGCAATTTATCAGCTGAACACGGGTGTTGATATTAACAACACTAATTCTTTTATTAACACAACACATTCAAATATTTTAATAGTCTAGACAAATGTATCCTTCACAATTATTTCCTTTTCACAAAAAAAAAAAAAATCTGGTATATTAATGCCTATCTATATTTCCTTGTTTGTTTACTTTTTTGTGAAAATTAAAGTACTAGGTATATTATTTATCATATATATGTAGGGTCTTATAGCAAAATTAAAATAATTAAACAATAAGTTCATTAGACAAAGTTTCATATCTGGTATCCTTGAGCTTCTAATATCTTTTTCTTCACAAAAACAATTGCTCTGATTATCAACACCATTATTGAATTACTGAACTTCAATCCCCTAAAAGCATGTCTCTTCTTCTCAGAAGTGAAGCAAAACATTCAAACTATAAGAGTCAGATATGAACAACAATCAATTATATAAAATTTTCATGTTGTGAATAGAGGTCAATTTTACAGTACCTATAACATTTCAAATTAAATAAAAAAAGAAAAAGAGGAGGGCTCAAATACCTCATTATTTCATGCCCCAATCGTACCCCAACATCTTTATCTTCGATTTCAAAGTACCAAAGATATGAACTACTCAACATAATATTCATGCTAAAATGTGCTTAGAGAACAATTTTTATATTTTTTTTTGGAAATTTATTTACTATTTTTTAAGATAGATACAAAATTAATGCTTTTCAGAAAATTGTGGGCATCCTAAAAGCAATTATTTGTACCTATCTTAAAAAATAGTAAAATTTGATCTCTAAGCACATCTTAATGTGGATACTATGTTGAGCGGTTCAGATCTTTTGTTTGGACTTTGAAATAAAAGATTAAGATGTTGGGTTATGATTGGAGCATGAAACAATGGAGCATTTGAGCCCTCTTCATAAAAAAATCATATATAAACATAAAAAAATTAAAAATAAATGGGTTCAATTGGATTGCACTCAATCATGTCCTGCTTCTTCTTCATTTGTTTGATTAAATAATAACAAAACAAAATTATAATTTATTCCTTTCGATTTTATTTAGATAGACATATAGACTTAAAAGTATATAACTAGAAGAATAATTGAAAGAACTCAAGTAATATAGCTGTATTGTTATGAAATATGAATCAATAAAATACATATAACAAATTATTTGTTGAATTTATAGAAAAGAATAATGAGCAATTTATCATGTCAGTCAATGCTTGCTATTTAAAAAAAAAAAAATCTTCTTTTAAAAGGTTCATAAAATAAGAAAAGAAGATCCAACAATTATGGAAATCAATTAGTAATAAATGATCATATCATATAACTATATAAAGAAAAGACATGTCGATTACGTGAGGTTAAAATTGTCAATTCTATTCAAATATTTGAAGTTGTTGTGTTAATAAAATAAAATGCGGTGTTAATATCATTACCTGCTGAACACTAGGTTTTCCGGACCAGCCGAGGATTATTTCAAAAGCTTAACATGGCTACATCTGGGCCTAATCTAACCCAAACTCAAAAGAACACAAATATCTAAGTTTGGCCCATAAGCCCACTATTCGATGAATCCATTGTGTATCATTTGTCCATGCCAATTTCATTTCTGCGAGCAGGAGACACAACAGAAGCTGGCAGTTCGTGAAAGCTCGCTCTAAGAGAGATCAATACGAGTGAGTTTTGATTGGATTTCATGGAGGTGGAAGAGGCGAGCACCTCCGCTCCTGGAGGTGGCGACAGAGCCGACCGCGCCTTCTCTCCAGCGCGCTCAGGAGGTAGATCTCGTTCAAATTTTGTTTTTGAATTGATATCTGATACGTTTATTAGAGTAGTATTTGAGTACCGTTTAGTCCGGTAAGAATCAGAGTGTTTAACTTGGTTCATTGGGTGCGTATTGCACAAATTGAGGATCAATAAAGGAAACTTTCAGCTGTAATTAAAACAAGCATGGCAATTAAGGGGAAATGGGGATTATTAGTGTTAATTTCATTTGAGAAGCAAATTCCATATGCGCCTAGTATGATTCTGGTATGTACATACAAAACAAAATAGTCATGTTACTTGATAATCTTATGAATCTTTTTCTTCCATATCTGCACTTGTCATCATGTTTTATTTTGTTAATTATTTTTTTTGAAATATCTATCCAGCTTTATACAGGTTTAAGCAACAAAATATGCCATCTTGGAAACTGGCTCTAACACCTGGATCAGTAAGATATTATAGTGTTTTAATTTGTAGTGTTTCCATATATATAATATATATTATAATGCTTGTGGCATGATTGTTATGGTGTTTATAATTATATGATGCTTGTATTTAACTGTAGGTCATAATGATCTTCTTGGTTATTGGGTTCTTCTTTATACCAATGGGTCTTATTTTTCTTCATGCCTCAGAAAGAGTACTCTTCACAATTCTATTTGTCAAAATTTGTTATTGGAAGAAAATTAAAAATCTTAATGCAGTAGGTAGTTGATATTGATTGACATTTGTATGAGAAAGTTGTATGGGTTGTTATGCCAGCAAGTCAGGATCAGTGCCAACTAATGAGATACTACCTATACTGGTACCATACTGGTTTATACAAAACTAACCTTTTATCTCTATCATCCCTTTTTGGCATCAATTTTTTTTTCTAACAAGTATCAAGTTCTGTCCATCACTATCTAAAGTTGAACAGAATTTGAAATAATTTGGCACCGGTATGCTACCAGTTCAATCCATTTATCCTGATGGGTGCACCAAGCTTCATGATTCTTACTGTCTGTTGCATGTATTACATGTTACTACAGGTGGTTGAGATTGCATACCGTTATGATACTGACTGCATACCTGAGCCTTACAAAAATGATAAAGTAGGTTACATTAAAGACAGCTCAGTCTCAAAGAACTGTACTCGCAAAATTAGGGTGATTTGTCTTTTTCCTTCTATTTCCACATATGTAGCTTGTTTCTAGAATTTTGTGTCAACATCCTTTATCACTAACATGAATGAAAATGCTTTTCTGTTTTAGGTTCATAAATATATGAAGGCACCAATATTTGTCTACTACGAACTTGATAATTTTTACCAAAACCATAGAAGGTCTCAACCTTTATTTATTTATTTATTTTTAACTCCTCTCTCTCTCTCTCTCGCACACACGCACACACACACACATTTTGTGATGTGTTAATTTCCCATTCTTCTACAGGTATGTAAAGAGCAGGAATGACAAGCAACTTTTGTATGGGATCAAGCAAAAGGATATTGGGTCATGCGACCCAGTTCAAACAGCCAATGGCCTCCCGATACTCCCTTGCGGCTTAATTGCGTGGAGCTTGTTCAATGATTCTTTCAACTTTGCACGTAGGGCAGAACCACTAAAGTTAAATAGAAAAAATATATCTTGGCAGAGTGACAGAGAGCATAAGTTTGGGAAGGATGTCTATCCATTTAATTTTCAAAATGGATCCCTAATTGGAGGTGGTTCTCTCGACCCGAAAGTGCCTGTAAGTGTATTAATTCAAATTAACAGAATTAATGTTAGTCACAGTCAAAATAATTAGTATTCTATTGTTCCTTGTTATCATTATACCAGTTATAGCAGCATGTAGCAGCAGTATCTGTATGTTGATGACGAGTAAGTTTTATATTATATAAAAATTAAGTTATGTAGGTAAATAACAGTAAATAAAATAAGTAAACGAAAATCTGTATATATTTATTTCAGTATATGTCACTGTGATTTAAACTTTAGATAGGTATATAATAGTAAATAAAATAAGTAAAAGAAGATCAGTATATTCTTATTTCAGTATGTGTCATTAAATTACTATCTTCTCAAAAAGAGCAGCTCAGTGAGCAGGAGGATTTGATTGTATGGATGCGCACAGCTGCACTCCCAAAATTCAGAAAACTATATGGTGTCATTGAAGTTGATCTGGATACAGGCGATGTCGTCAGTATAAACATTGCAAACAACTATAATGCCTATAGCTTTGGTGGGGGCAAAAGGGTCATTATGACCACATCGAAGTGGCTTGGTGCTGGTAAAAACAATTTTCTTGGGCTTGCTTATCTCGTCACTGGCACATCAAGTCTTCTTCTCTCAATTTTGTTTGCCATGATTCATGTTAGAAATCCAAGGTATTGTTCTATACTACTCAACTTTCCGCTTTACTTCTGAAAAAATAAAGAGTAATAGCATATTGCAATCTTTGATTTATTGGTTGCAGACCTCGTGGGCATTCTACGTAGCTATCCCTGAATAGGAAAGGCAATTTTAGTGAGCCGAACATGCTTCTGTGGAGTTTTGTATAAAGCTAGTAATTTGAACTTGGATGGTTTCACTGTGCTGATTAAGTTATATTGAGATGTCAGTGATCTTGTTGTTTCATATGCTAGTAGTGTTTATTTTGCTTTTATTCAGATTGTCCCTCATCTCCAGATCAGTTCTAGGGGTCTCAATGACACCCGTTTACCCTACCCGTATCGTATTCGATAAGACGGGTATGGGTAAGGTTTTTTTTCGTTAGCTTAATGAGTATGGGTATGAGTAAATATTTTTTTTCGTTAGATAAACGGATATGGGTACGGGCAAAGGTCATTTCGTACCCGTTCGGTAATGGGTAATTATATGAAATAAATTATATATAGATATATCAATATTATATTCATTTTATTTATTTCCCTGTTTGTCATATTGCTTTATCAATGCAATAGATGTATCAACGCTAATTCATTTCCTTGTTTTTTTTTTATTCATAGTTGTCTTTTTTCTCAATTCTGAAAATGGAAATATTATACTGTACAATCTGGCTCATTCTTGGCCTCTTGAGTATTACGGTACAATCTGGTTTCGTCGATTTATTCTTCTATCACAGTAAGTGTACTTCTCCTTTCTCTAGGATAAGTTTTTAATTTTAAATATTGACAAGGTGTGTTCCATTAGATTTGATGAATTTTTTTTTTATCTAAAGTGAAATAAAATCAAGCCAAGGCAAGGATATATAAATGTTGGGTACCTGTACTGATGTTGTGTTTTTAATCCAAAAGTGGTTTGGTGTTAGTTGGATTATAAGATGATTTTGAATCTTTCTTGCAAATTAGTACAAATTTATTGAATGTATTTTGCAAATTCACTTTCGGGGCATACTAATTTTGCAAACATTTTTTTGTTTCAAAGCAACCATTATATATAAATAATGATTCAACCTTTCTGCTTGCTGAAAACTGCACAGTTAGATCTTGTAATGTCTGTGTTGATGGGGATAATAAAACCATTATATTAGTTTATTCGCCCACTACCTCGTTATTCATTAATTATAACGGATATGAGTATGATAGGATAAGACAAATTTTTAACGGGTATGAGTAGAATATGGGTAAGATTAATTCTTAGTGGATATGGATATGAAAATGGTTCCACGCTCTGTATCGTACCCATTGACATCCTAATCAGTTCCTTTGAGTTTTCTAATTAATTGTACATAACGTCGTAATCATATGAAACTTTGCCTCATGCTATAAAATCAGTTCCCGGATTTTCAGCTTGTCATTAATAATCAATTTTAAGAAATGTAAAGAGGTTACTTAATAATCTTTGATAAAAGTCGATACAAATTAAATAGGGCAGAGGGTGTTGGAGATGAATCTGCATTAACGACCGTTTGAGTTAAATTTTAGACCGTGCGATCAAAATTCGGACTAATCCATCTCCCATGCCTATAACGCACGGTGTCCTTTAATATTAGTGCAAATTTAAATTAGATGGTTCAGATCTTGACTCAAAATTTGAGTTTTAACCAAGGTTCTAAATAGTGTTTACCGCGTCATAGCGGGAAGTCTAAAAAAAAACTATAGGGAATAGTGTCGCTATAACGAAAGGTATGCTATATAGCTTTTTTTTTTTTTTTTATAAAATTATATCATATATTTGTACTAAATATCAACATTATCATCTAAGTTTCATAGCACAATAAATAACATCAAATTGATTAAAAAAATTATAATATTCATATTGAATAAATACAAAGTCCAAATTGCGTCTCAAAGTATCCATAGTAATACTAATATCATAAACTATCAATCTTTTTCTATTCAAAATATATTTAGCATTATGGCATAATCTATCTTTTTTCTATTTAAATTTCAAAATAATATAGACATCATGGCATAATTAACTATTTAATCTATTCAAAATATTCAAACTACCATATAGTAAGTATCATTTTGTTACTTTAAGAAATATCTTAATATATTCAATCTGAGCTTTTATTTAAAGCCCATATAAATTGGAAAAAAAAAACTCATGTTGCATAGCGTGCTGTAGCTTCCTTATTTGATTTCGTTTGATAGGTCTCTCATTTAATAATTAATAGTTTAATATAAAGTTTAGTACGTCAATTGCAAAAAAAAAAAAATCATGGTTAAAATCCAATCTAAGCCTTTATTTAAAGCCCATATAAATTGAAAAGAAAAAATAAAAAACATCTCATGTTGCATAGCGCGCGCTATTTGCATTACACGCTATGCGCTATAGCGGACTGCTATTACCGCTATAGCGTCTATGGCTCAAATAGCGTGTTTTGATGCCATAGCTTAGTGTTTAAGGTCCAAAAACGCTATAGCGCCGCTATAGCACGCTATTAAGAACACTGGTTTTAACTCAGGAAATACGAATTCGTTAGGGGGCCGGATAGCTTGTTAATTCGAATCTGTGGCATTTTAAAAAAAAATTGATCATTTTAAACAGGAAAATGTGAACCGAGTTAATTTGGAATTCATATAACAAAATTACATCTGGACCGACCTAAGCAGATTTTGCACATGTTAAAAGCACTTTGTGCATTCCACTTCGGACTAGATTGGTGATTAGAATTCTAATTGGACGGTCCAGATTTTAAAGAGAAATATTATGTTACCTCAAAGGATTTGGAATGGTTAATTCCTCAATAGAAACCCCAATCACTCTAGATTTGGGTAATCACAATATCTGAACAGCAATTTTCTATAAGCTGTACTAGAATGTGCTGATGTTAATAAACGTTTGAAATAAGGCAGTATTCTCATCTGGGTAACGATTTTCTTTTTGCCCGGTACAGCATCAGGAAACAACATCATGACTGCCATAAGTGGTCCCCGTAATGTCAGAGAGAGAAAGAGATGCTCTCTGATAAAAATGTTCGTTGTTAGTTGAAACTTGAAACGTCAGCCACTGTAGAAAGAGGATTACATGAAGGTGCCTTACGAAAACCAGATCTCTTCCTGAAGAGAGAATTCTTACCTGATTAACAGGTGTCAATGTTCACATGCCAATCACTGGTACATACACTGATCCCTTGTGGCCATTGTACTTATCTGAACTGTGTAGCAATCTTTCTCTAATAATCGTGTCAGATTTTCCCCAGCTATCCAACTAATCACAATCTTATTACAGTAACCCACTGTACCAATTTGCATCGGTCCAAGAGTTGCATCAGATCCAACTTATAACTCTCTCTCTCTCTCTAGTCTCTATCTATCTAAATTGTAAAGTGGTGAAACTACAACTAACATTTCTTGATCATGCTTTTGCCACCTGTAAAGCCTTTTAGAGAGTACCAGATAGGGGCTTTGCCGGGGCTATTCTTGGCAACCTGAATAGCATGAGACCAGACCGACGTAATCCTCTGCCCAGTTTCTTTTGACCACTTTCATTCGTTATCACAATCGATCTCACTCTAATAATGTGCAGTCTTTTATTAGGATATAATGCTTCTTCATCTACTGACATGTCATTGTATTATAGATGAACCACTAAATCACGCAAGCTACCATTTGTCCGTTTAGTTCTTCGATCGTCTTCATTTTCATCAGTTAGTGGCTCCTCTTCTACTTTTTTTTTTTTTTAAAAAGTGGTTACCCACCGATTTTATTAGAAACCATAAAATTATTTGTTTTCCAATCTCCAAATAATTGAAGAAGGAAACGCATACAGTTTATACCAAAAAACAAACAAACAAACAAATAAAAAAACCAAAAAAGCTTGTCCATAGGAACAACCCTAGGCAAACAAACGCCCAAAGAGTAGAACTGAAATATCAAAAACAAACAACAGCCAACAACAAAAACTCCTAACAACAGCAAACAACAAATAAACAATCCTAGTCATTTAGAAACTCTAACCCAAGTATATGGGTTAAATCTTCTGGTGTCAGTATAGGGTGCTCGACCTCTATCTCTGAATCTCCCTCCTGAACTGTTTCCTATTGACCTAATACAATCAGATCCTGAGAAGGCAAGACCTTAGTGTCCAAAGGCATAATTAAAAACAAATTAAGTAATGAGCCCTTATTTAAAGTCTTACATCAAAATGTAGCTAAAGCGATAATTTTGGAACCAAGGGCCTTTAAAGTAGACATATGATTTTATTTAGTGTTATAGTCATTTTTTATTTTATTTAGTATAACTATTTTATGTTATGCTAGTATGCTTTTAGTTGTTAGCCTATGTTGTTAGATCGATATTATTTTGGTATTGTTATTTTGATTTGTGGTTTTTATTGGTTGTTAGATGTCGATGGATTATATGCTAGCACTTTACTTTAGACCTGCTGTATGAACTCTTTCATTTCATAACGAAACAGGTGATAAATACCACTTTTGTCAAAAAAAAAAAAAAAAGTTCTTCAATCGTCTTTTAAGTTGTATATATGAGATACCAATGTTTATTTTTTCTCATTTCATGCGTAAATTAATTAGAAAGAAGATGCATATAAACTAGAAAGATTGCAAATGATGTTTTGTTACGTTTTGTGGGGACAATATTATTAATTAATAGAATAACTTCTGAGTCATGCATAGGCAGTGTAGTGTAACATGGAATCTGGCACATGTGCTTACCTGTTAAAGAAACTAATAGAAGGGTGACTATGGTGATCAGATAGCCTAACTACTCATGTCGTTATTGTTGGTGATTATTGCACACGTCACTAGTCGGTTATGCGACTCTTGGTTGTTTCTCGTTTTTCTTTTTATTTAAAGAGAGACTTTTGTTTGTTCTCCTTAATTAGAAATTTTGACCGGTCAAACTAGAGCGATCAATGTGTATCCAAATAGACTTTTGCCTCTGGAGTGAATGCAATAAATGTTTTGCTTAAATATTATTTTTGAAAAAAAAAAGTTGTACCGAAATTTATACTACTCTTACAGTAAAGGAGCATTTTTAGGCAGGAGGAGCAGTGATTTTACTTTAACATGGAAAACTTATTAGATTCTGAGAGTGCAAGGTTTTTGCTTGGGGAAAAAATATTCACTGTAAACGGATATATGTAACAAGTAACAACTAAGAAGTAGATTTATCTTTTGTTGGATTAAATATTATTAGGCCTATAAAAGAGTCTTGAACTAATGTGTCACAAACAGGAAAAATTGAACATTTAATTCTCACGAGAAGGTTAACAAAATTACTCTGTCAATGTGCTTAGCAAACCCTGATACAGTTGACACTTGACAATATATACAAAAGAAGTCCTCATCGTTAGCACAATATGTTCTTTTTCTGCGTGAGTAGATGAGGATTAAATAAAATTAACCCTATATTGTCTTTGTGCTGAATTCTGAACATTCAACGACCTTCCAAGCGGAGGACATTAATGCTTTAGTCATTAGGCGAGATGAAGTTTTTACATTAGCATCGCCATACGAAATGATAAATAATGCCCAATGGCATGCAGTAGCCAATAGACAATAGTCATTTGAAGCTTTGAGCATATCAGTTCGTGCATTGCAAAGAAAAAAAGTGTTGCCATATATCAAGTATTGTAGAATATTTGGAAGTTTTATTGAACATGTTTTCTCCTCAATAAGACAGGAACTAGTATATATATAAAGGTGACATGTAAGGAACTGTATAACATCTATCCAGTTTTTCCTTACTATAAAAGTACTAAATTTGATCATACATTAAAGAAATTTTCATATTTCAAAAACCTCATTTTTTTTTTTCAATAGTTAAAGAGCACATTTTTTTTAAAAAAGAAAAAGACAATAGTTGTAAATCACCATTCTTCTGACACTCTTGCACAATCCACATTCGGTACATTGCCATAACATTTACAAAAGATGGCTACTTGGGAACATGATGGGCAAATTAAACCTCTTCATTTCCTTGAAACACCGTTTCATTCTAAGATTTTCCATTCTTGCCACTTTCAGATTAATATTAATGGGCTGTATGAATAAATTCAGGAGTTAATGATTTTTTTTATTTTTCCTGTAAGTAATTATAACTGAGAAATACCATAATTCCCCAAAGTGCATGCGGCATTTAATAATATAATCAATACCTTTCAATTTGAATGATAAGGTATAGATACATTTTCCTTTTTTTTTTCAAAACTATAGAATTCTGTACTGTTCTTTGATCAGCTTGTTTTCTAACTAAATCCAAGCAGAAATTAAAGATTAAAGATCCTTTAAAAGCTAGTTAATCAATGCACAGTCAAAGTCTGTCATTGGTAATTAATAAAGTACTATAGTATACAATATAAAATATAAACGTCAAATCAAAGCACAGTAACTAGCAAAGTAGATTCAAAACAGTGAACACATCAGTCAGAAGTCAACAAGCCAGAGATTATGCATGTTTCCTTAACACAAACAATTCTATAAATAATAGATTGATGTGCGCACGTCTCTGCCAAGGAGCTTATATATGAACTTAATTATATTATTGATCAGTTATTCAGTTATGAAGTTTAAACATAGGTAATTGCCGCATTTACATTAATTAGAGCTCAGGAAAGACACATTCATATAATAAAAATAATTATAGGTGTTGCAATATCTTTTTCTTGAGAGGCAAACAATTGAGGCGCAGTGGGAACTATATGGAAACTAAATTGAAAGGAAAAAAAAAACAAATAAGACAATTCTCTGTGAGTAATTTGTTTTTGTTAGTAATAGTTGCTTCTCATTATATTTTTTTTGAAGTCTAGTACACGATAAAAACATAATGTAATTAAAGTTGAAACATTCAAAGCAAAATGTTATCTAAAGTTCACATTTTGTGATCACCCCAGTGCTCCATTACAGCATAGGAAAAAAAACGGCTAGTACCTTGCTACCTCTAATTCCTTGTTCCAAATTTGTTAGAACTATTACCCCACAACACTATATACAAAACACCACGATTGATATGAAATCTAAACAAGTTATGATCACCTTGCAGAGCCATGCAAGACTGCAACCACATACTACTAAAAACTTGGGAAGTCTAAAGCCAGAGAGCACCAGCTTGCTTGAGCAATGGCACCAGAGACCCGTTGATGTGGCACGCCATAACTTTATCCACCCCACCGAGCAGTTTGCCTCCAATGAACACCACCGGTACGACTCCATGAGGTCCTGACATGACTGGAGAGGCTGATAGGAGTTGTGAGAGCACCGCCTGGATCTCACGGCCCCCACGCTCCTGGTCCAGCTCATACACTGTTGGCCCCACACCGAGGCCGAGGAGGAGCTGCTTGACCACGTGGCACATGCAACAGCCACTCACGCTGAAGACAACTACAGCATTGTTGCTCGCCATGCGGGCAACCCTCTCGTATGCCATTATCAATTCCTCTCTGTCCTCTTCTACCATCCTCATCTTCGGCTGTTTCTAAAAGACTCTAGAGCGTAGCTAGATAGAAGAAGAAGATACAATTGTACAAAGAGACTCTACAAGGAAGAAATTTATAGTGATCGAGTATATTAATTGTTTAGGGTTAAGGGACAACGGGGTCACGGGGATAATATATAAAGGGAAGAGGAGAGGGAATGGGAGGAGAAGTGGGGGACGGAGGTCAAAAGGGAAAAATGGGGGGAAGGTGTAGCTTTTGGCAGGGCTGGGAGCAGTAGAGTTGTGCAGGATCGAACCCGGCAATCTCTGAGCGACCCTAAACCCTTATACGTGAGAGAGAGAATAAGTGAGTCGGATACTATTCTTGTGTTCTCTGGAATGCTAGCTCCAAGGCAAGAGTATTATCTAATTAATTAACGAAACATCAAAGTTTGCGCTGTTAAATCCTGGCGAATGAAGGAAGGAAAACGAAATGATTGTAGAAGAATTGCAGAGGAGTATAGGAGGGGAAAGAAGAGGAGTACGGGGTACGGAGGGGGTTGAGAAAACGGGAGAGGAGACAACGGGGAGATGGGGAATAGGGAACGGCCGTCACGCGCGAGCGACAGACAGACAGACCGACAGCATAACGTCCTACGCGCCGCCGTTTCACCTTTTACCCACCTTTCCCTCGCCCTTCCTCAATCCCAGTCTGTTCCTCTGTAGTAATGCACCCTTTGTGTTTCAATCTGTAACGTATTCAAATCCTTTAAGATTTGTGTTTGTATATAACGAACGGATTTGATTTAAACTGGTAAAATGAGGTACCTTAGTGATTAAATCCCTCTCACGCCGTTACCTAACTACTGCTCTCCCAAGTAATAAAAAGAAACTAAAGAAAAAGGAAGATATTTCAATTTTTTGTATAATCTTGGATTGTTACTAATCTGATGAGGCATCGTGTTATTATTTTAATTAGACATTACGTATGAAACCCATGACAAAACAGTTGTGATTTTTTTGCATGACTACTAGCTTCGGTGTTTAAAAATTCATTAGCATGTAGAATAGAATATTAGAATGAATTGTGAATTAGATCAACAGAGAGACTACAAAAATCGGCACATTCTATTCATGAATGAACATGCATAGTGCGCTCTTCATTTTCTTTTCCTCTTTTTTCCTTCAGTACTGTACTCCAGTAAAAATATGTGTTGTACGAATAAATTATGATAAGTGTTCTAAAATCAAACAATTTTATGCTTTAAATTGCTGCAAATCCTCACAAAATTCAGAACTCAAATAACCAATTCGAACAATTCATCATCTTGTTATATAGCACATATAATGGATGTACATACAGATGTGCAAATTAATTATGTAAAGATATTAAAAATATACATATAAGAAATTTTGAGTTTTTCTCAACAAAAAATTCTAACAATAACAACACTCGAAAGCCTAAAAAGAATGCACCGATCGACTTGATTGCTTTGAATTAAAGTTAATTAGTGCATTCACTTTTTTTCTCTCTAGGTCTTCTACACGACAATTTTGAAAAATAACCAATAGTGATGTGTGTACGTGTTTCTGTGTGCGCGCTAGCAACTATTGTCATGTACAGTACAACAAGATTGATTATATATATTGTTCAAATTTCTTACTTGCATTTTGTATTTTGCACAAAACTTAATA
Organism: Carex rostrata; assembly: GCF_964058835.1. NCBI lineage: Eukaryota > Viridiplantae > Streptophyta > Magnoliopsida > Poales > Cyperaceae > Carex > Carex rostrata. The sequence goes on from NC_135925.1 coordinate 6,653,687, forward strand.
TCGTAATTGAACCTCCTAAAGTTTATACTACAACAGAAGTTCAAGACCATGCATATATATGTATTAAATTTAATTGGATTAAGAACCTTTATTACATTATTAAATTTAATGTAAATTTTTGTTTTGAAAATCAAATCACTTTCATTTATTTTGACAAACATTATATATGTAATAATATTAGGAGATCTGACGTTAAGTTACATGATTATATTTTAATTAATTGTCAAACTTCTATTGCGTTTTCTAAATATCTTGCATTTAATTCAGTTTGACTAATGTGCGAAGAAATAATAGGGGTGTCAATGGCACCCTTTTATCTGTTTACCCGACCCGTATCGTATCCGAAAACACGGGTAAGGGTAAGATTTTTTTTCCGTTAGCTAATCGGGTACGGGTAAGGGTAATGATTTTTTTTCGTTATCTTACCCGTTTTCGTATAAGATAATTTTTTAAAAATAAAATTATATATATATATATATATATATATTTGTATGAAGATGACACACGATACAATAAAGTTTTTGTATTTTATTAAATTTTCATAATACAAATTAGTTGTATTCATCATTATTTTTTTCTTATTTTGAAAAATATTTTATAGAAAATACAAATCGAAATGTTAATGACACTTTTTTATCCGTTTACCCGACCCGTACCATATTTGAAAATACGGGTAAAGATAAATATTTTTTCTTTATTATAATGGATACGGATATGAAAATATCCCCACCCGACGATACCGTTGACACCCCTAAGAAATAACTCTTTTATCGTCAACTCCAGTAATATTTTTTGAATTTTTAACTTATATTTCCAACAATATAAATGAGAATAATTAATTTCGCTATGATATATATGTTCTCTTCGTATAGCAAATATAGAAACTCAATGAGTATTAAATGCCGTATTGATTATTTGTGGATTTAATGGATTACAATTGGTCTTTTTAAATTTGAGAGCAGAACCTATAATTAGTTTTTTTATAATAAATGCTAGGAGGGTCACATTTTTTTTTTGTCTCTGTTTTGCCTTTATTTTTTATTTTCTAATAAAAAAAAATTCTAAATCGTCTATGTCAAAACTAAATAGTTGGATGTGATGTGTAGGTTTTTCTCTACATGTATATATATAAAATTATTATTTTTTATTTAGTTTTTATTGAATCAATAAGTTGAAAATTAACGTTCATGAATTATACACGTCATAAATTATCCACAGCAATATATTTCTCGAAGCTTATGAAACAATCAAAGCAGAGTTAAAATATCATAACATGTAAATTTGTATAGAAAAAATGATATAAAGCAATCGAACAATTTTATTTTGAAATTTAAGTTATTAACGTTTTAAAAATAAAGGCACAAGAAAATAATTCCATTTGAATCCTGTTTACAAATTTAATAGGACTTTGGATATGTAATTTCAACATTTATATATAATAGCGGAAAACATATAAGAAATTTTACAAAAAGAAATCACAACAAAATTCGATAACAATTCTCAAATCTCAAATCTGGCTTTGTGTGCTATCACTACATATGAACCTATTTTCCTATTGTATATATTTTAATGAATGTCCACGGCCCTTGACACGGATCAGCTCATTATTAGTCATTGATGAACTAAAAAAAAAATGTCGTTGTTAATCATTGGACCGAAACCTGAATATAAAAGCAAACTAATACTCGAATCAAGAAAGCTCCGGCCGCGCTTTATTGGTCCCCCTCGCTGCTCGTGTCAAACCGAATCCATTCTATATTGTTGTGATCATTTATATACTTCTATATATTATTTTTTTGCTTATATACATCTTTAATTATAAGTACTATTTTTTTCCCTTTTCTTTTTTAAGTAAAATTGTATTTGCAATTAAGGATATATCATTTAAGTTAGCTTAAATCGGTCCAATAACTGCGTAAATTCGGTTTCTCGTACTCGATTGAATTGCTGCAATAATTTAGTTTTTATTTATTGTTAATATTTTAATATTTTTTTGTGAAATTGGAGTTACATGTTTGGGCCGTAGTCCTCCGTGTGGTGCATATGACTGGCGGTCAAAGATCACGCTCTTTTACCTCCAGCACCTTTTGCTTTTTTTCAGTGTCACAATTATATATTGTATTCATGTAACGAGTCCTTGTATAGGGGCCTCCTGCCTTTTATTTTTTTTCATACTGATATATAAAACATTTCATAATCAAGTTTAAGCACATGTATAAGAACTAGCTAGAATAAAATATTAAACAAATTGATAAGTTAATATGGATGTGTCTACAATTAATAATAGGAACTTTGGTATATCGTACGAGAGTTTATGACCCGTTACACGCTTCACTATAGTTTGTAAGACACAGAGAGTCGATTCTCTTGTTGGTTGGTTTCTCCCTGTTTGCATGCTATTCACGCTCTCTAGGGGGGCATTCTTTTCATTTTTTTTGCCTTCTCTCTTTATCGCCTCACGCCCCCTCTATCCTGACAGGAATTCGCATGCTTGATGCTTCAGTCTCTCTCTAGGTTTCTCTCTCATGACTCGGATTAGGATGTGTTTTAACCTGTTGTGCTTGGGTGGGCTCGGCTTGGCCTGGCTAAGTGAGAGAAAGACCGGTACAGAGAGAGAAAGAGCTTTGAGAAGTGGATCAGCCTTGGGTTTTTTTGGTCTTACCTTGTTGGAACTCTTTGCTCAGAGATGTCAAAGAGAGAGGCCTGTTTTGTTTCTCCTCATATTCCATCCATTTCTCTACACAATGGAAGTGTGCCATACATTAATTAATAACCAGTTGGCGCCAATACAAGTTCAATCCGAAGATGATGCACTAGTTTAAAATATTTGAAAATGTTATAAGAAGCAAATATAGATGATGAGAAATGCACATAGAAATTGAATATTACATGCAAATTAAAGAATTATATATTAAGGTGCTGTACAAATTGATCCGAGTCGTCCAATATAATCCACGAATTTCAAATTTTTATGGTTCGTAAATTTTCTCCCTACGTACCTAATAGTAAAAAGAACTCAATTTATGATATTTAGAACATAAATTTTCTCGCCAAAAAAGTAAATCGTAATAATATATATTTTCTCAAGATAAAAGCTTAAAAATATATAAAAAAAAAATGGTGATTGGTTACATGAGTATTATTTTAGAAATGACCTTAGATGTCAACTTAATTAGTAAGACATTGTCGCGCTACCTATAATTAATTTACTTTGATATTTTATCATAACATATCTTGCACTTTAGATATAGTATATTTGTTTTATTCGCTTAAGCTCTTGTTATATGCTTTAACTTGTAAATGTTTTTGGCACAGATTACATAACATGATAACAGCACTTAACTAAGTATTATAATCCATGCGGTTATTGTTCAATAAATTGAAGTTGGTATATAATTTAGCATGCAGAGTTGAACAAGAAAAGAGAAATGGAGAGGAAAGCGGGATGTCTTGAAATTTGAAGAGCTAGGGTTCCAAGTGGTAAATAAAATGCATGGGAGGAAAATATAGGAGAGTTGTGTGTGTTTGTCCTGGCACGGCACCTGAAGAAAGGAAATATAAAGCTGGTTCTTTTCCTTGATGTTGCTTCCCAAGATCAGTGCACTTTCTGAGTTGACCATGCATATGCCTTACAGTTCTGCAATCAGATCTAAAGGAAACATGAAAAGACAAAATAAAGAATAACCTTAATTCAACTATTCCTCTGGATTTGCACATACAAAATACCCAAATTGGCAGCACTAATTAGGAACAAATTATGAGTGGGGATGCGGTAATATATCTCTATTTTCAAATTTTAAAGAGTTGATCTGAATCGTTGAGATTGAATTATATATATATATATATATTTTTTTAGATTTTTTACAATTATTTTAGATAGCTAGATAGAAAATCACTTGATCTAATAGTTATGAACCATCCGAAAGTAGTGATTTTTTATATGCATATTACGGATTGATTCTTAATATATATGCATATCACCATAACCTTATATAGACAGTTTTTAAGATATTTATATTGATTTCTAATATTTCTGTAGTATTTAAATTAGAGACGGATCTACACTATACCTCCTTTCATTTTCAAAATTTTATTACTTAGACATGATTTTATTATATAATTTAGAGTACTAAAATGCAATTAATACAATTCACCTCCGTATATACTTTTTTGTATGTATTAATTTGACCCTAACATCATTAATAAATTTATATATGAACGATTTTGAACAATTATATATTCCGTACTTTTTTCCCTTGTTGTCATTCTTTTTAGAAATACAAAATTATGTAGTTATTAAATTGACAGCGGATATGTAGTTGGCCTAGCTAGCTCATATTGTACGTGACATCTGAAACCATTTGTTTTTTTTTGAGAAAAATCTGAAACCATTTGACCTAGCTATATAGTGTGCCTATTTATAGCTTTTCTGAAATAAAGGCTGAAAAAGTAGCAATGCAAAACAAAAACAAAGCAGCTAGTAGCTGGATACTATCAGAGAAAAGTTAGTTTTGACTCGATCAGTACATATGTATACTGTATCTGGTTCATTAGGTTCTCAGGCTTTTTTGTTCAATCCATCTGCTAATTGCCTAATTGTATGTATACTGTGTACCTATTTAGTCATGTTTTCTCCATAATTAGAGATGATGACGTTTCAAGAAATCATCGGTTGCAAATATATATAGGTTACTCCACTGCTGGAATGGAAAGGGCATTTCAGTTTTAAATTGTAGGAAGATGAGTATCCACACAGGCATCTTAACTATTATAATTGTTTTGGGGACCGTAAAAATTGAAATGCTAAATTATTTTTCTAAAGTATTTACATCTTAATTTGTACGGAAGTATGTATACTTGTGCACGGAAGTATATATATTTATGAGATGAATAGTTTTTACATAAATAATTGTCTTCCCAATCAAATTTCTCAAAACGTACATACACCATAAAAACCTGTGGGGACCACAAAACTACATTGGGGGGGGGGGGGGGCATACATATTTTTAGAGGTAGTTTTTTTTTTATCCATTCAATCTCGTCCATATTTTTGACGATATGTGACCTAGAAATTTTGCGAATCTAAAACCACGAAAGTCTTCTACGCAGTTTTCTTTTTCAAATTAATGAGATCCATGATGACGTACTTTCAAACACGTCGTCACGCAAGTAATTATACATCGTCGTGCAAGTATTATATATATATATATATATATACTTGCAAGTACTTTTTACATATGGCACTGGATTACATTTGAAAGTATTAATATCAAGTTATGTAAGTACTTATACTGTTATACATATGCACCGAAGTATTTATACTTATGATGTCAACTATTTTTGTTAGAAGAATGTTGATGCGGAGACGATTGGAGAAGGTTGATGCAGAGATACATGGTCCCTACTACTTCATTAGAGGATCGAAGGTTGATGCGGGGACTATTGGGGACTGGAAAAGGAAATGATCATATCAAGTTACACATGCAAGTATTAATATCTTAGTTTTGTTAGAAGAATGTTGACGCGGAAACGATTGGAGAAGGTTGATGCAGAGATACAGGGTCCCTACTACTTCATTAGAGGATCGAAGGTTGACGCGGGGACTGTTGGGGACTGAAAAAAGAAATGATCATATCAAGTTACACATGCAAGTATTAATATCTTAGTTTGTAAGTATTAATATAGTAGAACTAGGGTGCTCTTAAGCTCACTAAAGTTTTGGTGAGCTTAACTCTAAAACTCATCAAATCAATTTCAAATGACGAATCCAAACCGTTGAAACCCGCCTACCTTACGTGTGATGCATCTACATGTGAAATTTTTAAACATTCGAATTAATTTAGTATAAAGTCAAGCGGTCAAAAAACATTCAAAAATGAATGCACTAAAATTAATTTATTAACCTTCTAATTTTGACCGCTTGACTTTATACTAAATTAATTAGAATATTTAAAAAAATTTCACATGTAGATGCATCACATGTAAGGTAGGCGGGTTTCAATGGTTCGGATTCGTCATTTGAAATCGATTTGATGAGTTTTAGAGTTAAGCTCACCAGAACTTTGGTGAGCTTAAGAGCACCCTAGTTCTACTCGTGGAGATAAGTACGGAGACTGAAAAAGAAGGATCATATAATTAGTAAGGACCATAGCACAATCTTCCTATATTATTGCTATGGATACAATGTGAATACGATCGTGGAGGAAATTGAAAAAATTATCTAAATTGTATGGACGGAAAAAGAAACCCACAACAAAAATTTACTTTCAATGAAAAACATCTATTATATGTAGCCTTCAAACTATTACTTAATAAACAATTTCAAATTATTTATTTTATTAAAGATTCTATAAACACTAGTATCTTTTAGATATTAGTTTTCTCTATAATTGAACTTGTGTCTCTCCATAAAAGACCAGAGCTCACACTACTGCACTAAGTCTGCAATTCAATTCCTAATTATTTTTAATTTACTTTTTTTTAATAAACTGATGAATAAAAAAATAGTATATTGCCCCAATAGTGAAGTGTACATTGATATAATACTAAAGACTATATTAAGCAATGTTCAAGTGAATATTTAAGGAGTTTGAAAAATAAGTCTTAAAAATCAAGACAATTAAATTTAAAACCATGTGACAACTATTATGGTTATATCCTAATTGAAATAAATAAATGTACATCGACACAATAATTAACATGTGTGCAATTTGAGGTACGTGAAATTTTACAAAGAATGTTCAGAAGTGAGTTCACAAAGGATAGTTATTAAGTCAGAAAAAAAAAAAAAAAAAAACTCATATATATGCATGAAAGGAGTACATATTTTGAAAGGGCGGTTTTTACTTCATGCAGTGCACTATAATATAGCTCAAAACAGTCTTGCGCATGATTCTTGCACTGCACAAGTAAAATACTGCCCAGTTAAAATGTGCATCCCATGAAAGGAAAAATATGTGGCGGACCGCTCTGGTTAATTTCCTTATTAATTCATTAACATGAGATCTGTTGTCATAGGATCAAATTATTAGAATTAACTAATACTAAATTAGAGTAATCTTTTTTTTTTTTGAGAAAAACTCGTAGGTAAAATTAGAATAATCTCATTTTGGTACTATTTTGTTGCACCTAGCTAGCTAGCAACGACGTACATATTGAGAGTTGAATAGACATTTTTTACCAAAAGAATATAAGGCATTTATTTTATTGAATCCTAAGAAAAACTTACACCAAAGAATAATCCAGATATATATATAAAGCGCAAATATCAAGCATTTACAAATAATAGAAAAAAAAAAACAGCCAAAATTGTTAACGGAGTTCCAAAAAAAATAAAAGAGCTACTTCGGATAACTAAATTTGGATCCCTTGAACTAATACAAAATTTTTAGTTTAGAATCTAACCGTCCGGTTACAATTTGTACAAATATTAGAAGTGCCTTCCAATTATAATTTTGGACCGATTTGGTCCGGATTTTCATCGAACGGTCCAGATCCATACTAAAATTTTAAGTTACTTTAAGATATCCGGATCCATGGCCACTCGGATGTACCTTCCATTCTAAACAAATGATCCAACAATTTTGGAATATTTGATCCCTTAAACAACAAATTGGCAGCAATCGGTCTTGATGAAAAAAAAAGTTTCACTAGGCCAGGCCTTCAAAACCAAGGCATCTAATTTTGTTGTTTATAAAACACGACACGCCTATATATATATATATATATTTAAAGATAGGCCCTATAAACGGGCCTTTAATATTACAGCAATTCATCATTTTTTTTCATTTCTCGTCAAAATTATTTCCCCGGCAGAAGAATGAATTAGGCCCGAATTTTTATTTATACCATAATAAAAAATAAAAAAAATACCAAAACACTCGAGAGATTTTCACATCTATCTAGACCGCTAAGTCAATATGCGGCTTTATTTTTTGGGGTTGCAAATTGGCTTGGCGGCCTCCTAAAAGTCCAAAAATACACTATAATATTAAATATATATAGGTTTTGAGGGGTCTCCAAACTAATATGCGGACCCATTTTTGGAGAGCCACAGATTGATTTGGAGGCCCAGGTAGATGTGGAATTATCCATAATTTAGGTTGTTTTGGTTTATTTTTTCTTTTTTTTTAAATGGTATAAATAAAAATTTCGGAAATTAAGCTGTGCAGCACTTCGGCACCTACTGGCCCGATGTTAATAAAATCCAAGGTAGTCTTTAATTATCATTCTTGTACTCTCAGTTTCTTCGTACAGTGACTTAGCTAGACTATATCATAAGCTTGTGCTCGTTACAATGTTTAATTGTTTATACAAGGTAGTCTCAGTATAAGCTGGTAATAGAAGCTCAAAATAATAGGGGGAACAAGTATGTATATCTCTATAAAACCTTAAAATTACATAATTTTTCTTCTTCTTAAATTCATAATATTATATTTATTCTTTTAAATTTTAAAAATAGCAAATTTACACAATATATACTTTTTCTATTAAAACTCATTTTAAATTTTTAAAGTTTCTATTTTACTCTCTAATAATAAAAAGATATATGTAGCATGTGTAAGAGAAATATTTTGTCTTCTAATTGGCCGGTTTATGTGGACAAATAATTTATTTCTCTACTTGTTGCACAAAAATAGTAACATTTAGGCAAATGCTTGTTTGTGTGTCACGAGTAGAAAAATGGATTATTTGTCATCACACACTGATCAATTAGAAGATTGAACATTTCACTTACAAAAGTACATATTTACTTAATAAAGGGAAAAGAGAAATTAAACTTTCATAATAAAATGAGTTTTAATAGAAAAGACAATAAATTGGATTGATTTGTGAGATCTGAAATTTAGAAAGATAAATATGATATTATGAATTTAAGAAGGAAAAAAAAAATACATAATTTCGATATTTTTGAAGGATATGTATGAAATTCCTGCTAATCTATGTTAACGTACGCAAGCAGAGAGATGATTTGGTTTATGTTTCAAAAGCTCAAATGCTCAATGGTTTTAACTTGTGTAAGTTTTGCACAATAAAATGGCAGTTTATGCCTTCAATTTAAAGGCCTAACTAAAGCTTCGCCTTCATCAGAAAAACATTGGAACTAATATTAATTATGTTAGCTAGAAAAGGCGCTATAGTAAACAATAATTTATGGCTTTGGAGATAGTACTTATTTATTTTATTTTTTTAAAAGGCAAGTGTCAACTTGATATATCATTACAAAAATAGCTTGTGTAAAAGCACAAATGAAGGGCTCTATGGTGTGAGAGAAATAGAAAAATTTTCACGGTCTTTTTCAAGCCGATGTATATCTTAATTAATGATACGACACTCGAAATTTTTTTTTGGAAACAATTGAGAAAGACGCCAGTTAGAGTCTAGGGAAGGGCATGGGGCTATATTCTGTGTTTTGTCGCAGACAATTTTTTATAGTTGAGTTGTTTGTTATTTTAATCAGGTACAAAGATCGAATATGTGGGATGTAAATAATATTTTTCTTATTAATATGTCTGTTGGCGGTATTTCACCGCCAACCTTCAAAATAAAAAAAATAAAAAAACACAAATGAAAATAAAGCATTACATAAACAATGAATAGAAATGTAAAATTAGCGGCCGAAATGCTATTTTTTTTTTTTTTTCTCTTTCTATTTGTGCGATTCTTTTTGGGTTCCATTCTAGCCCAAAGTCCAACAACTATCGGGCCTAATACAATTCCGAAGAATCCTTCGGTCACTTTGCAAAAAATGTACGAATGTGGCACCAAACATCTTCAATTAAAACATCTGAAAAATAAGATATACGTTGAATTGAGAATCAAGCGAGGTCAAAAATATTTTTATCCCAAAATTGCAATTCCAATAATGTTGATGTATGAACTCTATATGAGCAATTGGCAAAGGATATAATTTGCATTTCGCACAAGATTATCACGGTTAAGCAAACGAACAAGAACAAGAAAAGACGACAAAACATTTTTGCTTTTTTTTGCAGAGCCTTGATTGTCCGTAACATCTTCTGGAATAATCATCTACAATCCCAAGATATTTTGTTAGTATCAAATTTTAATTGGACGTTTATGAACCTGGATTTTAATTTTGACGGCCCAATTTGCCCATCTTAGTAGAAAGAATTGCAGAAAGGCCCTTGCAGCCCCAAATTGAATTACTAAATTGTCCGACTCGTTCCCAAGTTCAAAATCCTAGCGCGTATGAATTTCCTGTAGATGGACCAAAAAAGAGAATGTAACATTTTGTTTGTTTTTCTTAGTAACATAAATATTGAGACCAAATTTTATATTTTTTGAAATTTTTTTACTATTTATTAAGCCACTTTGAAAATTGTTGATTCAACGGTGGCTTAACCAAACAGTAAAATCAGAAGCTACCGTTGGATCAGCAATTTTCAAAGTAGCTTAATAAATAATAAAAAAATTTCAAAAAATGTAAAATTTGGTCTCCAAGCACATTTTAATATGGAGAATACATCTAACGGTTTGAATCGATCATTTGGACTTAAAAATCGGAAAATGACTTGGTTGCACGGGAGGCGTGGTGCAATTATTAGCCAATCTCTATATATATAATAGTGCCTTGCAAAATATAGTAGATAAGGTCTAGACTGGTGTATAAAAACAAAATAACTGCAACCCTCCCATAAAAATAGAAACCTCAGCAGTTGCACCTTTAATGTTATTAGTATTAAAAATTAGCTAATAGAAAAAAAAAAGAAAAGGAAAATACATTTAATACCCACTCTCGTAGTCTCGTTTACCCCTCGACCTCCCCTTATACAAATTATCCTTAGTTAAAATTAAAAGGTCAACGATCAAATTTTATTTTTTGAAGGTCTACTAACTATAATAACATTTTAAAAAGCCACATAGTGTCCTTTAATTACATTTTTTTTTCCCTTCACAATAATAATAATTGAACTATAAAGACCTCTGATTTTTAATCATTACCAAACAACATCATCTTCTTAGTAAATAAATGGTCTCTCTATAATATAACAGTTAAAAGATGAAACCGAATGATTACTTGATTAGGGTACGTATATGGATAAGCAGTGTACGCACATAAGACCACTTTCTTCCGTTCCTTTTTTCAAACACCAATCCGCAATTTATAAAGAAAACTTTTTTTTATTCCAACTACCTTGCCCATTGTTTGTGGCTATATTTTCGGAAGTAATTCACAATTCGATTTCTTTTTTTCTAAAATCGAGTCAATTTAAAAAAAAACTTACATAAATAAATAAAGAAAAAAATTATTTCGGATGGTCCGTATTTTTAACAATAAATATAAAGTTTGAATTAGTTCATAAAATGTGATTTACCATTATTAGGCCTCAAGTATCGGCCATTTTTATTAATACCCTAAAAAAAAAAAATTAAAAATGTCCTCCGATTTCATTTTTTTTTTATAAATGCCCCGACCGCCAGGCCCACGGGCGGCCCAGAAATGCCACCAGACTGCCAGGCCCACGGGCGGATCACAGTAGAAGCCCCCCCCCCCCCCCCCCCCGCGTCCACGGACGGTCCACTTTTCTTTTCTTTTTTTAGAGAGATCTTAGTATTTTGATTTAAATAATTTTGTGAAGAAAAAGTTTTCTTGTTTAGAGTGTATGCCAAAAAATAAGACATTTAATATATTTATGAAGATGAAGTGATGTCGTAACTCTTTATAACTTTGATTTGATTTGTCAGTTGGATATCACAAGTTTAAAGATAACACTAATTAAGGACTTGGCCTTAATTCTAAAAAAATTATTTTATTCATACATAAGAAAATATAGTTAGATTGCCTAAATGATATACATATACATATATATACATATATTATATTATATATACATATACATATACATATATTATATTATATATACAGAGAGTGGCTAAGCTCAAATCGTTTGTTCCTGGGCTCAGGAACAAACGATTCAGTTCTCTGATTTCCAAAGTTCAAACGGCCGATCCAAACCGTTAGATGTTTAATCTATGTTAAAATGTGCTTGGAGACAAAATTTCATATTTTTTGGAATTTTTTTACTATTTATTAAGAGGGTTTGAAAGTCGCTGTTTTTTTATGGTGCAAAATTTTAATAAAAACAGCAACTTTCAAACCCTCTTAATAAATAGTAAAAAAATTCCAAAAAATATGAAATTTTGTCTCCAAGCACATTTTAATATAGATTAAACATCTAACGGTTTGGATCGGCCGTTTGAACTTCGAAAATTGGAGAACCCAGTCGTTTGTACTTGAGCCCAGGAACAGACGATTTGAGCTTAGCCATTCTCTATATATACATATACAAATATTATATTATATTATATATACATATATTATACATATATATATAGCCCATGCGGCAGCAGCAAATGCGGTGGGCGCATGCGGCATTTGACCTCTTCTGGTAAATCAGCAAATCTGGACTGATGTAGGGACCAAATTGTAAAAGTGATTATATTAGCATGTAGAGAATTCAAAAATACACAGAATTGATACAAATTTCAATTTATTTGGATTTTTCTACAGTTAGTTATGAATTTCCAAAGTTCAGCTTTCGAAAAAACTTTAAACATCCATAACTTTGGCTAGAAAAGTCGGATTTTGGAGTATGACCACTTTTCGGAAATGGAAGGACGAGACGGATCCGAATATCACCCCGGCGGCCACCCTCGAGTATTCAAATCATCAAAATTTCAAAAAAACATCGTTTAGTGCCTCAAAAACTCAGTTTAAATTTTCGTTCGACGGTAAGCATTAAAAAACAACGATTTCAAACCATCTTAATAAATAGTAAAAAACATTCAAAAAAATATAAAATTTGGTCTCCAAGCACATTTTAATATAGATTAAACATCTAACGATTTGGATCGACTATTTGAACTTCGAAACTAGAGATATGGGCGCGAATTAAAACACCCCGTTTAATTCGCGAAGTAGCGTAGCCTTACTCTACATGCATATATATGTATATATAATATAATACATTTCTATATATGTATATTATATATATAATATATAATATATAATATTTGTATATGTATATATTTAGATATACATATATACATATATTATAAAAAAAATGAGTTTATAAAAAAAAATTGTATATATGTATATGTGTATATGTGTATATGTATTTTTGTATGTATGTATGTATGTATGTATGTATGTATGTATGTATGTATGTATACTAGTATCGTGTCCGTACTTTGCAACGGAGACATATTATATAAATTGAATAGAATATGAAAAGACTTTTTTGTTTGGCATTTACACAAAATTAAAAAAATATATATTTAAAGGAATATAAAAAACACAAATGAAAAAAGAGAAATTCAAATGATAAATAACAATAAAAGAAAAAATAACAAATGGAAAAAAATTGGATCAAATATAACATGAAAAAAAATTCTTGAATTATCATTGCGATTTAATATCTAATTTTCTCAACAAGCAAGACATGTCATTAAACGATTTAGAGGAGAAATGATCTGTAAAGAAATAAAATTCGGAAAGATATGATTAAATAATTCAAATTAGGATTTTCTATACAAATATATTATTGATGAAAATTTCTCTACATATCATTTCTCTACACGAAAGTTCTAAATATTTTTTATTTTCTCTCCATATTGGAAATATATGATTATTTTTTATCAGCACAAGATCTACTATTCATCTATTCGCAAAGGGGTAATGACATCAGCACAACATAAATTGTTAATGACACAATATTATTTAAAAAAAATATTTGATAGACAAATTTACCCTTCAGTTGCTGCCTCCTCAACATTTGATTGATTTTGCAATATTAATTTCCATAATAGGTAATCCCATGCAGGAAATAAATATTTTGTACAATTAATGTCCCTAGTAGATCAGTTAATTCTTTATAAAGAGGACATAAATATATATTCTAGTATCTATCTAAGTTCAAATGAGAAGCAATAGTATTTTTTTTTTCTTTTTTGATATTTTAATGGAAATTTGAAGTTATCAAGTTTTATATCTATATTAATGAAATATATATTCTAGTATCTATCTAATTAGCCATAAGTGCTTTTATTTTTATTTTTATTTTTATTTTTTATTTAACGAAAATATGTGATTTAAAAAAAATAATAAAATATTTCCAAAAATATAGAATTTGGTCTTCAAGCACATATCAATATGAAGATCATGTTGAGAAATTTGAATCGACTGTTTGAACTTTAAATATGAAGATATGAACGGAAAATAAAACATCATCTTTATTTTCCAAAGCATGATAACCCCTCTCTCTCTCTCTATATATATATATATATAGAGAGAGAGAGAGAGAGATTAACTAATATGCTTTCGGTAGCACTTCGGCCGAAGTGCTATCGGTCCAAATTTGAAATTTCAAAATCCAAAAAGTCAATCTGAATCGTTCATCTTGTTCTCCATATTAATATGTGCTTGGAGACCAAATTTTATATTTTTCTGAATTTTTTTACTATATATTAAGCTACTTTGAAAATCGCTGATCCAACAATGGCTTAACAAAACAGTGCTACCGTTGGATCAGCGATTTTCAAAGTGGCTTAATAAATAGTAAAAAAATTCAGAAAAAATGTAAAATTTGGTCTCCAAGCACATATTAATATGGAGAACAAGATGAACGGTTCAGATCGACTTTTTGAATTTTGAAATTTCAAATTTGGACCGGTAGCACTTCGGCCCAAATGCTACCGAAAGCATATTAGTCAATCTCTCTCTCTCTCTCTCTCTCTCTATATATATATATATATATAGGGTCTATCTAAATTTCTGCTGGCAGCATTTCAGCAGAGGTGCTACCAGGGCTATATTTAGCCGTGTGATGTCCAAAGAACAAATCCAAACCGTTAGATGTTTAATCTATATTATAATCTGCTTGGAGACCAAATTTTACATTTTTTGGAATTTTTTTACTATATATTAAGCTGGTTTGAAAACCGCTGATTTCAGTAAATTTCTGCAGCATTGAAATCAACGGTTTTCAAACCAGCTTAATATATAGTAAAAAAATTCCAAAAAAACGTAAAATTTGGTCTCCAAGTAGATTATAATATAGATTAAACATCTAACGGTTTGGATTTATTGTTTGGACATCACAAAATAAAAATAAAAACAGCGGCAGCACTGCCGGTAGAAATGCTGCCGGTAGCAAATTAGCCACAGCCTATATATATATATCATGACAAACATATTTTTTTTTTATAAGTTCATTATATATGGC
Organism: Carex rostrata; assembly: GCF_964058835.1. NCBI lineage: Eukaryota > Viridiplantae > Streptophyta > Magnoliopsida > Poales > Cyperaceae > Carex > Carex rostrata. The sequence goes on from NC_135925.1 coordinate 6,668,935, forward strand.
CATTACAAACATCAAAATAATGCATTAAGCATATATTTAAAATAAATCAACAACAAGACAATTGACTTAGATAAAAGAAACAAATTAAGCCATCCGAAAAAACAGAAGTTTTTCTTAATGAAATAACAAAATATTTTGTTTATAATTTATTTTCATTTAATTTCAAGAAAATTAAAAAAGGAAAACAAAAGTAATCTTTAATTTCTATTATAGCTGATACTTTGAGTTTATAATTACTAAATTTATGAGAGAATATTCTAAAACGAAATACAAATAAGTATGAAATTTTCTCTTATATGCTAAAAACAAATGCGGACAAAGTTTAAATTTTCTTACTATACATACATTGAGTTGTTTCTTTTTCTTTTTTCAAAATATTATGAAAAATCTGCTAATTAAAGAAGTAGAATAAATTGAAATAAGGAAAATTGATGAGGGTCAAGTTGTCTATTAATTAGATTCTTTGAATTGTGCTCTGCTGATAACAATTATTTTAGTGTCAATATCAGTATCCTTCACAAAGATACAGAAGCTCTAAAATTGGAAATATATAATTGTTTCTATTTTTATTGTCGAAATTATAAAGGAAGAGAAGAATGAAACGAAGAAAACAGAGAAATAAGGAAATAATTTAATTGTAGGAATCATAGATAATTATAAAAAGAAATAAGGAAACAGATCGCTAGATATTCATTCAATTTTAATTGTAACAAACTATGTAACAGTCTGTGTGGCGAGTATGTTTTTAACTAAATTTAGACTTCTACACATAGAATAGATGTATTTGAACAAAAGAAGACAAATTATGTAATCGGAGAGCTGATATTCAATTCAAAAATTCATTTTTCAATCTCAGCCGTTGACAGATCAGGACAACTACGTGCATAATATATGTATGTATGTATGTATTATAAAAACCGAAAAAAGAGAAGAAGATCAACAAACTATCAGAGCTTGAAATTTTTTGAATAAAGGTCAAGTCCTTAATTAGTGTTATATTTAGACTTGTGATATCCAACTGACAAATAAAATCAAAGTTCACCAAAAAAATAAAATCAAAGTTATAAAGAGTTACGACATCATTTCATAAATATATAAAATGTTTTATTTTTTATTTTTTGACATACACTCTAAACAAGAAAAAAATTTCTTCACAAAATTATTTAAATCAAATACTAAGATCTCTCTAAAAAAAAAAAAAAAGTGGACCACCTATGAGTGGGGGAGGGGGGGGGGGGGGCGGTCCGCTTGTGCTGTGACTCGTCCGTGGGCCTGACGGTCTGGTGACATTTTTGGGCCGCCCGTGGGCCTGGCAGTCGGGACATTTATAAAAAAAATGAAATCGGAGGGCATTTTTAAATTTTTTTTTTTTTTAGGGTATTAATAAAAATGGCCGCTCAAGTATCATGCTTTGTTGTCTTGCGCATCTCACGAGTTTTTCCCACGCTATTTTTTGGAAAATCATTTTGACAAAACAGTTTTTGTTTCATGCAGTTTACGAGTTGCATCGCTATTTTGATTCTATTGTCCGTGCGATGCACGAATTAAAATCCGCTTTGTCAAAATCTTCACCCTTTTTTTTGTGTAGCTTTGTTGTTCTATCCTTCTTGTAACCTTTCCATTTTAGTTTCTTCCAAAATAAAAAAAATGGCAATCCATTCTTAATCTTCCTCTTCTTCTCGTCCTTCAGGTTTCGCTTGCCCGCTGATGCAAGCTGCCTCCTGTACTATCAGTATCAAAGGAGCTACTCAATAGGACTGATAGAATCCTCATGCATGATGCCTCCATCTGTGTCCTTTAGATTGTAGCAGGAAGATTGGTTTGGATGATTGTATCAATTGCCATTACCGGATGTAGTGCTGGGAAAGAGAAATTAGTGACCGCATGGCACGAAATGGTCGGTGGCGGTGATTGTTCTCATGGGATTGGGGTGCTATGCCAAGTGTCTGTTGTTTGATGCATCGACATCAATATTGGATCTCTCATGCTCTCAAGCTAAGAAATTAAAACCTTCAAAAAGAAAAAAAAATGGGCTATGTCTTTTTTTTTTTTCTTTTTTAATTGATGGACCAGGATTAGTAAACATGTCCAAACTAAAATATGTACGTGTCCGGTGTCTATAAGGGGATAGCGCAGGGCAATAAAGAACAAAATTGAACTAAAACACCATTCTCGGCCCTTATTTATCATAAATTATCACCTTTTGTAATGACAATTATTATACGAATAATGACTTTACTAAATTATCACTTGACATTTAGTAAATTATTATTCCACGTTATTCGAATAATACTCGATTTAAAACTTTGTTGTTTGGAATTTGCATTTTCAGTTTCAATATTTATATGAATTATCACTTATTGTAAGGAGAATCATATGTTGATCAAATCATTACTTCCTATTAGACAAATTATTATTTTGATTAAAAATTATCCTAATTTTTGCTATTGTAGTTTCAATTTCTATATGAATTATCACTTTCTGTAATGAGAATTATCACTTGACATTAGTGAATTATTTCCTGCTATACAAGTTAATTTGTTTCATAAAAATTGTTTGGAATGTTCCCAATATTAGTTTTAATTGCAAAATTCGGACTGAAAATGTGAAAGGAAAGTGTAATGTCGAAATCCAAGCAGTAAGTGTTTAAAGAAGGTTAGACCCGTCAAAACATATTGAGTCTTCTTCAGGACGCCGTCTTTTCCCGGGAATGGTTTAAACAGTCACTTTCTATTTTAGGCTCTATACTAAGAGTGAGTCTATGGTACTATGCATATCACGGGTTGTTACCGTGTTACGGCTCTATATTTGAGTTTTTAAATCCTAACGGTCGATCCGAACCGTTCATCTTGTTCTCCATATTAATATATGTTTGGAGACCAAATTTTACATTTTTTGAAATTTTTTTACTATTTTTTTAGATATTTAGAAAATCACTTGATCTGAAAATTTTGGACCATCCAAAAGCAGTGATTTTCAATAAATCTACAAAAATAGTAAAAAAAATTCAAAAAATGTAAAATTTGGTCTCCAAACACATATTAATATGGAGAACAAGATGAACGATTCGGATCGACCATTAGGATTTGAAAACTCAAATATAGAGCCGTAGCACGGTGACAAATCGTAATATGCATAGTACCATAGACTCACTCCTATACTAATTTTAAACTTTTCATATATAGGTTTGGAGCAAGATAACGGAACAACTTAGATGGAGCTAGTTATCAGATCCCCAATAATAACAAAGACAAAAAAAAAATTAAGAAACAAGAGAATAATTTACTTGTTCATAATTTCGTAGTTCTTAAACAAAACAGAAGAAATACAATAAACAAAGCTACAAGAAAGAGGCCGATTCCCTTACTTTTCAGAGGGACACAACCATGTCCCCGACCTAATAAACACGAACCATCAATTCTGACTGAAATAGCCATAGATAGTTACAAGCATGATAAGACAGATAAAACCAACGAAGAAGAAAAGGGTGATGTAGCAGTTGCATGTATTTCTTGCAAATCACCGCCATCTGCAATACCTGTGAAAGACAATTTATGTTTTGAGTTTCATTTGTATGATTTTTCATCCAAAAAAGAAGCTCCAACTCTCTCAAAAGCACACAAACAGAGATGAAGGAATAATCCTGAGTTAACCTATTTTGTAAACTATATGCTATTTCAGAAAAAGACTCATCGAAGCATAAGTTTGGTAAACCAGAATGCATAACAACACTGTCATTTCTCATTAGTAGACATTGCCAGTTTTGATTTGAAAACACCATAATGTGAAACTTGTCCCTAACTAAAAATGAGAACACCACTTTCCATCTTTTATAAACTTTCACTTTCCCAATGATATGAGAAAGCTGCCCCTTTCTAAAGTTTATGATGTTTGTGGGCTAAGTAGCCAACAAGCACACAACATGAGAAGCAACTTTATTTATTAAAAAAAAAAAAGAGTAAGAATGAGACAGTAGCTACTTGCTAAATTATGCATGATAGTTGCTACTTGCAATAGAAATTAGTTACCAATACATACCATTAACATCAAAATATGCGAGTACACTTTATTTTAGCATATTTGCCAGGCTGAAATCTTGCTTATCTTATCTACATAAACAGCTAAGAAGGCCTAGTGGGTCCCTTAGAAAGACTTGTTAATTTTCTCCCAACTAACCTTTGATTTAGAGCCTTTTGCCCCTACAAAGCAAGCTGGTACTTAACAAGTTAGAAGAGCTAGATTAGCATCTTACATATAGGATTTTACAATAGATCACTTTATATCTCCTCCATATTTTTATTTTTATAATGTATAGTATATTTCCTATCTTATCCTGCCGAAATTTTTTCAGTTACAACCTCAAACTTTCATAATTCGCACTTTACCAACCCAGTCTGCACACGTGGCAAGTAGTGAATTTTGCATCAAATGGTGGTAAAGTAAAGTTTGAGGTGGTAACTAATAAAATAACGGCTTATCCTGCTCCTTTAGCATTATTATAGCAATGGTTATTTCTTATTGGAATATCCCAAAATAAGGGCATAATACGGCCGGTGAAAATATTCAATTACTAGCATGTTTTTATATAAAGAAAATAATGGCTAAATTAGTAGTTACTTGCATAATCTATACAAACATTGGAAACTGAGTTTCATAAGCATGAACATGCTGCCTGAAACCATACGTGTCTTAGCTAATATTTCATTATACCATATGTGTTACATTTATCTTGTTGGATCACAAGTGTTAGTGGAATATTTGATCTTACCTAATTGGACTATTCTACAATATCTACAAAAAGTCTTATTCTAGGCTATTCACAAGACAATTTATAAATTAGATAGAAATAATAAAAAGAATTTACCATGGAAAAAAAGAAATAACAAATACAAAAACAATAGTGGCTGCACAAACTTGCTTCATATATGTAATTTTGTCCAAACTAGTCTATACCTGTAGACTCTTCGTATATACCATTTCAGCCTTTTAGCATACAACACAATTTTTTGTCCTGTTGAGTCGCTGTTATAACTATACTCTCCCCAGATTGCATCTCAAAAATCCTAGAAATGTACTAGGCTTCCACAAACCAGTGTTATCAGAACCGGAACGGTCCGGTGGTTTAACCGGAAAAAACCGGAACCGGTCACCTATCCGGTTCGGTTCTGTAATTGGATCGTTTCTAGTAATGAACCGGTCAAAAACGGTTAAACCGCCTGATTTTCATAAAAAACGCTGATTTAAACCGTCCGGTTCAAAACAGGTTTTTTAGATCTCCTATGACGCTATCGTTTTTACCTTTCCTTCTCAACCAAATCTATTCTCCTCCGATCAAGAACTGTATAAAGATTTTCTTCCAAATCTTTCCTTCTTGACATTTTAAAATCGATTTTCTTCCAATCTCCTCTCTATAAAAGATGGAAACCAATTACTTTTTAAATCTCTTTGAAATCTTCTTCTATTTCAATCTCCTCTCTGTAGATAATTTGGTTGTGGGTCAATTTCATTTTCAACACTTTATTTGAAAGATGATCACAAAAGAGGCTACTAAGATCAAGAACTGTAAGTAATTGTATGAATGTTTTGTGTTAATTTTATTGAATAGATCTATGCATATAAGATGTTTGATGAAATGCTCAAACCAAAGAGCATGCTGGTTATGTCCTACCAAAGCTAGCTGGTACTAAGAAAATCATAAACTCAAACTGTTTTTGAATTAATTATGAAGTAGTAATATGTGTACAAGATCATGAGGAATAGTTGTTGGTACAATTTTCCTTTTAGTTGAATTCTTATTGTAATTATTTGATTTTTAGAAACTGTTTTCAGCTCTTTTCAAAACTGTGCAAGGCGGAGACAGTTTGTGACAACTGGGCGGAGCAGGGAAGTAGGAAGGAACATAGCGGGGATACCAACCGGTAAAATCAACTGTTGGGATTGAGGAGAAGAACCATAGGTACCGGACTGGTACAGGGACCTTCTGGTATGAGAAGCTCCAGAGGTCTCTCGTTGCAAATTTCACAACTTCAACTGCTTCTTTCAACTCATTTAATCTTTATGGTCTAATTTTTCCTTTTTACTTTATTTCATTTATTTTTTATACTTGTTTTGAGCATTTTTACTGTGACCATACACTTCAGATTTAATTTCATCACTGCATTGTGTAATTATGATGACTAAAAACATACTGTATAAATTAGATGCTTTGGATACGATGAAAATTTTAATTTCTGATAATAAGTTATGTATATTTTAAAAAACCAGTAATTGAACCGGTTGAACCACCGATCCGACTAGTGAACCGTTGAACTGAAGCTTGAGCAGTTCAATGTCCGGTCCGGTTTTGATAACATTGCCACAAACATCAAGGAACTACATTTAGACGTATATTTACTTAATTTGGACCAAATTAGACAGAGAGAAATTTACTAGGCCAAAAATCGTAATGAACTAGATTAGAAAAATATTTAATTAGTTTTGATCAAATTATATAAGAAGAAGGTTCGTAAAAATATTGTTTTTTTGCTCCATATATTCCGATTAAGTTATTATGTTAATTTCAGAGCTAAATGTTATCAAACACATCCGACCCATTGATGTTCTTAGAAATGAACAATGCATGAATTCGGATCTGATGAAATCCTAGCAGGATTTTAGCACCCTGTTATCCCTCTCTCCCTCTCTCTCTCTTTTGAAAGCTTCACAGAAGCTGCAAAGTCGTGAGAGGGGCTCGAACTCTCAACCTTAGGGTAACCGCAGTCCTAGGACTTGTTCTCCTAGCCAACTGTGCTACCGCCCCATCTCCTATCTCTCTATCTCTCTCCTCTTTCTCTCTCCTCATTCTTTTGAGAAGAGAGGTAGAAAGGGATAACAGCGAGCAGATTAGGACGCAAAATGCATGAATGTCTAAAATTATAAAATTTAGATTTCAGATTAAGAGTGGAAAAATAGACAAATAAGCCACTACACAACCAAAGAGTTCATTGTTGGTTTCTTATCAAGTGCCAAAAGGAGCTCTACATTTGGCAATGTTCAATTTTGTATTGCTTGTGAGATGGAATAAGATCAACCGTTCAAATTTATCTTTAACATGTAAATATTTATTTTACTTGTACCAAAATTTAGTCGTAGTTATGGCAGAAAAGGTATATTTGATCCATCGTCCTCACTAATTTCATTTGTTGTAATAAAACAAGCAAGTATATCTTATTTTTTTCGAAGCAAATGATAATCTAAATCCATGAAATCTTTAAATAAACAATTTTGTATCCTATAAATTACAAGTCCAGTAAGGAAGCAATAAAGGGGAGGTATACTCACATCACATCTAATCTGTGGAAGGGAATATGTGAGATTAGATCTGGAGCCTATTTATTGCCAAAATAATAATATACTACACAAGTTCATTAGAGGGATCACTTCATAATTATTTATTTTGACAATATTTAAGCTAAATTTAAAATCCAACATGATAAAAATGAACTATAATGCATATATCATGTCAATTAAATATGATGAAATTTGATGTATGTTTCACAGTGCATCAAGTGACTTAATATTTCAACGACTCGGAAATTTAGGACTTTTGGTGCATCATTAAACAATACTTAAATTGTATAAAATTTTATTATTAGGCTCTCTATATCCAATAACATGCATATAAATTTACTTTTCAATTTTTTAATTTTATTTGAATATTTTAACAAAATTAATAGTTAAGATTGTCAAAGTAACCATTACCAGGTAATCTCTAATGAATAAGTAAAAATATATCTTTTTTTTAAGTCTGGCTAGTACCGTTACTCTTTAGATGTGATTCACTTACCACAAATTAACTTAATATCAATAATCATCAAAATAAATGGACACTTGGAAGATTATGCCTTGTCCACTAGTTCAAGGTTTTGACTCTTTAATTTGTACAGAGCAAACACAGAAAAACAAACATTTTTTTTTATGTGGGTATATCTCTCAAGGTCAAAATCAAAATTTATTCATTCACTTGAGTTTCTGATTTCAAAAGATAAAAGGCGAATAAGAAGTATGTCACCCTACCAAGAAAATATCTAGCACAATACCATTTTTATTTACGCAAAGATTGTCATATGAAATTAGACGCCAATTTGATCCATATCTGCTATTTATTAAAGCAATGACAATATTGCAATGGTTATGCATTAAAGACCTTTTAATAAATGCGCAACTTAATTTATATCTTCGTAGTAGTGTTAAATACTTTTTTAATGAGGTTTAATAAGATGGGAATGAGAACCATATGATAGAATTAATTCACATTATAACTTGTTCAAAGGCAATATGAAAGAATTCATTCACATTAATTATACACGTATAAACATACTTTCATATCTATTGAGTTGGTGGTAGACAAAAATTCGACACATTTAATTTACCATGTTGTCCCCACATTTGGCTGCTCAATGTATAACTATAATATTGTTTGTGCATGCATTGAGAAGTTCAAAGGCTTTTAACTTTATAAATGAAAAAATAAAGATAGACACAACGCTAGACGCTAGTTCCCTTTTTTACAACAAGGAAACTATTCCCCAACTGAAATGGAATAAAATAGAACCCAAAGGAAAATTCCAATCCGCTATATATTGACACCTGGTTCGTCCTACAAAAGCAATTATAGTGCTTTGACACTCGTCAATCTAGTACTCCATCTAACACGCAAATAGAAATTAAAAGACAAACAAACAAGCAACCAACCTCGAGAACACAAAATTAAAGATCTTCATAAAGAACAAACAACAACGCAATAAACAAGCAAAAAGCCACAAGAGCCCTAAACAAAGAAAAGCATCCAATAGAAAATTACGTGAAAAGTTTGGGGGGGAAAAATAAAGAAAAGACTTAATACGTACCAGAGAGAGAGAGCCATGGATTCTGCATGGACAAGCCACCTTAGCATCAGTCTTTCCCTTTCTCCTTATTGTATCCATCCCAAAGCTGTATGAACTGGTTATCAGCTGACGTGGCACCAGCCCCGCCTCCGCCAGCTGGTGTGCTGAAGTAAAAGGGGAGGTTGGATCCATCCAAATGGTGTGAGTGTTGGTGGTGGTGCTGATTGTGGTGGTGAATTTGTGAGGATGGAGAATTGGACTGAAGGGTCCCCCTATTGACGCCAACTAAATTCAAACCCGAAGATATCGAGAAGTTCAAATTGTAGTCACCCGTGGTGGGGCCCACGGCTGCTGCGACCGGAATCAGGTTGCTACTGTCTTGCAGAAATGAAAACTGCTGCATCTCCTGGTGATCCCCGGGGGCCACCGCAACTGTTGGAGACCCCGCCGCAGTCACATTCTGCGAGAAGTTTAGGGACATCATCCCCATCTGCGGGAAGTTGCTGTAGGCCTGAGGAGAAAATCCATGATGAATCTGGGGGGGCTGGTTGTGGTTTTGGTTCTTTCGATTATGGGGATAGAAACCAGATTGGTTGAGATAGTCGGCTGTGGTTAAGACTGCTGCGGTTGGGAGATGCCAACCGCCTTCCTGCTTCTGAGCAATGCAATCCCCTGACGAGCTCGTGGGCCCAGCCGCTGCCCCACCATGACTGGATGCTCCAGTTAATAGCTCAGTAAAAGAAGCACCGCCTTGTGCAGTAGTTGCATGAGGAGTATCGTCTTGACTCTTCTCTTTATCCTTAGTTCTCTCCCGGGCCCGTTCTCTTGCTTTTACACGATTCTCAGACCGGGAAAGGGATAGCACTGAGCCCTTGCTTGTCTCTGAAGTGCTACTGCATCCCGATCTGGTAAGCTGGTTATTATTATTGTTGTACCCGGCCACATCCGGATCCATATCCGTTTCTCCTTCTGGCCGAGTGGAATTTAAAAATGACGAGCTGTCCAGACTGGGCAGTTTATCAATAGCAGCTGAGGCAGCCTTGATTAGCCACTCAATTGCTTTGCTGGGCTGATCGTACCCCAGCCGATCTTGCAAATCGTAGAATTGGATGGCTGTGGAGACTGACAGACGGACCCGGCGATCCCGTATGCCCTTGGCAGTGTAGACCTTGCTGTGACGGTCCTTCCCGCCGGACGCCCGGGACACGCGATAGATCCGGGATGAGGGGTGTTGCCATGGAGTCATTCTCTTCCTTGATTCATCATCTCCTTCTTCAATTTTAGAAACAGTGTTGGCCGTCATGGCTCCACAGGTGTTTCCATTGGTGAGACCGATCCCGCGTGGCCGCTTGGTGTTGTGGTTGCTGGGGCGGTTGGTCTCATCTGCCTCCATGGTTCCACTCTCATTCCTCGGAGGGATCGGGGATCGGAGTTTATTTATATATTCGGTTGGGTTTGAGGGCCTAGAGGCAAAACTCTGCTTTTGAGGACTGCGAAGGCAGGCTAGGGTTTCAACTTTTAAGAGGGGAGTCGGTGCGAGAGCTCAGAACTGTCCTTCTGCATTGATGAAGTTTTTCTCAGTGAGTGCAGTGCTGCTACAGTTGAGAGAGAGAGAGAGAACGCCCTTTTCTTTTCTACCTGCAGAGTGTGTTATCTTAACGCTTGCTCCCCTCTTTTTTCTCTCCTTTTTTTTCTCGGTTGCTTCGTCTCTTTCTCTCTCTATCTCTATTTCTGTGTTGGTATTTATAGCTCAAATTTGAACAGTAGCGCTGTATCAGACTGGCGACACAGGAGCCTGCAAGAAAACTGAATTCAGACGATTTTTTGCAAGGATTGATGCGGAAAGAAGCTAGAAAACAACAGCTTTAATCCTCTTTGGTCAGATACTGAAGCGGATCACTCCAGCGTCCGATCTGAGCTCGTTACAGTATGACTTTAACATAAAATCTCGCACAAAAGAGGAGAAATCTCACCTTAATTAAAACTGCTCGGATCCAAAGCTTCTCTCCAGTCAGATCTAAGGCTCTCAACTCTCGGGGGGGCTTCTACAAGCAACTCGAATATAGAATTTCACAATCCCGGCCTGCAGCTGATCAGCGATCTAGCTACATTACATGCACAATTCAAGTCCGTACACTTCGCTACTATCCACCATTAACACGGGAGAGAGGAATGAGAAAGAGGGAAAGAAGAGAGAAATAAGAGAGAAATAAGAGAGAAGTGAGAATGGATTTTTCGAGGGATAAGAGTTCGGTTTTATTATTTTTGTAATGGACAAAATAATTGTAAACAGATAAAATTAGTTTATTTTAGAGAGCTCGGGGTTCAATGCCCTAGGCGTTGCCATTCGAGCAATCACCGAGCTTATCGGGAAAGGTCAGACACACCGCCGTCCTCTCTCCACACTTTATATAGTGGATTTGTCTGCTTTTTACCCTCTTACTTTTCTCGAATCTCACATTTGCCACTGACTTGGATTAATCTTTTCGTACGTATATATGAACAGGATACACGCTATTCAACCAATGTCTAATTTTCTACAAATTGAAATTCTTCATAAGATGTTATATATTGGTCCAGATAGCTACCACTATGTGGAGATGGCGTATTTGATTCTCTGTACCCGTCAACCGGGGCGACTGTATCCATAGGGTAGAGCATGATAATGAAAATGGATATAACGTTCGGTTAAATTACGACATGTGCCCTCCCGTCTACTCTTTGTTTTATCCTTCGGATCTTTTTGTGCGATAAGCCTGCTGAAAAAGGCAGGTCGGTCTTTATGCACCGCACACAATCTGAGCAACAGGGTCCCACGTTCTGCCAGCAAAGCTTATCCTTTAGATTTTAGACCAAGTCCGTGAAAGGCTTTATTGATAGGGTGAGGATTGTATGGACTGTCTACAGTAAATGAGGGTCCGGACGCTCTGCGAATGTCAGCATGCAATGATAATTGCAGCATTTAAATTCAGTATTATGAAGGATATCATTACAATATGGGTGCGAAACTGTGAATACTGTGATAGTATTAAAAGCAATGATACTGTAATTTTGTTTATATAGTCAGTCAAAGAGTTATAATATTAGCATACTGCATTAAGTTTATTCTGATAAAACCACAGAAATTGGCATATAGGTCTCGCATTTTTCGTCTGAACTTTTAGTTGTGTTTTAACAAACATGTTGTGTCGTAATTATCGCAATTGGATATTACAAAGAGTGAGGATTTTGATCCAAGAAAATGAATGTATACAGTTAAATGGGACTTAAAATCTCATGAGGTAACCTAATTTTAACTTAATTTTTAATTTGAATTTGAACCGTCCGTTTGATTTCGAAATCAGATCAGGTCTGATTTTGAATAACGTTAAAAATTGAACTACCTTATAAGATTCAACGGGAGGATGGGTGAAGTGGAATGAGCACAGCACCAATTTAAATTATTTCTAACTTTAGTAGTAAATTCATTTTTTTAACTTTTCGGAGAACAATTCAACTCGAATTAAAAAATGGGCTCTTTCTTGTTCAACAAATCAGCTCAGCTTAACTGCGCGTTGTGCATCAGAATACAGTGCAAGTAAAGCTCCTTGTAAATCCAAGCAACTATCTGACCAGGATATTTTTGGTTGGAAATTAACTAACATTAAATTATATTGCAAAATTACGTATTGAACAAAAAAGAAATAAAATATGCCACTTGTACGCCTAGCCTTAATGACATATAAAGATACTGATAATGGAATTTTGACTTCATACAGTGCACGAGTTGTATATATTATTCATTTAACTATTCATGCATTGCATATTTGCATGAAGTTAAAATAACACGGTTAATCTTTTTAACCTGAATTACTGTGTTAGTTGTCTTATAAAATAGTTGTAAAAAATAAGACGCAGGTGTACTTGTGCCTTGTGGGGTTTCATTGGGGGTAATTAAGACCCCTGAAATAAGTCACATGTTGCGATCAAACTATAATTATGAGGTGGAAAGACTTGATCAGAGTGACTTCATATTCTCACCAAAACCCTGTAGATTTGGGAAGGAAAAAATTAAACCCTTGACCCAAGTGAACAGTATTAAATTTTTTTATTTTTTATGTATCCAATTTCACATCTGACGGGACTTTTTAGAAAAATAAACATATCAAATTTATATGTCAATAGAAAAATCTACAAATACCATGTTGTTATTTATGAACTTCATCAAGTGATCATATGCTAAACATCTGGTTAGATTTTGATTTGAAAGCTATTCAATATTCTACATATATATTATAGAGTGAGTCTATGGTACTATGCATATCACAGGTTGTTACCATGCTACGGCTCTATATTTGAGTTTTCAAATCCTAACGGTCGATCCGAACCGTTCATCTTATTCTCCATATTAATATGTGTTTGGAGACCAAATTTTACTTTTTTTGAAATTTTTTTACTATTTTTTTAGATATTTAGAAAATCACTTGATCTGAAAATTCTGGACCATCCAAAAACAGTGATTTTCAATAAATCTAAAAAAATAGTAAAAAAAATTTCAAAAAATGTAAAATTTGGTCTCCAAACACATATTAATATGGAGAACAAGATGAACGGTTCGGATCGACCGTTAGAATTTGAAAACTCGAATATAGAGCCGTAGCACGGTGCCAAATCGTAATATGCATAGTACCATATACTCACTCTATATTATATATTAGAGAAGTGTCATCTGGTTGAATTTTGTCAGTTTTGCAACGTATGATATATTTAGTATTATGAAAGACTAAACATTATACTTGCCACTCAGATATTAAACAGATTATTTATTCAGAAATTAAACCTGTCATTAATCTTTAGTTTATATTTTTTTTTTCTCATGGCAATGCATGTATCAATATGTTGTTACGTGCTTTAAAAAAAATACGGGGCATCAAATAATAATTTTTTTTTTACGAAATTGTTCGTTTATCAATTACAAAACTTGAAGTATAATTTTGACTGCTCGTTGTGTATTTTGATTTGAAAGTGAAAAATAGAAGTCGATTGGGAATTGCTTTAATATTGCAACTTAGTAACTTAGCTTTAGAATTTATCACCGCAAGAAAAGTATCCTCATCTCTTTGATTAGTGCGCTTACAAAATTAAGAATATTGTGCGCTTTAGTTCTATTCCGAAATTAAGAATTGACCTTTGGTTTGTTTCTATTTTGTCGGAGTCTATGATCTGGTAGAAAACAAATTAAGATGAGGAAGATTTAAATGCCTTTATTTCTTGTGTCTTCATTATATTTTTATTTTTAAAAATTTTAATAACTCAAAAGTCAAAATGAAACCGTTGCATATGAATTATATTATTTTATCTAAATACGTATAAAAAATTATGGCATTTCAACTTTATTTTAGTTGTCATTTTGAGTTTGTAACAACATATACTAATATGGATAATTTCTAAACGTTAATTTTTAGTCTATGGTACTATGCATATTACGATTTGGCACCGTGCTACGGCTCTATATTCGAGTTTTCAAATCTTAACGGTCGATCCGAACCGTTCATCTTGTTCTCCATATTAATATGTGTTTGGAGACCAAATTTTACATTTTTTGAAATTTTTTTACTATTTTTTTAGATTTATTGAAAATCACTGTTTTTAGATGGTCCAGAATTTTCAGATCAAGTGATTTTCTAAATATCTAAAAAAATAGTAAAAAAATTTCAAAAAATGTAAAATTTGGTCTCCAAACACATATTAATATGGAGAACAAGATGAACGGTTCGGATCGACCGTTAGGATTTGAAAACTCGAATATAGAGCCGTAGCACAGTAACAACCCGTGATATGCATAGTACCATAGACTCACTCTTGATTCTTGTGCCCCAAATACTTTTTCAACGACACTGTTACTGTTTCAATTGAAAAGTAGAGTCACCACTGCGTAGCGCAGTTGGTAAAGACACTCCACTCTCCTTTGAGAGATGTGGGTTCGATTTCAGCCAAAGGCTGAAAGATGTGTGAGTGTGTGGAGCCTACGGACATATCTCAAAAAAAAAAAAAAATTGAAAAGTAGAAAGAGGTTAAAGGTAAAGTGCATCTAAAAGGTGTGCAATTTAGTCTCCAAATACATATATCTACAATTATCTATGTTTCACAGTTTAAATTGATTTCGTTTGAATTTTTAAAATGAAAAAAATAGATTCATAACACGAATTGATTCATAGCATACTATAGCTTAAAAAATTGTTCATAATTACATGCCTCGGAATGCACAATTTTGTGGGCATAAGCATTTGTTAAGAGGGAAATTTTTTAGATATAGAAATTATTAAATCTGTACGTACGGATAGAAAGAGTACTTGGATTGTAACGAATCGAATCTATGCCACATTTAATCAATAAGTACGGAAATAGAAATAGAAAGATTTAGTTCAATAAGTCCTATTCAAATATATGGATCGGACTCAATGGCCCAGATTCATAGATTTTTTTTTTATGGTGAAAAAAGGAGAAATTTATTCCACATCTCATCTCATAGTTGAGTCAGATTCTTTTTTTTTTAATTTGGTAGAAAAGATGAATGGATAGTTGCCACATTTAATCAACTTAGAAGTGCATCTTCATCATTGACACAGATTCATTTTTTATCTGATTTTTTATGGCCTCTACATTCCAAATTTTTCCTATAACGTCTATCTTTTTATTAAAATAAAATATATTCATGGATCTAAACCATTGAGTTCGATCCATATATTTGAATCGGACTCATCGAGTCAGATCTTTCTATATTTGTTAGAATTCAAGTACTCTTTCTTTTTGTTTCCGCACGTAAGAATTTAATAATTTCTATAGATAAAAAAAATTTCTGTTAAGAGACTATGACCATTCCTTTCTGACAGCTGTCAGCCTGTCAAGAAGCTATTTCAACCCCCCATTTATTTTGACAGTATACAAAATTGTGGCTAAAATTCAAATTTATTATCAATAGAGCGCACATTTTTTTTTTCATCTAAAGTGCAAATTCATTATCAGTGCCAAAAATTAACAGTCCTTAACACAACAACAAACAATACACAAATTATGTGAATAATTGTTACGATGTCTATCTTTTTTAAAAATTACTTATAAATCACTTTTTAATTTACAATTTTTTTTTAATTAAGATCGTCCACATTATCATTATTTAATAATTCCTCTTTTAAAAGTAAATGCACAAAAGTAATGACCAGACTACACCCTTTATTGACTAAAATACTTAACAATTTTAAAAGGTGTGATTTGTCCTTGTTATATTTTAAATAATATATAAGACGCAATTTGTCAGGATATATTTGCCTGGCAAATATAAGAGCTCTGATCTACCCACTGAATAGTACAAATAATTAAATTTGAGGGTTCAAATGCACCCAAATTTTTGTGCGTCCAAATGCATCCTATCTTTTTTCTCCGTTTTCAAAGTCCGAATAGTCAATCCGAACCGTTAGATGCGATCTATATATTAAGATGTGCTTGGAGACCAAATTTTACATTTTTTGGAATTTTTTTACTATTTATTGAGCTACTTTGAAAATCGCTGATCCAATGGTCCAGAAAATATAAAATCAACGATTTTCAAAGTGGCTTAATAAATAGTAAAAAAATTTCAAAAAATGTAAAATTTGGTCTCCAAGCACATCTTAATATATAGATCGCATCTAACAGTTTGGATTGACTATTCGGACTTTGAAAACGGAGAAAAAGGATTTGAAATATAGAGTGCATTTGGGTGCACAAAAATTTGAGTGCATTTGAACCCTCCTCATAATGAAAAAGGGAACTAAAAAGTTACAAGATTATTTAAGCAAGAACTAGTTTTTATTAAGCAATATAAAGACAACGAGAGGTCGCAAGTTAAAAATCCGAACAAGTAATTGTACAGTTAGCATTTAATAGTTTGATAACTTGACTTACAATCTCTTATTTGAAAAAAAAATATTATTTTAGTGATACCAATTGTATTTCGGAAAAATAGTTTAATAAGAATGTCAATATGGAAATGAGAAAAATGAGTCTCCTTAAATAATTTTATTGGTTTCCAATCCATTTATTTGACAATTTTGATCAAACAACACAGCAACAACACAATTAGCTTTGTCCACCTGATGAAATAATGATCTTTGCAAAAATGAAAAGGAATATGGCTAATATAACATCAGTGTCATTTCAGTTTATATAACACCAACTTCAAAATCTATCAAATCGAGTTCAAATGGTGAATTCAAACCGTTCAAACTAATTTACTTTATGAGTGATGCGTTTACATGCAAACTTTTTTATATTTTCAAGTTATTTTATTATCAAATCAAGCGGCAAAAAAATTAAAAAATAAATGTATTAAAATTAATTTAAAAACTCGCACATTTGACCGCTTGACTTGATACCAAATAAAATAAAAAACTTATAAATTTTACATGTAAACGCACAACTAACGAAGTAAATCAATTTGAATGGTTTGAATTCACTATTTAAACTCGATTTGATAGATTTTAGAATTAGTATTTTATAGACTAAAATAACACTGAAGTTATATTAGCTATACTCGATGAAAAGCTGTCAATGAAATTTATGTGGCACCAAGAGAACCTTATTAAAATAAAATATTTTTCACAAGTAGAGGTAGGTAGTTTTTTTTTTTTTTTTTTTTTTTTGAGGGGAACAGGTAGGTAGTTATAGTTACTAGTTAGTCCCATCACAGATATCAAAGCCTACAGTAGATAGTCATAGCGTGGTGGCGCCACAGAGATTTCCATATGCTTCCATGTCTAAAAAAAAAGATTTCCATATGCTTGATGTCCCATATCTACAGGAAAATCAACAGGTGCTCTTCATCTATTAACTGTCTCAAAAAAAAAAAAAAAAAAAAAAACATACAGGATCACCTCCAATAGTTCTTGCTAAACTGGAGCCCATCTCCTGAGGCATCTCTATTATGAAAAATACTCTTTTGATTATCAATTGTTCAAAATTATATAGTTTTCTTTATGAGATGAAGCCTCTCAACATTAAAATTTTACCAAAAAAATATTTTCACACGCAATATATTATCAAATGTTTATGACAGAAGCAGCTGAGTGTACATTTTTAATATATTCAAACTAAATATTAAGTCTGATGCTCAGACTGTATCTCGCTAGCTAGGTTGTATATATACGAGATAATTTAGAGATTTAAGTTATCATCACTTTTTGCAAGCGCGAATTTTACTTTTTAGTTATCCATAAAATATATCGTTGAGGATTTAATCACTTAAATCAATAAAATAATAGGTCAGGCGCACGCATGTCTCGTATTTTTTTTTAAAAATAAAAGTTAGAAGTCAAGCCAATCAACTATTTAATATACACAAAAAAAATTGTTTCTTTCTTATTTCAAATATGTAATCATCTCATACTGTCATACAGAGAGCATTGTTTTTGTCACAAAATTAAATTGATTCTCTCCATCCACGTCTCAATTTTTTTTTTAAAATATACGTATGTCTAAATTAAATTACCACAATCCAATTTATTAGATTCGTTAACAAAAAAAAACTAAAAATATAATACAAAAACAAAATCGATACTTGATTTATAAAAACGGCGGAAATCAATTCTAATATTATTTTTTTCCCATTGAAAGGTCATATACTAGAGCAACATTCTTTACTTTTTAGTAATTACAGTAAAAACCGCCTGCAACATTCTTTGATAATATTCTCTTCCGTTGAAATTTGGTTTAACCTGTGTGCTTTCGGGCACATGCAAAATCATGAAACCGAATATGTAAAATTTGTTATTTATGAAATCAAATAATTTAAAATTTATAGCAAACCACGATTCAAAATATTTTATGCATATCAAATGACATTTATATGTTTATGAATTTTACGGAGAATTAATTTACAAAACCAAAACAAGTATGTACATTTTTTTTTATTTAGTCGGAAAAAGTATTATCAAAATTGAATATAGTTAAGTATGCTTGATTTGTTTTAATGTATTTGTGTTTAACAACTAGATGTAGATTATGATAATCTCTACAAATTATAAATTTTTACGCTAATACATCTCATGACGTGTTTCGAATTAAAACACAAATGAAAATGTGAATTTGTAAAATTTATGGTATAAAAATATTATGACATTGAAACCATTATTTTCTTTTTTAAACCAGATTTGGACAAATCATGACTCGTTGAACCTAAACTTCATATATTCTGAGAAGGAGATGATTTTTGGAATTAAAAGATGAATTATTATTTTTTTGTTGATGAAAAAAAAGATGAAATCATACAATAGCAATGCTTAAAAAGTTAAAATTGATATCCCTGTGGAATGAATGATAGAGAACCAAGGGGAAGCATAAATGAATCTGTCTCCCCTTCTCTTTAATCATGAGCCCTGCCTGCGGTAAGTGCTTCTGGGCCCCAGTGACAATAACTTTCCATTACATTCTCTCCATTTTAATTGTACTGGAAATTTGCTCAGTTTGTAACACATGATGACATGAATAAGAAATTATATATTTTGAGAGAGAAAGTTAGAAGTCTACTTTAAAAAAAAAAATTAACATGTATATAGAATGTATCACTTTAATTTTGAATTTACGATTTCTTACACAGAAGATATTATTTTTTTACATTAAAATAAAAACCAGTCCTCGAAAACTTATATTTTAAATGTCATAATAATATAATATTAACGAGGGTTAAATGTCTCATATCTTTACTATTGCATCTTGTCTCACATTTTTTTTTTTCAAAATTCAAACTACTCAACACGATCTTTTTATTAAAATATAATTGTAGATTTAATATTTTTTGAAAGTTCTTTACTATTTATAAAATAGGTACAAAATCAATGTTTATGGACTATTCAAAAACAGTGATTTTGTACTCATCTAAAAAATAAAAAAAATTCCCAACAAAAATATAAATTTTAGTCTTTAAGCATATTTTAATATAAAGATGATGGTGAGCAATTCAATCAGATCGACTGTTTGAATTTTAAAACATAGATAAAAAAATGTGAGAGACGATGAGACAAGGAAGAATAAACAAGTAACATTTTTCTAGTTACTTTTATGCTATAATTTCCACAATATAATAATATAATAATATATCTTACAAAATTACAATATATTTATATTTTTCATATTATATTTTATCTAAAAAAAGTCACTGTTTAAACTTCTATCAAGGAAAATAATAATATTTCAATATCACTTACACAAATTGGGATGACAAATTAACTATCATGGTGTACAAGAAGTGAAAAGGAATTGATCATGCGCTAGCATGAAAATGATGAAACGGAGAGAAAGATGAAGCTGAAAAAATGAAAAAAAATGTCAGGCTGGAAAGTAAAAACTGTGACTAGTGCTTTACAGCTTCAGTTCTGCAATGTGTCTAGCATTGCACCATTGTTGTCTGTACTGTGTCATATCGTGATCACTAGTCTTGTTATGGATCTATATAACAACCAGTACTATTTGCTCATACGGTCACCAGTTCACCACTGTTGTCGCTACTGTTTCTAATTATACCGCTTCTGATTTTTCAGAACGGTAGGTCCGCTACAGACCTTTTATTTCTCTCTATCCTGATTCCTGCGTTTTACAAAAATTAAAAGATTTTTTCTTCCTTCGAAATACAAATGCATTCGAAAACTTTGTTGAACCCGTGTTGGAAAATTGTTAATATCACTGAGAAAAACACATCACAAATTCACAATACACACTGTGGTGAGAAATTTGCATCCAACGCCTGTTAGACTCGAGGCGTCGGACTCAAGTTTGAGACAGATGATCGAGTTTTTTACAGTTCGATCTACATTAAGATCCGTGTGCGCTAGATCGGCACAAATATTGAAGCGGATGCACAAAAATATTGAAACGATATACACGGATCTTAAAGCAGATAAAACAATAGATGAACCTGTTGGACTAAAATTTGAATCTGATGAGCATAGACACAACTCGTTCCCCACAATGCCTGCCTTAAAATTATAAAATTTGAACTTTATTTTTCATAATATGTTATTTACCATTATAATTATAATTAGATAAGTATAAAAAACTTTAATATATTTTTATATTTTTTTAAAAATATCTAATTCGATGGGTATCTGTCTAATATTCGATCTATATTTGTATCTGGAATTGCTCTATTTTCACGCCTACATGTGATGCATGCCATATTTTTCTCTTCATGTTTGATTTGTTTGGCTGAATGGAGATCGCATCTAACGTATTGAAGTCGTACCATATCATGCTTTGGCGTGTTCGGAATACGTGCCATGTTAACATGTTGAAATTTCTAGACATGTCGTGTTGTACCGTACATTACAAGTGATGAACATAACACGTTTAATGGCACGACACGACACGACTTGATGAGGCGTGTTTCGACGTACCATGTTAGTACTCAAACGTGCCACATCATTTTTTTTTAATATAGATTTTAATAATTTATTACTTTAAAATTGTGTACCAATATTCAAAAAATCTAAAAAATATTCAGAAAATTGGAAAGAAATTAAATTACATTTTTGGTTAAGTTTCAGTTTTATTTTTCAAAATAATTTGTAGTATTTTTTTGTTTCGAGAAAATATTTGTAAGTAGTAACAAATTGAAAATAAACCTGAAAAATAGGAAAATCAGGCGTGCCAATGTTGTGTCTAAATGTACCGATTTCAGAAATATTAAGATAGACATGTAATATCCTTATTTGTACGTATAACAGCATGTATATGTAATATATACGTTGTGCTTTTGCAATACACTAATTACAATATGAGATGCGTCTTAATTAAGCGCATTCTCTATTGACCTCATCAAAACACATCTACTCTAATTAATGTTCAAACTTATAAAATTCGTCTGTTTGACCTAATCCATACGATAATCTTTAAATACTTTGTTATTAATAGTTGAACCAAATTTTTTATTACAATAAGTGTCATTCAAAACTTAGTTTTGCTTCTTGTTTTTTTGTAATAAACTAATAATGTATACATCTACAATTAATAAATCTTTTATCAGTTATTTGATAATTGTCGACTCGCTCAAAAAGGACAAACTGGAAAATATTATTTGATAACAGCTCATAAATGCTATCACCATTTCTGATAGAGAAGGGGACAGACTGGAAAATATTCCAGTGTAATTGGTGTTTTGTGACTTAACATTTGGATTCAAATACGAAGCATTTATTACGCTCGCATGCAAAAAAGCAAAATAAATAACGAAACGACGGAAGTGTGAATATAAAATGTTCCATGATTTGAATTACTTCATACAGCAAAAATCTAATCAAATAAATGAAGGTGTTGCCATGCTATCCGCGTGTGTTGTTTTTGTGCTTATCTTGTTTTTTACGCTTATTATTTTTTTGTTCTTTGTTCCTTTTTATTTCTTCTTCGAAACCTCTAGGCATCTTGTAAGTTGTAAGTTTCTCTTTAAAGCGTTGGATCAAACAAGATTTGGTTATTCTCCTAATAAAATATTGTGGTCCGACTAACTCCTGTTGATGTTTTATTTTTATAATTAAATAAAGTATGTGTCTGTATTTTTATTTTATCCCTTTTTTGTGTTTCGTTTGATGTTGGGGTCGTAGTTGCCTAGTTGGTCTGACAATGACATTGTATGATTGGACCCCAAAAAAAAAATAGACAAGATATTATTTTCAGTTTATTTTTTACCGTAGTACTATGTTTCTTTTGAAGTTGGATGTAAAGTTGTAAGCTATCATTTTGCACGATAAAAATCAATTAGAGATAACATCAAATTAATTAGAGATGAAATAGTATTAATTTGTCAATATAGCAAATTATGTTATAGAAAATATTTTAACGGTTGTTTAAATATAAGAATTGAAATTATATTAGAAATCAATAAATTTAGTTCTTTTTCTCTCAAATTTCTACATGATATCAAAACATGATTCGATCCCGACCTGAGTGACAAATCAAGAAGAAGAAGAAAAAAAACAACAAAAACATAAAAGAAAGAAAGAAAGAAAGAAAGAAAATAGGTTTGATCTTAAAAGAATAACAATTCAAAACATTTAATTTATGTATTCCTCAACACTGTCAATTTTTAAAATAAGTAAGCAAGTATAAAATGACACAAGCCAGCTTAAGGAAGAATTTTATCGACTAGTCAAGCAAAAAGCTACATGCAAAGACACATTCTAGTTTGAAAAAAAAAAAAAAAAATCGAAGATAGCAACTTAAGTGGTGAAGTGCGAAGACACTAGCGAACTTGACTTTTATCAGAGAAAAGAGTCTTAAAAAATAAAGAATTAATCAGAAATCAATTAGTATTAATTAGCAAATATATCAAATCATGTTATATACAAAACTTTTATAATGACTCTTTAAATTATGTAGCCTATAAATAGTCACCGACTGTATATAAATATAGTTTTTTCCCTCTCAAATTTATACTTATAAAAATATTTAATA
Source organism: Carex rostrata (assembly GCF_964058835.1). NCBI lineage: Eukaryota > Viridiplantae > Streptophyta > Magnoliopsida > Poales > Cyperaceae > Carex > Carex rostrata. The sequence continues at coordinate 6,692,259 of NC_135925.1, forward strand.
TCTAAAACTAAAATTTTATTTGGACTAAGATGAAATCAGAAATTAAATTCAAGGAGGTTGAAATATAAAATATATATATAACGTGTAGCTCTTGAAATTTGAATTTATGTATTCTCCGACACAAAGTAGACTATGCCACACACACATATTTATCAATTCACGAGTGAGTCTGAACTGTATAAAAAATAAAAATCTACAATTTTTCATTACAAAAATCATTACATTTTCTTATGTATATATATATTTTAAATCTACAATTTTTCATTAGAAAAATCATTACATTTACCACTAGACTGATGATTGGTTCTCACCATATTACTATAATTATTTTATTTTGTGATGTCAAAATATTTGTTAATTTACTTAAAAGGGCATAATTGTGCGCAATCTATGCATCCATTGATTCCATTCATCCACATGAATTAATCTAAATTAAGGCCATTATTCAGTGGAAGTACACCAAACTAATGTCCTACTACTATTCTTTTGTGGGGACAGCATATTCCATTATCAAGTCAATTATTTATTAATCTTTGAATTTCTTACTCTTTTTTTTGCCGACAATTTAAATATCTTAGACTGTAGCTGTCCGTTTGAGTATTAATTAACTAATCTCTACAGACGTAAATTTGGAATTTGTGAAGCATGCATATAATATAATATTTTATATGTCGTTTTTATCTTATTATATCTCATATTTTATAACTGTATTTTTAAAATTTAAATTGTCAATTTAAACAACTTAATATGATATTCATATTAATATATGTTTGAAGACCAAATTTTATATTTTTTATATTTTTTTTCTATTTTTTAGATAGGTACAAAATTATTGTTTTTTTATGGTCTAGAAACAACAATGGTACGTGTACCTATTTTAAAAAATAGTAAACAATTTTGAAAAATATAAAATTTAATTTTCATGTATATTTTAATATAGATATCACATTGAAAAAAATATATAAAATATAAGACACAATGAAATATAAAAAATACGGGGTTGTTGAATTCAAATAAAATGTTATTAGGAGTTAGAAGTTGATGTTAGTATAAAATAGAAATGTTACTGTAACACGACAACGCATTAAAAATATTTTATTTGACCGCTTTGGAAAAATACGTGCTTTTGTCGATTATTGTTGAAGGCGATACGAGTGGATTGTTTTTATTTTTAGTAAGGTTGGAGGGTAGTTTAATATTCACCAGATTTTTTTATAAAAATTTGCACATATAACCTTTTACACAAAAATATTATTTTTATTAGATTAAAGATTGATTCTTATAATATGAGAGAATGATTGTTGTTTTTACTAATTTCTTCTTAAATCCGCCTTTAATATGCAGAGTTTTTTATGTTCAGATAATTAAGGAATTGTTTTTCTTTTATCTTAAATTTTGACTCACCTGATAGGATGTATTTCCACATGAAAGATAATATCTAAAATTAATTATACTATATAATTTCAATGTGGAACTTTTAGTTTAAAAAATATTCAAATTGGATTAAACCTTCTAAGTATATATATAAATTGTACTTCAGACATTTTATTCACGTCAAACCGGTTATAAACTTAAAAAAAAATTAAAATCAATTTTTTGTTCCCATTTTCAAATTGAGGGGCCAATTTTTTTTTTTTTTTTTTGTGTAAGGAACAATTTTATCTATTTGTTTTTAGAAATGGAACTGACTTTTTAAATAGTTCGAGAACTAAAACATGAAATTTTTCTTTCCTTTAGATAAAGGTAAAACTTCATGTATGATGGTTTCGTTAGTCAAAAGTCAAAACTACAATTTTAAATAGTAAATTTCCTTGCAACTTCGCGAACTATTTAAAACTTCAAGACAGAAATTTCAATCCATGACCGAACTAATTTGTATTATTAACTATTTGGTTGTTCCGAAATTGTACGGAATGGAATTTTACAAATTCGAAAATTCACTATTTATTTTTTTTTTGAAAATATTTGACAGGGGCTGTCAAATTACAAACTTAGTACTGTACAATTCTAAAGCAGAAAAACACATCTCAATAATTTAACAAAATTTGAGCCACATGGCACCCTCCTGGAGCACTTTCCAAGCAAGCATTTCTGGTGGTACCACCTCACCTCTAAAAATCCTGTTATTTCTCTGTCGCCATATCCACCAAACTGTGCATAAAAAACGCACCATCCAAACCTGAGAAGTGATTGTATTGCCCCCAGTGAGCCGAGATGCCTCCCAAATGTTCCGAACAGTCGGTACCACACCTTGTACCGTATTCGCTGACACTAGCTTGCAACCCAAATCAGGAAAATTCACTATTTAATTTGCAAAAATTCATACTGATAAGGACACATAAAAATAATTATAAAAACGGGCTGAAATGAGTATTCAGTTGTACTTTAACATTAGTTGTGAGACATCTAATTTGTTATAAAAATATGTATTTATTTTTTAGTTTCTCACCTATTTAAAATAAGAAAAAGTTTGTAAGAGCATAACTAGACCAGTAATACGCAATTAAAAATATTTTCAACGGTCCTAATTTTGAAGAGCAGTAGAGTTCATCTCTAAATCTAAACTGCCTTTTTCAATGGGTCCTCTGAACTGAATTTGGGAGAAAAATGAGAAATATAGCCAAAATCTCATTTAATTCTTATGAGAAAAATGCAAGTCGAACATATTCTAAAACCAATTTTTGACTTTGAATAACGGACAAACACGAGAATTTGTCCATTTTGTGAGAACTGGATTTGTTGACCAAATTTATTTTTCACTTACATTTATATATTGTTTATAAGTTATAACTAAATGATTGTAACTATTTATAAATGATTTTCAACTAAGTTTTCAAACAGACGATTTTTATATAAAAGATATAATCTCAATTATTAGATCAAAAATTAATTTGTCATAATAAAAAATTAAATCACAACTCATATTAAAATCAGTGCTGTAAATAATGATATGTGATCGTTGGATAGACATACACTAGTGAAAAAACTGGTATTAGGATCGGCTTATCTGGATCGGTTATATTAAATCACCGAAACTAATACCTATCTGGATCGTTTTTTTTTTTAAAAGCCGATCTTAAAAACTATTTAGATCGGCATTTTTAGTTAACCGATCGTAATGTATGCACCATTAGAATCGGTTCTTTATATTAACCGATCCCGATACTATCATTTTTTTTTTCCGGTTACTTCATTTTCTGGTACTATTTTCATTTTCTCAGGACCTTTAGGCTGTAGGTGCTAGGTTTTACAGTACATGACTTGCAGTTTTAGTTGTTAGAAGCAGTGTTGTAAATAACAATATGTGCTCGTCGGATGGACAGAGTATCGTTAAACGATCAATCAAAATTAATCAAAAATAATCAGTCATAATCGAAAATAATCAGCTGATTAGTTGAAAAAATTTATGACGGTTTGATCACCGTCACTACTAACAACCATTTTTTACAACACTGGTTGAAAGCTAGGAGCCATGAATGCATTAACAAAGAATACTTGAACAATACAAAATTTTGACTGTTAGACTATATATATGTCGGATAATATACTTATAACTTATATTTTCATATTTAATTATCTTTAGATGATTAGAAAAAAAACATTATAAAAAATGTCAAATAATCCCCAACAATTTGATCCCTGCACTTATTTTTCTGTACCGGATTGAATCTTGTAGCATAACCGTACAAATTTTATATACAATTCTTACTCCACGCAGCTAATACAATGCAGAATAATAAGAAATAATATTTGTGCTATGTAAAATTGAAATTAAACCTCCACCTATAATGGTCTAATTCAGTGTTATAAATAACGGTATGCGGTCGTTGGACGGACAGGGTACCGCTAAGCGATTAATTGAGAACAATCGAGAACAATCGGCTATAATCGAAAATTATTAGTCGATTAGTCAGAAAAATTTATACTGGTTTGATTTCCGCCAACTACTAATTGACCGATTAACCGGTCTAAACGGACGTTTTTTACAACACTGGTCTAATGGGACCAACCGGTACTCCAAATGCTTTACCAAAATTACAAAAGGCCCTGTATTCTCGTACCGAGGTCCGAGGCAACGAAAGCATTGGTGGAAGAAACAGATCATGTCCTAGGGGATTCCCCTCTAAAGAAAAAAATAAATGAAAACAATACAATGCATAGCATGAGTCACAATTTGAAATCAGCTTAACTCGGTACATCATACCATACATAGAATATGCACAGAATATCCGAGTTCAGAAAAAAAGGCGGTTGGGCTCAGTGCACTGCCTAATTTGGTGCGCAGCCCAGAATCCCATTCATTTAATAAAAAAACGAGTAAAGAAACAAGAAATGCATAGAATAAAGCAAGCAAAAGCAGCCTGATTAGTTGATGGTATTAAAGTATTAGGAAATTAAATAATCTGTGCTTCCCGATCCAAATCCACGGCTGTGGACTGTCGCGCGTAGAGCAGCCGAGCGTCGAGATGAGCACAGCCTGGCCGACGCGTGGCCGGAAGCCCGGCCCCCTGCGGGAGATTTAGAAGCCATCAAGTGATGCTTCCGTACATTCTGGATATAAATTTATTTTATTCTTTTTCGTGAGAAATACAAAAATAAAGCACCTCTGCTATTCAATCCAACTTTTGCACCCAGGCGCATGCACTTGGTTGGAGTTCATATCATTGAGGTAACAAAATAATTATGTTTACATGCAGATTGTCTGATCAGAATCCAGACCACTCCGGTACGAGCAAGAATGCACATAGCTTCTTTCATTTCGTGAAAATACTGACCGAGCAGTCCATATCTAAACACATATATTTTGTTACCTTAGGTTATTTGAATTCCACTTCGTTGTGCAGACAAATGCGGGGTTTTTGTAAGTTTCAAATTTGTTCTAGGACGTTGCCAAGATAATTAGTAGAATTAGACAAAAAAATTTGAGAAATGTATAAAACATAGAAATAAAAGCATATGTTGAAGAAAAATTTCAGGATAGACAAAATTATATAATTTTTAAAACTTTAAGTATATTTTTATAATTTTTAACAATATAAGTGTATTTTGAAAAAAAAAAATGATCTAGTGATAAACAATTCTCTATTCCTGACTCCACTTGATTTCACATTGAGTGTTTTACATTTTTTTTGTAAATGTGCTGAGGCATCAATTTCTATAGCAATGGTTGTATGGTAGTTGCTCATTATCTGAAATAAAACTAAAATATTTTTCTTACTAGAGTTCTAAAAGTTGTCGAAATTTCATTGTAACTTAATTATGAACTCAATAAGTTCTTCAAGTAAAATTACTCTTGATAGGCAATCAGGTCACAAAGAATTAACTAGTAGATGGGTACAATTTGTGAATCCATATCTAATATAATAAAAAACAAAAAAAAATCTGCGAATCTTGGGAGCTGTGATCGAAAAGCTCCAGACCAAATTTAAAAATAAATAAAGAAAAGGATGCAAGGGGCGTGTGCATTGGCCATGCGAGAGAAACTAAAAGCCCGTGGATAGATAATCCTGAATTAAAGACATGATATGATCCTTTAGCACCTTTGTCTATGTCAAGTGGGCTGCTCAAGGATTAATTGCTTCCTTCATAGGTCGCCACTTGTCAACTTCTGATTGGGTTTCCATGGGACACGTTTCGCCATGACAGTGGCTTAAGCCATAATAATAGTAAAGATAGCGTATTTCTAAGTTCAGTCTCTTGATGAATTTAATTTTACAATTTATCAAATTTGATTAAAATACAAATATAATGTTGAAACTGTTATATTTCATATATAATGTACATATAAAATTTATAATTTTTTAATTAAATTATTAGAGTTGGTATGGTTCAAATCAACGTTTTGATATAGAGTTGATACTAAAGAGATACTACTTCCTCACGAATTTCTCATGAATCGAGATTTAGAGTGAACTTTATCCAAGTTACGAAGTCCTATTTGTGTCAAAATTCACATAGACGATTTGAATTTACAAAATTATTTATATTTATTGAGTTTTAAATGTGTTCACGAATTTTAAAACTGATATGACAATTTAAACAATAATTTAGATAAAATTTGTCTAAATTTCTTTAGACAAAACCTAATTAATTCCTCGCCTTGAATTGGTCAAAGTATGCAAACTTTCTTGCTTTTCGAGGAGGCTTAGATCCAATAACAAAGAGTCTATGGTCGAGTGATGGTGCACACCATCATTTAGCTATTGGTATCCTTATTTTGATTGCTGGCCATATGCACAAGACTAACTATACTTAACTAGGAAATTAGCCATAACCTTAAAGACATTCTAGAAGTTCATAAATGTATATTTAAAAAATAAAGGGCATAACGATCTTTATGAGATTTTAACCTTCATTTTTATTGCTAAAATCCTTGTTATTGATAACTTACGTTACAGCTTTAATCATGACCTTTTTTTTTAAGAATACATATTCTCATATTTCATTTGCATATCCTACCATATATGTATTTTTGTATCGCTAATAGGAATGTGTTATGTAGTAGCCTAGTACCATAGAATAGGATTTGGTGCTCTTGAAATCCCTCCTCTTCCTATGTTATTCTCTCTATCTCTCTTCTCCTCTCCATCCCACGTGATTCTCTTTCTCTCACTTCTTTTTTGAAGACAGATATAGAGAGAAAAGAAGAGCAGGAAGCTGCTTTTCTTGTTAGAAAAGCAGCAGATACATATCCCATTACCACATACATATTGAAAACTACATTAATTTTTTTTTTTGAAAAATAGTGGTATTACCACCGATTTCATAGAAATCAACCACACTTGATATAGTACATAAAATAAATATCAAAATCAAATACGAAAGTCTTTTTACAATAGTTTGTATCAACATCAAAAGACTAAAAACATACAAAAAATAACCAACTAAGAAATAACCACTACAAGGCATAACAAAACCACGAAGCAAATATATCAACAACTACAAAATCAGAAAAACAAAGAGAACACTAATCATCGAATAAATCCTCATCCGTCAACTCTTCTCCAGACATTTGATCTGGGAGGCTGCCAGTTCCAGAAGCCTGGATTTGCTCCTCCTCTCTTGCTATGGATAGCATCAGTGTCACAACCTCTTCCTCCTCCAGTATTGAATCTGGGAGGTCTTTAACATCAGATGGAAGCATTAGATTTAATTTAAAAAAAGATTTAACCAACTTAGATTAGCACCATAATGTAGCTAATGAAATAATCTTAAAACCTATTGCCTTAATAGACATGGGTTGAGAATCATTAATATTACTCTATTTCTTTTTAACCAAATTATCCATAAAACAGTTCCTCTTAACAATTCAACCAACAATTTATCTTTCAAAGGTATTGATCAAGCATCCAAAGATTCTTCAGAGAGTCACACTCAAAGATGAAATTATTATGAGTCGCAATCCATTCCCAAATCATTTTAATATAAGAACAATGAATAAATAAATGTTCAGTACTTTCATACTGATTACAAAAAGCACAAGTAAAGTCACATTGCCATCCTTTTTTGGACAAGTTATCTTTTGTAAAGATTTTATCTCTTTTCACCAACCAGAGAAAAATCTTAATTTTCAAGGATAAATGTGATTTCCATATCATATCATACTCAGAATTGAGCATTCTCCCAAATTCCAACCATTTGTAAAAAGAGTGAACCGTAAAGTGATCAACTTGAGACTATCTCCTAATTAGTCTATCATCCAATTATTCAGACAAAGAGAAGTGTTAAAACTACATTTAAATTAATTGTTATGATTCTTTCAACGCTCTAGAGGTCGCTCAAATTAATCTCTCAATTTTTATATCAACTTCTTTTTTTTTAGAGAAAATTTTATATCAATTTCTTGATTTTCAAAAGAAAAATAAAGAAAAAGGTCTAGGAGCATTGAACACAGAAAGTGATAGAATTATAAACAATGTAACAAACATTTATAACATGGCATCCTTCAATGCTCTAGATCGCTTAATTTATCTCCCAACTGTTATATCCATTAATTTTACATAATCTAATAAATTGACCTGAATCCAATTAAATTTAATTGAATGATAAAAATAAAGCACCGAAATTTCACGTGTGCGCATATATGTGCAAAAATTTATGTGGTAGAAAATCTGAGCTCTGGCAGAAGCTATATTTTAGTTTGGATAATAATGTCACAACACATTTTTAGTGACCCGAGCAATAACTACATGAGAACATCACCAAGAAACCTTTGATTTGAAGGGGCTAGCGCTTGTGCAAACTTGAGCATGTTTTCTTTATTACATTATGAAAGGTCATACATGGCTATATGCTCATCTTTCCTGAAAGCGATATTTCATGAGCACATGCTAAAATAATTAGATGTGGTGGATGCTACACTGCTATCACTAATCAATGAAGAGTTGAACTCAGCTACTTCTTGGGAGGGACATCCAGGTTCAACTTTTAATTAATGTAGGGAATTATTGTTTTAACCATTATGAGATCAAATAAAGCTATCTCATGGATATTATTGCCTGAACATGAGTTTGACTCACCTAACATGGGAATTTTGTGTTTTAAGCGTTTAACAGAGAACCTAATAGCGACTCCCAACCACCATTCAAGTTACAATAGAAATCCAGCACAGTAGGAAGAAAGGAATGCTTAATAGGATGTATAAACCGTAACTTGTTAACGCAGAATTATTTAGAAAGCATGATATATTTGTAAAAAGGTACAGTGGAACAAAATATGGGACAGAATGTAAACTTTGGCGATGCTCAAGTAGATGTACATAAAGTTGTTGAAAAAAAGAGCTTCAAAGCACTGGTAAAATAAAGATTTTTTTTTTTTCTGGCTGTGGCCCTTTTCCCTTGAATCAAAGCTCAGTCTGATTTATGTGGCATATCTTAGTCCATTGGGCTTGTAATAGAATTCGGATCATTTTGTAGAGCCCATGAAAGGGTCTGTTATGAAAATACAATAACCCAGACACACAGTTTCGTTGGGAAATTAGAGACAACACCGCATGCAAAGAAAGAAATACAAATCTGTCAAGACTAATTGTAAATTCCATATGGTAAGTCCCATCAAAACTCAAAAGGCAACCAAATTGAGTAGAACTTGTCCCTCTGTGAACTTAACTCAAAAATCTATTGAATTGGTTTCAAACGACTTATTTAAATCCTTGGAACTGATCTACTTCACGAATGATGCGTTTACATATCAAATTTATAAAATTTTGAATTAATTTAGCATAGGGTCAAACGGTAAAAAAATAATAAAAAATGAACGCATTAAAATTAACCTATCAACCATCTTATTTTGACCGCTTGACTTTATACTAAATTAGTTTGAAAATTTATAAATTTGATGAATTCAACGGCTTGGATAAATCATTTGAAATCAATCACTTAAATTTTGGTGAGCTTAAGAACACCCTATTTTTACTGCAAGAAGTATATCTATATCTATCTTCTCTGTTTGAACAGCAAATCAAAGTAGAGGTCCAAACGGATCAGATATTATTCATCTGAATACGGATCCTTATCCAAAAATTATATATAGATATCCGATATTCAAATATCACAAATATAGTTTTAAATTTTAATTATACGTATACAAATAGTAAATATATACCATACATTGCAATGCATAGGCACCATTGTGCATTGGACTATAAATCACAGATTCAAAGTCCAAATGACCGATTCAAACTGTTTATTTTGTTCTTCATATTAATATGTGTTTAGAGACCAAATTTTACATTTTTTGAAATTTTTTACTATTTATTAAGCCACTTTGAAAATCGCTGATCTAACGATAACAGTAAAATAAAAAGGCACCGTTGAATCAACAATTTTCAAAGTGGCTTAATAAATAGTAAAAAAAATTCAAAAAATGTAAAATTTGGACTCCAACCACATATTAATATGGAGAACAAGATGAATGGTTTGGATCGGTCATTTGGACTTTGAATTTGGTGATTTATAGTCTAATGTACAAAAATACCTATGCATTGCAATGTATGGTAGTCTTACTCTTTCTCTCTCTCTCTCTTTTTGGAAATCCTAACGGCCCATATGCAACTGAAAGCATATTAGTCACTATCTCTCTCTATATATATATACTAGTATCGTGCCCGTGCGTTGCAACGGAAACATATTACAAGATAACAAAAAAATTCTCACACAAAACAACATATTATCATAAAAAAAATTAGACTAAAGGACAAATAATATTTCTTATTTAACATCCATTAAATAACATATTAAATATCATATATATATATATATAGGGTCCGGCTAATTTGCTGCCGGCACCATTTTAGCCGGAGGTGCTGCCACCATATTTTTTTATTTTCTGATGTCCAAACAAGAAATCCAAACCGTTAGATGTTTAATCTATATTATAATCTACTTGGAGACCAAATTTTATATTTTTTGGAATTTTTTTACTATTTATTAAGCCACTTTGAAAATTGCTGATTTTACATTTTCTGGACCATTGGATCAGCGATTTTCAAAGTGGCTTAATAAATAGTAAAAAAATTCCAAAAAATGTAAAATTTGGTCTCTAAGCACATCTTAATATATAGATCGCATCTAACAGTTCGGATTGACTATTCGGACTTTGAAAACAGAGAAAAAAGATAAGGTGCATTTGGGTGCATTTGAACCCTCCTCATATATATATATATATATATATTATCTTATTTACATATTTTCATAAAAAAAATTCTCAAACTAAATGACATATTAACACACAACAAATGGAGCTCCTGTGTCTGAAATCCGCTTCCCCTCTAAACCTAGCCCCGAAAAGCCGGTTTTCTAGTTTCGGCATGACGTATCTGCAACAAAATTTTGAAATTAACTAACTATATCATAAATAAATTTTTAAGATTAAAATGCATCTAAGTAATCATTGATCAACAAAAAATAGAATTTGTGGTCTGCCAACCAAGCCAGCATTGCAATTGTAAACTGAAATACAAATGCAAAATGAATGGTGTAAGTTCTATACTTTGTAGAAAATTGCAATACCAACTTGTGTAATTGAAGATGCATGTCCACTCCAATTGCAACTTACTACAAATTATTTATTAAGTAATCGAAGATGCATGAGTTCGAAGTTACTAATTCGAAAGAGAACTTACAGCTCCTTTAGATTTGGGGGGTGGACCAAGGATAAAGGCAATGAACTAATAAGTTCATTATTTTGAAGGTGACTGTAAAATTCTCAATGACATGTTGACAACTTAAATTTTTAACAACTGCAATAATTATTGGGGTTGAATGGAAAAAATAAAAGACACAAATAGACCCACGACACAAAAGAGAGGATAATTCTATACTAAGATCAGATAATTCTATACTCAGAACTACTAACATTACACAAGAGAGAAGATAATCAACACAATTAACTACACTAATTACATCAAAACTTAAATAAACTAAGTAGTAAAAGTAAACCCTATAATTACTTCCAAGAACAGAAGAAGGAGAGAAATGGTAATAAAGCCTCTCATCAGAAGCTGCAGCTGAAAGCCACGTGGCAGAAGTCGATCCATCGAATCCTTCTGGTATCGGCTCGGCCGACTCCCACAGGCTGGCGTGCTTGTCGTAAACCTCGACAACACCAAGCTCTTCCCCTTCGTCCCGCAGCATCGAAGGATCCAGAAAGGGATCACTTGGCTTGAATGGTCGTGTGCTGGATGAAGTGCGAGGTCTCCTTGGCCTGATCGAGGAGCTGTCACACCTCTGCCTCCGTCGTGACCTGGCAGTTCCCCTAGAATTGATGCCGGATCTCACACTTAATTCATTTCCATCCAATTGATCTCTGCGATATAAAGAGAGTTACTGAATCAATACTGGTGAAAACAAAATTTTCTTTTAACAGAATTAATGTTATATTACTCTTTCAAGACGACGTAAACTTTCATGTCATATTACTCTTTCAAGACAAAATTTACATATGATTTTTAAACTATTAATTAGGACTTGCTGATGTTACTTTTGTTTGCAGGTGCATTAGAAAATAAAAAAGATAATAAGAAGTTATTCATGAATTTTCTTTAAAAAAGAATTGAATAACTTCCACTCACATATTTGATCAGTAAATTGCATTTCATCATACCTCCAGACAAATTGACAGCTAATTAAATGATATTCAACTAAAATTGCTTATTAATTGGGCCAGGTTAAATTTTGTCAGTTATAAGGAAAATATATAGAAGTAGAGCATAGTAAACCTTTCAACATTTAAGATCAAATAAGTACCAGAAAAATTCATTGTTTCAGTTTAAATTAAAAAAACAACAGCAAAGACAAACATGAAATTAATGAATTTGTTGTACAGAAGATGACAGTCCATTTGATTCCAGCATCAATAGAACGCGTAAATTAAACCATAACCAATTGTCCAAATTTCTGCAACATTTTCCATTTATATTTAATTTAAGTTGATTTATCATCTTAGCATAAGATAAAATTCAATAAAAATAAAAATAAAAAGTAATTAGACTTTCGAAAAAGGATAAAACCTTTTCTTCTTAGGGAGTAGCTTATTGTTATTAATCTTGCGATCACCCCACACTGTAGTAGTGTTGTTCGCACCTTCCTTCCACTTGTCTGGATGATGACCTTTCCCAATTTCTTCTCACCTTAAGAAAACAAAAAAAGAGATAAAAAAAAATCAAAGATTAGACAAAAAAATAACTCAAGTTTAAGGCTTCTTCTCAAATTGGGGTTAGCGGCAGTCTAACAGGAAACAAGATTAGGGTTAGGGTGCTATTTCAAGCAACGGTGCGGGTTTGCACTTTTGACACCGATAGCACCAAGACTATACTGGGTCAAGTGCTAAGTGCACTGTTGATCTTAACTAAGGCTAAGAGAGGGTTTTAATTGGGAGTTGCTATTTTAAGGGATCCCACTGGCAGGTTTTATGTACCATAAAAAATGAGAATAAATAAATATTTACTGACAAGGAAACATATTATAATGACTTGGAACATACCAATAACAAAAAGTCACTCCGTTCATATGTTGGCAAGCCATGATTTTCTATCTCTTCTCTTTCTTCAGATTTGACCTTGCCAAAGCTAACAATAGCTGAAACATAAAGAAAATACACTTATCACTAATCACATATTTGTATCTTATTCTTATGTATCGCTAGTTTGGCAACAACTACACCCGAACATTCATCCCACTTAATGATCATTTACGTTTACCTAATTTTATGATGTACTGCTGTTGTAAATATATTTTGTTTTTTTTAAAGGAAATTTTATTAGTAGGTGACTGCTTGCTACCTTTAAAAAACAAGACATGTTAAAACTATTGGGCACCAAAGGATCCAATTCCACTAAATTACTTTACAACAACTAAGATATTTGGCATGAATACTTACTTTTAAGGAACTCGGTTACAGCTGGTAATGTCATGAGCAACTGAAAAATTTAAAGCGATAATTTAGTCAAACATTTCATATGTCAGTATTAGACGACATCCTTGGATTAGTGGTACCTCTCCGATTTTTTTTCCCTCTGCAAATGCAATTTCAACTTCTGCATGGCGTAAAATGAACTCTATAGCACCAGCACCTGGTAACACGATTTAAAAATTAATCATTAATTTGGTGTTGTGACAGAGACATCCAGAAAATAAAAAACTTGAAAAATAAACAAAAGTAAGGTAATATACCAAGAGTATCGTATAAAGGAACACAGTAAATTCCATGAGCATTTCAAGCCTACAATAATAGAAAAAAGCAGCATCAACTAAACTCTGTCCAAGCCAATTTGTACTGGTATGATTCTTCATTATTTAGTCCCTACTTTCAATTAACACAAATACACTCATAAAACCCAAACCACAAACCCAAAAAAAAAAAATCTGACAAATGTGCTTGGGAACAGTAGTACCATTCCTTGGTACTGTAACTATAACACTCATACGAAGAACTAAATTTCATATCCAAGGTACGAAAAACGCACCTCCATGCTCATGATCCACTCAGGACAATTAGCACCATAAATGTCTTCGGCGAACGTTCGCCTCGTTGCTTGGAATCGGGGGAAGGGGTGGGCAAGAGCGCAGGGAGAGGCGGATAGGAGAGGCAGGGGAGGGCGGGGTCTAGGGTTTGGATCGGTAGACGGGCTTGTGCAGGGGGACAAGTGCGAAGGGAGAGGCAGAGAGGAGAGGGAGGGGAGGGCGGTGTCTAGGGTTTGGATCGGGAGACGGGCTTGTGTAGGGAGCGGGGAAGGGATCGGGGAGAGACGGAGTGGCAGAGATCTGAGGCGATTAGGTTTTCTCTCTTTTTTTCTTTGGAAGAAGGGGTCGGGGAGGGAGGGGGGCATAGAGATAATTTGCTGGGAGAGGCGCAGCGCTCCAGCGAAAAAAATTACACATCATAGATTAATTTGCACGATTTTTGATTGAAATCCGACGGTGCAGAATCAAAATACCTATGGTAATACATGTAGCGATACGTGTAACGGGTACAATTTTAACCAATTTTGAACTTCTACACGTATAAAGGATGTATTTAATCAAAGAAAGATTTAGATGGCTCAGATTCAATCAACAAAAGAAACAGTAAATCAAAACCCTTGCAGGATCTAGACATTAAGCTCCTTAATAAGGTAGGGAGATATAGAGGTTGGCTAAGATCAAAGGGGTAGTTCCTAAGCTTTGGTGGTACCAATTCATTTTTTAATTTTCAAAGTTCAAAACGTCGATCCGAACCGTTCAAGTTGATCTCTATATTAAAATGTGCTTGGAGACCAAATTTTAAATTTTTCTGAATTTTTTTTACTATTTATTAGGCTACTTTGAAAATTGCTGATCCAACGGTGGCTTAACAAAATAGTAAAATCAGAAACCACCGTTGGATCAACGATTTTCAAAGTGGCTTAATAAATAGTAAAAAAATTCAGAAAAATGTAAAATTTGGTCTTCAAGCATATTTTAATATAGAGATCAACTTGAACGATTCGGATCGACGTTTTGAACTTTGAAAATTGAAAAACAAATTGGTAGTACAAAAGCTCAGGAACTACCACTTTGATGTTAGCCAACCTCTATATATATATAGAGAGATGGGCTATGGTGCATTGCAATGCATGAACCCCCTTATGCATTACACTATAAATCACGGATTTAAAGTCCAAACGACCGATCCGAACCGTTAGATGTTTAATCCATATTGAAATGTGCTTGGAGACCGAATTTTACATTTTTTGGAATTTTTTTACTATTTATTAAGCATTTTTTAAAATTGCTGTTTTGCTGTGAACAGTAAAAACAGTAAAATTTTCTGGACCATCAGATCAGCGACTTTCAAAATTGCTTAATAAATAGTAAAAAAATTCCAAAAAATGTAAAATTTGGTCCCCAAACACATATTAATATGAAGAACAAGATGAACGGTTCGGATTGGTCGTTTGGACTTTAAATCCATGATTTATAGTGTAATGCATAAAAGGGTTCATGCATTGCAATGCACCATAGCCCATCTCTCTCTCTATATATATATAGAGGAGGGTTCAAATGCCTCCATGATGCCTCCATTTTTTAAAACTTTAATAATTCAAAATTTAAAACTTCAAAGTTAAAATAAAATCGTTGAATATGATCTACATCATTTTATTTATGCACGTGCAGAAAATTATGACATTTCAATTTTATTTTGATTGTCATCAAGAAATTGTAAAAAATGCACTAATGTGGATGATTTCTAGACGTTGATTTTTGAACTTACTAATTTACATAAAAACAAAATTGAAATGTGATAACTTTTTATGAGCACAGAGAGAAAATAATATAGATCACATCTAACGGTTTTATTTTGACTTTTAAGTTATTAAAGTTTTAAAAAATGGAGGCACAAAAAATGAAGGCATTTGAACCCTCCTCATATATATATATATATGGATATATGCATTTAATATCTGATCTGTATTAAAAAAAAAGTGGATACGGATATCATTTTACCACTATCCAATCAGTTTACAACCTAGATCAAAGGTTGAAATGCAAATCTAGATACCACATAATTAACCGATCAATATGTATTTTAGATTAACCAAATATTTAAAAGGCATTAATAAATTTAGAGACTTCATCTAAAAGTTTGAATTGATTTATAAACCTACAGAGTTGGCATTCAGATATTTGATTAACTACGACATAAATATAAACAAGACACAGTAGAAACACATCATTTACAAAAGGAAACATAAAGAAACTTGAACTAAACTTTTTGAGCCACCAAAGTTCTTCAAGAGTCTATCTCAGCAAGCTAGCATAAGTACCAAAATACCCTTCAAGCTTTTGAAATGTCAATCCACCATTCTGAAAATAAACCCAAATTTTAAGAAGAGAAATAATCAGTTCAGCTTGTTAAAAATCAAACGGGTACAGAGAACCCTAATGGATTTGAATTGTCAAGTACATCTGTTACAAGCTCAGTAACTACCATCATGATATAAGCATATCACTACTTGTTAACGCTTTCATCTAATTATACCATCATGGTATAAGCAAGTTTGGTCGAATCTTATCAGCTTAGATTGTCCCACACACCAATCCAACAATTAATTAGATATTTCTGTCTCTTGCAAATGCAACAATTAAAGGTTACTAATTTTATGATCAATCACAAACACTTAAAAAAAAAAAAAATCCATCATAATTGAAGTTGTCATACCAGGCAATACCAGCCATCGCTCCCTTTTTAGTACTTAAGTACCTTTATTATTTGATTATTATTTTGGGTGGAATGGCTGTGGGTTGGGCGGTCCTTTTTAACTATGCAATTTGGTTTGCCCAATTCTTATGTGTTGTTTAATGAAAATTTAAAGGGCACCAAGTTAATAGGGGGCTTAATTGCAGAAAACTGAGGTAAAAATTTATCAAGGCAAAATGAGGTCAACTGATTGCTTGCACAATTTAGAGTAAAGTGAGGCTTGAGTAGGATTAATTGCGGGAACCAGTATCACGCTTTCTCACACCTAACAAAGCAATCACTAACTTAAACTACATCAAACCCAAAATAAGCCTATCTGAAACTAGCTCAAGATGGATTAAGGCACAATTCGACCCCATTGAATAGAATCTGGATTGTACAAACTAGGGTTTACAAAACTGATTTAGTTCCGGAATCACTTAATTACCAATTTGGGGAACCATCAGCATAACAAGTTAACAATCAAGGCATAGAAGGCAAAAAGCAGTATGTGCATTTATACAACTTAAATTGCATCATACCTCTAAAATGAGTTCATTTCAATACGATAGTTCCTTCTAGCCACAAGCATTCTTACAGCACTCTGATACGGCTCATCAAATGCATCCAAAACCCAATCCCCAGACAGATCTTCAGAGCCATTCGGTCGTATAGCCACAAGTGTAGCCCCCTCAAGCCTCATATCGCCGGGTAAATCCAGCATAGGTGCATACCAGAGCTTCACGCTAAGTGCTGGTACAACTGTCCTATGTGCCCCACGACTGGCTGAAGCAGGACTTACCCGAAACTCCTCTAACTGTCTGTTATCCATTGTCAGCACTCCCTGACCATCTTTATCTGAAAGCTCGAGTTGCTCTAGGGTTTCATGGCCAGACACAATCTTTTCTAGAAGGTAGTGCCGGGAAGAAGCAGCAATTAGAGCACTGATCGTCCATATAACACGAAGCTTCAAAATGGCACTATTAATCATCTCTTCCTCTCCAGTTTTGTTGCAAGAACTATTGTTTGGGTTTTCAGGTTTGCTTAAGACCGAAGAAGCGCCTAAAATCGCACAGGCCTCCAGTGTTGAGCCAAACCCGGCCTTCCATTTAAGGAGTACACCATTATCCAAGCCCAGTTCACCATCAGGGAGTACAATTTGCAAATGTCGTAGTTCTTTGAAATTTCTTAAAACCTCATCAGGGGAGTGGTGCGAAACATCTGAACCAGAGGAGCTTGATTGAAAAGACGAAAGAATTTTACGAGAAGGGGTTACGAAGTGACTTAAGACATGGAAAGCACGAGTGAGGTGGGAGAAGATACCAGTGCCGCGTGTACGACTCTGATTGGTTGAAGTCGAGGCAGTGGCAGCGTCGTCCGGGATAACACAGTCAACTCTTACATAGACCCGGTCCACAAGTGGGATTAAGGACCTAAACCGGCGGGAGATAAGAGAGCAGCGGCCGAGGGACTTTACATCGCCGATCCGATTCAGGATAAGAAGAAGAATCGGGTCTGGCAACCGGTCGAAGTGGTCGACCGGTTCTCTGTCGGAGATTAACGGGTCTTGGTCAGGTTCTAGTAGTGAGAGCAGATCTACAATCGGGTTTGGGTTTGGGTTGAGGTCGGGGTCAGGTTCCGGAGATGACACGGAGGGGAGAGTGAGGAAGCCCATGCGTAACGGTTGGTACGCCTCCAGTGAAGAAATTGGCATGGTCGGTTGGGTTGTTCTTGCGTTAGGGCCTGGGGGTTCAAGAAGAAAGGGGAAAGAGGAAACAGGGAAGGTGGAAGAGGTATTGTCTCAGACCTCTCTCCAATTCTTGACAATTGGAGAGGTTGAGTATTTTACAGCGTTATTACTACACGTACATTGTTGCGGCCACCAGCATCCAACTGCACTTCACTGCTGAACTGTACAGCATTTGACCGTTGAGTCGAATTTCAAAATTACATATGTAAAATCAGACAATCTAAATATATGCTTCTACCATTTCAAAATTTTACGGGTATGTTTGATTGTAAAATAAAAATAGTTAGAATAGTCAAATAAAAAATAATTATTGTTTATTTTACAATAGTCAAATTTCAAAATTCTTAGAAATAACCTATTATAATAAGATAGGAATACATTCCACAACACCATAAGGAGTAACCATTTTTAGTTTGAAAAAAATAAAGTAAGATTTTAAAGAAATTATAATTTCTCGTTCAAAATTGTTATCGAGAAAGCTAGACCGTACAATATATATATTTTATTGGTAAATGCACTGTGGTTTTTAAATTACGTACGTATGCCATCAATAATAACAACAGTATTGTGAAAGTAAATATAACATGTGCATTTTAATAATGCAGATAATTATACAAATTATGTGGTTTTTTATAAAATCAACTAGAAGTTCTTTAACGATAAGGTTATGGATGCCTTGTTCTTTAACGTGATGCAGTAGAATATTCTAGGCCTTCTATTAATTATGTTATTGTCTGGACTTTGGATATATGCAATCGTGCTTGTCTAAGCACGAGCGTGTTTTGCCTAAGAAAGGCAAAAGTACAGGATTATCTGCGTGCGTCCGTGCGTGCTATTATCTTGAATTGATCTTCTCACGAATTACACGGACATTTAATAACTTTAAGCATTTTTTTCTTTAAGATCGAACGGTCCATATTTTATCCTGAAAAATCATGTTTTTGATCTCCTATTAAGCAAGTGATCCAAATCTTCCAGAACTCTTCCTTTTAAAATCCGAACTCAACAGTGGAGGCGTGGAGCCAACGTTATCTCTGCTCATATTGTAAATTATTATTATTATTTTTTTCAATATGTACCGTTTGACTTTGATCCAAGTTAATACAATAAATAAGAAAAAGTTTTGTCGATTTGAAATATTTTATGTTCTAAAATACTGTCTATCTAACATGTGGTTTTAAAAAAAAATCCGAGCAAGGAGGATCCAGAATTTTTGTCAGGAATGAGCAAGAAATTAACGAATCGGATTTGAATAGTTAATCGGGTTCAAACCCATTAGCTAATTGGATATTAGATTAAAAAAAATGCTCTAATTTCTAATTTTCAATACTTTGACTTCTAATTTTTAATATTCTGACTTTTAATCCTAATAACCAATTATAATTCAAAAAATTTATCATATTTTTAACTCTAAATTTAACATTAAATTAAATAACAAAAGTCCAGAGGAGGGCAAAGTCGAACCGAACCTATAAATTTATATAAAAATTCAAAATTCAGGGTGAGAGTTGCCCCCTCTGGAATACGCTGGGTCCGCCCTGACTCCAAGAGTTTTTCATTACTCAACATAAGCTAATACATATAGTAGTCCATATCAATACACAGATCAATCAGTTCATATCAATACATATATCAATTCAATTGGATACCTTTAGACATAACTAAGCAAGAAAAAAAATAGAAAAACAGACTTAGTACATGTCTCAGAAAGAGTAAGTGAGACAGTAATGTCGTGGTTCGATTGCAAGGTAGCGAGTTTTTAGTTTTTCGTACTCAGATTGATAGACTGAGTCTTCGGTATTTCTTGCTCAACTTAAGTAAAAATCAAAGCGAGAAAAAAAAAATTCATGTAATTTCTTTTTAAACTAAAACAAATGTGAGAGAAAACTAAGAAAATTTTCCGACATTTTTATTTTTACCCAATTAAAAAATTATTTTAATAATAATAACCAAGGTTTATAAAAAATTTTAAAAATACCCAACCCGTGGAATTAATTCCACCGTGGAAAAATTCCACGGGCCCAACTTTTTTTTAAAAAAAAAAAAAAAAAAACAGAAATTTGTATTTATTTTTTATTTTTTGTATTGAAATATTAGAAATATTGGATATATTTCTTTGAAAATAGATGGAATACAATATAATTTGATTTATTAGAAAGACTGCAACAAATAACCCGGATCAATATTTTTCAGGTCGGATTTTTCGCGGTTGTAAGAAAAATTAATATATTTCTTTATGTGTTATTGGAAAAAAATAAAAATGCTTAGATTCCGAGTTATTGATCCCGGTTCAAAAGTCACTTCTATGTAATCTAGAAAATATTATGATCTTTATAGTACATTTAATTTATTAAAAGTTATATCTATTTTGAAAAAAAAATAAAAACTTTAATTTATTTAATGATTATTATTCAAAAATAATTCTCAAAATAGATAAATTTTTTAATAAATTAAATGTACTAGAAAGATCATAATATTTTCTAGATTACATAGAAGTGACTTTTGAACCGGGATCAATAACTCGGAATCTAAGCATTTTTATTTTTTTCCAATAAGACATAAAGAAATATATTAATTTTTCTTACAGCCGCGAAAAATCCAACCTGAAAAATATTGATCCGGGTTATTTGTTGCAGTCTTTCTAATAAATCAAATTATATTGTATTCCATCTATTTTCAAAGAAATATATCCAATATTTCTAATATTTCAATACAAAAAATAAAAAATAAATACAAATTTCTGTTTTTAAAAAAAAAAAAAAGTTGGGCCGTGGAATTTTTCCACAGGTGAGAATTTTAATTCTCACCAGTGAAAAAATTTCACGAATTGAGTATTTTTAAAATTTTTGATAAACCTTGGTTATTATTATTAAAATAATTTTTTAATTGGATAAAAATAAAAATGTCGGGAAAATTTTCATCCCACCGTTGGTTTTCTCAAATATCAATGCCATTTAATATATATGGCAGCGCTGACACGAGAACACATCGTCTGCATTAACTCAAAAGAGCAAAGAGCATCTTTTGAGTTAATCCATCTCAAGCGTCTGATTTAAAATGGAGCCAATCCGGTCCTCCGTCTATGACACAAGGGTTCTTAATATTAGTGCGAATCTAGTTCGCACGTATATTAAAGCATATCGAACGGTCCAGATGCATTAAATCAAAAGATTCTTTTTGGAGTTAATGCAGAGGATTCGAGTTCGCGCTGACACTGTCCCACTCAAAAGAATAAAAAGAGAGATTCGTTATGGCATTTTTCATCTGTATAAAGATAGAATGTAATCCGGATAATGTTGTTAATCACAAAATCAAATTTAGGGATAAGTTGGTAAATTAACCGCAGAATTATGCAACGTAAAGATGGAAAGCCCGGAACTGATTCCCATTTTTTTTTTCAATCCGTTTTATTGGCATTCATTTTGGATCCGATCCGATATGTGGACGGCCGGACAGATCGACTCAAGATGTCATAATATTTTGGTTCGGGTCACAGTGTCTTGCGGATAATTAAAATGATGTTTCGGACACATATAGAACATGTTGCATTGTGTTTGGAGTCGGTTTAATTGCTTTATTGTGTTACTAGGGATGCACAAAAAGCTCGTAGCTTGTGATTCGATTGAGTTCAATTTGAAAAGAAATTCGATTCAAAACAAATCAAATCAGCTCGGTTCTGAATCAAATCAAATCTAGTTAGATTCAAAATTGGTTCGATTGAACTCGAGTTGAGTCTGACTTAGTTTGAAACTCTTCTTTTTAGTTCTAAACCCTGCTTTAATTTCGAACCAGTTTGGTTCGAATCACACCGAATCAAACTCGAACTCTTCTTTTCAGTTTGAAATCCTACTTCAATTTCAAACTAGTTCAGTTCAAAATTGATTCGAACTCGAACTCGAACTCGAACTCAAACTGAGTTAAGTTCGATTCAGTTCAATTCGTTTGCAGCCCAAATTGTGTATTATATTAATATTTTTTTGTAGTAATTTAGTAATGCATGTATTAAGTTTTTATGGACATGCATGTATGAGTTAATTTGTTTGAGAGAGTTAATTGTTTATCTTGACAGATAATATTTTTCAAATCATTTCAAATAATTTTATAGATGTGTTGTTGGACAAATGGATAGGCTACCAATAAATTACGCGGACTAAATATGATTAAATTATGTAGCTTGTCGGTATCGGTTCTTCTAGGTTGCGGGTCAATTTATATATGGATAATTGCCGGTGCAGATATATCTAATACTTCAGTATCATTTCATATTCACATATTCGGATTACGGATCATTCTTGTCCGGATAATTTATATTAAAATACATGATATTTGCGGGTTTAATCAGAATCGAATTTTTCAGTACGGATTTAGCTCATTTTATTGTTTAATTTCAACAGTTTTGAGTTGGGTTCAGGCGTCGATTTTATCGGACATACTTTTGCTTGGATCAAATTTTGTCATATCTAATTTTTTTCATATATTTATTTAATATTTTTTACGAAAATTCCGGTCAAAACTTGTCAGAATTGAAAATGTAAAACTAATTTTTTTGTCTTTCATAATTTGAATATGACGTACATAAAGTTAATTTGGTTTGAATTCGATCAGGAATTTATTTCGTACCTGCCAGAAGATAGTAAATTAATAGAAAATAATTAGAGTGAGACTGTGTTACTATGCATAGTGAAATTTTTTGAAAATCCTAATAATTGATCCGAACTATTGGATATGATTTTTATATGAATATATACTTGGAAACTAAATTTACATTTGTAGATTTTTTTTTACTTATTTAGATAAGTAAAAAATCATTTATTATTCATACGAAGATTATGTTGAAGGTTCAGATCGATCGTTAGAATTAAAAAAACAAAAATATTAATCCGCAATACAGACCAATCCACGCTATGCATAGTTGTCACACCTCCGATCCGGAGGCGCGACAATTCTACCACGTTTATTTACCATTCAATATACGTAACATACTAACATATGGTATGGATCTTTTGTATGCATTGCCAATAACATCCTTATATTTTTACCACATCCCAATTTATTTATAAGAATTATCTGACATTTTATAGTGGATGATGGTAGAGATATATTTTCTGCACCCTGTCAGATATAATAAACTCAAACCCCATACCTTTAGGTGACGCTATTGTCAATTATAACCCAGAAGCATTTCTCTGTTTTCGCATAATGAACCAGTAACCCACAAGGAAAAATGAGTAAGAATCAACCAATCGATAAACAATATCAACATGACAATCAATAGATTTACCAGTAATTTAGTTTCAGTTGTATTGGGTTATGCATATGATGCAACAGTTCAATCAATGCAATCAATCAAATAATCAAAATGCACGACGAGTTACGATTTAATTCCTAGTCATGAATCTCAGACTAATCCAATAACCTCGTACCCGATATCGTATGACAAATGAAGTGATCAATCATTGCATATTAATTGTTCCTGATAATCCATTCAAGTCTTGCTTCACATTATCAATGCCTATAGCAAGATAACCGTTTTTACTATTACTCAGAGCCGGTCTTGAAGATTTTGGAGCTCGGGGTGAGAGAAAAGTTTGAGGACTTAATATACGCAATTTTTTTATTAACATGTCAATAGATCATACAAAATAGAGTGAAATAAAACCAATACCCCTCAAAATAAAACATATATAATGAGTCAATGATTAACATACTCACATCATGCTTCTTACTTCTTGATAAACAAAATAATAAAAGGATTGAACCTAGGTATTGAGGCAAAGTCGCTGCATCGCTGCCGTCGCATCGATGCCGCTGTGTCGCTGAGTTGCTGCTGCCGCTGTCGAACTATGACTTACCTAAATTTTGATATCCGCCAAAGAAAAAAAAAATGGCAAACGCTAAGTTAGATTTTTTTTATATTCATTGTGTAAACAAAATTTGATAATAAAAAATTGGTGAAAGCTATGCTAAGTTAGGTTTTTTGAGTTACCTTGATATTCGCTGTAGAAACAAAATTGACAAAAGTTTGATATTCACTGTAGAAACAAAAGAAATTTGATATTTGCTGACAAAGTTAAAGTTTGATTTTCTTTTTTCCTCGTTTCACTTTCACAAGGCGGGAGTTAGATTTTTTTTTTTTTTCTCGTTTCACAAAGGAGGCGGGGAGAAGCTAGAAAGACACGGCAGTTTTTGTTTTTTCCACCCTATACAATTTTTTTTTGGGGGGCCCTTGGCTTTTGGGGCCCGGGGCCATTGCCCTGGGTATCTTGGGCCAGGGCTGGCCCTACTATTACTTACACAATTATCATTTTAAATCAATTTACATATAACAGTAATTAATTATGTGCGTTTTTGTTATTCATTATGAGTCAATACCATAATTTGTCATATATTTCATGGTTCCTTAATCATTAAATTGAACTAATTTATAATTTTAGTTCAATTAAGTTTTACCAGACTCATCTAAATTGTTAACCTTTCACTCCAATCATCAAGTAGAAATAATTAAGATTCTAGTCTATCAGTCCGAATCAAATTCATATGTCTAAACAATTTTCTAGTAGAAATAATTAAGGTCTAAACTCATTAATTTTCGAGCAGTCCATTGAATATACTATTTTTCAATTTTACATTTTCTTGTACCTAACTCCAAGATCAAGTCCAATTATTCAAATATTTACTTCTTTTATTCCTATTTTATTTCTCCTTATTCATTCAAAGGCCCAAAGGCCCATAATTTATTTACATTTCATTATTCAAACTTTGAGTTGAGGTTTATAAAATTTAAAAATTATAAGTTCCTCTTTTGCAATTTAACCGCTCTGACAAGGGGATATTTCCCAACATGGAAAATTGATAGATTACCCCCTTCCTTTCTTTTAATTCTTACAAACTGATCCCTATAACTAAAACAGATACTATATCGGTACTAGGGTTAGAATTACGTCCTCCATATCACAAGAACAATAGAACACTTATAGTTGGTATATTGGATTTTAGATACAAACTCACTAAAAAATAGTGGCATCAAGCAAACCTTTTAGCACAAACAAAATTTACGGTTTCCAATTCAGTTACCACAAGATTGACTTGTATACTTAAATCTGTTCAATCAATATCCCCACCAATACCGAGAGAAATGAGAAGATAAAACAAGCTGATGTTTCAATTTGTTCAAGCGACAAAAGAGGAAATTTACCCCTGTTGCATCCTTTCTCTTATTTTAATTTTTGTTTTTTGTTTTTCTTTCATTTACGGGAGAGAGAAGGGATCCCTTTAATTTACGGGAGAGAATAAGTAGGTGGTGTTGCACTCAACAATAGCCACGTGGCCTTGTGCCATTTGATCATTCTTCCTATTTTTTTTAAGTTTCTATTTTACATATATTTAACCTTTAAGTATACCACAATTGTAAATCAGTACAAAACAATAAACTCTAAAGAAGCATATAAATGTTATCATGTATTAACTATATATTGTATCAATCTCGTATAAATTCAAAATTTCAAACATTTGTTTTTAAATATTTCATTATACTTACTTTATTTCAGTTAAACAGAATTTATTTATCATATTTAACTTTAATTTCACTTAATTATCTTGTTTGTCTGTTCAGAAAATATTATTTGTTCGTTAAATGTTATCAATTTTTATTAAAAGACACATTCATACATTTTGTATATTACTTCAAGTTATTAATTCTTTATATGTATTTTTGGAAAAATGGTACTGGCAATAGCAAAAATCTGAAACATGTCTTTGGAAGACTTTGTTTTTGAATGCATACAACATTGATGATGAAGGACAATTGCCAAATTGCAATTTTTTCAAGATCACTCTAAAAGAAGCTCAGCAGTTTTGTGAAATTCATCTCAAGAGGAAAATAGGCAATGGAGACTTAGTCAAAAATTCATCTCAAGAGGACCAAATTCTGGCATTATGACTGGGGTTATGGGTGTCTTAGTCAAAAATTGCCAGACTTATATGCATTAGCTTAAAATCAGCAGGAGATGGTCAGTCAAATACTACACTCACAATCCATAGCTTTACACTTCCAACCTTTAGACTCTAGAGCCAGCCATGACCAATTTATACAATTATTCACAATAATTGGGGGTCAGGCAACGCTGAATCAGAACCAGGATGAGGCGGAGTGGGATTTGACAAAGTCAAAAGAATTTATAGTGAGTAGTGCATATAAGGAATTAAAAAAATGAGTCTCAAATGCAAACCTTGATACATAGAGTATGGAAGATGAAGGTGCCTCTAAGAATGAAAGTTTTATTATGGCTAGCGTATTACAAGAAGATATTGACAGCAGAGAATTTACATAAAAAAGACTGGAATCTCTCAAGCATGTGTGTTATGTGCAGAAGTAGTGAGGAGACGATTAAACACATGTTTTCAAATTGTCAATTTGCAATGGATCTATATAGAAAAGTGGCAAGTATCTCAGAAATTCAACAAAGAGATTGGAATGAAGAATTCATTATCGAAGAGGCAACTAGCTGGACAGTATCATCAAAAGGGAATATGAAGTCTAGAGAATTAATACTCCTATCAATATTTATTATTTGTTGGAGGGAGAGATGTACAAGAATATTCAGAGAAGAAGAAAAAGAGGTTGATGACTTGGCAGAAGAAGTATTGTATCAATGGAGAATCCTAAATGATAATGCTTGAAGAGATTTCAGAGGAGTTTTAGAATTAGAATTTTTCTTTAAAAAAAGAGAAAAAAAGGGATGTTTTTTTTTTACTATTTTGAACTGTAACTCAACATTGTTGAGTAAATTTTAGAAATTATGTAAAAAGTTTCACATCGAAACCTTTAAATGTTTTTTCAATCAATGAAACAAATAAGGACTTTGATCCTTATTTGTTACTAAAAAAAAATATTATTAAACAAATTAAGCAACATCTTTACTAATACAATGACTCTCTTTATTATTACTTTTCTAGTTTGACTTTGTTTGGAAATGAAGATATTAACAACGTTGTTTTAGTTTCATGTAGTGTAGATACAATAAAAAAAAAATATATATATATATATATAATATGTATGTTGTGTGAAAAATAAAACAGCGTTGTAAAGATCTTTATCTGTTCTTTTTAGAAAAAAAAAATAGTTGAACTGTATATGTTTGGGTTTGTATGAAAATACGGGAACCCATTTGTACAGAGTAAATTTTGATGCGTACAGCGCTTGAACTTTTAATGGACCAAAAGACCCTTGTTCAGCTCGATCCCTGCCCTGTTTCTCCTGCCCAGCTCAATCCCTGCCTTCGTTGTAGGGGCATTTTGGTCCGTGAAAAATTCAAACTCTGTACGCACAGAATCTCACGCTGTAAAAATGGGTTCCCGAAAATACAGTTGCAAGTGGTTTACTCTTATTCCGTTCCATGTGCTGTTTATTTTTGCAATTGGCAACGAGTAGGGATGCTAATGATTAAGATTCGGCTCAAACTCGGTTCGGTTCAATGAGAAAAGCAAAATGATTCAGCTCTAACTCGGCTCGCTTTTAAAAGAAAAAAACTCAGCTCGACTCGGCTCATGTAAACACTGTTGGGAAAAATATTAACTAACCAACTAGTTTTAAATCTGAATTTTGATCATTAAATAAATAACAATTATATTAAAAAATATAATCAAGAATATAATTAAAACTTTATTACCCGGAGCTGCAAAATGCGGACCTAAGGCAACTTCCCGTCCTAAGCGCAGGAATAATCGGTTAAGCTTGCCCCAAGTTACGCCGGTATTCCTCTACCTTCGAGCGTAACCGTGGTAGAGGTTGATGTAGATTCTTTCAACAATGATAGCAGAATAATATGTTTTCTATAATGAAAATATTTATTTGTGGGAGAATAGAAATTGAATTTATGAAATATGGAGCTAACAGGAAGAAGAGAGTATATCAATTATTGGGTCATTGCTCTCCAAATGGTATGTGCTATTTATAGGCAAAACCATAGATATCAATCAATTTGTGCATTCATGACTATTAAAAATTATATTCAATATATTACCGTTTCATTCGTTATTAAAAGAAATTGAATATGAAAATATGAATGGAAATGAAACGGTCTCATTGAATAAATGGTAATCATGTACATACATAAACTCAAATGGATTTTATTTCCTGCGCAAGCTCTGGTGCAAGTTATTGTCAATTAATTCAATTGATTATGAGTAAATGCTAAGATTTAGAAATTGCATCCACAGCTTGCTCTCTACCATATTTATATGATTTGATTTTCTGTGGCAATGGAATAGAGAGCTTTCATATGAAAATTGAATCATACAACTAATTCACAAATAGCTCTATAATTCATAAAGTTAAAAACCATTAATATTAAAATAAATATTATTTAAATTTTGAGTTTTAAAATAAAATTCTAACAATCCCCCACAAAATTCAAAATTTAATTTAACAAAAAATAAAACTAAATAAACTAAAAAATCATATATATAAATATTTCTGCTACCATTGTTTATACTGTGCATTGGGCAAAATGTTTTGATTTCGCTTAGTGTCAATAATTTGAGTCCGAGGAGATCGGAGTGAACCAGGTCTTGAACAACGATTCCTTTGATCAAAACTACATCGCGGGTTGTGCGTTTGAGGCCATGCACATTAACTTGATTTTTTCATGAGAATATTCTACGGGTTGCCTAAACTCAGTAGCCGCGGCCTTTTATATACGGTCATTCTCATATAGAAGAGTTTCCTCTGGGATGTGTGTAGAGTCACATCTCGCGAATTACCGACTTGGGACACTCATCTTATTACACTAGACAGGAGCACTGATCACCATAGGGATGGGTTTGGAACTGAAGTTCCATATCTAAAATATTCTTGTGCTCCTTGGCCAACCTATCTGCTTGTTCTTACCCATTGAACCCCCTTCAGGGGATCGCCCATCACAGAGGTTGGGTTCCCACACCAGATTGGCCCATTAGGCTAAATTCCATCCCCCTCGATGACTCTAGAACTTTCGTCCTATATACAAGGACTTTAATTTTTAGTCCATCATTAACATTTTCATGTCAATGAATTATCATTTATTGCTCGAGCAATGCAAGTAATTCCTTTTTTTTTCTTATTTGTCAAAGAAACTTGCAAAATAGTATTAACCAAATAATAATAATTAGAAATAATGTTTTTTTTTTTTTGAAAACATATCATTAATTTTGTAGCATCATGTGACATAAAATTAATCACACATGCTTTAAGATAAAATATATGAGCTGACAACAATAGTATTTTCAATAAAATGTCAAAATCATGTATTCTAATACAATCAAAGTAATTTAAGACATAATGATAGATTAACCATAGTATATCTCAATAAATTTTTTATCACCTCATGTCATGTCATGATTTATGATAATTTAAATTCTCACATTTTTTGCAAGATACAAGAAAACTATAATGTAATCTAATTTAATACATATTAGCTATACTCATAATCAATATATATATAGAGAGAGAGAGAGAGAGAGATGGGCTATGGTGCATTGCAATGCTTAGGTCATGGTGTGCATTGGACCATAAATTACCGATTCAAAGTCCAAATGACCGATCCAAACCGTTCATCTTGTTCTCCATATTAATATGTGCTTGGAGACCAAATTTTATATTTTTTGGAATTTTTTTACTATTTATTAAGCCACTTTGAAAATCGCTGATCCAACGGTGACTGTTTGGAACAGTAAAATCAGAAGCCACCGTTGGATCAGCGATTTTCAAAGTGGCTTAATAAATAGTAAAAAAATTCCAAAAAATATAAAATTTGGTCTCCAAGCACATATTAATATGGAGAACAAGATGAACGGTTTGGATCGGTCATTTGGACTTTGAATCGGTGATTTATGGTCCAATGCACACTATGGCCTATGCATTGCAATGCACCATAGCCCATCTCTCTCTCTCTCTATATATATTAGTTATCACGATCAATAATTAAATGAGTACATTTTATTTCACACCCCCACATTTCATTTTCTTATTAAAATTTATCATAATTCCTCATAAAATTAAAATCAAGGACATATAATCAATATTCATGCCATACATATCGTAGAGTTAATTTAATATTTCTTTAACATTTTAATCTCCGCAATTAACTATATATAACATAATGTTAAAGCATTCTATAAATGCATAATCAGTATTAAAATTTAATTTATGCATTAATAATTTCATGCCATATATAACTTAGGGTAGATTTATAAATATTTTAATAATCATTTGAACCTCATATTATTCTGTTATATATCAAAAATAAGATTGACATCTTATTTAATTAGTTCCTAACATAACATTATGAATCATGTATGCTAATTAGTAAAAATGATACAATTGATCACAATTATTTTTGTTATTAATTTTTAATTATACCCCCACATTTCTCTATGTTCTTTATTTTCAGAAGTATTAAATATTTTCAATTTTAGTTTAATAATCTTTCATACTATAAGAATATATATTTAATTATGTCATCTGACAATAAAATAATAAATGTTTTTATTTATTATTATATCTAAAATTGGAAACCTACAATATTAATTAGATACGAGAATTGTATGTTGGAGTTTTTATTTGTTTTATTTTAGATGTCAATTACTTTTATGTAATCTAAAAATAAAACAGATATATTCATTTATTTTGAGATCAATTGCTTCACTGACACAAATTTTAATAACTATATTGTTTCTTATTTGTATACATAGAACTATAGAAGACTTAGAGAGTCTCAGTACCTATAGTACGTAGTATATTTTTTTTTTTGACAAAAGTGGTATTTTACCACCGGTTTCATTACGAAACAAAAAGTTTATACAACATGTCCAAAATAAAGCGCTAGCATACAATCCATCGACACCTAATAACCAAAAAAGTTTTAAAAAAACAAGCTAACAACAAAAGCATACTAGCATAACATGAAATAGTAATACTAAATGGAATCATAAATGACTATATCATTAGAAGAGGAGGAACTAGCTGATGAAGATGAAATACTGGGCAGAAGGCCAACAGCACAATCAATAGCATCAAATAGTACGTAGTATATAGTCAAGAGATATATATATATATATATATATATATATATATATATATATATATATATATATATATATATATATATATATATATATAGAGTGAGTCTATGGTACTATGCATATCACGGTTGTTACCGTGCTACAGCTCTATATTCGAGTTTTCAAATCCTAATGGTCGATCCGAACCGTTCATCTTGTTCTCCATATTAATATGTATTTGGAGACCAAATTTTACATTTTTTGAAATTTTTTTACTATTTTTTTAGATATTTAGAAAATCACTTGATCTGAAAATTCTGGACCATCCAAAAACAGTGATTTTCAATAAATCTAAAAAAATAGTAAAAAAATTTCAAAAAATGTAAAATTTGGTCTCCAAACACATATTAATTTGGAGAACAAGATGAACGGTTCGGATCGACCGTTAGGATTTGAAAACTCGAATATAGAGCCGTAGCACGGTAACAAATCGTAATATGCATAGTACCATAGACTCACTCTATATATATATATATATATATTTAAATAAAGAAATAGTTTAGTTCTTTGAATAAAATTTGAGAATACAAATTATTACTGCATTTAAGTGTACGTCAATATTTGCTTATGCTTATATTATCCATTTACTTTTTTTCCAAATCATTAAAGATAATTATGAACATTAAAGATGTAATTATGATGTTTTAAAAATTGAATTAAAAGATGCAGTTATATAAATTCATATTAGCCGGTTGTAATTTTTTTTTAAATAATGTTATTAATTATATATTCATATTATACTATGCTCTTAAATGACTTCTTAGGTCACAACCTCCAAAACATTAAATATAACATTTCACCTAATTATATGGACTATATTAATTAGATGAGGAAAATTATCAATATTAATATTGATTAGATGGGTTGTACCACCTGTTGATTGTTCTCTATATATATTTTATATGAAACTAACACTAATTTCATGTGTTAATTTAAGAAACAAATGCTCATAGTTTCTTTTGGTTTCTCTGATCATTAAAGAGGTAATCAAGGTTATTAATGAAATTAATTACAGAGTCAATTATAAGAGCATTAATCAGGGCTTTTCAGTTTTCCTATTTATGATAATTAATTATATTAATCGGTTATAAAATACAAAAGTAATGCTAAAGCATTGCTCACAGTTAATGTTTCCCCATTAATTAACTTTTTATATTTAATGGTAATTTTTTCTTCTTTTACCGATGAAACTACAAATTTATTTGTATTATGTTCCGAACTTTATTTTATTTACAAATATGCCTAATTACTAAATAATCTAGTAACTTCATTCCTTTTTTTTCCTCAGAAAATAACTTGTAACTCTAATTATTGAGTTAAGATTAAAATATCAGATTTCTAAATTTTTAATAAGAATTCTGAGATTTTTTTTTAATTAGTTTGGTGAACAATTATTTAAAGAATATATATAGCCTAAATTATACATAAATATCAAACTTGATCACTAAAATTTATTTCGCATAAAATAACATCAACTTTTTATTATTATTAAATAAGATGAATTGATGAAGTTCAAAATAAACTTATAACTTCTAAATAAAATATTTTCAGATCATTCTAAAGTTTGTTAAATATTAATTGACAGATCAATATATAAATCCAACGCAGTGGACAAACAACCATCTAGTAAACTTTACTGGATAGGTAGTAATGATCAATTACAATTTAATATTTATTCTTATTAAGTATTAACTACGACGATTAACACACTGCCCACCTATTGTTATTGCTATTTATTATGAATCCGTTTTTATTTTTCTTTCAACGGACCAATATTTAGATTATTAATTGATTTGTATATCTGAGGTTGGACCGAACTGATCCAGAAATAATTAATGATATAATATGAGTGAGTCTATGGTACTATGCATATCACGGGTTATTATCGTGCTACGGCTCTATATTAGAGTTTTCAAATTCTAACGGTCGATCCGAATCGTTCATCTTGTTCTCCATATTAATATGTGTTTGGAGACCAAATTTTACATTTTTTGAAATTTTTTTACTATTTTTTTAGATATTTAGAAAATCACTTGATCTGAAAATTCTGGACCATCCAAAAACAGTGATTTTCAATAAATCTAAAAAAATAGTAAAAAAATTTCAAAAAATGTAAAATTTGGTCTCCAAACACATATTAATATGGAGAACAAGATGAACGGTTCGGATCGACCGTTGTGATTTGAAAACTCGAATATAGAGCCGTAGCACGGTGCCAAATCGTAATATGCATAGTACCATAGACTCACTCGATATAATATTTATACCTTAGTGAAATTACAAAATTAAGTTTCACAAATTATACCAGATCAAATACTTAGCGAAGAAATAATCTACAATTTAATTGAAAATGATTAATAAGAATTCATGATACGAATAATGATTACGAAGTATCATTACGGACTATATAAAATGGATCAAGTGAATAATTAATTATTGCATTTCCAACTATCAAATTAACAATAAGAACAGGAACATTGACAAAACTATTTCGCTGCACCAGTTTAACTTAATTCCTCCAATTGTTAACTTAAGAATATCAAAATAATAATCTGTAAAATTACTATGCAAATTATAGAATCATTCCTACAATTTAATTTCAGTAATTAATTGTAAGTTCATTATGATATTATTTTGCTCTTTATTAATTTTGTTTTTCTTCGGATAGACTTATTAATTCTACAAATTATAAACTAATTAAAATCAGATTTTTAATTTGATCAAATTCAGATTACGGGTTATTGCCTTAGATTGTTGGAAAAAATATTAACTAACCAACTAGTTTTAAATCTGAATTTTGATCATTAAATAAATAACAATTATATTAAAAAATATAATCAAGAATATAATTAAAACTTTATTACCCGGAGCTGCAAAATGCGGACCTAAGGCAACTTCCCGTCCTAAGCGCAGGAATAATCGGTTAAGCTTGCCCCAAGTTACGCCGGTATTCCTCTACCTTCGAGCGTAACCGTGGTAGAGGTTGATGTAGATTCTTTCAACAATGATAGCAGAATAATATGTTTTCTATAATGAAAATATTTATTTGTGGGAGAATAGAAATTGAATTTATGAAATATGGAGCTAACAGGAAGAAGAGAGTATATCAATTATTGGGTCATTGCTCTCCAAATGGTATGTGCTATTTATAGGCAAAACCATAGATATCAATCAATTTGTGCATTCATGACTATTAAAAATTATATTCAATATATTACCGTTTCATTCGTTATTAAAAGAAATTGAATATGAAAATATGAATGGAAATGAAACGGTCTCATTGAATAAATGGTAATCATGTACATACATAAACTCAAATGGATTTTATTTCCTGCGCAAGCTCTGGTGCAAGTTATTGTCAATTAATTCAATTGATTATGAGTAAATGCTAAGATTTAGAAATTGCATCCACAGCTTGCTCTCTACCATATTTATATGATTTGATTTTCTGTGGCAATGGAATAGAGAGCTTTCATATGAAAATTGAATCATACAACTAATTCACAAATAGCTCCATAATTCATAAAGTTAAAGTTGAATTATTGGACAGGATATAAAAAATAGAATCTGAAGCTATTTACTGATGAGTGGATGCCTGAAGACTTGGACATGGTGCCTATACAATCCCTCTCCTCTGTGCTTGCTCTTATGCCACCTATGTCACATGTACCACTGGTACCGGTCTTGATGAGTGCCTGACTCATTGCCTTATCCTTGTCTGTTATGCAGTTTGCTTTCCTTTTCTGAGAACGAACATTATATGTAATAATTGGGGTCTTCCCCTCTGTGGTCAACAACCGGTTAGTGACTTAGGGTTGGCATACTTTGTTAGTGCCTGGTAGTTTGTTTATGAGTTATGGTTTGTGTTTTGGGATACCTTTTTCTTTCTACTTGCATCTTTTTCTATTTTTGAACCTTTGTATTTTGCATATTATTCTAATGGAAGAGCTTATGCCTATTTTTCCAAAAAAAAAATCATAAAGTTAAAAACCATTAATATTAAAATAAATATTATTTAAATTTTGAGTTTTAAAATAAATTTCTAACAAACACTTGGCTCGGCTCATGAGTTCGCAAGCCAACTCGCGAGCCGGTTCATATTAAATGTTAAAAAAATGTTCATTTAATTATTTTAAAGAAATGATCAAGTGGGATAGAGATATTCTATTCACTTTTAAATTACATGTTGAAAAACTTTGATCATTTTTAAAGAAATGATAATTTTTTTCAAATTTCTTTAAAGATTGATTATTTTATAAAAACGATCATTTGAAAAAAATGATCATTTATTTTGGTTCAAATTTCAAAATTTTCCGAATTTCAATTTTTTTTTCCAATTTTCAAATTTCAAATTATTTTAAAGAAATTTGAAAAAAATGATCATTTCTTTCGTTTTTTTTTCAAATTTCAAAATTTTTCAACATGTAACATGAGCCGGAATTTTGACATTAAAGAAATGATCACCCATACTTACCTTGACAACTTATTTCTTCCTATTTCAGCACCCCTACAGTACCAAACTTAGCTGTAAAAACTGTACCGCGTCTGTTTATGATAAAAATTGAACCAGAGATACCTTCATAAAGAAAAGTCTGTCAAATAATGTTAAAAAATTGTGTGAACTATAAAAGACCATAGTCAACATGTAATATGAGTCGGCTCGCGAGTTCACGAGCCGAGCCAAGTGTTTACATGAGTCGAGCTTTTTCTTTTCAAAAGCGAGCCGAGTCGAGTTAGGGCTTTTTTCAGTTTCGAGTCCGATTCGTTATGAAATATTGAGCTGCTCAACTCATTGATTCGCGAACCGGCTCGATTCATTAGCAGCCCTAGCAACGAGGAACAATACTTAGAATTTTTTTGTTATGGTTCCGTGTTCACAAGTAAAATTGAAATATCCATTTATTTCTATGGGAATCAAGATAATTTGGTTTGTCAGTATTTGTTTCTTCTCAAGCATTTTTTAGAAAGGTAGAATTCTACTTCCGACTAAAGATAGTGCTTACAAAGTATGCAAATACAAATACAAAAAAAAACAACAACAACACACACATGCGACTCATATTACTTTCTTATTGTGTGTATGTGTTATGTTATTCAGATTTGAATAAACATTGACAGCATAATCAATAGACAACATTTTTTTTTTTTTGCTTAGGAGGGCTAATGACAGGGGCGAAAGCATAAAATTGAGATTGAGAAGTTGAATAAATAAAATATAATGTAATTTTATTTTATAAGAAGACTAATAATATTAATTCTTGTAATAATTAAAAATTTTAAAGGAGAAAAATAAAAATTATAATTTATGGGGAGAGTTTATAACAATGTTCCTCGTTGTCCTCTACTTCCTTCCGACTATATTAATGTGTGCCATACTACCAGGTAAGAAAAATACATATAAAAATGTAACGCAGAGGAAGGTTCAAAATATCTTTTTTTTGGATCTCTATCATATATATCATTTTCTCTATGCATATGTAAAAGATCATAAAATTTTGATTAATATCACGAGCTTGTAAAAATACACTTATGTTGATAAATTTCAAACATTGATTTCTCAATTTGTTGATTCGTACAAAATCAAAATTGAAAAGTGATATTTTTTATTTTAATAATGAAAATGGGCTTGCAGCCTTTTTAATAAAAAAAATTTCAAACATTGATTTCTCTATGCTATTAACCGTTTATTTTAATAATGAAAATGGGCTTGCAGCCTTTTTAATAAAAAAAAAATGCATCCTGGTATTTAAAACATATGAACAAGTGATTGCACGAGTAACACACTCAATTGATAAATAACTGGTAAGCCATTTTCGTTTACGGTTGAGTCATCTAGCATATTTGACAACATTTAAAACAAACATTATCTGACGATCCAGAAAGCATAAATATTTTCTTTTCATCCGATAATGTGAGTATTATGTCCTGACTCACATGATTTCTGAAAACTAAGCAAGCCAAGTTAATCAGCATTGATCAATGTTCTGGTGCTAGTAACTGAAATGGTTATGTATCAGAGAAGCCTTGTTGAATGCTGGATTCCTCTTGAATATGTTGTTACTCGATTTAAACTTCAAGGCTCTGATTCTTTAATTATACATAATGGAGTTCACCAAGTACGACAGGCGTGCAAGTGCAACGGTAGATATAAGTTTTATCAGCATTGCAGCATAACAGAAACCATTACCAAGGACTCGTAAAGAGCTTAAGTCACGAAAAGGAGAATAGAAACTTAACTTACAGCTGCCAGTACCTGCATTATATAGAGCCCAGAAGAGCGATCGGAGGAGCGGGAATATAAAAGAGAACACCAGTTAATCAGCCAAAAAAAAGGATGGGCACCGCACAACACAGCTTTGAAGGTAAGGGTAAGAATGTCATTTTATTTCTTAATAATATTAATCAATATTTTGAATTGATTAAATCATAAAATGAGGATAGTAATAATACAAGTGAGTTTAGAGGGGAAATAACAAACTTTAAAGTTTTGATGGGAAATATCTAAATTATGAAGTTAGGATGGACATATATATCCATTTCTCTAATAAAAATAGAGAGTGATAACTATACCCCTATATTTGCATTCCTAACTTGCACCAAACAAAGTGTTATAATTAACGACAAAAATCTTTATATTTTTCAATTAGTGTGTAGGGATACTTCTGTACAAAAATTATATGCAACGCAATCACAATTTGCATACTGTTCGTTGCAAAATTTATTTATACCTATTGTGTAAAAGATATAAACATTTTATCATCACTTCTTATAAACACATTTCAATAGAAAAAAAAGAAATAAGTAAGGTCATATCACTCATATCAATTCTATTTTTTTTTTTTTTTACAAAGAGCTCGTAAATGACTACTTTTGAATTTATTTTAAAATTGTGTTAATAGCATTTCCCCTCTTTCTCATTTCATGAAACAGGTCCCCCCCCTTTGGCTTAAAACATAATAATGTTGCCATCATTATTTACTTAAAAAACCTTCGTCGCAATACAATTAACCCCCCCCCCCCCCCCCCCCCCCCCCCCCAACACACACACAACCCACCACCCACCCACCCACACACACAAACAGAAAAAAAGAATCTGAACATTGGGGTACAAGTACTGTTATGTATATTCACATCAAGACAAAAAAAAAAAAAAAACTGTAGTCTATAGAAGCACTGATTAGTTAATCAATCACTAAATAAAAGGGCAGTAACAGTATTTACAGTATAGGACATTAAGCAAAATGTAATTATACTAGTTTAGTTTGCTTTACCCTTTTTGATCCAGAGTAATGACGCATGAAGGAACAAGCTTGACATTATCTCTTCATTTTTCCTGAAATGTGGATCAAATACCAAAAATTCAACAAAAGGTGCTGTACTAGATTTCAGCGAGGTTGCTTCTACCGGGTTTAACCGATCAAGGCCCCCTATGTTGTTATATTATAAGATTTTCTTCTCAATTTAACCAGTATATTAGTCGGTGTCAAGATTGAGGCACAACCTGGGTTAACTAGTCATTAAAGGTTGGTGCTGGAATTTGCCAGAAAAAGTAAAAAAGGATTTTTTGTACAAATGTAAAATACCTAAACTAGTACATTATTCAGTGTCAAGAATGACCTTTCAAATTTAACTTAGAAAAAGACCAAAACAAAAAAGAGATCAACCTTTCAAAGAAGCGCCCTCTTCATCTTGGCTCTCCTCCGGCGCCAATTCTGATGAATCTGAAGATGATAAAATCACATTGGGAGTAGTGCTGGTTGAAACCCTAACATCGATCAACATGCAGATCACCTCTCTCATGCTAGGCCGATCCATCGGCGATTCGCTGGTACAAAACAGAGCAATCTTTAACACAAGAGACATCTCTTCTATGGTAGATTTTGATTTGAGGTCTAGACGGGCATCAAAAAGACCCGATTCAGTGGGCGACTCTGGGTCTTGGTGCAACATAAGCCGCCGGACCAGGTTAACAAGGTCACCTCCTTTCTCTAGTGGTTGGATTGGTGATTGTCCGGTGACTAACTCAAGTAATACTACGCCGAAACTGTATATGTCACATTTTTCTGTTACCTTCATGGTGAATGCATATTCTGTAATTAAAAAGTTACAATAGAATCATCAGATAAAAATAAAATAAAAAATTATCTAATCTTATATGGAAAATTGAAGAAAACCAACTTCATACCTGGTGCGATATAGCCATATGACCCTGCCACTGCTGACATGGTCTTTGAATTGTTCGACATATCAATCAGTTTTGCTAGCCCAAAATCCCCTACATGGGCCTTCATCTCTTCATCCAACAGAATATTATTTGATTTTATATCCCTATGTACCACTTTCGGCTTACAATCGGTATGCAAGTAACCCAGCCCCTCGGCTGCACCGAGTGCAATTTGATACCGTGCATCCCAATCCAGTGCCGGGACTGTATCATCAGCACCGGTTCCATGTAGCATCTCTCCTAAACTCCCATTAGCCATGTATTCATACAATATAAAGTTTGAATCATGGTAGGTACAAAAGCCATACAATTTTACAATGTTCCTGTGCCGTACATTTCCAAGGGTGGAAATTTCAGTACGAAAACTTCGGTCCATATTTGACCCCTCTCCTTGAGATTTCAATCTTTTTACCGCAATTACAGCACCATCTGATAAGACTGCCTTGAAAACCGTACCAGATGCACCTCGGCCGATGACGGCATTTTCTGAGAAGTTATATGTACCATTGATTAATTCTTGGTACCTGATTTTCTGTTTAGTGAAAAACAAAGGAGCAAGTGAACCAGATCTACTGTACCCATCCTCAGCCGATGTGTGTGTACCATTAATGGTAAATTGCTGTTTAAGGGACCAGCATATTGCGCCAATCAGTAAAAGGCCAACAGCACCAACGATTGCACACACAAAAGTGACTATTCTTTCCTCCCTCAAAGCGGCCTCTTTTGCCTTGGATTCTTTTACATTACGAAGTACCTGTGAGTTTTCACAAGGTCTGGTCCTGAAGCCGCACAAACCTTCATTTCCCAAAAAGTTGGTACTATCCATTGTTTCAAACGGATGTATACTCGGTACCGGTCCAACAAGATTGTTGTAAGAGAGGTTGCATATTATAAGACTTGAGAGCTCAGTAAAGGAATTTGGTATAGCACCTTCTAGCTTATTGTTATCCAAGTATAAGAACTCAAGCATATGGAGGTTACCAAGTTCAAATGGTAGTGTACCAGAGAGGGAATTGTAACTTAAATTTAGAGCCATTTGAAGTGCCATTAGTTGACCTAATTCAATTGGTATAGGGCCGGTGAACGCATTTCCACCTAATTGGAACTCTGTGAGCCGTACCAGTCCACCTAAACTACTCGGCACTGACCCATTTAGATCATTATCTGACAGGCGAAGAATTTCCAGATGTACCAATCTGCCTAATTCAACTGGAATAGGACCTGTGAACCTGTTTCGACTCAAATCAAGTCTTTGGAGCTTACTACAGTTGGTGAGCTTTCTAGGTATCGTACCACTTAATTGATTTGATGAGATGTTGAAGGCAACAAGCTCAGTCAATTCTCCAACTTCTGGAGGTAATTGACCAATGAAATAATTGTCTGACAAAATTAACCTTTCCATTGATTTAAAATTACCAATCTCAGGCAGAATTGGACCTGAAAATCGGTTCTGATCCAATTCCAGTGAAGATAGGTTAGTCAGATCTGCTAACTCAACAGGGAGGCTACCTGTCAAAAGGTTACAGCACAATCTCAGCTGTACCAGTGATTTACAAGTTCTAACCCCATATGGTATGTTACCAATCAACCAGTTTGAACCAAGACTCAGAAATACCAACTTCTGATAATTGCACAGGAAAGGGGGTACTGTACCGGCAAGGCTGTTGTCAGAGAGGTCTAGTACTGAGAGGTTGGTATTGGCACCTAACAAAGGCGGTATGATACCGCGGAGGTTATTGTCAAACAATTGGAGGTACTCTAATTTGCTTAGGTTCTGAAACTCCATAGGTATTACACCAGTTAAGTTGTTAATTGAAAGGTCGATTCTGGTAAGAGAAGTTAATGTTCCAAGCTCAGGTGGTATTGTACCGGTCAACAAATTTTCAAATAGGTGTAGGAGATGAAGATTTGGTATGTTTCCAAGTTCCCTTGGTATTGTACCTGTCAGGTGGTTCTCTGAAATGTCAATTTCTACTGCACTGGTACAATTTCCCAATTCTGGAGGAATAATTCCATCCAATTGGTTCCTATAGATATATAGTTTTTTTAGCATGGGGAGATTACCAAGCTCCTTTGGCACGCCTCCAGTGAACCTATTATCATTTAATGCAATCATTTCCAAATTGGTACAGTTCCCAATTTCAGCCGGTATTTCACCAGTCAGCTCATTTTGCCACAGAATTAAGGTG
Source organism: Carex rostrata (assembly GCF_964058835.1). Lineage (NCBI taxonomy): Eukaryota > Viridiplantae > Streptophyta > Magnoliopsida > Poales > Cyperaceae > Carex > Carex rostrata. The sequence continues at coordinate 6,734,215 of NC_135925.1, forward strand.
GTCAGATTTTTCAACCATTCAATTTCAGGTGGTAAATTCCCTTCGAGCCGGTTTTGAGCAAGACCTAGAATTTCTAGACTATAGCACTCGCTCATTTGAACCGGTATAGGGCCTGAGAGATCATTCAACCCAGCCCGAATGATTCTAAGTTCTTTTAGCATTCTAATTGAAGGTGGTATCAGCCCGGTTAGGTTATTACTGTAAATGACAAGTTCTTCAAGGGAAGTCAGATTGCCAATGCACTGGGGGATTTCATCAAACAGATAATTCTCACTCAGAAATATTTTTTTCAGAGAATTTAAGCCACAAAAGTCGATTGGGATGGTACTGTGTAGCCTATTTGTACTGAGGTCGAGCACCTCTAGACCGGTACAGTTGGCAAGCTCGGCTGGAACCGGCCCAGAAATTGAGTTTTTTGAGATATTAAAAATGGTAAGAAGTGGTAGGTGGCAGAGAGCAGGAGCGGTGGATAGATTTCCTTGGAGATTGAGATCGTGCAGTGTAACAGAGATTACGTCAGAATTGTTTGCACATGCAATGCCATTCCAGTTACATGGATTCGGGTAAGTAGAATTACCCCAGTTCCAGAGGTGGTTATCAGTGTCAATAAGCCCCATCTTGAACTCCAGTAGAAGCTCGGTTTGGTTCATCTCTTGGCCTCTCACGACAAAGAGATAGAAGCAGACAAGAAAATACAACGTCAGTCTCATAGTTTGTTTCAGTTCGTTGGTTTCTTTGTGAGAAAGAGAATGACAAGAGTAATACATGTATGGAAAGTGCAACACGAAAGAGACAATAACGGTGGACTGTGGGCTGTGGATTTAAAGGGTTGGTGGGTTCACAAGAGGTTGTGGGGTGTCAGAAACACCAATCGCAAACACCACCATTGCAGAGAGAGAAATGGTGAGTGTGTGAGGGTCAACGAAGGAGGCATTTCGTCGAACAGTTCGGTGTTGGCTGTAGAGGGTCCCCCATTAGGCCTTGTCTGTTCTTTTCTTTCCTTTTGGCTGATGGCGCCAGAGAGTGGTCGTATTCGTAGCAAAGAACAAAGGAGAGGGAGAATTGAGTGTATTTGTGTAAGGTGTATGGACTAGGTCTAACAATGATTATTTTTAAAAGTATCAATTGATCATAGGAGTGCAAACGGAATATGCGACCGTATCCGAAAATTAGATTCAAATATATGATATCCGAATATAATATCTGTACGGATACATATACAAATATGATTTTAAATTTTAATTATCGGTATCTGAATAATATATATATATATATATATATATATAGATGGGCTATGGTGCATTGCAATGCATGGAGGGGTTTGTGCATTGGATCATAAATCTAAAATTCAAAATTCAAATGACCGATCCAAACCGTTCATCTTGTTCTCCATATTAATATGTGCTTGGAGACCAAATTTTACATTTTTCTGAATTTGTTTACTATTTATTAAGTATTTTACAAAATTGTTGATCCAACGGTGGCTTAACAAAACAGGAAAATTAGTAGCCACCGTTGGATCAACATTTTTGTAAAATACTTAATAAATAGTAAAAAAAATTCAGAAAAATGTAAAATTTGGTCTCCAAGCACATATTAATATGGAGAACAAGATGAACGGTTTGGATCGGCCATTTGGATTTTGAATTTTAGATTTATGGTCCAATGCACAAACCCCTCCATGCATTGCAATGCACCATAACCCATCTCTCTCTCTCTCTCTCTCTCTCTCTCTCTATATATATATATAAGAATATGCTAGCATGCTATGCATAGCATAGAGCCCCTTCATGCAACGGCTCGGATTTCGAGTTTTCAAAATCCTAACGGTTGATCCGAACCGTTCATCTTGTTCTCCATATTAATATGTGTTTGGAGACCAAATTTTACATTTTTTGGAATTTTTTTACTATCTCTTTAGATTTATTGAAAATCGCTATTTTTTTATGGTCCAGATTTGCTGAAAACAGCGATTTTCAATAAATCTAAAGAAATAGTAAAAAAATTCCCAAAAATGTACAATTTGGTCTCCAAACACATATTAATATGGAGAACAAGATGAACGGTTCGGATCGACCGTTAGGATTTTGAAAACTTGAAATCCGAGCCGTTGCATGGAGGGGCTCTATGCTATGCATAGCATGCTAGCATATTCCTATATATATATATATATATATATGAGATGTGCTACGGTGAGACGCGGAGTAAAATGCGTTTGTACTCCACGCTATTTTTTCATTTTGAAAGTCCAAATCGTCGATCCAAACCGTTAGATGTGATCTCCATAATAAAATATGCTTCGAAACTAATTTTTACATTTTTTGGAATTTTTTTACTATTTATTAAGCCACTTTGAAAAATCTGAAAATCCGGGTGAACAGTAAAAATTTCTGGACCACCGGATCGGCGATTTTCAAAGTGGCTTAATAAATAGTAAAAAAAATTCCAAAAAATGTAAAATTTGGTCTCCAAGCACATTTCAATATGGAGAACAAGATGAACGGTTCGGATCGGTTGTTTGAATTTTCAAAATGAAATTTTTTTGCTATGGAGTAAAAAATCCCTTTTACTCTATAGCTCACCATAGCTCATATATATATATAGAGTACGGCTAACGCGTTTCCTCTAGCATATGGGCCGAAATGCTTCCGGTGGAAAGTTGAAATTTCGAAATCCAAAAAGTCGATCTGAACCGTTCATCTTCTTCTCCATATTAATATCTGCTTGGAGACCAAATTTTACATTTTTCTGAAATTTTTTACTATTTATTAAGCCATTTAAAAAATCGCTGATCCAACGGTAGCTTCTGATTTTTACTGTTTGGTAAGCCACCGTTGGATCAGCAATTTTCAAAGTAGCTTAATAAATAATAAAAAATTTCAGAAAAATGTAAAATTTGGTCTCCAAGCAGATATTAATATGGAGAAGAAGATGAACGGTTCAGATCGACTTTTTGGATTTTGAAATTTCAACTTTCCACCAGAAGCATTTCGGCCCATATTCTAGAGGAAGCGCGTTAGCCGTACTCTATATATATATATATATATCATATAATTTAGTATATATTATAAAAAAATATTTATGTATATATATATATACAGATATTCGATATCTGATCCGTATCTGTATGTATCTGTCTAATATCCAATCCGTATTTGAAAAATAAAAATCAATACGAATATAGCTATCGGATCCATATCCGATCCGTTTACACCTCTAAATTGATATCACAAATAAGTCGGAAGCATAGTTAAGCTACAAATTGGTTCATGCATTTATTGTTTGGTAGTTCTATCAAGGAGAGATAGATTACGTGTTTCCATTATTTTGGAAGAATGTAATTATATTGGCGGTGACTGGTGCCAGTCCGCAGTGCCATGCTACAGCGCGTAGTGTCCAACTGTCAATCAGTTCAACGTCTTATTTCATTTCTCATCGACATGAGTCTTTTGACCCACTGTTTTCAAATACTAAGTCACCCAATGATTACTAGACATCTTTTCATGTTACGAAATTTTCTTGTATAGTTAGCTTAAGAAAGAAAATATTTTTATATATTTACCCCTCCTCTCGTTAATAAGACCATGGAATTTTTTTTTTTTTAAATAAGCAATAATAAAAAGATGAGTAAAGTCAGGGTGTTCTTAAGCTCATCACGTTTAGAGTTTGACTTACAAATCTATTAAATTAAATTCAAATGAAGAATTTAAACGTTGAAATTGATCTTTTTTATGAATTAATTCGAATTAATTTATAAATTTTTCGAATTAACTTATAAATCTTTTTTTACTTGATTTTATACTAAATTAGTTATAAAATTCATAAATTTGACTTTTAAATGCATTATTCGTGAAGTTGATTGGTTTCAAATGTTTGATTTTGTCGTTTGAAGCTCTAATAAATTTTAAAGTTAAACTTAAATTGACATGATGAGCTTAGAAATATTCTAATTCAGTTATAAATAATTAAACAAAAATAATGAATTAATGATGTAACTAGATAGCATGTAAATATATCACATCAAGTTCAAAAGGGTATGTATTATGATTTGTAAAGCATTATATCAAAATAAGGATTAGTCAATTAATTCTAATATCTATAAAACATTCTTCGGTCGAGTTTTAAATATGTGATTTTTTACAAAAAAAATATCAATTATAATTTTTAGGTTGTAGCGTTGACCATAATTATATATATGATTTTAGATTTTACACGAAAAAAACATTAATTACTACTCTTTGACGAAGTTAGATAAGAGAATTGTCTTTTGCTGTTGGAAAGTCCAACTGGGCAGGTATTTATAGGCAGAAGTACTGTACAAGAACAGGATAAGTAAACAAAACAATGGGTCTTAAGACTTATTTAGGTACAATTGCAATACTGGCTAAAATCGAATACTTAAATCTGGAGGGACCAAACGAAAGAAATTTTTGTTTATTTTTAGAAATTAAAGTATCGAAATAAGATGGATTATTAATTTCAATTCAAACTAATGATTCGGTTCAATAAGCATTTTAGTAAGTTGGAGGTGTCTTTTTTGAATTATTTTTTTAAAAAATAATTCAAAAAAAATAATTTTAGGAAACCAATATGATTGTTTTTTTTTTTAACAAAAATATAAGAATCAAGATGTCATTTCGGTCTGCTTTTTTTTTTTTTTTTTTTTCTTTTCTGGACTGAGACATTTCAGTCCATCTTAGTTTCACAGGTACTCATACCAACAACCAAATAAAATCCATAAATATATCCGGACTGAAATGACATTTCAGTTCCGTACCATACTGAAATGGCACTTCACTCCCGTATTTTTTTTTTTTTACCGAGACAACCTCCCTCTTCTGTTTCCCTTCTTTCTCCTTTCTACCTTCTCTTCTTTTTATTCCACCCAAACCCACAGTTTTTTTTCAACTCTCAAACTTACATTGTTTTTTATTCTAATCACATAAATTTGTATATTTTTAAGAGGATAACAAGAAAAACTTCAGAGCAAAGCAGCCTAATGTATGTTTTGTTGGAAACTTATTTAGTGTATGTTTTGTTTGAACAATTGATGTATGTTTTATCATGTAGTGTAATTAGTTGTTTGTCCTGTATTAATTTAGTTAGTCCTCTTATTTACTTAGTTCATTACAAAAGTCAACAATTAAAAAAAAAAACAACAGAAACAGTTCTTGGCCAAAACAAAAATAGTTTCTGGTCAAAACAGAGTCAGTTCCGAAAAGTTTCGGACTCAGATCTTGGCCAAAATCAAAGTGCTGACAACATGTTATGTGATGACCGAAACAGAAACAGTTCCAGGTCGAAACAGAAAGTTTCCGGAGGAAACAGAACCAGTTCCTGGAAGTTTCGGGCAGTTCCTGGAAATGTAGAAAAACAGTATGTTCGGCAAAAACCGAAACAGAAAGTTCCTGGCCGAAACTGAGGTGGAAACATCTGCGTAGAAAGTATTGGACTGAAATGCCAATTCGGCTCTGGCTAAAAAAAACATTGGACTGAAATGTCATCTCGGTCGAGAGGTATTATACCAACGACTACACTATTTTTACTGAAAAACTGTGAAACCATGACAAATAGCCATTTCAGTTCCGAAAAAAAGGTGGACCGAAATGACATTTCAGTTCTTATGGTTTTAAAAAAAAAAAAAAAAATAATCATGTTGGTTCTCTAAAATTATTTTTTTTCATTATGGTTTTTAAAAGAAATCGTCTTTCTACAAAAAATCTGAAAATACTGAGACTGGATTATTGATTTAGTCTCAGTAGGAATCATAGTGACAAGATTCGCAAATTAAATCCAAATAATCATTTTTTTGGTGATATCGAACAGAACGCCGAATTATTTGGTTGACCGAACTTTGACCTAATTAAATCTGATAATTCGCAAATTTTATGAATTATTCCCGAATTTTACGAATTATTCGCAAATTTTTCCCGATTTTTTCTCTCTTGCAGTACTGGAATCTCTGATTTGAATAATTCCGAATCATTCCTGAATTATATATTGTTCTCGAATCACAAACTTTTGATCTCGCCGAACCGAACCCGAATAATTCATTTGTCACTGTACTAGAGACTGAAACTCGTTGGCTCTCTCCTCTCTGTTCGTTTCTCTCCATTCTCAGGCTTTCATTAGGGAGGCGCGCCAACAGGACATTTTTATACACTATACGATAGTTGGTACTTGGTAAGTTATGAAAATGAACTATTGGTTCAATTTTATTGAATTATCGAGAGAAAACAACAACTAATCTGACTGTAGAGGGACCAATGGAAATATGCATGTATATATCGTATAGGAGTGACTATCCCCGTGTCCTACCCATTACCTTACCCGTTATAAATGTCCAAACTTTGTTCCATGCATCCCATGATGGTTGCATCTCTACTCTCTAGTAAGGCAAACCATAAGCATCCCATTAAGCATGTGATTTTCATAGCTTTTAAAAATCTTTTCCATCATATCCCCTTCTTATACGTTCTTGCTCTCAACTGTGATCTGTCCCAGGAATATTTTTGTTTTCGATATATATATATATATATATAGAGTACGGCTAACGCGCTTCCTCTAGCATATGGGCCGAAATGCTTCCGGTGGAAATTTGAAATTTCAAAATCCAAAAAGTCGATCTGAACCGTTCATCTTCTTCTCCATATTAATATCTGCTTGGAGACCAAATTTTATATTTTTCTGAAATTGTTTACTATTTATTAAGCCATTTTGAAAATTGCTGATCCAACGGTGCCTTACCAAACAGTAAAAATCAGAAGCTACCGTTGGATCAGCGATTTTCAAAGTGGCTTAATAAATAGTAAAAAATTTCAGAAAAATGTAAAATTTGGTCTCCAAGCAGATATTAATATGGAGAAGAAGATGAACGGTTCAGATCGACTTTTTGGATTTTGAAATTTCAAATTTTCACCGAAAGCATTTCGGCCCATATGCTAGAGGAAGCGCGTTAGCCGTACTCTATATATATATATATATATATATATATATATATATATAGAGGTTGGCTAAGATCAAAGTGGTAGTTCCTGAGCTTTGGTGCTACTAATTCGTTTTTTAATTTTCAAGGTTTAAAATGTTGATCCGAACCGTTCAAGTTGTTCTTCATATTAAATTGTGCTTGGAGACCAAATTTTACATTTTTCTAAATTTTTTTACTATTTATTAAGCCACTTTGAAAATCGCTGATCCAACGGTGGCTTAACAAAACAGTAAAATCAGAAGTCACCATTGGATCAGCTATTTTCAAAGTGACTTAATAAATAGCAAAAAAATTCAGAAAAATGTAAAATTTGGTCTCCAAGCACATATTAATATGGAGAAAAAGATGAACGGTTCGGATCGACGTTTTGAACTTTGAAAATTGAAAAACGAATTGGTAGCACCAAACCTCAGAAACTACCACTTTGATCGTAGCCAACCTCTCTCTCTCTCTCTCTCTCTCTCTATATATATATATATATATATATATATATATATATATATATATATATACATTTACTTAGTGCATTTTATTTAAATTTATTGTAGGCATGACCTTTGCAATATAAGCTAATATATCAAGGAATAATACTTTAGGAAAAATGGAACTCACCAGTTAAGCCAATAAAGTTAATATTATTTTTTTCTCAAAGAAAATGACACTAGAATACCCGAAATTTTTATTAACATTCAAAATATTTAATTAATTTCAAATTAACCCACTTTTTGGTAGGATTTTAAATATCAAACCGGCCAAAATATTGCCGGTATTAAATTACCTTTCCGACCAAAATTTCACCTGTTAAAAACTCATCCGGATCAGTATAATTTAATATTAGAAAAACCGTGATAAAACCACCGGTTTCAAAAAAAAAAATTTTACAAAACAAATTTTTTTGTAACTTATTTATTTTTTGTATTGAAATTCTCGAAATGTTTAATATATTTCTTTGAAAATAAATGTAATACAATATAATTTGATTTATTAGAAAGACTGCGACAAATAATCCGGATCAATATTTTTCAGGCCGGATTTTTTACGGTTGTAAAAAAATTAATATATTTCTTTGTGTTATTGAAAAAAATAAAAATGCTTGGATTCTAAGTTATTGATCCCGGTTCAAAAATCACTTCTAAGTAAATACAAAAAATATTGTTATCCTTCTATTTTTGAAAAAAAACAAAAACTTTAAGTTATTAAAAAAAGAATTCTCAAAATAGATACAACTTTTTAGAAATTAAATGTACTAGAAGAAATACAATATTTTATGTATTACTTAGAAGTGACTTTTAAACCGCGATCAATAACTCAAATGCAAAGCATTTTTTTTTCCAATAGCATACAAATAAATATATAAATTTTTCTTACAGCCGCGAAAAGTCCGACCTAAAAAATGTTGATCCGGGTTATTTGTCACAGTCTTTCTAATAAATCAAATTATATTGTATTACATCTATTTTCAAAAAAAATATTAAACATTTATAATATTTCAATACAAAAAAAAAATTATAAAATTTCCTGTTTTGTAAAAAAAAAAACTTTTTTGAAATTGGTGGTTTTTATCACCAGAAAGATTTTTCTAATATTAAATTATGTTGATCCGGTGAGTTTTTAACCGGTAAAATTTTGGCCGGAAAGATGATTCAATACTGGCAATGTTGGTCGGTTTGGTTATTTTTGGAAATTCTATTAAAAAGTGGGTATAATTTGAAATTAATTAAATATTTTGGATATTAATAAAAATTTCGGGTAGAATACCCTTTGAAAATTGGAACTAAATTTCATATCGTTATCAATCTTTTCATGTTATGATTTATGAAAGTCTTACTTGTTCTGTACAAAAGAATAGCTAGTATACCGACAACATAAAACGAAATTTTTAAAACCATAAAAAAATACTCTTTCAAGGGAGCTCAATTTTTTGTTATTGACATTTATATTGATGTATACGGTTGTCCCTAATTAACAAACAACTACTGTACAGATATATAAATTAAATACGACAGGAACCTGTAACTATTTATCACTTAACCTTACAATCTCAATAATGCAATAAAATTAGTATGATTTTATTTAAAAATTATCGAGGAAAACAAATCAGTGACAGCTTGTTATATTCCTTTTCACTAAGATAAAATCATTTCCAAAAAAAAAAAAGCGAAAAAAAATCCCCATTTTGCCATTGAGTTTGGTATCAGTCTCTTGTATTATTGTACTATTGTTCTTCACATCTTTTTATCACAATAGTCTCTTGATATGAAGCTGTGGTGCTTCCACCAAGTTCTCGAGACTTTGGGTCCAAAATTTCAACCCTTCTTTCATTTTGGAAAAATGTTTCAACGACCCACAAAATGCACCTATTGACATGCACCATGCCGATACTTATTTATCCGATCTATTTTAGAAATTAAAATTCAATTCTTAAAGAAAAGAAATGATTGTAGAATAGATGGAACCACACTATTAGGGCCTGTTCGGCCGACAAATGGGAATGGGCACGGGCACGGGAATTGAACTGAAAAACACTGTTTCCATGGGAAAAAAAAAATTCAGTTGAACTGAATTTTTTTTTTTCCACGTGAACAGTGATTCGGCCGAACAGGCCCTTAATTTCAACATCCCACAGAATGCACCAATAGGTATACATCAGACCAATACTAGTTTATTCAATTTTTTTAGAAATTAAAATTTTCATTCTTTTGGGCAAAAAAGGACCGCTCAGGTTTGTTTTCTTTTTTAGAAATTAAAATTTTCATTCTTTTGGGCAAATTTTTCTTTTTCTCGAGTTTCACATAGATACATGTTCTAGGAACATGGTATTTGACAGACCCCAAATGAAACATTAAATAGAATTGTGTTCGTGTCATTTATGTTTTCATTCAGTGTCAGGTTTTACAGTATGAGGTATTTATCGTTCCCACTAAGAAATATGTATGTGTGATTGTTATCTAACGCTGTCCGTAAAAAACAGTTATAACGGTAGCTTTTCCATATGTATAGCTTAGCTGAGGAAGTGATAGTTTACCAAAAATACTATTTGTCCCTCGTATTTTATACGAGCTATAGCATCACTCGGCCCCTTGATAGAGTAAGATTATATGCTAGCGGTATAATTACAAGAGTAATTATATTTGATATACTCAAGATCAAGAAAAGATTCAGTTAGCAAGGATGACACACATCTATCTTGATAGCTATGAGACAGAAGAACAGACACAAGTAAATAGTTTACTGGATCGTGATATTGTACAGTACAGCATCATCTATGTAATTGGATGGTCATGATGTATATTGCCAGATACCGCTCATGATTATAGAAGTTAAAACAGTTTTAACTCTATTTACCAACATAACACAGATCCTATTGGGTCACACCATATAGGAGTTAATCGGAGAATCTTATTGTGATTGATTATAAATTGGTTATGATCAATAGTAAGATGGTTATAATTAATTATACGTGCTATAATTAAATTATAAATGTCATATAAGATGACAAGCAAAAACAATGGTTAATTTATAAACGTACACGGTACGTTGTATAAAAGTTACCGAAACAACAATCGCAAGAAATATAATTGTTCAGAATAATTATACGAATATTATTTGTATTCGGGGCGAGGGCATTCGGGTCTTTTCAGATTCATCTTTATCCGCATGACATGTCATCGATCCTATCCAGATGACACGTCATCAATCCTATCCACATAACACCTCACCCCCTAGGTGGCATGCCTTGTCATAGGGGTATTTTGGTCTTTTCACATCATTTTAGAGGCTATAAATAGAGGGGTGCATGAAGAGATTAAAATACTAATTCACTCGTATCGTTTCGTGTCGAAACGAATCGGTATTTTCTCTCTTTCTCGGTTTCTCTCCCAAATAGTATTTCGGTTGAGAAAAGAAAGATATATGTAGTTGACGTATAATCTTGCGGGTTGTTGTGAAGTATATTTACGGGATTGATGAATAGTGTTTTCTCGAATTTCGCGGTATTTCAGTTTTGCTCATTGATGAAACTGAGTAACCAAAAATTCGTGTTTACGGGTTTTCGTCTTTTTCTTCGTGAATAGTGTTTTTGCAGAATTCCACGGTTTATAGTATTTCTGGCAAAAGAAATAACCGCTCTCCGGTTAGTCCTGGTGGATAACCAATAGAGGCATCAGACGTCTGATGCTCCGAGGAGAATCATTCCCGTGATGTAGCTATACTCGCTCGGTTTGCATTCCAACTGTGATTTGGAAACAAGGTATAAATATGTTATATTAATATATTTAATTGGTAAGTAGATTAAAGTTTTAGAAATCAATCATGGAGTAGATATGTAAAAAAGGATTAAATTGGGTTTTGATGCCAAAGGAATACTGAAGGTGGACCGCCTTGGAAAGTTTCCTGACATACCCCGTTTAATCCTGAGCTTAAGTTGGCCGTAGAAATTTTTGTTCTACGGTCATTCCGCAGCTTAAGCCTAAACGGGTTTTGGTTACCCCGAAACCCAATAGTGGTATTAGAGCACAAGGCTCTCTCGCTGATTGATTTTCTAAAAGTTATAACTTATGCAAATTAGGTGCATATACCGCATATCAGTTTAATTCTTACATTTGCAGCTTAAGTCCAAAACCGATTAGAAATGAGATTTTCTTGGATCGGTTCTACCGACTAAGAAAGTTAAATTATATTTAAGTTTTCTTTATGCTTTCTTATGAAATGTAAACTTTTACATTTCTTGGATCGATTTTCTGACCGAGAAAGATAAAATAGGATTTTTTGCTTTCTTTATGTTTTTGTTTTCAAAACTTTCAACTGCGTTTGAGTATATCTAAGAATTTGATGAAGCAATAAAGTACATGAGTAAGAACTTCTAATCTCCACCCGTAAAAGACAAGGTTAATGACAAGAAAAGTCTCGGCTTTTCGTTTAACCCTCGTTTACGTGTCCTGATAGCTGGCCCAAAGGGGACTTTGTCACGTTACCAAATTACTCTTACGATTTTGAAATGGCAAAGTATAACTCTTTTGCCTTTTCAAAAACCTTCAGATAAGTAAAGTTCATCGAAGAATGTGATGAAGCAATAAAGTACCTTAGTAAGAGCTGTCATTTCCACACCGTAAAAGAGATGGTTCTGTCTAGAAAAGATTGAGTCTAAGCGGTCCTTGTGACCCCGATCTTTCCCGAGAGCCCCTTTCACGTGTCCTAATGACTGGCCCAAAAGGAACTTTGTCACGTTATCAAATTGCTTTATGGACCGAAAATAATATCTGATTTTAAAACATATAAATTGTTTATGTGCTTTAAATGGTATAAATAAGAACTGAGCATAACTGCAAAATAAAGAATTGGTAACTGATAGATTATATACCCGACTTGGTCCCGTATATAAGTAAATTAGATTTACAGCTTAGAGTAAATTAGATTTACTGCTTTAAAACGAAAAATAGGTAAAACTAGATTTACCGTCTTTCCAAGGAACGGTGAAAGAAAATTTTCTTTGAAGAAAAATACGAATGTTTACTGAAGCATATGAAAGAGGTCTTTTAGGAAAATGAAAATGGGATCATATTCACTATTCTTTCTGTCTGACTTCCTTTCCACGACTGCTTACTGAAGCATATGAAAGAGGTCTTTGAGGAAGATAGGAATTGGATCACAATCGGTATTTTTTCTAACAAGCAACTTTCATGTGTCCGTAATGCTAACCAAGGTCAACATTACAAACTGAAAGAAATATACGTGACTCGGTCACATATATAGGTAAATCAGATTTACTGCTATCATATAAAAACGTATAGATTAGATTTACCGTTTTTATAAGAAACCATAAAAACTACCTCTACAAGATAGATGGTAGCTAGAGTCAGTTTCAAGAACTGACTGCTTAACCAAGTCAAAGCATATAAAAAGGTATTGCTAAGAATAGAAAGTAATGGGGATCATATTCGGTATTCTTTCTAGACTTCCTTTCCACGACTGCTTAATGAAGCATATGAAAGAGGTCTCTTTAAATACGAGAATCACATTAGTCGTTCTTTCTGGCGAAATGGTACTGCTAAGGATAGAAAGTAATGGGGATCACATTCGGTATTCTTTCTAGACTTCCTTTCCACGACTGCTTAATGAAGCATATGAAAGAGGTCTCTTTAGATACGAATAAAATCACATTAGTCGTTCTTTCTGGCAAACCTCCTTTTAAATATTGCTGGCACTATTAAGCATAAACACCAACCCATTAAAAATTAAGTAGTATGCCATTTCCACTCTATCCTCCTCAAACCATTGTTCATTGGTTGATGATTAAACTACTCAGTAGACATCGCCTTTTACCTCTGGTGGTTGAGGGTTATGTCTGACATATCAAACCAAATAGAGTCAGGTTACTTACCAATGATTTCCAAAACAGTTTTGGGCTTTGGGCAAAGTCTTCGTTAAATACACGTGATATTTTAACGAAACCAAGAATCACAAAGATATGTGATTAGCAAGTTTACTTACCTAAGATAACTGATAGCCAAGATATGCATACACTGCCTTGGTTATTAGTGAAAATATGGATCTTGGTCCTACTGCAAACGGGAATAGAACAAATTTGCAGTAGAAGTTTTATTATTTGAATAAAACATTACATGAACAAAGCTAAAATCTTTACATTAAACGTTGTAGAAATATGGCTAAAGAAACGTCTTTCTCTTTACGCTCTTTACTAGAAAAGGTAGACATACATGAGAAAAATGGAATATATCCTAAATACACTGGTCCTTGCTGAAATAGTAGAGAGCAGCTCTGTCAGTACTCACACGCTTCGTATGACAAGTGATGATGAGAAACTGGAGAAACTTAACTGTCCGTTGAGCCACGAGTTGGCCACGAAAGTTATCCTGAAGTTATTTTCTCCCAGCTATTCGGAGTTCATTATGAACTCCCATAAAGCAAGGGTTGGATAAGAGCTTGCAGGAGCTCCAAGGGATGTTGAGGATCACCGATGGTGACATCGAGAATAGCTCTCATGTCCTCATGATCCAAGAAGGTGGGAGGAAGATCAAGAAAACAAAAGGGAAAAACAGTTATTAAGTACAAAAGCAAAGGGAAGTTAGTTCCGGGAACGAACTCTCTCAAGATAAAGGTTTCTGCTAACTCTGACTGCTATTTTAGCAATAGCAAAGGTCACTGGAAGAGAAATTGCCCGAAGTATCTTGGAGATATGAAGTTTGAGAATGTCTCAAAAGTCTCAGTCTCAAGTATCAATGTTATTGAAGTTAACACTGCAACCTCTATTAATGATTGGGTACTGGATACCGGATCATGTGCTCATATTTGTTCAAATATGCAAGCACTGAAAAATAGGAGGAAGCTACATAACAAGGAGATACAACTCCAAGTTGGAAATGAAGCACGAGTTGCAGCCGTAACAGCTGGTAATATAGAGTTGTGTCTACCCAGCGGGCTTGTAATGGAACTAGAAAATGTATATTTTGTTCCTAGCATTTCCAGAAACATCATTTCAATCTCATGTTTAGAGATGAATGGTTTCTCTTTCGTTATAAAAGACAATAGATGTTCTATTTATAAGAATGACGTATATTATTGATCTTCTTTTATGATGAATGGTCTTTATATGATGGAAATGGACAAACCCGTGTTTAACATCAATAACAAAAGACTCAAAACGTTTCATGAAAGTATTGAATTACATGAGACATAAGTCTGAATCCTTTGACGAGTTCAAAGAATTCAAGACTGAAGTAGAAAATCAATTGAACAAAAGTATTAAGGCTCTACGTTCTGACCGTGGAGGCGAATACTTGAGTTTTGAGTTTAAAGAGTACTTAAAGGAATGTGGGATAGTCTCATAGCTCACACCTCCGGGGACACCGCAATGGAACGGTATTTCTGAGAGACAGAATCGAACTCTGTTAGACATGGTTCGTTCCATGATGAGTGACGCCACCCTTCCAAAATCATTTTGGGGACACGCACTAGATACTGCCGCACTAACGATAAATATGGTTCCATACAAGTCAGTTGAAAAGACTCCATACGAGTTATGGTTTGGAAAATCCCAAATATGTCTTATCTTAAAAATAGGGTTGCGAAGTATTTGTCAAACGCCCGACGTCTGATAAACTTGGTCCCAAATCTGACAAGTGCTTTTTCGTAGAATATCCTAAGAAAACGAAAGGATATTACTTCTATTACCAGTCCGAGAACAAATTAGTTGTTGCTCGTCATGGTATACTTTTGGAGAACGAGTTTCTTGCAAAAGGAAGTAGTGAGAGTAATGTAATACTTGAAGAAATTCAAGATACATCACACAATATAATATCTGAAACAGATCAGATAATCCCACAACTTGATACTTCGGCTGATGAGCATCTGGAAGAACCAAATCCACAAGTAGCTGTGGAAGAGGTTCTAATCCCGAGCTCAAGTGCTTCAACGCAAGTTGAAGAAGAACTAAATACGCACACTGTTGTGGATGAAGTTCGACAACCAGAAGAATAAGTGCTACGTAGGTCAGCAATGATAGTCCATGCACCCGAGAGGTACATAGGACTGCACGAGGTCTCAGTTTTTGACACTGAAGATCCTCTGACCTATGCGGAAGCAATGGATATGCCTGACTCTGATAAATGACTGAAGGCCATGAGATCCGAAATACAATCCATGTATGACAACACGGTATGTTACCTAGTTGTACCACTTGATGGGGTGAAACCCATAGCTAACAAGTGGGTTTTCAAAAGAAAACAGACATGGATGACAATATGACTATTTACAAAGCACGGCTAGTAGCGAAGAGGTTTCAAACAAATTCTGGGAATTGATGAAACTTTTTCACCCGTGGCTATGTTTAAGTTAATTCGGATACTCCTAGCAATTGCCGCATTTCATGAAGATGAAATATGGCAAATGGATGTCAAAACCGCCTTCTTAAATGAAAATTTAAGAAGATGATGTGTACATGACACAACCTACGGGTTTTGAAGATCCAGAGAATGCTGGGAAGGTATGCAAGCTTCTTGAATCTATTTATGGATTGAAGCATGCATCATGGAGTTGGAATCTTCGATTTGGCGAAGAAGTCAAAAAGCCTGACTTCGTCAGATGCGAAGAAGAATCTTATGTGTACAGAAAAACTAGTGGGAGTGCCATCGCCTTTCTTAATCTTATATGTAGATGACATACTCTTAATAGGAAACAATATTCCTCTATTGCAATTAGCCAAGTCTTCATTAAAGAAAAGTTTTCTCGATGAAGGACTTGGGCGAGGATGTCTATATACTAGGCATAAAGATCTACCGAGGTAGATCAAAGAGACTTATAGGATTAAGTCAAAGCACGTACATTGACAAAGTGCTGAATCAGTTCAGCATGCAGGATTCTAAGAGATGATTCCTGCAAATGAATCATGGTACACAACTTAGTAAGACTCAATGTCTTTCGACAACTGATGAGCAAATCACTATGAGTAGAGTACCATACGCTTCGGCTATTGGCTCTATCATAAATGCCATGTTGTGCACTCGCCCTGATGTCTCGTACGCTTTGAGTGTGACGAGTAGATATCAGGCTAATCCAGGCATAAAGCACTGGAATGCTGTAAAGAATATCCTTAAGTTCTTGAGGAGAACTAAGGATATGTTTCTCGTCTACAACGTTATCACCTAATATGAGAGATCGTAAACATAATAAGATGTTTATAATTAATATAAAGGTGATGTAAAGATATGTAGAGTTGACATAGTCAGCAACACAGCTGATCCACTCATAAAATCTCTTCCTCAAGCCAAGCACGAGATGCTTAATGCTTCTATGAGTCTGGAACACATAGAAGATTGGCTGTGTGATTTTCTCAGGATCTACGAGATCTTAGAGAATATAGAATTTTGTATATAAGTAGGGCCTACGATGATTGGCTCCTAGCTTAAGTGAGAGATTGTTAGTTTGTAATAATCTAGAAGTCACTAATACGATAAATTATCATAAAGCTTTCTAGGAACATGGTATTTGACAGACCCCGAATGAAACATTAAATAGAATTGTGTTTGTGTCATTTATGTTTTCATTCAGTGTCAGGTTTTACAGTATGAGGTATTTATCGTTCCCACTAAGAAATATGTATGTGTGATTGTTATCTAACGCTGTCCGTAAAAAACAGTCATAACGGTAGCTTTTCCATATGTATAGCTTAGTTGAGGAAGTGATAGTTTACCAAAAATACTATTTGTCCCTCGTATTTTATACGAGCTATAGCATCACTGGGCCCCTTGATAGAGTAAGATTATCTGCTAGCGGTATAATTACAAGAGTAATTATATTTGATATGCTCAAGATCAAGAAAAGATTCAGTTAGCAAGGATGACACACATCTATCTTGATAGCTATGAGACAGAAGAACAGACACAAGTAAATAGTTTACTGAATCGTGATATTGTACAGTACAACATCATCTGTGTAATTGGATGGTCATGATGTATATTGCCAGATACCGCTCATGATTATAGAAGTTAAAACAGTTTTAACTCTATTTACCAACATAACACAGATCCTATTGGGTCACACCATATAGGAGTTAATCGGAGAATCTTATTGTGATTGATTATAAATTGGTTATGATCAATAGTAAGATGGTTATAATTAATTATACGTGTTATAATTAAATTATAAATGTCATATAAGATGACAAGCAAAAACAATGGTTAATTTATAAACGTACACGGTACGTTGTATAAAAGTTACCGAAACAACAATCGCAAGAAATATAATTGTTCAGAATAATTATACGAATATTATTTGTATTCGGGGCGAGGACATTCGGGTCTTTTCAGATTCGTCTTTATCCGCATGACATGTCATCGATCCTATCCAGATGACACGTCATCAATCCTATCCACATAACACCTCACCCCCTAGGTGGCATGCCTTGTCATAGGGGTATTTTGGTCTTTTCACATCATTTTAGAGGCTATAAATAGAGGGGTGCATGAAGAGATTAAAATACTAATTCACTCGTATTGTTTCGTGTCGAAACGAATCGGTATTTTCTCTCTTTCTCGGTTTCTCTCCCAAATAGTGTTTCGGTTGAGAAAAGAAATATATACGTAGTTGACGTATAATCTTGCGGGTTGTTATGAAGTATATTTACGAGATTGATGAATAGTGTTTTGTCAAATTTCGCGGTATTTCAGTTTTGCTCATTAATGAAACTGAGTAACCGAAAATTCGTGTTTACGGGATTTCGTATTTTTCTTCGTGAATAGTGTTTTTGCAGAATTCCGCGGTTTATAGTATTTCTGGCAAAAGAAATAAACCGCTCTCCGGTTAGTCCTGGTGGATAACCAATAGAGGCATCAGACGTCTGATGCTCCGAGGAGAATCATTCCCGTGATGTAGCTCTACTCGCTCGGTCTGCATTCCAACTGTGATTTGGAAACAAGGTATAAATATGTTATATTAATCTATTTAATTGGTAAGTAGATTAAAGTTTTAGAAATCAATCATGGAGTAGATCTGTAAAAATGATTAAATTGGGTTTTGATGCCAAATGAATACTGAAGGTGGACCGCCTTGGAAAGTTTCCTGACATACCCCGTTTAATCCTGAGCTTAAGTTGGCTGTAGAAATTTTTGTTCTACGGTCATTCCGCAGCTTAAACCTAAACGTGTTTTGGTTACCTTGAAACCCAACATTTAGGACCCGTTTACTTTTTCTTATTTAGGTCATATTTACTTTTTCATGCATTTATAGGTGAACAGTTTGCTTGAATTGCTTGAATTAGGAATACCTGTCTTGGATATGATTAGGATGACCTTGAAAACTTAGAACTAATCCCATGGTTGATCAAAAGACTATTTAGAAGTTAGGATAGGATGTTTTGAGAACCTGAAAAGATGAAAACTTGAACTGTATCGAAAAAGCCATTTTGAAAACTGAATTGTGCCTTTGAAATAGAGAAACGAGATTTTGAATAAAGAAAGATTGGGATATCCATTGGTATGAATGAATACCAGTAGATGTGTGTATTCATGATGTATGCAAAAATAAAAAAAATATATAATAAAAAAAATAAAACATGAATGAAAAGATGGAGAAAATAAGAGTACTGGTAATAATACATGTTGGGCGCCTTTGAGCTCGTCTCCCAAACTTAGAAAAGAAAAGAATTTTTGCATACATCAACACATAAAGTCTCCGACTTTCTAACCTAAGCTTGTTCCAAGCTTGGGGGGGGGGGGTCAAAAAAAAATCACCACAAATGAGGACTTAGTTTCAATAAAAGAATGGAATATTGATCACTCGAGTAACTAGTCTTTACAACCATTAAAACATCTTAAAATAGGAAGTCTGATTAGTCAATCTGTGGGGTGAATCAAAGGTTGTCAAGGAAATCCAAGTTGTTGACCAAAAAGATTCTTGGGTTCTTAACAATAGCAAGCTCACATAAATTGTTCACACTTAGAACTTAATCTGCATTTAGGTAATCCAAAAACCAACCCGATACCTAAGTTGGGATTTTTTCTTGAGGACAAGCAAGATTTCAGCTTGGGGGAATTTGACATTTCGCAAATTTATCTATATTCTGATCTATATTTTGTACCAAAACCTGTGTTTAAATCATTAAATCGATCGTATTTCACTTAAATATCTATAGAATGTGGTACTGCTACAAGTTTGTTCTTATTTTGCAAGAATGAAATGAAATCGAGGAGAATCTGGAATTTGAGAAGTTTTCACACGGCCCGTGTACCACCTTGTGTGGGCTGTATAAACCTCGACTCAACCACAGACACGACCACTGACTAGACCTCAGAAGAGACACAGGCACACGGCCTATACCAGATTCTACACGGGTCGTGTCAGACAAATCCGAAAACAGAACTGTTTTAGAAACAGAGGCTGAAAGAAGGAAGGTCGGCCAGAAAAGCATATAAGCAGGATTTCTTGCACCAGAGAGCTCATTCTGGAGCAGAGAAGCATTCCTAGGGTTTGGATTGGCGGCTGAAGCTTAGGAGCAATGTGGAGAAGCAAAAGACGCGAGTTTTGTTGTGGATCTCCTTTGTACTTCGAGTTTTAGAATGAATTCTTATTCCTTTATCTTAGTTATCTGTTTTAGAACTATGTTTGAGTAGTTTTCTTTGTTTCTAGGGTTAAGATGTAATCGAATGTTTTGATTTGCATGATAGTTATTGGATTTTTGTGTTAGAATTTGTGTTTGTTTGAATGTGTTTGATTTTAATTGCTTAGATTAAGTTGTTTGATTTTTATTGGTTTGTCACTAGATGCGTGATCACATCTAAAGCGCATTTTCGCCTTTAAAATCTCTCGACCAAAGCTAAGTACATGAGGTAGGTTTAGTGATCCGCAAGGTGAAACCAAATAATAGCCGAAAGGTGATCTTATCGATAGATAAGAGAATACCTTTAGAATATCAAACAAGCAACTAGATAATTCGGACCAACACGAAAGTTGAGGTCTAGAATCCGACGAGAGTAAATATTGCAACTCCATACCAAGTTTTATGAACCAATATACAAAAGTTGAGGTTTAGGAACATTAGGTCAGGTCAGTAGAACCCTACACAAAGGAACAACACAAAGAAATAGTAACTGGTGCATTAACTCGAAGTCCACATGGACCGTGTACGAAAGTACCTGGCCCATGTAACCTGACACAATCCGTGTAAGAAATTACACAACCCATCTTAGGGACTGAGAGGCAGAACTGAGAGGCAGAACTGAGATGAGTCTGAAACCCTGGAAACGTTTTTTATTATTGATTTAAACCAAGTTATTTACTTCCTTTCATTTAATTACTGTTGAACTGTTTAGGAAACTTAAATACCAAAACCAACATTTTCTCACTTCTAGTACCTAACTAATATGGTAAAGTCCAGTTTAGAATTGAACCGTCTTGTGGATCGATACCCGACAATATACTACTCGATAGGATTGTACACTTGCAATCTGAACCGAAGAACATATTTAAGGTTAAAAGGTACAACTTGCTGTACCGAAACTTAGTACTATACATTTTTGGTGTAACAAGTGCTCCAAACAACTTCAATTGGAGTGTTGTATTAGAGGTGTAAATGCCCTACTATACTGCCATGTGGAGACACTACTAGCCTGCTCCAAACACATTCAATTGGAGTGTTGTATTAGGGTTGTAAATGCCCTCTTATATTGCCATAAAAAGACATTACTTGAGTGCTCAAAACACCCTCAATTGGAGTGTTGTGTTAGGGTTGTAACTACGCTCTTCTCTTGTCATTTAGAGACATTTCAAGAGTGCTCCAAATACCTTCAATTGGAGTGTTGTATTAGGGTTGTAAATACCCTATTGTCTAGCCATATAGAGACACTACAAGAGTGCTCCAAACACCATCAATTGGAGTGTTGCATTAGGGTTGTAAATGCCCAATTATCTTGCCATCTAGAGACACTACTACAGTGCTCCAAACACCTTCAATTGGAGTCTTGTATTAGTTTAGGAAATACCCTACTATTTTGCCATATACGCAACTAGAGTGCTCCAAACAACATCAATTGGAGTGTTGTATTAGAGCTGTAAATGCCCTAATATCTTGCTATATGGAGACACTACTAGAGTGCTCCAAACAAATTCAATTGGAGTGTTGTATTAGAGTTGTAAATGTCCTATTATCTTGCCATGTGGAGACTATTAGCGTGCTCCAAACACCTTCAATTGGAGTGTTGTATTAGTGTTGTTGCCCTCTTATCTTGCCGTATAAAAACATTACTATAGTGATCCAAACACCTTCAATTGGAGAGTTGTGTTAGGGTTGTAAATGAACCATTATCTTGCCATATAGAAACACTACTAGAGTGCTCCGAACACCTTCAATTGGAGTGTTGTACTGTCGATGTAAACGCCCTATTATCATGCCATATAGAGACATTACTAGAGTGGTCCAAACACCTTCAATTGGAGTGTTGTATTGGAGTTTTAAATTCCCTCTTGTCTTGCCATATAGAGACTTTACAAGCGTGCTCCTAACACCTTCAATTGAAGTGTTGTTTGAGGGTTGCAACAACCATTTTATCTTAAAATATAGAGACTTTACTAGAGTGCTCCAAACACCTTCAATTTGCGTGTCGAATTAGGATTGTAAATGCCAAATTATCTTCCCATATAGGGACATTACTAGAATGCTCCAAACACCATCAATTAGAGTGTTGTATTGGGTTGTAAATGCTCTATTATCTTGCATATAGAGACGCTACAAGAGTGCCCTGAACACCTTCAATTGGAGTGTTGTATTAGGGATGTAAATGCCATATTATCCTGCCAAATTGGGAGACTACTAAAGTGGTCCAAACAACTTCAATTGGAGTGTTATATTAGGGTTGTAAATGAATTATTATCTTGCCAGGTGGAGACACTAATAGCGTACTCCAAACACCATCATTTTGAATGTTTTATTAGGGTTGTAAATGCCCTATTATCTTATCATGTAGAGACACTACTAGAGTGCTCCAAACACCATCAATTGGAGTGTTGTATTAGGGTTGTAAATGCCCTATTATCTTGCAATCTGGAGACACTACTAGAGTGTCTCCTGACACCTTCAATTAGGGTGTGGCATTAGGCTTGTTAATGCCCTATTATATTGCAATATAGAGACGCTACTAGCGTGCTCCAAACACCTTCAATTGGAGTGTTGTATTAGGGGTGTTAATGCCCTCTTATCTTGCCGTATAAAGACATTACTAGAGTGCTCCAAACACCTTCAATTAGAGAGTTGTGTTAGGGTTGTAAATGACCTATTATCTTGCCATATAGAGACACTACTAGAGTGCTCCGAACACCTTCAATTGGAGTGTTGTATTAGTTCAGGAAATACCATATTATTTTGCCATATAGAGACGCAACTAGAGTGCTCCAAACACCTTCAATTGGAGTGTTGTATTAGGGGTGTTAATGCCCTCTTATCTTGCCGTATAAAGACATTACTAGAGTGCTCCAAACACCTTCAATTAGAGAGTTGTGTTAGGGTTGTAAATGACCTATTATCTTGCCATATAGAGACACTACTAGAGTGCTCCGATCACCTTCAATTGGAGTGTTGTATTAGTTCAGGAAATACCCTATTATTTTGCCATATAGAGACGCAACTAGAGTGCTCCAAACACCATGAATTGGAGTGTTGTATTAGGGTTGTAAATGCTCTAATATCTTGGTATCCGGAAACACTACTAGAGTGCTCCAAACAAATTCAATTAGATTTATGTATTCGAGTTGTAAATGGTCCTATTATCATGCCATGTGGAGACACTACTAGCGTGCTCCAAACACCTTCAATTGGAGTGCTGTATTACGGGCGTTAATGCCCTCTTATCTTGCCGTATAAAGACATTACTTGTGTGCTCCAAACACCTTCAATTGGAGAGTTGTGTTAGGGTTGTAAATGACCCATTATCTTGCCATATAGAGGCACTACTAGAGTGCTCCGAACACATTCAATTGGAGTGTTGTATTGGGGATGTAAATGCCCTATTATCATGCCATATAAAGACATTACTAGAGAGCTCCAACCTCCTTCAATTGGAGTGTTGTATGGGAGTTGTAAATTCCCTCTTGTCTTGCCATATGGAGACTTTACAAGCGTGCTCCAAACACCTTCAATTGAAGTGTTGTATTGGGGTTGCAACAGCCATTTTATCTTACAATATAGAGACATTACAAGAGTGCTCCAAATACCTTCAATTGGAGTGTCGAATTAGGATTGTAAATGCCATATTATCTTTCCATATAGGGACATTACTAGCGTTTTCCAAACGCTCTTCATTTGCAATGTTGTATTAGGGTTGTCAATGCCCTATTATCTTATCATATAGAGACATTACTAGAGTGCTCCAAACATCATCAATTGGAGTGTTGTATTAGGGTTGTAAATGTCCTATTATCTTGCAATCTGGAAACACTACTAGAGTGCCTCCTGACACCTTCAATTAGGGTGTTGCATTGGGCTTGTTAATGCCCTATTATATTGCAATATAGAGACGCTACTAGAGTGCTCCAAACACAATTAATTGGAGTGTTGTATTAGGGTTGTAAATGCCATATTACCCTGCCATATTGGGAGACAACTAGGGTAGTCCAAACAACTTCAATTGGAGTGTCGAATTAGGATTGTAAATGTCGTATTATATTTCCATATATGGTCACTACTAGAGTGCTCCAAACACCTTTAATTAGGGTGTTGTATTAGGGTAGGAAATCCCAATTATATTACCATATAGAGACGCAACTAGAGTGGTCCAAACATCATCAATTGGAGTGTTGTATTAGGGTTGTAAATGCTCTAATATCTTGCCATCTGGAGACACTACTAGAGTGCTCCAAATAAATTCAATTGGAGTGTTGTATTCGAGTTGTAAATCTCCTGTTATCTTGCCATGTGGAGACCCTATTAGCGTGCTCCAAACACCTACAATTGGGGTGTTGCATTATGGTTGTTAATGCCCTCTTATCTTGCCCTATAAAGACATTACTTGAGTGCTCCAAACAACCTCAATTGGAGTGTTGTCTTAGGGTTGTAACTACGCTCTTGTCATTTATAGACATTTCAAGAGTGCTCCAAATACCCTCAATTGGAGTGTTGTATTAGGGTTGTAAATACCCTATTGTCTAGCCATATAGAGACACTACAATAGTGCTCCAAAAACCATCAATTGGAGTGTCGCATTACGGTTGTAAATGCCCAATTACCTTGCCATCTAGAGACACTACTAGAGTGCTCCAAACACCTTTAATTGGAGTGTTGTATTACGGTAGGAAATGCCCTATTATTTTGCCATATAGAGACGCAACAAGAGTGCTCCAAACACCATCAATTGGAGTGTTGTATTAGGGTTGTAAATCCCCTATTATCTTGCTATCTGGAGACACTACTAGAGTGCTCCAAACACCTTTAATTAGAGTGTTGTATTAGGGTAGGAAATCCCAATTATATTACCATATAGAGACGCAACTAGAGTGGTCCAAACATCATTAATTGGAGTGTTGTATTAGGGTTGTAAATGCTCTAATATCTTGCCATCTGGAGACAATACTAGAGTGCTCCAAACAAATTCAATTGGAGTGTTGTATTCGAGTTGTAAATCTCCTGTTATCTTGCCATGTGGAGACCCTATTAGCGTGCTCCAAACACCTACAATTGGGGTGTTGCATTATGGTTGTTAATGCCCTCTTATCTTGCCCTATAAAGACATTACTTGAGTGCTTCAAACACCCTCAATTGGAGTGTTGTCTTAGGGTTGTAAATGCCCAATACCTTGCCATCTAGAGACATTACTAGAGTGCTCCAAACACCTTTAATTGGAGTGTTGTATTACAGTAGGAAATGCCCTATTATTTTGCCATATAGAGACGCAACAGGACTGCTCCAAACACAATCAATTGGAGTGTTGTATTAGGGTTGTAAATGCTCTAATATCTTGCTATCTGGGGACACTACTAGAGTGCTCCAAACAAATTCAATTGGAGTGTTGTATTCGAGTTGTAAATGTCCTATTATCTTGCCTTGTGGAGACACTACTAGCGTGCTCAAACACCTTCAATTGGAGTGTTGTATTAGGGGTGTTAATGCCCTCTTATGTTGTCGTATAAAGACATTACTACCGTGCTCCAAACACCTTCAATTAGAGAGTTGTGTTAGGGTTGTAAATGACCTATTATCTTGCCATACAGAGACACTACTAGAGTGCTCCGAACAACTACAATTGGAGTGTTGTATTAGTTCAGGAAATACCCTATTATTTTGCCATATAGAGACGCAACTAGAGTGCTCCAAACACCATGAATTGGAGTGTTGTATTAGGGTTGTAAATGCTCTAATATCTTGGTATCCGGAAACACTACTAGAGTGCTCCAAACAAATTCAATTAGATTTATGTATTCGAGTTGTAAATGGTCCTATTATCATGCCATGTGGAGACACTACTAGCGTGCTCCAAACACCTTCAATTGGAGTGCTGTATTACGGGCGTTAATGCCCTCTTATCTTGCCGTATAAAGACATTACTTGTGTGCTCCAAACACCTTCAATTGGAGAGTTGTGTTAGGGTTGTAAATGACCCATTATCTTGCCATATAGAGGCACTACTAGAGTGCTCCGAACACATTCAATTGGAGTGTTGTATTGGGGATGTAAATGCCCTATTATCATGCCATATAAAGACATTACTAGAGAGCTCCAACCTCCTTCAATTGGAGTGTTGTATGGGAGTTGTAAATTCCCTCTTGTCTTGCCATATGGAGACTTTACAAGCGTGCTCCAAACACCTTCAATTGAAGTGTTGTATTGGGGTTGCAACAGCCATTTTATCTTACAATATAGAGACATTACAAGAGTGCTCCAAATACCTTCAATTGGAGTGTCGAATTAGGATTGTAAATGCCATATTATCTTTCCATATAGGGACATTACTAGCGTTTTCCAAACGCTCTTCATTTGCAATGTTGTATTAGGGTTGTCAATGCCCTATTATCTTATCATATAGAGACATTACTAGAGTGCTCCAAACATCATCAATTGGAGTGTTGTATTAGGGTTGTAAATGTCCTATTATCTTGCAATCTGGAAACACTACTAGAGTGCCTCCTGACACCTTCAATTAGGGTGTTGCATTGGGCTTGTTAATGCCCTATTATATTGCAATATAGAGACGCTACTAGAGTGCTCCAAACACAATTAATTGGAGTGTTGTATTAGGGTTGTAAATGCCATATTACCCTGCCATATTGGGAGACAACTAGGGTAGTCCAAACAACTTCAATTGGAGTGTCGAATTAGGATTGTAAATGTCGTATTATATTTCCATATATGGTCACTACTAGAGTGCTCCAAACACCTTTAATTAGGGTGTTGTATTAGGGTAGGAAATCCCAATTATATTACCATATAGAGACGCAACTAGAGTGGTCCAAACATCATCAATTGGAGTGTTGTATTAGGGTTGTAAATGCTCTAATATCTTGCCATCTGGAGACACTACTAGAGTGCTCCAAATAAATTCAATTGGAGTGTTGTATTCGAGTTGTAAATCTCCTGTTATCTTGCCATGTGGAGACCCTATTAGCGTGCTCCAAACACCTACAATTGGGGTGTTGCATTATGGTTGTTAATGCCCTCTTATCTTGCCCTATAAAGACATTACTTGAGTGCTCCAAACAACCTCAATTGGAGTGTTGTCTTAGGGTTGTAACTACGCTCTTGTCATTTATAGACATTTCAAGAGTGCTCCAAATACCCTCAATTGGAGTGTTGTATTAGGGTTGTAAATACCCTATTGTCTAGCCATATAGAGACACTACAATAGTGCTCCAAAAACCATCAATTCGAGTGTCGCATTACGGTTGTAAATGCCCAATTACCTTGCCATCTAGAGACACTACTAGAGTGCTCCAAACACCTTTAATTGGAGTGTTGTATTACGGTAGGAAATGCCCTATTATTTTGCCATATAGAGACGCAACAAGAGTGCTCCAAACACCATCAATTGGAGTGTTGTATTAGGGTTGTAAATCCCCTATTATCTTGCTATCTGGAGACACTACTAGAGTGCTCCAAACACCTTTAATTAGAGTGTTGTATTAGGGTAGGAAATCCCAATTATATTACCATATAGAGACGCAACTAGAGTGGTCCAAACATCATCAATTGGAGTGTTGTATTAGGGTTGTAAATGCTCTAATATCTTGCCATCTGGAGACACTACTAGAGTGCTCCAAACAAATTCAATTGGAGTGTTGTATTCGAGTTGTAAATCTCTTGTTATCTTGCCATGTGGAGACCCTATTAGCGTGCTCCAAACACCTACAATTGGGGTGTTGCATTATGGTTGTTAATGCCCTCTTATCTTGCCCTATAAAGACATTACTTGAGTGCTTCAAACACCCTCAATTGGAGTGTTGTCTTAGGGTTGTAAATGCCCAATACCTTGCCATCTAGAGACATTACTAGAGTGCTCCAAACACCTTTAATTGGAGTGTTGTATTACAGTAGGAAATGCCCTATTATTTTGCCATATAGAGACGCAACAGGAGTGCTCCAAACACAATCAATTGGAGTGTTGTATTAGGGTTGTAAATGCTCTAATATCTTGCTATCTGGAGACACTACTAGAGTGCTCCAAACAAATTCAATTGGAGTGTTGTATTCGAGTTGTAAATGTCCTATTATCTTGCCTTGTGGAGACACTACTAGCGTGCTCAAACACCTTCAATTGGAGTGTTGTATTAGGGGTGTTAATGCCCTCTTATGTTGTCGCATAAAGACATTACTACCGTGCTCCAAACACCTTCAATTAGAGAGTTGTGTTAGGGTTGTAAATGACCTATTATCTTGCCATACAGAGACACTACTAGAGTGCTCCGAACAACTACAATTGGAGTGTTGTATTAGTTCAGGAAATACCCTATTATTTTGCCATATAGAGACGCAACTAGAGTGCTCCAAACACCATCAATTGGAGTGTTGTATTAGGGTTGTAAATGCTCTAATATCTTGCTATCTGGAGACACTACTAGAGTGCTCCAAACAAATTTAATTAGAGTGTTGTATTCGAGTTGTAAATGTCCTATTATCATGCCATGTGGAGACACTACTAGCGTGCTCCAAACACCTTCAATTGGAGTGCTGTATCAGGGGTGTTAATGCCCTCTTATCTTGCCGTATAAAGACATTACTAGAGTGCTCCAAACACCTTCAATTGGAGAGTTGTGTTAGGGTTGTAAATGACCTATTATCTTGCCACATAGAGACACTACTAGAGTGCTTTGAACACCTTCAATTGGAGTGTTGTCTTGGGGATGTAAATGCCCTATTATCATGCCATATAAAAACATTACTAGAGTGCTCCAAACACCTTCAATTGGAGTGTTGTATTAGGGTAGGAAATGCCCTACTATTTTGCGATATAGAGACGTAACTAGAGTGCTCCAAACACCATCAATTGGAGTGTTATATTAGGGTTGTAAATGCTCTAATATCTTGCTATCTGGAGGCAATACTAGAGTGCTCCAAACAAATTCAATTGGAGTGTCGTATTCGAGTTGTAAATGTCCTATTATCTTGCCTTGTGGAGACACTACTAGCGTGCTCCAAACGCCTTCAATTGGAGTGCAGTATTAGGGGTGTTAGTGCCCTCTTATCTTGCCGTATAAAGACATTACTAGAGTGGTCCAAACACCTTCAACTGGAGAGTTGTGTTTGGGTTGTAAATGACATATTATCTTGCCACACTACTAGAGTGCTCCGAACACGTTCAATTGGAGTGCTGTATTGGGGATGTAAGTGCCCTATTATCATGCCATAAAAAGACATTACTAGAGTGCTCCACCTTCAATTGAAGTGTTGTATGGGAGTTGTAAATTCCCTCTTGTCTTGCCATGTGGAGACTTTACAAGCGTGCTCCAAACACCTTCAATTGAAGTGTTGTATTGGGGTTGCAACAACCATTTTATCTTACAATATAGAGACATTACAAGAGTGCTCCAAATACCTTCAATTGGAGTGTCGAATTAGGATTGTAAATGCCATATTATCTTTCCATATAGGGACATTACTAGCGTTCTCCAAACACCTACATTTGGAATGTTGTATTAGGGTTGCCAATGCCCTGTTATCTTATCATATAGAGACATTACTAGAGTGCTCCAAACACCATCAATTTGAGTGTTGTATTAGGGTTGTAAATGCCCTATTATCTTACAACCTGGAGACACTACTAGAGTGCCTCCAGACACCATCAATTAGGGTGTTGCATTAGGCTTGTTAATGCCCTATTATATTGCAATATAGAGACGCTACTAGAGTGCTCCAAACACAATCAATTGGAGTGTTGTATTAGGGTTGTAAATCCCTTCTTGTCTTGCCATCAAGAGACCCTACTAGAGTGCTCCAAACAAATTCAATTGGAGTATTGTATTAGAGTTGTAAATGTCCTATTGTCTTGCCATGTGGAGACACTATTAGCGTGCTCCAAACACCTTCAATTGGAGTGGTGTATTAGGGTTGTTAATACCCTGTGATCTTACCTTATAAAGACATTACTTGAGTGCTCCAAACACCCTCAATTGGAGTGTTGTGTTAGGGTTGTAACTACGCTCTTCTCTAGTCATTTAGAAACATTTCAAGAGTGCTCCAAATAGCCTCAATTCGAGTGTTGTATTAGGGTTGTGAATACCCGATTGTCTAGCCATATAGAGACACTACAACAGTATTCCAAACGCCATCTATTGGAATGTTGCATTAGGGTTGTAAATGCCCAATTATCTTTCCATCTAGAGACACTACTAGAGTGCTCCAAACACCTTCAATTGGTGTGTTGTATGAGGGTAGGAAATGCCCTATTATTTTGCCATATAGAGATGCAATTAGAGTTCTCCAAACACCATCAATTGGAGTGTTGTATTACGGTTGTAAATGCTCTACTATCTTGCTATGTGGAGACACTACTAGAGTGCTCCAAACAAATTCAATTGGAGTGTTGTATTCGAGTTGTAAATGTCCTATTAGCTTGCCATGTGGAGACTGCTAGCATGCTCCAAACACCTTCAATTGGAGTGTTGTATTAGGGTTGTTAATGCCCTCTTATCTTGCCGTATAAAGACATTGCTAGAGTGCTCCAAACACCTTCAATTGGAGTGTTGTATGGGAGTTGTAAATTCCCTCTTGTTTTGTCATATGGAGACTTTACAAGCGTGCTCCAAATACCTTCAATTGAAGTGTTGTATTGGGATTGCAACAACCATTTTATCTTACAATATAGAGACATTACTAGAGTGCTCCAAATACCTTCAATTGGAGTGTCGAATTAGGAATGTAAATGCCATATTATCTTTCCATATAGGGACATTACTAGCGTGCTCGAAACACCTTCATTTGGAATATTGTATTAGGGTTGCCAAATAGAGACATTACTAGAGTGCTCCAAATATAGAGACATTACTAGAGTGCTCCAAACACCATCAATTGGAGTGTTGTATTAGGGTTGTAAATCCCTTATTATCTTGCCATCAAGAGAACCTACTAGAGTGCTCCAAACAAATTCAATTGGAGTATTGTATTAGACTTGTAAATGTCCTATTATCTTGCCATGTGGAGACACTATTAGCGTGCTCCAAATATCTTCAATTGGAGTGTTGTATTAGGGTTGTTAATGCCCTCTTATCTTGCCCTATAAAGACATTACTTGAGTGCTCCAAACACCCTCAATTGGAGTGTTGTGTTAGGGTTGTAACTACGCTCTTCTCTTGTCATTTAGAAACATTTCAAGAGTGCTCCAAATACCCTCAATTGGAGTGTTGTATTAGGGTTGTAAATATCCGATTATCTAGCCATATAGAGACACTACAAGAGTACTCCAAACACCATCAATTGGAATGTTGAATTAGGGTTGTAAATGCCCAATTATCTTCCCATCTAGAGACACTACTAGAGTGCTCCAAACACCTTGAATTGGAGTGTTGTATGAGGGTAGGAAATGACCTATTATTTTGCCATATAGAGACGCAATTAGAGTTCTCCAAACACCATCAATCGGAGTGTTGTATTAGGGTTGTAAATGCTCTAATATCTTGCTATCTGGAGACACTACTAGAGTGCTCCAAACAATTTCAATTGGAGTATTGTATTCGAGTTGTAAATGTCCTATTATCTTGCCATGTGGAGACACTGCTAGCGCTCCAAACACCTTCAATTGGAGTGTTGTATTAGAGTTGTTAATGCCCTCTTATCTTGCCGTATAAAGACACTGCTAGAGTGCTCCAAACACTGATATCTCCATATTATGTCTAATTTATAGCCCTAATTTATACTTAAACCTGTGTTTTAAAGCCTATAAATGTGGACTTTTTACTTATATTTCGAAGAAATGTGGTACTGCTATGTTTTGTTTGGTATTTTGCAGGAAAAAGGGCGAAAAACTGGATCTGACAATTTTTCATACGGCCTGTATGACATACCCTACGGGCCGTACAGGATCTGCCCAACCACACAGAAGATTCCACAATAGAGGCACATAGTCTCCAAGACAAAACACAGCCCTACGGGCCGTATGGGGTCCCCTACGGGCCGTAGGATGCTAAATCGGAAAAATCCAGCAGGATCTGAAATCAGCTGAAATCAAGGAGGCCGAAAAGGAAGCCTCTGCACACGCGATCCAGGGCATTAAATGAGATATTTCCTCACCAAAAAAAGGGAGATTCACCACTGGAACTTGGACAAGCTTTCTTGGAGCAAAAGACAAGAGGAGGAGAAGAGGAAGAGAAGTGAAAAACGCGAGTTTGCAACGGATCTTCGGATTTCTCCACTGTTTTGTCATGAACTCTTTTATTTTCTGTTATTTGTGTTATCTTATGAACATGAGTAGCTAATTTACTTTGTTTCTAGGGTTAAGATGTAGTTTCTAGTTTGGTTTTGTTTGCATGCTACTTGGATTTTGTGTTGAATGCTTTGTTTTTACTTTGTTGAGTAGTATTTTGATTGCTTTATTTGTGCTTGCTTGAATTGATTAGTCATCCCGTTAGATGAATGCGCACATCTAAGTGTTAGGAGCCAAGTCTATGACATTTAATCCAACCGAATAAAGTATATGAAGTAGGGTTAAACCAAGGAGTACCCGAAAGGTGAAACTTTCCTTGAGGCGAAAGTCCTTGGATACTTTTAGTAAACCAACAAGTAACTTAGATAAATTAGGCCAAAATGCGAAAGTTGAGGTTTAACGCATCTAAGAGGGAAGTATTTGAGTCCGGTAATCGGGTACTAGGCCAAAATGCGAAAGTTGAGGTTAGGTATCTAGATCTGGTCGATAGAAACCCTAAACATTAGTATCAACACAGAAAACAGTAGCTGCAGCATTAACTCGGGGTCCCCTACGGGCCGTATGGATTCCCATACGGGCCGTATGCCTCGGGGCTGAACAGAAATGAAATCTGAACCCTGGAAACGCCTTTTTATCATTTGAAAACAACTTTAATTCTTTTTATTGTCTTTTAAACTTGTCATAAATCAGTAGAATTGTTAGGATTAAATCAAACCAATTTTTCTCACTTCTAGAATCTCAAGTAACTTTAGGATAAGTCCGGTCATTTTCTTCCGTCCCTGTGGATCGATACCTGAGCATACTCATCGATAGGATAGTGCACTTGCTATCTGATTTGACAGAGTATAACAAAGGTTTAAAAGGTATAGCTTGCTATACTGAAACTTTGTAGCATATATTCTGTGCGAACAAACACCTTCAATTGGAGTGTTGTACGGGATTGTAAATGACCTATTATCTTGTCATATAGAGACACTACAAGAGTGCCCTGAACACCTCCAATTGGAGTGTTGCATCAGGCTTGTTAATACCCTATTATATTGCAATATAGAGACGCTACTAGAGTGCTCCAAACATCTTCAATTAGGCTATTGTATTAGGTTAGTAAATCCCCTATTATATTGCCATATCACAACTAGTGTGCTCCAAACATCATCAATTGAAGTGTTGTATTAGGGTTGTAAATGCTCTAATATCTTGCTATCTGAAGACATTACTAGAGTGCTCCAAACAAATTCAATTGGAGTGTTGTATTAGAGTTGTAAATGTTCTATTATCTTGCTATGTGGAGACACTATTAGCGTGCTCCAAACACCTTCAATTGGAGTGTTGTATTAGAGTTGTTAATGCCCTCTTATCTTGCCGTATAAAGACATTACTAGAGTGCTCCAAACACCCTCAATTGGAGTGTTGTGTTAGGGTTGTAAATGACCTATTATCTTGCCATATAGAGATACTACTAGAGTGCTTTGAATACCTTCAATTGGAGTGTTGTATTGGGAATGTAAATGTATCATGCCATATAGAGACATTACTAGAGTGCTCCAAACACCTTCAATTGGAGTGTTGTATGGGAGTTGTAAATTTGCTCTTGTCTTGCCCTATAAAGACTTTACAAGCGTGCTCCAAACACCTTCAATTGAAGTGTTGTATTGGGGTTGCAACAACCATTTTATCTTACAATATAGAGACATTACTAGAGTGCTGCAAACACCTTCAATTGTATAGTCAAATTAGGATTGTAAATGCCATATTATTTTCTCATATAGGGACATTACTAGAATGCTCAAAACACCTTCAATTGGAGTGTTGTATTGGGTTGTAAATGCTCTATTATCTTGCCATATAGAGATGTTACAAAAGTGCCCCGAACACCTTCAATTGGAGTGTTTTATTAGGGTTGTAAATGCCATATTATCCTGCCATATTGGGAGACTACTAGAGTGGTCCAAACAACTTCAATAGGAGTGTTGTATTAGGGTTGTAAATGAATTATTATCTTGCCAAATGGAGACACTACTAGCGTGCTTCAAATACCTTTATTTGAAATGTTGTATTAGGGTTGTCAATGCCTTATTATCTTATCATATAGAGACACTACTAGAGTACAAAATATTTGATCTCTCTCTCTCTAAACGATAGATGAAACACATTATTAGTTTCAACGTCCCATAAAATGTACTTATTGGCGTACATCAGGCTGATCCTTATTTTATTCAAACTTTTGTAGAAATTAAAAAGAAAAATTCTTCAGAAAAGAGAATGATTATTTTTCTTCTTCAAAAATAGATGGAACCACAACAATGATATAATTTCACTAGGTGTCAAATTATGGGACCGCATCAATGGTGCAATTCCAATATTTTTATATGTTAATGGTGTGGTTTCATCTACTCTTTCTAGGTGGAATCGCAATATTAGTGTAGTTCCACATATTTTTGAAGGAAAAAATAAATCTCTTTCTTGAAAATTTGATATTTAATTGACGCAGTTCTATCTATTTTTCGAAGAAAAAAAAAGAATCAATCCCTTTTAATTATTTAATTTCTAAGGAAAGTATATTATTCACACATAGAGACACATCAGTATATATTATAGGTCAATATTAAAAAAATTAACTGACATTTTACAATAATCCGTCGTGTACTCATTTTACATTTTAACTACTATGTTAGTGGTTTTCAGTTGATACTGGTCTAGTCGGGATTTCAAACTCTCTGTTCCAATTCCATATTTGTAGAGGATTGATCAAATGTAGTCATATTTTATAGTTATATTATGTGATTATTTTCAATTTTAATAACAATAATTTTAAATTTTTTATAACAAAATAAAACGTTAGATATAATCTATGTTATTTTTTATACATTTCCATATAAGTTATCACTTTTTTATTTTCTTTTTGTAAGTTGAAAAATTAATATTCAGAAATTATCCCAAAAATGTATTTGTAGGCCCTTAACAATAATAAAAACTTGAAATGTTGTAATATTTTACATGTGGTTAAAAAAAGACTAAAAATTTAAGAATAAAACTATAAAAATGTTGTAATCTTTTAAATGCCGTAATCTTTCAATTTTAAATTATTAAAATTTTAAAAATTAAGACATAATGAAAACACTAATAATGATTTGAACTCTCCTCTTAATTTTATTATTGATATTAATTAGTTGGATGCATTTTTCTGGGGAAATAATAAGTGAGCTTCATAATATTTTTACAAATGACGCTTTTCTAACTTTCTTTTTCAGTAGTCTTCAAATATGAAATAAACCAAGATGAGATGTCTTTTCGATTAGACATACTTTGACCCCCTTTGGTGTAACCACCGATGTTGCGTTTTGAAAGAGATCATGTCGATATCATCACATGCAATGGCCCCAAAATTCCACCATAATGAACAAAAGCAAGAGTTCATGACTAAACTGCGTTCTAGTGCTTTCTTTTCTGGTACAGAACAGAAAAGTGAGATTCAGAATTATGTCTGGATGCATGAGAATAATACTGTTTCTGAAAAACAGATATTATTTTTTTATCTAAGGAAATTAAAAGAAATAAGTGCTATTCGGAACAGCTGTACTCAGAGAAGGGTAATTTTTTGTTGGAAATGAATTAATGAAAATTAATGGGTATACGTTTGGATTTTTGGACATTTAAGAAATTTGTCTTAAAATGTTTTATACCATGAAATTTGTCTTAGAGCATCCCATTCCAATAATTAAAATAAATTTTTAAATAACTGTTAACCACGTTTTAGAAATTAAAGCCTCTAAAATGTCTAACCTTTACATTCCTGAAACTAATTTTAGAGTTTCCTTTTAATCACATCAGATTAGAATCATGTATTCTAAATAATTTGAGCAAATAGTTTGGCTAGTGTAACGTTTAGAAACAATTATTTAATAAGAAACTTCGTCCAATAGTTTCGAAATAAGAAATTGAAGTACATCTATGAAATTGTAATAGAAATCGTCACGTCAAATTAGAAATACATAAAATTCTAGGAATGAAGACGCTCTTAGATTGTTTTATACCACAGGCACCGGTAGGTACAAACGGATTTTGCCATCTGGTACGGTGGACAAATCCGTACCAATATGAGCCACTTTATCAGGAGAATTTTTTATTTATTGAAAATATTATAAAATAAGAGAAAAAAAAAGAGAAAGAATAATTTGGTTTTTCGATGCATTGAAGAATTGGTAAAACTTTTACCGATCTAAAGTCCTAATTTTTTCCTCGGTTGTCTTCTTTTGGTATTTCTTTGCAATTTTTACTTTGCATTATTCCCTTTAATAAGTTGCTTTGAGCATTTGAGTGCAATACTGATCCATTACACAAAAAGTAATAAAAAGATGCCACAGAAGATCCTTCAGTCTATTCAAGTGAAAAAAATAAAAAATTGAACCGGCAAGTTTTTTACGGATTCAAATTCTACCAATAAAAAAAATCTAAGGTGATTTTTCTCTTTCTATCTCTCTGTAATATTATTCAGAGTTCGCTATATGATTTTTCGACCATACAAATTATAATAGTATTGATGTTATAGCAACGCTATATAAGCATAGCGCTATTTTTTAGGAAGCTGATAACAGTACCCACACAGTATCCGCACGGATCACTGAAAATTAAATGTGAAAAAATAATTTTTTTGTGGAGATTGTAAAAACTCTACAATTCAAATTTTTTTTTCTAAAATATTAATATTTATGCATGTAAGTATTTATACCTATGTAGGGAAGTACTTATAACTATGAGGTGAATAATTATTTATTGTGCGAGTACTGTAGTACGAAGATACCCGCAGCACTGTACCACTGAAAATTAAATGTAGAAAGATAACTTCCTATAGGGATTGCAAAATTTCCACAATTTTTTTTTTCATATTATTAATACCTACACAATTTTTTCTTTTAAATGAGATCCATGATGATGTACTTTCAAACTTGTCGTCGCGCAAGTATTTATACCTCGCCGTACATGTATTTATACCTATACTTGCAAGTATTTTTTTACTTATGATACTAAAAGTATTAATATTTAAGTATTGAAAGTATTTATACTTATATACTGAAGTATTTATATGTGTGAGGTCAACTATTTTTGTTAGAGGATGGCTGACGCGAAGATGATTGGAGAACTCGAAAAGGGATAATCATAACAAGTCATGCATCAAAGTATTAATATTTTTTTAAGTGTTAAATTCTTATCTTCTAAGTATTTATAACTACGAATGTATACATATCTAAGTATTTTTTACATATGACACTGAAAGTATTAATATCTAAGTACTGAAAGTATTTATATCTATGCATTGAAGTATTTCTTCCTATGAAGTCAATTATTTTTGTTAGAGAAAGATTAACACAAGAACGAGTGTGATAATTGTAAAAGGGAAACTATATAATTAGTGGGGACCATAAAGAAATGATGTTGCTGGAATTTTAGAATAATAATTAGTTGAGACTATATAATTAGTGGGGACTATAATACATTATTCCTCCAAGTACGAGTACTGTAGCACGAGTACTGTAGGTCTACAGCACAATACTGCGGCTAGGGGTGCAAACGGGTTGGATATTATTCGATCGTATCCAACTCCGTATCCGAAAATTTAATACAGATATCCGAATATCCGTGTGGATACGGATACGGATATGGTTTTGAATTTTAATTATCCGTATCCGAATAGTAGATATATATTATAGAATTTAATATATATTATGAAAACAATATGTTATTCACTATTATAAAAAGCGGATATCCGTATCCATATCCAGTTAATATCCAATCCGTATCCGGAAAATAAAAACGGATATAGATATGGTTTTACCACTATTTGATCCGTATCCGATCCGTTTGCACCTCTATCTGCAACGCGGGTACTAAATTAATTATTCTATTTTTTAATCATTACTCTGTATAACGTGATAACGCTATTTAAACCTTTAATATTTTCTATAAATAAAAAAAATTCACCTTTACCAGTGCCTTCAAATTAACCCACTCAGGCCTTGAAACAACGTGTTAAATCATTTGTTACTCTTTTGTGTTATTCGATAGCATTTTTCCGGATTTTTTTTTTGTTAACCCGAATGTTAGAAACTGTGCATTGTTTAATTTTTCATGATTTGTAGGTTGTCCCCTGCGTTGATACTTGACAATTTGATAATTTAAGTTATTTACCTCTAGATGTAAATCCCTATTTGACATAGATGAAGTTACGGGGTTTAATTTTAAGATTTGCAACCGTAAACTCAACTTAATACTCATTATTGTATCAGTTCTTGCTATGTCATTTGAGACATCACATTCCTTGAATTCCTTATTAATTAATTAATCAATATTCTTGCTTGATCTGAATATTAGGCAATAGACTGGACAACTGGATATCTACCATCCAATTTATGCTGGAGTCATCAATACTGGTATACTAACAGAAACATGTAACCTAGGCTGTTAAGTGTTAACCATGGTTTACAAATCAATCAAAGTAATATATAAAAATCATTGATAAAATACACTTGTCTATTTCCTTTTCATTACTGAATAGGATTTGTACATATTTAGATATCGAATACATAGATCTGATGGTTCTATTTAATTTCGCTACTGAATGACATGTTTCATTTTTATTGATAATAAAACCAATGCTTTCAGTGTAAAAGATCTTATGTTCAAAATCTGTATTGGATATATTAAATAGTTGAACGGCTTAGATTTCAACCTCTTTGCATATACCAGGACTTCCCTCTGTTCATACCGTTGTCAATCATAACACTTGGATCAATTTAATTATAGAACGGTTAGCGCCAATACGAATATACAAATTAATGTCCGGAGGATCTTTAATCATGGATGATTTTACTTCGGTTTTCTATTATTAAGATGTATTTTTTTTTAAGGAAAATTAGTAAGATGTATTTGTGCTAATATGGAAAGGGAGAGCGTGGCTTGGATTTGGTGGGCATAGATTTTAACAGTGAAATTTTGGCTCAAAGCAGTGAAGAGGTGAGAGAAACTTTTGAAAATGACCACTTACTCCTTTAATAAATACTTCATTGATTGAGTATAATCAATTGATATATAATTCTTTCTTTAATTAGCAGTCAATTCTTGTTACTTTTTTGGGCGGAACAAAAAAGATTGATGTGAGAAAACAAATTGCTGCTTTGAGTTGTGCAATATTTCTCTCTTCTTCGACCATGCACTTGCTATTCAATTCTCAAATCAAAGATAATTTAATATACTTATCAATTTTATTTTAAAGGGGACATAGCAAATTAAGATCAGTTTATCATCTCAATGTGACGGAACTTTTATTTTAAGAGGCCATTTGATATTTTACTTTATTTATTTACATACTATTTTGTTTAATATATGGATATTGATGAGTCGATAATTTTATTTGAACAAGGGATCAAAAAACTTGAAGTACTCGGTTTCAAGTATGAAACTCACAAAGATCTACTCAATGATGTTAGAGCATTTTATTCGGCTGAAGGTTAAGCATTATCTATTTGTGATTCTAAACTGAAAATTATGTGGTTTTACAATGTAATAGTTGTGGTAAATATTGTGATGCATAGTGTATGCCTTTCGATGAAAGAGAAAAGACAACAAGACTTGTCGGATCAATTATCCTTTTAAAATTTGAAATTGCTGAAGCATCGAAAAAACTTAATGCACTAACAATGAAGCTCCTCACAACACCACTCCTTCCTCAAAGAACTTTCACAGCTGGTACCCGTATTCATAGATTCAATAGGTGTGTCGACCATCACGTAGGAAATTAAATGGAAAAGGATGGCATCAGGCCAGTTCACATGCTCTTCGGCATATCACTTCCTGCATGACATGGGACAAAGCTCGCCATACCATAGAATACTGTGGAAAATAAAAATACCTATGAAGGTAAAATTTTTCTTATGGTTAATGATTGCGAATAAAATTCTAACACATGAGACACTGGCAGCTAGGGGCTGTGTGGTAACACAAGGATGTGCAATGTGTAACAATAGTAGCATAGAAACAAGAGATCATATAATGTGGACATGCAAATACGCCTCCCGATTCTGGAGAGGTTTGGGAGTGCAACTAAACCTGCTAAGGATGGTTGGCAATAATCCGACTGAGGTATGGTGGGAGGCGCGACAACGCATGTCATGAAGAGAGAAGCAACATTGGGATGTGGCCTGGGTAGCGGGCACATGGGCACTATGGAAGGAACGGAATAGGAGAACATTCTCTCAAAAGAGGATGCCAGAGTATATGTTAATAAATGAAGCGGCAATGGATATACACAACTGGACCCTATTTGGTTAGAGTAAGAAAGATTAGAGGCTTAGACAGTAGAGAAACCTCTCTGGTTTTACTAAGGGATCTCCTTTCAATTTAATATGATGTAAATAGTAATTGTATATATAGATAGGAGACCATCATAGCAGAAGTCCAATTGGACTATGCCATGACATTGTAAACTTTTTTAATCATCAATATATTTCTTAGTGGATAACCCACTAACAATCAAAACAAAAAAACAATGAAGCCCCTCAAGCCAATGAAGCGGTGAATACAAATGAAGATCTTAATATGATATGAGAATAATGTTACTAATTTGCTTAATTTAAATTAATTTTTTATTATTTTAAGTTTTAAGTTTTATTGTTAGTATAATAATAATGTCTATTCAAATTTTGTGCTACTGTGGTATATTTTTTTTAAGCTTTTAGTTTTTTTTTGAAGTTTTTAGGAATAATTGATTGTTATTTTTATGCTACTACATTATATGTATAGATTATAACGATTTAAAAACTTTTATGTGGTATGTTGGTGGATCTATTATTAAACTGACATTAAAATAAAAAAAAGTAAAAAAAATTGAAATGCTAACACGTTTGGTAGAACTGATTCTTAAAGAGAATATATAGTTCCATCTAGAGAAAGTATAAGACATGCAGTAGTAAAGATTATTTTTAAAATCAACTTATTTGCTTTATGATGTTGTACTGTTCACAAAATCAAAAGGAAAAAAAAATATTGTACTGTTCAAAATATTGTTATATGATGTTGACAAACAACAACTATAAAAAAAAAAACAAAATTAAACTCAATATTTAATAGAAATGAACGGGTCGTCATTTTTAGCAAAAATAATGTTTGAATTTTTAACATTAAAATGTAATACAACATTCCAAATTTCATCGTGTATATCTTTAAATTTATTCGAAGAAAATTTCTATTACAGATGTGATACTCCATTAATGTTGTGCTGCTTTATTAATTTCCTTTTTTAAATCATGGATATAATGGTCCAAATAAATGATTTCTCTCACCTCTTCGCTGTCTTGAGTCAAAATTTTGCTGTTAAAATCCTCACCCGATTTGGTCAATTGAGCGATGAAGGAGAAGAAGAGAATGACAGGTCAGCTCGGTCACGGCAAGTAAAAACACTTGGCATTAACTATTAGTTTTGTATGACGAGGTATAAATGCGTACAATATTTCATGTTAATATTTTCAAACGCCAATCAACATTATATGTAAAAAAAAATGATAGAATATATTAGATAAAATAATTTGACATATGAACTATTTATGCTTGTATGATGAGATATAAATACTTGCAGAATTAAAGTATAAATACTTGCCGAATGAAAGTATAAATACTTGTATGACAAAGAATTTAAAAGTACTTCATCATGTATTTCATTTAAAAGAGAAAATCGAGTAGAAGAGGTTTGTGGTTTTAGATTTGCATAATCCTCACAAATCATTAGAAATATAAGCGAGATGAAACGTAGGACAAAAAAAATTACATCTCTAAAAATGTGTAAAAGATGAGTGGATAATGAGAGAGAAAAATAGTTGTTATGTCTAGTTTTTTTTTAAAGACTTTGTATGTTAGGTATTATTTCTTGATATGTTTAATATTAATACTTATGAGTGTCAATTGTAAATTCGCTGATGACCATGTAGAAGGTGGTCGCGATAAAGTAGTTAGAGTGCAGTAGACTTTAAAGAACATTTACAAAATTTTGTTCCAGGAATTATTATCATGTTCATAGAAAACATTCCAACCTTGTCAAGAATTTTAGTAAATATCTTTATTTTATATTTCAACTAGAACATTAAATTAGATTTGAAGTCAGATTGGTCGAAATAAGAATCAGTTGCATAACAAAGAAAACAAAGTTAGTTGCAAGAAAAAAAAAAAAAACTATAATCTGTTTTTTTTTTTAGTTTTTTTATCAGAAAGATAGAGCCATTAAATAGTTCCTTTAAAGTATGTCCTACTTGTGAGATAGATGAATACAAACTGAAGTTCTAACATGAGAAGAAGGTATCTATTATTATCCAAATAATGAGTAGGGTTGGCTGGAATTCATTTTCTAAGGGAATCTTTTGAGTTAATACATCTAGACCATTCGATCCGTGTTAAAGATTTGTGCATACTAGATTCGCACTAATATTAAATGACTTCCTATATTATAGACAGGAGTCAAATTAACTCTATTTAAAATCAGACGATTAAAATTCATTAACTCAAAAAATTTCTTTTTGAATTAATGCAGAGAATATGCATTCAAATACAACAGTTTTGACTCCATACAAGTACAGGACACTCCCAAAGCCTCAAGTATTCATTTCTTTTGTCGTCATTATTTCAATTGTACAATTTAAATAATATTTTTACTAATTCAAATAACATA
Organism: Carex rostrata; assembly: GCF_964058835.1. Lineage (NCBI taxonomy): Eukaryota > Viridiplantae > Streptophyta > Magnoliopsida > Poales > Cyperaceae > Carex > Carex rostrata. The sequence continues at coordinate 6,777,260 of NC_135925.1, forward strand.
AAATTAACATTATCCTCACACTAATTCTAACTTTTCGCTATATTCATCTACTAAATAAAATTGAATATATCCATATTCTAATTCTTCCAAGACTCAAACGAAGTCAAGATGCTTTGTTTTCAGTTCGAATTTGGATATTTACATAGGTTGGGTGCATTTTCTATCTAATAAGGCCCATTGGGCCTAAAATTCAATACCAATATGCTATTTAACTATCCCTCTTTTATTTCATGGATCCGAGAATCCTTTAGTTCTCAGTCCGGAAAGCCTATTGAGAGACTGGACAAAGGTAATTGACCATTTCTGCACCTAGCAAGCAAGGCACCAACTAGGAGTGAGTAAATCGCTCATAACTCGCTCATTAAAAGCTCGTCTAAACTCGCTCATTTATCCGCTCATTTAAACTCGCTTATTTACTTAATGAGCGAGCATGAGCATGACCCAACTCGCTCATTAAGAATTTGCCACATCTAATCCCTGCCACATTTAATCCTGTGTAATTCTGTGTAATATCAATCTTGCCTCATTAAGATTGATAGATAGTGAGCATAGTTATTCTATTTTTGTAATATGTTGATTGTTGTATGTTGATGCTACTGTGAAAGTATTACACTTTGTTGGATGATACTGTTGATTTTTGTTATATTCTATTGTTGTTTGTTGGACGATGGCTGTGAAAGTATTACTGTTGAAGTGTTGATGATACTGTTGATTTTTGTAATATGATTATATTTTTGTTGGATTTTTATTATATTTTATTTAAATGAATTATGACAATTTGTTGAATTTTGTTATGATGACTTTTAACAAATTTTGTTATGCGTGGGCACACTATATAATTTTGTTATGAGTCATAACTCATGAGTCGCTCATAACTCGCTCATTAAAAGCTCGCTCATTTAAACTCGCTCATTAACAACTCACTCATTTACTTAATGAGCGAGCATGAGCATACCCTAACTCGCTCATGCTCGCTCATTAATCACCCCTAGCACCAACTATATTTTATTATTATTTATTTTTGCCTATTGTGACAGCTATCTGCAAATACCCAAATTTTCAGCTGGGGCTTTGGAAGAGATTACTTAACCCCCAAGCAATGGTTTGGTTATTTTGAGCGGATCGACTAACTATTTCTCAATTAATTTTTTTATTCATCTTCTAGTTAATAATTAACTGTGAAAACTATTTATTAACTGAACATTATTAATTACTTGGGAGACCACCTAATAATTGATAGATTTTACAACCGATGCGTGCAAGTGTTAAAATATATTATATCAAATATTCATACATAAGATACTAAGTATTTTGAAAAAAAACTGGACACATTACACATTCATCTTTTACATGTTTTTAGAGGTGGATTTTTTTTCTCCGTTCAATCTCACCAATATTTTTGACGATCTGTGAGAAAATTTGCAAATCTAAAACCATGAACGTCTTCTACGTAATTTTCTCTTTCAAATAAGACTTATGATGACGTACTTTCGAGTTGTTCGTCGTGCAAATATTCATACCTCATCTTGCAAGTATTCATACATCGCCGTGAATACCTTGTCCTGTAAGTATTCATACCAATGTTATCAGAATCAGACCGGACATCGATCCGGAAAAGTTTCGGGTCAACGGTTTACTGATCGACCCGCTGGTTCAATCGGTTCAATTGCTGATTTTTTAAATAATTATTTTATTTATGAGACATCAAGACTACATATAAAAATGATTATTTAATATATATTTATGAAATTTCACACATAAATATTGGTTAATATAATATAGAACTGAATTATATAATCGGGTATAAATCCTGTCTGCAGCATATCATCATACAAATATATGGCATCAGTAAATCTTATGATGTCACCCAAACCATTGATTATTATTGTGCAATTGAGCTAGTCGGAGTTTGTTCCTTTCGTAACTATTTTGAATCTTTCATCCACATGTCTTCGCGTCTCACAAGCCCGAAAACCATCTAGAATAAGTGAAAGCGCCATTTTTATTGTAGAAATCGAATCAGTATATTTTGTACACATGTCAGAAAGGGTTTTATAAGATCTAGAAAAATCGTAGCTGGAGAGAAATAACGAACCGAAAGCAAAAACTGTGTACTTCGCGAGAGACTTTACATAAGTTGGCCAAAAGCATGGCAATCTTCTTCTGAGAAGAATTTTGTCGAACAGTTGAAAGAAACGCTCCAAAAGACCTAACCCAACTTCGGAAGAGAAGAGACGAGATAAGCGGAGAGATCAAATCATTTTAACTGCATGGTTCACTGAGTGTTTTTGTTAAAATCGGTCAATTAACCCGGTTTTGATACACATCTGATCTATTTGTTGAACCAAGCCGCAATAACTTCCGGTTCTGGTTTATTTCGGCCCAACCGGCCAGTCTGATCCGGTTCTGATAACAATGATTCATATCTCGTCGTGCAAATATTTATATCTCGTAATGCAAGTGTAAATAATTCATGTCTGAAGTATTTGTACCTAATATATTTTATCAATTTTTTTTCATAGGCACTGAATGACGTCTGAAAATATTAATATTAAGTTTTGCAAATATTTATACATCGTCATGCAAATGTAAATGGTTCATATATCAAGAGTGTTAGTACCTACCATAATCTATGCAATTTTTATTTTTTATTTCCATATGGCATTGGATGATGTATGAAAGTATTAATTTCAAGTATTACAAATATTCATACATCGTCATACAAATGTTAATAGTTTATATATCAAGCGTTTTATCTAAAAGTTTTTATCAATAGTTTTTTTTTCTTCTTATAGTATCAGATGATGTTTGAAATTAAGTACTAATATCAAGCATGCAAGTATTCATATCTCGTCATGTAAGTGTAAATAGTTCATGTATCAAGTATATGTATCTAACAAATTGTATTTTATTAATTTGTTTTTCACATATGGCACTGAATGATATACGAAAGTATTAATATAAAATATTGCAAGTATTCATACATCGTCATGTAAGTGTCAATAGTTCACGTATCAAGTGTTTGTATCTAACAAATTCTATTAAATTTTTTTCATATGGCATTGGATGATGTCTAAAAGTATTAATATCAAGTATTGCAAGTATTTACACCTCGTCATGCAAGTATGAATAGTTCGTGTATCAAGTGTTTGTATCCAACATATTATCTATCTTATTTTTTTCCTTGTGGCACTAGATGGTGTTTGAAAGTATTAATATCAAGTATTGTAAGTATTAATATCTCGTAATGTAAGTATTCGTACTTATAACTGAAGTATGAATTGTTACGTTGAAAGTATCTTAATTTAATATTTTTTACAAATTACTCTGTTTGGTGCTTGATTGTATTAATATGCAATCTAAAAAATATTCATACTACGTCAAGCAAATATTTTTTCCTTATCTTATATGACAATGGATGACGTCTGAAAATATTAATATCAAATATTGCAGGTATTTATACCTTATCTTATATGGTTTGGTTCGGTTCGGTACGGTTGTAATGCTAAATCGGTTCTGTTTGGTTCTATTTTTGAAACTAACTTATAACTTTGGTTTGCTTAGTTCGGTTCGATTTCAACCAAATCAAACCAATGAACACCTCTAGTTGGCGGTGATCAAATCGTCACAGATTTTTTTGACTAATCGACTAATTATTCCTGATTATTCCTGATTGTTTCTAATTATTTTCAGTTAATCGCTTAGCGGTACCTTATTTGTTCGACAACAACATATCTTTATTTACAAAACTGTAAATTTTATAAAAAATCAGTTTATAAAAGAACAATAAGAAAAAAGTGATAGTTCTTTTGAAATCCTCTATTTCATTTCATGAACGTGTGAATAGAAATCTACACACAAATAAATTGTTGAATTCTTATTTTACTAAGTATAACAACGAAATTTTAAAAAAATGGAGTAAAAGAACTTTCGATCGGCTCATCACTTCTGGCCCTCTCAAATATTTGATAGCAAAGAACACAAATTCGGCACAGGATTCGATGAAATTTGATTAGATGAGAAAATATTACAAGAATTCAATTTGAAGGCAACGAAGAGATAAAGCCTCGGAGTTGATTAATAGCTTCAACTAGGGGTGTAAATGGTCGGATACGGATCGGATAGTACTCTTACTGTATCCATATCCGTTATAATTTTTCGGATACGGATACGAATAGCCTCGGATACGAATACAGATCGGATATTAAATGTTATGGATACAGATCGGATATCGGACAGATAAGGATATTTTTCATAATTAGCTTGTTAATTACAAAACATCTATTATATTATTAAAATATTAGTCACTAATTATATCATAGTATCTATATGCAATTTAATAAATTATTCGTACAATATGCAATTTAATAAATCAATTTAAGAATATATATTACATTTGTTGTGGTTTAAAGTGTAAACGATCGGATACGGATAGTAAAAAGTCTTACTGTATCCGTATCCGTTATAATTTTTCGGATACGGATACAGATACGAATCGGATAATTTAAGTACTTTTTCGGATTCGGATTCAGACGAAATCGGATATTATCCAATCCGTTTACACCCCTACTTCAACGCAGTAACTGAGACAAGTTTTTTTTTTCTTAGAAAGAGAGATTGAACTGAATGGAAGAGAACGATTTGAGAGTTTATTCGGTTAAAGAGGTAGCTAGGTAGTTAATGACTTTTGGGGATGAATGGAGTATGAGAGATAGGGGATAAAAATCTTTATTCTATTTTGAGAAGACAAATTCGAATTTAAACTAAACAGATATTTAGACATGCCAGTAATTGACTAGATTTAACCATTGGCGTTGGTGATAAGTGATTTAGGTCCCTTTTAAGGCCTCACAGAAAACAGTTAAAATCTGACAATCATAAAAGGGGAAATGAGATAATATCATAATACAAACAAATTATTTGCATTTTTACTTTTTTTAATCAAAAAATATTTATGTGGAGATATTTTAATCCCCGTAAGTGAAATATTTTTGTTAATTTTTCTATTTGTTCTTCTGAAAATGTGATTTGGTCTGCTGAATGCAGTTTGCTCGTGAAGCAGCAGCAAACAGAGTTACAGAAAAACAAAATTTCAGGAGCTCTTGGAAGCAATGACCTCACTTTTCTCTCTTTCTAGTCAAAAAGTATTATTTAGAAAAGATAGGATCAAGTTTTGAATCCAAAATCATTGACTAGAGAGTTTTAAATATGGCATGACTAAGCAAAATGAAATATTCAAACTTTGTTTGAACGTCATCAATGATCAAATTCAATGTCTCTCAGTCAGTATAAATTGTATGTCCCACTCCCCTCTTAAAAATGCTCCCCAATTTGCCAATTAAACTCTTTCTTCTTTTCATTATCACCTAATTAACCATGTCACAAGAGGTAGTTTGTGTTGATTTCTGGGCAAATGGGTTTGGGATGAGGGTGAGAATTGCACTCAGAGAGAAAGGGGTGCAATTTGAGATCAAGGAAGAGGACTTGCAGGTAAAAGAGCGCAGCAAACTGGTATTGGAGATGAACCCGGTGTACCGGTCTATACCAATACTTATCCATCACGGCAAGCCGGTGATTGGTTCAATCAACATAGTAGAGTACATAGATGAGGCATGGAAAGAGGGGCCTGCTTTGCTACCAGCTGATCCTTTGGATAGAGCCAAAGCTAGATTTTGGTCAGACTACATAGACAAAATGGTAAAATGTTGTGCATTTGTTATCCTTGAGTTGGATTTACCATTAGTTATTGAAGAAATTTATCACAATTATATCTTTTCTTTTAAGAAAGAACAAGAGTCATACCTGATGCCTCTATTTTTATATTATCTGCAAACTGCAATTGGTTAAATTGTTTTAGTGGGGGTTTTGAGATCACAATTATATCTTGTCCTATTTGTTTGTACCAATTAATAACAACAACAGTTAGTATTTCTTCATTGGTAAGTGTTAATTTATAAAAATGAATATTTCCAATTACTAATATGTACTTTCCCCTCTTTTCCTAACTAATCACATGCTTCTGAGTTCGCCCACAATTCTAATCAAGGCCAATCTACTTTTGTATCATAGAAACATTTTTGTTAAAATAAAACATGATTCAATGATGCAGCTATTTAGCGTGCAAACAAAATTCTTAAAGAGCAAAGGAGATGAGAAGGAAGAATCAAAGGCAGAGCTCATTGCAAACTTGAAGCAACTTGAACAAGTTTTAGACGACAAGAAGTACTTTGGAGGAGACCAATTTAATTTTCTAGATATTATGTTGATTACCTTTTCAAGCATGTTCAGTGGTTATGAACAGCATGGCAATTTCCTAATTGGGGTTGAGTGCCCCAAATTGATGGCTTGGGTGAAGAGATGCAGGGAGAGAGAAAGTGTTGCTAGCACTTTGCCAGATGATAGAGAGATGTATGAGTTGCATAAGATTTGGTATGGCATCGAGTGAACAATTGTAGATCTTGATTTAATATAAATACCAGTGTTTTGAATAACTTCTCAAAAATGTTTGGATATAAATTTTGTAAAAAATAAAATAAATTTCGATCTGATCGATGTAAGTTTTTTATTTAAAAATTATTTATATAGTGTTGAGGTTTCAAATACCAATATTTTTTGTGTCGGACCTTCAGTTATAATTTTCAAATTAATAATAAATATACTAAATTTTATATTTCAAAATAAAACAATAAGATATGATTTACTTTATTTTCTTTACATACATATAAAAATCATTACTCTTTTATTTTTATTTTTATTTTTATATGTATCAATTACTTGAAAAATCAATCTATATAAATTATTCAGCATATATTGCGTTCTTGATAACAATTAAAACCTAATTGTAAATTCATATTTTTATTACGTGAGATTGAGAAAATAATATTGATCATGCCTAATTAATGTTTTATTATGACATTTAATTATTAAAATTTTAAAATGGAGAAATAATGAACAAACAAAAAGTAGAAATATTGGAATCCTCATTTTATGTTTTCTAGTGAATATATAACTATAAAAACAATACATCTAATTATTTTACGTTTTAATTAAAACTTATTTTATGTTGTTGACGAGCCCACTAGTATGACATCAATGATTAATATCATTTCAGTTTATATATCATCAATTTTAAAACCTATTAAATCAACTTCGAATGACGAATCTAAACCATTTGTACCAATCTATTTCATTAGTTATGCATTTACATAAAAAATTATAATTTTTTAAATTTATTTAATATCAATTCAAGCGGTCATATGTGAGAATTTTTAAGTAATTTTAATGCATTCATTTTTTTACCGCTTGACTTTGTACTAAAATAATTCGAAAAGAATATAAATTTTATATGTAAACACATCAATCATAAAGTAAATTGGTTTGAATGGCTTGGATTTGTCATTTGAAGTCTATCCAATCAATTTTAAAATTTGTGTCATATGACAATAATATCATACTAGTCGGACTCGTTACTGATATACAGTTAAAAGTATTTAAAAATGCACATCTATTATTCTTCGTCTCTTAAAGCCATTTATCTACTCCAAGATAAAAATAAAAAAAATAAAACTTTAAATTAATTAGGCAATTCCAAGGCCGGATACAAATTACTAAATTAGAATTTTGTCGTCATTTAACCCATCTGACTTTAAATATAATAGTACTGACAAACTGATGTTACTCTATCCAACATTATATTGGTTTCCTTATGTAAACGTTCCTTATTATTTGATGAATATTTTCAACGACCTTATATACTCTTAACTCTTAAGCAAAATGACATGATTCGCAATTTTTTGTTTTTTTTGAGTTATTTGAAAAAAATGTCGTGAACAGATCACCTAGCGAGCAAATCACAACCTCCATTCGTACTTTGTACCTCGTAATTTTTTTCTCTCATTATTCATAGAAAACTATAAAATTCGCAATATATAATTGAATTTCTCAGACGCAAACAAAAGATGCCACAAAAAAAAAAAAAACCAGCATAGCCACATTAACTCTGTTTGCTGGAAAATTTGGAACGTTTTTCGAATGCAGGAAATCTAGACCTCGAATTTCATGTTGCACTATTAAGCAAACAATGATAATATTATTTACAGCGTTTTCTGATGATTAGCGTTGTTTCATCTCTCATCATTGGGGTACTAGTGAGAAATTTGTTGAATTATTTAAATTAAAACATTTTTTTAATTTAAAATTTTCTAAACTTCAATGTTGAATCCATTTAATTTTTTTTGTCCCCGTCAAAATATAGGCGATTCTAATGGTAATATAAATCTGACCATTAATCCATTTAAGTATAATAAAAACGGTCAGACCATAAAATTAACGGAATGTTTAAAACATCCTTTCGGATCAATCAGATTTTTCCAATCCGGAAATCGTTGGATCCAACCAACTAGAACAAGGCCACACTAAAATTCAATTATATGTGTGAGTGGTTCGGAAGTGAAGTAAACAGCCGAAATTACTTCAAAAATTATCAACCTTTAAATTTACTAATTAATTGCTTATATATGCTCTACAATAATGAAAAATCACTATTGTTTTCTCATTTTTTTGTATTATTTAGTAATGTATCTGGATCTTATGAATTTTTTGTTGTAGTATTTATGTTGAACATGGGCTAGGCTGCATTATTTTTTAATATGCTAGAAATAAGTATAGTTCTAAAATAGTCTAACATAGTTCAACAATACAATCAAAAGCGCAATTAAAGTTCATAACTTAGTTCAAACCAAACAAATAAGTTCACACAAGCAAAATAGCAAGTTTATCTGCCCCTGCCACAACGTCTCAATAAACCTAACAAACGACTAGTTGTACTGGTACGAGCTGCAGGTGTGGCATTACTTGTAGAGGCTTGGCAACTAGATGATTGGCTCGGAGGAGGGGGGGGGGGGGTTGTGTTCTACCAGTTGCTTCAGCAACAACTCTAGTATTTTCTCTTTCGTTGTGCGCGTTTATGGCATCTGAAAATAAGAACACAATTCAGTTAGTAATATAATAAAATCATAAATGAATTTCGTACAATGCTACATACCTGTCGTGCGCCTGTCAGAAACAGAACGGCGACCCTGATTTCCCGACGGTCGCCTACCACCCATCTCGTCCATGGTCATTACAATACGTTTGTGTCTCCTCCTCCCCTTTCTTATCCATCCTTCTGAAGGGAGTATTCTATCACCGACATATGCAGGCCACTCATGCTGATCGGGATAAGAATGGAAAGATCCACCCCAAGTGGAAGTAAGGTAATCGGTACGGTACATGTCAGCAACATAGTGATCCTCGCAGTAGTTCCTCACTCGACATACCGCCATCACGTGACTGCAGGGTATGTAACATAGCTGGGGTCCTTGGCATGTACAGGTTACTGCCCTGGCATCTCCGAATTTAACCACGTACTTGCAAGCCCTCTTGACAAACGCCATAGTGCCATCTGGTTTACGGCTGGTAGGAACGTACTCATTTGGATTTTGCACTTCGAATTCTGTTCCATCATTACCCATCGGGATCACGGTCATAATTGCACCTTTGTCCCTGTGTCGTCTTAGTTTCTCCTCCACCCTTGTTGAAAATGACTAGTTCATCCTTATTAATTCTGCGGCCTTAGCACGCCGTTCCTGAAACCAGGCATTTAACTTGTAGAATGTGTCATCTACAACTGCAGTCACAGGCAACATACGGCTTTTCTTGAATACTGCATTCAGCGACTCGGACCTCTTGGTGGTCATAATTCCCCAATGCCAACCTCCATCACGGGATTGATATATTTTCTCGTATGCTGGATCTTCGTTGACATCTCGGGGATTATTTTTGCCCACCTTCATTAGGTAGAGATTTGCCTTTGGCATGTACTACACAAAAAATAAGGAAATATAATAATGTAAGTAAACAATTGTACTGAAAAAATCATTTTCTTAAAATACAATAATATATGTAAACAATTGAAATACATGCACATTTGCAAAACTGCTAGTTATCTCTACCACCCTTCTCGGTTTTTTCTTTCTGTAATTCCATCTAAATGTTCGTTCAACCCACTCGTCGCCCCCGGCTGCCTTGGAAAGGTTCTCCGCAATGTGTTGCATACACAACCTGTGCACACACTGGCCAGTACGTGTTGACCAACCGTAATCTTCACGATCAAAAACATATTTTATTCCTTTGTGCTGGTCTGATATCACACAGGAAAACTTCCATTCCCCAATCACCCGTCTTCTTAAAAACTGCATAAAGAATCTCCAGTTCTCACCATCCTCTTTCTGAATAATTGCAAATGCCAAAGGCAACAGCTGGTTCTCAGCATCATATGCACATGCTATCAGTAGCCTCCCCTTGTAACGGCCAGACATGAAGCATGCATCAATGCTGATAACGGGTCTGATATATGGCACAGCTTGGATACAAGCACCAAAAGCCCATGCTATGCCCTTGAATTGTTGAGCTCCCTCTATTAGTACTCCGTCTTTATAAAAAAAAAGGCCATGCCATCTCTCATATACGGTGCCGACATTTGTACTTGCCATGACCTGGAGCAATGGTGCCAGATAGCCATATGAATCCTTCCAACTACCGAATATTCTGCAAATCGCAAGTTCATGACCTCTCCACAGCCTGTTGTATTTTGGGATTACATATTTGTATTTGTGTCTGACGGTCATAGCCACCGCCTTGATGCTCATCGATGGATCCAACTTAATGTCCTCCTCAATTGCATCGGCAATTAATGATGTCGTCAGCTGCGCATGGTCTGTCATTGTGGACGCAGACTTGCATGTATGAGGCGGTTCACACTTCTTAATCATCCATACTTCCCCTGAACCCGAAGGGGTTGCAAAAAGGCAGAACTCGCAGCGCGGGTGAGTTTTACATAGCACAACTAACCTTGTTCGGTCCCTTTTGTGTATTATACATTCCCACTTGCCGTGAACATGAGTCTCATTTATTTTCTTTATAAGTTTGTCTATGTTGGTATAAATTTGCCCTGCGGCAAATTCTTTATTGTATTCAACACGAGAACAAAAGAAACTAATGTCTGCCTCTTCGAAAGCTGTGGTGTCGTTGAATGTGGCAACCGGATGCTTATTCCCCCGACCTCTAATCGAGAATTTTTCTGCCCTTGATAACCCTGGTACATTTGCATCACCATCTGATAAGTCATCAGCTTCCCAAACCCCTTGGTATTCATCCCCCGTTTCCATTTCCCTTTCTGGTACGGCATCAATAGCATCTACATCAATATCAATATCAGTTCGATTAACGGGTACCGGTCCTGACTCTGGCATAGTTGGAAATCTAGGGATTATGGGTGTTTGTCTCGGTGGTGGTGGTAACTCTTCAGTATTTTCTGGAGAGTTGTGGTATCCCTGGTTGTCATAACCGGGGCTGTGGTACCCCTGGTTGTCATAAGGGGAGTGTTGGTGGTACCCCTGGTTGTCATAAGGGGATTGCTGATGGTACCCCTGGTTGTCATAAGGTGAGTGCTGGTGGTACCCCTGGTTGTCATAACCCGAAGGTCCAGCCCCAGCCGAACTTGAAGGTCCAGCCCTATTCCGGGGAACCCTCTTCGAATATATGTCCATTACCGGGACCCCACTAGCCACAAATTGAGTGTACACAACTTTCCACAAATTCGCATATGTTATTGGAAACCTAACAAAGTAAGGTCTACCCCTCCACCTGAGTTGTCAATCCGTGTAGCCAATTCTATTTCATACCTGTTGGGGTTTACAACAGTCTTTTCGTATATTAGCTGCTTAAGTTCTTGAAATGTGGTATTTTCATTAACCTCGAAGTCAAATGCGGCTTCTTTCGTGTACTGCATGCCGTCTGCACCCTTTTGTAGCTTGCTACCCGTGTACAGTGCAACTAACATCTTTTCTTTAACAAACTACATTTAAAAAATAATTTTATGAGTATTACTGGATATAATTATGGGTACAGTAATATATGGCTAATTGGAAAATTTTTAAAAAGAAATTAAAAAAATAACAATTTTGCTACAGTAAGTGTACAGTAATTACAGTGAACTGCTACAGTAATTGTACAGTGTGCTACAGTACGTGCAACAGTTACAGTAAATTTGCAACAATAATGACTAATTATTATATGACATAATTACGGCTATAGTAAATGTACAGTGCGCTACAGTACGTGCAATAGTTACAGTAAATTCGCAACAGTAATGACTAATTATCATAATTAAAAAAAAAATACCTGAATACTCAGTTTCTCGCCTGGAGAGAATTCTCAAATCGTGAATGGCAGGAAAGAGAAAACAGAAGGCTTAAATCAGCTGGCATATGGGGCACCCGTGGGGCTGGCGCCTCACTTGCCATGTGGGCCGCCCGAGGGGCTGGCGCCTCACTGGGAATTTTGGACCGCCCCAAGCCCAGGCGGCCAGGGCATAAATAATAAAAAAAAACAAAGGTTATTTTCAAAATTTCCTTTTTTTAGGATATTAATAAAAATGACCGCAAATTAATTTATCACTAATTTATTAAAAAAATAATCTTAAAAATAAACAACAATTACTAATTATTTTGAAGTTTTTTAATCGCTTTCACAATCCAAGAAAACAAAAGGTCGATCACGATTTACGGCATGCATGCTACCCCAATCTCAGACAGACTAGATCTATGTATTCAAATTAAGAACAGAAAAAAAATAGATCAACTAGGGGTGGCAACGAATTCAAACTGAATCAAACTTAGAATAAGTTTGAGTTTGGTTTGATTCATTTCGAATCGAATTAATTGTGAACTATACATTTTTCGAATCGAATCCGAATCGAATCATGAATTAAATTATTTTTTAGTAGCCCTAGTTATACCGGTAGTTTATACATTAATTTTTGAGTGAGTCTATGGTACTATGCATATTACGATTTGACCCGTAATATGGCTCAATATTCGACTTTTCAAAATCCTAACGGTCGATCTGAACCGTTCATCTTGTTCTCCATATTAATGTGTTTGGAGACCAAATTTTACATTTTTTGAAATTTTTTTACTATTTTTTTAGATTTATTGAAAATCACTGTTTTTGGATGGTCTAGAATTTTCAGATCAAGTGATTTTCTAAATATCTAAAATAATAGTAAAAAAATTTAAAAAAAATGTAAAATTTGGTCTCCAAACACATATTAATATGGAGAACAAGATGAACGGTTCGGATCGACCGTTAGGATTTTGACAATTAGATCAAAAATTGATTTAATTTTAATTCTAAAATGTTAAACTTTTTGTATGAGGTTACTTGGATTTTTATTCGATACCACATTTTTTTCTACTGCATCGATAAATTTGAACTTGGTACAGTCATTTTGAAATACATGTGTCAAGCATTAATTAGTAAAAAAATAAGTCTTACTCTTCAAATTAAGTCGCCAAGTGGTAAAAAATAAGCATTAGTAAAATGCTTGACACAGTCATTTACTTTAGTAAAAAATTAAGTCGCCAATCAGATAACCTGAGAATCTATAAAACTTATTTTGATCTAATTGTCATGAAGCCTTCCTTACTATTATTTAAATTGCCCTCATATTGGAAATTTTTTTTCTTTTTGTACATTTACATAATCAAAATATATCAAGAGAATTATTCAAGTATATATGGCGTTTATTAAAGACAGGTTAATTTAGACAAACATTGACAACTTAAAAATTGCTTCTAATTTGAATTTGTTTTTAGAAATATCATTTATATTTTATTCACATAATACATATAAAAATTATATAATCTGATAAAACTTTCACTATTCATTAAATAATTCAAAATTCGCAGTGGTTCATATTGAACATCAGATAGAATATCAAATAACATTCAAAACTGTTTGAACATCAATAGAAAAATCAATTTATACGACAACTAGCTAACATGTCTATAATTCTTTCAGCTATATTTAAAAAAAAAAAAATGTTAAACGTTAAGAGTGTGATGTCCATTGTCCATTGCGGCTTTGACTTTATATTAGCATAAAACTTTACTAAATTAAAATTTACTGTTGGACTTCATATACAATTTACCACTTAATTTTTTACTAAATTAATTTAAATTTGTCTAAATTTATCATATAAACATATTGCTCATATATGAAATTGATTTTAATATTTTGAATTTATCATTTTAAATTAATTTGATAGATTTTAAAATTAAGCTCATCAAAATTATAAAAATATTGATTTTATAACTATCTAAAAAAATAATAAAAAAATTCAAAAAATATCATATGTTGTTGGTGATTTAATAACTATCTTGTTGGTTATTTTTTAAATATATCATATGTTTTTTTTTATATCATACAACGGTTTGAATTCGTTATTTAAATTCAATCCGTTAAATTTTAGAGTCAATTTCATCAAAAAATTTAATGAACTTAACTTCTTAAGATCACTCTACCTCTACTCGTTATACAGAACAAACACAAAAGTCGAAGAAGACTGATTTCTAGAAATTTAAAAAAAAAATAAGATCACTCTACCTTTATAAGTGAACTGATATATGACTCATGAAAAATAATAATATCTTGTTTTAGTTCCGAAGGATTAAACCGGACAAGCTTCCTTCTTGGTTTCGAAACGAGTCTGAAACATTTTTTTGCCACATTGATCTCAAACTTGAATTGTCTTTTTTATAAACTAGTGTTGTAAATAACGGTATGCAGTCGTCAGATGGACGGAGTATCGCCAAGCAATTAATTGGTATGCGACTGATTAATTAGAATTATGCAGATAATTTAATGTTTTTTATTAAATTTATGTGTATATATCATAATTTTTGTGTGAAGAAAAATAAGATGAAATTGCACCACTAATTTTCGGTTTCTTTGATGTGCGATTTCTCTATTTCAATATCAGCCCATATAGCTAGCTGCTTGGTATATATCTCTCTCTATTGTTCTTTTATCCAAAGTATCTTAAGAAGTGAGTTTTAATCAAGCTTAGGTGTTGTATTTATTGTTGAATGGAATTAGCAAGCTTGCTTATTATTAGTTGAAAACACTCTAGTTTTATATATACATGAGCATAGTCCAATATCTTGTTCAAATAGTTATATCTATGTAAGAATTATTAGAACTCTCACATATGGTCTACAAGTATACATGGCTTTCTTTCTTTTTGATTTGACAATTAAAAGAACAATTTTGATGTATAGTTCACCAATATCAGTATAAGTTGATTTTGTTACAATGATTTTTATAACTCTGGTAAATTGAAACATAGGAGATATTAAGCTTAGTTAAGATGATATGAAAAATACTTTGAAGATGGATACAAATAGAGTACGGGGTGCACTTGTCTAGTTATATTGGAGTTACTTTGTTAACGTAAATAATTAGTCCCAATTTCTGTTATGATGGAAATAATATGGCTTAACTAAAGGTTATTTTAAAGAAGTACAAATTGAAATGTTTAATTGGATAAATTTTCTATGAGTTAGTAATATTTCCTTGTCAGAGGGGTATTGGTGCTGATTAAGTTGCATATATAAAAGTCACAAACAATTTGAGAATGAAAATTGAATTGAACTATAGGCCTTCAACATTGATGAGTAAATAAGGTTAAGTAAAAATAAATTGGGTTTGACGGTTTAACTTAAGACTTGAATCTGGACCTTGATTTATTTGCACACTTGGACCGTTAGGTAATTATGAATTTATTGGATGTAATTAAAAGAAAGGATAAAGAAAATAGAATTATGCTAAATTACTTAAATCTAAAACAAAATGAAATAAAAAGGAAATAAAAGGAAGTTACTAAATAACATATGGGATTTAATATTTAAGGACACATATTGTTTTATATACTGATCTTGATAAGTATTGATCGTTGCACATATATATTATTCTGTTATAGGTAAAATTAAGAAAGAGACTGAGGAGACAAAGTGTTCAAGAAGAACATATTGCTAGTGATCTCACTTGATTACCCTACGATATAAGGTGCGAGATTATTGGATTAGTCTGAGATTCATAACTAGGAATTAAATTGTAACTCGCTGTGCATTTTGAATATTTGATTGACTGCATTGATTGAACTGTTGCATCATATGCATAGCCCAATACAACTGAAACTGAATTACAGGTAAGTCCGTTGACTGTCATGTTGATATTGTTTATCGATTGCTTGATTCTTATTGTAAATGATTGATTGAGACCATAGTGGCTGAATTCAATGAATATGAGATACTGTAATCTTTGAACCTCCATATAGTGGAGAAAAATGATTAATATATCGTAAAGTCTAGCTAGCTACTAGACTTTACTCCAGGACCCTTATGCGCATATCGTGAATGGCCCCAACTGAATCCAGTACCGGTTGGATAGGGGATATTGAATAAATGTGAATTGTGATTGTGAAACTAATGAACTGTGGTAACTGTCTTATCATTGATTTTCTTTTCGATAATGACAGTATTGTAATATTGTTTCCGTATTGATTATGTTAACAATATGTCAGATTAGTTAGAATGGTTGTTCGCGTGAAAGCACAACGCAAGTTTCGGTACGCTTGGGAGCGTACCTTTTAAAACCGCGGTTACACCTTCCGATTAGGGTTGCAAGTGCACAACCCTATCGAGGAGTATAATCGGGTATCGATCCACAGGAACGGTTTCTTTATCTAGAATCTACTTATCTTGACTAAAGACTAGAAGTGAGAAAGAAGGAGTTTTGGTATTTAATCTTCCTAAAGAATCAACTCAAGCAATCAAACAATGCAATAGAATAGTAACTGTGCAAGGAAAGGTATAAACTGTGTTTTGATTTAGGATAAAAGATGTTTCAAGGGTTTCAGACTTCATATCTGATTTGTCTCTAGTGGTACGGGTCTTACCAAGTTGGTACGGCTAGGCCGCACCAACCTTGTTCCACCAAGCCGTGTGGGCTTGGTATGGGTAGGCCGCACCACTCTTGTAAGACCCGTACTGATTTACCAGAACAGAGCTTACAAGTTCGAGTTGATGCATTTCTTGCTGGTACCTCGTATTAAACTCTTGAGAAAGGTTTAATTGACCATACCTAAGGTTCCTAAACCTCAACTCTCGTTTGTTGGTTCAAGATCTAGGTTTTGGAGTCAATTCTTCACCTTCTAGGGTTTCTAAACCTCAACTCTCGTGTTTTGGTCCAGATCCTCTAGTTGATTGATTGGAGATCTAAGGTATCCTCTAATCTGTCAATTAGGGGAGAATTCAACCTTTCGGCTTCAATTCGAACAAGTCTACCTAAAGGGATTGGTTTGCTTGAGAGAAGGCAATGGTCACATGACCTTGTTAGGGTTGATCTACCAATATAGGCACACCACATGCAATCACAGCAAGACAAAGCAATCAAGACAAGCAAATACACAATCAATACAATCAAAAGAGTTCATACAAGATCCAAATCAAGAAAAGCAACACAAATCAAGAAAATCCATCTACAAACCCTAGAAATAATGATCAACTACTCACAAGTCATAGATCTGTCCAGAAATACAAATAAAGAGATAAAGAGAGGCATGATAGAACTAGATCGAAGATCGGGAGTGGAGAAGGGGTTGATCCGTCGATTTTCGCCTCTTCCTCTTCCTCTTCCTTCTTCTTCTCTCCTTGCTCCTTTGCTATCTTTCTCTCTTTCTCTGAGCTCTCAATCTGGAATGAAATGTGTATCTCGAAAATGGAGAGATCCCTCGCTTTAAATAGCCTCTACCAAGATTTGAATTCTGTCAGGCGGCATCTATGTACGGCCCGTACCAAAGTGGTACGGCTAGGCAGTACAAGATGGGAGGGAGGCTGGATCGGCTAAGTCTGGTAAGGGCCGTACCAAGCCTGGTAAGGGCCGTACCAGAGAGTCCAAAAACGTCGTTTCTTCGTTTATTTTGCTCCAATCCTGCATAAAACAAACAAACTCTCAGCAGTACCAAATTCTAAGGATATATCAATGAAATGCACATGATTTTGACAATTTAGAACGTGAATTTGGTATGAAATCAAGTCAAATATAGGCTAAATATGCGAGGTGTCAATGGTATAAGCCCTAACACGACAGATACATGTTATAGTATCTTTCTGTGTTACCAGACTATAAATTGTAAAGTTAAGAAACAAAATGCTGCCAGACTTAGTGGTTCTAAAGATTAGGTTCCAAACATTACCCGACTTTATGGTTTACAAGATTTTGACGCAAACCATTTATTCTGATAAGATTCTTAGAGTTCTGATTTAATTATGAAATATTTGTTATTCAATTGGATACTGTTATAGAGCATTTGCATTCGTCATTATGAAATAAACTTGTTGTTTCTCGTGCGTTGATTTCATTCTGAATATGGATTTTCTTCGAATCCAATAATCTGAGTGGCAATCAGCACTGAGAAATAATTTATTATTTCTCACTCGTTTCCCCTTATGGGTTATAGGTTTATTATACGAAGATAAAGAGCGCTTCCGGGTAATTGACAGCAGGGCCACCTAAAGGTATGGGATTTGGGTTTATTATATTTGACAGGGTGCAAAGAGTATATCTCTAGCATCATCCACTATAAAATGTCAGATAATTATTGTAAATAAATTGAGATGTGGTACAAATAATGGATGCTATTGGCAATGCATAAAAAGATTCATGTCTTATGTTACGTATATTGTTATGGTAAATAGACGTGATAATAATCGTCGCACCTCCGGATTGGGGGTGTGACAGGTTCACAAATTAACTCAGACCACGCTGGATTGGAAATCTGGAACCGTCTGATTAAATACTGATCGCATGTTATTCCATACATGCAATGAAAAACGAACCAATCGCATGTTATTCCATAGATGCAGCAGATACATGTGTATGGATTTAAATTTTAATTATTTATATCCGCAATAATAGATATATACTATATAGTTAATATATTAAAAAAATATATATTATTCACTTTTATAATTAAATAAATATTATGAATTATATATATATTTTTTATATAATATCTATATATTTTTAATAAATGACAGTATTGAAAAAAAAATACTATTTATGATAAATTTTGACAGTTATATATTATTTAAGTTTTACATTCATATTCAAATAAGAGTAAGACTTGGGTGCTATGGATAGCATAAGGTTATCTGTGCTACGGTCTCAAAAACTAATCGTATAAATTTCAAATTTCAATTTAAGAAGCTCAATAAATTAGTTATATAATAAACTTGTAGAATACTAATTTTTACTATTTTATATGATTTATGAAAGATGGTCAAAAATAATTTAAAATATTGACAATTTTCATTTATTTTTAGACCATTTTTACTATATTTTATAAATCATAAAAAAATAGTAGAGAACTTTTAAAAATAGTAAAAATTAGTATTCTACAAGTTTTTATATAACCAATTTATTAAGCTACTTAAATTAAAGTTTGAAATTTATATAATAGGTTTTTTAGACCGTAGCAGATGATCTTATGCTATCCATAGCACCCAAGTCTTACTCTTCAAATAATATTTTAAGTATATCTATATTTGTATTTGTATCTGTTTAATATACAATCCGTACTCATATTCTTCTAATATTCGATCAGTATTCGCAAATATATAAAAAAAATTACCACAATCGGATCCGTAATAACCGAGCCGTTTTCACCACTCGACCAAGTACTAGTTAAAAAAAAATCATAACACTATTGATTATTAAAAGTTTAACACAAGCAACACTACAATCTGGGCAAAGGGGTCTGCCCCAAACTCAAAGATATATAGACTATCGATTTATTCAAACAACAGAAAAAAAAAATATCAACTCACAACAAACCAAACACAAATCCACCTTTTATTACTTTGCTAGAAAGTCATTGCTAGCAATGGCGAATTCATGTTCTACTACATGTTTCTACGCAACGCCAAATTTCTTCTGGAGGTAGCCCACAAACTCATAAACTTTCTTGGGGTCATAAATAGTCTTCGCCACGCTTTCCCGTTCCTTGCACCGTTCGACCCATTCGACAAGCGTTGGTGCAACTGCCTCGATGCTAAAGTTGCCAAGGGTCTCATAGGAATAGAACCAGTTGTTGAATGGGATGAAAGCCACATCAACGTACCCAAAAGTATCACCACCGAAATACTTCTTGTCGCCGAGCTGGGCCTCTAGTAGCTGCAGGATCTCAATCATCTCCTTTTTAGCAGCCTCCTGCTCCTCTCCCTTCAGCTTCCATAACCGGGTTCCGCAATCAAAAACCTGTGATGGAATTTTAATACAATTGGTGAGGTGAGGCTGCTTATCAAGGAACTGGCAAGGCTTTGGTTCAAAAATACCAGCAAGGACTACCCGAGCTAAAATCTACCGCTTCTTTTAATTAATTACCAGTAGATTTACACTTAGGCAGTTACTGTGGTAATATTTAGACTTACTAAAATGGCAACAGCATTAAGAGTACATACAATAATAATATTCCTTAAAGAAACTTTTGAATTTTGCTCAGTTTATTAATGAAGTCAATATTTTGGATCATGGTTGGGTTCATTTTCATTAAGAGCATCATTAAGTAATGCAGGTAATTAGACATAATGAAAGCACTTTAAGTGTACTTAATTAACTCAAAAGAAAATTAAATTAAGCTTCTAAGGTGGTGGACTGGTGGGTACTAGGTGTTGAAATTAATTTCAATTAATTACAACATATGCGGGCTTATATGTAATATAAATATATAGGTCATGTTTGGTTGTGGAGTAAAGTTAAACCGGATTAAATTTCTTACTCCAAGCTAAACCGGAGTAAGTTAATCATGTTTGGTGGAGTAAGCTAAACCACCTCTCTAGGTGGTGTAAGTTACTCCGATTTAGCTCAAATCTTACTCTATCTTAAACCGCCTATGTTACTCCTTGTTTGGCTCCTTAAGCGTGGAGTAAGAGGTTTACTCCACCTCTTACTCCACAATCAAACATGACCATATTGAATAATAGACTGTCAAAATTAGACCCGTTATGAAGTGATCAAATTAAGTATTATTTACCGGGTTCAATATGTGTCATGAGAAGTGAGACCTTTAATGTGTAGCATGCGTATTAATAACTTTATAATTTAGTGATGATCTAAATTATATAAAGTTTGGTAATAATACAATTATGCTATTGGTCTCGGGGGAACACAATCAAATATGACAATGTTATGTTAATAAGGCAAATCATAAATTCAGACCCACTAAGGATCCAATAAGAAAAACAAAATTAATTAATTAATTAATTAATATAAAAAGAGGAGGCGCCTGTTGGAATTGAAAGAGGTGCATAATTGATCTGTATCATTTCTTGATATATATCATTAATGGGTTTGTATAGTGGTGCCTAATTAGATGAATCTGTATCCTATCTAATAAAGATACCGCTCTTTATCTCTCTCTCTCTAGTCTCTCTCTCTACAGAAAAATACAGTAATGAGAGATAGATTAGAGTGGTTAAGAAGAGAGATAGATTAGAGTGGTTAAGAAGATGAGTTTTAAGTTCAGAACTTGAATCGGCTATTGGATATCTCTTCTTATGAAGAAGAGAACGTTGCCGCTGCCGTCTCTTTCGCTCTCTCCATCAAACTTGAGAGAGATTGCTTAAAAATCTAAAGGCTTTCGGTGATCAATAGTGATTGTGTATTCCTGAAATATCATGGCTATAAATCAAGATAACTTTAAATTTCAGATTAGAGTTCACTAGAGGATCATGGCAATTTATGATTTATATATACAATACGGTTCTGCATAAAATTAAATCCAACACGAGGAGCATGGTTGCCAACTGAACACAGCATATAAAATTGTTTCATTCACTAAAATACTCAAATATTGGAGGGACAAATTAAGGAATGGAACAAACCTTCTTATCCACGAAATCAGCCCAGAAACGTGCCTGAGCCTTCTGATAAGGATCAGACGGCAGTAGAGGAGACTTGTCTGACCAGACCTCGTCAAT
The DNA here is from genome assembly GCF_964058835.1 of Carex rostrata. Classification (NCBI taxonomy): domain Eukaryota; kingdom Viridiplantae; phylum Streptophyta; class Magnoliopsida; order Poales; family Cyperaceae; genus Carex; species Carex rostrata. Next base: position 6,799,183 of record NC_135925.1, read on the forward strand.
ATACTGGACTATTATCAGGGACTCACAAACAGGCTTGCCATCATGAATCAGTACTGGTATCTTTTTGTATACCTGCTCAAAGAAAATAATGTTATGTGACTACTTACTTTGGTACATGGATGTTACTTCTTTAGAGATAAAGATGCAAATACACAAGATGCACGAGTTCTGTTCCATGTGCTACAGCATTACCGGATTGGATTTGAGCAACAAGTCGCTCTTTTCAGCCAAGTTCTGTTCTTTGTACTCGTAATGGACCCCTTTCTCGGCCAAGGCAATGCGAGCTCTCTGCCCGAATGGGCTGACCCAAAAATCAAGGAGCGTTACGCCTTTCTCCGACGCCATTGATGAGAACTTGAAAAGTAGTGATTTGATTTGGTTTCGGTGGTTTTTAGAGAGATTTGGTTTTGTATATCCGATGTGAGGGAAAGTGACGAGCAGTGCAGAGCTTTTATAGGGTGAATATGAGGCGCGCGTGGGTTGATTTGCTATCTTATTAAAAAATAATTGTACTTGGTTAGTATACTAATATGCTTACGAATTAATTTTATAGAATCAATTGAAGGAGCACATTGTTTGTTTTCCCAAACAATGTGTAAAGAAGTAGAAACAGATTGTACGCCTAGTAAGAAGTGAGAAGGAGGGTTTGACATTACCTGATGGCAGCTTTATGCATTCCGTTGACCATATTTACCATATTTACTACTTACTAAATTTCCTTCGAAAAAGAAAAGCAAATTAATTGATAAAGCATGTCACGGATTGCGTCAGCTTTCCATGGAGCAGTTTTAGTTGCATTTTACTGAAGGATGGGCCCCGTGGACCTGTTGGTTGTGACGAAGACGGCACCTCCTCTCAGTAGAATGTAACAGAAACTACAATACGGATTAAGAAATAGAAGATCTGGATTCAGATCTGGATTCAGATTGGATCACCCTCGGCGCTGGACGTAGAATTATTAAATCTAAACTGTATTTAATTCTGTTACGGATCTCAAAACTGATAATAGGTATCGGATTTATTTTAAGATCAAATCCAAATCATTTTTTTTTCTCTACAGTTAGGTATTGTAGCTGGAAAATACGTATTCAATGCTACTTGAGATCTAAAGTTGGTATGTGATTTTTAGTTGTTTGATTAAAATAATGCTTCGATGAACTAGTTAATCTAAGTTACAATCGCTAGCTGCCAATCAAATAAGCAGAGTATCTATGAAATTTCTTTGGATTGGATTGTCATCAAACTTACCTTACTTTCATTTGAATAAACATATTGAAATTGAAGTTTAAAATTGTTGAGAGAGAAACTTTTTGTATAATTGGAGTATAATTGTGTGTGCATTAGATAAAAATATATTAAAAAATAGTTTATTAATGACAAATTAACTCGATAATCTTGACAACCTTAAAAGTTGCTTGTAATTTAAAATTTTGTTTTTAAAATATAATTTTTTTTATACATATTACACATATGAGATATATATAATCTGAAAGAATTTGTTATTAACTAAAAAAAATTTCAAAATTCGTAACAATTCATATTAAACGACAATTGATAGAATATCAAACAATATTCAAAATTGTTTTGAGATTAATACAAAAATGCATTTATAAGACAACTAATATATCTATAATTTATTTTAGTTTGATTAAGTTAAACTATTATCAATATATCCTAATCCATTACTCGATAGCCAACTTGAAATAAATTCACCGCCTTCTTGTTTTGCAAGTTCTTGAATTGTCAATGGATATAGAAGATCTATCTTTAATTAATTGGGTAGCAGGTGCCGACATTTTTATTTTTACTCCATTAAAAAATTATTTTAATAATAATAACCAAAGTTTAATAAAAATTTTAAAAATACCCACCCGTGGAATTTTTCCACGGGCTGGAATTGTAATTCATTTTTTTTTTTTATAAAACAGAAATTTGTTTTTATTTTTTATTTTTTGTATTGAAATATTAGAAATGTTGGATATATTTCTTTGAAAATAGATGGAATATAATATAATTTGATTTATTAGAAAGACTGTAACAAATAACCCGGATCAATATTTTTCAGGCCAGATTTTTCGCGGCTGTAAGAAAAATTAATATATTTCTTTATGCGTTATTGGAAAAAAAATAAAAATCCTTAGATTCTGAGTTATTGATCCCGGTTCAAAAGTCACTTCTATGTAATCTAGAAAATATTGTGATCCTTTTAGGACATTTAATTTATAAAAAGTTGTCTCTATTTTGAGAATTCTTTTTGAATAATAATTATTAAATAATTTAAAGTTTTTGTTTTTTTTCAAAAATAGATACAACTTTTCATAAATTAAATGTCCTAGAAGGATCACAATATTTTCTAGATTACATAGAAGTGACTTTTGAACCGGGATCAATAACTCAGAATCTAAGGATTTTTATTTTTTTCCAATAACACATAAAGAAATATATTAATTTTTCTTACGGCGGCGAAAAATCCGGCCTGAAAAATATTGATCCGGGTTATTTGTTACAATCTTTCTAATAAATCAAATTATATTGTATTCCATCTATTTTCAAAGAAATATATCCAACATTTCTAATATTTCAATACAAAAAATAAAAAATAAAAACAAATTTCTGTTTTATAAAAAAAAAAATTGAATTACAATTTCAGCCCGTGAAAAAATTCCACGGATGGAGTATTTAAAAAAATTTTATTAAACTTTGGTTATTATTATTAAAATAATTTTTTAATGGGTAAAAATAAAAATGTCGGTAGCAGGTGACCTCATGAATGAATATTGTTAAATATTTTTTTTGGTCAAGCGGTGGAAACTTCCTAGTTATTGCTCATTCAACTCCCCAAAGTCCCAAACTATATCCTGTAGGTTCTCAATGCAATGGAATACCACACTTTGAGTTTAATGGTACAATTCGATTTTTTTTTCCAGTTGTTTGCTCATAATCCGTGAAGAGATCTTCGCGACATTTATTCATGCTTAGCACCTTGTAAACTATTTTCATATTATGCATAGAAAACACATTAATTTGTGACATACAATTGAAATTCTCGCTAGCATAGAGGAATGAAAATTGACAACATATACAGTTTTTTTTTTTTTTAAAAAGGCAAAATGTCTATTTTATTGATCGGAATATAGATAATTACACCATCATAGTTGTTTCAATTTTAGAGTCAACAACAAAAAAACCGCAACAACAAAACAAACACCAAGACATACATCATCCAAAGCTTAACATTTGCAATATTCCAAAAATAGACTAATGTTGCTAAAATTAAGCCGCTAAGTAATGGGCTGAGGCTAATAATATCTAAATGACAAAATTGGGTTTTAGTCTTCATCGCATCTAGGTCATCACAGGAGGACCCCCATCGGAGTCGGTTGCTGGTTGGTAAACGACCACCTCCATGGGCATGTACTGAGTTAATGGAATAACATCTTCAATCACATGAAGCCACTCTCCAACCGCATCTTTGACTTTCTTCTTCAAGGTACCTGACCAATAGCCACACAAGATTTTAATGAGCAAAATTAATGATCTAGCAGTTTTAACATGACCATTAGTAAAACATACTTCATTTCGATGTTTCCAAATAATCCAACGTCTGTGCAAAATGTAAGATATCATCCCATGTATGCCAATTTTGCATTACCCATTGACTTTTACCTAAATAAAACCAAATTTGTTGTGCTAAATTGCAAGTTATGAATAAGTGATTAATGGATTCATGTTCAGAACAGAAATGACAAGTTTGGTATCCAACCCACCCTTTCAATGTAAGATTATCTTTGATCAATATTGTGTTATGGAATACTAACTACATAAAAAAAATTATTTTTGGTGGAACCGGTAATTTTCACCAAAGCATTGATTATCTTTGGACAACATATACAGTTGTACTTTATTTACGAAAACATTTGGAACTTTTTATGAATACAGAAATTGTGTCATAATTTTTTTTTTATAATAGTGGTACAGGCCACCTGTTTCATTAGAAACGGAATGTTTTGTACAAAATTGCCTAGGCAAGTCTATATCTAAGCATAAAAGCATAAGAGCAAAATGTCTCACAAGTTGTTAAGCAACTTTGAGATGGCTAACAGACAAGATATAATATGCTAAGAAACACAGAAACTGTAAAATACGTAAAGACACAATAACATAATATAAAGAAGAAACTAAGGTGATGCAGTATTGCTGGCATATAAGGAGCTAGTAAGAGTGGTAGGATTAGAGGTATGGTAGTAGGCAGCATCAGCCTCATCACAATCTGCTCTGTCTCGTAGATATTCAGAGAGGTCTGACCCCTCTAAATCAAGACATGGTTCTTCCCCAGAATTCCAAGAGCTGTGTTCCTCCTCTGATGTATCGGTTCCCGAGAGGATTATAATACTGCCTGCCTAAATTAAAGTATTAATTTCCATTGGAAGGATTAAAGATAGTTTTAAAAATGAATCATCTGAGTTGGACTTACACCAAAAGATAGTAAGAGAAATTATTTGAGAACCTAAAGAAGCTATAGTTGGTATTGTTGCATTATTGAAACAAACTTTGTTACGTGCTAGCCATACCACCCAGATTGCAGCTGCTCTAACGAGTTCAATTAGGTATCTATCTTTTAGGGGTATCCATGCATCTAGCAGCCACAAATCAGTCAGGGTATCACAGTTAAATACAAAATTATTATGGTTAGCTATCCAGGTCCATAAACTAAATATTATAGGACATGTTACAAATAAATGGTCAATTGTCTCTGGTAAATTGCAAAAGTGACAAGTTTGGTCTCCCACCCAACCCCTTTTGGTTAAGTTGTCTTTCGTTAGTATCTTGCCCTCTCTTAAAAGCCACATAAAAATTTTGATTTTCAGGGGTATTTTAGTTTTCCAGAGAGTGGTATAAGTAGTGTTCTTGATGCCCCCATATTCTAGCCACTTATACAATGAATGAACTGAGAATTGTCCTGAAGATAGCCACCTCCAGTAAATCCTATCAAAATTTGACCTATTAGTAAAAACAGTTGTAAAATGTATAGATGTAACTAAGGACTGCCATTCAGTAAGGGTGATTCCTGTAAGTTGCCTAGTAAATTGTAATGCAAGGTTGTTTGGAGTGATGGCCCTTGCAACTGAGATAAGGGGGTCAGATGCAATTTGGAAAAGATTAGGGTAAATACAGTAAAGTGCACATTCACCTGACCATCTGTCTAGCCAGAAAAATATGTCCTGACCATTACCTATAACTCTATTTATACCTAAGTCAACTATATATCTTATAGATATAATGTCTGTCCAAAAGGAAGAGCATCTGGAAATTGTGAGACCTGAGGTACTGTATTTGTTTATTAATATAACCTTCCATTTGCCTGAAGAGGTTGGGTCTTTAAATCTAAAGTACCATTTGGCTAATAAAGAAATGTTCATTCTATCTAAGTTGAGAACACCTAAACCTCATTGGTCTTTACCTAGACAGACTTGTTCCTATTTAATTAAGTGATACTTTCGATGGGACGAAGAAGAACCAGACCAGAGAAATTTTTTCCTTATTATGTCTATACTGTTCTTAATTTGGACTGGTAATCTATATATGGAGAGCCAGTAAAGTGGTATAGCTGTTAGGACTGAGTTGAGTATTGTTAACCGACCTCCAATTGAAAGAATGGTTCATTTCCATGTCTGCAGTTTTTTTTCTATTTTGGAAACTAAAGGTTGCCAGTCAGCAACATTTAATTTTTTTTCCAATGGAGAGGGACTCCTAGGTATGTAATTGGAAGAGTAGCTAAAGAACAACCTAATTGGGTAGCAAAATTGACGACGAGTGGGATATATTCAAGGGTACTAGTGTACTCTTACTAAAATTTATTTTTAATCATGACAATAGTTCAAAGCCTAAAAGTAGGAACTTGAGGTTTTCCACCATGGTTGGGTTGGCTTCAAGGAATAATAGTGTGTCATATGCAAAATGTAGATTAAGGATATTGGGGGTATTGTGGAATTGGCCTAGACCTGAAATTAGTCCATCTGTTTGGGCATAGAAATTGTGTCAGAATGAAAGAGATAAATTTAAAGAGGAGACAAAAAAATATTATTTTTGAAAAATTAGTGGCTCGATCTAATGCTTACTAAAAATTCGATTAATATAAAGAAAAAAAAATACTTACAACAAATCAAGTGACTCTAATTTCTAAATATTATAACGAAAATTTTCAAATTGCTCAAAATTAATTTAATAACTTTTAATCCCTCTCTAAATTTCTAAATCTATTTCTTTTATCCTACGTATACACTCAGATATTATTTTGACTTGGTCTAACAGAAGGAGAAGAACGATAAAAACATGTTGGGTTTTTCAAATGAGCTTCAGTTGGAGTGCTGGACCATATCAAGATATTGAGTTTAAAATCTCCACCGTCCGATTAGAATTCAGATCAATTCAATAGAGTAACTCAATATTTTGAACTACTGCAGACTATGAATTCATCAAGTAATCATAGAAATTAAACTGTCGTGTCTCTAATCTCCACATGTCAGTTTATCTTTTTTTTATTGTGTGAAATGAAGGAGAACGATGTGGGAGTCAAATTGCAGTGAAACATGAGAAGAAAGAGAAAGAGAAAGAAAAAGAGAAATATATTAAGGCATTAGAAACAGAGAATTTTGAGAACGTTTGAAAGTGGAATTTTGATAGATTCTTTTTTAAGAAGAAATTTGAAGGTCATATCTCCATATTCCATTAATTAGACACTAAAGATGTTGTAACAGTATATATTACAGAAATTAAAGCTATAAAAAAGGAAAAGTAAAAGAAAATGAAGATGTGACAAAGCAACCAACCAAGTATTTATGAACTATTGTTGCACTTGTGGTTGTTGCTCATTTTGGAACCAACTGGCGTACTCTGCACTTATTGATCCAACTATCTCCTGGACCGTTTGTCTTTTCTATCTGAATATATATTTAGGCACACCTAGAGTGAAAAAAACGTGCTGTGCCATGACTGATATTTAAGTAGACGTTATCGTGCTCAACTACTAACACACAATCATTATTATGAGTACAACTAATCATTTTTAAAGTTTTCGACAACGGAATTAAAAAAATTATTTAAAGCAAATCAAAGATCTTAGAAATCATAGTCTCCACATATAAATTAATCAAATAGATTACATACCTTTCTCCATAGTAATCTGTAGAACAACACTTGAAACGTTCTTCGCAAACCGTCAGAAGAACCATAAAGCGATTTCTCTCCTCTTTTCCTTTTTAAGCAATGACAACTTGTTTTTTATGAAATATCGATAAAGAGAGAATCAATCTTACCGTTAGAATTCACGTACTCATTGCCTGTCATTAAAGCAATATTTATAGGGGAGATGAATATGGATAAATAGCGCAGGCTTTTAATTATGTGGATAATAACAGACACCTTTTAATTAGGCTTATCTGCGCACCAGGCCATTTAATTAATCTATCAACAATATGTACTTATCTAGCTAATTAATATGCGCCTTTAAATCAGACTCTATCAACGCATCTGTTGACTATATGCACCAATTAATAGCATACTGTCAATTATTCGCACCCTTTAATTTATATCATCTGATATATGCACCTTTAATTAAGCCTTCTAATAGGACATTCTTTAATTATGATTTAATATAGCCTCTGTGACAAAACGCACCTTTTAACCAAAGCCTTTAATAGCGCCTTTTAATTACTATGCAATGAATCTAGCCAATGCATCTTTTATTTATCAATGACCCTTTATTTGATCAAACAGTATGCGCACTCTTAATTTAATCTTGTCAGCACTTGATAACAGGCCTTTTAAATCAGCCCATTAGTTTTATTTTGGGCCACATAATTATATCTTCTTACATAATACGCTGTGACTTTAGTCTTGTGCTGTGCCATGCCGTGATCAAGTTAATTTTTCACGTGCCATGTCGTGACTAAAATATCAAGAGGTAGTCACAGCATGTGAATGGTCACGCCATGTGAGTCATGCCGTATCCAAACATGCCTTACGTGACTCCCGTGAGCATTTAATCATAATTTAAGTTAGTTTTTTCAAAATTCACCATTTAATTAATGTCTAATGGTCCTAATTACACGAGACTCGCGTGACTATGTACCATGCCGTGACGTGACTAGATTTTTCACGTGACGTGCCGTGCCGTACCAAAGTTTCAAAAGATAGTCACGGCACGGGATACACGAGTCATGATACGTAACTGACACACTTACTGTACTGTTCCATGCCGTTCCATGACGAAGTCGACTCTGCCGTGCCGTTTTTCCCACCCTAGGCACACGTACCTTTCTCTCTATTGGGACCATAGCACAAAACAAATTGTTGCTTACATTTGTCTTGGCTGAAAGTTTTATTTCAGCAACTAAAATTTGTGGATAGTCTCCACAATCAACTGCTGAGTCTTTGTGACAGTTTGGTCATGATGTGCTGCCTAACAGAAGCAGCCATTCATGTATCTCACTGTTTCCGAGTCCCTTCTACAGAGAAAACAGATGCTAGCTTCGAATATTGTAACGATTCGAAAAATTGCGAGAGATAACAATTGACATCTATCTTTTCCTTCCAGCTCCTCTCTTATCTCTTGCACCTCTTATTCTGTTCTCTCTTTTTTTTTATTAATGAATTGGGGTACAGTATTGCTTAATTTTGTTTCTATTTTGAGGTACCAGATAATTGGTATATATGTGTCCTTTTGGAAGAAGATCCATGATTTCGTAATGAAATCAATAACAAAGCCACTGTATGAATGAGGCTACGGTACTTTGCAAAGTAGAACGTATTCTTCTTTTTTGAAATGTTGGCACAGATATATTGATAAAAGAAAATTTATTTACACGGATACAAATACTCCTTTTAACTAAAATACAGAATAAAATTAATTAGCCCATATATATGACGCAAAGTAGACCGTATTATATAGATTCATTTTTTTAAGTTCAAACAGTTAATTTAAATCATTAATATAACCTTCACATGCAAATTAATCTAGCTGGACACTGGATTTTTTTTTTTAATTAATTTTTTTTATTATTTTTTAGATATGAAAATTACTTCTTTTGAATGGTACATAATTTTTAAATTAGATGATTTGTTACTTATTTTAAAAAATAGTTAAAATATTCTAAAATATGTAAAATTAGATCTTCTAATATATTTTAATATAAAGATCATAAGAAATGATTTGAATAGACTGCCTGTGCATTAAAAACGAAAAATATGAATCCATATTCATAACATGGATCCACGTGTTCTTTGCAAAGTACCATAGCCTCACTCCCATTATCGAAAAATTTCATTGAACACTGTCTTAATAAATTCATGTGTAAATGTTAATAATAAATTTTATAGTAGCCACTGGACGTCAAGAAACGCAGACATTTCATGGCCGATCGAGTAGCCCACAGAAGCGGCAAATTAATCTATCGTTAGGAAGATTGAGTTTTTACTAAGATATGCTTAATTATATCGTTCAATGAATTAATTATATGCTTTTCAAAAGACACTTAATGCATTTATATCACCATGCAAGATTCATTGAATGATATAATTAAGCATATCTTTTGTAAAATTATCACCTATATTTTTTGAATAAATTAATTACCAAATAACGCAGTCCCAAAATCATGCTTAATACAAGCACCGAAATATATATAAATCATTCAATGAATCTTGCGCAAATCTTACAAAGGATATACTTAATTATATTCAATAATATAATAATTAATAAAGCATATCTTTTGTAAATTTACCATATATATTGTTGAATAATTTATCATATAGTGTAATCACAAAATAATGCTTAATTCATACACCAAAATAAACCATTCAATGAATCTTTTCTCCAATCTTACAAAAGATATGCTTAATTATATTAATTATATAATGGAATAATTAAGCATATCTTTCTTTTTTAGAATTAGTTGTATCCTTCTATATATATGACAAAAATCAGGAAAATCAAAATAGCTACATGAAGTGCACACAGAGAAAATAATGAGGTTGCAATGTTGCAAATCTAGTGCCGCATTAAGACATGTTTCTTAATTGTAATTGGTTGACCATCAAATCTATCTGAATCCCACTGTCAAATCTAACGTTAGGAATATTGATTCTTTACTAAGATATGCTTAATTAGAGTGCGTATCCTCTGAGATATCTCAATTTTTGCGTGACCGATGTGTTCGGTGCCTATTCGAGGATAGCGCAGGGGGGCAGTATTATTTTTGCTTTGAGAGTCGTGCAAAACTATTTAAACGGTTGAGATATTCCAAAAGGTCACGCAAAGTTCAATGAGTTAATTATATGTTTTTCAGAAAGACACTGCTCAGATAGATTTGAACAGCCAATCACAATTAAGAAGCCATATTCACTATTTACCATTCACTTTTGTTTGTCCAAACAAGTTTTGAGTGTTGTAACGAATTCGAGAATTTGCGAGAAATAACAATTAATATCTATGGTTTTCTTCCAGCTTATCTCTTAACACTTGTATCTCTTCTCCGTTCCATCAATTCTATTTTTAAGGTACCAGTTGATTCAAGCTTTATATACCTAATAATAAGGCTCACAGACCACGCTGATGGACTGGATCCTTCTAATCAAATACTGATCACAATTTATTCCATAGATACAAAGAAAAAATTGTAACCAATTTCTAATGCAAAATAATCCCCAAGATACTAGCTAAAAATTTTTCATTACACTACTGATTATTTAAACAAACAACACAAAAATTTGGGCAACGCAGGCAGCCCCAAACTCAAAACTATTCAAACAACATAAACAAAATATCAACTCACAAACAAGTAACCAAACACATATCATCACCTATTATTACTTTCTACCAGCATCTAGCAGTGGCAAATTCATGTTCTACTACATCATTCTACTCGATGCCAAGTCTCTTCTTGAGGTCGCACACAAACTCGTGAACCTTCTTGGGGTCATACAATGTTTTTGCCACACTTTCCCGTTCCATGCACCGTTTGGCCCATAAAACAAGCTTTGGAGCGACTGCCTCAATGCTAAAGTTGCCAAAAGTCTCATAGGAATAGAACCGGTTGGTGAATGGTATGAAAGACACATCAACGAACCCAAAAGTGTCGCCACCGAAATACTTCTTGTCGCCGAGCTGGGCCTCTAGTAGCTGCAGGATCTCAATCATCTCCTTTTTAGCAGCCTCCTGCTCATCTCCCTTCAGCTTCCATAGCCGGCTTCCACAATCGCACATCTATTAAGTTCAAAACTTTTGGTGAGGCTGCTTATCAAGGCATCAGAGCAAGCTTTTGGTTCAAAACTAACCAAGATCAAAATTACAACCTTAATAAACTAATTTTGTTTAATTAATTACTCATAAATTCAAATTTAATCAGGGAGCAGCATAAAGAGTATGCATAATAATAATAATAATAATAATAATAATAATAATAATAATAATAATAATCCTTTAGAATATTTAAGAATGTGTCGGTTTATTAAGTCAGGATTTAGAGCATGGTTGGATTTATTAACAGAATAAGTGCTGATCACAAATTTGTGCAGGTAAGCCGACATAGAAGACCACGCTAAGTGTGCCCAACTCGCAAAACATTTAAATAAAACCTATTTTTAAAAGTGGTAGGGATTAAGGAGACATGATCACATGACTACCAATTGATTAGAGTAGATAAAATTTAGATTGGTTATTCTGGTTTAGATTTAACAAAGTACCAGTAGTTCGTTGATGTTGACTAAATGATTGAATCTTTGTCTTGGAATAAGAAGGATTAATCTTGCTACGATCTAATCTATTATCAGGAATACGATCTTTTGTGAAGGAATAAATCATGAACTAGCTATACTTTTCAAATATATGAATGATTAATAGACTCTAATTTTGATTAAATTGAGAATTAAATAATTTGTCTTTATCTCAAAAAATGATGCATGAACCTCATCTTCGGTTGCATTATTTGAGTTGTTCAGCAGAACTCATTTATTCCATAACGTGAACTATAACCTTTCTGTAGATCACTACAATTTTGTTGAAAGATTGATATAGTTCTGTACAAAGATTGATAGCCACATAAGTGCATTTTTTTCAAGCATTTGATCCAGTTAACCTAATGAATCTTACAAAAAATTATAAAAAATAATTTATTCATTGGATAGGTACAGCAACACAATATATAAAGCGAAAATAAAGGGAGAAAGCAAGAGAAACAAAAACCTTCTTGTCCACGAAATCAGCCCAGAAACGTGCCTGAGCCCTCTCATAAGGATCGTATGGCAGCAGAGGAGCCTTGTCAGACCAGACCTCATCAATATACTGGACTATTATCAGGGACTCACAAACAGGCTTGCCATCATGAATCAGTACTGGTATCTTCTTGTTTACCTTCTCAAAGAAAATCATGTTATGTGACTACATAGTTTGATAGTTTGATACATGGATGTTAGAGATAAAGATGCAAATACATTAAGTTGCACTAGTTAATTCAAATATTAAAACTGAATACCATCCAACTCATATCCATGATGGGATGTAGACAAGGGAAATTACCTCTGACATATCTGGGATTGCCATTAACAACAGAAAGACTTTAAAGAGATGCATATATACACTTATTGGCAAAGATCAAAGGAAGACTGATGGGATGGACAGCAAAATTTCTAACAATGGCAGGCAGAATTATTCTTATCAACTCAGTCCTCACGACGATACCTATTTACTTCATTGTCGGTCTTTAAGCTGCCGCAATTGTTGGTAGAGGACATTGAGAAAATAAGGAGAGACTTTGTATGGCATGGAGCACAAACACAAAAGAAAATACACCTAGCGAATTGGGCCATGATCTCACTGCCAAAGAAAATTGGAGGTTTGGGAATAATTGCCATCAAGGAATTCAACACAGCCCTACTAGCCAAGTGGTGTTGGCAATGGAGCACACCTAGTAAGAGGCTCTGGAAAACAATTTTCCAAACAATATACTGTGGAGATAAAAAGGTCAAAATTCTTTTCAACAAAATTGTTCGAGGCTAATGGAATTTTCAATGCCTTTACCTTGAGAATATTGGGTTAAGGGGACACGGTTACATTTTGGAGTGAGAACTGGGGAAGAGGAGTCATCAAAGGAAAATATCTGGAGTTATTTACATACGCGGTCGATCCAGAGGTGTCAGTAAGAGAGGTAAAACAACAGACAAATATCAGTACCATAGTGGGTCCGGTTCTGTCGGAACAGGCCTCCACCCAGTTGGCTTGTATGGTGTCAGATCTGGCAGCCATTGTATTGACCACGGAATAGGATGACTCCAAGTGGATACCACACGAACATGGCCAATTTTCAGTAAAATCAGTGTATTTCAGACTATGTGATGCACTGAGTATTGCAACAAGTCCACACAGAATTTGGAAGTTACAGGTACCGCCAAGGTTTAAGGTGTTCTCGTGGTTACTGTGCAATGATAAGATACTGACAGCACAAAATTTGATAAAAAGGGGTTTTCAACTTTTCATGTTGTGGGGATTTGCTACATGTGTAGAGCAAGTGATGAATCTACAGAGCACTTATTCAACTCATGTTTAAGCACGAGAACAATACATGAGCTGCTATACGGTGAAAGGGGGATACATCAACAATTCACGACCAACACCGACCTCATTACAGCCATCACTGATAACACAATAAGTAAACAGACTAGAGCAGTAATACTGACATCACATTTTGTGCTTTGGCGAGAGAGATGCAATAGGATCTTCAATGAAAAAGTGAGCAGTAATGAGGACATTCTATCTCAGATAAGGGAGGAATGGAGCAACGCAAATTGTAACACAGAGGCACCACAATGGCGTGAGAGATAGTCAACTAAGCTCTTTGGAATAATTAGATTTTAGCTTTTTGCTTATTTCTTCATCTTTTGTTTTATTTTTTCCTTCTTCTTGTTTTTTCTCACACACAATCCCCTCTCTTTTTTCAGAAGTATTTTATAACTTTATTTTACACACACACTGTGAATCCACAACGGAAACCCAAACCCTGTAACTATTCAAGGTTAATGAAAACAAGGACTAGATCCTGGTTCTTAAAAAAAAATAAGTTGCACTAGTTCTGTTCCAGGTGCTACAACATTACCGGATTGGATTTGAGCAACAAGTCGCTCTTTTCATCCAAGTTCTGTTCTTTGTACTCGTACTGGACCCCTTTCTCGGCCAAGGCAATGCGAGCTCTCTGCCCGAATGAGCTGACCCAAAAATCAAGGAGCATAACGCCTTTCTCCGACGCCATTGATATGAACTTGAAAAGTAGTGATTAATTTGATTTGGTTTCGGTGGTTTTTAGAGAGATTTGGTTTTGTATATCCGATGTGAGGGAAAGTGACGAGCAGTGCAGAGGTTTTATAGGGTGAATATGAGGCGCGCTTGGGTTGATTTGCTATCTTATTAAAAAAAAAATTGTAATTGGTTAATTAGTATACAAATATGCTTACGAATTAATTTTATAGAATCAATTGAAGGAGCACATTGTTTGTTTTCCCAAACAATGTGTAAAGAAGTAGAAACAGATTGTACGCCTAGTAAGAAGTGAGAAGGAGGGTTTGACTTCAACTGATGCATGATACATTCCATTGACCATAGGTCCATAATTACTATTTAGAGCATTACCTTCGAAAAAGAAAAGCAAATTAATTGATAATGATAAAGCATGTCACGGATTGCGTCAGCTATGTAAGACGGATACAATGTGATCGTCGGTTTTATGATTGACGGTGAATATGGAGAGAGTTGATTTTGTGAATTCCGTGGATCAGTTTTAGTTACATTTTACTGAAGGATGGGCCCCGTGGACCTGTCAGTTGTGCGAAGACGGCACCCCCTCTCAGTAGAATGAAACAGAAACTACAACACGGATTAAGAAAAAGAAGATCTGCATTCAGCTGTGTTGGCCGGGACTTGGGATATGTTGTGGTCGGTAATGTGTAGCTAAATAAGATGTGCAGGAGGTGAATTATTAAATTTTAAACTGTATTTGAATCACCCTCTGCAGTCGGCACTGTACGAAGAATTATTAAATTTAAACTGTATTTAATTCTGCCATAGATCTCAAAATCGATCACTATATTTATAATTTTTCTTTTGACAAAAGGCATCATACGCCCATTTCATATAGCATGAAATCAGAGTGTTAAGTTACACCTGTACAGAATCTTAGGCTATTAGGCAGCTATTAAGTTGTTGCACAGATTATGCATATAACAAAACAGAAGCTAAACGCTCGGCGTTTGACATATTGCCACCAAAACACAGTAATAAGAAAATGACTTCCTAACAATAAGCCACTTTTAAAAGGGCCGAGGCATTCATTATACCCTACTAAATGCTTAAGCAAAAAGAAGTGTTCTTCATATTCTACTCAGCTAGAGCACCAGCTTCCCCTTCAGTGAACAACAGCATCTGTGGACTGGATGCTGCACCTTGAAAGATCTCCACTTGTGTATCTGTTGGGTCCCACACCCTCAATGGAATAACCTGAATATCAACTGGAAGCCAATCTGCAGCTGCAGCTTTGATTTTCTTTGTCATTTGACCTGACCAATATTCAACAACAGAGATAATCAGTAGTATAATAGATCGAGCTGATTTGGTAGATATTTGTTGAAAACACAATTTATTTCTATGTTTCCATAAGGTCCAACAAAATGCACCAAATACAACTAAAAAGTCTATCTGCTGATCATGAGACAATGATTTGGAGAATATAAAAATATCAGAGCAAATATGCCAATCTAAAAAATGTTGTTGGCTCTGTCCCAACCAAAACCAGATTTTTTTTGCACCTGTTGGCAGTGTAGGAAGAGATGAGAAATAGTTTCCTACAAAGGGCAAAATTGACATTTGATATCCCCATCCCAACCTCTTTTCCTTAATTAAGTTGTTCTTAGTTAAAATTCTATTATTTAGAAGTAACCACATAAAAATCCTAATTAAAGACCATATTATTGCATAGTTATTATCATCGATCCCTCTAAAGTTTAACAATTTGTAGATGGATCTAATTGTAAATTTTCCTAAGTGTTCCCACCTCCATGCAATTTTATCATTATTGTGAGTAAAGCTAGAAGTACTAATGATGTATAAAAGTTGATTCCACTCTATAGCTAATATACTCGTAATATTCCTATGAAAGTGAATGCTATGCCCTTGTGAAAATATTTTTTGAGTAAAGATTGGAGGTCAAACCATCCAACTATTTAATATTTTTGTTATTACAACAAATAATTTTTCCCATCTGAATTTCGAATCCATAACCTCTCACATCCCTTGTGAGAAAACAACATCAGAGATGGAAATGTTTTTATTATTACAGATCTCATATAGGTTAGGGAATCTAGTTGACAATGTACAATTTTTAAAGATTTTCAGCAAAATATGAATTGTTTCATTCCTTTGTTCTTTTGGGTCTATATAGGCGTCACAATTACATCCGTAACCCTACGGTTCTCTATAATTGCTTTCTTACCAATATAACCCTATAGTTACTATTAATGCAATAAACATACATAAATCTCAACACTCCCCCTCAAGATGGGCAAAAGATATCAATCAAGCCCATCTTGTCACAAAACCTCTCTAAATCTATTGAGCTAAGTCCTTTGGTGAGACAGTCAGCTACTTGATCTCCAGTAGCTATATAACTCAGCTCCAATAGTCCACTTTCTAGCTTTTCCTTTATGAAGAACCTATCGATCTCCACATGCTTGGTTCTGTCATGCTGCACAGGATTGTTGGCAATGCTGATCGCTGACTTGCTATCGCACCACAATTTCATTTGAGCTCCGTGATTTACCTTGAGCTCTTCCAACAACCTCTTCAGCCACACCATCTCAGCAACTCCCAATGCCATAGCCCTGTACTCGGCTTCTGCTGTTGATCTCGCAACAACTGGCTGCTTCTTGCTCTTCCAAGAGACCAAGTTGCCCCCTACGAACATGCAATAGCCAGCTGTAGACCTCCTGTCATCTTGGCAACTAGCCCAGTCAGAGTCACAGTAACCCTCAATGTTCATATGTCCATTCTGCCTGAAAATCAAGCCCTTCCCTGGTGCACTCTTCAGGTACCTCAAAATGTGAAACACTGCGTCCATATGGCCCTTCCTAGGGTCATGCATGTAGCGGCTCACCACGCTCACTGCAAATGAGATATCGGGACGTGTATGTGTCAAATAGATCAATCTACCTACTAATCTCTGGTACCTCTCACGATCAACTTGTTCTCCTGCCTCTGCACTAATTTTGGCCTTCACATCAATTGGAGAAACTACAGGCTTGCACCCCAACATGCCTGTTTCAGTGAGCAAGTCTAGGACATACTTCCTTTGAGATAGAACAATCCCCTCTGCTCCACGAGCCACCTCAATCCCAAGAAAGTACCTAAGCTGTCCCAGATCCTTCACCTCGAATTCCTTCCCCAATCTTACCTTCAACTGTGCAATCTCCCCCTCATCATCCCCGGTAATAATCATATCATCGACATACACAGCCAGCATAGTAATGTGACCACCATGTTGTCTAGTAAACACCGTGTGATCAGCATTGATCTGCTGATAGCCCATGCCTACCATAGCCTTCCTGAACCTATCAAACCAGGCCCGGGGAGACTGCTTCAACCCATAAAGCGACTTCTTGAGCTTGCACACCTTACTCACTGTCTGGTTTATGCCAAACCCTGATGGAATCTCCATATACACCTCCTCTAACAGGTCACCATGAAGAAACGCATTCTTCACGTCGAGTTGGTGTAACTTCCATCCTCCATTCGCTGCCATGGAAACCAGTGTCCTCACTGTGCTCATCTTCGCCACGGGTGCAAAGGTCTCATCATAGTCGATGCCATAGGTCTGACTGTACCCCTTCGCTACCAACCTAGCCTTGTAGCGCTCAACTAGACCCTCTGGATTCTATTTCACTGTAAAGACCCATTTGCACCCAACAGCCTTCTTACCTGGTGGTAGTGACACAAGCTCCCAAGTTTTGTTCTTCTCGAGGGCCTCGAGCTCTTCTTGCATGGCTGCTTTCCATTTTGGATCTCCTTTAGCAACCTGCCAACACTTAGGAATAGATACAGTGTCTAATGATGCAATGAACGCTCTATGTACCGGTGATATGTGTGAGTAAGAGACAAACTGGGCAATCTCATGCGAAAAACCATATCGATTAGGAGGAATGCCCGCATTCTCGCGAGGAGTCCTTCTTACTGATAGGGGAGTGGGAGGAGTAGAGAGAGGAATCATAGCACCTGTGTATTCTGAGTCTGAGGTAGATGGTGTAAGCACCTCAGGAGTCGAATTAGGCAGAGACAAGGGACTTGGCACAGGTGGCACTGTAGGCACGGCTCCCTCATTCTGCTTATTTCTTCTCACATACACCTCACGATATCTTGACTCCCCCTGAGCTTGAGTCCGACCACCCTCGGGCCCATTTCTCTCAACTTCCGGCTCACCCGCCGAATCCTCCCTTTGCGGTTCAATCCTGGTCGAATCCTCCTTTTCCGGCTCAATCCTAAACGAATCCTTCTTTTCCGGCTCAACCCTAGCCGAATCCACCAGTGGGCAAGGAATACCACCCACACTCACCATCCTCTTCTCACCATCACTACTACTCTCCCCCTCTTGCCTCATACCTCCTGTATCGAGCGAGTCTCCAAAGGGTGATGTAGTCTCTGAGGAGTAGTAAGGTTCAAGCTCGCGGAATGTAACATCCATACTCACAAACAATCTCCTCTCTACCGGACTCCAGCACACATAACCCTTTTGAGTAGCTGAGTACCCCACAAAGATACACCTCACAGCCCTCGGATCCAATTTTCCAACATTTGGTCTGTTGTCTTTCACAAAGCACACACAACCAAATATCTTTGGATGAAGAATACCCTCATTATCTCCTTTCAACATCACACATGGAGTCTGCCAGTCCAACACTCTAGATGGCATTCTGTTGATTAATTGTGCGGCTGTCAGGACTGCTTGTCCTCACAAATATTTCGGAACATTCATCGAAATCATCATACTCCGAGTTACCTCAAGGAGATGTCTGTTCTTCCGTTCTGCTACCCCATTCTGCTCTGGTGTGTATGGACACGTGGTTTGATGCTGTATTCCATTAGATGACAAGTACTCCCCAAACGCCCTGTTGGTGTACTCTGTTCCATTATCAGACCTCAATACCTTCACAACTGCACCGTATTGAGTCTGAACTCCTTTATGAAAGTCCTTGAAGCAAGTAAACACATCACTCTTGTTCTTCATCAGATAAATCCAAGTCGCACGAGAAAAACAATCGATGAAGGAGACAAAATATCTGAACCCATTCACAGTAGTCGTAGGACAAGGCCCCCATACGTCTGAATGAACCAAATCAAAGGCATAAGAACTCCTACTTCCTGAGCTTACATACGAACTCCTTGTATGCTTTCCAAACTCACATCCATCACACACAAGTTTCTGTTTGTCAGCTTTCTCATACTCTGATGGATACAAACGTTCCAGTAGGCTGAAGGAAGAGTGCCCCATCCGCCGATGAATCAAAAGCAACTCATCCTCCACACTCATCCCAGATCCTCCTGCCCCCACTCTATCGACCACAGATGCCAACGCTGTGTCCATCCCTTTTCGATCCATGTACCACAACCCGTCACGCCATGTGCCAGTCCCTAGTATCCGACCTGTCCCCTTCTCCTGAAAGACCATCCTCGGAATATCAAAGGTCACAATGCATTTCTGCTCACGAATAATAGCACTAATGGATACCAGGTTTACCGGAAAGGAAGGAGCATGCAACACATTGGTTAGAGTCACTGAATCGGTACATCTCACAGTACCCTTACCAACTACTGGCTGAGCCGTACCATCTGCGATCTGAACGCTCTCTGGGACTGCTAGGCGAGTATAGGAAGAAAACTCCCCAACAGTACCAGTCACATGGCGAGACGCACCAGAGTCGACTATCCAATCTGGTGATCTCGTGGTGGATATAGAGGCTAGAGCAAGGGTATCATGAGTACCTGTAGCTATGTGGGCAAGAGAAGCAAAGTTACCCCTGGATGAAGTAGAGGTTGATGCATCATCTCTCACGCTCTTCACATCACCCATCAGCTTCTTCCTGTTCCTGAGTCCCTGAGAATAGGCCTCCACGAGTGCCTGATCCTCCTCTGTAAGGTCCCCACCAGCTTTTTCTTCTTTCTCTGCAACCATCAGATGTGTCCGGTTGCCTCCTCTTCCACCTCTCCGACCTCCACGGCCGCGGCCACGACTCCCAGACTGCCCCCTCCCACCTGTATCTCTCTCCTTTGGTGGCTTAGGGCAAGCCTGCTTCAAGTGACCTACCTCACCGCATCTGTAACACCGTCGAGGCTCGCCTCTGAATCCTGTGTTACCTGTGTGACCTGAGTTGGAGACCACTAGTGCTGACTTCACCCCTGGAAGTCCTGCTGCCCCAGCCTGTAGCCTAATCCGGGTCTCCTCCTCAGTTAAGTACCCCTCAAAATCCTTCCCTTCGAGTCTCATATCGATAGGTGGCAGCTCAATCTTTTTCACCTTCGGCTTGCTCTCAACAAAAGCTTGGTACATGGCCAACTCTCGTCGCACCATGACAGCCATCTCATCAGAGGTCAGCTTCGCGCAAGCCTTCGCAAACGCATTGCCAGTCTCCTCTTCTGACATTGATCGGACTCAGATATACGCCTCACGTATCAATCTAAGTCCGAATCCCTCCTATTACTCTCTTAGACCCGATCTTACACTGTTAAGATCAAGATCCACATTATCTCCCCCTTTCTTCTTCTCTTTCTTGACCCAAACTTGATCTACCTCATCAAGATACGAGCCCAAACCCGATCAAAACCGATTGAGAACCCGATCCAAACCCGCTTCTCGGGTATCGTGGGGTAAAGGCCCCCCACGCCGGCCAAAACAAGCACAAGTCGCCTACCTTGTTGGCTGACCGGCTTAGAGAAGAAGAAAAAAAAAATACGGAGGTGCTGTAACAATAAAAACGGAGCTGCTTAGATAAAAAAACGGAGCTGCTAAACTAAGTCAAACTAAGTCATTTCTGAGACGGAGCTGCTGCCTTGCTTTGCTCAGTTAATGGCGGAGCTACGTGGCTGACTCAGGCGGAGCTAGGCGGAGCAGAGAACACCTCCTCGGTGGATCCAAGTCATCCAACCGGAGCTGTTGCTAGGCGCCTGAGATCTGGTCCGATCTGACCTGATCAGAGGCGATGGTTGCAAACCCTAGGCGGAGGCGACCCCAGCAGAGGCGGCGACGGTGGCCGGAGTCGCTGGGCGGCGGCTGAGCTGGTGGTAGCTGCTCTCTCTGCTACAGCGAGCGGCTACTGTAGCGCTACAGTGCGCGAAAAAAATTGAAGAAAGAAATTTTAGGAATTCAGCTCTGATACCATAAAGATTTTCAGCAAAATATGAATTGTTTCATTCCTTTGTTCTTTTGGGTCTATATAGGCGTCACAATTACATCCGTAACCCTACGGTTCTCTATAATTGCTTTCTTACCAATATAACCCTATAGTTACTATTAATGCAATAAACATACATAAATCTCAACAATTTTCATGCCATATTATATTCCAAAATTCTAAAGTAGATTGACTACTTGGCTGATATGTTAATTACACGTACTTAGATAACCTAAAGAACTAATATTATTAATTGCACTCCAAAAAGAAGAAAGAGGTGTAGGGGCAATTTTGTAATATTTGTGAACTATAACAGTTTTTCATAATGCTACATATTTGGGGCCTGTTCGGCAGACCCCATGGGAAAGGGAATGGGTATGGGCTGTGCAAAAATTGAACTGATTTTTACTGTTCACGTGGGAAAAAAAAATTCAGTCCAACTGAATTTTTGTTTTCCCACGTGAACAGTAGCGTTGCGAAAGTTGGCCGAACAGGCCCTTAGTATTATGAAATTTCCACCAACACTATATTTATAGAGGAGGGTTCAAATGCCTCCATGTTTTTATGCCTCCATCATGCCTCCATCTCTCTCCATCATTTTCAAAGTTCAAACAGTCGATCCAAACCGCTCAACCTAACCTCCATACTAAAATATGTTTGGAGACCAAATTTTATATATTTAGGAATTTTTTTACTATTTTTTTAGATAGGTACAAAATCAGTAAATCTGAACCATCTAAAAACAGTATTTTTGTACCTATCTAAAAAAATAGTAAAAAAATTCCTAAAAATATAAAATTTGGTCTCCAAACATATTTTAGTATGGAGGTTAGGTTGAGCGGTTCGGATCGACTGTTTGAACTTTGAAAATGATGGAGAGAGATGGAGGCATGATGGAGGCACAAAAACATGGAGGCATTTGAACCCTCCTCATATTTATAATGGGTAATTATAATATCCCCCGGCTTACCATCCCCCATCTATCCCCCGTCAAAGTAGATTAATTTTCTAACTGTAATTATCAGTTTCAACTAATTTGTGGTCCCTACAAACTAATCTTTTTCTTTACTGCAGGGGTCTTCAACCATTTTCAATTAGTCAACCTACCTCCACCTCCATGAGAGCACCTCCACCATCTCCATAGATCTGGTGACATCCCAAATTGTTGCGTGCTTCATCTTCTTCCCTTCTACGCCTCCATACACGCTGTCTACTGACCCGACCACTAGAAATCTTACCATCTCGAAAATCTCCACATCCTCTCCCACCGAATCCTTCTTCCCTGGAGCTTGTCGTTCGTCGTCGGAAGAGGATCGCTGGAGGATCGCCGAGGATCAGCGGCTAGTATTGATTATGTTAGACTTCGGCCTTCTTTGCTTCGCTTCTTTGTGCCGAGAACCACCGTCACGGTAGCACCAACTAGGGCTGATGTTGACAGGGACTCTGACAACTCAGGTGGGGGCGGAGCAAGGGCTGACGTAGACTGCACAGAGTCCCTAAATCGCATGGTCCTGAGCTTCATGGAGGACAATATGAGATGAGCACCTTGCACACCACCTGTTTGATAAAATGTCTGAGAGAAGGTTCTTAACTGAAAGTCAATTTTTTTGTCAGGTTATGTTATGATATAGAATAGTTGTTAACTCTATTCAATGGTTTGTTCACTATATTATGGATTGTTCATGTATTTTTTAGAACTCAAAATTAGTGTATTTCTGTTTTATAAGGTGTACATATTTTATTTTTGAGGTGTGAATACTTGATAGTTTTGAATGAATACCTGATATAATAGGCATAAGACAAAATATACTTTATGTTGTATTAGATGTACATGTTTAATTTGTGCAATGTAAATACTTGATTTGTTTGATATAAATACTTGATTTGTTTGATATGAATACTTGATATACTTATTTGATCGAAGGTTGTACTGTTCGTCTAGCAAAGACTAAAGCTTCAAGTAGCGAGTTATTTTCAAAGAACAAAGCTTCATTAATGATGAATTAGGTTTCACTAAGAAATGACAGAAAAAAAATTTGAAAGAAATAGAGGTATGAATACTTGATATTTTAGTTATGAATACTTCATATCTTATAAATGAATACTTCAACGTATATGTATGAATATTTTTCATATTACACATTAATATCATCAATTTTTAAAAGAAATTTGTAACAAAATACATTTACCTAACAATATGTTGAAATAAAATACTTTACAATGTAAATATTCACACATCAATGTGTGAGTGTTAATACTTTCTATTAAATTTGTTTTTTTTTATAATACTGTTATCATTACTTCAATAGTTTTGTTTTGAAAAAATAGAGGTATACGAATAAATACTTTATGTCTTAGAATGAATACTTCAATGTGTATAATGAATACTTGATATCTTAGTGATGAATACTTGTACAACGGACACCTCGAAAGTATGTCATCGTGAATCTCATTTGAAAGATAAAATTGTGTAGAAAACATTAATGACGATGATGAATATTTTTTACATTTGCACTTGCACGACGAGGGTGAATACTTTCTCGATAAGAGATGAATATGTGTGCAACGGACAATTCAAAAGTATGTCATCATGGGTCTCATTTGAAAGATAAAATTGTGTAGAAAACGTTCGTGGTTTTAGATTTGCAAAATTCTTCACAGATCGTCAGAAATATTGATTAGATTAAACGGAGAAAAAAAAATCATCTCTAAAAACGTGTAAAAGATGGATGAGTGATGTGTTCAGTTTTTAAATTTGCACTTGCACGACAAAGATGAATACTTTCTCAATAAGGGATGAATACTTATGCAACGGATAACTTGAAAGTATGTCTTCATGGATCTCATTTGAAAGATAAAATTGTGTAGAAAACGTTCGTGGTTTTAGATTTCCAAAATTCCTCATAGATCGTCAGAAATATTGGTTATATTGAACGGAGAAAAAAAAATCACCTCTAAAAACGTGTAAAAGATGGATGAGTGATGTGTCCAGTTTCTATATTTGCACTTGCACGACGAAAATGAATACTTTCTCGATAAGGATGAATACTTATACAACGGACAACTCGAAAGTATATCATCATGGATCTCATTTTAAAGATAAAATTATGTCAAAAATATTTGTAGTTTTAGATTTGCAAAATTCCTCACCGATCGTCAGAAATATTGATTAGATTGAACGAAGAAAAAAAAATCTCACCTCTAAAAACGTGTACAGTTTTTTTTTTTAAATACTTGATATATTAGGTATGAATACTTGAGGTGTTATAGATGAATACTTGATACATTATAGATTAATACTTGCGCGCGCCAATTGTAAAATATTTCAAATATTATGTGGTCCTCAAATAGTAAGTGGTCCTCTAGGTAGTTAGTAGTTATTGAAGTAGTTAATGACTGGGGGATGAAATGGGGAATTATTACGGGGGTAGCTAGATGCTCCCATTTATAATAGGTACCGGATTTATTTTAAGCTGACTGGGATCAAATCCAAATCATTTATTTCTCTACAGTTAGGTACTGTAGCTAGGAGCCTAGGAGATACGTATTTGATGCTACTTGAGATCTAAATTAAGTTGGTATGTACTTTTCGAATTAATTGTTTCATTAAAATAATGTTTTAATGAACTAGTTAGTCTAAGTTATAATCGCCGCCAATCAGATAAACTGGAGTATTTATGAAAGTTATTTTAATTTGATCGAATTGTTATGAAGTCCATCTTACTTTCATTCAAATAAATCTCATATTGAAATTGAAGCTTAAAATTGTTGGGAGAGAATTTCTTTGTATAATTGAAATATAATTATGTATACATTAGATAAAAGGGATCAACTAACTATTTCCCATTTAATTTTTTTTATTCATTCTCCAATCAATAACTAACTATGAGAATCAGTCATTAACTGGATCTCATTAATTACTTGGAGGATCACATAATATTTGATAGATTTTATAACTGGCGCGAGCAAATATATTCGCCTATCCGCACAAGTGTTAATATATAATATATCAAGTATTCATATATAAGATATCAAGTATTTTGAAAAAATAAACTATATATATCACACACTCATCTTTTACATGTTTTTATAGGTAAATTTTTTTTCTCCGTTCAATCTCGCCAATATTTCTAACGATATGTTAAAAAATTTGTAAATCTAAAACCATGAACATCTTCTATGCAATTTTCTCTTTCAAATGAGATCCATGATGACGTACTTTCAAGTTGTACATCGTGCAAGTATTCATATTTCGTCATGCAAGTATTCATATTTCGTCATGCAAGTATTCATATCTCGTCATGCAAGTATCCATACATCATCGTGAATACCTTGTCGTGTAAGTATTCATATCCATCGAGCAAGTATTCATGCATTGTCGTGCAAGTATTCATACCTTGTAATGCAAGTGTAAATAATTCATGTCTGAAGTGTTTGTACCTAACATATTTTATTAAATTTTTTTCATATGACACTGGATAACATCTGAAAATATTAATATTAAGTATTGCAAGTATTTATACATCGTCATGCAAGTGTAAATAGTTCATATTATTGGTCCCAAAGGCACTAAGAGGGCCGAGGGGGTGAATAGGGCATTTTTAGATTTTTGTCTAATTAATAATATTCTAGCGTGTCTACAAGTTATTCTTGAAGGAAACTAGCTTTGTCCTAAACTAAATGTAAAGTAAATAATAGAGTTTAGAGACACTTGACACAAAAGTTGTTTACGGAGTTCGGCACTAACGTCTACGTCTCCGGGGCCTGCGACTTTCTAGATGGTGCGCCTTTCTTTACCCAATGAGAAAAGATTACAAGGTGGAACTAGTGAGTCCTTACAATCTTATGGGAAGTCACACGGCCCTAACAGGAGCACTAAAGGCTCAAAGGAAGACAATTTGATTCGTGAGACTTAAGGATTGCTAGAGCACAAGGCTCGAAGAATTTATTTATTAATTCGCGAGGAAGTCACACGCAGGATCACTCTAGGAGTTGTTGGATTTATTGAATAAGCTTGAGATTGATTGTGTATATTAAAGTTTATTTGCACAAGTAACAACGGTTTTCTCTAGATCTGTAACTACGAAATATTGAAATTGGGGGCGGCTAGAGTGATACTCCAAACCTTGGTATAGGTTTTATTTATAGAGAGTTGATAAAAAGGAAGTAAGTGGTGTTGACCGTTGCAACGGTACAGGGGACCGTTACAACGGTAGGTTAATCTGAGCGGTTTGGACTGTAACGGTGGATACTATTGACACGGTCAATGACCGTTGCAACGGTACCCACAACAGTAATCATCTGACTGATTTAGAGTTGCATGACGCTAAACCCTATTTTATGCGTTATGGGTTTTGCAGAGAATTTATTTATTCCGTTGCAACGGCTACTGGACCGTTTAGGCCCCACTTAGGTCAATCTCAAGCTTATTTTACCAATCTTACATATTAATTATCCTTAATCTTGAGTTAATGTTTTTGTTATCCAGTGTCTTGTGCTTCATGACTACATCTTTGATGTTGTATTGCAGTTCATTAATTCATCATTGATGTGTAATTACTGATCCCTCAATTGTCATGAACTAGTACAAAGTCTCAAGAAGGAAAATGTAAAATATAATTATGTATGTTTTGCAAATCCAGTCAAACAGATAAGTCGAAGGCTTCCAGGGCCAACACATATATCAAGTGTTAGTAACTAACAAAAATCTATAAAAAAATTATTTTTATTTCCATATGAAATGGATGCCGCAATAACAATCTCTTCTGACCCCACCCAATCAACCTCCTCTTTTGCTAATTCATCTGTAGCACCATGATCTGCCTTTCAGTCTTACTATTACTACTGTTTTGTACTTGCTATTTTGTGCTATTTTGTATAAGGAAACTTTATAAACCTTCTCTCCTTTTAACAATTTAGCTGTTTAGAAGTCACTTAGAATGCTTAACATCTCTGTGGGGTAAGGCTAAGGTGCTATGGATTACATAGAGGGTTACGGTGCTACGGCTCAATATTCGAATTTTCAAAATTCAAACGGTCAATCCGAACCGTTCTTGTTTTTCATATTTATATGTGTTTCGAGACCAAATTTTACATTTTTTGAAAATTTTTTACTATTTTTTTAGATTGGTAGAAAATCAAATATCTGAATGGTGCAGAATTTTTTAGATCAACTGATTTTCTACCTATCTAAGAAAATAGTAAAAAATTTCCAAAAAATGTAAAATTTGATCTCCAAACACATATTAATATGGAAAACAAGATGAACGGTTCGGATCAACCATTTGGATTTTGAAAACTCAAATATTGAATCGTAACACCGTAGCCCTCTATGCAACCCATAGCACCTTAGGCTTACCCCATCTCTGTGATCTATTTTGATTCTCTATATTCAGCATCCTTGCCTTTTGGCCATTTTGTAAAACTGTTGGTTTCTAATGAACAGAGATGTATTTTGATTCTCTATATTCAGCATCTTTGCCTTTTGGCCATTTTGTAAAACTGTTGGTTTCTAATGAAACTGGAGGCTAAGCCACTTTTATTCAAAAAAAAGTTTCTATTTATAAGGTACCGGTTGATTTATGCTTTATATACCTAATAATAAGGCTCACAGACCAACTCAGACCACGCTGATGGACTGGATCCTTCTAATCAAATACTCATCACAATTTATTCCATAGATACAAAGAAAAAATTGTAACCAATTTCTAATGCAAAAATAATGCCCAAGATACTAGCTAAAAAAATTTCATTACACTACTGATTATTTAAACAAACAACACAACAATTTGGGCAACGCGAGCTGCCCCAAACTCAAAGACAGACTATTCAAACAACATAAACAAAATATCCAACTAACAAACAAGTAACCAAACACAAATCACAACCTTTTATTACTTTCTACCAGCATCTAGTAGTGGCAAATTCATGTTCTACTACATTCTACTCGACGCCAAATCTCTTCTTGAGGGTGCACACAAACTCGTAAACCTTCTTCGGGTCATACAGTGTCTTCGCCACACTTTCCCGTTCCATGCACCGTTTGGCCCATGCAACAAGCTTTGGCGCGACCTCCTCAATGCTAAAGTTGCCACAAGTCTCATAGGAATAGAACCAGTTGGTGAATGGTATGAAAGCCACATCAATGAAACCAAAAGTGTCGCCACCGAAATACTTCTTGTCACCGAGCTGGGCCTCTAGTAGCTGCAGGATCTCAATCATCTCCTTTTTAGCAGCCTCCTGCTCATCTCCCTTCAGCTTCCATAGCCGGGTTCCACAATCATACACCTATTAAGTTCAAATCATTTGGTGAGGCTGCTTATCAAGGCATCAGAGCAAGCTTTAGGATTTAGAGCATGGTTTGGTTGATTTACAGCATAAGTGCTGATCACAATTTTGTGCTGGTAAGCAGACATAAAAGACCACTATAAGTGTGCTGAACTCACAAAACATTCAAATAAAACCTATTTTTAAAAGTGGTAGGGAATAAGGAGACATGGTCACATGACTACCAATTGATTAGAGTAGAAAAAATAATACCAGTAGGAGACCCTAAACAAATATATATAGGAATAAGAGTCCAGAACAATTGGACTATGACAAAATTTAGATTGGTTATTCTGGTTTAGATTTAACAAAGTACCAGTAGTTCATTGATGTTGACTAAATGATTGAATCTGTCTTGGAATAAGAAAGATTGATCTTGCTACAATCTAATCTATTATCAGGAATACGATCTTTTGTAAAAGAATAAATTCTGAACTAGCTATATTTTTCAAATATATGAATGATTAATAAACTCTAATTTTGATTAAATTGAGAATTAAATAATTTGTCTATCTCAATAAATGAAGCAAGAACCTCATCTTCTGTAGTATTATTTGAGTTGTTCAACAGAACTCATTTATTTCATAACGTGTACTATAACCTTTCTGTAGGTCATTACAATTCTGTTGAAAGATTGATATAGTTCTGTACAAAGATTGATAGCCACATAAGTGCATTTTTTTCAAGCATTTGATCCAGTTAACCTAATGAATCTTACAAAAAATTATAAAAAATAATTTATTCATTGGATAGGTACAGCAACACAATATATAAAGCGAAAATGAAGGGAGAAAGCAAGAGAAGCAAAAACCTTCTTGTCCACGAAATCAGCCCAGAAACGTGCCTGAGCCCTCTGATAAGGATCGGATGGCAGCAGAGGAGCCTTGTCAGACCAGACGTCATCAATATACTCAACTATTATCAGGGACTCACAAACAGGCTTGCCATCATGAATCAGTACTGGTATCTTCTTGTGTACCTGTTCAAAGAAAATCATGTTATGTGATTACATAATTCGGCTGCGGTGTTTTCACGACAACAACAGCACTAGTCTTTATTCAATAAAGTTTTCTTTCAGGCATGTATTTTATTATTACCATACTTATTTAATTCTCAATTTAAATAATTTAGGGTCTGTATTTCTGTTATTCCTGTAAGACTGGTAAGTTTCATCTAATGAAACGGGCTTCTGACTTCTTCTTTTTTTCTAAAAAAAAATTATTACTATGCTTAGAAAAAAAAAAAAATCTGCATTAGTTACAAACCCCAAACGTTTTCTGGTAAACTAAACATATGGTCCCTTAATTATTACTTAATTATTGAACTAAAACCAAGCCGAGCTAATTCATTATTAGTTGGGTTTTATTAGTTCAAAATAATAACTGTTAGAAAACCTTGGGTAGTTGGGTTGTCTTAAATTTGCAAAAATGAAATTATCCCCATGATAAATTTCACTTCCGACAAAAAAAAAATGCTTCGTATTTACTAACAACATTTGTTCCATGTGCTATATAGCATTACCGGATTGGATTTGAGCAGCAGCTCGCTCTTCTGGCCCAAGTTCTCTTCTTTGTACACGTACTCGACCCCTTTCTCGGCCAAGGCAATACGAGCTCTCTGCCCGAATGGGCTAACCCAGTAATCGAGTAGCATTACGCCTTTCTCCGACGCCATTTTGTGAATTGGAAAGCAGAAGGGTGATTTGGTTTGGCTTTTCGGTGGTTTTAAGAGTATAAAAAAGAATATCTGATTTTGGGTGGCAGATGTGAGTATTAAGTGTCGGGGAATACGGATAATTTATAGAGGATAGGAGCCAGGTGCGCTTCGTTTGATTCCCCATGTGATTATTTTGTTACCGTACTCTGTGAGTTTACAAAATATACTTACGCGATTTTATTGTAGATTAAACTGGAGACCTTTTTCTTTGATCACTCAATTTTAGTGAAAAGTAGTAGAACTATATTGTAAACTTAGTTAGAAACAGTGGAGAAGGGTTCAATCTATCGAGATATTGACCGTTTCTAGACCCTTCCATTTTTAATAAAGCAATTCGTTCAAAAAGAAAGCAAAAACAATTAAAAACGATGTCACGGGTTGCGTCAGAGACAATCAGGTCGTCGGTATTACAATTGACGGTAGATACGAAGGAAGATCGGAGTTACATGATCCAGTTTGAGTTGTCAATTACTGACGGATGAGTCGGACTGATACTATTACTCTAGAACTTTGATGGGACCCACTACCAGTAGAATGTAACACAACAATTACATGATTCTGTAAACAGAGGATTTTATCGGGTCGGATTTGGGATATTTTGTAGCTGGTGCTGGTAGGTTACGTAGGTAGCAGAGAAAGATAGGTTGCCAATTAGTCCACACATTTTTTTTTTTCCTCAAAAAAAAAATGTGGACTAGAAGTTAGTAATCTAATCTTTCTTTCCTTGCTTCTAAGTTCTAACCAATTTATCATTCACATAAAAGTGCACTTTTTAAAACATTTTTATTTGAGTAAAGCTAGGGTGTGATGTACTCACCAAGAGAGTTTGGTGAGCACAACTCCAAAAATTCATCGGATCGACTTCAAACGTTAAATCTAAACCGTTGAAATCTATGTGTTTTATGAGTGATACATGTGCATGCAAAATTTTGAAAGTTTTGAATTTATTTGCTACACGGTCAAGCGGTCAAAGAAATAATAAAAATTGACTATATAAAACAACTTATAAATTAACTTAATAAAATGCTTATTTCTTTGACCGCTTGACCATGCACATGCATTACTCATGAAGCACATGAATTTCAACGGTTTAGATTCGGTGTTTGAAGTCGATCCGATAAACTTTTGGAGTTGTGCTTACCAAACTCTCTTGGTGAGCACATCACACCCTAGCTTTACTCTATATACTATCACTCTACTAGAAATGATAGATAAAGTGAAATCTCTTTTGTAACACAGACAAATTGAGTATTTAAACTTTTTAGAAACATTTTCATATTGTAATTAAGTTTTAAAAAATATCGAGAGAGAAATGTTTTAGAGTGTTATTGAAACCCATTTGTTTGTGAAAATTATCACAATGAGAATTACTCCAACACAGACTTGGGAACAAATTCATTTTACTTGTATTTCAGATTCTTAGAACAAGCGAGTTATTACATACATATACTCCGTCAATGGTTGCAGAAAATCCATCACTAGTTGAGCAACGAGTGACGTCATGAATGGATAGATAAATCAAATTGTTTTAGGTGTCAAAGATCCTGAGAAATTTAGAGGTAGATAGAATAGAAGTTACAAGAAACTCGTGGAACATAAGAGATGCCCGCGGAGAACAAATTTCATCAAAATGTAAGGCTCGAACATTTTAGAATTTGAGATAATTTCAAATACCTCAATTTCTGATACTTTTATTATGTTTTTATTTTAAAATTTTAATAACATAAAATTTAATATCAAATAAAATTATTAGATATAATTTATATCATTCTTTACATGTAGATTATGACATTTTAATCATTATCGTGTAAAAATACACTAATATGAATAATTTTTGGACATTATTTTTTGTAAGTTTTTTATTTGTGTACAAAGAAAATAAAAATAGTTATTATTTATGTACAATAGAAAATAATATAGATTACGTTTAATAGTTTTATTTTGATATCTAAATTTTAGAATTTTTATTATTATTATTTTTAAAAAAAGTCCTAAAATTGTAGCTACCTATAGATCGAAAATTCGAACTCCACTCTTGCATCTTCTGCGAAATTTTTTTAAAAAAATTAAAAAACAAAGACATTTGAACATTCTTCGTTTTCAAATACAATAGATAAAATTTCAGATCAAGAAGCCAATGAGGCGATCTCTGTTCTTATAGGTCAGACTGATTTGTAAATAATCTAGTCACAAAACTCTCAAATTTGTAAATATATCCTTGTTGAAGAAAAGATAAAAAAAATTTATTAAATTCTGAAAATGTGATATTTGATACATCCACCATCTGAAGTTGAGAACACTCCTTTGGTGTCCGCATACTCAAGTTACGGACATCCAAAATTATCACAAATTTAGTATTAAACGGTAATTTTAATATATTTAATTTTTAATTTTTAAAAATAATTAGAGCAATTTATAATTTGAATGTACTAGAAAGAACATTAAACAAAATAGCTAAAATATCTTATAATTTAAATGTACTAGAAGTACTACGAAACATTTTTCAGGGTGGACTTTTTACGGTTCTAAAAAAAAATAAACTATTTCTTGAGATGTTACTGGAAAAAAAAATTTAGATCTGAGTTATTCAAAAATCACTTCTGGGTATATAAAAAAAATATCACTGCATTCTAAGTACATTCAAATTCTCTATCTATTTCTCTAGAAATAATTTTAGAAATATATTAATATAGATGGAGTATACTCGAATTTGAATGTATTAGAAGGATCGCGATATTTTTTTTATATAACCAAAAGTGATTTTTGAATTTGGTTCAATAACTCAGATCTAAAATATATTTTTTTAGTAACACGCTAAGAAAT
Source organism: Carex rostrata (assembly GCF_964058835.1). Taxonomy (NCBI): domain Eukaryota; kingdom Viridiplantae; phylum Streptophyta; class Magnoliopsida; order Poales; family Cyperaceae; genus Carex; species Carex rostrata. The sequence goes on from NC_135925.1 coordinate 6,832,522, forward strand.
AGTTTAATTTTTTTTACAACCACAAAAGGTATTGCCTGAAAAATGTTTCGTAATACTTTTAGTATATCTAATTATAAGATGTTGTATCTATTTTGTTTGATACTCTTTCTAGCACAGTCAAATTATAAGTTGCTCTATCTATTTTTGAAAATTAATAAACAAACATATTAATTTTAAAATCAGTGTTGAATTGATAATTTTGGTTGTCCGCAACTTGAGGTTGTGGACACTTCTTTTGTGTCCACAATCTTAGATGGCGGACGTGTCAAATATTGAATTTTTAGTATTTAGTAATTTTTTATTTTTTACTTTTTTGAACGAAGGTATATATACAAATTTTGGCTGAAAATTATTTCATCCGTTACAACTTTTGTATTAGTTTTTTTTTTATATGTGTATTACTAAGTAAACTTTCATAAAATTATCACTAAATTATTTATTGCTTTTGCACGATTTTTTTTTTCTTTTGCATATAAAGATGACGGCGACTAATATTGATCAGGTTTGCATGAGTCCAAAGCGCGACCCGGCTCCCATTGCACAACCCTTGGTCAAAGTTCACACCATTCCGTTTGAAAATTTAAGTCTAAACCGGCTTGATAATTTCCCCTCCAACGCCTTAGCCTGAATACGTATCCTGTTCATTTAACTCAGAAGGGAATCTCGAGTTGAGTTAATGTATCTAGATTATTCGATCCGTTTTAAAATTTATAAGGACTAGATCTGCATTAATATTAAAAAAATTGTATGTTAAATCAGACAGTTGAATTGGTTCATTTTAAAATCAAATGACCAAAATACATTAACTCAAAAGATTCTCTTTTGAGTTAATGCAGAGGATACGTATTTCCTTAGGTTGTGCTCCAAAAGGGGTTATTCGGAGGGAGGGGAGGAGAGCAAAGGTGAAACAGCGCGTGATCGTATCTGTCCGGTGACGTTCGCCCGCTTCAAAAGGAGAAAAATCAGAGTAGGATGAAAGGCGAAATCCACTGTAGAATTTGGGAATTCCCAAATTACATGGCCCGTGGCCGTAGGCTAATAACATTCCCGTGGGCCATAACTTTAATTACATTGCCAAGTCGAATCAAGTTATAAATGGCGATAATAACTTGGCTGGGCTAATTACCATATTGTCCCTTATCCAGCGTATACTGAACTATCAGTACTGTAATTAGTAATAATAAAACTATACAAATAATAGAGTATATACAAATAATAAAATCAAGTAATAATATCCATACCGCAAAATTAAAGTTAGCAGGTAATGATGCAGCCAAATTTGAAGCTTGCTAGCAAAATTAAATTAAGTTAGCAGTTAAATAGAGTATCTACTATTGAATATAAGTCCGACTACTATGATATTAGTGTCATATTAGCTTAAATATTACTAATTTTGAAATCTATCTAATCAGTTTCAAACGATAAATCTAAATTATTCAAACCGTACTACTTTAAAATTTGTATATTTACATGTAAAATTTATTATTATTATTTTTTATTTAATTAGTATCACCTCAAAGCAGTCAAATGAAGAATGTTTTCAAGTTAATTTTATACATTTATTTATTATTATTATTTGACCACTTAATTTAGTTCCGCATACTTTATAAAACAATAAATTTTGTATGTAAATATATCACTCATAGAATAGATTGATTTGGATAATAAGTTTTGAAATAAATAACATATGACATGATAGACATCAATGTTACGATCCCGATTTTTTTATATATATCCAAAACTTAAATCAAATTACAAAAAATAACCAAAGCACCGTTGAAATTCGATTTTTACCCAATCCGGTTATCCAATAACCGGATTTTATAGAAATGTCCGGTTAACCACTCCCCGGACTCAAAATGCACAAATCCGGTTTAATGGTTAACCGGATTTGTGCATTTTGCCTTTTTTTTTTTTTTTTTTTTTTTTTTTTTTTGAAAACAGAAATTTTTTATTTTTATTTTTTTTTGTATTAAAATATTAGAAATATTGAATATATTTCTTTGAAAACAGATATAATACAATATAATTTGATTTATTAGAAAGACTGCAACAAATAACCCGGATCAATATTTTTCAGATCAGATTTTTCGCGGCTGTAAGAAAAATTAATATATTTCTTTATGTGTTATTGGAAAAAAATAAAAATAATTAGATTCTGAGTTATTGATCCCGGTTCAAAAGTCACTTCTAAGTAATTCAGAAAATATTGTGACCTTTCTAGTACATTTAATTAATAAAAAGTTGTATCTATTTTTGAAAAAAATCAAAAACTTTAATTTATTTAATTATTGTTTTTCAAAAAGAATTCTCAAAATAGATACAACTTTTTATAAATTAAATGTACTAGAAAGGTCACAATATTTTCTGGATTACCTAGAAGTGACTTTTGAACCGGGATCAATAACTCGGAATCTAATTATTTTTATTTTTTTCCAATAACACATAAATAAATATATTAATTTTTCTTACAGCCGCGAAAAATCTGATCTGAAAAATATTGATCCGGGTTATTTGTTGCAGTCTTTCTAATAAATCAAATTATATTGTATTATATCTGTTTTCAAAGAAATATATTCAATATTTCTAATATTTTAATACAAAAAAAAAAAAAAAAAAAATTTCTGTTTTCAAAAAAAAAAAAAAAAAAAAAAAAAAAAAAAGGCAAAATGCACAAATCCGGTTAACCATTATCCGGATTTGTGCATTTTGAGTCCGGGGAGTGGTTAACCGGACATTTCTATAAAATCCGGTTATTGGATAACCGGATTGGGTAAAAATCGAATTTCAACGGTGCTTCGGTTATTTTTTGTAATTTGATTTAAGTTTTGGATATATATAAAAAAATCGGGTTACGATCGATAGCCATACTTATCGAAGCTATTAAACTAAATTTATTAGGATATTGAAGAATCTAGGAAATAGTCGAGTAGCGTCAATCATTCATTTCAGTTATTTAATTAATTTTATCACATCATAAAGTTTGTGTGGTTATAAATTTTGTTATTGAGCTGAAAAGTATTAACATAGGGACTTCTTAGCGGTAGCAAAATATGTGGCAGCGATAAGCACAATGTGTAATACAAAATAAGTGGTGGCTTTATGGATCAATTTCGGCTAGTTCTGATAGCTTAGTAGACAGAGAGGGAACACTTATTTCTTTCTTTCTTTCTTCACATTTACACTCCGCGAGCCAGTGTGAATGTTTTTGTATACAGTTTGGAGCAGATTCTCAGTTGTGGATTGTAAAATTGATTCTTTTTAATTCAATCAATATACATGATAGTTTCTGTCAGGTTCTAAAAAAAAAAAATTTAGAGGCGTTCTTATCTTTTCATCTTTTGCACCTCGTTGTAGATTTTTGAAAATTGATAGTTAACAATAGCGTCCAGGCATTGCGTGATGAAACAAATACAATATATAATGGTGTTATTTGTCTTCTTTGATTGCAAATAACATAAGGAGAGAGATCGAACGAGATAATAAGAGAGATCTTACAGTGATGAACAATTACTCGTGATAAAAAATAAATATATAATGGTGTTATTTGTCTTCTTTGATTACAATATATAATGGTGTTAGGTGTCAAGCTCTTACAGTGATGAACTGGCAAAAGGGTGGGGTCTGATGCCTGAAGAAGTAAGAAGAGAGATCGAACGAGATAATAAAGAAAGGCTTGCTCTCATGGAAGCGGCAGGGCAAAGTGGCGAATCAAACAACAGTGAAGTGGTCCCTTCCGCCTTCAATGAAGAAGACTCCATTTTGGAGTGAAGTTTGTCTCCAAGTAGACTTTATGAAGGTTGTCAGATGTCTAATCGTTTTTATGAATTTAAAAACCCTAAAAATCATGACCTGGAACACAAGGGGTTTGGGATCAGTCGAGAAATGTAATGTGGTAAAAGAGGCAATTAAATCCTCTCGCTGTGATATATGTTGTCTACAAGAGACGAAATGGAATACTGACGACCCGAGATGCCATGCCAAAGCTTTACCCTCCTTTGAAAGAAGATGTGCGAGTTTAATGGCTATCGGGACATGTGGCGGCACAATCATAAGTTGGAAGCACAATTACTCGATGCTAAACTCATGGACTACTAAACACACGGTTTCAGCCGTGCTAAAGCAGAATGCAACGGGAGCGATCTTTCAAGTAACCTCCGTTTACGGTCCGAGTGTTGACGAAGGCAAACCAGAATTTGTAATTGAATTGCGGGGATTGGCACAATTGGTAGCACATCCATGGATCTTGTTAGGAGACTTCAACCTGATCCGTTGGATCTCTGATCGGCCGGGCAACCCAAGGGGGATGGCACTAATTCATATGTTAAATGACCTTATCAGGGACTTGCAGGTGGTGGATGTTCCCCTGAACAATAGATGCTTCACATGGTGTAACAAACAACCAACCCCTAATTTCTCAAAATTAGATAGGGTGTTCATGTCCCCTAACTGGTCACAACAATTTTCGAATATCTCACTGCAAGCAAGGGAGATGGTGGTATCTGACCACTACCCACTGATCCTTAACTGTAAGAATCAACCAAGGAAAAAAACTGAGCCAAAATGGGAGAATTTCTGGTTCGGTTATCCTGAGGTGCAGGAAAAAGTAGAGCAGGTGTGGCTAGATGGAGATAATTACACATGCTTGCAGGGTTTTTACGAGAAGACCAGAATCCTTCATGACATCTTGACTAGATGGCAGAGGGAGAAATTTGGCAGATTAGAGGAAAGAATCTCATTATGCAAAGAGGCAATCCTCTTGTATGATAGATTGGAGGAACACGGGCCTCTTCAACCAGCACAATTCAAAAGAAGGCTTGAGCTGCGGGCAACGGTTTTTGAACTGGCAAATATTCAGGAAAATAAATGGCTGCAGCGATCACGTTGTCAGTGGATCAAAGCAGGGGATGGGAACACACGCTTCTTCCACACCTGGGCTTCAGCCCGGCAAAGGAAAAAAGCAATTACAGAGATCAACCACGGCGACTGACTGCTGTAAAGGCCTGAGGAGATAAAGCAGGCTTTTTTCTCATCACTGCGTGATCTGCTTGGCGAAAAGTTAAATACAGCCCCCTTCAATCCAACAACGCTCTACCCAAATGGACCTGATCTAAATGGGTTAGATGCCATCTTCTCAGAAGAGGAAGTTCACAGGGCAATAAAGGGCCTAGCATCAAACAAGGCCTCGGGCCCAGACGGCCTCACAAATGAGTTCATAAAGAAATATTGGCCATCTGTAAAAACAGACATCATGAGTATCATGGATGAATTCCACAAGGGGGATTTGGATTTGACTGAGTTCAACCGAGCTAATGTAGTTATGCTACCCAAGAAGGAGGAGGCATTGATGGTTAATGATTTTCGGCCGATCAGTATCATCAACCTTATTCCAAAATTGATTTAAAAAACGTTAGCAAATAGACTCAATCAGTACCTGCCGGCACTCATCTCCATAGAGCAAACCGCCTTCTTGCAAGGAAGATACATATCAGAAAACTTTATTGTGACTAGAGAAATCCTACACCATGTCTACAAAACTAGAAGGCCGACAATTTTCACAAAAATAGACTTTAGCAAGGCGTTTGATTCAATTGAATGGGGCTTTCTAATGGAGGTCATGAAGGCAAGACAATTTCCATCAAGATGGATAGGATGGATCAAAACTCTATTGGAGACTTCTTCCACCCGTTTATTAATCAATGGTGAGGCCACACAGTACTTCTCGCATGCACAGGGATTACGGCAGGGAGACCCAATCTCGCCGCTACTTTTCATTTTGGCAGTCGATGTGATGCAAAGAATGGTCCAGATGCTCAACAGAATACTACCCACACCAATTTCTCGCAAGATTGCAGACCCAATTTTATCACTACAGTATGCCGACGATACTGTATTTATCTCCCATGCTGACCATCAGACATTGGTGTCTTTCAAATTGATGCTTAGAGCATTCTCGACAGTGTCAGGGCTTCGCATCAACTTCTCAAAAAGTTCTATGGTGCCATTTAATTTGAGTCAAGACCAGATAGCTGAAGCATAGGCAATTTTGGGGTGTCAACGGGTCTCACTGCCAATACCATACCTAGGCATTCCTTTATCCATAACAGCCCCAAAAAGGATTGATTACATGCCTTTAATCGAGCGTTTTGATAAACGCCTTCAAGGATGGAGTTTGAAACTGCTCTCTAGAGGTGGTCGCCTTCAACTCACTAGGTCAGTTCTATCGGCACTACCCATCTACTTTATGACGTGCTTTAGGTTGCCTAAGTGGGTAATTCAGCGAATCGACAAAATCAGAAAAGGTTTCCTGTGGGGTAAGGGCGCCTGTAGGGGAATCTCGCTGATCAATTGGTCTCTGGCATGCATTCCAAGAAAGTGGGGGAGGTTTGGGGGTGATTAATTTGGAGATCCAAAACATAAGTTTGTTGTTGCGATGGTTATGGCGTCCGAATGAAGACCCTGGAGCGCTTTGGTCAACCATGATAATGAAAATTAGAGTCTCAAGGATCCAGGGCATGAATAGATAGAATTCTGGTGGGTCCTTCTTTTGGAAAGGCCTAATCAAAATCCTTCCATGGTTTGCTTGGAGCTGCAACCATCAAGGCATTGAGATAAGATGGAATTGGGGGAGGGAGGGAATCTACACTTCCAGATCGTTCTATCATAACATCATGACTGGAGGAAGGGAAAAATGGCCATTCTATGAGGTCTGGACTGCAAAAATACCACAAACGGTCGAAATTTTCATTTATCTGATGTTAAGAGGAAGTATTCTGACAAGGGATGTTTTGAGGGCAAGATTCATAGAATGCCCCTTGGAGTGTGCGCTTTGTCAACATCAACTTGAAACGGGTTATCATCTAATATTCCAGTGCCAATATGCTAAAATGGTTTGGCAATACATAGCAAGGAAAATAGGATTCAATCTGGTTCAATTGGAAGAGGATGTATGCTCCACCTGGGATGCTTCTTGGAGAAGGCTAAAACACAAGGGAAATACTAATTTTAAAATTCTGTCCCTCTGGCTGATTAGCGGATGCTGGCACATCTGGCTGCAACGAAACAACAAGATCTTCCGAGATGAAATTTTGCCACCTGAGATAGCAGCTTATAGAGCACTGGTGTTGGGTAGGGTGTGGTTAGCAAATATCGGAAAATAACAGTATAACATGATATTAGGAAGGGGTTATGAATGGGACCCCTGATGTAACGATGTAACTTCTTTGTAAATAACCCTTTTATTTCAATAAATTATTGGCAGCCCCTGCCATTTCATCAAAAAAAAACATAAGGAGACATCAGATTGAATTTTGAGTCCTCCTAGTTACCTAACTGACGGATATTGTTCAATAAAATTAGTGGATCCGAACCGTTCTTTTAATCATATTGAATTTGGATCCTCCCAATTACCTGACTGACGGATACTCTTCAATAAAATTAGTAAGATTGGTAGATTCAGACCGTTCTTTATTTTGGTAAAAATCATAAAGGAAATCTCTACATCTAAATGAGCACCAAATTTAGTTTGATCTATTTAGAAGTAATATGAACCGTAAAGTTGTGGACTCCACTTTACGGTTCCTGTGAGGATACTTGTTCAATCCGATTATGATCCCTTATAAACAATATGTAATTTTTATTATTTTACTCCATCTTTTATATGTTTTGCTTATTAATTATTTAATCGTAAAGATATTAGAATTATAGGTAACGCGCTGTCTGAATTAACTGTGTTATATTTATGTGGTTTGTAACCGTTACAAAAAATGTGTAGAATAATGATTTGATTTTTCTTCATATAATCAGCAAAAAAAAAATTATGTTGGAATATAAACTTGTACTGGGCTAGATATAACCATTATGGGTCGGGTCGGGAACCGATCACTCGAATTCCAAATAAAATTCAGACCCGTTTATATTCTTCTTAGATTTAAAGCTTGGTTCTCAATAAATAAAGAAAGCGTTGTAATACCGGATATAAATTAATCTGCTGTTATTCCAAAGGGATCACAGGATCCTGTTATTTCTATCACAATACACATATCGCGAGGCAAAATAAAAATTGTGCCCAAATCTCGATAAAGATCAATGGATGTGATCAGAGTAATAGTCATGTGATCCCTTTGAAATAACAGCAGATTTATTTCCTGTAATACCAGCTTGTCTTTTTATTTTTGGGTAGGGTAGATATTTCACAAAAACAACCGGTCTTTTGGAAAATTAAGTCAACTTGAAGAACTGCAAGTCTGCAAATGAAAGATCATAGGAAATACAATTACACAATTCATGCTACGCAATATTATTACTAAATATCAACTGGTCCCCAGTCCCAGATATCATGTTAATAAAAAATTAAAAACTCTATTTCATAGAAAATCCAAAAAAAAAAAATGACAACCTATATAGGATAGAGCAACTAGTGTGCTCAGATCTCAAACGCCAAACGCCCAAACTCGCATCTACTACAAACAGACATGCAACCTCAAAATTAATTCATAATTAACAAATTAACTTTTAATCATTTTTATTCAGTAGCTTGTGCTGCTTGTATAGTTGTATACTTGTATAGCAAACAGAGATTTTGCGACCCGATCGACCTATTCCTGCCCCAGTACCTTCTTCATGACCATGCATATAAACTCATAGACCGTCTTTGGGTCAGACAAGGCTTTGGCTACGCTCTCCCGCTCCTGGCACCGCTTGGCCCAGGCGACGATCCTCGGTGCTACTGCCTCAACATTTAATTTGGCAATCATCTCGAACATATAAAACCAGGAGGTGAATGGTACGAAAGCCACATCAACCAAACCGAAAGTGTCGCCACCGAAATACTTGTTGTCACCGAGCTGGACCTCGAGTAGCTGCAGGATCTCGATCATCTCCATTTTAGCAGCCTCCTTCTCTTCTTCCTTCGGCTTCCATAGCCGGCTCGTGCAATCATACACCTGTAATTACAGAAACATATGAGAACGAGTAGCTATATATAATTGATTTCAATTTTTAAAAATATGAATTAATAATATGTAATTTGTTATGGAGAATATTTTTGAGCAAATATAAACAAATAATTAAACAGAGTTAAATTTTCCTCAAAAATAAATAAATAGAGTTAAAGGAAACCTTCTTGTCCACATAATCAGCCCAGAAGCGTGCCTGAGCCCTTTGATATGGATCGGATGGCATCAATGGCGTCTTGTCAGACCACACCTCATCGATATACTGGACTATTGTCAGCGATTCAAACACCGTTTTACAATCATGGATCAGAACTGGTATATTTTTGTGTACCTGGTTGGATTTGATCAACAGCTCGCTCTTGCTGGACAAGTTCTCTTCTTTGTGCTCGTATTCGACCCCTTTCTCGGCCAAGGCAATACGCACTCTCTGGCCGAAGGGGCTGGCCCAAAAATCCAGGAGCATTACACCTTTCTGAGATGCCATTGATGAAATGGAGGTCGGGCTTGAGGTTTAATTTTCTGGTAAGTTAGTGACTTGTATATATCCGTTTTTGTTAGAAGGCAGTTGAGCTGGAACTTGAGGAGGTGGGGAGGCTGTGTGGGGGATATTTATGTGAGATACAATTCTTATTTATAATTAATTAAGTAGGTTTTTGACTATTCAGTTCATTGCTAACCAAATATGTGACGAAAAATTATCCAGAATCTTTTACTTATAGAAATTATATAAAGTAGTTTAAAGTACGTATACTTGCAAAAAAAAAAAAAAAAAAGGTTTAAAGTACGTATTAGATAGACTGTATTCATATTTCAATCTCATAGAAGCACTCAAATGTTTTCGGTTCCTTGAGTGAATCTAAGTAAACAGAAAAGAGAAAGAAAAAAAAAGTCAAGTTCCCTTGGAGACTATATTGTCGACTGCGCATACCCCGTAGAGAATTCCATTTTGGTTTCTCTTAGGGTCTGATCGGAAAGGAGCTTTTCTAGCGTAAGCGAGAAACAGAAATAGAATTGACGCTGCTCGTCTGATCGGAAGAGAACGATCAACTGGAAAAGAAACGAATTGGCATGATTTGAAGGCGTCGAAATCGCGAAGAGAAATCCGGCCAAAAAGGTAGAGATTTGACAAGAATTGTTTCTGCGGAAGTGAAGTATGATATTTTTCCTGCGATACCCTTCTCTTCTATAGCTTGTGAGGTCTCTACCAAAGCGAAAGAAGACAAAAAAAATAGAAAGAATAAATAAAACGAGGTTCCAACGAACCAGCAATTTCTAGTGATTAAGGATTTACTCTAACGCAAGTATCTAGGTTAATCTCTTTTCCGATTCAGGCTAATTTTTTTTTTTTTATTTCATTGTGATACTTTACGCAGGTACCAAATTACTTCCAATGATCTTATTAAGGATGAATCCCTTTTCCAATTATTGTATTTATTATATTGTGATTCAATGTTTTACTATTTAAATAGTACAGGTTAATCCCCAAGTTAACTTAGGTTAATCTACTAATTATGTTTGTTGCAAATTAAAGATTAGATTAATCCACTTAGTGCATTGGATTGGTTGATTTATTAATTAATTGAATATGCAAGAAAATAAATTAATTTTCTGTTAAGTTGTATTTTTATTTGTTGTGTTTGTTGCAAATTAAATACGTCTTTGGATTTTAAATGCTGTTGATAAATCTGAAGCCTCACATCTGATTTCTGCAGCTTCAAGCCTGTTAAGAGTCTTAGTATTATGTAAGGATATGAGTGTTAAGAATCTTAGTATTATTAATGAATGCTACGGTTGTCAAATGAATCCCTTTTCCAATTATTAATAAGCCTGTCATAAAAATAGATCAATAATATCTGAGTTTAGAAAAAGCACATAGAAAAACAGTTATTGTATCTGTATACTAAATAATAACAAGGATAAAAGTGTAATTTTCTCTTAAAGTGAAATCATTTCTTTTGATTATGCACGCTTCCAATCAAAAATTAGAGATGAATTCAATTCTTTTCTATTTTGATTCCGATCAACAAAATTCAATTGAAAATCGTCTCTATTGAATTCTATTGAATTGAAATCTATTGAACTCTATATCTATTTTGTTCCGATCACACCCTTACAAAGAACTGCAAAAGAACTTAATTTCTTCTGTGATATCGAAATATGAACGCGACCCATCTAATTTGATAAAAATAAAAATGTTTTGCAAACTTATTTATTTTGTAGTTTTATAACACTTAGACATGAATTAAAGATTAAAGATAAAAAAAAAAAAAGATAAATTTGATGAGGAATGAACTTGCATTCAACTTGATTTTTTTTTTAATATTGAATACATATAATTTATTTGTAACAATATGCATATTCTCTCCATAAATAAATTAATACAAATAACTTCTTAAAACTATCCTACATATTAAATACAGAACATGTTCCTTAATTTAGTCTGATAACTTTTGTTGCTAATCATAACATCATCCTAAATATAAATATGTCGTAAATAAATTGTGGATGAGAGGCGATACTGTATTTTTGCATGGTTGCCAAGTAAGTATTTCACAAAATAATAATAAAAAGGACACTACACACTTATATTTTCCATCAAGAACCATTCTGTAATTCTTAATTAAATAATTGCTTCATTGTTCAAAGCATTAATTGCTCTAGCAATTTTCTTTGGAAATTCATTAAACCAAACTCATAGAACATGTAATATGTAATGATTCAAGTGCTTGTCTAATAGCAAAACAAGTATGGTTTTATATGGGGGCCTGCCAAGATGTTAGTTATACCTGGGATACAATGTCAGATATTACTCATTTTGCTAGACAATTACCTCCTACTCATAAACATGCATTGTTACTTGTATTCAGTGCAGTTAGTTGGACAATCTGGAAATATAGGAATGAGCTCTGCTTTCAATGAGGTAAGAGAAAATCTATTCGCCAACTAATTTTACTTATACTCTCTCTTATTCATTATTGGACAAGGGGTGTCAAACCACAGGTTTAGGAAGCAATAGCAATATGGCTGCCGCCAACACTGGATGTTCTGCCTTTGGCCAGCTGACACCCTGATGAAGAAGGGACTGACGAGCAGCATCCATCTAATGAAGACCCAGGGCACCAGATCGTTCCATATGGAGACGTCCCCATTTTTTGAGTCATTTCAGCTGTTTGAAGCCAATTTTTTGTGTTGTTGTTTTACCCCAGCCCTTGTGTGGCTTAGATATGATTTTGATACTAGCTACATGTGGTTTGTTTTCACAGCTTATATGTTTTGTGATGGACATTCTTACTCGGGTTTTTGCAGTTTCCTTTATTAGCTAACTCATTTTGAGACTCGGGATGTAAGTTACTTTTCTTGCTTCAATGAAGTGGGCATTAGCCTTATTATAAAAAAAGTAATGATTCAAGTGTATTTAAAAAAAAAGTTGTTTTTTTATAACTATAGAATTAAAATATCGAAAAACATATATATTGTTCTTTTAGAAATACTCTTTAAACAGATCTATTATTTTTTTAAAATTGTTTTTCAATTGGATTATTTTATTCTTAAGAACAATAAAATTCCTCTGTAGCTTTGTTTTAGCTCAAACTAGAGGTTTGACAATACCGGGCGGGTCAAATCCAGTCCGGTCCGCCCGTGCCCGGTACCCGACCGGACTATGCTTGTGTCCGGGTATGCACGGGTACACAGGTACATGGGTTCGGGTATGAAAAGGATTGGATCCGGTTTTTAGGACAAAAACCCGCGTGAACCCGGATCGAATTAAACTCGTGCCCGCCCGGACCGGCCCGTAAACTCGTGAACCTGTGCCCGTGCCCGCCCTGCCCGTGGCCGGTTAAAATAATTCAATTTTTTTTTGAAAAAATTGAATTCGATTCCCCCCCTCCCATCCGTGTCCGTGTCCGTGCCCCCACCTGTGACATGACTTGAGTTGACAATTATTTTTTTAATATGTAGATAATATTTTAGTGATTAGATTGAGATTTGATAACTTTTTTAATAATCATTAGCATTCATCTTATATGTGTATGTATATACATATATTATACATGTATTATATATATATATATATACAGAGTTGGGCTATGGTGCATTGCAATGTATAACCTATTTTGTACATTGGACTATAAATCACCAGATTCAAAGTCCAAATAATCGATCCAAACCGTTCATCTTGTTCTCCATATTAATATGTGTTTGGAGACCAAATTTTACCTTTTTTTTAATTTTTTTACTATTTTTTTAGATTTATTGAAAATTACTATTTTCAGACAAATCTGGACCATAAAAAATAGCGATTTTCAATAAATCTAAAAAAATAGTAAAAAATTTCGAAAAAAATGTAAAATTTGGTCTCCAAATACATATTAATATGGAGAACAAGATGAACGGTTTGGATCGGTCATTTGAACTTTGAATCCGGTGATTTATAGTCCAATGTAAAAAGAGGCTATACATTGCAATGCACCATAGCCCAACTCTATATATACATATACATATATATACATGTATTATATTATATATACATATACATATATTATATTATATTATATATACATATACATATACATATACATATACATATACATATACATATACATATACATATACATATACATATGCGAGCAAAGCTAGGGTGTGATGTGCTCACAAAGAGAGTTTGGTGAGCACAACTTCAAAAGTATATCGGATCGACTTCAAACGCCGAATCCAAACCGTGAAATTCATATACTTCATGAGTGATGCATGTACATGCAAAATTTTGAAAGTTTTGAGTTTATTTGCTACAAGGTCAAGTGGTCAAAGAAAGAGTAAGTCTATGGTACTATGCATATTACGATTTGGCCCGTAATACGACTCAATATTTGACTTTTCAAAATCCTAACAGTCGATCTGAACCGTTCATCTTGTTCTCCATATTAATATGTGTTTGGAGACCAAATTTTATATTTTTTGAAATTTTTGTACTATTGTTTTAGATTTATTGAAAATCACTGTTTTTGGATAGTCCAGAATTTTCATATCAAGTAATTTTCTAAATATCTAAAAAAATAGTAAAAAAATTTCAAAAAAAATGTAAAATTTGGTCTCCAAACACATATTAATATTGAGAACAAGATGAACGGTTCAGATCGACCATTAGGATTTTGAAAACTCGAATATTGAGCCGTAGCACGGACCAACCCGTGATATGCATAGTACCATAGACTCACTCTCAAAGAAATGAATATTTTATAAGTTAATTTATAAGTTGTTTTATATATTCAATTTTTATCATTTCTTTGACCGCTTGACCTTGTAGCAAATAAACTCAAAACTTTCAAAATTTTTATATGTACATGCATCATTCATGAAGTACATGGATTTCAATGGTTTGAATTCGGTATTTGAAGTCGATCCGATATATTTTTGAAGTTGTGCTCACCAAACCCTCTTGGTGTGCACATCACACCCTAACTTTGCTCTACATATACATATATTATATTATATATAGAGAGAGAGATGGGCTATGGTGCATTTCAATGCATAGGCACCCTTGTGCATTGGAACCATAAATCATCGATTCAAAGTCCAAATGACTGATCCAAACCGTTCATCTTGTTCTCCATATTAATATGTGCTTGGAGACCAAAATTTACATTTTTTGGAATTTTTTTACTATTTATTAAGCTACTTTGAAAATCGCTGATCTGATGGTCCAGAAATTTTTACTGTTCACCCAGATTTTCAGATTTTTAATAAATCTAAAAAAATAGTAAAAAAATTCCAAAAAATGTAAAATTTGATCTCCAAGCACACATTAATATGGAGAATAAGACGAACGACTCGGATCGGTCATTTGGACTTTAAATCGATGATTTATGGTTCAATGCACAAGGGGCATATGCATTGCAATGCACCATAGCCCATCTCTATATATATATTATACATATATTATACATATATACATAGCCCATGCGGCTGCAAATATCTCTCCTCTATATTATGCACCTTAATTTGAATTGGATGACAGAAAGTCCAACGGCTGGGATTTATTGATCTAAATTCGGATTGAATCTGAGCTATCTAAACAAATAATCTGCTTTCTTTTGATTAAATACACCCTTTCTCTTTGTAGAAGTCTAAATTTTGTTCAAATTAGACCCGCTACATGTGTAGCCACACATCTTGCCACAAATATTTTTGTTCTGCACCGTTGGATCTGAATTAAAAATCGTGCAGATTGAATCTTGCAATTTTTTTCGCTGGGAGCGCTGCGCCTCTCCCCAGCAAATTATCGTTTTGCCCGTCTACCTCCCCGATCCCTTCTTCCAAAGAAAAAAAGAAAAAACCCTAGAGCGAGCGAGACAGGAGGAAACAGGGAACGACGATTCTCTTCGGAGCGAATTTTTTCTGATCGGAAGGAGAGAGCGAGCGAGAGAGAAGGAGACAGCGAACAACGATTCTCTTCGGAGCGAATTCGTCTGAGCGGAGGCCCTTACGTTGGAGAGATTTATGCGCTCTCTCTGCTCCCCTCCTCCTCTCCCTTCCCCCTTCTCCTTGCTGGTATCGGATCAGACTTACTGCTGTATGATCTCAAATCTGGAAACCTATGCTCAACCCGATCCACCAGTTTCTTCTCAGGATCACGCTCTCCAGGTTCAATTCGTTACTTTGCATTAGGGATCTTCTTTTTTATTTGGTTTTTTGCGGTGAGGAGCATTCGATTTCGAATTTCTAGCATTTGGGCATCTAATGAGGCCAAATTAGGCTTAATTAATAGGGTCAACTGTTGAATAAACACATTATATGAACTAATTGAGTCTCAGTTGAGTTTAGTTCGGTTGATTCTTATCTAAAACAGTTGTTAGGCAAGGTTTATGTTGGTTTTGAAGAGAAATTCAGTGTGTCTGATTTTTAATTTCCAAGTATTACATGTTTGATTTACCTAGGAGTACCAGAACCATTTTTTGTACATTAATTGTTTTTGTGTTATTCAATTGGTAATGCATCCTGTGTTTATTAGTTAAATTAATTTGTTTTTATGGAAAAGTGAGATATTTGCTACTAAGGAACATTTTTGTTTCATAGATATATTGTATCTAGAAGACATCTATAAAAAGTTAACAAAATGCCCTTAATATGTTGTGAACTTCTGGTTTGTAACACATGTTCTATTTAACTAATGTAATCAAGTGTTTTGTTTTATATTAATAGGAGCGCAAGAAGCCAAGTCCCTGCTTTCTGATACAACACAACTCACATCTAGCTCAATTAAACAAAAGAGCAAGTCCTTTGTTTATCACATTTTTTTTTATTCTCAATAGCTTACTTTGAATTTGCTTTGTTTCAGATTCACCGAGCACTTGAGCAAACACAATGATGTATTTAGCATTGTAAAAAATAAAAATGGAAAAGAAAAAATAGGCCAACATCTTAAATTTAATCCTTCACTAAAATCATACGAGGCTAGAAGAGAAGCAGTTGCACATGTCATTAAATGCTTAGGCAACCTTATTCCAGGTATTCAAAATGAGGTACTTCTATACTTTCTCATAATTGGCCTTTTGTGAAATTTGCATAGCATGTTTTATATAATGAGATAACTCTGTCCAATCATATACTTATTTTCTTATATATAATTCAGTTGTATCCCGTGACATTAGCATTTGGAGTGCCCCCTTTCTTCTCATTGGAGCGTGCAGCTGCCCCTTATTTTGGCATAAAGGTCTAAAATACCCTTCAATTTTTTTTTCCCTTTTCAAACCCGTATGTAATTCATTATACTAAAAGACAATAGTACATAGTTCAAAAGAAAACCAGAATATTACATAGATACCAGAAAATACTGATAAATATCATAAATTACCAGAAAGCACTGGTGAATACCAGAAAATACTGGTAAATACTGATCAATTTATGTTACCATTCAAGGAACTGCTAACATGTATATTTCTTTGTACCTTATTACTTATTATTTATGCATTACCTATTTTGATCAATTAATTAATATATGATTAGGCTTATGGAGTACACATGAATGGATATGTGGAGATTGACGGTGAAAAGTTTTTGTGGGTTGCTAAAAGAAGCGAAGATAAACCTACTTTTCCTGGAATGCTCGATCACATTGTTGCTGGTGGATTGCATTGGTTTGTGATTTAAATAGTTTATAATTATACACCCAATATTTTATATTTTGCAAATAAAACCCAACAGTAAAAGTCAATAGTTAAGTGAGGACAACAATGGCTGAATTGTCCTTGTGTTAACCAAACCAAATTGCTCATTATTGGTTTGAATTAGAAAAAAAACGGATAATAGTGGGAATTAACCAGCTGATTTCTATTAGAAATCATGAAAAGGTTTTGGTACCAACCATTTGGTTCCATAATTCTCAATAAAATACCTAAAAAAACACAGAGAAATTCCTAACTAGCTATATCGGGTGTCATCCATAATGGGTGTGGACCCGTTATGGTTGATTTCTGCTCAATTTTGGCTTGGAGAGTAGGGGCAAAAGGCATCAACATTTAATTTGATGTAACTTGCAGTAACACTAATGTCTCAAACAATGTAGGTTTCAAATATGAAAAATGCTCTGTAATGTGAAAGCATGATGAAATATTTTCTCTCCTTTTATAATCATTTTGTCAGTCTTATATTAAACCTGTGCCATGGTCAAGTGTGTGTTTGCATATCTAAATTGACAAGAATGGGTTTTATTTAATTTGAAGAAACTACCTCATTAGATTTTGTTGTTTCAAGTAGTTTCCAGTAGGGAAATTTATTTCTTTAAATGATCATTTCAATTAACATACTGCATATTATGCTCTGAAGTAAAAAAAAAATGGCACATTATGTATTTGAGAAAAAGACATCCTATATAAAGAAAGAGTATGCTAGACCAACAATTTCCTTAATCTATTCCATAATTTCCCTTTTACATAATTACCCTTTTTAACTAGATTCTCAACAAAAGAGTATGCTAGACTAATAATTTGGTTTTAGAAAGAGTGAGGCTATGGTACTATACATAGCACGGATTAGTCTGTACTATGGATCTATATCTGTGTTTTAAAAGTCCAAACAGTTGATATGAAAATGTACCTATCTAAAAAAAAATAGTACAAAAATTCTAAAAAATGTAAAACTTGATCTACAAGTACATTTTCATATGGAGATCACATTGAATGGTTCAGGTAAACTGTTTGGACTTTGAAAGTGAAATTATTGATCCATAGTGCAGAGTAATACGCGCTATGCGTAATACCATTGCCTAACTCTTTTAGAAATGGAATGTAGCCAGGTGGCATTTAGCATTAATATTTTATATTCAATTAGTACATCAATTTGTTTTCAGCCACATGGAATTTCATGCAAGAAGAACATAATTAAGGAATGTGAAGAAGAAGCTGGAATCCCGGCTTCTATATCTACCAAGCATACAACACAACCTTGTATTTTTATCTAAATATAAGAAATTTATGTTTTTTTATAGTTTGTGGTGGTATTGGTTTTTGAGTGTTATACCTGTAGGGGCAGTTTCGTACATTGATATAGAGGGATATCGGTACAAAAGAGATGCACTTTTCTGCTATGATCTGAAGCTGCCTCCAGATTTTGTTCCCAAAAATGAAGGTTCTACTCTTTTTTTATAGAGTGAGGCTATAGTAATATGCATATTACAGATCAACCTGTCCTATGGATCCATATTTCTATTTCCTCAAGGATAAGATTCAAGTATGAAAATCAGGTTTCTCACCAAAGTAAACAAAAAATATAATATGTTTTTAAAAAGTTTTCGATTACAAAGGTTCCATGGTGAATGTGCATTTTGTTTCAGTCCAGTTGGCAAATTATTATTGGGAAGTAAGATTCAGAACTGATTACAGTTTAAACTTGTCTTTAAACTTAAAATAGATACTTAAGTAGTGTAAAAAAAAAACCTTTTGACCAGTTTGTATAAATGTAATTGTCATATATTACGAATTAGAGAGCTCTACTTTTCATATTTTGTTTGTTCATTTTCAGAAATATTTGACTACATCGAAGAAGATCAGACTGATAATGATACTAATTTTTTTTTATGTTATAATTAATCAGTTTTTTTTTTTCATTTGTTGTTGTTTCTTTTACTAATTAAGGTTAGTATTTTCTAACAATTGTATTGAAAAAATATATATTTTTTTACTATTCCACACCCTGGTTCTATACACGGTTAAATTGAAAATAAAGTTTATGTTATTTATTATCTCTATGTATAATCTTAATGTTCAATCTGATATTATGTCTCCGTTGCAACGCATGGGTACGATACTAATATACAGATATACAGATATTTCACAAGAATAACACCCGTCTTTTCAAAAATTAAGTCAACTTGAACTGCAAATGAAAGATCATAGGAAATACAATTACACAATTCATGCTATGCAATATTATTACTAAATATCAACTTCAGCCGCTAGATATTATGTTCATAAAAAACTTTATTTGACAGAAAATCCAAAAATACATCACAACAGAAGAGCAACAAGTGTGCTTAAATCCTTAAAATACCAATTAATACCACATCTAATACAAATTAACAACACGCACCCTCAGAATTTTTATCATTTTTTTCAGTAGCTTTTAGTCGTACAGCAAGCAGAGATTTTGCGACCGATCAACCTATTCCAGCCCCATTAGCTTCTTCATCATACATACAAAATCATAGAAATTCTTTGGGTCAGACAAGGCCTTGGCCACACTCTCCCGTTCCTGGCACCGCTTGGCCCAGGCGATGATTCCCGGTGCTATTTGCTCAACATTTAAGTTGGCGCACATCTCAAATGTATAAAACCAGGAGGTGAATGGCACCAAAGCTACATCAACGAAACCGAAAGTGTTGCCACCGAAATACTTGTTGTCGCCAAGCTGGGTCTGGAGTAGCTGTAGGATCTCGATCATCTCCTTTTTAGTAGCCTCCAGCTCCTGTCCCTTCAGCTTCCTGCTTAGCCGGCCTCCGCAATCATACATCTGTTACTGAAACTTATGAGTGACTACTGTCTACTGATATATAAATGATTTCAATTTTTAAAAATATGAATTAATAATATGTAGTTTTTTATAAAGACTTAATATTTTGGAGTAAATATAGACAAATAAATAAATAAAGTTAAATGAAACCTTCTTGTCCACATAATCAGCCCAGAAGCGTGCCTGAGCCCTTTGATGTGGATCGGATGGCATCAATGGCGCCTTGTCAGACCACACCTCATCGATATACTGGACTATTGTCAGGGACTCGCAAACCGTTTTACCATCATGAATCAGAACTGGTATCTTTTTGTGTACCGGGTTGGATTTGAGCAACAGCTCGCTCTTGCTGGACAAGTCCTCTTCTTTGTGCTCGTATTCGACCCCTTTCTCGGCCAATGCAATGCGCACTCTCTGGCCGAAGGGGCTGGACCAAAAATCCAGGAGCATTACACCTTTCTGAGATGCCATTGATGAAATGGAGGTCGGGCTTGAGGTTTAATTTTCTGGTAAGTTATTGATTTGTATATATCTGTTTTTGTTAGAAGGCAGTTGAGTTGGAACTTGAGGAGGTGGGGAGGCTGTGTAGGGGATATTTATGTGAGATACAATTCTTATTGGTAATTAATTAAGTAGGTTTTTGACTATTCAGTTCATTGCTAAACAAATATGTGACGAAAAATTATCCAGAATCTTTTACTTGTAGAAATTATATAAAGTAGTTTAAAGTACGTATTAGATAGACTGTATTCATATTTCAATCTCATAGAAGCACTCAAATGTTTTCGGTTCCTTGAGTGAATCTAAAGTAAACAGAAAAGAGAAAAAAAAAAAGTCAAGTTCCCTTAGAGACTACATTGTCGACTGCGCATACCCCGTAGAGAATTCCATTTTGGTTTCTCTTCTGTGATATCGAAATATGAACGCGACCCATCTAATTTGATAAAAATAAAAATGTTTTGCAAACTTATTTATTTTGTAGTTTTATAACACTTAGACATGAATTAAAGATTAAAGATAAAAAAAAAAGATAAATTTGATGAGGAATGAACTTGTATTCAACTTAATTTTTTTTTTTTTTTTATATTGAATACATATAATATTTTTGTAAACAATGCATATTCTCTACATAAATAAATTAATACAAATAACCTCTTAAAAATATCCTACATATTAAATACAGAATATGTTCTAAATATAATTATGTCGTAAATAAACTGAGGATGAGAGGCGATACTGTATTTTTGCATGGTTGCCAAGTAAATATTTCACGAAATAAATAAAAAATTACACTACACACCTATATTTCAGAATATGTTCTTAATTCAATAATTGCTTCATTATTCAAACTTCAAAGCATTAATTGCTCTAGCAATTTTCCTTGGAAATTCATTAAACCAAACTAATAGAACAGGTAATCTGTAATGATTCAAGTGTATTTAAAAAAATAGTTTTTTTTTATAACTATATAATTAAATTATCGAAAAACATATATATTGTTCTTTCAGAAATACACTTTAAACATATCTATTATTAAAAAAAAATTGTTTTTCAATTGGATTATTTTATTCTTAAGAACAATAAAATTGCTCTGTAGCTTTGTTTTAGCTCAAACTATACAAATCATAATCGTGTACGAATATCAATACCGCAAAATTAAAATTAGCAGGTAATGAAAATATAACCCAATTGTTGAAAATTTCTAGCAAAATTAAAGTTAGCAGGTTATATACTATCGAATCTAAGTCCGGCTACCAGTGTCATATTAACTTAAATATTACTAATTTAAAAATCTATCGAATCGACTTTAAATGATAAATTCAAATCATTCAAACTGATCTACTTCACGCGTTATGCGTTTACATGCAAATTTACAATTATTTAAATTTATTTAGTATTTAGTCAAGCGTCAAATGGAGGAGTTTTTAAAGTTATTTTTTACACATTTATTTTTCATCATTTTGACCGACCACTTAATTTGATACTAAAACAATTCGAAAAATTATAAATTTTGTATTATTTATTGAGTATATCGGTTTGAATTTATTGTTTGAAATTTATATAATAAATTTTAAAATTAATAGCATGTGACATCCATGCCACGGTAACTGGACTCATCAAAGCAATTAAAAAATACATTCGGATATTCAAGAATCTAGGAAATAGCCAGGGAGAGTCAATCATTTATTTCAATATATTATTTCATTAATTTTATCACGTCATAATGTTTGTGTGGTTTTAGATTTTGTCATTGGCTGAAAAGTGAAAAGTGTTAACCTAGGGATTTCTTAGAGGTAGCAAAATATGTGGAAGCAATTAGCGCTAGGTGTAATACAAAAAGTCAAGATCTAATCGTTAATTTGGGGATAGAATTTGGCGGATGAATTGACTAGTCAACAAGTCTAATTGAGGAAGAAAGGAAATTGGGTAGGACTGTTCGTTTAAATGATATGACGCGTCATAAAATCAACAAGTCTAATTGAGGAAGAAAGGAAATTGGGTAGGACGGTTCGTTTAATGATATGACGCGTCATAAAATCATTTATGACGTCATAAAGTGTTAACCTAGAGATTTTATCACGTCAAATTTATTGAAAGCGTCATATGGTTTAAATGTTGTCATATCTGAATTAACTGTGTTAGATCAAAAATTACGTATAATAGTGACTTGATTTTTTGAGTAGAACTAAGGTATTTTTAGTTGAGTGAGTCTATGGTACTATGCATATTAAGATTTGGCACCGTGTTACGGCTCTATATTCGAGTTTTCAAATTCTAACGGTTGATCCGAACCGTTCATCTTGTTCTCCATTTTAATATGTGTTTGGAGACCAAATTTTACATTTTTTTGAAATTTTTTTACTATTTTTTTAGATATTTAGAAAATCACTTGATCTGAAAATTCTGGACCATCCAAAAACAGTGATTTTCAATAAATTTCAAAAAATAGTAAAAAAAATTCAAAAAATGTAAAATTTGGTCTCCAAACACATATTAATACGGAGAACAAGATGAACAGTTCGGATCGACCGTTAGGATTTGAAAACTCGAATATAGAGCCGTAGCACGGTGCCAAATCATAATATGCATAGTACCATAGACTCACTCTTTTTAGTTTCATCAAGTTCTTTTGTGAACTTAACTAAAAATCTATGGGATTGATTCTAAACGAGTAATGGGTTTACATGTTAAATTTATAAAATTTTTAACTAATTTAGAATAAAATCAAGTGGTAAAAAAATGATTTATAAATTAATTTTAGTACATTCATTTTTTTACAGTTTTACTTTATACTAAATTAGTTTGAAAATTTATAAATTTGACATGTAAAGTAGATCGATTTTGACGATATATTATTTGAAGTTAATACAGTATATTATTTGGTTAAACTGACGAAAGAAGCTTGACTTTTAAAATCACCCTAATTCTACTCTTGATTTTTCTGTATAAATTAAGCGGTGGGGATATAAATTTGTATTGGGCCAGATATATGGCCATTATGGGTCGGGAACTGATCACTCTAATTCCAAATAAAATTCAAGCTCGTTTATATTCTTCTTAGATTTAAAGCTTGGTCCTCAAGAAACAAAAGAAGCGTTGTCACAACAGCTTGTGTACAAATGCTTGTGATTTTTGGGAGTAGATATTTCACAAGAACAACCCGTCTTTTCGAAAATTAAGTCAACTTAAACTGCAAATGAAAGATCATAGGAAATACAATTACACAATTCATGCTATGTAATATTATTACTAAATATCAGCTTCAGCCGCTAGATATTATGTTCTTAAAAAACTTTATTTCACAGAAAATCCAAAAATACATGACGACATAAGAGCAACAAGTGTGCTCAATTCAAATCCTTAAAATACCAATTAATACCGCATCTAATACAAATTAACAAAACGCACCCTCAGAATTTTTATCATTTTTTTCAGTAGCTTTTAGTTGTACAATTTCATAGATATTTTAAGGATATTCCATGGATACAATTTCATAGATATTCTTTGGGTCAGACAAGGCCTTGGCCACACTCTCTCGTTCCTGGCACCGCTTGGCCCAGGCGATGATTCCCGGTGCTACTGCCTCAACATTTAAGTTGGCGCACATCTCAAATGTATAAAAACCGGAGGTGAATGGCACCAAAGCTACATCAACGAAACCGAAAGTGTTGCCACCGAAATACTTGTTGTCACCGAGCTGGGTCTGGAGTAGCTGCAACATCTCGATCATTTCCTTTTTAGCAGCCTCCTGCTCCTCTCCCTTCAGCTTCCATAGCCGGCTTCCGCCATCATACATCTGTTACTGAAACTTATGCATGACTACTGTCTACTGATATATAAATGATTTCAATTTTTAAAAATATGAATTAATTAATAATAGTTTATTATAAAGACTTAATATTTTGGAGTAAATATAGACAAATAATTAATAAATAAAGTTAAATGAAACCTTCTTGTCCACATAATCAGCCCAGAAGCGTGCCTGAGCCCTTTGATATGGATCGGATGGCATCAGTGGCGCCTTGTCAGACCACACCTCATCGATATACTGGACTATTGTCAGCGACTCGCAAACCGTTTTACCATCATGAATCAGAACTGGTATCTTTTTGTGTACCGGGTTGGATTTGAGCAACAGCTCGCTCTTGCTGGACAAGTCCTCTTCTTTGTACTCGTATTCAACCCCTTTCTCGGCCAAGGCAATGCACACTCTCTGGCCGAAGGGGCTTGCCCAAAAATTCAGGAGAATTACACCTTTCTGAGATGCCATTGATATGAAATGGAGGTCGGGCTTGAGGTTTAATTTTCTGGTAGTTAGTGGAGTTGAAACTTGAGGAGGTGGGGAGGCTGTGTAGGGGATATTTATGTGAGATACAATTCTTATTGGTAATTAATTAAGAGAAAAGGTATCATCCCCCCACCTTCAGTCCCCCGATAATCCCCGCCGACTTTTTCACGCGGTTTCAATATTTTTAACGGTCCATCTCAAACTGCTTATTTAAAGCTTTTCCAATTCCTCTCTGTTCACTTTCACCTCTCAAAATTTAATTGCCAAATAAGAACGGAATCGTTTGTCCTTTTTACTCTTTTATATTAAAATAATATAAAGTTTATGGTTTGAGATGTTGAATCAATATTTTAACATAAAATTTCATCATGACATTTTGTTTTTTTCACAGAACTGTTAACTTATTTGAAAGGTTGAGAAGTTTTTATGTTTACAGAATTTGTTGACAGAAATGAGAAGTTTTTATGTTGACAGAATTTGTTAAATTAGTTTATAGGATTTAGTATTGATGTTTACAGAATTAGTTGAATTAGTTTACAGGATTTAGTATTGATGTTTACAGTATTGATGTTTACAGAATTGAAAGTTTTATGTTTACAGGATTTGTTAAATTAGTTTACAGGATTTAGTATTGATGTTTACAGAATTAGTTGAATTAGTTTTATGTTTACAGGATTTATGTTTACAAAGTTTTAATGTAGTCATTGTTAGTTTTTAGTTTTGAAAAGCTGTTTATAGGATTACATAGTTTTGTTTACAGGATTACTTTGTCATAGTTATAGGATTACAACGTTTTGTTTACAGGATTACTTTGATATAGTTACAGTATTGGGTTACTATTGTGATTATAGTTTGGACACTTGCAGAATAATTTTTAAAGAGTATGCAAGTAGTGATTTGTATGATGTAAAATTGTTGTAATTTTTTTTTCTTTCAGTGTTATGTTGTATATGTTTCCAAAAATGTTGAAAGAATTTGAATTGCTAATAGAATAATTCATATATGTTTACAAACTTTATTGATAATGTTTATAGAATTTTTACTATTTTACATTATCTTGTTTAAGTTATCAACTTTTTTGTAGAAACGTAAATTTAATTTAATTTATTTTACTTTAAAAAAAAATTATTTTGAAATATGAAATTTATTATAATATTTTTTTATAATATTTTTCTTAATTTTTTAATTCACATAAATTGTTCACTAATATTTACAGAAGTATCTAAAATAAAAGAAAATTAGAAAATGGATGCAACATACAAACTGTTAAACGGACACCTTCTAGAAGGTGTGGAAAAAAATTATAAAATCTGGTCCCGGTTATAACTTCTAGAAGGTGGTCCCCATATAACTGCTAACTGTACTTTGATTGTACTTTCTTAGTTTGACCACGCAATTTGGACTGATTTCACGCATTTTGCTTTGGACGCACGCAGTTTCATATGTGCAGCATCAATTGCAGTTGTTTACAGAATTATTTGCATAACATTACCGGATCTGATAGACTTGTTTACAGGATTAGTGTTAAAGGTCCGGGGATTTTTGGGGGACTGAGGTCCGGGGACTATTAGCTGCTCCCATTAATTAAGTAGGTTTTTCACTATTCAGTTCATTGCTAACCAAATATCTGACGAAAAATTATCCAGAATCTTTTACTTATAGAAATTATATAAAGTAGTTTAAAGTACGTATTAGATAGACTGTATTCATATTTCAATCTCATAGAAGCACTCAAATGTTTTCGGTTCCTTGAGTGAATCTAAAGTAAACAGAAAAGAGAGAAAAAAAAAGTCAAGTTCCCTTAGAGACTACATTGTCGACTGCGCATACCCCGTAGAGAATTCCATTTTGGTTTCTCTTCTGTGATATCGAAATATGAACGCGACCCATCTAATTTGATAAAAATAAAAATGTTTTGCAAACTTATTTATTTTGTAGTTTTATAACACTAATAACCAGTGTTTTAAAATGCGGCCGCATGGGCCGCATATGCGTATGCGGTCGGCAGCCGTGCTTAGAATGCCCATGCGTTTTTTTCATGCGGCCGCATATGCGGTCCGAATATGCAGTCATGCGGATTAAAAATGCGGCCATGCAGTTTTGATAATTTGATTATATTTAATTTTAATTAAAATTTATATTAAAAAAATCAAAAAATTATTGTTGGTTATGTTATTATGTGAAAATAAATTCAAATATATGAATATGAATATGAATATATATATATATATATATATATATAGAGGTAGTCTACGGTGAGTTGCGAAGTAAAACGCGTTTCTACTTCACGCTGTATTTTTATTTTGAAAGTCCAAATTACCGATCCGAACCGTTAGATATTTAATCCATATTGAAATGTGCTTGGAGACCAAATTTTACATTTTTTGGAATTTTTTTGCTATTTATTAAGCATTTTTTAAAATTGCTGTTTTGCTGTGAACAGTAAAATTTTCTAGACCATCAGATCAGCGACTTTCAAAATTGCTTAATAAATAGTAAAAAAATTTCAAAAAATGTAAAATTTGGTCTCCAAGCACATTTCAATATGAAGAACAAGATGAACGGTTCGGATTGACGTTTTGAACTTTAAAATCGCAAAATATGAGCGTGAAGTAAAATAGTCGCTTTACTTCGCAACTCACCGTAGCCTAGCTCTCTCTCTCTCTCTATATATATATATATATACATGAATTTTTATTTTAAAATCTACATGAAAATCCGTATATGCGGTATGCAGTGGCCTTCCGCATGCATGAACAAAACCGCATTTTAAAACACTGCTAATAACAACACAAAATTACTATCAGATCGTTTGTACCCATTTATCGTGTAGACTTGATATTATTGGAAGAAGAAAAAAACATGCCAAGTGTGTTTGCTTATATTTACAATCATAATGGGCACAAACGATCTGCTTGTAATTTTGTGTTGTTACAGCCTTACAGGTGACGATATCATTTCCAGGCAGCTGTTAACATAGTGACAAAGTGCCCGAATTATACCCGTTTAATTCTTTTTTGGGGTGATGCCGAACCGAACACCGAATTATTCGGTTGACCGAACTTTGACCGAATTAAACCCGAATAATTCCCGAATTTTACGAACTTTTCCCGAATTTTACGAATTATTCACGAATTTTTCCTGAATTTTTCCAAGAACAATTATTTTTTTGCTCCTTTGCAGGACTGAGATTTCTGATCCGGATAATTCTGAATCATTCTCGAATTATACCCGAATCACGAATTTTTTATCTCGCCGAACCGAACCCGAATAATTCATTTGTCACTATGGCTTCTTAACCCGTAAATGCAAAGCACACCAAAATCCCAAATCATAAATTCAAAATAGAAAAGTACACATTTCAAATCACAAGAGAGTCTGAAATGTTAGTCTTTTCTCCGCTATTTTCAATTTTTTTTGGAATGATTTCTCTGGCCTGTATATTTTTGTTTCGGATCTTTCCATCTCTTTCATAGCTGTCTAGAAAATTCAGCGGTCATTTTATTGGGTGTAGAAATTACTTTCCCTTTCTGCAAGTCAGGACTACTAATTAGTGGACCTCCAAGCTAGAAAAAAATGAAATAATTTCTTTTTGGATGTAGAATTGTACTACAATAAAAAAAAATGAAATCATTTATTGTTTTTACAATTTGTTTAATATAATTATAGTTTGACACTGAAAACTTTAGCTTGACTCGAGCACCCTCACTGACTTTTAGCCCAAATAGGAATTTCCGAGCTGGACCGCATATTAGGCTGAATCGAGTTGAGCAGGGTTTAGGCGTTCAAACAAGATGATCTGAGTTAGGCCTTTTCAACAAAACCGAGCCGAATCCTAATTGGGCTTTAAATGTTTTTATTGAAGTGTGCCGATTAGCAGGCCTGATTCTGATCTCACGCTTCGTAGCGGGTCAGTAATATCTCAACAATTTTTAAAGTTTTAAATAAAGGTTGTTATCGGTGTAAAATTCCTCCTTTAATTGCCTATCAAAATAATTCTACACAAACACAATATTATTCCAGCCCAATAATATATCTAATTGTAGATTTTTTTTTTTTTGACAAAAGTCATGAGGTGTTATTTTTATAAAAGTACAAAATATCGGACTAATATCGTTCTCAATCCAAATTAAGTATAATGTTAAAATTTTAACCTAAATGCTAGCCTAATTTCACCAATAAGTTAATAGGAATGATTGAAGTACTAGACCTATATATACGACTACAAGGCGTCGATTTAATACATTTTAGATCTCAATCTTGATACAATGAGTGCCAATCTAAATTACTCAATTTAATAATAAAAAGTCAAATAAATGGAAATAAAAAAGTTGTATTTTTTTTCATAGACGCACATAGGAATTGCATTAATAATAACAGTATACATTGTTTCAGTACAGTTTAATTAATTACAAGGGACAGTAATTAGGAGAGATAAAACAAGGTATAGCCAGGAGTACTACTCTCTTGGGATGCGCCTCAGATCTGCACCGTAGATTTGTAGGGATCAAGATTTTTTAAAATTGAATTTTCACGGATCTTGAAGCAAATAGACGGACTTGATCTACTTAGAAAATTTCCTGCGTGGAACTGGATCTCTCAATTCTTAACTCTATAACAGTGTAATTAAGACAATAAGCTCTGGTCATATTAGTAAGATTATGAGAGAGAAAATTATCCTCCCTATCTTTATATAACAACATTTGAATCCTTCATTTTCCTTGTGCGTCAACCACGCCAGAATAATTCCAGTGAATCTTTCATTTTCCTTGTGCGTCAACCACACCAGAATAATTCCAGAATAATTCATCTCTTACCAGTAATACCCATTTGACATGTGGCATAGTTTGAAGTTTGAACCGCGTTTTGTAATAGACTATGCACATGGTACCAGGTGTGAGTCAGTAAGGCCTCTACCGGCAACCCGTCATGTGCTGCATTGCATACAAAGACTTTAATGCAAGTTATAACCAATTGATAACCCCCTAATGTTTCACAAAAAGCCTTTGGTGACTCCTAGTCCCCAAGGTGCACATAATCTAGCAACTGGTACACCTTTCATACTCTGAAAATTCCGATCTTGGCAAGACTAAAAACTGACTGATCTTTCGGGCATTGAATTACAGGCAGTAAAAGGAGCTTTGTTAGAATTGAGATGGTGACAGAGTACCCAAAGATGGTCAGTAGATCTTGTATCCTCAACTGACAGCATTGTAGGTCCACCAACTCGGCAACCATGCATTGTGCCATGGTTGCGACTTGTGTGAAATGCAATAGGATTTCTTACCATCCCTGAGCATCCACCTAAAATGAGAAGCTAGAGGTTCCTTCAATTCCATAAAGAAAGAAAGAAAGAAAGAAAGAATGCATAAGAAGCTAGAGATTCCTACAATCCTTGAGCCGAACTTTCCATATAATTCAAAATTCTCTCTTTATCAACAACTGCATCAGCGTGGGAGTACAAATGCACGGACAATTATGAAAAATATTGTATGAAAATGTGAAAGAACAATGGAGATGCAAAATTTTATTTTGTGAAATACCCAAATTACAAATTGCATATCAGCTTAAGTGAAGATGGAAGGATACTGGCAAGTTCACTATTCACTCTTTTCATGTTTGGCTTGATAATATAGGCCATTTAGACCATATCAGCAATAGTATATAGCAAGCTTGTCCCATTGAAAATTAAAGCATTTATTTCATTCATTGGTAAGAGAAGAATATTAACCGAAGATGACACCATCAGGTTAAGAGGCTGGATAGTTTCATTTCATATAAATTCTGTATTGAAATGAAAACCTCAGATCATTTGATGAGTCAATGTAGTTTGATTAACCCCAATTAGATATGGCTTTTCAGTTAAAATATTTGAGGGTTGAATTGTATATAACATCACATATCATATTCAAATGAGAAATAGTTTCAGACTGATAGTTCATGGCTTTGGGATAACTAGTTGTGCCACTTGATTAGTTATTTCGAAAGAGTTCAATACAATTTGCTTCCAAGATCACAGTAGTGACCATCTTAGAAAGTTTGGGGTCTTCATTATTTATCTAGTTCTATACTAGACTGGGTCAAGACCGGAAGACTAACATTAGACTATGAGGATGTTGCCAAAATATGAGGGCAAAATTGGAACTTTTACACAAAAATTTATAGTACTTGAAGATTTGTGTGGCCATATATGTGCTGGCTGTGTGAAAATAATTAGACTATGGTGTGGTTCATGGGGTCTTTAGGTAGGATATACCCTGATACTGGTAGCAGCTCGTACCTACATTGGTACCAGTATATTCCTTGTGTTTTTACATATTTGCTTGCTAGGATCTATCGGTGACATGTGCGGGGATTTCTCAGATTAGATATTATGATCTGTGAGTAGTGTTGATAAACTGGTAGCTGTAATAATATAGCTTCAATAAAAGCTGGTGGCTATATGGTTGATCGTTTATAATATATAAAAAAAGGGTATGATTGGGAAATAATCAAGGTTTTAAATAGCGATTATCACGTCATAGCGGAAAGGCTTAAAAAAAAGCTATCGCGAATAGCGTAGCTATAGCAAAAACTACATAGTGTTTTTTGTTTAAAAAATTATATTTTATCCTACTAATTATCAATATTATCTAAAGTCTCATAGAACAATAAGTAACACCAAACTAATTAAGGAATTAGAATATTCATATTAAACTAATACAAAGTCCAAATTGCTATTCAAAATATTCCTAATAATATATAAACTATCTATCTTTCTCCTTTCAAAATAACTTAAGCATTATGGCATAAACTATATATTTTTTTCTATTAAAAAATACCTAAACATCATGGAATAAACTATCTATTTTTTTTCTATTTAAAAACAAAATCAATATGGACATTAAACAAATTGATCTTTAAAATTAATTTCCAGCTGTGTCTTTATATAAAAGTCTATGTAGCATAGCGTGCGCTATAGCGGGTAGCGGGTAGCGCAAATAGCAGACCACTATTACTGCTATAGCGGTCATAGCTGAAATAGCGCACTTTTATCCCATAACTTAGTGTTTAAGATCCGAAAACGCTATAGCGCTATTTAGAACATTGGAAATGATAGAACTTTAGATTTGATGAAAAGAAATTTTCTGAGTCCGCATCTAAAGGAAAGAGCATGAAGACAAGTGGAGGAGAGTGAAATAATCGAGGGAGATGCTCATAGATAGTAATTGTTTAATTATCATTTGGGGTTTTTTAAATTTTCTAATTGAGCTAAATCTTATGAATGGTGTTTCAAATTTTCAGTTTACCTGTTAATAAAGGAGCAAATTTAGGACTGTAAATGAGCCGAATTGAATTAGACAAAATTTAAACTCGGCTCATATCAACATGAGCCTAGCCAACTTTTTATTAGCAAATTTAGGCCTGTAAACAAGCCGAATTGAATTAGACAAAACTTAAACTCAGCTCATATCAACATGAGCCTAGCCAACTTGTTGTGTTGTGAGCTGCATATAGATATTTGTTCATTAATTTGGTATTGTGAGCCGTGCATTGACCTTGAACCGAAAAAAAATCACTTCAACAACAAGTTTTATTCTCATATTATGGGCAAGAAGAGAAATACTAAAAGAGTTGAAAAAAAATATATCTTTTTATTTTTGTAATGAGATGAAGAACAAATTGAAACAGTTCATATTGATCGTTTAAATTTTAAAAACGAAGATAAAGTTATAAGCTATGATTGAGTCAATGAAAAACACAAAGAAATTGAACCTGCTCTTCAAAAGTATAGTTTAGTTTAGTTTAGTGCAAGTTGATGGCGAATTTGGTTACCATTGAAAATGCGCATGTGAAGCAATTCCTATAGATGTGGACAGTTCAAGAACATGGCTAGTCCTGTAGAAAAATACTCGAGCAAGCACCTCACGCGCATTCTTGAAATTCAATAGAAAGTTCTTAAATCCCTTCGCCACCATTTCATTTCATGATGATTTTATTAAATATGGGAAAGTCAACCTAATTAAGCACATAAGGAAACCAACCGAAACATTCCAAAATAATTGCTTCAGCAAACCTCAAAGTCCTCACTCGATGCCGGAGCTGAAAGCGACAAAAGAAAAAGAAAAGGACTGCTTTGTAACCTGGATCGTGTCGTGGGGGAAAGAGTGTCAGATGGGTTTTACTATCATTCGTTCTGTTTTAAAATATATGCGTGTAATTTTTTTTTAAGTAAAGATTGGAGTTAAAGTCATTTAATTATTTAATATTTTTATAATATAACAAATAATTTTTTTTATTCAGATTTTAAATCTATAATTTCTCACATAGAGATCATATGTCTTTGTCACTAAATCAAAAATTAGTTCTTGTGCGTGCAAATTTTAAAGTAATGTGTATGAATTTTGAATTGAATCGGACAATAATGTGTCCATCGGATGCACTTTTTTTTCCACACTGTGAGCTAATTCTGTAGAAGTCTCATGATAAAATATTTATTTCGTTGGTGTTCCTCCATAATTCTTTTTGCTAAAAAATTAAAATTTTGCCACAAACAAATCAAATCTCACTTATGATAATTACGTACTTTTATTCTGCTTTGCATAATTTTTTTGTTTATCATTTTGGAGTGAGGTTATGGCAATATGTATATTACAAAGTGATTTGTTTTATGAATCTGTATATTTACATTTAAAATTTAAACAAATAGTATGATCCGTCAAATATTACCTTCGTATGAAATTGTACTTGTAGACCACATTTTAACATTTTTTTAAACTTCTTTATTTTTTTAATATAGGTAGAAAATTACTAATTTTGGATGGTCAGAATTTTTAAATTAAGTAATTTTATAACTATTTAAAAATAATATTTTTTTAAATTAGTTGAATTTTAAAAATAAAAATATAAGTCCATAACACGGACCACACTATATAATTTAGGGAAAAAAATTTATATGCCACTTCAAAACTTCAAAATTAGGTTTTTGCCATCCCAAAACTTGAATTTAGGTAATTGCCACTCCAAAATATCAAAATTATGCAAATTGCCACCATTATACCTCTAATACAGAAATTTAATTAAAAATATTCTGAAAATACATCTATAAAAATACGTATTTTAGTATTTCCATTATTACCCTTCAATTAAACATAAGAATCTCCTTTCAGTATATCAATTCTCTTTCACCCTTCACTTAAACCTGAGAATCTCCCTTTCACCCTTCCCTTTCCCGATCTTTCTTTCACCCTTCCCTTCCAGTCGGACTACACCCTTCGCCTACGATGCATCACACGGGGAAAACCTTGCAGACGATATGAAACCCTATTTACTCGCCAATCCAACTTCGATCGAAATAGAGGAGTGAAATTAACGAGATGAGGGAAATTAACTAGAGGAGCTAAACCTGAGAAATTGATGCAGTAGGGTGCGAAATTGATATGTGTAGGGTGCTCTAGTAGGGTGCGAAATTGATTATCATCACACGGGGAAAATTCCGTTGGAGCGAAATTGATGCAGTAGGGTGCTCCAGTAGTCGATTATTCTTCATCTCGAAACCCTTCTACTCGCCAACCCCACTCGAAACCCTTATACTCGCAACCTTCGTTGAGCTACCTTCCACCAGCCTTCCACCATGCTTCGTCATCGGCCACTGGTGGAGAATCACACAACGCCCTCCTCAGAGATCTTCACATCTTCGGCCCAGCCATGTCAATAATTTGGTATTTTAAGAAGTTAGAAGTAATTATGAAACAAAAACTTATATCTGGTACAAAACAGGGAGTTTTCTTTGAATGATGCTACAGTACTATGCACATTACAGATTGGTTTGTATGTTAGATTGGTTATTTGAACTTTAAAAATGGAGATATTAATCCATAATACAAGCCAATATGTGCCATGTATAGTATAGTGGCCTCATTCTATTGAGTATTCAAAAAGTAATTAGTTATAAATATTTCCATTATATAGGATTTCTTAATATGAACACTTAATATCTCTCTATTAGTTGAATTAGTTATGAAAAGTCGTTCCTCTCCGGTGCCATGCCCCAACTGTGGCCACAAAGTGATCAAGCTCGTGAGTCAAACTCCGTTGAATCGAAACAAAGTGTTTTACAAGTGCCAAAAAACACAACAGTATGTACCTAAGAGCAATGACAAAAGCAATACACTCCAAATATTAGAATATGCTAATAATGAACTTTTTATTTTTTTTGTAATTGCAGTGGACTTATAGTTGCGATTTCTTCATGTGGGAGGAGGAATACGAGGAATTTCTTCGCGAATAAGGAATTGTGAAACAACAGAGTCATGTCGAGCATGTGATATCAGACGTTCGTAGAAATGAAGCTCGATATGATGTTGAGATGTGGAGCTTTGCATGTTCTTTCTTGGTGACCATATTGCTTGCATCTCTTGCATTGGTGTTATTTTTTGGACTTGTTCTCAAGACAACCACAGATCTTTCTTTTCTAGGCCTACCGGGTGGTCTCTTCGTCTTAGGTGGATTAACCTCGAACCCCGGATCATGCTTGGGCCAAAGTGATTTGTCGGTCATGGGTCTGATCACACTGGCATATGTGACTCTGAATCTGTGAAGCGAGAGTAGTCGTGCACATAATTCTCAAGACGGGCTCCTCTAAGTGAGCAAATAAATGCAATGGCATGAATGCATGGTTGTCCATTGATTTGCCACTCTCTACATGTGCACTCTTGTCTATCCAACTCTACCGCATGCCTCCAAGCACTGCCATCGGAATCCATTCCACTCACTTCTGCACACTTATCACCACCTCTACTAATGCTCACCTTCCCAACATTCCTACTTTTTGTATTCAATTGCTTGATCATGTTTGAAAGGATCACACCTTGGAGTTTGGCACCAACACTCCTCCTTTTGTCAAATGTCACCATTAAACGTTGCCTAATCTGATCAACAATATGCAAATCTTTCAAGTATTTTATCCAACTATTGAAGCACTCTGATATGTTATTGTTGACATACTCACACTTTGATAGCTCCGAAAACTTAATTCTACACCATAGTTGCTTGTGATTCTTCTCAAGATATGCAATAGCCTTGGGTGCTACTTTCTTAAGCTCCCTATATGACTTTGACTACCAAGTGTTATGGTTGGTGATGGTTGAGATGGAGTGCATGGATAAGTGGAATTCGTACCACTACATTTCAAGCTTCCATCCAAATCACAAACTACTACCAGAAGTGAGATTTTTCTTTCATTTTAGAACATCCTAAACATCTCTGGTATTTGTGACTTAGACACTACTTCCATTTCTCTACCATCGTTTTTGTCAAACATCCATATCTTTGGTGTTTGACAACTCCCCCAACATAGATTGTCAAATAAGTCACTCCCCAAATCACACAAAGAGAATATATCCGAATCCACCACCCATTTTAATGTCTTTCCCTTGACATAATCTTTTTTGCATTCAATTTTCTTATTGAGGAATCATTCAATCTTAACCTCTATCCTAAACGCAGTTTCTAGATCATACCTATACAGAATTGTAGAAATAATGTTAGATTACGCACTAATGCAACATCCATTCAAATTGAAATAGAAATAACGCAACATCCATTCAAATTGAAATATAAATCTTACCCACTAGGAATCCATGACTTGTCCATCTTATTCACACCTCCAATGCCCTCCCTAAAGCATACCTATTAGAATACAGTTAATAACTATGCCTTATTGTTTATACCTGGACAAACAGAAGGCAGGAAAATTTATACAGAATTGAATTATTTGGAAAAAGAAAGAGTAGAGGCAGAGAGACACAGTTATACCAGTATTGTTCTAGTACATAGTGTTTATTTAATTCAATATTAAGGCCTCCTTCAATTTAATTCAATACATAGTGTCTATTTTGGGTAACATAACAGAATTTAGGTAACTATTCAATATAGTCATAACAGTCCAATTTTGAAATATTGTTTAGAAATCTACTGTATTACACAATTTACATTTTGCTGCCATTTAAAAATAATTTGAATCATATTATTGAAACCAAATATATCATCAATTCATAATTCATGAGCATAAGGCGCTTTATTAAAAGAAGAGGAACAAATTATTTATCTTCATCTATATGATCTCCATTGTGATTTTACAAGCACTAAAAAGAAATTAACATGTCAGGATACATATGGTATAATAGAGGAACACACGTCTCTATATTCTTTTGTACAAAATGGAGAGGATGTGAAAACAACCAAAAAAAAGAAAAGAAAAAAAACAGATAAGGTACACTCCTTGCACACCCTAATTAAACTGATGCTCTTCCATTCTACTGACAAATATTTCTTTCTTGCCAGCCTAATTACCCTGTGTTAACAAATTTTGATCATGCCCCAATATTTATTTCTTCCCGTACCCTGTGTGTTGTTGGCGGAGAAGGCTGGCGGAGCTTCGAAATTTGATGTTTTGGCTGTCTGGCGTCAAGGCTGACGAAGCTCCGACATTTCCTGCGTCTCACACTTTTCCTGCGTCAGGGCTGGCGGAGGAGAGTTCTCTCTTTGTCTTAAGCGGTCCAACGAGCAAACAGATCCAAGCCAATATTTGATCCACATAATAGGGGCATTTTGGTCACTGTCAAAATTTATTGTATTTTCAGAATATTTTTAATTAAATTTCTGGATTAGAGGTATAATGGTGGCAATTTGCATAATTTTGATGTTTTGAAGTGGCAATTACCTAAATTTATGTTTTGAGGTGGCAAAAACCTAATTTTGAAGTTTTGAAGTGGGATATAAAAAATTTTCCCTATAATTTATATATTTCTATAGTCTCATTGTATAATTTTAATTCATTTAATATGTCTTCTTTGATAAATTTTTTTGGTTTTTTTTAGGTTTACGGATAACCGCCAATAATATATATTAATAAAAAAATGAATAATTATATTGATCCCCTCACCCCTGTCCCCTCATTTAACCCCGCACTCTCTCTCTCCAAATTAACTCCCTTAACTGTCTTTTATCCCCGCATTAATTCCTCTAAGAATTTTCATTTATCCCCGCATTAATTACTGCCCTCTAATAACAATCCCCGCATTAATTATACTATCATTTAATAACAATTCCCGCTAATAAATATTTATCTGTTTATTGATGTTCAAGAAAATATTTATCATTGTTCTGACAAGTATTTATGCTAATGTCTGAGAAGTATTTATTATTGTCCCTGACATGATAATAATTTGATTAAATATTACTTATTGACAAGTTCAAGAATAAAGTTCAAGAAAGTATTTATCGTTGTTCTGACAAGTATTTACGATTATATATGAGAAGTATTTATCATTGTCACAGATGTTTTACTGTAAGTTGCAATTATGTCTGAGAAGTATTTATCCATGTAACATAAAATATTTATTCATGTAACATAAAGTATTTATCATTATGTCTGAGAAATATTTATAATTGATATTTTACTGAAAGTTTCAATTATGTCTGATAAGTATTTATTCATGTAACATATAGTATTTATCAATGTATCATAAAATATTTATCCTTATGTCTGAGAAGTATTTATCATTGATATTGTACTGAAAGTTGCAATTATGTCTGATAAGTTTTTATTCATGTAACATAAAGTATTTATCAATGTATCATAAAATATTTATCCTTATGTCTGAGAAGTATTTATCATTGGGTGAGGGGATAGTTTATTTAATGGTCCCCAGTTGTGCGGGGACAATCCAGAAAAAAGGAAAATTTGTGCGGGGATAAATGACAAGTATTTATGAGGGAATTGTTTATTTAATGGTCCCCAGTTGTGCGGAGATGATTCAAAAAAAAGGAAATTTTGTGCGGGGACAACTAATGGATTGATTTATTCTTTCCTAAATAGAGATCATGCATAGGGATTAACACTTTGCAAATTCACGATAAATAATTTGATGCTTCAAGTTAAATACTAACAGTTTCTGCGGAGTATTAATTATTGAACGGTCCCCCCCATGATATTTTTGGCAGTTTGTGCGGGGTTTTTTGCGGGGATAGACCTGCGGGGATTGTCATCAGGATCCTAAAAAAATATTATTTACAAAAGATTCTAGCACGAATCACCTCCACAAAAATATATACAAAAATGGCGAACTAACTAGTCTAACAGACTATTATTAGCTTGCGGAGATTCCGATTAAGAAGATTCAGAAACGATTTGGACCGTCGATAATTTTTTTGCTGGATAAGTATGGATTTATTTTTGTTTAACAAGTCCAAAGAAAAGAACAACCAGTTTGGTGGTTTTATTACGGGATCATTACTTTTTACGGCCTACAGACTAACCGAACCGAATTAAGGTCGCCTAATTTTTTCTTTTATTGGAGGTCCGGTCCGGTTTTAATTTAATTACACAACTGCAAAGTTCTATATTTTCGAAGCGGAATATTGAACTTATCCCTCCAATGCGCTCCAACAATATATGGCTTTAATAGGAAAACTTTATTTTTAGTAAAATCAACTATATATTGAACTTATCCCTCCAATACTAGTTTCACTTAGGGGTGTCGGGTTTCTTTTTAAAAATTGCACAACGGTTTTTTTTTTGCAAAGTCCATTGTTCAATGGGAAATTGGCGAATGTCCTAGACCTTTGAAACGGCGATGGCCTCCATTCTCTATCACCCTTCTCCACCCTTTCATCTTGCCTCTCCTCTCAATCATCTCATCCAGGTGGGTACGGTCCCCATACTATCTCAAACTGTGGTAGGCTCCATTCCCATCTATCCTGCCTTTCTACTCTTTGGGACTGCTCATTCCCCTCAACAAATCAATGGCGCAGGGTACTTACATCTCAACCCCCCATCGAATTTATTGATTTCCCAACCTAACCCCGCCATCTACCCTTCAGATCAAGAACCAGTGAGGGGGCTTCGGTCCATACATTTGCCTCATGTGCTAAGCTCAGATTCCTACAGGGGCTGTTTAAGGAATGAGAATGCACAACTATCGGAGAGGATCCCCAAAACTGCGTCATTACACGCCCTCTATCCAGATACCTCTTTTGCTCATCTCAAAAAGGAGTGTAATCTTCGAAAGAAGGAAAATGAGTGTAATCAAAAGGGGAAGGAAAAGATTCTAGCATCTTTTTCGGAGCCCTATCAGCCACACTTTCCTACAAACAAAATCAAAATAATAAAATGTGAAA
Source organism: Carex rostrata (assembly GCF_964058835.1). NCBI lineage: Eukaryota > Viridiplantae > Streptophyta > Magnoliopsida > Poales > Cyperaceae > Carex > Carex rostrata. The sequence continues at coordinate 6,872,434 of NC_135925.1, forward strand.
CCACCCCCAAACAATATAAAAATTCTATCCTAGGGCCCTATCCATCCACTATTCAATCTACTGCTCCTAACAAAATCTCCCTTCCTCAATCGGCCAAACACCAACTCTTGCTCCACCGCCAATCAACCACAAAACAAATGTCTCTCTTAACGAAGGAAGACGAGGAGCTTATTCATAAGTTCATTGGATTGTCCACGGAGGAGCCTCAGCAAGTGGCAATCCGGCTACCCCAGAATGTCTCCCAAGAACCAGAGTGGTCGAGTTGTCTACTGCTCAAGGTGCTAACAAACAAGACAGTCATAGACTCATCTTTCCAAAATACTATGATTAGTACATGGCAGGTGGATCCGGGGACAAAGGTCACCCCTCTCTCAAAGGGGGCATATATGGTCCAATTTCAGAACAGAGAAGAGATGCAGAGGATCTGGGTTGGGGGTCCGTGGTCATACAGGGGGGATATTGTAGCAATGAGACAAGTAGTGGGACATGAGGATTTGGTGCCGGACCTCATTGACATGGTGGAAGTTTGGGTTCAGCTATACAATATCCCGGTAGCATCTCTCAAAGAGGAAGGGAAGATCATGCTTGGACAGGAAGTGGGCAAGCTAGTCTCGCCTCCAGTTGATGGTTTTGTGGGAGGCCGCCGTTTTGTGAAAATGAAAGTAATGATCCCCATCAATGAACCGATAAAGGATAGGGTCAAGGCAGTGCACCCTACGCTTGGAGAGGTGGTGGCCCACTGCCACTATGAGAAACTCTCAAGGATCTGTTGTTTCTGCGGCATCATTGGCCATGTTATGGCTGAATGCCCGGAGCACCTACGCCTGGCCCGTCTGATGTTAGACCCAGACATTAAGCAGCGGCCTGGAATGGAAAGCATATTGAAGCCCAAAAAAGGAAAATGGATAATTGACCTCAGTGCAATTCCTAAGCCGCAACCAAGCAGTCAGGGGGGCCCAGTAAAGAGATCTTACCAACAATTAAAGGAGAGTAGCCCAGCAATAGGCTGGGAGGGATTTGGGCCGATTGGAGCAATGGGAACAAGTGGAAGTGACTCTGTTGGAGAGAAAATGGAGTTTGCTTACTCTTTTCTTTCAAAAAGGCCCAAGCCGACGGGGCAGAATGCGTCGGCAATAGATATATGAACATTTTCTCGTGGAACTGTCGGGGTAGTGGAGGCACGACAGTGGCCACGTTAAGCCGGTACCTCCATTGCACGAGGGCAAACATAGCATTTATTACGGAAGCAAGATGTGGTAGAGTAATGGCAGAAAGGAGAATTCAAAAGTTGCCCTTGTGTAATGCGGAAGTAGTTCAGTCAGAAGGTTCCTCAGGGGGGTTGTGGCTCCTATGGGGAAGTGAGTGTAAGGTCTCGGTGGTTTTCAAAAATAGTAGTGTGATAGTAGCTGATGTAAAATACTTGACTGAGGAGTGGAGAATGGTAGGAGTTTATGGTGATCCATCCAGGATAAACAGCTCAGCCATTTGGGACCTAATTGACTCTTTTTTGGGGGATGTAGATAAGCCTACTTGCATTTTGGGGGATTTTAATGCGATAGTGGCTGAGGAGGAAAAAGTAGGTGGGAGTGCACATCTAGGCACACAAAATAGAAGGTTCAAGGAATGGATTCATGGAGCTGAGTTGTTAGACCTGGGGTATCACGGTCCTTGTTTCACTTGGACTAATAAAAGGGCGGATAATGCAAATGTGTCAGAGAGGTTAGACAGGGGTCTGGGCAATTTGGCATGGACTCTGAAGTATCCAAAAAGTGCTGTTTTTCACATCCCGAGATTTAACAGTGACCATATGCCAATCCTGTTGAGAACAGAACCTAGTCCGATTGCAAAACTGCGAAGATTCAGAACAGAAAATTGGTGGTTGGCAAAGGAGGGATTCAAGGATATCTGTCTCAAGGCAGCTGTACAGGGTAACCATGAATGGAATGGAGTGTGTAAGTCGCTCAAAAAGGAAGTTGCAAAGTGGGAAGAGGTCAGAAATTCTCCTCAGGTTATGCTCCGTAAGGTTGAGTCCCAAATGTTGCAGCTCAACTCACAACCTCAAACTCAGCGGGTTCTGGAGGAAGACAAAAAATTGCAGAAAGAGCATAGTGACTATCTCACCATGTTGGATATCTTTTGGCACCAAAGGTCACGAGTAAACTGGGCACAGCTAGGAGATCGAAATACACAATTTTTTCACTCCACAGCAGTGGTTAGGCATCGGAGAAACCAAATCCGTGCAATGCAGGCTGAAGATGGGTCCTGGGTAACCACTGACAGGGAGATACGACGGCTGTTCCTTGGTCATTTCCGTGATGTCTATGCGGGGTCAGAATGTATTCCGCTTCAACAGGTGCTGCCTGAGGAGGTATTTCTAAGTTTATGGCCAACCATGGTTTCCGGGTGTTTTAGCATATATTCCAAATGGGGGAAGTGATAGGGACTTAGTTGTAAAAGACCTGCTCGTGGAGGGTCAGACTCAATGGGATGTATCAAAGCTAATGGAGAGGTTTGGCTATCTCAATAGCATGCATATAATCTCAAATATACCCCCCCAATGGAAAGCAAAGGGAGTGATAGGCTCATGTTCAACCTCTCAGCGGATGGTAAATTCTCAGTCAAAAAGGCGTATAAACATTTGAATGAGTCTTGGAGGTATGTGACAGGGAATCAACCCTCAGTTTGGAAGAAAATCTGGAAGTTTGGAAGCATACAACCGCGCCTCAGACTCTTTATGTGGAAATTAGTTAACGGAGCTCTTCCACTGGCGAAAACAATTTTTTACAGAACAGGTTATGGAGTGCCAAGCTGTGCACTTTGCTCGCAGGATGATGAGGATGCTATTCACATGGGATTTAAATGCCCGTTTGCTCGGGCTTGCTGGCTGGCCTCGGATATCCCTCTCCGTACTGAGCAACTACCTAATACGGTAAGAGAAGTGCTGACACAGGTCCTCCAATGGATGTCAGAGGAGCAGTGGTCTATGTTTGCAAGTATCATTTGGGCCATTTGGAGGTGTAGAAACGCCAAGGCTTACCAGGGACAGCAGCAATCTATTTCCCTCTTCTTCAAGTATGTCTCCCTAATCAACAGAGAAACTATGCTGGTTAATTCATGCACTGGTACTGTTCCAGGAGGTGTGACTATGGTTGGGGAAGCAACAAAGAGATGGGTGTGTTTCACTGACGCTTCATGGGTTAATTCATGGGATACTGGTACGGGATTTTTTCTGCAAGAAGGAGAACAGCTGCTGGCATATGGAATTCAATACACTTCCTCTTCATGTCCTCTGCAAGCTGAGGCTAAGGCTTTAGCTACTGCTATGGCTTTTGTGCAACAAAGAGGTCTACATGATTGCACTTTCTGCACAGATAATCTGGTACTGGCAAAAGAAGTTTCGAAGATTCAGCCACCGATCATTGTTGATTGGAGAGCTGCCAAAGAATTTTTTCTGATTTGGGAATTTTTACAAAAAAACCGGGGCTGGAATTGTATTTACATTTCAAGGAGCCACAATGAGATGGCTGATAGGTTAGCGGGTTTGGGTAGAAGGGAGAAAATGGATCTGGTGGGATTTACATACCCAATTATAAATGGTATTTGCTAATAGTTGTAATCTGATAGTTTTGATTAATAGAAATTGCCTACGGGCGTGTTTGAAGCAAAAAAAAAAAACTTAGGGGTGTCAATGGCACCCTTTTATTCGTTTACCCGATTTGTATCGTATTCGATAAGACAGGTATGGGTAAGATTTTTTTTTCGTAAACTTATCAGGTACGGGTACGTATAAAGATTTTTTCCGTTATCCAAATGGGTAAGGGTACGGGTAAAGCCTATTCTGTACCCGTTAACCAATCGGGTAATTATATATATTATATATTTTAATGAGCATTGAATTAGTATCCATCTCCAACAGTCTAATTGGCAACTACTCTTGATCTTGGAAAACAAAATTTATTAAATTTTCTAACTTAAACAATTGACCATTTATGTAACTGTGTTAAACATAATTCATCATTAAAGCACTTTAACAATTGACAATCTTTCTTTTATTTGCATGCCTAATTTTTTTTAATTAAGGAACAGAGATATTTGTGTTTTTTAATTTGTGTTTTGATAAAAAAAAACAATTTAGTTGAAATTAATTTTTATATTAGTAATGTGATTATATATGTAACAAATATGTGTCTTAGTGTTTTATTTAATAAATAATATAAATAATTATTATACAAATATTAACCGTTATTTACCCGCTACCGTTTCGTTATCCAACAACTACAACAGATAAGGATAATTTGTGACAGGTACAGGTATGAAAATGCTTCCACCCGACCCTTACCATACCCATTGACACCCCTAGTTTCACTGAACTTAATCAATGCCAATTTTAGTAAAAGAAAAATCTGAAAATGTATTCTACGTTTGTTGGTTTGTACAATAATAATAATAGCTAGTTCACTTAATCCATTCAAATCTAATTGATTGGAAAAGCTACAAGACCAATATTAGAAAATTATCTAGAATAGAATGAAACCAACTGTATCAATTTCTTTTTGTCGAAAGCTTGAAATAAATCTTTCGAATTCAACCAAGCCATACAAAGGAGTTATAAATTTATCTCATCAAATCTACTATTGAGCTTTTGTAGTTGTGTATCTATAATGACACAAAATATGTCTACTCAGTACCTATGAAAATAAGTAGTGTGGGGAGTCTTACAGGTTGATTTACCTTAAAGAACAAATTTATCCTTCATGTTGAGTATGTTGATTTCATGTTTCGTGCAAAATGAAGACATCTCATCTAATAAACATATTCATTCATCATCTCTCATTGCTTACAAGCGGTCATTTGCTACTTTAACAAGAGTCATTGTATTTTCAATGTCTTGATCTTTTCTTTGTAGTGCTAAACAAAACTCAATAGTTTTCTCTAATACATTTTTCATCAACTGCATGAGGAAGAAAAAAATCAAAATCTTGCAAGAAAAGACTAATTCGAAGTATTATCACTACGAAATGAGAATATCATGATTTACTGATTTAGAAAAAGGCTAATTTAAAGAATTAATCCTTAAGTATTTTATGATTTCAAATTCCTTTTGTTGCTCATTCACAGAAAATGCAATAATTGGAAACAATATGGACCTAATCGAAATTTTTGTGCATTTTTTTGTTCTGACGGAGCCAACCATTTTATAAATCCTAATAACCGTGAATCAATTTTCAAATACCAGTCAGGTTGAAAGATCATACCACTCTAAATGAAAGTTCAAGTTAGAGAATGGAGAAAGTACCTTTATTTTCATGGTCCTCATGAAATAAGAGATTGCTTCTTTAAATTTTTTTCATTGCAAATTGGAGAAGGGCACGAGAATTGAAATTAGAAGTGACATTTGAATTTTGGGGCAATTTTCGGTGGGAGTTCCGGAGAGAGATTGAGAGAGTCTTAGATGGGAGAGAGAAAGAGAGAGTGGTGATTTGGTCATATTTCTAATGTTTACAACATTGTACAAGTTTATTTTTCTTTGAAAATAACTTAGATTAACCATATAATTTTTTTGCAAAATTTATGAAAATCATTTTTAAGATACTAATATCATTTTACTATAAACTATACAACAAAAACATATATAATAATCAGTTTTTAAAATTAAATGAGGATCAATCGATCTTTATTTAATGTATGTCCCTCCACCCCTAATTGGATCTAAACCAAAATTAATAAGCACTTAACTTTGTAATAACTATGTGCGTGTCCTACAATTAATAGCTGAATGCGTGTATTCTACAATACTCAAATTAGTCTTATAAATTGTGTGATCATTCAGTAAGTTCGTAACAATATAGGCCCTGTTCGGATTTTACTGTTCATGTGGGAAAAAAAAATTCACTCTGTGAATTTTTTTTTCTCACGTGAACAATAAAAACTAGTTCAAAAATTTTGCAATCTCATTCTCATTCCCTTTCCCCTCCGTCCGCCAAACATGCCCTTATAGTTATTCATATCATTTCAAAACTGTCAGCAAAACAAAAATATTTTTTTTATTATATAACAACTATTTTAGTTATGGATTAGCTTATAATATGTTTGTCATTTAATTATGAAGTGAAGGTAGCAATCTTATTTGAATAAAATGGACTTCACTTCTTCAGATAAATAAACTAGAGTTGAATGATAAAGCACAAATCTAAACTAGAGGGTTGAGCTTTTAGGTCTTTCATCAATACCATATTAGTAAGTTTTTTCGACCATTGGATGGGTTATAATTCATACATTGATCTTGATCGAAGGGATAATTTTTACTTAATTTTTTTATCGATAGTTATTCAGTTATTGATATATGAGGCTAAGTTAATATATACTTTTACAAAGAAGTAAGAAGGCTAATTTAACTGAATCAAGAAAAATGATTTGAAATGATTCACATTTTATTACTCTCAATTTTTAATTTGTATAATATTTTCCAATGAACAAAATCCAAAAAATTATATAAAATTATAATTACAATTTGTTTACTCACCAAATTAGATTCTTAGATTTAACTCTGAAAGGATACACAAAGAAAGGAGAAGGAAAAATCACCGTGCAAGGGAGATGTCGCCAGTCCATCCGGTCAAGTGTGACTTCATCTGCTCAACTAAACCACTCTATTTGTACAATTCTACTAGAATAAATTGAGTCACATCCTCTAAATTTTATATTGAATTCTAACAATATTAAAAAAATCATCTACCCATGAAACAAAGACTTCAAATTAAGTAACGCGAAATGAAGTAATCAGCGTCAATTTGTGAACTAAAAAACAAAAGCTTCAGTACATAGATATTTGCAAGCTGGCTAAGATAAGCTTTCAAAAATTTGGAAACTTCCAAACCGGTTTCAACAGTTGAATGAGCAAAAAAAAAGGAAAACCAGCCATATAAAACGGATTAGGATTCAAGTAATTAAATAATTTTAAAATCTACTGCTCAATGTACGTGCGTGGGGCATATACAAGAATTAAATATGACATTTCTTTATTTTTAGAGGCGCGTATGTTAACTTATTATTGTTGTTGTTGTTATTATTATTATTATTATTATTATTATTATTATTATTATTATTATTATTATTATCAACTAGAAAATAAAAAATAAAAATAGAATATAACAAAGCGGAAGCGTCTTTCTGGGAAGAAAATTAGTACCAAAACTATAAAATGATTATTTATCGACTAACATTCAATACTTTATAGTCTTTATTATTATACCAACTTATTATTTTAATAAATTTAAATTATCAATTACGAAAATAAGATACTGTGTCCTTAATTAGCAATTGTTGCAGCAATGTAACATCAACTGTGACACAGTGCCAACTCAAATAAAACAAGCAAAGTCCGAAATAGAAAACCAAGTTCAAAACATAAAAGACTCAAGTTGTCATGGAATAAAAAAAATCAAACTCTAAACTGGTATGAAAATAATACTAGAACTAGATAGCAACTAGCATGCAAAGACGATCTTTTCGTTTTTGTTTCCATCTGAAAGCAAGGACTTAGTAGTCATTTCTTTTTATTAATTAGTAATTTTAATTTATTAAATAGAAAGATGCGAACATAATCAAGTACTTTAATTTCTATAAATATTTAACAAATTCTAAGATAAAGGAAGAAGCTAGAAGTAACTGGAGAAATAGCTTTTGTATTAATCTTTCTCAAAGAAGCATTCTACAGATTGTTGCCTTATATAACAGTAAAATGATTACTCTAGTTATCCTTTACTCTGGTTAAACTCATGACTCACACAAATAGACAAAGAAATAAAAACAATATCTAGAAGAATCAGAGAATGATGCCGTTATGCATTTGTAGCTAGCTGGGATTGTTTGTGACTGATTGTGCTTCAACATCCCCCCGCAAGTTGACGGTGGTGAAACAACGGTCAACTTGTCACGTAGCGTAAGAAACCTAGGAGTGCCGAGTGCCTTTGTGAAGATGTCCGCAATTTGATCCTTGGAGCAAATAAATTGAATAACAAGTTCTTTGGAAGCAACCTTCTCGCGGATGAAATGAAAATCGATCTCTACATGCTTGGTCCTTGCATGGAACATAGGGTTGGAAGCAAGGAATGTAGCTCCTATGTTGTCGCACCATAAGATTGGGGAAGAAGAGGTGGCAATGTGAAGTTCGGCTAGCAAAAATTGCAACCACACCATTTCGGCAAGTTCTGCGGTATTCGACTTCAGTGCTTGATTTGGATACGATAGGTTGTTTTTTTGAGCTCCAAGACACAAGATTTGAACCAAGGTATATACAAAACCGGATGTGGATCGTCGGTCGTCCGGACACCCGGCCCAGTCAAAGTCACTATAAGCATGTAGAGTGAGAGAAGGGTCGGCATGGAGAGAGAGCCCAAGAGAGGAGGTTCCTTGAAGATAACGAAGGATTCGCTTAACGGCTAACCAATGTGACATGGTGGGGGAGTGCATGAATTGGGACACTTTGTTAACTGAGTAAGTGATATCCGGTCGAGTAATGGTTGTGTATTGCAAGGCTCCCACAATGGTGCGATAAAGATGAGGGTCATTCATGGGATCACCTTCATATCGAGAGAGAGATAGATTGGCTACCATAGGAGAAACACACGGCTTGGAGTCATGCATCTTGGCTCGAAACAAAAGGTCTCGGATATATTTGGATTGAGATAAGTGAAGTCCCTTGGTTGTTCGAGTTACCTCAATTCCTAGAAAGAAATGGAGAGGGCCAAGGTCTTTGATTGCAAATCGGTTTTGAAGATGTTGAATGACATTGTGGAGCAAGGTAGAGGAGCTACCCGTTATGATTATATCATCTACATACACAAGAACCACAATTGTATGACCAAGAGCTCGATAAATGAATAATGAGGGGTCATACCGTGAGGCTAGAAAGCCAAAATCTAGAAGGGCCAATCCAAGGGTTTGAAACCATGCTCGAGGCGATTGCTTCAAGCCATAGATGGACTTTAAAAGGTGACAAACATGATGCGGATGGTTCGGGTCGATGAAGCCCCGGTGGTTGAGACATGTAGACCACCTCTTGTAAGTCACCGTGTAGAAAGGCGTTTTGCACATCTAGTTGCTTGAGAGGCCAATTTTGAGAGATAACAATAGAAATGACCAATCGAATTGTGGTTGGGTGCACCACGGGACTAAATGTGTCAAAATAATCGACGCCTTCCTCTTGAGTGAAGCCTTTTGCAACAAGGCGAGCTTTGAACCGCTCGATGGAACCGTCAGCATGTCTCTTGATTTTGTAGATCCATTTGCAGCCGACAACATTCTGATTTGGGGTTGGAGGCACAAGAACCCAGGTTCGGTTTTGGGCAAGAGCGTCAATTTCTTTTGCCATGGCTTCTCTCCAAAGAGGTTGTTGTTGTGCTTGAAGGAAGGTGGAAGGTTCACTGGAGATTTGAATAGCAGCTGTGTAAGCAACATGATCAGGGAAGTTGCGCAATTTTCTGGTATTGTCTCTGGTTCGAGTTACCATAAGATGAACCGAGGAGCTGTCAGGTGGTTGGGTTGGAACTGGTAAAGGAGTAGAGAAGTGAACTGGAGGGTTCGGGTTAGGAGGTGTAGAGGCACGGTCAAGGCCAGTGGAGGTCAGTTCGGGCAGGGCAGTAGGGGAATTGAAGGGTCGGGTAGATGGGGAAGCCGTAGTGGGAAGGTTTGGTGCTGGGTTAATAATGAGAGGGGTATGCAGCCTGTTTGTTGAAGTGGATAAAGGGCCTGGCTGAGATGGGCCAAGGGATGGAGAGGTATCGGCTAGAAACAAAGGAGCAGCAAGCCGCCAAATTGAAACGGGGTAATTGAAGGCTGGTTGTGTAGCACCATCGCCAGAGGGATCTGTGTTGAGCTCAGACTTTTGAAAAGGAAAGTTTGCTTCATCAAAAATAACATTTCGAGAAACAAAAATACAGTTAGTTGTGAGATATAAGCATCGGTATCCCTTTTGTGATAATGCATATCCAATGAATACGCAAGGTAAGGCACGAGGCTCCAACTTGTGATCATTATATGGTTTGAGAAAGGGAAAACACAAGCAACCGAGCACCTTTAAAAAGGAGTAGTCGGGTGCTTTGTGAAAAAGGTTTGTAAAGGGAGATGGAGAATGGTTAGATGGAGGCAACCGATTGATGAGATAAATGACACTAGCAAAGATTTTGTCCCAATAAATAAGAGGGATAGAGGCATGGTTCATGGTGGCAAGTGACAATTCGACAAGGTGACGGTGTTTACGTTCCGATACCCCATTTTGTTGAGGGGTATACGGACACGATGTTTGGTGACAGATTTGGGGATAGAGACGGGAGAGTGGTTTGTATTCGGTGCCATTGTCGGTTCGCAAGATTTTTATTGTGGTATCAGATGGCGGCTCTGATACCATCTAAGATAAAGGAAGAAGAAGTAACTGGAGAAATAGTTTTTGTATTAATCTTTCTCAAAGCATCATTCTGCAGATTGTTGCCTTATATAACAGTAAAATGATTATGTCCTAAGCTAACTCTAGTTATCCTTTACTCTGGTTAAACTCATGACTTACACAAATAGACAAAGAAATAAAAACAGTCTCTAGAAAAATCAGAGAATGATGCCGTTATGCATTTGTAGCTAGCTGGGATTGTTTGTGACTGATTGTGCTTCAACACAAATTTTAGTTTTAATGAACAATTATCTTATACCAAAAATTAACGGTCAAAGCGGACGCAATATACCCGATCAAAGCTGGGTAGACCGACAGAGCAGCTAGTATAACCCGAACCCGATGTGCAATATCCGAACCGTTAACAGACACGGAAAGATAACATAGACCAAAGAATAGCACAAGCAAAAAGCAAATAAATAAAAACGATTCTCGATAAAATTATAAGATGATATTCAAAGCCAATTTGAAAGAGGTACGATAGACAGAGAAGGAACTTCTCTGCACGATCCATATCCCCAATCTAGAGAAGAACAAGAGACAGAGGGGATGGCTACCAACTCCGCGCCGCCAGGTTCGCAAAATCCCTTGGATTCTCTTCCTCAATTCTTCTATTACCTTCGAGAATTCAATGGATTAAGGTTTCTTTGATATCCGTCGAATTCCCTAATTTTGCTCCAAATTTCCTGTCGGTTTGAGGGGATCCGTCGATATATGTTCTTGATCTTGTAATAAACGATCTCCCTTTTAATTAAAAGGAATTTTGGTTGCACGTAGTTGTTGGCAGGAATTACTCGTATTTCTTCTATTGTTTCATGTAACTTCTAATTCGGATATGCAAATTAAATATGATTGGTAGATAAATTCTTATTCATTCATATTTGGATTCAATTCTATGATTACAAGATTTTTAGTTAGCTTTTGATAGCTAGGGTATCTTTCGAATTGATTAGCTATGATATCAATTTTACAGCTAGAAGTCTAGAACTAATACATAGCTTTTATTCTGGCATATTGATCCTAAGTTTTTTTGCAAAGAGATGTATTTATTTCCCTGATTGCTAAATCAGCTTGCTAGGGTTTTGCTTTGGAGAGATCCAATTAAGTTTTTATCCTTTTCTGACTTTAGGTAATGGCCCACCGTCAAAGCCATGGGAGCGGGCCGGGTCTGCGTCAGGACCTGCCCCGTTCAGGCCTCCTTCTAATGGAAGCACCAGTGATGTCGTAGAAGCTTCTGGAACTGCTAAGCCTGGCGAGGTGGTCTCAACTGTCAACCGGACCACCGCAGCAACCACCAATACTCTGTCAAGGCCAGTTCCACCAAGACCGTGGGAGCAAAATTATGGCAGTACATATGGAGGAGGTTTGCATTTTAAATTAGTGTGGAAGAAAAGCACTGATTGCAATAAAATCACTTAAATTATCTTATCTCCAGTTATGCCCGTCGTTTTAGTCTTGCAATTTTAAATTAGTGTGGAAGAAAAGATATATTACATTATATAATTACAATCGGGGCCAACCAAATGATGCATTTTCCTCCAAGCACGAACTGAACCAAAATCAAGCCTAGATAAATGTCATATCCCTAGTTCTAACTAGTTATTTGGTCAAGATGGACTGTTTTGATTTTTGGAACCTTTGTTTAGGTTATTTTTTTTTTGCTTTTTTTAATTCTAAACAAACCCCAATTTTTTTATGCGTAATTGTCCAATAAACTCTTTGCTTGGACATTCTGAACGTCTGAGAATTTAACTCAGTGCGTTGACCTCAATCTTAGTTGTACACTGGTGTTCTGGTATCAAGTAATGAATAATTGATAAATTTCATTTTCAGACCTGAAGCTGTTGGTCTAAGGTCTGCAAGGGGGTTCTAGAATTTAATATCTTAATAACCTGCTTGCATGAACAAACATTGTCCTTTGTTTCAGCTTTACAATAGAGCAACTGCCATTGAACTGGGAATTTTTTTTTTTGTGGTCATTTAGAATAATAATTTTGGATCTAAAATGTTAGAGTTGGGCTTTTATGCATTCCTTTTATACTTAGTTAAAAAAAACATTTATATGACTTTTGGGGCTTGCTCTCAACAAAATTCATACAAAGACAACAACATAACTTAGCCTAATTGAATTTCAGGATATGGGTCAAGTATGTATGGTGGCGGTTACAGTGGTGGTTACGGTGGTGGATATGGCGGGAGTATGTATGGAAACAACAGCATGTACAGCTCAGGATATGGTGCTGGGGGGTTATATGGAAGCTCAGGAAATGGTGCTGGGGGGTTATATGGAAGCTCAGGAATGTATGGTGGAGGCAGCTTGTACAGTGGTGGGTTGGGCAGGCCCATGGGTTATGGTGGAATGGGTATGGGCGGCATGGGTATGGGCCCATATGGCAATCAGGATGATCCGAACAACCCATATGGGCCTCCTAGTCAGCCTCCCAACTTTTGGATGTCCTTCCTTAGAGTTGTAAGTTACCACTTCTAATCTATGTTACTTTCTAATTTCTGTACTCTTACGTATTCTGTCCGAAATATTTGATTTCAGCTGGAACACAGAAACTTTTGCTGGTATACTTGTCTACAGACCCTAACTATTACAAGAGTGCCATAGCATAGGAGTTGATCACTATATGAGCCGGGATATTTTTATTTTTCATTTGTTTTTTTTGTTGGTTTTCCCATTGTGCATGTAACGAGCAAAAATATTTGGTCTCTCCTTTTTCCCCCTCTGTATTTTTGTTGTATAGCACTAATAATCTTTCGATGTGGAATTAAATGTGTAGATGGGCGGGGTTGTCAATTTCTTTGGGAGAATAGCAGTTCTAATTGATCAGAATACACAAGCATTTCATATGTTTATGACTGCCCTTCTTCAGGTACTTTATTTCTCTTCCTTTACTTTACATAAATGAGCTGTGTTTAGTTTGGCTTTAAAATCTGCCTTTGTGGCCTTGCACTACTCCTAATTGTATCATGCTAGCCCCTTGCATTGTCTTTCAGTTACCAGAAAAAGGGTTTAAAAGCTTAGTTGATAGTGTGCCATTCCTCGTGTTAGCTAATTTATATCTTCCTTAAATCTTTTGACATAAAAACTCTGAATTAAAGAAACTAGATGGAAGCTTTTTGAGGTTCACAAGAGGAAGGGGGTGCTATTTTGGGGACAATTAATATAATTTATGTAGTCTTGTTTGTCTATTGATTTCTTTCTTAATTTTTGCAGCTATTTGACCGGTCCGGTGTGTTATATGGTGAGCTTGCAAGATTTATCTTTCGGTTATTTGGCATAAGAACAACCCCAAGAAAGAATATAGGTGAGGGTCCGCCTTCCTTTCAAGGACCGAAAGCCAATAACAATGGCAATTCCTGGGACAACGTTTGGGGTGATGATTTAGCCAAGGGATATGGTCAATAGTAGACTATTAAAGGGTGATAAAAGATTGGGGATCACTTCATCTGCGTTGAAGTTGAGTTGGAGATGCATAACAGGAACCCGACAGACACATGCATCTTTTCAGAAGAAACATAGTGAAATAGCTATTTATTATCCTGTTATATTTTGGTGTACTGTAGAGTTTGTAAGTTTCGCGTTGGTTTCTGGAGGTCATGGTTTATCCTTGTGCAAAATAAATCTGTTTGATTGAAAAAATTAACAAAAGGCTTGTTCCCCAAGAAATATAATGTGGGTCCATGGACATTGGTCCCTGTGTTGAACATGGAGCCTGGTTCATTTAGTTCTAGGATTTGTTACAACGTGTGTTATGTTTCGTAGCGGGATGGTTTGACAACTAATGGAACAAGTGCTAATATAATAATGTTTTTCAGGAAATAATTCCATACTGGGGGAAGAGTGCATTGAGCTGTGTTGAAGCTGTTTGGTAATATTTTGGTTAAAACAGGGTTTACATATCTATATTCTTCTCTCTCTCTATTGTGGGGTCGATAGGCATTTCACTATTCTAAATAAAGGTGTTTGCTTACGTAAAATTGCTGTGAAATAGAACTTTGTTATTCGGACAAGTACTCTATTAATATTTCAACAAAAAAAAGGGAGAAAAATGATAAAAATGATACTTCTCAGCGTTATTTTAATTGTTTATTATCAAACATACAAACGCTTTTTCCGAATAATAATTTTTCATTATTTTTTTAACTATTACTCGTACTAGTTACTACAGTATATTATGTTGAGTCTATCAAATTTCTAGTATTATTCTACATATTGTCAAAGGAACAATTTGTTCCTATTTATCTTCGAAAGAGTGGCATAGCCTTTTTGCACTCTATTTCGTTTTGTTTAATTACATTTGGCATTTGGCAACTCTTCTTTGTGCAATAATTTCGCTTTCCTGTTCGTTGGAGCTTACCAAACAATACCATAATTATCTTAACGGTATTGTAAGAAATAAATTGTAAGCTTAATGGGGCTCTTACACCTACTTGTTACTTGACAAAGAATGCCCATTGCCATTTATCCTAAATACGTTTCGTTGCTCGGCGACACATGGCCCAATCGCCTCCTCTAATTAGTTCCTTTGTCATCTCTTACTAATTTTATCTTTAGAAAAAAAAAATATACCAGATTTTTTTTGCGACTCCAGTATTAGATAATGACTTTCTAAAAATAAAAAGGATAGGAAAAAACGGCGAGGTGTGTGACGCTAGCGGATGAGGAAGCTGTGTAGGAGAGAGGAGCCATCTTTCCCACCTCGAATTGCTCATCCATAACTGACTTCTTCCCCTCTTTTTTTCCCCTATTCTCTCTTTCTATACAGTTATTAATAAAATAAATAGATAGAAACAGAGAAATAAATCAACGTCGTCATTATCCACCTTTTGTCTTCACGTAGAAAATCGATTCGTTTCTATTATTTTCTTGTGAACTAACGAAGCCACACAAGCCATATCCCCTTTATATTTCTTCACTAATTCTCACCACTCCCTCCATTTCCACTTCATTCAATTCTCGCTCCCTTCTCTTTCTCCTCAGACATCAAGGTAACTCTACTCATCTCTCTTTTGCCTTAAAACCCTCCTTTTTCTTGCTTCTTCCAATTACCTTGCATTGATTTAATTTCAATTAAATTCTTCCAACTTAAGAGGAATTTGGTTAATTCTACTCTGCATGCATTTGAATTCATGTCCACATCAATTATCTTTTGCATATTTGCGGAAGCTCATATGGAATTTTGTTATTTAATTTACTGTTGACCGATAAAGATTCAAATTTTATTTTTATAAAGGAGATAAAAAGTTATCAAGATGGAGATAACAAATGTGACGGAGTATGAGGCCATAGCAAGGCAGAAGCTGCCGAAGATGGCTTTCGACTACTATGCATCAGGTGCAGAGGATCAGTGGACTCTCAAAGAGAACCGCGAGGCCTTCTCACGCATTTTGTACGATTCATTGAGTTGCCTAATTCATCTATTATAGTTCATTTGATATTTTGATTTTCATAACTTGAATACATAGAGCTGGAAGTGATTAGAGAATTTGTAAACTCAAGTCTAATTATTAGATACATAAAATAGGCTAGTAAGAAGTATATCATAGATATTCAAAATTTTGAAAATATAACAAATATTGAGTTAGCAACTCTAGAAAGGTACATCACCTTAACATTCAATTTGAAGAGGCAACAGAAAGAAAAAGAACAATTCTATGTAAACTTTATACTACAGTAAGCAGGGCAGGCAGCCTCACAATTAAACACTGACAGTTATTTATGTTACAATTATCAAATGAACTTTCCTTTCCTTAGTTTTGATTTCTTATTTTCATGATATGCTGATGTTTTGAAGGTTCCGTCCACGCATACTGATAGATGTGTCAAGAATTGACATGACCACAACTGTTCTCGGCTTCAAAATTTCAATGCCTATCATGGTGGCCCCCACTGCATTTCAAAAGATGGCCCACCCAGAAGGTAATACCACCTACCAGATGGGCTTTACTTGGTATGGACAGTATGTCTTGGTATTATAGTATCTTGGTAGATTGATATGGATGATGTCATAATGGACATTGCACTGCAATTGAATGGAATTAGGATAACCAAGTTAATAGCATGAGATTAGCTCATGTTGTAGTCTTTTCATGGGTGTATTTCTGACAGCAGTATGTCGTGAGAAATAATATGCAACTGATAAAATCTTAATTGATTTGATTTCATTTTGCTTCAGGTGAATATGCAACTGCACGAGCTGCATCAGCAGCCGGCACCATCATGGTTTGTTCCCAAAGTTTCTCAAATATACTCCATAAATTTGTTAAGATCTTTTCTACCTAGTTAGTATGATATCAGTACCAGAGTTGTTCTGTGAAGATAGCTCTATGTTCATTCAACATTTGTTATGCTATTTACATAATACTTTCCAAATTAACTCTCACAAATTCAACTTGATAACTCGATAATTTTCTTTCTCCTTTTCATTTTAAATAAATTAAAACGGTTGTTTATATAATTATTTCACAGACACTGTCATCTTGGGCAACATCAAGTGTGGAAGAGGTTGCTTCAACTGGACCTGGGATTAGGTTCTTCCAGCTTTATGTGAGCTCTATAAATATTTTTTTATTCCTTTCTCTATATTAAATTTAGTTTCATTACTGATGAGATCTCTAGGAAATAACCATAACATGTGTTGTAAATATAACTTTCTATAGGTGTACAAGGACAGGAATGTAGTGGCACAACTGGTAAGGAGAGCTGAGAGAGCTGGTTTCAAGGCCATTGCCCTTACTGTAGACACCCCTCGACTTGGCCGTCGTGAATCTGATATTAAGAACCGGTATAATACTTTACTCTTTCTTTCTCGACTTGTGCATGCAATTTACTCTCAGGATTATTTGTAAATAGTGGTGAAATCTAGAGGATAAAACAAGCAGGGTCGTAAAATTTTATCTCTACCTTGGTTATTCTATGCTAAAGCGAAGGCATTTTACATTTTATGCTTAATTTTATTTATATCAACTCCAAAGAAAATAAGGGTTATAAAGTTATTATAGATTTCTCCTCTTTGCAGAAGTCTACGCACTTACAATTTCAAAATGATACAAAATTTTACAGATTTGTCCTGCCTCCTCATCTGACACTGAAAAACTTTGACGGTTTGGACCTAGGGAAAATGGATAAGGTGAATAAAGTTATTTTAATAATTGAATTTGACTTTGACTTTGAATTTTTTTTTTTTTTTTTTACAACTTAATTTTGACTTGCTATGGTGCATGATGCAGAGTAATGACTCCGGTCTCGCATCCTATGTCGCTGGGCAAATTGACCGTACTTTGAGCTGGAAGGTTGTGTCAAATCAATACAAATCTTTGCACTTATAATCATTAATAAAAATTATATGAAGATAAATCAATAAATGTATTCTTCTCATTTTTGTATTTTTATATGTACAGGATGTGAAGTGGCTTCAGACTATCACTTCAATGCCAATTTTGGTCAAAGGTGTTCTAACTGCTGAAGACGGTAAATGTTCCTCTCTTTTTTTTTTCCTTTTGTGAAAATTTATATTCAGTTAGTATATTAACATGTTTCTTTATATACTTATTTCTTCTATTTGTTTAATATTTTAGCTCATTTGGCCGTTCAATCTGGTGCTGCTGGTATTATCGTCTCCAACCACGGTGCACGTCAATTGGACTATGTCCCTGCAACAATCTCGGCTCTAGAGGAGGTATGTTCTTTTCATTTATTGGAAGTAATTTTCAACGGAAGAAAAAGTTAAATTTCATGGGCTAGAAGTTTTTGGCTTTATTTGGGGCAAGACTACAAAATTTCTTGGTACATGAAATGTACAGGTTGTAAAAGCCGCTCGAGGAAGAATTCCAGTGTTTCTAGATGGTGGGGTTCGGCGTGGGACTGATGTCTTTAAGGCTCTTGCTTTGGGCGCCTCTGGCATTTTTGTAAGTTACCTTGATTTTTCTCTGTAACAAGAGGTGACAAGCTGGTTCAGCATTCCAGGTTACTGTTTAAAATTCTATTGTGTATTTAGGTTATTACCATGACATAAATGATTTGGAATCGGGTTTGTAACATCTTTTATGTTATCTCAGGTATCTTGCTTGGTGTAAAATATATGTGCTTTGGGTTCAGGTTGGATCATGTTCAGTCTAGTAACGGCAGTTGGTTTAAGAATAAAAAATGCTAGCAGCTTGTATTTGTATCTGTATCCTCAAAATAGTACTAGGATATGGATGCAGTTTAGTCATTATCCATCCGTATCCAACCCGTTTACGTTCCTACTTTGTGAGCTGGTATTTCAGTTTAGGCAGGCTTGTCATCTCTATCTACACAGTTTATAAAAAAGTTGCCGGTATCAGGGTTCTAGATGAGTTATATCTTAATTATAACTGTATTCATTTGTGTATAACTATTTGGTACCTTAACTTCCTCTTGTTATTCTACATTTTTTGTTTGTAGATTGGGAGGCCAGTTGTGTATTCTCTGGCAGCAGAGGGAGAGGCAGGAGTGAGAAAAGTGCTCCAAATGCTTCGTGAAGAGTTCGAACTAACCATGGCACTTAGCGGGTGCACTTCACTAAAGGAAATAACCCGCAATCACATTGTGACTGACACCGACCGGTTCAGCCCCTCGTCCATCATGCCTAGGCTATAAATCAACTTTTCCTTGCAGAGAAGCAAAGGGAGTTGCTAAATTTGAAGAATCCATTGTTTCCATGGGAAGTTGAAATGGGTTGTTCTCCGAAGAGTATTTCGGTTTATAAGATGTTATGTGATGATGATAATGATACTGTGATATTTCTATTAATTGTGGACTTTTTTGGTTCTTCATCCGCTGTATATTCTTTCTGTTTGTCTGATACCTGAATCAGAGCATGAAATTAATGTCATATAGTAAGCATTTCTATTATTTATCATTAGAAATGCATAACTAGTCTAAGGTTGATCAAAACATTTATGTTCTGTCATATGAAGAAATAATATAGGAGCACCTACATTTGATGAGCAGAAACTTGAATGATTTTTCCATCAATAGATACAAGAGAAGCTGGGAAGGATCAAAGAGTTGTGCTTTGTACCGTAGCGGTATTGTTAATAATTAAAAATCTAAATTTTAAATATGACTTCTAGGGTGTAAACGGATACGGATAATTCGCTCCGTATTCGCTATGTATCCAGAGATTATCCAAATCAGTTTAATATAATTGTGGATACAGATACGGATATGGATAATTTTATGAAGGTGAATATCTGTATCTGCATCTACAATTATCTGAATCTGAAATTTCTCCCAACCGGCTTTGACTTTACTACTCTAGATAGAAGTTATATAATTATTACATATTCATTTCAGTCTTGGTTGTGAGATAAATGATAATACGTCTTGGTTTTCAATTTCTTTCTTTTTCATTGGTGATGGTGCTATAATAGCGCTATTTTCTTTCCTTTTTACCTCTATTTTTTCACTCTCCATTCTTTTTCATTTAAGACTTTAGCCTATGAATAAAGTTGTAGCCATTGTTTCAATTATTTTCCATTCAAGACTCTTCATTTCTTAAATTGGTTTTAGCCATTATTTCAAGACAACAACAAGACAATCTTTTGTATCTTAAAGTGTATAACTCAATTATCCGACAATTATTTGTTTTGTATCCGTATTTGTAGATTATTAATTCGCTCTGTATCCATATTCGTTTAAGGCAAATTTAGTTTTGAATTTTAATATTCATTTACTATCCGTATATGTATCCTTATCCGCTCTGTTTACACCCCTAATGACTTCATATCGTTGATTGTGTTATACCCCACGAATACCAGAACAATGTAAAAATGTAACATTTGTGAATTATTTAAATAATATTTAGATTTCAAAATACCAATGAATAATTTTCAGTTTGCCCAATCAACAGTACGCAAGTTTTCTGATTATATACAACTTCATTCAAGTATTAGCAGGTGGGGCACTTGCCCCCTACCAGATATACTTGTAAAATTATATTTCTGTTTTCGTACTTACAACCAGAAATAATTGTAAACATGCATTTACAATTCAAATAATTAGAAAATTATATCTCATCCTAATTTTCTTTGCCTCA
The DNA here is from genome assembly GCF_964058835.1 of Carex rostrata. Classification (NCBI taxonomy): domain Eukaryota; kingdom Viridiplantae; phylum Streptophyta; class Magnoliopsida; order Poales; family Cyperaceae; genus Carex; species Carex rostrata. The sequence continues at coordinate 6,892,948 of NC_135925.1, forward strand.
CCCTATCATGCATCTGGAATATTCTCCCCTGATTTCACTTTAGTATATCTTATCTTAATAACTTGGACTCCCCTGATTTTAAATGGGTAGTAAACTCTTCTGGATGACACAAGAATAGAGGCTATTCAAGAATAATAGCTATTTAGAATAGCAATGTGTATCCAAACAACATTTTTGTTATTCGGAATAGCTATAATAGTTGCTATTCTCTATTCCTTGTAAATGTTAGAATAACTACTATTCAAAAATGTGAAGAGAGAAAAAAATGCTTCCTTTTCGGATTGCCGCCAGCACAATCCCAAAATGACAAGTTTGACACCGCTTCTGCTATCTCCACGTCGTGACAATTCGTTTGAAATTCCACTTGCCTATCTTTCCTCTTAATTAGCATCTTGTTAACACTCTTCTTTATTAGTTGCAGCTATTCACTATTCCACAGGTACAATCCAAACAATATTTTTACTATTCCGAATAGCACCATTTTCACACTAATCTGAAACTCACTATTTTTTCTCTATTCTCACTTACTATTCTAATTATTTTAACTTTCATCCAAACATACCCGGATTATATTTCATTGAGAATATGTTGTGTTGCAATTGGGGATTTGGATGCATGACCAATAGATATACACAGACACATTAATATAGATCAAATGGGAGATAATTTTCAATTTGGTTTCATGCACAGGCATTTCAGCCAATTAAACCGTCTTTAATTAATTAAATACATTTCGGTCCAAAGGCTGTATTTGGATCAACTGTAGACATGTATATAAAAAATTGCAAAATGAGTCGACAGCAATAATTAAGTGGAATATATATATATATATTTTTTTAAAACAACAAATAACATGACAGCTAGCAGTTAGTATCTGAAATGAAAAAAACATGACTTCATTTGTGGAACTCGTGGAATACTTTTTTAATTATGATATGTTTAAAAGTCGTCGTATTTATTATAATATGACAATTACGTATAGTCGTATATCATAAATCATCAATGTTAACATTTGTTTATTGGTCATGAAACGGATGCCTATTTATATATGATATACGTACACTGCAAGTTTGCAACTGCTTGTTTACTCGAGCATCACTTGTAAGTATACTATTATAATGTAACGTCACCGTTAAAAAGAACCACATGAAATTCATGTATTGAATCTTTTGGTTTCTTTTTCATTTTTTTCCTGACAAGGACCGAAAGGTGTGTGCATCTCGATCTCGATCTATTCTCATTAATTTCGATGAAATTAACCAACGTGCTCGGACTCTACATCTGAAAAAGGAGATACCAATGAGGTGGTGATAGAGCACATCCCCATCACAAAGTTTGTGTGCTTCCCACTCAATCAACACATTTTTTTTTAGTTATACCACATTAATTATATAGTCTCTTTTGATTTAAAATCTGTAATAGAACCCACATAAATAAAAATATAATCCAATTTTTGTGCTCTAGTAGTATGTTTCGATTCCCAAGATTTTTGAAGTTCAAACATTATAATATAAAAGATTTTTGAAGTTTCGATTCCTTAGAAAAATATTTACATCTTCCAGGAGTACCTGCTTAACCCAATATTAACTCAATTAATCTAGGTACAGAATAAAACCATCCAACTGTATAATATATAAACTTTTATATATTATATTGCAATTATATCGAAGTGTTAGTTATAGTTTATTTGTTAATAAATATGTAGAATGTACTGATAGTATAATTTTATAGTTCCCGCATTGTTCACACTAATTAATAAAAAGGTTCATATATACTTTATTTGTAGTAAATAATTCATAGTTAACAATTTATTCTTGACACTTATTAATACATAAGTTGAATATAATAATTAATACATGTCTCCTGCTATATTTGCTTTGTTGAGTAAATGGTTACATTTATTAATACATGATTTGAATAAACTAATTATTTTAAAGTTAATGATGAAAAAAAATATTTTAAAGTTAGATAATTTTTCTTAAAATAAAAAAGGCTTATATGAAAAAAATATATATTTTCTTTGTCGTTGCTTCGAATACTGTCATATTTGCTATATTTTTTAAGTCATCATTACCATCCGTGGCAGAATATCAATGTTTTTTAATAAAATAATAATAAATAACTAGAGAAAATCTCAAAATATCTCTCGGCTCTCGCTCTCTCTGTTAGAAGGTTGGTTGACACCACGACAGTGGAGACACGTGTCGCACTTCTATTAGCCAGCGAGTATTAGACGAAAAGAGAACTACGCAACAGAAAGCAATTTAATTTCTATAGTTTAATTCAGTACAGTCATTAGCGGACTCACTGTGGATCGGGATAGCCACTTGTTTAAGTTTGGATTTGAAAATTCAGTGATATTTTATAGTTGTAGCTACTTTAAACTAAAACGATGTCTACTTCTAAATTTAATTTACTGTCAAGTAGAAAAAAAATTATGTGGATGTCAGTCCAAACCAATTCGCATAAAAGAATTAAAGAAAAAAGATGTAGTCCGATTCACTACTTCATTTAGAAAAATTATTGATTCATAGGAGAAAAAAAAGATATCTTATAAAAGATCTAAATATATATCATGTCGTAACCAGTCATGTCATGACTTGAATTACATGACGTACTGTGACTAAATTTGGAAGGATGGTCATGGTACATGAATGGTCACAACACGTTAGTCACACCATGACCAAGACATGTCGTGACCACACGTGACGTATCCAAATGTGACAGATCATGTTTAACTATTTTTTTCAAGGTTCTAAATAGCGCGCTATATCATTTTCGGACAACAAAAACTATGGCGCCGTCGGCGCTATAGCGCGCTATTCCATGCTATAGCGGTGCAATTTGAGCATAGCGCCGTTTTGTTAGTCAGTCCGCTATGACGCGATAAACACTATTTAAACCTTCAATTTATTTTTTTCATTATTTAGGTTAGTTTGATCGAAATCTAACAGTCCTAATTACATGTGACCATGTGCCGTGCCGTGACCAAATCTTTCATGTGACGTGTTGTGTCATGCCACGTCGCACACAAGTCATAACACGTGATCGGTACACATGCAATATTATGCCGTGATAAAACCGTATTATGTTATGACTGAACCGTGTCGTGACGTATTTGATCGCGTCGTGAATTTTTTAGATATTTATCTGTTTTCTGCTCTTAATCGTCAGAGGAAAAAAAAAATTACTGTTATTAGTATTTTATGGCTTCTGAGCAGAATCCAAAATCCGTCCAGAGTACAGTACAGCTTAGCATGCATATAATATTTAGAAATGACCGATAGATGAAAAGAAAAAAAAATCAAGTCAAAAAAATTACTCACCAATAAAGGGTAGTATTAGTAAAACAATCAAAATATTCTACGCCCTCACAGTCAAAGTACATTGGTCAAAAAAATAAAAGAATATCAAAAGCGCATTATCTTATATCACGTGGTCAATTTGATGAGGAATCTTGTACAAATCAATGTCATTTGATTAAAATATGTTCCTTCCAGATACAATTTGTCAAGTTGAACCTTGCTAGTTGTGCCTCCTCGGTGCTTTTCTTGTTGTCCCTATATAATAGTAAATTAATCCAGAAAGAAAACTTCATATAAAAGTATGTATTTCTTCCTCTAAATTTTATAATATCATATTTATCATTTCGAATTTTAAAACCTCCCATATTTACTCAATATGTTGATTTAGGATAGAACTAGAGTGTTCTTAAGTTCATCAAATTCCTTAGTGAATTCAAGTCTAAAACTCATCAAATTGATTTCAAATGACAAATCCAATCCGTTGAAACCCATCTACCTTACGAGTGATGTGAAAATTTTAAACATTCGAATTTAGTATAAAGTCAACCGGTCAAAATTAGAAGGTTAATAAATTAATTTTAATGCATTCATTTTCTGAACGTTTTTTTGACCGCTTGACTTTATACTAAATTAATTTGAATGTTTAAAATTTTCATATATAGATGCATCACTCGTAAAATAGGCGGATTTCAACGGTTCATATTCGTCATTTAAAGCCGATTTGATGGATTTTAGATTTGAATTCACCAAAGAACTTGGTGAACTTAAGAACACCCTAGTTCTACTCGTTGATTTATATATTAGAACTCATTTTAAATTTATATAGTACAAATTTTATCTTTTATTAGAAAATTAAAAATATGCAGTCTATGTAAAATAAATGCTTTGTCTTCTAAACTGATTGGTTTTCAAGGCTTAATGATTTATTTCTCCACTTGTGACGTATACACTGCGACATTTAGGCAAATACTTATGTTTGCCCCATAAGTAAGAATATGAACCATTAATTTGCTTTCAAAACAGACCAATTGGAAGACTATAAATTTCTCTTAAACATGTTATATTTTTTATTTTTTATTTTTTATATAGGATAAAATGAGTTTTAATAATAAAAAATCAATAAATTAGATAAATTTGTGAGTATTTGAAATCTAGAAGGATAAATATGAAGTTTTGAGGGATATATATGAAATTTCCCTAAACTAGAGCTACAAATATTTACAATTATGAGTTCTAATAGCTACTTCAAACCAAAAAAAAAAAAAATTTGAAAAATAAACAAAAAGTTCAAATGATAGCATATCTTAGCCAATCCAACAAGCCAATTTTAAAGAATATATAAACAAGTTAATTAATGTAGAATGCAACTATTAATTAGATCTACTATATGGGGAGGCAGAAGCTATTCTTGTTCTTCTTTTTTGGAGAAATCTCTGCAACGATTGCTTCATTGAGTGCCCCTGATTCAGCATCTGAGAAGAATTTGAATGAAACTGAGACAAATCTTGAAAAGAACCGTTGTTCCTTTTTCCCTCTGGCAAAAATTGTAGCGGGTAGATGTTTGTACGCTCCTTTAATTCCTTGCTTCTTCCTTTCTCCATCTCTCTCTTTGCCATAGAAATTATGGCTCTTCCCTGCGCAAGAACAAAGTTGAAAGCTATATATTATTAAATTAGCTGAGGTGTTAACTGTACTGTAACATAAATTGAATAAAAAATAGCTTTCAGCTTTTATTTTTGGCTAGCTAGGACCACAAAAGATCCTCCTGATAAAAAAAATGCAATAAACAATGTCTTATAATGAAAAATCAATGTTTCCACTATTCATTAAATGGTCTCCTTGTTAAACTTTTTTTCTCTGTGAATCCAATTAATTAAGATCTGTTTGAAGTTTGATATGCAAGTAAATGAAAAATAAAAAATAAAGAAAAATAGCAGAATAAAACACAGCTTAATTTCTTTACATTATTTTCTCCAAAGTTTTTCACAAAAATATGAAAATTTGAATCCTAAAATATATTTTTCATATATTATCAGTATCAGCTTTTCTAGACATATAGGAACCCTTAATTAGTGGACTCTTATGATCAAGGTCATAGGCAATCAGGCCAACAGCTCCTCAAAGTAAACAAACCATTTTGGAAATCAACTTAATTAAGCTGACCACCGACAAAGAGTGCAAATTGTATTTTTGTACTCTTACCTTTGAATGAATGAACAAGCTACATGAACTGTTCAAAATGGCAACAACATATTTATAATCTCTTCAAGATGATCGCTCAATATGTCTTATTTCTGTATAGTAATCTTCTTATAGTTCTGATTAATTGTAAATTATGACTTCTAATTATGTAATCTATATATATTGTTTGTTTATAACAAAATAACAAACTTTTGATAGGTTGTGCATTGTCATAAGAAATCGTGCATGCAACCATAATATAAAGAATCGTTTCAGATAATTAAATATCATACCTGACTCTCTGTGACATTGCTTGTGCACATCTGACCATTATAGAAGATTGTAAGAGTTCTCTTCTGACTTGCCTTTCCATTGCATATCTCATCCCTACATACGCACATCCAATACATTTTCTTAATTACGAGCAATTGATATGCTTCTAAATGTATCTTTTGCATGAACTTATAACTCAAACCATCAAACAAAATTTGCTTACCTGGTGTTAGTTGCATGTTTTTCTGAGCTGCTGGTGGATTCAGTGTACTGGGAATCATGGCCGGTATGAAGAGCTAGGCTGAGCTCTGGATCGAGATCAAATCCAACCATTGCTATTTTCAGGTTCAAGTTTCTATAGTTTTCTCTTTTGCTTTTGCTGTTAGCAATTGTTAGGTGTGCAAGGTACTGGGAATAAGACAGAGAGAGAGAGCAATATGTTCTGTATATATACGCGTTTAATATATCTCCTGTTGATTTGATTAGTTGCTTTCAATTAATAGTGATGGAGGCCAGACGCTTAAACTTGGAAAAGTACCTAATCCAAATAAGCCACATGGAATTTTAAGTTAGACGTACAACTTTGCTTTGCACGTGCTTAATGCGTCCCTCATTGGCAGTCTTTCTCTTTTACAGTTGTCAAAGGGGATAATTGATTTCCATTTCCAGTCATTCACCCTTTTTTTATCTTTTCTGAAGTATCACATAATTGATAATTCTCATCCATCCATCAATTTCTTACACAAACAATTATTCTATACTTATTTATGTTTTAGAATGGTCTACAACTTTTACATCAGATTATTTTCTAAATATATAAAATTTAGTCTAGTATATTTTTATATAAAAATCATGTTGAACGGTAAGATCGTTGCTCAGTTTGAACTTTGAAACTGAAAATATCCATCCAATGTACGGACCAATCCGCACTATGCGTAGTACCATAGCTCACTCTTAAGTCTTAACATATTTTATTTTTAATCATAATTCATTCATCAATAAGAATTGCAACAACCCAATTGGTGCTTCTTAGCAGCGCTATTAGTTTAAGAGTCGGCACGATATACGGCGATATTGACAGCGGAGTCTCGGAGATACAAAGAATCGCTTTTCGTCGTTTTCGATCATTTAATTTTCGTCACGTTTATTTTGTCGAATAAATTACGACGAAAGAATCGTTACGCATGAAATTTCAGACATAAGCGTGCAGCTCGATTGGCACCGCAAAATATTTCATGAAAAGAAACAAACTTGGACGCTAAGACAGAGGTATATACGCACACCATTAGTTGTCCGACCATGTGCACAGCTACCACCTCTAATTTTCTAGTAAACAAACAAAAGAAACTGGTTCTAAGTATTTTTTTTTTTCAAAAAAAAACGAGACATGCATGTTTATCACAGTAGAAATTCGAATTGCATTTTTTTATGATAATTTGAAAGAGTTAATGTCACGTTGATTTAGCGTGTAAATCATACTTTATATTTTTATCTTTGATTTTATTATACAAATAATCGACTCAAATATATTCAACATCATCTTCATATTAAAATGTATTTAGAATAAAATTTATATTCTTCAAAAACTTCGTACTATTTTTTTAGATAGCTATTACCAGCTAGCTACAAAATCTGACCTCATTGGACGAATTCGTCATACCCGATATCAGTATTGTAAATAACAGTATGCGGTCGTCGGACGGGCAGGGTATCGTCAAGCGATTAATTAGTTTGCTATCGATTAACTAAAATTATGCGGACAATTTAACATGTTTATTAAATTTATGTATATATATATCATAATTTATTTAACTTGTTAAACTTATCAAATAAATTTAATTTACCTTAATTCTATTATTATAATATGATACTACGCTTATTTTTTTCTTAACGCATAAGCACTTTACATGTGTAAGTAGCACATTTATTTTATGAAAAAATATATTCAAAAATTAAGCTTTTTCAACATAAAATCACTAAATTTAGTTTATGATAAAAACTTAGTTTCATAAATGAACATGTCGTAATTGAAAAAATTACATTAGTAGTTAAGAAAAATATATGGTATATAAATAACATAAGAATTAATCAATTTCAAAGTAAATAAGAAGAAAAAACTTATATTAAAAATATTGGATGTATATCCAAGCACAAATAAAACTAAATAAATGATTTATAAAACTTGTTATCACACACTATCACAGAAAAAAAATCAATGTGAAAATAAATATTCACTGGAATAAATTGGAATAAACGAAAATAAACATAAATAAACGGGAATAAACAAATGATTAAAAAGTAAAACGGCCAGTTAATTATTTTCATCCGTAGACAAACATCCGTTAAATGTATTCATAATGATTTAGTTGCCGTTAACAATTAAACGGCCGTTTAATTGACAGTTAAAACCGGTTTTTACAACACTGCCCGATATAAGGCCGGAATGGATCCAATAATTATAAAAAATGCGATGTAATATGTAATCTGATGTAACCATACATGGCTACTGTATGGTGACATGGCTGTGGTCCAAGAGTGATACAAAACAGGACGTTCAAAACCCGATCCGATTTGATCTGTGACAGTTCGAAACCCGATTCGATCTGATCTGTGACAATTCGAAACCCGACAATTTAAACTAACCCAAACTCAAAACTAATCCAACTGTTTTTGAGAGAAAAAAAATAATCCGACCTATAACCCATCTGATTACCACCTGTACTATCGGCCTGACATGGTATGCCTCAAAGATATTTCTTGTTGTTCATGCCATCTTTTCTGGTATAAATTCGTGTTGCGCCGTGCAGTTATATCATGATTTGAGTCTCATGTTGTGATTCAATTAAATTTTCACGTATTGTGCTGTGTTGTAAACAAAATTATAAAATGTAATCATATCTAGTGGCAGAGCCACCTATATTTAGGGGTAAGCAGTCGCCTATCCCTGAATTTTGAAATACGGTATCAAGTTTGTATATAATTGGTTTGGATTTGAGTTTTGTCTATTCCTAATTGAGTCAAAGCTCTCGATTAGTGAAATTGGCCGAGTCATTACAATTTTAGTTGTCTTTCATCAGTCTATTTTGAAATATTCTGACAAAAAGAAGGTTAATAAGAATAGTATGATAGTGGGACTACAATAAATTTGTTATTTTTTTGTGAAAGGAATAGACTAAAATGTTTTATAAAATAATATACCGAAATTTAATGTAATGCATTAAATTATTTTTATTATGTTTAACTATTCAAAATGAGTTGGATTTTAATATAAGAGTATTGTGAACTATGCTTCGAAGAAAACTTTAAAAAAAATCGAGTTTTTGATCTAATTCGGTGGATTTCTACCGATTTTCTCTATTTTAATTCATAGTTAATTACCGATTCCACTTCCAATAAAAATTATTTAATAATATTTTATAATTTAAATAAAATAAAATAATAATAATTAATATAATAATAATTTATTTTGCCTACCCCTGATGAAAATCCTGACTACGCCACTGATCACATCACAATTCATGCGTATAGTCACGCTATGATAAAACGTGATTTGATCACATCAGTCATGAATTGAATCGTTTTCAAATAAATGATGGCATAATTTTTTATGTTTTGTTATATTGTTTTGATTATGTATAGTCCAATTTTATAACGTATTGTTTGGACAGTGCAGTAATGTATCTTATATCGTGATTTTTTTTTTTTTTTGGAAAATAATCACAACATATGATACGTGAGTTACGTTACACGAGAAATTACTTTTTTTACCTAATCAGAATAACTTTTTTACCTAACGCGTATCATAAATCACACGAGAAATCAAAAAAAAAAAATATTAAACTCGTGTTATTTTTTAGATAAATATGTGGTCAGATATTCTAACTTCAAATAAATCAGTCAGATTAACGACTTTTCACACAATAATAAAAATATATTGCTTTACCCATTTAACCAAAATTCAACTTAGTTCTTAATTAACAGTTGAACACTATATGCAGTAGTTTTCTTAAAAGTTATTCATTCAAACTAATAGAGGTTGGTCTTCATCTATTGGACGAAGATAATATTTTTGGTCAGGAAACAAGAACTTACGTAAAATACAAAATCTTTTTTTAATATAACCGATTTTAACGGACACAATCAATTAGTCAGAAATGATGGGCATGCATGGCATCAATAAAATTATTTAATTGGTCCAAATTTAAGTTTTGATCTTTTAGTTTTGTACAGAACATATAAAAAAAATAATAAAACTTAAATAAAAATCTCTTATGATAAAAAACAAGAACAAAAATAGGATTCACCATTTTGATTTTGTGTATTAAATATTTTTGGCACCAGTGCTAAATTACAAGATTGTTCAGCTGCATTTGTTGGTTTTGAGTTAATATCATTTATTTCCTTAAACTTTTCCTTCAATTCATATTTATCCATTAACTCCATATCTTATATATTATTCAACTCATTATTAAGTTCATTAATATTTACTTGTCAACTGTTCGGTATATCTTGTATTTTCTTCAGCACTTTAAATTACTTTTTATTTATCAATCAACTCATTATTATATCTAGTATATATTTCAACTCATTCAATTATTTCATATTTATCCAAAAAGTTCAATTGGTATATTAAATATAGTTTACATAATTCAAAAATATAATTTATGTGTGTTTCAAATCTAAATTTAAAAAATTCCTTCTTACTTGGAGAATTATTTTTTCTAATTTTTTTTTCTTATATCCTCTGATCAGTAAATTTTGTTCTCGCCTAAATGCTCTTTGTTTTACAACTAATTTCCTAAAGAAAATAAACAAATGATTAGATAAACTTAATTTTATTTGAAAGGAGAATGATAATTTGCTACTTTTCTTTATATTGTAGCGTATGAAACAGGCCCACTGAGTCACTGTATAATTGTACACCTGTCGTTTTCACTCTTCTTTTTTTTCAAAAAATACGTAACCTAGCTTTCGTACCACATTGACAGGTAACAGTATAATTTCTCTAATTTTTCTGTCCAATAGCTAATGTCAGATTTTGACGATTTCAACTCCTTAAAATTGTTCTTTTGTGATGTCTCAAAATTAACCTAAAGCAAAATCGATGAATTAAAATATGTGCTTGTTCTTGCTTACATTCGTAGTTCGCATGCAATGGTTGTGAAGAGACTAGTTCCCCTTCTACAAATAAATATGCGATCATTAACGGTCTTTTTAAAGTTTATATATGTTGACTAATATGACCACTTCTTCTCTTTGCACATGCCTTTTAATTGTTTGGTGCTTTATACAAACAAATTCAAAAATTTCCGTCTTGTTTATAGTAAAATATATATATTGACGACTAGTTGCACTAAGAAAAATAATACTTTTCTGATGACTAACTATAATAACTTGGAAAGAATGCCATCAGCCCCTTTCAGCTCATATCACCTCAGCCAAATCACGTGCTAATCATTCAGTCTATGTAGCTAGAACATTGCCCATTTTCTCACCCGAGGAGAAGCGAAGTGGCAAGCAAATTTGGTTAAAAACCAAAAGATTTTTTGAAATTTGGTCACAACTTTTAAAACATTTGAAAACATTGCCCTCTTTGTCACAAAATTCTTGTTTTAAACCGTCTGACAACCTTTTCCAAAGGGCTTTTCTCACAGAAAAGGTAAAAAAAAAAAAAAAAACTTTAACAAAAGGCAACTTAATTAGATATTGTCGGGAACTCCATGGATGGCAAAATTAGAAGGGTTTCTATAGATATGGACATATGATCCAAAGCAAGGGCAATATTATATGCACTTGATGCTTTGGTGATTTTCTTTTACATTTATTTCTTGACATGAAATTTGCCTCCATATTTCTTTTTGGAAATCTATTCTTTGGTTAAATAATTCAGGAAGACAGACAAGCACATGACTATAATAGAAAGACGAGACAGGCATAGGAGCAGAAATAAGTTTCTTTACATATTACATACCCGAGTCCGCCTAATACGCTTATACAAGAACTTCAACACCATATACTTATAAATCATTTTTGCATTTTCGAAGTCCAAACAGTCCATCCGAACCATTCAACATGATATCCATATTAAAATGTGCATGGAGACAGAATTTTACATCATTTAGAAAAAAAAAAATTACTAATTTTTTAGATAGGTATAAAATTGTTGTTTTTTATGGTCCAGAATATTCTGTATCAAAGGAAAAGAAAATCAGAACAGTAAATATATGCTTTGGACCCCAAAAATGGAGCACAGTTAGTTTGTACCAGTTAGATTTGGTAGGGTACTAGGTAGGCATAGCATTTTGTCTTTTTAGTCCACTTTTACTACAGTGCACTGGAATTCCCTTTCATGAGACAATAGGTAGTTTTAAACAAGCAACCAACCATGAAATGGAGCTCGATAAATGGATTTTGTGCCAAAGTGTAAACAGTTCAATGAAATATTTTCATATTTACTGTATGGCTGTCTTTAAATTCTAGGTTTTGGGTAGTGTTATTGTTCCCATAGTTTTCCCACCTATATACTCTGTTAACTAACAATAGTGTCTTACTATAGACTTGTCGTGTCCTATTTTTATTCAATTTGCTTAATCAGTTATAATCCTATTGATTATTTAAAATTTCTCTCCCAGAGCACAGGGGATCCACACTTCATTGCCACCAAATTATGTAAACTTAGCACAAGTATCACAACAGAGACTGGATATTATTCCTTGTTTCCAACCGAGTAGACAGATCAGGACAAATGTAAAGAAAAGTTAAATTTTAAAACTAAGACTTAATGACTCATATGGACTAAATGAAACTTATTTTCAACAAAAGAGCTGTTATTATTCAATAAATTGAAATAGAAATGCATTTTCAGCTATAAAAATTGTATAACATACATGTATATCAGTATGTGTCAAGCATCATGACCACGGCCACTTTGCATCCGTCCATGCACACCATCGATGGCTCATGTTATAGGCTGGACATCTTTCTCCATCACTTTTCATATTTGCATCATTTGTTTTATCCAGTAAAGTTTGGTTTCTTATTAAGGCCTCATCTCGGTACTTTGGGCTGAGAAATTTGGGATGATCCAAGAACTTAACATTTTTCATCCAAAGCCTCAGAGCCTGTAAGTAAAGCAAATAAATAAATAATGGAGGCCCAATTAACCCTATTAAAGTAAAAGACTTATTTTATATTATACATAAAATGAGGACAGGGCATTGCTCAACACCATACACTAATACCATAGCATTAATCGTGTACTTGCGTACCGTGGAACTACACTATAAATCAGGTATATACTTGGTACTATAATCCTTTTACCGGTGCATAATATTAACAAAAATATATAAATGACGGTACCTCCCAATATATCCATATGGCAACCTTATGGGGCATCAACCAAAAAAACTTTTCTGTAGAAATCGAAGTTGTGACTGAGTTGATCTCCTGGGCATGAAGAACTGCCGTGAAATAGTTTCCATGTGTTGGGTGTTCCGCTGAAATCACAACTGAGAGATTTTCACTTGGTTCAACAGCACTAATTCTCCAATTTGCCAGCATATCCTACCAAATATTGAAAACATATAAGCAACAGAATAGCTACAAGGGTACTGATATTTCCCCACCATTTAAATTTTGGGATGGACAAATTAGTAGTAAAGTTGTGTACCATAAAGGGGCTGACATGGAGGGGCTTGGCCACTATGTCAGAACCAGGAAGAAAGATAAACTTAACCCTCTCACCCCAAGGAGTGTTTGTAACCTGAGTTTACAACAAAATAAAAGAGTAATTTATTCATAACACCTTTATGCTTCAATCACAATTAAATCTTCCTAGTAGGTCAGTTTACTTCTTAAAACTTTTTATTTCAATTATGTTTATTTATACTGTTATCATTATCGTTTGAAACAATGTGATGTGTCTGACCTGAAGATTTAAAACACCGACAATTGTAAAACAGTAATGAAATGTGCAATACAAAAACCTCAGCTATGCACATATGGAGATGAGCTTTTCCCTGTTCAATGTCGTAACAGTAATAAATGCTTAAGGGGTTCTGCTCATAGCCCACACTTTTAGGGATCGTCAGAAAAAACCTATAATGTATAGTTGTGAAAAGAAGGAAAACAGAATTAGACTCAACACTGAACCCTTCTTTTTTTATTTTTTATTTTTCATTTTTGTTTTCAGTAACTTTCAACAAAAGGTTATTTTACTTCATTTCTTGACTAGTTGACTATATTCCAGTTGAGACCATCACTTTGCATCATAAAATTTGATTGCTAATCAACCTCGATATGATTACCTATTATGATTGGACCATGAGACACCTATTGTAAGCCTGATACATTGCAAAAGATGTGGGATTGATGGTGTTGGATGCAATTATCTAGAAAACCATTAAAAAGAAAAAGATTTCAGATACGGGGGAGAAAATTAAGTGGAATTACACCGGGCCATTGGTACCAGCAACTTTGCGAGCCGCGTCAGCAGAGAGGTCACTGCAATTTGGGGCCCGGTCGAGGTCAATAAGTGCATAGCGCACTGGGTACTCGAACTCGTGCAAAACGGGTCGCCTTCTCACATGGCGCACTCGCCCCTCGTACACCCGTACAGGTGGGGGTCCCGCCTCGTCGTACGCGGGGGAAGTCGGCAGCGAGTAAGGGAAAATGCGAGCGAGAAGCGTTCGAAGGAAGAGGGAGAGCGAGAGGAAAGATGAAGTCACTGTAGTAGAGGCAATCGACCACAAGAGGTACAGTGCCTCCATTTGTAAATCCAATCTCAACCCACCATTAGCAGGGTTTTGAGCTATCTTCTTCCTTGATTTCTGATCTGTGGGACCGTATGTAACAGAACAATAACTAAGAAGTCAACGAAGTCAATCGGCAGCTCTACTTTTTTTTCGCTGAACCCGTTCCAGACGATTGTAAATTCGGACAACTAGCGATCTGCTATGGCCTATGGAGATCCAACTGTACGTAATCAGATACTTGGCTTTAGGTAACGACATAACACGTGTACGGTTTATAGCGCTCCATGATAAACATCCAACGGCACATAATCAGACCAAAATCTAACGAATATAATAAGTGTGGATAATGGCCTGCTGGTTGGCATATTTCTCTTGGATGGCAATGCGCCACGTAACAGAAGCCAGAAGGAAAACAAAAAGGTTGGGAATAAGCCGACTGAAATTGTAATTATTACAGTACAGAATAACATAGAGGAATTGTTAATGGATACCCTCAAGTTTATTGTAATTATTACACTACAGAATAAGAATAACATAGAGGAATGCTAAAGAAGGTACATCCAATTACAAACTAGTGGCAATTACTTTAAAATAACATAACAATTCCAACATTAATTGTAGAAATATAATTCAGGTATTAATAGTCTGACTAAAATTATTAATTAGTATTTATAATTGATTTGTAGTTTTTAAATTACATGGATATAAAACATAATAAAATATTGCAAGGGTCTCACAAATCAAAATAGAGATAAAAGTAATGAATAAAGATTGTTTGCTATTATTTGAGAAATAATTGTGAAGAATTATTAATGTTGCACAAAAGATAATTTTTTAGTTCCAGGAGTACGCCTAAAAGGACACAAATAGTTATTGAGAATTTAATGATTCGAAGGACATCATTGAAAATTTCTCAATATATTTTTAGATGGACCTTAATGGGCCACGTAAACGAGGCAAAAGTATCAAAATATTTTATGTCGGCTCACCTAAAACCTTTCAATATTGCTTCGCTTGAACGGTCTCCAAAAGCAAAACAATATTAAAAAATGGGTTGGACCGAATTAGAAAAGTGCCTTTTTCCTTTTGTAGGTTGCCTACCAATTGAATTAATTAATTCGTTTTTTTCTTCTGTTTAAAAAAATTAAATATACTGTTCCACATCTTGATGGGGGGTTGTGTCATTTACCTTGGCATATTCAAGATTAAATTCGAATAAAAATAGAATCCGTACTTTAATTTCTGTATGAAATGTGTATGTTTATTGATCGTACTAAAAATAAAATAAGATAATATAGTGATGGATGCTACGATGATTTGTAGAGTTAAAAACAAAATGTCGGAGCTTTATGTTAAAATATGAATTTTCGAGCGAACAATCGGAGTCATTTAACGTGATCTACAATTCTACACGTTAAATTGTTAAAGAATTATCATAGTTCATATTAACAAAGGAAATTCATTAATTTAATATATGCTGGACTGTTCGGACGGCGGTAATAATTTCTCCTATTTATGAAATAATATATATTTAAAAAGTTTCAATATTGACTCCACCTTGAGCGGCTAAAAGTTGACACATCAATGACAAAGTAACAATATTTTTTTGGTACCGAATCACTTGCTCTCATTATCAGATAGAACTGAAATCACTTTTAATATTTTTGGTACCGGATTCACCCGACAGTGACTCTAAGGATAAAAATTTTCTGCACCCCTGAATGCAGAAAATTCGGTCTCCATTCCTTTTCATAAAGCACCATAGTTCTACTCATGACTCGTCAACCCAATATATATAATATATTGAAAAAGAAAAAAAAAACTATAACAAAAAATATCCAACACTATATATTTCTTATACAAGATTTTTTCCTCAAACCTATAAAAGTCACTGAATTTCTTATTAACCTCCTAAATTTTAATCAATCAGACAAGAAATCAGACAGAAAGAAAAATTAAATTTATTCTCTCATTAATCATTCAAACACGAAGAGGTTAAATATATTAATTTTCCTTTCTATTCCATTTCATTCCCTTCTATTCTTTATCTCTCATTCCTTCCTCTGCTCTCCATCCAAACAAGGTGTAACAGCCTTCATTAGTTGGTTGGAGATGATGTGGCTGTGTTGTCCCGTGCGCCTTGACTGGAGATGTCCCTTATAATCCTATTAAAACCATTGCTTAGAAAAGACCAGTAAATATACCTAAAAAAAATTATAGTTAGTCTTGGTGCCCCCCAAAGACTGGAAATTCATCATCTGAGCTAACTCAAATTTTGAGTTTAGATTCGGATCATTCATTTTTTTTTAAAGGTCAGTAGCTTTGAATGTCTACAAACAATTATATTGATAAAAAAAATTATTTACAATAAATCATTGAACCTAATTTCTAAATTTACTCATTTATTCTCACAAATTCATCTAAACTGTCATAATTCTATAATTATAGTTGTATACATTCTTAATTTTCCTATTACCTATTACCTTAATATCCATCTATTCTACTTTAACACGAAAATTATATATCTTGTGCATTCCATCTAAAATCGGATTAGAGTGAAATCTAATTGAACAGTGCGGATTTAAACTCATATTTTGAGTTACTTCAGAGTATCCAGAGTCCAAATACATCACAATGTAGTAGAAGTAAGGGTGTTCATCAATTCGGTTTGGTCCAAAGAAGTTTTATTCGGTTTTCAAAAATCAAACCGAACCGATCCAAAATAGAATAAGAATTCGATTTAGAATGAACCAAAATGGGATATTAATTATAAAAATAATATTTTTTTTGAATTTTTTAAAAAATGGATTTAAAAATTTTTGTTTGATTTGATTTAACTGTTTTTAATCCGAGCAAAACAATATGCATTTTGTCATAATTTTTATTTTTTTTAAATGTTTAGTTCGGATGGGATGTGTTTAAATTTTCAGTCGGTTCGGTCAAACCGGTTTTAAAATTTCTAAACCGAACCATTTAAATTGAACTCTCTTGATTCAGTTTAAAACCAATTAAACTGGATCCGATGAACACCCTCATGTAGAAGAAAGCCCGTAGCAACAATCCGGCTTTCCGACTTTTGATCTTAAATCCGGGATGTAATTAAGTGATATTAGTATGAATATAAGTTTATTAAGATAGTGAGTTTAATTCAAAAATTTAGTAATCGATTTTAACAATGAATTTTAATCGTTAAAATTGATCTACTTCATAAGTTTTATATGCTAAATTTATTAACTTCTAATTTTTATTTAGTTTCAAAGTAAGCAATCAAAAGCCAATGAGAAATTATATTGCTTGATTCTATGCAAAAAAAAAAAAAATCGAAACTTATAAATTTAAAATTGTAAATAAAAATATATATTATTTACAAAGTAGATCAATTTTAACGATATAGATTCATCAGATGAAACCGATTTAAGAAGTTATACTTACTAACCATCTTAAAAAAAACTTAAGTATTAACTTCAACACAAGAATACTCAGTCACCAGACCATACAAAACCTGTGGCTGTCTCAGAAGAGAAAAACCTTTTCTTAAAACTTCACTGCATATATCAAACAGATCATAGTCAGTCTAACATTGCCATACTGATCAGGTCCAGACATTTCTGGTACAAGATACTAATTTTACAGATTGCCGAGTCATTGTTGATATAAAGGCAAAACAAAGAAGAAGAAAATGTATATACAAAAACAAGTTTCTGATCAGCTGAACCTCTCATAACTTCACTTAAGCATACAAAATCTGGCAACTGGAAGGTGTCAGATCAGAAAACTCATGCGGGGCCTCCACCTCCTCCCACCTAATTGCGTAATTTACCTTCCTGAATGGTTTATTGCAACTTGATTTACTGAAGTCAAAACACCTCTCAACATGACCGATCGCAATATGCAACCCCCGGCCAACAACAACAATCCGTCCTTGCCGCTCCAAACAACTAACTGAAAAGGGCTTCTTTACTCTCTCAGGCAGAGGGGGCCCATCAACAGGGTCCCACATGTCGGACTCCATGTCATAGACCTTCACACGCATCCTCTCATACTCTGAAATGACAAAGAGCCGATTATCATATACAGCACCAAGCCCTGTCCATCCTTCTCTCATTCCAGTAGCCATGCTCTCCCACTTATTGGGCTTTGGGTCGTAAATCCGACCTCTAGGAGAAGAGAAAAATGGCCAAGCGCACCCCTCTGTTACATATAACTTCCCATCTATGACTGCTGAGTCAGAAGCTGCCATGTGGATACCCATGCCGGCAACTGGATCCCACATCCCCTTTACAGGGTCGTATACCTCTGTTGAATTAAGCTCAAATTGATTTGTGCTATACCCACCAGCAACGTATACACGACCCCCAATTACACCTCCACCGAAAAATGACCGAGCAGACAACATCGGGGGCAAAACCGTCCATTTATTTTTGCAAACATCGTACTTTAGCACCAAATGCAGTGGACAATCCATGTCAGACACCAATCCGCCACAAACCAGCAGGGAACCAATTTTAGGTAAGGAAACACAACCAAATCCACGAGGGCATGCATGATCTCGGCATGGCATGGCTGGTATACTGTGCCATGACAAGTGAGTGAGATCAAACACTCGCCACTCTATCTTGCCAGTGCACCGGTGGTACGCAAGAGTAAAGAGATACGGCGACTGTAATTTCAGTGTTTTACGTAATGTGAAGAAATGGGATTTACTTGAGAAGAGATTGTGCCACTGCCGGCAGACTAGGCGGCATGAGAGGTGGGATTTTACAGGTAACCGTAGGAGACAGTTAAGAGCCACGTCATCTGGTAATCCTGGGATTAGTTGGACTGGTGGTTCAGGTAATGTGTTGGGATCAGCAGTGGCAGATATAGTTGGGGACAACGCGACAGTTCCGAATCGAAATTTGGGGGTCAGCTTCATCTGGGAATCTCCAAGTTTGTGAACCGGTGCTTGCAGTGATGAAACTCGAACTCGCCTCATAATTATTGATATGCTCGTCAGATATGTTGTTGCTCTTTGGTTTTCTATGGTACAAAAACCTTAATCAGGTCAGATTACAACACAAGTAGGTCTAGATGGTGAATATGCACTAGAACATGGGCAGATATGGTATCTCTAGCTTAAGCTTTGTACTGAGAAGACCAGGCTTACCAAGTTACTCTAAAATATCTACACGGAGAGTGGGATTACAGAGGTAAGAATTTAATCGTATACCAAGTTCCTACCTTTGGAGAAAAATCGGAAATCTAAGATGGATTTTACCTGAAACCAGGAGAATTAGAAGGGATTAGGGTCAGAACATGTGCAATTGGAGGAATTGTTTCCAAGCTCGCTAAAGGGAGAACAGAAGGTAGAAGGCAAAGAGGGCTACTTTAAATTTTCTTTACAAATGTTTGTTGAGTTGAAAATAAGTTAGTCCGCATCGTCTGCATTAACTCAAAAAAGCATCTTTTGAGTTAATTCATATCGACCGTCGAATTGTAAACGGAGCCCATCCGGTCCCAACCTAAAACATGGGGTCTTTAGTATTGGTGCAGATCTAATTTACACGAATCTTAAAGCAAATCAGACGATCTAGATGCATTAACTCAAAAGATTCCTTTTTAAGTTAATGCAGAGGAAACGAATTCAAAATAAGTTGGGTAAGAGTCAAAATCCCGATTTTTTTTTAAAAATTCAAAAAAAAATTATTTTATTAAAAATAACCAGGTTCTGAGTAGAATTTTAAAAATATCCAGGTCGCAAATTTTTTCCACGCTCCGAATTTTTTATTCCGGGCCACGGAAAAAATTCGCGCCCCGAATTTTTTTTATTTTTTATTCCGAGCACGGATTTTTTCCGCGGCTCATTTTTTTTTTTTTTAGAGTTTGGAGAAAGAAAATATTGATTTTTTGAGCCCAAATTTGCACATCTGGTTAACATATCAAAAAACCTTCAAAAATCATGAAAATTTACCGACATGCATTCTTGACTTCATAGAATAAGACTGTGAAGTTTCATACAAAATCTCAAAACAGATCGTGAGATATCGGCTCTCAAAAGTTGCCCGAACTGCTGAAGGAGTGCTTTTGAGCCCAAATTTGCATCTCTGATTAACATATCAAAACACCTTCAAAAATCATGAAAATTTACCGACATGTATTCTTGACTTCATAGAATAAGACTGTGAAGTTTTATACAAAATATCAAAACAGATCGTGAGATATCGGCTCTCAAAAATTGTCCGAACTGCTGAAGGAGTGCTTCTGAGCCCAAATTTGCACCTCTGATTAACATATAAAAACACTTTCAAAAATCATGAAAATTTACCGACATGCATTTTTGACTTCATAGAACAAGACTGTGAAGTTTCATACAAAATATCAAAACAGATCGTGAGATATCGTCTCTCAAAAATTGCCCGAACTGCTGAAGGAGTGCTTCTGAGCCCAAATTTGCACATCTGATTAACATATCAAAACACCTTCAAAAATCATGAAAATTTACCGACATTCATTCTTGACTTCATAGAACAAGACTGTGAAGTTTCATACAAAATCTCAAAACAGATCGTGAGATATCGGCTCTCAAAAATTGTCCGAACTGCTGAAAGAGTGCTTCATGATTTTTGAAGGTGTTTTGATATATTAATCAGATGTGCAAATTTGGGCTCAGAAGCACTCCTTCAGAGAAAGTTCAATTTTGTTATGTTTGAGTTTTGATTTGTTATGTTCAGTTTTATTATCTTCTTAGTATATGTTTTATTATGTTTGAGTTTTCAGTTTTGTTATGTTTCATTAGCGTACCTCATTGTTTTGAGATTTTGTATGAAACTTCACAGTCTTATTCTATGAAGTCAAGAATGCATGTTGGTAAATTTTCATGATTTTTGAAGGTGTTTTGATATGTTAATCAAATGTGCAAATTTGGGCTCATAAGCACTCCTTCAGCAGTTCAGGCAATTTTTGAGAGTCGATAGGTCACAATCTGTTTTGAGATTTTGTATGAAACTTCACAGTCTTATTCTATAAAGTCAAGAATGCATGCCGATAGCTCACGATATGTTTTGAGATTTTGTATGAAACTTCACAGTCTTATTTTTAAAATTCCACTTAGAACTTGATTATTTTTAATAAAATAAAATTTTTTTGGATATTTAAAAAAAAAACGGGTCAAAATCCAAGGGAAGGAGACTTTTATCACAGGAGCACGAAAAAAAAAACAAAGGCCCTAGAAAAATTCTCGGTTTCAAAGACGCGTTGACAGGTCAACTACTAGACTACATAAAATTTGCCATTTGGCCCTACGAATTATCAAAATAGCAAATTTGCAATCTTACCTGGAAGTTCAGGACAAATCATAATTCGTTCTGTTAACGGAAACATGGAAACATAAAAACTATCAAACATATCCAGAAATCTTTTTACCTTTCTTCCAAATTTTAAAGAAACATCGATAAAAATTGTGCTTTTATTGTTTCTGTTCATATACATAGCCCTTTTATAATTTTATGGAAGTTAATGTTCAGGATTTGCCAATGCAAATAATGGCAGGGAAAGTAAAGGAAGAGGAGTTGGATCAATGCGTTTATGCGGCAAATTTTTGGGTATGTTCGATGGTGCAGTACAATATCTTAATTAGAGGTGCAGTGGACATAATCTCAGCGTGGATTAATGGAAGGAACCAACATTCACAAAGATCACACTGGGACATTGTATGGGCGACAGGAGTTTGGGCTCTCTGGCGAGAGAGGAATAGGAGATTATTTTCGGCAAAGAGAAAGGCGGTGCATCAGTTTACTAGAGATAGAGAACTGGGTATGTTTGGATGCAGCGAGAATAGCGAGAACAGCGAGAATAGCGCTATTCTCATCCATCCAAACGTACTCAGGAACAGCAAGAATAGCGCTGTTCTCGCTGTTCTCGCTATTCCTACAAAAACATGGAATAGCAAATGAACTCTCTCAAAGCCTCAATCCCTACAGTAGCTATTCTAAATGTTCAATCCAAACAACTTCCGAATAGCTTTGAGTTAGCTGGATCAAAGGCTTACTGATAGACCTAAATTATATATACATTCGATTTGATTTTTATCACAAAATAACACAAAATATCTTGTATTTTGAATATAAAGTGAATATAATACACCTAGAATCAAGTTACTGTGTTTGCTTGGTTTTAACTTGCAGGAAATGAAGAAAAATGAAGAAAATCGAAGAAAAATGCTCAGTGCGGACACACGGTTTTCGATATGACCGCAATAAGTACTTAGATGGATTTCTGGACACACGTCAATTTTAAAAAGGTATAATAAGCTATACATCAAATCCGTGCGGATGCACGGATATCGATACAGCTGCACTCTGGTTGCACAGGAAAAGTCCGAGCCTAGTGAGGACGCAGTTCCACCCGCAGTGCGGGTGAGACCATACGCAGTGCGGATGGTACTGTAGCAGTGCGGATGCACTATAGCAGTCAGCCAAAAATGGAGTCTGAACTTAAAACGGCCATAACTTTTGACTCGTAACTCCGATTAAGGCTTGTGACCACTTTTTGGAAAGCTAGCGAGAAGATCTACAACATGAGAAACTAAAAATTAAAATTTTTCCCAGTGCGGGTGAGACCATACGCAGTGCGGTCCGGAGCACCCGCACTGGACCCGCAGAAAGCCAAAATTGCACGTTTTTGACAGTTTTTCTACTTTTAGCGTACCAAGGATGCATTTTGACAGCCAAATGTGGACAAGACATCCTGGAAAACAATTCAAATATAGCACCCACTAACTCCACTTGCTAGACTCTTAATTGGGCATGATCCTTGGCTATAAAAGAGGAGGTTCATTCCCATTCAAAAGGAGATTCATCAATCATCCATTCCCATCTCTCTCTCTCCCTTAGTGCATGTCCATTTCCATCAAATATAGCGATAAATCTGTGGTAATTTCTGGAGTTCCTGAAACTTTTCTAGGAAGGAGAAGAAGGTCCAAGCAAGATTTCAGCAAGATTGAGGATTTTGATTCAATAAAGGGTGTAATCATTTCTTTATTTCATTTCTTCTTACTTTTGCCAACTTTTGTAATGGATCTCTCCATGAGGGAGTAGATCTCTCTCTAGAGGTTTAGGTCAATGCATGAACTTGTTTAATTGTATTTTATTCGGTTATTTATTTTTATTATGATTGTTTTATGGGATATGATTGTGAATTTCTGTGATTTATCATTTGTGTTGATTACATAGTTTAGTACTTGAAATCGCGGTAGTCCCGCTTTGGAATCGCTTTGTTATGCAAAGGATCCAAAGAAGTAGGATGAGAGGAGAGTACCAAATTATGAACACAAATATCTTAGGTTTTGGGTTAGAAGCGACCGTACTTTGATACCTATAACTGAAACTATAGAAATTAAGGATTAGGGTTTGGTGAAGAACGACCGTGAAGTCAAACCCCTACTTAGGACACCTAGATTGATTAAGTATTGATACGTATTTTATGTAAACGTGATTGTTGAATATCCCTTTAGGATGGTGACAACACCTAAAATTTGAGGAACATTAACCCAACCTACCAAAATACTTGTGTCAATAATTAGTCAATATAGGCTAACAAGAGCTCAATGGGTCTAGATAATTAGGGTGAAGAACGATCGTGAAGTCTGAAATTATCTAGGCACGTTATTAATTCACGACCGTGACCCTTTTTAACACTTTAGGTTAAAACCTCATCAAATCATACATGAATTTAAACAAATACCGAATAGATAGAATTAGCAAGGAAATGTAGACCGAATACCCCTAGATCTCCTAAACTAGAAAGCAAATCAATCTTTCATTCATTCATTTACTTTTATTGTTTAAAACTCTCTATTCGGGTATTGAACCCAAATTTAGGAATTAGAACAAACCCCCCCCCCCCCCCCCCCCATTTACTTTTATTGCACTTTATTTTATTTTCTGAAATTTATTACTAAAGTTTAATCACAGTAATTAAACATACTCTCTGTGGATCGATACCAGACAATATACTACACGGTAGGATTGTATACTTGCAATCTGAACCGAAAGTATATTTAGGGATAAAAAGTACATCTAGTTGTACTAAAAAATTTTATCATACCCCTTGGACGTATCACTTACATTGGTATTAAGAGCAGGATCAGGATTGGGAGGAGAAATGGTAACAATATGTTATAATGTGAGATGTGGTCCAATATGGTTTGTTGGTATTATTGGTTGGTACATGGTAGTTTAAAATTTTCTTTAGCTGCAGTACAGTTAGCTAAAGGACACTTGTCTCTCGAAAAATATTTAAACATTATACTTTAAATAACAAAATTTGTAAATGGAAGCTTGATTTGAAAAGTAATTATAAAGATATGCTTCGTTTTTCAAAGTAATTTGTCCAATATTCCTAATATTGTACTTTTGTTGAAAAAAAAAATCTGTACTTAATTATAAAATGATTATACAATTATGCTCCATCCTAACTTTTTTTTGCCCTGCCTCCAACACTGTAATTAGCAGATTATTTATAACTTCATTTTGTTACATATATTTGAATGAGACTTGCTTCCGTTTGTTCTGTTATCCGTATTGCTGTTCATCAGGTAGTCATAAATTTTTTGAATAATGTTGGTAATTACTCCACGGTTACCAGGGTGTGGTATCTAATAAACATTTAGTTCAAATAAAACTGGTGGTATTGACCACTTCTCACAAAAAAAAAATTACATATTGTTTTGTAATTTCATTTATATCAATAGTTAATTATTCGTAAAGCCAAAGTTCCAATAAAATTTCACTTGACAGAAGAACATCTTAATATATTAATATGGTAAAGCTTCTACAGCGTTTGATTTCCTACACCTTTTTTAGATAGAGGACAAAGACAGAAATAATAGAGGAAGAATAAAACTTCATAAACTAATTTTAAATTGTAATAAACTTTTGTCTACTAAATTATTTTATACCAAAAAAAAGTACATTAGATTTTGCAGAGAAAAAGAAAAAAAATCAATACAAGCACAGTATGAAAATGAAAAACAATAAGAAAAAAAGGAAAAGAAAAGTACTTCACATGTATATAACATCACAAACATCTTGCTTTCCGTTCTAAGCTTGACTAAAAGTGATCATAACTTTCTCTTGATACATTTAAAAATCATGTTCCGACATTCCCTGCATTGATCTATCAAAAATCTATAAAACCTAAAAAAAATTATAATACAGGACCAAGAAGAAGGGGCAAAATGACGTCATTGAATAAGAATAATCAATTCTGTTGTGATCTGAACAGATTTTAGAGTTTCTCTAAAAATCCTGTATCATGTACATTTTTTTTTTATGTCCATCATGTACAGAATTAAGCACACAAATCACACAAAACTGAAAATCACGAGAAAGAACTTAGTGTTCAAACTAAATGAAAATAAACGCCAATTCGCCAAACATTTCTGATGCCAGTGAAAAATAAAAATAGTGTTCAGTTTCTTGCCACATGCTAATTGCTTAAATAATATCAACACATATTAGCAAAGCATGTATTTATTGCTTAGTGGATATGTTGACAGAACTAGTTGAAGAAGTTGAAAATAGCAAGAAAATAGTTCATCGATCGATTGAATTACGAACTACTAAGTTCAAACAAGTCAGTCAGTAAAGAAAAGAAATAGATTAATTCATTTTGAGGTAACAAGTCAAATATTTTGATATTGGGTAACATGTAAACTATAGAAAAGAAAGATATTCAACGTAAGTCACGTAACATCATTACATCAAACATTGAGTTGATAAAAAAAAAAGAAGGTGCCTGAGGCTGAGGTCAACATTCAACAACAAACATTGAGTTGATTAAATACAACACTGAAATCAATCCACAACATTTGATACCCGATATATGACACATACTATGTAGAACATTTGACACCACACATGCTATAGGATTCCATGCTATAAGCCTATAGCAACAAAGCATAGAATAATTATCTGCTTAATACATAGTACAGCCATTGAAGGGCCTCCAAGTCCGAAAATATATCCTCTCCAATACCTGATAAGGGAATCTTTTACAATTACTAGATCTGAACCGTACTTTTTAACTTGGCACGAATCTCAAAGCCCAAAAATGGGGCCCCCTACAGTGACCCGAATCCCAAGCCGGTTGAGATTTAATCTCAAACCGTTAAGTAAGTCATCCTCTGCAATAATTGTGCAATACCTGAGAGGATACGGGTTCCTCCAGTCCAGACTCCAGACTAGTTATTTGATATTAAAAGCACTGTACTGGAACAGCAAAAGCAGAAAAATAATAAAATTATTTGATATTAAATCTTAGATAGAACTTTATTGAAACCTGAATTCTGTCAGAGAAAAATGGGGAACTAGCTGAGATATCAATGATATATTGTACCTGTCATAATTTAATTTTTGCCAGGTACCTCATTTTCTGAGTTTGAATCCTATCCGTTGGTTATATTCTAGCAAAAATCTTAAAAAGATCCCGTGCATCACATGTTTGAACCGGATTGACCCGGATTCTGATCAGACGATCTAGATTGATACTCAAACAATGCATTACCTGAGATCCGGACTCGCCCGTACCTTTCAATCAAAATAGGAGCTAATGCTAGTCCAAAGTACTAAATTGGCTTGTTATACAAGTTCGAGATTCTTGAGTAAAATAAAAAATGACAGAAAATTACAAACAAAAAGACAATAGTAATTATTATAAGCAATTAATTCTTCCGAACAATTCCAAAGGAAATAAAGTAAATCTTATTTACGCTTCCAATTCTATCTTGCCGTGCTGATTCAAAATTAGTAGTTAGGAGCAAGCAATATCTTGAGAATTCAAAATCCAAAAGGCTCTGTCAGACTCAACTACTCGTCTACTCCAAAGTCCAAACCAGGCTTTGGTCAAGTCAGATTTGTGGCCACGACCTGGGGCTAGTACTGAACTATGAACAATCCCAAATCAGGTTAATTGTGACACGAGAAAGCTAAAAAGAAAATTCAACACACCACTTTGACAGGCAAGCAGCTCGTGATACGAGAAGGTCGACCTCAGCCCATCGCCGGCTTAGTTTCAGTCCTTATATCTTCTGGCCTAGGGTTTTAGATTCAAGGGAGAAGCTCTAAAAATTTGAAGAGACGAAGGGGGGCAGAGAGAGAAAATGATGAGACTGAGAGTGGAAATAAGGGAACGAAGGTAGGAGAAACGAAACAGAGACGCTCCATTTAAAATTTTCCGTTTCCGTCTCGTCTCGGTCTTAGCTAAGCGCTATTTTATTCCGTTTCAATCAGTCTGCTTACTAATTCTAGTAAGCACAGTAATGCTTGGAAAATGGTGAATGGGGATAAGATAGATAGATGCTCTCAACTTTTTTAAAATAAAAAATTAAGTTCCATGATCTACACAATTAGATTTTTCTTGCTTGAACTTACAAATTGACCTATTTGGATTGGGTCCTTATTCTCCTTCGCTTTCTTTTTGTTGTTATCGTCGGTACTCGGTAATGCTACTGTTGACAGCGAAGAACAGAGAAATATCACTGATGCGGCAGAGATAAATCTACGCTAACCACCAAGCCACATTATCATAATTCATAAACATATAATTAACACAAAAGGACCCCACCGATTATAGTATTTCACATGCTTGTCGTTTTGCACTTCCCACCCTGTCCAAGAAAAATTGGTCCCCACACCCCCACAACCAATCGCGGAGCCCACTACAGAAGATAATTCCAAAACAAATTAAATTGCTCCAAAAAAATCTAATGTAGAATAACAGAAGACATATGTTACCAAATGTAATTAAGAAAATATTACTGGGACACCTCAGCATATGCCTCCCCTTAACAAAAGAATATTTGTTCCCAGTGGTAAAGCTATAGGAAAGCATTATTCCACAATAATGATCAGATTATGCTTGCTCAAAAAGTTATTGCGTTCATTATTACAAACACTATCATTTTTTTTGTTTTCAACTTTTCCTAAAAAAAGGATTTTTACACAAAAAGTTATAGTTTGTCCTCCGTATTTCATCCTCCGGCTTTTAAGATGTCAAAGTAATTTGAAAGTTTAAAGTTTGAACTCTCATCTCATTCTAAACAACACGAACATCCATGCACTGATAATTCCCAAAAGTTCAATTTTCATTCAAAAGCTTTCTCAATTTTTTAAGCATTTGTTGCATATACCCATCTGAAGAATCCTCATCTAAACAATGCTGAACGATTTTTACATTTATGGCATCATGTTTTCTTTGGTATAAATTTTATTATGTGTCATGCTTATCGGAATAAAAACAAAACAATCATATAGTAATTTGTTTTCTCAAAGGGACCATATGCAAAATATCAACCAGCAGTCGAGCAGACAGCAAATTCTATTCGTTATTTTGGAACAAAATGCACTGAGGCCCAACTTGTAGATAGTGGATATTGACACAGATTCCAAATTTTATCGAAAGGCTAACCACAAAAAAAAAAATCAGCCCTAGACACCAAAAAATAATACAATTAGAGAACAATAACCAGCGGTACAAAAGAAAAAAAAAAGAAACTAACACAGATATCCATAATACAGCTAATCTGTTTAATCCCTTAGCTAAAGTCTGAGTGACAGATCAATCTCTTCGGCTTTGGAAGAGCCGCATGAAGAAATACAGCCAACATTATCAGTACCGATAACAGTACCGGTACCAGTAACACCAGTACAAATAACCGCACTGCTTACTGGAACGTGCTCAGCATGTGACCCTCTCTGCCAGTTTAGCAGATCTATCATCTCATCCCGACCTACCGATGGATCCACCGCTGCTTGAACCGCACGGCCGTTACTCACCGCCTGGTATAACTGTGCGTTGAACCGCGGGGCTCTGTACAGAGATCCATACCCGTCATACTGTGCCTGTTCAAGAGCTGAGCTTGTGGGACCGACACTACAGGAGTGAGACAAAATTGGCAGGTGGGTAGCGTGAGAAGGGAAGCTTGGAGCGGGGTCAGGGTTAGGGTTTGCGTAAGAGGGGGAGTAGAGATATGCGTTCCAGCCAATGTTGCGCTCTTTCTTGTGTGCGTTTTGGTGACCACCGAGAGCTTGAGATTTGAAGAATTTCTTGTTGCAAAAGAGGCAAGGGAAGAGGCGCACATCTTTGTCTGGGTGTTCTGGGGAGGGAGGAGAAGTGTCAGATGGTACAAAAGGATTTAGAGTTAGAGAGAGATCGACTGCTTGTTTTCTCTTTTGATTTTGGTTTAGCGCCGACGGTGTCTCCATTTGATAGTTGGTTTCTTTTGTTTTTTTTTATTTATAGTTTGGTTGGTGCGAAATTTGAGTTCAGTTCAGCTTTCTTTTGGGGGAGGAACAGCTTATGACTTGTGAGGGGAAGAAAGATTTGGTTCTATTTATGGGAATATGAAATGATGATACTTTTTTAGCCAAAGTGACCCATGATTACGAAAGTCGGATGATTGATCCTCTCAAGTTTTTTTTTCTATCACCGGAGGTCCATTTCTCTGCAAGGTGCTGATGGGACCATTAGACCACTGCACAGCCAATGCAATAAATTTTTGCTGATTAATTGAAATTTTAGATGTCCTGTTTAAATTATAAATACCGGAATGACTGTTGGAGACTTGAATTCGTGTTACAAAAGAATAATGAAATATTCCATATATGCTAATGCTAGTTGTAAAATAATATGCTTATTTTTTATAAAGATGTAATTCAGTAATTGTTATCGCTTGTCTTTTAAGATCCTAATGTCGACTCCCTAGGCTGTGTACGGTGTACCTATGAATGCGTTTCCATGTGTAAGATATAGGCTTTTGATTGAAATATAGGGGTACTTTTACAACAAGTCATGTCATCTACTGTAAGTTTCTGTTGCTGGAATCGGTGCAAAAGATATTCAGAGAGAAACCCCCTGTAAATGTAAACCACTGTAAATTAATTCCACTGGATCCGACTGCTCAGAAAACACCTGAGCCAATTACGTTTTTTGAGCTTGAATGGCGGTTTTTCTGTTAAACTGCAATAAACTATTTGGTGAGCATTTATTTATTCATAGAAATTAATAAAAACAAGGTAGGAAACTCGGCCATTTTTATTAATAACCCAAAAAAAAAAGTTTTTTACAAAAATAACCTCAAAATCTAATTTTTTTCAAATATAACCAAACCGCCAGGGTTGCTGGCGGTCCACTTCTATAGCGGACCGCCACTATTCCTGGCGGTCCACTTTTTTTTTTTTTTTTTTTTTGAAGTTTTAGTTTTTTTTTTTGTTTAGGGTATTTGTCAAAAAATTAAAGACTTGGTCTTTATTAAAATTTTAAATTTCAAGTTCTGACAGCTTGTTGGTCTTTTTTTTTCGGTTTTTATAATATATGTATAATATATACATATATACAAACATACATACATACATACATACATACATACATACATATATACATACATACATATACACATACACATACACATACATATATACATATACAGTTTTTTTATGATGTATTTATTATGATTGCAGTTTTTTTATGATGTATTTTGGACTGTAGCTCTTTATTATGATTGCAGTTTTATTTTATATTTCATGTTGGTTTTTATGTTTTTTCTGCTTTACATCGAAATGGTCTTCTGAAATTACAACGTATCTTTCACGACGTCGGAATAATAAGTTCACAAATACAATTAAAGTTCAACGATACAACTGAAGTTCACAAATATTCATAACTTAGTTCACCAAAGCAAAATAATAAGTTCATCTTTCACGACGTCGGAATAGACCCAATAGACGAGAAGATTTTCTGGTGTCAGCTGCAGGAGCAGCAGTACTTGTAGACCCTTGGCTACTAGATGATTGGGTCGCAAGAGGTGGTTGTGTTCTACCAGTTGCTTCAGCAACAACTCTCGCATTTTCTCTTTCATTGTGTTCGTTTATGGCATCTGAACATAACAACATAATTCAGTTATTAATATAATAAAATCATAAATTAATTCCGAAAAATGCTACATACCTGCCCTGCGCCTGTCAGAAACGGAACGGCGAGCCTGATTTCCCGATGGCCTCCTACCACCCATCTCGTCCATGGTCATTATAGCACGTTTGTGTCTCCTCCTCCCCTTCCTTATCCATCATTCTGAAGGGAGTATTCTATCACCGACATACGCAGGCCACTCATGCTGGTTAGGATAAGAATGGAAAGATCCACCCCAAGTAGAAGCAAGGTAATCGGTACGATACATGTCAGCGACATAATGATCCTCGCAGAAGTTTCTCACTCGGCATACCGCCATCACGTGACTACAAGGTATTTGTGTTAGTTGGGGTCCTTGGCATGTATAGGTCACCTCTCTTGCCTCTCGGAATTGCACTACGTACTTGAAAGCCCTCTTCACAAACTCCATAGTGCCATCTGGTCTACGGCTAGAAGGAACGTACTCATTTGGATTGTGCACTTCGAATTTTATACCATCATTACCCATCGGGATCACGGTCATAGTTGCACCTTTGTTCCTGTGTTTTCTTAGTTTCTCCTCCACCCTTGTTGAAAATGACTGGTTCATCCTTATTAATTCTGCGGCCTTAGCACGCCGTTCCTGAAACCAGGTATTTAACTTGTAGAAAGTGTCTTCTACAACTGCAGCCACAGGCAACGTCCGGCTCTCCTTGAAGACTGCATTCAGCGATTCAGAACCGTTGGTGGTCATAATTCCCCAACGGTAACCTCCATCACGTGCTTGATATATTTTCTCGTATGCTGGTGGCTCTTGGACATCTCTGGGATTATTTTTGCCCACCTTCATTAAGTAGAGATTTGCTTTCGGCATATACTACATATAAATAAGGAAATAAAATAATATAAGTAAACAATAAAAATAAAAATATGTCCACGAAGTACAATAAGACATGTAAACAATTAACAAACACATACCTTTGCAAATTCTCTACTCATCTCTTCCACCCTTCTCGGCTTCTTCTTTTTGCAATTACGTCTAAATGTTTCTAGGACCCATGTATCGTGTCCGGTTGCCTTGCTAAGGTTCTCCGCAACGTGTTGCATACACAACCTGTGCACACACTCGCCAGTATGTGTTGACCAACCGTATTCTTCCCGATCAAAAACATATTTTATTCCTTTGTGTTGGTCTGATATTACAGAGAAAAACTTTGTTGGCCCAATCACCCGTCTTCTTAAAAACTGCATAAAGAATCTCCAGTTCTCACCATCCTCTTTCTGAACAATTGCAAACGCCAAAGGCAACAACTGGTTCTCAGCATCATGTGCACATGCTATCAGTAGCCTCCCCTCGTAACGGCCAGACATGAAGCATGCATCAATGCTGATAACGGGTCTGATGAATGGCACAGCTTGGATACAAGGACCAAAAGCCCATGCTATGCCCTTGAATTGTTGAACTCCCTCTATTAGTACTCCATTACTGCCATAAATGGGGCCATGCCACCACTGAAATACAGTGCCAACATTTGTACTTGCCATGGCCTGGAGCAATGGTGCCAGATAGTTGTATGAATCCTTCCAACTACCGAATATTCTGCAAATCGCAAGTTCACGACCTCTCCACAACCTGTTATATTTTGGAATTACATGTATGTATTTGTGTCTGACGGCCATAGCCACCGCCTTGATGCTCATCGATGGGTCCAACTTAATGTCTGCCTCAATTGCATCGGCAATTAGTGATGCTGTCAGATTTGAATGGTCTGTCCTTGTGGACGCAGACTTGCATGTATGAGGTGATTCACACTTTTTAATTATCCATGCTTCCCCCGAACCCGCAGGGGTTGCATAAAGGCGAAACTCGCAACGAGGGGCATTTTTGCATATCACAACCAATCTTTTTTATTCCCTTTTTTGTAATATACATTCCCAGTTGCCGTGAACATGAGTCTCATGGATTTTCTTTACAAGTTCATCTATGTTGGTATAAAGTTGCCCTGGGGCAAGTTCACGATTGTATACAACACGAGGACCAAAGAAACTAATGTCAGCCTCATCAAAAGCTGTGGTATCGTTGAATGTGGCGACAGGATTCCTATTCCCTCGACCCCTGATTGGGAATTTTTCTTCCCTGGACAAACCTGGTACATTTGCATCACCATCTGATAAGTCATCAGATTCCCAAATTCCTTGGTATTCATCTCCAGTTTCCATTTCTCTTTCCGGTATGGCATCAATAGCATCAACATCAATATTAGTATCATTTCGATTAACGGATAACTGTATCGGTACTGACTCTGGTATAGCTGGAAATGTAGGGATTATGGGTGCCTGTCTGGGTGGTGGTGGTGGTGGTGGTGGTACAACTTCAGTAAACTCACAGGAGTTTTGGTACCCCGGGTTGTCATAACAGGGACTGTGGTACCCCTGGTTGTCATGAGGGGAGTGGTGGTACCCCTGGCTGTCATGAGGGGAGTGGTGGTACCCCTGGCTGTCATAAGCCGAATTGTCATAACCTGAAGGTCCAACAGGGGGAGCCCTAGAAGGTCCAGCCTCAGCCGCACTAAAAGGTCTAGCCCCGGCCTGGGGAACCCTCCTGGAATATAAGTCTATCATCGCGACCCCCCTAGACTCAAATTGTTGGTACACAGCCTTCCACAACTCCTCATCTGTTATAGGAAAACTCAGAAAGTAAGGTTTACCCGCCACAGCCCGTTGTGTGTCAATTCGGGTAGCCAATTCTAAGTCATACCGGTTGGGGTTTACACCAGTCTTTTCGTATACTAGTTGCTTAAGTTCAATAAATGTGGTTCTTTCATTAACCTGCAAGCCGAATGAGGCATCTTTCGAGTAATACACGCCCTCTACACCCTTAGTTAGCTTACCGCCCACGTACAGTGCAACCAGCATTTTTTCCTTAACAAACTACATTTAAAAAAAAATTCATAAGAATTACAGTATAATAGATTCATTATTTTTTGCAATTTAAAAGTTAATTATAATATTAATTAAAGACTAATTTATAGTATTTACATACTGCGGGTATAATAATTATTAATTAAAAATTAAACAGAAAATAATTAAATAAAAAATAAAATACCTGTAGCAATCGCCTCTAAATCGCGTAAAATCGCTTCAAAATCGCCAAAATCGCTCTCTCTTTCTTCTCTGTGGTTTAACAAATGAGACTGTGTGCTGGAGAGAGAGAGAAAGCGTGCTTATAAGACAGCTAGCGGACCGCCAGGGATACTGGCGGTCTGGTCCCTAGTGGACCGCCCAAGCTGTCAGAACTTGAAATTTAAAATTTTAATAAATGCCAAGTCCTTAATTTTTTGACAAATACCCTAAACAAAAAAAAAACTAAAACTTCACAAATGAAAATATTAAGAAAAAAAATCAGATCTCTAAAAAAAAAAAAAAAAAAAAAAAAAAAAAAAAAAAAGTGGACCGCCAGGAATAGTGGCGGTCCGCTATAGAAGTGGACCGCCAGCAACCCTGGCGGTTTGGTTATATTTGAAAAAAATTAGATTTTGAGGTTATTTTTGTAAAAAACTTTTTTTTTGGGTTATTAATAAAAATGGCCGTAGGAAACTAGAAAGAGCGGATTAGCTTGTACGTATGTTTTTTTTTAATTTTTTATTTGGAACATCGTGAGGGACTGAGGGTCAGCTGTAAGATTTATTGTCACAAAAAAAAAAAAAATCAAATACTGTTTGGATCGGTATTGATGAGTCCGACCTAGTGTTTGGTAAACGGTCCGGGCAAAACCCGGGCACGGACATGGGTAGACACGGTCACAGGCGTCACGGGCACAATGGGCCGGACATCACGGGTTATTTTTTCAAAAATCCTGCCCTGCCCGTTAAATACCCGTGCCCGTCACGGGTTCGGGGGCAGGACAGTCTGGGTAAGGGGGCTAGGCGGTCCGGTCCGGTCCGAGTCCGGATCCGATTTTTTTTTTCTGTTTTTTCTGTTTTTTTTTCTGTTTTTAAAATTCTGTTTTTTATTTCTGTTTTTTAAATTCTGTTTTTTAATTTCTGTTTTTTATTTCTGTTTTTAAATTCTGTTTTTTAATTTCTGTTTTTTAATTTCTGTTTTTTTATTTCTGTTTTTTAAATTCTGTATTTTTATTTCTTTTTCTTAAAAGAAATTTCAAAAATGAGAAATTAAAAACCAGAATTTAAAAAAACAGAAATAAAAAAAAACAGAATTTAAAAAACAGAAATAAAAAAAACAGAATTTAAAAAACAGAAATAAAAAACAGAATTTAAAAAACATAAATAAAAAACAGAAATTAAAAAACAGAATTTTAAAAACAGAAATTAAAAAAAAGAAATAAAAAAAAACTGAATTAAAAAAACTGAATTAAGAAAACTGAAATAAAAAAACTGAAATAAAAAAACTGAATTTAAAAAACTAAAAAAAAACAGGTAGGGGTCCAGGTAAGAGATGGGGGAAATGGGGAGAATTTTGGTTTAAAATTTGAATTTTAAACCAAAAGTAAAAAAAAAAAAAAAAAAACTGTCACGGGTTCACGGGCAGGGGCACGAGCACGGACTCACGGGTACGGGGGTCCGGGTAAGCATGGGTTATTTTTTCCAAAAAACTGGATCCGGCCCGTTTAATACCCGTGCTCGTGTACCCGTGTACCCATGCATACCCGTGGCATGGGCATGGGCACGGGCACGGGCATGGGCGGACCGGTCCGGGTTGAGCCCATGGGGGTTTTTTCCAATCACTAGTCTGATCCAAACTGAGTGAAATTTCGAAACCAACTGCTAACAAAAGCAATGGATCCGAACCAACTTAGATATTTTCACAAAGTTTTATAGAGCATCTCTGATATTACGAGAGTTTTTAATTTGATGTAACAGTTTCGAATTTAGTTTCAGAGATGCGAAAGAGTTTATTATTTAAAAATTATGTAATAAAGTTTCTTATCAAGAAACTGTTTATAAATTTCATGCTAGTAAATTAATTTGCTCAAATAATTTCTTTTTTTTTAATTTGTTACTGATGTAACTTAATAGAAACTTTAAAATTAACTTTAGAAATGTGAGAATTAAAAACTTTAGAGATTTAACCTTTAAAAAGAAATTAACAGTTGTTAAAAAATTCATTTAAGTTATTGTGATGTAGATGCTCAAGCATGCATTCAAAATGCAGTATACTAATACATAATTAATACACGTGTAAAACAGTAAAACCACAAAGCTTTAGATTAAGATGTTTGCCACTGTATTATACATGTGTAAAAACACAAAGCTTTAGATTGAGATGTTTGCCACATCAAAATCCGGATAGTTTTGTTACTTCCTAAAAGAAAAATAATAAAGTAAAACACGCGCCACGGATTATGTTTGAAATTTCATCCAATTTAGACAGACACATTGGTCCAATCTAAACAGTGCTTAATCTTCTGTAACAGCGAATTTTGCAACTGAATTCTCAAAACGTGCAGAATAATAAATAAAATGATTTTTTTTAATGGGACCAATGAGTCATCCAAAACTTTGATTCGGAACCACTCATTCCCGTATTTCTAAAAATCTTACAAGCTCCACACTTTTTATATTTCCCTACCAATTTTCTTTTTAATAATTTCTAGGAATAAAAATTCTCCTGTTTGGTCAGTTAAAATTCCCATCGAAGTCAAGAGTTTTATTTGGTATTTTTAAAAAAAATATATAATTTTAAATAAACAAATTCTTCGGAGGATAGAGAGGTTCCACTTACTGTATTTCGAGACAAGAATTGAAAATTATGCCATCAAATTATTTAATACTCACTGGAGATTTAAACCATATTTCAATTGATGTATCATCCGCCATAAAATTGAACTGTATCATCTGCCATATCTAATATTCACTGGAGATTTAAACCATATTTCAATTGAACCATATTATCTAATATTCACTGGAGATTTAAACCTTCTTTCCTTTTTAAAAATTGAGTCAACTACTATTCTCAAATTTAATATTAACTCTATTCTTGCTCTATTTCTTGTTTCATCCAAAGGTACATGAATAGCAAAAAGAGCATTATTATACAGAAAACTGTTTTTAATGATATATATATAGAGAGGATGACTAATGTGCATTTGTATGCATATGACCCGATATGCATACGGTCCAAATTTAAAATTTCAAAATCCAAAACGTTGATCCGAACCGTTCATCTTGTTCTCCATATTAATATGTGCTTGGAGACCAAATTTTACATTTTTCTGAATTTTTTTACTATTTATTAAACCACTTTGAAAATTATTGATCCAACGGTGGCTTAACAAAACAGTAAAATCAGCAGCCACCGTTGGATCAGCAATTTTCAAAGTGACTTAATAAATAGTAAAAACAAATTCATAAAAATGTAAAATTTGGTCTTCAAGCAGATATTAATATGGAGAACAAGATGAACGGTTCGGATCGACGTATATATATATATATATATAGAGAGAGAGAGAGAGAGAGTGATTAATATGCATTCGGTAGCATATGGGCCGAAATGCATACAGTCCAAATTTGAAATTTAAAAATCCAAAAAGTCGATCTGAACCGTTCTTCTTGTTCTCCATATTAATATGCCCTTTTAGACCAAATTTTACATTTTTCTAAATTTGTTTACTATTTATTAAGCCACTTTAAAAATTGTTGATCCAACGGTGGCTGCTAATTTTACTGTTTTGTTAAGCCACCATTGGATCAACAATTTTCAAAGTGGCTTAATAAATAGTAAAAAAATTCAGAAAAATATAAAATTTGGTCTCCAACCACATATTAATATGGAGAACAAGATGAACGATTCAGATCGACTTTTTGAATTTTGAAATTTTAAATTTGGATCGTATACATTTCAGCCCATATGTTACTGAATGCATGTTAGTCACTCTATATATATAACTCTATATATATAAGACTATATATATTCTTATATTAAGAGGTAGTAAAATATTTTTTGCTTTAACAATATTAAATGCAGCTGTATGGATTGTTTCGTTAGAGAGAGACCATAAATTTTTAGAGGAATCAATAGTTTTTCAAAGAGAATGGCTCATTGACCTTGACCTTTGACCTTTGTTTTCTCTGCAAAATGATGTATGTGATTTCACGATTATTTTACATAAAATTGTCAGTTTAATTTGGCCCCCGAATATATATAACAATTTCTAAGTCCCTAATTGTTACTTGTTGCATGTTTAATGTGCTAAAACTAATTCATAAATAAATATAAACTAGGTAAAAACAAAATAGAATTCTGTTCGAACCCGGCTAGGAGATATTAATGGATACTTAAATTTGAGTAAACTATGGTATGGTACTATGCATATTACATACATAACGTTTCGTGTTATGTACTCGTATCTTTATTTTTAAAGTTTAAATAATTGATATGAATCGTTTAACATGTTCAATATATAGAAATATAATTGCCGACTAATATTTATATATATTTTTATAATCTTTTACTATTTTTTTCGATAGTTAGAAAATCAATAGATTTTTTAAATTATGGAACGTCCAATATTGATTTTCTACCAAAATTTTTATCATTCACCTAATAAAATTCGAAAATCCAAACGTAACTTCACATCTGAGAAATCTCAAATTATAACCACACTGTTAGTATTGCTAACGGCATGAATTGTTTAAAATGCTAGAAGGATTATGAAATGAAATAGCATAAAATTTAGATATATTAGAAGGATCGTGAAATATTTTTTAAGTTGAATTTTTTGTGACTCAAAAAAATATTTCTTGTAGTGTTGCTAGGAAAAAAATAAAAATGTTTGGATATGAGTTATCAATTATGATTCAAACTTTGGATCTGGGTCAATGAAAATATTTTGTGTTCCTTCTAGTACATTTAAATTTTAAGATACCCGTTGATTTTTCTAAAAATGTTTTTAGAAAAATATTCAAAATATAAAATAGCTTCTAGAGAAATAAACGGAGTACCTTAGAATTTAAATGTACTAAATGGACTACAAAAATGATCCTGATCCAAAGTCAGAATCAATGGCTCGGATCCAAACATATTTTTTTTCCAGCTATTTTTCTAGAAATAATTTTTATATTTTTATATTTTTATAAAAAACTTCTATAGAAATAGATGGAGTACATTAAAATTTGAACCATAATTGATGACTCAGATTCAAACATTTTTTTTTCAAACAATATATGAAGGAGCATTTTATATTTTTAGCAAAAAAAATGGTATGAAAAATACATCGTGACTTTCTAATATATTTAAATTATTTTTTCTATTTTGTTTTGTGGTTCCTTTAGTAAATCTAAATTCTAATATATTTTATTTATTTTGAAAAATTAATAAAACTTTTATATTAATTACCAATATGTATGCGGCAAAAACTGAGAGAAATACCGTTAGCATTGCTGGCCCGAAATTTTTTATTAATATCCAAAAAAAAAATGAAATTTCAAAAACCATTCAAGTTTTCACGTTATTTCGAAATCAACTCAAACCGTAAATTTTTTTTTGCGGTTTTGAAATTCCAAACCGCAAATTTTTAGTGTTACATGTTTTTTTGTGACTATAGTTTCTTTCTATACCATAAAAAATTGTGTGTCAGGTAGTACATCTGAAGTCTGTAGTAGTTAATTACAAAGAATGCATGCACTCAGGGCCGGCCCTGGTGCTGGGCAGCCAGGGCGACCGCCCCGGGCCCCAAGATTTATGGGGCCCCAAAAGAAATAAAAATATTTTGCATATATTAAAAAAAAATTAATCTGTATATAGTAAAAATAAATAAATTGAATATTCAAAGGGTTCGAACTTTTCTATAAATAGGTATGATCTATTTATATATCAATAAAAAATTGTGTATATCAGTATTGTAAATAACGGTATGCGCTTGTCGAATGAACGGGATACTATCAAGTAATTAATCGGTATGCGGTTGATTAATCAGAATTATGCGGACAATTTTGTATTTTCATTAAAATTATGTGTATATATTCATAATTTATTAAAAAAATAATTTATTTAACTCATCAAACTTATCAAATAAACTTAATTTAACTTAGTTCTATTATTATAACATGAAACTACGCTTAACAATACACACACACTTTACATGTGTAAGTAACACATTTATTTAATTAAAAAATAAATTCGAGAATTAAGCATTTTCAAACACTAACAATATATTATTTGAAAGACATGAAACATTCCAACATAAAATCATTAAAGTTAGTTTGTAATAACAACTTAATTTAATATATGAACATGATGTACTAATTGAAAAAATTACATCAGTAAGTAAGAAAAATATATGATATATATATAATAAAGGAATTAATCAATTAATTCAAAATAAGTAAGAAGAAAAAACATATATAAAAAAATTGAATGTATAGCCAAGTACAAATAAAATTGCAATACATGTTTATGAAATTTATTATCATACAGTTACAGGAAAAAAAAACAATGTAAACATAAATAATCACTGGAATAAACGAAAATAAATGGGAATAAACGGAAAAAAACGGACGATCAAACGAGAATAAATGAAATAATTGGGAATAATCGAGAATAATCGGCCAATTAATCAGAGAAATTCACTAATAGATCTTCGATAAGTGTTTTCATAACTGTTTGACAGTCATTAACAATTAAACAGGTATATAATAGGTCGTTAAGTCCGTTTTTTTACAACACGGGTATATATAAAGGGTCCAAAAATTTATTCCGCCCCGGGCCCCAAAATCTTCAGGACCGGCCCTGCATGCACATAGAAAAGTTACAAATAATATCTTTTATTGTTCTCATAAAAAAATTAATTTAAAGTTAATTTCAAAAAAGTTACAATTGTGCAGTTAATTTTTTATTGCTTTTAGCGTTCATAAATTGAAAAAAAAAATCTCATACATTCCATAAATTAATTTCTGAAATATATGAGCGAATAAGAATTAATATTTTTTTTTTGCAATATGACATTTTGAAAAGAATTTGATTAAAATAAATATGTATATCGATGAAATTACCAATTTAATTGATTAATATAAATATTGTCATACTTTTGTTTTTGTCTGACATAAGATACAGGCTCTCCAAGGGTACCAAAATTTTCTGATAAGAACAAAAGTGCCAACTTGTATAGTAAATATGTTTTCTAGTTCTAATTGATTGGTCCAGTGTCAATTTCATAAATATAACACCAATTGTTTCATTTTCAAGAAATAACATAAAGTGGTCCGTAGTGTGTGTCGTTTTCCCAGTTGGGTTTAATTCTGATGTTTCTAAACCACTATTACTTTGGTCCCTACAAATACAATTGAAAAATTGTACGGACTGGTCCTAAATGAGTGGTTTCCTTTCAAAAACAGTTCATGACTGTTTGTTTCTTTCAATTAATATATATCAGGCAATCCCTAAAAAAAAAAAAAAAAAAAAGGTAATGTTAAGAAACCTCTTTAACTTTTCACTTGTGACAAATTACCTTCTTAGTTTTTTTTTTTTTTTTTTTTAAATCACCCTCTTAAAAGTTTGTGACAATGACTTCCATACTTATAATTTTGTTACCCATTATTAATTTTTGCATGTAAAATGAGTAGAAAGCCCCAATAATTTTATTCTTATTTGAATTTTTCTACCATATATTTTTAAATATGGATTTTATTTCAAAAATATATAATTATTTAATATTATTTAGAATTCAAATAATTATATTAATTCTGGTTGTTCATAAAAAACTTTTCCGAGGTATAATTAAAGCATAAAAATGTGAAATATGACAACATAAAAATAGAAATCAAACATCTCAATTATTTTGGTATATTATTTAATATTATATATATTTTTTTTAAATAATTCTTTATTTCTAAATAAAATAAAAATTAACATTTAAAATCACACTATATATATTTAAGGGAAGTGTGATCATCTCTCATTTAAATTTGTCATTTTCTTAGGGAAAATAACTTCTAGAGGTTCATTACCTCATATCGAAGAGTTTGAAAAAATAATTATCACAAATTGCATGTAAATTATTTCCCACAAATTAATCATTTATAAAAAAAAATAATGTGATAGTACTCCATACAAAACTAACAAAATGAAGATCGTAAGCGATGGGGAAGTTAGTGAACTTGGAAGCACTTAAGAGGCATGGCAATATGGGTAATGATTTGACAATGCAATTAATGCATACTTGCCAATAATTGGTACATCAGGAAAGTAACAAGATGTCTACGCGCACATCCTTGCATAAAAAAATAAAAAAAAATAAAAATAGTAAGTGGAACAAAGACAAATGAAGACGGGCATATCCTTCCATAAAAAAAAAGTAATAGTAATAATAAGTGGATAACAAAGACAAATGAAGACGGGCACTGGGGCACATCCTTGCATAAAAAAACAAAAACAAAAATAATAAGTGGAGAACAAAGACAAATGTGAAGATGAGGAATAATGAATGGAAGGAAAACATCAAACAAATTGTACATAGGCAATAGGTCCTTTTGATTTTGACGACGCGTTCAATATGGTACGAATGTTCATCTTATATGATTGGCATGGCTCACATCTGTTTTTGTTCCAACTGGATGGAAATATACTGCTATGTTATCACATAAAGCAATTAAATTAAAAAAAGTAGGGATGAAATTAGAAAATTTGAATCGGAAGGTTGAAATGTAAAATGTATAATCCATAGCAACTAGAATTTGTGTGCAAAAGTAAAGATCAGGGAGGCTTAGGGGTTTTAGATCTTAAGCTTATGAATAAGGTTCTTTTGCCTAAATGGTGGTATCGGTTTCTAGATAATTATGTATCTGGCAGATGGAAAAATATTTTGCTTAGTAAATATGGCACTAGAACTACTTCTTCTCTTTGTTCTCCATTTTGGCGATCAATTCTAAAAGATCATGTGGTTATCAACTTAGGACTGAATAAAGAAATAGGGAACGGTAAAACAACATATTTTTGGTTAGATAAATGGTGCAGTGAACATACCTTAAAACATCAATTTCCAAACCTTTATTCTATTATTACTAATAAGTTTATTTTTGTAGCTGAGGCATTTTCTACTTCTCATTTAAGTTTGTCTTTTCAAAAGCAAATAACTGGTATTTATAGGGATGGATTGCTTACCTTGCACCAAAAATTTCAACATTTTACGTTGTCTTCTCATTTGGAAGATAGACTGATATGACGATGGTCACAAGATGATCATTTCACTGTTCATTCTTTTTATAAATGGTTAGAGTATGGTGGTATTCCAAATTCTGATTATGATACCATTTGGAAATCTCACAGCCCTTTAAAAATTAAAATATTTCTTTGGCTTGTCCGACGAGATAAAATTCTCACTAAGATTAACTTGGCAAAAAAAGGATGGCCAGGAGATCTTACTTGTGCTTTTTGTGACCAACATGAGAGTACTGACCATTTATTTATACATTGTTCATATGTACGATTGATATGGAATTGGATTGCAACATACAATTCATTCACATTTACATGTAATTCCTTATATGATTTGTGGTTACTTGATGCTTCTATCCCCTTAAAAGATAGACTCCTTGTAGAATTGTTAAGGGGAGCCATCTTATGGACTGTTTGGTTGGAACGAAATCGAGTTATTTTTAATGATAATACTACTCTCATTTCTGC
The DNA here is from genome assembly GCF_964058835.1 of Carex rostrata. NCBI lineage: Eukaryota > Viridiplantae > Streptophyta > Magnoliopsida > Poales > Cyperaceae > Carex > Carex rostrata. Next base: position 6,937,022 of record NC_135925.1, read on the forward strand.
TAAAACATTAGGATTTAAGATAATATCTTTAGCTACTTTTTGGTGTAAGTCTAGCTCTAACAATTCATACTTAAAATTAAGTCTAATGCTTCCATGTGATGTTAAGGACCTTCCAGATCAGATACTGGAGGAGGTAGATGCCACTCAAGCTCTTGGAGCCGGCAACCCCCCAGATCATATGTCTGGAGACGAGCTGTCGGATGAGGATTTATTGGATTACTAGTCTCCTATGATATGATTGCTTTTTGAGACTTGTTCTTTGGCTTAGTATTCATTTTATTTCCCATTTAGTTTTTGCTGTGGTACTATTTCTATTTGTATGCTTTTATGTTTGTTGATGATGACTTGATGTACAACTTTTCATATTTGATTTTGGTATCAATTTTAGGTACCATATCAGATATGTTTGATTTCTATGAAATCGGTGGTAATACCACTATTTTTCAAAAAAAATATAGCAACTAGAATTTGACTCCAAATATGTAGAATTCTACATTTCTACTTACTGGTTCTAAAAACAGATTTAACATTTTATTAGAACGACTCAACTGTATAAATTTAAAAAAGAGAGCACAACTTCACTTCAATTTTAATATCCATGATTAATAATTTTAAAATTATAGAAATGACTAGTGATGTTAATGATGCAATATCCATGGTAAGTATAATTCTAATGTAGGATGCTTGATAGGGAACAGACCAAGTACTGGTATTTTGACATAGGTAAGAACTAGGAACTATGTAAGCTAAGGTTTTTAAGCCGAAATTTTTAAATATACCATCATCTCAAAAAAAATAAATCCAAACACCATTTTTTTGAAAATTTTCGAATTTTGACACGGCCGCATCCCGAGGAAGCGGCCACCTTATTTCGGGCCGCTTCTAGGCGATGCGGCCAGGGCCGCATCCCGAGGGAGCGGCCACCCTGTTTTCAGTTCAAAGTCACATGAGAAAAAAGCAAAAAAAAAAAAAAAAGCAAAAAAAAAAAAGCAAAAAAAAAAAAGCAAAAAAAAAAAAAAAAAAAAAAATGGGCCGCTTCCCCTAGATGCGGCCCGCAGAAAAGTGGCCGCATCTGGGCGATGCGGTCATGTCAAAATTAGAAAATTTTCAAAATCGGGGTGTTTGGGTTTATTTTTTTTGGGATGATGGTATATTTAAAAATTTCGGGTTTTTAAGTAAAGAAACGGGCTCTAGATTTTTTTTTTCAAAAAAAAAAAAATAGTCTAATGATATAATTTTTCATAGTAGAGATTAAATTTAATATGGACATAGTTGAAACTTGAAATTTATTGGCCAAGTACTTACAAAATTTATTTTTCAAGGAGACCAAGTGCTTACAGATGTATTTGATTATTGATTTAAATTTATTGGCATTAGACCTCTTCGTTCTCTTTTAGTTTTATTAAATCTTCACAGAAATTGTGAAGTCGTGAAAAAAAAAATCAAACTTTTGATCTTTAAATAACCAATAGTATTAGAACTTTTCTCTCAGTGAACCTACCTTCCTTTTCTCACCTTTTTGTTCTCAAATGTCATGTTTCCATTTAGGATTGGGTTAAACTCTTTACGGCAGTACAAAATTTATTATATGATTCCAAACTAAAAAAAAATATCATTAGTTAAGATAAGTTTAATTAGGAAAAAGACAATTTCAAACAGACGATCAACATAATGACAAATAATCTCAAATTAAATGAGTACAATAATTGAGGATATCGAGTGCTTGCAATCTAATCCATAAGGGAAACAAATAAAACTAGTTTTTTTAGTTGTAGTAGGGATACTGACTGTAAATTTTATCAAATAGGTTTTAAACAATGAATTGAAGAGAAGCAGTACAAAAAAAAAGTCTTTTAAGTTATAATTTTAATATAGTAATTTATCATTTATCATATGGAATGAATTCAAACATTTAGGGTCTGTTCGGCTGCTGTAATCAAATTACTGTTCATGTGGAAAAAAAAATTTCACTCGGACTGATTTTTTTTTTCCCACGTGAACAGTAAAAATTAGTTCAAAAGTTTCCAAATCCTATTCCCATTCCCTTTCTCCTGATACCGCCGAACAGGGCCTTATAAATTTTACATGTATAAACGACATTCGTAAGGTAAATTAGTTTGAACATTTTAAATTTATTAGTTAGAGTCTATTTAAAAAATTTCGGAGTCAATGTCATTATAGTTGAATAACACTGATGTCATGGTAGTCTGACTTTTTGAATTAATAATTTTATTTTTATATAGATGCAATTTAAATATATATTTTTTCTTATAAACAGTGTTGTCTACTTGTCTTAGCGTTATTCTGCTAATTCAATACTTTTATATAAACATTAAACAATGAATTAGTTATCTTCGAATTAACGCTATTCGAATTCCACAATTCAAACTACATGTACATTGTTGTGAATTATAAAAAAATTAGTCCTCATCGCACACTATTCATATTAATACATTTTTAATATTAATTTTATACAATTTTGTCATGATCCAAAAACATCTAACCCGACATTATTCTATGCTGAAACTCTATTGGATCATTCCATAATTACATCCAATAGCATGTTTTCTTCATTTGTTAAATGTTGTTAAATTATGCTATTTCATTTCATAAGTTAATAATATATTGTAAACTTTCCGTAACAATTAAGCATGTTTGGATCATCAAAAATAGTGACTATTCGAGAATAGAGTTATTCGAAATAGTAATACACACACAAATAACATGTTTGCTATTCGTAATAGTTAGAACAAATGTTATTCTTTATTATTTGTAAATGTTGAAATAATTGTTATTTATAAATGTGAAGAGAAAAAAAAAGAAAGCAGCTAACAGTCCTCCAACTCCAGTCCTCTAAAAATCCCTGGATATTTTTAACTAATTCTGTAAACATCAATACTAAATCCTGTAAACTAATTCAACAAATCCTGTAAACATAAAAACGCGTGACAGCTGTTGAAAACGAGTGACAGCTGTTGGGGACCACCTTCTGTGAACATACACATAATATCTTGTAAATATACACATATTATCCTGTAAACATACACATATTATCCTATAAACATACACATATAATTCTGTAAACATACATATTGTAATTGAAATTATAGCAGTTGAAATTATGGCAGTTGTGGCAGTTAAAAACGCGTCAGAACTAAGCTAAAAAGGGAAGACTTTTATACACAGAGATTTTTGGGGGACTGTAGCCCGGGGGACATTACCTTTTCTCAAAAAATAAAATGTCTCTTCCTCGAATTTCTGCCAACATAGTTCCGATATGACAAAGTTGGCGTCACTTATGTTATTTCCATATTGTGGCAATTCATTTGAAACCTCACATGCCTATTTTTCATTCTAATTAGTAACTTGATTTACAACCATAGTGACAAACGAATAGTCCGGGTTCGGTTCGGCGGGATCAAATATTCGTGATTCAGGTATAATTCGGGAATGATTCGGTACAATAATGAAGAAGAAAAAACCAAATTTTTTTTGGCATTTTTATCGCGTTTTCTCACGAATAATTCGTGATTCACGCTTTATACATGTTTTATTTGCGTATAAAACGTATTATACATTTTTTTGCGTTTTATTCGGAGTTCGGTTTGAAAACATAAAAAAAAAAACGAATAAAATGTGAATATATCGCAAATCTTGTTACTATGATTACAACTGTACACTATTCCAAATGTACAATCCAAACAACATTTTAACTAATTCAAATAGCATCATTTTAACTCCTATTCAAACATATACCTTTGAAGTGACAAAATCTGATTTAACACCCGCTCGATCCAATTCAATACTTTTGAAAGGTCAAATCAATGATCAGTATCTTTTAATATCAATTAAGAAATAACAAATCTAGCTTAATTTGAAGACTCCGTCTAGGGGTGTCAATGGGTACGATATGAGTAGGGTGGAACTATTTTCATACTCATATTCTATCCGTATCTGTTAAGAATTTGTTTTATCCTACCCTATCCATACATGTTAAATTTAGCGGGTAACGAAACGGTAGTGAGCTAATAACGAATAATATAAATATAATAGTTTTATTATTTTTACAAATAAATCATCAAAACTTATCATGTCATACATATGCAACCACAATTACTAATATACAATTAAAATATAAATATGTAATTAGTTCTAAGTAATAATTTTTATTAAGCAAAAAAAATCAAAATCACAAATATCTCTTTTAACAAATTCAATTCCTTAGCTAAATAATAAAACATTCAAATAAAAAATAAAATGTTTATGATAATATTCTTCTTATGATATAATTTATTTTATATAATTATCCGTTACCCAACGGGTACGAAATAACCTTTATGCGTACAAATACCCATTTATCTAACGAAAAAATTTTCTTACCCATACCCAATAAGTTTACGAAAAAAAAAATCTTATCCATACCTATCTTATCGAATATAATACGGATGGGATAAACGGGTGTCATTGACGCCCCTAACTCCATCGGAACCTTAAACATATTCCAAAAATGAACTATCTATCCTAAATGCGTTTGATTCATAGCCGAACAATTTGCCGAAGTCGAACTGTTTCAATCAAATCCAATTTAAAACCTAATACGATCCACTTAAAATCCCTACAAGATGTGACGGGTCACCGACTGAAAAGATCCGTACAGCCTTCGCTGACAATTCGGTTGTGTTATTCGCTCGTGTGATTTTGAGTCCGGACAACAAGCCGACTAGAATTGCGCATCATTCGTAAATCGTAAGGCATAACGCTTGAGTGCGTAGCCTCTGATGTTTACGGTGCCTATTCGGGATAGCGCAGGCCGCAGGGGCAGCATTATTTCTGCTTTGAGATTCGCGCAGAATGTATTTGAACGATTGAGATTTTCCAATAAAAAAAAACGCTCAAAGTTTGAGATATCTCAGAGGCGCTCGCACGGTCGCATCAGACACTCAACGACTTTGTTGCAAGGAGTTGCTGGCTTGCTACTTAGCAGACTCGCAAAATGTCAGCAACTTTGTAATAAGTTGTTTCTCACAAAATTTTTTTTTATGTTTTGACAGTGGCTGTAAAAGATATTTCTCACAAGTTCATAACAGGGGATTTTGGGTTGGGTTGTACTATTGTTCGTTCGCGCCTTGCAATTTGAACACTCGTTGCTAAATGACATTGATGTGGTCCTAGTCATTTGTAGTATCAACATTAATATTTCATTCTAATTTGACAATTTTATTTACAATTACATATATGTATGATAATTTCATAAAAAATATTGTATTTTAGTGAAATTACTTTCAAACGTCATGTAATTTTTATTCGTTCATATATCTCATAAATTAATTTCTTAAATGTATGATTTTTATTTTTATTTTTAAAAGCTAAAAATTATCAAAATTAATTTTAAGAGTGCAGTGTTTTTGAAATTTACTTTAAATTAATTTAGTTATTTCTATTCTAATTTCAGTATAATTTCATGAATTTATATTGTGAACTTTGATCCTCAATCATTGCTTCCAATTCTTATTCTTCAATTATGGAGCAAACATAAATAATTCAATTATACATAAATGAGAATTGAGGAGAATTTTGAATATAACTATGTCACCTACTTAGATGTGTAATAAATTACTTTTCAAGTTATATTTTCACGTATCTAACCATTCGTATAATCATCATCATCATCATCATCATCATCATCATCATCATCATCATCATTATATGTTGTTGTTGTTAGCATTGATATTTTTAATGTGACACATAAATGTCATTCTTAAAGATGGAATAACTTTACACAAAAAATCTGTTTGGTAAACTTTATGTTGTAATCAAATATGATCATGCATAAAGAAAAGCTGAGAGCACTTTCGTTTCACTAGACTTTCAAATGCTTTATACAATTGGAACCATAACCGATGCAACTTAACTGAATAGGAAAAATATTGTGTAAAACACATGGTCTATGTTTCAAAAGTTTAAATAGTATTTATCGCGTCATAATAAAATTGCTAAAAACAACAACAATATACTTATATAGCAATGATAGTATCATAACTCTTATAATCTAAAAATACAATAACGTGCTATTTAAAACCTTAATATTCTATAATACTGTCACACCCCCGATCCGGAGGTGCCACAATCCTGCCACGTCTATTTACCATAACAATATACGTAACATAAGGCATGGATCTTTTTATGCATTGCCAATAGTATCAATTATTTTTGCCACATCCCAATTTATTTACAATAATTATCTGACATTTTATAGTGGATGATGCTAGAGATATATTATCTGCACCCTGTCAGATATAATAAACCCAAATCTCATACATTTAGGTGGCCCTGCTGTCAATTATCCGGAAGCGCTCTTTATCTCCGTATAATAAACCTGTAACCCACAAGGGGAAACGAGTGAGAAATAATAAATTATTTCTCAGTACTGATTGTCACTCAGATTATTGGATTCGAAGGAAATCCATATTCATAATGAAATCATTGCACGAGAAACAACCAGTTTATTTCATAATGACGAATGCAAATGCTCAATAACAATATCCAATTGAATAACAAATATTTCATAAGTAAATCATAACTCTAAGAATCTTATCAGCATAAATAGTTTGTGTCAAAATCTTTTAAACCATAAAGTCAGGTAACGTTTGGAACCTATCTTTAGAACCACTAAGTCTGGTAATATTTGGTTTCTTAACTTTACAATTTATAGTCTGGTAACACGGAAAGATACTATAACATGTATATGTCGTGTTAGGGCTATGCATATGATGCAACAATTCAATCAATGCAATCAATCAAGTATTCAAAATGCACAGTGAGTTATGATTTAATTCCTAGTTATGAATCTCAGGCTAATCCAATAACCTCGCACCTGATATCGTAGGGCCATGAGCAAGGTCCAACAGTCCAATCATCCTGAATATTCTGTCTCACCAGTCTCTTTCATAATTATGCCTACTTTTAAACAATATATACTATAATCAATATTTGTAGCATTTTCATATAGCAGAGTAGTGTATGTATTTTAATACTAAAATCCGAGTAGAACTAGAGTGCTCTTAGGCTCACTAAAGTTTTGGTGAGCTTAACTCTAAAACTTACCAAATCGATTTCAAATGACGAATCCGAACCGTTGAAACCCGCCTACCTTACGTGTGATGCATCTACATTTAAAATTTTTAAATATTCGAATTAATTTAATATAAAGTCAAGCGGTCAAAATTAGAAGGTTAATAAATTAATTTTAGTGCATTCATTTTTTGAACGTTTTTGACCGCTTGACTTTATACTAAATTAATTCGAATGTTTAAAAATTTCACATGTAGATGCATCACACGTAAGGTATGCGGGTTTCAACGGTTCGGATTCGTCATTTGAAATCGATTTGATGAGTTTTAGAGTTAAGCTCACCAAAATTTTGGTGAGCTTAAGAGCACCCTAGTTTTACTCCTAAAATCCTAAGTATATGTTCATTCATTCATTTTTGGTTTAGTATCTCTATAACTATTTATCAAGCTATCTGTGTTAGATTAATAAAAGTTCCCATTTTAACCAATGCTATAATTTATTAATTATTCCCTTATTTTCGTACCCCGTTTATGTATATCAATTTCAGTTCAATATATAATTGTCTATCGGTCCAGTAGTCTGTATCTGTCCAATAAATTTTGTTCAATAAATCTAATATGTCAATAAATTCGATCTAATTCATTTTTATTCCTAAACCAACAATCCAAGTCTAAAGCTTACAATTTAAATTTCAAATTTCACCCTTTAAATCCTAGCCAATATATGCATATATATATTTGCACTAAGGCCTCTCTAACAGGTTTTATTTATCAACTCTTAGAAATTTTGCAAATTCAACCTTATACTTTATATTTCTTTTACAATCAAGCCCATGGTATTTTCAAATAAGTGTACCAATAACCAAGGTAAATTGGTACCGATAGGTACCAATATTCAGATTTCATCAACCACCCTCAACCCACATATCAACCTCAAAATAATCTCAAATAATAAAGAAAAATATTATAAATATCCCAGCTACAATCCATTTCAGCTATATATACCAAAAGGTATAGCTGGGGTTTAAGCTCACAATTCAAACTTGGTAATTTAATCCATTTCATGAACTCCCTATAACACTTTCAACTAGCAAAAGCAAGAAACAATGATTCACACAATCAAATAAAACTATCATATAAGTTCCAATTTTAAAGACAAGGATAAAGAGAGACCTCAAGCAAATCAATTAGAATACTCTATTAAACATGTTTTCAACTAATTTCACACAATACTTTAGCTTGCCTCGTTTAATTTATCAAGTCAATATTTCTTCATATATTAGTAACCCAATAATCCTTTTCATTTCTTTCAACAGTTAGAGCAAGCTTAAACTTGCTAATTTTCAGAATTTTATCAGAACTCTAATTGAGTATGAAAGAACAATTTAAAGGAAGAGAAGAAATACCCCAGGTCATGTTGAATACAACAAGCAACAGGGAGAACTACTAGTCCAATCCACAGAATTTCACAACAGAGAATCATCTCTGTTTAATCAAGAAAGAGAGAAGAGAAAGACTCCACTATTTTTCTTTTTCTTTTTATTTTCGTTTTTGTTTCTTTACGGGAGAGAGAGAGGGACCAGTATTTAGGGAATTAAAGGTGAGTGCTTCAACTAGCATTGACCACGTGTAATGATGCCACCTCAACCTTGTTCTTTCATTTATGTTAACATATTTACATTGTTTACCTCTAACTTTTTCAAAATTGTAAATAAGTTCAAAACCAATATTAATTCTTGATATTCAAGATCCTTAGATTTATTTAATTATATTGGTCACTTAATTAGTTTAACTATTTTACTAATTTATTGAAAAGAAAAATTTCCATCATTCCTGAAATATTTTCAATATTTCTGAAAAAAAATCTGCTCCAATTATTTTATATATATTATTTTCAATTATTAAATTCATATTACTGTTGCATAATGTTACAAATACCATCACATCTCTATGAGAAAGCCTAGGCCGTGTTTTATCTCAAACAAAGGCGGTAAAAACATGAAATAATAGCTTACAGAAGACACCTGTATCTTTCGTCTTTTCCACTTGTTTTGTAGCATCAATAAAAATAAAAAATAAAAAATAAAAGAAAAGAAAAACTCGGTTTGTAGCGGTTTAAAAATTAAACTCCGTCATTAAACGGTTCTTTTATGGACAAGGAAGTCAACGTTAAATTGTACGAAATTGCCGGTAGCCTATCTGAAACTCTAACTAGCTAAATCCTAAATGGAAGCTTATTTCCTCATTTTGGGATTTATTGGATGAAGCTAAGATGTGGCGTTTAAAACTACAATTAAGTGAAAACATTATCACCTTAATTATTTTAATTATAATTAGTTTAAAACAGCCTTTTTCCAACTATACTTATCTATGTATTGAATGTCCCAGTACAGGTTTAAGATTCTATCATAAAGGATGGTGCCTTCATATTAGGAAAGGGATCTAGAAAAGAAGCTTGGAAAGTGGAATTGAAAATTGACTGAAATGCACTGTCGGTAAAGGCTTTCTCAATAGTTTTATATCTGCATTTGAAACCATGGTTTACTAGATAGGCTGTTTGTATTTCATGTTACTGATGTATTGTAGGTTAGTTTACAGAGGAGCGGGTGTTTTCCATGGGAATCAGATTAAATTTGGTTTGACTTCCTATGTAGACCGTTAGATCCGCATTAAGATTTGGATGTACAATTGAACTTATAAACTACTAAACTAAGCACATGAATCTCAATGTACGGGTGCAAACTGTTCAGATATTATCTGACTGTATCTGAAAATTAGATACGGATATCCAATATCCGAATATCCGTGCGGATACGGATATGAATATGATTTTGAATTTTAATTATCCGTATTCAAATAATAGATATATACCATATAGTTTATCATAAATTATGAAAATGTTTATGTATATATCTACAGATATTCTATCCATATTCGCCCGTCTAATATCCAATCTCAATCCATATCCGAAAATGAAAAGCCGATACGGATATGATTTTACCAGTATCCAATCCGTCTGCACCCCTATCTCAACGTGAATCTAACAGAATAAGCCGGTTTTCGAACCAAATTTGATCAAATATCCAACACACATCCTTTACTCTCATTATACAGACATGTAGGCTTTAATTAGTACTAATATTCTTTATACGAGTAATGGAACGTGGTGCCATCTGAAGACTAGTTTTATTATAGAAAAATTCCCAATCTACCTATACAAACTTTCAAAATAGCCAATTTACTCATCAAAACACCATAATATTTAATATCCCCATACAAACTTAATATTGTTTCTTTTTATCCCCTTTCATTTATTTGACCTTTCATTTAATTATTTAAAAAGCGAAATTGACAATTATACCCTTCTCTCTTCTCTCCATTTTATCTGTCATAAAATCTTTGAAAATGACATTGTTCTCTATTTTTATTTGTTTTGCAGTGCTTGATATTCTACTGGATTTGAACAAATGAATTACAGACATAATATCCATCTCTAAGTTCATAAATAAATTCGCGTGTCTATTTAGATTGATGTCATAGTTTTTCTTCTTCTTTTTGCTTAAATTCTCGTGCATAAAGAAATTGATCTTTACACGGCATCAAAAGTTAATGTCGAGTTCTCTTAGTTCCATATTGATGATGATATCGATCCCCATATCAAGGTGCCTATCTAATTAAGGTGTTATTTTTACTTTCTTTTTTTGTCACAAGTTATCTCCGTAATAATAACTGCTTATAGATGATTCCTTACAAATGGACCTATAATATGGACACTTGTTTTCTTTACTGGAATATGGAGTAAAGATCGAGGTTGTTTGACAGTTCTTGTGTGCCACTTTTTACAATTCATTTAATATTTGTTGTTGTTTCGAGATTAAAGCTCTCTTATCTTAAATATTTGCCTGCTTAACAAAATTTAATAACAGGAATACTGATATAAAAGACATCCAAAATATATATGCGAGAAAGTGTGTAGGCAGCCTAGAGAAAAAGTGAAATCCATATATTTGTCATATTCGAAGATTTTATGATGAGGAGAAGTGAAGGAGAAGGAGAGAGGACGGGGGGTACATTTGTCATTTTCGTTTTTAAATTAACTAAATAAAAAGTAAAATAAATAAAAAGAGATATAAGAAAGAATGTTATGTTTATATAGGGATATTGAATATTATAGTGTTTGTATGAGGAAATTGATTATTTTGAAAGTTTGTATGGATACACTGGAAATTTTTCCTTTTATTTAATGAAATTGATGGATATCCAATATTAAAGTAAAAAACGTACTGGGTTTATACGCATAAACCAATACAAGATAAATATCTTCATGAACTTCATGTAGTTCTTTATCTTTAATATCTCTTTTCGACTTTAGTATAGACGCACAAAATGAAAGTTCAACTCACCTTTTCCCTTATCTTCTCCCCCTCAAAATTTAATATTCTGGACCAAGTAAACAAAGTCCAGTCAGAAAACACAATCCAAGTTTATCCCTGACCTGTCTTGGCTATATTTATATACATGTCATACTGACAAATGTAAAAATGATGTCCTTGAGAAGCTGATTCTAATAGCCACCACCAGTAACAAAGCATCATTTACATGGTCCAAAAAAAGGAACTCACCTGGTCCCGTTTGGAAATTTTCATTGCACCCTAGCAAACCCCACAAATACCATTTAACCACGGCAAAATATCAGAAGCATCATCTTTGTCCTCCCAGTTCCTTTTTTTTTTTCCTTCAAAAAATGCCCAAAATATTGATGTTATTCACCCCCCCCCCCCCCCCCCCCCCCCAAACAAACCGAGAGAACATCAAGGATATTTTTGGGTACTATAACTTTTGCTAGGACAATCATGTGACCTGTGACCAGCCTGGCCACACTTGAAACATGTGCCAGAACCTGAACCAGACCCAAACAAAGAGCCTGAGCCTGACCCATATGAAGGGAGAGGTTTGCTGGTTTTATCTGGGTGCAAATTGGGTGTTTGGTTGGGGCACTTATTGGCCCAGTGACCTTCTCCCCCACATGTAAAACAGGAAGAGCTGCCAAGCTCTCCACCAGAAATCTGACCGCTCAAGTAATTGGTGATGCTGTTTAACTGAGAGAAGGGCTCGACTTGTGCTGGCTTACGTGTTTGGTCAGTCTCGCACCATTTGAAGAAGCCACATGAGCTTCCTCCCTAGACAGAGAGGAGTATAACATAAACAAGTCACATATAAGCATCAACTCCTAACTACAACTGCAACTAAGGATTTCATGGTTTCAACAAAATATGGTAAAACATTATTTAAATCAATTTGTCCAACTAATACTAATGATGCAGCATGTACTGCTACTATACATAACAGCATGAAAATGATTCAAAGGTCTTGTTAACCAAACAGTCAAAAGCTTAAACTAACAAATAAGGCTCTACTATTTTAGGTTTAGGATCAACTGACAATAATTTAACTCGACAACATTGACCCTTGTGAAAAAAATTTAAATAAGAAATAAAACTTTGTACTTTTGTAGGCATGATCCACATTCTACAAAAGGGAGCATAAATACAAAATTTGGTGAATGCTTGCCATTGAGTAACCAACTTACTTTTCAACGATCTAAATTTATCGTCTCAATGCATTATGATACAGTTTTAAGATTGCACAAATTTCGGAAGGTATCCTATCTAAATACCTAAAAAATTAATTGCCTACTTTCTTTTTTTCCTTTTAAGCATTTTTTAATTGATATGAAAGATATTGCCAAGATTGTCAAATAATTCCATTATCCATATGTCCGGTGACTCTCTTCCTTTATTTGTATATTCTTAATTGTTATTAGACACAACTTGATGTAACGAAATCGAGTTTCAAACTTAAAGCCTTGACCCTTGTATCATATCTGCATCCAACAGTGAAACAAAAAACTTCAGTAAAGTAGAATAAGAAAGACTTCTCCTTAGGATCTGAATTTGACAAAACAGGTTTCAAAGTAAATAAAAGAGAATCAAGCTAGAAATGATACCAAACTAACAGGGCATCGATAGAACTGACGTCCTGCATTGTGCCCATTTTTGGTTGTCATAATCTGGCAGGGGCCAGCACCACAAGGGCACAGCATTGCAGCTACAGCTGACTTCACCTGATTGGTTGGACCAGTATGAGCCAGATTTTGTGGAGTATCACACCACTCAAAGAAGTTGCATCCACCCATGTCCTGCCATGCATAGATAGAAGTCAAAATTTAATCGAGGCTACTTTTGATACATAACCAAATGCAGCAACTAGACACAAATTGATACCATGAAATCTTTAGTTTTATAAGAAGAATGATCTAACCGAACTTGCCTAAACCTGAATCGCACAATTAAGCCTCAGTTTGGCCTTATGCAGCCTAGAGTATCCACATTGTTATACAACTCGGGAAACAAATAAAGGAGGTCCTGATGCCCACAGAACTGCAAGTTCATTTCTCATTAATTATGTAATTCCCAACATTCATATAATTATTGATTTAACGATCTAATTTTTGCCTAAATAAGCCCTTAATTAAGCAATTATGTCTCACTTAATCCTAAACTCAACTGTAGTATACTCAAATTATTTTCAATTATATAATGGGTTAACAAATAACAAGCACCGGCCATACCTGTTCATACCAGAATCAAACCTGGTAGCCAAGTCTGGTCTAAATTTGGTAAAAAAATTAATCATAAACTTAGTTATTTACAACAAGAGAAGACAGTCACATGCATAATTTTAATATTTAAATCTGAACATCAATGTTGATGTAATATGCACCTTCAGACATTGTAATTAGAAGTGGAAAGCATGCTGTATGCAACTACAATCCAATTGCCCAAACTTGAATGAATAAAAAAAAAGGGTGGTCAAAATTAACATTATTTGATATTTCAACACTAATTCTTAGAAGATGTCAATATGGCTCAGAAAAAGCATAGAGTTTCAAATATTGTTCCCCCCGCCATTTTCCTAAATTCAGTTGCAATCTATCACACAAGATCGATGAAAATTCAGTGCAGTAAAATTTTCTTGTGCCAAGAATTGCTAGATACTAGTCTTTCAAGCATAAATAGCAAAAAATATTACAATAACCGGTACTCAAATGTTGGGGTTGAACTTTAATAATCCCTCCCTCCCTCTCAAGTTCAAACATAAAGTGCAGCACTCTACTGTCCTGTGTCTGTGTATCCAGTCATAGGAAACAAAACAAAGTAAACAAACAAATAAAAGAGAAGAAATCTCACAGATCTGACAGGGCATCTGAAGAATCTACGACCAGGGTTCTTCGTGGTGTTTGATGTAAGCACCGAGCACCTACCTGCCCCGCAAGGACACTCCTTGTACGGCTCCACCTCCTCCTCTCCAGTGACAGCACCAATGTGCCCGCTTGCTTTCCCAGTTGTAGGGCATTCTCTGGCCCAGTGCCCCATCTCCCCACACTTATAGCAGCGGCCCTCGCTCCTGACCGACGAATCACGACCGTCAGTGCTCTTGTATCGTCGATTACTCTCCTTCCATTGAGTGCTATGGCTTCCCTTAAGAGCAGAGGTGTAGGCGCCTTCATCCTCTTGCGAAAGCGTGACCCGCTGGCGCTTCGATTTGGATGAGAGAACAGACAAGGCGTCCAACTCCGCTTGATCAACCGCTCGGAGGAAGTCGAGGTCGGATTCCACGGAGGTCGGCGCCTCCATCTCTCTCTCACACCCTCTTTTTGAAACCTTGGCAGGGGCTGCCATGTGGCGCGCGATCTCCCTCTCTCCCCTCCCGTCCGGCTAGCAGCAGCAGACTAGCAGTCAAGAAACCAGAAAGCATCAAAATTCAAAAGCTTGTTTGAAACTGAAAAAACGACCAACTTTCGGTCATCTTGGGCTTTATTAACTATGGGCCTTTTTTAATGTATTGCTTTACTGCCGAGCAGGCCTTTAATATTATGTACATTTTTCTTTCATAAAAAAGATTGTATCCAATATTTTTGTCAATTCAATCGGGTCGGGTAAACGAGTAAATAAATATTTTAAAGACATATTTAACTCGGTACCGGTTGGATCCGGTGGGAAATTGACAAAATCAATGATGCACTGCCGCAAGTACGAAATAGTGAATACCAACTACAAATCTACAAAACTGAAGTATTGTACTGAACGGTTGTGAGCCATGTTCAAGTTGTTATTTTTTTTTCCATAATCATTTCTAAAATGGAGCGGAACATGGAAGATCGATTTTTTTTTTAAAATAGAATTACATGTAAATAATTTAATAGAACAAGCCCAGACTGTTGGAATTTTCGAAAACTAGCCTCCACCGATCCCTAGGATCGGTGGAGCAAAAAAAACACATCCTACACCGATCCCTAGGATCAGTGCAGCCCATTTATCACTCCACCATTCTCTTGCTGCAGAACGTCACAGAAAATCAGAAAATCAGAAAATCAAAACAAAATAGTCCTCCACCGATTCTGTGGATCGGTGTAGTTTTTTTTTTTTTTTTTTTAACAGAAATTTCTATTTTTTTGTATTAAAATATTAGAAATGTTGAATATATTTCTTTGAAAATAGATGAAATACAATATAATTTGATTTATTAGAAAGACTGCAACAAATAACCCGGATCAATATTTTTCAGGCCGGATTTTTCGCGGCTGTAAGAAAAATTAATATATTTCTTTATGTGTTATTGGAAAAAAAATAAATATGCTTAGATTCTGAGTTATTGATCCCGGTTCAAAAGTCACTTCTAGGTAATCTAGAAAATATTGTGATCCATCTAGTACATTTAATTAATAAAAAATTATTTCTATTTTGAAAATTCTTTTTGAAAAACAATCATTAAATAAATTAAAGTTTTTGTTTTTTTTCAAAAATAGATACAACTTTTTATAAATTAAATGTCATAGAAAGATCACAATATTTTCTGGATTACATAGAAGTGACTTTTGAACCGGGATCAATAACTCAGAATCTAAGCATTTTTTTTTTTTTCCAATAACACATAAAGAAATATATTAATTTTTCTTACAGCCGCGAAAAATCCGGCCTGAAAAATATTGATCCGGGTTATTTGTTGCAGTCTTTCTAATAAATCAAATTATATTGTATTTCATCTATTTTCAAAGAAATATATTCAACATTTCTAATATTTTAATACAAAAAAATAGAAATTTATGTTTAAAAAAAAAAAAAAAAAAAAAAAAAACTACACCGATCCACAGGATCGGTGGAGGGCTATTTTGTTTTGATTTTCTGATTTTCTGTGACATTCTGCGGCAAGAGAATGGTGGAGTGATAAATGGACTGCACTGATCCTAGGAATCGGTGTAGGATGTGTTTTTTTTGCTCCACCGATCCTAGAGATCGGTGGAGGCTAGTTTTCGAAAATTCCAACTGGAGCTTGTTCTATTAAATTATTTCAATGTAATTCTATTTAAAAAAAAATCCTGGAAGATCTATGCAAAATTTATGTATACCTTGTAAAGTTTCTGAATTGTAGTATTTATTTATTGAGAAATGTTATGGTACTCCGAGCTATCATACCGAAACGCGTCTCCCAAAAGTTTGTTGTCTAACTTTCATTTTCAGCGCTAATATCCAAGCATTTAAAGTTATGTTTATAACATTTTACAATGCTACTTGCAAGCATATAAACCTCTGTCTAAAAGTATTAAAATTATAAATCTATATAGTTTCAACTCTTAACTACTTTTGTTTTCAAAACAAAAACAGAAAGATTCATTTCATCAACTCTTTTTTTATTTTTTCTCTGATCATTATAATTTATTTTTCCAACGATTCGTGATGAATTTTACGAATCTAAAAATACTAACATTTTCTATTCGATTTTATCTTTCAAATAAGATCAAGAAATACTTTTGAGTAATTTTAAAGTGTTTTTTTTTTTAAGTAAAACTCATGAGCACTTTAAATTTTCAAGTTTTTAAATCTCAGTCTACAACTATTAAATTTTTTAATGTTTTGTACATGAGGTTTATATGCTTTGTAAATGCAGTGTTATTGTTGAGGTTTATATGATTTGAAATGTTATTATTGAGGTTTCAATTCTTTGTACATGAGGTTTATATGTTTTATTCTAGATATTTAAAGTGTTATTAATGAGGTTTATGTGTTTTATTCTAGAGATTTAAAGTGTTATTAATGAGGTTTATATGCTTGTAAACATAAGTTTAAATTATTTTGAAGCAAAATAAAAAAAAAACTGAAAGTCACAAAGATTTAAATTGGTAAAAAAAATTACGACACAAATATAACTCGAAAGTTATTTTTCATGGATCTCATTTGAAAGAGAAAATTGGATAAAAAATATTCATATTTTTAGATTCGCAAAATTCATTAGAGATTGTCGATAAAATGGCTGAGAATGATCAGAGAAAAAATAAAAATAAAAGTGGGTGAAAAAATCTTTCTGTTTTTGGCTCGAAAACAAAACTAGTTAGAAGTTAAAACTATACATATTTAGAATTTTAATGCTTGTGAGTAGCATTGTAAAGTGTTATAAACAGAGCTTTAAATGTTTGGATATTAACACTGGAAATGGAAGTTAGATAACATTGGAATTTTTTTTTTGTTAAACTACTCGGAGGGACACGCTCGGATATTTTATTTGGAGTACAATTATCAGGCTCCTTATTTATTTATTAAATCTAGGATTAATTCTCAATTTGTTAATTAAAACATTGCAATACAGTATTTCTTTGTTAAAAACAGGATAGATTGTCAGTATATATACCTATCCAAACTTTACAAATTATTATTCTCCCCATCAAAACATCAAAATATGTCACTTCTCCTTAAAACTCTATTCCTTCTTTTATCCTCTTTTCATCTTTTTTTTTTTTTTAAACCTTGGTAGTTGGTAGTAGCTCTCTTTTCACATTTTATTATGTAAAATTAAATTCATTGATATGACCCTCGCGCTCTCTCTCTCTAAATTTGAATGGTCTTTTATTTTTGATGTCGTGTCATATTAATTTACTGAGGAATATATTGCGAAGTTTCCTTGGTCTGTAGTAGAGGTTGAATAATACCCTTAACGGGTATACCCGCCCGTACCCTCCCGTACCCGCCAGCTAGGGTACCCGTGCCCGAGCCCGGGTATGGGTCGGGTACTCGGGTACGCGGGTACGGGCAAAAACCGGACCGGACCCGTTATTTTAGACCAATACCCGAGTTTACCCTACCCGAGTTAACCCGTACCCGACTACCCGAGTACCCATACCCGTATACCCGAGTACTGTTCATCACAGTTCAAAATTCAAAAAATTTGATTTTTCCCCCCAAAAAAATCAGAAAAAAACAGAAAAAACCAGAAAAAACCAGAAAAAATCAGAAAAAACTAGAAAAAACCAGAAAAAAAAACAGCAAAAAAAAAAAAAAAAAAAATACCCGTACCCGCCTTACCCGTCAAGGGTACACGGGTAAGGGTATAGGACGGGTAGGGTATGGGTTTTGAAAATTATACCCGCCATACCCGTACCCGAATACCCTTGTACCCGAGTATACCCGTACCCGAGACGTACCCGTACCCGAGACGGGTATACCCGGGGTACCCGTACCCGCCCGAGTTGCAAACCACTAGTCTGTAGTAGCGGTCAATAGTACGAGAATCTTTCATTGTCTTGTATAGTTGTATAGGCTAACTTGTTTCTTTCTTTTTTATTATTATTTTAGATCACATTTAAGATCTTGAATTATTGAAACCTACAAATAATATCCAATTTATGCTAAAATATTATTTGTGCTAAATTAATCAAATATATTGATTATTATGCACAAATTCCATTTAAAATACATTTACAACGTGTTTGTATATGTTTGGTCACACACACACACACACACACACACACATATATATATATATAGAGTTAGGCTGGGGTGCTATGGATAGCATAGAGGCCTCTATGCTACGGCTCAATATTTGAGTTTTCAAAATTCAAACGGTTGATCCGAACCGTTCATCTTATTCTCCATATTAATATCTGCTTGGAGACCAAATTTTACATTTTTCTGAATTTTTTTACTATTTATTAAGTATTTTACAAAATTGTTGATCCAACGGTGGCTGCACAAAACAGTAAAACCGTTGGATTAGCGATTTTCAAAGTGGCTTAATAAATAGTAAAAAAATTCAGAAAATTATAAAATTTGGTCTCCAAGCAGATATTAATATGGAGAATAAGATGAACGGTTCGGATCGACCGTTTGGATTTTGAAAACTTGAATATTGAGCCGTAGCACGGGAGGCCACTATGCTATCCATAGCACCCCAGCCTAACTCTATATATATATATATATATATAGATATAGAGGAGGGATCAAGTTACAATAATTTTTGAGTTACAACAAGTTACAAC
The DNA here is from genome assembly GCF_964058835.1 of Carex rostrata. Classification (NCBI taxonomy): domain Eukaryota; kingdom Viridiplantae; phylum Streptophyta; class Magnoliopsida; order Poales; family Cyperaceae; genus Carex; species Carex rostrata. The sequence goes on from NC_135925.1 coordinate 6,956,462, forward strand.
AAACATTTTCTACATTTTCAAAGTCCAAATCGTCGATCCAAACCGTTAGATGTGATCTCTACAATAAAATGTGGTTGGAGACCAAATTTTATATTTTTTGAAATTTTTTTACTATTTATTAAGATTACAAAAACTAGTCAAATTTAGACCATTGAATTTTGTACCCATCTTAATAAATAGTAAAAAAAATTCAAAAAATGTAAAATTTGGTCTCCAAGCACATTTTATTGTAGAGATCACATCTAACGGTTTGGATCGACGATTTGGACCTTGAAAATGTAAAAAAATGCTTGTTGTAACTTGTTGTAACTTAATCCCTCCTCATATATATATATAGAGAGAGAGATGGGCTATGGTGTTGGGCTTTTACGGTGCTAACCAAAAACCCGTTTAGGCTTATGTTGCGGAATGACCGTAGAACAAAAATTTCTACGGCCAACTTAAGCTCAGGATTAAACGGGGTATGTCAGGAAACTTTCCAAGGCGGTCCACCTTCAGTATTCCTTTGGCATCAAAATCCAATTTAATCATTTTACAGATCTACTCCATGATTGATTTCTAAAACTTTAATCTACTTACCAATTAAATAGATTAATATAACATATTTATACCTTGTTTCCAAATCACAGTTGGAATGCAGACCGAGCGAGTAGAGCCTCACCAGGGAAGAAATCGACTCGGAGTATCACACGTGTGATACCTCTATCGGTTATCCACCAGGACTAACCGGAGAGCGGTTTATTTCTTCTGCCAGAAATACCGTAAACTGCGGAATTCTACAAAAACACTATTCATGGGAAAAAGACGAAAATCCGTAAACACGAATTTTCGGTTGCTCAGTTTCATCAATATGCAAAACTGACATACCGTGAAATTCGGTAAAACACTATTAATCGATCCCGTAAATATACCTCACAACAACTCGCAAGATTATACGTCAACTACGTATAACTTTCTTTTCTCAACCGAAACACTATTTGGGAGAGAAACCGAGAAAGAGAGAAAATACCGATCCGTTTCGACACAAAACGGTATGAGTGAATTAGTAAATTTCTCTCTACCCCTCCACCCCTATTTATAGGGTTTAGGGTCGGTTGCCAAAAGACCAAAATGTCCTCCAAGTTCGGCCTATTTACAAGATATGCCATTGAATGGATAAGGATGACATGTCATGTGGATAAGATCGATGATGTGTCATCTGGATAGGATCGATGACATGTCATGCGGATAAGCACAAATCTGAAAAGACCCGAATGCCCTCGGCCCTCGGCCCTCGGCCCGAATACAAATAATATTCGTATAATTATTCTGAACAATTATATATATTTTTCTTCGGTTGTTCGTTTCGGTATCGATGACGTGTCATCTGGATAGGATCGATGACATGTCATGCGGATAAGAACGAATCTGAAAATACCCGAATGCCCTCGGCCCGAATACAAATAATATTCGTATAATTATTCTGAACAATTATATATATTTTTCTTGCGGTTGTTATTTCGGTAATTTATACAATGTGTCCTGCACATTTATAAATTAACCGATTAACTTTTATACAACGTGTCACACACGTTTATAAATTAACCAATGTTTTTGCTTGTTATTTTTACATAACATTTATAATTTAATTATAACACGTATAATTAATTATAACCATCTTACTATTGATCATAACCAATTTATAATCAATCACAATAAGATTCTCCGATTAACTCCTATATGGTGTGACCCAATAGGATCTGTGTTATGTTGGTAAACAGAGTTAAAACTGTTTTAACTTCTATAATCATGAGCGGCATCTGGCAACACATCATGACCATCCAATTACACAGATGATGCTGTACAGTACAATATCACGATCCAGTAAACAATTTACTTGTGTCTGTTCTTTTGTCTCATAGCTATCAGATTAGTTTCAAGGTAGATGTGTGTCATCCTTGCTAACTGAATCTTTTCTTGATCTTGAGCAGATTATCAAATATAATTACTCTTGTAATTATACCGCTAGCAGATAATCTTACTCTATCAAGGGGCCCAGTGATGCTATAGCTCGTATAGAGATACGAGGGACAAATAGTATTCTTGGTAAACCATCACTACCTCAGCTAAGCCATGTATACCGAAGAGCTACCGTTATAACTGCATTTTACCGACAGCGTTTGATAACAATCACACATATACATTTCTTAGTAGGAAAGATGAATACCTCATACTGTAGAACTTGACACTGAATGAAAACATAAATGACACGAACACAATTCTATTTAATGTTTCATTCGGGGTCTGTCAAATACCATGTTCCTATAACATGTATCTATGTGATTAAAATGACATCTCGTGTCAAGTGGTTTGTAAAACTTAACCATCTTTTAATCCACATACTAACCTTATCGCGGTAATTAGTGTTCCTGCTAATTACCTTGGTCAGTGACTTTTAAGAGTATATATTATCTATATTATGGAGTTTCACAATTTCAGTTATGAACTCGAAATGATCCATAAATTCAATAATACTCAAGGCAACAAAATGATATTAATCATCCAATTCATGAACAAAGCTTTATGATAAATTATCGTATTATTGACTTCTAGATTATTACACTAACATATGGTGCATTGCAATGCATAGGCTATGATGTGCATTGGACCATAAATCACCGATTCAAAGTCCAAATGACTGATCCAAGCCGTTCATCTTGTTCTCCATATTAATATGTGCTTGGAGACCAAATTTTACATTTTTTGAAATTTTTTCACTATTTTTTTAGATTTATTGAAAATCTGGGTGAACAATAAAAACAGTAAAAATTTCTGGACCACCAGATCAGCGATTTTCAAAGTGGCTTAATAAATAGTAAAAAAATTCCAAAAAATTTAAAATTTGGTCTCCAAGCACATATTAATATGGAGAACAAGATGAACGGTTTGGATTGGTCATTTGGACTTTGAATCGGTGATTTATGGTCCAATGCACACCATAGCCTATGCATTGTAATGCATCATAGCCCATCTCTCTCTCTATATATATATATATAGAGAGAGAGATGGGCTATGGTGCATTGCAATGCATAGCCACCCTTTGTGCATTGGACCATAAATCACTGATTCAAAGTCTAAATAACCAATCCAAGCCGTTCATCTTGTTCTCCATATTAATATGTGCTTGGAGACCAAAATTTACATTTTTTGGAATTTTTTTACTATTTTTTTAGATTTATTGAAAATCTGGGTGAACAGTAAAAACAGTAAAAATTTATGGACCATCGGATCAGCGATTTTCAAAGTGGCTTAATAAATAGTAATTTTTTTAAAAAAAATGTAAAATTTGGTCTCCAAGCACATATTAATATGGGGAACAAGATGAACGGTTTGGATCGGTCATTTGGACTTTGAATCGGTGATTTATGGTCCAATGCACAAGGGTACCTATGCATTGCAATGCACCATAGCCCATCTCTCTCTCTATATATATTTGATCAATTTATGTCATATTTAAAAATCGTAGAATCTTCAAATCCTATAGATAATCTGTGTGCTAAAATAATTTGTGTGCATGCTTAAAAGTTCGGCCATTTTTTTTAATAACCCAAAATAAAAACATTTTTACGAAAATAACTCAAAATCCTGAGTTTTTTCAAATCTGACCAAACCGCCAAGATCCTTGGCGGTCCACTTCTATAGCAGACCGCCATGGATACGGGCGATCCGCTAGGGACCAGACCGCTGGTGTCCCTGGCGGTCCACTAGCTGTCCTAAAAAATCAGCATTTTCTCTCTCCAGCACACACTGCAAAGAAGGAGAAAGAGAGAGCGCAGGCGATTGTTTGGGCGATTTAAGACGATTTTCTAGGCGACTAAATCTACAGGTAATTTTTTTTTCATTCCTTTGGAATTATTTTATAATTAGTCAATGTTTACTGTACAATTAGTCTATGTTTGTGGTTCTGTTGAACAGGATGGACAATAACGAAAGAGGTACTCATGCTGCCAAATGTCACTGTAATGCAATACTTCTTTTGAAAAGAGTTGATGTCAAATATCCCATTGAAAATCCACCCCTTTCAGACGATGACTTTGTTGAAAATCCATATGGATATGGTCTGAAAAAAAAAATTCATGAAGACCCTCCAACCCCAGACTTTGTTCCATGTACTTATACTAGTAAGGCGAGCACATCGTCGGGTGTCACCAATCAGAAGTCGGCGGCTAAGAATACTGCTGTTAAGAATCCGGCTGCTAAGAAGTCAGTTGGTAAGAAGCCGACTGCTAAGAAATAGGATTTTAAATTCGTCAATTTAGTTTTTCCGTTGTGAGATGTTTCTTAATGTATTTTATCATCTTGTCAGACAATTTATCATTTATCTCTGAATTAATTATTGAATATGCTAGATAATATAACTGTAGTTCTAAAGTAGTCTAACATAGTATAACAAGTAAAGTTCACGAATACAATTAAAGTTCAATGATACAACTGAAGTTCACCAATAATAAGTTCATCTTTCACGACGTCGGAATAAACCCAATAGACGAGAAGATTTTCTGGTGCCAGCTGTAGGTGCGGCAGTACTTGTAGACCCTTGGCTACTAGATGATTGGGTCGCAAGAGGTGGTTGTGTTCTACCAGTTGCTTCAGCAACAACTCTTGCATTTTCTCTTTCATTGTGTTCGTTTATGGCATCTGAACATAAAAATAGAATTCAGTTATTAATATAATAAAATCATAAATTAATTCTGAAAAATGCTACATACCTGCCCTGCGCCTGTCAGAAACGGAACGGCGAGCCTGATTTCCCGATGGCCTCCTACCACCCATCTCGTCCATGGTCATTATAGCACGTTTGTGTCTCCTCCTCCCCTTCCTTATCCATCCTTCTGAAGGGAGTATTCTATCACCGACATACACAGGCCACTCATGCTGGTTGGGATAAGAATGGAAAGATCCACCCTAAGTAGAAGCAAGGTAATCGGTACGATACATGTCAGCGACATAGTGATCCTCGCAGAAGTTTCTCACTCGGCATACCGCCATCACGTGACTACAAGGTATTTGTGTTAGTTGGGGTCCTTGGCATGTACAGGTCACCTCTCTTGCCTCTCGGAATTGCACTACGTACTTGAAAGCCCTCTTCACAAACTCCATAGTGCCATCTGGTCTACGGCTGGAAGGAACGTACTCATTTGGATTGTGCACTTCGAATTCTGTACCATCATTACCCATCGGGGTCACGGTCATAGTTGCACCTTTGTTCCTGTGTTTTCTTAGTTTCTCCTCCACCCTTGTTGAAAATGACTGGTTCATCTTTATTAATTCTGCGGCCTTAGCACGCCGTTCCTGAAACCAGGTATTTAACTTGTAGAAAGTGTCTTCTACAACTGCAGCCACAGGCAACGTCCGGCTCTCCTTGAAGACTACATTCAGCGATTCAGAACCGTTGGTGGTCATAATTCCCCAACGGTAACCTCCATCACGTGCTTGATATATTTTCTCGTATGCTGGTGGCTCTTGGACATCTCTGGGATTATTTTTGCCCACCTTCATTAAGTAGAGATTTGCTTTCGGCATATACTACATATAAATAAGGAAATAAAATAATATAAGTAAACAATTAAAATAAAAATATCCACAAAGTACAATAAGACATGTAAACAATTAACAAACACATACCTTTGCAAATTCTCTACTCATCTCTTCCACCCTTCTCGGCTTCTTCTTTTTGCAATTACGTCTGAATGTTTCTAGGACCCATGTATCGTGTCCGGTTGCCTTGCTAAGGTTCTCTGCAACGTGTTGCATACACAACCTGTGCACACACTCGCCAGTATGTGTTGACCAACCGTATTCTTCACAATCAAAAACATATTTTTATTCCTTTGTGTTGGTCTGATATTACAGAGAAAAAATTTGTTGGCCCAACCACCCGTCTTCTTAAAAACTGCATAAAGAATCCCCAGTTCTCACCATCCTCTTTCTGAACAATTGCAAAGGCCAAAGGCAACAACTGGTTCTCAGCATCATATGCACATGCTATCAGTAGCCTCCCATCGTAACGGCCAGACATGAAGCATGCATCAATGCTGATAACGGGTCTAATGAATGGCACAGCTTGGATACAAGGACCAAAAGCCCATGCTATGCCCTTGAATTGTTGAGCTCCCTCTATTAGTACTCCATTCTTGGCATAAATGGGGCCATGCCACCGCTGAAATACAGTGCCAAGATTTGTACTTGCCATGGCCTGGAGCAATGGTACCAGATAGTTGTATGAATCCTTCCAACTACCGAATATTCTGCAAATCGCAAGTTCACGACCTCTCCACAACCTGTTATATTTTGGGATTACATGTATGTATTTGTGTCTGACGGCCATAGCCACCGCCTTGATGCTCATCGATGGGTCCAACTTAATGTCTGTATCAATTGCATCGGCAATTAGTGATGCTGTCAGATTTGAATGGTTTGTCCTTGTGGACGCAGACTTGCATGTATGAGGTGGTTCACACTTTTTAATTATCCATGCTTCCCCCAAACCCGCAGAGGTTGCATAAAGGCGAAACTCGCAACGAGGGGCATTTTTGCATATCACAACCAATCTTTTTTATTCCCTTTTTTGTAATATACATTCCCAGTTGCCGTGAACATGAGTCTCATGAATTTTCTTTACAAGTTCATCTATGTTGGTATAAAGTTGCTCTGGGGCAAGTTCACGATTATATACAACACGAGGACCAAAGAAACTAATGTCAGCCTCTTCAAAAGCTGTGGTATCGTTGAATGTGGCGACATGATGCCTATTCCCCCGACCCCTGATTGGGAATTTTTCTTCCTTGGACAAACCTGGTACATTTGCATCACCATCTGATAAGTCATCAGATTCCCAAATTCCTTGGTATTCATCTCCAGTTTCCATTTCTCTTTCCGGTATGGCATCAATAGCATCAACATCAATATTAGTATCATTTCGATTAATGGATAACTGTACCGGTACTGACTCTGGTATAGCTGGAAATGTAGGGATTATGGGTGCCTGTCTGGGTGGTGGTGGTGGTGGTACAACTTCAGTAAACTCACGGGAGTTATGGTACCCCGAGTCGTCATAACAGGGACTGTGGTACCCCTGGTTGTCATGAGGGGAGTGGTGGTACCCCTGGCTGTCATAAGCCGAATTGTCATAACCTGAAGGTCCAGCAGGGGGAGCCCTAGAAGGTCCAGCCCCAGCTGCACTAAAAGGTCTAGCCCCGGCCTGGGGAACCCTCCTAGAATATAAGTCTATCATCGCGACCCCCCTAGACTCAAATTGTTGGTACACAGCCTTCCACAACTCCTCATCTGTTATAGGAAAACTCACAAAGTAAGGTCTACCCGCCCCAACCCGTTGTGTGTCAATTCGGGTAGCCAATTCTAAGTCATACCGGTTGGGGTTTACACCAGTTTTTTCGTATACTAGTTGCTTAAGTTCAATAAATGTGGTTCTTTCATTAACCTGCAAGCCGAATGAGGCATCTTTCAAGTCATACACGCCCTCTACACCTTTAGTTAGCTTACCGCCCACGTATAGTGCAACCAGCATTTTTTCCTTAACAAACTACATTTAAAAAAAAATTCATAAGAATTACAGTATAATAGATTCATTCTTTTTTGCAATTTAAAAGTTAATTATAATATTAATTAAAGACTAATTTATAGTATTTACAGACTGCGGGTATAATAATTATTAATTAAAAATTAAACAGAAAATAATTAAATAAAAAATAAAATACCTGTAGCAATCGCCTAAAATCGCTTCAAAATCGCCAAAATCGCTCTCTTTTTCTCCTCTGTGGTTTAACAAATGAGTACACTGTGTGCTGGAGAGAGAAAGCGTGTGTATAAGACAGCTAGTGGACCACCAGGGACACCAGCGGTCTGGTCCCTGGCGGACCGCCCGTATCCATGGCGGTCTGCTATAGAAGTGGACCGCCAAGGATCCTGGCGGTTTGGTCAGATTTGAAAAAACTCAGGATTTTGAGTTATTTTGGTAAAAATGTTTTTATTTTCGGTTATTAATAAAAATGGCCGTTAAAAGTTTAATTGTGCCAAATCAAAAAGACATATCAGACATTACTTAATAGATCTACTATAAAACATTCAAGTTGTGCTTGTACATGTGCTCTTTGAGTCTTTTCATAATTTTGATCAATTTAAGTTGCATTTAACATCCCTACAATTATCCAAAGTGATATCGTATTTTACTAGTATCGTGCCCGTGCGTTGCAACGGATACAAATTATAAGAGAGAAAAATAATAAATAACAATTAAAGAAGCAACAACAAATAAAAAAAAAGATCAAATATAACATGAAAAAATCCTTGAAGTATCATTGCTAGTGTGATCCTCTTCGATGTAATCCAATATTTCTAAAAATGAACAAACAAAATGTGAAAAGTAGATTATAATTGCTACAATGAAAACATATAATGAAATTAAAAATGTTAAATTAATATGGCTCATACATTGTTATTTTGAAGTTACTGTTACATCCCATGAAAACAAAGATAATTACTTTTTACCAATTAGAAAATGAATTTCATTTCATATAAATTATGTATTAAATTATTTTGAATTTCATTTTTACAAAGTAAGTTCTTCTTCGATTTTGATCCTTTGTTTTGGTAAATAAGCATGTCAAGGGGGCTGGAGCTTGGTGAGGTTTGGTGCATATCAGGGCCTTGAACTTGGAGATTTCTTATGTTTTAACATAACTTAAGGGGTTTCAAACATAACTTAAGGGGTTTCAATCCGGATCCAATACAGTCGGACCCGACTACAGAGGACCCCCCGCCTGGATTTAAGACAACCGTGGCAATGGAAAGGGAGTAAGGAGGAGCCCCAGGATTTTGGAAAAATCAGGAGGCCGTTACATTTCGGCAGAGGACAAAGCGAGGGCTGTTCTGGGATTCGATAGTATCCCAATTTCACCAAAACGCTTGAAGAGGAAGAGCATCAGACAAGAGGAAATTAATCTCAGCTATCTACAGAGTTATGACCCTCTGACAGCCGTTCAAGCAGAGGTGCTGGTCAACACGGCTGGAGCAGAATTTGAAGGAGATCTACAAGGCAAGATCAGCACCATCATCACTACAGAGGGTGCCCTGGCAACGGCCAAGCAAGCAATTGTCTGATAAACAATCAGAAATGGAAACTCAAGGCTGGAAAGTGTGAAAGTCTTTTTTAATGATTAGTTTAACTTTTTTAAATCAATTGGGTATGTGGTCTATTTTAGAAAGGGTAGCAGCAGGAAGGAGTACTTGTATTAGACTTGTTTCAGTCTTGAGTCAAATGTATCCCTTGTATCCAGTAAGTGAAAAAGTTGGAGTTTTAGTTTACCAATGAGTTACAAAATTAAAATCAAATTTCTATCTTGGAATGTACGAGGCCTTAACGAGAGAAACAAGAGACTAGCAATAAGACAAACCTTATTACTAGAGAAACCAGAATTGATTTGTATCCAAGAAACAAAACTTTCGACACTTGACAATAGAACTGTCAAAGAGATATGTGGCAACAGACTCTCAATGTATGAGGCACTACTGGCACAAGGGACAAGGGGTGGGATTATTGTAGCATGGACCCCATCAAGATATAGCTTAGTGCAATCAAACATCAGAACCTATAGTGTAAATATACTCTTGAAGGATAACCAAGATGGCAAAAAATTCTGGTTTTCCGGTATATATGGACCGTCAACAGTAGCGGGTAGACCGGCATTCAAAAGAGAGTTATTATCAATTAAGCCAACAGATGGCACACCGTGGGTGGTAGGAGGAGACCTAAACATCACACTAATGATGGAAGACAGAAACAGTACCAGTCAGTCCGAATGGAGAACAACACTACAGTTTGCAAACCTAATCTCAACACTGGGTTTAATAAACACACCTTTACATGGGAGACGCTTCACTTGGTCAAATGAGAGAGAACAACCGCACATGGCACGGCTAGATCGTTTTCTAGTCTCAGACGAATGGAATCATGCATACCCAAACTCTACTCAAAAAGCCTTACCGAACACATCGTCGGATCACATCGTCGGATCACTGCCCCATCGCACTCACAGCATCAACAAGGTACAATAAATCTAGATTCTTTAGATTTGAGAATTGTTGGTTGAGATTCCAACAATACAATGATTTAGTCAAGCAGACATGGCAAGAATTTGGATTAGCACACACACCAGACCAACTTCACATCAAACTAACCAAGATACAACATATAAGAAAAGAATGGGCCAAACAAAGAATATAAAAGTTGAAGAAACAAATAGGCACATGCCGAGATTACCTAGGGTGGTTGGACCAGGTTAAAGAGCGAAGACAAACAACAGAATTAGAGAAATTTATCGCAGCCCTAATAAAGAAAAGGTTTACGGACTTGTCCGTACTCGAAGAAGATGTGTGGCGTCAAAGAGCACGCACAAAGTGGGAACTACAAGGAGACAAAGGTACCATATTTTTTCACATCATAGCTTCTGCATCAAAGAAATCCAACACGATTATAGAGATTGAACACCAGGGCTCTACCTGTACGAGTCAACAAGACAAAGCACATGCGTTCTTCCAATTCTACACAGAGTTGATTGGCACGCAATCCACGACAGTGCCTAATTTGCACTGGCCGAACTTGTACCTGGCCACAAATGAAGTCAGAGATTTCCAATCACTAATAGAACCTTTCACAACAAAAGAAGTAGGTGACACTATCAGACAATGGCCCAAGAACAAAAGCCCGGGGCCAGATGGTTTCTCAGGAGAGTTCTACAATCACTTTGTAGATCTCATCTCTCCAGATCTTTGCATGGTTTTCCAAAACGTAACGGCTCGAAATGTATCCCTGGCTCCACTCAACTCATCATATATAGTACTTTTACCGAAAAAAGAGGCACCGACAACAGTGCAAGACTTCCGACCAATAAGCCTGCTTCATGGAGTGCAGAAGATTCTCTCCAAAATGCTAGCGAACAGACTACAAGATAAATTGCCTCACCTATTACATAAGGCTCAGACGGGATTTCTGAAAAACAGACACATCTGTGAAAGCTTCATATATGCACAACACCTGTTGCATATAGCAAGAGAGAGGAAACTACCAATAGCACTGTTCAAGGCAGATTTCACTAAAGCATTTGACACAGTCAGTTGGGAATTCATCATTAAAGTTATGAGAGCACAAGGAATGCCAACCCAATGGTTATCTTGGATTCAACATTGCATACTAGCAGGCACATCTCAGATTATGATCAACGGTTTACTAGGTAGGAAAATCACTTTAAAACGTGGGGTGCGACAAGGAGACCCTCTTTCTCCACTACTATTCATCTTAGCAATCGACTTCCTAGCAAGGTACACTCAAAACCTAGCAGACACCGAAGCACTGAGACTACCTTTCAGAGAAATGACCCCATGTTTATTATATGCGGATGATGTGATGTTCTTCCTCAAACCAGAAGTACAACAGTTACAAGTGTTACAGATAGTATTGACGGTGTTCAACAAAGTCTCAGGTTTATCTGTTAACCTCTCCAAATCTGAACTCCTCATTTCAGAAGGGCCGCAGCTCCTCAAGCAAGAACTCGCCAATGTCTTAGGATGCAAACTAGCAACACTACCATTTACATACCTCGGACTTCCTTTATCGAACAAAACACTCCCAAAGTCTGCTTACTTGCCACTTTTGCAAAGGATGAACAAGAAATTAGGAGGTTGGGCAGCAAAGCATTTATCCATTGCCGGAAGAATAGTTCTCGTAAATTCAGTGTTGTCATCGTTACCGACATACTTCATGTCTTGTCTGAAGCTGCCAGAATGGGTAATCAAAGATATAGACAAGATACGACGATCTTTCTTATGGCACGGAGTGGCATTGAACCAAACTAAGATCAATCCAGCAAATTGGAACTTAGTATGCACGCCGAAGGATTTTGGGGGTTTAGGTGTTATGGATTTAGAAGTCTTCAACCAAGCTCTACTGATCAAGTGGTATTGGCAATGGACTCGACCCCAAAACACACTATGGAAGCCAATAATGCAAATAAACATAGGCCATGATGGCCTTCCTCTCTCACCCGTATTCACTTTAGCCCTCAAAAAATCGATTCAGTTTTGTCTGGTGTCATTCACGCACGTGATAGGCAGTGGAGCGCAAATACAACTCTGGAATCACAAGTGGGCTGGCACTCCCCTTTGTCAAAGTCTACCAAATTTGTACTCACATGCAATTGATCAAAATATCAGTCTTCAAGAAGTCAAGACAGCAACCGCACTCACTGATTTTTTCAGATTAATCACGTCCGACATAGCGCTATCAGAACTCACGACCCTACAACAACTGTTGGCTCAACTCAACCTTCAGCCGAATACACATGATGACATAATTTGGATCTGGACGGACTCAGGACTCTTCAATGTAAAGAGTGCCTATCGAGCAATGAAAAACTTTCCCAGGATAGCAAATCGAGCACACAAAGTTTGGAAACTGCACATCCCTCCACGCATGAAAGTGTTTGGATGGTTGATGTCACTTAACAGATTGCTAACTATAGACAATCTAAACAAACGAGGATGGCCATTGGTGAATAGATGTATACTTTGCAAAGTGGCATTGGAATCCGTCTCACACTTGATGGATGACTGCACATTCTCATTAGCGGTATACAATGCAGTATTGATTCATAGCCCGGACAGGATGACACCAAGACATAATTCAATATCATACAGAGAGGCAATTTCAAACCCAAAGATCCCAAAAATTCAAAGAGGCACCCTTCTAATAACACAATTCGTCATATGGAGAGAACGATGCTCACGAATTTTTAGAGATTGCAACAAAGAAGTGGAAGAACTCAAAGATGAGGTCATATGGCAGCTGCAATTCTGTTAGAGGCAACATACACAATATCAAGAAAATCAGGGACTAAAATGAATAATTGGCTAAGGAGATATACTGACAAGAGAAGGCAATGGCTTTGAGGGTACCAACCGCACAAAATTCAACCTTTTATTCGCTTTCAAATCTGTTTTATTATGTTTTCAATTTACTTCTTTCATATTTTCAGTTTTTATTTATTTGTAGCTCAACTGTTTTGAGCTCAATTGCTTTTTATTTTGGTGGTTACCACCCTTATGTAACGGAACCTTTCGTTTAATATAAATGTGGACAAGACCCTCATTTTTATTCAAAAAAAATCATTGGCAAAGTTTAATTATGATGTCTAAGCATTTGTTCAAAGGGTTCTTGACTCTTTGCTCATTGGATCAAATGATTCTTACTGGAAATGCATAGCACATGTGCCACAAGCTTTGATCCGTGTCATTTCATATTCAATTCATATTTTTATCTATGGAGGGTGTATATAAGTTATGTAGATGCATTTTCCTATGTCTTATATACACTTTTATAATTTTTATAACATTTTTACTAATTAGTGTCGAGATTCAAGAGAACTTGATGGAAAGAACCTTACAGCCACCTCGTAGTGCTTCTATGACTAAGTAATTTAAGTTGTTCTCTATTTATAATTACATCCTTGATATCCTCCGTTGTTAGGATGATCTGCAATTATCACATAACACTATTAAGCATAGTATTATCCCAACTTATTTTCTCGTCTACTTTAAATAGTCTCTCTAATCGTTCGAAATACATTCCTTTCATTCTCACTATAGAGAATTAAAAAATTTATATAAGGCTCAACAAAACCTGATATCAATATAACGAAATAAATTTATAGAGAATTAAGGATGCTATACAAGGAATGAGGATTTGTATGGGAATTTGTATAGAAACAAACAAGGAAATATAAGGGAAAAAAAATATGAATTTCCATTATGCTCAACTAACAAAGGAAAATAAGGAAACATATATGAGAAGTTTGCTCAATTGAAGAAAGAAAATAAGGAAATATATTTCATGTAGGAAAATCTCACTAAAATATTGAATCGGCTTAAATTTGATTGTAACACATAGTGTGACTGTACGTGTAGCGAGTCTTATTTTAATTAAATTTAAACTTCTACATATAAAATAAATATATTTAATCAAAAGAGACAGATTATGTGATTGGAAGGCTGAGATTAAATAATAGAAGGTAGATATAAATGCTCCTAACGTTACTTTGCTAAATAAAAAAAATTTATTAAATACTACTCATAAAATTTCATGTGTGCCGGTTAATACCTTTTTTAATTTATTTACTACTTAATTAGCTATCCAGGATTCATCATTGCAGAGTCTCTTTAATATTCGTGTAGATTCTGATGGATGGTCTTGATCTACACAGAAATATTCTGTTACCTCTGTTGTGTTGATATGACTTCGTGGTCCGTGTCATGTGGTGCTTAATCGAATTAAGTACTGACTTCTGCTTCACGTTGCAAAGTGATCATATTGTGTGGATTTCAAAAAGACTGGTGATGACCGTGCAGCTCAGATTCATGTTTGCTGACACGACTGATTTCATTGCTGGAACATTTCAAGAAAGACAGCCCAGCGAGTCGGTCGAATTATATAGTCTCAGCCTCTAACTCCAGGCAGAGTCCATAAGATGCTGTCCCAATAAAGAACTTTAATACTGTATCATATAGTGAGGAAAGCTCCAAATGGAAGTAAGACAAGAATGGTTTCTCTGGGCTTGGGCTTTTCTCCTTTACTCGGCCGACAGTTTCGTGGGGACAATACCTAAATTACTCAATGACAATAGTTCAGTGTTTTTTTCACAATTTGATATCATCGATTACATTATTAACAAATAGGAAAGTAGAGGTACCACAATTGGCTAGAAAAATGTCCTAGAGTTGTTATATCCAAAGGTCGAGAGTTCGATTCCCTCTCACGAACCTTGGTAGCTACTACGAAGTTTTCAAAAAAAACAAATAGACCGTTGTTACCGTAGGCCGGCGATACGATAATTTTTGAAAAATTGAAATACGATACACCTATTATATATATTTTATTAATTTAATTATATAAATATACAAAGTACTGGGTACAATAACTGAAGTATATGTCATATACCAAAAGATACTATATTCTAACAAAAAGAATGAGGTGGCGTAGTGGAAAGATGTTATGGCGCTGAACTTCATAACTACGGTTCGGATTCCTGCAGCGGCCGAAATATAGATTTTAAATTTCAGTTCTTGCGCGGTGCATGAAGTCGCAGGTGCATGGAGAAGTCGCGGTGCACCGGCACATACGGATGCGTGTCGCACAGCTTTAGGGCAGTCCATGGGCGCGTATCAGATCTGTGTCCAAACAGACAGAGCCATATCGGTGTGTTTCAACCCGTATCGGTGACTGTATCAGTGCGTTAAGGATACGCCATATCAGCCGATACGCCAGCTGGTGTATCTGATACGTATTGTGGCCGTATCGAACACGTGTTGGTATCCGATACGTGTTCGATACGGGTACGGACCCCATATTAGAGTATCCAGGTAACATAGCCGTAGACAAATAATTGACTTTTACCAAAGTGGCAAATTAACAAATCTGTTCAACGTATTCAACATATAAATTAAACAGTCGTATACACTAAACTTTCTATTGTTGATATAACTTGCGGAACTAAACAACTTTAAGGAATCTTGGAAATAGCTATATGGTATAACACATTCTAACAAAAAAAAAAGCGTACAATATATGGAATGGTTCAATCTTTCTACAGAATTTCTTCAACCTAATTGCTTTATGTAGATGCACGTATTGTTCTTTCATTGTTAGAAAGTAGACATTGGCACGGCGAGGAAAGATATCAGCACTTAGATTTTTTTTCTTAAAAGTGTGGCTATGAGAATTTGCATATTACGTACGGATGGACTCATATTATAAATTTATATTTTTACTTTTAAAGTTTCAAATAATCGATCAAAAGTGTTAAACATGATCTTTATATACAAATGTATTTGGAGATCTAATTATATATTTTTAAAACTTCTTTACTATTTAAAAAAATAGGTAGAAAATCACTACTTTCGAATAGGCCAAAAAAATTAGATCAAGTAAATTTTTACTTATAAAAAAATAGTATTTTTTTTAATAAAATATAAAATTTGATCTTAAAATACATTTTCATATGAAGATCATGTTTAACGATTCATATTGATTGTTTGAATTTTGAAAATAAAGATATAGATTCATAGCACAAATTTTATTATTTTTAACACATTTACATTATGCAACTATAGTAAATGATAAATGTTAACAAAATAACATAGAGGTAATTGAGCATTAATAAATGGGCCAAAATTGAATAGCTATTATATTTAATTAGTTAAGACTACAATTATAATAATTTATAACTTGAAGTAACGAAAGTCAAAAAATATATAGAGATAAAATGTTATAAAAACTCAAGTTATATATACAATAGCTTAGTTTTTTTTTTTTGAAAAGAAATAGAGATCAAGCATATAACATTTTTTATAAAAAATACAAGAATCAAATTGTAATATCTATAATATTTTATCATAAAATATATAACAAAATTATATAGTAATCATTAGTTGTTTTTGAAAGTATGAAAATTAATTTACCCTCATTTGCTTCATATCCCTCTGCCTCTTATGCACGTCATTAACAAAAAGTAAATAAAATTTGGAACCCAAATACGATCTAAAATCTGTCCCTACCCGGCCGTAAGACGTGTTTAGATTCGAAGTGATCCACACACTTGTTAGTACTTGGTTCTTTTGACCATTTGAGAGGATACGATTTTGATCCACACATATGGACACGTGTCGCACCTGAGAGATGACTTGATCGAGTGACTAAACAAATTTTAATTTATTTTTATTTCAAGTTAAAATAATATAAAAATATTTTAAATTCAAAATTATTATAAAACTATACCTTATTTAAAAGAATCACCTTACTAATATTTTGACTGTTTTATGACTAGCTTTTTATTAAAAATGAATAAATAAGATTATCATAAAAATAATATAATTTATAAATAAGTACTGGGCTTAAGAGTTGGTTTTTAATTCAGTAGCAAAAAACAACACTTTTTATGTAGAAATCTGCTCGAAATTCGAATAGAGTGTATTATATAACAGTGTTGTAAATAACAGTATATATTTGTTAAACGTACATAGTACTGTCAAATAATTAATCAAAAATAACAAAAAATAATTGACCGACTAGTTAAAAAATTCATAATAATTTGATCACCATCGATTAATTAAATCGGTCTATAGTAACGTTTTTTACACCACTGTTATGTAGACACAAATAAATTCTACGAGCACTTCCAATTTTTTTGGAACAGTGGTCCTCACATTGGTCCCCATTAATTGCTTAATAACTTAACCAAGTTACGGGTTCAAAAGGTGGGGTCTACCGACATTCTCTTGGAAATTGCTCATGCCATTGTGTGAGGCCAATTATTTTTTGAAATTAGGTTTTGTTCAAAGAACTTTAAACTAATTTTATTCAAAATCGATTTTGAACTATTCGATCCGAAATTTTTAAATATACCACGATTCAAAAAAAGATAAATCCAAACACCATTATTTTGAAAAATTTTGAATTTTGACACGGCCGCATCCCGAGGAAGCGGCCACCTTATTTCGGGCCGCATCCGAGGGAGCGGCCACCCTGTTTTCAGTTCAAAGTCACATGAGAAAAAAGCAAAAAAAAAAAAAAAAGTGGGCCGCTGCCCCTAGATGCGGCCCGCAGAAAAGTGGCCGCATCTGGGCGATGCGGTCATGTCAAAATTAGAAAATTTTCAAAACCGGGGTGTTTGGGTTTATTTTTTTTGGGATGATGGTATATTTAAAAATTTCGGCTATTCGATTTGTATTGATTTGTACAAATAGATTTATAATCTGATCAATTTAAACGGTCATAAACTGTTTGTACGAACTTCGATTTACTTGTGTCAAATTAATTCAAACTCGCATGAACGTTGTTAGCAACTAGGGGCGAACTTAGTAAAGAGCGGGGATATTGTCGTGTCCACCGTGAATTTTAAATTTTTATGGAGACTTATGAGCTCATGAAATTTTTTCTGTCCTCCTTTAAAATTATGAGATGTAATTTGAGTAAAATTTAGGATAAAAATTTAAATATATTAATTGAATTCAGATTACTAATTAGAATTAGAAGTTAAATTATTAGAAATTAGAAGTCAAAATATTGTAAATTATAAGTTACATCATTTATTTATTTATTTAGAATCCAATTAGCTAATAAATTTAAATCCAATTAGCTAAATTCGGATACTCTATTATTATTATTTTTTTCGTACGAAAATCCTGGATCGAACCCATTGGCAACTAAGGAATAATTTAGACACAAGCAAAAATAATTCATTGAATCGGTCCGTACATCACATTGATAATGTTTTCGTTATTCAAGAATTGAGAGAGATGTATCATAAAATAAATGTACATCACAATCATCTAATAAAAAAAGCAATAAAGGAATAATTTTAGTTCTAGTGGCATCAATGTGCATGACTAGATTTAAAACTATGAAAAAAAAAACTATTCTGATAAGAACAATTGGATTTAAACAAAGAAGCGGTAAGCACAAACAAGGGGACTATATTGCTTGATCTTTTCATGGTACCACATGAGCAAAGCTAGGGTGTGATGTACTCACTAAGATAGTTTGGTGAGCACAACTTCAAAAGTATATCGAATTGATGTCAAACTCCGAATCCAAATTGTTAAAATTCATGTACTTCATGAGTGATGCATGTATATACAAAATTTTAAAAGTTTTGGTTTATTTACTGGAAAGTCAAGCGGTCAAAGAAATAATAAAAATTGAATATATAAAACAACTTATAAATTAACTTACAAAATATTCATTTCCTTAACTGCTTGACGGTATAGCAAATAAATTCGAAACTTTCAAAATTTTGCATGTACATGCATCACTCATGAAGTACATGGATTTCAACGGTTTGAATTTAACATTTGAAGTCAATCCGATAAACTTTTAAAATTGTACTCACCAAACTCTCTTAATAAGCACATTACACCTTAGCTTTACTCTGCCACATTGTACCAACCTACTGACTCTGAAGTCTGAAGTGCTTCCTTTACGAAAAGATAATACAAAAATAAATCATAACGGCATATATTATTTGCATAGCTTACATCATCTCAAGCCAACAACCTATCGGAGATAAATTATTTGCACACTTGCTTTATCTCAAACCAAGAAGGAAATTCTTATCTTACAAAACATCATCTCCTATGCCAAAATATATAATTATATTACTAGATATGGAATTAGTTCACCTGTGGCAGCAGTTAATCAATGTTAGCTTCAATAGGTGGGGGGTTCCTTTTACCTTTCTAAACAGTTAATCTTTTCAATGGAATTCATTTCATTTTTTGTGTTTACTAGTTCACCTTGTGAGTGCGTTCCTTTTATTTATAACTTTTTTTTTCTATTAAGTGGAATTATTTTTCTAATTAATGATTTCGTGTTTATGTTTCTCTTTTTCCAACTGAAGAAACCTTATAAATAATTTTCTTGTAAAAAGGCGGTACAGTGTACAGAGTAATAGGAAAACTAAAACTAATGGTGCTGTTCGGCAAAAGCCTCTTTAAGTCTCCTTAAGACTAAAGGGGCCTCATTTATCTTTCTTCGTTATTTAATTCTACCGAACATCTATTCCTTAATGCAGATTAAGATAACCTCCTTTAGCCTCCTTTTGTTCGGATCTTAATTCTCTGCCTTTCTTTAAGGCAACCCCCCTCCCCATTCTTTAGCTATTTTAATTCCTGTCCCTTCCTTTAGCTTACCAAACAATCCCTTCTTAGCACGAATTAATATTTAATCTTCCATGTATTACCGAACAACCCAATGGAATGAATTTACTATAATAACACAAACTTGGGCAATCTGAATAAACGCATGCGATATCCCTGGAATAATAAAATAAGGAGATGTTATACCGTGTGGTGTAGGTAATCCAACATAGCAGTGATCTTACCAAACACACTTATCTGCAACACTTTTAAGTGAAAGCTACAATTGCAAATCATTCTTTTTGGTACTTTAGATACTGTTGTACTCAACTTTCTTCATACAAGGATTGCACAAATCCAAAAAATTTTATTTTCAGAAATATAAAATTAAATTATCAGAAAACACATGGATTGCTTCCTTTTTCATCTCATGGAAGGGATCAATCATTGCTTCAATTTCTTTGAGGTTTTTATACACTGTATCAATAAGTTGAGTCTCTATGATTTTTCTAAGAGCATCTCCATCACAACAATAAAAAAAAATTAAAAACAACTGCAAAGTACTAGTTAGAAATTAAGTTAACCTTAATTGCTAAACTCTAACATCTCTGAAGTTGAATTTTAGTTTCTTTTATGTCACATCAGCGATCTCTCTCTTATTCTTTTAGAGTGAACAGAAACGATCATTTTTGACAGTGTGTCAATTAGAAAACGTTTGCTTTAAAAGAATTTTTTTCTTTATTAGCAATTGTTATACATCCCAACAATTAAAATAAAATCTGACACATTAGCTATAGATGAGAAATTAAAAAAAGAAAATCCATTGTGGATGGTCTAAAAATTTGGTAAAAAATATCTGAAAGCTATATATGGGGACCGAATTAATGTCCGAACCATTGATTCGGTAATCATAAAGGCTTCCACAATCAACCCCCCTAAATTTGCAGAAATTAAAGGTCCCAATCAAATAGTGCGGTCATTTTAATTTTCTAAACTGTGTGAGTACAAATTCTGAAAATTAAAGAACTAAACTATTAATTCGGTCCTTTAAACTCTGCCCAAAGTAACTATAGTTAATAATCAATTATCTATTATTTATAATTTAAAAAATTGGCACAAATCTGTCTCAGTTACTTCTATTTCTTTTTTCACTTCCTTTTCCCTATGTTTGGTTGTGGCCTAAAGCTAAGGAGGCCTAAATGGTTATTCCAACTTAGGCCGGTTTAAATTATTCATGTTTGGTTGAGGCCTAAAGTTAAATCATAGCTTAAAGTATTCATTGTTTGATTAGAGTTAGTGAGAGGACTACAGTTTTGAAAGCCTAAATTAGTTAATTATTTATAATAAGATACTAATTATATAATATTAATATATTAATAATAACTGTAATATATTATATTATTATTATAAAATTTATTTAATATATTAATAATATAAAATATTAATTATACATTAATAATAATTAATAATAATAAAATACTAATTATATAATATTAATATATTAATCACAACTGTAATATATTATAATATTATTATAATAATGATTTACTATATTAACAATATTAATTATTAATTATATAAATATAAATTAATAATAATTATTAATAATAAGATACTAATTATATAATATTAATATATTAATAAAAAATATAATATATTATAATAATTATTTAATATATTAACAATATAACATATTAATTATATAATTACATATAAATAATAATTATGAATAAGAAAATACTAATTATATAATATTAGTATATTATAATATTATTATAATAATTATTTAATATATTAACAAATAGGATATTAATTATATAATTATAAATTAATAATAAGATACTAATTATATTATATTAAGAGGTAGGCTACGGTGAGTTGCGAAGTAAAACGCGTTTCTACTTCACGCCGTATTTTTATTTTGAAAGTCCAAACTATCGATCCGAACCGTTAGATGTTTAATCCATATTGAAATGTGCTTGGAGACAAAATTTTACATTTTTTGGAATTTTTTTACTATTTATTAAGTATTTTTTTAAATTGCTGTTTTGCTGTGAACAGTAAAAAACAGTAAAATTTTCTGGACCATCAGATCAGCGACTTTCAAAATTGCTTAATAAATAGTAAAAAAATTCCAAAAAATGTAAAATTTGGTCTCCAAGCACATTTCAATATGAAGAACAAGATGAATGGTTCGGATCGACGTTTTGAACTTTAAAATAACAAAATATGAGCGTGAAGTAAAATAGTTGCTTTACTTCGCAACTCACCGTAGCCTAGCTCTTATATTAATATATCAATAATAACTAAAAAATATTATAATATTATTATAATAATTATTTAATATATTAACAATATAACATATTAATTATATATCGTTAATAAGATACTAATTACATAATACTAATATATTAATAATAACTATAATATATTACAATATTATATAATAATTATTTAATATATTAATAAAAGGATATCAATTCTATAATATTGTTATAATAATTATTTAATATATTAACAATATAAGATATTAATTATATAATTATATACTAATAATAATTATTAATAATAATAGACTAATTATATACAAATAAAATATTATTATAATCATTCAAGTTAGGCTATGAGGTGGAATAAAATTAAACCACCATGTGAGGTGGTTTAATTTAGGCCGACATAAAGATCGACTTATGCCATCATAGTCCAGCTCAATTAATGCACGTTTGGTGAAATAACGGAGCTTAAACTCCTTATTCCACCCTTTTATGTCACAACCAAAGATAATGTTTAGGTATAGCCCCCAATTAGGCTGAAACATATCCTAGCCCAAATAAAGCTAGCAAGCAGCCCAGAGTATTTCATCCGGTCCAAGCAGGACTCAAATTTAGCAAACCTGAGTCAAAGGAAAGAACCAAACACACCAACCTTATCTAGGAGTCAATTCACCGACCACCACTAATTGTGACTCAGCAACTAAATATCAGTTCGTTTCACATTTGAAACTTAAAAGGTCACTATCATTAGTCTAATAGCTAGAAAGATCCAAGTGAAAACTGCATCACTAGTGTGCCATCTCCAACTCCAAGCATGTTTTTTCTTGTTTCTCTGTCTGTCTGCTTTTCAAAATTTGGAGATTTTTCTCCATACAAGATAGTCTCTGATTCCTTGAACTTAATCTGCTCTAATAGTTCAGTCCTTATCGGATTGCTTAGTATTGTGATCTGATATCCTACTCATAGTTTTCCACGTTTCTCTCGCACAGGATCTAGACGGTCTGATAATAATTGGGAGTTAGGAAATTTCATAAAAAAAATATGGAGATGTTTGTAAAAGGAATCCGCATCCTCTGCATTAATGTACCGTTTGAATTAATTTCTAAACCGTATGATCAGAATTCGGGTCAATCCGTTCTATGCCTATAATGCACGGGTCCTATAATATTAGTGTGGATCTCAATCAAGCGGTCCAGATCTTAACTAAAAATTTGAGCTACTGCAGAGGATAGAAATTCACATAAAATGTCATAAAAATATATATGAAGATGTGTGCAGAAGGAATTTGTATCCTCTGCATTAACGTACCGTTTGAGTAAATTTCTGAACCGTATGATCATAATTCAGGTCAATCCCTTCTATGCCTATAATGTACGGGCTCTTTAATATTAGTGTAGATCTGAATCAAGCGGTTCAGATCTTAACTCAAAATTTGAGTTAATGTAGAAGATACAAATTTACGTAAAAGGTCATAAAAAATATGGAGATGTGTGTAAAGAATATGTATCCTCTGCATTAACGTATTGTTTGAGTAAAATTTTGAACTGTATGATCCGAATTTAGGTAATTCGTTCCATGTCTATAATGTACGAGCTCTTTAACATTAGTGTGGATCTCAATCAAGCGGTCCAGATCTTAACTCAAAATTTGAGTTAACGCAGAGGATACGAATTCATGTAAAAAGATCGTAAGTTTAAATTTCGATTTTAATGTTAAATATGATTTTAGAATTTTCAATTTTGACTTTCAGTTTTTGTTGTAGAATTTAGAAAAATCCAAGGTTAAAACTAGAATAATGATTAATTAATTTTCTCGTTCGAAACAGGGTTAGAGTCAGAATTTCTGATTTGATTCAAACGTAAATGAATGTCAATTATATAAAATTTTAATGCTGCGAATAGAGATCAATTTTACAGTATCCGTAGCATTTTACTCAAAATTATATAAAAAAATATGTAACAAATTTTTTTTTTAAAATATGGATCAATAAATTCCATTCCTTCTTACTAGCTCTGCATTCGGAGAAAACCATATAATTTGTTCGTCTTTTTTCGCTCGATAATTGCAAACTCTGTACATATGAAAAAGTAAACTTTACATAAACTTCAAAGCGAAATAAAAATAAACCTTGATTAATTAGACGAGATATGCAAAATTACTTGAATTATATAGTTGGCACCTCTCAATGACTAATAATATATGAGTAACCTAATTATTTAATTTTAACCGGTTAAAATATTATATCTATTTTACAACAGTCTACCAGACATGATTTTTATTACCATTGCTGCAGAATAAACGTGTTGGTTACTTTTTAATTTATAATTATATAATAACTGTCCTTTAACCCTCAATGGTCAAAATTATCTTTTTATCTTTCCTCTGAAGTGTGTGGAATTCCATTAGGGGGTAGTTGGGAGGCGTACGTAATCAAATTGCTAGGAAGTTCCCAAATCTGTAAAACAACTTGCATGCATAGTACCTGCATTATGTATGCTCTTATGTCATGTACATATCATCGTCAATTGACAATTCATCAGACATATATTACAGAGTTCGTGCAAGTGGACTTGCTACAAATTTTCCATCACCGGTCGCCTTGACATAGTTTGAACTTTGAACAAATCTTTTTCTTCCTAAATCTGTAAAACAACGTGCATAGTACCTGCATTATGTATGCTCTTATGTCATGTACATATCATCGTCAATTGACAATTCATCAGACATATATTACGGAGTTCGTGCAAGTGGACTTGCTACAAATTTCCCATCACCAGTCGCCTTGACATAGTTTGAACTTTGAACAAATCTTTTTCTTCCTAAATCTGTAAAACAACGTGCATAGTACCTGCATTATGTATGCTCTTATGTCATGTGCATATCATCGTCAATTGACAATTCATCAGACATATTACGGAGTTCGTGCAAGTAGACTTGCTACAAATTTTTCATCACCAGTCGCCTTGACATAGTTTGAACTTTGAACAAATATTTTTCTTCCTAAATCTGTAAAACAACGTGCATAGTACCTGCATTATGTATGCTATTATGTCATGTGCATATCATCGTCAGTTGACAATTCATCAGACATATTACGGAGTTCGTGCAAGTGGACATGCTACAAATTTCTCATCACCGGTCGCCTTGACATAGTTTGAACTTTGAACAAATATTTTTCTTCCTAAATCTGTAAAACAACGTGCATAGTACCTGCATTATGTATGCTCTTATGTCATGTGCATATCATCGTCAATTGACAATTCATCAGACATATTACGGAGTTCGTGCAAGTGAACTTGCTACAAATTTCTCATCACCGGTCGCCTTGACATAGTTTGAACTTTGAACAAATATTTTTCTTCCTAAATCTGTAAAACAACGTGCATAGTACCTGCATTATGTATGCTCTTATGTCATGTGCATATCATCGTCAATTGACAATTCATCAGACATATTACGGAGTTCGTGCAAGTGAACTTGCTACAAATTTCTCATCACCGATCGCCTTGACATAGTTTGAACTTTGAACAAATCTTTTTCTTCCTAAATTTGTAAAACAACCTGCATAGTACCTGCATTATGTATGCTCTTATGTCATGATACATATCATCATTAACTGACAATTCATCAGGCATATTACGGAGTTCGTGCAAGTGGACTTGCTCCAAATTTCTCATCCCCGGTCGCCAGCCTTGACATAGTTTGAACGAATCTTTTTCTTTTGTGTGTTTCACATGTTCTCTCAAAACTATCTGGGTTCCTTGGCTGCCAAGTAGCTAGCTAGACTTCAAGACTAGCAATAGTACCTTATCTATATTACATAATTCACCTTGAATTGATCAGCGACATGCATTTATGAGATGAGGATTGGAGTATATACGGAGAAAATTTAATGTGTATTTTTTTTTTCTGAGAGAAAAGATGAAAGTCTAATATTTTTTCAATGTTCATAAAATATCTTTATCTGGAGTTCCAATTACTTACAAGTTACAACCTTTTACACGAAAAATGTTGCATTTTGTTATTAGATCAAGAATTAGTTCATTGATGTGTATGTTGTATTTGGATGGAACCAAATACTAAAATATACAACTTGTGTTTTGATCATTATGACTTAAAAACTGCTAGTTTAATTCCGGAAATTCATTCTAATGTTGATAATTTATGTTTTATCTAATATATTCCTACATTAATTAACAGATTCATTTGAAATGCACGATATATGATATATCGATCTATTCAGGTTTAATTAGGGATTTTTCCAGAGTTGATTTTAGAGAAAAAAAAAAAAACAAATTGTCCTGCACAAAATCATGCAAAATAACAAGTACAGTAATCGACCTTGGAATAAAATTAAGTAATACACAAAAATTAAGAAAATATGATCATTTTTGAAGTCAACTAATTAATAGTCAAATATATAATACGTCAATTTATACTTATCAATAAAACGACTACATCGGTAGAGGTTGGCCTAACATGAATCTTATAGTTTTGGTAACTGAACTCTTAAAAGTCAGTCAATTTATATTGATTCATTGCGGCGCGCTATATAGATAATATATATATATATATGAAGTTTATTGGGTAAGGCTGGGTGCTATGGGTTACATAGAGGGCTACGGTGCTATGGCTTAATATTCGAGTTTTCAAAATTCAAACGGTCGATCCGAATCGTTTATCTTGTTCTTCATATTAATATGTGTTTGGAGACCAAATTTTACATTTTTTGAAAAAAATTTACTATTTTTTTAGATAGGTAAAAAATCAAATATCTGAATGGTGCAGAATTTTTTAGATCAACTGATTTTCTATTTATCTAAAAAAATAGTAAAAATTTTCCAACAAATGTAAAATTTGGTCTCCAAACATATATTAATATAGAGAACAAGATGAACAGTTTGAATCGACCGTTTGAATTTTGAAAACTCAAACTTTAAGTTGTAGCACCGTAATCCTCTATGCAACCATGACACCTTAGCATTACCCGAAGTTTATATATAGGCAAAGTTTGAAAAGCAAAACACGGCTAGCTCGAATAATTATTACAATGTGAACATGCCCTGTTCAAGCATGTATGACTATAACAATATATTTGATTAAACCGTACATAAATATAGTAAAAGTAGGTACAAGAGAATAACACCAAGGAGCCATCCATTTTCCTTGTGACATCACTTAAATTATCGTACCAATGCGAGTTACTAATGTAATGGTATTAGGATTTGATAATGGCAATTGGCAAAGATCTTTGCGTGCAGCTTTAATTAATGATTTCCTAGTCAAATAATAGATCTCTTAAATCTGGTTCTCTTTTCAGACCAACAGTGACCTTGGCTAGAGTCGGCATGCCGAATGCATTCCCTACCAAATACCAGAAATTGAAAGCGTGTTTTTGTTCTTTTGAATTAGTTAATGATTACTTATATATATATTTGGTGATTAATTTGACAATCCAGTTGAAAAGTGTAGTAGACACTAGATCATAGGTGAGTTCTAAATTTAAAGCATGACATATTTAATAAAAGCGTGATCATTTGGCAATAAATATTTACTTGGTTGAAATTTTAAAACTTCTTAATCATATCAAGTCACCTTGACTACAGATTGTTCGATGTATTCTTTCTCTTTACTTATGTTAATTGAATGGTTTATGAATTTTTATTTTCAAGTGTGTTTTATGTTTCTAAGGTATAATAAAATTCTTAAATTAATACACAATTATGTTGTAATTATTTAATAGAGATACTCACGGAACTAATTATATTATCGTTAATTCCAAGTTTTAGATCATGGTTAGTTGTGAAGTAAGCGGTGAAATAAACTCTTTACTTCATCTTTACATAGTTAAAGACTCAAATGAGAAGTAAATTTGAAGGAGTAAGATGGAGTAACATTTGAGTTAATTCAGATTAATCACCTCTCGATATGGAGCATCTTACTTCACCTGTGGTTCCGTGGTTAGAGTAATATTAATTGTATATTTTTTTTCTCTCTTCATCAACTTACCCGTCAAGCTCCAATCAAACATAATTAATTCAATTTATATTAACTTGAAGTAAATAATTTAATTCGGAGTAACTTTAATCCACAACCAAACATGATCTTAATGATACAAAATTATATTTATTTATTTTTAAATTCTTACATGCAAATTGTCACATTTTTAAAATTCAATATTTCGTCAGTATAGTTTCACGAAAAACATCCTGATAAATTACAACGTAATGATGATTAAATTTAATCCAAAGTTTCAGGAACCAAATTGATATAATAAAAAAAATTCAAAAACACTCCCAAACGAAATATATATACATAGCAGTTTAAGCAGGAACTGCCGAAATTTTTTATTAATATTCAAAATATTTAATTAATTTTAAATTATATCCACTATTTGGTAAGATTTTCAAAAGTGATTAAACCGATCAAAATATTGCCGGTATGAATCAACTTTCCGGTTAAAAACTCACCGCTCTATTACCTTTACACCCGATTAAAACCTCACCGGTTATTATTGTTGTTGTTACAAAACATAAAATTTTATAATTTATTTATTTTATGTATTGAAATATTAGAAATATTTATTTTTTTTCAATAACACATAAAAAAAATATTAATTTTTCTTACAGCCACGAAAAATCCGGCCTGAAAAATGTTGATCCGAGTTATTTGTTGCTATCTTTCTAATAAATCAAATTATATTGTATTCCATCTATTTTCAAAGAAATATATTAGAGTGAGTCTATGGTACTATGCATATTACGATTTGGCACCGTGCTACGGCTCTATATTCAAGTTTTCAAATCCTAACGGTCGATCCGAATCGTTCATCGTGTTCTCCATATTAATATGTGTTTGGAGACCAAATTTTACATTTTTTGAAATTTTTTTACTATTTTTTTAGATATTTAGAAAATCACTTGATCTGAAAATTCTGGACCATCCAAAAACAGTGATTTTCAATAAATTTCAAAAAATAGTAAAAAAATTTCAAAAAATGTAAAATTTGGTCTCCAAACACATATTAATATAGAGAACAAGATGAACGGTTCGGATCGACCGTTAGGATTTGAAAACTCGAATATAGAGCCGTAGCACGGTGCCAAATCGTAATATGCATAGTACCATAGACTCACTCAATATATTAAACATTTATAATATTTCAATACAAAAACTAAATAAATTATAAAATTTTCTATTTTGTAAAAAAACAAAACAAAACACAAAACCGGTGAGGTTTACTTAGTTGTAGAATTGAATGAACCGGTGAGTTTTTAACCAGAAAGGTGATTCAATACCGGCAATATTTTGACGATTTGGTCATTTCTGTAAATCCTATTAAAAAGTAGATAAAATTTGAAATTAATTAAATATTTTTGATATTAATAAAAACTTCAGAACTGTGTAAAACAAAAAAGAGAGGGCTGAATAAGTAAATATCGTATAATTTTACTTTTACGAAGAAAATAAATAATATTAATTATTCCAAAAACTAAAAAAAAAAGTAATTGAGAAAAATAAAAAATTGAAACTTAATTTCTTTTTCTCAAGATAGTTTCCATCCGTTCTGAGATTAACAACAAGAAGTAAAGCTAATGCATGTGGTATGCTCACTAAGGCTTTGTTTGGCAGAAGAGTGAAGGTTACTGTTCACATGGGAAAAAAAAATTCACTCGGACTGATTTTTTTTTTCCACGTAAACAGTAAAATTCAGTTCAAAACTTTTTATTTCTATTTCCATTCCTATTTCTTTAAGACCCGCTGAACATGGCCTAAGGGAGTCTGGTGAGTCCAAACCAAAAAACTATTGTGTTGGCTTCTAACAACGAATTCAAACCGTAAAAACCGACTTGTTTTATGAGATATGCATGTACAAATAAAATTTTAAAATTATTTAGTACAAAATCAAACGATAATAGCTTTAGTTTAAAAAGCCTGAAGGAAGGCCGCAAAATAACCTTAGTTTAGAAATATTGTGGTAGATAGTATATATGATAAATTACTAACTAAAGATGATTAAATTTAGTCCTAAGTTTCAGAAACCAAATTAAACTAAATAATAAAAAAAAAATCAAAAGCACTCCCAAACAAAAACACATAGCAGTTTAAGCAGGAACTGAGTAAAATACATTAAAATTATATGGTATAATTTTTTTTTATGAAGAAAATAAATAATATTAATTCTTGCAAAATCTAAATATTTTAATTAAGAAAAAAAAATGAAACTTAATATTTTTCCAAACTTCCATCAGCCCCAAGATTGAGGGGAAAGTATCATCTGCGGATTTTTTCCGTGCAGACCTTTTAATCTGGTTCGTTCGTTTCGAATCGGACGGATCAGATCAGATCTTGTCCGAATTTTAAAAAAAATCAAAATTTGGTGAACTCTTAATCCAGTCCGTCTGATCCGAAACGAACAGATCAGATTAAAAGCTCCGTACAGGATAGCGTTCCGAGATTGAGAACAAAATTATACAATACTTCCAAAAAATATTCGTCTGACTTACTTTTGGGATTCCCCCGATGAAATTCAGTCCCAATTTACCAGGAAAGTTATTATATATATATATTCTTGTGATCATTTATTAATTACTTGTCATGTAGTCTTAAAATAAGAATTTTAGACTAATTATAAACGACTGCTCTAGCTAGGAGTCTAGACAACTTGTTAACTATCTCTCTCTGTATAATGTTTCTCTCAATAGAATGTTGTTTTGTTGGTTAGTGGTCCGTAAGCAGACATAGAAGAACACCCGTTACATCGAAGAAACATTCAAAATTAACTCCGCGTAAAAGAAATGTTGGTGGTAGGCTTTTCTCTGCCGTGGGCGGTGCCTTAATCCGGACACGTGCCAGAATCCGAGGTGATGCACTTGCACTAATTGTGTGATTACCCGGACTAAAAGAAATAGCACCGCTAAATTGGTATAGCCATCATCAACTAGGGATGGTGATGGTAAAGGTGATGGTGATGGTGATGTAAGTGAGTCAAGAGTGACACGATACTATATATTCCATTTGACTGGGTCAAAATCAAAATCAAAATCCCAATCCAAATAAAAAAAGCCAGTCTTTTCCCCCAAGTTATCTGTATGACTGTACCCCAATATATTATTCTCCCTCTGTGCTTTTTAGGTAATACTTTTTTAATATAAAACGAAGGCTCTTTTAATTTTAATAACATTCTAAATGCTAAATTATTTGGAAAAAAATATTGACCGAGTTGGTTTAGCTTTATACAGCACACTAATTGCATATTTTTTTTGTATTCTCTATTGATTGTATGTTGCATGAAGTCAAACTAGTTCTGTTAATATTTTTATCCTAGATTATTACAGTAATGTAATGGAAAGAAAACATTAATAATATTTGCTTGCTGTGTAACAGTCCAAGAATATTGGATCGATGAAAATAAGAAATATCGTTATTTATGATATTCAAGGCCATAGATATTACAAAGGAGCATTATTATTAGAGGGGCAGCCGTCTCCTCTGGATTTTGAGTTTTTGTGGTGATTTATCGATTTCGATCGACATTGTTCATTCCTGAAATTTTTTTTGCCCCTCTCTAAATGTTTAATTTGTAATTCGGATTAAATATAGAGTTAAAATTAAAATAAATTTCTTGAATTATGATTGGTAATTATAATTATAAGTTAGAGGATCATAAATTACAAGTCAAAGTATTAAAAAATACAAGTTAAAGCATTTTAAGTATTCAATTAGTTAATAAATTTAAACCTGATTCGATAATATTTTATCCCCTAACGAGAATCATGAATCCGCCCCCTGATTATTATGCTCATTCAAGACGTCAACAAATGACCTTGTTAAAATCAGAAGAATGCGTTTGCTTATTGTTTATTAGTATGCACTCTTGTATATATATTTTTTTAAAGAAGTAATGGCAGGAAGAAGTTGTATATATATTATATTGGCATGAACTGGAGAGCTTTACAAAAAAAAAAAGTTACTAATAATATTTTTTTCAATGATTAAAAAAAGAAGTAAAACCAAGCATGTATGCATAATAATGTCATCATCAAGTAAAAGAGAAAAAAAGAATGCAGTAATCTATGCCGAATATTCTAAACTTTCGATCCTCCACTAATAATTACAATCTTAGTATAGATAATTTCACCACCTTCCAATTTTTACTAAAAAATAAATTATTAAATCCGAGTGACATTTCAAATTTCAATATTCCATATACCCCCCTCTAATTGTTCATTTTATAAATTATTGTCAATTATATTTGTGTTTCTGTCCATGAAAATACGGCTTATTGAACACATCAACATTTATTTCCCGCTATTATTCAAAAAGGAAAGAAAGAAAAACATTTACATTTATTTCAGTTCTATCTCAATCCACCACGTGGTCATCCCTCATGCGTCAAAATCATATTCCACTCTGTGTCCCTCTCTCTCTCTCTCTCTCTCTCTCTCTCTCTCTCTCTCTCTCTGACCCAAACTCTATAAATAAACCATTCTCTTGCCAACCAACCAACCAAACCAAAGCACACACCATCTCACTTCTCTCTCACAGTGTCCATTTGCTTAGTGCAAGCTTACATATAGGAAAAAAAGACAGAGCAAAACAGAGCACTTCTCAAGTCTCGATACAAACAATGGCAACTTCCCCATACACACCGATTAAAGTTCCTAAAATGCCCCTGACCAAACGCACCGTCCGTTGTGCTGCCTCTACCTCCCAATCGCTCAAGAACTCCCCCAGCAGCATTGCTCCTTTCTTTCAAATCCCTCAATCGAAACAAAAATCTAAGCCTGTTATCACTCCCCGGCACAAATCTGAATCCAACCCAAATAATCTTGTTGCATCCCGAAAATGGAACCCATTACAGCGCATGGCTGCCTCCGCACTAAACACCATAGAAGACAGAGTCGTAAAAGATCTGCTTGAGAAGCCACACCCCTTACCAAAAACAGCTGACCCGTCCGTGCAAATATCAGGCAACTATGCACCCGTTGGAGAGACACAACCTCATCACAACCTTCCTGTAACGGGTCAAATCCCTTCTTGCATTAAAGGAGTCTATGTGCGAAACGGAGCAAACCCATACTTTGATCCAGTTGGGGGTCACCACTTGTTTGATGGGGATGGTATGATCCATGCCGTCCATTTCGAAAACAGTCAGGCCTCATACGCCTGCAGGTTCACTCAGACAGAGCGATTGGTACAAGAAAAGGCCATCGGCCGACCTGTTTTTCCGAAGGCAATCGGCGAGTTACATGGTCACTCTGGAGTTGGAAGGCTATTCTTATTCATGACACGTGCAGCCTTAGGTATCATAGATGCAACACGCGGTATAGGCGTCGCAAATGCAGGTTTGGTTTACTTTAACGGGCGGTTACTTGCCATGTCAGAAGATGATCTTCCCTACCAAGTGCGCCTTACCGACAATGACGACTTACAGACGGTGGGGCGGTACGACTTTTCGGGCCAACTCAACTCTGCCATGATCGCGCACCCGAAAGTCGACCCGGTTACAAAGGAGATGTTTGCACTAAGTTATGATGTGATCCACAAGCCCTACTTGAAGTACTTTTATTTTTCACCTGATGGAACGAAATCGCCCGATGTAGAGATACCTGTTGATGGGCCTACCATGATGCATGACTTCGCGATCACTGAAAATCATGTCATTATCCCGGACCAGCAAATTGTGTTCAGAATGCATGAATTGTTGTGCGGTGGATCACCTGTTGTTTATGACAAGAACAAAACCGCTCGATTCGGTATCCTACCGAAATACGCTGAAAATGCTTCCGAAATCAAATGGGTGGAGGTTGAAAATTGTTTCTGTTTCCATTTGTGGAATGCATGGGAGGATGCCACCACCGGTGAAATGGTGGTTATTGGATCATGCATGACACCACCTGATTCAATATTTAACGAGTCGGATGAATGCCTAGAAAGTGTCCTGTCAGAGATCCGGCTAAACCCATTGACTGGAAAGTCAACGCGTAGACAGATACTGGCACCATCAGAGCAAGTTAACCTTGAAGCCGGTATGGTGAACAAAAATTTGTTAGGTCGAAAAACACGATTTTCATACCTTGCCATAGCCGAACCGTGGCCTAAGGTATCTGGTTTTGCAAAAGTAGATCATCTTACTGGTAAAATTGACAAGTTCATGTATGGAGAGAACCGATATGGTGGTGAACCGTACTTTGTACCGAAAGATGACTGTCAAAATGGAAGAGAGGAGGATGAAGGGTATGTTTTGTGCTTTGTGCACGATGAGTCGACGTGCCGGTCGGAGTTGCTGATCATCGATGCCGTCGACATGAGACTAGAAGCATCCATTGAGCTGCCATCACGCGTGCCATACGGATTCCATGGCACGTTTATTGGATCCGAAGAGTTAAAGAGACAAGCCTAGTTCTTATGCTTTGATTATCTTGGCGCTTAATTTTTTTTTTAATATATCATGTACATAATAGGAAAGTTAGGTATGTACATATATAAACATACAGCTATCTTGTGATGTAATTTTGGCTAGTTTTTTTAATTAGGATTTTTTTTCATAGATTATTGTCATTTATATTATGCCTTTGCTTTTGTAGGCGACCTTAGTTGGTAGATATAAATTTGTGACTTGTGACAAGTGAGCTCAGCTGGGTCATATTATTCCTTTCTTTGTTTCCATTTTCTGATATCTTAATTAGCAATACAGTCAGCTGTACTACCGCATTTGAGGCACAATAATTCATTGGTTTCTTATATAATAAATTAAAGAGGAGGGTTCAAATGCCGATTTTTTTAAAAATACTCATTTAATAAATAAAATTAATAAAAATAACCAGAATATCAAGAAATTTCTAAAAATACCCCCCGCGGATAATATCCGCGCCCCGGAATATTAATTCCCCCCCGCGGATATTATCCGCGCCCCGGATTAAAAAATCCCCCCGCGGATAATATCCGCGCTCCGGGCCGTTTAATATATTTTTTTTTTTTGCTGCAATTTTTTCTTATAAATTCTCTCCTTAGAGAGAGAGAGAGAAGGAGAAGGAGAAAGATTTCAGAAAGAGAAAGAGAGGAGAAGAAGAGGGAGAGAAGGAAAAGACATCGTAACTCAGGTATGCACTGTTCACGTATTTACTATTTATGTGTATTTTATTTTCATGCACTGTTTTTATAATGTACGTATACGTATTTACTGTTCACGCACTGTTTATGCACTATTCACACCTGTTTGTTCACTGTTCATATGTACTGTTCAAACACTGTAGAATTACTGTTCATGTGTACTGTGCAAACACTGTAGAATTACTGTTCCCAAATACTGTTCATATGCCCTGTTCATATGTACTGTAGAGTTACTGTTCATATGCACTGTTCAATCACTGTTTAAATACTGTTCATATATACCGTTCCTAAATACTGTTGACAATTGAAATTAGTAAACTGACCAAATATTTGACATTTACGAATGTAGTTCATTGGCAATGTCTATTGGAATTTCATTACATTTTGGAGGGAAATTCATAAATGATCAGTATGGTGTACGTTACTCCAAACCTCCAGTAAATACGTATTGGGTTGAAGAAAATTTCTCATTCGAGGAGTTGCATTCGCTTATTTATGAAGCGAGCGGCTACAATAGGAATCACTGGAAATTAGAAATACAGGCCCGTATGCTCCAAGCAGGAAAGTATCTCAGAATCACATTGCGAGATGAAGGAGCATTTAGAGGCCTGCTTAGGAAGGTTGTGAGGTCCGGTGATCCTCTGTTGGAAGTTTTTGCATGCCGAATTAACAGAGAGTCAGGAGCTAGATGTTCATCCCAAAATTTGGCTGTAGAAAATTATCAACCAAATTATGAACCACACACTCCTCTATTCGTACCCGAACCAATGCCAGTACTAGAACCAGAACCAGAAATATACAGTAATTCACCCCAATCTCCACCTTTTATCCAACCCCAACCACAATGTCCACCTTTTATCCCACCTATATCCGTAGGTTCTCCATCCTTACCTGGACCTGAACCAAATCCTCACCCCAGACCGCCACCAGTACATGAAGATCCAAACGAGTCAGAATTTGAATTTATGAACGAGGTACCGGATGAGAATCTGCAAACTGGGGATGAATGGGGGGAAGGAGACTTGGATGATGAGGTAGATGAGGAAGATGAAGAAGATGAAGAAGAATACACACAGCCAACTGTGAGGCAAAATAGAGATATGCCGTTAAGTGGCCGTTCTGAGACTCACCCGTTCCTAAACTTCAATGACACATCTGCTTTTCAAGAAGCAGATGTTTCTTACTACGGTCATCGGATTGAATACAAGAGTGAGCTCGCAGCAGGCCAATTCTTCGCCAACAAAAAGCAACTGACGAAAAAGATCAGAGAGTACCATGTTGACAAGAACCAAGAGATATATACGAAGAGAAGTGACACATCCAAGCTAGAAATTAGATGCCGCACTTCGGGTTGTCGTTTTAAACTGAAGGCAAGAGCAACAAAAATTGGAGATACATGGAAGATAACTAAGCAAGACACGGCTCACACATGCACATCTGAGTACACCAGGATCGACCATGCACAATTGACGGCATCAATTATCGCAGATATCATCGGGCCTAACATTAAGGAAAACCCCACTATGAGCATCCGGAGTGTGGCACACTGCGTGAAAGTTAGGTTTGGCAGTATAACCCCGAAGTACAACAAACTTTGGAGAGGTCGCGAGCTTGCAGTAGCCCGGCAATTTGGGAGTTGGGAGGAGTCGTACAACTTTATGAAACTATTACTTCTCGGGATATGTGACAAGAATCCTGGCTCGAGGCACCTATTTCGGACCAAGCCGAGCTTCGATAAAGATACAGGACTGGTCAAGCAAGGTGTTGTGGAATTCGTGGCCGTGGCATGGGCTTACGGACCATGCATCACCGCATTTGGTTACCTAAGGCCGGTGATCAGTATAGATGCAGCCTTCCTTTCTGGGCGGTATGAGGGAAGACTTTTGATGGCTTGCGGCTATGATGCCGAGAACCAATTGCTACCCCTAGCATTTGCAATTGTGCAAAAGGAGAATGAAGATAATTGGGGATGGTTCTTACATTGGCTTAGGATTAATGTGATTGGTGTTAATAGATTCGTATGTGTTATATCAGACCAACACAAGGGGATAAAAGCTGCATTGAAACCTGAATACGGATGGGACAGTGATAATTTTGTGCACAGGTATTGTATCCAACACGTTGCTGATAACCTTGTCCAGGCCTGTGGGAAGGACGCATGGTACGGAACTAGGTTCAAACTAGGAGCCAGGAAGAAGAAGCCAAGAAGGCTGAAGGAGATGTTCGAAGATTTCGCCATGGTATGTCTAATATTGTCTAATTTATGTCATTTTCGATTATTTAAGATGCATTTTGTGTAATTTGACTTTGTTCTATTGCAGCAAAATCCGAGGTGTAATGTTTTTTTAAGGAGAGTGGGCAAAGTACGTCCTAATGATGTCATGGAGCAATCAAATTTTGATAAAATTTTCCAAACCTGTGATGGAGGATACCGATTTGGTATCATGACAACAAACGGCTCCGAGTCCCTTAACGCTGTCTTCAAGGAGAGCCGTATGTTGCCCGTGGCTGCACTTGTGGAGGAGACATTCTACAAGTGCAATAGTTGGTTTGTGCAGCGGCGGCAGGCAGCGATGGAACAAAGGGATGCAGGAAAGCCTTTTTCCGAACGGGTACATGTTAAGCTCGCCAAACGGTGGGTGAAAGCTGTAGAAATGGATGTCATCGCATACTCGCACGGCGAAGGTAAGTACGAAGTCACGGGCCCAAATGAATATGTTCCGGTAGTCCAAATGCAGGATGGAACTATGTCCATGCTTCATAGAAGGTTCCAGTATATCGTGACATTCGGGCCGGAGAGAGCAGTTGAATGTACATGCAGAGGTATCCAATTAACTGGAATTCCGTGCGCTCATGTGTTAGTTGTCTGTCACCAAAAAAACTGGTCACCCGACTTATTTGTTGACCACCGGTATAGGGTGGACTACCTTTTGAGTACTTGGAATGCTGTATTTGTTCCTTATGGCAATCCTGAAAATTGGCCTGCGACCACTACTCCTAAAATTGAGCCAAACAAAGATTGGATACGGCGTGGTAGGAGAAAACACATCCGTCATGTAATGACCATGGATGAAATGCAAGGTAGGCGACAGGGGCACCGTCCTCGCCGTTCCACTACTGATAGGCAGAGTCGAGGTATGTAACATTCAACCTTGAAAAATGGTTACATTTCATTCCAATATTGAACAGGTTATTAAGTAACATATGTGGGATGCAGATGCTCATAACGCAGCAAATGCAGCAGAAAACGAACGAGTCATGGCAGAGTCAAGCGGATTGCGAGGGGCGCGGCGAAGCACATCCAGAAGCCGTACAGCTGACCGTGAAAATGCAACTATGATGTTTAGGGAGGCAATGGGAGAAAGACTGTCAGGAGGAGAGGCGGTTGGGATGCAAGGGCCTTCAGGTACTACCCAGCGAAGAAGGAGCACATCTCAAGCTGGAAGAAGGAGCACATCTCAAGCAGGACATCGTCAAGAAGATGCAGTTCAACCAGCTAGAAGGAGCACATCTGGCGCAGGACCATCTGGGACAGCATACCAGCAAGAAGAAACAGTGCAACCAGCCAGAAGGAGCACATCATCATGGGGATCTGGACGATTACTAGGATTCCAATTTCTTCGAAGTCGTAGAAATTAACATCAGTGCTCTTTCATAGTAATGCACTATTTGAAAGTATTGTGAACAATTTTTATTTTGAGGTTTGTATTAACTTTATTTGTATATGTATGAACGTTTTTTTTCTAATTATTATTTTGTAAATTGTAGACGAGAAGGATGGACAACAATACTAGAGGAAAGAGCGAGGAAAACAAAAACCCCACATGTTGCTTTTGCGGAAAGACTAGAAGTGACTGTCCGAGACAACTGCATATATATGAATTTTTTAACCGGAATGACATATATGATGATGATTTTGTAGAAAACCACTACGGTTATGGATCAAAGAAAGAAGAAACTAATGTAGCGACGCCGCCTAAGGCTAAGACCAAGACTAAGACTCGTGTACCTTCAAAGATGAAGGAAAATTTTTTCTAAACTACAAGGAATAGTACATTTCTCACTTCGTTATGCATGTAGTTCGATTTGTATTTGAAGTTCAATTTAAATTAGTTCTAACTGTTAAGTTAGAAGTTTGTATGAACTTAATTTGTACTTGTCGTATTATTGTATTTGGAGAATATGTTTTATTGTGTGAACTCAATTTGTACTTGTCGTATTATTGTATTTGGAGAATATGTTTGTATGAACTCAATTTGTACTTGTCGTATTATTGTATGAACTTAATTTTATTGTGTACTTGTCGTATTAATTTGATGTGTATTTGGAGAATATGTTTTAAAGTAAATACCAAAATAGTAAATCTAAACTGCAAATCGTAATAAAACATAACGAAACATAATAACACATAAGAAAAACATAATAACTCCAAACATACTAAAACATTATAAAACTAATCTAAACTAAAACAATAACTGCAAATAAGATCTATCTCAAATATACTCTGAAGGGCTAAACCGGTGAGGTGGTTGACCTCTATTTTCCCTACTGAAATTCCTTTGACGCCAGTCTTGCCACTGTAGTTCTGCACCTTGCGCTCTACGAGCTGGTGTAACCATCTCCTCGGGCTCGGCCTGTGCGCTCATCGTGAGTGCTACACTCCATGGATCTGTGGGCTCGGCCGTGTAGGTAGCTGGCGGTGGCGGTGGGGTCTGGAATAGGGACTCTACAAACTGAGATGCACAGTCAGTCTGAGTCCCGCTCCCAGAAGCCTCCCAGTCATGAGGCATCGGTGGATACGGCTGACCCGGAGAGGCGGCTGTATCCCACTGATCAGCTGGAGGTAAATCTGAAAGGCTGAAAGTGAACCTCTCATCATCCTGCTCAGGCTGGATCTCCGGAGACTCGTGCTGCTCAGGTGGTGGCGGCATGTATGCAGGACCCTACAAGGATACCAATAACATAGTAAATTTTTACTGAATCTTTACCTAAAATAAAGAAATAAATAAAATAAAGTATCATATACCGGGGGAAGAACTGGACGTCCATGCTCGTCACGGTAGGCGTGCCAACCGGTCATAGTAAGTACGAAATGATGATAGTCCCACCCTGGCTGCTCTGTCGGGGTCGGTGGCATCTCACTGGTTTGAACAGGTGGCGCATCAGGCTCATCCGATTTTATCTTGCGCTAATCAATATTCTCTCCAGCGTCTCGTAGCATAGTGACCAGCTTTGCCTCGTGGCCGTTGTCCTCAATACAAGGGGCAACCAAGTTCAACATCGCATGCCCGACTGCTCTGTAGCCTACTTTTCCAAGACAGACGATTGAACGCGCGGCACCTTTAAGCGCTACCAGCAGCTAAAAAAAAACAAGGCTAGATTTAGTAAAAATTAAGCAAAATAGTTCATATTTCTCAAAATTATGCATTACCTGACGAGCACCTTTCCGGCCAGTGGGGGTATAACCATCATCTGAGAATATCTTCCCGCGAAGAAAATTGCCGTAATCTCCCTCTAGATAAACCGAGGCCATGCAGACACGTACGTACCAAGCCTCGTATCTCAGTAGAGGATCTCCCTGGAACTGCACCCCATCCTCCGGCATGTGCCACAAGTTGGCAATCATATTTCTGGCCATTCCGTAGTGTATTTCGTAAAACATACTCCAATCTCTGCCGGGGTGATTGCCGTGCGTCATCCTGTAATTAATATGTTAGTTGCAAAGTCAGTAACCAATGTTCACTACTAAATAATAGAATAACATAACTTACCCGTGTAGCCTCCTGATCTCAGATCTCGGGACGTCTGGATCTGTGGGGATGAGTGGAGGATATCCAAACTGACGGAGCACCCGGTCCGGATAGTGGAACTCCACTATCCAGAAGCACACCAGTGGACCCCTGTATAGCCACACCGCCGAATCATCTGCTACAGTCTGCGGCAGCCTCCCCTCACTGTATAGCTCCTGGTACGGAGTCCAGGTCACCTGCGTGTCACCCAGGCTCTGAATCTGTCCTCGGACCAGCCTGATACCTACTGGTTTTCCGTGAGGCTGGTTCTTGTACAGGTGATGTCCATAAAATTTCTTGCCAAATGCATGACAGTCTTCATTCGTGGGAACTCCCCATTCTGGCGATTCATTCAGCACAGGTACCCCCACCGGTATCCGTGACCATGCCCAGTGCTGCAGTAAAATTACTGGCCCGTACATAACCTTCTGTTTCTTCTGTAATTTGAAGAATATTAGCCATCACATAGATGTTCAAAAATTTAAAATAAGATAAGAAGAACTTACTGACCTGACAACTTTGGTACAAGTTGAAGTAAAGATGTGCCAGGACTGCCCCACCCCAGTTGTACTTTTTATCCGGCTCAAGGTCCCGCACCAGCTCCAGATACATCAGCGGGACAGTATCACCGCTCGAATCAGGGAACATAATACAACCAAATAGGTCCATCAGGAAGGCCCGTGTATATCTGTAATATTAAAATTAGAAGGTAACTCATTTTTCGACATTAATTATAGTACAATTTAAATTTATTTCCTGATAGTTTTTTGAGTACCTCTGAAT
Organism: Carex rostrata; assembly: GCF_964058835.1. NCBI lineage: Eukaryota > Viridiplantae > Streptophyta > Magnoliopsida > Poales > Cyperaceae > Carex > Carex rostrata. The sequence goes on from NC_135925.1 coordinate 6,998,163, forward strand.
CTCGAGCTCCGTGGCATGCCGATCCAGACCTCCCGCAAACAGAGCTCGCAGCTTCGTCTTCTTGATAGCGTATCTCGACTTCCCATTATAATCCCGTATATCTCCTTCAGCTCCCAACAGCTCTGCGAGTCTGACATTGATCATGTCATCATCCTGCTCAAGGGGGTCAGATATGCCACCAACAGGCTCACCCTGGATGGGCAGCCCCCATAGGACACTAACGTCCTGGAGAGTCACTGTCATCTCTCCGAACGGTAGGTGGAACGTCTGAGTCTCAGGGCGCCATCGCTCTACTAGTCCTGCAATGAGGGACCCATTAATGGCCTTAGTCTCCGTCTCCATAATATCGACCAAATGATGCAATCCCAAATTCTGCAGATACTGGTCCATCAACGGGTGGTACTGTATACTAGGATGCCGACTCCTGGCATCTACAGTGTCCTCACTCTGTGTTGAAAGAAGTAAATAACATAAAAAACTGAAAATACGACAACTCCACAAAATTTAAACTTAAAAAAGTAATCAAGTACCTCAATAGACGCCAGTGAAACTCGGTGCTCTGCGTGAGTCATCCATAACAGAGGACTGAAATGTTTCGTGCTGTTATCGGGAATTGACTCAAGATCAGGGTCCGGTGGTGGTACTCTCCTAGGCCGTCCCCGTCCCCTAGCCGCCATCCTACGTTAAAAAAAAATTAGACATGCTACAATTGGGTACAATTCACTAATTGCGGTAAAAATTTGCTAAATTAGACTAATATGCAAAAAATTGGATTATTCGGGTAAAATAAACTCAAATGAATTTTCTATATGAAAGTGAAAGCTACATTAATTCATTATTTATAATAAAATAATTAAATCTAGTATAATTACATAACTAATAGAAATGCTTTATCACTGAAATATGTGTTGCCATTTAATATGGGTCATTTTATTCCTAACTATTATTAAATAAAATGTTAAAGAGTTATTGTATTTGTTATTGTATTTTAATTTATTAGTTAACTATTACAATGGTTTATATATATACAGTCACACGGTTAGGATATAAATATTTGTAACTATATAATAAATTAGAAGTCATTTTAATTAATCTTACACTTAATAAGATCACAACAAATTCTCTTAAAAATAATTACTCAACAACATAATTTTAGTATTTTACCGTAACATGTAAGAAATAAAGAAATTCAACTAATTAATCACAATTCTCACAATTCATGAAATTGGACCAATGCAAACAATTCAACTAATTAATCACAATACATATATTACATTATATTATATATACAATTCAACTAATGCAAACAATTCAACTAATTTTAAAAATACCCAAAACGTAAAAAAAAAATCATGGTCCTAATTTTAAAAAAGATCTAATATTGTTGTACAAGAATATTTACTAAAACTTTACCAAGACAAGGAAAAAAGATACTCTGTAAAAGGTAAGAAAGTATCATTTTTTTTCCTTTTGCTCATTAGCAAAAACCAACCTTTTGTCCTATTGAAATTACTCTATGCAAACAATAACTACAATTTTGGTAGTGTACTAGTGTTTAACTAACAAAGGAGATTCATAACAGAAATGGACAAATACAACATTGTAATTCTTCACAAACAAACAAATAATGCTGCAGAGCAATAGATACGAATCTTATAATTACACAAGTTTAAAAATTCTCTAATATAAGAAGCTATTAAAAAAAAAAAATTACATACTCATGTTCCCTAAAATACAAACAAATTATGGTTTTACATTATGCACATAACTCCAAATTTAATCTCCAAGTCTCCAACCATTGCATTCTTTTAAAAATTCTTACATACATCTATTTCTTATTCTAACATACTCCAAATTTATGCTGGATTCACTTTTCAAATATACATAATTGATTTTTTTTTCCTAGTTAAAAAAAACTCTGTACTGGACAAAAATTGAATATTTGAATAATTACTTTTCCAACTTCCTTTGATATTTATAGCAAGTGCTCTAAATTTTTGGTCTACATAATAAGTGATCTAAAATTGTAAATTGTACAAGGTACATCATTAATTATAGCATTAGTCCTTAATTTTATTTGATTGTTTATTTCAAAACAACTAAAAACTAAATTTATTAAAACCTACATATGTTTAATAAATGATTAAATAATATATAATATGTCACATGAACACATCATAAACATCAAGAAACTTATCATGACACTAAAAAATAATTTCGGATTCTATGCTTCTTTTCTCCAAAAACAATTTTCAAATAAAGTCACTTGCATTTCAAAAGACTCCAAAAACATCAATAATATAATATGCTTCTTCTCTCCAAAAAAAATTATATTAATCATAATCAATTATTAGTATTCATATACTTAATATAGTTTACTTGTAATATTACGTCTTTTAAAAAAAAAAAAAAAAAAAAAACATACCTCCTAACAAATTTTTCATAAATTTACCGAACACCTACATTCTAAAATTTCTCATAAATTAAACCTTGGTCATTTAAATTCCTACAAACTATACAAAAATGCAATACCTCCTACATCTAATTCTACAATATTTTCAACCTCAAACCACTAATTTTTTTATTGCAATCAAAATTCAAACTAAACTAACTAATTAAGAGGAAAATCAAACTAAACTAATTGAAAGAGGAAACTAACAAATTAACAATCGAAAATCGAGACTCTGATCAGCCACCTCTGCTGGTTCACCGGCCACCACTGCCACCTTGCAATGTAGAGAGGAAGGGAAGAATCGACCGGGCCAGACCAACAATGGAGTAGGGCGGAGCAAGAAGAGAGCAACGGGTAGGTTTTGGCGGAGGAAGGGAGTGCTGGCGGGTGGGATTCGGCGGAGCAAGGGGCCAACGCGCGGACAGAGGTCAGGTCAGGGTTTGGAGAAGAAAGAGTGCTTCAAGATCTGTGTTTCGGATCTGAAAATAAAGGGGTCGGCCCGCGGATAATATCCGCGCTTGGAAGCAAAAATTCGGAGCCGCGGGTTTGCTTCAAGATTCGTGTGCCGCGGGGGGTAATTTACAGTCCGGGGCGCGGATAATATCCGCGGGGGGGAATTAATATTCCGGGGCGCGGATATTATCCGCGGGGGGGGGGGGGGTATTTTTAAAAATTTCTTGATATTCTGGTTATTTTTATTAATTTTATTTATTATTTGGGTATTTTTAAAAAAATCGGGTTCAAATGCCTCCATGTTTTTGTTGTTCGTACAATAATCTTTTACGTCTATTTGACTAATTTGCAAAAACATACAATTATTGAATTTTACGATTTCTTCTATTTTAAGAACATATAGGTCCAAGAAGAGAAAGAACTGCGATGAAATATGCTTGGACTGAAGAAATCACGAAGACTTTTATCAAGAATATAAAATGTAAATTCAAAAGATTGATAAAGTATGTGTGAGGTTGATCAAAGTGGGATAAAACGTTATGAACGTTTACAAAACGTTGGTAACGTTTTATAATGATCAGAAGCTTCAAAAATATCAAAAGAAAACCAAGTTATAACGTTAGAACGTTTTATAAAACGTTGTAACGTTTTACAAACGTTATAACGGTTATGAAACGTTGTAACGTTTAACAGGCTCAGAACAACTGAAGAACAGGTGTTCAGTATAAACTAGAAACGTTGGAACGTTTAGAAAACGTTATAACGTTTATAAAACGTTGTAACGTTTTATAAAACGTTGAGCAACGTTTTACTAAGCTGTCAGAGAATTAAAACCCTAAATCGCATTTGAATAAAACGTTGGTAACGTTTTATAAAACGTTGGTAACGTTTTATATCAAACAGCTCATTTTTGAGCTGCCACTATAAATAGATTGAAGGGATCACTTTCAAAAGCACCTCAGCCGACCCTAATTATTTCAAAAGTGATTTTCTGAGAGCTTAGAATCCACCATTGTTGTGAGAGCCTATAACTTCAAAATCCCTCAAGCAACCTCAACCTACTTCACCAATCTAGCTATAGATTAGGTTAGAGTAAGCTATTGAGTGTTTCTCTTGTGTTCCTAGATAATCGAGACCTTGTTCTCACCTCTTTGAGTTGGCCGTTTGACTTCCCGCTTGGTGTGTAAGGGCTCAACGGTTCACAAGTTGTAATCCTTTCGTATTGGGTAATAGGAAGGCGCACCTCACAAGGTTGCGAAGCCCCGGAGACGTAGGCCTTTGTTTTGCCGAACTCCGTTATCACCCCGCGTGTCAAATTTCTCTAAACTCATCTCTTTACTTTCAATTGCAATTTAATTTCAGTTTTTGAGCAATTAGAGGTGCCCCTAAGTGTAACAGTTTTTGTGTCTCCATCATGCTTTTTGTGTCTCCATCATGCCTCCATCTCTCTCTATCATTTTCAAAGTTCAAACAGTCGATCCGAACCGCTCAACCTAACCTCCATATTAAAATATGTTTGGAGACCAAATTTTATGTTTTTAGGAAAATTTTTACTATTTTTTTAGATAGGTACAAAAATACTGTTTTTAGATGATTCAGATTTACTGATTTTGTAACTATCTAAAAAAATAGTAAAAAAAATATAAAATTTGGTCTCCAAACTTATTTTAGTATGGAGGTTAGATTGAGCGGTTCGGATCGACTGTTTGAACTTTGAAAACTATAGAGAGAGATGGAGGCATAATGGAGTCACAAAAACATGGAGGCATTTGAAACCTCCTCTAGATTAAATATACAACTTTTTAGTGAAATAATTTTTGTGTGAATAATTCCCGTAGGCTAATTTCAGCTTTAGCGCAAAGGAAGCTTCCTCTGACAAATTCAATTGGAAGTCGTGAACTTATTTCTTTTCTGACCATATATGAGATGTTTCAGAATCAAATATGATCAATTTCTTCAAGAAAGGTTTCATGCGAGGAACAAATTCAGATTTTCAATGGGTTTATTCATAAGTATATTACTACTATGTAAAGTTTTTTTTTTTTTTTTACAGTGTTGGTTTACGATAGTCTCACATTAAATTTTTTAAAAAAAGTACATGGTATAACCGACTGAAAATTTAATTCACCATTTACTTAAAAAATTGTGACGTCCTCGACGGTTTTATTGTTATTTTTTTTTAATACGAGATGATCATCAAAACCTCCTTAAATTATTTTTAATGAAGATACAAATTTTTAAACATGTGACCTCTCTCACATTTTAATTATTTTTTAAATAACGGAATCATTTGCATTTGGGGATGTAAATTTGTGTCGGGTCATGATGAGTCACGTTGTGTTGTATTGTACAATGCCATGATCAAAATTAGTCACACTATAAGAAATGGCCATTGCAAGCCAATAGTTACTGCACATTAGTCACACTACTGTGAACATCCATAATAACATAATTGATCACGTTTAATTTTTCTTTTTAAAATTTTAAGTTTATTTCAGGAAAAAGAAATCCTAAAAGAATGTCGAAAATGTGAAAAAAAAAATTATAAAATAAAGAAATAATGTTGGAAAACAAATTATGTGCACATCCAATTTTTTTTTTTTTTTTTTTTTAGTAAAGTTAGAAGTCAAGTCATTCAGCTATTTAATATTTACAAGATTTTTTTTTATTTGAATTTTGAACCTGCAACTTCACATACGAAAGACATTAACTTTACCACTAGATCAAAGGCTGATTTTAATTTGAATTATTATTCAAAATACATTATAACAACACACAAATCAACACAGCACCAGCATATGCAACAGAAACATGTACTATACCGTGTCGTTAACTAACGTAACATGTATACAAGAATGGGACAGTATCCACGAGGATAAAAAGTGACTATTTGCGAGAATATACCGACATAAATGTGTTTTTTTTATTAGTGAAGATAGTATCCGCGACAGTATACCAATAATATCCCTCGCGGATACAGTCCCATTTAATGTATTAAAAAATCCCACGGTCCAGACTCGACCCGGCTGGATAGTGGACCGACCCTTGCTAGACCCTCGGACTAGACCGGACTAACCCTAGGGTCAGGTCTAGCAAGGATTTGGACCGGTTTTTTGCATTAGACCCTCCAAACCGAGACCCACCTAGCCCCGACCCGCCCCGGACTAAACCCGGACAGGACCAAAACAGCCTAAAATGTGTAGTTTCGGTCTCTGTTTCGAACCAAAACAAGCTATTTCGGACCGAAACAGGCTATTTCGTCATTGTCCGAAAATACAGCTTCTCTGCAAAGGCCAAAATAGACTGTTTCAGCCTTGTCCGAAAATACAGCTTCTCAGCAAAGGCCAAAACAGACTGTTTCAGCCAGGAACAGAGGCCGAAACTGCACATTTTAGGATGTCTTGGTTAGATTTATTTTAAAAATGTTAGATTTATTTTTAGATAGGATAGAATGTGTTTGATTTATTTTAAAAATATTAGATTTATTTTTAAATAGGTTAGATTTATTTTTAAATACGGTAACTTTAAAATAATAAAAGTATATCTAAATTTGTTTTTTCTATTTTTCAAAATACTTCTAAATTCAAAGTTAAGAAATATAAAATTTAATTCGATAGTTTTTTTATGACTAAATTTAAGAGTGAGTCTATGGTACTATGCATATCACGGGTTGTTACCGTGCTACGGCTCTATATTCGAATTTTCAAATTCTAACGGTCAATCCGAACCGTTCATCTTGTTCTCCATATTAATATGTGTTTGGAGACCAAATTTTACATTTTTTTGAAATTTTTTTACTATTTGTTTAGATATTTAGAAAATCACTTGATCTGAAAATTCTGGACCATCCAAAAATAGTGATTTTCAATAAATCTAAAAAAATAATAAAATATTTTCAAAAAATGTAAAATTTGGTCTCCAAACACATATTAATATGGAGAACAAGATGAACGGTTCGAATCGATCGTTAGAATTTGAAAACTCGAATATAGAGCCGTAACACAGTGTCAAATCGTAATATGCATAGTACCATAGACTCACTCCTAAATTTAATATATAAAAAGTTTATTTCAATCATTATAACAAACAAATCTTGCAAATATGACATCTAGTTACTATATAAAAAAATTGTTTGCTCTTTCATTAGCTCTTTAAAATTAGCTCTATCTCTATCAACTTACTATATAAAAAATTTGTTTCGCAAAACTACGTACTGTATGTGATGCGTCCAATAATTTAATTTTCATGAACTATATTCTAAATAATTTTGATATTCTTTATGAACTTTACATGCAACTTAAAATATACACTTATTTATTTATTGTTGATGCATGCTTATTTTTAAGATCAATGAATTATTTAAGACAACATTAATAATTATCAAAATTTTGACAATTAACACATAATTTTGACTTGAACCAAAATGCATTTTAACAGTTATCAAAATTTTGCTGCCGTCTTAAAAAAAAAGAAAAAAAGATCCGGACCAAGACCCAGACCCTATCCGGATTCGAGGACCGTGAGAACCGTGATCCGGCCGAGTTCAGACCGACCCTACCCAATCCAACCCCTTTTTAAATAACTAGTCCCATTCTTGTAGTATATACCGTTTCGTTAACGTATCCAATCATGACCTGACTTTTTTACATCCCTATTTACCTTTCCTATTAAAGTCTGCTAATCAACATTATCTTTTTAACTTCAAATATTCTCGTTTAAATAAACCCACGATTCATGATAATCAAGAAACTTGTTCGAACTTCTTGTACTTTCGTCGAGTGTCTTCTTGCTATAGCGTTTTCAAACTATAAAAGTTATGGCGCTATCAGCGCTATAGATTTTAAAAAAACGCTATTAGGAAATAGCACTCTTTTTTTAATCAGTCCACTATGACGCGATAAACGCTATTTAAACCTTTGTCTCCTATCATAGAACAAGTCATTTTTGCTATTGTGATTTTGTCAGTATCAGATAAGTAGACCATTTTCTTTCTCATTTTCGAAGCGTTTTTTCTCAGGTATAGAAAGAACCTTGGGACCATTGACATCAGTCAAAGTCGGCCCTTAGTCGACTGTCCTTTTTCTTGAATTTAAGAGTTCACAAATTAAAAAAAAGTAGTACTAGAAAACTGTTATTTAAATAGTAAATAAGTTGGAAAGTTCATTATTCGACCAACATTATTCGTTAATAAATAAATGTGTCGTGCTTTCTTTGAATTGTATGTTTCACGTGCAGTTACTTTATTTTGAAAATTGTTTTATAGCCATCCTACAAGAAAATTTTGCAGCCCCATGTTACGCAATTATTATTAGGGTTGTTTTCCTTACTTTTCCTGGGGAATATATTGGAATTGTACCGAAAAAAAAATGAATTAGTCTTCATATGTTGTAAAAAAAACAATTTCTACATTTTTTAATTGAACCTGAAAACTAAATGATAATTGGCATGATCTTGCAATCTATTCATAATTAAACTTGTTTTGCTTTAAATAGGTAACAAGTACTTTTAAAATAAATCAAACTTGATCCAAAATTTGCAACTGAGCATGTATGAATATGTATCTAAAAAAATAAATGATGTTACATTATGACTTTTGATGATTAATAAATTTTAAATGTGATAAAATTCAAAATTAACGAATAATTATACCAATTGTGAGGTTATCCAGCATAGTTTACATAATATAATATTTTTTAACCGTTCAATTGAAATTATATATTTTGATTGTTAGAAAGAATATGATAAAACTTGAAACAATTGTTAGAGAGTGATTTTTAATACTGTAATAAACGGTCGGCAAAAATTTATATAGTAGCTGCTTTCAAATTTAACAGAGAAAATAGTGCTTATTTAGGTGTTCTTATTTTCAAGAAAATATAAACAAAACTAGAAAGACTAACTTTTGCTTCTAGCTGTCATTGATAATTAATAATCATTACATTATGACTTATCACTATCACTTAACGCAATTTTAATACGCATTGGTATGATATTTTAGGGATGGTTACAAGGAAAATGCATGGCTCCTTGTTGTCCATCGGACTAAGATAGTTATTCTCTGGTACCCACTCGAATTAAATTTATGTGTGTTGATTTTTGAGGTTTTATGCCGAACAGTATCGATTTATTTCCTCAACAGTATGGTTTGTTCAAAATAACTATATATAGTCATGAATGTTTGAGGAGTAAAGCTAGCGTGTGACATGCTCATCAAAAAAGTTTGGTGAGCATAACTCCAAAAGTATATCGGATCGATGTCAAATGCCAAATCCAAACCGTTGAAATCCATGTACTTCATGAGTGATGCATATATATGCAAAATTTTGAAAGTTTCGAGTTTATTTGCTACACGCTCAAGTGGTCAAAGAAATGAACATTTTATTATAAGTTATTTTATATATTCAATTTTTATTATTTCTTTGACCACTTGACCGTGTAGCAAATAAACTCGAAACTTTCAAAATTTTGCATGTATATTAATCACTCATGAAGTACATGGATTTCAACGGTTTGGATTTGACATTTGACGTCGATCCGATATACTTTTGGAGTTATGCTCACCAAACTTTCTTGATGAGCATGTCACACGCTAGCTTTACTCATGTTTGAGCAGAGCAACACATGTTCACATTGTAAAGTTTGACCTAACTTCATTTAGTTTTCCGTACTTTGCATTTAATTAATTCGTAGAATATCTACCAGCTGCAATAAATCATTATAATTGACTGATTGACTCTCTTCCAACTCTAAAATCATTACCAAAATTACAAGAATAATGTCAAGGGCAGACAGAAGGAACCACTGTCTTTCTGAATTTTGAAAATTTATGAAGATTTATAGATTCATACTAACTTTGTCTTTTCTTAAAACTTTTTTGTTTTTCTCCTAAATTCTGATCTATTTTGAATTAAATTTAAGATTAAGATTAAAATAAATTCTTTGAATTCGCATTGATAATTAAAATTAAAAATCTAATCATTTAAAATTAAAAGTTAGAGTATTGAAAATTATAATTTAGAATTTTTTTTTATCTAATATTTAATTAGCTAATAAGTTTTAACTCAATTAACTATTTAAATCCCATTTATTACATTTTTGTCTCCAACAAAAATTCTACGTTAGGTCAACCTCCACAGTTGTAGCTGTTTTGTGGATAAGTAATAAATTGAAATATAATTTGACGATTGGTTGACCTTAAAACCTATCCTGTTTTCTCAATTTTGGTGCATTAGTTTGTGCAGAATAAGAAACTTATTTACGCCTCTTTGCTCTCATTTTGTGGAGAATACGAAAATTATTTTCCAAAATTAACTTAAGAAAGTTGGAACGATTCGAAATGACGTGAAACAGACGAAACAATCATTTCTCCAACAGTAGCATTCACATTGGTCGTGTGTAAAATTGACATGATACAATCATTTAGAACAGTTCGGTTGAAAATCAATCATTAATTTTTTTTTTTTAAAACATAACAGTCCATTCTCATTACTAAAAATCCAAATCCAAATCGTTGAACTAAACTCAACAACACTGACTCTAACTATCTGCAACCTATCTCCAAATAATTTAAAAATTCCTATGAGCATGTTCGGCACAAAGAAATTGTGGTGAAATAGGAGAAGAGTGAGGAATTGTGAAGGAATAGTAACCGAATGTGAGTAGAGTTGAATGAAATAGAAAAAAAGTGGAATTGGGATGAAAATATGCGGTCAAATCCTTATCTTTTACACTTTAGCATCTCTTTATTTCATCCGACTATTCCATGGTACAGGTGGAATTGAAGAATAGTGACTTTTTCACATATGGGAATTGGCTCAATTCCACTATTCCACTATTCTAAACGTACCGAACATGATTGAAATTGTATGAAATAAAAACCTCTTTCTTTTTTCACTCTTCCATGCATTTGTCCAACGGGCCCTATAAGAGTTGTTAGAATCAATAACTAAACCATACCATCAATTAGTTTAAAGAGGAGTTTCTAATACCTCATATTTTTCATACTTCATCACATCTCATGTTTTATATCTTTGTTTACAAAGTCCAAGCTATCGATCAATCTGAACTGCTCAACATGATATTCATACTAAAATACGTCAGGAGACTATTTTTTAAAATAAATACAAAAATCACTTTTCTTTAAAATAGAATACCATTATGTGAGAAAAATATAGTTTGAATTTTTAATGTTTTTATGAAGTATAGATGTGTCCTTATTTATAGTCTCATACCATTGTTTCTGTCTCGTCTTTTCTTTGAAAAATTTCGCATGAAATTAATAACCTTAACAAACTTATTTTGGCCACGTAATAATCTTTAATTAAACTTCATGGCAATTCAACAAAAACAAAAAAAAAAGTTGCGAAATTAAGTGAAAGAATTGGAACCAAAGGCAGCTATTTTGAAGCTGACAGTTGTAAATATTCCTCCTGTGATTTCTCTTTCTTCTTCTGTTTCTACCTTGTTACAATTCTCAGTTTACTGGCATATATACTTTGTTATTTACTCCTTTAAATTTTGGTTTAATGGACAGATAAGGAATTAGTCCTCGTTTTTTTTTTACTAAAACAAGGAAGACCACAATCTGACTAAATTTTATATTTTTTCTTTTGAAATGTAACAATATTCTCACTTGAGAAAAGATATTTATAGGCTCTTTTGTGCCATGTGAAGATGGTCAGAGAAGTCAGCAAATTTTGAGGATTTTAGGGGTGATGTCCAATTTCACGGAACTTCCTGGCACCTGGCATTACAGTCATGCTGGTTTTCTTCTAAGAATTTTTATTTATAGAAAATATTACAAAATAATAGAAGAAAACAAGAGTATATCAAATTATTATATATAGATGGATCTGTAAAATTTTCTTCAATTCCAAAGTTTTTTTTGTTTTGTTTTGAATTCTCTGTATCCTCCATCTCGTGAAGAAAAAAAAAATGTTCCGAATCCGAAAAAAGAAAAAAGTTACGATAGAGAATTATCTGTAACCTCCATCTCGTGAAGAAAAAAAATGTTCCTGAGTCCGAAAAAAATTATGATAGAGAATTTAAGACAACTGGAATAAAAAAAAAATTGAAATTTGAATCGATAAAAAAAATTCCGGTCCAAAATTTAGATTGAAGAAATTTTTATTGAATAATCTACACATTACTATTTCTCGTTCGCTTAAGTATTTTATGATATTTTCTATAAAGAAAACATCTCCTTCCCTTTCCTCTCTCTCTCTGTATTTTTTCTTTCCTTAAAATAGTTTTCGGTTTCTTTTGACTGTCGTCATTTGTCGGGGCCACACGATTTTTTTTTTTTTTTTTTACTAAAGGTCCCAATAATTGGTTCGGCGGAGAAGGTAACCGCTTCTTTTGAATTTGGGATCTAGTGTGCCGATTGATATCCAAATAAGTTATCAATTATACTAAAATTGACAAAAACTTTGATGATAGAAAATATACAATTATTAAATAAATGTACCATAAAGTAGTTACATAAACTATGCGAAACTATTTACTCTTCATTAGATTTTTAGTGAGGAATCGAAAATCTCTGTTACAAAATCGCTCATATGTTGAATTGTTGATCATCATAGCATGTGAATATGTGATCATACGAGCTCTACGTAGGGTGCAAACGGATCGGATACGGATCGGATAGTGCTCAATCCATATCCGTATCCGTAATTTTTTTTCGGATACGGATAGTAATCGGATACAGATACGGATCAGATATTAAACGGATACAGATACGGATCGGATATTTTCGGATACGAATACAGATACGGATATAATTCGGATTTTTAATTTAAAATATATATCTAATTAACTTGTTAAGCTATTACAAAATATATATCTTATTAACGAACAATTATATTTTCACTATCCGATTGAGAAAATAGTTTTCTATGTAAACACGTATTTGAATAGTTTGTTTATGTAATAAGAAAAATTCGTATTGAACTGTCATCAAAGGATAAAATAAGAAAATATGATTAAAAATATTAAAAGCTTCTAAAAAGCAAGTTCAAATAATATAAAATTTTCTAAAGCACTGACATGAAAGTCAGAGTATACCTGACATGGTACAATAGCGAAAATAAAAATGCACTATCCATTATCCAATGAAGCTCCCTCGATTCTCTCAATTGAAAAACCTTTTTCTATAACAGGCTTGTTGCTATGCGGATATTCGAAAGCTAAAACATAGCTTAATATAAATTCCTACAGCTGATATACAGATATCCGAAAGTTGAAAAAAATCGGATACGGATAATTATCCGCATCCGTATCCGTATCCGTATCCGCTTTCGAAATGAAAACCGAATCCGTATCCGTATCTGCATAATTTATATCCGAATCCGTATCCGTATCCGCAACTATCCGTATCCGAATATCCGTATCCGAATATCCGAATCCACAAAAATTCGGATACGGACGGATAATATCCAATCTGTTTGCACCCCTATCTCTATGTATATAATATATAACATAATAATGCCCTATATATATGCCAAGCAAGCTAACCAGGATTTCCAGTTTCGTTGCAGCATTGGCGAATGGCGAACACGTGATATGGTGTCTATACAAGTCCCATAAAACGGGAGAAACCAATATTTTATTTTATTTTTGTATTTTTTATGAAGGATTGATACGGTGGTGACGAGGAAACGATGATGCTTTATGCCGTATGGTTGAATACATTGTTTTTTTTTTTTTCTGGTAAACATAGCCGGCTCTTCCAACAAATAGAGGTGCCCCACTGCTTGGTCAGGGCGAACGCAGAATTTTTATCGGAATAGAACAAGAAATCAAGAATATTGAGTTCAATTGACTAATGGGATTCGAATTCATTAGCTAATTAAATACTATTATGGATTACATGATATGGGGCAAAAAAAATAACGAATTGAGTAAACTAATCAGGTATTAGGTAAAAGAATAAAGATATTATCCCTCTACTTCTAGTCCCCTCCTACTCCAATTCAGTTATCTAACAAACTTTATCCATATCCAAAATAAGTAGCTTAAAAAAAAGAACACGTCTCTCCCACCCCATCACTTTTGACAATCGATGCCTCACTGCTCTCCTCTGCAATCTCCTCTCCGATCTCAAAGTTTCTTCATTGCCGACCACAGGAGAGCGTGGTGCACTGTCGAGATCCGGCGAGGAGAGCGTGCTGCACCGTCGAGATCCAGCGAGGAGATCCGGTGCATTCTGGCACAATCTTACCTCGTCTCTGGTGAGATCCGATGGGGAGAGCATGGTGCACAGTCGGAGGGGGTCCATGCTAGCCCAGCGAAGGTTGTCAGAGTGCAACATACAAATACTTCATTAGTTATGTATGCATACTTCATGTTGTTAGATATGAATACTTCATATTTACATTAATTTGTTATAAATACTTCTTTAGTTAGATATGAACATAATATACTTACTATAAAAAAAAAACTTTTTAAGTGAATTGAAGAGGTGTCTCATTTTGAATTGTATAAATTATTTCGTACATGTTAATACTTCATTAGTTAGATATGAATACTTCATGTTGTCAACATATGTTATCAGTAATAAAGATTATATGAATACTTAATAATTAATAGTTCCCAATCTTGATAGTGGTATCTAATTTTGGCAAATGTCACTTTCAGACGGTTGCGGTCTCCAATCCAGGCTGTCAAACGTCCTTAGCGGTCCTCCTGGTTGTTACTATCCCCCAAAATTAATGGTCCCCTTCAGTTTATGTTTATATTTGACGAATATTATAGATAATAAGTAATAGTACTTAAATTCGTAGGTATGAATACTATACGTTTTGACAATAAATAAAATCGCGTTAGCCCTTGCTCATTGCCGGCAGTTATCACATGTGCACGTTAGTTAGTAGTCCTCCGTTGTACTTTTTTGTCATTTAGCGCGGGGGACAGATAAGAGACGGAATGGGAGGTACTGTTAGTCGATCTCAAGATTAAAAAAATAATGTGTTAATTTATTCTCTAACTTCTAAATCTAATTATGACATAATTTAAATAATTTATTCTAATTTTAACTATAAATTTTCTAATTACAAACAAGAATTTAAGAGGGAGGTAAATAAAATTTTATTATGAGTGGAGGGCAAAGTTGACTGATGCCGCTCCGTATCTCTTGTACTTACAATTATATGCTAATCATTCAAAAAATCTCGAATTAAACTTATAATTGTTCTGATTCAAACTATCTTAGTGAGAATCAACCTTTAATCTAGTGACAAATGTAATTTTTTTTGTGTGAAAGGTAGGTTCAAAATCCGGATAAGATCTCTTATGAATATTAAATATATATATATTTTTTTTTTTGAAGGTCAGATGGACAGAAGTCTGCTGACAATATATTAAGATAAGAAAAATATTTACACATCCCTTGGGGCTCTTTTTACACACTCACTCTTCTACACTTCTAGAATTATATTAAATGGTAAACAAAATAGATAAAAACATCGCAAAGTGTCGGGCATGATCGCCCGTCTCCCTTGCCCCTCTATCTAATATCTTACTAACAATTGCCTCCTCATCTAATTGCTTGTATTTTGACTTCATTAATTAACATATATACTTGTTTACTCTCCTGTGAGAAGATCCGTTTGTTTTTCTCCTTTCATAGCTCCCACACTCCTGAGGCCCAGACCTCATCCCATCTCTTCCTAGTCTCTCCATGTAATAATTCGTATAATTTGGGAAAACTTTGTAAAATTCACGAATAATTCGGTCAAAGTCCGGTCAACCGAATAAATCGGCGTTCGGTTCGCCATCACCAAAAAACAAATTATTTGTGAATATTAAATAGTTTGACATTCAATTTTTACTCAAAATTAATTTAGTTCAGATTGAATAATTTGAAAGTAATTTTTATATCCTGCAATTCATTCTTTCATATTTATTTAAAATTGACATATGTAAAACAATTGTTAATGTTTATATTATACTTTAATTAGATGAAATTATTATTTAAGTAATTTTGTAAAATTAGTAACTATATTCGCATGTCTATAATCAAAATTGCGGTTGTCACGTCAACATTTATTTTTGTTTTATAATTAGAAAGGTTCCGTACCTGCAATTGAAAAAGATAGTTTATCTTGCATATTGAAAACATTAACAATTATTCATCAATTAAATTTATACCACCTTTATCCTTACAATTAATTTTAACTTAATTTCTGGCCGACAAGATTTAAAGAGTAGGGTCAAGCCGTCGAGACTTTGACTCTTAAAAATATAATATCTTACTTGATGGCAAATTTTTTAAAAATATTATAAAAAATAATATAGGGTATTAGATGGGTGAGTAATATTGTACTCATCAAAAAGATTTGGGGGTATAACTCTAAATCTACTGTATAGGCTTCAAACAACGAATCTAAACTATTGAAACTGATCTACTCGACAAGTGATGCTTGTACATGTAAAATTTTCAAATTATCGAATTCATTTAAAACAAAGTCAAGTGGTAAAAAAAAATTGAAGGTTGATGAGTTATTTTAATGCATTCATTTTCATAGACGAAAATTTTTAAACTGATAAACTCTAAAATTTTGATGAGTTCTTTTCTCAAAATTTTCAAACTCGTATTAATAAAAAAATTGTATATTTTACATTAACTTATTATTATAAACTACAATTGTTACTTTGTCTCTATAAACTTTGCAAAATATATATATATATATATATATATATATATATATATATATATATATATATATATATGAGTTAGGCTGGGGTGCTATGGATAGTATAGTGGCCTCTATGCTACGGCTCAATATTCGAGTTTTCAAAATCCAAACGGTCGATCCGAACCGTTCATCTTATTCTACATATTAATATCTGCTTGGAGACCAAATTTTATAATTTTCTGAATTTTTTTACTATTTATTAAGCCACTTTGAAAATCGCTAATCCAACGGTTTTACTGTTTTGTGCAGCCACCGTTGGATCAACAATTTTGTAAAATACTTAATAAATAGTAAAAAAATTCAGAAAAATGTAAAATTTGGTCTCCAAGCAGATATTAATATGGAGAATAAGATGAACGGTTCGGATCGACCGTTTGGATTTTGAAAACTCAAATATTGAGCCGTAGCATAGAGGCCACTATGCTATCCATAGCACCCCAGCCTAACTCTATATATATATATATATATATATATATAGAGGTTGGCTAAGATCAAAGTGGTAGTTCCTGAGCTTTGGTGCAACCAATTCGTTTTTCAATTTTCAAAGTTCAAAACGTCGATCCGAACCGTTCAAGTTGTTCTCCATATTAAATTGTGCTTGGAGACCAAATTTTATATTTTTCTGAATTTTTTTACTATTTATTAAGCCATTTTGAAAATTGCTGATCGAACGGTGGTTTAACGAAACAGTAAAATCAGAAGCCACTGTTGGATCAGCTGTTTTCAAAGTGGCTTAATAAATAGTAAACAAATTCAGAAGTTGGATCAGCGATTTTCAAAGTGGCTTAATAAATAGTAAAAAAATTCCAAAAAATGTAAAATTTGGTCTCCAAGCACATTTTAATATGAAGATGACATCTAACGGTTTGGATCGATCATTTGGACTTTAAAAATCGGAAAATGAATCGGTAGCACTTCGGCCGAAGTGCTACCGAATGCATATTAGTCACACTCCATATATATATATATATAGAGAGAGAGAGAGAGAGAGAGAGAGATAGGCTAATATACAATCGATTGCACCACGCCTCTCGTGCAATCAAGTGGTTTTCCGATTTTTAAAGTCCAAATGATCGATCCGAACCGTTAGATGTGTTCTCCATATTAAAATCTGCTTGGAGACCAAATTTTACATTTTTTGGAATTTGTTTACTATTTATTAAGCCACTTTGAAAATCGCTGATCCAACGGTAGCTGCTGATTTTTACTGTTTGGCAAGCCACCGTTGGATCAGCAATTTTCAAAGTGGCTTAATAAATAGTAAAAAAATTCCAAAAAATGTAAAATTTGGTCTCCAAGTAGATTTTAATATGGAGAACACATCTAACGGTTCGGATCGATCATTTGGACTTTAAAAATTGGAAAACCACTTGGTTGCACGGGAGGCGTGGTGCAATCGATTGTATATTAGCCTATCTATATATATATATATATATATATATATATATCATATTTCTTAGATGATGAAGGGAATTCGGCCTCCTTTTTATTTTTTATTTTTTTAATATAATGTTGGTACGATGATATATTAATGATGTTATAATAAAAGTATATATGATAAAATTTACATATATTAGGTGTGAAGTTTCGTATTTTTTTTCGGACTCGTTTTGACGATAACGAGTGTTATGCCGTTGTAAATAAGTAGACCTTTTTTTTTAGTAATGTAATATTTCATTGTAAGAGTATAAGTGTTGAGGAATACTACGCTTATATTTTTGACAGAAAATAAAAATAAAGAATGTATAAAAGTTCTTATGATTACGTTATATATAATAAGAATTAGGTTTCGGTTGATCCAAATCACTAAATATGTTCTTAAAACAGTTTGATCCAAATCTACGGTTCCCAATCGTCACGATTACTTAATACATAAGGATTACTTTCCAATTTGACCAATAATGACCTTAAATTTGACTAATATTTACCTAAAGTTTAGTAAATTCAAACCATGCATGCTTTTGAAACAAAATGTAAGAAGTGTAATAATATTTTGCAGGGTTCTAAATAGCACAATATAGAGATATTATAATTAATGTCGCTTTAGCATTTTTGGACCATAAAAATAGTGTTATTGACACTATAGCCCGCTATAGCGACGCTATATGGACATATTACCATTTTTTTAGCTGTTCCACTGTGATGAGATAAACGCTATTTAAACCTTTGATATTTTGTTTGAAATCTCAGATCAGGCTTTTGACCTAATTTCATTCAAAGTGTTAAATGACCAACTTTACAAGATGGCAATGATCATATCACCACTACTAAATTGTATGGTTTGTTGGGTGGCCTTTTACAGGTTAAAAGTTATCAACTGGCTTAGACCTTTACTGTAATATATAAAGGATAAGTAAAACAAGATCCATGGCAATTAATTTAATGCAAAAGTGTGGTGAGTTGACAAAATAACGAAGTGATGTCGCGGTCGGTCAAACCCTAGTTTATTCCAAAGTGCTATCTTATCTTAATATTGGCAGTTCAAGTTTGAATTTTTCATTAATTACTTTATAACGGTTGAATTATTGTCCACTTGAACAATTGAACCATGCATTAATAATACCAATTTAAGGTTATCCTGATCACTTTTATATCATCAAGTGAAGAGATATCTAGTGTAGATTAGGTATTTGTGTACTTTAGTAACGTTATTGTCACATTATCTGTTTCTACATATTAATTTATACATTTAGAGAAGGAGGGACATTATTCAATGAATGAGGTCAACTAATCTTTATTTATTTTTAAAATTTATGTACTAGTACCTGATTTTCTATATAATTAGAGTAAAATAGTGTAAATACTATAAAATTGATTTACATTAGTATCATTAAAAAATTTATATGATTATTCTCATTTAAATTTCATTCTCATACCTTAAAAGTCTGATTCCGCTTTATACATACAAAATTATTATTGTAGCTTCTAGTAGATCTTGACTTGCACAAGCTTAGTTCGGAAGAAAAGAAAAGAAAAGAAAAAAAAAAACACTCATAATTAACGAGTTTGATCTAACTCGTTAATGCTAGTCAGGTTAGTTTCTCATATCGTTATAAGAAGAAGAAGTTATTTTCTGGTTTTTTGTTGTTTTTATTTGTGTCCACAAAAAGATGGAATTTGTTGCAAATAAACATGAATTTTTTTCTGACTCGCGATCTATATGTAGTTTTCAACATCAAATTAACGGAAGTCTTTACTTTGTATGCAATTCAAAGTATGAAAAAGATGTTAACGAGCTGACTTGACTCGATTTGTGATTTTCAGTTCATTCTGATACAAACCGAATTCAAACCAAATCAAATATCGTATATCTTTTGCAAATAACAAGGCAGATAGATAGATAAGCTGTATTTGATCTTCCACGCTATCTAAAATTGACTAATTAATATATTCATGTTAACATTTATTACATCTGGCTATATGAGAGATATATTTGTTGTTTCTATAACATTGTTTTGGCTTTATTACGGTTGTTAGTATACTCGTTGCCTTTTTTTTTTTTTTTAACAATGTCAAAAAAAGAAAAGGCAATGAGTATACTAACAACCGTAATAAATGTTCGGCAATTGATTTTTTTTTTTTTTTTTTTTTTGCAAGATTCAGGGGAGGGATGCAGGATTTTTATTAAGATAGGACAAAAAATTACTAAATTAGATTTAAATAGCTAATTGAATTCAAAGCGAGTAGCTATATTATGAAGAGAATTAAAGAACATAGTTTATTTTTTAAGAGAACAGAGAATCTCTTTGTCACGGTGAGAGCCAGATAGGAGTGTATTTTTTCTTTTTCTTTTATGTGTCGTGAAGAGAGTTAAAGAGCAGCAATTTTAGTTTCTTTTTTTCTGTGTCGCAGAGAAAATCAGAAAGCAAACAGAGTCAAAGAGTTAGAGAGCCACACAATTTATTTTATTTTTTTGCAGAGCTGATTAATGAGATGTCTCTAATTAATTTTATTTTTGTTTGGACTCTCAACTCTGAACTCTGTTATAAATTATGCGCTCACAGGATATGATATTTTCTTTTTCAAGGTAGAACAAGAACTCAAAACCCAATACCTATAAACTGATTTTGGATTTTCAAAATAAATACCTTGGAGTACATTGGGTCCACTCACAAGATTTAAACTTGTCATTTAATAATTCAAGTATAATACATATATAATTTAAAATTTTATCTTTTTATAATGTAAATGATGTACAACATATTGATATTTTTTTTTAAATAAAATGACTTTCAAATATTGTCCATAATTCAGATATAAATCAAGTATTAATTGTAAATTTGTAAAATTCATGAATAATTCGCATATAGTACCAATATAATCTGTAAAGTTTGTCAAGCACTACATAATTAATTTGTCAATTCCTTAATGGGGGAGGTGCTAGAAAAAGATAACACGAATATGTGTATTGTTCAGAAACATTGCCAACTGGAAATGAAATTGAATTGTTCAATATAGGGTAGAGTCAGACTTTCAAGTTATAGATGTCAAACATTATAAATGAATGTCAGTCATATAAAAATTTTATGCTGCAAATGGGGGTCAATATTACCGTATTTATAATATTTTATTATATACTATATAGAAAATCGTATACAAATAAATGGGAGTCAATTGACCACATTCCTTCAATGTAACTCCGCCTCTAATTCAATAGACGAATAAATGATCACTTTCGAAATTATATCAAATTTTAAACGTGACATATCCAAATTAGGCATGCCAATGATATCTATAATATAATAAAGTTGTTGGAATTTTGTTTTAAAAACTCAAAAAATTTAGTTCAATATATTTGCATAAAATCTTCATTTACAATATTTATAAATTTGAGGACTAAACTGAAACTTTTATATCTAATTAATGAGGCGAATATCAGATGGACCTTTTTCTTGTCATTTACTTTGTTATAGGTTTCATTAATTTCATTCTAATTACCGTTGGAGTAAAAAGTTGTTTGATAATTGTTAACTGTTCACTTGTATGATTAATTTTGAATTAGCATCTTTTCACTTGAAATTATCTGTTAATTAGTATTTTGCAAGCTGTAATTCGGTTGGCATTTACACACCCTTTTCGGGTACTAGCCGTTTCTAATTTGGCTAACAGAAAAAAAAATAAGATAGAGTCTGATTTGCTCCTATCCTTCCATCCGATAAAAATTAGGAGAATAATAATTTGAATTATATTATTTTTCCTATCCAATAATAATTCTCATGATCTATGTTAGATATTACAGAGTTACCATTGGTTGTTCTATGGTCATATCTCAAGTTGCAATATCCCGGATTATTTTAGTAGCGATTTCAAATCTTGCACACTAGAGACAAAATACGTTTAAGAACGATGCTTCACACGATCCGGATAACTCTATTTCAATTTAATTTATTTTAATTAATTTCTAACTATCTGAATTTTTTTAAAATTTATTCCAACAAAAGTCTGAATCCGCTTGATATTCATCTTGTTAATATTTTTCTAGATAAAAAAAATATGAATCATATCTTTTAATTTAAAATATTCATTAAAATTTTCTAGTCGAATTTCGCACCCATATATTTAAATTCAAATGTTATTCTTAACCACTAATTACATTCCGATTCTTTCGTATATATAATTTTTTTAATGAAAGACATTTAAATCAGTGTTGTAATGCGTTTAGATCGATTAATCAGCCGATTAGTCATTGACAGTGACCAAACCGTCATAGATTTTTCTGACTAATCGGCTGATTATTCTCAATTATGGCTTATTATTTCTGATTATTTCCAATTAATTGCTTAGCGGTACCCTATCCGTCCGACGAGCACATATTGTTATTTACAACAATAATTCAAACTCAGCTTATTAATAGAAAAATGTTTGTCTTACAAAATCTTAAACATTATAACTCTAACAATGAACAAAAATACTTCTAAAATACCCTAAAAGGAAGCCCCAGTTTGCAAGCAAAAATCATTAGCCTCAGAACTCGCTCAATGCATTGACAGAACTTGGTATCAGAACTTGATATCAGCTCATTATTGTACCAGTAACCTGGTACAGGAGCAGGAGCTAGCTACAGCTCAAGTCTCGTATTATTCTAAAAATCATCATGGATCCGTATTATTCTCAATTGGCTTGCAAAAGAAACACAAATGTCTTATTAGACAAACATACCCTTGGCTTGCTATTCTAAGACAAATGTCTTATTAGAACAAGCTATGCTTGCAAAAGAAACACAAGTCCCACTATAACCTAAACACCACAGTTCAACCTTTGGCTTGTACATAAGCCATTTATTACAACAGTAACCCTTCTAAACAGCAGAAGAAAAAAAAACAAAAATTATCAAGCATAACATTACAACAACAAAATAACAGCATCAGTTGACCCGAATCTTTCATATTAATAATAATTAAAGCTAGATTTACATTTCCCTTTCTGTGTTTGATTGATGATCTACTTCTTTGATTTCTCTGAATCATCCGCATTATCTCACTATTTGAGTTTGAATCCGGACTGCCCGATCAGTATTCACATCAATTCCATCCAAATGTGTGACTACAATCCTCAGTATTCAGATCATTACCTCATTATATAAATTCTGTAAAATTCGTGCTAATATACAACGAACTAAAACGGTGAGACATGAATGCATCATATCAATACAGATGACGCATCTACTGACTTCATCAACCACAAAAAAATAGACGCTTAGGAGGTACGGTACTATTTACACTTTCTTGCAACCCCTGGTACTGCTCAGGAGGTACAGCATTATATTGACAGCTAATTAACCGAACACATGAAGCCCATGCGCTCATCTGCTGCCTTTGGCGTTCATTCGTAATGTTTTCTGCGAACTCCCAAGGTGAATTTTAAAGCAAGTATTTTATTTACAACAACAATATTATCAGGTAGAAATAACTACCTCAAATTCCCAAATCAACCATAACTTCACACCTGGGTTTCAGCTGCCTGAAATTCCGTCTTTTCATTGCTCTTTTATTTTATTTTATTTTTAAATTCGTTCCCTTTCATTTGAGTGTTTGAAAGGAGAATTGTTTTAAGTGCACATGAAACCCATTCGTTCATCTGCTTTCGTGCTTAATCTGATATTTTTAATTTCAAGGTGAATCATAATGTTTCTTTATTTATGACCAAAAAAAAAAAATAGACACAATATCAGATATAGCTGGCTTAAATTCCCTAATAGAGTACAATCCTCGAATAAGAAACAATAAGAATGCCTGAATATTATGAAATGATCAGATGCACTCATTGGGACCAGCCAATTTAAAATCGGACGGTTTTTTATAGGATGCGCGATTTTAAACTATATAATCAATAATTTAGAAATCATTTTATGGAGTATTTTAATTAGAAGATGTGAAGTCAAGTGTTCCATGTGTAAAATTAGTCGTGTCGGATGCTTCGCCACAGGTTTGTCAACTCTTGTAGTAATATTTATAGAAATTATGGCACACCGTACGGGCATGTTCGGCTGCTCCCACAAAATACTGTTCACGTGGAAAAAATAAAAGTCATTCAGACTGAATTTTTTTTTCCTCACGTGAACAGTAAATTTCAGTTCAAAAATTCTCTATTCCTATTTCTATTCTCATTTCCACTGTATAGCTGAACAGGCCCTACATGAATTAAAAATTCAAAAATCAGGCAATCAAACAATTTCAAAATCCACTATTTTGATCCTTACAAAATTTATTATTTAACATATAAAGTTAGCCAAAAAAAATTGTGTTGCATATTTCGTTGACCCCATTTATAAAAGCTTACTAAAGTCTTCCGAAATTTTTATTCAAATGCCCTCCGTTTTTTTAAAAAAAAAAATGCCCCTATCGTCAAAAATCTCAACGGTTGCTACAATATTTTTTTTATTTAAGAAGATGTGACGCCTATATTCTAGTACGGAAATATTGATATTTTTTACATAAAAACATGGATGCAGTTATGTTGGGATTAATAAGGATATAAAATATTGACGCATTATCGATATTTTTGCATTTAAACATGGATGGAGAATTAATTAATGTAATTTTTTTTTTTAATTCTCAAACAAATAGCATAGAGATGAAGGATTAATTGAGGAGTAAAATGGTTCATCAGTTAACTTTTTAAATGATGAATATCAACCTCGCAATATATGACCTTGATTAAATAACATAACAAAACAGAAACACTGTATTAGTTTAAGTTAAAAATAATAATAATGCTCATCCTTTTTTATTGTAATATTGATACTCAATTTTTGAATGTAAATTATTGTAAAATAAAGTTTTCTGATTAATAATTAATGGAACAAGAATAAGAAACAACTTCAACTGAAATTTTGAGGTCCTAAACAATATTTTTTTTGCAATTATAATTCTTCTAACTTCCAAAGGCTTATGCCCGGGACTACAGGCCCTTCATCTCTTCGCGAGCTTTCCGAATTGTCATCAAACGTTCAAATCGGAGTTTTCTAAACAACATTCATTGTTGTTTAAAGTTTGGAACAATGCATCGATTTTTATTTCAAAAACATTAATGATGTGCCGATGTTTTATAAAGCATATGTAAAACAATTCATTCTTTCATATTTATTTAAAATTGACATATGTAAAACAATTGTTAATGTTTATATTATACTTTAATTAGATGAAATTATTATTTAAGTAATTTTGTAAAATTAGTAACTATATTCGCATGTCTATAATCAAAATTGCGGTTGTCACGTCAACATTTATTTTTGTTTTATAATTAGAAAGGTTCCGTACCTGCAATTGAAAAAGATAGTTTATCTTGCATATTGAAAAAAGTCAACTAATTTCTTCCCTTCTATGTTTTTCTTGCATGTAAAATCGATATCCGAATTATCTTGCATATTGAAAAAGATAGTTTATGTTACATGTACCTGCAATTCAATAAAATATCGATTTCATTTAAAACAAAAAGTAGTAAATTGAAAAAGATAGTTTATCTTGCATATTGAAAAAGATAGTTTATCTTGCATGTAAAATTTTCAAATTATCGAATTCATTTAAAACAAAGTCAACTAATTTCTTCCCTTGTATGTTTTTCTGTTGCGGGAATTGTATGTAAACAGTGTAACGAGTCGTTTTGAATAGGAACAAACCATAGGGACAAGATATCCGAATTATACCCGAATTATCCCCGTTTAATTCTTTTATGGGGTGATGCTAAACCGAACGCCGAATTATTCGGTTGACCGAACTTTGACCGAATTAAACCCGAATAATTCCCGAATTTTACGAACTTTTCCCGAATTTTACGAATTATTCACGAATTTTTCCAAGAACAATTTTTGTTTTTGTTTTTTTTTGCTCCCTTGCAGGACTGAGATTTCTAATCTGGATAATTCCGAATCATTCCCGAATTATTTCCAAATCACGAATTTTTGATCTTGCCGAACCAAACCCGAATTATTCATTTGTCACTATGGAACAAACTAGAGTAGTGGCCTGTAATTAACTGTTGTTATTGATTTTCCCCACAAAAATTCATGCGTTTTCAACACACCCTGTATGTTGTCGAACACGTATTCTCATAGTGACAAATGAATTATTCGAGTTTGGTTCGGCGAGATTAAAAATTCGTGATTTGGGAATAATTTGGGAATAATTTGAGTATAATTTGAGAATGATTCGGAATTATCCAGATCAAAAATCTCAGTCCTGCAAGGGAGCAAAAAAAAAAAAAAAAAAAAAATTGTTCTTGGAAAAATTCGGAAAAAATTCATGAATAATTCGTAAAATTTGGGAATTATTCAGATTTAATTCGGTCAAAGTTTGGTCAACCGAATAATTCAGCGTTCAGTTCTGCATCACCCCAAAAAAGAATTAAACGAATATAATTCGGGTATCTTGTCACAATGTGTATCCTCTGCATATACTCAAAAAGAAAATATTTTGAATGTAATGCATATCAGCCGTCTGATTAGGATTGAAGCCAATTCGGCTCTATCTATGACGCACAAAGCCCTTTACTATTAGTGCAGATGTCAATCAGATGGTCTAGATTTATTAACGCACGGTGAGTTAATGCAAAGGACACAAATTCGTATGTTGTCTGTGGGAGAAACAAATTTGTTGTTATTTAAAAGGAATAATAAGAACCTGTTATTCTGATTCTAACTATTTAATTTTTTTTATGCGTGAATTTCAACGATGTAATTTTTTCTAACTGAATTTCAGTCAAGATTTATGTAATCTTTTTATATGCGAATTTTAAGAATGTAATCTTTTTTGGGGTAGAACGCATGAGTCGCATCCCTATGCATGTGCCAATGTCTAATGAGAAGATGGATATTCGTAGGATCTACTAAGTTTGAAGTTTATACAATACAAAAGAAAAAAAAAAAAAACTTCAATCCATTTTTATTTTAGACAATAACATGACGGATCGTATGCTATTTATAGCACCTAAGTCTTACTCTTTTTTTGTGTACCTAACCCATACCATAAAGAAAAAAGAAAAAATTATGCCTAAAGCCTAATCTGCGATTTATTAAAAATATACGTCGCCCACTGTCTATTTTTTTAACAGGTCTCACCTAGCTCTAGTTGATGTTTGATTAGATGGCCATTTTTATAAAACAATGTACTTCTTCATAGTTATTCTTAAAAAAAACATTTATGACCTTTATAAACTTGTAATTTTTTTCCATTCTTAAATATAAAAAAATTGTACTTCTTATATAATTTTGAGAAATATTGATCACATTTTTATATTTTTGTTATGTCCCATCCATTTTATGGGCTATTTCATTTACTAAGAGATTCACGTGTGTCATGAAATGATACCTATGTAGACTTACTTGTCCATTTTCCATCGTATGGGTTCCACAGTTGGAGCACAACATAAATAGATGTGTCCAGAGAGGAGCACCCAACTGAAAAATACGTGTCAAAAGACACATCTACTTACCTCTAGTGCATTGACACGCGTTTGCCTATGTGTCAAAAGGTCCCAATTCCGAAAGTCCAGGCAATAAGATAATCACACTTGTGTTTTTTTTTTAATTAAATGAAAAAAGAAACAAATATCCCATAATAGTTTTTTTTTTTTTAATGATGAAAGGAGTGGGTGCCTTCTCCCTCCGATTTTCGTATTCATAATCATAACTTATTTTGAAGGAAATTAAATCTATAACATCGAATTTTCAGATCAAATTTCATACCACAAACGCAGAATTATTTTAAGTTCTTGCATGAAGCAAATTCTAAATAATTTAGTGTTCTAGTTTCTACTGAAAATAAGTTCGAAACAATAACAAATTAAATGTATATGTTGAGGATAAATAAATTTTTTGAATGACAGTCAATGAATTCCTTAGAGGACAGTTTTGGTTCATAAAAAAAAAATACATAAACTTAATAAATTTCAACTTATTTTTTTAGACTTCAAGCAACTTTTATTTCTAGTGTAAAATGGCAGGTACAGTCTATATCCCAGAATCATATGTGTCTCTTTGTAAGCTTTCCGAAATAGAGTCATTGATAAAAACTGAAATTTTCTATATCTATTCTTATATTGAACATGTAGATGTTCTGATTCGCGAACGACTATAATTCAAAGATGAAATTTCAGATTAAATATCAACTATCCGATCAAATAGTTTGCCTTTTTTATTATATGCATTTTTTTAATATTTTTTTACATGTAGAAATATAAATTTATTTAGATACGTACTCGTTACATGTACTCGCCACAAGTCTATTTAGTTTCTTGGGTTGTATGGGAAGTAATACGTGATGTGGCAAAATGACTTATTTTGGTCCTTATTTCTTTCCATCTTTTAAATATCATTTAAGAAAAATTTAGATTAATTGATAATTAATTTACATTTGGATCAAATTATGAAAATACCTTTGTTTATTTTTTATTGTTGAATAACTATTTTTTTTCATTAGTCTATTTTTTGTGAGAATTATTTTTTATTCTCTTATAATATGTTTCCGTTGCAATGTATGGACATGATACTACTCACAAGTTGTTTGTTTAAAGTTTAAAAACTCATTTGCATTATTTTTTTAGATTCTTTATGTCTGCATTAATCTATATTGATTAAAATAAATTAATATTCATACAAATTAATTTTCAACAAATTACCTAACTTCTGTTGCAACATTAATTGAACTTTCTTTTTTCGTATAATATCTAGAGGTTTATTTGTTTTAATTGTATTTTGCACAAAATAAGACTTTATTCATAATTATAATGTTACTCAAATAAATTAAAACGAGAGCAGAAGAAACTCTTTGAATTCTTATATTTGAATTGTCCTGCACTAAAAAGAAGAGGTAGCACAGTTGGTTAGAAAAAAAAAATTAAGACCGTTAATTCCTCAAAAATTGAGAATTTGATTTTCCTTGCGAATTTTCAGTTTCTACAAAAGTTTTAAAAAAAAAAAAAAAAATTGTCCTGCACATTCTCTCTCTAAGTCTTATTCAAGGTGTTGTGGCGATAAAGGGGAGATGAGCAATATTCAAAATAATTGTGGGTAAGGGAGAAGGTAAAATAGATATCTTAATAAAGCTATTAATGTAAGAACTGTTATGAATATAATGGATAGTTCATTCTTTTGTAACTCCCAATATTAATCTCCACTACCCCACTACCATTGGAATTTATATCCCACTACTATTTAGAATTCATTTTGTATTTATTATTGTAATGACTTTTCATTTACAATTGGTAGCCTATAAATAGATGCATTGTAATCTTGTATTGTACACATGAGAAATATATGAATAAGAGATAGTCATTATTTACATTCTCTCCATCTTGTTTGTGTTTGTTTATTTTTGCTTTATAACACGTTATCAGCACGAGAGCTCTCCTATTTGAAGGTTTAAGGTAATATTTTTAATATTTAATTATGTTACCTTTTTATATTATATTATGATAATATTATGTTATCTTTTTACATTATTTTGTGTTAAACATAGATTATGTTAATGACATGGCCCGAAGCCATCTGATAATATTATTATGTTAATTTAATGGCTCGAAGCCATATGAATATAAATTATGTTAATGAAATTGGCCCGAAGCCATTTCATCAATTTTATCAATTGACCCGAAGTTCAATTATAGAATTAAATTATTGAAGCCACATGTTAATCATAAATTTATAATTTGTAATCTTTTTTTTTCATAATATACGGTATTAGATTTAACAAAGCTTCATTATAATTAATGATTAAAGTTCCGACACCTTTAAATTTCCCTTTTATTTTAATTAATTTATTTATTTTCTTTTTGTTGATTTGCTCTCTGTATTATACGGATAGTTTGATTTGTATTAAATAATTACATTAAAATATATATATATATGAGTAAGGCTACGCTACTTCGCGAATTAAACGGGCTGTTTTAATTCGCGCTCATATCTCTAGTTTCGAAGTCCAAATAACCGATCCAAACAGTTAGATGTTTAATCTATATTAAAATGTGCTTGGAGACCAAATTTTACATTTTTTGGAATTTTTTTACTATTTATTAAGATGATTTGAAAATCGCTGTTTTTATTAAAATTCTGCACCATTAAAAAACAGCAATTTTCAAACCATCTTAATAAATAGTAAAAAAATTCTAAAAAATGTAAAATTTGGTCTCCAAGCACATTTTAATATAGATTAAACATCTAACGGTTTGGATCGTCTATTTGGATTTTGAAACTAGAGATATGAGCGCGAATTAAAATAAACCGTTTAATTCGCGAAGTAGCGTAGCCTTACTCTATATATATATATATATATATATATATATATATATATATTGATTCGTATAAAACAGAGAGTGTTCAATACAACACTAAAAAAAAAAAAAATTATTAGATCCATTCAATATTAATTTTTGTTTTTATAGTATTGAATATTATTTAACTTACTTAATATTTTTGTGATAGTATCATTATGTTGAACCTTGCCAAACTTGAATTTGTGGCTCTTGACATTACGGAAAAAAATTACTTATCATGGGTGTTAGATGCTGAAATTCATTTAGATGCAAATGGCCTTGGAGAAACAATCAAAGAAAGTAATACCATCTCTAAACAAGATAAGGCCAAAGCTATGATCTTTCTTCGTCACCACCTTCATGAAGGATTGAAAGCTGAATATCTTACGGTAAAAGACCCACTTACTTTATGGAAAAATTTAAAAGAAAGATATGATCACCAGAAAACTGTTATTCTCCCAAAAGCTCGTTATGAATGGATGCATTTGAGATTACAAGATTTTAAAACTGTAAGTGAGTTTAACTCAGCAATGTTTAGAATTAGTTCTCAACTAAAATTATGTGGAGAAAATATTACTGATCAAGATATGTTAGAAAAAACATTCTCCACTTTTCATGCATCCAATATACTCTTACAACAACAATATCGTGAAAAAGGTTTCACGAAATATTCTGAATTGATTTCTTGCCTTCTTGTGACTGAACAAAATAACGAGCTTTTGATGAAAAATCATGAATCCCGTCCAACTGGTTCTGCTTCATTCCCTGAAGTGAATGTAGCAATGCATAACAATTATGGACAATTTCAAGGACGTGGACGTGGCAATGGCCGTGGCCGCGGTCGAGGCCGCGGTCGAGGTTATTATCGTGGTGATCATTCTAAGAACATATCTCTCCACCAGAAGTGGAAAAATAATGAAGAAAAAACTGAGAAAGAAAAAAGTGGGCATAATAAAGAACAAGAGAATTCATGCTATCGTTGTGGTGGTAAAGGTCATTGGTCACGTACCTGTCGTACACCAAAGCATCTTGTTGACCTATATCAAGCATCACTAAAGAATAAGGAGAAAAATATCGAAACGAATTTTGTTTGTGATGACAATTTCGATATTAGCCAACTTGATGTTACTCATTTGGATGTTGCTGATTTCTTTACCGAAGACAATAAAAACTAATCACTTGATTAGTGTTGATAGAATATAAAAATAAATAGATTAATAAATTTTTGTTTTGTTGTTGGATTAGTGATAAAAAAAATAATAATAAAATTTTATTTTTTTGTTGTTTGTTGTTGGAGTATCTCTGTTGTAATTTCTTTTTAAGGAAATACAATTTTATTTAGTCATTTATTGTATCATTGATTAACATTTTTTATATATATTGATTAGTTTTTTTTTTATGTTTCTTTCAAGAATGAATATTTCTTTGGTTAACAGCGACATCAATAATGAAGAGATATGTCTTGTCGAAAGTGCAACAACTCATACCATTCTTAAAGATAAAAAATATTTTTCTTATTTAGTAATGCAAGAAGCCAATGTTAGTACCATTTCGGGTAGTACAAATTTAATAGAAGGCTCCGGAAGAGCTATATTGTTGTTACATGGAGGACCTCAACTTTATATTGATGATGCACTATATTCTTCTAAGTCTCAAAGAAATTTATTAAGTTTTAAGGATATCTGCCGAAATGGATACCATATTGAGACAACTAATGAAGA
Source organism: Carex rostrata (assembly GCF_964058835.1). Classification (NCBI taxonomy): domain Eukaryota; kingdom Viridiplantae; phylum Streptophyta; class Magnoliopsida; order Poales; family Cyperaceae; genus Carex; species Carex rostrata. Next base: position 7,030,229 of record NC_135925.1, read on the forward strand.
AAATGTTGAATATCTATATATAACTAGCAAAATCTCAAATAAAAAGTGCATATTGGAAAAATTATCTATGTTTTCCTCCGGTTTATACTACACATATATTAGTTCAATTGAATCACATGTTATTGTAAACCAGAAGTTTACAAATAAGAATATGTTTATAGTTTGGCATGACCGGTTAGGCCATCCCGGATCAATAATGATGCGAAAAATAATAGACAATTCATGTGGACATTCATTGAAAAACCAGAAGATTTTTCAATCTAATGAATTGTCATGCGCTGCGTGTTCTCAAGGAAAGTTGATTATTCGACCATCACCAGTGAAAATAAAAAATGAATCTCTTACATTTCTAGAACGTATACATGGTGATATTTGTGGACCAATACACCCATCATGTGGACCATTTAGATATTTTATGGTTTTAATTGATGCATCAACAAGATGGTCACATGTAAGTTTATTATCAACTCGCAACCTGGCGTTTGCGAGATTACTTGCTCAATTAATCCGATTAAGAGCACATTTTCCTGCTTATCCAATTAAAAAAATACGTCTAGATAATGCTGGTGAATTTACTTCTCAGACATTTAATGATTATTGTATGTCTATTGGAATTGATGTTGAACATCCTGTAGCTCATGTCCATACACAAAATGGACTTGCAGAATCATTTATAAAAAGATTACAATTAATTGCAAGACCATTACTTATGAAATCTAAACTTTCAATATCTTGTTGGGGACATGCTATTTTGCATGCAGCAGCACTAATTCGCATTAGGCCAACTAGCTATAATGAAACTTCCTCTTTACAATTAGTTTTTGGTCACATACCTAATATTTCCCATTTAAGAATTTTTGGATGTGCGGTATATGTTCCAATTGCTCCACCACAACGCACTAAAATGGGACCTCAAAGGAGGTTGGGAATTTATGTTGGATTTGAATCTCCATCTATAATAAAATATTTGGAACCAATGACAGGAGATTTATTCACGGCTAGGTTTGCCGATTGTCATTTTGATGAATCAAAATTTCCAACATTAGGGGGAGAAAATAATCAGCTGGAAAAAAACATTAGTTGGAATGAATTATCATTATCACATTTTGATCCTCTTACTAAAGAAAGTGAACTAAATGTTCAAAAGATAATTCATTTGCAAAGATTAGCTAACCAATTGCCAGACGCATTTACAGACTCAAAGAAAGTGACCAAATCACATGTACCAGCTGCTAATGCTCCAATAAAAGTTGATGTCCCTGTTGGACAAACTAATGAGATTATGACACGCATGAAGCGTGGAAGACCAATTGGTTCCAAAGATAAAAATCCTCGAAAAAGAAAAGGAGCAAAGAATGAAAATGGCCAGGTCGAGGATATGATAGAAAAAATTCCAGAAGAAAATCAAATTATAACTAATATTGGAGTTCCAGCAGAAACTCAAGAATCTAAAATTAGTGAAAATGAAGAGATCTCGATAAACTATATCATGAACGGAATAAGATGGAACCGAGATAAAATTGATATTAATGATATTTTTGCATATAATGTAGCGCTAGATGTAATGAATAATGAGGATCATGAACCAAAATCTATTAATGAATGTCGACAAAGAAATGATTGGCCAAAAATGGAAAAGCGCAATCGAGACAGAATTAAACTCCCTTGAAAAACGAAAAGTTTTTGGACCTGTAGTTCCAATACCTGAAGGCGTAAAACCAGTAGGATACAAATGGGTATTTATGCGAAAGAGAAATGAAAAAGGTGAAATTGTAAGATATAAAGCGCGACTTGTAGCTCAAGGATTTTCGCAAAGACCTGGAATTGATTATGAACAAACATACTCACCTGTGGTGGATGCAACAACTTTTCGGTACTTAATTAGTCTGGCAGTACATGAAGGGCTCGATTTGCGCCTAATGGATGTTGTTACAGCCTATTTATATGGCTCACTTGATAATGATATATATATGAAAATCCCTGAAGGATTTAAGATGCCTGAAGCATGTAATTTGGGTTCTCGAGAACATTATTCAATTAAATTGAATAAATCTTTATATGGATTAAAGCAATCTGGACGCATGTGGTATAACCGTCTCAGTGAATATTTATTGAAACATGGATATAAAAACGATACAATTTGTCCATGTATTTTCATGAAAAGCACTGGAAATGAGTTTGTTATAATTGCAGTTTATGTTGATGATCTAAATAACATTGGAACTCATGAAGAGCTTCAAAAAGCAGTAAATTGTTTAAAGGAAGAATTTGAAATGAAAGATCTTGGAAAGACAAAATTTTGTCTTGGATTGCAAATTGAACATTTAAAAAATGGTATTTTTGTGCATCAAGAAACTTATGTTGAAAGAATGCTAAAAAGGTTTTATATGGATAAATCACATCCGTTGAGCACTCCAATGGTTGTAAGATCATTAGATGTGAATAAAGATCCTTTTAGACCTCGAGAAAACGAAGAAGAACTACTTGGTCCCGAAGTACCATATCTAAGTGCTATAGGAGCACTTATGTATCTTGCTGGGCATACAAGACCAGATATATCATTTGCTGTAAATTTATTAGCAAGGTATAGTTCTTCTCCTACGCGAAGGCATTGTAATGGAATTAAACATATACTTCGCTACCTCCGAGGTACAATGGATATGGGTTTGTTCTTTTCAAAGGTATCCAAATTAGAATTAATTGGTTATGCGGATGCTGGATATTTATCTGATCCTCATAATGACCGATATCAAACGGGCTATTTATTTACATGTGGTGGAACAGCTATATCATGGCGATCTGTGAAACAAACTATAACAGCCACATCTTCTAATCATGCAGAAATTTTAGCAATACATGAAGCAAGCCGAGAATGTGTTTGGTTAATGTTACGTTAAGAAAATTTTTATAATAGAAAAATAATAATAATAATGAGAATGTTTAAAACATAATAAAAAAAATATATATATATATTTTGTTGTTGAACTAGGAGTTGAAGATTAAAACAATTATAACATAACATTAGTCTGAAATTTCGAAACAGTCAGACTTAATCAAATCTTGAAATTTATACCTTACATAAATTAAAGATTTATTAAGAAATATGGAGATTTTTGTATACATATCTATATATGTATATTCTTCTTTTAGTAATATCAAACAAGTGGAGGGTCTATTTTGAAAAATGTCCAAAATGCATGTAAACAATTCAACCCTCTCTCTCCCTTCATTGCTCCCTTGTGTGTTTGCTGCCAAAAGAAAGAGAAGGAGAGATCATCTCTTCTCTCTCAAAAATCCACCAAGAAACCTTGAGAAATTGAAGAAAAGAATGGAAATTGTTGAGAATCTCTCATTCTAGTGGCCATTTAGCTTCCCCATTGGTACTCCCTTTCTCTCCTCTCTCATCAAAAATCTGAATTTTATCTCTATTGCTAGGGTTTTGCTCAAATCTGAAATGTTTGTATAAATGATGAGTAATCTATCTCCATTATGCTTCTAGGTTGTTAATTTAGTGATTCTCTTCTCAATTCTATCTTAATCTTGATTTTCTATCTAGGGTTTGGTTCAAATCCGAAAATTAGAGAAATATTTTGATTTGTCTAGTCTAATCCAACAAACAAAGGTGTTGATTGGTAAGTTCTTCTCTCACTCTCTTAATATCTGAAATTAATTTGGTGTTGATCTCTTTTCTTTGTTCCCTCTTTTGTGTATGGTGATAGGTAAACAAAGTCATAATATTTTTGAGGAAGTGCTAATATTGTCTCTGAAAGGCTTAATATTTATTGAGTATGGTGATAATTAAACAAAGTTATAATATTTTTGAGGAAGTGCTAATATTGTCTCCGAAAGGCTTAGTATTTATTGAGTATGGTGATAATTAAACAAAGTCATAATATTTTTGAGGAAGTGCTAATATTGTCTCCGAAAGGCTTAATATTTATTGAGTATGGTGATAATTAAACAAAGTCATAATATTTTTGAGGAAGTGCTAATATTGTCTCCGAAAGGCTTAATATTTATTGTGTATGGTGATAATTAAACAAAGTCATAATATTTTGATGAAGTGCTAATATTGTCTCCGAAAGGCTTAATATTTATTGAGAAAGGCTTGATCACTTATTCCAAAATGGATTATCTTAAGGAAAGTATATAGAAAATAATATCACTCAAGTAAGCATATCAATCGTCGAACAAATATTGAATTAAGTATATATGTTAATATAGGTGTAGGCTCGGTTGAGCAAGATTTTGCGGGATCTTTCGAGACGTCCGAACTATAAGTGCGAGATACGCTTTTCATAACCAGGTGCGGGGTTTCTGGACTTGTTTGATATTTTATATTCAGAATTAAACTGTGTTTCGATTGACATGTTGATTATTGATTGAATTGCATTATCGGATTGTGTTGCATATGCATTGCATTGCCCAAATAAGTGAAACTTGAATTGTTTTATCTGATTGATTTGCATGCTGGTATGGTTATTAATTGTGTTGATCTGAATGATCTGATTTTGGAATTAAAGTCACCGTGCTTCATATCACCATTGGTTGGTGGATATGGTATTATTGTTATCCACCGTGATGACGTTACCCAGGGGGTGAAATCAGATTTGTCAAAGTCTCTGCAGAGACTTTGATGCCCAGTGTTCTAAAGCTTTAGATCGTCTGGCCCTCGGCAGTTCCCAGTACCGGTTGGGACGAGGGGTAAGTGACTTTGTATTATGATTGTGGTTATATGTGACTTGTGCATCAGAGGCATTACCCAGGGGGTAATGCATTTGGATGGTCAATTTGCTTTATATGGATTTTCTGGATGTGAATTGAAACCAGACTTTTAATTAAACGGTTAGGCCTGTAACTACAGATGAGTGTCATGAGAAAAGGTTTTACCTGGCGCAGCCGTCTGTAGGTGTCTGTAACCCTACAGATGAGAGGGAACGAATTGGGGTCCAGATTGGTGGAACATTTGTAGTTACTACCAGATATTCTGAAACCGAGTTAAACCAAATATTGTGTGATTGAATTTCATCTTGACAATTCTGAATTGTGATTTCATTTGGATGTATGTTGTTGGATTTATGCATTCTTGTTTATATATGGTTATAAACTGATAGGAGCTTTATTTGTGTTTTATTTTTGAATATAATCTGTGATTGCAAGTCCAGGAACGATTTGTGGCAATTTATCGCACTGAGAATTTATTTCTCATCCCCTCTTTTGGGTAAATTTTTCAGGTGCTGGTTCGGCTGATCCGGGAGAGGCACGAGGTCGGTAGGCCCTGGTTTCACCGCTGCCTAGCTTGTCTGGTATTGTGACATTAGAGATTATGTATATAGTTATGTTTTGGTTATATATATATATTCTCTATGTCATTTTGTGATGCGTATCCATCGAGATACGGGTTTTGTATACTGTAACCTGACCAGCTGGGATTTGTGATCTGTTTATGTTATTTATTGGTTTTGTTTGCGCGTTATGTTTTACTTTCTATCATATCGTAATTGCCTAGTAGGTATACGGGCAACCGTATGCCTACGGCAGGAGCATCTGTCACGCCTCGTGGGCCTCGGGGTGTGACAGTTAAGATCTGTGATTCAGCACATTCATCAAACATGTGGCTTGTCTTCTGAAAAAATGATCCCGACGATCATATATGAAGATAATACTGCATGTATTGCTCAATTAAAGGAATGATACATTAAAGGAGATAGAACAAAACATATTTCACCAAAATTCTTTTTCACACATGATCTCCAAAAGGAAAATACTATTAATGTTCAGCAAATCCGTTCAAGTGAAAATCTAGCAGATTTATTCACTAAGGCGCTTCCTACTACAATATTTGAAAAACTAGTTCATAATATTGGAGTTCGCCGACTTAAAGATTTTGTCATGAGGGGGAGTTAATACGCATTAAAAGAATAATGTACTCTTTTTCCTTCACTAGGTTTTTATCCCATAGGGTTTTTCCTAGTAAGGTTTTAATGAGGCATATTCTTATATAATGGACATCCAAGGGGGAGTGTTATGAATATAATGGATGGTTCATTCTTTTGTAACTCCCAATATTAATCTCCACTACCCCACTACCATTGGAATTTATATCCCACTACTATTTAGAATTTATTTTGTATTTATTATTGTAATGACTTTTCATTTACAATTGGTAGCTTATAAATAGAGGCATTGTAATCTTGTATTGTACACATGAGAAATATATGAATAAGAGATAGCCATTATTTACATTCTCTCCATCTTGTTTGTGTTTGTTTATTTTTGCTTTATAACATAACATTTAGTCCAGTGTAAACATAATAATTTCGATATAAATTGCAATTTTAAAATCTAAAAGAAACGAAATTATTTTTAAATATTAAATAGTATGGTCTTTAATTTTTAGTTTTTTACTAAAAAAAAATAAAACCACTAAGGTGATCAAATAGTTATGTCAAACATAGAAACCTCAGAACCCAATGGAATCAACGGTTTTGATTGAAAATATCTTTAAAAAAAATAAAATAAACGAACTCTACAACATTAGCACATTAACTCAAACAATTATGACCTTTATTTGTTCAGATCTAGATTCAAACATGTCTCCAACTAGGGCTGGCAAAAAAATTCGTAGTTCATGATTCGATTCGAGTTTGATTCAGGTTTGATTCGAGTTTAATTCGATTCGAAATTAGTTTGAATTGAAACGAATCAAACCAGGTTCAATTCGAAATTAATTCAAACTAAATTCAAACTGGGTATGGTTCAATCGAAATGGGTTCGCGAACTTTTATGGTTCGAATCTCATAATAACACCGGCCATTCATTTATCTGATAAAATTAAAACTCAAGATAGAGAGTCATAATTTAACCAATTTGACGCTTTCTCGCTCTCAATAACCTAGTTCTATCTCTGCCTCTCCCTGACTCACTTTTCCTCTCGTTCTAAAACCTAGCAGACGCTCTCGACGACTAGCCGTTTCTCCGGCCTAGACGATTGTCTCTCCTCCGCCTTCTATACCTTTCGGATTCTCACTTCATTAGATAGTCCGATCGAGGATTTGATCGAGTGAGCACTCGAGGTACGATTACTTGTTTTACTGCATATTCCAGTTCTTGTACTTAATTCTCTTTTTACCATTATTTGTTATGATGTATTTTTTCATGAACAATTTTTCAACTTAAAAACACTCATTTCATACCGGTGAAAGGAAGCCGTGTGAATTTTGTCCTGCGAGAAGAAAATTAATATATAAACTACCGGTATAACTAGGGTTACTAAAAAAAAAATTAGTTTGTAATTCGATTTAAAAAATGTGTAGTTCGCAATTAATTCAATTCAAAATTAGTTTAATTCGAAATTAGTTTGATTTGAAACAAATCAAACCCAGTTCAGTTCGAATCTTATTCAAATCAAACTCAAACTAAGATAAGTTCGATTCGGTTTGATTCGTTGCCACCCGTCTCCAACAGTAGACTTCAATCCCTTTGTTTTGTTCTGTTAGTTTCTTTATGTCAAGTACAATTCAGTTTGGTTCCGTTTCGTCTTTCGACCATTGACACCAATTGAAAGATCATTTCGGACAATTCTTTAATGGCAGTGGAAAGGTTCAATGGTATCAGATCAAATTTGATCCAACGCTCGATCAGTACAGTTCATATCCACATCGAGATATGTGCAGACAATTTTAAATTCACTCCAATCAAATTTACATGAATCTTGATGCATATTGGACGGCGTCGACTGACCATCGGACCGTATCTGATATTTTGGTCCTATGGTCATCAGACTGCTCCATACTCCTTTAACACCTAATTAACAACCGTCTTATCGTTGTTAATTTATCTCTGCTTTACAGAGCACCTGGGAAAGACGTAGAGATAAAAAAAATTTATATAAAAAAAAAGGCAGAATTAAGCTGCGGGAGGTGCCTGTTCTCTTCCACTAGGTGAGTGCAACGATGATCTCTCTTCTTTAGAGTATTAGCGTAACACCATTACACGCTCCTAAAGTGTTTGTGATTTGGTTCACACTAACAGAATTATTTTTTTAAAAGAATACTACCAATCGTCTACAAAATGTACCTATTTTTTTGTTCGGTACATCTAGGGGCGTACTCAGGCTTTTGAACTATGGAGATCAAACATGAATAGAAGTCGATCATATAAAAATTTTATACTCTAAATGAAGATCAATTTTACAGTATTTGTAATATTTTGATCTAAACTATACATAAAATTACATATACATACATAAATTTTGAAAATAAATGTGAAACAATTGACCCATTTGGTGTTATTACCTCTGCCCCCTGGATACATCCGTACATGATTCATTTTTTTCCACTTTAAAATCCATACCGAATTCACTTTTTAAACATACAGAGTTCACTCCTTTTCGAGCGGACAAAATGATGAACCAATGCTAGACGAGATCTAAGCAATTTTTCATTGGACAAACAAAATGACTATCATTTTTTCAATAAAGATGGAATTAGATTTCCAACATACAACCTCTCATACACATGAGACATTAGCTTAATCACTGGACTGAAAAATTCTCCACTCAAAAGTGGTATATGATTAATGTCTAAAGTTAAAGAAACCTAAGTTGATGATTCCAACTTGAACCGTCCTAAATTATTTATGTTTTGTGAAACCTAAAGTTAAGTCACGGCTTAATTTATTCTTTGTTTAATTATAATTTGTAGCTTAAGTCAAGGCCTAAGTTGGGTTTTTATTGTCTCCTCTGCATGCAATCCTGATTAAAAATAAATCGAAAATAAGATGATCAGGTTAAAAATAACATCACATAATATGAAAAAAAAACGTTATTTTAATTAAAAATATAAAAAACATCAGCAGATAATTAGAAATAAATTGAAAATAAAAAATAACATTATATTAATTTATATTTTCAAAAATAATAATACACTGACAATCAAATTTTTTTCCTTACTAGCAAGAAACATAAAGGAATCGAAATTGCTTACTCATTGATGATAACAAAATGAAAAGGAACGAAATATTACTAATTATAAAACAACAACAACAACAACAACAACAACAACAACAACAACTAAGCCTTTAAACCCAAACAAGTTAGAATAAGTTAAAAATGAAACTCAATCAGAGCCACAAAGTCATAGTAAAAAAAAATTATATTCTCAGAATTAATACATAATATCTTTAATTAATTTATACAAATATAGTATGCTTACTCAAAAGATGGTAGAGAAAAGATATATCAATAGAAAATCAAAATCGCAAGATTTAAATCTAGAGATGAAATAAACTTAAGAGTAAAGATGTTGTCCCCCTTGAATCTGTCCCCTATCTGTCCCCCTAACAACTTTCTTTTTTTGTTCCCTCACATGGTCAAAATCTACCATCTTCAATCTTCAATCTTCTCACGTGGCGAGGAGAGCGTGGTGCACCGTCGAGATCCGGTGAGGAGAGCGTGGTGCACCGTCGAGATCCGGCGAGGAGAGCGTGGTGCACCGTCGAGATCTGACGAGGAGAGCATGGTGCACCGTCAAGATTCGGCGGGGAGAGCGTGGTGCACCATTGGAGAGGGTCCATGCTAGCCCAGCGAAGGTTGTCACAATGCAACATATGAATACTTCATTAGTTAGATATGAATACTTCAGTTGTTAGATATGCGTACTTCATGTTACATATGAATACTTCTTGGAAGAGGTGGGATGAGAGAGATGAATCTGACTTTAAATTTTGAATTGTATAAATTATTTCGAACATGTATGAATACTTCGTAATCGTCAGTATGAATAATTCTTTAGTTAGATATGAATACTTCATTGTTTTAGATATGCATACTAGTATGTTAAGAATATTTCTTGGTCCCAATCTGGGCAAGTGTGAATATTATTAGTGTCAGATGTGAATATTGTTAGTGTCATGTGTAAATACTTTATTAGTTAGATATGAATAGTTATATATATGAATATTTCATTTGTTATATATTGAGTACTTCATTAGTTAAATATGAATACTTCATTTGTTATATATGCATACTTCATGTTAGATATAAATACTTCTTGGAAGATGTGGGTGAGGGATGAATTTGATAATGAATTTTGAATTGTATAAATTATTTTGAACATGTATGAATACTTCGTAATCGTCAGTATGAATACTTCTTGGAAGAGGTGGGGTGAGAGATGAATCTGACTTTGAATTTTGAATTGTATAAATTATTTCAAACATGTATGAATACTTCATAATCGTCAGTATGAATACTTCATTTGTTTAGATATGAATACTTCTATATTTAGATATGAATGATATATAGTTTCGCTGTAGTGGTCCCCAATCTTGGCAAATGTCGCTTTCAGACGATTGCGGTCCCCAATCCAGGCTGTCACAAGACGTCAGCGGTCCCCCTGGTTGTTACTGGTCCCCTCCAGCTTGTGTTTACATATGACAAATAGTTATGATAATAAGTATGAATACTATAAATTCGTAGGTATGAATACTATACGTTTTGACTATTAATAAGATAGCATTAATCTTGCTCTTTGGTGGTAGTTAACACGTTTTAACTATTTTTTTTGTCTTTTAGTGCGGGGGACAGATAGGGGACTGAAGTAGGGGGACTGTTAGTCGATCCCTAAACTTAAACCATAGAGAGATGGCTTAAGTTAATTCTGCCTCTAGACCAAACTCGTTAAGTTAGACCAACCTAATTTTAGACTTACATCTAATTAAACCGACTTAACTATTTTTGTATTTGGTGACTTAACTGAAGCCTAAATACCTTCATTTTTTTTGCACCTTTTAAGAGTTGTTAAGACACGTTTGGTGGCTTAATAGAGTGATTTTATAATTTTAAATTCCGTTGGCAAATGACAATTAGAAAATGCTTATTGTGGATATAGTTGTATTTACACAGTATTATTGCACCTTAGAATAACTAGACAGTATTTACGCAGACAAAATAACTGTGTACAAGGAGTCTGAATACATTGAAAAATTGTAATGTCCGAATAGACAAACCTGACACAGTGACACGCTAAACAATATTCCAAGAAGTTGCTGCACGCTTAGGTAGAAAGAAAAAGAATATTATGTAATACAGCACTTTTCTTTTATCCATGCAACTGGGGTAGCATATTATCTACCTTTTAATAATAGAAGAAAGAAACAAATATCACCAAAATGTCCAGCTAGACATATCTCATGATAATTAAAAAAAGTCTCATGCTTCCATTTATAAATGATAGCACTGCATTAACAATTAAAAAACCTGTTGGAAAATTGAAAGGTGCATCTTTTCTTAAATTGATCACAAGTCACAACGACACAACATGAGCAATTCGAAGAAAGGAGATGATGTGTGCTGTATGCCAGGGGCATTTTGGCAAACACCAACAAATTGCAGTTCATGTAATATGATTTTGCCAACAAATTTACAGTGACACCAAAAAAGAAAAGAAAAATGCACGTGTTAACCACCCAACCAGTACCGACATTATGTTGCCTCTTTTGTGCTTAAATTAAATTTAAACATCTGGCAACAACGATGTGTAAGATCTAGTAAACACAATAATTTTCTGAGAGGTTAATCCAAGGATAACAGCACTAACTGGACTGGTACAAGGGAGCGGTATTGATGTGATTTATACATGACAGTAACATGTATGATCAACTTGGACCTATGTCGACATGCCCTACAGTAATTCACCAACAAGTTCTTTCTACTTGTAATTTTGAAAGAAGAAAAACCAAAGATCAATTGGCCCAGTATGGCCAGTGGGCCATCTATCAATTAGGAACTCAGAAAAATATCAATCCGGAACTGTCTCAAATAAGCATTTAATACCAGGCATAATACAAACGATTTGGACAAGGAAGAAGTTGTAAAAAGCCACCTGTAAAATCAATATTGAGATAAACACGTATCAAATTTGCATTAGTAAATGAACATTAACTGTACCGAACCAAACCAATAAGGAGAAAATCTTAGACCATTGAAGCAATACTCCACTGTCAAAAGAGCCAGTCGATACCTTAGTCAATGGCCTCATCTAGGTGAGAACTCGCATTTTGTATTAACAAATAATCACATGAATTAGAAGTCTGATTTACCAGCACATATGCAACGCCAAAATGGTTTTGAAACCTACTGTCCCATCAAAATCTCCATTATTGAACATTTCCGCATTAAATTTGTTGAATTCACTCTTTTCCCATTCAAAGTCAAACTACTTTCAAACTTCCCCTTTTTTGCATTTACTGAAATTAATCTTGGTTAAATGTTGAGAAATATTAATTAAAAAGAGATATAACTATTCTATCCTCACCTTCAAGATACCAAATAAAAAAAAAAACACCAATTTGAATTTAAAAGTTCTCCCTTCCATTACTGTTCATGTACATGCTCTTTGTCTCTTTTCCTCCACCTCTGCCCCAACCCATATCTTTTTCTTCTTCCTTCAAAGTGTTCTCAAATAAACCCTTCTACTCACAATTCACCTATATATAAATGGTGAAGTGATATGGGTGTTTTCCAAATAACTAAGAAAGGAGTGATATGTTTTCTATAATTTAGATGATGAAGTAAATTATACTTTTTATGCTTTTAGAGTTAATTCTATTTTTATCACACTAATACCTTTTCCCGCATTTGTGTTCCTTGACTATACTGAAAAATAGCCAGCAGGTACATACTACAATACTGATACCGACCTAAATGGGATGGTAACAGGCCTATAAGGTTCCCCTTCCCACAGTGAACAGGTACCAGGCCAGTCTTAATACTGTTTATATATGCTAAGGCAGCTTCACTTGGGTTAATATCACATCAATACTAAGTCAATCCCCCTGGATCCAAACAACATTCTCTATCCCAACCAAATGAAAAGGTAGAAAATATAAAAAGTGTATCCTACAAGTAAAGCTTCACCAGATACATTAGTGGACTTCTTGTTGTAGAGCTGGGGTAACCGGTACCAGCCAGAATGTCTAAAGTTTCCAACAATATGGTGTTAAAATTTTATCATTACCGTATAAGCTATAAAATATTAGCAAGTCATAGGTTTAGGGCTGGAACAAATTATATAAGACGAGAGATACTGGTTGAATTATCTTTGGCAACATGGTGAGATTCAATGATGAAGATTAAAAGGAATGCTGTGCAACATAGGGCATGAGGGATATGAAGGTAAAGACATAACAGTCATTTTCATTTTTAATTAATACTAAGCAATACTTTGTAGAAAATTGCCTTACAAAATTCAGATATGGGGAACTTAAAAGGTTCTTAAGTTTAGATGGGATAATGGCAAATTTTGAAGCTTTGATGGGGAATATCTAATCTAGAAGTTCAATTAATATATTGAATATTTTCTCCTCTCTGCTGGTAGTGTTGCCTGGTTTTGGGGCTTGATTGCACAAGTCAATACAAATTGAGGCAGGTTTGCACTACGTTGAGCACAAGAGTTCACAGTAAATGGATTTTATAAGCTATGGGTCCAAGAAAGGGCTGAAATTAAAATATTGGGGCTTGGCTTAGGCTATAAAGGAAGTATGGAGTAACTACTACCTTTACCAGAAAAATTGTACTGCCTGAAGTTGCAATTGTTGCATCAGATAGCAAATATAATTTTCATTATCAATAGTAGTAAGTAGTAACAGAGGGTATCAAAGAATAGTACATTAATATTGTTAAAAAAAACGAAAAAACTAACTCAAATTAAGCTTGAATCTTCTTCGTTAAGCTCCAAAAATGGTTTTCCACTCCTTCGTTTTCTCAAAATAGTATCAGATTTCTTCATCAACTTCACATATTTCTTTCTCACCTTCAACAAAGGGTGCCTTTCAATCACAGTATCTTGCCCATTAACCTGATAAGCCTCTTTAAGCACCACAAAGCATGTCTTGTTCTTCAACAAGAGGTAGAACACGTGTGGATGCTTTTCAAACACCTTATCCACCTTTTGAGGAAGCCTTAAATGCTTCCGTAAGCAAAAAAGACGTCTCCTTTCTGCTGAATTATCGATAAAAATGCTCAATAATTCATGAAGAACACCTGCAACCCGTTTCTCGGCCACATCAGAATGCAGTTCCAGATCAGAGAAAGCTTTATAAGGAGATACGTAAGGCAACTTTTGAAAATAGTCAAGCCAATCTCTTATCTTGACTTTTAATCTAATTCCTTTGAAAGGAAACAAAGGGAAGTGAATGTCCGATCGGGACAAGAGCTCTAATTGTTCTCCAGATTCATTGATAGCATTCCTTTGCAATGTTGAAAGAGGCAATGTTTGACCCGGATCGGGAGCCTTTAACCACATCTCTCCATCCCCAATTTTCAATATTTCAAAACCAAATTTTAGAAGGTTCTCTTGGTTTTTCAGAAAATCATCAGGTAAACCCAAGTACCACAACATACCTTGAACAATCCGGAACGGAAGAATTCTTTCTCTAGACATTAGCACAAGACGCCTCAACCTATCCACAATATCTTCCATCTTTGCCTCATAAACCGTGTTTTCTTCTCGGTCAAGCTCAAATGCCTCCTGTGTAAGCTTAAACCAGGGAAGATTGTACTTGGGTCCTGTGAATTCCTCAAAAAAAGAGGGATATTTCCGGAGGAACGCCGTGACACGGCCTGATATCTCTAGCCGGCGATTTTGTTTTGAAATGGAAGAGATGGGAATGCCAACTTCAGGTGGAGAGAGAGAAAGGATGAGATTTTTGAGAGAGATCAGGATTTTGAGGTTTTTTTATTTGGTTAAGAGATCAATTGAGTCGAAGCAAGGATCTTTCTTCCATTTCATGGTCACAGTTACATGCGTGCATTGTTGAATGAGCGTGAGAGCTAGGGATTTGGATTGGTGGAGGGAGAGTTTGTATATTGGGTTTTTGGAGAGAGAAAGCATGGTTGTGTTCAGAGCTTAAGAAAGACTGCGATTCCAGAATTTTTGGAGAGAGAAAGCATTGTTTTGAGTGGATTATTCATATACTAAATTATCCAATAATTATTCGTTTCGTATCCGTATTCAAATCTGTATTCATAGATTATCCGCTCCATATCCGTTTAAGGCGAATTTAGTTTTGAATTTTAATATATGTATCCGTATTTGTATCTACTTATTGAAAGGCGGATACAGATAGTATCAACATTATCTGCTCCGAATTCGCTTTGTTTTCACTCCTATAATCACCATAGATCAAAATCCAACGATCTTAATTATGCATGACTGTGTAACTACATGACGTATCATAATCAGAATTTTCGCTTGACATATTATGTTATGTCAAGTTTTTTAAAAAATAGTCACACCACAAAACATGCAAATTACTATACATAATCGGCACACACATGCAACATGGTGTAACGTGATGTGATGTGACATATCTAGTGATGATACTAACACACTATTTTTTTTTATTTGAACACGACGGCTTCTTTTTTTTATAGACATTTTTGCCCCTCCATACATATAGCTTTCAACTGCCATTTTGATTCTCCGAAGATTATGAAATCTTTTAGCACAAAGACTATTCATTAGTTACTATATATTCTTCATTATAAATATTTATCTAATTTGAATATATTTAGTGTAGTATAAGAAGTATAAAAGTAAATTTTACCATATTATCATTTTGTTTAGCAAATTCAACATGATTAATTTATTTTTATTGTGTTATTAAAACATAGACAAATTCAAAATAACAACGATTGAAAAAAAAAACTGCAGTAAAAATATAAGATTATTATTGCAGTGGAGCTTTTTTGTTTCAAAATAATGGTGAGAGAGGTCATGGAATTGAGTATTTTATTTATTAATTTATGGTGAGATAAAATAATTGGTTATTTCTAGTGTACACATTATTTATTTATTTTTTACATAATTTTTATATTACCTTTGTAGCATTTATGTTTAGATTAATTTTTGAAAAATCTCCATTTTTATTAATATGATCAGATATTTTATTATTATGGAATTTAATAATAGATTTTAATGTTATTTTTAAAAATCAAGACAAATTATTAATTGCTATCATATACAAATTGTTATGATTACTTTTAGTTCAAATAAGAAATCACATAAGATAGATGTAAATTTTAATGAACTAAATCAGTGAGAAAATAAAGATAAACAATTATGGATGAAAGAAATTGCAAAAGAAAACAATTAAAGAATGACCAAATTGTATATGGATTATCAACCAATAAGGTATATGTTAATTTCTTCGTATTAATGACTTATTTGTTATTCATATTTTTTTTTCACAACTGGAGTTTTCACCTAATATATTTTCTTTTCAAAGAATAGAAATAATAAAACTAAAAACTCATTCTTTACATGGGGACTAATCATTCTTTCAACCAACCTTTTTAGTTTATAATATTTTGTTCCAATATGAGTTTATTTTCAATTAATAGAGATTTTCGTGTCTTTTTGTTGAACTACTGTAATTTATTTCGAATATAGTATGAACTTTTTTTTTTTTTTCAAAACTCAACAATATAAAATTGGTACGAACCATCTAATACATATAAACATATAAGTTGACTAAAGTTACTGAAAAATTAAGATTCTTTCCTTAATAAATGGTTGATTGGTAAATTATTGTAACTATACTTTTCAGTTTTAAAAAGAAAATCAAACAATTCTTGCAGATTCTTGAAGATTTCATTATGCGCTTTAATTATGGAAATAAGATAAATAAGCAATGGTTGTCAATATAAAAAAAGTGTATTTTAAAAAATATATGACATTTAGAGAGTAGTTAAGGATAAATTTGTCCATGCAAGTAAAATATTTGAATTTGTTGTGTTAATAAAAACTTTGACTGTGTACCCTGACATATCCCGTCAATGAATCCCAGTAACAACGGATTTTAAATCGACATTAAAATTTAAGATATTAAGATGGTAACTAAATAATTCTCCACAATCTGAATGGACGGTCGGCATCTGCCTGACTCTTCCAATCGTATCCGTACAACTGGACCACGTTGGAGATATCTCCCGAAATTTTTATTAATAGGAAATATAATAAAAAAATATTCAGATTAGAGAACACTTTTGATTTTTTTCGAGATATAGGGAAAACGTTTTGATTTATCACGGCCTCTGGCCGTTATGACTTATCACGGCCAAGATTAGCACTAATTACCGCACTTAAAAAAAAAAAAAAAAAAAAAAAAAAAAAAAAAAAAAAAAAAAAAAAAAAAAAATTCATGTCCGTGATTGATAATCACGGCCAGCATATATACTATATTAAAATGGACAAAACTCAGATCTCATTCTACACGGTCAGATATTGCACTGGACAAACTCAGATCTCATTCTACACGGTCAGATATTGCACTGGATTTGAATTCTGGCCGTGATTATCAATCACGGCCAGGAACTCTTTTTTTTTTTTTTTTAAATAAGTGCGGTAATTAGTGTTAATCCTGGCCGTGATAAGCCATAACGGCCAGAGGCCGTGATAAATCAAAACGTTTTCCCTATATCTCAAAAAAAATCAAAAGTGTTCTCTAATCTGAATATTTTTTTATTATATTTTCTATTAATAAAAATTTCGGGAGATATCTCACCCAGCAATAAAGAAAAAGATATAGACAAAACGCGAAATTCCAAAGTCTTGACTCAGTGACTGCCACGACGAGATCGGAGCGTAGAACGAGTAATCGATTAATGGCAGCGATAACGACTGCGGTAATCGCGATCGCGGCGGTTGTGCTGGGCTGGATCACGGTTGAGATGGCGTGCAAGCCTTGTCTGGAGCGCGGCCGCGCCGCTATCGACAAAGCGCTCGACCCCAATTACGATCCCGATGCCCCCCTCCTCGCGCCTGCTCAAACCTAGTCCATCTAGATCAGTCCCCGCCTCCTGTCGAGGCTCCAATTTCGATGCTTTCAGAGTGATTTGGTAATGCGGATTATTATGGGATGGTTTCTTCTAGCTTGCTTGACATGTTGAGCCAAGGGGCTTGACTTTATGTCTTATTATATTTCTCTCTTTTTTTTTTACCTTTGGTTTTGGTTCCCTGTTTTTGTTTCCCCCTCGAGTATACTCTCTTGTAATGGGATTGCAATGTACTTTATTTTGCTTTCTCTTTTTTTCTTTCTAATTATTAGTATGTCCTAACCTAAACTTCATCAAAAGTGATGTTTGTAAGAAAGAAAACGTTCGCTATATGGACTTTGTTTGTTTTTTGCTTTTTTTTTTCTCAGGTCTATAATTACAATGCCAATGATTTATATGCATTTTCCTTCCTGATAATAAGGCCTTAAAAATAAGATTGATACGACTCGTTGTGCATTAAAAAAAAAGTATTATACAACTTGAAGCTTTGATTGTAATTGAACCTGAGGACTTCAGACAATTTATAACCAAAATATTTCTCAATACGTACACTTAGTTACTAGTCTTGACAAGCCTCACTATCGTCTCCTTGGTTGCTATTGTTACCTTTGGCATCTTGATCAATCTCCATATTATCATCTTCATCAATTGCACTAAGTTCAGGATGTTCATCATTAGCATCATGATCATTATCATCATTATTATCATCATCTCCATAGCCATAAACCTGAGAGCTCACCACCTGACCGCTCAAGTCCTTGTGCTTCAACACCCCTGTCATGAAACACCGATCATTTCATATGAGTTATTATGTACCAGTACCAGATAATCAGTTGAATATAAAAGCTCGAAGTAATGGACAACCATTCCGTACAACTAGAACCAGCAAAAGGGTCCTGGAAAATAAGAAATTTTCTACAGAAGGTACAATCCAACTTTAGCAGGCTTATGCTAGAGGTCAAAGCTCCTGACTAGTAATTTTATTTAAGCTCCAGCTATGCAAATTTATCAAAAATCAAATCCGGTTAGACCTTAACTAATCCCATGGTACAATCAACCCCTTAGCAAAGCTGCAGACCAATTTTATATCATTAACCCTCGGATATACAATTCTTGATTGCTGACCTTTTTGACAGGTAATATGCTATTATAAGAGGAAACAAGATTGGAGTCTTGGAGAGCAGTTTTACGTCAAATGGATAAGATATAAGAAGGTATTCACAAGGAATCCAATAGCATAGTGAAGTTGAAAAGTAAGGCTGGACAATTCGGCTTAATTATAAAACAATCAAGCTGCAACTTAAAAGTTAAGTTATATCAAATAGGCACCAGAGCTGTCAGTACGAGCAAACTTAAATGACTCACCAAGTTCGAAAGTGCCTTCAGTTGTGTTATGGAGAAGAGCTTTGACTTCAAACAATAAACGCTCTAATGACTTCTTTGTAGCTGGTATTTTAGACGTGATCATTGTTCTTTTAGACCCCTATCAGAGCAAGAATGAAATTAGGGACTATGCAATATATTGCAATTCAAGTATGATTAAAAAATGTTAATATTACAAATAATACCTTGGCCTCAGAACAAATGGCTTGTATTAATCTTGTGGCCTTCTGAAGTTCCTTTACCTAAAACCAAATTTAGCAATGAAAAGAATATCAAATAAATAAAATTCAAAATTTAAAACAATATGGACTGCTTAAAGAATAGTTACCATCTCAATTATTTTGTTGCTATTCTCCTCAAAGTGTGAGTTTAGGAAGCCGAAGGCTGCAAAGGTAAAGTTCTCATTAGCAATGCAGATTAATTTGTTATACTAGGTTGCTTAAAGAGCAATCTTATCTACCTTTAAGAAAAGTATCCACAAACCTTCCACCGTATTTGACTGCCATAGCATGCACAACAACCTATTAACAGTCAAATAAAAAGAAAACTAGAATTGACCATGCAGTTATCCAAAACAATCACCAACTAGGCAAATATCCCTATGCCAGAGGCATAATTATACCAAAAAGCTAGACATATCCGCATTCCTGTACCAATTTGTTGGTACAGCTGCTGTTTGTGTATTTCTGATACTCAAGAAATAGGAAATAGCACCTTGTCATGTTCCTTGCACATTTTAACTAGAGAAACTAGCACATTAACCAATTTGTACAGCTCTTCTAGAACTCCTTTAACAGCTTCCCGATTTGACTTAGCTTTGGTTTTAGGAATTACTTCCTTGACCTAAAAAGAAAAGGCGCCATCAGTCCTTGTAAAGTTACATATTTGCTAACAACACCCAACACTAATATTAAACAAATGGTGCCAACATTCTTGTTTACTAAATTTTAAAACTTCACAACCCAGTTTATCCAAGCTTGTGAACCAAGAAATATTGAACTTGGATTAATTCTGGTTCAATTTGAACTCTACAGGAGAAAGAAGGAAAAAGAGGGTTTTGGGGCAAATTTTGAGCATTTTATTTTGTTTGCAAATAGGAAAAATTATTGGTTTTAATTTGCAAATGACAGGATGAACCAAAAAAATACAAGAATCTTAAATTCTTACATACCATCTTAGCTAAAACACCATGATTCTCTTCATGCTGCATGAGAAAGAACCAAAAATATACCTTTATTCGACAGTTATGAAGGACAGTGCATCAAGGAACATAAAAAATAAAGTTGAACACATACCAGTGAGCGGTACAATGTAGGAAACATGTTCGAGCTCAGTGTTTGAAATTTATGATGCATTTCTTGGACATCAGTTTTACAAGAAGGAACCTGAGAAAATTAACAGAAAAAGGTCAGTGTGCTTCTTTAAAGAATATATGACCAATAAAGATCTTAATTGTGTCACTGCGTGTTCACTAAAGTAATGTTAACATCTCACAGGACTAGTTTGTCTACTCATTTACCTAATTATGAGCTCTACCTCTTTCATCTATGGTGGCATACTGGAGCTAAGTTGGCTAATGATTCAGAAAAAACTGTGTAATCAGTTAATTGGATCAAGATTATTGCACAATTAGAGAATTGAAAACATCAAGTCACATCAAGGCTGTGCTCCAGTGCCTGCCAAAAGAGGCCAGTTCATTGCAATCCTAATCTTAGCAAACCAAACAATTGCAAATCAAAGCTCTAGTTGATTGCTCTATCGCTCGCAAGCTTTAAGGCAGAAACAAATAAAAACAAAACCTAAAATATTTATAAAATTAATACCTGAGGCGGAACTGAACCGGTTAGATAGTTAAGTAGGTCAGAGGTGGATTCATTATTCTGAAGGTATATTCTAAGTATCTTCTGTATAATGTCATCCTGGTACAAAGAAAATGTGAACTTCTGATCAGAATTTTAACTGTCATCCTCCTATGCAAAAAGTTCTACTCTTACACTGTAAATTGCTGTGAATACAGTAATATTAATATAACATGTGCAAATGTACTTCACAGTTATATCAACAAAGGGTCTCGGAGCAGTAATTAGGTGAATTTATAATCATCACTTCTTTTAAGAGAACTACAAACAATCAACCCAACTTTTTACCTTATTTTGCAGAGTTTGTCCACTAAGATCACAAGATAAGAGCTTATTAGCTGATGCACCAAGCCTTTTCCTTAAAAAGGGAAGAATTTTCTGAGAGCACTCTGCATTTATTATCTTCCCATTTCCTCCTAATTGTTTCTCCAGTACCGCAGACATGGAGCTTACTACTGATTGCATTGTTTCAATAATGTCGGATGCAAGGTGGTATGAATGGGAGCAAGCTGGTGCCATTTGAATCAAAAGAAAATAATGGATGATTTGAGTGCGTGGTTTTAACTTTGCAAGGTATTCGGCTGGTACACAAGATATTTAAAATAAATAATACAGTGTTATGCAAATAACACTGAAATTTATAGATATATTCCACAAGATTTTTATTATTATTACTGAAGACCTGTTAAAATCAAGTATACACATTAAAGTACATACAAAAAAAAAATGAAAATTGCCCCAGTAAACTAAACTTTTGTTGATTGGTTCATATTCATTTGACTTCACCTTGTGACTACGATTGGGTTTCATTTCTAGCCTAACCCAACTTATTTGGGACTAAAGGCTTGATGGTTGTTGTTGTTGGTGGTGGTTCATATTCATTTGATCGGATGGTTATGCTATATTATTGAGGTTTCTCAAAATAAAATGACATTATGACAAGGATATAGTAGTTTTTGTTATACTCTATATATATTTGTGAATATTATATACTAAAATTTGATTTCATGGACAAAATTAGTTACTGAATTTTCTCTAATAAAATGTAAATATGTAATGTACTGGAACATAAGGAAAGAAAATCTTGTTAAAGGTGAAAAGATATGTGCATACCTTCATCAATAATTGCCTCAAGAAAAATGTATGCACCACCATATAGGTACTCTAGGTTTCCCGGCAAAAGAGAAGGCTGAATTTCAGAAAAAACGGATCCTACAATTTCAGTTGGCTGAAGTGTCTCTAGCATATCCCTCAAAATTGGCAAGTTAACATGAAGAAATATTTCGGGAAAACTCAGCACCTGAAATCATTTTAGACGAAAAAATTTGCACTGATTGTTCAACCTCTTGCGACCACAAACCTTTCTAATAAAAATAATAGCATAAAGTACAGATGCATCTGTAAGAAACACTTTGCAGTTATGTCAAGCCAATGAGAAGCTTTGACCAGAGTGTACTTTTTATCGGGATGTGTGTGTGTGTGTGCGCGCGCGCGGGGGGTGCGTGGGGGGCATGTACCCGCTGCAACCCCATAAGGTATACTTGCAAAAATAAATGCATCATGATACCCCTGCCAAACGTACAGGTAAACCGGTTGAAAGAACAAAAGGTATCATTTATATCTTGCTCTTCCCCAAGGAAAATAACATTAGTTTCAGTATTCATTGGATTTTAAGCAATCTTCCTTTTACTATTGATCAGCACCCATAATTTTATGAAATGGATGTATATGAGAGAGAAAATTTGATATTTAACCTTCCTATAGCAATGAAGTACTTCTCTGAATAAAGAACTGGCAACTGAAAGTTTTGAAACCACCACATACGGTATCTCTGGATTGCAAGAAAATTTCCAAGAACTCTGCCAATGATCTGGGCAGGTTTCAAACCCTAAATAATAGGCAATTATTAAAGAAAAGAACAAGTAGAGAACTTCAAAGGAAAAAAAAAATCAATTACAAAATGAATATGAAAAAAAATGCAAGACGTCATCAACATTCTGTTAGGTTTACTACCTGTATTAGCTAGATCATGCCAATAAAATAGAATTACCATCTCAACAACAAGTTTGACAAATTGTAAGCCCCTTTCATTCTCTCTTTTGTCTTATTTGGGTTTTGTGTTTAAATGGACAGCTGAAGGTCAACTTAGCATTTAGCAAGCATAACGGCATGATTTAGAGGTAATCAAAGCAAACTCTGCTTAAATTGAGGCTAGATTAAGGTTCAACCGCAGAATCAATGATAACTTATCATTGAATTGAGCCAAAATAGGGAGAAACACCAGTACCTTAATCTACTCAGAACAATTTTTACCAGTATCACATATTTCCTTACCATCTCTAAGCAGAGAAAAAGCATTGTCAAAATGTCTCCTAAAGCTTCGAAATAATGGTCGGATGCTGATCAGAAGCTCGCATTTGGTCTTCTCAAGCTTGCTATTCAAGTCCCGCAGTAGGTATAAGTGAAGTGGCAACTTAAAAAATAAATCAACAATAAACATTAATTATTGGCTTGAGAAAATTGAAATCAAGTAATAGGTCCCTTTTTGAAGAACACTTGATACTGTATCTCATTTGCAAATAGCAGCAAACATTTCTGCTAGAGATTTTAGTGACTAGCAATCATCAGTTAGCCTCTTGCTTACATACAAAAACTTGAAGTACATATCATCAGTAATTGAATTTTGCAGGAGTAAGCAAGAATTTATGTTTAATCAGAAAAATGAGAAATGGTGGTGTAACTGATGTTTCTTGCAAATTCAGCAAAACATCAGATGTGGTTTGCAGAAATCACCTCTGCTTCAGGATCTGCACAACATGAGCTGACACCCTACAAGGACAAAACAAGGTCCAATTAATTGAATTATTTAAATTGATTTTACATCAACAAATGGTTGCACCAACCTGCTCAGTTCAGTAATGGGCTGGGATACACAAAATAATAGAGCCTCGCTACAGAAAATCAGTCATCAACCACAACTAAGTGGCTATCAGTAGTATAATACATAATGCCTGGTGCATATGCATGCCAGGTGTGTTCTGAACAGTATCAACTGGTAAAGAGTTGTGTCATATCACACCAGTCTATGTCTAACCATTACCAATACTATGGCTAGCAAATGCTGCTACAAACCTAGCTGATAACATACCTAAATCAAGTATGTTTTACATTGCTTATATATGTTCCAAAAAATAAGAGAAGTTTATTTCATACCTCAGAGAAAGCAAGAAGTGAGAAAGAACAAGTGAGAAGAGATCTGAAATTGCACTTCTGCAATTCTAATTGCTCAGGGACCATAGAAAGATCTACAATCTCAATTTTATCTGCCTCGAATTCACCTGAACATGCATTGCTCGATGCTACACGTGATGAGCTCCCATTGGTCAATTCCTGACTCACAGATAACCCTGCCTTCTGGAACACATCCATTATGGTTGGTTGCTTTAGGTTCTTCACATCAGAACTTGGTGTATCAGAAACCTCATTTTCTTTGTTATTTTCTGCTTTGGATTTTCTTCCCCTTTTTTTTGGATTCGGATTGAGGGGCTTGGATGTGGTTCTAGAATTAAAATTTCCTGATGAGTAAGAAAGCTCAGGAAGAGAGAAAGAGTCAGATTGAAGAATTCTGTCCAGCAGACCCTCCAATAAGCTGCAATAAGTTAAAATTGCCTTCATTAAATTTTGATGCATCTGAGAAAGGACAGGCAGCACAGATACAGGTTAACCTTACAAAGGTTGGTATAGGCATTGACTGCTCATATGACCAATTTTTTTTCCACTATCTGCTCCAAACTATAATTCATGGTGCTTGCTGCATGGTTGACAGTAGATTGAGGACAGATTGAAACAAATCAGGGGAAACAGAGGCTTAAGAAATTAGGGTCAATCAAGTCAAATTGGTTGAAGTTGAGGCTTACGAGATACTAATATAACAGCCTTCTGGAAATTCACAGGTAACATCATACTACCTGTAAAAAATTTCCTCGGCTTTGTGGTTTCAGTTTATTGGTGGAAGAAATATCCGTTCTATTAACAAAGAAAAATATAGGGGCAATACTCACATTAGATTTCTTAACCTCTTTAGAAGCTTGCCCACCATCTCACTCTTAGTTTTTTGAGTTATAAAATCAACCATAACAACTTGTGTGCTGAAAACATTAAGCTGCAAACAGTACGTAAAAAGAATTACCATGGCATTATTCCAAATTGATGCACACCTATTTACTTGCAAGTAAATGAAACAACCAGGACCAAGCCAGGCCAACATAGGTTGGGGTCTGGTTGTAACAATAATCTACATAACTCCTAGGACCAAGCCCTATCATTGGTCATTTCAAAAGTTAACATACTGAACAATCCATCAGGTCCAATACAGTGCCAATTTAGTAAGTGAAATATTCAATACCAGCTCTCTTATCCAATTAACAGCATAGTAAAATGACAAGCACACCATCTTCCTCTGTTTCTCTGACAACTTCCTCCAGTTACCTCCGCCCAAGCACTACAGGTAGAAACACAATAGATGATACTGTTTATGCATTGCAGTGCATAAAATATTACAGGTTTAATGTAATAGTTGAGACATTTGCTAAATTGTATGCAAACTGGTTGATATAAACCACAAGGGAAGAAAACCAAACAAATGCAGAGAGAAATTTGATCAGAAACCCAGAAGTGCACATTATTCATATCAACAAAAAAAAAAAAAATACAGATCAATCATAGGATCATGGTCAATTCAACAATTAAGCTCAGATCACCTCAGCTGTACAATTAAGGGCAAAACTGACCTCATTTTTAACCCGCACATGGCCACAGGTGATGCCTTCGAATAAAACTGATTAATGACATTAGGTGTTTCAACTCGTCATTGGTTTGAACCTTAAAACATACCTGGGGGGAAGGAAGATGCAGGGGGCACCCAAGCAGTGCATCAATTCCACCAAGCGATCCTTGATTTGTCAATCGTTCAACCTTTCAATCCCAAAGATAAAAGCAAAAAACAGGGTTAAATTTTACTATTTATCAGATCTTTTATTAGCAAGGATAAGAACTAAACCACTTACAACAGAAAGCAGGGTGAACTGAGATGGAAGAATTTGCAATGACGACGAATTTCTGCAACATAAAGAAAGGTGATTTGGTGCATTATTCTTTTTTTTTTGCATGGGGACGAAAGCACATTGAATAGTCACAATATACAAACTTCGCGAATAGCCTTATGGGCAATTTTGGTCTGAAAAGCTCCTAGGTATTAAAGCTACTAATGACAGATGATGGAAATAGTATATTACTGTTCCAAAAAAGAAGCGACTAAAGGTAAGATGTTTATGCAAACAGGAGATAGATCACCATCTAAGTTCATCCACAGTTCACCTGAAAAAGTTACAATTAAACACTGCTCAGCATGTTCAATTAGCATCATGCTATTACACTTTCCTGACCCCAATACAAACCCAAACTTCATTACCAAAAGGTTCAAGCCAACTAACCCTTAAATGTGAAGTTAAACATCATACAGTCCTAGGGCTAATTACAAATAAGAGAAAGAGGTAACCTTGGTCAGTTGATAGGCACCAGTACTGATGTTATCCCTCAAATGTCAATTAAACATCAAACAGCCCAAGGACTAATTACAAATAAGAGAAAGAGGTAACCTTTGGCCATATTTATAGCCAACAGTATGCTATCTGTTCCTCAAAATGTGAAAACAATCCCCTGTTGTGAATGAAAGTGACTTCAACATAATAAACCTCATTATCCTCAATTGTGAAATTATAATTAAGTTCAACCAACATTATAAACCCTCTGCTCAGCAACTGTATGGTTTGTGCATCCATTTAACACAAGTCAGACAGAGTTTACCAGAAAAGGTTTCAAATCTAATGCCAAATAAGCCCAATAAAAAAAAAAATAGAAGGTGATAGTTGTTGTCAAACTGTTAGTCAAGACAATACCATTATAATAACTCCATGAAACTAGAAATGCAATCCTTTATTGCCAACACACACAGCCCGTATTGATCAAAAGGTATCTCTCCTACCTTCTAAGGAAAGTGTATAAGAGAAAGTGTCCTAACTGACCTTTTATGCCATCAGAGATTTGCTTGGTTGTTAATTGACCTTCATCTAGGTCAGCAAGAAACAGAGACTCAAATTCCCCAGCATGAATACCAACCCTAAAAGGAAATAAAATTACATTGTATAACACAAAACACAAATAAATAAAAGCATTAGAAGCATAACTTTAAACCATATGTAACACTTTATATTGTTTTTCTTTTGAGAAGAAGGTTCATTTATCAATCAGAAAGTAAATTTATAATTCTATAAGTTTCGATGTTAGTCCAACAGCAAGTGGCACATAGCTGCAAACTAGTATTGAGTTGATTTTGGCTTATGTTCTATATGAAATTGACTCTGGTAAAAATATTAATTGGATCAAATGAAGCATCCTATATAAATGGTGTAAGTGGTAAAAAGTAAATTAATTCAACAAACCAATCAATAATTGTTGGTTGAAGGTTCTTTCTCTCCAATAAGGCACTTAGTTCGTCGTAAAGTGAGATTAAGGGAAGCACATCTGTCTTGCATGAGCTTATTGCCATTTGAAGAAGCTCTAGAGCCTCCTCACTGTTTGATTTCTGAAAGTAAAAAAGTATAACTAAACCAAAATGTATATAACTTTCATAAAAATCAATTACTATCTTTTCTCGTTTAGCTATCATTTTTAGTGATTCAGCCTATATACTGCACAACAATAACAGTTATACTATAACTGTCAGTGCTGTAATGGTAATTAGAATTGGCACTTATGTTGACAAAGAGAATTAGAGACATACGTGAGATGATGAAAAATTCCCAGGAGCATGTGTGTCTCCTAGTGAACAAACTACTCTCAATGTTCCAATAATTCCCATATTTCGATACTTCTTATCTGGATTGCTCACCTACAAGACAAGGATAGGAGAATTGAAACTAAAAGGAGAAATGTGGTACAACCAGTTCCAGAATTGGAATTAACTGGTGTTATATCAAAACCAATTTGACCATCAATTGTGCCAACAGACCAACCACCTTGCCCTAACCCTTTTTTTTTTTTTGGGTATTAGGTGCTTAACTACATAATTGAGAGTAAATGAGGCTGTCATGTTCATTAAAGTATATTTAAACTTAATTAAGGCTTATATGAAGTGAGAATTCAATTTAGGCTGGTTTGGATTATAAGACTTAGTTGCACAATTGGGCTGAACTTGGATTAAAATTGCAGCTTGATTGCACAAACACCGGTCAAAATTGAAATTTATGTCACACCTGCTTCCTCACTATCATTAGTAGCTCATTCCCAATAGAGGTGCCAGTATCCTTGTTGGACCTACCATGAAGTGCCAAGGAGCAGAAAATTTCGTATACCTGATAATATCTTGATTTGTTATCAGATATAACTTTTGAAAATTACCATTTTCTAGAAAGGTAATATACTAAATATGTAGACAAACCTTTCGAAGATTATCTTCATTAAACCCCTCCAGGTAATCCATTATTCCTGTATCAGTGGTATACAGTATAAATTTTCTTTGGGTTATCAATATTGAAAACAACAATATTTTGCAAACACATAATACATACTCAAAAGACAGTCAGGTTGTGGTTACATACATTGATACTAGATATATATCAGTTTCTCCCAGTCAACATGAAGGACCAAATTAACCCTTAATCATTTTATGCAATTGATATCACAATTAAACATGAATTTGATCAACTATATTTGCAATTATTTTCTTGTCAAGCCTCAATTTCGTTCAATATCCTTAATTTTAGCCAGCTTGTACCATACTGAAATGTAATTGTTGGGAAGGTTTTGATATCCTTGTCTCCCTAGCTCCATCTGTCTTAGATTGGCAAATTTGGGAATCAAACATCAAATTTTGGCTAAAATCTTCAAAAAATTTAAAAACTTCATAGTATATGCACCACGAGAGTGGAATCTTAAATTTACTGTGTCATTTACCAATATTTACATTTCAGCCAAGGGAAATACCATTGATATGAGAAGATAAAGGTATGAGCTCCTCTGAGTGGTTAGATGTAAGCAGAACCAGCACATCCAGTGCAGAAGAAACTTCATGACTAACACCAGATCCTATATGGGTCACTAAAACACCCAATATCTGCCATTAAAAAAGTTAGATAGGAGAAGGGGGAAAAAGGCATTATTCATATAACTTCATTGGAAGATGGAGCCACACTGCATACCTCCTGCCTTGAATAAATATCACAGAACTCCTCAAACAATGCCATGAACAAATGCATTGCAAAATATCTAGCTCTGTCTTCTTTGCACGACAATAAGCACTCAGTTACAGAGAGAAACGAAGTGAAATGATCCTAGTTATAGATCAATGTAGTTAGTTGCTCCATTAAGTAACCAGTAGGTCCAAATCAAATCATTCAACTACAGAACAAGGGAGATAAGTTACTTAATTGTAGATTTCTTTTTGCTTTGATTTTCCTGACATTATAAGCATATATATAATATTACAATTTCAGGCTTTTGTTACCATTTTTTTATCTTTATTTTGGTTTGTACCTGACCCATTTCACATTAGCAGTCAAATGGAGAGATATGAATGAAAAGAAATGGAAATGATGTGGGTCTAGCTTCCGCATAGAACTATGCATATGGAACCAATCAAGGCGTGGAGAATGAATTTTTTTTCCTGTTTTTATTTTTTTTCCGAATAACTAGACAGTGGCTGCCAAGGGATTTTTCCTGTTTTCATCTCTACTTCATATTTTCACTTATCAATTTAACTTATATATTGTCTTAATTACAAATTAGGAGTAGGCGTAAGATAACAATCCAGCCTCAACTTCTCGGTTCACGACACTGGATTGATCAAAACTGTCCACTGCCATTTGTATGTCATTATTTGATGTCTCATTTTGACATTTTAGGGAAACTGGGTGTGATTGGCTTCATCTGAGTATGAACTGAGCTCTAGTCAAGTTTGTTAGCAAAAGCTAGGCTTAAATTGGACCAACAGAAGTGAGGTGCAAAACAGAAAGCATGGCTCTACTTGAGTTTCTTTTTATTAAACAATCTAAGAAACCAGTACCACAATGGAATGACACAAAAATATATTGGCTAGGACTTGAGGGGTACCGTAATCAAAATCCTTCACCTGTACAAAAGCCAGCACTGTCATCCTCAAAATTGTATATTTTTCAAATGCTTAGACAGAAGCAATCTAGTCAGCTGTTAAATC
Organism: Carex rostrata; assembly: GCF_964058835.1. Classification (NCBI taxonomy): domain Eukaryota; kingdom Viridiplantae; phylum Streptophyta; class Magnoliopsida; order Poales; family Cyperaceae; genus Carex; species Carex rostrata. The sequence goes on from NC_135925.1 coordinate 7,060,581, forward strand.
TTGAAAAACGCTAACCTTAATGAGATCTCTGTGACTGTGGATGCATTGGTCGAACAAAGCCTCCACAAAACATTCTTGCACCACTTTCTTCTTGAGCATTTTCTCCACACTCTTTTGCAAGGTACCACCGTTAGAGTAAATAAGGATTAGAAACAAAAGATCTATTGCTTTGTGGTGCTGCGGCTTATCAATTGACTTCAACTCCCTCAATATAGCATCACAGAGAATCTTTACATTTGCAATTAACAATGGATCAGATCATCAATCGTAGACACAAAGGGATATTGCGCTTCCTGACAGGGAACGTTTTCAAATCCCACAAGGTGCAACAGGCACTAAAAAGTTACGTGATTTTTGCTAGGGAGATAAGGGAGTTGTTTAGTTTAGATTCACAATAACAGAGAATTATGACAATCTTTGGATGCCACGCTTTGTCCATTTGTGCATTAATGAAAAGCACAAAATATATGATCGCAGCTATAAGAATATAACAAGCACAGCAAAAGAACATTGTGCAAATGTTATAGTTATAAAAAAATTGGTTTGCGATTTGCATAAAGCAGATATTATGTACTAAATTGGTACATGTAGCTTTCCTAACAGTTATAAAAGAACAGACAAAATTTTAATATTTAGGTACTCAATTGTACTGTTTGCTTCCCATTTAATTTCTCCCATAAAACATACTTTCTTAAGTGCATTTTCTAAAAGAAGAATATTGAGAAGAAATACATTTTTAAAACGGAGATTCGACCGAAGAGTGTCAAGTATAGCCGCATCAGTGCTGTTGATGGAGCATTTTCCCTTCAGCTTCTTATTACGAAGCGAACTGGGGTCAGTAGGGCCTGTGAACTTGAGGTGTTCCCTTATTTGCGAGATTATTCTTCTGGCATTCGTTTCATTTGCAGAGAGAAGTAGGAACCGGAGAAGGTGGGGCATGTGCTCAGGGTCGACAGTTCTTAAGCAAGATATTGCAATTGTAATGGCCTGAAATTATTTATGGAAAACACCTTATGTTAATCAAAAATCAACACCTGCCACTTTCTGGTTGATGAATTTGCTAGATATTCTTGCCAGTCTTGTTCAGGAGAATGTAATAGAGTAATTGTGACCGAATTGTGTTGGAATAGGTGCCGAATGCGATAGGTATTGTGGAACTGATGGAGCTACAACAAGCAGCACCCCAGTCTATACCATAATCCTTCAAATTAATATCAAATATAAGAGAAGCAATATGCATATACCAATGTACCTGTTCTTGCAGCTGATCGTCAAGGTTCAGATCAGACAGCGCATCCAGAACTGGTACAACCAACTCAGAATCTTCATTTAACAACCCCTCGAGTGCAGGTAGCACAGTGCAGCAACTTTGATCCCCTACAATCTCAGGCAACAACCCTACAATCTCCCTCTTCATTCTAGATGGTGCGACTGATAGCATCTCCATGAGCTTCTCAGCAAACCCAGTGGGGTCCACAAGGAAATCAAGCCAGCGGAATTGGTTTATAATAAGTCTCGCTATGTCATCTTTTAGTGACAAAGATTCTTGGGTTGACGTGTCATTAAAATGTTCTGGAAGCTTCTCAAGAAGCATTTGTTGGATATGAGGCTGGATTGCAGGTACAGATAGAAGGATCCGAGCCAGACTCCGATTGTCTTGTGATGCAGGTATTAAAACCCTACATGATAACAGAAATATTTTTATCTTTTCAATTGAAGAACATGTTTTCTGATTTAGCATTAGCTTTGGTGAAGATTGCCAATTACCCCTAAATTATAGCAAGGAAGCTTTAGTGAGAAATGATTTAGAGTAAACTAACCTCAGCTGTGCCGCAATAAATTGTGGTTAATTTAATGCTAAATGAAAAAATATTTTGGTCTCTGAAGTTTACTTCTCTGTCAATTATAGTCTCAACAATCAACAGGCAAAAAGTGCATTATTGTACTGGAATCACCATATACGCAAATGGAAATTAAGCACCGGTCAATAGTTAAGTATACAACTAAGCATTAAGTTGGAACCAATTTAGACTCAATCAACCCAATGGTGTACTCAACCAAATTTTACTATCTACTTCCATATGTGCTATTGAAAAGGAATAAGCCAAGAGAAGGCTAAATGAAGCAGAAAGTGGAACTCCATTTAGTCCGTCCATGCTGGCTGATGTACTGAATTTTCTTTTTTCTACAGTTCTACCAGCTGTGGTAACAAGGGACACAGTCATCAAAATAAAGGAATTTTTATACTGAGTGATTAACTTAGTACGAAATAACAGGTGAATCTAATGAGGCATTTCCTTGATTTACCTGTGGAGGTCCGATTGGGACTGTATATAGGAGCCAAAACCGGAGAGGAAACTGGAGAGGAGAGCCGCGTCAGAACCGAAACGGTGCTCCAGGTGGCGGCGGATCCTGTGGGGATCGTCAGAAGAGACGGATGGGGGAGCCCCGCGCGGGGCTCGAAGCGTGCACCCAGCCTCGGCGAGGAGAGAGATCATGGCGTCCACTTGCGGGTCGTCCGGAGTGAGGGGAGCCTGAGGTGGACGCGTCCGGGGACCAGTCGCGGCGCGTTTGCGGGGGTTGGATGTGTTACTCCGCTGGAGAAACACCATCGTTTCGGTGCTTCTGTCTCTATAATGAATTTGTCATGGAAAATGAGATACGAATTGTTGTGACCTTGACGAGGGTTTTCGTCTGCCGTGCCCGCGAGATTTCAAAAGTATTAATCTCTTTTCATTCTTTTTGTCCGCCAAAATTCGTCAGGCAAATTTACAGAATAGCCATTCTGATAAAATAAAATAATGTTTTTTATTAACCGTTGGATCGCCTACTTGACTGCTACTGTTATGTTTGCAAAGGAAAGTCGAGATACTTCAAATAAAATTAACTTTTTCTATAGGGATATATCTTCGCAATTGCATTGGTGTCTTGGTGATCTGATTCGTACTTCCATACCAAAATTACCCGTGGAAAGTTTGTTTTTACTTTTTAGAATTGAATTTGTGCTTTAAATGACCAAACGATTTTCACAAGGAAGAAAGTAGATAGTATATATTTAGTTTTGAGAAACCATAAAGCTTTGGTTGGAGCGGTGGAGCTACAGACAGTTAAACTGCCGATTCTTTTATTAATAGAAAAATATCGCAAAAGAATTTTGTTTTCATGAAAAATCAAAATATAAAAAGAACGAAATAGCGGACGGAATAAACATCGACATCCTACTAAGTCACCCCCGTCCTACTAATACATCGGTAACGAAAAGGAAAAAACGAGATGTAACGATCCATCCCATCCAGACCCAATGTAAAAAAAAAAAAAAGGCCGGACGTTATAATCCAGTGACCATAGCAAAAAAAAAAATACCTAGACGGGTTAAGGAGGATCAAAAGCGGTTCTTGCTCAAGACTCAAGCTTAGGGCTGCATTGACAGGTACTACTTGTTGGAGGTTTGATTTTTCCATTTAATTGCATATGTTCTAATTCTGATTGCACGACAGTTGTAGTCTTGTAGACATGTTTACTTAACTACATACTTGCGCCTTTTTAACAGAATTAAATGATGCATTCTCTTTTATTATTGTTTTGTTAATTTACTCAAATATATACTGGAACGGGCTGGATTATAACGTTCAGGCTTTTTTTTGTTTTTGTTCTTTTTTGCGTTGGGTTTGGACGGAATATATACTGTTCGGTCGTCTGGCCACACGACACAGCCTCTATTTTTTATGTTTTTTCAGTCTAGTTATTGTTTTATTTTCACATTTCCCCGTTTTTACTACTTCATTCCTCTCTGTACTACGGCTGTGCGTGTAGAAATACAAACGCCTACGGACTTTTACAAAAAAAAAAAAAAAATGTTCCGTTTTGGTTTCTTTATTTATTTTTTAGTTTAGTTAATTACTAAAGTATTAACAGGAAGTAGATGTTTATCTCGTCCGCGGGCGGAATTAATACTCTATTTCGTTCTTCTTATATTTAAATTTTTAATAAGAACAAAATCTTTTTGGGATATTTTTATTTTATTTTTCTATTAATAAAAAGTCAGATTAATTACATATTTATAAAATGAAAGGTGGTATTGTCGTATTATACATTCTACAGTCAGAGAATTCACATGTTTATTAAAAAAATTAAAATGAATTAAGGAAGAGAAAATTCTGGACTTATTTAAAGTGCTAGAATATGAAGAAATATGAAGAGAAATATTTTGTACATGTGTTTAGCTAATAAATTTTAACTCAATTAACTCTTTAAACTCAATTACTTTTGCCTTATCGTGGCCACCTGATTGTCATCTTGGGGAACCCAGATTTCACGAGGCACCTTTTATTCAGATCTTTCTTTTATTTAACTGCATTTTTTTGTTGGATCTGAGTAGTGTATTGAAATAGCCCATTCGGGTCGAATCCGGACCGGACCGCCCGTGGTCCATACCTGATCTGACCGTACCCGTGGCCGGGTTTGGAACGGGTAGGTGGGTAACCCGGGTAAGGATTAAAACGGACCGGGACCGGTTTTTTAGAAAAAAAAAACCGTGATAACCCAGACCATGCCAAATTCGTACCCATCCGGACCAGACCGCCTACCCGCCCGCGGCCCGGACCCCCAAAAAATTCAAATAAAAAAAGGTTTTAAATTCAAAAAAAAATTAAAAAAAGGTTTTAAATTGATTTATATTTTATTATAACAAAATTTATTGAGTTCAAAACTTCAAATATATATGCAATCATGTCAAAATGAATATTAGTTTAAATAAATTTTGATTTATATTTTATTGGTTTAAAAAGAAAAGAAAAAAAAACCGGTCCGTCCAGTACCCGCCCGAACCAACCCGAACCCGTGCTACCTGGGGATTGAGCGGGGCCGAGTAAGGGTTTTGAAAATAAATCTGTGATACCCTACCCGAGCTACCCGTGGGTTCGAGAAACCCGTGCTCGTGCCAACCCCCGCTCGTGCGGGTTTGACCCGTACCCACCTAGTTCAACCTGTTTTCAATACACTAGATCTGAGTCGTGTGACTCAAGATTTATGAATGTTGCACAAAGGATATTACAAAAATATTCACACAAGATCACAAGAATTATTTGATTATATTTATTGATTAATTAGGTATAATGAGAGAAATTACACTGCACTTAGTGCTACAGACTACAAAGTGAGGTAGAGTCCGTATTCTATGAGGGTGCGTTTGAATATAAGGAAGGGTTAGTGGGATTAGTAGTTAATTTAATATTTTGTTGGTAATTTTTAATTTAAATGTGGGTTAGTTTAAAAGAATAATATTATTTTTGAATTAGTTCTATTCTTGTTCCAACCAAATGCATTCTTAAAAATCTCAAAATTTGAGTTTATTTAAAGTCGGGTCAATTTTTTTCGGTGTCTATTTGAAATGGAGGGTTAGTATTAATGTGTTTTGAAATTTGTAGATATAAAATTTGAAGATGAAGAGCGATGTTTTTAGAGAAGCGATAGAAGGTAACTCGCGAAGCGATTCTCAGACGCAATAACGAAGAGGCCAAATTTGATACACTCGCCTACATGGAAGTAGCAATAGCACGCACATCGAGCAGGACACTATATGGTTTCAACCACCAGGCGAACGACATTGAAAACAACTGCCCACAAGATACGCCCAAATTCGTACAAGTACCTCAGCAAACGACCAATACACTCGCATTCACAACAGGCATTCATGGCAACCAGGGGCGGAACTAAGGGGGTGCGAGCAGGGGCCAAGCACCCCCATAGCCTCGGAACTTGCTTATTACCGTAATTTGATATCTGATTGAGGCACCCCTCAAAATACAAGGCCCATTTGTAATTTACCGGCCCATTTGTAAACTTCATCAAGATAAATAATTGATAAGAATTTGCTTGTCAGGTAGCGGGTAGCGCATCTGCGCATAGCCATTGGCCGATCAAAATTGGGATTTTTAGACGATTCAAATTTGTCTCCATTCAAGGCTTATGAAAGAAGAAAAGCTTCTGGTTTATCGCCGACTATCGGAGACTCGGAGTGATGAATAAAATTAATAAGCCTCAATTCATCTAATCCGACCGGCTACTGCTTGCTTGAAGTGCTGAAGGCTTCATCTAATCCGACCAATTCCCCTTGGTTCTACCCCTGGCGGCCTGGCCGTACTGCTCTCCTCTGCTTCCGACAAGGTACAAATTCTACCCAGTTTCCATTTTGTATTGTGATTTCTGATTCGTATTGTAATTTTTGATTTGTTTCTGATTTGTATCATTGTATGTAAAGTAGTATACTAGTGATTTTAATTTCTAATTTGTTCATGTTCTTGATAAATTAAAGCATGTAATTTATAATTTATATGTTTTTTTTTTCTGTTTTACAGATTTAAAACTTTCAATAATGAAGCAAAAAAAATAGAAATTTTTTTCAAACTGATTGAAACTGGTACAAGTTCCCAATCTCAGTCTCGGCCGAACACAGAAGTTGTTAACCCTACTCAAGTGCAAGAACCTGAACAAAATCGTGCTATATCTGATACGGTTGCACAAGAATCTAGAATTGGATCTTTAATGTATGAGAGAGATCCAGGCAAACGTCGTCCAATTGAGGAGTACTCTCAAAATGAAAGAGATGCAATTTGAAGATTTTATATAACCGAAGGACTGTATCAACCACACTTGAAAGAGTATCCATTAGCAGGATCAGAAAGTCACCGTCATCGATTTCAATTTCACTGGTTTAAAAGTTTTACATGGCTAGAGTATTCACCTCACATACACCGTGCCTATTGCTTGCCTTGTTTTCTTTTCACAACAAAGCTAAAAGGAAGGTGCGGCTCAAACACATTTATCGTCAAGGGTTTCCAAACATTGAGAAAAGTTAATGAAGGAAAAGAATGTGCCTTTCTAACTCATATGGGTCAAGATTCAAACTCGGCACATAATTTTGCAGTAAGGTGTTTTGTAAATCTCAAGAATAACATGGGCCATATTGAAAAGGTGATGGTAAGGCAAAATGAGAAAGTAGTGCTCGCTTCGAGACTTAGGCTCAAGGTTTCGATTGATTCCATCAGGTGGTTGACATTTCAAGCATGTGCATTCAGAGGCCATGACGAATCTTCAGAATCATTAAATCAGGGAAATTTTCTCCAAATGATCAAGCTTTTGGCCTCTTACAATCAAGATGTGAATGAAGTTGTGTTAGATAATGCTCCCAAAAATGCAAAGTACACTTCACCCTTGGTTCAAAAGGAAATCCTTCACATCTTGGCTCGAAAAGTGCAGGTAAGACTGATTTTTTTTTTTATGTATAGGGTTAAGGATTTCAAATTCTCAATCTTTATAATCTTTTCTTATATATTCTCTTGTACAAATTTAACAACTTTTTTATACACATTTGCAGGCAGCAATTAGAGATGAAATTGGTGAAAGCAAGTTTTGTCTTACTGTTGATGAATCCCGAGATGAGTCTAAAAAAGAGCAAATGGCCCTAGTTCTTCGATTTGTCGATAGAGAAGGATTGATAAAGGAGCGGTTTCTGGACCTAGTTCATGTGAGAGATATTATGGCGTTAACTCTCAAGAACTCAATTTGTGCTATTTTATCGGATAATAACTTGAATGTGCAAGATATTAGAGGTCAAGGATATGATGGTGCAAGCAATATGTGAGGGGAGTGGAACGGACTGCAAGCTCTTATACTCTGGGAGTGTCCTTATGCATACTACGTGCATTGTATGGCTCATCAATTACAATTAGCACTTATTGCAGCATCAAGAGAGGTACGCGAGGTGCATAACTTCTTCCAAGATGCAATTTTCATTGTAAATGTTGTTAGTGTTTCTCCTAAGAGGAATGATGAGTTATTAGCTAATCAAGCTGCTGAAATTGCGCGTGATATTGATTTGGGAGAACTTGATACCGGTAGAGGAGCAAATCAGATTGGGTCTTTACAAATGCCAGGAGACACCAGATGGAGTTCTCACTACAAGACCATTTGTAGTTTAGCAAAGATGTTCGGTGCTACAACTGAAATCCTAAGGAATGTAACGCATGATCGTTCAATCTCGTCTGCATCTCGGGGAGATGCTAGCGGTGCTCTCAATAGGCTTCTCTCATTTGACTTTGTGTTTATCATGCACTTAATGAAAGAGATTATGGCAATCACCAATGTATTGTGTTAAGCTTTGCAACAAAAATCTTTGGACATCTTAAATGTCATACATCTCATTTCAACTACTAAGGAGTTGATTCAAGATTTGAGAAATAACGGTTGGGAACCCCTTTTTGAGAAGGTCAAATCTTTTTGTGCAAAGCATGAAGTTGAGCTCCCTGATATGAATCGCAGGTATGTTGATTTTATAATTTTCACTAAATTTTTTGCATCTTTTTTTTTGTATAAAGCATGATATTGAGTTATTTAATATGAATTGTAGGTATGTTGATCTCACTAAATCTCGAAAGAAGCACAATAGCACTACAGTAGAGCATCATTATCGAGTGGACATGTTTGTAGTTGCAATAGATCAACAATTGCAGGAGTTAAATGCTCGATTTAGTGAGCAATCTACAGAGCTTTTGACACTTAGTGCCTCCTTGGATCCAAGATATGATTCCTTTAACATCTCCAATATATGTATTTTGGTTGAAAAATTCTATCCCGCTGACTTTTCTGATCAAGAGAGAGCTAAATTGGAGTGTCAACTACCGCATTTTCAGCTTGATATATGCAGCGATCCGGATCTGAAGAGCTTATCTTCACTTGCTGATTTGACTTCTGGATTGGTTAAAACTGGTAAAGCTTCAATATATCTGATGGTTGATAGAATAATATGGTTGGTGATAACTCTTCCTGTCTCTACTGCAACAACGAAGCATTCATTTTCAGCCATGAAGCTCATCAAGACGGGGCTGCAAAACAGAATGGAGGATGGTTTTCTTCGAGACTACATGGTGGTATATATTGAAAAGGAAATTGCAGCGAAGTTCACTTCCAACGAAATTGTTGATATGCATGATTTGTTGGGAAGTCGTAGGGCTAAATTGAAATTAATAGAAATGTAGGATTTAATTTTTATTTCAAAAAAGCAATTGTTATGCATACAACATATGTTTTGTTATAAAGATGTTATAATTTTGAATCTATTTAGTAGTTAATATTGTTGTAAAGATAGTTATTGTTTGCGGTTGTTCTTTCGTCGGCTTGGTCCCCCTCAAATTCAAATCCTGGTTCCGCCCCTGATGGCAACTACCCAACAACTACGCCTACACTCGAATCCCAGCATGTAAAAGAGATTGACTACACTACATTGGAAAATGTCGATGCCAAATCCAAGGAGGAAGAAGGGTGGTTGACAGTTCATAGTAAGAATAAAGCCAAGGTTCGTACCGTAAGAATTTCTAACTCATACACGAAAAGGTAGACATATCTCAAATCCCAAGGTTGTTGCTTTAACTATTTAGAGGAAGGACACAGGAGAGCCAACTGTGAGAACGTTATGAGGTGCTTTAAGTGCAACTTTGTCATTCTTTATGAGAGTGCAAGTATAAGGCGAGAAGCTCAAAAAACACAGTAAATGCCCACCAAACCGGTATCAAATACACTATATCCCCTAGTCCTAGCAAAAAACTACATGTCCTCAAACAAAGATCTCTCCCAAAAATCTTAACCCCAAACCAACAACAAAACCAGTTGTCATGACCAATCACAATGACTAGTAGACCATGCCACTTAGAAACCCACAACACAATGGGAGTGGTAGAGAAGACGACCTTAAAGTATTTATTGCCCCAAGATATTGTTGGGTTTTGACAGTTCAAACTCATTGATTTGGCTTAATTGCGAAAAATACGTAAAACAAAAATTTTACGTTTAAGTTAAGTAAGAATTAAACGGGGTATGTCAGGAAACTTTCCAAGGCGGTCCACCTTCAGTATTCCTTCAGCATCAAAACCTCATTTAATTCTTTTACAGATCTACTCCATAATTATTTTCTAAAAGCTTTAAATCTATTTACCAATTAAATAGATTAATATAACATGTTTATACCTTGTTTCCAAATCTCAGTTCGAATGTAGTTGAGTGAGAAGATCGATCAGAAACGGTTGCCTCGGAGTATCAAACGAATGATACCTCTATTAGTTATCCACCAGGACTAACCGGAGAGCGATTTATTTCTTTTGCCATAAATACCGTAAACTGCGGAATTCTGCAAAAACACTATTCATCGATCTGGTAAAAAACCGTAACCGAGAAAGAGAGAAAAATAGAAACTCAAATCGATCAGACAATCGGATACGAATGTGAATTAGTAATTTTCTATCTCACACCACCCACTTATTTATAGCCTTCAAATATGCATGAAATGACCATTTTGCCCATGCCACCTAGGTGACACCTATGCATGGCGGTTTAGAGATGGTGAACTAATCAAATTTAATTTTTCCACTCTTGGCCGACATGATTTGATTTACATTTGTTTATTTTGCTACAAGGCCGACATGCATATTTGAGTTATATATATATTTTGATTTTTGGATTTAATTTTTAATTAAGGTTTTAATTTGCTAATTATTGTTAGCTCAAAATTCAAAACCATAATTAATATTTAAAATCTAAATCAAATATATATAATTATTCTAAACAATTATATTTCTCACGGTTCGATTTCGGTTGTTGTTCGGTAACTTTCATACAACATACCGTGTACGCTTATAAATTAACCGTTGTTTCTGCTTGTCATCTTATATGACATTTATAATTTAATTATATCATGTATAATTAATTATAACCATCTTAATATTAATTATAATCAATTTATAATTAATTAGTAAGATTCTCCGAGTAGCTCCTATATGGTGTGACCCAATAGGATCTGTGTTATGTTGGTAAATAGAGTTAAAACTGTTTTAACTTCTATAATCATGAGAGGCATCTGGCAGAATACATCATGACCATCCAATTACACAGATGATGCTGTACTGTACAATATCACGATCCAGTAAACAATTTACTTGTGTCGGTTCTTTTGTCACATAGATATCAGATTAGTTTCAAGGTAGGTGTGTGTGTGTCATCCTTGTCATCCTTGTACAATATCACTTTCTTAGCTAAGCTATACATATGGAAGTGCTACCGTTATGACTGCTTTTTACAGACAGCGTTAGATAATACTCACACGTACACATCTCTTAGCTGGAACGATGAATACCTCATACTGTAGAACTTTACACTGAATGAAAACATTAATGACACGAACACAATTCTATTTAATGTTTCATTCGAGGTTTGTCAAATACCATGTTCCTATAACATGTATCTATGTGATTAAAATGACATCTCGTGTCAATGGTTTGTAAAACTTAACCATCTTTTAATCCACATACTAACATTGTAACGGTTAATTAGTGTTCCTGCTAATTACCTTGGTTAGTGACTCTTTAAGAATATTTATCATCTTTATTATGGAGTTTCACAATTTCAGTCATAAACTCGAAATGATCCATAATCCAATAATATTCAAGGCAACAAAATAATATATAATTAAACATTCAATTCATGAACAAAGCTTTATAATAAATTATCGTATAATTGACTTCTAGATTATTACAAACTAACAGATACCACATGGACAATGAATGCCTCGCCAGGGCTGCCCTTATCATGGCTGGTCCCAATCAGTATGATCGACAACTAGTGCACTACATGCTAGTATAATCACTTTATGCTAGTATAATCACTTTGAGGTCATACGCGCAAAGTGGTCATACCAGGGCTCCCCTTTCCGAAAAGTGGTCATACGCGCAAATTCGACTTTCCTAACCAAAGTTATGGCTGTTTAAATTTTTTTCAAAAGCTAAATTTTGAAAATTCATAACTAACCGTAAAAAAATCCAAATAAATTGAAATTTATGTCAATTATGTGTATTTTTGAATGCTCTACATGTTAGCATAATCACTTTTGCAGTTTGGTCCCTGTATTAATCAATACTTGCTGATTTACCAGCAAAGGTCAAATTTGATGTTTTTAGTGCATTGCACTATACCAGCGGCCTTTGCCTAGTGCTTGGCTGCTGAGTTTGGACTTGGTACCATACCAGAGGTCAGTCTAAGGTGCTTGTGCATGGATAGAGATCTAATTTGAGGTTTGAACATATTTTAGTAGCTTTAAACTACTGTTTTAGTACCAGAAATAAAGAGAAGAAGATCAACAAGCTATCAGAGCTTGGAAATTTTGTAATCAAGGCCAGGTCCTTAATTAGTGTTATCTTTAGACTTGTGATATCCAACTGACAAATGAAATCAAAGTTATAAAGAGTTACGACACCACTTCATACATATATCAAATGTCTTATTTTTTGGCATACAAGAAAACTTTTTCTTCACAAAATTATTTAAATCAAAATATTAAGATCTCTAAAAAAAAAAATAGAGGACTGCCCGACCCCCAGGTGGTCTGGTCCCTAGCGGACTGCCCCTGGCCCGGGCGGTTTGCTAGAGGATCTGGGCCGCCCATGAACCTGACGGTCGGAGCAGCTTAAAAAAAATCTTTTTTTAGGGTATTAATAAAAATGGTTGTTACATGGAAAACAATACAAAACATTTGTGATTGTATAATTTGGTATCTCGCTAAGAGTGAGTCTATGGTACTATGCATATCACGAGTTGTTACTGTGCTACGGCTCTATATTCGAGTTTTCAAATCCTAACGGTCGATCCGAACCGTTCATCTTGTTCTTCATATTAATATGTGTTTGGAGACCAAATTTTACATTTTTTGAAATTTTTTTACTATGTTTTTAGATATTTAGAAAATCACTTGATCTGAAAATTCTGGATCATCCAAAAACAGTGATTTTCAATAAATCTAAAAAAATAGTAAAAAAATTTCAAAAAATGTAAAATTTGGTCTCCAAACACATATTAATATGGAGAACAAGATGAACGGTTCGGATCGACCGTTAAGATTTGAAAACTCGAATATAGAGCCGTAGCACGGTGTCAAATCGTAATATGCATAGTACCATAGACTCACTCTCTCGCTAATTTGAAAATAGGGGGAATTTCATGTATATCCCTCAAAAGTTTCAATATTACGTATTTATCCCTCTAAAATCTATAATTACATATTTATCCTTAAAAATTATAAAAACTCACATATTTATCCAATCTAACTCTATTATATATCAAATATGTCCAAATATAATTAAATAATATTTTTTAAACATTAAAATTTATTTTACAATATTAATTAATCTTGTAATGACCATTCTACCCTTTTTTCCTCTCTCTCTCTTTAATCCGTTGAGTCTTGGCAGTGCCAAAACCTCCCGCCTCTTACCTCTAGACTATCACCCGCCATGCTCAATTTGATGAACTGTATTGCACATAGAATTGGATGAAAAATATAAGAGAGTCCGTTTTATTGGCCAAGCTGTCACTGTTATGGTTGGAACTTGACTTGTTTAAGGGTCTAATTATGTATGCTGCAAAATGTTAAGCAAACTTTATTACTATAATAAAAGTGCACTGACGTTTTGGTATTATTTCACTAACTGAGCTGAGGAACCAATGGTTATCTAGAAGATAATTGGAGGCAAAAAATTCATGGACCTTTGATTTATTGTGAATTTCGCTGTTTTAGGAATATACTGTTATTTTTTATTTATGCAATCAAGGTGTTTAATACAGCAAAAAATTCATGGTACTGGTACCATAAGGTTCAGTGCTAGTGCTGGTACGATTCAATGCTGGTACTGGTACAGTACGGCTATGGATTGGTACTGGTACGATTTAATACTGTTTTCTAATACACTGGTCTTAGAAGAGAAAAAAGAAGAAGGGTAAAATGGGAATAATAGAAAATTAATGTTAAATATAATGGATTGGACAAATATGTGAGTTTCTATAATTTTTAGGGTTTAGAGTTTCTAATACACTGTTTTCTAATACTGTTAAATATAATGTGCACATCACATACATTATCAATAAAAATATAAATAAAGCCACATTTATTTCATAAGCAAAAGAGTTAAACAAATGATCACGGCCGTCATGGCTAGCAACACAACACTGCCATGCCGACTCAATGTATCAATTATTGAATCATGGAAACAAAACTAAACAACATGTGGCAATTTATTAATCATAAGCCTTCCCGCTTAGTCTCACTCTTGTCTTTGCTCGAATCCTTCTGCTTCATTACCTGGAACTTGTCACACCCCGGGATAACCCGCCACGTATTTCTACGTAAGGCGTGTGCACATCACATACATTATCAATAAAAATATAAATAAAGCCACATTTATTTCATAAGCAAAAGAGTTAAACAAATGATCACGGCCGTCATGGCTATCAACACAACATTGCCATGCCGACTCAATGTATCAATTATTGAATCATGGAAACAAAACTAAACAACATGTGGCAATTTATTAATCATAAGCCTTCCCGCTTGGTCTCACTCTTGTCTTTGCTCGAATCCTTCTGCTTCATTACCTGGAACCCACATAAAAGTGGAACGGGTGAGAGATCGAACCTTCTCTCAGTGTGGGATTTAGTTCCAGCCTAGAGCTTATAAAACATTTACTTATATTCACAAATATGAAAATACATAAATAAAATGCTTATGCTTCTTCCAATGCAATACATATCCTATTGTTACTTCATTCATTTACTTTCATTTATTTAAAGAAAAATCCGTTAATCTTGTTCGTTTGCCTCACTAGACGGTGAATTCATATGCCGCTAGGTCTTGGCGTGATAGGACCGCTTCCGCCTACAATCACGTCCGTGAAAGGACCGCTTGCGCCTACGATCACGTCCGTGAAGGGACCGCGTCAGCCTACAATCACATCCGTGACAGGACCGCTTTCGCCTACAATCACGTTAACGAGGGGTCCAGTCGAAACTAAACCCAATGTATACATCCCAATATGCAAGCATATTGGCCCCTGTTCAATTACCATATTCGTTCTTTTTTCAAAAAAACACATTTATTCAATCACACATTTCATGCCATGCTCAACACATCCTATTCATGCAAGTTCATTGGTCAATATATGAATCATATCATTTCATGCAAGTTATTTGTGTCTACTCAAGTCATACGAGTGGTTCGACAACAACATGCATAAATCCAACTAATGCAATAATAATAAATAATTGAATGACAATAGGAAAGTAAAATAGTTTTATAAAGTCTAGGAAACCCGCACCTGTTGCCGTAGAAGATTCCTAATCGGTCTTCTTTTCTTTCAATACTTTGAAACCTGAACCTAAGTCATGTAAATATTACTTCTAATTAATATGGTTTGATGACAGTACTTGTCATCCATATTTTCTAAAGTTATTTAATATTATTTACAATTATATTCACAGATTATTAGATCTAACTTCTAAACTTTAACTAGTTTAATCCTTTGATATTATAGTACTATTAATTAAGTCTAGATAAATAATCTAAATAAGAACCCAAGAAGTTTGATTTAGGGAATATTTAATAAATTATTTTCGAAACTTTGATCCTCCAGAAAAAGGAATATAATAACAAAAATAATAATTGTATCGATCTGACACCAATCAAAATAAATCACTAAATGTATAAACAAATGAAATATAAGCCTTTTATCTATTAGAATTAAAATCAAGAAACATCAATTAAAGGAAAGGATCGAATCCGAAATTTTTGCAAGGTATAGCAAGCATTTCTACAATGAAGGAAACATATATCTCTTACCCATTATAATTTATGAAAAATAAAGTTACTCTAGCATATATTTGTTTCTGTGTCGAAACGTAATTCTAAGATTTAAAGATATGAAGATCTGAACTTTGTCATAATATATAGATAAGTATATATAAAAACAATTTCATTAACCTCTTACTAACTATATATTATTTGCTAGACAAACTTACTATTAATAATAATAGAACAGTAATTTAAAATTTAATGGAAATAAATTCCACAATTTTTTTTATTAAAAGAATCATAAGGAAATAAAATATATGCATGGCCGAACTCTATTTCGTTAGATAATGAAATAAATTTATTTTTAATAAAGATTGAATACAAAACCTATGGCCATACAGGATTTGAATTATTAAATGAATAACAAAGAAGAACATAATATAAAGAAAGAGAAAAGAATTGTACAGATGTAATAAACTACGATTTATTCGTAATTATTAATTACTATTTATCTATTTCATTATTTTTGTGATGATCGAATTAACTCCACTAATTTAATGCTTGAATTGAATCTAATTAATTAGCGGTATTGTGAGTTACCGCAGAAGTTCGAACACACATAAAATAGGGTGACAATTGTGGGTGGTGTTCAATAGGGCAACGCATGACGATCGAAGCACATCGCTGCGGTGGCTGCCGGAGCAGCGGCGGGCTGCTGCCTTGGTTAAATGTGGCTGCCGCAATCTTTATTCATTTTTGTTTAAAAAGAAATAGAGGCGCTGGGTATTCTAATGGGCAACATTCTCTCTGTATGGTATATTTATAAGAAACTTTTGTCACACCCCGCGGCCACGGGATGCGACAGTCTCCCGCCGTAAGCATACAACGCCGTGTATGCTTACAAGGCTATTCAATTTATACTTAACAATTCAAAACTAAATAATATAAACCAAGTTATATATACACAAATCAGAGTACACAGTCTGGTCAGAATATAATACAACAAAAAGTATCTCATCCGGATACCAACCACGAGGCCTACCCTAGGACTATACAACAAAATGTACTAAGGTCATGAGATGGTAAGCTACTATGGCCTACTACTCGCGTGCCTCTCCAGAATCAGTCGCACCCGTACCTGTAAAAATAACCGGGAGGATGGGGGTGAGAATAAATTCTCAGTGCGAATTTGCCACAGTTTGAACTATTGGACTTGCAATCAAACTCCATATTCAAAAATGAAACCCAAACAATAACAATGCACACAGATATATATAATCATAAATAACAGAATGCCAATGCTCGACAACAATTAATCAACCTGAAACACAGTTCACGGAATTTCCAAGATGAATTTCAAAACACAACATATATTTGGCTTAACTTATTTCATTAGGGCTTGTAGCAACTACAGATGTTCTTTCGAGCTGGACCGTTATCAAACCCACATCTGTAGGGTTACAGGCGCCTACAGATGGCCAACCAAGCTGGACCCTTTATCTGACACCCATCTGTAGCTGTTTGGCTTAACCATTTCCTAAGGTCCGGTTACAAGTCACCAATACAGGCCAACTTGACAAATGCAAACACACGGAATCAAAGTTACCTATACAGGTCAACTTTGCTAAATCTCAAGCAAATATATCAAAGCCACACATATAGGTCAGCCTCGCAAAATCATCACAGGTCAACGCATAAGTCAGCAGCGTCACCTCATCCAGCCGCCTAAACAGGCCGGTCTGGCAAATTCTCACAGGTCAACGCATAAGTCAGCAGCGTCACCTCATCCAGCCGCCTAAACAGGTCGGTCTGGCAAATTCTCACAGGTCAACGCATAAGTCAGCAGCGTCACCTCATCCAGCCACCTAAACAGGTCGGTCTGGCAAATTCGAACAGGTCAACGCATAAGTCAGCAGCGTCACCTTATCCAGCCACCTAAACAGGTCGGCCTGGCAAATTCGTAAACACAGGTCAACGGATAGGTCACCGTCACCTTATCCAGCCACCTAAACAGGTCGGCTTAGCAGATTCATTCACATCAAGAACAATTAATAGAACTAATCAAATAATAATCATACCAACATGCAAGTTAAACTTAACCGAACAATTCAAATCATTCTCATTTATGCAAGAATCAATATACAGCATGAATTCCAAAATATGCAACAATTAAGCATTCAACATGACAAACGAATAAACAGTTTAATTCCTGAAAATAAAGTATCAAACAAGTCCAAGAATCCCGCACCTTAGTATGACGAGCGTACCGCTTAATTTAAGGATCGGACGTCTCGTATTGTCTCGCAAGTTCTTGCTCGACCGAGCCTACACCTATATTATACGTATACTTTGTTTAACATTGGTTCACTATTAGAAACATTTACTCGAGTTACATCAGGCTTACACCTTAATCAATTTCCTATCCTTTGGTACCAATCCGTTCAATTCCTGATTTCTTACTTACAACCTTTCAAATCACACCATTTACCTCGGGTTCCTTCAAACCCTACACAATTATAATTAGGTAACCATTCAGTCACAGGTTCACTACTTTGGTTCTCGGTTCAATTCAATTCACCGTTTGGTTAACCCTAATTTGGTCAAAATCTCAAATTAACCGTTAAACGTTCTAAAAATTCAAGATCAGGAAGCAACCCTACCGATTACAAGTCTAATTGGTCGGGTTAAACAAATCAAATCACGATTATGCCAACTTTCAATTTTGGCACGAAACCCTAGAAATCAGATTTCACAAATCGGAAGAAATCGGGAAAAAGATTGACAAACAAACTAGTAAGGAGTGTAGAGGAACTAGTCCTCGAGCAATTTGAACACAAATCTCGAGTTTAAAACGAGAATATGAGAAATCGAGAAAATTTGAGGTTTCGAAAGAAAGAATGAGAGAAAGAAATACCAAATAGGAGAGTTCGGAGAGATCCTCGGCTGCTTTCTCGGTTCCAAACTTGATTTCTCGCAACAATCGGGAGTCTGAAAGAAACGGAAAGTTCTCACACTCTTTTTCTTCTATTTGGGCGAAAATCACAAGAAAATGGGGAAATGGTGAAGTGAGAGAGAGAGAGAAGCTTTGATTTGGGTTTTAGGGTTAAAAATACCCTGAATGCGGATGCACCCATCTGCATTGCGGGTGGCTTGACCCGCACTCGGGACTTAGAAAGTTTTCAGTCCAAATTCAGGAAAATCCGAGCGTAGT
Organism: Carex rostrata; assembly: GCF_964058835.1. NCBI lineage: Eukaryota > Viridiplantae > Streptophyta > Magnoliopsida > Poales > Cyperaceae > Carex > Carex rostrata. The sequence continues at coordinate 7,079,453 of NC_135925.1, forward strand.
GCGGATGAATTCCACCCGCACTGCGGGTCAACCTCATCCGCACTCAGTACTTAGCTGATTTCAGGAAATTCAGTTCAATACAAAAATTCACGAGTGCGGCTGGACCCATCCGCAGTGCGGGTCACTCACCCGCACTCAGTACTTAGTCAATTTTTCGGCACAATTTCAGAAAAAGTCTGAGCCTAATGCGGATGCTTTCCACCCGCAGTGCGGGTCCATCCATCTGCACTCAGTACTTAGAAAATTCAGACCAACACAGAATTGCATGAGTGCGGATGCACCCACCCGCACTGCGGGTCAATCCCATCCGCACTCAGCCTATAAAGTTTCAAAATCTCAAAATTTTGACGCGGTTTCGATTCATACTTAATTTACTTATTTAGGGGAACCTTAATTAAGGTTTAAACTTCTATTTTGTTAATCATGATTTATCGATTCTTTCTTTTAAATCATTTGAATTTAATTATTAAAATTTCGTAACGTAACAACTTTACATGGTCCTTCTGGTTGTTTAATTGGCTAGATTCATTCAGAGGAATTATGGAAGTTAGTGGGATTTAAGGAGCAATTTGTGGTATGTTTTTATTCTTCATTTGAAATGTAAATTTGAGCATTTTGAGAAGGGCCTTCCATATATTCATAGCTAGATTATATCAAATGACAATCCATCAAGTTATCATTCTTGATTTATTACATCAACGTGTTTCCGAGTCCATGGTCTATATATATATATATATATATATATGGCAATATTTCTTTATATATTAACTTATAATTCTATATCTATATATATTAGACTTTTTATTGGTGAGTTTATTTGATTCCTATGCATATAATGTAGAACTTATACATTCATATTTTAAGAAAGCTCAAAATATAAAAGTTCTAGGTCTCTTTATTATTTACCTTTTCGATAAAAATTGCACGTAGAAATCATTAATGTACATACCATATTAACTTCTAATAAATTATCAGAACATAATTGTAGGATTTATTACATGAATTAAATATTTAAACACGACTAATATTGCATAGACAATTTCGGAAAATATATGATTAAATTAGTATTTATTTATTGCGTTCAATATTGTTCGTTCCTAAGTTCATTGATTAATATATATATATATATATATATATATAGAGATGGGCTATGGTGCATTGCAATGCATAGGCTATGGTGTGCATTGGACCATAAATCACCGATTCAAAGTTCAAATGACCGATCCAAACCGTTCATCTTGTTCTACATATTAATATGTGCTTGGAGACCAAATTTTACATTTTTTGGAATTTTTTTACTATTTATTAAGCCACTTTGAAAATCGCTGATCCAACGGTGACTGTTTGGAACAGTAAAATCAGAAGCCACCGTTGGATCAGCGATTTTCAAAGTGGCTTAATAAATAGTAAAAAAATTCCAAAAAATATAAAATTTGGTCTCCAAGAACATATTAATATGGAGAACAAGATGAACGGCTTGGATTGGTCATTTGGACTTTAAATCGGTGATTTATGGTCCAATGCACACCATGGCTTATGCATTGCAATGCACCATAGCCCATCTCTCTCTCTATATATATATATATATATATATATATTCAACGTGATGGAGTATTACAGTCCCCAACCCCAAGTACTTCATCATGAAAAGCAGTTTCCTATTTTGCCGACATTTTTATTTTTACTCATTTTTAAAAATATTTTAATAAAAATAACTAGGATTTTGAATTTTTTTTAAAATACTCAAACATTGGTTTTGCCCGGGAATAAGCTATTTTGGCTCTAGCCGAACCATACTATTTTCTGCACTATCCGGGAACAATCTGTTTCTGCCAGGAACATAACCTGTTTTAGTAGTTCGGGCAATTTTTGAGAAATAATATCTCACGATCTATTTGGAGATTTTGTATGAAACTTCACAGTCTTGTTCTACGATATCAAGATTGCTTGTCGGTCAATTTTCATGATTTTTGAAGTTGTTTTGCTATGTTAACCAGAGGTGCAAAGTTGGGCTCAAAAGCACTCCTTTAGTAGTTTGGGCAATTTTTGAGAGCACCTATCTCATGATCTGTTTGGAGATTTTGCATGAAACTTCACAAAATTGTTCTACGATATCAAGACCGCATGTCTCTCAATTTTCATGATTTTTGAAGATGTTTTGCTATGTTAACCAAACATGCAAAGTTGGGCTCAGAAACACTCCTTTAATAGTTCGGACAATTTTTGAGAGCACCTATCTCACGATCTGTTCGGAGATTTTGTATGAAAATTCATAGTCTTATTCTACGATATCAAGACCGCATGTAGCTCAATTTTCATGATTTTTGAAGATGTTTTGCTATGTTAACCAGACGTGCAAAGTTGGACTCAAAAGCACTCCTTTAGCAGTTCAGGCAATTTTTAAGAACACTTATCTCACGATCTGTTTGGATATTTTATATGAAATTTCACACTCTTGTTCTACGATGTTAAGACTGCTTTTCGGTCAATTTTCATGATTTTTGAAGATGTTTTGATATGTTAACCAAAGGTGCAAATTTGAGCTCAGAAACACTCCTTTAGCAGTTCGGGCAATTTTTTAGAAATGATATATCACGATCTGTTTAGAGATTTTGTATGAAACTTCACAGTCTTGTTCTACGATGTCAAGACTGTATGTCGGTCAATTTTCATGATTTTCAGAATGAAATTGTCAACTGTCAACACATACAAATAAAATTCATACAAATCTCTAACTTAATAATTCAAACTAATCTAAATTCCAAACAAACTGAATCATGCCTATTTATAGTGCAAAAAACCAACTAAATAAGGCCTATTTATAGTGCAAAAAAAAAAAAACGGCTGGGCCGTGAATTTTTTCCACGGTTTGGAATAAAATTTTCGGGCCGTGGATTTATTTTTTAACCATATTTATTGCAATGCATTTAGTTTTTTTATTCTATTTAATTTTCTTATTTTTGTTATTTTTAAAGCATGTTGTATTGTTGTTCTTAATTTTATTTTCTTGTTTAACTTTGCGGACTTAACAAGTGATTTTTGTGTTTTCGTTATTCTTTATTTTTGGTTGTTATTTTTTGTTGTTGTTTTAGTGTAGTGTTATTTTGTTGTATAAATACTAACATAAAATGATAAGAACTAAAAAAAACTAAAAAAAAAAAAGACGGTTGGGTCGTGGAATTTTTCCATGGTTTGGAATAAAAATTCCGGGTTGTAGATTTTTTCCACGGTTCTGAATTTAAATTTCGGGTCGTGGATTTTTTCCACGGTTCTGAATTTAAATTCCGGGCTGTGAATTTTTTCCATCGTTCTGAATTTAAATTCCGGACAGTGAATTTTTTCCACTAATTCGGAATCGTAGATTTTTTCCACGGTTTGAATATTTTTAATTTTTTTTTCAAAATTCTGGTTATTTTTATTAAAATATTTTTAAAAATGAGTAAAAATAAAAATATCGGCCTATTTTGCTCCGACTCCGAATGAAATAAAACTAAAAGAGCCGATCCCCACTAACGCTTGTGAAAATTTTACTACGGCCTGAAAAGCACGGCCTACTATTAGAGTTATACAACGGGCCATCGCCATTCAGCGGCCGATGTCCAATACGCCATCGCCAATCAGCGGAATTAATCCGAAAACCTGTATCGGACTCGGAGGAACCTCAATCAGCCGCCAATGTCTCTTGCCTTTCTCCCTGATGTGGGTCAGCCCGACCGAACCCATTCCCTTCCCCTCGTAAAGTAAACCGCACTTCTTTTCCTACGCAAAATTTTACTAGAACATTTGTCCGATCAAACCTCACTCCGAGAACCATCGAAATCAGGCCACGTCACTGTCAGTATGCAACCGTGGATGTTTTAGAATCCAGACCATCTCGCTCTCGTAATAACTAATAAGAACGCCGATCGAATCGAGCCACCTCTTCCCCCCCCCCCCCCCCCCCCCCCCCTCGAAGCTGCTACCTCTCGCCCCTCTCTACTTCCCCCCTCCCCTGGTTCAAACCCTCCGCCATGCGCTTGGGTTGCTAATTGGATGACTCACGCTAAGCGACCCTTATCCTGCTCCAGTGCCTCAGCCTCCTCGTCCGGAACTGCCATGAACAAGAAATCGAAGTCCCAGCAGTGTGGTGGCGGGGAGAAGAATGGACTGGCACTGGGAACCTCACCTGCTGTGGGGACCGCACCGGCGGAGGATTCCATGTTAGTGGACGAACATGATACGCTCACCACGGGCACTGGGGCGAGTACAGGTGTAGCAGCCAATCTGTTTAGGAAGAAGGCCACCCCTCCCCAGCCTGCTGGCTCTAAGAAGAAATTGGTTATTAAAATGCATAAAGGTATCAGCTCTCTCTACCCCCCACCCATGCACACAGATACACTCACACTCTGTCAAATATTTCTTTTTTGGTTTTAAAGAAGTGGGGATTCCCACCGATTTCCATTCAAATGAAAACCACTACACTGTCAAATAAATATATAGCTAAAATGCATTCTGAAGCCCCAAAGCAATTTTTTACATTTAATTACGATGAAGGCGCGATGCAGCAGACATCACTGGATCCGGTAGTAAAGAGAGTAAGTCAATTTAAGCATTTTCAAAGATAAAACTGTTTATTAATCCGTCCATAAGAGATAATGAAAATAAGGAGTTCTACAATCTTTATCATTTTCTTTAGAAAGGGTTATTGAGGATGGGTAGCAAACCAGAAGGTGAATTTCCAATGAGAAAATAATTTTCCTGTTAAGCATGTTTTGGTCAATTGAGAATTGCTTTTTTTTTTTTTTTTATGTTTCGATCAATCTACAAAGGCTTATGTTGTCATCTTGAACTCTAGTTCAAAAGCAATCAATCAAGAACTTGTCAACATTTAGTTGACTGGTACTTATGGTACAGTACCTCACTGGTTCAGTATGCAACAAGTGTGCTGGTATAGTTATTTACAGTTATTTTGTTCATTCATTCACACCTAAATGATCAATCTTCAGTGGTTCTCCTGTTCCTGACTGAGAACCCATATTAGACATAAAAGAAGTGAACAGAAAAGGCTCAAGGTTGACTACCAATATTTTATGGTACAAATGCTGGAGACAAATGAAATTAGACCATCACAGGCATCTTTGGTAACAGCAGTTATTCCATCTAGCTGTGTATTTTTGTTCAACCTTCTATATTTTTTTTATCTAGTTTCATAAAGGTGCAAACTTTTTGGTTCTATTTTAGGTCAGCCAAAGGTGCCGGCTGACTTCGAGGAGAACACATGGGCAACCCTAAAGGATGCCATAGAAGCAATATTTATGAAGAAGCCCACGTTATATTTGAAGGAAGATCTTTACCAGGTATTTTTGTTTTGAATATTAAGATGTATGTAAATATAATTTGGCGAGTTAAAGAAAGGCTAATACATCCCATTAAAATCCTGAAACTATTGGTGATGGCACATTGGTACTTAATGTATGAGGCATGATCAGTTTGTCATTGGTAAAATATAATACCAGTATTTTGGGTTGTTTTGATTGACTTGTTTTCTCAAAAACTTGTGCATCTTAATCTAGCTCAAATCCAATCATACAGTTCTATTAATAAAGAAACTTCTTGAAAATTAGCCCGGAATTTTGACGGGTTCAGTCACATAGTTTTAATGATAAAGAAACCTTTGAACACCAGGCAGAAAATTGAACTTCTGCCAAAACCATACCAGCAAAAAGAATGCGAAGTTGTCAGCTATGGAAAAGAACCTATAAAAGAGAAATAACTTTGCTTTTCGTGATAGGCTACCGAGAACCTCTTCATACACGGAATGGGTGGTAAGCTGTACGAAAGGATCCAAAAAGAATGCGAAGTGCATATTTCTGCCAAGTTGTCAGCACTAGTCAGCCAGAGCCCTGATTTGGTGGTATTTCTGACTCTGGTGCAGAAAGCATGGCAGGATTTTTGTGACCAAATGCTGATCGTTCGAGGCATTACTTTGGTTCTTGACCGGAAATACGTGAAGCTTACACCAAATATTTGTTCAGTTTGGGACATGGGATTGCAATTGTTTAGAAAGCATCTCTCGATTGCGCCAGGAGTTGAACACAAAACAGTTACTGGTATCTTGAGATTAATTGAGTCTGAGAGGTATTGGTACTTCGCTTGAAATTTAAGACATGATTAATTTAATTCCCTTAATTTATCCTAACTTGCTTGGTTAGATTTCCATCAAGCCTTGGTTCACTTGGTTTGCTTTAAGTCTGTCCTCAAATGTGCAATTAAGCCCTGGCAAGTCGTGACAAACAAATGAGGTGAGAAGTGGTCAAATGGTATGGGTGTATACTGTTCAAAAACTTGATTGAAATTGTACTGAATGCCTTGTATGTAATTATCAGTTATGTACCAACCCTCTATCTATCTGCATTGTTTAGTAATTTCAATATGAAAATTCCCCCAACCGACCATTAGACTTGCAATTAACCTCTAACACAATATGCCTCAATCCGTCAAGAATCATGCAAGTACTGAACAGACCAAGGAAAAAATAAAGAACTAATGCAGGGCAGAGAGTTAAACCAAAATAATTAAATCATATTACAGTAGCTCTGGCTATCATATTTTCAACTTCTTTGGTTTCATACTGCTCTGAACAGGCTCGGCGAAGCAGTCGACAGGACATTGCTTAGCCACTTACTAAAAATGTTTACAGCACTTGGAGTCTATAGTGAGAGCTTTGAAAAAACATTCCTCGAGTGCACTTCTGAGTTTTATACCACTGAAGGCATCAAGTACATGCAACAGTCTGACATCCCTGACTATTTAAAGCATGTTGAGGTTGTTTTGGTTTGCTTTTCTCTAGCATATTGTTTTCAATTCTGCCTTTTCCCCCCTTTTTCTTTTACAATGCATCAGGGATAGTAACTGTAAAGAGTTTCAGTTTTCGTTAGCATGCTGAAATTTCTGATGGATGTACCGGTTACCTATGGTGCACAGATACTAAAGCAATTATTATATTTTATATTGCTAGGTTTGTTCATGAATATTAAATTTCATTAGAATATAGCAAATAATAAATTATAAAAACATGAAAGTAGGGTTCTTATTTTGAAAGAGATACATATAATAATGTTTTTCTTGAAAAAAAAAAGAATGTGCATACTTTCAAGGTTGGTATAAGACTTTTTACTAGACAACTATTTTAATAATTTTCAAAGTTATGAGCCAATGTATTTTATCTTGTAACAATTAGAGAATAAAACAGAGAGAAATATAATTACATAAATTTTAGGGGTCAAAAATAAAATCTTGTTCTCTGTTTTTTATTTTATTTTAAATAACCTGAAGTTTGAAGTTCTGTTTGGGAATATCACAAAAGGCAGTAGGAAAAGATGAAGAAAGTTCAGATTCAGAACATTCTCCATCTCCATGCACTTCTTTAGCCCCATGAACTGCAGGAACCTTGAGAAAATGGAGGTACTCTTTTAGGAAGCATGGGTTCCTGTGGCTGTTTAAGCCTCATCCTGTATCTTTTGGCTGCTGCTTACAAAAAATTTATTTTAAAATATTGTGGTAGTCTGATGGCGTATATCAGATATGAATCAGACCCTTATTGTGCTCATATCTATATCGGATGCATATATGATGTGGGTATGGCAGCTTATATACTCTTTATCTGGGTGACTAACCCTGATTTTGGTTTGGCATCAACTATTTTGGGTCTGTAATGATTCTACTAGCTTCATTTTAGTGAATATAATCACTTTTGAACCCATAAGGTTGATTTGTACATGCTTGCACTGTTTTTCAATGGGATCTTACTGTTTCCGCATCAGTTAGTGCTATTTAGTACAACTTTTGTGAGCAATTTCCCCGTATTGCTTAACTATTCTAGACTACATCAGAAAATATGTTTTTTGAAATAAAGAAAAATGGTTCTTGTAATATTTATTGGTATATGCTACAGTATCAATTTAATAGTTCAAATTGATTTATAATTTATAACCAGGAAATGTGATATTTGGTAGCATAGTTAATTATAGTCTCTAGGTGCTATGGGAAACTGTCTTCGTTTAGAATAATTTTTTATCCTTTTTTGGATTTTGACATTTCTTTAGGTTTAGAAATTATGTGTCCTTATCATATGATAACAGTTGCATTATCCATATTAAAACTATCATCTGCATCACAACTCAGGAGTGTTTGCTGAATGTATACAGATGAGATTACATGAAGAGCATGAGAGGTGCATTCTCTACCTTGAGGCAAACACAAGGAAACCATTAATTGCAACAGCTGAGAAGCAACTACTGGAACGACATACTTCTGCAATTCTTGAAAAGGTGATAGTCCTGTCACTCTTTTTATGCACTTCAGAATTTCAGTACTGGTTCTGGATGCTGTACAGCATTCTATGTAGTGCTGTATTGGTAAATTTTTCTGGTGTCTTTTGTAGTTCTTCTTGTTGAGTAAAATACACATTTAGTCATTTAAGTATCCCTCAGAAAAAACATATCCCTTGTTTCCTATTTTGTACCGAATTGGACCTACTATTTTTTGCTTAGTTAATTAGAAGGAAATTTTACATTAACATCTATATCATGATTATATCTAACGGGAGGAATTAATTCATAGTGGAACATATGTTGATGCTGGAGTATCCATTAAACTGATATGTAAGGCTGGTAACAATAGTATCCACATCATCTGCATTTCTTTTGTGACTACATAACATTATTTGCAATGGTAAAATGACACTGGGATAGATAAAAATATTCTTCTTCTCAAGGCAGGACAAATTTGGTACAAAATGGAATAAGGATCATAATGGTAAATGAGTGAAATTTGAAGGACAATTTGACTACATGACTATGCTTGCTTTCATTTTGCATATGATTCCATTTTTCTGTTGTGTTGACCCATAGGGTTATGTTCTTTAACTTGGATACCATCTCTAAAACGAACTTCATAGTAGCTAGCACAGTAATCCGTAGGTGTGGATATAGGGATTACTGTGCCAGCTAGCTGTGGATTCTGAAACTACTAAAATTGTGAATTCTGAAGTGTACACAATTTTACTTTTTATATATATATATATATATAGAGGAGAGATCAAGTTACAACAAGTTACCACAACCATTTTCTACATTTTCAAAGTCCAAATCGTCGATCCAAACCGTTGGATGTGATCTCTACAATAAAATGTGCTTGGTGACCAAATTTTACATTTTTTGGAATTTTTTTACTATTTATTAAGATGAGTACAAAAACTAGTCAAATTCAGACCACTGAATTTTGTACCCATCTTAATAAACAGTAAAAAAATTTCAAAAAATGTAAAATTTGGTCTCCAAGCACATTTTATTGTAGAAATCGCATCTAACGGTTTGGATCGACGATTTGGGCTTTGAAAATGTAGAAAATGGTTGTGGTAACTTGTTGTAACTCAAAAATTGTTGTAACTTGATCCCTCCTCATATATATATAGAGAGAGAGAGAGAGAATGGCTAAGCTCAAATCGTTTGTTCCTGGAGTTTAGGAACAAACAACACGGTTCTCCGATTTCCGAAGTTCAAACGGCCGATCCAAACCGTTAGATGTTTAATCTATATTAAAATGTGCTTGGAGACAAAATTTTATATTTTTTGAAATTTTTTTACTATTTATTAAGATGGTTTGAAAATCGCTGTTTTTATTAAAATTCTGCATCATAAAAAAACAGCGACTTTCAAACTATCTTAATAAATAGTAAAAAAATTCCAGAAAATATAAAATTTTGTCTCCAAGCACATTTTAATATAGATTAAACATCTAACGGTTTGGATCAGCCGTTTGAACTTCAGAAATTGGAGAACCGAGACTCAGGAACAAACAATTTGAGCTTAGCCATTCTCTCTCTCTCTCTCTCTATATATATATATATAATCTTTTTTCTGTTTTTATGTATGCGTTTTTTCTCTGTAGACTTCGTTTATTAATGCTTTTATTGTATAGCAAATGTTCTTGGAATGATCATGGTAAATATTCTTGGAATAATTATGGTGGAAATATGATTGTCTGATGTCCATGGGAGATGTACTGGTTTTAATCTTGGCTCGTTGATATTTGTTTATTTTTCCAGTCCTCTAACACATGCTTAACTTCCTTACCAGGGATTTGTTCTGCTTATGGAGGCAAAGCGAGTTAAAGACCTCCAAAGGATGTACACTCTTTTCCAGAGGGTCAATGCACTTGAGTTGGTGAGGCAAGCATTGAGCTCATATATCAGGGGCACTGGCCAAGGCATCATCACGGATGAAGAGAAGGACAAGGAGTTGGTCCCCTTTTTACTGGAATTCAAAGCCTCTCTGGACATGATTTGGGAGCAGAGCTTTTTTAAGAATGATGCCTTCTCCAATACCATCAAGGATTCTTTTGAGCATCTCATCAATCTTCGTCAGGTGATGACGTATTTACTTTGATATACCTTTAATCATAAGAAATCAAGAAGAAACTGTAGAGGTCTTAAGGAAATCAAACTAATTGTCAAGGTTGTACCATACTTGTTCACAATGGCACTGAATTCTTGGTTTTGGTGGCAATTGAACTGGTAACTGGAAATCCTAGAAATTCAGGAATTGAACATGGGGGGTGAAAAAGAATTATCTTCACCAGCTTTTTAGTTCTTGTTAAAGTACTCTGAAGTTGTCTTCACATCTCATCTTCTGAAGTTCGTGCCAATATTCTGGGTTCCCTTATTTGATTTTGCGCTTCATTCTAATTTCATGCGCCTTATGTAAATATTTTACCATTGCATGAAGGAGCCGGAGTATTGAAGTCTGGTTTCTTGATTACTAATGTGCTACATTTCTCTGATAACAGAATAGACCTGCTGAGCTTATTGCTAAGTTTCTTGATGAGAAGCTTCGTGCTGGGAATAAAGGCACTTCAGAGGAGGAGTTGGAGGGCACACTTGACAAAGTTTTGGTTTTATTCAGATTTATCCAAGTAAGTATTTGACAAATTACTAATTTGTAGTTTGTAATTAAGATTTAGATTAACGGTGATTCCAGATATTTCAAATTAGCTCTTGCAGTGAACTCCTGGTTGCAGTTAAAATGGAATTGGTGGTAATATGTGCCACTTTTTCTCAGGAAAAATACTTTTGCTTGCAACTATACCTTGATCAAACTTCAACTAAACTCCAACTTGTATCCAATTGAATGAAAGATACTCTAAATAGGCCTAAGCTGGTGAACTTGGGGGACCATTAGTACTGCACAAGCTGGTGCATGTAGTTCATGTGATTCAACATGTTCTAATCAGCTCGTGGTTTTTAGTAAATAAAAAAGAATATTGTGAAAATGTCAATTATATTTCTATAGGGGAAGGATGTGTTTGAGGCCTTCTACAAAAAGGATCTTGCAAAACGGCTCCTACTCGGAAAGAGCGCATCAATTGATGCAGAGAAGTCTATGATTTCCAAGGTAATTTGAATGCGATTAGTTGTTCTTATTCTGAGAGCTGAATCAAATATTATTTCTACTGAAACTTAATTTCGAACCATTTGCTTTTTAATTCAGCTCAAAACTGAGTGTGGGAGCCAATTTACCAACAAGCTTGAAGGAATGTTCAAGGTATGCATTTATTTTTTATTGATACATTATAATGTCATACTAGTATATTACAAAATGAACTAGGATTTATAACCACCCAAAAACAAGAAATTGAAATTCCGGTCCCTTATGTGGGTATTTAAAAAAAGTAGGTTATATTGACAACTGACTTCTGACACCTGGCTAAACCCTTTTGAAATTAAAACACTACAATTGTAGATACATTCTTCATCATTTAGACATGCTATGTGTAACAATTGAGCATCTTCGAAACCAATTAGCCATCCATTGAGTGATTTCAAAATTTAATAAGTTTTATAAGCTTTCATATCAGCATTGAGACGAGTTTTCAAAATTGCCCCCACTTTGATACACAATCTACCTAATGATGAAAAACACATCTGTAGTTTAATTTTTGAACTTCACGGATCTTTAACATTGGTTGTGAATATATATCCTTTTCCATCGAAGAAAGCAATAGACAGTTTCGAACTCTCAATTCCTCGTATGTGTGTTCACTATATTTCTATGTGTTAAATGGATACCACTTTCTAAATCTGTTCTGAAGTCTTTTACTATAAATTATTTGACTTTCACTATTTCCTTTTCAGGACATTGAGTTATCGAAAGAAATTAATGAATCCTTCAAGCAATCATCCCAGGCTAGAACGAAACTTCCAACTGGTATAGAGATGAGTGTTCATGTGCTTACAACTGGGTGAGTGGTCTCAAATTAATTGTACATTTATTATTCATTTTGTAAGGATATGCAATGTCACCAAGGATATTATTTACTGATTTAATGTGATGCATTCTGATTCTAATAATGGCAAATAAATGTACCTGCATGATATAATAAGACGAATTTGTGGTACAATACAAAATTGCAAATAAAAACTTAGTTACTTTTGAAGGAAATATCACATAAGCAGGAACTTGTCACATTTAACTTGAATTTCAGTAAACCAGCTGAAATGTATATTTGTCATGGTATGGAATATTCCAATCTTGGTTTTGGTATTGTAGGGGTAAGGGGTCAGGGCCTATGTAATGGTATGTTTGAAGCATCTACAGCGTTAGAACCAAATTCGGACTTCTGGTGGTCTTTCATGTTGTCTTGTTTTATGTGATGCTTGGTTTATCTAGAAAGAATTTGAAATGGAAATTTAGCACCAACCCAAAGACCTAACTTGATTTTGTTTTATACCAATTTTATATTGTTGGGCAACCAGTCTCTCCAGTTCCCTGACTATCTAGCCATAAGATTCTCCTTATTGTACCATAATCGATCCTCATTTTATTTTATGCTTTTTTGCTTTTCAGGTATTGGCCTACATATCCACCTATGGATGTGCGGCTTCCTCATGAATTGAATGTTTATCAGGTCAGACCCTGTACCAAATCACAGGAGCAGATTCTAGTTAATGTTCGCTCTTCCTGTTTCACACAAAAAAATAAATTATTTTTTCCTGGATTTAAAACATTGTAGGACATATTCAAAGAGTTCTATTTGAGCAAGCACAGTGGGAGACGCCTGATGTGGCAAAACTCTCTAGGCCAATGTGTGCTAAAGGCGGAATTTCCAAAAGGGAAAAAAGAACTAGCTGTCTCACTGTTTCAGGTTAATTTTAATTAATGATATTAATTTTGGGATTAGTGTGTATTTTGCTGTAGTGATGTCAATGGTACCGCATCTACTTTTGCCCTTTTTTCTGTTTACGTCTTGCTTTTTTTTGTGTTTGGTCGAACCTTTTTTTTTTTGCAATGCTAAAAGTTAATTAATTGATACTTGCATATGCTATTTTTTTTTCTCTAAAAAATTAGGTTAATTATTGTTTTAATTGCATATTGAGGACTAAACTATTGGTAGCACAATTAAGGTGAGGCTAATTTGGTTTGGATTGAAGTTAATCTGACAGTAGAGGGTGAACTGCAGCAATGTTGGGTTAATGGTTTAAATTCAGGCTTACCATATGGGAAACCATATTCATGGTGGTCAGCTTTGTTAGGGCACGATAGGTGCACTGGCCAATTTGATTATTTTTGTCATGCATTAACTTTGATTCTCCCTCTGTTTTTTTTTGTCCGGACTTTTTACAGACTGTTGTCCTTATGCTGTTTAATGATGCACAAAGGCTCAGTTTTCAAGATATAAAGGATTCAACCAGCATAGATGATAAAGAATTGAGAAGAACGTTACAGTCACTTGCATGTGGCAAAGTTAGAGTTCTTCAAAAGGTGCATTTATATGTCATTTTTATGTGTTTCTTCTTTAGGTAAGTTTTACTTCTTCCATTGTGGTTTGGCAGAATCAGACCATTTTGTTTTATCCTGTTGTTTCACACATCATGAGGCCTCAGATGTGGTTTTCTTGACCTGACGCGTCGGGTTGACCCAACTCTGGCAGACTTGTTTACTGAAGCCATTGGTTTAGTTCACGGTCAGTTGGTAGGTCTGAGTCCCTGTTTCGGGCTATCATATGTTTCCCCCCAAAATAGTAAACAAATAAAACATAACGCTTGAGGGCCTCAATCACTTTTCCAGAAGTTGGAATTTAAAGGAAGAAAATTATTATTACAGCATACCTATTGTTCCTGAAGTTGGTAGTGCAGTCTTCATTGCATGAGATTTTATGTGGGAGATGAAATTTGAAACTTCTTTTATCGGTTCATTTGTGGTTAACTGGTTATAGTTGCATCCCTAGTGGCAATGCTGGTGCAAAATGGAATGTTGTTATAGTCTTTTACACTTGTTTGCGGTTTTTCCCATAGAGGTCACTATAACACATATAAAAGCTGTATTAGGGTATCATGGCGGCCTGCAAGGCTACAAGGTCCATTGGGTTTGACAGGCTAATTTGAATTTCTGTTTCTTTCTTATTCTTCTTGGTTTTTTTTACTAGAATAACTTTCAAGCCCAAATTTTGTAGAAAAACATAATAGAATTTGACAGATTATGAAAGGATCGTAAGGTCTCTCAACTCCCTCCACTACATCCTTCTTTTCAAGAATACACATTCCTACTCCATGACCCTGAAAACTTCATAACACTATGTTTTTCGATTAATGTCTTTGCTTTAAATACTATATTTCATACTGTAGAAAAATAATAGCAAAAAACATCTTTGCTGTAAACTACAGCCCTGCTATATTCTGATGTCTGCTTATGAAAATATTAATGCTATCTGCAATTTAGTCCTTCCTGGTTCAGCTGAGATTTAACACTTCCACTGATTTCTTCTTCCAGATTCCTAAAGGGAGGGATGTAGAAGATGATGACTCATTCGTGTTTAATGAAGAGTTTAGTGCTCCTTTGTATCGTATAAAGGTAAAAGATTACTAAGTCTTTTTTTAATTTTCCTCCTGGGTTTTTTATTCAGGCTTCTCAATATTGTTGGGCATTCCGCTATAATCTGTACTTTGTTTTGGTTTTACCTTGCTATTATATAGCATTAATGTGTTGTGCATGTGCTCCAAGCAAAAGGGCTTCCTAGCACAGTTAGTTGAGTGTGGATCTCATCTGTGACTTCACATGATTGATCCTGCTCCCTCTATTTTTGGAGAGGATTTTCATCAAAGCTAAAGAAAAAGATAGTAAGCAGAGCATCAGAACTATTTTCTCTGAAAGGAAACACTGAAGTTCGGTTGCACTTGGGCATTCTGGTAGGATTGACCTGAATTTTTCCTATTAGAATGGAAGATAGCCAGATTCAGCCCGAACCGCATGAGATTGACAGCCATGATTTTACTGAAGTATTCAGAGCACCTGACAACTGTTTCCATTGCAAAGTTCATACTTAACCGACTGTATGGCATCAGTGCCATCTTGGCTATCAAATTAAGTGAAGCCTGCTCTGCACATTTGTATATTGGTTTTCTGTGTATTTATGTAAGAGGAGTAAATAGTTTGATGAAATTGGTCCTTATGGTAGGTTTTTGAAAATGTTGAACCTTTGTGTCACAATATGAAAAAGGGACTTACATGGGACCTTGCAGGTGAATGCTATCCAAATGAAAGAGACTGTAGAAGAAAACACAAGCACAACTGAGAGAGTATTCCAGGACCGTCAATACCAGGTTTTTCATAAGAGCCTTGGCATCTTGTCAATATATATATAGTTGTTAACCTGGAGTTGGGAGTTGTAGAAAGTAAAAATTAAACACTGATAAAATCTTGCCTTCTTATGGTTCATGTCAGTAGCTTCAAATAATATATACATATATAGAGTTGGGCTAGGGTGTATTGCAATGTATATGCCTTCTTGTACATTGGACTGTAAACCGTTGGTTTTGAAGTTCAAACGGTCGATCTAAATGGCTCAACATATTATCCATATTAAAATGTGCTTGGAGACCAAATTTTATATTTTTTGGAAATTTTTTACTATTTGTTTAGAATTCTTGAAAATCGCTAATTTTCAGAAATTTCCGGACCATAGAAAAACAACGATTTTCAAAAATTCTAAAAAAACAGCAAACAATTTAGAAAAAATGTAAAATTTGGTCCCCAAGCACATTTTGATATGGATATCAAATTGAACGGTTTGGATCGGTTGTTTGAAAATCAAAACCAACGATTTTGTAGTCCAATGTACAAGAGGGTCTATACATTGCAATGCACCATAGTCCAACTCATCTATAGTTGGGCTATGGTGCATTGCAATGTATAGGTCCTCTTGTACATTGGACTACAAAATCGTTGGTTTTGATTTCCAAACAACTGATCCAAACCGTTCAATTTGATATCCATATTAAAATGTTTGCTATTTTTTTACATTTTTTTAGAATTTTTGAAAATCATTGTTTTTCTATGGTTCAGAAATTTTTGAGCCATTTAGATCGACTATTTGAACTTCGAATCCAACGGTTTACAATCCAATGTACAAGAGGACCTATACATTGCAATGCACATAGGCCAACTATATATAGTTGGGCTATTTTGCTTCATGAAGTAAAGGTTCACGCCCATATTTTCAAATCCGAAGTCCAAAAAGTCAATCCGAACCATTCAACATGATTTCCATATTAAAATGTGCTTGGAGACCAAATTTTACATTTTTTTAAATTTTTTTACTATTTTTTAAGAATTTCTGAAAATCACTTTTTTTTTTACTGTCCAGAATTTTCTGAAAAACAGTGATTTTGTATTTTTTTTTAAAAATAGTAAAAAGTTTCCAAAAAATGTAAAATTTTGTTTCCATGTACATGTCAATATGAAGATCATTATGAACTGTTTGGATCGACTTTTTGAGCTTTAGAATTAATGATATGAGCGTGAAATAAAACAGTTTTACTTCATGAAGCACAATAGCCCAACTCATATATATATATAGGTTGTGGGGTTGGCTCTTCATCTAATTCCAACTTTAAAGTTATTTTCTGTTCCTTGGGTACATCCTGATATTATGAGGATCTCAAGGGTAATTAATGACATTGCCACGAAAATTGAAAAGGAGATGTTAACTACTATTGGTTAATTCATTTTACTTTTTTCTCATGTAGGTTGATGCAGCTATTGTTCGTATCATGAAGACCAGGAAAGTTCTCAGCCACACACTTTTAATAACTGAGCTATTCCAGCAGGTATATGACAAAAACTTTCATTATTCCAATTTCTATGGATTTGTCTCCTCTATTGCCAGTTGGTTTAAATCTATATTTTTTGTTATTCAGCTCAAGTTCCCAATAAAGCCAGCAGATATCAAGAAAAGAATAGAAAGCCTGATTGACCGAGAATACATGGAGAGAGATAAAAGCAATCCTCAGATATACAATTATCTTGCTTGAAAGCGTGGCTTTGGGATCATCTCGTTGTTGGCTTTATTGTAAAATATCTGTCTCAATTTCTCAAGTTGTTGGTTTAACTTCATTGTTTTCCTTTTTTACAAAATTTCGTTCGTTACAATGAAATGAAGGACTTCTTGAAAGAATGAGATTTTCATCGATCCAACATGTATATTTTTCTTAAATATGGTTTTTCGGATAGCATCACTTTTTTTTACTCTATTTTTTTTAGTAACATCACAACTTCAAATTTCTAGAAAAATGTTTCCAAATAGTAGTTCTTTGTTTAAAAAGATGCCTGTATACTGCTATTAAACGTGCCAATTTCTGTAGTTGGATTTGCCCCAAGATCATCTTTAGAAGATAATCTAAAGGAATATTATATGTAGTAGTCTTATTTTCTAAATAGTTCTTATACTGTTTATTTAGTAGTTTGAAAAATAAATTTGAAAGATTAATTTTGACAACTGTTAAAATGCATTTTGGTTCAAGTCAAAATTATGTGTTAATTGTCAACAGTTGTCTTAAATAATGCATTGATCTTAAAAATAAGCATGCATCAACAATAGATAGATGTATATTTTAAGTTGCATGTGAAGTTCATAAAGAATTATCAAAATTATTTAGAATATAGTTCATGAAAATTAATTATCGGACGCATCACATACAATATTACAGGAGTTTAGATTATTTACTGTATTGGAATATTGGAAGCGTCTAATTGTCCACAGTTTTTTTACAAAAAAATTATCATTTGATTTGTACAAATATTGTAAAATTTTAATTTTATACTGTAATATCATATAACAAATCATATACAAAACGCACTTTAAAATTCTAACATGCGGCAGAATCACTTTGTGTACTTGTAACTTGCACAACTTGTCAAACTAACTGTACTTGTTGCAGGATCACTTAATGTACTTCTCTAACTTACAGTTAATGACAGTTTTAAAACTTTGTAGAACATTTTATAACTGGACTTCTCAAACTTGCAGTTTTTCAAAATAATTTCGGAAATTATGCAAAATTATTTTTTCTTTCTCGAAATTAAAATTAATTTTATTTTTTTTGAAAAAAAATTCATAATTTTTTTCTTCAATTATTAATATTTATATATGCATCTATATCCTGTAAATTAACACTATACATACTGTATAACATACAGATGCAATCTATAGAACTTCAATATTGTAAAATTCTCAAATGTAAACTATAAAACTAACATATGCAAACTATAAAACTGTAAATTTGAAACCTAAAACACTATAAAAGTGAGATAAACACACTGCAAACTTTAATACTATAAATTTAAAATATGTAAACAGTAAAACTAACAGATGCAAACTATAAAACATCAATACATCAACTATCCACAACCACATTGTTAAACATTAGTAACTGTTTACAAGCATAAACTGTCACTATTGAAAATGCCATTGTTCAATAGTAGCAAAAACAAACAATAACATTCTAAATACAAATTGATACATTCCACACAAGCATACTATTCAACATAAAAGCTTTTACTTTATAGCCCTTTGTTTAGTATTGTTTGGATAAATTAGAAGTCTTGTCACTAGAACAATGCGTTCTTTAGAAATATCATCCTGCAAAAAATACAAAACAAATAAGTT
Source organism: Carex rostrata (assembly GCF_964058835.1). Classification (NCBI taxonomy): domain Eukaryota; kingdom Viridiplantae; phylum Streptophyta; class Magnoliopsida; order Poales; family Cyperaceae; genus Carex; species Carex rostrata. Next base: position 7,098,434 of record NC_135925.1, read on the forward strand.
TATAAAACTGTGAACTGTATCATGTAAAACACTTTACATATCATGTAAAATTGTAAATTATATCTTATAAAATTGTGAACTATATACTATAAACTTTAAACATCAATAATAATATATATTGTAAATTGTTGTATATATCATCTAAAACTGTGAATTATATTATGTAAAATAGTCTATACAACATTAAAAAACCTGATTCATATATCCTGAAAAATACTGTATAGAACCTGTAAATATATTAGATAAATACTGGAAATTTAAATCAGTAAAACTATTAAATAAATCATATAATATTGCATATATGTTGTAAACATTAATAACTTGTAAAATATTGCATATCATATAGGTTCTGTAAAACTGTGAACTACATCATGTAAAACACTCTACATATTATGTAAAATTGTAAACTATATCCTGTAAAATTGTGAACTATATATTGTAAACCTGTAAACATCAATAATAATAGATATTGTAAAATGATGTATATATCCTGTAAAACTATGAACTATATTGTGTAAAATACTCTACATAACCTTTAAACCTTATTCATATATCATGTAAAATATTGTATAGATTATGTAAATCTATTAGAAAAATACTGAAAATTTAAATTAGTAAAACTATTAATTAGATCATGTAAATATTGTATATATGTCTTGTGAAAATGTTAAACAAATCTAGTAAAATAAAGAAAAATAATACAATGCATAACTCATGTAAAATATATGATATATCCTATAAAACTATGAAACATATCATAAAAAAATATTTTACATAAATTTAAAACCACAAGGTGAATACTGTAAAATAACCCAATTATGCTCCTGATCACCTCTCTCAAATTGTCTCTTTCTATTTCAGTGGCCAGAGCAGCGATTAGACCAACAGTTGTTGTGGATTCCAATGGTTGCTGAGAAAGAAGATCACGATCTCCTTACTGCTCCTAAGACGGTGCTACATCGGTGCCTGGTCGACCTTCCCAACTAGGATCACCTTTAAAAGGCCCGAACCTACTACTCCTTTGAGCTCCGGTGAATACTGTAAATCTATTAGATTGATCCTGCAAAATATTGTATAGATCTTATAAACCTATATATTAGATAGATCCTGAAAATTTATTTGTGTTCAGAATTCTCAAATGATGATTGAGGATCAGACACTAGTAACACAATTCTCATATCGAACCTAGTAGAATAAATCATGCATCAGTAATTTTATATATAATAGTTGAAATTATGAAGCTTGAGGTTTAGTGTTATCAAAATTGAAAACATGTATCAGCTCGACTCGCATCTCTCGATCATCCAGGAAATTAATCCATATCATTCAAGAAACAAGTTATGAAAAGCAAATCAATGCATAATCAAATAATAGATATGATTACTATCTACTTTAAGCAACTGTGACAAGGTAGATATTACTATTGTATATACCATTTCAATTGTCTACTCATGAAACAACATTGTTATATACAGTGTAATAAAATAAGGTTATATGCGGCGCATATGCGGTCGCATATGCGTATGCGGTCCCGAACCGCATAGAAAATCAATATGCGGTTTAATATGCAGTTCTGCATATGCGGCCGCATAATAGGTCGTATATTTTTTACTGCATATTTTCTGAAAGGCCGCATAAAATCCGTATAACGCATATAACCTGCATATTACTGTATAGGATCCGCAATCCGCAAAAACAATGATGATGAAGAACCCCATTTATTTGTATCAGTGGAGGAAGAAGGGTAATTTAGAACTTTTGAGTTTTAACTTATGCTTTATTTAGATTTATTTGTACTGTCTATGTTGTTGGCATGTTGTCATGGATTATGCACAATGTACGTTTGTAGTTTGTACTATGCTGTGACATTTAGGTTTGTATTATGTTGTGAGTTGTGACATTTATGGTTGTATTATGCTTTGCAATTTATGTTTGTATTCCTCATAAATTATTATTTCTGTTTGTATTACTATGTATTCCAAATATATATGAATTCTTATTTTAAAATCTGCATAGAAATCCGCATATGCGGCCGCATACTGTATATGCGGTATGCGGTGGCCTTCCGCATACCGCATAGAAACCACATTTTATAACACTGGTTATATATATTCCTTTTACATGATATTCATTGGATCTAGATAAAAATATACCCCACTATCAATTTTATTTGAGAAAATAAACACATAATATGATAACATGATGCATAACAGAAACACAAAAGGAATAAGAAATGCAAAAATTAAACAAATAGAAACTCATCTGAATCTTCACTCTCGTTTGCATTTGCACGTGACATGAAAATCCAAATCAATATGATCAAAATATAAAAGATAAAAAGATCAGTCAAATTACACTTAAACTCTGTCACAAACTCAGATTAATTGCAAATTCTGATAAAAATGAGTAGAGGACATCTACTTTATTTTATAATTTTTAGTAAGAAAATTTTGACTAATCTAAGAAAGTAATGTGCAATACTTCTTACCAAAGCTTGAAATGATGCACGCATTGTTCAGAGTAGCGAGCTGAAATTGAACCAGCACTTGATTGAAGCGAATATTTTCATCTATTCACTACTTTTGTTGACCCTGTTTGATCAATTGAGAGAAGGACTTCTGCTTTCAAATGAATTACGTGACCTTGATCGGAGACAGTAGATGGAAAGAACATCAAGAGAAGAGAGAACGATGACATAGAGACAAACAGATCTATTTTGTCGAACCATCGAGGAGTTAACGCACGACCTGACTGGGCAAAGGTGGTCACACCTTTCAATGGGGGGCGGTCAATCTCGATGTAGATGTGAGATCTGGCGATGACGATGACAATCTGACAGGAAGATGGCTTGACCAGAGCGTTGGCGGAGAAAAGTTTTTAGAGAGAAGGAGATCTGAAATTAGATATTGTTGGGTATATTTCAAAAATTTATATAGCGATATAACCAGATCTTACTATACACAAGCAATCAATCACACGCAGTTTATGGATCATGTCACACACATGATATAACAGAGTGTTATGAGTCATACCTCTCCAATCAAATGGAGAGTGAAATGGTTGCCTGTGTCTTAGCCTCCCTTGATGAAGTTTCTAAAACAGGAAACTTCAAGCTTTGCACACTAAAGTGTTGTCGAGAATAGGAGTGTTGGTCCCAAAGGCACCTGGGGGGGGGGGGGGGGGGGGTGAATAGGTCTTTTTATATTTTTGGTCTAAGTAATAATATTCTAGCGTGTCTATAAGTTATTCTTGACGAAAACTAGAATAACTTTGTCCTAAACTAAATGTAAAGTAAATAGTAAAGTTTAGAGACACTTGACACGAGAGTTGTTTACAGAGTTCGACACTAACGCCTATGTCTCCGGGGCCTGCGACCTTCTAGATGGAGCGCCTTTCTTTACCCAATGAGAAAGGATTACAAGGTGAAACTGGTGAGCCCTTACAAACTTATGGGAAGTCACACGGTCCTAACAGGAGCACTAAAGGATCAAAGGAAACAATCTGATTCGCGAGGACTTAAGGATTGCAAGGTGAGCACGAGGCTCAAGATAACAAGCGTAGTAAATAAAGATCTCTCACAAATCACTCGGGCTGTTGAAGTTGATTGAGTATGGTGGAGGAGATCTTCGGTTGTTGAATGAGTATTGAAGTTTAAGGTCTAGCAACCATGGTGACTCTCTTATAAATAAAGGAGATGAAGTTTTGCGGCTGGATCACACCTAAGAAATCTAGCTTTGGCTTCTATATAAAGGGAGAGAAGCAAATCTAGGTTTATTCTTATTTTCATATCTGACGTCTGTCTTCCAAGGCTTGTACCGATCCATCCGTTCATATTATAAACAAGGTCAATACATATAAGTTGTAGATCTCAGTCTCCTGAGAATTTAAAGCTTTGATTCACTCAAATCTGAGTATGTATGACCAAACGGTGGCCAAAATACAAAAGGTGTGCAGGCTGACAGAATTCTAGCGTTGTGATAGTCTAGGTAGCGTTGCAACGGTCCGTCTCTGGATTGCTTAGTGTTCAGTGACGCTAAAAGGCATTTTATGCGTCATGAACTATTCTGGGATGTATTTTTACCGTTATAATTGTCCCTGGACTGTTATTTATAATAGTCCTCAACTGTTTTGAAACTTCAACACTCTTCAAATAGGCGTATCTTGGTGCTCGAGTGTCCGATTTCGGCATATGATCACTTTTCGGAAAGCTTGTAAAGAGTAGATGTTGATTCTAAAGTCTTGGCCTTCATTGGAACATTTATATATCTTATGAGCCTGCACACATCTCAACTCAAGGAAACTGTTAAATGCAATTTATGTATGTTTTGCAAGTCTAGTCAAACATATAAGTTGAGGGCTCCCAAAAGCCAACAAGGAGGAGATCATGCTAGTCGATTGGATCCTTATGCCTTTACAAATTCTAATGCTAGCTCACTACTTCAAAACACTTTGAATAGTATTTGCATAGCGCATCAACACAATCTCGCGTGCTTCTTGATGATCCAAATCTCAACTCGAATCGAGGAGGTAAGGAGAGATCAAACTCTAGATCAAACAGATCTAAATAATTCTCGAGCAAGAAAGAGAGAGAAAATGATCTCAAACTTCTACATGAGGAGAAGTGAGAAGGCGACGGTGTGCCCAAGCGACGGAGGGAGGCGGCAGCCCGAGCTCAACTAGGCTTGGCCTAAGGGTGCAAATTCGATTCAAATCGGGTCTAACCTGATTGAATCAAGGAGGCGCAGACGGCGTAGGAGAGGGAGGCACACGGGCTCGGGTGGCAGGGCTTGGCCTCAGTAGAGGTGCTACTTTTACCTGATTACTCGGATTTGACCCAGATCTGATCCAGAACCGACCCAGATTCGACCTGGAACTGACCCGGATCTTATTCAGATCTGATCCAGAACCGACCCAGATTCGACCTGGATCTGACCCGGATAGGGTTTCATTTAATTATCCGACCCATAATCGAACTCGACCCAATACCCATAAAAATATCCGATAAAATATATATTAATAACTATTAATATATAAAAATACAACTTTACATATTAATTTTTGCATAAGCCGTGGTGAGCCCAGTACTTTTTCACAACTTGAATGCGAGAAAATATAATGTAGTCACATATTCGCTATATTTATACACACAGATGGATGCCAAATTTATTCTTTCCATAACAACTGCATTAATTTTTTAAATAAAATTTATTGCTATAAATACATCATTCAATATTTGCCTTAATATCCTCTGCATAATAATGAAAATTTATTGCTCTCATTGATATGCCATTTCTACAAATTATTAGTATTCTATTCATATATTTTTTTGAATCATAGAAAAGAAAATTGTCATCTCTAATATGTTACTTTCTAAAAATTATCTCTTCTTCAATATTTTTATTTTCAAAAGTTATTTCTCTCCATCCTCCTGAATTGAAAAGCTATTAACAAAAAACAAAAAACTTTTCAATATTTTTTGTTACACCATGAGTACTCCAGACAATCAACAATAAAATTCTAAAAATAATACTACCCAAGTTTCAAAAAATATTATTGAAGACTCTAATGAGAAACAAAGAAAAAAAATCTGTAGTATGGAAGGAATACTTGCAAATGTTGAATCAATAGGATATTATTTTTTAATTTAGATAGATAACTAATAATTTAGAGTTATTATTTTTATTGTGTTATGTAGCATGATATATTTTATTATTTATGAACAAAATCAATAGTATAATATTTATTTTGCAGTAGTTTTTAATTTATATTATAATGATTTATGATGTGAGATGTTTAAAACAATTATAATTATATTTAAATATAAATAATTTTTCAAATGCTTTCGAGTTGTGATATATACTCACTCCGGATCCGTAACCGTATTCGAACCTGACCCGATAATCTATAAATAAGTTATATCTACCCGGAACTGAAAGACTGGACCCGAATATCTACGGGTAGATAGGTATCTAGATCTGGACCCGACCCGATTTGAAACAAATAAGTATATGGATCGAAATTTGGACTCGAACACTTTTAGGGTATGGGTCCAAATATAATAGTATCCGGGCCTGACCTGACCCGATAGCATCTCTAGGCCTCAGCTCGGTGGTGCGAGGCAGCTCCAAGAGACGAACGGCGGTAGCTACTCGGCTCGGCTCCAAGCCGAAGCGGCGGCAGGTAGAGGAGAGGCTGTCAGCGGGTCTCCTTGTGGCGAATCGGCTAGGGAGGGGGTGGCGTATTATCGCCCCTTCGTTTTCTCCTTAGCCCGCTTTGATCAATGTAAGAGAAAGAGAAGAAGGGAGAGGAAGTTTCTAGAACTTGAATCTTGCCAAATAAATTGTGTGTGTAGAATGGAGGGATACCTTCCTTAAATAGAATTCATGCATTACACAAATGCCCTTGTAAATATCTAATCTCATGTTAAATCAAGAAGGCTCATTTGGTAGTTTTCTCATTTAATAGTCCATTGGACCATTGGTCTATTTAAGAATATATTCATCCATTGCTTCCTTTGCAAGCAACCTCATCCTTCACATGTGGTTAACTAGTCAACCACATGACACCTCACCTTTGGTCAAAAACGTGTTTGACCCGTCTTTGACTTGGTCAACATTCTTACCTCTTCACTTAAATGATCATATCTTTTGAACCATAAGTCCAAATCGAGCATGCCACATATCCATGCGCTCGTATGATTATCCTCTATCTCATGGTATCATCACATCAACCTAAATAGAAGGATTAAATCATCTCACATAATTAAGACATCATTTGCACAGCAAGTTACAAACTGCTTTAATTATGTCCTCATATCTTTCATAGTGTTGAACAGTATAATAACATGTATTATATAATTCGTTGTGCATGTTGTCTCCAACATATTTGCACAGTGTCATCAACCTGGATGACATCTCGACCAAGTGACCTTATAGGTGTGACCGGCTTGGATCTGTATTATGTTGGCAATCTGAACATCCAGTTTCTAGTTGATAAATGTTAGCGTCTAGCAACACGCCTTGACTATCCAATTATACAGACGATATATATTCGAACAGTATCGTAGATCCAATATAGACAATGCATAACACTGCCTGTGTTGTTTCCAATATCTCATGATTATCCAATGATGAACGCGAGACCGGATGTTTGTCATTCCCGCTGTATCATCGATTATGTTTCTTGATACGTGAGCATTATACTATAATACGTGATTGTAGTTAGTCAATTAGGTGGTGCACATATAATATAATCTCTATCAAGGGGCCCAGGGATATCATAGCTTACTCTGCATGCACCAAGATGCTAGTAAGGGATATTTAGTCATGTTGACATATGCATATTACCCAACGTAAGTACTATACATAGAGAAGATGTCTGAATGACCCCTTTTTATAGAGAGCATTGGACACCAACTAATAATACGCACATTCCTTAAGCAAGTATACCATATTCTCAGATTTAAGACAACAACATCGTGAACCATCAATGACAAAACACATAATCCATAGTGATGTTCACGTGTGGTCAAATTCGACGACATATAAACACTTATATGCATTTGTGACATTGAACCGGCAGCTAGTTCGAGTTGATTCGTAAGCATAGATGGCAACATTCAATCGTCACATTGGCTTCACATGCAATAAGTATTCCTTGCTGATTACTTTGGCCAGGGATACTTTAAAGTTCATTACTTTTATTGTCTGGTTGCTATACAATATAAACACTTAGATAAACCATAAGTAATGCTTAAGCAACAAATTGACTATCATCAATTAATCCTATGAACAAGAAATATAAACAATAGTTTATTCTAGGACACCCGACTCTATCAATCTCCCACTTGGACTAGAATCAAACTCTTGACTCTAGTGAGATGATAGATTTACATTGAATTCAAAATTTACAACAAATGTTTATTTAAATTCAGAAACGCCCTCTAAGACTGCCAGTCTCCTATGTGCCTCAGACCCATAGAGAAAACATGCTTCTCATGTTTGGCTTGCTGTAGAGGCTTTGTAAGTGGATCAGCTGTGTTACTGTCCGTGCCTACCTAACTGAGTGTTATATCCCCTCTGAACACAATCTCTCGTATCAGATGATAACATCGCATGACGTGTTTGGATCTTCGGTGATTTCTTGGTTCCTTGGCTTGAGAAATCGTGCTAGTATTATCATAATAGAGGTCTATTGGATTGGCGATGCTTGGAACCACACCAAGTTTGGAGATGAACTTTCTCCAAACACCTTCCTTTGCTGCTTCAGAAGCTGCAATGTATTCTGCCTCGGTGGTTGAGTCGGCTGTGGGTCTCCTGCTTGGGACAATTCCAAGTCACAGCTCCACCATTAAGGAGATACACAAATCCCGACTACAATTTAAAGTAATCATGATCTGTCTGGAAACTAGCATTGATTTTGACCCTATCATTCTAAATGCCCTATTACCTTACCATATAGAGACACTATTGGAGTGCTCCAAACACCTTCAATTGGAGTATTGTATCAGGGTTGTAAACGCCTTATTATATTGCCATATCGAAACACCTTCAATTGGAGTGCTGTATTAGGGTTGTAAATACCCTATTATCTTGCCATCTGGAGACACTACTAGAGTGCACCAAACAAAATCAATTTGAGTATTATATTAGAGTTGTAATTGCCCTATTATCTTGCCATATAGAGACACTATTGGAGTGCTCCAAACACCTTCAATTGAAGTGTAGAGTGGTAAATTTCCTATCTTGCAATCTAGAGATACTACTAGAGTGCTCCAAACACCTTCAATTTGAGTGTTGTATTAGGGTTGTAAATTCCCTATTATCTTACCTTATAGAGACACTATTGGAGTGCTCTAAATACCTTCAATTGGAGTGTTGTATTAGGGTTGTAAATGCACCATTATTTTGCCATCAGGAGACACTACTAGAGTCCTCTAAACACCTTCAATTGGAGTGTTGTATTCGGGTTATAAAAGGTCTATTATCTTACTATATAGAGACACTACTAGAGTGCTCCAAACACCTTCATTTGGAGTGTTATAAATGCCCTATTATCATGCCATATGGAGACACTACTATAGTGTTCTAGACACCTTCAATTGGAGTGTTGTATCAGGGTTGTAAATGCCCTATTGTCTTGCAATCTGAAGACACTACTAGAGTGCTCCAAACACCTTCAATTGGAGTGTTGTATTAGGGCTGTAACTTGCCATCTAGAGACACTACTAGAGTACTCCAAACACCTTCAATTGGAGTGTTATATTAAGATTGTAAATGCCTAACTATCTTTCTATATGGAGACACTACAAGAGTACTCCAAAGACCTTCAATTGGAGTGTTGTATTAGGGTTGTAAATGTCCTATTATCTTGCCATCTACAGACACTACTAGAGCGCTCCAAATATCTTCAATTGGAGTGTCGTATTATGGTTGTAAATTCCCTATTATATTGCCATATAGAGACACTACTAGAGTGCTCCAAACAACTTCAATTGGAGTGTTGTATTAGGGTTGCAAATGCCCTATTATCTTGCCATATAGAGACACACTACTAGAGTGCTCCAAACATCTTCAATTGGAGTGTTGTATTAGGGTTGTAAATGCCCCATTATCTTGCCATCAAGAGACACAACTAGAGTGCTCCAAACACCTTCAATTAGAGTGTTGTATTAGGGTTGTAAACGCCCTATTATGTTGCCATCTAGAGACACTACTAGAGTGCTCCAAACACTTTTAATTGGAGTGTTGTATTCGGGTTTTAAATGCGCTATTATCTCGTCATAGAGAGACAAAACTAGATTGCTCCAAACACCTTCAACTAGAGTGTTGTATTTGGGTTGCAAATTCCCTATTATCTTGCCATCTAGAGATACTACAAGAGTGCTCCAAACACCTTCAATTGGAGTATTGTACCAGGGTTGTAATTGCCCTATTATCTTGCCATATAGAGACATTACTAGAGTGCTGCAAACACCTTATATTGGAGAGTTGTATTAGTGATGAAAATGTCCTATTATCTTGCCACATGGAGACACTACTAGAGTGCTCAAAACTAGGGGTGTCAATGGGTACGGTACGGGTCGGGTAGAGGCATTTTCATACCCATACTCATTAAAATTGACCTTACCCATACCCTACCCATACCCATTAAAAATTGACTATCCTACCTTACCCTTACTCGTTAATATTATTGGGTAACGAAACGGTAGCGGGTGAATAACGGATAATACTATTATAATAATTAGTTTTATTATATTTTACAAATTAAATATCAAAAACTCATTTATTTCACACATATATTTCTAATAAAAAAAGGTAAATGTGCAATTAATTCCAACTAAAATGTTTTTTATAAAGTAAGAAAATTCAAAACTACGAATATATATTTAGGTGGGTTGGAAATTGAATTGAACATATATTTAGATTTTATAATTACCCTATAAGGTAACGGGTACGAAATAGTCATTACCCATACCCTCACCCATTAGGTTAACAAAAAAAATTCTCATCCATACCCATACCCAATAAGCTAATGAAATAAAAACCTTACCCATATCCGCCTTATCGAATACGATACGGGTCGGGTAAACGGCTAAAAATGTACCATTAACACCCCTACTCAAAACACCTTCAATTAGAGTGTTGTATTGGGGTTGTAAATGCCCTATTATCTCGCCATATAGAGACACTATTGGAGTGCTCTAAGCACCTTCAACTGAAGTGCTCCAAGCACCTTCAATTGGAGTGTTGTATTAGAGTTGTAAATGCGCTATTATCTTGCCATATATAGACACTACTAACGTGCTCCAAACACCTTCAATTGGAGTGTTGTATTACGGTTGTAAATACCGTATTATCTTCCCATATAGAGACACTACTGGAGTGATCCAAAATGCCTTCAATTGGAGTGTTGTATTAGTGTGGTAAATGTTTTATTATCTTGCCATCTCGAGACAATACTAGAGTGTTCCAAACACATTCAACTGGTGTATTGTATTAAGGTTGTAAATGCCCTATTATTTTTCAATTTGGAGACACTACTAGAGTGCTCCAAAGACCTTCAATTGGAGTGTTGTATTTGGGTTGTAAATTCCCAATTCTCTTGCAATATGGAGAGACTACTAGGGTGCTCCAAACACCTTCAATTGGAGTGTTGTATTAGGGTTGTAAATGCCCTATTATCTTGCCATCTAGAGACACTACAACAGTGTTCCAAACACATTCAATTGGTGTATTGTATTAGGGTTGCAAATGCTGGCTATTTTTCAATCTAGAGACACTTATAGAGTGCTCCAAACACCTTCATTTCGAATATTGTATTAGTGTTGTAAATGTCATATTATCATGTCATCTGGAGACACTACTAGAGTGCTCCAGACACTTTCAATTGGAGTGTTGTGTTATGAATGTAAATGCCCTATTATCATGCCATATATAGATACTACTAGAGTGCACCAAACACCTTCAATTGGAATATTGTATTAGGGTTGTAAATGCCCTATTATATTGCCATCAGGAGACACCACTAGAGTACTCCAAACAACTTCAATTAGAGTGTTGTATTAGGGTTGTAAACGCCCTATTATCTTGCCATCTAGAGACACTACTAGAGTGCTCCAAACACCTTTAATTGGAGTGTTGTATTCGGGTTGTAAATGCGCTATTATCTTGCCATATAGAGACACTACTAGATTGCTCCAAATCACTTAAATTGGACGGTTGTATTAGGATTGTAAATGCACCATTATATTGCCATCAAAAGACATTACTAGAGTGCTCCAAACACCTTCAATTGGAGTGTTGTATTCGGGTTATAAATGCCCTATTATCTTGCCATATAAAGACACTACTAGAGTGCTCCAAACACCTTCATTTGGAGTGTTGTATTCGGGTAGTAAATGTCTTCTTATCTTGCCATCTGGAGACACTACTAGAGTGTTCCAAACACCTTTAATTGGAGTGTTGTATTCGGGTTGTAAATGCGCTATTATCTTGCCATATAGAAACACTACTAGATTGCTCCAAACCACTTCAATTGGAGGGTTGTATTAGGATTGTAAATGCACCATTATATTGCCATCAGGAGACACTACTAGAGTGCTCCAAACACCTTCAATTGGAATGTTGTATTCGGGTTATAAATGCCATATTATCTTGCCATATAGAGACACTACTAGAGTGCTCCAAACACCTTCATTTGGAGTATTATATTAGTGTTGTAAATGCCCTATTATCATGTCATCTAGAGACACTACTAGAGTGTTCCAGACACCTTCAATTGGAGTGTTGTATCAGGGTTGTAAATGCCTTAATGTCTTGCAATCTGAAGACACTACTACAGTGCTCCAAACACCTTCAATTGGAGTGTTGTATTAGGGTTGTAAATGCCCTATTCTCTTGCAATATGGTGACCCTACTAGAGTGCTCCAAACACCTTCAATTGGAGTGTCATTAGGGTTGTAAATGTCTTATTATCTTCTATATGGAGACACTACTAGAGTACTCCAAACACTTTTAATTGGAGTGTCGTATTGGGTTGTAAATGCCCTATTATCTTGCCATCTACAGACACTAATAGAGCGCACCAAACATCTTGAATTGGAGTGTCATATTATGGTTGTATATGCCCTATTATATTGCCATATAGAGACATTACTAGAGTGCTCCAAACATCTTCAATTGAAGTGTTTTATTAGGGTTGTAAATGATCTATTATCTTGCCATATAGAGACACCACTAGAGTGCTCGAAACACTTTCAATTGGAGTGTTGTATTCGGGTAGTAAATGCCTTATTATCTTGCCATATGGAGACACTACTAGAGTGCTCCAAACACGTTCAATTGGAGTCTTGTATTCGGGTTGTAAATGCCCTATTATCTTGTTATATGACACTACTAGATTGCTCCGAACACCTTCAATTGGAGTGTTGTATTAGGATTGTAAATTCTCCATAATCTTGCCATCTGGAGATACTACTAGAGTGCTCCAAACACCTTTAAATAAAATGTTGTATTAGGGTTGTAAATGCCGTATTATCTTTCCATGTAGAGGCACTACTAGAGTGCTCCAAACACCTTTAATTAGAGTGTCGTATTAAAGTTGTAAATGCCCTATTATCTCGTCATATAGAGACACTACTAGAGTGCTCCAAACACTTTCAATTGAAGTTTTATTAGAGTTGTAAATGCCCCATTACCTTGCCATATAAAGACACTTCTAGAGTGCTCCAAACACCTTCATGTCAAGTGTTGAATTAGTGTTGTAAATGTCTATTATCATGCCATCTGGAGACACTACTTGAGTGCTCCAGACACCTTCAATAGGAGTGTTGTATTAGGTTTGTAAATGCCCTATTATCATGCCATATATAGACAGTACTAGAGTGCTCCAAACATCTTCAATTGAAGTGTTATATTAGGGTTGTAAATGTCCTATTATCTTGCCATATAGAGACATTACTAGAGTGCTACAAACACCTTCAATTGGAGTGTTGTATTAGGGTTGTGAATGACCTATTGTGTTGCAATCTGGAGACACTACTAGAGTGCTCCAAACACCTTCAATTGGAGTGTTGTATTAGGGTTGTAAATGTCCTATTATCTTTCCATATAGAGACACTACTAGAGTGCTCCAAACACGTCCAATTGGAGTGTTATATTAGGGTTTTAAATGCCCTAATATCTTCCCATATGGAGACACCACTAGAGTGCTCCAAACACCTTTAATTGGAGATTGTATTAGGGTTGTAAATGCCAAATTATCTTGCCATCTGGAGACACTACTAGAGTCATCTAAAAACCTTCAATTGGAGTGTTGTATTAGGGTTGTATATGCCCTACTCTCTTTCCCTATAGGGACACTACTAGAGTGTTCCAAACACCTTGAGTTGGATCGTGGTATTAGGGTTGTAAATGCCCTATTATAATTCCATATGGAGGCACTATTAGAGTGCTAAAAAAACCATCAATTGGAGTGTTGTATTAAGGTTGTAAATATCCCATTTTCTTGTCATCTCGGGATACTACTAGAGTGCACTGAACATCTTCAATTGGAGTGTTGTATTAAATGTTGTATTATCTTCCCATACACACTACTGCAGTGGTCCACACATCTTCTATTGGAGTGTTGTATTTGGGTTGTAAATGCCGTATTATCTTGCCATAAAGAGACACTACAAGAGTGCTACAAACACTTTCAATTGAAGTGTTGTATTAGGGATGTAAATGCATGATTATCCTGCTATATAGAGACACTAGTAGAGTGCTCCAAAGATCTTCAATTGGAGTGTTGTACTAGGATTGTATATGCCCTATTATCTTGCCATATGGAGACACTACTAGAGTGCTCCAAACACCTTCAACTGGAGTGTTGTATTAGGGCTATAAATGCCCCATTATCTTTCCATTTGGAGACACAACTAGAGTGCTCCAAACACCTTCAATTGGAGTGTTGTGTTAGGGTTGTGAATGCCCTATTATCTTGCCATCTGGATACACTACTAGAGTGCTCCAAACACATTCAATTGGAGGCAATACTGGAGTAATCCAGATACCATCATGTAGTGTTTTGTGTTAGGGTTGTAAAAGCCCTATTATCTTGCCATATAGAGACACTACTAGAGTGCTCCAAACATCTTTAATTGGAGCGTTGTATTATGGTTGTAAATGCCCTATTATTTTGCCATATAGAGACACTACTAGAGTGATCCAAACATCTTCAATTAGAGTGTTGTATTAGAGTTGTAAATGTCCTATTATCTTGCCATATATAGACAGTACAAGAGTGTTCCAAACATCATCAATTGGAGTGTTGTATTAGGGTTGTAAATGCCCCATAGTGTTCCAAACACCTTCATTTGGTGTATTGTATAAGGGTTGTAAATGCCTTATTATCTTGCCATCTAGAGACACTACTAGAGTATTCCAAACAAATTCAATTGGAGGCACTAATGGAGTGCTCATTACACCTTCAAGTAGTGTGTTGTATTAGGGTGGTAAATGCCATATTATCTTGCAATATAGAGATATTACTAGAGTGCACCATACACCTTCAATTGGAGTGTTGTATTAGGGTTGTAAATGTCCTATAATCTTGCCTTACAGAGACACCACTAGAGAGCACCAAACACCTTCAATTGGAGTGCTGTATTGGGGTTGTAAATGCCCTTTTATCTTGCCATATGGAGACACTACTAGAGTGCTCCAAACACATTCAATTGGAGGCACTACTGGAGTTCACCAAACACCTTCAAGTGGTATGTTGTATTAGGGTTGTAAATGTCTTATTATCTTGCCATCTAGAGACAATACTGGAGTGTTCCAAACACATTCAATTGGTGTATTGCATTAGTGTCTTAAATGGCCATCTTGTCATCTAAAGATACTAGTCGAGTGCTCCAAACACCTTCAATTGGATTATTGTACTAGAGTGCTCCAAACAACATCAATTGGAGTGCTGTTTTTGTGTAGTAAATGCCCTATTATCTTCCAATATTGAGACACCACTAGAGTGCTCCAACCACCTTCAATTGGAGTGTATTAGGGTGGTAAATGCCCTATTATCTTGCCACCTGGAGATACAATTGGAGTGCTCCAAACACCTTCAATTGGATCGTTGTATTAGGGTTGTATATGCCCTATTATTATGCCATATATAAATACTACTAGAGTGCTCCAAACACCTTCAATTGAATGTTGTATTGGGGTTGTAAATGCCCCATTATCTTGCCATTTGGAGACACTACTAGTGTGCTCCAAACATCTTCAATTGGAGTGTTGTATAAGGGTTGTAAATGCCCTATTATCATGCCATATAGAGACACTAGTAGAGTGCTCGAAATACCTTCAATAGGATTGTTGTATTAGGGTTATAAATGATGTATTATCTTTCTATATGGAGGCACTACTAGAGCGCTCCAAACACCTTTAATTGGAGTGTTGTATTAAAGTTGTAAACGCGTTATTATCTTGCCATATAGAGACACCACTAGAGTGCTCCAAACATCTTTAATTGGAGCGTTATATTAGGGTTCTAAATACCCTATTATTTTGCCATATAGAGACACTATTAGAGTGCTCCAAACACCTTCAATTGGAGTGTTGTATTAGGGTTGTAAATGTCGTATTATCTTGCCATAAGGAGACATTATTAGAGTGCTCCAAACACCTTCAATTGCAGTGTTCTCTTAGAGTTGTAAATGTCATATTATCTTGCCATATAGAGACCCTACTAGAGTGCTCCAAACACCTTTAATTGTAGTGTTGTATTAAAGTTGTAAATGCGCTATATTGCCATATAGAGACACTATTAGAGTGCTCCAAACACCTTCAATTGGAGTGTTGTATTAGGGTAGTAAATGTCGTATTATCTTGGCATAAGGAGATATTATTAGGGTGCTCCAAACACCTTCAATTGCAGTGTTCTATTAGGGTTGTAAATGTCATATTATCTTGCCATATAGAGAGACCCTACTAGAGTGCTCAAAACACCTTCAATTGGAGTGTTGTATTGGGGTTGTAAATGCCCTATTATCTTGCCATCTGGAGATACTACTAGAGTGCTCCAAACACATTCAATGGAGGTACTACTGGAATGCACCAAACACCTTCAAGTGGTGTGTTGTAGTAGGGTCGTAAATGCCCTATATGTTGCCATATGGAGACACTACTAGAGTGCTTCAAACACATTCAATTGGAGTGTTGTATTAGGGTTGTAAATGCCCCATTATCTGGCCAAAGAGAGACACTACTAAAGTGCTCCAATCACCTTTAATTGGAGTGTTGTATTAGGGTGGTAAATACCCCATTATCTTGCTATCTGTAGATACCACTAGTGTGCTCCAAACGCCTTCAATTAGACTGTTGTATTAGGTTTGTTAATGCCCGATTATCTTGCCATCTTGAGGCACTACTAGAGTACTCCAATAACTTTCAATTGAAGTGTTGTATTCGGGTTGTAAATGCCTTATTATCTTGTCATCTAGAGACAATATTGGAGTGTTCCAAACACATTCAATTGGTGTATTGCATTTGTGTCGTAAATGGCCCATTATCTGGACATCAGGAGATACTAGTGGAGTTCTCCAAACACCTTCAATTGGATTATTGTACCAGGGTTGTAATTACCATATTATCTTGTCATATAGAGACACTACTATCGTGCTCCAAACAACATCAATTGGATTATTGTATTCGTGTAGTAAATGCCCTAATATCTTCCCATATGGAGACACCACTAGAGTGCTCCAAACACCTTCAATTGGAGTGTTGTATTAGGGTGGTAAATGCCCTATTATTTTGCCATCTGGAGATACAACTGGAGTGCTCCAAACACCTACAATTGGATCGTTGTATAAGGGTTGTAAATGCCCTATTATCTTGCCATATAGAGACACTACGAGAGTGTTCCAAATACCTTCAATAGGAGTGTAGTATTAGGGTTGTAAATGTTGTATTATCTTTATATATGGAGGCACTACTAGAGTGCTCCAAACACCTTTAATTGGAATGTTGTATTAAAGTCGTAAACGCCCTATTATCTTGCCATGTAGACAGACACTACTAGAGTGCTCCAAACAACTTTAGCTGGAGCATTGTAAATGCCCTATTATGTTTCCATATAGAGACACTACTAGAGTGCTCCAAACACCTTCAATTGGAGTGTTGTATTAGAGTTATAAATGTTGTATTATCTTGCCCTAAAGAAACACTATTAGAGTGCTCCATACACCTTCAAATGCAGTGTTCTATTAGGGTTGTAAATGTCATATTATATTGCCATATAGAGACCCTACTAGAGTGCTCCAAACACCTTCAATTGGAGTGTTGTATTGGGGTTGTAAATGCCCTATTACCATGTCATCTGGAGACACTTCTAGAGTGCTCCAAACACATTCAATTGGAGGCACTACTGGAGTGCACCACACACCTTCAAGTGGTGTGTTGTATTAGGGTTGTAAATGCCCTATTATCTTGCTATATAGAGACACAACTAGAGTGCTCCAAATACCTTCAGTAGGAGTGTTGCATTAGGGTTGTAAATAATGTATTATCATTCTATGTGGAGGCACTACTGGAGTGAACCTAATACCTTTAATTGGAGTGTTGTATTAAAGTTGTAAATGCCCCATTATCTTGCCATATAGAGATACCACTAGAGTGCTCCAAACACCTTCAATTGGAGTGTTGTATTAGCATTGTAAATGCCGTATTATCTTGCCATATAGAGACACTACTAGAGTGCTCCAAACACCTTCAATTGGAGTGTTGTATTTGGTTTGCAAATGTCGTATTATCATTCCAAAAAGAGACACTACTAGAGTGCTCCAAACAACTTTAATTGGAGCATTGTATTAGGGTTGTAAATACCCTATTATGTTACCATATAGAGACACTATTAGAGTGCTCCAAGAACCATCAATTGGAGTGTTGTATTAGCATTGTAAATGTCGTATTATCTTGCAATAAAGAGACACATTTAGAGTGCTCCAAACACCTTCAATTGCAGTGTTCTATTAGGTTTCTAAATGTCATATTATATTGCCATATGGAGACCCTACTAGAGTGCTCCAAACAACATTAATTGGAGTGTTGTATTGGGGTTGTAAATGCTCTATTATCTTGCCATCTGGAGACAGTACTAGAGTGCTCCAAACACATTCAATTGGAGGCAATACTGGAGTGCACCAAACACCTTCAAGTGGTGTGTTGTATAAGGGTTGTAAATGCCCTATTATCTTGCCATATAGAGACACTACGAGAGTGCTCCAAATACCATCAATAGGAGTATCGTATTAGGGTTGTAAATGATGTATTATCTTTCTATATGGAGGCACTACTGCTACAAACAACTTTAATTGGACTATTGTATTAAAGTTGTAAAGGCCCTATTATCTCGCCACATAGAGACACTACTAGAGTGCTCCAAACAACTTTAGTTGGGGCATTGTATTAGGGTTGTAAATACCCTATTATGTTTCCATATAGAGACACTATTAGAGTACTCCAAGCACCTTCAATTGGAGTGTTGCATTAGAGTTGTAAATGTCGTATTATCTTGCCATAAAGAGACCCTACTAGTGTGCTCCAAACACCTTTAATTGGAGTGTTGTATTGGGGTTGTAAATGCCCTATTATCTTGCCATCTGGAGACAGTACTAGAGTGCTCCAAACACATTCAATTGGAGGCACTACTGGAGTGCACCAAACACCTTCAAGTGGTGTGTTGTATAAGGGTTGTAAATGCCCTATTATCTTACCATATAGAGACACTACGAGAGTGCTCCAAATACCATCAATAGGAGTGTCGTATTAGGGTTGTAAATGATGTATTATCTTTCTATATGGAGGCACTCCTAGAGTGCTCCAAACAACTTTAATTGGACTGTTGTATTAAAGTTGTAAACGCCCTATTATCTCGCCATATAGAGACACTACTAGGGTGCTCCAAACAACTTTAGTTGGAGCATTGTATTAGGGTTGTAAATACCCTATTATGTTACCATATAGAGACACTATTAGAGTGCTCCAAGAACCATCAATTGGAGTGTTGTATTAGCATTGTAAATGTCGTATTATCTTGCAATAAAGAGACACATTTAGAGTGCTCCAAACACCTTCAATTGCAGTGTTCTATTAGGGTTGTAAATCTCATATTATATTGCCATATATTGACCCTACTAAAGTGCTCCAAACACCTTCAATTGGAGTGTTGTATTGGGGTTGTAAATGCCCTATTATCTTGCCATCTGGAAACACTACTAGAGTGCTCCAAACACATTCAATTGGAGGCACTACTGGAGTGCACCAAACACCTTCAAGTGGTGTGTTGTATAAGGGTTGTAAATGCCCTATTATCTTGCCATATGGAGACACTACGAGAGTGGCCCAAATACCTTCAATAGGAGTGTCGTATCAGAGTTGTAAATGCTGTATTATCTTTCTATATGGAGGCACTACTAGAGTGCTCCAAATACCTTTAATTAAAATGTTGTATTAAAGTTGTAAACACCCTATTATCTTGCCATGTAGAGAGACACTACTAGAGTGCTCCAAACAACTTTAGCTGGAGCATTGTATTAGGGTTGTAAATGCCCTATTATGTTGCCATATAGAGACACTATTAGAGTGCTCCAAGCACCTTCAACTGGAGTGTTGTATTAGGGTTGTATATGTCGTATTATCTTGCCATAAAGGGACACTATTAGAGTGCTCCAAATACCTTCAATTGCAGTGTTCTATTAGGGTTGTAAATCTCATATTATATTGCCATATAGTGACCCT
The DNA here is from genome assembly GCF_964058835.1 of Carex rostrata. Taxonomy (NCBI): domain Eukaryota; kingdom Viridiplantae; phylum Streptophyta; class Magnoliopsida; order Poales; family Cyperaceae; genus Carex; species Carex rostrata. The sequence goes on from NC_135925.1 coordinate 7,118,716, forward strand.
ACTAGAGTGCTCCAAACACTTTCAATTGGAGTGTTCTATTGAGGTTGTAAATGCCCTATTATCTTGCCATCTGGAGACAGTACTAGAGTGCTCCAAACACATTCAATTGGAGGCACTACTGGAGTGCACCAAACACCTTCGAGTGGTGTGTTGTATAAGGGTTGTAAATGCCCTATTATCTTGCCATACAGAGACACTACGGGAGTGTTCCAAATACCTTCAATAGGAGTGTCGTATTAGGGTTGTAAATGCTGTATTATCTTTCTATATGGAGGCACTCCTAGAGTGCTCCAAACAACTTTAATTGGACTGTTGTATTAAAGTTGTAAACGCCCTATTATCTCGCCATATAGAGACACTACTAGGGTGCTCCAAACAACTTTAGTTGGAGCATTGTATTAGGGTTGTAAATACCCTATTATGTTACCATATAGAGACACTATTAGAGTGCTCCAAGAACCATCAATTGGAGTGTTGTATTAGCATTGTAAATGTCGTATTATCTTGCAATAAAGAGACACATTTAGAGTGCTCCAAACACCTTCAATTGCAGTGTTCTATTAGGGTTGTAAATCTCATATTATATTGCCATATATTGACCCTACTAAAGTGCTCCAAACACCTTCAATTGGAGTGTTGTATTGGGGTTGTAAATGCCCTATTATCTTGCCATCTGGAAACACTACTAGAGTGCTCCAAACACATTCAATTGGAGGCACTACTGGAGTGCACCAAACACCTTCAAGTGGTGTGTTGTATAAGGGTTGTAAATGCCCTATTATCTTGCCATATGGAGACACTACGAGAGTGGCCCAAATACCTTCAATAGGAGTGTCGTATCAGAGTTGTAAATGCTGTATTATCTTTCTATATGGAGGCACTACTAGAGTGCTCCAAATACCTTTAATTAAAATGTTGTATTAAAGTTGTAAACACCCTATTATCTTGCCATGTAGAGAGACACTACTAGAGTGCTCCAAACAACTTTAGCTGGAGCATTGTATTAGGGTTGTAAATGCCCTATTATGTTGCCATATAGAGACACTATTAGAGTGCTCCAAGCACCTTCAACTGGAGTGTTGTATTAGGGTTGTATATGTCGTATTATCTTGCCATAAAGGGACACTATTAGAGTGCTCCAAATACCTTCAATTGCAGTGTTCTATTAGGGTTGTAAATCTCATATTATATTGCCATATAGTGACCCTACTAGAGTGCTCCAAACACTTTCAATTGGAGTGTTCTATTGAGGTTGTAAATGCCCTATTATCTTGCCATCTGGAGACAGTACTAGAGTGCTCCAAACACATTCAATTGGAGGCACTACTGGAGTGCACCAAACACCTTCGAGTGGTGTGTTGTATAAGGGTTGTAAATGCCCTATTATCTTGCCATACAGAGACACTACGGGAGTGTTCCAAATACCTTCAATAGGAGTGTCGTATTAGGGTTGTAAATGCTGTATTATCTTTATATATGGAGGCACTACTAGAGTGCTCCAAACACCTTTAATTGGAATGTTGTAGTAAAGTCGTAAACGCCCTATTATCTTGCCATGTAGAGAGACACTACTAGAGTGCTCCGAACAACTTTAGCTGGAGCATTGTATTAGGGTTGTAAATGCCCTATTATGTTTCCATATAGAGACACTACTAGAGTGCTCCAAACACCTTCAATTGGAGTGTTGTATTAGGGTTATAAATGTCGTATTATCTTGCCCTAAAGAAACACTATTAGAGTGCTCCATACACCTTCAATTGCAGTGTTCTATTAGGGTTGTAAATGTCATATTATATTGCCATATAGAGACCCTACTAGACTGCTCCAAACACCTTCAATTGGAGTGTTGTATTGGGGTTGTAAGTGCCCTATTACCTTGTCATCTCGAGACACTTCTAGAGTGCTCCAAACACATTCAATTGGAGGCGCTACTAGAGTGCACCAAACACCTTCAAGTGGTGTGTTGTATAAGGGTAGTAAATGCCCTATTATCTTTCCATATAGAGACACTACGAGAGTGCTCCAAATACCATCAATAGGAGTGTCGTATTAGGGTCGTAAATGTTGTATTATCTTTCTATATGGAAGAACTGCTAGAGTGCTCCAAAGACCTTTAATTGGAGTGTTGTATTAAATTTGTAAACGCCTTATTATCTTGCCATATAGAGACACTACTAGAGTGCTCCAAACAACTTTAATTGGAGCATTGTATTAGGGTTGTAAATACCCTATTATCTTACCATATAGAGACACTATTAGAGTGCTCCAAGCACCATTAATTGGAGTGTTGTATTAGCATTGTAAATGTCGTATTATCTTGCAATAAAAAGACACATTTAGAGTGCTCCAAACACCTTAAATTGCAGTGTTCTATTAGGGTTCTAAATGTCATATTATATTGCCATATAGAGACCCTACTAGTGTGCTCCAAACACCTTTAATTGGAGTGTTGTATTGGGGTTGTAAATGCCCTATTATCTTGCCATCTGGAGACAGTACTAGAGTGCTCCAAACACATTCAATTGGAGGCACTACTGGAGTGCACCAAACACCTTCAAGTGGTGTGTTGTATAAGGGTTGTAAATGCCCTATTATCTTGCCATATAGAGACACTACGAGAGTGCTCCAAATACCATCAATATGAGTATCGTATTAGGGTTGTAAATGATGTATTATCTTTCTATATGGAGGCACTCCTAGAGTGCTCCAAACAACTTTAATTGGACTGTTGTATTAAAGTTGTAAACGCCCTATTATCTCGTCATATAGAGACACTACTAGGGTGCTCCAAACAACTTTTGTTGGAGCATTGTATTAGGGTTGTAAATACCCTATTATGTTGCCATATAGAGACACTATTAGTGTACTCCAAGCACCTTCAATTGGAGTGTTGCATTAGAGTTGTAAATGTCGTATTATCTTGCCATAGAGAGACACTATTAGAGTGGTCCAAACACCTTCAATTGCAGTGTTCTATTAGGGTTGTAAATGTCATATTATATTGCCATATAGAGACCCTACTATAGTGCTCCAAACACCTTCAATTGGAGTGTTGTATTGGGGTTGTAAATGCCCTATTATCTTGCCATCTGGAGACAGTACTAGAGTGCTCCAAACACATTCTATTGGAGTCACTACTGGAGTGCACCAAACACGTTCAAGTGGTGTGTTGTATAAGGGTTGTAAATGCCCTATTATCTTGCCATATAGAGACACTACGAGAGTGCTCCAAATACCATCAATAGGAGTGTCGTATTAGGGTCGTAAATGCTGTATTATCTTTCTATATGGAAGCACTGCTAGAGTGCTCCAAACACCTTTAATTGGAGTGTTGTATTAAAGTTGTAAACACCCTATTATCTCACCATATAGAGACACTACTAGAGTGCTCCAAACAACTTTAGCTGGAGCATTGTATTAGGGTTGTAAATGCCCTATTATGTTGCCATATAGAGACACTATTAGAGTGCTCCAAGCACCTTCAACTGGAGTGTTGTATTAGGGTTGTATATGTCATATTATCTTGCCATAAAGAGACATTATTAGAGTGCTCCAAACACCTTCAATTGCAGTGTTCTATTAGGGTTGTAAATGTCATATTATATTGCCATATAGAGACCCTACTAGAGTGCTCGAAACACCTTCAATTGGAGTGTTGTATTGGAGTTGTAAATGCCCTATTATCTTGCCATCTGGAGACACTACTAGAGTGCTCCAAACACCTTCAATTACAGTGTTCTATTAGGGTTGTAAATGCCCTATTATCTCTCCATATAGAGACACTACTAGAGTGCTCAAGTACCTTCAATAGGAGTTGTATTGGGGTTATAAATGCTATATTATCTTTCTATATGGAGGCACTACTATAGTGCTCAAATCACAATTGGAGTGTTGTATTAAAGTTGTAAACGCGCTATTATCTTGCCATGTAGAGACACTACTAGAGTGCTCCATACATCTTTAATTGGAGCATTGTATTAGGGTTCTAAATGCCCTATTATGTTGCCATATAGAGACACTATTAGGGTGCTGCTAACACCTTCAATTGGAATGTTGTATTAGGGTTGTAAATGTCGTATTATCTTACCATAAAGAGACACTACTAGAGTGCTCCAAACACCTTCAATTGGAGTGTTGTATTTGGGTAGAAAATGCCGTATTATCTTTCCAAAAAGAGACACTACTAGAGTGCTCCAAACACCTTCAATCGCAGTGTTCTATTAGGGTTGTAAATGTCATATTATATTGCCATATAGAGACCCTACTAGAGTGCACCAAACACCTTCAATTGCAGTGTTGTAAATGCCCTATTATCTTGCCATCTGGAGAAACTATTAGTGTGCTCCAAACACATTCAATTGGAGGCACTACTGGAGTGCACCAAACACCTTCAAGTGGTGTGATGTATTAGGGTTGTAAATGCCCTCTTATCTTGTCATGTAGAGACACTACTACAGTGCTCCAAACACATTCAATTGGAGTGTTGTATTAGGTTTGTAAATTCCGTATTATCTGGTCAAAGAGAGACTACTAAAGTGGACCAAACACCTTTAATTGGAGTGTTGTACTAGGGTGGTAAATACTCCATTATCTTGCTATACGGAGACACCACTAGAGTGCTCCATATACCTTCAATTGGAGTGTTGTATTAGGGTTGTTAATGCCCCATTATCTTGCCATCTTGAGGCATTACTATTGTACTCCAAATACTTTCAGTTGATGTGTTGTATTCGGGTTGTAAATGCCTTATTATCTTGCCATAGAGACAATACTGGAGTGTTCCAAACACATTCAATTGGTGTATTGCATTAGTGTCGTAAATGGCCCAGTATCTTGCCATCTGGAGATACTAGTAGAGTGCTCCAAACACCTTCAATTGGATTATTGTACCAGGGTTATAATTGCCCTATTATCTTGCCATATAGAGACACTACTAGTGTGCTCCAAACAACATCAATTGGTGTGTTGTATTCGTGTAGTAAATGCCCTAATATCTTCCCATATAGAGACACCACTAGAGTGCTTCAAACACCATCAATTGGAGTGTATTAGGGTTGTAATGTTAGAAATTTATTTTGAAAACTCAAAATTTATTTACATAATTATTTATTTAATATTAACGTTTTTAACTTTATGAATTATGGGGCTAATTGTGAATTATTTTCTTAATCCAATTACCACATAGAAACTCACTGTTCACCGCCACAGAAAATCAAATCATATAAATATGGTAGAGAGAAAGTTGTGGATGCAATTTCTATATCTTAGCATTTACTCATAATCAATTGAATTAATTGGCAATAACTTGCACCAGAGCTTGCGCAAGAAATAAAATTCACTTGAGTTTCTGTATGTGCATGATAACTATTTATTCAATGAGACCGCTTCATTTCCATTCATATTTTCCTGTTCAATTTCTTTTAATAATGAATGAAACGGTAATATATTGAATATAATTTTTAATAGTCATGAATGCACAAATTGATTGATATCTATCGTTTTGCCTATAAATAGCACACATATCATTTGGAGAGCAATTGTCTAATAATTGAAATGCTCTCTTCTTCCTGTTAGCTTCATATTTCATAAATTCAATTTCTATTCTTCCACAATTAAACATTTTCTTTATAGAAAACTTATTATTCTGTTATCATTGTTGAAAGAAGCTACATCAACCTCTCTATCACAGTTGCACCCGCAGGCAGAGGAATACCGGCGTAACTTGGGGCAGTCTTAACCGATTATTCCTGCGCTTAGGACGGGAAATTTCATTAGGTATGCATTTTGCAGCTCCGGGTAACAAAGTTTTAATTACTATATTCTTGATTAAATTTTAAATATAGTTTTTATTTATTTTATTGATCAAATTTCAGATTTAACTTAGTTCATTAGTTAATATTTTTCCAACAATCTAAGGCAACAACCCGTAATTTGAATTTGATCAAATTAAAAAAACAATTTTAATTATTTTATATATTGTAGAATTAATTAGTTTACAAAAATAGTTTCTGTTATAAAAAAAAAATCAAAACTTTGTCTTCATTTGTTTGTATTATTTTGATTACAATCATAATCGGAAATCAAAATCTGATTTCTTACTAGAGATTTTAGATTTCTTACTAAAATATAAAATTAATTTTAGTAAATGAATATTTGAATAATAAACTAAATTATTCAAGTTGATGTAGTTGTTGATCAATGAAATATTATATAATTGAAATCGTAATAGAACTTACGAAGAATGAATTTAGTATTAAATTGATTAATTTATACTTAATTAGAAAGGTGTTTTTGTTATCAGAAATTTCAACAATTGTTATCATTTATTTGATATAATAATTTAACAAAGTCCTTTGATGAAATAATATTTGTTAATTTTTAGAGAAATATTCTGGTACCCTGAGCCATCAAACCCGAGCTTGTCCCCGAACTGGTTTAATTGGGTTTAACTGTCCGCTAATAACAAAAATTTGTTAATTTGCCATTAATTAACGAATCGATGTTTTAACGCATCGCTGTTTTACGTTGATTGTTTTAAATGTTAGCTTTGCACGGTTTTGTCATACATTTTAATTTTGTTGACAGTCTGTTAGGAGGAGTTCTAATCACTAATCCCCGAGCTAGTCCTCCAGCTTGTTAACAGTCCTGTAATCATTAATTAACTACTCAAGTACTTTAACTAGTTATAAGTACTTGAACATACTTTAAAGTACAATTTAAACCCAGTTAGCTCGGGGACACGGTGGGGGATTTGTTCTAATTTTAATTATGCAAATTAATAGCTTTTGATATTTAATAACTAAAAAAATAGTCTTCATTTTGAACAATTAATCTATTAAATAAAGATTTTTTAATGTTTGTAAACACATGTTTATATGCTTTAAAATGTGTTTGAAGAATAAGTTTTAAAATGTGTTTGAAAACACAGGTTTATATGTTTGTAAACACATATTTTTCAATGTTTTTAAACACAAGTTTATATGCTTTAAAATGTGTTTGTAAACACATGTTTATATGAACAAATTTTCAACGCTTTATTTATGTTGTTTGCTTGCCAGTACATATTGGTTTACATGCTTTACTTGTTCACAAGTACTGTTCCTGACACATTCGCTACCAGACAATAATAGCCTTTTTATCTCTGTTATTGAGTGCAGATGTTACCGTTGCAATCCTAAATTTATAAAGCTATTGTTTGAAGGGCACATGAAAGCTTGTCATCGGGTCCATTCTTCTCAATAGCTTCATGAATGTATAAAACTGGTACATATTTAAACTCTATTTATGTTCTTTTGCAGTGTTTAGATTCAAATTTCATGTGTTTGTTCGACTTATATCCTCTTTGCTTAGTATAATTCTTAAAATTTTAATGCACTCTTAAAATCAGAAATATATTTGTTGGTTGATAATAACTTATGATGATGAAGCTGTAGGAGCCTGATGTATTGTTCAATTAAATTGTAGGAAGCGCATAGGGATATACAAGTCTGCATTTGTTTTTGGCTTACAGAACTGACTCCATCCTCTTCGTGCCTTCGATAGTTCTTATATTGAATCCATTATTTGGAGGTACGTTATTTCCTTGTTTCCTTTGTATTCCAATTTTCTTTCTTTTTTGTTCATATATCCAGAAATATATATATATTAGAGATGGAATTGTCAAAACCCGATAACATTCTTCTTGATGCAAACTTATGTACAAAATTGCAGACTTCTTATTAATGTTCACAAGTATTGGTCTTGGTGTTAAGCATGTCTTAGAACCTGAAACAATTCACAGGTATTGATATTAATCAGAGAATTTTCAATTCTTTGTTTATGTTGTTTGCTTGCTAGTACATATTGGTTTACATGCTTTACTTGTTCACAGGTACTGTTCCTGGCACATTCTGCACAAATGAAAAAAAAATGTGCTGGGGGACGCCCTCGGGAATTAGTACAAATTTAGAGTTGTAAATTTCATGCTCGGAGACGCGCTTGGGGATTGGTTCAAATTTAGAGTTGTAAATTTTTGGTCGGGGATGAATTCAGGGATTCGTTTTTGTTTTAAAAAATAAAAATTTAATTCATTTACAATGAAAGTTAAACACTTGAATGCAGTTGACTAAACACTTTCCTTTATATGTTTAAATTATACGATTGTTTCGCTGCATTTGGCTATGCTTTTGTTAATTTTTTTTAACATAGCGTTTTTCTCTTCATGCAGCGAAATTCTATACAATAAATAAAGATTGGTATTGTTATTGTGCTGTATGAAGTAAAACCTGATCTTTTTGTCGCCGACATTCTAGAAGGTTGGGGGACACGGACGGATACTTTGTTTGGAGTACAATTATCAGCTTCCTAATTTTTATAATGTGAAAATCATTAACATATTGAAAAGTCTTACATTTGTTATTTTCTAGAATGAGTTAGTTTTTTTAGTTATTAATTTATTGTGAAAAAAAAATTATTTGTTATAAAAAATAAAATAACAAAAACAATTGCATAATAATTAGACTTATTTGTAATAAAAACAAATTTAAGATCGCCGGCAAGTAAATTTTCAAGGTTATCGGTGAAAAATTGCTACAAATAAAATAATAATTTTATGTAAAATAACAACATCAATGCTAACCTAGTTACTAATGATTCTTCCGTATATGAAATGTATAATTGAATTAAGTAATAAAAAATAGATAGTTATTATTTTCAATTTACAAATTGTACAAAGGCTTAGGGAATTTTCAATTTTAAATTATTTGCATTGATTTCCAATAAAATATATATTATGAATAACGTATAGCATAATAATCTCAGAAATTATAGTTATCAAGTGTGTGTGCCTTAATGTTGAAATCTTAATTTTGAAAATTCTATTACTCAATATATTTCAGTTATTTTTCGAATAAATATAAATTGGCTAATTAAGATGTCTATTGATTGTAATAATGACTCTCTCTTATTTAATTCTAATAGTAACCGAAACAATAATGATAATAAAATTAATTAATATCTTTTCTTTTATGGTTACTCTGTATCCGAAGAGAAGAAAAAGAAATATATATTATTTCTATTATTTTCAGCTCTCTCAACCGATAAAAAAAATTAAAAAAAATAAAACAAAATCATATGTTTTGAATTTCCAATTTCATCTCCTAATTAATAATATGATCAGAGTATAAAGATAAAAATATATATTACAATTTATTTCCAATAAATTTTGTTTCCAGTTTCTTTATTTTTTACCTTTACAACGGGATAATTGAATTTATATAACTGTCTCTCTTAATTCAATTTTTAAACACCATAATTACATCTTAATTATTAATCTTTAATGATTATAAAAAAATTGAATGGAGAAATAGTAATGACGGTTCAAATATATAATAGTATTAACTTCTAAAACTTTCTATTGTATGTTAGTTAAATGACGTTTATAATTATTAAAACAAATCATAAATAAATCTATCTCATTAATGATCGGTTTTTTATTGTTTCACTGTGAACTGAAAGTCTCTTGACATGACTTTAATAGTCTATGATAATTTATTATAATTTATGTAAAGATAAGAAAAAAAATACATTTTGAGGATTGAGTCATAACACTCCAACGTTGACATAATAATAAATTATAATTATTCGGGCATTTCATTTTAGAATTAGTTATGTTTCAAAATATTAACATGAAAACAAAGCTGACCCATATAAACATCACTGGAATTCTGGCCTTAAAAGGTTTACAGAGGTTACACAAGTAATTTAGAGTTATTTGGGAAATTTGATAAAATACCCTACTCTCCAAATATTTCAAACAAAATGCCCCTCCTCTAAATTTTTTGACAAAATACCCCTGTGGGACCACATTTGCTCCTCCTTCCTCTCCCTCCTCTTTACTCTTGCTGTTTTGGCACAGAATTTAAAATTGTTTACTCCCGCAGTTGGATCTGTAATTTTAAATTTAATTCACTTCTTCCTTGGTGTTAACTAACTTTGTCTCTCTCTTCCCCTTCTAAATAGATTTGCATTCAATGAACAAAATCATACCTTAATTTCAACTTTTTCTGTTCATCAAGGACCTAGCATAGAGTCGCCACAGAAAAACAAACATTTTCTTTGATCATTCTCCTTTTTTTCATGTCCGTACCTTGCTTCCCCTCTCATTCTGGTTTGAAGGCTCTTCTAGGGCTTGCTGGATAGGCATTTGCTAATTATTGCTATTGTGCATTGAAATTGAATTGAATTATGGAGGCGATTCGAATCCGAATCCGTTTAGAAACAAAGAACCCGAATCTGATTTCTGCCTATTCGTAACTCAAATTCTAGCTTCACCACTGGTTGTGGTGTGAACAGCTCTGCATTAGCCTCGAAAAATCAATAGAGTGAACCCTATAGTGGTTTTTTCTGCTGAAATTTTCCTCAAATATTGTGAGGTGAAAAATTTTTGCTAGAGTAAAACATATTATATACAGTATAAATGGGGCACTACTTGAGCATAAACTTTTGGGTATAGTTTACACTTTGCAACTGAATAAATACAGTATATGATTAAACTGAATCACATCATCTCTCTTATACATACAATTACCCTGTTTTTTTATTATTCTTATAACTCTGTTCTTGGTGGGTTCCGTGAAAAATCATACCATTGTCGTGGGCGTACTGATCATATCCTTACAAACATAGGTGAACCAAACAAAGGTTGAATCACATTAATGCAGAATAAACTAATTAATCAAATAGTCAGTTGCTAAGAGCAAAAACAAATAAAAAAATATATATATTAATCAACATATGTAAATGAAACTGCTTATGGTTTAGCAACATAATATTTCTTTTGTTTCGAGAAAAGCAGTTTAAAAACTTACTTAACAATAAAATATTTAATTTTGACATATACATCCTAGCAATTAGAAATTACTAAGTAAAGGTAAGGACTCCAAATTAAGTTAACCAAATTATCATGTTATGACTACAGATCTGAATTCAATGAGTATGGATGCTTATCTATTTAGAAGGGGAAGAGAGATACGGAGTTGAGAAGGAAGAGGTGAATCAAATTTGGAATTACAGAGCAAGAGAATAGTTTTTAATTTTGTGTCAAAACAGCAAGAGTAAAGAGGAGGGAGGGGAAGGAGGAGTAAATGTGGGTCCCACAGGGGTATTTTGTCAAAAAAATTAGAAGAAAGGTATTTTGTTTGATGTTTTTAGAGAGTAGGGTATTTTATCAAATTCCCCGAGTTATTTACTATTGTTCAATATTCAATATGCAAGTGCTAAATTGATATGGTGATTAATAATAGTAAATCGTTTAACTCAAGCTAAATCAAATTGTATATATATTTTATGAAAAGTATAGAATGAAAATAATAAGTAACAATGGGGAAGTAACTAAAAGAAATTTTGAATGAAAATAATTATGATCAAATTTTTTTTTAATGTTCAATTGGTTGTAATGATTTATTTTAAATTTGGAGATATTGAGATGTATGATATTTTGCACTCTAGTGAAAGTGATTATAGATAATGTTATGTATCTCATATATAGTATAAAATGTGGGGTGTAAAATTAAATAAAAAAAAATCATGATCAATTTTATTGATTGAGGTTCATTTTGAGTAGAACTAGGGTGTTTTTAAGCTCACCAAACACTTTGGTGAGTTTAACTCCAAAACCCATCAAATCGGTTTCAAATGACGAATCCAAACAGTTGGAACCCGCCTACCTTACGAGTGATGCATCTACATGTGAAAATTTTAAACATTCAAATTAATTTAGTATAAAGTCAATCAGTCAAAATTAGAAGGTTAATAAATTAATTTTAGTGCATTCATTTTTTGAACGTTTTTTGACCACTTGACTTTATATTAAATTAATTCAAATGTTTAAAATTTTCACATGTAGACGCATCACTCGTAAGGTAGTTGGATTTCAACGATTCGGATTCATCATTTGAAATTGATTAGATGGATTTTGGAGTTAAGCTCACCAAACACGTTGGTGAGCTTAAGAACACCTTAGTTCTACTCGTTCATTTTAATCAATTAATCATGATGACTAATTAGTATATCTTAATGTTATTGTGAAGGTTATTTTTTTTATTAAAATATTTATAGACGTCTCTAAGTAATATATGGCATGAAATTATAAATGCATAAATTATATTTTAATTGTAGTATAGTGATTATGTGTTTATAGAATGGTTTATCATTATGTTATATTTAGTAAATTGTGGGGCTAAAATGTTTGTAGATATATTAAGTTGACCCAACGATATGTATGGCATAAATATTGAATATATGTTTTTAATTTTATGAAAAATTATGATAAGTTTAATAAGACAACAAAAATGTGGGGGTGTAAGATAAAATATTCTCATTTAATTGATCATGATAACTAATCTATATATATATTTTATTATGATTATGGCTAATATGTATTAAATGAGATTACATTGTACTTTTCTCGTATGTTGCAAATATATATATAGAGAGAGAGAGAGAGATGGGCTATGGTGCATTGTAATGCATGGGCACCCTTGTGCATTGGACTATAAATCACCGATTCAAAGTTCAAATGACCGATTCAAACCGTTCATCTTGTTCTCCATATTAATATGTGCTTGGAGATGAAATTTTACCTTTTTTGAAAAATTTTTACTATTTATTAAGCCACTTTGAAAATCGCTGATCCGGTGGTCCAGAAAATTTTACTGTTTTTACTGTTCATCCAGATTTTCAAAATGACTTAATAAATAGTTAAAAATTCCAAAAAATGTAAAATTTCGTCTCCAAGCACATATTAATATGGAGAACAAGATGAACGATTTGGATCGGTCATTTGAACTTTGAATCGGTGATTTATGATCCAATGCACAAGGGTGCCCATGCATTGCAATGCACCATAGGCCATAGCCCATCTCTCTCTCTCTCTCTCTCTCTCTATATATATATATATAGAGAGAGAGAGAGAGGGGTGACTAAGCTCAAATCGTTTGTTCCTGGACTCAGGAACAAACGACTCAGTTCTCCGATTTTTGAAGTTCAAACGGTCAATTCAAACCATTAGATGCTTAATCTATATTAAAATATGCTTGGAGACAAAATAAATAACAGAAGAATTACAACTGCAACCGTCACCCACAACATATCCATTAATAGACCCGTTAAGCACTAATCCGGATTCAGCAAGAGATTGGTGCCCATATAGAGCCACAACAATATATAGAGCCACAACAAATTAGATTTGATGTTGCATGATGGGCTGATTTGATAGTGAGTGTCCATCATGCCTGTTATTTCCTTCTAAAATGGATGTCAAGTTCTAACCTTGTCTAAGTAAGAATCTAAGCAAGGAATATGCCTCCTAAACATAATAAGCTGTCAAAGGTGTAAAATATCAGAGTTACAGGCCCCACCCGACCCGATAGGATTGTTTGAAAATCTAAGTAAGAAAATTTATAGTCGTACACCAAGATCTGTTTCATTTCACTCATAATGAAAACCTTCTAGAACTACTAGATATTGATACCTAATCCGAAGATAAAATCCTCCCCTAAAATGACAAGCAAGGAAAATAATGGACTATCTATTAGACCATGAGCACAACGGCCTAATAAACAAGGAGCATACACAAAACAAAATGCTAGGCAGAATTGCTAGTTTTAGACTAGTACTCTAATTGACATCATTAACAAATGAATCGGCACCAAGTTTTGTTTCGTTAGAATGCACTTTTACTGCAACGAGTTTTCCATCAGAAAGTCTCCCCAAGTGAACTGACCCAAAAGCACCCTGGCCAATCAGCTCCCTGTCAGGGAAAAAAAAAAAATCAAATTTTAGTAACACTCTCTGCCTTAAAATGGTTTGAAGAAGTTAGAAGACTCAGAACATACTCAGGTTATGTCTGTTGCCATAGGAAATCTGGATCTCAATACAGTTTGATGTACTTGTGGACATATGATTTCAGACCATAGACAATATATAATGATGTCAAATTATCTAGATGAGGATAGATAGGCAAAACAAAACCCTCCATCTCCGACTAACACAACACAATGGAGTAAGGAATCCAGGGCATAAAATTGGAAGGTATAGTGTATACAAATTGTTGAACAATCATACTTATCCTACAGTAAAATATACCAGTAAAAATATGTTAATTATAGCAAAATTTATTTCTAACACGACGAATATTAGCAAAAGATGTGCCATCCATACTGATTTACCTGTAGCCTTCCTGGTACGAACTTGTATGCTTGCTGGAACGAAAACATAGTTTTAGCTCTCTGTATTGCAATACTAGTAAAGAGGACCTTGTTGACAGAAAATTCTGGTAAACAGAACCCTACTGCTGAACAGAAAACTAATTTCTCAACACTGCATAATTGTTTTTCTTACTCTTTGCAATCAATTACATAACATGCTTACATATTTATAACAAGTACATCTATCTAATTTTAGATCCCACTACTTTCTATGACTGCACTACAATCTAAATTTAGCATCTGTTACAATAAATACACCTGCTGAGCAGAACTTCCGTTCATGTTATTTTAGGCACATCCTGCTTCTAATTACTGAACTTACTAAAATAGAAATTGCTACTTGTAGCACCCATGCCTTTGATGCTAATTGCAACTTTTAATCAATTTTTAAAAGTTACCGCCGTAAACGTCTTCTGACCAACGTACAAATGTAAGTTATTAAATTCATTCAATCAGGGGCGGAACTCGACTTTAAGTATAGGGGGGCTGACCGACTAAACATCATATATTAAAAATATTTTTTAATAAAAATCAATATCTATATAACACAAAATAATATAATTCTTCACTATTTGATTGTATAGAATTTATAATAAATAAGTAAAGCCAATAAATGATATGTTTATCGAAATAGAAAAAACATAATAAATTCATATTCATATATTTTTTAATTTAAATTTGAATATGATTTTCTAAAAGAGAAAATTCTACAATAATCTCATTTAAACTCATCTTATTAGCTATTTCTTTCTCGATATAAACAGGTATGTAATCTTTTTCTTAAACATAATTTTACCTGTGTACAAATAACTTATAAAAAAATAAATAACCTCTTCTATAATTCCATGCACTAATAATGTTTGACATAATTTAATTTTTTATGCAGAAAATTAAAAATTTAACAGACATCTGCGAATACAATAAATATCATATTAGTGATTTAATATGAAAGTAAAATGCTAAAATTAGCATTCATCACAGATCCATTAGTGAGAAGTAATACGCTGGTTAATTAACTCAAACTTTGAAATATTGAATAAATTAATCTAATAATTATTAAAAAGTTCCTTTTCCACACAAAAGAATTCATATCAACTTAAGGTAACAAAATATTTCTCTTTGGATCTGGATCGTCCAATCAGAATCTACACGACTATTAAAGCGGCCCCGTGCATTCCACTTGCCGACTTGGCTTGAATTCCGATCGGACGGCCATGGTCCAAACAAAAATATTATGTTACCTCAGAGGATATGGATTCATTCTTTTCCTGTTATACGTTTTTCCTTTCTATATTTCAACAAATTTCCAATCAAAGATTATGTGCATGTTTTCTTGAGTTGAGGGGTTATGTGTTCTTGTTGTTTTTTATTTCGTTTGGATTATGTGCATGTTTTATGAGGTGTTTTTGGTTCTAGTGCAAATCCCTCTGTTGTTAATTTGGGTACACCCCTCCTCAAGTTTCTTAATGTAATATAGTGATGTCTGTTTGTAAAAACTTTGTTTAGTTGAATTAAATGCCTACATGCTTTAATAATAATAAAAAAAATCAAGTCAAAGATGGTTTTATTTTATTTTTACATGGTTTTGTTAAGTTGGAAATCCAAAAGACATGTTATTCTTCTATATAAGCCCTTCAAAAAAAATTTATTATCATAGAGGGGGCTAATACATATAAAATAAAAAAATTCTGTGTATATAATAATAAATTTTGAAAACCATGGGGTTTACTTAGCCACCCCTGCAATGTACTACCTTCCGCCCCTGCATTCAATAGATTGTATATGTCAGAAATAATATACACATTAAATTTATAATTGATTCTTAAACAGTAATATGGAATGAGTACAAAGTAGCACAAAAGGCTACAATTTTACCCTCAGAAATTCTAAAAAAAATATTTTCATCTCAAGTTCCTATACCATATTGTAAATCTCAGTCACAGTGTAAGAAATTAAATTAACTGTTAATCACTTTAGTTCTTTTTTCAAATTTTGTCATCCTCCTTTTCCTTGTCTGGTTATGTAGTGCCTGGTTTCACTACTATGCTTGGACAGTACAGTATGAGAAAGCAAGTTCTTGAAAATTAACTAAAGAGAATACAATAATATATCATACACAAACATTAGGCAAAGACTATACCTACAGAAGCTGTGTCGAAGTTCTGAGAATGGATGAGTGCAGGGTTCAAAAGGACATAACTTGGGTTTTCATTTATATCCAAAGCTGTACATATAAGAGAAGGATAAATCATGAGAAATTAGCATGTTTTGCAAAATTAATTTTAAAAAACTGTACTAAGTAGTTCATGATGGAATTGGCTGCATTGTTGCATTGTTGTCAGATGAGTCAACAGA
The DNA here is from genome assembly GCF_964058835.1 of Carex rostrata. Classification (NCBI taxonomy): domain Eukaryota; kingdom Viridiplantae; phylum Streptophyta; class Magnoliopsida; order Poales; family Cyperaceae; genus Carex; species Carex rostrata. The sequence continues at coordinate 7,135,317 of NC_135925.1, forward strand.
TCAACCATTTGACGAAGTTTTACGGATCAGGGGAGGGGATGGGCTCGCTCGGGAGAATATTTTTTACAGATCAGAAAGAGCGAAAGAGAATAAGACATTCGCTGTTAACGGAGAGTTTTGATCCTTACAAAATATCAGAACTGTTCGATCTTAATGTATGGACGGTCCAAACTTTTTTTTAGTCCATTCCAGAATTTGCCTTATTATATTATTAGAGTGCTAACGAAAAACAATTTCGGTTTGGATAGCATTCACGATGCTTCCGGTCTTTACCCGCTGCCCGCTGCGACATCATCCCAAGTCCCAACTCATCTTTCCATTCCTCGCAAAGCTGTCAAGGACTCAAGGGACCCATCACCGTCTTAACCCGCATCATGGCCGCGTCGGAATCCCATCTATCCTCCCAATCCGCTTCTAAACACATCGTCGTCTGCGGAGGCGGTGTGATCGGCGCGTGCACCGCCTACTTCCTCTCTCAAAAGCTTCAAACCTCCGTCACCGTCGTAGAGAAGTCTGCTCCCGCTTGCGCTGCTTCGGGAAAGGCTGGTGGGTTTCTCGCGCTCGATTGGTGCGATGGTGGGCCCATGTCGAGCCTTGCGCGTGCCAGCTTCGATCTCCATAAATCGCTCGCTGAGAAATATAACGGGGAGGATGTGTACGGGTATAGAGCTCTCACTACGCTCTCCGTGCCAGTGCTGTCCGAGCGGGGGGGCTCTTCTTCTTCTATGAAAGGTTCCAATCTGTTGCCCGATTGGGTTGATGGGGAGACGGCTCGGCCAGCAAAGCAGATTGGTACGACTGAGACAACTGCTCAGGTACTTAGAGAAATGAGCTAGGAATTCCATCTTGTACTGGACTGATGTGTTGCTATTAAACCAGTACAGTCTGTTTATTCAGTGCATACAAATCAATTGCAGCTTTAATTATTTTATTTTGTGTTCCTCTTTTGATCAAATCTGGGCTCACTCTCACGAGAAAAGGCTGTGTTTTAATATAATTTGTTGAGTGTGTTTAAATTTGTCACCCAATGTACCAATTTCATCACACGGATAGAACGGTTGTTATCAAGCGCATTGTTTATGCATTATTTCAAAAGACTTCTCTTGGAATTTTTTTTTTTTAAAACTGCGCAAACTAAAGTGATGGAACGTTGGGCATCAAACAGGTACACCCGCGACTTTTCACGCAAACTCTGCTCTCAGCCTCTGAAGCCAAAGTCATCAAAGGCGAGGTAGAAACCATCATAGTTGAAAATGGCCATGCTACTGGAGTTGTCCTTAAAGAAATGAAGGAGGCGGTACCAGCAGATGCAGTCGTACTTGCACTTGGTCCCTGGTCGAATCGCTTATCTATGATATCTGAACTGTTTAATATATCAGGGCTTAAGGCCCATAGCATTATTCTTCGGCCTAGAGAGCCCGATAGAATCACACCTCATGCATTGTTCTTGAGTTATCAGCCTGCTCCAGGGGCGAAGATGCTGGACCCTGAGGTTTACCCTAGACCAACTGGTAAGTACCGAACTTCTGCTGTTTTAGCTTGTTGTACATGATTTGATAACTCTTATGTTATTTTCAAACTTTTTACATGTCATTATACAACTTTGTATTTGACCTATCTTGTGTTGGACCATACCTCCAGTGTCCCACAAATCATTAACTTCATGTAGCTAATAATCAATATTCCTTTTTCAGAAGTCACTTTAAACAGTTCATCTGTATTTATCCAAAGCAAAAGTAATGATAATGAAAAAAGGAAACTGCAATGTCAAATCTTAAAACTGTAGCTGACATGTTTATCAATTATTTAACTTTTGTTCGTACTGCTGTGATACTGTCGGTAATAGGAGAAGTATACATTTGTGGGATGTCAAAGGATGCTGAGGTGCCAGAAAACCCAGAATCAATAACTGGAGAGACTGAATCAATCGAGATGCTACACAAAATTGCCGGTACAGTATCAAGCCACCTGAAGAGAGACACGGTGTCAGAGGTGGTAGCAGAACAAGCTTGTTTTCTCCCTTGCACTGATGATGGGTTACCAGTAATTGGAGAGTTACCTGGTGTGAAGAATTGTTACGTGGCAACTGGGCATAGTTGCTGGGGTATACTGAATGGACCCGCAACTGGTGCTTCTTTGGCTGAGCTTATATTGGAGGGGAAGTCTACAACAGTTGATCTTAAGCCTTTTGCTCCTGCTAGGTTTGTTAAGAGACGAACCAGATTGGAAGTCTGAGCGATTGTTTGTGTTAATGCAATGTAAATATGTACCAATATTTGTTTCTTTGTTGTTCTGATGGATTTGCCAATATGTGCCAATAGTTTCAATCTTTGATTGCACAAAAGTTCAGAATGTGACCTGTGTAAAGCTGCAACTTACAATACAATGATTGGTTGATATTTTGAAATGCGTGCAAGTAGCAGCGTGCTTGGTATGGTGAGGAAAGGTTTAAAGTATCATGAGTCGGGGCATAAGTTTTAAGTAGTGTGAGGTAGTTATGATTTAAGTAATGTGAGATAGTTACGTGTTTCTAGTTGCACTAAAATTTGAAAGTAAAACTAATGGGTAAGATATTTGGGTCTGATATGTGAAAGTGTTTTAGCTTCTCTTGGTATTTGCTTGGTATCGATACATCCACAAGTGTAACAGAAGAACATGCTTAAAATCTTCACATTGGGGAGGATTTTCAAGTCTTCTAGGATGCAAATGTAAGACTCGGCAAGTAATCCCGAGTAAATATAGCCAGATTAAATGGTGCTGCACTCCTGCACTGCACCAACCAATTTGATCCTTTTGCAGGTACACTAGTTCCCGGGTCAGACCGTCCGATTCGAATCCATTGCTCGAGATTGCCTCGGGATTCGGATTCATTGTTCGGGATGTGTCGTTCCACTTCGAATGGATTGTCGCGGATTCGAATCGGTCCCGATCTAAAATCCAAAAGTTGGTTTACTTCACTGGATCTGAATTCCTAGTTCCCAGGGTCCCAAGGTGTTTCAGATCCCATGTGTATGGTGACGTTTATGGTTACAAAGATTCAAAACCGTTTCCACTTTCCAGATTATCGTGAAAAATGGGAAATTTTTTTATAAACCATAAATAGAAAAACAATTTTTAGGGAACCAGCATGATTGTTTTTTTTTTTTGAAAAACCACAAAGACCGAGTGGAGCATTCGGTCTCCACTTTTTTTTTTCTCCAGACCGAATGCTCCACTCGGTCTCACTCTTTTTTCAACTTTTCCGTGCGGCAAACGGTGTGGCATATGTTTTATGTATATGTATAGAGAGTGACTTGAAATTTCAAAATCCAAAAAGTCAATCCGAACCGTTCATCTTGTTTTCCATATTAATATGTGCTTGGAGATCAAATTTTATATTTTTCTGAATTTTTTTACTATTTATTAAGCCACTTTGAAAATTGTTGATCCAACGGTGGCTGCTAATTTTACTGTTTTGTTAAGCCACCGTTGGATAAACAATTTTCAAAGTGACTTAATAAATAGTAAAAAATTTCAGAAAAATGTAAAATTTGGTCTCCAAGCACATATTAATATGGAAAACAAGATGAACGGTTCGGATCGACTTTTTGGATTTTAAAATTTCAAGTCACTCTCTATACATAATTACATATACATAAAAGGATTATTCGGATCTTATGTGGCCGAATCTGTGAAAAATTGAAAAAAATGGTGAGACCGAGTGGAGCATTCGGTCTGGAGAAAAAAAAAAGTGGAGACCGAATGCTCCACTTGGTCTTTGTGATTTTTCAAAAAAAGAAAAAAATCATGCTGGTTCCCTAAAAATTGTTTTTCTATTTATGATTTATAAAATTGATCCGAAAAATGGAACTTACCGTTTAATGAAGTCGTGTAAAAAAGTTGTCAGAACGAAGAGGTCATAAATCGGACGATCTGTCTAAATCAGTGGCGAGTTTGTAGCATCTCGGAGGACAACTAAACATCTAATTTGGGAACTTGTTTGACATCTTTGATCTTCTATTAATTACAATCATTTGAAGAAACTGCAGAAGATAGCTTTGACCTAACATATGAGTATGGATGTCAGGTTGTTAGGTGTGAAACACTGTTGATCATATTAAAAATGTCCTTTAATTAGATAACAATGAAACACTGTTGAAATGGGAGAAAATATGAAACGAATGATCAACGGGTTTGACAGAAATACAATCGGAGAAAACTTAAAATGCCAACCAAATATTTTGTATTATTCTATATCATTCGTAGAAATTCATTAATATATTAATTTACGAAGAATCTTAAAACCCTGCAAACTGTGTATAGCTTTCCTGGTGGGACGTGATACGTCCTATTTGTTCGGATAAATTTTCATAATATTTAAATAGTTAGAAATTAAATAAACTAAATCAAATTGAATAGAATTACACGGGTCATGCGAAGCACTGTCTTTAAGTGTATTTTATCTCTATTATGCAAGATTTTGAATCGCCACCAAAATAATCCAGAGTTGTCACTCCTTAGGGCACGTCCATGTAAGTGACTATAACTCCGCAATATTCAACATGTATTCAGAATTTAATCATTTGAGGCAGAATAAAAATGAAAAATAAATCAAAGGAGACTTCAGCAAATCAAAGAAACGTTTCTGTTTCTTTTTATTTTATTCTCTGACGCAGCAGAGAGGAGGGACGGAGGATTTTATTTTGTCTTCTTCAAATCAGATAATAAACGGAGAGGGAGATTTTATTTCTTTTTAGAAAGAATTAAGAAAGGATTAATTTAATATAAACCATAATTTGGTGTATTTATAGAAATATTAATAAATAAAAAAGGCGCATCAGACAGATGCGATTATTCAAAGGTTATCGTCAGAAATTAGATATATCTCCGGTTAGGCACCTTGAAAATTAAATATATAATAAATTGAATTATTTCAATTTAACCCTTAAATTTTACAGATATCACAAAATGAGATTTTAAACAAATATATTAAAATAAATTTTTTGAGTTTTCTAACTTAATTTTCAACACTATGTCCGGGAGATGAGGCCGTACATATCGGGACATGTCCTATCTCGAGGGAGGCTAGGCTGTGTGTGTTCGGGATGTGTTCAGTGTGGTCGAGATGAAGATCCGGTGCTGCGTTGTGAACCCCAAGCTCAGTGAACTCGGAGGTATTTATAGTCAAGTAGGTCGGTTGTAACTTCCTGAATGAGCTTGGTACTTGACCCATAAGTAGATGGGGCCTTTAATATATGGCCCTATCAGGACGTTTTCGTATCAGCCCATGAGAGAGACTAACACTGAATAACCACTGATGAGATCATGAGATCACCAATCATACTGATGTCCAGTGACCTGTAGTGAAGGCTATCATATCTGTGAGAAGTTGGAATTTCGAAATTCGATTGAATTTTTTTTTCACGGATACTCAAAAGTGAGAGACTTGATTCTCATATTTATCTTAATAAAAATGCAAAACCATGTCCTAACCATTTCAGACAGCTACTACTGATGAGATGATACTATCTGTGCAAACTGCAATGCCTGTTTAAAATGGCTCAATTTTATATCAAAAAAGGAGATCATTGAAAGATCAAGACAATGAATCTCTTGATTTCTTCCTCCAACAATCAGAAATGTGTTGCAATCACTTTGCCTAAGCCATAAGACATCCCCATCCAACAGTGTTCTCTTTTCCCCTTTTTTGTCATTGGAAACCCAATGTACCCATTCTTATCTTATTTTGTGAAAGTATGATGTAGGCATGCTTTAACAACTGAGTCTATAAAGTCCTGATACTATCAACAAATACAACATTATACACTGATAATCAAAGAGAGATGAAGCACCACATGTGTTTCCACTAAGCTGCAATTGTCAATTAAGTCAGTGCCTAGAATCCAAGTATAGCATTACTCTTTTAATTGCATCAAATGATACATGCAATCTCCAATCCTTCTGCTTTCTGCTCAGCAGCCTTCCTTTACCAGCCGCAGCTCTGTTCTCCTTCACATCTGCAAGCTTCCACACGCAGTGCTGAGTTTCATGTTCGATCGATTCTAGTAAGAAGATCCCTTCTTTCTCCTTTTCATAATTTTGTTTGGCACTTTCATCTTCAGGTGTATTGAGATATTGGACGCACATAGGCAGTTCTTTAAACCGATTTAGGTCTTCTGGAACTTTTAAAAGCCTCTCTGCCCCTGGAGATGACACCTGAAAAATGGAACCTCCTAATTACTTTGTGGGTAGAAAAAATATTGCCTGTTATTGGAAGAAAACAATACTACATAATAATTTTTTTTATTGAGGCTATTTCTTTTCTCAAAGGCTTCTTTTTCTTGGTCGTTTGATTTGACTGAGTTTCTCAACTGGAAACGTCATAATTATCTTACAAGTCTCGTTCAAAGCTAAAACAAACTTGCTTAGTTTTATGAAAAAAAAAAAAAAAAAAACTTCATTCTCACGCCTGAATGAAGCCTCTATCTTAGATTAAACTTCAAATGGGGCACTAAATATGCCAAGAACCTGCATTGAACTAGCATGGTGTTCCACTACTGGTGGGTATTTAATTTCATTATTTGGGGTTTAGGTATAATATTACCTCTAGAGCCAAATCAATGGGTATTTCTCCCTTTTCTATGATCTCATCCAACCTCTCCATGAATATATTATTGAAGCTCTCTATTTCCTCGATATCTGGGCAACCGTATCTGCTTTGACATTGGTGATTGTCAGAATGAGCTGTGATACAAGACATACAAGCAATATAGACCTGACTGATACAGTATCATGCCAGTATGGAACCAGTTGACCAAATGAGTCATCAGATCCAAATATCCCTTCTGTACTAGCTAAGCATCAGCTTAAGCCAAAGAAAAAAGTCCTTGATTATACAATCATCTATTACTCATATCTCGTCAATTTAACCCAACTAAACCCAGCTTACAACTCGGTTTACTGTCAGATTAAGATTGGTTTTTCTTGACGTGGCCGATTCAACCAGTCTGGTAACATAAGGTACAAGTTGCTGCCTTTGTTGGTACAGAAAAAGATCTTACTTTTTGGTAAGCTTGTCAAGACGTACATATACATAACCCTTTGGAGAAACTTTGAATGCATAGAGTGCCATGTCATCACCAAAATGGTCTGACAAAACTTGACAAGCAACCGTCAGTGCTCGTTCACCCCAGCTGACGTCTCTTAGCACAATTCCACCACCATCTCCTCCATCCCCGATCTAAATTTGTATGTCCAAATAGGCTAGTTAAACACAAGGGCATTAATTGTAAATGCACAGCATTTTGAAATACATTGAAACTTTGAAAGTCAATATTCTTTGAACCAAAACTATAAGCTTAGTAATATTTGATGAAAATGCAATAATATCTGACAGTGTTATTGGCTGTGCTTGAATTGCTTTGGCGATTATGTATGCACATTTTATTAATTCTACTTGCCAAAAGCACAAGAAACAAAAGAAGCTACGAAAGGATAAACAAACAAACAAAAAAAATCAGGTTAGAATGATGCCTAAACTTTTGCAGTTATCAAACGCTATGTAATCTGAAATTGCAACTACTGAATAAAGATAAAAAGTACCCAGATCAATATACAGTTAGGTGATAGCAAGAAATAGAATCAAAGTAATCAAGAGAGGTGGGGAGAATTAACACAAACCACAGGATCAGTGTCTTCCTCTTCTTCCCATTCCTCCGACTCTTCATCCTCTGTCTCATCTGAAAAATGAGAATAAAACTATTAAAAACGTACTACAAGTACACAAAAAATATCACTATACATTTATTAGAAAATGGTAATAACATATCATTTATAAATGATACAGCATAGGCATCAAAAGCCCGCAGAGGCATTTCAACAAACAGGTTGCATACGACCTGATGCATCATCTCTTTCATTCCTCCCGGGCCGCTGCTGGAGGGGCCACTCTGAAGTTGTAGACAAAAACCGGGCATGAATGGGGTCGGTACAAAACCATGGGCAGATTAAAGATTTTATTTTAGTGCGCACAGGATTCTTAAAAAGGTGATCAAAGGGGGTGAAAGATGATGAGGAATTGATGCGAGAGAGATGATTGTGCGCTGTGCTGTAGCGACTGGGTTTGCGAGAGAGAATATTCCGCGCAAGGAGCAGCGATCGCAGCGTCGACGGAGAGGCGCTGCGCATGATTGCTTTGTCTCTCTACTTGTGGTGATGTATGGCAGAAGTGTAAATTGTTGCCGAGTGATCGAAAGTGCGGCGCGCCGAACCCATATCACAATGTAACTCGAATTTTTATATAGTTTAGATCTGGACCGTCAGATCGGACTTGGCACGAATATTGAAAGAGCCTTTACATTGTATCTCGAACCGGAATGGTTCGAATCTAATCGGACCATTCCGTGTTCTGATCGGCCAGTCCGGATGTAAACTCAAAATTTGATTACTTCAGAGACTCTCAGAATTTGTTACAAACTTACAATCTGTAACTTTTCGAATGTTCTACGAGTAAAACTAGGATGAAACTTAAACTTTATCATCAAAAATAAATCTACTGATACCATTTAGGAATTAGGGAGACTTTGTTTACGTTGTTCAACCTTTGTCCATACGTTCTTTTATTCATAAAAGAAGAAATCCAGCTAACTACGAAAAAAACACAGGCGGCGAATTGAACAAAAAATTCCAACCAACTACAAATCAGAACCAGAAGAAACATGCTCAACAGTCAACACAATAGTCAGCAAAAAAACTCGACACTGAACTGGGCCCACTTCTGCCACACGTCGCGCACTGATTAAACTGTTATCGGGAAGCGTGGGTCCCATGCAACCACCAATCCACCTTTAACAACAAGGCAGTGGGCCCATGGAGGCACTGCTCGCTTTTGCCCGTTTCTATTGCTGAGAGTTTATCTGCCGGCCGCTTTTATGTAGGATAAGACAAGGAAATAAATCTGTTGCTATTTCGATCTCAACTATTCAATTTTTTCTGTACACGAATCTCAACGAAAAAAAAATTCATGCACCAATCTCACCGAATATCAACGATTGGGATCGGAAGAACAACAGATTTATTTCCACAAGACAATAGCTAGGTCTTTTTCTTTTTCTATCCGGTCCTTCAGTTTAAAACTAATGAACTGAATTTACAAGTTAACAGTTTACAGCAGGCGCCTACGCGCAGAAATAAAACTAGAAAATTTTAATTAAAGGGGCGCTGAACCATAAAATACACGTATGTGAAATTTAAATCAAGTCTTCATGATGACAAAGTGACGACTAAGCGATAAATATTCATTTAGCATTTTTATATAGAGTTTGAATCGTACAGAAACTTTAAAAAAAATAAAATGCAATTAAATTTTAATATATAATTAATATTGTAAAAATTATAAGTACGACTTAGCACTCTCTCTCATGATTGAGTGTAGATCCGCCTGTAGAGAGGAGGGAAAAAATGAATAGACGCCTTAAACTTAAATTTATACTTTGGACTAAAAAAATCCAAAATCTAAAATCCTAAAGCAAATTCATCATCCATGCAACATATAATAATACCAATCAAGCACAAATTACAAGTAATAAAGATAGATAAAAAGAAAGAGACCGAAGTAAACGGATATAGACCGATTTTGGTAAACAAAAAATATATATACTCACGGAATCTTTGCAGAGATGCTAAGTCTTGGTTGGGCATTCAGTGCATGGCTCAAGTACTTGTTAGTATTGTGAATTCGAAACCGAACTAAAATTTGCATATAGAAAATTCAAGGTTTAAAGAAGTCTAATGACAAAACAAAGAACTCGAAAAAGACAGATTTTGTAGTTTTTCAAAGTGTCTAAGACAAAAGCCTGACATAAACCACAAATCATTACAACGGTTTAATAGTTATGGAAGTCTACTTAAAAATTTAAATGCACATAAAGATTTAGTATAATCATTGGTAAAGATTATTGAGAGAAGTACAGTACTGATATGTTTTTATTGTCGTCGGATAGCCGGAAATAATAATTAAATTTTGGCTTTCTGTAAAGAAAGCTGTTTGCATTTTGAAATATCACCATAACAATATTAACACTACTACAAAAAATATTTTTCTCATCGTCCCTTTACCATCGAATGTGCTTCCGCACAGATAACGCTCGTCACAAGTGGCAGCACTGTAATTATGTTGAACTTTTTACCGTCTGTTATGGATAACAAACCAATGGCGTTGATGGACCCCCTCTTGCCCCCCTCCTTTGCCATCGATTGAATTTCACGAACCGTTAGTACTGGGCGACTCACCTATGTCGGTTTGGCTAAACGGACGATGGTACTGAGGGGATTACTTTACCATCTGGCTGTTTCATGATCCGTTGGTTTTTGGGTTGATCAACACTGTCTGGTATCCTTACTGAACCGATGTTGTATTTTTGATTGGCACCTATGATAATAAATAATTGGAATATTGATCATGCAGGTACATCAATTTAACTAATGGTGTTACTACTACAAAAAAACACATTTACTGACCATATATATCCAATTTAATCATTATAAGGAAATAATTATTTAATAACATACATAATCCCAACTCAATAATAACTCAATAATATCTAATTAAGGATCATTAACCATATCAATTGAAATTTTTGTGGTATATTTTTTTAACAGAAAAGTTCGTAATTAATCAAGAGAGTAATATATATATCAGGAGGGATCGGATGACATCCTTTTTTGGTGACATCGGATGACACCATGCATTTTCAAAGTCCAAACAGTCGATCCAAACCGTTCAAGTTGATGGATATGTTAAAATGTGCTTGTAGATCAAATTTTACATTTTTCTGAATTTTTTTACTATTTATTAAGGTGGGTACAAAAATTCAACGGTCTAAATATAGCGATTTTGTTAAATACTTAATAAATAGTAAAAAAATTCAGAAAAATGTAAAATTTGATCTGCAAGCACATTTTAACATATCCATCAACTTGAACGGTTTGGATTGACTGTTTGGACTTTGAAAACTTTAAAAATGCACGATGTCATTCGATGTCACCAAAAAAGGGTGTCATCCGATCCCTCCTCTATATATATATATACTAGTATCATTCCCGTGCGTTGCAACAGAATATATTATAAGAGAGAAAAAAATCTCATACAAAATAACATATTTTCATGAAAAACAGACTAATAAAAAATAATTATTCAACAATAAAATAATATGCCAACGTATTCTCATACAAATAAAAGATGCAAGAGATGCATGTAGATATCTGAAGACGAGAAACAAGGAAACAAAGAAAAAAAATCGCTAAAAGTCAGATAACTTGTTATCAAATATCCTGATATGTATAGAAACAAAATTGATAATATTTATAGATTTTTCACGGCAATAGCTATAGAAACATAAAAGAGAAATAAAAAATGAAAGAAATAAGGAAACATAATTATATCGCTAAATTGGAGAGGAAGAAATAAGGAATGAATGAAATAAGGAAACATATTATAGTGCTAAATTTCAGAGTTTATTTAATTTTAATTGTAATGCATCATGTGGCGCTACGTGTGGCGAGTATATTTTTAGTTAAATTTAGACTTCTACACATTATTCAGATGCATTTAATCAAAAAAGATAGATTATGTAATTGAATGGCTGAGATTAAATCTGAAATTTTAACTTTCAATCGTAGCCGTTGGCGGATCGGATATCCAACGTGCTTAATAATAGAATGGAGATATATATATATATAGGAATATGCTAGCATGCTATGCATAGCATAGAGCTCTATGATAAACCATAATTTTACGCAATATTTGACACATGGTTGATCCCAAAATTTATCCTAATTATCATGTTTTGTTGCATTTTAATTGTCATTTCGTTTAGTTTTAACTAATGTTAGTCGAGACACAAGATACTGCGCAAGTTGTTAATTATTGCAGATTTGGAGCATAAAACCGCGCGATTTGCATGTGCACAGAAGATCAAGAATACCAAGCCAAATGGAGAAACAAATGGAGGAGATAAATCTTTGAATTCGACTAATTAAGAGATTTCATAATTTATGGCCGCATCAATTCTTCCCAAATTCAATTAAGGCGTTTTATTTTGCTGGTCAACTAAGGCATTCAGGGGGCGCATATTTGTTTCCAAATTGAAGCTGCATTTTAATTGGGTGTCATGGCTGGCTGATTGAGCCGAATTAATTAATTACCAAATTTTGGGATTTTAGCGTGAGATGATATATTGGGCTGGGGTGAAAACAAAAAGGCATCTTGGTTTTTAGTTTTTTTTTTTATTATCTTGGCACTTTTGAATATTTCTTGGGGAGTTCGGCCAGAGGGAAGAGGATTGAGAAGTCGGCTAGAGGGAAAATCAGGGAAGAACATTTCATTTTGATAACGAGAAGTCAGAGGCAAATCGAAGGAACTGCACTTGATTAAGGGAGCCCTTATTCTTCTCTTTTCTTTTATTTTTCTGATTTTAATGGAATCAAATATGATTTGTGCTTGTGTCGAAAGTATGCTTGGCTAAACATTTTATCTAGGGATATGGGAGTAACTTGATACTTTTGTTATATTAATTTAATTGTTTGAATTTTATTTGTGGTTGTGATGTTGATTTGTTTATGAATGCTTGAATGGTTTGTTTAGTTATTTCTTATTTTATTAAGGGATCCGCTAATAATAAATTGAGACCGAAAGGAGAAATTTATATTAGAAGTACTTTTTAAAATAGCGATAGTTATGCAAATAATATTAGGTGAATTTGGTGATGGACTGAAAGGAGAAATTGAATTGCTAGAACAACATAAACAAACTTAAGTACTCGGAGCTACGAAAGTAGTCCAAAAGGCTTTTGGGGAAAAACACGGGTTATCAAATAACTTAATGGGTTTAGATTAAAACTGGTAAGCCACGAACGTAGGAGACCTATTTAATCTAGATACGGTGCGAAGCCACGAAAGTGGATAAACATCTACCTTAGGATAACACCCCCTCAATAATTGCAACCCAAATATTATAAAAACAATTAGTAATACATAATTAAAAGTATCATAGTGAAACCATAACCCTAGATATACATTCTCTCTGGTATTTTTCATCATTTTCTGTTTCTGAAATTTATTCTGCATTCTGTCAATTCAAGTTGCATTTAGATAATTCAATCTGCATTCTGTTTGGAATTCAGGCTGAGGTTCTGGAATTTAGTCTACATCAGTTTATAATTCATTCTGCATTTAGTTAATTCATCCAGCATTTTTATAATTTAGTTTAAAAGAAAACCACTCAATATTTGCTTGTCTAGATTACTGAAAACCGGTAAGCCAGTACTTACAATACCTCTCTGTGGTTCGATACCCAAATTACTAAGCGATAAGGTCATGCGCTTGTGACCGAATTGTATTGGAATTAGGGATTAAATTGATAAGCTACCAAAATACCATCACTCTATGCAACGCCTTAGATTTTGACTTTTCAAAATCCTAACGGTCGATCCGAACCGTTCATCTTGTTCTCCATATTAATATGTGTTTGGGGACCAAATTTTACATTTTTTTTGAATTTTTTTACTATTTCTTTAGATTTATTGAAAATCGCTTTTTTTTTTATGGTCCAGATTTGCTGAAAACAGCGATTTTCAATAAATCTAAAGAAATAGTAAAAAAATTCCAAAAAATGTAAAATTTGGTCCCCAAACACATATTAATATGGAGAACAAGATGAACGGTTCGGATCGACCGTTAGAATTTTGAAAAGTCGAAATCCAAAGCGTTGCATGGAGGGACTCTATGCTATGCATAGCATGCTAGCATATTCCTTAAAACATATCCAATTAAGGTCGACGACGTTAAACTAATGAAGTTCGTAATAATTAAGTTTTCGTAACTAATTAGAGTAACAGAACTATATATACATGCAAGAAAGTTAAATTAAACATATGCATATATAAATTACAAAACATCCAAATTAATTAAACATCCAAAATAATAGACCCCCAATTCAACATATGCATATATTACAAAACATTCAAATTAATTATACATGCACCCATGCATACACAAAATATGTTGTTCATCCATACATCCATCCAAGTTAATTTAGCAAATAAACAACAAATTATAGCACACTAATTAGGATATATGTGATCAGCTGGACATGATACATTTACTACCAAAAGATAATTAAACCTATCCAAATGTTCATAAGCCACACACACTAGGGGCTGAGATATATTGATCACTAATAACAAAAAACATTCTCCTCCTTCACAAGTACAACTCAATCGACTTCATAATAAAACCATCATCCGGGCAATAACGGTCAAACATCATGCTTGAAAATCGCCATGCTACTTTCATATAACTCCCCACTGTACTTAAATGTATACGATATACGTCACAATTGTTCGGATCACGAGCTATTCTACGAGTGACAGCTAAAATTGCTAATGACAACAACAGACGTTTTATCTGAAAACTATGAACCTGGACCTAATAGATACTGCTGGTTCGTTTCAAAATTGGTAATGACAATGAATAATTTATATGTATATAACACGATGAATGTATCACTATCATATATTGATAACATTTTGATCAATATATGCCTAAGAGTTGTTTCTTTAAACAAAAAAATAGTATGTGAAGTTAAAAGATTAAAAGACACTTAAGTGTTAGAAGTGTCAATAAAAGAGGTCCAAGTTGAGTGATGATGCTTTTATATCCGCATATGTTGAAATCAGTGTTGTAAAAAACGGTCATTTAGTGTAACTAATTGATTGATTATTCTTTAGCGGTAATCAATTCGTTACAAATTATTTGTCTAATGTTTATACAGTCAATTAGTTTTTTTTTTTTTACATTTATTAGTTATATATATTATACTTTGTCTTGATAAGAGTTTTTTAAAATGACAACTTTATAAAATTTTATTAATTAACAATGAAACTAAGTTAATAAATGATAAGTTAGATGAGTTAAATTAATCATTTTTAATAATTACAAGTATATGTACATAACTTTAATGAAAATACAAAATTCGCAAAACTCTGAATAATCAACTGCATGCTGTTAATTGCTTAACAGCAACCTGCCCCATCTGACGAGCAGATATTGTTATTTACAACACTGATTGAAATTAGTTTTATTCATAGTAATTATCAAATAAATTGATTATATATAATGTAAATAAAAATATAACATATTAATAAATATATTACTTCGAAGATGAGGGTTCCAATACCTCATGTTTTTCACACATCATCATATCTCACATTTTATATTTTTGTTTCTAAAGTCCAAACTATTGATCTGAACTACTCAACATGATATTCATACTAAAATATGTTTGGGGATGAAATTTTATAATTTTTGAAAGAAAAAAAATTACTATTTTTTAAGATAGATACAAAATTATTGTTTCTGGACCGTTCAAAAATAGTGATTTTCTACCCATCTTAAAAAATAGTAAAAAAAATTCAAAAATTGTTAAATTTCATCACCAAGCATATTTTAGTATGAATATCATGTTGAGATATTCAGATAGATAATATGGATTTTGAAAATGAAGATATAACATATGAGGTATAAGAGCATCTACATCCCTGAAACTTTTGGAGTTTCTAAATAACTATTACCTAATTTTTAGAAATTTTGTCTCTGAAAGTTTCTAAACTCTCACATCCCTGAAACTAAAATTAGAGTTTCTTAATTGCCACATCAGCAAATAAATTACAGAAGAAAAAAATTACAGTGAATTATTTGGCCACGTCAGAGTTTATAAACGATTTCTTATTAAGAAACTTTAGAGCAAAGTTACTAAATAAGAAACATATCTGCATCCCTAAAACTGGTTTAGAAACTGCCACATCAGATTAGAAACTCTAAGAGTTTCATGGATGTAGATGCTCTTAATAAGGTATGAAAGACATGAGGTAAAAAATATATAAATTATTGTAATTGATCACTTATTTTTTAAATATAAAAAATAAATATTTAATAATATTATATAAATTATGTAAAAATCAAATTTGTCATAAATTACTAATAAAACTATAAAATTTTGTGCAAATTCATAATAGATTATTTGAGTAGAACTAAGGTGTTTTTAAGCTCATCAAGATCATTAGTGAGTTTAACTTTAAAATTTATAAAATAATGAGTTTGACTATTGCTAATTAATGTTCTCCAAGAAAAATTATCGAGTTTGACTATAGCTAATGTTCAACTCATTGGGAGATAATTGCGTAATACAACTCGATGATTAGAAGTACATGTGACGCATCTAGTATTTATAACAATTTTCATAGATTAATAAGATTCTTAGTACAAAAACTAATATATCGAGATCTCCCATGTCTTGTGGGCTGTTGCCATAAATCTTTGACAACTTGTTAGTGGTTTGGTTCCGTAACAACTTAATTGGCTGTCACATGTCTCCTGCCGACTTTAAACAGCCCGAATCCAAGCACAATCTAACGATTACTTTTATTAGGTACTTTTTTTGCGTGTATGCCCCTGGAAGAGGTGGAATTTAAAATCCCGATTTTTTTCTTAGGTACCATTAAAAAAAAATACAGAGAGTTTTTTTTTTTGAGTAAAAATAGGGATCATGCCCATATTTCATTCATAAAATGGGGTTACAAAAAAAAATACAGAGAGTTGTCATACAATTTTGAAAAATTCCATTCTTATTTGGTAGTCAGGTATTCTCTCCGCCGTGTCAATGAGTGTCATGCAAGTATCGCAAACGCAGACTAAATCGTATGGAAAATTATACCAAATTTTACCAATTAGTTGCGCAGATTATATTTGTGTGTCAAGTGCACAGAAAATACCTATGTACCACAGCAACTCGTAAATTTTTAGAGTATCTTTGTTTCATTGGCAAAATAATTTCAAAATAATTAACTGTATCGGTGTGCAGTAATTACTAGTGTAATAATTTTGTATACTTAGTAATATGTCAAAAATGTCACATCACCTTGCAATTGGTTTGCAATTGACAATTGGTGAAATATAAAACTTTCTATTATGAAATTATTAAACACAAGTACTACACAACTGGATGAAAATAATATAAAATTTATTAAGAGAAAATGCTGAAGCTACTGATATAGCAAAATAAATCATTTATATAATTTTAAAAATGAAGATGTTTTGATTTACATATAGATCTATCTATTGAGTTATCTCTCTGTTTTTAAATTTCAAATAGTCCATCTGAACCGTGCAACATGATCTTCATATGAAAACGTATTTCTAAGCTAAATTATATTTTTTTTTTAAATATGTAGAAAATCACTATTTTTGAATGATTTAGATTCTTTAGATCAAATGATTTTATACCTAACTAAAAAGGTAATAAAACAAGTTTTTTTAAATATAAAATTTGAATTACAAGTACATATGAAAATCACCGAAATTTTTATTAATATCCAAAAAAATAAAAATAATAAAAAATTATTCAGGTCTTCACGTTATTTCGAAATCTGCCAAAAAAAAATAAAAATGCTTGGATTCTGAGTTATTGATCGCAGTTCAAAAGGTAATACAGAAAATACTGCGATCCTTCTAGTACATTTAATTTCTAAGTTGTATCTATTTTGAGAATTTTTTTTTTAATAACAATCATTAAATAACTTAACGTTTTTATTTTGTTCAAAAATAGTTACAATTTTTTAAAAATTAAATGTACTAGAAGGATTACAATATTTTATGTATTTATCTGGAAGTGACTTTTGAACCGAGATCAATAATTCAGAATCGAAGCATTTTTATTTTTTTCCAATAACACACAAAGAAATATATTAATTTTTCTTACAGCTGTGAAAAGTTCGACCTGAAAAATATTGATCTGAGTTATTTGTCGCAGTCTTTCTAATAAATCAAATTATATAATATTTCATCTATTTTCAAAGAAATATATAAAATATTTCTACCATTCCAATATAAAAAAATAAAAAAATAATTATTTTCTGTAAAAAAAAAAAACAAAACCGCAAATAATTTTTGCAGAAATAAAGTTTTGAAAAAAAAAACCGCAAATTTTTTTTTTGCAGAAAGAAGACTCAAAACTACAAAAAAAGTTTGCGGTTTGAATTTCCAAAACTGCAAAAAAAATTTGCGATTTGGATAGATATTGAAATAATACTAAAACCTGGATAGTTTTTGAAATTCTTTATTTTTTATATTAATAAAATTTTAGGTGAAAATCATGTTAAACAATTCAAATTGATTGCTTGAATTAAAAAAAAAAAAAAAAACAGATTCATAGTACGAATTAATCCGTACTATACACAGTACCGTAACCTCGATCATAAATTCATAATAGTAATATAGTAGTAATAAGAACAACAACTCGACGAAATTCTTGCGATTCCGAACCTGCTCCATCCCGGGGTGTAGTTCCTTCCATAACTCGGAATATTTACCAACACGAGACAAATTTCGGGATGAAGTCACTCACCTCAAAACCAAGCACCCAATATACAGTTATACAGCTGAAAATTAGCAACCAACCAAGCCATGCCGACCTTTCTGCCTGGATTTCAGGTTCGGCACCTATCCTTTATTCTTGGAGTTCGTCGTATGAGTTCCAACAAATCAAATATTTATTCGTCAGAACTATCTTGGTTCGATCCAAATTTGACCTTAAAGGTCTCCTTGAGTCACGGATAGGAGTGTCAACATAGCCGACAAATATTGGATATGAAATTTCATACTCATATGTTACAAATTATTTTTATTCTTACTTTCACTCTATATATATAAATTTCTCTTGTGATTATTACCAAATGACCTGAATTTGCAACTCTCTGTCTGCCCCTCTCTCTCTCTCTCTCTCTCTCTCTCCCTACTACAGAAATGCACTCTTAGATATCCTCTGAGATCAGTGGCGGAGCCACAGCCACTCAGGGGTAGGCAGTTGCTTATCCCTGGAATTTGAAAACCATTATTATAGTTAGCTTAGATCTGAGTTAATCCTGAATCTGAGTTTTGCCTACCCCTAACTGATTGGGTCTATGTCTTCGGTGAAATCTCCAGAGCCGCTGCTAATTTGATATGAGTTTTTCATCACTGGTTCGGAATAGAATTGAAAGGGAGTGAAAAATGGAGAAGAAAGATCTGAACTGTGGGACCATGATATAAAGCTGACATTTGTTTTCAAAGAAACGAACCAGATTTTTTTATAATGAGCCGAACTTTAAAAGGGTGCATGCAAGAGTAAAACTAATAAATGGGCTCAAGTTCTAACAAAATTGATGTGATGTGAACTTCACCAACAAATAAATAAACAGATTTTCAGAAAGTAGGACATTGTATATGCCTCAAAAATGTTGAAAACTAATATTTTATGTTGCATAATTATATCTCGCAGATATATTATTATGATTAGATTATAATTTATTATATTATTTTTAAACATGATAACAAACAATTAGTTCAAAAATAACAAATTTAAACTTTAAATAATATATATATTTCTAAACAACAGACTTTATTTAATAAAAAAAATCTACAAAAACACATGCAACATGTGCTTTAGTTGATTAGCTTACTACATAACTTCATTTTTTTTTATCATTAGCTGATTACCAAATTGATTAGAAATAAAAGGATCTTCATTTTATAGAAAGTGTGTATTGACAATTTTAGTTTTGAATAAAAAAATGAATATTAAAATAAATAAAAATATTAATAATAAATTAATAATATTTATTTTTACCTACACCTAAAAAAAATCCTGGCTACGCCACTGTCTGAGATATCTCATATTTTGCGTGACCGACATGTCCAGTACCTATTTGGGCCTTGGGGATAGCGCAGGGGGCAGTTTACATATTTTTCCCTCTAAAATTCATAATATCATATTTAACCCCTCTAAAATTCTAAAATTCACAAATTTACCCAATTTATTGCATTTTCAATTAAAACTCAATAAATGTATAACGTAACCATTTTACCCAGAGAGATGTTGATTTTGTGATTTTGCCTTAGTGCCTTGTAGTGTCCTTTGAATCTGAAATAGAGTATTGAATCGAGCCCTTAAAACCCTTTTTTTCTTCTCTTTTGATCTTGTGATTAAGTTATTGTCGAGGTGCTCGATTCTCTTCTATATGCCTTTGTTGTGATGTTTGTGACTGGGTTACCCGCTACAAATTATTTTATTCATATTCTATTCTTACATATTATAGTTGTCGAATAACAAAACTGTTGGATTAATTAAATAATACGTCCGTTATGGGAAACCCGAATCCAAAACCTGACCCGTTATGAAAAGGTGCTTATCCATAATGAAGAGATGCATTGGTTTTTATATAAACCCAATCCCTCTCTCTCTCTCACTTACTTAACAGAAATAATCAGAAAAACGTGTGAATAGTAACAGCCAAAATTAGAGAGAAAAGATAGAGAGCACCAAGAAGCACTCTGTTAAGGATTGAAGGTTTTAGGTCGTGGAAAACGCAGGGCTTCCGGCTTCGGCTTGTGATTCCTTGCAGAACCAGTGATACTGCTACGCTCGCAAGATCCGCTTCCGCACGAAGATTAACGGAGTATTTTCCAAGTTCTATCCGTTAATTAACAAAAACAGTAACGGATAAATAATAAGTAATACTAATATGATAATTTTTTATTATTTATTAAATAAATATTAAAATATATACATTCATTTCACACATGTATAACACTTTATTGAAAACAAAATTCTAATCATGCTAAACACAAGTAAACTAATTAAAGTACTCTTTTCAATGCATATATATATATATATATAGGGTCCGGCTAATTTGCTGCCGGCAGCATTTTAGCCGGAGGTGCTGCCGCCTTTTTTTTATTTTGTGATGTTCAAACAACAAATTCAAACCGTTAGATGTTTAATCTATACTATAATCTACTTGGAGACCAAATTTTATATTTTTTGGAATTTTTTTACTATTTATTAAGCTAGTTTGAAAACCGCTGTTTTCAGTAAATTTCTGCAGCATTGAAAACAGCGGTTTTCAAACCAACTTAATAAATAGTAAAAAAATTCCCAAAAATGTAAAATTTGGTCTCCAAGTAGATTATAGTATAGATTAAACATCTAACGGTTTTAATTTGTTGTTTGGATATCACAAAATAAAAAAAAGACGGTAGCACCGCCGGCAGCAAATTAGCCACAGCCTATATATATAGAGAGGAGGGTTCAAATGCCTCCATGTTTTTGTGCCTCCATCATGCCTCCATCTCTCTCCATCATTTTCAAAGTTCAAACAGTCGATCCGAACCGCTCAACTTAACCACCATACTAAAATATGTTTGGAGACCAAATTTTATATTTTTAGGAATTTTTTTACTATTTTTTTAGATAGGTACAAAAATATTGTTTTTAGATGGTTCAGATTTACTGATTTTGTACCTATCTAAAAAAATAGTAAAAAAATTCCTAAAAATATAAAATTTGGTCTCCAAACATATTTTAGTGTGGAGGTTAGGTTGAGCGGTTCGGATCAACTGTTTGAACTTTGAAAATGATAGAGAGAGATGGAGGCATGATGGAGATACAAAAACATGGAGGCATTTGAACCCTCCTCATATATATATATATATATATATCATAATTACCCGATTAGGTAACGGGTACGAAATAGGTTTTATCCATACCCTTATCCGTTTAGATAACAAAAAAAAAATCTGTATCAGTATCCGCTAAATTTACGAAAAAAAATCTTATCCGTATTCGTCCGGATCGAATAAATAGATAAAAGAGTAGCATTGACAGTTTGACACCCTAGTCTCGGAGTCACCACCAGGGACAGTAATTTTAAAATTTTAATTTCAGATTGAGCAGAAGTAATTTTATTTTGAACCGGTTTCAAATGTCTCTTTATTTTGTTTCTGTTTCTAGAATTTAAATAATTGACCTAAATTGTTCAATAAATTATCTATATTAAAATATATTTTAAAGACAAATTTTCCTATTTTTTAAAAAGGGATAAAATCAACGTTTTCTAAGAAATTATGGATTATCAAAAAACAATAATTTTGTACCTATCTAAAAAAAATTACAAAATTTAGTCTCCAAATACATTTTAATACAAAAATCATGTTCAGTAGTTTGAATCGATTGTTTGGACTTTGAAAATAGAGATAAAGATGTGAAGTCTGAATGAGACGTGAAAGATACGAGACATTTGAAAACAATTCTTTTATTTTATAAGGAAATTAATAATTATATAAAACTTGAAAATTATAAAATATAAAAATGAGAACTTTTAATTCATTGAAAAGTTTAGCCTCCTTTTTCCAGTACTACTTCTTAGGGGTGCAAAATCGGATCAGATATGGATATAATAGTGGTAAAACTATATCCGTATTCGTTTTTATTTTTTTAATACGGATACGGATGTTCATCTTTTATAATAGTGAATAACATAATTTTTTTCATAATATATATTAAACTATATAGTATATATCTATTATTTGAATACGGATAATTAAAATTTAAAACCATATTCGTATCTGTATTCGTATCTAATTTTCATATACGAATTCGTATATGGTTGGATAATATCAGACCCGTTTACACCCCTACTACCTCTGCTCCTAGTCACCACCGATGTTTCAAGTAACGGAGAGGAATGTATATCTCTTACTTTTTCTTTTTCCTTTTTTGAAAAAGCTCTTGGGCATGCTTGATTTAATTGAATATAAAAGGTTCATATTACAATCGTTCCCTACAAATAACAATAAAAAAACAAACAGAAAAAAAAAAAAAAAAAAAAAAAACTATTGAACTGAGAGATAATTGCGCACATTACAATTTACCAGTAACTCCCAGTTCACTGATTTTGCGTAAAGGTCTGAAATGACCCCGTATCACATAAAACCATCTAGGCAAACCTTCAATCATCCTTGTAGAGTTAAAAACAGTGAGTTGATAGTATGTTCTCCTATGTTCTCCTAGGTCAGTGCTCGACAATTCGAATCCGCCAAATAATTTGATGGGTTAGTTATTTTGCGAATTTTTTTTATGTGTATATAATCCGAAATTTGATATTTTTTGCATATTATTAAAAATTTCGGTATATAAACCGAATAAGTTTCATTGGCACACCTAGGCTTAAGCCCACAAACATAGATTAATAAATTGAATTTCAAAATTCATCTCTAAGAACAACCAAAATGGTTTAAATCAATCTCTTTTACAAGTGAGGCAATTACAAAGGATTTTTTTATTTTTTATTTATTTAAGAAAAAGGCAAGTGGATGATAAATAATTGTTTAAAAACTTTTAATGCATTCATATAATATTATTTTGTATTTGCTGGATATTATACTGATAAAATGACGAATTTGACATATAAACTCATTTCTTGTCAAATAGACTGATTTAAACAATTTAAATTTATCATTCGAGGTCAATCAATAAATTTTAAGGTTAACCCCATGAACTATTTGGCGTGTAGTTGCTTTACTCCGTGAATTTTGCCACAAAATAATTGGAATGTTAATTCATTTTGAGCGGGTATGAATTCATTAGACGAATTCCTAAATGAGTAGTTTCGGAATAAGAAATATTGTAGTATAGTAATTAAACATGAAATTTCAAATGCTTCACAATTTATAGATATTAAGTAGCAAATCTCTACCTTTTTTGGCGCAGCGTCATGTCAACAATATTGAACGAAGTAGATGAGGTCTCATGTTTAACTAGAGGAGACATATATAAAATATCTCCATTTTTGTATTTCAACATGTCTCTATTGTTTCAATTTTTAATAACAATAATTAAAAATTATATGCAAAAATAAAATATTTAGATTTGATCTATGTTATTTGCAATATATGCACATTAAAAAAAACAATTTTTTTTTTATGTGAATCAATAATTTGAAAAATTGACATCCAAAAATAATCCACACCAGTATATTTTTGCAAGCTCTTAAAAATAATCATACAAAATTGAAATGTCATAATCATTTACGTGCGCATAGAAAAAATAATGTAGATCATATCTTACGGTTTTGTTTTGACATTTAAATTTTTTATTTTGAGTTATTAAAATTTTAAAAAGAAACATGATTGAAGCATTAAAAAAAAATAGAGGCATTAAACCCTTCTGTCTAACTAAACGTGTAATTCATTGATGAAAATTTGTCAAGTTGGATTTTGAATTATTAGACATTGGACATTATTCGCAACTCAAATTGTGTAATTGTCACTTGTCAACATATCTAGCGTAATTGGATTGAGCATCATTTTGCCTCCGTGAAGATAAGGATTTAAGTTATAATATACTTTTTTTATAGCATGAAATGATAGTTAATATATATTTTCGATTGACTTGAATAACATGCATTACCATTTAAATATATTTACAAAATATTATTTTATTAAGTCGTGATTCTCAATTCAATACAAACTAAAAAATATGTGTAAGTTCATGCATGCGATCGGGCGAGTTTCCAAAAAAAATGCCAGGCCATGGATACGCGTTTTCTTATCAATTATCGTCAACTGTGTGCCATGTGCTTCATGAATTTACGGTCGTTTGATCTTTTTTGGAGAAACTTTTGCATGTCAACACAAAAAGTTGCATGAATTTCAAAAGACAACTTCCACCTTCAGTATATATAGTTTTAACTTTGGCACTTAGATATAATTTAACTTTAAGAATTCTCTTCTTGAAAAATAATTGAGTGAGGTTATGGTACGTAATATGAACTAGACTCTATTTTTAAACTGCAAATAGTCGATTTGAACTGTTAAATATGTTTTTCATATGAAAATATATTTACATATCAAATTTTAGATTTTTTTTTAGAATTTTTGTGCTATTTTTAAGATAGATAACCAACATGTCTCAAAAAAGTATCGAAAAACAAAAGAAGTCAAATTATCTAGGTTCAATTTTTTTTTAAAATATCTAAAATATGCAGAATGTACTGGAATCTTTAATAAACAAAAAGGTCCAATTATATATCAGAGTCAGCTAAAGCGTAATTCATATTAATTATTTTGAAAAGAAATCAAGAAATGCTGATGTTGAATATTACAAAATTGCAAATAATCTGCAATTGAGGAGACGGTCGTAAAAAAAAATGATTACATGTTTAAAATTTAGTTGAATGTTTTCATTAGTATTAAAAGTTGAAAAAAATTTGATTCTTATTTTCATATATTTTTAAATAAAGAATTGTTAGACTTCATGAGATAATAACTATTATCAGCGCAGGAGCCTTAAAAGTTCTGAAAATTTAATTCTCAGGATTATGAGGATAAAGATGCATTTTGCTATTAAGGATACACTTGGATAGGAGTTAGAATAGTAAAAATTTGGTAATAGTAGATGAGAATAGAGAAAATAGTGATTTTTAGATTAGTGTGAAAATGGTGCTATTTGGATTAGTAAAAATGTTATTTAGATTGTACATTTGAAATAGTGAATAGCTGCTACAGAGAAAGAAAAGTGTTAATTAAGAGAAAAGATAAATAAGTGGGGTCTCAAATGAATTGTCACAACGTCGAGATGACAGAGGTCAGGGGCGGAACCAAGGCCTGTGCCAGCCTGGGCTCTGCCCCCCCCCCCCCCCCCCCCCCTTGGCCCAGAAAAATATACAGATGGCACTGGGCGACTGGGCTCCGCGATGGCACTCTGGCCCCCCGACGGCACTCTGCCCCCCCTGCCCCCCCCCCCCCCCCCCCGATGGCACTTTGGCGAATGGGCTCCGCGACAAGGTGACGAGGACACGCGATTGAGCGATCCGTCTCTAGTTAGGCCCCCCTATCGATCATTCCTGGTTCCGCCACTGACAGAGGTGGTATCAACTTTGTTATTTCATAACTATGTTGGCAAAAATCCGAGAAGTAAATATTTTTCTCTCTCTTCACACTTTTGAATAGTAGTTATTCCAACATTTACAAGGAATAAAAATAGCAACTATTCTTAATAACAAACATATTTATTTAGATGCACATTGTTATTCTGAATAGCTTCTATTCTTAAATAACATTTATTCTTGACACACCCAAACATATCGGTTGGATTGAGAATAAGCTATTTTTTAGAACAAACTATTTAGAACAAGCTATTCGTCGGTGTTTAGTTGGATTAGAATAGCTAGAATATGTAATCAAACTTGTTTGTCTTATTATAACAAATTATTTCCACAAAAAGTTAAAACAAACTATTCTAACAAGACAAATACCAATTTTACTTTTCTAACTATTTTAAAATTATAATCAAAGATACAATGAATTATCTTCACCTGCTGCTGTTCAAGGATAAAGGAATTAAAGATGCATGCTTGCTATTTATAATTTATATTCAATATGTTCAAACTAAATAGAAACGGAATATTCTTTCAAAAAGAATTATTTTAAATAGAAACGGAATAAAGCGCTAGACCGCCAGTTGTACTATGTGTGTTTTTGTAATTGTTTAAGGTTGGCAGAAAAAAAAAAAAAAAAAATCATACCTCTTAACTCGTTCAAAATTAATTGGAAAAATATTTGTAACTGTCTTGCTCAATTTGAACTCGTTTAAACGAGTTCATACTTGTTTCAGTTTGATTTGTGCTGGCATTGCATGGTTCGTTTCTCGACTCGTTGCAACTTGTAAGAAGTAATGAAAAATTTATTCTCTTTTCCGATCCATTGTTAAAAAAAATGATGAAATTATTTTTCAGTTCGTGATTTATACACGGTTTACAGCCTTATAACATCAAGTTGATGAAAATCATTGATCTATGTCGACTCACAGCACGAACAAACTGTTAACATGTTAGTCCGACCTAACTCGTAATTGGCTCGATTAAAATCAAATTTGTGATTCGTTTTGACATGAGTCCAGTTCGAACTTTGTCTACCTCACCTCAGACCCGATT
Organism: Carex rostrata; assembly: GCF_964058835.1. Taxonomy (NCBI): domain Eukaryota; kingdom Viridiplantae; phylum Streptophyta; class Magnoliopsida; order Poales; family Cyperaceae; genus Carex; species Carex rostrata. The sequence goes on from NC_135925.1 coordinate 7,162,160, forward strand.
GGACGATATCAGGAAAGATTTTTCTTTTTTGCGTCGGCTTCGTTTCATGTTTCGTCGTTTTCTCTTTCTACTGGCAACAACGCCGACTAAGTCGATTATTTAATAGCGATGATCGCTCACACCATCACATACTATATTCTTTATATATTATCACCTTTACATATAGCTAATGCAAACTTCAATTCATATGATTACACAACACTTGTCGTATTGGATGAGGAATAAATAATTGCCAAAGGTCGCATCTGTTGGTGTTGTAGATTTAGGATTTTGAGAGAGAAAGAAAGAACAAGAGACAATATTTTAGAGTAATTTTTTATATATTCTCTTTCATTAAAGTTTGTGTACATATATATATAAAATAAACTTACAAATAACAAATAGTGAGATAAGAGACATTTACAAAAATCTTTATTTTGGATGGAAATCTCACCTAAAAAAGAAAAACAAAATGAACAATAAAATTAACAACCAATATAAATTAAATTTGAACAATAGTTGAATTTTATGGTCGGAATAGGCTTGACGATCATATCGGCTGGATTATCGACAGTACCAATCTTTTTTATCTCTACTATATCCTTTGAGATAACTTGCTGAACAAAATGATACTTAATATCAATATGCTTGATCTTTTCATGATACACATGATTCTTCGTCAAGTGAATGACACTTTGACTATCACAAAAGACGATAGTAGTACCACTATGTGCTGAAATTTCTTGAAGCAAACCTTTAAGCCATATTGCCTCTTTAATGCTTTTAGTAATCACCATGTACTCAACTTTTGTGGTTGATAAGGCAATGATGAATTGCAAATTAGCTTTCCAACTAATTGCACATCCACCCAAAGTGAAAACATAAACGATCAAAGACCGTATATTGTCAAGATCTCCCATAAAATCTAAATATGCATTTGCGGTGCCTTTCAAGTAGTGGAGTATCCACTTGACCGCCTTCCAGTGCATCCTATCGAGACATGACAAATAACGACTCACCACACTAACAACGTGTGCTAATATCGGGCCTAGTGAACACCATAAAATACATGATACTTCCAATGGCACTAGAATATGAGACTCTTGACATATCTTCCTTCTCCTTCTCAGTTTGTGGACTTAGTTGCTTGGACAACTTAAATATGGTCGCAAGAGGAGTAGATACGGGTTTCACATCTTTCATGTTAAAACGACGCAACACATTCTCAACAAATCTCGTTGTGGAAGATAAAAATTTTCATTTGACCTATTTCTGATGATCTCCATGCTGAGAATCCTCTTGGCAGTCCCGAGAACCCTCATCTCAAATTCTGAGCTTAATTGTTCTTTCACCTTCTTAATCCCCTTATTGTTCGAGGCTGCAACTAACATGTCATCTACATAGATTATCAAATTCGGATCTACAAAATCTGATATTCATCAAATTCGGTTCTACAAAATCTGATAATCAAACTTCTTGTACCACTCCTTTGGTGACTATTTTAGGCCATACAAAGATTTCTTTAATAAGTACGTGATTCTCTTTACCCGCAACCGCGTAACCTTCTATTTGTTATATGTAAATTGTCTCCTCAATGTCACCATATAAAAAATCAGTTTTCAAAACTAACTGCTCTAACTCCAAATTTCCCATAGCAACCAAAAAAAGCAACAAACAATATCCCTTAACACCTGAAGCATACCCTTGAAAGATACAATTCTTGGCCCTTAGCTCGAGCTTCTCCTTCATTAGTTGGCTCATATATATGTGGCAAACCACTCTCGATTCGTGGTCATGTGCTGAGAAGCAACCGTATCTATCACATAATTCTTATCGAATTTTTTTTTACCGTCCTCAACAAATAGCAAATCACCAACATCTGAGTCGGCTATATTCGTCTCTCCTGAATTGGTACCTTTCTATGTCTTATGTTTGTTTTTGAGCTTGTAACAGAACAACAATGTGTCACTTCTTCTTGCAATAGTTACATGAGATGTTCTTATGCGCACATTTGGAACGACCTCTTCCTTAGTGATGTTTTATCTCATTGTTTCGGCCTCTCTCAACATACAAATCAACCTCTTGGTTACTTCTCTCAGATATGGTCAAGTTATTTTCAATGTTGGACTTGACTAACAAATTGTTCTTCACATCCTCATGGGTGAGTGAAACCCTGCTATGAAACATGGTCTCCTTGAATCCTTGATATGACTTTGAGTAGCAAGCATAGCAAAATAATAGCATTGTCTTCATCCTCCACCTTAATATCAATCATCTCCATGTCATTGAGAATAGTGGTATACTCGAAAACATGAGTCTTAACAGAGGCATTTTCTGTCATCCTCAAAGAGTGAAATCTTTGTTTTAATCTCAATCGGGTTGTAACTGATTTCTTTATAAAGATCTCATCTAACTTCTTTCGAGCATTAGTTGCCATTGTTTCTAAAAGAATTTTTTGAAGTGTTGAATCACTCAAAAACAATTGAATAATTGAGAGAGTCTTATCACTCATTGTCTCCCACTTCTTAGGCTGACCAATTATGGTGGCCTTAACACTTAAATTGAACAAAATTGTTTTCATCCGATCTTGCAAAGCTATTTGTGCCATCGAATTTTTCAACATCAAATTTGATAAATATGGATAAATTTGAACTCATAGTAATAAATATTTAATTACCAAAGTTGTTACCGGTTTTAGCGCACACAGAATTAAGAGAAAACAAATAAATTATTTACTACTAAAAAAACCAAATTGGTGTTTGGCGCGGTTCAGGAGAAAAACATAAAAAAAAATGGCGCGGTGTAGAAAGTGCCAATTTTAGGTGAAACTTTGATTAATCAAGATTTTGGACAACCCAGAAACAAAAGTGTGTCTCACAAGAAAAATGCGAACCAGAAGCGCACTTGCTCCTCTGGTCTTGGCGCGGCTCACACAAGAAGAGATGGGAGGTGCGATCTATGCTGGAGTTCACGCGGTCCACAAGGAGATGTGCTCGCTCTTCACTGTGTAGTGTGTAGTGTGTAGTGTGTAGTGTGTAGTGTGTAGCAATTCATAGAAGAATCGCACTAGAGATTAGGAAATCGTCTGAAGCGCTTGATTCCGCAAACCCTAAAATCACTACGGTGATAAAAATAATTGGCATAGATGAAATTCTAAATGGCAGTGAACGGCAATCGAAACCTTAGTGCCATTGATCGAATTTACGATCGATGAAGATGGCTCTAATAACACTTGTTATAGATCTAGAGTTTTGAGCAAGAGAGAACAAGAAATAATATTTTGAGATAATTTTCTGTGTATTCTCTCTCCTCTAAGTAGAAATACTTAACTTATAAATATAATGAGGGATCCAATTACACATTTTTTGGTGACACCGAATTACACTCTCGATTTTCAAAGTTTTCAAAGTTTAAATAGTCGATCCAAACAGTTCAACATAATGAATATATTAAAATGTGCTTGCAGATCAAATTTTATATTTTTTGGAATTTTTTTACTATTTATTAAGTATTTAACAAAATCGCTATATTCATACCATTGAATTTTTGTACCCATCTTAATAAATAGTAAAAAAAATTCAAAAAAAATGTAAAATTTGAGCTGCAGGCACATTTTAACATATCAATCATGTTGAACGGTTTGGATGGACTGTTTGAATTTCAAAAATATAGAGTGTAATCCGGTATTACCAAAAAAGAGTGTAATTGAATCCCTCCTCAAATATAATTCTATAAAAATAGAAAATAACAAATAGTGAGATAATACATTACAACACTTGCGTAAAGACAAAAGTAATTTTTTTGTCAAATATCAAACGGTGTGAATTATACTTTTATTTATTAGAAAATTGTTTTTCAATCTAATTCGTCAAACTTTTATGAAAACAATCCGTTTGTTAAGCATGGTTTATTGCTACTATCATTATTGGCAATGGATGTAAAGTCCCGGTTTAAAAAAAAAAAAAAAATAGTTGGTCAAGATAGATTATTCATTTATTCGCCTTTTTTTAAAAGCTAGAATGAATGTAGAGTCCTAGTATGCTAATTGGTGACAGTCCCACTTTTCTTTTCTTAATGCTAAAAACTACGTCCGTACTTAATTGTTTTATTTGATGCATCCACATAATTAAGTCGTGTACGAATATTTTGTCAATTTGAACATTTAGGTGTTTACTTTGGAACAATTATAATTGGCGTGTTTATATACTTCTGCAGTACCTCTTTTGCATTCTGTAAGTATATATAATTTTATATATTGGCAATATTTATATTCTCGAAAATATCACGTAGCTTATCAACAACGATAAAGAAAATTGTAGGCCTTCGACTTTTATCTTTTTTCTAAATGGCCTTTGACTTATTCCATCAGAATGGAATCATGGTCTCCATGCAAAGAAATCATGCTTCAAACTAACACCCAATTTCAGTGCACATAAAATTAAATTAACATGAAAAGATATTGAAAATAATTTCTCTGTAGTATTTCTGCCACAGTCCGGATCTTGATACTTGGAGCATGATTAAAACAGTAAGGATATTAAGTTAAGAGTTTAACACATTTAAAATTTTATATGGACAAACTCTAATTATCAAGTGTATTGAATCAGTTGAGTGCCAATATATCCTATAGGCACCGATGAACATATGCAATTATGCATGTCTCATTTCATTGCTGTAGCCATTAATTCCTAATTTGTTCGGGCTTTTCATAGACTGAAGTGGTCTGGCAATTAATTAGAAAAAAAACAAAAAATAATTTGATAAAAGCTGTTTAATTAGAAATAACAGTTTTTTTTTATATTAATTAGGAAATTCTGTTGATCAATGTAATTGCTTATTTACTGTTATTTTGTATTCTGCTGGTAAATTTGAGCATATAAGCTGGGTGTTGTAGGTGTATTATGATGGGTTGTGCTGTAGCTGCCTTTAAAAGCACAGGTGTAATGTTGTAAATTCTCTGATAGCCACTATCAGTTTTATAACAAAAAACTGACCTCCAAAACCAATTATCCTTGTTATATATTTTGATTAGATTAAGAATGAAGATTTTGATTTAGCGGTAAAAATAACACTCTTGGTAAAAGACAGGAAATAAATCTTCTGTGATTTTAAAGGGATCACAGGACCCTGTTATTTTATATCAATCCATTTATCTGTTTAGAGATTCGTGCATAAAAATAAGTGTTGTTGAAATTTGTGCATTCTAAAAAAAATAAAAGGTTAGATTTGGAATCAGGTCCTGCGATCTCTTTAGAATCACAGCAGATTTATTTCCGTAAAAGACAAGTGGTTCCATTCTCTGTTGAAGACTTACCTTCATCTTTTTATATAAAAAATATATATTTTGGTTAAAGACAAAGTAGGTATCCGTCTCCCTCTTTTTTATGACGATTGTCAGTAACATGAACTTAACACATCTTCGTGTAGCTACTCAGAATCAGAGTAATAGAGGGCATAATGACAAATGAATATATAGTTCGGGTTTGGTTCGGCAGAGTTAAAAATTAGTGATTCAGAAATAATTCTAATATAATTCGAGAATGATTCAGTACCACGGGGAAACAATAAAAAATAAAAATCATGTTTTATTTGCGAATAAAACATATAATACTTTTTTTTTATTCGGTGTTCGGTTCGAATACGTTAAAAAAAATACAAATTAAACGTGAATTAAACCCAAGTTATGTTATTATGATAATAAAGGGTAACAGTTCTATTTTTTTTTTTTTTTTGCACTGTTGCGTATAGTAGAGAAAGATTTATGTAGACATTCACTCTTGTACGGAGAGAAAGCTAATGGGAACGTGTTTGCTGGTGCTAGGAGCACCAGAAACTTTTTAATTTTTATAAATTTATCAAAAAATAATATAAAAAACTAGATGAATTGTCTGATAATTTTAATCTCATAAAAAAAACCGAATCAATCATTTATAGTTTCTTTAGTTGCCACACAACACACAGTATGTTATACAGATATAAAGAAACTGAATCATTAATTGATTCAATTTTTTTTAAGTGCGCCCATTTTATATTTTATAAGTAAGACTGTGATAATAATTTGGTTTTGTTAAAATGAATTATCCAGTTTCATATAAAAAATCTCAACAATCCATCTGTTTGTCTGTATTATTTTGATTTTTTTTTATTTAGAATTACGTTAAAATAATTCATTAAAACAAGCCTCCTAAGACTTGATTTTCTGTAACTAGCCTCCACCGATCCCTAGGATCGGTGGAGCAAAAAAAATAAAAACTACACCGGTCCCTAGGACCAGTGGAGGCCCATTTGGCCCTGCCACACTCAGCTGCACGAAAAGCTACACAAATCAACCCTACACCGGTCCCTAGGACCGGTAGAGCCTCAAAACCATCTCTGCACCGATCCTGTGGATCGGTGGAGAACGTAGATATTTCAGGTGCGTCCCGCACCTTTCTTCTTCCCTCTTCCCCTTTCTTCACTTCTCTGCCGCCATTCTTCTTTCATTTTTTTTTTCATTATTTCATTTTTTTCAATAGAATAGAGGACTTGCCATATGAATAGATCGCCACCACCATTGTATTCAGCATCGTCTCCTGATTATTATTGTGAGTTTTTTTTTACTCATATGTTTATATTTAGTGTTGTAAAATTAAAAAATATTTGGAGTTAATTTAGAGTTTAATTTAGTGTTTATTTTTTACTCATATGTTTATATTTTAGTTTTTTTTTACTCATATGTTTATATTTTGAATTTTTTTACTCATATATTTATATTTAGTTTATTTTTTACTCATATGTTTATATTTATTGTTTTTCTGTACTCATATATTATGTAGTGTTTTTTTATATGTTTAAATATTTAGTGTGTTTTTTTTACTCATATGTTTATTTAGTATTTTTTTTACTCATATGTTTATTAATTTAGTGTTTGATTTTTGTTCAGCAAAATGTCACTGCTATTGATCAATGTGTATTATGGTGGTAACCTCCAAAGCACTTCAACAGGTGTTGGTTATGACATAGGGGCTGCATTTACCTTTACTGTATCTGATTCTACCAGTTTTGCTATTATAAAACGGCAAATATACGTTGGACTTGAATTGCTTCCGAGTCGAGTCAAATTGACAATCAGGGTACGTATGAACACAGCACCACCCGGATCGTACCATTTCTCACTATTTCGGATAGAAAATGAGGAAACTTGGGATGTCATTAAACAAACTGCAGCTCAAGTGGCTGGATTTAAGGTTATAGAATTGGTAGCTGAGGCGCACCAGGCTAGAAACCAAACCAATTATGATCCGTGTCCAGATAGTTTGCCTGGAGGTAGTAACACACCGTCGGTTCAGACCGGCTTTGATCCTAACTCGGGCAGTGTACCTGTACCCACCTACACACCTCCGGTTCAGGCCGGTGACGGCTTTTGTGAGCAATCAGATGAAGACACAGAATCTGATAGACGTTATTTTGATGATGATGATTCAGATGAAGAATGGAATGTAGATATGGATGAAGCAGAGGCTGAAATGAACGACCGAGAAATATTGAAGGATTGGCACAACTAAATCTCATTCCTCAATCGAGGACCTAAGCATCCATGTTCCTCATTCCACGATGAATTGTCAATGCCATACGCGGATCGTGCATTTTTTGCAAACCCCCCCAGGTTAGATGAAAAATTTGCTGAAGGTCAAATGTTTGAATCCAAAGCCAAACTAATATCAGAACTTGCTAAATTTCACCTAACCAAAAACACAGAGTTAGATGTGCTAAACAGCAACAGAACAAAGTATAGAGTTAAATGTAAATCTTCTAAATGCAAATGGAAGCTGTATGCAATTGTAGTACCAACAGGTGCATGGACAATTTCCACCAACCCGTTTATCCACACATGTTTTGGCAGTGCTGAAAGGTTGGATAGTCATCAAATGACTTCTAGAGTAATTGCTGATATTATTAAACCGGCTTTGAAAGATGATCTGGAGTTAAGCATTAAAATGGTCAAGCATCTGGTTAAAGTTAAATTTGGGACAGTAGTGCCCTCGTATAACAAGTTGTGGAGAGGTAGAGAACTTGCAATTGCGGACTTGTTTGGGAGTTGGGAGAAGTCTTACGAGGTGCTGCCATCGTTTTTGGCTTCCATCAAAGCGTCTAATCCAGGTACACAGTACCTACTAGAAAGTGAACCATCAACCAAGTTTAATATCAATATTTTCAACCGGGTTGCATGGGCATTTGGGCCATGCATTGAGGCATGGCCTCATCTTCGACCCGTTATCAGTGTTGATGCTGGGTTCTTATCCGGAAGGTATAAGGGTAAACTTTTTATGGCTTGTGCTTACGATGCAGAGCAACAACTCTTGCCACTTGCATTTGCAATTTGTGAAAAAGAGTCTATAGAAAATTGGGGTTGGTTTATGAATTGGTTGCGTATCAATGTTGTCAGACCAGGAAAAATATGTGTCATCTCGGACCAGCATCTTGGTATACGAGGGGTGTTTGAGGCTCCTAATCTGGGATGGTGTGAGGAACAAGGTGAAGCTGTACACCGACTGTGTTCACAACATATTTGTGAAAATATTTGGAAAAGATACCCTCAAAAGTGGATCAAAAAGGTATTCAAGAAATTTGTTGAGAAGAAAAAAATCTGGAGATTTGAAGAGGGGATGGATTTGATTAAGCAAAGAGATGCAGCTGTACATGACTACATTATGAAATTTGGTAAACGGCTCCGCAACTCTGATGCAGAGCCAAAGGCTCTGCATAAGTGGGCACAAGTGCATGATGGATTCCTCAATCGGTGGGGTATAATGACAAGTAATGGCTCTGAGGTACTAAACAGTGTATTTAGGATTGCCAGACAACTACCTGTGTGTGCAATTGTTGATAAGACCTTTTATAAGTGCGTCGACTGGTTTGTAAATAGGCGGGAGGCCGCGATTGGATGGGAGGCAACGGGATTGGATTTTTCAATAAACATTACACAAGTTTTACATCGTCGTAATGAGAAAGCAAGAAAACATGATGTAAGACCAATGTATTATGGCCATAACAACTATGAGGTTATTGATAAAGATGGACTTCTCGAGACAGTAAGTTCTTTATATGAAAAACAACACATTTAGTCATGCTACAAACATTCAAATAAGCATAATTTAAAGGATAATTAAAGTCAGTCTAATTAAAGTTACAATAGTCCATTAAACATAAATTTAAAGCCAATCTAACATTAACCTTACATTAATGGATCCAATCTAATTACTCTTCAGGTACCTCTGCAAAAAAAATTTAAAATGTATCATGCATTATGCAATAAATGATGGATCCAATCAAAAAATTAAAATGTATCATGTTTAATAGAGACACTTACTCAGTCGAAACATGTTAATTCCTTCGTCGGCGCACACGCGGTGGTCCAAGGGCACCAGTCCCGGGAGTGTACGGGTCAGTAGGCTGCCTTGTACGGTCTCCAACAGGTGGATCCCAGTAGGATGGAACATAATCTGCTGTAAGATTTCCTGGATCTGCAGTGGAAGGAGCATAATTTGAAGTGGATGGAGCATAACCTGAAGTGGATGGAGCATAACCTGAAGTGGATGGTCCCATCATACTAATGCCTCCCGCTAGTTCATCGATCATGAACTGAGAAATCTGGCCATGCTGTGTGCCGCTCATGAAATTGTCCCACGTCGAGGGAGGCTCTGGAGCTGAAGGGCGATGGTAATGCTGATCAGGGATATCATCATTCAAATTGATCATGTCCAAGTGCGTAGGGATCCCAGCACTTTCTAGTATGCCTCGGAAGATGTGAATCTGATCAATATCCTCCATAATGGCACGGGCATTCTCGAGCATCAGCTTGCCATATGCCATTTGTCCCGGGATCTTCACCATATCTATTGCCTGCATAGTGAATTGTATCTCTCGAGAAATCTTCATAACACATTTCGAACTGTGACATATTGCACATTATTATTGAAAAATCTAATTTGATTGAAAAATGTACGAACCACACGAGAATGCCTATGACCATGAGGAACATACGCCATTGTTGCAACATCTTCTGTCCGCGGGGGAGGCTGACGTCGTAGAGCTTTCGGATTGTTATCTGATAGATACACCGATCTCATACCACGCGCGTTGAACCAATGCATGTACATATGATGCCTCCCCATGTCATATGGTCTCCGCTCTCTAATTAGTATTGCAGGCTTCTCGATGAACTCACTATGAGTAATCTTCCAACAACCATCCCTTGTTGTGTTGCCATCGTGATGCCACGCCTCTCTTAAATAACTGATCTCATCAAATGGTAGAGGAGGAGGAGACGGGATCTCTTGGTACCTACCAAACTGGCGCATGACTCTATCCGCATGCTGATACTCTACCATCCAGAAATGGATCACGTAACCGCAGCTCATCCAATACCTCTTTTGTCCTCGAACATGTCTCGGTAACTGATCATAGTAATCAACGTATGGTCGCCAGTTAACTGTCTCATCAGCTAGTCTGTCGAAGCTATCTCTATATGTGGTTGTACCACCTGTCAAAAAAAAATATAAATTTTAAAAAACAATTATAAATCTATCGAATTCATCTCGAATTATAAATCTTTATACCTAAGTGAGGGTTGTGTTTCCACAAATGTCGAGTGGTCCACTTCACACCGAAAGCATTTCTCGTATCCTCATCTGCACCACCGAAGGGAGGTGGCTCTTCCCGGGGATTAGGCCGACCAATAGTAAATCGAGTCCATGACCAAATCTGTAACAACAACATCGGACCCACTATCGTGTCTACTCCTGCAAGGCAAGCACGTGACAACTCTCGATAGAGATGTGCGAGTACGGCACCTCCCCAATTGTATTCTTGTGGAGTCTCTAGATCATTAATGAATTGCAAGTACATCGCAGGGACTCCATCCGTACTAGAATCCAGAAACATAACTGACCCGAATAAATCCATACAAAAACCTCGGGTGTACTGTGCAACTCTCTCATTATTGTCTCACTCTTGTAAGGGTTCACTAAATTTGGCCCGCACCCATTTCAGTCTAATCGAATAAGCAGAGACGGACAATCGTTCTTTCGATGTGTTAGGATTATAAATCCTATATTTATATGGCATTGTCTTAATTAGGTTATCGTAAAAAAGAGCCGGATCAGCCCCTAGATCATACTCTAAGTATGGGTTTCAATCAGTATCGCTGGTGCCAGTAATCGGGTCACCTGCAAATTAAAAGAATTATACAATCAACAATTCACCTTAAAAAAATAGTTATTTAAATTAACCGATAAACAACTTTAATTAGTTAATTACCCTTAATCGGTAAGCCCCATAGACATGCAACATCTTCCAACGTCACTGTCATCTCACCGACAGGTAGATGAAATGTATTGGTCTCCGGCCTCCACCTCTCAACCAGAGCACTAATCAAATGCGGATCAATCTTGCAATCATTAAGGCGAGCAATTTGATACAACCCTAATCTCTTCAGAGCATCTTCCATCCGACTGTTGTAAGTAATACGAGTCTTATGTGAATTTATCTGGTTCAATGAAGAGGAAGGCTGCCAAAAAGAAATAAAACATTATAAACCCTTCAAATACTTCATATAATATTTATTTGCAACAAATAATTAATAGATATAATCAAAATTACCATATCACGAACTTTCCATGCTCTGTGGTTCTGTGGTGCTAATTTCAATAGCTCCGGATAATTCACATTATCCATTGACTCTGTTAGAAAATTTGATAAACAATATTTTTGCAACTAATGAGAGTCATCACACATAATTATATAAACAAACATTTTTTCCAAGCATCTGGCTACAATAATCAAAATTTATGTAAACAACATATCATCTAATTTTGATTTTAATAATAAACTTCATGAATATTACTAATTTTATACATTATAATTTTATCTAATTTTAAACTTCATGAATATTACTAATTTTACACATTTATAATTTTATACAGATTATAATACATATTACTAAAAAGTTACATTATACTACATGAATACTTAATTACACAAATTTATTCTACATAAATACTAAATTACACTAAATTAACATCAAATGAACTATAAATTAACACTACATTAGCACTACATTACACTAAATTAAAATCAAATAAACGCTAAATTAATACTACATTAGCTTAAATTACACTAAATTAAAATTAACACTAAATATACTCCAAATTAACACTAAATTACACCAAATACTAATTTCACACTACATTTCACAAAAACAATCTAAAAATACTAAACAAACTAAATTAAATTAGTTATTTATTTTAATTCGGCTAAAATAAAAAAAATAAAAAAGAGGATTTTTTATCTTATCAAAATCGTAGATCTGAAGAGTTTCTAATTCTCTTCGACGATCTGAACATTTTGAAACAATTGGATGGAGAAATGGTTGAGTATATTGAAAGAATAAAAAAAAAAATTAGAAAAACTTACCGTTTGGAGAAGAAGCCTCGGACGGGGGAGAAGAAGGAGAAATGGGTGAGCTGCGGGACGGATTTTGAGAACAAAGCTCCACCGATCCCAGGGATCGGTGTAGAGCTTGCTGGGATCTTCTGTGGCCGAGTAATTGCGCTGAGGAAAAGTGAGCTACACCGGTCCCTAGGACCGGTGTAGTTTTGATTTTTTTTGCTCCACCGATCCTAGGGATCGGTGGAGGCTAGTTACAGAAAATCAAGTCTTGGGAGGCTTGTTTGAATGAATTATTTTAACGTAATTCTAAATAAAAAAAAAATCTATTATTTTTAATGAATTTCTAAATATTAAAAAAATCTTCTGTAGCACGCTCCCACCTAGGCGCTATCAAAAAAGCTCGCGGCTCGTGGCTCGCCTCTAGCTTGCTCGTTCGGTAGTGGACCGAGCTGTTAACGAGCCAGCTCGGTTCAGGCTCGGGCCAAAATAAACGAGCTGAGCCAGGGGTCAGCTCGGACCGGGCTAACTCGGCTCGTTAAGCTACAGTGGATTTAGGATTTAGCCCCGTATAATTTTAAGTCCATTCCCATTTTCAAAGACGCAATTATGCAAAATTGATGTATTTTTGGTCTGAGAAGAAAGGATATGGACTTCAGTTGCTCTTGCTCGCTCGGTAGTGGACCGAGTTGTTAACGAGCCAGCTCAGTTCAGGCTCGGGCCAAAATAAACGAGCTGAGCCAGGGGTCAGCTCGGATCGGGCTAACTCGGCTCATTAAGCTACAGTGGATTTAGGATTTAGCTCCGTATAATTTTAAGTCCAGTCCCATTTTCAAAGGCGCAATTATGCAAAATTAATGTATTTTTGGTCTGAAAAGAAAGGATATGGACTTTAGTTGCTTGAAGATGTGTCTGCTGAACAATTTCTTAAATTTTTTGAATGAGCTTTCTTATTTTTATATTTTTGAATTTGTATAATAGCAGCCCAATAAAGCCTAGCGAGCCAGCTCGTCAGCTCGCGAGCTAGCTCAAACTGGCTTGTCACGAGCGAGCCAGGAGTTTTTGACTCAAATGACCTAGGTCAAACTTGCTCGGTCCAGACTCGAGCCAAAATAAACGAGTTGAGCTAAGGACTAAGGCCCAGCTCGTTTACACGCCTACTCCCACCGCCTGTACCAGTGAATCAGACGTATACAACGCAACAGAGGAATTTGTTTTTTTATGGCAGTTGATCGTCAGCAATTACTATCGCTATCAACAAAAATAAAATATATATATTACTATCGCTACATAAAAGTTACACAGTTATGAACATTTTATCTTATCAAATCCGGACTACGTTCTATTTTTCAATAAGACTCTTTGGTGTGCTCCGTAATTGAGGGGAAAATCCGCAAAAGAGCTATAATAGAAGAGGAAGAAAGTGTTCGGAGGTGAGTGATCTTTACATTCTGATTTGGGGGTGAAGATTGTCGTAAAAAATCAGTACGCATTCACCTCTGCATAGTATGTGTTTACCTCCGCTTCTTCAGTTCTAGAGCAAGTGAAATTTTCGGAAGGCACGGTTCCCCTCCTCACAGTGTTTTCTCCTTCTTCTTCTTCCGCGTAACTCCAATTAGAGCACACCATTAGTAGCTTCTTTTGTAAATATCTGATTGGATTAATTATAGCTCTTTTTCTTTAATTCCTACTAGTAAAATGAGTTTATTATTGAATGTGCTAAAATTTCATGATTGTTTTCTATCTTTTTTTTTTTAATTTAAATATTTGAATATTTGTACAACAAATATGAATGACTAATTTGTCCAAAATTCATAAATTCACGAGAGAAAGAAATCGTGGTTTTAATGATCTGATGATGTTGACTAAAATGATTCCCAAAAATGAATTTAAGTAAAATATATTTTATTTTGTGATTTTTTTATTTATGAATTTTATTTTCTTAATAAATAATTCATGTACTTAAAATTATAATTGTTTTTCAGAATTACAGAGTGTGAAATGAAATTTTCTGTCCATTTGTAATATATAATGGAAAATAAATGTTTCATTTTCTTATTTTTAATATAACCGATGTTGTTATCTAGATAGATTGGAATTTACGTTTACAAACTTTTTGTTTAACGCTTATTAATTTTGTAACGAGTCAATTTATAAATTGATTGATTCTATAATATAAGAAATATTTGTTCCATTTAATTATCATATTTGGTTTAAAAAAACAGATCCTTGAATGACACGTGAGAGCATATGTATTTACAAGTGCATATCTTCCTCCTGCGATATTAATCGAATCTTTCTCTTATATTAAGCACGTAAGTATCTTGATATGCTAACAGCTGTGATTTAATTCGCTAGATTTTAAACGGTTAAGATGACAAAAAGTCTGAATTTAATTATCTGAATACTCGATATATTGATTTTCTCACAATTTCTTCATATAAATATTGCCATAAAAATAATTAATTGATAACATTTCTTTCTTTCCTTTTATATTACTGATGACAACAAAAAAAAGAAAGTAAGTAACATGTTTACTCACTAAAACATTGAATACTTTTGATTACTTTCCTATTTAACGGAGAGGTAAAGACAAAATAGTTCATTTCATTGCAGAAAAATCATAAGTTATAAAAAGACTAATATTGTTAAAGATGAAAATATTTTGACCTGCTTTGCTTCTATTTGTTGTATTTTCTGTTTGAATTCTGAAACGTAGCAAAGTACAAACATGATAAAAGTTTAATTTCTATTAATATGATACTAGTATTATATTAATAAAAGTAAATTATGTGTAAGATATTGATAAAATATATAAACTCGCGTTTTGATAATCTCCGATTGTCAAAAAATTATAACAATTTAATAGATTAAAAATAATTAATTCATCGCCCGTCCTTTTTCTTATGTTAAGATGTTTATCAAAATGTTTTAACTTCCAATTCAAAATTGTTTGGAGCCCAAAGAACTGAAGCGCTAATTTTTATATTACCAAGGTGATACACAAAAAGTTTAATTTCTCAATAAGCAAGGTCTTTTGTGATATTAAGGGCCTCTTCGACTGCAACAACGAAATTATTGTTTACGTGAAAAAAAAATTTACTAAGGACCTATTCGACTGCTCCCCACAAAATACTGTTTATGTGGGAAAAATAAAATTCATTTATACTGAATTTTTTTTTTTCATGTAAACAGTAAATTTCAGTTCAAAAAGTTTCTATTTCCTATTCCCATTATCACTGTGCAACTGAATAGACTCTAAAATTGAATTTTATTTTTCTCACGTAAATAATAATTTTTAATTCAAAAATTTTAAAATCCTGTACATATTCCCGTTCCCTCGTACCGCCGAACAGCCCTAAAGCTTTGACTTGATGCGGTAACCTAGGTTCCGGGGTATATACGCAAAGAGATGTTCACAAACGGATAATTTAATAGATAAACCAGCAAAGTGCAAGTTGGGAATGAATAACTGAGAACGTGTCTTCTATTGTGGAGCCAGCTCCTCGGAATAGGAAACCACTTGGCCACACATCTGATGGAACTCGGATTTCTGACAAATGGGACCACACTAGTGACTCGCTCCTCATGAGTCGCCGGTCTAGCCAATAATATAGTAATTTTCTGTCACGCCTGCATATTGTAACCAAAAAAAGAAAAATAATAATATACATATAATACATTTGTCCTCAAAGAAATGGAAAACTTCGTAGGTACCCCATGAAAGTGATGAAACAACGAATCACTCACCTAAGGTACATAATATTTCTGCTTAGATCCGGACCGTCCAATCAGAACAGCAGGAAATATTAATGAGATCTGGTACAATTTTTTATGTACCGAATTAGTTTGAATTCCGATTGAACGGTCCGATCTAAACAGAAATATTTTATTACCGTATGATATGAACTCTGGAACAACCTCATACTTCCTCTTTACCTTCTCGTATCTCCACGAACAAAGAAAAACAAAAAATGTGGGGCTGTAAGATGAAAAACCAGTGCATTGGATGATGTATTCAGAAGCGGAATCCACATTTTCCAATTGAAGATCAGTTAATCGATTACTCTAAAAGTATTTAAAGTTACACAATCAAATGTTTATTGTTATTTTCATGACACTCATACAAATTACATCCATAAAGATCCGAAGTTTCAATTTTTGATGTTTAAGACCTTTCAAATATCAAAATGAAACTCTAGCTATTAAGATACAAGCATATATTTAAGTCACACTTTTTACGAGAGAGCTAAAGTATTACAAACTTTAATAAAACAAAAATTCGATTAAATTTCAATATATATAATTAAAATTATATAATTTACATCTAATATTTCAATATTTTAATCGTACTATCGAGTGCTTAAAATATGTATCGGGTGCTTGAAATGCGTACTTGTAAATATCATGTTTACAGGGGCAGACCCAAGTGAGCCCACAAAGCATATTATCTGTAATACTATATTACTGTACACAATCTCAGTCGAGAGATGGTTTTTTCAGACCAATAATAGATGCAGAGAGGAGTTTTAAGATTCATACCAAGTTGTGTAAGATTCGTGTAAGTTAAAAACGGATAGTACAAATGTTTCATTTTACACAATAGAGTACTTTATTGGATCTGAATCTAGTGAGTCCGGGTGTCAACTGTCCTCTGGATTTTGAAATTTTGTATAAAATATATGAGAAAAGATAATGTTTCCCGGGCTACAGTCCCCCAAAAATTCCCGTGTATAAAAGCTTTCCCTTTTTAGTTTAGTTCTGACGCGTTTTTAACTGCCACAACTGCCATAATTTCAACTGCTATAATTTTAAGTACATTATGTATGTTTACAGAATTATATGTGTATGTTTATAGAATAATATGTGTATGTCTACAGGATAATATGTGTATGTCTACAGGATAATATGTGTATGTTTACAGGATATTTCAACTGCTATAATTTTAAGTACACTATGTATGTTCACAGAAGGTGGTCCCCAACAGCTGTCACGCGTTTTCGACAGCTGTCACGCGTTTTTAACCACTTTCACGCGTTTTTAACCACTTTCACGCGTTTTTAACAGCTTTCACGCGTTTTTATGTTTACAGAATTTGTTGAATTAGTTTACAGGATTTAGTATTGATGTTTACGAGATTTAGTATTGATGTTTACAGAATTAGTTGAAAATCTCCGGGGATTTTTGGGGGACTGTTAGCTGCTTCCAAAATATATAGGCCCACTAATCAAGTAATCCCCCCTCCCAAAATAATTTATTTGAATTCTTTATAATTGTATGTACAAATTAAGTAAGTAAATCGCTTCCTTTCTTCAAATTTGTCAATTAGAGTAGTAATTGGAATTAGCTAATGAATTTGAATCTGATTCACTATTTTCTTGCTCCCTCTAACGAAAATTCTAAATCCATGGTTAGGTGTTATACTAAAATATCTTAATATCATAGACAAATATTTAAACTAGCACACTCTGTTTTTGAACTTGTGCTCAAAAGTATTTTAGTGTTTAACTGTTTATGCTGAATAAAAAAATGTAAAAGACAGAGAAAAAAGTTTGTCGTAGAAAAGAGAGACTGAAGAAAGAGTAGTGTAATTAATGATGCCCAAAAAAAATAGAGCGGAGGTGGAGCGGAAATATTTTCACAAAATAAAAATAATAAGTATTTATAGAAAGAGGAGGGTTCAAATGCCTCCATTTTTTGTGCCTCCATCGTGCCTCCATTTTTTAAAACTTTAATAACTCAAGATTTAAAACTTAAAAGTCAAAATAAAACCGTTAGATGTGATCTATGTTATTTTCTCTATGTGCTCATAAAAAATTATTATATTTCAATTTTATTTTTATGTGAATCAATAAGTTCAAAAATCAACATCTAGAAATCATCCAAATTAGTGCATTTTTTACAAGCTCTTGATGACAATCAAAATAAAATTGAAATGTCATAATTTTTTGCATGTGCATAGATAAAATGATGTAGATCACATCCAACGGTTTTATTTTGATTTTTAAGTTTTAAATTTTGAATTATTAAAGTTTTAAAAAGTGGAGGCATGGTGGAGGCAAAAAAAATGAAGGCATTTGAACCCTCCTCTTATAGAAATAGAGCCTGTTGTCCTGTTATATGGATGAGGAGGGTTCAAATGCCTCCATGTTTTTGTGCCTCCAGCATGCCTCATCTCTCTCCTTCATTTTCAAAGTTCAAACAGTCGATCCGAACCGCTCAATCTAACCTCCATACTAAAATATGTTTGAAGACCAAATTTTATATTTTTAGAAAATTTTTTTACTATTTTTTTAGATAGGTACAAAAATACTATTTTTAGATGGTTCAGATTTACTGATTTTGTACCTATCTAAAAAAATAGTAAAAAAATTCCTAAAAATATAAAATTTGGTCTCCAAATATATTTTAGTATGGAGGTTAGGTTGAGCGGTTCGGATCGACTGTTTGAACTTTGAAAATAATGGAGAGAGATGGAGGCATGATGAAGCCACAAAAACATGGAGGCATTTGAACCCTCCTCTGTATGGATAATGTTTTCTCAAAGCTGTAATGATAACGGACTACTACAAGTTACCACTTCCACTTTAGCTTGATAACATAAAATAGCCTTTTGGATGTTTCCTCTTTCCTGTTCGGCAATTAGCTAAGTTGATTATTATGACAAATTTAAGGGTATGCGTGAATTAACCATTAAAAAAATAGAAAATAATTAAGGAAGGGCCGAGAACAAGGCAACGAGGCAAAAAAGGCCATTAGATAGCTCAGCTCAAGTCCTCTCCTCTTTCTTTCTTCCACCTTGCTCTCCCTTTCCCAAGATTGGAGCCCAACCAAAACCACTCCCAATCATCTCTCTCTTTCCTTCTTTCTTTACCTCACTTTCGTGTTTGTCTTCTCGGATTTAACATGTGAGAGGAACTGGCTAAAGGTAAATCCTTCTTTTCTTTTACAAATGGAATCACACTCATTCCTGCGCACAGAGATAAGGTTTTTACTTGATCCAAGGTGTTTCTAAGCTCAGAGGTTCACTTTGTTACTGTTCAGAGGCTGGATTGTTTATCTCAAGTTGCAATCACTGGCGGAACCCCGTTTGACCACAGAATTTATTTGGCTTAGATTGGATCTTTTCTGCAGTCCTCTTTTCCTAAAGTTTTATTGTTAATTTTTTATATATCCAAAAGTAAACCTTATCAGTAGATAGCTTCTAATTTTGGATAGCCCTTTCACCTTTGCATGCTCTTATTTCAGGATAGAAGGATCGGTGTTTAAGCACTAAAGCAACGATAATAGTTAAGGCATTCAATCCAGAAATAGAAAAGCGTTCTTCTGAGTTCATGTGTATTACTAAGGACAAGATATCCTAAAATTCGTAGCGAATAAAGACTCAAATCAAGAGATGGTGCACAAGCTGTAAGGATCCAGCCACATGATCAACCTTCAGAACCTGAAAAATCAACTGAAAATAACCATCTAGCTTCAATCCCCATGTTTTCAGTCAACTACATAGTTACGCTCTAGAACTTTCTCAAGTCACTGCCTGATTTGACATAAAACTCGTTTTATTGGTGTAAAGCTCGCTTTGTTGTTCTTCTTCTTGTTTTTTTTGTTTTTTTTTTCTTCTTCAACCGGTGATTTGAAATGGAGACCGCTATCAACAGAAACCATCTTTTCCCTTCCCTGGGGCCCGCACTAATGATATCAATGGGTTACATTGACCTGGGGAAGTGGGTTGCAGCTGTAGAGGCAGGTTCTCGGTTCGGGTCGGATCTTATCTTGCCATTGCTGTTTTTTAACCTCTGTGCTATCTTGTGTCAGTATCTGGCAACCTGTATCAGCACTGCCACTGGAAAGAACCTAGCCGAGGTACTTTTTTTTTTCCAATATCGATGTATATTCAGAAAGGTAGAAAATTGAGAGAGCAGTTACATTATTCGGTGCTATTAACAGAACAAGTGTGTTGCAGTAACAACTTGAATTTCTTATCTAATGTGAACTTGAACTTCATATTACGAAATTCTCTTTTAGCTTAACTAATTTACTTCTTTTTCTGTATATATGAATTATAGGAATAATTTTGTGTGTGCCTCATAAGACATCAAAATGTCATAGTATAACATTGCAACTATGTCCATGCCCCTGTATAACATGACACCAATCACATGTGGCTATCAGTCTATATTCTTCTGAAATTCCAAATTTGCTGTTATGTGTTGAAAGGTGATAAAAACAGAGGTACTTTGGAAATATTTTGAAGAAAAATGTAGAATGAAAAGTACCAGCATTACTTTTAAGTCATATAGCTGTACATGTGGCATTGTTATGTATGTAGGAGTATAATACATGACATTCTTCTTTGCATGATATACATGATACCTTTTACGTATTGTGAGCTGCGCATTTGTGAGCTGCACATGAAGGTGGTACTTTTCAGAACATTGAATCCAGAACATGGATGAAGGCTTTCCAAATTAGGTAGATGTTACATCACTTGTTGCTTTTTCTTGTGCTAAATAATTGTTATTTTGCATAAAAAAAGATTTGCGAAGAGGAGTATAGCAAGTCGACTTGCATGTTATTGGGAATTCAAGCTGAATTGTCCATCTTGATCTCCAAGCTGGCTATGGTACTTGATGTTGTTCCTCTTCTTTCTCTTCTTCTTTATCACATCACACTGATCTACAACTTGATCTTTCTCCAATCTTAATTACGTGAAATTTAAATTGATAGTAATTGTTCTAAAACTCTGTCACCTTGCTGAATAATTGCTTTTATGCAGTCATGTACCTCATTTTAATATGCACGGTGTGTTTAGTTAAATGTCATTATGATAAAAAAAATACTCAACATGTACCGGAAAACTGCATTGATGTACTATTAAAATTATCACTATAAATTGTGTCAGGTACTATGATAGTTTCAATAAAATGTAATTCTTATTATGTTGGATTATTTCAGGTGCTTGGCATTGCGCAAGCATTCAATCTTATGCTTGGTTTTGATCTCGTGACATGCATCTTTGCCGCGGCTCTTGCCTCTAATATTCTTTCCTTTTTTGTCACCAGTTTGGTATGACTTAATATCCCTTCCCTTGTTTTCTTTTTATAGATAAGTTCTAAAATGGCTTCTATCTTTTATTTTTTAGAGATTTTTTTTTCCAATTTATTCACACATGTGGTTCTGTTTTAATCAAAACAAGCTTCCTTTCATTTTAATTGTTTCATATACTATTACTTGGTCAATTAAAGTATCCTTTGTCTATCCACACAGCTCGAAATTGATAAGATTTTGGTTTATGCTGAATAAAAATTAAAGAGTTTAATACACTACACAATTTGCTTTATTAAAACTTAAAAATTTGTCTTTATATCAGTTTGTGTTTTACACTTCAAATCAATTAAGCAATCATAAGCCTTATATATCAATCACAAATTTGAGCAGTGCTTCTGTGCACCACATTTTGTGAAAGAAAATTCAGTACTTAATTTTGACCATCTGAACAAACAAGGGTTAGTCGGGAACGTTTGCTTTATTTTTAAGACTAGTTCCTAATTTTTAGTAAGAAAATATTCACTAATAAATATGGATTACCTTTTGTCAAAAAGAAAAATATTTTTATATATATATATAGATAGAGATTGGCTAATATCAAATCGATTGTTCCTAAGGTCTTGTGCAGCTAAGTTGTTTTTGAATTTTCATAGTCCAAAAAGTTGATCCAAACTGTTAGATATGATATCTATATTAAAAAAATGTGCTTGGTTCCCAAATTTTACATTTTTTTGAATTATTTTACTCTTTATTAAGCCATATTGAAAATCGTTGATCCAATGGTCCAGTCTGATTTTACTGTTTGGTTAAGCCACCGTTGAATTAGCAGTTTTCAAAGTGGCTTAATAAATAATAAAAAAAATTAAAAAAAATGTAAAATTTGGTCTCCAAGCACATTTTAATATAGAGATCACATCTAACGGTTTGGATCGACTTTTTGGACTTTGAAAATTGAAAAATGACTTAGTTGCATGGGACCTCAGGAACAATTGATTTGATATTACCCAACCTCTATCTATCTATCTATATATATATAGAGAGAGAGAGAGATAAGCTACCATGCTTTGCAAATTAAAGTGGCTGTTTTAATTTGCACTCATATCTCTAGTTTCAAAGTTCAAGTAGTCAATCCGAACTTCTCAACATGTTCTTCGTATTGAAATGTGCTTGGAGAAAAAAATTTACTATTATTTTAGAATTTTTCAAAATCAGTGTTTTCATTAAATAAAAACACTGATTTTGAAAAATTCTAAAATAATAGTAAATTTTTTTCAAAAAAGGTAAAATTTGGTCAACAAGCACATTTCAATACGAAGAACATGTTGAGAAGTTCGGATTGACTATTTGAACTTTGAAACTAGAGATATGAGCGCAAATTAAAACACTCATTTTAATTTGCAAAGCATGGTAGCCTATCCCTCTCTCTATATATAGAGAGAGAGATTCACTTACACCATTTTTTGGTGACACCAGATTACACCTTGCATTTTCAAAACCCAAACAGTCGATCCAAAACGTTCAACACGATGAATATATTAAAATGTGCTTGCAGAAAAACACTTTTCTACTTGTCTAAAAAAATAGTAAAATTTTTTCAAAAAATGTAAAATTTAGTCTCCAAGCACATTTCAATATGGATATCATGTTGAGCAGTTCGGATTGACTATTTGGTCTTTGAAAACAAAAATATGAGCGTGAAGTAAAACAGGACCCTTACTCCGCAACTCACCATATCCCATCTCTCTCTCTCTCTATATATATAAGTATATGTATATGTGTGTATATATATATATTGGATTACAAGAAAATTAATTTCATATCGTTGTAATTGATTTTAGGAAACCTCAATAACAAGTATAATCATCCAATAAAATGAATATGAATAATCAAACAAAAACTTGGTGCACTGGAATAATTTCTCATAAATAGTCTTGCATATCGTTTGTTTGTTTTTTCTTTCTGATAGACATGGGATAAGTGAAAAATGAAGTTCGCCGGTTGGGATGGTGCTACATGACTATTTTATACTTTGCATTTTTGCATCATAGGAATTTTGCAGCAGTTTAGACTATTACATTACTTCAGCTGTTGACGTATAATTTTCTCTTGTTTCCTTTTTTCTATTATTTTTACTTCTTATACAGGAGAAGCAGAAGGCGGGAACTATTTTCACAGGCATTGCAGCTTATGCATTGCTTGGTTATGTGCTTGGGGTTTTATTTAACCAACCCAAGATCCCTCTCCCAGCGAATGTGATGTTTCCAAAGTTGAGTGGTGAGAGCATCTATTCCCTTATGGCTCTTCTAGGGGCAAATGTAATGGCTCACAATTTCTACATCCACTCGTCACTTGTCCAGGTAAAACGACTATGAATTTCTCGGTCCTTGAAAATTTAGAAAAATTGCCTGTCTCCTTGCATTAAGCCTCATTCCTATTTGGCCCAAACCAAATTTCAGTTGTGCAATTCTTTCATTTAAGGCTGCACCCCCTATATTGTACCTTCATATGTACATCAGGATAATATTAGACAAAAGTTCAGAAACAGTTAATAAAAAATGTACTAACATGCTGGTAAATGCTGGCGCCTAAGAAACCAACAATGGTTTTTAATTCATGACGAAGGTATTATTTCAGTCCTTGTTGTTGGTACTCATCAATGAGGATTAGAATGCACATGACAGTTTTGGATCACCAAGCGTCTGACATTGATGTGGATCTTATTGGTTGATAAAAATTTGTTGACATAAGTTTCCATTATATTTCCAATAAGAACTTTACATTATATTTCCAAGAAATTTGTTTAATTCCTCTTCAAGAGGCAAATTCTCATCATTTTTTAATGCAAACCATTTATACTGTTTGCCTGCAGAATCAAAGAAGCCACCCTGTTGCTGCAATAGGTGCCATGTTCCATGACCATTTTTTTACTATCCTATTTATTTTTACGGGGCTGTTTCTCGTTTACTTTATCATCATCAACTCGGCTGCCGTACTTTCTAGCACAGCTGATGTTATTCTTAACGTCCAAGATGTTGTTTTGCTAATGGACCAGGTACCCCCTTTTCCTTTCCCTTTCCCTTTCTCGTATAAGTGTGTGTGTTTTCTTTTACCTTGATAGTATCTTAACTTTTCCATTAAAATGTCACTTTGTGTAGAAGTCTAGTCAGAAGACAGTACAACAGTCGAGTAAAGAAGCTCCTTATAAAGCTGTTTAAAATGACATTTTTAACAGAAGATGTGTTAATTTAGAATCTGCATAGAGATATCAAACATAACAATTGGAAGCAAAATACACTCGGGTAAAATTCAGGGTATATTATCACTAGTACAGTTATGTAGAACTGGATCGGTGTCATTAAGAAAAGATAAGGAAGCAAAATCAAATACAAAAATTGTAGGAGGGTGCACAAGGCGTGTACTTATTGATCTACAGGTATCACATTATGCCACCCTTCTGACTGTTTGTTTTATTCTTTTTTTCTCATCAGGTATTCCCTATGGTACCGCTCCTTTTTCTCTCTATTCTCCTTTTCTCAAGCCAGATCGTCACACTGACATGCAACATAGGTGCTCACATGGTCTCTCGCCACTTCTTTGGTGTAAATCTCTCTCCCGTATACCATCATCTCTTGCTGAACTCTCTTACTATAATACCTGCTCTCTACTTTACAAAATACAATGGTGCCGAGGGAATATACCAACTTCTAACAATATGCCAAGTGGTGCAAGCCATACTTCTTCCTTCATCAGTCATTCCACTTTTTCGGGTTGCCTCTTCGAAGGTTATAATGAAGGCCTTTAAAATATCTTATTGCTTGGAGATATGTTCTGTTGTGGCATTTCTTATGATGCTGTCACCAAATGTTATTTTTCTCACTGAGATGCTGCTTGGAAATAGTGGCTGGATGAACAGCCTGAAGGGGAATGTTGGGAATATTGCAGTTATTCCTTATCCCGTAATTCTCCTTGTCTCATGCCTCTCTGTTGGTCTTGCGCTCTTTTTGGCAGTTACTCCATTGAAATCAGCTAATGATGAGGTGTCAAGTCACAATTATTTGAGTAACCAACAAACCAGTTTTTCTGAGAGAAGGGAGATAAACTCTACAGGAACAAAAAATGTTCATTTTGAGCAAGACAGATGTTTTAGTGGAGACATGAATAGAAGATCTTATGAGTATTTTGAGCCTGTATCTGAAAAGGCTATTGGTGGTGGTGGTACTGATGTCCCTGTCACTACTAGTACCACATCATTACACACTCTGCCCGAGTCAAATTCAGCAGTAAAATTAGTTGACTGGACTGAGTCGATGGGCAAGATTTCTTCCCCTGCTACAGAAGCTTTTACTATGCATAAATGGCGTAAAGTAGACGATGATGATGATGTGGAGACGGCCGGAGTTGTGAAACATCCACCAGCATCCAAGTGCTTTGTTGAGAGAGAGGTGGTTGTAGAGAAAGAAGTTCCAACAGAGAAGGCTGGAGATATGAAACAAAGCCCCGCGCTCAAGACCTTGGTTGAGAGAGAGGTGGTGGTTGAACAAGAAGTTCTCATGGAGAAAGACACAGATGTGAAACAAAGCCCCACAACCCAAAGCTCTGTTGAGAGAGAGGTGGTGATTGAACAGGAGCTTCACGTGGAGGAGCAAAAAGTACCTAAGGAAGTTGAGCAAGGAACCAAAAGTGAAAGTGAGAATTCAATTCCTCAGTCTGAGGAGCAGTCTGTGTTTGATGAACAGCTGTCAGTTAATTCTCTTGCGGTTAAAGATTTTGATTCTGGCAATGACAGCAGGAGCTTGTCACACCTATCTGGTTTGGGTCGATCTGCAAGAAAACAACTTGCAGCCATTTTAGATGAGTTTTGGGGCAATTTATTTGATTATCATGGAAAACTAACTCAAGGTGCTAGCACCAAGAAGCTAGACGTATTGCTTGGTTTAGATTTGAGAATTGTTGGGTCAGGTGACAAAACAGGTTGCAAGACAAGTAATGAACCCATTAAAAATAATGTAATTAGACCAGCTGGTCAGATGTCTAATCTTGATCTGTCTTATGGGTTAAATGCGGGTTCGCCGTCTTGGTCCCAAGGCATGCACTTACCACCCACTAGCAATGGCTTAATGGAACAGCAGAGTGGGAAGCTTTATTCCAATTTTTATTCCTCAACAAGTTATTCTGACAATCAGTTCTATCAGCCAGCGACTATTCATGGGTACCAGCTCGCGTCATACCTCAAAGGGTTAAGCACAAATCGGGGACCATATTCTGGTGCACTGCCTGACCCAATGCAGCATTCCTCTTCACCATATGTTTCAAATGGTCTCAATCTGAGTGACTCGGTTTCAGTTTCGCCATATGCACAGAACATGCTGGGTTCTCCGAGTGCAACATCTGCAGCTGGTTTGCAAAACCCGATATCTTCTAGACTCAGCCAGCTCATTGCAGAGAAAAGATATATTGATTCTTCTCTACTTGATACGAGTGAAACACTGGAGGGGTATACTGGGTATACAAAAAAATACCATAGCTCTCCTGATATTTCTGCCATGATTGCAGCTACCCGTGCTGCTCTGTTGAATGAGGCAAAACTAAGTGCAGGTACTGGTACCATTGGGCCACAGTCGTATTACAGTAGGATGACATCTGATAAGAGCCAATCACATCTTGGGCCAATATCTCGATCAGGGGTTGTTGCTGGTACTGCTGCCAGCACACCTATAGGGTTTGATGAACTTGGTCCACAAAGAACCCAGAGGGACATGTTCTCTACTCAGTCTAACCAGAGTTCAAGCACCAAATCACTCTGGTCAAAACAACCTTTTGAACAGTTGTTTGGCATTGACATGAACAAGGACCCACAGGACTTCACCTATGCAGATGCTCAGAAGAAGCTCCTCCAGTCTCTCCGGTTCTGCATAACTAAGCTGCTAAAACTGGAGGGGGCCCATTGGCTCTTTTCACAGAATGGAGGGTGCGATGAGGAGTTGATTAACCGGGTTGCCGGGTCTGAAAAGCTTTTGTTGGAGAAAGAAGGTACTGTCTTGGATCGTGGATTTGATCAGGTACAACATATGAAGGATGGCATAGATGTTGTACCTTTTGGTCGGCCAGTACCAAATTGTGGGGAGGATTGTGTGTGGAGAGTGGCGTTGGTGGTGAGTTTCGGTGTTTGGTGTATTCGCCGGGTACTAGATCTGTCACTTGTGGAGAGTAGGCCGGAGCTTTGGGGCAAGTATACTTATGTGTTAAATCGCCTCCAGGTAGTATTCCAATTTTTTAAATCTGATCTTTTATTTATTTATTTTTAATTTATTATTATTATTTTTTACTTATTGGTTATAGTAGTGTCCTGTATCCTTTACTGACTAGTGCTCATGAATAAGGGGCAGTGTGCAGCATCTCTCTACCAAATCTAACAATATATCCAATGCTTGAACCACCATGGTGGTGAATTGGAAATCATTAATCAAATAACGCTTGGTGCTTTATTCATTACTGGCTTGATGCCAGCTATACCATTTAACCTTTCCTATTACTCTGTGCTTTTTCAAATTTTTATTGTTAGTTGAGACTACTGAGTAATTTGATCTTCATTTGCTTACATTTATTTGATACAGGGAATCCTCGATCTGGCATTCTCCAAGCCGAGAAACCCGCTGGCAACATGCCAATGCCTGGTGACAACAAATGATACCGAAATACTAACCAGACCACCAGGATTCAAAGTGCCCCTCAAAGCAAATTTCACCACTGCAAACACTGTATTGGAGGTGATAAAGGATGTTGAGTTGGCTGTGTCGAGTCGTAAGGGCCGTACAGGCACGGCAGCTGGTGATGTTGCATTCCCCAAAGGAAAGGAAAACTTGGCCTCTGTCCTTAAGCGGTACAAGCGCCGCCTCTCTAACAAGTCTGCCGCATAGGTGCCTTGTAATTGTAATGCCAAGTAGTGTGTTAGACACTTTTGGTTTAGGGTTTTTGTTCAGATCTTGGATTTTTTCGTTTGAGAAAAAAACGTTTACGGGGATGCCAAAGGAAATTGTTTGTTCCTTATCCCTTCCAACCTTTTTTTTTTTTTTTCCTTTTTTTTCGCATGTATAATGCTTGTAATTTTGTATAAGCGGCTGGGGGAAACAACACGGTGGGGTTTGCCATCCTATGATTGGCTATAAATAAACAAATAGATAGTATTGTCAGTGTTGCGTCCTGATGTATTTTTAAATTATGATGACCCACGTATTTATCTAATTTCATATCTTTATGTTATTTTTCAATCTACCATGAAAAGGAAAAAAGTCCATGCACGTACTCTGTTACACAAATCAAACAGATTAAACTGCAATTATTAGACAAAGATAAGAGAAGGTGCCGGAGTTGAGCAAATCGATTCAATCAAGCACGGACACAGCAAAGAGCTGGTCAAATCGGCAAGAACAGAAAAAATATAGGAGGTAAAGTACTAGTATAAAAATCAGAGCCAAATTAAGGTATACGGGAGAATTATCCTTTGGTCTACTGTCAAAAACAGTGTCTTGTTCGAAATTTAAATGAGAGAATTATTATTACAAGTAGATATTAAATCAACTTATTAAATAGTTGATTGATTTGATCTCTAATTTTTTACTCAAAAAAAAAATAGGTATAGAGATTGACCGAAATTTTTATTAATAAAAAATTAATCAAATAAATATCCATAATGGATAACGAATCTGAGTTTTTTCGAGATATAGGGAAACGTGATAGTTTATAACGTGCTCTAGACGTTATGGACTATCACAGTCAGGATTAACGATAAACTAATTAACACACTTATTAATTAACTAAAAAAAAAATAACCAGACGTGATTAACAATCACATCCAGCAGCTAGGCCCAATTTGAATGAAATGAGAAATCATGCATAGTCATTTGAAGTGGAGCTGGACGTGATTAACAATCATGTCCAGTGTTTGTTTTTTTTTTGCTTTTTTAGTTAATTATTAAGTGTAAGTGCGGAGATTTACGGTTAATCCTGACTGTGATAGTCTATAATGTTCTCTCTGGACGTTATAAACTATCACGTTTTCTCTATATCTCGAAAAAACTCAGATTCATTCTCCATTGTCGATATTTATTTAATTAATTTTCTATTAATAAAAATTTCAGGATAGATCGAGCCAGGCACAACAGATCAAACCAGATAATCGCACAAGAGCAATATGCATGCTAAACTAACAAATTCAAAGCCATCGTACGGACTTGGAAAGTACAGAGGGTAAAGTGCTAAACCCTCGAGCAATAAACACAGAGACGGAAAAGAAAGGGAAGGAGTAAAATGATGTACATTTTATTAATTATGTGTTTAATTATAATTTTTGAAATATTAAACGCAATTACCTTTGAGTTTTTAATATATTAGATATATATTAAAATTATATTGGGTAAAAATGTGTGTTATTGTAGTTTTTGAAAAGAGAAATATGCAATTTATAGTTTTCGAAGGATATATTTGAAATTATGCGAAATTTTATAAAATCATACTATAAGTATTCATTAGATAGCGATTTGATATTTTTTTATTCAAATATGACAACTATAAATGAGATTGACACTTAGGAGGTTAACTGTCACGGATTGAGTAGTTTAGGGAGGTGCGTGCTGACTGCTAATGAATATAATGTATTGCCAAAGATTAATATAGTGTCCTAATGAATATGGTAACCAGTATTGTAAATAACGATATGCGCTTGCTGGACAGAAGGGATATTGGGTATTGTCAAACAATTAGTCAGTATGCGGTCAATTAATTAGAATTATGTGGCCAATTAATTATTTTCATTAAAATTATTCATATATATTTATGATTTATTAAAAATAATTTATTTACCTCATCAAACTTATCAAATAAATTTAATTTAACTTAGTTCTATTATTATAACATTTTTTTGAAGAAAAGTGGTATATACCACCGATTTCATTTGAAATCAAAGCATATCTGATTTAGTACCAAATTGGTACCAAAATCAAATATAACAGGTCCATACAAAAAAACAAAAGTAAAAATAAAAGAATAACAAGTTCACAGAAACAAGCTCACAACTAAGAAAAGTAAAAACATAAGAATCTACTAAAAACACTGAAAGTATATAAAGCTAAGGACTATATATCCAATAAATCTTCATCACTCTCCTCTTCTCCAGACATTGGAGAGGGAGGGTTGCCAGCTCCAAAACCCTGCATATCCTCTAAACTGTCCACTTGGAAAATGGACATTAGAAGGTCCACTACTTGAGCCAATTCTGGACTTCTTACCTCTTCCTCTTGTATTTGATCTGGGAGATCCTTAACATCAGAAGGGAGCATTAGACTCAATTTAAAAAATGAATTATCTAATCGAGATTGACACCAAAAGCTAGCTAATGAAATAATTTTTGTTCCAATAGATTTAATCGGTAGAGGGTTAGCATCATTAAAACAAATTCTATTTCTTTCCAGCCAAATAGTCCATAAAATGGATCCTCTAAGTAGCTCAACCAATAACATATCCTTTAAAGGAATGTATGCATCTAATACCCATAAATCCTCTAAAGATGCACAAGTGAATGTAAAGTTATTATGATCAGCAATCCAATTCCAAATTAATCTAATGTAAGAACAATGTATAAAAAGATGTTCAGTATCTTCAGGTTGACCACAAAAAACACAAGAAATATCACCTGGCCAACCTTTATTAGCTAAATTAATTTTAGTAAGGATTTTATCCCGTCTAACTAACCATAAGAATATTTTTATTTTCAAAGGGATATGCGATTTCCAAATAGAATTGTACTCCTTGTTAGGAATACCCCCATATTCAAGCCATTGATAAAAAGAATGTACAGTAAAATTATCATCCTTGGACCATCTCCAAATCAATCTATCTTCTAACTGATCAGACAAAGTGAAATGCTGAAATCGACATTGTAAAGCATGCCATTCTTCTAAACATACCCCAGTCAACTGTCTTTTGAAAGACAATTGAAGAGTAGAACTATTAAAAGCCTCTGCAACCGAAATAAATCTATGAGATACAATGGAAAACAAATGTGGATATTGATGTTGTAAAGCATGCTCAGAACACCATCTATCTAACCAAAAAGAAGTAGTTTGAGCATTACCTATTTCTTTGTTTAAACCTAAATTAATAACTGGAATATCCTTAAGAATAGATCTCCAGAAGGGAGAGCAAATTGTAGTAGTAGTTCTTGACCCATATTTACTTCTAATTATATCCTTCCATTTACCATGTACTGTATTATCTATAAATCTAATCCACCATTTAGCCAATAACGCCTTATTCATAAGTTTCAAATCTAAAATACCCAAACCACCTTGACTTTTACTCTTACAAACTATCCTCCATTCCACTAAATGATATTTTTTCCTTGTAGAATTACCTCCATGCCACAAGAATTTTCTCCTAATCTTATCTATTCTATGTCTAATTTTAACTGGTAATCTATAAATAGAAAGCCAATATAAAGGAATAGCTGAAATGACAGAATTGAGAAGAGTAACTCTACCTCCTAAAGATAATAAGGAGCCCTTCCAAGTTTGCAATTTTTTCTCAATTTTATCGATAAGAAGTTGCCAATCAATGTCTGTAAGAGACTTATTATTGACCAGGACACCTAAATAGGTAAGAGGTAAAGTAACTACTTTGCAACCCAAAACAGAAGCTAAATCAGCACACTCTAAATCATTCAAATTTAAAGGGTACATCTCACTTTTGTCATAATTAATCTTGAGACCGGAGACATTTTCAAATGCCAAAAGAAGCCATTTAATATTAGCTAAAATATGTCTATCAGCTTTAAGAAATAGTAAAGTATCATCTGCAAAATGTAAATTTAACACATTACCTAAATTAGGAAAATTACCTAAACCCTCTATAAAACCCCCGTTTTGTGCTCTCAACAGAATCTTATTTAACGCATCGGTAACTAAAATAAAGAGAAAAGGGGACAAGGGATCTCCTTGCCTCACCCCTCTTTTACAAGAAAAATATGGACCTAGAGTCCCATTCAGATTAACACAAGTTCGACTACCATCTAAAGTTAATCTAATCCAAGAAATAAATCTAGGACCAAAACCTCGTAATTGCATAACCTCTATAAGAAAATCCCAATTAACATGGTCAAAAGCTTTTTCAAAATCTAACTTAAATAATACTCCTTTCTGTTTCGTAATTTTAATCTGATGCAATACCTCATGAGCACAAACTACATTGTCAAGAATAAATCTACCTTTAATATAAGCTGTTTGTGATAAATCAATTATGGAATCCATAACATTTGAAATCCTATCGGCAAGAAGTTTAGTAATAAGTTTATAACTACAATTGATTAAACTAATAGGTCTAAAATTTCGTACCGTAATGGCATCCTCTTTCTTGGGAATTAAAGTTATTGATGCTAAATTAAATTTGGCTACATCCAACTCATGATTGTAGAATGATGTAAATAAACGAAATAAATCATCCTTAAGAATGTCCCAAAAGGTCTGATAGAAAAGAAAAGACATGCCATCTGGACCAGGTGCCTTAGTTGGATTACATGCAAAAACTACTTTTTTTAATTTCATCTAAAGTAAAAGGTGCCTCTAAAAAACTACATTGATCGAAAGATAAATGAGATGAATTTGACCATAAATCAGAATGCAAAGATATTAATCGTGGAATCGAAGTTCCCATGAGACTCTTATAATAATCCGTAATATGTCGCAAAATAACGGACTGATCATATGACACCACCCCATCAATCTCTAAACAACAAATTGTGTTTTTCTTTTTCCTAGCCGAAGCTACTACATGAAAAAATTTCGTATTAAGGTCACCCTCTAGTAGCCACTTTAATCTAGATCGTTGGTGCCAATATTGTTCCTCCTCTAAATAAATCTTATGTAGATCTAATTGGCAAAGTTTCCAATCATCTAAATTAAGATTAGTTAAACAATTATCCTCTAATTGTTGTTCATAAATCCCTAACTTATTTAACAAATCAGATTTAATTCGTTTCTTTTCACCTCTTACATTTGAGTTCCAACCTCGTAATTTTCGTCGTAAAACACATACTGTTGTGTATTTTAGGTATAGGAATTCTGGATCAATTTGATACACTTTTTCACTTTTAAATTTATAAAACCTTAGTACACAACGATAGGTCGGTTGCAAGCAGACAACCTATCATTGTAGTAAAATAGGTATTGATCCAAAAATAATGGAAAATATTACTTTTTACTAAATTAATTAATAAAAGTAAAACAAGGCTTGTTGCAAATTGATTTTTGTGGGTTCAATATCCGATTGAGAGTTGAAAGTAAAACAAGCAATTTAAACAAATAAATAAAATGAGTTTTGTGATTCAATAAGAGATGAGTCTAGGGGTTATAGGCATACAATCACTTAATCAAATCCACACTTAATTGGTTTTTAAATTCATATTTGCTTTGACGGGGTTTCTAAGCCTAAAGTATTAATAAGGGTCACTTTCGTGAATTAATGATTTGCCTAGACAATTCAGATTTCACGATTAAGTTCTTCACCCTAGCAGTCTAGACCATAAGTGTTATATTCTGAAATTTTAAAACTGAACTAAATTGCTAAATCGATAATTACGCTTAAATAAAACTTTTAATTAAAATTAATGAGCGATCAGATTTTAACTGACCGATTAAAATAAATCTAAAATTTTGAAATATAAATGAATTATAAAATTATGTACATTAAAAATTAGAGATTTAAAAATTAAAGGATTGGTGTAAAGAAATAAATAAATGAAGTTCTAATTTGAAGAATAAATACACGATTTTTTCGTACGAATAAAAGTATATAAAAGTTATGAATTACGTTAATTAATTAAGTATGGAGATTTGAATAGATAATTATACACATATATAAATAGATATTTAATTGAAATCAAATTTGGCGGAT
This sequence comes from Carex rostrata, assembly GCF_964058835.1. NCBI lineage: Eukaryota > Viridiplantae > Streptophyta > Magnoliopsida > Poales > Cyperaceae > Carex > Carex rostrata. The sequence continues at coordinate 7,196,555 of NC_135925.1, forward strand.
TTTAAAATCAAATTATAAAATACATGAAAATATTCGTACGACATTATAAAAATATTACAAAACCTCAATTCGAATTTATAAAGAAACCGTAGTTGTAGATCACACGATCAAGTTATATGCATTTCTAAAATGGTTGAACCCTTTGATCTGATCCCTCAGCACGAATCTTAAAGCTAGGATTTTAAAACTCCAGCCTCCCTTTCCTCTCTCTCCCTGTCTCTCTTTTTGGTCCCTGCGCACCGACCCTACTCTCTCTTCTCCTTCGTTTGCTAATGGAGACGAGAGAGAGAGAGATCCCCCCCTTGGTCGCCCCGTCCCTTCGGTTGTTAGAGAGTGGGTGAGGCGAGATGGCCTCGCCACCTGCTCGGTACGGTGCTATAGCGTGTGGTTTTTCTCTCTTTCTGGGTATATAAACACCTCTGTCTCTCTCTCTTGGGCTTGGCTCTAAAATTTCGCTCATGTGCTGAGAAATCCCTCTCTTTTCCCTTCTTTCTATTGTTCTGGTTTGCTTGTTGTTCCGTCTGGCTTGTTGATCTGGTGCTTGGCTGGTGCTGTTCTGGTGTGTGATGCCCTTTTGCCCTCTCCCTCCTGTGCTAGCTCTAATCGGGTAATTTTTCGAGTCCCTTGTTCAATTGGTCGGATTTCTGCCTTGAGGGATTTGTAGTTAATTATACCTTTTGCTCGGGTTGTTGATTTTCCCGGCAATTGGTGCTGACTTGAGGCTTGTGCCGCGCTTGTTTGCGCCTTACCTGTTCTGTGCTACTCCTTGCCTTCCTCTGTCATTGTCTGATGTGTGTATTGTGGTGCTTGTATGCTTGTATGCTTGTATGCTTGTATGTTTTGCTGGGCTTTGTGTGCTGTTCTGTTGTTGTTGGTTGTGGCCTTGGTTGTTCTGTTTTGCTGGTTTGTTGTTGTGGCTGTTTGGCTTGGTTGCTATGCTGACTTGCGAAGTGCTGGTACCAGTGGTACCAGCCCAGTATACTACCGGTACTGTACTGATTTTGTGTGTATACCAGCCTTTGAACTGACATGGACCATTTTGTGAATTTTGGAAAGTTTAGGGGTTGCTATGCGAATTACCCCTAAATGGTGTAAATAATTTAAGTGAAGGTGACACGGTCCGGCCACGGAGAGATGCACAAGGACACAACTATCACAACTAATAATCACTCAAGAGGAGCAAGCTCAACTCACAGAGGAAAAGAGGAGATAAAACTCAACTCAAATTGATAAATTCGTAATATTTCATATAGTTTCATTACAATCTGACCTTGGGCTCTTATATAGCCATATTTCATCTCTAGATGCTTCCTAACAATTAATACAACATTCAACCACTTTTTCTAATACCAAAATACAATTAATAAACTCCTAAAGACACTCAAAAGACACTCCTAAAATCCCACAAAATAAAACTTGAAAACAGAAAACAAATTATAACTCTCACAGACTCCAACCAGATCAGTTGACTTAACACGCCCTTTAGACCAAGATAATTTATTTTTCTGGGATAAGTCCAAACATGAAAGTTGTAGAACATTCACTTATCTTTCCACAGAATTTTGAATCACCTTAATTGGACCTCGTATGAAGGAGATATGGCCCAAACACTAAAGCCTGTTTTTCTGTCCAGCAAGCTATCAAGGAACGGGCTTAGTTTTGACTCGGGCCAGGATCATCTTGAGCATAAACTAGGTTTGTCTTGGCCAGAGAAGGTTGATAGGACCCTTGTTGTTGAATTGGTCCATTGAAGCGTCCCATATGACATGTCACTGAATGATGAGGTCTATAAGCTTCAAAAGTTTTAGAACAGTGCAATTCGGGCGGTGTCATTCTCCCCTGGTTGAAAAGAACTCGCTCTCGAGTTCGGCTCTTTTTCGTCTGCTCATCTTTGTAAATTTCTTTGCAGCAGTACAACACTTTAGAACTAACACCGTTAAAGAACAATTGGACTGCAATAGATCCTGGGCACATAATGCTAGCAAACCACCATGCTTCCACTACACTACTCCTCGCTTAAACAAATTTTCGGAGCAGGGAAGAGTAAGAACTTGAGCTTGAGCAATGCCGATGTTGAGCTCAAAGCTTGCTTGCACTTGTTTATTTGAACACCAAGTTTTATGTTGAAATTTTTGGAGTTGTGCAATTGTGGTTGAGAAAGAACAAGCCTCCAAGTTTGTCAAGTTGAAAAGAGAAGTGGAGGACATCGGTAAATTACCAACAATGGCATCATCAAAGTTTTTGGGGTTGTCAAAAGTCACACTTTCTGTTTGAGACTTTCCCACATTGGTAAAAATATCATTCTCATCATAGGGATAGTCATCATAGATTGGAGGAGAATCAAATAACATACCGTCATTTTCTTCAACCGTGATAGGCCAATCAACAAGCTCATCGGGATGTTCAAGGTGTTGTTCAACTGAAATGGCTATCTTTTCGTGTGTGGCCCGTTGGAAACAAGTGTTCCTTCGGGTGTGGTGTTGATGTAGAGCCTCTTCATCACATGACACCAAAGAGTTGTTGTCGTGGAAGGGGTTGGTCTTTTCATCTTCTCCACTGGAATTTGCTTCTTTTAAATCACAATGCAAACTATTGTGGTTTTCGGAATGGTTATTTCCCTGTTGAAGGTGAGGTGAAGGAGAAACATTATCGCTGGAGATTTTGTGAAGGTGGTGGTGATAAAAAAAGTCGGTGTAGCTCGCAGATTCGTGCCTCGGCCGGCGGTCTCGACTCTCACGAGTTATGCTTGTGGAAGAACCGTGCCTCATTCGGCGATCGCAATTCTCACAAGTTTTGCTTCTCGAAGATACATGCCTCATTCGGCGGTCTTGGTTTTGATCGACAGCCTCCACTAGAGAAATATGCCATAGGAGTTGTTGGACATGCTGTCTCAACTCGATCATCTCAACGTCTCGTCGGTCTTGGTCTTTATACCCAGGCCGGTTGCGTGTTGCACGATGCACCATCTTCAACCTTGAGCTCTGATACCAAATGACACGGTCCGGTCACGGAGATTCACAAGGACACCAGCGAGTTCAACTAAACATCACTCAAGAGGAGCAAAACTCAACCCAATAGTGGAAAAGAGGAGATAAACTCAACTCAAACAATAAAATTCGTATATATTTAATAGTTTCATTACAATCTGACCTTGGGCTCTTATATAGCCATATTTCATCTCTAGATGCTTCCTAACAATTAATACAACATTCAACCACTTTTTCTAATACCAAAATACAATTAATAAACTCCTAGAGACACTCAAAAGACACTCCTAAAATCCCACAAAATAAAACTTGAAAACAGAAAACAAATTATAACTCTCACAGACTCCAACCAGATCAGTTGACTTAACACGCCCTTTAGACCAAGATAATTTATTTTTCTGGGATAAGTCCAAACATGAAAGTTGTAGAACATTCTCTTATATTTCCACAGAATTTTGAATCACCTTAATTGGACCTCGTATGAAGGAGATATGGCCCAAACACTAAAGCCTGTTTTTCTGTCCAGCAGGCTATCAAGGAACGGGCTTAGTTTTGACTCGGGCCAGGATCATCTTGAGCATAAACTAGGCTTGTCTTGGCCAGAGAAGGTTGACAGGACCCTTGTTGTTGAATTGGTCCATTGGAGCGTCCCATATGACATGTCACTGAATGATGAGGCCTATAAGCTTCAAAAGTTTTAGAACGGTGCAATTCAGGCGGTGTCAGAAGGGGGCCAAAATATAAATTGGTAAAATTTACATATAAGGCCGGTCATATGTATATATTTGTTGTGAATGGACTTGAATTGGGAATTGATAAGTCAAATGGGCCGAAAGGTATAAAGGAATTGACGGATTTAAATGACGGCTTTTAAAAATTTAAGTTTTGATAATGTAACCGAATAAAACCAAATGCTTATGTAAACTTAAATTAAATCGGAAAATGATTATACTTTCTAGGGTCTTGATGCCTCGATGATAACTCATAACATAATTTGAGCAGATATTAAAATAACCCGATTGGACACCTGTATGATCCCGAAACAAACCTAAATTAAATCATCCAGCACATTAAATAAAATAAAAGTCCAATAAATAAGTTTTTAATTAAAACTTTTAAACTTTTCGAAACTTTTATAAAAACTTCATTGCTAATTAATAAAAGACAATTAATTAGCAATGAAAAGTATTGTTTTATACTTAGATTCGAAACGCCGAGATAAACGTAAAATTAGAGTAGTTATAAAATATCAAATTGTGCGGCTTAGTTAGAAATAATTTAAAACGCGTAAAATAGATAAACAATTCGTTTTTAAAATTTTATAACCAAATTACGTATCTAAATTATAAAGTAACTAAAATATATTAAACTAACAATATAGTTTAGTAATAATTGCACAATTTACAGATTTTTATTAAAATAATAACATTAGGAATTTTTAATAATAAGTTAATCTTTGATACCGCATTTCGACCGATTTAAAATAATTAGAGTTAAGTTAAAACAAATAAAATAGATAAGTAATTATGATCTATTAATAGGTAAGGTACGTTTAAAATTTTCGTAACTAATGAATAATTATTTTTGCGAATATTTCGATATTTGAATTTTTACAAGTAATATATCTTCAAATTAAATTATTAAAAATATAAATTATGTTAGGATTAAATTAGATTAATTTAGATCAAAGTGAATGATCAATATCTGACGAAATTATAAATTGAGATTAATGCTAACCTCGATGGCATGAAAGTAAATAATTAATATCTGACTAACCGGTTCAGTTAGACTAACTGAATCGGTAATATTTATAAAACTGAAATAATCGAGAATTTTAATTACATGTTAACTGGGGCGAGGGTTAGAATAATTTAGAATAGATTTTAATTAGTTTAAATTACGTAATTTCATATCAACATATCCCGTATGAGTCCGATCATTAGACTGATCCAACTGACCCGCAGTTCGAAGCATACGCGGAGCCCGCTGATTTTGCTAAGGGTTAGCCAAAGAGTCTCCAGCCCTACAGGTGTGGGATATATGAATTATTCTTTTCGTGGGTGTACTCTTACCAATCGATCCATCTGACATGACATTCGCACTTTATTTTTAAGTAGATGCATTAAAACTGTAGAGCATGTTTACCCTTTCTGCACTGTAGGTAGAATTGCATAAATCCTGAAAAACTCGAATTTACTGTATTTTAGAAGTAGAGTAATTAAATAATATTATATATATATTATTAGAATATTAGGTTATTAGTTGTCTTCTTCTCGTAGAAGATAATGTATTATTATTATTTTACGTGTATACACATTCATTTGTGAGAACTGGGCAGAGCCGAGTGACTTCGTTCCGTCTTGGCGTCACTTGGCATGGGACGGCCTGATAGCCACTGAGCCGAGCGTCACTTGAGTCTTGGATGGCTTTAGGATTATTATTATATGTATAAAGTTTGATTATATATCATTTTCGATCATTTTTTTTACTTGACGTGAGCAGTTCCAATCTCGAGTTCTGTGGCATGAACGATTCGGGAATTTATTCCTTCCCTACATTAGGAGTTACTTTGCCTAGAACGGAAGTTCTAAAGGCCCAATGCAGGCCTTGTGGAATGATGTGCAGTGCATAGGGCCGACGAGCCTTGATGCACGGGGCCGGATGCGAGCCCCTAACCCTATTGGTCTGGCCGGACGGTAAAGTTCTCTCCTGCTCATGAGGAAAGATATTAACTATTTTACTACTTGCATTATATGATTTCTCCTATTTTATATGCTTGGGTGATGAATCGTTAGGCGAGATGACACACCGAATTTAGATATAACCATTTGCTAGTGTGCTAGTGTAATGCTAATCTTGTGGGCAATGCGCGATGTCATTAGGCAACGTGTATCATTGCTCCCTGATCACAGTACTTGGATTATATCGTTAAGGATCACTCGATCCTATTTGCATAGGTATAACCATCGGCTAGTGTGCTAGTGTAATGCTAATCTTGTGGGCAATGCACGATGTCATTAGGCAATGTGTATCATTGCACTCTGATCACAGTCCTTGGATTATATCATTTAGATTCTTTTTATCCTATTGGCACGGCACAGGGTGATTTACTTTAATCTGTATTTATATTATTATTATTATTATTATTATTATTATTATTATTATTATTATTATTATTATTATTATTATTATATTTGGGGCACACAGTGCTAGGAGTACTGGATTCCGACTTGACTTCTATTCGATATTGTATTTTGATTTTGGGTTTAAATTGCATGTTGGAATAGTATATTAACCGCATCATGGCATTAATTAAAAGTATTGTAAATTCTATTAGATATTGATATAGGTTCACACTTGTGCACATTTTAAATTATATTCATTACTGAATGCGATTTATAAATAAAAGTGCTTTGACCGTAGAGGATCCCTGAGGGGATAATTCTGGGTCACATACTAGGTGATTCGTCACTCACCCATAAGTTGTTTCGTGGGTTTTAAGTACAACATCTGGTGATCCGCATTAGGAGTTGTCAGGAGCTGTCCCTGATGGCCACACCGCTTGATTAGCAAAAGTTAGGCTTTTGATTAGGTTTACGAGTCTCGTATTTCTTGTGTTATATATACGGGCTCGATAGATCATGTATCCCCTTCTGTAGTTGATGTGATTTTGGATCCGAGATGGATCAAACTTTAAGATATGTATGTGTATGTTTATTTATTTGCTATGTGACTGATGCTTGATACTTATATTATTATGCTTCCGCTACTTTTGTTTATTATGTTTATGATTAGCCTTGCGTGTTTAATGATTAATTTAGCATGAGGCGAGGTTGATCACGCCTTAATTTAGAATTTCTGGTTTGGGGGTGTGACAATAAGCATAGGTTAGCCTAGTTTATCCCTAAATACCAATACTTCACGATTAAGTTCTTCATACGATATTTGTTTCATTTCTAAGAGTCCTAATTAAATATAAGGTTTCACGATTAAGTTTTTCATCTCAATTCAACCTTTGTTTCTTGTGGTTCCGGACTAAGAATTAGATTTGGTCATTTCTAATCTCAATCTTAAGGTTATTCATGTACATAATTTGGTACCATCAATTCTCGCTCCTAATCAATTTAAGTTGTTTATACTTAAACGGGGTACTAATCAACAAGCAATGCAAATCATGCAATTACACAAATAATAAAATCAACAACAGTCATGCAAGCAAACAATCATAATAAAGAAAACAATCCAAGTAAGATAGATTTTAACACAAGTTCATGCTTAAAGCCTAAGCCCCTAGAGAGAAAATCTAGCCTCTTATAGGTGCGCTAACATCCAAGAGAAATACAAAAGTAAACATGATAAAAACTAAGAAAAATAAGAAAGAGAATAGAATACACCATTCTCCTTGCTCGTTGCCCCTTGTCTTCACTTTGTTCGCTCGATCAACCTTTAATCCTTCGCTCCAATCGCTTTGATTCACTTGGAGAAGATAGAAAAGATGTCGAAAAATGTGTAGAATAAAAGCTAGGTTAAAAGATGGAATAAAATATGCATCCCTCCTCTTGCTGTCCCCCTACCAATATATAGCAATTCATCTGTCTTGAGAAGCAATCCTCTCGAATTTGGTAGCAAATCTGAGAAGATATCGTGAAATAAGGCAAGATTGGCATTGGTGCGGCCTTCATAAAAAATCAATGTGGACTTCATAAAATTTGTGTGGCCCGCACTAGATGGGAAGTCAGCTGGATTTCTGAATGTTTGTGCAGTTCATAAAATCTTGCACGTGTCGTAGAACTCTCTGCCTCAGATGGTGACAACTTGATTTAATTTCGAAATTCATTTTTACTTCGATATTATTTCGTGCTGCCCGCACCAGCTTTGATTCTGGAATTTTTATGAACCGAATTTCAAATGGGCATAGATCATCACCCGTAACTCCCTTTTTAGTGTTCTACCACTTTTCAAAAATTTTGTGAGGAGATCTACAATTTGTTCAATTTCCTGTAATTTAAATAGACTTTGGCAGTAATTTGATTCTTGGCATATTTTAACACAAAATTACACTAAAATACAAGAAAATTGACTTAGTTTTTCAGGTTAAACCCTAATAAAAAAGCATATATAATTGAGGCTTATCAAAATCCCCCAAGCTTAAACCTTGTTTATCCTCAAGCAAAAATCTAAACTTAAGTATAGGTCCAGTTTCTAGACTAACTAAAGTTCATTGATGATCTTGCATGATGAACAATTTGCAAAAATTCTAATCTCAAGGACTCACGTGAAATTTGTGAAAGTATTTTGTCAATTTTAAGCAAACCTTATTTCATCACACAAATCACAACTTATTTTTCATGATCTAAAATGCTTATGTTTCTTAAATACTACTATTTTGAATTTTCTTAAAATATTAAATTCCTTTCAAAGCAAACATTTTCATCATACCTAAAGATACCATGAGACTTCTATTTTAGATCCCTTTTGTGGATAAATTTCAAATATACCCTAATTTGACCAAAAAGCATTTGTTCGCCTAAAAAGTCCTTTAAAACCTAAGTAAATTCAAATTTTCATTTTTTCAATCCTCAAGAATTTCTTCTTTGAAACCCTTCATAAATTGTCCAACTATTTTCAATTTTCAAAAATTTCAAAGTAAATTCAAAATTTCCGCCACGTTCTTGAAATTCACAATTTTCACAAAATTTTCACCAAAAATGCAATGCAAAAATAAAACATGATCTAGATGCAGATACAATTTTTCTTCCAATTCACCTCAAGCTTAAACAAAGCATTGTCCTCAATGCTATCATTCTCACTAGAAAGAAAAATAGGAGAAAATATTAAAACTTACAAGACATGGAAGTGGTGGTGGTGGCGAGAGCGCCTTATTACTTGGGTGGAGGTTCGATGCGCTTTTCTTTACCCAATGAGAAAGAAGTACAAGGTGGAACCAGTGAGTCTTTACAAAGCTTCTGGAAAATCACACAGCTTGAGCACGGTATGGCTCACGAGCACTAAAGGCTTAAGGTTGAACAAGGTGAGCAAGAGAGGCTCAAAGGTGAGCAACAAAGACTCTAGTGTATAAGTGAGAAGGTTGATCACACAGGATCACTCTAATTGATTGAGTATTATTTGGGGTAACCAAAACCGATTTAGGCTTAAGCTGCGAAAAGACCGTAAAACAAAAATTTTACTTCTAACTTAAGCCAATGATTAAACATGGTATGTCAGGAAACTTTCCAAGGCTGTCCACCTTCAGTATTCCTTTGGCATCAAAACCCAATTTAATCTTTTTACATATCTACTCCATGATTGATTTCTAAAACTTTAATCTACTTACAAATTAAGTAGATTAATATAACAGGTTTATACATTGTTTTCAAATTCTAATTGGAAAACAGACAGAGCGAGAAGAGCGACTATCAGGAATGATTCGTCTCGGAGTATCAGACATCTGATACCTTTATCGGTTATCCACCAGGACTAACCAGAGAGCGGTTTATTTCTTTTGCCAGAAATACCGTAAATCGCGGAATTATGCAAAAACACTATTCACCGAGAAAAGATGAGATAGTATTAGTGTCGAGCCGCTAGATGTCAAAGGTTATCACAAGCATGCGAGCCTTAAACACATGGGATACTGAAAGAATACTATTCACCGATCTCGTGAACTCTAAACAACCATAAACCGAGAAAGAGAGAAAATAGATTAACGAACTGATCAAACAATTCGATAACACGTGAATTAGTAATTTTTCTCTTTCACCTCACCCCTCTATTTATAGGCAAATGAGGAGGTTTGTCAAAAGACCAAAATGCCCCTCAAGTTCGGCCTATTTACAAGTCATGCCATTAGATAGCGGTTTTGGCGGAGGTAGCAAATTTGGTTTTTCCACTTTTCAATCTAATCGATTTGGGCTTTGATTGTTAATTAAGACTTTGATTGTTAACGGGCTTTAAACCCATAATTCAAATCCATAATTAATAATTAAAATCCAAATCAAATATATATATAATTGTCATGTACAATTATATTTCTCTCGGTCGTTGTTTCGGTAACTTTTATACAACGTATTGTGTACGCTTATAAATTAACCTTTGTTTCTGCTTGTCATCTTATATGACATTTATAATTTAATTATATCACGTATAATTAATTATAGCTATCTTAATATTAATTATAATCAATTTATAATTAATCAATAAGATTCTCCGATTAGCTCCTATACGGTGTGACCCAATAGGATCTGTGTTATGTTGGTAAATAGAATTAAAACTGTTTTAACTTCTATAATCATATGAGGCATCTAACATCTGCACTATGACCATCCAATTACACAAATGATGCTGTACTGTACAATACCACGATCCAGTAAATTATTTTACTCGTGTTAATTCTTTCGTCTCATAGCTATCAGATCAGTTTCAAGGTAGGTGTGTGTCATCCTTGCAAACTTAATCTTTTTTTGATCTTGAGCAGATTATCAAATATAATTACTCTTGTAATTATATCGCTAGCTGATAATCTTACTCTACCAAGGGGCCCAGTGATGCTATAACTCGTATAGAGATACGAGGGACAATAGTACTTTTGGTAGACTATCACTTCCTCAGCTAAGTTATACATACCGAAGAGCTATCGTTATAACTATTTTTTACAGACAGCGTTAGGTAACAATTACACATACACATCTCTTAGTAGGAAAGATGAATACCTAATATTTTAGAGCTAACACTGAATGAAAACATTAATGACACGAACACAATTTCATTTAATGTTTCATTCGGGGTCTGTCAAATACCATGTTCCTGGAACATGTATCTATGTGATTAAAATGACATCCCTTGTCAAATAGTTTGTAAAACTTAACCATTTTTAATCCACATACTAACCTTGTAACGGTAAATTAGCGTTCCTAGTAAATACCTCGCTTTTAAGAATATATATCATGTATATTATGAAGTTTCACAATTCTAGTTATTAACTCTAGTCAGTAAAATAAATAATTAATAAATACAATAATACTTAAGGCAACAAAATGACAGTTTATTAATCACTCAATTCATGAACAAAGCTTTATATGATAAATTATCGTATTATTGACTTCTAGATTACAAACTAACAGAATAAGTTTGAGATTGAATATGAACATTGAAGTTGAAGTGCACAAGCAACAATGACTTTTTTATAGATTTGAAAATTCGTGTTTTGAAGTTAAGGGAGATTAGAGTGATAATCCAAACTTAGATTTTGCTTCTATTTATAGAGAGCTGATCAGAATGAAGTAATTTGACCTTAACTGTTATAATGGTTGACTAACTTATGGCGGGTTTGGTCTGCCGTTAACCCTAATGGTAGTTAACCGTTGCCATGGATGCATAATGGTAGATAACCGTGGTAACTGGTCCATAATGGTTGTCAAGGAATTGTTCCGTGACCTCACTTAGGTCAATCTCAAGCTTATTTTACCAATTTTGCAGATTAATAATCATAATCTTGAAATGATGCTTCTGATGTCCAATGTCCAGTGGTTCATGACTTCATTCTTGATAAATATAACAATTGTTCATCCATCATTAATGTGTATATTACAATCTCTATAGTTATGTACCTGCACAATATCTCAAGACAATAAAACTGTAAAATTCAATAAATATATGGTTTGCACAAACAAGTAGATTATGACACAATCCAACAATATCCGCACATACACTCTACATATGTGATCGCATATTCAAAAATGTATGAGAGAGATTGCATGACGTTTTGAACATGGCTACCAACTACATAGACATATGCAGTTCATGTGGCCGCATTTTAAAACACTGGTTCGGATTATGCGTTTTTCTTTTGTTTTACCCTCCACTATGATCAGAACAAATTAGAGTAAGAAATTCAGCTCATTTCAATAGAAAAGAAAAGAAAAGAAAATAAATGATATGACTATGAATTGAATGTTGTTGATCGTCACAATGAAAAAAAGAGAATTTATCGAGCAATGAAAAAAAGAGCATTAATAAGTTAATTTACTAGAGATGTCATTTATTTAGTAGGCTTTGACTGCAAATAATAAAAGGGAACTATGTTCGAAAAAATCACAAAAAAAAAAACAAAAAAAACAAAAAAAAAACGAAAGCAAAATAAATAACATCTATAGTAAAACAGAAGTAAAACAAATCACACAAAAAAACATAAAAAAACAAAACAAAAACAAAACACAGAGAAAGCACTTTTTATTTGAGAGAGCCCGACAAAAACACACAAAAAAAAGACAGAAGATGAGACTATTTTTGCCGACATTTTTATTTTTATCCAATTAAAAAATTATTTTAATAATAATAACCAAGGTTTATCAAAAATTTTAAAAATACCCAATCCGTGGAATTTTTTAACGGGTTGGAATTTTAATTCCCACCCGTGGAAAAATTCCACGGGCCCAACTTTTTTTTTTTATTTTAAAAAAAACAGAATTTTGTATTTATTTTTTATTTTTTGTATTGAAATATTAGAAATATTGGATATATTTCTTTGAAAATAGATGGAATACAATATAATTTGATTTATTAGAAAGACTGCAACAAATAACCCGGATCAATATTTTTCAGGTCGGATTTTTCGCGGCTGTAAGAAAAATTAATATATTTCTTTATGTGTTATTGGAAAAAAATAAAAATGCTTAGATTCCGAGTTATTGATCCCGGTTCAAAAGTCACTTCTATGTAATCTAGAAAATATTATGATCTTTCTAGTACATTTAATTTATTAAAAGTTTTATCTATTTTGAGAATTATTTTTGAATAATAATCATTAAATAAATTAAAGTTTTTGTTTTTTATTCAAAATAGATATAACTTTTAATAAATTAAATGTACTAGAAAGATCATAATATTTTCTAGATTACACAGAAGTGACTTTTGAACCGGGATCAATAACTCGGAATCTAAGCATTTTTATTTTTTTTCCAATAATACATAAAGAAATATATTAATTTTTCTTACAGCCGCGAAAAATCCGACCTGAAAAATATTGATCCGGATTATTTGTTGCAATCTTTCTAATAAATCAAATTATATTGTATTCCATCTATTTTCAAAGAAATATATCTAATATTTCTAATATTTCAATACAAAAAATAAAAAATAAATACAAATTTCTGTTTTTTTTTTTAAAAAAAAAAAAAAGTTGGGCCGTGGAATTTTTTCACAGGTGGGAATTAAAATTCCAACCAGTGGAAAAATTCCACGGGTTGGGTATTTTTAAATTTTTTGATAGACCTTGGTTATTATTATTAAAATAATTTTTTAATTGGATAAAAATAAAAATGTCGGCTATTTTTGTACTTTTCGTTTCTGTAAATCAATTCTCGTTAAATCTGAACTATTTTCACGTGATTTCCCAACCTCAATTCGGACTCTTCAAATCGCGTCGAATCGAATCATTTCTGGTTCGTGCTTGTCTTCCGATCTGTAAAGTTGGTTCCGGTCACAACCTTTGTAATTAATCCAAGTCACCGGCTCACCCCCTCCTCCATTCGCAAAGTCTTGCTCATCTCCAGCGAGAGAGCGCAGCCCTCGATTCAGCCTCCTCCGCCGTACACCGACGCCTCTCATCCATCGTCCAGTACCCTACTCCGGTCACCCCCAGCCACACCCCGACCGACCCTGTTATCTTCAAAAAACGAAGCCACCATCAGTCCTCCCCTCTCTGGTGGTAACCACTATCCTGATCCAGAGCTCTTGTGCGCCTTGCTTTCGTTTTCTCTCTCTTCCAGTAGCAGCTCGTGGGTCGGATCTTCGACCCCAGTTTCAGATCCACTCAAGGTTTAGTATACCCAGGTACGAACGTTAGGAGTCTTAGGATCATCTCCATTCTGTACGGAAACTGGAGGCATTCTTTTAAGTGCTGCTGTCATGTTAGAGGTGGGGAAGATCCAATGCCGGATGCTGACTGTCCATACTTATACTGGCATCTCTGCTAATCAGTACCCCCCTACAGTTGACATGGCAGCATCCTAAGGCGTTGTGGAACGTTTCCTACTTCTACCTGTAGATGCTTTAGCAAACAGTTTGACTCACTGGTTTGGTTAGGCCTAGTACCAAAGGAATTTAATCTAGTTACTGATCAAAAGACCATGTCGTTGATGTTGCGCACTGGTTGTTTGCGGTTTATTATTTTCTTTGAGAGAACGCAGTTTATTATTTGCTTCCTTTTTTACCTTGGGTTTATTTCTTGCTTAGTGTCCTGCTGTTGGGTGCTTCAATTCCATAAAGCTATTTAATAGTTCATGAAGCAATACACGGAACTATTAAATAGCTTATGGTACACCCTTAGACATTTTATGGCACCAATATGGTCACGCATAACACAAGTACGGTTCGCACTTATGGTACATCAAACTTGCCTATTGGTGTGCAAGCCAGGGGTGAAATCGCCTTTGGTGACTGTTAGAACCCTTCTTATTAAAATTGAAAACAAAAGTTTGACATTCCCACCTCAAAATGAAGCCAACAGATAGGTTTTCTCATCTGCAATGTTCTAATTTTTTATTTGCAGTCTGAGCAAATTAATTTGGCTAAGCCTGTAAATTTTCAAAAAGAGGTGCTTCTGTGATAATCTGATTATTCTGAAAGAGCAAAAAGATGGATCCTATCAGAACTTATTTGGGGAGGCTTTTACTTGAAGAAATAACACCTGTGGTCATGGTTATCACGACTCCTCTTGCTGAAGAGGCTTGTCAAAAGAATGGTTTTAGCTTTGTTGACATGCTTCTCCCCTTCTCTCTTTTCCCAAGAATTGACGGTACTTTTGTATTTTTGTATTGATTACTTGGATTTAGTTAAAGAGAAGGTATATTATTCATCTATTTATTTTTGGTTTCAGTGCCTGTTCGTACTGCCAGTGACCAACCCTATAGGCTGCAAATGTTCAAGCTTCGACTTTTCTATGCTTCCAATATACGGAAGCAGAATTATGAGGTGGTTATACACCATTACTGATTATTCTCCATATTTCAGTTATTAATAAAAGCTTCTACCTTAGCCTTGCAATAAAAAGAGTTTGAAGCAAGTAGTGCAATAACTTGTTACTGTTTAATTTTATTATGTTTTTAGTCTTCAATATTTTGAGGTTTAGTTTGACACTGTAAACATCATTTAAGTGCAACTCAGTTCAGAAAAAAAAATAGAAAAAAGGGAAATGTGAACAAAGGTGTGGAGTGAAGTTTCAGTTAGTTTATACTTTATACCATATTTGGACTGCACCAGAAAAATACTAAAATCTTACAGAAAGTGGCTTTCAAAACAAAAGAGACTCAGGTGATAACAATTTCTTCTTCTTTTAAAAGTCTATACTCTTGTCAACTTTGTAGGCAGCTGAGGAGCATTTGAAGCGGGTGATATCTGATTTGAATGAAAAGAATCCTCCTGACTTGCTCTCTGAGCCACCACAGCTTGATACTGCACTTACAAGTCCGATATTTTTCCTTTTCTCTTAGCATACCCTCAAATACTTGCAACGTAGGTTGTGAATGTACTATACTACGAAAAATGTCATTATTATAAGATCACAATTACCAGGATTTTGTGATTGCTGGAGCAAAATGACTCCTCTCATGGTCAGTCTGGTAATGATATGGCTGCTGGTTTTGCCAAATGCTTACTAAGCTACAACCAAAGGAATCTTAATTGTGCAATTTCCCCCTTAATGTCATATTAAAACACAATTTACCTAAATTTGGGAGTAGTGTGTCAACTGTCATTATGCTAAACCCTAGCGGGGCATATAGGTACTTGCTGGTACAAGACCTGGAATAAATCAGCAAGGAAAAAAAAAACTTAAAAGTAACCATTTACAAAATTTATCTTGGAACTGCCCCTGGTTGGCGTCCTGCTAATTACAATGATTGGAACAGCTCTCTCGCTCTCCCTCCCTCCTCCCTCCTCCCTCATAGTTCAGTACAACTAACTCATGGCAGTAAAATAGCACATTTTATGTGATATGTGCAGAGTCAGAGTCTGATCTATCCCCTGGATGGATCAAGACATTCAACAAGGAGCTCATATGCACTGTCTCCTTTTCAGAGCACGAAAGTTTTGACCACCCTGTGGCATGTAAGATTTCCAATGTATTATTTGCATATGTTTTGTTCATTTGTAGTGTTATACTGCTTTTGCAAATTCACCTGACATTTTGTAGGTTTTAACACTCATACCTCTAGATGTTGGTTAAAATAGTTATCTTTTAATGGGTTTCATTGTTGGTTCATCCAACTTTGATGCAGGTATTTTGGTTGCATCATCTAAGGATGAAGAGCCTATCAACAAATTTACAGATTTATTTAATATGGATCAGACGCCTCCTCTTTTAAACGAAGGCGTTATGGATCCAAAGATGTTGAAACATTATGTTCTACTTCATGATAACCAAGATGGCTCTACAGAGAAGTACTATAATTTAGTTAATTATTTTATTCTTTTTTTTTTTAGTTTCCTTCTATGAAAGAGCAAATGTTGGCAACTTTGAGGGACCAGATAATAAACTTATATGATTATCTGTGAAGAAAAACCTTGTAGAAGGTTGAGTATACCAATTATTATGTTACTGTCCATTTATCACCAGAGACAGTACAAAGCAAACCCTTGTGTTTTTTGTTGCTTTGAATGTTTTTTATTGTTTTTCTTTAAGGTTTATAGTGATTTGTCTACACATGTTTCTTTTTTTGTGGATTGGCTTACTGTACTGGTTTTAAATTTCAAGTTCAGCTATTATTGTTCTGATTGTTTAGCTAATAGAAGTTTGAAATTACCTTTTTATTATGAGAAGGGATCCAATTACACCATTTTATGGTAATACATCTTGACACCGTATGTATATAAGTCATTATTGTGATTTCAAAATCCAAACAGTCGATCTGAACCATTCAACACGATCTCCATATTAAAATGTGCTTGGAAACCAAATTTTACATTTTTTGGAAATTGTTTACTATTTGTTTAGAATTTTTTAAAATTGTTGTTTTTCATTGGTCCAGAATTGTTCTGAAAACAACAATTTTGTACACATCTTAATAGATACTAAATTTTTTCCAAAAAATGTAAAATTTGGTCTCCGAGAACATTTTAATATGGAGATTATGTTGAATGGTTCGGATCGACTGTTTGGACTTTGAAATCGCATAAATGACTTGTAAACACATGATGTCAAGATGTGTCACCATAAAATGGTGTAATCGGATCCCTCCTCTTTTATTATTTTGGTGCCTTGAAACATTGACTCATTATTTTTTTTTTCTTTCTCTATTTTCTGTTTGTTCTATTTATGTAGTGCTGCTAGCATATTTGCTGAAATGAGGGGCACTTTTGGCCAGTATGACTGCAAGATGCTATGCATCAATTCTTTGCGAGAAGGAGATGAAAATAACAATGAAGTCATGTGGCTACCTTATGTAAGCAAATCACCTGGGTTCCATATTCGACACAAAATATAGCTTGTTGGACAAATTTATATCATTTTTATCTCTTTTTCAATGTCAGAGAAATTATGGCATACTTGACCATGGCAAGACATGCTGCTTGAACACTGATGATCTAAATCAGGTAATAGTTTATTGTAATAATTGCCAATTATTTTAAGTATCACTCTTGTGTGTTACCCATGTTTGGGATTAGCTAGAAAATGTTAAAGTAGGACTTGGAGCAGCTTACTGGAATTGGATTGGATCTGTGTTGGTGTGGCCCACAAAAAGGAACAAATATGAACTTAAAAAAAAGAAGGCAATTGTCTGAGAAAAAAGGCTGCCATATGAACTTTCTCTGACTGCACTTTTCGTTCTTTTGACAATGTTAAATGCTGTTTTCTTTTAAATTGTTCCAGATTAGAGAGTTTATGCAAGACCTCACCTGTAATCATATTATACCATATATGGAGCAAAAGATCCGCATCTTAAATCAGCAGGTATGTGTTTGTTGTACTCATCATTTGGAAATTGAACTATCAATAATCTTCTTTGCTTTTTTAGGTGTCAACCACCAGGAAAGGGTTTAGGAACCAAATAAAAAATTTGTGGTGGAGAAAAGGAAAAGACGATATGCCTGAAGCTCCCGATGGTCCTATGTACGGTACTCAATTGCATCTAATATTTTCTATTTACATTTCTAGCTAGGATGTCAATGGCAAGGATGCAATTTTGGAACCAGTATTTCGGCTGTTACATACCAGTTCCTGTCATAACCAGCTTGATACATGGTTTTAGTACTTCAAATTTGCAATTATCTCACAATGTTAATTCTAAATTGTACAAATCATTATGTCTCAGTTTGTCTGATTGTGCTGCACTCAACCAACCCTGAACTGTGCACTTTTGCCCCTAGTAAACCTCGATCTATACCAACTTGTTTTGATGTTTCAGTTGATGATACCAATGTACAAAAATCACGATTCTACACAGAATATTTTCCATTTAGGATTAAAAAGACAAGCCAGTATCATGATAACTGCCAACATAGTTAGCATTCTATGGTTTTCCTCTGGCACCTGATGTCAGAAAATAAAAAAGCCTGATTTGGGTTAACTCGATCTTGACCAAAATTTTGAATATGACTGATATCTTACTAAATTTTATGGTCTAGTCCCTGATTTCTCTTAGTACGCTCTAATAATATTCTTCTTGGTAAATCTATCAAACCAGTTACTTTTATCTCTCCCTTTTTTACTACAGGTACACATTTAGCTCAGTTGAGTCTCAGATTAGATTATTGGGAGATTATGCATTTATGTTAAGGGATTATGAGCTTGCATTGTCAAATTACCGGCTACTTTCTACTGATTACAAGCTTGATAAAGCTTGGAAAAGATTTGCTGGTGTGCAGGTGAAAATAAACATATTTTTTATGGAGTTTCTCTACGGGTAT
Source organism: Carex rostrata (assembly GCF_964058835.1). Taxonomy (NCBI): domain Eukaryota; kingdom Viridiplantae; phylum Streptophyta; class Magnoliopsida; order Poales; family Cyperaceae; genus Carex; species Carex rostrata. The sequence goes on from NC_135925.1 coordinate 7,215,445, forward strand.
TTTCCTTTTAAAGTTCTTGTGTTTGGTCTAGGTACTTCAGCAATCTACATCCATGGTTGTGAATTTTCGTTATATGAAGTCTCAGAATGGATTATAATATTTGAGGCATACAAGGCCAAATTATCAGATGAAGCTGATACATATACATTTGTGGACATTATCTCTGGAATAAATTTGCTAGAAAGTAATGTTAAACACAAGAATGCAATAAGATTATAAAATCAGCATCAATTAATATGGATTAGTGACTTGTGTAATTTTACTAGAACAAGATCGAACCAAAATTTTGTTACATACTCTTGACCTTGAGGCAAATTTCAAACATCATACAATATATTGAGTTATCATTTTCTACTGTAGGAAATGTGTGCACTCTCCTATTTTATGCTAGACCAGTCGAGAAAGGAAGCTGAGTACTGCATGGAGAATGCTTTCGCCACCTATTTGGTAAAAAATCATCTACTCTTCTTCTTATCTGTCTATATGCAATGATAATCTCATTTTGACAGAAGAGCTTAAAATCACATTTTTATTTACATTTTGTTTTTGGGCATTTTTATTTATTCTCAGAAGGTGGGATCTCTTGCTCAGAGAAATGCCACAAGATGTGGTCTCTGGTGGGCTGAGATGCTCAAGGCAAGAGGCCAATATAAGGAAGCCTCCAGCGTGTATACCCGTATTTCAAATGAGGTAATTGTCAAATAAATACAAGAGTTTTGTTGACTTTTACTTAATATTGCATTTCTGCTAGCTTGTATACCATCTCTGTTTGTATTGATTCAGTTCTTTCTAAATGCAAAATAATCCAGGTTAAGCGAAGTGATGTAATAAATATTGTTAAACAGACAAGGCCATACTAGTGTAAGGACCTGATTATGACTTGTACTGAAGTTAGTATGGTAACCCTTGATTGTCACCGTCTTGAAAATATTATGCATGTATTCTTCTGATTGGCTATACTTTCTTAGGAGCCAACACTGCATGCTGCAATAATGCTCGAACAAGCGTCATGTTGCTATTTGCTTTCAAGACCGCCAATGCTGAGAAAATATGGGTTTCACCTCATTCTAGCTGGTAATCGGTACTACATGTCTGATCAGGTACTGAAGATATATCCAAAATATTTGGTACATTTAAGGTTTTTAGTTGCTGGTACTGAATTGCTCTCAAATGTAGAAACAACATGCGATCAGGGCCTATAGGAATGCTCTCTTTGTGTATAGAGATAACTCCTGGAGTTACATAAATGATCATGTTCATTTCAATATAGGAAGGTAACTTCTATTTTATTGTTGCACTTCTTTGTTTTCTTTTTATCTTTGCACTTCATTGTTTGCATGTTTTAATGATTAATGTAAATCAGGTGGTATGGTTCTCTTGGGTTTCTGGATGTAGCAATCAAACATGTGCTAGAGATTCTTGCATGCGGTCACCAATCACAGACAACGCAAAATCTTTTTCTCAATGATTTTTTCAATTTTGTTCAGGTATTTATCTTTCTCTCTATCAGTAATGTCCAATACAGATGTGATGTTCTTAGTTATTTCACCATTTGATGTACGTACTGTATTTTGTATTTATAGAGCTGAGTTGCATAAAGGAGGCCAGGTTTGATCAAATTGAGGCATTAGTTTTGCAGTTGATAGTTAACTGAGACACACTATGTTATGTCAAAGCTTAATTTACAAACTCAGGTTTAGTTCACTGTCAAGGGTTAATTAACTTAGGCTAATTGAGGTTCAGTTGGCTGACTGCTACCAAACCGAGCATGGTATCATACTATTATAGTAACTAGCAGAATGGATGCAACAACCTTTGTATTGACAATATGCTCGATAATTAGAGCGCAGGAAAGAGATTTGATGTACATAAGCTCAGGCTACCTGCAATCAATATGTCATCCTTTAAAGTTATCCATGAGGACCACCGTACTTATGCATCAGCTGTTGATGTAAGCATATTTTAATCACTGCACATGCTAACTAAATTGCAAAAAAGAAAAGTTGACTGGCAGGAATTGTATGTAATTATTTGCTTTCATAGTTTGATATGCAAGAGAGCGTATGGCGAGACTTGGAGGAAGAAATGACTCCCACAGCATCTGCCCCAAGAGCTAACTGGCTGGATACACATCCTAAATCCTCCTTGAAGAAGTACGACCACTGTGTTTGTGTAGCTGGAGGTATATGTTATAACTCTTAGCCTTTCATTTTCAACTCCTTTTAGTTATTTCTATTATGTTTTCTAACCTCGTAGTAATTACTTCAGGCCTTAGATACTGGTTCAAGCTTATCTAAGTTTAATCACCACTTTGTCTTTCTTGGTTTATTTTTGTGTTGTATTTCACAACCTAATAAACATTGGTGCTACGCCAGTCATGGTACAGTAATGTTCTGTCACTAACATACGTCTTAGCATTGAATGAAATTGCAACCTGAAAGATAAACCCTATTCCAATAGGAGTTTGGTTAACACGTTATTTATTTATTTATTTATTTATGTATTTATAAATCTTTCTATGTTATGGGGTTTCAGAGGCAGTAAGAGTTGAAATTGAGCTCAAGAATCCTCTGCAGATTCCAATTCCTATTTCCAGGATTTCTCTTATGTGTGAGCTCTTAGGAAATTCTGATGCTTCAACCTTAGGTATGTTACTGGCATTTTTTAAAATATTAATGGTCAAATTTTCCTAGCAAACTATACCTCTAATATTTCTTTTAATACCTATGCAGACAATGGTGCTGCTTCATTTGCTGTTGATGAAAGCACAGGCCACACTGAGTCACCTGTTAATAGGTCAATGTCATATGCAATTATTTAATGCATACATATTTTAGAATTAAGTTTTTCCCCTTAATCAATCTTATGGAAGACAATAATGTTTATTTTGACCATCATAGGCTCATGGATGGAGATGATTCTTCCTTTAACTTGTCAAAACACGATCTAGTATTGGGTGGAGGTGAAACTAAGAGAGTATGCTTCTGTATCTTACACTCTTTTTATTGGAACTTAGCATCAATTCATCAAACTTCTTTGATGTGAATATACAAACCTCTTATTACTGAAATTAATTGTTGAATGGAGACTGTAATTGAATTTTAGGTAAAACTGAAGGTTACACCTAAGGTGGAGGGTATTTTGAAAATAGTTGGTGTGAGGTGGACATTGTCTGAATCAGTGGTGGGGTATAGGTACTTTGAGGCCGACACAAAGAAGAAAACAAAAGCAAAAAAGGGAGCCAGGATTTCTTCAGGGAAAAATCTCACTCTAATAGTGATCAAGGTCCGATCCTTATAATTTATGATAGGTCAAAGAGGAATTTACCAAACTTTAAAGACCTATATGGCTATATGTACTGACCAAAATATTATCATTGTCCGTTGATTTTTAAGCATCTTAAATATGCAATACTAACTTAAGGTTACTCGAGTGATGTGTACAAATTGTAACTGCATCTTTCTTAGATTCTTAATTTAATTGATCAATATATTAGATCCTGAGAATGTGTTTTTATTTTACTTTGTACTATGGATATTTAGGGCATAGCGAAACTGGAAGGGCGCATTGATGGGTTACCGGCAAAAGCATTTATGGGTGATTTGCAGCTTCTCAATTTGAAATTGAGAAATACTTCAGAATCAGCTGTCAAGGTATTAACTGTTTTAATTTTACTCTTGTACAGCATGTTAAAAGTACAAAACCCTTGAAGGAAAATGATTTTGTAAAATTGTCAACAATGACCAAACTAAAAAAAAGGCATCTTGAAGATGTTGCTGGACTTTGACATACATTAAGTTCAAGAGATTGGTATTATGAATTAATTCAGACATCCAGCTGATATTTCTAATATCATGTTTCAAGAGCAGGCAAATATACTCAAAAGCTTCAGTCAAGGAACATAAGGTTTTATTTTAACATTTCAGAACATAAAAATGAAGATAAACCACCCAAGATATTTGATCCCTGGAAACTCACGTGAGACAGATCTGAGCATTCCCCAGTGTTTAGGAGAAAAGAATGCACATGAAGAAGAACGATATAATCTGACTGATAACAAGGATACATACAAGAATCTTCTGTTTACTTATACAGAGGTAAGGAAATACGAGGTCTACTAATCAATTGCACTTTCATCTGGCAATAAAGCCCAAATTAGTCCGACTGAGCTTTTACTAAACCTATGGTGTTCCAATATTCCTTTTGTTAACCACATACCTTTGTTATTCCTCAACTGTGCAATTGTGAATTAATCTACCCTCAGTAGTGCACCTACCAGAAAACATGCTAAATAAGAATTACCCTGGCTAAACTTTTATCACGAAACTGCTATATATACCATGTGTCTACATTTGTTTTGTTGTCTTGTGCAGAGTAATGTGGTACAAGGGGGAGAGACATTTTCATGGCCTATTTGGTTTCATTGTGGAACTCCTGGGAGGGTTTCTTTGTTAATATCAATATATTATGAAATGGAAAATTCTACCAGTGGCATGACCTATAGAACTCTGCGGATGCATCACATCTTGGAGGTGAGTGCCAAATCCTCTTGAAAATCTAATACTTTTTTCACTTATTGTCAGACGCTGCCAATCTTTGCGTATGAATCATTCAGTTCATGCGCACATTAACTACTAAGCTGTAGGTAAGTTTTCATGTAATACAAAAAATAATACATCTTTAGTATTTTATAGTTGAAACAAATTTTGATTTATATACCGGCATATTACAGATTCCACCATTCTTCTTCCCAATAATAGATCCCATTAGTTGAAGCTGTCATAAACCTTTGTTATTCTTCTGTCGTGTGGAGTTTCATGTTTCTACATGTACCAGCCAATTTTGGTAGATAGCTAGGCCAGCTGTGTGCTAAGATTTCCATGGTTTGGCAAAAGGATTTAAACATCAATTTGGTAGACCATAACAAAATGCAGGAAATTTTGTCGTATTCAAGTCAAATTCCAATCGGCTCGAGCAAAAGAAGAAAAACAAGGTCTACACACAAAACCTAGGAATAAGTCTTTAGCTCATGTAATTAGGAAGAGAGAATTAACATGACACTTGAATATTTATGACTTGCAAAAAAAATGAATAGTGTTTTACTTTACCAAAGTTCTTCAAAATTTGGCACTGATCCAGTCTTACTGAATCCAGCAGTTTTGGCCCAATACACAGGAGTTTCATTTAGTTTTCTTTTCATGGCTTGGTATTTGAAAATACAGTTCCAGCACATGCATATACTTTCCGGTAAAAACACCAATTAGGGAATCTAAGAGGCAACAATAATTCTGTAGTGACTAATCCTTTCCTCATTTTCTTCTGTAATGTTTATTTAACCTGTAGGTATTGCCATCACTGGATGCATCTTTTGTTATCAGCCCATGTCCATCAAAGCTCAAAGAATACCTTGTTCGGATGGACATTGTAAACCGTGCTTCGTCAGAGTCTTTCTCATTGCACCAGCTGTCATGCGTGGGTGACAAATGGGCCATTTCAACATTACCATCATGCACCGATATTACATCTGTTCAAACTGTACTTGCAGGCCAGGCCTTGTCATGCTTCTTCAAAATTCAGGTTAGGGAAACAGGACAGTTGAGATTGATCTAGAGCTCCAAGGATAGAATACATGAACAGTTTCTTTTAATATGATAAAAGAATTAAAATGATGAGTTTGTGATTGGATGTGAACAAATTGAGGGCATGCTAACAACAACAACAAAGCCTTCAGTCCCAAACAAGTTGGGGTAGGCTAGAAATGAATCCCAACCGGAGTCACAAGGTCAAGGTAGGTTTCCATTATGAAATTGAGCAAATTGATGGCATGCTAACAAAATGTATTTTCTTTTTTAGGATCTTAATGGTGTGACTGAGGGGGAATGCACTGGACATAGAAGTGATATGATGATGGGTACTGAAGGAAGCAGAGAACAGTTGTTTGATATTTCCAAGTCTCCACTGGTTGATTTCCATTATCAGGAGAGGCATCACCAGAACAAGTTAGCCAAGGTATATCATCAGCTTTTCACCAAAATGCAAGATGACAAGCACACTTGTTGATGATTTGCCCTTTCGGGCATAAATGTATTTCTCTGTTCAGTGCAGTTGTAGTTTATGTGAAATCAATATTTAATAAAGAGTTCAAGTATAGACACTGTACTTTGAATAAATTGTCCCTGACCCAAAAGAAGAACACAGACACCCGCAAAAATGCATTTCTGGTGTTGGTGTAGAAATCGTTGATGGAATTTTTTGGCGTAGTTTATTTATTTTCTCTTGTTTTTGGATTTGTGGTTTTTTATTGCTCAGGGATCAGAAAGTCTTCTAGATTTCGTTCTTATATCCAAAGCCATTGGGAGTAATTTTGAGACAGAAGCAGGGTCTAGCCATCAATTGCTATCCCATCATATGTGCCATTGCAGGCTAGTCTCTAATCTCAATTATTTGATTCTTTTTGAAAGATATAGTTATTTCAGACATCATGCATGGCGACTCCAACCTCATGCAACTTATATACCAAATATAGTGCATATTTTTTACTGTGAAATATGCTATTTTCTGTTGAGAATCTTAATTTCAGAGTTGAGAAGTATTTCTTCAGTTTTTTTTTAAAAAAAATATGAACTTGTTAATCAAGAGCTGAATAGACCGGATGAGAAATAAAGGAGATCAGTCAGTAATGAACTAATGATGATGAATGTAATTTTTTCAGTGTTACAAGAAAGAGTTCGATATCATGGCGTATGGGTGGACCCTACACAATTTACCATGACTTCTCTAGTTCCATTTGTGAGGTTGATCTCCATGTAGATCTCCTCAACTGCTCTCCAAACCAAGTAAATGTACAAGTCTCAACATTTGACTATACACCAGACATGACCGAAAACACTTCTAGTGATTTGAATGGCGCCTCCAGTTTGTCAACCAAACAAAGTGGTTGGTCTGACATATCTCTAGAAAATGATATCAGGGTAATGTCCAGCCCAAAGAAGGTGCAGAAGTACCACAAGTCAACTTCTGAAAGTGCACCCCCTTTTGTGTGGTGTGGATCGAGTGCCATACAACTTAGTTTGGAGCCTGCTTGCGCAGCTAGGGTTCCACTAAAGGTTTGTGTTTTTGCACCTGGTACATACAATTTGTCAAATTATGAGTTGCGTTGGAAGGATGTGGAGGGGCTTAGTGGCGGCAGTGAAGGACAAGGGCATCCTTTCTATCTCACTGTGCTTGAGGGACCACATGGAGAAGTTACACCAGTATGAATATTGTTTTAGTAATTTATTGTTGATCTTTTTATATCTGTACATCATTTTTTCTATATATTGACAAAAAAAGTAACATATAGCTGGCTGGGTAAAATTTTGATAGTGGTGCCTTTTATCTCGAAAGATCTTTTCCGTTTCTTCCCATAGTTTCTCTTCTCTTTTCCACCTTTGTTGTAATGTTTTTAATGTAGTACCTTTGGCCATTGAACTTCTATTTTTTAATTTATTATAAAGTGAACTAGGAGATTTGACTGAGAGGGATCTGTTGAATATGGAGAGGTTCATCGGTTGTCTTTGGATAAATACATCTTTTGTAATGATTGAAAGCGAGGAATTTATAATTTGCTGTAATATTGTTTACGCCTTTTATTCTATAATTTTACTTCGTAGACAATTGTTTGGATGAGCCAACGTGAGTGCAATTGTTCAAGAGTATATACCGAATAGGAACCATTTTTTAGTTAATATGAAGTCATAAAGTAGTGGACCACACCGTGTGGTACGGTACTACAGAGGATACACGTCCTGAAGAACCGTAGTTAGGGGTGCAACCGGGTCGGATATTATCTGACCATATTTGAATTTGTATTCAAAAATTTGATATGGATATCCGAATATCTGTGCGGATACGGATATGGTTTTAAATTTTAATAATATGTATCCAAATAGTAGATATATACTATAGTTTAATATATATTATGAAAAAAATTATGTTATTTACTATTATAAAAAACAGATATCCGTATCTGTCTAATAAAATCGAATATGGATATAGTTTTATCACTATCCGATCCGTTTGCACCCCTAACCACAATGTTTTACAACAGATTTTTTTTCCGGATGCTAGTGTTATAGCGTCCATTCTTTTTTTCTACTTTGCTTAGTTCAATTGGTAGAAATTTTTATTTAAAAAAAAAAAGTAGAAATAATCTTTTAAAGTTGGATATTTTTTCAAAATTAGATGTGGAATTGTTTATCAATTGTTGAAAAATATAGACAATAACAAACTAAACATAGCCTCACTCAGAATGAGTGAGCTACATTGCAATGTACACTGTCTATTGTGTTTTAATTCAATAATCGTTGGATTTGTGTTAAGATGTGTGCTGATGATGGTGCTGAATGAGAATGAACGGAGTGCTCCCGTTAAATTTATTAATGAGCGTGATCTCTCTTTTTCCTTTCTCATCTTTTTTTTTGTTTTTTTTTGTTTTCTTTTTTGTTTTGTTTCTCCACGACCCTTTTTGTTCATGACTATTTCAATATTAATTGTATGGCAAAAAATAAACTAAAACCTACAGAATTTTTCCCGTTATGGATAGTATGAGTGTTTCAAATCTATATCATTTTAGAATAATTATATTGATCCCCTCACCCCTGTCCCCCCATTTAACCCCGCACTTTATCTCTCTCCAAATTAACTCCCTAAACTGCCTTTTATCTCCGCATTAATTCCTCTAAGAATTTTCATTTATCCCCGCATTAATTACTGCCCTTTAATAGCAATCCCCGCATTAATTAACAAGCCCCACATTAATTATACTGTCCTCTAATAACAATCCCTCATTAATTATACTATCATTTAATAACAATTCCCGCTAATAAATATTTATCTGTTTATTGATGTTTAAAAAAGTATTTATCATTGTTCTGACAAGTATTTATCCTTATGTCTGAGAAGTATTTATCATTATCCCTGACATGATAATACTTTTATTTGATTAAACATTACTTATTGACAAGTTCAAGAACAAAGTTCAAGAAAGTATTTATCGTTGTTCTGACAAGTATTTACGATTATATATGGGAAGTATTTATCATTGTCACAGATGTTTTACTGTAAGTTGCAATTATGTCATAGAAATATTTATCTATGTAACATAAAGTATTTATTCATGTAACATAAAATATTTATCATTATGTCTGAGAAATATTTATAATTGATATTTTACTGAAAGTTGCAATTATGTCTGATAAGTATTTATTCCTGTAACATATAGTATTTATCAATGTATCATAAAGTATTTATCCTTATGTCTGAGAAGTATTTATCATTCATATTGTACTGAAAGTTGCAATTATGTCTGATAAGTTTTTATCCATGTAACATAAAGTATTTATCAATGTATCATAAAGTATTTATCCTTATGTCTGAGAAGTATTTATCATTGGGTGAAGGGATAGTTTATTTAATGGTCCCCAGTTGTGCGGGGACAATCCAGAAAAAAATGGAAAATTTGTGTGGGGATAAATGACAAGTATTTATGAGGGGATTGTTTATTTAATGATCCCCAATTGTGCGGGGATGATTCAAAAAAAAAGGAAATTTTGTGCGGGTACAACTAATGGATTGATTTATTCTTTTCTAAATAGAGATCATTGCATAGGGATTAACACCTTGCAAATTCACGATAAATACTTTGATGCTTCAAGTTAAATACTAACAGTTTTTGCGGAGTATTAATTATTGAGCGGTCCCCCCCATGATATTTTTGGCAGTTTGTGCGAGGTTTTTTGCGGGGATAGACCTGCGGGGATTGTTATCAGGATCCATTATTTTATGATGATCGGGTAGTTGAAAAAAAAATAGGTTGACGCAAGAGTAAAAAACAATGTCAAAACAATAAATAAATAAATACATAACGTCTGCAACGGGTTTTCCATTTTTATCTACTATTTATATAAAGGACCAAATTAAATTATTTATGATGTTTTTTTTGTGGTTTCAGCATTCTAAATTAAAAATATGGTCTGTTGTAGTCTATTTGTTACCAATGGAATGGTACACAAAAATTTCTGTTATATTTAATAATTTTTAGAAATTGTATTTTTACCCCCATTTTCAAACTGAGAAAAAAGAATGTCGACCTTTTAATACTGGTCTGAAGATAAAACAAAATGATAGAATGCATAATACGCTCTTTATTTCTAAATTTTGTAGAAGCAAATTGCTGTTGATGATTTTTTTTTTGGCATTTTTACATTAATAAATTTTATTATTTGTTAGTATAGAATGATTCTAAATTTTGAATTACATATGATACTATTATAATTTTGGGATCAACTAACAGTCCCCTACTTCAGTCTCCTAAATGTTCTCCTAACTACTTGATATATAAAGTGCAATGAGGACCACTAATTACTTGGGGGACCACTTACATTTGTGAAAATTACAACTGGCGCGTGCATGTATTTTATACATGCAAGTATTACCATATAATATATTAAGTATTCATACCTATGACATTAAGTATTAAAAAAAAATGGACATCAACTTTATTTTCTCTCTAATCACACACCCATCTTTTACTTATTTTTAGAAGTTGATTCTTTTTGTCCGTTTAATCTCGTCAATATTTCTAACAATATGTGAGGAATTTTGCGAATATAAAACTACGAGCATCTTCTACGTAATTTTCTCTTTCAAATGAGATCCATGATGAAGTACTTTTGAATTCTTGGTCGTTCAAGTATTCATACCTCGGTGTGCAAGTATTCATACATTGTTAAGTATTTATTACTAATATGTCAAGTATTCTGCTTTAAATGCTGAGTATTCATATCTACTTCATGTGGCTTTTACTTGTTTATATTATTATTTTTTTTATATATACTTTATCTGAATTATTGATATCTAAAAAATTTAGTATTAATACTTATGTGTGATATCTATCATCTGAAGTATTCATTTTTAACTATTGAAGTATGAATTTTTAAATTGACAATATTCAAACTGTAAATATATGAAACGATAAGTAACAATAGTTAAGACATAAAGTATTCATGTCTACTTCATGTGATTTTTACTTGTTTATGTTATTATTTTTTCATACATAAGGATATATAAAAAACTTAGTATTATTACTTATGTGTGATATCTATCATATGAAGTATTCATATCTAACTACTGAAGTATGAATTTTTAAATTGACAATATTCAAACCATTAAAATATGAAACAGTAAGTAACAATAGTTAAGACAACAAGTATTCATATCTACTTGATCAAATTTTGTTGTTACTGTGATGCATATGTTCTAATAATTTTTAAGACATGAAGTATTCATATCTACTTAGTCAAATTTTGATGTTACTATAATGATATGTTTTACTAATAATTAAGACAGGAAGTATTCATATGTACTTATTTATGTTATTATTCTTTTCATACATACTTTATGTGAATTATTGATATCTAAAACACTTAGTATTCATACTTCTGCGTGAAAGTGTGTATTGGTATGAAACAATATTTAACTTTAATTTTATTGATATTTATAGATAATAATAACCATATTAACATTTGTATTCATGGTATTAACCATATTAACATTTACAGAAATTAATGATATTAACATATAATGCGGAAAATATTCATATTTATACATTAACATAGAAATATCTATATTGTAAAATATGTTGTAAAGTAATACTAATATTTAACAAATCAAGAAAATAACAAATATGCTACCACTTGCTTTCATAATTATTTCACATGACATCAATTTTGTAAGTGTTCAAGCATTCATACATATATTTATAAACAAGAATATACATACATAAGATGTAAAGTATTCATATCAACTAATACATAATCATGAAAACACTATACATTATTCAAATTAAGAACCAAAATTATTCATAACAAAAATAATTAAATATGTTACATCTAATAGCTCTTAAAAATAAGACACGTAAATCACTTGTATCACCTGATACCAATTATGTCCAAATTTGCAAGATAATGGGCAATCAAATTATGTCACCCACTTGTGTACACGCACTTGAATCTCTGAAGAGAAACCAAAAGGTCTCAAGCCTGCAAAACCTCACGGTGTGCATGCCAGTCACCTGTACTCCGCTTGTCACTTCAAGACTCAATTACTAGAGCTGGTCGGATCACTCTGCATCTATGTGCCACTCCAATCAGCACCATAGCAGCCATTTACAGATCTACACTAACGCTTGCGTTAAGCTCAATGACGCTGCTCTACCGTACACATGTACCGCCTGATTCATACATAAAGAAATGCGGGACTAGTACATATGTCTGTGCCAGTTTGGTATGAGCATGTATTCCTTGTTGGCATGCTAATTCTGTTATGTATCAGTCCCACAGTTCTTCGTACCAGCCATCAATTTTGTACCATAATCAATTCGTACCAGTCTGGTATGAGGAGCAAAGTTCAATACCAGTAAATCCATAAACTTGAAAAACTACAACTCCAGTATGCTTCTAGTTTGCTTTTGTTGCTTCTTCAAGATTTGCATACCATAACTTGACACTGGACGAAAAGCAAATTTCATCAGAAATTTGTCATTGATCCTCTTACAATGAGAAATACAATTATTAAGAAAGAAGATTTCATAACTTCAACCTATTGATCTGAAGCACTAAGCGGAGACATCCGAGCAATCTGGGGTCTGAGGTAGCGGCTACGAAGTCGATCGCACCTTTCCCCTTTCAATAAATTGATCCTTGACGTGGCAGCTACCTGTCAGTCGATCTTGATTAAGATGTGATTCCCTTGTTGAAACTTGAAATCCATATTGATCTGCAATTTAGGAGTTTAAATTTCTCGTTTCAACCGATCATGCACGTTGTCTTCATTGGTGAGGAATTGGAGAGTATTTAGTATGAATTCTTTATGGATTTGGCACATCTTAAGTAGGTTGAGGTTGAATTAAACCTACTAAACTCCAGGTGCAACGAGAAATAGTAAATTTCAAAAGTTTTACTCAAATTTCTTACAGTTGGGAGGGTCAGTGAAGAGAATCTAGTCAGCTTCATGAAATTAATCGAGGTGATCAGATTCGCTTCCCAAGCTTACTTCATCTCCTCTAGGTACACGCTCCTTGTGCTATCTAAGAAGCTGTGCGGTGCTTGAGCAACCAATCATACTTTAGAAATACCAGATGGAGGAGCAGGAGTACGTTGGGATAGTGGATCGGAGGCTGCTCAGAGTGGAGGAAGGCAGAGATGGGTGGTGAAGCTCAGGACAAAGTGGATCGGAGGCTGCTCAGAGTGTTGATCGGAGGCTGATCGGTGGTGGATCAGAGGCTGATCGAAGGTTGCTTAGAGTGTTTATCAGAGGAAGGCAGAAATGGGGAAGTGAGGCCCCATTGACGGTAAGGACTGGGGAGAGAGAGAATGGAGTGGAGGAAGGTAGGGAGGTAAGGCTCCATTCACAGTAAAGACTAGAGATGTGCTATGCGTCGCAGGAATGAAGAAGAGAGAGAATGGAGTCTCATCTTGCTGTGTTTTTTATGGCCATCTTTTATTTAAGCTTTTTTCTAGAAGGTGAACTCTTACTTTTTTTGAATCATGGGTTGCCAATTGCCGCTAATCTTTTCTTTTAAGGAAGTTAAACTATCGCGGGGACGATTAGGGGACCAGACAGCGGGGTACAAAATCTTTACTCTATAATTTTTACATTAGTTTTTAAGTTTTCTTATAAATATGCTCGCCGAGTCTTGATGAATGGAAATCTACAATTCATTTTTATTCACGAAACTCAGATCTGATTTGTGGATCACTCACGGGACTACGGGAGGCACACAGAAAAAGATCGTTTGAAGTTTCTGATCCACAAGACCACAACAGTTTGTTTTTACATATATTACAAATTATTTTGAAGGACTAATAACCACAAATATTAGTACGTAACCTTTCAATTGCAATGACAATTAATACGTAATTTTGTAAGTTAAAAAAATAAGTAAAAAAAATCAGAGCGACACGCATACTAAGTCTGTGTGCCGCCTCCAGTGACATGTTTATACTAATTTTCTAGATTTTGTGAAATCTTACTGCTTTATTAGTTTTATTATTTTAAAATGCTACAAATAAAAAATTCGACACATGCTACCAAAATATATTTAAAAAATATATAAAGTTCAAAGTAACTAATCAATTTTGTTCCATGATTGGTAATAATCTATGCTCAAACACCAAAAACAAAAACGAACAAAGAAATAAAAAAGTGGCCGATTAATCAACAATGCGAAGTTTGTCAAAAAATAATCGAATTTGATAGCTGATTAATTAGTTTGATGGTCGGCTAGCGGCCAATTAATTATTATTATTATTATTATTATTATTATATGTAAAGTAATCTTTTGAAAAAAATGTATGTAATATGTGACGGTTTGTCCGTTAATTTCCATCTGTCGGCCTTTACGATGAAACTTTATAATACTTATTGGAATATTATAACCTGAATTGTTCTATATTTTTTTTTTAAAGCTTACTGGTGCTGTTCGGCTAGAGAGGATTAAGTTTTTTTAACGCTCATTAGACTCTTAATCCATGTTAAACCGTCCGAGCAGCTACTCCTTAGCAAGATTAAAGGATTCTCCTTAGTCCAAATTCTTAATCTAGGGTTCTCTCTCTTTAAGCATTTTGACCTCCTTAAGAAAAAGTGTATTTTTCTTTTTACAATTTCACCCCAGTAGACGGTCTCCTTAAGGCCTTCACATTTCTTTTCTATTTTTTATTGTATTCTTCCTTAAGGAGAGGAATACTTCCCTAGATACAAGAAAGAAAGAAAAAGAAAGCTTATCTTTTTGACGTCAGATTCACGACTTTCCGACGAACAACCTTCAAATCTGACACCACACGTGCATTCTTCTCAATGTGTTCTCTCCATTGACACCCACTTGCCAAGTCGTGAGAGGAGTTCAAACTTTCAACTTTTAAATAATTACAGTTTTAGAACTTTTCCTCTTAACCATGTTACTGCCTCATCTTAAATTCGGCCATTTTTATTAATATCATACAAAAAAAGTTAATTTTATAAATGTCTCTGCCATTTTTTTTTTCAAAATTGCCCCGATCGTTAGGCCTGCGGGCGGCCCTAAAAATCCACCAGACCGTCCCCCACGGGCGGGTCACACCACTAGCGGACCGCCCACCCCCCTGGCGGTCCTCTCTTCTTCTTTTTTTTCTTTTTTTTAGAGATCTTAGTATTTTGATTTAAATAATTTTGTAAAGAAAAAGTTTTCTTTGTTTAGAGTGTATGCTAAAAAATAAGACATTTAATATATTTATGAAGTGATGTCGTAACTCTTTACTACGATTTATATAGGATATGCGCATGTGAATCAAATCTGCAACTCACATGCATTGTTTTAACTTTTGTCAAATCAACGTTTTACTTTCGTCAAATCACCACTCAAAAAAATAAAAGAGCAAACCGGAACACCACACTCAAAGAATCCATATCTTATGGGACCCGAGGTGTAATTTATATAAACAGTCCAGATTAATTCTCAGCCGAAATAAATTCAATGTCTTAAAAAAATATAAGAATACTAGTATCATACCCGTGCGTTGCAACGGGGACATATTATAAGAAAAAAATATCAATGAAAATAATAATTATCTACAATTAAGACACATGTTAATAGAAAATTTATATGATTCTTTATTTTTAATAAATCGTAAACTCTGATAACAATTTGATGATGTGATGATTCTTTATTTTTAAGTACCAATGATATCAAATAATAGCTCGATTCGAATCTAATATCATACAAAAATTCAATATCAACATATAATGATATCAAAAAATATAAATAAAAAGTATTATCGTGTGTATGTATAGGATATATACACACACACATATTATAAGAGAAATATATATTCACACACACGTTCCAATTTATATTATTCTTCTTCTTTGTTTCTAATTTAGAATATACACATACACACACACACATTGATATATTATATATTGGAAATATATTCTAAATTGCCCACAACAATATGTATAGAAACAAAGAAAGAGAAAGAAGAAAATAAAAAAAAATAGTTTCCATTGTGATCCATATAGAAACGAATAAAAAGTAAGGAAACAAAGAAATAAAAAAAATGGAAGGTAGAGTCTTCTTAATTGAAGAGGAGAAATATGGAAACAAAGAAATAAGGAAATAGATAAATATATCGCTAAATTTCAGATTTGTTCAATTTTAATTGTAACGTATTGTGTGGCAGCACATGTGGTGAGTATGTTTTTAACTAAATTTAAACTTTTATACATAAATCAGATGTATTTAATCAAAAGAAGATAAATTATGTAATTGGAGGGCTGAGATTAAATCCGAAGTTTCATCTTTCAATCGTAGCCGTTGGCGGATCGGACACCCAACGTGCTTAATAATAGAATGGAGATGTTTCAAGATGCATGCCAAGTTAAAAAACGATTTAGATTTTATAATTGAACCTCAGGTATCTAGGATCTGAATTCCACACTCAATAGCGCGCAATAGCGGTGAAATAAAGGTGCAATAGTGTTTTTAGACCTCTGTTCATGCACAAGCACCCTAGAATGACCTCTGGTATGGTACCAAGTCCAAACTCAGCAGCCAAGCACTAGGGGGTATAGTGTAATGCACTAAAAACATCAAATTTGACCTCTGATGGTAAATCATCAAGTCTGGACTGATACAGGGATCAAACTGCAAAAAAGATTACACCAGCATGTAGAGCATTCAAAAATACACAAAATTGATACAAATTTCAGTTTATTTGAATTTTTCTACAATTAGTTATGAATTTCCAAAGTTTAGCTTTCGAAAAAACTTTAAACAGCCATAACTTTGGCTAAGAAAGTCGGATTTGCGCATATGACGACTTTTCGAAAAAGGGGGGACGAGACGGATCCGAATATCATCCGGGGATTATCCCCGCTTATTCAAAGCATCAGAATTTCAAAAAAACATTGTTTAGGGCCTCAAAAATCCAGTTTAAGTTTTCGTTCGATGGTAGTCATTAAAAAACAGTGATTTTCAAACCATCTTAATAAATAGTAAAAAAATTCAAACAAATATAAAATTTGGTCTCCAAGCACATTTTAATATATATTAAACATTTATCGATTTGGATTGGCTATTTGAACTTCGAAACTAGAGATATGAGCGCGAATTAAAACACCCCGTTTAATTTGCGAAGTAGCGTAGCCTTACTCTACATGTATATATATGTATATGTATATATTTATATATAGTGTGGCTAATTTGCTACCGGAAGCACTTCGACCGAGGTGCTTCCGGAGCTATATTAACATATGTGATGTTCAAACAACAAATCCAAACCGTTAGATGTTTAATCTATATTAAAATCTACTTGGAGACCAAATTTTATATTTTTGGAATTTGTTTACTGTTATCACATTATTAGACCTATCATTTCGACTTGTTTCCATACAAAAATCTATGTTTTGAACCAACAAATAGTGCCTTTTACATTGAATATCCATAGAATGTGGTACTGCTAAGTTTTGGTTCTTACTTTGCAGGAATCAGGCGAAATTGGGCAAAATCAGGCAATTGGCAGACTTCAGGAACCTATGATGCGACCCTCACTCATGCCTTGCGACCCAGGTGATGCGACCCTCACTCATGCCTTGCGACCCAGGTGATGCGACCCTCATCCCAGCCTTTGCGACCCATATGATGCGAGTCGCATCCACCTGATGCGAGTCGCATCAACTGTTGCCGCCCAGTTCAAATTAAACCTGACAAGCCCAAAGTCAGCTCTGTTGCCTATATAAGGAGGTCCTATGCCAGAATTTCGAGAGCCTTTTTTCCCCCTTTACATTCCAGAACACTTAGAGAGCAGAGATCAAGAGAGAAGAAGGAGATTGGAGCTTACTTGAAGAAGAGGAGAAGAGAAGATTGCAAGATTCTCTCCAATCCACCTTGGATCTTCGAGCTTCATCATGATCTGCCTATTCTATCTCTCTTTTATGCTTTGTTTCATCATGACTGAGTAGATCTTTAGTTCCTAGGGTTAGGATGTAGTCTCATAACTTTGTCTTTGAGTTGCATGTTGATTTGATCTAAGTTTGAACTTGTGTGATTCTTTGTTTGAGTATTCATTGATTGCTTGATTGATTCTTGATTGTCTACTGTTAGATGTCTATAGCATCTCTTCTAGTAATTTGACATTGATGTTTCTTGCAATTGAGATTTAGTATTTGAAGTAGATTTATGATCAATAGTAGCCGAGAGGTGAATTTTCCATAATTGAAAGGTTGTGGATACTTCTAGCAAACCAGACAATCAATTTAGGTTAGATACCAGTAGGTGAGAGCCACAGGTCGAAGCCTCGCACAAGAAATCAACTTAGATACAAACACATGTCAGCTCTGCTCGAGGGCCATGCGACCCGCATCAGAGATGATGCGAGTCGCATCATACGGGTCGCATCAGAGATGATGCGAGTCGCATGATAGGTCCAGAGAAGGCAAAGTTTGAGATGAAACCTGAAACCCTGGGAGCGCCCCTTTTATCATTGTTCAAAACTAAAACCTTTAATTGTTTTCATTCACTATTAATCGAATTGCTACTTGAAATTAGGAAATATAGACAAACCAAACCCAACTTTTCACACTTCTAGTACCTAACTCGGATTTGTAGGAATTTAGAATCGAATTAAACCGTCCCTGAGGATCGATACCTTAATATACTGTACGGATAGGGTTGTGCACTTGCAACCCTAGACGAGAGTAGATTCAAGGTTTAAACTGGTATAGCTTGCTGTACCTGAGACTTTGTAGCCTACCTTTGTAAGCGAACAAGTTTTTGGCGCCGTTGCCGGGGACGGCTATCAATTCCTTTCTAGATTTACACTTTTCTTAGTTAATCTAGATTTTAGTTTGTATCTTTTCTTTTGCTTTACTTCTTTATTACTAAAAACTGGCTTTCATCCCCCCTCCTGCAGGTAAATACAAACTGACTTACCAACTGAGGAGCAGAGGACCACTCTTTGACGAAACACCTCCAGAAGACACAGTTCCTGCTCAGACCTCAACTGAAGCGACCCGCATAGAGGTTGACGCGACTCGCATCACAACTGAAGCGACTCGCATCACAACTGAGGCGACTCGCATCACAGAGACAATGTCAGAACATCCGAGCAGGGAGGACAGGGATGCAGAAAGAAATAGAGAACGAGAAGATTTGACTGACCAGTCTGACGACGACATGGATGTCTTCATGCCAAGGACCTTGCGAGAGTTCAATGTACCAAGGGCTGGAGATGTGAGAGGTGCAATCCGGCTGCCACGCATTCCGGGACAACAGCCCAACTTCAATCCGGGGGTTGTCAACATGGTGCAGCAGAACACTTTCCATGGACTCGACCACGAGGACCCGCACTCCCATCTCCAAACATTCCTCGAGTGCATCACGACCATCAAAACCAACGGTGAGAATGCTGATTACACCAAGCTTGCTCTATTTCCTTTCACTCTTAGGGACAAAGCAAAGAAATGGTTAGGATCTTTACCTAGGGACTCAGTTTTGACTTGGAGGGAATTGTCCAAATTGTTTCTGACCAGATTTTTCCCTCATAAACGAACTGCCAAGGTAAGACATGACCTGACCAGCTTTAGTCAAATTTTTGATGAACCCTGAATGAGGCATGGGAAAGGTTTAGAGAACTGCAGTACTCTTGTCCACACCACGGTATACCAGACTGGCTCTTGATCCAAACGTTTTATGACGGCTTGAACGAGAGCACTCGTGCTTACGTCGACGCTGTTGCTGGAGGAGCGCTGATGTCAAGGGAGCCTTTAGAGGCTATGAACTTGATAGACAGCATGGCGCAGAACCAACAATGGTCCGGCCGTGACAACTCAAGACGAAGAGGAGGCCAAGGAGGTGGCAAGTACAAGGTAGATCACATCACGGCTCTCACCGCTAAGATGGACGCCATGCAGAGAGCGATGGACAAGCTCAGCGTCAAAGCAGTTGAACAGCAACCTCAAGCATGCGTCATGTGTGGTGATGAGAGACATGCTTACGAGCAATGTCCATTGGTGCAAGCTGATGAGGAGAGCGAGCAGGTCAACTCCATCAACAATGAACCTTCCTTTTTTCCAAAACCTCCCTTCAACCGATCCTACTCCAAGGATCCAATGGAACAACAGAATTGGAATAGGAATCAAAACAACCCTGCGCCTTTCAACAATGCTCCCAGGCCCCCTTTCACCAACCCCACCAACAACAATAACTCCTTCATCAATCCATCATCTGGCAACAACTGGAACAATTCTTCTGGAGGAGGCAACAACAGAAACTTCTACCAAAACGCCTCCTTCCCCAATCAGAACAACCGAGCACCTCAAGCTGGCCCTTCCAGACCATATGTGCCTCCCTATGCGACGAACTTCACACACGAGCAAGGGAAGATGAACCAAATGATGTGGGAGCAAATGCAATCGATGGCAACTCAAATGGCCACCCAAAGCAAATTGTTGGAGCAACTGAGTCATATCGTCACTTCTAGCCAACCTCAACCTGGAAAGCTGCCCGCACAACCAGAACCAAACCCCAGAGGAGAAGCTAAGGCGATCACACTGAGGAGTGGGACCCAGTACGATGAACCAGCCTTTCCAACTGATCAGATTCTAATTGATGCGACTGGCACCACCACTGAAGCGACTCGCACACCCACCGATGCGACCAGCACCACCCCAGTGCGGCTCGCAACATCACCTGAAGAACCTGTGGATGCGACCCGCAATGGTACCATGCGACTCGCATCCAATGAATCTGACAGAGAAAAAGGGAAAGGAGTTGAGAAATCAGCACCTTACAGACCACCTGTGCCCTTTCCCCGACGATTAGCTGAGAACAAGTTGAACGCACAGTTCGCGAAATTCACTGAGGTGATCAAAGGCCTGCAAATCACGATCCCGTTCACCGATGCCTTGACTCAAATGCCCTCTTATGCCAAGTTCCTGAAGGATATCCTATCCAACAAGCGAAGCTTGGGGGGAAATGAAACGGTGAAATTGACAGAACAATGCAGTGCCATTCTGAAGAGCGATCTACCTCCCAAATTGGACGACCCAGGTAAGTTCTCCATTCCTTGCATCATAGGAAAGGCGACAATCAGGAAAGCTATATGCGACTTGGGAGCAAGCGTGAGTCTCATGCCACGCACGATCTACGAGCGAATGGGAGTAGGTGAGCTCAGGCCTACGCGAATGTCGTTACAGCTGGCAGACTCCTCGGTACGGTTACCACTTGGCATTGTGGAAGACGTACCAGTTCAAGTCGGTAAGTACTTTGTGCCTGTCGACTTTGTGGTCATGGAGATGGAAGAGGATAAAGAAGTCCCGATCATCTTGGGACGACCTTTCCTCAGAACAGCAGGCGCAATCATCGACGTCTCTCAAGGAACGTTGACCATGAACTTCGGAGGAGAGAAAATGTGTTTCCCAATCGACCGCGCCATGAAGTATCCTTCAACCGAATCTTGTTTCCGAGTAGATGTGCTCGAAGAATGCCTGACGGATTTGGTAGAAGACTACCTTCTTGAGCGGACCAATGAAAGTCTGAACACACACTTTGAATTTCTCTCTGAAATGCAAGTTGAGACAAGGAGTTCAGAAGCATGTGGAGCGGATGTGAAAGCAGCTGACCTGGGAGAACTTGGATGCGAGTCGAGTCCACCCCATGCGACCCTCATCAGAGATGATGTGAGTCGCATCATACCCAATGCGACCCACATCAATGACCAGGCAGAGAAAACCACCCCTGAGCTAAAGCCTCTTCCAGCTAATCTCAGGTATGAATTCCTTGGTCCCAATCACTCTTTCCCAGTCATTGTGAATGCTGAGTTGGATCCTGATCAGACCGCCAAACTTTTGGAAAAACTGAAGCTTCACCAAGGGGCAATCGGGTATTCTATCAATGATCTAAAAGGAATCAGTCCATCCATCTGCTCGCACCGAATATTCTTAGAGGATGATCACAAGCCATCTGTTGAACACCAGAGACGGCTCAACCCGAACCTGAAGGAGGTAGTCAAGAGAGAGATTTTCAAGCTTCTGGACGCCGGTATCATATACCCTATCTCCGACAGTAAGTGGGTGAGCCCAGTCCACGTGGTGCCAAAGAAAGGAGGGGCAACGGTGGTAAGAAATGAAAAGAACGAGCTGGTCCAAACCCGTGTGGTGACGGGACATCGCATGTGCATCGACTACAGGAAGCTGAATGCGGCCACACGCAAGGACCATTTCCCTCTGCCATTCGTTGACCAACTCCTCGAACGACTTGCATATCACTCCTATTTCTGCTATCTGGATGGTTACTCTGGTTTCTTCCAGATACCGATTCACCCACAAGACCAAGAAATGACCACTTTTACCTGTCCCTACGGTACGTACGCGTACCGTAGGATGCCATTTGGTCTGTGCAATGCACCAGCAACCTTTCAAAGAGCCATGATGGCCATCTTTTCAGATTTCATTGAGAAAGAGGTTGAAATTTTCATGGATGACTTCTCGGTGTATGGAACATGCTTCGACACTTGTCTGACCAACCTGTGCAAGATCTTGCAGAGATGTGAGGAAGTCCATCTCATTCTGAACTGGGAGAAATGCCACTTCATGGTCCAATCAGGAGTCGTCCTTGGACATGTCGTGACCTTAAAGGGCATAGAAGTCGACAAGGCCAAGATCGAGGTGATCGAGAAACTAGAGATTCCGACGAGCGTCAAAGGAGTTCGAAGCTTTCTTGGACATGCTGGATTCTACCGTCGATTCATCAAGGATTTTTCCAAGATTGCTAAGCCATTGACCAATCTGCTCATCAAAGAGTCTGACTTTGTCTTCACTGAAGAATGCGTCAAATCTTTTCGCAGCTTGAAGGAAGCTCTCATCTCAGCACCTATCCTGCAACCACCTGACTGGTCTCTTCCCTTTGAGATCATGTGCGATGCGAGCGACTACGCAGTAGGAGCTGTTCTTGGGCAGAGGAAGGGAACGATGCCGTGTGCCATCTACTATGCTAGCAAGGTGCTAGACCCTGCCCAGATGAACTACACGACTACCGAGAAAGAACTTCTTGCTGTTGTGTTTGCTCTTGATAAGTTCAGGTCGTATCTGGTTGGTTCAAAGATCATCATTTACACCGACCATGCCGCGCTCAGGTACTTGTTGAAAAAGCAGGACGCGAAGCCTCGACTGATAAGATGGATTCTTCTCTTGCAAGAATTTGATCTTGAAATCAGAGACAAGAAAGGGGTCGAAAACACCGTAGCCGACCATCTCTCCAGACTTCGCTTGGATGACGAGAGTTCTGCCGACTTGCCAATCGATGATTCCTTCCCCGACGAGCAGCTCTTCTCCACTTCAACTCTGGATCACCTTGATGCGACTCGCATGGAGTGTCTTGCGACTCGCATTCTTCATGATGAGACTCGCATGGGAGTCAAAGCGACTCGCTTGAGCAGGTATTCCGACCCTTGGTACGCAGACATGGCCAATTACCTTGCCTCGGGGATTCTACCAAACACCATGACTTACCAGCAGAGGAAAAAGCTAAAATCTGACGCAAAATTCTATTTCTGGGACGATCCCTTTCTTTTCAAGTTAGGGATCGACAGCATCCTCCGACGCTGTGTACCACATGAAGAGACACGTTCCATTCTCAAGCACTGCCATTCATCCGCCTATGGCGGACATGCCTCGTTCTCCAAAACAGCCGCCAAGGTTTTACAATGTGGTTTCTTCTGGCCATCTCTCTTTAAAGATGCGAAAGCCTTGGTGATGTCATGTGACAAGTGTCAGCGCACTGGGAACATCACTAATCGCAATGAGATGCCTCTCAACTCCATTCTTGAGGTTGAAGTCTTCGACGTGTGGGGCATAGATTTCATGGGACCATTTCCAGCTTCATGTGGAAATGAGTACATTCTAGTTGCGGTTGACTACGTTTCAAAATGGGTCGAGGCAGTGGCCTGTCGAAGAGCTGACTCGGACGCGGTGAAGCGATTATTCAATGATGTCATTTTTCCTCACTTTGGAGTGCCAAGAGCCGTCATCAGTGATGGAGGGAAGCATTTCATAAACCGTCAATTCAACAATCTCCTGCGGCGACATGGAGTGACGCATAAGGTCTCCACCTCTTACCATCCTCAGTCGAACGGCCAAGCTGAAATCTCCAACAGGGAAATCAAGTCTATCTTGGAGAAGACCGTGGCAAGAACAAGGAAGGATTGGTCTTTGAAATTGAGTGACGCACTCGGGGCCTACCGTACAGCATTCAAAACACCGATTGGGATGAGTCCTTTCAAGCTGGTGTATGGAAAGCCGTGTCATCTGCCAGTTGAGATTGAGCACAAAGTGTTCTGGGCCACTCGGGCTATCAACATGGATTTGTTGGCAGCTGGAGAGAAGCGTATCCTCGACTTGCACGAATTGGAGGAGATGCGTCAGCACTCGTATGAGAATGCGAGGATCTATAAGGACAAGACCAAAAGGATTCATGACAAGCGCATCATGTCTCGCGACTTCAAGGAGGGCGACCTGGTCCTTCTGTTCAATTCCAGATTACGACTTTTTCCTGGAAAATTGAAGTCCAGATGGTCGGGTCCATTTGTTGTACGAACGGTGCACCATTTTGGTGCGATTGAAATTGGGAATGACGCATGTGGGAATTTCAAGGTGAACGGTCAGCGTCTCAAGCACTATGTGGCTGATCAAGCCTATCAGGAGCGATTTGTTCAGGACCTCTCTGATCCCGTCTCACCAGAGGATTAGCACAAAGAAGGTCAAGCTCGAGACCCGAAACAAGCGCTTCTTGGGATGCAACCCAAGCTTTTTCAGTTTACTTTCCATTAGATTAGTTAGCCGTTCTTTTCTGTTTACTTGTCGTACTGTTCTTTCCTTCCAAAACCAAAAAGAATTGCTAGTTCCATCCTTGATGCGACCCACATCAGTGATGCGACTCGCATCCCTCTTGATGCGCCTCGCACCCCTAATGATGCGACTTGCATCTCCCTTGATGCGACTCGCATCACTGCGAACCGTCGCAGCATTGAAGGGGTGCTTCGAAACGATGCGAGTCTCACCATATAACCCTCACCCGCACCCCCTGTTTCTCTCTTCTCCTCTCTGCGCAGATTTCCCATTCTTCCTCTTTTTCGTTGCGACTCGATCCATTTCCGTGCGAGCTTCAACGAAGAACTTCAATCAGAAACCCTAAACCCTTCTTCTCATACCCGTCGGCCTTCATCACCTCTCCACTGATCAACGCTCCAACTCTCCCTGCCGACACCTTTTCTTTTCACCTTTCCACCTTCTCCTTCTCCACTCACCATCAAAACCCACGCTCTCTTCCTCTCAATTGGATCGCCTCTGCCGTCAGAACCAGTCAGTGCGACTCGCATCATTCTCAGTGCGACTCGCATCACAGTCAAAGCGACTCGCATCACTTTCAGTGCGACTAGCATCAACAACAGTGCGAGTCGCATCACAGCCACCATGGATGACCCAGAATCACCAATGTGCAGAGAGCTCCAATCTAAGCGAAACCAAGAGCGCCGTCAAGCCGAGCTCCGCCGTCAGAGGGATCTCCGAATCCAACAGGGGATACCAGACCCCACTCCCTCTCCTTCTGAGTCTTCTGAGCAGCCCGACTGGTCCCAACAAGGCTCGGGTTCGGCTGGTAACAGTGGTAACTCCTCTCACTCTTCTTCTTCTCATTCTTCCTATCATCCTTCTCCTTCACATGTAGGGGCTGGGTTGGGCGCTGTAGAGTACAATTCTGATGACTCTGACCCCGTTTCGGGTAAGGAAACTCCTCGAGCCGCAGAGTACCCATCCCCTCACTTCTCTGTCTCTAGCCATGGCATGATGGAGCGCTTTCTCATCCTCCGGCAGCGCACGTATGAGAACACGCGCCGAGTCGATTTCGACACTCTCGAGGCCTTTGGGGTTCATGAGGACTTTCTCCGTCTCACTGGGAGGATCGGGATCACTCCCGCCTTCTGGGGTATCGAGCGTAACTGTTACACGGAGATTACCCTCGAGTTCCTCTCCTCTCTCAAGCTTCGACAGGATTTGAGCGGCAACTACTACATCAAATTTCAGATGCTCAATGAGACACGCCGGGTCACTCTTGCCCGACTTCGCGAGTGGTTCGGTTTTGAGCGCGACCCCGATACGGATTTCCTTGACCATCGCGTGGGGTTCGACAAGGCTCATTTCTGGCGTCTAATCACAGGGATGATGAGTGCCAACAGTGCCCAGTACCGCAGCATTGTCATTCCCCACCCGGTACTGCGGTGCATCCAGCGTACCCTCGGCTGTTCCATCTTCGCACGCGGCGAGACTGCCGCCCGTGTCAATGAGGAGGATCTATGTCTGCTTGACCACATGCTCCGTCCTGAGGCTGAGTTGGCGCGACCCGACCTGATGTTATTCATGGTCCGTCACTGGCTGGATATCCAGCGCAATACGAAGGTCGGAGGATCTGTTCGCATTGGCGCCTACGTCACCCTGATCGCTGATCGGCTTGGCGTCTCGACCGCAGGCCTCACTCTCTCTACTGGCCATCTCACACTGGATGCCAAGGCGTACGAGCGGGCGACTTTCCTCAAGATCGAGCGCGGCCCTGCCAACCACCGTCCTCGCTACTTCTGGACTCTGAAGGGTCATGGCTCACATCTGATGCCTCTCCGTCTTGCACCCCTGTCTTTTGATGACGAGAGCACCTGGTTCTTCACCCAGCCTCTGCCAGACATGCCAGCACCACCTTCTCCTCCTGTGCAGCCCTACTCTCCTACCCATGTCGATGAGCCCATGCCTGATGTCCTTGTCTCTCCTGAGCATCTTCCTGTCTCCACTGAGCATCCTCCTATCTCTCCTGCACATTTCTGTGACTCCACCTTCTATGCTGGCCCATCCACCTCTTACGCTGGCACCTCCTATCCACCTCCCGTTCCCTCACCCACTATCCAGGATGTCTACAGCCTCGTCTATGACATGAGGCGTGAGCAGGGTGCCATTCTCTATGATCTACAGCGCAGAGTGGGTGACATTGAGGATGTTTTGCGCGATTGGAGGTTCGACCCCTCCGATGACTGAGCAGGTTTGATTTTCTTTTCCCCTTTCCTTTGCTTTATCTTAGAGTCTTGAAGCATTGAGGTCAATGCTCAGACTAAGCTTGGGGGGGTGACTTTAGGATTTATTTACTTCTACTTAGACCATGTTTACTTGTTTATTGCATTTTTAGGTAGGCATTTATGTGATTGTTTAGATTGGAAACTTCTTGAAAATTGTTGGTGTTGATTAGGATGACCCTAGGAGATTAGAACTATTCCATAATTGACCAAACGAACCGATAAGGACGAAATTTTTGAACTTTTGAAACAATGAAAACTTGAAATTTATTGAGAAACTCATTTAGAAATTGACTTGTGCCTTTCCAAACAAAGAAATGGGGATTATTGATAAAGAAAGATTTGTGATACTTATTGGTATGAAGGAATACCAATGGGTGTGTGTATTCATGATATGTGCAAATAAATAAATAAATAAAAAAAAAAGAGAATTGAAAAGACGGAGAACATAAGAGTACTGGCAATAAGTCCTTTTAGGGCGCCTTTGAGCTCGTCTCCCACTTAGAAAAGAAGAATTGAAAAGACGGAGAACATAAGAGTACGGGCAATAAGTCCTTTTAGGGCGCCTTTGAGCTCGTCTCCCACTTAGAAAAGAAATGAATTTTTGCACATATCAACACGCGAAGTCCGCAACTTTCTGACCTAAGCTTGTTCCAAGCTTGGGGGGATAAAAAGGGAAAATCTCCACAAAAGAGGGCATTGGTTAAATTGATACATGACAACTTGATCAATTCAAGTACTCAGTTTTACAAGTATTCAAATATTTCAGAATTTGAAGTTTGGTTGGTCAGTTCGTGTGGAGAATCAAGGTTAAATAGGGAAAGACCAAATTATACTAACATGATTCTTGAAGTTCCTAATTAAAACAACTCATGTAAATTCTTGCACTTAGGAAACTTGCATTTAGAGTCCAAACCGGTACCAATGTTTAGATCTCTGCTTGAGGACAAGCAAAGGTTAAGCTTGGGGGAATTTGTTATCACATTATTAGACCTATCATTTCGAATTGTTTCCATACAAAAATCTATGTTTTGAACCAACAAATAGTGCCTTTTACATTGAATATCCATAGAATGTGGTACTGCTAAGTTTTGGTTCTTACTTTGCAGGAATCAGGCGAAATTGGGCAAAATCAGGCAATTGGCAGTGTTACATTCTGAAATTTTAAAACTTGATTAAATTGATAACTCGATCAATTGACTTAAATAAAAAGTTTAATTAACTTAACGATCGTTCGGGAATTTTCTGACCGACTAAAACGAAACTAAAATTTCGTAATATAAATAATATATGAAATTATGTATAATAAAATTTAGAGATTTAGAAATAAAATAAGATAGCATTAGGAATAAAATTATAATTATTCGGTAAATCAGAAACTTAGAAAATTCGCTACAATTCCTGGAATTTTTAGAAAAGAAGAAATTTGTTAAATTAGATTTGTGTAAATAAATAAATAAATTGGATTCCAAATAAGAGCACAATTATACGAAATTATTCGTATGAGATAAATTATATAAAAGTTACCAATTTTGTTTATTTGAGAATTTTAAGGATTTGATTTGATATTTATATATATAGACATAGATACTATCCGATATCGATTTATTCGAATTCTAAAATAATTATTTATAATTATATAAAAGGAAAAGTAAATTATTCAAATCTTAAATTGAGATATAAATATAGGAATTATATGTACGAATATAGTTACAAAAATATTATGAATTTTCGATTCGAATTTATAAAAGAAACGGAATTTAAACCAATTAAAATGACCATAATGAAATTCTGAAATTGTTTGGACCATCCGATTAAATCTATCACGGATCTTAAAAGTTATAATGGAAATTTTGGAACTATCACAAACACTCATCTCAGCCAGCACGAATCTCAAAGCAGTCCCATTAATACACAACCCTCTCCCTTCTCTCTATTTCTCTCCTTTTCCTCCCTACCCGTGAGACAGCCCCCCTGTTTCTCTTCTACGCCAAACCAAGGGGGCTCCGCCCCCCTCCCCTTCCGCCGCTGCCACGGCCAGCCCGCCGCCCCATCTCCCTCTCCTTCTCTTCTCGGTCCGACCCGCCAGACCCGTCCGCCCTCTCTCTCCCTTTTCTGCCTCCCCTCCTCTCTCATGAAACCCTAGAAGTTAGGGTTTCGGTTCTGTGACGTGGCTGTTGCCGTGCTTCATGATCTGACCTGTGCTTTGGCTGCGTTCTCTGCTCTATTCTGGTTCTGTTTGTCTCTGACTTGATGCCTTGCTTGTTGTTTGGCATGCCTTTGTTCTGGTATGTCTGTCCTGTTTGCTGACTTACTGGTTCGGGTTTTGTTGGCTGTGTTGCCATGCCCTTTTAATTGGCTGTTTTGCCTTGTGCTTGCCGTAACTTATCTGGTGCTTGTGGTTATGATTTGTGATGTTGTCAATGTGGCTATGTGCTTGAATGTTGTGTGTTTGTGTTGCTTGGCTTGTGCCTTGCTACTGACTTGTTGATGCTTGTCTTGTGCATTGTTGAATTTGTGGTGTTGTGCTAAATACCGAAGTTGGTGCTGTGACTGGACTGGTTTTACATGTTTATCAGTATTTGACCTGACAGGGACCTTAATGCAAAATAAATTTATTAGGGGTCTGAATTGCAAATTATAAGGCCTTATGTGAATTTTATAAATATAAGGGGCCAATTTGTGAAATGTAAATTGTGAGGCTATGACCGACCCTGCATGTGAAGTATTATAAATTGAGCCATATGTGAATTGAAATAATTGTAAAGAGGACTGAAATTGAAATGTTATAAATGGACTCGGAATAAATTGTGAATTTTTAATTAGAGGCGTAAACCTTTGCTAAATTATGGACCTTTAATTAAATTGAATTGGAATAAAATAATTGATACGTAAATGGGCCAAAGTGAAATAATTGAGTAAATTGGGCCTTTGAATGTTTAATTGGATAAATAAGGTGAATTGGACTTGTAATTTCATAAGCCTTGTAATATTGAAATGAATATGACACGATGTGCATATGTAAATTTGGAATTTGGACGTGAATTAAATGATTATAAATGAGCCGAAAGATATAAAAGAATTGACGAATTAAATGACGGCTTTTGAAATTTAACTTTTAATGATGTAACCGAATTAAACCAAGTATACGTGTAATATAGGCGTAGGCTCGGTCGAGCAAGACGTTGTGAGGCAATTCGAGACGCTCGATCCTTAGATTAAGCAGTACGCTCGTCATACTAAGGTGCGGGATTCTTGGACTTGTTTGATACTTTATTTTCAGGAATTAAACTGTGTTTTCGTTTGTCATGTTGAATATCATTGATTTCATCACTGAATTGTGTAGAGCATTTGCATAGCCCAATTAAATTAAACTCGAATTGATCTGAATTGAATGATTTGCATGCTGGTATGGTTATAGGTTATGTTGATCTATTGTGATCTGATTTTGATTGAAAGTCACCACGAGCTGTGTATGTGAATGTATGTGAATGGATTTACGAAGTTAAGCACTTGGATCCAATGAATTTGCCAAGTCGGGCTGTATGCTGACTTGGATTCCCAGGATCCTAAATGGCCTTAGGTGAACGGCCCTCGATATTCCCAGTACCGGTTGGGACGAGGGAGGGTGATTATGTTATGAGATGTGATTGGAAATCGTGGGTGACTTGTGTAACGTCTGTGGCTCGGTGGCATTCTCCTACGTGTTAATGCATTTTGAAGGTCAATTGAATATTACGACTATTGAAATGATTCCAAAGAGGATTTTCTTTATATGATTTGAACCAGACCGTAATAAACTGTTAAGCCAAGCGATTGCAGATGGGTGTCAGATAAAGGGTCCAGCGGTTGACCATCTGTAGGCGTCTGTAACCCTACAGATGTGGGTTTGATAAAGGTTCAGCTCGAAAGAACATCTGTAATTGCTACAAGCCCTAATGAACTGAGTTATGAATCGAGTTAAGCCAAAATATATGTTGTGTTTGAAATTCATCTTGGAAATTCCGTAAACTGTGTTGCAGGTTGATTTAACTGTTGTCGTGCATTGGCATTCTGTTATTTATGATTATGAATATATATCTGTTTGAACTGTTATTGTTTGGGTTTCATTTTTTGAATATAGAGTTTGATTACAAGTCCAATAATCTAAACTGTGGCAAATTTCGCACTGAGAATTTATTCTCACCCCCCCTCTCCCCGATTATTTTCAGGTACGTTACGCGGACGCATCAAATGAGGATATTGGTAATGAATATAAAAGATCCACTGCCTTGCGTGTATATGTGACGATTGATTTATACACGCGGCAGGCTGTCA
Organism: Carex rostrata; assembly: GCF_964058835.1. Taxonomy (NCBI): domain Eukaryota; kingdom Viridiplantae; phylum Streptophyta; class Magnoliopsida; order Poales; family Cyperaceae; genus Carex; species Carex rostrata. The sequence goes on from NC_135925.1 coordinate 7,246,944, forward strand.
GACCCGGTGGATTTGGGGTGTGACAGGCAGACTTCAGGAACCTATGATGCGACCCTCACTCATGCCTTGCGACCCAGGTGATGCGACCCTCACTCATGCCTTGCGACCCAGGTGATGCGACCCTCATCCCAGCCTTTGCGACCCATATGATGCGAGTCGCATCCACCTGATGCGAGTCGCATCAACTGTTGCCGCCCAGTTCAAATTAAACCTGACAAGCCCAAAGTCAGCTCTGTTGCCTATATAAGGAGATCCTATGCCAGAATTTCGAGAGCCTTTTTTCCCCCTTTACATTCCAGAACACTTAGAGAGCAGAGATCAAGAGAGAAGAAGGAGATTGGAGCTTACTTGAAGAAGAGGAGAAGAGAAGATTGCAAGATTCTCTCCAATCCACCTTGGATCTTCGAGCTTCATCATGATCTGCCTATTCTATCTCTCTTTTATGCTTTGTTTCATCATGACTGAGTAGATCTTTAGTTCCTAGGGTTAGGATGTAGTCTCATAACTTTGTCTTTGAGTTGCATGTTGATTTGATCTAAGTTTGAACTTGTGTGATTCTTTGTTTGAGTATTCATTGATTGCTTGATTTTGATTGCTTGATTAATTCTTGATTGTCTACTGTTAGATGTCTATAGCATCTCTTCTAGTAATTTGACATTGATGTTTCTTGCAATTGAGATTTAGTATTTGAAGTAGATTTATGATCAATAGTAGCCGAGAGGTGAATTTTCCATAATTGAAAGGTTGTGGATACTTCTAGCAAACCAGACAATCAATTTAGGTTAGATACCAGTAGGTGAGAGCCACAGGTCGAAGCCTCGCACAAGAAATCAACTTAGATACAAACACATGTCAGCTCTGCTCGAGGGCCATGCGACCCGCATCAGAGATGATGCGAGTCGCATCATACGGGTCGCATCAGAGATGATGCGAGTCGCATGATATGTCCAGAGAAGGAAAAGTTTGAGATGAAACCTGAAACCCTGGGAGCGCCCCTTTTATCACTGTTCAAAACTAAAACCTTTAATTGTTTTCATTCACTATTAATCGAATTGCTACTTGAAATTAGGAAATATAGACAAACCAAACCCAACTTTTCACACTTCTAGTACCTAACTCGGATTTGTAGGAATTTAGAATCGAATTAAACCGTCCCTGAGGATTGATACCTTAATATACTATACGGATAGGGTTGTGCACTTGCAACCCTAGACGAGAGTAGATTCAAGGTTTAAACTGGTATAGCTTGCTGTACCTGAGACTTTGTAGCCTACCTTTGTAAGCGAACATTTACTATTTATTAAGATGGTTTGAAACTCGCTGTTTTTATGGTTTAATAAAAACAGAGATTTTCAATCCATCTTAATAAATAGTAAACAAATTCCAAAAAATATAAAATTTGGTCTCCAAGTAGATTTTAATATAGATTAAACATCTAATGGTTTGGATTTGTTGTTTGAACATCACATATGCTAATATAGCCTCGGAAGCACCTCGGTCGAAGTGCTTCCGGTAGCAAATTAGCCACACTCTATTTATATATACATATTTACATATATTATAAAAAAAATTGTATATTATGTAGATGTATATGTGTATGTGTATATGTGTATATGTATATGCATATGTATATATGTGTATATGTATGTATGTATGTATGTATGTATATATTATATATATATTATAAAAATCATAAAAAGAGAAAAAGATCAACAAGTTGTCAGAGCTTGGAAATTTTTGAATAAAAGCCAAGTTCTTAATTAGTGTTATATTTAGACTTGTGATATCCAGTAGACAAATAAAATCAAAATTATAAAGAGTTACAACATCACTTCATAAATATATCAAATGTCTTATTTTTCTTCACAAAATTATTTAAATCAAAATACTAAGATCTCTAAAAAAAAAAAAAGGGGGACGCCTGTGTGGGGGGGGGCGGGGGGGGGGGGGGGGGGGTCTGGTGGGTTTTTTGGGCTGCCTGTGGGCCTGGCGGTCGGAGCTGTTTTGGGAAAAAAAAAAAAAGCATTTTTAAAATAATTTTTTTTTTAGGGTATTAATAAAAATGCCGTCTTAAATTGCTCCATGTCATTACTTAATTTTTGTTTTTTCTCATCTATCCAGAAAATTATGAAAAATAATAACAATATCTATGTTTGCAATAGAACAAAGTTATCTTCTCAATTATGAAAATAAGAATATTTACAAAAATTATGAAAATAAGGATATTTTCAAAATTATGAATTAAGAAATTGGAGGCGAAACTTGGAGCAATGGAAGGCTCAAGACAACAAGGGGAAAGAGGCAGTGTTGCAACAGAGAGGCTCTTGACAGGTTTAAGGGTTTTTTCTCTTCATTACTTATTTTTATTTACAGTTGTATTTTTTTTTAGGATTTCTAGTTGAATTTTATTCACTTATGAGAGGTTAATTGTATTCTTGTAAACCCAATATTTGATGTAATTTAATCAACTTTACTTGTTACTTAATTTCTGCGGTGTTTTAATTTCTCTAATGTGCGCTTTGAAAATTTTGATTTTTTAGGAATAGAAAATTCTAAAAATACCAACAAAATATTAAGATAAAAGTGAATTATTTTTAAAAAACTTGTCTTTATTTATTTTGTTCGAGTCTAAATGGTCAAAATAGTTTAAATTCTTTAAAAAAAATTTCTGTAAATCGACACTTAAAATTATTATAACCATAAATTTCTCATTTTTTAATTAATTTATAATCTAATTTATTAACACTTGAAGATGACTTCTCGCGAAGATCTCCGTAAGAGACTTCTCTCGAAGTTCAGTAGCCGTGATTTCTGACCGCAGACATCGGACAATTAAATTATTGTTCCACACAAAACAAAACAAACAAAAAATCAATTATACTTGATTTCTTAAAAAAAAAAAAGTCCTGATTAAAGCGTTGGTCAAGTTGCTTTGGTCATGGGGTGCTAGCGAATTATTGAACTGTCAAACCTGTTCTTTTTTTCTATGGAGAATTTCATAAATACCACTCAAAAAATGTGAAATTACATTTTACCATTCAAATTTTTATAATTACATATGTACCATCTAAAAATCTAATAACTCACATATTTACCCAATATAACTTTAGTATATATCAAATATACCCAAAATTCAAATTAATTATATTCAATTTTCTTAAAACTATAATTAATTAAGGATTAGCTTAGCACCCTTTCTTTCTTTCTTTAGAACCATTCTTCATTATACCCAATATAAAATATTCAATATAAAAGATTAAATATAGATATTACAAACTGGGCCAGTAACAAAACATAGATTCTCAAACTCAGTTACTACTTTGATAACGGGTTGCGATATCATCGTCGAATTCAGTATGAGTTATTTTGTTAGAAAAGTTGGAGTTGTTACCTTGTTTTTAGACGATCAAACTGGAGTTGGAATCTTTAAATCCGACTCTGCTGCTCATTCTCTCAGAGTTTAAGCGGGAGAGACAAGATGAGGAGAGAATTTAAGCAAAAATGGGAAGTTACATCAAAAAAGACAGGAGCGAAATCTGTGCGTAAAAAAGAAAGGGGCAGAGAAGGAGAAGAGACTAAATAATTTATTAATTATATTTTATATAATCTTAAATTTTATTAATCTTATTTTTTGATTAATTGAGTAAATATGTGAGTTATTAGATTTTTACATGGTAAATATGTTATTATAGAAATTTGGATGGTAAATACGTAATTTCACAGTTTTTTTGGATGATAAATACGTAATTTCACAGTTTTTGAGTGGTATTCTTGAAATTCTCCCTTTTTTCTATGGGTAGAGTTTTTGTCCAAAGGGATTTGGACAAAATCTCATCCAAAATTAGTTGTAAACCGTCCGGTCTATGTTAAAATTTACATGGATGGTTTAGATTTACATAGTCATTTAAAGTCTTTTAAGTTTTAAATATGTTGGTATAAATCTTAAAGCAAATCAAACAGTAAAATCTGGCTTTGAATGAGATTCTGTCCAAAGCCCTTTGAACAAAATCTAATTCCTTTTTCTATATACTATTTCTTTTCGTTTCACTTTCAAAGAGCTTTTACTTTGCATGGTTATAAAGTACGCCAAAGAACCAATATATATATTTTTTTTTTGGTTGAAAGCTCGTAGGCAATTGCATTGATCCAACGATTTACAAGGTAGCTATTACATAGATTTTCTTTGTTTAAATAAAACCTATACATTGAACTACTTGTAAAATCATCTAATTTGATATGTTTTGAAATAACAAATATGTGAAGCCAGAGAATGCGAATTAGTCTATTCGTGCCCAATTAGCAAGTAGGTGGGCCTTTCGATTTTCTTCTCTGGGAATATAGACACAGCAGTAATTTTTTGAGTTGCATGATTGGCGAACCGTGCCGCATCGCATCCTTCCTTGGACGAAACGTTTTCTTCTTTCCAAAATCAACCCTGTCCAGAGGAATGCACAACCGAGAGGCATTGAATCAAACCGACCGGGACAGTCACCACTCAAAGAGGAGGAGGAAGAGGGCACTGAATCAACCGAACCGGGACAGTCACCACTGAGCTGAGAAGACACTGAATCAAACTGGACCGGGAACTAAATCAACCGAACCAGGACAGTCACCCCTCACAGAGAAGATAGAAGAAGGAAAAGAAGAAGGAAGAGAAGAGAAATGAGACAACTCTTTGCATTCTCGTCATCGGGATCAACCATAAAAGTGCATACCTTATTCATATATATATAGTAGTAGTAGAGTGAGATGAATTCACAATACCCTCAGTCGAATCCAAAAAGTCGAGTCAAATGAGCGAGACGACGAGAGACAAACTCTTAAACTGAGTCATCCGCTCAATGAGACGAAGCAAGATGAACCGAGCAGATGAGGGAGTGGAGTGGGCGGGGCGGAACAGCAGCCGGCCGGTGCTATGACTCTCAAAATGGCAATCTCTCAGAAGATCAGATATGGCTCCGATATCTCCAAGGGGTTTTTGCGCGGAGTTCACGAGGGGTGTCTGTTGGTACACGTTGCTATGTATACCTGGGTAGTTAAGAACCAATATTTTATTTATATATATATATATATAAAAAAAAAAGAATGTCTGAACTTTTCAAAATAAATAAAATCGCTGGAATTTTTAAAGTGGAAACAAAGAAGCAACATCTCGTCTCTACATTTTTTTTTTCTGGTTTAAAGACTCAGAATTTAAAATTTACAATATATTTTGGTTGGTACCTTACAATATTATATATATTTTTCCGAATTTTTTATTAATATCCAAATTTAATATTAAATTTCAAAAAATAACCGGATCAGTAACGTTTTTCGAAATCTACCATTTCCGGAAATTTTTTTTCCGGAAACGGTAGCTACTTCCGGAAAAAAAATTTCCGGAACTAGGCTAAATCCGGAAAAATTTTATCCGGAAATAGGAAATTTTTTTTTTTTCCGGAAAAATTTTATTCGGAAATAAGATTTTTTTTTTTTCCGAAATTTTTTTTTTTCAATTTTTATTTATAATTTATTTATTTTTTGTATTTAAGTATTACAAAAATTTAATATAGTTTTTAAAAAAATAGATGGAATACTATATAATTTGATTTATTCGAAGGACTGCTACAAATAATCCGGATCAACATTTTTCATGCCGGATTTTTTACGGCCGTAAAAAAAAATAATATAATATAATATATGCATATGTATATATAATATATATATATATATATGTATATATAATATAATATATGTATATATATGTATATATAATATGAGTTAGGCTGGGGTGCTATGGATAGCATAGTGGCCTCTATGCTACGGCTCAATATTCGAGTTTTCAAAATCCAAACGGTCGATCCGAACCGTTCATCTTATTCTCCATATTAATATCTGCTTGGAGACCAAATTTTACATTTTTCTGAAGTTTTTTACTATTTATTAAGTATTTTACAAAATTGTTGATCCAACGGTGGCTGCACAAAACAGTAAAACCGTTGGATTAGCGATTTTCAAAGTGGCTTAATAAATAGTAAAAAAATTCAGAAAATTATACAATTTGGTCTCCAAGCAGATATTAATATGGAGAATAAGATGAACGGTTCGGATCGACCGTTTGGATTTTGAAAACTCAAATATTGAGCCATAATTTTATTTATGCTATCCATAGAGGCCACTATGCTATCCATAGCACCCCAGCCTAACTCATATTATATATACATATATATACATATATTATTTTATATATACATATATATATATATATATTATATTATATATACATATGCATATATTATATTATATTATTTTTTTTTACGGCCGTAAAAAATCCGGCATGAAAAATGTTGATCCGGATTATTTGTAGCAGTCCTTCGAATAAATCAAATTATATAGTATTTCATCTATTTTTTAAAAAACTATATTAAATTTTTGTAATACTTAAATACAAAAAATAAATAAATTATAAATAAAAACTGAAAAAAAAAAATTCCTATAAAAAAAAATTTTCGGAAAAAAAAAAAAAAAATTCCTATTTCCGGATAAAATTTTTTCGGATTTAGCCTATTTCCGGAAATTTTTTTTCCGGAAGTAGCTACCGTTTCAGGAAAAAAATTTTCCGGAAAGGGTAGATTTTGAAAAACGTTACTGATCCGGTTATTTTTTGAAATTTAATATTAAATTTGGATATTAATAAAAAATTCGGTATATTTTTTCTGGCTTAAAGACTCAGAACTTAAAATTTACAATATATTTTGGTTGGCACCTCACATATCGTAATCAATAGCATTCTTAAATTAAATAAGAATATTGAAATTACGACCTTGGAAAGTTTGAAAAAGTTTCGCTAAGCTAGACAGGTTGCATTTAAATTAAACGCATATGACAACAGCATTTTTCTAAGAGCGAGATGCGTAGAGCGAAATATATTGTCAAGACTATTCGAATACATACATTTCTGTTATATTTTTAAACACACAACTCATACGTTCACAATTTAATTTGATTATATGTATTCTTGATCAACCATTTTTTTATTAATTGAAAATAAAATAAAAAATATTGCGAAAGAGGATCGTTTTGTTGGAAAATCAAAATATAGGGAAAACAGAATTGATTATCTCGTTTCCCAAATGGTACAAAATTTCTCGTCCAGATTAGTGCGTCTCTAATCCCGTTAAGCAAGAAAAAAAAATCTAACCGAGATAGATTATTCTGTGCAGCACTGTAACAACTTTTTTTTTTTGAGTTTGATTTCATAATTCTCATCAATGAAAGAAACCACAACCACAAGTGATATATGAATTTTGGGGCTTGTGCTTTTCATAAAAGAATATTTAGGGGTTTCTCTTTTGATTTTATAAAGAGGCTTGTTTCGTAGTTTGGAAACAGTAACACCCGATGGTCCCGAACCAATCATCCAACCCTTCTTGTCCAATCAACCTTTGCGAAAATAATCTCATGGGTTATGTTTGGTTATGGGATAAAATTAATAAATATTAAGTTGTTTACTTCATTCTATTTTTCATATTTTATATAATAATTAAGTTCATAACTTAAATTAATTTATCTAGAGAATTAAGATGTTAGAAAATAAACCTTTATCAATAATAGTAAGCTCACTTATTCCGTCTTATTTCTCTTTTACTTCTTATTTAAAGTTGAGTATGGATAAAAAAAATTATTTACCTCTTACTCCACAATAAAAAAAATGACCATGTGCCTTAGTTTTGATTTTTTACAAAAAATAATGATATTCCATGTCTACAATATTGCATTTTCTAACTGCTACAATAAATTTATATGCCTTGATCAAATAAGTCATGACACGACACATGTATCATGACTCACGTGTTTCATACTAATGATTATCATTAGATACAACATGACATGTAAACTGGTTTGGTCACAGTATAGCATGATACGTGATAATACGAGTTATATATAATCAGGATCGTTAGATCTTGATCGAACAATAAATATTGAATAAATTAACTTAAATTAGAAAAATAATAATTCAAAGTGATCAAATATGACCAATCACGCCGTGACTAAATGATCATTCATGTGTTGTGACCAATCATGACACGATACGACGCGATTTACAACAGTGGTTTGATAAGAATTAAACAGTTCTAATTTTTTATAACGAAAATTTTGGAAGAATTTAGATCGTTCGATTCTGACGGTTTGATTGGCATCAATCATGACCTTAAAAGTAGTTGAAACTAAATTTTATTTTTAATTCATTACATGGTCTATCTTATGCCAAAGTAAATTCATATTTAGTTCTAATATCGCTTTATCTCATATTTTACACTCCTTTATGAAATTACTGTCTAAATTAACTATTGTTTCATTATTCACCTCCCAATTTTTTTTTCAATATCAAATTTCGATAGTCAACACTCACTGTGGCCAATATTTAGATTTTAAATCCAACTTTGAAAAATTATTTATTATCAGTTTATTAGATATACAATGCACCATAAAATAATATTGATATGTTAGGGGACAAACAGGAGCTAAGTAGCAGAAAGCACCCCAAAGGCCCCAACCTACCGAGTCAACGACTCAATCTGTGATATATCTCGGGGGTGAGAATAACAAAATTTGCATAGAATTCATAAATAATTTAGCAGGTATAGTAATAGGAACTAGTATATAATCGTTAGTTAACTGAAGCGTATACTTTTAGTCTCTTGTTGGGCTTTCAGCCTCTTTCCTCTCTTCTTCCTCCATTGACATCGACCAATCCATGTGAAGAAAAAGAACTAATTCCACATACACAACCATTCAAAACCGCGTGCAATCATTTTTCTCTTTCTTTTTATCGACTCCACCAAATCCAATTCAACAAAACATGCATGTTTACAGCTTTTAAACATCATCCAAAACAAAATCCAGGAAACCGAGACGAGCAAATCAGATATGAATAATTTATTTTCTTCTTCATGGAAGCGGGACGAGGAGATGGGGGAGGTCCAGATGACAGGGCCCTCTGCGACGGCAGCCGGTGCCAGCCTCGATAAATTCTTTGATGATGTTGAGGCGATAAAGGATGAGCTAAAGGAGCTTGATCGCCTCCAAAGAAGTCTCGAGGTTTGTTGATATTTGATTAGCATAATGTTCTCATAACTTGTCAGGAAGTTGATTTTAGTTGTGAATTGTAAATCTAGTTCTTGGAGCTTGATTTTTTTTTTTGGTTGTTAGTTGAGTATTTCAAGTCTTTGGAGTAGCGTCTGTTGACCAGGTCAACTAAGTTGATTAAGTATTTTAAGTACTACTAATTTGTCTGATACCAGTTCTAGAAGCTTATTTTTAGTTAAGCAAAATGATTTAAATTGAGGATGCTTAATTGGGGCTCCCCCAAAATCATACTGATCAGTTCTAGAATTTTGACATCCTTATAATAAACTTGAAATCACAATCAACTATTAATGCAATATGAATTGTATGAACTCACTAAAAGAAGATCTTGATCACAATAGGAGTCAAATGAGGCAGGGAAGACACTGCACAATGCCTCGGCTGTTAAATCTCTTCGTGCTAAGATGGATGCTGATGTAGCACTGGCACTGAAAAAGGCGAAACTGATCAAGATCAAGCTTGAGTCTCTAGACCGTGCCAATGCGGCCAACCGGTCCTTGCCTGGCTGTGGGCCTGGCACATCAACAGACCGGACCCGCACATCAGTTGTGTCGGGTTTGAGGAAAAAACTGAAAGACTCTATGGATGCCTTTATAGAGCTTCGTAAGATGATATCAGCAGAGTACCGTGAGACTGTGGAAAGAAGGTATGGAAAGAGAATCCTAACTCTCTTGTAGTACTGTCATTCAAGCTTTTCGTACCAAATTTTGGCATAATTTAAGACCAATGCTTTAAATATTCTGGTCTTTCATAAGTTTTGTAATCGGTCAGTACTGGTTAGATACAGGTTGATCCCAATTCAGTTTTCAATTTTCTTCCGTTACTCTCTCTTTTTTAATTTTCTTTTCTTTCTGTTATTCTCTTCTTTCATTATTCTTCTGTATTTTTTTTATTCTTTATAAATGTCCATTTAATCTACTTTTGATGCTTATTACCTCCCAATTCTCTAAGTTGGGCTGGTACTGTTCTATCCCAGTATGAGACCAAGTACCTGACTACTGTACTCAAATCCAAATTTTCCAAACTAGAACCATGAAAAAGCAGCAATTGTCTAAACATTTAATCCTACCAATTGCATTTTGCAGGTACTACACTGTAACAGGAGAGAAGCCAGATGCAGCGACAGTAGATGCACTGGTTGAGACAGGAGAAGGTGAGCGGTTCCTGCAACGGGCCATACAAGAGCAGGGGCGGGGTAACGTTGTAGATGTTATTTCTGAAATCCAGGAGCGGCACAATGCTGTTACCAATATCGAGCGAAGTCTTCTGGAGCTTCAGCAGGTGTGATATGCTGCAAAAATTTCAGGGTCCTTTTTATTAATTTATTTGTTAGTCAACTATGAGCAAAGATCTTGTCAGTATACTGTTGTCATAACAAATAATCCTAAGTAAAATATCTTATAATTTGTTTGGGAATTCTATGGGACATGCAAAACAATTTTTTTTCCTGATAAATTTGCAGAACACTCATCATGTTCTCCATTGTACAGGTTTTCAATGACATGGCAGTGCTGGTGACTACACAAGGGGAGCAGTTAGATGACATAGAGAGTCAGGTTGGCAAGGCACGATCGTTTGTGGAACGGGGCCGGGAGCAGCTCCAAGTTGCTAGGAATCACCAAAAGAGCTCAAGGAAATGGACATGCATTGGAATTATCATCGTTTTGGTGATTATTTTGGTAATTGTGGTGCCTATTGTGGTTAAAAATACAAATAAAAAAAACTGAGGAATGAATCATACAGATCATATGGATTGGTCTGTTATTCTTGTCACCATCCTCCTATTTCATGTCGATTGCTTCTGTTATTTCATTGTATAGATCATATTGCTTCCTATTGATGTTGGTTTTGCCATGCTCTTTGTCATGTGTTTTATTTGTTAGTAGTAGGATTGTTGATCTTGTGATTACTTTGATCTATGATAGTCATTCCGATGATAATTTTGGATTGTTTTTTATTGTAAGAACAATAATTTGGACGCAGTAGTAATAAATTAGAGATAACTGGGTAGCTGCTCGGATGCCACAAAACCAATGCCCAAATCTACTCAAACAAGATTATAACCTTATTTAAGGAACACATTACGTTTGTAAAGGTAAAAGGATGTAGATTGCACTGTTAGCGGACCTCCATAACAAATACAAAGAATTCAAGACTCTCAACAAAAACGGATGTAATATTTCTACTATTAATATACGAATTGAGCCTAGACCACTATTCTTTCGTCAAAAATAAATCTAATCAGACGAGTCAAAAATAAAGATTAAATTTTTCTAATTATACATCGTTTGTTATATTATAAATCAGTAGTGTCCTCAAATTTCACATAATGCGAGTGTTATTTAATATTCTCAAAGGTCAACAAAATTAAACTATTAAGGAATAGTAAAATTTAAGTTAAATGTTATTATAGTATATGGAAAATTCAAATAACATATATTACGTTTTAAATGATGGATTTCAAAATAAAATATATTCATTTTATAAATGTTAACTTGTTAAAGTAACTATCAATCCACGTAAAAAAAATGTGCCAGTAATCCTACAAATTCTTGAGTTTATCTATTGTTCTGCACTTGCAAATAAATTAGATAAATTAAAAATATCATTGCGTCTACATCGTAATTTAATTTGAAAAATTATGACAAAATAGTATAGTTCAGGGATAAAAGATAACATAAAAAGTTTCATGTCAATTCATCACCAAAAGTCAAATAACTTGTTGTGTATCTTCATAAAATTTATATATTTTTATAATTTATTGGAAAATCGCTTAATAGACAAAACTTTTTAAATTCATTCTTCAGAACTAACCCTTTATTATGAAAGACAAAAAATATCAAATTAATAAATAGATAGAAAAAGATTAGTATAGCATTTTTTCCGAATTTTTTATTAATATCCAAATTTAATATTAAATTTCAAAAAATAACCGTATCAGCCATGTTTTTCGAAATATACCCTTTCCGGAAAAAATTTTTCCGGAAATTCCGTCTATTTCCGGAAATTTTTTTTACGGAAACTGGCTAAATCCGGAAATTTTTTTTCCGGAAATTTTTTTTCCGGAAATGCAGTTTATAAATTCAAAGATTGTCGTCGCTTTCATTTCATCCGCTCTCTCACAGTAAGTTTTAATTTATTTATAATTTAAATTTTATTAATTTATTATTTATAATTTAATTTATTTATATTTTAAATTTAAGTAATATATAATTTTAATTTCATTAATTTATAATTTTAATTTCATTTATTTATAATTTAAATTTAATTTAAATTTATTTTATTTATAATTTAAATTTAGAAGTATTTAATTTGTAATTATTTAAATATGTAACTATTTAATTTGAAATTATTTAAATTCTGAATATTGTCATATTAATTGGAAAAAATTAAAAATGGTGCAGAATAATTTTAAAAGTTTTATTAATTCTAAAATAATTTTATTAATTCTGAAATAATTTAGATTAATTCTGAAATGATTTAGAATTGTTTTAGGAACTTTTTGCTTTTCGGATTCCTTACGGAGCTCTGACAGTCAGATCGACCGGTTTTCGATTGAGGTAATTTTATTTTCTTTATGTTATTTTTAATTTAATTTAATTTATAATTAATTACTTCATTCCAAAATATTTTTTATTTTTTATAATATTGTCCAGAAAATTTAGAATTGTTTACAACCTTCCAAAATGGTTTATAATAATTTTAAAAATTCCAATATAGTTTAGAATGTTGCCCTATTAATTTATGAAATTCCAAAATAGTGTAGAATAATTATTGAAAATTGTCCAGAATATTTTTACCAATGGCAACACAATTTTTAATTAATTATATGTTGTTATTTTTGAAATTGTTAGACCAATCGAAATAAAAAATGACAACTATTTGTGCGAAAATTTATACTGGAGGGGAAATCCAATATAATGATGAGGGGGTCTATTACAGTACCCGAGCTAAGAGCCTGTTTCCAGAAAAAAAATTTCCGGAAGTAGCCTCTGTTTCCGGAAAAAAAAATTCTGGAAAGGGTATATTTTGAGAAACGTGGCTGATGCGGTTATTTTTTGAAATTTAATATTAAAATTGGATATTAATAAAAAAATTCGGGCATTTTTTTGTTCATCATTATAGCAAGTCCAAAACTGTTGAACTGAAGAGACTGAAATGCAATTAAAATGAATATAATTTTCTATAATAATTTGTTACACGAAAAATATCCTTTCCTTCTGAAAATTAGGAAATTAATTTTTCTTATAATAAATAGACAACTAGTATAAGAAAATATACCTAAATTATATGGTTATGCTAAAACAATTTGATTTTCTCTATTATCTTAATAAATTAATATTTAAAAAAAATATTGGTAAAAATCTATCTATGAGATTATTTATATCTATTAATTGATTGAAACAAAAAAAATAGTATATTTATATAATATATGTTATAAGTTTGTTGAAAATAAAAGTTTCTTTCTCTAAATAATATTACATATGAGCAAAGAGGAGGGTTCAAATGCACTTAAATGCACTCTATCATTTTTCTCCGTTTTTAAAGTCTGAATAGTCAATCCGAACTGTTAGATGCGATATATATATTAAGATGTGCTTGGAGACCAAATTTTATATTTTTTGGAATTTTTTTACTATTTATTAAGCCACTTTGAAAAATCGCTGATCCAATGGTCCAGAAAATGTAAAATCAGTGATTTTCAAAGTGGCTTAATAAATAGTAAAAAAATTTCAAAAAATGTAAAATTTGGTCTCCAAGCACATCTTAATATATAGATCGCATCTAACGGTTCAGATTGACTATTCGGACTTTGAAAACAGAGAAAAAGGATTTGAAAGATAGGATGCATTTGAATGCACAAAAATTTGGGTGCATTTGAACCCTCATGAGCAAAATATGTTGTTGTTTTATATTATTCGAAGGCAACTATATATAGTTAATAATACAAAGGTTAATTCACGATGTATTTGTGAGGTGATAATCCATTATGCATGATTGAAAAGATTTATTTTTTTATGAGTGATCTCACGTGATAAAAGCGTGGCCAAACTTTTCCATCTTTGAGTTAGTGGTATTGATGAATTAATGAATAAAACAAAAGAGAACAAACACTTTTTTGTTTTGTTTTCCTCGTACTTTAAATGACTAACACGGATATTTCAATTTTCAAAAATTTGACAAAGCTTTTTCATAACATTGGACGAAAACAATTAAGTGATAAATATAAACCCTATATTGTTGTAATACAACGAACGCCTATAATGCTTGTCAAATTCCGTCAACTCTCGAGGACTACAATGTCTCTTTTAACAGAAACCAAAATCAACAAAATAACTGCAAAAGAAGAAAGCCTATATAACTACAACCAATAAGCCTATTCAGAACATAAATAACATCTGTCAGGGTGAAAATAAAAAAACTCATACATTCACTCTCACCCCATCTGCTACAACCTAACATATACACAGATAATGAAATGGGAAACAAAACAACTAGATAAACAAGCCGAGGAGAAAGAATTGCCAGGTTAGGATTGATCCCATTTCTTGTACATCTCAAACACAGAAGCAAATTAAAAAATTGTCAAGTGCCCGAACCCTTCAAATTTGGTGTAGAGTCGGCATCCTCAACAAAAATGTTTTGTAAGATGCCTCCTGCTTTGAGGTAGGCATTGTTAGATCTCTGACGAAAGAAGAGAATTCCATGCTGCGGGGGTTCGTTCTGAATTGACTTGTGAAGATTGAGGCCGGCCTCTTGTTGGGGTTGCCGGTCTATTTGCATTGAGCTCCTGGAATTAAAAAAATAACACCAACTTATATTAAAGCTGCTCTAGGTTTTGGTAACTGTTCAGTCAATCTGGGCATTCTTTTTTCCTTTATTTGTGTTATCTTGTTAATCGTTCTAATGCTCCTTCTACAAAATTTGGTGATTAGAAATTCTAGGATATAGCTGTGTGTGTATCTCACACTGCCATCACATGGTGGTTAAGCATTGTTACATACCAGCAAGGATATGTACTAATTTATACCTGCATCCATGTATCATCCATATGACGCTCAGGAGAGTTCTCGGCAGAATTAATTGCTGGTGGTAAAGGGTGAATAAGTTTTGGAACCACCACAAGGTCTCTTCCCAACACCAGAATCGCTCCTGCATTATTTGCCGTGCCTATGCAGCCAAAATTATTATGTACAAAAAGATGGTTAGCCATGAGCAAAGGAAATGAACAACGTATTAGTCCGGACTGAAACCCAGGTATTTAAATTCCCCACCCCCAACCAAAGAGGAAATACTGTTCATCATGCGATTTGACCACCTAGTGTTGCAATTTCAGCAGAATAATAAACTTGAAAAGGCACAAAAACTTACCACAGTAGTTAGTGGCAGAAAAGAGGGTAATCAGATGGCCCTGAGCAAAACGCTCGAAACCATCCATGACACACTCATGCGCTCGAATTATCAACTGTACATTGTTGTTATCACAGAACTCCATAACACGATCAGGCTACAGATACAAACAAACAAAATCTCAAATATTACTTTTTAATTATTTTTTAAACAAAAGTTCTTCCATTTAAAAACTAGTGATGCCAATTTGTAGTTCTGGGATTTGCTACCCCACTAGTCAGGCCCTTGTACTAGTAAGGAACCAAATAGAGTTCCTTCCTTGAGTTCATTTTATTTGGAGTTCTAAATCAGAGCTAAATATGTTTCTGGCCTAAAAACTTCCATCAATTCGCCATTGAACTTTGCTTCTTAGTATTGAAACAATTTCCTGTAGCAGTTAGGTCAGGCACCTGAACCAAGTCAACTGACCAGTACTAACAGAAGCTGGTAGAGTGGCACTTGCTGCAATTAATTTAGGAATTTTATAAGCAGAAGTAGTCAACTGACCCCAAATGTGACAAGGCCAGGACCTCTAGCATTTGGCCTTAAACCCTCCACACTATCATTTTCTGTTGGATCAGACCTATGATAGAAAAAACACAAATTAGTGAAAGAAAAAAATGTTTGAAGAGCATTAACAGAAACTGAGATAAAAGATTATATTAAAAAAATTAAATAAAATGCCTACCAACCAGAAAAAATTTACAATCAGCAAAATGCATATCATATTAAAACTAAGAAATTGAAGCTACAGATATTGCAAATTTAGTGCAATTTGGAAAGAGGTTAGCGATTGATCAAGTGATTTGAAAATTCAATAGTTCATTTTATGGGTTTTTGAGTGGTAACCAAATGGTTTTCAAATTGCGCCAAATTTGTACACAATTGATCAAAATGAAAAACAACACGGCTATAATTTTGTTTTTGAATTTTGATGAATTTTGACATTGGTTGTCATGTTTGTTAAACTAAAGCTATCATCAGATGTAAGAATAAGTCACAGACCACAGTAGATCCATCAAAACAACCGATCCCGTCTCCATAGTGATTGGCCTCTTGATACTCTCTATCTGCTCGATATGATTTATGGATCGGCCAATGCCACCATGCATGCAAATAATCTTATTTTCAATTAATGCAGCCAAAGGAAGCCAATTGAACAGACGGTTAAAGCGGTGCCATGCCCAAATCCCATCCCGCTCACCCTATTAATATACAATGGAAACTAGCAGCATCACTTAGTAGTCATATTAGTTGGAGCAACACAAAAAAGGTACCAGTAACTTTGTGAAACTTTTGGCATAGATTTTAGTAGAAAATTTTGTGTCACCTGTAACAAGTTACCAAGACACTGGCACATCAGGGTTGGTTACCAACAAAGTGTACTTAGTATGACATTTATTGAGGAAGGGTGGAAAATGTGATACTATTGTAATTAGATAATTACCATGCGTTCAATGCACTCAATCCTAAAGCCAAACAAAGCATTAATATCTGGCGCCTCATGATTTCCACGGATTATATGAATATTTTTGGGATGTTCCACCTACAGACAACAAATAAAAGTGACATGAAAAAGATGGACTTCTTGGTTCTGTGAAGAAAAATTTGTGACCACCACCTCAGAAAAGGAGGCTACAGCTAATGTACTTTTATATTGACATCGCTACAGCTAAGGAACTTAAATGCTCAAGTCAGAAATATACCTTTAGCGCCAAAAGAAGTGTGATAGTCTCCAAACTATGTTGACCACGGTCAACATAATCTCCCAAAAACAGGTAATCAATATAACTGAAAAAAAAGTAAAGGAAATCGATAAAAATTGCAAAATAAGCCACAACTGATTTCAGCAAAAAATCCCATGAAGCAAAAGAAGCAAACAAGCAACATTGAAATATGCAGTTGAGCTGAATGCAAGAATCAGCAAAACTAAAACTTTGGCATGACATCCCCATGAAATTCAATATCACCCACTTAAAAAGTAAAATCAGCCTTCTCCAATTAAGCAGACAGCAGGCCACTCAGTAATAAAGGAGTCTTTTCACAGATGGATCTGTCACCACTAGTCCCCACTTTAAAAGGCTGTGAAATTACTTACGCAATGTCACCAGCAGTAGAGGGAGAACCATACTCATCAAAAAGGCGCATGAGATCCCCAAACTGACCATGTAGATCACCAAAGATTTTAATAGGTGCTCTGAGTTGAAGCACAGTTGGCTCATTAGCGAACAATCCTTCGGCAGTGTCACATAGCTCTGCTATTTCATTACAATCTAATAAGAACTGCCGCTGTACAGGAGGCCTCCATCCACGGGGCCTCAAAAGATGCCCTATAACCTGTATTATCACAAAAGCAACAACTATCAGAGTAGAGTGCAACCTCATACTGTTTTTAGACCGATGAAGCATTTCTACAGGTACTGCTTTATTTAAAAGTACTCTGCCAATTATCTTTTGTACAGTGGTTTTTATTTTTCTTTAGTCATGAATTCTTAGGAGCTAATTTACTATTGGCAGTTATTTTTTATCTATGTTGGTATCTCACTTCCTTTATTGATTACATTCTCTGTCAAAAATTCAGCAATTGGGTCACCGTCAGAAAAGTTGGTTATAGTGCAAAGACATGTATAAGCCAGAAGTTATGAACCAACCACCATTGTTTTCAGCCAGGCTAATGATAATTATTGTTTACTAAAAGGAATTTGGTATCAATGTATCATAGACCAGAGTAAATTCAATCCAGTGTATTGCATTTCTGTCAGAACCAAATCTATATAAAATACTAGGTCTTTAGATGTTTCTTTTCCATAAAAGGCTAAAACAACAATCAGGAATGCAGCAGGAATAGTAACAGTTACCTTTTTGGGCACACTATTTATAGACACCTGGCGGTCCAGTAACTTCCTAGCAGCTGATCCATTCTCAGGGGTGCCATAAATAACTCTCCTGCCTTCATTTTCAAATTGGTCAATTGAAAGCTGCCTCACCAGGCCACCTAAAGCACCTCCTGGCTCAGCTGCAACAACCACCTGCGCCAATTACATTATAAGCTTCACACACTTGCCACCCAAAATTTACTGATCTGATTTAATTTCAGAACTGATTGGGTTTTTTTTTTTTTTCTTTTTTTTTTTTGCAAAAGAGCAAATCAGCTTACTGCTCTGTGATGCAGTCGAACCTCAGAAGCCCGGCTGTTAGCCTGATATGAAAAGGAAGCTTGTTCTTGGATTTTTGTTAAGTTTAATTTAGGACTACTATCTATATCAGTGTCTGGCAGTTCCTCTGATGGGAATTCACCCTTGTTTTGCCGTGCTTTTGCAGCAGCGAGGGCGGCACTTATTGCTTCTGCTTCAGCTGCTGATGCTTTCACCAGATCCTCCATGTCATTGTTTGGCCTCCTGATCAGTAATAAGTAATAACGTATAAGCAATGGTTAGAGGATCTCACAGTACCCCCACCCCAGAAACTCTCTCATTCTCTCTTAAAAAATACAATGATCTTTCTGTTGGTCTTTTCTTTTCTGTCTGTTTGATCTTTAGTTTGCATTATTCCTTTCAGAACTTTCCACAGCAAGACCAATACACAAACTGAAAAAGGAAAAGTCTTATCATATCTTCACCAAAATTGAATCATACAAAAGTAGGGTGGCACCTGGGACCCTGGTTGAGGATGGCATTTTCTGGGCTGATATCTAGGTGATATGTATCCCCATTCATGGGAGGTGCAACAGGAGTTGCAAGCACAACAGAACCACCTGGTACTGCCACCGTTACAGATTCAGCCGCCCTTGTGTCAGAATAATCATACTTCCCCAGTGGCCTTTCCTCTTGCATGTCAGCAGTTGCAGCCCCAGCAGCAGCTGTGCTGGTTGTTTCGGCAGCAGCAAGGTCTTCTGCTACAAGAAGGTCATCTAGAAGTACACCTGATAGAAGAAAGCGACTTCAAGTCAACATAAATTTCAAGGCCCAATTAGTGGAGGTAATAGTATGTACTTATACTGTATAATCCATACCAGTCAGATCAACATCTCAAAATCTCATACCAAAACCAATAAACTAATGAAATAGTAATGAGATTCTGATGTACATTAAAAGAATAATGATACCGGTAAGAAATACAATCCATGTCCATGCTAAATGTGAACCTTAACTACTGGAGAGAAACAACTTAAAGTCGACGTAAATTTCAAGTCCAAATTAGTGGATGTGATAGCTTGTACTCGATACTGTATATACATGCCATTCAGGTCAATGACACCAGCGATTCATACAAAACTAAACCAATCAATCATTTTCTTTTTTATCAAAATGACCAAAAGAGTAGCTAAAAGATTCATACCCCCACGTAAACCTCCATAGACGAAGATGAGATCACCTACAGCAGCAGAAGCATGCCGACAACGCCGCATTAGATTTACAGAACCATCTTTGCCTGCCACGTCAGCACTGTATCGGTTTGTCCTTGGAGCAGTAACCACTGATTTTGTATCGCACCAAACTCCAGCTGCGGTATCAAGAACTAAAATAACAGGGCAAAATAGCATAATCCATGAGAAGCAATTTGATGGAATTCAAATGAATAAAGATTAAAGACAATATCCCACTCATCTTATAATAAGGCTTATTATATAGAACCCAGGAACAAAGAGATATACCGGCAACACTCGAAGAGTCCTCTACCATACGACCACCTCCAAGTGCTCCTCCAGAAACATGAAGCCGTGCATTTACAAAAACCTAAACAAAGTTAACTAAAATATACGCTTACTAATAGCAAACACAAGGAAAAAATATGAAAATAATAGAATTTAAGTGAAAATAGCTCACAGCTGCATGTTGGTATCGGGGTGAGGGAGAATGGCCAGGGGCAATAGCCCACTCCCATCGTCCATCTCTGTGTCTTGCAAGACCATAGGCACTGGACAGTGGCTATAGATGAACAAGACATGTAAAAAAAGTACACAATCAAAAAGGAAAGAAAATGAGGATTTTGTGAGAGAATATACAGAGATAAAAAAAAATATATATATATATACAGCAGATTGCAAATTGGTAAAATTAAGTGAAAAAGACAGAAAATCCTAATTCATTTGATAAACCACAGGAAGTGAAAAATTTATTGTTCAACGTCAGGTCTTATGATATCAATGTTCCCACCCAATTATGTGCAGTTAGCAAAAAGGATTCTGAAAATCATAACAAGTAAATGTTTTTAAAAAACAATCTGAAATAGTACTTTTCAACCTACCACATTACTTGCATCTCTCCCTCCGCAAAGCAGTAGCAGCCCATCAGAGCGTGCACTAGCAGTTGCATACCTGATGTAAGAAAGGTAATTTTTCAGAAAAGAAGTTCAACAAATTGCTTTTCAACTCATAGAAATTAAGAAGGTTTAAGAAATGGTATTTTATGGGGTAAAAAGCTATCATTTATTGTTCTCTTCATTGAATTAGGGTTCATCACAACAAATTAAGGATCTATGGAGTATTTCAACTAGACTTCAAAAAAAAAAGACAAGACTAGCATTTCTTTCGAGCTGGAATTTTCATATGCGCTAAAGATAAGAAATACGATTTATGTACTTACATGCATGGTGGTGGGCCCTCGCCTTCAGGTTCCAGTTTTCTCCAATTGTAAGGTTTAGCAGCAGTATCTAGGGCCCACACATCAGCTAAAGCTCGTTTACCTAATGAGCCAGAGCAAAACAACAATCAAGAGAGATAAAAAATGATGAAAATCTATGTTACCCTGATATGCCTAGTAGACTTCCGCACTGGGTCTAATATTGACATGCGTATGGCACATAATCACATATTTTAGTCTCTTTCAAATAACAATACTGAAGTCTACGGACACTGAATTGGCTAAATACGCATAGTTGCACCAAATCCCGCCAATAGGATACAGGCTTCTCACGAGTTCTCAGTGTCCACCCACCCTTACATTATATATAAAAAGGTTCAACTTTCTTAAGTTTCTTTGCCTTCTCCATGTGAGACAATTAATTCTTTCTCTGGAGTGGATCTGGGTTCATATAAGTTTCGGCCCTTCGTGTTTTTGGCCCAAAAACATTAAAATTTGCCTTTTTCATTTGCATTCTTGCTAATTTGTTCTTATAAAATCTCTCGTCCACCCATTATTTTTGTGTTCCCAAAATTTTTAAACAAATTATACTTATTTCCTAATGTAGTAGATCAGTAAATAATCACATACCAACATTCAAAAAATACAGTACACAATTATATTTAAAAAAATATATTCTATGCATAAAACAAAAGAAAAGAACATATAAGCATTTTGATGCTGGTAATCATTGTGTCGCCCTGTACGTAATAATATATCAAATTTAACACTAATGAGGAACACTGAGGAAGTAGGTAAAGACATTTAAATTAAGGTGTCAGTGCTTGTAACAATGTTTGACAAAAAAAATTAGCAAACACTTTGGAAAGCTGATGCCAGAAGAAGCAACCAGCATTCAATTCATACTTCCATATTAATCACACAGAAGTACCTAGTTCTTATATGAACAAAAACCTAAAAGAATCTTAATATTCTGGTTCACATTAATTTTGACCGGACTCTGTCCTCTTTGAAAAGCTTCAATAAATCTCCTGATAGCTTTTCAAATTTTCCAAAGGGACAACAGCATGTTTTCTCTCCAATATCTCTCTGTCATTCTTTTTCTCTCTCCTGCTTTTCATTTTCCCTTGGAATTGGGAAAGACCCCCCAAAAAAAAATATCCTGCATGTAATTGTACCTATAGGCATTTAGATTGAACTCCACTCTTCAAAAAAATATATCCAAATCTGACCCCAAGATTCAGTACTTCAGTATTCACCTAATAATTCCCTCAATAATATTCTGTTATGGTGCCTGGTAGAACAAATGTATTGGTCATGACTCTTATAGTACCCTGATTTAGAAATTGGTAGTTCATCTCAATCAGAATCTAAATTTACTCGAGGTTATTAAAGGTTGATCACTTTTGTTTGTATTTTTACAGCTCATCAGGAACAATTTAATGATTATAATGGCAATTTTAAAGTAATCAGATTTATTCCATTTTTAACTGGGTTCAGTTTCTGCGACCTCCTCTTATCATATGAATTGTGCGCACGCACAGACACACACATACCATTTTCTCTTGTACTATTGATTTGTTTGGTAAGGCGAGGTAACAAACAAAACCAAATATGACAAATATGAATAGACAAATGCATACCATCATTTCCACCAATACACAAAAGAAATCTTTGCCCGACTAAGGCCATCACATGGCCATATCGTGGACCAGGACCGGGTCCACGTACAGGTACCCTGCACTTGGAATAACACACTTCTTGCTGTTAGAAAAATAAAAAAGTGGTGATAGAATTAAATTTAGATTAATTGTGTTGTTATGGATTCGATCACCTATTCCACCGTGGCTTCTGGTGTGTCACGTCCAGAACATGAAGATCTTCTGCAGATAAGCCAGTAGGACCAATTCCACCCTTCAATACAAAAAACATTTAAGAAATGAAACGAAACTGCTACAGAAAAAAGACAGAAGCTGGTTAAAGGAAAAAAAATAAAGTGAAGTCTTAACTACTGGCACACTCATTGATACTTGAGTATGGATCTATTAGATGCAAAACGATGAAGAAAAAATAAATAAATGAAAGATACTTTTCTTGCAGACTGCTATGGATCTAAATTGTTGCCAATACACAGCATGCCGGGTAGTCAACCGGCAATGCTCTTATTAAAATGAAAACACTTATAATTGAATTGAATAAACTAGTGTTAAATAAGTTGGCATACCTGAATAGCCACCATGGTACCAACTGCAGCTGCAACATGAGCAGCCCTTGGTGACGGTGCTTCTCCAGCTGGCGTTAATCTAATAGAAATTGAAGTCCATGAACAAAATTTATTCAAATTTACCGACACATTACGCAGGGACAAAAGGTTAACAAAAAAATTCTGTCACATTTACCTGGTCCATTTATTAGATACGACATCATAACAGTGAATGTCAGATGTGGCCCCCGCTAAGCCTGCAATCAAGAAGAAAATCACAAAAAGGTTTTACAAATGTGGATTGTAATTTTGTTCTGCCATATCAGATACCAGCAGGAACCAGCATGCACCAGACAATTCATGAGTACAGGATAGTTCAATACCAATTGGGCAAAATATCCTAGTATTCTTCATTTCGGTTTTCCAGACTTGTTTGTTATTGACTTACAAAGATCAAGGTAACTATAGTCAAATTAAAATTAGGAGGAAAACTAAAATCAAATAATTAAGTGTCAATTCTGTCAAATTGGATTACAGTGAGCCTTGTACAGATTCTAGGAGTATCCTGCAATATGATGTGGGATTTATTGCACCTTTGCGGGAACCAATTACTACCGTTGTGGAGTCAGGTCCAGGAGCATAGGGAAAGCGCACCCCCCCCCCCCCCCCCCCCCCCACACACACACACACAAAATAAAAAAACTACAAATTTGTAATATAGCCCATTAAGCTTTGTAATTTTTGCATGTGCCAATATTTAATATTTTCCAGCCACCCTTATAAAAGTAAAATTACACTACAGTAGATTATCTACCCCACCCCCCACCCCCCACCCCACCCAATCTCAATTTCTGACTCCCGCCCTTGTAAGGTCAAGTGCCACTGCACCCGGAAATGCAGTGGCCCGATAATTATAAGTATGATCAATCACAGTACCCCGAGTCCATTTCTTGGCTAGAATGTTAGTGCGCACAGTATCTAATAACCTTGTTCAATTATCCGTCCCAAATTCAGTAACATCTGGTTCTGTTTTGAAGAGTATGAAACAATATGAGAAATCAAAATCAGTTTCAAGTCAACAGATTCAAAAACAAAAGTTACGGATTCCAGCGCCTCCAATAGGAGAAGAAGCCGCAGCCGAGCTTCCCTCTAGTGCAGTGGCCCCACCAAACAGAATCAATCTGGGTCCCATGTATCCACTTGTACCCTCTTCTCCTATGGCCGGTATGGCAGTGATAGTGTGGCCACAACGGCAGCCTGGACCATCCTCCTGGCTCTCTGGCACTACATTAACAACCGAGAAGCTCGGGGCCGGTCTCGGCCCCACCGCATGCAGTAGTGGTTGTGGTAGTAGGGCATCTAGCTCCGGCGAGTTGGAATCGGTGGTCATCACCGGGGAGTCAAACTGTCAGGAGAAGATAGCGAGGAGGAAGCATTTGTAGAAGGAAGAATTGGGAGAGCTTGAGAAATGACGGAGTAATTTTGGGGATTGAAGCAGATCCCGCTGGTTTCAGCTCTCGCTTCCCTTTGTCTGAAAGGTTGAATTAGTAAAGACTGGAGAGGGATATTTCTGCGGATGTATCGACTACTGGCCCTGGGTGCTGCGGAGAAGGAAGTTCAACCAATTCAGTTTTGTTACTACCGATTCTCTCCGTTTCTTCAAATAACGGAGAAGTGGGATGCTCTACATATCCACGTCAGCGGAAGGCATTGACCTGGTTTAATCGTTCTTTTTTCGAAGCATTGTAAAAGTGAATCTGTACCCTTTACGTTTTACACTGTTTAAACGAATTTTAATATAACATGTTTTTTTAATTAATAATTCAGAATTTATAATAATGATTTTTGTTAGACTCAACTGGGTATGGCTTGATTTTACTAGAAAGAGTTGGTCCGATAAACATTGAATTTATTTTTGAGTCTACTGAGCTCTAACATCCGTATTGTACGAACACTAAAACAAATAATAATTTAAGACAAAGCACGCACATCTTAATACAAATTGAAAATAATTGAAAATCTAATGGACAGGCTTTACATTCATGCGCCAAAGTCAGATAACAACATCTCCATTTTCCAAGAGAAATGGTGATGATTTGGATTCTCTTTAGCTTTGGGATTCCATCGGTACCCACGTTGGCACTTTCCACGAAGCGGGCCAGGTAATAAATATATCGGGGAGATTAGGGAGTTCGCGCGAGACAACTTGCGTGGTTGGCGGAAAGGAGGCGCTCAATCTGACCGTTCGTTATTAAATTTATGGTAGTTATTCACTCTCTTCGTTTAGTTTTGATGAGATGTGATGTGTAATGTGTTTATTGGTAAATAAGGAATTTTTTTCATAAATCATAATTAATAAATCGAAAATTAGGAAACCAATATGATTATTTTTTTTTTTTGAAAAACCACAAGGACCGTATGGTCCCTACGGTCTCCAGAATTGAATTTCTCCAGACCGTAGGAACCATACGGTCTTACCAATTTTTTTTTTTTATAAAACATATTTTTTTTTTTTTAAATTTTGTATTAAAATATTAGAAATATTGAATATATTTCTTTGAAAATAGATGAAATATAATATAATTTGATTTATTAGAAAGACTGCAACAAATAACCTAGATTAATATTTTTCAGGTCGAATTTTTCGCGGCTGTCAGAAAAATTAATATATTTCTTTATGTGTTATTGGAAAAAAATAAAAATGCTTAGATTCTGAGTTATTGATCCCTGTTCAAAAGTCACTTCTAGGTAATTCTAGAAAATATTGTGATCCTTCTAGTACATTTAATTTATGAAAAGTTGTATCTATTTTTGAAAAAAAAACAAAAACTTTAAGTTATTTAATGATTGTTATTAAAAAAGAATTCTCAAAATAGATACAACTTTTTATAAATTAAATGTCCTAGAAGGATCACAATACTTTCTGGATTACCTAGAAGTGACTTTTGAACCGGGATTAATAACTCAGAGTCTAAGCATTTTTATTTTTTTCCAATAACACATAAAGAAATATATTAATTTTTCTTACAGCAGCGAAAAATCTGACCTGAAAAATATTGATCCGGGTTATTTGTTGCAGTCTTTCTAATAAATCAAATTATATTATATTTCATCTATTTTCAAACAAATATATTCAATATTTCTAATATTTTAATACAAAAAATAAATTTTTTTAAAAATTTATGTTTTATTAAAAAAAAATGGTAAGACCGTATGGTCCCTACGGTCTGGAGAAATGCAATTTTGGAGACCGTAGGGACCATACGGTCCTTATGGTTTTTCAAAAAAATAATAATCATATTGGTTTGCTAATTTTCAATTTATTAATTATGGTTTATGAAAAAAATTCGTAAATAAGAGGTGGGTTTATTATTCGAGGCTCTTCTGTGTCTTTTAACTGTACATTCTTTCTGCAGTTGTTTTTAGGGGTGCAAACGGATCGGATAGTGGTAAAGCCATATCTGTATCCGTTTTTATTTTTCAGATACAGATACGGATCAGATATTAGACGAATACGGATACGGATCGAATATTAACCAGATACGGATACGGATATCCGTTTTTTATAATAGTCAATAACATAATTTTTTTTCATAATATACATTAAACTATATAATATATATCTACTATTCGGATACGGATAGTTAAAATTCAAAATTATATCTGTATCTGTATCCGCACGGATATTCAGATATCGGATATCTGTATTAAATTTTCGGATACGGAATCAGATACGGTCGGATAATATCCAACCCATTTGCACCCCTAGTTGTTTTCTAGTTTCTACAATCCGCAATCAAACCGTGCTATGACTTAGGATTTCCATTTCAGATAGTGACGGCGGAAGAAGTGCGCAACACTTGACTTATAGGATTTTCTTTTACGCAACGGTTTCGTACTTGAAGAACATTTTTTCTGAATTGTAAAATATATAATTTTTATTGCATTAGTAATTTTAAAAATGTTATGATTTTAAATATAGTACCTCTAAAATTGTTAATCACAAATGAATAAAAAATTAATGTGACATTATTAAACATATTTTTGGCAATTGATTCTCATTCTTATTATTGAAATTATAATTGTTATATCATCATCCCTGGTGGCTTTATAGGAACAAGCTTAACAATGAATATTGTTCGTACAAAAGTGTATCACAAAGTTTCAGTACAACAAGCTGTACTTTTTAAATCTTGAATTAACTTCTGATTAAGATTGCAAGTGCACAATCATATCTTATAGTTTAGTCAGGTATTGATCCACAGGACGGTTCAAATCTAAACTGGACTTTACTTAAATTAATTAAGTACTAGAAGTTGAAAAATATTGATTTGGTTTGTTTAATTTCTGATGTGAATTATGCAATGCAAGTAATAAATCCTCGTTTATACTTAATTCGGTTGCAAGTGTACAACCTAGTCAAGTAGCACTTAGGGATCGTCTCCACAGGGACAAGTTGAAATATTAATTCTAACCTAGCTATTTAATTTAGTAAAAGTGAAGTAGAAAGGTTGTTGTTTGTTCAAATGGTTTGTTTGTTGGTGATCGAACTGAATTTATCTAAAGTCTAAAGGCAAAATTCGGGTTTTTATCAAGAATGAGAAATTAGGGTTTCTTAGGGTTCCTATCCACTAATGTCACGGTTAATTGATTTATTAAAGTTGTTCTTATAGTTATGAAGGCACAGTTGAATGTTATAGGTACAAAGTGATATTTCTATATTAATACCATCTTCAAATTAGAATAAACGTCACCTCTCGGTACTTGGCTACACTAATCTAAAGTCATTAAGTTCTTAACTGTCCCAATTGATGTAGAAAGCTATTTGTCACCTCTCGGTACTTGGTACAATTTTCTAACCTATCGGGTAAAGCCCGTATAAGACAAGGTCGCCTCTCGGTACTTAGCCTATCAAATACCCTATTCTTTATGGTCAGGACTAAATATTCAATCTCTCGATTGCAAATACCAAATCCTAGGGTTTCATGCGATTTCGATTAAGTCCTCACAATCAAATAATATAAAGAATAGATCATGACAAGGAACAAGAAAATATAATATAAAATCAACTAATTCATGACAAAAGTTTCAAGTCTAACCCTAATCAACCCTAGAAATGTCCCTAGCCGATCATGGCTAAAGCACAAAAGAGAATAAACGAGTAAGAGAGTTCCAAAAGAAAGAAAACAATATAACCGCTCGATGAATTCGCTATCTTCTTCTCTCTTCTTTTGCTCTCCTTTTTCTCCTTCTTCTCCTCTGTTTTTCTCTCTTTCTAATGTCTAAAATTCGTCCTTCCAAACAGTTATCCCCCCTTTCAGAAATAAAAACAACTAATAATAGCAAAAATATCGTTATGTAACTGTTATTGCGGGCCGCAATTAATTCCTTGTGGGCCGCAAATGAGTGGGCAGTTCATTCCATCGCGCAGAGAGACTTGGTTGCGGGCCGTAATAAGCTTGGTTGCAGGCCGCAATGGAAGTGCAGAAAATTCAGGCTGGAAGCTGTTCTGTCTAAGTTGGTTGCGGCCCGCAATAAATTAATTGCGGTCCGCAATAAATGAGAAAATTCGTCCAAACTTCGTGCTGTCTTGCTCCAGATCACCCGTCTTGCTCCGTTAAGCTCCAAGCACTTGATTACCTACAAAATAAACACAACTAGAGCAGTAACTTGAACTTTTAAACATTTCTAACCTAATTAAATTCTAATTTCAACAAAACTCGGCTTAATTTACACAACAAACCCTAGGTTTCAACATATATCATTTCGGCTTATCAATTTCCTAAGTTCAATAGCAATAATTAAAATGATAGAAGGTAAAATTTGGTTTAAATCAATAATAAAAAGGTGTTTCCAGGGTTTCTAATTTCATCTTCAACTCTGCCTCTCAGTACCAGACGCGCCCTACTCGTACGCGGCCCGCGTGGCCCTCGAGTTGATACAGTAGCTACCTGTTTCTGTGTTGTTCCTTTGTGTAGGGTTCTACTGACCGTACCTGATGTTCCTAAACCTCACCTTTCGTCTATTAGTCTAATAAACTCGGTAACGGAATTGCAATTTTTACCCTCTCAGGGTTCTAAACCTCACCTTTCGTCTGTTAGTCTAATAAATTTCAACTGATGCATTTCTAAAAAGGTTCCTGCAACTTGTACATTACAAATTCTAATTTATAACCTTTCTAAAATTGTAGATCTCGTTGTCCTCTTTCCAGCAAGCTTTTATTTGTCTAAAATGGAGTTCGTATGGCCAAGATATGGTCAAAATACGAAAAGATATCGAAAGCTGGAATTTCTATATTTGTTGTGTCTGCTTTCTGCGCGGTCTGCGTCCTGCCTCTGTTTCTGCTATGAACCAAACTTCAAATGGGCATAACTCATTATCTGTGACTCTGTTTTTAGTGTTCTACATAAGACCTATAATTTGCTTTATTTCCTGTAATTTAAATAGACTTCGGCAGTAACTTAATTCTTGGTATAATTCTAAACTAAATTAAACTAAATGCATAGAAATTAGTTAAGTTATTAATATAAAATCCTAGGCAAAAGTATATATAAATCATGGTCATCAAATATATGAATAATCTGTTAGTCATGGTGAATTTCGCAAGGTAGAACCATTTGACGATTTATAAAAGAGTCTGATTAGTATGACATCGGTGTTCTAATAGTAACTTCAAGACTTACTAAATAAACTTCAAATAGTGAATCTAAACTGTTCAAACCAATATACTTTATGAGTAATTTGTTTACGTACAAAATTTATATTTTTCCAAGTTATTTAATGCCCAAGTTAAGCAGTTAAAAATATTAAAAAATTGAATGTATTAGTTAAAATTAACTTAAAAGGTTCCGCATTTGACTAATTGACTCAATACTAAAAATCGAACATTTGTAAATTTTATATCTAAACGCACAACAAAAAAGTAGATAGATTTGAACAGTTTAAATTTGTCATATAAAGTCAAGTCGACTAATTTTGAAGTTAGTGAGATATATAATGAAATGACACTGATAGAGACCACTTATAAGATTGTTGACCAATTTAGCACATCGTGGACTTAGATAATTGTATTTTGAGTAAATTTTTAGCGATAAAGTAATCAATATAGACAACGATATTCATAAGTTGTTATAACACTATCTCGAATAAATTAGTACCAATGAAATAGCTGAATCGTTGGCTATAGTTGTCGAATCATTAGTAACGATTTATCTTTGTAGGAGAGATTGTAATTAACAATTTTGTTGAAAATTAATTTTGTACTGAATTCTTGAAATCTAATTTTTTTTAAGGACTAAGTTATGAAATCTTTTACATAGAGACAATATTAAAAATGACATATACATTTGGCTTTTTATTTTATTTTTAGGAAAAATTGTGAAAATGCCACTCCAAAACTTTCAAAATGCCCCTTGATTTGTATAGATCAGGAGATGCGAACCACTTGGACTAGAACCTGGAACAGTTTCAAATTACTAGGGGTTTCGGGTTTAAATTCCTTTGCTGTCATGTTTGTTAGTATATGCTGGCATATCTGGTTGCAGCGAAATAGTTTGATTTTTAGGGGAATTCGGGTACCTCCAGATATCACAGCTGTAAGGGCTTTAGAGGTGGGGAAGATGTGGGCTGAGAATTGTTGAATACCAGTATACCAGTAAATAGAGGAGTGGGGTACAAGGCCAACATAAGAACCTCTCTTCTCTGACGGATGTTGTAAATTTTTAACTTTTTTCAATAAAATTTCAAATTGGCAGTCACTGCCAATTCTTCAAAAAAAAAAAAAAACTTTCAAAATGTCAAAATGTCATCTCAAACTTCAAAATTGTAAAAATGCTACTACAAACTTCATTAATTTGTAATTTTACTACTCCAAATAATTAATGACTAAAATACCCTGCCTCATTCTTCTTCTCCTTCTCCTTCTAATTTGACCAATAATAACTACACGGACGCTATCACTTTAGCTGTTTAGCATTAGCCTTGCACTAATTAATTAGGTTGACCACTGACCAGCGATGAATTGAAAGCGTCCAAGACCAATTTAATCATGCATACACTGTGCTTGTGTAGTGCCACTGCGCGACGGTCAAAGTCTGACCAATGGTATTTGAATTCTTAACTAATTTAATTTGTTTTCGAAATATTAATCACCCGATTGCAAATATCTAAACATCAACACTCAGATAGGTTTCTATTGAATGTCCCTGTAAAATTTATTAGCCCTGCATAGCTTCTCTGCACGGTGTCACTAGGCAGCGAATTAACTATAATAGGGGTTCTATAGATGGGCTCCATTATTCAAATAATGACCGCGATCGTTATTTAGAAACCTATCTAAGTGTCACGAGAGGTATTTCGAACTTTATTTGAATGTTGGACAGTAAGCATTGATTCATTTTAAAATCACAACTTTTGTGAGTGTTATTGTCATTTGATATTGCGTTGAAATCACTAACTCAGATCCAGTCAGAATAATGAGTTCAGATGTCACTTTTACGAGTGTTAGTGTCACTTGATACTGGTGCTTTTCTTTCCCATGCTCTTCTCTCTATCTCTCTTCTCTAATTCTCTCTCCTCTTTTTCTCTCTTTATCGTTTTGAAGTGAGAGATAGAGAGTAAAATGGATAATAGGCTCCTGCTTTTCCTTTGAAAAAAGCAGCGGATGCTCTTCCGTCTTGTTGTACCTATATAATTTAATCATAGATTAAGAATAGTGATGAACAATATGTATTGACTTCATACTCAATTATCCCTCTCCCCTCCTGATACGAATCAACTTGAGTTGAACTCGAATTCAGGTTCGAAATCGATTTGAAAAATATGCGGCATAATGTGATACATTTTCAAGATAGACTTTGCATTTTTATTCCCCAAGTAATTATCTGAGTTTGCATATTTTCTATAATATTTATGTATGCATATTTTATATGATATTTATGTTTACATATCTTCTATGTTGCAATTAATATTTTACTATTTTCAATTTTGCATGTAATATGTTATATAAGGAGAATGTTGTATGAGATGAAAGGTAGTTGAATCAAATATATTTTCTTCTAAGATTTTTTTTTTTCTTTCTACTTTGCTACTTAGCAGTTAGCACAGTATTTGTTTCTAATTTTACTAAATTATTTTCAAAACCTGTGACTAGCGAAGTTGAGATTCAAAACCAAATTTGTTTCTAATTTCACTAAATTATTTTCAAAACCTGTAACTGGCGAAGTTGAGATTCAAAACCGAAATTGCATCACCTCCCCTTCCTTTATGTTTTTGTTTTGTTTGATAATTCTAGTTTTTGTGTTGCATTGGCACACTCTGAACTCCACAACACCCTCTCCTCTCTCTCTCTCTCTTTTATTTTGGACAAAACCTGAAATATTTACTCCTCTCTCCTCCTCTGGATGAGTTTAGAACTTTAGATAAAAGAAACAGGTTGTAAGCGTTAACGTTCACTCTAGTACGAGAGATGAGAAGCAAAATAATTGAATAAAAAAAAACTTTGTTGCTAGAAGTTAGAACCCTCCTCATTTATTGTTTATTATTCAATTAAATGTTATCAAATTTTCAGACAAAATTTCACATTTGTCCTTCAAAAATAAAAAAAATTATGTATTTTTCAAAAGTCAAAATCCTATTTATTATTTTACAGTAGGAAAGCTGTGATATTTACCATATATAATTTTAAGTTATCCTAAATATGAATTGCAAATTTAGTACAGTGACACAATATCAATCCGTAGAGCTGCTAAGCAGCCTGCGAGCATCTCAAAAATGCTGAAGTGTACATAAATTCTTTAATAATAAAAGAAAAGTTATTCCAAATACACTCAAATTAAATAACCATGTTTAAACTAAAATGATAGGACGACCAACTTATCCTCTCCTTTTTTTACATCGATGCCAAGTAAAAGGGCATCAAACTTCTTATTTTCCCCTTAACGTTTTCTTCTCTCTAGCATGCTTGGTTCATTAGAGTGTAACTGTTGCCGTAAAATGCCAAGTAAAAATGGTTATTTTGAATGACAACCAAAAATATTCTTCTGTCAAAATACAGAGGGTATAACAGTTGGTGAGTTTTTATAGCATGTTAGTACATTCTTAGCCGAGTTTTTTAAAAATACCCAAATTTATTAATATTTTATTATAAATAACTAGATGTTTGGCAAAATTATATTTTTGTCCAAACCGTAAGGAAATTTTACGGTTTGAAATTTTTTTTTTTTTTTTTAAGCCCAACTTTGCACCTCTGGTTAACATATCAAAACACCTTCAAAAATCATAAAAATTTACCGACATGCATTGTGGACTTCATAGAATAAGACTGTGAAGTTTCATACAAAATCTCAAGACAGATCGTGAGATATCGGCTCTCAAAAATTGCCCGAACTGCTGAAAGAGTGCTTCTGAGTCCAAATTTGCACCTCTGATTAACATATCAAAACACCTTCAAAAATCATGAAAATTTACCGACATACATTGTGTACTTCTTAAAATAAGACTGTGAAGTTTCATACAAAATCTTAAAACAGATCGTGAGATATCAGCTCTCAAAAATTGCCCGAACTGCTGAAAGAGTGCTTCTGAGTCCAAATTTGCACCTCTGATTAACATATCAAAACGCCTTCAAAAATCATGAAAATTTACCGACATCCATTCTTGACTTCATAGAATAATACTGCAAAGTTTCATACAAAATCTCAAAACAGATCATGAGATATCGACTCTCAAAAATTGCCCGAACTGCTGAAAGAGTGCTTCTGAGCCCAAATTTGCACCTCTGATTAACATATCAAAACACCTTCAAAAATCATGAAAATATAATTCTCAAAAATTTTTGAAGTCAAGAATGCATGTCGGTAAATTTTCATGATTTTTGAAGGTGTTTTGATATGTTAATCAGAGGTGCAAATTTGGGCTCAGAAGCACTCTTTCAGCAGTTCAGGCAATTTTTGAGAGCCGATATCTCACGATCTGTTTTGAGATTTTGTATGAAACTTCACAGTATTATTCTATGAAGTCAAGAGTATATGTCGGTAAATTTTAATTATTTTTAAAGGTGTTTTGATATGTTAATCAGAGGTGCAAATTTGGGCTCAGAAGCACTCTTTCAGCAGTTCGGGCAATTTTTGAGAACCGATATCTCACGATCTGTTTTGAGATTTTGTATGAAACTTCAGAGTCTTATTCTATGAAGTCAACAATGCATGTCGGTAAATTTTCATGATTTTTGAAGGTGTTTTGATATGTTAATCAGAGGTGCAAATTTGGACTCAGAAGCACTCTTTCAGCAGTTCAGGCAATTTTTGAGAGCCGATATCTCACGATCTGTTTTGAGATTTTGTATGAAACTTCACAGTCTTATTCTATGAAGTCAAGAGTATATGTCGGTAAATTTTAATTATTTTTAAAGGTGTTTTGATATGTTAATCAGAGGTGCAAATTTGGGCTCAGAAGCACTCTTTCAGCAGTTCGGGCAATTTTTGAGAGCCGATATCTCACGATCTGTTTTGAGATTTTGTATGAAACTTCACAGTCTTATTCTATGAAGTCAACAATGCATGTCGGTAAATTTTCATGATTTTTGAAGATGTTTTGGTATGTTAACCAGAGGTGCAAAGTTGGGCTAAAAAAAAAAAAAATTCCAAACCGTAAGGAAATCTTACGGTTTGGGCAAAAATATAATTTTGCCAAACATCTGGTTATTTATAATAAAATATTAATAAATCTGGGTATTTTTAAAAAACTCGGCATTCTTAGATAGGAGATGCAAAAAGATAATCAATGACTTTAGAGTTAATTTTAACGGAAAGGATTATGTATAAAAAGATAAATATGATGGAATGAGGATTGCTTGATATTTTTTGAACAATGTTGATAGTTTTAAATAAACTAAATTAAATTTTAAGTTGAAAATGCTAAGCATGACATATCATTCATATATCAGGTTTATAAAATTGTGAGATTTCATATATGTTTTACTGTATATTAACAGATTTGGAATTTTAACAGTCTAAAATAAACGGTTTACGATGCATCAACAAACAATATTTAAATGATATAAAATTTAAGAGGAGGGTTCAAATGCCTCTATTTTTTATGCCTCTATCATGTCTCTATTTTTAAAAACTTAAATAACTCAAAGTTTAAAACTTAAACGTCAAATAAAACTGTTAGATGTGATCTATGTTATTTTCTCTCTGTGTCCATAAAAAATTATCATATTTTGATTTTTCTTTTATGTGAATCAATAAGTTAAAAAAATCAACGCCTAGATATTATCCACATTAGTATACATTTTTACAAACTCAAGATGACAACCAAAACAAAGTTGAAATGTCATAATTTTTTACACGTGTAAAGATAAAATGATGTATATCACATCTAACAGTTTTATTTTGAATTTTAATATTTAAATTTTGAGTTATTAAAGTTTTTAAAAATAGAGACATGATGAAGGCATAAAAAATTTGAAGCCTCCTCAAAATTTAATTGTTATATTATCTACGTTCAAATAACATATCTATAAATTACTTTTCAATTTTCAATTTAATTAGAATATTTTGGGAAATCATTGAATAGATTGTGAAGATAAGTGTGATTAACTGATTCGTTTTAAAAAAAATAATTTTGGAAGGCTGCAATTCTGCCTAGAATTTAATACCCCGACATTGCTACATAAATGTGCCGCACAGCTTCAGCCTGCTCGCCACCCCCAAATCTCTCTTCGCATCACCATTCACCAATTGATCCCATCCACCTCTGCAGTTGTGCCTTTGAATAAACGAATCGGTAAATACCAAATCTGAAGGATCAGTCAGTCACGGACACACTCCAAGAATCGGCGTAACTCGGACGGTGAGTCTCTTCCAATTCAAGTGTTTTTTTCCCAAAACCAACAAAATGCAGCCAGTCAGTTTGAAAAATGGCACAATAAATAGATCCTCGGCTGCCGATAGATCTTCCAAACCATGGTAGCAATGGTAGCAACACATACTGTGTTGCTTGCTCCGGTAGAACCGTAGAAGGGTCCTTATTTTTTACGAATGCACTTCACGAATAGTAGAACGGAAGGGAGGCGGCGCTGGCCACCTCTGGCTCCGTCTCTAGAGACGGAACAAATGGTTGTTAATTAAGTGGATAAAAGTTCTGTTAGCCACAGGTCTTCAGTAGAAATTTCATATGTAAAGTAACACTTTTGTGTAATTTAATTTTTCATCTGTAAAATATTGAACATTCTATGCCTTGAGAGCCACTCTATTGTTTCTGACCTTTCCAAAAGTGGAATGTCTGAAAAATTTGCTTACTGTTCAAGTATTCTGTTTTATTCTTACCTTTGTTCTTTCTTCCCACTCAAGCTTATGTCAGTCTGTTTATTTTAACCTATTCTCACATTACTTCTTCTTTTTCTAAATTGATTCAATCCAGGTTGATAAGGAATTTCAGAAGCATTTATTAATGAATGATGCATATAAAAGCAGATAGTATTATCACGGAGTGCAATAATTAGTGATCCTGAGTTACTTTCAGAATCTGTACTCTGTAGAAGCCGAGAAAAATGAAGATTAGTAACCAGCTTCTGCTAACTTATTTTTACATTCTCATCTACATTTGCCTTTCATCGGGAGTTATATTGTCCGAAATTTTTATTAATAGGAAAAATATTAATTAAATATCGAGATTAGAGGAAACTTTTGGATTTTTTTCAGAAATAGGGAAAACGTGATGAAGAATTACGGCCACTGGCCGTTACGGTTTATCACGGCCAGGTTTACACCTTAATTAACATGCCAACTTAGCTTGAGCTTCTAATACCTGAACCAGACAAAAAACCGAAAAAAAAACTGTCCGTTATGGGTTGAAACGGCCAGGAGAAAAACAGCGAAAAAAAAAAATCTGTTCTGTCCGTAATGCCTTGTACCGGCCAGAGGAAAATAAAAAAAAAGTGGGTTGTAGCTAACCATCACGGATAGGGTAGCTTACAATATCAGGCCGTAGCTGGTTTTCATTCAGGCCAGAGAAAAAAAGTGGGCCGTAGCAGATTTTTATATTTTTTTTTTCGGTGTTTCATTCACGGACAGAGTTTTTTAATATTTCTCTGGCCGGTACTAAGAATCACGGACAGGGTTTTTTTCGGTTTTTTGTCCGGTTTAGTTATTAGAAGCTCAAGCTTAGTTGTCATGTTAATTAAGGTGTAAACCTGGCCGTGATAAACCGTAACGGCCAGTGGCCGTGATTCTTCATCATGTTTTCCCTACTTCTGAAAAAAATCCAAAAGCTTCCTCTAATCTCGATATTTAATTAATATTTTTCCTATTAATAAAAATTTCGGATATTGTTTAACAAGGTACAGACAATATCATTAAACAAATCCTGCTAGTATGTATTGTACATGTGCCAGTAGTTTTAAAGTCAGGGTTCTATATAAGCCTTAAATAAATATTGGTTCTTAATCTAAGCCTGAATTTAACCCAACGTTAATTCAGTTCAATCGAATTTGAGCTCAATTTACCTTTGGTTCTGCAAATTTCTTATTTACTGCATTTTCTTTAATTTCTTCTTGCAGTGGGTTTTATCTCCAAAGTATTTCAAATTCCCATTTCCTATTACTCTTACCATGATTCATATGGGATTTTCGGGTGCTGTGGCTATCTTACTTGTTCGCGTTTTTAAGGTATGATTTGCTTGCTTCAATTTTCTACTAATGTACCCTCCTTTCTACAATTTTTGAACAAATTTTCGCAAATGATTTCGATTTTTTATTATAAAAAATATGTAATTCCTTCTTTTTTACTTTGTTTGGAAAATACGAACTACTTTTTATGATGGTATCAATGCCAGGTGGTGCAACCTGTCAAGATGACTTTTCAAATGTAAGAGTGTAATGTACTTTTA
This sequence comes from Carex rostrata, assembly GCF_964058835.1. NCBI lineage: Eukaryota > Viridiplantae > Streptophyta > Magnoliopsida > Poales > Cyperaceae > Carex > Carex rostrata. The sequence continues at coordinate 7,285,140 of NC_135925.1, forward strand.
TTTGATCTTTTCTTATCGTTTCCTAATTCTTACGACTTATGAGATATGCTAATGTCCAATGCAGATATGCAACCTGTGTAATTCCAATAAGTGCCTTCTTTGCATCCAGTCTTTGGTAAGTGAAAACAAGTGCTCATTTTGCATGCTCCAATTGGATCCATCGATAAATTAATGAAATGAGAACACTACACAAGCTATTAGTGTGGACTATAGTTTTTTTATAAGATTTAACTTTTTTTTTATAAGTTAAGATATTTATCTTCTGTACTTAACGGTATTCTGTGCTTGATAGAAGTTCACTATTGCTTTTATGCTACAGGTTTGGCAACACTGCGTACTTGTATATCTCAGTGGCTTTCATACAGATGCTTAAGGCCTTAAGTGAGTTTCCCATATCCCTTTTATGTAGTGTAATATCCAGTGTTTTATTGTGGGATGTAGGAGGAATAACATCTTTACATTGTTTACAGAAACCATTTGCCATTTCAGAAATTATTTTAAGGGAACTATGTTAATTTAGATAGAGTAGAACCATTAATGAAAAAGAGCATTTTTTTGCAAAATCGACGAGCCGAGTCTTTATTGTGTTCACAAGCTGGTTTCCTGATAGTTCAACTTGTATGGGCTTGACATTCATGGTATGGACTGTTTTGGTATACTGCCCCTTAATTACTATTCAGATTAGCCTCGATGAACCCTTAATTAAGCTTGTACTACATGACCCTTTGCATCAGTCCACCCTTCAAAATCCAGTTTATCATATATTTATCACCGTATTAAGAGAGAATTGTTGTCAGTACCTGGATCAGCACTAATTTTTTTAGCTCCAACCTGATGCGCTCTTCTAATATAGTGCCGGTTGCAACTTTTGTGATGGCTGTGATATGTGGAACTGACAAGTTGAGATGCGATCTGTTCCTCAACATGCTACTGGTTAGTGTCGGCGTAGTCGTCTCTTCATACGGAGAGATACATTTTAATGTGATTGGTACAGTGTACCAGGTCACTGGTGTTTTTGCGGAGGCTCTAAGACTGGTACTGACTCAGGTTCTTCTTCAAAAGAAGGGCTTGACACTGAATCCTGTTACAAGTCTATATTACATTGCCCCTTGCAGGTAAACATATACCCTTTCAAGTGCATTCTTGAATTGTACAATTACTGGAAAATTTCCATCTGGTTTGTTTTATGGTGCTCGAGATACAAGTTAATGTGCAATAATTTGTTTTTTCTCTGAATACATTCAACCTTTTATGGAAAACATGTCCGTCCTTTTATGATAGCAGCGCACTAGTTAAGGTTGTCTTGGGTCAGGGACAGATAAATAAGGCACTATAACTTCAATGTCACGTCGTGTGCTTTGAGCTGAGAATTGTACCACCTCTTGAGTTATGTTGTACTTCCAATGAGACATGAACATTGTAAACCTATTGGTAGCTATTGGCAACTTGATCGATGTGATTGTTATCTTGATTTAATTGTTTTCTTTTTGGCACAGTTTTTTGTTTCTGTTTGTGCCTTGGTATGTGCTGGAGAAACCTGGGATGGATTTGTCACATATACAGTTCAACTTCTGGATCTTCTTCTTGAATGCAATTTGTGCATTGGCCTTGAATTTCTCAATATTTCTGGTAATTGGTAGAACTGGGGCCGTCACTATTCGAGTTGCCGGGGTTCTTAAGGATTGGATTCTCGTTGCCCTTTCAACCATTATTTTCCCTGAATCGACCATCACTGGCCTCAATATTACTGGCTATGGAATAGGTTAGTACTTTTTGAATTTATTTTATCCACTCATGCTGGGTTCCTTTACTTTCTCTCATTCACTTCTGGTTCTGGAATACTGGTCGATTCCAATTTCAGCTTGTTGTTCATACATTTTGTTTATTAGCTTAATCAAAGCTGATTGAAATCTTAGTTATGCTTAGCATCTAGAGTCAGACAATTTGAAGAAAGAAAATTGAAAATTGATCATGCACTGTTTGAAGTTGCAGTTATGATGGATTGGATGCTAATTGCTCTTTGGATATTTGGGTTTTCCAAATTGGCGATCACTGGCCTTAATGTTATCGTCGTACTTCTTGTTTAGTCATGGCCCCATTGGGTTATCACGGTAATTCTTGTTAGTCAATGTATTTGCTGCCTAGTTTAATTGATTTTACAATTAAGCTAGAATAAGCCCAATTCTGCCTCTATTGACCCTGATAGTGCAATCAAACTTTCTCAGCATCAGTTACATGTGTACAAGCAAACTCTGTTAAATGATTAAATCTTCAAATACCTTTCACTCGACCATATATATATTTGTTTCACAAAAGTTTGCTGTTATGCACTAAATTAGCCAAGAAAAAGCAAACCTGCAACATAAGGTAAAAACAATTTCACTATTTGACTGTTGCCTTCCAGACCTAATAAATAATATGTACCGTAGTCATAGTCCCAAATTGCACTCCTTTATTATATCACTTTCAGTAATTTTTCTATGCTTTATATTTCTAATGAACGCTTTTTGCTCAGCTCTCTCCGGTGTGGTGATGTACAACTATTTGAAGGTGAAGGATGGAAAGGCATCCAACCCTCTACCTACTGACGCATTGCCAGTAAAGGTAATTTACCTCTCAGCTAGTGCTGGTCCATGCCTAGCCTCAGTGGTGGAGCTTGAGCAATTTTTTTTTTGTGTGCGTGTGTGTGAGTGTTGGTTGGGGGGGGGGGGGGGGGAGCTCCATTGCACATCAAGTTTGGGGGAGGGGAGCTGAAATGATAATCTTATAGCATAATACCTTAAACCTATAAGAAAATATAATAAATTCTCAAATCTTTGGGAGGCTTGTAGTCTTCTAGCAAGGGAAAACAGAAAAGTGGCAATGAAGCTTACCCCTGCCTGCCCTTGCTTCATCAATTAACCCTGTATAATGAGTATCTTGACTGCATCAGTCAAGTATTCAAAAAAAAAAAAACCCTGTATAATGAAAACAGAAAAGTTGCAATTGATTCCTCTTTAGAAAAGTCAAGGTCTTAATTCCAAGTGAGAGTTTATTGGCGGTTTTATTCTCTTCCTAAAATGACCATCACTTATTTTTTCTAAGATTTCTCATAGTTTCTTCGCATTATGATTGCTAGAAGTACCCATTACTTGCTCTTTTTCCAAAAAAAATTGTCATAATTGCTCTGCATTTTTGTTGCTATAATCAAACAGAAAGAAAGAAGTGATGAGAAAGTTGATTAAATATGAGTAAATTGCCCGACTTCTTTGAACCTTAATTAAATTAAAAGCTTTCTAACTAGTACATAATTTGGACCTAGTGTTTCTTTTGGTTTGATTTTAGCTTATTCTAGAATAATTTCAATTAGTTAATTTGGGACAGAAGTTGGTGGCATCTTATGAATTATTCCTTATCCAGTTGTCCATCATATCAATCAAAATGTTGAGTGCATTTAGCAACTATTTGAAAAAAATTAGTTGTCAGTTGCAAATACGAGTATATTTGGTTTTGTCTGCACATATTACAAAATGTTTATTCTAGTGACTACTAATTTTCTAATTTATTTTAAGTTGAACTTAGAGACTACGGCTCTGGGATCTAAACTTTCTGTTCCGAGTATAATCATTCAACAAAATAAATCATTGTGGACATATTTGTGAATACAGGACTGGAAGTCTGACAAGAGAGCTTCAGACATGTATAAAGATGACAGCGACATAGGGAGCACAGATGAAAACAAGGGACTTGCTGCATCAGAACTGGTGCTAGATGAGGAAACACCACTTCTCTCTTCTAGGGTTTCTTATGTAGGACGAGGCCAAACGAACACCCTCTCCAGTAGATAATTTATGTTCTTTTCAGTTTTTGATCAAGAACACTGAAAACCACCATTTGCCCGGTATTTAACATTGTTGTACGAGAATGGAAATTACGTAACAGCCTCAAAATGATAAGAACGATGTATTTAGAATTGATAGGAATTAATTTATGTTAGGAAGGTACTTATAACCACAAAATGGAGACTCAATTTTTTTTTTTTTTTCTTGGGATTTTCCATATAGTGATTCTATACTATTTTCTGTGCAAATGCATAATCCTTGTGATGCTTTGTTCAGCAGCCAGCAGGTAGGCAATAGTTATTAAATTCGTGCAAGTTGTTATCTAAAAGTTTTTTTTTAATTATTATATATTTTTTTGGCTTAATTTCCATGCTAAAGCATCATGCATTTCGATATTCAAGGCTAAGCAATTGAACAACAGTAACAAAAAAAGTGGAATTGGGTAGAACGGAACTGCACAAAATTTTGAGTGATAAATCCATCCAAATGGCTAAAATGGTACTTCAACCTATCCAGAAAAAAGGGTAATGTCAGTTGTGTGAGGGCTTCCCTTGCTGTCTTAAAAGAAGAGTTAATCCCAGTGTTTAGTAGTTAGTATTGGAATCCTTATCCTCTCAGGTACCTGAAAAAGAATCTTTTACAATTAGTGGATCTGGACTGTTCTTTTTAACTTGGCACGAATCTCACAGCCCAATAACACTGCCCCTCCAGTTAGCCAGAATCTCAAAGCAGATGAGAGTAAATCTCAAACCGTAAAATGAGGAGAATCTTTTACGGTCAGATACTTGTCCCCGTGACAGCAGGGTATTTTTGAATCCAATCTGTCTGGTTTTGCCCGATCTCATTTTAACTGTTCATTTTTATTTAGCGGATGGCTTAATTTGATCCAATCTAAACAGCATGATTTTATCAACCACCGCATTTTTGAATAAATCAGAGCATTCCTTTGGAGCCCATTTGTTAAAGAAAATGACGGAGACTATAAACAAGTTCAAGAGGCTTTGTTGTCTGCAGAAATCAGATTGTATATTAGATAGTTTCGATGGCATTATATAATATGCAACATAACATTTTAATATCCAATTTTGTTAAACTAATTTGCAGCATTGCACAATAAATACAGAACAGTGGGGCCTTTTCTAGTTTTCTGTGCATCTTATGTGCGAATCCAATATAAAAAGTATCAAATCATTATTAATCGTTTTTTCAATCACATTTTTTGTATACGGAAAAGATTAAAAGTTCCTAGTTTCATTGTTGAAAACTTGAACACGAGCAGAATCCCACAGGGCCCCTCCGTAAGGCCCGTTTTCTCTTCCAAAAGGAAGCCCAATTTAAATTTTCACACATCAGAGATTAGTCCCATTTCTCCTTCCCGTTCTCTTTGCCGACCCATCCCCTAGTACTCCGGCTACTGCTCTGCCATGTCTTCCCTCAGAATCATAGGCAAGCTCTCTCTCTCTCTTTCTTTCTCTGTCTATAGTTGCGTACTTCTCTACTGACATGGTTCCTTTTTCTTTTATTTTTGGAACCAATGCTTCATGGACGAAACAGACATCGCCGTGAACCTCACAGGTCAGTTCCTTTTAATCCAAATTCAAATTTGATCAAGTTTTTTTGGAAGTTGCTGATTTTTTTGCTCTTTTGTTTCAGATGGTATGTTCAAAGGCATCTATAATGGCCGCCAGTGCCACGTGGCTGACATCCCTGCCGTCCTCTCCCGTGCATGGACTGCTGGTGTTGACCGAATAATTGTGCTCTCTCTCCCTCTCTCTCTGCAGTCTGCAACTCAATTCCATTTATATACTGTCTTGTGCATTCCGTGATTGTACATGCTATAATATTCTTTTTTGTGATATGATATTAGTTGGGTCCCATATTGGGGCAGTACTGATAATGTAACTGACCTGGTTTTCATCCTTTATCCAATTACTTTTACATCTAACTGAATCATAGCCAAAATGGAATTGTGATTACAACTTACAATTTATTTACTTGTATTGAATTTTGGGCTCAAGTTTAACTTGACTTTAAGAAAACAAATGCAGGTGACGGGTGGCTCTCTTGACGAGTCCAAAGAGGCTTTGGCAATTGCCGAGACTGATGGTTGTAATTTCTTTACATTTTCTTTTTCTTTTTATCTAACTAATATCTTGTCAGTGAACTGTTTGTTTTGTCCTGGTAAAACATTAAGGGAGGTTTCCTATAAAAAGTTTTAAAATATCCTGCACAACCATTAAATCCATAATTGTGCCAAAAACTTTGCATAAACCCAGAAAGTACAAGAGAGAAATATCCACATGCTCTTCACTTTCCTGCTCACCTTCAAGGCCTAAATTACTTCTTCCTCATTAATGCCTCTTTACAAATGAGTTAGAAAGGAGAGGCATTCTGGATATAAGAAAAGAAGTGTAGAGAATAATTTGTTATTTTGTGGGGGTTCCCTGGCACTTGATATTGAGTAATGTCTGAAGGAAAGATTCTTTGTTGTTTATTTTTCTCTTTTTTCATATAAGTTTTACACTTATATATGTCTGGAGTAGTTATGTTTGATATATTGCTGCCATAGCATAGGAAGGCTTTTCTGCACAGTAGGTGTCCATCCAACCAGATGCAAGGTAAACTGCTTGACTATGGAAAATAATAATAAAAAAAGTTCTTCGTTATGATTCATTTTGGAATCATTCTGTTGCTATTTTTTGAAAATTTCTCATTTATTTTCCAGGAGTTTGAGGAGAGTGGTGACTCAGAGAGGCATTTCCAAGCTCTCTTATCCTTAGCCAAGGAGGGTATTGAGAAAGGAAAGGTGTGGTTAGAAGCTTCCATATGAAGTTTATTATTTATCCTCTTTTATAGCTACTTAACTATACAAAACTTCATATTCCTGCCCAATACAATTTTGAATGCAGGTTGTGGCTGTTGGTGAATGTGGGTTAGATTATGATAGGCTTCACTTCTGCCCTGCTGAAACACAAAAGAAGTATGCTAAGTGCCTCCCCTGCGCCCACCACACCACACACACACACACACACACACACACACACATCAAAACATACTTGAATGTAAAACTGTTAAATGTTTGAAGTTCCAGAATAATGTACCATTTTTAATGACGTTTGGTACTCATCAATAGACTACCAGTTTGACTTCTCAATTTTGTTTGGTTTTACATAACTCTGGTAAATGCTGTGAATTGAGGTAATTTTATTCTTTGTTCGTATACTATAGGTACTTTGAGAAGCAATTTGAATTGGCAGAAGCTGTGAAACTACCAATGTTTCTCCATATGCGTGCTGCTGGTGAAGATTTCTGTGAAATTGTTACTCGAAACAAGGACAGGTCATTCAAATTTCAATAATTTGTATTGATCAATTTTTTTTTTTTTTGTATAATTTTTTTTGTCAGTTAATTAGTATAAAACTTTCTGGTTTTATCTTGGAAGCTACTCCTAATATATTGTAAATGGATAAAGAAGTTAATAGTTTCAGTCGGTTTCTACCTGTACCATTTTTTATCAGTTGGGTTTTTACACAGTAATCTTGCGGTTTCTTCACTTGCCTCTTCCTTGATATGATACTTACTAAGCAAACACAAAGAAATAATTATGTGATACAAAATGTGTAAGATTTTGAGTTATTATGTAGTTACTCGGCACCTTTATTTGGATGATCTTCAATGAAGTAGCTCTCTGGTTGTTTCCTGTTTGCTTAATTGTTAGACTTTTGGCAACATGTGCTTTCTTATTGTTATATTGCCTTTTGTCTTAATGAATTCTACCTATATACTAATAGATTTACTGGCGGTGTTGCTCATTCTTTCACTGGAAGTGCTGAAGATCGTGACAGACTATTAGCATTTGACAGCATGTTCATTGGTGATGTGTTGTGTATTCTCTACACTATACATTTTATGTTTTTTCTCCAAGTAATTAAGCTCGTAGCAAGTCATTGATGTTAGTACTTACAAACAGGGCCTACAAATTTATCATATTGGATATAACATGCGATTCTGTAATCATCTCTCAATTAAGCTTCAGTGACCTCAATTTAATCCTAATTAGCTTCAATTCACTCGGTTATTCAGTTTAGTAGACAAGTATAGCTTGGTTAGGTCATTTTTGCGAGTTGATTTTAATAATTTTTAGTGATTAGTGATTAGAGATTTTTTTTCTGTTATTTTAAATATTTTGTAAATAACTTTTTTAGTATCAATATATCTGTTGGCGGCAACTCGCCGGCAGCCATAAAAAAGAAAAGGTATAGCTTGGTTCAAATTAAATGGGTAAAGTGTGCTCAAAGCCTCAAACCAATGCAGCATCCATACTGGCAAATTTCCTGACTTAGTGAGCATTAAATTGTGATTATTTTGAATAAACAGGGATAAATGGATGTTCGCTAAAAACAAGCGAAAATCTTGAAGTCTTAAGAGGCATTCCTACTGAGAGAATGATGATAGAAACTGACTCACCTTACTGTGAAATCAGAAACACCCATGCGGGAATGAAATTTGTCAAATCTGTTTGGTCTGCGAAGAAAAAGGAAAAGTATGAAAGTGATTCACCTGTCAAAGGCCGCAATGAGCCCTGTTATGTCAAGTAAATCAAAACTGCTTTCCTCTTCTTCTTCTTCTTCTTTTTTCCTTTGTTTGTTTGCCTCTAATTATGTAAGGTTTAAGGAAAATAGCAAGTAGAATAGAAGGAAGATCCTACTGTTTGTCGAGTTAATTGGGTTCAAACCATGGAAGAAGACAGCAAAAGTGACTTTAAAATAAAAAATAACTTGGAAAATGCTAGAATTAGATGAAGATAGATTTCATGATAAACATTTTATATTTTTGTAAACAAAATCAACTTCCAGCATTTCTCCCTGTCACACAAAATTTGCTAAAATAACAAAATCATTTTCTCTTTCAGACAAGTTCTAGAGGTGGTGGCTGGATGTAAAGGAATAAATGATGTGGAGTACCTGAGCAAGATATTGTACCACAATACATGCAGGTATGCTTGTCTTGTCTCTTTACGTCATCTGAATTAGGTTATCTAGGCTTGAGAAAATTTTATTTCCTGCTGGTATATGTGACTTTAGGGCAAATACTCGAAAGGTATGTGCATAGAGTGGGAAAAATGGCACGGCGGAACGGCTCTGTCACGGAACGGCACGGAACGGCACGGAACGGCACAGCACATGTTACTGTTCCGTGCTGTGACTCACGTGTCGCGTGCCTTGATCACCCCTTGACATTTTGGTCACGGCACGGCACGCGAAAGATCCGGTCACGTAATTACGCGGGTCACGTGTAATTAGAATCGTTAGGTCTTTATCAAATGGTGTATCTTGAATAAACTAACTTAAATTATGAAAAAATAGTTAAACATGAGAAACGTGACCAGTTATGTTTGGACACGACACGCGAATAGTCACGGCACACGCCGTGACTCGTGTGCCGTGACCACCCCTTGACATTTTGGTCACGGCACAACCGGCACGGGTCACTGTTCACTTGGTCACGACGTGTTAGTCATGGCACGGCACATTTTTTCCACTCTAGATGTGCACTAAAATTTCGACCAAGTCCTAATAATTTGCTTGCATATTTTGTAGGGTTTTCTTTCCTCAGGATTTGGATACAGCTGGTGATTCTCTTCTTGAAAGTGGTGTTATTTCTGAGAATAACTGAGATCCAGTTGGATTGTTGGTGGTAGTGCAGAGATGTATTCCCTTTTACTCTTATTCCATTTTTGCAAGAGCAGATGCAGTCGGGAAATGCTTACCCTTTTTTTATAATTCGTTTTTGTTGCCCTTTTTTGTTTTCTTCATTTTGACTCTTTCAGTTTTTCGTTTATTGATTAGCTCTTTTACCTTTGAAAATTATACTCAATTTGCTGCTTTTATTGTTTGTTGTCAAATCGACCGTGTACAATTTATCTCTGTGAGATCTTATATATTATGTTTGGTATATATTTTTTTACAAATGCTTTTAGTTTTTAAATTCTTAATCATAAAAATTCTAAAATTCAAATTACAAATAAATTTCCATGTATTATTTTCTTGCATGTAAAATATCATAACATTTCAATTTTTTTGATAGAAATCAAAATTGAAGGAAAATAAACGTTAGTTCTTGACGTGAACCGAAAGAAAGTCAAATATGAAATAATTAGATTTATTTGTATGTATACTGTATAGAGAAAAAATATAAATTAAAATTTAATGAACTTAGACATAATTGGAGGAATTCGAACCGACATTTTTATTTTTACCCCATTAAAAATTATTTTAATAATAATAACCAAAGTTTAATAAAAAATTTAAAAATACCCCACCCGTGGAATTTTTCCACGGGCTGGAATTGTAATTCAATTTTTTTTTTTTTTAAAAACAGAAATTTATTTTTATTTTTTATTTTTTGTATTGAAATATTATAAATGTTGGATATATTTCTTTGAAAATAGATGGAATACAATATAATTTGATTTATTAGAAATACTGTAACAAATAACCCGGATCAATATTTTTCAGGCCGGATTTTTCGCGGCTGTAAGAAAAATTAATATATTTCTTTATGTGTTATTGGAAAAAAAAATGCTTAGATTCTGAGTTATTGATCCCGGTTCAAAAGTCACTCTATGTAATCTAGAAAATATTGTGATCCTTCTAGGACATTTAATTTATGAAAAGTTGTATCTATTTTTGAAAAAAAACAAAAACTTTAAGTTATTTAATAATTATTATTCAAAAAGAATTCTCAATATAGAGACAACTTTTTATAAATTAAATGTCCTAAAAAGATCACAATATTTTCTAGATTACATAGAAGTGACTTTTGAACCGGGATCAATAACTCAGAATCTAAGCATTTTTATTTTTTTTCCAATAACACATAAAGAAATATATTAATTTTTCTTACAGCCGCGAAAAATCCGGCCTGAAAAATATTGATCCGGGTTATTTGTTACAGTATTTCTAATAAATCAAATTATATTGTATTCCATCTATTTTCAAAGAAATATATCCAACATTTCTAATATTTCAATACAAAAAATAAAAAATAAAAACAAATTTCTGTTTTTAAAAAAAAAAATTGAATTACAATTCCAGCCCGTGGAAAAATTCCACGGGTGGGGTGTTTTTAAATTTTTTATTAAACTTTGGTTATTATTATTAAAATAATTTTTTAATGGGGTAAAAATAAAAATGTCGGGAATTCGAACCTCTTGTTGAGTGAGTTTATGGTACTATGCATATTACAATTTGGCACGTGCTATGGCTCTATATTTGAGTTTTCAAATCCTAACGGTCGATCCGAACCGTTCATCTTGTTCTCCATATTAATGTGTTTGGAGACTAAATTTTACATTTTTTGAAATTTTTTTACTATTTTTTAAAATTTATTGAAAATCACTGTTTTTAGATGGTTCAGAATTTTCAGATCAAGTGATTTTCTAAATATCTAAAAAAAATAGTAAAAAAATTTCAAAAAATGTAAAATTTGGTCTCCAAACACATATTAGTATGGAGAACAAGATGAACGGTTCGGATTGACCGTTAGGATTTGAAAACTCAAATATAGAGCCATAACACGGTGCCAAATCGTAATATGTATAGTACCATAGACTCACTCCCTCTTGTTTTTGTATACTAGTGTATGTTTTCTTTGTAGACATTTCTAATTTGCCTAACGACTTTTTCCGTTCCGGAAATTTCACCACAGACTCACCCATGAATTCCAGTGATACGGGTATTAAATATTAATCATGTAGAAAATAAGCACACCCCTATACAAAACCTTAAACACTTGGCAACTTTTTGCTGATTTACTTTAGCAATACCTTAACATACAAAACTTGATTTTCAGAAAGAACCATATGATAATCACTTCCCAAGAGCGAAATAAAATAAATTGTCCTTAATGCCCATATTTCAATAAAATTATTAATCCTGACGGGGTTTTATTAAGCGGTAAACTCTAATGAAATAAAATAACCATTAATATTTTTTTCATTAAATTACAATTCTTTTTACTTATCTGAACGCTACTAAAGTTGTCCCTCAATATTTCCGTCTATAAATTGTCTATAACCACTGAGGTCATTGAAGACTTAGCAAAGTGGTTGCAAAGCAGATTTGGATTCCTATAATAAGGTCATCAAACATTCATATCTAACATATACATTATATTCGCTGAGAATCCCGTGTCTCGATAAGAGAAATTACAAACCTTTTACAAATTTATCTAAGGTTACCTCAATCAAAACATTATTGGGAATTTTTCTTCAGGTGCACAAAATTAACATATTTGAGAGTAGTGAAAAAATTGCCAAATGAAGTAATTGTCACAAAAAATAAGCATCTATAATTAAAAAATCAACGTTCTTTGCCTTATTATTATGTTTTCAACCTCAAACACTCACAGAGCTCGTTTCTAAAGAACTTTCTTGCATCTTTGTCACCATGTCTTGTAAAGAAGAATTAGATCCCGAGCTATTGTGAGAAAACTTCAAACGCAACGGCCTCCCTTCAACTTCCTGTTGTCATAATTATCCAAAACTCAACATGCTTTATACGAAATGATTCTCAATCCTTATTTTCAAGTTGGAAAGTATGACTACATTCCCCCTCATCCCAATGCATTAGATATCAAGAATTTTAATTTAATTGTACCTGGTCATAGAAGCACTGTATAGCTTATTTCCCCAATTTCTTGTAAAAGAAAAAGTTAAACATGGACTTGACCCAATTTCCCAAAACCAATTTGGTATGGTTTTACTCCAATTCATCTTCAATCTAAAGCAGAATATTCAATCAGTCACCTTATCATTTCCAAATTCCAATCAGAACTAGGAAAGAAGTAATTACCCTTGAAAGCATAACCCAATTCCCATTCTAGTATTTCCCAAACTAAGAAGTACAAGACATTACCACTCCATCCATGGATTCAAGTGCAGCTTGAGCGTCTTCAGCAGATGCAAATGACACAAAACCGAAACCCCTTGAACGGCCGGTTTCACGGTCAAAAATAACCTTGGCACCAAGCAGTCCAGACTGATCTGAAAAGGCCTGCTGGAGCGTCTCAGAGTTCACACCCCATCCAAGATTTCCTGCGTAGATCTTGTGGGGACTGTCAACATATCCCTTTGATGGTCTCGAGCTAACAGTGAGAACCTCTCTCTCTGCTCCCCTTGGTACTTCTGGGAAATTCACTCTAATTGACCTACCCCCCAGTTGCTGATACCAAAAATGAAAACCAAGTCAGGTAAAAAAAGCTTAAATTTTTTACCTTTTCGTTTATATCCATAATGATGAAATGGAGAAGGCTTGTGAACCCACTTCAAGGAGAGCCTTACCACTACCAGTAACCTGGTGTTGGTTCTAAATTGACAGATTGCGTACTAAAACACGTACCTGATAGACCAGATTGGTGCAGCAGATCTATGGGAATTGTTTGTGCAACTATATGGACATATTAATGAGTGTAAGGAAATATGCTTACAGAGCCATCAAACATGCGAATGGCCTCATTTGCCTCCTCAACAGTAGCCATCGTAACAAAACCAAACCCTCTGCTTCTATCTGTCACCCTGTCGTAAACCACCTGACATATAAAAAAAATTCACAAGACAAATCAAACTTATAACCTAAGTAGCATGAAAGTAGCACAGGACGGAATAAGTGTCATTTATTGTCTCTATAATATGTGAGGTTGCTTCTTACCAGAACAGGATCAGGCAGTAGTAAATTGGTATCAACTGAAAAATGGAGCTTCATTGTGCTTTAACCCTTGCAAATTGTCCATCAAATGGGACCAATAATTAGCAGGTTATTGTTTTATTACAAGAACACAACGTATGTAGTCTTGTAATGTACTGAGATATCTCAAGAAACAACCTAAAATGCACAATAGAGGAATACCATCATAACACCTAATAAAGTAACAACCCTTACATCAGCAGTAGTGACGGTGCCAGCCTCGCTGAAAAGCTCAGCAAGCTCATTAGAAGTAGCAGAATAGGGAAGATTTCCAACATAGAGTCGTGCCCTGTCTTTTTTTAGCCGCTTGGGCTCCGCTTTGGCAGGTTGAACAGGTACCACCTCCTCTCCTGGTTCTCCTTCCCTTTGATTTACAAATTCTTTCGCCTTTTCTTCTTCCTCCTGCTTTTCAATTTCAGTATCGGACTCGGTGTACGGATCCGAGGCGTAAGCGGAGATGCGCCAAGCGGTAACCGGAGAAATTTGCAATGCCAAGGATTTTTGTTTTCTGAGTAACAATTTTTTAGAGAAAGGACTTGAAAGAGAAGGACATTTTTGGTACTTCAAGCGGGCTGTTGCCGACGGAATACCGTGGAGAGAGCGCAAGGTCACAGTTGCCATGGCGCCCAACAGAAAAAGAGAGACTGATGCACTCCAACGTTTCTTATCCGGAAACTCAGATCATGAGATGCCTCGAGATCCGTGCAACAATGTTGGCACTAAAAGCCGAGTCGATATCCTCTGAGGTAACATAAGATTTCTGGTTAGATCTGGACCGTTGATAAGAATCCGGACAATCCTGTATGACTTTAATATTCGTGCAGATTTTAATCGGACAGTCCGGATCTTAGGGATAAGAATTCCAAATGCTAACATCCGAAACAAAAAGGGCGTGCGAATAGGCTGAGTTTCCCTTTTTCTATGGGCCGAGAGCGAAGATGACTTGGGCCTACTTTTCTCTCCACATTTTGGAAGTAAGCTCTTTCGTTCTCAGTTTCGAGAAGTTCGCTTATATACTCAAGTGCTTCAGCCATATCTTGTTAACAGCAGGTCCAATTTGGTGAGGTCAAGCTCTCTGGAGTGGACTCCATCATTCTTAATCACTTTCATGCTTTTGAGTTTTATTCAATTCTTAATCATTTAGTTTCAGTAAATGTTCAAGATCAGCGAGTAGTTATGTTATATACTGTAGTAAAACTGCAGCATTCTGCCAGAACTTTTCAATCAGACCTCTTCACCAGAAAATCAGATTACGGTGAAATTAAATTCTTTTCAATTGGACCTGTCCAGCTAATGTATATTTAGGGGCATCCCTTTTCAATTAAAAGTTGTGCAGTTATGAGAATTCTTAGAGAATTTATTTTATCTCAAAATTCGGCCAATTATGACAAAGTTATAACTCAAATACCAGTGGCTGCTAAGACTGTCCTGCACGGGCCAGTTCAGATATGACATATCCAGAATCTTAAAAAACTGAGAACATGAAAGTGTAGCTCTAATTATAAGCTTATCAAGTAATATTTATACCTCAATCCGAGATGTAACGACAAAATTATGATCATTGTACCGAGGGCTGTCCAAATCGTTGAGATGTAGATTTTGGGCTAAATGTTGGGCCGCCATGGATTATTAGTGCTTTGTTCAGGCTCCTGAATATTTTGTGGTACCTAAGTTTATTTGGGTGCGCCATATGGCCCATATTGGACTTTCTGTTTTGCGTGTCGCCTTTTTTTAACGTAAAAAATTACTTTGTTTGATAATTTATGTTTCTCCGTAACGGAATTACACGGGATAGGATTTGACAGAAATGAGAATCTATTTTTTTTTAAAAGGAAAATACATGAATACAGATATATACGAGCTTAATTATGGAACGTGTGATACTAAATTGGTTCATATTCGAATTGAATGGTACAGATCTAAATTGAAAAAATGAGTTAGTTTAGAGGATCTGGATCCATTTTATTAGTACGTGTGATAGATACTATTACTTATATGTCAGTTTATTAAATTTGTTTAAATTATTTGATTTTTGATTCTCGAGATAAAGTTCGAACAAGAAACCAAATTATCATAAGTTTTAATTTAGTTAAAACTGAATCACTTGAGCAAATTGAACGGATCTGTATCTTTTCAGTTATCTGACTAACACAATTGAAACGGACGACGACCTAGATTTACTTTCAGCTTGTGTCTATTTGGAATAGTGCAGGGATGTATTAGAAGTGAAGATACGTCGGATATTATCCGTCCGTATTCAATTTGCAAATTTGAATACTCAGATACACATAGTTTGCATATTTGAATACGGATACAAATCTTATTATTCAGATACGAATACAAATTTGATTTCAATTTCAAAATTGAATACAGATATGATAATTATCCGTACCCGTATATCTAGTTTGTTCAGATATTTAGTTTTTTGAGTCTACTATTTGGTCTTGGGATATCCATTTTTTGAGTTTACTATTAGATCTTTTCTGATATCCATGTATTTGAAATCCCACTCTTTCCGACTTGTCGCAAATGAAAATGACAGAAATACAAAACTAGGTGCGGATCTACATTCACTTGTATAGGTGATAACTCACTTTATGATTTTAAAATTTTAGTTATATATATTGAAATTTAATTCAATTTAATTTTTTTAGAACATTTTATATAGCCTACCTCATAAAATATCACATATTTACTTGTAGCCTAGTAGTTAGAACCTACTTTGTGATTGGAGAGAGCTTGGATTCAATTTTCATCAACAACATATTATTCATTTTAATTTTAGCACCATCTATCATGAATTTTTAGTTCTGCCCCTGTATAACAGAACTGCACAATATCTTTTATCGATATGCTAAATTTGTACTATTTTAAATTTGTGTCAAGGCCTACTGCCAGTATGTACGATATCTTTGATCAATATCCTAAATAATTTATTTTATAATATGCTAATTTTATTATAATATCCGAATTAGGAATTCAAATTATATCTGTATTCATATTCATATTTGATTAATATTTGATTAATATCTGATTCGTATTCGTACCTTATTGATATCCAATATATATATACCAAGCTTCTAAATAGCGTTTATAGCGGTGTAGCGGGGAGACAAAAAAAAAAGCTTTAGCGAATAGCGGAGCTATAGCGAAAGCTATTATAAATAGCGTTTTTTTATTTCAAAAATTATATTTTATATTTCTACTAATAGTAAAAAGAGTGATGCTTCTATGGACATAAGGGCCTATTTGTAAAATGAATATATTTTTATTTTCAAAGTTCAAACAGCCGATCCGAACCGTTCATCTTGTTCTCCATATTAATATATCTTTGGAGACCAAATTTTACATTTTTCTGAATTTATTTACTATTTATTAAGATGGGTATAAAAAATATCAAATTCAGACCATTAAATTTTGTACCCATCTTAATAAATAGTAAAAAAAATCAGAAAAATGTAAAATTTGGTCTCCAAGCACATATTAATATGGAGAACAAGATGAACGGTTCGGATCGACTGTTTGAACTTTAAAAATAAAAATATGTTCATTTTACAAATAGGTCCTTATGTCCATAGAAGGCTTTGCCTAGTAAGAATGTCTCATCAAGAAAAAAAATATCAAATTAATTAAGAAGTTATAATATTATTCATATTAAACCAATACAAAGTTCAAATTGTCATTCAAAATATCCCTAATTCAAAAACTATCGATATATTTTATATTCAAAATATACCACTACCATATATTAATGCATGATACAAAATTTAATTGATATAGTGGTATAGCCCGCACATGTTCCATTGTATTGATATAGCTTAATAAAGTAAAAAAAAAACAATCTAGATATTAAGGCCCATTAAAATTGCAAAATTATGTTTTCAGAAAAAAAAATTGCAAAATCATAACCCATGTAGCATAGCGGACCGCTATTGCCGCTACGCGCTATAGCGGACCGCTATTACCGCTATAGCGGTCGTAGCTTGATTAGCGCAGTTTTAGCCCGTAACTTAGCTTTCTGGGTCCAAAACCGCTATAGCTAGCTATTTAGAAGCTTGATATATACGTATTCAAAAAATAAAAAATGAATACGAATATGGTATTATCGCTATCCGATCCTTATTAGATTGTACTCGGCTAGCATAGGGGGGGGATGTGAATTCGAATCCGTATCCTCTCAGGTATTGCACAGATATTGCAGAGGATCACTTACTTTACGGTTTGAGATTAAATCTCAATCAGCTTGGGATTCGGGTCACTGTAGGGGGCTGTATTTTTGGGCTTTGAGATTTGTGCCAAGTTAAAAAGTACGGTTCAGATCTAGTAATTGTAAAAGATTCCCTTATCAGGTATTGGAGAGGATGTGAATTCATGTGAATTCATGTGAATTCAAGGGAATAAGATGCACCTGTTATTCCAATTTCAACCGTTGATCTTCATTAGAATCTGAATAACAGGAATAATTGCTAATTTGTAAAACACACCTTTGGCAAAATGAAAATAATTCGTTGACATTGCTTTTACCCGCAAATTTGCAATATTGCGTATTGTTTTGTACTGGTTTCTTATAATTTTCATGGGGGTTTAGGGTTTTTACTTCTAATCAACGTTCCCAAAAGTCGGCACAGAGCGGTCGTCAGTCAACATAGAAGCCAGCTCTCTCTCTCTCCCTCTAGAACTTTCCCCAAGAAATGGCTTCTCCGTCTCCTTCCTCCTCTGCTACTGAAACCCTAGGATCCAAAACCGCAGAACCAACTCATGAACCCGATCCTAAGACCCCTTCTCCACCCGAATCCGATCCAAATCCTTCCACCCAATCCCAACCAGAACCCGAATCCGAACAAGGAGAAGGAGAGGAGGAAGAGGGGGAGTGCGGGTTTTGCCTTTTCATGAAAGGAGGCGGTTGCAAGGATGCATTCATCGCCTGGGAGCAGTGTGTTGAAGCGGCCGAAAAGTCTGGCGAAAATATTGTAGACAAGTGCTTTGAAGTGACATCTCAGCTCAAGAAGTGCATGGATGCTCATGCCGACTATTATGATCCGATTCTTCGTGCGGAAGAAGCCTTGGCAGATTCAATTGCAGAGGAAAAGATTGCAGAGGAGAAAGAGAATGAGGTTGGGAAGGAGGAGAAAGGAAACACAGAGTCTTCTCAGTAAGAAAAGCTGGATTTGATTGGGTATAACATTTACTTTTGGGTTAAATTTTTGTTCCTTGTTGTCTAACATGCTGGAATAATAATTAGAGGGAGAAAATTTTGTTTTCTTTTCTGAAACAATATGGGTCAATTGGTACCTAAACTCATATTCATTTGTTCAAGAGCTGATATCATATACAATTCAATGGGAATTTTGTGTTGTACCTTTGTTTGGGTTAATAGTTCCTTGAAGGTGTCTGATCTCTCTTAATGATGAGTGGCTGGATGTTTTTTATGGTTTTGGGAATTACATTTTACCTTTGGGGGGTAAATATGAATATTGGATGTACTATCATCACATTTTGGATCATACTGCTTTGCTTAACATTCATGTAATACCCATATTTAATCAAATAAAAAAAACTTCCCAATGATCTTATTCCAGATAAGTTTGGAATACTCAATTTATTATTTTTTTTCTCTTTGCTATGCTTGGTTAGAGTTATTTGAAGGGAAGTGGAGATTTGGATATAAATTTGTCTTTTCTATTCATTATGTTATTCAATTGAAGGACCTCGAGTTCTGATAGTAATGTTCCATACCAAATTAGGTGGAATAGCACAAGCCCATATGATTTTTTCGACATTAAACCTGTTATAAATAAATTTCGTATGCACAACTGTAAAACCTCTCGAATATATATTGACGACAGGGGACCAATAGCTTCAATGAAGTCTGCCTTCCGAAATCTAGCATATATCATGTATAGACAAGTATTCTACCTGTCCGGTAAAATTACTGTTTTGTTATTTGCTAAGGTTATAATCTCCGAGTTTTGTTGCGTAAATTTGAAACATTTTTATTTTAGCAGGATATAAATATCTTACATGAAAATTTTCCTAGAAAAACAAGCAGGCTCAGCCGCTCAAATTAATATGGGTTGGGGAATGCATTTAACTCCACAATCTTGAGTTTTATTTTCCTTCAGAATTGGTCTATAAAGGATACTAAATTTGTCAACAAGTCATTTATACAATAGGAAATTATAATATTTTTGACATATTACCTTCCTTTTTCGCTGGAATGCTCAATTTCATATTAGGTTGAGTTTCCCATTGCATAATTATAGGATAGATACCTAGTGGGAGAACAGCGAGCATTTTCCATTGGTGCCTGGAAATTGCTTTTATAGTTCGGATAGTTATCTCTTAATTGAGAGTTCTAGATGATTCATGTTGGCTCAGTTCTTGGCTTACTGATACTCGAGTCATCATTGCTTTATTTTTACTCAGTTTAAAAATGTTTACTTTTGGAATTTTATTGCCATGGTATACTAAAGAACTTTGTTGTCCTAAATGGAAAAATCAAACAAGCTCAATTGCAAAAAGGCATTCGTATTACTTTTGGAGAACAATACCCATTGTTGAAGAAATTTATCATAAAGGTCCTGCTCCTAACCTTATATTATGATTGGCTTGTACCAATTGTAAAATTATTTTTTCTAATAGAGATTCTTGCAACATATAGATAAAACAGGGAGCTTTGTAAAATTTTCTAAAATTAGTGGGTATTGTTCTATCAGGCTCATTTATAATTTGGTAGAAAATTCACTAGGTTTTTTCCTTCAAGCTACTTGATTTATGTGAAATATTGTTACGCTGACATAATTATACGGTTTTAGCAGGTTGTAATGCACATTATTAATTCTTTTGAAAGTTTGTTTTGTGCATGCCATACCAAGGATTATGATACCTGACTACAGTTCTATACTGCTACTACACTGGCTGGTTCCCTACATTCATTGCTGTACCAGTATGCACTGTCTAGTACCTGAGTTGACATTCATATAAATTAGACATGCACATGACCTTGTTTAAACCCATTTTCTCAAAATTTAGGCTTGCACGCACAACTCACCAGGATGAGATCTACTGGGTTTTGCTAATTTTTTATATATGTTCCAGAAATATTATCATGCTAGTGAAAAATCTTGACTCACTTATTCAACTTTCTCCCTATACAAGTAGCTCACGATCCGTTTGGTTGATTGGTTTTTGGTTACTTAGTACCAGTCTTATCATTTATTATATTTTATCTTGATAATTTTTTATTATAATTATATTTATTTGTTTCTTGTAAAAAGTACATCTTTTAGTTTACTATTCAAACACTCATTTTTAAGTATCAGATATGACTACATGTTGCTACGGTTCCTAAGGAACAGTGCTCTGGTTGCTTTAATTTTCGAGGAAGTCTATGGTACTATACATAACATAACACAGATTAGTCTATAATACGGATCAATATTTTCGTTTTCAAAATTCTAACAGTCAATATGTGCTTGGGAACTGAATTCTAACCATTCAACATATCTCCATATGCATATGTGCTTGGGAACTGAATTTTTTTTTTTTAGAATTCTTTTATTATATTTTAAGATTTAAGATAGGTACAAAATTACTTGATCTGGAAATTCTGAATCATACAAAAACAGTGATTTTTCTATCTATTTTAAAAAATAGTAAAAATTCTATGGAGATCATGTTGAATGGTTCATTTGACCATTAGAATTTTAAAAACGAAAATATTAATTTGTATTATAGACTAATCTATGTGTGCTATACATAGTACCATAAACTCACTCTTAATTTTCATCAATTTCTCCGATTGTGCCGAAAAAACAAAAAATAATCGGAAAATTGGAGCCTTAAGCCCTTAACAATGGTCCGGGTTCCTGTGAGGCCCGTTAACTCTTATACTATATCTTTCTTTCTTTTATTTGAAAAATTTCATGGCAGTTACTGCCAGATATGTATTAAACGGAATTAATACATTGTTAACTCTTATACTATATCATCCCTCACTTTTTGTCATTATTCTCTAAAGAATCCGTAATATTTGCTATTGTTTATTTAAATTTTTGGATTTTCTTTGACATGATTATAAGAATAAATGAAAATTAGAGAAATAGTAACATTTCTACTGTTCATTTGGAGATTTCTATAGTAGTAAGTAATGCTACGGTTCCTTGGTGCATTGAAAAAAATATATCATAATCTTATCCTTTATTTACAAATAAATATTCGGATTACTAAAAATAATATTACTGGAAAAAGTACCCCTCACTGTTTTTATTTCAGAAAGTAATGTTACTGGAAAAAGTACCCCTCACTGTTTTTATTTCAGAAAGTAATATTACTGGAAAAAGTACCCCTCACTGTTTTTATTTCAAATCGACAACTTATTACAAGTCGCACGTTGCCCTGTACTTTTTTTTTTTTGAATCAACTCTCTCTCTCTCTCTCTTGAAAACCTTCGCAGAGGCTGTCCTGTACTCTCTCTCTCAATTTCTATAAAAACCATGTCTCTAATCAGGTACCAAACAGTAGGACTGTTAACACATGCACCCTTCACCAAAACAAATAAAATGACCTATTTCAAACCAGGAATCTCCCATAAAACCAGTATCAACAGACCATCCAACAACTAGAATGTGGTTCAGTACCAGACTAGTACCAGTGCCACACCCAAACAGCGGTTTAAAAAAAAAGGCAAATACATTTTTTGTTCAATTGAAATATGTATGCACAAAGAACCAACGCTTCTTATTCTTACATGGGGCATGGGTGTGTGGTTCATATATAGAAGGTTGTCTGCTCTGTGGTAGTTGATTAGATGTAATTAGATGTGAAACTGTGATCTTATGGATCATTAGAACTCATACAAGCACTGAACGAGAGCAATTGAAGATCGAATTATAGATATAACGAGGTTGGTTCTATAGAACTCCATATTTTAACCAGGGGTAATGAAATTCATGAAAAGAGGGATTGTAATTGGTTTTGTACAAGGATTCGTCCTTGCATTTGTGTACACGAGAGAAAGATAGACACTGTGAAACAATGATCGAGATGATCCGCATTCAACATGGGAGATTTTGCATAAAAGAGGTTATCATAAAACCAATCTTTGTTTTTAGAAGGAGAGATAAAGGCTACCCTGTAACTCATGTTGTTTACGTATTTGGAGAGAGAGCCATACAAAAACCAGTGGCTTCTAATCTAATTATGATGTGTTTGGAAAGCTGTTAGACTGGACGCCAGTGGCTATAAGAATATTTTCTGGATTGTCGCCAAATTATAGGTTATATAACATGTCTGTCCTCATCACCAAATCAGACTTGGTTTCATGAAAAATTTAGAGAAAATTTATCAAAGAAATCAGCCGGACAAACAAAATTGAAAATATCAGTACAAAGTGTTCATCATTAAACAACAAATTTCATATATCAAGTGGATACAACCACATCACTGTAACTAAACCAGGGGTGACACCCTCATTTGAAAGAAGCCAAGGATGAGTTGCCAACTCACTGTAACTAAACCTTCAATAGATGATCACAACAGCCATTATTTCTGAAATGATCACAACAACTCTTTGCCACTTGCTCTCCATTCATGAACACTTGCATCTGATGGAAAAATGGTGTGCGGAGTTGGTCGAACATGTTGAGTTCGTTGAAACTGTGTTGCATGTAGGTGCTTGTCACTTCCAATCCTGCTACTCTAACAGCACCAACACTTCCAGGATCTGGATAACTGCTCTCAGAATGTTGAGTTTCCGAGCTAAGCGATGCAGTCATATGAGGCGGAAATGTCAACGGTATATTTGTTGCCTTTTTACCACTAACATTGGTGGAATTTCCATTTTTCAAGCTTTTGGTGTTTACGAAACGACCACCACTGCCCCTGACACGTCGCATTGCATGGAGATGACGTGATTCATGCAGGTAAGGCTGTAAAAGAACACAATAGGTCATGAAAAATTGAAAACAATATACACGACTTTTTTTCTTTTATCTTATGTAAATTGGTTACACTGAGAACACACTAATGGTATAAGTGTATGCGCCGTATATGTATGTATATATATTATTTTTGTCACTTGAGAAAGGGCCTGAAGACTACATAAGTTGCATTCTGAGGCGAGTATTGCTAAAAGTACTGTTACATCTCAGAACTGAGATATACAACCCATCTAATTAGTGTAGAACACTTGAATTCAGGAGGGTGATACCAGCTTCATACCAACATGTTAGCAGTAACTGCTGAAGACTATTCTTTAAGGCATATATTGGTTGAATATTTAAAATACTTATTTATGTGAAAGAAGCACAATATGTAAAAATAAAACCTTTCTGTTTTTGTGGACTCTATTCTCCCTCTCATACTTAGCACGCGCACGGCGTCTTCGAAGGATCGCATGAAACTGTTTTGCATTCACAAATATCGGCCCATTCAATGTTGAAATTATCTTATATTGCAATTGGGAATCCTAGGTTTTTTCAGAAGAGAAAGACAGAAAAAAGAATTAGTATGCAAGCTTAATCATTTGTTTCTCTAGCAGAAACCGACCTAATACTGTTCTTAATCATCACAAGCAAATGGGGTCTTAAATGAAAAAGAACAAGAAATGCGTTCTTCAGCGTACAACTTACCCCTACTAAGCCCATGTAGATAAATATTGTAGTACACAATAGGCCCAATAAGGCCATTGTGTGGGGCATCTGTGTTGACATGGTTCATATGTACGTGGTCTTCTGAGATTCAAACGACTCCGTCCAGATTCAATCCTTTTTATTAAATTAATGCGTAGCATATTCCATTATTCTGTTTTGGTGGACGGAAGTGAACTATTGACTCTCTCTAAAACTTTTCTTTGGTTTATACTATTTGATTCAAATCTGTTTCATGGATCTTCTTGACTAAGTATATATAGATTGTAGAATTATTCTTTCATTATTTGGCATTTGACAAAAGTTGATTTTATATTTAGTACAAATAACTCTCAATTTATTAAAAATTGATAAATGACTTTATTTTTCAAATAAAATATTCATACAATTATAAAAGACATAAAGTAAAAAAAAATGATGAATTAATTTAGGCAAAACTTTTAGGCCGGGGGTTGAAATTCCTGCAACACTGGCTTTATAAGTCTATACCATTTGTTCCTTGAAGTTACCTTCATTTGGTTCAAGGGATTTAGTTTACAAACTACCTGAGTGATCCAGTAAGTAGCTGTCAGAAAGAGAGAACTAACCATTGATTTTGTGCTGCTGACTGAATACAAATTGGAGTGCTGATCGGAATTCAAATAATTGGAGTAAACCTACACAAAAACATTACACTTAATTGTAAATGCTCATCGAGTTCATGTGAAGTTCATCTTAGAATTCAGAACTTGCTTCACCAACTTATTTTCTAATATATATATATATTATAGGTAATGTATGTAAACAAAGCCATCAAAATAATTAGAAAAGAGTTGAAGGGATCGAAGGTGAAAATTAGATAAACATAATATATATTCAAATGTTTCTTTAGGTAGGAGTATAACTAGGGTGTTCTTAAACTCATCAAGTCCTTGGTTAGTTTAACTCTAAAACCTATCAAATTGACTTCGACCAATCCAATTAGTTAAAACTGAACTACTTTAAGAGTGATGTGTTTATAAGTAAAATTTAGAAATTTTAAAATTAATTTAGTATAAACTATAAAGTCAAGCTATCTTAAGAACGCTCTAGTTCTACTTCTTTTGGCAGTATTACTAATATGTGCACAAAATAAACAGAAACAAACAATTAGAACCACATACCGAATTCTGGTTAAGCCCCAATTGAAAACAAGCCTCATCCGAAACCAGCCTTTGTTGAGAGATGACAGGAGTTTGTGTGAACTCCAATCTTCTATGTTTGTCTGAATTATCTTAAATAAAGAAGAATATAATAACTGGTGAGACAATCATTGTTAGCAATTCCCTAAAAAACTAAAAGGAATACAGTCATATATACAATGTTCCCAAAAAAAGTGAAAAAGATAACACGAAAGGAAAGAAACTTGTTGCAGAAGCAAAAATAAAATTCTCCTGAACCAGTCATATTACTAAAAATAACAATGTATGTACTCTTTCCCTTAGAGAAAACTAATTCTTCAGATTAAATAGCTAGGTTTTGATTTTTGAATGTTGGCCGGCAGATGCCAGTATTATTTTGTATTGAGAATGAACTGGTACTGTGCAAGGTAGCTGTTGCTTACCAAGTTAGCTACATGTTTTGCTACTTTGTTTAATGTCATCCTACAAATCCTACATGGACAAACTGGACATAAATTATAATTGATACTATATATATATTATTTTGTATTGAGAATGAACTGGTACTGTGCCATGTGGTAGCTGTATATGTTGCTTACCAAGTTAGCTCCATGTTTTGCTACTTTATTTAATGTCATCCTACAAAACCTACATGGACAAACTGGACATATATGAATTTTAATTGATACTACACCCAAGCCTGTGCACCAGTCAGATATATACTCTTCATATATAACATGGCGCAATTAAATTTTAAAGTCCCATTTGTACAGACTAAGATCTAATGGTTAAATAGTTAGACAAAGAACCCTCTCTTCCCGACTGCTACAATTCAGCTGTATGTGTTTTTTATTATATACAAGACATCGGCCTTTTCCATTTATCAATAAACAAACAATTTTTGTCTGAGTGTGTTTTTGTTTCATAAATGTTTTTGAAATTACACGACCAAATTATTTAAGATAACCGTTTTTTTAGAATAACACCACTATTATTGCTTAATCTTTATAATTTTATTAGCTACTTCTTCATCCCATTTTGAGATCATAATCATTGACAATAGCAACCAGACACAGTGCTCGAAATTTTTCTGCATAGTTGAAAACTAATTAGCAAAATTTGATGTCATGATTTTCAAAAATAATGTTGATATGATCATATAAATAATATATGGCCTTATTGTATAAAGACAAAGAGCTTTATATTGATTCTACCAATTATACTGCGCGGAAGCAAATCTGCTGCAATCCTAAAGGATCGCAGGGTCCTGCGATAACAATTCCAACCATTCATTTATTAGAATAGAGGAATATCAAAAGGAGATAGTTTTTGTGCACGAATCTCAAAATATATAAACGGTCGAGATTAGAAATCGCAGCAGATTTATTTCCATACTACGCTGTGTTTTATCACATATATATGTCAAAAGTATGGCTTGGGTTTAACAAAAGAGAAAAATGACATCTCGAAACCATCAAAAGTTATCTAAGAATTTAGAGTTTTTTTCTAGGTAAGCTAGAGACCACACGTGAAGATATAGAAACAAACAGGAGTAGGTGCTAGTCATATATGCTCTCAGCGGGTAGTTATTAAAGAAGACATAAAGAAATTCTCAGTTTATTCAAACCAGATATGGAAACAAACAAGGCGAAAGGATCAAAGTCAATCTATGTATGTACAAGGTCAAAACTAAAAAAATAAGGATTGTACTACTGCTGCATTCAAAATAGTACTAGAACTAACATTTATAGGTTATAGGTATAGCTTGTGGGCATTTACCAGTACAGGAGCTGGATATAAGAGGACACTGTAACACGCCATTAGAGTTTTATCACGAAGAGAAAGTCTATATAAGTTAAATAACCTTACCTGAGGAAAGTTTTCTTCTCTCTTCTATGCTATTATAGCTATGTCCAAACTGAAGCAAAAATTGGTTTTGATCACCTCCATCATTGTTTTTCTCCCTATATAACAAGCCATTTATCTTTTGTTCGGAGCCAATATTCCACCACGCCATTGATTAAATTCTCTTGTTCTGGCCAAATATTTCTTTGAGATATCTTGAAGTAGGATTGAAGAACTAATCCCCAATGGCTGGAATTTATAGAGATAAACCTGTAAAAAGAAAACAGACAGAACCCAAGAACAGTGTGTTATAGTACATATATGTAAGCTTTTTTTCTTCTTTTCTTTACAAAAGTAGCAAGGATGTGACTAATCTAATAAAATAGAAAAGATTTGAAGAAAAGAATACAAACTTTATTGAAGAAAGGACATGTCTAAATGTCTAAAGTAGATGATAAACAGTAAAAAAAAGTATCTTCCCAATTAATTTAAACTACCTACCTAGCTGAAATTTGCATCAAGTTGTTCGTGTACATATAATCTAGAACTTTTGCGTCAGGTAAAGTAAGTTCATGTTATTCAATAAGCAAGTTATATTTGTTACAAAAGATCTTTTAAGGAGAGAGCTGTGAGGAAAAAAACAAAAACCTTCAGAGACCTCTGGTTAATATCTTCTAAGTAATTTGAGAGAGACAGAGAGAAAGAGGGGCACAGCAAAACCGAGATGGGAAATGACTGCAACCTAGGAAGCAAGAAGGCAGAGAGGAAGAGAGAGAGAAAGGAGAGAGACAAGGCGAGGGAGAGGAGGGGAGAAGCGCAGCGCACATATAAGCACTTCTATTCCATACGAAGGTACCGATATCTGACAAGAGAGAGGAAGCGTGTGGATGGAAAGGAAATCTTCAAGTGCACCGAATTTGTGCACCAATTTGTTGTAGGGTTACTTTTAAGAGAAAAGGTTATGGTTCAAAGATCTTTGTCCACCATTTGTTCACAGTGTTAATTGGATCATGTTTAAACTGTCACTAACATTTCTATTTTAACTGTTCGCCTCTAACTTTCTTATTTTAAACAATCGCCTCCAACTTTTCTAAAGGGCTTTCAAATAAAAAAAAGCCTGATCTCATCGTTTCGTCTAGTCTGATCTTCCTCCTTCCCCTCGCCTCTCCGACCCCATCTACACCTCCACCTCCCGCTCTTTCTCCAACGAACTTGTCTCCTCCATTTCAGATCTGGTGAAATCAGTCAGTTCGATTTGGAGAGGCAGAAATCGCAAGGTCAGTGCGATTTGGAGAGGCAAAAATCGCGAGGTTTAGGATCTAACCCTGATTTCTCACGAAGATGTACAGATTTGATTACGATTGCATCTTACTTAGAAGCAGCGACTAAAATTTACTTACAGTTGCATCTCACGAAGAACATGGTGAAATTTAAATCTAGTGAGTTATTTCTTTATTTTTGTTGAATATGTTGTTTGATTTGATGCAGTAACGGATCTAGCATTGTTTTGAACTTTTATTTGAATTTGTTATTTGATTTGATGCAGTAAGGGATCTCATAATTATTTCTTTATTTATGTTGAATTTCGATATGGAGGAGATATGAGGAGATGATATGAGAGAGGCAACATGGATGAGAGATGATAGAGATGCGATATGGAGTATTGATCTATTAATTTTACAGTATTTTCCTTGTTAACTTTACAGTATTTATCTTGTGAAAATCTGGAGGAAGGAGAAGATAGAGAGTCGATATGGAGTATTGATATGTTAATTTTACAGTATTTTCCTTGTTAATTTTATAGTATTCATCTTGTAATTTTACATTATTCATCTTGTGAAAATCTAGAGGAAAGAGATGATAGAGAGGTGATATGAAGTATTAATCTTATCATTTTACAGTATTCATCTTGTAATTTTACAGTATTCATCTTGTGAAAATTTGGAGAAAAGAGATGATAAAGAGACGATATGGAGTATTGATCTTGTCATTTTACAGTATTCACCCATTAATTTTACAGTATTCATCTTGTGAATAGTTATTAATGTTTAACAATGTGGTTGTGAATATTTGATGTATTAATGATTTATAGTTTCAATCTGTTAGTTTTACTGTTTACTATTTTAAATTTATAGTATTGAATTTTGCAATGTGTTTATCTCAGTTTTATAGTGTTTTAGGTTTCCGATTTACAGTTTTTATAGTTTGAATATGTTAGTTTTATAATTTACATTTAGAAATTTTATAGTATTGAAGTTCTATAGTTTGCATCTTTATGTTTTACAGTATATGTAGTTTTAATTTATAGGATATAGATGCATGTATAAATATTAATATTTGAAGAAAAAAATTATGAATTCTGTTTCAAAAAAATTAAAATTAATTTTAATTTTGAAAAAGAAATTTGATTCAAAAAAATTAATTTTGATGCCAAAAAAATTAATTTTGTATAATTTTCGGGATTATTTTGAAAAAACTGCAAGTTTGATAAGTGATTCAATTTTAAAATGTTCTAGAAGGTTGTAAAACTATCATTAACTGTAAGTTAGAGAAGTACATCAAGTGGTCCCGCATCAAGTACAGTTAGTTTGGCAAGTTGTACAAGTTGCAAGTACACAAAGTGGTCCCGCTGAATATTAGAAACTTAAAGTGTGTTTTTTGTAAGATTAATTTATTATACAAATTACAGCATTGAATTAGTAATTTACAGGATTGGCGCAAGTCAAATTACAGTTTTTCTGTGGACAAACCGTGGACAAAAAGCTGTGAATAATTAGATGCTTTCTACTTTTAAATGTATCCGTATTAAGATGTTTATTTGCTTTTATTTCGTAAACTGTTGATTAGTAGTGTTATCCTAATTAATTTAAAATGAATGGTTAATCTAAATAAAGTGACAGCAATGATTATTATTACTAATAGCACTATTACGAGGAACGACTATTAATTGACATATGTTCACTAGTTGTTATTACTTATTATAACCTTTAAGCAAATGATAGTTTCTAAGTTCTTTTTCTCACAATGCAATATATAGATTCATATATATAATATATGATATCCTATATATTACAATTCAGATAGATACATACTTAACCTTTATAGTTCTTTGAATGTCCTATTTAACCTTTATAGCTAAACACTACAAAAAATTATAAGATGTCACTTCAACAATATTTCAATATTTTATACTTCTCAGCGTATCATTCTAATTATAGAGAAGGGTTAAAATGTGTTCATTTTTTAAAACGTTAATAACTAAACATTTAAATTATAAACGTCAAATTAACCGTTAGATGTGATCTATGTTATTTTCTCTATGTGCTCATAAAATATTATCACGTTTCGATTTTGTTTTTATGTGAATCAATAAGTTGAAAAATCAACGTCTAGAAATTAGCCACATTAGTATGAGGAAATGACATATGAAATGCCATATATAATTTTTTAAGTGTACATAGATAAAGTGATGTATATCATATCCAACGGTTTTATTTTAACTTTTTAGTTTTAAGTTTTGATTTCTTAAAGATTTTGAAAATGAAGACATGATAGAGACACAAAAAATGAAGGCATTTGAATCCTGCTCATAATTATAACACTGATAGGCCAATACTATAGTTTCAAATATCAAGTTTTAAGATTCAAAAGATCAATTTGATTCATATATCAAAATCTTATAGCAATTTTTTTTATTAATTTTGTAAAACTCTTTACTATTCTTTTGCACAGGAAGAAAATCATTGATTTAAAATTCGGGATTGTCCAAACTAGCTTACTTAGTATTTACTATACAAAAAATATGTATATTTTCTAGTTAATCATGACCGGCTTAAATAAATTTATACAAATTAAACTTACAACTCATTACAAAAAGAAAACAGACTTGCAATATTTTCATTTTTCATCATGAAATGCACAAACATTAAAATTAGGCATAAAAGCTATATTATACCCACAACAATGCCTTACTAAAATATTAATGCTGCATCATCATAGCAAAGAATCTTGATGCAAGTTGGGTTTCCATAGCATCCTTTTTGGTACAAAACACGTACTGAACTCAGTCAATAGAAGGAACCAATGGAAAGAGGTCTTCGTGCTTTTCATAAAGGCCTTTGTTAAGCTTCCCAACAGATATTAATGGCATTACCGTCACTTGCAGGCTTGCAGCTTTGCTTCTTCATGATCATTAGTTGTTCTTTTTTATAAATTATATGTCTTTATTTCCGTAAAAACTGAGAAGCTTCGGCGCTGCGGTTAAGGCAGCATGCATGACAATTGCACACTAATATCAAAACTTCACTTTAGCTAGTACTTCTTGGTATTATTGTCCTCGTCAACTTTCCATCCCATATTTTGTGGTGAAATTTTTGTTTTTTTTACAACAAATGATTAATTAGAAACTCATAGATTTTTATAACTAATTTAGTTGTTTTACGAATAATTAGAGTAAAAACTTAGACAAATTTATAAAGTGTTCGCCACTGTTGCTTACAAAAAATTATGAGTATCGCAAAAGTAAAAGTGCTGATCGTAGATACTACTGTCGGTAATAACGATACCTCCAGAAATAATAATTTTTGCCTACGTACGTATCCTCAGCAATAGTCATTTTTTACACTCACAAGTTCTTGTAGCGCACAGGTGGATCACATAGGTCCTCTTGAGAGAGGACTTGGGCTCGAATCCCACAAACATTGGGTTAAGAGATTGACATCACTGTTTTAACTCTATGCAGTGCAAGAATAATAGAGTTAAAATTAAGGAAATATATAACTCATACACTACATGAAGTCAAAACAACATTGTTAATGTCTTTAACTAAGTGCATTGAGTCACTTGAATATGTGTGAAAGGCTAGGGCCTTTGATAAAAAAATGTTTATGAAATGTTCAACTTTTTCATCGCAATGCTTCACCTACAGTTTCCCAAGGAAAAAAAATGATGATATACTCAAGTTAAGTTTGTATGTTTATATTTTTAAATTTTTTTAGTTTATTATTATAATTAGATCTGATGTTGAGCAATGCATTATTTTGACATGTCCAATTATGTATAAATTTGAAGTTATAATATAAAACGAACTTGAGAAAATAATAACAAGAAATTTAAATCTTGACTCATCAAATTAATTAATGGATTAAGATCAACATGCAGTTTTAATTCGTTTTTTAAAACTAATTCGATAAATTTAAAGTAACGTTCAAAAATATTCTTAGTAGTGGCTACTTAATTTTACGCGTACCAACTGAATTTACTCTCTTTAATTGTAATATTCTTAGATTTAGGTGATTTTGATCCTTTACGTGTATACAAATAATTACAAAAAACACAATAATGATGTATATACACTTATATCCCACGGTCATTTTTGGCATATGGAATATGGTATAATACTATAAAGATTCCAATAAAAAAAAAATTATTGTTAGTCAGTTGATGAATAATAATTAATCTATGTTAACATAATAATAGTTCATTGCATGATTGCATGATATATTAATCATTAATTTCTAAAAACCTGACTACCGCATGCATGGTGATCAAACGGGACTGAAATTTGGCTGTCGCTTAATGTTTGCAATAAAAATTTAGTTAAGTAGTGTGATTTGTAAAAGGCAAGTGGTTTTATTTGGAGGTAAAAAATGACAACTGGAGGCGATAAGACCAAGAAATAGTAGCATTATAACGGGGGACGTGGCCCCGCTTTATTATGGTATGAGTAGATATATATTTCGATTAGATTTGATATATCTTGTGGGGCTCTCTTCGTGTTCGTGGAGCAGCGCGCTTGTAGGAAACGATATGAAGCCATAAAGGAATTCATATCTTCTGCATTAACTCAAATTTTGAGTTAAAATGTGGACTGTCCGATTGAGATCTGTACTAATATTAAAGGGCCCCCTGTGTTATAGGCTTGGGCCGGATTGGCCCTAATTCTGATCATACAGTTCAGAAATTAACTCAAACGGTACGTTAATGCAGAGGATATGTGTCCTAACAAAGAAGGCATGAATGATTTGTGAGATAAAGTTCCTAAAATTTACATTTTCGATATTAAATTGTTGATTATGGATAATCGGAACACAAAAGTGATCTCAATATCTCTCAAAACCCAAAAGTTAATATTTTATTTTTAATTATTTTTCCAACTTACATTTTTAAATCATCTCCGTAATTATTTTACTAATAATAAAAAATAATAGTCTGCGTGTTCAATATGTGCCCGCATCCACACATGAGTGCGTATCCTCTGAGACATCTCATATTTTGCGTGACCGACGCATCCGGTGCCTATTTGGGGATAGCATAGGGATCAATATTATTTGCGCTTTGAGATCGTGCATAACATATTTGAACGGTTGAGATTTTCCAAAAAAATACGCAAAATATGAGATATCTAAGAGGATCGAATTCATCCACATCCTTTATTTATGCTTATCGCCGTAATTAACGCTTGGTGTTTATCAATTTATATATCTTGATTGTTAGGTTTTTATATCTTTTATATAATGAGCGAGGTTTGGTAATATTAGAGCATTTCGTTGTATCAAGTGGTTTTGTGATTTTGAAGTTTAGATAGTTAATCTGAAGTGTTCAACGTGTTATCCATATTAAAATGTACTTGAAGTCCAAAGTTCACGTTTTGAAAAAAAAAAAATTACTATTCTTTTCAGATTTTTCAAAATCCCTGTTTTAATATGATAAAAAATAATATACAAAAAAAAAAATCTGAAAACAATGATTTTAAAAAGTCCAAAAAAATAGTAAATTTTTTTTCCAAAAATGTAAAATTTGATCTTCAAATACATCTTAATATGAAGAATGCATTGAGCACTTCAGATCAATTATTTGAACTT
Organism: Carex rostrata; assembly: GCF_964058835.1. Lineage (NCBI taxonomy): Eukaryota > Viridiplantae > Streptophyta > Magnoliopsida > Poales > Cyperaceae > Carex > Carex rostrata. The sequence goes on from NC_135925.1 coordinate 7,319,203, forward strand.
TGAAATCACAAAAATCCACATAATATAACGAAGTGCTATGTACCAACTTCTTTTTATAATACACAACTACTTAAAGGTGCATTATCTTACATTTTAAAATTAAGGTTCTTAATTATCATTGCATATTTGTAATGTCCTATGCTCAAACATTTTGATATTTATTTTTAAATTAAGTTAGATATTTACGAAAATTTATAATATTATAAAGGAAAAAAGTACGAAAGGACATAAAAAGTTATTTGTTACAAGGAGAAGGACAGATGAATGAATATATTTGCTAAAAATAAAACAAAAACAAATATTATTTCTTAGGTAGCCAAAATTAAAGGCATTTATATCTTCTTAGATTATAACTCTTCCGGTTTCTTGCATTGTCCTTCAAAATTAGAAAATTAATAAGAAACTGGTAATCATATTATGTGGAAGCATCTTCTTTAATCGAGTGACTATTTTCATGTTTACATATATCTCAGCTTCTTGTGCAATGATCTATTGAACAAAATATCATATTTCTGACTGAATGGATCAGATAAATCATGTTTGGAACAAATTTATCCCACCAATTCATATATAACTGAAGTTCAACTCGAATTTAATTCAAATTTACTTCGCTTAATTAGGTTGACAAGATCATAAATATTAACTTGGTTTGATCAATTCCAAATGAAATATAATTTGATATTATTTATGTTGTTACTAGCGGGATATACTTGTTCAACCAACCATTGTAATTTAAGTTGTTTGATGTAAGATAAAATTTACATTAATTTTTTTTATGGACATCCTATAAATATTATATAATTTATATTTTGAAAAATTGTATGTTAAATTATAAATTATCTTTTACAATTATAAAAATTATATTTATTTTTTATAATCTTGACAATAAGAGAATTATAATATGCTTTCTCTAAAAAATTAAATAGGAGCCTATATATAGGGGTGGCCTACATGTCTAGGTAGTGAATCTGTGACCTAGAGAAGACAGCCTGAAAGCCAGGGCCTCATGTCTCTCTCTCATGGGTTCCATCGAATTGTTTGGAATTCTCCTGTGGCGCTCATCAATATTTCCAAATGTAGTGCTACTTCATTATCTTAATTATTTCTAGTGTGATAAATTAATTATGGTCATGTTAAGTTATGGAGGAAAGTTAACGAGAATTAAATTATTTATTTCATCTTACTTCTCATATTTTGTATCTTGCTTGTTTGGTAGTTAAAGTTATGGATTAAATTAATTCATAAAAAGAATAAAATGTTAGAAAACGAACCTTTGTCTATGACAGTGAGTTTTACATGTGAAGTAATTTAATCCATACAAAGAAATGGAGTAACTTGCTTCGGATTAACTCATCTCTTATTTCATTTTACTTCTATTTTACTCTTCCTTTGATTACTCAAGTGCCAATTGTAGAATAAGAGATTTACTCCACTTCTTACTCCACAATTAAATATGATCAGTAAGTTTGAGTCAAACTAGGGAATATTATGCTTCATGAGTGTTTAAATTTTATGATTTGAATATAATACAAATATAATTAGAAATATAGTTCGTTATTTTTAATACTAATACTTTAAAATATTGATATCTACAAAATAAAAAAATTGTAAATTTTATGAATAATATAGGGTAAATTTCGCTGGAGGTCACTAAACTTTGTTATTTGTCACGAATTGGTGACTCAAGTTTGATTTGTCCCTTTTGAGTCACTTAACTTTGTTATTTGTCTCAATCAAGTCTCTCTATACTTTTTCATCCAAAAATTTAACGGAATATTCCTATTCCGTCCAAAAAATTAACGGAATATACTCATTCCCTCCAAAATATTAACGGAATTAGCATATTCCATCCAAAATACTAACAGAATTAGCATATTCCGTTAAAAATTTGGATGGAAAAAATAGAGGGACTTGATTGAGACAAATAACAAAGTTGGGTGACTCAAAAGGGACAAATCAAACTTGAGTGATCAATTCGTGACAAATAACAAAGTTTAGTGACCTACAACGAAATTTACCCAAGAACGAATATTGTGTTGTTCATAAATTGTCAATTTTCAAAATAAAATAACTAAAGTATAATATGAATATGATTTAGGAACCTTGTTGCTATGGCCCAACAAAAAGAAGTCAAGAAGCAACTTTTCTTGTTATTATTATTATTACTATTATATATATAAATATATATTATAGTGATAAAGATATTTTGATACTCATATTCTTATTCCTTTTCCTCTGATTAAGTCATCCTTATTTACATTTGTATATTATTTTTTTCCACAATCAGTACAACAATTTAATATGCAGGTATCTCTCTTTCAATAGTAAAAAAAAAATCAAAATATTGAACAGTTAATCAGTAGTGCACAAAAGTTTATTGTTGTTATAGTAAGACATAAACACATTAACTAATATTTCATGAAGTAGATGAGTTCCAAGTCGTCTAAGGTAAACCGAGTCATTTAACATAATATCGTTGGATCGATGATAAATTTTTGTCAGATTTAATTCGTATGGCCATAAATAATTTAGCTTTTACTAATAAAATGTCTATCCATGCATGTTGATATCTATTTTTTTTTTTTTGAAATGATATCTAGTTTAAATGTACAAAAAAAAAATGTACATAATCTACATGATAGCATTTGTATTTTGTCTCAGTTTAGAATTTTTTTTCCCTTCAATATGTATTTTTATTCTGGTAATAATATCCAAAAAATAACTAAAATATATAGTTATTGATGGTATATACAGGTTTTTGGTATTTACATGTATATTATAGTTTGCAAACGACGTTCTTTCAAAACTCAGATTTAGACATCAAAAGAAACTAATTTTTTGCCACTTATAATTTCATAATTAAAAAAATAAAACCATCAGAGTATACCTGAGGTCCTGAGCAGAGCTGTAAAAGGTTTTACAGATGACTACTCAGTTTTGTGCACAGTTTGTTGAAATCAAAAAGTTTTTTTCAAATAAAAAAAAAAAATTGTGCATCTATGTGGCTCAAAAGCATTCATCCTTTTTGCACAAATTAGATTGTTGAACAGCTTATCCATATCCAAATATACATTATACCAAGTGTAAAATATTTGCATGATTTTTAAAAGTAAACCATACAACAATATGTAGCGCTCTCTCTTGTTAATGGTGCGCACTAATGTTGGAGATTTGTTAGATGTATATCTCAGGACAAGGTTAAAAACAACTCAACAAAAAAATATTATTTTTTGCTTTTCTGACAAAGGAGAATCTAGTGCCACCCAAAATCATGCGGTCGTAATATTCCATTTGGGAAAGCATCTATGTAGATTGTAGACTATAGAGATTCTGGCGATTTGTATATAATTAACTACACATGCTTCCCGCATTTTGTAAGATCATAAATAATCTCCAAGTTGTCAGACATGTAACACATATTGTAATGATTTTTGTAATAATTTAAGAATGATGGGGAGCTTTCCAGAGTGGTGTCAGTGTGAAAACAAATTGGCAAGCATAACGGTTTTATTGGTGGATCAGGCTTCCTTGAATAATTTAAAGCGATATTAATTTTGTTCTGTTTACTGAGCCTTTTGAAATGTTCAAGTTATATTCAAATATTAAATTCAGTGAACAGTTGTATGTAGACTGTAATTTTAAATCAACTTCTAAATGCTGCTTTCTAATTAAGTCTCATATCTGACATGGAGAAAGAATATTCGACTTAATAGTCAAGTGGTCCAACTTTTTTGTTAAAAAAAAATAGCAGTGTAGTGGATCTAAATAAAATTGAGAAAATATTCAAAAATAAAGTAATAGCAAAAAATAAAGAGGAGGATTCAAATGTCTTTATTTTTTGTGTCTTCACTATGCTTTCATTTTTTAAAATGTTAATAAATCAAAATTTAAATCATAAACGTCAAAATAAAACTTAATTAGAAATCACTTCTGCTAATTGATAGATCAAATGGAATTGAAATCACTTCTGCCGACTGCCAATGCCATGTGAACCCTGTTCTTATTTTGATAGATAAAATGTTGAATTTTAATTAGAACAATAGAGATTAAAATAAAATGTTCTTATATATACATAATTATAATATAATCGCACAAATTGACCATAACAACAAAGCATATTTTTATGCAACAGTGCAGCACGATCGGCTGCAAATCGATAAAACATGTTGATTTAGTAGATAAATATATATCAGAGAATTATTTTCTCATCGCAAAATTGTCAATATCATACAAATATTGTTTATTATTTTTATATAAAGATGCATTCAAACTTTTCAACTTTTAAATATTTAAATATAAAAAAAATTATCAGCCGGATTTCGAATCCGCGGTTCCCACTATATTTATACACACTTGAAGACTTGAAGTTGACATTTTATTTTATTTCTTTTAACATTAGCGCATGGTTGAACAATGAAATGACACAAACTAATATATGTTTTTGGTCTTTAATTTATAATCTTAAATATGTCTTTTATGTTTAAAAAAACACTATAGTACTACAAATAAAAATTCCAATTGCGTATATATTAACGTGCGTAGAAACTTGAAGCATAAAATGATTATTAGGCTGGAAAAAGAACTAGAAATTAACTTGAGATTGTGGGAGCTGGATAAATAAGTATTATGTAATTTTATTTTATGAGAAGACTAAAAATATTATTTTTTTTGCAAAAAGTAAAAAATTTGAAGGACAAAAATTAAATATTTTAAATTATAATGAGAGCTTTGCCCTCTTAATTTCCCCTCTACCTACTTCCGCTCCTTTGTAAAGATTGGTCATATGATCCTACGCATTGTAAATCATCCAACATACTGCAAATTGACAAATTGAAATTATTTAATCCGAGGTTTGAAAGTGATCTAAAAAGCTATATATCATTACATCAATGAAAGTATATATATGCGAAGCACTAATACATTGTTAATTAAGGTAATTATATGCTATTTTCTTTGTAGTTTAACCTAGTCCAAGTGGAAGCCGTTAGGCAATCAAAAGATGAAGTAGTTTAATTCTTTAATTTATTTTAAGTTTTTAATTGTGTGGCTGACATACCTTACTTATGGTTGACATCTCTAATCAAATGCTTTTGAGTCGTTTATATTTAATAAAAAAGGGTCATTATCATTTTTCTATGGATGGGTTCGAAATTTCAACAGTACTTATTTTATTTTATTTTTTATGTCCTTTTTGCTTGCAATGAATTATTTTTAATAAGGTCGGAAATAAAGGTACAATACCCACAAAATTGCACTTCATGTTAGCCATATCTTTCTTTTTTTAATTATTTCTCTTATCTATAAGAATTTATCATTTTTTGGTCTTCCATAAGTGGCACATATATAATAGAATACTATTATTGTGTCCGTGCATTGCAACATAGACATGTTATAAGAGAAAAAAAAAATTCATAGAAAATAACATATTTTTATAAAAAAAAAATAAACTAATAAAAAGAATAATTATTCAACAATAGTTACTAATTATATTTAAAAAGATTGGAACAAGAACATATTACAAGAGACCAAATAAGTTAAAAAAAATTCATTATTTCATAGAAAATAAATTGGATTTTTAAGAGGGATCGAGTTACAACAATTTTGAGTTACAACAAAGTTACCACAACCATTTTTTACATTTTCAAAGTCCAAATCGTCGATCCAAACCGTTCAACTTCAACATGATCTCCACAATAAAATGTGCTTGCAGATCAAATTTTATATTTTTTGAAATTTTTTTACTATTTGTTAAGATGGGTACAAAATTCAATGGTCTGAAATTGACTAGTTTTTATAAAATACATAATAAATAGTAAAAAAATTCCAAAAAATGTAAAATTTGATATCAAGCACATTTCATTGTGGAGATCATGTTGAAGTTGAATGGTTTGGATCGACGATTTGGACTTTGAAAATGTAAAAAATGGTTGTGGTAACTTTGTTGTAACTCAAAATTGTTGTAACTCGATCCCTCCTCATTTTGTAAATCTATTATAGTCTTGTTGCATGAAAATTTGTATAGTTTTTGCTATTAATGTGGATCTGTAATTGTAATTCTTATTGCTATTACGTGTGGATTTGTATCCTTATTGATATTAATGTGGATCTGTAATCCTTATTGGTATTATGTATGGATCTGTATTCTTAAATGACATACAACGAAATCAAGAATTGTAGTGATTATTGTGGATCTATATTTTTTAAATGATATTTTAAAAATAGAAAGAATCAGAAACAATAAGAAGATCGAGTATCTAGCAATCAAATAACGGGGTTTAGGAAAGTTGTCGAAAAAAATGGAGAAATCATGACTAGGGGTGTCAATGGGTACGATATGGTTAGGATGGAAACATTTTCATACCCATACCCACTAAGAATTGACCTTATCCATACCCTACCCTTACCAATTAATAACTGACCAAACCTTACCCGTTAAAATTATCGGGTAACGAAACGGTAGCAGATGAATAATGAATAATGCTAATATAATAATTAATTTATTATATTTTACAAATAGAACATCAAAACTCATTCATTTCACACACATGCAATCACATTACTAATAAAAAAATATGTAAAAATGTGCAATCAATTCCGACTAAATTATTTTTTCATAAAACAAGAAAATTTAAATAAATATTTCTTCGGACAATTTAAATTATTTAAGTAAATAATAAAACGTGCAAATAAAAGTAATTAATATGATTAATATTTTTATAGCAAAAATATACACTAAATAACAAAAGTACAATACTAATTATTACTCAAATATTAACATCATGTAAATAAATATGTTATCATCACTAATATTTCAAACATTATCATATAATTTTATGATATATAATTACCCTATAGGGTAACGGGTACGAAATAGTCTTTACATGTACTCTTACCCGTTTACCTTATGAGAAAATAGTTCCTTACCCATACCCATACTCATACCCGATAAGCTAATGAAAAAAAAACCATACCCATATCCACCTTATCGAATACGGTACGGGTAGGGTAAACGGTTAAAAAGATATTACCCCTAATCATAACATCGACATATAGCAAGTATGTGTCTAAATAAATTTAGATTTCTACACAGAGAAAAATATAAATATTATGCATAAAATAAAATTAAAAAAGATAGATAGTTTGATTAGAGAGTTGATAATCAATATGAAATTTCATCTTTTAATCACAATTGTTGATAGTTCTGAACATCTACGTGCTTAATATAAGAATGAAGATTCATAAACATCTAAAGCCATATAATCATAATTATAGGTTATAACAGTGTGTTTGATTTACAAGATATGCAAGAATGAAAAGAATGAGATGCAAGAAACAGAGTTTATCTATTTCTTTTGATCAAACTTGACGTAAATCGATTTAAACTATAATTTGTCCTAAATTGATGCCCAAAACTACCAGAAAAGAAATCATCAATTAGTCATTCCGCACCCTAATTAAACTGGTAATCAGGAATGATTGATTTTTGAACTAATTTGTTTTCTCTCTCCGTAGCTGCACCTGAGTTTTTGTATTTTATCTATTGTCATAGAAACAATTTTAAGTTGCTGGCTGATATGGCACTAACTTCAAAAGTCTATCAGATTGGTACATGTAAAATTTTCGAATTTATTTAATACAAAATTAAGCGATAAAAAAAATGAAAACATAAAACAACTTAGAAATTAACCTCTAAAAGGTTCTTTTTTTTTTACTGATTGACTTTGTATTAAATGAATTCTAAACTTAAAAAAAAAATCATGTACATACATCACTCATAAAATAGATAAATTTTAAGACTTGGATTCATTGTTTGAAGTCAATTCAATAAACTTTTAGAGTTATGCTCACCAACACCTCTTGGTGAGTACATCACACTCTAACTTTGCTCGTCTAACAATACTGTCTTTTTTCTTTTTCTTTTTCTTTTTTCTCTTGACGCAGTACATTTAATAATATTTACCAATCAAAATAATAGAATAATTTATTGAGCTTTTAAAAAAAAATGAAGAATGTGTTTTTTTTTGGAGAGATTTCATGGACTAATACCTAATTGTTCCGTGATTTAATTTTTTTTATTTTTTTGTTTCGTAATTTATCAAAATACGCTGCAAATACTCTTAATTATTCTTTACTTCTTTTTTGAGGAAATTGAAATCTAGTCTTCATCTCATCTTATTATCTTTATAATTATTTATTTACGAAATGTACTAAATAATTAAAACAAATGAAAGATCAAAGCACTAAAACTATAATAATTAACTGAATTTGCAATTGACTAAAACTTGAGTACAGCTGTTGGAATCTCTTCCTTCGTTGATCATGCTGTCTTGGAGGAAGAAGTTCTCCAATTTTATTAATTCAATTATTCTGAAGTAGTAATCACTGACTACAACTATTTTTTAATGCTTAATTAATAGAAAATTTTCCTTTTCAAGGAGACAAACAAAGAACAGGGACAAAACAAAATTTAGCAACTGGAAGTTGTGTATATTATTTTGTGGTTTGAAGTAATGAAGTGCACATGACCCTGAATTAGTATAATTGAAATTGAACTTAAATTAATAGAACCATGCATGAATGTAAAAGATGGTCCCAAATAACAAAAGTTTTTTAGCACTACTACTGTTCAAAACCATTACTGACTCAAATGATATTATAATGTTCAATCGGTTGATAATTAGATTAGAAATGTATTAAGGAGAGAGAACACAAAACTGTACACACAAGGTACATCCCTTCTTATACCAATTATTCCTACGAATTATCGGGTAAAGATTTTAACAGAGCAGTTTTCATTTCATGTATATATGTAGCGCAAAACCCATATGCAGAATTGTTATGATTATTTTATAGTTTGTGCGCTGCCTGAAGTTAAAACTGCTGCGTTAAAATCTTTACCTTGATTTAGCTCCAAACCAGAAACAAAAATTAACAGTATATATCGGTAAGATTAAATAATCACAGGCAATCAAGATTGAGAGCTGGTAAAACATACAACAACAACAAAAAAAAAAAAAAAAACGGAATTAGTAGCTGATTCTATCTCAAAGTTTGTATAATGTACCTCCTGAGATATATAAATTGGCCATTTGAAGTTTACAGTTTTTGCCTTTGATTTTTACTCCACTTTTTAGGCAAGGGAAGTGGGGATAAGAACAAAAAGCTATATAAACTATTTTCCTACAATATACATAATTATAATATTTGAACAATAAAGTATTGCTAACCATTTGTTGTTATTTTGTTAGGGTTTTACAGAATAAAAGACTATGGATTCCCAAATTGTAATTTTATCATTTTTGTATAAAATGTCTCCACTTTGGTTTTACTGCAGCAGTCTGTGACAGCTTAGTTAGTAGTTTATACATTAATTACTGTTAAACAAAACGCTTCATTACTGTACAGATGTTTTGTTTACACTTTTTTCTATCATTCATTTTTTACAATGTTACTGTGTCAGGTATCATCATAGGCATAGCACCAATAAAATAGCAGATTACTTGCTGTGAAGTGAAATTTATTGCAAACCTTTCTAAGAAAAAGATAATTATAATTAAAACAGGAGATTTCAATTCCTGTTAGAGTAAAACGAAATAAACAAAAACAAAATAAAAGGGTTGACGAAGATAGCTTACATCGCATCTCGAAATGGAAAATTACTTCTGAAATGCGTCCATAACAAAAGCTACAAATTTACTGACAGAAGTCCAGGGATCAGTTTGAGTTGATATCTGGTAGATACCTTAAAATTGCTGTTTTCCGAAGCGTAATTCATCTGCAAATCTCGTTGAATTTTGAGTGCCTGATCTCATAATGATGGAAAACAAGCTTGAATACTCACCTATTTCTACAAGAATATGAACTAGAAACTATTCATAATCAAATTTCTTTCTAAATGGATGGGGTGAAAACTGAAAAGTTAAACAGAAAACTTTTGCTTATGTGACTTGAGCAAACTTCAGTTTGCTATATATATATAACCAGAAAAAATTGATGCCAAAGTAACAATTTGATTTGTACAAAGAGTCTCGTGATTAAAACCAATAAGTTTTGTTTCCCATGCTCTATTCTTCAGTTAATTTTGTTGGGAATCATAAAAGTCAAATAATTACACCTTATCTAGAGATCAAACAATTACATCTCATCTAGAGGTCAAACACTTACATCCTGGAGAAGAAGAAACAATTCTCATCTTAACCTAAGACCGTCTTATGCCAAAGAGATCCAAAAACATAATCTTTAGTGCGCAATACAATACCTGATTCCATGTCGTTTGTCATGGAATATCAAACCCTATGTTGGAGAAGCAACCGTCTTCGTGAGCGCGAGACAAGACTCTAGCAAGCTATTCCTTTCTCGCCCTTTTGGTTGAATCTTAGATTAGGTCTTCCAAAGCAACAAGATCGCCCTTGAGAAATCATTTCCAAGTTTCTAATGAATTTCTCTTCTCAATTCTTTGATGGTGGAAGAAGGAAGAAGGCTCTCAGAATTCTGTCTAAGAATAACCTCTTTTAAGAATTCTGAGTTGAGTTGGTTCATCTTGTGCCTTGGGGACCCATCTATATATAGTTATACACTTCTGGCGACACGAGTGTGGGTGGTTCACCCGCACTGGATTCAGTGCGTCCGCACTGGGTCGAAACGTGTCTAAGTAACTGCCTTAAAATTCAGCCCCAAAAATAGTCTGTATCATGAGTGCGTCCGCACTCTGGTTCAGTGCGGGTGAGCCACCCGCACTGGGCTTAAAACAGAACTTCTGAAATTGACTAAGTACCCAGTGCGTCCGCATTAGGCTCAGACATTTTTCTGCATTGAACTTCCAGAAAATCGACTAAGTCCTCAGTGCGGGTGGTTCACCCGCACTAGAGCTCAGTGTGTTCGCACTGCGTTCGGACTTTTTCCTGCGTTGTTCTGAAGTTCCCAAAAATTGGCTAAGTACTGAGTGCATCCCCACTCAAATCCAGTGCGGGTGAGCCACCCGCACTGGTCTCCCAAAAGGCTCCCAAAAATTGGCTAAGTCCTGAGTGCGTCCGCACTCAAATCCAGTGCGGGTAAGCCACCCGCACTGGACTCCCAAAAGGCAGTTTTCTCAATTGCAAATCTCAGAATCAGTTCATCAATGATTTGATCTTTGCCCAAATTATTCTACATACTTATGGACCACATCCTATTGAATACATAGATTGTCTAATATCTTAAATCCATATTAGATCACTTTAATTGTGACAACTATATATGACAGTAAACAATTCATAATTATATCACATATATGCTCAACGTTGGATTAAGATCCAACAAATTTGCCTATGATACAGAGCCAAAGCAATGCCCAATTTTTTGATTCAAATTTCATTTGGTTGAAGGGAAATTAAACTACCAGAAAACCAATTGATTTTGTTTCTCATGCTTGATCCTTTCCTTTACTATACAACTGTAATACAGAGATAAACCAATTACAACCGTGAAAATTTTAATTAAATGATACTGCAATTATGGAATCTTAAGTTGGGAAATTCCAAAAACCAATGATTTTTGTTTTTCATGCTTTCTATGATGAAAAACTAAACCGATGCCCATGATTTAGTTAAGTAGAGATTCGATTAACAAGGTTCTTTCTTTTCAGTGCCACGTTTCAGACAACAAGAGGCTCCCTGGCCTTTAAAAATGGCATTGTTAATTCCGGGTTATTTATGAAAATTCACATATGCACCGTTCGAACAATAAGCATCTCACACACGCGCACACACCTGTACCCAGGAAAAAACAAAAGACACAATTAATGGAGACGTCCATTGCAACTGGTTTAGCATCAAAAGTATTCTCTCAGCGACCTTGCTTCTAGCCCGCTGGATCTTGTCAAGATTCGTGTGAAAGCGGAAAAATCTTAGTAAGATTCGTGTAAAAGAAAGTAATTGAAATAAGCATACAACGGCCAAGATGAAAGAGGAGAAATCAAAACAGGTGTTAGACCCTTATTTTTCTAAAATAAAAAAGGAGAAAAACAAAGCTTTAAAGTTCATGATTTAAAGTTTTTAACACTTGACAGTACATTGAGAGCCTATGTTGACACGAATTCATGTTGACGCAGAATTCTGGGTTTGATTTTACCATATCTGAATTGATCTCACCGTCTTAATCTTCTCTATTGGTTTTTTATTCTAACATCATCATCATCCTCCTCCTCCTCCTCCTCCTCCTCCTCCTCCTCCTCCTCCTATTATATATTTTCTTCGTTGGGTCCAACAAGTGCACGGTCTAAATGCTAGCTAGCTAGGTGATGCCTACTCTTATTCGTCGGTTGGTTTGTTTCTCGATCAAGTGCCTTAGTTAATTAGAGCCAATAATAATTTTTAGTGGTTGTCAAGCTATGATCTCCTTTCTTAAAGGGCATGTTATGACATTAATTTCCATCTCATTACATGGTAATTTAATATTTATTCAACCAATAATATTCAGAAATCGTGAGAACAGAGTAAACCTGTCCAACTCATTTATGTTTCTTTTCGTAAAAATTGAATACTTTGAAAAACTTCATCAAAAAGAATCCACAGCATTTACATTGATATTTCAAATTGTAGCCTAATTCAATGTTAGCAATTCCCATTGTAGTCTAATTGTAATACCTAAAATAAATTATCAGAACTAATGCTTGAAAATTAACAAAGCAAAACGCTATGTTCCATTGATTGTGAACGCACCAAGCGACTGTAGTATGTAGCGAAACCGAAATGCGGCTGTTTTTTCTAAGAGAAATGTGACTTGAAACAACCAAACCCGAATCACTCGAGAAGTAACTGTTCAAGGAGTTAAGTCACTAGGCTATTTCACTTAGTATGCTTGGTTGGATTCAGAATATACTATTTTTGGAATTAGGCTATTCGGTGCTTGGTTGTGTTAGAATAGCTAGAATAGTTAATTCAAACATTTTGTCTTATTGGAATAGGTTATCTTTAAGAGTTTTGAGATTTGACTATTCTAACAAGACAAACAATAACTATTTTAGATTTTCTCATTTTGCAACCAAACATATCTCAAGAATTGTTAAGGACAGTTAGGGGGTGTTCGGCTGTAGGTGTTCTCTTGGGAATTCACAGGGAAATTAACTTTTCCGTTATTTCTTCCCATGAAGTGTTCGGCTACACCACTGTGTATTTCTATTTTCAAAATCATGTGGGTAACTTTCCTACTTTACAACACATCAAAGCCAAAAAAAAAAACTCTACTCAAAGCTCCGTTTTATTTCCCAAATGCTAGAGGTAGTGTATTCATTATACCCTTAACGGGTATACCCGATCATACCCGCCCGTACCCGCCGCCCGGGTATGGGTCGGGTACTTGGGTACGCGGGTACGGGCAAAAACCGGACCGGACCCATTTTTTTGGACAAATGCCCGACCATACCCTACCCGACCATACCCTACCCGACCATACCCTACCTGACTATACCCGTACCCGAGTACCCGTACCTGATACCCGACCACTGTTCATTGTAATTCAAAATTCAAAATTTCTGTTTTTCCCTCCCACAAAAAAACCAGAAAAAAACAGCAAAAAAAAAAAAAAAAAAACCCGTACCCGCCCTACCCGTCAAGGGTACACAGGTACGGGTATAGGACGGGTAGGGTATGGTTTTTAAAAAATATACCCGACCATACCCGTACCCGTATACCCTTGTACCCGTCCTACCTGTACCCGAGATGTACCCGTACCCGTCCCGGATATACCCGAGGTACCCGTACCCGCCCGCCCATTAAACCCCTAGCTGGAGGTAAGAAAATTAAAGACATTCAAACATGAATACTATTGAATACATTTCAAATAATAATTAAACACATTCAAAAATGAATACAATGAAGAACAAATAATTATTTTAAATAGCATTTCAACATTAGAATAATAATTAATCAAAACATAATTTAAACAAAACTAAAATTAATTAAACAAAACATAATTTAAAAGTATAATACAAAGGCTAAAATTAATTAAACTAGCAATACTTAATTTTAATATATTAAGCTAATTTTAGGTTAAGTTTCTATTCTAACGTCTAACATAATCATCCCACATAAGTCTAGCAATTTTATCTCTTTTTTCATTCCTTGCCTGACATTGATTGTTAAGTCTTTCAACGTCTTCGCCGTACTCTTCATCTCTATCTGGTACTTCCACAATATCATTTGAATCAATTTCCAAATTAGCGTTCGCAGTCCAAGCGGCATCGCCATTATGATATACAATAAAATTGTGTATAATGCATGTTGCTTGAACTATGTCCGCTTGTTTATCAATTGTGTGATATGTTGCAACTTTTAAAATGGGAAACCACATTTTTAAAATACCAATAAGTTTTTCAATATGGTTTCTAAGTTGTGCATGACGGAGATTAAAGAGCTCTTTGTAATTTCGCGGCTGTTAATTAGCTGCACCTTGCTCACATGCGTGATATCTCACACTCCTATATCATCAACCAAAAAAAAATTGCCTCATGGTACTGTGAATCCATCGTCGAGTGCACTCTTTAGTACAATTGCATATGAAGTTAATCATTCCCATCCGACCATTACATATGTAAATCGATAGTCGAAATCACAAACGAGCATAATATTTTGTGACAATGTATGTTTTCTATTACGATACGGAACATGTGTACCGTCAATGGCACCAATACAATCATGTATATTAAAAAGTACTTAATAATTAAACTTACCTTAATTTTAAAAAAAAATATTGATTTGAGAATGATTGAAATTAAATTTACCTTAAAGAAATGATTAAATATTGTTCTAGATTGGATACGTTTGGGTGTATGAAGTCGAGGGGGCATTATGATTTTTGCAGATAGTCGAGTAATAGCCGTAATTACAATATGGAAGTAACGACTTACTATATCACCCGACCGTTGGAATCGTTCTTGCACAGTGCGATTGCTAGCATTTTTAGCAAGTGTGTATAAGAACATTGCAACTTGTTCTTCAATCAATATTTGTCCATCCTGGAGCAACTCTTTGTCTCTCAACAGCTTGACAAATGCACGAAAAACAAAAGTCTCCATACGAAATTCTCGCTTACAACGACACTCATGATCATCTAAGACTTCATTGACATACATCATCCCAGTTAAGATTGAAGTATGGCATGGAGTTGGTTCCATTATATTTCTCTCTATATGTGACATGATGAGATTTGTATAATCCTCATCATCATTATTCATTTTTCATTGAAGAAGATAATCCATTATTTTGCTATGAAAGATGTGAAGAAGCATTTGCTGCAATAGCTCTATATATAAACAATTTAGATTTTTTTTAAAAAATAAATAAAAATGGTCATGATCACCCTTTTGTCACCCTATAGTGTATGGTTAATCATGATATGACTTTTCAGTGTGTGGTCAGTTCACCAATTTATTACTTTACAGTGTGTGGTTAGTTCACTCATTTATCACTTTGCAGTGTGTGGTCAGTTCACTCTAATATCACTTTTCAGTGCGTGGTCAATTCACTCATTTATCACTTTGCAGTGTGTGGTCAGTTCGCTCTGATATCACTTTGCATTGTATAGTCAATTCACTCATTTAAACTTTTTTAGAATCTGATATATACAATTATATTGATCATAATCAGTGATTAGTATTAATACACTTAATATAGTTTAATTTATTATTACATCTTCTATAAAAATAAAAACAAACAAACATCCTAACAAATTTTCCATGCATTTGTCAAACACCTACATTTACAAATTTCCAATGAGTTAAATAACTTTGATTTTGACAAATTGAAATTCTCATTCCCATAAAATTCCCATCCTACCGAACAGGCCCTAAGAGAATTTTATATTGATCATAATGAGTTATTAGTCTTGTACTGTGCCGGAACTTCTGAATAGATCACACAGAAAATAGGTGTAATTGTGTGTAATAAGATTGTAAGACCTTGACCTTTCACTTTTTTTTAGCTATTTTATTTTAATTTACTTCTCCATGGAATTTTGTGCGGCTGTGTTATTTGATCGCATGTACAACCGTTGAAGTGGAATGTGGGTTTATCAATAAACAAGACTCGCTATCTGTTGAATTTTCTAATCTGGGCCTCTTGACTGAGTTTTGCTTTTAACATATTAAGGTTTCAGAAAACATTTGGGCCGAATTTACAAGATCATGACATCATTCCATATGTGACCTTTTTGAAAAGTTGGAGAAGGCTTCAACTTATCTTATGTTAACGATTTGGTTTGTTTGGGACAAATCGTTTAAATTCGTTCAGAGTTGAGTTCATTACAAGAGAAAAAAAAAGTTCAAATTTCGTTGAGTGTAAAGTTCCTTTTTTGTTTTGTTTGAAAAAAATAAATAAATCATGTATACTCAAAAGATAAAGTAAAAAAAAAAAAAGATGACACCTGTAATGGACAAATCCCAGAAGTTTAATCAATCATAGTTAACGAGAAGAACTAGGGTATTTTTAAGCTCTCTGAGGTATTGATGAGCTTAATTTTAAAATCTATTAGAACTGTTTTAAATGGCAAATTTAAACAAGAATGTTTAAACTGTCAAAACCAATCTACTTCATTAGTGATGCACATATAAAATTTATAAATTTTTAAATTAATTTTGTGTAAAATCAAGCAGTTGAAAAAGAATGTTTATAAGTTAATTTTAATACGTTCATTTTTATTGCTTTTGTGACTTTATACTAAATTAACTAAAAAATTTATAAATGTAACATGTAAATGCATTACTCGTGAAGTATATTTATTTCAGCAATTTGAATTTTTTATTTGAAGTTAATCCCATAAATTTTTTAGTGAAGCTCACTAAAGAGCTTGATGAGCTTTAAAACACCATAGTTCTACTCCATAATTAACATTCTTCTCACCAAAACTTATTGTATTGATTTCAAATAACAAACCAATCTGAATAATGTGTTTAAATGTCAAATGTATATATTTTTTTTAATTAACTTAATATAAAGTCAAGCAGCCAAAAAAAAAATATACATATTTTTCATTATTTTTTTTTTTAATCACTTAGACTTCATTGTTTAAAGTCAATCTTTTAAATTTTTAATATAATAAAGAATTTTATATCCTTTTTAACCACTTGACTAGTTGACTTTATCGTTTAAAGTCAATTTTTTAAACTCTTTATTTCTTTTTCCAACACGGTATTAATTGTTCAGGCACAACTGGGAGTATTTTCTCGGTGGGGGAGGCGGACATTTGGGGACCCGTTTTATTAAAATCATGTTTATGGTTCAAGCTTCTATGTGATAATTCTGACATTAAATTGCAAAAAAATAAGCATTTTGAGCAATTATCAGAAACCCCAAAACAAGAATAAACATAAATTACAGAATACTTGCAATGAAGCCTCGTTCAAATATAAAAGGTACGTGTTTACTTCTGGTATCAAATGATACCAAAAAGGTATATTCCTAGAAATTACTAACCGTGTACTTGTAATAATATACATACATGATATCATAATATGAAAAACTTTAAAAAGCAAACTCTAAAAAGAGAAAAACAATAATAAGAATAAGCATTATCAAAAGAAACTGTTGAACTGGTCAGCGAGAGAACCCTTGAGGTCAGAGTAGAGGCCATAAAGAGAGTACTGGTTCATCTTAGAGACTTCATACCACGAGTTAAGTACAGCATCATGCTTGTCAGTACCAGAAAAAGCAACCTGGATACCTACACTACAGTCGACTTGACCACCTTTGTTTTTACAACTAGACGATTTTAGTGCACATGTGGTTTTTTCAAGACAAACAAAATTGCCACCCTTGCAAGAAGAGCATCCATTCGTTTTCCAGTAAAGGTTCTGAATTTGGCCCTTTTTGAACTCAAGAACCTGAAATTAAAATTTATCTAATTTGAGATTACAGGAGTTCAACTTCCCCTTCCAGATCAAGATGCAAACCTAAGAACTTTGTATCATTTTCCAGCACAACAGCAGTTGTGACAACTAAGAAATCAATGAAACTGTCACATACAGAACTGGCACTTGGCACCCAAGAAATGACTTTTCCCTGAATTGTTTTCTATGTTCAGTATTGCTATTTATTGTCCACACAGCAGCATACAGTGCAGTAAATTCCATGCATAGTTTTTCCAAACACTCGAGTCATATTCTTACGAAGAGGGAGTAATTCAACTTAAGGAACCGAGTTTTTCTCATAAAATTTGTTCAATGGAAGAGCTATATATTTCCAGTATACCCATGCAAATTGGGAATACCATGTATGCCACCCATGAAGTATGAAACTATTTCCCACACCCGTTGCAATTAGGAAACCTTCCCTGGTTTGCCAACTAAATTCCCAAATTACCCCTCTATGCTCTCCATCTTTTCTAAACTTATTAAATGAGGAAAACTTAAAGCTTTTCGTAAAAGTTTAAGAATAATATTGCAATCTCAGAAAAAATGTATCAGATATTCGTTGTTCTGCAGGAGCATTAACTATAGATGAAAAAATTCAGTTTTCTTTACAAGGGCCAAATCAATAATATCAGGTACCTCAGGTATCTTGATGAATTCACCTTTGTTTCAGAGTGACAATAAAGAGCGTACCAGTGTAAATCCTGTAACGACGTAAGAACTATTGCCAACAAATGTTGGGAAGGACCGAGCTGCATACTTCCTACCTGCAAATGCAACCATCCATCCCCCTGAATTTGCCTGAAATCGGTAAATAAGAAATCACAAGTTAAAAACTTTACATGCTATACCATGATTACTATTAATTCTTGGTTTAACACTAATAAAATGTACCAGGAGAAGTTAACCGAGAGTGTATGTGAATCACAGTTTTCAGTAACAGGTCTCTGTACACACTCAAGGGTGTTTGGTTTTCTAGCAAGGTTTTAGATTAATTTTGCATCTTTCATGTATATCAAAGAAGTAAACAATAGTACTAAAATAATAAATTGGCAAGTATTTGCAACAAGTATTCATTCTTCTAGAAATGAACAATAAAGTAAAGTATACTTGTGGTTCAATAATTGTATGTGCATATATAACATCTACAAAATTTACTTCACATACATGGAAATAATTTCACTGAAGGTATAAGCTATAATCAAATTTGACTAATGAAATTCAAAATTGTCCCCCACAACCATTGAACTTTGATATCAGAACTGTGTCATGGTGCTCATTTATAACCTCACATGACAAACAAATTATGAAGTCAAACTATTTGATCCATTAATATATAAGAAATATTCTGTAAATACAATTCACGAGAAAGAATGATGTACGTAACTTTACAAGTTTTGAAATTTAAAAAAGTTCCACAAATCAATACTATCCAATTTTAAGAAAAATACCAACTTATACGTACCTATTGTTCTAAGTAGTAGGATATAGCTGCAAAAAAACAGTTTCGAGGCTTTCAGGTCTTAAATTCTAAAACTCTTATCAGATTCAATGCTAAATATGATCTTATATTTATTTCTTAATTGATGAGTACATATGCTTATATTATAGCATGTAGTCCATATAATCAAAAATCTAAATAAATAAATGAGAAAATCCTAATCAGCTGAAGGAGACATGCTTCTTTCAGATATTGTAATGAATTATCCAAAAAGCTTATTTAAATTCAAACTAATTACAGAATGCTTTCTTGAAATATGAGTATATGACCAAACCATGAATCCAAACATAAGCTTAAGAAAACACCTAAGAACTTGAACCACAAACAGTCAAAATGCACCAGTTGTGGTGCCAGGATTTTGTTTTAGAACATCTAATATTGGGAGGATGATTGTAATAAAAAAAACTAAAGGGAAAAAAGGAGAGGATATGACTTCTGCGTTCTGAGTCTCTTATTTATTTTTATACCACAAATTTGCATGGTTGGAAATGGTTATTGAGCTGTGGGCTGGTGGCTTTCCTATTTGCTTTATTCAAGTGTTTCTGGGGTCCTACTTGTAATCATTATATTTCTACGGGAAGTGATCTTATCATCTATTGTAAATGTAGAAATCATTACGGGTTTACATGCCCATAAATTAGAGCAATTAAAGTAGCAATTAAGTTTCTCACCATTAAGTTGTGGAAGGGAATGGTGAGAAACTTAGTTGCATCAAGTAGCAGGTTTTGCCGAAGTACAAGGAAACATAAATAAAGCGAGCAGAGAAAAAGAATAAAGATTACCCTAATAACCTCAAATTAAGGTCCAATGCTTTTTTGAACTTAGAGCAATTAAGTTTCTCACCATTCCCTTCCACATTTTTCTAAAAAGACCATAACTTAAACAAAGCTAGTCCTTCTACAGCCCTGCTTCAAGCCAATTAGAACCCATAAAACAACCAAACAAAAGACATACGCCGCCATAAACTAGCAAAAACTTTATTAAGTCTTACAGGATCGAAATTAGAGGTGTTAATGGTGAGAAGCGAAATTTCATCGACTTTGGGTCGAAACACCGCGAGCTGAGCGTTCTTCGACTGGAGGGAGAGACGGCTGTCGCACGGAGAGTACTGCGGCTGGCCAGAGAAGAACGATTCGTAGCTGGCGAACGCGACGCCGAAGGAGAACCCATCCCGCCGCTGCACCGTCGCATCCTCGCAGGGGCTGTACACGCCGTTCTGATTGTCCGCGTGTACGGCGGAGATCAAGACGATCAGGGAGAGGGTTGCGGCAGCGATCGCAACCGCTTGCGTCGTCATCGCAAAATTTTGCTTTGTTTGATTGGTGCGAGAATCGGGAATCGTGAAGTTGCGTGGGAAGCAGGAGTTAACGTTTGACTGTTTTGAGTTTGTCGCTTGGGTTTGAGACCTGAGAAAAAGACAACTGGAAACGCGTGCGCTAACCGTCTGTTAGGTGTTTGTAGACCAGGTGCAGCTATTTTTTTATTGCTTCTGGTTTGGAGGGACTTTTCTCCGGGTTGCAAATAGTTCGGTCTTTGGAAAATGGGTTTTCGAACTAATGTGGGGAGAACAGTTCAGTGGTTGTGAATTAGTGCACCGGTCCTATTTGAAAGGAGCAAACTGAGCAAATAATATAAAGGTATATGTTGGCCCATTAAAGCCCATATAGAGTTTCCTTGATGGGAGGCTTTATCTGAATACTGATTCGAAGATTTTTCCTTGATGGGCTGAACAGAAGATGAAGACTGTCCACTTGAATCTAGTAGGGAAGCTTTATCTGAATACTGAAATGATCATTGGGCTTTATCTAAATCTATATCGAATAAAAATTTCAAATAGTCCATCGGTCTCCGTATAAAAATATTTCTAGGTCAAATTTTATATTTTTTTAAAAAAAAAAATATTATCTTTTTAGATAGGCAGAAAATTACTGGATGATTCTAAACTATTCAGAAAATTTTACATATCTAAAAAATAATAAAAAAATATTTGACAATATATAAAATTTAGTTTGTAGTACATTTTTATTTGTAGATGATGTTAAAAGATTCAGATTAACGGTTTGAATTTTGAAAACAAAATATTAATTTATTGTACATAACTATAGATCGATATGCGTTATACATAGTACAATAGCCTCACTCAACTTACGGTTAATTTTTTTTTTTTTTAGAAAAATGAATGTTTTCCATCGGTCATCCAACTCGTCCATAAAGTTATAAAAAAATCGTGATAAATAAATGTCTAATAATCAACTATTATCAAATAAATATCTTCTCAGATTATTTTTAAAAAATATATATAAACAAATTTTACCAACAAGTGTGAATGATATAACAGTAAAATTGTGCCAATCAAATTCTACCATTTTTTTGCCGCTAAAATTGCAAAATTGTATAAAGAATAATTTTTATTTTTTTATAAAGAATAATTATTTACCAGAGGTGGTTTCTTTTACACAATTTACCAGGTACATCGTCCTTGATGCACAATGTTAGTTAATGGCATCAAATCTCAGAAAAAAGGCCAAGGCAATAAATTTACATTGTCCTCGGTGCACAATCTAAGCAATGAATCTCCAGATCTTACCCCATTCTGGAAAAACATAAAAAAGAGGAACCATCGTGAAATTCTCTATCCAATCAGTTTTGGTAAATGGTAATGGAGAATGAACACCATTCTCATTTTGAGTACGCATCGTCTGCATTAACTCAAAAGAACATCTTTTGAGTTAATAGATATGGACCGTCCGATTGTAAACGGAGCTCATCTGGGGCCTGCCTAAAACATAGGAATCATCAATATTAGTGCGGTTTTTCATTCACACGAATCATAAAGCTGATCGGACAGTCGAGATGGATTAACTCAAAAGATTCCTTTTTGAGTTAATGCAGAGGATACGAATTCTCTCATTTTCTGGCACTATGACTGAGTTGGAAAAATATCACGGCGGAGTTGGTTCCTTTACGGAACAATACGGTATGCGTGTCGGTTATGTGTTATGACTCGTGCCATGGTTATTAGTGTGCCGTAACTATCTTTTGAAAATTTGACATGACACATCCTGTGAAATATCTGATCATGCACGGCATGTGGACACACAAGTCATGTGTAATTAAAACCGTTAGATCTTGATCAAATGGTGAAATTTGAATAAATTAACTTTGATTATGAAAAAAAATTAGTTAAACATGATTAGTCACGGCACATTTAGATATGACGTGACTCATGTAGCGTGATCATTCGCGTGCCGTGATCATCTCTCTACATTTCAATTACAGTATGGAACCAAAATAACAACGTATTAGTCACAACACGGCACAGCACGTTTTTTCCATTCTTACTATGACTAATTTTTTTTTTTTTTTGAAAATAATGTTGCTTCAGTTCTCTTCAACTCCTTTCATCAGCGATAACTCTTTCAATTTGAGTATAGCTGCCGAGTGCTGACAAGCGGCATCATCTTTGAGACTTGAAAAATCTTGCAATTTTTCGGATGTTGAGAGGATCTACATCAATCAAATAAAAATAATGTTGTCATAAAATTTATAAATATTAATTTAACTCAAAAACTAATTAAATTCTTTTCAAACGATATATTCAAACCGTTAAAACTTCTACTTCACAAGCAGTATGTTTATATGTAAAAAATTATAAATTAATTTAATATAAAATCAAGTGGTAAAAAGAAGATTTATAGTTTAATTTAATACGTTCATTTCTCGTCAATTTTTAATAGCTAGACTTTATACTAAATTAATTCGAAATTTAATAAATTTTACATATAAACGCATTACTCATGAAATGTATATATATCGATGTCAACTATTTGAATTCATGGTATGCATCAAGAATTAATAAAATTAAAATTTGACAATTAATTCCATCTGTTCATGGCTATAGATTATAGAATCGAAGTCAAAATTTGATATATTTTATATACATGTAATATTTGGGTATATATGAATAAAAAAAATTAACACCGTTTGATACTAATTATCATGGACAGTAAATCTCTCATGTTTATCTATATCCATTCTATATGCATTCCTAATGTTGGCAACATCAAAGATTCTAATTTCCACCAAAATCACGTTTGCAACATGTCAATGGCTTTTGTGCACGACTATTAAAATTTTCTCATATAATAATACAAAGAGTAAGGTTAAAATGTTTTATTAATTTTTTGCCTCATTCTTGCCATACACTTTTATTTATGTTTTTAAAGTTCAAACAAGTGATTCTGAGCGTTCAATATGGTATTCATATTAAAATATGTTTATAAATCAAAATTTTTTTTTAAATAATTACTATTTTTAGATAGGTACAAAATCATTGTTTTTTGGATGGTCGAAAAAGAGTGATTTTGTACCTATTTTAAAAAAAAATTCCAAAAAATATTAAATTTGATCTCCAAACACATTTAATGTTAGAGATCATGATGAGTGGTTCGAATCATCTGTTTGAAATTTATAAATGAAGATTAAAAATATAAGACATGAATGAAGCATGAAAACAATGGACATTTTAACACTATTACAAATAACCAAAACTAAGTGGTTGCATCAAAAGCAAGAATATGAAGGAAAAAAATTTATTATTCTTTTTTGCTCTTGATATTTATTAACAAATTTAATTTTGATATACGTATGTATACTAGAGATGACATAAATCATATTTAACATTTTACATGCACTATCAAGAATTCAAAAGTCGAGTAGAACTAGGGTGCTCTTAAGTTCATCAAGTTTTTTGGTGAACTCAAGTTCAAAACTCGTCAAATCATCTTCAAATGACAAATCCGAATCAATGAATCCCGTCTACCTTACGAGTGATGCGTCTACATATGAAAACTTTAAACATTCGAATTAATTTAGTATAAATTTAAGCGGTCAAAATTAGAAGGTTAATAAATTGATTTTAATGCATTCATTTTTTAAACATTTTTTGATCTTTTGACTCTATACAAAATTATTATTTTTTTACATGTAGACGCATCACTCGTAAGGTAGGCATGTTTCAACTACTCAGATTCATTATTTGAAGCTGATTTGACAAATTTTAGACTTCCTTGGTGAACTCAAGAACACCCTAGTTCTACTCTCAAAAGTCGATACGGCATTACGGTTAGCAATAAAATCCAGTGTAGGGGTGTCAATGGTACCTTTTTGGCCATTTACCCGACCTGTATCGTATTCGATAAGGCAGGTATGGGTAAGGTTTTTTTTCGTTAGCTTATTGGGTATGGATATGGGTAAGAATTTTTTTTCATTAAATAAATGGGTAAGGGTATGGGTAATGACTATTTCGTACCTGTTACCCTATAGGGTAATTATAAAATCCAAATATATATTCAATTCAATTTTCAACCCACTTAAATGTATACTCAATTCAATTTTCAACCCACTTAAATGTATATTCGTGTTTTTGAATTTTTATTCTTTATAAAAAATAATTTAGTTGGAATTGACTGCACATTTATTTTATTTTTTATTAGAAATGCAATTATATATGTGTTAAAATGAATGAGTTTTTGATGTTTAATTTGTAAAATATAATAAAACTAATTATTATACTAGTATTATCCGTTATTCACCCGCTACCGTTTCGTTACCCGATAATATTAATGGGTAAGGGTAGGGTAGGGTAAAATTAATTTTTAATGGGTATGGGTAGGGTATGGGTAAGGTCAATTTTAATGGGTATGGGTATGAAAATGTCTTCACCCGACCCGTACCGTACCCATTGACACCCCTAATCCAGTGCATTGAATCTCTATGTGTGAAAAAAAAATTCTTACAAATAAAGGAAACTAAAGGCAGCACATGGGAAGAGAGCTGATAATTTCAGAGTGGGCGTCAAACAAATAAATTGATGTATTAATTATTATGAAACATCTGAAATGCTTTAAAAACGGGGATTGACCCACTAAGTCTTTAACTGCTTGTATCAATTAGCATCCGATTCTCTCTTTCTTATATTAATTTCCTGTTGGACGATTCTCCTCTTCTTTCAATTTTGATCCAGAGAAAAAGAAAATATTCTTCCAAGTGCAACGCCATATCTTGCAAAGCGGCCCTCGCGTCTGTTTCAAATTTTCACAAACTTTCTGAAAAGAGAATATATACGGTGTTCTGAGGCACGTGCCGCCCCCAACTTAAAAAATATTCTTATAAATTAAAACTGGGTCAGATTTGTGTGCAATTATGATGGAAAATGGAGGAAACAAATCTTATGTCAAAAATGTTTCATGTCGTATATTTTCAATTCGAATCGAACGAATCAGATTGCATAACATAGTTATAGTGTTCATAACAATTATGACTGATTACTGAACCTTCAAAAAAAAAATACAATTATGACTGACTTCGTATCACAATAATTTTTCTATCTGATAATGATATCCTTCCGCTGAAGTCTTTGTTTTTCATTTAATTTTTAATCCCCACAGGAGCACTTGTGACGTTGCTAGTTATTAGATACATTGAATTCTTACGGATGGCAATTAATTGGCAGTTACTTACAATTACATCATCAATTTTCTGTGTTTTCATTTTCCAATTGGACTATTTTATCTTATCTTGTCTGAAGCGCTTAATTCGGACAGGCTCCATTTAAAGTCATTCCGTGCCCCCACGATGTGATTACATTTAATTGATGTAAATGCTCTCTTAATTAGGAAATAACTTTACATTATTTATATGGATACGAATAATGAAGCCTTCTAAATTCTAATCAATAGAAAAGAACGACATTTACATCTTCAAGCTTAATTTAATCACCAACCTTACAATCACAAAAGTACTGAAACTATTTTGTGTATGTGGATGGGTGCATGCGTTGCTACTTGCGGTAGGTGCAGGATTTAAACATCTAAAACACTTTATGGACTTACGGACTAGGGGTAACTAATAGCAGTAGTTTGCATGTGCCAGTTTTCACTAGCAACACGGTAAAAAAAAAAAAAAAGATGCACAGGAACCCCATAAAACACTTTATTTATATATTTACATAAACATATATATATACACACATATGACAAGCATATACATCACTACATGTCTACATCAGGTTCCATCGCATCATGTATTACTAGATATGCCTTTGCCTCTACATAATACATAGGATGGTAATCACACATACATATTAGGTTTATCACTAGAAACACGGGGGGGGGGGGGGGGGGGGGGGGGGGGGGCAGATGTGTTCTATACAAAAGCCTTCGGAAGAGATTAGAAATGAATCCGATAGTTCAGTTGCTCACCTCAAAATCCCTGTAAATGTTAAAAGAAGAAAAAAGGGGTTAAAATCAAAAAATAATACTTCAGGTAAAATCCACAAATCAGTAAATGTAGAAAGTTAAGAAACTTTTTAAAGACATTCTAGGTGCAGGTACAGGATTATGAAATCAAATCCTGTACCTCTGTAGACCAGTTATTTTGTCCTTTTGCTCATGTACCTCCGTAGACAACTTATTTTTTCCAAATTTTGTCTCTGTTAACCAGAATTTGGCAAAATATGAAATCAACTTCAATTTACCCTTCATTAAGTACAGTGCAGGTAAGGTGCTGGTACATGCGGATAATACCAGGTTGAACAGATTAAAAGAAAGAGATCAATGCTACTGCTTACTGTTGCAGACAATGTTAAATAACTGGTCAAATAGCCTGTGGAATAAGACATCCCTTTTTAAGCATAGTAGTAAATATAAAGGGATCAGTTCTCAAACATGTACCGGTCAGGACTCAGGAAAGTAGTAAATATAATGGTAAGATATCGCTATTATTGGAACAAAATGGATAAGCCACTGATCTGTGCAGTACTATTAACTAAATTGTGAACCAGGTGCCAAGTAGTATGAGCCTTCGGCATTAATTTCATCCTGCTGGAATTTGTTAGACAGGTGAGGCCCATGAAGTGGTACCAAAGAATGTCGTGGAAATGATAGATAAAGGACTCGGACAAAGGCTTGTTTGATTTAGAGTGAGAAAGGATCGAGAAGCCAGCATTTTGATGCACTGGAATTGTGAAACTTCAAATATATGCTACAATTTTAGTCCCTTTGTTTTGTTATTTTCCCATGTAACAATGTGAATTATCATTGTATTATTTGTATAAGTAACTATGATCTTATGTGGCTGTCAGAGGGATTAATGGAGATGTAAGAGAGACTATCGGTTTGTCAGTTTATTATGGCCCTGCAACTTAAAACAATTTACCAGATTCCATCTATTATGGAAATGCTGACACCATGCCTCTTAAATAAAAAAAAAGGAAGAAACAGAATTTTTCCACACCTTCATCCAACTCTCTGAAACCATAAAACTCCTTTGGAGTTTTTTTTCCCATCACTTATCATGAAAAATGACATCATCAGCAATACCCATCAACGGCTCAAGACATTCCTTTGAAAACTTTCTTGCGAACAAGTAGCTCACACTCTCCTTCTGCCTCAGCTCTTGGATCAGCGGAGGGGTTATCTCAGAAGGCATGTAAGTGCGTGGGTGACCATCAGTGCTGTCAGTCCAGTTAACCCTAGTTAGAGTGTACCCTCTGCAGCCTTGTGGGTCCATGATGTTTAGTAGGGTCGGGAAATAGTGTTCTTCAGGATAGCAAAACCCTTCCATGGTAGGAAGGCAAGGGATGCGAAATTTTCGCCAAAGCCGGCGGTCATGGACTACAAGATGGGCATGGCGCCTAGAGAGGACAAAGAACTGGGACCCGACTCGGAATTGGTCGTATGGCACCTCAGGTAGCATCATGTCTTCTCCTCGTGCCAAGTAGCTGTGAAGGGATCATAGAATTTGTTAATGGAAAAATATAAAGCACCCCAAATCAATGCCCTCCACATGCCCAACAGAAACAGACAAAAGTCCCTCACATCCCCCCTTCCAAAAAAAAAATGACTGGGTGAAATAGGGTGGACTGTGTCACTACTTTTTAATATGGTACTACTGCTGGATTGATATTTGATAAGCTTTGTTTTCATTGCACACTTGGATGAAGTGAACCCTTCTCATTTAATGATTATATGGTAATATGGTATTACAAAGGGCAGTTCCTCAATCCATTTTTACTGAAAATAAAAGAATATGCACAAAATTCCTAACCAAGAATTAAAACCTTCATAAACCAGTAGCTCATCCTACAAAATTCAGGTCTCATAAGTTTTGCAGTCAATTAAAACTTCTTAATGGTATTCAATGAACCTTGTGTCACTGCATCAAGATCTACAGAACCACACAAGTTCTGGTCTCATAAGGCATCATACTTCTCCGTAATAATTTTGTTTAATAGTGTTACACACCTAAAATTAACAAGCCTGCCATACCAAACTCTATACTTCTGACATCACAAAAGAGTAAATTCAAAATAACTATCGGTGTATTTGGTAGTTAGTAAAATTGATAATAATTACCGTTCCTGGAGCTGAGGCTCGTCAGAGAGAATCTCAATAAAGCTCCTCTTCTGCGGGTCGGATACCAGGCTCCTGTACACAAAATTAAATGAGCGAATCGGGACGCATGACTGGGACAGTAGTGCAAAATACTCATTTGCCGAATCATCAATAAGAGCAGCTGCCAAAAGTCGCTTCGTCGCAGCAATCAGACTAGCCGAGGCTCGCTGAGTTGGCTTTGCTGGCACGAACCGGTTTGCAAACAAACCAGTTAGCGGTTTCTCTACCTGAGCAGAGGGGTCCAGATGGATGTAGATGTTAAAGAGATTAGTATTGTTTTGGAAGAATCTCTCCCACAGAGGTATGAAGGAGAGGTCGGTGTTGGTTAGGAAAAGAAAGGCGATCTTTGGCTGACGGGTCTGTAGGGGAGATGACGTGGAGGGTGGTGATAGGACGGTGCGGTGAAATAGGTGGTCGACCACGCTGTGTGGACCCGGGTTTTTGAGGGGGAGGGCTTCGTGGATGAAGTTGGGGAAGAAAAACAAAAGAGCGGGAACAGAGAGGAGCAGGAGGGAAGAGAAGAGGAGAGGTGAGAAGTGAGGAGGGATTAACATTTGGATGATTTGGGAGGGTTTTAGGGGGGTTGCGCCAAAGAGTGGGGGAACAGGGGCGACTTTTGGTACAAGCGGAGCAGCGGAGTATTGAGGTTGAAGGAGGAGAATATGAGACACTGTGTCTGTGTGTGGAGTGAAAGAGAAGAAAGTCAGGAAAGGTAAAAATTGTCAACTGGACGCGGACCACAACCGTGCAGAATAGTGTAATTTTGTTATTCGACCTTGGATTTAAGAATATTAATATATGAGATGAAATCTTAAAACGCAAACTTAAGTATCTTACAAGAGATTATCTATTTTTTTTCATACTTTTCATTCTTTTATTATTATATTTTTTTTCTTGAACTGTATACGATTAAAAAAGTGTGAGACACAAACTTATTTTCAATTTTGTAATTGCTGCCAACTATAAAAAAAAAAAAAAAATTAATTTTACCCATACTCTGTTTCATTATTTTTGTTGAAGTAAAAAAAAAAAAAAGTTTTAGACTACATGATGATTATCAATTATTTTAATGGATCTTTTTATCAATTGTGATATTACGACATGTTCGATTTTCATGAAGTGAGCTACGTGTATGCAAATCTTCTCGTTTGATTGAGTGCAGATAAGGTTCGTAAGTCCCTTTCCTCAATTACCTTTCTTTAATTTCCAATATATCTCTAAATATTATCAATTATTTCTCGTAATTTTTAATATTTCCATATCGGATTCAATGTTATTAGCCGCAAATGACTCGTGCACGGACACTCTCACACCTAGATAAGAACCGTTGGATTGAAACAGTGCGTCAAATGGCATGCCACCATTTTCGCGTGGAAGGGAGTAAATTACGGCGGTGCGTCTCCGACAGTTATCGTTTGTGAACCTTACGTAAGCAAAATGGAGGGAATTTATTGTCAACTGATCCTCGTTTTTTTCCGATGAATCATGAACGCCTCCCGCAAGATGCCTTTTGCACCAGAGACGAGGAGAAAACCCTCCTTGACTGGAGAATAGAATAGGAGATGGCGCGATAAAAACGAGAACTAGTATGTGACTCGTGTCACTGCGGCAGTGCGGCAGCAAGGCGAGTTCATATTACGTTTCTTTATGAAGATTCATCGCGGCAGCTATCATGAGGTAGATTATGCGCAAAACATTTGTTGGCCCTGTGGAGGTCTGTAAGATAAATTTATTTTAATGTTATAGTATGATTTTGATTGCTAATTCATTCTACGAATTATTGTAAAAGGTTTATCTCATAGGAAATGAAAGGAAAATTACATGTTGCCATGGAGATAGAGAGAAAGAAAAAAACGATACATCATATAATCTAACTAGTATGATATCAGTGTTATATGATATCAATTTTTAAATTTATTACATAGACTTCAAACAACTAATTCAAATCGTTCAAACCAATTTAATTTATGTGTGATGCTTTTACTGAAAGTCTGAAATAGAAGTTTAATGTTGTTTTACTAAGAAAAAACAATAATTATAAGATCTTGGACTCGAATATTTCTTCAAAAAAACTCCTTAATTATTTTTAAAATATTTTTTGCTTGATTATTAAATATGAAAGTTCTATTTCTTTTTTTTTATCTTGAATTACATCGTAGCCATAATTTCCTAAAAGAAAAAGAGAGAATCTTAATTTGTAGGTCGTCTTTCGACTGTATTTTTTGGAGTTGGTAAGCAAAATTATATAGCAGCAGTTTCAGAAATTCTTAGCGCCAACCTTAAACTGTTACTTGTGATCATGTTTCACTGGATATAGAGAGTACAATCCGCCATTTTCGCTGCCAATTCTGATTCGCAGGAGATCTACGATTAATCAAATCAGACAGTTTGACGAGAATAATGACTAAATAATTTACAATCGCTTTTTGGTGCGGAGATAACGGAAAACGTCATGACCACATTATTTATTACTATTATTTACTTTTTTGAGGAAAATTACTATTATTATTATTAGTAACATCACAGGACTCATAATTTATAAACAATTGAATATTCTAACGAACACTGCCGACACTTCTGATTGAGTAACGGTCTCGTGTGGTGATCAAGTTGATTTTTTATGTATTATGCTGAGTCGTGACTAAAATATCAAGGAGTGATCACAGTATGCGAATGGTCATGCCACGTGAGTCACGTCGTGTACAAACGTGATTTGCGTGATCATCTAATTATAATTTAAGTTAATTTATTCAAGATTCACCATTTAATCAATATCTAATTGTTCTAATTACATGTGATTCGCCTGACTACATGTTGTGTCGTGTCTAGATTTTTCACATGATGTGTTGTGTCGTGCCAAAGTTTTAAAATAATCACGGCAAACGAATGATCACAGTACGTAACACGCGAGTCACATCATGTAACTGACACACGTGCCATGTCGTTCCGTGACGACACCAGCGCCGGCTTCGCCGTGCCATTTTTCCCACTCTAAGTGAGAGCTAAGTTACAAAATAAAGCGTTTAAGTTTCAGTTATATCTCATCAGATGTGGATTAATTAGGCTGTTTAATTAAGTTTAACTTTAAAATTAAAATTTTAAATTATCTCTTTAGGTGACTTAAAAATTAGTCTTTTCTGATCTCACTTTAACGAGTATTCAATATTTTCTTCATTTTTCTTTAGTCGATACTATCTATATATAACTTATAAAAATTTATTTAATACAGTGGAAATGATATCCGTCTGAATTTCTGGACTAAGATGCAAATAAGAAAATAGAAATCAAAGAGCTGTATTTTTTGTGTAGTAGACTAGTAGTATGCGGTGGAAATGATTTTATTTTTTGCTATTTATAATTTAAGTCAAATCTTCAAATAAGAAAATAAAAGCTGATTTTATTCTATTGTCCAGAGCAAAAATTAAAAGGTAAAAAAATAACGCACTAAATTAGTAAATCCAATAATTATTTTCCGTGTCTCTGCAATGTACCAGGCCGGTTACACAGCTATATATAATCTGCGGGCCTGATAATTTTGAGGTTTCTCCAAAATGTGACATCTCAGTTTATCTTTTTTTCTCGAAAATGGTAAAAAAAAAAAAAAAAAATCGGGACATTGTACAGAAATAACAGTTCAGGTTCGAATTCTCTGTTTTGTCAAAATAAAGTATTTTTTAAAGTAGTATAAGATTAATAGTTCACATTTCTCTCATGAAATTTTAGTTTTGAATTTTTAGTGCC
This sequence comes from Carex rostrata, assembly GCF_964058835.1. NCBI lineage: Eukaryota > Viridiplantae > Streptophyta > Magnoliopsida > Poales > Cyperaceae > Carex > Carex rostrata. The sequence goes on from NC_135925.1 coordinate 7,351,781, forward strand.
ATATAAAACATTAAGTATGATAGAACCAAAAAGGTAGACATTTGATCTATCCTCGTGATTGAGTTTGCCCGGACCCAGCAGTTCACCTATTTTTATTTTTTTTTATTTATTTAGTTCTTTCTTAATTAATTTTGGTCTCCTAAGGAGGAGAAACATCCTTATTTATAGATACTGTCTAATTTCCTCAGGAGAAAATGTCAAAATGCCCATTTTAATTCCAGATAAACTCTCTGTTCATATTTGATTTTGATTGTAGCATTAAGTCATAAAATAAGTATTTTATGAATAAATTAGTTTGATGAAATAACATAGAACAAAAAATTGTCTATGCCGTCATAAATTAACTTATTCCACGTTATTGTTGTTACTTGTTAGTATAATTATCATTATCATTATTTTGTCATCATCTTCGTCACTATTAATTATTACTACTATAATACTATTACTATAATAAGTAGGGTTAAAATGCACCATTGATTTTGTGCCCCAATCATACCTCACGCCTCTATTTCCGTTTACAAAGTTCAAATAGTCGATCCGAACCGCTCAACATGATATACATATTAAAATGTGCTTAGAGACAAAATTTTATATTTTTTGGAATTTTTTTACTATTTTTTTAGATAGGTACAAAATCACTGCATCTGGACCATCCAAAAATAGTGATTTATATTTTTATGGCTAGAGTAATTTGTGCATAAATTATATAATGATATTTTCTTTTAATTCTAAAAATCTTCAGTTGTACCTTGTTTTTTTTTTTTTTACACATTAGTATGCATGAAAAGACTAACATCTATATTTTTTTTAATTTTAAATTATCTGGTAATTAAAAAAATTGTTAATTGTTACCAAATGAGTATCTCAGTTGTTAGATTTTATTTTTATATAATTGTGTTCTAATTAAAATTGCTAATTTTAAAATATGAGGTTCAATTTGTTCCATCGTAACTTTAAGTCACAACCAAATAAAAATATCTCATGTCATCTTAATTTGGAATAAACAACTTATTTTATTATAACTTTAATCCACAACCAAACATGAACGGATGGGCTTTATGTATAGCTGCATAGATAAATCTTTCTTATTAAAAAAAAGTAGAGGGAATAAAAACGAGTATCTCAGTTGTTAGATTTATAGAAAGATCAGATATATTGTTTCCGATCGAAACCAATTTTTTCTTCATCATCAATTTATGAGATTTTTTGTGGCCTGAAAGCTGAAGCTGTGAAAAAAAAATGAGAGCAATTGGATTTATAAAACCGGAAACTGAAAGCTGTTTTCTAAATCAGAATGTATGTTATTGGCTGATGAAAGAAACAAAAATCTGAAAAGTGAAAAAACGTGGCTTCAGAAAAGGGGTCCATTTTTCTGAGAGAAGAAATAAAAAATCTCAGCAATTGCAGAAGAAATGAAAATTGTTTTGGATCGGTACTATTGTTTTTGAGTGAGTCTATGGTGCTATGCATATTACGATTTGTTACCGTGCTACGGTTCTATATTCGAGTTTTAAAATCCTAACGGTCGATCCGAACCGTTCATCTTGTTCTCCATATTAATATGTGTTTGGAGACCAAATTTTACATTTTTTGAAATTTTTTTACTATTTTTTTAGATTTATTGAAAATCACTGTTTTTGGATGGTCCAGAATTTTCAGATCAAGTGATTTTCTAAATATCTAAAAAAATAGTAAACAATTTTCAGAAAATGTAAAATTTGGTTTCCAAACACATATTAATATGGAGAACAAGATGAACGGTTCGGATCGACCGTTAGGATTTGAAAATCCAAATATAGAGCCGTAGCACGGTAACAACCCGTGATATGCATAGTACCATAGACTCACTCATTGTTTTTTATCTTGATTTCTATCGGTCTAACAAGTGAGTAACTCTTTCTCTTTCCCTCTATAATTTTGTAAAAATTTCTACGAATAAAAAATTCTCGCTGCATAGGTACGTCTTGTCAAAATTAGATATGCCTGTGCTCCTTTCTACTGTTTCTACTCACCCGACGTGGCATTACAAAAATTGAATTGTACCCGGCACACACTTGCGCGAGCGTGACGGTGGACAATGAAAAATTGGATACGAATCTACAGCAGCTTCTTGCTTTTTATTTGTGTCTTTATCTTTTTCTTTTAAAAAGGAGGAGAGAGAATAGCAGAAAGAGTAGAAAATTTGAATAGTAGTGAATTTCATTTCTAAAAATTACCACAAACATTAAAATGAGCACGCAAAAATCAGTACGCGTTTCTCTGTATTGTCTGCGTTTAGGTAAGAAGTCTATGATCAAACTTCAAAGGCAGCACACCAAGCTAGTGATGTTCATTGGGTCTGATTTAGTCGGTTTTGAACCAATTCGAATTAGTATGGACCAAACGGTTCGGTTTTTTCTGTTTAATGATTAGATTTTGTTTGCTTTTTAAAGCCGAATTATAACTTCAGATCGATTCGGTTTAGAAATTTTCAAAACCGAAATAACTAAACTGACCGAACTTTTATATATTATGAATTTGGACCGGACTGCCCCGGTTTATTTCTTAATCAATTGCTTTAAATACTTTGGTTTATTTCTTAATATCCCGGTTTATTTCTTAATATACTTCAATTTATTATAAATCAATTGCATTAAATAAAAAAATTAATATATTTCGGTTTGAACTGAACAAACCGAACAAACCAAAATTAAACTTTAGTTCGGTTCGTTCGGTTGCAATACTAAATCGGTTTGGTTCGGTTCTATTTTTTAAATCGAATTATAACTTTGGTTTGCCTAGTTCGGTTCAAACCGAACCGATGAACACCCCTACACCAAGCCCTTTTCCACTGATGAAACGAAGGTTTTGTCACAAAAATAATAAAACTTCCGGACTAGAAAATATGAGCAAGGTCAACTGCAAAATCTCAATTTGAACCCAGTTTATACAAATATTCTGTGGAAATCAGGGGCGCAAAATACTGATCATAATTGGATGGATTAAATATTATAACTACCAGGTACAGCCACAGGACTTAATTTTCTGTTGTCATTGTCAATCCAGGAAGAAGGGCCCTGCTATTTCTTATTTGGAGCATTTGATCTTTGCAGAGACGGATCAAATTTACAAAACAATTTTTCTCCGAATTAACAACAGCAGGTCCATTTGGTCCATATGCTATAAATCACTAGTTATGTATCTGCACGATGTAACATCCAGGTCCAGAGGCAGAGGGACCAATAATTTGCGGTTGATAGGCATCGGACTCAATTTGAGTTCAATGGATTTCCACGTCTGTCCGATCCACTCTAAGATCTGTGTGCACACCAGTTTTAATATTTATGCACACGGATTTTAAAGTAAATCGGACGGTGGGAGTGCAAACAGATCGGATAGTGGTAAAATCATATCCGCATCTATTTTTATTTTTCAGATACGGATACATATCGAATATTAGATGGATATGGATCGGATATTAAACAAATACGAATAAAGATATTCGCTTTTTATAATAGTGAATAACATAAAAAAAATATAAAAACCATATAGTATATATCTACTATTCAAATACAAATAATTTAAATTTAAAATTATGTCCGTATCCGTGCAGATATTCAGATATCAGATATTCGTATTTAATTTTCAGATACAGATTCAGAAATAGTCGGATAATATCTGATCCGTTTACACCTCAATCGGACAGACATAAAACCTATTGAACTCAAATATGAACCCGATGTCCATTGAACTCAAATTTGTATTTGAATTTTCAAAAATTAAACTCCACTTGTGTAGTTTCTACACAGCTTGTCTCAAGTCAAGAAAAAGGAGGAGGGTTCATGATAGGCTTGACGAGCCAGCGGTAAAAAAAAAAAACTCTTTGTGAAAATGAAATCCTCATGAATTGGAGGCAAGAGTAGTATTAGAATGAGTGACCTCCTGGAAAGTCCCTGTGTTGTTGATTTCAGTTGAGTTTTATTTCTAGCTTATCTTAATTTGTTTGGAAATAAAAACTTTGAAGAAGAAAAAGAATTATTTTAAAAAATTAATACTATTAACCTTCCTTGTAAAATAAAATTACAAGATGCTTATTTATCCGGTCCTCCAATTTTAATCTTCTGGCTCCATCATGTCGTCGTGGTGACACCGTGACAGTCCAAGAAAAGACAATATGAATCAAAATCCTAGTAATTATTGTTGCCAGTATGAAATTGCATTTGGTGAAAAACAAATAGAATAATTTAACTGATGAAGTGCAATGATGCCGTAGGTTTGCAAGGACACAAACATTAAACTGAGCGAAACTGTTCGAAAATAAAAATGAGTCTGGAAATATTATACCGTGAGGTTCAGATTAACAAAATCAACTGGATCTCAAACAAAATAGTCTGGAAAATCAAAGCTAAAATCAATTTCTTTGAGTCGCATTTTTCTAATTAAATAATAAATTATTTTCTCTATATCATTTCTCCAGTTAAATATTTTTAAGACAGAAATTCAATTCAGTTATAATTAAGAAAATATCTTCCCTGCCTAAAAAAACCAACACAATTGGAATAGCGCTGAACCCATCCTGAATCGGCCGAAACAAAACAAAGAAGAAATTTAAGCCAAAGCTCTGTGCAAATTAAAATAAAAGAATTACCATAATCTGTACCACTGTCATCATTCTTTCAGTGCCTTCCATACAAAATTCTAAAAAAAAAAAAAAAATACGAATTAAACCATGCATATACATATACAGAGACTTGAAACAACAATCGTCAATTTGTTCGAACAAATAACCCCCTCAACTCCAATTGAAAAATTGAAAATTTACACGCCAGAAATTGCAAACATTCCTGCACCAACCCCATCACATGGCCACGATATACAACAAAAGCTCATGTATATAAATATTATAGATGTTGAGAAGGGCAGTTAGATTAAAAATAAATACTACATATGGAACAACTAAAAACTGCAAATAAAATTGAACCTCCTTCCCAGACAATACCCTTGATAATTACTGATAGAGATGCACCAGTGCAGATGAAAGCATACTGATAAATGCACACTCCAAGTATTTGGCACACAATAAATGTTATCAACCAAATGCAGTAAAGCAATTCATCTGTCAATGATGAGTAAATTACACAAGTGGTCCTTGGTTACAATCATATCCACCAGTCCTAAACATTTCAAATTGAATATTGGTCCCTAACAGTCTATCCAGTTGAAAAAATGGACAGTATTAAATTTGGTATCATATTTCTCCATTATATAACAGAACTGGCTCATTAATCGTCAATGCTGGGTGCTGGCTCAGATAGAGTTTATTTCTTACTGAAAGACCACCGGGGACCAAAATATTACAAATTGGCATGTTTAGGGACTACATGAGGAACTTGCAAGCTACTGGGACCAAATGGAAAACAGATAATTTACTGGCCAATTGTGTAATTTACTCTACTATGATTGCTGTTCATCTTTTTTATTAAGCGACATTTTGCCCTCGGGATTAACACGGCTTTTAGGTTCAGGTTTCACATTATCTTTGCCAGCCTTTTGAGTACGGCTGAGTGTAGATTTGCCCAATGGTTGCTTCCTAGCTTCTCTTCCTGCATGAAATTAATAATATAACAAAATTACAATAAAACTAGCTCACAACAAACCATAATTCAGAAGGAAGTGAAAAAAATCTTAAGATGGGAGGATTTGGGACAAAAAATGCCCGAGTGGTATGGGATCCTCACCATCCATTAATGGGGCATTGATGCAATAAGGGTCTCTACCAAGTTTGTAAACAAGTAACTTTTTTGAAGGGCTTACACTCCGAAACAAATTAATTTTATCTCCCGAAGTTGCACCTTAGAATTACCCAAATTTTGGAATTGTGGACAGAACCTCTACAGGCTCTACTTAACTACTGAACAACCCTAGATAATTCTGTAAAAATAATGGAAAAAAAACAGAAACAGAAAAAATAAATTGTAGAAATTTTCAGTTTGACAAACCACTGCTAGGAAGGGAGAGTCTCTTGTGAGCCTGTGGGTCCATGTGAATAGCCCTCTCTCTCGGATTACTGTTAGAACGGGCCCCAAGACCTGATGGGCGTGAAAGTGCCTCCTCAGAACCATCCTTTGCCTTTAACTGGAGAAACCGCCAATATGAAAAACACAACTTAGGATCAAATGATACTCATAAATGGAAGGAATTTAGTAGTGATGGTACTCATTAGATACAGTTAACGCAACAGTAATACATGATGAATGTACACGCATACTTCTTTCCAATTGGTTCATTCTGTTGGATTAAATAAAACCTAATACAGAACCGCATGACAGAAGTACAAGGACCTAACCCTTGATCTATCAGAAGATAAGTAATACATTACCTTTGATTTGGCTGATGCTGATCGGGCCGAGGAAGACCCGCTCCCCTCAGACTGAGACGGTCGAGCCTTTTTTGGAGTGGAAGAAACCGGTTTCTTAGCAGAAGCAGGTGCCCTGCCCGGAGTCTTGTTGTATCCACCGCTGGTTTCAACCTGTACGGGTTTGGGTTCATTCACTGTTGCCGGAACATCCTTTGTGTTGGGATCAAGCAAACGATTTTCCCAAGGTTTGACAGCCATCCACCTCTCTAGCCAGTTCCAGCCCCAATTGTTCTTATCATCAGCTTCAAGCCCAGCAGGAGGTGGTCCCTGCCTCAACCCAGCTTGCCACTGCAATAAAACCAAAGTTCACAGTTGTTAATCCAAAAGATAGGAACAATTTTGACTGGGAAAATTATGCTAAATAAGTCTTTGAGTGGCAATAATTACCTGATGAGTTAATGCATACGCCATGGCTCTCTCTCGCTTGGCAGCTGCCTCTTGCCTTTTTATTATTTTTGCTTGTATTTGCTCAACTGACCCAATACTGTCACACCACCCTTCCTGAAAACAAAAGAGAAACTTACACAATGCACCCCATGAAGGTGGGTTGGACTCATAAAACATACACTCGCTCTGTTACACTTGAATAGTAACATTTTCAATAAACAAGATTTTTCAACCCATGATCATCAAAGACATAAACTCATTTCAGTAGCATATGCTTTGTTGGTAGATAAAGTTACTAAAATGTGTTTGGAGGCTATGTTGCATTGTTTTGTTAAGAAAGTAATCCATGCTTTGTTGTGTAAATGAACCATAAAGCTGTTATGGTGTTAAAGAAATTGAAAGTATGCAATAAAAAACCCTAAATCCCTTATAGGTTCCCTTATGAATACATTTCACTTTCTAAATTGGAGTTGAGCATCTAATATATTCTAAAAGATGCTGCCCAAATAACAAAATTAAAGCACCGAGGAAAAATAGCATAACAATATGCAATCAATCAAACAAAAAGAAAGTTAATAGTACTTAAATATTGTACACTGATTAGGGCTGTAAATGAGCCGAGTTTGAGCGAGTTACCCCCAACTTGAACTCGGCTCGTTTAATAAACGAGCGAGCCAACTCGAGTTGAGATGGTAATAACGAGTTGTAGAGCCAACTCGAACTCGGCTCGTTATCAACTCGAGTTGGCTCACAACTCGTTTATAACTCGTTTAACCAGTGATAGTATTACAACACAAGTTCAAACATATTTTGCACGAATCTCAAAGCACAAATAACAGTCTAGAGATTCGGATTTGATTATTTTGGAATTTATTGTGACCAATAATTTGCAACTCGAGTTATAAATGAGCGAGTTGGGGCCAACTCGAACTCGGCTCATTTATTAAACGAGTTGGCCAACTCGAGTTGTAAATGAGCTGAGCTGTAAATGAGCCGAGTTAAACGAGCTGTAAATGAGCGAGTTACGAGTTCAAGCTTTTTTGCCCAGCCCTAACACTGATGTATGGTACGTTAGTTTTCAATTTTCATTTAGTGTATGATTATGTTAATTCTCTGCTAATGTATATGTCCATTACTATCTTGAGCAAAAATGAAATATTAATTTAATATTTGGTAATGTACTTATTGGCATAAGCGAGTTACACAAGTCACATTAACTTAAAAGCAAGCTCTTCATAATAGCACAACAGAAGATAGTTCTGTCCAAATATTGCACAAAAATATATAGTAACCAGCATATCTGAATAAGTTCCACAATAAATGATAAATATAAACTCTCTGTCTTTTTTTCATATAAAGATAAAGTAGGTATCTAGAAAAAGCTTATGAGAAAGACACCTCAATTTCTCTAACTTGGTTCTCTTGAACAGGCTGAGGCTGGGTCACATGTTGACCAAGTTGACTTTCCAATGCTATACGGACTCGACGGGCTCGAACACGGGCCTGGACCCGCACCAGTGCTTGCATGCACCTGAGAGTGGTAGCTGCTTGTTTTCTAACAATGTGACCTCTTACAAGGGCTTGGAGCCTAACTAACCCCTTCAAGGCCCTCAAAGCCCGTCTAGCCTGAAATGTTTCAAAATTATCAACAAGTCCATATAAGTAATATTATTTCCCTATTAATGTGATTTTTGGTTAATGCACTCAAATGTAAACCAATTTTCGCTGATGCTTAACCCTCATTAATACAAACATGGCTCAACTAACTTGGATGTCTGAAATCAATCATTGAAGTAAGAACCGACCAAAAAAAAAAGAGGAGTCTTAATACAGGTCAAACTGGTACAGTTACCACGCAAACCAAGTGTAGCAGTTTGTACCAGCAACATACAGACTGAAACATTAACGGAATGTACAGCACAAATCATTCTGAGAAAAAGAGTTGCTTTAAACAAATACCAGAAAAGCTCGAAAAGCAGTCTGAATAAGAGTAGCAGCTTGATTCTCGCTATTGATTATATCAGCCTGGGACAATGCTTGCACATGAACCAAGGTAGAAGCTGTGTTAGAGCTGGACGCAACATTTGTGTCAACTGTGCTTGCACTGACTACTGTTGGCTCATCTTGTGGTGACACAGAAATGGCTTCAGGACTACTTACTTCTCTACTCTCATGCTGGGCTTCATTTGCCACCTCGTTTTTCTTTATTAACAAAATTGTAGGAAATATTGCTTTAGTACCTTGTTATTACATATTAAGACTAGAAAAATGGCTGTATAGTGACAATAAAATTGCCCTCTCTTGGCTGCCATACCAAAGTTTTTTGTTCTTGTAGTTGGTTTGCAAGTTCTATGATTTGGGCTATGCAACTAAATTTCGTTAATACATTGCCTGCAATTTATTCCTCTCTTCTTATTTTTGTTTACTAACAATAGGCTTGGTCCTCTCCATTGGTACTTCCATTTTGTACCTGATCTCATCCGGTATGATCTTTTCTACAATGTACCTAGTCGGTGTACCCAGACTTACAATGGTCAAGGTTTTGTTTCCATAAATCACAGCAATTGATAATTCCATGGTACGACTCAACTGTCCACCTATGAGAGGACCTCTCTTTTGCAACAGCCCACTTTAATTTATATATAAATAAAAGCCTACTGGGGTTTCCCCTAGTCTTTTCAACTTTTGGTGTAATTGGAAATCTCCTCCTCAATAAACAAAAGTGGTACAAAGAAAAACATTCAACAAAAAAATGTACTTCAACTTTAAATGACTTACATCTTCATCCTTTTTATGTTGGTCAGCCTTCTCTGATTTTTTCACACCAACTAGTGATTTGAGCCATTTAGCTGAGATACCCATTTTTGGTATTTTGCTTATAGTACAACAGCCTGAAAGAGAAGAAAAAAATCAAGCAATGATAAACACTAATCACTGCACAAATGACCCTATTTCCAGGCACAAGCAATCAAGAAAGGATTGCTGAGAGTAACAACATGACAACTAAAACCACTTATCAGATACCAATTAAACAACTTTATTGGACAACTGGTCAAAAAAACATAATTGTACAAGCAAAATTCCAATTATTCCATAAAGGCCAGCGTTTAGTAATACTTTGTACACAGCTCCTGTACAAGAAAAAAAATACAAAAATAATCTTTGGCGATGTAAGTAAATTCACTTAATTATACTTTTCTATGAGGCCAATCACTGACAATCTGACATGATCAAATTGACACACAGAAAAAAACAAAAATTACCTTTATATTCAGTCGTTGACTCAAGGAGTTAAAAAAAAACCCAAGATATAACAAAGCAATATTCTTTGAAGGAAACAGGAAGACAGATCAGCCTCGAATATTTTACTACGAAACTAGTCTAATTAGAGAAAGCGAAGGCTTTGCACTAAATTCACCGAAACAGTGGTAAGAAAGTTTTCTGAACAAGAACAATTGCAACAAGTAAGAGCTCGACATTGATTTTACCTCATACATGCGAAGGCAAGAGAAGAGAAGCGATCTGACTGTGCACACTAATTAAACGATATACAAAATGTAGCATCACCCAGAGTTAAAAGCGAGTCAAGAGGGGTATATAGCAGATCTGTGAATCTCCAGAGAGGAATCGAAGCGAACAAAAAGTATAAAAGGAAGAAAATTGTTCTGATTGCAGCCAAAGCTGAAACAATGCTAAAGGGTTTAATAAAATCTCTCCCTCCCTCTCCCTCTCTCCTCTCCTTTCTCTCTTTAAACTTTAAAGTAGAAATGTTTTTTCCCCTGTCCTTTTCTCTGGTCCTGTCGCAAGTCGGAAGTTTTTATTATCTCGCCTTTTATCTCCCGAATTTTTTATTTAAAAAAGAAGAGAGGGGGGAGATAAAAAGTAGTTTTAAGTTTTTAACGTTCTACTGAGAGCAAGATTAGATGAGTGCGTATCCTCTGAGATATCTCAATTTTTGCGTGACCGACGTGTCGGGTGCCTATTCGGGGGTGATGTAGGGGTCAGTATTATGTGTGCTTTGAGATCCGTGCAGAACGTATTTAAACGGTTGGGTTTTTCCATAAAGTCACGCAAAGTTTGAGATATCTCAGAGGATACGAATTCAAGATTAGAAGCTTTTACTGAATTCGGGACTCGCCACGGTTCTGCAAGACAGTCGATGAACATCAAACTACACATAATATGAACCGTTTGATTTGAATCGAACGGTTAAGCTCCTGCTAGACTCATCAATAGAATCCGTATAATTGGAGAGGAGCCGAAATCCCGGCAGAACTGCTGCCTTGCGATGCGAGTGGCAACCTTTCCTTAGTGGGAGCGGGCTGTCCTTCGAATCCGATTTGAACCGTTCGATTAGATGCCCAATTTTTTATAAAAATTAAAACTATAAATTGTTCCGTAAATCAAATTTAAACGCGCGAATAGCCGAATAGACTTTGGACCGAATTAAGTACGCTTTCTCATAATTGAAATCACGAATGTTTGTCGAGTAAAGTAACCATCATTTAACTCCTCCCCATCAGCTTGGTACTCGCGGCTCCGAGAAATTGAGTGCTTCAAATGTGAGTCATCGTAAAATTAGGTCGGAATCTTAAAATCAAATTTGGATGAATGAAAACTTCGTACTGTTTTTTAGCTGTTACGAATAACTGAAAAAAAAAAAAAATCCCGTTACTTTAATATCCTCATAAAAAGTCGCAACCATTATTGCAAATATATTAATTTAATTTTATATTCTCCAACTTTTTATATTTTATAGTAATATATGAAGTTAATTTCATTTTTTTTTTAAATAACGAATTGCAACAGACCTTATAAATTTACTGTTTATGTCACAAATGTGAAGTGTCTTGTTTCAGTTAGATCAAGCCATCTAATTATAAAAATTTACAAAAAAACTTCAATTTCAAATATGTAAATAACATCAAATGCCCCTCTAGATTACTTTATTTACTCAATCCAGCAAATTGGCATTTCGTGAGGAGCTAACTGTGAGAGCTAAAATATATGGAACTATTTTAAATATAAATTTATCACATTTTACTAGAGCTGTAAACAAAAACAAGCTGACTTGAGCTAAGCTAGTCTCGTGTCAGAACGAGCCGAGCCAAGTTAGCTCGCATAGAGCCATAGACCATGAGTCAAAAGTTAATTATTATTTTTTTTTTACAACGAGTTTTATTCTCTTATAATGGTACAAACATGAATAATAAAGAGTTAGAAAATAACTTCATCTTCTTCTTGCAACAAGTTAAGAAATAAGCCAAACCAGTACAAGTTGAGGTAGGTCAAATTTGAACTGATTATTCACTAATGACGACCCGAGTCTCAAACAAGTCACGAGCTAAAATTTTGTTTTGCTAGCTTAGGGCTGCAAACGAATCGAACTGAATCGAACTTATTCTAGTTTGAATTTGGTTTTAATTAATTTCGAACTACGTTTAGTTTGAATTAATTTCGAATTGAATTTTTTATGAACTCAATTTTGAATCTTTTACGAACTTTTTTACGACAAAGAAGAGTAATTGACTAATTGTAGTTGCCGAAAGTGAGAGGTGAAAGTTGTCTAGGGTTTTAGAACTGAGAGCGAGGGTCACGACTTACGAGTTATGACTTATGGCTGAGCGGCTTTATGTTTTAACTTTTAAGTCATTGGCGGAAATCAACGGTTCACGTTACTTTGAGATTCAAACTATTTCGAACGAACCGGGTCCAGTTTGAATTTGATTTGAATTAATTTCGAACTATTTCGAATTGAATTTTTTACGAACTTTTTTGAATCAAACTCGAATCGAATCACGAACTACGAATTTTTTGTGCAGCCCTATGCTAGCCCTACGTTTTATTACATACATCTTCCAAATTAATATTTTATTTATTGCTAGAATAAAAAAAACTTTCACTGAAAAAAATTGGGATTGACTAACAATCCCCCTATTTCAGTCCCCTATCTGTCCCCCCACACTAAAAGACAAAAAAAATAGTTAAAACGTGCTAACTACCACCAAAGAGCAAGATTAATGTTATTTTATTAATAGTCAAAACATATAGTATTCATACCTACGAATTTATAGTATTCATACTTATTATCATAAACATTTGTCATATGTAAACACAAGCTGGAGGGGACCAGTAACAACCAAGGGGACCGCTGACGTCTTGTGACAGCCTGGATTGGGGACCGCAATCGTCTGAAAGCGACATTTGCCAAGATTGGGGACAACTACAGCGAAACTATATATTATTCATATCTAAATAAAGAAGTATTCATATCTAAACAAATGGAGTATTCATACTGACGATTATGAAATATTCATACATGTTTGAAATAATTTATACAATTCAAATTCAAAGTCAGATTCATCTCTCACCCCACCTCTTCCAAGAAGTATTCATACTGACGATTACGAAGTATTCATACATGTTCAAAATAATTTATACAATTCAAAATTAATTGTCAAATTCATCTCTCTCACCCACCTCTTTCAAGAAGTATTCATATCTAGCATGAAGTATGCATATCTAACAAATGAAGTATTCATATCTAACTAATGAAGTACTCAATATATAACAAATGAAATATTCATATATATAACTATTCATATCTAACTAATAAAGTATTCACAGATGACACTAACAATATTCACATCTGACACTAATAATATTCACACCTGCCTAGATTGGGACCAAGAAATATTCTCAACAGACTAGTATGCATATCTAAAACAATGAAGTATTCATATCTAACTAAAGAATTATTCATACTGACGATTACGAAGTATTCATACACGTTCGAAATAATTTATACAATTCAAAATTCAAAGTCAGATTCATCTCTCTCATCCCACCTCTTTCAAGAAGTATTCATATGTAACATGAAGTACGCATATCTAACAACTGAAGTATTCATATCTAACTAATGAAGTATTCATATGTTGCATTGTGACAACCTTCGCTGGGCTAGCATGGACCCCCTCCAATGGTGCACCACGCTCTCTCCGCCGAATCTTGACGGTGCACCATGCTCTCCTCGTCAGATCTCAACGGTGCACCACGCTCTCCTCGCCGGATCTCGACGGTGCACCACGCTCTCCTCACCGGATCTCGACGGTGCACCACGCTCTCCTCGTCAAGTGAGAAGATTGAAGATTGAAGAGGGTAGGTTTTGACCACGTGAGGGAACAAAAAAAGAAAGTTGTTAGGGGGACAGATAGATGACAGATTCAAGGGGGACAACATCTTTACTCAAAAAAATTATGCCTCTATTGCTAAATCTAAAACGAAGTATTGATGTCATTAATGTACAGAAAAAGAAAAAAAAAAAGATACATTCTGCTCCATTAACTATGGTTTGTTAAGCAGTCCAATCAAAATATATTTACGCTTGCTTATTTATTTGGCAATTAATAGTAAATTAATTGCATAGACGTGGGAAAGAGAATCTTGAACCATCGTTGGAACTTGGAAGACGTGCAGCCGGCGCCGATGGGTGCATTGCAGAGATCGTCGAATTAGAAAATTGTACAGACTTCGCCGCCGCCGGCCAATCCCAGCAATGAGCTTCAGATCCTCTCCAGTTACAAACAACCATAGATGTCCTTTTTGATGTTAGATTGTCTGCTTGCGTGTTGATTCAACAATGAACCAGTATTGTAAATAACGGTATGGATTTATTGGACGGATATGGTATCGTTAAACGATTAATTGAGAATAATCGGTTATAATTAGGAATAATTAGTTAATTAATCGAAAAAATATGTAATGGTTTGATCGCCGCCAACGACTAATTGACCGATTAAATGGACGTTTTTTTACAACACTGGATTGAATAGGTGGGGGTAAAAATATTAATTAGAGAGTGTAACTAAAAGTTTGAGATTTAGAAGATTAGATGAATAAGTGTATATTGAAGGAAAGAAAGTGGGACTGTGACCGTAGCTGATTGGTGCGAATTACTAGCTCCATAATTAAAAAAAATTAGGAAATAGGGGAAGCGGAAGTGAGAACTTTGTAAAATTTTGACCGTTATGTTCACTTTCGATTTCATATGTTAAAAAGGTAAACTTTTCTGTGCGCTCTATTCTCTTTTTTCTCGTTCATTTTATCTCTGCGAGCGATTGTGGAGCATATTTTAAAGGATAAAAACTAATAGTAATACTTTTTGTGAAAATTAAGGATTTTAAAGGATAAAAATTGATTAAATTCAATTTATAGTGGTGCTTTGCTTAGCCTTCTTTTCTCCAATACTTTCACCACTAAGTTACGTTTGATGAAACAAAGAATAGAGCAAAAATAAAGATAATCTCAAGTTTAAAAATAGTAACTAATTTAATTTTTGATTGGGTTGGTAGAAATGTAGAATAGTGAGCTAACCTGTATATAGGGCTGCTAATAAGCCGAGTCGGCTCGTGAATCAATGAGTTGAGCAACTAAATATTTCATAACAAATTGGAATCGAAACTAAAAAAAAAGTTCAAACTCAACTCAGCTCGATTTTGAAAGAAAAAACATGGCTCCGTTCGGCTCATGTAAACACTTGGCTCAACTCGATTCGGTTCACAAACCGGCTCATATTTTTAAACTATTAACTAAAATTTTGTCAAATCGGCTCGGAGTCTAGAAACGTTGAATTAATTGCGAGTCTTGTTCAACATTTCTGTTGTCCAGAAACGTTGAATTATTGAGGATTTCAACTTTTTTTACTAATTTTTTTTTAAATAACAAAATAATTAATTTGTTGAATGACCTTAATAAATATTCTGAAAAGGATGGTTTCAGTTCAAATAAGTGAAAAATATATAATCATCAAATTATATTTTAACAAAAAAATTGCTCCCAAAAGAAACGTGCAATTATTACATGCTGGTTCAATATTAGAGGACAACGTTTTCTTTTCTTTCTTTCACATTATTTTTCTTTTCTTCCTTGAGCTTGAAAATATTTCTTTTGTAAGCTGAAAATATGAAAGCTCGATCTATACATTTTTTCCTTTTTTCTAAGTAACATATATGCTAAGGTAAATTACCAAAAAGGGTATGGATCACGCTTTTTCAATCAATAAAGATAAACAATTGGGTCAACGATCTATAATGGGAGTACGGACAATTATATTTATTTTAATCCGGGCCAGGCTGATAATGTAATTGATTGATATGTTTGTCTTTGAGATACAGAGAGACTAGGCATCCCTATCTTGCTCATTATTGAATAGGTTAAGTACTGTTATACTGGTAAGATTCAGAACTCGGTCCCATTAATATCGATCAGGTACAGGCTCACAGTTGCATTGTAAAGGGGCCTGGAGTTAGCAACTTATTACTTATCAGCAGTTTTAATTTTATTGTTAATTAAGTAGGTGAAAACATAAACTAAAAATATGAGTCAGTTCGCGAGTTGAGCCGAGTGTTACATGAGCCAAACTAACTCAAGTTATTTCTTTCAAAATCGAGCCGAGTTAAGAGCCGAATCATTTTGCTTCTCTCATTCAGTCGAGCAGAGTTTGAGCCGAAGCTTAATCGTTAGCAGCCCTACTCATATATGATAAACAAAGAATAATGGGTTAATGTTATTCTTGCTCTATCTAAACATTGAATAGCTCAAAAAAATAGTGCTATTCTTGCTCCATCCAAACGCACTCTAATAGCGTTGTTTTAATTTCATGCATCACACAAAAAATAGAGTTCAAATAAAAAATTATATGACTTTTGCATTGTATAAATAAAAAAGTAAAAAACGTTGTTGTTAGTATCTTTATACGATTATGTGGCATCTTACAACTTTTACAGATCGTTACATTTTGTTAACGCACCTTTTATTGATAATATGTTTTGAATTATAAAATAATCGAATAAACACGTAATTTATTGATCTTGACTTCTTCTCTTTTCTTTTACTATTCCACAGCAGTATTTTATTATGTATGATGTCAATTTTACCAACTAGACATCATTTAATGTAATAACCAGACATCATTCAATTTTGACTTTTTGGCTGAGATAAAACAAAATAGTATAATTAACAAAAAGTGACAGTGTTAATCCGACACGTGGGACATTGTCGAAATTCCAACCCGAAATGTTTAATTATTAAACCCGATACAGTCAAACTTTTATAATACATATAACTCTTATGATGCATATATTTAAAATTATTTAAAAAAAAATTATAAACACATCCACGGTTATTTAGATAATATGTGTATTAAATTTAGGTCAATTTTATTGAAAAGACGTTTAACCTTCTATTAAATAATTTAAAATTTTAATAGTAGACTTTTAATAGTTTCAGATAAATGATCAATCAAATTTTAAATTGACTCAATTTTAATAATTAATACACATCCTATATAAATAATTTAGAACACATTCACGATTTTAAGCAGTGTTTTAAAATTTGGCCGCATGAACTGCATATGTCTACGCAGTGGTCTTCCGCATACAAAATCTCATGCAGTCAAGTTCATACAGTTTTGAATATACGAGCACATAGATAGTTCATGCGGACTTGAAAAAAACCTAAAAATTATTTTGCGGTGGAGGAAATTAGAATCTATAACATTTATAATATGGTAAAGAACACAAATCATTAGACTTAACAAGTATTTAGATATAAATTAGTTTTACTTTATCTATATTTCTTTAACAAAGCATAGTAAAACTCCATATGTACTTCTGCATACAAATCCGCATATGCAGCCGCATGCCGCATATGCGGAATGCAGTGGCCTTTTGCATGTATGAACAAAACCGCATTTTAAAACACTGATTGTAACTATTCAATTTGAATGATATTATTCAAATATATTCATCATAAGAGTTAAATGTACCATAATAATTGAATGTATGATTGTACGCTACAATTACAGAAAAAGAAAAAGAAAAAGAAAAAGGGTTTTGGGTCAACATTTCTGCCCCGTTTGTATTGGGCTGGATCCAACACTTTCTTATCCCGACCAGTTCTTCAAGGTATATTTATAACCAAGACGGATCCAATTTCAATGCAAACCCATACCACACAAATAGAAAAAAAAAAAAAAAAAAAAAAAAGGTAAGCTACCGAATTTCTTATCTATCATGCTTTACTTTTTGTTGTTAAAAATTAATATATAATCAACGTAATTCTTAAATAAAAAAAATACAACTCATTTGTTTTTCTATGCATGAATTACTGCACAGTTGATCATGTTTTTAATTATTATTATTATTAATGTCTTTAGTGTTTGGAAAAATACTCGTCTGTGTCCAAGCGTTGCTATTTACGAACTGTATTTTGGGATAAATTCTCTCATTATAAAGATTTTTTTTTTTTTGAAAGCGAAGTTTGATAAACAAATTTAATCAAGAAGAAATGGTAATGGTCAACATTTTCCAATTGTGAAATTCCAAGGTATAATTTCCATTGTAAAGGGTGATTTTTTTTTTTTTTTGGTGAAAGTCAGTAAGTAGTATTGATAAAAAGGTATAAAGTAGCTTCTTCATAATATTAGATAATGAGTGTGTGTGAAAACATACAGTTAAATAAAATCAAAAACACGTAGGAGTATGCGTATTCAGTGGACATAATTTGATCATCCCTGCTTGATTGGAGTGATTGTTTTCTCTGTATGCATATCACAGCTGATAAGACACTGAATCCAAACCGGATCGGAAACTGAATCGACTGGACCAAGACAGTCACCCATTAGTCGAGAAGGCACTAAATCAAACCAGACTGAGAACTAAATCAATCAGTCCAGAATAACCACCTCTAAGCAAAAAGAGAAGAAAAGAGGCAAAAGAAAAAGTAGGAAACAACACAAAAGGGAAGTTATATCTACTGTGTACAGACAGGAGATCACTCACCCTTCCATCACCAAAGAAGAAAAGACACCCACGATTGATCTGTTACTTCAATCCGACACCCATCAGAATGAGACAGAAGCAGCAGAGGAGGCCATGACGTTTTCCTTCACTGATCGCCTCATATCGCCATTCTGTTCCCACTGTCTTAGGCACCGTTTTTTATTCACGCTGACTGAAAATATTGATTGACTTGTAAAGGGTGATTTATTGGATGGTTATCAACTCATTAGTGGCATATTGAACATATTGAAACCTTGCCACTGTAAATTATTGGACTGACAAACCTAGAGAGCAGAGGCTAAAAACTATACTACTAATGACATCATAATTAATGAAAAAGATAAATATACATAATGGACAGCAAATACATTCTAATAATATACACCTAATTATTTAATATTTACAAGAAATTTTTCAATTTAGATTTCAAACTCTTAATCTTTCATACAGATGACATTGTCTTTACCACTAGACCGAACACTAATTTTTCACATTTTAGTAGTTTTCTATGCACACAATTAATATACCATTTTTTATTTTTTTTTGCAAAATTTCACGTCCTTAGGCTTCTATTATCGCATACTTAGCAATTACATATTTCATACAGTACATTGCTATCCAAGCTTCCAAAAACAAATGACTGGTATTAAAAATTGAAAGTTGGAAATGTAAAACCACTAAACCCTTCCTCCAGTGAGCTTCCCCCCTTTAGCTAGGTACAGTCAACCAAAACTAGTTGGCTTCTACAAACATACCACTCAAATTAATTATTCCGCAAGCTCCATAATTCATTGATTTCTTTAAATGTCCTCCAATCCGTTTCGAGTGGTGGTTGCAACTCTGTCAATCTGTCATAAATTGTACAAGCGTTTGGCTGTAAGATATTTTTGCATAATGCATACTTCGGTTGTGCACAAATGCATGCATACCAAAATTTTGCAGAATTCATAATCCACTATTTTATAAAAGTTGATTAAAAATAGTTCGAAGGTGAAAACTTGAACAATAAGTAATATATTATGAGTCTGGCTAGCGTTCTAATGTTAAAATTTCAGTCAAAATTCTTCGAACCGATCTATTTCATGAGTGATATGTTTACATACAAAATTTATCAAATTTTGAATTCATTTGATATCAAGTTCAAAAGTAAAAATGATGAAAAATAAATGTATTAAAATTAACTAAAAATCTTTTATTTTTCATTATATTTTGACCGCTTAATTTGATACTTAAATAAATTCAAAAGCTCGAGAAATTTTATATATAAGCAAAATTCTTATGAAAGATATCGGATTGAACAATTTGAACTGTTAGGACTCTTGTTGAAATCCTATCGTTAGATGCTAGCCAGACTCATATTAATTTTATATATAAATATTTCTCTTACAGTATTTTTTATATCTAAGATGATGGATTATATTATATCATTACACTTAACAATATTTTATTTTGACAATCACAAAAATTTAACAAACAAACAAAAACTCAAACGAAAAATTATAAACAAGACATACACATGCAGTACACTTCTCACATCTGTACGAAATGCAGGTTTTGGTTTTGATACAAGTATCATCACGGGGTTTTATCTTCTATTAATGATTTGAAATTAATTGTCTTTGATGCATTTTTCATTCTAAATGACTCTTGATTTAATGACTCAAAATAAGATTTGAGCGTGGAATTTATAAGAAATCCATGGATGAAACTGACCAAATTTCATGCGCTATCCAATAGGAGGCAGAAAAGATTGGATCATATGCACATTATACGTGCATGCAATCCATTGGACGTCAAATCATTATCAGAATTCCGTAGAAAAAGCACGATAATTGTAGAGACGGTCCAAAAGATTTTGAAGTTCAGGCCGGAAAAAAAGTTTAGACTCTTTATAACATTTTTGTTTTATGAAACCGGTTAATACGCAGTAACGGATCTACTGTAGCACAGAGGCGAGCAGTCGCCTCCTCAGAATTTTGAGTTTTACTGGTGATCTATTGGTACCGATCGACTTTGTTCATCTCTGAAATTTTTTTTGCTCCCCTCTGGATGTTTGATTTGCAATTCAGGTTAAATTTAGCATTAAAATCAAAATAAATTTCTTGAATTATGATTGGTAATATTAATTATAAGTTATAGGATCATAAATTATAAGTCAGGGTATTGGAAAATATAAGTCAAAACATTATTTTTTTATCGAGTACCCAATTAGTTAATGGGTTTAAATTCGATAAGCTATTTAAATCCGATTCGATATTTTTTTGCCCCCCTTGACAAAAATCCTGGGTCCGCTCTTGTTAATACGTATTCATAAGTACTTCAACACCACATGTTTATAAGTTATTTTTGCATTTTCAAAGTCTAAACAATAGATCCAAACCGTTCAATATTATATCCATATTAAAACATGCTTGGAGACTAAATTTTATATTTTTTGGATTGTTTTACTATTTTTTAAGATAGATAGAAAATCTATTGATTCATAAGATTTTGGACCATAAAAACAATAATTTTCTATCTATTTCTAAATAGTAAACAAATTGGAAAAAAAATGTAAAATTTGGTCTCCAAGCACATTTTAATATAGATATCATGATAAATAATTTGAATTGACTATTTAGATTTTTAAAACGCAAAAACAACTTATAAAATTATGCTAACTATTTGCTTGTATTTTTTTTTTGTCATTTCTATGTTTGGAATACTATTTATTGACGTGATTATGCAATCATTTTTGTTGTATTGGTATTGTTGGTTGGTGATTTTTAATATAATTTATCATTTATCAAAATTAGTAGTATTAAGAGGTATGTCATATAATAGAAATGAATCCCGATGCCTGGCCATCAATAATAAGAATTTCCTCAAGAAATATAAGAATCCCGATGCCTGGCCATCAATAATAAGAATTTCCTCAAGAAAAAAAAAAGATTAATTAAAAGTGAGGCAGAAGCCGCAGAACCGAGAAACATCCAGACTCAAGTCTTATTCTTCGTCCAGAGGTAACTTCGTGCTTCTAGATACTTCTTTTTTCTTTTGATAAATTATCCGTAGACCTGTTCTATTAGAAGTGATCGTCAAAATATAGTACAGACATTCCGGTCCCACTTCTATGTTAGCCTGCTACTTCATACTTGTCTAAGTAGCAACTCATTGGTCTGTTAGACCAGGTTCTCCATACGACATCATCTCCTCCACTCGTCTGTTCGTCTCTTCTTTGCTTATAACCCCCCTCTTTCTTCTCTAGCTCTGCAATATCGACTACAGCTTCCATCTTTCTCCAAACGTTCGAGCGCGCGAGACCTCTCTCTCTCGTAAAAGATGTTTGGTAGAGCGCCAAAGAAGAGCAACAATACGAGGTACTATGAGGTCCTTGGGGTATCCAAGGATGCATCGCTGGATGATCTAAAGAAGGCCTATCGCAAGGCGGCGATGAAGAACCATCCCGACAAGGGAGGAGATCCAGAGAAGGTATCATCCTTCTTGCAATTTTTTATTTGATCGATCTATCGATCGGAATCTTTGTTTTAGCTATGCTTAGTTCCTTGCTCTTAGAAAGTTGGGGTGGAGTATGTTAGGTTATGATATACATTTTAAAGGTAAGACAATGGAATGCAAATTATCTTCTTCTTTTTATCTTCGGTGCTATCCGTGGTGATTGTGCAATTTACATCAGGTTATTTTTCATGCTATGCTAAACTATTGTTAGTTGTCGCAGTTCTTGAGAAAGCTAGAGGCTGAAAATGGTAAACCTAAAATGATAACAGAGGAGGGTTCAAATGTCTTCATTTTTTTCACCCCCATCGTGCCTCTATTTTTATAACCACAATAACTTAAAATTCAAAACTTAAATGTTAAAATAGAACCTTTAGACATAATATATATCATTTTCACTATGCACACTAGTGTGCATAAAGGATCATGACATTTCAAATTTATTTTTATTAGTATTGGTAGCATTCTAAATAACTATTCTTGTTCTTTCGTGATTGATCATTTCTGGTTGGAAGTCTATGCAATGTCATATGATATGATATTTTGATCAAAATAACTATCAATGGTTAAAAGAGTCTTGGTAGCATTCTAAATAACTATTCTTGTTCTTTCGTGATTGATCATTTCTGGTTGGAAGTCTATGCAATGTCATATGATATGATGTGGTTACTTGGTTACTAAAATATCTAATTTCAGTCTCTCATTGGTCAAGTGTCTAACACCTAACTATTTGGCCTTTCAGTTCAAGGAGTTGGCACAGGCATATGAAGTACTGAGTGATCCAGAGAAGCGTGAGATTTATGACCAGTATGGTGAAGATGCACTCAAGGAAGGAATGGGTGCTGGAGGCGGAGGCCATGACCCCTTTGACATCTTCCAATCCTTCTTTGGTGGAAGCCCATTTGGAGGTATATCTATTTTTCAGAATAAGAAATTGTACCTCAAAGTGGGACATACTGCTTGCTAATTGTCCTGAATAAAAAGTTAGAAACCCAAAAGAATTGCTTATACATTTTTGAAATACAGGTTCTTAACTCATTTTGAATAATATTTATTCTCTTTGGGGATTGATAGGGGGTGGTAGCAGCAGGGGCAGAAGGCAGAGGAGAGGAGAGGATGTGGTTCATCCTCTTAAGGTCTCTCTTGAGGAGCTTTACAATGGAACTTCCAAGAAGCTCTCGCTCTCTCGTAACATCATCTGTTCCAAGTGCAGTGGGTCAGTAATTTATCTATATTTTTTTACTATTTATTCTGTTTATTGCACTTCTCAAAGCTTAGTTCTTTTTCCTGGCTAGTCTTGGTGGATTGACATTATCTGTCTGGTGTTCACTTTGAGTGGCCTGGCAACACACTAAATTCTATAAATTTATGAGATAGATTTTTGAGCAGACTACTCAATACAGTAAATTTTAAACACATACTTTTGAGTAACCTTACTCTAGTTTAAGAGGAGGGCTAAGAACAAGACACATGCTATCTGTGACCTCTGATGGGTATTGAGTGAAGTTGCCTACTTTTTCACAATGAGCTAATAAAGTTCTCTTGTATGTAATGACAGAAAAGGATCAAAATCAGGTGCTTCAATGCAATGTGGGGGTTGCCAAGGCACAGGCATGAGAGTGTCGATCAGGCAGCTCGGCCCATCAATGATCCAGCAGATGCAGCACCCTTGCAATGAGTGCAAAGGCACTGGAGAAACGATAAATGAGAAGGATAGGTGTCCCCAGTGCAAGGGTGAGAAAGTCGTGCAAGAGAAAAAGGTGCTTGAGGTTGTGGTTGAAAAGGGGATGCAGAATGGCCAGAAGATCACCTTCCCTGGAGAGGCTGATGAAGCTGTAAGTGTTATTTTTTTTTTTTTTTCGTAATTCAATTGTATTGGTTGGGAGTATAGCTTGGAGCAGGCTTTTGATACTGAGCAACTAGTACCTTTACTGTTAGTGAATTTGCATATAGTTTGTGGACTGGCTGACAAAATTGGATCCCTTTTTTTTTCTTATTTGGCTTGCTTTGTTCTTGCAAAGAATTAAGGCTTAAATTAGGTTATCTTGAAGGTACTTTGCTAATAAGAGATTGCAAGAGAGGCTCAAAATTCAGGGTTTATTGATACATAACTACACTGAGGGTCAATCTGGGAACGTTGCTTTAAGTGCTAATATGGTCAATTGTGGGAAAATTGGGGCCTACTTGGGTTTAGCCTGGCTTGGTGCTTGGTGCCTGGTACCATAATAGGTTCAGGTAGTCTTGTGCTTTGAGATTTATGATTAAACAATTCTTTGTCCCGATTTACTACTGGGGAAAGGTGCTTTTTTTTTGCTGCGCCATCTGTTAACTCTATATGAAAAGTCCTCCAAGGGGTATGTTGCATTTTCACTAGTTTTAATTCATTTGACAAGTAAGGTCTTACAAGTCGCAAGGAGTTTATTGGGCAAGTACGCTTTATTCCTAGGAAGAGACCCAACAGATGCCTGATTTGTTTTTTTTTTTTTTTTTCTCTGTGCAGCCTGATACTGTGACAGGGGACATTATCTTTGTACTCCAGCAGAAGGATCATCCCAAGTTCAAGAGAAAGGGCGACGACCTATTCTATGAGCACACCTTATCCCTCACTGAGGCGCTTTGTGGGTTCCACTTTGTTCTGACCCATCTTGACAACAGACAGCTTCTCATCAAGTCCAATCCTGGTGAAGTCATCAAGCCTGGTAAGCATTTTTACTATAGTTTCTGAGAATTTGCAGTGCCACGTTGAATATATGTGTACCATACTGATCTGCAGTATTGGTCTTGTATAACATGGATGACAAGTCAAAGAGGACTTGTGCTTAAAGCTATATTGAACAGTATATATTAAAAAATTTGAAATCTTTGGTGGACATCCAGTTGCAAACAGCAAGCATTTGAACTGCTTTTCTGTTATAAACATAGTTTGTTTTAAAGCCCTGACTGTTCTGTTATAAACACAGATCAATTCAAGGCAATAAATGATGAGGGCATGCCAATGTACCAGCGGCCATTCATGAAGGGGAAGCTGTACATCCACTTCACAGTGGACTTCCCTGATTCACTTACCCCTGATCAATGCAAGGCTCTCGAGGCGGTGCTGCCACCGAAGCCAGCACAGAAAATGACAGACATGGAGCTTGATGACTGCGAGGAGACGACCATGTATGATGTCAACATTGAGGAAGAGATGCGCCGCAAGCAGCAGCAGTCTTCCCAGGAGGCCTATGATGAGGATGATGATATGCATGCGGGTGGCCAACGGGTGCAGTGTGCCCAGCAGTAAAATGCATTGTCATGGTCGGTATATGATACAATGCTATCAGGGTATCTATTTTTCTTTTGCTGGATTTTACTCCTGCGTAAATTCTAGGGTCTTGTGGTATCATGCTGTTTGAAGTGTAATAGCAACTGAACCGAGTAACTTTATGTTAAAAATTAGCTGAGGTAAATTTTCTCAATTCTTTTTTCTGTTTGTCCCTATAGTTTATAATTTCTGTCCTCTAGTTTAAAAATGATAGATGTATACTGACAAAAAAGAAAAAGAAATGCCAGATGCAAGTGGTTAATCTTTCTTTTTAAAGATAAAATAAAAAAACCAAAATTTTTATTAATATCCAAAAAAATATTAAATTTCAAAAACTACATCTTCTGAAAAGTTTCGAAATCTGCTCAAACTACAATATTTTACAGGAATTCAGTTTAGAACCGCAATTTTTTTTTGCGGTTTTTGGAATTCCAAAACCGCAAAAAAATTGCGGTTTTAAATTTGCAATTCCAAAGTCGTAATGTTTTTTAGTGGTTTTAAGTTTTTTTTATTATTTTTTTAATTACATAGAAATATTTATAATTTTTTTATTTTTTATTGAAATATTAGAAATATTTTATATATTTCTTTGAAAATAGATATAATACTATATAATTTGATTTATTAGGAAGACTGTCACAACCAATATTTATTTTTTAGGTCGGATTTTTTGCGTTTGTAAAAAAAATTAAAATATTGAGTTGTGTTATTGAAAAAAAGAAAAAAAAAATTGAATTTGAGTTATTGATTTCGGTTCAAAAGTCAAGTTGTGTTATTGAAAAAAAGAAAAAAAATTTGAATTTGAGTTATTGATTTCGGTTCAAAAGTCAATAAATACATAAAATATTGTGATTTTTCTATTTTTGTAAAAACAAAAAAATTATCTAACGAATTCTCTGGCAAGAATTCTCTTTGGAAAACTTTTTGTTACAATTTTTTATTTTTTAAAAATTTAGAAGAATCCAAATACTTTCTATATTATAAATATAAGTGATTTTTAATCGGATCAATAATTTAGATTTAAAATATTTTTAACTTTTTCAGTAATATACAAAAAAATTTTGAATTTTTTATAGGCACAAAAAATTCAGTCTGAAAAAATATTGATTCGAATTTGTAGCAGTTTTTCTAATAAATCAAATTATGTAGTATTTAATTTAATTTGTAGAGAAATATATAAAATATTTATAATATTTTAATAAAAAATAAATAAATTATAAACATTTCTATTTAATTAAAAAAAACTTAGAACTGCAAAAAAACCTTGCAGTTTTGGAATTCGAAATTGTGATTTTTTTTTGCTGTTTTGGAATTCCGAAACCGTAATTTTTTTTTTTTGTTTTAGACTGATTTTCTGCAAAAAAAAATGGCTGTTTGGGCAAATTTCGAAATTTCTCAGCATGGGGTTTTGTAGATTTTGAAATTTAATATTTTTTTTTTGGATATTAATAAAAATTTCGGGAAACAAAAAGGTAGTTGATCTTTTGTTAAAAAAATATATTGGCTTAGTCTTGATGCCACTTGTGTTTACTGGGTAAAGATAAGACGCCTGAAAGTGAACGAGGGGCTCCATCTGTTTTCTGCGTTGTCTCTGTGAATTGACAGTGCGAATTGATCTGTGGAAGCTGCTAAGCTATTTAAACCCTTGCAATTATGGTTGTCAACAATGTCAAGAGATTCCGTGTTTAAGATGGTTGTAATTCGGAATTCGAAATCCAGTAAGACAAACCTCCTACGAATTCCGAATTACAATTTTTTTTTTTTCACTGGCAATAAAATAAAATAAATTGTAATTCGGAATTCGTAGGAGGTTTGTCTTACTGGATTTTTCAACAATTAGTAGTAGTAGGCTAGGTGCATTGCTCTGGCTTAATACCTATGCATTAAAAAATATTAACTGATGTGGCGCATGACGGCAGGAGCTCATTTCGAGCATATAAGGTCGGTGAAGCACCCCTAGATCCCAGAGGTAAAAGATATTTATGGAGCAGTTTTTGCTTTATGCAGCACACAAGTTATTTGCAAGTTGCAACGCTGTAAAGCAAAAAAACTGCTCTGTCAATATCTCTACCCGGGCCACAGTATCCTTCAATATATTGCATTTGAACGTACAACGATGTCACGATGTGGCTTAAAATCTAAAAGCAGGAAACATGGAATTTTAGCGCTTACAATTAGAAAAGACTGGATTCCAAATTTTTATGCTTGAATTGTCGCAGCATGAAATATAGTAAGATCTGTACCTTTTTTTTTAATATATTTTTTTTTATCTTTGATGACAAACACGAATTCATATTCGAGCGACTCCGTATAACCGCATGCACAGAATATTTCATGTGCAAATTCGGACATTACGTATTGTATCAGGATTCATAATATAAAAAAATCTGTTTTTGAGAAAATTACATGTAATTTAGTGGTAGTGATTATCGTCTTCGTATAGGAGATTACAGTTCTAAAATTAAGTGGTGGTATTTTGGCTCTCATTATACTAAAAGAAAAAGTCTTTTAGGAGTGCAGCATGAATTTTCTTGCACGAAACAGGACAGGTACTGGGTGACGCAATTTCTAATTTGTGCAGTGGGTCGCGGTATTGGAAACTAAGCGAGATATTTTTCATTTTGTCTGTTTCCTTTTAATTTACATGATTCAAATTCGCCCAAATCGTCTCTCTCAATTCGGATATCAAATTTGTGAAACTAAGCATGTCCGGAAGCACAACAGAACGATCTTTCGTTCATGTTATTATCACAATATTTGATACTCACTTATTCGTAGCATTAATCATATATTCATTCTGAACAAATGCTCATTGACTGTTCAACTAGATGGAGTAAGCCGGAGAGAAACAGACGGATATTTACTAATGAGAGTAAGACGGAGTGTATCCTCATAAAGGACACAATAAGGGAGTGTATGCAATGGATGGAGAACTGCTAAGAGAAGTGTAAGGAAGTACTATGTAAATAGGTAGATTAATTGTAGAGCTAGGACAATAGAAGGCGTTGTAAATAATTGAACTATCTTTTCTTCTTAATACAAAAAGTCAGAGGCTTTGCCCTGACATTAAAAAAAAAACTAGATTTCCTTAATAGCCAATATAAATCAAGATTCGTTCTCCATTACTGATAGTTGAGACGTGAAAAAAATATTAATTGAGTACCTCACACGTATCAAGTTAATTTTTGATGAGTCTATATCCTTCAGTTTTGAGTTGAGAATTAATATTCTTAAATCACTTTCAGATATATAGTGAATTTCAAACCAATCAATCTTTTCATACAGCACAAAAACTTATTTAAATGGGTCAGACTCAGCCCTGATTTTTAATTTTTACAGTTTATCAGAAAATATTTTTATCAGTCAAAGAAAAGCAAAGACATTTAAACTGTCAAACAAAGGAGGAAGTCTTATAATCTTGTGATAAAAACAAACAACCTTATCACGTTTGCTTAATTTCTGCAATAGGTCCTCCAATCTATAAAAATGAACTTAAGCTCCAGATATCAGGTAGCTAATATTGGGAGAATTTACGATGGCATTGGCGTAATATATAAATTTTGGAGTGCATTACAGGAAAGAAAGGCTGTATCTAAATAATATGTAATAAATAAATAAGAGTTGACATTAAAAATGCAAAGAAATTCTGAGAGCTACTGCCCCTATTGGACAAGAGAAGAAGTCAAATGTATAGGGATCTATCATTCCTGATCTTGAACTAGAACAGGACAAAAGGCATTAGAGTGTTTCTTTCAAAATAAAAGAATATTCTGAAATTAAACACTAAACTAATTAAGCAGATTTCTTTTGGTAATACGTCCAGTAAAAGCTTAAAATTCTACAATGTGTTATCATGGCAAATAAAAGAACTGAAAAAACAAAACGCAAGGGAAATGGGAGGTAGCATAATTGGCTAGGAAAATGTTCTAGAGTTGTTATACCCAAAGGTCGAGAGTTCGATTCCTCCTCACAAACCTTGGTAGCTACTACCAAGTTTTCAAAAAAAAAAAAAAAAAAAAAACGCAATATATGAAATTTTTAAACGGCATGAATACAGAGAATTTGAAAATTGTGCTGTTTTTAGATTTCAGAAAAATTGCTGCCAACTTGAAACCAAAAATTCTATACTCAGCAACAAAACCTCTTACGAACTCGAATTATTAGAACATCTAACAAACTCAAACTTATTTAAGTTCAAATGATTAAATTTGAACTTAATAATCGGAACAAAAAGTTCCAAATAATGACACTAAAAAGCAATCGTTTTCCCAACAATCATTTTATAAGTTATATCATCAAGATTAGACTTATTGGATTAATTAATTAACTTTGTGAAAATGATGTATATGGGGTCGAGACGTGCAAAATCTAATTAACTCAGAGGGTATGACGTATGTGAACAATAATTTACAAGCAAATAATCATGTTGGTTAGCATTAAACAAACACAAGCAAGACAAAAGGACTACGTTACCAGCCGATATATATATAGATTCAACGAGAGAGAAATGGCAATAAAATGCCATCAAGCATTGACCTCGAAAACCCTCCCCTCACAAACTTAATTACCGTCATACATTATACAATAAACCTAAATTAATTAACCATTTGAATCTCTTTCCTTCTCAAATTTCAACTCTCTCTATACTTATCATGTGCCTACCCTGCATACTAACTGTTGACAATCTCTCTCTCTCTCTCTCTCTTGTGGGCACCAACTCCCTTCAAAAACACAGAAACTAACATCAAAGCAATGCACTCACCATTCGTGCATCCCTGTTTCTCTTAGCTAAAGGGAATAGAGAAAAAGAGAGGGGGGAAAAAAACAATATATCCTGAAGCAAGAACCATCAATGAGCACATTTGGCTCTAATGAAACAGCAACCGGTATTTTCTCGACTGGTCGAATTGGCGGCTTTGGATACGGTATCGGCGTATCAGTCGGAGTCCTTCTCCTCATCACAACCATAACCTTAGCATCATACTTTTGCACCCGTGCCAGCACCGGCACAAACCACGATGGAAGACCCGCTCGGTCAAGATCCCCCATCCAACCTGTCGGAGATAACTCCGAGGGTGACCTAGAGATGGGCATAGATGAGGCCACACTGAAAAGCTATCCTGAGGTGCTCTACTCAGAAGCAAAAAAATTAATGGCCAAAGAAAACAAGGAAGAGGAAAACAAAGGATGGAAGGTGATGCTGTCATCAGCGACGGCAGCCTGTTGTAGTGTCTGTTTGGCAGATTATAAGGATACCGATGTTCTTCGGGTGCTGCCTGATTGCGGGCACATGTTTCATGTTGCATGTGTGGATCCGTGGTTGAGGTCGCGGCCAACCTGTCCTGTTTGTAGAGCGTCTCCCCTGCCGAGCCCCATGCCGACACCACTCGTGGAAGTTGTTCCACTTACAAGGCCGAGGTCATGACGGTGATTGATCTTGGAAATATATTTTTTCTACCAACACATTTTTGTACTTTAATTTCTGGTTCTTGCATGTTTAGTATGTAAATTTATGCTAGATTTCTCTTTTGCTTGTTTGGATGTAATTGATTCGAAAAGAAACAATATAATTGTAAGCAACTTTAGAGACAAATTAAAGAGAAGTGTCTAACTCTTAGTGTTTTCTGAGTTGTTTCATTGGTTTACCTTGTCCTACTAAGAGCTCTGATGGTTTAATTTGGGAAAGTAAATCAGTTTCTTGTGTATGCAAATATTAATAAACTATCTTGATATTAAATTGATATCATGCATGGTCGACTGTTTATTCATCAGCTGGGTGCTTATATGCAGCGGTACCAGTAAAACTGATTCAAAGACATGTACTGAGAGTGGTGTCAATAATTAAGATCTGATTCGGATTTCAGATGAAATAACGATTCTCCTGCCATTTGTCTTTGTGAGTATATCATACCCAACATTATTTGAAAAATCCTCTATCTTATTTTTAATTTATCAATAAAATATAAGATTTGGGCCTTGATCCCTATCTTATATAATAAAAAAAAAAATCTATTTGTTAAATCCTTCTGCTCCATGGCAACACAAACGGGTGATGCTGATATTCTTACATTTTATTTATCTGCCTTTCATTTTCTTTTTCGATTCTGCAGGACTAGGTCTGTTCAATTCTTATTGTTAAATTGGAAACCTGTTTTCCTATTTGAATAACTCCACTCAAATCTGTTTTCTTTGGTGCACAGAATAATAGAGGATAATTTATTTATTCTGAGAGAACCCATGAACTAAAATCCAATGTCATAATATTTTAAAGGAACGAGCTATATTATGACAAAAGAATCGGGGGAGATTTGTAACCTATGTATTTTATTTTATTTTTGACTGAATACCAAATAGTTGGACTACAAATTATTTAGAAATGGTATGAATATTTTTTTGGGGGGACCTAATTTGGTGATTATTTTCGCAGCTCTATATAATTATTCCCGTGAATAAGTTTATTGAACTAATGCCTTTCTGAGAGAGAAATGTAGAAACTCTGAAACCAAACAACAAACCAATAATTAATGATAAATTGAGGGCAATCATCTTGCATTGTTGGACAAATACGAGAGCAATACTATCTATTTCTTTTTTATAGTTCTCAATTAATAATTCATCTTTTGTTCTTAGAGGCTTAAAGGAAAAAAAAGTCAATAGAAAGGAAAAAAAAAATTGTACACAGGAACCATAAAATATGGTAATTGACTAATTGCAGTTTGATCAATTAAACGTGTGTCGTCACGACAGCTTGTTAACGCTGAACCTCTCCAGCTCTTGTATTATCTTATTTTTTCCTTTTGCAAATTGCAATCAACTTCTACAAGTTGACTTAACAAATATCTTAATATAGTACATGTATATTTTTTAATTGAGGAGGGTTCAAATGCACCCAAATTTTTGTGCACCCAAATGCACCCTATCTTTTTTCTCCGTTTTCAAAGTCCAAATAGTCAATCCGAACCGTTAGATGCGATCTACATATTAAGATGTGCTTGGAGACAAAATTTTACATTTTTTGGAATTTGTTTACTATTTATTAAGCCACTTTGAAAATCGCTGATCCAATGGTCCAGAAATGTAAAATCAGCGATTTTCAAAGTGGCTTAATAAGTAGTTAAAAAATTCCAAAAAATGTAAAATTTGGTCTCCAACCACATCTTAATATATAGATTGCATCTAACGGTTCGGATTGACTATTCGGACTTTAAAAACGGAGAAAAAGAATTTAAAAGATAGAGTATATTTAAGTGCACAAAAATTTGGGTGCATTTGAACTCCTCTTTTTAATTTTATCTCTAGGTTGGCGCCGTCCTACAGTAGTTTACTTCCTTGGTTGATGCATCCTAGATAGACCCAAAAAGGGTACCATACAAGTTTGTCATTCGCACGAAAAATCTTTCGGATTTCTCCTCAAGAAAAGAAAAATAATTTGGATAAATTGGAACATATACTGTCCATTCAGGTCAGATAACCATTTGGTGCCTTTAGTTCAGAACTCGTCCTTTTGGATCTTCTGGGTTGGACTATTTACAGCTATTATTACAAACAAGCTGGTAGATCGGTCATCAGCAGTTACTCGTTGACATTACGAGAGTAAATACAGGTAAGACATTTAACCGGAAAAAAAATACTAGTTTACTATTCGGATCGCTTGCTAGTAGTATAACCTTTGTTATAACTTTTCCAGTATAGATACAAACCATCTCACACAGCAGGCTCAGTACCAGTAGTCTACATGAGCCAGAATCATAAGCATGATGTAAAAAAATAAAAATAAAATACATAGAAAACGGAGGAATGTAACATCTTATGTAAAAAAAAAAAATAACACGAGAAACAATATTCTGTACTATGAAAATCTCAGCAAATCTCCATATGCCCAAATGAACAACTTTCAGTGAATTATTATTTTCAATAATGAAATTGAGAGGTATGGAAAAGCAAGAGACTTGCTATATTATTTATAATTCCTCTTCAATATTCAAATTTTGAACTTTATATTCAAGAAGTTTGCCTCTTTTGCAAATAGCGGTGCACCAGTGGTACAGAGACAAACGAATCATGTCCACTTTTGGTGCATAGCCTTGCGGCAACCAAAAGGCTGTGAAGCTCTTTGGAGTTGTAAGTATTGCCTAAATCAGCATCAACCATGTTGTGAAGAGAGCTATGAAAACCTGATGCCTGGACCCACCGGACCAGCTCCTTTTCTCCACTCAGTGATTGGCCCGTTACAAGCTCAAGGATCAGCACACCATATTGAAACACTAATTCCTTTCTAATTTGTTCTGTGTTTTCTGTAAATAGTCATTTCTATCATCAGATTTAAGAATTGTTGTCAAGAATATGGATTATGCCACGAATACAGGATTGGTGAACAATTTAATTTATCCATGCTCTTAATTTTCTTTCTTTTATTTGTTTGTTTGGTGTTTAGTTCCGCAGCTGAGATTAAACTAAGTTTAAACTTGTTTGAGGCTTTGCAGGATGAGATTAGTTGGGACATAATTAACTGAAGTTTGATCATGATTGATCATTTCTGTCAAGAGGCTTTTTTCTATAGCAGAGGAAAAAAAACAAAAAAAAGACTTCAAAGAGTAAACTTAATTCAAATTACTGTATATATATTCAGGTTATTCAGGTCCTACCTCTTGAACACGATGCGCTGGTAAAGTTGGAGGTATTGTCGTTGAGAAGACCCACGTCGGATAACTAAAACACAAAAGGATTATATTATTATTTGGTATTTTATAATTTGACTCTTTTACATAATTAGAAGATAAATATACACCGCTTTACACAAAACTATAAACCAATTCATTATACGTTAGGGGCATGGAACAGTAATCAATATTCACAAGTTTATTTGGGGCAGTGAGTCAATTTGTTATTGGGCAAAATTGAAGGGACTTCTTTTAATTAATTTCAAATAATCAAAAGGTCCTTTCGTAAAAGTCAAAATATATATCTTTTTAAGAACACAAAGCCATCACCTTTGCAGTGTAATCAGAATCCAGCATCACACATTTGGTATTAACAGAAACATGAACCACAGGGGGGTCACAAAAATAGTATAGGTACTCCTGAATATGCAACAAACGCAATATGTTATTGTCTTAACAGAATATACAAGCAAATGCTATACTGCCCTTTGAAAAATCCATACTGGTGAATTTCTCTTCTCAAATCCGAAATTTACAAGTTAACCTACAAACGGTATCTCTTTCTTTAATTGTGCTTTTATGTACAGTAATTTGTGAAAGGCAAGGACTTTGTGCTAAAATTTCAAGTTTGTAGGGGCAATTATGAAAAGTTTACAAATTCAAAAGCTTTCAGAGATAACAGATAAGATTCAAACTAAGTTGGTCCTAGGTTTCAAATGCTATAGATCCATGTTATCTTGGACTTCATTAGTACCAGCATGTCGTTGTGTCATACTGAAAAAATGGACCAGTAGGGGGGGAGTTATTGGACATTCTTATAACACAATATAATTATAAATGTAAATATGATTACTTCACTGTACCAAGGCAGCAGCTACATCAATAGCTATCTTCAACCGGATGCTCCAACTTAATGGGCTCCTAAGTGGGTCTGTTCCAGTAGAAACATTTTAAAAAAAAAAAAACTGTACTAGTGAGTGGTAAACCATTACATCTCCTTTTATGCTTCAATAAAAAAACAGAATCCCAGTAAAGGCTATTATATAACATTACACAGAATAATAAATTAACTAATAGCTTTACCATGAAGACATTCCATCAAGCTTCCGTTCTCCATATGATCAAATATTAGAAACCTGAGAATTAATTAAGAAATCTTAGCAGAAAGCCAGGCATAAATACTTTTCACACCAGTCCAAACCTCAGAATAGCCCTATCGCAGTGTCCATTGGCATCAAACAATAAAGTCTAGACAAATCAATAGTGTCCAATTTGTACTCAACTACACAATTGCAAGAGGTACAAATACATCACTCCCAAGCCCCGAGTACCTACTGGTAAAGTGAGTCGACAAACCTGTTAACTTCATCAGAAAACCCAAGGAGCCTTACTACATGGCGATGGTGAAGTCGACCCAACAGTTGTACTTCCTTCAAAAAGTCCTCCTTTCTTTGCTCTGACGATTTTGCCCTTTTCACATCACATACAAGCCCATTTTCAAACTGGGCCTTATATGTTGTGCCATCTGGACCCGTTTTGATCACCATACTAAACCCATTAGTCGCTCTTTCAATTTCCTTGTTCTTGTATTTTTTTACAACGGGAGATTTACCTGGTAAAAAATTGAGGTCAGGAGCATTTTAAAACTATACAAAGCTAAGGCATTGAAGTACAACTTCACACTTGTTTGAAGGATAGAAACCACATACAGCACTACTATCCAAGAACAATCAAACAGGAGCTAATGTACCTAACTTGGACTGAATTATCAGATTTTGGTACCATTTGGTCAGGTCTAATCCTGAAATTAACAACTTTGTGTACGGGTTAGTGACGTACATGTGATTTGAGAGAAGTTTCACCCTTTTTGGTTTGTGTTTCAGTTTTATGGGATTTGTCTAGTGTTTCATTAAAAAATGGAAAAAAAATATCTGCAGGGCAAATTGGATTACATTAAGGGTATTGAAACACAATGGCACAAATGATGGTTGAATTGAACTAATAGGCAAAATTGAATTACAAGACTTAACTCAGTTATATGTACCTAAATGAGACCTAGTATTAGGTTTGTAATTGAGAGAGAGAATAGACACAGAGAGATGAATCAATGAATTTGTTATTCAATTGTGTCTGCTTACAATGTGGCCTCCAGTATATAAAGACCTTAGTACATGAGTCAAATCTTCTAACTAACTCTGTAACTGATACTGTTAACCTCACTAATTACAACCTTTGACTTAGTCAAAGTCTAACAACATGCTAACAGTAACTACATCTGACTAATTACTCTAATACATAGCAAAGGTTCATGAATTGGGTTAAAGATAAGATTAGTTGCACACATAACAAATTCAGTGAGTCATGGGTGCTGGTGCTGTACGAAAATGAAACCCATAATGTAAATTTAGTTGTATAAACTAAGATAATCGCTGGTAAGTCATCAGTAAGCCTTGACTGGATAATCAAAATAGTATCTCCGGCACTCAATTTTTTATCCTCTTTTCCCAAAAAAAAGCAATTAGAAAATGAACATAGTCAACAGCCAACACTAAATAAAGAAGGGTCAACGGTAGCTACTATAAGTTAATCATAGATTCATAAGCAAGGAGAAATCATGTGATTCATGTCTCCGTATCCCCGATCAAGCACTTCTCCATACTCTCAACCAAATCCCACACACACGCACGCGCACACACACTCACACAGAGTACCAGAGCGAGAGAGTTGGAGGCACAAGAGATGGCGCTGCATCGCGAATTCCAATGTATGACGAGCTGGTGCCACAATTGAGGGGACGAGAGAGAAAGACGAAGGAATCTGGCGAGACGAGGGGAAGAGGAAAGGGCCATTTGGTCCCTCCCCCTCGTAGTAAAAAAGAGAGCAAAAAGGGGTGGTTAAAAAAGAGAGAAAGCAAACAAAATACTGTTGCTATCTGGTTAGGAATATTGTTGGATAGGTTGCCGAAACAGAAGAATCCGTTGCACACCTTTTCTGCCAACCCGTTTTGCTCAGTCTTCGACTATACGCCTTCTTCTGGCATTTAAAAAAGAAAAAAAAAGTAAAAAAAAAAGGTGGTATGGGCGAGAAGAAATAAATCTGCTACGACCCTAAGGGATTGTAGGGTCCTACGATTCTAAATTCAACCTTTCATTTTTTTGAATTGCACGAATCTCTATAGAAGTTATTTTATATGTACGAATCTCAAAACAAATAAAAGGTTGGATTTAGAATCGTAGGACCCTACAATTCCTTTAGGATCGTAGCAGATTTATTTCCATGGCCGAGATGTAGTTTTTAACCTTTAAAAAGCAGAAATATCACAGCTGCCCTTGAAAGTAGGAATTCGTATCCAATAGGATACCGCACGGGAATCTTTTAGAATAATTCAAATTGGTGGATCCGAACTGTTTTTTTTAACTTTGCACGAATCTCAAAAATTAAATAATACTGCTCATGCGCTGATCCGAATCTCAAAGCAGCTGAAGTAAATCTCAACTCGTATAGTGGATCCCACCATGGAGTACTATACAGGATACTCATCTATGAGAAGGGATACCATATCTTAATTTGTTGCCTTGCTTAGTGAATTTTCCAGAAATTAAAATAGGTGTCCCTATATACTTCGATCTTTGCATCCTTCTTTTCTTTTGGAATTGGTTTTTTGTTGAATGTATTGAGTGTGAATGCAGTGTGGGTGTTGTTTATACCAAGTGTATATGGAGGGAAACTCGAGTGTAAATGGTTGGTATACCTGGTCCTAGAAAGTTTGGAGTGGAAAAAATTACACATCGGAGTTCATCACGGTACGGCATGCGTATCGATTATGAGATGTGACTTCTGCATCATGTATCGTCACCATTTATGTGTTGTAAATGATTATTAACAAAAAAAACATAGCACATAAATTACTTTGATCACGGCATGAAATATGACACGAAATACAACACGTTTAATCACAAAATGTTTTTTTTTTCTAGCATTAATTCTTCATTTTCAAAATTTTAAAAAACCATTCCACATTTTTTTTAAAACTTTGTTAAATATTTTCAATAAACAAATTTAATTACAAAAAAATAGTTAAATGTGATCAAACGCGCCATTTTTATTCATGACACGACTTGGTCACGACACGACAAAGCACCTAGTTGACACATGACCAAAATCACAACGTGTTAATTAGATGGGGTGGAACTAGAAAATCTTCCCTATTTCCAGTAAACCTTAAAAGCATTGTAACAGCATGATCAAATCAATCAATGAAATTATGTTTCATTCAATTCAATCTCACATTTAAACAAAGATCGTCTTCCAAAAATCAGCTACAATTATTTTATGCTGATCTACTATTACCTCACAAACTGCCTGTTATTGACACCCATATTTCCATAAGGGTTGGTAAAGCTCATGCCGGGCAGGCTTCGGTTCCTTTCTCGCCTATTCCTAGTAGTTGAGGGGCGGCTTTCGAGGTTAACATTCACTTTTGGTGGTGAGCTGAAGCAAAATGATTTTGCAACTCCCTACAGAAAACAATTAACCATCTCACACCGCAAATAAATAAGTCAAAAGAAAAGAACTATACATTATTTACTACATAAGCAAGCTATTGAAGTCTCCAAAGAAATTCAAATTACCGTCAGATTTAGCATGTGCGCATTAAAGACTGACTTGATTTGATGTGAATTGTATGCCTCAATGCAGGTTTTGTATGCATTTTTTGCAGATTGACACAGATAGTAATTCTCACCAACAATTTTCTCCTGCAAAACAGGTATGCAAAGAAAAGCAACTTAAAAGTTATTGCTTCTAACAAAATTCTAATGATAGGTGCAATCTATTATGGTCATTATTATTAGAAGCATTACAACCAATGCAATAAAAGTAAGCTCCAATACTTATAGTGCTCAGTCTGTGCAAAACCAAACCATTCATTTTAGTTGAAAATTTCAAAATTAATTTCAAATTGATTTGTAAAGTAAAATTTGGGGGCTTCAACTAAGTGCGAGCTTGGCAAAAATAATCTTCCACAGAAGATCCAGAGGCAATGCTTGTGTGTGTGTGAGTACTGTGCTTTATTATTGTCTGTGCAAAGTCATGTAAACATGAACATAGTCATTTCACCAAGAGAGCTTGCAGGTGTAATGTCTTTGTTATGTCAATCTTCTGTGTGATGACTGAGACTTTGGCTTCCTGTAAATAATTACACAGTTGAAATCAAACTATTTCAGCCTGATAGTAGGAGTTGTGGTAAGAACAAAGTAAATCTTAACAACTTGCAATTGCCAAGTTGGTGGAAACCCGAGATCTTCTATAAAGCAGATAATTAATAAAAACTATATCATTAATTAGGCCAATGCTAATACCTTCAAGCAAGAAAGAAAAGTAAGCTCTTGGGTCAACAAAAACAGAAGTGCTTTTCCTTTGCCACATTCCCCACGAGCTGTTCAACCAACCCTATGGATATACATCTGAGAGCACCGAATCAAGTCAAAATCTTCATCTGACCAAACAAACAAAGTTTAACGATTCAAAAGAAAATTAAAAGAAAGTCAAACCTCAGGTTTTCGAGGAGCATCATATTGCACCACCCAGTCCTGCAAGGATATGTGCATGAGTATTTATACAAGAATTAAAGCAGTGCAATTAAAAGGATTCCCAAGAATAAATTGAAGGAAAAAGAGAAATGAGGAATGGAACAAACCACAGAGGGGATATCAATTCCACGCGCGGCCACATCAGTGCACAGCAAAATACCGCTCTTGGCTTGAGTGAATCCACGTAAATTAGAATTCCGGGCACTCTGTTTTTGAGTGCCATCCATGTGAAAACACTCCATGTTTATGTAACCAAGAAGTTCGGAATAAAATTTGACCGCCTGACGGGTCGAAAAGAATACCATTGTCTTTTTGGACTGTTGTTTCTTGAGAAATTTATAAAGCGACATAAACTTCTCTTCACTCTCCACAATACAACAGTATTGTTTTAGCCCAGAAACAGTTGCCTACAAAATATTAAAAAAATTGTCATATGGCATCTCCATCTCAGTCGGTGCGTCTCTAAAATGAATGGGTCATGACCACAAGTTAATTCCTTACCTTGGGTTTTTTGTCATCGACTCCAATGTAAACAAGTTTTGGTTGAGCAGTCTCATGAATATTCTCTTCTGCCCTTTTCTTTAATGACAACTTTGCAAACTCAAAAACCCGAGAGATTTTGATTAAATCAGAAGCCAATAATAGTAGGAAAGATAATAAACTGCAAGTACTCAACATTAAGTAGGCAAGGAATGAACTAATTAAAAAAGGCAAAAAGAATATAAAGAAAAAAAAAAGTACCTCTGTACTCTGTGTTGCACTAAATAATATAGTATGCCTCTTCTGCACATCAAGTGAAAATCAAGTACATTATCAGAGAAGTTCTCATCATTCCGATTTCTGTGGAAAATAATATTTTAGAATTTAAATTATTCGTGGCATATATTGTAGTTATTACAAGAAGGACATATTTGGATCCTATTAAGCATTCAACAACAGCTTCAAAAGGATTCTATTAAATTGACAAGAGGATCTTTTCTCTTACTGTCTATGTCAGAAGACGAGATTTGAGTGTATAAAAAATGTTTAGCCTAATTGGAGTAAATAATTAAGTGCTAACAATAATTCAGTCTACCATTGGAAGGCGCTTAAGTATCTTCCCCATTTCATCCTTAAAGTTTCGACCTAGCATCCGATCAGCTTCATCGATTATGAGGCACTACAACAAAATCAAAAGAAACATGCACTTTGTGAGCAACTTATTAATTTAAGTTAAAATTAGTTTTTTTTCTTTGATACTAAAAAAGAAAAAAAAGGGATATGAAGGCATAATGGTTTTTACCTCCAAATTTTTGTAGATGAAGTTGTTTGTTTTCTTTAGGTGGTCAAGGAGTCGACCGGGTATCGCTACCAGCATATTCACCCCCTTTACAAGTTGCTGAGCTTCTTTTCCTATTGGAACACCACCAACTGCAAGTCCAAGTGTTTGTGTGTGGTACTGTGGTGCTTCAAAAGACTCTTTGCAACAACATGTGTCTACATAAGAGAAGAGTTCATTATTTGCAACATGAAATCAGAATTTAAATTATGTCAAGCAATTT
Source organism: Carex rostrata (assembly GCF_964058835.1). Taxonomy (NCBI): domain Eukaryota; kingdom Viridiplantae; phylum Streptophyta; class Magnoliopsida; order Poales; family Cyperaceae; genus Carex; species Carex rostrata. Next base: position 7,392,996 of record NC_135925.1, read on the forward strand.
CGTCTTGCTAAAAATTAAAATTTTGCTTAGTGAAAACAACATTAATTATCACCACTGTGCTTCACAGACAATTTCAATACCTGCATAGCAAGCTCCCGTGTAGGACTAATAACAATGATTTTCGTTCCATTCCTGGGAAGGCACTGGGCAAAATGCATCATCTCTATTGCTGGGACCAAAAAAGCAAGAGTCTTGCCAGAACCGGTATGTGCTGCACCAATTACATCTCTCCCCTCCAACAAAAGGGGTATGGTCCTTGCTTGTATCTGAAAGAAACCCAATGAATTTAACTGAGGCTGAGGCTGAGGCTCTAATTTCAGAAAATTTAATATTAACGAGGATGATAATGAACTAATTAATTAATGAGTATTTTATTAAGGTCCACTTGCTATAGAATCTTCTATTCTCTGTGATTAATATTAAAATTCAGAAGGATGACAATTAAAAAATAATAACACTACTTTAGAAAGAAAGGCAATATAATATAAAATAAATAAAGGTAACCATGAAGGGAAGAAGGGCTATAATTCTATAAATTATAAATTACCAATACCAAATTAAATATGAAAGAAGAGAGAGAGATATTATTGTTTATTCTCACCGCAATCATGGTTTTGAAACCCATCTAAGTGCCTTCAAAGTGGGCTAGGAAAGAGGAAGATCGGAGAAGGCACGATCTGTGAGGATACTACCTTCCAAATTCGTCCCTCTTCGTTACCTTCACTTCTTCTTGCGTTGTTCCTCTAGTAATATCGCCTATCTCAGATTTTGCAACAAATTCGTCTGTCAATCTCTTGGCCTTCTTGTTCTGTCCTACTTCCTCCTCTCTTTCGAAGCATGGAATCGGCGCTCCTTTCCTCTTCATCTTCGTTTCGTTTGATTGGTTGGAGCGAGAGAGACTCTTTTCGCGCTGAAACCAAGAAGAGAAAAAAAAAAAAAAAAAAATTCGATTTCTATCAGAATGGGGGAAGTACACAAACAATCCAATAATTTTAGAAATTTCCATCCCTGACTCTTTCCATTAAATGAGAGAAGTACAGAAATAAAATCTATCAATATGAAAAGTAATAATTATTTGCAACTCCAGATCACAAATGAAAATAACATCCTCAAAAATCGGAGAGCCTGAAAAAGAGGAAGATGACGAAGAACAAACCTCAGAAATCGAAGAGCCTAAACCCTAATCTCTAAACCTTAAACCCTAATCAACCCCATCCAGCCCATCCAAACAAAGAACAAACTATTTGAAATAATTTTGTTCTAAGAATAACTTATTCTTACTCCAACCAAAAATACCCTTAATGTATAAATAAATTTAGAAAAATTCATATAAAATGACATATTCTTATAAAATTAGACTAAATGAGTAACAATATTTATTAAATAACATGTAAACTTAAATAACATTTTTTAAATAATATAAAAAAATAGAAAGAAAAGAAAGACACGATCAATTCCAGTGTTTTAAAATGCGGTTTTGTTCATGCATGCGGAAGGCCACTGCATACCGCATATGCGGTATGCGGACGCATATGCGGATTTTCATGCCGATTTATATATGCGGATTTTAAAATAAAAATTCACGCATATATATATAGAGAGTGTGTGTAACTAATGTGCATTCGTATGCATACGGTCCAAATTTAAAATTTTAAAATCCAAAACGTTGATCCGAACCGTTCATCTTGTTCTCCATATTAATATGTGCTTGGATACCAAATTTTACATTTTTCTGAATTTTTTTACTATGTATTAAGCCACTTTGAAAATTGCTGATCCAACGGTGGCTGCTGATCCGCATGGGAGGACTGCATGGCCGCATATTCGGACCGCATGGCTGCATTTTTAATCCGCATATGCATTTTTTTATTCCGCATGGCCGCATATTCGGACCGCATATGCGGCCGCATGCTCAAAACCGCATGGGATGACTGCATGGCCGTTCTGAGCGCGGCTGCCGACCGCATACGCATATGCGGCCCATGCGGCCGCATTTTAAAACACTGATCAATCCATTCAAAAATCTTTAATTGACATTTTAAAAATAGAAAGAACTCATGACCAATAAGAAAGATGATACAAATTAGGTGTAAATAGTACGTATCTAAATAAATTTAGGCTTCTACATGTAAAAAAAATATTTAAAAATAATATATAATCAAAATATTTAGTCGGAAGACTAATATTCAATCACAAATTTCATATTGTTAATCAAAATTGTTGACAAATTTGAACATCTACGTCCATAAGAATGAAAATATAATAATATTTTAATTCGACAATTTTGACAATCTTTATCAATGAACTGATTCTTAAAATAAGGAATCCAATTTTATAAATTGAAAATATGTGATTAAAAAAAAATATGCGAAAGTATAGTCAAAACGTAGTATATTAATCATGTTTTGCCCTTTTCCAAAAGTAACTATTTCAAATTAGTCATGTAGCACCCAAATCATTCGGTCATATAATTTTCAAATTCATATATTAACTCCCAAATACTGTCTTATGTAATCCAAAGAGTGCAAAGTCAATCGAAATGCAGCAATCAAGGCTCTAAATGTCACCTTATTCTTCTTATTCCTAACATTAAAAGACACATACTTCGTATTATTTTTATAAAATGTACAAATTTAATAAGTTCATAATGATCTGTTGCGGTTCATAAGATGCAATAATTCAACTCATGAACTGTAATAATTATAATATATGGGTTATGAGTCATGAGAAGATGAGAGTTCAAGATGTGAAAAGCACGCCTTCGGCCTCTTCGTCATTTTAGGTTTTGCTAATGTAGCAATGGTTCTCTTTTAATTAACTAATAAGCCTCATGACTAAAATAATATAATTTCCACATTTTAAAAAAAAAAACAAAGAAAAGGATTATGATCAAATGACAAAGGCATAATTTAATTTTTTGACAATATTTTTTTGAAACCATTTAATTAATATAATGTATATTTAATATTGTCGATTAATTTTCATACAATTTGTATATTGTACATTGCTAAATTACAAATCATTTAATTTATATAATGTATATTTAATATTGTCGATTAATTTTCATTTAATATATGAATGGTACAAGTTGGATTAAATTTTAGAGGACTAGGGTGTTCTCAAGGAAAATGTTATCAATGCTTCATATCATTTATTATGGTTTTTAGTAAATACGATTATGTCTACCGATGAAATATAAATCTGGATTCTTTGAATAGTTTAAAGAGTTCAAGAATTAAGTTGAAATCTAACTTAACCAAAGTCTTGTAATTCAACTAAGGTCCTAGAGAACCTCAATAATAAATTTGATAATTATCTAAGGAGTATGAATTAAATTCATGACTTATTCTTATGAGAACCTAGTCTAACCATGTGGTATGTGGTAAGGATGATAATTAATTAAAATTGTTATTATTTATATTGAAATTTGCAATTAAAAATGTCGCGTTCACTCTTAACAGGTATCATCGAAGTCGGTTGAAATGACCACATGATATATGGACTGGAAATGTTTCAAATGTGTATTCTATTAAAAAAAATCTAAAATTGCGAAATTTATGATAGTTGTTAACTTGTTATAGGTTAATGACTAAGCTTGAATACAGATCCAAAAAGTACTCCACCCTAGAATATATTCTTCCCCTGAGATGAAGCAATTTTCTCGTACTTTTGTATACAGTTACAGAGGTATATATAAGTATACTAGTAATCGTGCCCGTGCACAGCAACGGAAGCAAATTATGTAGTAGAAAATCTAATTTACTAAAGTATTTTTTTTCATAAAAAATAGAGAAAATAAATATCACTAAATGTAAACCAAATATATTATTTCTGAATTGAATATAGGAATTAAAAAACATAGCATTCTCTAATAAAAACCATCAACATACAAAGCTAAAACAAAACAAACAACCTAAAAGCTACTGAAGTAAGTAATTTCAATACGTTGACACTACATTTGGTAGCACCTCACAGCATGTTGAGTCTGCACATAGTAAACAAACTGTTTTAATTAAGGAACTTCAAGTTGATTAATATTTATTAATTTAAGACAGAAAGTATTTTGATATTTTAATTTTAGAAGTACCTAAGTCTCAACTCTTCATATTCTGGCATCTGGGGATTAATCTGGGGATTAAAATGGACAGTGGAAATATCCATGGCAAGCAAATGTTATATGTGCTTTGTTAATTATCTCACATGTGCACTGTTTTTTCTCACGTCTTTTCTTGTGTTAATCGTGACACAATGTCCCAATTAAATTTAACAAAAGAATTACATAAATAAATATTAAATGTAATTACATAAATAAATCAAGAGAGAGTAAAAAATCTGTAAGTTCTTTTTTTTTTTTTTTTGCATTCAAATGACCGTAAGCTATACATCTATTTTGGGATACACATGTTTGATTGTAAATATAAAAGATTCCTTAAAATTAATTTAAAAGCTATCCTTAGATTTGTTGCCAGTGTATAGTTAAGGAGCACTGACATCCTTGTTCTCAACATCTTCGAGATAACATGCAGCTCCACCAGACCTAACTGTTGTGAATTCAATATCCTTCGGATCAATTTATGTCAATTTCAATCTATGAAATCTAAAAGTCATTTTGGAGTCTGTGTTTAGGCCAGCTACTTGTCAAATTAGGAAAAACAATTCAAAAAATTAAAATTGAGAGAGTGAAGTGGACCTCAACATGACCAGCATGGAATAGATCAATGCACCTGGAGAGTTGGAAATAACAACACAGAAGCAAAAAGAAGAGCAAAAGAAAAAAAAAATCACTTTTTCTTTTAGCAACAGTTAAAGAAAAGAAGTTGCCTCCACAGAGAGTAAAAAAATCACTCATTGCTATATGAAAAAAAAAACAATCAAAATTCAAATGATTAGATTTATTTTGTTCGTGTGTTTATGTCAAATTTTACTTTAAGTAGGCATATTTTTGCAAATCACACTATATCTTATCGTAATGTGCAAAGAACATTGGTAACTGTATATCATATTTTGCAACAAAGAAGCAACATTTTGGGATGCTTTGCAGCAGGCATGATCATTATCTCAATTATATGGTATAAGAAGTAGCTTCAATCAAATTTTGGGATTCTACCAGAAAGTACCATAAACCAAATTTAAAGCTCGGCAGAAATAAAGTAGGAACACATTAATTTGCCAAGTTGATATGAAAGGGATACTTCAGTCACTTATGTATGCACCTAATGGTTGGTTGAATGACACAAAATTTGTTGGTAAAATACAATAGTAGGTAGGTAAGCATGCTACCCACATGAATACAGACCTAAACATATGGAACTCTACATATATATAAATAAACCAAAATTCGACCAAACTAACCTTGGTGGCAGTACTTCTCATATTGATAGCATCATGTGCATCTCCAAGGAGTATCTTTGCAGCCTCGTCTAGTGATATTGTATCAGCATAAACATAATGTGCAATAAATTAAACAATAGAGAACAATAATTCAGAAGAGCAGTTATTTGCTAAGCTTTGCAACGTGATTAATTGGATAGTATGATTTGTTAAACTTCTTATGCTATGACAAAAGGAAATAGGTTTCCTTTGGTCTGCTAGGAAAAATTGAGGCATCCCAAATGGAGTTTTAAGTTGCTCTGCTTGTTTGATGGGTTGCTACTTGTTTCTTGAATTTATTTTTTGCTACCTAGCTTTTTAACATTTTTTTTGGTCAAAAAATCTTGTATTAACTTTTAAGTTTATTTGGTTTGGTTGGCAATCTGGTTCGTTGGTTCTTATGTTTTGAAGTTGAAATAAATTTTTATTTTGACCACCTTTAGTATAGTTTGCATGGACCAACCAATCTCTGATCCAAAATTTATGGCAAGTGAATGAGCTTTATCATACGTGCCATCAGTTTTAACACAAGAAAAATAAAAATTTCTCCGAATATAAACATGCAAAATCTGAGTTTAACAACTTACATATGTTGTGATGAAAAGCTTGACAAAGTTCTGAGTAAGGAGGCCAAGGGACTTCTCTCTCCTTTGATCCAAAGCTGAAAACAAAAAAGAATACATCTTTAGAATTAATTTGTTCAACATAAAAAAATGAGAACATATAACAAGTATAAACTGAGAAAATATTTGGTTTTTCCAAAAATTGACCAGCAACACCAGGCTTTGGTCCAAAGCCAGCACAGTTGATGGGAGAGGAATCAAGTAAACCAGTTCATTTCTCTCTCTCAAAATCCGTGCATTGATTCAGTAATTCATCATCTTCTTCAAAAACATTTATTCAAGATCAAAATTTAGAATAATGAATTGAAATCAAATGTTAAGCCTTTATTCATGACTGTGATTTCTAAAAAGTTTTATTTTGCCCTTGCTTTCATTTAAATTTTCCATTGAAATATAACACTGTAAATCAATGCAAATATGAACTGTAATTTTAGCCAAGAAAATTATTTGGCAAGAAAAGTGCACATCAAATATGCAAGACCAGAATCTTAAATAGAAAAAAGAAAGAGATAATAGCGAACTTACTTTAATCGGTTTGTCCTGTGCATTTGGTAAAAGAGGATCCTGTATTGCGCTATCCTGATGACAGGGACATAAGAACATTTTTATCTCGTTTTAATCTCAAAAACTATATATAATACATTAAATTTTACCTTAATTTTTTAATGAAAAAGGAAAATAGGCACAAACCTTGAGAACTTGCAGGGCTTTTGGAATTCCAGAAAACCCAATCCATGAATATTGATTCTTCCCCTTTCTTACAAGAACCTAAAAGAAAATGTTCGCGTGAAAGCGCAACGCAAGTTTCGGTACGCTTGGGAGCGTACCTTTTAAAACCGCGGTTACACCTTCTGATTAGGGTTGCAAGTGCACAATCCTATCGAGGAGTATAATCGGGTATCGATCTACAGGGACGGTTCCTTTATCTAGGTATTTACTTATCTCGACTAAAGACTAGAAGTGAGAAAGAGGGAGTTTTGGTACTTAATTTTCCTAAAGAATCAACTCAAGCAATCAAACAATGCAATAGAATAGTAAATGTGCAAGGAAAGGTATAAACTGTGTTTTGATTTGGGATAAAAGATGTTTCAAGGGTTTCAGACTTCATCTCTGATTTGCCTCTAGTGGTACGGGTCTTACCAAGTTGGTACGGCTAGGCCGCACCAACCTGGTCCGACCAAGCCGAGTGGGGCTTGGTACGGGTAGGCCGCACCACTCTTGTAAGACCCGTACCAATGTACCAGTACAGAGCTTACAAGTTCGAGTTGATGCATTTCTTGCTGGTACCTCGTGTTAAACTCTTCAGAAATGTTCAATTGACCATACCTAAGGTTCCTAAACCTCAACTCTCGTGTGTTGGCTCAAGATCTAGGTTTTGGAGTCAATTCTTCACCTTCTAGGGTTTCTAGACCTCAACTCTCGTGTTTTGGTCCAGATCCTCTAGTTGATTGATTGGAGATCTAAGGTATTCTCTAATCTGTCAATTAGGGGAGAATTCAACCTTTCGGCTTCAATTCGAACAAGTCTACCTAAAGGGATTGGTTTGATTGAGAGAAAGCAATGGTCACATGACCTTGTTAGGTTTGATCTACCACTATAGGCACACCATATGCAATCACAGAGAGACAAAGCAATCAAGACAAGCAAATTCACAATCAATTCAATCAAAAGAGTTCATACAAGATCCAAATCAAGAAAAGCAACACAAATCAAGAAAATCCATCTACAAACCCTAGAAACAATGATCTACTACTCACAAGTCATGGATCTGTCCAGAAATACAAATAAAGAGATAAAGAGAGACATGATAGAACTAGATCGAAGATCGGATGTGGAGAAGAGGTTGATCCGTCGATTTTCGCCTCTTCCTCTTCCTTCTTCTTCTCTCCTTGCTCCTTTGCTCTCTTTCTCTCTTTCTCTGAGCTCTCAATCTGGAATGGAATGGAATCCCCGAAAATGGAGAGATCCCTCGCTTTAAATAGCCTCTGCCAAGATTTGAATTCTGTCAGGCGGCATCTATGTACGGCCCGTACCAAGGTGGTATGGCCAGGCCGTACAAGATGGGAAAGAGGCTGGATCGGCTAAGTCTGGTAAGGGCCGTACCAAGTCTGGTAAGGGCCGTACCAAGTCTGGTAAGGGCCGTACCAAGTCTGGTAAGGGCCGTACCAAGTCTGGTAAGGGCCGTACCAAGCCTGGTAAGGGTAGGTCGTACCAAGTCTGGTAAGGGCCGTACCAAGCCTGGTAAGGGTCGTACCAGGGAGTCCAAAAATGCCGTTTCTTCGTGTATTTTGCTCCAATCCTGCAAAAAACAAACAAACTCTCAGCAGTACCAAATTCTAAGGATATATCAATGAAATGCACATGATTTTGACAATTTAGAACGTGAATTTGGTACGAAATCAAGTCAAATATATGCTAAATATGCGAGGTATCAGAAAACAATTACAGTTGTCACAAACACAAATCTGGATTTCTTGTTTTACATATAGAACCCTGCAATTTGTGATTTTACATATCTTCTCTATACATTTTTTAAGGAAAAATTAACTTACCGCATACCCTGAAATGGTAAAGAACGATACCAAGGTCGTGGTGCTACCCTACGACCTCACCTCTAGGCCCTGCTTCCAATCCACGAGCACAAGTGACACCGAGGCACACAAGCAAAAGAAAACCCCTAACAGGTTGAGTGTTGAGCGACTCAAAAACCTAGGGCCAAGGAGGCGGAAGCCGGAGATACGGATCGCGGAGAGCACTGTGTGCGGCGCGTCTGGGGGGGCTGGTCAGTTCGCTGTCTCGCTGGTGGGGATTAGGTTAGGGGTTATAACTTAGGTTAGAGAAGGCGGGGATGGGATCACGGAGAGCAATGGAAAGAAAAGGAAGAAGGGCAGAGATGGGATCGTTGTCTCGCGACTGAGGGAAGAAAAGCCAGCGACTGAGGAGATGAAGAGAGAAAAGGAAAGAGTGAGAGGATCCCAAGAGAGGAAAGAGGTAGGAGATGAAGACGGAGAAAGAGAAATGGATCTGCTTTTCTGCCAGCGACTGAGGGGAGAAAGAAAAATTTGTGTAGCTATACATGTAGCGGGTCCAATTTAAACTAAGTTTAGACTTCTACATAGAGAAATAGTGCATTTAATCAAAGGAATACATATTATTTGTTTAAATGGTTCAGATTCAATCAAAAAAAAAAAAAAGTAGATCAGGACCCTTAAAGAATCTAGACATTAAGCTCCTTAATAAGGAGGAGATAAGGAGGAGAGATAACTGAGAGTGCGATATTATTTATCGTGACTATTTATAGAATTATTTAAACTTGTTGTTAATAATTTTTAATATTAAGTGACATTGTTTAAAAAGCTTGTAAATTCTTTAGACCGATGCATTTGATCTGATCATTCTTGTTGAATAAAAAAGCTCTAATTAATTATAATGAGACATGTTACATGATCCACATGTTGAATTGGACCACACTCCACTTGTTTATTTGACTAGATTTGCAAAATATATATTAATTAAATTTTGCAGTTTTTTTTTGTCTTGAGATATTGTGCAGGTTCATGACTATAAAGAATATAATATATGCATCGAGGATGAATGAACAACTACAATAATTATCAAGGATGAGTCATGAAGCACTGGGCATTAGACATCAGAAGCATCATCTCAAGATTAGGATTAATTATCTGTAAAATTAGTAAAATAAGCTTGAGATTGACCTAAGTAAGACCTACTGTTGTAACGATCCAGTGACTATTGTAACGTATAAAATCAGACCATTTTACCCTTGCCCCGTGGATTAATAAGAGGCAACGGTCCTGTAACGGTCTAAACTCTAGAATCGACCGTTATGGGACCATGACAATGGTCCATCAACTGTTAGGGTAGTGACATCCAAACCCGCCGTAAGTTGGTCGACCGTTATGACGGTACCTGAACCGCTATAACGGTCTAGACCAAATTAATTCATTTTGATAAGCTCACTAGAAATAGAAATAATTTTGGGATTTGGATTATCACTCTCGCAGCCTTAGCTTCAATACACGAATTCTCAGATCTAGAAAAAGCCGTTGTAGCTTGTGCACTTGAACTTCAATATTCTATTCAATATCAAGCTTATTCAACCAATACACAATGAGCCTTTGTTGCTCGCCTTGTTATCTTGAGCCTTTAATGCTCGTGAGTTATTTGCGTGCTTGGACCGTGTGACTTCTCAGAAGATTGTAAGGACTCACTGATTCCACCTTGTACTCCTTTCTCATTGGATAAATAAAGGCGCACCGTCTCGAAGGTCGCGGGCCACAAAGACGTAGGCGTTAGTGTCGAACTCCATAAACAACTCTCGTATCAAGTGTCTCTAAAATCTACTATTTACTTTATCATTTATTAGTTTAGATTCAAGTTATTCTAGTTTTCATTAATAATAACTTATAGACACGCTAGATAATTTAATTTAATATATATTTTTTTAAAAATACCCTATTCACCCTCCCTTTAAGTACCTTTGGGACTAACACCTCACACGTGATGTACTATAACATATTGTGATAAAATTAATAACAACATGACTAATTTTCTTTACTACAATAATACAAAAAAAAAAAAAAATTCTCCAGCCTCATGAATTCAAAAGCTATTAATAAAAAACTAAAAACTTTCCAATATTTTTCGTTACACCATGAGTACTCCAAACAATCAACAATAAAATTCTGAAAATACTACCCAATAATCCAAAAAAATATAATTATAATTAAATGTAAATGATTTCTCAAATGCTTGGAAGTTGTGACATATACTCGCTCCTAGAGTAGGAAAAATGGCACGGCAGAGCTGGCTCCGTCACAAAACGGCATGACACGTGTGTCAGATACGTGCCATGACTCGCGTGTTGCGTGCCGTGGCCATCTTTTGAAACTTTGTCACGGCACGACACGTGAAAGATCTAGTCACGATATGGCACGGCACGTAGCCACGCGAGTCACGTGTAATTAGAACTATTAGATATTGATTAAATGGTGAATCTTGAATAAACTAACTTAAATTACTATTAAATAGTCACACGAGTTGCGTGAGAAATGTTTGGTCACGACACGTTTAGACACGGCGTGACTCACGTGTCATGACATTCGCGTACCATGACCACCCTTGATATTTTAGTCATGGCATGACATGGCACGAGACCAAAGTCACAGCGCGTTAATCACGGCACGGCACATTTTATCCACTCTACCCGCTCCAAATCCATAACCTCCCTGTATCTGAACCGGACCCGATAATTCACAAACAAGTTCTGAGTATCTATCTACCCAGAACAGAAAGACTGGACTCGAAATATCTACGGGTAGAGAGGTATTCGGATCCAAACCCGATCTAATTTGACACAAATAAATATATGGATTAAAATTAGAACCTGAACACTTTTAGAGTACGGGTTCAAATATAATTGTATCCGGACTCGACCCGACCCGGTAGCAACTCTACATAGCCAAACATATATATAACATCTGGAGCGATATACCAATTCCTTCCCGCGGCCTTGGGCCTTTGTATTTTTTCAGCCCATCGAGCCAACAGATCAGGTTTTCTTTCTCATTTCTTCCATCCCTTTCATTTTAAGTTGTGGCCCAAATGACATAGTAATTCAAGCAGTCACCAAGGAACCTTTGGGCTGGTTTTGCAAATGGATCATTCAGGGCTCCTATAAACGGGAATCCTTCGTCATTTGATTAGAAAACACAAATAAAAACAAACCTGCAAAAAAAAATTGAACCTAAGTTGCTTGATCAAATAACAAAGAGCATATGTTTCTTAAGGAAAAATTAGTGTATGATTACAAGATCAAAGGAATAATAGGCTTCGTATATTATTTTTGTGAAAGATAAATTAAAAAATATATATACCTATAATAAATTGTTAAATACATTATTTTCGGCCATTTTTTTTAATACCCCCAAAAAAAAGAAAAATATTAAAAATAACCTCTGTTTTGGATTTTTTTCATATATGCCCTGACCGCCTGGAAACGGGGCGGGCCAAAATTTTAGCAAACCGCCCATTGTATGGGCGCTTCATGCCATTACCAAACCGCCCATATAATGGGCGGTCCACTTTTTCTTTCTTTTTTCCTTTTTTTTTTTAAGTTTTTTTTTTTTTTTAAACAGAAATTTTTTTATTTTTTTTATTTTTTGTATTGAAATATTAGAAATATTGAATATATTTCTTTAAAAATAGATGAAATACAATATAATTTAATTTATTAGAAAGACTATAACAAATAACCCGGATCAATATTTTTCAGGCCGGATTTTTCGCGGCTGTAAGAAAAATTAATATATTTCTTTATGTGTTATTGGACAAAAATAAAAATGCTTAGATTCCGAGTAATTGATCCCCGTTCAAAAGTTACTTCTATGTAATCTAGAAAATATTATAATCCTTCTAGGATATTTAATTTATAAAAAGTTGTATCTATTTTTGAAAAAAAATAAAAACTTTAAGTTATTTAATAATTGTTATTCAAAAAAATTTCTCAAAATAGATACAACTTTTTATAAATTAAATGTACTAGAAGGATTATAATATTTTTTAGATTACATAGAAGTGACTTTTGAACCGGGATCAATAACTCGGAATCTAAGCATTTTTATTTTTGTCCAATAACACATAAAGAAATATATTAATTTTTCTTACAGCCGCGAAAAATCCGGCCTGAAAAATATTGATCCGGGTTATTTGTTGCAGTCTTTCTAATAAATCAAATTATATTGTATTTCATCTATTTTTAAAGAAATATATTCAACATTTCTAATATTTCAATACCAAAAATAAAAAAATAAAGAAATTTCTGTTTAAAAAAAAAAAAAATTAGAACCCCAAACCGCCCAAGCCTGGGCAGTTCATTTTTTTTTTTGAAAGTTTTTTTTTAAATAGAAATTTTTTTATTTTTTGTATTGAAATATTAGAAATGTTGAATATTTTTTTTTAAAATAGATGAAATACAATATAATTTGATTTATTAGAAAGACTGCAACAAATAACCCGGATCAATATTTTTCAGGCCGGATTTTTCGCGGCTGTAAGAAAAATTAATATATTTTTTTATGTGTTATTGGACAAAAATAAGAATGCTTAGATTCCGAGTTATTGATCCCGGTTCAAAAGTCACTTCTATGTAATCTAAAAAATATTATAATCCTTCTAGTACATTTAATTTATAAAAAGTTGTATATATTTTGAGAATTCTTTTTGAATAACAATTATTAAATAACTTAAAGTTTTTATTTTTTTTCAAAAATAGATACAACTTTTTATAAATTAAATGTCCTAGAAGGATTATAATATTTTCTAGATTACATAGAAGTAACTTTTGAACCGGGATCAATTACTCGGAATCTAAGCATTTTTATTTTTGTCCAATAACACATAAAGAAATATATTAATTTTTCTTACAGCCGCGAAAAATCCGGCCTGAAAAATATTGATCCGGGTTATTTGTTATAGTCTTTCTAATAAATTAAATTATATTGTATTTCATCTATTTTTAAAGAAATATATTCAATATTTCTAATATTTCAATACAAAAAATAAAAAAAATAAAAAAATTTCTGTTTAAAAAAAAAAACAAAACTTAAAAAAAAAAAAAGAAAAAAAAAAAAAAGTGGACCGCCCATTATATGGGCGGTTTGGTAATGGCATGAAGCGCCCATACAATGGGCGGTTTGCTAAAATTTTGGCCCGCCCCGTTTCCAGGCGGTCAGGGCATATATGAAAAAAATCCAAAACAGAGGTTATTTTTAATATTTTTCTTTTTTTTTGGGGTATTAAAAAAAATGGCCGCATTATTTTTCCCTCTAAACCTAACTATTTTTAATATGCCATCTATTGATATATTCACTTAAAATTACTATTTAATAATAATAAAAATAGATTGACGATTCTGTTGTTTAGTCAAGATATTGTGTTCGGACAAATCCTACTTCTGAAAAGACTGAGTTATCGCAGAAATTTTTATTTTTACCATCTTAAGAAAATAATTAAACCAAATAATTACGATTTAGTCAGAATTTCGTTTTTGATATAGCCATAACGTGAAATTGCAAATAAAAATTGAACATCTGTAACTTCACGTTGAGGACATATTTCATGGTCCAATGCAATATTGTTTTGGTCAAACAACACTGAAAACCAAATTTTTAAGAAAACAAAAATATAAAATGTGTCCTCAACGTGAAATTTTGGACACTCAATTTCTGTCTGTAATTTTACGTTGTTGTCGTGTCAAAAATAAAATTCTAATCAAATCATTGTTATTTGGTTTAACTTTTTTTAATTGTATATTTGAATTTTCGAGAATTATTGCATAGAAATTGCAAGATTAAAAAGTAAAACGAAAAACAAAAACTTAATAGGTAAACAAAAAAAGAAATTTAACCCATTCATGTTTCATAAGTTATTTTATGCATTCTTTTTTTATTAATTCTTTTTACTACTTTATTTTGTATTAAATTAATCTGAAAATTTCAAAATTTTATATGTACATGCATCACACATGAAGTAGATGGATTCTAACAGCTTGAATTCATTGTTTGAAGCTAATTCGATAAATTTTTAGAATTCTGCTCACCAAACTCTCAAGCACAATACACACTAACTTTGAAAAAAAAAAAAAAAATTATCCGTAAGGAGATGCACCACACTGTTTTGCACCAAACTCTCTTATGTTGTGTATATACGCATCTCTAACTATTTCTCTTAACATTAGCTTCACAGATAAAGTATCACTAAGTAATTAACCCATAGGCGATCAATTAATCGAAATTTTTCAGACAATTTTGCATTTAGATTGAAGTTATGTACGTGTACTAATAATTTATTACATGTAATTAATTTAACTTAGTTTTTTTGTTAACTAATTAAAATTTATAAAATTTATATTTAAAAAATATATATAAGATAAGAAGTACTTCTTGCAACTAATAAATGCAGAAAATCATAATAAAATAATCGACTATCTAGCCATATAAACATAAAACAAACAATTAATTGGGTTGTTTAAACGAAAAATAGATGATTAAGCAGTTTCATCTGCAAACAATCTTCTAACAAGTCTATTCATGATCACTGTCGTCGACTAATTGGACGATTAATCAGAGTAAACGATTGTTTTTTACAACAATAAATACATACGGGCCCATATAGACGTGATACCATACAAATCGTCGAGTAAAGTTTTAATGCCACTAGCTTTTAGTGTCACAAAATAGCAGAAATCTTGATTTTTTATTTATATTTTAAAATTTAAAATTTAAATGTTAAAATCAAACAGTTGACCATTTTTAAATTTTCATGAGATATGCAGCCACACAAAAAAAAAAAACTTATGATGTATAAGATTTATTTTTTAATTGATCAAGTAATGATGCAAATCTAATTTAACATGATAAATTAATTTGAGTGTACTCATTTATCGGATCGATATACTATATAAAGAACTAAAAATTGGAACTCACAAGTCACAATGTAACCACATTATTTTATAATCAAATTACTGTTATAGTTTTATGCAAACAAATTCTTTTAAAAAAATATAATATAAAACAGTTGGATCAGGTTTCACTCAATCTTTTTACAAAATTCGTATTCAACATTTTTTTTTCTTGAATTCACTAAAATTCAACTTATATCTAAATAATTAAATTCATATTCATATTTTTCAAATAGGATCGATCGAATCATCCCAATAGGTCAAGTCGGAAGAAACAACCTGGTTCGACGGATATTAGTTCGGTCCACTGACGAGTGGACCCAACAACTAAAAACAGTAACCTTTCCTACTCGCCCCGCAGTTTGACGCTTTCAGCTGGCCACAGAGATTCGGACTTGTACGTACTTGATACGCCGCCACCCAACAAGCGGCGAGCCCATCAAGCTCCATCAATTCGAACCCACATACTTCTCTCTCTTTCGCTCTCTCGCAATTACCCTTGTTTCCCTTCGTTCCCTCCCATCCTATCAATTCCTTTTTTAGTTTTTGAAAATCCCCTTCTTCGCTTTCCTCTTTTGCGTTTCTTCTTCTCGCTCCAATGGCGTCGAGCAATCCTTACGGAGGGGGCGGGATCGGGGGCAAGATGCGCCGCCGCCCTGCTCGCTCCCAGTCGACGCCGTACGACCGTCCACCGGCTACTGCTCGTACCCTAGCCATTGTTGCACCGGCTATTGACGATTCTAACGGGTGGCTATCCAAGCTAATGGACCCCGCTTCGCGGTTCCTCTCTGGCAGTGCTTCCAAGCTGTTTTCATCGGTTTTTCGCAAGTCTCTCCCAGCCCCACCACCAATTCCTTCCTCCTCTTCTTCCCCAGGTTTGGTCCCTTTTCTTTGTGAAACTTGATTTTGACTTTTTTTTGTTGGTTTTTACTGATTTTAAGTGATAGGATTGATGGTTGATCAGGATTAGGGTTTTGAGGTAATTGCATTTGATATAGAATAAACTTAGTGAAGTACTGTTTGTTTTGATTGGGGGGTTGGGGGTATTTGGGTTTGGATTTAGGGTTTTGGGGGTGGCTAGGGTTTCTGTTAAGTTTGCCCTTTGTCTGACTGAATTAATCTCATAGCATGCTTAGGTGATCGGGGATGCAATTAGGGTTTTGGGGAAGGCTATATTTCTGTGAAGTTTGTCTATTGGTGCAGGATGCATTAACTGTGTAGGTAGCATTGGGGCTTTGGTTGGAATTAGGGTTTAAGGGTTGGCTCTGATTTCAATAGAATTTGTGCCTTTGATTGGAGATGCTAATATTAAGGGTTGTGGAGTTTGCTAGGATTTAGTGAAACTTCATTCATTCATTCATTGATACTTCTTTTACTAGTCCCTATCAATGGCAAGGTTCATTTATGTAGCCAGTGTTTTGTGAAATAGCTACTAATTGATATTTTGCTGCGTTATGCTGAAGTAATGAAGCAGTTTGTTTTATTTGTACCTACTCTTATAGTATTGAATAATGGAACTTGGGGTTAAATTGGATTAGTCTTAGGATCCTTTGGTGATTGGGGTTGTGATTAGGGTTTTGAGGAAGCTAAGGGGATTTATTTGAAATTAGGGTTTTAGAGAATGGCTCTGGCAACTATGTAATTTGTTCCTTGGATTGTAGATGCTGAGATTAATGTTGTTTGAGCTCGCTAGGATTTCTTGAAAGTTTTTCATTTATTGATACTGCTTATACTAGGCCTTATAGTGGTGAGGTTCATTCTGTAGTCAGTGTTCTGTAAAATAGCCATTATTTGATATTCTGCTGGGTTATTCTGAAGCACGGAAGAAATTAGTTATCTTTCTACTTACGCTTAAAGTTCAACATATTTTATGCAATCTCACCCTTTCTAAAGTTAGGTTTAGCTTACTGTTCATGATGTTGTAGCTTGCCGATGCTACACAACATGTTTTATGCAATCTCATCCTTTCTAAAGCAACCATCTTGGTTCAATCATTTCTGAATACAGAGGAGATGCATCAGGAGGGAGAGGAAGAACAAGTGCCTCAACTGACAGCTGCTGTTGTAAGTGCCTGTAATCTTAAAGTACACAAGTTTTTTTACCATTACTAGAGTGGTTCCTGCCTTGGATGTCCATAGTCTGTTGAAGATCTATTGGTTGAGATCTTGATCTGTCGCCCTTGTTTTCAGTTGAATTATTTTGGAGGTGTTGTGATGACCTTCTTATATTAAATTCTTATGTAGAGAGGTTTTTGTTGTAGAGAATTTACACTTGGTAAGTTTGATGCAGAATCAACTTGCAGAAGCTCCAGTTAAAGCTACTGCTGATGCTACTCAGAAACACAAACAAAGGCATGATAGAGAACTGGCTGAAACTTCTACTGAAATAAAGAGCGTCTCTGAAATTGAACAATTTCTTGTGCAAAAGACTTTCACAAAGTAAGTGTTACTTCCTAAATGAACTTCAGTCAAGATAAAGGGAACAATGTACTTTAAGAAAATTTGAACCCTTTTTGATTGGATATGAACTTTGGACAGTGTTCAATCGAGGTCTGATGACTGATATACATTTTATATCTTGACCTGCACTGTAGCGTGCTTCTTCTGGATGGTATTGGAATGACTGTTTTGTACTTTTTTTGTTTCTTATTGGTTCTTTATACGTTGAATTATTTGTGGGAATGATCACCTAATTTTGGACAATATTTAAAATGGCCCCTTTCTATAAGTACAGTTCCATATGGACCATATCATCTGGTAAAATTATACTGATATTGTAGAGAATAATAGCATCTTTGACTTTTTCTCTAATGTACTGTTTATCGATGCAGGGAGCAGTTTGAACATCTCACAGAGCTGCTGCGTACAAGAGTTGTTGAACCGAGTTTGTCAAAGCCAGCACAAATGATCAAAGGGAAGGAGGTGGAAGCAAATATTCCTCATGGTGAAAATGTGGCTGAGAGCTCGAGAAAAAATGTGATGTTTGCCACTCCTGCAAGCACTGTACTTGTAAGAGCAATATCTGTTTTTACTTTTTTCCCCACTGTATTCAAGTTGAAAAAAGAAATTCGTAAGGAAAGTATTTTTTGCGAGTTTCTAATAGAATAAGCAGTTTCTTATTATTACTAAAGGCTTGGTTGTTGTTGTTTTTAATACTAACAATAATATTCTAGCTGTTTTAACAGAGCCATTGACAATACATTTTCTTCTGGCACAGATTCCGAAAGAAGAAGTTGCTTCTCCAATGGAGCTTGCAAAAGCTTACATGAATTCTAAGTCCTCAAATGTTTCCCCTACAACTCTCAGGCTGAGGACCCCAGCTTTCATTGAGAGAAAACCAACCCTGCCCAATTCAACAGTGCTACATACATCAACGAAACCACCACCCTGTGCTGCAATCACGCCAGGACCTGGTTCTCTACATTTTGATCAGGTTAGAGATGCCTACCCTACTCCTAGATCGCTTGGACGAACTGCCATCAGTAGAATGTGCCGCTCTCCTCTTGTAAAGGTTGTTGATTTCTTCCATTGAAGTAGATTATATTAAAAGAACTTGCCTTCTTTTATTGAACCTGGGCTATTTTCTGCAGAGTGGAGGGCTCTCCAGCAGTGGGTATGCAGCTAAGTTTTCACCTTATGAGGCACCAACGGGAAGCACCCCTGGTAGCAAATTGGTATCCTGTTTACACCCCTTAATATATTTTGATTACTCCCATCAATTGTAATATGGAATGCTAAGATGAATACTGCTACATACCTGTACTGGTACTCACTGAAACTGTATATGGCTATTATTTCTGTACGGTACTAGTGTTTGGTACTTCTGTGAATGATTATCTGAATAGGTTTAATTTAGCTCAGAAAGCAAAAGTTAAGTCTGAACTATGTAATTGGAAAGCATACAGATGTTCCTCAATTTTCAATGTATTGAACTATTGTTGTTTATTAACCTGCCTCTAATCATCATGTTATTATTCAAACGTTGTTGGCAGGCCTTGAAAAGGGGAAGTTCGGCTCTTTATGACGAGATCGGCTCAGTGGGACCCATCCGAAGAATAAGACAAAAGCTAAATATGACAACTCCTCTGAAAGAATCCGCCTCAAGTCCATACAAGAACTTTGCACCCACCCACACAAGTCCACTCAAGATTGACTCCAACCATGCCTCAACTTCAACTCAGAAGCATCTCCAGTTGGCCAAACTGAACCAGGAAAATGATGAGTCAGCATGTAAAGATGGAATTGTAGATGCTGAAACAGAACATGAAAAAAATAACATTTTTCCTGTACCAACACGTTCAACTGAGACAGCCATGAAAATATTCAACCAGCTTGAAAAATTTGTTCAGTCACCTAAAGACAAAAAGAGTGAAAACCATGTTCTGGAGATTGAAGCTTCCTCTTCTCAGAAACAAGATAAACCGAAAGTTGACCTTCCAAAACCAACTAAATATGATGGGGAAATTTCGTTTCAAGGTAACGGTGTTGGTGTGATTGGATCCATGGCAAGTACAAAAACTGGGAAATCAGTTTCTGACAAAACTTTGAGTTCTATAGCATTTCCAAAATTAACCAAGCCAGCTTTTCGAATGAGTGTTTCAGAGGTATGGCAGCATTTTCTTTTTAACCGTTTTACACTTTCATAGTGTTTTAACAATTTGTGCTGGAACCCTGTGGATTGTTCTATGTGATGCCATTGAGTAGTATTTAGTCGTGATTTCTATCTTGATATATAAACTCTTGTTTGCTTCATTTTGTTTTTTGCTTTCCAAGGAATTTCTGGACGACGACGACGAGGAATTCAATGATAAGGTTGAGTCTACTGTGCCAGTAAAAAATGTTTTCCATAAGGTGGAATCTAGCACGTCAAAGCAGAGAAAGGTCGAATCAATTATACGAGAGGAAAAGGATACAACTGCTTCTGAGGCAAGAGCCGCACCTGCGCCGACCTCTGAGCTTGACAAGGTGTTCTCAGCTCCATTTGCCTTTTCTCCCACAACAACCCCTCCTATCAAATTCGATTTTCCTTCTGTGCCTGTTTCGCCTACAGCTTCTCTTGATGTATCAGCCAAAAAGGATGAAAAATCTTCTAGTCCTATCTTCAGTACTGGTTTGAAGCAACAGGAGAAACCAGAGACCCCTGTATTTTCATGGGCAACCGGGAGTACTGGTGCAAAAGCTGATTCCAGGTTAGTTCATAACATTTCATGTTTTTTTTTTAATTGCACGAACACTTGCATACAAGACACTCAATAGTCACATGCTCAGAAACACCATTTTCATTATTACCTGTTGTCCATGTACAATTGATGTGATATTGTTCCTTCTGGATGCTTCTGATGAGTTTTTTTTATTGAAACAATATGGTGTTTGTACCTATAAGAGGTGAATCCGGAACAAAAACAATGTGCTGCATGGCGGAGCACCTCAAGCTAATACATAAGAAGAAAAGGGAAAACAAGTTCAACATTCTATTACATGCTGTTGTTTCCAGTTATCTTACATTCCATTGCTTTGTTAATTGACAGACTGGCTACAGCAGAGGCTTCTGTTTCAGACAGAAGTGGTCAAAAGAGGAAATCGGAAGATGAGTGTAAACCAACTGAATCTGCTGCTTTCTCGGCCTCACAGTCTTTGGGCACACAGGTGTCTGCCAAGTCTGTTTTTGCATTTGGTGGATCTGGCTCTCCAGGCTTAAGCAATGGGTCAACACACGCGTCTCCTCCAACATTTTCTTTTTCTGCTGTGCCTGCTGTCACACCTGCTACCCAACCTGCTGTGGCTTCATCGACAGGTGCTTCTTCGATTACCACCTTTGCAAATGTCTCTTCTCCTTCTTCAGAAATTCCAAAATTATCTTTTGTCCAGTTTGGTGCTAGCAATGCAGCCAGTTCTCAGACACTGGCATCCCCACTGCCTGGTGATTCAAGCGCCAAAGCTGCTGACACGAACACTGTTAAGCCATTTGCATTTGGTGGTAGTCCTAATTTGAGTACTGCTGGTGCCACAACCGCTGTAGTTCAAAATACTGCAGCTCCGTCTGGTATTACTTTGACCACCCCCACTGCAGCTGCAGGGCTATTTTCAAGCAATGTTGCAGGTCAGTCTACCTCCGCAACCACAAATACCCCCACATTTGCATTTGGAAATTCAGAGAAAACCATTACACCAAGTGCACCTACATTTGCATTTGGAAGTTCCGCAACAACTGCAAGTGCAACCACTAGTTCACCTTCAGTTGCACCAACTCCTGGGATGACTGCACCTGTAAGCACAAGCACTACCACAACCACAACCACATCCACAACCAAAACTGCACCTTCGGTTACATTTGTTAGTTCAGGGAGTACAGGTGCATTCACCTTTGGTGCTTCCTCTCAGCCTGCCGACTCAAGCTCGCAGACAGCTCCATTTGCCTTTGGTGCAGCTGCCACAAGTTCAAATTCGGGTACCAGTATTTTTGGTTTTGGTGCTTCTACGAGTCAGAATATTAGCTCTAATACAAGCATGCCCTCTAGTGGGAGTTCTCAGTCGTCCTTTGGATTGGGGGCGCCTACTGGATCAGTTTTTGGCACCAGGCCAGCTCAACCTGAAAGCACTGGGACCCAATTACATTTACAGTCTCAGAGTTTGAGCAGCCAATCCAGCTCTCCATTCTCATCTGCAGCATCATCTCCAGTCACATTTGGTGCATCAAGTGGTTTTTCTTTCTCATCTACTGTCAGTCCATTGAGTTCTACGTCTGCATCTACTACCCAACCGAGTATGTTTGGTTCGGGATCGTCAAATACCCCATCTATTTTCGGAACCACCACTTTTGGTTCAAACCCATCCACATCAACTTTCACTTTTGGGCTGTCGAGTTCTACTCCGAGCACTTCTTTCACATTTGGCGCGCAGTCGTCAACCCCGGCATTCTCCTTCACTGCCAATAGTAACAACTCAACAGCACTAGGTTTCGGTTTGTCAAACCCTAACACAAGTTCAAGTACAGCTTTTGGATCCATTTCTCCTGGCGGCAACAATGATCAGATGAGCATGGAGGACAGTATGGTGGATGATACCCACCAGGTTGCCACTCCAAACCCACCTGTACCAGTGTTTGGTCAGACAGGTTCTTTGTTTGGGGCTCCATCAGGTGCCCCAGCACCTGGTTTTCAGTTTGGTGCTCAGCCAAGCCAGTCGCTATTTCAACCTGGGAGTAATTTGGAGTTCAATGCAGGAAACCAGGCTGTCTCAGGAAGTGGTGCTGGTGGTGACAAGGCTAACCGGCGTATTGTCAAGGTTAGTAGGAATAAACCGAGGAGGAAATAAAATTTGAAATAGAGAGAGAGGAGAGAGCGTGTGTGAGGGAGAGAGAGAAAGAGAGGGAGAGAGAGATCCTTGGTAGCCACTACCAATTTTTTCAAGAGAGAGAGTGAGAGAGAGAGAGAGGGTGGTTAAACTTCTGTATGAGTATAGAACAGGGGGTGCCCTTTTCTCCTTTGGAAATGCTTGGATTTCCTTTTCTCCTTTGGAAATGCTTGGATTTTTGGATATCTAAGCAATTTCTAATGGCTTGTTCTTTTTATTTTTTTTTTCCCATCTGTTAATTTTCTTGTTTTATCTTTGGGAGAACAAAGTATCTCGTAAAGCTGTTTTAATGCTGCGGCAGGGAGGTTGGTGATTTGTGAGGTATGGAGATGCCACAGTATTGTATTGTTTTAATGTAATATCTTAACTGTAGTGTGTTGGGATTTTGCTAGTTGGACTATCCACGTAGCAGGTTAATTTTGAAAACTCTTTTAAATTTTTCTCTCTACGGGCTATGGCTATAAATTCATTTATCCTTTCATTCTGTGCATTCACTATGAGTGTTGTCAATTTTTAATTTTATTTTATCGGTTCTGATCGAACTATGATCGAACTACAAACCTTCAGTTTACAAGACTAACGCTCTACCACTGAGCTATACGGGCTTTTGTTTAATTACCGAGAAAGATATTAATTGATCCATTAATTGTGTTAATTAACATGATTTCGATTTCTTTGCGGCTAAGTAACTTGAGATTATCTGAGATGACCAATATAACGACTTTGGGTCAATGGGGTCCTTTATTAGTGAATAAATAAGTGACAACTAAAGCGATGAATACAGAGACACGAAAAGAAAACTGAACTGCCTCCCACTATCAGTCTCCTTTCCGCTTATTTCCACCCAAACTCTCTAGTCACTACTAAACCTTCATCACCATGATTTCTTTCGTTTCCTAGGTATTGTCTTGTTATCTTGTTGCGATTATGTCAATGGTTATGAATTTATGATTACTTACAATATTCAGTTGCACCAACTCCTGGGATGACTGCACCTGTAAGCACAAGCACAAGCACTACCACAACCACAACCACAACCACACCCACAACCAAAACTGCACTGTCGGTTACATTTGTTAGTTCAGGGAGTACAGGTGCATTCACCTTTGGTGCTTCCTCTCAGCCTGCCGACTCAAGCTCGCAGACTGCTCCATTTTCCTTTGGTGCAGCTGCCACAAGTTCAAATTCGGGTACCAGTATTTTTGGTTTTGGTGCTTCTACGAGTCAGAATATTAGCTCTAATACAAGCATGCCCTCTAGTGGGAGTTCTCAGTCGTCCTTTGGATTGGGGGCGCCTACTGGATCAGTTTTTGGCACCAGGCCAGCTCAACCTGAAAGCACTGGGACCCAATTACATTTACAGTCTCAGAGTTTGAGCAGCCAATCCAGCTCTCCATTCTCATCTGCAGCATCATCTCCAGTCACATTTGGTGCATCAAGTGGTTTTTCTTTCTCATCTACTGTCAGTCCATTGAGTTCTACGTCTGCATCTACTACCCAACTGAGTCTGTTTGGTTTGGGATCGTCAAATACCCCATCTATTTTCGGAACCACCACTTTTGGTTCAAACCCATCCACATCAACTTTCACTTTTGGGGTGTCGAGTTCTACTCCGAGCACTTCTTTCACATTTGGCGCTCAGTCGTCAACCCCGGCATTCTCCTTCACTGCCAATAGTAACAACTCAACAGCACTAGGTTTCGGGTTGTCAAACCCAAACACAAGCTCAAGTACAGCTTTTGGACCAGTTTCTCCTGGTGGCAGCAACGATCAGATGAGCATGGAGGACAGTATGGTGGATGATACCAACCAGGTTGCCACTCCAAACCCACCTGTACCAGTGTTTGGTCAGACAGGTTCTTTGTCTGGGGCTCCATCAGGTGCCCCAGCACCTGGTTTTCAGTTTGGTGCTCAGCCAAGCCAGTCGCTATTTCAACCTGGGAGTAATTTGGAGTTCAATGCAGGAAACCAGGTCGTCTCAGGAAGTGGTGCTGGTGGTGACAAGGCTAACGGGCGTATTGTCAAGGTTAGTAGGAATAAACCGAGGAGGAAATAAAATTGGGAATAGAGAGAGAGGAGAGTGTGTGTGTGTGTGTGAGAGAGAGAGGGAGAGAGATCCTTGGTAGCAACTACCAAGTTTTTCGCATTGGCCGCTTCTGCCAATTTTTCAAAAAAAAACTACCAAGTTTTTCAAGAGAGAGAGAGAGAGAGGGTGGTTAAACTTCTGTATGAGTATAGAACAGGGGGTGCCCTTTTCTCCTTTGGAAATGCTTGGATTTTTGGATATCTAAGCAATTTCTAATGGCTTGTTCTTTTTATTTTTTTTTTCCCATCTGTAATTTTCTTGTTTTATCTTTGGGAGAACAAAGTATCTCGTAAAGCTAATTTAATGCTGCAGCAGGGAGGTTGGTGATTTGTGAGGTATGGAGGTGCCACAGTATTGTATTGTTTTAGGGCCTGTTCGTTTTTCACGGGATTATACGGGATGGGACTCGATGGGGGTGGAAACTCACTTTTGAAAATATAGGAACCCATGAATACGGGTACACACAAGATTCATTATGGAAATATGTTAAAATGAGTGTTTGGTTGTATCTTGTAAATAGTTATAAATTTTTTTATTTTTGTTTCTAAATATATGATACCAATACAATTATACTTATTAATAATTATTAATATAATTAAATAAAATGATTAAATAATAACATAATAATTTTTTTATTAATTATTATTTCTTAAATTAAAATTCTGTAACCAATTGATCTTTTAAAATGCATTAAGTGTTTTTAGAGTGTCTTGCATTTATACTTATTTTTAATCTTATGTTTTAATTCTTACATTAATAATTTTAAATTATTAGTTTAATCACAACATGACAAACAATAATATATATATTTTATTTTCTTTATGTACCACGGACAAGTCTAGCAGCATTTAAAATTTTCAATTATTAGTTAAATCAAGTTTGATATTAATAATTATGATAAATTAGTTTAATCAAGTTAAGATACAACAAAAATTATTGGTCTTCAAGCTTCATAGCAGCTGATCCATTTGATGAGAAAAAAAAAATGAGGTCCAACTCAATTTCATTTATCCCATTAGAACAGTGCTTTTGGAAGAGAAAAGTAAAGTGTGTGGGAATTTAATGGGAATTAAATTGAAAAAATTCTTAACAACCGAACAGCATAGGGAATCAAATGTGTAAATGTTATCTTTCCCCATCAAATTCTAAGCTGCCGAACAAGGCCTTAATGTAATATCTTAACTGTAGTGTGTTGGGATTTTGCTAGTTGGACTATCCACGTAGCAGGTTAATTTTGAAAACTCTTTTAAATGTTTCTCTGCACGGGCTATGGCTATAAATTCATTTATCCTTTCATTCTGTGCATTCACTATGAGTGTTGTCAATTTTTAATTGATATGGTACTGCATTATTTTCATTTTATTTCAAGTATTTTATCGGTTCTGATAATGAAAATGTGTTATCAATTTTTTTTCACATTTTTCTAGTATTCCAATTTAATTTGGTCCTATATTGCAACACAGAGAATTATTCTTGAAATTAGTTTTTGTTTGTCAATTGTACTGTCGTAAAATAATGTTTAAACTGCAGCTAAGATGCTGACATTATTCTTAGCCGACATCTTCACATAAAAAATTAAAAATCCTCTTTGTAAGATTAGCTTGGTTTGAAAATTACACATGTTTTTGAGGCCCGTGGGCTTTAGATGCTGCAGAACCTTACATATCCGAGCTCTCTTTTTACTTGATAAAAAGAGAGACCTTCGTAACCTATGTTACTCGGATACTTGACCGTACTTTTATCGGACACTTGCCCGTACCTTTATCGGACACGTATCGGATACCGATACGCGTCCAATACGTCTACAATACATATTAGATACGCCAGCTGGCGTATCCTGTATTACCCGATACGATCAAAGATACGGCTCTGACTTATTTGGACACGGATCTGACACATCTGGATATGCCTCTATTACGTCTCTGCATAATCCATTATTGCGTGAACCGCACGTACGGACCGCGCATGGACCACGTACCAAAACAATTTTTTCGTGCGGGACACATATCAGATACCAATATGCGTCCAATACGGCCACAATACGTATTAGATACGCCAACTGGCATATCGGCTTACGTGGCGTATCCTATATTACCCAATACGGTCAAAGATACGACTCTGACTTATTTGGACACAGATCTGACACATCTGGATACGCCTCTGATACGTCTCTGACTCTACATAATCCGTCACTGCGTGCACCACACGTACGGACCGCACTCCAGACCATGGACCACGCATGGACCACGTACCAAAACAATTTTTTCGTACACCTGGAAGGAATCGAACCAAGGTCCTGTGACCCAAACAACATGCCTCTTGACCACTAGGCCAATTCACATTTGTTGCTAGAAATTAGTAGCTGTTGTATTTATTGTATCCTCAGGCTGTTGTATTTATCCAAAATTTTATTATATTTAATTTTATTCTTGAACTCCAAAATTATATTAAATGTATATAAGTATTTTAATAATATAATTAAAATAATAAAAATTAATATATATAATAGGCGTATCGTATCTTTAATTTTTGAAAATTATCGTATCGCCGTATCAGTATCGTATCCGATACGATATCCGTACCCGATACGATATCCGTACCCGATACGATATCCGTACCCGTATCCATATCCATACAACATAGTTTGTAACCATTGTCTGCTTTCTTTCCTTTTCTTTTCATATTTTTAATGATTTTTCTGTGCATGTCACAGACTCATTCACAACCCACAAGTGAGGGTATCTATCTTTTTTCTGTTTTCCATTATCACAATATAAGCACCCAGCAAGCTGCAGGATGTCTCCGCTCAGGTATTGGAGGGGTATAATACTTTAAGGTCATGTTTGGTTGTGGAGTAAAGTTAAACCGGAGTAAGTTAATCATGTTTGGTGGAGTAAGCTAAACCACCTCTCTAGGTGGTGTAAGTTACTCCGGTTTAGCTCAAATCTTACTCCATCTTAAACCGCCTATGTTACTCATCGTTTGGTTCCTTAAACGTGGAGTAAGGGGTTTACTCCACCTCTTACTCCACAACCAAACATGGCCTAATGGATTAGTCCCAAATGGGTCAAATTCAATTTGGTGTCTATGATGAAGTTATTGGAGGGGTCCGTTTCGAGACATGTGCCGGGTTAAATAAACAGTTTGGATTTAGTTATTGTACTTAGGTACCTGGGAGCAGGGATGAAGTCGAGCCTTTAAACTATAAAAGTTAAATATAAATAAAGATCAATCATATAAAATTTTTATGTTATAAATGAGAATTAATTTTAGAATACTCATAACATTTTATCCTAAAATATGTTGAAGACACATATAAAATTAAAAATTTCTAAAAAAATATTAAGGTCAATTGATTCTGATCTTGTTAGAGGACCTGCTTCTTCTTGAGGAATGAAATCCGCTGCTATTCTTTATCCGTAAACATTAACCCTGCTATTCATATTTCTTCGAATCCAACTGTTCAATTTTTTTCGGGAATGAATCTCAAAGTAACTTTTTTCAAAACTTTTCTGTGCACACATTTTGAAATAATTTAATGATTAGATTAAAAAAAAACAAAGATAGCATGAACACTATTCCAAACTGCACCCCAACTATATACTCAATCAGCAGTGCCAAGGTCTTGTGATATCTATGGCATTTCTAACATCACCGCGACACTATGACACTACGCTAATTTCTTCACCGGAACACTTCAAGACATATCCACAACGTCTTTCATTGATACAATGATTGCACCTTAAAATCAAATTTTTTTATATTTTACCAAGCTTGTTAGCCGGTTAGGCTACTACACTATTCCGTCCACAGAATCTAATATCATCGACTTCAAGATAATAACGAAAACAGATTCAGTCACATCCGCTCCCTCAGGGACGGATGCAGGATTTATGTCAGGGTAGGACATTAATCGGATTCAAATAGTTAATCGGGTTCAACCCATTAACTTATCGGGTTCAACCCATTAACTTATTGGGTGCAAAATTGGCTAATGCTACTAGTACTCAGCTATGTATAAATCATGCCAGTAACTGATCAATTCTGAATTGAGACTGAAATTTATACTTTATTAAGTATTAACTATGAACCATATCAAATTACCAATTATATGAAAAAAGTACTTTTAGGTAAAAAAAAAAAAAGTATTTATAAGATGCTACGAAGATAAGAAGAGCTTATAAGCAGTGGCGAGTCTAGGAATTCAATCAAGGGTAAGGAAGCATAATAGTTGTAAAAAAAAATTAACATAAATGAATATCAAAAGTTTCAACTAAGTCAAAAGTTCATAGCAAATATTCTTTTACATATCAAAAAACAAGAAATATATTAATGCCCATGAATCAAGTCAACGGAGGAAGCTTTCCTCTACGGTTACTCATATTTTGCCATCGTTGCATAATTTGTTCATCATCTACCTCATCAAATAACTCACTCTCAACATAAGTAACCAAACAATCATTCAAGAATTGATCACCCATTGAATTCCTTACTCGGTTTTTCACATAATTCATCGCCGAAAATACCCTTTCAACACTAGCCGTAGCCACCGGCAATATCAATGCTAATTTCACTAATTTGTAAACTAATGGATAAACATTGTGCCTCCTCTTTTCCACCATTTTTTGAGAAAGTTCAACTATGCCCTTTAACTCCAAAAAATCATCATCACTTCGCATATCCATGCAATAATTTTCCAATTGACCATCTAGGACGGCAAGTTCATATTGGTTGAAATCAGAGGGGTATAATCGAGCTAATTGAACCAACCTATCTTTATTAAATGATGAAAAAAAGTTACTCGGGTCTAAGCATGACATACAAATAAGTAGCTCGGTACTAGTTTCTGAGAATCTGTCATTAAGCTCCTGCAATTGCATATCAATAACCGTGTAAAACAGTTCAACACGATAATAATGCAAATTAGTGGTGTTCGTTGCTTGTCTCTTTGGCTTACCGGCATACCTATCCTCCATATTGGGAATGTCTATATCGTGCTTCACACAAAATACACACACTTCTTTGAATAATGATTCCCAACCACCATCCCGCATACCTTGCAAGCGATCTTTAGTAAAATTCACCAACCGCATAGCATTCACCATATCTTGCTCTTTTCGTTGCAAGGCTTGCGATAGATCATGCGTGATGAGTAATGAAGCTCTCATGAGATGACAATTGAAAGCAAAATCAAAAGATTGGATATGAAATAAAATACCAGTCGCTTCAACTCGTTGTTCTAGAATAAGAGCATCCTTTTCTATTTCCTCAAGTACACCTATCGTGGCTGAAAATAGTGTAATCACACCATTTAAGGTCTTGAAATGAGAACTCCATCGAGTATTACATGGATGTGCAAGACCCATTTCTTGATTCAAACCACTTCCGGTTTTAATCTCCTCATTTGAAATAGATTCCACAAGCCCAATTCTTTGTTTCTCACGTAATTGATCACACCTTTTACAAGATGCACTCGCAACATTGACAACTTGAGAAATCATTCCAAAAAACAAGCCAATCTTGTGATGATGCTTGGCAACATGAACGAGAGTTAGTTGAAGTTGATGAGCCCAACAATGCACATAGTAAGCAGACCCGTTCTCCTTCATGATCAATGTTTTGAGACCATTGAACTCCCCGCTCATATTACTAGCTCCATCGTAGCCTTGACCACGTAATCTAGACAAAGTTAGACCATTCTTAACAAATAACTCTTCAAGTGCCTCCTTCAAAGACACCGCTTTAGTATCGGGAACATGAACAATACCAAGAAACCGTTCAACAACGGAACCCTTTTTGTTTACAAACCGAATCACAATCGCCATTTGCTCTTTGACTGAAATATCTCTCGACTCATCAATCAAGACAGAAAACAATTCGTTGCCCAACTCTGCAAGCATCTCCAATATCGTCTCCTTTGCGGCACAATTAACTATCTTCTTTTGGGTATTAGAGCATGTCAACTTTCGGTTTTTGGGAGCATTTTCCAGAATCACCTTATCAATTTGTGGGTTATGATCTCCCGTATACCTCAAAAGATTTAGGAAGTTACCTTTACGGTGAGAGCTTTTAGACTCGTCGTGTCCGCGGAATGCCAGACCTTGTTTTACGAGCCATCGAGAAACATGTACAGTGGCACCTAACTGCACTCGGTAATCCATCCCTTCGCTAACACTTTGTCTTACCATGATTGTTTCGATGCTCCGTCTTTCACTCATCAAATTCAAACACTTCCTTTGAGCATGATTGTGCTCACTATTTACATCACCGACATGATCATCAAACCCTTTCTTACATTTCCAATTTCGATAGCCCTCTCCTACAAACTTCGTTCTTCCACCTGATCCAAGATTTTCTGGTCTAAATAGATAGCAACAAAGACAAAATGCCGCATCTTTAGCAATGCTATATTCCAACCAATAGGGGTACTGACCAAACCAAAAGTTGTTAAATCTTCTTAAAAGACCACCTATGTCTCTTTGGGGAAAATCGTGATTGTTTGGTTGACATGGCCCTTTGCCTAGATAATACCTACGTATATCCTCCTTCTCATTTGGCGAATATTGAGATATGGGCGGCCTTGAAGCGGGATCATAAGGAGGTTCTTGTGAAGATGAAGAACTACTAGGGCGTAAGCTAGGCCCTATTTGTTGTGATCCTTGTGAAGATGAATCAATAGGAAATTTAGGTGCCGTCGTGTAGTATCTGTCCATTCTCTATTAACAAATTCAAAGAAAAAAAAATAGAGTTAAGCAAAAGCCTAAGCAAGAGTCTAAGCAATTCTAAGAGTATGCGGGGGGTGGCAGGGGGGCGGCAGCCCCCTGCGAGCGATGTCTGAGGTTACGAAGCACCGCTCTGTTGAGCCCGGAGAATTTTATTTCTGAGAAGTCAATTGCATGTAAATCCTTTTAACCAACCGCTCTGTTGTGTGATTGCTCTCTGGTACTCACTCTCTCAACATTTAAGCTACTTCAAAGTTCCTTTTTTCTTTTTTCAAGAACAGACTAAATTTGTTATCATTTCTGGATATGAAATTGCTTTTGGGAGATTGCTTCAGCCTATTAACTTGAACCACCAAATCATATTAATACAATGCAACGCACCTGAACTGTGGGGTTAGAAGAGGGTCTGGCAAGGCACTGCTTCTTCTGTCTTCACTCTAGTTTTCTTCAGAGATTGCTTCACCCTCCAAACAATAGCGCATTTTCACAAGCACCTCACGTGCATGATCCAGTTCTGAAAATGAAATAAAGACTAATTTCAAATTAAGACCAGAGATGAGGTTGCCATTTCACAATTAATTCGGTGAAAGAAGTTCCAAAAAATGTGATGATAAACCAAAATTGAGTTGTTCAATTAAACTCAACTCAACCCAATTTCAACCTCATCAGTGAAAGGGGATTTACCGGAGAAAATTAATTAATCAATTGCCTAATTAATCTGTTATAAAATTGACCAATTCTCCAAGTAATTGACCAAACAAATTAATTGACTAACCTTTGCAATTAAAGCTGAGGCGCGCAGAGAAGGCGCGTAGAGAGTCGCGCGGGAGAAATGTGAGACGCACGGTGCGCAGAGAAGACGTGTAGGAGAGACGCGCAGCGGCGCAGGAGATGAGAGTCACGCTCAGCGATTGAGCGAAGCAGAGAAGACGCTCAGGAGAGGCGCTTCTTCTTTTCCTTCGCGTATCAGAGGGTTCTGGGCCTGGGGTAGGCAGGATTTAATTTCTGGGGTAGGCAAGCCCATAACAAAAGCCCGGTCCTAAAAAAAAAAAAATTTCCAGGGGTAGGCAAGTGCCTACCCCTGTTGTATACTGGACTCGCCTCTGCTTATAAGTTATAACTATCTAGTCTGATTTTCAAGGTAATGCTACAAATCTATTGGGATGCTATTCTCGAGCACATAGATTGGATCTTCTGATTTTCATATGCCTGTATATCCACACACAAAAAAGTAATTATAAACACTAGGAACGATATTATGAGGTTGCAACTTGCAAAAATTCACTTTTTGAGCAGCTTTGATAATTACACAAGGGACAAATTGGAAAAATCAAAGATTTTCGTCCAAGAAAATCCGTAAAAACAAAGATTTGTGAAATTGAAAAAGAGGAACAAAAGAGAAAGCTTGAGAGACCGAAGAAATGGAGAAATCGAATAACGAAAGCAAGTAAAAACGAAAGTCAGAGAAAACGGAGGAATCGAAGAAATGGAGCAATACGGAGAGCATTTGCATCCCTAAAACTCAAAAGAATTTCTAAATAACTGTTAACTACTTTTTAAAAATTATGGTTTTTAAAGTTTTTAAATCTCACATCCCTAAAACTCATTTTAGAGTTTCTATTAAGCCACGTCAGCAACAAATTAAAAAGGAGAAACAATTTGAGCCAATCTTTTGGCTAACATAGAGTTTATAAACAGTTTCTTTAATAAGAAACTTTCCTGCATAGTTTCTAAATAAGAAACTCTCTTACATCTCTGAAATTGAATTAGAAACTGCCATGTCAGATTAGAAACTCTAATAGTTTCAGGGATGTAGATGCTCTGATACATCATTTAAGAGAAAGTAAAGAGAGAGAGAGAGAGCGACAGGCTGTACACTGCCATTTGTTTTCCTTTTTTGCATTTCTTAATGAACTAATTGGGCTCTTCAAACGTTATTGGACTTTTCAGGATAGGACAATATTAATTTAGAGGGTAGGGCAAAGGTTAAAATTTAGTTCTTGTAAATTAGTTTTGAATTTTTAAAATAGAACAATTGCTCTATCCTGGACTTAACTGGATCCGCCCTGCGCTCCCTGGAGAGCAGCTATATATAACAGAGAGCAAGAATTTTAGAGCATAGGAATCAATTAAGACCAAATGATTTTTGTGGTGAGTCCAATCCCTAAATGCTAGGGTTGAAAACAGATATAGAATTATCCGACCGAATCTACTCCGTATTCGAACCACATCCGGATTCGGATAAACGGATTCAGATAATTTTCGGATCTGAAGTCGGATAATAAATCAATACTCGAAAGACACCTCGGATACATATTCGGTAGGTAAAGCATAAATGATCGGAAGACACCCTAGATATGGATTCGGTAGGTAAAGCATAAACGGATCGAATATCCGGACATATCTGGGAAACAAAGTTTGCTCCCCCACGTGACTGAATGATGTGTGTTTTAAAAGTTATCTTTTAATAATAATTTATGTGTTGTTCATGATTTTATTACGAATATTATTATTCTTGTTCCTTGAGATTTATATGTTATATCTTTGGAAGTATTCAAGAAGATGCTCTTGGTCTTGAATCATAGAACTCCTAAGATGAGAAACATTTAATCACTAAATAAGTTCACAATCGTGGTAATTAAGGAGGAACATTAATTACCGAGGAAGATTGTCATGTAGATTAAAGTACATTGAAGTTCTATAAATGTTGATAAAGGATTATCATTTAATTACATGAATATATAAAATATGTATTTTATATATTGAACATGACCTAAATGAATGAAACATTATATGGATTGTGTTTTGTGTCATTAATGTTTCCATTGTGTCTTTAGAATCTTAGATATGAGATGTGTAGGTTTTTCACATGAGAAGCATATAATGTGATTGCTATTTAAATACTATCTTATGATAGGAATAAAATAGTAGTTCGTTGTGTACAACTTGTGCGGGAGAAATCTATATGTTAATATTATCATTGTCTCTCAATTTGAGTTATGATATTACTGGGCCCCTTGGTAAAGTGGAATTATATCGCATGCAATATAACTGATGTAGTTATAAGAGTAAAGCTAGCGTGTGACATGCTCACCAAGAAAGTTTGGTGAGCATAACTCCAAAAGTATATCGGATCGACGTTAAATGCCAAATCCAAACCGTTGAAATCCATGTACTTCATGAGTGATGCATATACATGCAAAATTTTGAAAGTTTCGAGTTTATTTGCTACACGGTCAAGTGGTCAAAGAAATAATAAAAATTGAACATATAAAATAACTTATAATAAAATGTTCATTTCTTTGACCACTTGACCGTGTAGCAAATAAAATCGAAACTTTCAAAATTTTGCATATATATGCATCACTCATGAAGTACATGGATTTCAACGGTTTGGATTTGACATTTGACGTCGATCCGATATGCTTTTGGAGTTATGCTCACCAAACTTTCTTGGTGAGCATGTCACACGCTAGCTTTACTCTAGTTATAATTATAATTCACTTGAGAGACCAAGAAAACGAATATAATGCAAAAATGACACGATCCTATTTTGCATATTATTCATAATATCATGTGACAATGATAGACACAAAATTAGTGGATTGAGTAAATGATTACTATGTCGTTTGGATAACTATAATGTAATGATAGAACCTCTTATAGTCAATAATATAAAGTTTTATATTATTGCCAAGATGACATAGATCCTCTACGGTCACACCAACTGAAGAGAAACAACAAGTATTTTACATTTCATAATGATGTATAAGATAAAATACATGCGATGAAGTTCTAAAATAAAATGTCATAATATGACATGCTTAGACCATAAATAAATTTATGAAGTTATACAAATATTATTTGGTATAATGTTTGAATACATTATAAGAATAATATAAATATTGTATAATAGAATAATATGAATAATATTATTTGTTTATAAATTAACTTATTGAACCAACCATAAGATGAGATTAAATAGAGCATGAGATGGCTAAACAAGGCTAGTGGCATTTGTGTAATTGATTCAAACCTTACACAAAGGGTTGCCCTAACCCTTGCCTATTTAAGGGGGGCTCATTTGGGAGAAAACTATGCCAATTTTCTGCCTATAACACTTGCCAAAATCAGCCCCTTTGAGCAGCCACATTTTTCCTTTATCCTTGACCGAAAGTTGAGAAGCTTGCTCTCTCATCTTCTCTTGTTAGGTTTAGCCACCAATAAATCAAATAGTTTGTTGATTTAAAGATCAAGAGGTGGTTGTATCTAAGCCTTGAACTCTACATCCATCTATCTAAGAGGTGTGGTAGTTCGTTGTTTAGGTTCAAGGTGAACCAAGAGGTGCTTCCAAGAGAACGACGGTTCCAAGAGATCTAGAAGAGAAATCGACTTCCCTCTAACAAGAGATTTGACAATCTCTTTAGGTATGAATTCTTATCTCATCTTATGTGAGAAATAAATTTATTTAATTTTATTTGAAGCACATGAGATGGTAGAAGAATTTATTTAACGTAATATTGCTTGCAATTGTCATACAAATAAGATCCGTTGTGTATTGAGCCAAGTGGTGATAGGAAAAATTTTAAATTCTCACCACATAGGCATACACATGAAATCCCTACAGTGACCACTCGGCGCGCTACAGTTTTGTTGTATCCACTAGTGGTTTGCAAAGGGGCAGCAGGTTTGAACTCGGTCCGGTTCGCCCGTGCCTGTTACCCGACCGGATTGTGCCCGTGGGAGAGTTTGCATGGGTACACGGGTGCGGGTATGAAACGGGCCGGACCCGATATTTAGGAAAAAAACCCGTCCTTATCCAGACCGAGCTATACCCGTGCCTGTCCGGACTGGTCCACGTACCCGTGAGCCCGTGCCCGTGCCTGTTGTACCCGTGCTTGTGAACCCGTGATATCTGGACCACTTTAATTTTGAAATTTTTCCGCGGATTCTCCATATACAATTTTTTTTTAATAAATATGTTCAATATGTAAAGCATGATTAATTGTTAAATGTAAATTATATATAAATTATTTTGATAAAATATTGTGAACTCTATAAAAATTTGTATATTATTATATATTTTTTAATATGTTGCATAATAAAAAAATAATGATATAATTTTAATTATTCAAAAATAATACCGATGTTACTAAATAAAAGTTTAGCAAATTCGGATATACAAACCAACCAAATTAATTTGTAACATTTAAGTTTATCCTTCAAATTAAAAGAACTAGGAACTTGTTATTTTATATTTTGAAAGAGATGATTTCAGTGTCTAATTTTTTTCGTCACAAGTTGTCACAAGGATTAATAGTATTTTCCTTTATTAGTCCTCCATACAATAATTTAAAATTTCTAGAAGTCACTCGGTTTATAATTATAGATATTTGGAATATCAATACAAAAGAAAATAACGATATCTTGTAGCAAAATCAGAATTTCTTTACAAAGAAAAAAATAAAAAATAAAAAAGAAAACCAGCCTACCCGTGAACCCGGACCAGACCGCTCTGTCCTCGAACCCTAAACGGGCAGGGCAAGGGTCTTCAAAATTAAACCCGTGATACCCGGCCCATTGTACCAGTTTCACCCGTGCCCGTGGATTTTGCCCGGCCCGGTCCGTCATGTCCGTTTACAAACACCTGGTGCTCACTATGGCCGACTATATATACCCTCCACTCTAAAATACTACATTTCTTGTGGGATTAAACCCTTCTTTGAATCCGGATACATCAGTTCCGTCCTTATTATTGGTTCTATTAACGAGTCCAGCCCAATTTGACTAAGCCCGCAAGGTGTAAATCAGCCCAATTCGTTTTACTTGTCTAAGTCATCTAACGCAATTCAATTACATAGTTGGTTCCAGTATTATTATTATTATTATTATTATTTTTATTTTTTTTACAAATTACATTAAAATTTCATATTTAATTATTGATTTATTTCCTATTTGAATTTTATTAATTAGTATTTATATCTTAAAGTTTAAATAATTCAATTATCCGACAATTATTCGTTTTATATCCGTATTCAAATCCGTATTCGTGGACTATCCATTCCATATCCGTATCCATATCCGTTTAAAGCGGATTTGATTTTAAATTTTGATATTTGTTTACTATCCGTATCCGTATTCATATCCGCTCATTATCTGATGGATGCGGATATGATATCAACATTATCCGCTCCGTTTTCACCCCTATTAAATGCTGTTATTTTATTCTGTCGATTTTTTTTAGTTAGCAACTCAAAAAATCGGAATTAAATAATTACCATCATTCAAGCCATATTTTAAAACCTACCACCCACGCAAATTCAGTTAGCGCATCAAATCAAATTGGTACGCATACTGAGGACGCACACCAATTCAGTGTGCCGACTTGATATGCGCACAAAGTTTTATACTATTTTATGTTTTGTGACAAATTAAGTACAAATGAATTGTATAAATGAATAGTGAACCTCGGTAATGGTGCACATCATATCTGCCAAATAAATGATGTACAATTCTGTGTGAACACATGCACCTTAGTAATTGGAACAAAGAAAAAAATCCTATTGTGCATACTTCCAAAAAGTAAATAAATTGTATATTAATTTATTGCAAAACAGAAAAAAAAAATTGGTGCACATACTCAACTGGCACACGGAATTAGTGCGCATCATTAGTCTGTGCACTATTTCAATTTGGTGCACCGACTGGATATGTATGGATGGATGGTATGATTTTAAATATGACTGATTGGGTGATAATAATTTAATTTTGATTTTCTGAGATGCTAATTAAAAAAAAATCGATTTATTCTGCCGCTGCAGCTAGAATATCTGGTTCTAACATAACCTCTGCGAATTAACCATGAAAAAATTTGAAGAAAACAGATGGGGCCTTGCTATACCCCTGAGTTGTCTGCATTCCTCAAGACGAGTTCGTGACATATATATCAATTATTTGTTTTATTTTTTTTTAGTTAAACAAGGCGCCATCCCCGTCTCTCCAGCAGGTTCAACTCTCTCGAAAAGTACTATAAGATGCTTAGGTGGAGGCCCTTTTTTTAAAAGAAAAAATAATAATAATAAAATTGCTTAAATGTAAATATCTTTGTAGCTTATATATATATAGCTCGTACCTAATATGTGCAAGTACTAAGAAGAAATAGTTGATTGTTTTGCTGCATAATAATTATGAACAACTTTTTTTTTTATTTGTTAGATTTGGT
This sequence comes from Carex rostrata, assembly GCF_964058835.1. NCBI lineage: Eukaryota > Viridiplantae > Streptophyta > Magnoliopsida > Poales > Cyperaceae > Carex > Carex rostrata. The sequence continues at coordinate 7,431,852 of NC_135925.1, forward strand.
CCGAATTTAATATTTATACATTGCAACATAAAAAACATAACAGAAAATATTTCTAATTAATATGGTACAACGGAGTATAAACCTAACTCTAAGTTGAAACTTATTAAGATACAATTACTCGGTTATATAACTTATTATTGAGTTGCCATGTATGGTATTCTTTTTGCTCTCTCTTTTCGCAGAGATATCACATTATCAACCCCTCTTTATAGTTCTCAAAGTTGAGTGTATGTTGGTTTTCTTCTTTAAATATTTTTCAATCAAACTATTTGATCTCATATGCTCTCAAATTGAAGTTTTTTATTTTCTTTAGTCGGTAATCAATTGAATGTTTTTATTTCAGTAAAATATCAGTTTGTTATCTAATATACAACTCATCTAAGTTATAAAAAAAAAATATAATACATGAACAATTTTATGTTTTTAATTTTGATAATCATTCTATTAATCATCACCAATTTTGGATGAGAAATTAAAAAAGCTAGAATAACAAACTGACTTCAACTCTATATAATAGCTTAAATCCAACTTTTTGTAGGAATAGAGAATAGGAAACTATTCTAGCTAATTAACCTTAATTTTGCTAGCTAATCAAATGTAGAATAGTGCCTAATCCCAACCTTTTCATTATTCTAGTTATTCTCACTTCATCCAAACTCACCTTAATATAATTTTCAATATAAATTTCTTTCATAAAACAATATAATAACAGGGAAAGTGCTTTCTTTTTAAAAGAAATTGGATTGTTGAATCTGAACATAGCACCTATGATGGTCTAATCTGAACACAGCTTTGTGACATGTCGCACGACAAAGATGGTCTAATCGGGGCAAGTTGTGAGGGAGTGCGAATTCGTTGTAAGGGACAACCTATATAATTGTAGGGACCTACAATCCCTTAGGATCAAAGATGGTCTAATCGGGGCAAATTGTGAGGAAGTGCGAATTCGTTGTGAGGTACAACCTATATAATTGTAGGGACCCTACAATCCCTTAGGATCAAAGATGGTCTAATCGGGGCAAATTGTGAGGAAGTGCGAATTCGTTGTGAGGTACAACCTATATAATTGTAGGGACCCTACAATACCTTAGAATCAAAGATGGTCTAATCGGGACAAATTATGAGGGAGTGCGAATTCGTTGTGAGAAACAACCTATATAATTGTAGGGACGCTACAATCCCTTGGGATGATAGCAGATTTATTTCCAAGACAAAATGATGTGACCATTCACATTTCAACCGTCAGAAGCTGACGATCGATGTAGGGATATATACGCCTACCAATGATATATCACCAGATTAAAGTTATACAGGGCAGTACAGAAATTTTTTTATAAACCATAATTAAATTTTTTTTTTTTACCAAATTAACATGATTATTATTTTTTTTCTAAAAAAAACATAAAGACCGAAATGTCATTTTGATTGGTCCTAGCCGTTTTCAGATATTTTGAGAAAAAAATACGATGAAAAATTGTAAAAATATCCGGGACCGAGTTGTCATTTCAGTCTTGAATGTTTTTTTGACATTTCGGTTCTTATGATTTTTATAAAAAAATAATATTCTTTGATAAAAATCTTTTTTCTAATTATGGTTTATAAAAAAAATTCGGCAGTACAGGCACAGCGCATGGGAAAAATGTTTCACCTCTGCCATGTTCATTACTTACAGACTGGCAGGTACTTACTAAATGCCAACCAAATCCTTTCTACAGTTTCTTAGATTTTATGTATGTAAATATTATTGATTGCATCTCAAAGGTTTTGTATAATCACCTTCATTTATTGTCAAGTTCATTTAATTAAGTGTATATCAAATCTACAAATTAATATTATATTTTATATATGATAGTATTTTTTTTAAATGTCAAGATTTTCAAAATAGTTGATTATCTCCCTCCTCCTAGCTATAAAAAACTTGCATATATTAACTTGAAATGCCATCTTATGGTGTCTCAAAATCCAATAGTTTAGCAAGTTACCTGTAAACCATTAGTAGAGGTGCTATCGGGTCGGGTCGGGTCCGGGTACTATTATATTTGGACCCGGACCCTAAAAGTGTTCGGGTCCAAATTTCGATCCATATACTTATTTGTTTCAAATCGGGTCGGATCCGGATCCAGATACCTATCTACCCGTAGATATTTCGGGTCCAGTCTTTCGGTTCCGGGTAGATAGATACCCGTAACTTGTTTGTGGATTATCGGGTCCGGTTCGGATACGGGGCGGTTCCGGATCCAGAGCGGGTATAGGTCACAACTTCAAAGTATTCGAGAAATTATTTATATTTAAATATAATTATAATTTCTTAAACATCTCATATAATAAATCATTACAATATAAATTAAAAACTACTGCAAAATAAAAATTATACTATTAATCATGTTTATAAATAATAAAATATATCATGCTATATAGCAAAATAAAAATAATAACTCTAAATTATTAGTTGGTTGTTGGTTGTTTGGAGTACTCATGGTGTAACAAAAAATATTGAATTCAATTTTTTGTTAATAGCTTTTGAATTCAGGAGGATGGAGGAGATATAATTTTTAGAAAGTAAAATATTAGAGATGATGATTTCCTTTTCTATAATTCAAAAAAATCTATGAATTGAATGTAATAGAAGAAAAAAAGGTATAAAATAAGCTGGTTATGGAAGAATAAATTTGACAATCATGTGTCATGTGTCGCATGTGTATAATATAGAACAAAAATTAAAGGGCGTAATTAAAGGGCCAGTTAAGGATGTAATTAAAGGGTAGTGTAAAACAGTAGCATAAATTTGGTTAAGTTTTATCAAATTATAGCTCAACTGAAATATATTATCTAACACAAAAACTTGATGTAGAGTTATTAATATATATTTTATCGGGTATTTATACGGGTATCGGGTCGGGTCCGGTTATGGGTCGGATAATTAAATGATACCCATATCCTACCCATTACAGTATCGGTTCCGGTTCGGATCCGGGTCGGATATTAAATTATTAATTTTGTACCCATACCCATAATTTAATCGGTTATATTTTTTAAACCATACCCTATCCAAATTAATCGGATCCGGGTCGGTTCCGGGTCGGATCCGGTTCGGTTCCGGATCGGATCCGGGTAATCGGGTAAAAGTAGCACCTCTAACCATTAGTACAAATTTAATTATACAAATATACAAATATGGAAAAAAAAATCAAGCAGTGTGAAAGCAACCAAGAATAAGCCACAAGGAGAGACTTGCGGTGTCTCCAAAGAATAGGCTCTCTCTCTGATCTCTAGTAGCCATATCAAACAAATCTCTATTATATGTTCGAGTTACAGCGATTTTCAACTTGAGGTTCTTTTTTTTTTGTGCGGAGAAAACGCCCGTAGGCTTTTTAATTTCTACCTATAGTCTCTGTAGATAGGATATGTGAAGCCCTAATCCTTCCATCTGTTGAGCCTATCCTTTTTTGCTAAGAAACCAGCCTAAGTGTTTTGGCTTCTGGACACATGGCTGCATTTGAAATCCATTCTCGATCTGAATATCCCTCAGACTTCAAACGCTTCTTGGCGGGTTCGCTTGTTGACACACCTTTGCCAACTCCTCACTGTCAGTAAAAAAGATACAATTTGCCATTCCCCAACGCTGTACCAGTGTAATTAGTGTCTCTTTCATGGCCCATGCGTGATGCCTCTGTTTGTAACGGGCAGCAGGACGTGACATACCTGCAGAGAAATATAGTAGGAGTTCACTGAATAGTGCATATACCTGAGAAAAACTGAGACACTCAGTAGTTCAACTTGAGGCCTTGCTTTCCAGAGAGGTTGCACTGTTCAAAATTTGTTGGCATATCGATCTTACACTATTTTTAACAAGAAAGAGGTTCTACAATTTTCAAATTGACAACATGTATACCAAATAAAATGATGACGCTGATGGTCTTTTCACCAACAAAAATATAAGTTTTGTAACACAACTATAATTTTCACGACTCAACAACAGAAATAACAACAACAATAACTAATTCTCTCAGTTGATCTCACATCTCCCAGTGAACTAGCTAATTAAATTAATGAGATCGATTGCACTATATTTGTCGGAATTTATTGACTAATATAATACTATATCTTGATTTGAAGCAATGACTCTAGGTACATCTAGATCTAAGATGAATATATCGATAATAACAACTTTTCTAAATTTATTGGGAAAGAGTAATGGATTTAACTTTTTGTCTAGATTTTTTTGCGAGGATTTCGCAATGTGATTTTCCATTTGGTATTGCTACTATTTAAGGATTTTTTTTTTTTTGAAAACCTAATAGCGGCTATCAGGTCGGTACAGAGAAGAAAAAATAAAATTACAACAATAGATACACAGCCCTATTAATTAAACCCAGACCACTGTACACCACACTACCAGTTCCTATACAAGTTCTTGATCAACAATACCGCGACCACTGTATACTCTCTTGTACTGCTCTACGCGCCAAAACCCTTGGTTGACACCATCGTCTCTCAAAAAATTCAACGGTAGTTATAGGGTACACCCAATCTGTAAGTTAACTTGGTTTCTATATATGAAACGGGTTATATGCCTTATTTCAAAAAAAAAAGGGTACACCCAATCAATTTATAGTCATTCAAATCGATCGAGCCATGCATACCAATTCATTAATTTTGTAATTAATGGTTTCATCAATTATCACAACAAGTAATTAATTAGAGACTGTACATGCCTACATGACCGTTGGTCAATTAAACCAGTAGTACTGCCCTAATTACACTAAACTATGTTTTATGATTTGCCGATCTATTTAAAGAAAGTATTTTGTTATAATATTTTCAACATTATCCCCTCATTTTTCACTCGGTATTGCTGCGTCCGGCAACGAGACATTGACTATTAGAAGCACCATATATTTTATAAGTTTTCCATGAAGAAATGTAAATTCTTTTTTTAAGACGAACATGAGCATGAATTCTGCTCCTACGTATTAGTAAAATGCAGTGTTGTAAATAACGGTATGCGGTTGTTAGACGGACGGAGTACCGCCAAGTGATTAATCGATATATGCGGCTGCTTAATCAGAATTATACGGACAATTAATCGTTTTCATTAAAATTGTATGTATATATTTATAATTTATTAAAAATGATTTATTTACCTTATCAAACTTACCAATTACCAAATAAATTTGATTTAACTTAATTCTATTATTATAACATGACACTACCCTTATTTCTTCTCAACAATACATACACACTTTACATGTGTAAGTACACATTTATTTAATCCAAAAATAAATTTGAGAATTAAGCTTTTTTAAATAGAAGAATTAATCAATTTCAAAATAAGTAAATGAAAAAACATATATAAAAAAATATTGGATGTATATCCAAGCACATATAAAACTACAATATAGAGTTTATGAAATTTATTGTCACACATAGTCACAGAATAAACAAAATAATCGGGAATAATCACTCGATTAATCGGAAAAATCTGCAAACAGACCTCCGATTAGTATATTCGTAATGATTTTGCCACCGTTAACGATTAAATGTGCATTTAATCGGCCATGAAGACCATTTTTACAACACTGGTAAAACGTACTGAAGTGCAGGGTGAAGCATTACTTATGTCTCAAATATTATTGATATATAATATTCATGTTAAGCTTTTAAATCATGCAAGGTTGTATATTAATTTTTTTATTACTCTTTCCACTTTTATAAATATTCTTAAATAAATATTTTAGTGTAATAAGTTGTTACACATTGATCATTATATATCATCCTGGTGAATCTGGGAAATAAGATCATATACCTGTAACATTGTTTCGAGATAATTAAATCAGAAATTTGGAGCAACACAAACAAAAAAAATAATTAAGAAATTCAATAATTACGTAAATTATCGTTTGGAACAATTAATATATTGGTTTTTTATTTTATTACTATATTTGTATTTACTATTATATATAAAAAAAATATTCCATTAAGGTATATTGAAAATTTGGCAGAATATTTTTTTAATTTCGCATAGAAAAAAAAGAAAATATAGTACTATTTAATATGGGCTAGACCCCCTAATAATATTTATTTGGCATAAATGCTGCAACAATTTAAAATTTAAATCTTATAGTGTGATCTTGTACAGAATTCTAGTTTTGTTCTCTACATTGAATATACCAAAAAGTTCAACTGATAGTCAAAATATTAAGTTCAAATATATAAAGTCCTACGTTCATATTTATATAAAAAGATAAATAGTTATATCTGTATTAACATTTGCCAATATTTTTTTTTCCCCTAGCTTGTAGCCGCGCGCCTGTAGTTCACAAATGAGTTTTAATTTTGTTGTGATCCCTGTAATCTAGCAGCACCATATATAAATACATGTATCCTGCATATATATACGTAGATTCACATCACACATATTTATAGATAAATAACTACTAATTAAGAACCTGATCAAGAAGAACTAAAGTACTTTTTCAAAAGAAGAAGAACTAAAGTAGATAAATATCAGTTCCTCGTAAAATCATATATAGTCTAGGGTGAGGCTATATATATATATATGCATATAGAGCGAACATTGGTTTGTAATATGTATTAATATTTTCATTTACAAAATTTAAATAGTCAATCTCAACCGTTTAATATGCATGATTATCATATGAACATGTATACTTGTAGATCGTATTTTACATTTTTCTTTTAGAAATTTTCACCATCTTTTTTAGATAGGTAGAAAATCATTTGATCTAAAGATTCTATACCTTTCAAAATTAATGCTATTTCTAGATATCTAAAAAAATAGTAAAAAAAATTAGAAACATATATAAATTTATTCTGCGAGGACATTTTCATAATATAAACGTCCATAATATTGTTTAAATGAATAAATATTTGCAACAGATTGCATATTCACGGATGGAAGAAACTCTTTATTGAGCTGAACCGTACATGCACATAATATATAGTATCTGCGTTGCAATATTTATATATATCGATCATAGAAAAAGAAATATTTATGGTTTAAATTTGTCATAAATTATTTCACAAATTTGCCAATATGAGAAGCAATACTTCATTTGTTCCATCATCCGTTCTTCAATGAAATCCTGGAGCGTCTTATAGTGGTGGACTGGTTCCATCAAACGTGAGCCCCATGTGTATTCTTGGAAGATGAGCCCACTGCAACATAAACATTAAATTAACAAAAATTAAGATTTACAAATTGACGGAAAATTACAGTACACTAAGCAAGTAATAGTTTTAATTAGTGATTATTGGCTCTATCAGCCGACCGGCATGGAATGCATGCATGCAAAACAAGAAAATGTAGGTTCTATTAATTAATGCACCATTAATCAATCATACGCTTTACATACTGTCAACATGGCGGGCATGTGTTTGTTGGGATGTTGAGGCTCTTAATTTGTGTTTCATTAATTATATTTTAAGTTCCATGCACTTTGTACAAGTAATAATTAAAGACGCCAATTACATTTCTTACTATTATTTGAGAAACAAAGAATGAAATTAAAATATTAATTAGTTCTTGTTTCAACGGTACATATAGCAAGGTGTAAATTTTCATGACTAGAAAATTGAAACAGATTGGCTTAGGAGATGCAATTTATATTTTCTGGAGGGTATCTTCTTCTCAAGGTTCCTTTTCCTTGTTGCTAATTTAATTGATTTTTTGTTCTTTCAATGATGATTTTCCTGGAGTTAATTCTCATGAAAGATTGTCTGCTGTCAGAGAGCTGCACTTTCGAATGCAAATTTACAACTTAGAGACTTCTCTTTTCGTTTTAGTATTAGGGTTTTTCGTGGTGGGGATTGGATTTTGTCCAAAGGGCTTTGGATAAAGTTTCATCCAAAGTCAAAATTAAACGTCTGATTTGCATCGAGATTCGTACAATCATATTTAAAACTTAATAAACTTAAATGACTCCTTGAATCTAAATATTTATACAAATTTTGATGCAAATTAGACGGTTTGGATCAGGTTTTGGATGAGACTTTGTCCAAAGCCGTTTGGACAAAAACCCCACCCTTTTTGAATAGCAATAAAAAAAGTTGAGGTTAAATATTAATCGAATATTTAGGAATAGAAGTTTAAGATGTTTTATTTGTAGGTAAATGTATAATTGTATATATCATCATCAAGTACAAGTATTTTAAAAATATATATATCAATGCATCTAAAGTGCAAATAAGATAATGCATCTAAACTTCTCAACACTTTGCAAAATATATATAGGTATAAATATTTGTGCATTCATATATGACAATTTACATATTAAGTATAGAATAATTATAACAAACCCCCCACTCCCATCCCCCCATTTTCCCCGCACTCTCTCTCTTCCTTAACTGCCATATATCCCCCCACTAATTTCCCTAAAAGTTTCCTTTTATCCCCTCACTAATTTCCCTAAAAGTTTCCTTTTATCCCCCCACTAATTATAAGAACCCCCCCCCCCCCCCCCCCCACTCCCATCCCCGCATTAATTATGCATTCCTCTACTAACAATTTCCGCGTTAATTATTGCTTTAAAAACAATATGCGCATTAATTATACTGTTCTCTAATAACAATTACTGTTAATAAATGCTTATCTGTTAATTGATGTTCAAAAAAGTATTTATCATTATTTCTGAGAAGTATTTACCCTTGTAACATAGAGTATTTATCCATGTAACATAGAGTATTTATCATTATGTCTGAAAGTATTTATCATTGATGTTTTACTGTAAGTTGCAATTATGTCTAAGAAGTATTTATCTATGCAATACAAAGTATTTATCCATGTAACATAAAATATTTATCATTATGCATGAGAGTATTTATCATTGATGTTTTACTGAAAGTTGCAAATATGCCTGAGAAATATTTATCCATGTAACATAAAGTATTTATCCATATAATGTCAAGTATTTACCCATGTAACATAAAATATTTATCATTATGTCTCAGAGTATTTATCATTGGGTGAGAGGATTGTTTATTTAATGGTCTCCAGTTGTGCGGGGACGATTCAAAAAAAAAGAAATTTTGTGCGGGAACAATTAATGGATTGATTTATTCTTTCATAAATAGAGATCATTGCATAGGGTTTAATACCTGATAAATTCAAGTTAAATACTTTGATGCTTCAAGTTAAATACTAACAGTTTTTTAAACGTTCATTAATGATTGAGCGGTCCCCCCATGTTTAATGGTCCCCAGTTGTGCGGGGACGATTCAAAAAAAAAAGAAATTTTGTGCGGGGACAATTAATGGATTGATTTATTCTTTCATAAATAGAGATCATTGCATAGGGTTTAATACTTGACAAATTCAAGGTAAATACTTTAATGCTTCAAGTTAAATACCCGCAGTTTTTTAAACGCTCATTAATGATTGGGCGGTCCCCCCATGTTTTTTTTGGCAGTATCTGCGGGGATAAACCTGCGGGGATTGTTATCACTGTCCTTAAGTATAAACACTTTTGAGGTGCAATAAAGGATGTAGATATGAAATGCAAGAATATATATAATTTCTCGTAGATTCTTTTGCCTCACAGCTAGTTCAATTATATAAAGCAATTCATGATCATATCTTGTATTGTGTTTTACATATACAGAATATATTTTCTATATTTAAGCATATTTGTCAAAGAATCATATATGATCAGAAACTTGACTTAAAATTTGATACCTGAATTTATTTTAACTGTTAATATCAACAGCTAAATTAACTAAAACTATACAGGACCTACTATAATTAATGTACATGCATATTGATTATTACCAAAAAAAAGAAGAAGGAAGGAAATAATGGAATATTAATTTTATGCGCTGTCCAGTTTTGCGTGACCATTTTCACTTGAAGATTTATTGAAACATTTCTTCCATATTGGATTATAGAAAATGGATAATTTAAGCATACATTCAACTTTTATGATATTTATATAAAAATATTATTCAAAATTAAAAATAAAATAAAATTGTAGGTATGTTGACAATTATTTAGATAGTGTATATCAATTTTGAATCAATTTAAAATTTTATTGGACGTTCATCACAAGTCATTAACCTCCACAGTTAATTTTTTTGAAATAGTTTGAGGGAAGACTAAATGTCTTCCAAATTGATCCAAATAGGATGTTCATGATATTTAACAAATGAAGAACATATCTATAATTTACTATTATAATAATTAATTTAAATAATATTATTCAATATATATCCCATAAAATGAAAGTATATATGCTAGAATTACCCAATACCCATGAAAGATATACTTGAGGAAGACTAATAAATAAAATAAAGGCATGCTACAATTTTAGTAATTTCATGGCATGGACACACAAAATTTAACCCCGACCAATTATTCTGATAATCTCTTCCTTTGATCAAACTTTTGTTGCATATTTCTGAGACAACTATATATATTTTAAGAATACTTACGGGGAGTTATCCAAAATTTCTAAAGATTATTGGTTGAGTTTACCAGAAATGGAGAATTATATACCTGCATTGTATTGAAAATATATTGCTTACATTTTTCGCTGCGGCGCTAAATGCCTCTCGATGGCTGATCTCCGGATTGCTTGCTTTTATCCTTTGTATTTCCTCCCTAATTAAATACAGGAAAATGAATCCGACAAGGAAAAAGCATTTGGTGCAATTGAGGAATGATAGTTTAATCCACGTTGATCAATGTTCACCCCAAATTTGCAAAATGAAATACAAAGTGAATATATAGTAGAGTTTACTTGATGAATTTGTTATAAGCTGAAGGAACACGCTGTCTCTTCTCAGGAGCTGTCAAGGGCCAAATGAAACTATGTGAATGATTATATAATGGTCGAGATCTTGATAACTATATTAATTTTGTTTCAGATCCGTACGTATTTAACATGAGTGTTAGCATTATTACCCGTTGTATATACTTCTAATTAATATATGAATATTGGCTTTGTTCAGGTACCAAAGTTATTTATGAAAGATACTATATATTATTTCTAGACTAATGGGCCATCATGCATGCATATATGACTTATGGTGTGATTAGTTTGAAGTTTCCATTAAGGCACTAAAATGATAAATAAGAAGTTATAAAATATCTTATCTAGCTCTTACGACGTACGTATTGGTAAAGTTTCCGGTAGATCATTTTGCATAGGGAGAACCACTGGCAAACGATGGTTTGTAACTGAAAAGTTAATATCTCTAGGAGAGGTTACACAGAAGTCTTTGTTCGGTACCTGCATGAATTTTATAGACCATGCATGTTAGTGATGCTACTGAGTGAGAGATGCTTTAATATAATTCATATAGCCAAAGTAAATACTAAATATATAGAAAGAAAAAAACTAGCCTATTGGGAAGCAAGACCATACATATCTGTAATTATGTATATGTAATTATATAGAAAGAAAAAAGTAGCCTATTGGGAAGCATAACTGGGAACTATTTATATAGATATAGGAGTGCTAGAGGCTTGCTAGATCATGCTGAAGCATACTGTGTCCTCCTTGCATCATTATTTACTAAATAGCTTGCATTACAAATAGATAAGGTTTATTGTAAATAATTTTTTATTTAATATATTTCGTTGCCGACAAATTGGTCGACAACCTTCAAAAAAAAAGAGGGACAATTCAGATGAAAAACTACAGATAAAGATTTTAATTTTTCGTGGGGCCTAGACATTTTGTGAAGACACAATATGAAGCTGATATATATATAGCTTCCTTGTAGTTCTGTTAACAATTCTGACTTCTCAGAAAGTGTCTGCCTTCATTTTTGTGTGTTTTCTGGCAGGCAGACAGCACAATGGTTTCACTAAAAAAGATACCATTTAATTATTGAAGTTTGTGGTTATTTTCCCATTTTATTTTTTTTGCTTTCAACATGTTATTGCGAGCTTGTAGTATCCTGCAGAAATTAATTGCTTGGTAAGTGCCCACAAATAATTGCATTTCTAAGCTATGTGCATGGTCAGTGCCCACAAATAATTGCATTTCTAAGCTATTACAAGCATAGTAGTAAATGAGGGTTAAAATATTGCATGTAGCTGGTCTAATTAACAGCATGTACTCCGTGCGGATAGGTTAATACAAACATTAATTCATTGACCTGTTGATCTTGAACAGCAAGGGACTGAAGCAATGGTGCCATGTTAACTGACAGTAGATTTGTGCAGTGTCCGCATCGCACCGTCACCATGTTGAACAAATAGTCTCGTGGTACACTGACCTATATTCACAATTAATTAAAAACTTAAAATCAAACAAACAATATCTATGCACTTTATAAACATTATTATTAGGTAAGAAAGACTTCAATAATGATCTTAATTAGCTTGTAGCTAGTACAAATTGTAAAATGAATAATATGAGGTAACTTTGGAAAGAAAAGATTAATAGTACTCACAAATAGTGTCGAACAGTCTAAAAGAAGTTTGAAATATTGTGACATTGTATATTGATTAAGTACAGCATACAATATATACATAAGAGCAGTAGATTGTATTTTTGTTCCACTAATTGAATAAACGATAAGATTAGATATGGAATGCTTCTAATGGGAAAATAGTTTACAATGATACAAAATATAGAACTCTTGTTGCATTCTCTCAATCCCTACTTCAGGATTGAGAGATAAATCCTGGCCCATTTTTATCACGCACAAAAAAGATTGTTTATAATTTAATCTCTCGGTATTAGTTCATTATCTTATATCATAGAAAAACTAAACCGTTTACTTCTCTCGGTATTAGAATTAAAAGTCTTAACTCAACCCAGATTGTATCGAGTTTTGAACTTGCATCTCCCATATGAGAGACACTATCTATTACCACGTGTACTAACTAGGTCATGGCCAAGTATAGACTTATATATATGTACTAATGACTTTCTTAATTCAACCGTAAGATGTCATATTAACAATAATAGTTCAAGTATGAAGATTTGAAGTTGTCACCTGAATCATATCTCATCACAATCCTAAACTAAAAATGAAAAGTAAATTAATAAACGCATGTGGACTTTGTAAAATAGCTAGAACAAGCACCTAATGACATATTACATGCAGTCAGAATGCAGGCCCAAACTTCCTAGCTACTCTAGAAGCTAAACCTGATATATAGATATATTGTACATAGATATATGGTCATATATAATCATGTGTTGTTGTTTCTTATATTTGAAAATGGCACATGCACTTATTACTATAGCATCACTCTTATTAGTATGATGAGGAAGAGGAGATTTTAGCAACTACAGTTGGAGCTGCAGTAAAGAAATTAGATGAAGATATAGTAGGATAGCTCGTGCAATGTCCCCACTGCTAGTGCTTGCTCAGAGTGTCTGACTCTTCACTTCATGAGAATTAATGAAAGTCCTTGAGCTACAGAGCCAGTCAATGTTATTCCATCTTATATGTGATAAAAGAGAGAGGAAAATGACCTGACATATATATATACAAAGACTGTTTCACATTCGCCTCTGAGTGAGTAAAACGTGGTTGAGACAGACTATGCGTGGTTAATGGTTTTGCTTTTATCACTGAAATCAAGCCAAGAGACAGAGAAAGAGAGTACTTGGAATCACTTTGGTCATGGGACTAGAGAGAGAGAAAGAGAGAGAGAGAGAAGGGGGGAGGTGGGGGTGTTGTTACTTTTAACGAGGGAAGCGAGGCACTACTTTAAACGTAAAAAGGCATACAAAACATAATTTTGGTAAGATTAGAAACAGACAAGCGTACACGTGGTAACATAGACATGATAGTGCTTCTGACCGGATGAAAATGTAGCATTATGATATTTTTGGTCAACCACGCCATGAAAATTGATGCAAGATAATAAAGGAATACAACGAATAATTCAGAAATATTACAAAATTAACCTCCACTAACAAAAACTTGTATATCTAGCTTTTCTCCTTTGTTTTTGAAACTGAGTACGAGATCTAAAAGCTAGAATAGTTAAACAGGTGATCAATCATTTCAAAGAAAAATGAAATTTTATTTCAAAGAGAGAGAAACAATGAGCAAATTATTTATGAACATATGTACACTCCTTTATGGGCAAAGAAATAAATATAACAGACACAATTTAGCAAAGAGCGTATGTACTATGTAGCTAGTCCAGAATAAATGAGAGAGAGAGAGATCCAGCTTATATGTAATTAATATTTGTGCGTGTGCGAGAATTGCAATGGTAAGTTTATAAAAAATATTCTTAAAAAGGAAAAAATATACAAATGTTCGTACGTACATAGAAGTGCTTTTATTTTGGTTCCAATTAGCAAATTCACAAGAACTAGAGGAAATATATGCATGAAATAATGCTCTCAAAGCAGTTAATGGAGTTCAAGCAGAACAAAAAGAAATAAAATAGTCCAAATTGTAAAAGGATTAAATCCAATTAGCTAGTCTAGCAGCGATCTTCAAAAACTTAGAAAAATATATAATTACTTCTTTGCTATCAATCATCAAGAGGAAAATCCCATGAAATCTCATAAATATTCCTAACCCAAAAAGGAAAGTTTAATTCGCCATTATAAATTAGATTATGTACACAATTGTTTAGTCTTTTTCATTTATTTTCAGATTGAGATCTATCATGTCAAGACCCAATTTTGTGAGAGAGGAAAAATTAAGAGAGGTGAGTAATACCGCCAGGATGGTGCTACAAAAGTTGCAGTTAACGTAGCAGACATGCTCCGATGCAATTTGGCCTGACATTTTTTTTCCGATCATTAGAGAGAGAGAGAGAGAGAGAGAGAGAGGAGAGAGAGGGAGGGAGGAAGGGAGAGATGAATTAGGGTATGTTAAAGATCTAGGTAAGTACTAGTAGCTTTAGCTTTCCTCTTTGCCTCTAGTTTCTTTTGGTTTTGGGATCAGCTGGTATGACAACAACAAATGTCATTTCGCTAAAACTTCACTAATTCCAGCCAATTTCTCGCTTTTGGAAGGGATGGAACGAAAAGAAAAGAGCTATATATTTTCATCCTACCGCTTGATGGAATTGTTAATCCTTAATTATGCAACATTAAAAATTTCAATGGTAAGAAAATTATATATTTTATAATTCAACAATTTATCTGAAAGTGTTACGTAAGTAGTTTTTAAATTATTTTGCAAGTGATATGAACATATACATCTATGTAATTACAAAAGAATGTTGTTATTACTAACTCTATAAAAATAATTTTTTACCATGTCAACAAAATTAAAATTTTAGGAGCATATATTACATGAGCCAATTTAACTCCCGATAAGAATACAATATATATATATATATAGTTTCCTGCAAGATTTTGATATGTATATTATATATATTCAAAAGATTCAAATCGAATTGATTGTTTGAACCTTAATTAAAACTTGAGATGTTTTAGTTAAAGTGTCTCAATTAAGGGTAAAGTACATGCATAACATGTGAACATTACTATTTTATATTATCAATGCATAAATTAAGAATAACAATTCATCTTAATTAAACTAATTTATACGACTAATTATAATTTAGTTTCTTTTAAACATACGTGATAAATATATGTTTGAAATAACTCAAATCATATTTAATATATAGAATAATGTTATTTATTAATTAGATTTTAAACTGGCTTCGGATTCGGATCATGCAAGATTCAAATACATGATAGATCATATCTTGGTCAATTTTCAAGATCTATGCGATTTAATATATTTTTGGATTCATATGCAGATTCATTCGTATGAATTTAATTAACTGAAATTTCGGACCATTACCGGTAAACCGGGGACCAAGAATCTACTAAATTCCGACATCAAGGTCTTTAAGATGTAAAAACACAGAGTGCGGGTGGTACGAAAGGGACACTACTACAAAAAAAATATATTTTATATCGGTTGAAATCGCGTTCCATCATCGGATTTCGAACCGATGTATATCGCCCCGATAGGAAATGTACACATCTATGCTATCAGATAAAACAGATGGCGTTAATCAATATACCATCGGCAGTGCACCTTTAGCCATCGGGTTCGACGAACCCAACGCCATCGCTTTTGTTTCGCCAACTGATGACAAATGTGATTAATGCTGTCTACTGAATTTCAATAGCCGATTGCAATAGTGTCTTGCACCATCTGTTTTGTCTGTGTTGACATTGGTAAATCCTAGAATTCTAGCAGGTCATTAATTCCTGGGCCGATGGTGATGTATATGTAATTATTATTATTTTTTATTATTAATTCTCGTATTACAGGCTAGCCTAGCCATTTTTTAAAAAAAGTTAGCAAAGCAAAGATAAACATGCATGCACTCATTCCATACCCATCTCTGAACCAACAATTAATATATATACACACAAGTACTCCAATATATAGTATATATCAATCCATGCCACAAGCAATATATAAAAAGAGTTTACAACAATTATTAAACATACAACCAATAAACACAACAATAGTTCATTGTACCAGAAAACTAATTGTTCTTACCACAATTATTAAAACCAACAACAAATTAATTAAGTGTTTGAATACAAGAACCTAAAAACAATAACTATTTCAAACTACATACAACAACTTGTCAAATCCTCCCACCACTAAGTACATGCACGATAACTAAACTGATGATAATTCTAAGAAGAACTTACACCATTGGATACGGATGTCATGTAATTCGTGTTCTTTGTACGACGTTTTGGATAGACGACACTGCATGAATAGATGAAAACATATGAATAACATAAATAATTAAGAACTTAAATCTGAAAGGATGATAGAAATAGGTGATTGACAAACCTTTGAAAAATAACGTGCATAATTTTTGATGAGCGTCTCCATGTTCTTCATTAGATAATACTCGGACTCCCGTAAATTACTTTGTGTAGGGATTTGATCAAATGTGTATTGTTTAAAACAAAATCTAATTAGTAGTGCAATTGGAACTTCAAATAAGTTGCAAGGAAATACTCGATTAAAATATTTCTCACTTGAAACATTCTGGCCTCGAGTGCTCTTCTCCCTGACGTGTGTTGACCTCCATGGGAGATGTATGACTTAAAAGCCCTAGAATTATTAAATGTCAATATACGGTGCATACCTAGAAGTAGTCAATGGGAAGTACTTTGTAATTTAAATTATATGTATTTTGCTTACTACTGTAACACAAGAACAATGTAAAACTCCCGGTCATTATTATTCGGCACCGGGTCCAGCAAGTAGGCAACATTTTGTCTTGGGATAGTAACAAGAAGTCTCCAATGTTCCCTACAATTTAAGTAATAAAATTATATTCTTATCATGTTAAGAATAAATAATAAACATGGGTATAATTAGCAACTTACACATCTTTGTAGCATGATAAGAATACAAGATTCTTATCCTGTAACTTCAACAAAGAATCATCCAAGTACGAAAGGGAATGTTCACCAGCATATTTAATAGCTGTGTCGCTAAGCTGACTGGGATCCAGGAAACCAATGTCAACATTATTTTGGGCACCTTTAGGAATTAGTTTCATGCAATACCTGAAAATAGTCAGTGTCAGAATGAAATAAAGGAGTTGATTATTAAAATAATAGATCTGTTTATAATAATAAATACTCACACCGTCTAGACTTGGATAATAGAGACGTCAATATCGTTAAATGCCATAAAATCACGGAGATCTTTGAAATTCACTGTTATATGAAAGCTCTCATCCCGTAAAGCTCCCGGCCCGATAAAGAGGCAGAACGCTCCTCTTTCGGATAGTGGCATTGCAAGATATCTGTCATGCAGTAGTTGGAATTTCAGGCCCAGTTCGTCCAATGCCTCGTGATTTACAAGCGGGACCCGACCCCGTATTCCTTCTACAGGTACTAGCTGTCTCGGTAGCACCAATTCAGTAATACTCTTACTGGTCATCTCATTAATCCCATCAATAGGCTCCTATCATGTATGATAGAATAGAGACAGAGAGATAGAATAGAATGAATCAATTGTATTTCATCATTAGTCTGAATCAATTATACTTTAGCTGTTTATATAGCCATTAGCTTTACATCATAGCAGCATATAACTAACTCTATGGTTACAGCTATAACTAACTACACTAACAGCTATTACTAACAGCCATAACTAACTTATAAAAGAAACAATGAATAAAAGACTATAGACTAGTCTTGACAATGTACATATGATTGTATCACTTTCGTGTACATGTAGCAACTTATTTAGAAAAACACTAATTTATTCAATCATGTGCCTTACCTTAGTATAGTTTGGGGAATCAGCTTCTTGGTTGGCATTTGGCTTTGCTCTAGCTAATATTCAATCCCTTGTTCTTCTTGCATTCCTCCTAACAGGTCTTGAATTGATGCAAATATTCAAAAATAAAATCTATGTAATTGGATGTCAAGGAAAGGTCGTTCTTAAATATTTCATGTTATTGAAGAATTAAAAATCAATAAAATGTCAAATTAGAAAATTTTACTCACACATCCAAACCAGCATCACCGTCGGTGGTAATATGAATTCGTTATGGATCAGCGACCGGCCTTCTCAGTCTTTTCGAAAGTGGTAAATAATCTTGGACCGGCATTGCTGAAATTAAATTACAAATCAAAGAGTAATGAACCTTCAAAACTACAAATTAATGTTTGAAAAAAACTAAAGATCTCTAAAACTAAACCCTATAACCATATTATCCTAAAAACCCCCAAACTAGTAAACCCTAGAAATTAAGATATAGATAGAGTGTCAGTTGCATGATCTTTACGACAGAGAGCGCTCGATTGGTGTTTTTGAGGTGGCAGACAATGAGTGTTATTGTCAAGACGGAGTAGCAGTGGAGAAAGCGAGCTACCTCGATATGATCATTAATTTTGAGAGTGCGCTAGAACACTCTGTGTTGTTGGATATATATTTTTTTGAAATCCTAGCTCTCCCTTTACGTAGTGATGGTCAATAGTGCCACCGATGGCAGTATGTGGATAAATACGGTAGATAAATGCAAAGAGTATGCGCGTATTTATTAATATAACAATGTTGGATTCAACTCCTCTCTGATACCGTAGAGGATGGGCCAATTTATGGTTTGAGATTAAATTTCATCGCTTTGGAATTCAGACTAGCAGTATTATTGGACTTTATGATTCCTGCCAAGTTAAAAAGAACGGTCTAGATCCATTAATTGTAATAGATTCCCTTGTACAGTATTGAATAGAATGTAAATTTGAATTAATCCACATAAATTCAAGCAATATTTACTAATTAATTTATGTAACTGTGTAATTAATTTACATAAAAGTTAACGAGTCATGCATGCAATTAATACAAGTAAACAATATATGAGGAGGGATCCACTTACAATTAACATTTGTTGATATATGTTTCTTATAAATTGATATTTCTTAGGCAATAGGTAAATAATTGTAAAGAAATATTAATTGTATGTGGATCCCTCCTTATGTGAACATGTTTCGTTGATATTTTTTTATAAATTGATATCTCCTAGTGATTTTTCAATTCTAATATTGGAGTTCACTAATTCAATACAAAGAGCTTGACAACACCAATTGAATTGTACATACAAGCAACATTTACTTAATTTATCTAAATGTGCAATTAATCCGCATAAAAGTTATCGAGTTGTGCATGCAATGGGTAAACAACATATATATATATATATATATATATATATATATATATATATATATATATATAGATAGAGGTTGGCTATGATCAAAGTGGTAGTTCCTGAGCTTTGGTGCTACCAATTCATTTTTCAATTTTGAAAGTACAAAACGTCGATCCGAACCGTTCAAGTTGTTCTCCATATTAAATTGTGCTTGGAGACCAAATTTTACATTTTTCTGAATTTATTTACTATTTATTAAGCCACTTTGAAAATCGCTGATCCAACGGTGGCTTAACAAAACAGTAAAATCAGCAACCACCGTTGGATGAACAATTTTGTAAAATACTTAATAAATAGTAAAAAAATTCAGAAAAATGTAAAATTTGGTCTCCAAGCACATATTAATATGGAGAACAAGATGAATGGTTTGGATCGGCCATTTGGATTTTAAATTTTAGATTTATGGTCCAATGCACAAACCCCTCTATGCATTGCAATGCACCATAGCCCATCTCTCTCTCTCTCTCTCTCTCTCTCTCTCTCTCTATATATATATATATATATATATATATATATATGAGGAGGGTTCAAATGCCTCCATTTTGTGTGCCTCCATCATGCCTCCATTTATAAAAACTTAAATAACTCAAAGTTTAAAACTTAAACATCAAAATAAAACCGTTAGATGTAATCTATGTTATTTTCTCTATTTGCCCATAAAAAATTATCACATTTTGATTTTGCTTTTATATGAATCAATAAGTTGAAAAAATCAATGTCTAGAAATTATCCACATTTGTATACATTTTTACAAGCTCAAAATGACAATCAAAACAAAGTTGAAATGCCATAATTTTTTACATGTGCATAGATAAAATGATATAGTTAATATCCAACGGTTTTATTTTGAATTTTAAGATTTAAATTTTGAGTTATTAAAGTTTTTAAAAATAGAAACATAATGGAGACACAAAAAATAAAGGTATTTGAACCCTCCCCTGTATATATATATCGCTATTAGTTCTTTTTGGACTCTCTTTTCTCTTCGAATTTTCTCTAATTTTTTACGAAACATTCGTTTGTAATTTTCTGCAGCCAAGCTAGTGTTGACAAGAATGTGGTGACAAAGTACAAAGTGAGAGAGGGTGCAAATTTTTTTAGTTGTATTTAACGCAATGTTTGTCCACAGAACATCTACGATACTGGAAGCGAGAAAAGTGTGGCGACCACGTGTGTTGATCTTACAGCCCAATCAACTTGGAACACGCAGGCATGCGATTTTGCCTCTCGAGTCATCTATGAACATTTTCCGTGTAGTTTTAAGTATTAAAGGTGCAAAATAATTAATAATAGACTCGCCACACAACAAGTAGCTTAGTAGACGCACCATATACGGAAGTCGGCTAAATTTTTTTTTGCAAACTTACCGATGAATAACTCTGAATTAGGGCTGTAAATGAGCCCAGTTCGAGGGAGTTATCTCTAACTCGAACTCGGCTTGTTTAATAAACGAGCGAGCCAACTCGAGTTGAGATAATAATAACGAGTTGTAGAGTCAATTCGAACTCAGCTCGTTATCAACTCGAGTTGGCTCACAACTCGTTTAACCAGTGATAGTAGTACAACACAAGTTCAAACTTAGCTCATTATTAACTCGAGTTGGCTCACAACTCGTTTAACCAGTGATAGTATTACAATACAAGTTCAAACGTATTTTACATGAATCTCAAAGCACAAATAACAGTCTAGAGATTCGGATTTGATTATTTTAGAATTTATTGTGACCAATACTATATAACTTTATGTAACTCGAGTTATAAATGAAAGAGTTGGGACCAACTCGAACTCAGCTCATTTATTAAATGAGTTGGCCAACTCGAGTTGTAAATGAGCCGAGTTAAACGAGCTGTAAATGAGCGAGTTACGAGTTCGAGTTTTTTTGCCCAGCCCTACTCTGAATAATATTAATTGCGACAAAATTATGTGAATTAATAATTTTATATTTTAAACATGTATATCAATTTGGGATAATTTTTTTTTCCTAAATGCTCTTCTCATCTTTGTGAATAAATGAGCCAATATTACATATGTTTTGGATGCATTTTACAACCATTTTTATAGAATGCAATTTACCAAAAATTTATATAGAATTTTGTTAGCAACTAAACAAGGATATAGCATTTAATGATATGATATGCAACAAGAAATATGTTGATGTTGATATGCACACATTTTCTTGATGACAAAAACTGAGTTGATCTATTCGAAATGCTGAAGTCCCAACAAATTTGAATATGACACGCTCAATCCAACTGTCAATTTTCCATCCTATTAGCCTTGATAATTAAAAAAAAATCAAATTGACCCGAAGTCCCGAACTCGACCTGGCCCACTTTACTTGGAATTGATCTGAAATCATATGATCCAAAAGCGAACAGGATCTGAGATCCAATAATTATATCCGAAGTCAAACTGACCCAAATCTGTTTTCACCTCTAATTTTATGGTACTTAATTTGTATCCTTCCGAGTTGGTTTGCTAGGGAGTACCAAAATATGCGTTCATTCCTTGTTCACAGGTTCTTCCGGCAATTTAAACCTATTTTATGTTTCCTCAAAGAAAAGCGATCAATTAAAAACAAATTAACTATTTCAGGTAATATCTAGTCTCTCATGGACTAGGATGGAATCACTTAAAGCCTAGAGGTAGTGTAGGGTGCGTTTGAATGAGGCAAAGAATAGTGCTAACCTGAGTTAGCTACTATTCCGAACTACTATATTACGTTTGGATATGTTTGGATTAGCAAAAAGGGACTATTCTTTATTTACCTTTTGTAGGTTAGCATATTATTTTACTAACTCAACTAAAAGTTAAGTAATTCACTATCTCAAATTTGGGTTAGCTCACTATTCTCACTAACCCAAGTCTTCATCCAAACACACCCTAAAATAAGACATTCTACTTGATGTATCTAATCATTTCAATGTTTAACATTAATTCAAGTGATTTTCTGTCTTAAGAAAGAAGAGGGGAAAAAACAAAAATGGAGATGGAAAATGCCAGGGCGGAAATAGGCAGGGTCGGTCCTGAAGATTTTGGAGTCCAGGGAGAGAGAAAGTTTGAGGTCTTAATATAAACATTTTTTTTATTAATATATTAATAGATTATACAAAATAGGAGGAACATAAAACCAATACCACTCAAAATAAAACACATACAATGAGACAATGATTAACATACCCACATCATGCTTCTTGTTTCTTGATAAACTAATTCTAAAAGCTTCCTTAGGAAAATTAATATTAGAATCTCTAATAGGACCATTCTCGACAAGCAAATCTCTCAGTTTTGAATCTAAACCATCTCACACTCTAGGATCATATATATTTATAGATAACGAAGAATCAAAGCATTCAGACACATGATTAATTTTTTCACTATTTTCACTAGTCTCATTTTCAAGCACATTTGTTATTTCTTCATTTACCTTATTTTTATTTTCAGACACATTTGTTGTTTCTTGATTTACCTCATTTTGGTTTTCAAATACTTTTTTATTTCTTCGTGCACTTCACTTTCAACTTGGTTTTCCAAAAACTTATTTTGTAGTTTAATTTTCTTCCAAAGTTATTGTATATAACCTTTTTTAGGTTTTAGTTTTTCTCCTCCCTCTTTTTTTTTTTATTTTCGCTACCTGATGCATATTTTCTAGAAAATATTGTTTTAAATTAAAAAAAGAAAACATTGTTTTAAATAAAAAATGAAACATTGTTTTAAATTAAAAAATAAAATATTGTTTTAAATTAAAAAGTAAAACAAAGTAATAGAAGGATAAAACCTAAATAATGAGGTAGAGGCAGTCCAATTCAAAGGCCGCAGTCTACCGCTTTGCCTCACCCAATTCAGTCGCTGCCGACTGCCGCTGCTCGTGAAAAATACTAGATTTCTTAATTTCTTTCTTCCCTCGTTTACTCAGATTATTGATTTACAAACCACAGAACTAGATTTTCACTTTATTTTATTCCTACGACGGAACTTGGTTTTAATTTTTTGGATTTTGTCGGCTGTAACTGTTAAATTGTGATGAAAACCGATGTAACTTCCTTCAGCGAACAAAGGAAAAAATGAAAAAAAAAAAAAAAAAAAAAAGATTGAAAACCTTTACGAACAATTAAGAATATTTTTCAGCTCTGACGGTTGTCACGGAATTGAATTTTAATCTTTCTGTTTTTGCATTTTTAACATATATAAAAAAAAATTATTTGGGGACCCTTTTAAATTTTGGGGCCCAGTGCTGGCCCTGAAAGTAGGTAGAGAGAGGGCTGTCAAGCACTTCTACAAATTATGATTTTTCAGTTTTGTCTTTTAAATTTTGACAAAAAAAAAATACTATATTTTTTCTTATAAAATAAAATTACTGGACCTTTAATTTTAATTTTCTGAGTCCGTGATGAGAAAATGAACCTAGGCTAGAGGTTAGGCGAGAGGTTTTTGGCTTGACATAGGTGAATGTTGCAGATCAGTCTGCACGTCGGATGCATCCCTGCATATTAAATTAATGCTTCCAAAAAAAAAAAAAAAAAAAATTAATGCTTCCAAGCCAATCCAAATTCTGGTCCGGCAGATTTTTTGAATGGACCCAGCTGCTTCACAATAAACCAAAATTGATGTCATGAGCGGGGGTCTCAAGACATTGTAATTAATAAGAATGTGTCATGCTAAGTTGTCAGTATTGATTCGTTCGTTACACGCTGTCTCAAAAATATGTAACAGAAAACCCGGACCCCCTTCAATCCTAATCTCTCACCTGACCATTTGACCGGCCATCTAGTCAAAGAAAAATATAACGTGATGTAACGAATACGTAATTTCTTGATCACTTGAAGTGGTATAACTAAAATGGTGAAAAATAATTAATTTTATTTTTCATATTTTAAGTTAGTTCATAAAAAAACTTAAAAAAATATTAAAAAATATTGTAAAATAAATTAAATTAAAACAATGATGTTAGAAAAATTGGTCACATTATATACGTGTTGCGTAACTTGATATGACATGACATGACTGGATTAATTTGTGTGGCATGTTTTGACGTATCATTTTTTATCGAAGGAAGACACATCATGAATGGACATGTCATGAGACACGCGAGTTACGTTATGTGACCGATACGCGTGATGTGTTGTGATGAAGCTAATAACAACGTACTTGACCAGGAGCATATTCAGGTAGAATGAATGAGGTTAATCGACCCTCGCTTTTTATTTATGTATTTTTTTATATAATTTAAAAATTAATATCATAAATAATGTAAAATAGATTTATTTAAGGGAGCTGATAACAGTACCCGCAGGAGGGCCACCAAAAATTAAGTGTGGGAAAAGAACTTTCTTTGGGGATCGCAAAAACTCCACAATTCAATTTTTTCTCTAAAGTATTAATACCTATGCAATGGAAGTATTTATCGCTATGAGGGAAATAATTATTTATTGCGCGGGTACAGTAGCGCGAAGATAATAGTACCCGCAGTATAGTACTCACGGGTGGATCACTGAAAATTAAATGCAGAAATATAACTTCCTATGGGGAGCGCAAAAGATCCACAATTTGAATTTTTTTTTCTAAAATATTAATACCTACACAATTTTCTCTTTCAAATGGAATCCATGATTACATACTTTCAGGCTTGTCATCAGGTACTTCCAGGCTCGTTGTCACGCAAGTATTTATACCTTATTGTACAAGTATTTATAACCATACTTATAAGTATTTTTTACGTATGACACTGAAAGTATTAATATCTAAGTATTGAAAGTATTTACTATACTTATGCACTGAAGTATTCATATCTTTTGAGTTCAACTATTTTTGTTAAAGGAAGGTTGACATAATTGAAAAACTAAAAAAAAAAGATAATCATATATAACAAATTACGCATTAAAGTATTAATATCTTCTAGCTTAATCTCTTAATACTCAATTTAGATATTTATACTTAATTCTCATTTTCTCATCCCTTAATACTGATCAATTAATTGGTAGCGCTGGATCGGTGTGAGGCCTATTAACTAGAAGCATGGCTCTCAGGAGATGCATCCTGAGCATATAAAGCTAGAAACATCTAACTTAGAGAGTCAACTGGGACCTCTACGGTGCACGACTCCAACTTGCAGGCTTCTAACTTACATGTCAGTTTTTGTTCTACTTTTTCTTTACAAAGATCCAGCTCCGCATTCTAATGCTAATGGTGTGCAACCACAGGCGTCAAATGAGGCTGGGATTATTTCAGCGTGTCTTTAGTATTTAAACTGATACTAGTAGCCAAGTAGTAGTTCTTTTGTGCTTATGGTGTTGTTCTCATGCAGCTTCTATGTTATTATCCATTATTATCCTGATGTAGCTTATCTGCTGTTTTGTACAATGGAACTATTTTCTATTGATTATTGTATGAACTTTCTTTTGTTTCAATATGAAACAGGTGGGGTTACCCACTTTTATCAGTTTATATCTACGAAGGTATAAATATTTAAGTATTTTTTATATATGACATTGAAAGTATTAATATCTAAGTATTGAAAGTATTTATATCTATGCACTGAAGTATTTATTCTTATAAAGTCAACTATTTTTGTTAGAGAAATATTGATGCTGGGACGAGTGCGGAGATTCTGTGAAAATCGGACCATATAATTAGTGAGAACCATAGAGAAAGGGTGGGTGCTGCTCAGATTTTAGAATAATAATTAGTGGGGACTATATAATATCTTTTTAGAATAATAAATAATGGAGACCATATAATAGTAGGGACCATATATAATACATCATTCTTCTAAGTGCAGATACTGTAGTGTGGGTACGGTAGTGTGGTTACTGAAATAATAATTATTATTTCAAATTTTAATGTGTGTTTAACTCTTTTAATTTAAAAATTTGACTCCACCACTAAAATTGACTAATTTCCTTTATTATCAGTGCCGCAAGCCAAAACATATTTTGTAAAAATTAATAAGTTAATCTTTCTCCTTCCTCCCTTTCAGTCGGTCGGCGAATTCCTTTTCTCCATGTCCCTATTTCAACAAAAGACAATAGAGCACAAACATTTAGAAGAAACTACAAGACTCTTTTCTCGTGCATTTTCAATGGTGGATAATCTATGCTGCGTCGACCTGACATAACAGGATACTCCGCACTAACGCTAGCTAGGCCTAATTCGAAAGCAGTCTCCAACAATTCAATCCAATAATTAATTTCTGAAGTTATAAAACCTTACTAAACTATCCCTGTATGAGAACATTATATTCCAATAGACTTTAATTCCTCTTAATTAATTCTTGAGCTTTGCATATCAAAATCTGATTATAATATATATAGTCTCAAATTTCACTTTGCTGGCTAGTGATGTAGTCGTGACGATCGAGTGTCGTATTGAGAATTAGATCTTGTATAAGTCTATTGAGAAAGATTTTGATTATACACAACTAATTGCTGCTCATTGACTTCGTGTAAGGGATAATTAAGACTATTTTACGGACTTCGATCGATTCATTCCAAAAAAAAAAAGTATGGGCAAACAATATTGAGCTTTTAAATTAAGACAAATACTATCAAATAATAAAGAGAAAAAAAGTGCAAAATTATTGATATATGATTTTTTTCAAT
Source organism: Carex rostrata (assembly GCF_964058835.1). Taxonomy (NCBI): domain Eukaryota; kingdom Viridiplantae; phylum Streptophyta; class Magnoliopsida; order Poales; family Cyperaceae; genus Carex; species Carex rostrata. Next base: position 7,459,109 of record NC_135925.1, read on the forward strand.
ATACTAATTAGATTTTATTAAATTAAATATATCCAACACATTCATGAATATTTATTAGTAAAAGTTAATTTATTTTCATTCATATGATTAATTTATATTAATTTAATTATGATTGATCTAACAATTGAAACTTCTTGATGGCTTGGCTTATTTTAGAAACCAGAAATAATAAAAGAATTAACCATATATAATAATTTTGTGGATGAAATTCTATAGCGGCAAGCCCAAAATTGAATTTGTCATATATAGATGACCTAAAGTTGGGTGTAACATGGCATTTTCTTATACACTAGAATAGAAAATTGAAAGACAATTCCCTGCGGGAGCTGTCTCGCTCTTTCTGCTAAACTTGGAAGTTGGAATGCATCCAAACCAATGATATGTCACTTCAATTGGACAGATTGGATCCGCCACAAAGTCCGTGCAATCATTGAAAAGAGGCATGCCCGACCAATTACACCTACACCTATATTGTCGATCGGATTCAAATCCCATCTGACCCCTCCAGTGCCAACTCTCTATTTTATTAATTGTTCAGGAGTCTGAATCTGAGTCTGTCTGTACTCCAAAATGTTCGAATCTATTGACGGGATTGAAAAGCGGTGCCGCTGACCCAAAAGCGGGGGACGATTTTTAATCGCCTGGGCTACACCCACCCACCCCCACTAGTGTGTTTATTAAACCCGGGCCGGTCAAATCCGGTCCGGTCTATCTGTGTCCGTTACCTAACCGGATCGTGCCTGTGCCCCGGGTATGCATGGATACACGGGTATACAGGTGCGGGTTTGAAACAGACCGGTCACAAAATTTAGGGAACAAATCCATGGGAACCCGGACCAAACTACACCCATGCCCGCCCGGACCGGTCCGTTTACCCGTGAACCCGGCCGGGTTTACCCGTGATATCCATGCCCTTTGTACTCTTACCCGTGTCCGCACCCGTGTACCCATGTACGGCAACCCGTGTACCTGTGCCCACTTTAAAATTTTCAAACTTTTTTGAAAAAATTGGATTGGTTTCCCCTCAACATCCATGGGTTGCCTGTACCCGAACTACCCGTGATCCTACTCGAATTTCATAATTTTTTTTATTGAATGTTAGATTTAAATTTTATTACAATTAGTTTAACTTAAATTTATTTTTGTTAGATTTTGTAGAGAATGTTAGAATTTAAATTGAATGTTAGATTTATTTTTTAGAGTAATTTAAAATTTAAATTTGATGTTAGATTTATTTTTGTAGAGAAATTTAGAATTTAAATTGAATGTTAGATTTAGTTTATGTTAGATTTATTTTTGTAGAGTAATTGGACTAAAAATAAAATAAAATGACTCGTGTAAAGAAATAAATAAATAGATTTGTACTTAGCCGAATAAATGTACAAATTTTCGCACGAATAATTTTTTTATATAAGTTACAAATTTTATTTATTTAGGAATTATAAAGATGTGACTTGATAATTATATATATATATATAGTTGGGCTACGGTGAGTTGCGAAGTAAAGCGACTTTTTTACTTCACGCTCATATTTTGCGATTTTAAAGTTCAAAATGTCGATCCGAACTGCTCAACATGATCTCCATATTGAAATGTGCTTGGAGACCAAATTTTACATTTTTTGGAATTTTTTTACTATTTATTAAGCCACTTTGAAAATCGCCAATCTAGCAGTCCAGAAATTTTTACTGTTTTTTACCGTTCATCCGGATTTTCAGATTTTCAAACCAGCTTAATAAATAGTAAAAAAATTCCAAAAAATGTAAAATTTGGTCTCCAAGTAGATTATAGTATAGATTAAACATCTAACGGTTTGGATTTGTTGTTTGGACATCACAAAATAAAAAAAAGGCTGGCAGCACCGCCGGTAGAAATGCTGCCGGCAGCAAATTAGCCACTGCCTATATATATGTGTATATATATGAGGAGGGATCAAGTTACAACAATTTTTGAGTTACAACAAGTTACCACAACCATTTTCTATATTTTCAAAGTCCAAATCGTCGATCCAAACCATTAGATGTAATCTCTACAATAAAATGTGCTTCCATATCAAATTTTACATTTTTTGGATTTTTTTTTTTACTATTTATTAAGATGGGTACAAAAACTAGTCAAATTCAGACCATTGAATTTTGTACCCATCTTAATAAATAGTAAAAAAATTCCAAAAAATGTAAAATTTGAGCACATTTTATTGTGGAGATCATGTTGAACGGTTTGGATCGACGATTTGGACTTTGAAAATGTAGAAAATGGTTGTGGTAACTTGTTGTAACTCAAAAATTGTTGTAACTTGATCCCTCCTCATAATATATATATATATATATATATATATATATATATATATATCAAATTTGACCTTTATTGGTAAATTAGCAAGTCTGGACTGATACATGGACCAAATTGCAAAAGTTATTACACCAGCATGTAGAGCATTAAAAAATACACAGAATTGACACAAATTTCAATTTATTTGGATTTTTCTACAGTTATGAATTTTCAAAGTTCAACTTTCGAAAAAACTTTAAATAGCCATAACTTTAGCTAGGAAAGTCGGATTTTCGCGTATGACCACTTTTCGGAAAGAAGGGGACGAGACGGATCCAAATATCGCCACAGGGGGTCCCCCAGACATCTAAAGTATTAGAATTTCAAAAAACATCGTTTAGTGCCTTAAAAATTCAGTTTAAATTTTCGTTTAACGGTAGACGTACAACGGTCGGTATTTTGTTTAGTATAATTTAGGTTTTTATAGTGTAATTATTAATTGTAGAATTTTTTAGTTTGCATACTGAGTAATTTAGCTTTTTGTATAATTATATTATATTATATTATATTATTGTACAGAAACCTAAATTATATATATTTATATGTAATTATATTATATATACATATAATATATACAAATATTATATTATACATATATTAATTAAATTTATGCAATAATTAATGTTATAATGTATTTATGCTTAATTAAATGATTTTAACACACTAAATTAAATAGCATTACATGTATATTGCTTACATTACTCACATCTTCTATACATAAACATGAAACATAAATTCTTGTTTGGTGAGTTAATGAAGAGGCACGAAAATATATCATATGTTGGTCGATTGGAACCGTTTAAATTAAAAAGCACTACATTTACTGTCTTGTATCCAAGTTTGATCAAATTTTATTTTTATTTACCCATCCATCTAGTTGATTGAAAATTGAAGTATCGTATGATCATAAACACTTCATGTTGGATCGAAGTCCATACATAATAAAACTTCTGAACTTTTATGTTGGTTATGTTCAATGTTCTTCCTTGATCATTTTAAAACATAATTGGAAAGATTTTATTACAGATCGACCATTGATTTCCCGCATGAAAATGAACGGCCCAAAAATATTTTATAAATTTGAAGGGGCATATAATATTGAAAGTATTATTTGATTATATAAGATGTAAAAAAATAAAACCATTTTTTTATGAAATTTTTTCATATGTGTTTCTGTACTTCTATTAGGTGTTATGTATAAGTAATTGATTTAAGCAACATTGTTTTAAAATAATTAGTAATTTTGATTTATATTTTATTATAACAAAAATTATTGAGTTCAAATATGCAACCATGTCAAATGAATTTTGATTTATAATTTATTGGTTTACAAAGAAAAAAAAACAGAAAAAAAACACGATCTACTCGTGAACCCGAACCGGACCGGACCGCCCGCCCCCCTACTCGGACCGCCTTGCCCCCAAACCCGAGACGAGCACCGGTTTGAAACAGGCAGGGTATGGTTTTTGAAAAAAAAACCCGTGATACCCGGACCGTTTCACCCGTGTACCCATGTCGCCTGTGCCCGTGCCCAGGTTTAACCCGAACCGTTTGCAAAACACTAACCCCCACCACCACTCCTCTCCCTCTCCGTATAAATCTTTTGAGTTAGTGCTTCTGTCTGGATCTTATCACTGCTCATGTTCTATCGTCACTCGAGCCGGTGCTTCCATTTAGCGGATTTTACCTTTTTGGTGATTCCGCTTCGTGGATTTGATCATCGCTCTTTGTATCGTCTTTCTGGGGATTCTATTCTCTAATACCAGAGGTTTGTTTTTTCTTATCTTTTCTTGAGCTCTTCTTCCCCTCTTTGGCAATGGAAGAGTGGGTGGAACGAGTAGTGCATATAGTTATATATATAGTAGAATAAATGTTCAGTTTTTGTAATGATGACGTTTTGTGGTGTTTTGTGCTAGTCTTCGCCTCTTCTTCTTCTCGTTCTATTTTGAGGTGGCTGTCTTGGACTGGTTGATTTAGTTCCAGTCTGATTTGATTCAGTGCTTTCTCAGCTGATAGGTGACTGTCCTGGTCCAATCGATTCAGTTCCCGATCTGGTTTAGATTCATTACCTTCTCGGCTGTGATATGCGTACAGAGGAAACTATCGCTAGACACCTATCACTCTAATCAAGCAAGGATGATCAATTTGTATCCACAAGATGCACATATCCCTGTGCGTTTTTTGTTTTATTTAGCTGTGTTTTTCACAGACACTAATTGTTTAATTTTATGTAACAGCTACTTTGTAACTTTCTATTAATACCTACGATTTTTCTGAAAAAAAAAAAAATGTTCGAATCTGTTATCAAAGCCTCAGTCCTGCAGCCTATTAAGATCCAGTCAAGTAAATATCCGGGTAGGTAGTATGAGATTCGGATAGTTTATTTCAATCTTATAACGAATTTCAAAGTCAATTTGTGTATTTAAGACAAGTTCAAAAAAAAAAAAAAATCGTGAGATTAATTCAGGTATGTGTGGTATCTGAAGGAATATTATATTAACTCGGCTTGCAGCAGTTGCTGTTATAATCTAACAAGAATTTTAAATTGTGTTACTGGACATATCAGTATTTAGGAGGAATGAAAGATTTATTTATGAATCTCATTATTACACAAAAATTTATAGTACTGCGACTATTTTTGAAAAAGAAAAAAAATGAAGGTCATATTTTTTTGATAAAAGTGGCATGGGCCACCAGTTTCATTAGAAACTAAATTGTTCTTTACAAAATGTGCCATGTTGGCAATTACAGTACTCAAAAGCATAACAGTAGCTAAAAGGCTAATTATCAATCTGATTGTTAAGCAATCAGAGGATGAGCAACACTAATCAGCAACTAAGAGTTAGGATGACATGACATACAAAACATACAAAACATAGAGTTGAAAATGCATAACAGACTAAGCAAAGTATAGGTAGTAGCTAATTATCTAGTGAACTTGTAGCTAGTGATGAGTTGGCAGTGGGGTTGTGCAGGAAGGCGTCATCCATAGCTTCAATCTCCTCTCTGTCTCTAAGATAGTCAGAGAGGTCTGACCCCTCTAAACCATGAATAGGATCTTCCTCGGAATCCCAATAACTGTTGTCCCCTGTGGACGTATCGGTCTCCGAGAGGATTATAATAGTGCCTGCCTGATGCAAATGAGTGACATCCATTGGTAAAATCATGGTTAGTTTTAAGTAGGTCTCATCATTATTAGACTTACACCAATATGAGGTTAGTGCTATAATTTGGGAACCTAAAGAAGCTACAGATGGTATAGGAGAATTATTAAAGCATACTTTATTTCTATTTAACCAAATTGTCCATAGGGTTGCTGCACGTATTAATTCTATAAGTAAACTATCTTTAAGAGGGATAAATGCATCCAATATCCAGAGGTCAACTATGGTAATACAGTCAAAGGTAAAGTTGTTGTGTTCAGCTATCCAAGACCAGATTGAGGAGGTAAGAGGGCAGGTAACAAACAAGTGATCTATGGTTAAATGAAGGTCATATTAAAACAATTTAGAAAATAAAATGGAGGTGAAATTTAAGTATTTATTTTAGAAATTAAAAATTAATTTCATCAGGAAAGAGAATGAGTATTTTTTTTTTTAAAATACATAAAACCGCACCAATTAATAAGGTGCTAGTTTTAATTGGGACTACATTATTGGTGTGGTTCCATTAATTTTCGAATGGTATACCCCGCTCTGACCACGGAAGATAGAAAAATCACTGTAACCACACCAATGATACGGTTCTAGTAGGTTTCTGTCAAGAACTTTTTTTTTTTTTTGAAATTTGTTGACAGTGGCTGTCAAACTGAATTACATCCTACTAAAGAAAACGAATTTAAACAACAAACTTTAGCACAACTTTTCCCATAACCTACTCTCTTGACATATTTTATCTCCTAGCACTTCGGGGGGAACCAGTTCTCCTCTGAAGATGAGGTTGTTCCTCTGCCTCCAGATCCACCAACTGGTACAAAGCAACGTGCATAGCCAAATCTCCCTTGTCATCCTGTTGGTAGGACTGAACTCAGACCAAGAGTAATCCACTATCTGTCTTACTGAGTTGATACCCGGTACCGTCCCTTGTACCAACCTTGCTGTCAGTAACCGGGTCCGTAACCTCTGATCCATATACCTCCATACCTGCTTGGCATACTGACAGCGGAACAACAAATGGGCAATCGTTTCCTCATGCCTTTCATTGCACATTGGGCATCCACGCTGGCACGGCACTCCTCGTCTCGTCAGCACGTCCCTCGTCAGAAGTCTTCCTTTTAACATCAGACAGCCAAAAATTCTGACAGTGGGAGGCACTTTTGCTTTCCAGACCCCATAGTTTGTGCTATTCACCTTCCCACTTCCCACTAGTACCTTGTAAATAGAATTCGATGAATATTTACCCGTTTTTCCCCACCGCCACCGTATTCTGTCTAGTCCCTCACCGAATTGCACATCAACCCCTGGTGCCACCAATGAGAGGAGGTGTGTGATAAGCCAAAATGATATATGTTGAAACATAGGGTTTGTTGTGTAAATTAAACCGAGTTTTGTTGAAATTAGAATTTAATTAGGTTATAAATGTTTAAAAGTTCAAGTTACTGCCCTAGTTATGTTTATTTTGTAGGCAATCAAGTGCTTGGAGCGTAACGAGGAAGACGAGCTATCTGGAGCAAGAAAGCACAAATCTGGCGAATTTTCACCTTTATTGCGGGCCGCAATTATTTTATTGCGGGCCGCAACCAACTAGTCAGAGCCGATTTGCAGAACAGAACAATTTATATTATTATTGCGGCCCGCAATGGAAGTTATTGCGGCCCGCAATAAACAGTTCCAGAGCGAGATTTTTGCTATTATTAGTTGTTTTTATTTCTGGAAAGGGGATAACTGTTTTTTAGGCACAAATTTTAGACATTAGAAAGAGAGAAAAGCACAGGAGAATAGAGAGAAAGAAGAGAGACAAAAGGAGGGAGAAGAAGATAGCAAATTCTTCGAGCGGTTACATTAATTTCTTATTTTTAGAACTCTTTTACTTGTTATTTCTCTTGTGTGCTTCAGCCATGGTGGGCTAAGGTTATTTCTAGGGTTGATTAGGGTTAGAACTTGAAACTTATGTCATGGATTAGTTGATTTTATATTATATTTACTTGTTCCTTGGTATGATCTTTTCTTTATATTACTTGTTTGTGATGACTTAATCGGAATTGCACGAAACCCTAGGATTCGGTATTTACAATTGAGAAGTTGAATATTTAGTCCTGACCATAAAGAAAAGAGTGTTTGATAGGCTAAGTACCGAGAGGCGACGCTTATCTTATATGGGCTTAACCCGATAGGTTAGAAAATTGTACCAAGTACCGAGAGGTGACGAATAACTTTCTATACCAATTGGGACAGTTAAAGACTTAATAACTTTGGGTTAGTGTAACCAAGTACCGAGAGGTGACATTTATACTAATTTAAAGACGGTATTAACATAGAAATATCACTTTATACCGATAACATTAAACTGTGCCTTCATATTTATAAGAACAACCTTAATAAATCAATTAATCGTGACATTAGTGGATAGGAACCCTAAGAGACCCTAATTTCTCATTCTTGTTTAAAACCACATTTAGACCTAGAATTTAGTTAATTCAATTTGATCAGCAACAAACCAAACCATCATAAAAGACAAACAAATTCCTTTATTTCCTTTTACTAAATTAAATTGTTAGGTTAGGTTTAATATTCCGAATTGTCCCTGTGGAGACGATCCCTAAATACTACTTGACAAGGTTGTACACTTGCAACCGAACTGAGGGTAAATTAGGATTTATTACTTGTGTAGTAGTAAAAATCACATCAAGTTTTTGGCGCCGTTGCCGGGGACAACGGTGAATTTTAGATCAAACCTAAGTAATTTAGTTAGTAATTATTTTTAATTTTCTTTTATTTCTTTTCTCTTTTGATTTAGGTTGAAATCTGGCAGAGGAACCTCCTACTCCGGACGCCACAGATTTGGTAGAGTGGTTTTCGAGGAGAGGATCAACTCATCTCTTTTACCAGAGAAGAAACAAGCACCCGACAAGGGGACCTTTCTTTCCCTTGAATCCACGCCGGTTAGACATGTCGTCCGGCAACGATGATGCTAGGTTTCAAAACCTCCAAAGAGAAAGGGATCGGATGGCAAATGAACTTCAACGGTTGAGGGCAGCTAACCAAGAGAGAGAGAATCTTGAAGCAGCCGATGCCAACCGCCCTTTGAGAGACTTCACCGCGCCTAGGGCTGAGGAAATCCATCTTGGGTACACTGCACCTACTATCAATGCTGAGGAATACCAAATTCCTCCTGCATGGGTTAGCATGGTGCAGCGTAATCTCTTCCATGGCCTGCCTCACGAAGATGCCACACAACACTTAGCCAATTTCGAAGAAATCTGCAGTACAATTAAGGTACAAACTGTTTCTCCTGATGATCTTAAAGTGATGGCTTTCACTTTTTCTCTTGCAGACAAGGCTAAGGGTTGGATAAGGGGACAACGGCCCGAGAACATGAACACTTGGCCTAAGGTGGCGAATGCTTTCCTCAACAAGTTCTTTCCACCATCCAAAACTAACTCCTTGCGCCATCAAATCCACAATTTCCGACAAAGAGGAGATGAAACCATGAGCGAAGCGTGGGAGAGGTTCCAAGAGCTGCAGAGGTGCTGCCCTCACCATGGCATTGAAGGATGGAACCTGCTGCAAATCTTCTACAACAGTCTTCTGCCACAAGACAAGGGTATGCTAGACGCAGCCGCTGGAGGTAGTCTCATGAACAAAGGGGCTGTAGATGGATACAAGTTGGTTGATGACATGGCTCTCAACCAAAGTCAATGGCACAACCCTAGGGAGACCCCGGTTATCCTGCAACGGGGATTGAAGGAGGTGAACTCGAATTCAAGCATGGCCGCAGAAATTGCCGCTTTAAATCGCAAGATTGATCAAATGAGCGTCAAATCGGTAAATTATCCTTCTTCTCTTCCTTGTTCAATTTGTGGTGGGACCGATCATTTAGCACTAAATTGTGGTATAGGTAATGAGGTTAGTCATGAGGAAGTGAATGCCATAAACCAAGGCAATTTCAAACCAAATAACAATCCTTACTCCAATACTTACAACCCCGGTTGGAGGAATCACCCAAACTTTTCATGGAGACAAAATGACCAAAATACCCAAGGTAACTCAAACTTTAATAGACCAAATCAAGGTTATGGTAACCAAGGGTATGGTTCTAATGCACCACCAAAGTCCAATCTCGAATTAATGATGGAGACTTTCATGGCAAGTCAAAATCAAAAATTCGATGAATTGACCAAAAAGGTAGACATGTTGGCAACCCAAAACAAAATGCTTGAAAATCAAGTTGCACAACAAGCTACACAATCTTCCCGCCAACCGGGTTCCCTTCCACCAAAACCTGAGAACAATCCCAGGGATGTCAAGGCGGTTAGACACACGCTTCGTAGCGGTGCGCAATATGAGGATCCACCCATGCCAAAGCATGCCTATGTGCAGCCGCAAGGCGAAGAGACAAGAACCAATGATGAGCACATCTCCACACACGAGGACTCCGCCTCAAAGGATGCTTCACCAATCGCACCAAGCGACCCTGCTATTCAAGCGAATCCATCTCAAGATGAGCCACCGAAGGTAAGTGCACAGGTACCTCTCTACATTCCTCCCCATAAATTTGCACCTTTTCCTGGTAGGCTTAAGAATGAGAGAACTGATAGGCAATTTGCTAAATTCCTTGAATTGTTGAAACAATTGCATGTAAACCTACCATTGACTGAGGTAATGACCCAAATGCCGGTTTACACCAAATTTTTCAAGGATATCCTTTCAAATAGGCGTAAACTTGAAGAAGTCCAAATGGTGTCCCTAGACTCAAACGGTAGTGCCATGGTAATGAATGAATTGCCCAAAAAGTTGGATGATCCGGGTAAATTTTCCATACCATGTTCGATAGGAAATGTCCAATTCAAACGTGCACTATGTGATCTAGGGGCTAGTGTAAGTCTTATGCCAAAGTCGGTTTATGATAGGTTGGGTGTAGGGGAACTTAAGCCAACTAGAATTTCTCTCCAATTGGCCGACCAATCGGTCAAGTTACCCCTAGGAGTGGTAGAGGACTTGCCAATTCAAATTGGTAAATTCTTTGTACCAATCGACTTTGTTGTGGTAGACATGGATGAGGATATCCATACGCCACTTTTGTTGGGTAGACCATTTCTCAATACGGCAAAAGCTGTGATTTATGTTCATGATGGAATTATTACAATGAACATTGGTGAAGAAAAATTAACATTTGACATCAAACGATCAATGAAATATCCATCTAATGATCAAAGTGTTTGTAGTGTTGAGATTCTTGACAGGTTGATAGATGAGGAACTCATAAACAGCTTGGAGAAGGGTTCCTTTGAATGTTGGATGGATCAGGAGTGCGAAAAATCTGACCAAACGAATTCTGTGGACCTTATTGCGGCCCGCAATAAAATTTATTGTGGCCCGCAACCAATCCAGACAGAGACTTTGCAAATTCCAGAAGTTATTGCGGCCCGCAATAACCTTATTGCGGCCCGCAATAACCCTTCCCAGATTGACAAAAAGCCTATTCTGAGCCCAATTCTTCAGGTTTCAACTACCGAAACTCTCCCCAACTCTGCCGAACCCTCGAAAGACGCACCCAGGGTTGAACTTAAGCCATTACCTTCAACCCTTCGATACGAATACCTCGGTCCAAACCAAACCTATCCCGTTATTGTCAACGCATCCCTAAACCAAGACCAAACCTCACAACTTCTACAAATCTTGAGGATGCACCGAAAGGCCATTGGATACACCATTGATGACCTCAAAGGAATCAACCCTTCCATCTGCATGCACCGCATTCTCATGGAGGAAGGACACAAGCCGACCATTGAAGGGCAGCGGAGATTGAACCCGAACCTTAGCGAGGTGGTGCGAAAGGAGATTCAGAAACTTCTTGATGCCGGCATCATCTATTCAATCTCCGACAGCAAATGGGTGAGCCCAATCCATGTGGTGCCAAAGAAGGGAGGGACAACTGTGATAGAAGGGGAGAATGGCGAACCGATTGCAACAAGACTCGTGACGGGATGGCGCATGTGCATCGATTATCGAAAGCTCAACACCGGCACGCGCAAGGATCATTTCCCTCTTCCTTTCATTGATCAATTGCTTGAACGGTTAGCTAAACACTCTTTCTTTTGTTATCTTGATGGTTATAGTGGATTCTTTCAAATACCAATTCACCCTGATGACCAAGAAAAGACCACTTTCACTTGTCCATACGGTACCTTTGCATACCGTAGGATGCCCTTTGGTTTGTGCAATGCACCTGCAACATTTCAAAGGGCTATGATGGGTATATTTTCTGACCTAATTGAGAAGTCTATGGAAGTTTTCATGGATGACTTCTCGGTTTATGGTACCACTTTTGATGGATGTTTGTTAAACCTATCTAAAGTCCTACAAAGATGTGAAGAGGTAAACCTTGTTTTGAATTGGGAGAAATGTCATTTTATGGTACAAGAGGGTGTTGTGCTAGGTCATGTGATTTCTGCTAAGGGTTTAGAGGTGGACCGTGCAAAGATTGAGGTAATTGAAAAATTACCTCCACCAACAAATGTTAAAGGGGTTAGAAGTATTTTAGGACACGCTGGGTTTTACAGAAGGTTTATCAAGGACTTTTCTAAAATAGCCAAGCCCTTGACTAATCTTTTGTTAAAAGACGCTCCATTTGATTTTACCCAAGAGTGTCTAGATGCTTTTAATAAGTTGAAGGAAGCATTGATCTCCGCTCCCATCCTGCAACCACCAAATTGGAGCGAATCTTTCGAGATCATGTGCGATGCAAGTGATTACGCCATTGGAGCGGTGCTAGGGCAACGAATTGACAAAAAGCCGTGCGCCATCTACTATGCAAGCAAAGTTCTAGATGAGGCTCAAGTCAATTACACCACTACTGAAAAGGAGCTACTTGCGGTGGTCTTCGCCATCAACAAGTTTAGACCTTATCTAGTTGGTTCCAAGGTGATAGTCTACACGGATCATGCCGCGGTTCGTTATCTTCTCACGAAAAAAGATGCCAAACCCCGTCTCATCCGTTGGATTCTCTTACTCCAAGAGTTCGACCTGGAGATTAGGGACAAGAAGGGTACTGAGAACCTTGTAGCTGACCACCTTTCGCGCATCAAACCTGAACCAAATGAAGACTTACCCATTGATGACTCTTTTGCTGATGAGCAACTCTACCAAGTGGGTAAAATCGACTACCCATGGTTCGCGGATATTGCAAATTTTCTTGCGTGCGGAGTTCTACCACCCTACCTCACATACCAACAACGGAAGAAATTCTTTGCGGATACCAAGCACTATTTTTGGGATGATCCATATCTTTTCAAGCTTGGTGTTGATGGGATTCATAGGCGTTGCATTCCGCAGGATGAGGTTCAATCAATTCTTCACCACTGTCATTCATCACCATATGGAGGACATGCCTCAACCAACAAGACCGCCGCCAAGGTCCTGCAAGCAGGTTTCTTTTGGCCAACTCTTTTTAAGGATACAAGGCAATTTGTTGTCTCTTGTGACAAATGCCAAAGGTTGGGAGGCATCACCAAGCGACATGAGATGCCTCAACAAAGCATCCTCGAGGTCGAATTGTTCGATGTGTGGGGGATTGATTTCATGGGACCATTTCCGAGTTCATGCAACAACAAATACATCCTTGTAGCAGTGGATTATGTCTCCAAATGGGTAGAAGCAATACCAAGCCCAGGGGCCGATTCAAAGACCGTCAAACGCCTCTTCAAAAAGATAATCTTCCCAAGATTTGGTGTTCCACGGGTGGTGATTAGTGATGGAGGCTCACACTTCATAAATCGCTCCTTTGAAAGTTTAATGGAAAAGTATGGAGTCAAACACAAGGTGGCAACTCCGTACCACCCGCAAACAAGTGGCCAAGTTGAAGTGTCAAACCGAGAGATCAAGCACATCCTACAAACTGCTGTAGGATTGTCCCGAAAAGACTGGAGTCTGAGGTTAGATGATGCACTTTGGGCATACCGCACGGCCTACAAGACACCAATTGGCATGACCCCTTTCAAACTTGTCTACGGCAAGCCGTGCCATTTGCCAGTCGAATTGGAACATAGGGCATTCTGGGCTATCAAGTCCCTCAACTTCAACATGCACCAAGCCGGACAGAAACGCATCCTCGACTTGCATGAACTTGAAGAAATCCGTCTCAACGCATATGAAAATGCCAAAATCTACAAGGAGAAGACAAAACAATGGCATGACAAGCACATCATACGAAGGGAGTTCAAAATTGGTGATTATGTTTTATTGTTCAATTCACGTTTTAAACTCTTTGCAGGCAAACTCAAGTCCAAATGGAGTGGCCCGTTTCAGGTGAAACGCGTGTTTGAACATGGGGCGGTAGAAATCTGGAGTGAAAGAACTGGCGCATTTAAAGTAAATGGCCAGAGGCTAAAGGTGTACAATCATGGAGAACCGGTTGAAGGGAAGATTAACATCTCCCTTACCGATGCACAAATGAACTAAAAGAGGAGAATGGTCGAGCTCGAGACCCTAAAAGAGCGCTTCTTGGGAGGCAACCCAAGCACTTTACCTTTTTGCAATTTTAAATTTCGTACTTTTAAATTTTAATTGCATTTAGATAGGTTAATTTAGGTTTTTCAGAAGATTTCAGGCTCCTTTGCGGGCCGCAATAATTTTATTGCGGGCCGCAATCAAGCAGTCAGAGACTTCTGAGAATTAGGCTTTAATTTTGGAGCTAATTGCGGTCCGCAATAAATTTTATTGCGGGCCGCAACCAAGCAGTCAGAGAGGTAAAAAAAAAAAAAAAAAAAAAAAAAAAAAAAAAAAAAAAAGGGGGTCCATTGCGGCCCGCAATGGAGACCGAACAGACGCGAAAATTTGTGATAAAAGGGGGGTCCTTTTTGCAAAATTTCTCTCTCTCTCTCTCTCTGACCCCACCTTCCCCCACTTCTCTCTCCCGATCTCCCCATTCTCTCTCAATCTCTTTCTCTTCATCTCTCTCTCTCTACATCTCTCCATCTCTCTACTTTCTCTCTCCCGCTCTCTCCATCTCTCTCAATCCATAGATCTCTCCTTCTCCACCTTTCCATCTCTCTCTACATCTTTCCCTTTCTCTCTCTCTCTCTCTAACCCCATCTCTATCTCACTACAAAATCCAACCCGCCGCCATTCTTTTCGCCTCTCCACCGCGAGTATTGCGGCCCGCAACATACCTTATTGCGGCCCGCAATACAGCAGCCAGCAAAACGCCGTTTCACGCAGACCATTGCGGCCCGCAATTCCAGTTATTGCGGCCCGCAACGAAGAAGTCAGAGGCGCCTCCAGCATCAACATACCTTATTGCGGCCCGCAAAGAGACTAATTGCGGCCCGCAATAAAGCTCACAGAAGGCATTAAAAGGCTGATTTCTCCTGGAATTTGGCGGATCGACTCGGCGGTTGGACTCCTTGGCTATTCTACTCAACTTCATCACTTCAAATTGGTTTGATTGCACACATTTGGTTGTATCTCTAACTCTATTTAATTTCAATTGCTTGAATTGAACCAAATTGGTAATTGAATTGATTGTACTGAAATTGAATTGAACCAATTGAACACCAATCATGCCACCAAAACCAAGGAACAAGGGTAAGGCAATAGCAGAGGAGGAGTTCATCCCCTCTAAACGGTCCAAACAATATCGAAGAGGGGCCGGTACCGATAGTGGGTCTAATGATGTTGAAATGTCTGACCAACCTGACTGGACCACTTTACCTCAAAATCAGTGGCCTGAAAACAAAGACACTGATTATGGTCTTAGATTTGTGCATCCAAAAGCACAAGAAAACTTTCAAATTCTTAAGACCAAAAAGGTTGTCCAGCCCAAGTACGTTCACGTACCCACTCTTCAGCAGTTAGGCATTTTAGATGAGGTTCATCTCCTCATGTCCTCCCTTGGTATCTGGGACTACTGTACCAGACCATTTCCTGCATACCGCACGCTGACCTATGAATTCCTGTCTACTCTGCACATGGAAGATGACACTTTATTGCAGTATTATTTGGATGGTGCAGAGTACCATATCACAATTGAGGAACTCAGCAACCTACTGGGGTTTCCTCTCAGAGCTGATGCAGTGACGGTGCCAGATTGGGAGCCGGACTCCAGCTTCTACGAATTCTCATGCCAGCTGATTGGTGGTCCGAGGCGGACATACAAGGCGAGTCAGCTCAGCCACCCGGTGTTTCGCTACATCCAGCGTGCTCTCTCCTTCACCATCTTTGCACGCGGTGAGACAGTGGGCACCTTGGGTGAGTGCGAGACGTACTTCATCTATGCCATGATCCATGCCCTGACCAATCCCGAGAAATTACCCCACGTTGGCAGCTTCTTCATCGACAATCTCCTGAACGTGAGAACAAATGCCACTCCGGGCGGTATGATCTCCTGCGGAGGCTTTGTGACCCGTCTTGCCATCTACCATGGGGTCATTCCTGCAGAAGGGCCAGTTTTCAAGGTCCTTGCCCATCGCCTCCAAAAGCAGACCGAGTTCATAGATATGACATATCTTCAGTCGGCTGGCATCTTCACTCGCGTCGGCAACTCTTTCTTCTTCCTCTCTAGCGGTCGGCAGATTCCCATGCCTCTCCGGATACCGGTTGATAGGACAGATCCCTCTACTTGGATTCTGCCCCTTGATATGGCTCATCCACCTGCCGCACCGGCCGCTGTTGATCCGTTTGGGATCCCTGGACCCGAGCAGCCTCAGCCTCCTCCTTCATTTTGGGCTTCCGGTGCTGACCAAGTGACCCCGCAGCAAATGTACGAGTTGATGCAGACCATGAACACCAACATCAATAAGCTGCGTGACTATGTGGATGAGCGGTTCAACTCAGTTGATCGCCAGATTGCTGATCTCCGTACTCACATAGGAGGGCAGTTCACTCAGCATCAGACCTACATAACGGGTCAGTTCAGCACTTCTCACTCTGACATGACTCGGCTCACCGATCAGATGGGGCGTATGCATGTCCAGTACACGGACCTTGCAGGTACGGTGGACGAGATAGCTGAGCAGCAGCATGCCACCTACTATAGGACAGACCGCATCTACGGGCATATGTCTGACTCTGGCTTTGTTTCCGCTGACCCGATACCGCGGCGCCGCAGACCTACCCGTCCAGCACCATCAGCGACTGGTACATCTTCTTCTCAGGGGACTGCGCAGCCACCTCCACCACCTCCACCAGCCTGATTACTTTGTGAGTTTCTTTATTTCCTCTTTTTACCTTTCATTAGCTTGTTTATTGCACCGGGTCGGTGCCAATGTTTAGGCTTGGGGGGGTAAAATTGTAGGAATTGTATCTTAGGTTTACCTTAGGTTTAAGTTAATGGTAGGTTCTGTGCTATTTAGGGGTTACAATAATTAAATTTGAATGTTTTGAGAAAATGTCACAATCTAAGTGGGGATTTCAATGGTATAACCACATGGCGCAAGTTGACATAATAATTAGTGAATTTATGTTTTATGACACTTTAGTACCTGTGATCTTAAATTAGAACCTCTCTACATGTTGAAAATCAAGTCTCAGACGCGCAATGCCAAGAGTTACCGAAAGGCTTGGTGCCCGTAGGAAACTTTGCGCGAGATTCAGAAATTCTTTTCTAATTGGACTTAATTGAACAAAGGTGTAGGCTGAAAAAAAAAAAAAAAAAAAAAGTAGTGAGCTATGTTGGATTGAAGTCCTTAGGACAGATACATCCGCATATTAAAAATAAAAAAAATATATAAAAAAAAAATATAAAAAATATATATATAATAATAAAATAAAAATGAGTGGAAAAATGAGTGAGCCAAAAACAGACGGATGCACAAGTAAAAAAAGTCAAAGCATCAAGCACAGTCTACACCCCTAACAAAAATTAAATTTTTAAAAGGATTTTCTGGAATTGGTTGTCACGTGTACAATGGGGGAGAAAAATCTAGGATTAACTAATTCTGAAGTGTCATATAGATATAAACTTGCTTAATTAAAATCGAAACGTGTGTTTGTGAGGTGAAGAAGATCATTGAAAGAAACCCGCATAATTGTTTGACATACTCATGCTTTGAATTGAATTGTTTGAACCCTAAATTGCTTTGACTGACCAATTTTATTTTTTAAGTCTTTAGGATAGTTTAGATAACTTGGTTTGAAATACATAAACAAAACCCGGGAATCCCTGTGAGGGTTTAGACTTGCTTGGGACAAGCAAAGACTAGGCTTGGGGGAATTTGATAAGCCAAAATGATATATGTTGAAACATAGGGTTTGTTGTGTAAATTAAACCGAGTTTTGTTGAAATTAGAATTTAATTAGGTTATAAATGTTTAAAAGTTCAAGTTACTGCCCTAGTTATGTTTATTTTGTAGGCAATCAAGTGCTTGGAGCGTAACGAGGAAGACGAGCTATCTGGAGCAAGAAAGCACAAATCTGGCGAATTTTCACCTTTATTGCGGGCCGCAATTATTTTATTGCGGGCCGCAACCAACTAGTCAGAGCCGATTTGCAGAACAGAACAATTTATATTATTATTGCGGCCCGCAATGGAAGTTATTGCGGCCCGCAATAAACAGTTCCAGAGCGAGATTTTTGCTATTATTAGTTGTTTTTATTTCTGGAAAGGGGATAACTGTTTTTTAGGCACAAATTTTAGACATTAGAAAGAGAGAAAAGCACAGGAGAATAGAGAGAAAGAAGAGAGACAAAAGGAGGGAGAAGAAGATAGCAAATTCTTCGAGCGGTTACATTAATTTCTTATTTTTAGAACTCTTTTACTTGTTATTTCTCTTGTGTGCTTCAGCCATGGTGGGCTAAGGTTATTTCTAGGGTTGATTAGGGTTAGAACTTGAAACTTATGTCATGGATTAGTTGATTTTATATTATATTTACTTGTTCCTTGGTATGATCTTTTCTTTATATTACTTGTTTGTGATGACTTAATCGGAATTGCACGAAACCCTAGGATTCGGTATTTACAATTGAGAAGTTGAATATTTAGTCCTGACCATAAAGAAAAGAGTGTTTGATAGGCTAAGTACCGAGAGGCGACGCTTATCTTATATGGGCTTAACCCGATAGGTTAGAAAATTGTACCAAGTACCGAGAGGTGACGAATAACTTTCTATACCAATTGGGACAGTTAAAGACTTAATAACTTTGGGTTAGTGTAACCAAGTACCGAGAGGTGACATTTATACTAATTTAAAGACGGTATTAACATAGAAATATCACTTTATACCGATAACATTAAACTGTGCCTTCATATTTATAAGAACAACCTTAATAAATCAATTAATCGTGACATTAGTGGATAGGAACCCTAAGAGACCCTAATTTCTCATTCTTGTTTAAAACCACATTTAGACCTAGAATTTAGTTAATTCAATTTGATCAGCAACAAACCAAACCATCATAAAAGACAAACAAATTCCTTTATTTCCTTTTACTAAATTAAATTGTTAGGTTAGGTTTAATATTCCGAATTGTCCCTGTGGAGACGATCCCTAAATACTACTTGACAAGGTTGTACACTTGCAACCGAACTGAGGGTAAATTAGGATTTATTACTTGTGTAGTAGTAAAAATCACATCAGTGTGAGGCTTGCTTGAGCGACATAACCGGACATTGAGGTCTGAGGACCCGGTCACGAAATCCCAAGATTGGAGTTCCATTCCACGAATCGTACCAGAAATTGATAAACTCTCCATTACCAACCTCCCATTCTGTGCTCCAATCAAAGTAATTTTTGATTCTGCCCAACACATTCCAAAAGAAAGACCCTGTTATGTTCCAGGCCCGCGGTCCACCTTCTTCCCTTCTCTTTGCATACAGCTTGACGCACACCGTTGCCCATAGGGATTGAGTGCCATCATAGAGGCGCCACCACCACCTGAGTAATAACGAAATATTCTGAACTTGGATGTTCATCACCCCCATTCCACCAAAACACTTGGGAAGCCTGACAATGCTCCATCCCACCAACGACATTCCTCTTATGTTGTTGATGCCCTTTCCCCAAAGAAATTCTCGTCTGATTTTATCTATACGCCTTATGACCCAAGCCGGCAAGAGAAAGCATGACATATAATAAACCGGAATGGCAGAGAGCACTGATTGCATCAGTTGCAATCTTCCCCCTCTTGACAAGAGTTTACTTTGCCATCCCTGCATCCTTGACTGTAGCCTATCAATTAGAGAGAGAAAAGCTTGCTTGGTTGGAGATCGAACGGACAACGGCATCCCAAGATACAAAACTGGGAATTCCGTTTTAGAGCATCCCGTGATTTCCTGAACAATCAGAGCTTGTTCCACCGTCAAATTTATCGGGACTATAGCACTTTTGGAGTAGTTGATGCACAATCCCGACATCTTTGCAAAGAGTCGCAAGAGAATTTTGAATGAGACCACCGTGGTGATGTCTGCATTTAGAATAAACGCCGTATCGTCCGCATACTGTAAAGCCAACATCGGCTCTCTCATTTTGGGTGATAGTCGAACTGAAAGACCCCCATTAATGTTCAAAATCATGATATGTAACACATCGACCGCCAGAATAAACAGCATGGGTGACAAGGGGTCTCCCTGCCGGAGACCCCTCTTGTGGGTGAAGTAGTTTGTGTGCTGGCCATTGATAACCACTCTTGAGGAACTTGTTGATAGGATTGTGGAAATCCATCGTATCCATCTGGGCGGGAACCCACGACCCCTCATGACTGTTATTAGGAATTCCCAATTAATCGAGTCAAATGCTTTTGAAAAATCCACTTTAGCAAAGATTGCCTTGTGACCTCCTGACGACAGGTGCTGTATAATCTCTCTTGTCGATAAGAAATTTTCAGCAATAAAGCGGCCTTTCACAAAAGCTGTCTGCTGAATCGAGATTAATTCCGGTAACACTCCAGCAAGCCGATTTGCTAGGAGCTTGGAGATGATTTTGGGCAGTAGATTGAGAACACTAATAGGGCGATAATCAGAGACTGTCTGCGGATGTTCCTTCTTTTGAATAAATATAATATTAGCTCTATTAATGTTCTGCAGATCTAAGGAATGATTATAGAATTTGGTGATCAACGCTGTTATGTTTGATTTTATCTCCGGCCAGAATTGTTTCGCGAATTCGTTGGGCAGCCCATCGGGGCCGCTGGCCTTATTGGAAGCTAGGCCCCTGATTGCCGCCTCAATCTCTTGATCAGAGAATGGATTTTGCAAACCTTGAAGGTCCCGGTTAGGCTGGTACAGTGCCCGTACATCAAAATTGAGAACCGGAGTAGCCACCCCCAAGGCATCATTCATTGCTTGGTGAAAAACACGCCGGATTTCCCCCTCGTCCGTAATCACCTGGCCCACATGTTGTATCTCAAGGACTGAATTCATACGGGTTCTAGATGACGCAAAGCTATGAAAAAAAGCCGTATTACGATCACCACACTGCAACCAGCGGCATCTAGAACGCTGGAACCACCTTGCTTCTTCCAGGTTAGCCAATTCGAATATCCTTTCTCTTAGCTTCAGTCGCAACTTGAATTCTCTGGAATCCAGAGGTCTTTTCTCCTCAATTTGATCAAAGAAGAGAACGGCTTTTTTTGCAAATATTAATTGCTCAGTTAATTCCCCAAAGTTCTGCATATGCCATTGTCGCAATTCCTTATGCATATCACCGCATTTCTTCTGAAATTCCCCCGCTGTATTAGATCCCTCCTGACCCCATAGTTGCTGAATTACTTCTTTCATCTTTGTGTATTGGAACCAACCTTTTTCCAACCTCATGACTTTTGATTGTGTTTGTTGATGCTTGCAGAATAGAACCAGGGGTGCATGATCTGAAACCGCCATTTCAATGGCCTTTAACGTAATCAGCGGGAACTGGGAAGACATCTCTGTGCTTACAAACACCCTGTCAAGTCTTGAGAAGGATGGTGTCGGTCGCTTACTACACCAAGTGTACTGCCGGTTTTTTAGGGGAATTTCTTGAACTTGCAAATTGGTAATGACTTCATTAAAGCGGTCCATGAGGCCCATGTCTCGCATATCACCAGTTCTGTCAATCAACCATCGAGTAACGTTGAAGTCACCCACTATTAACCACAGAGCAGTTGGTGGTTGTAAGCTCTCCAACTCTTGTAAAAAGGCCGGCTTGTTGACATCAACTGACGGCCCATACACATTAGTTATGGCCAGCAGCCTACCACTCTGAATCTGTTGTAGCAATGCAGTGCATGTATGCCTAGTAACCCAGCTGTTAATAAGCAAGTATGATCTCTTCCACGCAATTAAAAGTCCTCCCCTACTATCTGTTGCATTTAGATAAACGCAATTTCTGTCAAAAAAAGAAGGTAACACCCGTGACACACAATCGTAAGTTAAATCACTGATTTTTGTTTCTTGAAAACAACAAATATCGGCCCTTGCCGACCGCAACACATCCTTTATCACATTGCATTTTTTTTGACCACCTAAACCCCTAACGTTCCAGCATACCAGTTTAAATTTTTTGGTACCTATCATTTAACACAATTTCCCTCTACCAATCAATAAATAACAACTAGGAACTAAGAGAACTTAGTCCTGATCCGACCCTTGGTCGGATTCCATTTCATCCTCCGTTAATGGAAATTGCAATTGGTCTTCCATGTCTGAATCCCCCGTTGGGTCCTGCGCATGTTGGTCCATGCCTTGCAAACTCCTCTTTTGACGGTCCAGATTGTCTTCTTGGATAGTCTCCATAATCGCATCCGGTGTTAAGCCTGATCCGCTTGCTATGGACTTGCAATGCGAGTATTGGACTGTCACATTATAAAAGCCCTGTGGGTCCAGATTCACCTTGCACCTTTCTTTCTTTTTTTGATTTGTTCCCTGTGAATGGGCCTGAATAGAAGGCCCAGAATCATCCCCCAATTCCATAGGTACCAGGGTTTTCCTGCGCTGTCTTGAGCCTTTAAATTCTGGATTGGCAACACGTGTCTGAGTGGTCTTCTCCCTTATTGCTGGAGAGCTTGCCACGTGTTTGTCCTTCCGAATCACCGCTTTCGGGCCAAGAGATTTCACCTTGGGCTGAGAATATTCTCCTACTGCCTTTTGTTGCTGTCGGCCCATTGAATCTCGTGTGTGACCCCTTCCATCCGAAAAACCTGGACTCGTTACCTGTTTGTTTTTTGGTGTGTGGCCCGTTGTCTTTAGCACACCCTGTCTATTCTCGTTTTCCGGTCTGAACCTCTGCACATCTGACTCCGGAATCAGAACTTGTCCCGTAGCCTGTAGGAGAACGTTCTCCTGTCCATTCGACAGCGCGTCAGCCTGGGGATCAGCGTCCTCAGCTCCTCGGATTTGTTGTGGACGTTTATCCTGTTGTGTGATTTGAGAGTTGTCATTTGTGGCTTCTCCCTGACCCGCTACATCATCCCCTCCTTGGAAATGTACTATGCGGTCATCCCCTCTATTCCCACATGATGCCTCGTCACTTGTAATGCAACGCCCACGTAGCAGGATCTTCTGTGGATGGGTTGCTGTAGTGTTAGAAATCGGGTTAGGACGATTCCTTTGCTGACCCGCCTCATACTGCCCCACAGTTTCATGAAGTCGATTGAGGTGATTTTCCATGGCCCGGTCACCTTCTCTACCGATGTATGGTGCGGCTGATCTAGCTCCGGCCATCGCGGCCCGGACTGGAAGCGGTAGGGTTGCTATGTCCCTCCCCTGACATAGCGAGATCAAAGTACTGCGTGACATATGAATCATATCATCCTCCTCAAATAGCTCCTCCACCGGCGAAGATGGTCCTGTCTCGACAGGCTTGGTGAAAATCTTAGGTAAGGAAGGTAGGTCGGAGCGTTTGTAAATAGGGCCTGGCACCCAGTTTATCGGATCCACCGTCACGTCATACTCAAGGCCACCAGACACCATGACTATGAATTGTGGAATACTTGTTAGGTCCGTTACAGCTACCACCACCGTGTAAATGTGAAGATTAGCCTCCTCAGGGCAGATGGTTCCCAAATAAATACCAAAGTTGGACACCGCTCTTGCCACCTCTCTTTCCCGCCATAAATGTGGCCGGACACCTACCAGGTCAATGAGAACTTTAAAGGTGGGGATGTTGACAGCCGCATTTTCAAGTGGAGTCCACTGTTGAAAGGACACCCCTTGTTCCCACAGGCTAGGAGGTGTCGCTCGAATGAAAGTCTCCGGCACCAGACCTTCCGGCAGGTGTAGAAGGAACTTGCCCGGCTGTAGCTTAGCAACTGCTATCTCATCAAAGTGAACTAATCCAGTGGCTACTACCCAGTCCCCTATGTGCTCAGCAGTGACCGTGAGGAGACCTTGAATGGTGACCACCACTGAGTTGTGTAGCCTCTGAAGCTCCTTGAAATGCTCCTCGTCCCGGTCTATGAATGAGTATATCCGGACAGGCCTCTCTCCCGGAATAACCTTCTTGACCAGGGGTCTTGGTGCCCTAAGAAGATCTTCGAACATAGGCTCAGCAGCTAAAGGTTTCGTTGTGGGGTTGTATGGCCGGGCTGCCGGGTTCAGGAGCTTCTCCCGGCAGTATCTTGCCATATGTCCCTCTCCCCAGCATTTGCCGCATCTTTTTTGGTTCCTACACTTAGCTGAGCTATGACCCGTGCGACAGCACCGAAAACACCTGCCTCGCCATTCAGGGTAGGTGGAAGAAGGTGGAAAACGGAGTTGTGAAGGGCTATGTGGAGAAACGAAGTAATGGGTGCCAGGTGGAGTCTTGGGAGATGAGGGCCGGGAGGATGTGGGTGAGACGGAGGGGGTGGTGCGGACTGAGGGAATAGGTGGTGTAGTCACTGCCTGGGCATAAGTGTAAGGTAGGTATGACCGGACGGTGACTGCCCGGGTTGCCATGGTAGGAACGGCCGTCGTCTGTCTCTTCCTTCGCTGAACTAGTTGCCAGCCGTCTTGGTTGGTTGCTTTCTGTGTCGCCTTCAGAGTCGCTTTTCCCCTTAGCGCTTCCATCCCGGTCAATCGTCCCCCCTGTCAAGAACTTTTTATTTGTATCATTTTAAAATAATAGAAGTCAGAAAGTAGCGGGTAGTTAGCAGAAACGTAGGCTCAATCTACGTTTGGTTTGTGGTTCACATTGATATTTTTCACTTTTTTTAATTTATTAAAATGTGTATTATTAGTTGTAGTAACTGAAAAAAGTTACACGCTAATATTTTATTGTGGTTAGACATTGAAAATTATCAGCAGTGTTATTTAAAAATAAGTTGTTGAGGATGAGAAGCTTCAACTGAATTTTTTAGGCTTCCGTCGATTTTTTTGGCTTTGAGAACGAGAGTTTCGGGTTATACTTGAGAAATCCTGTAAATCTCTTTGTAAGCTTTCCAAATTGTGGCCATAATAAGAAATCGTAAGCTTTCTAAATTGTGACCATAATAAGAAATCAGAATTTTTTTTATCAAAAGTTACGTATGTTTGGAATTTGAAATTTTTATTTACATATTTTGTTGAATTCTTCAGCCTACAAATTATTATTTTTTTATCAAAATAAATTATTTATATTTTAAACGGTCATATTGCTTCATAGTAAATCATTTTTATTTAGCATATTACTTGATATTTTTATTTTTATTTTATTTTTTAACGACTAACAACAACAAATATTAGTAAACAATAAAATAATTATTAATAATCTGAATAAACATAAAATTAATTATTATTATTGTTGGAACTTTTAATATAATATTTGTAACAAAAGTTTTAAATTATAATTAGTACAAACAAAAATATCATATTACTAAAACTATTATAATCAATATTAAACAAAGAGTGAGTCTATGGCACTATGCATAGTACAGATTGAACCACAATACGGATCAATATTTTTATTTTTAAAATTCTAATGGTCGATCTGAACCATTCAACATGATTCCCATATGAATATGTACCTGTAGATCAAATTTTATATTTTATAGAATTTTTTATACTATTTTTTAAGATAAGTAGAAAATCACTTGATTTGAAAATCCTGGACCATTCAAAAACAGTGATTTTCCACCTATATTATAAAATAGTAAAAAAATTTCTAAAAAAATATAAAATTCGGTTTATAAGTACTTACTTATATAAGGATCATGTTGAACAGTTCAGATCTATATTACAGGTCAATCTGTGATATGCATAAAACCATATACTCACTCTTAAACAAAATTAATTAATAGTGATGTTTTATGTTCAACACGAAGGTTGTAAAAATTTGCTCAAAAGTTGTGGGGACCGCATCACTAGTGCGGTTCTTTCAATCTGTCCTTGGTGGAATTGCTCTATTGTTATGGCTCCATCTATTTTTTGAAAAAACAACAATCAATCTCTTTTCCATTTTTTTTAATTTCTAAAAAAAAAAAAATCCAAATTTAATGTATATGTAGAAACTTTTATCTTAGATATAAAATTTTCAGACAAAAGTGGGGAATCAATTAACCTCAACTAAGTCCATGTAAATCCTCCATGGTTATTACAGTTCGATTTTTGCAGAATTTAAATATTATGCTATGTTTTATCAAAATCTATTAAATATCGACCATCACAAAATTTAAAGTCATTAGATTATGGACAGTATATCAATTAATCAGATATTATGTTAATTATTTTGTATACATCATAATTTTGCATCAAATTTTATAGTTAGGTAAGTAGAATTAATGCATATGTCGTGGACCTTTCATTTTGTAATCGATTCGACTTAGATTGAACATAGCTAAAAATAGTTGATTTGATAGGACTATTTGGGTTCACAATTTGTTAAAGCTAGAAAGGGACTTTAGTTAAATTCATCAACAAATGAAAATTTTAAAACTATAAAAATATGTACAATTAAAAGTCAGTTTTATCAACAAATCGCTTCATTGATATCTGCTTAACAGTACATGTATTTATTGCCCCTAAATTTGTGTGGTGTTATTAGCTATGTCGTCGACCTTTCATTTTGTAATCAATTTGACTTAGATTGAACTATAGCTAAAAAAAGTTGATTTCGTAGGACTAGAACTAAAAAGGTTGGGTTCACAATTTGTTAACGCTAGAAAGGGACTTTAATTAAATTCATC
This sequence comes from Carex rostrata, assembly GCF_964058835.1. NCBI lineage: Eukaryota > Viridiplantae > Streptophyta > Magnoliopsida > Poales > Cyperaceae > Carex > Carex rostrata. The sequence goes on from NC_135925.1 coordinate 7,485,649, forward strand.
AACAAATGAAAATTTTAAAACTATAAAAAATGTACAATTAAAAATCAGTTTTATCAACAAATCGCTTCATTGATATCTGCTTAACGGTACATGCATTTATTGCCCCTAAATTTGTGTGGTGTTATTAGTTATGTCGTCGACCTTTCATTTTTTTAATCAATTTGACTTAGATTGAACTATAGCTAAAAATAGTTGATTTGGTAGGACTAGAACTAAAAAGGTTGGATTCACAATTTGTTAACGCTAGATAGGGACTTTAATTAAATTATCAACAAATGAAAAGTTTAAAACTATAAAAAAAATGTACAATTAAAAATTAGTTTTATCAACAAATCGCTTCATTGATATTTGCTTAACAGTACATGTCTTTATTGCCCCTAAATTTATGTGGTGTTATTAGAATCAAGTGGCGCAAGTAAAAATTAATAATTAAGTCATCTTACTGTTTAATATCAATAAAATAAAAAAATCATCAGATTATAGTGACTCAAACTTCTTATCCTTCAAAACAGGGTATGCTCACCTTTTGCAAATATATCAAAAATATGAGTACTGTACTGGAAACGAGAAGAATTTCCCAGTGGACTGATATGTTGCGGAGGGAAATAAATCTGCTACGATCCTAAAAGGGATTGTAGGTTCTATGATTCTAAATCTAACTTTTTATTTGTTTTGAGATTCGTGTACAAAAAACAACTTCTATAGAGATTCGTGCAACTCAAAAAATGAAAGGTTGGATTTAGAATCGTAGGACCCTACAATCCCTTACGATCGTAGCAGATTTATTTTCGTTGCAGAGGGTCTAACAAGGCGAAATTATATTTTATTTTTGTCCAAGACAATTTTATTTCGGCATAAACTCTAAATATTTACAAATTCTAAAAATAATGTTCATAATATATAAGTTTGAATATTTTATAGAATTTATATTTATGAACGAAGATACAAGGAGATGATACGCACTAGAATTTGTTGACAAGATTGTTGGCAGGCCATTTTCGAACAAGCGTGACAATGATCTTTTTAGATAGGAAAAGGTAAGATTAAATTAAAAAAAAGAAATATTCTGATACCCGAGCCATCATACTCGAACGCGTCTCCCAAGTAGTTTAACAGAAAAAACTTTCCAATATTATTTAACATCCATTTTCAGCGCTAATATCCAAACATTTAAAGTTATGTTTATAACATTTTAAAATGTTACTCGCAAGCATATAAACCTTTGTTTGAAAACATTTCTAAATAGTTTTAATTCTCAACTACTTTTGTCCTCAAGTCAAAAAAGGAAAGATTATTTTCACCACTCTTTTTTATTTTTTCTCTGATAATTATAATTTATTTTTCCGACGATCCGTGATGAATTTTACGAATCTAAACATACGAACGTTTTCTATTCGATTTTATCTTTCAAATAATATCCATGAACAAATAGTTTTGAGTAATTTTAAATTCATTTGTTTTTTTAAAGTAAAACTCATGAGTACTTTAAATTTTCAAGGCTTTGTACATAAGGTTTATATGTTTTGTACATGAGCTTTGTAAATGCAGTGTTATTGTTATGGTTTATATGCTTTGAAGTGTTATTGTTGAGATTTAAATTCTTTGTACGTAAGGTTTATATGTTTTATTCTAGATATTTAAAGTGTTATTAATGAGGTTTATATGCTTGTACATGAGGTTTATATGCTTGTTAACAGAGATTTAAATTATTTTGAAGCAAAATAAAAAAATGAAAATCACAGAGATTTAAAGTAGTAAAAAAAATTATGACACAAATATAACTCGAAAGTTATTCTTCATGAATCTCATTTGAAAGAGAAAATCGGGTCAAAAACGTTCATATTTTTAGATTCGCAAAATTCATCACGGATCGTTGAGAAAATTGATGAGAATGATCAAAGAAAAAATAAAAATAAGTGGGTGAAATGAATCTTTTCATTTTTTGGTTTGAAAACAAAAGTAATTAGGAGTTAAAACTATACAGATTTAGAATTTTAATCTTTGTAGATAGATGTTTAAATGCTTGCGAGTAGAATTGTAAAATGTTATAAATAGAACTTCAAATATTTGAATATTAGCGCTGTAAATGAAAGTTAGATAATATTAGAAGTTTTTTCTGTTAAACTACTTGGGGATGCGCTCGGAGATTTTGTTTGAGATACAATTATCAAGCTCCATTAAAAAAATAAGCCGAGCTCTATCATCAGGACCATTAAAAAGGTGCTGATATCATTTACATTCGTATTGACACAGGTCTCCACATCGGAGCAAGGGCATTTCGATGGACATCAATTCAAATTTGATCGGATGTTTAGTGTCGTTCGATATACATCAAAATTTGTATGTATTTTATTTGCTCGAATTTTAGAGCTATTCAAGCATTTTTTTTGATCGGAATTCGAATCTGCTGCTATTCCCCCACAATAGCACGAACATGTTTTTCTTCATCTGAATTGTTCAAATATTTTCAACAATAAAGATTTCTTATTTCTTTTTTACTTTCTATTCAGATTGTAATAGAACAGACAAATTAATCTGTACTATTGAAAGCAATTGAATGGATGGGACGAAGAAAAATATGTTATTGTTTTTCCGAAGAAAAAAAAAAGCAACAAATTTGATTCTCAAATGTCAAATCGACTTTAGAATGATGTCCAATCAGACCGTCCCGATTCCATACACATTAGAGATTTTATTATTATTTAAAAGTGAACAAAATGATTCAAATCAAAACAGCATCAAAGTGTGAATTTCAGAAAACAGGTGTGAATGAGGGGGGATATTTTCGAATTCGTATCGTCTGCATTAACTCAAAAAGGAATATTAACTCATTGTATTTGAACCGTCCAATTTTCTTTAAGATCCGTGTGAACTAGATCCACACTAATATTAAAATATCACTGTGGAAAGATTGACTTCATTTAAAATCAGACGGCCAAAATTCATTAACTCAAGATATGCTCTTTTGAGTTTATGCAGACGATGCAGACTCGATATTTTCACCGTGTCAGTGGTACAGTGGAGTGAATTTTTGCTTGAGACGGTAAAAATACCACTCTTATCCTCCATTTTTGAAAATTCAAACACTTTGATATTTTTTTTCATTTGAATACTTTTGTTTTTTTGTCACGACGCCGCTGCCGAGCCAAAACAAAAAAACACAAAGAAACAATACATAATAAGCTACAAAGTGCAGTAACCGGTTATTTAACAACGCGCTTCTCTATAACTGACTTATTTTAAACAACCTTTCAAACAAATTGAATTAATCAACATAAATTCAAATCAAATTATGAATACATATTTAATCGGCGATAGCACCTAGGTCTGGGTTATCAATAAAACAAGTCACACAATATTCATATCATTTTCTTTCGCACAATCATATCATTTCACAATTTCTCTGAACACATAATCATATCATTTCACAAATCAAATTCGAATCTTAGACCCGCTATCCCGTTAAATATGCAACATAATCCAATACTCAATTCAAAACATCAAATTCAACCATACAAATCGAGAACACATATTATAGAGAAGTCCGGTTACCCGATAAGCGATCAATTCAGAAATTCAATTCGAGATGCAACACTTGTTCAGAATCAACGCGCCGTAGTCGAAATTCCAATCAGACTTGAAATCAATCAATATAAACAAAATTATCAAAATAATTCTTATTTTCTCAGAATTTCTCTCTGTTCTCTTCTTATTTTTATTTTGCTTTGCTTTTCTCTATGATTTTACTTTTAACGGAAAATAGAAGAAAACCTTTTCAAGGGGCTACAGGGAGGGGCCGCGTGGCATGGATGCCACGTTGGCCTTCTTTATTTTTTTTAATTTTTTCAATTTTGCAATTCAAACTTTAAACTTTCCTAATATTATAAATAAGTTCAAATAATTAAATAATATACATTACCGGGGGTGTTACATTTTTTCTAAATAAACAAAAATCCACATTAGATCAATTCCTAATCAGAAATTCCTATCAATGCATACATTTAAAGTCGAGTAACACTTTGATTGGACCAGGTCCACCACACCAAGTCCAACTGGCTGTCATAAAATCAGCACTATGTAGTATTGAATTGCTGGCACGCAAATCTGAGACAGTTGTTTTTTTAGTATATCAGCACTATGTAGTATTGAATTCGTATCCTCTGCATTAACTCAAAAAGGAATCTTTTGATTTAATACATCTAGACCGTCTAATTTGCTTCAAGATTCGTGCCAATTAGAGCCGCGCAAATATTAAAGACCCCCGTGTTATAGATATGAGGAGGGTTCAAATGCCTCCATGTTTTTGTGCCTCCATCTCTCTTCATCATTTTCAAAGTTCAAACAGTCGATCCGAACCGCTCAACCTAACCTCCATACTAAAATATGTTTGGAGACCAAATTTTATATTTTTAGGAATTTTTTTACTAATTTTTTAGATAGGTACAAAAATACTGTTTTTAGATGGTTCAGATTTACTGATTTTGTATCTATCTAAAAAAATTCCTAAAAATATAAAATTTGGTCTCCAAACATATTTTGGTATGGAGGTTAGGTTGAGCGGTTCGGATCGACTGTTTGAACTTTGAAAATGATGAAGAGAGATGGAGGCATGATGGAGGCATTTGAACCCTCCTCTATAGATATAGACTGGAATATAGTGGTTTGACAATACCTCCGACGGGTATACCTGGACCGGTCCGCCCGTGCCCGTGCCTGGGTATGCACGGGTATAAGAAGGATCGGACCCGGTTTTTCGGGCAAAAACCCGTTGATACCCAGACCTAATTGTACCCGTGCCCGCCATACCCGTGCCCGTGTCCATCTACCCGTGTACTCTCTTTTTTATAATTCAAAATTCAAACAAAATCCCCCACCCCCAACGGCTGCCCAAGCCTACCCGGACCCGCTGCCCCTACCCGGCCGGCCCCACACTGATTGACACGATTTGACCATTTTTTTTCAGTTTTTTTTTTAATTCAAATTTCAATTTTCAATACCTCCAAACAAAACTCGATAAATAATCCCTCATCCCTCACAAATTTTCACATCTCTATCTCAATATATTCATCTCTCATTCTCTCAATCTCAATCTCAATATTTTCATTATTCTCCAATTTTAATTTTATTGTTAAAAAATATAGTTGTTAATTTAATTCATTTTATAAATACGCAAACGGAATTACGTAGGTATTCTCGAAGATTTTCCCGCGAGAGTAAAGGTTACATTTATTTCATGTTACATTAAATTTTGTTAGATTGAAATATTGAATGTTAGATTTATTTTTGTAGAGTAATTTAAATTGAATGTTAGATTTAGTTTATGTTAGATTTATTGAATGTTAAGTAATTAGATTTGTTAGATTTAGTTTATGTTAGATTTGTTAGATTTGTTAAGTAATTAGATTTGTTAGATTTGTTAGATGTGAAGTAATTAGATTTGTTTTGGATAGGTTAGATTTTATTTTTGAAATTCGGATTTATTTTTAATAGGTTAAAAAAATAGGTTAGATTTATTTTTTTGAATATGTGAAGTAATTATATTTGTTTTGAATAGGTTAGATTTATTTTTGAAAATGTTAGATTTATTTTTAATAGGTTAAAAAAATAGGTTAGATTTATTTTTTTGAATATGTGAAGTAATTAGATTTGTTTTGAATATGTTAGATTTTATTTTTGAAATTCAGATTTATTTTTCATAGGTTAAAAAAATAGGTTAGATTTATTTTTATGAATATGTGAAGTAATTAGATTTGTTTTGAATATGTTAGATTTTATTTTTGAAATTCGAATTTATTTTTAATAGGTTAAAAAAATAGGTTAGATTTATTTTTTTGAATATGTGAAATAATTATATTTGTTTTGAATATGTTAGATTTTATTTTTGAAATTCGGATTTATTTTTAATAGGTTAAAAAAAGATGTTAGATTTATTTTTGTGAATATGTGAAGTAAAACAGTTGGTATCAGAAGATGTTAGATTTATTTTAAAAATGTTGATTTATTTTGAATATGTTAGATTTATTTTTAAATAGGTTAGATTTATTTTTAAATAACCTATTCTCAAACTAACTAAACACACCCTTGTAGATTTGGAGGGCAACATAAACAGCTCAAGACAGTCTACGGTGCCTACTCGGCAAAGAGAATCCATGGCAATTCTGGTACATCACCAAAACAGTTGGTATCAGAATATCGACCCAAGGGATGCACGTGCAAAAGAGTCTATACTGAAATTGTTTTGGTGATGTATTGGAATGGCCCTGGATTTTCCAAAAAATATTCATTTTAAAGAAGAATTACTAATGAAGAATTGCTAATATAAATATTCATTTTAAAGAAGAATTCAGATTTATGCAAACGACCTATTAACATTATTAATTCTAACCGAATTTATATTCATTAGTTTATTCATTAATTAATTCTAATCGAATTTATTATATTAAGAATGAGTGCCAACACAGCGAAATCTCGTACGCGAGCCCTCAGCCCGATTGCAGAGCCCTTAGCAGAATCTCGTACATGAGCCCTCCCCTACTTCCACTCAAGAGATCTCGAGGAACTTATGAAAGAAGAAAACCCCGAGAACCTTCATGAAAAGTCCCAATAACGTACAAACGAAGAAAAGGTGGATTTTTGCAATCCCTGTCACCAATATGGGAAGAGGAGCTAGATGTTCTGTTGTACGGAATGTTTGCAATCTTTCCACCCTTCCTGCATTAGCGCCTACCTGGTGTGCACAAGGAAGGATATAAGGTTCAAGCATTTTATATGCCCACCCTGCGCCTTAGACAAGTCTAAGCGAAGCAAGCAAAAGAGAAAACGAAAGAAGCAGTCGAACTCTGATTCTGATTAGGATTATCTCGACGTTGTATTATTTTTACTTTCAAACGAGAGCTATCAGTTGCTAGTTGTAATTTTCTTTACTTCAATGTTATTTTCCCTTCATTTATCTCAATTAGTTTTTACTTTCAAAAATGGGACATTTATGACTTTAATTCACAACAAATGAAATTTTTATCTTTTGATTTTCATATTTCGTTTTGTATATATGTATTATTTATTTTTATAGGAAAGATATAATTACATAAGCAATTAAAATGGATATAACTATTTTTAAATTTAAACATAAATGAACTAAAAAAATGAAATAAGAAAATATTATTATTTGAAAATCAATATTGAAAATTGTGAAGTATTTATGTTCATAAAAAATAAAAAGATATGAGCAAGGATAATTAATCAAACTGGAAAGTGATCACTTAAAATAAATGAATTTTGATTACTTAAAATTAATCAATCATGTCAAATGAATTTTAGTTTAAATGAATTTTGATTTATAATTTATTGGTTTACAAAGAAGAAGAAAAATAGAAAAAATAAATGAACGTTTAGAAAATATATTATCAATTTAAAATGTAAACTAAAAATTTCGAGATATAAATAAATTATGAAACTATATAAATAGAATGAGAATTTGAAAATAAAATAAAATGACTCGTGTAAAGAAATAAATAAATAGATTTGTCCTTAGCCGAATAAATATACAAATTTTTCGCATGAATAATTTTTATATATAAGTTACAAATTTTATTTATTTATATACATTATTTGATATTGAACTATTCAGATTTTAAAAGTCGAATTATAAACACGTAATAATATTCGTACAACACCGTAAAAAAAACAGAAAAAACCCGGACTGGACTGCCCCCCGTACCCGAACCGCCCGGCCCCCCTACCCGGACCGCCCTGCCCCCACGGGTACAACGGGCACGGATATAAAACGGGCAGGGCAGGATTTTTGAAAAATATACCCGTGATACCCGGCCCGTGGTACCCATCTACCCGTGATGCCTGTGCCCGTGACCGGTTTTGCCCGGCCCGTCCGGCCCATGCCTGTTAGCAATACACTATACTGAATAGACTCCGTTTACAATTAGCCAATGTTCATTAACTGAAAAGATTATCTTTTGAGTTAATGCTGACGATGCGGACTCACCAAAATCATTCCCCGCAATTAATTATTGATATCCACATCCGCTAAAATTTGGGAGCTCCAATTGTGTTTCTGCTTTCGATCATTGTTTGGAATTCATTAATTTATTTTGCTACAGAACGCATTGATTTCCTTCACGACCGTCTGACTTTTTGTATTGGCCTGATAGAGATAGAATACTTGACGGCTTAACGCCTAAGTTTCAAAAAAAAAAAAAAAAAACAGAGAGGGAGAGGGAGAGGGAGAACAGTGCACAGATCTTATCACAAGAGGAGTTTGACCTGTGCAACCCGAGAGAAAAATCGGCATCTGCCTCCGTACATATCTATCTATAGATATAATCCGGGATGGATGTGTTACTGTAGATGAACATATCTATCTATAGATAATAGATGTAATCATTTAAAAGAAGTGAACGGAGCAAAGTCTGATGGATATTAGATTTATTTTTGAGTTCAATGAATGGATGTTACTGTAGATGAACATATCTATCTATAGATAATAGATATAATCATTTAAAAGAAGTGAACGGAGCAAAGTCTGATGGATATTAGATTTATTTTTGAGTTCAATGAATTTTAATACCGTCTGATTCATGCTAAGATCTGTGCGCACATAAATTGAAGTAGACACACGTAATTAAAAGCAGAGCGCACGTATTTTAATATATATCGCACGGTAATTGAGCCCATCAAACCAAAGTAGATCTGATGAGCATCGGACCTACTCTGAATTCTTAAAAAAAATAGTAACATGTATCATTCTTGATATTTAATTATTCATTTTATATCAGTATTATTACATATAAAATTTCAAAATTTTATCATTCAATTTTAACATTTATATATTATATCTGATCCTCCATTCCATTTAATTTAGACGTTTACACTTTTATTACAAATATCCACTTTTTAAACTATAATTATATATATCTCATATCTACATTCATATTCATATTCACTACCCGATATTTATATCAGTAAAAATCTGAATACATATATAAATATTAGACGAACAATATCCAACTTAATTATTTGCATCCAATGGCGGAGCACATTTCACTTTCTACTTCTTAATTTTGAAAACCAAGTATAGATTTATGTATAATCAGATCATTATATATTTTAGAGAAAATTTTGTCTATTTATGAACAGACCACAAAAACCCACTAAATTTTTTTAATAAAAAGCTTGACTATGCCCGTTGAACCCGGGCCTACCTCCAATCATCAAACAAATTATTGCAATTAAATGCCGGAGAAAAACTGCAACACACGCGATCTACATGCCAACACGTTCATTTAACACCTCTTTTAAGTCTGTTTGGTTTTTTGGGATTTTCAGGCCTCCATTCAAAATATGGTTAATTTCATGTAGCAACAGGTTCCGGCTTTGGGTTTCTCAGGCCACCAAGCAAAAAAGCTGAGGGATGTAACAAATTTTACGTATGAGATGGATTCGTGCACTAAAAATTTAAACAAAAAAAATGGGTTACGAGTTGTCCACGTCGCCTTTTCCATGATAGGTAAAGCCATTAACTTCTGTTTCCTTGCATTATTTAGAAGAGACTAACTGATTCTCAACCAAAAGATCAAAATAATCATAATTTAAATCGATCCATTATTTGAAAAGGTAGCTGCATTCGAACAGAAAACTAAAGAAAAGGGAAATTTTTGCTCACCTACACGTTGCTGGATGATTGTGACAATATGTAACCACAGGTTCTTGAAATAATCTTCATTGATGGCTTAAAAACCTCATTTTGGAAAATTATCTAATTGCACTTAGGATTTTTCATTTTTTTTTCAATATAATAAATCCGCACAGTTCTGCAAGCCCCAATATATCATAATCTTGATTGAATTGTTCATTATTTTTATAGGAGCTAAAATATTGACGAGTAATCTAATTATGACAACAAATGAAATAATTTCTCAGACAAAATTGTTCAAGGCTCGCCAACTAATATGAGCACGTGCATGTATGAACTTTGTACAAATTTCTCAAAAAAAAAAATATCAACTATGTTAAAAAAAATTATATCTTGTTAACTGTCGTGACGTGACTTAACTAATGGACGAGCATAGAACGGTATTACCCCATAGGCCCATACCATTGTTAACAGGCCTCTTATAATAATGAATACTTTACATACTGTTTACCCATTGTTAATTTTAGGAATCTAGAAGTTCATTATAAACTTAATTAACATCAAGGCTAGTTGCTAAACTGATATTGTTATGTATTAGTTGATGGTTCTATGAAAGTGGTGGCACAGTAAGGCCACTTCTCTCTCCAAAATAATCAAGACAGACTGAACTAAACAAATAAACAATTGAAAACAGAAATCAAAAGATAAATTTTATTTACTATTGCACTCTTTTTTTTCAAAACATAGAGCAAAATATCTTCCTTCCAAAATTCTTAACAAAATGCCCTTGTGGACCCACTTGTTCCCTCTCTTTCCCTCCCTCTTCCTTCTCCCTATTTACTCTCATCTATTCTTTGTTTATTTGAAATATACAATTGTAATTTTATTTAAGTTTTGAATAACTTTTATTTTTTATGTGTATAAATGATTTAAAATAAAAAAATTAAGTGTGAAATTTTATTTTCTAAAATCAGAAAGTATAGTATTAGTGCATATGTGGAATATTTCCAACATATGAGTCTTTTAAAAATATATTATAAAATATGGTATTAACTTATTTTATAAAATCAAACATATAAATATTTTTAACATACGACATTCTATCTAGTTTATTCGATATAAAATTTCATATTCCTGGTTTTCACAATTATAAGAATTTTATCAATCACATGTTAAGAATAATTTAGTGAGATACTTATGCTTCAATAAAAATATAGTAATTATGTATATGACGTAATCTTAAGAAATTAAGAAATAAATAACGAAAGCAAAAAATATTGAGTTCGAATACTATAACAATGAGTGGTGTAGATGGTTTGAGATACATTTTTTACATCTTCGAAGTGCATATCTGGTTCGATTAATTACCAGATTCAGCAAAGTTTACCTTTTAATTTTTCACCATAATGTATTTACTGGCGAGTTGTATTACTTGCATTGGAATTGATTCAAAGCTGCTGGCATTATTTCTTGCATTAGTTATTTATATTCTTAATTTCTTAATTTTTATGTCATATACATAATAAGTATATTTTTATTGAAGCATAAGTATCTCACTAAATTATTCTTAACATGTGATTGATAAAATTCTTATAATTGTGAAAACGAGGAATATGAAATTTTATACCAAATAAACTAGATAAAATGTCGTATGTTAAAAATGTTTATTTGTTAGATTTTATAAAATAAGTTAATACCATGTCTTATAATAACTTTTAAAAAAACTCATATATATTCTTCAAACCAATTAAAAAATACTTTCTGATTTTAACAAATAAAATTTCACATTTAATTTTTTTATTATAAATTATTTATACACCTAAAAAATAAAAGTTTTTCAAAACTTAAATAAAATTACAATTGTATATTTTATATAAACAAAAAATAGATAAGAGTAAATAGGGAAAAAGAAGAGAAGAAAAGAGAGAATGTGTGGAATTCACAAGAGTATTTTGTTAAAAAAATTGAAAAAATAATATTTTGTTCTGTGTTTTGAAAAAAAAAAATTGTGAAATTCCCCTTGCTCAGCACTGCCCCCAAATTCTTATGGATATTAACGGGCCGAAGAAACTTAAGCCTGCCACATTAACCATTCATTCATTGTGCACAAAGTCACAAACCAAAGAGATCAAACGAACGGAAACTGACCTTAATGCAAAACTTGATCCTATAATAAATAAATGACAAATATTTCATTGATAGTGTTCAAATGCTACAAAGTCGTAATTTCCCAAAAATACAAAAAAAAAACGTTGCATATGCGACAAAAAAAAATTAATAACACGATATAAATTAAAGAATGTGAAAGAATCAGTACTAAACCGCCCACCATTAGTTGCTAGAAAAATCAAATTAGCATCAATTGAGAGTGTCTACACTAGCTTCAAAGAATTACTATATATATCAGGCGGTATTAGGAAAGCAATAAGAAACCCCTCCCCTGGCTCCAATTCCACTGCTTATAAATTTCCTCCAAAAAAAGTAAGGAAATAACAAGGTTGACTAGAAGGGTTTCAGTAGGTAAAAATGAATAAAAAATGACATGACCAATTCATGTGACGCATCAGAAAAAAAGTCAGAGAAGTTAATCAGTTGGATCAACTCGCCTATAAAAAAGCACATAAGCAGCAGCTGTCTTAATATTATCCTCTTGTACAACAGAAACACACCGATCATCAAAGTCGTACCACCGTTTCTCTCTGTCATGCTATTATACACGAAACAAAGAAAAAATAATTAGCACCAGAGCTTCTAAAATCTGAGAAAATAGAACAGAGTTTCTGAAGACAAAAAAAAGGCCCTAACTAGAGAAATATGCATTAGGGATCTGTCATATCAGTAAGAAGTTCAGAAAAAAAAATGGTATCATGCAGGCCCGTAGATATTGATGGCACCAATAAATGAGAAATAAAAATCTAAAACCTAATTGGCAAAAACTAATGCAGGAAGCACGCATAAATAGACAATGTTCTGGCCATCATCCAATGCGGGCACAAGTTTGCAAATGATATGCAGAGTACCAAATAAATGCTGACCCATCAGTGTTGTCAGCTTCAAAATACTCAATCTCAAAGTAAATCATTCAACAATCAGATAATTAAAGCTCAATATAACCCAATTTGTGTCAATTACCCATTAACTGTGAAAACCATCCCCCCAAAATGTGCAATTAGAAGCCTAGCAACCCATAAAAAACAAAATGGCAACAATTTGCAAGCATTAAGGGAACTTGCGACTTACAAAGACATATGCAGTATAATGGCCACCCCCCATATGTCCATAGTGGTTGCTTATAGCATATAAGCGGTAATGGGTCGATGCTGAGTCATCAACCCTGTGAGTAATGTACTTGGACAAGTCAAGATCACAAATTGGGAAGTCAACATAGGTCTCAAGTTTGTTTTTGGTGTAGCGGTTGTATGAGAATCGCTTGAGGTGTATCACCAAAATTTCTGGAAGTCTCCACAGGTCCAGTTTTTTGCTCGCTTGCCGGTGCTCTTTGCAGGATGGGCAATACCTGAAATTCAACAGCATTAGAGATATAATATTTCAGTTGAGTTGCAAATAAGAATACAGTATGATTACAGTTAGCAAGGATTATCATTCTAGATTGAAGCACCACTACAAATGAAATTTTGCTGATACTGATTGAGAATTTTAACCTTTTTTATTAGCTCTTTTTGGGCTGTGCTCAATTGCAAAAATGAGGTTCAATTATAGGTCAATTGCGTATACTCATAAAAAAGTTATAGTCCAGAATTACATGGAAATTTTGATAAGTGAAGGCTCATCCTAAGAATACATTGAGCTGTTACAGATAAATTATATAATTAAGGTTTAATCAAGTAACATTGGGTAAAATTAGGGTTCAGTTGCCAAAACAAAAGCATTCTGGTAAAAGCAATGATCCAGGATAATTCATATAAGCTGCGCCTGATTTCATCATATGGAGCCCAAAACAAACCTGGTAGCTTCACTATGTCATATGAGGTCAAAAAGGTTCGGCGACAAAAAATGGCAATCTTTGAAATAGATAAACTGACAAAAAGAAAGATGCTTACCACATGTCATCTGGTCCAAGTGGCTCCTCGTTTATGAATTTATCAAGACACTGGTAGAGAGTTACAGATTCCTGATCCTTCAATCTCCTATGAACAGGTAATTCCTTGTAAACTTCTGGCAAACAGCTGAGAAGCTCCATGTCGTACTGTGCCAAACCCATGACTTGCCACTGAACAACCACATGCAAGCGATTTTTTGGTAAATGGGTTTCAAGTAATGCTTCTGATGGTTGATCCATGTTTATCTTTGACTTGGACTGCTCAGTCTGGCTGATATGACCCTTTTCATTAGCTAAGAAAAATGTCAGATTATCCTCAATATTCATGCATTCATCAGAACTGTCAGATATATCAGACGAGTCAATGGAGGTCGATGAATTGGTGCTGTTTGAATCATCTTGGCTGTCATCTGAAATGGAACTGGTGCTGAAGCAGCTCTTCTTGCGTAGAAATGGGTTTAGTAACTTCATATACATTCTGCGAAGTTCAGGCCCATCAATCTTGTCAGGTAGCTTTGCAACTAGAGGAACCCCAAATCCCCTGTTCCTGAAACATTGTATGAGCATATTTAAAATAGAAGAAAAGATTCAATGTTCTTAGCTTATGCAAATAAAGCAAGCACCACCAATTTTTCTTTGCCATGAAAAATGCCCACATTAATGCTCTGACAATAATAATCTACAAGTAATTTTAAATTACAGGCCACCATCTACAAAGCATTGGTTATGTCTATCGAATTTGCTTAACTACAAAATAATGTCTCTAGAGCCAGCATTAAATCCAACAACAATTAAATTTGTCCATAGAAGGCTCTTAACCAATGATTGAAAAGAACATTTTATCAGTTCAACTTAAAGATGAAAGTCTTCTATAATAAGTTGAATTAAGGGCAACTTCATCTGAAAGAGAAACACGACTTCTGCGTCCAATAGAGTATTCCCAATATTAAGTTATACACTAGTTTGCAGAACTACATTCTGTCTTCTTCCAAGAAAATCAATTTCACAGGTCACTGCACTATTCCCAAAGCAGGATGTATTTCATAAAATCAGAATAAACCATGATACATTGAGACATACTCTGCAAAAGCATCTAAAAAATCAATTTATAAGGACAATTGTTTCTTACTCGACTTTTTGATGCATGAACACAACAACTGCAGAGCTTTCTTGTCCTCTTGGTACACGGTAAGCAGCCAATTGATCTCCATCCCTCACCAAGGAGATCAGATCAGACGGTTCATCTAGAAATCGAAGGATACCACTCCTAAAAACCTGAAAATAATGATAACAAAAGATACATCTCAAGATATTCCATGCAGATGTCTACAATACTTGAAAATAATAGACAGTCAAGATGACACAACATTCAATTAGTGCTGCATTCGAACAATATCAAGCAGCTCGAATTATTCCATTTTTTTACGGAATAGCTGTAGTTGAACATTAGTTTGGTAATATGTCCCTCAATTAAGATTCCATTTCGCCCCAACCTGATATAATCGAGTGTTGAAGTTACCTTAATCAGGGAATAAACAGGGAAAGTCAATCAAGAATGTGGAAATAAACATTGACCAGTATCAATTTCCTTCACCAGCAATCGCTCTACTTCTGTTATTGCATGATATACAGAAATAAGTTAACCAAACAACAAAGATACCTCTGCAACTAAGAGGGTTTCATCATCTCTCAAAGAACATGCAGCGCTCAGAGCCTGAAAAAAATCACCAAAGGTGCCAGATTTGGGTACAGTTATTGTGCAGGGAAGTGGTCCAGTGATGCCATCAGTGCTGAAAACCGTAACAGTCATGGTCCTCTTTCCACTGCAAGGGAGAGGGAGAGACAGATACATGAATGGATCAAATGTGGTTGATACTTTGTTGCACTCCGGACAGACCAGTGTCGATTTGTATTGCCCCTGCATTGGTTTCATGAAAATTGAAGCCATTACTTCTCTTAATTAAAACTAAAGACAGAAATTTATCACATTTTGAGCACCGAGTTAGAGATCTAT
The DNA here is from genome assembly GCF_964058835.1 of Carex rostrata. Lineage (NCBI taxonomy): Eukaryota > Viridiplantae > Streptophyta > Magnoliopsida > Poales > Cyperaceae > Carex > Carex rostrata. The sequence goes on from NC_135925.1 coordinate 7,501,369, forward strand.
ATCTACCCGGCTTACTTCCAGGTCAGTTTTACTGAAAAAATGACATACTTGAGTTGGGGGCAAAATTACTGTTAGTTGCAAACGTGAATAGAAGTGGGTGCTAATGCATTCTAAAAGGCACTAAATGACATGGACCAAAACCAAGTAGCAAAGATTTTCATTAACAGGTTCTTATCCAATGTGCCAGAGTAATAGAAGGGGTATTAACTTGACAGGTATCAACTATGATAGAGTCATTTCGAGCTAGATGATTGCCCCAATACTCATCGGCAACTTCTGCATCAGGACGTCCATCAGAATCCTTGGCCTCCAAATAGGGTTTGCTTTTCACGCCGTTGAGATCCTCATGAAGACCATCTAATAAAAATGCCAGTAGCTCCTGCCCACCAATCATGATTAACAAAAATCAACCAATCGGTTAATACAAGGAAAGAATTAACTATGTAGTAACTACTATCTCGGTGTAAAAGGCAATTCAAATCAGTACCTGTGAATCATGTTGATTAAAACCACTGAACTGAGGGGCAAAATGTGCAAGTTTGCTCTTGAAACGATGTGGGGCAACTGCTCTTTTGTCCTGTCTCCATAGCCGCCTCAACAAATCGCCAAAGGCCAAGGCAATCTCCCCCTATTAAAAGATATGTCTGTATAGTCAGCATGAAGGTTGTGTTTTGTCTAAGTTTCTTTAGAACAATGGTTTATTTCAATTTTAAATTGTCCATGTATCGGTGCACTGCACCAGAGCTTGTTTTGATATTCCAAAGAGTGCTTTGGACAGTAAATTTGATAATAAAGCACTCCAATTCAAAATGTAACAATGAACTTATAAAGAACAATTACTACAAAAGAAAGGGCAGTACTTCTATATTGCCAACTTGCATACAATTCAGAGCCTGCAGAACCATCATGAATTACCACTATAAACAATCAAAAAAATTGGAACATACCTTCATTCCCAAGGGATTATTCTTGTTTATGTCTTTTGTAAAGTCGCCATGAAAATATTCTACAAGCCTCTGTGTATGAGCCAAGCACTGGACAGCACTGTTCATGAAGCAAGTATTTCCGAGGTTTTCTAGACCGATTAGACCTGAACCAAGAGAATTCAAGTCTACATCAGAAATAGAATCCCATTCACATCTAGAAAATATCCCGCGAGGAAAGCTGCTTGTTTTAGACTGGTATTCTTCAATTCCTGGCATTGTATAGACTTGCACTTCTAGAAGGATCTGTGCATGTGAAATAACAATAGCAATGATAAAAAAAATAGATTAGAAATAGAATTTGACATGACTAGGAAGGAACAGATTAACCGGATTATTGCAATACAAGAAAGAAAGATATATGCCAACTTTACAGTAGTGTGACAACTTATAGGTACCAGCATAAGCATAACCACAAACTAGTTCAACATATTGCATAAACTTGCATTTGTGAGAACTAATACCATACTAACTGATGCCAAACAAGTCATATTCAAACAAGATCAAGATGCATATCCAGATCAAGACAGTATTATACCTCCTGATCATTCTGATGATAATCAGAAGGAAGTCTATTCCATTCATTCATCAGTATAAGATTTGTTTGCCCTGAAAAATCCCAAATGTGTACCTGGATCAAAATAAAATAAATCAATTGATGCATCAATATTGCTTAAAATTTCATCTGCAAGATAAAGATGAAGCTAAAAAGTAGACATACTGGCTCAGAGTCAGTCGCAAATATCTTATTTGCTCTCTTGTAATTCTCATTTGTGTTATCCTGAATCACAAGAAAAAATGGACAACATTAAATGACTACTGTTAGCTTAGGATTCTTCTAAACTGGTTATTCATACAAGGAAATAAAAAATAAAAAAATAGAAAACCAGACCTTCTTGCTAATCTTTATGGTCATGTTGATTTCTTGCATAACAGATACCCTTAGCATCAGTGGATAAACATCCACCGAGCTTCCCTCCTCATCAGCAGTATTTCTCTTTGCACTTTTAGGCATCAAACTGGAACTGTCGTGCCTGACAGTTTCAAGGCACAAAATTATATTGAAGTAAACAGCTGGGTTTACAATAGCATAGTGAGTGAAAATTTTGTCAAGTACCTGAGTAGGGACTCCTTCAAGAAACTTTTATTCTATAGTTTGGAAGTTAAAAAATAAAAGGTGTAGAATTGTCAAAACTCCAGAGCTAGAGAATACAAATGGTCTTCTATGGATAAACATTTTAGAAGGTTTCCATGTGTGCAGTTAGCAATTTTAATCCCCCCCACTCTTCCGATTTTGCTCATTACGGTAGCACTTTAACATGGCATTATTGCATTGTTTCACAATAATTATGCCTTACATATATACAATTCTCAAAAGAGAAAATGGTCAATCATTTACAAAAATCTGATGTAAAAAAATCATTAATACTGACCACTTGAGTGCGCGGGACCACAAATCATATCGTATTAATGCATAGGTCCGGCTAGAGCTGGGCTCCTCTGGGCCATTCTCGTGCTGCGAGGTCTCGTCATAAGAGCGCCTCAGGTGGAACACAAGATCCGAACCCAACAAATTGTTTATAATCCTAATCCCATAGTAAGATGATGCTGATGTGGCAGCATATGGGACCCCTTGCACCACATCCTCTGTCACTGACTCTTGGGCCACTCTCCACCATCTAAAAATGCGCAAAAAGAATAATAGACTTAGTCTATATACACCATGAAGGGACATGTACCACATGCACACACGATATACATAATAACATGCACAATGCAAGTATGCAACCAACCAATTTTGACCATACATATGTTATGTTGTTTACACCCAAATTTTACTCCGAATGGCTTTAATTAATAGATTGAACGATGATGAAGTAAAGAAACAAAGCTAAAAAGATCAACAAATTAGTGCAATTTGGACCAGCCAACACTAGACTTGTGCATGGCAATGTCAGTCTCAACTCAAAAAGGTTCAGATGTTTGACATTGTAATAGATGTGCTATTCTTAAATCTTCCATCCACCCTACTATCTATAAATCTCTCTCCACCCTATCTCTCTCTTGCTCTTGGATGCTGCATCTCCTCTATGTGCCTGATCCACTTATACATCTTACGTCCCAGTGGAAGATCAATTTGCACAATTATTATAGCAGTGTTCTAGCCGAACAAATGACAACTCCCTAGATCTGGCTGTAACACCACTTTTGAAGAAGCGTGTTAATTAGAAGAAATGTGGCGCCTATTCACTATTAGACCTCTAACGGCAGATTAGATCAATGCAAGACAAAATAGCTTGTAACTTGGGTACGGAGAAAAGATAAGTGAAGGAAAACGCGTACCTATAAGGGACGAGATAGACGCGGTCGTCGAAGGAGGGAGAATGGTCGGAGGTGGAGACGGCGTCCGACGCGGCGGAGGCCGCAGCGGCGGTCGCCATTGCAAGATGAAGAGAGAGATGGTGATCTAAAGAGACAGAGAGAGAGAGAAAGAGGGAGGAAGTGCTCAAGGAAATGAGGCAGAAAGGGGGAGTCTCTTTTCCTCTTATTTGTCTATTTGTTTTTCCTCTGTTCTTTTCTGTGTCGTTTTTAGTTTTGTTTGTTTTAAATTCGTTCTTGTTTTCTCATTTTGACTTTTTTCTCATCTCGGACTATCAGTGTGAGGACGGAAATAAATCTGCTGCGATCCAAAAATCCCTACAATCCCTGCGATTCCAAATCCCTCCCTTCACATTCTACAATGCACAAATCTCAAGGAGAAATTATTTTTTATGTGCAAATCTCTAAGCAAATGAACGGACGGATTTGGAATCGCAGGGATTGCAGGGATTTTTGGATCGCAGCAGATTTATTTCCGTGTGAGGACAAGGGACTGCTCTTAGAAGAAAAAGGAGAGGGAAAGAAAAATAACAAGGAGATTAATGTTTATTCTTCCAATTAAGAGAGAAGATATTGGTACGAAAAATTCCTTCTTTTATATTCCTTCACTTTCTATTTATCTTTTATAATTAACTCCTTCACTTTCTATTTATGTTTTATAATTAACTCCAGGGTTAAATAAATAGTTTATTTTTCCTTTTATTTCTTCTCCTCTTATATCCATTTATCTTTTCTACCCAATTCTGCAGCACACTCTAACAAATACTCAAAATGGCAACATTTATCTTCTTAATTCAACGATTACGGAATTTCAATAAATATGATTTAATCTGAGATCATGTGATATCCCTTTTGTGTTGCAGATTAATAAATAAATAGAAATGAAGCTAATGTAAAGGATATATATTTGTTTTTAAAATTTAGTTAGAGGACAATTTTACAGTCAGAAATTTTAGATCAAATTCTACATGTACAAAATTTTGAAACATGGTTGAGTGCTGCATGATTTATTTCATTCAACAATAATAGTTTTCTTATTTCAATTTAAAATTAAAACATAATAAAATAGTTAAATTGATCTTTTTGAAAGAAAAATAAAATAAGTTCTTATTTGTATTTTAAATTATTTGTTAAATTGATCTATTGTTTTAAAAAACTCTAGATTATGTAATTGCTTAGTCTTTCCGAAACACTTTGTTCGTTTTTTTCTCAATAGAAAAAACAGTTGAATATCTCACTACTAAAACTATTGCTAACAAGATTAGTTAAATATTGTCTTAAGGTACTTCTTCTAATTTCTTTAGTCACTTAATTTCTTAGTGTGAATTAAGATCACATTTTGTCCTTTTTTACATGAATTATTAATTCATATCCGAAATTTAAAGATACCTCTACCTATAAGGCCATAACTAAATATTTCTTAATTTATATTTATGAATTAGCATAATCAAGCACGAGCTCTTTGATATTGATTAAAACTTAATTCAACTTTTATTAACAAATTGCTCCAGCGTTAATAAGATGATTTTCTAGTTTCCACGAATTTGAAATTAAAGTGAAGGATTATCATGTGCAGTCACTAATGTGGAAAGTCAATTTTAATTAATGTGAACGATAAATAATTGTTTTACCAAGTTTTTCAGTTTTCTCTGAATTTCTTCTCCTTTTTGCCTCTTCTTTTTGTTCTCTAAAATTTTCTGCGGCGATAACTATGCCCGCAATAATGAGGCAAACCAAATATCGTCACTCATAACGGGCCAAAACCTACCTATTTTGTTTTCACCATATATCCCATCCATCGAGAATCAATCAAGTTGACTGTTGACTGACAAATGTGTGCAAATGGCTGTGGCCTGTGGCGGCCTTCCAAATTTGTGGGCCAAACACCAATGATGTGGGGTGAGGATTTTAACAGCAAAAAAATAACTCAATGCAGCGATCAGGTCAGAGAATTATTTTACTTGGACTATTATGTCCCTGCTTTAAAAAAGAAACTAATATAACAGGTTAACCTATTAGAAGACCATAATCATTAATGGAGCATCACCTCTTAATGAAAATATTTTATTCAAATAAATTCAAAGATATACATATGAAATCCAGAATATTGTATTTCCCTTTTTATTGTTACGAAATCAAACATTATTTTTGTTAGAAAAAACAACACGTTTATTTTATATTAAATATTGAGTTTTTGCATTTGAAATTTTATATCCTAATTTCTATTGTCATTGTTTTTCAACATCATATAACAACAAGTCTGATTTTTATATATATGTTTCGTACAATTCAAAATTTATAATTTATATCAAAAAAGAGTTTAATAATAGATCAACTAACATATTACATACATATTTTGAGCCGTCACAATCTATAACATAATAGCATAAAAATAACAACTATTAATCCTAGAAACTTTATTTTGACAATGATAATTCGAATAGAGTTTTCGATAAATATTTTATTATTTTACTAACAATAAAACTAAAAATTTAAAAACTAGAAAATTCATTTAAATTAAGCATAGTAGTGACATTATTCTCAAAGATCATTACTTCATTAGCTGGAGGGGCTTCATTGTTGGTACATGACTTGTGTTTTTTCGATGCTTCCACAAGTTCAAATTTAGATGGATCTTGTTTGGTAGAACTCAATGTCTTTTACTTTTTTGGTCGCCAAAGCTTGCGCCTGTTACGTGGAACTTTTGGTTCGAGTATCAGACCCCAACGATATCAAAAAGTGGCATCTTATACTTATTTGTTTTGTAGGTACAATCCATAATAAAAAACACTCGGAAAATTCTTAACCAAAGTTATTAACATAGGATGTATAAATAAAAGATGTGTAAGAATATCACCTTCATCATGTAAAATATCATACTCAAACTCACCTCCTCCTAATTCATCCAATAAAGCTTGAATTATTGTTCGACCTTCTAACTTTTCTCTATGGATCTTCGCCTTCACATTATACACTGTTTTAGAGATAGCTTTAAGCTCGAGTTTCTTTTGGCGTAAAGAAGAGAGGATTTGTCTAGACGGTATTCTAGATCGAGTCATGTGGTCAACTTTCTTGATATCTTCTTGTGATAGTTGTCGAAGAGAATGATAGTCAGAGATATCAGCAGATGCTTCATGGTTGTGTGATAAGTTACGTATTTCAATTATCCAAATTCCTTCATCCGTCTTTTTACCCTTAATTTTAAAAGGACAATTAATCCGCCGTGTCCCTGTTGTCTTTTCTCTTTCATCTAAAGGCACACCCCGTACATCACGATATTGACCACCTCTATCACATTGTAAAACCACATATTTCTCTAACTTTGAACCACAAATAGATAATGCGTATCCTTTATCTGAGTAAAATGCTCTAACACCAATAAGTAGATCTTCGCGAGTTTCGTACTTGAAACCGAATAATTCAAGTTTTTCGGCCTCTTGTTCAAATGAAATTGCTGATTCATCAATATTCATCTATTAAAAAAAAATGAAATTAGTTACTTTTTTAAAAAGTAAGTAGCTGCTTAAAAAATATTTGTTGTAAACATAAAATTATCGTCCACATCTGATGAGAGAAAAAAATGAAATTAGTTAAATATTTTAAATTACCTTTGATTTTGATTTGAGTATTTATGAATGAAGAAGAGAGAAATAGCGCACTCAAAGCATGAATTTGTTTTTTCTCGCAGCAATCTTTTTTTGTTGTGCGAAAAATATCAATTATGATTGACGGCTAATTAAAGAAAGAATTATCAATTGATTATACTCAGTTAATGAGGTATTTATTAAAGAAGTAAATAGTCATTTTTTAAAATTTCTCTAACTTCTTTGCTGCTTTGAGCCAAAACTTAGATGTTAAAATCTATGCCCATGATGTGCCCGAGCCACAGTGCGTCACAGCAGAGATGGTGCCATGGTGGGCAGGTGTGATTGAGCCGGATGGGGACTCAAATCGAATCGGACATGAGCTTAGGGTAAGACCTGCCCTCCGACCCTATTTGATCATATTACATGCAATTATTGCATTATGTATATATATTTTTAATTTACTATATATTTTTTTAAATACTATTATACATAAATTAAGAATTACATTTATTTATGTATTTGTTCACTAATTATTTTTAATAAAATATCAATATATATTTATTTAAATATTATTTTATAGTAAAGGTTGAAGGTCAAACTATAAATTATTTAATATTTACAATGAATTGGTCTTTCTGGATTTTGAATATACGATATCCATACGTAGAGCATTGTCTTCGCTATTAGACCAAAAATTAATTCTCATGTATTTATTTAATTATGAACACGAAATGGGTAGGTTTCCAATAACTACTAATATATGTAACATGTCAAAGGCAGGGGTGTTCATTGATTCGGTTCGGTTGAAATCAAGTCAAATTAGGCAAACTAAAGTTATAATTCGGTTTCCAAAATAGAACCGAACTGAACCGATTTAGCATTGCAACCAAACCAAACCGAAACAAAGTTTTATTTCGATTTGTTTGGATCAAACTGAAATATATTAATGATTTTATTTAAAGCAATTTATTTATAATACAACCGAAGCATATTAAGAAATAAAACAGGGTATTAAGAAATAAACTAGGATATTAAGAAATAAACCGAAGTATTTAAAGCAATTGATTAAGAAATAAATTGGGGTATTAAAAAATAAAACGGGGCAGTCGGGACCTAATTCATAATATATAAAAGTTTGATCAGTTCGGTTATTTTGGTTTTAAAAATTCTCAAACCGAACCGAAGTTATAATTCGGTTTTAAAAAGCAAATTGAACTGAACGGAACCATCATTTAAATCGAGAAAAAATCATTTAATTTAAACTAATTCGGTTCAGTTCAAAACAAACTTAATCCCTAGGCCACAGTCAAAAGTCAAAACATATCTTTATCAAGATCAATATTATGCAAATCATGCACATGCATCTTGTACATACAACGAATATGTATTCATAAACAAATACTGCCGCAATAGACAGTGGACCCAACTGATTTGAATAACATCGATCTTGATAAAGATACGGGCTCCGCTATCAGTTTAGTGTTGCATGCATCGTTAACGCTATCCAAAATTTTCATCTCTAATGTTCGGTTTCATTTAGTTCCAGTTTCTATGCTGTTAGTTGATCTATTTCTCTTCACCTTCTCATTTTCTTTATCCAACTTTAATCTTTTCATGGTTAAAAGAGAGCCAATGAAAAAGGTGAAGAGAAAGGAAGAAGTCAAATATATACAGAGGAATATTAATGCAATAATGCTGCTAATTTATTGTATCAAAACGGGACTCGATATCTATCCGACTTTTAACCCTCAAAAAAGAAAAAAAGAAAAAAAAAAAGGTGTAATGCAAAATAAAGAATCCAGAAGATAGAAAAGGGAAGAAGTCAAATATATTATATATACAGAGGAATATTAATGCAGTAATGCTGCTAATTTATTGTATCAAAACGGGACTCGATATCTATCCGACTTTTAACCCTCAAAAAAGGGAAAAAAATAAAAGAAAAAGTGAAATGCAAAATAAAGAATCCAGAAGATAGAAGAAGGAAGAAGTCAAATATATACCGAGGAATATTAATGCAGTACTCCATATTTTAATTGAGAAAAATAAAGAGAAATGTTTTGCTCCTCCGAGTCATCATACCTGAGTGTGTCCCCCAAATAGTTTAATAAAAAAATCTTATAATGTTGTCTAACTTTTATTTCCAGAACTAATATCCAAACATTTAAAGCTATGTTTATAACATTTTAAAATGTTATTCACAAGCATTTAAACGTCTATCTGAAAATATTTCTAGATAGTTTTAACTCTTAACTACTTTTATTTTTTCACCCACTTTTTTTTATTTTTTCTCTTATCATTATAATCATTTTTTCCGACGATCCGTGATGAATTTTATGAATTTAAAAATACAAATGTTTTCTATTCAATTTTATCTTTCAAATAAGATCTGTGAAGAAATACTTTTGAGTAATTTTGAAGTTATTTGATTTTTTTTAAAGTAAAACTCATGAGTACTTTAAATTTTAAGTTTTTAAATCTTAGTCTACAACCATTAAAATTTTCAAGGCTTTGTACATTATATTTATATGTTTTGTACATGAACTTTGTACATACAGTGTTATTGTTGAGGTTTATACGAAAGATTTGAAGGCTTGTAAATAGAGGTTTAAATTGTTTTGAAGCAAAATAAAAAAACTGAAAGTCACAGAGATTTAAAGCGGTAAAAAAAAGACGACACAAATATAACTTGAAAGTTATTCTTCATGGATCTCATTTGAAAGATAAAATTGAGTAAAAAATGTTCGTATTTTTATATCGCAAAATTCATCATGGATCGTCGAAAAAATGAACGAGAATGATCAGAGGAAAAAAAAAAGGTGGGTGAAATAAATCTTTCATCTTTTGACTTTAAAGACAAAAGTAGTTAGGGGTTAAAACTATCAAAATTTAGAATTTTAATGATTTAGATTTAAATGCTTCCGAGTAACATTTTAAAATGTTATAAATAGAGTTTTAAATGTTTAGATATTAGTGTTGGAAATAAAAGTTAGACAATATTGGAAGTTTTCTCGTTAAACTACTTGGAGACATACTGGAATTTTGTTTGGGATACAATTATCAGGCTCCAAAAATCAGTAAATTTGGAAAAAAAATATATATAAAATCAAATGATGTTTGTACTGGATATAAAATGTAGTTTCATTAGTAGCAAAAATAATCTATCATCAAAAGAAAGCTAAATCTTATCGTCGATTTTTTACAACTAAATAAATAGCCATTCATCTGACTAAGATGACCGAATTGAGGCTATAAATTTTTCTTTAACAATAAAAATTGAATATGAGAAAAAGGATTTTGAATTTATTATCTTTTCACGACAGCTAAGAATTAGTCTACTTTATTTAGAAAATGGAAATCCCACGTTAGGTGGATCTTAGGGGGAAGTTTATTAGTAATGATCCATGGAATATTCTGACAGCATGATGATGCTTATATTTGAGATCCGGATCCGGATTTTATGAAGCGTATTTATGCTTACTATCACGTGAGGTGACAAGAATTCACATCTTTACCTCACTGAGGATAATTGGAACGGTTCAGGATCATTCTTTTAACTTGGCACAAATCTCAAAGCACAAATGATACTACCCTCCTGTGCTATCTCGAGTAGGCACCTGCTGAGAGTAAATGTAGACTGTCCGTTTCAATTTGCTTAAGTCAGGCATCCGGGAGAATACGAATTTCAATCCTCTGCATTAACTCAAAAAAGAATATTTTAAGTTAATGCATCTAGACCATCTGACCTGTTTTAAGATTCGTACGGATTAGATCCACACTAATATTAAAGAGCCTTTGAATTATAAATTGTGACTAGACCATCTGATCTGTTTTAAGATTCGTACGGATTAGATCCACACTAATATTAAAGAGCCTTTGAATTATAAATTGTGACTAGATTGGCTCTGTTTAAAATTAAACGACCGAGAGATACTCTTTTGAATTCGGAGGATATGGATCCAGGTGACAATGGGGTTACGGGGGTGCCCAATTGCTCATCCCCAGTCCAGTGTCACTGCCACATGCTGTTGGATTTATCAAAAACGGATCCACATGCTGTTGGATTAAGTAGAGCCCAGATCCAGTGCAATACCTGAATGAGATTTGAGTCGTCCTTTTCAATCTTGCATGAATCTCAAAAATTGATTTTGGCAAATATTCTACTCTCTCATATATCTGAGAGGATATTGTTGGAAATGTTCAACAGGTCAAATTATTTTGTCCTATATTGATACTTTTAATTTCTGAAATTAAATACGAATTAAATTATATCGGGTCGCATGAATTATGGATCAGAATTTTTATATTCAGAAAACTATCTGAAAAGATGCAACCAATGTGAATTGAAAAAAAAGATATATAAAAGAGTGCTATTTTCAGCACCGAAATTGCAACACTCATTATACCAGTTTTTTTTTTTTTTTTTTGAATAAACTCATTATACCAGTTAGATCCACATTAAATACTTTTCCTTTGCTGCTTCATTATGGCAAATTGGCAACCACTATTTTCTTTTTAATAGTTTTGCTTAACTCTTCGACTTAGTTCCAGCTCTATCTTTATAAATCTCAAAAATAAATTGAAAAAAGAAAACCGTCATATCGTTCATGCCCCTTCTTTCCTTGATATTTTGTTCCTGTTCCCTTCGTCTCGGAAAAAAAAAAAAGCGTTAGCACAATTTCATAAATCATATAATATGTGTAACCTGTACAGTTTCAATTCGTTTATCTCTCAATTTGTCTAAAATGTAATTTTATCTATTTGTGACTCAAGAGACTAGAGAAATAATTAATAAATTTGCGACTCTAAAAATCACAAAATATAATCTCTTTTGTTACGTTTGTCACATTTTTTTTTTGAAAAAATTTATAGTGTGTTCATACAAATTTTTGAAATAACCAACTATCTCATTGAAATTCCATAATATATCAAATTCCAACAAAATCTTAACATTCTTTCTTCTATCCTTTAATTATTTTATCTTTTATTTAAATATTATAAAAATTGAATAGACCTATATATCCTTTAATTTTCACCAAAACTTTATCTCTCTCTTCAGACCCTCTCTCCTATCTCCACCATAGTCAATTAATTGGTAAAATCTGATTTCTCTTGAGATTTGCAATTTTCGAGCTCCATCACTATGGTTGATTACAAAATCTCTCATGTTGTTTTTTTCCCTTCATCTCATCGAGAAACAAGAATTCAAAAAAGAATGGCTTGAAACAAACATTGGTCATGATTTATTTTTCTTTTTTAGTAAAGATTGAAGATCAAATTATTCAACTATTTAATACCTTTGTTATTTCAATAAAAAATATCTCTCATTTGAGTTTCGAACTCATGACCTCTTACATAGAAATTATATGTCTGTGTTATTAGACCAAATGCTAGTTCTTCGGTTATAATTTCTTTGCTTATATATATATTTTTGTAGGCCAATTTTGTGTTTAAGAACTTGGATGCGGATGTCCTTTGCCGATACAAATTGAAAAGTTTAGCATTTGAAAGTTCATAAATGGGTTTTTAAGTATTCTCATGTTGTGTATGGATAATTTGCAACCGGATTGTAGCTACCCTGAATAAAGCAACGAAACTAATGAATAAAAAAAAAAAAAAAAATTAATAAGTTTGATAGTTAACAAAGCAACAATTGATAGATTTCATGCACATCGTGAGTATATAAACCAACGAAACTCCTAGACCAGTTAAATAAATTACTTGCTTATTAATATCATCCTAAATGAGCTTGTCGCTTACAAATTTCTTGTGCTGATTCAACCAATCAAGATTCTTGTAAAAAAAAAAAAAAAAATTCAAGATAGGGACTACTAATCAAAGTTACCGAAAAATAGCAAAAACAAAAAGGTTAAACATACTCGGTACATTGTATAAAAGTTACCGAAACAACAACCGAAAGAAATATAATTGTTTAGAACAATTATATATATATATATATATATATATATATATATATATATATATGATTTGGATTTTAAATGTTAATTATGGATTTGAATTTTGGGCCGAAAGCCCATTAGTAATCAAAATCTTAATTAAAATTAAAACCCAAAATCAAAAGCCCAAAAGAATTAAAATTGAATTTGGGCCAAAGTGCAAAAATCCAATTTGAATTCTTCCTCTTGAAATAGCCACAATGGAGGGTATTTTGGTCATTTCACAACCTCCACAAATGGCTATAAATAGAGGGGTGAGGGTAGAGAGAAGATTACTAATTCACTTGATATCGAATCGATTCGGTAATCTATTTTCTCTCTTTCTCGGTTTTCTTTCGCCAATAGTGTTTCGATTAGAAATGAAAGTTATACGTAACTCACGTATAATATTTTAGGTTGTTGAATGTGTTTACAGGATCGGTGAATAGTGTTCTTGCGAAGCACACGGTGTTTATGTTTTCACATACTTGTGATTCATTAACATCTAGCGGATCATGACTAATACTATTTTGTCTTTTCTTAGTGAATAGTGTTTTTGCATAATCCCGCAGTTTACAATATTTATGGCAAAAGAAATAAATCGCTCTCCGATTAGTCCTGGTGGATAACCGATAGAGGTATCTGTTAGTTTGTAATAATCTAGAAGTCAATAATACGATAATTTATCATAAAGCTTTGTTCATGAATTGAATGTCTATTTATATATATATATATATCATTTTGTTGCCTTGAGTATTATTACATTTATGGATCATTTCAAGTTCATGACTGAAATTGTGAAACTCCATAATATAGATGATATATACTCTTAAAAAGGTCACTGACCAAGGTAATTAGCAGGAACACTAATTACCGCTATAAGGTTAGTATGTGGATTAAAAAATGGTTAAGTTTTACAAACCACTTGACACGAGATGTCATTTTAATCACATAGATACATGTTCTAGGAACATGATATTTGACAGACCCCGAATGAAACATTAAATAGAATTGTGTTCGTGTCATTAATGTTTTCATTCAGTGTCAAGTTCTACAGTATGAGGTATTTATCGTTCCTACTAAGTAATATGTATGTGTGGGTGTTATCTAACGTTGTCCGTAAAAAGCAGTCATAACGGTAACATTTCCATATGTGTAGCTTAGCTGAGGAAGTGATAGTCTACCAAAAGTACTATTTGTCCCTCGTATTTTATACGAGCTATAGCATCACTGGACCCCTTGGTAGAGTTAGATTATCTGCATGTGGTATAATTACAAGAGTAATTATATTTGATAGTCTACTCAAGATCAAGAAAAAATTCAGTTAACAAGGATGACACATATCTACCTTGAAACTAATCTGATAGCTATGAGATAGAAGAATAGACACAAGTAAATTGTTTACTGGATCGTGATATTGTACAGTACAACATCATCTGTGTAATTGGATGGTCATGATGTATACTGCCAGATGCCACTCATGATTATAGAAGTTAAAACAGTTTTAACTCTATTTACCAACATAACACAGATCCTATTGGGTCACGCCATATAGGAGCTATTCGGAGAATCTTACTGATTAATTATAAATTGATTGTAATTAATATTAAGATTGTTATAATTAATTATACGTGTTATAATTAAATTATATTTGTCATGTAAAATGACAAAGCAAAAAAAAACTAATGGTTATAATTAGTTATACTTGATATAATTAATTATAATTAATTATACGTCATTTAGAATGACAAACAAAAACACTGGTTAGTTTATAAACGTGTTTGACATGTTGTATAAAAATTACCAAACGAAAACTGCAGACGAATATAATTGTACATGACAATTATACATATTTGATTTGGATAGTTACTATTTACTATTCCTTTGGGTTTAGGATCCATTAAACAAATCCAACCAATATGAAATAGCAAAATCCAAATTGGATACCTCTACAAAAGGGCAAATTGGTAATTTTGGCAACTTCAGGGGTATTTTGATCTTTTTGCGAACCTCCTCGAATGCCTATAAATAGAGGGGCATAGGTGAAAGAGAAAATTCACTAATTCACGTGTTAATCTGATTACTTCATTAATTGGAATTTCTCTCTTTCTCGGTTTACAGTTTTTCGGATTGGTGAATAGTGTTTTATCGAATTTCGCGATATTTCAGTTTTGCTTATTAGTGAATCTGATTAACCGAAAGTTCATGAATAGTGTTATTACGCCTTTTCGGTGAATAGTGTTTTTGCTGTATACCACGGTTTATAGTATTTCTGGAAAAAGAAATAAACCGCTCTCTGGTTAGTCCTGGTGGATAACCAATAGAGGAATCACACGTGTGATACTCCGAGTCGATTTCATCCCTGGTGTAGCTCTTCTCGCTCGGTCTGCATTCCAACTGTGATTTGGAAACAAGGTATAAATTGTTATATTAATATATTTAATTGGTAAATATATTTAAAGCTTTAGAAAATCAATTATGGAGTAGATCTGTAAATAGGATTAAACGGATCTTCTTGATTCATTTAATCCGTAGCTTAAGTTAGATGTAAAAATTTTGTTTTACTCTTTTCGCACCTTAAGCAAATAAATGAGTTTGAACCGTCAAAACCCCAACATACTTAATCAATGGGTTCGAACCGTCAAAACCCAACAGTATCAGACGTCTGGTGCTCCGAGGCGAGTCGGTCTTCATTCCAATCCGAATTTGGAAACAAGGTATAAATGTTATATTAATCTATTTAATTGATAAGTAGATTAAAGTTTAGAAAAATCAAGGAGTAGATATGTTAAAGGATTAAAAGGGTCCTTGCAATGAAAGACTTGAGAAGGAACTCTCCTTTGGTCTTTCCGGCATATCCCTTTTAATCCACGGCTTGAGTTAGAAACAAAAATTTTATTTTACGGTCTTTCCTCAGGTTAAACCTAAACGAGTTTTGGAGACCCCGAAATCCAAAACTTTAAGCTCAAAATATCAATTCATAATTGATATTTATAATCCATCTAATATCTATATAATTGTTCGGAACAATTATATTTCTTGCGATGTTGTTGCGGTAACTTTTATACAATGTGTCGTACACGCTTATAAATTTAATATGTTTAAGCTTGTCATCTTTATGACATTTATATTAATTATAAACTTCTTATTATTAATTATAACTATTTATAATTAATCATAAGATTTCTGATTACTTTCCTTTCGGTGTGTCCCGATAGGATCTGTGTTATGTTGGTAAATAGAATTTAAAACTGTTTTAACTTCTACAAATCATAAGTGGCACTTGGCAAAAGGCATTATGACCATCCAATTATACATATGATCTTGCACATTACAATATCACGATCCAGTAAACTATTTACTCGTGTTAATTCTTTTGTCTCATAGTATCAGATCAGTTTCAAGGTAGGTGTGTGTCATCCTTGTAAACTTAATCTTTTATCGATCTTAAGCAGATTATCAAATATGATTAACTCTAATAATTATACCGCGCACTGACAATCTTACTTCATCAAGAGGCCCAGTGATACTATTACTCGTATAGTAATACGAGGGACAATAGTAGTCTCGGTGAACATCTCACCTCTGCACAAGTCATGTATACTAAAATGTCACCGTTATAGCTACTTTTTATGAATATACACTTCTTATGTAGAAAAGACGAATACCTCATTTTTTAGAACTTAACACTTAATGAAAACATTAATGACACGAACACAATTCCATTTAACGTTTCATTTAGGGTCTGTCAAATACCATGTTCAGTAACATGTATCTATGTGATTAAAATGACATCTCTTTGTCTATGATCTGTAAAACTTAACCATCATTTAATCCACATACTAACCTTTTAACGGTCAATTAGTATTCCTGCTAATTACAACGGCTAGAGACTATCAAGAGTATTTATCATCTATATTATGGAATTCTACAATTTCAGGTCATTAACTTTAAATGATTCATAAATGTGATAATACTCAAGGAAAAAAAAATGATATCTTTATTGATCATCCAATTCATGAACAAAATATATATGATACAATTATCATATGATTGACTTCTAGATTATTACACTAACAATCTCCCACTTCAGCTAGAGCCAATCATCGTAGGTTTTACATTATACAAGTCTCTATATTCTCAAAAATCTCGTAGGTCCAAGAAAATCTCATAGCAAATCACTTATGTGTCTCAAACCCATAGAAGCAGTATGCATCTGATACTTGGCTTAAGGAAGATGTTTTGTCAGTGGATCAGCTATGTTGCTGACTGTGTCAACCTTGCAAATCTTTAAAATAATTGGCTTGACTATTTGGTCCTCTAAACTGCCATTTAAAATAATTTTTTTATTGCTTGTTAGACAAAACAAAATTCTAACAAAAGTGAATCTTTCACAAAGAGGATGGCATGGTGACCAAACATGCCCTTTTTGTTATCATAATGAGACAGTAGACCATCTATTTGTTCACTGCACATATATAAAACAAATTTGGGATTGGATTACTACTTTTAACAACTTCTCATTTGATTTTCATACCATTGATGATTTATGGTTACTAGATGTTGTTATTCTTCTAAAAGATAGACTACTACTTGAACTCATTAGGAGAGCCATAATTTGAACTGTTTGGTTATAAAGAAATAACGTATGTTTTAATGCCACCAAATCATCCTCAGCCAAATCATTGGGTACCAAAATAATTGTCTTACTAACTTTTTGGTGTCAATCAATAAATGATAATTCATTCTTAAAACTCTCTCTAATTATGCCCTATGATGTCAAGGATCTTCCAGATGAGTTGACTACGGAGGAGGACATAGAAGAGCTACTCCTTGCCATGTCCACAATGGTGCAGCTTCCATGCGTTTGCCTCTTCACTTCGAGACCTTTCGGTTTGAAAACCGTATTTTTTACTCTCCATTTCTTTAAAACTGGACAGTCAATTTACACCATAAATGTTTTGGAAGTAGCAACCGCAGGCGCATAATAAATAAATGACTTATCCAGAGATAGCCCGAAGACTTATCCAGTACCTCAAACTGGAGATTGCCAAATTAAACAATTCTTAGAACGCCGAATTTTTTTTTATAAACCATAATTGATTAAATTAAATTTAGCAAAGCATCATGATTATTCTTTTTTTACAAAAACAACAAGAACCGAATCTCCAATTCGATATCCAAATTTTACTTTTTAGAGAGACTGAATCGGGGATTCGGTCTCCCTTTATTTTGCACTTTTCGTGAATGCGACAACAGAAGATCCCAAATAATCCCAGACCGAATTGGGGATTTGGTCTCAGTCATCACCATTAAAACTCTGATACAAACCGAGTGCTACCCTCCATTTTATCCTCTCCAGTTTCTCTAGTTGGTTACTTGTATTTATTGGTTAACTTGGAACTATTTCATTGTATAATACAAACTAATTTTAATTCATTTTATAAGGTTGTTATTTGGTTGTCTTAATTCATATGTAGATGTGTTTTAAGGTCCATAGAATAATTAATAATCCAAATAAAATGATGTAAAAGAAAGTGATCTTCATCTAAATTGAGAAAAATATTTTTAAAATGATTAAGTGACTAAAAAAGTTAATTAAGAAAAGTTAAATGCTATCTCTTATAATGTTTTATGTATTTTTAGAGGATTAATAGAGGATCTGACTGAACATAAACAATCATTTTTATTTGCATGAGTGTTTCTATAATATGTATAATTGTAAATTATTATTAATATTCATAACCCCATAGCACATAACTACAAAACAAAATTGAAATACCATCTCAAATAAAAAAAATCAAAATATTATACTGTAATCAATTAAAGAAAAATAATACAAATATAAACATATCTAAATTAAATTAGTCCAAATACAAAACAATGCAAAACAAAAACAAACATAACACAAATTTATAATCCAAATGAACGATCCTATTTATAACATGAATTATTCAAATTATAAATTTCATTTCCATCCATTTTTATCTCAAAGAAAAAAAAAACCTTAGAATTTCAACCCAAGGCACTGGAGAGCTTCCAATTCTCTTGCACTGGAGATGTTACAAACCTTTCATAGTATTAAAAATTAAAAAAAAGGTTCATGTAAATGCATGGATGCTTGGCACGTGTAATCCGAGCTGCACACGCTTTATTTCATTTCATTTTATTATTATTAAAACCCATAACTATTCTTTACACGGAAGCACAAATATACATAGAGATCGAATCCAAATTCGGTCTCAATTTCCTCAAAAAAAAAAATTCGGTCTCAAAAAATATACGTTTGCACACGCAGCCACACCAAAATATGCAAAATAAAGGGTATTTTCAATTCGGTCTTTTCAAAAAGTAAAATTTGTAGACCGAATTAGGAATTTGATTTTTGTTGTTTTTAAAAAAAAATAATAATCATACTGCTTTGTTAAATTTAAATTTAATTTAATTAATTATGATTTATAAAAAAAAATTCTAAAACGCCTCGATAGACGGAACAGGAACTCATCAGTGCTGAGCACCCAAAGTTCACCACGTGTCCAATCTGCCGTTGTTACCTTTTTGTTTCGAAGTGCGGATAGCTCGACTAGAACCATCCGATGTCCACACGGAGGTACCGTTAGCCGAGCCGTTAGATTTAAAAAAGACGAACCGGACGCGAAGTCTTAAGTTTAAATCTGGTTTTTTGGACCCGTTTGAGTCACGGCGATTGCGGTATCGAGTGTTAATTACCTCATTATCTGCTTTACTTCCAGAATCAACAGTGAGCCCTTTTCTCTCTCATACCTGTTTTTTTCCCACAGAGAAAAAATAATCAGGAGACAGAGTGAAAGAGAGCGGGAAGATAGAACTCGAAACAAGCTTAGCTATGGCGACTGAGGAGGTAAAGGTTGTAGAAGAGTCTCCTTCCGAGAAAAAGGTTGTAGAAGAGTCTCCTTCCGAGAAAAAGGTTGAAGAAGCAGAGGGGGACGTGTCGGTTGAGCTACCGGCTCCTTCTGGGTGGAAGAAGAAGGTTTAATTTCCCTTATTTGTTCTTAATTATTCTTAATTCGACAATTTTTTTAAATTGTATCAGTCAATTTCGATTATTTTGGTTTGTGTGTTATCAGATCTCTGCTTCTGTAAGTCTCTGTCTAGGGTTTGCTAGATGCTGGTGTTCAGTGTTATTACAGAGTAATTAGGGCATTTACTGTTCTACACCGTGGTAATTAATAGATATTTTTTCAACGAGCTGGTTTGAATGAAAACTTAGTAGCAACAAACGACCCTCTTAGAAAAGCTAGTTTTCAATTTCTCAATAAAATATTTCTATGTAGATATTTTGTTAGTCTTATGTGTCTTGTTTAGAAGCTGTCCCTAGTTTAATCCACTAGATGACCTTAAGTTGCTTGGTAGGGCTTGTCTCAGTGTCAGTTCTGCTAAGGCCAATAAACGAATATGAGTTCCTGGACAATAATTAAAATATTATTTTGGCTGTATGAATTGATTTTAAAAATATATTTGTATGATTAAGTTATTTTCTAACAAGGACAAATTTTGAAGTGAAGAAATTTTAAAGCAGCAAATTTATACCATAGTGGGAACTATTAGAGAATTTTTCTTCCTATGTACAAATTAGTGTTATTTCAAATATAATTATTGAATACCAACAGTCACAATAGGATATCTTTGAAAATTCCATGACTCCTGTTTTGAGTTTGTTGCAGAGTACTTAATTTCAACTAAAAGATTGCCATATACTTTACTTGTGTCAATGTGGATTTGTTTTTAAATTTATACAGAAGAGCATTTTATTTTTGAGAACATTATACTAGTGAAGCATAGTGTAGAAGGTATTTAATAGTTTTTAGAAAAACAGTGCATGATGTTTCGTTATAATCTGATGGGTTCCGAACACCTTTTCCTCTGCTGCATTGATTAGTTGAAGATGCTTCGGAGCTCGGTTGACAATCATTTAAATGTCAATACAAGTCTGTTCTGTTTTTGAGAGAGAACTATATTTGGAAATTGCTAGAACTGAAAGTATTCTAAATATGGGAGAAATGGGAATTAACAAAATTGCATAAGTTAGAATTGGGTTTGATAATAAATTTGGGGTCAGGAACTGTAACAAGTGTATCAAAATATAGAATTGGAAATAATTGGAATTTAAGGAATTGGAACCTAAGATAGAATGAAAACGTCAAAGTGGCCAAATCTAATTTAAGAGCAATAAGGTGTTGTTTACCTTGAAAAACTTGAAAGTATCATAAGCACATGCAAAATAGGGGATAAGGTTTTTTTTGAATAAAAAGGTGAGCGCCCAGTTTCATTAAGAAACACAGTTAACTTACATGACTGGGAGGAGGATGTGAGGGTAAAACAAAATTCTCTCAGATCCAAAATTATTCCTTAATCCTACGATAAGAAGATAGCATCCTACTGCTTTAACCAAAACATAAAACTTGCTAGCTACGAGGCCTAGCATCAAACCACAAAATCTGATCAACACCTCACAAAAACATATCATCAGACCACAAAACAGAAAACTGTATGTTCAAGTCTAGCTATATATCCTTTGCTGTCAAGATTATTAAAGCAAAAGCCATTAAGCTGGCGATGGGGAGGGGAAAGGGGGTGGTGTGAAGGTGGTGAAGTCGTCATCCTCCTGTGGCATCAGCTGGTCATCACCAGAACCCCTGCCTACGGCATCCATTCCTGAATAGCCTCCTTGGTCTGCTGTGGTACCTTTTTGCTACCTATCCAATATTCAATCAAAGAGATAGTAAGTAAAATAAGTTGTCGACCTGTTTTAACTTGTATATTGTGAAAACACACTTCATTACGGTGTTTCCAAATTGTCCAACACATGCCACTAAAGATCATCAAAAAAGCTTGTCGCTGAAATTTATCCAAAAAATAGGGGATAAGGTACCCCACCTGATCCTCCAAAGCTTAAAGAGTACATTGTATACTAATAGTACAGCAGATTTTCCAAGATCACCTTAAACTACCCTTGTTGCTTCCTAACTTGTGTTAAGGAACAGCAAAGGAGGGAAGAGTTATTCACATTCATTTAATTTGATTGATTCTTCCTGTTGTAAGCAAGTTTTAACACCCTAACCTTAGGTGTAACAAATTGTGGATAAAGGCAAAGGAGTAGTGATGGTGAAAAAACCTTAACCTGGAAGTTCTGTCTTCAGCCTCATGGTTATCTATTATTTGGTTACTGAAGGCAACGGTGTTTTGTTCTCTGTAAAGAGTCCAGATGAGTCTGCAAGTGGGACCCGGAGTAGTATGCTGATCACATGTAGTCTCTTTCAACAATCAACTTGGATTTTGGCTATTTGTATGTTCCTTTAATATTTTCCAAAGCTGATATGTCGTTTATCAACATCTTCTTCAATAAAGCATTTCAAGGACTCTGATTTATTTCTCTAATTGCCTTAGAAATGGTTAGAGGCTAATTGTTCAAGCCTAATTAATTCCTCCTTGTTTTGTCCCCGTAGCTACTTAAATTCACTCCCATATCCTTTAAATACCACAGAAACATCTGAACTTTTACAAAATCAGAGATCTTTGATACAGCTTCAACTTGCTAGTTACATTTTGGTGCCATGTTGGAAGGTTATATCATAATGATAGTACAGTAATAAAGTTATAGACTGCAATCCTCAGGGTTTCTGGTAATGATCCTGTTGTTGTAGTTTGCATTTACTCAGTTATTATTGTTGTTGCTGCTGCTGCTGTTGAAAAAAATGCTTATTCTATGAAATTTATAGGTTTTGCCTAAGAAAGGGCGAACCCCAGGACGGGGTGATGTGATATTTATCACCCCTAGTGGAGAGGAGATTAAAACCAAGCGCCAGCTCGACCAATATCTCAAGTCAAACCCTGGCGGCCCTGCTTCCTCTGAGTTTGACTGGAGCACTGGTACTCTCTCACACACTCTCTGTTTGTGGGCCTGTGCCCACTCTCAGATGAGATTGTGTATCACTCTCTAGACAGCTTGTAATTCTGTGTCCTCTTAAGTTCATTTTCCAACTTGACCTACTTCAGGTTGCATAATGGCTTGTTGTTAGCCCCCCCCCCCCCCCCCCCCCCCCCCCACACACACACACAACACACACACACACACCCCAATAAGAAAGGTTTACAAAAGAGAGTTAATTGCTGGTATCCTAGGAACTATGTTCACCTGTCATGTCTGGCACAGTACCATTGTTGATGGCTTTGTCTGCAGGAGACACTCCAAGGCGCTCTGCCAGGATAAGTGAGAAGGCAAAAACAACGGTGTCCCCAGAGGACGAAAGACCAAAGAAACGTGGGAGGAAGCCATCGTCGGAGAAGAAAACAGAAGAGCATGAAGAGAAGGACACAGAGGAGAAAGAAAAAGAGGCTGATGTACAGCCAACAGACGAGAAAGTGGACGATGCTGAGATGAAGGATGCTAAGCCAATTAAAGAATCAGGTGAGGCTGTAAACCCTGCAGCTGAGACTGCTGCACCTGATCACAACACAGGAGAAAAAGTCGAAGAGAATAATGAAGTTAAGCCTGGAGAAAAAGTCGAAGAAAATAATGAAGTTAAGCCTGTAGAAAAAGTCGAAGAGAATAATGAAGTTAAGCCTGAAGAAAAAGTTGAAGAGAATAATGAAGTTAAGCCTGATGAACCTGCGAATACTGACACGGCTCCACTTGAGAATAATGTATTTGGAGAGACCGGTCCACACGAGGGGTCTGATGTCAATGGAAATAACCATTGAAGGCCCACTAATCTTATGTGTATTTTAGTGTAGTATGAATTGGACCTGACTTTTATAGTCATAGGCGCCGAGATGTAGTGGCCTTCTGTATTTTGGATAATAATTGCATCAATCAGTGACTTAGTGTTGTTGTATCTTATGCTTATGTTAGCTGAATTCGGCATGTAAGTGTTGTTGACGAGATTGTTCTGCTGTGAAGTCCGAGTTGTAATACCTGACATGATTTGTAGTGCCTTTGTTGTTTATAGGAATTAGTAATTGATATGTTATTACTGGTCATGAGTTTCACGGCTCATTAGGGGTGGTTTGGTTTTTTTTCTTGAGCACTTTGCTCTCTATTTATCTCTGCTTTTGGTTGTAACTAACTACTTGGTCTGGTTCAGCTCCTCGCTTTCTTGTCTTTCATCTACCGTGTTAAATTCTCGTCATGCATCTACTGTGTTAAATTCTCGAAGGTTTTGTCAATTTTAGGGCAATTAAGAGACCAGTCAAAATTATTTCTTTAATCAATTTGCAGTATCTTAATTACACCTGCGACGACTACTCTTCCAACCTGTCCTCATAAATAATATCCATCGTTAAAGTCGAAGCACATTAAGAAACATAAAAATAAGAATAGAGTTGCTGAGCACTAACTAACACAACATGAAAGTTATCACTAAGATCTCAAGATGGAAGATTGATGTACATGAATTTAACCCACAACCAATGAAGAACAAAAGATGGTGCTTTTTGGAAGCTCAATCTCATCACAAATCAGACGCTGTTTTATTCACACAACTCGCCTGAGACAAAAAAAGGATCTCAGTATATCTCCCTCATGTGAAGTCGTATTCGCTACACAAATTACACGTACAAATTAGGGGAATTTATCTGTCCTGTCTAAGAACACTGATTCCCTTCATAAACATCGTATCATTACCATAGAAGAGAAACAAAAGAAAATAAAAACTAAAATCATAAATAACAAACGTCCAACCATGCAAATCGGACACATGAACTCTCAAAAAACCAGAAACATTCTTACAAGAAAGCCCAGATCATGGTTATACAAAAATGAAAATAATATACATATTAGCTACAGATAGGGCAAATAACAAGTCCATTTTCATTACAAGCCGTGCAGCGTTCAACTAATGCGTTTTGTCCATCTCTGTCGTATACTATCTTCTTGCTCCCATGGCACTCACTGCACATCACAAACCCCATGCTACCACATCCCTGGCATTTCCCAATTTTCTTCTTTGGTACCCACCTCAACAAAGGCAAAAGCTTCTCTTGCTCATGCAAACCAAGTGTTACCTCGGCCCCACCGATATACTTCCCTTGTATAAACAACCTAGGTGGTGTAGCTCTCCATCCCAACAAATCCCATAATTCCTCTCTATACTCCAAATCCATGGATATATCCCTTTCATGGAACTGCACGTTCAAATTCTCTAATAAGGACCTCACCTTGGCACAGTCCTCGAAGGTTCTTCTGACACCACGTAAACTTGTGGTGTAAAAAACTATAGAATTTTTTCCATTTGGGGGGCACTTGTCTTCAAATGGTCTTAACGGATCGTCAGATGCGAGTAGTTGTTCTAGGGTTGAAGAGGCACGGTGGTGCACCGAAAGGTTACTGCTGCTTGATAGCCTACTCGGGTTTAGAGGTGAAGGTGTGATAGGCGGAGGGGTGATGAGTTTGCGTCCATAGGTTGGTGCTGGTGTTGATTCAAAGGTCGACTCAAAGGAGTCATCTTCTTCGGTCTCATAATTGGTGTCAACGTGTTTGACTTTGCCATGTTTTTGGTTGCCAAACGTTGAAATAGATTTCCATGATTTGAAGAACTTTGATTTGATTCCCTTCATGCCCTTATTATTTGCCATGGCCCGTGGATGTGTTTTTCTGAGAGAGAACAAGAAAAAAATATGTCTTGTTGAATGTTAGGGGAATAACTTCTTAACAGATGAAGGTTGGCCGAAATGTTTCAAGGGGAGACTTTTTGATGTTGAATTGTAGATGTTCTTCTATAGGAATTATTGATATGGAAGGATGCAGAGTATCATAACGAATGTCTCAACAAAAGAAAAAAAAAGTAATAGAAACGGTTTTCTTTGTGCATTTTGTTTGACCTTGATATTTTTTTATATTTCTTACGCCAAAGAGAATAAAGCTGTCCAAAATATCAAAGTGTTTTAAAATTGGAGGTGCCTTCCACGACATTTTGAAATCAGAGATAAAATTATTTAAATGGCGAATATTTCTTTGGTTTTCCTCTGATACAAACTGATACAAGAGGCGTGTCTCCAATTTTGCAAATGTCATACAGGAAAGCTGGTTTTCTTAAAATTGCAAACGTTGCACGAGAAGTTAGTAAAGACCCAAATCTAAATATATCTAAAATTGCAAACGTTCCATGTTTTTGGGTCTTGGTTTTCAACTAAATTTATGTTCACTTTCAAGAAGTTAGTAAAGCCCCAAATCTAAATATATCTAATCAAATTATTCAGAGAAGTTTTCATTTCAATCATTGCATGAGGCAGGGTGCTTCAGTTTCATAGTTTTTTTAAAAAATCAGATTGTGATCTCCCTGCTTAATATCCTGTTATTTCCTAGGAACAAAATAGAATTATCTATAATTTTTGTTGAAACAGTTCTTCACTAGAGGAATAATAAGGCATCTGTATCTGTTTATAGAACAATTGCCACCTCTTTAATTGTAATTCCAACAAAATTTGGAGAGAAAGGTTAATCTTAAAAAAAAGCCAGAGTTATCAGCATGAAATATTATATTAAAGTATCCAAATAATATCAAGACAATTTAACAAGTAGGAAAAGAAATTTCCACAAGACGATCGACTTTTTTTCTAATGGTCATTGTACGCGGAAAAGGTAAATGATTAAATATTGTTGCTCATTTTTTTTTTTAATTATAAAGTTAAGGAGAAACTGCCAAGAATCAGACATTTTGTATTTATTTTTTAAATAATTTATACATTCTGAAAGTAACTATTTATAGCTCTTTATTCTTTATAAATATAATTAAGGAAGATAATGTCGTTGAATGGTTATTATCAAAGTATATATTTATATTCGAAATGATGTGTCATATATCAAAGGAATACCAGAATGTAGCATACTCCTGGTCTCCTGGACGGCTGGAACATTTTAATTTGCTAATTGACCATTTAGCCCCTTTTGATATTTCTGTCTGGAAACTAATTATGCTCCATTAATCATAAATAAAGTAAGTTTCATATTTATACTGTACATGCATGGGCCTTGTGAGAGGTATCTGTAACCCCCATGATTAATCTTGTTTCATATGAAAAATTAGAAAAAAGAACTTTTATTTAACCCTTAGAAAAGTCTGGTACCATTAGGGTATCCACTAGCTGGTATAAATCTGTACCAGTTTGGGGTGGCTTTCTTTTTATTACTAATTTTGTTGTCATACGTCATTAATACTACATTAATATTATTGATTTAATGTGGTCTTGTGCATTCAGGATGCAACTACAAATCAAAATGAACACATTCCATTGACTGAAAGTCATGGCAACCAAATAATTAAGATTGTTTATTGGTTACATTATCTGATCTCTTTCCTAATAATGTTCAAGAAAATTCCAGTAAATTGAATCAGGCTTAATTTTCACATGATGATATTCATTTCCTAGCTGGACCAGGATACAACTATTACAGTTTGGTATGTTTAATTAGTGTATGAAATATATCTATCATCATGTTTGCTTTATTTCAGTACTACTTTTCTTCATGGTGGTGGTTGGAAGTAACTGGGTTGTTTATGGAAGTAATATACTTCAATGCAATCAGGGAGTTAATAACTATTTTTTATTATTATTATTAACAAAGGAGTACAAGAGTTTAGTTACCAGACTTGGTGCCGAAATTTTTATTAATAAGAAAAATAATAATTAAATATCGAGATTGAACAAAGCTTTTGAATTTTTTTCAGAAATAGGGAAAACGGTATGGGGCATCACGGGCAATGGCCGTTCTGGGGCATCACGGGCATAGTTAGTGCCTAATTAACCTCCCCTAAACTCAATAACTGATATAACTGATGAACCGGAAAAAAACCAAAAAAAAAAACCAGTCCGTTATGGCTTAAACCGGACATTGTCCGTGATGGGGCAATACGGCCATGGGTTAAACCATGCCATGCCTCAATAGTGTCATTTTTGCCCTCTGCTGGTAAAACAGTAATTCTGGACTGATACAGGGGTCAAGTAATAAAAATAATTACACCATCATGTGGAGAATAAAAAAATATGCGAAATGGACTCAAATTTCATATTATTTGGATTTTTATTCAATTTATTATGAATTTTCGAAGTTCAGCCTTTTGAAATACCGAAAACCAGCAAATACCAGAACCAGTTCTGAATCTGCCCCTATGTTCAACTCCCTGTTTGATACACCTAGGTAGCTCCAAAGTTCATGAAATTTTACCAGAATATAGAAGATTCTGTCCTGAGAATTTTCATATAAAAAACATAAAATTTGGACCAGCAGAACTCTTGGAATTAAACTCTGAAGTTAGCTACCAGCATGGTATTTTTCTGACAGCTGATCTTTGGAGATTAATTCCCGCTAATTGGCTACACTAAATTTTGTGTTCTTCATATGAAAATTCTCCTCAAGTCATGGTTTATATGCATGTGAAACAGTTTTGTGAAACTCAATTCAGAACTATATGAAACAGGCATTTTTGTACAGGGAATTCTGCTGGTAAATAGCTGTTGTTACCATGCTGGTAGCTAACTTCAGAGTTTAATTCCAAGAGTTCTGCTGGTCCAAATTTTATGTTTTTTATATGAAAATTCTCAGGACAGAATCTTCTATATTCTGGTAAAATTTCATGAACTTTGGAGCTACCTAAGTGTATCAAACAGGGAGTTGAACATAGGGGCAGATTCAGAACTGGTTCTGGTATTTGCTGGTTTTCGGTATTTCAAAAGGCTGAACTTCGAAAATTCATAATAAATTGAATAAAAATCCAAATAATATGAAATTTGAGTCCATTTCGCATATTTTTTTATTCTCCACATGATGGTGTAATTATTTTTATTACTTGACCCCTGTATCAGTCCAGAATCACTGGTTTATCAGCAGAGGGCAAAAATGACACTTTTGAGGCATGGCATGGTTTAACCCATGGCCGTATTGCCCCATCACGGACAATGTCCGGTTTAAGCCATAACGGACTGGTTTTTTTTTTGGTTTTTTTCCCGGTTCATCGGTTATATCAGTTATTGAGTTTAGGGGAGGTTAATTAGGCACTAACTATGCCCGTGATGCCCCAGAACGGCCATTGCCCGTGATGCCCCATACCGTTTTCCCTATTTCTGAAAAAAATTCAAAAGCTTTGTTCAATCTCGATATTTAATTATTATTTTTCCTATTAATAAAAATTTCGGAGACTTGGTGGCTTTCTCATACTTTTTATACACATACATGAGCCTCTTGCCTCTGCATCTATTTATACTAGTCAAATGTCGGCAATAGACATACTAGATTATAGAGTTTGAATAAAACCCGGGTCGGGTATACCCGACCATACCCGCCCGTACCCGCCGCCCGGGGTACCCGTGCCCGAGCCTGGGTATGGGTCGGGTACGCGGGTACGGGCAAAAACCGGACCGGACCCGTTATTTTGGACCAATACCCGACCATACCCTACCCGAGTTTACCCGTACCCGACTACCCGAGTACCCGTACCCGTATACCCGACCACTGTTCATCCCATTTCAAAATTCAAAAAATCTGATTTTTTCCCCCCAAACCAACAAAAAAAACCAGAAAAAAATAGGAAAAAACCAGAAAAAAAACAAAAAAAAACCAACAAAAAAACCAGGAAAAAAAAAAAAAAAAAAAAAAAAACCAGCAAAAAAACCAGCAAAAAAAAAAAAAAATACCCGTACCCGCCTTACCCGTCAAGGGTACACGGGTAAGGGTATAGGACGGGTAGGGTATGGTTTTTGAAAATTATACCCGCCATACCCGTACCTGTATACCCTTGTACCCGAGACGTACCCGTACCCGTCCCGGGTATACCCGGGGTACCCGTACCCGCCCAAGTATAAATACACTACTAGATTATACATTTTACAAATGTATAGAAGCTTCTACATATAAAACATTAGCATAGCAATTAATGGAGCTTTCCTCGTTACTGATCACGATAAGTCGGTTAAGTGATTTCGTTAATGATTCAGCAAGAAATTTATGGGCTTGCGCCTCTTTCCAATTGTTTTATGCGCCATTAAACATAGGCCTTCATTCTCCAAATTTCAAAAGAGTACTTTATTACTCTTTAAAGTAGTATCAAAGAAGTTTTGTATGAATAAATCAGTGCTGCTAATTTCAACAACTCTGATATTTGTACCAGCAATGTCAAATTGCTATATATAGATCTCGTTCTGGACCCTTCTAGTCCTTGACCCCGGCCATAATAGATTCCAAGGAAATCCATGATACAAGCAACAGCGGAAAAAAAAAAATTATAAGAAAAGTAATATTCCTACTAGCAAATTCAAAACCTGGAAGAGATAATTTTTTATAGATATTAAATAGTTAGATGCTTGACCTCAACCTTTACTCAAAAATAAAAAAAACTTAAAAAGTGTTAGGTGAAATTAGCTATTAGGAATATCCTCTTACTAGGAAAAATTGAAACTTTGACAAAGGTACATAAGACTTTAATAACAAAAAAGGAGTTAGATGTAATACCTTGAGTGTTGGTCATCTACCGCTAAACTACGGACATGTTTTACCATCTTTTCCTTATTTTATTTTGCTTTTTTATTCGCTTGCATTGAAACTTTAATTGCATAAATGCAGGTCCAAAATGTTGACGAAAGACTAAGCCAAGATGGTTCAAATTGAACACAACTAGAGCACACATCACATGAGATCAATGCAGCTCTACAGCGCAACAAAAAATTAACCTGCAACTAGTTCTGAAGTTTTTCAATGTAGTCAATAAACTGCAAGTTCTAGCTGGTACAAAGATGTACCGCACTGGTTCATAGACAGGCAGTTACAACTTTTTACCATATTTGGTTATCCAATTGCTTAAAATAATTTTGACTAACAACAGAACTAATATTTATGCACTGACAACTGACAATCCCCCAATACCAACCCTATGTCCCCCTCCAATAAAACAATTATAATAACAAAATGAAAAAAAACGCAAACCCGCCCAAACACCCATCAAATCAAACACACATGCATACACTATTGCAGATTAAACAAATAAAAGAAAAGGTTAAGGATCAGAACCAATTACTTAGAAGTATAAAGTTTCAGCATATATAGATTCAAGGTGGTAACATAATTTAAAACATCAGTATTCTTAGACAGCGATTCAACTCATCCCAGCACTTATTCTACACACTGCATGTCTTAAAACCACAGCTCATGCGTACAAGGAACAACAATATAACTTAAACACTGCTCATAAGATTTAAAAATTAATACAAAGCAGGAGATTGTATATCTAACTATCAGCGATGAATCCGATACTAAAGTCAAACTTGATGCATGTTAGTTGCTTTCCGTCTGAATCTAGCATTGTCATCGTAATCGTGTATGAGCCCTGTAGAAAGAACAAGATAATGAAAACATGCCAAACTAATATAAAATAATATGGAGTACAATTATATCATATGACATATACAACAATTCTTGGTATCACTAGTCTACTCCTGCACATAGAAGTAATATCATGTTATTATGTCCCAGATGTAATCAGAGTATCAGACATACTGTATTCCAGTTGCAACCTCATGAGACTGGTATTACTGTACACCTAACTGAACAAATAATATAGATCTCCTTAAGGGAGTAAACAAAAATGGTAATCTACAGAATGTTCCAAACAATTCTTACAGGAGGGGTGTAAGAAGGCAAGACTTGCTGGTGGGCTATCGCAAAATTGCCAGTGGCAGGGCAGGAAGTCTCTTCACAAAGGTCATGAGTCTCTTGATGCACATGGAAGAAGAAGTAATTGACATCTATCACCAGCTTCCCACCTGTTACGCTCCCATCTGCAATAGGAAATAATATTATAATAGTAAAAAATAAGGAGAAGCAAGAGGCAAAGATGCATCCTTTATTAGCAACCACATCTGAAACAGACAGCAGCAGCAGGTACGAGTCAAATAGCAACAATTCTAAGCACTTCTTTTAGTGATCTGGGTCAGATTAGTGTCATAGTGAACCATACAGTAGGAACTGGTACAACCTCACACAACCCACTGAGACAAGACATTTTGCTTTGCCCAACTTGTAGCAAAGAAAAAATAGCAACATACAAGCTGCCACTGTGCCATTATATACCAGCTACGACATGCTAATATCACAAATACCAAGGTGCTAGCAATAGCAAGCTTATAGCTTAGTCAAAAATGTTTCGTACCAGTACAAGCTGAGATGTTGAAGGTAGCAGGTTCGCCACGTATGACTGGATTTGGGATGATATCAACTGAACTTACTGTAACATCATAATTCTCCCTTTTATCTGTAGTATTGCACAAATAAATGGGAGTCAGAAAAACATGCTAACCTGCCAATAAACAATTACTTGTACCATGCTATTAAGATCCACAATGGATTACCATACTACATGTAACTTATAAGAACTAGTCATATTCTTTTGTCACTACCTATTTGTCCAAATCTGATTTTGATTTCTTGTTGGTGCATTTCTTGAGACTACTTGAGATATGAATGAAGCTTAAACATCAACCATGGCAACAAAATGGTTCCAAAGAAGGCAGCATTGAAAAACATGTCACTTCGTTTTAGTAGGTGAAATCCTTGACAAAATTCATACCGAATACTTTTTATCTGTGTATTTCAAAAGGTGTACTTTAAAGCTGAATGTTCCTTCTGAACATCCTCCAAAAGTACTTGAATCTAAAAAACAAAAGTAAACTACGAACCATATGCACAAGGATACCAATAGTTTTCCAAGCCAAAAATAGGTACAAGGCACCAAAAACATATTTAGTTTTAATTTTCACACCCAAACATCAATTATTTAAGGTTAACACCCCAGTGTTGGTCTTCTTATACAAAACAGAAGTACTGCACATTCCTCCCAGATAATTTGCTGCTACTTTTAACTTGACCAACTCAACTAAATTGGGAATACAAAGGGCATCAGGCTATTATTGCAATTCTTTAAATCAAAGTAACAAATTTAGAAATTAGAAATAATTTGGATAGGCTTAAAATTTGTGATTCAATATAGAACAAAAATAGTGTGTTCTTTTCTATAATGCAAACAATAAACTAAGAATACTGATACTTAAAGAAAGCACACAAAAAGTTTGTTAATTATGTAGATAGTACAGGTATAAATCATGTATTTCTCGTAAAATTCATAAAATAAACGAGTAATTCAGGTATCACACAAATTACTCGGTAACAGCCGTTTAATTTGTTTATTCGTTCAGGAAGGTGTTTAAAACAGAATAATACGGTTATGATACGGATATTAATTCAGGACCTTGTTAGTATGCTTTGAATAGGTGTCCCCTGGCCGACTAAGTACAAAATAAAATAAAATTGATTGGCTGACAAGTTCATCAAGGCCACGATCAGAGAAAGTTGAAAAAAGTTTAGTAAACCTGTTAAGAGATATCCATTGGTTTAAAATCTATTGCTTTTTAAATCGCTCGAATAGGACATACAATGGAGGACAGAGGACCGGTTTA
Organism: Carex rostrata; assembly: GCF_964058835.1. Lineage (NCBI taxonomy): Eukaryota > Viridiplantae > Streptophyta > Magnoliopsida > Poales > Cyperaceae > Carex > Carex rostrata. The sequence continues at coordinate 7,534,732 of NC_135925.1, forward strand.
CTCCAAATTACAAATTACTACATCGTATTTAAGAATTGACTTAAATGAGACGGAATCAATTCTACTTCATCCAAAGAGTTCCGCCTATAAACCAAAGAATAAATTAGCTTTCAAGAGGACTTGGCAATATTTTAATTTAATATCCTAAACCAAAAGACCTGTTCAATTGCAACCAAATCAAAACAAATCAGAGAGAGGGAGAGAGAGATCTAGAGATTAACTTACTGCAGTACTCGACCGATACAGCGGAGGCGAGAAGGCTTGAAGCCAGAAGAACCAGCGAGAGAATCAGAAGTTTTGTCATTTTCTTACTCTTCTGAAAGGAGAAAGATGGGAAGCGAGAGAGTTTTATTCTGGGTAGAGATAAATAGAAAATATGCTGCTCAAACCTAACAGCTAAGACGTGGAATGAAAAAAAAAAGGATTCAGATCCAGTGCAGTAACCCAATTTTTGGGTTTTATATCGGAACCGTTCGAATCCAGCGACAATCTATTCCGAAGTGGAGCGCACACATCTTAGCGACGGATTCGATTCCGAAACGATACTGACCGACGGATTCGAATCGGACAGTCCCTATCCAAAATTCAAAAAATGAGTTACTTTAGGGGATCTGGACCCATGAAAAAGTCCTTGGGGATGAAGCGAACTAACTGTTGTTTGCAAAATGCACCTAAGTTTAACTGTAATTACAAACAAGTTATAGTTCATTTATAAAACTCTCCAGTGAATCCATAATTATGTTTCGTGTCTCATCCTTTATACTGATATCATGATTGAAAACAACTTTTATTAAAATTAGGTCGATTTATTATAATTATCATTCGATATTTTTATTTTTTTTTTGTTATTTATGCCATCTTTTACGAGTATTAAAGCACATCAATTGTTTTAGAAAACTTCTAAATATCACTATAAATGAAAAGGTATTAATAGTATATTTACAGTTTAATAAATAATGTTTTTACTAATATAGAAAAAAAAAGAAGCTAAGTTTATCCTATTTTTTAACTACAATTAGGAAGAAGAAGACAAAAAAGTTCGAAAAGTGTAATTATATTAAAAAAAATGTCTTTATTGTAAAATCATACAAAATTGAAGTACTCTGTACTGTCAACGTCAAATAATCAAACATGTCTGTTATCATGTAAAGGTATTGAGCTGCTTGAATTTAAATACTTATATGTTGTGGGTTGATCTGAATTCTTAATAACACAAAAGGTGGATAAGTTCGGGAAGAAAATAATTTAAGATTACAGGAAAATAGGACGGACTAAAATAAAATAAGAATTAAGAAATCAAATATTCTTTGGAATTGCTTTGACTTTTCTGTTAGCGAGGGTTTGTTGCGAATTCGCATCCTCTAAGATATCTCATATTTTGCGTGACTTTTTGGAAAATCTCAGCCGTTGCAATACGTTCTGCGCGAATCTCAAAGCTCAAATAATACTGGCCCCCTACGTCACCCCGAATAGGCACCGGACACGTTGGTCACGCAAAATATGAGATATCTCAGAGGATTTTGTTGCCAGGTCAAGCTCGTTCATACAGGGATCGGATTATCGGAAGGCCGTACGTAATACTAACCCTAAAAGCAACCGAGTAGCATAAGTTATAGTCCGTTGGATTTAGATCAAGCGGCCATAAGCGAACGGGATTCCATCCTGTCCGCATTGATGGTTCAGCTACTTGTCTCAGTTCTCACCGGTCTAAATGTTGGAGAGTTGAGGATCCTCTGAGTCAGGTATGGACGCACAAGGTATAGCGAGTTACCCACTGGCGTGCATTCGTTTTTGCTTTTGTTTCCCGTATTTTTTGCGTCTTGCTTTGCTTCACATTATAAAAAGCTAATAAAGTAACAATGTGAGCAGATTAGAAACTAACATGAGAAATCAAACTGTTTTATAGGATCCGTATTCTTACATTTACATGTATAATATAGTGTAATTTTTTTTTTTTGCATGTTTGGGTACTAGAGCATGAAAAAAATCAACGCGACAAAATTATACAAAGAAAATAGTTTTTGAGTTTTAGAAACTTTTGATGGTCATAAAAGAAACCAAATTATAATATTTTTATACACTCTCACAAAATGTTTCGTACAAATTATGTGTAATTTAAATATCAACAATCATGGTTTTTTTTTTTTTTTTTTTATCATCAGGCGAAATCGTTCCATAGACAACTCATGAATATCCGGTTAAATGGTTTCACGAGTTCGAATCCTCTGAAATAATTCAATTTTTGAGTTTAGGTCCGGATTGTCCAATCCGAATTCAAATCAATCCGGTCTGAGACGGAATACATTAAATTGTTTAAATACATGTAATATTGGATCACTTATCTTGAACTTTTTAGATTACGGTTTATTTTGTATTAGGGCTGCTAATGAACCAAGTTAGCTCGAGTTATAGACAACTCGAATTCAACTCGGAAGATAGGGAGTCAAGTTGACTCGAGTTGAGAATATTGAGCCGAGCTGGCTTGCTGACTTGAATTTAACTCGCAAGTAACTCGAGTTGGCTCGTGACTCGTGAGTCAACTCGTTTAAGGTGTTGAAATGTTGAACATTTGAACTGATAATTGTTGTTATGTAATAATATGAGAAATAAATATTGAATTAACAAACAATTTACAACAAAATGATCAACTGGAATGAGTTGGGTCAACTTGGGTCAGTCATATCTAGTCAGGAAAATAAAATGTGCCGAAAATTACGAAGAAAATCATTAATCAAACGAGTCATGAGTTGAGTCCAACTCGAACTTAACTCGTTTAATTCACGAGTTACTCAACTCGAGTCAGACTAACTCGAATTTTAAATGAACAAATTGTTAGCGAGTTCGTTACCGAGCTAAGTTCGAGTGGCTCACAAGTCGCAAGATTTTTACAGCCCTATTTCGTATAAAGTAATTTTGTGTTATGATATTTATATTTGATTATTTCTTTATAAAATTTGAGCGAGATGAAAAAAACTCAAATTTATTAAATTGGGTTATTTTAATTTAATTATATTTAATCAATCTGACTAATCTACAATTTTTTTAATAAGAGTGAGACATCTCACCAGTTCCATTTATATAAAAACCAGATCAAAAGAAAGACGGATATCAAATAGCTAGTACCAACTCTTAATGTACTACTATACTATGACTTGGAAAAAAATTACATAGCTACATAACATTGTTAAATCACATAACCAAGTCTCACAAAAGTAGCATAATAAAGTATTTCCAAATCTATTATAACAAACATAAAAATAATTTAAATATATTACTTTCAATACTTCGATGTTAACGATAAATATTTCAAATGTATATTAATTAGAACTCTATCTTAATGGTACTATTGACTTTGAAGAGGTTTTCTAATATTCATCAAAAAAAATTTGACATCTCTTTCGATTAGTTTTACATAGTTTTATTGAAACTCATATCATCTTCCAGTAACATATTGCAAATGGACCACACTTCCATCATATAACTATGTGAAAATGGTCACCTAACAATTAAGAAAGTCTTCATAGCGATTAGAAATATCTTCAAAAAATCCGCTATATCTTCCACCTCCTTCCACTTCTCCGAACTAGACAAATTCATTGAAATGCTATCGCCAAATTTTAACAAAGGATCTTTGTATTTCAAAGCTTCTACAGATAATTGTAACCTAATTAATATGTGTTGTTTGATACATTAATAATTTGTTTTTTCAATTTTATGCAATGAAGTATCTAGATACACATGATCAGTCCCTTAATTGAAATGATTGATTGAAGAGTTCAATTTGTACAATAAATAATAACTTGCACTTAATATACATTTTTTTCTACTTGATATTGACCTTACAAAGCAAAGTTAAGTGAGGGCAAAGCTAAGGTACAATGTGCTCATCACGAGAAGTTAGTGAGTACAGCTCCAAATGTCTATTCGATTGACCTCAAATGATGAATTTAAAATATTAAAATTCATCTACTTCATGAGTGATGCATGTACATTAAAAAAATTAGAATTTTTGAATTCATTTAGTACAAAATCAAGCGGAAAAAAAAATGAACCTTTTAAGTTATTTTATAAGTTGTTTTATGTATTCATCTTTAATCATTTTTTGACTGCTTAATCTTGTACTAAATAAATTCGAAACTTTTAAATTTTTGTATGTACATGCATCACTTATGAAGTAGATGAGTTTCAACAATTTGAATTAACCATTTCAAACTAGTCTGATAGACTTTTAGAGTTGTGCTCAACAACCCATTTTGATAAAACACATCACACCCTTGCTTTGCTCCACAATAGTTACATTATAGTTATTAATGAGTCCAAAATATAACAATTTAGAAATCATATTGTTTTCTTTAAAGTAATTTATTTTGAAACATTTCAAAAAAAAAAAGTTGCATATATATATTTTAAAAGCATGTATAAAATTATTTATTAAAATATTACTAATTTTAGATATGTTTATAAAAATATTACTTACTTTTAGAACTTCTTGGCTGTTTTTGACTTGCTCTAATATCTTAATTAGAAAATTGAATTTTTTTCATCAAATACAATATCAATAATAATATTTAGCTCCTAATCCAAAACAAACTTGACCATCATGCTCATTGAAAATGTCTAAGGAATGTTTATTAGCGTTAGAGTGGCATTGATTCATTTGATAGAAAGCTTAGCCTAACAAATAAATCACGCATTTTTTTTCCATGCCTAATGGAGCACCAGCTCAAGATCAGTCAACAGCCAGTCAACTCAGTCAAAGTTAGTTAGTATAGGCTGTTAGATGTTTAGTTAGTTCTGTTGAGATAGCCAGTTATAACAGATGTCTCTATGTCATTCATCTCTCCCTATAAATAAAGGGAATATATGCACAATTCATAACTGATAAAGAAATAAAAGATTTCATTTCCATTTCTATCTATCTCTTCTCTATCTCTCTTTAATGCCTCATAAATTTTGCATGCCATCATAAATTTTGTGATTGATTCTATAAGAGTTTCATTAGTTTTGTCATCATATATTTTGCATGCCTCACAAATCTTATATGTTGTATATATGTTTCTTACTAATTATTTTTGAAAGGCTCATATATTGCAAAGATTTCCTAGTTTTCTTTAATATCTGACTATTTGTACTAAAACAAATATGACGATCCGATCTAAACAAAAAAATTGAGTTAACTGGTTCCATGCGCACATCATTGGAACTTTTTTATGGGCTGGAACGCGGCCCATGTTTTTAGAAAAACCTGTTCCCGGCGTTCCGCTGGACCCTGAAACTTGGGTTTTGGATCACTAATCGTGAACGAACTCGCGAATCTGGGGGAGCGAGTCTGTGAGTTTGGACGTATGGTCCAACGATCAAACATGGATTTAGGAATTACAACTATCAAATTGTCTATTTCTCTTTTAAGTTTTAACAATTTCTAGCACTACGACGCGATAGTATCATACCTTAAAACTGAATAGCCACAAAAAATTTATGTTATCTTAATTCTCAAAGCACAACTTTTGAATTCCAATATTAATTCAACCAGTTCGTGTTTTGTTAAATGGATTAATCCATTGACAAGTATATAATTTACATAAATACGAACAAATATAATACTTTCAAACAACCACACATAATTTGTAACTTTTAGCGGAACATGCAAATTGCAAAGTACATATGTTTGAGAGCACCATTGAACCAGTAGCAACGGGTCTAATCTTCAATTATTTTCTCGATAGAAAACAAAACCAAAATTCAACAAATAGTCTTTGTTTTTCTTGGTGTTTATATCATTGAATGTTGTTCTATCGGGTATGACACCTGAGGCCATGAAAAAGTTGAACTCTTCTTTAATTACACAGGTTCGAATCCAGAATTTTTGTTAGGGGAGGTCAAAAAATATCGAATCAGATTTAAATAGCTAATCAGATTTAAACCCATTAACTAATTGGGTACTCGATAAAAAAAAATGTTGTCTTATATTTTTCAATGCTCTGACTTGTAATTTCTGATGTTTTAACTTATAATTCTAATTACCAATTATAATTCAAGAAATTTATTTTGATTTTAACACTAAATTTAACCCGAATTATAAATCAAACATCAAAAAAAAATTTCAAAGAGGAACAAAGTTGATTAATACCAATAAATCACCACTAAAACTCAAAAATCAAGAGAAACGACTGTCCCCCACATAGTGCTGGGTCGGCGCCCCTGATTACACGAAAGCAATTCAAAAAATCTTTGAAAAAATCCGAAGCATCTATTTCTTCACCAAACACTCTAAAACTCCATATCATATCTGTACCGGCTTCCAAAGAAAGACAACTTGAACAATTTCTTCAATTGTGTTATTCCAACCTTCTGATCTAAAACATACAGCTCAGATTCATATACCATGCCATAAAAGTAACGAGATTTTATGTGTATTTCATTATTCATTGAATGATTTGGATTTAATAATCTTTAATTGATTATAAAATAATACTTAAGCAAGTCGTCTACATATAGAACAACACAACCTATTTTTGGTTTGCAACCTTCTGCTTCAAAATTGTGAAATCAGGATGCGTGTTTATACAATTTCATATGACCTTATTAAGCTTGTAGATATATTAAATCCAAATCAAGAAAGGTAAAAGAAGAACGAGAAATAAAGCAAACATATTTCCCTGTAAGAGTGGCAAAGTAAATTGATCAGAAAGATAAGAGTATCCTTTTTCAGAAGTTGGTAGAAACTTCAACCCCATCAAACTTAACAGTAGCTACTACTAGAGAATCAAGACCCACGAGCATATCACTAACATTTTTTTTTTTTAATCTTGTGTTTTTCCTATTCGTAAAGATTCTGCTACAAGTTTACAACTATGTTAAATGTTTTGTGATCAGCCCTTTGTCAGGTTGAATTTTCTAATTTAACCTTGGCATGATTGTCTTGGTTTTGAATGTGGTGCTTCACATCCTTTGTCTCAGCAAATTCCTCCTTTATCCTAATCTCAGTTTTTACCATCCTTCCCATGGCTACATCTTGCATCAACCAGGCCGCACCACCTTCAACCTTTACACCACAAGCCATCCTCTGAGATTCCTTCAGCCTCGCCTCAATCTCTGTTAACTTTGCCTCGGCAGAGCTGGCCCTCTTCATTGCCTCCATCAGCTTTTCCTCAAGTTCGTGGGACCTCTGCCCAGCCTTAGACAGATCTGACATAGCTTTCTGGATCGACCCTTTGGCCTCCTCCAGTTTTACCTCAAACTTACATGCCTTCACCTCAGATTTCTGGGCTCTGATATCAATATCTAACAACTGCATTTTGGTAGTGTGGGCCCTCACATAAGCCTCTGCCAACTTTGCCTCAGTCTCAACCAGCTTTGTCTCAGCTTCTTGGGCCCTTGCCTCACTCGCCCTTAGTGCTGAGTCAGCCGAGAGGGCTCTGCTTGTCAGATCTTTTGCCTTGTTCTCAGCCTCTTCAAGCATATTTCTCAGCATGCTGATTGTCTTTATTTTAACAGATAGCTTCTTCTTTATAGCTTTCTCGCTATTATTCATCTTCTTTAGCTCCTCCAATACTGATTCACACTTTGAGCACTTCATGTAAAATAAATTAGACAAAGTAAGAAAAATAATGAAAGTTTTTTCCTTAAGTGTTACTTAGCTTCACCTCTCTTTGTTTTGCATATTGATTTGGCTTAATCAGTGTAACAGATTCTATCAATCTAAACTCAACAAGCTCTGTATATTGATATGGCAGGACAGAAATCAAGCTTTCCTAGCTTGATCTGGTGAATTTGAGTTAAACTAAATTTTAGTTAATTGATTGAGGGTATTATTGTCATTTACCACTACTAAATTGGGTTAAATTGAGGTGTAATAACAAATTTTGAAGAAACAGCACCAAGCCATCCTTTACCCATCAAGATAAAAGCCTACATATGGTAGTAGCAGTATGTTCCCCAGATTAAATCGACGCGTACATATTAAAATTCACAGAATATAATCCCACCCAATAGTTTTCTACCAACTACAGCCAAATTTTACAGTACTCGCAACCAAAAGTAAGGATGTTGTCGATATTTTATTGAAGAGCAAGTAACTATTACACAAACAGGTCCATAAAGAGTTACAACTTCAAAATATTCCATTTTTATACCTAAACTTCCCATCTTGATCCCCACAAATCCCCAATTCTACCAAATTGGTCAACCGTTAATACCATTAAAAAAGCACAAGGAAATACATATCATCATACTGACTTGATATTATGGACGGTGATGTGGATAAAAAATATTCTGGTGGAAGGATATAAGATCACATGGCAACCAACACAGCAGTGCAAAGGATGTAGATGCATCCCTATTACCAATAAAGATAATGTTGCTGCTGATGTCACCAGAAATCAATGATGCAGATGTTGGCATCAGAACCGATGCCATCATCATCAATAAAGATAATGTGAACACTTTAATGATGTCAATGCTGATGTCAGAATAGATTTCATCACACATCTTGTAAGGAAAAAATGTTTGATCCATAGCAGCATGCTTATTCTCATGGCTTGGATATTGAAGTGGGTTCCAAACCTCTTTTTAGTGACTGTTATGGGCAATACCAACTTAATACAAGTAGGAAATTATAAGGATTACAAGGGGATCTTTAAAACTTCAGAAACCAAATTGGGAAATGGAATAATGCTTTAAGGACCATCAATGTAATTTTACTCCTAGTTGAATTTCTTTACACTAATCTTACAATACTGTGTTATATTTAATTATCTTTAAAATGGTTGGATGTATACTGTTTACATGCGAAATGCTGCCAGTTACATGCAAAAACAAGAAAATGCTGAATACTGTTTTTTACCAGCTGTTTTTTTCTGGCAAAATATAACACGACTCACCATGGATCCCTGGAGTTGTGCTATTGGAGTCGAATGCATTCTGGCCCCACGCTTCGCACTTTCTCCACGAACTGGCATCAAGGGAGTCAAAGTGGGGCCTGCAGATGCATTTAAAGGTTCAAGTACCTTTCTCTCAGCTGAAAAAACAAAAGCAAATTAAGGTGTTAGCATTACATGTCCCTGTCACACAACAAATTCTTTCTCATATTTTATTATTTAGTTAAGTATACACATGGCTATCACAGGCACGGCTCGTAGGTGCATCATGGCCTTATTAAACAGCTCTCTATAACCACCCATTTGGTCTTAATTAGGGATCAAATGAATATAAACTTACAGTTCACATAAACTCAGCAATTACTGATTTCTGTCCTATTATGCAAAAACAGTACTTACTCGACCATCGGAGATACCAACATTTACTGACATAAAACCAAACCAAATCCTTGGCCAGTAAATAACTAAGTCCTACATGCACACCATGGGAACAAAAAACAAAGGTCCCTAGTTGGGTTAAAGAGCTCAACTTGATCTAATAGACTCCTTTCCTTGTGCTTCCTTCTCATCCGATGGATCCACCTCTCCTTCCATTTCCTTCCTTTTCTTTAATTGATGGCTGATTGAAAAAGAAAGAAATTCCTAAAGTCAACTATCGCAAGAAATTGTCAGCTTAATACAAGTGCAACACCAATTGGGGCCATGACAGTAACAGCACTAAGCAAGCAACAGCTTAATACAAGTGCAACACCAATTAAGTAGAAATCACTTGATCTTAAGATTCTAAACAATTCAAAAGTAGTGATTTTCTACATATCAAAAAAAGTAATTAAAAGGTTCTGAAAAATATTAAATTTAGTCCGCAAGTATATTTCATATGGAGAATGTTCAGATCCACATTTTGGACTTCAAAAACGAAGAAATTGATCCGAAGTACGGACCATTCTGCACTATGCATAGTAGTATAGTACCATAGCCTCACTAATAATAATAATAATCAACGAGTATATATAAGAACAAGGATCTGTGCTTTCACCGCCAAGACATTCAAAATTAAAATTCAGTGTCAAAACAGAAAGTAAAATTTGATGCTCAACGTAAGAGCGCAACTAGTAGGAATATAAATTTGATTTTAAGATTCAATCAGATGGTTTGTATCCATGGCTTCTATCTGAAATGGGTGAGGTTGTGACCTCACTTTATCAATAAAGAAAAAAAAAAAAAGACTTAATCAGATGAAAGAAACGACAATAAGAATTTACACGTTTTGATTTTCATTTCCTTTTGCTCTCTAATTCATTTTCCCTACAAATCTTGCAATCTTTTCGGTTCTTGTAGAAAATGTAGTACATTATTCGCATGATACTTCCCAAAAAATAAAAAGAAAGCACTTCAGTAAAGGAAAAGACGCATTTCACAAAAACTAGGAAAAACAAATAACGATATTATTTGATACCTAATAATATAAGAGAACATCAGTCGATCTGAAGCGGGTACAAGAGGCGTATTTCCTACGAGCACTCCTCGACCTCTTGGTTCTACTATCTTTTGCGAGAACGAGATTGGGTTTTACAGAGATTCTGAACTTTCTTATTTGGAACCATTAGACAGTCTTGCTGTTTCGTGTGACTGGGAGTCGCATCCTCTGCATTAACTCACCGTTTGATTTTATATCTCAACCGTCCGATAAGAATTCGGACTAATCCAGCGGATGGCCTGTAATGCTCAGGGACTTTAATATTAGCGGATTTAAATCGGACAGTCTGGATCTAAACTTAAAGTTTTAACTCAGATATACGAATTCACACCGAATCAAGTAGTTCCTATGTCGCACGCAATTCACATCCTCTCTAGTACTGCACAAGATAATCTTTTACTATTAATAGATCTGGACCGTTCTTTTTAACTTGACACGAATCTCAAAGCTCAATAATACTAGCTCGAATCTAAAAGCAATGAGATTTACTCTCGAACAGGTGCCGTAAAAGATTCCCTTCCCTTTAGTTTACGGTTTGAGATTTACTCTGAGAGCATCTACATCTCTGATACTATGAGAGTTTCTAATCTGATGTGGTAGTTTTTAATTCAGTTTCAGAGATGTGGAATAGTTTCTTATTTAAAAACTATGCCGGAGAGTTTCTTATTTCTTCTTTTAATTTTATTGTTGACATGGCTTAATAAAAACTTTAAAATTAATTTTAAAAATACGAGAGTTATAAACTTTAAATACTATAATTTCTAAAAAATAGTTAACTATTATTTAAAAATTCATTTGAGTTGAAATATAGATGCTCTTAGACGCTGGTGTCGGAGAAGTTTTTTACTTCTTGATCATAACTTTCGTCTAGAATCTAAAGATCGTACAGAAGGTCAGTCCAGCCTTTTTAGATTTTTTTCAAGTGAAAGAAGGCTCACATACTCATTCGGAGCAAGTATAAAATGTCTTTTTTTGAAAGCTTTGCATAGACCACAGGCCACGAAGTAGTGAGAGGGACTAGAACTCTCAACCTTTGATTGTGTGTTTGAATCAGTGTTATAAATAACAGTATGTGGTTGTCAAACGGATAGGATATCACAAGTAATTAATTAGAACTAATTGAAAATAATTGGCTATAATTAGAAATAATTGGCCGATTAGTCAAGAATATTCGTGACGGTTTGATCACGTCAACAACTAATTAGCTGATTAATCGACCTAAACGGACGTCTTTTACAACACTGGTTTGGATCACTCAAGAATAGAGCTAATTTTGGATTAGCTCCACTGTTTTGAAATTTTGATAATCCAAACACAAATTAGCAAATTAGATTAGCTCAAGAATAGTTATATTCTACTAACCCATAGAAATGATGGGTTATCAAGAATAGAACTAGTGGGATTAGTGATATTAATAAAATATTTGATTCGTCTCAATTAGATTTAGTTTAAATATTAAATTAGTAGAATTAGGGTGTTCTTAAGTTCACCAAGTCTCTTGGTGAACTTAAGTTTAAAACCTGTCAAATCAGATTCAAAAAACAAATCTGAACTGTTGAAACCCGCCAATCTTATGAATGATGCATTTACATATGAAAATTTTAAACATTCGAATTAATTTAGTATAAAGTCAAGTGGTCAAAATTAGAAGGTTAATAAATTAATTTTAGTGCATTCATTTTTTGAACGTTTTTTTGACCACTTGACTCTATGCAAATTTTTTTTTTTAACATGTAGATACATCACTCATAAAGTCGACGAGTTTCAACGGTTCAGATTCGTCGTTTAAAACTGATTTGATGGATTTTAGACTTGAGTTCACTAAGGAATTTGATGAACTTAAGAACACCTTAGTTCCACTCTTAAATAAATATTATATTATATTAGCATTAAATAAAATATTAGTTGAAATATTAAATGTAATATAATATTAATTCAAAATATAACCGATTTTTTTATTTATATCCAAAAAAATATATAAATTAAAAAAACTAACCAAACCGCCTGTTTATTTCCAAAACTACCCAAACCGGAAATTGGATCCTAAATCTGGAATAATTTTTTCCGGATTTAGGATTTTTTTTCCAAAATCCGGAATAATTTTTTCCCGGAATTAGGATTTTTTTTTTAAGAAATTTTTTTTTCGGATTCTTTTTTTTTTCATTTTTCAGTTTTTATTTATAATTTATTTATTTTTTGTATTGAAGTATTACAAATATTTAATATATTTTTAAAAAAATAGATGGAATACTATATAATTTGATTTATTCGAAAGACTGCTACAAATAATTCGGATCAATATTTTTCATGCCGGATTTTTTATGGCCGTAAGAAAAATTAATATAATATAATATATGTATATGTATATGTATAGGTATATATAATATAATATATGTATATGCATATATAATATAATATATGTATATGTATATATAATATAATATATGTATATGTATATATAATATAATATAATATAATATATGTATATATATGTATATATAATGAGGAGGGATCAAGTTACAACACTTGAAAGTTACAACAAAGTTACAACATCATTATTTTTCATTTTCAAAGTCCAAATCGTCGATCCAAACCGTTAGATATTCAATCTATATTAAAATGTGCTTGCAGACCAAATTTTACATTTTTTGAAATTTTTTTGCTATTTATTAAGATGGGTACAAAATTGCTGTTTTTAATGGTGCAGAATTTTAATAAAAACAGCGATTTTGTACCCATCTTAATAAATAGCAAAAAAATTTCAAAAAATGTAAAATTTCGTCTGCAAGCACATTTTAATATAGATTGAATATCTAACGGTTTGGATCGACGATTTGGACTTTGAAAATGAAAAAAAATGATGTTGTAACTTTGTTGTAACTTTCAAGTGTTGTAACTTGATCCCTCCTCATATATAATATAATATATGTATATATATGTATATATAATATAATATATATGTTAAAATATGATTAGGGATGAAATTTTATATTTTTTGGAATTTTTTTGCTATTTTTTAAGATGGGTAGAAAATCACTGTTTTTTACTATTCAAAAATAGTGATTTTGTACATATCTTAAAAATAGCAAAAAAAATCCAAAAAATATAAAATTTCATCTCCATGCATAGTTTAGTATAAATATTTTATTGAACGGTTCGGATCGACAATTTGGACTTTGAAAACGAAAATATAAAATATGAGGTATGAAAAAAATGAGGCATTGGAACCCTCCTCTTATATTATATATACATATATATACATATATTATATTAGATATACATATATTATAATATATATACATATACATATACATATACATATATTATATTATATTATTTTTTCTTACGGCCGTAAAAAATCCGGCATGAAAAATGTTGATCCGGATTATTTGTAGCAGTCTTTCGAATAAATCAAATTATATAGTATTTCATCTATTTTTTAAAAAATATATTAAATATTTGTAATACTTCAATACAAAAAATAAATAAATTATAAATAAAAACTGAAAAATGAAAAAAAAAAAAGAATCCTAATCTCGGAAAAAATTATTCCGGATTTAGGAAAAAAAAAAAAAACCTAAATCCGGAAAAAATTATTCCGGATTTATTTTCCAGAAATTAGTATTGAAACCGGAAATTTTTTTTCCGGTTTGGGTAGTTTTGAAAATAAACAAGCGGTTTGGTTAGTTTTTTAAATTTATATATTTTTTTGGATATAAATAAAAAAATCAGAAATATAAATTAGTACTAAATAAATATAATATCAAATTAAATTAATATTAAATACAATGTTAGATTAAATATAATATAATATTAGTTTAAATATTATATTAGTATTAAATATATATAATAATAGATTAGATTAGAATTAAATATAGAGAAAAGGTATTGTCCCCCGGCCTTCAGTCCCCCGATAATCCCCGCCCACTATTTTTACGCGGTTTCAACTGACGTTAACGGCAACGGTTTTTCTCACGCGTTTCATCTCCCACACTACCTTAAATAAGAACTTCCTTTACCGCAGCACGATTTTGATTTTACAAATTTCGAATCTCTCTCCCATATTCCCGTTTTCTCTTTTGATCTCTCCCCGTACAAATTTCCTATCGATATACCCCGCCTCCGCTGATCTCAATCGAGCATGGGCACCTTCGATCGGAGCTAGTCGGGCGCTTGGAGGACGATCAGCAGTGCGAGCAAACCTCTCTCAGTTGAGATTCTCCTCTCGCTATCTCTACCTATCTATCTCTTGCCATGGAGGATTATCAGCAGTGCGAGCGAACCCAGAGGAGAAAGGGTCTGAAGCGAAAGCTAGACGAAGAAGATTCTCCTTCTTCCTCCTTTGGTGGAGCCGCTGGCGGATCTGGCAGTAGCGATGGAGGTGGAGGAAGAACAAGGAGAGGAGGAGGAGGAGGAGGAAGAGGAAGAAGGGGAAGAAAAAGAGGAAGACGAGGAAATGGCAGGACAGGAAAGGGAGATCCATTGTGGCCGCTCCCATCAGGCGATCTTGCGTGAGCTCAGAGCTCAGGTCGAGGTGCTTGAGCGGAGTTTCTCCTGTCATGGCGCTGATCGGGCCGCCACTAAGACTGCTAGTCATATACTCGCTGAACTAGCGAAAAATGGTATGACAGTGATTTTCAGCACAATTACACTGAGTTGCAATTTGCAAATTTAGAAAATTTATGAGGTAATTATTTTATATGCTGCTGCTACCACTCGGCCTGTAAGTTTCAGAATTCTTCGCTTCTTGTAGTTCCAATAATTTTATACTCATAAATTCTATTAATGTATTTGTTCTGATGTCATAGTTGAGGGTAATTTGAGGCTAATTATGTGTTTTAAGGTTTAACAGAACCTTCGTTGACAACATATTCACAATTTAAGGTTAAGTAGGGGTGGATATTACACAGCTAGTTGAGGGATAGCATTGTGATTCTATGACAGGATAGTAGGAAGAGGAGCAAGATCTCTCTCGCAGAGCTGAAACTGGGATCACCACTGGACTAGCCGAGAAGGGGCATCATGCCATCACCTTCGACATGCGAGGCAGCTGAGCTTCAGAGATGCATGGTCCCACTCTTCAAGCAGATTGCTCGGTGTCTCAATAGCTTTCATTTTCAGGTTTGTACTTTTGTTAATTAGGCCTACGGGCCATGTAAGATCCAAAAAAAAAAAAAAAAACTTTTGTTAATTTAACTTTTTTTAATACAGTAATTGATGAATGGATTCATACACTGTTAATGGTTGATGTTAGTATGGTATAGTCATGCTTTTTGATTGGTATAGTAGGTGCAGGTATATGTTGATAAGATTTCCTATAGAAATTGAGGAAATGAAAAGCCGACAAATACAAAATATTTACAGAATTTTTTACTTAGGCTTATAGAATTCATACATTAGATTTACAGAATTCTTGACATGTTATTTTAGATGAGATTATCATAAATGCTATCATCACTTGAAAACATGTCAAGAAACATAATCCAAGTACCGACTCATCAGCATTTGTTTCTTCATCTCTCATTTTCTCGTCAGTCCAAGAACTTGTGATAATCCAATAGATTTTCGTTTTTGAATGCTATTATTTTTCAATGCGTATTGTCAGGTATTATTTTTCAATGCTTCAGATTGAAAATACCTTTTGCAAACTTCCTGGTGGAAGGTTGAAACCCGGAGAGAATGGTAAAATTACCCATAAGCCCTTCTTTTTAATTCGCTTGTAAATATTTTTTTTAACTAATTAAAAATCATTCTACTGGACAGAAATTGAGGGCTTGAAAAGAAAGCTTTGTAGCAAACTTGCTGTTAACTCTCCTTCTGTTCCTCAAAACTGGCAGGTAATTTCATTTATCAAAATAGTTTAAATTTTTTTAAATTTAGAAAAATTTGAAGGAGTCATGTGTATTTTGTTACAGATTGGAGAGTGTGTTGCTATCTGGTGGAGGCCAAACTTTGACACCATCATTATCACCTCGCCGGCTATGCTTATTTAACACCGCAACTGGAGCTAATCTAAGAGAGCTTAGCTTTCTTACATCCATCGTGGCTGTTCGTTTTAATAAAAAAAAGATATATTTCTAAAAGATTACCACTAGGTACCAGCCTGGTACCAGTACTTACCTGGTGTTGCAGATATTTTTTTCTTCTTAATCTTTGAACCTTTTATTTTCTTTTTCTTAACTGTTATGGGTCAAAAATGGTTGTGCCGACCCAAAACACCAAACCCAATTACTATCAGAGATCAATTAAGTGTACATTGACCTCTGGACATACCTACAAACAAGATTGAGTGCTTGTACCTGTAGTTGACACAAGTATGGTATAATGAGTACCCAACTGGAACAAGAGCTACCCTAAATGACCAGCAAATGAAACCAGAACAGAAATGATAGTTGGACTGGCCACCTGAGAATACAAAATTAGACTCAAATTTTACATTTATGGTCTTGGTATTCTCAAATTTTACAAATAAATTAGACTCAAATTTTACATTTATAGCATTTTCTAGCTCTTTATTAGCTATTTTGGAAATTCACATCTTAAGAATACAAATTACTATTTTTCAGCACTTTACCAGTCTGCCCCTGTATTCCAAACACTGTTAGAACTGAGGTGCAATATAGTCTATTATGCTTGATGAGAGAAAGCTAAGTAACTAATTACTTTATTGGCAGGTGATTAGAGAATCAGGTGCTAACCAGGCAGGGAAGAAGCGACACTTTGAGTAATATTTGTTCTTTCTTTTATTTTTTTCTTTATGTAAAATTTTTTGTTCAAGGACCTGACATGATCATCCTTCATTGTATCCTTAATTTCTGCCTTATTTGGCAATGCAGAGTTGTCAAATGTACTGGGCCTGATCATTATGCTATACTTTTATAAGTAGTGTTATGTTAGATTTTTTTCATGTTTGCTTTGATTTGTATATAGTAAGTTAGTAAATGTTATTTATGAAGGTGAATTATATCTACATGATTCTTTAATTGTTAATTAGTTTACATGATTTAGTATTAAAGTTTACCAAATTTGCTCCATTAGTTTACAGGAGCAATGCAATGGTAATTATTTATTATTTTTTTGTTTCTGGAGCAGAGTTTTGTATTCATTTGATTTATCCATTTAAAAGGTTTGAATGTCACTTGTTTCTGGATGGAATTGTACATGGGATCATCATATTATTATATAATTTTCTTAGATAGATTGTACTTGAATTCATGTATTAGATGCTTGTACTTGAATTTATCCATTACATGCTTGTACTTGAATTCATGTATTAGATTTGCAGTGTTCAAATAAACAGTTTACATTGTTATATAATAAGGTTTATAAAATTTAAAATAATTGGAAGTAGCATCTAGATCTAGAATAAAAAAAAATGAATTTTTTCTAGTGGTTTACAGTATTCAATGAAACTATCTACAGAGTCATATGATAAGATTTATAGAATTACAAAAAAATTATAATTGAATTTTTTTTACTAGTTTACAATATTCAATGAAACTGTCTACAGAGTTATGTGATAAGGTTTATAGAATTTAAAATAATTGAAAGTAGCGTCTAGATGCAAATTTAAACAAAAAAAATTTGAAATTTTTTTACTGGTTTACAGTATTCAACGAAATTGTCTACAGAGTTATGTGATTATATTTACAGAATTCAGAACAATTGAAAGTATCATTTAGATGTAAATATAAAAAAAAAAAATTTGAAAAAAAATTTGAATTTGAATTTTTTTTATCAGTTTATAGGATTCAATGAAACTCTCTACAGAGTTATGTGATAATGTTTACAGGATAATATGTGTATGTTTACAGGATACTATGGGTATGTTCACAGGATAATATGTGTATGTTCACAGGATACTATGTATATGTTCACAGGATAATATGTGTATGTTCACAGGATAATATGTGTATGTTCACAGGATAATATGTGTATGTTTACAGGATACTATGTGTATCTAGAAAGATATTTGAAAAAAAAATTTGGAAAAAAAAAAATTTGAAAAAAAAATCGAATTCTTTTCTACATTTTTAAAAAATAAAATAAAATATTGAAAAAATTTAAAAATTGAATTTTTTTTTACCGGTTTATAGGATTAAACGAAACTATTTACAGAATTATGTAGTAAGATTTACATAATTCAAAATAATTAAAAGTAGTATCTAGAAGGAGACAAAAAAATTTTGAAGAAAAAATTCAAAAAAGAATTTTGAAAAAAGTTTTGAAATTCCGAATAAAAATTTTGAAAATAAATTTTGGAAAATAAAAATTACGAATAAAAAGTTCGAATATAAAGTTTTGAAAAAAAAATTTGAAAAAAAATTTTGAAAAAAATTTTGAAAAAAAATTTGAAAAAAAATTTGAAAAAAAAACTCAAATATTTTTTACATATTTTTTTTTACAAAGTTTTAATGTAGTCATGGTTAGTTTTAGTTTTGAAAAGCTGTTAGATCTTCTAGATGTGGTCCTGGTTAAAGGTCTAAAAGTGGTCCCAATCAAAGTAGTTAAAGTGGTTAAAGTGGTGGTTAAAGTGGTAGTTAAAGTGGAAGTTATTGGGGACCACACATAATTGAAAGTTTTATGTTGACAGGATTTGTTGAATTAGTTTACAGAATTTAGTATTGATGTTTACAGGATTTAGTATTGATGTTTACAGAATTAGTCCGGGGATTTTTGGGGGACTGAAGTTGGGGGACTGTTAGCTGCTTCCTTAAATATAATATTAGTTTAAGAGTGAGGCCATGGTACTTGGCCAAGCACATACTTTGTTGTGCTTTGATATATGAGGCGTCAGATTCGTATCAAGATTCATGTCAGATGATGGCGTTGAATGATGTCTAACGAAGCGCTTCCGTTAATTTTTTAATCTTTCGTCTCTTCTTTTTTTGCCTACACTCTCTCCTAATTTTCATTCAATTTCAAGAGACGTGCTTTGAAAAAAAAAATTCCCTATAGAGAATTCCACCCCTCCCCCCAAATCCACTCCAGCCGCTAGCTGACTTTACCTCTCGCCGAAAAAATTTGGTAGTTTAAATATTATTATAATATTACTTTAAATATTAGATTAATATAAAATAAAATATTAGATTAAATATAATATAATATTAATTTAAATATTACTTTAAATATTAAATGTAATATAATATTATTTTAAATATTAGACTAGTATTAAATATAATATAAGATTAAATATAATATGATATTAGTTTAAATGTAATACAATGTTAGTTTAAATATTAGATTAATATTAAATAAAATAGTAGATTAGTATTAAATAAATATAATATCATATTAGATTAAATCAGTATTAAATAAAATATTAAATTAGTATTAAAAATACTAATTTAAATGTAATAATTAGTTTAAATATTAAATGTAATATAATATTAGTTTAATTACTATTATATTAGATTAGTTTAATCATTATTATATTCATTCTCTTAATCACTATTTCAAATATACAATCCAAATGATATTTTTACTAACTCAAATAGTTTACAATTAGTGCTATTCTCAAACCACTTAAATTAGTACTATTTTTAACCACTAACTCAAAAATCATTATTATTGCACTAATCTCATATTCGGTAACCCTCCTTAAGAGTGAGGCCATGTTCGGCAACCCTCCTTAAGAGCGAGGGATTAAAAATTTAATCTTTGCTAAGGAGTGATTGTTTAGCAAGATATGTAAAGATTAAGAAAGTTGAATCAATACATTAAAAATGTCATAGTATGAGAAAAATTGTAAAAGACCAATATAACTTCAGTTTTTTTTTTGTTTTGTTTCATAGAATACAGTTAATAGTTAATGGTGCTTTTATATGGCATAAATTTATTTTCACATATAATTAATTTAAGCATATTATATCCTAATAAATTTTCAGAAATTATAAATTTTAACTAATTAAAGAACGATTAAGTTAGATGAGCTTGATTTTTACACCTCCGACTGTTTGTATTTATCACAACTTTAATAGATCTTTTTAAGCATCTCTTGCTTGTCATAGTTAAGAACACAGGTTCATAACTTCAATTAAGGTTGAGATTTTGTGATCCATTAATATAAAAAAACAATTAGAACTTCAATTCTTGGTTTTCAAGTCCTTTACCAGTAGTCCTACTGATGTTTTGGACTAGTACCAACATATAAGTTGCATTTTGACTGGTACCAACGTACCAGTTGCCATAAATTGGTACTTAATTCATATTAATACTAGCAATGTAGTAACAATAAAAAGAAACACAAGATCATATCAAGCAAAAAGTATGAATTATTCGAATTTTAGCAATTTGGACTATGGACACTCTAGGATGTCGTGAATTCATATTTAGCTCATACAGTAGTGCTATCCCATTATATCGGAAGGCTATACTTAGTAGCCCTAACCATAACCACCTATTGAAACGGCTAATTAATCAATTTTGTGCATATGAATCTAACTCAATCAAATTTTCTAAACAAAGCAAAGAAACAACAAGAACGGCATAAAAAAAAAGAAAAGAAACAACAATCAAGGTCAAAAATACCAATTGCTGTAATTTGCGTATGTTGCCTTACAAAAGAAAATGAAACAAAAAGAACAAAAAAAATCTCAAACTGAGATCGCCGGAGGTGTGGGGAGGTGGGCAGCGGGGGTGGAGGAGGAGAAGTTGTTGGAAATTTATTTTAAAACTCAAAATTTATGTAAATAAATACTATTTTTTTATATTAATGTTTAATTTCTTTGATGCACTGATACACAATTAAATGGCATTTATTCTTTTAATTGTTATTAATAAAATGAAACGGTAATAGCTATTACTTTGGTGCACATATTTCATTGACATGAATAGCAATTAATATTTGACCCATTAATGCTATATTTCTTTGAACATTCATTGTAATGGCTATTTAAATATTATATAATTTTATATAATAACGGTAGAAGAATGAATATGAATTTAATTGTCACGAGTGCATAAATTTGTTTATAAATAGTACATGATTTTGGGAAAGAAGATCATCCCATTATCCAATAATTTACATATTCTCTTGATCCTTCACTAAGCTCTATAATTCATAAATTCAATTTCTATTCTCCCACAAACAAATATTTTCTTTATAGAAAACATATTATTCTGCTATCACTGTTGAAAGAAGTTACATCAACCTCTACCACGGTTGCGCCCGAAGGTAGAGGAATACCGACGTAACTTGGGGCAAGCTTAACTGATTATTCCTGCGCTTAGGACGGGAAGTTGCCTTAGGTCCGCATTTTGCGGCTCCGGGTAACAAAGTTTTAATTATATTTTTAATATAATTGTTATTTATTTTATTGGTCAAAATTCAGATTTAAAATTAGTTGGTTAGTTCATATTTTTCCAACAGAAGTACCATCGAAACGGATGTCTATGAATAGGTCTTCTCAAGGAGAATTCATCCGTGATGTTGGATTTGGAATTTGGTCGCCGGAGAGCCGAAAATCAAGGTCAAAAAGAAGAGGGAATTTATTTTTCTGTACCTAGGGATGTGGGTTGGAGAGGAAGAAGAAACAAATAAAAAGTTATAAAAAAGTACAAGAGCTCTAAGGAGGTTGACTTTACAGGGGTATTAATGTCCACAAAATGAGTCTAATGAGCTCCTTTAGAGGTCCATTTGCTAAGGAGGGACCAGACTCGACTTAAGGATCTGTTCAAAGGAGATGTTTTAATCCAGTCTAAGGAATCTCTGTTTGGCTGGATTTAGACTGGATTAAGAAGGATTAAGAAGAATTAAGGCCAAAGGAGGTCTAAGGAGAGGATATGAATCTGCTGCTTTTCTGAATCTAACCGTTTAAAAATTTATATTCACGTATCTCTATAAAGAAACTTTTTTATGCACAAATCTCAACAAATTTGAACGGTTAGATTCAGAAAAGCAGCAGAGTTGATTCGCTAAGGAGATGCCACCGAACATGTACTAATCTCATGATCCAAACTTACCCTGTCCGGGTCTTTTTCCTGGCCATCAATACTACCGCCCCATTCTCAGCATGTATAAAATGTCAACTAGATAACTTGAACAAAAATTTTGGTTTGTCCAATTTGAGCAAGTCATTAGAAAAGCAATCTCCGAAAAGAGTTCATTATTAATCCTGATTCGTGTATACTTACCATAGATTATACTCAAGAGTATCTAGGTACCATGTGATTACTAAAACTGAGAGAAGTCCGGTGATACACAAAACTTGCTACAAATAAATGAAGACACAACACGCAATCTCTTCATCCTTTTTTTTTTTTTCATATAGCAAGGCACATAACCCAGCATTTTCGCTAGTAAAGAAAAAAAGGAAAAGAGAAGGTGATAACATCTATCCAGCCACATCTCAAGAGTCCGCTAAAAACACTGTTTATTTCCAAAAGACCTATTATGACCGAAAAGCAAAATAAATAGGAACACCTAAGTGGTCAATCAAAAGGAAAAAGTTCCAACCGCCAGCATGCCGGAACTGGAGCAGCTCTCTAACTGTCATGATGGCTTCCACATTTGGCAGCATAACAAACTCGGCCAAGGCATGCTGATACTGCCAAGATGGCCTGAGCTTGTTTTCTGTGTCTATTGCTACTGATGTGCCAGTCCTGAAGGTACTCTCTCATACCCTTCATCCCTTTGAAAATTCAGCCAATGAATCTCATGCTCTTTTGAAGACTTGAACACTCTACAGCCTTAGTTGTTTCCTCATTGAGACTTGCTATAGCTTCGTTAGCAAGAGCCTCTGATGCATGGGCCCTACCTTCAGCTCACATCAGCTTTTTCTCAGCCTATTTTATCCTTGCCAGCAATGCTCTGCTCCTCGAATGCACGAGCCTTATTCTCGGATTACTTCAACCTCCGCCTCAGCTCCCTGGGCCATTTGTTTGTTCAATTACACCGATTTCCCTCGGCTGCACCCGGCCTCTGCTCTGCCTCTGTCATCACTTCCTTTACTTTTTGGGCCTTTGCTTCTAATTCTGTCTGATGCACCTTGCTGCTGTGGGCCCTTGTCTGAGCCTCCTTTTAGCCCTTGTTCAAGTTTTTGATTCTTCCGCTCAGAAATAACCAGCTCCACCTCAGCTTTCTGAGTTGACACATTAATCTCTGACAACTTCTCTCCAGCGCTGCAGGTTCTCATATCAGCTTCCTTTAGACTCAACTCAGATTTTTTTGTCTCTGTCTCAGCCCCAGTCAAATTTACCTCAGCTTCCACCTCAGCATTCTGAGTTGACACACTAATTTCTGACAACTTTTCTCCGGCACTGCAGGCTCTCATCTCAGCTTTCTTTAGCACCAACTCAGTTTCTGGTGTCTTTGTCTCAGCCCCAGTCAAATTTACGTCAGTTTCCATCTCAGCATTCAGAGTTGACACATTAATCTCTGACTTCTCTCCAGCACTGAGGGCTCTCATCTCAGCTTCCTTTAGCCTCAACTCAGTTTCTTGCGTCTTTTTCTCGGCCCTGGTCAAATTTACCTCAGCTTCCTGTATTGTTATCTCAGTCATGTGGTCCCTTGCATCAACCTTCATTAACTTTGATTCTGTTTCCTTTAGCCTCGACTCTATTCTCTGGGCTCTCGTGTCAGCCTCTACAAGTTTTTCCTCAGTTTCCTCAAGTTTTGACTCAGCTTTGTGGGCCCTTGTATCGGTTTGTACCAACTTTTCCTCAGTTTCCTTCAGCCTCAACTCAGCATTGTGGGCCCTCGCTTCAGTCTGTACCAAGTTTGCTACAGTTCTCATCAGTGTCGCCTCAGCTCTGTGGGCCCTCACAGCAGTCCCCATCAACTCTGCTTTAGTATTGTTTAGCCATAACTCAAACCCCTGGGCCCTAGCTTCAGCCAGCTTAAGCTTGGCATCAGAGTTCTGAACTTTTTTATCTGCATCCATCAGCCTTTGCTCAACTTTGAGGGCCCTTGCAGCAGTTTCCTTTAGCTTCACTTCAGCTCTGTTTGCTCTCATACTCAACTCTCTCAACTTTTGCTCGGCCTCCAATTTGAGGCCCGTTGCATCTGTCGCTGTCAACTCCACCTCCATTTCCTCCAATCTCACCTCAGCGCTTTTGGCCTTTGCCGTAGCCTCGGCCTGCACCAGCTTTTGCTCAGCTTCAAGGGCCCTCAACTCAGTCTCAGTTAACTTGACCTGGATTTCGTTTAACCTTGCAGCAGCCTCACTCAACTTTGACTCAGTCTCCTTCAACCTTGCCTCCGCTCTTTGAGCCCTCACATGACTCGTTGTTAGCATTATCTCCATTTCTTTCACCCTCGCCTCAGCTTTTTGAATACTAGCTTCAGCCGCTTTAAACTTTTTCTCAGCTTCATGGGCCCTCCCATCAGCCTCCATCAGCTTTCCCTCAAGCCTGAAGGCCCTCATTGTGGTTTCCTTAAGTTTTACTTCAGCTTGGTGTACCATCATGCTAGTCTCTGTATCCATGATTCCAATTATGTATGTAGTGAACTGAGTACTGACATATTCACTCCTAATGTGTACATTACTGTTGATAATTCTTTTAATGAACTTCTGGAATTCCTCAAAAAGATTAAGCCAATGGAAAAGGGAAATTTTGTAATTAATACACTACCAAGTAGAAAAGAGTAATATATTAAAATTTGTAGTAGTAGGGCATAAGCTTTGTTTTCTCTAGCAATATAATTGGTTCTTTAGGTGAGCACACCTGATACCTAACAGCGAGCATCTGCAGTAATATATGAGACGACTCAAGGGACCTGGCAGCTTGTCAGAACTAAGGGAAATGGGAAAGGTATTAAGACTAGAGCCATTACATTTTGCAAAGTAGCAGGCCAAATGGATAAAAAATTCACAACAAACAAAGGGCTCACCTTGTGCCACGTGGGTCCCATTCGATTGAGAAGAACTGCTTAACATCTGATGCTCCCCTTTGCCACCTGCAAAAGTTGAACGGGATTAATGCACATATATATTACATCAAGGTCAAATAACAGTATGTGCTAGGTTTCTGTCAGAACCAATGAATTTTGCCGGGATGGTACCCCATCCTAAACAGGTGGAGGACATAGGGTAGTTAAGGCTTTATGAGGAGCAAAATATCAGACTCAGAAGAATCAAACAATGATTGTTTTAATCTTAATATACGAATTTAATAAACAATCATGTTCTTATCAATCAACCTCATAAATTAGATATCACTTATTGGCATCATGGCACCTCCCAAAAATTATACTGGAACAATCAGGTTGGCAGTGCTGACATTTACCTGGTATATATTTTACATGCCAATCAAAATTTCAACAATTCTGGTAATTGAGCCATACAAAGTTACAAACCCACCAAGGAGTTAATTAATTCTAGAGCTGAAAAAAATAATGGAATCTTAAAACCTTCTGTGTGCTTTTGACCTGACAAAGGACTGTACTGATCAAGAAAAAGAGGTCCACTTTGCTTCAGTGTGGCTTCAACTCTAGGCTCTGCATCTATTACCATTGCCTTCCTTTTCTTTGATTCATTGCTAAATAAAAATAAAAATAAAAAGATTTTCAGAAGTCCAATATGTAATCACATTCAACTCAAGTAATGTAAGAAGACGATAGTATTAGTGTATTACTATAGGGCCCGAAGTGTAAAAGTAAAAGCAGTAGGGGAAAAAAGTTTGGAAGACTTACCCAGTTTTACCCTCCATGCTGATTAGATAAAGAAAACGGAGATACTTGTTTCACAACCTGCATATTCAACAAAATTGCAAGATTAAGAGTGATTTCAACTCAAGAAGGCTAGTTCGACTGAGCTACATACACAAATAAAACGCCAGAAAAATCCAGCCTAACTAAACACTCGCACCCTTTACAAAAATGCAAATCCAAAAGGTACCTCGTTCACAGATGAACGGGGAGTGGTGATCTCTTGCTGAGCCCTTTTGCGTCCTGTTCTCTTGTATGAGAGGTTTTTTTTAGGTTTTGAGTTCTCAGAGAACCGGCTTTCTCCGAGTGGGATTTTCGTTTCTTTTGTTTATTATTTATTATTTTAACATGGTCAAATATTGATTCTTCTGTTCAGATATCTACTCCTAGCAACGAGTTCTACTACAATATACTAATTTCCGCATAAGGCAATAGAAAACTGTCGCGTGGACACGACGACGTAGGTTTTTACCTGTACACAACGACTTAGGCCGAGGACTGGAAGCCCGGAACCAAACTAAAATAGGTTATTGGGCCATGAATTGGAGACGAACACTTTCCGATAGTGATTTGCTCTGTACGGGTATCTCGGATAAATTCGGAATGGGTAACGGATAGGGCAGGTAACGAGTAAGTGGGTATTTGGATAGAATGGATATGGGTAGGCAGTTTATTTTTTCAAAAACCCTACTCTATCCGTTTCATACCCGTGCCTGTCTCGAGTAACGGGTATCTCGGGTAGGGTCCGGATATTTTTTTTTTCTTTTTTTTCCTATTTTTTTTCTGTTTTTTTCTTCTGAATCTGCGGGAATTTTTGAAAAAAATTTGAATTTCAAATTGAAACGGGTTAACAGGTACGGGTTAAACGGGTAAAGGGGTGAGGATTCGGGTACGGGTCCAGGTAGGCGGGTTTCGGGCACGAGTACGGCGGGTAGGGGTTGGGCGGGTTTTTTTTTCAAATAATGGTGTCCAGTCTGTCTCAAACCCATACCCATATACCCATTTACCCGCTTATACCCGGGCACGGGTACGGGTACCTCGGGTAACTGGTACGGGCGGACCGGGTTCGGGTAACCCGTTACGGGTTTTAGCAAACCACTACTTTCCGAGCAGTGCCTCAGCGAACTAATTCGGATAATAAGATTTGGACCGTCTGATCAGAATAGGCACGAGTATTAAAGACCTCGTGAATTTTAACCTGAATCAGATTTGCTCGATTTCTAATCGGACGATCTATATTCAAACTCAATTTTGAGTTACTGTATGTGATCCGGACCCTCAGCGGACCGGATGCATTGCTATTCCTAAATCTTGTACGAGTATATTTTGAATTCAATCACCTATATTAATTTGTGATTTTTTTTGTTTAATTTTTATTAGGGAAAAGATTTATCTCCCCCGGTCATTATCTCCCATTCATCCTCTGTGGTTCCAGTTACTACCTTATCTACTTCTAATGAGTTTTAACGGTTCATTTTGTATTTAGCTACCTTAAATAAACCTCCCTTCTTCATTAGCGTGATTTCTTCTCTCAATTTTCCCGATCTCTAAACGAAAATGATGTTGTCGCCATTATTCCTTGTGCGAACCAATCAAGAAACCACGATGACAAGATTTGACGAGATTGACGGTGCCGACCATATTTGCTCCGTTTTGCCAGATAAAAGAAGCGAAGGAAAAATGTAACAATGGCAAGAGGTCTCTAGTATGTCACCTCAACGCAGCTCCTCTCTTGCACGCAATCCTCACGTGGCGATCGTCAATGTTAGGTACAAGATCTTAAAACCTTAGCTACTGATTTCTTTCCGATCTAGCTACTCTTGCTAAATTTTTTCTAATAAAAGGATGAAGAGAGAAGCTAGGTGGATCCTTGTATTTCGTGTGAGTGAAACCTTCTCTCAGATCTTCCCGACCTGATCCATGCTGTCAGAGACAAAGATATCCTTGTTTTTTCATTGTACATTTAGTAAGTTTCTATTTTGCTCCTCTTTCTGCTATACTAATTTATGCATAGATTAGTTTTGAGTTGGATGAATGCTTTTGATTCTGCGTTTATTGAAATTTGACAAATGATACAAATTCGTTATAGTTTCATTCTCATTCTAATTATTTATCAATTTTAATTTTTCATTTGTCTACAATACGAAATTAAAAGAAATGAAATTAGTTAAACTAATGTTGCAATCAATTTATAATTAATTAGTAAGATTCTCCGAATAACTCCTATATGGTGTGACCCAATAGGATCTGTGTTATGTTGGTAAATAGAGTTAAAACTGTTTTAACTTCTATAATCATAGGAGGCATCTGGCAGTATACACTATGACCATCCAATTACACAGATGATGATGTACTGTACAATATCACGATCCAGTAAACAATTTACTTGTGTCAGTTCTTCTGTCTCATAGCTATCAGATCAGTTTCAAGGTAGATGTGTGTCATCCTTGCTAACTGTATCTTTTCTTGATCTTGAGTAGATTATCAAATATAATTACTCTTGTAATTATACCGCATGCAGATAATCTAACTCTACCAAGGGGCCCAGTGATGCTATAGCTCGTATAGAGATACGAGGGACAAATAGTATTCTTGGCAGACTATCACTTCCTCAGCTAAGCTATGTTAGTTTGTAATAATCTAGAAGTCAATAATACGATAAGTTAATCATAAAGCTTTGTTCATGAATTGAATGTTTATTTATATCATTTTGTTGCCGTGAGTATTATTGCATTTATGGATCATTTCGAGTTCATGACTGAAATTGTGAAACTCCATAATATAGATGATATATACTCTTAAAAGGTCACTGACCAAGGTAATTAGCAGGAACACTAATTACCGCTATAAGGTTAGTATGTGGATTAAAAGATGGTTAAGTTTTACAAACCACTTGACACGAGATGTCATTTTAATCACAGAGATACATGTTCTAGGAACATGGTATTTGACAGACCCCGAATGAAACATTAAATAGAATTGTGTTCGTGTCATTAATGTTTTCATTCAGTGTCAAAGTTCTACAGTATGAGGTATTTATCGTTCCCACTAAGAAATATATATGATTGAGTGTTATCTAACGCTGTCCGTAAAAAGCAGCCATAACGGTAGCATTTCCATATGTATAACTTAGCTGAGGAAGTGATAGTCTACCAAGAATACTACTTGTCCCTCGTATCTCTATATGAGCTATAACATCACTGGGCCCCTTGGTAGAGTTAGATTATCTGCATGCAGTATAATTACAAGAGTAATTATATTTGATAATCTACTCAAGATCAAGAAAAGATACAGTTAACAAGGATGACACATATCTACCTTAAAACTGATCTGATAGCTATGAGACAGAAGAACTGACACAAGTAAATTGTTTACTGGATCGTGATATTGTACAGTACAGCATCATCTGTGTAATTGGATGGTCATGATGTGTTGCCAGATGCCACCCATGACTAACAGAAGTTAAAACAGTTTTAACTCTGTTTACCAACATAACACAGATCCTATTGGGTCACACCATATAGGAGCTACTCGGAGAATCTTACTGATTAATTATAAATTGATTATAATTAATATTAAGATGATTATAATTAATTATACGTGATATAATTAAATTATAAATGTCATATAAAATTGACAAGCAGAAACAACGGTTAATTTATAAACGTACACGTTACGTTGTATAAAAGTTACCGAACAACAATCGAAACCGAACCGTGAGAAATATAATTGTTTAGAACAATTATATATATTTGATTTGGATTTTATTATTAATTAAAACCTTGATTAAAATTAAAATCCAAAACAAAATATATATATATATATATATATATATATAAATGAAATCATTTGATGTCGGCTTTGTATTTGATTGATGAAATAAAATAAACAAATCAATTAAATAGATGTCGGCCAAAGAAAAAAATCAAATGAAATCATGTCGGCCCAATCAAAACAAATCAAAATATATATATGTGTGTATATATATATATATATATATATATATATATATATATATATATATATATATATATATAGAGTACGGCTAACGCGCTTCCTCTAGCATATGGGCCGAAATGCTTCCGGTGGAAAGTTGAAATTTCAAAATCCAAAAAGTCGATCTGAACCGTTCATCTTCTTCTCCATATTAATATCTGCTTGGAGACCAAATTTTACATTTTTCTGAAATTTTTTACTATTTATTAAGCCACTTTGAAAATTGCTGATCCAACGGTGGCTTACCAAACAGTAAAAATCAGAAGCTACCGTTGGATCAGCGATTTTCAAAATGGCTTAATAAATAGTAAAAAATTTCAGAAAAATGTAAAATTTGGTCTCCAAGCAGATATTAATATGGAGAAGAAGATGAACGGTTCAGATCGACTTTTTGGATTTTGAAATTTTAACTTTCCACCGGAAGCATTTCGGCCCATATGCTAGAGGAAGCGCGTTAGCCGTACTCTATATATATATATATATATATATATATATATATATATATATTAAAGGTGTATGTCGGCCAAGAGTTAAGAAATGAAAATTGATTTTGTTTGCTTTGCCGACCTCTCTAAACCGCCACAAAATGGCATGATTTGTAAATATGCCAAACTTTGGGGGCATTTCGATAATCGGGCGAACCTCCTCATTTTGCTATAAATAGAGGGGTGAGGTGAAAGAGAGAATTACTAATTCACATGTATCGTATCTGATCTGTCTGATCGATTCGAGTTTCTATTTTCTCTCTTTCTCGGTTACGGTTTCGGTGAATAGTGTTTCTGCAGAATTCCGCGGTTTACGGTATTTCTGGCAGAAGAAATAAATCGCTCTCCGGTTAGTCCTGGTGGATAACCAACAAAGGTATCACACGTGTGATACTGCGAGTCGATTCTATCCCTGGTGAGGCTCTACTCGCTCGGTCTGCATTCCAACTGAGATTTGGAATCAAGGTATAAATTGTTATATTAATCTATTTAATTTGTAAATAGATTTAATGCTTTAGAAAATCAATTATGGAGTAGATCTGTAAATGAATTAAATGAGGTTTTGATGCCGAAGGAATACTGAAGGTGGACCGCCTTGGAAGGTTTCCTGACATACCTCGTTTAATTTTTAGCTTAACTTAACCGTAAAATTTTTGTTTTACACACTTCCGCTGTTAAGCTAAACTAATGGGTTTGAACCGTTCCACAAAACCCAACAAGCTATACATATGGAAATGCTACCGTTATGACTGCTTTTTACGGACAGCGTTAGATAACACTCACACACACATATTTCTTAGTAGGAACGATAAATACCTCATACTGTAGAACTTGACACTGAATGAAAACATAAATGACACGAACACAATTCTATTTAATGTTTCATTCGGGGTCTGTCAAATACCATGTTCCTAAAACATGTATCTATGTGATTAAAATGACATCTCGTGTCAGGTGGTTTGTAAAACTTAACCATCTTTTAATCCACATACTAACCTTATCACGGTAATTAGTGTTCCTGCTAATTACCTTGGTCAGTGACTTTTAAGAGTATATATGATCTATATTATGGAGTTTCACAATTTCAGTCATGAACTCGAAATGATCCATAAATTCAATAATACTCAAGGCAACAAAATGATATATAAATAAACATTCAATTCATGGACAAAGCTTTATGATAATTTATCGTATTATTGACTTCTAGATTATTACAATCTAACATAGATTTCATATCTCAAATAGATAAATAACAAATAAAATCAAATGGAGTGTATTCCAGTCGTTTCAAACGAAAATGTTGAAACAAGATATGACGGGTATGAACCATATGCTGATTTGCACTATGGAGATATCATAGGTAACTCCTCTAGTATTCTTGTTTTTTTAAGAGAACTTTTATGCATAGCCATACAAAACCTCACAGCATATTTCATGCTCCAAATGAAGCATATTTCGTATTACTCATCCCCTTATTTGCCCTTTCTTTTTTCATGAATGATTTATAAAAGAGTGGTACGCTTTGGACTTCTTGAAATAATTACTTTCTTAATCAAGCTTTTACTCTTGTTTCGTTCTTTGATTGTTTTCTTTTTAGGTGGTATTGTGAGTAATACATTGAGACCTCAAGTTTCATTCTTTAATGGTATAGTGTTGGTCTCCAGAGCCTTCTGACAGACCTAGCTTTACTGAAGTTGTCACATAGTTTATTAGTTTTAATTAGATTGTAACTGTGATGTTTTTATCTTAGCGATATATTTAGTAAGTTAGGAATCTGTTTTATTTCAGCAAGTTAGTGTAGTATTTTGTCGTTCATTTTCATTTTTTCTTTTCTGGTATTTGATAGGATCCGATACCGCTATAAGATTGTAACTTTAAGCATTTGCACCCTTTATTTGTTGTTCGCACAAAACCGTATCACAAAGTTTCAGTACAGCAAGCTCTACCTTTTAAACCTTGAGTTAACTTCCGATTAAGACTGCAAGTGCACAATCCTATCGTATAGTAAAATTAGGTATCGATCCACATGACGGTTCAAATATAAACTGGACTCTACTTAAATTAATTAGGTACTAGAAGTTTGAAAAGGTTGATTTGGTTTGTTTAATTTCCTAAGTTCAATTGAGAGAAATAAATGATAGAAAGTAAAGTTTGGTTTTAAATTAGATATAAAAGGTGTTTCCAGGGTTTCAGATTTCATCTTCAACTCTTCCTCTCAGCACCAGACGTGGGGCGCATGGGCCTCGAGTTAATACAGCATGCATCTGTTTCTGCGTTGTTTCTTTGTGTAAGGTTCTACTGACCGTACCTAATGTTCCTAAACCTCAACTTTCATTTATTGGCTTAATAAACTTGGTAATGGAAATGCAATTTCACCTTCTTAGGTTTCCAAACCTAAACTCTCGTTTATTGGTATTCAACCTAAGTTATTTGTCAGGTATACTAAAGGCATCCACCATCTCTCGATTAATGGAAAAGTTCACATCTCAGTTACTATTTGGCTTTTGAAAACCTATCTCAAATACTTAGTTTAGTTGAAAGAAACATCAAGGCCAAATTACAAGAAAAGATGCTATAGACATCTGACAGTAGACAACAAGAATCATTCAAACAATTTCAACTAAGCAATTAAATAATACTCAAACAAATAAACACAAATATTCAACTCAGATTCAAACAATATGCATAATAAAACAGAGTATCCGACTACATCATAACCCTAGAAACTAAATAAACTACTCAGACATGATCAAAAAGCAAATAAAACAAGTGATGAAAAGAGAGTTCATAATGAAATGATCAAACCCGATGAAGGCAAGCTTCCTGCCGAGCCTCCTCCTTCCAAACCCTTGAAACAAAGTGGAGAATAATGGTGGATGTGTAAAGATCGCTTCCAAAGAGGAGAGAGATGCCCTTCCTCATGCTGCCTCCCCCTTATTTATAGCTATTTTGTGACTTGTTAGGGAGCAAGTAACCAAGGATGGAAGGTGAATCAATAAAGATCTCATGAAATATGGCAATAAATTCAGTTGATGCCTCTTTAAAATGATTTCTGTGATTTTCACATTATAAATTCTGATTTATAACCTTCCTAAAATTGTAGATCTCGTTGTATTCTTTTCAACAAGCTTTTATTTGCCTAAAACGGAGTTCGTATGACTAAGATATGGTCAAAATACGAAAAGATGTCGAAAGCTGAAATTTTCATATTTACTCTGTCGGCTTTCTGCGCGACCCGCATCCTGCCTGTTTATGCTGTGAGCCAAACTTCAAATGGGCATAATTCATTATCCGTAACTCTATTTTTAGTGTTCTACCACTTTTCGGAAAGCTTGCGAGAAGATCTATAATTTGCTCCATTTCCTGTAATTTAAATAGACTTCGACAGTAACTTGATTCTTGGTATAATTATAAACTAAATTAAACTAAATTAACCTAAATGCATGGAAATTGGTCAAGTTATTGATATGAAATCCTAGGCAAAAGTATACATAATCCATGGTCATCATTTGTATAGTAATCAAAGCCCACGGGCCTTTCATAAAAAGAAAAAACTATGTGTCTCAGATTTTTTTTTAATTTCATAATTGGAGAGAGAAAGAAAGTTTAGTGCTAATTTATGGGTTGTACGATATGAGTATGAATACTTGCCAATATTTTTATTTATTTCATTATGTTATTATTATTTTTTTGTTATTTGGGTTGCTTGATATTTTAGATATGAATACTTTATATTTTATATATTAATATTTGCGCGCATATGCATCCATACTTGTATCTAGTTATTTTATAAATATGTTAGGTATCTTCGGTATGAATACTTACATAATGATGTATAAATATTTGCTCGACCTGGTATGAATAATTGCCATATTATGTATTAATATTTGCTTGACCTGGTATGATGATCATGTTGGGTTTCGAGGTAATCAAAACTCGTTTAGGCTTAAGCTGCGGAAAGAACGTAAAACAAAAATTTTACTTCTAACTTAAGCTAAGGATTAAACGGAGTATGTTAGGAAACTTTCCAAGACGGTCCACCTTCAGTATTCCTTTGGCATCAAAACCCAATTTAATCCTTTTACAGATCTACTCCGTTATTGATTTCTAAAACTTTAATCTACTTACCAATTAAATAGATTAATATAACATATTTATACCTTGTTTCCAAATCACAGTTGGAATGCAGACCGAGCGAATAAAGCTACATCACGGGAATGATTCTCCTCGGAGCACCAAACGTATGGTGCCTCTATAGGTTATCCACCAGGACTAACTAGAGAGCGGTTTATTTCTTTTGCCATAAATACCATAAACCGCAGAATTCTGCAAAAACACTATTCACAGAGAAAAGACGAAAACTCGTAAACACGAATTTTCAGTTACTCAGTTTCACAAATAAGCAAAACTGAAATACCATAAAATTCAAGAAAACACTATTCACCAATCCCGTAAATATACTTCACAACAACCCGCAAGATTATACGTCAACTACTTATAATTTTCTTTTCTCAACCGAAACACTATTTGGAAGAGAAACCGAAAAAGAGAGAAAATACCGATTCGATTCGACACGAAACGATACGAGTGAATTAGTGATTTTTCTCTCTACCCCTCCACCCCTATTTATAGGGTTTAGGGTAAGTTGCCAAAAGACCAAAATACCCTCGGGTGGATAAGGATGATGGCATGTCATGATGACGTGTCATGCGGATAATGATGACATGTGAAAAGACAAAAATGCCCTTGGCCGAAATCAATATCCATATAATTATTCTGAACAATTATATTTCTTGCGGTTGTTGTTTCGGTAACTTTTATACAACGTACCGTGTACGTTTATAAATTAACCGTTGTTTTTGCTTGTCATCTTATATGACATTTATAATTTAATTATAACACGTATAATTAATTATAACCATCTTACTATTGATCATAACCAATTTATAATCAATCACAGTAAGATTCTCCGATTAACTCCTATATGGTGTGACCCAATAGGATCTGTGTTATGTTGGTAAATATAATTAAAACTGTTTTAACTTCTATAATCATGAGAGGCATCTGACAAAACGCATCATGACCATCCAATTACACAAATGATGCTGTACAGTACAATATCACGATCCAATAAACAATTTACTTGTGTCAGTTCTTTTGTCACATAACTATTAGATCAGTTTCAAGGTAGATATGTGTCATCCTTGCTAACTTAATATTTTCTTGATCTTGGACAGATTATCAAATATAATTACTCTTGTAATTATACAGCATGCAGATAATCTAACTCTACCAAGGGGCCTAGTGATGCTATAGCTCGTACAAAATACGAGGGACAATATTACTTTTGGTAAACCATCACTTCCTCAGCATAAGTTATGTATGCCGAAGAGCTACCGTTATAGCTACTTTTTACAGATAGCGTTAGGTAACAGTCACAGATACATCTCTTATGTAGGAAAAATGAATACCTCATACTTTAGAACTTAACACTGAATGAAAGCATTAATGACACGAACACAATTCCGTATAATGTTTCATTCGGGATCTGTCAGATATCATGTTCCTGGAACATATATCTATGTGATTAAAATGACAACTCCTTGTCTATGGTCTGAAAAACTTGACCATCATTTAATCCACATACTAACCTTATCGTGGTAATTAGTGTTCCTGCTAATTTACCTTGGTCAGTGACTTTTTAGAGTATATATCATCTATATTATGAAGTTTCACAATTCCAGTCATGAACTCGAAATGATTCATAAATACAATAATACTCAAGGCAACAAAATAATATTAATCATCCAATTCATGAACAAAGCTTTATATAATCAAAATTATCGTATTATTAACTTCTAGATTATTACAAACTAACAGATCAACTCATTTCATAGAGGCGGAGCTACTTACAATGAATGAGAATCAATTTTAATTTAAAAATCTTCATACTTTGACCTAATTTTGTTATATAAATTAGAGTAATGGCTATGAATACAATAAAGCCCTATATTTTTGCAAAAAAATTATATAATTGACCATCATACGAAACTTTCAATGTTTGAAACTAAAAACGATAGAAAATTTTAATCTGTTGTGTTATATATAATCAGGGGCAGAACTAGAAAGTAGAAAATTTAGAAGTAGGGACTAAAATTTAAAATGCATCATAATGTATAGCTAAAACTTAAATTCAAGTCTCTACACTAACAAATTAAAATTCTAACTACTAGATTACAAGCACAAATGTGATAATTTATAAGGAGGGGCTGAACTATATAAAAACTTAAAAAAAAATAATTCAATTAAATTTCAATATACATGATTAAAAAATATTTAAAATTATAAAATGGCTTGAGCACCCCTTAACTACACATAGATCAACCTCAAAAAAAAAAAAAAAAAAAAAAAAAAAATATATATACGTACATCAGCGTGAGGCATGAGGGTCATAAGATTAGGGTCCGGACAAAACAAAACAAAAAAATTCTTCACCTTATGGGGGAAATGTCTTAGTCTTATCTGAATCCCCATAAGGGGAAATCTTCACGTCAATAAGACTAAGACATTTCCACACAAAAGCACTCACACATGAAATCTATCTCCAGATGAATAAGAACTCCTGCTCAAGCTATTTTTCTTTTTAAAAAACAAATAAACAAATATGAATATCATCCGATCAATCCTGTATCCACCGCCACCATCCCTTCCTCTAAACACCTTGTCGGTCGTCAATGTCACTGCCTTGGCAGCATTAGGGATACTAGAGGTCAAGGGAACGCACATGGCCTACTCCAAGTTCTTGAACCGGACTGCACGGAACCCAGTGATGCTGTCTGGACGGGTTGGGATGCTTCTTACATACACACCTGCACTCGTTGCAGCAGTCGCCTTGTTCTCTGCCCCGACAGTCAAAACGATGCCACGTGGGGTGCTGCTTGCGGCAGCACTCAGTGTGCATTTTTTCAAGAGAGTCTTTGAGGTACTCATATATATTTGTGTGGATTGCTTTAATATCATAATATTGTTTGTTTTTCAAATGAAACTGGATATATAGCCTATCTTATATACATATCTTGAGATTTAAGCTTAATTTGCATGCACTTGTTAGCTGAGATTAGGCTCTGTCACTCGCAAGATCGATAAATATTTGTGTAAAAATAAATTAGAAGTGTGTCCAAGCTTACTTTAATAACGGTGAGTATACTTGTTTGGATAAAATTTATCAAATTATCAACAAGTTTGATCTCTCTTAGATTGACATGTTTGGTCTGTGTAAATCGAG
The DNA here is from genome assembly GCF_964058835.1 of Carex rostrata. Taxonomy (NCBI): domain Eukaryota; kingdom Viridiplantae; phylum Streptophyta; class Magnoliopsida; order Poales; family Cyperaceae; genus Carex; species Carex rostrata. The sequence continues at coordinate 7,572,503 of NC_135925.1, forward strand.
TATTAATCCGTAGATTTATCATGCAGCGGGGTTAGTTAGAGTAAATTTTCTGTTAATATTAATTTGTTTTATTTAGCAAGTATTACTTACAAATTTCATTTAGAATTCTAAACATATGAATGCATTCCGGTAATGATTTTATTTTTCAGGTATCATTTGTCCATAAATATAGTGGGGCCATGAGGTTAGACATATCTGTCTTCTTTTCCTTCAGCTATGTGATGTGCACTGTATGCATGATCTACTCTCAGTATCTCAGCCTTAATTTACCAGAACCAAGAATCAAGCTTACTTATGCTGGCACTGTGCTTTTTCTGGTAGGAATAACTGGTAATTTCTACCACCATTATCTCCTTTCCAAGCTTAGAGAGAAAGGCGACAAGGCTTACAAGATACCAAAAGGAGGCCTCTTTGATCTTGTCATTTGCCCCCATTACCTATTCGAGGTCATTGGCTTTTTTGGAATATCTTTGATTTCTCAAACGATTTATCCATTGTCCTTCGCTTTTGGATCCATGTTTTATCTCATGGGAAGAAGTATTGCCACCAGAAAATGGTACATGTCAAAATTTGAGAACTTCCCAACTAGGGTCAAGGCATTCATACCTTACGTTCTTTAATGGAGTTCATTAATTTTCTCTATCGGTACTGTATCCACAGTTCTCTGTACCATGTAAGATTTCGGCATGTAAATAAGTAATTGGTACATTTCTCTTCCATGCAAATGCAGAGGATGACTTGGTTTGCTCCACATCGTATTCCTGTATTTTTTTTTTTAAAAATTGGCTTGTCGTCAAGTTTTACGCAAATGCAGCCAATCCAAAAAAAAAAGAAAAAGGAAAAAAAATCCATGTGAGTAAATCAGTAAAGTCGAAAATGTTAGTAGTATAATACTGATGTCCAGGGATAAAGTTGTTTGTTCAATCAAATATTAATATTTTATACTTTTAGAATAACAGCAATATCATATTTGTAAATCTGATGGAAGGAATTAAACTTTCAATTAATGTATTTTATTTCGAAAGATATTGGGCCACAAGGATAAGATAAAATTTGCAAAACCAAGCCCACTAGACCCGAGTTGATGTCGGTGGAGAATTGAGATATCGTTGTCAGTCTAGGGCTGTAAACGAGCTGGCTCGGGCCGAGCTGGGCCTTAGCTCAGCTCGTTTATTTTGGCCCGAGTCTGGACCGAGCGAGCTGGACCTAGGTCACCCGAGCCAAAACTCTTGGCTCAGCTCGTGACAAGCCAGCCCAAGCTAGTTCGCGAGCTGGCTCATTGGGCTTTATTGGACTGTTATTATACAAATTCAAAAATTAAAAAAATAAGAAATATCATTCAAAAAATTTAAGAAATTGTCCAGCAGTCACATCTTCAAGCAACTAAAGCCATATCATTTCTTCCCAAACCGAAAATACATCAATTTTGAATAATTGTGCCTTTAAAAATGGGACTGGACTTGAAATTATACGTGACTAAACCCTAAATTCACTGTAGCTTAACGAGCCGAGCTGGCCCGGTCCGAGCTGACTCCTGGCTCAGCTCGTTTATTTTGGTCCGAGCCTGAGCCGAGCTGGCTCGTTAACAGCTCGGTCCACTACCGAGCGAGCTGTTAGTGAGCGAGCTAGAAGCAAGCCACGAGCTTTTTTGACAGCCCTAGTTGTCAGTCGTCATCCACATGACAATTATTTAGATCCAATTCCTTTCCCACGACGTGGCCGATTCGGAGTTTCGGACTCACATTGTGTATCTCAACAGTCGTCTAATAAAAATAAGGGGCAATTTCATGTATATCCCTCAACATTACATATTTATCCCTCCAAAATTAATAATTACATATTTATATCTTTGAAAATCATACAAACTCACATATTTGTTCAATCTAACTCTAAACCATATCAAATATCTTCAAAAATAATTAAATAATATTTTTTTAAACTATAATTTATTTTACAATATTAATTAATAAAATATTGTCCATTATGCCCTTCATTATCTTTAGTGTCCGCTTGAGTTATATTCTCTGTAAGGCGCCAAACCTCGCGGGCCTCTCTCTCCAAACGCGTCAAATCACAAATTTCTCCCCGCCTTCCCTAATTGCCTCTCCTCACAAATTTTTGCTGCTCCTCACTGCTTTAATTTTACATTTTCGTTTGAAGAGAGAGGCGGGATGTTTCGCGCCTTAGAGAGAAGAGAACTCATGCGACTAAAGAGACCAAAAGACATAATAATCAACATTATTATTAATTAATACTGTAAAATATTTTTTAAGTTTAAAAAATATTATATAATTATTTTGGAGATATTTGATATGTTATAGAATTAGATTAGACAAATATGTGAGTTTGTATGATTTTCAAAAATAAATATGTAATTATTGATTTTGGAGGAATAAATATGTAATAATAAAATTTTTGAGGGATATACATGAAATTACCCCTAAAAAAAAAAAAATGATCTGAGAATCCCATTCTTTCGCCAAGTCCAAGAGTCCTTGTATGGTTGTAGTGTTTTGCTATACCCGAAACGGGTTAAACCCGTTTTACCCGGCCCGTACCTGTTACCCGTTTGACCCGTACCCGTTGCCCGGGTCAAACGGGTAGACGGGTACGGGTAATATACGGGCCGGACAAGGCATTTGAAAAAAAAACCCGTTGTACCCGTTTACCAGCCTACCCGTACCCGCCTACCCGTACTCGTCTACCCGTCTACCCGTACCCGTACCTGACCCGTTACAAAATTTGAATTTCAAATTTTTTTTGGCGGCCTCCTTTTAAAATTCAGATCCAGTGCAATTCTAATCTGCTACAATCCTAAGGGATTGTAGGGTCCCTCCAATTCCAAATCCAACCTTTTATTTAAATCTACTACAATCCTAAGTAAATCTGGGCCGTTTGTTTCTATTAAACAGAAAAAAAAAAAAAAAAAAAAACCCGCCCGGACCGGACCCGTACCCGTCAACCCGCAACGGATACGGGTAATAAACGGACCGGATAGAGGTTTTGGGAAAATTACCCGTCTACCCGTCACGGGTTTTACCCGTACCCGGCCTACTCCTTTACCCGTCCTACCCGTTACCCCTAACGGGTTACCCGGAACGGGTCACGGGTAACCCGTTAGCAAACCACTATATGGTTGTATTTTTTACTATTCCAGCCTGTCAGTAATTCTGCTTGTGAGTGTTGCCGCTCTGCCGCTGTTCTCTACTGAGTCCGCATCGTCTGCCTTAACTCAAAAGATGCTCTTCGTCCAATTGTATACGGAATTCATTTGGCTTTCATCTAAAACACAGTGATCTTTAGTATTAGTGTGAATTTAATTCGCATAAATTTTAAAGTTAATCAAACGGTCCAGATATATCAACTCAGAAAATTCATTTTTGAGTTAATGCAAAGGATACCAATTCGTTCTCTATTCCACACAGAAAGTCAGAAATCAACTCGCCCCAAATCTGTTTCAAAAAATAAAAAACTCCACCCAAATCTCTATCCACGAGTTCCTCGATTATTCTCTTCCGTCACCGCCGAAAAAATTAATATAGAGAAACCCAACCTCCCTTCAATGTTCTCCATATATACTTGTTCACACATAATCATCTGTATCGCTTGGTTTTTGTGACTAGAATAAATTAAAGGATAAACGGTATTGAACAAAAGAAAGAGAAGAAACAAATCTTCAATTCGGGATCCATCCTTGCCTATCTTCCCTCGTCCAATCAATCCTATATCCACCACCATCATCCCTGTTTCTCAATGCCATGTCAGCGGTGAGTATCATCTCGCTCGCAAACATTGGAATATCGGAGGTCAGAGGGACACACTTGTCCTATTCTAAATTCTGGAACTGGAAGGAGGCTGTTTCTGGCAAAAGCGCCACTGGTACCGGAGCCAAAGTGTCAGCACGAACAGGGATGCTTCTCTTGTACACCCCTGCGCTTGTGGCTGCAGTGGCCTCGTTCTTATTCCCAGGTGTCATGGATGCACAACACGGGGCACTGGTTACCGCAGCGATCGGCTTGCATTTCCTGAAAAGGGTTTTGGAGGTGTGTGTTTCATTGATTTCCTTTCTATTGTATAAACTATTTAATATGTTTGTAAAACCCAGTCTTTGATCACCAGACCATAGTGACAAGACTCGCGTTTAATTCGCGAATAAAACGTTTTTATCATGCATCCGCACCAAATCGCGATATATTCGGTCAAACAAACCTTTGATCGAAAAATGCGAATTTTACGAATTATTCGCGTTTTTAATGATTTATTCGCGATATTTAGAAAAAAAAATTTGCGGGACACTGCCTAGTGCCCACAAGCTTAGGCCACGAGTCTTGGACTCCGAATCCTCTACCCCTGGTTGCAGAAATTTCCTGCTCCTAAAGTCACTGCGTGTGAGACCGGTCACTTTTAATTTTTAAACTGGAGTCCACATCGGACCCACATGCAGTGACTCTAGGGACAATAAATTCTTGCCCTCAGGGGGCAGAGGATTCAGTTTCCGAATCTTGACGACTCATGGACCCTGTTCAAATAGTGCCTACTCCCCAGGCACCTCAACCCTTTTTATAGATATCTTAGTGGTGTCAACGTTTAATTGACAAGGAGCATTACATAGGCAATAAACCGGATTCAAGACTTTTGCTCCAACAATGGCCCATTACTATAAAATTTTGGAGCAAAAAATTCAGATCAAGTTGATAATGTTTATATTGCTTACTATGTTAATTTTTATTAAACTAAGCTATAAAATTGATAGACTTATAGAGTAGAATTAAATAAACATGTCTATATAAAAAATTATATTTTTATACTAATAAAAAAATTATATTTTTATACTAATAAAAAAATTATATTTTTATACTAATAAAAAAATTAAAATGAACAAAACAATCTCATTTTTTTACAACGTTAGTATTTTAGTATATTATTTGTTGTGTACAAAAACGAATTATTCCCGAATTATACGTGAATTATATTAATTTGGTGTTTACAAAAATAAATTATTTCCGAATTATTTTCAAATTATACTCGAATCACGAATTTTTGACTCTGTCGAACCTTTCCTGCACTATTAAGTTGTCACTATGCACTAGATCACACCAAATAATAATATTCTCTGTGGGAGACATGGATGCTACAGGTTCGAAACCATATGTGATTTCTTGTGGATACTAGAATATAAATAGGAATTTGGATCACCTCCGGATACCACAAGTTCAATTACTAAATTAGATTGTTCTTTTAATCTAGCACGAATCTTAAAGCAAGTCCTCTATTTTTAATAAGTACTCGATTAAATTTGGTCAGGACGGAAATAAATATGGACTATAAATTTTTAGGCGGCACCTAGGGTTTAGTTGCTTACAATAGCAAAATTAATGTTTGTCTCATTATAATAGCTTGTTCTATCTTTTTGTGAGAATAACTTGTTTTAATAAGATAAATAAATTTGGTATTTTAATCTAATCAAATACTGAATAGTTTGTTATAAAAATAATCTATTCTCAGTCCATTCAAAAATATACAATGAGGTGACTTGACCAACCTTTTCTTAAAAAAATATACTTACTATGTTTGTGAAATAATTATTTGACTGCCCACTGCTTAAGGATATGAAACACAGTATATGGTCGGGCTCTGGAGTGATAGCTATTGTTTTTTTTTTTGAAAGGGAGAGGTTATTTATTATTTGAATTAAATATAATTATCAAAATAATTAATATCTACCTGTTTCTTATTTCTAAGGGGGTAATTCTATCCGATGCAAACCTAGATTCATCCCAAAATCTCTGAATACAAATATACACTATACATAAGATGCAAAAAAAATGATTCTAATGCTCAACATATACAAATTAAGCAGTAAAAAGTGGTTAATAATAAACCAAAAAAAAAAAAATTAAAAATAGACAAAAAAAATTGGATTGGTGAGGTTTTTGGTCTGACATGTTACCATACTTTCTCAATCCATGACAATCACAAGTGGAATTAAGTATTATACTGGATCCAATATATTCCTCTTGTTACGAGCTTATTCCACTGAAAAATAGTTTTATTTATTAGAAATGGGCGAGGCGATTTGTGTTATTTTTACTTTTTTTTGCATAAATTGGTAATGCATTTTTCTAGTCTAGTGAGAGAGAGACGCTTCCTGGATTAGAACTGAGGAGGCGATTTAGGGAGATGCGCGGCTGATGTAGTGAACCACCGGTGAGGTGCGGTTGAGTCGCGAGAAGTGCATAAGTTGAGTGAGCGACTGATCGTGAGAGGTGCTCGGATCGATGGAGAGAGCACGAGAGAGAAAAAAGAGTGAGGTGGAGGGCAGCGATGAGCATGAGAGTGAGAAGAGAATGATGTAGCATTTCTAAGCAAAATCTAATTTGACGGGGAGCGAATACAAAGGGGCCGTTCGGCAACAAAGGATTAAGCCTCCTTAAGGCTTAATCCGCTTTCTTTAGCTTCCTTAGCCGCTTAATTCTACTGAACACCAGTTCCTTAGCGCGGATTAAGAACACCTCCTTTAGCTTCCTTTTGCTCGGATCTTAATCCTCTGCCCGGACTTTAAGGCACCCATACCCCTTCCTTTAGCTTCCTTAGCTAATCCACAGATTAAGACAACTAAACATCGGTTCCTTAGTACTCCTTAAGCTTTTAATCCTTCACTCTTAATCATTTGTTGTCGAACGACCCCAAAAGGAAGAGGCCGGTCAGAGTTGTGTGATTATAGGCAGCATTACTAAAGAGCGAAATAATTCTTGTCCATTGGATTATCTGAACAGTACAGATTTATCCACTAAAAATTTGAGATATCTCGGAGGATACCGAAATTTTTATTTCTACCATTTTCTGAAAAAATAAATAAACAAAAAAAACCTCAATTTTTGAAAAATTCGACATTTATCATAGCCGCAGAACACCGGTGCAGATCCAAAATTTATGTTAGTCATTGGAAATCACATCCTCTAAAATATGTCAATTTTTTTGGAAACCAAAACTTTTAATTTCAAAGTTAAAATCATGTAAGAAAAAAGAAAAAGGGGGGGCACATTATGCTGAGGCGGATCTATATTGGAATCGCATCAGCATAGTGTGGTTTTCAGCATTTGGGGCCGCATCCGTGTAGTGCGGCTGTGGTGAAAATGTAAATTTTTAGAAACAAGAATTTTGTTTTTGTTTTTTGAACAAAATGGTAGATTTAAAAATTTCGGTAGAGTATACGGATCCCCCGACCCCAATTTTTTTTTTTTTTTTAAAAGAATGAAAAGATACAATACTCTATGTCCAGGAGTAACTATGCTCAATCAAAATTAATATTCTATATATACCTTTAGTAGAACATCAATATTATATCCGTAAATCTGATGGAAGGGCTTAAAACTTTTAATTAACGTAATTAATTTATAAAGATATTGGCCTCAAGGACAAGATAGAAGTTTGCAAAACCAAGCCCACTAGATCCGAGTTGATACCGGCTGAGAGAGATCTATTTCACCCACGGGCGTTTAATATGCAAATAAAAAACAATTAAAAATTAAAATCAAGTAATCAACCAACAGAGTCCTACGGGGGTGTTCGGCAGAGCTCCTTAAGAGAGTGGGGATTAAAAACTTAATCCTTTCTAAGGAGCACTTGTTCGGTACGATAGTTTGATTAAGAATGAAGACTTGACACAATTAAATATACATTGTTGTATGTAAAGTCCTAAATACCCTTCTTCACATTTACTTGTCATTCTTGTAAGCAATTAGAGAAATTTATATATATGCACATTATAACTTCTCATTTTAAATATTTCTTCATCATAACTTGAAATTAATTACTTTTCCATTAAAACTAATCATTTTATATTCCAATTTCTTAAAATCACTTAAAAATACAGTTTAATATAAAACAGAAGTTGTAAACAAGAGAATCCAATGTAACATATTACAGCTTAGAAAACACATCAAAAGAAGAAAAATACTTAATTTCAGTCTTAGTAATCATAATTTTCAAAATGATACCTCAACGTCTTAACCATTACAATTTACAAGCACCAATTGCTCGTACCAATATCAACTGGTTTGTACCAGTACCAATGGGTTGGTATTGATTTGTATTCATACCAACTGATATGTACCAGTGAATAGCTTTCAAATTGGAATGAAAAAAAAAAGAGATATAAGTTAGTAAATATTAACATTGAAGAATCAAATCTACACAATCACACTTACAAAAATGAAGCTGCTTTAAATTTATTGAAAATGAAGAAAGACCATTAAGGGATCAAATTGAAATTGTACAATAACACTCCAATTAATACATGCTAGATGTCCGTTGTTCCAGCAATTCAACAAATTCAGAGCAAATTCCAGCACAAGAGAACACCAAACTGACATTATCAACAAAAAAAATCAACACATAAGAGCTCTGCAAATCAGAATAATAAAAAAAACTTTACAAAACCAGCGATCAAAAAGTACAAACTGAAAAAAACAAATCAACAGAAATACCAAGTAAATAATCAAAGGATTGAATTTGAGTATGTACCAAGTAATTTAACTTTAGCAGATTGATTTAGAACAAAAAAAAATGGCTGTAATTAGAAAATTCACAAAGAAACCAAAAAAAAAATCTAAAAAATTGAAACGAAACATTGGTAAATCAGGATCTTTGGTCGTAATAAGCACAGAGAGAAACCAAAAGAAATCTGAAAATTGGAACAAAATCCAAAAACTACAAAGAACATGCTGTTAGAGAATTCACGAAGAGAAGTCGCAGAGGAGCACCCATCAAAATGGATGTCAAAAGATAGAACTTCTCGGTGCGATGCTATTGGTGGCGTTAGATTTACAAGCTAGCCGCCGGAGGACTGTCGATTTTGGATAGGAGGAGGAGGCAGTGTTCTTTTTCGAACCTAGGGTTTCGTGCAGGCAAGAAAGAGAAAGAAGATAAAAAAAATGTTATAAAAGGGAACCTCCTTAAGGAGCAGGGGCAAAGTTGTCAATAAAAGACCCAGAAAAGGTCTACAGGAGGAAGGTGGTTTCTTAAGGCAGGGTGGGAGTTGGATTAAGAAAGTTTCTAAACGAAGGCTAAGGAAAGAGCTTTAAGTTTGCCTAAGGGAGGCTGTTCGGCTCACTTTAGCAGTTAAGGCACTCTAAGGAGCTTTAATCCACCTTACCGAAGAGGTACTACGAGAGCAGTTTTTTCGGAAGAGAGAAGGCGGTACAAGTTTCTGCAGAGTGCGCAGTGGAGAAATTCCCAGAGACGGAAAGAGGAACTTTCGCTGATAAATGGGACCCTAAATGGGATCCACTTGTCATAGGTACTGTTCATTTTACCGTCTCCATCAAGAATTAAGGATATAATATAATAATAATAGATTCCTCTCTCACGACGTGGCCGATCCAGATTCACAAAATTTGCGTATCTCAACAGTCGTATAATATAATGGGATCGACTAACAGTCTCCCTACTTCAGTCCCTTATCTGTCCCCCGCACTAAAAGACAAAAAAAATAGTTAAAACGTGCTAACTACCACCAAAGAGCAAGATTAATGCTATTTTATTAATAGTCAAAACGTATAATATTTATACCTACGAATTTATAGTATTCATACTTATTATCAGAACCATTCGTCATATGTAAACACAAGCTGGAGGGGACCAGTAACGACCAGGGGGACCGCTGACGTCTTGTGACAACCTGGATTGGGGACTGCAATCGTCTGAAAGCGACATTTGCCAAGATTGGGGACCACTACAGCGAATCTATATATTATTCATATCTAAATAAAGAATTATTCATATCTAAACAAATGAAGTATTCATACTGACGATTACGAAATATTCATACATGTTTGAAATAATTTATACAATTCAAAATTCAAAGTCCGATTCATCTCTCTCACCCCACCTCTTCCAAGAAGTATTCATACTGACAATTACGAAGTATTCATACATGTTCGAAATAATTTATACAATTCAAAATTCATTATCAAATTCATTTCTCTCACCCACATTTTCCAAGAAGTATTCATATCTAACATGAAGTATGCATATCTAACAAATGAAGTATTCATATCTAACTAATGAAGTACTCAATATCTAACAAATAAAATATTCATATATATAACTATTCATATCTAACTAATGAAGTATTCACACATGACACTAACAATATTCACATCTGACACTAAGAATATTCACACCTGCCCAGATTGGGACCAAGAAATATTCTCAACAGACTAGTATGCATATCTAAAACAATGAAGTATTCATATCTAACTAAATAATTATTCATACTGACGATTACGAAGTATTCATACATGTTCGAAATAATTTATACAATTCAAAATTCAAAGTCAGATTCATCTCTCTCATCTCATCTCTTCCAAGAAGTATTCATATGTAACATGAAGTATGCATATCTAACAACTGAAGTATTCATATCTAACTAATAAAGTATTTATATGTTGCACTGTGACAACCTTCGCTGGGCTAGCATGGACCCCCTCCAATGGTGCACCACGCTCTTCCCGCTGGCCCTGTTCGGTAAAACATGGAATAAGAGAATAAAAGAGGATTAAGGAATTAGAAATTGATAACTCTTCCATTCTATTCCATATATGTTCGGCACATCATCAATTAGAATAGTTGCACTTTCTTTTTATTAAAATATGACAATTGTAAGAAATGACTCTTATAACCTTTGTTGAGTTTTGACCACAGCAACATATTTTGTTGTTCTTCTATTTAGCTTGAGGCAAAGGATTATAATTTTACAACGAAAGAAATTCTATTAAGTTGCTCACAAAATTTATTTATTAAGTCACAACATCAAATTTGAGGCAAAGAAATTCTATTTAATTAGTTGCTTCTTTAATTCACAGTATCAATTAAGTCAGCAAAATTTGTCTAGCCACCATTTAATTAAATGCTCACAAAATTTGTCTAGCCACCAAGAATATGTTCTTTAACGCACAAAAAGGATAAAAAAAACTAAAAGCACAAATTGTGATTCTAAGTAATATCTGACTTCATTTGTAAACACTTTGCCACTTACAAAATACAGCTCAAATGCTCATTGTTAATAACTAAAGAGCAACAGCTTAAAATGATATAATATTCTTTGTTAGTCAACAAAAATCTAGTTTAACACCTAGATAAACTAACTTGATTACAAAATAATCCTAGAACGACAATTCTTCAAGTCCATGAGTAGTAGAAGTCAGCCGAAGGTGGACGCAGGTTAGAGGTTGGAGTGCAAGGGGTGACATGATCATCACCATTCACATTGGTATGGGGAGTATTGTTTATGTTTCTTGGATTGACAGAAGCAGTCATAGGAGGTGGGGTTTGAGAATGATATGACATAAAAGTAGGATTAGCAGTCAAAGGAGTATTAGACATACCATGTGGGTATGGCATAAAAGTTGGATTAGGAGAAGGATACTGCAAAATAGATCCACCAATGTCTGGAATAAGTGGCAAGCCTGCACGAAAACGACGCAACGTGTAGTCTACATATCCCCTTAACATGCCATCTGCTTGATTCATGAAGCACCCTCTCACCCAATCATTTCCCAAAATAGCTAGCATGTCATAATAGTCACTATTGAATGTGGGTAATGTGGAATCTAATGCACCATTTAATATGTCAATGACCTCCTTTTGAACCCCTCCGTACTTTGGATTTTTCTGCAAATTTTCAGCCACCTTGTCAAGTGTTTCATTTCTTGATTGCTGCTGGTTAAGAAAAGTATGGGCAATTTCAGCTTTCTTGTATTTTGCATTTTTCTTGCAATTTCGTGAAGACTCAACACGTGATATATCACCTCTCTTACGCTTCTCTGCAACAGAGTTGGCATGCTCCTATTCTGTTTCTACCAAAGGGACTGATATCGGACTTATGGGGCTGTTGGTATGAGGTGTTTGATTAGCAGTGTCGTCAGTATCAACTTGTATAGGTTCATGCAATGATTCTCCCGTCTCTGAGCTATCTGAGTCTAGATTATGCGTGATTGGAATGGTCGGATCTGAAGTTATTTGTGCATCACACGTTGCTATATTACTTCCACATAACTCTTCCATGGCTCTAAACCAAGGAAACTTCTTATGCCGATAAGGTTTGTACCTTTTCTCATCTTTCTGAAAAAAAAAATCAAACCAATTGTTGTTACAAATATAAATCCCCATGATGTGTGAATAAAGAAAGGCATGAACAATTGTTGTTATAAGTACACACCTTGATGTATTCTTCCCACGCTTCTGGAGTCACATTAGGAATACCGTCAGCCTCATTCCAACCATGTCCACTTCTACTAGCTAGGTCTTTGAAAAAAGAGAAGTCAGTTTTCAATGTCTTCCATCTATTTTTTAGAACTTGCGGTTGACGATTGTTTTCAACATTTCTGTAGTTAAATTGGCTTCCAATGTAATTCCATTCTTCTATGGTAGGGTTAAGGTTACCTTCGTTTCTAGTACTCCTTGTTTTTTAACTTTTCACCTACTAGAATTATAAGTAGCTCGGTCTCTTGTCGAGAAAAAGCTTTATCTCGGGGTGCTCGATACTTCTCAGTGTTTAGCTCAGATTGATTGTTTACCACCTTCCTACCTCCCTTCTTTCTACCCTTGTCACTCATCATTTCACTTAATTCATAGCACTAGTGTGTGTTGTACTATGCATAGCACCAACATGTACTTCAACAGGTTAACAATTGCTATTACAAAAGAATAATAATGGATTAGATATATACCCATCATAAACACTTGATTTAAATATTTATTCATCTAAATTGAAAAGGCAACGGCATTTTGATTTCATACTAGCAGTATGTAATCTAGTAAATTGAGAACAACAACATATAATTTTTAGGTACTAACATGCATAACAATAACTATTAATAGTTCAATCAAAACTGTTCTAGTGGACCAAGAAAATTATAATGACGACCAACTTTAAAATCCTTTCAATAGTTCCAATTATATTTTCTTCAATTAATGACCAATCTAACATATACTGATACATGGTAAAGAATGAAAAATAAGTCAAAACCAAATTAATAATCAAACCTGGAGTTAATTAAGAAGTCCCATAAATGTAACAAAGCAATATACAGTGGTAAGGATCAATGTAACAAGTGCTTATTTTGAGATTTATTAGTACCAGTGGTATGATAAAACAAAGTTATCAAAGTTACAATATATGATAAAACCAATTTATCAAAGTTATAATATATGATAAAACCAATTTATCAAAGTTAGATTTGTTACTTGGGGATCAATTAGGAACCATGATGCTACATTTCATTTTTACTGGCATGGTTCCTGAACAAAGAAGACAGTCACTGGTCTTTGCTTACTTTAGGGTTTTCTTTTGATCTCCAACTGACGATGTACTCACAAAGCTTTATCATGAAGCTTATGTACCGAATTGAGGTTCTCGTTTATATGATAAAACCAATTTATCATTTAGCTTCTCGTTTATATGCCCCAAATTTATAAAATTAAAAAAAAATAACGAGGCCCAAAAATCAAGAAAAAAACTCAAAACGGTAGTAACAAAATTAATCAAAATAAAGTAAAAACGAATATAAAATTTTTTCAAATACTCTTCCAAAAGAATAGACCAAAGATGAAGAACGATGATATTCACCATAGTTACTTATTGTACCGAACTGAGGTATCATTAACTCGTTGAAAAGAGAAAATTGAGAAGAGTACTTTTCTAACCTTTGATTCGGTGTACTCTCGAAGAATCGCCGGAGAACGGACTCACAATCGGCGGAGGAGAAACCTCCTCTCTCCTCTGGAACCGTGCAAAGAAGGAGAGAATGAGACAATAAAAAAATAAAGGCCCAATGCCACATCAGCATAAATGAAATCAAACAGGGGTAAAAAAGTCTCAATTAATTCTCTATTCCGGCTCAAAAGTTAATTCCACCCCTCATCTGGAATTGAAAAGTTGAGAAAAAGTGCTATTCTCTATTCTTTAATCCAACTAATTCCTAGTCTGTTCGGTGAGAATAGAGTCTTAATTCCACCATATTCCCCTATTCCAGTCCAACCGAACAGGCCCGCTAAATCTTGACGGTGCACCATGCTCTCCTCGCCGGATCTCGACGGTGCACCACGCTCTCCTCGCCGGATCTCGACGGTGCACCACTCTCTCCTCGCGCGGATCTCGACGATGCACCATGCTCGCCTCGCCGGATCTTGACCGCCATCACAACTGTCGGCGTGGGTAGATGGTGGCGAGCAGTAGAGGAGAAGAATAAGGTGAGTTTTGAATTATGTTGAATTTTTTTTTCTTTCTAAGAAAAGATTGAAAATGATGGATTTTGACCACGTGAGAGAATAAAAAAGAAAGATTATTAGGGGGACAGATTCAAGGGGACAACATCTTTACTATGATATAATTAAGAAAATGACCTTTGACGCGAAAGAGTTTATTTGACCATTGTCTTTGAAAAAAAAATATATATATTTGACCATTGCAGTCGAGTTCGTATCCTCTGCATTAACTCAAATTTTGAGTTGAAAATCTGGACTGTCTGATTGAAATCTGCACTAATAGTAAAGGCCCGTGCGGCGTTATAGATATGGGTCGGATTGATTCAAATTCTGATCGTACCATTCATAAATTAACTCAAACGCTACGTTAACAGAGAGGATACGGATTCATTCCAATCTGTCTTGTGAGTATGATGCCACGTGCTTTTGTTCCTACTTGAAAGCCTCAGCCGCTCGATCTGCCGCTGTTCTATTCCACACAGAAAGTAGAGAAACCAACCCGATCCAAATCTGTTTAAAAAATATAAACTCAACCCAAATCTATCCACGAGTTCCTCGATTATTTCTCTTCCGTCACCGCCGAAAAGATTAATACAAAGAAACCCAACCTTTATCGCTTGCTTCTTGTGACAATAAATTAAAGGAGAAACCACATTGAACAAAAGAAAGTGAAGTAACACATCTTCAATTCTTGATCCATCCTTGCCTATCTTCCCTCTTCAGTAATTAACCAAAAATGAACATCTTCCAATCAATCCTCTATCCACCACCACCGTCTCTGTTTCTAAATGCCATGTCAGTGGTTAGTGTCATATCGCTCGCAAACGTTGGGATATCGGAGGTCAGAGGGACGCACTTGTCCTATTCTAAATTCTGGAACTGGAAGGAGGCTGTTTCTGGCAAAAGCGATACTGGTACCGGGGCTAAAGTGTCAGCACGAACAGGGATGCTTCTCTTGTATACCCCTGCGCTTGTGGCTGCAGTGGCCGCGTTCTTCGTCCCAGGTGTCATGGATGCACCACGCGGGGCCCTGGTTACCGCAGCGATCGGCTTGCATTTCCTGAAGAGAGTTTTGGAGGTGTGTGTTTGATGATTTCCTTTCTATTGTATTATTTATTTAGTATGTGCGTATAATTTATTAGTGTGTTGGCTACTATATATTTGGAAAAGTAGCGTGATGAAATTGGGTATTTGCAACTTAAAGTTTCAGCTAATGAGGCCTAGTAGCCTTACTTTAAAAATAAATAAAAAGTTTAATAGTGTGTTAGTAAGAATATTTGGTTTAGTGGCAAAAGGTAATACTCCCGACTGTTCGAAACCCGATTGTGATTACTAGATAGTGGGGACTTGACCCCGAACCTCTTCTCACAAAAAAAATAATAAAAAATAAAAAAAAAAAAAAAAAAATAAAATAAAAAAAATTAGTTGGTATGTTTGTAACTTAGTTATTTGGGGGGTGCCCAGTGCCCACTGTGTAGGGATAAAAAATACAGTCTCCGGAGTGGTACCTACTATTTTTTTTTTATTTGAAATTAAGAAAGGGAGTGGTAGCTATTATTTGAATTAAATATAATATTAAGATAATCAATATCTACCTGTTTGTTCATGTTGTTTGTGTATAAAGTTAACATGAAGACAGTAAATTTATATATATTCAGATCAGGACCTAGTGAACCTCTTTCATTTATCTAGCTTGTTGTTGTACCAATACTAGTGAAGTTTGATACTTGGTACCAAGTTGTTGTAGCTGTGATTGAATTGCTTTGGTTGTGGCCTGTAATTAGAACATATTAAGAAGGGCAGGCCACAATCATAACAACAGGCTTGCATGTTCGGGATTAGGATTGAATTGTTATGGTTGTAGCAGTGGAAGTTCAGGATTAACTAGGTAGTTCTTGATGTGATTCATCTTGGACCCATAGAGTTGCAGAAACCACCTGGCATTGGGGAATATTTATGATATTACTTGCTGATATGTATTAAATTTGTATGGGGTCATTTATAATTAATGGATCAACATTAATCAATTTACATGGTACCAAATTGGAATTAAATACTTATTTGTTTTCACTGAGAATCTAATGTAATTTCAAGTTCTGCTACAATATCTAAAGAGAAAAGGTTGCTCTCTGAAATAAAAAGTAATTTTTCTATATCTTTACTGTGCAGGACCCATGCTCCTATCTGCAATCCTGCTGATAAAGAAATTAACATGCAAGAATTACTGTTTGATAATATAATAATTTTCTTTTTTGCATTTGAAAATTCTACATGAGAGTCTACCCATGATCGTTTCGTGCTTTACAATTTGAACTGGTTTCTGATGTAACATAAAATCTCATTTGCCAAGTGTGATTTAATTTTTGTAGGTCTTATTTGTCCATCAATTCAGCGGGAACATGATGATAGATTCAGCACTTGTAATAACCTTCAGCTACTTCTACAACACTGTGCTCATAATCTACTCTCAATACCTCAGCAAAAACATGCCAGAACCACAAATTGACCTTACATATATCGGAGTTGTGCTCTTTCTGGTTGGAATAATCGGCAATTTCTACCACCACTACCTTCTGGCGAAGCTAAGGGAGAAAGGAGACAAGACTTACAGGATACCAAAAGGTGGCCTCTTCGACCTTGTTATCTGCCCCCATTACCTATTTGAGATTATCGATCTTTTTGGGGTAGCTCTGATATCTCAAACAATTCATCCCTTTTGCTTTGCATTTGGATCCATGTTTTACCTTATGGGTAGAAGCCTTGCCACCAGAAAATGGTACATGTCCAAATTTGAGGACTTCCCAACTAGGGTTAAGGCTCTTATACCTTACATCTTCTGAGGAAATTTTCCTTGTTATTATTTTGTTTTGTTTTATGCATGTAGTTAACTTTAATTTGTGTGTGCCATTGTGACACTTGCAATAAATTGTGTGTTTAGTTAATAATTCAGAAGGGCGAAGCTCCGGTATGCAAGGTTCTTTAATTTGTCTTGTAAAAATTTGAGTAGTCATATACTTTGTGCAGTCTGGCATATAAGATCCAACTTATGTACTGTAAAATTTATTTATGCTAAATAAAATGAACATATATAATTAAGGGATCGACTAACAGTCCCCCTACTTCAGTCCCCTATCTGTCCCCCGCACTAAAAGACAAAAAAAATAGTTAAAACGTGTTAACTACCACCAAAGAGCAAGATTAATGCTATCTTATTAATAGTCAAAACGTATAGTATTCATACCTACGAATTTATAGTATTCATACTTATTATCATAACTATTTGTCATATGTAAACACAAGCTGGAGGGGACCAGTAACAACCAGGGGGACCGCTGACGTCTTGTGACAGCCTGGATTGGGGACCGCAATCGTCTGAAAGCGACATTTGCCAAGATTGGGGACCACTACAGCGAAACTATATATCATTCATATCTAAATATAGAAGTATTCATATCTAAACAAATGAAGTATTCATACTGACGATTATGAAGTATTCATACATGTTTGAAATAATTTATACAATTCAAAATTCAAAGTCAGATTCATCTCTCACCCCACCTCTTCCAAGAAGTATTCATACTGACGATTACGAAGTATTCATACATGTTCAAAATAATTTATACAATTCAAAATTCATTATCAAATTCATCCCTCACCCACATCTTCCAAGAAGTATTTATATCTAACATGAAGTATGCATATATAACAAATGAAGTATTCATATTTAACTAATGAAGTACTCAATATATAACAAATGAAATATTCATATATATAACTATTCATATCTAACTAATAAAGTATTTACACATGACACTAACAATATTCACATCTGACACTAATAATATTCACACTTGCCCAGATTGGGACCAAGAAATATTCTCAACATACTAGTATGCATATCTAAAACAATGAAGTATTCATATCTAACTAAAGAATTATTCATACTGACGATTACGAAGTATTCATACATGTTCGAAATAATTTATACAATTCAAAATTCAAAGTCAGATTCATCTCTCTCATCCCACCTCTTCCAAGAAGTATTCATATGTAACATGAAGTACGCATATCTAACAACTGAAGTATTCATATCTAACTAATGAAGTATTCATATGTTGCATTGTGACAACCTTCGTTGGGCTAGCATGGACCCTCTCCAATGGTGCACCACGCTCTCCCCGCCGAATCTTGACGGTGCACCATGCTCTCCTCGTCAGATCTCGACGGTGCACCACGCTCTCCTCGCCGGATCTCGACGGTGCACCACGCTCTCCTCACCGGATCTCGACGGTGCACCACGCTCTCCTCGCCACGTGAGAAGATTAAAGATTGAAGAGGGTAGATTTTGACCACGTGAGGGAACAAAAAAGGAAAGTTGTTAGGGGGACAGATAGGGGACAGATTCAAGGGGGACAACATCTTTACTCTATAATTAATGCATAAAATTTTACTAGAGTATATCATGGTGTGTTGACTGTATGTGTTCGTATTATTATTTAATTTATCTTATATATATGAACATAAAATCATAAAAATAAATATATATTGTGTTTAGTATGTCCTTCAAATATGCCTAAAATATATTCATATTAAATAAAACAAATATATCTAAAATTATGTATAAAATTTTGTTACAATGTATTTACAGGTGTGTAGTGGACTAGTGGTTAATGTTTTTTTTTTTCAATTTAGACTAAATTTATAATTTTAAAATCATTAAATTAATAAATAATCTCTAAGTTATATTTTGTACATGAGATTAAATTTATACGTGCTAAATAAAACCGATGCCTCAATATGATGCCTAAAATTCTATGTGAATCCGTTTACCGCACAATTCTCTGTGTTTATTATTTTTTATTATTTTTTTAAAACAAAAATTAGGTCATAATTATGATTATGTAAGAGCATCTCCTCATGTTTCTATTGTTAGTTCTAAAGTTTGGTTGCCTTGGGTATGAAATTTTGGGGTGGATGCGTGTTCACTGATTTTAAGGACAACTTGCACTATGGACCTCTCCACTGAAGAATGTATGGAGAGAGGGGATATGAGAGAGAGAGATAGGAGACAGCAGAGAGAGGGGGGCTTGTGCTGGTCATTGTGGAGAGAGAACAGAGAGAGAGAGTTGTTTTCTGAAGTGGTGAGGCGGGCAAAGGAGAAGAAAAATGAACGGAAGAAGGGAAGAGAAACGCATGGAGAAGAAAGGAAGAAAGGAAGTGGTTAGACGAAAAAAAAAAAAAAAAAAATTGCTGACGTGGCAGTCAAAATGAAATTAAATCTAATTTCATGGATGTAGAGTCGTTGCAATTAAAATTAATTGAAATTGCAATTATATGGTTTGCAATTGCAAAGGCTTGCACTGATGGAGATGCTCTAACCATCAATCTTCACCTCCAACAAAATATGTGCATATGTGTAAATAAAATCAAAATAAAAGGCAACAAACAAAAATATGATAATGAAGTGAATTTAACACAGCTAATTTTAAAGGAAAATGAAGTTCTCTACAAAAGCTCCATCACATTCACCTCCAATACCATATACGTACACAACTGGCAACGAGAATTACTACTTTTATAAGCACACATATTTTGAGAGAAATATTTATTTTTTAATTATTGGAGAATTAAAAGATATACCCAACATTTTTTATAAGGCTACTTTAATTCGGAATAAAAGAAAATATAAATATGTGTCTAATTAGCTAAAATAAGAAAATCGCATTCATTCACATGAGGCCATTTGTTATGTCGCTAAAATTTTTTGCGGGCAATAAACTTTGCGAGCAAGTAAAGTATTTCTATGGACAACAATAAAAAATAAAAATTCATTTCTATATTTTTTTCGACATTTTTCTTCTTCTTTTATCTACACCATTCATAAAATTCTCAGCAACGTACTCTGCCGATTTTTTTTATTATATCCAATTTTTTTTTTTAAATAACCAAACGTCGGCTGTATTTTCAAAACTATCCAAACCAGAATTTTTTTTTTCCGGTTTTAGCACCAATTACCAGAAAATATTTTTCTAGAAATTCATGTCTAAAACCGGAAAAAAAATTCCGGATTTTTTTTTTCCGGTTTTAGCACCAATTACCATAAAATATTTTTCTAGAAATTCATGTCTAAAATCGGAAAAAAAATTCCGGAATTTTTTTTTTCCGGTTTTTAGTCCCAAACCGAAAATTTTGGATTTCTCCAAAATTTTTTTAATTTTTTTTAATTTTTTATAAACTCATTTACATATATACATATACATATATTATATAGAGGAGGGTTCAAATGCCTCCATGTTTTTGTGCCTCCATCTCTCTCCATCATTTTCAAAGTTCAAACAGTCGATCCGAACCGCTCAACCTAACCTCCATACTAAAATATGTTTGGAGACCAAATTTTATATTTTTAGGAAATTTTTTACTATTTTTTTAGATAGGTACAAAATCAGTAAATCTGAACCATCTAAAAACAGTATTTTTGTACCTATCTAAAAAAATAGTAAAAAAATCCTAAAAATATAAAATTTGGTCTCCAAACATATTTTAGTATGGAGGTTAGGTTGAGCGGTTCGAATCGACTGTTTGAACTTTGAAAATGATGGAGAAAGATAGAGGCATGATGGAGGCACAAAAACATGGAGGCATTTGAACCGGCCATTTTTATTAATATCCTTAAAAAAAACTAAATTTTAAAACTAACCCTACATTTAATTTTTTTTATTAAAAATGCCCCAACCGCCAGGCCCACGGGCGGCCCAAAACACAAGTGGAGCGCCCGTGGCTGGGGCGCCCCATGGCCCTTTTTTTTTTTTTTTAAGAGATCTTAGTATTTTGATTTGAATAATTTTGTGAAATTTTTTTTTTCTTATTTAGAGTGTATGCCAAAAAATAAAATATTTGATATATTTACGAAGTGATGTCGTAAATTTTTATAACTTTGATTTTTTTATTTTTATTTTTTTTGGTGAACTTTGATTTTATTTGTCAGTTGGATATCACAAGTCTAAATATAACACTAATAAGGACTTGGCTTTTATTATGGTTTTTATAATATATGTATAATATACACATACACATACACATACACATATACACATATACATATGCATATACATACACATACACATACACACGTACATATACACACGTACATATACATATACATATACATATACATATACATATACATATACATATACATATACATATACATATACATATACATATACATATACATATACATATACATATACATATACATATACATATACATATACATATACATATACATATACATATACATATACATATACATATACATATACATATACATATACATATACATATACATATACATATACATATACATATACATATACATATACATATACATATACATATACATATACATATACATATACATATACATATACATATACATATACATATACATATACATATACATATACATATACATATACATATACATATACATATACATATACATATACATATACATATACATATACATATACATATACATATACATATACATATACATATACATATACATATACATATACATATACATATACATATACATATACATATACATATACATATACATATACATATACATATACATATACATATACATATACATATACATATACATATACATATACATATACATATACATATACATATACATATACATATACATATACATATACATATACATATACATATACATATACATATACATATACATATACATATACATATACATATACATATACATATACATATACATATACATATACATATACATATACATATACATATACATATACATATACATATACATATACATATACATATACAAAGCTACATATATACACATACTATTTTAGTAGCTCTAAACTACTATTTTGAATAAAGGCCAAGTCCTTAATTAGTGTTATATTTAGACTTGTGATATCCAACTAACAAATAATATTAGTATACATATACACATACATTTTTGCTTTGGTCCATACTACAATTATAATTTGATATTAGTTAGTAACAAAAAAAGGTGGAAGATTTCAATTCATGCAACATATATACATATTGCCTTTTGTACATATGCAATCCCATGTGATAAAACATAACATATACTCCTCTGGATCCAATACAGTGTTTGTATAAAAGTTATGTCCTTACCACTTAGTAACGAGTTAGGCTAATATGACACTAGTGTTATATCAAACTAAATAACACCACATCTTAAACCCTTAGATCTGCTTTAAGATTCGTACTATCCGCTTTTACTGTTCAAGCACTTCATTTTGTACGAATCTTAAAGCAGATCTAAGGGTTTAAGATGTGGTGTTATTTAGTTTGATATAACACTAGTGTCATATTAGCCTAACTCCTTAGTAACCATGTGATCAAGGTTTGGCCCAAAATTCAGCAAGTTGGGCTCAAATTGCCAAAATGTTTGGTTATGATTTAGTTTGGACCGAAATTTCATACAAACTAAGGCGTATTAGATCCAACATATCAAAAAAAGAGTATGCATGTGATCCATGACATGATGTCTCTTGGTTAAAGATCTCCAACACATTGCATCTCCAAATGACATTCATCAACATATATGTGCATACATAATAAAAAATAAAAATTCTCAGTTAAAATTTTCGTTCAAAATTATAAGAAAATATCTATACATAAAATTAATTGAATCTGTATAACTTTTATACGAACCACTGAAAATCAATTTCGTAAATATATCCAAATATTATATGAATTTCGTAAATATATCATAAAATTTTCGTAAAATTAATTGAATCTATATTATATGAATTTACGACATCACTTCATAAATATATCCAAATATTTTATTTTTTGGCATACACTCTAAACAAGAAAACTTTTTCTTCACAAAATTATTTAAATTAAAATACTAGTATATGTATATGTGTATATGTGTGTATGTGTATATGTGTATATTATACATATATTATAAAAACCATAATAAAGGCCAAGTCCTTATTAGCCGATTTTTTTATTTATATCCAAAATAAAATATAAATTTAAAAAACTAACCAACTAGCTAATGAAATTGCAAAACTATCCAAACCGGTTAACCATTAACCGGACTCAAATCAAATTTCCGGTTATTGGTTTCCCGGATCCATTGAAATAGTCCGGTTAACCATTAACCGGAAATTTGATTTGAGTCCGGTTAATGGTTAACCGGATTTGTGAATTTTCCTTTTTTTTTTTTTGAAAACAGAAATTTCTATTTTATTTTATTTTTGTATTAAAATATTAGAAATGTTGAATATATTTCTTTGAAAATAAATAGAATACAATATAATTTGATTTATTAGAAAGACTGCAACTAATAACTCGAATCAATATTTTTCAGGCCGGATTTTTCGCGGCTGTACGAAAAATTAATATATTTCTTTATGTGCTATTGGAAAAAAATAAAAATGCTTAGATTCTGAGTTATTGATCCCGGTTCAAAAGTCACTTCTATGCAATCTAGAAAATATTGTGATGACATTTAATTTATAAAAAGTTATATCTATTTTGAGAATTCTTTTTAAAAACAATTATTAAATAAATTAAAGTTTTTGTTTTTTTTTCAAAAATAGAAACAACTTTTCATAAATTAAATGTCCTAGAAGGATCACAATATTTTCTAGATTGTATAGAAGTGACTTTTGAACCGGGATCAATAACTCAGAATCTAAGCATTTTTATTTTTTTCCAATAGCACATAAAGAAATATATTAATTTTTCGTACAGCCGCGAAAAATCCGGCCTGAAAAATATTGATCCGGGTTATTAGTTGCAGTCTTTCTAATAAATCAAATTATATTGTATTCCATTTATTTTCAAAGAAATATATTCAACATTTCTAATATTTTAATACAAAAATAAAATAAAATACAAAATTTCTGTTTTAAAAAAAAGAAAAAAAAGAAGAAGGAAAATTCACAAATCCGGTTAACCATTAACCGGACTCAAATCAAATTTCCGGTTAATGGTTAACCGGACTATTTCAATGGATCCGGGAAACCAATAACCGGAAATTTGATTTGAGTCCGGTTAATGGTTAACCGGTTTGGATAGTTTTGCAATTTCATTAGCTAGTTGGTTAGTTTTTTAAATTTATATTTTATTTTGGATATAAATAAAAAAATCGGCCTTATTAGTATATGTATATGTATATGTATATGTATATGTATATGTATATGTATATGTATATGTATATGTATATGTATATGTCTATGTGTATGTGTATGTATATATGTGTATGTGTATGTGTATGTGTATGTGTATGTGTATGTGTGTATAAATGTATATTATACATATATTATAAAAATCATAATAAAGGCCAAGTCCTTATTAGTGTTATATTTAGACTTGTGATATCCAACTAACAAATAAAATCAAAGTTCACCAAAAAAAAAAAAAAAAAAAAATCAAAGTTATAAAAATTTACGACATCACTTCGTAAATATATCAAATATTTTATTTTTTGCCATACACTCTAAATAAGAAAACTTTTTTTCACAAAATTATTCAAATCAAAATACTAAGATCTCTTAAAAAAAAAAAAAAAAAGGGCCATGGGGCGCCCCAGCCACGGGCGCTCCGCTTGTGTTTTGGGCCGCCCGTGGGCCTGGCGGTTGGGGCATTTTTAATAAAAAATTAAATGTAGGGTTATTTTTAAAATTTAGTTTTTTTAAGGATATTAATAAAAATGGCCGCATTTGAACTCTCCTCTATTATATATACATATATTATATGAGGAGGGATCAAGTTACAACATTTTTTTAGTAACAACAAGTTATCACAACCATTTTCTATATTTTCAAAGTCCAAATCGTCAATCCAAACCGTTAGATGTGATCTCCACAATAAAATGTGCTTGGAGACCAAATTTTACATTTTTTGGACTTTTTTTACTATTTATTAAGATGGGTACAAAAACTAGTTAAATTCAGACCATTGAATTTTGTATCTATCTTAATAAATAGTAAAAAAATTCTAAAAAATATAAAATTTGATCTGCAAGCACATTTTAATATATCCATTATGTTGAATATTTTGAATCGACTATTTGAATTTTGAAAACTTTGAAAATCGAGCGTGTAATTCAAAAAAATATAATTGAATCCCTCTTATAAATTCTACGAAAATATTTACTTATTTATTTTTAAAAGTATTAATATTCTAATACGAATTTTAGATCTTGTGAAATTATTCTGGAGTCGTGAATACGTTTCTATGAGGGCTGATAACTGATAAGAAATTAAGCACCTGTCGTGAATCAGATCCTTGCGACACGGTTCCTCTTCCGACTTTATCCACAGAGAATCATGGTTATATTCTGAATGACTCGACTAAAAACTTAAAAAAGTATCGCGGCTCATTCTGATCACCACACGGTGAGTCCAAAATCCGCTCAATTCCTATCCTTAGATCCTCTCACCGCCTGGTCCATTCACCGCCGGTGATCCCACGTCAGCACGAGTCGATCTCAGTCTTTCTCGGGACGTCGCCGAAAATTAGGGTTTTTCCGCTCACCTCCAGGTAACTCGATTCAGAGCTCTTACTTTTTTAATACCAAAGCGGTAACCATTTCGCATCTCGCTTCCTCTCACCTCCCGCATATGCAAAATTATTTCTGTTGCTCCTTTTCTATTGTTTATAAACTTCCCCTCCCTCGCTTCCCTTGTGGTGTTCGACTTATTAAATCCGTTAGGGAAGAACTGCTATTGTCAGTGATCCGTTAAAGAGTGATCTGCGCGTGCCTGTTCAATAGTTATATTACTGTTATTGTAATTTAGACTACAAATTTCGATAGATGGATGGGTTGGACAGTTTTAGACTGTCAGATGAATTTTTGGTTCCCAGTTTGGGTGTCTGCAGGATTAAGGAGATTGAATTGAATGGAAGCTGCAAAATTTCAGTTCTTTTGAGCTAGTAATTCCTAGCTAATGTCACGCATGTTTTATGTGAAATCTAAGATTTAGATTTTTATATAACTAAAGTCTAAAAAATGATGCGAATTAGTTCTGTTAATACAATTGGCTTCTAGCCTTTTAAAAAAAAACGATGCGAATTGATTTATTCTTTTTTGGAGTTTACTTGACTTCTATCAGGTTCTGCAGCCTATTAATTTAAAGCTTATATTGATGCTCGTAATGCTGTCTAATTTGTTCTGGTTTTGAAAAATTAGAAGTCAAATCAGAGTGGTACCTACCTTAGTAATACCAGTACTGATTAGATTACTAAATTAATCTTTTACTATAAAGAGGCATATATTTGTGACGCACAAGACAGCTGCCAAAATTTTCATCTTGTACCATAATTGACTTCCCACTGTAGTATTGTCCATTTTTTTCATGGAGATTTGAGAAAGGAACTCACATATAATAAATTGAATTACAAGCATATCAACTGATATTGCTTAATGCATGTTCAAATTGAGCAACTGTCTCATGGTATAAATCTTAGGAATGTGGTAACAGTTATCCAGACTCAATTTTCAGTCAAATTCTCCAACTAGTGACTTTTTACTTAAACCGCCTTCTAGAAGGTTGCTAGCATACAAGTCTTTATAACATATCAAATCTTTATACATAGCATATCTAAGTTTGTAAAATGTTCAAAGTACAAGTTTTTATATATCAGTTAACAACACTAAAGAGTACTCATTCCAAGTCTTTATATCAAGAATATAAGATTTTATTAGAAAGTACTTGTTCCAACTCTTTATATCTTAAATATCAAGTCTTTATATCTTAGTTAACAACACTAAAAAATACTCTTTCCAAATTTTAATACCTAGCATTTCAAGTCTTTAAAAGATTCAAAATTCAAGTCTTTATACACTAAGCTTATATATTTTTTTTATCATAGCTTAGGTTTTGTTCTTAATAAAATTTGCTCTAAAAGACACAGATGGAGAATGCTCGCACCGAGGCAGATGAACTAATAGACGAAGACTATGTCCAGTGCCTCATGTCACTGGACACGAATGCCCGAGCAAGCGAAACTGACCACTCAATCCTCTCAGAGCCTCCTGCTGATGGACCACCACAAAACTTAGCAAATGACACGAACAGAATATCAGTCAGCATAGTTAAAGAGACGGAAGCAACCATCAAAGAGCCAAAAGAGCCTGAGTTAGGCATGGCATTTGAGTCTGATGAGGCTGCCAAGGGATTCTACAATGAGTATGCAAGGCGACTTGGGTTCCCTTTCAGGGTTGGCCGATCCCGTCGTTCCAAGGGGGCTGAAGAAGTGGTTATAATGAAGAGGTTTGTTTGCTCCAAGGAAGGCGTCTATAGGAAGAAACAGTCGGGTGAAGGTAGAGTGTTATTTTTGAAATTTTGGTTCAAATAAGGAAAAGCAACAAAAAAGAGGCAATTGAAGTTCATTTGCTGAACTGATGGTTGTTCCCCATTAATTAGGCTAAATAAGCTCTTAACTGAATGCGGAGAGCTGTATTTGTATTGGTATGGTACTCTGCTGATGTATATCAACAAAAATGCAAAGTGTTTCCTGGAATAGCGGCATTTGATTAGAAGATCCAGCATAACACAAATCAGATACAAAGAGACAAGATAAATATTCAAAGTGGCTATGGTTGAAGTTATTACTTAATGACTTACTGCTACTTCTTCTGAGAAGGGTGCAAGCATACTGGTTTTTTCAGTCTATTGTGTTTCTCTTTTTGTTCATTTTTATGCCATCCACAATATCTTTGAAGTTGTTATATATCTTCTTTTTATCATTGTTTTTCAGTTTCAGTGAATAAAATGGGTGCATAATTGGTACCAGCAAGGTAGCAACAATTTGTGGCACATGTCTATTTTACAAATTAACTGCAATTTACTGTTGTCCATGAACTTTTCCAGAAGGAATGAGGAAGCGGGAACGGAACTCGATGCGTGAAGGATGCAAGGCCATGATGGAGGTGATCCGTGATGCCCCAAGCCGATGGGTCATCTCAAAGCTTGAGAAAACCCACAACCACCGCCTCGGGGCCTCCAATCGAGTTGGTTATCTCCGTGCTCGTGGCACCTTTACTGATGCTGCCTCTGCCTCATCTGACTCTAAACCAAATGTACCAGATTTCTCCAATCCCGACTACTCTACCTTCCTCCACCAAAATTTGTTTGGTGAAGGTGGCGACGTGCAGGTTTTATTGGATTACTTTCGAAAGAAGCAATCTGAAAACCCTGACTTTTTTTATGCCTTGCAAGTTGACAACAGTAGTTGTGTCACGAATGCACTCTGGGCTGATGCCAGGTCAAGAGCTGCCTACAGGTACTTTGGGGATGCTGTCACATTTGATACCACATACAAGAAGAACAAGTACATGATGCCAGTGGTGGTTTTCTCGGGTCTCAATCACCATTTGCAACCCGTTATATTTGGGTGTGCATTGCTTGTGGAAGAGACAGAATTTTCGCTTGTTTGGTTATTTGAGACTTGGTTAGCAGCGATGGGTGGTCGAGCCCCGGTGTCAGTAATTACTGATCAAAACCGAGCTGTGGCGGCCGCTGTTTCTAAGGTTTTTCCCGGGACGCATCACCGGTTATGTAAGTGGTTGATTTTGAGCCGAACTAAACAGAAGCTTTCGCATTTGTACAATTCCCATCCAACACTTCGAGCTGAGTTGGAGAGCTGTGTTATAGAATCGGAAACTGTTAACTCATTTGAAGCAAGTTGGGTGTCAATTATTGAGAAGTATGATTTGAGAAAAAACTCTTGGCTTCAAATCCTGTTCAACCTACGTCAGAAGTGGGTCCCTCTGTACTTGAAGGAAACATTTTTTGGTGAGATGTTGCCAACCCAAAAACTAGAGACAATGAACGATTTTTACAAGAAACATTTTAACACCAGAACTTCTCTAAAGGTTTTCCTAACACAGTTTGACCTGACGATGGCAAGCCGATATGAAGAGGAGGTGATGGAAGATCTTGATTCAGTACGGAGGTCACCTGCTTTGAAAACTGCATCCCTAATAGAAAAACAAGCTGCAAATGTGTACACAAAAGCTGTGTTTAGTAAATTTCAAGAGGAGTTTGTTCAGTCTCTGGGTTACGTGGTTCAAAAAATCAGGAATGGAGGTACTTGTAAATTTAATGTAACCTCAGATGAAGATTCCCTCGACACATTTTACGTCACTTACAATACTGCTCGAAAAACAGCCAACTGCAGTTGTAAAAATTTTGAATTTTGTGGGGTTCTGTGCCGCCATATTTTTGGCGTTCTTCTAATAGTTGACCCACGAATTCTACCTGAGGAGTATTTTCTAAAACGCTGGTCGAAAATTGCTAAAGTGGATTTGGAACCTGAGACGGGTTGTGGTTTGGTTCAAGATAGTATTAATTCACGGTATAGTGACCTGTGCATTGATGCAGTTAGGTGTGGGGAGAAAGGCGCAGTCACTTTGGAGATGTATAAGGATGCCAAAGAGGTGTTGCAAAAGGCTTATGAGGAAATTATTGCACTTGAAAAAGATGCGAACCGAGTGGTACATAGGGATCCAATTAATATCAATGAAGAGATTACAATCGATGACGCGATGACTGATCAATTGCAAGATTCTGAAAGAAAGGTGAGATTTATATTGCTTTTTGTTCTGTGGTTAAATCAAATTATAGCTATCGGTGTTCCTTGGGCAACCACCAACAGTGAGGTAGCCTGAAGTAGATTCAACTGTACAATTTAACCGTCGTAAACTGTTGACTGTTAGATGATTTCCACAATTATTGCTAGTGTTTTCCTCATTTTAGCCTAGTTTACTTCATTTTGTTCTAATTGCCAAGTTGTGGCATCCATATTTGCTTCATTGGCAATGTTTTGTTCATTTATATTTAAAGTAAGTAATCCTGGTCATTTCTGTTCTTTGTACTGGTGCTGCCAGTAGAGACTAGATTGTGGAGCTGCAAATACATATCAAGAGCCATCTTTCAGAAATAATTATATTTCTGCTTGCTATAAAAAATCGATCTAGACTTTGTATGTAAAGCACTGGGTGTTCCTCAGCTGCATTTTTGTACTGACCATTGGTTGATCCTTGTTAGTTTCATGGACCAATACCATACCAGTAAATTTCCAGATTATTTCAATTAAATACATGATGTTTATTTTTCATTTTTGTTTTCAGGTGACAAATTTACTTGGACAACTGCTCAGTTCATCTTGGTCACCTGTCTGAAACTTCCCTGTAACCTCCAAACCATAATTTTTTTCTCACCATATTTAATGGCAGCCAGTTCATACAAGGGAATTTCAGAAGGTAAGGGCCTCAGAGTTGTATATACTGTGCAGATCTTCTAATGTTTGCTGTATGCTGTACTACCAAATGTAACATGATAATTTACCTAACATCCTGTTAGTTGTAAATAATTTAGTTTTGACATAAGAGGTTCCCTCTATTAGTGCATCATTTCAATCAAGCTAACTTGCCATTAAATGCAAGTTTAGTTCTTTCTATTTGTTGAGATAACTTGAACTGCAGAAGTTGACTAATGAGTCAACCTTCAGAAAATATTAAAATTGAATAAGGAATTGAAAATTGAAGCAACAAAGATGGCAATTTTGACAAGAAACTAGATATCAACCTTTGTCGGAACTCGGAAGGTAGGTGCTTAGTCTTCTTATAGAAGCTTTGATCAAATGTAAGATAGGCATATCTGCCTGTTCGTTAGGGGTAAGAATATTAACAGTGCTGAGTTGGTTTTAATGCAACGACAAGTAATAGAGTGATAATGAAGAATCATACGACATGTACACTGCATGAAGTCAAACTAGCGCCGTTAATATCTTTACCCGTCTGATAGGTCTGATTTGATTATTGCTGAATGCTGATACAAACAACTTGAAGCTCGTGATCGGAGGTCCAGATATCTAGCCTCCGAGCCTGCAGAAAAAAAGCCCGTGTATTATTTCAAGCCCAAAAAAGTGCCTGTAAAAGTGCATTATTTATTTCAATACCTCATCATCTTTACAAATGCAGCCTACGGGCATTCATAGCCCAAAAAAAAGAGATAAAAATAAATAAATACAAATGCATCTTTTGCCCGTAACTCCTAAGCTTTGGCATTTTTCATCTAATAAGTCCTGCCATAACAACCTTTTGAATTTGCCAAGCAATGCTATAATGACGGGGTCGAATACTCAAATTTGCTGACATGGAGTTCTTGGAATTTCTAACCCATTTTTAATCTCTGTTTCCAGGGACGGCCGTAGGATTTTTACTAAGGAGACAGAAATAGGGTTCAAATTTGCAAATTTAACAATCTCAGTGAAATGAGTCAGTCGGACCCACTGTCTCAGTACCATTGGTACAGATTCAATGTTTGACCCAGTCGAAGTGTGACCTTTTATTCATGCATATCTACATTTATTTTAAAATTTCCAGTTCAATATTAATTTTTTTTCCTTGTAGGATGAACTAGAGATAGAAGAAAATCTACTGAGTGCTGGGAAATCTGTCAATGACACCTCAATTGATTTCGTGAATAAAACAGCCGAGAAAATAATAACACAAGCACACAGTACCAACTATCTAGCAACATTTAGCAGATTGTAGTGGTTTATGATGCACATATGCTGCTTGTATTTTTTTTTCTTTTTACAAATAATTGCAATTTCAGGCATTTTTAATGTTCATAAATTTGTCAACTAATGTAAAAACCATGCAGATGGTTTTCTTCAAGGCAGATTAAGATATAAACTATTTACTCTTTTTTTTTTTTGAAAAAGAGGGTGTGTAGATGACTTAATTACTGTCATTCTGTTTTGTTGAAAGATTGCTATCACAAGAACTTATCTAAACGATATTCCATAGAGAAATTTAACTAAAAGTATCATAATTATACTTAATATAATTAAAAGTTGTAATTTAGACACATCTTGTGTCCTTATAAATGAAAAAGTTTCATAGCTAAGAAATTGGAAAGAAAAAACTAAAGATAATTTTTATAAAAATTGTTTTTATAAAACTTGCTCTTTCTCTAATTGGTTCATAACACAAGCAAGCGAAGAAATTAAAACCCAGTGGTTAAGAAATAAAGATTGAATTAGTTTCTATTATTACCAAGACAAATGTATTTAGGGTCTCATTTTTTATTATTTGGCTGCTCATTTCTTCTCGATTTGCTGAACCAATCGGCTGCCTTCATTTTTAGCAATTTCTTGTGTTTTCTAATTCATTGCAATCTCCTTTCTACTACAAAAAAAAATTATAATTCTTTTAAAAATGTATAATCATTTTGGCATATTTTTAGAGTCAAACACTAAGATTCTCGTTTGCTCTCATTATTGATTAATATATTATGAAAAAATCAAATAAAAATTAATCACATCTAAAGAAAGTAATTAAAACAATATTTCAATCCCGTTGCAACGGACACTTAACTAGTTTTAAATAAAAATATATATATAGTTTGATATTTTAAATAAAAATTATATAGTTTGATATTGTTTGGGGAATAATTATTTAAGTTATCGATGTGGTATAAGATACTCTTGGTTATAATATATATGGAGATGCACAATGTTACAATTATAATTCTTGAGATTAAATTTAGAAGGGTTGAGAACTATTTAACAATATTAAAAAATTATTAAAAATAAAATTTATTTTTAAAACCCAATATCATAAGGATAATTTATAAGATGTATACATATCGTTCGTAAAAAAATAATAATGACGTTTTGTGCAAGTTTATTGTTCATCAAGCGAGTTAAATTTTTAATAATTGAAATTACTAATCCTTGAAATGTTACCAAATGGCGTTACTCAAATTGTATTCAAATTTATTTACAGTCAACCTATAGTCCAACGTACAATATCTGGACACCACTAACGGATAATATTCGATCCGTTTAAGCAAAAATGACACAGAACTCATGAATAAAATCATCAAATATATTTCGCAACAAAAAAAAATATCCACATCATATATATTCGTTTTGTTATATATATAACATAATGCAGCTTCTTCCTTGAGCAACATAAATATATATATATTGAAAAAGAAAAAAAGTGAAATTATCCCGGGTCTTTATATATGTTTTCTTTAATTAATAAGAACATTATTCTACAAGGAATTAATAGGCTGTTTAGAAGAGCATTAATTACAACAAAACGATCGACGAAACTTTTGTCAAATTATTGCTATATATAACAGAAAAGAGAAAAAGTCAATGGTAAACGGTCAAGGATGGTAATGATCGTTGACTTTTATGCAAAGATTCAAGCTAGTTAGTAGTTACCCAAAAGCTACGGGATTCTCTCAAAAAAAAAAAAAAAGTTACCCAAAAGGGCATAGAATTGTCAGAGCGTTGGCAGAGAGCGCCATCTTAGGCTATTCAACGATTCCGCCCGAAGTAGCGAGATTTCTTGAGTACGAAAATCTGATGCCAGTGGAGTCAGTTGTTTTTTAGAGAATCCGGGTTATGGTAACTGGAGCCAAATTCATTGCCCCCGTCGGGTGTGCTTTGTCAGCGTAGAATGGGTAGTACAATGGATTGTTGTAGCACGAATAAGCGATTGGAAAGTCTTTCTAGCCATATATAACTTTCCCTCGGTCTGTTTTGTTTGGTTTTCCGAGCATGAAACTATGCACGTCATAGTGCTGCTGCTAAGGTCAAAACAAATTAAACAAATACTATCAAAACAACGCTGTAAATTAAAGCTCGAGTTCTCCTGGGATGAAATTAGTAGGTTTTCTATTCTCAGCTGCTCTTGGAATAGACCGGAAAAATTGCATGTATGCTTGTCGTGTCGTTAACTGATATGGGGATATCTGGTACAATTATAATTCTTGAGATTAAATTTAGAAGGGTTGAGAACTATTTGACAATATTAAAAAATCATTAAAAATAAATTTTATTTTAAAAACCCAATATCAGAAGCATAATCTATATGATGTATACATATTGTTCGTAAAAAAAAAAATAATGACGTTTTGTGCAAGTTTATTGTTCATCAAGCGAGTCAAATTTTTAATAATTAAAATTACTAATTAATCCTTAATTGAAATGTTACCAAATGGCGTTACTCAAATTGTTTTCAAATGTATTTATAGTCAACCTATAGTCCAACGTACAATATCTGGACACCACTAACGGATATAATATTCGATTTTAAGCAGAAATGACATAGAACTCATGAATAAAATCATCAAATATATTTCGCAACAAAAAAAAAATCCACATACATCATATATATGTATGTCATAAAAGTTACACAATGCTTTTATATATATAACATATTGAAATTTTTGCATTAGTGATGATTCAAATCATGCAGTTTCTTCCTTGAGCAACATATATATACATGAAAAAAGGAAAAAAGTGAGATTATCCCGGGTCTTTGTGTTTTCTTTAATTAATAAGAACATTATTCTACAAGGAATTAATAGGCTGTTCAGAAGAGCATTACAACAAAACGATAGACGAAACTTTTGTGATCATGAACAAAAAGAATGCCATGCGATATCATACTTGTGTTATTTCCTTGCAAACACCATCCAAGCCTAAAAACCAAAGGCCCATCTCCAGTGGATTCGACTCGACTCGACTCGATCCCAACTCCATCTTGACATCAGGCGATGATGCCGACTTTCCTGTGAGCTTTTGCACAATGCTCATGAACTCATGAGGCTTTGCATGAATAACTCTCGGCGTACGCAGATGCACGACCACCGGTGGCTTTTTCTTGTTTATCATAGAATCGGATGAAATTTTGATCTGATGTGGCCGTGGGCCTTGTAGACCATTCTTTGATGAGCAGGAAGAAGAAGGCATAGCAGCTGCGGTTTCTTTTTATCTATGTAGTTTGTTTGGAAAGATCGTAGTGTTTTGTATTTGACGGAGATAGTACGGTCTGGTGGGTATATATATAGGCGATAGATAAGGAGACTTAGCCAGAGAGACGGTTCTGAGATCTATTATTATGAAAAATTATTGGGAAAAAAATTTAACAGAGCAATTTTGGCTTCTTTCAGCGCACGAACCACATGAAACGTTGTTTTGATTCTATAGTCCGTGAGCTGTATGAAGGCAAAACTGATCTGTTAAAATATTTAGTCAAATTATTGCTATATATAACAGAAAAGAGAAAAAGTCAATGGTAAACGGTCAAGGATGGTAATGATCGCTGACTTTTTACCCAAAACCAAAATGGAATGAAATTGTCAGAGGTCAGAGCGTTAGCAGAGAGCGCAAGTATTTAATAGAACAAGTAGTGGCTGTGGTGGCCTGGCGGGTCACACTGTCAGAGGAAGGACGTCAAGGGTGATATATTTGGTCAAAAAAATGCGAGATTTTTTAATTTTAATATTTATGTAAAGATCCGATCGAAACATTTGACAACTTCAAAGGTCTCGTCTCGTCTGTCTTCGCATACTTTGTCAGTTTCATTTATTATTTTTATATCACTTCTGTATTATGGACTTATTGTACTTTTTTTGGTCGGACCAATGCTAGGAATTGTTTGATGAGGATTCGACAACAGGATAAAATTATCATTTTTTTTTGTTTTGATAATTTTGTTAAAATTTTTATAAATATGTTGATTTTTTATGTAGATTGAATGTAGATTATTTGTATATAATTTGATAATCACTTGATGTTCGGATTAGTGTAAATTTCATTTTATTATATATGATGAATATTATGTATAGATTCTATGCCACATGTTTAAACAAACTTATAAATTACTTTTTTACGATTGTTGAGATTTTCGAATTAATTTTTTGTCAATAAATTATTATTTTTATTGCTTGCATATATTTTTTTTTCAAAATTACAAGTTATTTTTGTACAATTGTCGAGGTTGTCAAATTTAATTTATTATCAATGTACTGTCATCCTTTATTGTTAGCGTGTGTATATATATATATATATATATATAGGAATATGCTAGCATGCTATGCATAGCATAGAGTCCCTCCGTGCAACGGCTTGGATTTTGACTTTTCAAAATTCTAATGGTCGATCCGAGCCATTCATCTTGTTCTCCATATTAATATGTGTTTGGGGACCAAATTTTACATTTTTTTGAATTTGTTTACTATTTCTTTAGATTTATTGAAAATCGCTGTTTTCAGCAAATCTGGACCATAAAAAACAGCGATTTTCAATAAATCTAAAGAAATAGCAAAAAAATTTCAAAAAATGTAAAATTTGGTCTCCAAATACATATTAATATGGAGAACAAGATGAACGGTTCGGATCGATCGTTAGGATTTTGAAAAGTCAAAATCCAAGGCGTTGCATGGAGGAGCTCTATGCTATGCATAGCATGCTAGCATATTCCTATATATATATAGGGTCTGACTAATTTGCTACCGGCAGCATTTTAGCCGGAGGTGCTGCCACTGTTTTTTCTATTTTTTTGATGTTCAAATGACAAATCTAAACCATTAGATGTTTAATCTATATTAGAATCTACTTGGAGACCAAATTTTACATTTTTTGGAATTTTTTTTACTATTTATTAAGCTGGATTGAAAACCGCTGATTTCAGTAAATTTCTGCAACATTGAAATCAGCGGATTTCAAACCAGCTTAATAAATAGTAAAAAAAATTTCAAAAAATGTAAAATTTGGTCTCCAAGTAGATTATAATATAGATTAAATATCTAACGGTTTAGATTTGTCGTTTGAATATCAAAAAATAGAAAAAACAGTGGTAGCACCGCCGGCAGAAATGCTGCCGGCAGCAAATTAGCCACAGCCTATATATATATATATATATATAGAGTAAGGCTTGGGTGCTATGGATAGCATAGAGGGCTACAGTGCTACGGTTCAATATTTGAGTTTTTAAAATCCTAACGGTTGATCCGAACCGTTCATCTTGTTCTCCATATTAATATGTGTTTGGAGACCAAATTTTACATTTTTTGGAAATTTTTTACTATTTTTTTAGCTAGGTAGAAAATTACTTGATCTAAAAAATTCTGCACCATTCAGATATTTGATTTTCTACCTATCTAAAAAACTAGTAAAAAAATTCCAAAAAATGTAAAATTTGGTCTCCAAACACTTATTAATATAGAGAACAAGATGAACGGTTCGGATCAACCGTTAGGATTTTGAAAACTCGAATATTAAGCCGTACCACCGTAGGTCTCTTGCTATCCATAGCACCCAAGCCTTACTCATATATATATATATATATATATATATATTTGTGTTAATATATTCCTTCTCGTTATCCTATATTTTATATTCAAAAGTAATATTTTATGTCCCTGTTATGCGTGTATTACCATCCATTAAGGACGTATTTGGCAAGCTTAAAATTTAACGTGCTAAAATAAATATAGGCTTAAAATTCTGTTGGCTCATGAGAATATTCCAAGACAAAGAGAACACTGTTCAGCAGCTAATTATGCAAATCGGTG
This sequence comes from Carex rostrata, assembly GCF_964058835.1. Lineage (NCBI taxonomy): Eukaryota > Viridiplantae > Streptophyta > Magnoliopsida > Poales > Cyperaceae > Carex > Carex rostrata. The sequence continues at coordinate 7,610,218 of NC_135925.1, forward strand.
AGCATAGGGACGAAACAGAAGCAAGAAGAACACGAGAAGATCGAACGGGAGAGATTAGACCATAATAATTTTACATTCTGCATTTTATTTAACTTTTTTACTTCTTTTATATTTCGCAATTTTCCACTTTTTTTACTCTCCCCCATTCAAACCAGTTGTTTTTTTCAACACACGCACAGGGTTTCTAACCTGGAAACTCAACCACTGTAACCATTTGAGGTTAATATAAACAAGGGCTAGACCCTAGTCGTTTCTCAAAAAAATTCTGTTGGCTCAGTTAAGGATGAATTCATTGGATATATTTTTGTTAGTTTATGTATTTGAAATATGTGTTATCATAAATATACCATTGTGTTATGTCTCCATTTCATTATTAAGCACATTGGGTATCCGATCTACTAACAACTACGATTGAAAGTTGAAATTTTGAATTTAATCTCAGCTCTCCAATTGCATAATATGTATTCTTTTGATTAAATGCATCTGAATAATATGTAGAAGTCTAAATTTAACTAAAAACATACTCGCCACACATACCGCCACACAATGCATTAAAATTAAAATTAAATAAAATCTGAAATTTAACGATATAATATGTTTCCTTATTTCTCTCTTTCCAATATAACGATATAATTATGTTTTCTTATTTCATTCATAATTTCTCTTCTGTGTTTCTATAATCATGACTATAAAATAAATAAAAAAGAATAATAAATCTTAGTAATGAAATACATATCATACAAAAAAGAGGCAATCCTATCAAATATATTTTAAAAATTCTATTGATGTTACATTGCTTAAAGAAGAATCACTTGATCTATTTAATATCTTAATTTATAGTAGTATTAAATTAAAAGTAAAAATAAAAAAGTATTTAAGAAAGATAAAATTTTATTTAGAAAAAAAACTTTATATTCTCAATAATCTAATTATTGCTATAAAAATAGTGTGTTCCTATTTAATATGTCATTTAAAAATGTTAATTGTGTTGACTTTTGGACAGGGGCGGAACTAGAATTTGAGTATAGGGGGGCTAAACAATTATTAAAAAAAACAAATATATGATATAATATAACCCAAGATAATTAGATATTTCACGTTTTAATTTCATAAAAATATACAATAGATTACTAACACCAATAACGCACATGTCTATCAAAATTAAACTAAAATTTTAATCATGAATAAAGAAAATAACATATTAACAATTTAGCATGAAAGTGAAATAAACCCTTTTGAATCTGGCATGATAGTGAAATCAACTTTTATCAAAAAATTATAATGAATAGTTTTAATTAACAATTTGCAGATAGATACCAAAAACTCAATTCAAAACGTGAATCGATTTTAAAAGTGAGGTCGTAAATTTCGCATTGCTACAATAGAGATAGAAATTTTGAAGGTAGATTTTTTTTGTCTTTGGACATTTGTTTTGTTCCTGTTTGCTATGAACAGTGAAGATATTCTTTCTTTCTTTTGTGTTACATTTTTTCTCACTGCCTATTCGCTAGAGAATAGAGTTACATAGATTGTTCTTTTTCCATCTCATTGGGCACTTTCTTTATTTTATTTTCTACTATATTTGACCTTTCCAAGTTGGAAAGGGAAACGTTGGAATTTGGAATGGATGTCTTTCCTATTTTCACTGTGCTGGATTCGGAAATCAAAACGTTTAATTGGAAATGAATGAGCAACCGTCAGCTATTCTAATTTCTACATGTTACTTGTAAGCCCTTCAAATTTATTATATTATTTATAGGGGGGCTAATCCATATATAAAAAAGAAGTTAGTTAAATTTACAAGTACTTGATAAACAAATTGTAAAATCTTGGGGTGGCTTAGCACCCTCCAGCTTGACTTAAGATCCGCCCCTGCTTTTGGAGCCCTCGACTTACTCGTTTGACTGGATTTGCAAAACATACATAATTCCATTTTACAGTTTTCCTTCTTGAGACATGTGCAGGTTCATGACAACTGGAGATACAATAAATACACATCGATGATGAATCAATGAATTGCAATATAACATCAAAGATGTGGTCATAAAACACAAGAGTATGAATAGCAAAAGCATAACTCAAGATTAAGGACAATTAATCTGTAAAATTGGTAAAATAAGTTTGAGACTGAACTAAGTGAGGCCTACCGTTGCAACGGTCCAGAAACCGTTGCAATGGAATAAATCAAGTCACAGAAATGACTGCGCCACATTAAATCAAATCAAGTGGCTCCAGCCGGAAGTTGAGTCAGAGAACTTTCGTTGTGGAGACCGTTGCAACTGTCCTTGACCGTTGCATATCCAAACCTGTTCGAACTATCCTACCGTTGTAACGGTCCATGAACTGTTGCAACGGTCAATACCACTTACTTCCTTTTTGGCAGCTCTCTATAAATAGAAGCTATATCAAGGTTTGGATTGACACTCTAACTGCCCCCAACTTCAATATTCTTTATTTACAGATCTAGAGAAAGTCATTGTTGCTTGTGTGCTTAAACTTCAATACTCACAATCAATATTAAGCTTATTCAATCAATTATACAACTCCTAGAGTGATCCTGCGTGATCAAACCATTTACTACTTCAAGCCTTTATGCTCACCCAGCAATCCTTGAGTCCTCGCGAATCAGATTGTCTTCCTTGAGCCTTTAGTGCTCCTTGTTCGGGCCGTGTGACTTTTCAGAAGATTGTAAGGGCTCACCGGTTCCACTTTGTAATCTTTTCTCATTGGGTAAAGAAAGGTGCGCCATCTCGAAAGTCACGGGCCTCGGAGACTTAGGCGTTAATGTTGGGTTTCGGGGTAACCAAAACCCGTTTAGGCTTAAGCTGTGGAATGATCGTAGAACAAAAATTTCTACGGCCAACTTAAGCTCAGGATTAAACGGGGTATGTCAGGAAACTTTCCAATGCGGTCCACCTTCAGTATTCCTTTGGCATCAAAACCCAATTTAATCATTTTTACAGATCTACTCTATGATTGATTTCTAAAACTTTAATCTACTTACCAATTAAATAGATTGATATAACATATTTATACTTTGTTTCCAAATCACAGTTGGAATGCAGACCAAGCGAGTAGAGCTACATCACGGGAATGATTCTCCTCGGAGCATCAGACGTCTGATGCCTCTATCGGTTATCCACCAGGATTAACTGGAGAGCGGTTTATTTCTTTTGCCAGAAATACTATAAACCGTGAAATTCTGCAAAAACACTATTCATAGAGAAAAAGATGAAAACCCGTAAACACGAATTTTCGGTTACTCAGTTTCATCAATGAGCAAAACTGAAATACCGCGAAATTCGGGAAAATACTATTCATCAATCCCGTAAATATACTTCACAACAACCCGCAAGATTATACGTCCAACTACATATAACTTTCTTTTCTCAACCGAAACACTATTTGGGAGAGAAACTGAGAAAGAGAGAAAATACCGATTCGTTTCGACACGAAACGATACGAGTGAATTAGTGGTTTTTCTCTCTACATGCACCCCTCTATTTATAGCCTCTAAAATGGTGTGAAAAGACCAAAATACCCCTATGATAAGGCATGCCACCTAGGGGGTGAGGTGTTATGTGGATAGGATTGATGACGTGTCATCTGGATAGGATCGATGACATGTCATGCGGATAAGGACGAATCTGAAAAGACCCGAATGCCCTCGGCCCGAATACAAATAATATTCGTATAATTATTCTAAACAATTATATTTCTTGCGGTTGTTGTTTCGGTAACTTTTATACAACGTACCGTGTACGTTTATAAATTAACCGTTGTTTTTGCTTGTCATCTTATATGACATTTATAATTTAATTATAACACGTATAATTAATTATAACCATCTTACTATTGATCATAACCAATTTATAATCAATCACAATAAGATTCTCCGATTAACTCTTATATGGTGTGACCCAATAGGATCTGTGTTATGTTGGTAAATAGAGTTAAAACTGTTTTAACTTCTATAATCATGAGCAGTATCTGGCAGTATACATCATGACCATCCAATTACACAGATAATGTTGTACTGTACAATATCACGATCCAGTAAACTATTTACTTGTATCTGTTTTTCTGTCTCATAGCTATCAGATTAGTTTCAAGGTAGATGTGTGTCATCCTTGCTAACTGAATCTTTTCTTGATCTTGAGCAGATTATCAAATATAATTACTCTTGTAATTATACCGCTAGCATATAATCTTACTCTATCAAGGGGCCCAGTGATGCTATAGCTCGTATAAAATACGAGCGACAAATAGTATTCTTGGTAAACTATCACTTCCTCAGCTAAGCTATACATATGGAAAAGCTACCGTTATGACTGTTTTTTACGGACAGCGTTAGATAACAATCACACATACATATTTCTCAGTGGGAACGATAAATACCTCATACTGTAGAACCTGACACTGAATGAAAACATAAATGACACAAACACAATTCTATTTAATGTTTCATTCGGGGTCTGTCAAATACCATGTTCCTAGAACATGTATCTATGTGATTAAAATGACATATCGTGTCAGGTGGTTTGTAAAACTTAACCATCTTTTAATCAACATACTAACCTTATCGCGGTAATTAGTGTTCCTGCTAATTACCTTGGTCAGTGACTTTTTAAGAGTATATATATCATCTATATTATGGAGTTTCACAATTTCAGTCATGAACTCGAAATGATCCATAAATTCAATAATACTCAAGGCAACAAAATGATATATAAATAAACATTCAATTCATGAACAAAGTTTTATGATAATTTATCGTATTATTGTCTTCTAGATTATTACAAACTAACAGTTAATGCCGAACTCCGTAAACAACTCATGTATTAAGTGTCTTTAAACTCTACTCTTTACTTTATTTATTTCATACTTTTAGTTTAAGACAAAGTTATTCTAAGTTTCCTTCGAAAATAACTTTAGGACACACTCAAACTTTATAACTTAGATTAAAATTTAAAAATGCTCTATTCACCCCCTCTAGGTGCCTTTGGGACCAACAAGTTGCTATTTTGTCTATTTTTTTTAATGAAAATATGTCATTTTGTATGGGATTTCTTTTAATGTTTTCTTATAATGTAATCTGTTGCAACGCACGGGCATGGTACTAGTATCCAATTTATGTCTTTCTTACAAAATCCTACAGTCTTCCTTGAAATTTGAAATATAAAATCTATGTAGTATGTATTGTATCAATTGTATCCAGTGATTTAAAAATTGGTTCTTATTCGGTATTCGGAAAGCCATCGTATACCGCATATACGGATTTTTATTCGGATTTATATATGTGAATTTTAAAATGAAAATTCATATTAATTTGTATACAAAAAAAGTATTCATGATTGACTGTACATGTTAAACTGGTGATGAAATGTTAAAATATCGATCCTTATCTCATACTAAATGAAATACTGAAATATTCATGTATTGATCTCAATTTGGCCGAATATTCGAATATGCGGCCAAATATTCAAAACTGTATATTGAACCGAATACTCATTTTCTATTCGAATTCCAACTGAATACAAATATTCGACTAAATATACCGATTTTTAAAACACTGACTGTATCGATATCCGTACTTGTAGTCCCTAACAATACCTAAAGAGGGGTGAATAGAGAGTCTTAAAGACTCTTGAACGTTTTTCGATTAAACTAACAAGTCAAATAACAACCAAGTAAAACGTGCACAAGTAAAAGTAAATAGAGTAGAGTTAGAGAAATTTGATACAAGATGATAACGGAGTTCGACCTAAAATATCTACATCTCCGGGGTAGAGTAACCTCATCCGCACCCCTTTTCTATTACTAAAAAAGAAATGATACAAGTCGTGACACCTGAGCCTAACAAAGGTGGGAAGTTACAGCCTAACTCATGTACAAGGTGAGTCTAAAAGCTCGAGTTGGAGAGTCCCAACAACAGAGATCGTTACACAACAATGGCGCTCGAGAAGGTGAGCCCCTTAATGCCCTACAAGCGGGAAAGTCACACAACTATTCAAGTGGAGAACTAAGTAGGTATCCACAATATGAATGAGACGGTTATAGAACTAAATTCAAGATACTAAATTATATCTAAAAGAAGATAAGTCGAGTAAATTTGAGATAGTTGAGAATATATTGAAGTTTAAGTTTATCATTAAAATATAGTGATTTTTTACTTATTTAAAATAGTAAAAAAAATTCTAACAATATAAGTTTTAAGTTGAAAAAATATGTTTATATACATCATACTGAATAATTCAAATCGAATGTTTAAACTCTAAAAATGAAATGAGTGATCTATAGTGCGGAGTCTGCGGACTGCGGAGTACGGACATCACCAATCTACGTTATGCATTATACCATAATTATAACCTAGCTCTTTTTTATTTTCAAATAAAAAATAAATTAATAATGGCTTTATACATATAGTTAGCTGTTACGAATAATAAATGAAAGATGCTGGGTATTACCTCAGCTTTTTCTATCCACAAGTGTGCATATATTGATATTGTTAAGTTCTTTTGTCTCTTTCTTTTTTTGAGGTGTTAATCGCATGCAGTACCGTCTAGCGTTTAGTGCTAACATACGATGACAAGAACAATTCAAGATGATTAGATATATTGGCCAGGGTTTAGTTCAACTAACGCGTTGAAATTAATAATAATTGCACCTCGGATGGTTTGGACAATCAACTGTCTCGTCACTCTCTAGTCAAATATATAATATATAAAGAGTAAACCTAGAATGCATTATACTAATAAAAAGGGTAAAGCAAAAATGTTAAAATGTTAAAACAAGTTACAATGTTAAAATGTAACTATTATTTATTATCGCTTTTACTCTTTATTATTTAAGCTGGCTCCAATTTAATTTGATATGTGACCAAAACAGTTTACTTTTAAGATTCGCTCACACTTAATATGTACATATTTTAAAGCTATCCGCATAAATATCAATACAACAAACGGCTAATTAAAATTGAATACAAACTAAATTTGATCGGATGCCATCTTACCGCATTCCCCATTCTCAGTATTATTGAGAGACCGTAGTCCATAGATATATATCTTGCGCGACCGACTGCATTGAATTGAATGTTGGAAAGATCCAGATCCTGGTACTTGAGTTATGTCTACACAATCTCCCCATTGCATATACACAAATATTACCGCCATTTTTATTAGTACCCAACTTTAATTAGAAAATAACAAAATTGTTCAGGTTTTCTGAATAATTTTAGAAATATCCAAACCGGCCATTTTTTGGCCGGTCAATTTTTTTTTTTTTTTTTTGAAATGCTTTTTTGATTACTTTTTTTATATCTATAATTAGCATAATTATAATAAAATATGCTAAATTATTTGAAATTATATTAAATTACATTAAAATACGATACATTGTCCCGATTTTCTGTCATCTTTCATAAATTATAAGAAATAGTAAAAAAAATTCCAAAAATAGCAAAAATTGGGATTGTACAAGTTCATTATATAACCAATTTATTGAGCTACTTAGGCCGAAAAATAGAAATGAAAATATTAATCAGAAACTTCAACTCAAGTTTTAAGGCTCTTCCTTTTGTTTTTTTGGCAATCTGAATTTCAAAAAATAGCAAACCTACCACCGACGCATGCATCTTTTCGCAAGTTTTCCGAAAAGTAATTATTTACTGAAATCAGATACTCAAGCGCCAATTTATGACAGTTTGAAGTTTCATCGCTGGTTTTTGCTTTCTCATTAAAGATATTGTCTCTCTTAGCATATTTTAACATATTTAAGCGTAATTTAATATAATTTCAAGTAATTTAACATATTTTAGCTAATTATACATCAAAAGAAGTAATCTAATATAAAAAAAATTAAAAAAAGAACACTTCCTAACCGGCTACCGGCCAAAAAAATGACTGGTTTGGACATTTTTAAAATTATCCGGAAAACATGAACAATTCTGTTATTTTCTAATTAAAGTTGGATATTAATAAAAATAGCGGCAAATATTACGATACTAATTCATATTCATGTAACGGAATATTAAGAGCAGCCAGCTATTTCTCTCTCTCTTTTTTTGTGGCAATAACTTCGGAAATTTCTGTATTAGAATATACTCAATTTAGACGCAGATTTATACCCACTTTTAACTAGAGTATTAACAATACCCTTAACGGGTATACCCTACCCTACCCGTCCGTGTCCGCCGCCCGGGGTACCCGTGCCCGAGCCCGGGTATGGATCGGGTACTCGGGTACGCGGGTAAGAGCAAAAACCGGACCGGACCCGGTTTTTTTTATCAATACCCGACTATACCCGTATCCGACTAAACCCGTACCCGACTACCCGTATACCCGACCACTGTTCATGCCATTTCAAAATTCAAAATTTGTATTTTTTTTCCCCCAAAAAAATCAGAAAAAAACCAGAAAAAAACCAGAAAAAAAAACAGCAAAAAAAAAAAAAAAAATACCCGTACCCGCCCTACCCGTCAAGGGTACACGGGTACGGGTATAGGACGGGTAGGGTATGGTTTTTCAAAAATATACCCGACCATACCCGTACCCGAATACCCTTGTACCCGTCCTACCCGTACCCGTCCCGGGTATACCCGGAGTACCCGTACCCGCCCGACCATTAATACCCTACTTTTAACCAAACTGTCATATTACATAGAAAGGGATCATTGTCTAAATATAAATATATCCGGGTCCTACCACAAGAGTCAAGAGAGGTCTTCTTTGCCGCCTGTCTCGTCTCACTTTTCTCTGCTCTCCCATCGATCGAACGATACAGATATAAGAAACCAGAAAGATTTTTTAAAGGGAACAATTCCATTGCCGTTTTATACCATTAATTCGTTTATTGAAGAATTAAATAGAGCAATTCGCAGATTTGGACGAAGAAAAGAGGATCGTTTGCAAGATTGACCCTTGGTTCTTTTTGGAAATTTGCGAGATGTTTAATGGGATGATGGATCCGGAACTTTTTAAGCTGGCGCAAGAGCAGATGAGCCGGATCTCTCCAGAGGAGCTCGCTCGAATGCAGCAGCAGGTTTTAATTTGTTTCTTTTTTCATTCTCTGTTAATTCCTTACTTTTGATTAATTTTTTTAATTTCTTTTATTGAAATTGAGTTTGTTTATGATTAGATGATTCTGATTTGAGTTGAATGTAGTAGACGGATTGTAAGATTGTAATTCAAGTTGCATGCTTAAAGAGTATCGGATTTATCTGACTTTTGTTACGATATCTTTGTTTATTTTAGTTAATTCTTTGTTGAATTGATCGATCTGTGTTTTGAGTAGGTGAAACTTGTTTGTTCTGTATTAAAGTATTGTATTGATACCAATCAGTGTAGAGACTTTGTTTATGTCACTATTTTGCAATTTGGTTTCACATATATGATATATCCTAATTCTTAGATGTATACCAGTCAATTTTTTCAATTTTAGTTTGAAACCCAATAGTCTGGCAACATACTGGTACCGAGCCTAACCAGTGTTGGGCAATTGGTGTTCCCAATGGACAATGGGTGTATGCGTTGGTTTAGCCCTTTAGCCAAAATTATTGCACAGCTTTTGAATCCAGTTTTCTGATTCAGTATCAGTTTAACCAATAAACTCGCCCCCCCCCCCCCCCCCCCCCCCCCCCCCCCCGGCCTCCCGGCGCCTCACGTGAGAGTGATTGGTTAAAATTGGACAGAAGTGTAATCTAACTGGTACTGGTACTTAACAGCCAAACAGTGTTTTGGTTTCAAATTTGCGTTGTATTGCTTGAGCCAAGAAAAACTTTGTTAATTTATAAAATTGTAAATTGATAAACAAACAACAAAGAAAATCAGCTACACCTATTTACTATGGTAAAAGCATATCGATTATGATAAATATCCTGGTTACAGTTCATATATAATATCTTGAAAATTGATGCAGATGATGTCGAATCCGGATCTGGTGAAGATGGCGACTGAGAGTATGAAGAACATGCGAACAGAGGATTTCAAGAGGGCAGCGGAGCAAATGCGGCAGACACGACCCGAGGACATGGCTGAGATTTCGGATCAAATGGCCAAGGCCAAGCCTGAGGAAATTGCTGCTATGAAGGCTCGTGCTGATGCCCAGGTTAATTATGAGATATCTGCTGCCAAGGCGTTAAAGCAAGAGGTTTATTTTCTTTCTTTTTATTTTTATTTTTGGGTGCTTGATTAAACTGAAATCTAGGTAAAGGCTTTTTGTGCAGTTGGCCTGGTGCTTGTTATTCTCTTTGGAAGCTGGCTTTACAGATACATAAAAGAGAGCTGTGTGTACCATTAATGTAAAACTAGAATCCGGTGAGGCAAACTACATGTTGACCAAACCAATCACCACAAGACTCAAACGGAAGTTCCATAATTTCAAACAGTAGCTCATGCTTTCCAACATGATTTGCATTCTATATTGGTGCTATCCTGGCTTTTATCTTTACAGCATTCCTCTACTGGTGGTATATGGGTATTCCTTGCAACTAATCCAAAATCATTTCATCTCTCTCTCTCTCTCTCTCTACAGGGAAATGAATTACATAGCCGAGGACAATACCGTGAAGCTGCTCATAAATACAACCGTGTATGTTTGAAGTTGTCCATTTTGTAATATATGTAATCAAACAATGAAATTTGATCAGCACAAATTGATTTTGACTTCAAATTTTTTTTATCAGGCCAAGGACAATGTGAAAAATGTGCCTTCAGCAGCTGCACAGACCCTTCAATTGCTGTGCTCTCTTAATCTGATGTCATGTTATTTGAAAACTGGGCAGTTTAATGAATGCATCACTGAAGGCACTGAGGTACTTTTACTTGGTCGTAGTATCTTCTTTTGGACTTAATTTTTAGGTTGAAGTACTGTAGAAAAAACATTGTTTATGGCACTGTGACACTGACTTAATTACATGTCTTGCTTTACTTATTTTGAGATTTTGGCATGCTGTAGTTTTCTGAATATTAGGTGAAGTTTTCTGTTCTTGTCAAACCAATTTCAGGTTTTGTCATATGAGTCAAGAAATGTCAAGGCACTTTATCGGAGAGGCCAAGCTTACAGAGAATTGGGAAATTTTGAGGTATGTAGTGGTACTTATTCATTTAATGCATTTCTGTACTTGATTTTCAATAATTAAATGATTAAAAAATAGTTGCACATGATACTCATTGATTTCAGGCTGCTCTTGTTGACTTGAAGAAAGCTTATGAAATCACACCTGATGATGAGACCATTGCAAATGTTCTTAGGTACGAACCATCTCCTAGAGCAGACTCTAGATTTTTTTCTGTTTATACCAAGAATGGCTGGCTCTTATACAGTTATCAGTATTGTGAGACCTGTTACTCTATACTTTTTTTCCTTTTTTCTGTCCTGCTTTTTATAAAGAACAGCAACAGTATTACTGTTTCCGAAAGAATAGCTAAACTTTGCCTGAAATTTGGAGGCATGCAGAGAGAAGTGTAATGGTACATCTCAACAAACACAAAATTTTGAATGTCAGCGTCTAGATCTCCGAGCACATGCTTTCAAAAAACACTTTTGAACAATACTACTGCTATTTTCATAAAAAGTGGGTTGAAAAAAGTTGTACAATTTGTAGCCATTGCCAGCACAATGGTTCTTGCTTATTTTGCTTGTAATATTTTGGGAAGTAGATCAGACGAAGAACATTCTTCACATTCTTTTGGAGATTTCGTTGAACCTCCAACTATTGGTGAAACCAGATCTCATTTGTTAATTTAAAGATCAATTCTAGACCAGAAATCCTTACTTAGATTCCAAGCTGTATATGATAGTCTAATGTGCAACTTTAACATCATCTCTACTTTGTGTCATTGCAGAGATGTAAAAGATAAGTGCGCCGCACAAAAAAGAACAGTCTCCAAAGGTAAGGAAACCCTTGAGTTGAATTATGCTAAAGAGTGGGCTAATTGTTCATTGTCATACAAATCTGCATTGTTCGCCAATATATGTTTCGATTTGTGGAGCAACTATTTGAACACTCCTCAAGTTAACAAGATCATCATTTAAGAATGTAGATTGACCGACGTCCTTTGTCATGTTGAACAAGGAATTACTATGCAGGCTATAAACCTTAATTCAATCTTTAAATCCAACAAAACACAAAGAACTGAAAAAGAAAATAAAATTCTGGCTAGTATTGAAATTTAAAAGATGCAAACCTTTGCAGGTGTTATCATTGAAGAAATTGATGATGGTGATGGTGAAGATGAAAAGGCAGAGCCAGCTGCTACCAACCAATGGAGATCTGCAGTTGAGAACGTATCTAACACACAAGCCGAGTCCACTGTGGGCTCCTCATCTAGTACCCATATTGCTGATGTTCCTATCAATAATGACCAGTTAAGAAACTTAGGAGAAGATCCTGCTACTATCAGGTAAGCATTAAATGAATCTTTAACCTCTGTTGTAAACTTGTTATACAAGTATTGACATGTTAAAAGCAGACCTTCTGTTATATCTGTTGGCCTTTTTAATGTTTAAACATTAATTGTGGTCTCTGAAAGAGATCAACTGGACCTATCTTTTGGCCAGTACTTTCTGCTACCTGTAAGGCAATATCACTTGTAATTCCATAGTGATCCTATTTACGAAACTCCCCTCAGGTTATTCCAAAATTACGTCTCAAACACCGATCCAGAAGTGCTGTCCCGACTAAGCGCACAGCAGGGCATGTCGCCTGACGTGATCAAAACGGCAACTGACATGATTAAAACCATGAAGCCTGATGAGCTGCAGAAGATGTTCCAAGTTGCCTCCTCTCTAAACCAAGCAGGTCCACTAGGTTCAAACTCAGCTCCAAATGTCAGAACCAATATGCCTGAAATGAGCCCAGAAATGGTCAAGATGGCATCAGAGACGATAAGCAAAATGTCCCCAGAGGACCTACAGAGGATGATGAGCACTGCCTCGTCATCTCTGGGTGCAAATAGGGGTGGTGGATCATCTTCTCCTGAGGGGAGAAGTGAAGGTGGGTCAATGCCGTCTGTATTATCTGGTGGTTTTGCAAGGAGGCAAGGTGCTACTGAGAGGGGTGAATCATCAGTGGCTAATGCAGATGCTGATTTGCAAGAAGCTGCACGCAGTACAATGAATGACCCAGCGATGCGACAGGTATAGGTTTTTTTTTTTTTTCTATTTTGAAGGGCAAGTAAGAAAAGCGCAAAAATCCTACTTGTAGCTTTTTTAATTTCTTTTACTTGGGTAGGTGAAATTCTCCTTGTTTCTAATTCTTTTTATGATAAAGAAAAAAAGAAAAAAAGAAAAAAAAACAACACCTCAATAAATGCCTTATTTGCAGTCAGTAATACCAAAATAACAAGAACTTTGCATCAGTAGTACAGAAATATTACTTCAGGGATAATACAAAAAAAATAATAATAATAATATAAAAATAAGTGAGGAAAGATCTGATTGGTTTGCAACTTCTATAAATCTGCTAATGACCAACCAGTATAAGATCTAACCCGGATGTTGTCAAAATTCAAGGTTTTGCAAGTTTTCCCCTTTTGGTCTCTCTCTCTAACCAGGATGTTATCAAAATTCAAGGTTTTGCAATCCCCCCCTCTGAAACCTTGGCAGAGGTTGCCAAGAAAATCTCTTTCTCTCTCTCTCTCCCTCCCTAGTCCCTCCCTCCTCTCTGTTTCCTGTAATGAATTGCCTTGTGGAACCATTGCAAAGCCTAGTATTATTATTTACTTTATAATTGACTTGTTTTGTCTGATATAAATTATTACATAAAATTATCTGTTTCCCTGCAATTAATTATCTTGTACAACCACCAAAAAACTAAGTATTATTTTACTCAAGTCTATTCTTTGACTTGGGGTACATCTTTTGCTAGTATACCTTTCTATAGAGTAGGTTTATTAAAAATTAATTTAAGATATTTTATCCCTTCACGTTGTTGCTTTTTATTTCGGTGTAGTATTGAGCATCTTCCTTTTTTTTTTTTTTTTTGGGTGTGGTCAGGACTTGATCCTTTGGTATAGTATTGAGCTTCGTTCTTTGCTTCTTTTCCTTTTTTTTTGGTGTCATCAGGAGTTGACCAACACTAAATAAATGTTGTAAAATCCCACTGGAAATAGAATACTTTGCACGGTATTATCACTGTCCTTCAGATCTTAGAATATAATTTGAAATTACATATCATATTGCACAGATGATGACAAACATGATGAAGAACATGGACCCAGAGATGATGGCAAACATGGGCCAACAATTCGGCATGAAGATCTCAAAAGAGGACGCCGCTAAGGCTCAACAACAGTTGGCTTCTTTATCTCCTGAGGACTTGGATAGAATGGTAATTTTATACACTTCCTTTACTGGCCTAGGTGATGAAGCAATTAGAAACAGCATTTATGTACTTGTGTCTGTTTGATTATATTTCTTTGAAAATAGGTAACTCTGATGTTAGAGATTATCTGATGGAAGGAATCCTTTTTTTAGATTTTTCTTTTTAATACCTGAGGTTTATGTCTTTCGCATAGAAGCCTATTGTAAATATAGGCACAAGATCTGATTCAAATTGTTTTTGTTTTTCTATTATGTGAGAATAAAAGGCACTCTTTTTATTAAGAGACTGATAGTCTCCTTCCTTTGTATTCCAGATGAGATGGGCTGAAAAAGCACAAAAGGGGATAGAGACTGCGAAAAGGACGAAGAACTGGCTCCTGGGACGGCCTGGCATGATACTTGCCATCGTTTTTCTAATTCTGGCGTTTATACTACACCAACTTGGTTTCATCGGTGGCTAACATTGTATACACTCAATTTAGTAGCTTATTTTCATATTTGTATGTGTTGTGATATACTTTTAAGGTAACTTGTGAAAATACAGTGAATCTGGACTTGGGTTTGCTAGACATGGGCATTTCACTCCAGGAGTCCGATAGTTATTTTTTACCTTTTTTTTAATGTGCTAATTATTCTTTCGGCCGAAACAAAATGGACTGACTTGATCATTTTATGAAACTTTTTGACATGTAGACTTTGGTTGGACACCTGAACAACAATAAGTTCAAACAAAGCATATTTATTCAGAATGAAGTTTTTTGTACTAGAAGTTTGTGGAGCTTTATTTTTATCATATATGAATAATTATAATGAGAGTATCACAAATAATTTTGATCTATAATATTGCTTAGTAAAAAAATAAGTAAACTAAAGAATTTTTTTTTTAGCTGATTGAAAGAACTATAATAAATTAACGAAGCCGAAACTATAATAATCATAGTAAAACTTGCGACAATATTAAGTTGATTGGAAAAATATAATTTATTTGCACTATGTTGTCGGGGTGACAAATAAATGATTAAATGAATCGATATGAACGAAAATATTTGATAAGAAAAGAGATGCAACTTAAAAACCAAGGCATATTGCAAAAACAATTTAATAAACAAAATAGTTTGCAAAATTAATACGTCTTCATATTAACAAAGCCAAAGCTATAATAATCATATTAAAACTTGCGACAATATTAAGTTGATTGGAAAAATATAATTTTTTTGCATTGTCGAGGACTCGAGGTGACAAATTAAATGATTAACGAAAATATTTGATAAAAAAAGAGATGCAACTTAAAATCCAAGGCCTATTGCAAAAGCAGGGCCCAACCGGGTTCGAACCGGTGACCTATTGATCTGCAGTCAATTGCTCTACCACTGAGCTATGGACCCATTTATGTTTTAAGAACATTTTATTTTTTATATCAATAAATTAATTTCTGTCACTAAGCAATTTTGTCGAAATCGCTAACCCTTGTGTGCAATTTGATCTTTAAATTTCCATATACCGTCCCCAAGATTACATAAAAAATGCTACCTAGTTTTCTTTACCTCATCATATTATCCATATTTCTATAGACATTGTTTGTATGATGACTTCGTCCCGGAAAATAAAAATATATATCAGAATTTTTTTTTTTAATTGAGACAAATACAATGAAAAAGAATGCAATATAAAAAATATATAGAAATAATTTCATACATTAGATATACCTCACATATTGACGCATATATTTATTAGTAAAAAATTAAACATTTTTTAGAAATATAATCAAATTTGAGAATAATTAATAGTTGATCTTATTTATGAACAACCAATTGCACACTAAATTTATCCTGTGGACTATTACTTGTTTTGATGAATTAGGTGCCAGAAAAAACCCCACATGCCCAACTGCCCTCAGCCAATCCGCATGGAGGATATAGACATGGCACCCCATAGATCTTTATTTTTAAAATAAAAAGGACATGTTTTTCTCGGTTGGCTCGTGCCGATGCGGTGGCTATGAGGATTGTAAGAATGTCATGGTTGAGGCTGCAGCCAATGCTAGCTATGAAAGCCTTAAAACAATTTTTTATGTTCAAGTAGCACTACATTCTGATATTTTATGTGCAAGTATTATCACTACATTCTGACTTTAGGCATATCGTTTGGGATAATGTATCCTTTAGTTTTTAATTATGCTTTTGGCAAACTTTAGCTGTTTTACGTGGTAATGAGGGTTAGTGGTAATATTATATGATGTTGTTTATTATGAATAGTATAATATTGCTATTTTTTTTATTGTCATTGTTGTTGCTGTTACTGCTATCTTTATGCAGCGGTACTGTGTCCAGAAAGACTGAAACTGCTGGTTTTCAAAATTTCTCGCCTTATACAAATACTATGTGGGTATTTTAGTTCTTGTATCCATGAAGACTGAAAATGTTTGTTGTCAGAAATATGTCTGCTTTGTAGTTACCATATGGATATTTTCGTGCGTATCATTTAACATTGAGCAAAGTTCATTAACAGTTATTCTCAACTTGTACTGATGAATTGATTTTATTGAAGCAGACCAGACTTAGTGAATTACCTCCTAAAACAAATAACCCATAAGCTCCAAAGGAGAAAAAATATTGATCACTAACAAAAATAATATTCTTCTATGCTGATGTATATGTTTACAAATTCAAATGACAAAAAATTGCATCAAGTACAGTTTCTCGTATTATCGATGTAATTCTGTCATGGTCAATTCCAAAGGTACTCAAGGATCTTTACAAGTTACAACCCATACTGAAATTAAATCCTATCACAACAACTCTATAAATGACACAAGCAATTCATTAAACAAAATTAATGCTGCAAGGCCTATAATATACTAAGTACCAAGTTTCAAGGCGTCTCTAAATGCAATACTAAAAGTGTTTTCTAAGCCTCTCTTCCCCAAACCTATGGGGTTTCCTTTCTGCATCATAGCAACAAATTCATTGTAGTCGATGCGTCCGTCCTGCATAAACAAAATAAAATAGCAAACTTAAAAATTACTGCTGTTTCAAAGTTAAAATTGTCCCTGGTCTCTACGACACTTCATGCATCTTTTATCTAGATTATAGCATCCATATTCTGTTTAAAATTACCATTTATTAACATGGGGGCATATTCATATTTCAGGAATCAATTCGATGCTCAACCTTTTGAGTCTGATCAAATATCCATTGGTTGGCCTGATAGATTGCGGTAGTTTGGCCCTTTTTTTTGTGGGTCTTTGAAACTTTTAATAGCCATAAAAAACTTGATATACTGTTTACTGAATACTAAAATCAAGTAGCATATTACATTGTCTTGGTCAACTTCTTTTATCATGTCCTCAAGCTTGACATCTTCCATGCCGAACTCCTCACATGCCTTTTGAAGCTCGTCAGGTGTAATGTAGCCACTTCCATCCTTATCAAAATATTGGAAGGCCGCAAATAGATGATCCTCCCTCTCTATTTTATTTAAGTGTAATGTAGCTGCTATGAACTCACCATAATCTATAGTCCCGCTATTATCTACATCAGCCTGCATTATAGAAGAAAATATAGTTGTTAACCCATTATACTTAAAAAAGAAGTTCATCCCTGGGACCAGTAGCAGCACAAATGGAGCATCGACTGTTTTATCAAATCTCTTTTTTTTGGTAATTAGTGTTTGTGCCTCAATCAGTAATTATAATTTAATGCAGGTTACAGCCCAAAAATTGGAGTCTGAATAGTACTAAATCCAGCATCAGTTAACTATGCCAGGCTGCATATGCAGATGCAATTGCCTGTACCAGAACTGATCAGCAATATTCAGATTTTAGAATCTTCCATGCAGGCATATGTCTATCTTATACAGTACAACTTAATAAAAGAACTGCCAAAAAAAAAACTACCATATTCAAAGGTTGGCAAGGGAAGGGCAGAAGAAAAAAAAAAATTACTATTTCACTGGAAAAAAGGCAAACTGACCGCTTTCATAAGTGCGTAGATCTCAGATTCTTTGAGATTAGCACCAACTCTCTCCAATCCGGCCTTGAGTTCTTCAAAGGTGATCTGGCCACTGTTGTCAGTGTCTATCATCTTGAACATTTCTTTCAACCCTGCAATCTCATCCTCAGAAAGGTGCTCCGCAATCACCTATACAGGTAAGTACATTTTATCAAAGGTGGAAACTGGAAAAATACCAAGAAAAAAAAATTACATAATATTAAGATACTTTCTCTCTCATTTTTCTGATTCAGACAAGGACCTTGCTAGTTTATATTCAGTTGCTAATTTAGCAACTTTGCATAAAATAGCCTCAATTAGCCATAGATTGAACCCAAAATGTGCCAACTTTTTCCTCAATTAAACTCAATTCAACCCTTAACTAATCACTGAACCCAAACAATGTTCAGAACCTGCCCCCACATTTAGGCCATAGTAATTGGATCAATACCAGGAGAAATTTACTCTAGCAGCTTATCCAGAGAAAAATATAAACTTACTCTGAGGGCCATCTTTTTAAGCTTGTTCATAGCAGTGAATTGTTTCATGCGAGACAATACGGCTGAATCTAATGGCTTATCCGGTGCTGCACCGTCAACTTGTACCCATGGATGCTCTAAATAAATGCATAAAATGGCAGAATATTATAAATACATGAACTTTGCAATGTTTTCCAGTAATGAACTAAATTTAACAAATAATTAGTCGAATGGCTACTCACTCAGAACTTCATGTGCGGTAAGGCGTTTCTTTGGGTCTCTCACAAGCATTTTCCTGACAAGGTCCTTCGCACTTTCAGAAATATTTGGCCATGGATCAGACTGAAAGTCAAGTTTCCCATGTAGAACCTCGTCAAATATGCCCTGCTCGGTTTCTGCTTTATCAAATATAAATATAGTAGTTAGTAAGTTATTTACCAAATACCTGAGGTCAAGCATGCTAATATAAAATTACACACATGGCTAGCGACAATCACCAGAACAAAGAAAAAGGATCTTCAAAGCACTACAAAATGTTAAACAGGTTCAACCATTCAAAAAGATATACTAAATGAAAATCAATATAACATTATACCCGGTAAAAAGAAAAAAACTTATATACCATATCAGAAAGGTTTTACTGAACCAAAAAAGAAGCATCAATTCAAAAAGGTTCAGTAATACCTACTTCTGCATGCTAAATCATTTTCCTATAACCAATGCCAAAAAGTAAAAAAAAATAAAAAATCTCTGACCTGCCCAAAAAGGAGGCACGCCACATAGCAGAATGTAGATTATGACACCGGCACTCCACACGTCTGACTCTGGGCCATACTTCTTTCTTAGCACCTCAGGTGCAACATAGTACGGACTGCCCACCACATCAGTAAATATATGTCCTGCATTAATTTATCAATACTTAGCTCAAGTTAACAGTAAATGAAATCATTATTAGGACCAAAGAGAGAGACTTTGTGTGATCAGTATTGGATCTGACAAGCAGAGTCTAGGTGTGAAACAATTAATCAAGTAGATAAATAAAGAGGGTTTCATTTCTAGCCTACCCCAACTTGTTTGGGACTAAAGGCTTGGTTGTTGTTGTTGTTGTTTTTAAATTATCTGGACGCCGGTCCCTGTACAACTTTTCAATTAGGCTCAATTTTAGCCAGTCGAGCCTCAATTTATACTCATTTTGCAAAATGCAAACTCCACCAAATTCAAAATAAACAGAAATTAAAGCAAACTAGCCATCGAAACCAAAATCCCTCAAAGAAAATCAATCTATCCAAGACAGAAAAAGAATAAGTCAAATACATAAAATTAGCAGTCTTTAAATAATCAAGCCAACCCAGTCTTATGCATTTTCTCAAATTGTAAGATCATAATGTATCACCCCCATTGAACCCCAATAACTCTAGTTAAGTTTTGAACTTTTACTCGATCCAAATTTGCCTAACAGATCTATCAACTGTGCCATTATCATCAGTTAAGCCCCACAGCCTATTAGCCTCTCACAGATATAAACAGTACTAAACAAATACTAAAATAAAAAAACAATATACAAAATTCAGATCAAGTAATACAATCCAGCACCAAAAAAATATTAAAGAAAATGTACTTTAAAAAAAAAAAATACCAGGCTGGAAGAATATCGAGAGCCCAAAATCAATGGTCTTCAGCAGGGATTCCTCGGACTGATCAACAAAGAGAAAATTTTCAGGTTTCAAATCTCGATGCATCACACCCATTGAGTGGCATAACTCGACCACGCTTACAATAACCCTAGCCAATTCAGCCGCTTTTCTCTCAGTATAATGCCCCTTTTGCACTATCCGGTCAAACAGCTCGCCTCCAGCACACAGCTCCATCACCAGGTGCACTGCCACTGCATCTTCATATGCTCCTTTATTCAACAAAGTTTAAAAAACAAAATCAGCTTGCCAATATTTTTACTGGTAAACATAGCATTTAATATTGCAAAATGGATAATTCAATTAAAGTACCTTTGATATTAATTACATTAGGGTGTCCTGATAAATGGTGCATTATCTGGATCTCCCTTCTGACATCCTCCACATCTTCTTCTGTAGATAATTTTCTTTTCAAAATTGATTTACACGCATACTCTTTCCCGGTGGATTTTTCAATGCACAAGTAGGTAGTGCCGAATTGGCCCTGGCCAAGTTTCCGGCCGAGGCTGTACTTGTCCTTTAAATTCTCGGTTTTTCGCTTTAAGACAGACCCCACAAGGAGACCAGCACTGGACAGTCTCTTCACCTGAGGTCCTTTTGGTCGCGGCTTCTCCACAACTTCTTTGTTCGGGTTGTTTTCCTCCGGTTTAACTGGATTTGGATCTGAATTGTTGATTGTCACTGGCTCTGGGGGTTTGTCTTGGGTTATTTTATTAGGAGACATGGCCGAGGATGGTGAGGTGTCTCCTGTGGATCCCACAGAGCCATTGGCTGGAGGCGGCAGCGCAGGGTCACCATCATACCGAGACCGCCAGAGAACAGTGGATACTGATTGAAAGAACCCGCTTTCACTGGGACCCACACAAGTGTTCCCCATAGTTTCTGTGCTTGGTTCTAGCGCTGATGCTTATTAGATTGTTCTGTAAATGATACTGCTCGGCATTTGGGTCAACTCTTGTGAGATGCATTCACTGGTAGAGCTCTGAGAGGATCAGAGATCAAAGAATTTTGTTTGACAATTCACAATTGAACTGTACATGAATCAAAATTAAACTTTCTTGGAAACTTTGGTAGATGGATGGAGGAATTTGGTGAGTAGTTGGAGAATTTGAGGAAATGTGTAAATCTATCCAGAATTGGAATCAGAAGCTAGATTAAAGTCCTGTAGAGAAAGAGACAAGAAGCTAAAAGGTAAAATAAATCTGCCCAGGAATCAATAAAAGGATAGAAAAGGAAGCACCCTGTTTCTAGAAATGCAAACAGAGATTACGACTTCGGAATTACTACTTTAGCAGTTTAGCTATAGAAAGAAATGAAAGACTGAAAGAGAAGCGCGGAGGGAGGGAAGAGGGGTAAAATGGTCAATTCAAACGGTCCGCGACTTGGTCATTTTCCTTTTTGTCTTGCACTGATGCGAAACGACGCGCTTTTGGTAAATAAAAATCTTCAAAAAGGATTAAACCCTTGTTACTCTCGTAAAGTTCGGCAAAATCTCGTACTTTTTGTTGTTTAATTAGCGTTGATTCCATGCGGCGATCAGGCTGCAACAGACATCGTGCGTCGCGATGGGGATTTTTTTTTTTCATTTTTCTACAGCTGTCATTTGTTTTTATTTTTTAAAGATAATTGGAATGAAATATGAGGCATAGATAAAAGAGTAGAACTAGGGTGCTCTTAAGCTCACCAAAGTTTTGGTGAGCTTAACTCTAAAACTCATCAAATCAATTTTAAATGACGAATTCGAACCGTTGAAACTCATCTACCTTATGTGTGATGCATCTACATGTGAAATTTTTAAACATTCGAATTAATTTAGTATAAAGTCGAGCGGTCAAAATTAGAAGGTTAATAAATTAATTTTAGTGCATTCACTAAATTAATTCGAATGTTTAAAAATTTCATATGTAGATGCATCACACGTAAGGTAGGCGGGTTTCAACGGTTCGGATTCGTCATTTAAAATTGATTTGATGAGTTTTAGAGTTAAGCTCACCAAAACTTTGGTGAGCTTAAGAGCACCCTAGTTCTACTCTAGATAAAACTTTCATTTCTTTGGTTTAGGCATGGATTGCAAGTAGGTCTGTACAAAAAGTACCTGATTCGTGAGCCTCTCGAATTCAGCTCGGTAACAAACTTGTTAACAACTCATTCATTGAGAGCTTAGAAACTCGTTTGTTAAAAGTTCGAGTTATTCTAACTTACGAGTTACGAGTCAACTCGAGTTACTTATGAGTTGATTTCAAATTAGCGAGCCAACTCGGTTCAGATCTCAATTCAAATAAACTTGACTTGTTATTTTTCTGAGTTGAATTCGAGTTACTCCGAACTCAAGTTAACTCGGCTCGTTAGCAGCCTAATGTAACTGTAACTTGCTTTTTATGTTTACTAGCTTCTGTATCGCTAAAATTCAAATTCTTTAATTTATAACCGAGTGAGAATTTGATAAATCACGGGGTATCAATTTGTCATTATTTATATAAAAAAAAATCTTGGAACTAGGACACAAGACGTAAAAACTGCAAGAACTTATAAATCGATAAGTTACACTAAAATCATACTACTCGAAAAAAGAAACGTAAAATAGTGGATAAATAATATTATTATTTCAATAGGAGTTAAAATAGGACTATTTTTGTACTATCTGAAAAATATAAATGGCGGTTGGAATAATGTTAGTTGGAATAGTGAAATAGTTAATTATATAATAATTACAGTAATAATAAATAGTTAGAATAATTATTATTATTATTATAAGATAAAAGATGATGATAAATAAAATAATAAATAATACACATAATAATCACTATAATAGCGAACTAGTCAATTCTAACTCTAGTACAAATTGTGTAATTTGCATGTGACCGATGTTTTTTTATTAAAAGTCCAAATTAGCATGTTATTCCGCTTTTTTACTATGTCAATGATTGTCACATGACATGAGAAACAAAACTAATTAAATTGAAAATTGTTTGCGCATCTACTATGCCTCCTTCATTTTGATCTCTATAATTTGACGCTTACTGTTTTGTAATTAGTGGAACTCTTTGGAATATCTCATTATTGAAATAATTTTCTAGAAAAAATTCACTTTTAACGTGTCTTTTTCAGGATGTGTTTTTCTTATTTTATTTTTATATAACAAATAAACGAGTAGAAATAGGGTGTTTATAAGTTCACCGAATCATATGTAAATTCAACTCTATTTGGCTTTTAATGAGGAATCCGAACAGTTTAAATCCATATAATTTATGAGTGATGTGTCTATGTGCGAAAATTTTGAATTAATTTTGTAGAGAGTCAAATAAAAAAAATTAATAAATTAAAATTACCTTTTTAACTTTCTAATTTTGATTACTTACTTTATACCAAATTAATTTAAAATTTTAAAAATTTCGTATATGGACGCATCACTTGGAAGGTAAATGAATTTCAATAGTTCGGATTCGACATTTGAAATCAATCCGGTAAATTTTAAAGTTGATTACAAATGAGTTTGGTGAACTTTAAAATCACTCTAATTCATAAAGGCGTTTGGTGAACTTTAAGTACACCCGAATTCTAATCCAAATAATGTATCTATTGTGTTTTTAATTTCTTTACTTGATTTGAAAAGTTGCTGTCAAAGTTAATAAGTTAAACCATTATCAAGTACTAATGGCTCATCACACTATTTTTAATCACTTATACTAAATTTCAAATCGACATCTTTTATGTAAAGAATAATATTTAAAGAGTGAGGCTATGTTACTATGCATAGTATAGATTGGTCTTTACTACGGATCAATATTTTTATTTCTAAAATCTAAATAGTCAATTTAATCTGTTCAATGTGAAAATATATTTATGCAATAAATTTTATATTTTTACATTTTTATTATATTTTTAAATAGGTAAAAATCACATTATCTATCTAAAATAATAATAAAATATTTAAAATTTAATTTATAAGTATATTTTTATATAGAGATCATGTTAAATGGTTGAGATATTATTTAAATTTAAAAAATGAAGATACTATTTCATAGTACGAACTATTATGCGGAATACATATTACAGACCTCGCCCATATTTAAAATGTATTATACATTTATACTAAACTTGATTATTCTCAATTTACAAAAAAAAATTTATTAAAGTAGAAAGCAGTTGCCGCTATGTTACAATAGTGAATTTGATTTCCTCCAATTGAGGAATAAGAACCACAAAATATAGCTCCTCTAAAATAATTACATAAAAGATATATATTTAGCATTAGTGCGCCTAGGTTAGGTTGTTTTATTGTCAAGCTACTTGTAATCTTTTATGATCATCGGTTGGTGAAATTTGACAAGTTATCAACTGGTTGAGAAAAATCTAGATTTTAAAATTATTTCCAATCTTATAAAACTGGTTGGCTACTTGGCTGCGTTATATCGAGTCTTCGGTGATCGAGATCTAAGTCTTCCTGACCGTCTGTTCTGATAGAGATAGTATGACACGGTACAAATTTATTCCTAAACTTATTGTTTTCTCAAAAGGAAAAGAAAAAAAAAAAAAAAAAAAATCCTAAACCCTCTCCTCTCCGCCCCTCTCTAAAACTGGTCCGGATCCTCTAAAGTAACCCAATTCTTGAGTTTAAATATTATTATAAAAATTATTTAATATATTAACAATATAACAAATTAATTATATAATTACATATTAATAATAATTATGAATAAGAAAAT
Organism: Carex rostrata; assembly: GCF_964058835.1. Classification (NCBI taxonomy): domain Eukaryota; kingdom Viridiplantae; phylum Streptophyta; class Magnoliopsida; order Poales; family Cyperaceae; genus Carex; species Carex rostrata. The sequence continues at coordinate 7,635,405 of NC_135925.1, forward strand.
ATTAATTATATAATATTAATATATTATAATATTATTATAATAATTATTTAATATATTAACAATATAGGATATTAATTATATGATTATATATTAATAATTATTATTAATAATAAGATACTAATTATATAATATTAATATATTAATAATAACTATAAAATATTATAATATTATTATAATAATTATTTAATATATTAACAATATAACATATTAATTATATAGTTATATATCATTAATGAGATACTAATTACACAATATTAATATATTAATAATAACTATAATATATTACAATATTATATAATAATTATTTAATATATTAACAATATAACATAATAATTATATAATTATTTATTAATAATAATTATATAATTATTTATTAATAATAATTATATAATTGTTTATTAATAATAATTATATAATTATTTATTAATAATTATTATATAATTATTTATTAATAAAGGATATTAATTATATAATATTATTATAATAATTATTTAATATATTAACAATATAATATATTAATTATATAATTATATACTAATAATAATTATTATTAATAACATACTAATTATATACAAATAAAATATTATTATAATCATTCAAGTTAGACCACGAGGTGGAATAAAAATTAAATCACCATGTGAGGTGGTTTAATTTAGGCCGGCCTAAAGATTGGCTTATGTCATCTTAGTCCGGCTCAATTAAGGTACGTTTGGTGGAATAACGAGGCCTAAACTCTTTATTCCACCCTTTAGGCCATAACCAAACATGGTGATCATGTCCATTGTTGTGTGACACAACACGGTATGCCAAGCGATCAATACAATAACATACGACGAAACATGATTACATGTGATTAAAATAACTTAAAATTTACATCATTATTTATTTTAAATACTATTTTAAATTCCCAACAATAATTTTTTTACACAAATAAATAATATTTTAAATTCTCAACGATAATTTTAATTTTTACACAAATTATGTTTATAACATTATTCCGTTAATTTACAATGTTTTCTGATTTTTTTCCCTTAAATTTTTTTAAATTAGTAAAAAAAAAAAATTAAATGTGGCTACACGTAATCAAACGTGACTAAATTACTATAATATTGACGTATCTTGACTATTTATTCAACTTTGATCACAACATGGCACAAAAAAACTTAACTTAATCACGACAACCATATAACTCAAATCACGATAGAACTAGTCTGAACACAGCATAGCACAACACAAATTTATATTCCTACTAACCGAATTACATCTCTATAAATTATTTAAGAGAAATTTCATATCGCTTAACGAGTATCCAAAATTAGGTATACGCATCCGTTTTTTCAGATTCATCCTAGTAAATTCAATCCGCACAAGTTGGGTTAGAATTTTTTAAATCCGTAACTAATTACTGTTAATAAACATCCAATTTTTTTTGTGGTTTAGAGCATCTAAATTATATATCCAAAACTTTAGGAGGTCGATAATAAACATTTTTCGGAAGTAAAATGATATTTAAAGCATATTTCAACATTCAATCTAAAAAAATCGATTTTACATAAAAAAATATTATATAATAGAATTTGACATAATAAGATAATTAGTAATAACTAACAAAATACTTGTCAAAGGGCTCCTGAATTAAAGCATGCTTCTAAAATTAGTAAAAAATAATTTACTGTGTTGAATAACTTCCTGCCGAACCAAAAAAGTTACGGTACCTATTTGAATGATGGGTCTGCTTTAAAATTTGTGCCAGATTAAAACGGACGATGTATATCTCATTCTACATGATAGGGTACGCACTGGATTGAATCCCTTGATATATATAATAGCTTGTTTTGAAATTTTGATAATTATTAAAAATAAAACTTAAATCTGAAATTTAATAATCTAGACGTAATTTATAGAATGGACATATCATACATTAAAAAAATATGAGATTTAATGCATATATTATTATTCATTGGATAATTTGTATATTCCAATGATTTGAAATTAACAACACTTAATGATTCAACGAATACCTAATAAATCGCATGAATTTTAATTGATAATCTAACTATAGATGTAACAAAATACCTTTGAATTTCTTTTTAATTTTTAATTTTAATTAGTTTGAGAAAATATTATCAACGCTATCAACATGTATAAATCATTTTCAAGCAATCACTCCACGATATGACTTGTCATGCAATCAAGAAAATCAAACTTGTGGATTTTCCTAAAACCAAAACAATTACAATTTTTTGTTACTTACCAAAATTGAAAGAACTTATTTGCATTAGCAAAATTTACCAGAAGCACTAGCAAATGCGCCTTGAACAACTTGTGGGCACATCTTGCAAAAGCGTTCTGGAATTATAATTACCTTTACAAAATTACAGGTATGGCGCATCAGACGCACTCGGTGCGTGCGTCCTTTCTTCTTCTTATTATTTTTTTGAAACAGGAAAGTTTGTCCTTTTTTATTACCTTTACAAAACTAAGATCATGTCGACGCCATCGATCATTAATGCATAAGAAATGTAGTCTCTGCATGAAAATTAATACATTTGCTTGGTTAAATTCTCTATACGAACTTCATCAAATAGTGGGTTGGAGACTGCTGAGTAAAGAAAATTAGTCACGTTATTTTTGGTTCCATAAGTCAAGTTATGTGTGTCACATAACGTATTTATTCGCGTAATTTGTCTCTCTTTAATTGAATATGGTATCTTATGCAAACTGACTTGGTCACATTACGTATTACGTTATTAACTTCTTCAATATTGTTTCTTTATTTTAATTTATTTTGCAATTATTTTTTTATTCTTTGTATTTAGATGATTTCAGAATAGCAAAAAGTAAATTGCTATTCTGTATTTGGATGAAAAAAATAGATGTTCCGAATTATTGGGTTCGTTTGAATTAGCTCGCTATTATGCTATTTCATTGATTTGTCGAGTTAGTTATTGTTCTGAATCTTAAATTAGCTGCTAACCTCGCTATTTCATTGATTTTTTTTATATATTTGAACTAAAATAAACAATTTAATTAAGTGCAAATAATTACATTACGTTTAATTACACATGACATAATTATTATTCACCATTTTAATCACATCATTTAACACATTTTTTATAAAATATTCTGTAACGTGATCAAGTCATCACATATTTGAACATTTTTCAATGCGACACATAAGCATTCTAATGTTTAACGTTGAGGAAATATATATAGTAATGAAATATTTTATGTGGGTAAATCAACGTGACTTGGTCGTATATGGCCTACACTTGATCAGAGAATAGTTATACAGAACAAACTGAATATGAAAACAAATAAACAAATGAACCGGGACATAACAACCAGGAGGGATAGACAATAAAAAATAATAAGTCACCGCGCCTAGGTTGTAATTTTACATCTCACGAGTTGCAGGATTGTCCATAAATGCAAGATAAATTTCATTACGGCAATTGATCAGGAAAAAAAAAAAAAATCAAACGACATGTTTATTACTTTTATTTTAATATTGTATATTAAAAAGAAATGACGGCCTGTCGTCCATCCATTATCACATGTTCATCTAGAAGAAATCAGAGGCAGTTTAATATTCGTTCGATTTGCATTAATATTTGTACAAATAACTTTAACATTCATGCTGATCCAAGTACATGAGAATTAAAAAGCTGATTGAATTGGCCCCGACTGAACAACAGATCAACTTAATTTCGATGCTCATCGCCGACCCCCCACCCCCCCAAAAAAAAAAAAAAATAGAAATACCATAACAGGAATCTGGAAATTTTTTATTAATGTTGAACTCCCTAAATCGAAAATTTGTGTTTATAATAATAAAATTTCACCGAACTAATAAGAACTAAAATTTGAAATTTCGGCCATTGTTGAAATCTAGGAATTCTATAATGATATGTTTGGTTGCAATATTAGAATAGCTATAATAGCAAAATAACGTTTGTCTTATTATAATAAATTGTTCTGACTTTTTGTGAAATAGCTTGTTCTAATAAGATAAACAAATTTGATTTTCTATTCTAACTATTCTAAACCAACCAAACACCGAATAACTTATTTTAAAAAATAACCTATTCTCATTGTAACCAAACATACTCTAAGTATATTGCATTAAAAAAATAATATTATTTTTTAAGTTTTGAAAGTACAGCAATGACAACTTCAAAAAATTGACTAGATCAAAATTCCAACCTTTCAAAAATATATAAATTTCTCACTTTTGGTATGGAAGTTTTAATCCCAAGTCTTATTAAACTTTTTAATTTGTCTAATTTCGCATTTTCAAAAAAATATTGCTAATGACTTTTAGAATTAAAAACACTGACAATATCTTGTGTGATTTTTTAATGTATTCTGTAAATCTGACTGAACGGACGCATGTCTCATCAACAAAAAAATTACAAATATAAGATGAAAAATAAATCTGAATATGTGCGTTCAATTCAAAAATTTTACAAATATAAGATGATTTTTTTTCCGACCAAATGTATATATTTAATAAAAAACGCCCTTTTAACTTGTATGTTCAATTCAGATACAGTGGTATTAAATATTTAAAAAGTATATTTTTTTCAAATCGAAATGATTAAATTTTTCTGTTTCCCAAAAATTACGCCTCCAGCCATTATAGGATTAAAGTTGCTTTTTAGATCATTCGACTTTATAGCACTTTCTGTCCCCCATCATTTCTCTTTATACTGGCCTTCTCCATTATTTCAAAGTCGATGTTGCATTTCATCAACCATCACCGACCTTACGAGTTACGCCTTTCAATCATTTTGGTTAGACCCCTGAAGCAATCAACAATTTTGGTCTTCTTAAAAGGCAACTATAAAAGTAAAACCAATCCTTTTTTTATTCAGTTAGAGATCATTTATAAATATTTTTATTTACTCGGTGGGTGCATAATGTCATGTTTGATGAAATGACATGTGGACCCCAAGAAAACATCTGCTTTGACAATGACATGCGGACTCGGTCGTCAGTGACTTTACACCATTACCATAAATCCAATATAAGAGGATTTAGGCTCAAATTAGAAATATTCTTAGATCAAATATAAATATATAATTAATACGACAAATATTAGTTGTACTAGTTAATTGCTTGAGAAGTTGAGATAGATTGAAAGGAGATGCCTGAGACGTGTTGGTTGTGAATGTGCCGGCATGAACCTCAACTCCTTTGCGCGTTTTGACATATATACCCTTCTCTTTTAAAATTTCCATATGTCACAATCACTGAAAATAGAAGGGTAAAATAAGATAAATTAGGATCTAACAAAATGTCAAAATTGTGAAGCAGTTAATAGGAAAAATATTTCAGTATGTTATTTTACAGCACAGAGGACGCAAAATAATGTATTCCTTGTCAAAATTGTGAATAATTTCACGCGAAGTGGAAGATTCGTGGCAATTTCTTCTAACAAATAATGGATGCACGATTGTAAGGCAAATCGGACACCTAACAAAGAACAAGTCAACCCCCAAATTTATCACATACTGATTCTCTGTATCTCTTGGGTAACGCCAATCTCTGTAGTGGGTCGATTATCGACAGTGCTATAAAGTTCTAAAATTTATTATTCAGATATATTACGTATTATGTGCATCACAATACAAATATTTATAAAATAAATAAAAATTTCAATAATTTTATTAACAACATTGGATAATAATGTGTTTCCGTATAATTCGGCAAATTCAGAGCAAAAAGTAAATTAAAATAAAATAGATAAACATGGATATTTTATTAGTAATATTGTAATACCGTATGTATGGATCTATAAGAAGATAAATGATTTGGAACGTGGGGTACCGTACCAAACGAATTAGGTCAGGTAATGTTTAATGGTCTAATAATTGCTCGGAAAGTGGTGATCATCTTTCCTGGAACAAAGGAAGAGAGACATTTTGATGAACATTGCATCAATAAAGCACAGCAAAGCAAGTCAAAGATTTCAATTGTGCATGCATTCCTCAAACTAGGTTTGTTTTATCAAACCAGAGGATGATCATAATAATATAGAACAATGAAAACATTATCCTTCCGAATTTTGAGCTGATTGAAGTAAATATAAATAAAATAATTTCCAGCATCCACCTGTTTTTACTGTATTTTTATATCACCCATTTGTGATAGCCATAAAGGTTGTGATATTTTTTGAAAAAAAAAATAGGCCGATCAAACATGATATACAAGAATCTGAATCCCCTGAGATAATTCAACTTTTAAATTGATATGTACAAAAATCTGAACCGTTCATCACGAATTTTGAAGCAACTCATTTCATATTAATACACCTCCGTACATCTAAAATAGGCACCGTTTAAAATCTGACCCATAAATCCATCAACTCAAAAGTTGAGTTATCTCATAGGATATGCTTCCCATATACAAAGGAGCCCATAGAGGATCAGTATACGGTATCCAGGTATCCTTATATAAGAACACATTCATCAATTAGATGATTTAGATCAGACTTAGAGTTAATTTTTTATGAAGAGTATATTCCATAATTTAACTGAAACATCTAATATATATCGCATATAAGCATTTCGTAAATTATATCTTCCTTTGGCAATTTGGTTTACAGCGCAATTTTTAAAATTAATTGGGTCAGAAGGTCCAATTATCCGTTAAATAGGCTTGCTCAAGTTTGAACGACTCTTAGGCTCTTAGCCAGCCCATATAAATCACAAAAACAGGCTTTCGCAGTATTGAGCGATTTTAGTTCAAACCTTCTTTCTTCTCTGTTATCATATATATGCCTCTTGCGTTTGTGTATATGAGATTATGAATGCATTCCTCAAACTAGGTTGCACTAAGTCTGCAAATGTAATCAATATCAAAATTGAAAGAGCCACTGTTGTTTATATAACATACAAAAAATCACCAAAACAACATCGTTCACAACTTCACATTGTAAGGGCTAGTGAACTGCACACACATAATATTATCTGAGAAAATTGACCATTTATTACTTAAATGCCCTTTAGTTCAAACAATTTGGTTAATTTTGGATTGGAAAATGTCAAGAGTATTTCAGTACATGGAATTCCATTTCAGATGTGTTAGAGTTTGTTCAATCGCTGCCTCAATTAATAAAACAACATTTTTGTTGATAAGTGTGCATTATGTTGATGCATTTGGGACCATAGGAATGAATTGTGTTTCTTGAAGTGAAAACTTATGTTATTAAACTAATAAAGCATAAGTATAACTAATTATTTCTATTATTTCTTATTGGTTAGGTGATGCAGTTGAGAGGTTTAAAGAAGAAATGGCTGAGTGGATTACTGAGAACACCGACTGCATTTCATTCAAGTCTACAAGGAAGTTATTATGGTGGTGTTGGATGAGGATTAGACAGAAGAAGACTAAGGACACAGACTTTAAGGAGAGATTGACATTTTGAGATATTTTTGTATAAAATGTAGTTTATCTGTTATTAGAACAACCTGATATGGTATCTTAAAAAGATGCCTGGAAGCTATGTACTCAAATTTGTATACTAACATGCTTTTGTTTGTTTACTGGTAAATTTAGAGTAGCTTAAACATAATAGTTGCAAGGTACTTTCTACTTTCTTCATTAAACAAGCTATATGTCTTTTATCAAAAAAATAACAACCCACTTTAAACCTAACTTATTAATCAGAAATATTTGAACTGAAATAAAGAATATTTCAACCCAAATCTTTTTATATATCTGAGCAAGTCCGAGTTAAAAATCTGTGTGTTCATCTAATAGATACTTAATATCAAGTAATTTCATTTAAATGGAGAGTTATGATGCTATGGACGTTCAATGATGGGCCTGACATATGAAAAACGATTTTTGCGTCCATTGATGGCATTATTATATAATACTTAGTTATTCTTCCTAGCTATTGCTTCTTACAATCTTACATGTTAAATCTCCCCAAAATTTAGAAAAATGCCATCAACAATGAAAATCTGGCCTACTGGACACAAAGTCACAAACACACAAACTCTTTGTGGGCTGGAATTGATTAAATGTAATTAATTGTGTTCTTATGAAAAAGATGGTGCGCAACACCCTTGATGTGTAGAAAAAAATAATAATTGAATACTGACCGGATACTGGTAATATCATATTCCTATAGGTTTTTATTATTATTATTTTTTAATACAGATCGAATATTAAATAAATACATATACATATTAAATATTAAACGGATAATACAAATCAGATATTAAATTAATACAAGTATATGAAGTACCAATGTGGGTGCTTGATCTTGAACTGGTTATGTAATTTATTTTCCTGCTCAATGGAAATGGGCCTTTCGGCCTTTTTAAAAAAAAAAAAAAAAATGAATACAAGTACAAATATTCTATAATTCAAATCACTAATTTAAATATTGTAACAAAATAATAATATTATTTAATAACTTTTTTCTCATTACAAAAATAAAAAAATACAGATATAATTCGGATATTCAATCAAAGTATCAAACCATATTTTACACAATACGATTTGTTATATCTCACCAACCTTTGTGCATATCTACAAATCGAACCATCTTTTGTACCTTAACATTTGTTTTTATGTAAGAAGTAATCATTCCCGTACTTCACAAAACCATCTTCGCATGTTTGCATAGTTATCTTATCTGTGTTCTATTTGTCCTTATTTTACCAACTTCTTAAATAATCCAAAGGCAAATTGTTCATTTTCTAAACTTTATCTACGGTTTCGATTTTAGGCAGCAAGTACTTTACAACCTTTCAAGAGTAAATCTATGTTCACTGCCCCACTAGAGATTAATTCATCAAGACAAGTTATCAGTCCTGATACATTGTGTGTTGAATTATTTGTGTCTAGATTAATTTCACCAACTTGTAAGTTTATCCAATAGATATTACTTGTGTTTGTTCCTATATATATGTATCCAACTTCGTTCTTCTCTTCACTCAAACATTTTTTTCACATAGCAACAAGGACAGAGTAGCTATGGCATCTGTTTACTCTCTTCTCACTTTCTCTGTGTGTCTCTTGGTTATATTTCAAGGATGTGTGGCACAATTTCAATTTGGTGGCCAGAGCGCATGGCAGAGCTCCCGTGGGCTTGGGCCCGGTCAAAGGGCGTGCCATTTTGAGCAGCTCAGTGCACTCGAACCAACAGGACGTGTCCAATCGGAGGCGGGTATAACTGAATACTATGAAGAAAGCAACGAGCAGCTCCGCTGTGCTGGCTTGTCAGCATTTCGGCGTATTATTGAGCCAAGGGGCCTTCGATTGCCTGTGTACTCCAATACACCTTCACTTGTTTACATAACACAAGGTCAAGTCAATTTACCAATTGTTTATAAAAGTTAATGTATTGAATATTGATGTCATCAATACTTACTGATGAATTTATCAAATGCAGGGAGAGGATTGCTAGGCATAATATACACTGGCTGTCCCGAAACCTATCAATCTTTCGAGCAACAGTTTGAGCAACTAGGACAAGCGGGAGGAAGCCCGACACAAAGACCTAAGGACGAGCACCAAAAGGTTCATCGCTTCCGCGAGGGAGATGTAATCGCAATTCCAGCCGGTGTCACTCATTGGTGCTATAATGATGGCGACGTCCCTCTAGTTGCCGTCACTGTTTCTGACACTAGAAATAGTGCTAACCAGCTTGAGCCAAGACATAGGGTATGATTGTAAATGAAACAAAAAATTTAGCTAATTATTTTTTAGATGGAAATTTTTTTATGCTTTAAGAAGGCTGAGAAAATACTAATATGTAACTAATTAAAAAATAATGGCAGGAATTTTACCTTGCTGGAAGACATCAGAGCAGTCAATCCTACCAAGAGATCCAAGAAACAAAAAACAATGTTCTTAGTGGCTTTGAAACTCAATTATTGGCCGAAGCTCTCGGAGTGAACCCGGACCTTGCTAGAAGGCTCCAGAGCCAAGATGACCAGAGAGGTGAAATAGTTCGAGTAGAGCATGGGCTCCAGTTGCTGAGACCCACTAGGAGCCAAGAGGAGCAGGAACAACCAGAGGAGTATGAGACTGAAAGATATCCAGGGGAGATATATGGACAAGGGAAGCCACAGTACGGAGGTAACTTCTCCAACGGTCTTGACGAGAACTTTTGTGCATTGAAGATCCGATATAATATAAATGATCCAAATCATGCTGATATCTACAACCCGCAAGGTGGAAGAATCACTACACTCAATAGTCAAAAGCTTCCAATCCTCAACCTTGTTCAGCTTAGTGCAACAAGAGGAGTTCTCAAAAGGGTAAGAACATTATTTGAAACATGTTGTTTATAATTAATGTGAATTCTTAGCAAATTAATTATACAAATGTTTGGTTATAATATACCACATTTTAACAAATTGTAGAATGCATTGCTTTCTCCTTACTGGAACATCAATGCACATAGCTTGTTGTATGTGACCGGTGGTCTCGGAAGAGTTCAAATAGTCAACCACCAAGGTAGGACAGTATTTGACGGCCAGCTTCGCCAGAGGCAGCTATTACTGATCCCACAGAATTATGCAGTGCTGGTAAAAGCGAACCAACAACAGCAATTTGAGTGGGTCTCGTTCAAGACCAATCATAATTCCATGGTGAACCAGCTTGTTGGAAAGGCGTCTACTATCAGAGGCTTGCCATTGGATGTGATTAGAGCTTCTTACCGCCTTTCAATTGAACAAGCTAGGAGACTAAAATATAATAGGAGAGAGGAGTTCACAATTCTTACTCCTTGGTACACCGGGACTTATGAACAGCAGAGTGAGGAATATGTTCCCCAGTATAAGAGAGATGCCGATGTATCCCTTGCTCAAGTAATAGATAATTAAGAAGAGTGCATAAACCCTATTAGGAAAGGGTTGTTTTGAATGTTTGACATGTAATCTCTTTCTTGTGTGAAACAATAAAAGTGGTGTCTGTTTTTCTCTTTCTGAATTTAGTTGTGTTGCCACATTTCACGTTTTCTACCTATCATTTTTCACGTTCTATTTCTGATATTTGCTTGTACCTGCTCTGTGGTACACTACTTGTTCAGTACCAAACATATCTGATAATTCATTTTTTTCATGTACACGTTGCATGTGTAGATTAGGCTATTTTTTTATTGGAAATAGTAAAGTTAATTCTTAGTCAAATATAATAGTTAATGTTGATTGTTGAGTCTCTCTACAATTATCATGAATGTACTAGTTCATGTTAATGTTGAATCTCTCTAGAATTAACATGATTTGTTCAATTTTACAATATCCATAACATTTTACTTTAAACTATATAATTTTTTTTATTTAAATACATAATTTTTGAAAATTAATGGAATTAATTGACTCCATTATCTTTTTGAAAACTTGGTAGTAGCTACCAAGGTTCGTGAGGGGGAATCAAACTCTCGACCTTTGGGTATAACAACTCTAGGACATCTTTCTAGCCAATTGTGCTACCTCCCCTTTCTCAATTGACTCCATTATCATTTACTGTATTTGCTTCTACATGTAGTATATAAATTAAGATGTTGTCATTTGTAATTTGTAAGAGAGTAAGAAAGTAAAATAATATTATTGATAAAAAAAAAAAACATTTTCCATAAATTTTTTTTTTTATTCATAAAATATATTAAATTTGCCACTATATTAAATCCATCCTATCAATTTGTCCACAGACAAAGCTTTTGAGTTTTGACAATTGATTGCGGATACAAGACTTGTCACTATATTTCCTAATAAAGGTGGCCTTACCGCGTCCGCTTTACGTGTAGTTATTTGGCATATTTAGTGAAGGCAATTATTTTATGATAGTCAAGTTTAGCTTAAACCGTCTTGGAGGTATTGTTAGCAGAATTGTGTTGGTTTCGTGATCTCAATCAGGGCGATTTTAAATATGGTTCAGACTTCAGAAACTCGACTGAGTTAGATTGAACTAGACCAGTTCAACACTTTTTTTTCTCAATGCCAAGCAATGTTTTAAAATACGATTTTGTTCATGCATGCAATACCTCCAAGACGAAGTGCGGACACATATGCGAATTTTAATGCAGATTTTAAAATAAAAATTCACTTGTGTGTGTATATATATTCATATAGTTAAATTTATTTCCACATAACCAATATGAAGTGTATCTTATCTTCATTCTATTATTAAGCACGTTGGGTGTCCGATCCGCCAACGGCTACGATTGAAAGATGAAACTTCAGATTTAATCTCAGTCCTACAATTACATAATTTGTCTTCTTTTAATTAAATGCATATGTTTTATGTATAAAAGTATAAATTTAGTTAAAAACATACTCACCACATGTGCTGCCACATGATATGTTACAATTAAAATTGAACAAAATCTGAAATTTAGCGATATATTTATCTATTTTCTTATTTCTTTGTTTCCATATTTCTCCTCTTTAATTGAGAAGACTCCACCTTCCATCTTCTTATTTCTTTGTTTCCTTTCTATATGGATCACAATGGAAATCAATTTATTTTTAGTTGCTTATTTCTCTTTCTTTGTTTCTATACATATTATTGTGGACAATTTAGAATATATTTCCAATATATAATATATTCTAAATTAGAAACAAAGAAGAATAAGAATATAAATTGGAAACAAAGAAGAATATAAATTGGAACGTGTGTGTGAATATATATTTTTCTCTTATAATTAATATGTGTGTGTGTATATATATTATATACATACACATGATAACATTTTTTATTTATGTTTTTTGATATCATATTATATGTCAATATTGAATTGTTGTACGAATATTTGATATTAGATTCGAATCGAGCTATTATTTGATATCATTGGTACTTAAAAATAAAGAATCATCAAATCATCAAATTGTTATCAGAGATCATGACTAAAGTTAATTAAAGATATAGAATCATATAAATTTTCTATTAACATCTGTCTTAATTTTTGGATAATTATTATTTTCATTGATATTTTTTTTCTTATAATATGCCCCCGTTGCAACGCACGGGTATGATACTAGTTGTATATAAAAAATATAATAATTTGGGATGGAATAGTAAAACTCCACATAATGCATATGAACTTTTGATTACATGTGCTGCATATTACATTTTTAATTCGCATATGCGGTCACATGCTCAAAACTGCATAGCATTCTGCGCACAGCTGCCGACTACATAAGCATATGCGGCCGCATTTTAAAACACTGATTACCAAAATCAAAACACGCAAGCTTAGATCAATACTTCATCAAAATAGTTGGACTCTAAAATTTCTTAAACATAGCACGTCAGACTCCATCATGACCGTTCAATTTACTTCTTCTTATCTATCTTGATCGCATGAGATAATTGTGTTGTATGTAATTTTAATGTTTTAAAAAATATCCATATATTTTCAAATTTACCACATAAAAATAATGGGTCCAATACCTCATATCTTTTATACCTCGTCATACTTTATATTTTATATCTTAATTGTTACAATCAAAATTGATAATCCGAACTGCTCAACATGATATTCATACTAAAATGTGCTTAGAGATGAAGTTTTATAAATTTTGAAATATTATTTTTTAAGATAGGTACGAAATCACTGTTTTTAATGGTTCAGAATCAGTGATTTTGTACATATCTTAAAAATTATAAAATTTCATCCCAACATATTTTAGTATGGACATTATGTTGAACAGTTTAGATCGATAATTTAAATTTTAAAAACAAAAATATGAAATATGAAACATGATGATATATGAAAAGCATGAGTTATCCTCCATAAAAAAAAATGTAAATTTTTTTCTAAATAAAATTCAAAAAACAATCCTAATTTAAAGAGTTTGGCTAGCATGACATTAGTGTCATTTCAACATATATAACATCAACTCTAAAACATATCAAATTGACTTCGAACGACTAATCAAAACCATTCAAATCGTTTTACATTATGAGTGATGCGTTTACATATAATTTTTTTTATATTTTCGAGTTATTTTAATATCAAATCAAGTGATAAAAATATTAAAAAATTAATGTATTAAAATTAACTTAAAAACTCACACATTTGACCGCTTAACTTAATACTAAATAAATTCGAAAAGTTATAAATTTTGCATGTAAACGCACAACTAATGAAATAGATCGATTTGAACAGTTTGAATTCACCATTTGAAGTCGATTTGATAGGTTTTAGAGTTGAAGTTATATAGGTTGAAATGACACTGATGTTATACTAGCCAAACTCTAATTTAAATAAAAAAAAATTAATTATAATACATGAATTGCAAATCTAACACGGAGAGTTATAATTCTCACCTTCCTAAAAAAACTCATATTCAAATTCTACAAAAATTAATCATCTAAAAGAAATAAATGTCGAGACTAATGAGAGTTCTTATTTAAAAAGAAAATATCATTTTAAAGTATATTTAAACTTTATCATGCATTCAATTGATATCTTAAAAAATATTATTCAAATTTCAAAATATTTATTTTATCTTGAACAAGTATACTTTAAAAAAAAAAAATAGAGAGCTTGATCTCGGGCAAATATTGTCGTCTCCAAAAATAAATAGCCACCATAAAAACATAGCAACACAAAAACAAGAAAATTACTTTTACCTATACATATGACTATAAAACATGATTTGGTCCATAGAGGGCTCGAGTATAAACAAACCGAACATACAATTTTTGCAAACCCCTTGATTATTGCCGAATTAACTAAAGAATATATGGTGGGTATGCAACCACCTCTTGCTAGCTAAATTTATCCATATCCTATAGAATCACTGACTGTTCTTGTTTTCTTTTCTTTGTTTTGATGGAACTGTTCTTGTTTTCTACTGGCAGCTTACGAATCGGGTGTGCCCAAAAGCGCCCAGCAGTTTGCACGCTGTCTCTAACAATTTCCCTAAATTGTTGAAATGAGAGATATTTGTTATAAAGTTCATTCTTGACTCCACAAGAGAATAAACTATAATTAATATAAGAGCAATAATATGATCAATAATTGAAGGCTATTGTATCAGGTATGACAAAAAAATACGAATACTAACCTGACCAGTACATAAAAGCCAAGCCAATTTGTTACACGAGTTGTTCTACTATTTCTAATACTTGACTTAGGAAAGGACTGCACTAAGGCTCCCTAATCTCCATTTTCAGAAAGAATGAATTTCAGTTCAGTAATTTTATATTTAACTGTACTCAGTAGGCTGAAAATAGAAATGAGACAACCAAAAGATTATGTGCTTCAGCTTTAATTTTGATCCCAATTTACCAAGGGATAAAGATTTCAGAAAATGGCTTTCCTAAAGTTGATACACAGTCTTATAAGCTTATCTGCTTGTCAAATCTGAAGTTAAAATTTGTGCATGTGCTGCCTGGGTTCCATTAATTATTCACAATTTGTCACAAAGCTCTCCTTGTGGACTAATAGGACTTTTATCTTAATTATGTTTTCTTCAACATTTATTGTCATGGAAATTGGGATGTCCTTATTGTGTCTAATAATTTTGGTACAAAACCCTCCTTGAAAGGAGTCAGGCTTAATTAAGGCAAATGTGGCCCTCCAAATTTGACTTAATGGCCATAAACCTTGGAACTCAATTTGGAAAAACTAAGGAATGAAAAAAACAAAAAAAAAATGAAGAAACAACTAGATGCAGGATTCATGAAGGGGCTTTGGAGTTGCTAGTTCCTAGTACACAGCTCTACAAGGAATTTGTTCATATTGTAGCATAGTCAGGCTTTATAGAAAGCAGCCGATATGCTTGATTGTGTTAATAACTTGATTGATGAGATGACAAGCAGGTCATTGGTGAAGGGGGACGTGATCATACGGGCTATGCATGCAAAATTGCTAAATGAAAGCATTGTTGCTTTCCTTTTTGGAATACAAGGATTTTGCTTACTATAAGAACAAATGAAATGAAAAGCAATTGCTTGACATTTAAAGTAGCTATGCTAATGGATCATCTTTGGTGTCAGCTTCATCTCTAACTAAACAGGTGGATTTCATTTCTTAATACGACGTCATCGAGTGATTCGAGTCCATGCTTCTAATAATAAAGAGCAACTGGGGCGAATCAATTTCTACTAATAGAAGAATATTACCTAAAATTTGTTTTTTTTTTTTTTAGAAAGTGGGTGATACCCAAATATTACCTAAAATTATAACCAAATATTGCAAAATAGGCCAACCCATCACCTTTATTAAATTATAAAGAGCATTATCGCAGAAAAAAAATGCCATAAATGATTCACCCTACTTTTTTTTTCTAATCTGCCTCTCTAAATTTCCGTAATTTCAAACAACCCCGGTTTTCCGCACCAAGTTAATTCTGTTGAACTCTAGTTACTCCCATAAAAAAGCACCAAATAAGTGAATAACGTACTATCACGCCCGGTCCTAGGACAGGGCACCCAGGGTGATGGCCCCGGACCCCAGGATCCAAAGGGCCTCAAAAAAAATTTAGTATATATATATAACAAAAAAATTATTTGTATATATTAAAAATAAATAAAATATTAGAAATCAAACTTTGTATATATAAAAGCTCTAAATTTTTCTATAAATAGGAATGATTTATTAGCATATTAATAAAAATATATATATGTGTATATATAAATATAAAGGTAAGGGTGTAAACGATCGGATATAGGTCGGATAGTGATCAAACCGTATCTTTATCCGTTATAATTTTTTTGAATACAGATGCGAATATGGATAGTCTCGGATACGGATACGAATCGGATATTAAATGTATACGAATACGAATCAGATATCGGATGGATATGAATATAATTCAAATAATTAAAAAAAATTACTAATATACATTCTAGTAAAACATAATATCTAATTATAGTTTTTTTTCATTCATTAATTAGATCTAATATTTTTCATAATAAATTTATTGGATACAAAACATATATTATATTACCAAAATATTAGTCACTATTCATCTCATAATGTTATATTGTTAATTAGAAAATATAAATTCAAGATCAATAATATTTTTTTCTAAGCATATAGGACAAAAAAACAAAGAGAGTCTTGAACCAACTACATTAACGATCATATATCAATACCATGCAACTAAAATATAAGTAAGAAATCATTGGTATTAACAAATCATTTCTTGTGGAGTAGAGGTGTAAACGGTCAGATACAGATAGTTACGAATAATTAATTATTAAATCGTATCCTTATCCGTTGTAACTTTTCGGATACGAATACAGATGCAGATACGGATACATATAGTTAATTATTAAACAATATCCTTATCCGTTATAACTTTTCGGATATAGATACAAATACAGATCAGATAATTTAAGTAATTTTCTGGATTCAGATCCGAACGAAATAGAATAATATCTGATTCATTTACACTCCTATATAAAGGACTCAAATTTTTATCCCGCCCCAATCTCAAAATCTTCAAGACCAGCCCTGCTATAATAATAATTAATAATTTCTCATCCCAGAAAGTACATAGTAAACCGACACGAACAGTAAAAAGTAAAAAGAAAATAACACACTAACCTCTCCTTAGCTTAGTCTGCCCGGTCACAGCGGCTGGCTTTTTATCAGTCACAGGCGTAACCTCCGACGCCGGCACATTCTCCACGGGCGGTAAGAGCACTGCATCAATTCCCTGCACGGAAATCCTTCCATCCGTATAGATATCCGGGTCAAACAGGTAAGCAGATCCCTCACCCGACCCGAACTTGACCGACCCATCCGCCTCCCTCGCCACCACCTTGTGCGGCAACCTCAGAGTGTCGTACTTTATCTTACCAAACCGCCTCACAGCATTGTACATGCTCTCCTCTGTCTGGTACTCTGGAATCATGTGGTAGTACATTATCTGCTCTGGTGCACCCGGCTCACTCAACTGATCTGTCGTCAATTTTGCCATAGCCTCATCATTGGGTGCTAAAACAGTCAGAACATAACCCTCTGAGAGAAGTCGTCCCATTTCAGTGGCTAAGGAGGTGAGATTTACTAAAATGTCAGCTAACTCATTATAGCCACCGTATAAGACGAGGGTTTGGATGAAGTCCTTCACTTGGCTATGCCCGTCAAAGTGGTGCTTCCCAGATCCTGGCCCCGGTGCGGGCGCCGGGGCAAGATTTGGGCCTGGTGCCATAGCTTCATAGATTGGTAATACTGGAGGAGAGCCAAGTGGAACAGGGGCTGCTGGTTTTTTCAATCGATGGGTCCGGGGATCCACTTCTGGCGCCCCAGTTGGAAGCACAGCAGATATGTCGGCTAGGCTTCTGCGCCGGTTGAAGTCTTGTTGTACTGACCGTGGTATCAGAAGCCGGTCGATCCCATGGATGACACCATCTGGGCGTAGAATTACATTTGGGTCTGAAATTGACCCGGCAGGAAGTTGGAGTTGTTCGCCGGTCAGAGTCAGGTGGGAAGTTGGTACCGAAAGAGTGCGCGAGTGGAGGCGGGATGGGATAATGTGGTAGAGGAGGAGGGCCTGAAGAGAGGGGAGGTTGCGTGGCTCAAGTAAGAACCGCTTGAATGCTGGATCAACTAGTCGATCTATGGCTTCATTTCTGGGAGCGAGGATTGTTATGTTCTGACGGCCAACAGCATCTTCTAGAGTTTGTAAGAGGAGAGCTTTCTCGACCAGCTCGGCAAGCTCGGTGTAATGCGAGTCAAGTAGAGCTACCAGAACAGAGTTGGAGTTTATACCGGTACCAATGGATGAACTGGTACCAGTGGTGGATGAGGACAATGTGGTACGAGGGAGTGGGTTTTCAGGCAATGCGGTGGCCATGGAGAGAAGTACAAGGAAGGCAACGCCGTAGATATGGCAATCCATGGCGCTGCTAGAGGAGAATTGAACGAAGTTTCTCGTGGCTGTTTTTCCTCACTTTCTCTGTAGCTCTTTCTTTCTCTCTCTCTCTCTGATTGCTATTAATTCTACTGCGGAGGAGGCTAGGGTTTGGATAAATTGAAGGAGAAGTGGAGATAGACTGGGGGCTGATGCTGGCTGCCTGGCTTCTCTTTTATTAATTAGGTTGTTTTTTCTGGGAAAGTTTGTTTATAGAGGAAGAAATGAAGGAAACCGGGTTTAAGAAAAAAATTTAGGAAGGTGTAAAGAAAGGGAGGAGCCGAGGAGAGCCGTTCCAAATCTACCGTCCAATCCAAATCAGATCAACACTTCCAAATATTTTGATTGATGAATAACCTGTTAAACGGATTTAGCTTATTAGTCAGTTTTGGACCCGATTAAATAATTGAACCCACTAAGCGTCTAAGCCTCATTTCACCTTCCGAAAAGTATCATAATAGAGAGTAATTAGAGACATTAAATAATTGGACCCGATTATTTATTTTTTCCTTTTCAATTATTTTTTTGGAGGAACGTTGTTATCCATTGATATCACCGTATTACCTGTTTCCATTAAGCAACAAAAAATAAATCTCTGCTTGCAATGTCCCGTTAATTGTAATTGGATTCGCACAGTATGCCTCTGGTACTATTCTGATATTTTATCTGCAGAACTTTGTTTCACTTGGCACATTTTCCATTTCAGTTGGGGTGTCTCAAGTCAACTTGACTTCACTTGTATAAAAACAGAAGATTTGTTGAATGAAACTTGATTTTTTTTTAAATCACTCTTTCATGTCATATTATAATAATTTTTTTGAAATCATATAATATGTCATTAATATGTTAGCCTAACATATTGTACATATGCTGAATTAATACACTTTTTGGAATATAATGTGTCATGTAATCTACTGTGAGATGAGGCTTAGACTTAGAGGGGGTTCAATTATTTAATCGGGTCCAAAACTGACTGATAAGTGATAAGCTAAATCCATTTAAATGATTATCCATCAATCAAAATATACGGAGGTGTTGATCTGATTGGATTGGAATATGGACGGTAGATTTGTCATCGGTGTCCGATGGCCATCGGAATTCGGAAGGGAGGGCCCCTCCGCGAAAGAAAAGCTTTCAAGAAAGACATGAAATATAAATAGTAAGAGACTCTGGGCTATATGCAAAAATTTGTTCGCCCGAGAAGGAACACGTGGTGGATTGATGGTGTAAGACTGTAAGTGACAGGCTGGTTTGGGGAATTATAATGGAATCGTCTGGTTGTCCGTTGATGCTAGATCGGGGACTGCATCGTTTGTATGTATTGACCTTTTTGTGGGTCCCATAACCATACTGCAGGGGCCTCGTAACGTGGCAAGATACAGGGATAGACTTCTATCTTTCGCTACACTAAATCTATCTGTTTAGACTAGATATATCTCGTGATCTAATGGGACATTGGGACTACAGCAGGATGAGGTGAATTACGGTTTTACCCTTGTGTACTTTATATTTACAGAAAGGGTAAATTACGTATGGACTGCTATTCCCGGTGTCTCCCCCCAAGGATACAATTGTGGTCCCATTTGTCATCGTTTATGGCTTGTAAGGAATATGTGAATTTGATGTAGAGAGGAAAATTCGATGAAAAGTTTAGGAGGTAAGTTTGTTGGAGTGTGTAGCTTTCTTCTGTTCTTTTTCTGCTTAACTTAAAAGGTACCATTTGATGAATGAACTGACGAATATACCCTTCCGGTCAAATTATAGAAATGATGACATCAAATGTGCAAATTTTGGCTCCAAAATGAAAGTCTGAAATCTGAATCATGGCGCGCCAAGATCTCTCTAGATAGTTCGGCCAGGTGTCAACGTGACAGAGTCAATGAGCGAATTCTATTTTTTAAACATAAAAAAAGGTTAAAGTTTTTCAAATATTTATGTTTCCTCTTAAATCTTAATACAAGTTCACTTTGATTTCCTTTGTTTTCTTCCATCCTTGTGTAAAAACAAGTTTTTCCAGTACGTGAATTTAAATTTGCTGTGTTAAAATATTTAATTAGATTTTTTTTTATATAAATTTTGTAAGTTTGAAAACTTTGACTCATTTTTATTTTTAAAAAAAATCGACTATGTTAATCTCCATTTTCATTGTACGGGTAAATTATTTTCTTCTATTAATAAATTACATAGATGTTGGAAAAAATGTTAATTTTATAAAATATTAAATTAGCAATGTGTCTAAAAACATAACATCATTTTGAAGATAACTATTGCAGGAATGTAAAACTTAAAATTACAGAATTCCATCCACAGATGAAATTAGAATTGATTGCAAGTGCATAGATGATATAAAATTGATTGAGAAATACTTTTTAAAATTGCAGATATGACAAATTAAAACTATATTTTAATTTTCCAGAGATAAAATGCTCTTAATCACTCAAGTAATAGTATTCAAGCATAGACCTTGCTTTCATTTTTATTTGTCAACTTGAAATTAGGTCCGATTCCGATATAACGAAGATAAATATCTGTTTGGAAGTCAATACACGTTCAAATTTCGATGTCATGCGGAAAAAAAGTATGCAAAAAATTGACCTTGGCAATCAAGCGTGACATCAACGCTTGTTAAATTTATTTGCTTTAAAATATAGTTCTGACCCTTTAATTTAGTGATAAAAGGAGGACATATGGAAGATTATGGATTCAAAATCTGAGCTTGAGATTTTTTTATAAACAATTAAATAAAAATTAATAAGCTAGACCTTTTTTTATAAAAAAAAATATATATATATAACCTTTTCATCTTAAATGTGTTCTAATTAAATCATTCTATAAAAAAAAAAGAAAATTAATTTAATTATGTGGACAATCTTTATTGATGTTAAAAATATTATAACCCAGATAATCTTTTGCTAATGTAGAGATTTTTTTTTTTGCTGGAGTGGGTGTTTATTTTTTAAATAAATTTTCAGTTAACTTCGATTTTCTTTTTTTGTTTATTATGAAAATTTAATCTGTATTTTAATATCAATAGGCAGGGGTGCAAACGGATCGGATAGTGGTAAAATCATATCCATATCTGTTTTTATTTTCCGGATACGGATCGGATATTAGACGGATATGGATCGGATATTAACCGGATACAGATACGGATATCTGCTTTTTATAATAGTGAATGACATAATTTTTTTTTAAAATACATATTAAATTATATAATATATATCTACTATTCGGATACGGATAATTAAAATTCAAAACCATATCCGTATCCGTATCCGCACGGATATTCGAATACGGAGTTGGATACAGTCGGGTAATATCCAACCCGTTTGCACCCCTATCAATAGGCGATATTTTTTACATAAATAAATTAAGGTATAGCCTTTCAAATTTTAAATAATGTCTATAAATAACTCTTTCAGAATTATTTTAACCTATGATCTCTACACAAAATGTGTTATTTTTTATCACTAAATCAAAAACTATATTTTTTTTTTTATCAACCGACGGAACTAAATCTCTCGATAGTAGATGATAATTTATTTCAGTTCTCTGGATTAGATGAAACTCTTCTTTGTCATTTCTTATTATTTATTTTTTTAAAGTGTTTCAGTTTGATGTTCACACGTTTGGCATCAAAAGCGAAAAATGAAAAAAAGGTTTGGTATTTGGTAGACATATTCTATAAACCTAACCACTGTGTATTTTACACAATACAAGTTATATCTTGATGTAATCCATAATATAATATTTCACGGAAATAGAGAAATTTTCCTTTTTGAAATCAAGCAAAAAAAATATAGAAGTTTTCACCAATCAATTCTTCATAATTTAAGAAAATAATGGAAGTAGACACTTCCTATTATTTGACACGAGTAAAAGAGTAATCACTGGCACATTTATTAGTAATTAAAAGTTTAAAACTAAACGTAAGAGGTCATTTAGACCAAATGAAAGTTGGGAAGGAAAATTTTAATCTAAAAAATAAGATACACATATTGAAATTATTCTTAAATAATATATGTATTATTCTTGTTTATCACTTTCTCAAATTATTTCGAATTTGACGAACAATGTACTATCTATCTCATATTATTCCTAAAAACTACGATTTTTGGTTCGTGTTGTTATATGTTTTGTTGATTTTTTTTTTCTTTTATTTTAGTATATTGAGTGTCTGCTTCGGTTATTTTTCGAATTATGTATGTTTTAATTTTTTTTAATTACGTACTTAGACCTCGCCAATTATTTTCAAATCACGGACTTATTACTATGTCCAATATGCTTGATTTTATACTAAATTAATTATGAAATTTAAAATTTGATATGTAAACACATAACTTACAGAATAGATCAGTTTTAATAATTTAAATTCGTCGTTTGAAGTCAATCCGATAGGTTATAGAATTAAGCTCATTAAAAAATTTAGCGAGCTTAAAAACAATCTAGATCTACTCTTTAAATGTAATAGGATGTGAATTTTGTGAGCCTTCTTCTATTGAAACTTGAAAAACAAAAAAATTGTGAATGAACATAGCTAAATAAACCGAATTAAAACATAATCTAATTAAGAATTAGTCTTTAATTTAATAAAAAAATATATCTTTAGTATGAGAGACGCATGTTTTAAATTCAGACGGAGTCACATAAACATTTAAAAAAAAAAAATCAGATATCTATTTTTTTCTTAGAAAAATAGACATAATCTGGTTGACCATCTCTGGAGAAACTAACCCAGCCTCTCCAGTTCTTGAAACGGGCCGCTATGAAGTCGCATTAAATTTATAAAATTAGACAGCCACTTGTGTGTATACTGTATACATACATACATACTGTTTTCATGTGATTACAATTGGTACGATCTAGATTTGTCAAACTTTCAGAGGTCATCTTGAGATTGGATTCGAGGAAGTCGTCGGTGGCCTTGGGTCTAAAATAATGTGCGTATTAATTAGACTATAAAGAATAAGAAAGCTTGATCAGCATAATTAAAAAAATGTAGATGTTCCCACCGATTCTTTAATTAATAACATTGCCTTCAATATTAATTATAAGAGGGATTGCTCATAATCATTAGTGTGAGATGGTGCTAATTTTTTATTCATACTAAAATTAACAAATATTAAACCGTTAAAAATATATTTAAAATCATCTTAATTACATGCATATGAAAATAATAAATCATGAGATTTGAACTTCATTGTGATAATCATCAAAAGGGGGTTAAATTGTCAAAATTTGATTCGTGATTTTGATAGCTCTTAATACATATTGAAATTAAATTAAATCATGTCAATTTTTGTGTATACATATTGCATAATATATAAAAGAGGAGGGTTCAAATGCATCCAAATTTTTGTGCATCCAAATACACCCTATCCTTTTTCTCCGTTTTCAAAGTCTGAATAGTCAATCTGAACCGTTAGATGCGATCTATATATTAAGATGTGCTTGGAGACCAAATTTTATATTTTTTGGAATTTTTTACTATTTATTAAGCCACTTTGAAAAATCGTTGATCCAATGGTCCAGAAAATGTAAAATCAGCGATTTTCAAAGTGACTTAATAAATAGTAAACAAATTTCAAAAAATATAAAATTTGGTCTCCAAGCACATTTTAATATATAGATCGCATCTAACGGTTTGGATTGACTATTAGGACTTTGAAAACGGAGAAAAAGCGGCCATTTTTATTAATACCAAAAAAAAAAACATTTTTACTAAAATAACCTGAAAATTGGTTTTTTTTTTAAATCTAACCAGACCGCCAGGATCACTGGCGGTCCACTTCCATACCAGACCGCCAGGGATCTGGGCGGTCCACTATGGACCAGACCGCCAGTGATCCTGGCGGTCCACTATGCTGCATATAACCCTCTCTCTCCAGCACACAGTATCATATTAAACCACAGAGAAGAAAAATTTTGGCGATTTTGGCGATTTTGAAGCGATTTTAGGCGATTTAGAGGCGATTGCTACAGGTATTTTATTTTTTATTTAATTATTTTCTGTTTAATTTTTAATTAATAATTATTATACCCGCAGTCTGTAAATACTATAAATTAGTCTTTAATTAATGTTATAATTAACTTTTAGTGCGGGGCTATACCCGCAGGCCGGGGCTATACCTTTTAGTGCGGCTGGGGCTGGACCTTCTAGGGCTCCCCCTGCTAGACATTCAGGTTATGACAATTCGGCTTATGACAGCCAGGGGTACCACCACTCCCCTCATGACAGCCAGGGGTACCACCACTCCCCTCATGACTACCAGGGGTACCACCACTCCTGTCGCCACATTCAACGATACCACAGCTTTTGAAGAGGCTGACATTAGTTTCTTTGGTCCTCGTGTTGTATACAATCATGAACTTGCCCCAGGGCAAGTCTATACCAACATAGATGAACTTGTAAAGAAAATCTATGAAACTTATGTTCACGGCAACTGGGAATGTATATTACAAAAAAGGGAATACAAAAGATTGGTTGTGATATGCAAAAATGCCCCTCGTTGCGAGTTTCGCCTTTATGCAACCCCTGCGGGTTCGGGGGAAGCATGGATAATTAAAAAGTGTGAACCACCTCATACATGCAAGTCTGCGTCCACAAGGACAGACCATTCAAATCTGACAGCATCACTAATTGCCGATGCAATTGAGGCAGACATTAAGTTGGACCCATCGATGAGCATCAAGGCGGTGGCTATGGCCGTCAGACACAAATACATACATGTAATCCCAAAATATAACAGGTTGTGGAGAGGTCGTGAACTTGCGATTTGCAGAATATTCGGTAGTTGGAAGGATTCATACGACTATCTGGCACCATTGCTCCAGGCTATGGCAAGTACAAATCCCGGCACTGTATTTCAACGGTGGCATGGCCCCATTTATGACAAGAATGGAGTACTAATAGAGGGAGTTCAACAATTCAAGGGCATAGCATGGGCTTTTGGTCCTTGTATCCAAGCTGTGCCATTCATCAGACCCGTTATCAGCATTGATGCATGCTTCATGTCTGGCCGTTACGAGGGGAGGCTACTGATAGCATGTGCATATGATGCTGAGAACCAGCTGTTGCCTTTGGCGTTTGCAATTGTTCAGAAAGAGGATGGTGAGAACTGGGGATTCTTTATGCAGTTTTTAAGAAGACGGGTGGTTGGGCCAACAAAGTTTTTCTCTGTAATATCAGACCAGCACAAAGGAATAAAATATGTTTTTGATCGTGAAGAATACGGTTGGTCAACACACACTGGCGAGTGTGTGCACAGGTTGTGTATGCAACACGTTGCGGAGAACCTTAGCAAGGCAACCGGACACGATACATGGGTCCTAGAAACATTCAGACGTAATTGCAAAAAGAAGAAGCCGAGAAGGGTGGAAGAGATGAGTAGAGAATTTGCAAAGGTATATGTTTGTTGATTGTTTACATGTCTTATTGTATGTAGTATATGCAAAGAGATGAGTAGAGAATTTCCTTATTTATATGTAGTATATGCCGAAAGAAAATCTCTACTTAATGAAGGTGGGCAAAAATAACCCCAGAGATGTCCAAGAGCCACCAGCATATGAGAAAATATTTCAAGCACGTGATGGAGGTTACCGTTGGGGAATTATGACCACCAACGGTTCTGAATCACTGAATGCAGTCTTCAAGGAGAGCCGGACGTTGCCTGTGGCTGCAGTTGTAGAAGACACTTTCTACAAGTTAAATACCTGGTTTCAGGAACGGCGTGCTAAGGCCGCAGAATTAATAAGGATGAACCAGTCATTTTCAACAAGGGTGGAGGAGAAACTCAGAAAACATAGGAACAAAGGTGCAACTATGACCGTGATCCCGATGGGTAATGATGGTACAGAATTCGAAGTGAACAATTCAAATGAGTACGTTCCTTCCAGCCGTAGACCAGATGGCACTATGGAGTTTGTGAAGAGGGCTTTCAAGTACGTAGTGCAATTCCGAGAGGCAAGAGAGGTGACCTGTACATGCCAAGGACATATCCACCATATCTCCCTTCAGCTCACTGATGTGTCCAAATGGTATGGTAAAAAGCTTCAGTACAACGATGTACTTTTTAAACCTTTAATACGTGTTTGAGTTGAATTGCAAGTGCACAATTCTATCAAAGTAGTATTTGGGGTGTCGAACCACAGGGAGTACGATAAAAACTTAGTTTAAACTTTAGTAATAAATTTCAGAAAATAAAAGGAAAGTAAAGTGCAACAAAAGTAAATTGGGGGGGGGGGGGTTTGTTCTAACAATTCCTAAATTTGGGTTCAATACCCGAATAGAGAGTTTTTAAAACAATAAGAGTAAATGAATGAAAGAAAGATTAGATTGCTTTCTAGATGAGAAGATCTAGGGGTCTTTGGTCTACATTCCCTTGCTAACTATATCTATTCGGTATTTGTTTAAGTTCATGTATGATTTGATGAGGTTTCTAACCTAATATGTCATTAAGGGTCACTTTCGTGAATTAATAACGTGTCTAAGTAATTCGGACTTCACGGTTAGGTCCTTCACCCTAGCTACTTAGACCATAAGCTCTTGTTAGTCTCTCCTCTCCTCAAATATTGATACTTCACGATTAAGTCCTTCATACCAATACCCGATTCAATTTGAGATGTCCTAATTAGGGTTTGCCTTCACGGTTAGGTTCTTCACCAAATTCCTAACCTTAATTTCTATAGTTCTGGTTTAGATCACAAATTGGTTACAATCCTAATCTAAACCTAGGGTATTTGCATTCATAAATGGTACTCTCCTCTCGTCCTAACTTCTTTGGATCCTTTGACAAAGAGATACCAAAGCGGGACTACAGCGATTTCAAGTACTAATTATGTAATTAACACAAATGATAAATCACAGAAATTAACATCAAATCCCAATAAAACAATCATAACAAAGACAAATAACCGAATAAGATACAATTAAACAAGTTCATGCATTGACCTAAACCCCTAGAGAGAGGACTACTTCCTCATGGAGAGATCCATTACAAAAGTTGGCAAAGTAAGAAGAAATGAAATAAAGGAAATAATTACACCCTTTGACAAATTAAAAACCTCTATCTTGCCGACTTCTTGCTCAGGAAACCCTTCTTCTCCTTGCTTGAAAGCTTTCCTTTTCTCCAGAATTTATCGCTAAGTATTGTGTATAGAGAGAGAATGAAAGAGATAGCGATGTGTCCCATGGAGAGAATGAACCCCCTCTTTTATAGCCAAGGATCATGCCCAATTAAGAGCCTAGAAAGTGGAGTTAGTGGGTGCTATATCTGGATTGTTTCCCAGGATGCATTGTCCTCATTTGGCTGTAAAACGCGTCCATGAAGTGCCAAAAATAGAAACCGTGTTGAAATCATTTAAATTTGGCTTTTCTGCGGCTCCAGTGCGGATGGCCGATCCGCACTGCGGGTGGTCTCACCCGCATTGGCTCCAAGTTTCCTTATTTAATTTCTGCGAATTAGTTGAATGCGGATGGCAGTGCGGATGGCTGATCCGCACTGCGGGTGGATTCTGCTTCTCTGAAGGACCTGAAAATTGGCTAAGTATTGAGTGCGGCTGGGCTCATCCGCACTGCGGATGGAAGTTCATCCGCACTAGGCTCGGACTTTTTTTCTGCGCTGCGCTTGGATGTTGGAAATGCGGCTAAGTACTCAGTACGGCTGCTCTGATCCGCACTGCGGATGACTTGGTCCGCACTGGAGGGTATTTTCGCCATTTTTCATCATTTCCTGCAACGAAAAGCCAAACAACCGCAGTAACTTGATTCTAGGTGTATTTAAATCATTTTATATTAAAAATACAAGATATTTGAGGTTGTTTTACGATAAAATCTAGATCAAATGTGTATATAATTTATGCTTATCAAAATCCCCCAAGCTTGAACTTTGCTTGTCCTCAAGCAATACTTGGAACACAATTCAATCTTTAATTTAACCCTCATATCAAATATACATTTCTTCCAAAAAATTCTAAGAAAAATTTGTATGATCTTGACAAAAGTTAGAAACCCTAACGTAAATCTTTGCAAATCTAAAATTCAACCCTTGGTTAATCATAAAATACCCCACAATTTGCTTACTCTAACTTTTATTTCCTTAAAGACTTAGAATTTGTAAACCTAGAACATCTAAACTCATTATGAAAACTTCATACTTATTTTGCGAAAATTCTTTAAAAAAATCCCCCAAGCTTGGAACAAGCTTAGGCTAGAAATTCGAGGACTTTGTGTGTTGAAATTTGCAAAATTCCTATCTTCTTTTGTTGCTTTTTATCCTATGACACTATAATTCTTTATCCTTAGAACAAAACCGGTTAGTTATAAGTGGTTAACCATACCCAACCGTTTTTAATTCAAAAGTGCATTTTGCATTGCTCTTGGTTTAACCCGGTCACTTTATCGGGCAAACTAGCGGAGCAAAGTGTCAATGATTCATTGCTACAAGTACGTCATGTCGCCGTAACATAAGCAAGCGGAATCTCTTTTCTAAAAATTTTAAATTTTGAACAATTTTTAAATATTTTTGCAAAATATCATGAATACACACATCCTTAGGCATTAAATCATACCTATGGATATCCCGATCTTTCTAAATTTATTTTTTCACAAACAAGTTGTATTTTCAAAAACAAATTTAAATCCCTAAGTTTTCATTTTCGTAAACCTTTATTTCCATAAAGTTTTTCGCCAAAGTATGAGGTTATTTCTAATCATTCCAAGGGTATTCCTAAAAATTCATAAAAATTCGCACTAAAATTTCTAATATTTTGTCAATCACTCAAACTTATCAAAGAAATTTCTTTTTGCCAATTTTTAACACAGAAATTAAACATGATTTTATACTTTATGCATTTTCAAACAATTAAGTCCAATTATGCAAGACTCTATTTTTCATAACTACATAAAACATCTTGACAAATTTGTAATCTCAAGCAATTAA
This sequence comes from Carex rostrata, assembly GCF_964058835.1. Taxonomy (NCBI): domain Eukaryota; kingdom Viridiplantae; phylum Streptophyta; class Magnoliopsida; order Poales; family Cyperaceae; genus Carex; species Carex rostrata. The sequence continues at coordinate 7,665,184 of NC_135925.1, forward strand.
GTTCAATTTCACAAATTCTACTCAAGGTCAAGTAAAAATATAGTTATGAATCCTAAAATTCTGAAAATAAACACACAAAAATTAAACATGCATGCAGATAAGTTATGCAGATAAGTTATTCCCATCCCCCAAGCTTAAATTAAGCATTGTCCCTAATGCATAAAAATAAACAAAAGTAAATGGGAAGAAATATGATAAACGGCCCGGGATAAAGGTGGTGGTGGGTGCGATCAATCCTCCGCATCCATGTCATCCGCGGGCTCCTCCTCCTCATCATCTTGATCCTCTTGTTGAACTGCAGCCGCCTCTTCTTCTTGTGCAGCTTGAGCTGCCTCTTCCTCAGCCCGTTGTCTTGCCAATTCGGCCTCCATCCGTCTAGCAGCCCTTCTTTGGTATGGCGGTGTCGGTGGATCTTCTTCATAGTTAGGATTGGTGCTCATGAATCCCTTACGGGCGTAGTGGTAAGCTGCGGCGGCATGTGTCTCCACCTCATCCATACGGTGATCAAAGGCATCCATGCGGTTGTTGATGTTAAGGTTGAGGTTGGTGATGGATGTTTGCATGGATTGCATCAACTCCCACATTTGCTGCATTGTTACACCTCCTTGTGCAGCTGCATCGGGTTGGACTTGTGGTTGGGCATGGGGAATAGCCGGTGGCGCTGGTGGTAGTGGCTGTTGTGGCTCAAGGGGAGGGTCGACTATCTTCCATGTGGCATAATCCAACGGGTCGAGGTTGGTTTGGAGAGGCAAGCGGTGCAAGATTCTTTGCACTCCCAGATTTATCCATGCCTCTTGTTCATTATCATACCGGAGAAGCCGTGCTCTTACCAACCCCTCAAGGTCCACAACTGTGTAACCCGGTACCACATCATCGCCCGTTGGTATTTGAAGTGCCCGAGCAATTTTTGTAATAATTCCCCCAATCCTTACGACACCGCCCGGTTGAATGTTGTTAGCCACTGTTTTGAAGTGTTTTGCCAAGTTGTAGGTGATGTGTGGCATATACATCATCTCTCCATTATTGCGCCTAAGCATGCTGCAAATATAGGTCATATCTCCCTCGTTGAAGACCGAAGCGGTCTCCCCTCGGGCAAAAAGAGTATGAGAAAGTACCCTTTGGAGATAACGAATCGCTGGGTGGGAGATGTTCTTAACCCGCTGATCATTGAGGACATCATGCATGGTCAGGAGGCGGAATTGGTGCTCATTCATATCGGGGAAGAACCCGATAGTAGTTCGCATCTGATCCACATTTGCTCGGCTTAAATTAAACATCTCCAGCAACTCGGTGGTGTGTACGGAGACATAGTAACCTCCAAGGTTGAAGCTCATGGTTCTGGAGGCCCGATCGAACTCATAGGAAGAGAGGAACTCGATTGTGATGGCTCGGTATGTGTCAACCTCTTCACATAGGAAGTCCCACAGTCCAAGGCGGTCGGTGAGCATGTGAACCGTGTCAGTCAGCCCCAACTGTTCAAGAGCAAACGGGCAGATCCATCGGGATGGTTCGAGAGTTTGACGGGACTCAAGCGCCATCTTCCGGAGTTGTTGGTTGGAGTTCAACTCCATGGCGGGTGGATATGAAGGGGTTGGGTTGCTTGGTTGTCCTTTGCCCTTGCCGGACCTTAAACGCTTGGATGCCCTGGTTGCCATCTTACCTGTAATATACAATTGAGAAAAGTTAAAAATTACGAAGAATTTGATGTAATTTGATGAAATTTGGGGTCAGTGCGGGTCATTTACATCCGCACTGCGGGTCATCTCACCCGCACTGGGTCTAAATTGGCAAAGTTATGGTTTTCCCGAGCCTGGTGCGGATGAAAACCCATCCGCACTGCGGGTGGTTGATCCGCATCGGGTACTTGGTCAATTTCTAGGGTTTTACAGGGTTGGTGCGGGTCATTTCATCCGCACTGCGGGTGGCTGATCCGCATCGGGGTTGATTTTCACTGATTTTACCAATTTTGGACGATTTCTTTGATTGTTGGTACCATTTCACAGATCTAACTACAAATAAATAAAATTAAGGATAAGGAGAGATCAAACCTCGTTGTAGATCGCGAAAATTGCAAGTAAACCCGAAGAAATCCGAGTTTTCACGAAGAACGGCTTGAGAGAAGTGAAACTTCGGTTTGGGAGAAGAAAAAGGGAGAAGGGGGAGTGAAAAAGAGTAGAGAAGGGAGAGGAGAAGAAGAAATAGGTAGAGGGAGGAAATTTTAGGGTTTAGAAGAGAGAAAATCTGGTTTATAGATGGAAATACGAAAGGGCGCGAAGAAAACGGGGTGGTTAGGTTTAAAGAGACGCACTGGTGCGGATGGGCCCATCCGCACTGCGGGTCCCCCATCCGCACCGACAAAATTTTTGAATTTTTCGCAAAAAGAAGAAAACTTACCTCTGGTGCGGCTCATCCCATCCGCAGTGCGGGTGCTCCATCCGCACTGGGGAAAATTTTCGCAGTTTTTCGTTGGCATGACCCTCCAATGTTAGTGAATTGCAAATTTGTAAAATTGGTAAGTAAATTAAGTAAAAAATAAATTGCAGAAAGTAAAGAACCTTGGGTTGCCTCCCAAGAAGCGCTCAATTTTACGTCGTGAGCTCGACATGATTCGTGCTCACTATTGAGTGTGTAGGTCGACCAAGCGAATCCTTTCTTTTTCGCCTATTGGACTTGCATGATTGAAATGTTTGAGGCGCTGTCCATTAACCTTGAATGGTCCACTTTTATCGCTCAAAATCTCAATTGCGCCATGGTTGAACACCTTTATTACCTTGTATGGTCCTGTCCATCTTGATCTCAACTTTCCCGGAAAGAGTCGGAGTCTTGAATTGTACAATAAAACAGTATCTCCCTCCTTGAATTCTCGCCTTATTATGCGTTTGTCATGCCACCTCTTCGTCTTCTCCTTATATAGCTTGGCATTTTCGTACGCATTGAGGCGTAATTCCTCCAATTCGTGTAGATTGAGGATCTTTTTCTCACCGGCGGCCCTTATGTCGAAGTTTAGGGTTTTTATCGCCCAATAAGCTTTATGCTCAAGCTCAACCGGCAAATGGCATGCTTTTCCATACACAAGTTTGAAAGGAGTCATACCTATAGGTGTTTTGAAAGCGGTCTGGTATGCCCACAGCGATTCGTCCAATTTGAGTGACCAATCCTTCCTTGATGTATTCACCACCTTTTGGAGGATGCTCTTTATCTCCCGGTTGGATACCTCCACTTGCCCGCTTGTTTGTGGATGGTACGGCGTGGCCACCTTGTGCTTGACTCCATACCCATACTTGAGTAGTAGAGCGTCAAATTGGCGGTTGATGAAATGAGATCCGCCATCACTTATCACCACTCGGGGTACTCCAAATCTAGGAAAAATAATCTTTTTAAAGAGTTTTCTTACCACGGCGGAGTCGGCGGTTGGGCTAGCTACGGCTTCTACCCATTTTGATACGTAATCCACTGCTACAAGTATGTACTTGTTGTTGCAAGAACTTGGAAAGGGACCCATAAAGTCGATCCCCCAAACATCAAATAATTCGACTTCTAGTATAGAGTTTAAGGGCATCTCATGTCTTCTAGATATGTTCCCGGTTCTTTGACATTTGTCGCACCTAAGCACATACTCCCTTGCGTCATGGAAAAGTGTGGGCCAAAAGAACCCGGCTTGAAGGACTTTGGCGGCGGTTTTGTCGGTTGAAGCATGTCCTCCATAGGCGGATGAGTGGCAACAATGAAGAATTTGTTCGGTTTCTTCTTGAGGTACGCACCTTCTATGGATACCATCCACTCCTAACTTAAACAACAACGGTTCATCCCAAAAGTAATATTTCGCATCCGACAAGAATTTTTTTCGTTGTTGAAAAGTTAGACAGGGAGGTATTATGTCACATGTAAGGTAGTTGACAAAATCCGCGTACCATGGTGCCTCGAGATTGATGACTGCATAGAGTTGTTCATCTAGGAATGAATCGTCGATGGGCATGTCTTCCTCCTTAGATTCAATGGTGATGCGTGATAGATGGCCTGCCACCAAATTTTCAGTCCCCTTCTTATCCTTTATTTCTAGGTCGAACTCTTGGAGTAGGAGAATCCATCGGATTAGGCGTGGTTTGGCATCCTTTTTGTTTAGAAGGTATCGGATTGCCGCATGATCGGTGTACACAACCACCTTGGATCCCACCAAATAGGGCCGGAATTTGTTAATAGCGAATATGACGGCTAAGAATTCTTTTTCCGTGGTTGTGTAGTTCATTTGTGCCTCATCTAGGACCTTGCTCGCATAATAGATCACATGTGGCTTGTTGCCGATCCTTTGCCCTAGCACGGCCCCAACGGCGAAATCGCTTGCATCACACATAATCTCGAATTGCACCTCCCAATTTGGTGGTCGAAGAATGGGGGCTGAGATTAGTGCCTTCTTGATCCTATCAAAAGCATCTACACAAGGCTTATCAAAATTAAATTCTGTATCTTTCATGGTTAGATTGGTAAGAGGTTTACAAATTTTAGAGAAATCCTTGATAAACCGTCGATAGAACCCGGCATGCCCTAGGAAACTTCTCACATCCTTCACACAAGTCGGATATGGCAGCTTCTCTATCACTTCAACATTTGCTTTGTCGACCTCCAAGCCTTTGGAAGACACCACGTGCCCTAGAACAACCCCCGTTTGCACCATGAAGTGGCATTTCTCCCAGTTTAGTACTAGATTAACCTGTTCACAACGTTCTAAAACTTTGGTTAGGTTAGATAAGCAATCATTAAAAGAGGTACCAAAAACTGAAAAGTCATCCATGAAAACCTCCACGGAATTTTCTAATAAATCCGAAAAAATAGCCATCATGGCTCTTTGGAAGGTTGCTGGGGCATTGCATAGACCGAACGGCATCCTTCGGTACGCGAACGTGCCATAGGGGCAGGTAAAAGTCGTCTTCTCTTGGTCTTCGGGGTGTATGGGGATTTGGAAGAATCCGCTGTACCCATCGAGGTAGCAAAAGTGTGTGTGATTGGCTAGCCGTTCGAGCATTTGATCCACGAATGGTAGAGGAAAGTGATCTTTTCGTGTTGCATTGTTGAGTTTTCGGTAATCGATGCACATCCTCCACCCGGTAACCACCCTTGTGGAGATCATTTTGTCATTGTCGCCTTTTACCACTGTTGTGCCTCCCTTCTTTGGAACTACATGCACCGGGCTTACCCATTTGGAGTCGGAGATCGGGTAGATGATCCCGGTGTCAAGTAGTTTGAGGATTTCCTTCTTCACCACCTCCTTAAGATTCGGATTGAGCCTTCGTTGAGCTTCAATGGTGGGCTTGTGGTCATCCTCCATTAGGATCCTATGCATGCAAAGGGATGGACTTACCCCGGTTAAGTCATCGATTGTGTATCCGATCGCCTTCCAATGAAGCCTTAGTTCGCGTAGAAGCTTCTCGGTTTGTTCTTTGTTGAGCTCGGAATTGACAATCACCGGGTAGGTTTCGTCTTCCCCCAAGTATTCATAGCGAAGGGTAGGTGGTAGTGGCTTGAGTTCGACCTTCGGTGCACCGGAATTGGTCGAAACTTCACAAATCTGAGCTGAAATGGCTGAGTGCGGGTGGCTGATCCGCACTGGATGGTCAGTGCGGACGCACTGGGCTATGGAAGTTGGTTCTGCAGCTTCAGGGAGCTCAGTGCGGATCACTTCATCCGCAGTGCGGGTGCTCCATCCGCACTGGGAAGTATTTTCACCATTTTCGTCGTTTTGAGACCCGGTTTCTTCTAGATCTGGGTCGAGTTGTTCCTTCACCATCTCTTCCTCCTCATGAGTAGCTAAAATGGAATCTAAAACATCCAATCTACAAATAGAATCATTGTCATTTGAAGGGAATTTAATGGCATCAAACATGTGAAAATTTACCTTTTCGCCTCCAATGTCAAAGGATATTTTGCCTTCTTTGACATTTATGTTTGCATCGGCTGTGGTTAGGAAATCCCGTCCCAATAGGAGAGGAGTATGGGTATCCTCCTCCATTTCAACTACTACAAAGTCTACCGGGACGAAGAACTTACCAATCATAACAATCACATCTTCCGCAATCCCCTCGGGGTAGCGTACCGTCTTATCGGCTAGTTGTAGAGACATTCTTGTGGGTTTCAAGTCAGCAAGTTTTAGCCTTTGATAGACGGTCTTTGGCATAAGGCTCACACTTGCACCCAAATCACATAGGCACCTTTCGAATTTGGTATCACCAATTATACATGGAATTGCAAAACTCCCGGGGTCCTTCAATTTAGGAGGTAACTTGTTTAAGAAAAGAGCGCTACACTCCTCATTAAGAGACACCGTACCTACTTCCTCAATTGATCTCTTGTTGGATAGTATGTCTTTCAAGAATTTTGCATAAGCGGGCATGTGAGTAATTGCCTCGGTAAAAGGGATGGTGATATTCAATTTCTTGAGGTGTTCTACGAATTTGGCATATTGTTGGTCAAGTTTGTGCTTTACTAACCTTTGAGGGAAGGGTATAAACCTATGTGGTGGAATATACTTAGGAGTTTCAGTAGGTTTTACCTTGGCCGGGTTGGAATTACCCGGCTCTTGAGATTCTTTTGATGCCGGTGTTTCCGCATTGAGAGGAGCTGGGGGTGGTTGTGCTTCCTTTGGTGGTTGTTGCTGCTCTTCAATGATGGGCATCTTGGGTCCTTCGTACTCCGTGCCACTCCTCAAGGTTATCGCTTTTGCGTGCTCCCTAGGGTTGATGTCGGGCTTGCCTGGTAGTGTGCCTTGTTGTCGAAAGGATGAAGATGCTTGTTGTGCTATTTGTGTTTCTAGCATTGAGGTCTTGGTATCCAAGAGCTCAAACTTCGTCTTCAATTCTCTCAAGGAATCCGAAAAATCCGTGTTGGTGTTCCTTTGATATGCTATGAAGTCACTTTGTTGGGTCACCAAGCCTTGTATCATCTTTTCTAGGTTGTTATTTTGGGAGGCTCCTTGATACGAGTTTTGGTTGGATCTGTTTTGGTATTGATTGGAGTTGTCGTTTTCGGGCCTCCACTTGAAGTTCGGATGGTTCCACCTATTGTTAGGGTTGTAAGAGTTTGAATTGAAATTGTCATTTTGTCTAACCTTATTATAGATCGGGTCATTCCTCTTATCGCCTTGGTTATAGAACATGGCATTCGCTTGTTCTACCTCGTCACCTTCAATAAGGACTTGGCACTCGGCAGTGATATGAGTTGCCTCTCCACATATGCCACATGGAGCCTTTTTCGTCACGGATTTGGCATTTTGCACTTGTGCCATTTGGTGTTGTAAGGCCTCCACTTGTGCTCTCAAGGCGGTAACCTCGTCGACTTTCAGGATGCCCGGTGTGGTTTGGGCTCGTCCCCCTCGCTCGGCCGTCCATTCCCTTTGGTTGATTGCCATATCTTCAATCATTGCCATAGCTTGTGCCGGATCCATTCGTGACATGTTACCCCCTGCAGCTGAATTTAAATGAGTTTTAGTAGCTATTGTGCAACCCCCATAAAAGAATTGAAAGAGCAACCACATGTCAAGGCCATGGTTAGGGCATAAGCGTTGGAGCTCCGCCCATCGGTCCCATGCCTCGGTTAAAGACTCCCCCTCGGCTTGCTTGAACGTTGTGATCTTTGTCCGAAAATGTTGGGTTTTGGATGGAGGAAAGTATTTTCCTAAGAATAACTTTTCCATGTCGTCCCATGTCTCGATATGGTCCCGGTTGACGGTTCGTAGCCATGTTCTTGCATTGTCTCGGAGGGACAAGTGGAAGCATTTGAGTTTTAGGTTGTCTAGATCATCTCCTTCTCGCGCAAAAGTGCCGCAATGCTCTTCGAAGACCGCCAAATGAGCATGCGGATCTTCATTTTGGGCTCCTCCAAATTGATTTTGGCTAAGTAGGTGGATGAGAGAGGGCTTGATGTCGCGTGGATCTTGGTTGTGAGGGATGAAGCCGAAGCGGTGTCCTTGTTGACGGTTACGGCCATTTCCGTTTCCATTGTTGTTGTTATTGTAGTCGTGGTTCCTGTTAGGAGATAGTGTTACTCCTCGTACACGGGAACTTGCGTCATGAACGGATAGATCATCACGGTTGTCTTGTTCGAAAACCGGATTCTCTACGTGGTTATCGAAGTTGATGGGTAGAGATCGGGTGGCCATGCTTGAGTAAACTTCTTCTTCGTAATGGAGCGTTCCTAAAGGGGTTCTCCTAAAGCTCATAGAAAGCTGAAAAAGAAGTAAGGTTAGCTCTCAAACAAAAAATAAAATCTGAAATAAATTTGTAAAATAAAAACTTAGAATTTAAACTATACTCCCCGGCAACGGCGCCAAAAACTTGATGTGTCCAAATGGTATGGTAAAAAGCTTCAGTACAACGATGTACTTTTTAAACCTTTAATACGTGTTTGAGTTGAATTGCAAGTGCACAATTCTATCAAAGTAGTATTTGGGGTGTCGAACCACAGGGAGTACGATAAAAACTTAGTTTAAACTTTAGTAATAAATTTCAGAAAATAAAAGGAAAGTAAAGTGCAACAAAAGTAAATTGGGGGGGGTTTGTTCTAACAATTCCTAAATTTGGGTTCAATACCCGAATAGAGAGTTTTTAAAACAATAAGAGTAAATGAATGAAAGAAAGATTAGATTGCTTTCTAGATGAGAAGATCTAGGGGTCTTTGGTCTACATTCCCTTGCTAACTATATCTATTCGGTATTTGTTTAAGTTCATGTATGATTTGATGAGGTTTCTAACCTAATATGTCATTAAGGGTCACTTTCGTGAATTAATAACGTGTCTAAGTAATTCGGACTTCACGGTTAGGTCCTTCACCCTAGCTACTTAGACCATAAGCTCTTGTTAGTCTCTCCTCTCCTCAAATATTGATACTTCACGATTAAGTCCTTCATACCAATACCCGATTCAATTTGAGATGTCCTAATTAGGGTTTGCCTTCACGGTTAGGTTCTTCACCAAATTCCTAACCTTAATTTCTATAGTTCTGGTTTAGATCACAAATTGGTTACAATCCTAATCTAAACCTAGGGTATTTGCATTCATAAATGGTACTCTCCTCTCGTCCTAACTTCTTTGGATCCTTTGACAAAGAGATACCAAAGCGGGACTACAGCGATTTCAAGTACTAATTATGTAATTAACACAAATGATAAATCACAGAAATTAACATCAAATCCCAATAAAACAATCATAACAAAGACAAATAACCGAATAAGATACAATTAAACAAGTTCATGCATTGACCTAAACCCCTAGAGAGAGGACTACTTCCTCATGGAGAGATCCATTACAAAAGTTGGCAAAGTAAGAAGAAATGAAATAAAGGAAATAATTACACCCTTTGACAAATTAAAAACCTCTATCTTGCCGACTTCTTGCTCAGGAAACCCTTCTTCTCCTTGCTTGAAAGCTTTCTTTTTCTCCAGAATTTATCGCTAAGTATTGTGTATAGAGAGAGAATGAAAGAGATAGCGATGTGTCCCATGGAGAGAATGAACCCCCTCTTTTATAGCCAAGGATCATGCCCAATTAAGAGCCTAGAAAGTGGAGTTAGTGGGTGCTATATCTGGATTGTTTCCCAGGATGCCTTGTCCTCATTTGGCTGTAAAACGCGTCCATGAAGTGCCAAAAATAGAAACCGTGTTGAAATCATTTAAATTTGGCTTTTCTGCGGCTCCAGTGCGGATGGCCGATCCGCACTGCGGGTGGTCTCACCCGCATTGGCTCCAAGTTTCCTTATTTAATTTCTGCGAATTAGTTGAATGCGGATGGCAGTGCGGATGGCTGATCCGCACTGCGGGTGGATTCTGCTTCTCTGAAGGACCTGAAAATCGGCTAAGTATTGAGTGCGGCTGGGCTCATCCGCACTGCGGATGGAAGTTCATCCGCACTAGGCTCGGACTTTTTTTCTGCGCTGCGCTTGGATGTTGGAAATGCGGCTAAGTACTCAGTGCGGCTGCTCTGATCCGCACTGCGGGTGACTTGGTCCGCACTGGAGGGTATTTTCGCCATTTTTCATCATTTCCTGCAACGAAAAGCCAAACAACCGCAGTAACTTGATTCTAGGTGTATTTAAATCATTTTATATTAAAAATACAAGATATTTGAGGTTGTTTTACGATAAAATCTAGATCAAATGTGTATATAATTTATGCTTATCACTCACATCAGCAGCACTGTCCCCATCCAGGTGGAGGACCCTGTCCACCCAGCCTTCCATCAGCATTTTTCTAATTGATGGATCAAGAGTGCTAAGAAATTCTTCATTATTTTTGGGTGAAAACAATCTTTCCAAATTCCGCATCGCGTAGGCTTCAGCCGTCCAAAAATTATTAATGAATGTTTTTTTTGCTTCGCGTTCGGTTTCAGTTCTTCCTCTATTTTTTCCAACTTTGGGTGCCATTATAACTAGGGTTTCAAGTGACAGCAATTGATTAGGAAGGCTAATTATGTGCGTAATTAAATACTAACTGTACAGTAATCAACGACTAATTAGAAAATAATTAGAAAATAATTAAAAGAAATATTTAAAAAATAATTAACTAAATAACATACATACAATTTTTAAATTTTTAAATTCAAACAACAAGGTTGCATAATATAAAAAAAATTATGAATTTCCTAAGAATATTCGGAACCATTATATTAAATGATATAATATATTAATATTTGTATTTAAGTGGTCAATCCAAGCTTTAAATAGTAGGGTCCTCATATCAGATATATAAGGCTTAAAATTACAAGTATAACCAAGTACAAGTGCATAAATAGAATAATAGATACATAAATAGTTATTTAATAACTAGGAGAAGCTTCCATAAACATACAATTTAACAGAGTTACGACTTATAATTCCTAATCAATTCTTAAAAATTATCAATTTTGTTCTTAAAACCCTAAACTATCAATTTTAGTTTTTAACTGTAAACCCTAACCCTAAATTTTTATTAATAACCCAAAATTGAACCAATTCGACAAATTCGACCATAATTTTACAATTCTAAAGCCGATATCCAATTAATTTTATTCAAATATAGCCCAACAACAAAGTCATGACCCCAATTCCATACAAATTCAACCAACAACAATCTTACGAACTAAACCAATTAATTTACAGATTCAACCGATTAATTTACAAAACCAACCAATTAACACAATTCATTTACAAATTTAACCAATTAACCCTAACCCTAAACCCTAATCGGGTCGCCTTCCGGGAAAATCAACAACCCGGCAAGGTCACAAGCAATTCAGAACAACCAATTCATAACGAGTTTTGATTTAGATAATTACCTGAGAGAGCTTGAACACACAACGAGTCAGCGGGTTGCGGTCGGTTTCGAGATCCTTCGCTTCGCCTCCAAAAATTTTCGAAATCACCAAATCACGGTTAATGCACCACAAAGACACCACTACGAGAGAGAGAGGGGCAAAAAGAGTCGAAATGGGTTAGAGAGAGAGAGAGGGAGAGAGAGGCAGAAAGAGAGAGAGAGAGGGAGAGAGAGAGGCAGAAGAGAGAGAGAGGGGCAGCAGAGAGAGAGAGTGCACCTGGCAGAGCCGGGCGGCGGGCGTGGCGGAGCTGGGCGGGGTTGGGTGGCGCGGCGCTGGCGGTTTTTTTTTTTTTTTTCTTTCTGGTTCGCTAAACAGAGAAGGGAAGAGAAGGGAAAGGGGGGTGCGCTAACGGGTCCGGGTTAATGCCTACTGGACCGTCTGGTCCCTACTGGACCGCCCAGGGTCCTGGCGGTCTGGTATGGAACTGGACCGCCAGTGATCCTGGCGGTCTGGTTAGATTTAAAAAAAAAACCAATTTTCAGGTTATTTTGGTAAAAATGTTTTTTTTTTGGGTATTAATAAAAATGGCCGGAGAAAAAGAATTTCAAAGTTAGGGTGCATTTGGGTGCACAAAAATTTAGGTGCATTTGAACCTTCTATATAAAATATATCTAATGAATTAGTTTTTTTTTAAGTTTAAGAATATATTTCTTTTTATTTTAAATAAGCACAATCAAGTACACCGATTTCTATTAAAATAAATCTCATACAAAGTTTACCGGTACCTCTCTGGTACTCGATCTAGATACAAACAAAACAAAGGCATACAACAATGCCTTTAAACCACAAAAGGAAAAAGTATATCTAAAGTAAAGCCGGTATGATTTCTTATTACAAAACACCATCACTACCAAAAATAGTTCTGATGAACTTTCTTATCTTTTGCTGCAGCAAAAGCTTCAATTACTTCCTCCAACTTTGTTTCACACATTGGATCTCTGTCCTCCAAAAATTCGGATTTCCCCTGATACTAAAGAGTAGAATTATTAAATCCAGACGTTATTTTACTTTGGTACGAATCTCAAAACGGCCACCCAATATCTACAACAGGCACCAAATTTCTTTTGATCTGACTGGAACTTAATTCAGACCGTTCATTTCCTATAATAGAGTACGGTAACTGAGGGAATACAGCCCCCTCCTCCAAAGTAGTCATTGCAACATTTTAAGCATCTAAATTCCTTTACACTTTTATCTTGATCTTCCTGAAAGATAAGTCTATTACGTTCTAACTATATAGACAATAATAAAAGTTTAAGAATAGTTATTTGAGATGTACTTGTATTGACACCGATTAAGCATGCCAATAGATACTAGGTTCCTCTTCTACTTATAATACAGACTGCTCATATGCACACTTCAATTTTTTTTTTGAAATGAAATGACAGAGGCTGTCATATTTTATTAAAATTGTTTATAGTTACATGTTTCTAGGAATCCATCGATTCCATTGATTACAATCGTTCCTATCCAACCCCCTTACGTTCCCCTGCATGGGACTGTAGCACCTTGAACTTGCTAACCATTATCTAACCACATTAACGCCTCTTGAATGATTTTTCCTGCCAAATGCTGTGGTTGCATTCTACTACATCTGAAGATTTGTTCGTTCCTTTGCTTCCAAATCATCCAGAAGGAACAGAGGAACATCGTTACCCATTTGCACTTGTCCATGCCACTGCACTGCTTTGCTCCTTCCCATGAGGCCTCCCAGGTGTGATGTGCCATTTCTCCTGGGGTAGCTAGCATGACTCCCAACTTATCAGTTAGGGTGTCCCAGACCCGTTTAGCATAGCAACATTGAAATAACAAGTGTACACTCGTTTTCAATTGTTCTACTTCACACATGACACATCCTATCTCGCAATTGAAACCCCTTCTCACTAGGGCTTCCCTAGTCAAGATTTTGTTTCGTAGTAGGAGAAGTGCAAAAACTTTTACCGTTAGTGGTGCCTTACTGTGCCATGCTGCAATGTAAGTCCATTTCGTCCTCCCTCCTCCTACTAAGACAGTATAGGTGGTTTTGGTTATGTATTCACCTTTTGCATTCCATTGCCAATATAGTTGATCCGTTGCATCAGGGTCCACAATAGCAGACATACCCGGTACCAGCTGTGATGGGGGGGTCTAGGCCAAGTCCTGTCAGAGTCAATAAGAGGCAAGTCTAACCAGGAGTCGTACCATAGGGAAATACAAGAACCATTTCCAATGTTCCAGAATGCTGATCAATGGAATATAAATTTGAGTTTCCGCATTCCTTTCCAAAAGGACCCCTGTAATATGCACACTTCAATTTGAAATGTGTATTGATCCTGCATCTGCATTTAATTTGAAATGCGAAAGCTTAACGCGGTACAAAATTTAAACCTCTCGACTATTTTTTTTATTTTTTTTTGTCTCACGCTGTTCTCTTTGCAATTTAAATCTGCCCCTTAATTTTTCCATTTTTTGTTGTTAAATTTTTGTGTCTGTATATCTGAAACATGATCTCTTTCTTAAAGTCATATAGTATTATTCAGGGACACCGTATGCAAATTATCTACAAATTGTAGTAAAGAAACATGTAATTGAACTCGTGAAGCAAGATCCGTGCCTTTAATGTACCAAGAATATTTTGAATTGTGGATTGAACTTGGCTCGGCCAAGTAGCAGACGAATAATTCATATCAAAACTACCTGAGTATATCTTTTTCCTTAAATCTATTAATTTTTGTTTTAGTTATTGACTTATTGGGTCTGATAGTTTTGCACCATAACTGTCGAATTCAGATCCTCTCCGGTACCGTAATAGAGAATCTTTTAGAATTAGTGGATCTAGACTATTCTTTTTAACTTGGCACGAACTCAAAGCCCAATAATACTGCCCCATATGCTAGCCCAAATGTCAAAATGGCTGGAAATTAATCTCAAACCGTGAAGTGAGAGGAATCTTTTACGGTACCTTGGATAATACTTTTCCAAAACTGCCTTAGTATATCTTTTTATTTTGTTTTGTTCACAAGTAACTTTTTATTCAATATATTGACGTGCTTCCATCTCACCAGTAAAGTTTGTGAACTGCGCCATGGGTGGGGTTTTTGTCCAAGGCTCATTCAAAACCGGGTCTAAACAGTTAAGATTTGCGTCAAAATTTGCATGAACAGTTTAGATACATAGTGCCATATAAATTAAATTTTAAAATGTTCACATATATCTTAACTCAGATCAGACTGTTAAAGTCCAACTTTGAATAAAATTTATCCAAAACCCCATGGACAAATCCCAATTCCTTGCGCCATTGCCTGTTAAGTTTTATCTGGAAATTTTCTCTCCATTTGTCGGCTTTTATGTCTTTCGGGCTTTGGAGTGCTTTCATTATGCACATTAAGTCCCCGTGTGCAAGATGATCAATGACATATGTATTATATTAAGCATTTTTATTTGTAAGAGGTAATATATTAAACTAAAAGCCCATCTTGTGTCAATGATCAAAACGACCATGTGAAAGAGCTTTTCACTTCTGCAAAATGAACCGGAGCATTGGGAATAGTCAAACGATACGACAGAAGAGAACACAAATAAAAAGACGGCTGAGGATGATGATTACAGTCGCATTTTTTTTTTTTTTTTTTTTTTTTTTTTTTTCCTAAACAGCCTTATCGAAGCAAATTAACGCACTCGGAAATAATAGCTAGACAAGTATCGTAAAGAAAGGGAGAAAAAGGAAGGAGATCATAATCGAACAAAAGAATATGGAGGATGAAAGTAAAAGGCCAGATCCAACTCATACAGAAACTGGATCCTATGGCAAACTCATTTGCGATAATAATACCATAAGCTTGTGATGTGATCTACAATTTTTAATTAACACCATAAGAACTTCGCTTCAAAAGTAAGCACCATATTATATTTTTAATACATCCACCATAAGAACTTCGCTTCAAAAGTAAGCACCATATTATATTTTTAATACATCCACTCCTTGCTATTTTACACTATTCTCATACTATCATAAACATCTGTAATTATCATACAAGTGTTTGAGCTAATAATTCTTGTGGTTCCTCTCTGGGCGAGTGCCCCAGGAAGAAACATTACACAGTTCATATATATATCATATGGTTAATACTTATAAAAGTGCTAATCTACAACAGATAGGCTATTAGAAAAGGGACCTGATGAATCCCCCAAAAAGATGGGAAACCAAATTTGCTCTCTTACAAGAAAATGAATAAATCACTCTAAACATTTCTTTCATCATAGCATCCTGAGTTGAGATAGCCAATGAGCTTATAACCTGGAACAATACTCAGTACTGTTAATGTAGAATCAGAATACAATATGGTCTCGTGTTATTAACTTGTTTGTACTAAGGATTTCATTTTTTTTATAAAAAACAATTCTCTCAGTGCCACTAACCAGACAGACGTGACACTGAGTACCCCATCTAAACAATTGGTCCAATTTGACAATCGTTGGACATCCGACACAAAACTACCAAGGATTGTAAAAAGTTTGTTTCCATCTATTTGGTACAAAACCTGTAACAAAGATGACACACCTGTAAATTCCTTTTTCTAGTGTCAAAATGTTTTTCATGAGATTTAGTTTAGATTGAAGACAGAATGCAAAAGATATATGCTGTAACAAGCATCGATAAGATATTTAATAGAGATATTTGTCGTCACCATAAACATATATAATATGCAAGTGCTGTGGCCACATGACTTACGTCCATGAAACTGCTATGATTTGGTTGTAAGCCATCAAGACAACATTTGACCCTGAATGTTCTCCAACGAAACCAAAACATTGTACAGGTTCTTCAAAGCACAAGTTGGTAGTTTATATAAATTAGATATAGTGATATTCAAATCAATCCATCACTGCTAAGAGCTACAGAGCTCATGCTTATAAACACTAAATTGGTGGTTGCCTGCTGAAAGCTTGTGCCTTGAACAAGAAGTGTACTTTTTAATGTGAAATTTCTAATTTCTTTAGCAGTGAAGCATACAACATGTACTAAGTTGAAGTTTATCTAATCATCATGGACTGGAAAACTAGGTGTACTGCAACCCTATATAAGTTTATTTTAGTGTAGCATTACAGAAAATAACTAAAAATAGCTTACCAGGTTACATTCAGGTCCTTCTCATAAAAGCCCCAACTGTTCATTTCAAGCCAGCAGCAGCACATGACGTAGAAGAACCAGCACCACTCACTGCACTAGAAGAAATATTAATAGGCGAAACAACCCTATCAACGTCCCTATCAACGTCTGCTTCATGCGCCACATCAATTTGATTACCAGAATGTGCACTAGCAGCAGTTGCAGTATCAGGAGCTGCAGTCTTATTGGGTTGTGGGGAGTTCTCTCTAGTTTCAAGGCGCTCGATCATGCGCGAGACAGCAGCAATCCCTGCGTTCACCTCATTTCTGACATCAGACCCAAGATCGGCTATTGCACTGTTTCGCGAGAATAACCTGTCTCTCCAGCCACGTGTGCTCTTTGTAATAGACTCTTTGTATCTGAAACACCACGATAAATTAGGAAAAGGTACAAAGCACAAATGAGCCAATGAGCAAATTACTATAAAAGTTTAAATGAAAGTGCAATGCTCTTCAGCACTTTTCTTTCTTTGATTTAATTGATCATTTGATATTCACACTAATAATTTGAGTCCTAAGCACAAAAGACAAAGAGATAACACATGTTACTATACCAGGCCTGGTATTAGTTTAATGAACTAACAAAGATTCATATCATGATCTTTGGCTAAGAGTACCTTGTAGAGACAGACTGGAGGCGTGACTTCAACGACTCTGAGAAGGAATTCAAGTCAGATGGGCCCGCTCTATCATTGCTAACAGGAGTAGTTTGCCCGGCAATCCTGATTTAAAATAAACAACTTTTTACATCATCAACATCATTGCTGGAATTAGACTAAAATGGAGCCCCAAATGATAATACAGGTCTACACATGATGCTGCATATATAAACATGAATTCATCTATATTAAGTTATAAACAAATCTCTCTATCATACAGCACATTTCTAGTGAAGAATTACTAACCACATCAAGGATCACAGTACCTGTACCCAAGAAAAATTGTGTGTTTGTGTGTTAAGTTCATTTTTTTTCATTAAATTTGCACATAATGGAACTGCACTCAACTATACTATATGGGGTGTTTGGCCATCCACAGGCCAAGGGAATAGTGACACAGCATTCAGGTCTTTTGCAAAATAGCATCTCAGTTTGTCCTAATCTTTCCTAAGTCGGACAAACAGAAAAAAAACTCAAAGTTGCAATCGCAACTACTCTTCCAATTTAGTTGCCACATAACTTGTATTTGTAGAGAATCAACTAATCTGGTTAAGCTGCAATACTTGATTGCCAAACTTCAGATATTAGAGAACAACAACCATTTGAGCAGCTGCTGCCGGGCTTTCTCAAAAAAAAAAAAAGAAAGCAACAGTTTGTATCAAAGTCATTCTAACATTGTTACTTGGGTCGCCAAGACAATTAGTCCCCCACCTGAGCAACCAATTCTACATGTATTCAAGGCAAAACTCAAAATAAAATACAAATTTGCTTGTTAGCACAAAACAAAGTGACACTCATCAGATAATACAAGTACCTGTTATTCTGTACACCAGGACTATATACCGAGCCAGGACTATTCACCACCCGCGAAGCAGTAACGTCATCAGCATGGCCCACAGTTCCATGTGGGGTATTCTCATTTACTGGGGATTCATTTCCCATGGTAGCAAATAGAGATGACGGACTAGCAGAAGTAGTAGGGTTTGACTCGTTCTCCCCTCCAGGAGAAGAAGAATATGACTGGATAGAACCAGCACTCCCTCCAGAGGGTGGGGTCGAGAAAACAAGAAAGTGGGGCCGGCCGTGGGTCCCACTTGACCTCCCTCTCGCTCCATCACGTCTTGCGATGCGGTGGGTCCGGCCCATTGCAGCTGCTGCTGCCAGGTGCTGGATGATCCGTTCCTCCAGCTCAGCATCATCTGCACCCACCGGTAACTACAATACGAAATTTTAAATACAAAAATTTTAATATCATGAACATGTTATAAAATTATGATGATAACAGAATGATGATTAATACAAAGGATATCCCAACAACATTAGAATGACCCCAGGGACCTGTTTGTTGCGTCCCATCTCCACAGGAGTACACGAGAATATCAGCCCAATAGAAACATTTCCCAAGCAATGTGCAGCAGATTGTTCTTCCTATGGCATTTAAGCAAATATTCCCATCACTTTCAACACAAACCACCATTAATAATCCACTGGCACCTAATAATGTTCCACAATTGTTTCTGAGCTCATGGTTTCATGTTTATTGCTTCATGAGATCCTATGCTATAAGATTCTTTGACCATGGAACAAGAACCTTCAAACTGGCCCTAATATTTTGTAAAAACTAAAAGTTTTAACCAGCCAGCAAGCAGAGACAACACGTTGTTTGGGATTCGTAATGGGAAAGCCATACAGCATTCTCTGTCTCAGTTTGTATTTCCTGGGGTCATATAGCAGAGTTTAAACATTGCTAAGGTGCCTAAATATGAACTTTAGATTTGATGTTCATTGTTCCACAATAAAATATAATTAAGTAGATGATTTTATATAAAGCATTGGGCTGCCCGATACAAAATCAGGAAGTTTTGCATGGCACTAATCATAACTAACAATATAAATTATGAATACTTATGAGAAGAACGTGCTTGGAAATGCTTGTCTGAAAATAGAGTCTAGATGGAGGCATACATGCTGAAGCTCAAAATCACCAAGCATGGGATGGCGAAATACAGCAGTTGTGCGCTGTTGGTTGACCCTCAGGTTCCTCTCTTGTTCCACAGCCTCAAGAAGCTCTTGGCTGTAATAATCAGGCATTGGTTACTTTCAAAACCAAGATTCAGCCTCTAATGGATATAATCGGTGCAATCAACAAATTGAGGCACCGATGTCACACATTAGCCTCAAGTTTGTAATTAGTCTGAAATGAGCCCCCAAATTTGTCCCTTTAACCCTCAAACTGTAAAAGATGTCACATACCAGCCAAGAAAATCCAAACGAGTAAATGTTACCCAAGGTCACTTGACTAACACCAATGTTCCCAATGGGTTTCTCAACTTGATTCATTTTGTCCAAATCAACTCTCTGTCTTGTATTGGTTTTTTATATTGAAGAAAAGAATACAAGTTAAGTTGTCAAATAATCGGAATACACAGACATGTATTAAACATACATGGTACAAACTTGTGGAGAAGTTTCAAGAATCTCATGGCCATTACAACTTCATGATAAATGGCTTGCAAATTCCGGACAGCAAATGTTCTTGTAGCTTTAAAGTTAGCATTATTTGACGGATCAATTTGTGCTTTTGTGTTTTTTAAATTCCAGAGAGCCCCAGTTACGCAATTTTAACAAAATAGAAGTTGAAGGATGTCATAAGACAATCAAATTTGAGCAAGCAAATTATTGGCATGGGCTACAGTTATAAAGTGGTAAATAAAGTGTTGTACGTGTAACATATATCCAGCATAGCATCGAAGTGGCCAATAAAGTTCATTAACAAATTGTGCATGCTAGTTGAATTGGAAAGTACCAAATCACCATAACTAAATACAGAAATTTCCAGTATGCTTTCTGTAAAAATTAATGGCTTAGAGCAGACTGGCTGGATGTAGCAAAGCCAAACATGACTTGTCACTATATATACTAGGGAAATCCAAAGTTTTCCATAGGTTCTTTACAGGCACAAGGCAATATAAGTACTAAAGTACAGTGCAGCATAATTATACCTAGTAGGATCCTTCAAGCTAATGGACTGCCAGCACATGGGGCACTGAGAGCTTCTCTGACACCTACACAAAACAAGAAAAACAAAATTAGCTTTTGCTTCTGAGATATAATAGAAAAGGAATCATCACATGAAGTCAACACTTGTAATGCTTCAGGGTGCATATTTTAATCATATGACCACCCGAAAGAAAGGAACAAAATATAGCCTGTGTAAATAAACACTAAGGAACAATGCATGGTCTAGAAGTTCTAAACCAAAAGCAACAGAAAATAACACGAAGAGAAGTAACTCTTTTGTACATCAAATTAACATAATAAGCATGTCACCGCTATCAAATAAAATGAATTATCCCAAAACATAGCATCTTAAACCCTACAATAAACCTATCTAGCTTGGTGCTCTAACATCTCTCAATATATTATTCAAGGGAAAAAACAATACTCTGTAATATCAAAACTTAAGGTGGAAACAGTAAACTGGAAGCAAAATTATCCTATCTAAATACACAGAGGATTAGATTTCAGCCATTATTAACATCAACTACAAAAGCTTCCAAATTCAATATAAGGATTCAGCCGTACCATTCCAAAATGCACTGGAGGTGATACTCGTGCTTGCAACTTGTCAGCTACAAATAACAATTAAGAAAAGAAGTAATAAGACTCGGTCAGTCTTCAACTAAAACAATAGGTATACTAACAACAAATCAGCTTCAATTTACCCTCCTAGTGTGCAAATTTTAAGCATCCTTATGTAGGGAACCTGGCTGTAGCATACCAGAATTTTTTTTTTATTCACAAATACAATTGACTGCTGCGTAATTAGGGGCTCCTTTAATTCTTTTTTATGTTGCCAATCATTAGACGGCGGCATACACACATTGGACAAACCGTGAGCAGATCAATACCAAAATTATAAAAAAAAATCTTAAACAAATTGGAAGTATAATATATACCGTTGAGGGGTCTGAATCACAAAAGGCCTCGAGGCATATGCTACAAGAATCGTCACACGCATCTTGGATCCCTCCTTCGACAAAAGCTGCAGCTGAAGAGTGGCTCTCCATCTTCAATTTCTCATCCATTTCCCCCCGATGTTTCGTCGAACCCTAAAAAGAGACCAATACAGCTGAGCAACGAGAAATCCTAGATGAATCGCAGATTGCTACGATGAATTGAGAAGAGAGGAAGATTTTTTTTTTTTTAAAATAGAAGGATTTGTACACAGAATGGATTGATCGGTTGATTGGTTGGAGAGAAGAGGGAGGCAGGTCCACGGTATAGGTGCGATTGAGTCTTTGATAGAGAAGGACAGAAGGGGAACGGATATTATCTCCCTGACTCTCTCTCTCTCTCTAGGTGTTCTGAGAGAAAGTACGCTTCTCTCCAGTTTTATCTAACAGAACATGTCCTTTTCCCAATTTAATAGGCCAAGACTAAGTACTGTTCAAGAAATGTTGTCATCGGATTGTGAAGTTAATGTTAATATTAATTAATAATATTACAGTTTTTCTAAGGAAAAAGCTCGTAGATATAATAATATTAGAGTTAATAAATTGATGATGACAAGTTCAGCTATTTGACTTTTATAATGTAAAACTTTTTATGCATTTTTTAGTAGGTATAATTGTCTAAATTTAGAAAAGTATTTTTGTTTGCAAAACAAGTACAACTAATTTGTCAACTTATTTGCAAAAGAACAATTTTTTTGAGTTGAGTTTAGATTTTTGAAATTAACTTATAATTCATTAAACACATGCAAATGCTTTATTTTATGATCAACACATTTATTGTAATCTTTATTTGTAAAACTTATTGATTGAAAGGTTTCCACAAAGATTAAAATTTGTGATTAGTTTAATGGGTCATGCATGCATGATGCATAAAAATTGCTAAATTTAGGAAGCATGATGTAAATTATTGTTTATACGTTTCTTCTTCTTTTTTTCTATTGGGGACAATTGATGACTCGAAGACAGCTACGGTCTACGGAGAACTGGAGAAGTAATGGATATATCCGCATTAAAATAATGGAGAGGATGTGCTCTTAATTTTATTTTTGGTGGGGCCCGTTCAGTGGCCGTGCTTGACCCTTTCATTTATTTTTTTGTTTCTTCCACTTTTACTAGGTCTCCTTTTCGGAACGTGGAGCTGTGGAGGTGGATCATGCTTTAACTGGGCTTGACACAAGTGGAAGCACAATATCTTAATTGGTCCGGGCCTTAAAATCTTTCTATTTTTCCAATAGGCCAGAGGACGTCAAGGCCTTAAATCAGCATATCTTTCTCTTATACTAAGCACATGAGTGTTTTAATCCACCAACAGCTATGATTTAATTCCTGAATTTTAAACAGTTAAGATGAAAAAATTATGCCTGCGATTTTATGTTACAATATATTAATTTTTATTGTGTTGAAGTCTAAATTTAGTTCTCTAAACACTCGCTACATTGATTTTCTCCATACAGTTTTTTTATATGAATGTTGTCATAAAAGCAATTAATTGATAACATTTATTTCTTTTTTTTATATGTTATTGGGTAAATTTCGCTGGAGGCCACTAAACTTTGTTATTTGTCACGAATTGGTCACTCAACTTTAATTTGTCTCCTGGAAACCATCAAACTTTAAACTTGTCCCGATTAAGTCACTTCGTCTGACATGGACGCCAACTCACCATTTAAAACCAATTTGAGTAATTTTTTGGAGATGTGAAATATTTCCATTCTCTCTTCCTTTGTGACTCTACTTCTCTTCTCTCTTTTCTCATAGGAGTATTCAAATACGGTGAAAATATTCAACATTTTCATTTTGATTCTCTCTTCCATTCTGACTCTACTTTTCTTCTCTCTTGTCTTCTCTCATGGGGTATTCAAAATATACAGTATCTCATAAAGTTTCAATTTATAACTTCCGAATATTCAAATTATAAATAACTAAATTTTTTTGAATTAATATCAGTAGAACAGAATTTTAAAATTATCGGGTTTATAGTAATTCATATTAATTAACTTAATTATCTTTGCTAATCGGTTAGTTTTGTTTATTATTGTTACTTATTAATTTCACATGCCTATTTTGCATAATGGTACAGCACAGAGTGTGAACCAACCATTGTGAGGAAAAGAAATTCCTACCTTTAAACTCAAACCTCATCATTCAAATTCGAACTTCAAATTTTGCAGCTGATTTTGGACTCACAAATGTTCATTTTCGATTTTATAGGGGTTGTTCCTGTGTTGTTTTGGGACAACATTGGCAGGGAATTGGTACACCAGTTCTGTTAACGGATATAATTAGGCTATTTACTAATCCGGAAGGGAAAATTGCCAAGGCAGGAGACAGCCAGGTGCGAACATGGATAGAAGAGGAGACAACAGGTGCGAAGAGAAGAGAGTCAGAAAAGAAGAGAGAAGGGAAATATTTCACATCTCCAAATAATTACCCAAATTGGTTTTAAATTGTGAGTTGGCGTCCATGTCAGATGGAGTGACTTAATCGGGACAAGTTTAAAGTTTGATGGTTTTCAGGGGACAAATCAAAGTTGAGTGACCAATTCGTAACAAATAACAAAGTTTAGTGACCTCCAACGAAATTTATCCTATGTTATTGATGACAACAAAATAAGAAAGTAATTAACATGTTTATTCACTAAAATATTGATTACCTTTCTATTTAACGAAGAGATAAAGACAAAATAGTTCATTTCATTGCATAAGAAATATAAATTATAAAAGACAAAATACCGTTAAATATGAAAATATTTGACTTGATTTGCTTCTATTTGTTGTATTTTTTTTATTTAAATTTTGAATCCGTAGCAAAGCACGGACAAGATACTAGTATGAAGATTCACCTTAAATGTCAAATGCGAAAAAGACTTATAAGATTTATTCAATTACATAAATACTATTTAGGACATCCTAACAATCACTCCCTAGTAGGGTTGTACAAAATCGCTCAAACTCGTAACTCAATCATAACTCGCTCGCTAATTTCTCGCTTTAGCTCGCTCATTTACAACTCGTTTAATAAATGAGCTGAGTTTGAGCATACTCCAACTCACTCATTAACAACTCGAGTTACACAAAATTCATCACAATAAATCCCATGCCCTTCTAAATAACTCCTAAGTGGTTGTTTGAATTTTTTTATTTTGTTAGTTGTCTTATTATTTATGTTTGAATTGTTTATGTTTAAATATTAAATCTCTTTGTTCTTATTGGGCAGGAAACATGAGCAAGAAAGTCAAGAATGTTGTTGGAGAGTGGATCCTGGTCATAGAAGATGTCATTCCTTTGAACCAGTACATGCCACTAGAGCTAATACCTTTCCTTTCGGATGTAGAGGTCTTTAGTCAGCAAGGTTTTGCTGCTTCCAACATGTTACCGTAGTGAAAACTGAAGATGCTTCACCAATTTTGTTGTCTAGTTATACTTAGACTTAGCCCAAATATTTTGTGGCTTAGTTTTTAGCAAATTTAGCATATTTTTGGTGCCTTGCTAATAGCAAGCTTTGGTGGTTTTATTGCATGTTACTCATTTTTGTTTTGTAAAGAGTGATAATGAACTCATTAGGCTGGATAGATAAAAACTGGTCTTTGTAATTATTATATTTCAGCAATGAAATGGGTATTTTTTGCCTTTTAAAAAAAATAAAAAAAATGTTTAAATAAACTCTTATTAAATCATTTAAATTGTTTGTGCTTAGATAAACTCTTACTAGTATATAATTATAACTAAGAAAATTTATTGGTCAAACGAGCTATAAATGAGTTGTGAGCCAACTCGAATTGGTAATGAAATGAACTCGAGTTGACTTTACACAACTCGTTATTAATATCCCAACTTGAGTTGACTCTCTCATTTACTAAATGAGGTGAGCATGAGTTAAGTAACTCACGGCTCATTTACAGTCCTACCCCCTAAACATTTTTCATAACCTTTTCAGACGCTTTAAATGCCCACATGCCTATTGTGTTAATGCATAATTACATACAGTATCGAATATTTACATTTGTTTATGTCAATTACAATATAATTTTGGACAACAGTCACACAGTTTTGACCAAGTCAAACACATCATAACAAGTAACAAGTGCCAATAAATATCTTAACCTATCAAGTTTCAAATTCGTTTTCTTAACCTATTAAAACGCACAATTAACTAGTACTTATGCACACTGGAATATTACACTAACGCATACTTGACTATTGCACCAATGCACACTAACATATTCATTTTCTTTTAAATAACCAAAAACAAATGAATATTATTATGAAGTGAGAAATTGGTGGCTACATGTAATATTCTTTTTTTATTTGCTTGATCTATTGATTTGCAAATTACAACGTATACATATAACAAAAGAAGTGCGTCGATTTTAGCTCTAACCAGATTTACCAGAGGAAAGTCTAAATAGATATCTACCAAATTTACAATAACAGAACAAGAATGACAGACAATGTTTATGTGAAACCAAAAGTTTATGTATCAGTACAACTATTCAGCTGCTTTTTTTTTTCCTTTCTTATTCCTCTTCCCTTTTTTTTTACATGGTCTGCTTCGGGCTCAACTCGAACTCAAGCCAACATTCCTCAAACCAAGTTTTCTATCTGAAAAAGGCAAACTAGCTTGGCCTGTTGTTTTGAAAGGAACAGGAAGCTTCAAGCTGCTCGCAATATCCACCGATGAACTGACAGCAACTGCAAGTGAAGTCACCAAGCAAAAGATGCTCAAACTCTGTAGAAACAGCCATTTGGGCGTCCCTCTGATAATTTTCTTTTGTGCAATGTGCATACTAATTGGAAAATAGACTGTCATGGGCCAGAAGCTTATCGCGCCTAGGAGGCCTAGAACTGCATTGAAGAATGGCACCATCATGGCGACTAATGTCGTAGTGAGAATGATGATTGAACGGAGCACAAGCTTTGAGAGACTGAAGCTTATTGAGACCTGCTTGAAAACTGGGACATTTATTGTATACATCCGGTTTATGAAGTTCACTTCAGGCCACTGTGCTGCAACTCGACTCTCAACGACAGCAAAGATAGGTTGTGCATAGATCTAATTTTACAAAAATGTAATTAGTAAATGTAATTAGCTTTTAAGACAATAAAGTGACAATTTATATTTTTAAAAGAAGTATTTTTTATAATGAAATTAAGCTGACCTGATAAGCACCTAAAAGGTGAAGAATGATGCATATGTTGGCAATGCCAACTAGCCAAGAAGGTCCAAAACACCCGAACGCACTAAGGATGTTACCGGGCGTATTATTTCCAAAGGCAGCATAACCTGCAAAACCCATAGCCAGGTAGAATATTGTGGTGCCTCCCATTCCATAAAATGTTGCCTTCTTCATTGTAATGTTTTCTGGTGGTGATGGTCTCAGTGTATCCTACAATGGAGAAAAATTAGAAGAAAGAATTTTAATGTAATGCATCCATAAGAATGCATCATTGTTTAACATTCAAATAGGCTACTGTTAATTACACTAAGAACAATCTCTCAGAATAGTCATTCTTCATAAACATTCACAGATTCAGGAATAATTTGATTTCTCAAAAACAAAATAGAAAAGTAATGAGCTATATTATGTTATTGTAATGTACCTGGATTTCAATAAGAACTTCTGCAAATGTATATGCAAAGGCTATGTTGCCCAAAGCTTGTAACGAGTTCCATGTTTTCTCGCCTGGGGATAAAGCGCTTTTCCCAACTATAAGTCCTATATGACCATTAACAATCCATTTGGCGACTGAGAGGCCAAGACCGACAAATGAGTATGCAAATGACATTATGGCAGACATGACCGACAGCCATGTTATCTTCTCTAAGCTTGGAAGTTGGGACAAAATGAGCTGTACTATACCAAATTGCAACATGACTGTACTGGATACATCACTACCCTTTGATTCATACCCATCTTGGTAAAACCAATGGTTCATGGCCCTGAAAAGTCAAAACAAGTATGAATTAGATGCATGAGTGATATAATTTCTCTTATTTTTATCAAGCAACAAAGTTGCCTAAAATTTTAATTGTGCACTTACTGACAGGGACAGCACTATAGTTAAATTAACATGATACCAATCTTTGTATACCTTTAGTGCTGTCCCTGTAGCACAGTAAATTTTGTTTTTATGGTGTGGAAATGTTATTTTCAAAGATAATGCTTGCAAGCAGGTCTCAATAAGCTTCAGTCTCTCAAAGCTTGTGTTCCTGTCAGTATACTATAGTGGCCTGAAGTGAACTTAGTAAACCGGATGTCCCTGTCAGTATAACTATCCTGACAGGGACAGCACTATAGTTATAACTAGATGAAGTTAGCAATCGAAGTTAAGAAGTAATATTTAGGAGAGTATATCCTGTTAAAAAATAATGACTAAACATTAAATTCATACTTCATGCTAATAGCAGCAGTGATCGTATAGCCTACCAGAGTCCCCCACAAGCTCACATATTGAACTACTCCACAGATATTCACCTTTCTCCGACCTACACCATAATATATTACAAAACTAATTATCAACTATAATCACAAAATTAATAAAAGTATTTTGTCAATGTATTAAATCAAAATAAATTTGGCCATCGGATATTATCTCCAACATAATTCTATTTTTTAATGCAACGTTTGATATCTCTAGTTGTATTATATTTTTCATCACCGAGTTAGCCACTAATAGACCCTGATTTATGTTACTGAAAAGCCAGTGCTTTTGGAATTTTGTTCATGACAATAATATCCCTCTTTTTAAATGTAAAGAAGCATAAAGATTAATTATGAAACTCGTACTAAGGTAAGCTCTGACGGCTTTGGTGTAAGTTGGGTTTCTCGATCCTGTTACAGGGTCTGGTGCACGGTATGTATCTGCCAACAATGTTGAGGTGTAGTAGGTGATGAACGAGAAACCTATCAAGGCAAGGGGACCCGCAATCCAGCCCAATTGCGCGACGCTCCATGGAAGTGCAAGCACCCCAGATCCGAACACAGCCGTTAAAATGTGAGCTGCGGCAGTCCATACAGTTCCTAAAAATTAACATTGAATTACATGTTATTAGTTGCCATACATTACAATGATATGATTTGAAGTTTGACTGGTGCTTTTGTTGGTACCAATTTTAAACGGTACCCAGAACCGTGCCCAATTGAAGCTACACTGAATCAAATTTTGTCTATGTAGTGAGACTAATTAACATGCAAGCAAGTGAGAAATTTTTTGCAAGGCTTCTTACTGTTGCTATGAATGATAGAAGCTCTGGTTCATATTGGTATTTACCTCACCAAAGCAAAACTTAAATCTGGTAAGAAGGCAAGACTTCTAAACCAATCATTCACAAGAAAATTAACCTAAGCACAAATTATCGTAGTAGTATACATTAGAAGACAAAATCTTCTAAAATGACAAGTACTTAAAAAAAGGAAAAAATTATGAAACGGAGCCAGCTGTGAACTATATATGCATCTAAATAGCATTTTTGCTCCTATAATCATGCTTATGTTATTGCGGTACAAAAGGCATTAATTTATGTAAATTCCACCTTAGATTGGACTACTGCTGACAAAAATTGTTTAATCCACGAGGTTAAAAAATCTTTATTTCGTAGATATACTACAAGAATTTGTTTTTATTTGCAAGGGTAAAAAATGACTATTGCCAATGGTAAGGCAAAAAAAATTGCAATTCTCGAAGGTATTGCTATTTGCCTATTATCAATAGAAGTATTTGTGATGATAGTATGATACTGATGCTATTAAGCACTTTTACCTTTACAGATAAAACAAACTCTTGTAGATGTAATTCATTTTCTTCGTGACTAATATGGAATCACAGTTGCAATTTTTTTTAAAATAGAACGATAATGGCTGTCAATAAATCAGATGTCCATAATATGTATATCCTACGTCTCTTTTAACTTAGTAGGAAAGATAAAACAATCAACATATTATATTGTACAGAAGAACAGGAAATCATTCATAAAATTAACCGTGATATACAAAATATCCATATAGTACAAGATCAAAATGTACAGGCAATTGCGTGCAAACACAAAAAAGGTTCTACTTCAAAAGGATTCAATCAAAGGAGAATTTATTTGTACGTACCTTTTCTCTCATGCTCTTCCGTTTCATCTTTAGGAAGTAGAACCTCCCCCGTTTCAATTCCTTCAATGTCCGCCATGTCATTTACTTTTTGTTTGTCATCTATTTCTTCTGTTTCTATGAGAGAGAGGAATGGAAATTGAGTGCTCTAAAGGTAGACATGAGTTCAGCTGAAAATTGATTTATAGGAGCTATTTTTGTTTTAATGATTATTCTATTTAGAGCTGTGCTAAACTTTCCCGATACTTTTTCCCTCCAATTTTCTATTTCCCGCCTTGCTATTTTTGTGTTGCTATGGAACCAAAAATTGAACAATGGATCTGATTCGAATTGAGTACAATCTAAATATAAATCTAGTAAAATTTTACAAAACTCTATGTGGATTCGTATCTAATAAGAATTTAAAGATTAAAATGTGGATTCGTATTTATTGTCATGGTGAGTTTCGGACCGTATTGAATATAGATATTAAACGTTCTAGTTAAAATATTTTAAAATAGTAAGATGCGTGCATTACACTGTTACACAAGTAATTATAAATATTTTTTATACTCCAAATATACATATTAAGAATAATGATTTTAATTGAACTAATTGATACGAGTAGTAATAATGTAGTATCTCTGAATAATACGGGATACATATAGCTTTGAAACAACTAAAATCATAATTATTATATTAAAATCAGTGTTCTAAATAGCTAGCTATAGTTGTGCTATAGCTTTTTCGGACCATAAAAGTTAAGTTACGAGATAAAAAAAATGCACTAATTCAGCTACGACCTCTATAGCTCTAATAGTCGACCGCTATTACCTGCTACATGCTATTGCTACATGGGTATTTTTTTGCGATTTACATGGGCTTCTGTGCTTCTGTTCCTATTTTTGATACTACATGGTTTGTTATGATAAGTATGCTAAACCGAACTATATGTTTATATTTCTATTTGTGATTTAGTCTCTCATTCTATATATATCGGAAAATATTCAAATATTAATTCTTTTGCTTGCTTGCTCTTCGTTTAGTATTCACTTATAAAATTATTGTTGTTTGTTTCATTGAAAGTTGATTCAATTATTATAATATATAAAATGTTCAAATAAGTATACTGACTTCATTTCACTCGTATAATTAACTGCTCTTTATTTATTATAACATGTAATACTATGAAGTATGAACTATTAAATAATGCTACCTTGTAGATTTTTTTTATTTACATGACTAAAAAAAGTATCGACTTAGATTAGTTGTCATTTACTCCAATTTTTCAATATTTATCATGTTGATGATTAGCAGAAGTGTATAATATAAATTTTGAAAAGAAAAAAATACTATGTATGATAGCTTTCGCTATAACTATGCTATTTACAATAACTTTTTTTGTCTCTCCGCTATGCCACTATACTTGCTATTTAGAACCTTGATTAAATTCTTAAAAAAACAAAAAAAATCGGATCAAACAATCTTCAAATATGACTTCAATAATTACAATGGATTTTTTTTTTCAAAATATATGTGTAAATTTATTAAATTTTCAGATCTATTTTGAAAATTTATATGCAGATATATTTATGCAGATTTAAATAGAAATATCGTGTTATAGATAATTATTTTTACGGACACAACTCTATTTTAATTCACGTCTCCTCGCTTCGTTACATCTGACAAGTTATGTACTTATGTTTGCATGTTCGGTTTTCAATTTTGGTTCAATTTTGATATTTAAAGATGTGCATTCCCTCGTGAATGTCGTATAGAAACGCAGCGTTATATTTTTTGGCAAAAAATAAATTCATGATTCGAAGGAAAAAAATATATATAGCCACTATTTAACTATTGAATAGGATCACTCGATTATCTTGATACATTTCAAATCAAGTAAAGACTGAAAGTGGTGTTTTCAGATGTTAAATGTAAATAACTTACTAATTATTTTGTCCAACTTATAAATAATATTTGATAGTAAATTAAGTGGGATGAAAACAGAGTTACGGAAGCTCCAATTTGTTATTTTTATTTTTTTTATTTGAGTAAAGAGAAGCTCCAATCTGTTAAAACATGCACCAAATTGTATTTACATATAAAATTAAAAGACATTGTTCATTTAGTAGGGGACGATATATCATTAAAACCATTTAAATGTTTGCAATTACGATTAATATTTGATAGGTTGCTAGCAGTACTATACTTTTGCAGTTTCTATTGTTAATTAATTGTCAGATTGCTAACAATTATGTACAAGTTAAGTCATCTTGTCATGTATTGGAGTGATCGATGCTGTAAAGGGACAATAAAATGAATTATCAAGTTTCTTAATATAATTTTCAGGAGCTAATTTGGAACATGAGGCATATTTGTGTTAAATTTGGCCTCAGTTGTTATGGACTCAAGTACAGAGGTTATGCTATAACATGGTACTCGCTAAACATATAATATTCAATAGTCTGTACTTTATGTTCGTTTATTATTTCTTTTTCTTTTTCAATTTTAGATGTCATTTTGTTTCTGTTAAAATGCAATTACCAGCAAAAGGTGAAATTTGATGCCTACCATACTCTAATTGTGACATGTAAAATATAATGTTAATTGGGTGAAGGCTTTTATCATCCATTAGTTTGTTCTAGAAAAAAATATTTATGCCAAATGCTATAGACTTAACTATCATGGACTATTGTAATCTACAGTTGGTTCTGTGTACCTTTAACAATAACAAGGTCCACCTTGTAGTATATATAACTTCTAACTCTATCATTGGAAAAGCCCTAACAGAAACATGTATTTTTATTAAATAATGTTTATAGATCTTGGATACCATAACATTTTTAGGGGTACAAGAAGAAAAAGATGCTTCAATGGTCATCTGTGCTTTGGTTTTGACTAGTTGCAGAGAAAGAAACTAAAAATTTTGAACTCGGGTAACAATAAATCTCTTAGGTCGTATGCAATTTCCTTGTCTACGTTTCCTTTTGTGCTAGTGAAAACAGATTTTATTTTTAACATGTGTTGCACTTCATAAATTAATGAATTAGTTATTTTCAGAGCCATAACAAAATTAGATTTGAAAAATCAAGGCCACACAATTGTGTTCATTGGCGCAATATTTGACTAAAGTTACGCTTTATTAAAACTAATTGTATAATACGATTAAACATTTTACTTAATTTAACCATTGCAACAAAGATTAAAAAAAAAAAAAAGGAGATACAAGAAAATGCCACCATAGGGCTACAAGGCCATAACTAATAACTATTGCCCAACTGTGCTGTTCCGATTGTCATATTCATGCATCTAGTTTATAACATCTCAATATCAACTAGTGGAAGGTGCCTCACCTGGCTGCTCTTGAAACCCACCGCCAGAAGCTCCTGAAGCCCCGATGCCACGATTTTGTTGCACAATTGGTACATTTGCATACCGTATAGGTCCGTAACATAAGGCCCAGGGTGAAAATTGTGGAGCAAAGCTCCCATTCATGGTCATTTGTTGATCAGGGCTAGTACTACTTACTCGAACACTTTGATGCTGCTGGCCCATTGGCGGCACTGTGATTGGCCATGCTGAAGTGGTGTTGCCGGGTAGTGCAAATGGAGGCCAGTTCATAACTCCAAAGGGGTTAACAAAGCGGGGAGCCTTATTCCCAAAAATAGAAACGTTTTGTCTATCAATGCCAGGAGCTACTTGAGAACAACTACTATCATATGCCTGCAGAAATGTGGTTGCGTCATCTACAGACATGTCAGGGTGCTCTTGGCAGTATTTCTTTGCCTCTGCTACCAAAGCCAAAGTCCAGAATTTGCTTTCTTTGGCATTCATGCGTAATCGCAAGTGATCCGACTGCTCCACGAGATTGTAGGGCCTTGAGAAGTTGGGAGACATCGACTTTATTATCCCAACTATAACTGCTACCTTCCATTTCTTTTTTATATCGTGTGGCTTTCTGAAAGGTGGCGGTCCTTCATCCCTCGAGATGCCGGTTTGGCCCCACCAATCCTCCTGTGTGGTGGGCCACCAAGGTGGTGACACTCCCGTTATAAATGGAAACTTCCGTTGTGGAGGATCACAATGCTGCATTAGCAGGGACAGAATTGACCCTAGTGTTGGGTCGGAGAGCTCCTTCATCAACTCTGTTGTTGATCTGGTCTCGCTATCTAGAGGCACATTTGAGTTGAGCGAATTATCTCTGTTATACAGGTCAATTTGGACCAGACCAGTTTTATCAAACATTGCTTGGGTTTTCCACCATGCACGGAGATTATCAGAGGCCCCTGTTATTGACTTGTTAGTTTCGTTTACCATTCCGTAGACAAAACCTTTTGCATTGCACTGTTCCATTATCATCAACATTCGCTCTAAAATACTGTGATGCATACGGGAGACCATTTTTTTGCGAGCTTGTAGCGTACTATTGATGCGGGCCTTCTGTTTCCCTTTGTTGTTGTTCGTCCCATGCCTAGCATATTTTCTAAGCCTTTTGTTGTATTTGTTTATTTTCCTTTGTAATTCCTCCCGAGTAAGTTGTCTTTTAGGCAAGGAGGACAAGGGTGAACCTATGTTGTTGTCCTGGATCTGTGGCTCTTGTATCATAACCTGCCTAGAGTTCGAGGGCCCAGCATCTGACTGGTCTGTGGTCATTAGCGGCAGCTGTGCTTGTTTGATTAGATGCCTTGGCCTGGAAGGGCTGGCTTTTGATTGGTCTTTAGCATGCACGGGTGGTGTGAGAAGGTTATCACTTGTGTTGCTTGTGCTCCTCATTGTTTCTTGTTTATGTTTCTGCAAATTTCTTTCTAGTAAGGTATATCATTTATGATACTAATTGTTGGTTGCAAAATATTGCGTGAACTAGTGTAAGTATATATGGTAATATATACCTCAGCTATGCTTTTGGAAATGGTTCAGGGAGAGGCCTATATGGTATTATTTATTATTATGTATATACGTATATTTAGTAAAATGCAATTATCAAGTTGAATGCTGACTTAACTGACACAATCCAGTTCCAAGAAGTTCAAGGGCACCTCATGACTAAGAAAATTCAGATACTCCGACTCTATGATGTTGTTCTTACATGTCAGGGTTCATCCAGTTTAAACAAGAATTCTGGTTTTAGAACTTCAAAGATGTTCTACATGAAACATAAAAAAAAAACTATCTGTATGACTAGACTAACCCTTCACTAGAAACAGTAGCTATATGAAGTTGTGTTCTATTTCTGGTAAAAAGATGCTGCTGGAAAAAAAAAATCCTACTTGAAGTTGAACTGTTGAAGTATCACTTCAACTGAACACCTATTATTATTAGCTAGGTATAATCTTATAAATAACATGTGAATTTTATTTAGCAAGCATATCTTGATTGGTTGTTCATTTTTATATTTTTTACACTTGATCGCGATGTCAAGTTTTTTTGGTTAACTAGATTCTTATATTTTGCAGGTTTTTTTCTTAAATCCAAATGAGATGACCAATAAAGAGTAAAATGCAACTCGCTTTACATTTTTAATCTTACAACAATTATTTCCTATAACAAAGGGACCCCAACTTCTACAGCACATTCAATAGTAGCGAGATGGAATTTTTAAAAGAGACATAAAAGGAAACCTTTGGAGGTACAGCTCTTGCAGCTTGGAGTACACAAAGTGACAAAACTTGCAAAGTTGCTCCTCGGTGCTCGGGATACACAAAACTTGTCAAGTTTTAGTTGCAGAACACACGGAACTTGTCAAGTTTTGGTTGCTATGGAATGTTGTTGGTACTCACTGAAAGAGTTCTTTTTTATATTGATTTAGAGAGAAAGACCAGGGAAGGCGCTTAAATAGGCAAATATCGTGAACAGATACATCCGTAAAATAAATGCCAGTTGGCTAATTAGCAGAACCATAGAGGGACAAAATTAACTTAACCGGTTGAAAAGGCGCAATTTAATACGTGTTGGTTTTGAATGTTATGCATTGCATGCATGTGCACCGTCTAAACATTAAGATTTGACATCACTCCCTTCTGATTATGTATCGAATTATGATTTTTTTCATTGTTTCTCTTTCCTTTACCATATTATTCCATGTTAATTCTCATTGTTTCTCTTTCTTTTACCATATTTTGTCCATTTTAATCAATTTAATTGTCAATCCATCATATCCTCGCCACGTTGAACAATAATATTTCTACACCTATCTTCAATGCATTTCAATATCAGCTTTCTGCTGTAAGACAATCAAGCACCTCATGGTCCTGTTTTGCCATTTTTGTACCCTCTATAAGGTTGTGAGATTGAAATCTGGCCAACACCCAAGGGAGGAATTTGTTTATTTTAGTTATAAGATTTTGAAACCCCTTATCTTGCATATTAAATAATCCAAATAGAAAAACGAGACCAAACAAAATTTAGTACTCTATCACTGACATTCTGGCATCAGAATACTCTAGTTGTGCAGGACATTTTTAGTCCAAGTTACAAAAATTTCTAGTTGCAAATTTGATGACAAAATGAAACCAAAGCAAGAGCTAACTTAACCTTTTATCAAAGAGCTCACTAAGAGTTTCAGATATTTGAATCAAACCATCATTTTAGTTACTGGTGTTCTTGAAGATGAACATTCTTTGCCAATTTTGTTACTGGTATTCATTATCAGGAAAAAACAATATTAATATTAGTTAGGCTGGTGCCACAAGGCCCAAGGGAAAAATGGGCTGATATTATTGGGCCTGACAGAGCCGTAAACATTTAACTTGTTAGGCTAGGAACTGTAACAGAAACCGTCACAGGCGTAGAACTTAAGCTCTTCTAATTTGAATGCTCTTTAATTAGCATTCAATCATATATGAACCATCTTTTAAATTAATGTATTTGTATGAACTATTTTGAGAAGGATTTGCTTGATTTTGTATTTTAATATGGGACAAGGACTAAATGGTAAAAGAGATAGTTGTTTGTCAGGTTAATTCAGATCTGGAATGATTTGCTTTATTTTGTATTTTAGATGCATTTATTTAGAATTTGTGGCTATTGTTATTCTCTACCAATTCTGATTTATGGTTACAGATTCTGATACTGTCAAAGTTGTACCACAGGTCTCCAGTTTGGGATGGGTTATAACTTGCAATATACGCTGTGTTAAATCTGTTTTGTTTTTGTTTTTTTTTTTTCTACCAGCTGTCTCTGACCACTTTGTCTGCCTTTTTTCCTTTGTAAAATTATTGATAGTAATATAATTAAGGCAGTTGATTATTTTATTTAATATATTATGTTTCCTTATGTATTTTGTCTCATTACTTTGCTCTAACAGTTCAATGCTGGGTAGATGGTTCCTATGTTTACCCTAATCAAGGCGGAGTGGGATGTCTTGTCAAGAATTCTTCGACACTCATCCAATTTGGCGCATCTGTATATTATGCCTTTTCTGTGTTTCATATGGAGGCATTGACACTGCTTACAAGTATTATATCTGTTTTGCAATTGAACTGCAACTCCTGCATTTTTTACACTGACTCACATGCGTTACTTAACTCAAGTTGCCAATCTGTGAGGATTGAAGGGCCTATTAGAAATAATGCATATTTGGTGGTTACTGTTACTAAACCCGGGCTTCAAGTGTGTTTATATATCAATAAATCTTAACAGTTAGGCATATTAGAAATAATGCATATTTGGTGGTTACTGTTACTAAACCCGGGCTTCAAGTGTGTTTATATATCAATAAATCTTAACAGTTAGGCATATCTTTATTTGCAAGGGCGGTACGGCAACATGGTTTGCTTTGTCAGGGATGCACGTACCCAACTGTTTTACCAGTTTCAGTTTCTTCGTAACATCTCTGTATTTGTTAGTCTCTGGTTTTTGTTTGCCCCTTTTGGTTTACTATAATGTTTGGTTTCCTGTTTTTGTTTTATCTTGCTGTAATTACTTTTGCTTGTGTCTTGTTGTTTGTATATAAATGCTATAACTGCTGCTGAAGTTACCATAGGTCCATAGCTACGAAGTTATGCAGGACTTCCAAGCCTCGGATATATGAGATGGGTGCTGAAATGTGGGGATGTTGTATGGTTTTTGTTTATTTTGAGCAGGATTTGCTGACAGAAGCCGTAAACGTTCAATTTTTTAGGCTAGGACTGATTTCTCAAGTCCCCGGCACCACTATACTGTACTGCGGTTACTGTCCAAATTCATACAAAGCAACATCCAGATCCTAGCGGCTCAGCTGCAGCAGCACAGGCGCATAGTCATCTTCAGACCTACATTCACACGACCTGCTCAACAATGAAGCACAATCTGCGGGAAATTTTGCCCAAATTCAGAGGATGCGAACGGACAATGAAGCACGGCTGCATAGTCATCGTCGAATTACAGACGATTTTTTTCCCCAGCTCTAGCGGTTTCTGTGCTGTACTCGAAGAGCTCATCTGATTTGGTACCGAGCACGAATTACGAAACTCGAAATGGTTTCTGCCTTTCCGGTCTGGCGGATTCGAGTCAGCCCAGTATCTATTATTAGGTTTATGTTTAATCTTCGTCTGGCCCATTACAAGTAGAAGCAAGATCGTGCTCATCTGAATGGACTTGGGCCTTTAAGTTGAGTGCAAGGTCTTCACTGCATCTATTCATTCATTGGCGATTGTTAAGAAAAAAAAATAGGAGCCGGTTCACATTTCGTAATAACATGAGAAGCTTCGTTCAAACTTCAAAGTCAAACTTAAACGTATGATTTGTATTGAGATTCATGCAAACATATTTGAGACTTATAAATTTAAATAATTCTTTGAATCTAAATAGATGTACTAATTTTGATGCAGATCGGACGGTTTAAATCCGACTTTGAATGAAACCTCCACGGCTCCACCCTTGAAAATTAAGCTAGTTTCCTTTATCTATTTTATAATTTTTTTGTTGTGGATGAATGAAGAACATAAATTAGTTCAACACAGCTTTTAAAAATTTTGAGGTCGCTAAAAATAATAAAAATTTAGGCAACACTTGTGGTAGGCAGCCAATTGGAAATGTAGAACAATATTAGCTCTGAATTTTTTTGTGGCAGTAGATATCTCGGACATTATCAATATATTTACCAGAATTTGAGGGACCATATCTTCATGGTGGCATGTTGGAGCTGCTTCATTCGTCAGTATTTTTTCAAAGCCGTTGTCCACTGATTCCAAGCTACACTCTAACGGTTTTTAATAGTGTCCGACTACTCTAGAATCCATGCCCTGCAATTCTCAATTGCATTGCTAGAAGGGCAGTAATGGCTATAATTAATAGAAATAAAATCAAAATACAATATCATATGCACGTCGAATGATCTGAGTAGGCTCGACCTATGCACATAAACAACATTTAAGAAAAACATTATAAAGAAAATCAAGCTGGCTTAAATATGCTAAATTAAAACAGGTTTTCTCTAAAAGGTTGTTATAAATTTATTTTTATTATTTATATTGCCAAAAGTAGTCTCCATGATAAATAACATATGTCCAAACTAAGTTCTTTTTTAGTATATAAATTTTACTAAATTAGTTACTGCCAAACTTTTTTTTTGCAAAAATATGTCAAATATACAGACATACAAATAGAATAGTTGAATTTTACTCAAGTTGGTTGGATATAATAAATAGAATAATTAAATTTTTTTATTTAGACTGAAATATAAATAGCTCGAATTATGCATTCTTGTGTAGAAACAGTCGAACTAAATCGCTCAATGCATTCTACATACCAAAATCTTGTAGGGTCCAAATTTTACTATTGTTAATTTTTTAGTCTCCAAAATAATACAAAAATTCTAAAAAGTAGTAAGTTTTGGTGCCCTATAATAATGCGTAGAATGCATTGAGTAACTTGGATCGGCTATACATAAAAAAGAACATAATTTGAGCTATTTATATTTTGGTCAAAATACCAATATTTATATAATAGCCTAACTCTAATAAATAAAAATGCTAATATATGCATTCTGTTTGCACAATTGAATAAGCTATATAAATATCACATGCATTAAAGAAAGTCAAATTTATCTTAGAAATTAGACTTTTAAGTCCATAAGTTTGCATTGTCATAAAAAAAATATAATGGTAATTGTTATTTTTCCATATAAAACTATCCCCAAAAAAAAATGATATTGGAATTCATCACAAAAGCAAAGTATTCTAGAGGGTCAATTCCTCCCTGACAAGGAAAAAATAATACAAGACCAATCCGTTGGTACATCAAAGAAACTACCAAAGAGAATTAAAAGAATAAAAGACAAATCAAATTGGACTTTAGTTAAGGGGAACACGAGCAGCCAAAAAATAATAAAATTGTCCTTTTCGAAACGCGTGGATTTCTGGCTGGAGAAAAACCTCTAATTTATTGTAATTTATTAGAGGATAGAAAAATTTATTGTGAAAGACGGTGAGGGGATTTCTTCTGTAATTGACTTTTCATTTTCCGTTGGTTGATAATTCTCTCTGTTGTTCTTTGCCTTTCCCTATTTTTTTTTTCATGATTTACAAATAAGCCCCTGCATTTAATATAAATTAGTAACTAGTATTGTGCCGGTGCGTTGCAACGGGAACATATTATAAAAAAGAATAATTCAAACTACCCCCCGTAACAATCCCCCATTTCATCCCTCAGTTATTAACTACTTCAATAATTAATAACTACTTAGGAGAACCACTTACTATTTGGAGATCACATAATATTTGAAATATTTTACAACTGGCGCGTGCTAGTATTCATCTATAACACATCAAGTATTCATACCTAATATATTAAGTATTTTAAAAAAAATCTGGACACGTTTTTAGAGGTGAGATTTTTTTTCTTCGTTCAATCTAATCAATATTTCTGACAATCGGTGAGAAATTTTGCAAATCTAAAATCACGAATGTTTTTGACATAATTTTATCTTTAAAATGAGATCCATGATGACATACTTTCGAGTTGTCCGTTGTACAAGTATTCATCCTTATTGAGAAAATATTCATCCTCGTCGTGCAAGTGCAAATATAAAAACTGGACACATCACTCATCCATCTTTTATACGTTTTTAGAGGTGGTTTTTTTTCTCCGTTCAATCTAACCAATATTTATGACGATCTGTGAAGAATTTTGCAAATCTAAAACCACGAACGTTTTCTACACAATTTTATCTTTCAAATGAGATCTATGATGACATATTTTCGAGTTATCCGTTGCACAAGTATTCATCTCTTATAGAGAAAATATTCATTATCGTCATGCAAATGCAAATATAAAAACTGGACACATCACTCATCCATCTTTTACACGTTTTTAGAGGTGAGTTTTTTTTCTCCGTTCAATCTAACTAATATTTCTGACGATCTATGAAGAATTTTGCAAATCTAAAACCACGAACGTTTTCTACACAATTTTATCTTTCAAATGAGATCCATGATGACATACTTTCGAGTTGTCTGTTGCACAAGTATTAATATCTTGTCACGCAAGTATTCACACCTAAGATATTAAGTATTCATTTATACACATTGAAGTATTCATTCTAAGACATCAAGTATTCATTCATATATCTCTATTTTTTTTAAATTTGTTTTTATGTCATTTATTTAATACGCAGTGGTCTAATTCACCATTAATAAAGCTTTGTTCTTTGCAAAACTCGCTACTTCATGAGGAAGGAGAATATAAACATGAAAGGGATTAATTGCATATACATATACAAAATTATTTTGATACGATCGATAGTGACGGATCTGACCCGGTAGAGACGTGCTCTAGTATTCATTCATACACATTGAAGTATTCATTCATATACGTTGAAGTATTCATTCCTAGCAGAGGCGTGCTTGATTGGGATGGAGTGACGGATGATCTCCGGCAGAACGTTCGCTGAAGTAGGAGTAGCAGGCGTAGAGGGAAAAAACCGAGGCGAAAGTGTAAGAGGGAGGGAGCTTATTGTATTTACCATTTCGAGGTGGGAGAGGGAGGAGAGCTTATCGAAGGAAAAACAGAGGCGGAGGAGGAGGTGGGATGCGGAGGTTGGAGAGGGAGGTAGAGGCGGAGGTGAGGTGAGGTGTAGGAGGCAGAGGTGAGAGAGGGAGGTGGGAGGCGGAGGCGGAGGTGGGAGAAGAAGATGGAGGTGAAAGAGAAAAATGGAGGCGGAAGAGAAAGGGAGAAATAGGAAAGAAATAAAAGGTTGTTAAAAATAGTAATTATAGTTAAAATAGAAAGTTAGTTGAGGGATGAAATGGGGGATGGATAGCTGGGGGAAATTATAATTACTCTATATAGAATAGTGATAACTCTATTATGACAAAAAAAGGAGATAGTTTAGTTAGAAAAAAAATTCTAAAAATCGATAGTTCGTTTATAACTTGACAACCTCTGCGAATATTTGGAAAAAAAAAAATTTATTCTGACAAACAGAGCTGTCCGTAAGCTTCAGTCGCTGAATGGGATAGGCTGGATTGATAAATGAATAAACCTGGTCAAGAGATTAAAAAAAATTAACTCATAACGGAATAAATTAATAATTAAAACTAGACCCGGACCCATTTACATCCGACCCGAATCCTTCGGAACAACTTTTACCCTGTCAGACGTGCAGTCCTCGTTCCTAAATCCTAAATACACCCGCCGATATTTAGTAACGGAGACAATCAACGGCTGCACTATTCCTTCCGACACGGTACGCACTTAATCCATAATTGGAAAACAGAAGCATACAATTGGAACCAAACCCAACCTCTAGCAAATGCAATCTCCAAGGAACCAAACCAATCCAAAATTGGAAAACAGAAGCATACAATTGAAATTATGATAATTTAATTTCTTCCAACAAACTTACTATTTTGCCAAGGTTCTAAATAGCGTTTATAGCAGCATAGCAGAGAGGAAAAAAAAAACTTTAGCGAATAGCGCAGCTATCATAAATAACATTTTTTTTATTTCTACTAATGATAAACATGTCTCATCAAGAAAAAACAACACGAAATGATTAAGAAGTTCTAATATTTATATTGAACCAATACAAAGTTCAAATTGTCATTCAAAATATCTCTAATTCAAAAACTATCGATATATTTTATATTCAAAATATACCACTATCATATATTAATGCATGATACAAAATTTAATTGATATAGCGGTATAGCTCGCCCATGTTCCATTGTATTGATATAACTCGATAAAGTAAAAAAAGCCCATCTATACATTAAGGCTCATTAAAATTGCAAAATCATAAGCTCATGTAGCATAGCGGCCGCAGCTCGATTAGCACAGTTTTGCCCCGTAG
This sequence comes from Carex rostrata, assembly GCF_964058835.1. Classification (NCBI taxonomy): domain Eukaryota; kingdom Viridiplantae; phylum Streptophyta; class Magnoliopsida; order Poales; family Cyperaceae; genus Carex; species Carex rostrata. The sequence continues at coordinate 7,707,687 of NC_135925.1, forward strand.
CTTAGCTTTCTAGGTCCAAAATCATTATAGCTACGCTAGAAGCTATGGCTAGCTATTTAGAACACTGCATTTTGCTGTCTCCGGTGACGCAAATAGATAGAAATTTTAATGCATAAGAATTTCTGTTAGCTTTTATTCAACCTTTCTAATTAAGGAAATAGCATCAGTACTAATTGGCCATCATCAGCAAAATGGTAAATTTTTATCAGTCAGCTAATTTATAACCTTCTAGAATTACAATTTTTTTTTTTTTTGCATGGTGCAAGCCCAAGGCAAGAATACAAATATCATGACAGTTGGAGATGCAAATCATCTCTTCCCTAATTAATTATCATTTCCCTCCCTTTGCTCCAAAGTAAGACCCACCACCTTCGCTGTCTTCCAGCCCCACCACCACCACAGTATTCCGTCATCGAACTCCGATGCGTGCCATCAAACCCCAAAAATAAATTTAATAAGAAAATAAAATTCACCAGCATCGTAATAAATTAAGATATATACAATCTCAATCGAACTAATCCTCTCTCTTTCACCTCCTATTCTTTCTCTTTCCTAATCAAAGAATCAACCCCAATTCCATTAGCGACAGGAGCATCGCCCCTCCATGGGATCCATGGGGGACGAAATTGGCTACGCTGGTGCCTATAGTGGTGATGACTACAGTGGCGGGGGTTACAATATGGACTATAGCGGGAGCTACGAAGCACTCCCTCTGGATTCGGGGATACTTACAACGCCAACATATTTGTCAGACCATCTCTCCCCCTCTTCCTCTCAATCTGCCATGTGGAACCGCGCCGTCAAGCGCAAGCTCGAGCCGTCTGAGCTACTCGCCCAGCTCAACAGCTCCTTGAAATCCACCCCACGCGCACCGGACCCCACCAACACCCCGCCGGCCAACAACAATGACGGCTTCGACATCACCGCCGAGCTCGAGCAGCTCCGGGAGAGCTTCAAGGAGCAAGAGAAGCAAATTCAGTCCTTATACGATGAGCTCGATGAAGAGCGCAAGGCTGCTGCATCTGCGGTTAATGAAACCATGGAGATGATTCGCCGTCTCAATGATGAAAAAGCCGCGGCACAATTGGAAGCACGGCAAATGAAACAGTTTGCTGACGAGCTCGCGGCACACCATGAGGAAGAATTGGATGAAATCGAGAAGGAGCTGGACATGAAGGACAACACAATAGCCGACATGGAGGCGCAGATGAAGGCATACCGTGAGCGCATGAAGCGCCATGGCATTGAGCCTGACGGGGAGTCGGAGTACGAGTCAGAGGAAGAGGATGGAAGGGGGATTGTTGAGAAGCCGTATGACAGTTCGAGTGATTGGGTTTCTAATAATAAGTACCAGGTGTACCAGCCTAGGAGGGATGATGGTGATCTTGATATGAAAATGAGGAAGATTTTGACGAGGCTAGAAGTGCTGGAAACAGACAGGGAGAGTGTTAGGAGGGATATGATGGCGATGCGGGCTGAGAAGGCGCAGCTTTTGTTAATGAGAAATATTGCGACCCGTCTCTGCACACAGGTGGCGGCCGAGCGGCGGATTGTGAAGAGGTCTAATGGCCCGAAATTCTCAGTCTTTGGGGTCTTTAAGGTAATCCCTCGATTGTTGGGGTATTCTGAGTGATTTTGGATAGGTTTTTTTTTTTTTTTTCATGTCTTTGAAAAAATTAATTATAAGACGTTGTTTACATGATCATCTATGTATAAAAATGTTAAAATGAGAAAGAGAGAGTAAAAGGTACTTTTTATATGCGTGAACTTTTTTACTGGGTGATTTATAATTATTACCTTTCAATTTTTATTTTTCTGGTAATCGGTTCACTCTATTTGCGTGAATTGAATTGTTGTTTCTGTGCATATCAAGTATTTGAAGAATCTAATTTTTGTGCTTTTCTACTCCATGGCTGTGGTCAATTGCTTGTACCTTAGATTGTTGTAGTTTGCTCAGACATCTGCTGCCTTTAAAATGGATAGCATGAATGTGTCATTATTCAATCAGACTGTCTGATTAATATCAAACCGTCCGATTTGACGTCAGGACACTTGAATAATTTATTCTTAACTGGCAATAGATAATGGTTCTATTGTGCCATTGCCCACTATGGTGATGGATTCCAATCCATTACAAGTTGCTAATTGTTTGTGCTTAGTCAAAATTTTGAATCTTTTTTTTGTATATAAAATGGAAAATCAACTTCCATTTTCTAAACGATACTAACTAATAGGGATTTGAATGCATAATTTGGTTCTCATTCTTATCTATTATCACCGGCAATAACTGGGTCAATGGCTAAATTATGGAACAAAAATAGATGTTTCAAAAAATTTTAGTTATGATACTTTCTTTTGGAGTGTCCAAGTGTACCATGGATAACAGTACTATTGTTTAATTGTAACAACTTCTGGTTCTTTGAAAATCCTTCAGAAACCAAATTCAAGTAGGATTCACTGCAATTTGACAAACCATGAAGGCCAGTACCACAATTGAATCTCTTTTCTCCTCCGAAAAGCAAGTCTATCAATTTGTTTCTGTGTTGTACTGTAATTCAGTGCTCTGATTTTGCCATAAAAAGTTGCCTAGTTACCTCTAAAAAATGACATTTTTCAATTTGACGATCTAATTCACTAAATTGCACTATCATTTGTGCTAATACTCTTGTTCTGATCAGTGTCTCCTTTTCATAAATTCATGTGTTTTAATCAGTTACATTTTTGTCTCTCTTTGCAGCTGTTCTTCAATGTTTTCATCCAGAGAGATGAACCGAGGTAAATGAACTTATAATTTGGTTCCCTGCTATTCTTTTCTTATTATATGTTAAATATTTATGCATAAATAAAAATTATAATTTCCTTGGTGCCATTTGCATAATTTACAGGAGCAGGTTTGGCTTAAGTAAAACTAGCATTGCGTTTCTGCTGCTTCTTGGGCTCAGTAGTTTTGGCCACTCAAGAAGCCTCTCAAGGAAGAAGCGATGACATGGCTTACTGACATGGTGCCTGACTCCCTATCCAGTTGCAACCCTTCTCAGCTATTCTTCTACTAATACTGTAAGATGATTAGTTAATCTTGTCTAATCATCTTTTGAGGTTGCATTCCATGTTTAAAACGTAAACATACTTGACCACTAATCAGGTGCTGCTATTAACAGGAGATCGCAGAAAAGGCTTGGTGGCATATCCAAGGCCTGAATAATTCCTTTCAGTGTAGATGCAAAATGAAATCATAAAATGATAGGGTTTGTGTTTCTGTGAGATTTTTAATGCATTCTTTTGTGTATTTCTTTTTTTTTGGGTGAGCGTGGCTTGAATTGTAAATTTCCAATTTTTGTTAGGGGTTCGCTTGTAATTGTTTGATCACGACCTAGGCAAGTAGCTTTTCATTTTTTTTTTTTGGGTGTGTTTTGTATATTGTAAATCTTTATAGGTTTGGAGTTGTACACAACACAATTGTTCTGGGTGTTAGCTAGCTTGTGAAATAAAAAATTGTGTACAGCATTTGCTTTCTAAATGTTGCAAATTGCGTTTTATTTAAGAAAGAATAAATAAAGTTTTTTTGGAGTTTATGTTTGTCCCAGCTTATAAATTTACTGAAGCAATAGTTTGCTTATTATTATCATGCATAAATTTATGTTCTTTTTCTATTCTTTTATTTTTCATTCCAATCAGGTATTCTTTTATTATCACGCATTTCAACAATTATATAAAGCTTAAATTTTAAGTTGCACTAAGGAGCATCCATTCAGCAATAAAGTTGAAAAGTAACTTTCTTAAGAAAACTTTAAGCTTTACAAAATGCTTAAGCCATGCGAAACCATAGCTTAAAAACTTGGACAAGTTTAAGAAAGCTAGCACAAAGAGCACTAAAGAGGTGACATTAAACTTGATAAAGAAGCACTCGTTCGGTGAGCTTAAGATTCCTTAGAACACTAAAGAACTTTAAGTCATGGTTTCATTTATTTTCTTCTTCTAAATTTTTTTTTTTTTTTGATAGAATTTCAATTAAATCTTTTATAATGTAATTTTCTTATATTGTTTTCCATATACTGGTATATGCTTGAGTTACGTGCAACTCTGTTATCATTTGAGTTGTCCAGCTAAATTACAGCACATTTTGAATATATCTTAATTATTTTGGACATTTTCTTGGTTAAGTCTGTTTTGATTTCTGGTATTAAGAATATTAAAATTCTGGCCAGCAATTGTAAGCAATTCGCCAGTCAGCCAAATTAGTTTTATATATGATTGCATATTCATTTTATATTTTGTTCTGATTATTTTCTATTAAAACCTAAGCATCCTCATGGGTATCTATTTATTCATAATTAAGAACTGTATAGATTAATCTCTGGTACAATTAGCAGGTGTACTATTAAAAAAAATCTGATCGTTTTATCTCTCTATTCTAATAACAGAGTAACTCTTTGCCATGTTCGAGATATTTGCTTGCTTACTAGTTTATATAAAATGCATTTTATGATAATTTGGGATAACACCTCTTCTCTGTTACCAGAAAGTAACCAAAACAGCTATTGCATGACCAAAAACAGCTACCAGAAAAAAAAAAAATCAAATAGGGACATGTTCCTAAGCACATCAAAATAAAAGCCTCATAATCTAACAAACAAACGATACAATTCTATTTAATAGCCATCATAAAATTAAATCTTGTATGCATTGCATTTCACCCAAATCTTGTCAAGCATTTGAACTGGTTCAACTACTATTTTCTCTGTACCGACTGGTATCTGTACGGCGAACCTTCTACATCAAATGGTAATATTAAATTAACTTAAAAAATAATTGACTTTTATACCAAGAAGAAGCTAAAACAATAATCCAGATCATATAGCCTTAAAAGTTTTACACACCATTACGTTCAGGTCAAATAGTCTAAATTACTGTTTCTTAAATTAAGTCGATAAGAAATTTATCTTTCAAATGTATACTTGCATCTATCATCCCCAAGTCTTATGTTGTTTGACATGTAAAAAGAGAATTTGTTGAAGTAGCAATCCATTGCCAGATTGCTTGTGCAACAGATCAAATAGTAAACAGATTAAAAATTCTACATTTTTAGAGGAACTTTTATTTTTCAAATATTATCAAATTTATTGTTCAGTATACAACCATACTCTTAAATAATCATAGAAAAAATGAACTAAAATTCACCAAGTAGATGTACCAGGTACCAAGTAGATCCCTATAAAATTCACTAATATCTTTTTAACTACAGGGTCAAATTCCATTTGTCCATTTATTTCTAAGGATAAAATAGAAGGAAAAAAGAAGAAGAAGCTGATCAAGATAATTCTGTTACGCAAGAAAGTGAGAATTTTATTTCTGACTAACATATTTTATATTAAAATAATGTGGCGTTATACCATCTGGTTCCCTAGAATTTTATTTTTGACTAACATATTTTTTTATTATATTAATGTGGCGTTATACCATCTGGTTCCATTATATATAAGACACATAAGGGAAGAATTTGACGACTTCATAGAATGCTGATTTAATTTCGAACCTGTGATGTCGACTGTGGGCATACTACTTCAAAGGAAAATAAAAACAAAAATGAAAGAAAAAAAAAGAAAAAAAAGGGAAACGATAATTTTGTGCATATTAGTTTCTTTAGGTTATCCATATATAGCGGTAAGCCGACCCAATCCAAAAAAGTTTTTATTAGAGTTATGAAAAGAATGTACTTTCTAAGTGTTCATTTTGTATTTTTATGTTGTATCGTTAAATACTTGAGTAATTACCTTAATACAAAACAGTTGTTTTAAACATATAATTGTAAAATATGACCGTGTAATTGTGTATTTTTCAAAAACATTACTAGGTTTTTTTACACATATAGTTATAATTACCAAGGCACACCATAACAATACAAAATTCACATGAGTTGTCGTTATTATTGAACTTCAATATTATCATCAGACGTGTTAAACGGAACAAAGAACTATTATAAGGAAGTAGCCAATTGTTGCTTGAACAATATTTATGTTGGAAGTAACTAATTTAATGCTAAAACACATAATTATCCATTTTTTATTATTATATTTTAAAAGTAATTAATAACTAACTTATTGTTCAAGACAATTAGTTAAGTATTTATATGTACTACATGTATATAAAATGAGAATAGGTACAGAACACATTTAGGTGTAGACACTGAGGTGAACACTTCGACGTGAAGGGCTTTAAACGAAGTTTATATTATCATGAAATCCGCATTATCTACATATAAATTTAGCTCCCTTGTAACCAATGACGTGGACAATTTCTAATAAAGAAACGATGAAATTTTGTATTATATGTTTTCTGTGAGCTCCATGGACCATGGTAACAAGTTTCTTGACCACCCTTGGTGAGTGATATCATAGTCCAGTATATTTTTTTTTTATATTTTTTTGCTTAGTTAATGCACAACTGAAATAATTTTAGAACTTGGGACAGATGATGGGTTCAAAACAAAACAATCTTAGTTGCGCTTAGAAGTTAACTTGGTCCATTTATCTGAGTAAAGACTCAAGACCCACAGGCGTTATTCTATTTACTTTTTTCTTTTTCAATTTAAAAAAAAAAAAAAAAACCGAGAAGGCCTTGCCCCACCCGGGCCGCCACCACTTCTCTTACAGATTTTCCAGCAGATTAATTTGATCTGTTGGTTTCGTTTAATATTTATTGATTTTTCCGCACGATATTAATACGGCTTCATTTTCAATTTTTATTTTTCTTTTGTTTCGGCCGGTAAGTGTGAATAGATAGACAGAGCTGTCTCTCTGCGAGTCTTGTAATGGAAAGCGTAGGTTTACCCGTTTAGTTCAAGCCCGTCTAAAAAATTGCAAGAGTCGAAACGATCAACAGACCAAGTTCTTGTATGGACCGGATCAATTTTTTCTAATCCAACCCGTCTACTCACAGTCCATGACGAGTTTGATCCGTCCCGAACCATGTTAATTCCGTGATTCGATGAAATTTGTATGTTTTTGTTCAAATGTATGGTACAGAATAAAAGGGGTGTGTATTTTTCGAGAGAACGAGTTTTCCAGACAGTAAATTTGCTGATAAAATATTTATGCTTTTATAATTATGTAGTTTTGAATAATGAGTAGATAATTGTTGTTGATACATAAGTGAGTGGACAGAAAGAGAGAGGACTTTTCGATGAATGAAATAGCGCAAGAGAAACCAACTACAATAAATCTCCTTACCAAATTACCTTGCAACTATTCAAACGGACCCCATTTGTTATGGATGAGAAAAATTGGTTACCCAAAATAAAATTTAGGAAACGAAAAAATTTGGTATATTACAACACCTAATAAATTGTATTATAAACCAACAAAAAGATGCTAATTTCCAGTAGCTCATGACCTCATGTTATCTTATAAATATCTCTTTGGAGCACTAAAGAATTATTTTAACAAAGCACGCTTATTCTTCCTATGGTAAGCAAGCAAGCAACCATTACCTTTCTGAGAAAATTGAGAAAATAAAACAACCAAAGAGACGAGACTCACAACACCAAGCCACCAAACCAAACCTAGAGCGGTTCAGTGACATCCGTCACCGGTCCGATCCATGAACCGGACAATGGCCTGTATGACCTCGCCAGTCGGTTCAGAGAGAGGCTTGAGCGAAAAGAAACCATGCTCCTCTCCTGCAATCTGCACTACCTCCACCTCCTTCCCCATCTCCTTCAACCTCTCGACATAATTCAAATTGCTGTCAATCAATATATCTCTCTCGGCAGCCACAACTAGTATCGGCTTCATCTCGACATTTTCCAAATTGGGGCTCTCTGGCCCGAAAGGGTTTAATGCCGGGTGAACTCGGGTAGCCCCTGCCGGTAACGACAATCGTAAATACCGAGCCCATGCTTCCGGACTTAGGAAAGCGCCCTCCGGACATTCCAACTCAGATTTAGTCGGCTGCTCCCCAATTAATGCTGGCATTATGAGAATAAACCCACGAATCTGCATGGGGATTAAACCATTTGGTCCGAATTTGATGGCCATGTGGTGGGCCATGTTTCCACCAGCCGACTCACCCGAGACAAAAACCTTAGTGAAGTCTCCCGATTTGGCAAGCCATGGATCAGTGTTGGGTCCGGTAAACTGGGATTTTAGCCAGAGAAGTGCAGCCTCCGCATCTTCAATGGCAGCAGGGAGACGGTGCTCGGGGGCTAGACGGTAGTCAAACGAGAGAACAATTGCAGAGAGTTCAGCAGAGAGGCGGCGACAAATGGTGTGGAACATGGGCCAGGTTCGGGAACCGATGCAGAAACCGCCGCCATGAAAGAAAGCTAGTACAGGGAGCTTTGCATCGGGTGAGGTTTCGACGGGGCGGTAGAGACGGACATGGAGAGAATGGATGGGATCAAAGAGGAGGTCTTTCCACTCGATGGAGCTGTCGTCGGGAAAGGTGACGGAGAAAAGGGGATCGGCTGAGCGGATTACGGTGCCGTCGCTCATGAGTTTGAGGAGGCCGCGGCAGTCTTCTATGACGTAGGGTTTGTTGGTGGTGGCGTCAGTGGCAGTGGAGCTGGCCATGGTGAGATGATGAAGAGAACAATTTAATCTGATTTAAAGACTTAGCTTTAGGAGATGATGAAGAGTGAAGACTGAAAACTAGTGAGATTTATACTCTCAAGTAAAGAGGTGAGTTGGAAACTTGAAAATGTGCCCTTTTGAAATTCAAGAAATGGGCATTTGATTTTTCTTTTTCATTTATTTTTTATGACAATGATGATTTAATTGTTGGGGCTGCGGTGCCGGTGGGGAACTCGTGGTCAATATAAGAAGCATGCTTGTCAGTGTCAGATTTTTACAATTGTCAATTTGTCAGCCGTCACTGGTTACGACATTTTAATTGGCTGTTAGTGAAATTTTCGAATCTGTTATTTCCTGAAAAAAAATATCATAAAATTATTTCGGAACCATAACTGTTAGTGAAATTTTCGAATCTGTACAGTACTTTGCAGATTTATATTTTTTTTTACCATTTAATTGGCTGTATTTTGCATTTTAGATTGAGGGTACAGTACATTTGTAGATTATAACAATGGGAAAGGCTTGACTCATAAGTTTTTATGATTTGATATAATAAATTTAAGAATTTGTTAATAACAATGGGAAAGACTTGACTCATAATTTTTTATGATTTGATATAATAGATTTACATTTGTGCTGGACTGTATGTGAATGTTTTTTCTGATGTTTACGTTTTGTAAGACTGATATGTTTCATGGTAATAAAACGGGCTCTATGTAGGAGTGAAAACGGATCGAATACGGATCGGATAGTGATAAAACCATATTCGTATCCGTTTTTATTTTCCGGATACGGATACGAATCGGATATTAATCGGATACGAATACGGATCGGATATTAATCGAATACGAATATGAATCGAATATTAGTCGAATACAAATACGAATACGGATATAAATCGAATTTCTAATTCGGATATATATATTACAACAAGATTGTATAACATCAGTGGAGTGAATTAAAATTTTTAATTGTAAAACAACAAGTATCCACATTTGAAATCAGAACAAAATTAATTAACTAATGTGTTATTTAATAAAAATAAAATGACCCATCATAAACAATAAATTACATCAAAACTCAATTAATTAAATGAGAAAATAATTTAAAAAATGATTATTAGTATTTTTGAAAATTTATTATGAATTTTTAAACCTAAGATTTGACTTAATGAGAGAAACAAAAATTCAAGATGTTGTTTGAATGACGATTGGGTCTCATGGTAGGACTTCTCACTCAGGGATGGCCACATAGATCCCACCTCTTAATTCTCATCTCTCTATTTCTATTACAAGCGGACCCCACTTGTATCCGAATATCCGAAAAATTATCCGATTATCCGAAAAATATATCCGAAAAATGAAAAATTCGAATATCCGAAAAATCAACGTATCCGGATTCGGATAATTATCCGAATCCATATCCATATTCGCTTCCGAAATTAAAACCGAATTCGTATCCGTATCCGGATAAATCATATCCGTATCCGTATTCGTATCCGCAAATTATCCGTATCCGACTATCCGAATCCGAAAAATTCAAATACGAATATGAATTCGGTCGGATAATATCCGACCCGTTTTCACCCCTAGCTCTATGCCTTTTTAAAAAATATATATATATAATAGATTTACACACTCTATATGATAGGATTCCATATTTAATATAAAAGTTTTACATACTTTTTTTTTTTTTAAAAAGGTAAATAAAAAAAAAAGGTAAAATGTCAATTCCATTGATCGGAATATAGATAATTACACCATCACAATTGTTCCAGTTTTATAGTCAACTATGATTACAGATTTAATATAAGAAGTTTGCAGACTTTGACTGATAAGTTTACAGGCATTATCTATTAGGATTACAGAATTGAATGATTCGATTTATTATTTGAATGCAGTAAATCTAGAAAAGAAAATTTTTAATTTACTTGTGAAGTTTACAAACTTTAGATCAATATTTTATAGAGTTGTGTAGTAAGTTTTATAGTCATGAAAAGCCTTGGATTTAAATAATTGGAACTAGCAGCTAGCTCTAGATCAAAAAAAAAAAAAAAATTATAGATTTATAGACTTCAAATAAACAATTTACATAGTTTTGATGAACGATTTATGGACTTGAAAACGATCCCGGTCAGTTGTTACAGCATAGCTGACTCATTATAGCATAGCTGTAAAGTGGTAGCTGCAGATTTCAGTCAAATGTTTGATTGCATCTAACATTTGCAAACCATAACTAGTCCATTGATATATATATGTTAAACTCCTCGTTCTACGATAAGGAGATATAAAATGTGCTAAACATGAAGGCATGCGAGAATTAGAAGCATGTACCTTCATTTTCCCGGTACCAACACCGTGCTCTCCTGTGCTGCTGTGCATGTTGTCATGGATGAGAAAGTTTGGTTCAGAAGGAATTATCACGACCAGAAAGTTCTCGGAGTTTATTACATTAAAATAAAATTTAGGAAACGAGAAATTTGGTATATTACTGTACCAAATAATTTGTATTACAAATTAACAAAAAGATGCTAATTTTCAGTAGCTTGTTTTATCTCATAAAAATACTCTTGACAGCACTAAACAACTGTTTTAACAGGGCACTTTTATTCTTCCTACCTAACCTCCCAACTGATCTTTTACAATTCACGATCAACATCGAGACCATGATGTAAACAACCAAAGAGAAAAGAGTCACAAAACAACTCCCCTACTGAGCAAATATAAAACCCAAGCCACCAAACCCAACCAAATTCCGCTCAGTGCGATCCCTCACCGGTCGAATTCATGAACCGGGCAATGGCCCGTATGACCTCGCCAGTCGATTCAGAGAGAGGCTTGAGCGAAAAGAAAGCATGCTCTTCTCCTGCAATGTGCACTACTTCCACCTTCTTCCCCATCTCCTTCAACCTCTCGACATAATTCAAATTGCTGTCAATTAAGATATCTCTCTCGGCAGCCACAACAAGTATCGGCCCCATCTCGACATTTTCCAAATTGGGGCTCTCAGGCCCAAAGGGGTTAAATACCGGGTGGTCCCGAGTAGCCCCTGCTGGTAGCGACAATCGTAAATACCGATCGCCTGCTTCCCGACTTAGGAAAGCACCATCGGGACACTCCAACTCAGACCTAGTCAGCGTCTCTCCAATCAATCCCGGCATTATAAGAATACATCCACGAATCTGCATGGGCAGTAAACCATTAGTTCCAAATTTGACGGCCATGTGGTGGCTCATGTTTCCACCGGCTGACTCACCCGAGACAAAAACTTTAGTGAAGTCTCCTGACTCCGCAAGCCACAGATCAGTGTTGGGTCCGGTAAACTGGAATTTTAACCATAGAAGTGCAGCCTCGGCATCTTCAATGGCGGCTGGGAGACGGTGCTCGGGGGCTAGACGGTAGTCAAACGAGAGAACAACTGCAGGGAGTTCAGCAGAGAGTCGGCGACAAGTGGCGTGGAGAAGAGACCAGGTTCGGGAGCCAATGCAGAAACCGCCGCCATGAAAGAAAGCTAGTAAAGGGAGCTTTGCATTTGGCGGGGTTTTGACGGGGCGGTAGAGACGGACGTGGAGAGAGTGGATGGGATCAAAGAGGAGGTCTTTCCACTCGATGGAGCCGTCGTCTGGCAAGGTGAAGGGCAAAGGGGGATCTGCTGATCGGATTACGGTGCCGTCGCTCATGAGTTTGAGGAGGCCGCGGCACTCTTCTACGACGAAGGGTTCGTTGGTGGTGGTGTCAGTGGTAGTGGGAGTGGGAGTGGCCATGGTGAGATGATGAAGATATTTTGTTTACTTTTTTTCTAATTTAAGGAATATAGGAAACAATGAAGATTTTATAAAAAAAAAAAAAAAGGAGATAGGGAAGAGCTTCTGTTTCCTTTGTTCTGAGTTAAGGAATTTAGGAGATGATGAAGAGTGAAGACCGGAAACTTATGAGATCTATACTTTTTAAGTAAAGAGGTTAGTTGGAGACGTGTCTTATTGAAATTCAAGAAATGGGCATTTTTTTTTTTTCTTTCTCTTTTCTTATAATGCCAGGACAATACCATATACATTGACTATTTGAACATATATGAACATGCAAGGAAAAGGTAATTTGTAGAGTCAATCTCATTCTGCATAAAGCATGTGAGACAATCAGACAATATGTGTTCCCTATCCATTTTTGGGATTGCATAACTGTTTCAGTAAAGATCTTGCTCTTACTCAACAACCACATTAATCCTTTGATCTTGTGAGAGATTGGCAGCTCCCACCTAATAGAGCATTTTATACTTGAACCCCTAGCTGTCATAACATTTTAATACAAAGTCCCCTTAATATTCACTGTCCAATCAGAATTAGATCGGACGATCGGGATATAAACGCCAATATCAACCGTTCTGCACATGCAACAGAGGAAAACGACAAGTGACGAGTCTGAACCTGTATTGAGAATCCAGACAATTACACAACAACTAAGGTAAGAACTCTTTAAATTATCAGTTTAAATCTTATTATACCAAAGGCATTCTTTCCCCATGCAACCAAACAAAAAAATTAAAGAATTTTTTCCATGAAATCGCACAGGTGAAGTTGTAATCGCGGAAACAAATCAAGCAACCAACACAAACAGCATGAGCCAGACAAAAGAACCTGTAATCCATTAACCAGACCTCGCACCCACCTCCTCCACAAACCGGCGTAACATGCGCATAAGCTCGGCAGATGACTCAGACCACGGATTAATGGTGAAGAATCCGTGTTGTTGGTCCTTGAACTTGGCCACCTCCACCGGCTTCCCCATCTGCTTCAGCCTACATGCGTAATCCACCGACCGGTCTGTCAAAAGATCACACTCCCCAACCACTACTAAAGTCGGTTCAAACTCAACCGGCTCCAGACCAGGGGTGTCTTGCCCAAATGGATTTGCGAATGGGTGGTCGAAGTTCGCACCGAGGGGAAGCGATAGCCGCCAGTATCTGTTGCATAATTGCATTAGTTCATCTCACGATACAGTATTTAAAACTTTGGCATGATTGTTGGCCAAATGGATTAAATCAATTATCTTGCTTTAGTTTTCAATTTTGCAAATATTATGTCATTTATATGAAAAAACTAGTTGGAGATGTCATCCAATTAAGTATATGCTTCGGAACATTAATAATGGTGGTCATACACATTAAAAACTTTTAAATATGACCTTCAAATTTTTTTTATTTTGTTTACCTTAAAAACTTTTAAATATCTAATTTCTCTATTAAAACGTAAAAATTGGGTTTTCCACTGAATACAAATAATATTTCTCAGTTTTTCTTCTTTAATCTAATTTTAAACTTTTATTTCATTTATAATAATAACCCAAATTTTAAATTTTAAACAAATAACCTGCTTTTTCATCAATATAAATCTAGTAGCTAAACTTATACATTAGCATTCAATATTTGATTGATTAGAGTGCAAAATAATAGATCGTAGTTGGGCAGTAAGAATGTGTTCGTTTGAAGAGAAAAATAAATTAGTCCTTTTATCTTAAAAGTTAAAATTACTTAAAATAAAAGATTAATAACAAGTTCAAAATTAGATTAAAGAAAGAAAAAAATGAGAAAAGTTATTTGTTTTAATTGGAGAAATAAGCCATTTTCAAGTTTTGATGAAAAATTGGAATTTTAGAGGAAAAAAATCTACCGATCTAAATATTTTTTTTCGATCAGGAATCTTATGCAGCTCCAATAAAAAAAAAATTAATAGATTTTCTGTATTTGCGTTGGTTGGAGTTAAGAGTCGAGAAGCAAACCACAGAAGATCTCTAATTGGGAATCTTTTGTGGTCCCAAATCCCAATAAAAAACTAAAGAATCTTCTAATTGGTATTATATTATTGATATTTGTTTGAGTCAAGAAACAAATCACATAAGATCCTCCAATCTTTTCAGGTGGAAAAAAAATTGGACCGAAAATAATTCCGATCTTTCTATGATACAAAAATTGAGGTAGTCTTTGTTTTTCTCTCTTGTTCTATAATATATTTTTTGAATAAAAAATTCTTTGATAAGTATGACAGCAATTATTTTAATTTAAAATGATAAAATATAGAGTGTAAGTGTTATAATGAAAAATAAACAATCTATATTTCAATAGGTATGCCGAAAATTCTCCTTATTTTAGACCAGAACCTTATTCTTTCTCACAAAAAAAAGTCTATGCTTCGGAAGAGAGAAGACAAATAAAAAGAAGGGTTTAATGCTGCATGCTCTGGAATACATACTACTAATAATTGCAACTGTTCATCAATTTTGTATCTGTATCAGGATTTGATCATAACCATCGTCCATCAACCAACCTAGATTACAATAATTTCTGTTTTTGCGCTTGGTGATTTTGTAAACCGTTTTGCCATACCAAGTAAATAAGAACCTCACCTGTCATTCAGCTCCAGATTAAGGAATGCTTCTTTGGGACACTCTGCTTCGGATCTCGTCCTCTCGACCCCACCAAAGAATGGCATCAGCTGCACATACCCCTTGATACGAACCGGCTCAAGCTCAGCCCGGCCAGATGCAGAGCCGAACCGGACCGCCAAATGATGCGCTATGTTACCACCAGCTGAATCACCCGATATCACAACCCGGGAAAAATCAGCCGACTCAGAAAGCCACGGGTCCGAATTGAAACCAGCAGCCTGAGACTGGAGCCAGAGGAGGCATGTGATGCTGTCTTCTATTGCAGCAGGGAGACGGTGCTCTGGCGCAAGGCGGTAATCAGGCGCTATAACTATGGCAGACAACTCAGACGCCAAACGGAAACAGTAGTTCTGACAGTTGGGCCAGGTGCGGGAGCCAATGCAGTAGCCGCCACCGTGGAAGTAGAAGAAGATCGGGAGCTTAGAGGTGATGTGGCGGGGCTTGTAGAGGCGGAGAGAGAGGTTGTTTATCGGGTCGAATAACACGTCTTTCCACTCAACCAAGCCATCGTCACGGACTGACACAGGAAAGCTTGGGTTTGCCGAACGGACGATCGTGCCGTCGCTGTAGACGGAGAGAACGCCGCGGCATTCTTCAACTATCTGCGGTGGTGGTGTTGCCATGGTTTGAGGATAGTGAGGTGGGTTTGATCTGGGTTTAGAGAAGTGTTGAGTGCGGTGCTTACTGCTTGCTAAAAGGTGTTTGGTTTTACTTAAAAAAGAGTGGGTGCGAGGAACTCGTGCGTGGCCCTTCGTATCATTTTCGTTCAAAGAGTTGCGTACATACATTGTGCTAATTAATTTAAATCGTAATTTAATTGTTATTTAAAATCTCCATTATCCTAAGAATGGAGGCCTCCATTATTCGATTTTTTATATGTTCTGTTTGTGATGAAAGTAATTATTTTTGTCAGAAATTCAACACAATTTAATATTAAATAAATAAGAGTTATTTTTGTGAATTAATGATATTTAATTATGATATTAGAATTAAATTAAATTAAATTATTAATAGTAATTATGAATTACAATGATTGTGAACCAAATTATTGTTCTTATAATTGATACTATGTTGAAAAAGAGCACTTTAAATAGACACAATAGTTTGTTCCACAATCTCCGTCATTTGTAGTTATTAGTTTAACAAATAAATTTATCTGTAATAGAAGAAATTTGTAAATATCATACAGAAAATTTATTAACTCACAGAATTAAAATTTGTATTTACTTAGTATCAAACTATGTTATTTTCAATTTTCTATCCTGGCAAAACCAATTGTTTTCATCCTGTTTGTAAGAAATAGAACATTTGAAAAGGTATTGGAAGTCTCCATTTTTAGGATAATGGAAATTTAAATACATATTACACGTTGGATTTACAACGCAAAGAAAGAATTAGCAATTAATTTACAGTTTGAATTGATTAGCATCATACGGTGCGTATAGCTCTTTGGACGAAGATGGTCCAAAGGGCTTCTGACAAGTTTCAATTCAGGAAAAAAAAATTAAAAAAAAAAAGAGGAAAAGAAAAGGTGTTTGGTATTAATTGAGTAATGGAGTGTGATGTTTATACCATGATGTCAGTTTGTCATTTCTTAATTGTTCTTTAGGTTAGGAGGAGTCTGGGTTGTCTGTCCGAGTTTATTGATATAATCTCTGTTATACAAGTCACAGAGGACGACCAGACGACTGTTACTTATTAGGGTTTGTTTTGTCAGTGATTTATGATACGAATAACCTCCACGGAATTCCTCACAAAGATTTGGATTTAAAAAGAATTTTGGAATTTTGCTCATAGTGATGTGTTTCCAACTTGCTAGTGTGACGTCGGATGGGTCCGCGCGTATCCGTTGTTGTTTTGAACTTAGGATTGTAGCATTTGTTTTTGAAAGCGATATTTTGATAATAAAATTTGTAATATTTAGGATAATGAGAATTTTTTTTATTGACTAATTTATTCTGACTCTTCGCATTAAATGCATATTAATAAAGAAAGTTAAACAAAGAAATATACATTATTAAAATTTAAATGCATACGGACCATAAATGGAAACATATCTTAAGCATTAACTATATAATTTAAATGCAATTTTTTTTTTATTTGAATGCAACTCACAATTTATAGAGTAAAAAATAGGAAACATCTAATTGTCTACAGACTTTTGTCCACAGTTTTAACTTGCGCGAATATTGTAAAACTACTTCTACATGCTGTATAATTATACAATATATCACATAAAATATATCAGTTAATTACAAAACATCGAACAACTATTTGAAGTGGTCCCATGATAATTAAAAATATATTGCAACTTACACTACAGGACAAAAAAAATTGTACTTTCAAACGGTACTTTCGGATATTGCAGTTATAGGAAGTTATTGGCAGTTAATGTTAGTTATTAGCAGTTATTTTGATAAAAAAAAGGCAAAATTAAAATTTTCTATTAATTTTTTTTATTTTTTTTTCTCAATTTAATGAATACACAAATAAATTATCAAAATATTGAATATTGTAAAATTGACCACTTTACCTATAAAAATAAAATGTACAAACTATAAAATTACATACATGCCAAATTCACAGATGAAAATGATAAAATATAATGTTAAAAAATATCAATTTCAATACTGTAAAAATATCAAGTTAAACTGTAAAAACAACACGTAAAAACTATAAATGTTTAACAATGTAAAATTAGCAAATGAAAATGATTAAATAAAATTTAAAAAGTATCAATTTTCAATACTGTAAAATTGTCAACTTAAACTGTGAAAATAAAACGTAAAAACAATAAAATTTCAATAATGTAAAATAAGCAAATGAAAACAATAAAAAAAATATAAAAAATACAAAATTGCAATACTATAAAATTGTCAACATAAACTATAAAAACAAAATATACAACATACAAAAACCAATACTGTAAAATTGCTATATCTAAACTATAAATCAGTTGTATGTATACAACATCCAGAACATTCAAAATAAAAAGTCAAAAAATAAAAACAACAATAGCTCAATACTGTAAAATGACACATCTTAACTACAAATATAACAATTTCAAACTGTAATACACAATTGCTCAACAAAACACATCAATTCAACAACATCTGTTCAACACATCCATAATATTTACCACACAATATCAAACATAAGTATATCATTCCACATCCAAAATAGCATCAAACAAACTATGAAAAAAATAAAACTTCTATATTAACAACCTCATGTGAACATTGTTGGGATGAGTAAGAAGTCTCATCATAAGAACCACACGTTCTTTCGAGATATCATCCTGCATACAAATAAAATAAACAATGTAACAAATTGGATTTATTACATGTAGGTACTGTAAAATTGTGAACTATATTCTATAAAACACTCTATGTATCATCTAAAACAGTGAACTATATCATGTAAAATTATGAACTATATACTGTAAACCTGTAAACATCAATAATAATAAATACTATAAAATAGTGCATATATCATGTAAAAATACTCTACATATTTTACCAGATCTGAAGTGGTATATGTTAATTGACTACTTCAAAGACGACAAAATCCCGTCGTGTTTTTCTTTCGAATATGAAATCGAATATTGTAAAATAAAATATAGAATCATGTAATTTCGTACATCAGACAATTCAAAACAACGACATAAAGAAAACAAACTATGCATTTCAAATCAGACCATCAGATAATGCGAGATCCGTTATTGAACAATAAATGATACAATTAAAATTCAAATCAATGTTCATATAATGCATACACACCTGAGGCTACATCAATTCAAATGAAACTTCAATAGAAGCAAGGAAATCATGATTATCAATTCAAATCAATAGAAGGAACGAAACTTAAATAGATTAGTAAATAAACAAGTTGTTTTGAATACTATAAAATCAAAAGATTTATATTGTAAAACTACAAAGTGAATACTGTAAAATAACCCGATTATACTCCTGATCGCCTCGCTCTTATCTCTCTTCTCCATATCGCCTTGCTCTCATCTCTCTCCACCAGATCGCTCCTCCAGATAGCCTGTCTTAGATCGTCTCTCTCCATTAGAATCTAAGAGAGATGCCGGAGAAGTCCGTCGGAGAGAAGAAAGCGCCAACTAGTAGTGGCGCCGGTGAGCGGCGAGTAATGGTGTTGCTGTTGAAAAATGAACTGTAGGAGAGGAGGTCATTCAGATCTGCACGATCAAGAACCCGTCGAAGAGGAGACCGTCAAAGGAGAGGTCGTCGAAGGGAAGGGGTTGAGGAGAGGAGAACCTTTTGTGAAGAGAGAAAGAGAGATCGGAAAGAGAGAAAGCTTCTGTGAAGAGAGAGAGAGAGAGAGAGCGGAAAGAGAGATTAGCGTTCCTTTTATAAAAGGAAGGTTGGATACAGTTAGCAGTTCGTTAGATTAGCGTTGTGGACAGATAGTGGACAAAACAGTGTAGACGAAAACCTTTTCTCTAAAAAAATATATAAATCAAATCATGAAAATTAACAAAATAGTTATTTGAGATATAATTTTATTAGGAAAGATTGGGAACCAAAAACTTTTGATATAATCATATAAGATCCCTCCTGATCAATAATATGAGTAGGATTTAAAATTTCACAGTTATAATTTTTGTTCAAAATAAATAGCTGTAATTTTACCAATTATATTTTTATAATTTTTATTACTGAGTGATGCGTATACATACAAAATTTAATTTTTCTCAATTTATTTAATACAAAGTCAAATGATCAACAAGTGAAGAAAAATAAATGTATTAAAATAACTTATAAACTTTTACTTTAATTTTAACCACTTGATTTTGCATTAAAGGAATTTTAAATTTTTAAAATTTTGTATGTACACGCATTATTCGTAAAGTATATTAGTTTTAACGGTTTGAATTCGTCATTTGAAGCTAATAAGATATATTTTGAAGTTAAGCTCAACAAGCACTCTTGATGAGCTTAACACACGCTAATGTCACTCTTTAGTAATTATTGCTCTCAAAATAGCACCGTCCTCTGTTTTTTCGATCAAGATCATCTGATCTAAAACGAACATTATTAATCCGCTTGATATATATGTTATTTGGGAATGAATCTTTTTCTATGTCAATAAATCAATTCAATATGTTAGTTTTAGATCAAATGATTTCTAACGAAAAAAGTATTCAATAACTCATAACTAATGCAATATCAGATTGTCGTTTGTTTCGTTTTTGTGTTAATGTCATTGTTGAAATCAAACATAGCTTAGAGTGGCATGAGTAAGACAATGATGATTAGCTCGCATACTTAGTTTTGTAACGCTGGTTAAGAAATTGAGCTATGTTTAATTTGTTTTAAAGAGAGAACAAATGGAATCAAGCCATCTAATTTTATAGGGAGAATTTCATGTATCCCCCTCAAAAACTTCAATATTACGTATTTCTCCCTCAAAAGTTTATAATATCATATTTCCCCCTCAAAATTGTAAAAACTCACATATTTACCCATTATTAATTTTACAATATATTAAATATTTCTAAAAGTGATTAAATAATATATTTGAGACTCTAAAGACCATTATACCCTTGCATCTTTCCTTTCCCATTCACTCCGTCATTGCAAAAAATTCTCCAGTCTTCACTTCAATAGTCAATAACTTTAGAACATCTATTATTTCTATGAAATTGATGTTCGTTCCGCTTTCTCAAATTGATGGAAATACGGCTTTCTTTCTATCTCCCTTTTAGAAAGCTGTGATTACTTTGATTATGAACTATTCACTTTATGTATTCAATCCAATCTACTCCTTGCTGGGCTAAGTTAAATATTATTTAGCAAAAAAATTATTTTGAGATATATCAGTATAGATTCTGAAAGCATGCATTGCTTACATGATATTACCAGTATCCTTATTTTGTTAAAACCTCAATTTGTGTTATGTAAAGTTTAGAACTTTGATCACAGAGCTGGAAAGCATCAATTCGAAAGCTTGAGTAATGACAACACCATATTTCTTAAGTCTTTTGTACTATAATTTTTTTTAAGGTTGATTTTATCCTATGATTTTGATACATCTTGGGTTTGAATAAGCAAAAATGTAGCATAAGAAAAGAGTTTAATAAGTGTTCTGACCTTATGATACAGCCTTTTTTTTGGATACTTTGTATCATAATAATGAAACACATCTAAATAAAACTTAAAGAAACAGTCTGCACTAAAAGGAGTAGATGTTTTCAAGGAAAAATAAATTGATACCAGTCCCAGAATTGTTTCAAGTCTGATACCAAAGGAAGTACCAGTCTAATCTGACATAATAAAATTCAAAATGAACACAGGAGCACGTAATCACAGTTTAAAATTGACGATAACAAATGTGCTTTGGAGAAGCCTGACGAATCTTAATTTTGGGTAAGGTCATTCAGTGAGCCGGTACACATCCAAAGAAGCTCGGTACTATACCGGCTTTGTGCAGTCCGATACTGTCTCTTTGAGCTGATACACATTCAAAAAAGCTCTCTCTTTGAGCCGGTCCCTGAAATCTGGTAAATAGGTATCTAAATTTAACTTCCATTCGGATTGAGTCCTTGTAGGCTTGAACTATTTTGCGAACTAATGGGAGTCCATTTGTACCTTAGTATGATGATGAGACACATAGTTTATGTAGTTGACATATGACATGGGTAGGACCAACGGGACCAACATTCCCTCAAAGTCTTTGTTCAAATGGAGTTTGTAATGGAGAGCTGTGAATTTAATTTGAAAGAGGGAGACTGTAGAAGCTAAAGTTTCTTTTAATTCTAACAAGGATAAAATGGGAATTATAAATTTATATGGATGGTGGATTTAAAATTAATGAAAAAGTTGATGAATCGGACAAATATGTGAGTTTCTACCATTTTGAGGGGGAAATATGATATTACAAACTTTTGAGGGGGATATACGTAATATTGAAGTTTTTGAGGGGGATACATGAAATTCCCCCAATTTTATAAATATAAAATTCATTCGAGTTTGAATATATATATTAAAGAGAGAATGTTGTTAAGAGTTTATTCTCGCACTAAAATGTTTTTTTCGTTAGTGTTTTAACCATGATCCATACAAGAAATATCATGTGTTGGAGGAAATTAAACACGAAATAAAGTAAAAATTAAAATTAGCGTTCCCAATTCCCGTTATTTTTTTTTTTTTTTGAAAACTTGATAGTAGCTATCAAGGTTCGTGAGGGGGAATCGAACTCTCGACCTTTGGGTATAACAACTCTAGGACATTTTCCTAACCAATTGTGCTACCTCCCCTTTCCAATTCCTGTTATTTCACGTATCCTGTGTTGGTGCATCAGAATTATCATGCACGCATCAAGTTCGCTACTTCGCTGGCGACGGACGAATGTTTGGGCACTGGTGATTATCATCTGTCTTGACTCTTGCAACTTTTGTGTCCTTCAGATTTCACCTCCAGCAGGGATTTTTCTTTTCAATCTTCTAGTATGCACTGGTAGCGGCGGTCCTCAACAAGTTATCAATTCGAGATTTAACGTAGAGATTCATGCACTCAATAAAATCCTTCTCTGTAGATACAAGGGCACGGCTGTATATCCAACGGCCCAGATATAAACTCAAATTCGAGATTAACCTGGTGGCCTGATTCAAATCTGACGGTCCCGATCTAAACTAAAAAATTTGGTTACTTTAGGAGATCCGAACTCGCACGCAACGTGTGCAGTAGAGGATAAAGACTCCCAGAAAACGTGATTTAGAACACTGGACTACATCACGATACTGGAAAAAGACGAAGTGGAAGAGACGACCTCTTCATAAAAAGAAATAATAATATCACGAGTTTATTTATTCATGGAGAAACATTAATGATAGTGACGCTACAAGTTTAATTAGGTCAATATAATGTCAGCAAACCAAATGCCAAGATCAAGCACATAAAATAGTTATTGTCCCTAGAGGCAGACGTGAGGCGGGATCAATTTTCCTGGGTTCATGATGTTATTTGGATCTATCACACTCTTTATTCTCTTCATGGTTCTCAGTGCCCCAATTCCCAGCTCTTCTTCCAAATACTGATTACAAAAGAATGTGTAACATGCAATTAAATGATGAATCAGCAAAAGTAAAGATGGGTGAATCTATTAACATATCAACAGAAGTTGCTCAGAAGACCAAGTTAGAAGCTGCAGATTCAATCCAATGTTAGATTGCATTCTAATGTTTGCAAACCAATTCTTGTCCATTGATATATATATGTTAAACTCATCATTCTACAATAAGGAGATATAAAATGTGCTAAACATGAAGACATGCGAGAATTAGAAGCATGTACCTTCATTTTCCCAGTACCAACACCATGCTCTCCTGTGCATGTGCCTATCATGCACAAAAATATTCAAATTAAGGCCTCTACTGGTATCTGGTTCAACAATTATTGCAAGAGAAATTCTGCCAAGGGATAATAATAGCCCCTTTATTGCAGGTAATAAATTACTTGATTGCTTATTAGGTAGGTCAATACTGAATTCAGTTAACAGAACTATTCTTATGAAATATGTATTTCTAATTAATGTTGTAGGCTTGTAGCTTGCTTTCAAAACCAATTATATGTCAACAAACAAGCAATCAACTCCTGTGTGCAATAAAGTATTTAATAAGGAAATTGTACCTTCCATTGATAAGGCAGTGTGAACCATCAAATGGTTAAGTCTCTCAGCTTCTTTCCTTTGTTCTTCATTATTAGGGTCGAATAGTATAATAGTGTGGAAATTTCCATCACCCGCATGAGCAATGACCATACTAAATAATCAGAACCAGATGCAAAATCAGTCAAACAGTTACAAACCCATATAGTGTTACGTATAAAGTACTCACTTCACAGCAAACAAGATGTATGAAATAATGGAATTCAGGAATCGACCTATTGCAGGAGGTGATATTACCACAACAAGGAAGATGCATCAAGTTGTTCCTTTGACAATGATATACATTCTGCTAGCCTTGATAAAGGAACACATACGTCCTGAATAACAAAGAAATTCATTATCAAGAGAGTATTCTAAACAAATGCATACATAATTGGTAAACACCTTGCCTTGGTGGCCTGTTTGCAAAAGTAGGAATTGAAGTAACAGTAAGTAAACGATAAAGGAGAATTATTGGTCAAGTAACATAATGTACAGCGAACTTATATTTGAAAATACCAAAAGAAAATGAAAACTATGAATAAAGGTAAAAGGAACACGATAGACAAACTGTAATCATAGCTTCATATCCAGGTGCCATTGCAAAACCAGCCCAGAGTGCCTCCTTTCTTATCTGTTAGGAACAATTTGGCCAAACAATCAACTAGAAGGAGGAGACAGTTTAACTATAAAAAATGAGAAAAAGTTATTTGCAAAAAATATTTCAAGGGGGAAATAAACCAAACTTTTTACAAGGCTAACCTTCCATAGTTCAGTTTTGGCCTCAGGCTCTTCAACGAAGACAAAATCAGTACCTTTGTGTTCAGTGGCAATTTTCTGAACTATCAGGGTCTGTTCCCGTGCATATGCTTCTATAATTACAGAATATTAATTGATTTTAGAACATTCATGTTGACAAGACATTAGGAACTGAAAGATGAGGTACTAGTTAGGTTATCATATTTATCAACAGTTTTCGCAATGTTTTAGAAGATTGAGGGCTGATTTGCCACTACAGTATTATGTACCAGGGTAAATATGTATGGTAGTCCTACAAAGTTGGTTGTCATACACAAATTTAGTCGATAAAAGAAAGTATAGCAATAACCTGTGCCAATGAACTCAAACATTAACGTAGGCACTTCGGGTAAGTTTTTACCATTGGCCACATTAATTGCTCTTACTTGAACTTCATCCAAGAGCTCCACTCTAGACACCTACACAAAGGGTGAAGAAAATTCTTCCAGCAATGGCAAAAGAAAATATGGACGAAAAATAATCGATAGTGAAGGTTCAAAAGTGTATGGTCCTTTGCAGTCATAGAGTCATTTAGTGTTCAGCAGTTTGGCAACAATAAGGTGATCGATAAACCATTCTACTGGCATTTCCTTAATCAATTATTTCATGTTCTACAAAGCACTATCAAGTATGAACATAATACATGTGCTAAATAACACAACATATTAATTGTACCATTTAATACTTATGATACAATAACAGCATTGGAACCCCTTGATAGGGTTTATGACTTTATTATTTTTTTAACATCGTTCTAGCATGGAAGGGAACATATAAAAAAAATAACTCAGAACTCATAAAGACAGTAATGACATAATACTGTTTGGGTCTTAATAATCAGTATCAAAAATCCCAAACTAAAGGTACCCCATTATATCAAATTGCCGAATTTATTTAGTACTCGATATTTTCCACTAAATGAAATCAATAAACAGATGTTTCCTGCACTAAACTAATATTTCTATGTTAGAAACATTGGCCCTTGAGGCCACTTCCTTTCAAGAAAAATGAAATCAATAAATCACAGCTGTATTCTGGTTTATTGGCAAAGCTGCTAAACTGCAGGTTGTTCCATATTTTGTGCAGCAGGGTTTAAAAAATGATAAAGCATCCTGTAATTTTTCTTCATATATAAACTAGTAGTCTTTCACCAACTACTTCAAAAAAATGATAAGAGTCATATAGTGGTGATAAAGCACAATATTTAGAAGCTTAGATAAGTCGAAAAAATATATTTATCTTTAATATATGTGCGTGATTCAAGAAGCCAGAATTGTTCTTCACCATGCAATAAGTCGCATTTTGTAATTAACCCAATTAAGCCTCAGTACACTCTCAATTGAAAAATGTAACACGGCCTTAATTTAAGCATGGCTAATTGTAGTGTGCCACAATTAAAAATCAACCTACCACATCTGTGTAATTGAATCCAAGTCAAGCACAAAAAAATTTAAAGAAAGGCTAAAGTTTGATCAGAGCAATAGTAAATGTGGTACCAGTAATTGGCCGGTAAAATAAACCCTGGTACTATTACCATGATACCCGACTTAATGCTTGGATCCAATCAGAAGCACTAACCTGTATACCGGAATGCATTGTCGCAATAGCAACATCAGCAGCATCCTTTATTGTTGGAAAGTTACACATTGCAACCTGAACAATATTCATTTCACCATTCTTAGAAATGCGTTATAATACTTTCTAGAGAAATTCCTATATACCACAGCATAAATAAATTCATAACAGCTCATAAACTGTGTGTCCTGGATAATATCATCCAAATGCATGAATCAAAAAAGCCCATGAAAGATTTTAATAACTTCTACATCTTGCCTCATTGAAAACAATAAAAAAAAAAAACCTTCAGTTCCATAATATACTTTAAATCCTTCCAGAACTTTAAATCTCAGTTCAATATATACAGGCTTTAATGACTTTTAACATAAGGCAGGGGTCTCTACATAATTCATACCCGCCTTTTCAATTAGCTCGGTTTACCATGTCTTCTTTCGAATTTGAAAAAACAATCTCTCTTTTATGGAATTCTTGAGAAATGTATTAGCAACCAGTTGTTGGTAGTTCGGTTATCATTCCCAAAATAAAGTAATCAATCATGCAGAAAATAGACGATGGAAAAAGGAGAGGAAGAAAAAACATACAACCGAATGTGAGGGAAGCTTCTGAAGACGTAGAGTGACCTCGGTAATAACTCCCAAGGTGCCTTCACTTCCAATCATCAACCGTGTCAAGTCATATCTGACAAAAACATTTGAAAAGCCTATCAGTGCACAATTCATCTAGTTGGAAAGATACGCCATTGAAAGTTCAAACTGATCCTTCTTTTCAAATTTTGAATATAAATTGTTTGTTGTAAAAAAACAAAGAAAGAAAGAAAGTTCAATTGATCCTTGCTAAGGCAAAACACTGAAACAGTGATGCACACGATGCCACTTTAAAACCCATGAAGAAATTAAAATATACACACTATGATGCACAAATGGAGTTGATCAAATGTCTAATAATGTAAAAATATTTCTCTCAAAAAATATATATAATATACCCAGCTGCACTCTTTCGAGCACGAGAGGCGGTCTTTATAAGTTCACCATTTGCTAGGACTACCTGCAATTCATGCAAAATATACATCCTACATAAGATGCAGAAATTTCAGCCAGTACTTACCTTGATTATGCTTCAATGTTAAATTAAGTCTTTTTAATTTAATTTTAACTGTACATTTAGAGTAAATTCAGCCTCAATATGCCCTTAACAAGCGGAAAGAGAAAGAGAGGAACCTGGAGGCTGATAACATTGTCACGCATTGTTCCATACCTAAAAACTAAAGAATTGGTAGTCAAACAAAAATTATTACTATAAAAATTTGTATAATTTAGAGTAAAAATTGCACATTAAACAATGATGGAAACTACCTGACAGCCAAGGAACCAGAACACCGTGTGGCACACATTCCTCCAATAGTAGCACCAGGTCCTTTGTGTTTAGAACAAAATTTTAGGCTAAATAGGTAATAATTGATGACATGCTTAGTTATGTACCAGAAAAGTTGAGATTGCAGGTAGGTTATGGACTTTGGGTTCCAACAAATAAATAATTAAAGAGGAAATGCTTTTTCATACCTGGATCTAGCGGGAAAAATAGGCCATATGGTTTCAGATATTCATTAAGTTCGATCCATCCAACTCCTGGTTCAACCACTACATCCATGTCTTCAATATTCAGCGATTTCACTTTCTGTGACATTAAATTATAATCATGAAATCATAGCAAAACACTATAGACATATAAAATTATTAGGATGTGCAGATCTTACATTCATCAATGTCAGGTCAATGCAGACTCCAGCACTAGGGGCTAAAGTGTGGCCTTCAATTGATGTTGCTCCACCATAAGGTACAACAGGAATCTGTTCAAATTAAAAGGAAAATAAACCACTAAATTATTTTGTAAGCATAATGTAGTCAAAACAACATCTGTCAAGATAGAAATATTTCATCACTAGCATCTGAACCTTGAGAAACTCTAGAGAAGAAATAATTCTCTTAGAAATTTTATGTCACAATATGAAGGTTCTCATCAAAGCTTATCAGATCTATATTTCAGTTCTTTTAAATTTTATCTTCCATTTTCCAGCAGTCGTACCTTGTACTTGTTACATGCTAGGACTATCTTCTGCACTTCATCCTGGGACCTGCAATGTCAAATAAGAAATATCATTTGCAACCTGGAAAATACCAGATGAAGAACAACTTGAGGTGCTCTAAACAGTTTAGACCTATATATGGCCTTGTCGGTTGTTTCAAGATCAAATACATAAAACACTCAAAAGACAAAACAAATGTCTTAACAAATCAGTCACCAGTATTCTATTTTGATTGAGTTCACAAAGCAAGGCAGAGATCTTGTATTAGATTACCTTGGATAGACAACAACATCTGGAATGTTCACTGCTCTGTGGAAGCTGTTTTGTGGTTTCCCATGAAAATACCTCTCATCATAATCCACTGTCACATTATCCTGCCGTGAAAACTTGTTAAACAAATACAGAGTAATGTTACTGAGCAAACTAATTTAAGAGACCACGACACAATTTCTAGGGATAAAATCAGAAAAACTTCTGGTATATATATGTGAATAGAATGTAACCTGACCAGGACATCTGAGACCTGTAGGGATGATTTTAGTAATTCAAAATAGTAAAATGTCTTATTTTTATTTCATTCTTTCCAGGGGTAAAAAGGATGACTGGGTTCCCGAGTTCCTTGCCATTTTCAAAATAGCCGAATTGACTAATCCGTGTGGTAGTCTACATGAAGCAGGTGTGCTCACTGAGAGAAATTTGGTAAAGGCATATCCCAGTGTATGTTATACTAAAATCAGTTGACTTAGTTCTTTTTTATTGGAAAATTATTTAAAGCAAAACAACTTAACTCACCCAATCTAATGTGCTTTCATGTGTTTTCTTTATATTTTTATGCGTGTGAAAAAAATATAGAGCACCTGAAGGATTGATCTGAGTTCTGCTACAAACTCTTCTGGTAACCTTTTATGAGAACCTCTGACCACCAGGTCAGTACTGTCCTTCCCTCCTACTCTATATCATACAATCCAAAACAAACAGATTACTAATCCAATGATAAGAAACAGTCATTACGTAGTTTCACACAATCGAACATATACCTCTGACCAAGGCCGGGCTCGCAAAGGGCAGGATATTCGATGGTAAAGGCAATCGAAGAAGCGGCGGCGGCGAGAGGGATGAGGAAGCGGGGCCAGGAGGGGGGAGAGCCGTCGGAGTTGGATCGAGTGGATTGGGAGGAGATGGAAAGGAGGGAAGAATAAGTGAGAGGCGGTGGATGGAGAAGGCGAGACCGGGAGGAGGCAGCGAGGCGAGAGATGAGATTAACGAAGAAGACCATTGCGAATTTCTTGAGATGAGAGAGAGAGAGAGGGGAACTAGAAGGGTGGAACCGTGGAAGCTCCGAAGCAGTGGAGCCTGTGGAGAGGTCCGACTTGTGTACTTCCAGGGGGTTCTTAATTCGAATCACATCTCTCCATTACCTGAAATGGAAATCTTTTACAATTAGTTGATCTGAACCGTTAACTTTAAATTAGCACGAATCTCAAATCCAAATAATACTGCCCCATACGTAAGTCCGAATCTCAAACCATCTGAGATTTAATATCAAACCGTAAAGTGAGCTGGATCCTTCTACGGTACCTGAGAGAAGCTGGATCCGTTTTTTTTTTTTGAGGGGATCTTTTTTCTTTTTCTTTTTCGTCTACGTAGTCAACTGCATTCTTTTTTTCTTTTTTTTTTCGTTTTCTGACGGTTTTATCGGAGATGGCTGATTAACACCACTAACTTTTTTTATTAACAACCATATTCAAATATTTTAATTATCTAGTACTTTATTCTTTATTAATTAGTTTTAAAGATAAATATCTCTTACATTAATTGTACCGTTATTTTCCCTTAAAAATATATATTGAGTTAATATACATATAAGATAAATTAAAGAATTAATGAGTAATTATAAAAGAATTTATAACGATAAGGATATACAATATATATCGAATAATTGATGATTAAGCATTAAAAGATCTAATTTTTTTAAGAATATATATACGACTATATATTTGATCCAGAGTCAGATAAAAAAAAACTCTATCACTATGTATAATGTTTTATACATGTCATCAATTATATACATCGAGATTATTCTATTTGAATTAGCATTTAGCACTAATAATTAATTTATTGTGCATGCCAGCATGCGTGTCTATGAGCGCTTGATAAATTTATAAGCATACGATTTTTTCGGGACAAATAAATTTTAAAAAAAATTGCACAACGCATTGTAAATACATCTAAATAATAATTCTGTAAAGAGAAAATTGATGATCTGCATGAATTGTCATGATTTAATCTGCGAGGTGAATTCAATTAATACTAACTGCATATCTGTGTGCATCTCTGTAACAAAATGTACAATTTATTTGCATAACCCATGTATTTTGACAGAACATATTTGCACACTGGATGTATTTTTTTGAATTAGCACAAAAAAAATATTGTGTATGTTAATTTTATTCTGAAACTTCTTTTATTTTTCTTCTTATATGGCTTCAAATTAATGATGAGGCATGATCTGATGAAAAACACCAATAAGCTATGTAGCATGATGTAGCACTCTCGTAATTTGACAAGTTTGATCTAATATTAAGGGATAATTCTTATATATGTATATCTATTTTTTATGATACATTTAACTTTTACGGTGGATATATTTGAAAAAAAAATATGATTTAAATTAAAAAATCTAAAATTGTAGATGTGTTCTCAATTATTTAGTAGTGCGGGATAAAATAATTTAGTAGTCTTGTGTCAAATAATTTTAAAGTTTTAACTGTGGAATTTTAGTAGCATTATGATAAAATCAAATTTTGAATCGGCTGAAATTCGAAATACACTATATCTAAATAATTTAGAACACATTTATAATCTTAATGTTTTATTTTGAATGATAATTTTAAACAATCGAGAACACATTTATAATTACAAAAGTTGGATGTACGTTAGAATTATTCTATATAAAATTGGTAGAAAAAAAATTTGAAAACATACTGTTTTATATATATATTCAGAGTCTCTGTTTATTTTTTTGTTACTAAATCTAAACAAGTTAAAACTTAAAAGTCAATGCAATGAAAGATATTATTCAAAAACTTTTTCTTTTTTATTGACACATTTAACCAGTTACGTACGGGCCTTGGCATGAATAATTAACTTATTTAACTAATATCCAAAGGTACATGCATGTACAACAAGTACTGATCACATTAAAGATCAAATATATTGATACAGACATTTATTCAATTGAAAGCGAGAAATGACCGAAATCAGAGGCTAAAACCAAATTCAAAATTCACATGCACTGTGTTAGTTCAAAAAGGGGGTTCGAACCAAAATTCACTAATTAGTTCAAAAATAACCCATTCGTGAAATAGATAAATCCACTAATTAATCTTTGCATCTCTATAACACAACGACTCGATCGAGAATGAAAATCAATGTGCTCTCGCAGCTTACAAAAAAATGACCAACCATATACGTATGCATTATATTAAAAATTGTCTGGCATCCAAAAAAAAAAACTTCAAAAGCCTGTATTTTTCAACCCATTGGTTAAATTAAGCCGATCGACCGGTCATTAGTCAAGATTGGCAATGGATCTGCCAAAATTCCTTAATGTCCTTCTCCAAGCCTGCGCAAATATTTTTCCTATTGTTAGTTTCGTTTGCCAAATGTAAGGCGAGAGCAAAAGTAAAATTAGAGTTGTAAATAACGGTATGTGTTCGTCGGACAGATAAGGTATCGTCAAGTGATTAATCGGAGCCTAAACGGATGTTTTTTACAACACTGAGTAAAATTAAGACGGAAGCAAATTTTATTTTCATTTCCTTTTTGTAAGGATAACCTGGACTGAACCTGAGACTACTTGACAGTACGGCATAACATATACAAAATCAGCTAATGGAGGTCACATTAGACCTGAAACAATGCAGTGATTGATTTGGTTGAAGCCCTTGTAGCTAGCCTCCTTGGATCAAAACGATGTAACCTGTTTATGGAATGAGCCGTAATAGCTTCAAGTCGGGCAGCTTCATTCGCATTGACAGCATCAGTTACGGCCTGGATTACCTGATCCTCTACATTTTGCAAGTTTTTGGCATCCCGGGCAGCGTCCCGAGCTGCCTGCATGTCGATCAACAAGTAACAAATAACACTATGAAACCATGAAATATATATAATTTCAGGAAACTCATCAGAAAAATATCATCATTAATTAACATTAACATGGATATTTTTTCCTATTGTCTTCATATTTCAATTTAATTTTTCCGTTAATTAATTAGTTCAGGTTCCAACCATGTTGATGGAGGCTTCCTTTAATTAATCATTGATGCATATGCAATGTCTTGCTCTTAAAATACAAACAAAAAAACAAACCTGAAGTGTTATATCGATCCAACGGTCTGATATAAGCATACACGATTTGAAAACCCCATGGTCCCACTGCCCAGCTTCAGGTTCAGCATCTCTTCTAGTATAAACGCCATATCCTTGCATTTGATTTTCGTGCCATGATCCCTCATATTTGTCACCATTTGAGAAAACGCAGGTACCGAGTCCCAGGCATGTGTCGTTGTAGTACTCTCCTAGATACATATCGCCATTACTGCAAAAAAATAAATAAAAGTAGTCTTCATAATTTCTGAGCATATTTACATAACACTTGAATAAGCGTTTTGGCATAACTCATAAGATCATATATACCAAAAAAGAATCAAGATTGATTTATTTATTTTACTTTAATTGCAAAAGAATATCTGAATACATATGCAAGTTCATTAATACGCAACTTTGTTTCCATTCCTGAAACATATACCTCGAAGTACATATCTTCATATCAAAAACCTTTGCTTTCTTTTAATCTCTAGTATAAAAAAAACAATCATTCAGAAGACTCAAGATCGATGAAGAACAATAATAAAAAGAAGAAAAAAACCTGTCACGGCAGACACCCAAACCATGCCTCATGCCTGTCTTGAATCGGCCCTCATAAGAAGACCCATCAATACAGGTCTCTTTCCCCATTCCATGTGTCTCATTCCCCAGCCACTGTCCCTTGTATTGGTCGCCATTACGGTATTTCATGAACCCATACCCGCTTCTCTTCCCTTCCAAGAACTGCCCCTGGTACACGTGACGACCAGCCATGTCCTCGACCCCGTACCCATGATAGACCCCTTGAACCCAGTCTCCTCCATAGGTGCGCATTCCTGGCATCATCATCACCCCTCTCCCATTGCGGATCCCTTCCGTAAACTCCCCAGCATAGATACTTCCATCAGGGAGCAACTCTACGGCATGGCCGTTAATTCTTGATACTCTGACGGCCGACGGTTCATCTCGATAAAAGAATGTCGGGCGGTTGTTTGTGAAAAATGACTGAAGATCAGTTCTTGAGACAGTCTTGAAGAGGAAATAAGCGAGGAAGAGAATGGCAACAACGGTTAGGTGGAGTAGGATTTTATGGAGAGAATAAATCAGACAGCACGCCAAGAGGGAGAGGAGAAAAAAGAAGACAGAGCACTGCATGGTGAGTGTGGATAGAGGGACACGTGGGAGTGAGAAGAGAAGAAAGCGCTTCGTCCTGATCATCCGGGGTCGATGGGGTGGATTCTCTAAATCAGGCGCTTCATCATCAGCTGAGAAGAGGAGGCGGGAAGACATGTTTCTTCTCATGGTTAGAGGAGAGGAGAGAATCAGCAATGGCTTTTAATTAATTAGACTGGGGGAGATAATTAGGGAGCAGAAAGAGATAGTGAAGACTGAAGAAGAGCAGTGGGCTTTAAACTTGCATTATCGTAGATTAACTGTGGTCTGTGATGGTTAGGAATTCGTATCACCTAAGGTCACAGAATATTTCTGTTTCGATCTAGACCGTGCAATCAGAATTCGCACTACTATTAAAGTGGAGCTGTGCGTTCACCTCGAGCCAGATTGGTCCGGATTCCGATCGGACGGCTGTGATCCAAAAAGAAATATTTTGTTACCTCAGAGGATGTGGATTCGAGGTTTAGTGGGGTCAAAGACTGAAGCGAGGTGAGACGGAGGGAATTGTGTAGACCGGGTGTTGAATGGAAGTGATTAATGGCGCACTTGTCAGCCAGAAGTATCCGTTTCTTTTCCAGAGAACGTGTTCTATCCAATTTTGAAGAGCTGCTGAAACTGACTTCCGAATTCCAATCCGATTCCAGACTTCCAGTTTTACCTTTTTCTTTTCTGTTTTCTGAAAGTTACGATTGCAGTTAATTAGGGGTGCGTATTCTCTGAGATATCTCAACTTTTGCGTGACCGACGTGTCCGGTGCCTATTCGGGGTGATGTAGGGGGTCGGAATTATGTGTGCTTTGAGATTCGTGTAGAACGTATTTAAACGGTTGGAATTTACCATAAAGTCACGCAAAGTTTGAGATATCTCAGAGGATACGAATTCGTTAATTAGAAGGATTTTAATTACTGATGTCAGAACAAAAGGAGTGCCACAAACATAGGATAGTGAAGCGCAGATTATGAGCTGCCCAGCAGGTCATACTTTGAGTAAAGTTAGTTACATACGTCCCCGGCCTTATGAGAGAGACGGAATAAAGCAAAAAAATAGTGAAGTCCAATAACACAAAGATGGGCCTGGAGTTAAAATATTGAATCCGTATCCTCTTAGATACCTGACTCAAACCAATTGTCAACGGACGGCTCAATTAATTCTAACCGGGCCGAATTCAATCCTAAAATTTTGAGTCTGCATCCTGTGTCTCTGATATGATTTAAGTTACATCAGGAGATCCGGACTTTGACTTACATTGGAGTCAGGTATAATACCGCTGACATTGTCACATGAGCAAATTCACTCAGGAGTGAATTAGGGCGGGGAATGAGTCGAGTTATATACATATTCGATCTGATTTTTATCACGAAATAATATCAAATATCTTGTATTTTGAATATAAAGTGAATAAAATACATCTAGGATCAAGTTACTGCATTTGTTTGATTTTAATTTGCAGAAAATGAAGAAAACCGAAGAAAAATAAAGAAAACCAAAGAAAAATGCTCAGTGTGGAAGCACGGTTTGCGATACGGCCGCACTAAGTACTTAGATGGATTTCTGGACGCGCGCCAATTTTAAAAAGGTATAATAAGCTATTCATCAAAATCCGTGCGGACGCACAGATTTCGATGCAGCCGAAATCTGGACGCACAAGAAAAACCTGAGCCAGTGCGGACGCACTGTAGCAGTCAGCCAAAAATGGAGCCTGAACTTAAAACGGTTATAACTTTTGACTCGTAACTCCGTTTTAGGCTTATGACCATTTTTTAGAAAGCTAGCGAGAAGATCTATAATATTAAAAAATAAAAAAAATGAAATTTGGTCCAGTGCGGATGCACTCAGTACTTAGACGAATTTTCAGCATCTCAACACTTCACAGAAAAAAAAGTTTGAGCCTAGTGCGGACGCACTCACCTCCAGTGCGGCCCGGAGCATCCGCACTGGACCCGCAGAAAGCCAAAATTACACGTTTTCAACACAGTTTCTATTTTTGGCGCATCATGAACGCGTTTTTACATTCAAAATTGGACAACGCATCCTGAGAAACAATCCAAATATAGCACCCACTAACTCCACTTCCTAGCCTCTTAATTGGACATAGCCCTTAACTATAAAAGGAAGAGTTATTTTCCCATTCAACGCATCCATTCTCATCTCTCTCTCCCTTAGTGCATGTCCATTTCCATAAAATATAGCGATAAATTTGCGGTAATTTTTGAAGTTCCAGAAGCTTTTCTAGGAAGGAGAAGAAGGTCTAAGCAAGATTTCGGCAAGTTTGAGGTTTTTGATTCGATAAAAGGTGTAATCATTTCTTTATTTCATTTCTTCTTATTTTTTGTCAATCTTTGTAATAAATCTCTCCAAGAGAGAGTAGATCTCTCTCTAGGGGTTTAGGTCAATGCATGAACTTGTTTAATTGTATCTTATTCAGTTATTTGTTTTTGTTATGATTGTTTTTATGGGATTTAATGTTAATTTCTGTGATTTATCATTTGTGTTAATTACATAATTAGTACTTGAATTGTAGTTATCCCATTTTGGATTCGAACAAAATTGACTAGGATCAATAGGATAGTACCAAATTATGAATGCAAATACCTTAGGTTTGGATTAGGATCTAACCAATTTATAATCTAAGCCGGAACTACATAAATTAAGGTTAGGAACTTGGTGAAGGACCTAACTGTGAAGCCAAACCCTAATTAGGACATCTCAAATCGAATCGGGTATTGGTATGATAGACTTAATTGTGAAGTACCAATATTTGAGGAGAGGAGAGACTAACAAGAGCTTATGGTCTAGGTAGCTAGGGTGAAGGACCTAATCGTGAAGTCCGAATTACTTAGACACGCCATTAATTCACGAAAGTGACTCTTAATGACATATTAGGTTAGAAACATCATCAAATTATACATGAACTTAAACAAATACCGAATAGATAGAATTAGCAAGGAATTATAGACCGAATACCCCTAGATCTCCTTAACTAGAAAGCAAACCAATTTTTCTTTTCTTTATTTATTTTAATTGTTTTAAAATTTCCCTCTCTCGGGTATTGAACCCAAAACTTAGGAATTGTTAGAACAAACTCCCCCAATTTACTTTTATTGCACTTTACTTTCTTTTATTTTCTGAAATTAATTGACAAAGTATAAAACCTAGCTTTTAACCATACTCTATGTGAATCGATACCCGATAATATACTACGCGGTAGGATTGTATACTTGCAATCTGAACCAAAAGTGTATTTAGGGATAAATGGTACATCTTGATTGTACTGAAACTTTAGACTATACCTTTTTGGTGTACCATCGAGTTACCTCCGATTCGTACTCAGCTTATTTAATAAATGAGTGAGTCAACTCGAGTTGGTATGGTAATAACGAGCTGTAGAGCCAACTCGAATTCAGCTCGTTATTGACTCGAGTTGACTCACAGCTCATTTAACCAATCAAGTTCTTAGGTATTGTTATACACTAGTATGTGTTTATATATACATAAACAACTGAAATAACCTAGTAATAGTTTATCTAAATACAAACAATCTAACACATAGATAATAGGTCAACTCAAAGCAAACAACAACTTAGAATCCAACAATTTTTCATACAACAACTTAGTACATAAGCATCAGCAAACTCATGTTATGTAACTCGAGTTATAAATGAGCGAGTTGAGTTATGCTCAAACTCAACTCATTTATTAAATGAGTCAACCAACTCGAGTTGTAAATGAGCGAGTTAAAATGAGCCATTAACGAGCAAGTTATGAGCGAGTTGCGAGTTCAAGCAATTTTGTACAACCCTAGAGTGAATGGATGTCAATTGATCTTTAAAAAAATTTATAATTGTGCTTAATTTTTTATATAGTTCATAACAAAATATTATAGATATTATAAAATTAATTATTATTCGCAGTATGAAAATTTTATATAATTATCTTCATTTTGTATTTGACCCCTGTAACTTAAAAATCTCTCATATCTATCACGATTAATATAAAAGTTAATAAAGAAAACGATTAAGGAAGGTTGTCACAAACTGACAATTAATACCTATTATCCCTTGAACAATTCTTTTTCTCTTGAATTTTCACTTATTATTTAAAAAAAAAATTATTAATGAAAATTACATTATGTGTTCCTCAATTTTGATAATTTAATTATACCAGAAAATTATTATTTAAAGTAAAATAAAGCATGTAAAAAAAGCTTTTGTAATGTCAATGTGTGTTGCACGTGCAAGTAGTTTATAAATAGTAACTCTATTGCAAAGATAAGCATGTGATTTTAATTCTCTATGTAAATACAACTTTATAGATATAAAATTATTATTAATTTTTTTTTGAGCGAGAGGCACAATTCTAATATTAAGATTGGAGTCAAAAAAATATAGTGTAGTGTAATTTTATTTTAAAATGAGCTAAATTTATTTGTTTTTAAAGAAGCCTGTAGGAGTGTAGGTGTTTGAAAGAAGCATATAAAAATTTACAAAATTTAATGAATATAAAAAATACAAAATTTAAGGAATAAAATTGTAAAATAATTTTATAGATGAACTTTCAGCCTTTTTTTTCTCTCACTACCGTCCCTTGTTTCCCAACAATAGTCTTATAATTACCTTAAAAATCATAATTATAATAAAAATAATAAAATATATTCGATAAAATAATTGGAACTGAAAATCTATATGAAATCTAATATTTCTTACTAAAAAAGTACTAATCAAATCATTATAGATATGAAAATTAAGATATAATATAAAAAAATTTACAATAAAATACTAATGATCACTTTTGTTGGTATTAAAATTGTTTTTTTTTAAGTTAAAAAGTAATGCTCTTAAAACCTTTCTTTATTGATTATCTTCTTTGTTAACTTTTGTATTAATTGTGGTAATTAATTGTGATAGATATGGAAGGAAGAATACAAGGGTATAATAGGTATTCGGAACAAAAAATTTCTTTCAACTCTCAAAATTGTAATTAATGCGCTCAATATAGTACTCTCCATTTACTTTTTTGGATTCCTTTGTATGAAATGGAATATCGTGTGATCAAATATATTGTGGTTATAATACACGTCTTTATAATTTAAGAAATAATAATTTATTCGTGCCAAAAAAAATTATCAATGCAATTTTTTACATAATCATCTCCATCTCCTTTTACAAATTCAACTTTTTAAATAAAATATTTTTTCCGAGGTAAAGTATGAAAAACAAATCTAATACTGTGGAGAGTCATTCGAACTTCTAAAATTTATTTTATTTAAAAAAAACTATAATATTTTAAGGAACTTCTGACCAAAAGTCCGGATATTGTTTTTTCAGTTAGGTATTTCATTTTAAAATTGTATTTATTCAACCACTATTTTTTCCGTATACTCATAAGCCGAAATCACAGTAACCAGGATTTCCATTTTTTTTATACCCTAAAAAAAATTATTGAATCTACCCTCATATTTCAAAAAATTCGAAAAATGCCTGACCACACCACAATAGTGCCCATGATTTTTTTTAGATATTGTTTAGTATGTATAAAATGATTTTCATCCCACTGCTTTTATGATTTCTATTATTTCTAGATACTCTTATTGTTTGATTTTGGTCTATATTGGTCTCACAGTAAATCTGATACAATCCGAATTCAAAATCTATTAAGAAATAAGTAAATAAATAAATATTATTTGAGTTATTTCAAAGCTAAATGTATCACATACATTCAATTTAAAATCCGGATGTATCTATCTAAAATAGTTCAAACTGAGATGGGACTAACTTTGGTTGAACTTTTATTGACCATAACTGTATGTAGGAAACTTAATTTTGAGCGTTCGACGACTTTTTTGGGAGGAGGAGATATGAATTTTGAAGTAAACTAAGGTTTACCTTACATAATGTCCCGCACACTTAGAATTGCGAAAAAATATCATTTATGACCTCAAAACTGCAATTGAAGTTTCTTAAAAATAACGATAAGTCAAAAACCTATCGTATAAACTTCAAACTTCGATCTAAGTAACTCAGTAATTTGGTTATATAATGAACTTTTAGAATATCAATTTTTACTATTTTTTACGATTTTTGAAAAAGGGCACAAAATTGTTTAAAATAAAAGAAAATTACCAATATTTTATGAAAGATAACAAGAGTATTTTTTGTTACATGAGTTTTTTTTACAATATCAAAGGTTCAGCTCTAGTTTCACACGTATATATTTTATTTATCATATATTCTATTTATAAAATCAAAGAATATGAGTATCCAAAAAGAAAGAGAAAAAAAAAATTACAAAAGCAGTGAGACCAAATTACTGTTAGCGTCTATAAGTAAAATATTCATTCTATACACACTGAACATTTCTGAAAAAAAATCATAGCGGTCAGGTATGGAAGTGGACCATTGTGAGCGGTCAGGATATTTTCTGAAATTTTTGAAATTTGAGGGTAGATTCAATATTTTTTTAGGGTATTAATATAAAAATCAGCCAGGATTTAAAAACCGGAACTCTTTTATTTAAAATTTTAATTTTCAAATACTAATTTCTATTTATCTCTTGTCAGACAAAAAGTTTCCGGCCATTTTTATTAATAACTCAAAAAAAAAGTTTTTTTACAAAAATAACCTCAAAATCTGAGTTTTTTCAAATATAACCAAACCGCCAGGGTTGCTGGCGGTCCACTTCTATAGCGGACCGCCAGGGACACGGGCGGTCCGCTATTTTTTTTTTAGAGATCTGATTTTTTCTTAATATTTTCATTTGTGAAGTTTTAGTTTTTTTTTGTTTAGGGTATTTGTCAAAAAATTAAGGACTTGGCATTTATTAAAAAAATTTCAAGTTCTGACAGCTTGTTGGTATTCTTCTCTTTTTTCGGTTTTTATAATATATGTATAATATATACATACATACATACATACATACATACATACATACATACATACATACATACATACATACACATACACATACACATACACATACACATACACATACACATACACATACACATACACATACATATATACATATACAGTTTTTTTATGATGTATTTATTATGATTGCAGTTTTATTTTATATTTCATGTTCGTTTTTATGTTTTTTCTGCTTTACATTGAAATGGTCTTCTAAAATTACAACATATCTTTCACGACGTCGGAATAATAAGTTCACAAATACAATTAAAGTTCAACGATACAACTGAAGTTCACAAATATTCATAACTTAGTTCACCTAAGCAAAATAATAAGTTCATCTTTAACAACGTCGGAATAGACCCAATAGACGAGAAGATTTTCTGGTGCCAGCTGCAGGAGCAGCAGTACTTGCAGACCCTTGGCTACTAGATGATTGGGTCGCAAAAGGTGGTTGTGTTCTACCAGTTGCTTCAGCAACAACTCTCGCATTTTCTCTTTCATTGTGTTCGTTTATGGCATCTGAACATAACAACAGAATTCAGTTATTAATATAATAAAATCATAAATTAATTCCGAAAAATGCTACACACCTGCCCTGCGCCTGTCAGAAACGGAACGGCGAGCCTGATTTCCCGATGGCCTCCTACCACCCATCTCGTCCATGGTCATTATAGCACGTTTGTGTCTCCTCCTCCCCTTCCTTATCCATCATTCTGAAGGGAGTATTCTATCACCGACATACGCATGCCACTCATGCTGGTTGGGATAAGAATGGAAAGATCCACCCCAAGTAGAAGCAAGGTAATCGGTACGATACATGTCAGCGACATAGTGATCCTCGCAGAAGTTTCTCACTCAGCATACCGCCATCACGTGACTACAAGGTATTTGTGTTAGTTGGGGTCCTTGACATGTACAGGTCACCTCTCTTGCCTCTCGGAATTGCACTACGTACTTGAAAGCCCTCTTCACAAACTCCATAGTGCCATCTGGTCTACGGCTGGAAGGAACGTACTCATTTGGATTGTGCACTTCGAATTCTGTACCATCATTACCCATCGGGATCACGGTCATAGTTGCACCTTTGTTCCTGTGTTTTCTTAGTTTCTCCTCCACCCTTCTTGAAAATGACTGGTTCATCCTTATTAATTCTGCGGCCTTAGCACGCCGTTCCTGAAACCAGGTATTTAACTTGTAGAAAGTGTCTTCTACAACTGCAGCCACAGGCAACGTCCAGCTCTCCTTGAAGATTGCATTCAGCGATTCAGAACCGTTGGTGGTCATAATTCCCCAACGGTAACCTCCGTCACGTGCTTGATATATTTTCTCGTATACTGGTGGCTCTTGGACATCTCTGGGATTATTTTTGCCCACCTTCATTAAGTAGAGATTTGATTTCGGCATATACTACATATAAATAAGGAAATAAAATAATATAAGTAAACAATTAAAATAAAAATATGTCCACGAAGTACAATAAGACATGTAAACAATTAACAAACACATACCTTTGCAAATTCTCTACTCATCTCTTCCACCCTTCTCGGCTTCTTCTTTTTGCAATTACGTCTGAATGTTTCTAGGACCCATGTATCGTGTCCGGTTGCCTTGCTAAGGTTCTCCGCAACGTGTTGCATACACAACCTGTGCACACACTCGCCAGTATGTGTTGACCAACCGTATTCTTCCCGATCAAAAACATATTTTATTCCTTTGTGCTTGTCTAATATTACAGAGAAAAACTTTGTTGGCCCAATCACCCGTCTTCTTAAAAACTACATAAAGAATCCCCAGTTCTCACCATCCTCTTCTGAACAATTGCAAACGCCAAAGGCAACAGCTGGTTCTCAGCATCATATGCACATGCTATCAGTAGCCTCCCCTCATAACGGCCAGACATGAAGCATGCATCAATGCTGATAACGGGTCTGATGAATGGCACAGCTTGGATACAAGGACCAAAAGCCCATGCTATGCCCTTGAATTGTTGAACTCCCTATATTAGTACTCCATTACTGTCATAAATGGGGCCATGCCACCGCTGAAATACAGTGCCAAGATTTGTACTTGCCATGGCCTGGAGCAATGGTGCTAGATAGTTGTATGAATCCTTCCAACTATCGAATATTCTGCAAATCGCAAGTTCACGACCTCTCCACAACCTGTTATATTTTGGAATTACATGTATGTATTTGTGTCTGACGGCCATAGCCACCGCCTTGATGCTCATCGATGGGTCCAACTTAATGTCTGCCTCAATTGCATCGGCAATTAGTGATGTTGTCAGATTTGAATGGTCTGTCCTTGTGGACGCAGACTTGCATGTATGAGGTGGTTCACACTTTTTAATTATCCATGCTTCCCCCGAACCCGCAGGGGTTGCATAAAGGCGAAACTCGCAACGAGGGGCATTTTTGCATATCACAACCAATCTTTTTTATTCCCTTTTTTGTAATATACATTCCCAGTTGCCGTGAACATGAGTCTCATGGATTTTCTTTACAAGTTCATCTATGTTGGTATAAAGTTGCCCTGGGGCAAGTTCACGATTGTATACAACACGAGGACCAAATAAACTAATGTCAGCCTCTTCAAAAGCCGTGGTATCGTTGAATGTGGCGACATGATGCCTATTCCCCCGACCCCTGATTGGGAATTTTTCTTCCCTGGACAAACCTGGTACATTTGCATCACCATCTGATAAATCATCAGATTCCCAAATTCCTTGGTATTCATCTCCAGTTTCCATTTCTCTTTCCGGTATGACATCAATAGCATCAACATCAATATTAGTATCATTTCAATTAACGGATAACTGTATCGGTACTGACTCTGGTATAGCTGGAAATGTAGGGATTATGGGTGCCTGTCTGGGTGGTGGTGGTGGTGGTACAACTTCAGTAAACTCACGAGAGT
The DNA here is from genome assembly GCF_964058835.1 of Carex rostrata. Lineage (NCBI taxonomy): Eukaryota > Viridiplantae > Streptophyta > Magnoliopsida > Poales > Cyperaceae > Carex > Carex rostrata. The sequence continues at coordinate 7,751,188 of NC_135925.1, forward strand.
TATGGTACCCCGGGTTGTCATAACAGGGACTCTGGTACCCCTGGTTGTCATGAGGGGAGTGGTGGTACCCCTGGCTGTCATGAGGGGAGTGGTGGTACCCCTGGCTGTCATAAGCCGAATTGTCATAACCTGAAGGTCCAGCAGGGGGAGCCCTAGAAGGTCCTGCCCCAGCCGCACTAAAAGGTCTAGCCTCGGCCTGGGGAACCCTCCTGGAATATAAGTCTATCATCGCGACCCCCCTAGACTCAAATTGTTGGTACACAGCCTTCCACAACTCCTCATCCGTTATAGGAAAACTCACAAAGTAAGGTCTACCCGCCCCAGCCCGTTGTGTGTCAATTCGGGTAGCCAATTCTAAGTCATACCGGTTGGGGTTTACACCAGTCTTTTCGTATACTAGTTGCTTAAGTTCAATAAATGTGGTTCTTTCATTAACCTGCAAGCCGAATAAGGCATCTTTCGAGTAATACACGCCCTCTACACCCTTAGTTAGCTTACCGCCCACGTACAGTGCAACCAGCATTTTTTCCTTAACAAACTACATTTAAAAAAAAAATTCATAAGAATTACAGTATAATAGTATTTACATACTGCGGGTATAATAATTATTAATTAAAAATTAAACAGAAAATAATTAAATAAAAAATAAAATACCTGTAGCAATCGCCTCTAAATCGCCTAAAATCGCTTCAAAATCGCCAAAATCGCTCTCTCTTTCTTCTCTGTGGTTTAACAAATGAGACTGTGTGCTGGAGAGAGAGAGAAAGCGTGCTTATAAGACAGCTAGCGGACCGCCAGGGATACTGGCGGTCTGGTCCCTAGTGGACCGCCCAAGCTGTCAGAACTTGAAATTTTTTTAATAAATGCCAAGTCCTTAATTTTTTTACAAATACCCCAAATACCCTAAACAAAAAAAAACTAAAACTTCACAAATGAAAATATTAAGAAAAAATCAGATTTCTAAAAAAAAAAAAAAAAAAAAAAATAGCGGACCGCCAGCAACCCTGGCGGTCCGCTATAGAAGTGGACCGCCAGCAACCTTGGCGGTTTGGTTATATTTGAAAAAGCTCAGATTTTGAGGTTATTTTTGTAAAAAAAAAAAATTTTGGGTTATTAATAAAAATGGCCGAAAAGTTTCCCTCTGAGAAAAGAAAAATATTATCCGGAGGGTTTTTCACAAAATAACACATCTTTCATCACCGAGTGCTCAAACGTAACCCGGTCGCGCCTCCTCTCCCGCGTTATCGCCTCCATTCCCAAGTTACCCGCAAAGAACTCCCTCTGGCTTGCTCTTGGTCTCTCTAATGGCTCTGACAAGCCCTTCTATCCTCTCTTCTCGCTCCATCTATAGATTAAATCCCTTTATGTTCTCTCCTCAGTGCCATCGCTCCAGACTCATCCCTCCTCGCTGGAATCTGCGCCGCCACAGTAGGAAATTGTTCTCAGGTAGCTCGTGCTTGCTAATTTGTGTTAAAAGATACTATTACCCGTCTGAACAGTTATAGTCACTACATTCTTTTTTGTTCAGCTTTGGCTTCTGAAACGGAGGTGTTCACCTCTCCGGGGATAGCTAAGACGTTCGATTTTGCATCAGAAGAACGGATATATAACTGGTAATAATTTACCAAATGGAATTCACATTGAAACAAAGTAATGGGTTAGTTGACTTATTTCCTGTTGAATCCATTTTAAAGTACATTTCCATGCCATAGGACCAAATATTCAATTATGAAATGGAACAATGGCTAGACGTCAGTACATTATTTGTTCTAGTGTTTTTAGCAGAAAGTTACTTTCTGATATTTTGAGATTACCACTGTTTCCTTGCATTTTGTCATGGCCTCATATTCTTATGTACCAGTTCATTTGTTGTGTTAGATTTAGATTACTTGCATCCTGCTTTTTTTTTTTTTTTATTCTTCTGTTTTTTAGACTTCTGCGCTTTGCAACAACTCTAAGTGTACCAGCTATGCTTGTCAATTATTTTAACTAACTAAACCCAATGGGATTATTCCTCGCAATACTTGTCAGGTGGGAATCACAAGGGTATTTCAAACCAAGCTTTGATCGTGGTAAGGGTGATCCATTTGTGGTTTCTATGCCGCCTCCAAATGTTACTGGCTCACTGCATATGGGGCATGCAATGTTTGTCACACTTGAGGTAGGTTGATGCCATTTAAGGCCGGTTAGCTTATGGCTGGTGAGTATTACTCATTGTCTGTTAGGCATTCATCGATGCCAGTGTTTTAGCTGGTTAGTTAAACATAATGCAAACTTATGGTCCACCAAAATTTGGCATGCACGAAACAGATGATGAGCTGTACAGCAATAGGCATAAAGGAGAATTGAATCAAGTAAGCCCAACCAAACCTCCATTAATCACAGTGATGCAGCTAAACATCAATTAATTATGCTACCCATTTCATTTTATTGTTTCTGAGAACTCACATATTGAAAGTGTAAAATTTTGGCACACACTTCATTTTTTAACAGGATATTATGGTGAGGTACTTCCGCATGAAAGGAAGACCTGCTCTTTGGGTTCCAGGAACTGACCATGCTGGCATTGCAACTCAGGTTAGAATTGTTGAAGGACAAAGTTTATTTTACATTGTGCCATGAACAATGCGCATAGACACCTTTATATCTAGCACATGTTAACCTCTTCAAGGTTGGTAATTTAGAACATAGTGTAATTTAAGTTGCCAATAAAGTAGCACATTACTTAAAAGAAAAGAATATTAAAATGATATGGTGTCTTTACATTCCTACCTTATGTAAAGTAAACTCTGAAAAACATTACCTCTTTCCGTTATTTGTTGCTATCACTTTTCATGCATTAATGGGTGATTCTCTTTTTTCAAGTTGGTTGTTGAGAAAATGCTTGCAAAGGAAGGTGTTAAAAGGACTGATCTCAGTAGGGAAGAGTTCGCAAAGAGAGTCTGGGAGTGGAAAGAAAAGTGAATCCTTCCTTAAATTTCCAATATTTTATATTCCTTTATATCCACTATCTGTCATATTTCTTCATTTTCAAGTTAATTAATGGTTGGAACCATATGGATAACCATTAATGTGCTAAGAAGGATCGTGATGATTAAAATAATAAAACATCAACTAAAGAATGTTACATGTACTATGTTAGTCCCAGTTATCTAACATTTATATACTCATCGGTCATGTACTAGGTATGGGGGGACAATTACCAAGCAGATAAAGAGATTGGGTGCATCTTGTGACTGGAGCAGGGAGCATTTTACTCTTGATGAGCAGCTAAGTCGTAAGACAAGTCATTTGAATATCTATTTTTCTGTTATTTTAGCAGCTATAAATCTACAGCACTAGAAAACAATTACAACATATCCAGCAGTTAGAATTACTTTCCTCTAACCCATTTACTCGTTCTACTTAGGGGCGGTGGTTGAAGCATTTATAAGACTCCATGAGAAAGGCCTTATCTACCAAGGTATTAATTAAAAATATTAGATAATTCCTCCAGATGAATATAGTCCAGTTTATAAATATTTAAAGAAAATAAGTCCATGCACTTCTCTCCTTCTCTGCCTAGTGTATATTGCAAAAACAAAAAGAAACATGAAAATCTGACTCCATTTATTAACAGGATCTTACTTGGTGAACTGGTCACCTACCCTACAAACTGCAGTTTCCGACTTGGTACAATTCTGGTCTTAGCTTACTCTGATTGCTGAGTCACTTTCTGGATATTATTCTTACAGGAGCAGTGTTTATTAGACACTTTCATTTTCTTGTCTCTTATAGTACATGACACTGAAGTTCTTAGGTAGTAAATTGGGTACTTCAATTTTCAGGAAGTCGAGTATTCCGAAGAACCCGGTTACTTGTACCATATCAAATATCGTGTTGCTGGTGGTACAAGGTATTTTTTACCTCCCATCTTGTCCTTTTTATTATTCCTCTGTGATTATTGTTATGAGATGAAAATGGCATTGAAATGATTGAATTGATTGAGCCTAACTTCTATGAGTGTTATTTTTTTAAACATAGAAATGACTTTATGACAATAGCAACGACACGCCCAGAGACATTATTTGCTGACACAGCGATAGCTGTTCATCCTGAGGTATTATTTTTTTGTGGCTTACTTTACGGGAATTTGATATTTGACAGTAGCATAACCATGTTGTATCTTTATAATAGAAGAAGTCACCTATAATAATAAATATGAAAAATATTGAAATAATCACAGGAGATGATGCTAAATAAATAAGAAAAAGAAAAGAAAGATACAAAAGATACCAGTAATATGAAAAGTGTGATGATCTCTCAAGGGTAAAGTTTTTATTTTAATATATGAAAGTGTGAAAACTGGTCATTTACTTTGTATTATTCATGTAATTCTAACTAGAATTTGAGTTCACTGTACAAAGGAATAAAATGTAAGTACTTGCTAATATTCTCAATTCCGGTGATGATAGGCTGGATAAGCAAATTATTATTTTGCTTCTCCCGTTTTTACCTTGAGAAAAAAAATAAAAACCGAAAGCTGTACCTTCTGACAACAGAACAGGACCATTACTGCGTTCCTGTGTTTGGTATGTCTTGGTTTTGCTAATTTGCATCTCTGTTGCAGGATAAACGATATTCGAAGTACGTAGGGAGGCTAGCAATTGTACCAATGACGTTTGGCCGGCATATACCTATTATTGCTGACAAAGTACAACTCCTTCAGTGTCTTATTATTGGCCAAGATTCAAAGCAAAATGGACCTTTTCCACTTAAATTTTCTAATCTAATTACTGGTTATGTACAGCATGTGGATAGAGAATTTGGCACTGGTGTGTTGAAGATCAGCCCTGGACATGATCATAATGATTATCACATAGCTAGAAAGCTTGGTTTGCCTATACTGAACGTTATGAACAAAGATGGCACCTTAAATGATAACGCTGGAATTTACAGGCAAGTGATTTGGTTGTAACCGTTGCTACTGAATTATTTTCCAGACAAAGGTTTCAATCCCTGGTACCATGTTTTTATTGGTCACCAGATTCATCGGTTTCCTTTGTTTTGGTTCGTGGGGGAAGAGTCATTACTTTTGCTCTGCTCCAAAATTGTTTTAGATTCAAAGACTGTTCTTTATCCGAAGAGTTAGATTTTTTCTATGAATAAAGAGTTAAAGACAACATAGTTGTTTCAATGGAACAGGTAGATCCATCCAGTATTTTACAATAAAATAATAAAAATAAATAATAAATAATAATAAAAGACAGCACAAAACACCAAAAGAGGGTGTTTCATTCTAGACTTATTGCAGTAACAAAACTGATCTGATGCAGTGCTTATAGTGGTCATGGTCACAAGATTCACGAATAATTCATTTTTGATGATGGCGAACCAAAGGCCGAATTATTCGATTGACTGAACTTTGACCTAATTATTTGCGAATTTTATGAATTTTTCCCGATTTTTTTTTTGCTCCCTTGTGGGACTGAGATCTCCAGTTCGGATAATTCCGAATCATTACCGAATTATACCCGAATCACGAAATTTTGTCCCTGCCGAACCGAACCCGAATAATTCATTTGTCACTATGATAGCAGTTACTCTAACTGGTGATCTGTCTGTGTAGATCTGGGTTTTCTATTTCCGAGTTTTTTTTTGTCTTTATATTCTTAATATGTATATTCAGTGACATGGATCGGTTTGAGGCCCGGAAAAAACTTTGGGCAGATCTTGAGGAAACAGGCCTTGGAGTGAAAAAGGAGCCTCACACACTTCGAGTTCCCAGATCACAGCGTGGTGGTGAAGTGTGATGATTTTTTCTATTTTCTTTGGAACAAGATTTTTTTTCATGCCGTTTAGCCTTTTGGTGCTGATCGCTATTAATTTTTTAAATTTTCCTTCAGGTAATAGAACCACTTGTGAGTAAGCAATGGTTTGTTACAATGGAGCCATTGGCTGAGAAGGCTTTAAGTGTGGTTGAAAAAGGGCAACTTACCATACTTCCTGAGAGGTTTGAGAAGGTAAACATTGCATGTGAAATCGCATGAAATAAAGAAAGCATGTAAGAAGTTTGATTTGTGATTTTTTAGTTCATTCTGGTACTGGTATGCTATCAAACCCTTTAATTCACTACTAGGATTATATACTGGCATTACATGATTTATACTGAAATCCAACAACAACCAAGCCTCTAGTCCCAAACAAGTTGGGGTAGGCTAGAAATGAAACCCAATCGTAGTCACAAGGTGTTCGGATTTCCATAAAGAGGCTGTTTCTTAGTGCTGGCTCGCCACGCCTTATTGCAACCCTCCTCCTTTATCCTGGCTTGGGATAGGCTGTGCAAAACTACATGATTTTTTAGTTTAAAATTCCTATGTACTGGCATTACATGATTTTTTAGTTTAAAATTTCTCTTTGTTTGACTTTTTTTTTGTCTTTACCTGATTTTAATCCTCATTCTTTGCTGTAGATATACAATCACTGGTTGACAAATATCAAAGACTGGTGCATAAGCAGACAGTTATGGTGGGGACACAGGATACCAGTCTGGTATATTGAAGGGAAGGATTGTGAAGAGCACTACATAGTTGCTAGGGATGAACAGGAAGCCCTTGAGAAAGCTAAGGAAAAATACGGGAAATCAGTTGAAATATATCAAGATCCTGATGTGCTTGATACATGGTTTTCAAGGTACCAGTTTTCATTGTGGATTGCTCTCATGTTGATTGGCCACATATCTGATAGGAAAAGTATTCTGCAAGATTAGCTTCTTTTTTTTCCACCTTTTTCTGAGGTGTTCTCTCATGAGACACACCCAATGACATGAGGACAGAAAAGGCTATAGGCCTACCACTATAACACTCTAACAGTTATGATTACTGTTAGCATGTATCTTGTACTGGGATGCACATCTATTGTTTGATAAACAAGAACTTGGTTCTAACTTTTGGTTATATATAGCACTTACTTACAAGCTGCTGCATAACCTGGAGTGAGGTATGCTAAATGAAACGCAGGTTACTGTTGTACTGATCATAATTGATTTAATTTCAGTTCCTTATGGCCCTTTAGCACACTTGGTTGGCCAGATTTATCTAGTGAGGATCTCCAAAAATTTTACCCTACCACCATGCTTGAGACTGGGTATGTAAATTTAAATTCATTGTACTTATTATGTGAATTAACAGTTGATTAGAACTCTCTCCATCCTCGCTTGAATTTTTCCACTCATGCAATTTGCCACATGATATGTGAAGTCCTTTGTGTATAATTTCTACAGGCATGATATTTTGTTCTTCTGGGTGGCTCGAATGGTGATGATGGGTTTAGAGCTTACAGGAACTGTTCCTTTCTCTTATGTATATCTGCATGGTCTTATTCGTGATGCTCAAGTTAGTAATGTTATGTTCTGTTTCAGCATATTTGTCAGTAGATATGATTAGACATTCAGGAATACATTATCAAATCGTACAGACTTTAGAGTAATGTGTAAAAGGAATATAAGTCAATGTAGGAGGATATTATTTGTTACAAAAGCAGTGCTTACAAACCTTACATCTAGATAGATTTGACCAGAAAGAACAATAATTTGTACTCTTACAAGGTTAAATGCTGCATTTTCATATTTGATATTTTCCATTTCTTGTGCTAATTTGATTTCTTGGAATTGACCCAGGGAAGGAAAATGTCGAAGACACTAGGAAATGTGATAGATCCTCTGGACACAATAAAAGATTACGGGACAGATGCCCTGAGATTTACAATCTCTTTGGGAACAGCTGGCCAGGTCCGTAGTCCTTGTGTAATTTCTTCTTTTATTTATTTTGTGCGTGTGTGGTTTTCATCAATTTTTGTTTTCACTTTTTTTCACTTGTTATCCAACACTTTTCTTGACAGGATCTGAATCTTTCTATGGAGAGACTGTCAGCAAACAAGGCCTTCACCAACAAGTTATGGAATGCCGGCAAGTTCATCTTACAAAATGTGCCTGATAAAAGTGACGCATCTGCGTGGGAACTCTTATTGACAAATAAGGTGCCCCCTATCTGCAGCTCACACAACATTTCCAGTCTAAATAACAGATTTCCAAAAGAGCCTCTTAAAGTTGTTTGCTAAACATGCATCTGACGAGTCTTTACCTGACCTATGTAGTAGACTAAACACCTTTTAGATATTGAATAGCTTGGGTTGATGTAACTGGGGATGTAGATACAAAAATTTCCATGGATCACCTTACTTTTGCTTTCCCTGGTTAATTCGACACAGTTATTTCAGTTAACCAAAACATGTGTCAGGAGCTGTGTAAATAATTTTCTTAATTAATTGATGCTCCTTTTTATTCACTTGAAGCAAATATTACATTCAATTTTTAGTTTGGAAAATCGGCGATTTCATTCTTTTGTCCTATAATTGCAATATTTCTTGAAATGCTTTTCATTTATTTTATTGGAGTATTATTTATTGACAGTTTGACACAGAGGCATCTCTTGTCAACCTTCCATTGCCAGAATGCTGGGTGGTGAGTATTGTTATATACTTTTCCTTTTTTACTTTTGCATTGCTTTTTGATATCATTTGTTATTTGTTTACTAAGAAGGATTCTTATGTAGGTCTCAGAACTTCATCAGCTTATTGATTCTGTAACTGCTAACTATGATAAATTCTTCTTCAACGAGGCTGGTAGGGAGATCTATGATTTCTTTTGGGGAGAATTTGCTGATTGGTTAGTATGAAATAATCAAAGATTAGTTTGCTACTTATGGAATTTCTTGCTTTGCCAGGATTTTGAAACATTTTTTTGCATATTTATGTTACTTTGTGTTAGCTACAAAAATGCCTCCCCTGTTGATAATCCAATTAATCATATTATTTCTTTGGTTGTATGTTGCTGTTGCCCCTCTTAAACATGTTGATCATCTTGTTAAAATCTTGCTGTCAGGTACATTGAGGCTAGCAAAACCCGTTTATACCATTCAGAGGCTAATCCTATGACGCCCATAGCTCAAGCTGTTCTGCTTTATGTATTTGAAAATATATTGAAATTGCTGCATCCATTTATGCCTTTTGTCACCGAAGAGTTATGGCAGGTAAAAGAATTCACCTAGCCCCGTCTAAAGGAAGAAAAAAAAAATGAAATATGAGGTTTTGTAAGTCTTAAACTAAATGCAATTATTTCATTTGTTTTTCCAGGCATTACCATATCGGAATCAAGCTCTCATTGTATCAACTTGGCCCAGCACTTTGCTTCCAAGGGATATGATATCTGTCAAAAGATTTCAGAATTTGCAAGCATTGGTGAATACCATCACTTCATATGTTTCTACTGCTATAAGTTTTTTAAGCATTGATGATTTTCTGTCTCATAAATTTGATATTTTAAACAGATAAGAGCTATAAGGAATGCACGAGCAGAGCATTCTGTTGAGCCAGCTAAGCGCATATCGGCATCAATTGTTGCTGGTTCTGATGTCATTTGTTACATCTCTGTAAGTGCAAAATGAGATTGATCTATCTGTATTGAAGGCGATGCTAGTATTCTCATGCCTACTAAAACTTAATTTTGCCTTTTTGTCTATTAATTTATTACAGAGTGAAAAGGAGGTATTGGCTTCGCTTTCTCGGCTTGATGTAGAACATGTCCAATTCACAGAATCAGCACCAGGTACATTTAAATTGAAGAGTTTTGGCAATTGGTATGTAAATTTTTTGTCCTACCTGCAAGTAACACAAGTGTTGATGAGAAAGGTATACAGCATTATATAAAGACAAATGCCCCCCTTGAGGAGATCTTTTTAATGAGCAAGAGTTGGTAAAACCAAGCCAAGTGTATTTGGGTGTTTCGCTGCTAACTATGTGAGACGATTTACTTGGAACTGCAAATTAATATTACAAGTATAAGGGCAAAGTAGTCATATTTCTTGGTTTGCCCTTAACACTTGGTTTTATTTGCAATGAAACCCACTAAGTGTTGGCTTTTAGTTCCAAATAAATAAAAATTTGAGCATTATTTGCTGTTTCATGGGGTGTATCATGCAAAAGAAATAAAATTAAAATAATTATTTCACATATAATTTAAATTTCCTTTTATGCTGTACTAACATTCATGGCAAAAAATTATGGTGGCTATTGTCATATCAGGTGATATTAGTCAATCGGTTCACATTGTGGCTAGTGAGGGTTTGGAAGCTTATCTCCCTTTAGCTGACATGGTAGATGTGTCTTCTGAAATCCAACGGCTAACAAAGCGTCTCTCTAAGATGCAATCTGAGTATGATGCTCTTGTTGCTCGTCTGAATGCGCCTAGTGTATGCTGCCCCTTTTCTTTATTATTTAGAAAATATGTACTGGCTGTGCATACCATCAAGTATCTAATAAAGGAAAAAAAAAAAAGTTAGTTAAAATACATATACAGAAAGAGGATAGATTAGTTAACTTAATGGCATATATAGATCATGTCAGGATGCACTGTAGCATGGGATTTTATTGGTTTTATTAATCTGAGTTTGGAAGCCTGCTTTGTTTTTCTTGGCATTAATGTAGTTGGAGGATTGAGGGTATATATAGAGTGAACATTTTTTTTTTCTTTTTTAATTCACAATGTTTGGTAAAATGAAGAGAAATTGGACTAATCAATTGTAAACTGAGCATGTTGCGTAACTGAGAATTGATTGAGGTCCAGTTACTTGGGGCCTTAAACCTTTTGACTGTGTGATCGATCTGGTAATAGTGGTGCTTAATTTACTTTTTGGGGAAATCAGTACCTTGTACCGATGCTTAAACTGTAATTCAATTTTGGTAATTAATGAAGATTTATTTACTAATCACTATGTCAATCTATGTTCCGGGTGCATATAATCCAATATTTAAGTTATATTTTACTTCTGTCTTTTTCTTTTTTGTCTGATAAAAAAAATGCTTGGATTGTGCAGTTTATCGAGAAGGCACCAGCTGAGGTTGTCCGTGGAGTAAGGGAGAAAGCAAGTGAAGCAGAGGAGAAGATTTCTCTCACTAAAAACAGGCTTGAATTTCTTCAATCAACTGTCTCTGTTGCAAAATAGTGCTTAACTGAAAACTGAGGACTATTTGAACAGCACTAGGGATTTGTTGTATTCTTTGTATTTTTCTGTAGCAGGCAGAGAGTTTTTTTATACTTTATAATACAAAGAGTTTCTTTAGTGGTAGAAATTGTGCCAGCCCCTGTTTTTAATTTCCAGTGGTTGAGCTTGGTATCTTGGTTAATATTTCTTGTGTGTTATTTATGTTATTAAGTAAATAATGATTATTGCCTATATCTTCTCTTACTTCTCTAAGCAATATTCTAGCTATGTGGTTTGGTCATCAGTTCCTTCAATCTATTTAGATCTGGGGACTTGCCTATACTTAATCGGAGATTTCAGTTTGTCTAATGTTTATATTGACTATGTTTTCTCCATACTGAATGTATTATTGGGAACATCTGTTGGAGATGATACTACAGTAATTGTTGAAGGTAAAGATCAAGAACAGCAGTGGATGACTAATTGTGATGGCATCTGGATTTTGATGAATGCCACTATAAAATGATGTAATATTTTATGTGCTCTGTTAAACTGATTGTATTATGGGGTTGGTAGCTGACTGTGTGGGAGGGTTTTCATATTGTTTTTTTCACTTATTTTAATTTTCAAGTGAAGCTCTGTGTACTGGCTTGTACTCTGTTTGTCTGTTTTCTTAAAAGTAATGGAACTCGGTGCCCCTACTTGGAATAAGTTGTATTTTTTCCAAAAAAAAAATGCTGAATGGACCAGGTTTTACCAAGCATTTTGGTTGGTTTAATAACCTTTTTTCTATTAGTATAGGGCCAGGTTCAAAGGGACATTGGATATTGGCCCATTAGGTTAGCACTGATATTATTGAGTTTAGAAATCGGTGGCTTAAGCCACTTCTCTAGTAAAAACATTTATTCTTAAGAATTGCTTTGCGAATCATATAAATTATTAGAAAGTTTATATTTCGATAACCAAACCAAATTGAAAGATAATTTAGGATAAATATATCATTTGCATAGTTGTCTTTTACATGGGAGGTCTTATGCACAAAATCCAACTAAAAAATTCATTGTAAATGTTTAAAGTTGGAAGGCGACTCCAACTTTATCTAAACAAATACTAATATATACTAGCAGCTGACAACGAAGCTTTATTTCGTGAGAATTGGCTTTAATGTAACAAAAAAAAAATATCAATTCTCGAGATTAAAATTGAGAATTTGACATGATTTAAGAACTAATTAACATGATTTTTTTTTATTTCATTTTTGAATGAGAGGCGACCTTGTTAATATTTTTCACCAATCTTCATGCTTTTCCTTTACCGATAGTCAGGAGCATAAGTAGGGGGCTCTACCTATAAATTAATATTTTTGTTTTTGTTATTTTAAACTTTCTTCCTCATAAAATAATATTACAATATACTTATTTATTCAACTCCGCCAGGGCTGATAGTTTGGTCTTCAAATATATTCCCAGTCTAAATAAAACTTCAATTTTGAAAAACCAGTGTTCCTTCCTGTGCCATCTTTGTGTGTATTTTTAAATGACTTGCTACTCTACTAGCATTAAACATGGATGCACGTAATATGTATTAATTGCTATCTAGGAAAGACTGTAAATGAGTTGTCATTTTATATAGACTCAAGATCAAGTCGAAGGTACTTAAATTTGACAGCCTAAAGTAATGCTGTTTACACAGTTTACGTCTATAAACTTAAAGTCTTAAACAGTTCCAAATAACAAACCAAAAACAACCAGCACACTATGTTTTTTTTTTTCTTTCTTTTTTGAAAGAAAAATGAAGATCAAGCTTACAAATTTCAAACTTATGTTATTATAACAAAAAATTTCTCCCATCCAAATTTTAAACTCATAACCTCTCATGAAGATCATACGTCTTTGCCACTAGATCAAGAGCTAGTTCTTACTAACACACGTTTGCATACAAACTATTTTCACAAATTTCAAAGCAAACTCAAATCTCCAAGCAAATTCCTATATTTTAAAATTCAGAGGAATTTCATGTATCCCCTCAAAAGTTTTTACGTATTTCTCCCTTCAAAATCAATAACTATATATTTATCCTTTAAAATTATAATAACTTACGTATTTATCCTCTATAACTATATAATATATCAAATATATCCTAAAACTAAAAAATAATAAAATTTAAGAATCTAAAATTCACTTATAGACCGTTATACCCTTTTCTTTTTCTCTTCCTTTCCTAGCTCTATGATGAATCGGCAAAGGTCTGAGTTAGATGATGAACTATAAGGATTGGAGCTTTGCACTGGATCAAATACTATGATCTGGGGGCCTATATTTCACGAGATGATATTCAATTTTAAGTGGAAGAGGCAGAAGTTAGCCAACGATTGTCAGATGTGATTCTCTCTACTGATTTTTGACTTTTTTATATGGAAATCAAGCCCGTAAGTTAATTTGGGTCCTTTCACTTGCTTTTTTTTGTTGCAATTTCAAGCCCGTAGGCCATTACATATACTGAGCACCGGTTGCATCAAAAAACGAAATCCAGAAATCGATTCCCTCTATTTACCAGAAACTCATCTACATGCATGTATTTACCAGTAAATAGTCCGAGTGCTCTCTCGTCTCTTATTCATCTGCTATTCAATCTTCAAATCTTAAAATCACTGCAACTCTCACTACACTTGCTTTTAGCCACGCAGAGACTACCAGACCAAGTAGGAAGGAAAAAAATTAAAAAGGATAAAATGGGAATTTATATAAAGTATTTATAATGGTTATATCTAAATTTCTCTATTAAATATGATGAATTAGATAAATACGTGAGTTATTACAATTTTAAAAGATAAATATGTAATTACTTAGAAAATACGCAATATCGGAACTATTGAAGGGAATACATGAAATTCCACCTTAAAATTCAATGTGATTTTAGATCAGTTGGAGTATTCTACGAGGTCTGGTACCGCAGACTACTCAAATTTCTATTCTCACTTCTTAAAATATGGGATTTTATCATATTTTCTTGCTCCGACAACAAGGCGACAAGCCGACAACTGTGTATAATATAAACCCCGTGCATTAGAAAAAGAAAAACGCACGAATTATAAAAACTTGCCGAATTTTTTATTAATAGAAAATAAATTATTAAAATATCGAGATTCAATACCGTTTGCATTTTTTTTTAAAACTAAGAAGAACGGGGTAATACACGTCCCTGTGGACGGACCAATTGAACCCGTCCGGTTAAAAACAATTAAACGCCTAAACTAACCAACTAAGCTACCAACTAAACTAACCGGAAAAAAAAAAAAAAAGCTGGACGGGGAAGTCCAACCCGTCCGAAAAAAAAACCGGGACGGGAAAGTCCAACCCGTCCGAGAAATCGGAAAAAAAAAAAAAAAACTCGGGACGGGGTTGTCAAGCCCGTCCGAGAAATCGCAAAAAAAAAAAAAACTCGGGACGAGGATGTCAAGCCCGTCCGAGAAAATTCTGCAAAATTACAAAGATCATGATCATTATATTGAATGTCTAGAACAGGATGCCTAAAAAGTATAGAACAGGATGCCTAAAGTCGGGACGGGGACGTCAAACCCGTCCAAAGAAGAAGTTTACCTATTAATATTCAACCATGGCCTGAATAACAAACAGAAGCGATAGCAAAGTCGAAAGACAGAAATAGAGATAGAGCTTAATAGCAGACTGAGACAGAGACGATAGCAAAGTGAAATTTTAAACAGGTAACTCTTCAATTAATTTTTCTGCTATGTTATTTAGTAATTGAAATGAATTATTTACACTTTTTTTTACAAGTATTTGGCTTGTGTAGTTACTGTCAATTTCATAGCATTATATAGAGTATCAAATGTTTTATAATGACTACCAACAGAGACATATAACATACGATTCATACTCTGAATATGATTTTCATGACCTACCTGGTTAATTTAATTCATTATGTTGTACCAACTTTTGTAAAATAATTTAATTTAAATTAGTTTTTATTATTGTAATAATAATAATATGTAATTTATTCATTATTGTGTAGGTTAATTTTAAAAAAAATTAATCATGTTGACGCTGAGGATTTATTTTGGTGGTGAAATACGACACGGTCGTAAAGGAGTAGAGTATAGTATTAGTCCTCGATTCTCTTTGAGTGTGATTGATGAATACGGTTGGTATGATGTGAAAGGTGAAATTTATCGCCAACTTGGATATTCTGAGAATGAGTATAACCTAAAAGCACATGCACGGGTTAATGTTGGTACAACAGCCCGACGTTATTATGAGAAAATTGAAATCGTGTGCGATCAGAGTTGGAGAGGTATTTATATCCAAAGTATGCGTGCCCAAACCCAGTATACTTTTCTTGATTTATACATTGAGTTAGTTCCAATCATCGGTGAAATACAACCGCAGTTATTCGTTAATAGTATGGTACCGGAAACAAATCCAGAACCTCGACGGACCCAATATAGTGATAACTATGCGGGTCCCAGTTTCTTCGAATGCTGGACACTCTTGTCCGTTTGGATGGCCCCAATTTGGACTCCAATCATTTAAGGGACGAGGACAACCAGTTGATAATCGAGACCAACACCAATGTTGTAAAAGCACAGTTGGCCCTGATATAAGCTTTGTTTTACGCTGAACCGCAACACAAAGGCTCCTGTAGAGATAAGCTAGAACAGCCCCACCCCAATTGTACTGTTCCAGGGAATCAAGATTTCCTAGAAATTGTAAATACATTGCCGGAACCGAATCTCCCGACGAATCAGCAAAAAATATAGACCCGAATAAATCGAGTACATATGCCCTTGTGTACTGGCGTACCTACTCCTCTGTAGGCTCATTCGGTTCCGGGTTTAGCATTCCAGCAAATCGATCACGCAATTCTCTCAAATTTATAGCATACCCAGATTGCGAATGAACCTCTTGCGCGTCATTCGGCCCCGATCTCTTCTTTTTTTTAAGCACCGCACTTGCGGTCCCATTTCCAAGAAGCTGATCCACTAAGATAGACCAAGCATGGTCTGAAGGACCCGTCACCGGTAACCCCATGATCGGCAGCGCCCAGAGACAAGAAACATCCTGCAGCGTAATTGTCATCTCTCCCACGGGAAGATGAAAACTGTGAGTCTCTGGTCTCCATCGCTCCACGAGACCAGCGAGGAGTGATGGGTCAATTTTCATGTGACCCATTTGAGAAACCTGATACAAACCGAGTCTAAGCAAGAATGGTTTGCAAAGGTCGTGGTACTCAATCCCAGTCCAGATACCTCGAGGGTCCACTCCTACATCTCTGTAATCCTGTCAATGTTATACAATTTGATTAAAATAAAAATATTGTAATTCAAATAGTTATATCATTTTATAAAAAAAAATATTAAATGATTCATGGAATAACTTACATCATCATGGATTCGTGAGACCTTGTGTTGGTCATGCGGCATCCATAATAAATTGCTAAAATTACTTGCTGACCATGACGAATCAAAACCAGAATCACCATATACAGCTGCAGCATGTGAAGGGCCACACTCATCACGACTGCTTGACATTCTGCATACATAACATTTTGAAAAAATTAATTTTACTAACCACTCACATGATTAAATAAATTACTAAATTAAGCAATTATCTAAGAACTCTAAAACTCACAAGAATAAATAAATTAAGAAATAAATAAAATACGAGATGAATAAATTATCTAATTTATTACTTCTTGCAAAATACACTTAACAAACTAATAAACCTGAGATCTAATTAATTCAATTCATTTTTGTAATAGATTACGAAAATAAGTACCTGCATTACCTAAATTACTTGCATTGCTAAAAAATTCAAAATGAATGAACTATGAACTTTAGGCTAAAATATTGTCAAAATAATACTATGAATTATTCATATCTAATAATTGCGAGTACATAGTTAATCTCAAGAATAATTACAATAATGCTATCAACATTATCAATTCTATGCTATGGACTAATTTAAATAAATTAATTTATACCATATCAAATGAGTCTACAAATTAATTACAATAATTCTATCAACATTATCAATTCTATGCTATGGACTAATTTAAATAAATTAATTTATACCATATCAAAAGAGTCTACAAATTAATTACAATAATGCTATCAACATTATCAATTCTATGTTATGGACTAATTTAAATAAATTAATTTATACCATATCAAATGAATTAAATTTTCTAAACTCAAAAACCCTAATTTATCAATTTTTCCAACATTATCAATTCTATGCTATGGACTAATTTATACCATATCAAAAGAGTCTACAAATTAATTACAATAATGCTATCAACATTATCAATTCTATGCTATGGACTAATTTAAATAAATTAATTTATACCATATCAAATGAATTAAATTTTCTAAACTCAAAAATCCTAATTTATCAATTTTTTCAAAGTGCAATTAACAAATTAATAAAATTTACTGTAATTAACAGTTTAATAACAAATTAAACTAGAAATTATTATCAATTAATTTATTTTAATTTTATATATTAAAAAATTACCTTTGATTGAGTGATGGGAGAGGCGAGTCCGACGGAGAAGGGGGCCGACAACGAAGGGAGCCGACAACGAAGGTGGCCGACAATGCATGCACGGTGGAAATCACGAATCTGGACGGACTGCTTTATTACGTCCGAGAAGAGGCGAACTTCCACCGACCCGAACTGGTTTGAGTGAGGTTTGAGTGAATGCGTGAGAATGAAGAAGGAAGGACGGGGAAATAGTGTAATTGGGTGTGGGACGGTATTACTTAACCCGTCCTTAATATTTTTTTTTTTTCGCTGGACGGGCCTCGGACGGGTTGGACTTTCCCGTCCCAGTTTTTTTTTTTTTTTTTTTCCGCGCGGTGCGCCTTTGTCGTTTTATATTTCTCTCGGACGGGTTGGACTTTCCCGTCCCGGTTTTGGTTTGTTTTTTTTTTTTCGCGCGGTGCGCCTTTGTCGTATTCTATTTTTCACGGACGGGTTGGACTTCCCCGTCCAGCTTTTTTTTTTTTTTTCGGTTAGTTTAAACTAGGCTAGTCAGTTGTTAATTGTGTTAAACGGACGGGTTCAGTTGGTCTGTCCACAGGGACGGGTTCTCCTACCCGTTCTTCTTAGTTTTAAAAAAAAATGCAAACGGCATTGAATCTCGATATTTTAATAATTTATTTTCTATTAATAAAAAATTCGGTAAAAACTTGTGCTCATCACCGAGTCAGCACCGCGCCATTTTATAACTTGTTCCTTTTCCGTTTCTTCGAAAAGTTCAAAAGAGGAATGTACCTCCAATGTTCTCCATCCACTGATCGATTTTTTTTTTTTTTTTTTTGAGGTTAAAGCTCGTATTCCACTGATCGATCTTGTTCCACTCTCCTCTCTATAAACAGTTACCACCATACCCTCTCTCGCTCTCTTTTTCTCTCTGGAAGTGAGATGCGTTCATTTTCTCATCTGAAATCCTCAATCACACGTTCCCGCCACCTCCTCCTTCCATTCTCCGTCCTTGCTTTCTTCTTCCTCCTATACACCGTATATAACAGCTTGACCTCTAAAACCGCCTCTCTCACCTACGCGACCTCATCTCATACCCTCTTCCTCTCTCTCTCCACCTCAGCCAACGCCTCAATTTCTCACGACCTCCGTTCTCTTACCCTCCGGCCCCACGTAGCTGGCACCCCGGGGGCCGCCTCCACCGCCTCCTTTGTCATTTCTCGCCTCCACTCTGAGGGCCTCCGAACCTTCTCTCGCCAATACTCTCCTCTCCTCTCCTTCCCTTCCCACTCCTCCCTCTCTCTCCACCACTCCAATGGCTCTCTCATCGCCCCTCTCTCCCTCTCTGAACCAGCTGACCCTAACGGAATTTTAGTCCCGCCTTACCATGCCTACTCACCGTCGGGTAAAACCCTCGCCCCAGCCGTTTACGTCAACCTTGGCCGGGAAGAAGATTTTCAAACACTTGATGGACTCTCGGTGAGTGTAAATGGTTGTGTTGTTTTGGTGAGGAAAGGCGGTGGGTACCGTGGTGGTGTGGTGGCAAGAGCTGCAGAGCGAGGGGCCAAAGCTGTTTTAATTTCCGGGGGTTCTGATGGGGGAGTTGAGAGGGGGACGGTGATATTAGGTGGGCCTGGAGACCCCCTAACACCTGGGTGGGGCGCAATTGGCAGTGATGCAGAGAGATTACAGGTGGCAGCAGAAGAGGTGAGGAGGAGGTTCCCCACAATTCCTTCAATGCCAGTGGCAGCCGTCACAGCCGCAGAGATTTTAAGAACCCTTGGCGGGCCCCCAATGCCTCATAAGTGGAAGGAGGGATTGGTGGGCACTGCAGGTGGCGTGGGGCCTGGTCCTGCACTGGTCAACTTCACATATGCAGTATGATTTTTGTCTGAATGCTATTAAATAAATTTTGTTTGTTTTAAATAGTGTAGCTGTTAGTGTATTCTATGAAGTCAAAAGTCGTTTGGATTCTTGACAAGAAAAAAAGGAAAAGGCTTTGTCTTGTCTTGTCTGGTTCTGACTCGACCAAAACAAAAGGATTCAGGGATTGAGGGATCTGCAAGGTGTAGGATTCTGACTATTACATCATCTGTATAGCAAGTTGATGCCAGGGTAGATGGCATTGTTTCTCTTATATAAGGTGTAGGATTATGACTATTTTATCATCCGTATAGCAAGGAGCAGGATTTTACTTGGTCTAATTTTTTCATTTTTAAATTTTTGAGAACTCTATTCATTGCAGTAGTACAAGGAACTGGAGTCTATTTAATTCTTGTTCACTTTAGTCTTATATCAACATGTTTAATTTCCTTCAGTAGTTTTAATCTATAATTTTCTGTTTGTCTTGTTGGGAATTTTTTGAATTTAGATGATAGAAGAAAAAAAACTGCGAATACCTTTGACCTTCCTCAGAGACAGATCAAAAATCAACTTGCGCTGAACTACTTTTTACAGTAGCAGTACTCTCCTGACCACAATTAGTGTACATAACAACATTTTTTGCCCCTCTTTAACATCTGTTCCTAGGAAGAGAAAAAGATTGCTGAAATCCAAGATATATTTAGTTTGATAAGGGGGAGAGGAGAACCAGACAGGTACATTATCCTGGGAAACCACAGAGATGCATGGACATACGGTGCAGTGGACCCGCATAGTGGGACTGCCACTTTACTTGAAATTGCTCGGCGGTTTGGTGTGATGCTACGATCTGGATGGAGGCCTCGAAGGACTATCATTCTCTGTAGTTGGGATGCAGAGGAATTTGGAATGGTAAGGGTTTCCAAAATTAAGAAATCCATACTTTAACCATAAATCAGTAACTTTGAAACTCCCCACCCCTTACCTTGCCCACCCAACAAGAACCACGAAAAAAGAAGAATGTGGTAGTACTTGCCTAGGCTTTGTACTGGTTATTGGTCTGTTTAAGCACTTTGTTTTTATTAAAGTTAGTCTTAGCAAGCATTATGCAGTTCTTGTTTTTTTTTATTATGTTGCAATCACTCTGATAATTGGGGAAAATACTCAGAAAAGAATAAAATATTAACTTAAAAGCACTCTTCTTTATTGAACTTCTTTTGGTTATTGGGCTAGATCAACAATCTAGATTCAACTTACAAATGAATGGTTATGTTTTTAGATTGGATCGACTGAGTGGGTTGAAGAAAACCTTGACAATTTGCATTCAAAAGCTGTTGTGTACCTTAATGTTGATTGTGCGGTGCAAGGAGTCGGGTTTAATGCTGCCACAACTCCCCAATTGGACAAGCTTTTGATTGATATTACTAAGAAGGTATCGCTGGTAGTTGCAGAGATTTATTATTTAGAGAAATATTAGGTTTGTGGTAGATGTTCAAAAGGAAGTCACTACATGAAAAATTCTACATTTACTGTGTTTTTGAAGGAAATTTCTATTGCAATTCTTCAAAGTTGGTACTTCATAGAGTTGTGCTCTTTTGCCAATAGAGAGAGAACAAAAAGAAAAGAAAAGAAATAACTTAATTCATAGGTATATTGCTTGTTTCTCTTTTTACTTCTGTTTCTGACTTTGGAACCAAAATTGAAGTTCTTGAAATTGCAACTGGAGTTATTTTCTAAATGCACTTTGAAGTAGTTTTACTTGCATCAGAATCATTTTTTTCTCTGCAGGGTGTTATCCTTTTACTCATATCTGTACACCATTAGGTTATTTGAATTGCCGAACTTTTGAGTATACATCTTGAATGCCTTTAATTTTTCTGTCAGGTGAAGGATCCAGATGTAGAAGGCAAAACAGTTTATGATACCTGGCTCTCTGCAAATGGCGGAATTAGAGTAAGGTGTTTTGATGGACTATGTTGTTTTATAAATTCATAGCTAAGGCTAAAACTAAGTTATGCCTTTTAGCAACTTATTTAAAAGAACCATTGTTATTGGACTATGTTTTAGCTTTGGATGATGTAGAATTTTCTTTAAAACATTCTACATTTATCATTGTCTTAGGAGTTCAATTAGCAAGCAAGTTGCATATTAAAATAGTCAGACTTGGATGGCTGTCCTTTTATGATTACAGCAACCTTTTTAAAGGCTTAGATGTAAATAGTTGTACTCTTTTTATACAAAAATCTTGCTAGAGTTCTACAATATGAGGAAAATTGTGAAAACTACATTGAATATGTTTGCAGATTGAAAGGCTTGCAAGAGCAGATTCTGACTTCACTGGGTTTCTACACTATGCCGGGATTCCTTCCTTAGACATGTATTATGGAAATGGTATTTAAATTTCTCTTAAGATGACTATGATGTGAACATCATGATCATGATTATTTAGGCCTTTCTATCTATTTCTTTCATTGTTTTCTATTACCTTGGATGGTTGAGGGTAAAGCTCAGGCTAAATGATCAAATTGAACTTACATTAGTCTTATTGGGATGCAACATACTTGCACATTCGAGCTTTGTGAT
The DNA here is from genome assembly GCF_964058835.1 of Carex rostrata. Classification (NCBI taxonomy): domain Eukaryota; kingdom Viridiplantae; phylum Streptophyta; class Magnoliopsida; order Poales; family Cyperaceae; genus Carex; species Carex rostrata. Next base: position 7,773,152 of record NC_135925.1, read on the forward strand.
GCAAGATTGGGACTTTATCTTATGTTGAACTTTTGAGATCTTATTGGGCTTGGTGGGTTAATTTTTGGTTAATTACAAACTATATAAGATCCAGTTAAGTGACTTTGTGTGTTCTTTATTTTATTAAGTATATATGCCTAACAAGCCTCTGATTACCCTAAATAGAGTTTGCGGGGTACCACACTGCTCTAGACTCCTTTAATTGGATGGAGACACAAGGTGATCCATTGTTTCATCGTCATTTGGCTAGTAAGTCTCCTTTTCTGTTGCACGTTTTCTCCTTGATATGGACCTAGTTTATACAAAGTTCGAAAAATTCAAGAAAAAATTTGAACTGTTTAAGTATGAGCTTGCGGCCAACAAAAGAAGAGTTTGGAATGATTGTTTAAGTAAAATAAGCTGATGTGATCAAAAACCCCAAGGTTTTAGAAGATAATCCAATATCACTTGCTGAATAAGGAATCATGTGAAAACCTAACTTATTTATCATGGGTCGGTGCATCTCTCTTTCATATTTTTATACTTTCTAATTTGTTATGTTGGGGATATGTATGTGGTCAAACCAGTTGCAGAGATTTGGGGACTGCTTGCCATTCGCTTGGCTGATGATGTCATCTTACCTTTTGATTACCAGTCCTATGCTTCTCTGTTGGAGGTATGTACATGTCACAATTGTAATATAGTTTAATATATTTCTTTATGGACAGGAGAACAATGAAAAACTTCAACATGCAGGAGCATGTGCATGCACTACGTGACTTCGTAGATGAGGAACTCTCTCTAGAATCAATTCATGCTGCAATCAAGGATCTTCATAGTGCAGCCAGCGATGCTTTTACTGAAGGACAGGTAACAAGAGATTAATATTTTAGTTTTTAGCAAACCAACATTCTGACATAATTAAGTACACTGTTGCTGAATGCATGTATTGATTATGAGTGCACATGACATCCATACCCATGTAAAAAGGTTGGAAGCAATGTTGTTATCCCTTACGTTGAATGCATGTATTGATTATGAGTGCACATGACATCCATACCCATGTAAAAAGGTTGGAAGCAATGTTGTTATCCCTTACGTTGAATGCATGTATTGATTATGAGTGCACATGACATCCATACCCATGTAAAAAGGTTGGAAGCAATGTTGTTACCCCTTACGTTGATTGCATGTATTGATTATGAGTGCACATGACATCCATACCCATGTAAAAAGGCTGGAAGCAATGTTGTTATCCCTTACGTCAAGCATTGTAAGCTATTATTTAAAGCATTGATGTACCCGTCAGTGATGCTGATGATCAGTACTGGAGTTCATACTTGTGTAGTACTGGATCGACCTTGGTTGGCTAGCTTGTACTGTCAGCTTTCCATACACAATAAGATCATGATATGTAAATAATAATTATATTATTTCCATGTTATACACTCAATCAGTACTTTTTAAGCAGTTCCCTCCATAAATATACAGAAACTTGAGCTTCAACATAGCTCGGGAGATTATGCTACAGTAAGAATACGAGCTCTGAATGACCGGCTTATGCTAGCTGAAAGAAGCTTCTTACAAGAAGAGGGCCTTGATGGTAGACGCTGGTTCAGGCATTTGGTACTGTTTCAAGCTGTTTTAATTTTCTCATGAGCTGAAATGAAATAAATGTCAAACATATAGAATGAAATCAGAAATATAGACAAAAAGGTTCAAATCTAACAATTTTCTCTCAAGTTACTCTCTCTATTGGAAATGAATTTAAGCTAGTTACCAACTTGAAATGACAGAAGTACTAATGAGTTTTATGTTTACTTCTTGCTTTTCGGCAGCTGTACTCACCTCCAGAAGATTATGAGAGCAAGCTCTCTTTCTTTACAAGTATTGCTGATGCTATTTCTCGATCCAAAAGGTACAAGGGAAGCAAAGAGCGGTTGGCAATCTGCCATCAAATTTGGTTAGTTGCAAGAGCAATTCGAAGAGTCAGTCAAGTTTTAAGGGGAGACCAGTTATTTGGGGGCTAAATAGGAGAATACAAGTACAATGTAGAAACATTAATTAGTCAAATGTAAAGTATTGATCTTCATTGTTTCATTGTTCGAGCTTCCCTTATTTTCCCTTTTATGTTTTAACTCTGCCTGTTAGGAACAGCTGCAACGGGAATGAAATCCCGATTTTTTTATTAATAGGAAAAAAAAAAAAATATCGAGAAAGGTGTACGATTTCGGAAAACTTTGAAATCTAACCGACATTATAAACCATAACATCAAGATAAAAAACGGGGGGGGGGGCGGGCGTTGAGAAAAAACAGGACATTATTGTCCATAACATCTGGAGATTGAAAAAAATAAAAACACGGGAGATAAATACAAGCTCTCTTTCAATCGTTCCATAATGTTAAAGGACGTTATTGTCCTTCAAGATTTCCATATTTCTTGGTATTGGATTTAGGATCAATTTCCAGGGATTGTGTACCTCTGTTAAACATTCTTAAAGAGAAATAACGCCAAAATAATCTTTCTTACCTTGGGTCCGTTCACTCCCTGTAATTCAGCTTGGTGTTATTTTATTTTTTTAAATCTCCTGATATTATGGACAATAGTGTTTTTTTTTTTTTCATGTTTACTTAATTAACCCCGTAAATTGATTTGAATTATCTGTATGTTATCATAACGGTCTTCTTAGATTTCAATTTTTTTCCGAAATCATTCCTCATTGTCATTATTTTTTTTTCCCTATTAATAAAAAAATCGGTATGAATTATTAAGACAATAATTCTTGATGCAGCCAGTTCGAGGTTTGACTAGCTTTTTGTTATGCAGAGCTAAGCTCGTGACTAGAGGATTAGAACGGCCATTTGAGTGCGTAAAAGCACACGGTCAGTTCATTCCATGAATTTCACAAATTCAAATCACTCTGGAGACCGCACATTTTTACTATAAATTACTAAATTTAGATCGTTCTTTTAAGCTGACACGAATCTTAAAGCATACACCTATTTCTAAATAAACACCAAATGAGTTTGACCCAGTTGGAATAAATCTTAAAGCATACACTTATTTCTAAATAATCACCAGATTAAGTTTGACCCGGTTGAAAATGTAAACTGTTATAGACCCCCTCTAATGCGGTACCTGAAACAATACGGGCTTAATTTGTGAATTCAGCGGAACTACCTCAGTGCTGTAGTTCAGATGAGATCTCTAGCTCATCAACTAATTAATAACAGAATGACATATATAACAGAGAGTAGTTAGCGATCTTAAAATATTTTCCCCAGGAAATATAATATCGCAGGACAGTGATAATTAAACCCGCAAAACCAACCCCACAATTAACCCCGCACAAAATGTCAAAAAACTCCAGCTGTCATTTTTTTTTCATAAGGTATTAATACTTACGTATAGAAGTATTTATCTCGAAGAACGAAAGTATTTATCCCTAAGCACGAAAATATTTAGAGGACCATGCACATTTTTTTCATGGAGGGTGGGGGGAATCTCAAATCACATGGGGGACCATGCACATTTTTAGAGGTGGGTTTTTTTTTATCTCATTTCAATCTCGTTCATATTTCTCACGATCTATGAGAAATTTTGCGAATCTAAAACCACGAACGTTTTTTACGTAATTTTCTCTTTCAAATGAGATTCATGATGATATACTTTCGAGCAAGTCGTTACAGAAGTATTTATCCCTCATCGTGCAAGTATTTATACTTATACTTGAAAGTATTTTTTTGCATATAATACTTATAATACTTGATATTAATACTTTCATATGTCAGTATAAATACTTATAATACATGATATTAATATTTTTATATATCAGTATAAATACTTATAATACTTGATATTAATACTTTCATATATCAGTATAAATACTTATAATAATTGATAGTAATACTTTCATATGTCTGTGTAGGTATAAATACTTGCATGATGAGGGACAAATATATCTGTAATAACTTGTCTGAAAGTATGTCATCATGGATCTCATTTGAAAGAGAAAATTACGTAGAAAATGATCGTGATTTTAGATTCGCAAAATTTCACATATATCGTGAAATATGTGAACGAGATTGAAATGAGATAAAAATAATTTGGAATGGGGGGATGGTGGGGGGATGGAATGGGGGGGGGGGGGGGAGTAATATAATTGTTCAATATCGCAACTATATGGATCCTGCACCTTATCCAAAAGCACCATTGTTTTCCAGTCAGGAAATCCCAGAATTTATAAGAATACAGGTCAAAATACATAGCTACGTAAACAAAGCACAAGCACAAAAAAGGTGCATATGCTGATATGCACCTGCAATCTTAAGCCGAAAGAAAATGGCCAAAACACACAGGTCACCTTTACACGCTTCTGATAAATAAACTCAAACACCACTGCCAATAATTTTTAACCTGTTTTACAACACTTGCTGATGTCGCCTAGAACCAATCTAATATAATAAGACAGAAAGGCGGGAATAAACACAGGGAAAAAGAAAAAGGTTAAAAACAAACTCCACAGCTATACCTTGTATACATAACCTACGACTGGAAAACTCATTGTTATCTACTGAAATATACTGGAGGCAGAGATGGATCTCTACACAGGCATCTCACTGAGATGAGAGAACATGAGACTCAATATTCTGAAGAGAAGCACTTCAGAACTCCACCAAATCAGTATGGTAATCATCCGAGTCCATTTGAAAATAAGTGGTGGAGATTTCTTTTGTTCCAGCTAGTTATAAATCCTCACTGGCTTCTCAAAGGTATGGCGATTCTGCATTGGGAAGAACTCATGAAAAATTTACAAGGAACGGAGTTAGTCTAATGTACTAATGTTAGCATTTCAAGTCAAATCATGTCTTCTAGTGACCGAACAGCCGATCCAAGTGGCTCAATATAATGTACATATCAAAATCTATCATTTCTTGAAAAACTTCACTATTATTTTATTTTTGAAAGACGATCCTAAAATAATAAAAAAATTAAAACGTTTGCATATCAAATAAGGTCATCTTTCAAAACTCCAAAAAAATAGTGAAAAAAATTCTAAAAATGGTAAATTTTGGTATCCCACAAAAATTTTATATGGAGCCACATCGATTAATCGGTCATTGAAATACATGTTTTGACCCATTAGTATATTAGCTGATATGCTAATGCTAGTACATTAACATAACTCGAACAGAAGAAATTTTTTTAATTGAGTTCATTTCATGGTCTTCCTATAAGCCAATCCTGCCCCTTCATTGGAATCAGTGTACTTACAGGTAGCCTTGTCAAATGATCATATCCAATATACCACTAAAATGAAAAAGATTTCATATTGCCCAAAAAATGATAGATATCATATAGCAGCCAAAGTGATGATTGATCAAATGACTCTCTAAGTCTTTCCCTGGGGCCAATTAAAAAAAAACTGATTTTCATTTCAAATTGACATTTCCGTAAATATATTCAATTATTTCTTACCTGATTGGCAGCATAAACCCTTTTAGGAGTAGTGTCAGGGTGCTCCAACCCAAGATACTGTTCCCAAGCTCCATATACATTTCGCTGAAAACAAGGACCACATTAAAGAAAAAAGGAAATAAGTCAGGATTGGACAGATTGGCAGATGAACCTGAACCAGCAGGAATATATGGTAATTTGGAACCTGAAATCTACTGGAGACTATATCTGTGTCCTCGAGATACTCGGGGCGACCCAGTGATAGGTATGCAAATTTCCACTGTACATGACAAAACAGAAGTATTAGCAATATATTGAATTTTTAACAACAATTGATACACAACTAGACAAACAGAAGCAAATGAGTATTCCATAAAAGGATTCCTTCAAAAGTTTAAAATGATATACATTGGGAATTGCGATAAAAAAATTACCAACTCAAGGCCATATACAGGTAATAAATTGTATACTAGTGACAACTATTAATAAAATGTTAGACTAAAGATAAACAAAAGAATTATTATTGCATTTTTTTTCCCCTTGAAACATTGTATTCATACAAACAAGCCTAGAGAGGTGAAAAGTAGATAATTACCTTAGCAAAATCCTCGTCAGAAACCTGAAGTTTCTTTTGAATGCGTGCTTTGACCTCAGATAATGGTTCGCCCTCGTGAATAACCAGGAAGAATGGCTCTCCAAAGTTTTGTACTTGCTAGAAATATTAAAAGGACAGAAGCATGTGAATATATTCATAGATAACCAAGATTGTTTTACAAAGAATATATTTCATGTCAAATTACCGTCTGGTTTTGAGTGTCTTTCGCAAAATGATATACGTGAATTAGGCGGTCTTGAGGACCAAGATTCTTCTCCTCTTCTGGGATCTGTGACAGGGAAATAAATCAACCATGACAAAGGGAAAAGGAGTTCTAATGTTGGAGAAACATATCAAAAGAAAAGTAGGATATATATACCTCCTCAGCACGTAATGTCCAGTATTGGTCATTAATATTCTCTATCTTCTCGTTTGGGGCAAAAATCTGCAAGCACCGCATAAATTACCATATTAATGATTGTATATTTGTTTCATCAATCTATTTAAATTTTTGAGTTATTGAAAACTCCCACTTCGAGCTTTAGAATTAATCAAATATTAAAATATGTAAAGTGAAAGTTTATGATTGCAATTCCTTGATAATTATACTGCCCTTCTCAAGCATGAATTTTAAATGCAATAGAGTTTACCTTGTAAATTTTGTGATAAAAGACTTCAAGTAACCTGAGTTCCGCATTGGGATGTGACAACTCAACCTGCTCAACATAAAGACTAAATAAGAGCTAAATTTACGCCAACAACACTTGTTATATGGTGACAAAATATTTTGTTAAATAGTTTGGTTTCTAGGAGGTGAAGGACATGGGAGGTTACCGAAGGACATGAAGAATCGAACGAAAAGGAACACTTTTCATTTCCTTGGTCAATTGATTATTAGATTCTTTCCATTTCTATGTAGCTTCAATTGGGAGGTAATAACATATAGGCTTTTCGCCAAAGGAGGTCCAGGATTTCTGTCCTTTAAACCTTAACCGCCAAATACTATGAATATATACACCATTAGCTTCCACTCCCTTCAACCTAAATTGGTCTTAGGAATTTGACAGTTTATAGGTCAACAATCACGTCACGTCTAAATATAAAATTACTAGTATTCACCTGTTCTCAATTAGATGGTACTATAGTAATGTTATTCTGATTTTAAAAAAATGAAAAAAAAAAGATAGTTCAGATACAAAGAACGAAAGTGATTGTCCCCCGATTACCTTTGATCTAAGGTCGTTTAGCACGTCTCCAACAGTGCTGTTTTTTGGTAGCCTGATAGAGTGGATTGACACCTCATCCTTCCCCGACTGATGGAAAGCCACTTTCAGGGTTTTCAAACCTTGCAATTCAGGCAGAGGAATATCCAGTACCTCATAGTATAATACATCAGAAGTCTGCTGAAGAAGTAATTTGTTAGAATTTGTAAATTGCAAAATAGTCAAAAAAAAAATATATATATATGAATATGATCCCTCCCTCTCTCTCTGGAAGCCTTGGCAGCAGCTGCCAAGTTGTAACAAGAAGGAAGCTCCTTTGGAAAATTTCATGGTTCAGCTGTTTAATGCAGATGCTGGTCATAATCTCGCTGCGAACCAGCATTGTATAATGGTCATTTCCAAAAACTCGTGGGTTGCTATTAAAATAGGAGTGAGCTTAACAGCAATGGCTCGATTCAGCTTGCTATTTAGTACCCAATTAGAAATTGAGAGAGATCATGTGTTCTTTGATTTATGTTGGAAAAAGGTAACCTGGTTGTAGTGAACCAGCATCTCAGAAAGATGTTCCACACCACGGTACTTGATGGGCTGCGGTTTTGGTTGCTGAGAGTAACAATTGTGAGAAGTAAGCCTGATTTTAGATGGATCATCCACACCAAGCTGGTTTGCCACTCTTTCTACCACGTCATCATAGGTGAACATCTTTGACCTTTTGCAAAAAAAAATAAATAAATAAAAAAGTGCTTCATATTGATAGAGCAAATTAAACTTTTTTGTCACACTACTTTCTGAAGTCAGTTACAACTCACATCTCCAAGGAGAAGTCGTCATCCTTGGGCTTCTCCAAGGAACGAAAATGAACAACCTACAATTCAAAAATCAGAATGTTTTCTATAGACAGTAACAGATTATACACCAAAGAAATGTATAAATATGCAATAGGTAGTAGAGGAAAGTACTGATGTTTGTACTAGAAGTAATGCAGAAAAGAGGGCCTCAATAAAAAGGCAAAACCGTTGCACAAAACAAAAACAAACAAACAAAATTGTACTACCTGACGATTGCGAATATACTCCAAGTAGGAAGGTACATCAGGATAACGATATTGCTCAACAGTGTCAGCTTTTAGAGTTTTTTGATAACAAACAATGTCGCCATCTTCAAGCTAAAACCAAGAAAATCAACAAATAGATGAAAAAAAGATAAGTAAATACATAACAAGTTCACAACACAGAAATTCAAAGGCAAACGTGAACTTCTGTTGTATAGATTCATGTACTGGTACCCAAAAGAAAAATTGCTCTATAAGTGCACTGATATCGTTTCAGTACAAGCAAGGTACTCTGGCATTTATAATTTAGATAGGAACTATACAGAAGGAAGGAAACATTTAGGTTATCTGCTATGTTTCCAAAATTTGAATTTTTAAGGGGATAACTGAAAGTGAAATAAGCTTCTTGGGGCCTATCACAATCGCTTCAAGCAAATCCTAACCTGGCTTGCACGAAATAGGAGCTTCTTATCAATATTCTCACACATTACAGTTGGCTCAAACTTGATTTCCTGAAAATCAGATGAACCAAAAGGCATTAGACACCAAAGCAATTGAACATACTATATTAAAACAAGAGAAGCAGCAATAATATATTTGCTTTGATGCAGAAAAATTAGCACATATTCACCTCATAGAGATCAATTTCTTCATCTACTGGAAAACCAGCCATTTTATTTAGTTTAGGCACAATATCAGCCGGTTTTCCTGAGCTCTTCACAAAGAGCCTTCCCACAAACCTACATTCATTTAAAAGGATGATTCAGCTTCAATCTCATATTACAATATAGGGATAAATAATAGAAACAAAATACAGGAGAGAGAACATACCTCAGTTGCTCTTTCTCAGGGTCATAAAGCTTGAAAAAGAGCAGTATATCTTCTTTGCTCCTTTCAGGAGGAGAAAGCGGGTTTCGTTCCTACAATTAAGGGAACAAAATAGAATGTGAGGATAGTTTTGGGAATTGTTTCTAATGAATGAAAAAATGAGTGCACAATTGTTGAAGAACACGTACCGGTCCAAGCTCAACCTCCAGGAACAACTTCAACTCAGCATTATGGGCTTTGTTGGTTACCTCCTTCAGCTGCCCAACCTATAAATTGGGAACACATTACAGTTATCCAATGACAGAGAATTGACAATCTGAAGAAAAATTAAACAAAAATGCAGGGGTCAACATAATGACAGATGACCTAACTAATGGCACAAAAAATAGTGATTCTGTATCACCAGGTTTGAAAGACCTAGAGAAAATGATAACCGAATAAGACATTACTTACTGTTTGTGATTCCTCATGCGTAGTCAAGGGGCGATTAGGCCGATAGGTGTGGTTCTGCCGCTTGGCCCATAGCCAAAACCTTTGAAACTGCACAGGAATGCCAAACTCCTTGGCTACCTCCTCCTGTAAAAGACTTCATTCATGAAACATTGTGACATTATCATGAAATAACCATACTATTACTTCAGTAAATAGGCATATGATCGTTCTGTCTGCCTGATCCAGCTAAATAGGAAGGGACAGTAACAAGAAACTCTCAACTTATTTTCATTTTTTTGTATTATCACATGTTTTATTGGAAGAAAACAAATATTGTAAAGCTACTATTGAGTTCAAGCTTACCAAGCGGGTAGTGAGTTCTACATTTCTAATTTTCAATCATGGAGGTTCACTTTGTATAACATCGAGAGACCAAGAATTGTTAAAAAAGAACACCAAAAATAATTCCTCTTCAAACTCTTGATGGTTTAAAGATTGGAGGATTCCTATATACTGTTTACCAGCACTATTCATCTGCAAAAATGGATCTATATAATAGGATAAAGATTGGAAGATTTCTACAGTAGATGAATAGGTTGGCAATAATAAAAACATCCAGACCCTCTGTCTGATTTTTCGATGGTTTTGGATTTTACTATCTAATATGGACTCACTTTTTATTCTGTAGCATATATGTGAGAGGTTTGTAGGGGAAGAGATTTATCCAGAGGCAGTTGTGTTTAAGTACTTGATCATTTATTTTGTTGCAGGCTTTATCAGCAATCACACTGATTGTGTATCAAAGGTTCAGCGAATTGGGTGACTTTTTTGCCTGTGCTTATCTCTGAAGCCCAAGAGCAAGAGAGTCGCCACGCACTGTAAACCAATCTATTGCGTGTGATATAGCATGAAAACAAGGAATAGAGAATCAAGCCAGGGAGTACGTCTGGGTGTGTGGCGGGCCCCACAGATGCATTCGCACATGCCTCTGGTGCCCTGTCGCGTGGCTTCAGTGGATTTTGTAGCATTTGTACAATATGCTTGGTTCAGGACCTACAGTGATTTTCTATGATGAAATTGCTTCTAGCAGGGCCCCTACCATAGAGTCCCCACACAAATGACTATTTCACTTAGAAGTACAGATTTCATTTAGAACTTTATTGGACGTGCTCTCTGTGATGATCGATGTGTTTGCTAGCATCCCGTGTTCTTTGAATGTCAGTAGATTTGGTCTATATTTACTGGGTCTTGATTGTAGTGTTTCAAGGTCTCTGTCTTAGGTTTCTGCCAACAATTTTCATCTATAAGATGGGTCATACCCGTTGATCTTCTGAGCCTGGAGCCATGAATATTTGCTGATTTACACTATGTTTTTCAATATTTTCATAATTTAGAATTCGGTTTTGAAACAATAATAAGTCTTAAAGAAATTACTTCACTGTTTGCACTTTCATACAGTTCCGGTGAAGCTATATTTTTTCCACATATGATGGATTAGATGACCATTGCTTTCTGGTGATTGGCTTATACTAAATATAAGTACGTGTTTTCCTATAGCTTCCGGCTATTTATTTTTTATCATTGAAACCTTATTAGGAAGCTTTTAAGTCACATCCAGAATATATGATTAACAACATGTAAAATTTAAGTTGCACATTAACACAATCTTTACCCTGATTTGCTCATTTGTGGTGTTTTTCATACCACATCCATTTTAATTATATAGAATAGATGCAATTGATCCAATCTCATCTAATTTTGAATTTTAAATTTGACCTAAATTTCATGATTTTTTATAAGCCATATTAAATATAATATAGCATCTCGATGATGCAGCAGAGTGCACAATTTGCTATTTAAATTTCAAAACCTAAGCACTTGGCTCATTAAGTTGATCAAATCAACAGTTTGAATTTCTCCTTTAAAGACAATTTGATGATTTTTGAGATTATGCTCACAAAACCCGTTGGCAAGTTAAAGCTCATAATAGTTTTACCAAATATTATATGAAGAAAAAACTCTACTAAGAGAGAGTGGTTTAAAATGGGAAGTTGGAATGAAAAACAATGCCAGGTGTCTACCTTGAAATTGACAAAGGGTGTCTGTTTCTGGATCCGGAAGCTCTTGACTTTATCATGATCCACAAGGTCAAAAAAGATGTCTTTCCCAATTTGTGTGAGCAAATCATCATCCCTTGCAACCTGGTCAAAAAGAATTATGCTAAAAAATTTACAAAGATAAAAAGAAAAAAGATTAATTGCAATCATCTCAAAGTAAAAACCTTGATGATAGTGTACAAGTGTGCCTCTGCTTTTTCCTTCTTCTTCCGCTCCTTCTCTTCCTGTTCCTTTTTAAGTCTTATCTGAACATAACAAGTGTCGTAAATTCAGACATTTTATGGGCATCATAACTCACCTATACTTATACAAGAAACAGCAGACTAAAGAAAGAAAAGAACTGGGTATGAAACAGCCTCATCCCTGGGTTTAATTGGGAATAAGAAGCCTCGCCTCGAAGACTATTTCAAGTTTCCAAGTCAACCACGCAAATGATGAAAACTTAAAAATAAAAACATCGTCTCGACTAATACAATTTAGCTTAGATCCAGAGTAAAAGTTGACTTGTTTCTAATAAAACATCTTACTCTGAGGTGCTCAGCAATATCTTTCTCGTCTACGTTGCAAATAATCTTATCTTTATCACTCTCTCTAATATACACAAGCATGTACGCATTTGAGTACTTTGTAAACTTGAAAGGAGTAGTGTTTAAGCCCGGATTAGTCTGCGGTAACTGCAAAAGGAAAACAACCATCTTATATCAGAATATGAGTGCATAAAGACTAATAACAACAGAATTCATAGTAAATTTGTAAACTGAACCTCCTCTTCACCGCCATATTGTTCCTCTAAAGCCCTTTTAATGTCTTCTTTGGTCACTCTCTCATCATCAAACTTAAACCTGAAAAGGAGTCGCAAGATTTTTTTTTAAGAAAACATAAGGATTAAACAAAAAGGTTTGCCATATGGAAGTATCTGATAGTTACGTACCATTGATCAGAAAGTGTGGGTCGGATGAATGCATAGTAATGTCCACCATGAACACCTCCACTGTGGACGAGCACACTGAAAGTGAAAGACAGTGTTAACCACATATACAACAAAACTCATCACTAGTAATGTTAATAACTTGGATTAAGTTGTAGAGAAGATACTTATGTTCAGAACCTTACCTAATATGTTTCCTTTTTTAAGAGACAAAATCACAACAAAACTATAATACAAGAAATTCAAGGTTTAACAACAAAACTATAGCTTTCGCATCATATGCACTCAACAACTACCAAACATGAGAAATCTAAAGGAAATGTTTGGACAATAGAAGCTCATCCAGCAATACTGCATATGACTATATATTCTTTCTGTGATGTTCAGATTCAGATAATTAGTGTTTTGCCCTTAATCAAAGCCAACCGAAAAAGAACTAGGACCTCTTCAGAAACTAAGGATGTAATTACCTGTGAAGGGTATACAGATTACGAACACTCCTATCAGCATCAGGAGAAAGGTACTTGCCATTATCTCTATCAAGATCTAACTGAAGCGGGAACTCGTAGTGGTCGTTTATCTGTGCATTTCAAAGTTTATTTCTATCCTTAAAGAATACTGGTAGAACAAGGCATAAGAAACAATCAGTAAAGGTAACTAGTATATCATTATATCAATACGAACCTTCACCATAGTGTCCCGCATGAAATCATATTCAAATCGTTTAAGTTGGAGTTGGAGGACAGGAGGAAAGTCAATAAAGAGAACACCCTTTTTGGCATCCTGAAGAAAATAGTTTGATTAGAAAGCTAATAGAAGGGGGTACCATTAGAATATTTCCTTAAAACTCCTTACCAATAAGATCCCTTATTTTAGCACTTTATGTAGGTCATCTCTTTCTTTTGGAATAAAAAAGACGTGTTTAGACCAAACTTGAAAAATCCCCGGTAGGACATTAAGAATCACTAAAAAATAAAATGGTGGACTGGAATAAAAAATGAATTGAAAACAGAAAATACTGAAACTAGGAATGCAGCAGGGAGCTATCAAATAAGAAATATTTTGAATCCCTGAATAAAAGGTGCTATAATTCAAAAATGCTAACTTCTTGTGTGAATCATTTTATTTGTAATATATCAATGGTATATGTTAACCTGAAGACCAAACTGTTCAGCATGATACTTGTTATCACCATCTAGCTTCTCCACCTCAACATACTTGTCAAAAGATGCATACACATCACGGCATCCTTTGACATCCAATTGCAAATCTATATTCAGCAAAAAAAGACAGACAGGTCAAAAATCCCTTAATTTAACTACAATTCTGAAGTTTTAAAAAATGGCAACTATATTGAAAAAAAATTTTAAGGTCAGTGGGTGAAATGTCCACTAACAAACTATATTGAACTGTTACCATAGAAGGACTCCTTTCTAGTTGACTTGTAATCTACGTTGATGCATTCAATGTAATTCATGTGATGTCCTTCAAACAATTGTTGTATGGTGCCTTCAACAACAGTACCCTGAGTCAGTGTAGAGCGCATAAAATTTCAGTTAGGCAAGCATATTCCAATAACAAATTAAACTGAGCTAAATATATGAAAACAATCTGAATCATCACCAATCAGTTAAAAATTATGCATATAAAGTTTAAAAGGTAATACATTAAGAGATCAAAATTAATTGATATATGTCTACAAAAAATCATTTTGATTATTGGCCCAAGTTGACCTCTACTTTAAAAAGAAAAAAACTATATATTGACAACCATGACAACCGACAGAAAAATTAATAAAAAAATGTACAATTTGTAGATATGTTCTCTACAGTTTAGATTATTGTGTATCAAATTTGGTGCCATCTGAAAATTGCTTGGTCACCGATCAAATGCTGACAGCTGAAAAAATGAGTCGTTATATTTCAAACCACTCGATGGATGACCAGTAGTTTTTCAAACTGCACCAAATTTGATACACGACCAATCTAAACTACATAAAAGATATCAGTAACTCGGTAACATTCTTTTTTTTTTCTCTTGAGAAAGACCAAGGGTCAAGCCCTTAGTTATATATTGATATCCACAAGGGATCCTCCATCTGTGTTTCGAACCTGCGACCTCCCATCCTTTGCCACTAGACCAAAGTCTGGTTCTCAGGTACAGAAATTTTTACTTTTCTATTTTGATAATGATTTGGTTATTGGTCATTGGTCACAGTTGTCAAAAATGTTAGCTGTTGATATTACATATCAATTTTAAGATTGGAGCACGTATACTTCATTAATTAAGTTGTCAGAAAAAGTGTAAAACACTGTATTAAGATACAATAATAAAACAGTCACAAATTTCAATTATTGTCAAAATCATTCTTAACATCACTCCATAACTTTTGAACATTCCAGTACACATTTTTTTTTTGTATTTATATGTTAGATAGTTTATTCAACCTATCCACAACAGTACCCAATCAGGATATCACCCCTATGAAAAATACCGAAATGGAAAAGCCTTACAAATGCCAGACCTTCATTTTATCTTCCAACTTTTCACTGAGAACCCGGTTAAGCTCTTGCACATCATGTTGCATGAAAGAGTCATGCATATCCCATCCAAAGGACTTGGTTAACTCCTTTGTAGACACACTATTCTCACTGTATTGTAGCTTGTAGAAAAGGCTTTGCAGAGCCAAGGGGATGCTCCCTGAAGGCATGTCGTTCTCTGTTGTAGGCATATGATACACCGCCTAAAAAGAAAATTGCAGAAATGACAATAAATTAATAGAGTTAATTATGACCAAGTAATAACTGGAAATATTTTAGTATGAGCAGATAACAAACAATTTATAACTTCCTTCTAAGTCTATGAGTAGATAACCTGCAAAAAGTTTTTGATGATCGGATCGAAAATTCAACATGAAATAGATTCGCAAGGCTAACTAACAGTTAGGCTACAAGACAAAACCACCAAACATGTGACTATTAAAGGACATAATGACAACAAAAATACCAGAAAAAAGAATTGACCTTTTAAAGCTTGTAACTCTCACGGGACAATAGGAAAGGAAGTATTTTTGGTCCTTTCTTACAAGGTCAAAAAATTAATACATGGAGTGTTTACAAAAAGAATACATGCATTCAAAATTGAGATTTACCTTTCTAAAATATGGGATATGGTAGAGTGTCTGAAGAAGGGAGTTCATGTAGCAAGTGGCTCCTTGGTTCTTCAGACCAACAAAGCCGGTTTCCTTCTTGGAGTCGTAGCTCCAATAATCAACAACCCTACATACAGCAACCTCAGCCTCAACTATGCAGCTGTCATTTACAAGGTAGCCCCTATTCGGGTCATACAGCTCGCTTAATGGCATAAATGAAGTGAAGCCCCAGTCGCTCTCCCTTTGGTTGAACTGGTGCTGTGTCTCTGAAAAAGTAAAAAAAGAACAGTTACATTGTCTGGATTCATTAGATGTTGTAAATCAAGAAAGGAATGAATACAAATTTACTTCAAAATGCAAACTTTTACCTCATTTATTTCCATGCTATTATTTAACAATGTAGGATTAAAAGGCAATTTATGAAGAAGTGTGATTAACAAAAGGTGTGTTTAGCTTATAACAATATTCAGCACCCACCAATAGTAAATGTGCCTAAGCACCATGCATAATGCTACTTAGTTCAAGAAAAAATCTAACTAGTTTTGCTGATAAAGTGTGTGTGTGTATATACATAGAGGTTGGCTAATATCAAAACGTTTGTTCCGGAACCATGGTGCAACCAATTGGTTTTCCGATTTTCGAAGTTCAAAAGGCCGATCCAAACCGTTAGATGTGATCTCTATGTTAAAATGTGCTTGGAGATCAAATTTTACATTTTCTGGAATTTATTTTACTATTTATTAAGCCAGTTTTAAAATCACTGATTTTAATAAACAGTGAAAAATTTGTGTATCATTGAAAACAGCGATTTTAAAACTGGCTTAATAAATAGTAAAAAAAATCAAAAAAATGTAAAATTTTGTCTCCAAGCACATTTTATTATAGATTGAATGCTGAACGGTTTGGATCAACTTTTTGGACTTTGAAAATGTAAAAACCGAAGCGTTTGTTCCACGGCCTAGGAACAAACGTTTTGATATTAGCTAATCTCTCTCTCTCTCTCTCTCTCTCTCTATATATATATATATATATATTTGCATAATCAAAATAAATATCAATCAGCAAACAGATGAATCGGCTACAGAAACAAAGACTGCACCTTTCCGTACAGTGAACTTGTTGTGAATTTGATTGACCACGGAAAGGCTAAACTGAGCGTATCTACTCCAGCCATATGGCAGCATAGATGAATCGGCTACATCCAGGTACATAGATAGATAGTCGACGTTATTTCCTTTAGGAAAAATCAGAATTCTCCTGCAAAATGATAAAATAAACTTCTTGATCAAAAAAAATGTCTTCAGTTCACCTTACATCCTGTTGGGTTCACACAAGGTGAAGGGAGGTGGAGTAGGAGGGAATGAAAAGGAACAGAAAAAGGAGGTTATCATATTGTCCGCTCTTTGGTTTGGTCCATCTTGTTTCCCTCCGTTACACCCCGATTTAAGGAGTAACAGAATATAAGCTTTCAGAGATTAAAAGAGGTTAAATGTTATTAACCTTAACCTCCTATTAAATACCCAACCAAACAAAATAAATAGTGACTTCTTTTCACCTTCTTCTACTCTCTATCCAAAACAATGCGTTGGGTGAGGGAGGAAGTAAATAACCAAGATGTTCATACCATTTGTAGCCTCCTACAACGAAAATCTCAGAGTAAAGCTTCTTAGCATTAACTCGCGAAAAATTCTCAATTGCCCATGTAAACCTTGAAATGGGAGGATCCTCTATCTGTTGTTGGCTTTCGGCTGTGGTAGTAGATGTATCAGTCTGTGCAACTGTTTCATTATGCATGGAAAGAAGTTATACCGAGTTATAGGAAAAGGAATACATTTAAATCTGGTGGGAACTTAAGGCTGAATTAAGTAAAATGCAATAAAGACTTTATCTTCAACCCAAAAAGTAACTGTAGGCATAATATTTTAATGATTAATCACGACGCAAGGCTCTTAAGGGAAGTTAGCAGATTTCCGCAAACCCCAAAAACAACTCGTTTTTTGTCACGAACAGATCGAAGTGAATGCATTCAACCAACAGTTAAGATTTCGATGGAGATAGAGAAACCGTCGACCAATAACTAAACAGCACGGAATAGAAAATACCAACCTTCCATTGGCTGGGCACCATTAGTAAGCTCCGGGTGGGGCACAAGCATCTCTTCATCCTCTTGCTGAAATTGGAAACCAAATTAGAGAATCTCAGATCCATCAAACAAGCAAACTCTAACTAAAAACCCTAGCCCTAGAAGTCTAGAACGAAGCTGACATCTCAAGGACCAAAAAATCAATCCAGCGACTAGCCCGAAGACATCAGACCAAAATCCCAGAATCCAATCTCAATGGACATAAAAGCAATACGCAAATTATAACAGATCGATTCATCAGATGAAGTACATCAGAAATTGATAACCTAATCAGATCAAAGCACAAGGCAGAAATAAGTAATTTGAAGGATTGATTCGAACAATCTGTATGATTCTTACTTCGAGAGGTGCAGGGGTCATCATAGTCATGGATTAGAAGCCAAAATATCGACTCGAAGCGGCGGATCGCCGGAGAAAGAAGAGAGAGAAAGGATGGAATTTGGAGAGAGAGAGAGGGTGAAGGAAAGAAAAGGCTAACCCGTGGAAAGTTCGGGGTTTTATTGACAAAGAAATTCTTACGTGAAACTTGTCCTTCTAGACCACGAGACACTGACATGGTAGGTCCCTTCTGTCAGGTTAGATTGTTTCGGTCAGTGCTCGTCTGGCTCGGGTTCATAGTGCAGATCATTTGTTTTGTTTTTCCGCTGCGATTAGCATTGTAGATTTGTTACATTTGTCGGTAACAAAAAATGAATAAAGTTAAAAGTAAATGGAAATTTTCGCCGGATAAAAACAAGTGGTTCGATCTGAATTATGTTCACTATGTTTGCCATTTGATATTTTGCAAGGGGTTTAAGTGTTTAACAATTAACATGATAACTATAAGTCATAAAAGACTTAATGTTAGTATAACGTATATTACGTAAATTAATTCTCATTTTTTCTTAAAATGTTCATTAACGTTGCCGTTCTTCTAATTATTTCAGCATGACAATTTATGCATCATTGAGAAAATGAAAGTAGCATAGTTGGCTAGTAAAAAAATCTTAGGACTTTAGTTACTCAAAGATTGTGAATTTAATTCCACCTCACGACTTTACTGCTGCTGCAAAGATTTTTTAGAAAAAAAAATCGTAAATCATAAAATTCATCCAGTGCTTTGCCAATTTTACAAATATTTAAATTATACGTTCCCTCAGTTATTTTTCTTTTCCAAAATATTCATCATGCATTGAGTTTTCTTTTAGCCACGTCACTGTTTTAAAATTAGCTAGATATAATGTGAAATGAAGTTGGATATCTTAAAAGGAGCAGACTTTTCTAGATTCCTAATTGCCAAAATGAAGCGGAAGTATATTTCATACAAGAGTGCTGAGAATGTTCGCACTTAAATCTATCTTTGAATGTGTTAGAGAGCTAATTTCTGTTTAACAAGTCTATGTATGTTGTGTCCATTTATACATAGTCTCTAATATTAAACTAGTTAGTTTTAACAAAAATATTATTTTTGTGAACATCTGAGTATTTTTTTAGTTATACATTTTTTCAGATATAATTACAATTTCAAGGCATGTCGAGAAATGCCTTCGGAACTATAAAATTAAAGAGTTAAATAAGTGTTTATGAGAATAGTATTTTATTTTTAAAAAATAACTAATTAAATGTTAAAAACAAACATTCACACAATAACATTTTTACATATATATATTTAAAGCATTTAACTAAAGTGTTATATTTAACTTAAATTTTATTGGTCTAACATACACACATTAGATGTAACCAACTATTGAACGTATCTAGAATGCAAAATAATTGCCTACAAAGTGAACGAAATACATTTTTTTCTTTCCTGTGATTCTCGGGGAAGTTTACAATGATCCAATAATAAGCATGATAGCTTACGACCGATTGAATAATCGAATTTAATAATTCGGTCAGCGTATTACCTGGGGAGAGGTAGGATAAAAGCCAAAACAAAACAAAAAAAGTAGAGTACATTGACAAATGACAATTCATCAAAATATATATACAGAGAGAGAGAGAGAGTCTAATATCAAAACGTTTGCACCAACCCTCCCGTGCAACCGAGTCAGTTTCCGATTTTTAAAGTCCAAATGATAAATCTAAACCGTTAGATGTGTTCTCCATATTCAAATGTGCTTGGAGACCAAATTTTACATTTTTTGGAAATTTTTACTATTTATTAAGCCACTTTGAAAATCGCTGATCCAACGGTGGCTTCTGATTTTACTGTTCCAAACAGCCACCGTTGGATCAGCGATTTTCAAAGTGGCTTAATAAATAGTAAAAAAATTCCAAAAAATGTAAAATTTGGTCTCCAAGCACATTTTAATACGGAGAACACATCTAACGGTTTAGATTTATCATTTGAACTTTAAAAATTGGAAACTGACTCGGTTGCACGGGAGGGTTGGTGCAAACGTTTTGATATTAGCCACTCTCTCTATATATATATCAAATTTGCGTATTAAATATGCTGCAGTACATGTGTTAAGAAAAAAAAACATTTTTTACACAGCGACGTACCGAAAAAAAAAACGAATAATAGAAATTTATTCAAGAAAAACGACATTCAAGAACTATTTTGGTTGGAAATGATTACTTATTTAACTTATTATGCGAGTTATGATGTTACTAAGCTACAAGTTAGCCTGCTGCTATATTTATTTTTCAACAATCATGACAACTGTCTCGATTAGTACGGAATTTAAAATTAAATAAATTTATGACAGTGTTTTTCATAATTACTTAGGTTTCGTATTAAATTAGGTATGATTTGAGCATAATGGTCATTAATTAAATATTAATAAAATGGGAAAAAAAAATTCGAATCATGATAATGAACGTTCGATCGGTTTTTAAGTTACTCTAAATTTAATACAGCGTAAATCAAATCATAGTAAACATGTTTATTTATAAGTACTTTCATTCTGACAGATGCCAAGTCGATTGCCAAGTTGTCAAACAAGGTACTATTAATTAAATCTATTAATTCAATATCACAAAAAACCAGTGTTCTAAATAGCGTACTATAACAATGCAATAGCGTTTTCAGACCTGAAACGCTACGCTATGGGATAAAAGTGCGTTATTTCAGTTTTGACCGCTATAGCGGTAATAGCGGTCCACTATCTGCGCTACACGCTACGCGCTATAGTGCACGCTATGCTACATAGGCTTTTATATAAAGGTCGAAACTGAAAATTAATTTTAAAGATCAATTTTTTCAAGGTCAGATTGATTTTGCTTTTAAATAGAAAAAAATAGATAGTTTGTTTCATGATCTCTATGTTTTTTTAATAGAAAAAAAATATATAGTTTATGCCATGATATTTAAGTTATTTTGAATGTAAACAAGATAGATAGTTTGTGATATTATTAGAGATATTTTGAATAACAATTTGGACTTTGTACTGATTCAACATGAATATTCTAATTTCTTAATCAATTTTGTGTTACTTATTACTCTACGAGACTTTACATAATTTTGAAAAATTAGTAGAAATATAAAATATAATTTTTTAAACAAAAAACGCTATGTGCTTTTGTTATAGATGTGCTATTCGCAATTGTTTTTTTTTTTTAGCCTTTCCGCTATGACACGATAATTGCTATTTAAAACCTTACAAAAAACCCAACAAAAACGAAACTATAAATATAAATTATTCACAATCCCAGGAAACTCGATACCTTGCTCCAGAGTCTAGACTAAGATTTTGCTCATTAGTCAAA
The DNA here is from genome assembly GCF_964058835.1 of Carex rostrata. NCBI lineage: Eukaryota > Viridiplantae > Streptophyta > Magnoliopsida > Poales > Cyperaceae > Carex > Carex rostrata. Next base: position 7,794,751 of record NC_135925.1, read on the forward strand.
GCATTTTTTTTTTATCTGATGAAGTCGCGTGACAAAAAAAAAGAGAGACAGGGATTGGAATATGCAAATTTCAAAATTAGAAAACTTGCAGACAATGGATGTGAAACATTATTAATTTTTTTTTTTTGAGGAGAAAACCCGTAGGTAGTGAAACATTATTTTTGTTCGGGGATAAAGGGTAGAATAAGTATGCTATATAATAGGGGCAGAACCAAGGAGGTGCGAGCAGGGGCCAGGTACCTCCCATAAAATCTTATTTTCTTATTGGATCTAATGTGCACTAAAGAAGTAATGTTCATGTGGCACTCACCAAACTTATCAAATGAAGGTCTCCTGGTTTTGCCTCTGCTGCTATATTGTGTATAATATGTTTGCACGCGTTGAGTGCGAATCAGAAAGTGGTCGGCATCCATTCTTAACATTCTAATTTTTAACGAGTTGCGCATATAATATCTGCCGATTGGTAATTCTGATGTTTTTTTTAAAAAAAAATGGCTTTTTATTTTATTTATATTTTTATTAAAAGATGGTAAGGAAATAAAATTCTAATTATTAGAATTGTCCGCATATATACCAAATATCTGCTCTCAACATTCTAATTTTTAAAATTGTCCGTTTTGTTGAATTTCAATTTATCAAATTATAAAAAGACGGGATTTTTTTTTTCTGACCATCTTCCAAAAAAAGAAAAACTTTTTTTGCAAAAATTCAGAAATTATCAGGTCTGTAGTTATTATACGCGCAAGCAAATGACATAAAATCTAGTGAAATCAATATCTGTGTATACCAAATATCTATGCAACCGGTAATTCTGAAATATTTACGAAAAAGGGGTTTTTAGATTGATTTTTTCTTTTTAGAAGATGGTAAGAAAATAAATTCTGATAAGGGGGGGGGGGGGGGGGGGGGGGGGGGGTTAAGAATCAGGTAATATCTTTTCTAAGATCAAAATTTGGAATCTTTAGTGTGGTTTGAATCCGATTTTGATATAGTATCGAGTAGAAAGGAAATATCTGCCAGCAAATTATTATATTTAGGACTCTTAACATTTTTAACAATGGTGAGAATTAAGACTTAAGAGCGTCAAGTAAAGATATAGAAAGGTGATTTCAAAATTAAAGCAGTGCTCGATTCTGCGGATCACTTGAACAAATTGGCATAAATTCAAAAGGGGAGTGCTACAATGAGAGCAACATTTGAAATTTTGAGAGCTGAGAGAAATATTTTTCTAAGAGGAGGGTTCAAATGCCTCCATCTCTCTCTATCATTTTCAAAGTTCAAACAGTCGATCCGAACCGCTCAACCTAACATCGATACTAAAATATGTTTGGAGACCAAATTTTATATTTTTAGGAATTTTTTTACTATTTTTTTAGATAGGTACAAAATCAGTAAATCTGAACCATCTAAAAACAGTATTTTTGTACCTATCTAAAAAAATAGTAAAAAAATTCCTAAAAATATAAAATTTGGTCTCCAAACATATTTTAGTATCGAGGTTAGGTTGAGCGGTTCGGATCGACTGTTTGAACTTTGAAAATGATGGAGAGAGATGGAGGCATAAAAACATGGAGGCATTTGAACCCTCCTCTTTTTCTAAATACCAATATTGTCATTTTGCACTCTCTCTTATCTTTACAATTAGGAAGCGTCTAATTGTCCACAGACTTTTTTCTACCATTTGTTCACAACTTTGACTTGCGCGAATATTGTAAAACTACTTCTACATGCTGTATAATTATATAATATATCACATAAAATATATCAGTTAATCATAAAACATCCAGCAACTATTTGAAGTGGTCTCATGATAGCTAAAAACAAATTGCAACTTGCATTACGTGACAAAAAAATTGTACTTTCAAACTGTACTTTCGAAAATTGCAGTTATAGGAAGTTATTGGCAGTTAATGTTAGTTATTAGCAATTATTTTGTCAAAAAACATGATAAAAAGGCAAAATTAAATTTTTCGATTATTATTTTTATTTATTTTTTCTTGATTTAATAAACACACAAATAAATCATCAAAACAAAGAATACTGTAAAATTGACCACTTTAACTATAAAAATAAAATGTTCAAACTATATAATTAAAGACATGCAAAATTCACAGATGAAAACGATAAAATAAAATGTTAAAAAATATTAATTTTCAATACTGTAAAAATATCAAGTTAAACTGTGAAATCAAAATGTAAAAACTATAAAATTACAAAACTGTAAAATTAGTAGATTAAATAAAATTTAAAAAATGTCAATTTTCAATACTGTAAAATTATAAACTTAAACTGTAAAATAAAAAGTAAAAACTATAAATTTAAACAATGTAAAATTAGCAGATGAAATATTAAATACAATTTAAAAAATATAAATTTTTAATATTGTAAAATTGTGAATTTAAACTGTGAAAACAAAACATAAAAACTATAAAATTTTAATAATGTAAAATAAGCATATGAAAAGAATAAAATAAAATGTAAAAAATACAAAATTTCAGCTTAAACTACAAAAACAAAACATAAAACCTACAAAGAATCAATATTGTAAAATTTATAAATCTAAACTATAAATCAATTCCATATATACTGTAAAATTTCTAAATCTATACATACATCCATCATCTGTTCAACAAAACCATAATATTCACCATACACAATATCTGTTCAACAGAAACTATAATATTCACCACAAAATAGGAAACCTAATTATCACTTGTCATAATATTCAACACAAACCATAATTTCTACAACCCTGATTTCTGCAACATCATTCACGGTAGAATTATCACATGCCAAATCTTCATTCAAATCAAAATCCATTGGAGCAAAATTGTAAAAATCAATAATATAGAATGTTAGACACAAACAAAAAAAATATATAATGATGTACATCAAAATGTCTTCATAACACTGTATTAGTAATTTAGTATATCTTATATACTGTAAATTACTTAATATAAAATGTAACATATACATCTCATAACAAATAATAAAAAGTGCATATGAAAATATCACATATATACTGTAAAATGTGTCACCTATACCGTAAACTAAACCCATCTATAATAAAAAAAATGATATACATAACATTTAAAAAATAACAACATATATCATGTAAAACTGACTTGCGTCAATCATGTAAAATTCCTAATTCAAAGCTGTAACTTATGTAAAAAAAATCTAATAAAAAATAATTACAGTTTTCAAACATAAGAAAAAGTGTCATTTGACTTGCATCAATCCTGTAAAATTTGTCATTCAGTGCTGTAACTTAAATAACAAATATTATCAAAAACGTAATTCAAATTTTCAAAGCACAAAGAATAAAAACACGAACAACACCTAATGATTGATAACCGATAAAAGCACAAGTATTAATTAATTAAACAGATCTAAAAAATATTGATTAAAATATTTATCACAAGTATGATAAAAACAAAATTCATTCATGCACAAAAGACATCCATAAGATTTATGAATAAAATAGGATATCGTACAAAGCATTCGAAGTTATCTTTAATTATTTATTCGCAAAAGGCATCCCTACAAATCAAAATAGGATATGCATCCATCAAATATTTGTTCTCATAAGGCATCCTAGGATTTACGAATCAAATAAGAAATCGTACAAAGCATTCGGAGTTACCTAGTGTGGCGATGGTCTGATTAGCACCATCAAAGCAACCTTTACGATTTCTCCTTTGATTATCGATATCTCGATGAGAGAGTTCATCATAGAAGAACACCTTGCGTACAGTACGTTGGAGAAAACCTTACGCTTGGCACCATTGGGACCTTGCTTGAAAGAGATCGGTGTCATCTGTAGAGAGATAAAGGGGTTAGCGAGACAAGCAGAGAGAGAACTCTGATCAGTGGTGTCGGGTCCGATCGGTGATGCCGGGTTCGATCGGTAGTGCCGTGCCCGGTTGAGTTGATATGATCTAATCGAGAAGGAAAATAATCTGATCGGAAGTTTTTGGAAATGAGATTAGAAAAGGAAAGAGACAATCGTAAAGGAAGATTTAAATACACGAATCTGGAAAGGTTTTGAATTTCCGTTGGAACACGGGGACCGAGTCAGTTAAAAATAGTTAAATAGAAGTGGATAAGGTTGTGAACAGACCGTGAACAAAGATCTGTGGACAAGAACCTTTTCTCTTACAATTAATATGTCATAATTAATACATAAGTCTACTAAGAAGATAATAACTAAGAAAATTTACTCCAACAGAAAAATAAAAATTGTATTTTTGGTAACAAGCATCTCTTTTTTTTTTGAAAATTGGCAGCAACTGCCAAAAATATATTAAATAATGAAAATTAAAATACAAAATACAAACCATCGTAGATAGCTTTTCACTGCTGCTCACGTAGTAGTACTATCTAACTTCTACTTCCAACTAGCAATATAAACTGAAAAAAAGGAATAAACAATTCCGAACAAACAACATTTCAAACAATTAATACTGTCTTTTTATGTTGGAGTAACTTTGCTTGGTTATTTTTTTTCTTTTGTAGACTTATGTATTAATTATGACATATTAATTGTAAAGATGAGAGAGAGAGAGAGAGAGCAAAAGGACAATATTAGTATTTAAATAGAAATATTTTTCACAGCTCTCAAAATTTTAAATGTTGTTCTCATTATAGCACTCCCCAATTCATAACAAGAAATAAATACCCACAATGATTTCTGAATTTCAAAAACTCAACATCGACCCCTTTGCTGTTTTATTTACACCTTGTTTGGATGGAGAGTAGAGGAAGGGAGGGAATGGAAAGAAAAAAAAACTTTCTGTCGAATTGTGTTTGGTTGATAAAATTATGTCGGAGGTGAAGGGTACAGGAGGTGAAAGGTTTAACCTTGTATCATTGTAATTAATAGAATCGGTTTTCCTCCCAATTTGGAGTGTAACGGATGGAAAGAAATTTTGTTGCAAATATTTTAAAAAAAAAATAACACAAATGTCCAACTCTATATCTTACCATTATAATTCTCATACAAAGTTTTTCATCACAACCTACAACAGCCACCAAATTTCTCGTTAACCTTCTAAATTTTAATCAACCAAACAAAAAAATAAGATGGAAAGGAAAGTTAAATTTATTTTCTCTCATTAATCATCCAAACACAAAGAGGTTAAATATGTTGATCTTCCTTTCTATTCCATTCCATTCCCTTCTATTCTTCACCTCCCCTTCTTTCCTCTACCCTCCATCCAAACAGGGTGTTAGGAGAAATTACTCAGAAGCAGATTAGTAGTGAGTTAACACTGTGTCTTAGTTATATGACTTAATAATTTGACATGTTTAAGAAAATGCAGCTTTATTCGAGCTAGAAATTGTTCATACAACTTAATAACTGTATGCGTCAGCAAATTATCAAGAAAAAAATAGGCGATTCGAAAGGTGATATTGAAACCCTAGAGCGCCCTCCTCCCACTCCTCGATATCAACCCCTTATCGACATAGCAATACTTCCCTTCTCTCATCTCTGTCTCTTTGAGCAGAGAGGAGGCTGAGGGAGCAGAGTCGACGTGAGCGTGAAATCTCTACTTTCATCTCGATCAGAGAGCAGTTCTAGCAGTCAGAGCGCGGTGGTTGTTGGACGAGAGAATCTAGTTGCGGAAGAAATGAGGAATACGAGAATAGATGATTAGGAGAATAATGAGAATAGTGAGAATAAAAGTGTAGATAAGTAAAAATCGAAGAATATGGAAATTTATAGGAATTGAAGAGAATAAATGAGTAGATCTAGAAATGATGGTTGTAAATATTTTTTTATTGATGAAATCGCCAGTAAATATTTAAAGTCGCTAACTTTAAAAAAAAAAAATATAAAGGAATGTGTTGACAACAATCACAAAATCTAATTAATTGGCATCATCATTAACAAATTATAATTAATTGACATTTTAATATTAATTATTCATAACAATGAATTATATATTTTGATGAAATATTTTCAGATAATCTTCGATTCAGTAAAGATTAAAATGAAGATATTCATATTCATTATTCCGTTCATATTCAGATTCCTTACTTGCAGAGTTAGACTGTCCTGCAGCAAGTCTCCAACTGTACAAAAAAAATGGCGAGAACCTATGTCCTATGGCGGCAAGGCACTCCAATTTCGGATGTACTAATTGGAAAGAGAGAAATTTTCGCTGTTTTTATTTTATTATATTATTTATGTTTTTGCTTGCTGTATTATATTTCTTAAATTCACCTCTCACCAACGCACCCGTAGTTGACCGATGATCATTGTCCAATTTTCTTTTTATGAGATTGACCAGTGATTAATTAATGTTTCCAGCAAAGATAGGTCTCCAGAGATGACGGACAACCAAGATCCGTTTTAGACGAATCCGACGGGTAATCAAAAAGTGACATAAGTATATTTCCTAATAAGTATCCTCTGGAGTCTGGTCCGAGGTTTACTACTGGATGCTGCGCAACCTACCAAAAGTCAACAAGTCGTCGAACATTCTAGACTAGAGTCTCCTGTCCTGCACCCGGTTCATGATGCACCATAGTTAGATCCCGCTCGTAGTGTCTTTGGTGTATTTTCAATTTCCGAACCAGGATGATCTGCATAATAAAGGGCAATTGCCCCGCTGTCCGAATAAGGAGATCAGGTGTTAACGTGTGGTTTGGGATCACATCAGTCACGTGCCGAGCACGAGAGTGCCAAGTCACCAACAGTACTTCTAGAATTCGAATTTCAGCCGTTGAGATGTTTCGGAAGAAGAATCAACATCTGCCTCGAAAGAGCAATTTTATCTCTGGGATAACTGCTCACGTGCCCACTAAAATGATTAAATCGTGCCGTGCATACTTTCTTTTCTTCTTAATTTTTAGAGTGAGGCATTTTATATGGGTGTTACTGTTCAAAAATATAACATGGGTGTCTATATAACACCAACTCCAAAAAATGTTGGATAGACTTTAAACGACTAATATCGTTCGAGTTAGGCTGGGGTGCTATGGATAGCATAGTGGCCTCTATGCTACGGCTCAATATTCGAGTTTTCAAAATCCAAACGGTCGATCCGAACTGTTCATCTTATTCTCCATATTAATATCTGCTTGGAGACCAAATTTTACATTTTTCTGAATTTTTTTACTATTTATTAAGTATTTTACAAAATTGTTGATCCAACGGTGGCTGCACAAAACAGTAAAACCGTTGGATTAGCGATTTTCAAAGTGGCTTAATAAATAGTAAAAAAATTCAGAAAATTATAAAATTTGGTCTCCAGGCAGATATTAATATGGAGAATAAGATGAACGGTTCGGATCGACCGTTTGGATTTTGAAAACTCGAATATTGAGCCGTAGCATAGAGGCCACTATGCTATCCATAGCACCCCAACCTAACTCATATCGTTCAACTGATTTATTTTATTAGTGATGCATTTACATGGGAATAATTTATTTTTTCGAGTTACTTTAGTATTAAGCCAAACGGATAAAAATATTAAAAAACAAATGCATCAAAATTAACTTTAAAACTCTCGCATTTGACCGCTTGATTTGATATTAAATATATATATATATATAGAGAGAGAGATGAGCTACGGTGAGCCATGGAGTAAAACGCGTTTGTACTCCACGCTGTATTTTCATTTTGAAAGTCCAAACGACTGATCCGAACCGTTAAATGTGATCTCCATATTGAAATGTGCTTGGAGACCAAATTTTATATTTTTTGGAATTTTTTTACTATTTATTAAGCAATTTTGAAAATTGCTGTTTTGCTGTGAACAGTAAAAATTTCTGGACCACTGGATCAGCGATTTTCAAAATTGCTTAATAAATAGTAAAAAATTTCCAAAAAATGTAAAATTTGGTCTCCAAGCACATTTCAATATGGAGATCATGTTGAGCGGTTTGGATCGGTCGTTTGGATTTTCAAAATAAAAATATAGTGCCATGGAACACCAACTCATTTTACTCCATGGCTCACCGTAGCCCATCTCTCTATCTGAAAGATGACACTATTTGATATGTAGATATCAGTATTTTCTTCTGCTATTTATCAAGTGGTTTGGATCAATCATTAGGATATTGAAAAGAATGATTAGACCGTTAAAAACTTAAATTGCTAACATTAATACATTATCATATTTTTCTTCTCAAGTATGCTACCTTTGAACTATAGAATATAGCACTCTCTAAAATTAAAAATTTATAAGGTCCTTAGCAATTAAAAAAAAAATTAATAGCACAATGATTGAGGTCACATTTGCAAAATCATGACATATGATTATATGAATCTATTAATGAAGAAACCGATGGTACTACACATGCAACTAAGTCGTTTTTCAATTTTCAAAGCTCAAAAAGTCGATCCAACCCGTTAGATGTTATCTCTATATTAAAATGTGCTTGGAGACCAAATTTTATATTTTTCTAAATTTATTTACTATTTATTAATCCACTTTGAAAATTGTTGATCTAATGGTGGCTTCTGGTGTGGATAATATCTGATTCGTATTTGAAAATTAGATGTGGATGTCTAATATCCAAATTTTCATGTGAATATGAACACATATATGATTTTACGTTTCAATTATCCGTATCCTAATAGTAGATATATACCATATAGTCTAATATATTATCAACAAATTATGTTATTCATTGTTATAATTAGTTAGATATTACAAACTTCAGTATTTTTTTTAATAAATATTTGATCCGATCCATAATTGTATATGTATCCATTCAATATCTGATATGTATCCATATCCGGAAAATTAAAAGAATGTGGATATGATTTTTACCATTATCCGCTCCGTTTTCACCCCCTAAATTCATATAGAGGAGGGTTCCAATGCCTCATATTTTATATCTTCGTTTTCAAAGTCTAAATTGTCGATCCGAACCGTTCAACATGATATCCATACTAATATATGGTTAGGGATGAAATTTTATAATTTTTGAAATTTGTTTACTATTTTTTAAGATGGACAGAAAATCATTGTTTTTTGGACGGCCAAAAAGTAATGATTTTGTACCTATCTTAAAAAATAGTAAAAAATTTCCAAAAAAATATAAAATTTCATCTCCATGCATATTTTAGTACAAATATTATGTTGAGCAGCTCGGATCAACAGTTTGAACTTTGAAAACAAAGATATAAAATATAAAATATGATGAGGTATAAAAAGCATGAGGTATTGAAACCTTCTCATTCATATATAATATTTATATTTATACATAGTTTATTTGTGAAATTAAGATGACTAATAGTTAATTCGGATAAATATTTCATCGAGGAGATCAAAACTATTCAGTAATTTCATGATCTCTAGATGCTAATGAAAATGGAATCATTTGATTGTATTGGAATTTAATCATAGAGATTAATATTGACCAGCCATCAATCGTCATAGTGTTGTGCACCCAGGTTCTTTCAAATAATGCAAAATTTGTTGATCAAAGTCTAGTCAGTCTAGTAGTCTACGCCACTCTACGGATTGGTATCACCTATCTTTAGATACTATTTCAAATCGGAGCTACGATTGAAACAAATAGACTAAATTTATATACATACAGAAAAGGCTTCATCAATTTTAGATCGATCTAATCCAGTCTGCTCATTTTAAAATCAAATAGTCCGAATTGAAGCATTTTTTTCCCATGAATGTAGCTAATAAGAACCCGTTAGCATACAAGTGTAATTTTAAGAAAAAAGTAAAGCAAGAATAGAGCATTTTGTTGGAGTAAGAATAGAATTAATTGAAAAATAATAATATTTTTTGAACTAATTCTCATTTGAATCAAGAATATAAACTATTTTTTTTTTGAATTAGCTCACTATTCTACTAATTTAATAAAAAAATACGTTAGTTACTATTTTTAATTTTTAATTAACTCTATTCTTCAGCTGTTGTTTGTTTCATCCAATAATAAGATGCTTGCCCTGCTCGTTGTTCTGATAAATATAATAATGCACAGATGAACTTCAACTCCTCCGTTTTTCTTTCAAAAAGAAAAAAAAAATAGTATTTTTTTAAAATCTATTCCAACTGTGGATCCACAGTTCATCCAACGAACAATCTACCTGCCTGGCTGCCTCCATCCCAACCCATTCGACCTCCCAGACCAAGAACACTAGACGGTTGATGTGAGCTGTCTGTGTTTTTTTTCTTTCCTGTGTTTTGAACACGCAAGGCTGAATTTTTTTCATAAACCATAATTAATAAAACGAATTTTGCGGAACAAATATGATTGGTTTTTTTTTTTTTTTTTCAAAAACCATAAGAACCGTGGGGTTCCCATGGTCTCAAATTTTTTTTTTTTTTATAAAAAGAATTTTTTTATTTTTTGTATTAAAATATTAGAAATGTTGAATATATTTATTTGAAAATAGATGAAATACAATATAATTTGATTTATTAGAAAGACTGCAATAAATAACCCGGATCAATATTTTTCAGGTCGGGTTTTTCGCGGCTGTAAGAAAAATTAATATATTTCTTTATGTGTTATTAGAAAAAAATAAAAATGCTTAGATTCTGAGTTATTGATCCCGGTTCAAAAGTCACTTTTAGGTAATCCAGAAAATATTGTGATCCTTCTATTACATTTAATTTATAAAAAAATGTATCTATTTTTGAAAAAAACAAAAATTTTAAGTTATTTAATGATTGTTATTCAAAAAGAATTCTCAAAATAGATATAACTTTTTATAAATTAAATGTTCTAGAAGGATCACAATATTTTCTGGATTACCTAGAAGTGACTTTTGAACCGGGATCAATAACTCAGAATCTAAGTATTTTTATTTTTTTCTAATAACACATAAAAAAATATATTAATTTTTCTTACAGCCGCGAAAAACCTGACCTGAAAAATATTGATCCAGGTTATTTATTGCAGTCTTCCTAATAAATCAAATTATATTGCTATTTTCAAATAAATATATTCAACATTTCTAATATTTTAATACAAAAAATTAAAAAAAATTAAAAAAATTCTGTTTTATAAAATAAATTTTTTTTTTGAGACCGTGAGAACCCACGGTCCTTATGGTTTTTGAAAAAAAAAACCAATCATATTGGTTCCATAAAATTCATTTTATTAATTATGATTTATGAAAAAAATTCCGCAAGGCTGGCCCAGTTTTTCGATCACCTCTGTTATTTCCTCTTCTGCGTTGCTGCATTTCCTTGAATCCACCCGCTCCATTCTTTTCTGGATGGTTAATTCGTGCCATGGTTTTTCATGTTTCCTGTTTTTTTTTCTTTTTGAATCCCGTTGTTTCCTCGATTTTTGTGACGGGACTGGATTGTTGTCTTCCTGGGAAATTGGGAGGCATCTCTGCCTGTGCTTTATTTCATGTGCAGCCTTTTCCATTGTACTCTTTTGTATGTACTATTCTGAGTCCTGAGTCTCCTGACTAATTTTTCTATCGATTCCATGACATTCTGATCACAGTAAGTAATAGCTGAATTTTATGTCATGACTCATGATTGCAAGTAATATTTAAGCGTGAACAAATTCCAGCTATTTGTATATTTTGTTGAAATTTTACCCAACTTTGATTAGTAGGTATGAACACTTTGTCGAGCAACTATAAAATACTGATCTCAACTTTATTTTCTAAAAAATATACAAGCAACAATTTTTTTTTTTTATCAAGTATAAATACTTCCTAAGAAAATATAAACAAATTTCCACATTATGTTTTTATTTTACTTCATTATTATATTAAAAACCACGCGTAAATAAATTGTAAATACTTTTATGATTTTGTCTTGTCAACTTCTTATCAGATTATAAGTTATAAGCATAATTTTAAGAATGAAAATCGAGATGAATATAGAACTGTTAAATATTCAATTCATATAACAAGTGATCTTGATCTATATGCATGCGTTCTCGAAAGAAAACGTTAAGATGAAGATTATCGAGGACAGAAGGCGTGTAACAAAGACATGAGATAAACAAAATAAAACTCCAAGCACATATAACAAGATATCATAAAAAGATAATTTCATTAAATAATTAAACGGTTCAACAAGGGGGGCGAGAACATGATTCTCGACAATCATCATTCATCCATAAAAGTTACAACATGCTACTTCCATTTCTGGCGGAGAGGTACCATCAACAGGAGAATCGGCAAAATAGATGTCTCAAGACTAGCACTCCTTGTCCCAATAATGTACACCCCCGGAAGGAGTGTTGTTCTCGAGTTTAATTAAGCCTCATGCAAACTGACTCTCCCTTTGGAGTAAATAGGAGATCTCGCTCCTCGTCCCACTTATAATCAAGGAGATTCTTCAAGCGGCCGATATCTCTCTCTCAACAATTTTAGCTCCAAACTTGACAGTTCCTGTCAAGAGTTAAAAAAAAAAAAAAAAAACAATTTTAGCTCCATATGGACAATGAATTTCATCAGATCGAGGCATGTGATCAAAGCAATTGATTTGAAGGCCTTGCTCTCCGAGAAGCGCTTGATGGTCTCCTTGAGGACTTAGACTCTCGAGCTCATCCTTGCAAAGGCTTAACTCCCTTTCTGCCAACTCGAGAGCGTGTGTCATGTCAATCGCGTGATTTCTCCAATAAGTCCTCTCTATCAAGACCTTGGCCACCATCCGGGGTCTGTTTCGGAAATTTGCAATTTCCCTTTCCGAGCATTTAGGTCATCCTTTAAATGGCCCACAAAGGAGCCGAGCTCGTGGATGTGCGACATGGCCATCAAAAGGGCACCCCTAGGATTTTCCTTCATTAACTCCTGCATGTAAGGGAGCTCAGTAGCCCTGAAGACTTCCTGGGCATATTTCCTGGTACCCTTCGGCTTCTTTGTGGAGTCTTGCATCTTTGAGTACCCCGGGAGATAGATCGCGATGCTACCCGAGAACTGACAAGGAATACCCTCCTTTCAAATTAAATCGGGCTTATTTTCCCCTGTCAGGATTTTGACCATTAAATGATTGTCCGGAGCTTTCCCTTTCGAAGCCAGCATTGCGGCAACAACTGCACGCCTCTTGTCTCATAGGTACGGGAGTAGTCTTCGATTTTGGCTTCTTAGCCTTGTTCGGGAGAATGTACAAATTGCCCTTCATTTTTAAATCAACAAACAAAATACTCCTCTTCATAAATTATTAACAAAATGTCCTTCATTTTTAAATCAACAAACAAAATACTCCTCTTCATAAATTATTAACAAAATGTCCTTGTGAGCTCCACTTTTTTTTTTTTTTTTTTTTCTCTCTCTCACTTCTCCCCATTTACTCTTTATCATTTTTTATTTAAAATGGAGGGTTATGCAACATACCAACAGATATAAAACACATTTCATTGTTGCATAATATGTTGTGTTTTATTTAAGAAACCAATCTCCTTATGCAATTTTTTATTTCAAATGGAAGATTATACAATAGACCATAAAATATAAAACGCATCAAGATTGGTTTATTATTTAATGTTGGTGATTAAATTGCTTTCAATGTAAAAATTGTAATAAAATTATTTATTATTATGTTATTAATATTTTCTACTAGATCCATAAAATCTGTAGCAAATATTATTTTCTTAATATTTTGTACTTTATTCATAAAGTTTGTAGGATGTAGCAGATATTTATTAATTTTTTTTGTTGCTGATTAAATTGCATTGAGATTGTTTCATGATGTGTTAAATTAGCTCCATGACATGAATTAAAATGAATGACACCCCCATACATTCTTTGTACCAGTTTGAAATGTGCAGTAGGAAAAAAAATATTTTACCAGAAACGACAATTGAAATTTAAATAGTTGAATTTAACATAACAACAGTAGTTAAAAGGATGATTAAAAACATTATAAATAATGATATAAAACGCATCTGTTCCTGCTCTATACGTAAGCTTGAAAAATGATATAACAAAAATAATAAACTAATCTTGATGCGATGAAGTACAAAATATTTGCGACAAAAAAAATTCATATTTGCTACAAAAATAATAAACTAATTTAACACATCATGAAACAATCTCAATGCAATTTAATAAGTAACAAAAAAAATTAATAAATATCAGCTACATCCTACAAACTTTATGGATAAAGTACAAAATATTAAGAAAATAATATTCGCTACAGACTTCGTGAATATAGTAGAAAATATTAATAACATAATAATAAATAATTTTATTATAATTTTTAAATTGAAAGCAATTTAATGACCAACATTAAATAATAAACCAATCTTGATGCATTTTATATTTTATGATCTGTTGTATAATCCTCCATTTGAAATAAAAAAAACTACATAAAGAGATTGGTTTATTAAATAAAACACGACAAATTATGCAACAAGTAAATGTGTTTATATTTGTTGGTATGTTGCATAACCCTCCATTTTATATAAAAAAATGATGGAGTAAATGAGGAGAAGTGAGAGGGAGAGAAAAGTGAAGAGAAAGTGGAGCCCACAAGGGCATTTTGTTAATAATTTATGAAGAGGGGTATTTTGTTTGTTGGTTTGAAAATGAAGGGCAATTTGTACATTCTCCTGCCTTATTCTCGTTTGTCGAAGCTAGCTCTGAAGCAACAGGCTCAGAGGTAGAAGTTTCTTTTCTCTTCAGACCTCGAGGAGGCTTGGGAGCAACCTTCTTCACCAGAGCAGGAGGAGCCCTTTTCGACAACGGATTTACTGAGACAGGAGTAGTGTTGTTGTTTTCGAAGACAAGCTCCATAAAGTCCAAACCTGCATGATATAAAACAAAAATAAGTAAGCGGAAACTCGAAAACGAATAAATTTTTTTGAAGTAAAGAGATTAACGTCCAACAAGGTCCATGATTTTTTGAACCACCTGTTTCTCTTTGGAATTAAGCACACACGGTAGGATTGACTTCTGCATTTTACCCCTGACTTTCAGGAGTCGCCACTCCTTCCGAATATCCTACAGAGATTCTACAAGCTTAAGGTGTGGGATGCATACCCAACCCTTATTCCAAGTGTTTATCCTGCTAATTCGGAAATCCCCCGCAATGTCAAATATATGATCACTTTTTAATCTCTTATTCCTCGCTAAGTTATCGTCCTTAATGACAGCTATTGTGAAGAAGTGTGTGAAGATGGAAATTGTCAGTTTCACACCATCCAATTGATCACTAAACTCCTCAAAACTGATGACAATACACCAGGAGGTACTTGTCACTTATACAGGAGCAACATCCAACTTCTTCAATAGCTTCCTCTCGAAAGACGACAAGGCGAGCTGGAAGCAGCATCTTAGCATCTTCCAATAGACACACAACCGCTTGTCGTGGTCGTGTCCTTTGTTGTCAGCAGAAGGAGGAGTGAGGACCAAGAATTCTATGGTCTTATTGTCCCTATACCCCTCAGTGATAAGCTCCTCCCAAAATGTCTTCACCCATTACCTATCCCCCCTTATCCCTTCCTTGTGAGGGATTAGAAACACAGTCATAAAATTTACATCCTCGGGATGACCCTCCCGAGCCACACTATTTGGCTTTTTCTGACCTTTCAATGTGGGCTAAGCAACCTCGATATGAGCAGTAGATGTCAATGGGACCGACCCTTCTCAAGATACAAGTAGCTCGGTTTCCTCCCTACTCTCGTTCTTATCCGAGCTATCCAAAGTTTTAGAGTCATCAGTTCTATCTGACTCTGTAACCTCAATATCACTATCCGTTACCACCGCTCCCTCTAATAGAGGTCCCATAAATATATTGCCACTGCTTCGAGACCCCGACAGTTCTTGTTCAAACCGAAAAAGAGACTTCCCTCTCTCGAGGGGGGGGAGGGTAATCTTTCCTTCCTGAGGTTGAAAAACCTCAAGATCCTCTGGGGTTGACGACTTGTTGGAATGAGACCAAGTTTCGAAAGTAGTGAAAAAGGAACCACTCAACATGGGACTCCCCTCGATAACACCTCATTGTTCGGCCATTTCTATATATAGTTTCATAAAACAACAAACTAGTTAGCTTACGAATTAATATGACATAACAATTCTTATTTACGAGAAGGCCTACTTCGTTCGATACTCAAAATAACTAGTCTCGGTACAAGCATACACAATTCTAATAAGTTTATATAGTTACTGCTACTAGACTACACATCGACGAGAAAAAGAAAACGAAAAATATTAAATTTATACAAGTATGTAACATCAACAAAAGGTTTGTTTACCTTACTTGAGAAAAAAAGGAAAAAAGAAGGTAGTAGTAGCGACAAAAGAGCACGGCTTTCGAGCTCTCACCACGTGTCAACATTATACAAGCGATAAAATGGTCACAACTCCTAGATTCCCACCCGGACATTGATTTGATATCCTGACGACAGCGGTAATTTTTCCGTAATACCCCTAAAATACCATGAATATTCAACGTTCAATTTACAAATTATTTTGACTAATGAGCAAGACCATTTTTGAAAAGGGAAACTTTGAAACCATTTTTTCGAGAAGAAAAATTATGAAATCATCAATTTCGAGAAAAAAAAACCATATCTTTTGAAAACACAAAAAGGGGGGAGACCTGCATAGGTGGAAGAGTCCACCTACTCGAAAATGCATATTTTTTTCGAAAAATACATATGTTCTCGAAATCTCATACACATGATGATCCAACGCTACTAACCTTGACTTCAAGAGTATCTTGTGCGTCAACAGTAGTGGCTACTTACTCGAGAACCACAAATACAATATCCAAGTAATTGGGAGCATATCTTAAAAAACTTTGAACACAATTGATATGGCATAAGCAAACCTCACTCGGGGGCTGATTAGTTTAGGTTGACCTCAAACTCGGAGGATGACCAATTTAGGTCAACTTGGAGAAGAACCTCACTCAAGGTAATAAACCCCAAAGCATCATACTGATACATTCCGACTTGAGGGGTGAATGATATGATCATTTACCGAAGGCCCCCATGAATTTCTCATGGGCTGAGTACCGAGACTGCAGTCGAGAGCCTCCTAAGCCCGATTACGCAGTTGGGCCTGAAATACTTCACAACAGCCCAATAAATACCTACTCGGCAAACCTCCTAAAGCGAGCTCGGGATGGTCACCGCCCCTATGTGGTGATCCATGAATCTATGCAGTCACGACCCCATGTGACCGCTCATATGCGACAATCACGGGAGATCCTTATAAAGGCCTCAAACTCAACCGAGTCAAGGGTCAACAAATTCATTTACACAAGGTGTCTATAGAGAAGAGTTCGAACACCTTACCAACTTTCACTCTTACAAACTATGGCCTAGCCTCTTAGGAAATATGATGTATTAGTTCGATTCCTCCTCACAACTTATGTGAAGATTTAAAAAAAAAAATGAATAGGTTAAATAATAATTTTTGGTTTTTTTATTTTTGATGACAAAAATTAGAAATAATTTTACAATCAAGTATAAAACGCCTTTTAAAGTTGCTGCAAACACGAGATAGAAATTTGAAAATAAAAAGGAAGAATAATTATTTCAATCCCCACACTCCAGTACTCGCATTGTACCCCCATCTCTTAAACAGATTTTAACTTTCCATAAACTAACTTGACTAACTAGTTTAATTAAATTTATTCACAACACTGTAATCTTCCAAGTTTAATTAAATTCATGGGTATAAATACTTGAAATATAATAAATTAATACTTGCAAATTAAGATATTAATACTTGCATGTCTAACTTGATATAACTATATAGAGGGACCACTCAAACTACATGGGAGAAGAATCATACACGTTTTTAGAGGTGAGTTTTTTTTTTCAATATCTTCCACATTTCTCACGTTCTATGAGGAATTTTGCGAATCTAAAACCATGAACGTATTCTACGCAATTTTATCTTTCAAATGAGATCCATAATGGCGTACTTTCGGATTCATCGTCACACAAGTATTTATACCTCGTCATTTAAGTATTTATACCTCATCGTGCAAATATTTATACCTATACTTGTAAGTATTTTATCCCTAATCGTGGACCCCGCATCTCCGTATCACATTTTCCTAATCGTCCCTGTGTCAACCTTTATCTAACAAAAATAATTGACCACATAGGTATAAATACTTCCGTGCATAGGTATAAATATTTGTAATACTTGATATTAATACTTTTAAATGTCAGCAGTGTCATATGTGAAAAATACTAGGTATAAATATTTAAATGACGAGGTATAAATACTTGTGTGATGACGAGCTCGAAAGTATGTCATCATGGATCTCATTTGAAAGATAAAATTGCGTAGAAGACGTTCGTGATTTTAGATTCGCAAAATTCCTTATAGATCATGAGAAATGTGGATGAGATTGAACAAATAAAATTGGGGGGATAATGGGGGGATGAGAGTGCGGGTACTCATATCACGTCCCAAAAAAGAATAGGTTAAATAATAATTTCTGTTTTTTATTTTTATTTTTTATGACCAAAATTAGAAATAATTTTACAATCAAGTATAAAACACCTTTTAAAGTTGCTGCAAGCCTGTAAACACGAGATAGAAATTGTGGGCAGATCGGGATGGCACGCTAGACGGCCGTGCGCTTCATGTCCGTATTAAAGAGTATATTCTGAAGTATAAATAAGAGATGACAGAAGTAGTGTGCAGACGTGCAGTTATCTGAAGTCTGAACCCTTAAGACCTGATACCTTTCTCAAACCTCACGTCTTAGTGTACATAACCGAGACTCCTATAGATATTACTTGGGAAAGAAGAACGAGAGACGTCGACCCCAATGCAAACTCGAGATAGAACGCGGGCCTTTTCTTGCCCCAAAATTAAACCACCGCTTATCCCCCAAATTAGCATAATTTACATCTAAACGACGCCCAGAGATAGTGGTTCGGGGTGATCAGGCGTACTATGGGTAAATTAAAGTTGATTCGCATGGATTTAATTGGATTGATCGGATAATTAACAAAATTTCACCTGTTCTACAAAATTTTCAAGAACCAACAAATTTCAAGGTTGGCACAGGACACAAGCAAAGGTAATAAAACAAAACAAAGAGCACGCACGGAAAAGGTGTTTGATTCATGTTTCACAACTACCACCAAAAAGATTCACAGGTCATCAGTCGCGTTCTCAGTTCCAAAAAGTTAGCAATTGCTTAACAATAAGACTAAGGTTTAGGGTTTTGCCCCAAACCTCCCACTGGATTTACCATGTTACAAAACAAAAGCTTCACCAATTACACATCCAACTTTCCTCTTGTCGGAGAAAGCTGCACTAAGATCTAGCAGCACCTAATGCAAGAATTATGCAAAATGCTGAAGTAAACTTTTTATCTGATTCCCTTATCATGCCTCATCAACCTTTTCTTTTGAAGCCTCTTGCTAATGAGTTCAAAGAAAATCCTTTTACTTCCACATTTCCACCAGAAAGGCCCAGTGTAGTGGGGCCTCTTCCTCGTCTGGTTTCCTATGTTTATCACTGTAGATGTTTGAGTCAAACATTAGGAATTATTATTACAACACTGAAAGTGGAAATTTCTATATATCTCAATTAACAATACTGTACAAATATGTAGACCAAAGGAAAATCTAAAAAAGAAAAACCAACTATTACAGTATTACCTACCTAATTACAGCTATTATTATATTTACTATAATTTCTTTCCTTTAACAACCAATAATCCTAGCAAAAATAAATTGAGAAGTTATCAGTATCATCAACTTTATCAGGAAAAGTGGTCAATTGTATTTTGGAAATCGGTATGCATTTTGAAGAATGAAATTACCAACAAAATTGCAAATTTTACCCTCCTGTGGAAGGTCTAATATTATAGTTGTACTGGACTTTAAGGTGTCGTATTTACTTGGTAGTAGCCTGAACTTTTTAATTGTTAATCACTTCTTATTTGCTGACAAAAACATGATGTTTATGCCTAAAAAATTAACAATCAAGCAACCATAATGATTAGATGAGATTGTATCAAACCTGTAGGTTCAAAACAACTCACCACTGCTTAAAGAGTAATAATCCAGAAAAGGCTTCACAACAGCACAGTGATGACTCAAAACTGGCCAATAGTGAACTTGTATCTGTAAGACATGAAGAACACTTTCTAAGCCTTCCCTCGATGGCATCGGGTCTTCTAGCTCAATCTCTGGTTTCTCTCCCAACAAAACCTGCCATGTAGAATTTTATTCTGAATATTATTGGCAATGCATACGAGCAACACTGCGTACCATTATGAACTGATGTGCAGATATGATATACAGGTATAGCAGTTAGACCAACTTTCAACCTTTCTATTTCCTCTGTTCTTTTAGTTCTAGCTTACTTGCAGTACTGCATGACTAAAAGATTCACAAATGAGAATTTAACTGGGGATACAATTGAGCATAGTTTGGAATTTTGTACAATATGTGCTAGACTAAAAGGTGCACAGTATCCATATTATACCAGTCGGTGCTTGTAATTACAAGTATCAATCAAAATTTTGGATAACTGGCTGAAACAGTAACGAGGTAAAAGGGATCAGAGGGTGCATAATTATTTGCGCTGATATAGTACATTAAATTTTGGAGCTTGATGAAAATTTTCACTTCAAAAAATAAATGATAATATACCTTAACCACTTCTGTAGCTGAAGAGGATATCGAGCGAAGATTATACCTTTTTAATCATACAGGCCACAACATATTAATTTACTTGCATTACAGAAATAATTTAAGCTTAAACTAAAACAATTATAAAAAAAGAGAAAATAACTACATACCCTCCCTCAAGTACAACCAACAACTTTCCATCAGAAAGAGAAGTCAACATGTGTGCCATTTGTGCATACCCAGCAGGAGTCACCTGATAGCAGATGCACTTGAGAAGGTATATTCAAATAAATTATGACTCATAGAAGCCACAGGCCAAAGTTTATCAAATCCCTCAATTTTGCTATATATTATTCTAATTTAACTCCATATGTACCCTGTCAAGCCTGATATAGCAATTAATGTGACTAGAACCAATATGCATTCTGAGTCAAAACATACAAATCTCTCTAATAATCGGCCTTGCTTCATTTAGTGTGATATTAAAACAAGAAACTGGAAATCAAATTGTTAAAATAAGCATATGGAAAAATTCTATTGATGAAAAGTTGTAATTAAAAAGATCTAAAAATACACACATCACATCCACCTAGGGGATCACCCCTTGCCGCATCAAAGCCAGCTGATATGATCGTCATGTCAGGTGCAAACTCCTTGGCTGAAGTTGAAAATGTCACATTTAAGTCAAAGAGTTACAACTCACTACAGTATTCAATACAACAATGATACATACAAATTCCTTAATCCACAATGCATAATTTGTTGAACTTAAATTACAAATAAAATTAGAGAACATTAAGCAAGGCCTATGAATCTCAAAACAAGCACAAGTTTGTCTTAAAAGTTGTCAATTTGTCATAGAGGCAGACACATACTGGTAAAAACAATTAAAAGGAGATAAGGAAACTATGGTGTAATAACCAAAAATATAAAAGACAAAAAACTATATGGTAAATAACCGAAAAGAAAAATACATAGAAGTTGAGAACAAGAAAGGACAAATTACCTATTGGCAGAACAACATTTTTAAAAGCAAAGATGTAATCCCGATCGCCTACCCCACCACAGCTCCAAGGAATATTCACTGAGTATCCTTCAGCGCCATTAGTTCCAACCTGCAAATTAAAATTTTATATCCAGGTTAGTACTGAAAAGAACAACAGCACCAAATTTCAGTTTTACCTTTTTTTTTGGCGGTACTGGCCTTTAGCCAAATAATCTTCCTTATTATTATTTTACCTTGTTTGGTGTTTACACTACAGATTTATTCCTCGAACCCCAGTAGGCTTCCACTAAATCTGACAAAATCTAACCTCATCGACCCAAACCCCAAGCTTTTGATCTTGATGAAACATGTTTGAAACATGAAATCCAGAAGAGCTCTTGGAGAAATAAATTACCTCAACAAAAGATCCCGTACCAGGGTAGAAATTCCCACCTTCATGCCGATGTAAAGAAATATATAATACCTGAAAATGCAAACAAACTCATTTTAATAATGAAAGAAAAGTTGTTATACCAACTTATGCTACAAATCCAGAACAAGGCCAAATTGACGACAAAATAATTTTCGAGTACAACCAAGTTCAACTCAATTTATTCCTAAAATTGAAATTCCATCCTTTCCTGGGAAATGCCTAACTTAACCATCCTTATCACCAATCCATTTTCAAACTCCTTCATGAAGGAAAGCAATAGAAGCTAATCCTAATAATAAATTTAAGCCTAAAAACCTTATTAGGATCAGGATACTTAATTCTTGAACTGAGAACAAGACATAAATTCAAGCACAACTTCATTCCTCGCAATATTAATATGCAACATAGGATAGCAACGTTGTAATGCAACAACATTGTAACAAATTTTTTCGCAACAATGATTTGCAACATTGAAAGATAACAATAATTGTTTGTTTTCTCGAACTGTTAGTTTGTGATACCTAGAAAGACATAGTAACTTCTAGTTCACGGCTTCTCCCTCCTAAAGATATTTAAGAAAATTATTAAAGAGGTTGTATATGCTATATTTCTTCTTTTGACAGACAATTGTTAAAAGAAAGGAGCTAATGCTAAAGGTAAAAACAAACATACTGATTTGTTTCCATCAAATATTTCCTGCGTGCCATTGCCATGATGGACATCCTGCACATAAAGTTAAGTGTGATGAAACCCGACCTGTAGCAAACATAAGATTTTCCATACATACCACGCCAACCATCTTCGTGAATACAGTAGCATTAAAAGTAATGTAAGTATATATTAGACATCATTACCCAGTCAACTATAAGAACTTTTTGTGCACCGGCTTTCTGAGCAGCTATAGCGGCCACAGCTGCATTGTTATGTAGACAGAATCCCATTGCTTGCTTTATAGTAGCATGATGTCCTGGAGGCCTCACCTGAATCACAAACAATTAACCATTAAGCAATTTTAGGAAGAAAAATGAATATCAGCCGATTAGTGTAAACAAAATTCTACCAGAGCAAAGCCATTTTTGAAACGTCCTGACATGATGGAGGTCGCGAGATCAGCACAAATGCCTGCAGCGAGTTTGGCAGCACATGCCGAATGTGCATTTGCATATGTGTCAGGTGTGAAATAGCTGTAAAGTTGAAAAACTCACATATATGGTTAAACAGTCATTAAATATATCTTAAGAAAAAAAAGAAATCATTTAGTTGTTTTCTCAAAGGCTAAGGTATAATTTAAGCTGTACTTATTTATAAAACAAATGCAACAGCAGGACCACAGCGAAATAATTAAATTAATGTCTTCATGCAAAAAAGCACCAACTCACCTATAGAACATGTTCTTCGTTTGCTCAACGGCTTCAACATTATCAAGGGAGTGGACCTGTATGAAATTTGACAGATGGTGCATTAAAGACAAAAACAAAAGCTAGAATTACTAAGTAGAATGCAAAATTCTTTTATGACATAAAAGGAAATCAAATTTCATTTACTCATTAAATCCAACGTGCCAATATTTCATCATTTAACTTTTTGGAGCAATCAAAGCATGCCAAGGTTATGCCAATTGTGTAAATAAAGTGGCAATGTTATGCCAGCAGTTTAAAACGTTCATACATTTTATGGCAAAATTGACATATACAACCAAAGAGAGACAATTTAAACAATGGCATGTTTATTGCAACAGATGTACCATTTTGTATATACTCATATATCCAAAAACTAAGGTTTCTTAGGAACACCATAAAGTACTACAAACGCTAGGACATCAGCAAGAATTACCACCACCCACCCCCCCCCCCCCCCCCCCCCCCGCTCCATGGACCGTAGAACCATAACCTTTTTCAACTTACTTCATAATCATGCACCTCCAAAAACACATCCAAGTTTAGAACAGTTCTATTTATGTGTGCGATTTCTCTTAAAGAGGACGTGATCTCTTACATTTAGGAGCTCCTCTCGTGTTATTTCACGAGCTTGAATCAAAGTACATTTTTCAGGGAAAATACCTAAAATAAACAACAATTAGTTAACTTCTAGCAGAATGCCAAATATGGTAAAAGATGAGGTTAAAGACTAAAATTTCTAAGTTTGAAGTCCAAACAGAAAAGTAAAACTTCAAAATGGAACACTAAGCTAAATTTTGTTAGTTACGAAGTAGAATTTACCAGATTCAGTAAGGCTGGTGGCAATAGCTCGAAGACGATCAGGTCTCTCTGGATGTGGGTAACTTTTCGTTTCAATCTAACAAAAGAATGATACAATCAGTAAGCAAGTAAGCTAGGATATTTTGTACCAAGATCTGTGTTCAACCCAAGCAAGTACGGTACCTGTAGGATCCATAATTTCTTTAGTAACTGGGTATCAGTAGTTGGGTATCTAAAATTACAGTTTACCATTTTACTTGTTATTTCCACGAAATGTGATGAACTCGAAAAACCTAAGTACAGGTCTTGGATTCTAATGTATGTTTCAGAAATGCAATAAAGTTTACATTCTATCGGTAGTATCTTTGTATTACAAATACCAGCACATAATGTTTCTTCAGCCTTTTATTTTATACGGTAAAAAGCAACATAAGGGAAGCAATAGGAAGGAGTTACAAATCGAAAATAATCACATCTGGGAAGCCTAAAGAGGATAACAATCTTTTGCATAGAGAATTGGATTTACTACATGCATGATAACCCTTGCATAATGAGTTTAGCCAGCATAATTTTAATTTAGGCTTTCAAAACAAGGAAATAGAAGATGTATAAAAAAATAAAAGTTGAAGCATGAAAGTTTTAAAAAGCAAAAACAAAAAAAATTATCTACACAAGAAAAGAGTCAAGAGTCCCAAGTTAATGACCAAATTTTGAAAGCTCATGGGGCAGCTAAATAATCTATAATTACCTCATTGTGTAGCAACATCCTCTCATCAAAACCAAAGGCAGTATTGGAAGAAGATGATGAAGCTACAATTCCAATATAGAGATTATATTAGAAACTTTGTTATAAACATATAAAGAAAATCAAGTACAAAATGACTGCATATCTGTCCGCATAAGCTTTCGGAGTAATTGGTAAGTTAAAGCATTTAAGCATACTATCGTTTGAAAAATAATAGATTAAGTAAAGGGATTCATTACGCTTGACGAATATGTTAACTAAAATAAACAACAGGAAGATCTGAAGTTACAAAGAAAGGAGGAAAAAGGATGCGCACCAACTGAATAGAGAAAAAATAAATGACCAGTACCATTATATCGGCTGCTGATTGCATCTCCAATTTTAGTTTGAAAGGCATCATATCCATTCACTTTAGAAGCCTTAACCGCACCACAATGCTTAAAACACAACACACATGACATAATTTATGACAAAATAATTATCAGATAACTGCAACAACAATTAGCTTACAATATTCTGAGTAATAAATATCCCCTAAAATTTGATTTTAGATTTCTGACAACGAGATTTTATTGTTCTCATATGAATCCTGGTATATTTTGTGAAACAAACTTACTTCGCAAGAGGAGGCAGTGCAATCATAGTTTCGCACAGTGCAGTTTATGCAAAATGAGTTCTCATGATCGAACAGAATTTTGGATGGTTGCCACTCGTCATCCTCATCATCTTCATCGTCATCGTCATCTCCAAAATAGAAATCTTTGAGTGTATTATCCTTCTCGTGTGGTTCCATTGAGCCATTATTTTCCTCCTTGAAAACCTCTGGTTCAAGTGCTCCCAGAGGGGGATTTGAAGCATCACTGGACCCATTAGGTGCTAAACGCGCTCGTTTTTCTGATTTGTTTTTATGAGTACCGTTTTCTCCCCCCATTGCTGGATCTAACAGCTTTATCCAATCTGTGTTAAACCACAATTTTAATATAAAAAATACTCACGATATGTAACTTTACTACAGAATTACTAAATCTCAATAATTGATTGCCTGGTATCGACAAACATTTTTGTACTAGGTGATTAAGAACTGATAAAGTTGGCACTAAAGTAAAGAGAAAAAAAAAGGTATATTACAGAATCACACTAATATTTTCATTAAAATTAAAAAAAGCATATCACTTCAGAGCCATGTGCCTAAACAAGAAGAGGCACAATAAAAGCTGGGCCCCTAAGTCAGTCCAAAGAACCTTCTTTAGCAATCGCCAGGGAATTTGGGGCACAACAACCATTTTGCAAAAATAGCAAAGCAAACAAAAATGTTCTCAGAATGGTTATAGTGAGACAATACTTCCCTGAAATGAACAACTAAACCCCAACTGGATTGTATGAATTAGGGCTCAGGGTGCCAATTATGAAATCAATCATCATTTGGCCCCGGCATTGTATGAATTAGGGCTCAATTAAACTCAGCTTAGCATAAATTTGACACTCTCATTCAATTGTACCTCAATCAAACTGACCCAAATTGGTCTTCATTTAAACAGAAAAGGAGGCTGTCAAACAGTTAAAATACTAGCCCTGACTAAAAATGAACCAATCAAAGTCCATAATCCTTCACCAACTAACATGCATAACACATGATGTCAGCTAGACACTTATTCTACGCTATTGGTACGTGCAATAACTACAAATAGAAGACGAGCACACATAGAAAGAAGGAAGATGAGAAATCAGAGACGAGTACGAATCATCTCCATTCCGCCAGAAACTAGAGACTCCTTTCCATTTCAGACCCTCCTCCTCGGCGTCAAGGGAGCGGGAGCAACGCCTTTGACCTCGAGAGAGGAGAATGGTAGCGTCTCAAGTTCCGTACGGACCAGAGAAAATCGAACTCAGTAAGAAGCGAAAAGGAGGAGCGATAGGGAGAAATTCTAACCTCTCGCTCGAGCACCAGTAAGAATCGAACTGCTCAGCCTCCTTTTAGGGTGAGAAGCAGTCTACCTCTTCGGGTGAGAAACAAGGGAGTTTTTGAGAGGGGAGAAGCAAGGAGTCCGTGTTTCCCCAGGTACCGGAGGTGCAATTGAAAAAAATGGACGGTTTAGATCAATTTCATCCATATCAAACTCAATCCGGTGCATGTTGAGGTTGGAGGTCTCCTTTGTGATTCGTGTCAAATGAAATAAACGGTCCAGATTCACCACTTGCACCTCAGGTACCTGGGGTGATACGGATTCAGAAAGGAGGAGCAAGAGCGGGGGAAGTAATTGGTGATTTGGTGGCAAGGAATGGAAAAGGTTCTTCGACTGTACTGACTATCTACCTCGTGTAGTACATTTCTGACAAGGGAAAACAAACGTATCAGGCAAAAAGTATGGACGGCCCTGACTAAGATTTAGTATAAAGACCCCATTGTCAGAGGATCGCCACTTGATTATTATAGAGACAGACGTTAGGTGCGGGCGGAAATGAGTGCGTATCCTCTGAGATATCTCATATTTTGCGTGACCGACGTGTCCGGTGTCTATTCGGAGTGACGTAGGGGGCCAGCATTATTTTAGCTTTGAGATTCGCGCAGAACTTATTATAACGGTTGAGATTTTCCGAAAGGTCACGCAAAATATATAATACCTCAGAGGATGCGAATTCGGCGGTAATTGATAAACGTGGTTACGGCCTTATGGCGTACGGGGAATTCAGTGATTTTTTTTCTAAAATATAATTAATTTTAATTATTTTAATAAAATATTTGGTTTTTATAAAAAATAGTTTCACCGATTCTAGAGATTGGTGGAGGAAAAATTTTAATTTTATTCTAAAAAATATGTATTGGTCATTTCTACTTATTGTTTTCTCTGTTTTCTAAACAAATCAATTTAATGGTGCTTATTATATTAAAATAATTAAAGTTGGTTCTATTTTAAAAAAAAATCAAAATTAAGAGTAGGTTGGATGTCCTATTTTAGGGATTCGTATTCTCCCGGATATTGTAGAGGATTACCCTCATTTCACGGTTTGAGATTATATCACAGTTGGTTTGGAATTCAAACTAAGTATTATTGGGCTTTGAGATTCGTGCCAAGTTAAAATGAACGGTCCAGATCTATTAGTTGCAAAAGATTCCCTTATCAAGTAATGGAGAGATGTGAATTTCTATTTTGGGTTGATGGGCTCAATCTAGAGATGAGAACAGATTGGATATTATTTGATCGAATTTGGATAAGGGTCCAAACGGTCAGATATTATCCGATCGTATTCGAAAATTAGATAGGGATATGAATATGCGTGTAGATACATATATGTTTATGGTTTTAAATTTTAATTATCTGTATCTGAATAATATATATATTCTATAGTTTAATATATATTATGAAAAAAATATGTTATTCACTATTATAAAAAACGAATATATGTATCCGTATCTGTCTAATATCCGATCCGTATCTGATCCGTTTGCACCCCTAAATTTGGATCTGTATTTTATTTGATATCTGATATTCGAATATTTGTGCGGATAATGGTACAGATATGATTTTGAATTTTTATTATTTATATGTGAATAGTAGATATATATTATATAATTTAATATATATTATGAAAATATTTATGTATATATCTACGGATATCTGATATATGATATTTGATATGTATATGGTTTTACCACTATCTGATCCGTTTTCACCCCTAGCTTAATCACCATTTGATCTGCATTAAGATATGTGCGTTATGCTTTAAAATATGTGCATGCCTGTTTCAATTTTCATGCGCACAGATCTTAATATGACCAGATGGTGTTGGAGCTCATTGGATCCAAAAGTAAGTTCTATGTCTATCGGACCTACTTTGTTCTCTAGAGGACGGGGAGCGTGTATCCTCTGAGGAGAACGGAGCAAGTCAGATGCCCATCGAACCTATTTTTGGGTCCAATGAACTTCAACACTGTCTGATTCACTTTCATATCTATATGCACAAAAATTAAAACAGACACGCACAAATTTTAGAGCAGAGCACACACATCTTAAAGTGAATTGGACGGTGATTGAATCTATCGAACTAAAGTAGGACTGATGAGCATCAGATCCAGTGCTTTAAAAGTCGGTTTAGTCGGCCGAATATTCGTATTCGGTTGGAATCCGAATAGAAAATGAGTATTCGGTCCAATATTCGGTTTCGAATATTCGGCCGCATATTTTTTTCCGCATATTATCTATTCGGCTGAATATTTCCTAACAGAGAATAAAAATCCGAATAAGAACCTAATATTTCCGAATAGAGAATAAGAATCCAAATAAGAACCAAATAAGTTATAATTTCATTTATTTAAGTTTGAACTTATGTTTTATTTATGCTTATTTGTAGTTTTGTAATTTGTACTATGAGTTGTTAACTTGTTCTAACTTGTGTTATGTTTTATTTATATTTATTTGTAATGTTTATCTATGTTTATTTATGTTTATTAGAGTTAATGCCTATGATTTTTCATTTGAAAATTCGAATATATAAATCCGAATAAAAATCCGAATATTCGGCCGTATACTGTATATGCGGTATTCGATAGCTTTCCGAATACCGAATAAGAACCGATTATTAAAACACTGTTCAGACCTATTCTCAAGTCTCCTCTCAGATATCTCAACTTTTGCGTGACCAATGTGTACGGTGCCTATTCAAGTATTATTTGTAGTTTGAGATTCGTGCAGAACTTCTTTGAACGGTTGAGATATTCCAAAAAAAAAACACTCGAAGTTTGAGATATATGCGAATTCGGGGAGGGGGCAGGCTGGAACTGGAGCTGCGGCAAGCATCAAAATCCTACACCGTGTTGCGGGTTCTTCACCGGGTCAACTATATGAAAACAAAGTATAGGTTCGCCGCTGATTTTTTTTATCCGGAGTATTTTGAAAAAAAGAAAAATAAAATCCATAGCACGCATATCATAATACAGCAGAGCGT
The DNA here is from genome assembly GCF_964058835.1 of Carex rostrata. Classification (NCBI taxonomy): domain Eukaryota; kingdom Viridiplantae; phylum Streptophyta; class Magnoliopsida; order Poales; family Cyperaceae; genus Carex; species Carex rostrata. Next base: position 7,824,570 of record NC_135925.1, read on the forward strand.
TGGTGCTATATTTCGCAGTGTTTTAAATAGCGCGCTATAGCGTTGCTATAGCGTTTTTGGACTCTAAACGCTAAACACGCTATTTGAGTTACGGACGCTATAGCGGTAATAGCGGTCCACTATAGCGCATAGCGTGTAGCGCAAATAGTGCGCACTATGCAACATGAGCTATTTTTTTTTTTCAATTTATATAGGCTTTAAAATAAATAAATGGTGAAGATATTGTTTAATTTTGATGAATATTACATTAATTTTGATAAAATAAATAAATTTTTCATTTTGCCCTTGGTTTTTTTTTAACTGATGATAAATCAAATAAATAATTGCTAAATTATGAAAATTTTAGGGACTAACAAGAATTTCTTCAAGGATCATCTGTTTATTTTACTAGAAGTATGAATTTTTTTCTTTTCAATTTCTAAGTTATTTTGAAATTTAAATAGAAAAAAGATAAATTATGTTATGATGTTGAAGATATTTTGAATAGAAAAAGATCGATAGTTTATGATATTAGTATTACTATGGATATTTTGAGTCGCAATTTGAACTTTGTACTGGTTCAATATGAATATTATAATTTTTTAATCAATTTAGTATTATTTGTTGTTCTATGAGACTAAATAATGTTGATATTTAGTACAAATATATAATATAATTTTTATAAAAATAAAAAAAATGCTATGTGGCATAGCTTTCGCTATAGCTTTTTTTGGAGGCTCCCCGCTATGACGCGATCAACGCTATTTAGAACCTTGATATTTCGAAAGTTTCAAAATCGGTGCTACTCGGTGTGTCAACGGGTACAATAAAGATCAGATGAAAGTATTTTCTTATTTGTATCCGTTACAAATTGTTATTATTCGTATTTTATTCTTATTCTTTATAATTTTTCTTATATGTATTCTATCCTTATCTATTATGGTTATTGGATAACGAAATGGTAGCATGTAAATAACATGTAATACTAATATAATAATTATTTTTGTTATTTACTAAATAAAACATTAAAACTTCACATTCATTTCACACATATGTGTATTTTAAAGATCTAAAATTTTATTGGAATTTGTTATAATTTATTTACATGATTTAATAATCAATTAAGTATAATACAACTATCAAGAGTAGTTGAAAAATAAATATTCATTACTAATTAATATATATAACATATACAATTTTTTTATAATTATCCGATCAGGTAACATATATGAAATAGGCTTTATCCGTACCCTTATCCATTTAGATAACGAAAAAAATCTTTAATTGTATCCGTACCCAACAAGTTTATGAAAAAAATAGTCTTACCTATACCCATCTTATCGAATACGATACAGATCGAATAAACAGATTAAAGAGTGCCATTAACACTCCCAGGTGCTATGAACTAATTTTTTTTTTTTTTCAAAATGTCACAAATAAAAAAAAAATCGGTGTTCTTCCCTAGGGATGTACAAGTACAATATGAGAATAATAAATTTTTGTAAAAATTAAACACAATCCGACTATATATAGCGTATTTTTTAAAAATCGTCATTAAACTCATTCAATTCATCTTACATTGTGTATATATGCGGATTTTACAGATTGTTTAAAATTATATTTGTAATCTTAATTGAACTTTTATGATAATTTTTTATTTATTTTCATTTTGTATATAACAAATAAACATGTTAAACTGTAAAATAGATAAATGATAAATAAAATATTATAAAGATGACTGAGGTTTAATATATGGGTAAAAAATAAAAACTTATTTTATTTAAGGGTAATTATATCTTTCCCCGTGCTTCCATCCCCCGTTCTGTCCCCCGTCAACTCCAGTCAACGCGCATAACTGTCAAACTCATTCGTAGCAATATCCCGTACGATCCCCTCTCTCAAAAAAGAAAAAAAAAATACCAAAACCTGATCCCCTCTCAAAGTCGTAGCAATCACTCATTACCACTCAAAATCAAATTCCTTATTTTTCTCCAAAATACATCACGCTCTGTCTCTACTCCACCGCTAGCTCCGCCGCTGACAATCTTCTCACGCTTTTCCCATCGGAGCCCTCTGACTTCTCCACCCTCCTTCATCTTCGGCTCAGCGTCTCACTTCTCTCCGCCTCCTCCGCCTCCTCCGCTCCTCTCACCTCAGTCTCCGGCTTGGGCACCGATGAGTCGATTTGCCTCTTGAACCACTATCTTTGGTCTCAAGGTGGAAAACTTGGACCCGATCGGTCTGGATCAGCTTCGAACTTTCTGGCATGAGCGAGAAGTGCAGAGGAAAGCGAGGCAGAGTTCAAGGTACTGATTCTATGTGATTAGAAGACAATCTTGTTGATTTTGCAAATTCTCTAGTATCAAATCACTATTTTGCACAGATTTGATACTGGTTATTGAAATCAGAAGTAAATCTGAATTAATTTAAAGGTTTTTTCAGATTATAAATTAATCGGGGACTTCCTTTGAATTTTGCTTCATGCTTGTCAGACTTTTAAATCTCAAATGACCTACTGCCAACTCAAAAGTAACTTTGGCGCTGAGAGTATTTGAAGGATGTCGCCTCCTTTTGCAAGGATTGTGCTGATTCAATGTACCAGTAGCGTACCAGTGATGTACCAATGGTGTACCAGTGATGTGGCTACAGCTTGCTACCAGCATGGACATCACATTTGAGGCAGGATTTAGAATTACAATTATATTATTAAAAATACTTAATGTTGTGCTTACATTTGTAAATCTCTTTGCTTAGTTTTTACAGGTGTAGACATGCTTTCATTTTTATTTTTACGTGTACTTTCATGCCTGTAGATAGGTTATCTCATGAAACTGATGTAATGCATATTTGGTTGTTTATAAAAGCCTACGGGATGTTACATCAAAAAGGGAGCTTATCTTTTGTCTAATAGTCTATTGGATTTATATTTTTTTAGTTCAATTTTACTAATATTGGGATACTTTTATCTATGTTTTCTTGACCGCTTTCTTTTGTATGAATACTTTAATTTGTATGAATAAATAGTTGATATTTTAGGTATGAATACTTCAACGTGTATGAATGAGTACTTGATATCTTAGGTATGAAGATTTTAACGTATAAAAAATAGAGGTATACGAATGAATACTTGATGTCTTAGGTATGAATATTTTAACATGTATGAATGAATACTTGATATCTTATGTATGAATACTTCAACCTATATGTATGAATAGTCAATGAAATATGTTTTGTTTCTTTTAAATATTGTTTTTTTTTCTATTGGTAACATTTTCATTACATGATCTCTAAAATTTGATAAATTATTCTTGTTTCGACAGTGAAACATGTGGCAACTATTTTTTATTTTCAAAAAATAAAATTAAACTAAAGAGTAATAAAACAATGTTCAATAATATTTTGCTGCTCTTGTAAAATTAATCGAGGTATGCATATATGCTTGTAATACTTTTGATACATGAACTATTTACACTTGCACGACGAGGATGAATACTTGCGTCATGAGATATGAATACTTGTGCAATTGACAACTTTAAAGTATGTCATCATGGATCTCATTTGAAAGATAAAATTGTGTAAAAAACATTCATGATTTTAGATTTGCAAAATTTCTTACAAATCTGATATCACTTTATTAGACCTATTATTTCGACTTGTTTCCATACAAAAATCTATGTTTTGAACCAACAAATGGTGCCTTTTACATTGAATATCCATAGAATGTGGTACTGCTATGTTTTGGTTCTTACTTTGCAGGAATCAGGCGAAAACGGGCAAAATCAGGGAAGTTACTGAAATCTGAGACATCCGATGCGACCCTCATCACATCCGATGCGACCCTCATCAGAGCCGATGCGACCCTCATCAGAGTCGATGCAGGTTGCATCAGACCTGATGCAGGTCGCATCGCGAGTTTCCAGAGCAGACAGCAAAGGCCCAGAATTGAAGCACTCGTTTTAAAAAGCCTATAAATAGGCCACCCCTGCTACCAGAGAGGGAGTTCCGAAATTTAAAGATTCAAAGCCTCAAGGAGAGAGAAAAGATCAAGAGAGAAGAGAGAGATTGGAGATCGCTTGGAGAAGAAGAGAAGATTGCAAGATCCTCTCCAATCCACCTTGGATCTTTGAGCTTCATCATGATCTGCCTATTCTCTCTCTCTTTTATGCTTTCTTTTGCTATGCTTGAGTAGATCTCTAGTTCTTAGGGTTAGGATGTAGTCTCTAAACCTTGTCTTTGAGTTGAATGATGTTTTGATCTAAGTTTGAACTTGTGTGATTGTTGTTTGAGTATTCATTGTTTGCTTGATTGTGATTTCTTGATTGATTCTTGATTGTCTACTGTTAGATGTCTATAGCATCTCTTCTAGTAATTTGGCCTTGATGTATCTTGTAATTGTGATTGAGCATTTGAGGTAGATCTAAGATCAATAGTAGCCGAGAGGTGAAATTTCTATTATCGAAAGGTTGTAGATACCTCTAGTTAACCAGACAATCAATTTAGGTTAGATACCAGTAGGCGAGAGCCACAGGTTGAAGCCTCGCACAAGAAATCAACTTAGATACAAACACATGTCAGCTCTGCTCGAGGGCCATGCGACCCGCATCAGAGATGATGCGAGTCGCATGATAGGTCCAGAGAAGGCAAAGTTTGGGATGAAACCTGAAACCCTAGGAACGCCTTTTATCTTTGATTCAAAACTAAAACCTTTAACTGCTTTCATTACTGTTAATTGAATCTTCATTTGAAATTAGGAAATATAAATAAATCAAACCCAACTCTTCGCACTTCTAGTACCTAGCTTGGATAAGTGGTGATTTAGAATCGAATTAAACCGTCCCTGAGGATCGATACCTTAATATACTATACGGATAGGGTTGTGCACTTGCAACCCTAGACGAGAGTAGATTCAAGGTTTAAACTGGTATAGCTTGCTATACCTGAGACTTTGTAGCCTACTTTTGTAAGCGAACAAAATCATCAGAAATATTGGCTAGATTAAACGAAGAAAACAAATCATCTCTAAAAACGTGTAAAAGATGGATGAGTGATGTGTCCAATTTTTGTATTTACACTTGCACGACGAGGATGAATACTTTTTCAATGAGTAATGAATACTTACGTTGCGAGGGATGAATATTTGTGTAACGGACAACTCGAAAGTATGTCATCATGGATTTCATTTGAAAGATAAAATTGTGTAGAAAATATTCGTGATTTTAGATTTTCAAAATTCCTCACAGATCGTCAGAAATATTTGTTAGATTGAACGGAGAAAAAAACAGCTACCTCTAAGAACGTGTAAAAGATGGATGAGTGATGTGTCCAGTTTTTATCTTTGTACTTGCATGACGAGAATGAATACTTTCTCAATAAGGTATGAATACTTGTGCAACGGATAACTCGAAAGTATGTCATCATGGATCTCATTTGAAAGATAAAATTATGTAGAAAATATTTGTGGTTTTATATTTGCAAAATTCCTCACCGATCGTCAGAAATATTGATTAGATTGAACGGCAAAAAAAAAAACCACCTCTAAAAACGTGTCCAGATTTTTTTTTTAAATACTTGATATCTTAGGATGAATACTTGATATGTTATAGATGAATACTTGATGCATTATATATGAATACTTACGTGCGCCAGTTGTAAAATCTTTCGAATATTTGGTGGTCCTCAAATAGTAAGTGGTCCCCCTAGGTAGTTAGTAGTTATTGAAGTAGTTAATGAGTGGGGGATGAAATGGGGGATTGTTTTGGGGGGATAGCTAGGTACTCCCTTTATTTAATTGGCTAAGATAGAATTTTTAACATAACTTAATTAAACACTATAAGTAGCTCGTGTAGGATTAAATCTTAATCGGTACTAAGGAGTTTATGTTCGATTGTCTTAATTCTTATATAATAACTAGAGAGAATTAATTTGGTGGTAAATATGTCTTAAGATTCGGATAATAAAAAACTAAATGAGGTGATCTTAATCCTCGTTAAAAAATATTCAGAAGGATTAAATAACTAAGAAAGTTGAAAAAACTTAAGGAGACTTAAAAAGACTTGATTTCTCTTGCCTAACACCCACTAAATAGCAAAGATGTAACATTGAAAAACCAAATCAAGCAACAATAATTTGATAATAATGACTAAAAATTCAAAGTTCACTCTACTCTTTGTCTACGTATTAAATCTCTTTAGAAGTTCGAATTTCAATAAGAGTCGAATTGGAGATTTATCGGATCCAAATCCGCTGTTATTCTAGGGAGAATAGCAGTGTGGTGCTCTCCATTTTTGTGTCTATCTCTCTCTTATAAAAAGGAGGAGAGAGAAATAGAAGAGAGAGAAAAGAGAGAGAAAGAAGAGAGAGATAGAGAGAAGAGCACGAATAGCAGCGGTTTTGAATAGCAGCAGATCTCATTCCAAATTTATCTGGGTCAAGAAAATTTCTTCCCAGGACCCAAAATGAGTCATGTAAGAAATTAGTGGAAAGCCCCAAAAAAAACACCGTTATGTTGTCTTCTAGTTCTGTCATGTTAAATTCTGAAAATTAATATATATATATATAGAGTAAGGCTACGCTACTTCACGAATTAAACATGTTGTTTTAATTCGCGCTCATATCTCTAGTTTCGAAGTCCAAATAGCCGATCCAAATCGTTAGATGTTTAATCTATATTAAAATGTGCTTGGAGACCAAATTTTACATTTTTTTGGAATTTTTTACTATTTATTAAAATGGTTTGAAAATCGCTGTTTTTTAATGGTGCAGAATTTTAATAAAAACAACAATTTTCAAACCATCTTAATAAATAGTAAAAAAATTCCAAAAAATGTAAAATTTGGTCTCCAAGCACATTTTAATATAGATTAAACATCTAATGGTTTGGATCGGCTATTTGGACTTCGAAACTAGAGATATGAGTGCGAATTAAAACAACATGTTTAATTCGCGAAGTAGCGTAGCCTTACTCTATATATATATATAGGGTCTGTCTAAATTGCTGCTGGCAGCATTTCAGCAGAGGTGCTGCCGGGGCTATATTTAGCCGTGTAATGTCCAAACAACAAATCCAAACCGTTAGATGTTTAATCTATATTATAATCTACTTGGAGACCAAATTTTACATTTTTTGGAATTTTTTTACTATATATTAAGCTGGTTTGAAAACCGCTGATTTCAGTAAATTTCTGCAGCATTGAAATCAGCGGTTTTCAAACCAGCTTAATATATAGTAAAAAAATTCAAAAAAATGTAAAATTTGGTCTCCAAGTAGATTATAATATAGATTAAATATCTAACGGTTTGGATTTGTTGTTTGGACATCACAAAACAGAAAAATGGGCGGCAGCACCGCCGGCAGAAATGCTGCCGGCAGCAAATTAGCTACAGCCTATATATATATATATATATATATATATATATATTAATCTGAATCATTCAGAATCTATCACACAGCTTCAATTATATCTTAATCGTTTTAATATATTAGATTGATATAAAGAAAAAAATTGAAGCCGTCTGATAAATTTTGAACGATTTTAATAAAAAAAAAAGATTTGGATCCTTATCTTGCTGGAGCGATGCGTACATGCACTAAGCCGGTAAGAAAAGGTTTGACTTGACTGGATCAGAGTCAAAATATTACCATAAAATAACTGAAATTATAAAGTAAAATGAATAAAAAAATGAAGCGCTGATTAAAGAAGATATTTTACAGATTAACATTCATCCCCATTTATGCCCGGGGAACATCCAGGTCTGGGAAGCCATCGCTTTGTAGAACATACAGTGTGTACCAGTATAGAAGTAGAGAGATTCAGAAATACATTCTTAGACATCTGTTTGTTCATGAATGACTGATATTTATAGAAGAAATTAACTATTCTAACTAAGGTTTACAACAGCTAACTATGATTGTAACATAATTCTGTTATCAGTCTTGTTGAGGAAGAGTATCCAGTATGTTCCGCAGCTTTATTTTCCAGTGGCTCGAAACTGGATTTGTCCAGGGTTTTCATAACACTGGTGAGATTTGGCCCGTTCAAAGGTTTTCGGGATTGGCACTTGGTTGGACCTGCTGTAAAAAATGCTATGACCGATCGAACAATACGGTATTCAGCGCCACGGGATATCAAAGAAAACTTCTATAAGGGGACACGTGGTGCGGCGTGGGCTTGCCAATCAGCAGGGACAAATGTACTGAACTGGAGAAATGGAGGGGATGTTGACCGTTGAGGAAAAGGCCAAAGCTCATCTTATCAACTTCGTATATGAAGCGGGAATGATTTATGACCCCTTGATACAATCGACTCTCAAAATCCACAAATAAAGAGAAAATGCCACCGCCATGGTTTCCCAGTGCTAATCTTACAAGCACCAAACTCCCCTTTCCTCTGAATTCTAAAGTAAAATGCTTAGCTCGGAGGACACTGCGATCGGGTTTTGTGATCAATTGTGCATCAAATTCAGGCAACACATCACAAAGTGGCAAAGCCGGGCTGAATGTCGGTTCACCAATTGTTATTATCGAGGCCCCACCGGCTCTGAAGACCGCTACACCGATGCCATCTTTGCGGGCAAACACCGGTCAAGTCAAGGCCGGTGATGTAGGAAGGTCAGTTTCATTTGATTTTTTCTTTGCAAATTTTCGCATTGTCATGCAGTTCCTGATGTAAAAGTTAAATTATTGTAGGTTAATTAAGCTAATTTGTATCTTATAATTACAGAGTTGTGGCAAGAAAGCCGAAGGATGTATGGGCAGTTCGTCTAGCAATAGGAACTTACCTTCTCGATGGCAAATATTTCAGACCTTTTGATGAAGAAGAATAAGAAACGAAAACCAATTAGAAATATCATTATTATCTTGAAAATGGATGCCTTAGTTGATAAGAGATAGGTGCTAAAGAAATTGTTTTTTTTTTTTTACTTGGGAACAGAATATATTTCTTGTTAAATTAATTTGATTTGGTAAGTTTTGGGTTTTAATACTGTTAAATTCAGCAATTTCATACATATTTGTGAACTTTTCATAAATCCAATTTTTTTTGCTTAACTGCATGCTAGGTTCCAATTCATTCAAAGTTCAAACTGATGTCATGGATTACATTGTTACATTATAAGGGTACATAAATTGGGAAAGTAAATCCAGTAATTGAAACTTCCCCTTCTGGTCCTATTAGCCAAAATGTTGGCATGATCGATAATTCAGAACCCTTGGCCTTGATTTATATTTCTAAATATTTTTTATTCATTTTTCACATATTTATAAACAATACAAAATTCTAAAATAAAATTTTATCCATTTTTCACGAGATCAATGGGTAAAAGATGAATGATAAAATGCCCTGGATGCGCCCCGGCATATTTTACTTCATTCATTATCATCCTATTGATCTTGTGAAAGATGAATACAAACCAGTGCCGGTCGATTAGTCGTTGGCAGTGACTAAATCATTATAAATTTTCCGACTAATTGATTGATTATTCTCGATTATTTCTGATTAATCGCTTGACTGTACCCTTTCTGTCTGACGAACGCATACCATTATTTACAACACTGAATTACAAACTATCTTAGAATTTTGTTTAGCTACATCAACAACTTGATTCTACGTAACACAAATATTTATAAGTTTGTAATTTTGTATTGTATTGCGTCTCACATGACACCAACGCCCGGGCCAAATTAAATTTGAATAAAAAATTATAGGCATCGTAGATAATTTAATTTCGTGTTGCAGTAAAGACTCGTGTCTTTATGAAGAGTGAAGATCAACCAATATTGGCAATATATTTTTGTTTATAAATAGATTTCAATACACTCTAATGATTTTTAAAAATTACTTTTGAGAATTAAACAATACATCTTTCTATAGAGAGACGAAAACTTATAACACTACACTTATTTACAGTTTTTTTAACATTGTTAATTTAGTTTAATTTTTAATATATCCCAAGATAAATAGATACACACTCACGAGAAAGGGGCAGTACGTAGAGCCTTGCAACTCCCCCTATAAGGTGCACACAATTTATAAGAAGGCCGCGAAGTTGTTTTTGCTATTTGCATCAACTTTAACACGCAACTATGTATGCACTACAGTTTTGAAGTTTTGAAGTGCAACGAACATCTCCAGTTCCGAATAAATGGCCTCTTTTTAAGTGGCCCAATTAGGATAAACCTTGCCGACAGAGAATTCAGATCCAGTGTAATAGCTGATCGTGTAGAATGAGATCTGAGTGTCAGTTTTAATCTGGCACGAATCTCATCACGAACATCCTATATCTAAATAGGCATTGTATTATTTTTGGTCCGGCTAAGGGCATTGCACTCAGTCCGGTACCTGAGGGGATACGGACTCGCCGAAAGGTCGGTCCCTTTTCTAATTTAGCAGCTGTCAGTGAGTGAAAAGAGAGAAACCTAACGTGGCCTTCCCATGATAGTCAATAATTTCTCCTTTCTTCATCTCGAAGGAGCTTTGCCACCTTTTGTCGTTACTTCAGGCGAGATCTGTGTTTCTCTATTTTAAGACGATCGTTCTAGTTCAAATTACAGGACATACATCTCCGGGGACTTCTTGGCTGGATTACGGAGATCTTGCTTTATTTGAAAGGTATGATATTTATCTCTCTCCTTCTGTCCGAGATTACAAAGATTTTTTTTTTCTGATTTGCAAGGAATTTTGTATTAGGAGGTTTTTAATTCTCTCGTTCCTTGAGCTGCAAATTATGATCTGGATTGTTTTTTCAATGTTCTATACAGATTTGCATGAACTCAATCAAACTTGTTCTGTTTCTTAAAAACAATTCTAGTTGCTTCCTAGTTTTGATAGAAGTAGCTCATTTAAATTATTTTGATTGCTAAGTATCTTATGATGATTGAGCTGAGAAAAGCCCGCTTTTGTATCTTTATTGAGTATATTAATTGCGTTCTCTTTGGCAAATAAGTGCGATTTATATGAAATTTTTGGAGAGCGAACCGAATTCGCTGAAGCTGAAGGACTAATGCATTACTCTCATGAATTTTTTTTTTGAGGGTAAAATGGCAACGTGCCATTTTACGTTTATTATCTCTAGGCCCATAAAATTCCCAGCTTTTGTTTTGTTTTGTTTTTTTCAAATTAACATAACAAGTCGGCACTATAATACATAAGACAAAAAAGGGAAATTTTTTTTTATCTATGATGCTGGCCATACCACTGGATGGGTGCATACCTGTCAATGAATTGATCGCTGTGATTATATTTAAATAGATTTGGCATGTCATTTTGGTCCTTAGAAAATATAATTTAGCTGGTAGCAGAATAGTTCTTTGCTGGACACCCCATGCCGGATATTTGTTTTTCATATTCATAGATATCGGTAAACTAAGATGATTATTTTGTTCGAACAGATACCAGGTTATAAATGGAGGAAGAAAACAAACTCAAAGAGGAGACCAAAGAGGTACTTCATCTAAAAGTCAAGAGCACTGAAAAGGTTTCAGATGCTGAAGATGAGAAAAAGGAGATAGAGATTGAAATACATGCAAAAACATTGGAAAAAGAGAAGAAAGATAAAGAGGAAAAGAAAAAAGAGACAGACAAATCGCCTAAGCAGAAGGAAAAGAAGAAAGAAAAAGATGCTGTACTGGAGGCTGGAAAGAAAGAAGGTGAGAAAGAGGGAACACGTAAGGAGGAGAAGAAAGATGAGGAAAAAAAAGTGAATTCAGAGGAGGAGAAGAAAGAAAAGAAGAAAAATAAAGAGAAGGATGGAGAGGAGAAGAAGAAAAACAAGGAAAAGGAAGTGAAATTAGAGGATGAGAAGAAAGATAAAGAGAAGGATGGGGAGGAAAAGAAGAAAAATAAGGAAAAGGAAGTGAAATCAGAGGATGAGAAGAAAGATAAAGAAAAGGGTGGGGATGAGAAAAAGAAAGAGAAGAAAAAAGATAAAGAAAATAACAAGGATGAGAAGGGCAAAGAAAAGAAGAAGGAAAAGAGCAAAGATAAGAACGAAGAAAAGAGTGAGAAAATTAAAGATGTGGACACATTGAAGAAAAAGTTAGGAAAGATCAATGGAAAGATCGAGGAGCTGCTGGCGAAGAAGGAAGATATACTGAAACAGATTGAAGAGTTCCAACAGAAAGAGGGAGGTAAACCCACAGAAGAAGAATTGCAACAGAAAGAGAGAGCAATACCCAAAGAAGAGAAGAAGGAAGAGATACTGAAACAAATTGAAGAGTTCCAACAGAGAGAGGCAGGAAACCCCAGAGAAGAAGAGTTGCAACAGAAAGAGGGAGAAATACCCAAAGAAGAGGCCGTTGCTTGATTGATCGTGAGATATTGATCTTTGGTACAAAGGGCTGCTCTGTGTAGTTATGTTGATCCTTATTGTACTGTTTGTGTTACGTTTTTTATTTTTTACTTTGCCGGGAGAACTACTGTGCTCTTGTATCAGGAGTCCCTTGAGGACAGCCAAACCAAAAAAATAAAGAATAACTACAGAAATAAAAGTTTAGTTGTTGCAGTTCACCTATACTTGTGCGCCCATGTTGATGTTCTTATTTTTTGTATCCTCAACCCTCTTATTATTTTTTGCATCCTCAACCCTCTTATTATTTTTTGTATCCTCAACCCTCGTGTATGAATTACAACAGTGATATAGTAAATGCAATGCCATTATCAGCCTTTTCACATGATTTGTTGATTTCTCAGCTAGTTGCCGAAGCCTCCAAATACTTCTCAACATGGTCCAAACCACATAACTCCTTGACCACAGACATGGTTGCAGGGACTGGCAATTGGAATTCCAAAGGAGAATCTTTGGAACCCGTGAGAGAAAACAACTGTACTCTTGCAGCTTTTATTGCATCTCTTGTTGCACTATGCACAGATGATGCAAGGAGTAGAGGTGGTTCTCCAGAGGCTGTAAGAAAATACTGATATTAGTATGTTAAACATAACTGAGAACTGCAATCTGGCCAGTTTGTATCAGTACAGGTACAGACAGATGTGCCTTCTTTTACATCCCCAATGAAGTTGAAGAAAACATGGCATGCCATAAACAGATCCAAGCCATAAAATCCCATAAAAAAAATTCCCATTTCCCCAAAAGATTAAATAATTTTTTCAAACATATAAAAAGTATTTAAATAACGAATCAGTGCAGACTTAAGATTGATTCGGTTTGTACCAATTATAAACCAAAAGATCAGATAACTGAATATTTACAACAAAGAGTACTTAAGGTTTAGTTAAATGACATAGAGAGACATAAGTTACCTTTTGAAGAGAGCACCCGGTTTTTATGATGTCCACTGTTAACCAACTCCACATTGAACTGTTTAGGTATTGTGTCAACAGTTGGAATCTTATATGTCCAGGTACCATCTGAAGTAACCATCCCATCCGAGTTGGTCATGTATTCTTCTAACATGAAGTAACCAATCCCTTGGACAAAGGCACCTTCAACCTAAAAAGAGCAAAACAAGTTTAGAATGGCAACTGCAACATAAAACCTAAATCTGAAGAACAGCTTTTACTGATCTTTTCTCTTAGTGAAACTTTGTCAAGTACAGCAGACCTGTCCTAAATCTATAGCAGGATTTAAGCTCTGACCGCAATCATAGATAAGGTCACTTCGCAATATAGTAGTGGCTCCTGTGAGAATATTAACCTCCACCTACAAATCCAAGTAATTTTGATAATTTCAATCAATTTGCATCGCAACTAACAGTTCAATTATAATACTTCTTATGTTGAATTTGGTGCTAGTGAGAAGACGAACATATTTGGTTAGTTATAACTATTTTTTGTTTTAACATCTATGCTATATGGGACTTGTGATTGTTACTATTGCTACATGAAGCTCAAAGCTTTAAAGATAATTTCAACAGAAATAACCACTAAACAAGACAAAGGTGATGGTACTAGGCAGTTCTACTAAACAGGTCAAGCTGGAGAAATACCAATTTACTGAAAGGATATGAATGGAGAAAAATACCTCACTTACTGCAGCCCCATAGTTAAGATAGGACATGGAAGCCATGGAAGGGACCCAATATGCACTCGCTGATAAGTTCACATTTGCCATAGATGCCTAAGTAGAAGTTTAGGTGGTCAGTGCAAAAAACAAAACACTGTATTATTAATACCAAAACTTACTGTTGGGTGCATGTTCTCCTTTCTGGTTTTTGTTTTGTTGGATTGTATAGTGCCCTATTGCACGCTGATGTACACTAAAGTTTAGACAGCCGAGTCTCAGTTGTGCCTTCACAGCTAAGTCTTAGTTGCTACCAAAGTATGTAATGACAGTGTGCATGGTACTCCCAGTATGAGAGAGCCTTAAAATGCAAATATGATGGCCAGTGGCCACAAATTTAGTTCAAACCTGTTTAATTAAAGCATTCCAAGTGAGTGAGCTGTTTTGTGACTCCACACTTTCTTTAATTGGCTTCAGCCTTTCGACAAGAATGCCACAAGAAAGCCTAACAGCCTCACAGCTAGACTCTGATGTGGTACTGCCAGTAGTCCACCCACCCTGTATCATGCTCAGTGTGTCAGCTTGAATAACTCTTATCTTCTCCAAAAGACCATCTCCAGTAAACCCAAGTCGGCCTAGACCAAATGCCGTCATTTGTTTCACTTTGGTCCATAGTCCTTGCCCCAACTCAATCCCTCCTACTTCAACCACAACTGATCCATCATTAAGCACTGACACCTTACCAGGGGTGGGTCTAAGCATCACACCATGCACTATTGGTACACAAGCAGTACCACGTTTCCTCCATATGTTGCTTCTATTGAAGGATTGAACCGCCTCTACTCGATCTCCATATTGGGTAGTGGAAACCAATTTTGAAATAAGTGAAGGAAGAGTGTACTCAGATGGATCCTCTACAATACCTTTGTAAAACAAAGAGAGGCTTTCGTAGCTATGGAGGTTCTTTTCTCTTATTAAACTGACATCAAGGGAGAGAAATGAAGCCACACTCTCTATAACAGCTTCAGCAATGTAAGACCCTTGTACCTCTCCTGGGGCCCGCATGGCTGACTTGGTAGACAAGTTGGTTTTGCAAACTTTTATGTCAAAAGATAAGGCACCCCAATTATACTTCTTTAGAGGTCCAACTAGGTTATGGGGAATAATTAATGATACATCTTGGGTCGCACCTGCATTAATTAGGATGTCTAGATGCAAGGCTGTGATTTTACCATCAAATTTAAAACCAACAGAATAGGTCACTTTCATGGGATGCCTGCCTCCTGATATTATCATATCAGTCTTTCGGTCAAGGTACATCCTGACAGGTCGACGCAACTTATGGGCAGCAAGTGCACAAGCAGCTGCCACCTGCAACACCACAAAGACCGAAATTTGAATATACTAAATGAATTTTACTTAATAAATAAAAAAGAGCCAAATAATGCCTGTCAAATACAAGTTTCGTGAAGGAAAAGATACCGGTTAGAAACTCTGAATGAAGAAAAATATCTTACTGATACAGGCAAGTATATGCCAGGCTGTACTGTGCCTGACACCAGTGGAACAACAGACCAACCTAAGTCCACAAAACTTGGTGACGATAACATTAGGCCTTTTGCAAATCAAACCTCACAGTTCATAGGGAAATAACTCGTGTATGCAAAGAACAACAAAATAATTGGTTTATTTGAAAGTTTCAACTCAAACAATACAAATGGAAAATCTACCAATCAATAAATATCTAAATTGTACCCAAATATTTCCCAGAAACTTGATACAAAATTTTAATATGAAGAATTTTATTTTTATTTTCTATGAATCATTACTTGTTTCTTCCAGAATTAGGACCTGAAACACTGTTATAAGAAATTAGGACCTGAATCATTACTTGTTAAAGGCATGAAGAATTATTCCGGAAGCTCTCTTCTTCCACCTTATTCTGGAAGAAGATGGAAGTACCAAACAGGACCTAAAGTATTCTAGGTATTAAATGTGCTTGAGTGGTGTTTCATGCCTTTTGCAAGTAAAAGATGAAATATTTAGTGTTATTTACAACAACACTTGGCATTAGTTTGTGAAACTTACAGGCAATGCTCTAACAGCTTTTCCACCAAAGCCTCCACCAACTCTTCTAGTAATAACACGCACGCTATTACATGGGATGCCAAGGCATTTGGCTATCACATTTTGTGCAGTCTCAGGGGTTTGACTTGAAGTGTATACCACCATGGAGTTGTCTTCATCAGGTACTGCCAGTGCAGTCTGCATCTCCATGTAAAACCAGTACTGTGAGCTCAGAGTAACCTGGAAAAGATAGTTACATGCCGGCTTAAATTTGCACAGTTAGAGAATGAATAATGCTGTCAATGAAGCTGAAGTTTTTAAATAATAAATGTATCCAGAGTGATAATGGTCTTAAACAGAAAGATCACAGAAGTTCTCCATCTAAGATATATCTAAATAAGAAGCACGCTCAACAAAAACCTAAAAAGAATAATCAAAAGCCAATCAATGTAACTAAATTCTTCTCAGTGCTCGTCTATTGCAACAAGTGTATATACCTCAGATGATATGATTTTGTGATCAGCTTCTTCCATTCCTTTAGAGAAATCACCAGTTTGTTGAGGATACAGGAATGGAGGGACCTCAAAATAACTGGATCTTTCTACTGCCTCTTCCAATGTTAAAATTGGTGCTTCCAAGTTCTCAGTACTGTAACTAACAATTGCATGCCTTGCTGCCATGTTTGCCAATGTTTGTGTCTGTGCGACCTATTCAAAAGAAAACTTAGCTAGTTAAGGGCAAATTTGGTCAGATACATAGAGAATGTAAGATCTTTTTTTGCAAAGTAGCACATTCCTGTTGAGTGGTTGAATTGTTGAAAAATGTGCAACAGAATCTCACTTTTAAAAAGGTAAAATTAAAAAGTGATATGCTATCCAAAAGTAAGACGATTGCCATTTTTATTTCAAACAGGAAAAACAGGAACAATAAAAAGTGTTTAAAATCTTGAAATATCATTTAATTTAGAAACATCCTTTTAAAATTGTAATGATTCCATTTCTAATAATATTAAAAAAAATGAAAAAGCTTCACAAGAGTAGATACCACAAGAGAAATTGGTTGGCCGGCATACTCAGCAACCGAATCAGCAAAGAGTGGTTCTGAACCAAAAATAGTGCTTGCTCCTACATTACTACCCTCTTTTGGAATATCACTTGCAGATACAACAGATACGACTTTATGTGCCGAAGAAGAGAGCCTGACGTCTTTTACGTGGGCTAAAGGCTTTGTGCTATAAATAAATGCACCATAAAGACAGTCTCTCGGTGAAGGGATGTCATCAACGTACACTGCTTCACCTACATCAATCAATTTTCCATTATAATGGGCGTAACAAACTTTATAAAGACCACAGACTGTTTCACCTATGTTGAGTGGTTTTCCATTTATTTTGATGTAATAATGTCAAGTTCTTCCCTTCTGAAATACAAAATGATTAAATTTTTAAATATAGAAAATTATCAAAGAGTTCTTGTATTAACAAATCTAGAAAAAATTGTACAATTTAATTCCATGAATACATACCAGAAGCTTGCATTTCAGCTCCAATTTTCTTAGTTGCTGCACCAACAGGAAGATGCTCAATGCTAAGTTCGACCTTTTGATTTGAAGATAGAAGCATCTGATATTCTTCATGTACATTCCCATTTATTGATCCTTCACTAAATGAATATTTGGTACCTCTTTCAACACCCACACAACCATTTTCTCCAGGCGCAATTAACCCCTTAGTAACAGGAGAAAGAAACTTAAAAAGAAAAGAAACGGCTAGGCTTATCCTATAAGCAGCATGCCTAGTGCCTTCTTTCACTACCAGAGTTTCTCTAAGAATTCTAACTGCCTCCAGGAGAGCTAATGTACTGACAGTTTTACCCTTCAGGAAATCCTCAACCTTCCTAGCCCTGATTGCATGCTCTGTTCCATATGCACCAAAAGCTAACAGTACATTATCCAAAATGACATCTCCTGTTTTCTCATTTATCACAGTCTGTGCTAAGAAAGATGCATTGACAGATGCCACTGCATTACCCAAAGGCCTTGATGCTGCTCTGTATGTTTGAAACAAAACACTGCAAGAAGAAACCCAAGAAGGGATGTAAATGCTCAAGAGAAGAATTTTGTTAGTACATGGAGGCATATGTAAGAATTCCTCAAGTGTTAGACTTAGCCTCTCTGAGCCCAACAGAATACTCACAGTTGAGGCAGTACCGAGAAGTATTGTGGCAATGTCAGACTCAAACTGATCTCTTTGTGCCATGACTAAATTCCCACCTATACTCGCCATATTTTGGATAAACTTTGACGCCACTGTTTCCATGTGATCTGCTAGCTTAGCAAATACCCTGCTTTTGCTTTCTTCCCTTAGTAATTCAATAACCCTAGAAATTGTAATTGCTGCTCCAATTTCAATGCCATTGGTATCTCTTCTAATGATATTCAACTCTGTGACCCCTCTTAAATCAATGTAATGGTCATGGCAATCTTGTTCCCGGTAAACACCAGAAGAGGTGTTACCAGAAATTAGTTTTACACGATTTGTACTTAGCGATTCAGAATTGAGCAGATTACACAGCTCTTCTATGCTTTGGGGGCAGTGCCACCTGCCCCCAGCAAGAGATTGACAAGCCACAGAGGATTTGATCTCAGTTTTCAGAAACTCAGGGAAACTGCTAAGCCCCTCAGAAGAATAAAAGGGCAATTCGGTAAAAACATCACCACTATCCCCTTTCTTCTGAAATGAATTGAAACCTAAATCTTCTATATCAGCATCTGCAGCAAAGCTCTTGCAAGCATCGACAATGGGCCGGTAGCCAGTACATCGGCACAAATTACCTGAAATAGCCCTCTCTGCCTCAGAAACCGTGATCTTAGAGAATCCATCTCTCGGTTTCGGCCTACTATTGTCTTTATCTGCATTGACGAGGGAAGAGAAAAGAGACATGCACATGCCAGGAGTACAGAACCCACACTGAGAAGCGTGAAACCCGGCAAACCTCTGGTGAATTGCATGGTAGCCATCTTTGGTATTGCCCAGCCCCTCAGTAGTTGTAACTGAACAATGGTTTATGCTGGCAAGCAGTGTCAGGCACGAGCTCACAGAGAAATCGCTCACTTGATTGGTTACTGGATCAAATTTTGATAGGAGAACAACACAAGCTCCGCAACCCCCTAAATTGGAAAGTGAAAAAAAGACTTGAATCTTATACATTTTAAAATGAGAATAATAGAGTATACTCTTTTAAGTCCTGCGAAATTGCAAAACCTTCCAACCAATAAAAAAAGATAAAGAATATCACAGATATAGAAATCAAAACGCAAACAAAAACAAAAAGAAAAATGAGCTCGAATGAACTAATGTTTAAAAGTTGCATTGGCCCAATTCTAATAAACTTAAATCCTTACTAAGTAACAAAAGTATATCAAACCTTCGCCGCATCCAAGCTTGGGTCCCTTGAACCGAGTCTGCGTTCTCAAAAACTCAAGCAAAGTCATCGACGGGTCCGAGTCAGACACCTCAAACCTCTCGCCATTAATGGCGAAAACCAAGCCTCTATGCATCTTTACTAACTTCCTCTCTTCCGTCCTCTCTTCTTCCGTGTAAAACCACAACTGAACTCTTCAGATGTGTCCTGTGGTCCCTTTGGGATCGGATTCATCGGATCTTGCTTCTGGTAGAGATTTCTATATAATCTTATTCAAAACGACAAAAGAGTGAAGACTGAAGTGTATCGTAACTCGCAAGTTGAGACGAATAAGGAAAGCACTTCGAAAAGATAAAGCCGCAATCAATGTAGATCCAGTGCTTCCTTATTAGTAGTATATTATATGTAGCGAGTGTTTCGCGAAACTTCGGGCCTCACTGTCGCTTATATCACATTGCTGCTCGGCAACACCAACACCATAAATTATGTTAGCTTTTTTATTCCTTTAATTTTTTAAAGCAGATTTTTAAGCGAAATAAAGTTATTTTCATTAGTTTCTATTTAAAATCTTAATAAAGATACCTTCGTTTCTAAATTAAACATACTTATCTTTTACTTGTGAATTAGATCTATAAAAAATAAGTAAATAACTAATGGTAGATACTTCTTTGTACAGTCTGAAATGAAGAATTTAGAATGTCAATTTTTTTATTTGATCCAATAAATTATTTTTTATTTATCAGATTCATATAAACTAATTTTAGAAAATTGAATAGAAAATTTATGATCCATAATGAATCAAAATTAAGTCAAAAGAGTTGAAAACAAAACAATATGAAGTTAGTGAAAAATATAACTATTTGGAGGATAATTCTCGCAATATTAAACTAACTTATTTTTTTCAGTTCATATGACAATAATATTGTAAATATTGTTTATTCAAATCTTTATTTGATCTAACTCAATTTATTCACATCCATTCAAGAATTACAATGTGCTTATTCAGATTGTCAGCGTTATATATTTGTTTCTTTTATGTAGTTATGTAAATAAACTCTGAATTATAATATTAAGTTTGAAAGTCAGGAACAATTCAATGAATATAAAGTTGTGATTCAAATATAATTCAAAAGTAATTTGTTCCTTTATGATGCAAATGATGGATCAAAATGATACTTTAAACAAATAAAAATGAAATATAAATTTGCAAATAATCTGAAAAATAAATAGAATATTATTCGTAAAATTTACAAATAATTTGTATTAAATACGCATATTATTCCCAACATTATTAGAAAACCCAGTGACAGATTTGATGAGTGGCCTCACAGAATACTACATGCCACTCCTCACGACTGACTTGTACAGACTACGTTGACTAGGAGGAATTAATTGGCCCATAATTGAGTAAAGAATTCGCTTCACGTGCTGATTGCTGAAAGCCTGAAACAGAGATTCGCTAAAATTTATTTTGTCTGCCCAAACTTCAAATTGGACCCTCAATTTTCCTTGATTTGCGTTATTTACAACATAGACTTGACTCATGAGACTTTCCTTTTTCTTTCTCTAATATTAATATTAATCGAGCACTCCATTTTTTTTCAATGTTTTTTGCGCCTTCATTCCTTGCGATTGCTCTCTCGTATTAAAACTTGTTTTTTTTTTCTTTTCCTTTTAAAAATAGCACATTCATATATTCTGTTTTGAAATAAGGGGGAATTTTATGTATACCTCTCAACAACTTCAAAATTACATATTCCTTCCTCTAAACTTCATAATATCATACTAGTAATCGTGCCCGTGCACAACAACGGGAGTAAATTATGTAGTAGAAAACATTAAGCTTCTTAATAAGGAGGAGAGATAATTTAAATCAAATTTGTAGAGAAAAATATTTAAATACTATATTTATCTACAAAATAACACATGTGAACTCTAGTGTAGTGGTAATAATTTTGGCACCAACAAAACCCAACTGGGTTCGAATCCCGCCTTCAGCAGAAAAAAAGAAAAATGGTGCGCGGTGCACAGGCTCGGTCCGCAGGTGCCGTGCGTGGTTCAGAGGCGCGGTCCACGGGTGTGGCGCAGCACTGGGATCATATGCGGCGCGACCAATGCATACTTAAGTGTTGAAGCTCATAATTTGGAAAATTCATCTATGTGCGATCTGGAAATTCAACGGCTGAGCATCATTCCGAAAAAAAAATAGTAAATCAGGACCATTGCAGGATCTAGACATTAAGCTCCTTAATAAGGAGGAGAGATTTATAGGGGTGAAAACGGAGCGGATATGGAGCAGATAGTGTTGATACCATATCCGCATCCGTCGGATAATGAGCGAATACGAATACAAATACGGATAGTAAACGGATGTCAAAATTTAAAACCAAATCCGCCTTAAACGGATACGGATACGGAGCGGATAATCTACGAATACGGATTCGAATACGAAACAAATAATTATCGGATAATTGAGTTATATAAACTTTAAGAAAAAAAATCACAAAATTAAATAAAAAGAAACATAATTATGCAAATATTAAAGAAATAAAATAATGAAACATATTTATGCAAATATTAAAAAAATGAAACATATTTATGCAAATATTTAAGAAATAAAACAAATATTAATGAAACAAATATTAAAGAAATGAAATATATTTGTGCGGGTGAAAACGGGACATGGCCACGTGGGCTTGTGGCTCCCCAGGCTCCAGCGCACATGGAGCGTAATACCGGATGTGTATTGTGGATTAGTCCCACAATCAACATTGAAGTCAATTTGAAGCCGATTGCCTATATATAATACTGCAGTTTGGATAAAGTAATTAAAGTTGAGAAGCGGAAAGAGCAGTGAAGCAGCAGAGAAATTTCGATGAGGGTGCGATCCGATTCGGATATCCGATCCATTTAACCTTTGAGAAAATTATCCGTATCTGAATCCGGTTGTTGTGTGTCTATTCAACAAATTATTATCGGGATCCGAATCCAGCCATTATCCGCTCCGTTTAATTCGGATCTGGTTGAATATTATCCGGATCCAGATCTAGACCGGATATGGAGCCCCATTTGTTTAATTCGGATCCGTTTAATCTTTGAGAAAATTGTCCATTATCCGAATTCGGTTGTTCTGTGCCTATTCAACAAATTATCCGGATTCGGATCTGGTTGAATATTATCCGGATCCGAAAGATTCGGATCTAGACCGGATACGGAGCCCCATTTGTTTAATTCGAATCCGTTTAACCTTTGAGAAAATTATCCGGATCCGAATCCGGCCATTATCCGCTCTGTTTAATTCAAATTCGGATCTGGTTGAATATTATCCAGATCCGAAGGATTCGGATCTAGACCGGATATGGAGCCCATTTGTTTAATTCGGATTCAAATCTGGACTGGATACAGAGCCGATTCCAGCTCTGTTTTCACCCCTACATATTTATCATTCTAAATTTAAAAAACTCACAATTTTATTGTTTTTTTTAATCAAAACTCATTTTAAATTTATAAAGTAACTATTTAATGTTTTATTAAAAATATATATATATATAGGATATTTAAGAAAAATATTATTCTTCTAATTGGTCAGTTTTAGAAAGCAAATAAGTCATTTCTCTACTTCTGATGTACACACAAGTATATACCTAAATATCACCATGCATACATCAAAAGTAGACAAATTAATTATTTGCTCTTGAAAACCGACCAATTAGAATGTCAATTTTCTTAAATAGGCCACATATTTTTTTTAAAAGGATATTTTTATATATTTTTAATAAGAATAGAATGAGTATTTTATAATTTGAAATGAGTTTTAATAAGAAAAGACAATAAAATAAATAAATTTGTGAGTTTCTTAAATTTAGAAGGGTAGATACGATATTATGAATTTTAGAGGAAAACTTACGTAATTTCAAATTTTTTGAGAGGTACATGAAATTCTCCCTGAAAATACAGATTTGGACATAATCACTCGACTATTTTCAAAATAAAAATAAAAGATAAGCTTTTAACCTTTAATAAAAATGAACTTTCATTGGAATTTTGAAAATACAACTTTTAAAATGTTATTTTTAGTTACTAGATCAATTTTTTTTCTCCTCTTCGTATTAAAATTGTTACTTCATTAATGTAGAGTGAGAATTAGGAATCTGCCTTCTTTCTTTCTTTTCGTGTATCGCAATTGTAAACCAACTACAATATTAACATAATACTTCAAGAGGAATTTACTTACACCGTTTTTCGATAACACCGTATTACATTATATATTTTTAAAATCCAAACAGTCAATCTAAACCGTTCAACATGATTGATATATTAAAATGTGCTTGTAGATCGAATTTTACATTTTTTTTTTACATTTTTTTTTACTATTTATTAAGATGGGTACAAAAACTCAACAGTACGAAAACAACGATATTGTAAAATACTTTATAAATAGTAAAATAATTCAAAAAATGTAGGAAATTTATTTCAGGCTAACTAACCACCAAAAATTTGATCTGCAAGTACATTTTAATATATCCATCATATTGAACGATTTGAATTGGCTGTTTGAATTTTGAAAACTTAAAAATTATAAGGTGTAATTGGGTGTCAGCAAAACCGTTGTAAGCGGATCCCTCCTCTAATAGGTTTAAATTAGTTCCATTAAAATTTACAAGTAATTTGCAAGACTTATATATTGAGTATAAAAATATTTAACAAAATTAAATTTTCAAGATTAATTATATGAATACAAATAATTTTTGACGAATAATTTTTTACTAAAAGCTTATCCTTTATGATTTCAAGAATGAAGTTGCTCTAAAAGCGTGTAGTTAAGGTTGCCTTGTGCTAACTCTCCCGCAACTTTTATTAATGGTAAATATAAAAAAAATAAAAATGGGAGAGAATTTACGAAAATGTTAAAAATAGAAAGACAACTATTTGGTATGATTTCAAGATGGAGTTCCCGACCCGAAAAAATAAATCACTCCAGAAATATCTAACAGAGTGGAGGAAGTTAAATTTTGTTTTAGATTTATGATTTTGATTTATGTGATGCTGTGTTATGTTATGTTCATGTATATCAAACTAGTTATGTTATGTTAGGTTATACTATGTTATGCTATGGTCATATACTTCGGACTTATTATGTTATTTTAATATAATTCATATTTTTTTATGTTATGTTTGTAACTAAAGATATTACTTGTTATGTAATTATATTTTTTTATTTGATATTATGTTATGTTTAAATTCACGGGTAACAACTAATTTTAGTTTCTATAAGTTTTTTATAATTATATGTTTGTAGCTCTCATTTATCTTTTTATTTATTCTTTTTTGAATAGTTAAACTATCTAGTTATTTATATTTTTTTTCCAGCAAATAATAACAATCTACTGTGCTACTTGTATTTTGTTATATTATATAGCTGACCGAAATTATTTGAATCCATTATATAAAAGATAAATAGTTCAAACATTTGACTACAAAAAAATCTAGTACATAACTAGTACATAACTACAAAATTTAAATACCTACAAATCCATTATTCATCTCTTCGTGTAAAAAAAAAAAAAAAACCTAGTACATAACTACTAAATTTAAGTACCATAAAAACTAATACATATAGCATAACATGGCTGAACATAACATAACTAGAGGTGTTCATTGGTTTGGTTCAGTCTAGGCAAACCGAAGTTATAATTCGGCTTCAAAAATAGAACCGAACCGAACCGAACCGAAGTTTTATTTCGATTTGTTCGGTTTGTTTGATTCAAACCGAAATATATTAATTTTTTATTTAAAACAATTGATTTATAATAAACAAAAGTATATTAAGAAATAAACAGGGTATTAAGAAATAAACTAAAGTATTTAAAGCAATTAATTAAGAAATAAATCGGGGTATTAATAGGGGTGTCAATAGCACCCTTTTACCCGTTTACCCAACCCGTATCGTATTCAATAACACAGATAAGGGTAAGATTTTTTTTCGTTAGCTAATTGGGTACTCGTAATGATTTTTTTTTTTCCGTTATCTTACCCGTTTTCGTATAAAATAATTTTTAAAAATAAAATTATATATATATAGAGATATATTTGTATGAAGATGATACATGACACAATAAAATTTTGTATTTTATTAAATTTTTCATAATACAAATTAGTTGTATCCATTATTTTTTCTTATTTTGAAAAATATTTTATCGAAAGCACAAATCGAAATGTTAATGACACTTTTTTATCCGTTTACCCGACCCATATCATATTCGAAAATATGGATAAGGGTAAATATTTTTTTTCGTTATTATAACGGGTACGGGTTTGAAAATATCTCCACCCGACCCGTATCGTACCCGTTGACACCCCTAGGTATCAAGAAATAAACCGGGACGGTCCGGACCAAATTCATAATATATAAAAGTTCGGTTGGTTTGGTTATTTTGGTTTTGAAAATTTACAAACCGAACAAAAGTTATAATTCGGTTTTAAAAATCAAACCGAACTGGATCATTAAACCAGAAAAACTGAGCTGTTTAGTCCAAACTAATTCGGTTCGGTTCAAAACCGAATGACCCAATGAACACCCCTAAACATAACTAGTTCGAAATACATGAACATAACATAACATAATATAGGATAAATTTTACCAGAGGTCACTAAACTTTATCCTTTGTTACGAATTGGTCACTCAAATTTGATTTATCCCTCTATAATCACTAATCACTGAACTTTTAATTTATTCCAATCAAGTCACTCTATAATTTTTTTCATCCAAACAATTAATAAAGTATAACTTTTCCGTTAGTATTTTGGATGAAATGAGCGTGTTAAAATTTTGGACGGAATGATTATATTTGGTTAGTATTTTGGACGGAATAAGCATATTCTATTAATATTTTTGACGGAAAAGTTATAGAGTAACTTGATTGGAACAAATTTTTTTTTCAATAGCTACAAATAAACAAATAAAACTTGAGTAACTATTTTGTAATAAAAAAGGTTTAATGAGCTCCAGCAAAATAACACCTATAGTATAACATAAAACAACTTGAAATATAAGTTCAAAACATAAATCTATTTTTTTTAACTATGGCGTTTGATATTTTTTTTGTCGAACACGGGACTCCATCTGGTGTGTGTCCCGCTTGGATGCCATACCTAGTAGTTGCTTTATCAATTATAAAATTTACATGAACTTTTTTCCATTTTTTTTTTTTTTCGATTTACCATTAATAAAAACTGCGATCAGCTCGAGATACGGCAGTACTACAATTAGTTAGAAAAAAATAATTCTAAAACCTAGCTATCTCATTAGTGGATCTCATTGCGAAGCTCAAAATTATAAAATTAGTGGGAATAAATTAGTATTTGATCAAATTTGATATAAACCATAAAATATAGACAAACATAAATTGAAGACGACATGGACCACTAGATTCTAGACAATGAGAAATTTATTGTAAAATCAAACGGAAAAACTAATTTGCACAGAACACATATTCCCAGATTTTAATTAAAAGAAATATGGAGAAATAATTTCTCCATTAAGCACATGAACTTGCCCTCCAATAATATGCGTTGGCGCGCGCAGACAGAATACACAAAACTACTCCTTAAAAAGGCCGATAAGCATACAGGTAATAAATAAACAAAACACGGTACGGATAAGATACTTGTTCGCCGAAATTTTTATTAATAGAAAATATAATTAAAAAATATCCAGATTAGGGGACGCTTTTCGTTATTTTTCAGATGAAAACGTATTTAAATATCGCGGCCAATGGCCGTTGTGGATTATAACGGCCATACTTAGTGCCTATAACTACACTAACCATGGTAATTGAACCAGAGAAAAAAACCGGAAAAAAAACCCTGTCCGTTATGGATAGAAATGGCCAGGCGGAAAAAAAAAAAATTCTGAAAATGCTGTCCGTGATGAATAGCAACGGCCAGCAAAAAAAAAAAAAAAAAAAAGAGTCCGTGATGGTTTGTAACGGGCAGGGGGCGGAAGAAAAAAAAAAATAGCGGGCCGTGATAGATAGCACCGGCCTGTCGGCAAAACAGTTAAAAATCCGGACGTAATTCTCTCTGAAGGGCGAAGTTCTGGACGTAATTCTTTCTGAAGGCCAGGACAAAACAGTTCTCTGAACGTAATTTTTCATGACGTCCATACAGCATATAAATTAGCATCAGCAGCTTGATATGTATCATAACTTCTTAATCTTCTCTTAATCTCCACTGAATACATTATCTTCTCTGAAAAAAAAAGAAAGTAACCCTCTTAGATATTTTTCAATTATGAAAAATAATTAATTTATTGTAGAAAGTGTTGTGGAGTTTTGCATCGTGAAATATATATATTAGATAATCATTCCCTCCGTTGCACCATCAACAGGTTAGTTTCAAATTTTTCTATGTCATTATTGTCATAGACTGAAACTAGATTTCTTGACGGTGCCTCGGGGGGGATGTTTATCTGTTTCACGTTACAAAGCTCCCCCTCACTTTCTCAGGTTCTCGTATTGTGAATTATAGCTTCAATCCATGTCGCATTATTGTCATCACCACACTAGCAACACTTTTTTTGTATTATTATTTTGTTGTCATAAATGCTTAGTTTTTATAACTCTACGCATGCATGTGTATCCTTGAAAAAGATTAGCATCTCATAAATATATATATGCCCTGTACTCAACAAATAATTAAAAAAAGGTGGTGGATGGATGACTGAGTTTTTCTTGTAATTATGCAAGAGCTAATTTTTTTTTTTAATTTCTCTCCAAAAATTAAATTATATTACACTAACTTATTTAACTAAAATTTTATTTTTTTGGATATGCTTTGTTTTAGTCCATATTCGTGAAACGAAACCCATTCTTTTTTGCTGATTAGATTATGATGTTGTTAAAACATTTTAACAGTTTGGAATTTTAAAGTAGACATTTTTTTAAAAATGGAGCATTATAAAAGATTGTTATTACATGGGTCAAGTTAGACCTAAAAAATAATATTTGTATAATACATGATAACATATCAGAAAAAAAAATAGCTAATTTAAATATGGTCAGGGATCAACTTATTAATGAAAGTGTGTTGACCTGATTTAATGTGATGGTATATAACAATTATGACCTGTGACAAGGCCTGTGATTTTTTTTTTTAAATGTCAAATGGATGTACGCTGTAATTACTCTAATATTTTTTTTAAAAATTATTAATGCACCATAACCATTGTCTTGCTATTGATGATTATTATGATTTATTTGATAATGGTATATTAATATTATCTTTTCCAAAAAAAAAAATAGGGAAAATATACTAGTTTCAATTTCAAGGATTTATTTTTATTAATTATGCATAGTAGTGGATTGTTCGGACGCAAAAAAAAAAAAAAATTGGATGCATGAGGTCACAAATTGTTGTGTGGTGTTTTTTTTTTATCTTTTTAAAGTTAGATGTACAATGGTATGTAACTAGTAAGAAATTTATAATGTTGAAATCCACTCGAAGAAATTGACACACGAAATATGTATTTATTTTCAAAGTTTGATCCATATGTTAGCATTTGTTCACCACATGTTATTGTAAAATTGCATTCTTAAATTAGAATTTTGTAAAAGGAAAGAACCAGGCTATTATCTTTATGCATTAGATATTTCCTAAAGTGTATTATGCATTCAAGTATAATTTTGTTTAAAACAACTAATCATGTTAATTTATGTATTATTGTGTAGGTTAGTTTATCAAAACAACTAATCATGCTCCTGCTAAGGATTCATTTCGGTGGTGAAGTACGACACGGTCGTAAAGGAGTGGCGTATAGTATTGCTCCGCGATTCTCATTGACGGCAACTGATGAATCTGGCTGGTATGATGTGATAGGTGACATTTATCGTCAACTTGGATATTCTGAGAGTGAGTACAATCTAAAAATACTTGCACGGGTTAATGTGGGTACAACATCTCGACCTTATTATGAAATACTAGAAATCGTCTGCGACCAGACTTGGAGAGGTATCTATACCCAAAGTGTAAACACGAGTACCCAGTTTACTTATGTTGATTTATACGTTGAGTTGGTTCCAATTGTCGGTTCAATACAACCGCAGTTATTTATTGATAGTACGGTAGCAGAGACACAACCACAAGCTGTATATACCCAATACAGTGTTCCACAAACGGGTCCCAGTCTATTCCAACCCTATCAAACACAACCAACACAGAGGGAAGACCTTTATCGTGACCCTTATCCTAATGTAAACGAGTTGTCATTGCCTGTTCAGGCAGAATACAATAATGACAACAGTCCATGGGTTGAACCACCAAGGGTTGGTAATTCTTGTCCTGACGACGACGTGCCTCAAAGTGATGACGAAGATGACGCTGACTCGTGTGAGGATGATGCTGATTGGGAAAATGAAGCTGATTCAGAAGGGGATGTCCCGGTTGATACCCCGAGACAATCGCAAAAACCCCGTGTTCGGGCTCAACATTTTCCCATATCTGATCGTGGTATGAGTCACCCTGTGGCAACTTTCAATGACACCTCAGCATTTCGAGAAGCAGATGTCAGCTACTTTGGTAGGACCAAACCCCTCTGTGATCCATTTGCTGTAGGTCAAGAGTACTCTTCGAAAGAGGCTCTAAAACATAAAATATATTCTTATCACATAAAAAACAATATCGAAATAAAAACTACTGGTAGCAATAGAACCAGCCTTACAGTCCAATGCAAGGACTGGCGGTGTGAATGGCGTTTATATGCCGTGTCTGGATTTTTTTCATCTAAGTGGAAAATTAGAACAATTTCAGGACCACATACGTGCAATGCCGATGCTTCTCGTACTGATCATGCACAATTAACTGCAGAAATGATCGCCGATGTTATACGAGAAGATATTAGGGAAAATGTTACCTTGACCATTAAAAGTGTTAAAGGGCTAGTCCGTAAAGAATACCCGGGAATCATTCCCAAATATAACAGGTTGTGGCGTGGCCGAGAGCTGGCAATCGCACAATTATTCGGTAGTTGGTCAGGAGCGTACAACCTTCTCACCCCACTATTGGATGCAATCAAAAGAGCCGTTCCTGGCACAAAATATGGAGTTGCGCATGAACCTACAGGAGATCCAACAGAAAGGTTGTTTAAGGCAGCTGTGTGGGCTTACGGTCCGTGCATTGCTGCAGTTCCTCATCTCAGGCCAATTATTAGTATTGATGCATGTTTCTTGTCTGGTCGGTACCAAGGGAGATTATTGATGGCATGCGGTTATGATGCGGAAAACCAGTTGCTTCCCCTGGCTTTTGCATTAGTCGATGAAGAGAGATTCGAGACGTGGGGATGGTTCATGAGGTGGTTGCGTTTTGAGGTTATCGGTCCTAAGTTCATGTGTGTTGTTTCTGACCGGCACATGGGAATCAAGAAAGTATTCACCGATCAATATGGTGGTTGGTACGAGGATGGTGGCGAGTGCGTTCACAGATTGTGTTCTCAACACGTAGCCGAGAATTTGATGAAAAAGGTACACGATAAAAAAATATGTGACATATTTAAAATACTAGTGAAAAAAAGAAGCCACGAAGGTGTGAGGAATATTTCGAATTTTTACGGATGAAAAGTCCGGTTGCAGTTGCATACTTGGAAAAAGTCGGTAAATACCGAGATTCTAACCATAATGAGATCCCTAAACCATGGAAGGTGTATCAATGCATGGCTGGGACCTGCGTCTCCCTGTGCAACATGATCATGTGCTCCCTGTCATAAAAATTACATTAATATTTCAATAAACATAATCGGCATCGTAATCAAGACTTTGTTAAAGCTACTGTGAAGTTTTCTATACTTACCAGATCGTACTGAGGTGGCATGTTCGCGACTTGTGCGAGATAGTCCATCAACCCGTTCTCAGAGTTGATCCAATTTTGTTGATAGTTGGGATTATCATCTTGGGGAAAGGGTGGGATGGGTTCTTGATCAGGTGGAATATCACCAACTTCAATGTCATCGGGATTCTCCGGAAGATTGGCCGCTCTCATCATGTTACGATATTTAGTTTCCATCCCATTATCTCGTAGAAGGCCACAACTTATTTTTAGCAAAAACTTCCCGATAGCCTTGTAAGTGTTTGAGGTTGATTTGCTCAGAGCTATACTAATGGCATTTAATTTTACCCCTCGTAGTCCCTATAACATTAAAAAACTTGTAACTTATATGATAGAATAATTGTGTTTGTAATTAAATTTGAACTTACAACACGTGTTGATTTCGGGGCACTGGGAATGTACCCTACTGCGCCGTGCTCATCTCTATATTCGGGCATGGGATTATCAACACCCTGTATGAACCTTCTATTCAAGAAGACGTTAAACATACAATCCCTCTGAAACCAAGTTCGATAATCAAAAAGCTGGTCATCCGTCCATATCCCCGTTATTTCAGGCAAGTTGTCGGCAGGATTAGATGCCCTTTCTATGTAAAATTGGTGCTCATTGGCCCAATTTTTTCTGACCACACTGACATTGTGACTAATGTTATGTAACCGACGTACCTCAATCTCGTTCAACAATGGTTCAGGAGGTGGGATGACCTGTGAATACCCAAACTGTCTCATCACTCGATTAGGATAATGATGTTCCACTATCCAAAAGTGTATTAGTGGGACACATGCAAGCCATACATCACTCTCCTCGTAAATTCGTAACGGCAGTTTGGGTGGATTCTCTTGTAACTTATCTTTGTAAGGTTCCCATCTTACCATGTGGTCTTCAAGATCTTGCAGTGTCGAACGAAAGTAACCAACTCCAGCACGACCGTGAGCTTCCTTATAGTTATGATAATAACACCACTGTTCCCCGATTGCAGGACACCTATAATAAACAAATACATAATCTTAATACACATAATAAATGATAAATTAAACTATTGTAAAATTTTTTGTACTTACTTTTCTAAATCCGGGTTGCCCCAATTTGGAGTCCATCCACCGAGGAGACGAGGACGTCCGTTCGGTAATCTGGTCCAACACCAATGTTGGAGAAGAAGAGTCGGCCCCCACACTGTTCTTGTGCTACGCTCAACGGCATTACATAAGTTTCTATATAGTACTGCTAGAACAGCACCACCCCAGTTGTATTGAGTCGGTGAGTTGAGATTTTCAAGAAATTGCAGATACATGACAGGAACAGAATCTCCCGAAGAATCAGCAAAAAGCATGGTCCCGAACAAGTCGAGTATGTAAGCCCGAGTATACTGTTGTACTTGCTCTTCTGTAGGCTCACCCGGCTGTAAGTGTGGCATGACCTGAAATTGATTGCGTAGTTCCTTCAATTCTATAGAATATCCAGAAGTCGTGCGAACAACTTGTTCGTTCGGCCCCGTTCTCTTCTTCTTTTTAAGCAGCCGAGCTGCAAGCCCAACTCCAAGAAGCCGTTCCACTAATTCAGACGCTTGTACGTCTGCAAAACCAGTCACCGGAGCCCCTTTTATTGGTAATCCCCATAAACATGAAACATCTTGCAGTGTGACTGTCATCTCTCCCACTGGAAGATGGAACGTATGTGTCTCTGGTCTCCACCGCTCAATAAGGCCAGCGAGGAGGAATTTGTCAATATTTATTTCTTTCATTCTAGCAACTTGAAACAAACCAAGCCTCTGCACGTATGGTTCACAGAGCTTGTGAAATGGAATCACAGCCCGATGGTGTCGAACATCCAACCCGTTATAAGTCTGTCATTGTTATACAATTTGATTAAAAACAATATCGTAATTCAAGCATTTATCTCATAGCAAAAGTTATATGAAATTTGAATTTTATATGATTCATCGAGTAACTTACAGGATCAGATAATAATGATATTTTATGCTGTGCATGCGGCATCCATAACAGATTGCTAAAATTTTCTGCCATCCTGCATGAATAACATTTTAAATAATTTATATTCAAGTGTACATTTTTGAGGTACATAATACGATGAATTTTCTACATAATATTTGTTAAATTGTAATAAAACCTAAAATATAAATCTAGAACTAATTGAATAAAATGAAAACATAAAGTTAATGCAAGTTTGGTACAATTTGACAAAATTTAAACTAATTTGTAAATTTAAACTTAATCGGATACTAATTAAAATATTAAACCTAAATAGTGTGTGCTAATTTATGAAATTAAACTTAAATACAAAATTGATGCTTAATTACAAAATTAAATCTATTTGAGAAATTACTAATTTCTACAATCAAATTGGTTACAATTACACCTAATTGGTTACAATTCCACCTAATTGGTTTCAATTCCACCTAATTGGTTACAATTCCACCTAATTGGTTTCAATTCCACCTAATTGGTTACAATTCCACCTAATTAACAATATTTTTCAAAAAATTACTAATTGGTTGTAATTTCACCTAATTAAACTTAATAATTGTCTTCACAACTAATCAAATTAACAAATTATTGAGATATTACTAATTTAAGTAAAAAAAAAAAAAACTTACTTGAGAAAGAGAGAGGACGAAATGGAGGGAAGACCTGGCCGTTGCTTTCTATAACGTCCTTTGTACGTTGTTGTGATCTCCTTCCTCAGTTAGGACCACCGATTTTTTTTTTTTTCTCTTTTGGTGCTGTCGGCGGAGACAGAGACAGAGAGAGCGAGCGAAAGGGGAGCGAGAGAGAGCGTGAGAGAACGAGGGAGGTGAATTAAAGAATGGGCTATGGCCGTTGCTATCTATCACGGCCCGCTATTTTTTTTTTTTTTTTCTTCCGCCCCTGCCCGTTACAAACCATCACGGACATGAATTTTTTATTTTTTTTTTTATCTTTTCCCTGGCCGTTGCTGTTAATCGCGGACAGCCTCTTTTTTTTTTTTTCTTTTTTTTTTTTTCTTTTCTGGCCGTTGCTATTAATCACGGACAGCAATTTTTTATTTTTTTTCGCCTGGCCGTTTCTATTCACAACGGACAGGGTTTTTTTCCGGTTTTTTTCTCTGGTTCAATTAGCATGGTTAATGTAGTTAGAATGGTTAATAAGGCACTAAGTATGGCCGTTATAAGCCACAACGGCCATTGGCCGCGATATTTAAAAACGTTTTCCTTATATCTGAAAAATCCCGAAAAGCGTCCCCTAATCTGGATATTTTTTTATTATATTTTCTATTAATAAAAATTTCGGTACTTGTTCGTGTTATGTCTTTATGCATAGCTTGTAGAACAAGTGTTCTTTTCTGTATTATAATGTGAGGCTCACAACTTTACGATTTACTTACTGTTCAATTTATGCATGTCATTGTTCACTTTAAATAATTTCGTTTGAGTCTGTCAGAAGTTCATCGAATCACTGATGAATTTAAATTTAAATGCTTTATTGTTCAATTTTAAAGACTTTATTATTCTTTTATGTGCTTCGTTAATTATATTAAATGTCTTCTTGATCCCAGTTAGCCCGTGTCGTTCCCACTTGAAACTGGTGAGAAGTTTACTAAAACAAACTTTGGCAGTTTTAAAGCTGCCAAAGTTTTAATGCTGCTTCATAAGATTTTATGTTAAAATTCTCACTACTAATAGTTTGAAACTGAGAATATATATATATCCAAAAAAATAGCATCATGATATACTAAGATTTTTTGTGATTAAAAATTTCTTAGATTTAATATAAAAAGTAATTAATAAATTATACTAGCCATGAACTCATCCTTCCTAATTGCAACAAATAATGCTTTACAACTATTCATGTGAAAAATTATTGATTTTAATTGCTAAAGAAAATATGATTATGCTTGAAAAATCGGGAAGTATCTAAATTCTCTCTCGATGATGATAAGAGTTAATGCGCCGATCCAACAGAGAAAAAATTGAATCGTAAATTAGTCTAACGTCTTTTATTTCTGCAAAATGGTACAACTTTCTTCTTGACACGGGTTATTACAACAGACTTAATTTCATAAAAAAAAAACGTTCACATGCTTTGAAACAAAATGCATAAACAGAGACTTCTCCGATATTAAACAATCTTTGGTCTAAAGAAGAACCTTATTGCATGATAACATTATGTTCTGTGGAATAACAAGTCCGCAATATACTTTTCACGCTATACCTCGAATAATAAGGTCGTATCTTACATGGCAAATTTAAGATAACTATAAAACTATGCATTTTTCTTCTATAACAGAAACCACCAATTATTTTTGCCACGTCACTTGATCAGGCTTTCCAAGTACTTCTCTACAATATCAAGCCCACAAAGCTCTTTTACCTTCTCCATTGTGGTCGGAGTATCCATTTGAAATGTCAGAGCAGAGCCTTCTGATCCATCTGAAGTGTAGTAGTAGTCCAACCGAGCAGCTCTAATGGCCTCTCGAACTGCGCAATGAACAGAAGCTGCAAGAAGCAATGGTGGCTCACCTGATGCTGTAACACATTATACATTAATCATTAGTTTATTATACAGTAAAAAATTCTTTACTGGATACTTAATTGATCATTTATAAGTAATCTACACAATTGGTTTGTGGGCATCTGAGTTTAAATTTTAGTTAACTTAAGAAAACCTTGTTATAATAATATTCCAAGGAGCATTCTTAAAATGAAAATTAAGAATAATTTTATGTAAAATTCAAGTTGAGACCGATGTCAATGTCTGTTGGAGAAGTTGAACAATAGCATTCTACATAGCAGAGTTTCCACACATAGCCAGTTACAATTCCTGGTCTTCAGTTCTAGTTAGGAAAAGCCACTTGATATATTTTCGCTTGAAAGCAGAGACGTGCAGTTAGCTGTACACTTAACATATCATATGATTTTTTTATCTACCAAAGAGTTTTACCTTTGGAAGAAAGGATCCGGTATTTGTGATGTCCGGAGTTGATAATCTCAACATTGAATTCTTTCGGGATGACGTCAATAGTTGGTATCTTATAATTCCAAGTGCTATTCGTGACCATCAAGCCATCAGAGTTTGTCAAATATTCTTCGTACAAGAAAAAACCGATTCCTTGAATAAAGCAACCTTCAGCCTTCATATATTCAACAACAACAAGAAGTTATGATCCACTTCCTAAAGCATGGGATTCATATATTCTTTTGAAAAATTATGCAAAACTTTGTTTATTTTTGTAGTTATATAATTATGGTACTAACTTGTCCCAGATCCACAGCAGGATTCAGGCTCTGACCACAATCATAAGAAAGGTCACTCCTTAGAATAGTAGTTGCTCCAGTAAGAAGATCAACCTCAACCTGAAATTAAATGTTCCCAATAGATTTATAGATGAAATTAAAAAAAGGTTACTTGCATAAATAAACAAATAATACAAGTGCATGCTTAACCTCACTAGTTCCGGCTCCATAAATTAAATATTTAGTAGAATTCTCGCCGGGAACGTACAAAGAACTTGCTGATAAGTTCACATATTCCACAACAGCCTGCATAGAACAAAAAGGATAGACACCAGAATTTGTTAATATTTAAATTATAATCAGCATGAAGAAAAAAAAATACAATCAAAGATTTAAGTACTTGTGCAATAGGTATATTGTAACTAAACGTTTTTTATTTATTACCAATAAACATTACAAACATAATAGTACAGAGAGTGGCAAACCTGAGAAATCAACACGTCCCATGAAACAGCACCCTTTTCCTCTCGCAGCCTATCCATGAGAGGTTTCAACCTCTCAACAAGAACACTGCATGCCAGTTGAACTGCTGCACAGCTACATTCTGATGTTGTGCTCCCAGCAGTAAGCCCTCCTTGTATCAAACTTAAAGTATCTGCCTGAATTATACGCACTCTCTCAAGAAGCTTCTCACTCCCATCCTCCCACAACTGCTCGAGACAAAATGCTGTCATCTGCTTCACCTTTGTCCATAGCCCTTGGCCAAGCTCAATTCCCCCCACTTCAACAACAATTGACGCATCATTAAGGACTGATACTCTACCAGAAATCGGAAAACAATAGACTGTGTACACAATTGGAACAGAAGAAATGCCCCGTTTCTTCCATTTATTGGCGCGGTTAAAACTGTGTACCATTTCAGCGCGGTTTTTATAATCTGATGCCAGTGTGAGCTTGTCATAAATGGAAGGCAAAGTGTAGTTATTAGCTTCTTCATTCACGCCTTCAAAAAAGAGCATCAGGCTCTCAAATGAATGAAGGTTTTTTCTCCGAATAGTATCGGTTTCCAGGGAGAGAACTGAAGCCACGTGTTCCATTATAGCGTCAGCCACAAAAGATCCTTGCAGATCTCCCGGGGCTCGCATGGAAGACTTGGAAGTAAGGTTGGTCTTGCATATCCTTATATCGAAGGAGAGGTTGCCCCAGTTATACTTCTTCAGGTTTTCTATGAATGCAATGGGAAAAAATGGACTGTAATCTTTCGATATGCCGGCATTTATTAGTACATACGTGTTCAATGCTGTGATTCTACCATCTGATTTGAATCCAACATCATACTGTACTTTCAATGGATGCCGGCCTCCTACCATTACCATGTCTGTATTGCGATCCATGTACATTCGTACTGGCCGACGGAGTTTATATGCGGCAAGTGCACACGCAG
This sequence comes from Carex rostrata, assembly GCF_964058835.1. Lineage (NCBI taxonomy): Eukaryota > Viridiplantae > Streptophyta > Magnoliopsida > Poales > Cyperaceae > Carex > Carex rostrata. Next base: position 7,862,542 of record NC_135925.1, read on the forward strand.
TTGCAATCTGACAATGGATAATAAATTTAGGTCAGATCAATTTGGTTTTCTTATCTCTGAATATATGATTAACTTTGGAGATGAAATAATTTAGACCAGAAAGTCAGAAACATTGAATAAATCGGGTATACTTCTCAAGTATATTGCCTATGGCCAAAACTGTGAGCCATTCATCTCCTAGAGATAAAAATCCATACTGTGAGCCATTTATACTGATGAATCAGGTCATTTAGGAGAAAGCTTCTCAAATTAAAGGTGTCAGTAACCTATCACGGTCTACTTGTTAAGAAAATGGCCTGTCCTAATTTTAAAAATATCAATTAAAAATTAAGTGTGCAGGAAAGAAAAGGCATGATTATAATATAGATAGAAAGGGTAGTGGATTTTCACTTAGCATTTTTTTAAGAATTATGAGCTACAAGTCCATATTTTATTGTAGGCATAAATAATGCTGTCGCTAAAATGTTTCATGTCATAAAATTCTTCTAAATGAAATGATGAGTGCCTAATTCTGAGTAACACTGTTGGTAGCATTTGATACCTTTCCCTACATGAGTGAATAGAAACTTTAATTTGGGAATTTTATGTGACAGCATCCCATGCTGGTGCTTGAATTGGACAGTGATACCAGTGAGGTATATATATCAAGCTCCACTAATTTATTATAAGATGATTTTAATGCTCACAGGTATAGATCTATAAGCTTTCCCACCAAAACCGCCTCCTGCTCTTCGGGTGATAATACGGACATTATGGAAAGGAATGCCGAGACATTTTGCTACAACACTTTGTGTAAAGTCAGGGCACTGTGACGAGCTGTAAACTGTGATACAGTTATCTTCATCAGGAATGGCCAGAGCAACTTGCGTCTCCATGTAGAAGTAATACTGTGAGCCAAGTTTTACCTACAAGAAAAAGGGTAATAATGCACATAATTCATTTAAGGGTCTGTATGAAGACATTATGGATTGGATGGTGCCAGCAAGTTCGCACCCATATCAGAATAGCAACTAACTCATATGGCGTCCTTGTGCAACCCATTATTCTGCATCTCTTCATAATGGCGTAGCTATTCTAATAATCACTGACCAAATTGGCTCTTCTTATATTCCAGACCACACTGGCACTATTCTTACCATCCGAGTCCTACTGGTTTAGTGATTCACCAAGGTCCAATCAGTTAATAAATGCCTCTGAAATGAAAATCAAAGAAATAACTCAATAGTACAAAGAGAAGTACCTCAGCTGATAAAATTTTAAGGTCTGCCTCTTCCATTCCTTTGGAGAAATCACCGACTTCCTTAGGCACATAATCAGATGCCACATCAAAATAACTGCTCTTCTCAACTGCATCCTCAACAGTCAGAATTGGACTCTCCAGATCTTCGGTGCTATACTCAACAATCACTTGCTTAGCAGCCATGTTTGCGTACCTCTGCGTCTCAGCAACCTGCAAAAGAAAATCCAAGGTATTGGATTTGATGCATGAAAACAGATGCTGATTCTTGAGGTTTGACCGATTAGTACAGTAAAGATCACAAGCTATTATATTTTCCATGTTGGAACATATTACAAAATTAATACAGCTTTTATCTATATGATTTACACATATTTGATTTAAATTAGTTCGACAAGCCAATAACCTCGGACCTCTAAATCTAACCAAACCTACGAGGATCTATTGGGAAACCTTGAACAATTAAATGTGAAGGACCTAAATATTATCACAAATATTTAGCTAGTTTTTAAAGAAGTACCACAATGCCAAGTGCTTGACCAGCACATTCAGCTATCGAATCAGCAAACAAAGCCTCAGTACCAAATTGGGACTGAGAACCTATATTTTCACCATCTTTTGGAATGTCTTTGGCAGAAATAAATGCTAATATTTTCTCTGATGCCAGGGAGGTTTTGAAGTCGATTTTTTTTACTCGAGCAAGAGGTTTTGTGCTATAAATAAATGCACCATGAACACAATCCTTTGGGGAAGGGATGTCATCAACATATACCGCCTCACCTGACATGCACAATAAAAAATTAATTTATAATTATTGATGTAGATAAAATTGACTACAGATAATTTGTAATAAATCATGTGGACAAAATTAATAACATATATTGAAAGTAAATAAGTCCTATTTTGGAGACCAAATTAAGCATCCAAGATACATGTTGGGATGCAGAGATCGCATACCAACTAATAAGCTGATGCGGTCACAGTTTAATATCAAAATTGGGGTTATGAATTTACCTATGCTGAAATATAGAATGAATTTTAAGGTAGCCGTCATGCCAGGCTTTGACCTTCACTCTTTATTAGCTCTAACTTGTATTTCAAGTGACAGACTATTGGTCCATATACAAAAATGTGATATTTTATTATCCTCTGACAATATATGGGTTCGTTTAGGTGTCCAATCAATATTACTATTCTAAATAAGAAAAAAGGCTGGTAATGTCACAGATGAGAGTTAAAAGTTAAAACGAAGACAAACCATATATGTAAGTACTTTTTGGATGAGAAAAATACCAGATGCTTGGAGTTCGGCTCCAACTTTTTTAATTGGTAGTCCAACTGGACTATACTCCTTGTCGACTACGATATCCTGCCTTGAAGATAGAGACAGATCAGTTGGCTCTGTTCCCATGGCAGATAGAAATCTGAACAGAAAGCCAACTGCAGAACTAACTCTATAGGCTGCATGTGTTGTTCCTTCTTTAGGAATGATTGTTTCTCTAAGTAACCTTATAGCTTCCAGAATAACTGATGGAGATACAATTTTTCCTTTTAAATATTTCTCCACCTTTCGTGCTCTTATTGCGTGTTCAGTCCCGTATGCACCAAAAGCAAGTTGTATGTGATCTAAAACAGTATTTTCTAATGTATTATCAGTGGAAGTTAGAGCCAAGAAACCGGCATTGACATAAGACACGGCATTTCCCAGAGGCCGTGGTGCTGCTCTGTATGTATCGAAACAGAGATTACTTGATGAGGCCCATGATGGGATGAATATACTCAGAAGAATAGTTTTGTTGTCGCAAGGAGGCCTCTCCAAGAATTCCTCCATGGTTAGACTGGATCTTTTCGATGGTTCTTGGATATTAACAATTGAGCCAGCAGCAAGAAGAATTGTAGCAATGTCTGATTCAAATTGCCTTCTCTGAGCTAAGATTAGGTTTCCTCCTATACTCGCTATGTTCCTAACAAAGTGGGAAGCCACTTTATTCATGTGGTCGGCAAGTTTGTTAAAAACTAAACTGGAATCTTTTTCTTCTTTTAATAGCTCAATGACCTTAGTAATTGTCACTGCTGACCCAACTACAATGCCCTCTTTACTTCTTTCAATTACCGAAAGCTCAGGGATCCCTTGAAGCTCAATGTATTTGTCATACAAGTCTTGGTCCTTGTAGACACCACTACTTGTGTTCGCTACTACAAGTTTAACATTGCCCGTATTAAATACATCTGAATTAAGTAATTCATATAGTTCTTCAATGCTTTCGGGACGGTACCATCCCTCCCCAGAAATATTTATTTGGGAAATGCTCCTAATATTTGACAGTGATTTAATCTCAGATTTAAGGAAATCTGGGAATGTGCACACACTGCCTCTGCAGTAGCGTGGCAAGTTTTCACTACTTGCATCACTCCCTTTCTTCCAAAATATATTCAATCCCAAATCTTCCAAGTCCACATCAGTAGCAAAGCTCTTGGAAGCATCTACGATGGGCCGGTATCCAGTGCACCGGCATAAATTGTTTGTTACAGCCTTCTCTGCTTCTGAAACTGTGATCTTTGAAAACCCATCCCTCGGTTTAGGTCTACAATTATCTTTATCTGCATTGACAAGGGATGAAAAAAGAGACATGCACATGCCAGGAGTGCAAAACCCACACTGGGAGGCATGAAAGCCCGCAAACCTTTCATGAATAGCGTGGTAGCCATCTCTGGTATTTCCAAGGCCTTCTGTGGTGGTAATTGAACAGTAATTGATATTGCAAAGAAGGACCAGGCATGAACTTGCAGAGACATCGATCACTTCATCGGTAATGGGGTTGTACCTGGATATGAGGACTACACATGCTCCACAGCCACCTATAACAGGGGAAAAGTAGCATCAAGTGAAAAAAAATGAATTTAAATACTTTTTATTTTATTTTATTTATTTATACTTCGTGGTCATATTTGATGGCCCATTAATAGCAAGGCTCCATTTACAGTTCAGAACCTCAAGTGCACCCTCGGATAGCTAATTTTTAATCTGGTCTTTAGGAAGAACAAAATATGTTTTTACAGGTTAAAGAAATATGACCTTACGAGGCATCAAGCAATCAGTAGTGTTTCAAACATAAATTTTGAGCCTCTAACAGCCGAAATTTTTATTTATACCCTAATAAAAAAAAAAAAATCAAAACACCTCATAATAATATGGGGAATTCCATATTTATTCGGACCACTAAGCCAATCCGCGGTCCGTTTATAGAGGACCTCATATTAGCTCAGAAATCCCCTAAAAGTAAAAAAAAATACATTGTAATATTAAATATATTTAAGTTTTGAGGGACCTCTGAACCAATCTGTGTCCCCCATAAATGGGTTGCAGGCTGGCTTAGCATGTAAATAACTATTGTAGATGAAGAAGTTTTTTCACGAGTTGAGCATTCAGTAAGAAATATATGTGTTATTCTATGATAGTCAAAGTGCAATTCATTTGAGCAATAATTTCACTTTTTACTCCATGTCGATGCACATGGAGATACGTTATCATTGGATGTACATGATGTGCTCGAGAAGAAAAAAATGTTGTTGGAGAAGGTCCATACCAGTGCTGTCAATAACGGTATGCGGTTGTCAGACGAACATGGTACTGCCAAGCGATTAATCGAGAATAATTGGCCATAATCGGAAATAATCGGCCATTTAGTCGGAAAATCTATGACAGTTTGGTCACCGCCAATGACTAATCGGCCAATTAATCGGCCTAAATGAATGTTTTTTACAACACTGGTCTATACAAGTGAGAATGAGTTTGACGTGTTGACGAAATCCTTACCGCCTTTGAAGCTTGAAGCTTGTTGTGACAAGGCCGGATTGGTTGAGGACTCTACCTTATGAGTAGGTTAAAGCATGACATGGTACTTATGAGATCAAATAGAAGCATTGTCTTGAGGAGAATTGTTGGTTTGAAGACAAATGATGGGCCATAGCCCATATTTATTTTCTAGTTAGTAGCGGACTCAAATCAGAACCGCTATTTGAATATGGTTTGGCGGAACCGCCACTGTGTGTGTTTTAATTAAAGAGGTTGTGTCGTAATTTATGTGAAATTAGCTATTTTGTGAGCCTGTAGCTTGAAGCCTTTTTAGGTTTTGCTCTTAATTTTTTGTAATTGCGAGGGAGTGTGTGAGAGAGAGAATGCTTATGCTTGATAATTTTGTACTTGTAAATTTTGTACTTGTAAGACTTATTTGATTTAGTGAATTTGTGTTGTGTGCTTCCGTGAATTTTTTTGAAAGAATTTCCACGTAAAATCTTGTGTCTTCTTTTATTTCTTGTACTCGCCTGCTTAATGTTTTGGTATCTTGCTTAATCCTCTCTTTCTCTATTTCTCCATTTATTTATCTGATATTTACCTAACACCCCATAACTCTCACGTTGGTGGAATTACACGAGAAATGTGTCATAAAAATGCTTATTAGCGCGAATTAAAACATCCCGGCAAAATCGGATCCGTCTCGTCCTCCCCTTTTCGAAAAGTGCTCATACACGCAAATTCAACTTTCCTAGCCAAAGTTATGGCTGTTTAAAGTTTTTTCGAAAGTTAAACTTTAGAAATTCATAACTAACTGTAGAAAAATCCAAATAAGTTGAAATTTATGTCAATTCTGTGTATTTTTGAATGCTCTACATGCTGGTGTAATCATTTTTGCAGTTTAGTCCCTATATCAATCCATACTTGTTGATTTACCAGCAAAGGTCAAATTTGAAATTTTTAGTGCATTGCACTATACCAGTGGTCTTTGCCTAGTGCTTGGCTCCTGAGTTTGAACTTGATACCATACCAGAGGTCGGTCTAAGGTGCTTTGTGCATGGACAAAGATCTAATTTGAGGTTTGAACATATTTTAGTAGCTCTAAACTACTGTTTTAGTACCATAAATAAAGAGAAGAAAATCAACAAGCTGTCAGAACTTGGAAATTTTTGAATAAAGGCAAAGTCCTTAATTAGTGTTATATTTAGACTTGTGATATCCAACTGATAAATAAAATCAAAGTTATAAAGAGTTACGACATCACTTCATAAATATATCAAATGTCTTATTTTTTGGCATACACTCTAAACAAGAAAACTTTTTGTTCACAAAATTATTTAAATCAAAATACTAACATCTCTCTAAAAAAAAAGAAAAAGAGGACCGCCCGTGGGGGAAGGGGGGGGGGGTCCGCTAGTGGTGTGACTCGCTCCTACAGGGGGCGGTCTGGTGGGTTTTTTGGGCCGCCCGTTGGCCTGGCTGTCAGGGCAGTTTTGAAAAAAAAACAAATGACAGGGACATTTTTAAAATTAACTTTTTTTGTAGAGTATTAATAAAAATGGCTAACAATTTCGGTTGAAAAATTAAAATAAAATCAAGAACCGCCTTTTAAATGTCGCTATGAGAATGCCTATCCTTCTATGGACAGCGATTACAAATTCTGGCCCTCAAATCTAGCACTTTATAAATTATAATGAGTTCTTAGGAGGGACATTGAAAGTCAGACCCTTCTTAGGAGGGACATTCAACTAAAGGCTTTAAGAGAAAAAAATACATTATTTATCGTGTGTGAAAAAAATAGTTAGGATAAATATATATATATTATAAATCATGTCTTTCTAATTAAGTTCTGAATTTTGTTAGTATTTTCATATCATAATTTTAACTTCTTATTTTAAATAATTCCCCAAAAGATGTAGAATTGATGAAGAAAATGTATGTACACTAAATATTGATGAAAATATTATGGAAGTAGGAATTAACTTGGATCCGGATCCTCTAAAGTAACTCAATTTTTTAATTTAGATTCGAACCATCCGATTCGAATCCAGACCAATCCGGTCTGAGATGGAGCGTACATAACCTTTTTAATACGATGATCCGATTCAAATCTGACGGTTCGGATCTAAACTAAAAAATTGAGTTATTTTTGGTGATCCGAACTCAATTAACTTTCCACCAAAAACAAATCAAAGACTTTTTTTTTAGAAGATCGAGAAAATCAAAGACTTTATGCAAACGGCACCAGAGTCATTCTCAGACCACCCTCCTTCCAGTATTATAATATAAAATTGTGAAAACATTTAACTATAAACTTTATGCGAATTAGCTTATTATGAATTCCTAGTACTGATTTAATACCGCTACAACACATCATAGTAACAAGATGTATATACGTTTTATATCTCCGTATAATCCCTGAATAAATAAATTTTAGTCTGATTATTCTCACTTTAGTAAATAATTTATTATTTATCTATCCATTGAATTTTAAGTTGATTTTTGAGATAAGAAACTCTTACTTAATATTAATTTTATTATTACAAAACGAACTATTCACAAAATATTTTGACGACCTTTTCATATTAATTATATCCGAACAATGAATTTTATATGAACTAAAAATCAATGTGCATGCATGGCCCAATCAACTCAAAAGTTTTGTTTTAATTTATATCTAACCTAACATATAATATAATTACGTACAATGCACATTTTTAGTTAAATGCGAAACCAGATTTTAAAACCAAGACTCCAGCATAATTATAATTACCTTCACCACAGCCAAGTTTGGTGCCCTTAAAACTAGTTTTTGTCCGAATGAACTCGAGCAGTGTAAGTGAAGGATCCACCGGAAACACCTCGTATCTCTCTCCATTAAGTGCAAACACCAACCTCTCCAATTTCTTCCCCATCTTTTCCCCTCTCTCTTCTCTTTCCTTCTCCCTATCGCCTTCTCTGTTTAGTATATAGAATGGTAGAGGTTTACACTTGGTGAGAATCAGAAAATATATTGCCGTCGATGACTAGAAGGATGATCAATATATAGGAAACGCTAGGAGCAGACGGGACAGCGATTACCTCTAGTCAACTAATTATAAACTGTTTCCTTTTTTTTGTAATTACTTCTCAAACTTAATTTCTGTTTCCGTCGATATCGACGCACTTGCTATCTATTTTTTTGTAAGGTCTCAATTTGTAATAAAATTGTTAGGTGGAAAGTCCTCGATCCTCTGGAACCGACCCGAATCTCACTTGACTATATAGCCCATGATTAAATATATTGAATTAGGTTAGAGATCTACATAAGAGTGTATTCTCATATTCATATTCATTTAAGTTAATAAAAACATCTTTATTTATATTCATATTCAATAAATTAACGTAAAGGAACCACAAGCTTAGTACGTACGGTGACATAAAGTTCCGTCTCTCTATAGAATACATATTCAATTATTTAAAATAGTATTTAAAGATATTGGAATGTACTGAAATTTTTTAATAAAAAAAATAAGCATAAAAAACTTCATATATACTTGCCTGATTGAATATGATACGGATTTATTAATAAAATAATATCATGTTTAAATTGACATCCTTATTTGTACTTCCAATAAAATATTTTAAACAAGAGAAATGAATAAAAATGAACGTAAAAAAAAAAATATATTCCCGAGCATTTTGAACCATAAAAAACATTTATTTTGTATCCATCTAAAAATAATAATAAAAAATATATATAAATTTTGGTCTCCAAGCACATTTAAAAAAATAGAGATCATGTTGTGAGGTTTGAATCGACTGTTTGAACTTTAAATGAAGACATTTTAACTTTATTCTTAAATCATATACTAGTATTATGCTTGTATGTGTAACGGGACATATTATAAAAAATAATAATAAAAACTAAACACATGACACATAATATGTTAAGAGAACAAGAAAAAAAAACTATAACAAATGTTAAGAATAACCATACAATATTATCATAGTAGTTAATATTATTCCGAATATGCACTTAGCTAGTGAGTAGATTACATAAAAATAATTAATTATAAAATGTGAACATATAGTCATTATATTCGTGCAAATTAATTATCACTGAAAGGATATATAAATTTATTTTCACGTAAAAAAATGTGATTCTTTAATTATATATAAAATGTAAAAAGAATGTGTCTATTCTGTTAGTGATAATTCTAGCTTTCTCGAAAAAATAATTGAATATAAAATGTGTACATTATATTATATACAATATTTTTTTTTTCAAAGAAGTGAGTATAGATCTGCCAATTTTCATTACTAAACGAAAATCAGATTACATTAATTGTTTGTGGATCCGGTATTAAAAACTGGTACCAACAACAACATAAAACAAAAACATGCAAACATACAACAGACATCAAGCGGATACCATCAAGCAAAAAACTAAAACTTGATAGACAAAATACCCTGCACTAAAACATAATCCAACAATAAGCAAAATACCCTTCACTAAGAAAAAAACAGTTGCTGTGAATTTTCTTGTTCCTCCATTTTGAGGTTCTTCATTCCTCATATGATCGATCTCAAACATAGGGATTGTATTCATGCTAGCCACCACAGAGATAGTAAGTAAATCTCCTAATAGGCCCTTTACATCAGGAGGTAACATAAACATTAGATTATCTAAAGCATTATACTTTTGATTTAAACACCAAAACCTAACTATAGCAAGGATTTGTGTTCCTAAACTACTAGCCTGTTTTGCAATATAGAAGTCTTGTACATGTAAAAGTGAAATTATTAAATTGAGCTATATATCCAAGTCTACAACTGACTAGCCAAAGGGCAAGTTAGAAATAAATGAGGAACTGTTTCATATGATTCACAAAATACACACTGTTGGTCACCCTGCCAACCCCTTCTACGTACCTAGATTACCCCTCGTCAAAATTATGTTTTGTTTGGCCAACCAAAGGAAAATTTTGATCTTTAACGGTATATTAGCAGTCCAAATGTTAGAAAATGTAGAATTAGGGATTCCACCAAAAGCCAACCAAGCATACAAAATATGGACACTAAATCTACCCGAACTAATCCATCTCCAAACTAATTTATCACTAATAGAACTCAGCTCAAAATTATGAAAATGTGATAATAAAACACACCGCTCTGTATGATAAATACTCACTAACTGTCTACAGAAAGAAATTTGTAAACCATTAGGAGTAAACACATGTGAAACTAGAATCTCCTTATCATATGCTATGTTAAATAAGTTCGGATAAACATTATGTAAGGCACAATTCCCAATCCATCTATCAAGCCAAAATTTGATAGAATTCTCATTACTCACCAATCCGTACTAACTTTGGATGTGTTTGGATGAAGACTTGGGTTAGTGAGAATAGTGAGCTAACTCAACTTTTAGTCGAGTTAGTAGAATAGCATGCTAACTACAAAAAATAAACAAAGAATAGTCCCTTTTTGCTAACCCAAACACATTCAAACATAAAATAGTAGTTTGAAATAGTAGCTAACCCGAGTTAACACTATTCTTTGCCTCATTGAAATAATGCACCCTTCAACAATATCCTTATTTCTCATAATGTCATTCCAAAAAGGAAAAAGGGGACCATAAGTACCTAAAGCACTATACTTTTGTATCATAATTGGTTTCCAAGTACTTGTAACCATTTAGCTAATAAAACTTTATTCATCATATGTGGATCAAGTACATCTAAACCACCTAACTTTTTGTTCTTACATACCTTACTCCAAATAATAAGAGCATGTTTTTTTCTTACTGTGTTTCCGCCATACCATAAAATTCTCCTTCTTAATTTATCTATACACAATCTAATAGTAGTAGGCATATTATACAAGGATAGTCAATACAAAAAAAATAGCGGAAATGACATAATTTAACAATGTCGCTCTACCTCCCAAGAAAAGTAATTTACTTTTTCATATATATACAATATCATAGTATTTTTTATATATAGTTGAGAAAGCTAGAATATGTAAATGATTAAATTTTAACAGATTGTTAATTACTTTTTCATATATATACAATATCATAGTATTTTTATATATAGTTGAGAAAGCTAGTATTTTTTTTTTTTTATAAAGAAACAACTCCCGTAGGCATGACATTACCGGTAAGTGGCTTAATATTATTTCCATACATATAGCATATAAAAAAATATGTCTCGTTACTTTGTACTATCTAATATCATGTTAAAATTGTATTATATACCGTTTGAATTCTATTGTGTCATAACTTAATTTCTCTTTTAATTCTTAACTGGATCCTGAGATAATATTGTAATAATTTTTTTTTATTCTCTTTCCTTCAGCGTTGTCAATTACCCGTTATTATATTCTTTACTCGTCATATTATAATGTATATGTATTGAAGAAAGAATTAGGAAATTGAAAGAAAAATTGAAGGAGAACAAAATAAGTAAGACATTAATTAATAGTTTTTCGATCTATTATAGCACTACTAATCTAAGTTTATTTTAATTTTAATTCTAACAGTATTACATGCACAATACGTGTAGTGAGTACATATATATACATATACGTACATATATACATATACATACATATATATGAGTTGGGCTAATTAAAATGAGCCATGGAGTAAAATGAGTTTGTGCTCCATGGCACTATATTTTTATTTTGAAAATCCAAATGACCAATCCGAACCGCTCAACATGATCTCCATATTGAAATGTGCTTGGAGACCAAATTTTACATTTTTTGGAATTTGTTTTACTATTTATTAAGCCACTTTGAAAATCGCTGATCCAATGGTCCAGAAATTTTTATTGTTTTTTACTGTTCACAGCAAAACAACAATTTTAAAAATTGCTTAATAAATAGTAAAAAAATTTAAAAAAAATGTAAAATTTAGTTTTCAAGCACATTTAAATATGGAGAACATGTAAAAAGGTTCGAATCGGTTGTTTGGATTTTCAAAATGAAAATATGACGTGAAGTACGAACGCGTTTTACTCCATAGCTCACCCAAGTCAACCTCTATATGTATTTATACCTAATTTTTTTTATAAAAAAAATACCTATAATCATATCTACTTTATAATATAAAATAATATCCTTTATCGGATAAATGAATAAAAATGTGTCAATGACTCTCCTAGATATATATAGTATCGCACGTACCGCTCAAGATCTTTTGTTATGTTTCGAGTTGAGTGAAATACAGTTTGTGTTTCATGACGCTTAGCAAATTCAAGATTATTTTTCATCTGTTTGTAAAGATTAAGATTTATTAATAGTAGATTAATGATGTTAGCAAGTTCTCAAAATAATTATAAGACTAATTATAATATGTTCATACTTTTTATATCTCCTCTAAATTTTTTTTGTCTTAATTTGAGATAATATACTGAAGTTGTTATGTTGAGTAGTTATTTATAGAGTGATAAGTTTGACGTTCAGTAATAATTCGCTGAGATATAAAATTTGTAATTTGAATATAATTTAGAATATATAGTAGAGTTTTAAGAGCATCTACATTTCAACAATTTAAATGAGTTTCTAAGTAACTGTTAACTACTTTATATAAATTTAGATTTTTAATTAAAGTTTTTAACTCTCACATATTTGAAATTAATTTTAGAATTTCTATTAAGCCACATCAACAACAAATTAAAAAAGAGAAATAATTTGAGCCAATCATTTGACCAGCATATAGTTTATAAATAGTTTCTTAATAATAAACTTTACATCATAATTTCTAAATAAGAAGCTCTCTAGCATATCTGAAATTGGATTAGAAACTGTCACATCAGATTAGAAACTCTAATAATATCAGAAATGTAGATGCTCTAAAGTCTCATGTCTTTCATACCTAAATCGTGTCTCACATTCTTATTTCGTTTTTAAAGTTTAAACGGTCGATCTGAACCATCTAATATTATCTCTATATTAAAATATATTTGAATACACAATTTTATATTTTTTAGAATATTATACTATTTTATTTTAATTTCCGATTATTTTCTTACTTACACTGTCAATAACAAGGTGGTAGCATCCATTATGCTTTACTTTTTTTTTTTTTTTTCTGAATTGCAAAAAACTGAAAATTAAGTATAATTGAGGAGTGATGCATGTGTTCGAACCTTAATTTATAGGCTGCATTGATGTTGGGTTTTGTAATTTACTTTTCCTTGTTATTTAGGCAGGTAGCTTCTATCAACCTTTTAAAATATATATATATAGAGAGAGAGAGAGAGAGATGGGCTATGGTGCATTGCAATGCATGGAGGGGTTGGTGCATTGGACCATAAATCTAAAATTCAAAACCTAAATGGCCGATCCAAACTGTTCATCTTGTTCTCCATATTAATATGTGCTTGGAGACCAAATTTTACCTTTTTCTGAATTGTTTTACTATTTATTAAGTATTTTACAAAATTGTTGATCCAACGGTGGCTGCTGATTTTACTGTTTTGTTAAGCCACCGTTGGATCAACAATTTTGTAAAATACTTAATAAATAGTAAAAAAATTCAGTAAAATGTAAAATTTGGTCTCCAAGCACATATTAGTATGGAGAACAAGATGAACGGTTTGGATCGGCCATTTGGATTTTGAATTTTAGATTTATGGTCCAATGTACAAACCCCTCCATACATTGCAATGCACCATAGCCCATCTCTCTCTCTCTCTTTATATATATATAATAAAGACTACTTTAGGCCAAGTCGGCCGATTTTTTATTTTTATCCAAAATTTAAATTAAATTTCAAAAATTAACCGGTTTGGCTGTCAAATTTTAAATCTACCCAAACCGGTTAACCGTTAATCGGACCAAATTTCCGGTTAACGGTTAACCGGACCCTGGGTTCGGTTAACGGTTTAGCGGACCAATGGGTTCGGTTAACCGTTTAGCGGACCAAGGGTTCGGTTAATCGTTTAGCGGACCAACACAATGGGTTCGGTTAACGGTTTAGCAGACCAAGGATTCAGTTAACGGTTTAGCGGACCAAGGGTTCGGTTAACGGTTTAGCGGACCAAGGGTTCAGTTAACGGTTTAGCGGACCAAGGGTTCGGTTAACCGTTTAGCGGACCAACACCAAGGGTTCGGTTAACCGTTTAGCGGACCAACTTGTTATAAATAAAATAAATTGACAAATTGTTCATTATTGTTATAAAAAATATAAATCAAAAGTAATGGAGAAAAAATGTTACTTATTATTTAATTTATTATAAATTGTAGTTTATTATTTTTTTATAATCAATTTTATTTAATTCAGAAAATATTCAAAACAGATAAAGAATACTGATTTTTTTATAAATACTCAAAATTAATAACAAATTACGGATTCTATTTTTTTGAAAACTTGGTAGTAGCTACCAAGGTTCCAAAATAGTTTAGAATATGACCAAAAAATTCTAAAATGATTTAGAATTTGTTTTAGGAACCCTTACGGAGCTCTGACTGTCTGATCAATCGGCTCTTCGATTCAGGTATTTTTTATTTATTTTAATTGATAATATAATTAGTTAGTTCATTTTAAACGGTTCAGAATATTGTCGAAATAATTTAGAATTTTTTAGAACATTCCAAAATGGTGTAGAATAATTTAGGAATATCCAAAATTGTCACACCCCGGAACAGGGGGTCGCGCAGTTTTCGCCAGTGTTTTAAAATGCGGTTATATATATATATATATAAATTGTTATGTTTATATATGTGGGCCTGCTTCTAGGAATATGCGGGGGGGGGTGGCAGGGGGGCGGCAGCCCCCTGCGAGCGTTGTCTGAGGTTAGTCAAATTTCAATTTCATGAAAATCCTTTAACCGACGGCCCATATTTTATTTCGGAGAGGTCAAATTTCATGAAAATCCTTTAACCGACGGCCCAGATTAGTCAAATTTACCGATCAAGATGGACGGTCCAGATTAGTCCTTTTTCACATAAATTTTAATTAAAATACAATCATACTATCATAGGATTTGATTTAAAACAAGTTTGGTTCAAATCCGATTTAATTTGGCTAAGTTATACCCAAAACAGCATTTTTCAGAATCCCCATTGCGGCCCGCAATAGGTCTGTTGCGGCCCGCAACAAGTTCCAAAATTTCCAGCCTCTGCAAATCATCTCTGCCTCCATTCATTGCGGCCCGCAATAAATGTATTGCGGCCCGCAATGACCTGGTTGGATTTTAATCTGCGAAATTCCCTCTGTCTACTCTCATTGCGGCCCGCAATAAGAGTACTGTTTTTCATTCCTTTGCCCATTTTCGTGAAATTTCACCCCGTTTTCAATCCCGATCAAATCCCCGTATAATTAAACAATTATTCCCCATTCACTAGCAATTTTAATGACATTTAATATGCAATTTCAACATTTAAGTCATAACAACAATTTAAAACATACCGTTAGGGTTTTATAACATAATACGGTTCGATAATAACCTATACATCAAAATAACCGACTACAGGTTCAACTACACATTCAAAATGGGCATAAAAGGGGTTTGGCATAACCTATTAGCCCGGCCTATACTCACGCGTCGAGCCCGAGTCCCACTTCACTCGCGTTTACCTACACATATCAATACAAAGGGAAAAATTCCCCGAGGGGAGGGGGTGAGAAAACCTGTCATCCTTTTTCTCAGTGCGGAATTTAAAATGGCTACTGGATTTGTGAGAAATCTATCACCAGAACTAAATACACTAGAAAAGGGGTATCTATTTATTTATTCACCAATAATAATAAATGCACATGTACCGGGAATAGATTCAAACGGATTTCAATTCACATCTCATCAACATCAATCAACGAATTTCCAGAAAGATTTGGTTTCACAGATATAATATATATAAGTCTGGTTATGAGGTACAGATATCAACTATCGATCACCTCCGACTTAACAGTTCTATTTTCTGGTTTCAAGTCATACAATTTCATCAATTCATCACTTAAAATATACACGGGCATATTCCGCAAATATGCAACAGAATATCACTTTTCTCAAAAAGAAATCACTGACACTTTCACTGAATCACTGAACCACAGTTCTACCTAAAATTACACTGCACTTCCCTTACCCAACCGGTACTGGGTTCACTAGGGCCATTCTCCAGATGCGCATAAGGGTCCTGGATGAAAGTCTAG
Organism: Carex rostrata; assembly: GCF_964058835.1. NCBI lineage: Eukaryota > Viridiplantae > Streptophyta > Magnoliopsida > Poales > Cyperaceae > Carex > Carex rostrata. Next base: position 7,878,718 of record NC_135925.1, read on the forward strand.
TAGCTAGCTAGACTTTCCACTATGATACACTGTTCACTTCACACAATCAATCCAAGTCATACTGTGGTTCCACTCACTTATTCAAAACGACAAATCAACAATCGATAAACCGTACCAACATGAGAATCATAACAGTTATACAATTCAATTACACTAATATCACAATTAATGCAATGCGGCAACAAATGCTTTCAATCAGAGATTCAACATGCTATGCACAGTTTATTTCAATCAAGTAATCAACATAAATATAATAATATGCACCGTTATTTAGTTCTACGAATAAACCCCAAAACAGATCCCGTGAACCCCCGCACCTGGTTACGTAGGGCACGTAGAGGGTCCGCGATCTCGCGACTCGGTAAGCTCGTCAATCCCGCTAGCCGTGCTCGTTAGGATCTATACATAGGTCAATTTATTAAATTCCGGCACTTTTACAATTTAAAGCCTAATCAATTTTTGGGAAAATCCGTAAATTGGAATTTGGTTGCACTTTGGAACACGGAATCAATCAATTTACACTATAGAAACAACAAAGGCACGGAATAATCAGTTTGGTACGATTCTACGGGTTTTCACCAAAACCCTAAAAACACAGAATCGAGAAATGAGAGAGAAATAGAAAGGGGAATTACCAATGGAACGGATGGATGTGCGAGGTTTGAGCTCCTCTTCCTAAATCTCCGTTTTCGGGCAATACGGTCACCGGGGGAGGTTTTTTGGGGTTCTCTCTCTCACTCTCTCGTTATCTTTCTCTCTTGGCGGAAACAAAAGAAAAGAGAGAAGAGATGGGGGCGCAGGAAAGGAAAGGAAAGAGGGGAAAGAGGAAGGAATGACAAGGGCCCCCACTTGTAAGTGGTCTTTTTGCAAAATAAACCCTCCACTTGTTCGATATTGATTAAATGATTTATATAACACCTATTGCTCCTCTTTCTTAACACAATTAATCGTATAATTATTGTTCATTATCCACGTCACTAATTTCGTATATACGTATATATATATTATTCGATTTAACCACTTATTATTTTAATTAAATCTGAATTTTAAAAGTTCACAGTGTTACAAAAATGGTCTAGAATAATTTAGAAAAATATAAAATGATATAGAATAATTTTTAGAGGTCCAGATAATTTAGAAAAATATAAAATGATATAGAATAATTTTTATAAGTAATTAAAACTTGTCTGGACCTCTAAAAATTAAAACTTGTCTTGACCTCTAAAAATTATTCTATATCATTTTATATTTTTCTAAATTATTCTAGACTATTTTGGATATTCCTAAATTATTCTACACCATTTTGGAATGTTCTAAAAAATTCTAAATTATTTCGACAATATTCTGAACCGTTTAAAATGAACTAACTAATTATATTATTAATTAAAATAAATAAAAAATACCTGAATCGAAGAGCCGATTGATCAGACAGTCAGAGCTCCGTAAGGGTTCCTAAAACAAATTCTAAATCATTTTAGAATTTTTTGGTCATATTCTAAACTATTTTGGAACCTTGGTAGCTACTACCAAGTTTTCAAAAAAATAGAATCCGTAATTTGTTATTAATTTTGAGTATTTATAAAAAAATCAGTATTCTTTATCTGTTTTGAATATTTTCTGAATTAAATAAAATTGATTATAAAAAAATAATAAACTACAATTTATAATAAATTAAATAATAAGTAACATTCTTTCTCTATTACTTTTGATTTATATTTTTTATAACAATAATGAACAATTTGTCAATTTATTTTATTTATAACAAGTTGGTCCGCTAAACGGTTAACCGAACCCTTGGTCCGCTAAACCGTTAACCGAACCCATTGTGTTGGTCCGCTAAACGGTTAACCGAACCCTTGGTCCGCTAAACCGTTAACCGAACCCATTGGTCCGCTAAACCGTTAACCGAACCCATTGGTCCGCTAAACCGTTAACCGAACCCAGGGTCCGGTTAACCGTTAACCGGAAATTTGGTCCGGTTAACGGTTAACCGGTTTGGGTAGATATAAAATTTGACAGCCAAACCGGTTAATTTTTGAAATTTAATTTAAATTTTGGATAAAAATAAAAAAATCGGCCAAGTCGGATCATGGATATTCACGAATTAGGTGATATACAAGTTGGATCGAGTCATATATAAACTTTTTTTCTCTAATTGGCTATATATATCAGATCAGATCGGATCAAATTGGCTAGTAGGTTGTATGTCCCACGTGACCCGAGTTATTCATATCCCAAACAGGAATTCGGTTACATAAATTTATATGGTCTTGCCTTTATAATTATTTTTATAGTATATGTATTTATATCGTATCCAAATATTTAATCCCCTGTTAGATGTTTAAACATGAATTGTGAAATGTTTATACTTCGCCTCATGATATTTATATCTAATATCATATAATTTTGTTTGGGAAAATTTCATGTATGCTCCTAAATAATTTCAAAATCATGTATTTTTTTCTTCTAAAATTTATAATATCATATTCATCTCTCCAAATTTGAAAAAGTCACAAATTTACAATTTTTTATTTTCAAATTAATTTTTTTTCAATTAATTTGCTCAAATTTAAACTCATTTTAAATTTGTAAAGTATCTATTTATCTTTTATTAAAATAAAAAATATGTAACATGTTTAAGTAAAATGTTTATTTTATTTATAAATTTGAATTGGGTTTTAATAGAATAGAAAATAAATTAAGTAAATTTGTGGGATGTAAATTTAAATATTGTGGTGTTTAATTATATTAATTTGTAACCATCTTTACGTAGAACTTCATCTAATAACTACAAGAGATGTAAAAAGTTCACCCAAACAAGTAAAACATGGATGATGACAGAGAAATTTAAAATGAATTAAAAAGTTATATAAATTACAAAATCGAAAAAGAATGTCAAAAATAAAATATCAAAAGGATTGAAGAAGCTGAAAACAAAAAGTCCAAAGTTTTTTTTTTTTTTGAGAAAAGCTGGTAGCACCTACAAGGAAAAAAGTCCAAAGTTAAGAGGACAAATATATCGGACATGGCCGCATAAAGGCAAGATGTTATTATTATTATTATTAATTTTTTTTTTTTTGAGAACTTGACACTGACTTTCAAGATTGGACATAAACAGAAATTATATCCCATCACATCTACTTACAAAATTTTAATACGTAAGGAAAGATGTTCTCCGGTGGCATTTAGGCTAGCTGTCCGAATATTTATTGCCTCAATAGAATCGTGATCACAATTTCAATAGGTGACTTAATTGAGATGAAATACATATACTGCTGATGATGGGACATTTAACTGTAGAAGTGCACTGTCCACGTGGTGATGCGTGGCACAGATCGGAGAATAGTACACTGTTCGATACGAATCAGATGTCCAGATCATAGGACGTTTAACTGAGATCTGGGGCTGGAGAACAGAGTAGGTCTCATCAATATCATGTTTAGTTTTGAGTTTGATGAATTTTAGAATTGTTTGATCCGTGCGTACAAAATTAATACAAGAGCATACAAATATTACAGTGTGGCACATAAATTTTAAAATGGATCAGACGGTTATGAAGTCCATTAAAATATTACAGTGTGGCACATAAATTTTAGTTGAATTTGTTGTTTTTCCTCGTCCATTTCTGGCTCGTTTCACGATCAGTCCGAACAATCAATATTTTTACGAAAAAAAAGGCGTGGAATGGAATTTTTTTATAAATCATAATTAAAAAAAATGAAACTGATCGCTTTTTAAAAAAAAAAAAATTACAGGAACCGAAATGTCATTTCGGTTCTGATATTTTTTTTTACAGACCAAAATGGCAATTCGGTCCCAGATTATTTTACAATTTTTCAACGTATTTTTTTCTCAAAATATGTGAAAATGGCTGGTCATTTCGGTAAAAAAAAGAAGACCGAAATGACATTTTGGTAAAAAAAAAAAAAAAGACCGACATGACATTTTGGTTCTTATAGTTTTTATATAAAAAAAGTAATCATGTTAGTTTCATATTTTTTTTTCTAATTATGATTTATAAATTTTTTTCCGTGGAATAACTAAAGTCACCGAGTGAAATGTTCGCTTTGCTTTGATCTCGATTCAGATCAATCTCGCACGGATGTTTTATGTTCTTATTCTAAATGAGGAAAGCATTACTAACAACTGTTAGGAGGTGCCAATGGATCGGATATATGTTATCTGTTTATATCGAGATCTTTTTCTGAAAATTAGATACATATATCTAATATTTAAAAATCTATACGGATACAAATATATATCACATAGTTAAATGAGGAGGGTTCAAATGCCTCCCTGTTTTTGTGTCTCCATCATGCCTCCATCTCTCTTCATTATTTTCAAAGTTCAAACAGTCGATCCGAACCGTTCAACCTAACCTCTATACTAAAATATATTTGGAGACCAAATTTTATATTTTTAGGAATTTTTTTACTATTTTTTTAGATAGGTACAAAAATACTGTTTTTAGATGGTTCAGATTTACTGATTTTGTACCTATCTAAAAACATAGTAAAAAAATTCCTAAAAATATAAAATTTGGTCTCCAAACATATTTTAGTATGGAGGTTAGGTTAAGCGGTTCGGATCGACTGTTTGAACTTTGAAAATGATAGAGAGAGATAGATGCATGATGGAGACACAAAAACATGGAGGCATTTGAACCCTCCTCTAGTTAAATATATATAATTATGAAACATTTATGTTATCCACGACGATTTAGTCACCACTAACAACTAAGCAGCTGATTAATTGGTCTAAACAGATTTCTTTTCAAAACACTGCTAACAGAGAGATTAACAGACGTTTGGTGGAACTTTAGTTATACGGTGTGGAGAAGCTTCTAACGGTAACAACAAGAATTAGATACTTTTCGCGAGAATAAAAAAGTGACTTTTCGCAACAGAGTACCGTCATTGTTTAGCTTTTTTTTCGTAACGATACTTTTTGCGAGAGAGTATCGTCATAAATGCATTTTTTTCTTGCAAAAAGTGTTACTCTGTTGTTGGACGAGTCCAGTCTAAATACATTTGGACAGGCTCCGGACCATTCGAGGAATGGCATGTGAGGATCAGATCAGATCGATTCCGATCTATTTAAAAATAATACTAATGTATTTCTAATGGATCTGAATCTGTTTACAATTCTGTATGCAGTGGCGAGTCATTCGAGAAATAAATTATAATACTTCCTCGTTAGCGCCACCATACTTTTTTTTTTTAAAACTTGGTAGCTACCGTACGTGTTAAAGAAGAGTACATCATCTCTGTTCAGTCAGAGAAATAAAACAACAGTGAAAGAAAACACTACTTCCACCATAATTACACTGTTGACAGTGAATCAGTGATACTTAATTATTAAAGGACTAATTGAAGAACTTATTTATTGGATGCAAATTTAAATTAATGAGCCTCACAGAATGCACTTTAAAAAATTAATCAGTATACTATGGGAAAATGCAATGGGATATATATAAAAATAAGGAAGAGTAAAATTGAAGTAACTACCCATGATTTCAAAAATGATTTGTTTTGTTTTAAATCTTACTAAGGACGGCTGAATACTATTTGCCGGTCAATATATCAGTCATCACAAAGATTTCGAAATAAATTATGAGTGAGTCTATGGTACTATGCATATCACGGGTTGGTTCGTGCTACGGCTCAATATTTGAGTTTTCAAAATTCTAATGGTCGATCCAAACCGTTTATCTTGTTCTCCATATTAATATGTATTTGAAGACCAAATTTTACATTTTTTGAAATTTGTTTACTATTTTTTTAGATATTTAGAAAATCACTTGATCTAAAAATTTTGGACCATCCAAAAACAGTGATTTTCAATAAATCTAAAAAAAATAGTAAAAAAATTTCAAAAAATATAAAATTTGGTCTCCAAACACATATTAATATGAATAACAAGATGAAAGGTTCGGATTGACCATTAGGATTATGAAAACTCAAATATTGAGCTGTAGCACGGACCAAATCGCGATATGCATAGTACCATAGACTCACTCATAAATTATTATGCTTGTGATTTACACAACAAATTAAATAGAAAAAAAAACCTAACATCCGGTAATTTTATTACTGTTTTTTTAATATATTTTGAACATATTTACAATATTTAAAATTTGAACGTTACTTTGTAGAAAGCGTGAACATTAAACAATGAAAAATAATAATAAAGAATGAGATGGCAAACTATTGACACGCGGCTTCATTGTATACCGCTCAGAACCCTTTGACCGAAAACTGAAAAAAAAAAAGAAAGAGAAATAATTTTTTTAATATTTATTATTATTTGATTGTACATCCTATTTTAATTTTGACTATGTGATTCTTAAAAATCTTGCAGTTTGATTTGTTATTTTCTCTTTACTATCAGTTACTATATTTTTTTTTTAATAATCTCTGTTTTCATTTTATATGATTAAATTGGATTTTGAATTAGGTATTGAATTATAAGGCATATTTAACGAGATAGTGGGACTGAAATTGAAATTTGATTTGTAAAGTGATGAGATTGTGTGTTCTAAGAATGAGAGAATTACCTGTGATATTTCAAGTGTGAATATTGTGTGACTTGTTTTATAAATAACCTAGATTCAGGTGCTATCACCAGGTTAATATGTAGGCATAATTTGATATGAATTTGTGTGGATTAATCCAGTCTTTTTGAAAGGTTGATTAATTAAGTCAATTATAGAGAAGTGTGTCGTTAAATAATTAGTTACTGAGCTTTTTAGCTCACTCTGTATTATTTTTGTATTTGTTTTGTTACGACGTAGATTGACGGAACAAAGGTGCCATTGTTGTCACGACTGCAAACCTAATGGCGAGCACGTGACAACATAAAAACAATTTATTATATACGTATACAATTTTATTTTTTAACTTCCTAAATTTTAGTATATATTATTAAATTTTTAGATTATTATAAAAAATCACAAAACAACTAATAATTAACTATTAATCATAAAATAGTATTGATATCTTTTAAAAAAAGTGCAATTTTCATAAATATATTTTATAAATTAGAATCACAGCTAGTTTCAAAATATAACTAAACATTTCTTTCATAATCTTCATTCTTATACTAAGTACATAAATATCCTGATCTGTCAATAACTTTGATTAAAAAATAAAATTTTGTATTGCATATAGTCCTCCAATCAAATCTAATTTTATGCATCTTTTTTAATGTTTTTTACATGTAAAATTCTAATTTTTTTTTAGACACGTACTCGCCACATGTATTCTCCACGTGCAAATTATAATATATTTCTGATTGGTCATGATTTCTTTCTATTTTATAAATATCATTTAAGAAAATTTTGTATTGATTGATAATTGATTATTCATGTTTCCATTTTTTTATATCATTAAAACTTAAAAGAACGTAATTTGTCATTTATTTATTTATCTGTCATCATACTTATAAATTGTTCCTTAACTTCTCAATATTTTATCGTATTTTATATGATGCAATTTATATATATTCAAATTATTCACAAAATTTACATTTTTTTTTGTTGATTTATAAAAGTATCAGTATCTTGGTACATTGATCGTACTATTGTGACACGCGGTAAATTTTTATATTAATTTTGAAATTTATTTGAACTTATTAATAATATTAGAAATTTGAAGGTGTATTATGTAAAATGAGAAAACTTAAAAAAAAAAAAAAAGAGACCAGCCAACGTGGCACACATGCCACGCGGCTCATGCCTGTTGCCCCTCTCTCCATGTTAAACTTCTTTGTCTCTCTCTTTTGATGTAGGAGATGAAAAAGAAAATGAAAACCGAAAATGAAAAAGAAAAGAGAAAATCCAAAGAAAAAAATTAAGGAAATATATTGATATTTTGGATTTCATATTCGATTGGAATTCTGTCTACGTCGCGTTGATTCTGAATAGTTGTTGCAACTTGAATTGGATTTCTGGATCGATCTCTATCAGGTAACCAGACTTCTCTATAATATGTGAATTCGATTTGTATGGTTTATTTGCTATTGAATTGGATAATCGGATTATGATAGCATATTTAACTGGAATATGAGGTCTAGATACTGAAATTGTTATAAATGGACTGAAAATACTGGGAATCACCTATTTTAGGGATTCCAACTGGAATGAAACTGATTTTACTGAAAACCTAGACCCAACTGATATTACCGGTTAAATTTGCATACGTAATTTGATTTTTAATTGTGTGGATTAATCCAATCCTGTTGAAATGGTTGTTTACTGTTATTAAGCCAATTATAGAGAAGCTGCGTCGTTAAATAACTGGCTACTCGGCTTTGTAGCTGACTCCGTATTGTTTCTGTTTTCTTTCTGTTGCGACGTAGATTGACAAGACGGCGGATGGATGCGAGGGTGCCGTTCTGTCTCGTCGCGTGCCCGGTCCGGCAGCCGGGGCGTGACAACTATAAGATATCATTTTTTTAAATTTAATTCAGAGCAGTATAAAAGTAATTAAATCTATTAATTTGATAATTTTTTACTAATTAAAAATAATAATCGGTAATTATTGTGAGCTGTGAAATCCGTTATTGCACCCAGTTGTCGGCGCTCGTTATGATCAACTAAGCAATTAATACTCAATATCAAATAAATGTGCAACTATAATTTAAAAATAATTGAGCAGCCGAAGAATTAATCGCTTACACATTACATTTTCGGCCATTTTTATTAATATCCCTAAAACAAATCAAAATTTTAAAAAATGTCCCTGCTCTCAATTTTTTTTTTAAAAATGCCCTGACCGCCTGGGCCCAGGGCGGCCCAAAATACCCAGTGAGGCGCCCCACACCCTGGCGCCCCATACCCCCTGTGAGGCACCCCGCGCCCTGGCGCCCCACTACCCAACATAACCCCCCCCCCCCCCCCGCGCCCCATCCCTCTCTGTCTCCCTTCTGCGTTTCACTCGCCCAGAACCCCCCCCAAAAAGAAAAACCCTAGCCCCCCCTGCCCCCACCCCACCCGAGCCCCACCGGCCACCCTAACCGCCGCCCTAGCTCCGCACCACGCACCTCTACCTCGCACGACGTCCGGCCTCGATTCGCTTCTCCCTCGGTTGAACAAGTAAGTTTTATTTGTTTTTGATTCGATTAGAGTTTAGGTTTTAGATTAAATGTGATTGAATTGTGTAATGTGATTCGGTTTGATTCGATTCGATATTTAGGGTTAAATGTGAGTAATTAGTTGAATTGATTGAATTGGTCGAATTGGTTCGATTGGATGCTTGAATTGTGGCAATGACATGAATTGGTTCGATTGGATGCTCGAATTGGTTCGGTTGGTCAAATTGGTTCGATTGGATGCTCAAATTGGTTCTATTGGATGCTTGAATTGGTCGAATTGGTTCGATTAGATGCTTGAATTAGATGGTTGAATTGCTTGATTGCTTGAATTAGATGCTTGAATTGCTTGAATTGGTTCAATTGCTTGAATTTAGGATTATGATTTATGGTAAAATTGCTCGAATGCCATATGGTTCAATTTAGGGTTTGTAAAAAAAAAAATTACTTACATGCAAAGTGTAAATTAATTGTATATAAATGCAAATGCATATGCATGCAACAAAATTAACTGTATATGCATTAACATCATATGCATGCAATTTACTTACCGGCAAAGGGTAAATTAATTGTATATACATGCAAATGCATATGCATGCAACAAAATTAACTGTATATGCATTAACATCATATACTTGCAATTTATTTACATACAATTAGTTTGGGATTATATACATGCAATTCTTATTAAAAAAAAGAATAATTATAACAAGCCCCTCACCCCTCACCCCTGTCCCCCCATTTATCCCCGCACTCTCTCACTTCCTTAACTGTCATATCCCCTCACTTATTTGGCTAAAAATTTCCATTTATCCCCGCATTAAATTAAAGTCATTTAATACCAATCACCGCATTAATTATGCTTTCCTCTAATAACAATTTCCGCATTAATTATTTCTTTAAAAATAATTTCCGCATTAATTATACTGTTATCTAATAACAATCCCCGTTAATAAATGTTTATTTGTTATTTCTGAGAAGTATTTATCCATGTAACATAAAGTATTTATCCATATAACATAAAGTATTTATCATTATGTATGAGAGTATTTATCATTGATGTTTACTGTAAGTTGCAATTATGTTTGAGAAATATTTATCTATGTAACATAAAGTATTTATCCATGCAACATAAAGTATTTATCCTTATATATGAGAGTATTTATCATTATGTCTAAGAGTATTTATCACTGATGTTTTACTGTAAGTGCAATTATGTTTGAGAAATATTTATCTATGTAACATAAAATATTTATCCTTGTAACATAGAATATTTATCCATGTAACATAGAGTATTTATCATTATGTCTTAGAGTATTTATCATTGATGTTTTTACTGAAAATTGAAATTATGTTTGAGAAGTATTTATCTATGTAATATAAAGTATTTATCATTATGTGTGAGAAGTATTTATCATTGAGTGAGAGGATTGTTTATTTAATGGTCCCCAATTGTGCGGGGACAATCCAAAAAAAAAGAAAATTTTGTGTGGGGATAACTGACAAGTATTTATGAGGGGATTGTTTATTTAATGGTCCCTAGTTGTGCGGGGACAATTCAAAAAAAAAAAGAAATTTTGTGTAGGGACAATTAATGGATTGATTTATTCAGTCATAAATAGAGATCATTGCATAGGGATTAATACTTTGCAAATTCAGGATAAATATTTTGATGCTTCAAGTTAAATACTAACATTTTTTGCGGAGTATTAATGATTGAGCGGTCCCCCCATGACTTTTTTGGCAGTTAGTGCGGGGTTTTTTGCGGGGATAGACCTGCGGGGATTGTTATCAGCATCCTAAAAAAAATTATATAAATTGTATGTTTGCATGTATATGATTTTCAATAAATCTAAAAAAAGTAAACCCAGAATTGTATGTAAATTGCATGTATATGCATTTTTTTGTTTAAAAATTAATTTTGTTTTTTTTGTAAAGTTTATTTGTTTACAAAAAAAATGCTTTGATTAATATTTTTTGTATGTTTTGATTAATATAAATTGTATGTTTTGATTAATATTTTTTGATTAAAGTTTATTTGTTTACAAAAAATTTATATAAATTGTATGTTTTGATTAATATTTTTTGGCAAATGTAGTATGCCTAGAGTTAGACGGTGGGGAGTATGAGCTGAGCCTGCAGAGGGTGCAGATGCTGTGGATCCGAGTGGAGCTGGCACGTCCTCGGTGGATCCGACTGGAGAGGGCCCGTCGTCGTATGATGATACGACTGGCAGGGGTTTTGAGGATCCGACTGGAGCGGATCCGTCATCTCAGGCCGATTTTCCAGATGGTGTGCATGATCCTGACACATTTAGTCCTCTTCTATGGACCCATCATGTTAAGCACCGCGTCTCATTGGCATCTCTTGAGGTACGTAATGTATATACTTAAAAAATGACATTCTGTTGAGTTACTAAAAAAATGGCACGATTTGAGTATGACAAATTGATAATAAATACAGGATGATGTCATGCTTACGGTGAGGCACCGCAGGTCTGAGATTCCGTTCGTTCCCCATAAAGAAATGCAACGATACATCTTGAACCTCGGGTTGTACCAGCTTGCCACCATGCCGCAGAGTAAGATCGATGTGTCTCTGATGCACGGTCTAGCGGAGAGATGGCGACCTGAGACTCATACATTTCATCTCCCGGTCGGGGAGATGACAGTCACCCTTGGTGATATGAGCGCCTTATGGGGTTTACGTATCGATGGCGACCCCATAGGTGGCATCTCAGACCATCCAGAGCTGCAGAGGATGATACCGGAGTTGTTAGGGTGTGATCCAAAGACTCTGCAGAAGAAATATAAGAAGAAGAAGGGGGAGGAGGAGGAGTTTCGTTATTCCGGGTACTGCATTTCTCTAAAGGCACTCCGGTCTCACTTCTTCCAGAATCAGATAGATGTTGATACTGATGACATTGAGGCGGTCAGGAGGTACTATTACACTCTTTATATTGCAGGTATACTAGAGCATATGTGCTGGATTTGTGCGGTGCTGTCATGTTCGAGGATTCCAGCGGTGACGCGATTCCGATGATGTACCTCTCCCTGCTGAGGGACCTGGAGAAAGAATCGAGATGGAACTGGGGTGGAGCTATCCTCGCCCACTTATACAGAGGCCTCTTTCATGCTTGTCTGGTAAGTCTGTATTAATATACGTTGTTATTGAAGGATTGATAAGAAGCACCCAGATTTAATTTTAAGTTAAATTTTCAGGTCAAGAATAAACAGCTTTTTGGACCACTGCTTCTGCTTCAGCATTGGTCGTGGTCACATCTGCCCATAAACCGGCCAGTCATACCATTGCCGCATCCCGATTGGGGAGGCCCTGAGCCAGCCAGATGCCCCGCATACGCCGCCATATGGGGCAGTCATCACGATCATGAAGAGAGGGGCAGGGGGATTTCTTATGTCCGGGGTCAGCTCCAGATGCTCCGAGATGGGAATATCGATTGGTTTCCGTATCGTGCATGGTATCAGCGCAGATGGCTGAGCCCGCTGACATTAGAGCAGACACATCTATGGTATTATCGGGGACCGGTCGTCTGTTTCTGGATAGTGGAGTACCATTACCCCGATCGGGTATCCCGACAGTTTGGCTTGGATGCTTTCATCCCGAAGCACCTGTTGATGGGCAAGGATGCTACCGACAAGTTCCACAAGTAAGTACCATCTACTTAATTAATTTTTAACTTTAATATATCCACTGTTTCTCTACTTTCTAATTAATTGCACTTGTAGAACGGCGCACACTAAGGCTAAAGTCGACTGGAGCCAGCATTTCGTCATGCAGTACAACTGGGCTCGACATCCGGAGCAGCACTTATGGAGCCCGCCATGTACTACATCGTTGGGTGCTGGTCCCGGGGATCTGAGATATGCCGTATGGTACCAGAGATGGGGCATGCCGTCAGTCTACCTGACAGGCCATTATGGCGAGACCCTACGACGTAGGCTGATGGATTCATCCAGCAATTATATGCCCTGGGGTCCGATCAATGCTCGCGCGGTAAGTAAAACCGAAACATACTTTAATTTTAAATTGCAAATTTTAATTACTTACTGTTGGCATAATCATGTTGTGTGCAGCTGTTGACTGCTATGAGAGGAGTTGGACACAGCTTGGCGTGCATGGCGAAGGATGCTTGGCGATATATAGGATGCCAGATGCTCGAGCACACTGCACCAATCGTGGAGACAGGCGGTTTTGAAGGCCGCCTCGTTGGCATGCTGCGCGATGCTGGGGAGAACATCAATTGGCGGGAGATAAAGTCTGCACCGCGAAATCCAGATTATCAACGAGTCCCTGTCTACGGCGATGAGATGCCGCAAGCTCCTGTAGGTAATTACAAGTTAATATTAAAAGTACGACACACACAATATTCTTATTTTCGTTGAATTGTTCGTTCTAACTCAGTTAACTTCCAATTATGCAGCTGATAACTCAGGTTGGGCGTTCCACGACTGGGTGTTGAATACCCAAGGATGGGATGCTTATAAAAATAAATACGGAGTTGCAGTAGAGCTTGGCACGGTCAGTCGCCAATTATACCATTATTTGTTGCAAAGTTCTTTGTATGTATCAAAACTAACATTATTTTAATCTAGGATGGAGCACCTCGTTGGAATGCCGATCCCATATTTAGCACAAATGAGCTGGACCTGGCAGATACAGATGCAGAGGCGTATGGCTCCCACAGATCACGATATGGAGTGCAGATGGAGCATGACTTTGAGGCTGGTGGGAGTTCATCTCAGACTGCAGATGGCTTTGTCTCTGCATTATTTGGCGCACTGCCTCCTTCCACGTATCCTGCAAGCTGGGAGAAAGATCCATGGGAGCTGCGTACACAGCCCGCCAATGCAGAGTCAGCTGCTGGATTTGATCCATGGGCAGCCAGGACAGGTACGCAGCACATGTATATGGGGGACGAGGATGAGGATATGGGGGACGATGAGGATGATTTGGGAGAGGATGCATTACGAGATGTGAGTCCGCAGAGGCGCGTGCAGCTGCACAGGCATGGCAAGGGCGTAGCGGCTCCTAGGTTGTCTCTATTCGGAAGGAGACGAAGATAATGATTGTAGAGTTTTTGTTTATTGTGATATTTTTCTGACTGTAGTATTTTGACTATGGGACTGCTGTATTATGTTGACATTACGTTTTTTTATTTTATGTTCATGTTGGTATTATGTTGTTTGCACTTTACATTTCATTATTATAACACAGTTTAACAATACAATTAAAGTTCAACAATACAATTAAAGTTCAACAATATAATTAAAAGCTTAACAGTATACTTCAAGTAATTACATTCAAACTAAGAAATTATATTCAAGTAATTACAATTTCTTCACTATTTGCGACCCACACTCCCAGCAGACCGCCTGTGACAGGGGCGGTTTGCTAGGGTCTTGACCGCCTGGGCCACGGGCGGTCCACTAGGGATGCCTATTTATTTGTTTTTTCTCTCTCTCTTCTCACTCCAACATCAGTCTACCTTCCACCTCAAAGGCAGAAAGAAGGGAGAAAGCGCTCAAGGCGATTTCGGGCGATTACAGCTACAGGTAATTTAAATATTTTTTTAATTATTTTTTAGATATTTTTTGTAATTATTTTTTAAATATTTCTTTTAATTATTTTTAAAATATTTATTTCAATTATTTTTTATATATTTTCTAATTATTTTCTAATTAGCCGTTGATTACTGTACAGTTAGTATTTAATTACGCACATAATTAGCCTTCATAATCAATTGCTGTCACTTAAAACCCTAGTTATAATGGCACCCAAAGTTGGAAAAAATAGAGGAAGAACTGAAACCGAACGCGAAGCAAAAAGAGCACTCATTAATAATTTTTGGACGGCTGAAGCCTACGCGATGAGGAATTTGGAAAGATTTTTTTCACCCAAAAATAATGAAGAATTTCTGAGCAATCTTGATCCATCAATTAGAAAAATGCTGATGGAAGGCTGGGTGGACAGGGTCCCTCCACCTGGATGGGGACAGTGCTGCTTATGTGAGCTGAACGGAGATATGGTGGATATGTTCTTTTGTTATAAATGTGGCAAAGCTGTTCATCCCAATTGCATGGACCCGCATGCAGATCTGCTGAACGACGCTCGTCTTACTACGTGGGAGTGTCCTGCGTGCGTCCGTCGGGCTGAGGAAAAAAAGGGAGCAAGCTCCTCGTCTCGTAAGGCTTAGACCCCAATTGTATGTTGTTGTAATATTTTATGTTTTAACTGTAACGGTTTGTATAATTGATATTTGAACTTGTTGTTGCTGTATGAATTTTATGTTACCTTATTCTATGGACTCGACGGTACTGTATTATTTAGTAATGTATTTGAATTTTAAATTCCTGGATTTTTTTATGAATTTTAATCCGTTTTTCTTCACAAAATTCTTCAAATCAAAATACTAAGATCTATATAAAAAAAAAAAACACCATGGGGCGCCCTTAGGGCTGGCGCCTCACTTGCCTTATGGGGCGCCCCAGGGCATGGCGCCTCACTGGGTATTTTGGGCCGCCCTGGGCCCAGGCGGTCAGGGCATTTTTTTAAAAAAATTGGGAGCAGGGGCATTTTTAAAATTTTGATTTGTTTTAGGGATATTAATAAAAATGGCCGTTACATTTTAAACGAGGACAATTAATCAATTATGTAGAGATCACACTGTTTAGAGTTTGTAGAAAAATTGACTAAAAAAACAAATTATTTATAGAGTTTGTATGAAAAAAATTCCAGTGTTATGTCGACATTACAATAACTGTTATATTCCGAAATTTTAAAACTGGATTAATTTGCTAAATCGATCATTACGCTTAAATAAAACTTTTAATTAAATTAACGAGCGTTCAGATTTTATCTGACTGATTAAAATAAATCTAAAATTTTGAAATATAAATGAATTATAAAATTATGTACATTAAAAAAATTAGAGATTTAACAATAAAATGATTGTGAAAGATAAATAAATATATCGAGTTCCAATTAGGAAGAATAAATATACAAAATTCGTTCATCTATGATGTATAAATAATTGATCTGATAATTAAATATATATAAATAATTTGATATCAAATTAATCGTATCATGAATTGGGATATAAATAAATGAAATTATTTGTACGAAATGAATTGTAAAATTTTACAAAAATTCGATTCAAAAATAAATTTAGAAAACAGATTTCTAATGTTCTACTGATCAAGTATTACAATCTCTGATTTAATTGGGCCATTGATCTCATTATCTAGACCCTCCCCGCACGGATCTTAAAGCAAGGGATTTAAATCCCTCCTCTCTTCTCCTTTCCTCTCTCTCCCTGCCCCAGGGGACCCCCGAACCGCTCCTTTCACTCTTCCTTTCCGCCTTCTCCATCCTCTCCCGTAAAAACCCTAAACCTACCCTCTCTTCTCTCTCTGCACCCCGGCCCCACTCAGTGAGTCCCCTCTCTATTCCGTTCCTTCGTGTAGAAGGAAATCACTTACCGCTCCCTCTCTCTCTCGGTGTCCCGTCGGTTGTCAGAGAACCCTTCGCCTTTCACGCGAGAGCTTGACTTGTGCGCCAAATTCACCTGCCCAGTGCGACTATCTTGCCTACCCTGTCAGAGGGCTTGGCCGTACTGATTATTGCGTGCGATCTCTCATTTTTCCGGGTATATATATAGCCCCTCTGCCCCTCCCTTTGTTTCCTTTCTGGTTCTGTTTTCGCTCATGTGCTGAGGCTATTCACTCTATTCCCCTCCTTTTTCTGTGTTTACTGTGATCTCCCAAAACCCTAGGGTTTGGGGTTTTCGGTTCTGTGACTTGGCTGTTGCCGTGCTTGCTGGTGAGCTTGGTGATTGTTGTGACTGTTCTGACTGGCGCTTGCTTGGAGCGGTTCTGGTGTCGGCCTGGTGCTGTTCTGGTATTCACTTGGAGCCGGCCGTTTCTTTTCCCACTCCATCTCGTGCTAGCTCAAATCGGGTAAAATTCTGAAATACTCGTTTAAATTGATCGGAATTTGTCTTTGCGCGAGTTGTTGATTTTCTCGGCAAGGATCTGACTTGAGTTTGTGCGCCTTGTCCTCATGGCCGCCCCCCCCCCTTTTTGTTCCCCTTCCTTTTCTGTCCTGGTTGGCTCGGTCTTGTATGTGTGTGTGCTTGTGCCTTGCTACGGCTTGGTTGATGCTTGACTGGTACCGTACGAGTACCTGTTCTGGTTTGTTCTGTGGTGCTTGATCGCTTGTTGCCTTGCTCTTTGCTCTGTTCTGGTTTTGTTTGCCTTGTTCTGTTGTTGGTTGTTTGCCTTGACCTGTTGTCTTGCTCTGTTTTGTTTGGCTGGGTGCTTTGCCCTCTGACCTGTTGCCTTGTTCTGTTCTGTTTTGCTGGTCTTGCTTGTTGTTTGGTTGTGTTATTGTTGTTGATTGGCCTGCGTGCCTTGCTAGCTGATTGTATGGTGCTGGGTTGTTTTTACCCGTGCTTGAACTGACAGGGACCGATTCGTAAATAATTGAAAGTTGGGGGGGGGGTTGAATTTGTAAAATATAGGTCTTTGGGTAATTAAAATTTAGTAGGGTATGTTTTGAAAATACGCATGTATTTGCACTTGGGCCCTTGTAAAATAAATAATTGGAAATTGCTTTTTGGACTTTACCTTGGATTAAAATTATGGAATTTGGAATTTTTCCAAAATATGAAATTGTTGGATAAAAACACCTAACCGTAGTTAAAATTAAAACTTGCGTTACAAAGTTTTAATTTCGAAAACATTATTTTATACGTTGTTAATTGATAAGGGAAATTTATTAACAACACAAGTATTTATTTTATACGTATTTATAAAATGATGAACTAGCGGTATAATTAGGTTAATAATTAAATATCGAATTTCGTCGCTTAAGTAGAATAAAATAACACGTGTAACTTGAACTTTAAAATGCATGATTTTTAAGAGTAATAATCAATGAGTTGAAACAAACCAAATTAAAACTGTCACACCTCAAACTAGGAATTATGGATCAAGGTGTGATCAACCTCGCCTCGTGCTTAATTAATCATTAAGCACGCAAGGCTAATCATCAATAATAAATCAAACAGCAGCGGAAGCAAAATAATATAAATACCAAGCATCAGTCACATAGCAAATAAATAAACATACACATACATAACATATAATTCAATCCATCTCGGATCCAAATCACACCATCTATAGAAGGGTATACATGATCTATCGAGCCCGTATATATAACACAAAAAATACGGGACTCGTAAACCTAATCAAAAGCCTAATCCTAACTAAGTCAAGTGGTGTGGCCCTCGGGGACAACTCCTGACATCTCCTGCTGCAGACCGCCAGAACCTGTACCTAAAACCCACGAAACAACTTGTGGGTGAGCGACGAATCGCCCAGTATGTGACCCAGAATTATCCCCTTAGGGATCCTCGACGGTCAAAACACTTTTATTTATAAATGAATACAATTAAAATATGCACATGTGTGAACCTATATCAATAACTAATAGAATTTATAATACTTTTGAATGAAGCCATGATGCGATTATTCTATTATGCCAACATGCGAAATAACCCAAAATAAAATCAAGGTGTAATATCGGATATAAATCAAGTCGGAATCCAGTACTCCTTGCACTGTGTGCCCAAATATAATAATAATAATAATAATATGGATAAAGTAAATCACCCCGTGCCGTGCCAATATGATCAAAAGATCCAAACAATAAAATCCAAGGACTGTGATCAGAGTGCAATGATACACGTTGCCTAGTGACATCGCGCATTGCTCCACAAGATAATAGCACACTAGCCGATGGTTATATCAAATCCAATGTGTCATCTCGCCTAACGATTCATCACCCAAACATATCCAATAGGAGAAATCATACAATGCAAGTCGTAAAAAGTTAATTTCTTCCCTCATGAGCAGGAGAGAACTCTACTGTCCGGCCAGACCAATAGGATCAGGGGCTCGTCGACCCCGTGCATCAAGGCTCGTCGACCTTATGCACTTGCACATCATTCCTCAAGGCCTGCATTGGACTTGGGAACTTCCGTTCTAGGCAAAGTAGCTCCTAATGTAGGGAAGGAATAAATTCCCGAATCGTATCGTGCCACAGAACTCGAGATCGGAACTGCTCACGTCAAATAGTAAAATGATCGAAAAGGATATATATAATCAAGTTATACATATAATATATTCCTAAAGCCATCCAAGGATCAAGTGACCCTCAGCTCAGTGGCTGTCGGGCCGTCCCATGCCAAGTGACACCAAGACGGAACAAAGTCACTCGGCTCTGCTCAGCTCTCACCAATGCATGCGTATGCACATAAAATAATAATAAAGTCTTCTACGAGAAGAAGACAACTAATAACCTAATATTCTAATAAGAGATATATATATAATATTATTTAATTACTCTACTCTTAAAATATAGTAAATTCGGGTTTTTCAGGGTTTATGCAATTCTATCTACAGTGCAGAAAGGATAAACATGCTCTAAAGTTTTAATGCAACTACTTAAAATAAAGTGCAAATGTCAGGTCAGATGGAACGACTGGTAAGAGTACGCCCACGAAAAGAATAATTCAGATATCCCACACCTGAGGGGGCTGGAGTCTCTGTCGCTAAAAATCAGCGTGCTCCGCGTATGCTCCAAACTGTGGATCGGTCGGATCGGCCCACGGGTCGGACTCGTACGGAGTTGACTGATCTGTGATCACGTAATTTAAGCTAATTAAAAACTACGCTAAATTATTCTAACCCTCGCCCCAATTAATGTGTAAGTTAAATTCTCGATTATTTCGAGTTTATAAATATTACCGATTCAGTCAGTCTGACTGATCCGATTAGTCAAATATTAATTATTACTTTCATGTCATCGAGCTTAGCATTAATCTTAATTTATAAGTTCGTTAGATATTGATCATTCACTTTGATTTTAAGTTATCCTACTTTTAATTCTAAATAATTTATAGTTTTAATAATTTAATTTGAAGATATATTACTTGTAAAAATTCTAATATCGAATATTCGCAAAAATAATTACTCGCGAGCTACGGTAATTTTTAAACGTGTCTTATCCATTTATTATATCCTAATCACTTATCTATTTGATTTATTTTAACTTATCTATAATTATTTTAATCGATCGAAATGTAGTTTTGAAAGTTAGTTTGTTATTAAAAATGTCTAATGTTACTGTTTTTATAAAGTGCATAAATGTTGTAGTCATTGCTAAACCAGTAGTATAATATGTTTTTTTTTAGTTATTTATAATTTAGATATATAATTTGATTTGCAAAATTTTAGAAAATGATTGTTTATCTATTTTACGTGTTTTTCTAATTATTTCTAAGTTGAGCAATTCATTATTTTATAACTAATCTACTTCTACGTGTAATTAGTCGTTTCGAATCTAAGTCAAAAATAAATATTTCTCGTTGCTAATTAATTGTTCTTTATTAATTAGCAACGAGTTTTCGCACCAGTTCGAAAATGTTTAAAAGAAATATTTTAATTTAAAAACTTATTATGAAACTTTTATTTTATTTTAAATATGTTGGATGTTTTAATTTGGTTTGTGTAAGCGTCGATTTCATTTGATTTCCTTAATTTAAAACAAAACCTAAATTTGCGAAGGCCCGCTTTTTAAATCCTTTTATTTACACATCTCAGCTAAAGGCCAAATTCCGTAATTTATAACGTATCTACTCAATTCAAACTCATCCTAATTAAATTGGCGCAAGTCTAAAATATAACTCATTTTCGGATTAGGCTTGAGCCCAACAATTTCGAAGGTCCATATTAAATATATCACATGTATAGGTCGGCCACAACTTAAAATTCCCATCCTTTTACATATAGGTCCTTATTAAATCCATATACCACATAAGGGCTTATAAATTACCAGATCAGCCCCTAATTTATAAATATTCACTCAAGGCCCTAAATTATTCAATTCAACCCTCCTCTTTAAGGAATTTTAGGAAAAGGTCCCTGTCAGTTCAAATACTGGTAAACATGCAAAAACCAGACTAATCACAGCACCAACTTTCAAGTAATTAGCACAACACAACCATTTCAACAATGCACAAGACAAGGCACAAACAAGGCACAAGACAAGGCAACAACAAGGCAGCAGCAAGGCACAAGCCAAGCACAAGCAAGACCGGCAAAACAGAAAACAAGGCGCAGGCCAAGGCAAACAGAACCAGAACAGAGCAAAGAACACAGCCAAGGCACAGGTCAGAGAGGAAGGCAAGGCAAGGCAACATAGAAAATCAAGGCACGGCCAACCCATGCATCGGCTTGCCGGGAAAATCAACAACCCGAGCAAGCCACCATTTCAATTCATTCGCAGCACCATCACAGAAAATAAAAAGGGGTGCTCACTAACCAATTTAGGAGGGCTCATCATAGGCAGAAAATTCAAGAGTCGTCCCGAGGTGAAGGCCTTGCGTCTCGACTCAAATCCGACAAGAAATCGACAAGTAAAAATGCCTCCAAGCACCGACAAAGCACCAGAGGCAGATTCACAACAACACGAACAATCACAGCACGGCTAGGGTTTTCAAATCATAACACTCACACAACCAGAAAAATGGCGAGGGAGAGAAAGAGAGAACAAAGCCTCAACACATGAGAAAAAGGGGAGCACAAGAACCACAACGAGAGAGAGAAAGAGAGACTTATACCCGTAAAAAGGAAAAAAATCACACGCAATAGCCAGTACGGCCGACTGACCACGGAAAGACAGAGGCGACTTTCGCCGTTTCGCAATAAATTCGGCGTGGTGTTCTGACATTCGACGGGACAACGCGAGAGAGAGAGCGGGATAACTTGTTTCCTTCTACAGGAAGGAATGAGAGAGAGAGCCAGAGGATTTCCTGGGTGGGGTCGTGGTTCAGAGAGAGAAGGGAGAGCCGGTTTAGGGTTTCACGGGAGAGATGGAAGAGGCGGAAAAGAGAGGAAGAGAGGAATCGGGTGGGTCTGTGCTGTAAGCGAGAGAGAGAGGAAGAGAGACTGGAGAGGAAGAGAGGGTGGACCCGAATTCCCAATTCAATTGGGTTAAGTTCAGATTTTATTTAATACCAGATGCTTCAAGATTAGTGTTGAGTTGAATCTACGGGATAAAACAATTCCATAATTCATATGTTTCTAATTGTTATATGTTGATATGTTAATCACATTTCAACGAAATTGGTTTGAAATTTCGTTATAAATTTCGTATATACGTATTATGATCTAATTAGTCTATATAATCCATAATGAACAAAATTTATACTTTTATAATTTTGCTTGCACGAAAAATTCGTATCCTTATACTTTTAATTAAATCTCGATTGATTTATTTATTTGTACGAATCAATTTGTTTTCTAAATTTCTGAATTTTAGTATACAATATTTCACGATTCATTTATATTCGAAATTTTTGATTCGTTTTAATTAGTTAGATAAAATCTGAACGATCGTTAATTTAATAAAAAAAAAAAAAAATTATTTAAGCGTAATAATCGATTTAGCAAATTAATCATGTTTTAAAATTTCGAAATATAACAAAAACACTCAACATATTTAAATAAAATAAAAGTTTAACAAAACAAGTTTTAAAAGTCATATGACATTTAAGTATTTTTGAAACATAAACGAAAAGTATTTATTTTGGGCTTAGATTTGAAACGACGATTAAACGGTAAAATTAGAATAGTAATAAATAACGAATTGTGCGACCTAGAATTAAATAATTAGAAAACTCGTAAAATGGTTAAAGATTTCATTTCTAAAAATTTTATAAATAAATTACGTATCTAATTATAAAATAACTAAAATATGTTAAGCTAAATATTAGTTAGTAATAAATATACAATTTATATATTTTATTAAAATAGTAACTTTAGGAATTTTTCATAGTAAACTAACTTTAGAATATATTAAGTAGGACACTTATAAAATTCTCGAAACCCACGAATAATTACTTTGCGAATAATTCGACAATTGAAATTTTACAAGCAATATATCTTCAAATTAAATTATAAAGACTGTAAGTTAATTTAGATTAAAGGTAGATTAATTTAAATGAAAGTAAATGATCAATATCTGACGAAAGTATAAATTAAGATTAACGCCAAGCTCGATGACATGAAATTGAATAATTAATATATGCCTAACCGGATCAGTTAGACTGACTAAATCGGTAATTTTATAAAATCGAACTAATCGAGAAATTGACTTGCACATTAACTGGGACGAGGGTTAGAATAAATTAGCGTAGATTTTAATTAGTTTAAATTACGTGATCACAGATCAGTCAACTCCGTACAAGTCCGACCCGTGGGCCGATCTGACTGACCCGCTGTTGGGAGCATACGCGGAGCACGCTGATTATTAGCGACAGAGACTCCAGCCCCCTCAGGTGTGGGATATCTGAATTATTTTCTTTCGTGGGCGTACTCTTACCAGTCGATCCATCTGACCTGACATCCGCACTTTATTTTTAAGTAGTTGCATTAAAACTGTAGAGCATGTTTATTCTTTCTGCACTGTAGGTAGAATTGCATGAACCCTGAAAAACTCGAATTTACTATATTTTAAGAGTAGAGTAATTAAATAATATTATATATGTATCTTATTAGAATATTAGGCTATTAGCTGTCTTCTTCTCGTAGAAGACTATATTATTATTACGTGCATACGCATGCATTGGTGAGAGCTGAGCAGGGCCGAGTGACTTCGTTCCGTCTTGGTGTCACTTGGCATGGGACGGCCCGACAGCCACTGAGCTGAGGGTCACTTGATCCTCGGATGGCTTTAGGATTATATTATATGTATAAACTTTGATTATATATCCTTTTCGGTCATTTTTATTACTTGACGTGAGCAGTTCCGATCTCGAGTTCTGTGGCACGATACGATTCGGGATTTGTTCCCTCCCTACATTAGGAGCTACTTTGCCTAGAACGGGATTCCAAGGTCGAGCTACGGGAGCCTACGGGAGCTACGGGAGTCAACGGGGGTCAACGGGAGCCTACGGTTGTGCCGGGCTCAAGCCGGACCCAATGACCGGACTCATAGCCGGACTCATAGCCGGACTCAGCCGGTCTCGAGCCTTGTGGAATCATGCGTGGTGTACCTATTGGACTGGTCGGACGGTAGAGTTCTCTCCTGCTCATGAGGGAAGAGATTAACTTTTTACGACCTGCATTGTATGATTTCTCCTATTGGATATGTTTGGGTGATGAATCGTTAGGCCAGATGACACATTGGATTTGATATAACCATCGGCTAGTGTGCTATTATCTTGTGGAGCAATGCTCGATGTCACTAGGCAACGTGTATCATTGCACTCTGATCACAGTCCTTGAATTATATTGTTTGGATCTTTTTGATCCTATTGGCACGGCACGGGGTGATTACTTTATCCATATTATTATTATTATTATTGTATTTGGGCACACAGTGCAAGGAGTACTGGATTCCGACTTGATTTATATCCGATATTACACCTTGATTTTATTTTGGGTTTATTTTGCATGTTGGCATAATAGAATAATCGCATCATAGCATCATTCAAAAGTATTGTAAATTCTATTAGCTATTAATATAGGTTCACACATGTGCATATTTTTAATTGTATTCATTTTATAAATAAAAATGCTTTGGCCGTAGAGGATCCCTGAGGGGATAATTCTGGGTCACATACTGGGCGATTCGTCGCTCACCCACAAGTTGTTTCGTGGGTTTTAGGTACAGGTTCTGGCGGTCCGCAGCAGGAGATGTCAGGAGCTGTCCCCGAGGGCCATACCACTTGACCTAGTTAGGGTTAGGCTTTTTGATTAGGTTTACGAGTCCCGTATTTCCTGTGTTATATATACGGGCTCGATAGATCATGTATCCCCTTCTATAGATGGTGTTATTTGGATTCGAGATGGATCGAATTATATGTTATGTATGTGTATATGTTTATTTATTTGCTATGTGACTGATGCTTGACATTTATATTATTTTGCTTCCGCTGCTGTTTGATTTATTATTTATGATTAGCCTTGTGTGCTTAATGATTAATTAAGCATGAGGCGAGGTTGATCACACCTTAATCCAGAATTCCTGGTTTGGGGTGTGACAATAACTAGCCACTGCCACTAGGTTCTTAATTTAACATTAATTTGTTAGATGTCTCAAGAAGAAGAGAACATCAATTTGTTATCATAATCCCAATTTATGAAAATATCATATATATAAAGGGCTCTTAATACGAATTCTGTATTCCTACATATCATTTCTATATTAACCATCAAACTGATCCCTGATTAGTCATACTAAATTGAATTCTAAAAGTAACTTTAAGATAAACAGTATAAACTCTAGCACTTCCTCGTTGGTGCCATCACACTTGATTAGTTATGTACGTAGCATTAATCAAAGAGCTTACATTTAAGATTTAAAAAAAAAAGAAGTTATTGGATTGACATGGATATATCAGCCTACATGTAATGGATCAGTCTACTAAAATATATATATAAGGGGAAGAGTTTTAACAAGTAACTACCTATGATTTGAAAGGGATATGATTTGTGTTAAATATTACTAAGCATGGGCAGCACGGCTGAATACTTTACGTACATATGGACGCTCTTAAAATATCCAATAATATTATTCCAGTCAAAATATCATTCGCCACAAAGATTTGGGATAATATATATCCATATTAAACTTATATTATTTTTTCAGCTCTTTGTTGAACGAAAGACAATTAAATTAAAATGTGAGAATATTACTTTTGATAAGGTAATTATTCGCAAAATTTATTATTTTTGTTGAGTTCTAGAAGTATCAATATTTTGTGGTGTATTATTCGTATTCTAAAGTATTATTAATTTTTAATTATATACGTACGTATTCAATTTTTTTTCTAGATATGACAAATTTAAATTGTAAATTTTGTAATGTGTTACTATGCATGGTTATGATTTTCCCAAGTCAATTGCATCATTTCTTGATCATGGCCGACAAGTTTTAACAAAACATGGATGCACGCTTTCTGAGAATACTTCAATTTTTAAACAAGGAGAATAGAGGTGCTACTTTTACCCGATTACTCAGATCTGATCTGGATCCGATCTGGAACCGATCCGAATCCGATTAATTTGGATAGGGTATGGTTTAAAAAATATAACCAGTTAAATTAGGGGTATGGTTACAAAATTAATAATTTAGTATCCGATCTGGATCCAAACCGGAACCGATACTGTAATGGGTAGGATATGAATTTCATTTAATTATCCAACCCATAACCGAACCCGACCCAATATCCGTATAAATAAACATATATTAATAACTATTAATATATAAAAATACAACTTTGTATATTAATTTTTGCATAAGCCGTGGTGAGCCCGGTACTTTTTCACAACTTGAATGTGAGAAAATATAATGCAGTCACATATTCGCTATGTTTATACACACAGATGGATACCAAATTTATTCCTTCCGTAACAACTACATTAATTTTTTAAATAAAATTTATTGCTATGAATACATCCTTCAATATTTGCCTTAATATCCTCTGCATAATAATAAAAATTTATTGCTCTCATTGATATGTCATTTCCACAAATTATTAATATTCTATTCATAGATTTTTTTTGAACCATAGAAAATAAAATCATCATATCCAATATTTTACTTTCTAAAAATTATATCTCTTTTTCAATATTTTTATTTTCAAAAGTTATTTCTCTCCATCCTCCTGAATTCAAAAGCTATTAACAAAAACCAAAAAACTTTTCAATATTTATTGTTACACCATGAATACTCGAAACAATCAACAATCAAATTCTGAAAATAATACTACCCAAGTTCCACAAAATATTATTGAAGACTCTAATGAGAAAAAAGTAAAAAAAAAAAAATCTGTAGTATGGAATGAGTATATGCAAATGTTGAATCAATAGGATAATATTTTTTTAATTTAGATAGATAACTAATAGTTTAGAGTTATTATTTTTATTGTGTTATGTAGCATGATGTATTTTATTATTTATGAACAAGATCAATAGTATAATTTTAATTTTGCAGCAGTTTTTAATTTATATTATAATGATTTATGATATGAGATGTTTAACAAATTATTATATTTAAATATAAATGATTTTTCAAATGCTTTGGAGTTGTGACATATACCCGCTTCGGATCCGGAACCGCCATGTATCCGAACTGAACCCGATAATCTACAAACAGGTTTTGGGTATCTATCTACTCGGAACCGAAAGACCGGACCCAAAATATCTATGGGTAGGTAGGTATCCGGATCCGGACCTAACCCGATTTGAAACAAATAAGTATATGTATCAAAATTTGAATCCGAACTCTTTTGAGATACGGATCCAAATATAATAGTATCCGGACCCGGCCCAACTTGATAAGACCTCTAAAGGAGAGTTGACGGGACGCATTCCGAATGGATCCGATATGGACATTCCTATTTGTTTTTATTTTTCCGGCTACAGATATTAATCGAATATTAAATGAAAATGAATACATATATAAATCCGATATTAAACATATATGAATATGGATAAAAAAAATTGAAAACCTAATATAAATATTGTAACAAAAATTAATAAATTAGTTTTTATTATAAAAAATAACACAAAATGCAGATACTTAATTATTATGATGAACAAAATATTTTTCTCATATTAAATTTGTTATGTTGTTACTAAATATCTTCTTAACAAAAATTAATCACCAATAAAACTATATTTATCAAGGTTCTAAATAGCGTTTATCTAAATATCAACATTATCTAAGTCTCATAGAACAATATCTATTTTGAGAATTCTTTTTGAAAAACAATAATTAAATAAATTAAAGTTTTTGATTTTTTTCAAAAATAGATACAACTTTTTATAAATTAAATATACTATAAAGGTCACAATATTTTCTGGATTACCTAGAAGTGACTTTTGAACCGGGATGAATAGCTCAGAATCTAATTATTTTTATTTTTTTCCAATAACACATAAATAAATATATTAATTTTTCTTACAGCCGCGAAAAATCCGATCTGAAAAATATTGATCCGGTTTATTTGTTGCAGTCTTTCTAATAAATCAAATTATATTGTATTCCATCTATTTTCAAAGAAATATATTCAACATTTCTAATATTTTAATACAAAAAATAAAAAAAAATTTATGTTTTCAAAAAAAAAAAAAAAGCAAAATGCACAAATCCGGTTAACCATTAACCAGATTTGTGTTTTTGAGTCCGGGGAGTGGGTAACCGAACATTTGTGTCAAATCCGGTTATTGGATAACCGGATTGGGTATTTTTCGAATTTCATTGCAAAACAGGGTAGATTCTGTAATTTGTTATTTGATTTGGATATTTATAAAAATTTCAGCATTTTGTTACTTCAAGAAATATCTTAATATATTCAATCTGAGGCTTTATTTAAAGCCCATATAAATTGAAAAGAAAAAAAAAACAGCTCATGTTGCATAGCGCGCTGTAGCTTCCTTATTTGATTTCGTTTGATGGATCTCTCATTTAATAATTAATAGTTTACTATAAAGCTACGTCAATTGCAAAAAAAAAAATCACGGTTAAAATCCAATCTGAGTCTTTATTTAAAACTCATATAAATTGAAAATAAAAAAGAAAAAACAGCTCATGTTGCATAGCGCGCACTATTTGCGCTACACGCTATGAGCTATACTATAGCGCCTGTAGCTCAAATAGCGCGTTTTGATACCATAGCGTAGCGTTTAGGGTCCAAAAACGCTACAGCGCACTATTTAGAACACTGATATTTATAATAAAAAAAATACAAAAGACTCCTCTCTAAACATATAATTATAAAACAAATGGATAAAAAATACGGATACATATAATTATCCATATTCTATCCATATTCGTATTCACACAACAAATATTGAAAATTTTACAATATACAGATACAAATTATTGGATATGGATTTTAATGACCATTTTTCATGAATTAGCTGGGTTGATCTAAGGCTTAGATCAGATGACTTTTAATGACCATTTTTCATGAATTAGCTAGGTAGGCCGATTTTTTTATTTATATCCAAAAAAATATATAAATTTAAAAAACTAATCAATCCGCTTGTTTTTTTCGAAAACTACCCAAACCGGAAATTTTTTTTCCGGAAATTGGATCCTAAATCCGGAATAATTTTCTCCGGATTTAGGATTTCTTTTTTTTTTTAGGAAATTTTTTTTTCATTTTTCATTTTTTATTTATAATTTATTTATTTTTTGTATTGAAGTATTACAAATATTTAATATATTTTTAAAAAAATAGATGAAATACTATATAATTTGATTTATTCGAAAGACTGCTACAAATAATTCGGGTCAACATGATATTCATATTAAAATATGGTTAGGAATGAAATTTTATAATTTTTGAAAAAAATTTACTATTTTTTAAGATGGGTAGAAAATCATTGTTTTTTGAACGGTTCGGATCGAATAAAATTTTTTGTTGAACGGTTCGGGTCGAATAGAAATTTTAACATATATATTATATTATATATACATATACATATATTATATTATATCTCCATTCTATTATTAAGCACGTTGGGTGTCCGATCCGCCAACAGTTACGATTGAAAGATGAAACTTCGGATTTGATCTCAGCCCTTCAATTACATAATTTGTCTTCTTTTGATTAAATGCATATGTTTTATGTATAGAAGTTTAAATTTAGTTAAAAACATATCCACCACATGTGCTCCCACACGATACATCACAATTAAAATTGAACAAATTCTGAATTTTATGTATGTTTCCATATTTCTCCTCTTCAATTGAGAATACTCCACCTTCCATTTTCTTATTTCTTTGTTTCCTTACTTCTTCTTCGTTTCTATACAGATCACAATAGAAATCATTTTTTTTATTTCCTTATTTCTCTTTCTTTGTTTCTATACATATTGGTGTGAGCAATTTAGAATATATTTCCAATATATAATATATCAGTGTGTGTGTGTGTGTGTGTGCGTGTGTATTCTAAATTGGAAACAAAGAAGAAGAAGAATATAAATTGGAAACAAAGAAAAATATAAATTGGAACGTGTGTGTGAATATATATTTCTCTTATAATATGTGTGTCCCAGACATACAAACGATAACACTTTTTATTTATGTTTTTTGATATCATATTATATGTTGATATTGAATTGTTGTATGATATTTGATATTAGATTTGAATAGAGCTATTATTTGATGTCATTTGTACTTAAAAATAAAGAATCATCACATCATCAAATTGTTATCAGAGAGACAGAGATCATGATTAAAGTTAATTAAAAATACATAATTATATAATTTTTCTATTAACATGTGTTTTAATTTTTAAATAATTATTATTTTCATTGATATATTTGTTTCTTATAATATGTCCCGTTGCAATGCACGGGTATGATACTAGTATACATATACATATACATATATTATATTATATTATTTTTTTTACGGCTGTAAAAAATCTGGCATGAAAAATGTTGATCCGGATTATTTGTAGCAGTCTTTAGAATAAATCAAATTATATAGTATTCCATCTATTTTATAAAAAAGATATTAAATATTTGTAATACTTCAATACAAAAAATAAATAAATTATCAATAAAAACTGAAAAATGAAAAAAAAATTCCTAAAAAAAAAGAAAAAAAATCCTAAATCTGGAAAAAATTATTCCGAATTTAGGATCCAATTTCTGGAAATTGGTATTGAAACCGAAATTATTTTTTCCGGTTTGAATAATTTTCGAAAAAAACAAGCAGTTTGATTAGTTTTTTAAATTTATATATTTTTTTGAATATAAATAAAAAAAATCGGTAGGTAGGCCTTCGCCTGTCTATTCAAAAAAGAAACGACTGTTCTTTTCTTCCTTTTTGGAAGAGGTGAATTGACTGTTCTTCGGGATTGGGTTGTGCCCTAAATAAATGTAATTTAATGCTAACAGATGGATACAACGTATACACAATTTTTCCTATTCAAAAACAGAAAAAATGATGCATATATGTCACCAAACGCAAAGAGGCCCGATTTTTTTAAAAATACCCATTTAATAAATAAATTAAATTAAAATATCCAAGTTTCAACAAAATTTATAAAAATACCCCCCCGCGGATAATATCCGCGCTCCGGAATAAATATTCCCCCCCGCGGATATTATCCGCGCCCCGGATTAAAAAATCCCCCCCGCGGATAATATCCGCGCCCCGGAATATTAATTCCCCCCCGCGGATATTATCCGCGCCCCGGACTGTAAATTACCCCCCGCGGCACACGAATCTTGAAGCAAACCCGCGGCTCCGAATTTTTGCTTCCAAGCGCGGAAATTATCCGCGGGCCGACCCCTTTATTTTCAGATCCGAAACACAGATCTTGAAGCACTCTTTCTTCTCCAAACCCTGACTTGACCTCTGTCCGCGCGTTGGCCCCTTGCTCCGCCGAATCCCACCCGCCAGCACTCCCTTCCTCCGCCAAAACCTACCCGTTGCTCTCTTCTTGCTCCGCCCTACTCCATTGTTGGTCCGGCCCGGTCGATTCTTCCCTTCCTCTCTACATTGCAAGGTGGCAGTGGTGGCCGGTGAACCAGCAGAGGCGGCTGATCAGAGTCTCGATTTTCGATTGTTAATTTGTTAGTTTCCTCTTTCAATTAGTTTAGTTTGATTTTCCTCTTAATTTGTTAGTTTAGTTTGAATTTTGATTGCAATAAAAAAATTAGTGGTTTGAGGTTGAAAATATTGTAGAATTAGATGTAGGAGGTATTGCATTTTTGTATAGTTTGTAGGAATTTAAATGACCAAGGTTTAATTTATGAGAAATTTTAGAATGTAGGTGTTCGGTAAATTTATGAAAAATTTGTTAGGAGGTATGTTTTTTTTTTTTTTTTTTTAAAAGACGTAATATTACAAGTAAACTATATTAAGTATATGAATACTAATAATTGATTATGATTAATATAATTTTTTTTGGAGAGAAGAAGCATATTATATTATTGATGTTTTTGGAGTCTTTTGAAATGCAAGTGACTTTATTTGAAAATTGTTTTTGGAGAAAAGAAGCATAGAATCCGAAATTATTTTTTAGTGTCATGATAAGTTTCTTGATGTTTATGATGTGTTCATGTGACATATTATATATTATTTAATCATTTATTAAACATATGTAGGTTTTAATAAATTTAGTTTTTAGTTGTTTTGAAATAAACAATCAAATAAAATTAAGGACTAATGCTGTAATTAATGATGTACCTTGTACAATTTACAATTTTAGATCACTTATTATGTAGACCAAAAATTTAGAGCACTTGCTATAAATATCAAAGCAAGTTGGAAAAGTAATTATTCAAATATTCAATTTTTGTCCAATACAGAGTTTTTTTTAACTAGGAAAAAAAATCAATTATGTATATTTGAAAAGTGAATCCAGCATAAATTTGGAGTATGTTAGAATAAGAAATAGATGTATGTAAGAATTTTTAAAAGAATGCAATGGTTGGAGACTTGGAGATTAAATTTGGAGTTATGTGCATAATGTAAAACCATAATTTGTTTGTATTTTAGGGAACATGAGTATGTAATTTTTTTTTTTAATAGCTTCTTATATTAGAGAATTTTTAAACTTGTGTAATTATAAGATTCGTATCTATTGCTCTGCAGCATTATTTGTTTGTTTGTGAAGAATTACAATGTTGTATTTGTCCATTTCTGTTATGAATCTCCTTTGTTAGTTAAACACTAGTACACTACCAAAATTGTAGTTATTGTTTGCATAGAGTAATTTCAATAGGACAAAAGGTTGGTTTTTGCTAATGAGCAAAAGGAAAAAAAATGATACTTTCTTACCTTTTACAGAGTATCTTTTTTCCTTGTCTTGGTAAAGTTTTAGTAAATATTCTTGTACAACAATATTAGATCTTTTTTAAAATTAGGACCATGATTTTTT
Organism: Carex rostrata; assembly: GCF_964058835.1. Lineage (NCBI taxonomy): Eukaryota > Viridiplantae > Streptophyta > Magnoliopsida > Poales > Cyperaceae > Carex > Carex rostrata. The sequence goes on from NC_135925.1 coordinate 7,911,806, forward strand.
TTTACGTTTTGGGTATTTTTAAAATTAGTTGAATTGTTTGCATTAGTTGAATTGTATATATAATATAATGTAATATATATATTGTGATTAATTAGTTGAATTGTTTGCATTGGTCCAATTTCATGAATTGTGAGAATTGTGATTAATTAGTTGAATTTCTTTATTTCTTACATGTTACGGTAAAATACTAAAATTATGTTGTTGAGTAATTATTTTTAAGAGAATTTGTTGTGATCTTATTAAGTGTAAGATTAATTAAAATGACTTCTAATTTATTATATAGTTACAAATATTTATATCCTAACCGTGTGACTGTATATATATAAACCATTGTAATAGTTAACTAATAAATTAAAATACAATAACAAATACAATAACTCTTTAACATTTTATTTAATAATAGTTAGGAATAAAATGACCCATATTAAATGGCAACACATATTTCAGTGATAAAGCATTTCTATTAGTTATGTAATTATACTAGATTTAATTATTTTATTATAAATAATGAATTAATGTAGCTTTCACTTTCATATAGAAAATTCATTTGAGTTTATTTTACCCGAATAATCCAATTTTTTGCATATTAGTCTAATTTAGCAAATTTTTACCGCAATTAGTGAATTGTACCCAATTGTAGCATGTCTAATTTTTTTTTAACGTAGGATGGCGGCTAGGGGACGGGGACGGCCTAGGAGAGTACCACCACCGGACCCTGATCTTGAGCCAATTCCCGATAACAGCACGGAACATTTCAGTCCTCTGTTATGGATGACTCACGCAGAGCACCGAGTTTCACTGGCGTCTATTGAGGTACTTGATTACTTTTTTAAGTTTAAATTTTGTGGAGTTGTCGTATTTTCAGTTTTTTATGTTATTTACTTCTTTCAACACAGAGTGAGGACACTGTAGATGCCAGGAGTCGGCATCCTAGTATACAGTACCACCCGTTGATGGACCAGTATCTGCAGAATTTGGGATTGCATCATTTGGTCGATATTATGGAGACGGAGACTAAGGCCATTAATGGGTCCCTCATTGCAGGACTAGTAGAGCGATGGCGCCCTGAGACTCAGACGTTCCACCTACCGTTCGGAGAGATGACAGTGCCTCTCCAGGACGTTAGTGTCCTATGGGGGCTGCCCATCCAAGGTGAGCCTGTTGGTGGCATATCTGACCCCCTTGAGCAGGATGATGACATGATCAATGTCAGACTCGCAGAGCTGTTGGGAGCTGAAGGAGATATACGAGATTATAATGGGAAGTCGAGATACGCTATCAAGAAGACGAAGCTGCGAGCTCTGTTTGCGGGAGGTCTGGATCGGCATACCACGGAGCTCGAGATTCAGAGGTACACAAAAAACTATTAGGAAATAAATTTAAATTGTACTATAATTAATGTCGAAAAATGAGTTGCCTTCTAATTTTAATATTACAGATATACACGGGCCTTCCTGATGGACCTATTTGGTTGTATTATGTTCCCTGATTCGAGCGGTGATACTGTCCCGCTGATGTATCTGGAGCTGGTGCGGGACCTTGAGCCGGATAAAAAGTACAACTGGGGTGGGGCAGTCCTGGCACATCTTTACTTCAACTTGTACCAAAGTTGTTAGGTCAGTAAGTTCTTCTTATCTTATTTTAAATTTTTGAACATCTATGTGATGGCTAATATTCTTCAAATTACAGAAGAAACAGAAGGTTATGTACGGGCCAGTAATTTTACTGCAGCACTGGGCATGGTCACGGATACCGGTGGGGGTACCTGTGCTGAATGAATCGCCAGAATGGGGAGTTCCCACGAATGAAGACTGTCATGCATTTGGCAAGAAATTTTATGGACATCACTTGTACAAGAACCAGCCTCACGGAAAACCAGTAGGTATCAGGCTGGTCCGAGGACAGATTCAGAGCCTGGGTGACACGCAGGTGACCTGGACTCCATACCAGGAGCTATACAGTGAGGGGAGGCTGCCGCAGACTGTAGCAGATGAATCGGCGGTGTGGCTATACAGGGGTCCACTGGTGTGCTTCTGGATAGTGGAGTTCCACTATCCGGACCGGGTGCTCCTTCAGTTTGGATATCCTCCACTCATCCCCACAGATCCAGACGTCCCGAGATCTGAGATCAGGAGGCTACACGGGTAAGTTATGTTATTCTATTATTTAGTAGGGAACATTGGTTACTGACTTTGCAACTAACATATTAATTACAGGATGACGCACGGCAATCACCCCGGCAGAGATTGGAGTATGTTTTATGAAATACACTACGGAATGGCCAGAAATATGATTGCCAACTTGTGGCACATGCCGGAGGATGGGGTGCAGTTCCAGGGAGATCCTCTACTGAGATACGAGGCTTGGTACGTACGTGTCTGCATGGCCTCGGTTTATCTAGAGGGAGATTACAGCAATTTTCTTCGCGGGAAGATATTCTCAGATGATGGTTATACCCCCACTGGCCGAAAAGGTGCTCGTCAGGTAATGCATAATTTTGAGAAATATGAACTATTTTGCTTAATTTTTACTAAATCTAGCCTTGTTTTTTTTTAGCTGCTGGTAGCGCTTAAAGGTGCCGCGCGTTCAATCGTCTGTCTTGGAAAAGTAGGCTACAGAGCAGTCGGGCATGCGATGTTGAACTTGGTTGCCCCTTGTATTGAGGACAACGGCCACGAGGCAAAGCTGGTCACTATGCTACGAGACGCTGGAGAGAATATTGATTGGCGCAAGATAAAATCGGATGAGCCTGATGCGCCACCTGTTCAAACCAGTGAGATGCCACCGACCCCCACAGAGCAGCCAGGGTGGGACTATCATCATTTCGTACTTACTATGACCGGTTGGCACGCCTACCGTGACGAGCATGGACGTCCAGTTCTTCCCCCGGTATATGATACATTATTTTATTTATTTCTTTATTTTAGGTAAAGATTCAGTAAAAATTTACTATGTTATTGGTATCCTTGTAGGGTCCTGCATACATGCCGCCACCACCTGAGCAGCACGAGTCTCCGGAGATCCAGCCTGAGCAGGATGATGAGAGGTTCACTTTCAGCCTTTCAGATTTACCTCCAGCTGATCAGTGGGATACAGCCGCCTCTCCGGGTCAGCCGTATCCACCGATGCCTCATGACTGGGAGGCTTCTGGGAGCGGGACTCAGACTGACTGTGCATCTCAGTTTGTAGAGTCCCTATTCCAGACCCCACCGCCACCGCCAGCTACCTACACGGCCGAGCCCACAGATCCATGGAGTGTAGCACTCACGATGAGCGCACAGGCCGAGCCCGAGGAGATGGTTACACCAGCTCGTAGAGCGCAAGGTGCAGAACTACAGTGGCAAGACTGGCGTCAAAGGAATTTCAGTAGGGAAAATAGAGGTCAACCACCTCACCGGTTTAGCCCTTCAGAGTATATTTGAGATAGATCTTATTTGCAGTTATTGTTTTAGTTTAGATTAGTTTTATTATGTTTTAGTATGTTTGGAGTTATTATGTTTTTCTTATGTGTTATTATGTTTCGTTATGTTTTATTACGATTTGCAGTTTAGATTTACTATTTTGGTATTTACTTTAAAACATATTCTCCAAATACACATCAAATTAATACGACAAGTACACAATAAAATTAAGTTCATACAATAATACGACAAGTACAAATTGAGTTCATACAAACATATTCTCCAAATACAATAATACGACAAGTACAAATTGAGTTCACACAATAAAACATATTCTCCAAATACAATAATACGACAAGTACAAATTAAGTTCATACAAACTTCTAACTTAACAGTTAGAACTAATTTAAATTGAACTTCAAATACAAATTGAACTACATGCATAACGAAGTGAGAAATGTACTATTCCTTGTAGTTTAGAAAAAAAATTTCCTTCATCTTTGAAGGTACACGAGTCTTAGTCTTGGTCTTAGCCTTAGGCGGCGTCGCTACATTAGTTTCTTCTTTCTTTGATCCATAACCGTAGTGGTTTTCTACAAAATCATCATCAGATATGTCATTCCGGTTAAAAAATTCATATATCTGCAGTTGTCTCGGACAGTCACTTCTAGTCTTTCCGCAAAAGCAACATGTGGGGTTTTTGTTTTCCTCGCTCTTTCCTCTAGTATTGTTGTCCATCCTTCTCGTCTACAATTTACAAAATAATAATTAGAAAAAAAAACGTTCATACATATACAAATAAAGTTAATACAAACCTCAAAATAAAAATTGTTCACAATACTTTGAAATAGTGCATTACTATGAAAGAGCACTGATGTTAATTTCTACGACTTCGAAGAAATTGGAATCCTAGTAATCGTCCAGATCCCCATGATGATGTGCTCCTTCTGGCTGGTTGCACTGTTTCTTCTTGCTGGTATGCTGTCCCAGATGGTCCTGCGCCAGATGTGCTCCTTCTAGCTGGTTGAACTGCATCTTCTTGACGATGTCCTGCTTGAGATGTGCTCCTTCTTCCAGCTTGAGATGTGCTCCTTCTTCGCTGGGTAGTACCTGAAGGCCCTTGCATCCCAACCGCCTCTCCTCCTGACAGTCTTTCTCCCATTGCCTCCCTAAACATCATAGTTGCATTTTCACGGTCAGCTGTACGGCTTCTGGATGTGCTTCGCCGCGCCCCTCGCAATCCGCTTGACTCTGCCATGACTCGTTCGTTTTCTGCTGCATTTGCTGCGTTATGAGCATCTGCATCCCACATATGTTACTTAATAACCTGTTCAATATTGGAATGAAATGTAACCATTTTTCAAGGTTGAATGTTACATACCTCGACTCTGCCTATCAGTAGTGGAACGGCGAGGACGGTGCCCCTGTCGCCTACCTTGCATTTCATCCATGGTCATTACATGACGGATGTGTTTTCTCCTACCACGCCGTATCCAATCTTTGTTTGGCTCAATTTTAGGAGTAGTGGTCGCAGGCCAATTTTCAGGATTGCCATAAGGAACAAATACAGCATTCCAAGTACTCAAAAGGTAGTCCACCCTATACCGGTGGTCAACAAATAAGTCGGGTGACCAGTTTTTTTGGCGACAGACAGCTAACACATGAGCGCACGGAATTCCAGTTAATTGGATACCTCTGCATGTACATTCAACTGCTCTCTCCGGCCCGAATGTCACGATATACTGGAACCTTCTATGAAGCATGGACATAGTTCCATCCTGCATTTGGACTACTGGAACATATTCATTTGGGCCCGTGACTTCGTACTTACCTTCGCCGTGCGAGTATGCGATGACATCCATTTCTATAGCTTTCACCCACCGTTTGGCGAGCTTAACATGTACCCGTTCGGAAAAAGGCTTTCCTGCATCCCTTTGTTCCATCGCTGCCTGCCGCCGCTGCACAAACCAACTATTGCACTTGTAGAATGTCTCCTCCACAAGTGCAGCCACGGGCAACATACGGCTCTCCTTGAAGACAGCGTTAAGGGACTCGGAGCCGTTTGTTGTCATGATACCAAATCGGTATCCTCCATCACAGGTTTGGAAAATTTTATCAAAATTTGATTGCTCCATGACATCATTAGGACGTACTTTGCCCACTCTCCTTAAAAAAACATTACACCTCGGATTTTGCTGCAATAGAACAAAGTCAAATTACACAAAATGCATCTTAAATAATCGAAAATGACATAAATTAGACAATATTAGACATACCATGGCGAAATCTTCGAACATCTCCTTCAGCCTTCTTGGCTTCTTCTTCCTGGCTCCTAGTTTGAACCTAGTTCCGTACCATGCGTCCTTCCCACAGGCCTGGACAAGGTTATCAGCAACGTGTTGGATACAATACCTGTGCACAAAATTATCACTGTCCCATCCGTATTCAGGTTTCAATGCAGCTTTTATCCCCTTGTGTTGGTCTGATATAACACATACGAATCTATTAACACCAATCACATTAATCCTAAGCCAATGTAAGAACCATCCCCAATTATCTTCATTCTCCTTTTGCACAATTGCAAATGCTAGGGGTAGCAATTGGTTCTCGGCATCATAGCCGCAAGCCATCAAAAGTCTTCCCTCATACCGCCCAGAAAGGAAGGCTGCATCTATACTGATCACCGGCCTTAGGTAACCAAATGCGGTGATGCATGGTCCGTAAGCCCATGCCACGGCCACGAATTCCACAACACCTTGCTTGACCAGTCCTGTATCTTTATCGAAGCTCGGCTTGGTTCGAAATAGGTGCCTCGAGCCAGGATTCTTGTCACATATCCCGAGAAGTAATAGTTTCATAAAGTTGTACGACTCCTCCCAACTCCCAAATTGCCGGGCTACTGCAAGCTCGCGACCTCTCCAAAGTTTGTTGTACTTCGGGGTTATACTGCCAAACCTAACTTTCACGCAGTGTGCCACACTCCGGATGCTCATAGTGGGGTTTTCCTTAATGTTAGGCCCGATGATATCTGCGATAATTGATGCCGTCAATTGTGCATGGTCGATCCTGGTGTACTCAGATGTGCATGTGTGAGCCGTGTCTTGCTCAGTTATCTTCCATGTATCTCCAATTTTTGTTGCTCTTGCCTTCAGTTTAAAACGACAACCCGAAGTGCGGCATCTAATTTCTAGCTTGGATGTGTCACTTCTCTTCGTATATATCTCTTGGTTCTTGTCAACATGGTACTCTCTGATCTTTTTCGTCAGTTGCTTTTTGTTGGCGAAGAATTGGCCTGCTGCGAGCTCACTCTTGTATTCAATCCGATGACCGTAGTAAGAAACATCTGCTTCTTGAAAAGCAGATGTGTCATTGAAGTTTAGGAACGGGTGAGTCTCAGAACGGCCACTTAACGGCATATCTCTATTTTGCCTCACAGTTGGCTGTGTGTATTCTTCTTCATCTTCTTCATCTTCCTCATCTACCTCATCATCCAAGTCTCCTTCCCCCCATTCATCCCCAGTTTGCAGATTCTCATCCGGTACCTCGTTCATAAATTCAAATTCTGACTCGTTTGGATCTTCATGTACTGGTGGCGGTCTGGGGTGAGGATTTGGTTCAGGTCCAGGTAAGGATGGAGAACCTACGGATATAGGTGGGATAAAAGGTGGACATTGTGGTTGGGGTTGGATAAAAGGTGGAGATTGGGGTGAATTACTGTATATTTCTGGTTCTGGTTCTAGTACTGGCATTGGTTCGGGTACGAATAGAGGAGTGTGTGATTCATAATTTGGTTGATAATTTTCTACAGCCAAATTTTGGGATGAACATCTAGCTCCTGACTCTCTGTTAATTCGGCATGCAAAAACTTCCAACAGAGGATCACCGGACCTCACAACCTTCCTAAGCAGGCCTCTAAATGCTCCTTCATCTCGCAATGTGATTCTGAGATACTTTCCTGCTTGGAGCATACGGGCCTGTATTTCTAATTTCCAGTGATTCCTATTGTAGCCGCTCGCTTCATAAATAAACGAATGCAACTCCTCGAATGAGAAATTTTCTTCAACCCAATACGTATTTACTGGAGGTTTGGAGTAACGTACACCATACTGATCATTTATGAATTTCCCTCCAAAATGTAATGAAATTCCAATAGACATTGCCAATGAACTACATTCGTAAATGTCAAATATTTGGTCAGTTTACTAATTTCAATTGTCAACAGTATTTAGGAACGGTATATATGAACAGTATTTAAACAGTGATTGAACAGTGCATATGAACAGTAACTCTACAGTACATATGAACAGGGCATATGAACAGTATTTGGGAACAGTAATTCTACAGTGTTTGCACAGTACATATGAACAGTAATTCTACAGTGTTTGAACAGTACATATGAACAGTGAACAAACAGGTGTGAATAGTGCATAAACAGTGCGTGAACAGTAAATACGTATACGTACATTATAAAAACAGTGCATGAAAAGAAAATACACATAAATAGTAAATACGTGAACAGTGCATACCTGAGTTACGATGCCTTTTCCTTCTCTCCCTCTTCTTCTCCTCTCTTTCTCTTTCTGAAATCTTTCTCCTTCTCCTTCTCTCTCTCTCTAAGGAGAGAATTTATAAGAAAAAATTGCAGCAAAAAAAAAAAAAATATTAAACGGCCCGGAGCGCGGATATTATCCGCGGGGGGGATTTTTTAATCCGGGGCGCGGATAATATCCGCGGGGGGGAATATTTATTCCGGAGCGCGGATATTATCCGCGGGGGGGGGGGGGGGGGGGGGGTATTTTTATAAATTTTGTTGAAACTTGGATATTTTAATTTAATTTATTTATTAAATGGGTATTTTAAAAAAAATCGGCAAAGAGGCTGTTCAGCAACCCTACTTAATATTTTTTAAGTTTTTTTTTTTTTTTTGGGACTCCTTAAAGTTTAATTAATTCGTCTCAACACTATCTTCTCAGTGAGAATCAATTAACGTTTGCTTCTTTCATCTGAATTTCTAAGATTAAATTCCTCTTTGTCCGAATTCTCAAAGTACCATTTCTCTTATATTGAACTTTTTTTTTTTTGCCTTCTTAGGCCTATTTAAAATTTAATCCCATATTAATTGCCTAACAATCTCAAAGTGTTGCAGGATGACACACTTTTTACTAATATTTGTCATACTGTTTAGTAGGCATGTCATTACTGAACTAATCAGGGACAAAATGAGAACATTTAATAGGGAGTTTGAAATATAAAGTACAAGAATATTTAATATGTAGTAGATGGAATTTAATTAAATTCAAATTTTAACAGTCACAATTTGAAAGTCTAACTATTAAGTCCATATATTAGATATTTTATGAGCTGTTGAACTATATAAAAATATAAAAGAATAAAAATTTAATTTAATTTAACATATATAATTAAAATTTAAAAATCACAAGGTGACTAAGCATATCTTTTTGAGTTGCATTAAGATTCGGCTCTTTGCTAACATCTTTCGCGCTCGTATATATTAACTACATCACCGGACTCTGCATATCTTTGACAAGGTTACGGTTACCCAATATGCGGGTGCCTAGTAATTAACAATACAATATCTTCTTCTTTTTATTTCTTTTGTTTTGTTTTGAGGTTTTGACTATCATTATCAGTCAGATTAGTAACTGAAAATGAGGAGAATAAATTGCGATTTCGACTTCTACCAAAAAAGTTTTAAAATATTAAATATGTCTCTCGCAAGAATATTGTAAATTACGTATAAGTGATGCATATTGCATAAGTGATTAATTGACAATTAGAGGTGTTTCTTGTGACCACATGTTTCCTATTGGAGTGTGTAACACTATGCAAATATATATATGTGAAATTAATGACTGAAGGTAAGATACGATACGATACGAAATGCTTGATGTGTCTTTTAATAAAAATAAGTAACAATTAAGGAACATATATTAATTTTCTGAATAGATTAATAAGACAATCAAGTAATATGAAATTAATTACTATAAGCAAATCATTTGAAAGTCTAATTAACCGAAATAAATATATGTAGGATGTTAATTAAACTTTTAAAATATTCAAAATGTTATATCATCCGATAACTGAGAATGGAATAGATTGCCATATAAATGAATCAATTTAATTGGAATAGTATACAACAATTGATTTATTAAACAAAGAAATTTTTACATGTGGGACCACTCAATAAATCTTGAAAACTTGAAGGTTGAAATTGAAAATATCACATGGGGACCCACATGGCAGGACCATCTCCTTCCTCTCTCCTTGCGTGGCAGAACTCTGTTGTTCCAGCATGTAACCCATTGACTAAGAGAGTTGCTATCTACCGAAATGTCTAGTATTATAAATACCTTAATTTTGAATGAGAGGATGAACAGTGCTCGCCACTGATCTGCCTCACGATTTAGCATCGATGGCTGAAGTTGATTCCACCTGACGTCAGCTGACGTCACTTCATTTTTGCGCTGGGCAGATATCAAACCGGCTCTTCTTCAGCAAGCCTCAACTCCTTCAAATGACCAAAAAACACGTAGCAAGAAAAGGGGCGAAAATTCAAATCACCGCCTTAGGCTCTCACGATCGCACATACGGCTACACCTGGCTACCGATTTCTCTCCCATGTGCTACACGTAGCACAACCTCGCTACGTGGTCTTCCTGCTATGGCTGCGTTCTTCGGTCGGCTTATATTTCGCTCCCGTCTGCTATTCGCTGTCCTTCCCGCCAGTCCATCCTCTTCCTGACGCTAATCTGGGAGGAGGCCGCAATTCCTACTGTTGCTGGTCTTCGTCACTGCTCTGAGGTACGGTACTACTCTCCATTTTTGAAATGCTTCTTCTGGTATCTTTCGTTAAAATGGGTTCTGGTAATTTCTAATTTTATTTATACATCTTTTTACTGTTGATTATGTTATATTTGAAACTGTAATCTCGCTACCTCTTTCAGGCTACTTTGAGATCCGAGACCTATCCAAAGGCCAACACTTGATATAACTGAGATCAGGGCTACCCTCAAACAGTTTTGTTTTCGATTCTGAGCCTTTTGAAATTGATTTGGAGAAACAGTCTCAAGTTCATGTCGGGCCTCTCAGATATAAGATCCAAGAGCGTCATCACAGACAAGTCGGTTGAGTTTGGAGTATTTGAATTTTGGGTACTGTTACATGGTTGAGTTGTGTGAAAATTAAAGATGAATGAGAAATTTGTTTATTTTTTGGACTGAGCAGGATCTAACGGCGGCTCCTGTGTTACCTCTCGTAGTCGGGGTTTCTGTTGTTATCCTCTTTATCAATATGCCAAGGTATACTTACAACGCAATTATTCAAACTTCTCCTTGCTGCTTCATATTTTTCACTTTCTTTTACCTTGGTGTAAATATAATCAACTATCCTATCTTATACATATTAAGTGGTTCATATCAAATGGCTGTGGGGATGACTAATGGAGCCTCCAGTTCTCTGACAAGTAAAAAAGAAGCAGCTCCACGTACGCAGACCTGGATTAAGGAAGAGAGCTTAGAAATTTTTTAGTATGTTTTATGCAGAGTAGACTTTTAGATTAGTTCTGTTTGTGTCATTATTTAGTCACCCCCATTGTCTTCAATGGAATTTACAGTTTCCTTTAGTTTATGAAAAGGGGAAAAAAAATTGAAGCCTTCATTATCTGTACTGGCTGAGTAGTTACTAGGTAGTGAGTTAAATTTTTTTTCACTATTGAGTTTGTTGTTTTGCTTGATGAAGGAAGAATAGAAACATAGGAACTGAAAACGGTGCTTGATGCAACAAATAGACGGGAAATTTTTATAACATGGTACATGTAAAATCTTTTGAGCCTCTTTCTTTATTTAAATAAAAAAAACCCCAATGATGTTAATAATTTAATGTTTGCTGTACCATAAACTGCTGTTTGTCAGGGCCAAAATCTGCTCTTGCCCCAGCAACTAAAAATCATCAGTACTTGATCAATACCAATAATAATTTTTTATTTCTCTTCTTTTGGGTTTCTGTAATAACTTTCAACAAAAAGTATTAAGTACATTGTTAATATGTATCTTTTGATTTGGTTAATTACCCATGACTTTTTATTTTGATAGATTTTCGTTTTGCCGCATATACTTCCCATGCAGCTTCTTATGATTCCCTTTGTTTTGTTGTCCCCCAGTGTCATAGCTGCAGCTATTAACAACAACAGAGTTTTCTTTAGACAGCAAATTAAAGTACAAACCACACTATGTATTATGAGCTGAAATCATGTTGAAGCTCCAAAAATTATAAGATGGTAGCACTTCCATTTAACAGGTAAATGGGAAGTTGAAAACAAAAGCCTTAAAAAAAAGATTCAATAACAAATTTTAGTTCATAAATCAAAGGATTGAGGTAGTTCTTTCCAACCAATGACGGTAAAACCCAGTTGCTGCAACCACAGAACATACAGAAAGAATTGTAATCAAACCAAAATGAGAGACATCACTAGCAAGCATAGCTATACCCATCATTGCAAGTTCAGCTAAGCTAGCTATAGAATTCTCTGTGGTCCCGATAAGATTTGCTTTTGACGGGTGTACTGTAGTATGAATTATTTGTAGTCCTATTGACATCTGGCCCCACCTCGACAATACCTTCATTGTTTCACATAAAACCGAGATTGAGAATGCAATCACATATTTCATTTATTTAATTTCAGCTTGTATAATCATGATGTGCTTACTATCAAAGCTAAGAATGAAGCTAGAGCAGTCCCCTGTGACATACGCTCGGTCCAGTATATCAAAACAGTTGTTATCACACACACTACCAATTTGCATCTCTGTCAGGATTTATTTTTCTCACAACCTTGGAAAAATACGTCTTCACAATGCATATTATACTTCATGTTTTATTGCCTCCTGATTTTTGTTGCTGCAAAGTTCCACTGAATTTTTTTCCCTGTTTTGCTTTACTAGGCTTTGATTTTCCTGTTTGCTTAGTTTGACTCTTATGATGTCAAAATGCACTAATTATCAGATTGGATAGTGATGATTTTTGTTTTATATCATTGCTGCTACTAAGGCACACTAATAAAAATCTTTCTTTGATTTTCAAATGCTGAAAAAATAGAAGGAAAAAATAAATAAATTTTGTACCAGCTTTTCTATTCAGTTATATGCTAAGGGTTTACCAGTAAAGCGAAATGCACTGGTATCCACTCGATATTTCATGCAATAGGCTCGATCTATGCTATGGGATTGAATTTGACAATTATTTAAAATCTATTTTGTAGTATTGGTTGTGAAGTAGGGACATTGTTGCAGGAGTTGTGATTATTCAAGAGATTGGTGATCTTCTGTTTGATCCATGGGCTTCTCTTTTCCTCTCTATCTAACACCATGATTAAAGAAAAATAATATAGATTGTATATTCCTTCTATTGGTCCCGAGATGGAGAGAAATTGAATCGATGGCAAAGAGAGTGGCAACATCAAATATTCAGGATGAGTGAATTGTCTGGACATGCACTTTTTTAAAGCATCAAGTTGTTTGATATATATTTTTTTAACTGGGCTATCAATATAATGCTAGATAATGTTATATGCAATAAAATTCATATGTAAACATTTTTTAATATTTAGATATATGTGGCGTCACCATATAGAAGAAGAAAAAAATGTCTCCCGTATATGTCAACTTACATAAAAGAATAGTTGCGGCGAAGCCGCAACAACGATGCTACTAGTTTCTTCTAATTCTCAATGGTTTCTCAAACCCTCTTCTCGCTCTATCTCTCTCTCTCTCTCTCTCCTTTGTTTGTGTAAGGCAGCTTGAGATGAAATTGCATCACTAGCAAGTTTCGGTTACTCTGATGTGCTATCTCTCTTTCAATATTAGTTCACATAGCTAGCTGCTTGGTATATATCTCTCTATTGTTCTTTTATCTAAGTGTTTTAAGAAGTGAGCTTTAATCAAGCTTAGGTGTTGTATTAATTGACTGTTGAATTGAATTAGCAAGATTGCTTATTATTAGTTGAAAACACTCCAATTTTATATATACATGATAGTCCAATTAATATCTTTGTTGGGATAGTTATATCTATGTAAGAATCATTAGAACTCTTACTTCATGGTCTACAAGCACACATGGCTTTCCTTATTTGTGATTTGACAATTAAAAGGACATTTTTGATGTATATTTCATTAGTACCAGTACTTAGCTAACTTTGCTACATTGGTTTTTATAACCTGGGTAAATTGAAACATAGGAAATATTAAGCTTAATTGAGATAATATGCAAATTACTTTGAAGATGGATACAAGTACAGTATGTGTTGCACTTCTATAGTTATATAGGATTTACTTTGTCAAAGTATGTAGTTAGTTGCACTTTCTATTATGATTGAAATATTATGGCTTAACTAAAGATTATTTTAAATAAGTACAAAGTGAAATTTTCTATGAGTTGGTAATATTCCCTTGTCAAAGGAGCATTGGTGTTGATTAAGTTACATATATAAAAGTCAGAAGCAAATTTGAGAATGAAAATTAATTGAAACTTGACTGTTAGATTTGAATCTTGATTTATTAGGCTATTGGACTGTTTGAACTTAAATGATTTGGATTGTTACTTATTAGACATATATGGACTATTGGATTAAATACATGAATTTGGAGTGGATTTATTGGACTTGATTTTGGATTATTGGATTGAAATAAATATAAATTAAGGGATTAAGAAAATGATAGAATAATGGGTAAATGATGTCATTAATTAAAATGGTATTGTTATTAATTAAACAAATGATGAGGATGATTATAAATATTGATAAGAATATATATATTATTCTGTCGTAGGCATAATCAACAGATAAGATTGACAATATAAAAGGTTCAGGAAGGAAAGACTGCTAGTGATCTCGCCTATTGCCCTACGTATCAGGTGCGAGGTTATTGGATTAGTCTGAGATTCATAACTAGGAATTAAATCGTAACTCGCTGTGTATTTTGAATATTTGATTGACTGCATTGATTGAACTGTTGCATCATATGCATAGCCAATACAACTGAAACTGAACTACAGGTAAGTCCGTTGACTGTCATGTTGATATTGTTTATCGATTGCTTGATTCTTATTGTAAATGATTGATTGAGACCACAGTGATTGAATTGAATGAATATGAAATACTGTAATCCTTGAACCTCCATATAGTGGAGAAAAAAAAATTAATATATCGTAAAGTCTAGCTAGCTACTAGACTTTACTCCAGGACCCTTATGCGCATATGGTGAATGGCCCCAACTGAATCCAGTACCGGTTGGATAGGGGATATTGAATAAATGTGAATTGTGATTGTAAGACTAATGAACTGTGGTAACTGTCTTATCATTGATTTTCTTTCCGATAATGATAGTATTGTGATATTGATTTCGTATTGTTTCCGTTAATCATGTGTCATGATAGTTAGAACGGTATAAGCCCTGACACGACAGATACATGTTACAGTATCTATCAGTGTTATCATATTAGAAATTGTAAAGTTAAGAAATCAAACGTTACCAGACTCAGTGGTTGTAAAGATTAGGTCCCAAACATTACTAGACTTAAAGTATTAAAAGATTTTGACCCAAACCATTTATTCTAATAAGATTCTTAGAGTTCTGATTTATTTTTATAATTTTTGTTATTTAATTGGATTATATTATTGAGCATTTGCATTCGTCATTATGAAATGAACTGTTTATTTCTCATGCGGTGATTTCATTCTGAATATGGATTTCCTTTGAATCCAATAATCTGAGTGGCAATCAGCACTGAGAAATAATTTATTATTTCTCACTCGTTTCCCCTTGTGGGTTACAGGTTTACTATACGATAAAGAGCGGTTCCGGGTAATTGACAGGAGGGCCACCTAAAGGTATGGGATTTGGGTTTATTATATCTGACAAGGTGCAAAGAATATATCTCTAGCATCATCCACTATAAAATGTCAGATAATTATTGTAAATAAATTGGGATGTGGGAATAATAATGGATGCTATTGGCAATGCATAAAAAGATCCATGCCTTATGTTATGTTAATTAAATGATAAATAGATGTGGTAGTAATCGTCGCACCTCCGGATTGGGGGTGTGACAGAGTGTGTGTGTGTGTGTAAACAGGAGCGATATCTCGGGTGCATATTGTAACACCAATATTTTAACTCAAGCCAGCATTTAGGTGAGATAAATTTTTTTATTTAAGAGTTTTAGACCATTCTATATATCCACGTTTAAGAAAGAAAATTAATAAAGTACCATACTAGTAGACCATTCTATTGCATTAATGGACCATTCTATTATATATAGAGGTGATACTAGTGGACCATCTGCATTAATGGAGCATCACATCTATAATAGAAATTTATTCTTCAAATAAATTTAAAGATATACATGATAAAATACTGGATGTTGTATTACCTTTTATTCTTAAAAATATATTTGCAGGATCTGGTCCGCCTTATTTTTTAAAAATTTTGTTATCGCGTACTTTTAACATAATTTCTAATATATTCACTACAAATAAGAAATGGGAGAATGTACAAATTGCCCTTCATTTTCAAACCAACAAACAAAATACCCCTCTTCATAAATTATTAACAAAATGCCTACAAGGTTGTTAGTTCCGATCTTTCTAAAAATTATTAGTTCCGATCCATAATTTTAATTATTTTTTCTCATCAAAGTTGTTCAGAATGAATAAAAAAGTATTAAAATTTTGATTTGGGACTAATGATCTCGATCTTTCTAAAAATGTTGCAAATCTTTCTATTTTCGTACATCTTATTTTATTAATTTCTACGGATAAAAAATTATCTCAGTAGTGTCCAACAATTAGTCTTTTTTTTTATAAAATAATTATATGATGTCACCACAATTTTCTTATCTTTTGATAGGTTTGGTTATATTATTGTAGTTTCCTATGGACTATAGATTATGGCTCTTTGACAAGGTAAAAGACATATTTTTTTTATTAATGTATTAACATAAATCATGATAGCAAACTTTAATGTCCCATTCAGTGTAGAAAACATGCCCCACATGAAAGAATGTTAAATTTTTTATCTTAAGGGGCGGTATTAATAAACATTTCTAAATTTGTTTGGTCGGTTATTTTGATGTCTTAAATTTCTTACATAAGTTAAGAGGATCTAAAACCAGATCTACAATTCACAATTCAGCTAGTTAATTATTTGATTGGACAAAATATTGAATTTTGTAATCATTTGAAAGATGAAGAGGGTTCAAATATTTTCAATTTTTGTGCTTTCATCATTTTTAAAATTTATGCGGTACAATAAAACCGTTAAATATAATCTATATTATTTTTTCTATATGTCAATAAAATTATCGTTTTCCGATTATAGTTTTACATGAATTAATAAATTGAAAAATCAACATTCATAATTTATTCACATTGATGCATTTTTGCAAGCTCTGAATTCTAATCAAAATAAAATTGAAATTTTGTAATATTATGTGTGCATAGAGAAAATGATAGAGATCATATATAACTTTTTTTTTATATTTAAGTTTTAAACTTGAAGTTATTGTAATTTTTAAAATGAAGACAAAAAAATTGAAGACACTTGAACCATAGGGCCACCATTGCATTATGCTTTTATATTTAATTTCATAAAAAAATAATACTGGTGTAGTATAATGAAATTTGTTATAATACTGGTGTAGTATAATGAAATCTGTTCCTGCTCTGTACGCAAGCTTGAAAAATAATATAACAAAAATAATAAACTAATCTTGATGCGATGAAGTACAAAATATTTGCGACAAAAAATTCATATTTGCCACAAAAATAATAAACTAATTTAACACATCATGAAACAATCTCAATGCAATTTAATCAGCAACAAAAAAATTAATAAATATCTGCTACATCCTACAAATTTTATGGATAAATTACAAAATATTAAGAAAATAATATTCGCAACATACTTCGTGAATCGAGGTGAAAATATTAATAACATAATAATAAATAATTTTATTACAATTTTTAAATTGAAAGCAATTTAATGACCAACATTAAATAATAAATCAATTTTGATGTATTTAATATTTTATGATCTGTTGTATAATCCTCCATTTGAAATAAAAAAAATGCATAAAGAGATTGGTTTATTAAATAAAACACGACAAATTATGCAACAAGAAAATGTGTTTATATTTGTTGGTATGTTGCATAACCCTCCATTTTAAATAAAAAATGATGGAGAGTAAATGAGGAGAAGTGAGAGAGAGAAAAAAGGGAAGAGAAAGTGGAGCCTACAAGGGCATTTTGTTAATAATTTATGAAGAGGGGTATTTTGTTTGTTGTTTTGAAAATAAAAGGGCAATTTGTACATTCTCCCAATAAGAAATTATGGAATTAAATAATTTTTTTTTGTGAGCATCTGGATTAGCATCAAATAACTATCAGCAATTTTTTTTTATTTAGAATCTGCAAACTTAAATAATACTAATACCTATCTTCGTTTTTTTTCTGCATTATGCAATTATGCTCCAAATAGTGAAAATAATGTATAAATATTATATTATTTTCAATCAATGCTGCTTTGATCTAATTTATAATAAGATCATTCCATGACTACGTATTCAAACCCAAAAAATATAATGAATTAAATTGAAAAAAGATCATGGCAAAATAAAAACTAAATATAATCTCAGCATGACACCAATATAGCGTGGTTACAATATATATAGTATTATAAAAATAAAAATTATTATTTCTAAAAACTTTATTTTAACAACGAAAATTCGAATTGAGTTTCCAATGAAAACTTTATTATTATCTAGATTCTTTCATTCGTCTTTTTATCCTTAATTTTAAAAGGACAGTTGATCTAACGTGTCCCTATTGTCTTTTCTCTTTCATATAAAAACACATGTATTCCATACATCACGATATTTACGATCTATATCACATTGTGAAACAACATATTTCTCTTACTTTGAACCACAAATAAATAATGCATATCTTTTAGCCGAGCAATTAAAATGCACTAACAATATTGAGTAGTTCTTCACGAGTTTTGTACTTGAAATTGAGTAATTCAAGTTTTTTCGGTCTCTTGTTCGAATGGAATTGCCTAACTCACCAATATCCATCTATTAAACAAAATATATGAAAATAAATAAAGCAAAAAAATAGTTAAATTTTGTAAACCATTTTCAAATATAAAAAATTGTGTGTTCCTTATCAGGTCATACTATAATTTTATCATCAAAATGCTAAACTTTATTTTTGACAAAGTTTATCTAATACTTAGACTGTCAATCATACTATATTTTTATCGTCAAAATGTTAAACTTCATTTTTGACAAAGTTTATCTAATACTTAGACTGTCAAGCAGGTGAGAACTTAACTACAGTTGTTAGATTTTAAGCATCAAAATGCTAAACATTAAACGGGTTTTATTTTTCTTGTTGTGCTAGATTGTCAAGCATCAAAAGTTAACTTAATTTGCTTACAAAATAACTTTCGTACATATCTGAGGTGAGAAAATGACCTATATTACCATTGAAAATACAATTGACTAAATATTTGAAATTATCTGTTTTCAGAGATTTGAGATTTGAGATTTGAAAAAACTCTTGGTTGAAGAAAAAGAAATGGCGCACCAAATTCAAAGCAAGATTTTTTTTTTTTTAGCAGAAAATATCAATTAGGATTGACTGTCAATTAAGGAGGAATCATCAATTGATCATATATACATAATGAGGTGTCCATTAAAGGATTAAACAACCATTTTATTAGTTTTATTTCTGAAACGTGAACAAAATGATCTAAATATTTTGTTTTCTCTCACCTCTTCACTGCTTTGAGCCAAAAATTTATTGTTAAAATCTACACCCATACTACAGTTGAACCTCCTACCTAATTACCTCTTTTACGGCGAACCAAACATCACTTGTAAAAAAAAAAGTATCCCTTATTTACTTGCCATGGAAGAAATAGCTAAACATACGAGAACAAGGATACATATATTCCCGATAGTCGCCGTCACCTTTTTATTTAACTTTAGATTGAGGCGTACACGGTACATCATCATTGTTTGAAAGTCAAACGTTTTAGTTTCTTAAACCATTTCGAGATTTCCTTGGCAGCACATCGACCCCGATAACACTGATATTTCTCAATCAATATCACAATATATGGCAGCAATACTCTTTCAGTGCAGGGCCTATTTACAGCTTTGATTTTTCTGAACTTTTGCAGGGCCTATGTAATTACTTACATGTATTATGTATAGCATGAGCTTATCATTTGTATCGTGTCCAGGCCTATCCCCATATTGGTCTTACTGGGCCAATTTTTCTTCTAGATGGGCTCAAATTAGATATTGGGATGTAAAAAAGTCATGCGTAATGAACTGTCACAGCATGTGTGCCTGGCGGCCCTGGCTCGTATGTTGGATATTGTGTTTATTTGCGTATCCTGACCGTCTTCCCAAAAAAAGAAAAAAGAAAAGCATGGCACGGTGTGGCAAGCAAACGACCTAGTCACTGTCGTGGTTCGGAACATAGAAAGTGGTAAATTGACCACGAAACTAGAATCAGATTATTAATCGGAAGGAATTAGTTTTATTTGATGAAAATTGGAATTTTCTTTTCAAAAAGAAAAAATTGCTTTGAATTAAAATAAAATTAATTTGTCAACAAATTAAGTCAAGATAAAAACATTATACTCATATAATTCACTATTATAATATAATATAAATATTCAAAACTAAATAAGTAGTCTTGATGGATTCATACGCATAGTTAAAAAAGATATTAAAACAAAACGTCGCATATATGATTAATTAAGGGCGGCGGTATTTTCATGTCTCAAAACATATTTAATGCTTAGAGCATTTCCAACAGTGATTGCTTATGGATTGCTTATGCTGATGTGTCAATTGTTTTTGTAATTGCTGGGTTGTATGGCTATTGCTTATTTAGCAATTATTGAAAATAATTGCTTAATAAGAAATCATTTTCTAAAGATGACTTGGCCAAATGTTTAATTCTTATTGGCCAAGTATTTAATTATCAATTGTTTGGTTGATTGTACTAATGCAGGAGTGAATTGCTTAATTTCTAAAATTTTCATAATTGTTATTTAGCAATTAATTTCAATTGTTGGATTGGAGATGCTCTTAGGAATTTATTTTTATCTTAATACTAGTTTTACCCTTAATAATTATCTTCTATTTTTGCTTTGTCAATAATTATTGACGGTTAAGATTTGAAAACTCAAATATTGAGCAGCTACACGGAGGCCTTCTATGTTATGCATATCATATTAGCATTTTCCAAGGGTTATAAATGCTCAATTACCTGATCATATAGAGACACTACTAGAGTTCTCCAAAGACCTTCAATTGAAGTGTTATATTAGGGTTGCAAATGCCCTATTATCTAACCATATAGGGACACTACTAGAGTGCTCCAAATACCTTTAATTGGAGTGTTGTGGGTTGTAAATGCCCTATTATCTTGCCATCTTGAGACACTACTAGAGTGCTCTAAACACTTTCAATTGGAGTGTTATATTAGGATTGTAAATGCTCAATTATCTTGCCTTATAGGGACACTACAAGAGTTCTCCAAACACCTTTAATTAGAGTGATGTATTAGGGTTGTAAATACCATATTATCATGCCATATAGAGACACTACTAGAATGCTCCAAACACCTTCAATTGGAGTGTTGTATTAGGGTTGTAAATGCACTATTATCCTGCTATATAGAGATATTACAAGAGTACTCCAAACATCTTTAATTGTAGTATTGTATTAGGTTTCTACATGCCCTATTATCTTGTCATTTGGGGACACTACTAGAGTGCTCCAAACTCCGTGTATTGCAGTGTTGTATTAGGGCTGTAAATGCCCAATCAACTTGTAATATTGACACACTACTAGAGTTCTCCAAATACTTTCAATTGGAGTGTTGTATTAGGGTTGTAAATGCCCAATTATTTTGCTATATAGAGACACTACTAGAGTGCTCCAAAAACCATCAATTGGAGTGTTGTATTAGGGTCATAAATACCCTATTATCTTGCCATTTTGAGATACTACTAGACTGCTCCAAACACCTTCAATCAGAGTGTTGTACTTGGGTTCTAAATGCCCAATTATCTTGCCATCTTTAAACACTACTAGAGAGCTCCAAATAGCTTCAATTGGGGTGCTGTATTACGGGTGTAAATGCCTTATTATCTTGCCATATAGGGACACTACTAGAGTGCTCCAAACAACTTCAATTGGAGTGTTGTATTTGGGTTATAAATGCCCTACTATCTTGCCATCTTCAGACACTACTAGAGTGCTCCAAACACCTTCAATTGGAGTGTTGTATTTGGGTTGTAAATGCCCAATTATCTTGCTATCTTAAGACACTACTAAAGTGCTCCAAACACCTTCAATTGGAGTTTTGTATTAGGGTTATAAATGCCTTATTATCCTGCCAAATAGGGACACTACTAGAGTACTCCAAACACATTCAATTGGAGTATTGTATTTGGGTTGTAAATGGCTAATTATGTTGCCATATAGAGACGCTATTAGAGTTCCCTAAACTCCTTCAATTGGAGTATTGTATTAGGGTTGTAAATGCTCTATCTCTTGCCATCTACCAACACTACTAGAGTGCTCCAAACACCTTTTATTGGAGTGTTGTATTAGAGTTGTAAATGCCTTATTACCTTACCATATAGGGAAACTACTAGAGTGCTTTTAACACCTTCAATTGGAGTGTCGTATTAGGGTTGTAAATGCCCAATTATCATGCCTTATATGGACACTAATAGAGTTCTGCAAAAACCCACAATTGGAGTGTTGTATTAGGGTTGTAAATGCCCTATTATCTTGCCTTACAAGGACACTACTAGAGTGCTCCAAAAAACTTCAATTAGAGTGTTATATTTGGGTTGTAAATAACCAATTATCATGCCATCTTGAGACACTACTAGAGTGCTCCAAGCACCATCAATTGGAGTGTTGTATTAGGGTCGTAAATGTTACATTCCGAAATTTTAAAACTTGATTAAATGGATAAATCGATCATTTGACTTAAATAAAAGGTTTAATTAATTTAACGATCGTTCAGAAATTTTCTGACCGACTAAAACGAAACTAAAATTTCGTAATATAAATAATGTATGAAATTATGCATAACAAAATTTAGAGATTAGAAATAAAATAAAATATAGCACTAGGAATAAAATTATAATTATTCGGTAAATTAGAAACTCAGAAAATCCGTGACAAATTTCTTTAAGTTGTTAGAAAAAGAAGAAATTTATTTAATTAGATTTGTGTAAATAAATAAATAAATTGAATTCAAAATAAGAGCATAATTATACGAAATTATTCGTACAATTGGATTATAGAATTTATAAAGCTCGTTCATTTAGAACTTTTAGATAATTAATTGAATATACATAATTATATAAAAGGAAATCAAATTATTCGAATCTTAAATTGAGAAATAAATATACGAATTCTATGTACAAATATAGTTACAAAAATATTATGAACTTTCGATTCAAATTAGAGTAAAAACCAGATTTTAAACCAATTAAATGAGATCCTATTGAAATTCAGAATTGTTTGAACCCTTGGATCTAATCTAGCACGAATCTTGAAGCATTCATTAATAACATCCCTCTCCTCTCCCTTCTCTCTTTCTCTCCTTCCCTACCCGTGAGACCCAGCCCCCCCCCTCTGTTTTCTCTTCTACGCCAAACCAAGGGGGTCCCCGCCCCTCCCCTTCCGCCGCTGCCACGGCCAGCCGCCGCCGCCCCATCTCTCTCTCTTTCCTTCTCGGTCCGACCCGCCAGACCCGCCAGAACCCCACCCGCCCCCTCTCTCTCTCTTTTCTGCCTCCCCTCCCCTCTCTTGAAACCCTAGAAATTAGGGTTGAGGGGTTGGCTCGGTGCTGACCCGATGCTCGCTGGATGCCGTGCTGGTTCGGCTTGGTGCTGTTCTGGTGCTGCCTTGGTGCCGTGCTAGTGGTGGCTGGTGCTGCCCCGGTGTTTGCTTGGTGCCGTGATGGTGTTGGTTTGGGGCTGCACTGGTGCTTGATTGGTGCTGTCTCGGTGCGTGATTGGTGCTATTATGATGCTTGATAGTGCTCGATTGTGGTGGCCACAAGGCACGACGAAACCCTCGGAACATGCCACTTTCTTTCGACATTTTCTCTTGCGGTTAATTTCTAAAATTCGTGAATTGTGTGTATTGATGAATCGATTAATGTCGTAGAACTTGAATTGGCTAATTATCGAGTTTGGTTGTTGATTTTCCCGACTCGATCGAATTGCTTGAATTATTTTCTTTGAGACCCCTCTGTCGTAGGTTGTGGCAAATTTTAATAATATTGAGGGGGTATTGATTAAAGTAAGTAAATGTGACTAGGATCGAATTGCAAATGTTTAAAGAAAAATGGTATAATTGCAAAAGTAAGAAATTGTTAAGGTATGGAATGAGGCCTAACTCAATGAATCCGAATAGGTGAATTATTATTATTGAGCCCTTTGTGTTGGGCTCGGCTGTGAATTTGAATAAATGGATATGGGACTTGGGTCAAATGAAATTATAATTAGAACATGCCAAAACTCTTGACTATAGAAACGAGATATAATAATTTATTTAAAGTGAATATTAACCTTTTATTTCTGAGCTGATAATTTGTAAAAAAATAGAGATTTAGTTTAAAAATCTGATTTGAGTTTTAGTTGTAATACTAATTTTAATTAAACGAAGGTTGTAAATAAAATGTGCCTGTCCTGATCTGACCTGGTGCTGATTTTGTGTGTGTACCAGCCCTTGACTTGACAGGGACCAAAAATGTAAATAAATTAAATTGAGGGTTGTTTTGTGCAAAATACAAGCCTTGGGAATTTTTATAAAAATAAGGGGTATGAATTATAAAATATAAGGCCTATGTGAGATTGGATAAATGTTAAGTAATAAAGAGGAATAAAAGGGTTGAATTGCAAAGTAGACACCAATGTGTGAATTATATTAATTGAGGACCAATATGAAAAAGATGTGAATTTATATGAATGATAGCCGTGACTTTGCGGTTGGGATATACTTGAATCGAATTGAAATGATTGATTGTTTTGGGCCTTAGTAAATTGGACTTGAACTAAAATGATTATAAATGAGCCGAAAGGTATAAAAGAATTGACGAATTGAAAGACGGCTTTTGAAATTTAAGTTTTAATGATGCAACTGAATTAAACCAAGTATACGTATAATATAGGTATAGGCTCGGTCGAGCAAGAATTAGCGAAGCAATTCGAGACGCCTGATCCGTAATTAAGCGGTACGCTCGTCATAATAAGGTGCGGGATTCTTGGACTTGTTTGATACTTTATTTTCAGGAATTAAAATGTTTATTCGTTTGTCATGTTGAATGCTTAATTGTTGCATATTTTGGAATTCATGCTGTATATTGATTCTTGCATAAATGAGAATGATTGAATTGTTTGGTTGAGGTTAATTGGCATGTTGGTATGGTTATTATTTGATTAGTTCCATTAATTGTTCTTGTTGTGAATGAATCTGCCAGGCCGACCTGTTTAGGTGGCTGGATAAGGTAACGGTGACCTATCCGTTGACCCGTGTTTACGAATTTGCCAGGTCGACCTGTTTAGGTGGCTGGATAGGGTGACGCTGCTGACTTATGCGTTTGACCTGTTAGAATTTGCCAGACCGACCTATTTAGGTGGCTGGATAGGGTGACGCTGCTGACTTATGCGTTTGACCTGTTATGGATTTGCCAGACCGACCTGTTAAGGTGGCTGGATAAGGTGACGGTAACCTATCCGTTGACCTGTTTTGTGATGATTGTGCGAGGCTGATAGTTGTTTGTGATTCTATTTGAATGAAATTGCAAGGTTGAGCGGTATGGCTGACTTTGATTCCGTGTGTTTGCATTTGTGTCAAGTTGACCTGTATAGGTGACTTGTAACCAGACCTTAGGATATGGTTAAGCCAAACAGCTACAGATGGGTGTCAGATAAAGGGTCCAGCTTGGTTGGCCATCTGTAGGCGTCTGTAACCCTACAGATGTGGGTTTGATAACGGTCCAGCTCGAAAGAACATCTGTAGTTGCTACCAGTCATAATGAAATAAGTTAAGCCAAATATATGTTGTGTTTTGAAACCCATCTTGGAAATTCCGTGAACTGTGTTTCAGGTTGATTAATTGTTGTCGAGCATTGGCATTCTGTTATTTATGATTATACATATATCTGTTTGCATTGTTATTGTTTGGGTTTCATTTTTGAATATAGAGTTTGATTGCAAGTCCAATAATCTAAACTGTGGCAAATTTTCGCACTGAGGATTTATTCTCACCCCCACCCTCCCGATTATTTTCAGGTTTATATCGCGGACGTTGCAAATGAGGATATTGGTAATGCATATAAAAGATCCACTGCCTTGCGTGTATATGTGACACCTGATAGATACACGCGGCAGGCTGTCAGACCCTCGGGGATTTGGGGTGTGACAGTAAATGCCATACTATCTTGCCATATAGAGACACTACAAGAGTACTCCAAATATCTTCAATTGGAGTATTGTATTAGGGTTGTAAATGCTCCATTCTCTTGTCATATGGAAACACTACTAGAATGCTCCAAACACCTTCAATTGGTGTATTGTATTACGGTTGTAAATGCCCAATTATATTGCCATATAGAGACACTACTAGAGCTCTCGAAACAACTTCAATTGGAGTTTTGTATGAAGGTTGTAAATGGCCAATTATACTACCATATAGAGTCACTATTAGAGTACTATGTGAAGGTTGTAAATGACGTATTATCTTGCTATTTGGAGACACTACTAGAGTGCTCCAAACACCTTCAATTGGAGTGTTTTATTTGGGTTGTAAATGCCCTATTATCTTGTCATTTGGAGACACTACAAGAGGGCTCCAAACACCTTCAATTGGAGTGTGGTATTAGGGTTGTAAATGCCCAATTATCTTGCCATATAGAGACACCACTAGAGTGCTCCAAACACCTTCAATTAGAGTGTTGTATTGGAATTGTAAATGCCAAATTATCTTGCCATATAGTGACACTACTAGAGTGCTCCAAACACCTTCTATTGGAGTGTTGTATCAGGGTTGTAAATGCTTAGTTATCTTGCCAAATAGAGACCCTACTGGACTGCTCCAAACACCTTAAATTAGAGTGTTCTATTTGGTTTGTAAATGACATATTATCTTGCCATCTAGAGACACAATTATATTGCTCCAAACACCTTCAATTGGACTGTTATATTTGGATTGCAAATGCCCTATTATCTTTCCATCTTGAGACATTACTAGAGCGCTCCAAACACCATCAATTGGAGTGTTGTATGAGGGTTGTAAATGGCTAATTATCTTGCAATATAGAGTTACTATCAGAGTAGTCCAAACACCTTCAATTGGAGTGTGGTATTAGGGTTGTAAATGCCCAATCATCTTGCCAAATAGAGACACTACTGGAGTTCTCCGAACAACTTCAATTTGAGTGTTTGATTAGGGTTGTAAATGACCTATTATCTTTCCATTTTAAGACACTACTAGAGTGCTCCATACACTTTTAATTGGAGTGTTGTATTAGGGTTGTAAATGCCCTATTATCTTGCCATTTGGAGACAGTACTAGACTACTCCAAACACCTTCAATTGGAGTGTTGTATTCGGGTTGTAAATGCCCATTATCTTGCCATTTGGAGACATTACTAGAGTGCAAACACCTTCAATTGGAGTGTTGTATTAGGTTGTAAAAGCTCAATTATCTTGTCAAATAGACACAATACTAGAGTTCTCCAAACATATTCAATTGGAGTGTTTTATCAGGGTTGTAAATGCCCTGTTGTCTTGCCATTTGGAGACATTACTAGAGTGCTCCAAATAAATTCAATTGAAGTATTGTATTAGGGTTGTAAATGCTCTATTATCTTGCCTTATAGGGACATTACTAGAATGCTCTAAACACTTTCGATTGGAGTGTTGTACTATTGTTGTAAATGACGAATTATCTTGCCATATAGTGACACTACTAGAGTTCTCCAACACTTTCCATTGGAATGTTGTATTAGGGTTGCAAATGCTGAATTATCTTGCCATATAGTGACAGTACTAGACTTCTCCAAACACTTTCAATTGGAGTGTTGTATTAGGGTTGTAAATGTCCTATTTTCTTGCCATATAGGATTACTAGTAACTATTCCAAACACCTTCAATTGGAGTGTTCTATTAGGGTTGCAAATGCCTTATTAATTTGCCATCTTGAGACAGTTCTAAAGTGCTCCAAACACCAACAATTGGAATATTGTATGAGGGTTGTAAATGGCCAATTATCCTACCATATAGAGTCACTATCAGAGTACTCCAGACAACTTCAATTAGAGTGTCGTATTAGGGTTGTAAATGCCTAATCATCTTGCCAAATAGAGACACTACTAGAGTGCTTCTAACACCTTCAATTGGAGTGTTGTATTAGGGTTGTAAAGGCCCTATTATCTTAACATATAGGGACCCTACTAGACTGCTCCAAACAACATTAATTGGAGTGTTATTAGTGTTGCAAATGCCCTCTTATCTTGTTATCTTGAGATAGTACTAGAGTGCTCCAAACGCCTTCAATTGGAGTGTTATATGAAGGTTGTAAATGGCCAATTATCCTTCCATATAGAGTCACTATCAGAGTACTCGAAACACCTTAAATGAGAGTGTTGTATTAGGGCTGTAAATCTCTAATTATCTTGCCAGATAGAGAGAGTTTTATTAATGTTCTAAATGCCATATTATCTTGCCATCTATAGACAGTACTAGAGTGCTCCAACTAAATCCAATTAGAGTGTTGTATTAGGGTTGTAAATGCCCTATTATCTTGCCATCTGGAGACAGTACTAGACTACTCCAAACACCTTCAATAGGAGTGTTGTATTTAGGTTGTAAATGCCCATTATCTTCCCATTTGGAGACACTACTAGAGTGCCCCATACACCTTCAATTGGAGTGTTGTACTAGGGTTGTAAAAGCTCAATTATCTTGCCAAATAGAGACAATACTAGAGTTCTCCAAACACCTTCAATTGGAGTATTGTATGAGGGTTATAAATGACCAATTATCTTGCCATATAGAGCCACTATCAGAGTACTCCAAACATCTTCAATTAGAGTGTCGTATTAGGGTTGTAAATGCCTAATCATCTTGCCAAATAGAGACTTGAGTTCTCAAAAGACCTTCAATTGGTGTGTTTTATTAGAGTTGTAAATGACCTATTATCTTGCCATCTGGAGACACCAATAAAGGGCTCCAAACAAATTAATTTGAAATGTTGTATTACGGTTGTAAATAACCAATTATCTTGCCATATAGGGACACTACTAGAGTGCTCCAAACACTTTCAATTGAAGTCTTGTATTATGGTTGTAAATGATATATTATCTTGCCATCTGGAGACACTACTAGAGGGCTCCAGACAAATTCATTTGGAGTGTTGTATTAGGGTTGTAAATGCCCAATTATCTTTCCATATAGGGACACTACTAGAGTGCTCCAAACACCTTCAATTGGAGTGTTGTATTTTGGGTTCTAAATGCCCTATTATCTTGCCATTTGGAGACACTACTAGAGTGCTCCAAACACCTTCAATTGGAGTGTCGTATTAGGGATGTAAATGCCTTATATGGACACTACTAGAGTGCTCTAATCACCTTCAATTGAAGTGTTATCTTAGTGTTGTAAATGCCCTATTATCTTGTCTTATAGGGACACCACTAGAGTGCTCCAAATAAATTCAATTAGAGTGTTGTATTAGGGTTGTAAATGCCCTATTATCTTGCCTTATAGGAACACTACTAGAGTGCTCCAAACACTTTCCATTGGAGTGTTGTATTATGGTAGAAAATGATCTATTATCTTGCCATCTAGAGACAATACCATCAATTGAAGTGTTGTATTTGGGCTGTAAATGTCCTATTATCTAGCCATTTGAAGACACTACTAGAGTGCTCCAAACACCTTCAATTGGAGTGTAGTATTGGTGTTGTAAATGCCCAATTATCTGGCCTTATAGGTACACTATTAGAGTGCTCCAAACACTTTCAATTGGAGTGTTGTATTTTTGGTTGTGAATGCCCAATTATCTTTCCTTATACATACACTACAAGAGTGCTCCAAACTCCTTCAATTGGAGTGTTGTATTAGGGTTGTAAATACCCAATTATCTTGCCAAATTGAGACACTACTAGAGTGCTCCAAACACTTAAAATTGAAGTGTTGTATTATAGTTGCAAATGATATACTTCAAACACCTTCAATTGAAGTGTTGTATTAGGGTTGTAAATGCCCAATTATCATGCCTTATAGATACACTACAAGAGTGCTCCAAACACCTTCAGTAGGAGTGCTGTATTAGGGTTGTAAATACCCAATTATCTTCCCATATTAGGACACTACTAGAGTTCTCTAAACTCTTTCAATTGACGTGTTGTATTATGGTTGTAAATGATATATTATCTTGCCAAATGGAGACACTATTAGAGTGCCCCAAACACCTTCAATTGGAGTGTTATATTAGGGTTGTAAATTCCCAATCATCATGCCATATAGATACACTACTAGAGTGCTCCCAACACCTTAAATTGGAGTGTTGTATTAGAGTTGCAAATGCCCAATTATCTTGCCATTTAATGACACTACTAGACTTCTCCAAACACTTTCAATTTGAGTGTTGTATTAGGGTTGTAATGCCCTATTATCTTGCCATATAGGGACACAACTTCACAGCTCCAAACACTTTCAATTGGAGTGTTGTATTTTAGATTCTAAATCCTCTATTATCTTTCTATTTGGAGACACTACTAGAGTGGTCCAAACACCTTCAATTGGAGTGTCGTATTACGGTTGAAAATGCCTTATTATCTTGCCTTATAGGGACACTACTAGAGTGCTCAAAACACCTTCAGTTGGAGTGTTATCTTAGTGTTGTAAATGCCCTATTATCTTGTCTTATAGGGACACTACTAGAGTGCTCCAAACAAATATAATTGGAGTGTTGTATTAGGGTTGTAAATGCCCTATGATCTTGTCTTATAGGGACACTAATAGAGGGCTCCAAACAAATATAATTGGAGTGTTGCATTAGGGTTGTAAATGCCCTATTATCTTGCCTTATAGGAACACTACTAGACTGCTCCAAACACTTTCAATTGGAGTGTTTATTATGGTTGTAAATGATATATTATCTTGCCATCTGGAGACACTACAAGAGTGCTCCTAACACATTCAATTGGAGTGTTGTATTAGTGTTGTAAATACCCAATTATCTTTCCTTACAGGGACACTATTAGAGTGCTCCAAACACTTTCAATTGCAGTGCTGTATTTTTGGTTATAAATGCCATATTATCTGGCCATTTGGAGACACTACTAGATTGCTCCAAACACCTTCAATTGAAGTATTGTATTAGGGTTGTAAATGCCCAATTATCTTGCCTTATAGATACATTGCAAGAGTGCACCAAACACCTTCAATTGGAGTGTTGTATTAGTCTTGTAAATACCAAATTATCTTGCCATGTTGGAACAGAACTAGAGTGCTCCAAACACTTTCAATTGAACTGTTGTATTATGGTTGTAAATGATATATTATCTTGCTATACGGAGTCACTACTAGAGTGCTCCAAACACCTTAAATTGGAGTGTTCTATTAGAGTTGCATATGCCCAATAATCTTGCCATTTAATGATACTACTAGACTTCTCCAAACACTTTCAATTGGAGTGTTGTATTAGGGTTGTAAATGCCCTATTATCTCGCAATTTGGAGACACTACAAGGGTGGTCCAAACACCTTCTATTGGAGTGTCGTATTACGGTTGAAAATGCCTTATTATCTTGCCTTATAGGGACACTACTAGAGTGCTCCAAACACCTTCAGTTGGAGTGTTATCTTAGTGTTGTAAATGCCCTATTATCTTGTCTTATAGGGACACTACTAGAGTGCTCCAAACAAATATAATTGGAGTGTTGTATTAGGGTTCAAAATGATCTATTATCTTGCCATCAGGAGACACTACTAGAATGCTCCAAATACCATCAATTGGAGTGTTGTATTTGGGTTGTAAATCTCCTATTATCTAGCAATTTGAAGACACTACTAGAGTGCCCAATTATCTTGCCTTATAGGGACACTATTAGAGTGTTCCAAATACTTTCAATTGGAGTGTTGTATTGGTGTTGTAAATGCTCAATTATCTTGCCTTATAGATACACTGCAAGAGTGCTCCAAACACCTTATATTGGATTGTTGTATTAGGGCTGTAAATGCCCAATTATCTTGCCCAATTATCGTTCTCCAAACACTTTCAATTGGAGTGTTGTATTTTGGGTTGTAAATGCCATATTATCTTGCCATTTGGAGACAGTATTAGACTGCTCCAAATACTTTCAATTTGTGTGCCGTATTAGGGTTGTAAATGCCTTATTATCTTGCCTTATAGGGACACTACTAGAGTGCTCCAAACACCTTCAGTTGGAGTGTTATCTTAGTGTTGTAAATGCCCTATTGTCTTATAGGGACACTACTAGACTGCTCCAAATACTTTCAATTGGAGCGTTGTATTTTGGGTTGTAAATGCCCTATTATCTTGCCATTTGGAGACACTGCTATACTGCTCCAAACACCTTCAATTGGAGTGTTTTATTAGGGTTCTAAATGCCTTATTATCTTGCCTTATGGGTACACTACAAAAGTGCTCCAAACACCTTCAGTTGGAGTGTTATCTTAGTGTTGTAAATGCCCTATTATCTTGCCATTTGGGGACATTGCTAGACTGCTCCAAACACCTTCAATTGGAGTGTCGTATTAGGGTTCTAAATGCCTTATTATCTTGCCTTATAGGTACACTACTAGAGTGCTCCAAACACCTTCAGTTGGAGTGTTATCTTAGTGTTGTAAATGCCTTATTATCTTGCCATTTGGATGCATTGCTAGACTGCTCCAAACACCTTCAATTTGAGTTTTGTATTAGGGTTGTAAATGTCCTATTATCTTGCCTTATAGGAACACTACTAGAGTACTCCGAACACTTTCAATTGGAGTGTTGTATTATGGTTGTAAATGATATATTATCTTGCCATCTGGAGACACCACTAGAGTGGTCCAAACACCATCAATAGGAGTGTTGTATTTGGGTTGTAAATGTGCTATTATCTAGTCATTTGAAGACACTACTAGAGTGCTCGTAACACCTTCAATTGGAGTGTTGTATTAGTGTTGTAAATACCTAATTGTCTTTCCTTACAGTGACACTATTAGTGTGCTCCAAACACTTTTAATTGGAGTGCTGTATTTTTAATTATAAATGCCATATTATCTTGTTATTTGGAGACACTACTAGATTGCACCAAACACCTTCAATTGGAGTGTTGTTTTAGGGTTGTAAAGGCCCAATTATCTTGCCTTATAGATACATTGCAATAGTGCTCCAAACAACCTCAATTGGAGTGTTGTATTAGTCTTGTAAATACCCAATTATCTTGCCATATTGGGACGCAACTAGAGTGCTCCAAACACCTTCAATTGAAGTGTTGTATTATGGTTGTAAATGATATATT
Organism: Carex rostrata; assembly: GCF_964058835.1. Taxonomy (NCBI): domain Eukaryota; kingdom Viridiplantae; phylum Streptophyta; class Magnoliopsida; order Poales; family Cyperaceae; genus Carex; species Carex rostrata. The sequence goes on from NC_135925.1 coordinate 7,944,874, forward strand.
ATCTTGCCATATGGAGTCACTATTATAGTGCTCCAAACACCTTCAATTGGAGTGTTATATTAGGGTTGTAAACTCCCAATTATCATGCCTTATAGATACACTACTAGAGTGCTCCAAACACCTTAAATTGGAGTGTTGTATTAGAGTTGCAAATGCCCAATTATATTGCCATTTAATGACACTACTAGACTTCTCCAAACACTTTCAATTGGAGTGTTGTATTAGGGTTGTAAATGCCCAATTATCTTGCCATTTGGAGACACTACTATAGTGGTCCAAACACCTTCAATTCGAGTGTCGTATTACGATTGAAAATGCCTTATTATCTTGCCTTATAGGGACACAACTAGAGTGCTCCAAACACCTTCAGTTGGAGTGTTATCTTAGTAAATGCCCTATTATCTTGTTTTATAGGGACAGTACTAGAGTGCTCCAAACAAATATAATTGAAGTGTTGTATTAGGGTTGTAAATGCCTTATTATCTTGCCTTATAGGGACACTACTAGAGTGCTCCAAACAAATTTAATTTGAGTGTTGTATTAGGGTTGTAAATGCCCTATTATCTTGCCTTATAGGAACACTACTAGAGTTCTCCAAACACTTTCAATTGGAGTGTTGTATTATGGTTGAAAATGATATATTATCTTGCCATCAGGAGACACTACTAGAATGCTCCAAATACCATCAATTGGAGTGTTGTATTTCGGTTGCAAATTTCCTATTATCTAGCCATTTGAAGACACTACTAAAGTGCTCCAAACACCCTCAACTCGAGTGTTGGATTGGTGTTGTAAATGCCCAATTATATTGTCTTATAGGGACACTATTAGAGTGCTCCAAATACTTTCAATTGGAGTGTTGTATTTTTGGTTGTAAATGCCCTATTACCTTGACATTTGGGGACACTACTAGAGTCGTTCTAACACCTTCAATTTGAGTGTTCTATTAAGGTTGTAAATGCCCAATTATCTTGCCTTATAGATACACTGCAAGAGTGCTCCAAACACCTTATATTGGAGTGTTGTATTAGGGCTGCAAATGCGCAATTATCTTGCCATATTGGAACATTACTAGAATGCTCGAAACACTTTCAATTGGAGTTTTGTATTTTGGGTTGTAAATGCCCTATTATTTTGCCATTTGGAGACCCTGCTAGACTGCTCCGAACACCTTCAATTGGAGTGTCGTATTAGGGTTGTAAATGCCTTATTATCATGCCTTATAGGGACACTACTAGAGAGTTCCAAACAAATTTAATTTGAGTGTTGTATTAGGGTTGTAAATGCCCTATTATCTTGCCTTATAGGAACACTACTAGAGTACTCCAAACACTTTCAATTGGAGTGTTGTATTATGGTTGAAAATGATCTATTATCTTGCTATCTGGAGACACTACTAGAGTGCTCCGAATACCATCAATTGGAGTGTTGTATTTGGGTTGTAAATGTCCTATTATATAGCCATTTGAAGACACTACTAGAGTGCTCCAAACACCTTCAATTCGAGTGTTGTATTGGTGTTGTAAATGCCCAATTAGCTTGCCTTATAGGGACACTATTAAAGTGCTCCAAATACTTTCTATTGGAGTGTTGTATTTTTTGTTGTAAATGCCCTATTATCTTGACATTTGAGGACACTACTAGAGTCCTTCATACACGTTCAATTGAAGTGTTATATTAATGTTGTAAATGTCCAATTATCTTGCCTTATAGATACACTGCAAGAGTGCTTCAAACACCTTATATTGGAGTGTTTTATTAGGGCTGCAAATGCGCAATTATCTTGCCATATAGGGACACTACTAGAATGCTCCAAACACTTTCAATTGAAGTATTGTATTTTGGGTTGTAAATGCCCAATTATCTTGCCATTTGGAGACACTGCTAGACTGCTCCAAACACCTTCAATTTGAGTGTTGTATTAGGGTTGTGAATGCCGTATTATCTTGCCTTATAGGAACACTACTAGAGTACTCCAAACACTTTCAATTGGAGTGTTGCATTAGGGTTGTAAATGCCCTATTATCTTGCCTTATAGGAACACTACTAGAGTGCTCCAAACACTTTCAATTGGAGTGTTTATTATGGTTGTAAATGATATATTATCTTGCCATCTGGAGACACTACAAGAGTGCTCCTAACACATTCAATTGGAGTGTTGTATTAGTGTTGTAAATACCCAATTATCTTTCGTTACCGGGACACTATAAGTGTCCTCCAAACACTTTTAATTGGAGTGCTGTATTTTTGGTTATAAATGCCATATTATCTTGCCATTTGGAGACACTACTACATTGCTCCAAACACCTTCAATTGGAGTATTTTATTAGAGTTGTAAATGCCCAATTATCTTGCCTTATAGATACACTGCAATAGTGCTCCAAACACCTTCAATTGGAGTGTTGTATTAGTCTTGTAAATACCCAATGATATTGCCATATTGGGACGCAACTAGAGTGCTCCAAACACTTTCAATTGAAGTGTTCTATTATGGTTGTAAATGATATATTATCTTGCCATATGGAGTCACTATTAGAGTGCTCCAAACTCCTTCAATTGGAGTGTTATATTAGGGTTGTAAATTCTCATGCCTTGTAGATACACTACTAGGGTAATGCAAACACCTTAAATTGGAGTGTTGTATTAGGGTTGCAAATGCCCAATTATCTTGCCATATAATGACACTATTAGTCTTCTCCAAATACTTTCAATTTGAGTGTTGTGGGTTGTAAATGCCCAATTATCTTGCCTTATAGGGACACTACTGGAGTGCTCCAAACACCTTCAATTGGAGTGTTGTATTTTGGGTTCTAAATGCCCTGTTATCTTCCCATTTGCAGACACTACTAGAGTGCTCCAAACACCTTCAATTGAAGTGTCGTATTAGGGTTGTAAATGCCTTATTATCTTGCCTTATAGGGACACTACTAGAGTGCTCCAAACACCTTCAATTGGAGTGTTTTATTAGTGTTGTAAATGCCCTATTATCTTATCTCACGGGGACACTACTAGAATGCTCCAAACAAATTCTATTGGAGTGTTGTATTATGGTTAAAAATGATCTATTATCTTGCCATTTGGAGACATTACTAGAGTGCTTCGGATACCATCAATTGGAGTGTTGTATTTGGGTTGTAAATGTCCTATTATCTAGCCTTTTGAAGACACTACTAGAGTGCACCAAACACCTTCAATTCGAGTGCTGTATTGGTGTTGTAAATACGCAATTAGCTTCTTGCCTTATAGGGACACTATTAGAGTGCTCCAAATACTTTCTATTGGAGTGTTGTATTTTTGGTTGTAGATGCCCTATTATCTTGACATTTGAGGACAGTACTAGAGTCCTTCATAAACGTTCAATTGAAGTGTTCTATTAATGTTGTAAATGCCCAATTATCTTGCCTTATAGATACAGTGCAAGAGTGCTCCAAACACCTTATATTGGAGTATTGTATTTTGGGTTGTAAATGCCCTATTATTTTGCCATTTGGAGACCCTGCTAGACTGCTCCGAACACCTTCAATTGGAGTGTCGTATTAGGGTTGTAAATGCCTTATTATCTTGCCTTATAGGGACACTACTAGAGGGTTCCAAACAAATTTAATTTGAGTGTTGTATTAGGGTTGTAAATGCCCTATTATCTTGCCTTATAGGAACACTACTAGAGTGCTCCAAACACTTTCAATTGGAGTGTTGTATTATGGTTGAAAATGATCTATTATCTTGCTATCTGGAGACACTACTAGAGTGCTCCGAATACCATCAATTGGAGTGTTGTATTTGGGTTGTAAATGTCCTATTATCTAGCCATTTGAAGACACTACTAGAGTGCACCAAACACCTTTAATTCGAGTGCTGTATTGGTGTTGTAAATACCCAATTAGCTTCTTGCCTTATAGGGACACTATTAGAGTGCTCCAAATACTTTCTATTGGAGTGTTGTATTTTTGGTTGTAGATGCCCTATTATCTTGACATTTGAGGACAGTACTAGAGTCCTTCATAAACGTTCAATTGAAGTGTTCTATTAATGTTGTAAATGCCCAATTATCTTGCCTTATAGATACAGTGCAAGAGTGCTCCAAACACCTTATATTGGAGTATTGTATTTTGGGTTGTAAATGCCCTATTATTTTGCCATTTGGAGACCCTGCTAGACTGCTCCGAACACCTTCAATTGGAGTGTCGTATTAGGGTTGTAAATGCCTTATTATCTTGCCTTATAGGGACACTACTAGAGGGTTCCAAACAAATTTAATTTGAGTGTTGTATTAGGGTTGTAAATGCCCTATTATCTTGCCTTATAGGAACACTACTAGAGTGCTCGAAACACTTTCAAGGAGTGCTGTATTATGGTTGAAAATGATCTATTATCTTGCCATCTGCAGACACTACTAGAGTGCTCTAAATACCATCAATTGGAGTGTTTTATTTGGGTTGTAATTGTCCTCTTTTCTAGCCATTTCAAGACACTACTAGAGTGCTCCAAACACCTTCAATTCGAGTGTTGTAATGGTGTTGTAAATGCCCAATTATCTTGCCTTATAGGGAGCCTATTAGAATGATCCAAATACTTTCAATTGGAGTGTTGTATTTTTGGTTGTAAATGTCGTATTATCTTGACATTTGGGGACACTACTAGAGTCCTTCAAACACCTTCAATTGGAGTGTTCTATTAAGGTTGTAAATGCTCAATTATCTTGCCTTATAGATACACTGCAAGAGTGCTCCAAACACCTTATATTGGAGTGTTGTATTAGGGCTGCAAATGCCCAATTGTCTTGCCATATATTACTAGACTGCCTCAAACACTTTCAATTGGAGTGTTGTATTTTGGGTTGTAAATGCCCTGTTATCTTGCCATTTGGAGACACCACTATACTGCTCCAAACACCTTCAATTGGAGTGTCGTATTAGGGTTGTAAATGCCTTATTATCTTGCCTTATAGGGACACTACTGGAGTGCTCCAAACACCTTCAATTGGAGTGTTGTATTAGGGCTGCAAATGCCCAATTGTCTTGCCATATAGGGGCATTACTAGACTGCTCCAAATACTTTCAATTGGAGTGTTGTATTTTGGGTTGCAAATGTCCTGTTATCTTGCCATTTGGAGACACAACTATACTGCTCCAAACACCTTCAATTGGAGTGTCGTATTAGGGTTGTAAATGCCTTATTATCTTGCCTTATAGGGACACTACTAGAGGGTTCCAAACAAATTTAATTTGAGTGTTGTATTAGGGTTGTAAATGCCCTATTATCTTGCCTTATAGGAACACTACTAGAGTGCTCCAAACACTTTCAATTGGAGTGTTGTATTATGGTTGAAAATGATCTATTATCTTGCTATCTGGAGACACTACTAGAGTGCTCCGAATACCATCAATTGGAGTGTTGTATTTGGGTTGTAAATGTCCTATTATCTAGCCATTTGAAGACACTACTAGAGTGCACCAAACACCTTCAATTCGAGTGCTGTATTGGTGTTGTAAATACCCAATTAGCTTCTTGCCTTATAGGGACACTATTAGAGTGCTCCAAATACTTTCTATTGGAGTGTTGTATTTTTAGTTGTAGATGCCCTATTATCTTGACATTTGAGGACAGTACTAGAGTCCTTCATAAACGTTCAATTGAAGTGTTCTATTAATGTTGTAAATGCCCAATTATCTTGCATTATAGATACAGTGCAAGAGTGCTCCAAACACCTTATATTGGAGTATTGTATTTTGGGTTGTAAATGCCCTATTATTTTGCCATTTGGAGACCCTGCTAGACTGCTCCGAACACCTTCAATTGGAGTGTCGTATTAGGGTTGTAAATGCCTTATTATCTTGCCTTATAGGGACACTACTAGAGGGTTCCAAACAAATTTAATTTGAGTGTTGTATTAGGGTTGTAAATGCCCTATTATCTTGCCTTATAGGAACACTACTAGAGTGCTCGAAACACTTTCAAGGAGTGCTGTATTATGGTTGAAAATGATCTATTATCTTGCCATCTGCAGACACTACTAGAGTGCTCTAAATACCATCAATTGGAGTGTTTTATTTGGGTTGTAATTGTCCTCTTTTCTAGCCATTTCAAGACACTACTAGAGTGCTCCAAACACCTTCAATTCGAGTGTTGTAATGGTGTTGTAAATGCCCAATTATCTTGCCTTATAGGGAGCCTATTAGAATGCTCCAAATACTTTCAATTGGAGTGTTGTATTTTTGGTTGTAAATGTCGTATTATCTTGACATTTGGGGACACTACTAGAGTCCTTCAAACACCTTCAATTGGAGTGTTCTATTAAGGTTGTAAATGCTCAATTATCTTGCCTTATAGATACACTGCAAGAGTGCTCCAAACACCTTATATTGGAGTGTTGTATTAGGGCTGCAAATGCCCAATTGTCTTGCCATATATTACTAGACTGCCTCAAACACTTTCAATTGGAGTGTTGTATTTTGGGTTGTAAATGCCCTGTTATCTTGCCATTTGGAGACACCACTATACTGCTCCAAACACCTTCAATTGGAGTGTCGTATTAGGGTTGTAAATGCCTTATTATCTTGCCTTATAGGGACACTACTGGAGTGCTCCAAACACCTTCAATTGGAGTGTTGTATTAGGGCTGCAAATGCCCAATTGTCTTGCCATATAGGGGCATTACTAGACTGCTCCAAATACTTTCAATTGGAGTGTTGTATTTTGGGTTGCAAATGTCCTGTTATCTTGCCATTTGGAGACACAACTATACTGCTCCAAACACCTTCAATTGGAGTGTCGTATTAGGGTTGTAAATGCCTTATTATCTTGCCTTATAGGGACACTACTGGAGTGCTCCAAACACCTTCAGTTCGAGTGTTATCTTAGTGTTGTAAATGCCCTATTATCTTGTCTTATAGGGAAACTACTAGAGTGCTCCCAACAAATTCAATTGGAGTGTTGTATTAGGGTTGTAAATGCCCTATTATCTTGCCTTATAGGAACACTACTAGAGTGCTCCAAACACTTTCAATTGGTGTGTTGTATTATGGTTGCAAATGATCTATTATCTTGCCAGCTGGAGACACTACTAGAGTGCTCGAAACACCATCAATTGGAGTGTTGTATTTGGGTTGCAAATGTCCTATTATATAGTGATCTGAAGACACTACTAGAGTGTACCAAACATCTTCAATTGGGGTGTTGTATTAGTGTTGTAAATGCCCAATTATCTTGCCTTATAGGTACACTATTAGAATGCTCCAAACACTTTTAATTGGAGTGTTGTATTTTTGATTGTGAATGCCATATTATCGTGCCATTTGGAGACACTACTAGAGTGGTTCAAACACCTTAAATTGGAGTAATGTATTAGGCTTGTAAATGCCCAATTATCTTGCCTCATAGATACACTGCAAAACTGCTCTAAAACACCATCAATTGGAATATTGTATTAGGGTTGTAAATACCCAATTATCTTGCCATATTGGGACACTACTAGAGTTCTCCAAACACTTTTAATTGAAGTGTTGTATTCTAGTTGTAAATGATATACTTCAAACACCTTCAATTGGAGTGTTGTATTAGGGTTGTAAATACCCAATTATCTTGCCATATTGGGACACTACTAGAGTTCTCAAAACACTTTCAATTGAAGTGTTGTATTTTGGTTGTAAATGACAAATTATCCTGCCATATGGAGACACTATTAGAATGCTCAAAACACCTTCAATTGGAGTGTTACATTAGGGTTGTAAATTCTCAATTATTATGCCTTATAGATACACTACTATAGTGCTCCAAACACCTTAAATTGGAGTGTTGTATTAGGGTTGTAAATGCCCAATTATCTTGCCATATAATGACTCTACTCGACTTCTCCAAACACTTTCAATTGGAGTGTTCTATTAGGGTTGTAATGCCCTATTATCTTGCCATATAGGGACACAACTTGACAGCTCCAAACACATTCAATTCGAATGTTGTATTTTAGATTGTCATGCCCTATTATCTTGCCATTTGGAGACACTACTAGAGTGGTCCAAACAACATCAATTGGAGTGTCGTATTACGGTTGTAAATGCATTATTATCTTGCCTTCTAGGGACACTACTCGAGTGCTCCAAACACCTTCAGTTGGAGTGTTATCTTAGTTTTGTAAATGCCCTATTATCTTGTCTTATAGGGACACTACTAGAGTGCTACAAACAAATTTAATTTGAGTGTTGTATTAGGGTTGTAAATGCTCTATTATCTTGCCTTGTAGGAACACTACAAGAGTGCTCCAAACAATTTCAATTGGAATGTTGTATTATGGTTGAAAATGATCTATTATCTTGCCATCTGGAGACACTACTAGAGTGTTCCAAATACCATCAATTGGAGTGTTGTATTTGGGTTGTAAATGTCCTATTATCTAGTCATTTGAAGACACAACTAGAGTGCTCAAAACACCTTCAATTGGAGTGTTGTATTGGTGTTGTAAATGCCCAATTATCTTGCCTTATTGCGAGCCTATTAGAATGCTCCAAATACTTTCAATTGGAGTGTTGTATTTTTGATTGTAAATGCCCTATTATCTTGACATTTGGGGGCACTACTAGAGTCCTTCAAACACCTTCAATTGGAGTGTTCTATTAAGGTTGTAAATGCCCAATTATCTTGCCTTATAGATACACTGCAAGAGTGCTCCAAACACCTTATATTGGAGTGTTGTATTAGGACTGCAAATGCCCAATTATCTTGTCATATAGGGGCACTACTTGACTGCTCCAAACACTTTCAATCGGAGTCTTGTATTTTGGGTTGTAAATGCCATATTATCTTGCCATTTGGAGACACTACTAGACTGCTCCAAACAGCTTCAATTGGAGTGTCGTATTAGGGTTGTAAATGCCTTATTATCTTGCCTTATAGGGACATTACTAGAGTGCTCCAAACACCTTCAGTTGGAGTGTTATCTCAGTGTTGTAAATGCCCTATTATCTTGTCTTATTGGGACATTACTAGACTGCTCCAAACACTTTCAATTGGAGCGTTGTATTTTTGGTTGTAAATGCCCTATTATCTTGCCATTTGGAGACACTACTAGACTGCTCCAAACACCTTCAATTGGAGTGTCGTATTAGGGTTGTAAATGCTTTATTATCTTGCCTTATAGGGACACTACTAGAGTGCTCCAAACACGTTCAGTTGGAGTATTCTCTTAGTGTTGTAAATGACATATTATTTTGTCTTATAGAGACACTACTAGAGTGCTCCAAACAAATTCAATTAGATTGTTGTATTAGGGTTGTAAATGCCCTATTATCTTGCCTTATAGGAACACTACTAGAGTGCTGCAAACTCTTTCAATTGGAGTGTTGTATTATGGTTGTAAATGATATATTATCTTGCCATCTGGAGACACTACTAGAGTGCACCAAACACCATCAATAGGAGTGTTCTATTTGGGTTGTAAATGTCCTATTATTTAGTCATTTGAAGACACTACTATAGTGCTCCTCACAGCTTCAATTGGAGTGTTGTATTAGTGTTGTAAATACCCAATTATCTTTTCTTACAGGGACACTATTAGAGTGCTCCAAACACTTTTAATTGAAGTGCTGTATTTTTGGTTATAAATGCCATATTATCTTGCCATTTGGAGACACTACTAGAGTGCTTCAAACACCTTCAATTGGAGTGTTGTATTAGGGTTGTAAATGCCCAATTATCTTGCCTCATAGATACACTACAAGAGTGCTCCAAACACCTTCAATTGGAGTGTTGTATTAGACTTGTAAATACCCAATTGTCTGGCCATATTGGGCCACAAATAGAGTGCTCCAAACACTTTCAATTGAAGTGTTGTATTATGGTTGTAAATGATATATTATCTTGCCATTTGGAGTAACTATTAGAGTGCTTCAAACACCTTCAATTGGAGTGTTATATTAGGGTTGTAAATTCTCAATTATCATGCCTTACTACTAGAGTGCTGCAAACACCTTAAATTGGAGTGTTTTATTAGGGTTGGAAATGCCCAATTATCTTGCCATATAATGACAATATTAGTCTTCTCCAAACACTTTCAATTGGAGTGTTGTATTTTGGGTTCTAAATGCCCTATTATCTTCCCATTTAGAGACACTACTAGAGTGCTCTAAACACCTTCAATTGGAGTTTTGTATTTTGGGTTGTAAATGCCCTATTATCTAGCCATTTGCAGACACTACTAGACTGCTCCAAACACCTTCAATTGGTGTGTCGTAGTTGGGTTGTAAATGCTTTATTATCTTGCCTTATAGGGACACTACTAGAGTGCTCCAAACACCTTCAGTTGGAGTATTATCTTAGTGTTGTAAACACCTTATTATCTTGCCCGATAGGGACACTACTAGAGTGCTCCAAACACCTTTAGTTGGAGTGTTATCTTAGTGTTGTAAATGCCCTATTATCTTGTCTTATATGGACACTACTAGAGTGCTCGAAACAAATTCAATTGGAGTGTTGTATTAGGGTTGTAAATGACCAATTATCTTGCCTTATAGGAACACTACTAGAGTGCTCCAAACACCATCAATAGGAGTGTTGTATTTGGGTTGTAAATGTCCTATTATCTACACACACCTAATTGCCTATCCGTGACTCCCTTCTTACCAAGGAGGAGGGAGGGGATACTGAATGAAGAAGTGGGAAGATGATCGAAATGGAGAGAGAATAAAATGGATCAATCAGTTGAGCAAGGGCGAAGCTGGCACTGGATACAGTTTAGTGAACTCCTAAGAGAATTTCATTATCTCTCCTGATTTCTACTCTTATTGTTTGACTTAGCATCTCATTTGAATCAAAAAGAAATGTCCGTTTGGAAGCAATGAGGAAAGATGGCACTGGAAGCTTCATTAAAGCAGAGTATCATCCCCCCTTGAATTTGACCTCCGACATGGACAAATAGGTTTAGCACTAGTACCAGCACTGGCACCAGTACTGGCACTAATACCAGCACAGGGACCAGTACCCACTTTGGTATTTAGTATTAACACTTTGACCAGTATAAATTGAAATGTTCACTGAATCAACTTATCCTTATACTCACCTTTTGTCAACATATTTCTTAGTTCATCATATACCAGATGAGGGTTAACACTAGCCAGCCAAGAAAGGTGGCATCAGAAACTCCCCTATAAATTGAAAAGGCGGATTCTATAACAGCTCTTCCAAAAATGATTAAATCAAAGTGCGCCAGTGCGACTCTGTCTTAGCCCTACTTCCTTTCTTTCCCCGCTAACGTAGTTCTAGCTTTCTTCAACAGTTAGAGAATGACTGTGACCATCTAGTCATTTGAAGACACTACTAGAGTGCTCCTAACACCTTCATTTGGAGTGTTGTATTAGTGTTGTAAATATCCAATAATCTTTCCTTAAAAGGGACACTATTAGAGTGCTCGAAACACTTTTAATTGGAGTACTGTATTTTTGGTTATAAATGTCATATTATCTTGTCATTTGGAGACACTACTAGAGTGCTGCAAACACCTTCAATTGGAGTGTTGTATTAGGGTTGTGAACGCCTAATTATCTTGTCTTATAGATACACTGCAAGAGTGCTCCAAACACCTTCAATTGGAGTGCTGTATTAGGGTTATAAATACCTAATTATCTTGCCATATGGAGGAGGATGGTGGCGGGATCGTCCCTTTTTTCTGACGAGAGCGAGAGACAAAGAGATGGAGAAGAATGTGGGGAGGAGAAAGTGCGCGTCTAGGGTTTTGGGGTGCGCGAATAAGGGTTCTGGTAGGGAGAAGAAGAAGGCGCACGATTTTTTTTTTTACCAGAACTTTTTGCTACCGGAAAAGGCGCCGGTCGCAAAAGTGGCCGCGAAAAATCTTAGTCGCCTCTTATTTTCTTTTTTCTTTTTTTTTTTGAAAAAATCGACTATCTGCGACCGGGGAAGGCGCCGGTCACAGAAAAATCGTTCTGCTGTAGTGATCTTATCAATTTTTTTCATAAACTTCATTTGAAGTCTATATATTGAATTGATGCTAAATGACGAATTTAAGTACATATATTTTTTATTATTATTTGACCACTTGATAGTTTACTAAATTAATTCAAAATTTATAAATTTTACATGCAAACATATTACTCATGAATTTTACGAGTCAGTTTTAAGTTTCAACAATTTGAAACTATTATTTAAATTAAGTAAAAACACCATAATTTTACTCTTTGATAGACTGTGAAAACACAATCTCTCTCTTGTTTTCTTCTGTCTTCTACTATTTTTTTTTTTTTGCCCAAATACCCGTAGGTGTCTTCTACTATTTTTATTTTTTTATAGAATAGCACATACTGTCATTGTAACATTTTTTTCAAATAATAAATTTATATTTGATAACTTCTACGTTTATTTGATGTAGTAAACTGTCAAATGGTCCGAAACAACACACTCATTCACTCATTTATTATCTCTGTTTTTTTTTTTATTATTATATAGCGTCATTGTGTCACCTGTGACGATTTTCCTGATTTCAAAGGAGGTTACAAGATTTTATGGTCAAATCCAAAGAGGACTGCAGTTTGTAAAAAAAAATATATAATAATAATAAGGGGGATTTCATGTATCCTCTCAAAAATTTCAACATTACGTATTTTCCTCTCAAAATTTTATAATATTATATTTACTCTTCAAAATAGTTTAAAACTCATATATTTGCCCAAAATCAATAAAACAATAAAATTTAAAATTTAGTAAACAATATTAACTAATAAAATAAGACTATTATATCCTCCCTCCTTTTTCTCTTCTCTCTCTGAAACTTCTATAGTTCCTCCTAACATCAAAACAAATTGGAGCAGTACCAAAACGAATTGTCCTAAGAAAAACCTGGCACCAACGTAAATTTTTTCTCTCACATAAATTTCTTCTCCAAATAAAACTGGAATCTCACCCCGCTCTCGCATATGGCATCGTCGCTCCAATATCTGTTTGTTCTAATCCTCTCCGATATGGCCTCGGACGTGAATCACCCCTCTTTGGTTGCTCTGTGCATTGTCGATAATTATGTTTTCGATTAAGTGTTTTTGGAACAGTAGTAGATATTTTTAGATTATTTTACTTTTTGCTACTTTGAAATAGCTTATGGTGATTGATTGGTTATATGAAAATTTATATAAAATTTATGAAAATAGTATTTAAATGAAATTGGTGGTTTCAACTTGTATATGTTGAAAAAAAGTTGTTATGTTGTATGCTATTTGTATACTGTTTAAATCACAAAATCAAGCAGAGACATGCTATCAAAATTTTGTCAAAAATGCTAAAATATTTGGTGGCTTTGTAATAACAAAAGAGTATAATAGTTATTTTGTAATTATTGCATATTATCTTGTCAGTACCTTTTCTTTAATTCTGAGGTTTCTCTCTGAACTTGAACTTCTAAAATATTCAAAACCTTGTTTTTCTCTTTTCTCTTTATTCTTGTTATAATCTCATAGATATAACTAAGCTGTGCAAAAATAAAATACTTCAATACATGAAATAAATACTTTTGTCTCTCCAAACAACAAAGAAATTATGTAAAAATTGACTTCAGCAAAGTAAATTTTATAAAGTCTTGTAGTGATGATGTGAAAATTACTACATGAAACACAAATGGGATGCTATCTTTTGTGATTGTGATTGAGTTTTATTTCTAGTTTACTTTTAACTTATTTGGAACTAAAGGCTTGATTGTTGTTGTAAATCTAAGTTATTGGTTGTATTTTTAGTGCTTTTTTGATATGCTCAGTGCCCTTGATTCTTCAAATCCATTTATGGAGACATTTTTACATTTCTAAAAAATTCTCAAGTTTATTGAATTAATATAAACAAGTTTTTTTTTTTTCCAGGTCGGAGACTTTTAGCCCCTAACAATTCATTGATTAATAAAATTATTTACAAGAGACAACCTACTTATATACTATTATACAATTCAAATAAACTTATTCACATAGTTATCTTAATCCATCAATTCAAATTTTGTTGCCACTTTTCTCTTCTAGGTTCCGCAAGCGGGATGTACCAACAGGTCCAAACTCGGACTATTACCAGCAGCGGGAGCAGCTCCGATCTCGGACTGGTACCAGTAACTCTTCAGCTCCTGTAATCCTAACTCCTCAACTTGTATATGTAAACTTATATTTTATAGAGGAGGGATCAAGTTACAACACTTGAAAGTTACAACAAAGTTACAACATCATTTTTTTTCATTTTCAAAGTCCAAATCGTCGATCCAAACCGTTAGATATTCAATCTATATTAAAATGTGCTTACAGACCAAATTTTACATTTTTTGAAATTTTTTTGCTATTTATTAAGATGGGTACAAAATTGCTGTTTTTTAATGGTGCAGAATTTTAATAAAAACAGCGATTTTGTACCCATCTTAATAAATAGCAAAAAAATTTCAAAAAATGTAAAATTTGGTTTGCAAGCACATTTTAATATAGATTGAATATCTAACGGTTTGGATCGACGATTTGGACTTTGAAAATGAAAAAAAATGATGTTGTAACTTTGTTGTAACTTTCAAGTGTTGTAACTTGATCCCTCCTCTATTTTATAAGCAATCTTAAAACATAACTTGTACCTTATTTCAGGAATACTTATATCATCATGCGTGTTTAGTTTGCAAAATTATTTATAAATTTTTGTCAGACTGTGATCAATAATAAGGAATGTCAATGATTAAATTGGGTTTAATATATATTATTATTGTTCTTGAATCAGTCGGACTTGTATTTGAGAAAATTGAATGTCTCAGTCTATATCTTATCTGAACATATCACAAAATCCAACTTTGCCTTATTTCACTAGTTGGATCGGACAGAGAGTGAGAGAGAGAGAGAGAGAGAGAGAGAGAGAGTTGGAGCGAGCACAGAAATTGAAAAATAAATTTATGCGAGAGAGGAGAAGAAATTATCGCGAGAAAGGAGAAGAAATTTTGGCGCTAGGTTTTCGTTAGAGCGATTTGGTTTGTCGTTAGAAATTGGAGAAGTCACAGACAAAGAGAATAAATAAAGGATGGAGGGTATAATGGTCTTATTTTATTAGTTAATCTTGTTTATTAAATTTTAAGTATTAAATTTGATTTTTTTTTTATTGTTTTTGAATAAATATGTGATTTCTAACATTTTGAACGATAAATATAATATTACAAAATTTTAAGGAGGAAATATGTAGTATTAATTTTTTTGAGGGAGATGCATGCAATTCCCCCTAATAATAAAAGGTAATAATAAAAGGAAATGTCGGGTTTAGTCTGCAATTGTCATCAGCAGTGACGTAAGTCACGTAATTCCTTAATAATTTCTGTTCCAAATTTTTTTCCATGGGACGCGTGATACATCCGACTGCTAAAATTATTAATATTGAAGAGAAAAATATTTGTAAGTTCTAATATTTTATAACAATTTGATTTTATAATTTTAAAATGTTTAATATGATTTTTTAAAAATCAAATTTTAATTTTTTAATTTATTTACTATTTATTAAGCATTTTACATAATGTTGTTTTTTAGTGGTTCAAAATTGTCTAAAAATAACAAGTTTTATAAAATACTTAATAAATAATAAATAAATAAAAATATAAAATTTGATCTCTAAGCACATCTTAATATAGAGATCATGTTAAACGGTTTGGATGGACCTTTTAAACTTTGAAAATTACAAAATCGAATTGTTGTAAGATGTTGTAACTTTCAAATATATATTACAAGTGAATCCCTCCTCATACTTTTTTTTTATAATTATACATTAAGATGGGGATTTCAAGATTCTCAAAGTAGTTTATCGCTATCAGACCTTGTAAATTAATCTCGCGTCGGTTAGTAGAGACGGATTTATGTTAAATTAATAGGATCAATTCATCTCTAATTTTTTAAACTTTTTTACAATTATGTATTTATTTTTATATTATTTAGAATAAAAATGATGATATTGTAAAATTAATTTTCATTTTGTGTAAAAAAAATTATATAATTAATTTTCATATGTATTTAATCTTCTTCAGACTCCGCCACTATACAGTTAACAGAGAATAAAATTCCTATGGACTAATATAAAAATAAATTAAATAATAATACAATTATTAATGATAATTGTATAAACGTGGTTCAACAGTTGAACCATATAAGTCCTGATAAAATCAAATCACTGACTTGTTTACTGATCTAGATTCTGTCTATTCGAATTCCAATGACATGCAGCTGGACATCATATGGAATTTTTTTGATAAACCATAATTAAAAAAATTATTTTTACTAATCCAGCATGATTGTTTTTTTTTTTTTTTTCAAAAATCACAAAGACCGGAGGGCTCCTCCGGTCTAACTTTTTTCCTTTCCTCAAGACTGGAGGAGCCATCCGGTCTCTCTCTCTCTCTCTCTATATATATATATATATATATATATATATTTTTACTTTTTTCACTTTTTCCCGTGCGGCAATCTGTGTAACATCTCTATTTTTTATGTATATATAATATATGTATATGTGTATGTATAATATATGTATATGTATATATATATAGAGTTAGGCTGGGGTGCTATGGATAGCATAGTCGCCTCTATGCTACGGCTCAATATTCGAGTTTTCAAAATCCAAACGGTCGATCCGAACCGTTCATCTTATTCTCCATGTTAATATCTGCTTGGAGACCAAATTTTACATTTTTCTGAATATTTTTACTATTTATTAAGTATTTTACAAAATTGTTGATCCAACGGTGACTGCACAAAACAGTAAAACCGTTGGATTAGCGATTTTCAAAGTGGCTTAATAAATAGTAAACAAATTCAGAAAATTATAAAATTTGGTCTCCAAGCAGATATTAATATGGAGAATAAGATGAACGGTTCGGATCGACCATTTGGATTTTGAAAACTCAAATATTGAGCCGTAGCATAGAGGCCACTATGCTATCCATAGCACCCAGCCTAACTCTATATATATATATATGTATATATAATATAATATAATAAATGTATATAAGTATATATGTATATATGTGTGTATATATCAACATCGCTATATCCAGACTGTTGAATTTTGTACTCATCTTAAAAAATATTAAAAAAATTTCAAAAAATATAAAATTTTATCTACATGCATATTTTAGCATAAATATTATGTTGAACGGTTCGGATCGATAATTTAAACTTTGAAAGAGAAGATATAAAATATGAGGTATGAAAAAGATGAGTTATTAGAACCCTACTCATTATACATATATTATATGAGGAGGGTTCAAATGCCTCCATGTTTTTGTGCCTCCATCATTTTCAAAGTTCAAACAGTCGATCCGAACCGTTCAACCTAACCTCCATACTAAAATATGTTTGGAGACCAAATTTTATATTTTTAGGAATTTTTTTACTATTTGTTTAGATAGGTACAAAAATACTGTTTTTAGATGGTTCAGATTTACTGATTTTGTACCTATCTAAAAAAATAGTAAAAAAATTCCTAAAAATATAAAATTTGGTCTCCAAACATGTTTTAGTATGGAGGTTAGGTTGAACGGTTCGGATCGACTGTTTGAACTTTGAAAATAATGGAGAGGGATGGAGGCATGATGGAGGTACAAAAACATGGAGGCATTTGAACCCTCCTCATATTATATATACATATATTATACATAGACATATACATATATTATATATACATAAAATAAAATAAGAGATGCTACACAGATAGCCGCACAAAAAAAAAGTAAAAGAAGTAAAAAAAAAAAAAAATGGGACCGGAGCCTTGCTCTGGTCTTGAAGAATAAATTTTTCATCTCCATTTATTAATGCGTGTTTGCAGTTTTTTTTGTAATTGATATTTGGCACGTATATTTATATTATAGGGATCTTTGTTATTTATTATTTTCATATATTATATATGCAATAAAGGACTTTCTTCAACGTAAAAAATGGAAAGAATGTTATATCATGACTATAAAATTTATGGTGTTAACGAATTGCCCTAGATTAGTGCAGGTTAATTGGTATTTCGTCAACAAGGAAAATTCCACATTTATTGTATTTATATAGCCATTAGTACGAAACAATTGAAGTTGAAAAAAGTGGAAAAAAGTGAAAAAAAAAGTGAAAAAAGTAAAAAAAAAAAAAAAAAAAATTGGGACCGGATCAAGGCTCCGGTCTTGAAGAATAAATTTTGTTGGGATATTAGTGGGATCTTCTGTGGTTTCCATTAAATTTTGAAATAAAAATAGGGAGACCGGAGGGCTCCTCCGGTCTTGAAAAAAGAAAAAAAGTGAGACCGGAGGGCTCATCCGGTCCTTCTGGTTTTTGAAAAAAAAAACAATCATACTGGATTAGTAAAAATGATTTTCTTAATTATGGTTTATCAAAAAAAATTCCATCATATGCGTGGAATGGGACAAATTGTGTGGTACTCGATATCCAATGATTCTCTGATGGAGCTCTTTTGGCTTTTCTACACTTAAACGGCAAAAAGAAGACAATAGTTATGACGACTTACCGTGATTTTCTTTTGGAAAATTTTATAAATCGTTCTACTTCTAAAAATTTACAAACAAAATATCTTAACACCAATTTTCTCTTGTTTACTCTCAATAAATTTTAGCATCTCTTCTTTTATTAGACTTTAATAAACACATAACAGACAACAAAAAAATTGTACACATTCAAGATAAATTTTAATTAGATAATTAATATATAGTATCAAATTCACTAGCGTATTCGCACTTATCTTTTTTTTTTTTTTAATCAAATTGACATGTGTCTATGCATTTTGCTGCCTGATTGACCGTTCTAACTCTCTCTTTTTATCTGGTTTGTGCCTTTTTATACTTGCTTGCTTAGGGGTGTTCATTGGGTCCGGTTTAATTGATTTTACATTGAACCGATTTAGATTGGATTAAACGGTTCGGTTTTTTCGATTTATTAGATCGGTTTGGTTCATATTTTAAAACCAATATAATACTTGGTTCGGTTCGGTTTATAAATTTTCAAAATTGAAAATACCGAACCGACCGTTTCACTCTCGTGCAAACTGAAAAATTTCAAATACGCTGTGCAAAAAGTAATCCTCTATTTTTCCACTTTAAGATATAATATAAGTTTGTAATCTTCAGCTAGATCCCACCCTAGATAGTAGATCCCAGTTACTTTTTCTCTCTCATCACTTTATCCCCAGCTGGGTCCCACTCCCCACTCACTCCTTTCTCTTTCTCTCTCTCACTGTCACTTCTTCCCTCACGTTTCTCTTCTAGGTCCTGTTCGGCTGCTGCAGCGAAGTTACAGTTCACATGAGAAAAAAAAATTCATTCTGAATTTTTTTTCCCACTTAAACAGTAAAATTTACTGCCGAACAGGGCCCTAATTTCTTCAGCTGGACAAAATTGAAGCAGCTCCGACGAGGTAATCCACAGATATTGCTCCATTTTGGGTTCTTGGTTTATTGCAGATTCTTTCTGAGTAGTGATATTTGATAAAAATTAGTTATTTAACTTAGTGAATTTTGATTGAGTGTTCATGATTTTGAGCTAGGCTGTAAATTGAATTTCTACTATGAATATCTAATTTCGGTTCGGTTCTTATTCGGTTTTGGATCTACTTCGGATCGGTTCCGTTTGATTTTTGAAAACCGAATAAAAGTTTGGTTTGTCTATTTTAGTTCGGTTTGAACCAAACCGAAACCGATGAACACCCCTATGCTTGCTTGAGCAATCATATCTTATAAAATTGAGAATGTTGAAGAAGAAAAAAAAAAATTTTAGATTGTTGTTCTTCAAATCTATTCATGATTTTCTTCTTCTTCAATGTTCAATCCTACTCAGATATCACGTATTGTAACTTGTAAGAGGAAAAGAACAAATTTTATTTATTCTTTATCTTGTTTCGAGCTAGAGCTGCTAATGATCAAGGTTCGGCTCAAATTCGCTCGGATCAATGAGAGAAGCAAAATAACTCAACTCTAGCTCGGCTCGGCTCGACTCAACTCAACTCAACTCAACTCATGTAAACACTTGGCTCGCGAGTCGGCTCATATATTTGGGGTGATAATAAATATAGTCAAGTCTCTTGAAGGCTCAGATTGAACACTTCTTGCAAGTAGAACGTATAATTACTATAAGTTAAATAAACACATAATAGTTTTTGAAATAACGTCATTCATTTTTAAATTGAAAATTTTGTCACCCCTAAAATGTAATGTACATTTTTTTTTTCTCCTTGAATGAATTCTTCAACGTACAATGTACACTCTTTAAAATAAACTAAACACTTACTTATTTTAGTTCAAAATAAAGATATGACAACTATTACTTTTTAAATCAAAATACATTTTGATAACTATCGATTTATTATTTGAATTATTAATAATTGTATTCATATCTTCGGAGGCTCATAATGAACACTTCCTGAAAGTAGAATGTATACTTACTATAACTAAAATAAACACAATAGTTTTTGAAATAGTCTCGGAGGCTTGGCTCACGAGTTGACTCGACTCGGATTCGGTTTAGATTAATTCATATATTTGAGTTGAGTCGAGTTGGGTCTTTTTCAGTTTAGAGTTCGATTTATTATGCAAAATTGAGTTGTTCAACTCATTGGCTCATGAACCGGCTCAGCTCATTAGCAGCCCTATTTCGAGCTCTCGCATGAAGCATATTTATAGGCTACATAATATAAATAACCATTAAAACATTTTCTTATTACATGATTTTCTATATCTACTAATTTATACTAATTAACCTCTAATTGATTATTTATCTTCAACAAAGTATTATGGTTCATACATTCATTCAATTTAAGGGTGGTTGAAATAATAAGTTTAGATTTTCAAACTAGTTAATGATAATTGTTAAAATATCTTTTATTTTAAGAAAACATGTAATAATTTTAATAACTGTTTT
This sequence comes from Carex rostrata, assembly GCF_964058835.1. Classification (NCBI taxonomy): domain Eukaryota; kingdom Viridiplantae; phylum Streptophyta; class Magnoliopsida; order Poales; family Cyperaceae; genus Carex; species Carex rostrata. The sequence continues at coordinate 7,965,758 of NC_135925.1, forward strand.
TAAATTGAAATTGATGAGTTTATATTTCAATTCAATTGAATATTCATATCAATTTAAAAAAAATGTGTATTTTGAAACAGTCCGAACAAGTATTGAACTCAATAAATCTCACTAATATAACTAATTCATTAAAATTGCCAGCCTAAAATTTATTGCAGAATCCATTTAGGAATCCAAAAATATTCCAATTAATATCTCTTTTTCTTTTAAATCCTTGCTAGAAGCTACCAAGTAATTTCACTACGGAATCTTTAGAGACGTGCCAACAACTAAACATTGCTGATGAAAGAACAACAGTCGTCCGCGCGCTCTCTCTCTGGACCATGAAAGCTGACCAATTTTAGATGGCTAAAGGTCGCAATCAGCCATCCAATTTGGAATAGAATACAATTTTTAAAGAACTTGGGAGAGTTGGAGACTAACCCGAATAATATATCCATATATGCAAGTGCTTGGTTTGATAAAGCTATAGCTAGCTTATCTCTCCACTCCAGAAAGAGTGGAAGAAAGTGAAAGAGGGAAACAATGGTGGCGGCAACGGAGAGGCTCATCTTTGCTTTGAATGGAGAGAGGTACGAGATATCAGATGCGGATCCATCTATGTCCCTGCTGGAATTCATCCGGACCCGAACCCGCTTCAGAGGCCCCAAACTCGGCTGCGGTGAAGGTACTCACTACTCACTACTCCCGAGCTATTTCTCTCTGTTATTCTTTTTTACGAGATTCAAGTAGATGATATAGAAGTAGATATGCGTGGCTGAATATTTATCGCATGCTATTTCAGAAACCAGAATCTTATTATTTCTTGCGAAACTGAAATATCGAATTGAGATGGGCAGTGTAACATGAATATCCAATAAATAAATACGCTATATAACCACCGTTGATTTGTGTTCCTGTTTGGTAAAGGTCAAGTCAGTACTCAGTATTCAATTGAAGAGCAACACTAAAAGAAACAAAAAGAAGTAACACTGTAACTGTTATTAGTCTCTTGTTTTGAATAGAGTTGAATCGATTCACAATGAAGTATTTTTTTTTTTTCATGTAAAATCATTTCACAATAAATTAGCTGACAATTTTTAATAAGTTTTTTCAAAGTAAGTAAAAATAATATGGACATATCATTTGTATTATATTATATATTAGTTGTGTATTAAATTTCTTACAATTTAAATATCATTTAATATTCCATTAAGGTTAATAAATATGGGCCGTTAACGTTGTTTTTCAAGTTCCTCAATAAACAGCAGTTAAATTTATATTAAATTAATTTTTTTATTTACATGATATATATATAATATAGATCGCATTTCAAATATCGGTTTTAAAATTAGTTATTTTTTACTATTGTTAAACAAATTAATATATTTTCAATAAATCCTTAGCTATAAAGCAGAGTTTCTTAATTTTCTTACATCTAGATCAGGGTTCGAAATTTGGATAAATATATCTGAACTATTCATTTTTGGGAGTAAGCAGTAGAATTATATACACCGGTTACTTTAGGATACAATAGTAATAGTATAATTGTAATGTCCTTTTCAGTTTCTAAAGGATGAATATGATAGTTTATGTTCTGGAGGAATAGTGCATAATATTAAAGTTTTCTCATTAGATCTAGAATCTGATGCTGTAGGCCAATTGACAGACCAAGAAAGATAATATTGATTAGCAAGAACTTTATTAACATAATGATACCTGTCCCTGTCTAGCTTATATTTATTTAGTTATGAGATTAGTTAACAATACAATATGTTCTTATTGCAGAGAGCTGCAATCTTAAATACTTAAGTCTTATTTAGTAGCACTTTTATACTGAAATACCATATCTTTGTATTTAAAAAACTTAATTAGTTGTTTTATTAAGTTATATGGAAAAATTAATATCTTAGTTTTAATAACATTTAATGACTCATAAAAAAAAATCTCAGATCGTACAAAGTTTTATATACATTATATCTAAATGATAATAATATATTTATATTTCTTTCTTTCAAATATAATTAACATGGACTTTCAGTTTTTATAGTTGTCAAATAAATTTGGTTGTTAATATGTGCCTCCCTGTTTCGAAAATGGAACAGACTTCTATTCACAATTGATTTATTTGTTCTTTACTATTGTTGGAGAACATATATATAATTTATCTAAGCAATTTTAGCCATCATAATTAATCCAAATATTTGATTCTTAATATTTACTAAACCTTCAAATTAAGAAGTACCTTAATTTCTACAAGAAGATCAATAATTTACACGTATCAGTCAAGAAAAAGGTTGACAATGGATCTTCCAACTTTGTTTGGAAGTACTGATAAAAAAAATGTTTGGAAAGTGAAAGCAACCCTTATCTTCTTTTCCGCAATTTGGACTTTTCAAGAAACTGATAAAAGTTTTATGCAAGCAATGACATCATTTTCAAATATAAAGAGTTGTTAAAACTTCCCAGTTTTTTAGTCATCATCAATACTTTTACACATCAGATATAATTTGTCTCTTCTTATTGCCGACTCTTGCATTTCTTTTCTTCTTATTTAAAAAGTTATGTGTTTGATGTTTCTAAGATATAATATTATTTTGAAAGTTATATTTTTTATTTCTCTATTGAATTACTGCGTTGTTAATTAATCATGTTGTTTATCAGTTTATATGTCTTTAATATTTTGAAAGAAATATTTATTTGCGCTTAAAATTTTCTAAATGCAAAATATTTTTATGATTATGAAAATTAAATCCTTTTCAACACAACATAATTATCATGTTTGGTTTTTTAGAGTTTTTAATTTTTCTTTCGCATCATGGATTTAGGAAATCTGAAACCAAGAATTCTAATCAAATTCAATAATTCTACAGAACAGATATTGGAGATTAATGATATACAGTTTTCTTTATTTAAATTTTTTTAAGTGCGTGTTAGTATTTATTTATTTAATAATTTCTACGTACCAATAAAAAATTAAATTTATGGAAAACCTCAGTGATTCATACACACTTTGGCGTCTTTTTTTTACATCTATTATTTAAAATTAAAATTGAGAATTTTTTTAATCTTGAATTGACTCTGAATTTAATTTAAATATTTCATTCGATTCGATAAATTGTTAGTATACATCAAACTGGCCCCTGCTTGCCTACGGGCTTTTCTTAAAAAAAAAAAAAAAATTAGGCCCCTGCTATCAAAGTTCTTGGGCTTCGTCATTGGGTTGGGCTATTCCATTAAAATATTATGAAATATGAACATGACATGCCTCGCGATATATTAAGGGGCAATTTCATGGATATCCGTCAAAAGTTTCAATATTACATATTAATTCCTCCAAAATCAATAATTACATATTTATCCTTGAAAAATTATACAAACTCACATATTTGTCCAATCTAACTCTATAACATTTAAAATATCTCCAAAAATAATTAAATAATATTTAAAAAAAAAACAAATGTTTTACAATATTAATTAAAAAATATGTTGACTATTATGGTCTTCGTTTTTGTCTTTTTAGTCCGTCTAAGTTCTCTTCTCTTTAAGGTGTCAAACCTCCCGCCTCTCTCTCCAAACAAAAATGGAAGATTAAAGTAGCGAGGAGCTGCAGAAATCTGCGAGAGGGGAGGCGACTAGGGAAGGCGGGAAGAAATATGTGATTTGGTCCGTTTGGAGAGAGAGGCGAGGGAGGTTTGACATCTTACAGAGAAAATAACTCAAGCCGACTAAAGAGACCGAATGACATAATGGTCAACATATTATTAGTTAATATTGTAACATAAATTTTAAAGTTTTAAAAAATATTATTTAATTATTTTTGGAGATATTTCATATTTGATATGTTATAGAGTTAAATTTGGAAATATGTGAGTTTGTACATTTTTCAAGGATAAATATGTAATTCTTGATTTTGAAGGGATAAATACGTAATATTGAAACTTTTGAGGATATATATGAAATTCCCCCATATATTGGACTAGCATGGGGTGATCTAAATTTGAAATATAATCACGAATATGATGCGGTCCCTTGGCTAATATCCACACGAATCACATTGGTTCAAATTTATTTTTGAAAACATATTTCTCTTGTATACCGTGTTCTTCAAAACATGTGTTTTCATGAAATAAACTTAATATGCAAAATATTATACCTTTGTATCATCAGAATCATACTAAAATCCATGCAACATAATTTAGAAATAGCCCAAGATATGCACAACATGACTAACTAATTATACAACTTGTAATGAAATAATTCAGGAAGTATTACTATGACCCCACTATATGCTATAACTAACTATATGAGTCATGCTTACACTAATTAGACCCTATGAAATGGAACTTTAGAACAATATAAATTGCTAATATAAGTATAACAAATCATAAAATGTTTGTTAGGCTATAGGTAGAATTGTGAGATAATACAGGAATTGTGGAATTGAGAACGAGCACTTTCTATTCTAATTCCAATTTGTGTTCGGCTAACGTTGGTAGGGGTGATGACTGGTACTTATAAAAACCATCTGCCCAAACCAATTCCATCAAAATCATGTTTGACCAAATAACCAAAATATGCACATGTGAAAATAGCCACACATACACAAACATACTACCAAAAAAGCTTATTTTTTTAGATAAAAAATTAATTTTTTTTACTATAATTTTTTTATGCCTTTATAGGTGGCTGTGGGGCCTGTGTTGTTCTTCTATCAAAATACGACCCAGCAACAGATGAGGTGATCGACTTGTCAGCAAGCTCCTGCCTAACCCTTCTGGGCAGTATAAACCACTCTTCGGTAACAACAACAGAGGGTCTTGGTAACATCAAAGATGGTTACCATGCTATCCACCAAAGGATTGCCGGGTTTCATGCTTCGCAATGTGGGTTTTGCACCCCTGGCATGTCCATGTCTCTTTTCTCCTCCCTCGTCAATGCTGACAAAGATGCTAGTAGGCCGGACCCTCCAAATGGGTTCTCTAAAATCACTGTTTCTGAAGCCGAGAAGGCTATTTCTGGCAATCTCTGCCGATGCACCGGTTACCGGCCCTTAGTAGATGCTTGTAAGAGCTTTGCAGCTGATGTTGACTTGGAAGATTTGGGGTTGAATACCTTTTGGAAGAAAGGGAAGAAAGGGAACAAAGTTGAATGTGCAAGAAGCTTGCCAAATTACTCAATTGGGGGAGTGTGCACATTTCCTGATTTCCTAAAAGCTGAGATTAAATCAACATTAAGTACTTCAAATAGTCAGGAGTCTGAAATAATAGAATATGGTTGGCACCGACCAAAAAGTATTGAACATTTGCATGCGCTTTTTAGTTCAGATTTGTTTAGTGCAAACAATGTTAAGCTTGTTGTAGGGAATACAAGCAGTGGTGTGTACAAAGATCAAGATTTGCATGAAAAATTTATTGATCTACGTGGTATCCCAGAGCTTTCAATAATTAAGAGGGGTAATGATGGAGTAGAATTGGGTTCAGTAGTGACCATTTCGAAAGCAATTGAAGTCTTAAGGGAAGATAAAGTTTCTACTTTGGTTTTTAATAAGATTGCAAATCACATGAACAAAGTGGCATCCCCATTTGTCCGAAACATAGCAAGTGTAGGAGGGAATCTAATTTTAGCACAAAGAAAACAATTCGAGTCGGACATTGCAACCATTCTGCTTGCTGCCAGCTCAAATGTTTCTATCCAGCAGGGATCAGAAAAGGTTACTCTTACACTAGAGGAATTCCTGGAGAGGCCTCCATGTGATTATAGAACACTTCTTTTGAGCATCTTTATCCCTTCTTGGGCTTCATCCAACACTATCCGTTTTGAAACATACCGGGCATCTCCTCGCCCTCTTGGTAATGCTGTTTCTTATGTTAACTCTGCTTTTCTGGCGCAAACTATAATTGATGAAAAAACAGGAGATGTTGTGGTGGATAACATACAACTGGCTTTTGGTGCCTATGGCACTCAGCATGCAATTAGAGCAAGGAAGGTCGAGGATTTTCTGAAGGGTAAAATTGTCACTGCATCAGTTTTACTAGAAGCAATAAGGTTACTCAGAGAAGTGATTGTACCAACAAATAGCACAGGTCATCCTGAGTATAGAGTCAGCTTGGCTGTTGGTTTTCTGTTCAAGTTTCTTTATCCCATTGCCAATTGCTTCTTTGATCCTGAAAAACTTATTCCTGTTGAATACCAAAATGGTGAGTCACACATGGAATCCAAAAATGATGATGACATTTCTATCTCTTCGCGGCAAGAATTATTGGTAAATTCAGAGTTTAGCCCAGTTGGTGAGCCAATTAAGAAAGCTGGAGCAGAGGTTCAAGCTTCAGGTATGCTTTTCACCTGAATTTTTTTTAAAGGTTTTGGATTAATTAGAGTTCTTCATTATGTATAGAGTTTCCCAATAAATAATTCTATAATATTTTGTATTCTTGAACAAAAGAAAGGTGGTTTGCATATATGATTATTGGCAACTATTTTTCTCTTTTCCATAGCCCTTGACTATAGCATGCAAGACAATTTGCACTGTAGTTGTTCAGATGTGCATCTAATAAAAATTAAATTTTCTGTAACAGAGGTGCAAAATTTACTGGTAGTAATTAGAATCAATTACCATTTACAGTTTTTTTTAAGGTTAGTGGCTTTAGTTACCTATTACAGGATATAAACCTATGAAAATTGGGCCTTTTCTGGCAGGGGAAGCGGTTTATGTGGATGATATCCCTACTCCAAAGGACTGCCTTCATGGAGCATTCATTTACAGCTCAAAGCCTCTAGCTCATGTAAAGGGAATTAATTTCAAATCTTCTCTGGCATCAACTAAAGTTGTCTCGGTTGTTTCTTCCAAAGACATCCCAAAAGGAGGAGAAAATATTGGTCTTGGATGGTTCTTTGGAACTGAGCCAATATTTGCAGATTCTCTTGCTGAATATGCCGGTCAACCGCTTAGTCTTGTGGTACATACATTACTTCATAATTTTTAACAAGATCAGTTTAAATTTTTCATTCATCTATATAAAAAAATAACACTCCTATAGATTGCAGAAACACAGAGATTTGCCAACATGGCAGCCAAACAAGCAGTAATCGAATATTCCACGGATAATTTGGGGCCACCAATTTTGTCTATTGAAGATGCCATTGAGCAGAACAGCTACTTCGAAATTCCTCCAATGTTCTATCCCAAACAAATTGGCAACTTCTCCAAAGGAATGGTTGAAGCCGACCAAAAAATTGAATCTGCTGAGGTACTTCTTAGGCTATAATCAAAGAGATAATCATTTATCCCATTCGCAAGGAAATTAATTGACACTCCCTATCAACATTTAATAGAGAAAAATCTTCCTTTACCATATTGATTTTATATTTTGTCCCAGCTAGTTTATTCATACATACAGTACAGCTAAGTATGCAAGAATAGGATTATAACAATGAAAACCGTCCAGTTTCTCTACTGAAAAACTTCATAAACTAAAACAAAAAATATTAATTAACTACTACATGAGACTAAATTTTATATGCATCTTCTTTCAGGTTAAACTAGCTTCACAGTACTACTTTTACATGGAACCGCAAGTAGTACTAGCTGTTCCTGATGAGGATAACTGCATGACAGTTTATGCAGCAACTCAATGGCCTGAAGGTACTCAAGGTCAGATTGCGAAGGCTCTTGGCATTCCATTCCACAATGTGCGTGTTATTACTAGAAGAATCGGAGGAAGTTTTGGTGCAAAGGCTTTTAGGGCTATGCCTGTGAGTCTTCTGAACCCAAAACTAACTATGATTGTTTATATGTATTTCTGAAGTTCATTCAGATCTTGTGCTTCAAGAAAATGAAACAGGTTATGTTGATCTAGATACCATTTTGGTCTCACTCACTAGATCCAACAACATTGGGACTGTGGCCGCCACACTGCTAATTGTTGTTGTGGGTCATATATTTTATTTGACCATGCTTGGAAATCATAATATAATTTGAAGTCCCAGGCAGTGGAGTAGCCAGGATTTTCAGCAGAGATAGACAAAATTAATTATTATTATTTTATTTAAATTATTAAATAATTTTCATTGGAAGCGGAATAGGTAATTGATCGAAAACTCGATTTTTTTGAAAAATTATTAAGATACAAAAATTAATCTGAAATATTGAAGTATTAAATTTTACTTTGAAGTATAATTCACAAGTCTCATCTATTAAAATTCAGTCCATTTTGAATATTTAGTATATTACTTTATAAAACATTTTAGTCTATTCCTTTCAAAAAAAAAAAAACATGTTCATTGTGGTTCCACTATCATACCATTCTTAATCACCTTTCTCTTATCGGTATATTTCAAAATAGATTGATGAAAGACTACCAAATTTGTAATGATGACTCGGCCAATTTCACTAATCGAGAACTTTGACTCAGTCAGGAGTAGGCAAAACTCAAATCCAAGGATAGACAAAACTCAAATCCAGAAATAGACAAAATCCAAATTCAAACTAACTATATACAAACTTGACACCGTATTCCTAAATATAGGGGTAGGCGACTGCCTACCCCTGGATTAAGCTGGTTCTGCCACTGGTCCCAGGTGTTGGATTTCATTTTTTATATTTTATATTTGTTAATGAGTGAGTCTATGGTACTATGCATATCACAGATTGTTACTGTGCTACGGCTCTATATTCGAATTTTTAAATTCTAACGGTCGATCTGAACCGTTCATCTTGTTCTCCATATTAATATGCGTTTGAAGACCAAATTTTACAATTTTTAAAATTTTTTTGCTATTTTTTTAGATTTATTGAAAATCACTATTTTTGGATGGTCCAGAATTTTCAGATCGACCGTTAGAGTATAAAAACTCGAATATAGAGCCGTAGCACGGTAACAACCTGTGATATGCATAATACCATAGACTCACTCTTTGTTAATTGTTAATTCAACCTTTACAAGACCAACTTCCTCTGTTGCTGATTGTTGTGCTGAAGCATACAATTTCCTACGGAAATGTTCGTTTATAATTTTGTATATAAAATTAACTAAATAATTACATTTGTTATATTCTAGGTCATCACTGCATGTGCTGTTGCAGCACACAAGCTTCGACGTCCCGTCAAGATTTACCTTGAACGCCAAACTGACATGATAATGATAGGAGGCCGACATCCAACCAAGGCATACTATACCGTGGGTTTCAAGTCAGATGGAAAAATCACAGCCTTGCACCTTGACTTGAGAGTAAATGCTGGCATATCTGGAGACTGTAGCCCTGTTTTACCGGCTGCTATGATAGGGGCCATGAACAAATACAACTGGGGTAACCTGTCCTTCGACATAAAGTTGTGCAAGACAAACAACACATCTAAGTCTGCCATGCGGGCCCCAGGTGATGTGCAGGGCTCATTCATTGCTGAAGCAATAATAGAACATGTTGCTTCCGAACTTGGGCTGGATACTAATGCGGTTAGGAGAAAGAATCTTCATGATCATGAGAGCCTTAAATTTTTCTTTGAAAATAGTGCTGGAGATGCCCTCACATATACACTACCATCACTTTTTGATCAATTGGCCTCCACTCCAAGCTATGAAACACGTGCAGAGATGATAAAAAAATTTAATAGTGTAAACAAATGGAAGAAACGAGGTATTTCTTGTGTGCCAATTTCATACAAAGTGAATACGAGACAAGCCCCAGGGAGAGTATCTGTGCTTAATGATGGATCAATAGTTGTGGAAGTGGGAGGAATTGAGATGGGACAAGGTCTATGGACGAAAGTAAAACAAATGGCAGCATTCGGTCTGAAGGAATTGTTGGAGGAAAATGAAGATCTTTTAGAAAAAGTGCGTGTTGTTCAGGCAGATAGTTTGACTTTGATCCAGGGAGGTGTCACTGGTGGGAGCACAACATCAGAGAGCAGCTGTGAGGCAGTTCGGATTGCTTGTAATATGCTTGTTGAAAGGTTGAAACCCCTGAAGGATAAAACAAAACAGGACAGGGGTGTGGTTTCATGGGAAGCGTTGATTGGTCTGGTTAGTTTTATTTGTTCTTATTTACTTGTGGTTTGTTTACACCTCAGCTTATCTAGTTATTTAATATTTAATCGTGCAAATTATAAACAGCCTTTATCTAATTATTTCATAAGTTACAGTTTTACTTGTATCTTTTCGTCAAACATTCAGTATGCACAAAACCTTATTATTTCATAGTTGTACCATAGGATATATAAGGCTTTTTAGTAGCATTATATTAACTCAAAAGTTCATTGCATTATGTAATTGCAGGCTTCTGCACAAAATGTGAACCTATCGGCTAGTTCGTTCTGGATTCCTGAACAATCTACCTCCAACTACATAAACTATGGAGCAGCCATTAGTGAGGTGTGGCCTTTTTTTCCTTTCCCTTCTTCAATCGTAGTACTAGTACCCAAGCTTTCTTTTGACATACTGACATGGAGGTGCTGACATAATTTCAGTAAATACTAGTGTGTTATTAATTACTTTTTTATTTTTATTTTTTGAATTTTTTTAATGTTTAGTGTACCATATCTATCAGCATTTGTATGTTAATGCCCGTTCTATCTATTTAGAAGCTATATTAATTTGACATCTTCTAAGAATTTTTTTGGCAATTATAGGTTGAGATTGATGTTCTCACTGGAGCTACCACAATACTAAGAAGTGACCTTGCATATGACTGTGGCAAGAGTCTGAATCCTGCCGTGGACTTAGGCCAGGTTTGCTATCTTGTGTCTTAATGTCCGTAAACTTGCTCCAAATATAAGGATGGTTCATTATTTGCTCACTGTCCAATCGTTCAAAAATAATTATTGGAAGAAAGAACAATTTTAATAAAGAGGCTTGGCAGGGCTAGTACCTGGGACAGGGAACCTAACTTTGTTGAATGCTTACTGGCAGTTGCCCCTAAAAGCTTAAGATGAGTAGGAAGGCTTTAAATTTAAAAATTGAACTATTTATTGGATTATTGGCATTTGTTTTTTTTTTAACAACTGAAAAGCAAGTTAAGCTGCATCCTTAATTTCTCCCTGCCTCTCTCACGCAGGTGGAAGGTGGTTTTATTCAGGGTGTTGGCTTCTTTCTGTATGAGGAATTCTTGACAAATTCTGACGGATTGGCAGTGAATGATAGCACATGGAATTACAAAATACCAACAGTAGACACTATCCCCAAGGAGTTCAATGTAGAATTTATAAACAGCCCTCACAACAAAAACCGTGTGCTCTCATCAAAAGGTGTACTCTCCCTTCTTTAATCATTTAATTAGATTTGGATGACTTAAGTTCATTTGAAAAGCCATATTCAACTGTTTTTCTTTAACTATTGTTTGTAGCATCTGGGGAACCACCGTTACTTCTTGCATCATCAGTTCATTGTGCATTGAGAGAAGCAATTAGAGCAGCAAGATTAGAGTTTTCTACCTTTGACAGATTGACAGGCTCTCCTGTGACATTCCCGATGGATGTTCCCACAACTATGCCCACGGTCAAAGAATTGTGTGGTCTGGATATTGTCGAGAAGTACTTGGAAAACTGGGTATAACTTTTGTTACACAGATATTTTGTACATGCTGTCGTATTGTATTGTATTGATGTTTGAGAAATGTGTCGAACCACGATGTCAAAGACTATTACTGCTTTGAGAAATGTGTCGAACCACAATGTGTAGAACTACAATGTCAGCAAAGCTACTCCTTTAGAAAGGTAGAAATAATGCAGCACTGGTTGGATTCCATATGGTTTTTAGAACTTGATTGTGTATCTGTGTAAAATATTCCTATGATATTTATATGGAATAAAGTTATCAATATCGGTCTTAACCCTTGAGTTACATGTCCCTTTTCTAATAAGAACTGACTTTTATCTTCATGACTTCATCATCTAAATCTTGTTAGCACGAATTTTGATGTGCCAATTCGATGCCAAAAAAAAACAATGTAAACAAAAATAGCGCTTTGAATACATGCATTCATGAATTCTGATGGCATGTTAATAACTGAATTTATGTGTGTATAAAAAATAGCTAAATGCACACATTGAGCAAATAGACAAAAAAAAAAAGTTTAAATAGGATATTATTGTCAATAATTTTAAAATGCAGGGACAGGCAATAAAATTTAATATTCTAGATCAAGAACAGTTTGTTATGGGCCAGGGGTGTTAGGGGTCGGACGCAATTTAGTCAGGCCAATTGGATTAGAATTGCATTCGACAAATACACTTTTTTTTTTTTTTTTCTTTTTTTACATTAATGGGCTTTTTCTGATCGTATACGATTTACCAATTTTTGCTAAGGAATGGTGCATGCGTACCCCTTGATAGAGATGGAAACGTGATCAAATCAGACTTTACGTGTCATGCTTTGATTAAATTTAAAGGAATATTCATAGCACATGACAATCATCACGTGTTGATCACACTATGACTACATGTGTTACGTTTGATCATGTTTGTTACATTTATTTATTTGTTTTGTAATTTAAGTTAATTTATTCAAGATTCACCATTTAATCAAGATCTAAACTCTCTAGAAAGTATTTAATATCCTCTAATCAGTAAACAACAAAACCATCAACAACCTCTGCAACGCACAAGTACTGTACAAGGCTTTTTCTTTTAATACTGAAAACAATAAAAAACGCACAAAAGTAAACTAAACAAAAATGCACATATAGCTAGTACGACTGGTTTAAGTAATCAAATGAATTCATCAGGTCGTTCGATCACACCTTGCAGGTGCAAATCCTATTTTATCATTTGCCAAGTCATACTTGACCCAACTATTTTTCTGGTGGTGGTTCCCAATCACAGAAGCTGAAATAGGTACCAAATCAGAGTTACCAAATGTTAAGCACCATACAGCATCATTGCCTCGAACCTCATCAGGTGCATGGTACAGCAACAATTCACTGGTAACTGTTACCTCTACACCCTGCAAAATCAATGCCACTTCCGGTAACCTGGTCGGCGGTAGCTGACCTTGTGGTATCTTGAAACAAGTGTCAAATGCCCCTTGAAACACGAAATTTGGCTCATTCAGTTCTGCTAGAATGTTCTTGGTTTGCCTTAAAAATTCCTTCTTTAGTGCAGAATATGCTTCGCCAAGCAAAAATGTGAATTGAGTTCCGGAATCAAGCATTGTCTGGCCAGCACCAGTATGATCAAGCAAGAAGACTGATTTTGGTATTGGAAGTACCAAATTGGAGACCCTTATTCCTTCCATTTGTACTGAATAGGCTAGCCTATCAAAGTATGGCAGAGGCCTGGAAATTTGTACCACAGGTGTATAATTCAATGGTGGAAGAAAAGCGCCACCTCCTAAAAGTAGAATGCCTGAATCATTCCTGTCCGATATGCAGTATGCAAACTGGCGTATTCCAGACTGCAAAATGAAGGATAGAGACCCACGATTCATACCCAATAACCCGGTCGTGGGGGTGGAAGCCGAGTCAAATGTCGAGTCCATGCAACCAAAAAGAAGTGGCAGTTGAGTGCTCGGATTTGAATTACTGAGATGGAACGAGTCAGATGAGAGGATGCCAGAGGAAGTTGACGCATCAGCATAAGAGACTGACACTCGGCACATTTGGGTTTGTTGGTCACAGTCAGCTGGAATTACAAGGTTATGCGCTTGTGTCTGACAAGAAGAGGAGTTGCATGGAATGACGTGGTACGTGCTAGAAGAAGTGGACTTGAAATAGTTAGGGTAAGTGGAGTTGCATACAAGCCAGCAGAGTTCGCTTCCAATATCGAGTACCATAGAGACATCCTGAGGAGGGGACCCCACTGACAAGGAGATTACCAGACTGACATTGCCGTGAAATGTTAACTTGCGGGATTGTCTCACAGCTAAAGATGAAATTTTTGAGGTTCTGAGGGCCAGAATCATGGGGGTGTTGTTGGTTTTACGTGAAAGTGCAGTTGCACAATTTGGTTGTACGGCCAGGGATGTGAAGAACTGCAAGATTAGCAACATACATGGAAAGAGAAGGCGCAATGATGAGAGAGATAATGCCATGTGTAAATAATATATTGGGGATTAAAAAAATTCAGAAGACTTTGGAAATGTGATATGTGGTATGGTTGAGAATTGAGAATTTCAGAAGAAGAGGTACCAATCTGTTTTGGCTACCAGTGGTTGTCTTTGATTTTATTTATTTTTGGAGGATGTATGAGCTGTGTTGCTTAAAATAGTGTGTACGTACCTGAATGTGGAAAACATAATCCACATCTTAGACTAGATTTAATATAATTAATAAAAGAGTAACATATCTAATTAAAATGTTAATTTGTAAAGTCTATAATCTAATTTAGTAAAGTTTTTTATTAAATAATAATTTAGTAAAGTTAACAACTAAGTGAATTATATATTTCGTACCTTATTGACTATGTCAACAAAATCTTAGTTTCCATTTATAATGGCGGTTGGTAGTTTACATAAGCTGAGAATGTTTGTATTGCTTGTTTGGTTTTAGCACGGCCATTTTTATTAATACCCAAAAAAAAAAACATTTTTACCAAAATAACCTGAAAATTGTTTTTTTTTTAAATCTGACCAGATCGCTAGGGTTGCTGGCGGTCTGGTTCCATAGCAGACCGCCAGGAACCTGGGCGGTCCACTATGGACCAGACCGCCAGTGATCCTGGCGGTCCACTATGCTGCCATATAGCAGCTCTGTCTGCTGTCTCTCCAGCACAGTATCATTTATTAAACCACAGAGAAGAAAGAGAGAGCGATTTTGGCGATTTTGAAGCGATTTTAAGCGATTTAGAGGCGATTGCTACAGGTATATTATTTTTTATTTAATTATTTTATGTTTAATTTTTAATTAATAATTATTATACCCGCAGTCTGTAAAAACTATAAATTAGGCTTTAATTAATATTATAATTAACTTTTAAATTCCAAAAAATAATGAATCTATTATACTGTAATTCTTATGAATGTTTTTTTTTAAATGTAGTTTGTTAAGGACAAAATGCTGGTTGCACTGTACGTGGGCGGTAGGCTAATTAAGGGTGTAGATGGCGTGTATTACTCGAAAGATGCCTCATTCGGCTTGCAGGTTAATGAAAGAACCACATTTATTGAACTTAAGCAACTAGTATATGAAAAGACTGGTGTGAACCCCAACCGGTATGAATTAGAATTGGCTACCCGAATTGACACACAACGGGCTGGGGCGGGTAGACCTTACTTTGTGAGTTTTCCTATAACAGATGAGGAGTTGTGGAAGGCTGTGTACCAACAATTTGAGTCTAGGGGGGTCGCTATGATAGACTTATATTCCAGGAGGGTTCCCCAGGCCGGGGCTAGACCTTTTAGTGCGGCTGGGGCTGGACCTTCTAGGGCTCCCCCTGCTGGACCTTCAGGTTATGACAATTCGGCTTATGACAGCCAGGGGTACCACCACTCCCCTCATGACAGCCAGGGGTACCACCACTCCCCTCATGACAGCCAGGGGTACCACCACTCCCCTCATGACAACCAGGGGTACCACAGTCCCTGTTATGACAACCCGGGGTACCATAACTCCCGTGAGTTTACTGAAGTTGTACCACCACCACCGCCCAGACAGACACCCATAATCTCTACATTTGCAGCTATACCAGAGTCAGTACCGATACAGTTATCCGTTAATCGAAATGATACTAATATTGATGTTGATGCTATTGATGCCATACCGGAAAGAGAAATGGAAACCGGAGATCAATACCAAGGAATTTGGGAATCTGATGACTTATCAGATGGTGATGCAAATGTACCAGGTTTGTCCAGGGAAGAAAAATTCCCAATCAGGGGTCGGGGGAATAGGCATCCTGTCGCCACATTCAACGATACCACAGCTTTTGAAGAGGCTGACATTAGTTTCTTTGGTCCTCGTGTTGTATACAATCGTGAACTTGCCCCAGGGCAAGTCTATACCAACATAGATGAACTTGTAAAGAAAATCTATGAGACTCACGTTCACGGCAACTGGAATGTATATTAGAAAAAAGGGAATCAAAAAGATTGGTTGTGATATGCAAAAATGCCCCTCGTTGTGAGTTTCGCCTTTATGCAACCCCTGCGGGTTCGGGGGAAGCATGGATAATTAAAAAGTGTGAACCACCTCATACATGCAAGTCTGCGTCCACAAGGACAGACCATTCAAACCTGACAGCATCACTAATTGCCGATGCAATTGAGGCAGACATTAAGTTGGACCCATCGATGAGCATCAAGGCGGTGGCTATGGCCGTCAGACACAAATACATACATGTAATCCCAAAATATAACAGGTTGTGGAGATGTCATGAACTTGCGATTTGCAGAATATTCGGTAGTTGGAAGGATTCATACAACTATCTGGCACCATTGCTCCAGGCTATGGCAAGTACAAATCCCGGCACTGTATTTCAGCGGTGGCATGGCCCCATTTATGACAAGAATGGAGTACTAATAGAGGGAGTTCAACAATTCAAGGGCATAGCATGGGCTTTTGGTCCTTGTATCCAAGCTGTGCCATTCATCAGACCCGTTATCAGCATTGATGCATGCTTCATGTCTGGCCGTTACGAGGGGAGGCTACTGATAGCATGTGCATATGATGCTGAGAACCAGCTGTTGCCTTTGGCGTTTGCAATTGTTCGGAAAGAGGATGGTGAGAACTGGGGATTCTTTATGCAATTTTTAAGAAGACGGGTGGTTGGGCCAACAAAGTTTTTCTCTGTAATATCAGACCAGCACAAAGGAATAAAATATGTTTTTGATCATGAAGAATACGGTTGGTCAACACATACTGGCGAGTGTGTGCACAGGTTGTGTATGCAACACGTTGCGGAGAACCTTAGCAAGGCAACCGGAAACGATAGCTGGGTCCTAGAAACATTCAGACGTAATTGCAAAAAGAAGAAGCCGAGAAGGGTGGAAGAGATGAGTAGAGAATTTGCAAAGGTATGTGTTTGTTGATTGTTTACATGTCTTATTGTACTTTGTTAACATATTTTTATTTTAATTGTTTACTTATATTATTTTATTTCCTTATTTATATGTAGTATATGCCGAAAGCAAATCTCTACTTAATGAAGGTGAGCAAAAATAACCCCAGAGATGTCCAAGAGCCACCAGCATACGAGAAAATATTTCAAGCACGTGATGGAGGTTACCGTTGGGGAATTATGACCACCAACGGCTCTGAATCGCTGAATGCAGTCTTCAAGGAGAGCCGGACGTTGCCTGTGGCTGCAGTTGTAGAAGACACTTTCTACAAGTTAAATACCTGGTTTCAGGAACGGCGTGCTAAGGCCGCAGAATTAATAAGGATGAACCAGTCATTTTCAACAAGGGTGGAGGAGAAACTAAGAAAACACAGGAATAAAGGTGCAACTATGACCGTGATCCCGATGGGTAATGACGGTACAGAATTCGAAGTGCACAATCCGAATGAGTACGTTCCTTCCAGCCGTAGACCAGATGGCACTATGGAGTTTGTGAAGAGGGCTTTCAAGTACGTTGGGATATAAATAGGGAGGAATTTCAACAAAGCTGCTGTGCTCAATGGCATCTTCGATTGATAATATTGGTGGCTCCAAATCATCCGTGGCATATTCAACTACTGCTTGTTTAGCTGCCATGTTGGCAAATCTCTGTGTCGCTGCAATCTAAAGGAAAACAAAATCATTATTTGCTTTGTTGAGTTGAATTTTAGAAATAAAAAAATATTGTAGAAGAAAGATCAAAGATATTAAATCACCACAACGCCAAGTGGTTGACCAGCACACTCTGTAAGAGACTCAGCAAATAGAGATTCAGATCCAAAAATATATTCGGCACCGACATTTCATCCTCCTTTGGGGATGTCTTTTGCAGAAATAACCGTAACAATTTTCTTTGAAGCCAGGGAATTTTTGAAGGTAATTCCTTTTACATGTGCTAGAGGCTTTGTACTGTAAATAAAAGCCCCATAAAGACAGTCTTTGGGAGCAGGGATGTCATCCACATAAACAGCCTCCCCTGCATTAAATATCAATTTTTCTGTCTATGCATGGGTGGTAAAAACTTGGTGCGCGAAAAAATTTGGTGCGCGAAAAAATTTGGTGCATGAACTGGGTATGCATGGGTGGTAAAAACTCAAATTTGAGAAGTGGAGTAGTGTTTGTTTAATTCTAATTTATTAGGGTGCTAACTAAAAAAATTTCAGTTCTTACGGCATCTAAAAGGTTTCTCTTGCCCAAAATTCAGCTCAGAGCCTCAGACAAACAAATCATCAAACACCTTTACTAGTTACTACATGGGACAACTAAATGTGATTCAAAATCCTTTACACTAAAATATAATAACATCAATATTTAATCAATAAAGATTAAATACCGAGAATCACCTTCACCACAGCCGAGCTTGGGACCTCTGAAACGGGTCTGAGTACGGATAAACTCAAGCAGATTCATCGACGGGTCCAGACCCGAGATGTCATATCTCTCCCCATTCAACGCAAACACGAGCCTCTCCGCTTCCTGTCCCATATTTTGCTTACTCTGCCCTTTATTCTCTCTTCTTTTTTCACGGTTGGCTGGAGATTTACAACTAAATCATGCGCTGGGAAGGTTTTTGTAGGCATGAGAGGAGAGAAATTTTCTCTTTGATGGTGACACCCAGCCATTAGGGAGCTCATAGTATCCTCCTGTAGGCTAATCCTGGGAGTTATTAAACGAAAGTTCGATCGCGAGAAAAGAAGATGAACAGTCTCAAAGAAAAATAGAACTCTTTCTTTCCTGTTAAAAGTTTAATGGACGTCTCCCTTTAATTTTCAAAGGGTATTATGGTCAATTCAACTTTATAAATGATTAAATAAAAGAAAAAATAAATAAAAGGAATAGAAGAAGGTACATTACTTTTTTTGTAGAGATATTGAATATTATTGTGATTTCATGAGTATATTGGTTATTTTAAAATTTTAGATGAACACATCGGAAATTTTCCCAAAAGAAAAAATCCTCTCAGAATTCCTCGTTGTAGTCAAAGAAAGGTGCACCTGAACTTCACATCGTCTGGAGATGTTATTCGATTTTGTTCAGATCCGAATCCAAAAAATCATTTAAATTATGCGATCCATATCCGTATCTGTATCTGCGCATCTGAATTCGAAAATTATAACATATAAGAATACAATTTTTAACTATTCATAACTATATATTTGTATCCGACCGTTTTTATTCTTAAACCACAACAAATATAATTTATATTTTTAAAGTGATTTATTAAATTACATATATAATTATATATACTATATTTTATTCAACTGCATATACATATATATTATAATTAACAATATAACACTATGACATAATTAGTGACTAATATTTTAAGAATATAATATATATTTCGTAAACAACAAACTTATTATGAAATATATTAGATCTAATTTATGAATGAAAATATTATATTTAGATGTTATTCTTTACTATAATGTACATTAGTAATTTATTTTTAATTATCCGAATTATATTCATATCCGTATTTATATTCGATACGGTTTGACCACTATCCAATCCGTATCCGACCATTTACACCCCTAGGATTTGAGTGAAAAAAAACGTGCTGTGTCGTGCCGTTACTAATTAGCCGTGACTTTGGTCTAATGCCGTGCCGTGACATAACCAAGTTAATTTTTCACGTGCCGTGTCGTGACTAAAATATCAAGGGGTGGTTAAGATACGCGAATGGTCACAACACGTGAGTCACGCTGCCTAAACATGCCGTGATCAAACGTGTCTCGCATGACTCGCGTGACCATTATTTAAGCATAATTTAAGTTAGCTTATTCGAGATTCATCATTTAATCAATATCTAATGGTCTTAATTACACGTAACTTGCGTGACTATGTGTCGTGTCGTGCCGTGACTACATCTTTCACATGACATGCCGTGCCAAAGTTTCAAAAAATGATGATAGCATGGAATAAGCAATCACGTACGGCACGTATCGGGCAAACGTGCTGTGCCGTTCCATGACGGAACCGGCTCCATCGTGCCATTTTTCCCACTCTAACTAAGATCTAGAATGTACATCTTGTCATCATCCAACCGTTCTTTTCGAATCATAGAGCAATCTGCCTCTTAAAATTCTACCCTGTGCAGGTCCTTCTGGATACGAAGTAGTTACGACTTACGAACTCATCCTTTGACCCGTTTATGAAAAGTCGATTAAAGAAAAAGGATAGAAGACGGGGGTGGGTTTTAGCCATTTAGGTGCCTATGAAAGATTAAACTGTCTAAAGTGGAAACGACAAACTACTATAGTTAGTATTTTCAACATTTAGGTCACTAGTGACGTTTTCTACTCAGTCCGAGCTCGACTCAATTTCATACTCAGAAAAAAGAGTTTCCTTGATAAGTCTAACGGCTTTAAAAAGTTGTACCGGTACAGATGATTAACCTCTAAAATATGTCTATTATATATATAAAGATTTATTTGTACAAAAACTTAACATATAGATTAAATATTAGGGAGCTAATGAACCACGCTACAATATCCGCATTTTAGAAATAATTCAGTGCCAGAGCTTGTATAATCTCCCAAGTAATTATAGTAGTTAATTATGATATAAAATGCGGATATTGTAGCGTGGTTCATTAATCATTAGCTCCCTAATATTTAATCTATATGTTAAGTTTTTGTACGAATAAATCTTTATACATAAAATAGACATATTTTAGAGGTTAATTATCTGTACCGGTACAACTTTTTAAAGCCGTTAGACTTATCAAGGAAACTCTTTTTTCTGAGTATGAAATTGAGTCGAGCTCTGACTGAGTAGAAAACGTCACTAGTGACCTAAATGTTGAAAATACTAACTATAGTAGTTTGTCGTTTCCACTTTAGACAGTTTAATCTTTCATAGGCACCTAAATGGCTAAAACCCACCCGTCTTTTATCCTTTTTCTTTAATCGACTTTTCATAAACGGGTCAAAGGATGAGTTCGTAAGTCGTAACTTCGTATGACCTGCACAGGGTAGAATTTTAAGAGGCAGATTGCTCTATGATTCGAAACGAACGGTTGGATGATGACAAGATGTGCATTCTCTGTCTCTTACAGAAATTCTTTCATAAAAGTACATCTTGTGAACGCTAAAAATATCAACGTATATCTTATTTCTGTAAATAGTACATCAGCAAACTCTTGTATTTAATTCCATTTTTTTTATCCACATAAAAATTTCGGACAAAAAACTAAAAGGGTTGTTACGTCACTGATGAGGACAATTGCGTGAATTTTTTTGATAAACCATAATTAAGAAAATGATTTTTACTAATTCAGTATGATTGTTTTTTTTTTTTCAAAAACCAGAAAGACCGGAGGAGCCCTCCGGTCTCCCATAATTTTAACCGGTTTGGTCCATTATAATTGCATTATAATTCGGGTGTCACAGAAGATTCAAAATTTAAAATAAATCAAGACCGGATGGCCGGTCTGGTCTCTCCCTTTGGTCTGAATACGATGAGTGCGTATCCTCTGAGATATCTCATATTTTGCGTATCCTCTAAGATATCTTATATTTTGTGTGACCGATGCGTCTGGTGCTTATTGGGGGATAGTGCAGGGCCAGTATTATTTGAGCTTTGAGATTCGTGCAGAATGTATTTGAATGGTTAAGATTTTCCAAAAAAGTCACACAAAATATGAGATATCTCAGAGGATGCGAATTCGAATACGACCAACCTGAGTTAACTGTTTGGCACCTCTACAAAAATAATAAACCAAGACCGGATGGCCGGTCCAGTCTCTCCCATAAAAAAAGAAAAAAAAATGAGTCGCTGCACAGTCCGCCGCACCATCAATTTAAAAAATATGAGAAATTGTTAAGACCGGAGGGCTCCTCCGGTCTTGAGGAAAGGGAAAATTTGAGACTGGAGGGCTCCTCCGGTCCTTCTGGTTTTTGGAAAAAAAAAAAAGTAATCATGCTGGATTAGTAAAAATCATTTTTTTAATTATGGTTTATCAAAACAATTCCAATTGCGTAGTAGAACACAACATCTGAAAGAGAAAAGGTTCTCGTCCATCATGTTTTGTCCACCGTTTGTCCATAGCCTTATCCGACTCTGGTTCAACTGACTTTAACTGCCTTCGGTCCCCACCTTCTAATGGTCTCGTCTTCCTATTTAAACAGGTCGGCCGACGACGGAACCCTCCTTTTTTGAATTTCATCGTCAGATCAACCAACGCTTCAGTCAGACCATCTCTGCCCAGTCAGGTTGTCATCGTCCTCCTCCTCGACTGTTTGACGAAACAGATCTAGCTTCTGACGAGCGAGCCTCAGTGCCTGTGTTTACTCTTCTTCTCCGCAATTAGCTTTATAATGATTTGGCTTGTGATGAGCGAGCCTATTCGAAAGAGTACAAATATCAAATGAGCGATTATCGATCAACATTTAAGTATTGTTTTTTCTTTCATTGAGCATTGTTTTAGTTATATAGATTCGCTACCAGTTTCCATCAGAAGTAACTTTATAACGATTCGATTTGGTGAGTACAAATAAAATTAGAAAGATAAGAGTATTTTCAAGCTTTTGGCAATTATCAACATTTAAGTATTGTTTTTTTTTTCTTTGATTCTTCGTGCCATGGTAATCCAATTTTTTTCTTCGAAATTTGCTGCAAGTTAAGCAAAACTTCATTATTGTGTTCTATGTATCACTACTGATCAGTTGTTTCTGGTGGATCTTGATCTGATCTAGTAATACTTTGAGTCTAATCAGATATGATCTAACAGGTCAACTGTTGATTTGGTCTGGTTTTGTCTCTCTTTTTTATGGAGCGATCGTTAATCTTGTTTTTATTTGGATTGAATGTCAATAATGAAATTTAAATTCAGTGAGTTATTTACTGATTTTAATTTACATGATTCATCTAATAGGTTTAAAGGTTTTAGTCATTATTTTACAGGTTCTATTTGTTAGGTTAAAAGGTTTTGTATACTATTTTAGGATATGTTTTATAATTTTATAGCATATATCAAATATTTTACATGATCTATGTGTTTTACTTCTTTTCATTATTTTATTGGATATGTTTAATTGTTTTTTCAGTATATATATATATATATATATATATGCAATATCTTACAGCATATATGCAATAGTTACAGGATCTGTTGAACAGTGTTACAGATTTAAATTTATAGTATTTATCTAATATGTTTATAGGATATACAGTGTTTTACATGATCTATACAAAATTTGCAAGTTATGTTTAACAGTTTTACTGATTAGATATTTTACAGGATTCAGTTTACACTTACATAGGATACGTCAGTTAATTGTGTATGATATATTTGTTAATTTCGTTGATTAGATATGTTATTTTACAATATTATTTTTTTCATAGTTTTTTTTTATGTTATTCTGAATGTGGAATGATATAATTAGGTTTGCTATTTTGTGATAAATATTATGTTTTGTATTGAACAGATGCTGTGTGTGGTGAATATTATGATTTTGTTGAACAGATGACGGATGTTGATGAAGCATAACTTGACGCATTACTTGACATATGATTAAGCCTAAAATTAGTCCTAATTACCATGTTTTATTGCATTTTATTTATCATTTCACTTAATTTTAGTTAATGTTAGTCAAGACACAAGATACTGCGCAAGTTGTTAATTATTGCAGAATTGGAGCACGAAACCTCGAAATTTGTATGTGCACAGAAGATCGAAAATGTCAAGCCGAATGGAGAGACAAATCAATGAAAATCTTACAAGGAAAGAATTGGAGAGTAATCGGCAGGGCATCAATCATTTGGACCTTTGTTTGGATTACTACTGATTTTGGCCGCCAATTAATGCATTTTGATTCGGCTAATCTTATTTGGCTGATTTGATGGCTGGCGAATAGCAGCACATGGATTTTGTTACCAAAATTTCATTGAATGAAAGGAATGATATATTCGGCCAGGACAAAAATCAATCCCATCTTAACTTTAGCAATTTTTTTATTTTCGTTACTTTTGAACTTTTGGGGATTTCGGCCAGAGAGAAGAAATTGAGGAAAAAGGGAGTTGGAGTCAGAAGCAAACCGGAAGGAAAAGAGGAAAGCTGTAGCTCGATTCTTCGAATTCGGTTTTAGCAATCTTTTTTATTCTTCTCCTTTTCTTCTATTTTCATGAGTTTAATGGAATCAAATATGACTTGTGTTTGTGTTGAAATTATGCTTGGCTAAACATTTTATTTAGGGATATGGGAGTAACTTGATACTTTTGTTATGTTAATTTAATTGTTTGAATCTTATTTGTGGTTGTGATATTGATTTGTTTATGAATGCTTGATTGGTTTGTTTGGCTATTTCTTATTTTATTAAGGGATCCGCTAATAATAAATTGAGACCGAAAGGAGAAATTTATATTAGAAGTACTTTTTAAAATAGCGATAGTTATACAAATAATATTAGGTGAATTTGGTGATGGACCGAAAGGAGAAATTGAATTGCTAGAACAACATAAACAAACTTAAGTACTCGGAGCTACGAAAGTAGTCCAAAAGGCTTTTGGGGAAAAACACAGGTTATCAAATAGCTTAATGGGTTTAGATTAAAACTGGTAAGCCACGAACGTAGGAGACCTATTTAATCTAGATACGATGCGAAGCCACGAAAGTGGATAAACATCTACCTTAGGATAACACCCCCTCAATAATTGCAACCCAAATATTATAAAAACAATTAGAAATACATAATTAAAAGTATCATAGTGAAACCATAATCCTAGATATCCATTCTCTCTGGTATTTCTCATCATTTTCTGTTTCTGGAATTCATTCTACATTCTGTCAATTTAAGTTGCATTCAGATAATTCATCCTGCATTCTGTCTGGAATTTAGGCTGAGGTTCTGGAATTTAGTCTGCATTAGTTTATAATTCATCCTGCATTTAGTTAATTCATCCAGCATTTTTATAATTTAGTTTAAAAGAAAACCACTCAATATTTGCTTGTCTAGATTACTGAAAATCGGTAAACCAGTACTTACAATACCTCTCTGTGGTTCGATACCCAAATTACTAAGCGATAAGGTCATGCGCTTGTGACCAAATTGTATTAGGATTAGGGATTAAATTGTTAAGCTACCAAAACACCATCAAGCTTTTCTGGCGCCGTTGCCGGGGAGGTAACGGAATATTGGTACAACCGGTTTGTAAGTGAGACTAGATATTTTCTTTTTGTTCTTATTTTCTTATTTTCTTTAAACTAATCTATTTCTTTTTCTAGATTCGCACGATACTGGCCCTTGTTGCTCATCGGCCAATAACTCGTGCATTTATGAGAAGTCATCCAGAACTGGCTGACCCCAACAATCAAACCATCCCTGTTGGTACAGAACCACCACTGATGGCGGAACGACCGAGATCTTTGCGCGAGTTCGCCATCCCCTCCACGCAAAACATCACTTCCAGCATCCGTGCACCTACAATGGCTGCAAACAATTTCAAAATTAAAACTGCAATTTTGGGAATGGTCCAACAGAACCAATTTACTGGTTTACCAAATGAGGACCCAAACCTACACCTGTCCATTTTTCTTGAAATTTGTAATACCTTTAAGGTTAATGGTGTGTCTGATGATGCCATTAGACTTAGGTTATTCCCATTCTCACTGACAGGTAGGGCTAGGGCATGGTTACATTCGTTACCAGCCGGTACCATCACTACCTGGGAGGAGCTTGCTCATGCTTTTCTTGCTAAGTATTTTCCGCCTAGCAAAACAGCTCAACTCAGGAACCAAATCACTTCTTTTGTCCAAAAAGATGGTGAGTCTCTTTATGAGGCTTAGGAACGGTTCAAGGAATTGATTAGGTCCTGTCCACATCATGGTTTAGAGAAATGGTTGATAGTTCAGACCTTTTATAATGGATTGAATTATAACACTCGATTAACCATTGATGCAGCTGCAAATGGAGCATTAATGAATTGTGGGGTAGATGATGCATACACATTGATTGAGGACATGACTCTCAACCACCATCAATGGACTTCAGAAAGGCCTACACCAGCCGCACCAAGGGCTACACCAGGTAGGCATAAGATCGATGCAGTCACACTTCTCTCTGCCAAGTTTGATGCTCTCACAAAAAGGTTAGATAAACTTAACGTAAATGCAGTCAGCACAGGTAATCTCTTTTCTTGTGACAATTGTGGGATTGGTGACCATTCGACTCTTGAGTGCCAGCTTGGCAATTCTCAATTTCGAGAGTTAGAAATTGAACAAGTAAACGCTCTAAATGGTTTTGGTAGGCCCCAAAATGACCCTTTTTCAAACACATACAATCCTGGTTGGAGGAATCACCCCAATTTCTCTTGAAAGAATAATAACCCGAATGCAATTCCCCAACAGAATAATCAACCTCCTGGTTTCGCTCCAAGGCAGTTTAACCCTCAACCAGCTCCACAAAAGTCTAGTCTAGAAACCTTGCTTGAGAATTTTGTGACAAAACAAGACCAACGAATGAATGATCAGGACAAAAATATCTCCAATTTGGCATCAAAAATTGACCAACTAGCAACCCAAAATAGAATGCTAGAAACACAATTTTTCCAATTTTCCCAACAAGCGAGCTCCTCTTCAAGAGCTCCAGGCACACTACCTGGTTAGCCAGAAATCAATCCTCGAGAGCAATGCAATGCGGTGACTCTGGGAAGTGGGAAGCAAACGATTGATCCAACTCCACCAATGAAGCTCGTATTGACTGACGACAATGCAGGCTACATCGGGAAAGATACACCTGCACAACAAAATGTTGGCCGCACTGACGAAAATGCAGGCCGCACTGACGAAAATGCAAGCCGCACTGACGACAATGCAGGTGTCATAGAGAACAAAGAGAGTGAAAGTGAGGAGCCTAAGTACGTCGAACCACCTCCATACAAGCCCCCACTTCCTTTCCCACAAAGATTTATCAAAGCAAAACTTGACAAACAATTCGGTAAATTTCTTGAAATGTTGAAAAAGTTGCAAGTCAACGTTCCATTTACCGATGTCTTGAAAGAAATGCCCTCTTACGCTAAGTTCTTGAAAGACATTTTGTCCAATAAGAGAAAACTCGAAAAGTGTAGCACAGTGGCATTGACGAAGGAGTGTAGTGCAGTCCTTCAAAACAAGTTGCCTCGAAAATTGAAAGACCCTGGGAGTTTCTCAATCCCTTGTGTCATTGGAAACACCAAATTTAAAAAAAGCCATGTGTGATCTTGGAGCGAGCGTGAGTTTGATGCCCCTAAGTGTCTTTGAGAAGCTTGACCTCGGTGAGTTGGAGCCCACTCACATTTCTCTTCAATTAGCCAATCGATCAGTTAGATATCCCAAGGGGATGCTTAGGGACGTTGCTGTAAGAGTGGGCAAAATGTGTTTTCCCACGGACTTTGTGATTGTCGAGATGGAAGAAGATTCACACATTCCTATCATTCTAGGGAGACCTTTTCTTGCGACCGCAGGCACTCAAATTGACGTGAAAAATGGCAAGCTCTCCCTGAACTCAGGAAAACAAAAGGTGGAATTCAATCTTTCTAAAACCATCAAATATCCCTCTGATGATGATAACTCATGTTACATGATTGTGGCGATTGATGGGATTGTCAGAGAGTTCTTTGATGAGCTTATTTCGAAAAACACTTCTGAATCCCTTTCGAGTAATCCCGAAGACCAATCTTCCCCGAGTGGTGAAGAGGATGAGATCGAGCATGACTCTCTCAACTCCAAACTACTTGCACCAGCAAGTGTAGCCCGAATCGACAATGCAGGCTGCACTGATGATCGCGTGTCTGCACAGAAAAATGCATGCTGCACTTCAAGCAATGCAGGCACCATTGCTGAAAATGCAGGCGTCATCCAGAACAATGCAGGTTGCATTCCCTTTCACACTTTGATGGCAATCAAACTCAGACTCAGACTTAAACCAACCCGAACCGACCCCATCCCATTAAACCCTACCAACCGAACCCCCCTCCTTTCTTCCTTTCTTTCTCTCCAGTGCCAAAACCCCTCTCCCACACAACGTCGCTTCTCTCTCTCTCTTCTAGCGACAGCCCCGCCACCGCTCCACCTTTCTCTCTCCTGCCACCACTACACAGCACTACCGCACCGCCATTCCTTCTTCTACAGAGCCGCCGCTCAACCTTCCTCCTTCTCACTGACAGCACCACCGACCACCGAAACCCCTCTCTCTACACAGCCACCGCCCCCACTTCCACCCTCTCCTACGCTGCCCCCACAATCTCCACCGCCGAAATCCCTCTCTCTCTCACCGTCCCCACTACCACCCTCTCTCACAGTGACTGCCTCCTCTCTCTCTCGGACATCAGCAGCTACAGTCCAAGGAGTGGCCATAGAGGACATTGAAGACGACGCACCACCACCGATTCGACAAATGAGTGCCATCCCAAAGCACATCCCACATCCACCCCTACCACCTGAACACCCAGACCTGATAACCGAGCATAACTTCCACTGGCAGAAGGAGTTGTACGACCACTTCATCAAGCAAGGCCTTGATCGTCCACCACAGCCATGATCAGGTATTATTTTCAGCTTCCCTATTTTTCTTTCTTCATTTCTTTATCTCTATGTCTGCATCAGGGACAATGCAGATTTTAAGTTTGGGGGAGTTGAATTAAAAGTCTCTCTTTGATTTTCTTTGTTTTATTTAGGTTTCATAGGTTTCATATTGCATTTAGGTTAAACTATGATTTCTTTTGGGTTAAATGTGGAAATGGCAAAATTTTAGGAATTATGTTTGGTATTGGATGTTTATTACTGAATTTTAAGGGATATCAAGAGATGTAGTGAGAGGATGTTTTAATAACACCATAATACACATTCGAATTGTTTTGATTAAATTGCTCGATTAATAGCTCTTTGGAATTCATTTTCTTTAAGAACAAGGATTTGAGAACCTAAATGATTTTGAAAAAACATGTTAGAATTAGTAGAAGGGGGTGTGTAAGAAAACCCCGATTCAGGCGGAGCAAAGCCCGAAACATAAAATTGAAAGCACATAAAAGCTTCTTACCTTCAAACGATGACCTTTGAACGGTCAATTTGACAGGAAATGATCTGGAGTGACCTAAACTCAAAGCACCCGAGTTATAGGGTTCATGAAATTGAGAGTAATGGAAATGTTTCTGAACTCTCTGAATGTTTAAACATGGTTGTTGGAGGTTAACAAAGGACCTTTAGAACTTTAATTGAAGGGTATAACCCGAATTGCCTACTGGCACACTTACACACACGAAAGCAGCCTACAATGCATCCAAAATGAAAAATTGAACGTTGGGATGGGTCTGACACTCAATTAACTTCATGCACAGCTATTATAACACCTCCACAACATGACAAAATAGAAGAATCTCTTCTGCCATGCATGAGGAGGAGCATGACTCCATATCTTCACATCTCAGCCCTTTAAACACATGAAATCAAGGGCTACAAATACATTACCACATGGACTGCCAACATGGCTTAAATTGATTGGTTTACACCCCTGCAAATGACACCATAAAGGCCAGGGCTGAATCTCAAGCATTGAAATAAAATTGGATGAGTTGGAGGGCTCAGATGGTGCCAGCATGGGCTCAGCTAACCCTAGACCTCTCCTGCCTTCAAGGCTATATATACATGATCAAACACACCTACAGAAAAGGGAGAGACACACGAGTTTAGCAGCTACATACACACACACACACACACACACACATACATACACTGGTACCAGCATACCAGTAGCTTACAAGTAGCTAGCCTCTCTTGTTCTTCCTCTGTAATAGAGATAATTAATAGGTAATTAGAGTTAAAAAATGATGTAAGACCCCTAGGGGTCAAGCTATGTATCTTTCATGGTGAATAAAGATGGTTTCTTTGCATTTTTATTGTTTCCCTTGCTTTTTTTCCTTTCTTTGTTGTTCTTGTTCTGATGCTCTCTTCTAAAATCATTTAAATACTGATAATAATGTATATGAGCATTTAAAATACCAAATTTTATTAGCTTAATACAAATCTTTCACAAAAAATCACTTTTCAACCTATTTTCTCTATTTTTCTTATGCTCCTTCTTCTCTGCCTCCCTTGATCATTTTTTGTAAATTAATTAGAGGTAAAGATGAGTGTAGTGAGCCACAGGCATCCTTGCTCATCTGACCCTTTGGTTCTTTTATAAAAAAATAATCAAAATAAGGGAATAAAGTGACTTTAAATAAAAGATAAACACACAAGGGTTGTTTAAAGTGAGCCATAGGCATCCTTTGCAATCCTCAACCTAATGATCATTTGGAAAAGGCCTATTTGTGATTAGATCCAAGAAAGTGGTGAAGTTATGCTATCCAAATGGCTAATTTCACTATTTTGAAGGGTCTATTTACAAATAGTGAGAAACTGAGGTTCAAAGTGTAAGAAGGCAGCAATTATATTGCTATATGTCACTTACATCTTTGAATCTATGAAGTTTTGATGATAATGCCTCTTAAAACCAAGTGAGAAGGTATAAAAACATGATTTTAAAACAATCAGGGACTTCTCTGCAAAATTATAGGTCCTGACATGTTGAAAATATATTAAAATGATGATTTCATGATCTTTGAATCCTTTGATCTTTTCTTCTTTGATACTGGTACCAAAACAATGGCCATAATGCCCTTTATATATGTTAATGGACCCAACCAGACTTGTATCTTTGCATATATTGGTCTCTAGTATAAGATTAGATTCACACCCAGTGGTACAATACATAATAAGCACCATTATTGCAATGTCATGTGTAAAAATGTACTCATTTGACCTATGCTGACAGATCAGTCTATTCTGACTAATGAAGGGACTAAATTGCAAAATAGACTTCACCATTGGACAGAACACAGAAAAATACATAAAATAGACTCAAAGTTTGCATCATTTGGACTTTCCTACACAGAGTTATGATCTGTCAAAGTTCATCTTTTAAAAAATGGAAATTCTGTATTTAATTTGGTAAAATTACCAGATATGCCCTTGGCACTATTCAAAGCCATTTGATTGAATTGCAATGCTCAGGAAAATCTGAAATTTGGAATAGAAATTCTTGACCTATATATCTTTGAATCTATGAAATAAAATCCATGACTTCTTTACAAAATTTAAGAGCAATTGGATCTGGAAATCTAAAAATACCATATTCATATATCCTCCCCTTGATCAAAATCCAATCCAACACAAATCAATGCTTCTGTGATGATCCAGATCCTTCTAAATAATATAAAAGGCTCTAAAGAACACTCAATTCAACATTAAACCTTCCGTACCACTCATTGATACCAAACCGGTACTGGAACCGAAACCAAAGAACTCAAAATATGCTCAAATCACATTCAAACCTCAAATTGACATTCCTAGTGCCCTCTGTAGTCTCATACGACTCTAAATAGCCAATCAATTGAAAGAAATCTCAAAGAAATCGATTGAAATCGATCTGAGACTCAATCGGTACCGATAGGTACTGTAGATGCCTATTCCGCCACCTCCGATGATCGCCGACGACTGACAATGGTACCAATCGACTCTTGACAGCCTCACGATCATAACCATGTCCTTGACCGGTGCCGCCGTGGCCTAGATCGGCCGGACTGAGTTTGTCAGAGAAGAACCCTAGCCGGGAAACCCCTTTGCACAGATATTAAAACAGGAAACACAGATCTCAAAGCAAACCGCTTAATCCAATGAGCCAAATTCAAATCAAATCCAATGACTCTCTGACATAGTGGGGCCCATCTGTCAATTCAAATAAACCTCCTCACACGAATCCTAAAGCCCATTTGATAAAATCCTAACCTCTGTGCGCTAATTGAGGATCCAGTACACATCTCAAAGGCCCAAAAGCCCAATCTCAAAGCCCAGATTAACCAAATCACTTTTGCACCGATCTTAAAGCCCAATGATCTCAATCCAAAGGCTTGCACACATATCAAAGGCCCAAAAGCCCAAATCTCAAAGCCCAGCACCAATCTTAAAGTCCACATATGACCAAAAGATGTCCTTTTACATATAAACCCCCTCTGTTTATTTTAAATATACAGAGAAGCCCCTGTAAATTTACACAAAGGCCCCTGTCAGCATAAAACCTTTTCAAACAAGCCCTTAAAGGCCCATTTTATATTCTAAACCCTGTTAAGAGTTCAAATCACAACCTCAGGTCCCTGGAAAATTACAAACAAGTCCCTGAAATATAAAAATCTTTATAAATAAGTCCTTTCAAGTCCTTTTTGACCATAACTTTCTCATACTAAGTCCAAATCGACTCAAATTAGTCCCAAATGAACCCAAATTCAATTTTCTATAATTTTAAATAATATTTGAACACATCCAGGTCCCAGCCATAATCTGAAATGACCAAAATGCCCCTCTCTTGACATGTTTCATAAATAAAAGTATAAAAATGACATCCAAATGCTCCTTTCATATCAAAAACATATAAATGATATTTCTTATGAATATTCTCATATTTCAAAAGTATGGAATCATATCTTTCATGCATACATCACAATAACTGACTTAAAACAAATTCAAATTTAAATGAGAACCAACCGCATGACCAAAGTAAATCATACATGAGCCCCTTTTAGCCCTATTATTCAGTTCAATCCAAATAGGCACACATCCCGGAATGCATGAGGTCTTCAGATAGACTCGAAAGGTCTTTCTGATATAATTAACGGCGGGGGCTTGCGCCCGTCGGGAGTAAAACGTCCTCACAATCGAAAATAATAAAACCTCCGACAACTGATCATGAACGTAGGTCGTCATAAGGGGTGAACCAGGAGGAATGCAGAAAGAAATCCCGAGTGAATGCCTTCCCCTGAGTTCGGTGACCTGTTCACAATCAAAGAAATAGAGCACTGAACCCAGCCGGGAGCATCTTCACTCACCCACATATAAAATCCCGCACCGTTAGCTAACCTGACGTCGTGCAACTTTCTGCGCCCTACAGTGTGTATGTGTGTATGTGTGTATGTGTGTATATGTGTATGTCTATGTATATGTCTATGTATATCTGTCTGTGTATATGTGTATGTGTATGTATATGTATATGTATATGTAGATGTATATGTATATGTATATGTATATGTATATGTGTATATTATACATATATTATAAAAATCATAATAAAGGCCAAGTTCTTATTAGTATTATATTTAGATTTGTGATATCCAACTGACAAATAAAATCAAAGTTCATCAAAAAAATAAAAATAAAAAATCAAAGTTATAAAAATTTACGACATCACTTCGTAAATATATCAAATATTTTATTTTTTGGCATACACTCTAAATAAGAAAACTTTTTTTTTCACAAAATTATTCAAATCAAAATACTAAAATCTCTAAAAAAAAAAAAAAAAAAAGGGCCATGGGGCGCCCCAGCCACGGGCGCTCCGCTTGTGTTTTGGGCCGCCCGTGGGCCTGGCGTTGTTTTTAAGGATATTAATAAAAGTGGCCGATTTATAGGCTACATAATATAAATAACCATTAAAACATTTTCTTATTACATGATTTTCTATATCTACTAATTTATACTAATTGACCTCTAATTGATTATTTATCTTCAACAAAGTATTATGGTTCATACATTCATTCAATTTAAGGGTGGTTGAAATAATAAGTTTAGATTTTCAAACTAATTAATGATAATTGTTAAAATATCTTTTATTTTAAGAAAACTTGTAATAATTTTAATAACTGTTTTTAAATTGAAATTGATGAGTTTATATTTCAATTCAATTGAATATTCATATCAATTTAAAAAAATGTGTATTTTGAAACAGTCCGAACAAGTATTGAACTCAATAAATCTCACTAATATAACTAATTCATTAAAATTGCCAGCCTAAAAATTTATTGCAGAATCCATTTAGGAATCCAAAATATTCCAATTAATATCTCTCTTTTTTTTAAATCCTTGCTAGAAGCTACCAAGTAATTTCACTACGGAATCTTTAGAGACGTGCCAACAACTAAACATTGCTGATGAAAGAACAACAGTCGTCCGCGCGCTCTCTCTCTGGACCAAGAAAGCTGACCAATTTTAGATGGCTAAAGGTCGCAATCAGCCATCCAATTTGCAATAGAATACAATTTTTAAAGAACTTGGGAGAGTTGGAGACTAACCCGAATAATATATATATCCATATATGCAAGTGCTTGGTTTGATAAAGCTATAGCTAGCTTATCTCTCCACTCCAGAAAGAGTGGAAGAAAGTGAAAGAGGGAAACAATGGTGGCGGCAACGGAGAGGCTCGTCTTTGCTTTGAATGGAGAGAGGTACGAGATATCAGATGCGGATCCATCTATGTCCCTGCTGGAATTCATCCGGACCCGAACCCGTTTCAGAGGCCCCAAACTCGGCTGCGGTGAAGGTACTCACTACTCACTACTCCCGAGCTATTTCTCTCTATATTCTTTTTTACGAGATTCGAGTAGATGATATAGAAGTAGATATGCGTAGCTGAATATGCATCGCATGCTATTTCAGAAACCAGAATCTTATTATTTCTTGCGAAACTGAAATATCGAATTGAGATGGGCAGTGTAACATGAATATCCAATAGATAAATACGCTATATAACCACCGTTGATTTGTGTTCCTGTTTGGTAAAGGTCAAGTCAGTACTCAGTATTCAATTGAAGAGCAACACTAAAAGAAACAAAAAGAAGTAACACTGTAACTGTTATTAGTCTCTTGTTTTGAATAGAGTTGAATCGATTCACAATGAAGTATTTTTTTTTTTTTCATGTAAAATCAATTCACAATAAATTAGCTGACAATTTTTAATAAGTTTTTTCAAAGTAAGTAAAAAAAAATATGGACATATCATTTGTATTATATTATATATTAGTTGTGTATTAAATTTCTTACAATCAAAATATCATTTAATATTCCATTAAGGTTAATAAATATGGGCCGTTAACGTTGTTTTTCAAGTTCCTCAATAAACAGCAGTTAAATTTATATTAAATTAATTTTTTTATTTACATGATATATATATAATATAGATCGCATTTCAAATATCGGTTTTAAAATTAGTTATTTTTTACTATTGTTAAACAAATTAATATATTTTCAATAAATCCTTAGCTATAAAGCAGAGTTTCTTAATTTTCTTACATCTAGATCAGGGTTCGAATTTTGGATAAATATATCTGAACTATTCATTTTTGGGAGTAAGCAGTAGAATTATATACACCGGTTACTTTAGGATACAATAGTAATAGTATAATTGTAATGTCCTTTTCAGTTTCTAAAGGATGAATATGATAGTTTATGTTCTGGAGGAATAGTGCATAATATTAAAGTTTTCTCATTAGATCTAGAATCTGATGCTGTAGGCCAATTGACAGACCAAGAAAGATAATATTGATTAGCAAGAACTTTCTTAACATAATGATACCTGTCCCTGTCTAGCTTATATTTATTTAGTTATGGGATTAGTTAACAATACAATATGTTCTTATTGCAGAGAGCTGCAATCTTAAATACTTAAGTTTTATTTAGTAGCACTTTTGTCACACCCCCGGACAACCCGCCGCGCATTTATGCGCTAGGCGTTAAGCACATCACATACATCATCAATAAAAACATTCAACAAGCCACTTTATTTAAAAATAAATGGAGTTCACAAACAAACAGAAAAGGGACAATATGTCAGACATGGCTAGTCAAACAGTCACTGCCATGTCCACACAATATATTGTTCATACAAATATAAAATAAACAGAGAGTGGCTATCTTAACAACTTCCGCTAGTTTCCTCACCCGCGGCCTTCCTCCATGCTTTCTTCTTCGTTTCCTGGAACCCACATAACAGGTGGTACGGTGAGAGATCGAACTAACTCTCAGCGCGGGATTTAGTTCCAGCCCGGTGCTTTTACAAATCAATGCATTTAATTTCCCCAAATAACATAAAAAGAAGGTTTTTGAATTTTTCCCCATGTCCCTATCAATTCGGATATGCAAATCACTTTAAAATAACCAGTTTTTATTCCCGCCCCTTTTTAACTCATTTCAAAAGGTTTTAAAATTCCACACTCTGGGAATCCATGCCCGTACATGAAAACCCGGCGAATCGCCACGCAAGGACGACCCGATTATCACACTCTAGATGGGCCATTTCGGGGACCCATCCGGCGAACCGCCGCGAATTTGGCGACCCGTTCTGTTCTGTTCTGTTCTGTTCTGTTCTGTTCTGTCCTGTTCACACACTGGGCTGCCACACATGGACAGCCCGCTTTTCAAAAACACATGCAGAGCCGCCTCACACGGACGGCCCCAATTTAAAACGATTCATTCAAGTTCTCCATTCTCAAATTCACAATTCAATTCCTATCAATTCAATTTCATGCATCAAGAGTTCCTATCATGCAATTCTACACAAATTCAAACGATTGTTCGACATTCACAACATGCAGTTTATCCACCAGATTAAGAAAAAGGACTACTTACCTCAATCCATGCATTTTTTGTATTATTTGTAAAAAGACCAGGAACCCGCACCTGTTTGCGTAGTAAATTCTTGACCGATATCTACGTCTCTCAGTTCCTCGAAAGTCGAACCTAAGAAATAAACATATCTCTAATTAATAAGATTTGAGTTCACATATTCTTATTTTCTAAAATTTTATATTTATCATTATAACCCTAGATTATTAGTTCTAATTTTTAAACTTTGGTCACTGATTATTTTGATTCACACTTTATAACTCTTTTATAATTCAAATTAAATAAGCTATATAAGAATCCAGAACCTGTTAAGTTAGGAATCCAAAATCTTTGATCAAGGAAATATATATATTGTTTTCAAACTTCATTCCACAACTATTTTTAGATGTAGTTTAATGAAATAATAATTATAAACTATGAAAAGATGTTAAACATATAGGATAATTTAACTACATCTATTTAAACCAAGTCAAACTATTAATTTGAGATGATACATCCAGCAACCAAATCAAAGTGAACAAGTTTTCAGATGTATCACGAATCTGAAACGATATTCATTTAATATTTATTAAAATAATAATGAGTATCTATAATCAAAATAAATATATTTTTAGTTTATTATAGAAAGAATACAACTTAATAGTCAAGATTTTATCATTAAGAAAAATGAGATTTATGATTGAAACTCTATTACTTGAAATTTGCAGTTTAGGAAAGGTAGGCGCAGCAGTCACTGTTTTGGACGGTTCTCAGCAGTCGAGACTCCGATTGGGATGAATCCAGCGCTCACGGTTCCGTATCGTCGAGCACTACAACTCTCATGTTGATCTCTTCTCCAAAATACGGACGTATAGGCGGTGGTTCTCTTCGGAAGTTGGCTGGCCGGTTTGGGTCCAGCAGGGGTTTAGATCTGAAATGAGGGAAAAGGTGCTGCGGCTAGGGTTAGGGAAAAGAAGGGGGGTGGCTGTGGAGAGGCTTTATATAAGGTAGGGTTAGGTTTAGAAGATGATTTGTGATTTTTGGGCTTGAGTTTAGTGGACCAACATATTGTAAATTCGGATTTGAGACCATGACAGAATTTCGTTTTAATGTTTGTCTTCTAAGATTGAAATAACTGGAATTATAAGTTCGAAATTTGAAGAAAGTTAAAATGTAAGAGTTGTAAGTTTTTCTGTTACGGTTCTAACGCAATTAGTTTCACCTTAATCCTAATTTCCAGTGAGGAGAAAAGATAAAAATGATCGATAAAGGTCTGCAGTCTCCGAACTGAAATATTTACTGACTTTACAATTTTATGGAGAATCCTACTTTTGGAATTTAGGATAGTCTTCTACACGAAAGTTGTAGATCATGAAGTTATATTTTCAGGTATTAAATTTCATTCCAATCCGAATTGATATGAGTGATCTGTGATTGAAATACTAACAGTTGTCCATCTGAAAATTACAACTGAAGCTAAATTCGAGAGGTTATCGAAAAGAAGTAACTCAAATCG
The DNA here is from genome assembly GCF_964058835.1 of Carex rostrata. Taxonomy (NCBI): domain Eukaryota; kingdom Viridiplantae; phylum Streptophyta; class Magnoliopsida; order Poales; family Cyperaceae; genus Carex; species Carex rostrata. The sequence continues at coordinate 8,003,723 of NC_135925.1, forward strand.
AGGTTTTAAATAAGGATTTGATTTGTATTTATTTCATAATTGCTGAGACCCGCTAAAGAATATATTTATTTTAAAAATTAAATGGGATATTATTTGAATTTTTGTGAGAGTTCCTACAATATTTTCTATATGGACAATCACACGTGTGATCCTAACTCAAGACGTGTATATAATTATTATTTGTTCCTAAATTTATCGGTATAAAAATAATACTCGATGTAACGGAATATTACATCCTTTCCCCCTTAAAAAGAATTTTGTCCTCAAAATTCAAACACTAATCGTAATTACTTTTATTGACTGTGACTAAATGCTACATTCCTCCCCTCTTTAGAAATGAATTTTGTCCTCAAAATTCAAATATAACATCATAAATATTTTCACTACGCTTTTGCTGCGCCACTCTAATTAAACTCATGTTGGTGAAATTCTGATGTTGTTACTCTGGTGTGGTTACTCCTGTTAGTGGTCCTTAGCCTCATGTTTCCTTGATTCGGAATTATGTTGCTTTGAGGAGGCTTGTATGGACATTCTCTAGCGAAATGTCCTGATTTGAGACATATGTGACACAATCCATTGGCGTAGTTGCATTGCTCTTTTAAGTGAGGTTTATGGCAATGGTTGCACCAAGGTTTCTCGTTGGGGTAGAAGTTGGTTCTCAAGCCGATGTTATTACACCGAATTGGAGTTGACCTTGGAGTATCCTCCGTCCTTAGTCTAATATTTCTAACACCGTTCAGTTGACTAAAGTGTGTCTCATAGGAATCTGCTGTAGTAGCCCGCAGCATGAGATCAGGCAACTTGTCTATTCCTGGTATGTCGATCAATTGGGCAAGGCGAGGGTTTAGACCACCAAGGTATTGTTGCCTCAAGCGGAATTCATCTTGGACAATGTCAGGAGCGTACCTCATTAGGTTTTCGAATTTGGAATTGTATTCCGTCACACGATCGATTCCCTGCTTAAGACTAGTGAACTTCTGGCGAAGTAGTTCTCGTGACCTTATATCCATATACCTTCCTTCAAATAGTCTCTCAAACTCTACCCAATTCACGGGTCCTATGGTCCGACGCTTCGCTTCTTGCCACCAGAATCGAGCGGGTCCTTCAAAAAGTTGGGTGGCTAGTTCCACTCTATTTTCCTCTGGGGCCCGAAGAATTTGGAATTTGTCCTTGATATTGGTGATCCAATTTTCGGCCACTGCAAAATCCCCTGTCCCATCGAACGTTGGGGGATGAAGAGAATTGAATGAGCGGTAGAGATGAAAGAATGGGTCTACTTCTCGATGTCTTCTCTGTTCTGATTCCATGGCAATTCGAGCGACTCTCTCAAGACCTTGTAAGAGGGTCTGCAAGTGATTGGCTTCAGCTTGGGCATCGATAGTGGGTGGGACGGTTTCTCTATTGTTAGCATTGATTCTGGTTCTGAGGCGTCCCCTCACCATTTCTATAGTTTTATAAGATAAGATTGATTATTTATAATTGTTTTATAAAAATAAATTAACAAAAGAACTTAATATCCAAAGATGTCAATATTGTATGTAGAAAAAAAAAAAAAAAAAAATGGATCATATAGGAAAATAGCATATACATACAAATTACAAAATTTTCTATATGTCACGCTAATTTTTTTTTTTTTGAATATATAACAAAATAATAAAAATAAGATATCTCAGTACGTTTATGATCAATCAAGAATTTATTCCAATTATTCCATCTATTATTGATTAAAATTGTAAATTGCACAATGACCGAGTAATATTAGCTTAAAAGCAAGTTTATCTCAGTAATATTCTAAAGCAATGAGTTAAAAATTAAATTGTAAATATTTTTTTATAGAAGCTTTAACTTTAAAATTTATAGTCTTTTGCATGCCAAAAGTTGATATTGCATTTTTATTTTTTTTATTTTTTATTTTTTGGACTGTACAAGTACCATAGTGTTTATCATAATCTACACTACATTCAAAGTGTGTATTAAATATTAATGCAAAACGGGGGAATTTTATTAAAAAGATTTGACCCACCAATGTCCGAAATTCCATTTGTTCGGTAATAAACTTAATATGTTTTGTTTTCTTTCTTTAATGATCAAGTAGCTCAAGAATTAAGAATTTAATGCGCCTCACGAAAAAAAAATGATGAGAACAAAAGAACATATATAGTAACTAGTTAACAATTAGATTGGGAATTATTTATTTCCCATATTATATACGGTGATGAAAGTAAAAGAAAAATATCTTGGGCCATAATTAATCAAATTAATTAAATTTCTTACATGATCACTAAATTAAAGTCTAATTTTAACCTGAAAATTTGATCTAAAAAGTCAAGTATATTTACACTAATATTAGTATATTAATGACAAGTCAAATCAAATCATTAACCCGATATTTAGTGGAATACTTTAATAAATTTAGACCTATTCAATTCAGAATTTCTTATTAACTTTAGTCGCTAAATAGTACGCTTAATATATATGGTCAGATGTTAAATCAATTATGGATTTCTAAAGACGAGACCTTAATGCGCACTCACTCAGCGGTTAATTATTGATATTGTATGTGCTGGTTCTGATACCAACTAAGTTGTCACACCCCCGGACAACCCGCCGCGCATTTATGCGCTAGGCGTTAAGCACATCACATACATCATCAATAAAAACATTCAACAAGCCACTTTATTTAAAAATAAATGGAGTTCACAAACAAACAGAAAAGGGACAATATGTCAGACATGGCTAGTCAAACAGTCACTGCCATGTCCACACAATATATTGTTCATACAAATATAAAATAAACAGAGAGTGGCTATCTTAACAACTTCCGCTAGTTTCCTCACCCGCGGCCTTCCTCCATGCTTTCTTCTTCGTTTCCTGGAACCCACATAACAGGTGGTACGGTGAGAGATCGAACTAACTCTCAGCGCGGGATTTAGTTCCAGCCCGGTGCTTTTACAAATCAATGCATTTAATTTCCCCAAATAACATAAAAAGAAGGTTTTTGAATTTTTCCCCATGTCCCTATCAATTCGGATATGCAAATCACTTTAAAATAACCAGTTTTTATTCCCGCCCCTTTTTAACTCATTTCAAAAGGTTTTAAAATTCCACACTCTGGGAATCCATGCCCGTACATGAAAACCCGGCGAATCGCCACGCAAGGACGACCCGATTATCACACTCTAGATGGGCCATTTCGGGGACCCATCCGGCGAACCGCCGCGAATTTGGCGACCCGTTCTGTTCTGTTCTGTTCTGTTCTGTTCTGTTCTGTCCTGTTCACACACTGGGCTGCCACACATGGACAGCCCGCTTTTCAAAAACACATGCAGAGCCGCCTCACACGGACGGCCCCAATTTAAAACGATTCATTCAAGTTCCCCATTCTCAAATTCACAATTCAATTTCTATCAATTCAATTTCATGCATCAAGAGTTCCTATCATGCAATTCTACACAAATTCAAACGATTGTTCGACATTCACAACATGCAGTTTATCCACCAGATTAAGAAAAAGGACTACTTACCTCAATCCATGCATTTTTTGTATTATTTGTAAAAAGACCAGGAACCCGCACCTGTTTGCGTAGTAAATTCTTGACCGATATCTACGTCTCTCAGTTCCTCGAAAGTCGAACCTAAGAAATAAACATATCTCTAATTAATAAGATTTGAGTTCACATATTCTTATTTTCTAAAATTTTATATTTATCATTATAACCCTAGATTATTAGTTCTAATTTTTAAACTTTGGTCACTGATTATTTTGATTCACACTTTATAACTCTTTTATAATTCAAATTAAATAAGCTATATAAGAATCCAGAACCTGTTAAGTTAGGAATCCAAAATCTTTGATCAAGGAAATATATATATTGTTTTCAAACTTCATTCCACAACTATTTTTAGATGTAGTTTAATGAAATAATAATTATAAACTATGAAAAGATGTTAAACATATAGGATAATTTAACTACATCTATTTAAACCAAGTCAAACTATTAATTTGAGATGATACATCCAGCAACCAAATCAAAGTGAACAAGTTTTCAGATGTATCACGAATCTGAAACGATATTCATTTAATATTTATTAAAATAATAATGAGTATCTATAATCAAAATAAATATATTTTTAGTTTATTATAGAAAGAATACAACTTAATAGTCAAGATTTTATCATTAAGAAAAATGAGATTTATGATTGAAACTCTATTACTTGAAATTTGCAGTTTAGGAAAGGTAGGCGCAGCAGTCACTGTTTTGGACGGTTCTCAGCAGTCGAGACTCCGATTGGGATGAATCCAGCGCTCACGGTTCCGTATCGTCGAGCACTACAACTCTCATGTTGATCTCTTCTCCAAAATACGGACGTATAGGCGGTGGTTCTCTTCGGAAGTTGGCTGGCCGGTTTGGGTCCAGCAGGGGTTTAGATCTGAAATGAGGGAAAAGGTGCTGCGGCTAGGGTTAGGGAAAAGAAGGGGGGTGGCTGTGGAGAGGCTTTATATAAGGTAGGGTTAGGTTTAGAAGATGATTTGTGATTTTTGGGCTTGAGTTTAGTGGACCAACATATTGTAAATTCGGATTTGAGACCATGACAGAATTTCGTTTTAATGTTTGTCTTCTAAGATTGAAATAACTGGAATTATAAGTTCGAAATTTGAAGAAAGTTAAAATGTAAGAGTTGTAAGTTTTTCTGTTACGGTTCTAACGCAATTAGTTTCACCTTAATCCTAATTTCCAGTGAGGAGAAAAGATAAAAATGATCGATAAAGGTCTGCAGTCTCCGAACTGAAATATTTACTGACTTTACAATTTTATGGAGAATCCTACTTTTGGAATTTAGGATAGTCTTCTACACGAAAGTTGTAGATCATGAAGTTATATTTTCAGGTATTAAATTTCATTCCAATCCGAATTGATATGAGTGATCTGTGATTGAAATACTAACAGTTGTCCATCTGAAAATTACAACTGAAGCTAAATTCGAGAGGTTATCGAAAAGAAGTAACTCAAATCGAGGTTTTAAATAAGGATTTGATTTGTATTTATTTCATAATTGCTGAGACCCGCTAAAGAATATATTTATTTTAAAAATTAAATGGGATATTATTTGAATTTTTGTGAGAGTTCCTACAATATTTTCTATATGGACAATCACACGTGTGATCCTAACTCAAGACGTGTATATAATTATTATTTGTTCCTAAATTTATCGGTATAAAAATAATACTCGATGTAACGGAATATTACAACTTTTATACTGAAATACCATATCTTTGTATTTAAAAAACTTAATTAGTTGTTTTATTAAGTTATATGGAAAAATTAATATCTTAGTTTTAATAACATTTAGTGACTCATAAAAAAAAATCTCAGATCGTACAAAGTTTTATATACATTATATCTAAATGATAATAATATATTTATATTTCTTTCTTTCAAATATAATTAACATGGACATTCAGTTTTTATAGTTGTCAAATAAATTTGGTTGTTAATATGTGCCTCCCTGTTTCGAAAATGGAACAGACTTCTATTCACAATTGATTTATTTGTTCTTTACTATTGTTGGAGAACATATATATAATTTATCTAAGCAATTTTAGCCATCATAATTAATCCAAATATTTGATTCTTAATATTTACTAAACCTTCAAATTAAGAAGTACCTTAATTTCTACAAGAAGATCAATAATTTACACGTATCAGTCAAAGATAAAGGTTGACAATGGATCTTCCAACTTTGTTTGGAAGTACTGATAAAAAAAATGTTTGGAAAGTGAAAGCAATTTGGACTTTTCAAGAAACTGATAAAAGTTTTATGCAAGCAATGACATCATTTTCAAATATAAAGAGTTGTTAAAACTTCCCAGTTTTTTAGTCATCATCAATACTTTTACACATCAGATATAATTTCTCTTTTTATTGCTGACTCTTGCATTTTTTTTCTTCTTATTTAAAAAGTTATGTGTTTGATGTGTCTAAGATATAATATTATTTTGACAGTTATATATTTTATTTCTCTATTGAATTACTGCGTTGTTAATTAATCATGTTGTTTATCAGTTTATATGTCTTTAATATTTTGAAAGAAATATTTATTTGCGCTTAAAATTTTCTAAATGCAAAATATTTTTATGATTATGAAAATTAAATCCTTTTCAACACAACATAATTATCATGTTTGGTTTTTTAGAGTTTTTAATTTTTCTTTCGCATCATGGATTTAGGAAATCTGAAACCAAGAATTCTAATCAAATTCAATAATTCTACAGAACAGATATTGGAGATTAATGATATACAGTTTTCTTTATTTAAATTTTTTTAAGTGCGTGTTAGTATTTATTTATTTAATAATTTCTACGTACCAATAAAAAATTAAATTTATGGAAAACCTCAGTGATTCATACACACTTTGGCGTCTTTTTTTTACATCTATTATTTAAAATTAAAATTGAGAATTTTTTTAATCTTGAATTGACTCTGAATTTAATTTAAATATTTCATTCGATTTGATAAATTGTTAGTATACATCAAACTGGCCCCTGCTTGCCTACGGGCTTTTCTTAAAAAAAATAAAAAAAATTAGGCCCCTGCTATCAAAGTTCTTGGGCTTCGTCATTGGGTTGGGCTATTCCATTAAAATATTATGAAATATGAACATGACATGCCTCGCGATATATTAAGGGGAAATTTCATCGATATCCCTCAAAAGTTTCAATATTACATATTTATCTCTCCAAAATCAATAATTACATATTTATCTTTGAAAAATCATACAAACAAATGTTTTAAAACATATAAATATGTAATTACTGATTTTGAAGGGATAAATACGTAATATTGAAACTTTTGAGGGATATATATGAAATTCCCCCATATATTGGACTAGCATGGGTTGATCTAAATTTGAAATATAATCACGAATATGATGCGGTCCCTTGGCTAATATCCACACGAATCACATTTGTTCAAATTTATTTTTGAAAACATATTTCTCTTGTATACCGTGTTCTTCAAAACATGTGTTTTCATGAAATAAACTTAATATGCAAAATATTATACCTTTGTATCATCAGAATCATTCTAAAATCCATGCAACATAATTTAGAAATAGCCCAAGATATGCACAACAATGGCCAACTAATTATACTTGTAATGAAATAATTCAGGAAGTATTACTATGACACACTATATGCTATCTATATGAGTCATGCTTTAGTATAAAATAAAGTTTTATAAAATAAATTGTAAGGTATATATAAGAAATTATAAAGCCTTAAGACATTTCACTATATGTATAAATTAAGTATCATATGTGCTTAAACTAGTTAGACCCTATGAAATGGAACTTTAGAACAACATAAATTGCTAGTATAAGTATAACTAATCATAAAATGTTTGTTAAGCTATAGGTAGAATAGTGAGAGAAAAGATGAATTGTGGAATTGAGAACGAGCACTCTTCTATTCTTATAATTCCAATTTGGGTTCGGCTATAGTTGGTAGGGGTGATGACTGGTACTTATAAAAACCTTCTAACTAAACCAATTCCATCAAAATCTTGTTTGACCAAGTAACCAAAATTATTTTTTGGTCCAATTAGGTGATAACCCAAATATGCACATGTGAAAATAGCCACACATACACAAACATACTACCAAAAAAGCTTATTTTTTTAGATAAAAAATTAATTTTTTTTACTATAATTTTTTTATGCCTTTATAGGTGGCTGTGGGGCCTGTGTTGTTCTTCTATCAAAATACGACCCAGCAACAGATGAGGTGATCGACTTGTCAGCAAGCTCCTGCCTAACCCTTCTGGGCAGTATAAACCACTCTTCGGTAACAACAACAGAGGGTCTTGGTAACATCAAAGATGGTTACCATGCTATCCACCAAAGGATTGCCGGGTTTCATGCTTCGCAATGTGGGTTTTGCACCCCTGGCATGTCCATGTCTCTTTTCTCCTCCCTCGTCAATGCCGACAAAGATGCTAGTAGGCCGGACCCTCCAAATGGGTTCTCTAAAATCACTGTTTCCGAAGCCGAGAAGGCTATTTCTGGCAATCTCTGCCGATGCACCGGTTACCGGCCCTTAGTAGATGCTTGTAAGAGCTTTGCAGCTGATATTGACTTGGAAGATTTGGGGTTGAATACCTTTTGGAAGAAAGGGAACAAAGTTGAATGTGCAAGAAGCTTGCCAAATTACTCAATTGGGGGAGTGTGCACATTTCCTGATTTCCTAAAAGCTGAGATTAAATCAACATTAAGTACTTCAAATAGCCAGGAGTCTGAAATAATAGAATATGGTTGGCACCGACCGAAAAGTATTGAACATTTGCATGCGCTTTTTAGTTCAGATTTGTTTAGTGCAAACAATGTCAAGCTTGTTGTAGGGAATACAAGCAGTGGTGTGTACAAAGATCAAGATTTGCATGAAAAATTTATTGATCTACGTGGTATCCCAGAGCTTTCAATAATTAAGAGGGGTAATGATGGAGTAGAATTGGGTTCAGCAGTGACCATTTCGAAAGCAATTGAAGTCTTAAGGGAAGATAAAGTTTCTACTTTGGTTTTTAATAAGATTTCAAATCATATGAACAAAGTGGCATCCCCATTTGTCCGAAACATAGCAAGTGTAGGAGGGAATCTAATTTTAGCACAAAGAAAACAATTCGAGTCAGACATTGCAACCATTCTGCTTGCTGCCAGCTCAAATGTTTCTATCCAGCAGGGATCAGAAAAGGTTACTCTTACACTAGAGGAATTCCTGGAGAGACCTCCATGTGATTATAGAACACTTCTTTTGAGCATCTTTATCCCTTCTTGGGCTTCATCCAACACTATCCGTTTTGAAACATACCGGGCATCTCCTCGCCCTCTTGGTAATGCTGTTTCTTATGTTAACTCTGCTTTTCTGGCGCAAACTATAATTGATGAAAAAACAGGAGATGTTGTGGTGGATAACATACAACTGGCTTTTGGTGCCTATGGCACTCAGCATGCAATTAGAGCAAAGAAGGTTGAGGATTTTCTCAAGGGTAAAATTGTCACTGCATCAGTTTTACTAGAAGCAATAAGGTTACTCAGAGAAGTGATTGTACCAACAAATAGCACAGCTCATCCTGAGTATAGAGTCAGCTTGGTTGTTGGTTTTCTGTTCAAGTTTCTTTATCCCATTGCCAATTCCTTCTTTGATCCTGAAAAACTTATTCCTGTTGAATACCAAAATGGTGAGTCACACATGGAATCCAAAAATGATGATGACATTTCTATCTCTTCGCGGCAAGAATTATTGGTAAATTCAGAGTTTAGCCCAGTTGGTGAGCCAATTAAGAAAGCTGGAGCAGAGCTTCAAGCTTCAGGTATGCTTTTCACTGGTAGTAATTAGATGCAAAATTCACTGGTAGTAAATTAGAATCGATTACCAATTACAGTTTTTTTTAAGGTTAGTGGCTTTAATTACCTATTACCGTTGATATAAACCTATGAAAATTGGGCCTTTTCTGACAGGGGAAGCGGTCTATGTGGATGATATCCCTACTCCAAAGGACTGCCTTCATGGAGCATTCATTTACAGCTCAAAGCCTCTAGCTCATGTAAAGGGAATTAATTTCAAATCTTCTCTGGCATCAACTAAAGTTGTCTCGGTTGTTTCTGCCAAAGACATCCCAAAAGGAGGAGAAAATATTGGTCTTGGATGGTTATTTGGAACTGAGCCAATATTTGCAGATTCTCTTGCTGAATATGCCGGTCAACCGCTTAGTCTTGTGGTACATACATTACTTCATAATTTTTAACAAGATCAGTTTAAATTTTTCATTCATCTATATAAAAAAATAACACTCCTATAGATTGCAGAAACACAGAGATTTGCCAACATGGCAGCCAAACAAGCAGTAATCGAATATTCCACGGATAATTTGGGGCCACCAATTTTGTCTATTGAAGATGCCATTGAGCAGAACAGCTACTTCGAAATTCCTCCAATGTTCTATCCCAAACAAATTGGCAACTTCTCCAAAGGAATGGCTGAAGCCGACCAAAAAATTGAATCTGCTGAGGTACTTCTTAGGCTATAATCAAAGAGATAATCATTTATCCCATTCGCAAGGAAATTAATTGACACTCCCTATCAACATTTAATAGAGAAAAATCTTCCTTTACCATATTGATTTTATATTTTGTCCCAGCTAGTTTATTCATACATACAGTACAGCTAAGTATGCAAGAATAGGATTATAACAATGAAAACCGTCCCGTTTCTCTACTTAAAAACTTCATAAACTAAAACAAAAAATATTAATTAACTACTACATGAGACTAAATTTTATATGCATCTTCTTTCAGGTTAAACTAGCTTCACAGTACTACTTTTACATGGAGCCGCAAGTAGTACTAGCTGTTCCTGATGAGGATAACTGCATGACAGTTTATGCAGCAACTCAATGGCCTGAAGTTACTCAAGGTCAGATTGCGAAGGCTCTTGGCATTCCATTCCACAATGTGCGTGTTATTACTAGAAGAATCGGAGGAAGTTTTGGTGCAAAGGCTTTTAGGGCTATGCCTGTGAGTCTTCTGAACCCAAAACTAACTATGATTGTTTATATGTATTTCTGAAGTTCATTCAGATCTTGTGCTTCAAGAAAATGAAACAGGTTATGTTGATCTAGATACCATTTTGGTCTCACTCACTAGATCCAACAACATTGGGACTGTGGCCGCCACGCTGCTAATTGTTGTTGTGGGTCATATATTTTATTTGACCATGCTTGCAAATCATAACATAATTTAAAGTCCCACGCTACGGCTCTATATTCGAGTTTTTAAATTCTAACGGTCGATCCGAACCGTTCATCTTGTTCTCCATATTAATATGCGTTTGAAGACCAAATTTTACAATTTTTGAAATTTTTTTACTATTTTTTTAGATTTATTGAAAATCACTATTTTTGGATGGTCCAGAATTTTCAGATCAAGTGATTTTCTAAATATCTAAAAAAATAGTAAAAAAATTTCAAAAATTGAAAAATTTGGTCTTCAAACGCATATTAATATGGAGAACAAGATGAACGGTTCGGATCGACCGTTAGAGTTTAAAAACTCTAATATAGAGCCGTAGCACGGTAACAACCTGTGATATGCATAGTACCATAGACTCACTCTTTTTAATTGTTAATTCAACCTTTACAAGACCAACTTCCTCTGTGGCTGATTGTTGTGCTGAAGCATACAATTTCCTACGGAAATGTTCGTTTATAATTTTGTATATAAAATTAACTAAATAATTACATTTGTTATATTCTAGGTCATCACTGCATGTGCTGTTGCAGCACACAAGCTTCGACGTCCTGTCAAGATTTACCTTGAACGCCAAACTGACATGATAATGATAGGAGGCCGACATCCAACCAAGGCATACTATACCGTGGGTTTCAAGTCAGATGGAAAAATCACAGCCTTGCACCTTGACTTGAGAGTAAATGCTGGCATATCTGGAGACTGTAGCCCTGCTGTACCGGATGCTATGATAGGGGCCATGAACAAATACAACTGGGGTAACCTGTCCTTCGACATAAAGTTGTGCAAGACAAACAACACATCTAAGTCTGTCATGCGGGCCCCAGGTAATGTGCAGGGCTCATTCATTGCTGAAGCAATAATAGAACATGTTGCTTCCGAACTTGGGCTGGATACTAATGCGGTTAGGAGAAAGAATCTTCATGATCATGAGAGCCTTAAATTTTTCTTTGAAAATAGTGCTGGAGATGCCCTCACATATACACTACCATCACTTTTTGATCAATTGGCCTCCACTCCAAGCTATGAAACGCGTGCAGAGATGATAAAAAAATTTAATAGTGTAAACAAATGGAAGAAACGGGGTATTTCTTGTGTGCCAATTTCATACAAAGTGAATACAAAACAAGCCCCAGGGAGAGTATCTGTGCTTAATGATGGATCAATAGTTGTGGAAGTGGGAGGAATTGAGATGGGACAAGGTCTATGGACGAAAGTAAAACAAATGACAGCATTCGGTCTGAAGGAATTGTTGGAGGAAAATGAGGATCTTTTAGAAAAAGTGCGTGTTGTTCAGGCAGATAGTTTGACTTTGATCCAGGGAGGGATCACTGGTGGGAGCACAACATCAGAGAGCAGCTGTGAGGCAGTTCGGATTGCTTGTAATATGCTTGTTGAAAGGTTGAAACCCCTGAAGGATAAAACAAAACAGGAGAGGGGTGTGGTTTCATGGGAAGCGTTGATTGGTCTGGTTAGTTTTATTTGTTCTTATTTACTTGTGGTTTGTTTACACCTCAGCTTATCTAGTTATTTAATATTTAATTGTGCAAATTATAAACAGACTTTATCTAATTATTTCATAAGTTACAGTTTTACTTGTATCTTTTCATCAAACGTTCAGTATGCACAAAACCTTATTGTTTTATAGTTGTACCATAGGATATATAAGGCTTTTTAGTAGCATTATATTAACTCAAAAGTTCATTGCATTATTTAATTGCAGGCTTCTGCACAAAATGTGAACCTATCGGCTAGTTCGTTCTGGATTCCTGAACAATCTACCTCCAACTACATAAACTATGGAGCTGCCATTAGTGAGGTGTGGCCTTTTTTTCCTTTCCCTTCTTCAATCGTAGTACTAGTACCCAAGCTTTCTTTTGACATACTGACATGGTGGTGCTGACATAATTTCAGTAAATACTAGTGTGTTATTATTACTTTTTTATTTTTATTTTTTGAATTTTTTTAATGTTTAGTGTACCATATCTATGAGCATTTGTATGTTAATGCCTGTTCTATCTATTTAAAAACTATATTAATTTGACATCTTCTAAGAATTTTTTTGGCAATTATAGGTTGAGATTGATGTTCTCACTGGAGCTACCAAAATACTAAGAAGTGACCTTGCATATGACTGTGGCAAGAGTCTGAATCCTGCCGTGGACTTAGGCCAGGTTTGCTATCTTGTGTCTTAATGTCGATAAACTTTCTCCAAAGATAAGGATGGTTCATTATTTGCTCACTGTCCAATCGTTCAAAAATAATTATTGGAAGAAAGAACAATTTTAATAAAGAGGCTTGGCAGGGCTAGTACCTGGGACAGGGAACCTAACTTTGTTGAATGCTTACTGGCAGTTGCCCCTAAAAGCTTAAGATTAGTAGGAAGGCTTTAAATTTAAAAATTGAACTATTTATTGGATTATTGGCATTTGTTTCTTTTTTAACAACTTAAAAGCAAGTTAAGCTGCATCCTTAATTTCTCCCTGCCTCTCTCACGCAGGTGGAAGGTGGTTTTATTCACGGTGTTGGCTTCTTTCTGTATGAGGAGTTCTTGACAAATTCTGACGGATTGGCAGTGAATGATAGCACATGGAATTACAAAATACCAACAGTAGACACTATCCCCAAGGAGTTCAATGTAGAATTTATAAACAGCCCTCACAACACAAACCGTGTGCTCTCATCAAAAGGTGTACTCTCCCTTCTTTAATCATTTAATTAGATTTGGATGACTTAAGTTCATTTGAAAAGCCATATTCAACTGTTTTTCTTTAACTATTGTTTGTAGCATCTGGGGAACCACCGTTACTTCTTGCATCATCAGTTCATTGTGCATTGAGAGAAGCAATTAGAGCAGCAAGATTAGAGTTTTCTACCTTTGACAGATTGACAGGCTCTCCTGTGACCTTCCCGATGGATGTTCCCACAACTATGCCAACGGTGAAAGAATTGTGTGGTCTGGATATTGTCGAGAAGTACTTGGAAAACTGGGTATAACTATTGTTACACAGATATTTTGTACATGCTGTCGTATTGTATTGTATTGATGTTGAAAATAAAGAAGAAACATAGAAGAATTGATCTCAGACACTCATCATAAATCAAGAGGTCAAGAATAAAGAAAATAGGAAATAGGCTTTTATAGAAATAAAATAAACGATAACGTGTACCGTATAGACATAAATAGCAAAATAGTACAAACGGTAACTTAGATAGAATTTTAGTATAAATAGATGTAGGAACTGTTGTAATAAATATAACATATATATTCCATAAATATAATCTCCTCAGAAATCATAAAATCAACATGGTATCAGAGCTACAGGCTCGATTCTGATAATATCCAATAATCCGACAAAGCTCCAAGCTTCCGATAATCCCTCAATCATACTCATAAGCAGAAATTCTCCACAAGCAGTGCACAAATGGATCAATGGGGGCAGCAATCTTACGAGGCTACCAACCCATCGAAACTCACTTCGCAATTGCTAAATGGTACGAATTATATATCATGGGCCAAATCAGTCTCTATTACCCTTAGTGGTAGGGACAAAATTGATTTCATCACAGGAGATAAGGCAAAACCAAAACCGTTAGACCCAAATAAACCAACTGAGGCCGAAAAACTAATAATCCGAAAATGGCAAAAAGAAGACCATACAGTTATGTCTCTGTTATACGGGTCCATGGAGCAACAAGTCATTGACTTGTTTCTCCAAGATTGTAACACCTCACAAGAACTATGGGAAGAAATTCGGGCTTTTTACGGGCAACAACAAAATCATTCTCATGTTTATCGCCTCCATCTAGAAATTCAACAAGGAAAAAAAGGAATCAGAACCCATATGGAATACCTAGCTTCTCACAAAAAGAAATACGATGAACTCAACGTTTATAGACCATTCACAACAAATGCTAAAGAACTCAAAAAATGAAAAGAGGAGGATCAAATCTTTTCATACCTCACCGGCCTTAATTCAAGCTACGAGGTCATTCGGTCACAAATCATTCGAGCACCCGAGCTCCCTACCTTCTCCGAGGTAGTCAACCAAATTCAGCGTGAGGATTCACTTCGGGAGGCTATGGGGGGTCCACAAGCCAGCCATGGCGAGGGACACGACCCCCACGGCCACGCCGTAAGATTTCCCCAAAATCACCGAAACCCTAGTTCTCAAAATCATCAAAATTGGTCGAATTCAAGAGGTGAGAAGTGCTCTCATTGCAAGAAGGAGGGTCACAAGGCCGAGAAGTGTTATTTTCTTCATCCAAACCTTCGGCCGAAGTGGTGGACGGAGATGGATTTGAAGAGAGGCGAAGGAGGAGGTTGGAACGAAGAGAAAAAGAAAGAGAAAGAAGGAGGCTTGCGTGGGGGCTTCTCTGCCTCAACCGAAATACCACATTTAATTAAACCAAATGAAAACCCATTGTTTAATAAACCAAATGATTTGAGTGAACCGGGTTCAAGCAAGCAAGGAGCTGGCGGGTCAAGCGGGTCAGGGGATCAAATGCAGCAGATTCTTCAACAATTATCCGCGTTGCTTGCTCAAAATTCGGCTAGCTCATGTGGTATTGTATCTCACTCAAATAATTTTAATTTATTTAACCAAATAATTGTTGATAGTGGTGCAACCGATCACATGTTTGGAAATGAAAATTTCCTTGAAAATTTGACAATACCAAAAAATGACCAATATGTGACCGTAGCAAATGGTATGAAAGAAAAAATCAATTGTTTAGGGGAAATTATTTTGAGCAACAAAAAAATTAGTAACGTGTTATTTTTAAAAACATTTCCTATAAATTTACTTTCGGTTAAAAAATTAACACGAGAATTTAACTGTAATGTAATATTCTCGTATAAAAATGTAATATTTCAGGACCGGGTAACCGGGGACAAGATTGGTGAAGGATTTCTTAGAAATGAACATTATCTTTTGGACTTAGAAAAATTAAAATTTTGTGCTTCCGCAAGCTCAATTAATTATGATAGATGGCACAAGAGACTTGGGCATTCCTCCAACAAGATCTTAAATAGTGTTTTAAAATTTTCAAATTCTAGTTGTATTAATTGTGATATATATAAGTTGGCAAAACAAACGAGACTTCCCTTTTCACTTTCCACTAGTAGAAGTGAAGCCTCGTTTGATTTAGTCCACTCCGATGTATGGGGTCCGGCCCCAATTAATTCGTATAATGGATTTAAGTATTTTGTGATATTTATTGATGATTTTTCTAAAGCTATATGGTTGTATTTACTTAAATCAAAAGATGAGGTTTTTTGTGTTTTAGAGAATTTCTATGTTTTATAGAAACTCAATTCAACGCTAAACTTAAAATTTTTAGGTCGGATAATGGAACGGAATTTGTAAATAAAAATTTTACTAGTCCTTTTAAAGAAAAAAGAATTATACATCAAACAACTTGCATAAACACTCCCGAACAAAATGGAGTGTCGGAAAGAAAAAATAGACATTTATTAGAAATAACACGTGCATTACTATTTCAAAATAATGTTCCAAAAATATATTGGTCGGATGCCATCCTTTGTGCTACACATCTAATTAATAGATTACCTAGTGTTACTTTAGAAAATAAGAGTCCAACCGAAATTCTTTACCAACAAAAAAAGAATCTAGATCATTTAAGAGTTTTTGGTTGTGTATGTTTTGTTCACATTAAAAGAGAAGACAAGTTTGATTTTATGTCAACAAAAGCTATTTTTTTAGGGTATTCACCATATAAAAAAGGCTATAAGTGCTATGACCCAATTAATAAAAAAAGTATTTATATCTAGAGATGTGATATTTTGTGAAGATGAACCATATTTTAAAAAGAGTGAGATTAATGATAAACCACTTAAAAATGATCAAGTTAGACCAATAGCACCTCTCTTAGATGATTTAGATTTCATACCAAATGAGGACTACGAAAATGAATCAAATAATCATGAAGAAGCAATAAATAATAATAATAACAATAATGAGGAGGAAGAAAATAATAACAATAATAGTGAGGAAGAAGAAACTACAATGACAAGAAAATCCTCAAGAATAACTCAACCATCTACTAGACTTAGGGATTTTGTAACCTATACGGTACAATATCCGATAGAAGAATTTGTATCATACAAAAATATTTCTTCCGAATACAATGCATTTCTTACTTCTATTGAAAAAGAAATTGAGCCAAATAATTACCAAGAAGCAATGACAAACCCGGTATGGTGCAAGGCCATGGAAGAAGAATTAAAAGCCCTTGAGAAAAATGAAACTTGGGTAATTGTTCCATTACCAGAAAATAAAAAACCCGTTGGATGCAAATGGGTATATAAAACCAAGTTCAATAGTGATGGTTCCATAGAATGGTATAAAGCAAGATTAGTGGCCAAAGGATATACTCAAATCTATGGTATAGATTATAACGAAACCTTTGCACCGGTAGCAAAAATGAATACCGTTAGAATTTTATTTTCTATTGCGGTAAACAATGATTGGAACCTATACCAAATGGATGTAAAAAATGTTTTTCTTCAAGGAACACTTGAAGAGGAGGTGTACATGACACTACCACCCGGCCATAAAATGAAAAACAATTCTAATATAATTTGTAGGTTAAACAAATCAATCTACGGATTGAAGCAATCTCCTCGAGCATGGTATGACAAACTTAGCTCATATTTAAATTCATGTAATTTTAAGATAAGTAGTGCCGACCACTCCTTATTTACCAAAAATGAAGGAAAAAATATAACCCTTGTGTTGGTATATGTAGATGACCTAATAATTACTGGAAATAATTTAGAGGAAATTAGAAAAATCAAATCCCGACTAAAAGAAAAATTTGACATTAAAGATCAAGGATACTTAAAATATTTTTTAGGAATAGAAGTAGCATTTTCGGATAAAGGCCTCTTCATTTCACAACGTAAATATACTTTAGACTTGCTAAAAGAAACCGGTAAACTAGGTTGCAAACCGGTCTCTACACCAATTGATACAAAATATAAATTAAATACCGAGGATGGTGAACCATTAGAAGACATAAACCAATTTCAAAGACTTGTAGGAAAATTAATTTATCTCACAGTAACACGTCCGGATATTTCATTTTCCGTAAGTCAAATTAGTAAATTTATGCATTCACCAAGAACGCCTCATTTGGAGGCCGTAAATAGAATATTGAGATATTTAAAAAGAAATCCCGGAAAAGGCATAAAAATGAAAAAAAATAATTCTAATGAAATATGTGGCTATTCCGATGCAGATTGGGCCGGTAGCTTTGATAGAAAATCCACCACCGGCTTTTGCACATTTGTAGGCGAAAATCTAGTCACATGGAAAAGTAAGAAACAAAATGTCGTGGCTCGATCTAGCGCGGAGGCGGAGTACCGAGCCATGGCATCCACCGCGAGTGAACTAATATGGATCAAACAACTACTTAGAGATATGAGCATCAAATTTGATCAACCTATGAAGATGTATTGCGACAATAATTCCGCTCGACATATTGCATCAAATCCGGTGTTTCATGAAAGAACAAAACACATAGAAGTGGATTGTCACTTTATTAGAGAGAAGGTCCAAGCCAAAGAAATAGAAACACCGTTTGTGAGAAGTAAAGATCAATTAGCGGATGTTTTTACCAAAGGTTTGGATCCGACACATTTTGAGATTATCACTAGCAAGCTCGGATTGTATGACATATACATTCCTAGCTTCATGGAGAGTGTTGAAAATAAAGAAGAAACATAGAAGAATTGATCTCAGACACTCATCATAGATCAAGAGGTCAAGAATAAAGGAAATAGGAAATAGGCTTTTATAGAAATAAAATAAACGGTAACGTGTACCGTATAGACATAAATAGCAAAATAGTACAAACGGTAACTTAGATAGAATTTTAGCATAAATAGATGTAAGAATTGTTGTAATAAATATAACATATATATTCCAGAAATATAATCTCCTCAGAAATCATAAAATCAACAATTGATGTTTGAGAAATGTGTCGAACCACGATGTCAAAGACTATTACTGCTTTGAGAAATGTGTCGAACCACAATGTGTAGAACTACAATGTCAGCAAAGCTATGTCAAAGACTATTACTGCTTTGAGAAATGTGTCGAACCACAATGTGTACAACTACAATGTCAGCAAAGCTACTCCTTTAGAAAGGTAGAAATAATGCAGCACTGGTTGGATTCCATATGGTTTTTAGAACTTGATTGTGTATCTGTGTAAAATATTCCTATGATATTTATATGGAATAAAGTTATCAATATTGGTTTTAACCCTTGAGTTACATGTCCCTTTTCTAATAAGAACTGACTTTTATTTTCATGACTTCATCATCTAAATCTTGTTAGCACGAATTTTGATGTGCCAATTCGATGCCAAAAAAAACAATGTAAACAAAAATAGCGCTTTGAATACATGCATTCATGAATTCTGATGGCATGTTAATAACTGAATTTATGTGTGTATAAAAAATAGCTAAATGCACACATTGAGCAAATAGACAAAAAAAAAAAAATTAAATAGGATATTATTGTCAATAATTTTAAAATGCAGGGACAGGCAATAAAATTTAATATTCTAGATCAAGAACAGTTTGTTATGGGCCAGGGGTGTTAGGGGTCGGACGCAATTTAGTCAGGCCAATTGGATTAGAATTGCATTCGACAAATACACTTTTTTTTTTCTTTTTCTTTTTTTACATTAATGGGCTTTTTCTGATCGTATACGATTTACCAATTTTTGCTAAGGAAAGGTGCATGCGTACCCCTTGATAGAGATGGAAACGTGATCAAATCAGACTTTACGTGTCATGCTTTGATTAAATTTAAAGGAATATTCATAGCACATGACAATCATCACGTGTTGATCACACTATGACTACATGTGTTACGTTTGATCATGTTTGTTACATTTATTTATTTGTTTTGTAATTTAAGTTAATTTATTCAAGATTCATCCTTTAATCAAGATCTAAACTCTCTAGAAAGTATTTAATATCCTCTAATCAGTAAACAACAAAACCATCAACAACCTCTGCAACGCACAAGTACTGTACAAGGCTTTTTCTTTTAATACTGAAAACAATAAAAAACGCATAAATTATCTAGCCATGAAGCACAAAAGTAAACTAAACAAAAATGCAGATATAGCTAGTACGACTGGTTTAAGTAATCAAATGAAGTCATCAGGTCGTTCGATCACACCTTGCAGGTGCAAATCCTATTTTATCATTTGCCAAGTCATACTGACCCAACTATTTTTCTGGTGGTGGTTCCCAATCACAGAAGCTGAAATAGATACCAAATCAGAGTTACCAAATGTTAAGCACCATACAGCATCATTGCCTCGAACCTCATCAGGTGCATGGTACAGCAACAATTCACTGGTAACCGTTACCTCTACACCCTGCAAAATCAATGCCACTTCGGGTAACCTGGTCGGCGGTAGCTGACCTTGTGGTATCTTGAAACAAGTGTCAAATGCCCCTTGAAACACGAAATTTGGCTCATTCAGTTCTGCTAGAATGTTCTTGGTTTGCCTTAAAAATTCCTTCTTTAGTGCAGAATATGCTTCGCCAAGCAAAAATGTGAATTGAGTTCCGGAATCAAGCATTGTCTGGCCAGCACCAGTATGATCAAGCAAGAAGACTGATTTTGGTATTGGAAGTACCAAATTGGAGACCCTTATTCCTTCCATTTGTACTGAATAGGCTAGCCTATCAAAGTATGGTAGAGGCCTGGAAATTTGTACCAAAGGTGTATAATTCAATGGTGGAAGAAAAGCGCCACCTCCTAAAAGTAGAATGCCTGAATCATTCCTGTCCGATATGCAGTATGCAAACTGGCGTATTCCAGACTGCAAAATGAAGGATAGAGACCCTCGATTCATACCCAATAACCCGGTCGTGGGGGTGGAAGCCGAGTCAAATGTCGAGTCCATGCAACCAAAAAGAAGTGGCAGTTGAGTGCTCGGATTTGAATTACTGAGATGGAACGAGTCAGATGAGAGGATGCCAGAGGAAGTTGACGCATCAGCATAAGAGACTGACACTCGGCACATTTGGGTTTGTTGGTCACAGTCAGCTGGAATTACAAGGTTATGCACTTGCGTCTGACAAGAAGAGGAGTTGCATGGAATGACGTGGTACGTGCTAGAAGAAGTGGACTTGAAATAGTTAGGGTAAGTGGAGTTGCATACAAGCCAGCAGAGTTCGCTTCCAGTATCGAGTACCATAGAGACATCCTGAGGAGGGGACCCCACTGACAAGGAGATTACCAGACTGACATTGCCGTGAAATGTTAACTTGCGGGATTGTCTCACAGCTAAAGATGAAATTTTTGAGGTTCTGAGGGCCAGAATCATGGGGTTGTTGTTGGTTTTACGTGAAAGTGCAGTTGCACAATTTTTTTTTTTTTTTTTTTTTTTTTTTTGTTATCAAAAGACCCGTAGGTCAGTTACAATTTCCTCTCAGACAGATGTTGTTTCCAGGAAAATTAAATTCAAAACAAATCCTCTGCCCGCCCCATTACAGCACCCTCTCTGCTATCAACTTATAGAATTAAAACTGGGGAATGTAAAGCCTAAATGGTCCCAACCATTTATTCTCCCTTTTTTTGCTAAATCATCAGCCAAATCATTCTGGCATCTTTGCACATGGAGACACACATAAGACTTGTTTTCTTGCAACATCTTCCAAATTTCCAGAATTTCATCGAAAGCACGCCAATCGACATCAACAGGAGGTTGAGGGCTAGAGCAAATCTGAACCAGAGTGAGACAGTCCGAGAAAAAGGAACACGAAACTATCCCCTTGTTACTTGCCAGAACAATTGCTTCTTTGAGGGCCATAGCTTCAGTCTGCAACGGGCAGCATCCCCTAACAGCCTTTGACTTGTATAGAACCAACTCATCCTTGTGCCACAGTACCACACCAATTCCCCCGTACCAGTCTTCTGCCCAAGAGCCATCCAAGTAAAAATAGAAGTCATTTCGGATCTCTGACAAGGTAATTGGCTGCTGTACCCGACCCGACATCACATAAAATTTGCGAGCAGCCCCCAGTGTTGACTCCCAATTTACCTTGTTTAGATATGACATGAACTGGCCGAGCTCGGGTTGTTTACCACCATAAACTCGATCGTTCCTGCAGCGCCATACAGCCCATGCTGAGTTGACATATATGAGCCATTGATCATCATCCAAACTGTCTGATATCCCTTGAAGGACCTGTTCAAAGCTGCCACTCAAAACATCGGTCCTTAGACCTAGAGGCCCTGCTAGGAAACAAGCTCTAGCGAATTGACAGTGATGCAATAAGTGAGGCACATCCTCTTCATGGCTGCCACAGACTGCACATATCGGATTGGTTGAAGGAAATCTTCGTTGCATAATCTTTGCAAGTGGCAGTGCTTTATGGATTAGTTTCCAAAGAAACATTCTTACCCTTGGAAGCACCGAACTCCTCCTCCAAACTATTTCCCATAGTTCCTTTGTACCAGCACATAGGTTAACATGCGGATCTCTTAGCAGCTCATATCCTAATTTCACCGAATATATTCCATTGCTAGACTTTTTAAAGATGAGACTGTCACCATGAGCTCCAGGGGTCGGAGGTTCTACATTAGCAAGGATTTTCATGCAATTTGTATAGCCAAAATATTGAATTAACCGGTTCACATCCCAAGTACCAGTATCAACATCCATCAGATCTCTCACGAGCAAATGTCGCTGGCTTTCCTCAGTCGGTATGCAATCCAGTGCTCCTTGAAACCATGGTTGGGCAAAGGCACTGCACACATCTCCACCACCTATTCTCCATTGAATCCATGGCCGCAAAACTGCTCTAAGATTCATCATGCTTTTCCAAAAACCAGTACACTTATAGTCTCTTTTACTATGCCACAAATCACTTCTTGGAAAATATTTAGCCTTGACAATTCTCACCCACAATGCCTCTGATCCAGATGCTATTCTCCACAGAAACTTCATGAGCATGCTTTCATTCATAGCTTGTAATTCCCTCACACCTAGGCCCCCTAACTCCACTGGTTGCATTATTTTTTCCCACGAGACATAGGCCAAGTATCTCTGTTTATTCACCTTTCCCCAAAAAAATCTTCTAACAATTGAGGTAATCTCATTTATCACTGCTTTGGGAATTCTAGACGTAGCCATGTAATAGATGGGTGGAGCCGACAGCACAGTTCGAATCAGAACCAACCGACCTGCTGGAGATAACAAAGCACTTTTCCACATCTGCAATTTGCTAGAAACCTTTTCAATTAAGAAATCAAAAGAACTTCTATTTGTTTCAATTGGTGCACCTAGATATGACATACACTGCCCATTATTCGGAACCAACAGCAGAGAGGAAATTTCAGTTCTGATTTCATCAGGAGTTACAGTGCTGTACCATATGGAGCTTTTTTGGGGTCCTACCTTCTGACCCGAAACATCAGAGAACTCTTGAAGGGAGTGCATGATCAGTTGTGCCTCTTCTTTATTTGCTGTTCCAAAAATCAGTAAATCATCTGCATACAGGCAGTCAGTCAGAGGTTGAGCTAAAGGGGCTATCCGAACACCCCTTAGAGCTCTAGTTCTCACGCGATACTCCAAACTTCTAGATAGCACATCCATCCCAAGAATAAAGATGTATGGAGATAACGAGCACCCTTGCCTGAGACCACTTTCCGGCCTTAGAAAACCATCTCCCTTCCCATTTAGAACAATAGTAAATTGAGCCGACTCTATGCAGCCCATGATCCATTTGGCAAAATTCGATGGGAAGTTATAAATCGGCATAAGAGATCTTATGAAATCCCAATCCATTCGATCAAAAGCTTTGGACAAATCCACCTTCAAACAGAATTCTTTATTCTTGTAAGAGGTGAGACCGAAAGAGTGAAGCACTTCTCTGAGTAAAATAACATTCTCAGATATTTCCCGACCCGAAATGAATGCACTCTGAGCTCTCGATATACACGAACCAATGAAAGGCTTTAATCTCAAGGTCAAGATTTTTGAGATTAATTTATAAATCACATTACACACTGAGATAGGCCTAAAGTCGGTTACATGAACAGCTTCTTCAATTTTCGGTATAAGAACCAAATTTGATCTGCCTATGTGAGATGGCATTATTCCAGTTTGAAAAAAATTCCCTACCTCCTGCATAATTGCTGGGCCGAAACTGGACCATTTTTCTTGAATGAGCCTTGCACTAAACCCGTCTGGCCCGACAGCTTTATCAGGGCCTAGAGTCATCAGTGCCTTAAAAATTTCATGAGCAGTGGGTGTAGCTTCCAGTAGCGCATGGGCAGAGGAGGGGATCCCTGTCACCTCCTGAAACACCTCTCTATTGTATACATCGCCAATTTGCTTGACATCTGCTTTCCTGAAAATATTTTTAAAATGGTTAACAAAAAGGACCCTAATTCCCTTCTCATTTGTCACCCAGTTCCCGTCAGCTCCCTTGAGAGTCCGAATTGAGTTTCTCCTCTTTCTAGTTACTGCAGCCGCGTGAAAGAAGCGAGTATTGCTATCACCAAAGATTGCCCAGTTCAGACGAGCCCTTTGATGCCAGAATCTTTCTTGCATCATGAGAATCTGTTGGTGCTCCTTTTGCAACTCTTGTTCTCTTCTAACAATTTCCTGATGCTGCTTCTCCCCATTTACTATTGTCATTTCATCTTCAACTTTCCTTAGCATCATATCAGGAGTCTGACTATCCCCCAGCCAATCTTTCACTCCCTGTTTGAAACATAACTTCACCTTTCTCCATTCTACTTGCCCATTCAAAACCGCATTCTTACACACCTCATCAAAGCCGTCTCTCAAGTTCCACCAGTTCTCACATCGAAAAGCATGTCTAGCCCGAATAGGTTTTGGCTTTGTACGGATTAGAATAGGCATATGATCACTATTAAATCGAGGGAGATGAAATACGGCCGTTTTATTATAAGTCATCGCCCAAGAGATGGTTGCCATAGCCCTATCTAGTCTTTGTGATATATTTGCTGATCCACCTTGTTTATTTGACCAAGTAAATGCTGGTCCATGATACCCAAGATCCAACAGACCCATGCTTCTAAACCATTCTCTAAACAATCGATTAGGAGTTCCCAACACATCTACACCACCACTCTTTTCTTCCAAAGACATGATAGCATTAAAATCCCCGCAAAGACACGCATGACCATCACATTGATCAATAAAGTCCTCAATATCCTCCCAGATTTTTGGGTTTTGTATCCTTGTAGGATCCCCATAAACAGCTACTAACCCCCACGGCTTAGAGCCATCTTTATTCGACACTTCCGCAAAAATATAAAATTTATTAGAACACCAAATATTTACAGACACATCATCACTCCATAATAACCATAAACCCCCGGATCTACCTTCCGAGGGAACTCCAAAAAAATTACACAAAGGCAATTCAGCCACTCTCTTACTAGCTTTATTCAAACAACATCTCGTATCAGAAATAAATGCAATTGTCGCCTTTGTGCAACGAAGATATCTATTTAACGTGGATACTGTCTGGCCTCCGCTGCCTTGACAGTTCCACGATATGATATTCATGGAGGGGGTGCCGGCGCGTTAAGCCCCGCCGACTTTGGCATTTTGTTAAAAGTCAGAAAACTCACTTCCCTTTGCAAAGGATTAAACCCTTCTCCAGACACTGCCTGCTGCTCAGTTTGAACAAAATCCAGCAGCATATCACTACTAACTGTCCCTTGCTCTGAATTCTCTAAGGTCCTTTTGCTACCTGCTCGAGTTGATACTTCACTTGGCACATTTCGGGCAGGTTGATGGTGCTTTCTTAAGCTTGCAACAGACACCTTTGTAGGGTCTGTTAGCCATTCACCCATTCTTGGGGCTAAAATATTAACACCCTTAAAACGATTCTCCTGACCCGGCTTCTGCGCCAGCATCGTTAGTCTCGCATGATCATGGCATCCAACCATCTCATGCCCCAATTTTCCACAGAAAAAACAGATTCGAGACACCTTCTCATATGAGCAGTAAACCTTCACTTGACCAAAAGTTGGATGGGGAACTATTAGTGTGTCCTTGACTGCCTTGCTTAAATTGATACGTATTTTCAGTTTAACGAACCTTTTACCATGAATAAAACCCTTAATAGGTGCCGAGACCGGAGTCCCGATAGCCTGTCCAATCACTTGGATACCCTCATCCTTAAAATCATTCACCGGCAGATTTAAGAAGAGAACCCAAATAGCAGCTGACTCTACTAGAGATGCTTTCAGGTCCAGGTCCGCAGTGACCTGCCGAAGTGCCACCAAATCCCCTCTATAAGTCCAGGGGCCTCCTAACAGTGCAGAGTTCAAGTCATCGACATCATTGAATTCAATCAAGTAGCAGTTCTTTTCCACTTTCCGTATTGATGTAGCCGGGTCAACCCCCCAAGCGTATACCATGGATTTTGCAAACGGCCCGTCAAGGACTGTCCTATCTGTCACAATTCGGGCAAGGAGACATAGGGCCCAATTAGTGCTCGAAGTTGCTTTTTTGGGCACAGCTACTATCTCGCTAGCGCCATCCAATGTGCTAAGGCCAATGAATTGTTGAATAAAAGCTTCCTCGTCCTCAGTGAATGAAGTCATTGCTGGCTTGGCTATATGATGAGACAGAATAGAGAGAGATATAGGTGAAACAGGGGAGAGATTAGCGTGAGAGTGGTGAGGCAGGGGATTAGGTTGGGGGGAAACAAGGGAGCAGTGAAAAAAAGGAGGTATTGGGCGAGGGCCTAAAATAGAAGCTTGATATCTTTTGGGCTTTCCTGCAAAGATGAACTTTTTGGAAGCATATTTTGAAGGAGTCCGAGAAATCTGCATAGAATTTTGCACAAATACTTTTGGCTTCTGTTTTGATCTTAGTGTGATATCTTTCTGGGAGTGAACGAAATGTTGAGCTGAAACGTTTTGGTAATTCGCGTGAGTTGGCAGGGCTAGATAGGGCAAGTGCTTTCTGTTGGGGCCGACTTTTGGTATGATATCCTCAAAACCAGTGCTAATTTGCTCAATATTCTTTCTTTCCAGCATATGAGGATCCCCTTCCTTTTTGGAGTGATCAAAAATGGTATCTTGCAGAGAATCCTGTATAGATAATAAACAACATCTACTAGTGGCTGAGCTCGGTGTTTGAGACCATTGTATAGACCTGAGAGCTTGGACTGGAGGCAACATCGCGAGAGTAGTACTCGGCTGAAAGAGCCCAGTCTCATGCTCTCTTTTTTGTTGTTGGAGCGGATTGAGGTAGTTTTCCAGGGTGGATATAGTAGGGAAGATGGGGATAGAACCTATTACGATTTGAGAAATAATGGGAATTGTACCCACCTGGATGTGGGGGTTGGCATAGAGAAGAGGAGAGGTCGGATAAGAGAGGGGAGGGCGTTGGTAGAGATAGGAGGCCATTATATGGGCAAAGGTTAAGGAGCTTTCAAAGTTGCATTATATTGAAGATGTTCTTGCTTCCACAAACTGAAGTTTCTTCGTTCTAAATCGAAATCATAGTTGACCAAAATTAACAGAGATCTTGCAGTTGCACAATTTGGTTGTACGGCCAGGGATGTGAAGAACTGCAAGATTAGCAACATACATGGAAAGAGAAGGCGCAATGATGAGAGAGATAATGCCATGTGTAAATAATATATTGGGGATTAAAAAAATTCAGAAGACTTTGGAAATGTGATATGTGGTATGGTTGAGAATTGAGAATTTCAGAAGAAGAGGTACCAATCTGTTTTGGCTACCAGTGGTTGTCTTTGATTTTATTTATTTTTGGAGGATGTATGAGCTGTGTTGCTTAAAATAGTGTGTACGTACCTGAATGTGGAAAGCATAATCCACATCTTAGACTAGATTTAATATAATTAATAAAAGAGTAACATAACCAATTAAAATGTTAATTTGTAAATTCTATAATCTAATTTAGTAAAGTTTTTTATTAAATAATTTAGCACTATTCTCAATCACTAATCCAAAAATCGCTATTCTTGAGCTATTCCTTGCACGATCCAAACGTACCCTAAGTGAATTATATATTTCGTACCTTATTGACTATGTCAACAAAATCTTAGTTTCCATTTATAATGGCGGTTGGTAGTTTACATAAGCTGAGAATGTTTGTATTGCTTGTTTGGTTTTAGCAAGATTTGTTTTGTTTTCCATAACTATAATTTTCCTTGAAAACAGATACTGCGCCTAAAATTCTCAAAATGTCTATTTGCTTTTAAGCCAAGCCACGGTACCCCTTTAACTTCTAAAATAAGAGTGCCTAGACAAATGTATTTTACAAGTGTAAGATTCATTCGATTTGATACTCAATTTGTATTGTTCACCTATTTTTACTCAACAAAAGGATCTCCTACTTTGTTTGCAAATAAAGGTTATCCAAAGATGAAAAATTAATTTGGGTAGGCATATATATAGACCGGCCATTTTTATTAATATCCTTAAAAAAAAACTTAATTTTAAAAATAACCCTACATTTAATTTTTTATTAAAAATGCCCCAACCGCCAGGCCCAAAACACAAGCGGAGCACCCATGGCTGGGGCGCTCCATACCACTAGCGGAGCGCCCGTTACTGGGGCGCCCCATGCCTTTTTTTTTTTATTAGAGATCTTAGTATTTTAATTTGAATAATTTTGTGAAAAAAAAGTTTTCTTATTTGGAGTGTATGCCAAAAAATAAAATATTTGATATATTTACGAAGTGATGTCGTAAATTTTTATAACTTTGATTTTTTTTTTTTTTTTGTGAACTTTGATTTTATTTGTCAGTTGGATATCACAAGTCTAAATATAACACTAATAAGGACTTGGCCTTTATTATGGTTTTTATAATATATGTATAATATACACATATACACATACACACATATACACATATACATATACATATACTAGTATTTTGATTTAAATAATTTTGTGAAGAAAAATTTTTCTTGTTTAGAGTGTATGCCAAAAAATAAAACATTTGAATATATTTATGAAGTGATGTCGTAAATCCATATAATATGCAATAATTTTTTTTTACGAAATTGATTTTCAGTGGTTCGTATAAAAGTTATACAGATTCAATTAATTTTATGTATAGATATTTTCTTATAATTTTGAACGAAAATTTTAACTGAGAATTTTTATTTTTTATTATGTATGCACATATATGTTGATGAATGTCATTTGGAGATGCAATATGTTGGAGATCTTTAATCAAGAGACATCATGTCATGGATCACATGCATACTCTTTTTTTGATATGTTGGATCTAATACGCCTTAGTTTGTATGAAATTTCGGTCCAAACTAGATCATAACCAAGCATTTTGACAATTTGAGCCCAACTGAAGTTTGGGCCAAACCTTGATCACATGGTTACTAAGTGGTAAGGACATAACTTTTATACAAACATTGTTTTGGATCCAGAGGAGTATATGTTATGTTTTATCACATGGGATTGCATGTGTACAAAAGACAATATGTATATATGTTGCATAAAATGAAATCTTCTACCTTTTTTTGTTACTAACTAATATCAAATTATAATTGTAGTATGGACCAAAGTAAAAGTGTATGTGTATATGTATACTAATATTATTTGTTAGTTGGATATCACAAGTCTAAATATAACACTAATTAAGGACTTGGCCTTTATTCAAAATAGTAGTTTAGAGCTACTAAAATAGTATGTGTATATATGTAGTTTTGTATATGTATATGTATATATGTATATGTGTATATGTATATGTATATGTGTACGTATATGTGTATATGTGTATATGTATATGTATATGTGTATGTATATGTCTATGTATATGTGTATATGTGTATGTATATGTATATATGTGTATGTGTATGTATATGTATATGTGTATGTATATGTGTATGTCTATGTGTGTGTGTATATTATACATATGTGTATATGTGTCTATTATACATATATTATAAAAACCATAATAAAGGCCAAGTCCTTATTAGTATTATATTTAGACTTGTGATATCCAACTCACAAATAAAATCAAAGTTCACTAAAAAAATAAAAATAAAAAAAATCAAAGTTATAAAAATTTACGACATCACTTCGTAAATATATCAAATATTTTATTTTTTGGCATACACACTAAATAAGAAAACTTTTTTTTCACAAAATTATTCAAATCAAAATACTAAGATCTCTAAAAAAAAAAAAGGCCATGGGGCGCCCCAGCCACGGGCGCTCCGCTTGTGTTTTGGGCCGCCCGTGGGCCTAGCGATTGGGGTATTTTTAATAAAAAATTAAATGTAGGGTTATTTTTAAAATTAAGTTTTTTTTAAGGATATTAATGAAAATGGCCGTATATAGACACCACATACATTTATATTAACACAATATTTTTACAAAAATTTAATGTATGAACAATTTTAATCCTCATTAAATGTCTTTCTAACTGCCTTATTTTTTCATAATGTAATTAATATAGTGATTATTCAATTATTTGGTTCCATAATTGCTAGATTTTTTTTTTCTTTTTTTATATTTTTGCATTCATGTTAAATCAAAAGCTACAGAATTTCGTTGATCTTCCATTTTTCTCATGGAAATATAGATGTATAATTTACACGAGAACATTCAATTCAATTAAGGTTTTAAACAGTCAAGTCAAAATATGGATTTAACTTCTTCTTTTTTGTAAATTTAAAGTGTATTGATATTAAGATACACATGCTTTAATATGTGATATACTCCAACTAAAATAAAATTTTATATTTTATTCCTCTTAATTTTGATACTTATAATCTATTAGTCTATTTTAATTAAAATTGTTAGAATTTTTTTTATGCTCAGATTTAATTAAAACGTTGTAACTTTTTGTGAAACATTACAACGTTTGTAATTTGAATTTTGAATTGATACAGCTGTATTTATCATTCTGACAATCCTAAAACGTTATAACGTTTTGTAAAAACATTACAACGTTTTAAGTTGTTTCTGAGTTTGTTCAAGCTGTTACTTCAACGTTTCTGATAGGCTTAAAACGTTACAACGTTTTACCTCTGTTAAAACAGCCTCAAACTTACTTTACCAAGTATCTGATTTTACAATTTGTATTCTTGATAAATGTTTTCATGATTTCTTCAGTCCAAGTACTAGAAATCATGTCCAAGTACTCCATAATGCAATTCCATTTGACTTGAACCTACATATCTTTCAAAAAATAGAAGAAATCGTAAAATTCAATAATTTTATGTTTTTGCAAATTAGTCAAATAGACGAAAAAGTTTATTGCTCGAACAACATTAAAAAAATAAGCAAACGCACACAATAAATAGTAAATGCATTTTCTTGAATAATCTCTTAGGCTTTTGAAAAAAACTAATACCCATAGTTGTATGTCTACCGTTGATGGAAAACTTAAATTGAATTTTTGAGGCACTAAACGACATTTTTTTGCAATTCTAATTCCGTCGGGAGGAGAGAGAAGTCGGAATTTGAGAGAATGAATTTTCAAAATTTTGGTTAACCCTTCATGCCTATATATAGAGCCCAAACAACGGAATTTTATTACGGTTTGAAATTTTTATTCCAAGCCGCAGGATTATATAGTAGTTTGGAATACAAATTTTGCATGTAAATACATCACTTATAAAGTAAATCAGTTTGAACAGTTTGAATTAGTTGTTTGAAATCTATTCAATCAATTTTGTAGTTGGTGTCATATGATACAGATGTAATAATAACCGGACTCATTTTAGATAGTGCAACAAAATAAATGGATAGCCCAACAAATAATTATAATACGTGCGCTGTCGCTGATCCAAAAAGAAGAAACAAAATAAATAAAATAAATAACACTGCTCTCTCTCTCTCTCTAATACTCGGAGCTCTCCTCTCTGTTTCTGACTCAGAATTGCAAACAAAATAAAAAAAAAATAAAAAAACTCAAAACCTCGATCTCCAGCGGTAAAACTCTCTTGACTCAAGAGACGCAAACAAGATGGTATCCTGCAATTGGATTTCGTTAATAGCACACGATTGGATCTTTTTGTTTGTGAATGAAATATCTCTGACTCAGAAACACACAATTGATTTTGTGTGTGCCCATCGGATTATGATGCGGTGTCACAATATTTTCTGGGAGAACCAAGATGCCACGCTTGCTTGGGTTTTATCATTTTTCCCTTTTGTTTTAATATACATTATTATATTGTGTTTCTGATTTGCTGAATACAAATTATAACATTGTCAGCTTATACTGATATCCCGCATTTGACGGTACCATAAGATTCTTTTTTGTCTGCCAAAAGTACCTGAATGTATTAACACACCATGTATATGTAGTATTTTAATAACTAATGAATATCATTTTAATTTAGAAATCTAACTGGAGATGACCTGAGAAATACCGTGAATGTCCGAATCACCAGTCACAGGACACGTTACAGAGGTAAATTCAATTTTTAGATCTTACGAGTTAGAACTCTATTTAAATAGGTAGATTGAATTTGTGATTGGTAAATGATAATATTGAATTACTAAATCTTAGAACTCTAGAGATTGAATTTGTGCTTCTTAATATTGAATTATTAGGTATTAGAACTCTAATTAATTGGTACATTGAATTATTAGGTCTTAGAAACCTAATTGATACATAAATTATTAATCTTTTCCATTAATAATTTTTATTATAAAATGGGTTTGAATCCGATTAGCTATTTAAATCCGATTCGAGAATTTCTTGTTCTACTCTGGTGAAAATCATGCATCCGCCCCTGCTCCCACATGCCCACCTCCTTCTTCCCTCCGCAGCTCTGCCACGTCCCCGTCTGCCTCGCTCCAGGTCCCGACCCTGCCCTCACCCACATCCCCAACTTCTGCTCCTCTTTTCTTGTTCTTCTCTCTTTTCCGTTGTATCTTTCTTTCCTTTCGCGGCTTTCCAAAAGCACAGAGAGAGAGAATGTGTCAGGTCTTAAAACCTGAATTGCAATTTCAAAACTCGAAAGAGATCAAAACCACCGGTAATTTTGAGCAAAAAGAGAAAACTCAATCTCAGCTAACTATAGCCTTGAAAGAGAGAAGAAGAAGATCTCAAATTTCTTTATTTCTTCGATAATCCAAACAGTACAAGAATCTGCCTTTTATAGGCGATGCAATCTACAAAAACAGAATCAAAATTCAGGTTAACGGATCTTACTCCTCAACTTCAGAATCCGACCCGTTTATTCAACAAACTAACTATTTCCCAACTAACTCAGCTTCCTGTCTATGCGTCTAACTCCTTGACTTCTCTGTTAGATTGGGCCCGCTTGCAGAACTTCTGCCCGAATCACTGCCCTCTTTGCCCGTTAATCCTTCTCCTTCAAATAAGCCGCTTGACTTGTCAAAATTGGCAACGGCTATCCCCAAATTGGATTGAGGTTCTGACATTCCCCCCTCCTTAACACCATTCTCGACCTCGAGAATAAATTCTGGGTACCTCTCCTTCATCGAACTATAGTCTTCCCAAGTCGCATCATCTAGCGACTGATTAACCCAGTGAATCAATACTTGGGTTTCTACAGCATTTCTTTTCTTAGCCATGCGTCTCGCTAGAATTGCCAAAGGCTGAATTGGGAAAGGAGGATGTGATCCAATAATCGGAATAGTAGGGGAGACAGCTTGGGAGTCGCTTACTCTGGCCTTTAGTTGGGACACATGAAAGACAGGATGTATCGAAGATTCAGGTGGTAGGTTCAGACGGTACGCTACTGTACCAATTTTTTCAATTATCTCATAGGGGCCAAAGAACTTGGGATTAAGTTTTTGATTTTTCATGCCTGCTATGGTCACTTGTCTGTAGGGTTGTATTTTTAAGTACACCCAGTCTCCTGCTTTGAATTGCCTTTCAGTGCGATGGCTGTCAGCATAAAGTTTCATTCTTTCTTGTGATTTTCTCAAATTTTCCTTCAATTGCCTTAGCACTTCTTGTCTGTTATTGAGCATCTCATTCACTGATTCCACCTGACTTTTAGGACAGCTTCCCATTGCTAATTGTGGAGGATCATACCCGTAAAGTGCTCTGAAGGGTGTTGTTTTAATAGCCGAATGATAGCAAGAATTGTACCACCATTCAGCCATGGAGAGCCATTTGTGCCATTTCTTTTGCTGATTATAACACATACCTCTCAAATAGTTCTCTAGACACTGGTTAACTCTCTCGGTCTGCCCATCTGACTGGGGGTGGTATGCCGTGCTCATGTTGAGCTTTACTCCCAAACTGCTCATGAGTTCTCTCCAGAAGTTACTGGTGAATATAGGATCTCGATCGGAAATTATAGTTTGAGGCAGGCCATGGAGTTTGTAGATGTTATCCAAGAAAATTTGTGCTACATCTTTAGCTTTAAAAGGGTGAGATAGAGACAGGAAATGAGCGTATTTGGTTAATCGGTCAACAACTACCATTATCACCTCTTTGCCCTCTGATTTGGGAAGTCCAGATACAAAATCCATGCCTATGCTTGACCATGCCTCATCAGGTATCGGCAGGGGCTGAAGTAAGCCAGGGGAGGGTAGGTGTTCTGGTTTATTGAATTGGCAATTCTCACAACTTCTCACAAACTGGTGTATATCCTCTTTTAAGTGTGGCCAAATAAAAGACTTTTTTACCCTTTGATAGGTGGCAGTGATGCCTGAATGGCCTCCAATGGTGGATGAGTGAAGTGCCTCCAATATTTGCCTCCTTAATTCACCATGATTGCCTATGCACACCCTTCCTTTCTTTCTGATCACACCTTGATATTCAGTGAGTTGTTGTTCTTCCTCTCCTCTTGCAATGGCTGAAACAGTGTTGGTGTTGCCTCCTTGTGGTAGTGTTCTGGCTTCAACAATTTTCTTCTTTAGCCCTTCAATCCAATCATCATTTTTATAGCTATCCTGCACTTCATTTATCCATTGAGGCCTGAGCTCACTGACAGCCATCAACCCTGCATTAAAATCAAAGTGTTCCCTACCACTCTCCTCTCTTCTTGATAACGCATCAGCTACTATATTTTCTTTGCCCTTTTTATACTCAATTACATAGTCTAAGCCCATCAACTTGCTAAGCCCTTTGTGTTGGAGGGTTGTATTCACCTTCTGTTCTAAAAGAAACTTCAAACTGATGTGATCAGTTTTTATCACAAATTGCCCCCCAATCAAATAATGCCTCCACTTTACCACTGCTGTAATAAGAGCAATGAGCTCTTTTTCATAGGTTGACAGTGCCTTATTTCTTGCCCCTAACTTCTGACTCATAAAAGCTATGGGTCTCTCCTCCTGAATCAAAACTGCACCTATGCCCTCATTGCTTGCATCAGTCTCTACAATGAATTTTTTTGAAAAATCTGGTAAAGTTAGAACTGGAGCTTGTGTCATGGCCTCCTTGAGCTGTTCAAAAGCCGTCTGGGCCTCTGAATTCCATCGAAAAGCATCTTTCTTCAGCTGGTCTGTCAAAGGTTTTGAGATCACACCATAGTTTCTAATAAATTTTCTGTAGTATCCCGTTAAACCCAGGAATCCTCTCAATCCTTTCACATTCTTAGGCACAGGCCACTCCTGCATTGCCTTGATCTTTTGCGGATCAGTGGCCACACCATCCTTGGTTATCACATGGCCTAAATACTCAATCTGTTCTACACAAAAATCGCACTTAGATCTTTTCACGAAGAGCTGGTTTTCTTGCAACACTTGTAGTACTTCCTTGAGGTGATATGCATGGGAATTCAAATCCTTGCTGTAGATGAGTATATCATCAAAGAAAACTAGTACGAATTTTCTGAGAAATGGCTTGAAAATTGAGTTCATCAAATATTGGAAAGTTGCTGGTGCGTTTGTGAGGCCGAAAGGCATCACATTGAACTCATAATGCCCTTCATGGGTCTGAAATGCTGTTTTAAACTTGTCTTCCTCACACATTCTGATCTGGTGATAACCAGCCCTTAAATCCAGCTTCGAAAAGTAGTGAGCCCCCTTCAATTCATCTAACAAATCATCAATGATTGGTATAGGAAACTTGTTCTTGATGGTATTCTCATTTAGTTTCCTATAATCAATGCATAACCTCCAACTGCCGTCTTTCTTTTTAACCATCAGAATAGGTGACGAGTAAGGGCTGGTTGACGGCTGAATAAAGGAATTTTTTAGTAATTCCTCTATTATTTTCTCAATTTCTAGTTTTTGGAAATGAGAAAATCTGTAAGGTCTGAGTGAGACTGGATTTGCATCGGGTTTCAAAGGAATTTTGTGATCCACTGTTCTAGCAGGAGGCAAGGCTCTGGGCTCTTCAAATAATGAACTGAATTCCTTCAAAATTTCATTTATTTTTGGTGGGCATTTCTCTCCCTGTACCTCTTCCATTCCATTACTACAAAATAAGTGTGCTATCAACACTTGGCCTCCCTTCTTTCTTTCTTTCTCTAAATTCAAGTTTTGCTCACACAATTTTACTTCAGCATTCACTTCTTTAGTTTGCAGTTTTACAATTTTGCCCTTGTAGTTGAACTGCATTATCCCTTTTTCCCAATCTACTGTCATCACTCCAATAGTTGCCAACCAATCAATGCCTAAAATTATGTCATACCCCGGCACCTTCATTACTCTCAGATCCATCTCAAACTCCTGATTTTGTATTGAAAACTTGAGGTTTCGGCAATTCCGATTGCAACTCATTTGAGTACCATTAGCTATGGTCACCATCATGGGGTCAGTTTGGGTAGTTGTTAGCTTGAGAGTGTGTATGATTTCGGGATTAACAAAAGAATAGGTGCTTCCACTATCAATAAGAGCACATATCGGTATAGTACCAATATAGCCCTTGAATTTGAAGGTTTTTGCAATTTGTGGTTGCAGGTTGGGTTGGAGGTTAGTGTGAGCACATATAGTTATCATGGCTTGCTCTTCTTCTTCAGTTTCTTGCTCTTCCTCCATTACTGGTACGGATTCATACATCTCCTCCTCTGGCTCAATTTCAATTCCCTCACTATCCATTGTATTCAGTACCTTTGGGTTGCATTTATGCCCCACATGCCACTTCTCCAAACATTTAAAACACAGCCCCAACTTCTTCTTTTGCTCAGTGGTCATGGTGGTTTGGTTGTTTGAGAGGATGGGTGTGTGGGTTGGTTTGAGAAACTGATTTCTGTTGTTGTTGTTGCCTTCCCATTTTTTTACAACTATTTCATTGCCCTTTTGTACCTGCTGAACCACTGATTTTTTATTGTAATGCACCCTTCTACTACCCCCTTCCAGTGTTAGCTCTATCTTCTTAGCTAATTGGATTGCATTCTTTAATGTGGATGGTTCAAACAAATCCAGGTTATTTCTTATATCTTCCTTTAACCCGCTGACAAAAGATCCCACAAAGAATTCCTCGTTTGAGATCTGTGTTCTACAAATTAATCTGGATTTGGCTCTCAAATATTCCTTTGCATACTCAGTCACCTTGCCATACTGTTTGACCTGTTTGAACTGGTCAATTGGATTTCCCGAATTGTCAGTAAAGAACTCAAGAATTTCATCAACTAGATTTGGCCAGGGAGGGGTTTTTCTGGAAATCTTTAAAGACCTATACCACTCTTTGGCATCCCCAATCATGTTCATAGTAGCCAAGCGTGTTTTATACTCATCGGGCACTTGATACAGCTCAAAAAACTGTTCACAATCTTCAACCCACTCTACCGCCCTTTCCCCATTGAAAGAAGGAAAATCCATACGAGGAAGGAAGAATTTCTGAATTTGAGAGTTGAATTCACCTTGTTTCTCGATCTTAGCATCCACATCATTTTCTAGATCAATATGAGGCTTGTCTTGGTTATGTGCAGTCACACTAGCATCTCCTCTTTCCAAGTTATGTGACAGCATGATCGTCTCCAGCATCTTTGTCATACGGTCCATCTTAGCCTCATTAGCCTCCAGCCTACCAGCCAACTCTCTTTGAGCCTTGCTCAGTTCTCGCTGCGATGAGTCTGATTTGGATTCCATTCGTGCGAACCGCTCGTTGATCTCTGCCAGATCCAGTTGCTCAGCTTCATCGCCATTGGTATGGCTCCTTGTTCTGCCCGCCATTTGCCTCTTTTTCTTAGCTCGCACCAGTCTGCCCAGATGTAGTTACCGCTCTGATACCAATTTGTCAGGTCTTAAAACCTGAATTGCAATTTCAAAACTCGAAAGAGATCAAAACCACCGGTAATTTTGAGCAAAAAGAGAAAACTCAATCTCAGCTAACTATAGCCTTGAAAGAGAGAAGAAGAAGATCTCAAATTTCTTTATTTCTTCGATAATCCAAACAGTACAAGAATCTGCCTTTTATAGGCGATGCAATCTACAAAAACAGAATCAAAATTCAGGTTAACGGATCTTACTCCTCAACTTCAGAATCCGACCCGTTTATTCAACAAACTAACTATTTCCCAACTAACTCAGCTTCCTGTCTATGCGTCTAACTCCTTGACTTCTCTGTTAGATTGGGCCCGCTTGCAGAACTTCTGCCCGAATCACTGCCCTCTTTGCCCGTTAATCCTTCTCCTTCAAATAAGCCGCTTGACTTGTCAAAATTGGCAACGGCTATCCCCAAATTGGATTGAGGTTCTGACAGAATGAGGGACTTGGGGCAGACGGGGATATTTTTTTTCTTCTTTTAATTTAGTCCCCCTTGATAAATAAATATTACAAAACCTAAATTTTTATTGATTATACCCTTATTTAAATCTTTTTTTATGAACAGGTCTTTCTGTGTCCAACCGTGTTTAAACGTGTCCTTAGACATGTCATGCTGTGTTGAAATTTATAAAAATGAACACAACACTGGTAAGAACACGGCACAGGCACATCTTGACACAACACGTCTAATACTAGGTGCCGTGTTCCACCGTGTCCAAACCCATACATGCCGTACCATGTTCACGTGTTTCACGTTTTTTAAAATTTCAGATAGATGAAAAAGAAATCATATTTGATAACTGTAAATTTCAAGTACCTTAATTAAATTTAAATTCCATAAACAGCCATACATTCATTTTATGGAAATTTGACTCTCGATTAAACTTTGCTTTTAACATAAAATTGAGCTGGCTGTAATTTGGGACGTTGCAACATCCCCAGAAGGAAATATATAAATGAATGAAAAAAGAGCATGTTGAGACGAGACATGAAGCAACACAAGAAAAATAAAAACAGGATGTATTATAGATTAGTTCAATCCATACCTCCTTAGTGATTGAACTCCACGTCCAACCCCCACAAAAAATAAATAAATAAACCAAGGCCATTTTAACGCCATCCAAATTAACTAGGCAGGATAATTTGTGCATTCCAAGTTTCATGGAAGAAATGATGCATGATAGTTAAATCAGAAACCAGATTTCATAAAAATATCTCACGGCAAGATGGTGTTAATTTCACTAGTGTATATGACAGGATTTAAAGGAATACAATACTGCTGAAAGTTTAAAGCAATCACCGAATCCAGCCCTTATTTCCATATTGCTAAAATAGTTAAATCTCTCCTGTTATGCTTTATGCATGACATTAAAAAAGATCAATTACACTACAACAGCTCACTTTAATCTCAAACAAAATCAAGCCAAGGATGCCAAGTACTTATCTATGATGTAGAGACCACAGAGCTCCTTAACCATTGGCATTGTGGTTGGAACATCCATCTGGAATATCAGAGCAGAGCCTTCTGGTGCCATGCTAGAAGAAAACTCTATTCTTGCTGCTCTGATCGCCTCTCGCATCGCACAATGAACTGAACACGCAAGAAGCAATGGGGGTTCTCCAGATGCTATAAAAAAAATAACATATAAGTTGAAAATATTAATTTCCTACGATCCACTCAAGTAGAAACAGGTGCAATACCATACAGGAACACTTTAAAAGAAACAGAAACAAACATAAACTTAGAGAGCCACCATACTTTTATACGGAAGTAAAAAAAAAAAAAAAAAAACCTTTTGAAGAGAGAGTACGATTTTTGTTGTGGGGACTATTAAAGAGCTCCACATTGAACTCCTTAGGAATTGTGTCTACTGTTGGTATTTTGTAATTCCAAGTACTGTTTGTCACAACCAAGCCATCAGAGTCTGTAAGGACCTCCTCATTCATAAAGAACCCGACCCCTTGAATGAAGCCCCCTTCCACCTGATAAAGAGAAGAATAAGAGGATGTCCTTTAGGCTTTAGAAATCTGGATTTTTTTGCAAAACCAAGAAAGGAAAAACATATATTACAACAAGAAAGATAGAATTAACCTGGCCTAAGTCCACAGCAGGATTCAAGCTCTTGCCACAGTCATAAGAGAGGTCGCTTCTTAGTACTGTGGTAGCTCCCGTGAGGACATCAACTTCGACCTAAACATCCCACAAGTTCTTTTATGTTTTGTATTTTGGGAGAGTAGATAAAACAATTGGTATAAGAAATGGTTACCTAGGTGGTGCAATCATACTTATTGTAGACCAAGAAATGGTTTCCAAGTGTGTGTGTGTGTGTGTGTGAGAGAGAGAGAGAGAGAGAGAGAGAGAGACAACACCTCACTAACAGCAGCTCCATAGTTCAAGTACCTTGATGTGGATTGTTCTGGGATCCAGAGCACACTAGCTGATAAATTCACATTTTGAGCAGCTGCCTGCAAGTGAAGACATCATAATACTTGGATGAAAAGCCAAACAAGTGCTTGTTTGATTGTTTATATACTATTATCTGTATAGTTCCAAACTTGCAACAATTTTTTTTTTAAATCACAATATCCTATTTACAAACTTACCTGAACAATCAAGTCTTCCCATGAAACTACACTGTTTTCTTCTTCCATTTTATTCTTGAGTGGCTTCAGCCTTTCCACAAGAATACTGCAAGCAAGCCGAACTGCTTCACAACTTCCCTCTGAAGTAGTACTTCCCCCAGTGAGCCCTCCTTGCACCAAACTCAAGGTATCTGCTTGAACAACACGTACTCTCGCCAGAAGCTTACTGTTTTCACTGTCCCACATCTCCTTGAGACAAAATGCAGTCATCTGTTTCACTTTGGTCCATAGCCCTTGGCCTATCTCAATCCCTCCCACTTCCACAACAATTGACCCGTCATTGAGCACTGATACTCTACCAGGAGTTGGCAGAGTAGCCACTGTATATGTAATAGGCACACAAGAGATGCCCCGTTTCTTCCATTTGTTAATGCTATTAAAATGCTTAACCATCTCAGCACGGGTTTCATAGCTTGGAGTTAAGGACAACCGATCAAAAAGTAATGGTAATGTATAAGTAGAAGCCTCCCCGGCACTTTCCCCATAGAAAACTCTAAGGCTCTCATGGTCATGAAGATTCTTTCTCCTAACAGCATTAGCATCCAGCAAAAGTACGGAAGCGACATGCTCTATTATTGCTTCGGCAATGAAGGAGCCTTGTACACTACCTGGGGCCCGCACAAAAGATTTGGATGTGGTATTTGTCTTGCATACCTTTAAGTCAAAGGAGAGATTGCCCCGGTTGTATTTGTTCATGGATTCTATGATAGCATACGGAACCAAGGGGCCCATATCTCCAGCAATGCCTGCATTTACCCTCAAGTCAAGGTGCATAGCTGTAATTTTCCCATCAGATTTGAACCCTACAGTGTAGCAGGCCTTTATCGGGTTCCGACCTCCTACCATTATCATATCGGTTTGGCGATCCATGTACATTCTGACAGGGCGACGA
The DNA here is from genome assembly GCF_964058835.1 of Carex rostrata. Taxonomy (NCBI): domain Eukaryota; kingdom Viridiplantae; phylum Streptophyta; class Magnoliopsida; order Poales; family Cyperaceae; genus Carex; species Carex rostrata. Next base: position 8,045,252 of record NC_135925.1, read on the forward strand.
AGCTTATATGCAGCTAGAGCACATGAATTAATAGCCTATATAGATAAGAAAAGTATGATTATGTATATGGTTTCAAACACAGACCATAATCAATCCATACAGTTAAGTGAACACTTAGCTACAGGGTAAGTAACAATCATGCAAAAATTGGCTGAAGAAAATTCACAATGGACACAGACATGAAAATTGCAAAGGCAGGTGCACCAGTGCGCTTATTTTAGCACATTGAAGAACCAAAAACCAACAAGAAGAGCCTCTAAATTGTTAAGTACCAGTGTACTAGTACAGAGTCACCATGTAACATTGCATTATTTGACAAGACCAACATCGTTCCAATGCACATACATGACCCTTGAAAGGTGCTCAGCCAGATGTGATAACTTTCAAGGATATAACTACAATGCAAGCATTACCAATTATGATCTGATAAAGAATTGCAGTGTCCTTGTTTAAGAACAAAGGAAAAAAGAGAGAGGTATGTTGGACTTTTAAAGACTCACTGGGAGATTTCTTAAACCTTTGCCACCAAAACTTCCTCCGACTCTTCTTGTAATAACATGCACGTTGTGAAAAGGGATGCCTAGACATTTTGCTATAGAACTCTGTGTTCCCTCAGGCCATTGAGTTGAAGCATATACTGTTATCCTCATCAGGAATAGCTAGTGCCGTCATTGTCTCCATGTAGAAGTAATACTGTGAACCAACCTTTACCTAAAAAAAGATGATATATGTTTCTCAGTAGGAACTTGTAATATTCGGTGGGAAAGGCTGTGTTATAAACCAATGGATCTAGTAGATTTTTTTTCTTTTTTTCTTTCTTCTTTCATTAATAGCCAAAGGATGTACCTCAGCAGACTGAATTCTGTGTTCAGCTTCAGCCATCCCTTTGGAGAAGTTGCCTACTTGTTTGGGATATAAATAGGCAGGAATTTCAACAAAGCTGCTGTGCTCAATGGCATCTTCAATTGATAATATTGGTGGCTCCAAATCATCCATGGCATATTCAACTACTGCTTGTTTAGCTGCCATGTTGGCAAATCTCTGTGTGGCTGCAATCTAAAGGAAAAGAAAATCATTATTTGCTTTGTTGAGTTGAATTTTAGAAATAAAAAAATATTGAAGAAGAAAGACCAGAGATATTAAATCACCACAAGGCCAAGCGGTTGACCAGCAAACTCTGTAAGAGACTCAGCAAATAGTGATTCAGATCCAAAAATATATTCGGCACCGACATTTTGTCCTCCTTTGGGGATGTCTTTTGCAGAAATAACCGTAACAATTTTCTTTGAAGCCAGGGAATTTTTGAAGGTAATTCCTTTTACATGTGCTAGAGGCTTTGTACTGTAAATAAAAGCCCCATGAAGACAGTCTTTGGGAGCAGGGATGTCATCCACATAAACAGCCTCCCCTGCATTAAATATCAATTTTTCTGTCTAAGAAATGTAAAAAAAATTGCCAAGTACGTTTTTGGAATTAGATTCTAATTCCATATACATATACTGTTTTTAACTTTATATAATCTTGATTTGCAACTACATTAACAATATCAAATAATCTGCATTTTCACCTCATTTAAACCTGGTTTCAATAGGAAAAATCTGGAAGTCAAGAGTTACAGCGATGGTACGATAGGGATGCATTCACCAAATATGTATATATTAGTAAATATGGAAAACTGTACCTAGAGAAATTTCATGTTATGAAAGAATACCTGAAGCTTGAAGCTCTGCTCCGGTTTTCTTAATTGGTTCACCAATCGGTTTAAATTCAGAATTTAGAACTATCTCTTGTCGTGAAGAGATTGGAATATCATCACTATTGAGAGAGTCCTTGCACGACTTAACTTTCTTGTATTCAATAGTGTAGTTAATTTTAGTTCTAGGCTCAGCAAGGCTTTTAGCAAGCGGAGAAAGGAACTTGAACACAAAACCAACAGCCAAGCTGACTTTATACTCGGCATGTGCTGTGCCATGTGTAGGCACGATTTTTTTTCTGAGTAACCTTGTTGCTTCTAGTAGAACCGGTGCAGTTACAATTTTACCTTTCAAAAACTTTTCGACCTTCCTTGCTCTAATGGCATGTTCAGTCCCATATGCACCAAAAGCCAATTGTACATTTTCTAACGAAACATCTCCTGTTCCCTCATCAGTGGATGTTTCAGCAAGAAAAGCAGAATTGACATAAGAAACAGCATTACCCCAAGGGCGAGGAGCTGCTCGGTATGTTTCAAAAAGAACATTGCCAGATGATGATGCCCAAGAAGGGATGAAAATGCTCAATAGAAGCGTTCTATAATCGCATGGAGGCATTTCCAAGAACTCTTCAAGGGAATGGGTGGACCTTTCTGAACCCTGCTGGATACATATAATTGACCCGGCAGCAAGTAGAATTGTGGCAATGTCCGACTCAAATCGCCCTCTCTGTGCCAAAATTAGGTTCCCTCCTACACTTGCAATGTTTCGAACAAATGGGGATGCCACTTTGTTCATGTGATTGGCTATTTTGTTAAAAACCAAAGTTGGTACCTTTCCTTCCCTTAAAACTTCAATGGCTCTCGAAATGGTCACTGCAGAACCAATTTCTATGCCGTCACTCTTTCTTCTGATCACCGAAAGCTCGGGAATAGCCCGTAGGTCGATAAACCTATCATACAGGTCTTGATCCTTGTAAACACCACTACCTGTATTTCCTACTACAATTTTGACATTGATTGGGCTGAATACATTTGAATTAAACAACGCATTCAATTCCTCAATACTATTGGGTCGGTACCAACCATTTTCTACGGTCTGTGGTGTATTTCCATGTGAAATACTTAGTGATAACTTAATCTCAGATTTCAGGAACTCCGGGAATGTGCACACTCCCCCAATTGAGTAATTTGGTAATTTTGTTGCACATTCACCTTTGTTCCCTTTTGTCCAAAAGGTATTCAAACCAAGATCTTCTAAGTCAACATCAGATGCAAAGCTCTTGGAAGCATCTAATAAAGGTCGGTAGCCAGTACAGCGACACAAATTGCCAGAGATAGCCTTCTTTGCCTCAGAAACAGTGATCTTAGAGAACCCACTAGGTGGCACCGGCCTGTGAGTGTCTTTGTCAGCATTGACAAGAGAAGAGAAAAGGGACATGCACATACCAGGGGTGCAAAAACCACATTGGGAAGCATGAAACCCAGCAATCCTTTGGTGAATGGCGTGGTAACCATCTTTGGTATTTCCAAGGCCCTCAGTGGTAGTAACCGAGCAGTGGTTTATACTGCCAAGAAGTGTTAGGCATGAACTTGCAGAAACGTCGGTTACTTGATCGTTAACCGGATCATATCTAGATAGGAGCACAACACAAGCTCCACAACCACCTACAGGAAGTGAGCCAAATATGTTAGATTAAAAGAAGACACTTTTATTCGTTATATATGAATCCGCTTAGATGAAACATAACTTTCACAAATCAATAAGAGTGTACAGAAAAAAAAAAATACCAAACCCACACGGGTGCTCAAATTGACTAAATGTGTTTCATTAACTTTCTGAATATGATGGGAGAACAAGTCGCTAAAATACACCAACAGATATATTAATACGAAAAGTTATTTACATTGGACGACTTAGTCCATCTTACATTAACAATTTTTTCTTAAGATGCTTTTGCCCTCATTAATAATTGTTTCTTAGTTTAGAGTAGAATTCTTATGGCGGAAAAAAATTTTAGTTAGCATCTCAAAAATTTGAAATTAAACAATCATCACCCAAAACATCAAATTTGAGTTTTTCCTACCCACGCAGATCGAATTCACGCACCAAATTTTTTGATGCGCGGACTGGGTATGCGTACCAAATTGATTTTTTTATTTTTTTTTTGGTTTTTTTTTTTTTGGTACGCACTCTCAATATGCGCACCAAATTTTTTTTATTAGATTTGTTCTAAATTGTTTGAAATTTTTTGCCTAATTTTTTTTCTGTTCTATTCTATTTCGTTCTGTGATATTTAGAATTATATGTACATATAAAATTTGACGATGAAATTGTAGAAAATAAACACACTTATTTAACAAATAAAATTTTGAACTAAATTTGAATTAAAAATTACTACAACAAATTATACGCACTTATTTAACACAAGCTCCACACAACCACCTACAGGAAGTGAGCCAAATATGTTAGATTAAAAGAAGACACTTTTATTCATTATATATGAATCCGCTTAGATGAAACATAACTTTCACATATCAATAAGAGTATACAGAAAAAGAAAAGAAAAAAAAAACCACACTGGTTCTCAAATTGACTAAATGTGTTTCATTCAACTTCCTGAATATGATGGGAGAACAAGTCGCTAAAATACACCAACATATATATTAATACGAAAAGTTATTTACATTGGACGACTTAGTCCATCTTACATTAACAAATTTTTCTTAAGATGCTCTTGCCCTCATTAATAATTGTTTCTCAGTTCAGATTAGGATTCTTATGGCCGAAAATTTTTTAGTTAGCATCTCAAAATTTTGAAATTAAACAATCATCACCCAAAACATCAAATTTGAGTTTTTCCTACCCACGCAGATCGAATTCACGCACCAAATTTTTTGATGCGCGGACTGGGTATGCGTACCAAATTGATTTTTTTATTTTTTTTTTGGTTTTTTTTTTATATTTTGGTACGCACTCTCAAGATGCGCACCAAATTTTTTTTATTAGATTTGTTCTAAATTGTTTGAAATTTTTTGCCTAATTTTTTTTCTGATCTATTCTATTTCGTTCTGTGATATTTAGAATTATATGTACATATAAAATTTGACGATGAAATTGTAGAAAATAAACACACTTATTTAACAAATAAAATTTTGAACTAAATTTAAACTAAAAATTACTACAACAAATTATACGCACTTATTTAACACAAGCTCCACAACTACCTACAGGAAGTGAGCCAAATATGTTAGATTAAAAGAAGACACTTTTATTTATTATATATGAATCCGCTTAGATGAAACATAACTTTCACATATCAATAAGAGTAAACAGAAAAAGAAAAGAAAAAAAAAACCACACTGGTTCTCAAATTGACTAAATGTGTTTCATTTAACTTCCTGAATATGATGGGAGAACAAGTCGCTAAAATACACCAACATATATATTAATACGAAAAGTTATTTACATTGGACGAAAGTGTCCATCTTACATTAACAATTTTTTCTTAAGATGCTCTTGCCCTCATTAATAATTGTTTCTCAGTTCAGATTAGGATTCTTATGGCCGAAAATTTTTTAGTTAGCATCTCAAAATTTTGAAATTAAACAATCATCACCCAAAACATCAAATTTGAGTTTTTCCTACCCACGCAGATTGAATTCACGCACCAAATTTTTTGATGCGCGGACTGAGTATGCGTACCAAATTGATTTTTTTATTTTTCTTGGTTTTTTTTTTTTGGTACGCACTCTCAATATGCGCACCAAATTTTTTTGGTAAATCTCCAGACCCGAGATGTCATATCTCTCCCCATTCAACGCAAACACCAGCCTCTCCGCTTCCTGTCCCATATTTTGTTTGCCCTTCCCTTTATTCCCTCTTCTTTTTTCACAGTTGGCTGGAGATTTACAACTAAACCATGCGCTGGGAAGGTTTTTATAGGCGTGAGCGAGGAGAAATTTTCTCTTTGATGGTGACACTCAGCCATTAGCGAGTCTCCTCTGTGCCATTTCTTCCACTCTACCTAGGATCTAGAATGCACATCTTGTCATCATCCAACCGTTCGTTTCGAATCATAGAGCAATCTGCCTCTTAAAATTCTACCCTGTGCTGGTCCTGCTGGATACGAAGTTACGACCTACGAACTCATCCTTTGACCCGTTTATGAAAAGTCGATTAAAGAGAAAGGATAAAAGACGGGGGTGGGTAGGTGGCTAGGTGCCTATCGAAGATTAAACTGTCTAAAGTGGAAACGACAAACTACTATAGTTAATATTTCAACATTAGGTCACTAGTGACGTTTTCTACTCAGTCAGAGCTCAACTCAGTCAGAGCTCGACTCAATTTCATACTCAGAAAAAAAGAGTTTCCTTGATAGGGCTGCTAATGAGTCGAGCCAGCTCGTGAATCAATGAGTTGAGCGACTTAATATTTCATAACAAATTGGATTCGAAATTAAAAAATGTCCTAACTCGACTCGGCTCACTTTTGAAAGAAAAAAGCTCGGCTCAACTCGACTCATGTAAACACTTGGCTCGACTCGGCTCGATTCGCGAGCTCGCGAGTCGGCTCGTGAGCCGGCTCATATTACATGTTAAAAAAATGATCATTTAATTATTTTAAAGAAATGATTGAAGTGAGATAGAGATATTTTTGTGACTTTAAATTACATGTTGAAAAACTTTGATTATTTTTTAAAGAAATGATCTAAAGAAATTTGAAAAAAAAAATCATTTTTTTAAAATAATTTCAAAATGCCGGCTCATATTACATGTTGAAAACTTTGAAATTTGAAAAAGAAAAAATTTGATATCTGAAAAAATTTGAAATCTGAAAATTTGAAATCTGAAAAAATTTGAAATCTGAAAAAAAATTAAAATCTGAAAAATTTTGAAATCTGAAAAATTTGAAATCTGAAAAATTTTGAAAAAGGAAAATTTTGAAATATGAAAAAATTTGAAATCTGAAAAATTTGAAATCTGAAAAAAATTCAAATTTCAAATTTTTAATATTTTTGAAATTTCAAATTTTTTCAGATTTCAAATTTTTTCAGATATCAAATTTTTTCAGATTTCAAAATTTTTCAGATTTCAAATTTTTCATATTTCAAAATTTTCCTTTTTCAAATTTCAATGTTTTTCAATATGTAATATGAGCTGACATTTTGAAATTATTTTAAAGAAATGATCGTTTTTTCAAATTTCTTTAAAAAATAATCAAAGTTTTTCAACATGTAATTTAAAGTCACAATAATAACTCTATTCCACTTCAATTATTTTTTAAAATAGTTAAATGATTATTTTTTCAACATGTAATATGAGCCGGCTCACGAGCTGAGTCGAGGCAAGTGCTTACATGAGCCGAGCTGAGTACTTACATGAGCCGAGCTGAGCTTTTTTTCTATTAAAAGTGAGCTGAGTTAGAGCCGAATCATTTTGCTTCTCATTGAGCCGAGCTGAGTTTGAGCCGAACCTTAATCATTAGCAGCCCTATTCCTTGATAAGTCTTAACGGTTTTAAAAACTGATGTTGTATCAGTACCAGATAACTTCTAAAATATGTCTATTATATGTATAAAGATTTTTTTGTACAAAAATTTAGCATATAGATTAAATATTAGTGAGATAATGACAGTACCCGCGCTACAATATCCGCACTGTATATCATAACTACTTTAATTACCTAGGAAATTCAATTCCTTCCTCCGTATGTTCTTCCTTTTCATTTTGAAGCAAATTCAATTCTTTTTTTTTTCTTTTTTTTTCTTTTTTTAAAGATGATTTCAGTCAATTTTGTTTCGATTTGGTTGATCATATGCAGGGAGAGGCAGAATGGACCATCACATCTGTGCTTCAAGATGCCGCTGCTGTGGTACTTTCCATTAATTATTGGATCATATTTTCTCCTTTTCTTTTTATTTTTATTTCTAGTTTTGAGTGAGGCTACGGTACTATGCATAGCGCATAATGGTCCGTACTATGAATCAATAACTCAATTTTCAAAGTCCTAACAATCAATCTGAACCAAATCTCCATTTGAAAATGAATTTGTAGATCAAATTATTTTACATTGTTTAGAATTTTTTTACTATTTTTTAGATAAGTAGAAAATCACTTGTTTAAAAGATTTCAGTTTTGACAATTCAAAAGTAGTGATTTTCTATTCAAAAAGAACAATAAAAGAGTTCTAAAAAATGTAAAATTTAGTTTGTGTTAAAGGAAATAAATAATAGTAATAATAGCTGTAATTAGGTAATCGTTGTTATTTCATATTCTATATTTCTTTTTGTCTATATATTTGTACATAATGGTTTATTGGAAAATAGAGAAATTTTCACTTTCATGGTATCAGAGTCCGGACCAAACCCTAGCCGCACTGTTCCGCACTATAGCACCGTACTGTTCCACACTGTAGCGCCATAATGTTCTGACCTGTAGCACCGTACTGTTTGGCATTGTTCATCCATCTTATTGTAGCACTATAATGTTCCACCACTGTAGCACTATGCGTTACTGTAGCTCTAATTAGCCCAAGTTGTTGTGCTTGCTATTTTCAATCTAATTCTCAAGTTGTGTGATTCGATTTGACCACACAAAGACCACTCTCTCACATTGCTGCGAACACTCTATTTTAGATGAAGTTACTACAATTGTTCAGCAACTTGAGCAGTTGGGCTTCACTCGTGCCGACATGACCTCTCAGACACAGATTCCAAGGGCTACTTTAGCCCACTCAAGTATGATCTCCAATTGTTTTGTAGCATCAAGACCATCATGGATTGTTGATTCAGGTGCTACTGACCATATGACTGATAACAGAAGTATGCTGTCAGGACTTACCACTACCTCACAACCACCTGTCCAAATAGCCAATGGTTCTACCTGTAATATTGAAGGAATTGGATCCACCCAGATTTCACAAAATATGCCCTTATCATCCGTCTTATATGTCCCTTCATTTCCTGAAAATCTTTTGTCTATAAGCAAAATAGCAGAACAGCTATATTGCTCAGTTACCTTCACTCCAACTAAATGCACCTTTCAAGAACTAGGGACAAACAGGATGATTGGTACTGCATACAAGGACAATGGTTTGTATTGCACGGAGAGCTCACCTCAGCGAGTGGCATACTTGAGTACTAGGAGTGCTAAAGAGGTTCATTATCAGTTGGGGCATCTATCTCTCCAGGTTTTGAAGAAGATATGTCCTGAATTTCAGTCTATCTCAGAATTAGTTTATGAGTCCTATATCCAGGGAAAGCATGTATGTGCTTCCCACCCACCTAAAGTCATTAGTCGGTCTGGCAGTATTTTTGCATTAGTGCATTTTGATGTATGGGGTCCTTGTCCGGTTAAATCTATATCAGATTCTCAATATTTTGTTACTTTTGTGGATGATTTCTCTCGTGCTACTTGGATCTTTATAATTAAATCTAGACAATAAATCTTTGCAAAATTTTCAGCCTTTTGTTCTTTTGTGAAAACTCAGTTTAAAACTACTATTAAAACTCTTCAATCAGGTTTTTATTGGCCTACTCTTTTCAGGGATGCGCGAACCTTGGTCACAGCTTGTGACAAGTGTCAACGAACGGGGAACATTACCAAACGCAACGAGATGTCCCTCAATTCCATCTTGGAGGTAGAGATCTTCGACGTGTGGGGGATTGATTTCATGGGACCGTTCCCACCATCTCACGGATACGAGTACATTTTGGTTGCTGTGGATTACGTGTCCAAGTGGGTCGAAGCAGTTCCATGTCGGCGTGCTGACTCGAATGCAGTAAAGCGCATGTTTAACGACATCATTTTTCCGCGCTTTGGTGTTCCACGAGCTGTCATCAGTGATGGTGGCAAGCATTTCATCAACCGCCAATTCGACAAACTCCTGAGTCGACACGGGGTGACCCATAAGGTCACCACTTCCTATCACCCCCAATCCAACGGTCAAGCTGAAATTTCTAACAGGGAAATCAAGTCTATCCTGGAAAAGACCGTAGCAAGGACACGGAAGGATTGGTCTCTGAAGCTGAGCGATGCACTGTGGGCGTACCGAACTGCTTTCAAAACACCAATTGGGATGAGCCCTTTCAAGTTGGTGTACGGCAAGCCATGCCATCTCCCTGTGGAAATTGAACACAAAGCGTTCTGGGCTACAAGAGCCATCAACATGGACATGATGGAGGCTGGAGAGAATCGCATTCTTGACTTACATGAGTTAGACGAAATACGCTTACACTCCTATGAGAATGCGAGGATCTACAAGGAAAAGACGAAGCTCATCCATGACAGGCATATCATGCCTCGCGAATTCCAGGAAGGTGATCCTGTGCTTCTGTTTAATTCTCGGTTGCGACTCTTTCCAGTGAAATTGAAGTCTAGATGGTCTGGTCCGTTTGTGGTTAAAAAGGTGTACCAGTTTGGTGCAGTCGAGATTGGAAATGACGCGTGTGGAACCTTCAAGGTCAATGGACAACGTCTCAAGCACTACATTGCGGATCACCCTCGTCCAGGACGATTTGTTCATGATCTCTCCGATCCTATCTCAACCGAAACCTAGCGGAAGACGGTCAGGCTCGAGACCTAAAACAAGCGCTCTTGGGAGGCAGCCCAAACATTCTTTTTACTTTTTGCATAACCTTCATTTCTTTTGCATGTGTGTTTTTAGTTATCCTGCATTTAGGTAGTTTGGTTTTAGTGTGTCCTGCGACCCGCATGGGTGACAATGCGACTCGAATCACCATGATGCGACCCGCATCGAGCTCTGACGCGACTCGCATCGGCCCACCGACAACATTAATGAGCACGATTGCCCAAGCGACTTGATCCCTCTTCTTTTCTCCCTTCACCGTACCAACAGAGAACGAGAGAAGGCGCGACAGAGATCGAGAGAGAGAGAGATCGTGAGAGAGAGACAGAGAGCGAGTGAGATCGAGAGAGAGAAGGAGAGACAGAGACCGTGAGAGAGGGAACAGATAGGAGAGAGAGCAGGAGCGGGGGGGGCTTGTTCCGCCATTATTGCGCCTCGAGCTTTCCTGACGCGACCCGCTTTCTGGTCGAAGCGACCCGCAACACACCCAACGCGACCCGCAACACAACCAACGCGCCTCGCATCATGGATGACCCAGAACCGCCAATGTTCAACGAGCGCCGATCCAAGCACAACCAGGAGCGTAGGCAGCGATTTCTCAGGGAGCAACAAGCACTTCTCGCCCAACAACAGATGGCTGCCCGCTCACCATCTCCCGCACCAGCCTCTCCTGCTATGATTGATCCATCTGCCTCATCACACAGTGGTACTCATTCTCATTCTTCTTCTTATCACCCTTCTTCCTCTTCTCATACCGCAGCAGGGACCCCTGTCGATTACGTCTCAGAGGATTCTAACGCCATATCTGCTCAGCACACTCCTCGTGCTGAGCACTACCCCGATCCTCCCTTCTCTTTCACGGGATGCGGCATGTTTGAGCAGTTTGAGCGCTTGCAGCAGCGCAAATTCGAGAACACACGCCGTCTCGATATCGACACCCTCCACGCATTTGGAGTTTACACCGATTTCTGCCGCCTCACTGAGTGGATAGGGTTTTTGCCTGCCTTCTGGGGTATTGAGCAGCCCTGCTACGACGAGCTTACTCTCGAGTTTCTCTCTTCACTTAAGCTCAGGTATGATGCTGCAGACCAAGCCTACATCAAATTTCAAATGCACAGTCAGGCTCGGCGCGTACGTGTCTCTAGGCTCCGCGAGTGGTTCGTGTTTGCACCGAACCCTGATACCGACTCTCTTGATTTCCGAGTGGGTTTTGACAAGGATCATTTCTGGCGCCTGATTACTGGTATGCAGACAGCCACAAGCAACCAGTACAGGGGACTCGCCATTCCACACCCTGTCCTTTGCTGCATTCAGCGCGCCTTAGCCAACACCATCTTCGCACGAGGCGAGACGGTTGCTAGGGCTAATGAAGAGGATCTACAGTTGCTGGACCACATGCTGCGTCGCGATGTGGAGTTAGAGCGGCCCGATCTAATGCTCTTCATGGTCCGACACTGGATCGGTATTCAGCAGAACAAGAAAGTGGGAGGATCCATCCACATCGGCGCCTATGTCACTCTCATAGCTAACAGGTTAGGTGTATCGACCGCGGGTTTTACTCAGTCCAGGGGTCGGATTGCCATGGATGCCACTGCCTACCAGTCAGCGACCTTTATCAAGATCGTGCGCGGGCCTGCTAACCACAGTGACCGATACTTTTGGCGCCTGCAGCATGGTACTCAGTTTCAGCTGCCCATTCGAGCGCCGATCTCTTTTGAGGATGAGAGTACATGGCTTTTCACTGGACCACAACCTGAGAGAGCTCTATCTCCACCACCTCATGCCTCATTTCATCCATCGTCTCCACTCGCGCGAGCATCATCTCCTATTGCTCTATTTCATCCTCCTTCTCCTCCCTTCGAGGATGTAGTCATGACCGATGTCCTTGGCTCATCTCACCAGTTCCCTGCCTCTACCTTTACAGCTGTACCATCTCACCAGGCTCCTGCCTCTACTTCCACAGCTGTTCCATCTCACCCATCTGACCCTACCATCCATGATCTATACCGTATTATCGTGGACATGCAGGCTACTCAGATCTCCATGCGAGCCACTCAGCTTGAGATCCAGTCCACTCTGACTGACCAGGGTGATACTCTCAGTGGCATCCAGATGGATTTATCAGCTCATGACTCACGGCTTAGGTCACTCGAGGGTCACATGCAGGACTGGCGTTTTTATGAGGACCATGGATACTGGCCAGATCATCCCCCTCCTCACCACTGACCAAGTTCGCTTTTCTTTACCCCTTTCTTTACTCTATCTTTCATGTCTTGAAGCATTGAGGACAATGCTCGGACTAAGCTTGGGGGGGTACCTTTACCTTTTAGTTTTTAAATCATGTTTACTTTTCTTGCATGTGTAGTTTGTAGGTGAAAATTTGACAATATTGCATGACTTGTTTGATTCAGGGATTATGTGAACCATTTTGGTAATGATTAGTCTGATTTTGAATTGATTATGTCTAACCCCATGGTTGACCACTTAACCGATTTGAATGAGATAGTTTTGTGAAATTTAAAATATGAGATCCTGAATTGTATCGAGAAGCATTTGAAATCTGAACTGTACCTTTCAAAACGAGGAAATGGGATTTAAAAATAAAGAAAGATTGGGATATTCATCGGTATGAACGAATACCAGTGATTGTGTGTATTCATGGTATATGCAATTGAATTTGAAAAAAAAAAAATGATGGAGAACATAAGAGTACTGGCAATAAGTCCTTCGGGGCGCCTTTGAGCTCGTCTCCCAATTTAAACATAAAAAAAAGAGTACTGGCACAATCCATTTGGATGCCTTTGAGCTCGATAGAACATAAATAGACTTTTGCATATATCAACACACTACGTCCGCAACTTTCTGACCCAAGTTTGTTCCAAGCTTGGGGGAATTTGATCCGTAAACAAAAATCACCACAAACGAGGGTATAACTTCAGTCTAAGAATGAATATTGATAAATTTGAGTTCTGAGTCTTTTCAAATAACAATACATCTCGGAATGAGAGGTTGAGTGGACAGTCTGTGGAGTGAATCAAAATTAGTTCAAGAAAAGTCTAACTTGTTATCAAAATGATTCTCGAAATTCCTGGTAATAACAACTCATGTGAATTCTTGCATTTAAGAACTTAATTTGCATTTAGACACCAATCCGGTTGATATCTCCATATTATGTCTAATTTACAGCCCTAATTTGTACTTAAACCTGTGTTTTAAAGCCTATTAGTGTGGACTTTTTACTTATATTTCGATGAAATATGATACTGCTATGCTTTGTTTGGTATTTTGCAGGAAAAAGGGTGAAAAACTGGATCTGACTACTTTTCATACGGCCCGTATGACATACCCTACGGGCCGTACAGGATCTGCCCAACCACACAGAAGGTTCCACAACAGAGGCACAAAGTCTCCAAGACAAAGCACAGGCATGCGGCACGTATGGGGTCCCCTACGGGCCGTACCACGCTAAATTGGAAAATCCAGCTGGAATCTGAAATCAGCTTAATTTAAGGAGGCCGAAAAGGAAGCCTCTGCAGACGCGATCTGGGGCATTAAATGAGAGAATTACACACCAAAAAAAAGGGGATTCACAACGGGAACTTGGACAAGCTTGCTTGGAGCAAAAGACAAGAAGAGGAGAAGAGGAAGAGAAGTGAAAAACGCGAGTTTGCAACGGATCTTCGGATTTTCCACTGTTTTGTCATGAACTCTTTCATCTCTTGTTATTTGTGTTATCTTGTGAACATGAGTAGCTAATTTACTTTGTTTCTAGGGTTAAGATGTAGTTTCTAGTTTGGTTTTGTTTGCATGCTACTTGGATTTTGTGTTGAATGCTTTGTTTTTACCTTGTTGAGTAGTATTTTGATTGCTTTATTTGTGCTTGCTTGAATTGATTAGTCATCCCGTTAGATGAATGCGCACATCTAAGTGTTAGGAGCCAAGTTTATGACATCTAATCCAACCGAATAAAGTATATGAAGTAGGGTGAAACCAAGGAGTACCCGAAAGGTGAAAGTCCTTGGATACTTTTAGTAAACCAACAAGTAACTTGGATAAATTAAGCCAAAATGCGAAAGTTGAGGTTTAACGCATCTAAGAGGGAAGTATTTGAGTCCGGTAATCGGGTACTAGGCCAAAATGCGAAAGTTGAGGTTAGGTATCTAGATCTGGTCGATAGAAACTCTAAACATTAGCATCAATGCAGAAAACAGTAGCTGCAGCATTAACTCGAGGTCCCCTACGGGCCGTACGGGAATCCGTACGGGCCGTATGCCTCGGGGCTGAACAAAAATGAAATCTGAACCCTGGGAACGCCTTTTTATCAATTGAAAACAACTTTAATTCTCTTTATTGTCTTTTAAACTTGTTATAAATCAGTAGAATTGTTAGAACCAAATCAAACCAATTTCTCTCACTTCTAGAATCTCAAGTAATTTTAGGATAAGTCCGGTCATTTTCTTCCGTCCCTGTGAATCGATACCTGAGCATACTCATCGATAGGATAGTACACTTGCTATCTGATTTGACAGAGTATTACAAAGGTTTAAAAGGTATAGCTTGCTATACCGAAACTTTGTAAGCATATATTCTGTGCGAACACCGGTACTAGTGTATGCTCCTTGCTTGAGGACAAGCAAAAGGTAAGCTTGGGGAAATTTGATATTGTTATATCTGAGCTACTATTTTGACCAATTTCAGTACCAAAACATGTATTTTAAGCCATCAAATAACATCTATTATAATGAATACATGTAGAATTTGGTACTGCTGCGCTTTCATTCTTACTTTGCAGGAAATTGGTGAAATCAGGAGAATTTCTGAAGTTCAGAGACTTTGATGCGACCCACATCATGGCTGTCGTGAGGCGCATCCAGTCCTCTGAGTCGCACCAGCAGGTCGCAATACCATCTCATGCGAAGCGCATCCGTCATGCTCCAATGCGGGTCGCAACGATGGTGACGCGACTCGCATCGCGAGTCTCCAGAGTAGACAGCAAAGGCCCAATAAAGGCCCAGAATTGGAGTACTCATTTTGAAAAGTCTATAAATAGACCACCCCTACCACCAGAGGGGGGAGTTCATAATTTGAAGATTTAAAACTTCAAGACCATTAGAGTGTTGTTCAAGAAAGGGAAGAAAGAGTGAAGATTCTTGCTAGATTGCTTCATTCGGTTTTATCGTGATTTCTTCCCTTGTCTCTTTCTCTATGATGCTTGAGTAGATCTATCTTGTTTCTAGGGTTGATGTAATCTAAAACCTTGATTGTGATGCATTGAATTTGAATTTGAGTTGTTCTTGTGTTCATTTGATTGAGTATTATTCTTTCATTGCTTGATTGTGATTGTTTGATTGAATCTTGTTGTCTATTGTTGAATGTTTTTTGCATTTCTTCTAATATTGAGACCTTGATATTTCTTGCCATTTGATCAAGTACTTGAGGTAGGTCTTGGATCTGAAAAGATAGGTCAATTGAACCAAGAGGTGAGATTTTCATCTATTGAGAGATAGTGGATACCTTTAGCAAACCGATCAAATGACTTAGATTGAACACTTGTAAATGAACGTTTGAGGTTGTAGATCTAAGAAGGTGAAATTGCAATTCCTTACTAGGTTCATTAAGCCAATAAACGAAAGTTGAGGTTCAGGAACTTTAGGTACGGTCAATAGATCCTTACACAAGTAAATAATTCATAAACGAGTTCAATGCTACATTCACTCGAGGACCACGCGGGTCGCGTCACAAGGGTCGCATGCGAAAGCATGCGGGTCGCGTGAAGGTCCAGAGAGGCAAGGTTGAGGATGAAATCTGAAACCCTGGAAACTTCATTTTAAATCAATTTGAACCAACATTTATT
This sequence comes from Carex rostrata, assembly GCF_964058835.1. Lineage (NCBI taxonomy): Eukaryota > Viridiplantae > Streptophyta > Magnoliopsida > Poales > Cyperaceae > Carex > Carex rostrata. The sequence goes on from NC_135925.1 coordinate 8,061,385, forward strand.
TTCCTGTTATCTTCTGTTGTTGAATTTAGAAACTTGAAACGAATTCAAACCAAACTTTTCACTTCTAGTACCTAACTAGGATAAGTAGTGAACTAGAATAGAATTGTACCGTCCCTGAGGATCGATACCTGATTATACTCTTGAACGAAAGTTGTGCACTTGCAACCTAATTCAAAAGCTAAATCACGGTTTAAAAGGGTATAGCTCGCTGTACCTGAAACTTTGTGTGCACGCTTTTCTGCGAACACGTACTCCAATTCTGCAATAATTAACAACTTGCGCAGTATCTTGTGTCTTGACTAACATTAATTAAAACTAAATGAAATGCAATAAAACATGGTAATTAGGATAAATTTTGGACTCAACTGTATGTCAAATAATGTGTCAAATTATGGTTCATCATCAGTCACATCTTATTATACTACATGGACATCCTCACACTATACAATTTCTCAAATTACACGGTATGTTGAGAGGGCCCACTCATCTAACTATACACAGGAGAAATCTTGATGAGCTTGTCTTCTCCTTTATTTATTATTATTTCATACACTGCTATATATGTCCTTTGCTTTACTGTTTTTATGCTGAAGAAGCTTTACATTTTTTTTCTTTCTTTTTTTTTCCTTTTTTTTCCTTTTTCCTTTTTCCTTTTTGTATTGATAATGTTAAGATTACACTCGGTTTCAGCATAACTTGGAGATCAAGTCAAATCTTTTAGAATATCTATATCTACTGAAAAGAAGGAAAGAAGAAATTGAAGGATATCAATCATATATAGTGAAATAGGCAATAGATAGTATTCGATTATTTGTTATTAATTCTAAGGATTGGTTTCCATGTTTAGCATGATATACAAAATATTTATGAATTGATAAATAGGCATGTAAGAGTTGTGTAATTCAATCAAGAAAGAAAAAAAATAAAAAAAAATAAGGAAGGGAAGGGAGATTCATGGGAATCTTGTGTTCTTGAGTTGTTTTATTATTATTTTTTGACAGTCTATTATTATTTTTGACATGGTATCAGAGCATGGTTGCCTGGTGGTATAGCTAGAGAAATTGTTACCCTTCTTGTCTTTAACTTCAATTTCTTGTGCTATACTGCTCTAAGGAGCGATCCATACTTGGTAGAACAATGTCAAAAATCGAATACCAAGAATCGACCACCATTGCTGCACTGATTGAGCAGATGACGAGAATAGTGACTCAAATGGCAGCTATGCAAACTGCTGTCATAAACAATCCTCAACCTGTTGTTATGACCGAGGGTATAATTCATTCAAGTGTTATTGATGTAAAATTTGATAGCACAAAACTAAGGAGCATGAACTGTGGCAAAAACTGGCACACAAAGTGGTTCCTTCCCTTGCAACAAAACTGATATCTGTTAGCCAACTTAGAAAGGATCAAAATTGTGTTGTGCTTATGTTCCCTGACCAATGTGTAATCTAGGATATTCTCACGAAAAGGATCATTGGCCATGGTACTAGACATGATGGGTTATATTACTTGGATGAAGTCAAAACTGGTAACAATTATATAGTAAGGGGAGATCATATATCTACTAAGAATAAAATTTGGGTATAGCATAAAAAACTAGGTCAGCCGTCTTTTGGATACATAAAAAAGCTTTTACCCGATTTATTTTTGCATTTAGATCTTAAAGATTTTGTTTGTGAAACTTGTATCAAATTTAAGAGTCATAGAACAACTTATTATAGCAGTCAAAATAAATGTAAGAATCATTTTGATTTGATACATACAGATGTATGGGGATCATCCTCTATAATTTCCAAATCTGGTGGTAGATGGTATGTTTCCTTTATTGCTGATTGCTCCATAATGACTTGGCTCTATTTACTTAAAACAAAAGATGAGGTTTTTAAAGCTATTCAAGATTGACTCCACCAGATACGAACCACCATTAACGATGCTACCTCCTCCTGCACCTGTGCTCTTAACAGAATCGAACATTCTCCTAGTGATGAGATACTATGCCACCCCTGGCACAATAGTGAAAGTTTTGATGCTTAGATAGCAAGGAATAAAACAAAAATTTATTCGACTCAAAACAAACGATCTAGTTATTGTAAGTGCAAGAAACAATCTTAATTAGCCTAATCAAGAATGGAATAACATAATACCTTGGATTTGATCTCCAAATCAAATCAAGAAGAGTTGTCTTGCTTAGCAACTTCTTATTCCCTTCCTCCTTCAATGGTGGTTGTGCTTTAGCCCCTCAAATGACGAGCCTCCTTAGGTATCCACCGAGAGATTAAAGAAATACTTGTATCTCTAAGGCTAGTAAGATATTAACAAGTAGAACCTTAATCCTAGTTTCACCCTCTTCTTAATTTCTGAAAACTTATTAGAGGATTTCTAGATCTCAACACATGAGAAAAATTGGAAGAGAGGAGAAAAGAACAAATTTCGGCCAAGATATTTTTCACAGAATTTCTGACCTTTCGGTACTAAAATCCTTATATCTTTTTCTAGGTAACTCCAAACGACTTGAAATCTTCACCATTGGATTCTAGACTCCAAGGGCTACAGATTACATAGGTCATGCGTCCAGAATGATTAGTATTTGCCCTTTCAAATTCCAGTTCAAATTTACCTAAAAAATCTGTCCAGAAATTTCTTTGCTCTTTAATGAGATTGATTAGATTTAATGACATATTTAAATATTCCTTAAATCATGCCATTACTAATCAATTCTCCCCAGCATATATTTGGACTTTGGGCTTAAACATATTAATATTTAATTAAGTCCACAATCCCATACATTAAAAGAGGCCAACATATAAATTAATATTCCATGTTAATTTATATGCATCTCTCATGTGTCAAAAGTTATTTAAAATATGTCACACATACTTTAAATATTACTAGGATTATTTTATAACATCTCCATGTCATAAAATTGTTCATATATTAATAACATATAATTTGTACAAATTAATTATAACTTCTTATAATTAACATAGCACATATTATATACATATCACATATGTTTTATTAATATATTTTCTTTTAATCTTTCATATGGTGTGACCCTATGGGATCCCATCATTATGGCAATAGAATTAAACATTTTAATTCTATAAATCAATGATACAACTAGCCATGGTATATTGATTACCCAAATGACGTGGATGAAAAAGCACAATGCAAAATCACAATCCCTGTAACATTAAAAATGTTGTTGTGTCAATTCCTTGCCACATGATATCCAAATAATCGTAAGGTAGGAATGTGTCATCCTTACCAATTATTCTTTCTTGATTTCCTGAAGTTTAATTATGATATGATTATCATATAATCATATTGCATGCACATAATATAAACTTTATCAAGGGGCCCAGAGATATCATCACTTATATTAACATATAAGGGACAATGGTTTCTTGATACGTATCGTTCTTCCGCATAAGTTATATGCACTGCAGTAACTGTCTTTATAACTCCTGGTTAAAGAGAGCGTTGGACAGTACCAACAATACACATTCCTTATGTAAGAAAAATAAATATCTCAACCAAAGAATTCTAGACACAATGAAATATCAATGACACAGAACACAATCCATATGATATTTCACTCTTGGGTCTGTCCAGTGCCATACATCTCCATCTATGCACATGTGTGATTAGATCGATAACTCCTTATCGTATGACCTATAGAACATGGCCATCATCTAATCACCACACTTATCTTATATGGTCAACCAGTATACCTTGCTGATTGCCGAGATAAGGAACATTTAAGAGTAAACAAATTTATTCATTGTGAAGTTCTACAATTTAAGTCATCAACTCAAATGATCCACTAATATGAATACTCAAGGTACAAAATGATAAAATCATTCACTAATAAACTAAACATATCATAGATATGATCTGGGTCTAGGACACCAACACTAACAAATAGCACTTCGAAATTCCCTTTCTCAGTGTCTAGTTCTTAGAGATACCCGATGCGTAGGTCCTGATTATCTCTTATCATGTCTCTGTCTACTGTTTCCCTTCAATAACTGGACCCGGACGCTAAAAGAACTACCAGATCATCACTACCTAGTAGTTCATCCATCAGTTGAGTGGAAAGACGACATTATACGAGCTGGTGAAATCGCTTTTGGTGGAGTCGTCTTCACAGCTACCAACTATGACTTCCGTTTTTTTAACGGGGGTACCCTCCTTAAGGGATTTTGGATTCGAGTATTTGGATTTCCACAAGATCTCTGGAGGGACACAGAGATAAGCCAGCTAGCTAGGGATCTAGGTGGAATTTTCCTAGAATATGATACCCGCTCTGGTATCGCTCTTCGTCTAAAAATAGGAGTACCAAACAAGGAAGTGATTTCGGGTTGCCGCCGACTCATATTCACTGATTCTAAAGGTGTATCTCATAGTCACTTGGTCCAAATTCATGTAGAAACCAGTGAGTTACCTCTATGGGGAACTACCCGTCTCCCTGTCTTTGATATGGGTAGCATCAGAGATTCCTCTGTTTCTCCCCACCAATTGGAGTCTCAAGGCACAAACCTATTTCTAGCTCAACTGATTGATATTCCTGGACCTAGTTCTCATCCGCCTATCCACACTCTGACAGTTGACCTCAATCTCTTGCCAGAAACAAACAATATGCGTCAAGTGTCACCCTTCCCTTTAATCCCAATTGCCCCTTTAACACTCTCCCCCTTACCAGAAGTGACATCTCCTTTGATCCCTGACCCCTTAATCCTTGGATCAAATATCCCTTTAGTTGAACCTAGGCTAGAATTAGAAAGGGTTAACCAGAATATCCTTCCTATCGAGATGGTGAATCCTCATCCCGAACCAATCCATGATCTAATACAAAAGGCACCACAGGAGAATCCAGAGCTTGTGCCAGAACCTGATCCAGAGCCGATACAGATACAGGAGTTACAACAGGCAGATGTGATTCAACCACCTCAACAGGAGGAGATGATCTTAGTTCCCCAACTAGATATGCCAGTTCCAGATCCACCAGTTCAGCCAAGGCAAATTGCCCAGAGAGCTCCACCTGCACCGGCAGTAGCTGAGGGGGACACTGAAGAGACTAGGCACAGTCTGCGATTGAAAGTGAAAGAGCTTACTAGTGGTCCCAATAGGAGAGCAAGGGGTGGATCTACCTCAGGTAACAATTTAATCCAACAATTTCCTTATATAAAATTATCTGATCATGAGATTATAGAACTTTTTAAAGTTAGTGGCCTTAACCTAGGATCTACATTAAAAGAGCGACTTAAGGTAGTTGCTCATTTAAAGACCCTCTCTAATTCTAGATTTTCTTCTGCATGTGCAGACCTGATCCCTAAGAGACCCCCTATCCCTCCTGTAGATCTTAGTGAAATTATCTTATCTATTAATAATGAGTCTCCCAATATTGCCAATGATTAGTTGTTTTTGTTGGAATGCTAGGGGTCTAGGCCTCCCAAGTAAACGTAGAGCACTTAAAGAATCCCTTAATATACATAAAATAGACATAGTTGCTATCCAAGAAATGAAAAAGGAATCATTTCCAGCTAGACAACTAAATGCTTTAAGTAATATATCAATTCTTGGCTATCAAAAAGTTTTGTAGGCTCATCAAGGGGGTTACTAGTAGGACTTAATAACTCTAAGTTTACAGTTTTAGATTCCTGGATTATGGAATTCTCCATAACAGTCTTAATTTCTAATAAAAATGAAAACTTTGTTTGGCTTTTCACTACTGTATATGGCCCTGTTCTATCCTCTCAAAGACCTGATTTTCTTAATGAAATGAGAACTATCTCTTTGTTAGGTCATTCCTCTTGGTTATTATGTGGAGACTTCAACTTGATTAGATATAAGAGTGAAAAGGTAGGACTTTCCTTTAATTATATATTAAGTAACAGATTTAACAATTTAATCTCTGACCTCTCCTTAATTGAATTACCACTACACACTAGGAAATATACATGGGCCAGGTCTAGTACTTCCACTTCAAAAGCCTTATTAGACATATTCTTTTGTACAACATCATGGCTCAATCACTATAATTCATCTTTAGTACACTCTCTACCTAGAGTACACTCTGACCATAATCCCTTGATTTTACAAACTGATTCCATTACTACCACTATTAATAAAAATATCAAATTTGATAAAAATTGGTTAACCCAAGAGTGTTTTGTTGATCTAGTAATTCACTGGTGGTCAGAACTTCAACTAACTTCAGATATAGGAAACTCTTGGAAATATAAGTTACAATATCTTAGAAGAAAGCTAAGAGGTTGGAACTTTAATTTACAAGGGAAAAAAAAAGACTTAAATCTTCTCTCTTAGCTAAAATTGACCACTTTGAACTACTAAATGAATCAAACTCCTTAACTAGCTCTGAATTTGTTGAGTGGGAAAATTGTAGAACTGCCCTTCACAATTTGTACCACCAAGAAGATTCTTACTGGCAACAGAGAGCTAAGTTAAAATGGTTCCTAGAGGGTGACCAAAACACTAAGTTCTTTCATCTCACTGCAACTCAGAGACAGAGAAAAAATACCATCCTTTCTCTTGAAATCAATGGTTCTTTAACATTTGACACTCAGATTATTAGAGATTATATTACCTCCTATTATAAGAATTTACTGGGACATTCGGAACCAAGATTGATCTCCTTAGGTAATAGGCTATGGTCCACATCTGAACAGTTAACACCCCTCCAACAATCCTCTCTGGAATTACCCTTTACTTTAGAAGAAATTAGATCCTCTATTCTCATGCAACCCTAGTAAATCACCAAGGCCTGATGGAATTTCATTCCTCTTTTATCAGACCTTCTGGGACACCATTTCATCTGACATTTTGACCATATTTCAGTCCTTTCATTCCTGTACTTTAGACACATCCAAATTTAACTTGGCTTCTATATGCTTGATCCCTAAAAAAGAAGATGCCACTGATATTAAGCACTTTAGGCCCATTAGTTTAATTAATTGTAGTTTTAAGCTTATTACTAAACTCTTAGCCAATAGATTATCTCAGATCATGGATCCTTTAATTGATGACTCTCAATCAGCATATATTAAGGGTAGGTTAATAAGGGATAATATCATTACTGCTCATGAAATACTTCATCATGTTAGAATTACTAAACAAAAAGGTATCATTCTTAAATTGGATTTTGAGAAGGCATTTGATAAGGTTAATTGGGACTTTTTATTAGAAATTCTGCAAGCCAGAGGTTTTGGCTCCCTCTTTATAGATTGGATTAATAATATCTTACAAGGTTGTAGGACATGTCTTTCCTTTAATGGCACATTAGCAAAATTATTTCTCATGCAAAAAGGGTCTTAGATAGGGTGATCCATTGTCACCCTTTCTTTTTGATTTAGTGGCTGATGCCCTTAACAAAATTCTTAAAAAGGCTCAAGCTGCTGGTAAATTGCAAGGTTTAGGTCAATTTCCCAATTCTATAAAAATTTTGAATCTGCACTTTGCAGATGATACTCTCATATTCTTAGAGGCTGATCCTCTAATGTTAGAAAATCTGAAATTTTTACTTTTAGGTTTTGAAGAGGTATCTGGTCTAAAAATTAATTTCGACAAGAGTGCTATGATACCACTTAATATTTCTTCTTCACTTGCTTTATCTTTATCTAATCAATTAGGATGTCAAATCTCATCCCTACCCATTACATACCTCGGTGTCCCATTACATTGGAAAGCCTTAAGTGTAGCAGACTGGAACCCTTTAGTTAGTAGAATTGAGAAAAAATTACAAACATGGAAAGGATCCCTCCTCTCATTAGGAGGTAGAGTCACATTATTGAATTCAGTCCTTTCTGCACTACCTTTATATTGGTTATCTATATATAAAATACCCGTAACAGTTTGCTCAAAGATAGATAAAATTAGGAAAAAATTCCTTTGGTCAGGAAATTCTGCAGACAAACGAAAGTATAACCTAATTGCTTGGAAAATTGTGTGCTTAGGAAAAGATCAAGGGGGTTTAGGAGTATTAAATCTTACTAGAATGAATATAGCTCTATTAGCCAAATGGGGATATCGATTCAAAGACCCTACTTTTAAAGGCCAATGGAAAGAACTCTTGTCTATTAAATATGGTACTTCAGGACTAGATTTTCAGAGACCTTCCCACTTCTGGAAGGGAATCACTAGCCTTAGATCAATCATTGATTTAGGAATTAATAGAATTGTGCAAAATGGTCAAGATACATCCTTCTGGTTGGATAGATGGCACGGGGAATGTAGTTTATACTGTACTTACCCTAATTTGTTTAGAGCCTCAACTAATCCAACAATCTCTGTAGCTAATGCACTCTCCACAAACCTCCAAACCTCTATTCCATTCAATAGACAGCTTACTGGAATCCTACTTGTAGAATGGAACAACCTAAGAAATAATGTTTCCTTTACTCCAATAGAAGCACCTGATCAAATAACTTGGAGATGGAATACAAATGGCCAATTTACAGTGCATTCTTTATACAAATGGTTAGAGTATGGTGGAATGAAAAATGGGTCTTTTACAACAATTTGGAGGGCTAATATACCTTTAAAAATTAAAGTTTTTCTTTCGTTATTAAAACAGGATAGGATCTTAACCAAAGCAAATTTGTTAAAAAAAGGATGGATAGGAAATACATCCTGTGTATTTTGTGGGGAATTTGAATCTAGTAATCATTTATTTGTTAATTGTTACATAGCACAATCAATTTGGTCTTGGATAGCCAACCATAATGGTTTTAGCTTTAATTGTGACACAATTGAAGACCTCTGGTATATTGACTGCTGTATTCCTTTAAAAGATAAATTATTAGTGGAGTTAGTTAGAGTAGCTACACTTTGGACTTTATGGTTAACTAGAAATAAAGTTTGTTTCCAAAATATACCAATTCCCTTCGTAGCTAGTATAGGCTCCAGCATAATATCTTTATCTTCCTTTTGGTGTAAAGTTAAAAACGATGAAACCTACTTTAAATTAACCTTAATTTTTCCTATGAATATGTGTAACTTAACCCAGGTAGGCATGGTTCCTCTTATGAATCCAGATTCAATAGAGGATGGCCAAATTCTGGATACAAGGGAAGAAGAACCTGGACACGCAGGGGGGGACCTTTCAGAGTTCTTGATAGACAAGGTTGAATCAAGCTCCATGGATATCTCTTCTTGAGGAACTCAACTTTTTGATGACTATCATAGGGTCTACTCTTCTGCTTCTACTGATGTTTGAAGTTTACTATTTTTTGGTTATTAGTTTTTACCTATCTGCTTAGCACTTGTTTTGTAATATCTCCTAAACTGGTATGGAGTCTGTTGGTCTCTGTTTTGCGCAATGAGGTCTACCTCATTGATTTTGTAAGAGCTGATATTCTATGTTTCTATAAGAAAGTGGTGGGGCTTACCCACTTTTGTCAAAAAAAAATATGTATAATGAAAATATTTCTGTATATATCTATAGACATCCGATATCCAATCTGTATTCGTATATATTTGTCTAATATTTGATATGTATTTGTATCTGAAAAAAAAAATAGATACGGATATGGTTTTACAACTATTCAATTTCTATCCAGTTCATTTTCACCCCTACTTGTCAATGTAACTTTGTGAGTCTGATACGATCTGGCGACGCACTATTAGGCCTGCTAATGAGCGGGCTCAAACCCGAAACTCAGTCCAACTCATTCAATCTTATTAAATATTTGACTCGATTCGATCAGCTCAAATTTAAAGTATAAAATCCAACTCGACTCGATACATTAGATTCTCTTGGAACTCGGCTCAAACCCAAAAATCGCGTTCGGAATCAAATCTGAGGTGTTTCTCAAATTTAGCATTCAAATATAGTATTAAAATCGCGTTGCATATTTTTTCTAAGAGAGTTTTCAGATATTGCGAGGTACGTTACGTACGTAACGTGTAGAATGAAAATTTTGTACCGTCTATTATAATTGGTATGAATTATAAAATATTTTGAGAAAAAAACTATTTGTTGACTGAGATTGTGCACAATGAATGTTATATAGAGGATAAAGATGTAAACGGATCGGATATTATCTGATCTGTATTTAAATTTTTTACAAATCGGTTGTTCTTGAAGTTCCGTACAATTAAGTTGTTTTTCAATTTTCAAAGTTTAAAAAGTCGATCCAAACTGTTAGATGTGATCTCTATATTAAAATGTGCTTGGAGATCAAATTTTATATTTTTCTGAAACCATAAAGTGGCTTAATAAATAGTAAAAAAAAATTAGAAAAATATAAAATTTGGTCTCCAAGCACATTTTAATATAGAGATCACATCTAACGGTTTGGATCGACTTTTTAAACTTTGAAAATTGAAAAATAATTTAGTTACACAGAACCTCAAGAATAATCGATTTGATATTAGCCAACATCTAGGTATGAATACAGATGATATATGCAAATTTCCATACATAGGGTTTCATGCTTCGAAAGAAGATACAAATATTGAATTATCCGTATCCATATTCTTTTTATCTGTTTTTTTTTAAATCATATATATTTAGAGAAAATTATTTTTTGCTGGTTTCTTTTAATTGAAAATGAGTAGGTTAGGTTAAAATACTTTTTTTTTCTCCAATCATATATCACATTTTTATCTCTGTTTTTAATAGTTCAAAAAGTTGACCGAACCGTTTAACATGATATTTATATTAAAATATGTCTGGAGATCAAATTTTATATATTTTTTTAATAATTTACTATTTTTTAGATAGATACAAAATCATTATTTCTAAATGGTCCATAATCTTCTGAAAACAACAGTTTTATACATATCTAAAAATTATAATTTTTTTCAAAAAAAATACAAAATTTGGTCTCCAAGCATATTATAGTATGGAAATCATGTTAAGCAATTCAAATCGGTTGTCTAAACTTTGAAAACAAAGAAAAGAAAATGAGACATGATCCAAAAATAATATGACATTTTAATCCTACTCATTAAAAATATAGGTATGTTAGTGATTAATTTTTATTAATGAGATATATCTTTTATAATTACATAACAAGTTTAACATAAAAAAAATATTTTACTCATCATAATGATTACATATCTGAATTATATCCATATTTTATGTTTTTTTTATTTTTTTATTTTTTTGTTAAACAAGATGTTAATTTTGTTACAAATATTTAAATTAAATATTCAAATTATATAAATATTTGTATCTGCTTAATATTCAATTTGTATTTATTTTTATTTAATATTCAATTTAAGTAAGATCCTCTTCCCTCGGAGGGTAATCCAAACTCTCATCCTAGGCACGACCCAGTTCTCTTCAATGGGAGCTCTCCGCCTCTCATCCCTCTCTCTCGTCCGTCCGACTTTCTCTCCGCTCCGCCGCCTAGCGCCTCTCTCTGGAGGCCGCGCCACCTCCTCCGCCGCTTCCACTCACAGCATCGCCAAGGAGGCGGAGGCTGTGACAGCCGGCGACGGCAAGGCCTCGGCTTCGCCCTTACTGGAGTGCGCCGTGACTCCCCGCTCGGTGGATTTTAGCAAGTGGTATCTGAATGTGATTGACAAGGCTGAGCTGGCAGATTATGGCCCTGTCAGTGGCACCATGGTTATTAGACCTTACGGATACGCCATTTGGGAAGCAATTCAGGTATCTTTCATTGAATTGAGTTTCGATAGTGTTAGTGCAGTAAATATTTCTGTTGTGCTTGCTCGTATTAGTGTCCGGTATCTATCCTGGTGGGAGTTTTTTTACAGTATTAACAGATGTTTTGATAGTCTTGTTTATAGAAAACTTAACAAAAGCCGGTGATGATAATTTACAGAACAATTGAACCATTTATATTTCAATGTACCAAGTATAGACCACAAGTTCACAGAAGGATTTTAGGTGTCAAAGATTTAGGATGATTGAGATGTTAATTATTAAGATGTCTTCAAGCCACTGTTCTAGCAACCTAAAATTGTGCTCTAAACTGACATGTGTTTTTTATTAGGTAAGTAGTAATTTATGTTCATTCTATTCCTTTTTTGTTGTAGGATTATTTGAATGTGAAATTCAAGGAGACTGGACACAGTAATATGTATTTCCCTCAGGTGTGCTTTATCACCTCTCTTTTATGATCTTGAACCACATCAACCTGGAACACGCCAATGCTTTATGCTCCCTTATTCTGCTTGGCTGTACTAATTAGCTCTTCAGCTTTACTTCCATTAAGGGTCAAACATTATTTATGATCAGTCTACCAAATGGATACCTTGGGTCCGGTTCAAGTAGATAACTGAATGTGTTTATAAAATTGGTTTTTCTAATAACTTTATATTTTATAATTCCTTTGTTTTCAGTTGATTCCATACTCATTTATAGAGAAGGAAGCCAGTCATGTTGAGGGCTTTAGTCCGGAACTTGCCGTAGTTACTATAGGGGGAGGAAAAGAGCTTGAGGAAAAACTTGTGGTATGTCTCCTACTCTCATTCTTCACTTCTTCTTTTTTGTACCTTTATATATATGAAGAGTTTAAGACCTTGACAATTAAATTTTGAGGTAATTCCCCCTACAATAGCAGTGAATAAATTTCAATTTTCTTTTAACTTGCATGTTTGAGGGTCTGATAGGTGAGGCCAACAAGTGAGACCATTGTAAATCACATGTTTACTCAATGGATACACAGTTACCGTGACCTTCCCCTCATGATTAATCAGGTTATTTTCTCTCCTCAATTTTGTAAGATATCCACATTTCTAATTTCCTTGTGCTCAGTAATTATATTCAAGTATAATGTCCCAGTGGGCTAATGTCACAAGGTGGGAGATGAGAACCAAGCCGTTTGTGCGAACACTAGAATTTCTGTGGCAAGAGGGTCACACAGCCCATGCCACCTTTGAGGAGGCCGAGAAGGAGGTTTGATATGTTTTTTATTTCATTTTTGTAGTATCTATCTTACTAATAATTTATGTTTTCATTATTTCAAATAAGTTACTTATTATAGTTTTCTTCTTCTTTTTTCTTTAATCTCACACAGGCATTGCAGATGATTAATGTATATAAGGATTTTGCATATGAGCAAGCCGCAGTACCAGTTATAACTGGTAGAAAATCAAAAGCAGAGACTTTTGCTGGTGCCACCTGTACATACACAATTGAGGCTATGATGGGTGACAAGAGGGCATTACAGGCTGGCACAAGTCATAACCTTGGCCAGAATTTCTCTCATGCCTTCAAGACTCAGGTCATATTTTTGGCACTTATCAACATATGAATTTGTTTCATTTGGCAGATTACAATTGACTATATACACCTCAATGCCTACAAAGGAAAGGGCAACTTCATGCCCCTCCAAGGGTAAATATAACGTAACCCCCAGTAGATTGTGTGTGTGTGTATATATATTCCCAAACAAACTTGAAATCTATCTAATATAAAGTGCCCTCATTATCTTTACTAATGTGGGAAAGAAGAACGTTTTCTTTTCCATTGTTTGTGAAACCGAGTTATATATTCCATCTGATAAAGGGACATATAATATTTATTATCAGGCTGGGGTTTATTATCAAACTGGTCCAATAAAAAAGGTACCTAAAGTTGGAAAGAAGAGAGGAGAAAGGAAATTGCGTCCTAAGAAAAGCACATTGTTTTATCTCCTTTTGTAGTTCATGGATGAAAATGGAGAGAGACAACATGTTTGGCAGACTTCATGGGCAGTCAGCACTCGTTTTGTTGGTGGCATTATCATGACGCATGGAGATGATACCGGCCTCATGCTTCCTCCAAGAATTGCTCCTATACAAGTAATTTTTAATCCAGAATTTTTATTTCTCTTGCTGACAGTGAAGCTTCTATTCGTCATCATTTTTATTTATGTATTAGATTCAATAAGTCGACAAAAGTATCTCCTAACCCATTAAAATGGTTATATACCAAGTATTACAAAAAAATGCACCTTTTTCTTAGCATGATCTTATTTGTTTGAGATATATATATAAACATAGATTTGATGGATGATTAGAGTATTAGGTCCTCTGTATTTTTTTTAAGGATTCAGTAATTATCGTATATGTTTTGACTTGATCCTAATTTTGTCTGTGGTGCATGTAGGTGGTAATTGTGCCAATTTGGAATAAGAGTGATGAAAAAACATCAGTTTTAGAGGCAGTAGCAACTGTTCACAATATTTTGAAGGAAGCGGGTATTCGAGTCAAGGTAGATGACTCAGAGCAGCGTAAACCTGGTTGGAAATTCAACTTTTGGGAGATGAAAGTAAGCAATTATTTTCCATTATATTTTAATTTGAATATTATTAAGAGTTTTGTATTTGGCCGCATGTGCTGTATCCATTACATCAGAGCATGAATATGTGGAAAATAAAAAATAAGTTCCAAAAGTTCACACATGCAAAATTTCTGTTAGAACAACAACAAAGCTTTTAGTCTCAAACCAGTTGGGGTAGGCTAGAAATGAAATCCAAACGGAGTTTCTAAGAGAATTTCTAGCAGCAAAAATTCAGTTAGAAAAACAAAAAAGAAAAAGAAAAAAGGATCAAAAGGATGGAGAAGATAAAAAAGTTTGGTATTTGTCTGTACTGCCACCATTGCTAGCATATACATGTCTTTTGGTTACTGTTCTATATATTGCAGGGAGTACCTTTAAGGCTGGAAATCGGACCACGTGATGTGACCAAGAAAAGCGTGGTAGTTTCTAGAAGAGATGTACCAGGAAAGCCAGGTAAGGAATTCGGGGTGTCTATGGAGGCTTCTATTCTAGTGAACCATGTGAAGTTAAGATTAGAAGAAATTCAAGCTGCGCTTTTGCAAAGGGCTATATCATTCCGAGATTGGTAATCGCTGTAATTTTCACTTTTCTGTTTCCGTGTGCTCTTTTTACACCTGATAAGAATTTAGTTTGCTTATTTCCTTGCAAATTGAAGTAATAAACTTTGTATGACACTTTGATAATTGTTATTTTAACCAGTATTCCTGTCTATGATTATTTCTTTTGCAGTAACATAGTAGATGTGAGCTCCTATGGAGAGCTGAAGGAAGCAATTGCTGAAGGAAAGTGGGCAAGAGGCCCTTGGTCAGCAAGGTATGAATTAGTTATAAAGCCATTTTTTAAGTGAGCACATACCCCTGAATTAGGAATAGCTTAATAGTTGCAGACAAAAAATTTGGTGCAAGTCATTAGCTGCCTTAATCCATTTTTACACAGTTTGTTGAGTCTTTTTTTACCCTGACAGTTTGCATATACAAAGTCCGGATGCAAAATTTTATGATTAGAAATTAATTCTACAGTTGAACCTTTTGAACTATTGACAACCTGCTCTGGCGCAATGCTAGGGATGATTTCATAAATTGTCTTTCCCTCCCAAAAAATGTGATTATCTGTATAATACATAAAATTTCCCATTCAGCGATGCTGAGGAGCTGAAGGTGAAAGAAGAGACCACTGCGACACTACGATGCTTTCCTTTTGAGCAGCCTGAAGGCGAGAAGAAATGCTTTATGACTGGTAAACCTGCAGAGGAAGTTGCTATTTTTGCCAAGTCTTATTGATTTTTTCCCATTTGTCTTTTTCTACTTGCAATTTTCCCTCTTTATGAGAGGTTCCTTTATTTGTTGTTGCTTACTCCTATTTATATCAGTTCTGTAATAATGGCATAGGTTAATTCGAGATTTTAAGTTATTTCATGTAAACAACTGAATACAGATATTTATACGACAGATATTTAGGCGGGTTATTTCACCGGGTGCAATTTATAACATGATGAGTTACTTTCCATAGAATGTGAGTGTCAGATTATCTTTGCCCACAATGCATGTGTGCTGGTACACATGGTTTTTTGCTCTGAACATTGCTCGTACTTTGTCAACAAAACTGGAAGTGCTATGTAAAGCTTTGCGAGTTCTCATGTATTATTCTAAACTGTAGAGTACCAGTTAATGGAGTTGAATGTGGAAATCTAATATTAAGCGTCTTTATTAACCTAGGATTACATAAAAAAACCTAACACGAACATATCACAAATACAGGATATGATCTTCATTAAAACATGATGTTCGGATAGAGACACTAGCTAATCTATATGATGCGTTCAGACTGAGATGGAAGCCGTCGGAAGAAATTGAATGCCCGTGATGGCCTTCGGTCCCTGAACAATGGGTGTCGGAGGTAATAAAATGCACCCACCACAGTCACCACTCTAGACGGCACCAGGTACAACATCATCGCAACCCCTACGCACATCACTAAAAACAACCCAGTTGCTCGGGGATCCCTCCATGTAACTAGTGCCTGCAACCGCTCTGCTTGCACTGCCACATCACCCAACATTGTCTGCACCCTGGCCCCCACCGCCCTTGCCCTATCATACCTAGCCCTTACAACCTCGGCTGTCTTACTGCTTGGCACAGAATCAAACTCTTCATCCAATTCCTCCCTATCGGCCACCTCAGCCAGAGAAGCCCTGACACATGGGTGCGGCACTGGGCCCCTCAACCTTTGTCTGTATTTCCAAACCCCCACAACAGCGATGTACAATGCCAGTGTCGGCACAATCAACTCAGGGAACCATGCCAGAAGTATGACCACCCCGTGTACAAGTAAAGTGGATGTCGGGTTCCTCCAATTTCTTGTATATTCAATCCATCGCACCATGTTAGCAACCCATGAGAGAGCTGACACAATTCGGTGCCAGTTTGCTCGTACCTTGCGCATGCTGAACCCACGAGGATCAGTGGCATCTAGCATCCATGTGGCCACTTCACGATGGAGAGGCGGCTCTGAGCGTGCCAAATGTGATGCCGTCAAACGTGCAGCTGCAAGACGCAAGGGGTCTCGCTGCAGTGCAGGTATCGGGTGGACATGGTGCATTAAGGGCAGTGTTGGTTGTCCATATACACTGAGGAGATCAAGTGTGGGTCCTGCAGGAGCAAAGCGTATTGCAAGCTCGATCATGCCCATCTGCTTGGCTCCAGTGGGTAGCATCATAATAAGCGGATAACACCCACGGTAGATCCGGCCGGCTTCCAGTGTCGAAATCCGAATCCGAACCTTGCCCATTGGACGGGAGATGCTGGCTGAGTCCTTAGAGGGATCATATATTGGTGGATCATCAAAGACACCGATGGTAAGGACAGTGCAAGGATCGTAGACGGGCCAAGTGTACTGCTCATTCCAGGCTGGGTCAAAGCAATCGGCAACAGTTCTGGTCCTTGCCCACTTTGGTCCATATTTTGCCACTGCATATGCATCGGTAGACCCCTTGCCCTCAAAAGTGCGCATCGGGAGGAGTCCCTTGCACCCGATCAGACCAAGCTCAACCATCCCAACCGGCGGCCGCCATATCTGTCGTGCAGATGGCCGAAAATCACTACTCGCATTTTGCAGCTCATCTGTCACGTGGTAACCTCCATCAAGGCAAACACGCACATGGAGCCGCCCACCATGCAAGCTTACAGCAGCACCCTTTTTATTTCCTTTCTTGATTTCATTATTAGGTATCAGATCAAGCCACCGTGAAGCGACCTTTCGATCATCGACCCGCCGCTCAACAGAAGAGAGATGTATGCCAGCAGATCCCACCACAATTATCTCCTTCCCATATCGGATCTCCAATGAAAGCACCAACCGCTCATCCTCAAATGGCTCAGCCGCAACAAATATGAGATCTTCATTCCATAATGGACCGCCATTTCTGTTGACTGCAGAACGGGTTTTGAGAACCTGAAAACCAAGTGCTGCTCTTACAGAGATTCCAGCTTCTCGAGGGGGTGGTGCTGTCAATGTGTCTTGTGCCTCAATCACAGTAAGCCGGAGGTACCAGAGCTTTGGTGAGAGGTAGACCTTTGACCTAGCACTGACATGGCTTGGTGGTGCATCCGCTTTCCAGGCTTCTGCAAATGATGCATCTGCCTGGGTCCCAATCCAAGTAGCAAGCATCAGGTCACCTCCGCGGATGTTCCTGCTGCCTTCTAAACGATACCACTGTGTTGCCAAAGCACTGTCTGGTGGGTCACGCATAGGTATGTCGGCTATGTCGAAGCAGAGCCCACCCAAGAATTGTCGTTCCTCAGCATCCGTCACATCAGAGTGCGGTGGTAGGTCCCACACAGATAACTCCAATGTCGAGGAGTCATTAGAGGGGTCCCTTGAAAAGGCGAAGGTTTGGTCCCATTCAAGAAAAGCACCACGACATGCCTCCTGTGTGCTGACATGCCGACCATAGGCAGATATGCGCACATGTGGCTTTGTGTCTCTAGGAAGAGATCGGGCTCTTACAACTCGCACAAACAGATATGGCATCTTGTCAACTAGGTCATACTTTGACATTTCCACCATCTCAGGAGCTGTTTCTGGAGGCTGAGGGACTTGGCGTGGTGGTGGGACCCACTTTGGAGCTGCCACCTTTTCTTGCTCTAGTGGTGCCAGTGGAGCTTGCAAATCAGCATTAGGTTCTGGCACTAATGGCTCTGCTGAAGTTGCTTCTGTATTTTCAGTTTCCTTTGTTACATTTTCTGGTTGTGATTGAGGTGAGCTTTCTGGTACATCAGTAGGCTGCTCGACAGACTCTGGTACTGGTGGTGTTGCTTGAGCTTCTGCTTCAGCTTCAGCTGGAGGAGGTGGTGGAGGTGGGGGTGAGGGTGAGGATGGGGCTGGCGCCTCTTGCTGTAAAGCCTCTGCTACCGGTGCGTCAGTCCCATCTTGTTCTTGAGCAAACACAGGTTCTGGTTCTGGCACCGGTTCGTCGACATGATAAACCTTTAACCCAATCTCCCCTCTAACCCAACCAAAGAAGCTCTTCTTCTCCAGAGGGAAGTACATCAGAGCCTCCTCCCCTTTCTTCACAAAATGCCTCGAATCCAAACGCACCCGGCCGAGAAAGCAGTTCCTACGGCTAGGCCCCACACGCACATCATGAAACACACTCACTTCAAGAGGCTCGCGTAGAGCATCAATGGTTCCACCTCCAGCAGTTATATTGAACTCCAATGCTTCATTCCATGTCGGGTTCAGATCACGTGGCACCGTGCGTGTCTTTCGCCTTTGCCCGTCAAAATCAACACGGGCATAAGGGCTTGATGTGCCTGTGCCATCTTTTGGAAAGAGATTGTGTGCCTCTGCAATCTCTACTATAAGCTTTCGGTTTGTAGCCATGATCAAATAGGTTCTGGAGTGAAATCCCGTTGGTTGTGTATGGTTTTCTCTTGCATTTGGGAGTTGCAAGGTAAAGTATGAGAAATTAAGAGCAAGCTGAGAGTTCAGGTATCTATATAAGACCGAAATTGAGCAAGCTTAATTAAGAGTAGTGGAATGCTTCGGTGTAAAACTAAAAAGGACGTTGTCGTTATGTGAAAGGAAGCGCTTGACTTTTTCCTTTTCTTCCTACTTTTTTTACAGTGGGCAAAAGGCCTATAATTTAATTAAACAATGAGAAAGGCACAACATTTGGAATTAATGAAAACACTAAAGAAAACAAAGAAAGGGACATAAGAGCCAAAAATACAAAATTAAAGAGGTGCTTTGCTTCATTTCCAAGGACTACTTTTGCTGAATCTTATGCCAGAAATGCGTTGTGTCAAACACACAACTTGCCGTTTGAGTTTTAGAATTTGGTTTGCAGATTCAAATCTGTGTTTTGCTAGTTGAACTTAACTGAGTAGGTATAATTTCCATAAATTTCCGAGAGTAAATTACAATCCTTAAGAGTATCTCCCTCATCTTTATTTTAGTCCTTGAAATTTTTATTGTGCCAAATTAGTTCTACTATTTACATACTTTATCGCACGACAGCTAATAGTGCACGCAAAGTTGATCATCTCCAGGCCACAACGCGCTATAATTTTTTTACCCAGGACCATGCTAGTTCATATTCATTCTCTCTTTTTCTTTCTTTTTTAGAGGAAAAGTTAATTACATAAAGCGGACTAGACTACATTAGGTTTAGATCCCACATCATTTCTTAAGCCGGGCATGGCTTGTTATTTATCCCATAAGACCAAATCTAACTGAATCTCACAGTTTATCTAAGCAACCAAAAAACACACAATTTTCTACTTGAGCACCTCAACTTGAATGGAATTATTGTTCTGTCTGTGAAAGCACGAATCTTTTTTCTTTTTTTTATTTAATGCTGGTTCCAAAAGTTCAATCCAGTTGGTCCAACTCCACATTGCATAATCCTTCAAAGAAAAATAAAGCAACCTTTATAAACAGAGACAAATCCCACCTCGTTGAAAAGACAAAAGAGATTAAAAAAAGGTGTGAACTAAACTGAAAAAGCCCATAATCTCCACCGACCAAATGGCTTATCCCTGTCACGCTTACACCAACCGTCACGTGAGATGCCACGGCCTGGATCTTGATTAGTATCTGATTATCTCCGTTTCTGCATGGAAACAGGGACAGGGAAAGAGAAAGAAAGCCCATATCGGTGCAGTGGTACACCAATAAATCAGACCTTTTGGACAAAACATGCAAGGAATGGTGTGATCTTTTTTACTACTGAGGTTGCTGTCGTTTGCTTTTCTCCAGCCAGCTGCATGGCAGTAACCGACTATTCCCAAAAAGCTCTGAACCGAAGGCGTTAGATGGGTCCCATGGAATAAAGGGCCGATTCCAATACTACACCCACAACAAATTAAATTTAGTAGTTTTAGGGTTCATATGCCGGGGGCCCAGGGTCACTAAGGACACCTCACACCTGATGTTCCAATTAACCCGAACCGCTAATTTTAATTTTAATTTTAATCTATATAATTTCCTCTACACATTTGTTAAGAAACAAATCTCATTACCATATTCTTTGGTGGCACTAGTAGCCCCGCCTCTTACCTTACACTAACAATGCAATGCCTTCACGCTGATAGTTGTATTAATCAGATTTTATCTGATCAAAACAGAGATATCTGCTGCACAAAGCAACCCATCGCGACCATGAAATACAATATTCCACCCCGAATTTTGTAAATTGAAAGCCACTACAATTTGTTCAATACAGCAACAAGCCTTCACTATAACACACAAAATAATTAATGTCGAAATGAGCTTGAAAAGACCAACACTGCAAATTACAAGCATGCTCAGAGTTCAATGAATGGCGAAAGCAAATACAGCTTTATTAAAAGGAAATATAGATAGCTGTACAGCTACAAAAGAAATTAAACAAAGTTAAAGTTCAACTTATTTTGAACTTGAAGCCGGGGTTACATGAAGCCTGAAAAACCGTTAGCTGTACAGCCAAATTTACACCAAGAACCTAAAAGAGCCAACAACAAAAAGGGTAACAGGGATACTTATATAGGAAAACATCTAAGATTACTAATTGGTCTGAGGCTTGACCAGTTTCACACTGCTGTAAAAACGCTTGAGATCCTTTATGGCACGCTCTTCAATTTGGATAGATCGAATAGAAGAAGGGGCATCAGTATCAGGCCTGTACCAACGGTTTGGTACAGAGTCCTTCGTACTAACTATTTCAGATGTCATGCTGTGAGCCGGGATAGAAAAACCAGAAGTCGTAGTTTTGGGGCTGTGAGAGATGCTCTGGTGCTTCTTTTCCTGATAAAATCCAAAGGTAGTTTTTACAAAATGAACTTTAAAAATGTTCACATGCCTCCATTTTTAGAACTATTATAACAAATTTTAAAACTTGAATGTCAAAATAAAACCGTTAGATATGATCTATACTATTTTCTCTATGCAGACGTGAAAGATCATGACATGTTGATTTTGTTTTGATTAGTATCAAGAGCTTGCAAAAATACACCGATGTGGATAAATACTGGACGTTGATCTTTCAACTTATTGATTAAATCGAAATCGAAAAGTGATAATATTTTATTTGTATGTAGAAAAATTAATATAGATCACATCTAACGGTTTTATTTTGACATATAAATTTTTGTTATTAGAAAATTGAAAAAATGGAGGTATGATGGAGGCACATAAATGGAGGCATTTGAGCCCTCCTCTTCAAAATAAATGAAGATTAAACTGAAATTCATAATTTATCTTTCTAACCTGTTGCATTTGAATGTCCCTTAAGGAAGGTCGGGATTGTTTTGGTGAACTGGCCACAGAAGACCATGGAGGGGTGTTTTTCTCAGCTTCAGAAATTGGCATACCACGAGCTGGGACAACAGTGACAGGATTCGAGTTTAAGAATGACGCCAACGGGACCCTCACCCCACATGCAGGCTCCACCACTTCGTCAACCTGCTCTTTGCTTCTTTTATCATTGGTTCGAACTGTCTTTGTCTTGCTCTGTTCATTTTGTATATCGCGGAGAAAAGCAGGACCCTTTGCAAACTTGGCCCCGCCCCAGGCAGGCCCCTCATGTTTTGGGGTGGTCACCTGTGGTACACAACTTGCAGATCAAATTGCAAATTTTGTTCATTTAATTGAGACTGCAAATGTGTTTCTTTATGACAGGATAGAAGAAAATACAGCGTTGCATATATTGGTGCCAAGCCTAACCAGCATGGATACCAGAGCAGAGTAGAATAAAATTAATCCCAAGTCATCACAATTTGCCCTCAGATTAGACTTTAAATTTGAACTAAGCATCAATTTAACCAATTTAGATTAGACTATGCAATTAGAAAAACCCACCAAATCAAGAAAATAAACAAACAGAAAACTAAATTGCTTATGCTGAGTTACATTGGTGTTCAACACTCAGATTAATTATAGCAATATTCTGCATCCATGTAATTAATTGGCGTTGTATTTAAACCGAGTGATGTGATATTGGTTGCATTGGGCCACTACAAGTGGCAGAAAACTCGATATAGCATCTTAAAATCTTGAGTGTAACATTAATCCTTTCTCTTTTTCCAATCATGTCATATTTTTTTCCAAGAGGACCAAAATCCAAAGAACTGCCAACAAATGAAATTACCGGTGGAGGGGTGGGTTTTGGAGTCTCATCAAGTGCACCACTAAGAAACAATGACAAGCCACCTTTCCATTTTTTCTTATTCTTCGAAGAGGCAGACCCTTTAGCTTTACTATCACCTTTCGGAGTAGCAATATCTCTGGGGATTATTTCTGAGGAGATTTCTTCAGATTTTTCACTTTTGTTGATTATTTCCTTCTCCAGCTATACAGTTAAGTAAACAAGCCTTGTGTGAATACATAAATTTACTAGATTTGGAAAAGATGAGATTTTAGTCATGCTTATTCAGATACCACAATATATGCCAACATCAATTATATAATGATAAAGGAAACCTTTTGTACATTACACATATACAACCAATAGTTTGCAGCATTTGCAACACAACAGAAAACAATTTAAGAATTTGCAAAAATCGCCCAACTGTCAAAACTAGGATTAAGGCAAGTAAAGAAATGAATAAATTGCCCTCAACTTACAATTATTACCTCAACCTAATCTCCTAATAAATAATTCATACAGACTTGAATTCCAAAATAGAAATCACCTTTTCTTTGCTTTACATAATTTCAACTCAGTCGGAAAAAAAAAATTACCCAGTCAGGGGTAGAGTTGTCAAAGCATACCACTTTTTCAATCATAAAAATCTAATAGTTTGGGAATTAATTGCAAATATCAAAACAGTGTGTTATGCATAAAGAAAAAAAAATATATACTAACCTTGACTTCTGATATGAGAAGAGCAAGGGAATTCTCAACTCCTGTATCTGAGTTTTGCTCCTGGCTAACTACAGATGAAGTATCCAACTGTGCAGCAGTCTTCTGCTTATTCTTCCTTCTTTGTTTTTTAGAACTTTCTGACTTATTACTCCCTTTTGCATCAGCTGAACCTGAGAAGGCTTGACTCAATTCACTCTCATAGGGAAAACCCAGCTCCTCAAGTTCACTTACAAGTGCATCTCTACTTGCAACCTTTGCAAACTGCTGGTTGTCAAGTTGCAGGCCACTCAGCTGCTTCTGTTCCAGCATCTCTATCTGCTGCAACTTCTTTCGCAATGCCCTGACTTGCTTGGACACTGCTTGGTCAGCATCTCTATCCACTAACAAAAAGCTGTCAGTTCTTGATTCTCTATTAATCTTTGATAAATTTCTTTCATTATTTCTAGCCCTAACTAATCCTCTCTTGTCAGTATAATCCTCTCCTTCATCACTGTCTATTATTGCGGGAAAAGTCGCTGTCATAGTGGGTAGGCGGCGGTGGCTCCAAGGCTCGGCCGATTTTCCATCCAGTACTTTTTCTAGTTTTACAAGAATGTCAGGTGATGCATTGATGATAGAAGGGGCTGCAGCTGTGAAAATGTAGTCAAGGTTGCGTATTGCCATTTCCTGAACAAAAGAAAACAAATAATTGAGAATTAACCTTATAAATAAATGAGCACAACTTAAGGATAAAAGGTTAGGAAACAAGAAAAAACATTATAGCTGGGCAAGTATAAGAAAATCCTGCAAAAAGAAAGCACCTCGCAATGCTTCCTGAGCTCAGGAGCGTCCATGGAGTCTGCAATTTCCATGAGCTGAATTGAACTCCTTGGTTCCAACATAAACTCAATTGCAACTTTCTCACACAAGCTCTTTAAGGTTGGCACCCTTTTAGTAGCCATATCGTCTTGTACAGCTACCACACTTTCTTTGGTTTGTACATCACTAAAGAGTATATCCTCATCCAACTCTTGAAGCTCAGCACTCAACTCTGACCTGTGCTTCAGATCAGACTTCTGGGCCTTGGGAGGATAAGTAGGATGGTAAAGGGAACAGAGTGCGAGTAAATGGGTTTCACCTACACAAACTGAGGTGGCCTGCTTAATGCCATGTAATCGAGACACCAAAGGTGCCTCTTTGTTTTTCCCATCCCACATGAATACATCTCCAGTTGTAGTAACTGCAGCTGTCCAGTGCTTGCCTGCTGAGATGCTCACAACATTCCTACAACACATTGAATAAAGCTGCACGAAACATTGTGTAATGATTTATCAATCTCAAGTCTCATCAACTATTTCAATTCTTACCAAAGGTTCTTGAAATTATATCAACTAGACTTTATCATCAATAAAAGCAGCATTCTTTTTGTACTCGGATTGGCATTTAAAAACTTTGGATTGTTTCCAACTATTTTAAGAAGAGATGAAAATACAATTAAAGACTGAGCAGTGACCAAAAGGACCCTAAACTAACAAATACGTCTAACATAATGAAATCAGTTTATAACTAGTTAATATCAAATTTTCAACCTATCATACTAATCATTTGCACAACTTTGTGCAATTTCGCCTTACAAGGCTGGTGCCAAACTCTATCAAACAAATTGTGGATCAAAAAAGAAAGTGCAACCTGCTGGCATCTCAAATCGGGGTCAGAAGAGCCCCAGAAGAAGAGAGCCCCGTCGTCAGTGAGAGCTGTGCTCTGAACTACACCTGCAGCTACGGAGACAACACGAAGACGCTCAACTCGGTGGAACTTCAGAAGAGTATTTCCACACTTCTTTAGACTTCTCGCAATTACAACCCGCTTCGGGGTCACCAGTCGATGACCCCATGTAAAGACCTGCCATGGTTTTAACATAACAAGATGAAACATTATGAAAACTGAGAATAGTGGAACCAAGAAGAAACAAAAATTCAGTCCAGTGGAAACCACATCATAGAATATGTGTTATATAAACTTAAGAGCATTTTAATACCATTCACATTTTCAAACATGTTTAGCCACTCAGCAGCTGCAGCACAGAGACCAGCCAGTATGTAAAACAAAAGGATTATCCCTTGGCATGTACAATCACCAAGATTACTAAAACAAAAGGATTAATCTCTTTAATAAAATTTGATGCTCCAGTAAACTGGTCACACAAGATTATCCCTTGGCCTGCAAGGGGTTCTTTCTATTTATTGCTTCGGTTGTTCTTTGTTAAAATTTTCAATTGAGGAATGCTAAGATCTCCTTCTTCTTTAATTTCACCCATTTCCCTTATCTCTCTCTCTCTCTCTTTTTGAGCTGGCTAAAATTGGTCATCTTTCATCCAACAATGTTTTTTTATATTTAATCAATAACAGTACCTCTCCATCTAGTCCGAGCACAACAGTATGGTACTTGGCTGCTGATACACCCTTAAATGTTTTCCCTTTCAGGTACTCCACCAATCTCGGGTAACAATTAGAGGCCGAGTTGGATGTGCCATAACCAAGCTGGCCTTCCTTGTTGCAACCCCACGTGAAAACCTCTCCCGTCTCAGAGACTGCAGCAGAATGCTTGTTCGCTGCTGCAACAGCAGTGATTCTCACCCTGAGCGAGGAAACACGCCGTGGCGTTGGCTGAGTATCAACTGAAGTGTACCCAAGCTGCCCCTCTGCATACATTGACAAGTAAAGGTTATTAGCATTGAAGTTACATGACAATTAGCATGACCATCCTGATCAATTGAGCTTTTTCGGTTCTCTCTGTGCATAATTGCAAAATTATTCAACTTTTCTTTCATCTCTTACTTCTTTCTGTTGCTGGTTGTTGACAGATTTTTTACGACCCCTCTATTATTAATTACATGCAGCAATCCAGCCAGTTAGGAACAGCAGCCCACCAATTCTTAAATTTTTATAGTCTACCCCGCATTTTTTATAAAAGAAGTATCACTAATATCCCAGGTTCTAGATATCTGACAACACTGTACCTAAAACTGAATGCATGCATTGATTGCATTCATCATTCGTGACTGAATACATGTGATCAGTTTGGCGGAAAAAAAATCTACGTAGGAGATGAAGAAATCCAACCTGAGCGCACTGCTCTAAAAGCATGCGTTCAGGCTAAAACTTCATTGCATGATGTTGTGCGTTCAAACGTTCTCCCTCATCTGGTACTTGTAAAAAAAAAAAATCCCAAATAAGGCACCCCTCATCAATATCAAAACGATGTCGGGGTGCTCTATTTCAAATGGTCTTACAAGTTCAACACCCTTGAATAACTTGCTGCATTTGTTCAACTTCAATTGAACTTGCCGTACATTGGAGTCGAGCAAGAACAAAGCATCCCCTATCCTCCTCAACATGTGGGCCAAGTATATCATCACTTGAAGAAACCATTTCATAAACTTGCAAGTTAAATAAACCGTGTTTTTGCAGCAAACGTTTTGCTAGGGAATTTATCATCTAAGAATGTAGTGTCACGTGACTTAATTTCTTTCTCACTTCCACTCATTTCCTCTCCAATAAATATATCCCTTGATGCTCTGAACGCACCCGTTAAATCAGAAAAAACTGAATGCATGCATATGAAAACTAGGCATACTGTTGTCAAATGTTTAAACTCAGGAATATTAGTGTCATTCTTGTAAAACTGTGGGATTGGCAATAAAAAAAATTCCCAATCCTAATGCCATGACTAATTTACTCAATAATTTTCTATTTCTTAAAAAAAAATAATAATAAGAAATTCAATGAATAAAGTCAACCTCTATTGGAACCCCAAGTGAATACCTCCCCAGCCTCTGTTGAAATTATAGTGTGATGCTTGGCTGCTGCAACGACCTTGACTCGGCGAGAGCCAAGGCCTAACATCACCTGTCGAGGAGTAATCACTGCAGCCTGGCCACTGTACAACAATAACATCATAAAGCTGAAGAATATATATAGCACGTGCTCCTACTTGGATTTTTGCCACAGTGGTTCAATTAAGATTAAAAGAAATGAACCATGAATAAACAACTGAGGGAACTCATGGTACAACACTACAAGCAATGCTCTACTATAATGAAACATGAGTTTTTTTATTGAGCAGAGTCTAATCCAGGATTTATTCTTATTTTATTTGTACACTAGTTTAGTACTTAGATTCTTAGATCTACAAAGAGTATCCCATAATCTTGAGATGTTCATACTCTTCTCTTGGAGGGTATCATGAGATATGCAGTTTGTGAAATAACCAAGTGATAAACAAACAATACACTTGTTCAGACACAATCTCTCGGGCAGGAGACACTATTCCTCAAGTTTACCGCATTGGTATAACATATTACTCCTTACATATCAAATTCCATCAACTCCAAGGGATAATAAATTAACCTGATTTGTATTCAGAACCGCTAAAGTGTACATTAGCTTAAAATGTACAATATTAGTCCCAAGTTAGGAAGCAACTTCAACAATAAAAAGAAAGAAGAGAAAAAAGAAACAAATTTTATTAGGCCTTTAAACACCTCCCAACTCCGGTTGGGTTTCATTTCTAGCCTACCCCAACTTGTTTGGGAATAAAGGCTTGGTTGTTGTTGCTGTTGTTTAAACACCTCCCAACAGTAAATGACGCACAAGTGACCATCGGTTCCAGTCAAGACAGGTTGATCAGGTTAGGTTTCGTGTTGTTTGAAAAATCTTTGCAACTAGGATTAAAACTTTGTACCTGTGAATATCAAAATCTGGATGTCCAAGGCGGCCACCTCTCCCAAATCCCCATGTATAAAGCTCTCCATTCCCACCAATGGCCACGCTGTGAAACTTGGAGGCGGCGACTAGCTTGATGAATGAATCATGCAAAGCATCTACTTTGCAAGGTAGCTTCTGCATGTGAGCATTCCCTGTACCAAGTTGATAATTTGTCCCACTTCCCCAGCTAAAGACTTCAGTTTCAACTGTAAGTGAATAAAAAATGAACAAATTGACCTGAATGAATCCAAAAGAGTAATTAATAATTAGCAATCTGAGTTTGAGAACTTTTGACAAGAACAAAACAAAAAAGAAGGCTGAAAGAGATTGTTAAACTCTCAGATTTTGTTTCTAAAGGAGTTGGTTCGGATTGAAATATCGATTATTTAAAGTTATTCATCAAAAGCTTTTTTGGGACACAAATTTACTTTTTTCTGATGGAGAACAAAAGGAAACGATTTCTTTATGCTGTCCTCTATTCTATATTAATATTATACAATAAATGAAAGTTTAGAAATTTGTTCACCACTAAAGCAACTCCTTAGATTCTTAAAACTCAATCCTAAGACATAAAAGAAAATTAACAATCAAGTACAATAACAAATTTCGGCCACTGAAACCAAAGGGAAAAGAGAAAAGAAAAGGAGGAATACCTGAATCAGGTTCTTCTCCGACAACCTGGGAAACAGGCCCTGACAGTAGATCAACAGGTGTTCTTCCCTTCGCATCTTCCAAAGTGAGAGAAGCGCCAGATTCCATAAGGGCACCTGCCACAGCCAAGTGCCCAAAATGCAATGCCCTGTGCAAGCTGCTCCATCCCGACTCTCCATCCTATTAGAACAGATAAAACCAGTACTGAAAATCAGCTCTGTCAAAACCTCAAAAAGCACAAAAATAATAGAAATGAAAAAAGAAAGAGCATATAACACAAGGAACAGTCTCATAATCAAGCTATATGGTAAATATTCATGCCACTGTCAGGCCAGACCAATATGGCCTCAGATTCCTGTATAATACACTTGCTATTAACATGCAATAAAAGATATGAAGTAGAATTTTAGAAGTGTAAAATACCCTAGCATCTGGGTCAGCGCCAGCCACCAGAAGCCGCCTCACTATGGGCAAGTGATTCCTCCAGGTTGCAATATGAAGAGGCGTAAGACCAAATGCATTTCTTGCATCAACATTCAGACCACCTTTCTTCAATGCAGCTAAAGCCGAGTCAACTTCAGACAGAGACCCTTGTTTTATTACTAGGCATAAATCTTTCACCAAAGAAGACTTGTTGCGGTTTAAGGTTTGTTTTGTGGTTCCAAACGAGGATGCCAATCCCTCCATAAACTACTTAGACCTAATTCTTTCTACTATGTTGTAAGATCACCTAATCCTGAAAAGTAATAAGAAGATCATTACTACGTCCTTGAGAATCACTATCAAAATTAACAAAAAGATTTTCCAGATTGTAATTTCCAGTCCAACTAATTGTAATAATATTTTTTCTGTATTCCTGCTTTTGAATATTGTCCAACATCAAGGATTAATTTAATTTATCTAAGAGGGGCATGCACTAATGCAAAAGTTCCTGGAATCCTTGAAAGTGCAAAGCTTGCATAACAGTATGATCAAATGCTGGGAACAATATTATTGCCATCAAGAATAAATTCTTCATCATTGATTTTAATACGTCCTTATTTTCACCTCCATGATATAACAACATAGCCACTTTACAATTGGGAAGAATGTCTTTTTTGAAATGCCATGACAGATGCTGTCAGGTGGTAATTGGGAAGAATGTCAGTACCTATGTACAGGAACTATAGAAAGCACTACACCAATTAGTAGCCCATTGAACCCATCTAGCAAGATCCTTTTAATTGTAATTGCAGATTGCTACTAGTCCATCAGGCTATCGTAGTAGATTTTTTTTTCCCTTTTGATGTCAACAAAAGCTGCACAAATGAAGAATATTTTATGCAAGGGCTCCTGCAAAAACACAAAAAAAAAAAAGAATGCAAAATAATGCCAGCTCAAAATTAGATA
The DNA here is from genome assembly GCF_964058835.1 of Carex rostrata. Classification (NCBI taxonomy): domain Eukaryota; kingdom Viridiplantae; phylum Streptophyta; class Magnoliopsida; order Poales; family Cyperaceae; genus Carex; species Carex rostrata. The sequence goes on from NC_135925.1 coordinate 8,091,772, forward strand.
CAAATTATCATTCAATTTAGTACCAATTTGATGACAGTGCCTTGTTAATCTTAAGTAGTGGTAAGCCTAACTGATATACAAAAGCCATTTGATGGTATTGTCCGACTACAAAAATATTGAAACTTCCGTTCAAAGATAAATAAGAAACTATATCTGCGCCCTTATTACTTCCCAGGGTAATCAATAATCAAGTTAATAAAAATTTATGATTAAAAAAACATCTGAAAAATATCATTCATGCACTACTTGAAAATGATCAATCATGAACCTCAATAACAATGTGGGAAATGAGACTGCATATAAAGAACGTAAAAACAGAAAATAACTTCTAGTAAATAATAAAACAAAATACCGTCGTGAGATTGAAGATCCCTGCTGAGGAAAATGTCTAAAAACAAAAAAGCAGCAGGGCCATCAAAAGCCCAAATCTTTCTCACATCAAATACACGACCAGAAAAAATTTATAATCGGGACACGAAGTGATTCAACAGAACTCAGCAAATACTCCATAGCGAAAAGTACACAGCAAACCTATTCCCTTCGAACTAAACTAAAAATTAACAAAAATCGATAAAATCAGAGAGCCAATGACCATTTAAAATCGATTCCAGCTGTTCAAGCTGAGAAGATGAGATCTAATTTGCATTCTAAAGAAGAAAGAGTGGAGAACAGTCGTAGAGAAACGCACCTCAGATCTCAGACGATAACTTTCTCTCTCTCTCTCTGGGATTTCCTATTTCACGAGGATTGGCTTTTTAATTGAGACAGAGCGCATCCAAAGGAGAGGATCAGCGCACCGAATATACTCTCGAACAAGTTTACAAAAGCAGCAAAAGCCTGCGTCTTCCCTGTTGAAACTGTATTTCAGTTTTGTTTTGCTTTCTATACTTTCGTTTTTCCTCCTCCACTCGGTATTTCGGGGTTTCACGGGGGTATTTACATAATTTATCGAAGAAGCGTACCAAACACAAAAATGTCAGCAACTCGGAAAACCATGTTCTCTTGAATGAATTAGCAATTTTCTTCAGCACGGCACGGCAACCGTACAGTGCAAAATGTAAACCATTCGATCGGCTTTAAGATTTGTACCATAATACGATTGTTGTGCGACAGAGGATACGGACTTTTTTTAAATGTTTTCAGAAAAACGCAACTTTTATGTTCGATCTAAAATAAATGAACCGGAACGATTTATGTTATTTCAGCTATCTGTTTTTATGGAATGAAAAACACGAGAAATATAATATATCTTTGAATTGTTTCACAATTGAAGTGTTCAATAAAACACCATAATGTACCAGATTGTTTAAATTGTGCCTTGCAGAATACAATATGGTATGATACAAAGCAAAGAGAACATGTATTTGTAGTGATATTATATTATCATTAAAATGTTCAGAGGGAAGATCCAAGTTGTCCAAGACATCATACATTGGGCTAAATAGATGCACAAATGGCACGGTAAAATTTAATTTTGGTTGATCAACTATTTTATTGGGCTCACAAATCTCTAAATTAGTCTTGTTCAGTCCCTTTACTATTACACGTAATTCAATCAAATTTTTATTATTTTCATTCAGTGACTTCTTTTTGGAATTGCACAAAATACTAATTGATACCTTGATTTGTTTATTATTATTTTTATATTGATGAACAAGGCTTTGTAGACAAGTCTAAATTGATTATTTCTTTAGAAGGATAATTGGTTGAGAAATGTCAAAAACATATTTTCCGCACACCAAAAAAATACCAGGGGTTTGGTCAGTCAGATGAAAAATAAGTGTTGTAGAAGAAACCTTCTTCACATTTTCCAAAATTTGGTATGTCTTGATATACTGATTTTTCTGTAATAAATAGTATATCTCGTTGTTTTCAAATTAGGTAAAATTATATATCATGTTATGATTGTTATCTTAGCCATCTTAACCAACTTTTATGAAACAAATTTGAAATTTCTTAACAAGCCTACTAACAGGGGTGTCAACGGATATGGTAAGTATCAGGTGGAAGCATTTTCATACCCGTACTCGTCACAAATTATTCTTACCCGTACCCTACCCTTACCCGTTACAAATTGCCTTATCCGTACTCTACCATTACCCGTTGTAGTTGTCGGATAACGAAACAATAGCGGGTAAATAACAGTTAATACTTCTATAATAATTATTTTTATTATTTATTAAATAAAACACTAAGACACGTTTATTTGTCACATATATAATCACATTATTAATATGAAAATTAATTCCAACTAAATTGTTTTTTTTATCAAAACACAAATATCTTTGTTCTTTAATTAAAAATAAATAAAATAGGCATGCAAATAAAAGCTAGATGATCAATTGTTCAAATGCTTTAATGGTGAATTATATTTAACACGGCTACATAAATGATCAATTGTTCAAGTTAGAAAATTTAATAAATTTTATTTTTCAAAATCAAGAGTAGTTGCCAGTTGGACGGTTGGAGATGGATTATAATTCAATGCTCATTAAAATATTATATATATATAGGAATATGCTAGCATGCTATGCATAGCATAGAGCCCCTCCATGCAACGCCTTGGATTTCGACTTTTTAAAATCCTAACGGTCGATCCGAACCGTTCATCTTGTTCTCCATATTAATATGTGTTTGGGGACCAAATTTTACATTTGTTGGAATTTTTTTACTATTTCTTTAGATTTATTGAAAATCGCTGTTTTTTTATGGTCCATATTTGCTAAAAACAGCGATTTTCAATAAATCTAAAGAAATAGTAAAAAAAATTCCAAAAAAATATAAAATTTGGTCCCCAAACACATATTAATATGGAGAACAAGATGAACGGTTCGGATCGACCGTTAGAATTTTGAAAAGTCGAAATCCAAGGCGTTGCACGGAGGGGTTCTATGCTATGCATAGCATGCTAGCATATTTCTATATATATATATATATATAGAGATGGGCTATGGTGCATTGCAATGCATAGGCCATGGTGTGCATTGGACCATAAATCACCGATTCCAAGTCCAAATGACCGATCCAAACCGTTCATCTTGTTCTCTATATTAATATGTGCTTGGAGACCAAATTTTATATTTTTTGGAATTTTTTTACTATTTATTAAGCCACTTTGAAAATCGCTGATCCAACGGTGACTGTTTGGAACAGTAAAATCAGAAGCCACCGTTGGATCAGCGATTTTCAAAGTGGCTTAATAAATAGTAAAAAAATTCCAAAAAATGTAAAATTTGGTCTCAAAGCACATATTAATATGGAGAACAAGATGAACGTTTTGGATCGGTCATTTGGACTTTGAATCGGTGATTTATGGTCCAATGCACACCATGGCCTATGCATTGCAATGCACCATAGCCCATCTCTCTATATATATATAGAGATGGGCTATGTGTTAGTTTGTAATAATCTAGAAGTCAATAATACGATAATTTATCATAAAGCTTTGTTCATGAATTGAATGTTTATTTATATAGCATTTTGTTGCCTTGAGTATTATTGAATTTATGGATCATTTCGAGTTCATGACTGAAATTGTGAAACTCCATAATATAGATGATATATACTCTTAAAAGGTCACTGACCAAGGTAATTAGCAGGAATACTAATTACCGCGATAAGGTTAGTATGTGGATTAAAAGATGGTTAAGTTTTACAAACCACCTGACACGAGATGTCATTTTAATCACATAGATACATGTTTTAGAAACATGGTATTTGACAGACCCCGAATGAAACATTAAATAGAATTGTGTTCGTGTCATTTATGTTTTCATTCAGTGTCACGTTCTACAGTATGAGGTATTTATCGTTCCCACTGAGAAATATGTATGTGTGATTGTTATCCACCGCTGTCCGTAAAAAGCAGTCATAACGGTAGCTTTTCCATATGTATAGCTTAGCTGAGGAAGTGATAGTTTACCAAGAATACTATTTGTCCCTCGTATCTCTATACGAGCTATAGCATCACTGGGCCCCTTGATAGAGTAAGATTATCTGCTAGCGGTATAATTACAAGAGTAATTATATTTGATAATCTGCTCAAGATCAAGAAAAGATTAAGTTAGCAAGGATGACACACATCTACCTTGAAACTAATCTGATAGCTATGAGACAGAAGAACAGACACAAGTAAATTGTTTACTGGATCGTGATATTGTACAGTACAGCATCATCTGTGTAATTGGATGGTCATGATGTGTTGCCAGATGCCACCCATGACTAACAGAAGTTAAAACAGTTTTAACTCTGTTTACCAACATAACACAGATCCTATTGGGTCACACCATATAGGAGCTACTCGGAGAATCTTACTGATTAATTATAAATTGATTATAATTAATATTAAGATGGTTATAATTAATTATACGTGTTATAATTAAATTATAAATGTTATGTAAAAATAACAAGCAAAAACATTGGTTAATTTATAAACGTGTATGACACGTTGTATAAAAGTTAACCGGTTAATTTATAAATGTGCAGGACACATTGTATAAATTATCGAAACAACAAATAACCGCAAGAAAAATATATATAATTATTCAGAATAATTATACGAATATTATTTGTGTTCGGGCCGAGGGCATTCGAGTCTTTTCAGATTCGTCCTTATCCGCATGACACGTCATCGATCCTATCCAGATGACACGTCATCGATACCGAAACAAATAACCGAAAGAAAAATATATATATAATTGTTCAGAATAATTATACGAATATTATTTGTGTTCGGGCCGAGGGCATTCGGGTCTTTTCAGATTCGTGCTTATCCGCATGACACGTCATTGATCCTATCCAGATGACATGTCATCAATCCTATCCACAAGGGCAAAATGGTCATTTCACACCTATGCCACCTTGCATGTGTAGAAGCATGGAGAAGAATGTGGAAGGGTGTGGAAGGGGTATTTTGGTCATTTCACATATAAAAGGATGAGGTGTCAATGGCATATCTTGTAAATAGGCCGAACTTGGAGGGCATTTTGGTCTTTTGCAACCGAATCTAAACACTATAAATAGGGGTGGAGGGGTAGAGAGAGAAAGATATATTCACACATATATATATGCACATTCACATGTATCTTTTCGTGCAGAAACGAATCGGTATTTTCTCTCTTTCTCGGTTTCTCTCCCAAATAGTGTTTCGGTTGAGAAAAGAAAGTTATACGTAGTTGACGTATAATCTTGCGGGTTGTTGTGTATTATTTTTACGGGATCGATGAATAGTGTTTTACCGAATTTAGCGGTATGTCAGTTTTGCATATTGATGAAACTGAGCAACCGAAAATTCGTGTTTACGAGTTTTCGTCTTTTCCCCGTGAATAGTGTTTTTGCATAATTCCGCGGTTTACGGTATTTCTGGCAGAAGAAATAAACCGCTCTCCGGTTAGTCCTGGTGGATAACCGATAGAGGTATCACACGTGTGATACTCCGAGTCGATTCCTTCCCTGGTGAGGCTCTACTCGCTCGGTCTGCATTCCAACTGTGATTTGGAAACAAGGTATAAATATGTTATATTAATCTATTTAATTTGTAAGTAGATTAAAGTTTTAGAAATCAATCATGGAGTAGATCTGTAAAAGGATTAAATTGGGTTTTGATGCCAAAGGAATACTGAAGGTGGACCGCTTTGGAAAGTTTCCTGACATACCCCGTTTAATCCTGAGCTTAAGTTGGCCGTAGAAATTTTTGTTCTACGGTCATTCCGCAACTTAAGCCTAAAAGGGGTTTTGGATTAGCACACCGCGCAAAACCCAACAGTGGTATCAGAGCACAAGGCTCTCCCGCTGATTGATTTTCTAAAAGTTATAACTTATGCAAATTAGGTGCATATACCGCATATTAGTTTAATTCTTACATTTGCAGCTTAAGTCCAAAACCGATTAGAAATGAGATTTTTCTTGGATCGGTTCTACCGACTAAGAAAGTTAAATTAGATTTAAGCTTTCTTTATGCTTTCTTATGAAATGTAAACTTTTACATTTCTTGGATCGGTTTTCCGACCGAGAAAGATAAAATAGGATTTTATGCTTTCTTTATGTTTTCGTTTTCAAAACTTTTGATTGCGTTAAAGTTCATCTAAGAATGTGATGAAGCAATAAAGTACCTGAGTAAGAGCTGTTAATCTCCACCCGTAAAAGACAAGGTTAATGACAAGAAAAGTCTCGGCTTTTCGTCTAACCCTCTTTTACGTGTCCTGATAGCTGGCCCAAAGGGGACTTTGTCACGTTACCAAATTGCTTTAACGCTTTTGAAATGGCAAAATTTAGTGTAAGTTTTTTGCCTTTTCGAAAACATTCGGATAAGTAAAGTTCATCGAAGAATGTGATGAAGCAATAAAGTACCTGAGTAAGAGCTGTCATTTCCACACAAGAAAGAGATGGTTCTGTCTAGGAAAGATTGAGTCTTAGCGGTCCTTGTGACCCCGATCTTTCCTGGGAGCCCCTTTCACGTGTCCTAATGGCTGGCCCAAAAGGAACTTTGTCACATTACCAAATTGCTTTATGGACCGAAAAGAATATATGATTTTAAAACATATAAATTGTTTATGTGCTTTAAATGGTATAAATAAGAACTGAGCATAGCTGCAAAATAAAGAATTAGGAACTGATAAATAATATACCTGACTTACTCCCGTATATAAGTAAATTAGATTTACTGCTTTGATATGAATTGAATAAATTAGATTTATTGCTTTCAAAGGAACCGTGAAAGAACGTGATGTCAAAGAAAGATTTGTGAAGGAACTCACCGTTGTCTTTCTGGCAGACGACTTTCACGTGTCCAAAGTCAGTTACAAGAACTGACTGCTTAACAAAGCTAAGTGTATCAAAGAGGTACTGATGAGAACATAAACTAATGGAGATCACATTTCGTATTCAAGACTTCCTTTCCACGACTGCTTAATGAAGCATATGAAAGAGGTCGTTATAAAGATACGAATAGAATCACATTTAGTCATTCTTACATATGCTGAGAAAAGAAAGTAATGGGGATCATATTCGATATTTTAGACTTCCTTTCCACGACTGCTTAATGAAGCATATGAAAGAGGTCGCTATAAAGATACGAATAGAATCACATTAATCGTTCTTTCTAACATAAGATAAGAAAAGAAATGGAGATCACATTCAGTATTCAAGACTTCCTTTCTATAATTGCTTAATGAAGCATATGAAAGAAGTCGTTATAAAGATACGAATAGAATCACATTAGTCGTTCTTTCTCACATACCCCTTTGGAGATTGCTGGCACTATTAAGCATAAACACCAACCCATTAAATATTAAGTAGTATGCCCTTCCCACTCTATCCTCCTCAAACCATTGTTCATTGGTTGATGATTAAACTACTCAGTAGACATCGCCTTTTACCTTTGGTGGTCGAGGGTTATGTCCGACATATCAAACCAAATAGAGTGAGGTTACTTACCGATGATTTCCAAAACAGTTTTGGGCTCGGGGCAAAGTCTTCGTTAAATACACGTGATGTTTTAACGAAACCAAGAATCACAAAGAGATGTGATTAGTAAGTTTGCTTACCTAAGATAACTAACAGCCATGATATGCATACACTGCCTTGGTTATTAGTGAAAATATGGATCTTGGTCCTACTGCAAACGGGAATAGAACAAATTTGCAGTGGGAGTTTTATTATTGGAATAAAACATTACATGAACAAAGCTAAAATCTTTACTTTAAACGTTGTAGAAATATGGCTAAAGAAACGTCTTTCTCTTTACGCTCCCTACTCGGAAAGGTAGACATACGTGAGAAAAAGGAATATATCCTAAATACACCGGTCCCTGCTGAAATAGTAGAGAGCAGCTCTGTCAGTACTCACACGCTTCGTATGACAAGCGATGATGAGAAACTGGAGAAGCTTAACTGTCCGTGGAGCCACGAGTTGGCCACGGAAGTTATCCTGAACTCATTTCCTCCCAGTTATTCGGAGTTCATTGTGAACTCCCATAAGCAAGAGTTGGATAAGAGCTTGCAGGAGCTCCAAGGGATGCTGAGGATCACTGATAAAGACATTGAGAATAGCTCTCATGTCCTCATGATCCAAGAAGGTGGGAGGAAGATCAAGAAAGCAAAAAGGAAAAACGGCGATTAAGTACAAAGGCAAAGGGAAGTTGGTTCCAGGAACGAACTCTCCCAAGATAAATGTTTCTGCTAACTCTGACTGCTATTTTAGCAATAGCAAAGGTCACTGGAAGAGAAACTGCCCGGAGTATCTTGGAGATATGAAGTTTGAGAATGTCTCAAAAGTCTCAGTCTCAAGTATTTATGTTATTGAAATTAATGTTGCGACCTCTTTTAATGATTGGGTACTGGCTACTGGATCATGTGCTCATATTTGCACGAATATGCACGCACTAAAAGGAAGTTACGCAATAAGGAAGTACAACTCCGAGTTGGAAACGGAGCACAAGTTGCAGCTGTTACAGTCGGTAGGATAAAATTGTACTTGCCTAGCGGGTTTATTCTGGAACTAGAAAATGTTTATTTTGTTCCTACCATTTCTAGAAATATCATATCAATCTCGTGTTTAGAGATGAATGGTTTCTCGTTTGTTATAAAGGACAATAGATGTTCTATTTATAAAAATGAGACATATTATGGATCATCTTACTTGTTAAATGATCTTTATATGCTAGAAATGGAAAACCACGTGTTTAACATCAATAACAAAAGACTCAAAACGTTTCATGAAAGTATTGACTTACATGAGACATAAGTCTGAATCCTTTGACGAGTTCAAGGAATTTAAGACTAAAGTAGAAAATCAACTGAACAAAAGTATTAAGGCATTACGGTAGGACCGTGATAGCAAATACTTGAGTTATGGTTTTCAAAACGTACTTAAAGGAATGTGAGATAGTCTCACAACTCACACCTCTAGGAACACCGCAATGTTACAGTGTTGCCAAGAAAATGAAACAAACCATGCTGGACATGATTCGTTCCATGATGAGTAACGCCACCCTTCCCAAAATCATTTTGGGGACACGCACTAAATACTGCCGCACTAACGATAAATATGGTTCCATCCAAGTCAGTTGAAAAGACTCCATACGAGTTATGGTTTGGGAAATCCCAAATATGTCTTATCTTAAAAATGGGGTTGCGAAGTATTTGTCAAACGTCTGACGTCTGACAAACTTGGTCCCAAATCTGACAAGTGCTTTTTCGTAGAGTATCCTAAGGAAACGAAAGGATATTACTTCTATTACCAGTCCGAGAACAAATTAGTTGTTGCTCGTCATGGTATACTTTTGGAGAACAAGTTTCTTGCAAAAGGAAGTAGTGGGAGTAATGTAATACTTGAAGAAATTCAAGATACATCACACAATACAATATCTGAACTAGATCAGATTAACCCACCTCTTGATTTTTGGGCTGATGAGCATATGGAAGTACCAAGTCCACAAGTAGCTGTGGATGAGGTTCTAGTCCCGAGCTCAAGTACTTCGATGCAAGTTGAAGTAGAACTGGATCCGCAGACAGTTGTGGATCAAGTTTGACAGCCTGAAGAACAAGTGCTACGTAGGTCAACGAGAACAGTCCATGCACCCGAGAGGTACTTGGGACTGCACGAGGTCTCAGTTTTTGACATTGAAGATCCTCTGACCTATGCGGAAGCAATGGATAGGCCTGACTCTGATAAATGGCTGGAGGCCATGAGATCCGAAATATAGTCCATGTATGACAACACGGTCTGGAACCTAGTTATACCACTTGATGGGGTGAAACCCATAGCTAACAAGTGGGTTTTCAAAAGGAAAACAGACATGGATGACAATATGACTATTTACAAAGCACGGCTAGTAGCGAAAAGGTTTCAAACAAATTCTGGGAATTGATGAAACTTTTTCACCCGTGGCTATGTTTAAGTCAATTCGGATACTCCTAGCAATTGCCGCATTTCATGATGATGAAATATGGCAAATGGATGTCAAAACCGCATTCTTAAATGGAAATTTAAGAAGAGGATGTGTACATGACACAGCCTACGGGTTTTGAAGATCCAGAGAATGCTGGGAAGGTATGCAAACTTCTTGAATCCATTTATGAATTGAAGCATGCATCACGAAGTTGGAATCTTCGATTTGGCGAAGAAGTCAAAAGCTTGACTTCGTCAGATGCGAAGAAGAATCTTATGTGTACAGAAAAACTAGTGGGAGTGTCATCGCCTTTCTTAAATCTTATATGTAGATAACATACTCTTAATAGGAAACGATATTCCTCTATTGCAATTAGCCAAGTCTTCATTAAAGAAAAGTTTTCTCGATGAAGGACTTGGGCGAGGATGTCTATATACTAGGCATAAAGATCTACTGAGGTAGATCAAAGAGACTTATAGGATTAAGTCAAAGCACGTACATTGACAAAGTGCTGAATCGGTTCAGCATGCAGGATTCTAAGAGAGAATTCCTGCCAATGAATCATGGTGCACTGCTTAGCAAGACTCAGTTTCCTTCGACAACTGATGAGCAAAGCACTATGAGTAGAGTACCATACGCTTCGGCTATTGGCTCTATCATATGCGCCATGTTGTGCACTCGCCCAGATGTCTCGTATGCTTTGAGTATAACGAGTAGATATCAGGCTAATCCAGGCATAAAGCACTGGAATGCTGTAAATAATATCCTTAAGTTCTTGAGGAGAACTAAGGATATGTTTCTCGTCTACAACGTTATCACCTAATACGAGAGATCGTAAACATCATAAGATGCTTATAATTAATTATAAAAGATATAATTAATATAAAGGTGATGTAAAGATAAGTAGAGTTGACACAGTCAGCAACACAGCTGATCCACTCACAAAATCTCTTCCTCAAGCCAAGCACGAGATGCTTAATGCTTCTATGGGTCTGGAACACATAGAAGATTGGCTGTGAGATTTTCTCAGGATCTACGAGATCTTAGAGAATAAAGAGTTTTGTATATAAGTAGGGTCTACGATGATTGACTCCTAGCTTAAGTGGGAGATTGTTAGTTTGTAATAATCTAGAAGTCAATAATACGATAATTTATCATAAAGCTTTGTTCATGAATTGAATGTTTATTTATATAGCATTTTGTTGCCTTGAGTATTATTGAATTTATGGATCATTTCGAGTTCATGACTGAAATTGTGAAACTCCATAATATAGATGATATATACTCTTAAAAGGTCACTGACCAAGGTAATTAGCAGGAACACTAATTACCGCGATAAGGTTAGTATGTGGATTAAAAGATGGTTAAGTTTTACAAACCACCTGACACGAGATGTCATTTTAATCACATAGATACATGTTTTAGAAACATGGTATTTGACAGACCCCGAATGAAACATTAAATAGAATTGTGTTCGTGTCATTTATGTTTTCATTCAGTGTCACGTTCTACAGTATGAGGTATTTATCGTTCCCACTGAGAAATATGTATGTGTGATTGTTATCCACCGCTGTCCGTAAAAAGCAGTCATAACGGTAGCTTTTCCATATGTATAGCTTAGCTGAGGAAGTGATAGTTTACCAAGAATACTATTTGTCCCTCGTATCTCTATACGAGCTATAGCATCACTGGGCCCCTTGATAGAGTAAGATTATCTGCTAGCGGTATAATTACAAGAGTAATTATATTTGATAATCTGCTCAAGATCAAGAAAAGATTAAGTTAGCAAGGATGACACACATCTACCTTGAAACTAATCTGATAGCTATGAGACAGAAGAACAGACACAAGTAAATTGTTTACTGGATCGTGATATTGTACAGTACAGCATCATCTGTGTAATTGGATGGTCATGATGTGTTGCCAGATGCCACCCATGACTAACAGAAGTTAAAACAGTTTTAACTCTGTTTACCAACATAACACAGATCCTATTGGGTCACACCATATAGGAGCTACTCGGAGAATCTTACTGATTAATTATAAATTGATTATAATTAATATTAAGATGGTTATAATTAATTATACGTGTTATAATTAAATTATAAATGTTATGTAAAAATAACAAGCAAAAACATTGGTTAATTTATAAACGTGTATGACACGTTGTATAAAAGTTAACCGGTTAATTTATAAATGTGCAGGACACATTGTATAAATTATCGAAACAACAAATAACCGCAAGAAAAATATATATAATTATTCAGAATAATTATACGAATATTATTTGTGTTCGGGCCGAGGGCATTCGAGTCTTTTCAGATTCGTCCTTATCCGCATGACACGTCATCGATCCTATCCAGATGACACGTCATCGATACCGAAACAAATAACCGAAAGAAAAATATATATATAATTGTTCAGAATAATTATACGAATATTATTTGTGTTCGGGCCGAGGGCATTCGGGTCTTTTCAGATTCGTGCTTATCCGCATGACACGTCATTGATCCTATCCAGATGACATGTCATCAATCCTATCCACAAGGGCAAAATGGTCATTTCACACCTATGCCACCTTGCATGTGTAGAAGCATGGAGAAGAATGTGGAAGGGTGTGGAAGGGGTATTTTGGTCATTTCACATATAAAAGGATGAGGTGTCAATGGCATATCTTGTAAATAGGCCGAACTTGGAGGGCATTTTGGTCTTTTGCAACCGAATCTAAACACTATAAATAGGGGTGGAGGGGTAGAGAGAGAAAGATATATTCACACATATATATGCACATTCACATGTATCTTTTCGTGCAGAAACGAATCGGTATTTTCTCTCTTTCTCGGTTTCTCTCCCAAATAGTGTTTCGGTTGAGAAAAGAAAGTTATACGTAGTTGACGTATAATCTTGCGGGTTGTTGTGTATTATTTTTACGGGATCGATGAATAGTGTTTTACCGAATTTAGCGGTATGTCAGTTTTGCATATTGATGAAACTGAGCAACCGAAAATTCGTGTTTACGAGTTTTCGTCTTTTCCCCGTGAATAGTGTTTTTGCATAATTCCGCGGTTTACGGTATTTCTGGCAGAAGAAATAAACCGCTCTCCGGTTAGTCCTGGTGGATAACCGATAGAGGTATCACACGTGTGATACTCCGAGTCGATTCCTTCCCTGGTGAGGCTCTACTCGCTCGGTCTGCATTCCAACTGTGATTTGGAAACAAGGTATAAATATGTTATATTAATCTATTTAATTTGTAAGTAGATTAAAGTTTTAGAAATCAATCATGGAGTAGATCTGTAAAAGGATTAAATTGGGTTTTGATGCCAAAGGAATACTGAAGGTGGACCGCTTTGGAAAGTTTCCTGACATACCCCGTTTAATCCTGAGCTTAAGTTGGCCGTAGAAATTTTTGTTCTACGGTCATTCCGCAACTTAAGCCTAAAAGGGGTTTTGGATTAGCACACCGCGCAAAACCCAACACTATGGTGCATTGCAATGCATAGGCCATGGTGTGCATTGGACCATAAATCACCGATTCAAGTCCAAATGACCGATCCAAACCGTTTATCTTGTTCTCCATATTAATATGTGCTTGGAGACCAAATTTTATATTTTTTGGAATTTTTTTACTATTTATTAAGCCACTTTGAAAATCGTTGATCCAACGGTGGCTTCTGATTTTACTGTTCCAAACAGTCACCGTTGGATCAGCGATTTTCAAAGTGGCTTAATAAATAGTAAAAAAATTCCAAAAAATATAAAATTTGGTCTCCAAGCACATATTAATATGGAGAACAAGATGAACGGTTTGGATCGGTCATTTGGACTTTGAATCGGTGATTTATGGTCCAATGCACACCATGGCCTATGCATTGCAATGCACCATAGCCCATCTCTATATATATATATATATATATATTTTTTTTTTTTTTTTTTTTTTTTTTTGAGGAGGGATCAAGTTACAACAAGTTACCACAACCATTTTCTACATTTTCGAAGTCCAAATCGTCGATCCAAACCGTTTAACATGATCTCCACAATAAAATGTGTTTGTAGATCAAATTTTACATTTTTTGGAATTTTTTTACTATTTATTAAGATGGGTACAAAATTCAATGGTCTGAATTTGACTAGTTTTTGTACCCATCTTAATAAATAGTAAAAAATTTCCAAAAAATGTAAAATTTGGTCTCCAAGCACATTTTATTGTAGAGATCACATCTAATGGTTTGGATCGACGATTTGGACTTCGAAAATATAGAAAATGATTATGGTAACTTGTTGTAACTCAAAAATTGTTGTAACTTGATCCCTCCTCATATATTTTTTATGAGGAGGGTTCAAATGCCTCCATCATGCCTCCATCTCTCTCTATCATTTTCAAAGTTCAAACAGTCGATTCAAACCGCTCAACCTAACTTCCATACTAAAATATGTTTGGAGACCAAATTTTATATTTTTATGAATTTTTTTACTATTTTTTTAGATAGGTACAAAATCAGTAAATCTGAACCATCTAAAAACAGTATTTTTGTACCTATCTAAAAAAATAGTAAAAAAATTCCTAAAAATATAAAATTTGGTCTCCAAACATATTTTAGTATGGAGGTTAGGTTGAGCGGTTCGGATCGAGTGTTTGAACTTTGAAAATGATGGAGAGAGATGGAGGCATGATGGAGGCACAAAAACATGGAGGCATTTGAACCCTCCTCATTTTTTATATAATTATCCGATCAGGTAACGGGTAAAAAAATCTTTACTCGTACTTGTACTGATGAGTTTATGAAAAAAAAAATCTTATCCATACCCGTCTTATCAAATACGGTATGAACCGGATAAACGAATAAAAGAGAGCCATTGACACCCCTACCTACTAATTAGAATATCCTGAAAACATACAAATCAAGTATTTTAGCATGCACGAAATCGTCAATCTTTACTATAAAATCCCCCGCTACAAAAAGTAATTCTTCGGGGCCATAAATGCAAATAGATGTTTTACGTGTTATCTATAGAATATTCTACGTATATTATCAGTGTGTAATATATTTTGGGAACGCTACTGCTGGAATTCGTATTCTCTACATTAACTTAAATTTTGTGTTAAGATCTGAACCGTTCGATTGAGATCCACACTAATATTAAAGGGCCCGTGTGTTATAGACATGGATCGGGGGTACGTTAATGCAGAGGATATAACTGAAACGGTATGTTAATGCAGAGGATACAGGTTTCTGCTACTGCCTGCTGCACATAATTCATTTCCTCTGCATTGACTAAAAAAAATAATTGAATTAATGTATCTAGACTGTCTAATTCGCTTTAAAATCTGTACGGACTAGATCTATAGGGGTGTTCATCGGTTCGGTTCGGTTGAAACTGAACCGAACTTGGCAAACCAAAGTTATAATTCGGTTTTAAAAATAGAACCGAACCGAACCGAAGTTTTATTTCGGTTTGTTCGGTTCAAACCGAAATATATTAATTTTTTTTATTTAAAACAATTGATTTATAATAAACCGAAGGATATTAAGAAATAAACCGGAGTATTAAGAAATAAACTAAGATATTTAGAAATAAAGCAAGTATTTAAAGCAATTGATTAAGAAATAAACCGGAGTATTAAAAAATAAACCGGGATGGTTCTCATCAAATTCATATTATATGAAAGTTCGGTCGGTTCAGTTATTTCGGTTTTGAAAATTTTCAAACCGAACCGAACCGAAGTTATAATTCGGTTTTGAAAAGCCAACCGAACTAATTCAATAAACCGAAATAACCGAACCGTTTAAACCGAACACCGAACTAGTTCGGTTCGGTCCAAAACCGATTAAACCGAACCGTTTGAACACCCTATAGATCTATACTATTATTAAAGGCCCCCTAAGATACGTTAACTCAGAAAATACTCTTTTAAGTTAATGTAGATGATGGGAACTCCGCTGCACATGCCAACTCTCTTCTTTCATTTCTCTTTCTTTACAAAAATTATTTATCTTATCCTTTAAGTAAAAGTCGAAAACTATTCAATTATTTATCTTTTAATAGAGCACAAGCTTTGACAGGAATTTTCGAAATACTTTTTCTTAGATTTGTATTCACGACTTCTCTGTTCGGCAGGGATGTATATTCATGGAATTGGTCGGATTTATTCTATATTTCTTAATTTAATCTATTGTAATCAGATTATAATCTAATTAATTTATAACTAAATTGAGTTCGTAGGAAGCAGCCGATTTTTTTATTAATAGAAAATAAATAAATAAAATATCAAAAAAGGGATGGCTTCTGAGTTATATCAATATATAGGTAGATCGGGATGGTTTATCCCGTCCAGCTACAGTGTTCTTGACGGAATAAACCATCCCATTAGTGCGCTATTAATTTCACTTAGCAGGGAAAAAAAAATCTTGGACGTGATAGATTATCATATTCGGTACTGTAGCGCTTTTTTTTTGTTTCTTTTGTTTCTGCTTTCATCTTAGAGAATGAAAAAAAATTTAAAAAAAATACTATAGTACCAGACGGGATAATCTATCTTGTCTAAGATTTTTTTTTTCTTTTTCTGCTAAGCGAAATTAGTGAAGCACTAATCTGGACGGGATGAAATTAGTGAAACACTAATCTGGACGGAATGATTTATCCCGTCCAGAACACTGTAGTTAGACAGGATAAACCATCATGATCTACTTATATATCGATAAAATCCAAAAGCTATCTTTTTTCTGATATTTTATTTATTTATTTTTTATTTAAAAAATTCGGTAGGAAGCAGCGTTAAGATAAATCTTCTAAATTCTGTAAACCTTCTTTTGAAACTGTGTTGCAAAATTTTGACATCCTTTGACAGTTCACCTGACGTGGCAACGTCCGAGTGGTTTTGGTTTTGTTAATGACGAATTGTTTATCCTAGAGAAAGAACTTTCCAAGCAAAAACTGCCACGTGGCCATAAAGAAAACAACAGTAAGGTCCCGTAAACCGTCGTCGGTGAACATAGTGTCGCCTTCGAGTAACGTGCACGTGGTCCCGGTCCTCGTGACCTCGTCTCGTCGTGCCAGACCTTGAGATTTGGATGCGGCAATCAGACGGCTCCGATTCGATTGAGCTTTACTTTGGATTGTAAGTTCTGGATTGTCTCATATTATATATGATTTTGAGTTTTTTTCATTTCGGATTTGTCTTAAGTTTTGGATCGAGTCGATATTGAATTTTTAATATGATAATGTTGGAGAGTTGTTTGAATTTAGTAGGTTTTTAAGGATATGTTCAATTGACAATTTCGACAATATCTGTAAAATGAAAAATAAAGACATATTATTAATTTTATAGATTAGCTGGGTATTAATTTTATACGATTTACATTTGATATTGGATCAAATAATGTTAAACATGAACTCGTATAAATTCAGGATGTTGAATGTGAACTTGCATCTAATTTTAATATTTTTTTTATGTGTCATAGACATAGATATTGATTACATCAAATTATTGGATTCAGTATTATAATATTTAGTTCTATGGTTGTCAAAATTGTCAACTTGATCGGTTGTAGAGAAATCGCAATTTTTTTTTTGTTTAATAGTAGTGTTTTCCGTTAAGATTTTAGAAATTAAAAAATAATAATTCTACATCGGTGTTCGGAATAGGAAACTCCAAATATTGTAAGTTAAATTGAATGCCGAGTGGAAAAAAAAAACGATAAGTTAGAGAAAATGCTTCCAAGAAAGCGTCAAAAATAAAAGAAGATTTCTTCTTTAGCACCATTTACTCCATATTGTCGTACGATTTTAACCCTAATATAAGCATTTGAATTTTGGAGGCAATAAATTGTTTTCCTCTTTATGTCCAGATTTTTTTTTTTTAAATCAGAAAATTTAAATTGGAGTTGAAACATAAAATGTATAATGTGTTAATGTGTGATTTATGAATAATGTTAAAAAATACAGTAAAACCTAATTAAAAGTGTCCCTTGCTAAGCAGACTCATGTTGTTCTTTTTAGATGCATTTATCTAGGGAAGCAGCTAACAGTCCCCCAACTTCAGTCCCTCAAAAATCCCCGGAGATTTTCAACTAATTCTGTAAACATCAATACTAAATCATGTAAACTAATTCAACAAATCCTATAAACATAAAAACGCGTGAAAGCTGTTAAAAACGCGTGAAAGCGGTTAAAAACGCATGACAGCTGTCGAAAACGCGTGACAGCTGTTGGGGACCACCTTCTGTGAACATACACATAATATCCTGTAAACATACACATATTATCATGTAAACATACACATATTATCCTATAAATATACACATATAATTATGTAAACATACATAGTGTACTTAAAATTATAGCAGTTGAAATATCCTGTAAACATACACATATTATCCTGTAGACATACACATATTATCCTATAAACATACACATATAATTATGTAAACATACATAGTGTACTTAAAATTATAGCAGTTGAAATTATGGCAGTTGTGGCAGTTAAAAACGCGTCAGAACTAAGCTAAAAAGGGAAGGCTTTTATACACGAAGATTTTTGGGAGACTATAGCCCGGGGGACATTACATTTTCTCTTTATCTAGAAACGTCTAACTAAGCTAAGTTCAGCGGGAAACCATTAGCTCATTTTATTCAACTGGTTTTGCTCACCTGGAAGAGAATTAATATTGGATTTGGATTAGGCCATTCTTTATTATTATCTGACATTTTCTTCTTCCTTTTTCGGGTTTTACGGAGTATGGACGATTTAGAATTAAATTAGTTTTGTAGAAGTGGATTCAAGCATAGAATGAAAAACGTAATGTGATGTGACTAACATGTCGTGACTTGATCACATCACGTCATGTCTCTTGATTAAAATTTATTTTTATGTGACGTGATTAAAATAATAGAGGACTGTTAAGTCACAGTTTGCCACATCACGTGTGGTTATACCATGACATGGTTGATCGCATTTAATTATTATTTTCAAGTTTAATTTCGTTCAAAGAAGATAATAACAAAATGTACAAAAAATAAAAATTATTACAAAATAAATTATAGTTAAGAAATAATGTCGAATAAATTGGTCATGTGACATCACGTTTTGTGACCAAATTAATTTGCATAACATAATATGACGTGACTAAAATAATAGATGACAATCACATCACACAATACATGAGTTATGTCACGTGACTAACACACATAATGCGACTGATAACAGCATGATTTATTTTCTTCTCCATAATCCCGGCTATTTTTATTAATACCCAAAAAATAAAACTTAATTTTAAAAATAACCATCAGTTATGTTTTTTTTCAAAATAACCTAACCGCCAGGCCCACGGGCGGCCCAGAATATTAGCAAATCGCCAGAACTACGGGCGGTCTCCCTGGGGACCAAACCCCCCCCCCCCCCCACGGGCGGTCTCCTCCTCTCTTTTTTTTATTTTTTTTAGAGATCTGAGTATTTTGATTTAAATAATTTTGTGAAGAAAAAATTTTCTTGTTTAGAGTGTATGCCAAAAAAAATAAGACATTTGATAAATTTATGAAGTGATGTCGTAACTCTTTATAACTTTGATTTTATTTGTCAGTTAGATATCACAAGTCTAAATATAACACTAATGAAGAACTTGGTCTTTATTCAAAAATTTTCAAGCTCTGACAGCTTGTTGATCTTTTTCTCTTTTTCTGATTTTTATAATATATGTATAATATATACATATACATATACATATACATATACATATACATATACATATACATATACACATATACACATATACACATATACATATATACAATTTTTTTTTATAAACTCATTTTTTTATAATATATGTATATATGTATATATAAATATAAATATATACATATACATATATTATATAGAGATAGGCTAATGTGGTTTCGGTGGCATATGGGCAGAAATACACACGGTTCGAATTTGAAATTTCAAAATTCAAAAAGTCAATCTGAACCGTTCATCTTGTTCTCCATAGTAGCGGCCATTTTTATTAATATGGAGAACAAGATGAATGGTTCAGATCGACTTTTTGAATTTTGAAATTTCAAATTTGGACCGTGTGTATTTCAGCCCATATGCTACCGAAAGCACATTAGCCTATCTCTATATAATATATGCATATATGTATATATACATATATGCATATATTATAAAAAAATGAGTTTATAAAAAAAAATTGTATATATGTATATGTGTATATGTATATGTATATATGTATGTATGTATGTATGTACAGGAGCGGATCTACTGCTGGATTTTCAAAAATAGTGCTAAAAATCTGTTTTTCGGACCTCTGCCCCTCCCTAGAATTCAAATTGCCCCCCTGTAGCCCATTCTGGAATTTTAATAGACGGAACGGAGCCCATATAAACTCTGAGCGAAACAAATTAGCGGAGCCCAAATAGGCGCTGATCCCAAATAGCGAAATTTAGTTGAACCAAAATGTTTTTATTTATTTTATTTTTTTTGAATTCAAAGGAAGAGGTTGCCAAGTTGAACCAAAATGTTGATTTCAAATTCCCTATAAATGTTGAATTGTTGATTTTTTTTCAAGTAATTTAGGATTTTTATTATATTGATTGGTATTTTTTTTTGTTATGTTCAATTGCACCCGATAAGCTATTGGGTTTGAATCCGATAAGCTATTTGCATCCGATTATTGCCCCGTCCTGACAAAAATCCTGCGTCCGCCCCTGTGTGTGTATGTATGCGTGTATGTGTGTATGTGTGTATGTGTGTATGTGTGTATGTGTGTATGTGTGTATGTGTGTATGTATGTGTGTATGTGTGCATGTGTGTATGTATATGTGCATGTGTGTATGTGTATATGTATATATGTATATATTATACATATATTATAAAAACCGGAAAAAGTGAAAAAGATCAACAAGCTGTCAGAGCTTGAAAATTTTTGAATAAAGGCCTAGTCCTTCATTAGTGTTATATTTAGACTTGTGATATCTAATTGACAAATAAAATCAAAGTTATAAAGAGTTACGACATCACTTCATAAATTTATCAAATGTCTTATTTTTTTAGCATACACTCTAAATAAGAAAACTTTTTCTTCACAAAATTATTTAAATCAAAATACTCAGATTTCTAAAAAAAAAAAAAAGAGGAGACCGCCTGTAGGTCTGGCGGTTTGCTAATATTCTGGGCCGCCCGTGGGCCTGGCGATTATGTTATTTTTGAAAAAAAAAACAGAACTGATGGTTATTTTTAAAATTAAGTTTTATTTTTTGGGTATTAATAAAAATGGCCGCCAGAATCCAGATACAAGGTGGATTATCTTAGAAAATAAATATATTTCTTTTATTGATCATCACTTTATTCAGTGATGCAAGCAATAAACGACCTTTGCTATCCTTGTTTTCTTCAGAGAGTTTCTGAACTGATTCGTTCGTTTTCAATACAACGATATAAATAATATGATCATAATTTTATTTGAGGTTAAATAACAAGTACTATTGTACTATCACATCATCAAGCAGCACATTCCCTTTTGCTTTTCACTGAAAGAGACCACATGCCAAGCTGTGTTCACCGAATCCAAGATCTAAAACAGAATCATCCATAGACATTTATAAAAAAATAATGAAAAGTTAATAAATAAATAAATAAAACTGTACAGCCAAATCGTGATTATTAAATGACAATGAGTAGTTGCGGCTGCGGGGCCGAATAAATCTCAACCAGAGAATCTCATGGAAGCTCTGTGATTGCTGTTAGCCCCCACCCCCACTCCCAGATTTTTTTTTCTACAGCAACATAAGGTCCATGACAAATGCAATCTTGCCAAAACTGAACAATAAACAGAAGGGGGTTACCTCGAAATATTTTAAGGATTAATTTTTATTTTCTTATAAGTTTGAGTCTAGACTTTGCCTTATAATTATGTGTTGTAAAATTATAATTTTAGTCCTTTCAAATTAGATGTATAACAAAGCTGACGTGATCTACGCTGAAAAATAAGTATCCAATTTAGTTCCACTAATAACTACCGCATAGAAAAAAGTGCTAAAATGTTTTAAAAGCAATCAAACGTGACATAAAAAATATGTTTAAAAAAACAGTTATAGCAGGAAATTTTACTACATCAGACGAAGCTATCACGAGGCTCATGCTAGGCAAGAAAAAAAATATATATTCTTGTCTCTGGTTTTGAAATTCAATTTTCATTTTTTCATAGTTGCTGTAATAGTCAAATACTGAGCCTTTTCTTATTTCTACAAAAGGTAGCTTTTGAATATGATCAATCTAAATTCTAAAAAGTAAATGACTTGTAAAACTGCACTTTTACAAGTCAATACACCTCTCGATCTCTTGATGATAGCAATTCCTCATAGATATTTAAAATTTAATGGCGTATCTCATCTTTATATAAATAAAATGGGTTTGTCGCCCTGTAAACCGAGTCATGATCAATATTTATTAGAGACGTTGGGATGCGAATGAAGAGTGTGCTATTATAGTCAATTTAATACAAGTACAACGGCCCAATTAATATTTTCTCAACCAAACGGGGTTGGTGTCAACGGTAGGCACCTCTTTTACGTACCAACTACTCCAGCCTGATATTTCCGTATAAGGAGTTGCAACTTGAGAAATGAGAGGTAGTACGATTGGCTAGGAATAAGTTCTAGAGTTGTTGTACTCAAAGGTCGAGAGTTCGATTTACCCTCACGACTTCGCAGCTTCTGCGAAGATTTTAAAAAAAAAAAAAAGTTGCAACTTGTAACAAGATTCTGGATAATATTCGCATTAAATCTCTATTAGCACATTTCTAAAATCAGAGACGGAGCTAGCATACATCAACCGCCTACCTATGAATTTTTAAATTACCTATATATTTGTATAAAATTAGGTCATTGTCTACTCTTATTTCAGTTCATTGCCTATCCATGCTGCGATTTTCTTTTAGTTATGACATGATTCAGTCTTTTTTATGTCAATTTTGAATTTAATAAAACTGAGATTTGTTGATTTGAAAGAAAGTGGACGGAGGCTCTTTGGAGAAGAAAGATAATTGGATATTTCTATCTAAATAGATTTAGTGTATTGGTCCATTATGTATAAAAATAGAAATAATTATTTGTTTACAGAGAACCATGAGCATCTAGAAATTATTTGGGCCTTTAACATTTAATTTCAGAGTTTCAGATTATTGTACCTTGCTATTTAACGATTTTAACATACAGTAAATCTATTTATTTTAAAACTATCACAAAAATTGTCTTAATCACAATTCACAAACTATAGGCAAAAATAATAATTTTTAACCTTATTTTTTTTATCAAACTGTTTAGAAAACAATTCATTTTTAAGAAAGGATACATTGACAGTTTTAAATTTTTATTAAAAAATAATAACTACTTTTAATAAAAAAAAAAAATTGCCTACCTCTCATAAAAATCCTAACTGACTGAAACCGAACATGCCAATTTAAACATTCAACACGTGTCACAGTATTATTGGCGTACGTTGTCCCAAGACCTCCCGTCCCCATCTGAGGAATTTTTTTGATAAACCATAATTAAGAAAATTATTTTTACTAATCCAGCATGATTGCTTTTTTTTTTTTTTTCAAAAACCACAAAGACCGGAGGGCTCCTCCGGTCTCAATATTCCTTTTTTTTTTTTTTTTTACTTTTTCCACTTTTTTCCGTGCGGCGATCTGTGTAGCATCTCTATTTTTTATGTATATATAATATATGTATATGTGTATGTATAATATTTGTATATATAATATATGTTTATGTATATGTATATGTGTATGTGTATGTGTATGTGTATGTGTATGTGTATGTGTATGTGTATGTGTATGTGTATGTGTATATATAATATAATATAATATATGTATATAAGTATATAAGTATATATGTATATATAATATATGTTTATGTATATGTATATGTGTATGTGTATGTGTATGTGTATGTGTATATATAATATAATATAATATATGTATATAAGTATATATGTATATATAATATATGTGTGTATATATCAAAATCGCTATATCCAGATTGTTGAATTTTGTACTCATCTTAAAAAATAGTAAAAAAATTTCAAAAAATATAAAATTTTATCTACATGCATATTTTAGGATAAATATTATGTTGAACGGTTCGGATCGACAATTTGAACTTTGAAAGCGAAGATATAAAATATGAGGTATGAAAAAGATGAGGCATTAGAACCCTACTCATTATACATATATTATACATACACATATACATATATTATATATACATAAAATAAGAGATGCTACACAGATAGCCGCACAGAAAAAAGTAAAAAAAGTAAAAAAAAAAAAAAAGGACAGGACCAAGGCTCCGGTTTTGAAGAATAAAATTTGTTGGATATACTAGTGGGATCTTCTGTGGCTTCCGTTAAATTTTGAAATAAAAATAGGGAGACCGGAGGGCTCCTCCGGTCTTGAGGAAAGGAAAAAAGTGAGACCGGAGGGCTCATCCGGTCCTTCTGGTTTTTGAAAAAAAAAAGCAATCATGCTGGATTAATAAAAATGATTTTCTTAGTTATGGTTTATCAAAAAAATCCCCATCTGAGATATCTCAACTTTTGTGTGACTGACGTGTGTGCGGTTTCTATTGGGGGATAATGCAGGGGCAGTATTTGAGATTCGTGCAAATGTATCTGCACGGTTGAGATTTTCCAAAAAAACACTCCAAGCTTGAGATATCTCAGATTGTGCATAATGTATTCTAACGGTTGAGATTTTCTGAAAAATCACGCAAAATATGAGATATCTCAGAGGATGCGAATTCGGGATGTTCATGATTCAGCCATTCATATCATGACAAATGTTGTTATTATTATGAAAACAACATAGTACTTGCACGTTATGAAGTCAAGGGCACTCAAACTTCTCTCCTGACTAAAAAAATTAGAAAATACACTTCAAGTATGAAATAGCAAAAGAATGGAGAAATCGTAGAATTGAAAATTAACTACTCTTCTAGTATATTTCAAGTGTGTTTGGTAAACTCAACCATTAGAATAGTAAAAGTAAATATTCAACAAAATATAAGAATTGTTAGAAATGACCCTTTTAATCTTTGTTGAGTTTTGTTAAAGCACCGAATATGCTGGATCATTCTCTTCATCTTGTACATGAATAAATTGATGAATACAAATTCAATATAATGCACCGAATTGTACTTGAATAAAATGCATATTCAAGATAATGATGAATATAAATTCAATAGATAAAATATAAAATAATAATATAGTAAAAGTATTCTAATTATATGTTAAATTAGTATTAACAACTGTTAAATTATGTAATCCAAATAAACATTAAATAGTAAACAAAGTTCTTAAAATAACAATGAAAAATAAATTTAATGAAAAGTTCTACTTTGCATTGCAAATCTTTCTCACAAAATGAACCAAAAATACTCACTCGAACCAAAAATCTTTCTCACAAAATGAAGCTCTCTTGCCAGAAAGCACTAGAAATACTACAACTTAGTACAAAAAGGGAGGAAAAATAAAATATCGCTGCAACAAGACGAGGCTCATTTGAAAGAGGAATTCACATCCATTTTACTAGTAGTTTTAGTTACAAATCTCCTAATAGATCGTCGGATATTTTGAATCGAGTAGATAGCAAAATAAATTTTTCTCCTTTGGAAACGTGAATGAAAAAAAAAAGACATCAACGAAACAAAAGGTAAAAAAGTTTTTTTTTCGATCCTTTTCCAGTTCTCCTGTCATTTTTATCTATATCCAATATTAAATATATTTTACCACAAATAATCAAGATTTTAAAGTTTATTTCTTTATTTTTTTGGAACTATAAAAATCCAGTTGCACTATATCTCTTTGAATTTTGAAAAACAAAACCAATTATCTTGTAAATGACATATATTGAACAATTATAGATAATTTTAATGATCTTTGAATAATAAATGAAACTGTAATCCATTAAAAAAATAAGCAGACACACACAATAAATGGTAAATACATTTTAAAATAATTATATGGATAATTCTTCAATAATCTCTTAGGCTTTCGAAAAAAAACTAAACTCGGTCAATGTATGTCTACCGTTGATAGAAAACTTAAATTGAATTTTTGAAGCACTAAACGACGTGTTTTGGCAATTCTGATTCCGTCTCATCTCCCCTTTCCGAATTGGGGTCATACGCGCAAATCTGACTTTCCTAGCCAAAGTTATGGTTATTTAAAGTTTTTTTTAAAACGATGCTTCTGTGCAAAAACATCGATAATGCATCGATGCTTTATACCCAGCTTAACGACGACAGAAGTGAATCGATGTTTCATTGCCAAAACATCGATGATGCGCCCATGTTCTCTAAACGGCCATAACTTTATTATTGTCAAAACATTGATGACGCACCCACACATATTGGCCATAGCCGGTATTAGTGTTTTTCAAAAGCCTAAGAGATTATTCAAGAATTCCCCATATAATTATTTTAAAATGCATTTACTATTTATTGTGTGTGTTTGCTTATTTTTTTAATAAATTACGATTTCATTTATTATTCAAATATCATTAAAATATCTATGATTGTTCAATATATGTCATTTACACGATAATTATTATTTATTTTTTTCAAAATTCAAAGAGATATAGTGCAAAAAAAAAAATCACAAACCACAAGAAATTCTTGCAGTTTGAATATTTTAAAAAAAACTTCAAAACCTTGGTTTATTTGTGGTAAAATATATTTAATATTTGATATTTTTAAAAATGACGGTCAATTCTCTATTCTAGCCTCCCATTGAAATTGAGAAAAGAGGAAACGTACCTCTATTCCGCCCCTCTATCTTAGCTCACTTTTTGACTTTTCGTCAAGAATAGGTGTTCAATTCTCCTATTCCAACCCTGCCGAATAGACTCGACTGAATTATGTTGTCATTTCGCGTTTCAATCCACACGTGTCTGCATGCATTTAATAGTTTTTTTAAACAATTTTGATATTACTAGGTATAAACTAAATATTATCTTAAATCTCATCATATTTTAATATTTTATAGAAATGATACTTGAATAATTTAAATCTTAATTATGATGTTTGATTTCAAATTTAAGTTTTATTGTGAATTTCTTTCAATATTATTAAATTAAAGAATTTTCAAGTGATCTTAGTTAATTGTTGTAATTGGCACTGTACGTTTATAGATGTCAACGCTATACATTCGAGAGATTTACAAATTAACGAGAATGATACTATCAGTTTATGCTTTCTAAAGCTGTACAATATTTTTCTTCGAATTTTCATCTGCAACTTATGCCGACTAGCTTAGTTCTCTCACATGGCTTACTTTAAAATTAACATTTTCCTGTAACGATCCGGTGCGAATTTCGGAATATAATTTAGTTATTACAAAATTCAATTGGCCAATAAAGATTACTTCTTCCATTGCGGTCTTCATATAATAATTGGGGTCGTAATACGTGCGTTGCGACTTTTTTTTTTTTTAGATATTATATTTTTTTAAATTATTGCCGAACAAAGGGAGGAAAATGTTGCGGCCATTTTTATTAATAACCCAAAAAAAATAGTTTTTTTATAAATATACCCTCAAAATATGAGTTTTTTCAAATATACCCTAACCGCCCGGGACACGGGCGGTTTGCTCTTTTTTTTTTTTTTTTTTTTTAGAGATCTGATTTTTTCTTAGTATTTTCATTTGTGAAGTTTTAGTTTTTTTTGTTTAGGGTATTTGCCAAAAAATAAAACATTTGATATATTTATAAGTGGTGTCGTAACTCTCGGTTAATTATGAATTTCAAGTATGGATTGATACAGCATGTAGAGCATTCAAAAATACAAAGAATTGATATAAATTTCAACTTATTTGGATTTTTCTACAGTTAATTATGAATTTCCAAAGTTTAATTTTCAAAAAAACTTTAAACACCCATAACTTTGGCTAGGAAAGTCAAATTTATGCCGCATATCTTGATGGGTAACTTTATATTAATCTGAACCGCACATCTTGATGGGTAACTTATATTAATCTGGGCCGTCGGTTAAAGGATTTTCATTCATTTGACTTCTCTGAAAATAAAATTCTCCGGGCTCAACAGAGCAGTGTTTCGTAACCTCAGACACCGCTCGCAGGGGGCTGTTGCCCCCCTGCCACCCCCCGCATACTCCTAGAATCAGGCCCACATACATAACACTAGGTGTAATATTTTTTATTATTGTTTTTAAGGAACCTTATGTATGTGGGCCTGATTCTAGGAGTATGCGGGGGGTGGCAGGGGGGCGGCAGCCCCCTGCGAGCGGTGTCTGAGGTTACAGAACACTGCTCTGTTGAGCCCGGAGAATTTTATTTTCAGAGAAGTCAAATGAATGAAAATCCTTTAACCGACGGCCCAGATTAATATAAGTTACCCATCAAGATGTGCACTAAAGCATTTGCATAAAAATATAATAAGAGACAGTTATCACAATTGATGCATAGTGGACCGCCCGGGCTGTGGGTGGTCAGGTCTCCTAGTGGACCGCCCCACCACCTGGCGGTTCCATTATAGATCTGGACCGCCAGCATGTCTGGGTAGATATAAAAAAAAATCAAAAGATTGGTTAGTTTGGTAAATTTTTTTTTATGTTGGGTATTAAAAAAAATGACCGAGAGTTATGACACCACTTATAAATATATCAAATATTTTATTTTTTGGCAAATACCCTAAAAAAAAAAAACTAAAACTTCACAAATGAAAATATTAAGAAAAAATCAGATCTCTAAAAAAAAAAAAAAAAAAAAAAAAAGCAAACCGCCCGTGTTCCTGGCGGTTAGCAGACCGCCCGTGTCCCGGGCGGTTAGGGTTTATTTGAAAAAACTCATATTTTGAGGGTATATTTATAAAAAAACTATTTTTTTGGGTTATTAATAAAAATGGCCGAAAATGTTGTCCTAAAAATTTTCGGACCAAACAATTTATTTCCAAAAAGGTGCTACTGCCATTTAATGAAGGTCAAAAGGACCTGAATAATTTGAAAAAAAAAAAATTGTTAAACCATATGTTAAGAACCCCAAAAAATGATTCCGGGGTCCACATGTCAGTGCATATTTCACGGAGTATCTAAGAATAATCGTCACAGAGATACCGGATTCCAGAGAATTCGCATCTCGAGGAGTCCGAATCCTCCCAGGTACTTGACTCAAGTAAATTGAAAAGGACGGACAAGATTAAGTCAAAACGGTATTTATTGGTGGATGTCGCGGGGCCACTATTATTTGTTTTTCAATTTGCTTGAGTCAGGTACCTAGGGTGATACGAATTTATCCTCGGAAATATCTCAAACTTTGTGTGTTTTTCTGAAATATCTTAACTGTTCAACAGCGTTCTACACGAATCTCAAAACACAAATAATACTGTCCCTACGCTATCTCCGAATAGGCACCGTACACGTCGGTCACGCAAAAGTTGAGATATCTCAGAGGATACGCACTCATTCCAGACTCATTTTAGCTGTTCTCTGCTCCCACCGCGGCGACCTTTTCCAGTTTTAAGTTCTAACGATCTCAACGCCGCCGGTTCAGTCGTCGAGCAGCCATGTGCAAGGGTCAGGACCCACCTCATTTCTCCAAGACTTCTTCGAGAGAGGCCCCGCTGAGGCGCGTCGCGGAGGCGGAGGAGGAGCTAGCTGCGACTAGGGCTAGGCTAGCGGCGTCGGTGGAGGCGCTGCGTCGGGAGCGGGAGCGCGCCTCCGAGCTGTTGCGACGACTGGAGGAGTCGCTTGCCGAGAGAGAACGGCTGAGGAAGGTGGTCGCTGTCATGGATGTGGTGAGAGCTCACCTTATTGAAGCGAGACTGCGAGAAATTAGGGATCTTCTTCAAAGAGTTGCAGCTAGGGATCCAGGTAATGATCATATTGAAAAATGAGCTATAGAAATGTCTAGGTTCAAATTATTAGTTAAGATTTTTTAAATTCTTTTTCAGTGCAAGGGAATTGGGGATACTGTTTTTTCTTAACCTACTACCTCGGATCTTGACAAAATTTCACTGCACCTTTGTTGGAGGGAACCTAAAGTATACTATCCGTTTTTGGAAATAGCACGACACAGTTATCTTTTATCAACTGAAATTTTAGTAGTTATCTATATCTATCAAGTTGAATAACATAAAACTAGAGTTTTGGAAATATGGAAAATGTGGCACATTTTGATGGATGATACAGTTGTAAGTTTTAGATATCATAGCTGACTAGCTGAGGGAGGGCCTAGCATGAGCCCTCTCTAAGGAATTATTGTTTTGTAGCCAAATCTATGTTTCGTTATGTTTAGTGAAACTGGGCCTAGACCTTTTTAACCAAAAAACAAAAAATACAGTTTCAAGTTTAATATTGCAAAATCTTGGAGTAACTATGGGTTTTAAACCGTTATTGAGATAAAATTTTGTTCATTATTATATATATCTTGCAGATGATCATACTTTTATGGAAGAATTTGTACTCGTACCATTTCTAAATTCAACAATCCTGTGACTTTAGTCAGCAGTTTTTTTTCCACCATAGACTTTTAATGTATCTGTAATATTGTTACTCTTATAACCTACCAAAAAAAATATTATTACTTATCTCTACTGGCCTCTATAAAAATAGAAGAGCAAAAGGTGAAACTTACAACTGAAAGTGTAAAATAAACAAGTACTTCTAGCGTACATTATGTTTTAGGACATCCCATTTTGTAAGATCCATCCTAAAAAAATGTCAAAATTAGAATGATACGAGTAATGGTTAATATGTTCTCCTTTTTATAGATAGTTTTGTACAAATTTTGGTTCAATTTGGATATATTTGGTAAGTCATCAGAAAGCTGTCAAAACTAAACTTTTAGAATTTTCATAATGTTTGATAAAATTGTCAAATTAACTGTGAAGTAGGCCAAATTAGATGCACAGACCTGAATAAAACACATGATTGATATTTTCAAAGATATCATATTGATGTATCCAAGAATTATCCAAAAAGAAGAAAAACTTAACTGCTTTGATTTACACAAGGGACTTGTGAACCCTCTCCATTGAATTATAAATCTGTGCTATTTGTAAGTGTGTTAATGAAAAAAAATGAGGTACTAGCTCGGTTATCATAGTTCTGACATTTCAGACGTAATAAAACATTCTGCTAACTCATTGATCTCTATTTCAGTTGTATAATGTGCCGCTTTGGATGAACAAACGCAGGAAAATCAAGGCCCATATTTTCTTCCTTTGTCCTTTTGTATTTTTTATCCTTTTTATTTGGAAAGGAAAGGTTGTTTTAGGCTGAATATTCAATGCTTCACACTTGTAAAATATAACTTCCCCGCATGGGTTTGAAGTTTCAATAAATTTGTGATGCTTAATCAATGTACTTCGATGAATTTAGTTCCCAAAGATTTTTGTTTTGATGTGATCACGAGCATCGATAAATAGCGTTAAACTGGCATGCAAATGGACAATAAACCTGCCCCAATCCCAGTCGTCTTGAGTCAATTCCAGGCACGTTAATTGCATGAAATTGAAACCGTTTATCGTACATTGGGTGTGTATTGGGCCTTAATAGTGAGGTTTGCGGGACGTATTTCAATCAACTGGGCTGCATATTCTGAACATTCAATTCGTAAAACAAAACAAAAGGCTATATATTCTTATCGTGATTTTAAGCCCGTTTCAACCTTGCTCTAGATTAGAAGGGATAATATGCCCCCTGGAGTCACGGACTAAGCATCTTCCCAAATTATAGTGTTGGCCAATTTGTCGTTATGGGAACTGCCTGTTGGTGGCTGAGTTTGATAACTCATTGGCTCTCGACTTGCGCAGTTTTAGTCAGTGTTTTAAAATGCGGCCATGGGCTGCATATGCATATGCTTATGCAGTAGTTTTCTGCATACAAAATCTCATGCAGTTGTTCATGTAATTTTAAATATACAAGTACATATACAGTTCATACGGACTTGTAAAAAGGTTAAAATTTATTTTGCGGTGGAGAAGATTAGAATCTATAACCTTTATAATGTGGTAAAGAGCACAAATTACTAGACTAAACAAGTCTTTAGATATAAATTAGTTCTATTTTATCTATATTTCTAAAACCATATATGTACTTCCGCATACAAATTTACATAAGCAATCGCATACTGAATATGCGGTATGCAGTCTTTTGCACAGATGAATAAAACCACATTTTAAAACACTCGTTTTAGTAGACTCCGAGGCAACTGCACAGGCTAAGCTGAAACTTTTATGCAATGGCGACACGAGTTCCAATCTGCTGTCGCAGAATTTATGACATCGGATGCTATCGAGTTCCCGAGATGTATTTCATTATTTCATGCAGCAACTGTTTTAGAGGGAGAAGAGGTTTACGGCCGATTTTTTTAAAAATACCTATTAAAAAAATTAATTTAATAAAAATAACTAGATCTGAACTGAAATTTTAAAACTATCCAGATCGCGGATTTTTTCTGCGACCCAGAATTTTTATTCCGGGCCGTGGAAAAAATTCACGCCCGAACCTTTTTTTTATTTTTATTTTTTATTCTGAGCGCGGATATTTTCCGCGGCCCGGATTTTAAAATATATATATTTTTTTTAAGAGTTTGGAGAAAAAAAATATTGTTTTTCTGGCCCAACTTTGCACCTTTGGTTAACATATCAAAACACCTTCAAAAATCATGAAATTTACCGACATGCATTCTTGACTTCATAGAATAAGACTGCAAAGTTTCATACAAAATCTCAAAACAGATCGTGAGATATCGGCTCTCAAAAATTGTCCGAACTGCTGAAGGAGTGCTTCTGAGCCCAACTTTGCACCTCTGATTAACATACCAAAACACCTTTAAAAATCATAAAAATTTACCGATATTCATTCTTGACTTCATAGAATAAGACTGAAAAGTTTCATACAAAATATCAAAACAGATCGTGAGATACCGGCTCTCAAAAATTGCCCGAACTGCTGAAGGAGTGCTTCTGAGCCCAACTTTGCACCTCTGATTAACATACCAAAATACCTTCAAAAATCATGAAAATTTACCGACATGCATTTCTGACTTCGTAAAATAAGTCTGTGAAGTTTCATACAAAAGCTCAAAACAGATCGTGAGATATCGGCTCTCAAAAATTGCCCGAACTGCTGAACGAGTGCTTCTGAGCCCAACTTTGCACCTCTGGTTAACATATCAAAAAACCTTCAAAAATCATGAAACTTTACTGACATGTATTCTTGACTTCATAGAATAATACTGTGAAGTTTCATACAAAATCTCAAAACAGATCGTGAGATATCGGCTCTCAAAAATTGTCCGAACTGCTGAACGAGTGCTTCTGAGCCCAAATTTGCACCTCTGGTTAACATATCAAAAAACCTTCAAAAATCATGAAAATTTACCGACATGCATTTTTGACTTCATAGAATAATACTGTGAAGTTTCATACAAAATCTCAAAACAAATCATGAGATATCGGCTCTCAAAAATTGCCCGAACTGCTGAACGAGTGCTTCTGAGCCCAAATTTGCACCTCTGGTTAACATATCAAAACACCTTCAAAAATCATGAAAATTTACCGACATGCATTTTTGACTTCATAGAATAATACTGTGAAGTTTCATACGAAATCTCAAAACAGATCGTGAGATATCGGCTCTCAAAAATTGCCCGAACTGCTGAAGGAGGGCTTATGAGCCCAAATTTGCACCTCTGGTTAACATATCAAAAAACCTTCAAAAATCATGAAAATTTACCGACATGCATTTTTGACTTCATAGAATAATACTGTGAAGTTTTATACAAAATCTCAAAACAGATCGTGAGATATCGGCTCTCAAAAATTGCCCGACCTGCTGCAGGAGTGCTTCTGAGCCCAATTTTGCACCTCTGGTTAACATATCAACACACCTTCAAAAATTATGAAAATATACCGACATGCATTCTTGACTTCATAGAACAAGACTGTGAAGTTTCATAACAAACTTTAATTCATGAATCAATTAACATACCAAAACACCTTCATTAATGGTTAAAGTCATTATTTGCATTATTTGAGATTCGAATCTAAAAAGTTCACGAATCAATTTCGAACAATCTACATATATCTAGTTTGAGTTTGAGTTTCAATAAGATTCAAAACGAATTGGTTTGATTTGTTTCATAATAAACTAATTTCAAATTGAATTAATTACGAACTTTTTTTGAATCAAACTCAAATCAAATCACGAACTACGAACTTTTTGTGCCGCCTTACATGAGAGCAAAGAGAACGGAACGCGAGAGATTTCTTTATTTAGAATGACTGAATGACGATAAAAAGGTAACTAAATTGTAGAGTTTCTATATTTTAGAAGGATAAATATGATACTTCAAATTTGGTGAGCAGTATGTAATATTAATAGTTTAGAAGGATAAATATTAGAGTTTTTTGAATTTTAGAAGGATAAATATATCATATGTAACATTAAACGGAATTTATAATTTTAAAAGTTAGAAGGATTAATGTGAGATATTTTTGTTTTAGAGAGGAAAAATGTAATTTAAATGTTTTATAAATATATGTATGAAATTTATAAAAATTAAAATTTATTGATCATTCATTTCATGTGAAAAGTCATGCCTTGCATTAGGCATCATAGTTTATGGATTATCATACATATTTTATTGATACTATAAAAGTTTGTTATGAAATATTTCTTAGATCAATAGCTTTTTTTCTCGTATATTAAATTAATTCATGATTTTTGAAAGTGTTTTGGTATGTTAATCAGAGGTGCAAAGTTGGGCTCAGAAGCACTCTTTCAGCAATTCGGGCAATTTTTGAGAGCCGATATCTCACGATCTGTTTTGAGATTTTGTATGAAACTTCATAGTCTTATTCTATGAAGTCAAGAATGTATGTCGGTAAATTGTCATGATTTTTGAAGGTTTTTTGATATGTTAACCAGAGGTGCAAAGTTGGGCTCAGAAGCACTCGTTCAGCAGTTCGGGCAATTTTTGAGAGCCGATATCTCACGATCTGTTTTGATATTTTGTATGAAACTTCACAGTCTTATTTTATGAAGTAAAGAATACATGTAGGTAAATTTTCATGATTTTTGAAGGTGTTTTGGTATGTTAATCAGAGGTGCAAATTTGGGCTCAGAAGCACTCCTTCAGCAATTCGGGCAATTTTTGAGAGCGGATATCTCACAATATGTTTTGAGATTTTGTATGAAAATTCACAATCTTGTTTTATGAAGTCAAGAATACATGTCGGTAAATTTTCATTTTTTTTGAAGGTGTTTTGGTATGTTAATCAGAGGTGAAAAGTTGGGCTCAAAAGCACTCCTTCAGCAGTTCGGGCAATTTTTGAGAGCTGATATCTCACGATCTGTTTTGAGATTTTGTATGAAAGTTCACAGTGTTATTCTATGAAGTCAAGAATGCATGTCGGTAAATTGTCATGATTTTTGAAGGTGTTTTGGTATGTTAATCAGAGGTGCAAAGTTGGGCTCAGAAGCACTCCTTCAGCAGTTCGGGCAATTTTTGAGAGCGGATATCTCACAATCTGTTTTGAGATTTTATATGAAACTTCACAGTCTTGTTTTATGAAGTCAGAAATGCATGTCGGTAAATTTTCATGATTTTTGAAGGTGTTTTGGTATGTTAATCAGAGGTGCAAATTTGGGCTCAGAACCACTCCTTCAGCAGTTCGGGCAATTTTTGAGAGCCGATATCTCACGATCTGTTTTGAGCTTTTGTATGAAACTTCACAGTCTTATTTTATAAAGTAAAGAATGCATTTAGGTAAATTTTTATGATTTTTGAAGGTGTTTCGGTATGTTAATCAGAGGTGCAAAGTTGGGCTCAGAAGCACTCCTTCAGCAGTTCGGGCAATTTTTGAGAGCTGATATCTCACAATCTGTTTTGAGATTTTGTATGAAACTTCACAGTCTTGTTTTAATGTATGTCGGTAAATTTTCATGATTTTTTAAGGTGTTTTGGTATGTTAATCAGAGGTGCAAAGTTGGGCTTAGAAGCACTCCTTCAGCAGTTCGGGCAATTTTTGAGAGTCGATATCTCATGATCTGTTTTGAGATTTTGTATGAAACTTCACAGTCTTGTTTTATGAAGTCAAGAATGGATGTAGGTAAATTTTCATGATTTTTGAAGGTGTTTTGGTATGTTAATCAGAGGTGCAAAGTTGGGCTCAGAAGCACTCCTTCAGCAGTTCGGGCAATTTTTGAGAGCCGATATCTCACGATCTGTTTTGAGATTTTGTATGAAAACTTTATAGTCTTATTCTATGAAGTCAAGAATGCATGTCGGTAAATTTTCATAATTTTTGAAGGTGTTTTGTTATGTTAACCAGAGGTGCAAATTTGGGCCAGAAAAACAATATATTTTTTCTCCAAACTCTTAAAAAAAAAAAATTATTTTAAAATCCGGGCCGCGAAAAATATCCGCGCTCAGAATAAAAAATATTTTTTTTTTTTTCGGGGCGCGAATTTGTTCCGCGGCCCGGAATAAAAATTCTGGGTCGCGGAAAAAATCCGCGATCTGGGTAGTTTTAAAATTTCAGTTCAAATCTGATTATTTTTATTAAATTAATTTTTTTAATGGGTATTTTTAAAAAAATCGGGGTTTACGGCCCACTTACAATGGAATTTGTTTTAGAAATCATAAATAAAAAAATAAATTTTATCAAACCAACTTAATTGCTTTGTTTTTTACAAAAATCATAAGAACGGAGATGTCATTTCGATTCCTTTTTTTTTGGGACCGAATTGTCACTTCGGTCTTATCCGTTTTCATAGATTTCGAGAAAAAATATGTTGAAAAATTGTGAAAATACCTGATACCGAATTGTCATTTCAATTCCAAAATAAAAAATTAAAAAATAAATTTGGAATCAAAATGGCTTTCGGTTCTTATAATTGTTGCTGAAAAAGAGAAGTAATCATGTTAGTTTCATAAAAATCTTTTTTTTTTTTAATTATGGCTTATAAAAATAATTCCTTGCAGTGGCCCAGTGATACCGAATGTCATAACCACATGAACAAATGCACCGGTGTAAAACTGTAAACCAAAGGAAGCATTTCGAACTTTCTTGTATGCACATGTAATGTAAGGCACCTCTGCTACGCCTGTAGCTACCATGTGACCTAGATCTGTCTCTTCTGTACTAATATATCTTCTCTTGTTCTCCTCCTTTACCTTCGAAATTGGCTCTTTTTGTCACACTCTCCTGTCCGATTCTATATCCAAAAACAAAATTTTGGTGGAGACCCTACAACTTTTTATTCTTGATCACAAGATCCTCCAACTTCTAAATTATGTCTCAAATGAAATTCTGAAATTTAGATCAGGTCAATACTCGAAGACCAATACAGATACATAATTTCTTTAATTAAATGTAAAGTATAATTTTCTGATTTTCATAAACAACCAGGACAAAATATTATAATAAAAAGTGAAAGATAACAATCTCGTTTGAAATTTGCAAAACTAAAATCTGGTTTTTGCGTTGAATAATTCAGTTATCATTTGAAAAGCCACACATAATTGTTTTTCTTTTCTAGATTTATAGAAACACACATCCAAGTGAGTGAAGTGACATATCTCATGCTTGATGCTGCGCGCTGATGGCTATTTGAGAATAAAGACATGGTTCGGATTGTGCTACGGAATTAATCATCAGAGCAGGGTTGTTTGATGGCTTTATGATCAGAGATGATGAAAAGTGTTGTCAGAAATGGCACTAGATACGTTGCTTGTTGAAAACTTGAGAGATGTTTGAAAGGACATCATAACTGTGCCATGCGGTATTACTAGATTAAGCACACATATAGAATTACACAAAGGTTAATTTCAACCGTATATTTAACATAGATCTCCGAGACAGGATTTGACTCTCGCAACAGACAAATAAAAGAGAAAATAATGTCGGAGGAGTACTTTATAAGAGTCATTATTAAAACAAGAGATTAAAATAGTGCTAAACCAGCAGTGTACATCCTGAGGCAATGTCAGACAATTACCCATCCTTAATTTTCATTAGAAATTGTTGTATATTAGTTATTTGAGATACAATAAAAAGTAATACATTAAATCTGTATAAATAGTTAAAATCAGGTACGAATATCAATTTTTTGGTAAAATAACAATTACTCAAATTCAACTTCAGAGTCAAAGAATTTCCAAGTAATTAAGAAATCAAACATTATGACAAATTAATATCAATATCCAATCTTTGAATCGGACTTAAGCAAGCTAGGTAAAGTTTGAACTCGGCTAATAATTAAATATGATGAGTCGAGCCGAGCTAACTTGTTCGTGCTTTGAGTCATATATAATTCAAAGATAAGTCATTGTTGAAGATATAGCTACGACAAAAAAAGGTGAGACGGATCGCTGAAAGTTTGAAAAAATGTTGTTATGGTGAACACAAAAAAGAGCAATGAAAGAGTTAAAAAAAAAACATTTTCTTCTTATAATAAGATGATTAACAAGTCATGCTAGTACGGGTTAAGTTAATTAGTCAAAACTTAAAATTCGACTCAGGTTGAAATGAGCATCAATTGAACGAACCATTTACGATCATTTTTTCGAACTAGATTTCAGATGAGTTACGAACTAGGATTTTTTTTTTTTTGCAACCGTGTAATCACATAAACAATATTATATATAAATATGGAGGTAAAAAGAACGAGTCTCATAATAAAGTTACCAAAATGATAATATATGATATGAAAAATAAGAACGAGGAACATTAATCTCATTTTGTACCTTTAGATCTACCCCTGAGTTAAAGTAAATCTGCAATTACAACCGATGAAAAGTACATCTAATGATCTAAACGAGCGACAACGATGTATGGGGAAAAAAAAGGTACCGTGATTAAAGACTAAATGTGACCAGATGTATCCTTGCGTTAGAACGGCCATGAAATTAATTATAACAAAAGTAAGCTTTTAATGCTCTATCAAAATCTTTTATAAATCGGACAGTTGATGACACGTCATAGCACTGTAGTGTAGATGCACACTGTAGACGCGCAGAGGATAAGCATCCGTTAAAATTGCTACACAGTAAAATGAATTTAATACAAGGATTATTTTCACGCAGCGTAATTATGGCGCGAAGCCAACGGTCAAATGGGCACGTTAGCAAGTACTGACACTCCAACAACCACTAATCGACGCACCAAGTGGGTGGGAGAGAGAATCACAGTCATTTTCTCATCTTATGTATGTCTCCCTCATGAATTCAGTTTGTCGCCTACGGGCTTCTCTTGAATTCAGTTTGTGGGAACATATATATACAATGTCTACTGCGTTGGTACTTTGTAGGAAGCCTGTGGTTCGCTATAATGATACACTTTCTATATCCGTCCCAGAGGATCTCGATTCCTCTCTCAACCTGGCAACCCCACAGTACGGCCACACTCCACAGCCCACTGTGGACTATGGTCTGTGGCACTACTAGAAGAATGTGTATCCTCTGCATTAACTCAAAAAGGAATCTCTTGAGTTAATGAATCTCAACCGTTTGATTTTAAATGGAGCAAATCCGGCTCTTGCCTATAATATAGGATTCCTTTAATATTAGTGTGGATTTAGTCTGCACGAATCTTAAAACGAATTGAATGGTCAAGATTCATTAACTCAAAAGATTCCCTTTTGAGTTAATGCAGAGGATACGAATTCCTACTAGAAGCAATGTACAATCTTCCAATTTCTTCCACATATAATAATGGAAAACGTTTGACAGAAACATAATATGTTTCAATATTTTGAGATGGGTTCCTGTCCTTTGCAAATTTGCCACTAAATTTTATATTTTTTAGATTTTTTTTTTACTATTTTTTCAGATAGGTAAAAAATTATTGTTATTTTTTATGCTTCAAAATTCTATGAAAACAGTGATTTACAAATTATTAGAAGTTCGTACATTTTAATATAAAGATTCATGTTAAACAGTTTATATCAATTGTTTGAATTTTGAATTGCAAATATAAACGCAAATTAAAATGGTCTCTTTAGTTTGCGATGCACCATATCCCAAAAATAATGTTTATGCACTGCGTTTCTAATTTAGTGTACCTTGATATTTTGATAAATAATGTTATATACTTCTTTTGCCAAAATATTAAGTAATGTACTTTCAAGTAAGTAGAGGTTCCCCAAAAAGATTATTATGAGGTGCAATCTTTATTTTCCCATACTATTGCTCTCTGTATTATTCTATCTTGAAAAATTACTGTGGGATTCCTCTTGAAACCGCTGTGCACCATAATTACTACCGAACAAACACATAAAAACGAGAATTAAAGAAGCAATTACTCCCTGAAGAAATCAACAGAAAATGTCTGCCTGTCTCCTGTCGTCTAACGGCCTTATAATCATCTTGCATTTCATTCAACAACAAATAAAATAAAATAAAAACCTATGCGCTAGCTTATATTTATTTTTAACAAAAGAAGAAAACTGTGCTTGCATTCCCCATCTATTGTCCTTTTTCCACCGGCCCAATTTCCAGCTACACTTTTGGTTTTGGAGAGATTTTTTGGCATTTTCTTCGAACTTTTGTTTTTTTATAATTTTTTTCTTCGAACTTCTGTTAACCCGTGAAAGAGAGAGAGAGGAGAGACGTCCTTCTCCGTCTTTTGTAATCCCATTAAGTGAGCAAACCAGCCTTTTTGGGTTTTGGCTTTTTTCGTTTGTTGCACTGATTAGATTATTTTTATTTTCTAGATTAAAACTGAAGCAATAAAGGATAGCCGTGAAATTTAGCATCTCTCTTGTCTTCCTCTCTTGATCTCTCTGTCTACATTGTCTACTACACCAGTTAAGGTCTGTACTCGTACTTAGATACACCTCACGACCTTCTTCTTCTTCTTCTTCTTCTTTTTTTTTTTGCTTGTATTGGTGCAGCATTATCAAAATTAATCTTTATTAGGCTTTCATTTCTATTATTTGCGGATGACATTAACGTTTTTATGACTGCATTTTCACGAGATATTGTTACATTTCCACTTAACACAATTCTCTTAAAGCAAAAAATACCTTAATTACTCTTGAGCTATTTTAATTTTCCTAGGATTAACTCTAGAATCCCGGGGTAGAAAGGAGCCCAAATTAAACTATTTTGGCCCCTTTTTTTTCTGAAATCTAGCACATTCTCGTAATTTAAAGCAAAATTTAAAACGAGACAAACGCTTACAACTTGAAGCTATCAACTTTTCTATCTTTTATAGAATGTTAAGAGTTGCTGTTCTTCAGAACAATAAAACACCTACATAAGAGGATACAAAAAAATTGAAAATATAAAGGATTGATGTAAGGATTTTCTGTTTTTATGATTTGTACAACAGATGTTGTGACGGATTGCTACAAATTCAATTTCACAGGAGAGAGCAAAAAGGAAATGGCTACTCAAAACTACCACCTTTATTACCAAATAACCTTCATCTCTACATTTCTTCTCTTGATTCCACATACAACTCAACTTCAATCCTCCCAATCATGGTCTCTGCTCAGAATCCAACACCTACTGAACTACCCCTCTGTTCTCAGCCAATGGCACGAGTACACTGACTTTTGCTATGGAGCTTCTGAAAATGGGTCAGCAAGTGTTGTATGCTATCAAGACAGTGTGACGCAACTCCACATAATAGGTATATGTTTTATCTTGTTGTCAGTTGCAACACAAATAAAGAAAAGAAGAAAAGAAAGGAAATGAGAGGAATGATGAAAGTCACTAAGAGATGTTATTGATCAATGTACAGTTAGATTTTTGTAACCTAATAACGTTTTTAACCTTGTTGTAGCTTAATTTGGTGATTTTGCAAATCAATCTTCTTTTTGCCAATTCCAATTTTTAAGTTCGATTTTGGCATATATTGTCAAGTAATTGTATGTTTACTTGTGACATTAACACTTGATTTAAAAAAATCAGCTATTAAATATCGAATTTTGAAGCCAAATGAACTAGGGTTTAAGAAAACCAATTTCAACTTCATAGCAATTATTTATTTGCCAATTTCAAATTTGATAATCATTCAATGATATTTCACCCCAACATTTTTTTTTCAAAAATAGGCAATGAAGGCACACCTCCCCTTCCTAAAACCTTCTCCATGGATTCCTTTTTCACTACTCTGACGAGACTGCCGGACCTTAAGGTTCTAACTCTGACCTCCCTAGGCTTGTGGGGCCCACTGCCAGCAAAGATATCACGGCTCTCAAACCTAGAGATCATTAACATTTCCTCGAATTACTTCTTTGGTGCAATTCCTCAGGAAATCTCCAGATTAAGCAATCTACAAACCATGATTTTGGATTATAACATGTTTAGTGGGCAAGTACCTGATTGGTTGACTAATTTACCTCTTCTTGCTGTTTTAAGTCTAAGAAATAACACATTGGATGGGAACTTACCTGATTCAATTGGTAGTATTACATCTCTTCGGTCCTTAACACTTTCTTTCAACAATCTATCGGGAGATGTGCCAGATCTAACGAGGTTGAAGAACTTACAGATCTTAGATTTTGAGAATAATTTACTTGGTCCAACTTTTCCAAAATTGGGAAGGAGAATAATCACAGTCGTGCTGAAAGGGAATAAATTTTCAGGAGGTTTGCCACCCGAAGTGGGTACTTTTTACCTTCTAGAACATCTTGACATATCTTCTAACAGGTTCGTGGGTCCGTTTGCTCCATCATTGCTATCTTTACCAGCAATCAAGTACCTCAGCATAAGAGGAAATAGGTTTACTGGTACACTTGGGAGAAACATGTCATGCAATGAGGGGTTGGAATTTGTTGATTTGTCAGAAAATCTTTTGAGTGGGAATGTACCAGCATGTTTGGATCCAAATAACCAACACTCGAAGGCTGTTCTTTATTCGGAAAATTGTTTGGGTGGCACACAAAACAGTGCCGGAAAGCAAAACCCGTTGGTGTTTTGTCAGAACCAGGCACTGGCAGTCGGCATTGTAACACCTCGAAAGGAAGAAAACACAGAGAAGAAGAAGAAGACCGGTGTTGCAGTTGGCATAGTGGGTGCTGTTGCTTTGGGTGTGTTGCTTGGGGCCATTTTGGTCTTTTTTGCACTTAGGAGAAAGAACGTGAGAAAGGCGTCAAAGAGAGCTCCAAGACGATTAGTTGAGCATGCTTCTAGTGCTTTTCCTTCAAAGATGCTAACTGATGCAAGTATGGTATTTTCTTTCTACTCTCATATTTGAAATCTGTGCAAATGTTTACATTTAATAATTAGAGTAAGTCCAGAAAATACTGGTAACATGGTTGTGTTGATCATACATATTGCAACTTATCTTACTCTACCAGAAGTTTTCCAGTAAAAACCTAATTTTAATATCATTTTTTTACCTTCGCTCATTTCCATCAATTGCTTTCATCATTTTTTTTGACATTTTTCTCCCTTATTCAAAGGATATATTTCTCAAACTGCAAAGCTTGGAGCACTAGGTATTCCCTCATACAGATCTTTTTCTTTGGTGGATCTTGAAGCCGCTACAAGCAATTTTGAAAAATCTAGTTTATTGGGAGAAGATTCCTATGGCCAGGTTCAAATTTTTCTTCTATTTTAGATGGATACTTTATATGCATTTTTGTTGACATTATTTTAGTTGGCATCATTTAGATAACATAACCTCGGTAAGCCAGAAATGATGAGAAGAAACAGAAATCATTTGACAATTGTAGTTTGGTACTCAAAAATACCTAAAATATCCTATATGTTTGTAGAATTGTAGAGATTTGTTTTGAGTGTCCACAAACTGGGCTATGACCTAGGGTCTTTTGCAATAGCGCATAAAGGACTGTTTGTTGGATGTTTAAAGTCTTACAGCACCAACACCTATTTTATGCAAAGCTCATGTTGCTTATAACAAAATAGTGTTATTCTTTTGACAGATGTACCGAGGAAGGCTTAGCAGTGGTACCTTGGTTACAATAAGGTGTATAAAGGTTAAAAAGGGTCAAACAACACAAAATTTCAACCACCACATAGAGACAATTTCTAAGCTACGGCACCGTCATTTAGTGAGTGCTTTAGGGCACTGCATTGAGTACAATCTAGAAGACTCTACCGTCACGCAATTATTTCTTGTATTTGAATATGTGCCAAATGGAGACTTAAGAAGCAAAATTTCTCGTAAGTTCATTCATCTTTCTTCTTAAAGAAATTTGTGAAAAGCTCTTCAGTTGGGAACAATTACAGAAAGGAAAAACAGTTGATTGTTCTAGAAGCTACAAAAGCTACTGTTTGTTAGTATTTAAGCCCACTAGGAATAAAATACAACCAAACATTTAACCCTGAACATAACCTAGTTTTATGTGTACAGTACCGGCATAGATAAAAAAAGTGATGGCAGAATACTATTTTACCTCGAGACACCCTCCGACAGAAAAAATGACCCCAAAAGAGCCAAGAAAGAAAAGGCAACTGTAAAAAGTGGTCGATGTGGTACTGGCACAATACCGGCCAGTATATATTATCTCATATTGAGTAGCACATTACCAAATTCAGATTTTTTTTCTCAATGACACTTCTGTAGATGG
Source organism: Carex rostrata (assembly GCF_964058835.1). Taxonomy (NCBI): domain Eukaryota; kingdom Viridiplantae; phylum Streptophyta; class Magnoliopsida; order Poales; family Cyperaceae; genus Carex; species Carex rostrata. Next base: position 8,136,230 of record NC_135925.1, read on the forward strand.
GGTGGATGGTCAAAAGCTTAGCTGGACACAAAGGATTAGTGCAGCAATTGGTGTGGCAAAGGGAATCCAATTTCTGCATGGAGGCATCATACCTGGCTTATTTGCAAATAACTTGAAAATCACAAATGTTCTATTAGATCAGAATCTAGGATCAAAGATACGCAGCTATAATTTGCCTATGTTGTCTGAGAACACAAAAGCTGAGGTAAAGATAAAGAATAAACGATTTCCGGCACATCACTGAATTTTTTTGAAATATATGTACAATTTCCTGTGCACCACTGGAAAATGAGAAATCTCTAACATAGTGCTCTAAATTTTAGTAAATGTCAATAAACTGATTACCAAGAACCATCAAGTACACAAAATGCCGATTTTTCGTTTTCCTCATTTTAGAATTAAAAGTGAGGAAGGAGGGAGAGTTTGTAAAAAATATTGCAGCAAATTATGGGATAAAATTTAGAAGATATTTGAATATGCTGTAGGAGCAGGATTCATATTTCTTGTTCTGCAGGAATGTATGTGATATTGTGATAATATGCAGGAGCACCCATGAAGTAGCCCCTTCCCTCTAGCCAAAAAAGAGGATAAAAAGAAGAGAGAGAGAGAGAGAAAAAAAAATTACTATAAATAAGTGGATTCAACAATTATTTCTCATGAGTATTGTCATGCAGGTTGGAGCTGAAGGGCTGTCCTTTGGGTTATTAAAGGAATTTTCTGATAGGTATATCTTGTTCTGACTGTATTTTTGATTGTCAATTCAAAATATGCCTAACAATCCTTAAGCACAGGTCAGTACTTGATATGGGAGGTTTAAGCCACCAAGATTATACAATGAAATGATAGTTTACATTGCCTTCCATATGGGAGGTTGCAGGTTCAAAATCTCGCTAAAAGATCCCTTGTAAATATTTAAAATTGAGAGGCTTCACCCCCATCTTCATCTCAAAAAAAGAAAGAAAGAAAAGAGAAATTAGTTTACATTTTAATTCCATGACAATTGAAATCATCATGGAATTCAGTTGTCAAGTTGCTGATCTCATATACAAGTTTGAACAAAACTTATAAATATCTACAAAAAATGCATGGACATTTGACAAAAGAATTAAATTACTAATGGAGTTCTTAACAGGGAGATGCATGGGGATAAGATTGACATATATGATTTTGGCGTAATTTTACTTGAGATTGTCAGTGGAAGACCAATTACATCATATTATGAAGTTCAGATAATGAGAAGCCAGGTAAGTTCTCAAGTTGATTTTAAAACTTTGAATGCAGTATCTATCTCTCGGTTCTTACACAATGTATATGTTTCCCCTAAAACAAGGGTAGAAGTACATAGAGGGAAAGGGGTGCTAAGCACCTCATAAATTGAAACTTTTCAGTTTTTTTCTTTAAAATTTTTTATTTTTACAAAAAATATACTATTAGCGCCCCTCATAAAATGAAATTACATAACACTTATTTATCCAATCTCCATCTCAATTTTCTGGTTCCGCCCATGCCCTAAAAGTAAATTAATTTGAGGTGTGTTTACTTTACTGGTGATTAATTTGGGTTGATTTTAGAAATGTGTTGCACATTCGGAAATGCTTGGAGAACACAGATTGTCATGCATATCAAGCACCACTAACCTTGGACCTCTACATCATGTTAGTTATATCAATCATAGCACACATAAAAAAAAGGATACAATTGTGCCATAGCACAAATGAAAGAAAAGCTAACCTCAAATGAGTCTACATTGATGCAGTGTTGCACATGTGGAATTTGTCCAAGGAAACTAGCAAACACAAGTTTTTGGCATAGCATAGTCCACATAAAAAGTAGTGTGTTTTGGGGATGTGCTGATATTTTTTCTTTTCATACTGTTACTGAATACAGATAAAGTAACATTACTGTCTTCTTGTGTCGCAGCTACAATCAGCCATAGCATCAGACGGGGCTGCTTGCAGGAGGGCTATAGCAGATCCAGAGGCATGCAATATCTGCTCTGACGAATCTCTGAGGACAGTGATGGAGATATGTCTGAGGTGCTTATCAAAGGACCTGACTCAAAGGCCTTCAATCGAAGATGTGCTTTGGAATTTGCAATTTGCAGCCCAAGTGCAAGAAGGGTGGCATGCTGATTCGGGTAGCAGTGAAGATTCCCCTCTTTCGCCTTCTCAGCCCTGCAGAGCCACAAATTAGATGATGTCCTTCCAGAGTAAGAACCACTACGGAGAACATAATGTTGAGCATTTATTTATTTTGAAGTACAAGTAACTCCACCCCAACATTTTGGGATAGTGAAAATAACACCGGTAATATCGAGCATGTACTGTTGTTATTTCATATGTCTTCCCTAATTATACCTTACTCAAATTGGACCTGATTGTTCCCAATGCTCGGTAATACCAGGAGTATCGAAGATACGAGGTTGATACCAAACTGACAAGGTATCATGCATCTTAAGTACGAATCGACGAGTTTAAGAAATATTTAAGACAAAATTATTGTAGTCATATAGGGATTAGAGAAGAAATGAGAGCAGGGGTATCTATTTATAGCAGCAGAGATGGGTAATCTCAGTAAATTTTGTCCATAGTTATCTTATGTCCGAATTTGGAAGTAGAATGCATATAAAGTGGTCAGTGCCAAGGGGCGGAGTTGGTGTTAAACTAAGCTTTAGGGCTGAGCTAATAGTGAGATGAGATCGAACCGAGCTTTGTACCCCAGGTGTTATAGAATTAGGGCTGGACCCTGTCAGGACCAAGATTCAACCAAAGAAATTTGGATGTTCAATTCCAAATTTTACGGGGTACTACATAAAAAACTTTCATTTACTCAGGATGTAATCATAAAAAGACTAGGCCTGTTTGGTCAAGTTGTATATCATGTATTTTCCTTTTCTTTGCAAGTTTTCGCTTCTAGAAGGAAGCAATGTGAAAGAAAAAAATTGGTGGGTGAGTCCGGAACTGAATTTTATCAAACAATAGTTTGCAGGCCTAAAACAAATTCATTAAATTATATAATAGGAACAAATGTCTGTACATTCCACAAATGGCAATGTAACAAACTGCTGATTAGCTTTCTCACAAAACCTTGGGTCTTTGTCCATCCAATCCTCATTATCTTTTTTAAATTTTATATAATGAAACTTGTGTGCTGCTTCTAAAAAGTTGTGTGTGTGTGTGTGTGTGTGAAGGTTGGTGGCTAATAGCCAGCCAACAATTTGTATTAATAGAAAAGTTATTTACAGAAAGAAAATAATGTTCGAGTTAATGAACAATGCTCCTTTTATCAGTAATAGTAATAGAAGAGAAAAATTACTATGATTTTTAATAAAAAATTGTTGTTTCATTGGCAGGTAGCAAGAGCGATCAAGGTCTTCTAGCCTATCAATCATCAACTATATATAGGCCGCCTTTACCTCCAGTATATGAGTCTGTGTAAAATTTTGAGACCCGTTCAATCAAATAATGTAAAGCCTTCAATTGCAGACTTGCAGTATCTTTCGATCGTTAATACTTAATAGGAACAGCTAGTTGCTATGTACAAACCGCGTGGTTTCTTCTGTTGAAAAACATGCGTATATTTTCAGTGTAATTAATGCATCATCATCATTCCATTGGTCCCCCTTTTCCCGTAAGGTTTACATGGTATTGTATAGGGGTGTCAGTGATACCCTTTTATCCGTTTTAACCGATCCGTATCGTATTTGATAGGACGGGTATGGATAAGTGTAATGATTTTTTTTGTTATTTTATCCGTTATTCTATAAGATAATTTTTAAAAATAAAATTATATATATATAAATATATATTTGTATGAAGATAATACATGATACAATATTTTCTTGTTTTGAGAAATATTTTATCGAAAACATAAATTGAGATGTCAATGAAATTTTTTTATCCGTATATCCGATCGTATCGTATTCAAAAAAATTAAAGATTTTTTTTTTATTATCATAATTATGGATATGAAAATGCCTTCAATCGACCGGTATCATACACATTGACACCCCCTAGTATTGTATAGCCAAAAGGTCGGGATTTTGGATTATTTCTCGGCATATCCATCACCCTCTTTGACCTAATTTCAGTTGTAATTTTCCCATACTCTGTATGTTCTTTTGCGCCAAGTAAATTAACGATCATCTAAAAATATTTACACTTTATTTGGATGGGTAGAGGAAGGGAGGAAAGGAAGAGAAATTTTTTTTTTTTTAAATTTCTTATTTTAATTAGTTGACATTTTAATTGGACAGTAATGTTAATGGAGGTGCCTTTTTAACCTTTCATGACTTTCAAAAGTATTCAACGAAAATGAGAAGTATCAGAGAGCGATTGCTTAGAACTTTCCGAAACCAGCCCGAAATTGATGTGCACTATAGAATTCGAGCGCACAATTTTGATACGTCGTTTAAGGATTAATTATGGACATATTCAAGTTTTATATGGTTCAAAAATTACCAATGTGTTTTTTGATAACACATAAACATCAATTTGTGCAAATTTTTAAGGGAACGACTAACGATACCCCCATATCAGTCCCCTAAACGTCCCCCGCACTAAAAGACAAACAACTTTCGACAGGAGACCACTAACTGACTCCAACATCTGATATGAGGGCATTTATACTCTGAGTTAATAGTCAAAACGTATAGTATTCATACCTACGAATGTATAGTATTCATACTTATTATCAAAACCATTCGTCATATGTAAACACAAGCTGGAGGAGACCAGTAACGACCAGGGAGACCGCTGACGTCTTGTGACAGCCTGGATTGGGGACCGCAACCGTCTGAAAACGACATTTGTCAAGATTGGGGACCACTACAGCGAATCTATATATTATTCATATCTAACTAAAGAAGTATTCATATCTAAACAAATGAAGTATTCATACTGACGATTACGAAATATTCATACATGTTTGAAATAATTTATCAAATTCAAAATTCAAAGTTAGACCCTTCTTCTTGAACACCTCTTCTAAGAAATATTCATATCTAACTAATGAAGTATTCATACGTGTTTGAAATAATTTATACAATTCAAAGTCAGACCCTTCTTCTTGAACACCTTCTAAGAAATATTCATATCTAATAACATGAATGCATATCTAACAAACGAAGTATTCATATCTAACAAATGAAATATTCAAACATGTTCGAACTAATTTATACAATTCAAAATTCAAAAGTCAGATCCATCTCTCTCACCTCACATCTTCTAAGAAGTATTCATATCTAACATGAAGTATTCATATCTAACAAATGAAGTATTCATATGTTCCACTGTGACAACCTTCGCTAGGCTTGCATGAACCCCCTCCAATGGTGCACCACGCTCTCCCCGCTGAATCTTTACGGTGCACCACTCTCTCCTCGTCGGATCTCGACGGTGCACCACACTCTTCTCGTCGGATCTCGACGATGCACCACGCTCTCCTCACCGGATCTCGACGGTGCACCACGCCAAGAAAGAAAAGAGGCGGAGGCCGTGAAGGACGTGAAGAGGCGGAGGCCGTGAAGAGCGTGAATATGATTTTGCTTTTTTGTTGATCGGAAGAGAGAGGAGTCAAACACAGTTGACTTTGCATATTAATGACAATAGGTTGTTAGGGGGACTAATAGAGGACTAAAATCTTTACTCAATTTTTAATGCGTCCGAAAAAATATATTACGTATAAATGTACATTAGTACATAGTTAATCCCCTTTCTACCTACTTAAAAAATAGGAAAAAAAATTACAAAAAATGTAAAATTTGATCTATTTTCATATGGAGATCATGTTAAACTGTGCATTTGTAAAAGTATTAAAGTTATGAAACTTCTGAAAACCTGGACATTCGTGCTATTTATTTAAAAAACTGGAAAAACTTCGAATAAAGATAACACATGGGACAGGAAGTTGCATGAATCCGTATCCTCTCAGGTTACCTGAGGTACAATAAAAAAAACAGATAATTCTTTTAACTCCGACACGATCTTAAAGCAGACTCCTATATCTAAATAGGCACCAATTCTTTTGGCCTGTCAGGAATTTAAATCAGAGCCGTTCTTTCTCTACTGCACCCTCAGCTACCAGAGGGGATAAGGACCCAAGTTGCATGCCCTATCAAAGTTCATTTCTCTTTTGGTTGGGGGGTGGGGGTTAAAAAGCACCTGTTCGACTTTCAGAACAATTTATGGCCTCCCTTTCCATCTAAAACTGGACAAGAATCATTTACTGATACATTGAATCAGCAATATAAGTTCAAAACTCCCGACTTATCTGAGAGTAGTCTTAAAGATGGATACAATAAATGTAACAAACCCACAGAAAGAGCTCAGGACCCATATAACTAAAATAGAGCCGCAGTCCAATACAGAAGGGTTATGCAACAGTTCCACTCAACATATTTCTCAAATGAGTTTTTACCCTGATCATGTACATTTACATTCATAATAGTTTTCATGCTCCATGTACCTAAAAGTGAAAGATAAGACACAATAGAACAGCAACAGTAATACTCATGGTCATACAAGAAAACGAGATAAGTCTTACAGAGACATATTCTTGCTTAATTAGGGAACAACAAGTACAACCCAGGAATTGGGTGAAGAGTTCCATTTTTTATGGAATTTATCATTTCTGTTTAATTAATCAGCTGTCCAGCTCTGCTCAACAATCTCACGAACTTTGCGGTTGTACTCACGCTTGTTCTCACTAAAGAGCCTAGCAGCCTCTGAGTTGGCTGGTGAGTTAGGGTTTGGATCACAAAGCAGAGACTACAAAAGAAAAAATAAAAGAAAAAATATAATCAAGCAGGTAAGATTTAAAATTTTGGAAGAAATATCAAGTGAACAGCAAGTAATAGGAGCAGCGAATACAAACTATTTTATTGCATTTGCAAATAACACCCAATATTAAATTTGGTTATTTGCAAATATATCCCACTGTTAAAATCAAACTATAACTTATATTGGCTCGCTACCAAAATTCCTAACCCAAAATAAATTCAGTTAAACATGGCATGATTCTGCATACTGGACAGGCCAAGCATGACATGTAAAGGTAATCCGTCCTAGTTCAACCTACATATCTAGCTGGCCCACCCGCAAGGAATTTTGGAATGTATTCAAAATAAACCCTTGTCTAATTTTCAGTTTTAAGAAGCAAATAGGAAATATTGGCACCCAAAGTGCATGTGTTAAGACAAATAATCATTCTTAGGGATAACAGGCACATTAAATTACTTGAGTGAAAAGCAAAATTGAACGACTGCTATAAACAACCCAAAAGTAAATTCACTAACATTTTGACACGATATAACTTTAGAGATGACAAGGTACAAGAGTTTAGGAGGAAAAACAACTCAACCTTATATTCTATAGTATTTTAATCGAGGGCTGTAGTTTTTCAATTCAAAATCCAACTCCAACTTCACAATTCAACATTAAGGGTTTTCTTATTAACAGGAATTTCTACTCACTTGATTCCTTCATATTTTCATTCCAAGTCAACTAATTGCTGATTCTTATTAACAGACTATAATACAGCAGTGAAAATCATCAAAAGGCAGTCCAGATACAAAATCAAGATAACCTAAAGAATAATAGGTCCAAGGAAAGACAACACCAATTAACTTCTATGTGCCATTACCAAATAGCTTCTTTTATCTTCTATTTACAGGAGATTCACATGCTTGGTTGTGTCATTTCCAAAAAAATTGCTTCTTTTATCTTTTATTTACAGGTGATTCTAACATTTCTCAAAAAGGCTTGTTCTCTGCTTTTTCAAAATTGTCATAACAATAGATGCTTATCATTGACAATTAGAAAAAAGAAACGTATATCTGCAACTCAAGATCTTCCCCAAGTTGGATACCAAAAATATAAAAAATGAGTTACCTGAATAGAAGTGAGTATAGCCGCAACATCGTAAATTGGACTCCATTGATTTTGCAATATATCCAAACATATGCTTCCATCAGCATAGACTACAAATTGAAAACAGATAATTTAATACACAAATAAGTCAATTAGTAAAATGTCAAGAATAAAGCTAAACAAGTACTCTCAAAAGCAAGCTTTCAGAATAGAATACCATTGAGGAAAGTCATATAACTGTACAATAAAATAGTCATATAACTCCACTTAAAATATTGTTAAAAGTGCCAATAAAATAGTCAAAGAAGATTCATTCAATTTATCTGGTGTAACTGTACAGAGAATTTTAATTCATATTTAGTTGGGAAATTCACTTCAAATAACATTTTTTTGTGTTTTTCAAATCTAAACTTGCAACTCTTCTCAAAGAATGAAAACTGAAATGAAAATTGGAATTCATGAACTCAACTGTTTGGGTGAAACATGCGTGAGACAAACCTCACAGTCGGTGGCTTGTTGGGATAATCTTCTGTGAACTGCAGTGTTAATTTAAACGTACCTATACAATAAGGAATACAAAATGAAAAAATGTCTCACTAAATGTCAAATTATGGGTTAATATCATGTGTATCCTGCAAATCTCATTTTAACATTCAAACCCCGTGCAAAATTTTAAAAAAATGCATACCCCTCAACATTATAAAGTAGAAATCATCAACAATATAGATAAAACAATATTATCTATAACTATTCCATCCTAAGTAATTTGGAAACATGCTGAAGCTATTGCCCCATCATTATCATTGTTTCTCTCTAGATAAAAAGAGGAAATCGAGCAACTTTTTAAGAAACCAGATAACATGAAGTACATTTGACATGTCAATTTCTCATTAGGGCATTTCTAGGGGCACGCATGATGTTATTTTCCTCTTTAGAGAGATTTAAAAAGTAAATTTACAGTCATGTCGAAAAAGACCATCTTAATTCATCAGATCATTAGGTTTACTTGGACATTGAAGAACATCTCTTTCATTATTATAATAAAACCTACTTGGAATTCCCAAAAGGTTAAGGAAACCAAATCGAGTTCTAATTTAGAAACTAAGCAAGGGCGCTAGAATGGGACAAAACAAAAACTCAAAAGAATCTCTACTGAAAACAAATGATAAACATTTCAAAGCAGTAAAAAGGGATCTAGTTTAGCTCAGCGTTGAAAATCACAGCACCGAGAAAACGCATCCTGATTTACAGATAAACCTAAAATTCAAGATCTAATCAACAAACAGCTGCGCTGTTATCTTGCTACAAGGAAGGACAGAGAAGATCCACTCACCTCCGTCCCAGGGTGTATCATCAGGACTGTAAACAAATTAAAATTTCACATCAGCACAGAAAAATCAAACGTCAACAAAAAGGAACAATAGAAAAATTACAGCAGAAAACGAAAAGCAAAAACCAGAGAAGGGTCGATTAATTATGATCTTACCCGAATATTACAGCGTTCCATAGCATAATGTTGTTATCGTGCGGCGCGCCGCTGATGCCAGCTGGCGGGTCCTGCTGGAGCCGCTTGAAATCGCGCATGAGACGCTTCCTCGCCGGCGTCGACATAATCGCGTTTGCTCAAAGCAGCTTCTGCTTTTCCCGAATTTTCGTCTGAGATCCTCTCTCTCTGGGTTTGCTATTTTGTGCGACCAATCGCAGAGGAGAGAGAAAAAGGGAGAAATGGGGGCAGTGGACAGTGGTACACAGAAAGAGAGAGCAACAGGCACGACTATGTCGACATGCTCTGTTATTCAACATCACAAAATTTTACAATTTCATGTCGGTCCAGGACTCATCGATTTAGAAATTTAGGTTGTTAACTTGTAAAAATCTGATTGTTATTGAATAACACCTATTGTTATTTACGGATCTGATAATCATCTTCCAATTCGCCCGCTAAATATTCTCCACTCGATTTTTCCTACATGAAATACACATAGTTCGTACTTGTCTATTACCGCCATTTTCTTTAATATCCAACATTAAATAAAAACTAGTAGAAAATGCCCACGTTTTTTCAAAAATAATAAATATGCTCAAGCTGTCTAGAAACTCGACGACTCAATTCTTTTTTGAGCCATTAAAAGACTTGACTGTTGAGAAAAAAATTGGGCTGCCAAGTTTCTTGGCAGCTCAGGCATTATTATGCATATATTTTAAATTTAAACAGAAAGTGACACGTGGTATCGTCTCGATGTTGGCGAGAAGGGAGAAGTCGCAAAAAAAGGAAGTGGTGGTGGCACCATCGGCAAAATTAAGATTCGGGAAAAGAGGGAGCGATATTTTGAACATTATTTATTGAAATTGAGTAGTTGTTATATAAAGTATTGAGAAAAAAAAAGTTTGAGTTATGTTTAAATGTTGAAATTGAGTAGTTTAAATGTGTGATTATATTTTTCTAATTGATATATAAATAAAACATAGTGACTAGTGTAAGTTATGTTTTGTGACGATATTGTGAGGATATTTTATGTTTTTTATGTTTTAGTTTTAATAAATATGATTTATTTTTAATTTTTATCAACTCATTGCATGTAACATAGTCTCACTCTAGAAACTATGCCATCTTAATTTAAAAGGTTAGAGAGTGAGACATGAGAAATTAATATATTGCAAAATATTGCAATTGGTTCGACTACAGAGGCTGTAATTGCAGAGGGAGGGGGGAGGAATCTGGGAGATGGAACGCAGCACCATGGGTCGGAGATCTTTTCTGTAGATTTGGCTTCGAATCTAATCCTTGGACAAGCAGTCTAGCACGGACTGCACGGTGCATCTGTGTACTGTAACTATGAATTTCGGTACATGTATGTGTGTCGGTGTGTATATATTATGAAATCGGTCCTGATTTATTTGCGGTCCCCTCAGTATTGGAAGGGTACAAAACAGAACGGACGGCCCAGAAAATTCCAGTCAGATCAAATTTAATTGGTATCTATAAAATAGATAGTGGGTCCGTTTAATCAGGTTAGAAAAACGATCCGGATTTTCTTATTGCAACTTACGCTGTGCGAAGAGAAATATGGTTCATTAAAGAGAAATAATGGGAGAAAAGGAGAAAGATCAGCAGATCGGATTTGTCCGAGTTCGTTATCTTGCTCCAGAAAAATAAAATCAGAGAGCGAAGGGAGAAAAGATGCTACTGTAACGAGAATAATGCTCTATACAAATCTTTCAACTTTGTACATCCCAAATCGGAGTGTAGATCACTGTAGCGAGGGGAATGGCTATTGCCTCCTTTCTTTCTCTTCCTTTCTGTTCCTTTTTTTTTTTTTTTTTTTGAAAAAGTGGGTTTTTTCCACCGATTTCATTAGAAATCAAATTGTCTTACTATAACCAGTTCCAAAAAACTGGAACTAGCACAGCTACAAAAACGAAAACAAACCAGGACACAAACTGAAAGCAGTATCACAAAGCCTCAGTTGAACCAAATCATAACGTACTGGTACACATAACAAACCAGCCAAAAATCAATCACTAAAAGACCAAACAGATACTAAGCATGCAAAACCAAAACTCCAACAGATAATAAGCAAGCTAAACAACCATCAGCTACCATTAGCTCAATCGCCTAATTGGGATCTCTGACCCAAGCATAGGGGTTATATCTTCTATCAAATCCATCTCGATGGTATCCACCTCGATGGTATCCTCCTCTAATGAAACCACCTCGTCCACTAATGGGAATATGTCCTGACAGGGAATGTCATTAGTATTTAATGACAAAATTAAAGATAGAAGTAATAAAGAATCATCATACAATGTTTTACACCAAAAGGTAGCTAAAGATATAATTTTAGAACCCACCACATGCAAAGATGGAATAGAACCATTTTGAAAACAGATTTTATTTCGCTCAATCCATATACACCATAGTACGGCCCCTCTAACAAGCTCTACTAAAGGCTTGTTCTTGAGAGGGATAACTGCATTAATAAACCAAACATCGTCCATTGTAGAACCATTAAAAATAAAGTTATTATGTGCTGAAATCCATTTTCTCCCTGTGTGAATTTTGTGGCATTAGGTTAAAAGAACATTTTCTCCCTAATGGTTATGTTGCCTTGTAAGATTGTTACCTTACACCGTATTATTCATTAAAAAAATATCGACAACGGAGAATTAACCCATTTTCACAGCTTGCTTAGAATTTTTGTTTCTAAGTATCCGTTCAAATGAAAATATAATTAATACTGGTCGAACTACAGTAATATAATTTTGATAACTATTTTAATTTCAACGACAAAAAAAATTCAACATGGAAACAGAATAAAAGTTTGGGATCAACTAACAGTCCCCTATCTGTCCTCCGTACTAAAAGACAAAAAAATAGTTAAAACGTGCTAACAGAATAAAAGTTTGAGATAGAATTAAAAAAAATTATTTGCGACCCACACTTCCATTTAAAAAACTAACATCTTTTTCTTTAACAAACTACATTAAAAAAAAAAATTATAAGTTACATGACATAATAATGGGTACATTAATACATGGCTATTTGGAAAATAATTAAAAAAAAATACAATACGGGGCGCCCGTCCCTAGGGCACTTCACATAGCATATGGGGCACCCGTCCCTGGGGTGCCTCACTTGGCATGTGGGCCGCCTATAGTGGGGGCGCTCCACTGGGAATTTTGGGCCCCCCGAGCTCAGGCGGTCAGGACAGTTAAAAAAAAAATTATACACAGGGACATTATTAAAATTTCTTTTTTTTTAGGGATATTAATAAAAATGGCCGATCAGACAGACTAATTGAATTATTTAGAATGCTGGTACACTCCCATGTAAAACTCTGATTTTATGCAATTATACAAATTATATAATACAATGTAACGAATCATGTAATCATAAAATCACGAGTTTTCAAGTGATGAGAAAATTGCTAACAATTTTGTTTGTCAACTTAACAACATTACAGCTAACTGAAGCAATATCACTATTCGCTTTAAAACAAGACACCAATTTCAAAAAGAAATATGTTGACAATTATCAATGTTCCAATATTTATCAGTCACAGGTGCATATTTTACCGATCGCACACATACTTTTATGCGTCAGGAGTACAAATTTCACGTAAATTTTAACTTATAAGAGTTCCCACTGCAAAGAAAAAAAAATGTACACAACTCATCTTGATAGAAGTCAATCGTGTTGAAGTATTTAAATACAAGCGTTAACTTTGCACAGGTTTTTTTCTACGCGAGTCCACTTAATTCGGATTCAAAACTCCTCATTTTCTTAAGAAAATGAGCACTCTCTTAGGACCTGTTCGGCAGCCCAATAGAAAATAGGAATGGGTGTGGGAATCAAAAATTTTGAACTGGATTTTACTGTTCACCGTGGGAATAAAAACTTAACTCTGAGCAAAAAAAATTTCCCCACGGTGAACAGTTGTTCACCTAACGGGCCCTTATTCTTCCGTCCAAGCCGTTTAAAATCGATCGCACGGCTTCAATTACATCTGATTCATTTTAGTAGATTATATTGATATAAAAGAAAAAAGTGATTGAAGCTGTGTGATCGATTTTGAACAATTTGGATGGAAGAATAAAATGATGCTCCTTTTCTTAAGAAAATTAGCAGATTTGAAATCACCTAATTGGTTACTTTAATTTTTACAAAAGGCTCACATTAATCCACATTGATACATCTAACTCCTATGTGTGTCAAAATTTGTGTTTATAACGGATATGCAAAATAATGTCAGTGATACAAAATATTTTCATTTTTTTTTCAGCTTCGTCAGTCAAAGGAATTTGTCTCCGAAATATTCCAAAATTTAGTTTAATTTTTTAACAAAATTTTGTATGTATCCTTCTTACAAGAAATGAGTTTAGATAACTTCGGAAAACTATTTCTCAAGATATTAGACTATTAAATTAAACTTTATATAATATATATTTGACTTATAGTCCTTTGAATTTCTCTCAAGTCCCCCTCGTTTATTAAAAAAAAAAAATTAGATGGATTTAAATTCAATAAAAATTTGTCGTATTTTATGTCTACAGAAAATAAAAACAAATATAATAACATTTATAGTTAAACTTTCACTTCACAGCAAATGAGCAAAATATCATAATCTCTCCTCTCCTCTATATTATGCACCTTAAATTTAATTGGATGACAGAAAGTCGTGTGGCTGGAATTTATTGATCTAAATTCGGATTGAATCTGAATCCTACAGTCAAATAATATATCTTACTTTGATTAAATACATTATTTATATGCGTAGAAATCTAAATTTAGTTCAAATTAGACCCGCCACATATATAGCCACACATCTTGTCACAAATATTTTTGTTCTGCAAAGTTGAATCTAAATAAAAAATCGCGCAGATTGAATCAATTTTTCGCCGGAGAGGTCGTTAGAGACGCATCTCTCATCCCCTCCCCCGATCGATCCCTTCTTCTAAAAAAAACTAAACCCTAATCGCCTCGCCAAACCATCTCTCTCTCCCAGTCCTAAACGCTCTCCGTCATCTCTCTCTCGCCCTCTCGCCTAAGACCTGCGCCCAACCATCTCTCGCTCTCTCCACATTTCCTTCATCTCTTTCGTAAAAGCACCAACGTTCATGCTCACCGGCCTCCTTCTTTGCCTCCTTCTAAACAATAAGGTCAGATCTTTGCTCATCCGAAGCCTTTTATTTGCAATTTTGTCGCCCGTTTTCTGATTTTTGTTTTTTTTAATTGATTAGGCGGACCCCTCCACAACGGATCAAGTTATGTCCCGTTACAATAAATGCAGCGTTCATGAACAGTTTTGGCCGAGTGTTTATGTAGAATTAGCAAATTAAGGTGATTGAACTTGATGGTGTTGAAAAAAGGATTAAAAAATATCTAGCCGGTAAATTTCTTGACCATACTCAAGATTTAAGTTAGAATGATTTTATTTTTCCTATTATTCAATTGTTTAGTGTTGAATGTGTTCTTTTTAAGGCTATTACGAATAGGTAAACAAAAATGTTGCTTTGCTGCATTTATTGTAGTCCGTAAGTTTGTTTATTTTATTTTGTGCGCAAAAGCTGTTTGATGTAATGTCTATGCGATCAAATAAAAATTACTAAATAAATTAAGGATATCATTATAAAGTAAACCAACAAAGAAATTTTGTAACAAATCATGTAGACTTATACAAGCTTCATTTGTGAGTTTGCATCACCAGCAATATAGCCTGATGTTAATTTTTTTTTTAACTTGAGCCAATTTTTCTGATTACATTGGTTTAGGTTGCATAACCCGTAGTATAGCCTTTCTTGGACAATCCATCTATTAGAATGCTCGAACTGTTATGACAACTCGATTTAATTTAAGAAGGGGAAGCTTGCAGGTAAGCTTGAGATTTAATTTATTTTTGTTGGATTTAAAAGAGGCGAAGGGGATTAGAGCACTGAATTGACTTGTATGGTTCAATTCTTATGTTTGTTCCACGTTGAATTGAGTATAATTACAAGGTTTAGCATAAAAGTAACCGAAACTTTTATGATATGACTTTTAATTTGTCAGAATGGACTGAGCCCTTGCGTACACTTAAATAGAACCATTGTTGGTTATTTAGTTTAGTTTAATAGTATATATTTATCTTTCAGTTTTTACTTAAAAAAATGTATGAAATATAGGTGTTGTAAGATGTACATAACACATATTCTGGGATACACATGGTGCTGGTACCTGATAATCAATTATTGGACTTTACATGCCACTGGTGCCAGCTTATGGAGTTATTAGGATCTTGGTATAAGATAGTTTAATTTGTTCTCATTAGAGGTTTTTTCCCCCTTTTTCTTTTTCTTTTTCTTTTCACTCATTTTGCAAATATCAGAGTTCGTAATATAGTTGGTTTCTTCTTTTTACTCTTGAACCTAAGAGGCGATCTATTTCTATTTTCATAAAAAGAGAAACAGTACAAAGATTTTACCATCCTACTCTTGTTGGACTTAGATTGCCAGCTTTATTGGAGGAGTACCACAATAATTCAGGGAAGAAGCTCTGGGATGCGATGTTTGGGCTATATTTTCACTAATTACAAAATTGGTATGGCTTGGTTAATTTCTGTCCAATTAAGAATTCAAATATGACCATGGCTTGAATTGTCAATGAATAATGCATACAAATATGAGATACATCAAGTAGTCATTTCAACTGATCTAAGACTAAAACAGAAACACTCTTATTGTTAGTTTCTGACTTTAATTTTTATTGGTACTAGGTTTTGCTACATAACAATGAGACTTTATCTTTTGAGATGAACCGGGACCATCACCAGAAGGAGGATGAGAAAGGTCAAGGTGGCATGGGTCGAATTCGACCCGCTAGCGGGTCCACTCACTATGAGGTGTGCACAATTAACAGGTTAGATTTTTCTAATTGGGTAAAATAGTCATTTTCGGAGAAAGACTATCTGGTTATGAAAATGGATGTGGAGGGGACATAGTTTAACCTGATAGTGCGGTTGTTTGAGACTTGTGCATTTTTTTTAATTGATGAGTTGTTTTTGGAGTGTCATTACAACAGGTGGCATAGGTGTTGCCCTGGTGTTAGGTCACCTAAATATAAAAATACTTATTGCCAATGTTTGCATTTGTTTCAATTGCTTAGGCAGAGGGGTGTTCTTGTTCATCAGTGGTAGTGATATGATGCTGGTAAATGAGGTTCTAATATATTTTACTCTTTTTTTTATTATTATAGGTGTTAGAGACATTTTTTTAGATTTTGTTAGAGTTGAGGTGAAATGTGTAGCATGAACATAGTTATCAGAATGCTTTCACGGATTCAATACTAGACAAACATATCTTTTCAATTGCCGGATCAGGGGGGCTACCTTCTTCCTCACTAAGCATGATAAACTACTCCTCTATGGTTTGCAAGATTGTCAAGCAACATTAGCATTTCAAACAGAAATGATTGCTCTTCTCTTAACGGTTGAGGTCACTGAATCCCTTCAAATCTGTGCTCTTAATAATCTAATTGTTGCTCTCAAAATGGATCTCTCTATTTAATATGTTATTGGCAAACTGGGCTAGGAAGAAGCACGAAACCAGAGCAACTTACCAGATTCTTGATGAACAACGGCAAGCACATATCACACAGGAGCTGGATGCCAGCTGGTTTGTGCACTTTGTAGAATCCGAATAGGGTAGAAATCATGTTTCAGGACACTACTCCTTTGTTTTGGCAAGGCTTTCAATTATAGTGTCTGAGTAGAATTTAGAAGTAATATTTGTAATAAGCAAGAATATAAGACTATTGTGTTTTAATTAAATGTTAGCGCCTATGGGCTTTACCCTGAAAAAAAAAGGATTGGAAAGAGGGGGAGGTCAAGTATGGTGTACCAAATAGGGTAGAAATCATGTTATAGTGTCTGAGTAGAAGGTAGAAGTAATATTTGTAATAAGCAAGAATGTAAGACTATTGTGTTTTAATTAAATGTTAGCGCCTGTGGGCTTTACCCTAAAAAAAAGGATTGGAAAGAGGAGGAGGTCAAGTATGGTGTACCAAATAGGGTAGAAATCATGTTATAGTGTCTGAGTAAAAGGTAGAAGTAATATTTGTAACAAACAAGAATGTAAGACTATTATGTTTTAATTAAATGTTAGCGCCTACGGGCTTTACCCTAAAAAAAAGATTGGAAAGAGAAGGAGGTCAACAAACGCACCTAGAATGGTAACAATTTTGTGTTTTTGGGCTGTACAATTACATGTCTGCACTGGATTACTTGATGAAATTTTGTTTTTCTGTTAAACCCAATTGCACCAGAATTGATTTGAAAATCAGTGAAGGAAGAAAAGAAAATATTTTTTTTATTTTCACTTAAATATATATTTTTTAATTATGTGTGAATGTCAAACAAAAATGTCTCTTTATATTCTATTCAATCTTATAATATGTTTCTGTTGCAACGCACGGGCACGATACTAGTTAAATATTAATAATGTACATACAATAATCCATCGCATATAACAAAAGTTTGTGAACCGGCCATTTTTATTAATATCCCTAAAAAAATGAAAATTTTAAAAATAACCCTGTGTACCATTTTTTTTATTCCTGCCCTGACCGCCTGGGCTTCGGGCGGCCCAAAAAACTCTGTGAGGCGCCATACCCACAGGCGGCCCATATGCATAGTGAGGCGCCATCCCCTGGGGCGCCCCATTAGGCATGTGAGGCGCCCCATATGTCAACTGATTTAAGTTCTGCCTCTGCCAATTCAATTCACGATTTGAGAACTCTCCAATTCAATTCGCGATTTGAGAACTCTCCAGGCGAGAAGCCGAGTGAGATATTTTTTTTAATTATAATAATTAGTCATTAATTTTTAAATATAATAATTAGTCATTACTGTAGCTAATTTAATGTGTCTGTTGCAAGTACTGTAGCGTACTGTACATTTACTGTTGCACGTACTGTAGCGTACCGTACATTTACTGTAGCAATTCCTGTACACCTACTGTAGCAAATTGTAATTTTTTTAAACTTTTTTTTAATTATTTTTCAATTAGTCATTTATTATTGTACCCATTATAATGTCATGTAATACTTGTAATTTTTTTTTTTTTAAATGTAGTTTGTTAAAGAAGAGATGTTAGTTGCACTGTATGCCGGCAGCAAGCTAGAAAAGGGTGAAGATGGCGTGCATTACACGAAAGAAGTCGCATTTGGCTTCGAGATTAATGAAAATACCACATTTGAGGAACTGAAGCAGCTAATATACGAAAAGACAGCTGTAAACCCCAACAGGTATGAAATATAATTGGCTACACGGATTGACAACTCACGTGGGGGGGGGGGTAGACCTTACTTTGTTAAGTTTCCAATAACAAATGTCAATTTGTGAAGAGTTGTGTATACTCAATTTGTGGCTTGTGAGGTCCCGGTAATGGACATATATTCGAAGAAGGTTCCCCGAACGAGAGCTGGACCTTCAAGTTCGGTTGGGGCTAGACCTTCAGGTTATGACAATTCGGGTTATGACAACCAGGTGTACCACCAGCACTCCCCTTATGACAACCAGGGGTACCATCAGCACTCCCCTTATGACAACCAAGGGTACCAGCAGCGCTCCCCTTATGACCACCAGGAGTACCACCAGCAATCCCCTTATGACAACCAGGGATATCACCAGCAATCCCCTTATGACAACCAGGGGTACCACAACACCCCAGAAAATACTGAAGAGTTACCACCACCACCCAGACAGACACCCATAATCCCTAGATTTCTAACTATGCCAGAGTCAGGACCGGTGCCCGTTAATCGAAATGATATTGATATTAATGTTGATGCTATTGATGCCATACCAGAAAGGGAAATGGAAACGGGTATGAATACCAAGGGGTTTGGGAAGCTGATGACTTATCAAATGGTGATGCAAATGTACCAGGTTTATCCAGGGCAGAAAAATTGCCGATTACAGGTCGGAGAAGTAAGCATCCAGTCGCCACATTCAACGACACCATAGCTTTCGAAGAGGCAGACATTAGTTTCTTTGGTCCTCGTGTTGTATACAATCACAAACTTGCCGCAGAGCAACTTTATACCAACATAGATGAACTTGTAAAGAAAATCAATGAGACTCATGTTCACAGAAACTGAGAATGTATAATACACAAAAGGGATCGAACAAGGTTAGTTGTGCTGTGTAAAACTCACCCGCGCTGCGAGTTCCGCCTTTTTGCAACCCCTGTGGGTTCAGGGGAAGCATGGATGATTAAGAAGTGTGAACCACCTCATACATGCAAGTCTGCGTCCATAAGGAGAGACCATGCACAGCTGACGGCATCATTAATTGCCGATGCAATTGAGGAGGACATTAAGTTGGATCCAACGATGAGCATCAAGGCAGTGGCTATGACCGTCAGACACAAATACAAATATGTAATCCCAAAATACAACAGGCTGTGGAGAGGTCGTGAACTTGCCATCTGCAGGATATTCGGTAGTTGGAAGGATTCATATGGCTATCTGGCACCATTGCTCCAGGCCATGGCAAGTACAAATGTCGGCACCGTATATGAGCGATAGCATGACCCTTTTTTTGATAAAGACGGAGTACTAATAGAGGGAGCTAAACAATTCAAGGGCATAGCATGGGCTTTTGGTGCTTGTATCCAAGCTGTGCCATACATCAGACCCGTTATCAGCATTAATGCATGCTTCATGTCTGGCCGTTACGAGGGGAGGCTACTCATAGCATGTGCATATGATGCTGAGAACCAGCTATTGCCTTTGGCGTTTGCAATTATTCATAAAGAGGACGGCGAGAACTGGGGATTCTTTATGCAGTTTTTAAGAAGACGGGTGATTGGGGAAGGGAAGTTTTTTTGTGTGATATCAGACCAGCACAAAGGAATAAAATATGTTTTTGATTGTGAAGATTACGGTTGGTCAACCCGTACTGGCCAGTGTGTGCACAGGTTGTGTATGCAACACGTTGCGGAGAACCTTTCCAAGGCAACCGGGGGCGACAAGTGGGTTACTGATACATTTAGATGGAATTGCAGAAAGAAAAAGCCGAGAAGGGTGGTAGAGATGACTAGCAGTTTTGCAAAGGTACATGTATTTCAATTGTTTACATATATTATTGTACTTTAAGAAAACCAATTTTTTTAGTACAATTGTTTACTCACATTATTCTATTTCCTTATTTTTTATGTAGTACATGCCAAAGGAAAATCTCTACTTAATGAAGGTGGGCAAAAATAATCCCCGAGATGTCAACGAAGATCCAGCATACGAGAAAATATATCAATCCCGTGATGGAGGTTGGCGTTGGGGAATTATGACCACCAACGGGTCCAAGTCGCTGAATGCAGTATTCAAGCAGAGTCGGATGTTGCATGTGGCTGCAGTTGTAGAGGACACATTCTACAAGTTAAATGTCTGGTTTCAGGAACGGCGTGCTAAGGCCGCAGAATTAATAAGGATAAACCAGTCATTTTCAACAAGGGTGGAGGAGAAACTAAGACGACACAGGGACAAAGGTGCAACTATGACCGTGATCCCGATGGGTAATGATGAAACAGAATTCGAAGTGCAAAATCCAAATGAGTACGTTCCTACCAGCCGTAAACCAGACGGCACTATGGCGTTTGTCAAGAGGGCTTGCAAGTACGTGGTTAAATTCGGAGATGCCAGGGCGGTAACCTGTACATGCCAAGGACCCTAGCTAAGTCACATACCCTGCAGTCACGTGATGGCGATATGCCGAGTGAGGAACTACTGTGAGGATCACTATGTTGCTGACATGTACCGTACCGATTACCTTGCTTCCACTTGGGGTGGATCTTTCCATTCTTATCCCGATCAGCATGAGTGGCCTGCATATGTCGGTGATAGAATACTCCCTTCAGAAGGATGGATAAGAAAGGGCAGGAGGAGACACAAGCGTATTGTAATGACCATGGACGAGATGGGTGGTAGGCGACCGTCGGGAAATCGGGCTCGCCGTTCTGTTTCCGACAGGCGCAGGGCAGGTACGTAGAATTGTACAAAATTTATTTATGCTTTAATTATATTACTAACTGAATTGCATTGTTATATTCAGATGCAATAAACGAACACAACGAAAGAGAAAATGCCAGAGTTGTTGCTGAAGCAACCGGTAGAACACAACCCCCTCCTCCTGTAAGCCAATCATCTAGTAGCCAAGCCTCTACAAGTAATGCCGCACCTTCCACTGGTACCAGAAGAACTAGTCGTTTGTTAGGTTTATTCAGACGTGGTGGCAGATAAACTTGCTATTTTGCTTATGCGAATTGATTTATTTGGTTTGAACTATGTTATGAACTTTAATTGCGCTTTTGATTGTACTGTTGAACTTTTTATTGTTGAACTATGTTAAACTATTTTTAGAACTATATATGTATATGTGTATATGTATATGTATGTGTATGTATATGTATATGTGTATGTATATGTGTATATGTGTATGTGTATGTAGATGTAGATGTATATGTATATGTGTATGTATATGTGTATATGTGTATGTGTATGTGTATATGGCATACACATATACATAATATTTTATTTTTTGACATACACACATATACATAAATCCTAAATCCTAAACTTTTTTTTCACAAAATTATTCGAATCAAAATACTAAGATTTCTAAAAAAAAAAAACAAAAAAAACAAAATCCACATGGGGCGCCCGGGGGGCTGGCGCCTCACTGGCCTTATGGGGCGCCCCAGGGACTGGCGCCTCACAGGGTATTTTGGGCCGCCCGAAGCCCAGGCGGTCAGGGCAGAAATAAAAAAAATGGTACACAGAGTTATTTTTAAAATTTTCATTTTTAGGGATATTAATAAAAATGGCCGTTTGTGAACCGTATGATTTTTATTCCTCGCGCATCTAATGCATGTGAACGGCTCTGATCACATTTCCCCGGCGACGTCTTCCCGGTTTTGTCTGTTCTCTAGCCCCTTCAGATTTTGGGAAAACGGGAAGGACTATTATAGTACTTCACGAGGTACAAGAATTAAATGCAACAACAGATGCAAGCACCAGAAATAGCAGAACTCCCGTCCGAACCGAGTGCGTATCCTCTGAGATATCTCATATTTTGCGTGACCGACGTGTCCGGTGCCTATTCGGGGATGACGTAGGGGGCCAGTATTATTTGAGCTTTGAGATTCGCCTAGAACACATTGCAACTGTTAAGCTTTTCTAAAAAGTCACGCAAAATATGAGATATCTCAGAGGATGCGAATTCGTCCGACCCTATCCTTTCTCCGGGGTTTAGTAAACAAAAATGTCTCCGCTAATCTCTTGTACTTCTCCCCTAGTCCCCTGGCAACTCCTTCCCAGTGAACTTGCGTACTGATATAAGAGTTAATTGGTCCTCCTCAGCTGTAGTTCAATGACAACTCTGCCGAGCTCATCGTTTCTGAACCTCCGATTTCGATCCCCCCTCGTTTCATCCAATTTGGAATTGAAAATGAGAAGCGCGGCGATGTCGAGAAGGAACTGGAGGGGTATTTGTCTCTGCAAGCTCAGAACGGGTCGAGTTGGCCGCTTTCGATGCCGATCAATTGGAAACAACGACAATGAAGAGGAGAGTGGAATCAAGGATCAGGGCAAGTCCGGTGAAGATGGCGAGAAATCGAGTTCGGAGAGAAATAGCATCCCCACATCGGTTTCATCCAGGGTATGTAAAGCATTTATTGTTCTTTGATACCAAGTAGTGTGCAATTATCGCAAGCTTCATTCTGAATTTTGATTTCACGTACTTTTGGTCTGTGGAAACTGTAACAGAGTTCAAGTTACCAGCATGTACCAGCTGGAATGTAAGCAATGGCAATTGGATAGTGCTTTAATCGATATTTCATGGTGTTGTGCCTTTTATGTTCAATTGCAAATTTAAAATTTAATTGATTCTGAAACAGTAAGGTCACGAAAGATAATACTTGGATCATTTGACATTATGCCAGGTCTTGCCAATATGGATTTTGATCCTTGACCTGTAAATCTTATGCAGTTGTTACATTGTCCTATGTATAGGTTGGAAACAGAGTAGGTCTGATGGGCATCGGACCTACTTTGGTTCCAACGGGTTCACTCACCGTCGGATTGGCTTTAGGATTTGCGCCAGAACTTTCGCATCTGCTTTAATATTCGTGCGCACAAATCCTGAAGCAAATTAGACGGTATATCTGCCCATCGGAACCAAACTAGGTCCGATGGGCATCGGACCTACACCTTTCTCTGGGTTTTATTAATGGATTACGATCACAGGGCAGTTATCAGTCCATACCAGAATAGTACAGTATCAACATATACCAGGGTACATGCCAGAATAGAACCCATTTGTTTTCTGCACCATATCACCTACTTCTGTTCCTTTTTCTATCCTTTTGTTTTCAAGTTTTCTTAACTTGTTTAGTTTAGTTTAGATGTGTAGTTCAGCCTACAAAAACCTGTTAATTGTTGAAACTATCAGCTCCCCCGTCTTTCTACCCAGTACCCTACAAATTGAAAATTAAGAAAAACAAGAAGACAAGAAAAGAACATAAAATACCTTAAACAGCACACATTGTTCTTATTTAAATCACGTCCACTAGAAATTTGTTTCCTGTTAAATTACATCACTTATTTCTTATTCTATTTGACAGCCACCAGGCATTTCTCCTGATGGCCCTCTCTTCAGCAGCTTTCAAGTTGATTCTGTCAAACTAATGGACCTTTTGGGTCCTGAAAAGGTTGACCAGTCAGATGTCAAGCTCATAAAAGAGAAATTGTTTGGATACTCGACCTTTTGGGTTACTAAGGAAGAACCATTTGGCGACCTCAGCGAAGGCATCCTTTTCCTGGGAAACCTCAGAGGAAAGAGAGAGGATGTTTTTGCAAAACTACAGAAACTATTAAGAGAAGTTACTGGTGATAAATACAATTTGTTCATGGTAGAAGAGCCAAACTCTGAGGGGCCAGATCCTCGTGGGGGCCCGCGGGTTAGTTTTGGTCTGTTGAGGAAGGAGGTTTCTGAGCCTGGCCCAACTACTCTATGGCAATATGTTATTTCGGTTCTCCTCTTTGTGCTTACCATTGGGTCCTGTGTGGAGTTGGGGATTGCTTCACAGGCATGTACAATTGTCTTTGCCACATTTTTAAATTTCTTGATTTTAATGTACTTGGCAGGACAAGTATTCTTCTTGCTGTGAAAAGCCTTCAAGGATAATATATTACATATACATACCCCAACTCACTGAAAATATCATGGATCAACCAGACTCATAAAAGGGTCATCATAAATAGAGTACTACATGGGGGCAAATGAGAGGCACCTTTCAGCTTTCTATATTTTCGTTTTGTTTTGATCCTGAAGGATATACAAGGTATATCTAAATGTGCTGGGCAGCACTTGATACTAGTTATAATGACCAAACTCTGAAATAAAGAGTGAAATGTACAATTTATCAAACATAATAAATCAAAGAAGAAGGAAATGGTGGTCTCGTCTGTTATATTACCTAGAGTGCAAATTGCAAACCTTAGGTTTTCGTTTTGGCAGGGTAGCTTAGCAATGCACTTGAGTTGATTTTTTTTTGGTTTAACCTCTTTTTTTTATTCATTACAGATAACCATCCTCCCACCAGAAGTTGTAAAGTACTTCACAGATCCAAATGCAATTGAGCCACCTGACACACAGCTTTTATTACCCTTTGTCGAATCTGCTCTGCCACTAGCTTATGGAGTTCTTGGTGTTCAGCTATTTCATGTATAGCACTAAACCCTGTATGAGTTACAGAGTTAGTATTATTAGTATCTCTGTTTTCTGGTTCGCAAGCCCTTGTGTTGTTTACTTTTGCAAACAACACGGTGACATTTTATTTTTCTTAAAAATTGCTCCATGATATGATATCTTATAATTTCAAACTTACAACCTACATTTTTTGGCATTTTGTCAACAACACCAACCAACAGTTCAGTTTTATTAAAAAAAACTTGTTTAGCTTAAACACATGTAGTTAACTTTAGCTTGCTTTTATATCCAGGAGGTAGGGCATTTCCTAGCTGCATTCCCAAAAAAAGTGAAGTTGAGCATTCCGTATTTCATTCCCAACATTACTCTTGGCAGTTTCGGTGCAATCACTCAGGTACAGTTTTTATGTTATTCTATAGATATTGTGCATTCTTTTATATTGTGATCTATGCATTTCTTCTTGAAAAGATAACCATGCCTGACTTGCTGCGACACTATTTTAGAAAAACATTACTTTAGTTCGAGTTATGTTGGGCTCTAGGCCTGCTAATGAGCCGAGCTCAGCTCAATACCCGGCCCAGCTCGGTCATATAACAAAACAGGCCCAACTCGGTCTTAAAGAAAAAAAACCGACTCAGTTTAATGAATTTGAGCCTTCGGCTCAGCTCGAACTCGGTTTGGCTCATAACTCGGCTCGAACTCACAAAAAGAAAAATGATCCTCGCTGTCATAATTAGAATAACACGTTGCTACCTGTTATAGTGACACGTCTACCTGGCTTTTGTTTCTCTAAATTCACGGCCCGTTATAGCTCTCTTCAGCTCTTCTAATGAGATATCAATATATATTTATTATATCAACAATAAATACTATCTATTTTATATTATTTTATTGCTTGCTTGTTTAAAAATTATATTCAACAATAATGAGATATTTATTATATCACGTTTCAAGTTCAAATTATAACACTAAAACTAAACATTCATGTGCTTTGTAAAATCCACTAAAATCCAAAATTCACTAAAATTTAAAAAATTACTTTCTCAACATATCATTTAATTTTAGAAGAAAAAAATAAAAACAACATATCAATCTGACACAAGATAATTTGATAGCCATCTCTAATCTCATGCTAAAAAAATAATAGAAGGCTTTCATTTTGCATAACTCCAACATGGAATATTACCACAGCTCTATAAAATTCATAAACCTCATATGCATATCCTCCAAATATAGAAATGGCACTCTTTCTGCAATGAATAAAGTAATATGACTCAAATGTTAACGATTTATGGAAATTTGTGAAAAATAAGAATAGAATTAACCTTGGATCTAACTGGTACGCATGATATCAGATCCAACCAGTATGGTACTGGCACTTTTGTACCAACAGTAAAAGATGGATAAATCAACAAATAGGACTTTCATACCAGTATTCACTGATAACAAGTGTACTTTGTTAGCAAAGTAACTCAAGTAACAATTACAATTACCCTCATATCAAGCATTACCATAACAACAGTAACAATTACATAGTTGCACTCAACTTTACCATAACAACAGTAACAATTACAAAGTTACCCTCATATCAGTCATTGATTTTTAAGTAACAAAATACTAACTCATAACTACATAAGTGCTGATGATTAGTTGCTTATAAAATGATAACGAATTTGACTTTGTTTTGTCCCTTCAATATTTTGTTTTGTCCTTCTGTTTCTGCTATGAGAAAACAAGAAGGATATAGTCCAAGTGTAACCAGAGCACTACTGTTTTTACTGTGTATTCTTTTAATACTTTTCCAAGCATGGTACAGGTATCTTGAACTGAAGAAAAAGTTAGCTCTGCTTTGGTTGAAGAACCTCCTTGCCCAAATAATGCTTTATATTAGTTTATTTGATGTTGTTTGATTTTCAGTTCAAATCAATCCTACCTGACCGGAAGACCTTATTTGACATATCAATGGCGGGACCTGTAGCTGGTGCTGCTCTCTCATTTTCCATGTTCTGTGTTGGCCTCCTGCTCTCCTCCAATCCAGCTGGTTCTGGAGACCTAGTGCAAGTTCCCAGTATTCTTTTTCAAGGCTCCTTGCTTCTTGGGCTCATTAGCCGAGCAACACTTGGTTATACGTACGTTTTCATTTAAAAAACTTTGTGATAATTTTTTTTTGGCTCTTGCGAGCAGGTTTGGTGAAGTTAAATACTTATTTTTGTAAAATTAACCCCAACTTGTTTGGGACTAAAGGCTTGGTTGTTGTTGTTGCAAATAACACTGTCGATTCTCATATTCAGACAAACACCCAACATCTTTTGGTTTATTTGCAAGTAATCCAAAAATTATTGGCTCTTAGCTGCAATGGCAAGGATGGTTGAGTGTTATTTGCAAATGCAGTAATGCATTGACCATAAATGATTCAAACTAATGTTTAATAGAAAAGCTCAATTTAGAATTTGCAGCTCTAGCTAAAGCTCACCCCCCAAAAATTGCTTTCCAGAGCTATGCATGCGGCTACTGTCTCAGTCCATCCTCTCGTAATCGCAGGCTGGTGAAGTATCCCCAAACTTCCTCTTTGTATGTTTCTCCTCTCTGTCTCTCTCTCTCTCAATACGAATTTAATACGGTAACTTTACATTCTTAAACTAGGTGTGGATTGACGACGACAGCTTTTAATATGCTCCCCGTAGGATGCCTTGATGGTGGCAGAGCTATGCAGGTAAATGGTCAATTTTGAGAATATAGAAATATCGGTGCCCTTATTTAGATTTGCAGTCAATTATGACCACCTAAATGGTACAGTAACCCACAAGGTGGTTACATGGCAACTGTCAGTGAGTTTGGGAAATAAGAGATCATGGTGTGCAAGTAAGACTCTTTCAGAGTAACTAATGATGCACCTGGAGTTTACAATATCTGCACAAGTAAAAATCTGAACAATAAAACTGCATTACTTGACATATAAGAACTCTGGTTAATTTTTTTTTTTTTTGTCTTAAAGCACCTCTTGAACATGAGCATATATATCTTTTCAATTTTTAACAGGGTGCTTTTGGAAAAAGTGCATTGGTTGGATCTGGGTTGACTGCATATTCTTTGCTTGGCCTTGGAGTGGTAGGCTCATTTCTCTCTCTCTCTGTTATTATTAACTTGCATCTGTGTGCTGGTTGTGAGATACAACTGCAGTCACACCTAACAAAATGTAACATGTGAATACAGGGTTAAAAATAAATAGCTATAGCCTATATGTAATACATGGTTGCTGCCAACTCAAAAGTGTAACCTAAAACCTCTCTAATTCCAAGCCAAACTTCTTTATTTCTCTCATCGTCTACATCTGATCGTACTGTGCCTTTGTTTTAGCTTGGTGGCCCATTATCTCTGCCTTGGGGATTATATGTGCTAATATGCCAGGTAAAGTACAAGAAAACTTTGAGTTAAAGTATTGCATAATTTGCAAATAGCACACAACATTTCTCTTATTGAACTACAGCACACATTTTGGATTATTTGCCAAACATGTTTCATCATTAAGGTAAACAAATGCAGTTAAGCAAGAAATTTAGCAAGTTGCTCCTAGGTGAAAAATTCACTTGATGACTTATTCATCAAAACATTGAATAATTTACTCAACTAGAGTAAATTATACAGATGGTCCTTTAAAGTATCAACCATTTATCATTTTGGTCCTCAATGTTTTAAAAGTATCATTTAGTCTTCAAAGTTTTCAATTCGTACCAAATTGATCCACTATTTACATTCAATGAGAACAAAATATTGTCATCTATCATAATATGATTTCTTAGCATTGCAACTAATGTTTTGGTCAAACAAATAATACAAAGCACGTGGAAAGTAATATATCAATACTTGCATCAATGTTCATCTAATCATAAATTAATTGAAACTAATATTTACATACATTTGATCATAAATATTATTGTAAAATTGAAGCTAACATGGATCTTCATTGGGATCTTTGGCCAATGAAAATGATAGGACTGATTTGTTATAAATTGAAAACTTTTAAGGACCAAAATAATACTTTTGAAACATTAAGGACCAAAATGATAAATGGGTGATAGTTTAGGGACCATTTCTGTGATTTTCTCTTGAAACTAGCAATCAACCTTACTATTTGTTTGGTTCTAGTTACCTCGGTCCAACAAAACAGAATTATAATTGCAAATTCTTAGCCATGCCTTTTCCATTGCACCAGAAACTGTGAGGGTGTTGTTTACTAGCAACAAAAAAAAAAAAAGTGCTGTTGGTAAAATATGAATTCTTGGGATCAAGTTGCAAACAATGCAAAAGTTAGGATTTAACCTGCAATAAGATTCTACTTTAGTTGACCATTAAAATAAGTTAGATCATAGGTTCATATATCATGGTATTATAAATTTGATACATTCTTGAATTCAGAGGGCACCGGAAAAACCATGCTTGAATGATGTAACTGACGTGGGTACATGGAGACAAACAGCCTTAATAGTCACCTTAGTTCTTGTAGTGTTAACCCTCCTTCCTTTGTGGGATGAACTAGCTGAGGAGCTTGGTGTAGGATTAGTGCCAACTTTTTGAGATGTCAAAAGAAGCTTTTTTTTTTCATTTTTCTCTTTTTTATTTCCAATTTCTGAGTAAATTTTTCACAAATCAAATTATATTGTAGAGGGTAATTTTTTTTAGCACAACTGTATAGTAGGATTTTTTTTTTTTCTGTTGGTTTTCTTATGCATTGGGGCTGAATCAAATCATTTTATAGCTTAGCTGCATATTTGAGATAACTTAAGAAAATATTGGTTTTTCAGATTTTTTTTTTTTTTTCAAAAGATCATGCCCGGAGGCTTTTATTACCAGAATCATCAGTGATTACAAATTCTAATCAGAATACATCAGATTTCGTAGCTGCGCCATGTAATCTAAATTCTACCACAGTGTAGACAAAAACCCCTCTAGCAGTAAACTCCCAAACTTTGCTAAATGGTCAGCCATAAAATTTTGGTTTCTACAAATGTGTCTACACTCATAATTAGTTTCCTTGAGCAGTCTCCGTATTTCATTTATCTCCTTGTAAGCCCTCCCAGTCAGATATTTGATTGCGGGCTCACATAAGGATAGATTAATTATGCAATTGAACAACTCGCTCCTTGTGCTCTATGAAACTTTTATCTCAAATTTTGTGTGTTCAATTCAATCTAACATAAACATGTTTCATATATTATTACTCTTTAAATGTGATCCGTCTAATTTAAATAGACGGACGTAATTTATATCCCGGTCCACACTAAAAAGGGTCCTTAATTAATATGTGCGTCGAAAGTGAAAAGCAGAAGACATGAATCTGTGCAAACTTGAATTTTCTATTTCTACATTTCAAAAACCGTACATCGAAAAAAGAAAATTCCACTCTAGCTAACCAAGGACTTTGTGAACTAGGGTATGAATTATTGAGAAGTAGATTAGCCTGTGTATGAATTATTGAGAAGAACTAGGGTATTTTTAAGCTAACCAAGGACTTTGTGAACTCACTCCAATAGCTATCGGATTGGTTTCAAGAGACAAATCCAAACTATTAAATCTAATCTACTTCACAAGCGATGTATTTACTTACACAAATTATAAATTTTCAAAATAATTTAGTATAAAAACTAGGGGTGTACAAAAATACTGTCGACCCACCCGACCCGTCTAACCTGTCCGACCCGACCCATATTTTACCGGGTTGAGATGTTACTGGGTCGGGTACGGGTTGGATTTTGACAAACCTGTTACTCTGGATCGGGTCATGGATTTGCTCTTAATAATCCGTTTATACCCGGACCCAGCCTCAAATCTACGTTTCTACATTTTTTTTTTTTTTTTGTCTTTCTTGCATTGAGGTTACCATTCTCTTCATTTATAAAACAATGTGTAAGGTTTGATAGTATGATATTCAATTTTTTATGCTGTCATGTACATTGGAATTTATTTATTCTATGTGTTGCACATGAGCTGTTTGCAAAAATGCTTAACAAACTTATGTTATCTTAATTTTCTTTATCAATATTTGAATAAACTTGCAAAAGTTGCTATTTACTAAAATATTTAAATAATTGTGTTCATTGGCACATATGATTTTAACATTTTAATATATAGTGCTTCATTATATGTCGCTGCCTTTTTTTTAGGATGTTACATTCTGAATATGTTTTTTTTGTTATGGATGTTATATGCTAAATTATTTCTATTTTATTTATGTTTGTCATTTTTATTTGTACCTAGTTTTAATAAAAATAGTAAAAAGATATATAATAGATTTTCGATCAAAATTATAACCCGTTTAACCCGTCTAACCCGTCTAACCCGTAATAACCCGTATATAAAAAAATAGATGGGTTGGGTTGGATTATGGGTGGGTCAAGTAAATAATTTTTTTAACCCGGTGTAATCGGATTGGATTCAAATTTTAATAAAATATCATCGACCCGCCCGTTGTACACCCCTAATAAAAGCAAGTAGAAAGTTTATAAGTAAAAAGTAAATTTCAATATGCTTATTTTTTTATTATTTTTTACCGCTTGACTTTATACTAAATTAATTTAATTTTTATAAATTTTGTATGTAATACAGATTGATTTTGACGGTTTGAATTCATCATTTGAAAAAAATCTCATAAGTTTTGAAATTAAGCTCTCCAAGAAACCTAGTGAATTTAAAACACCTTAGATCTATATCAAACATAATAATTAATTGAATTATCAATTAATTATTACGTGTTGATAACACAGCACAGAACGTATGTAAAAAATACGGAAGCATGCCTTTTAATTACATTAATTACAGTAATGGCACGGGGGGTCACACATATTTTTTTTATTAATCCTTTTTTTAGGTAGTGATTACTGTGACAACACAGTGTTGTTCATATTGGCCTTGTAGCTCCGCACAGTGCCCCTTTTTTTATTATTAGGAAAAACAAAACAAAAATATCGATAATCAAACAAACAAACACAAACATTACAACTGAACGTTATAGATTATAACTTCAGCTACAGTGTTTCTTTTTAGTTCTAATTGTTATTGTTGTGAAAAACCTATAACAAATCCAAGTATATTACAATTGTTAACAAAAAAAATAAAAATGTTAACGAAAGAAAAGGACCTTTATCAACCGTAAAAAAAAATTCAAATGTTAACACTTAGCAAAAATGAAAGAACCCTTCAAGCATGCAGTAAATGAACAGCACATTATAAACCATACGAACAAGATCTAGCTACAATTAGAATCGGAAAAATTAATATTGTAGCTTGACGTTTTAAATCATAACTTCTAATTATATTTTTTTTGTTAATTAACAATTATTAACGGATGTTATGATTTATAATTACAATATCCTATGTTATAAACCATAATGTTATTCTTATATTTTGAAATCTCACAAGCTGTACTCTATTATTGATATTTTTTTCATTTTTTCTACTAATAGAAAAATCGGCCGTATGGGAATTCGTATAGCGTGTAATAACTCAATTTTTGAATTATCGCGCAAATAATTCAGACGGTTCGTTTTGAACTAATATAAACATTTCGTAAATTGAATCTGATTGATATGAATTTTGATCGGATGGTCTGAATTTGAATATAATTAACGTGCGTATGCATTGACAAAACGAAGAGGTGGGGTATAATTAATTAATTACACAAGAACGTTACTTTTTAAAATTACATGAATTGTAGATCAATACAATAGAAAAGAGAACAGATGAATCAAACGATTTTTTTTTTACTGAGAAGCATGTACAAGCTCAGATTTTGTACCAATACACCTATCAGCTCTTACAAGTACAAATATATTACAAGTTGATCCCTATGAGTAGGGGTCTTCAAACGGTTCGGTTTGTTTAATTTTCAACCGAGTCGAAAAATTTTGGTTTAAATGATTTGATTTTTCGGTTTAAATGGTTCGGTTCGGTTTAGACTTTTCAAAACTGACTAAATCGAACTGACCAAATTATATTGATTCAAGTATA
Organism: Carex rostrata; assembly: GCF_964058835.1. Classification (NCBI taxonomy): domain Eukaryota; kingdom Viridiplantae; phylum Streptophyta; class Magnoliopsida; order Poales; family Cyperaceae; genus Carex; species Carex rostrata. Next base: position 8,169,345 of record NC_135925.1, read on the forward strand.
GTTTATATTTTGTTTGGTTCAATCATTGCTTCAATTCTTTCATTTTATTTTAAATATTTTAGAACATCTACATATAATGTATGGAATTGAACAACTTATGTATAAACTTGTTTAATTTTCATTAATAATGGCACCAATATGTTTACTTCGGTTTGTTCGGTTCGATTCGATTCGGTTCTTAATTGGTTTATAAGTTTAATCGGTTCGTCTATTTTTGAAAACCAAAAAAAAGTTTGGTTTGATTTTTTTTAGTTCGGTTTCAACTAAACTAACCATTTGAACACCCCTAGACTATGACATAAGCAAGAAAAAAAACAGAAAAAACAAAATAGAACTTCCTGATATTGAGCTATCAATTCTTCATGCTCATATGGAAATATATCAAGCCATCAAGCATTCTTGCCCTCAGCACAAAACGCGCTGGATGAAAATCGAAGGGAGATTGAGACATCCAGAAAAAAAAACAACTCCTTTTCATGCTTTATAAGCAAAAAAACAAAAGAAAAGAAGGAGAAGAGAAGGCAGAAGAGGGAAAAGTAGACCACAATAACAACCACAAACATTTATCAACAATAATAGAAAAAAAAAATGTCTACTAAAGAGGCAGAATGAAAGATCGTTGAGACAAAATGAAAGAGCGACGGTCAAATCCGACCTAAGCGGAAGTACCTGCTCACAAGCAGCGGAGGTGGAGAAGAAGAGGACTCCCAAAATAACAGTTAGAATCAAACAATTATGAATTAATATGGTGTGATATAACTGAAATAACGTGAAATCCAACTCTTCTTATCAAGTATAAACTAGTTAAATGTTAATTACAATTTGCTAATTATTAAACGGACTAACAAAATCATTCATAATATATATTAAACTTTATAGCTTTAGAATCATAGTATATAAGAAAATTGTGTTGTTAATAGCAAATTGTTATTTGTTCATTGATAAATAAAATACGAGTGAGGTTACGGTACTAAGCATATATTGGTCCATATTATAAATAAATATTTTTATTTTTAAATTTTAAACTGTTGATCTATATTACTTAATATGATTTTCATATGAAAATATAATTTTAGATCATATTTTAGATTTTTTAGATTTTTTTACATAAAATAATTTTCTACTTATCTAATAATATTTTTTATAAAAAATAATATTAAATCTTCAAATATATTTTTATACAAAAATCATATTAAGCAGTTCAGACTAATTATTTAAACTTTAAAAATAAAAATACTAAGTTTATAGTACGGATCACTCTGTACTATACATTGGGGGTGTAAATGGATACGGATAATCCGCTCCGTATTCAGAGATTATCCGAATTCGAATTAAATGGATACGGATAATTTTTGCATATGGTGAAAAGATGGTGGATACAGATACAGATAATTTCGTGAAGGTGAATATCCATATTCATATTCATATCCGTATCTGCAATTATCCGGATCCGAAATTACTCCAACCAGCTTTGACTTTACTGCTCTGGATAGAAGTTGTTATATATTATTCTATATTCATTTAAGTCTTAGTTGTGGTATAAATGATAATACAATATGATTTTCAATTTAATATCTTTTTTGCTAGTAATGATGCTACAATAATGCAATTTCCTTTCCTTTTAACTCTATTTTTTCACTCTTCATTCTTTTTCATTCAAGATTTTAGCCCGTAAATGTAGTATGCTTTTAGTATCTACTAAATTGGTTTTAGTCATTGTTTTAAGACAATAACAAGTCACTCTTTTGTATTTTTAAGTGCATAACTCAATTATCCGATAATTATTCGTTTGATATCCGTATTCAAATCTCTATCCGTAGATTATTCTCTCCGTATCCGTATCCATTTAAGGCAAAGATAGTTTTAAATTTTGATATCCATGTACTATCCGTATCCGTATCCGTATCCGTTCATTGAAAGACGAATATGAATATGGTATTAGCATTATCCGCTCCGTTTACAATGAAAAGGCAAGTTTTGAACAAATGTCTCAGTGACTAGATGTCTCTTTACCGACACGCAAACTTGTTAGGTTTGTTCAGCAGCAGCAGTTAAAGATCACTAAATTTCCATCATTTATTGATTGATTAGATGAGTCATTGATTCATGGGACGATCTAAATTTCAGCGAAAAGGCAAAATAAAGAGAATGAAAAGTACGGCTCTTACGTAATGCAATTGCAGAAAACATTTTCTCTTGATAACTTATCAAAAATAGGTTTTGACTGTGATTATTGGCGTGGAACTTTTATGGGCCGATCATTTGTTAGAAATTTCAAAGAAAAATAATGTATACAGTTCAGTCTGCTCGCCGATTTTTTTATTAATGCCCAAAAAACAAATAAAATTTAAAAAAATATACAAATCCCGAATAAATTTCAAAAAATACTCAAACCGGTTATCCAATAACCGGATTTGGGACAAATGTCCGGTTAACGGATTCCCGGACTCAAAAAATAAATCCGGTTAACCATTAACCGGAAAGTTATATATATATATATATATTTTTTTTTTTAAATAAAAAAATCCGGTTAATGGTTAACCAGACTTATGTTTTTGTTTTTTTTTTTGTTTTTTTTTAAGTTGTGTTTTTTTTTTCAAATAGAATTTTTTTTTTGTATTGAAATATTAGAAATGTTGAATATATTTCTTTAAAAATAGATGAAATACAATATAATTTGATATATTAGAAAGACTACAACAAATAACCCGGATTAATATTTTTCAGGCCGGATTTTTCGAGGCTGTAAGAAAAATTAATATATTTCTTTATGTGTTATTGGAAAAAAATAAAAATGCTTAGATTCTGAGTTATTGATCCCGGTTCAAAAGTCACTTCTATGTAATCCAGAAAATATTGTGATCCTTCTAGGACATTTAATTTATAAAAAGTTGTATCTATTTTAATAATTCTTTTTAATAACAATAATTAAATAACTTAAAGTTTTTGTTTTATTTCAAAAATAGATACAACTTTTCATAAATTAAATGTCCTAGAAGGATCACAATATTTTCTGAATTACATAGAAGTGACTTTTGAACCGGGATCAATAACTCAGAATCTAAGCATTTTTATTTTTTTCCAATAACACATAAAGAAATATATTAATTTTTCTTACAGCCGCGAAAAATCCGGCCTGAAAAATATTGATCCGGGTTATTTCTTGCAGTCTTTCTAATAAATCAAATTATATTGTATTCCATCTATTTTTAAAGAAATATATTCAACATTTCTAATATTTCAATACAAAAAAAAAATTCTGTTTTAAAAAAAACACAACTTAAAAAAAAAAAAAACATAAGTCTGATTAACCATTAACTGGATTTTTTATTTTTTATTTTTTTTAAAAAAATATAACTTTCCGGTTAACGGTTAACCGGATTTATTTTTTGAGTCCGGGAATCCGTTAACCGGACATTTGTCCCAAATCCGGTTATTGGATAACCGGTTTGGGTATTTTTTGAAATTTATTCGGGATTTGTATATTTTTTTAAATTTTATTTGTTTTTTGGATATTAATAAAAAAATCGGGTCTGCTCGTGACTTCAGTTCTCCTAATAACCATCTGATTTGAACCAAATCAAATAAGAGTTCGATTCAATTTTATAGAATAAAACAGAGTTAAATTTAAGAATGAAATTCTTTGATCGGAAAACAAAGATTATATAATAGAGTTCATTTTTATCAGATTGCAAATTATAATTTTTTTTTTAATTTACAACCTATGTTGATCAAATTATAGTTTAAGATTTGAGTACAATCGGTGTATAAGAGGCATAAGAGAACGATTTCACGAGAGAAAAGGAGAGCGAAAAAAGGTTAATGAAAACAAGTAAGAAAAAAGGTTCATATCATTAACGAAATTAGTTGTGACCATATAAGCTCGTTCATGCAACTCGTTTCGTAGTTATAAAAAGAAAAGAAAATGGTGGAATCAGATATTATAGTGGGTTTGAATTAACAAAAAAAAATTAGTAAGATATATTTTAGAACGAAACATATTTATTGTTTTAATTAAACAAATATTTCATTAACACATGGACAAATTATAGAATTTTATTAAATAAAAAAATCTTACATAAATTTATAAAAAAAAATTAATATCATGGAGTTTAGTCATCCTGATCACTTTAAATCCGTCCCACAGTAAGGTAAAAAATCCTGTCAAACAGAAACAAGACTCGGTCAATATGCCATCTCCAATTTTGTGTCCTGTGACTTTGATCGCTCATTCCAATAGGAATATAGGATGTAAGAAATAGATCATTGTAAGGCTAAGATGGATCTATGAGTCAATTAATAGACGTATCTAGTCTCCAATCTGGTGTGAAATATCCACAAACCACAATAGTCAGTCAGTAACAATAAGCAAACGTTCCATTTCCAAAATGGAAGTTCCAGAGGCAGAGTTGCGTGTGAACTGTGAACTGTGAACTGTGAACTAATGAACGGCATTTGATAAATTTTATGGACCTCTCTGCAAACCGCCGACTGGTCTTCAGTTTTCAGCATAAGGCTGCCAATTGCCAAATCAAAAGTCCCAAACCACCATTTTTAACTCACTTCCATTGAAGCATTAAGTTGAAAAAGTTAAGTGCTTCTCTTTAACAAAATAATATATATAACATGCAGGGATTGAAACGACAAAAAGCATCAATATCTCCATAGAATCAAAATAACCGTGAGCGTTCGAGACGCAAACAGATAAAAGGAAAAGGAAAAGGAAGAGAAATCTTCGGAAACCCTAGTTCGGGAAAATTTCCCCAATTGTGAAATCCCCTTCAGATCTCAGCTTATCCGGATCGGATCCGGTTTGGATACATTATCTGAACCATGATTCCATCGGACGACGAGCAGGCTGTTATCGCCTCTCCTCCACGTGGCCGCTCGAGGGACCGCCACGGGCCTTCTTCTCCGACGAGGTCACGGTCGGTCACTGAGACGGTGAATGGCTCCCACAAGTTAGTAATCTCAATAGTTTCTCCAACATCTTTCCTTTTTTGTGTCCATTTCCAGATTCGTAGATTCTTTCTGCTTAATTTAAATTATGTTATTTGGCCTGGAATAACTCGAATTGTCAAATTCTCGCTGGAGTCTGAGATTTTGTTGTGGTTCTTAGCATTAACAATTGCTGGTGAATCGCTGAATCTTTGTTTAATTCAACCTCCAAAAGTTTTGATTTTATTGAAATTGCTTTCTGTGTAAAGCATCAGGAGTGTTTACTACTGTTGAAATTAAGCAATTGTGGTAATTTCCATCTTATGTTTAGGTGCTGCAGCACTAGGTATTTAGTTTCAGATATAAGACCTCAGCAGTATGATATTGCACAGGTTGAGGTTATGTGGCATTATTTATTCTTAATTCTCAAGTTACCTTAATTATGAAACCAACTAACAAAAAGATGACAATAAAAAGACCAAAGGGTGTTCTGGTACCAGACTAGACTAAGATGGTACTGAATTATTAAATTTGAAAGAATGCTTGTAATGACTGATAAGAAAGTTGGCATTGCACATAAAATTCAAATGAAAAGGTATGCTATCAAATTTGCACACATCTAAGTCAATATTAGAAGGATATCCAGGTGAAAAATGGTAAGCTGGTGGGAATTCCATAAATATTCTCTGTGTCTGAATTTTTTTGCCAATTTAGAAGTGAAATTTGTTCTTGATAGGTTTGTGATAGAAGGTTATTCTTTGGCAAAAGGCATGGGAGTTGGCAAGCACATAGCAAGTGACAGTTTTACTGTGGGAGGTTACCAGTGGGCGATTTACTTCTATCCTGACGGTAAAAATCCTGAAGATAATTCAGCCTATGTGTCTGTTTTTATTGCACTGGCCAGTGAAGGAACTGATGTGAGGGCCCTGTTTGAGCTCACACTGGTGGATCAGAGTGGGAAGGGGAAGCACAAGGTACACAGTCACTTTGACAGGTCACTGGAGAGCGGGCCCTACACACTCAAGTATCGCGGCAGCATGTGGTATGAATAAAGTTCTCTTTAAATTGCTTTTTTTGTTGTCTTCCTGTTATCTAGTCTATTATGCTCTTGTTTGAGAATAGAGTTCACCACATTGCACTGTCTTAGATAAATTAAGATAAAACTTGTACAAAACAGTGTTGCAAGAGAGCGGGAAGGACATACGGTCAGAGGAATGGGAAATAAAATGTGCTACACACTTGACAACATACCAATTCAACAGAGAAATTGTTCTCCTAGACAAAATCATTACGAGCACAATAAGAGTTCTCATCTGGATATTATATGGTCACAGTTCTTCATGAACCAATACAGATTTCAAAATTTCTTAATGCAAATCTATAGATGATGCCTTTCTCAAGTAATTATTGAAGATTCTTTTCCATATTCCAACCCAGCCAGATGCCTCCTGTATTTCCTTTCGACCTCTGTTACTTTTTCATAACAAACAAAATTTCAACCGATAAAACCTCAAATCAAGAAATAATAATAATTCCTTTGCTCTCAACCTCAAGATACACACTATAACTAGGGTTGCGAGTCCAAAATCTTTGTTCTTCACCGGATTGCTGGTTCCAATTTACCAGGTTGTTGGCAACCTGCGATTGGGAACATTTGTACTAAATTGTGGTCCGCATTCTTTTGGGCACTTTCAGGTAACCCTGGAACAAATTACCAACCTGCAATTGTATTGTCCGAGTTCTTTCGCAAAGAGCAATGTTTCCATAAGAATCAATTTATAAAAAACAAATCTGTTTAGATATTTGCAACCTCTACCTTAAATTGATCCCCACCCTCACCCTTCTTTTGAAATCTTAAATAAGAAAGTCATGCGCAATTTTATATCATGTGAGTCCGCATGAATCGGTTATAAATTCTTTGATTGAGGAAAAATTATAACCTACAGGTTAATTTTTGTTTTCTTTCTCGACTTTAACCTGGATTTTTTTTTTAATTGCAATTAGCCCCAGCACAGTGACCATTTAGTTTGAGAATACAGCTAATGTAAGGACATATTTGCAATATGGTAAACTATTGGGTACAAATTGGAAGGAAACAGAAGAACTTAGTTGTCTGTGAATCAATTTATAATCCAATTTCTTTATCTAGGGGCTACAAGCGTTTTTTCCGGCGAACTGTACTTGAGGTGTCAGACTTTCTAAAAGACGATTGCCTGAAGATTAATTGTACAGTTGGTGTGGTGGTAAATACCATGGATACATACAGACCCCACTCAATACAGGTTCCAGAACCTGATATCGGATCCCATTTTGGGACCCTTTTGGACAACCAAGACGGTGCCGATGTTGTTTTTAATGTAGGTGGTGAGAGATTTCATGCACATAAGTTGGTCATGGCAGCCCGCTCAATAGTGTTTAGAAATAAGTTTTTTGAGGAGGCAAGTGGAAGTGAAGAAGAGATTGTTATTGATGAAATGGATCCTAAAGTTTTCAAGGTTTGGTCTTTACTATTCAACTTCGTTTTCTTTATTGATTTGCTATTAACCATTTACAATTACACCCATCATTTCAAATATTTGGTAAGGCACCCAACATCTGTCGAGTTATTTACGGACTTTTTTTTTTTGAATAAACACCAGAAAAGCCTACATCTTTGATGTTTTACCTTTTAAAGCTTTTAGTTAACCTTTTGTTTTAGTCAGTATTTTGTACCTGCAAAATTGTATTAGCAAGAGTTCACTCCAGAAATCCGTTGTTGGTTGCTTGCTTCCATGCTAAGATTTAACTCAAGCAAAACTGGCCAAAAAGCACCAGAGGTTACTTATACGTCAGTCGAGGCATCAATAATAAGTTAAATCAAAACTTATACCAGCAGTAGTAATTCTTTAAGTTGTTCTATTTCAATTGGATCATGATGACATCCTCTCAATGTTTTGTTCTCTTTCTCCATCTCACAGGCCTATAATGTATACTCACTTACATGTTGAATTATTTCGTTGACATGGAAATTTTAAACATGTGCAGTTTTTTTTTTTTTTTTCTAATTACCAAAATGGACTGGATAATTGGATATTTGACAACCAATAAATTTGGCAAACATGAATGGAAAAATTATTTATTTTTTAAAAAACAAAAAACTAAAATTATCTGTTCTGTCATTTTGAGAGGCCGCGTATTAAATTATGATACATCTTATATATTAATAATAGAGAATATTTTTGAAGTTTTAACGTTTTGACTTTTTGAGTTGTCAAATTACTTTTATTCCTTAACTGACATGTTATTTATACTCAAAAGCAGAATATCTCTAATGATTTTTTTTCATGAAAAGAAAATACAGCTATATGTTAGCGATCTTGTTGTGTCAGAAAATCTGGCTAATATGTTCATGCATTAATTGACTAGTAAACGGTACAATGATTTAACTCGGGACAGATTGATAAATAATAAAGTTAGTCCAGGTGCTAGGCATAGCACCAATGGACCATTGCTATGACTCAAAAATCTCGATTTTTGGGATTCAAATGGTCAGTCCGAGCCGCTCAATTCAATCTACATATGTCGAAATCATTAATTTTTTATTATTCTTTTGGATATGGAGAGAACCATTGAATTTAAAAATTGTAGACCATCCATCAGGAATGATTTTTTCCATATTGAAAAAACTGTAAAAGATCCTAAGAAATGTACAATTCGGTTCCCTACAAGATTTCAAATATGTAATCAAATTGAGTGGGGTTTGCATCGACCATTTGAATCTCAAAAATCAAGATTTGGAGCCATAGCACCAACCAATCAGTGATATGCATTAGGAGACTAAATAAATATCAATTGTATATTGATAAGTGTATTTTTATTAGAGGTTATAGTAATAAGTAATAACAGTAGATGTAGAATAGTTACTGAATGAGGATTTTTATTATGCATGGCTTTCTCAGGCAATGTTGCATTTCATCTATAAAGATGAACTGGTGGATGAGGATGTATTGGCTGCATCGAGCTCCGAGTCATCTATTTTTGACACCTTAGCTGCAAAGTTACTAGCTGCTTCAGACAAGTACCGGCTGGACCGCCTGAGGCTACTCTGTGAAGCATACCTATGCAAGGGCATCAACATAAATTCAGTTTCAACTACTCTTGCTTTAGCTGATCAGTATAATGCCATGGAGCTCAAGGCTGTTTGTCTCAGATTCGCCGCTGAAAATCTCTCAGGTATTATTTGCATTTTAGATTAAATATGAAATCGGAATACTTAGTGTGCCCTGGAAAGATTGAATTTTCATCTTGTGAATCTGGATAGGATACCTCTTGTTTTGGAGGGAGTGCAGTCAAATTAGTTGTTTTATTAGGAGGAACATGACATCATGACTTTATGTGCAGTTAAAATTTTCTGGTTTTTTTTTTTTTTTTTTTTTTGCAGTTATGCAGAACTTTAAAAATATAAGCAAGTAAATTGATGCAAATGTGCAATATCAGAAACATTTACATGCAATGCATTAACCCTAAAGTTGCTTATAGAATATTCCTTCTTGAAATTCTACCTAGTACAACTCGGGTCCTTGCAGCTTTTGCTATGCATTTATGGTTCCAGATATCTGGTCAGAAATTCCATTTTGTTGTTGGGTTTATTATCTAAATTAAGTAGATCAAGTTTCATAACATGCCAGATGCCCTTGTATATCTGCAGCTGTAATAAGGTCAGATGGATTTGAGTATCTCAAAGAACACTGCCCTTCTCTCCAGTCGGAGCTCCTTAAAACTGTGGCGGGTTGTGAAGAGGAGTGTAGCAGTGGAGGTAAGAGCCAGAGTGTGTGGGCCCAGATGTCGGATGGAGGCGATACTAGTGGACGCAGAGTTAGGCCTCGAATATGAGGGCGCAATCTTTTGATTTTTCTGTTTTAGCCTTCTTGTATAAATAGGTTGATCAGGTCTGTTTGTGTTCAGTAGTGATCCTGTTATCGCTGTTGTATGTCATGGCTCTAGTAACATGATAAAAATGCTGATTTTGGTGATGTGCCATTGATAATGTAATTTCGAAATATTTGAAGATTCTGATCGAACTTTTAAAATTTGACTAAGATAAAGGGCAACATTTTTTACCGGTTGGGTAGAGTAGTTTCTTACATTTAGAAGTCTGGAGAGAGGGGTGTGCAAGTGAAGAAGCTTAATGATGAAAGATACAGAAAACTAAATTTTGATAGCTTCTTGACTGTGTCAAGTCAAGCTGACTCGAACTGACAAAAGATGCCCGCTGATCACATCATACGAAATATGAGTTTATGTTGCAGTTCATGAGTCGTGGTAAAAACCAAACAGCATGGCATCGCACTCTCGGTTCGATTAATCTACAGTTTCATTTGATCTCCCTACAGTTTGATTAATCATAATTAGTGTATTATATCATTGATAATGTATTGAAGAATCCCAAACACGACCTCCATGTAGCAAGGTTTGCTATCCAAACTGATAAATGATCACAAAAAAGATTATATAGAAAATTGAGCACTAGCATGCTCTTGTGAGAATAATGCTGGATGAATAACTTCCTAAATCAGTTTAACTAATAAGAATCCATGTCAAACATCATAGGCCATGCTAAAAACACTCCGTGAGCAATATTGGAGCAATATTCTCCACACTGCCAACTGTGTACAATAATCTATGTTACTTGTTCTCCCAATCCTTCAGCTTCTTGCTTCCTTTTGGTTTAGCAATAGGCGCATTCATGCCACCCATTTTCTCATTGTATTTTGCTCGAAGTGGTCCAGTTGAAGTCCACCTAATGTGCAACGAAAAAAAAAAAAAATCAATTCACCAAATATAATAATATAGCATCGGAGATTCAAATCGTGAATGTACTGTCCATAACATCGTGATGAAACGATAAATATAAAATTAAATACTATACCAGCAAAAGTTAAGGTAGGCATATGAACTAAATGCATATTGCTGCATAGATTCTAAAGAGAGAGAGAGACACTCTATTGCATCTTCTGTAATTCCTTCGAATTAATGGATGTTACTATGTTACTGTCTTGTATATTTTGAAACTTTTCTGTAATATTTTGATTTTTGCATTCCCACGGTTATAATGAATGCAGGTCCTATTTTCATTTTTGTTCAGTATAACCGTGGGAATGCAAAAATCAAAATATTACAGAAAAGTTTCAACTATGCCTAACAAAATAAAAAAAGCCAACTAAATCCACCCACAAAACAAATGCACACACACAGCAAAAAAAAAATATATACGCGTGCACGCTTTCTTTCTTTTTTTCTCTCAAGTTTCCCCTCTTTAGAAGAGCAGCAAGGGAGGGGATAAATTTGGAATCCATATCCTCTGCATTAACGTAACTTTTGAGTTTAAAGCTTTCGACCGTTGGATTACATTCACGATTCAGATTTCGATTCTTTACTTTTCTCCAGTCGCTTGCTTTTTCTCCAGTGCCCTTCTTATTCCTCTTCGCATTTTTCCTCTTCCTTCGTACTCTTTGATGAATTATCAGAACAAAATTTAGATTCCTCTCTTACTCAAAAGGAAATTTATTTGAAAAGAAAAAAAAAGTACGGTTCAAGTGAACACAATGCTGTCTTAAAGGAGTTGTGATTTGATTAATTAATTATTAATTGTCTCCCTTTCTCCTTTGCTTCTCTCTTAATTTTTCTCTCCTCTTATGGTGTCGATTGTCTCTCGTCTCTCATTAATCAGTCCATCTTTGCGTAAGGAGCTTCCAAGGAAAGTCACAAGAGGCTTAAGGTCCTCGTCGCCTTTTTTGTCGTTCTCTCCGACTCCGTTGCCTTCGTGGGTGAAGCACGAGAGGAGAAGCAAGCTCCCACTAGAATAATCGGATCCGGGTTTCAAAGTCCAACTCAACCAGCTCCGATCAAGATCCTTTCCTTCTTTCTCGCTTCTTTCTGTTTTTATATGGTACACTTTGATTTTTCAATCAGAGCAACGGGGTTCACTTGATTCTTATAAAACACAAAAATAACTAATTATATTCCAAATTGAAGGAAAATGAAGAAGAAAAGAGTCAGGGTTCACTTCAATTATGATTTATCGGAGAGGACAAATGAAGAAGAAAGGAGCTAGGATTCTGAAGATTTGTAGAGAAAGCAAATGAAAAAGACGAGCGAAGAGCGAGAAGAAGGATACACCACTGGAGAAAAGAGACTGGAGAAGATTAAAGGGTTGAAATTTGACTGGCAAAGTCTAATTAAATCTGAACCGTAGATGGAATCCAACGATGGAAAGCTTTAAACTCAAAAGTTACGTTAATGCAGAGGATTTGGATTCATAAATTTGGTATAGCCCATTTGGTACTTGTGACATTTCAGCATGGCCAAACAAACTAAATAACAGACACAAATTTTATTTTAAATAAATAAAACAGAGAGAGAAGGGAAAGGGATTTGGATAGGTCACATACGGATTACTCCAATCAGTCGTATCCTCATTAAGCAGATGTGTCCATTTTGTTCTACCGCTCCTTCCAAAGTGCTTGACCTGCATGACCTTTGGCAAAATGGACTTGTCCATTTTATCCTCTCCTGTGGCAGATGAGAAGTCCCTTGTGTAGATCTCATCAGTCCCTGCTGTGGCGGCCCGGTCGTCAGAATCTGACTGGAAGAATGCACCTTTGTGATAATACTTCTGCATAAACTTCCATTTCTGTTTATTCCCCCCTTGGCTAGGCTTCGGATTCCGCCGCTCCCACTCCCGCCTCTCCTCTTCAGTCATATTCCTCAACTTCTCTATCTCCTCTCTCTCCTTCAGCCTCGCTTCTCTGTCTTCCCTATCTCTCTTAATTCTGGCTATCTCTCTCACCTTCCATGCCTCGTACTCTTCAGCCTCATTTATTTCATCATCTGTATCAACATCCTCTTTATTTGCGTCCAATTCCAAATTCTTCTGGATCTCTTCATCCTTCCGGATTTCTTCAACCACCAATTGTTTTGTCTCCACTTTTCTCTCTTGGGCTCTTTTCTTGACCATTTCCTCAAGCCGCCTGTCTTCCTCCTCAAGCCTCTCTCGCTCGGCTATGGTGTCCCTCTGGTTTTTCGGGGTGAACACTGGCTTGAGCATCGCAGGACCCATCAGGTCATCCTCTGAGTCGGTTTCATACTCTGACTCCTCCTCTTCTTCCTCCTCTTCTTCCTCTGCCTCTTCCTCCTCTGGCAGAAGTGCCGCCTCCTCTTGTTCTCTCTGGAGACGTTTTTCCTTGATGCGCCGACGCCTCTCTTCCACTGCTTCCTCGTCCTCTTCCTCTTGCTCAGCATCTAGCTTAGCTGTGTGAAAAAAGAGGAGTCAAGCCTTATTTTAAATGTTTCTTTGCAAATAGCACCTGATATTTTTTTATTACTTACAATGCATGCCATCTTTCATATATGCATAGTGAATAAATATCTGAACTTCGCTACCTATTTTTAAAAATTGATGATTTGTCCCAGCCTCGGAAGTAATTGTCCTAGAGAACCAACATAATAAAGAAATCCAGAAAACTGTATTTAGATGATGATGATGATGCACACTCTAAAGTTGTATTAGGCTATTAGCTAGCCATGAAAATATTGGGTTGGGTTAAAATGAAAAGGTAGGGCTTACTCAGTGTTTGCTCCTTAATTTGTTTACCTTTAGTTGTAAGCAAATATATTATATAATGTCAGGTGCTTACCGAAATATTTTGCAACTAAGCTAACTATCTTGTTAAATTTGAAAAAAAAAATGTAAATAAATAAAATTTATGCAAGAGAATATAATAAGCTCAGTAGCCAATAAAACAACCTCACATGAACATAATTAAGATACAAAGCCCAATTAATCTATTGTCAAATTATAGTATAATACTCATATTTAGCTAAATTTATGAAGCAAAAAAAAAAAAAACAGAGAGAAAAACACCTTCTTCTTCAGCAGTAGAAATAATCTCAGCTTGTCGAATCCGCCTGTGGTCGGCTCTGAGCTCTTCTTTATTCTCCACCCGACTCTCAGCAAGGCGCCTCAGCCGCCTATCGTCCTTGGACAGTGCCGCGTCAGAATCGTCACGGCTTGGAAACGCCCTCTCTAAATTGGCGTCACGCGCCGTACGGAAGTCTGTAAGGTCTTCATCGGCAATACCAGCCCAATCCGGCGCCTTACCAGGCCAATATCGCTTCACCTTGGTCTGACCGATCCTTCCCTTGAGCTTCTCTCGGATTGCTATGGCAGCATCGCTCACGCCGGCGGCGACCGACATGGCTGATTTGCCTTGCTGCCTGGGGGCTTTTTGCTGTTTATCTTAGGGCTAGGGTTTTGATTGGGAAGGAAGGCAAGACGGAGAGAGATTAACGAGCTGTACCGGAGGTAAACTGATCGACGAATCGGATAGGGATAGGGACGGGGGTGTATGAGACGATCGGATTCCGACAGTAGTTTCACAGAGGAAGAGTTGAGAAGGAGAGAGCAGGATTTGGCATAAATCGAAGTTTGTGTTCAATCCGGTAAAATGTAAAACCGCTCTGCCGGTCCAACTGGACCAACCGAAGAGGAACTGAGGAAGGGGAAAAAAACCGATTGTTTTTTATCTGTAACATTTTAGGAAAATAAAATGAAAGGTAGTATTTTTCTCGAAAATCTCAGAAATAATAAGGACGCTGTGATTCATTGGTCCGGCTCATTTTAGAGAAAATTTCATGATCTTACATTTTTTTAAAATAGTTAATTTTTTATTAAAATATCATAATAATCAATATTCTCATAAAAATTAACATTCTTTCTTTTTATTATCTTTACTTATTTAATTTTTTATCTGATTATTTCAAAAAAAAATAGTTTAGGCAGAGATCAAGCCATCCAATTATTTAATATTCTCTTGCTCTTGTGATTTCTTTATTTAAGTTTCAAACTCACGATCTTACATATAGAGAACTTTGTCTTTATCAATATTTTAAAAACTAATTTTAGTTATTTTTAAATTGAATGGGCAAAAATACCCATTATTATATACAGGTGTCCCTTGTTTTTTTAATTAAAGAACAAAAACTTAACCGTAAAATGTTTTCCCGAATTTTTTATTAATAGAAATAAAATAAAAGAAATATCGAAAAACGGGGTTACTTTTGAATATTTGCGAAAAGTAGGTAGATCGGGTTGTCACAACCCATCCCACCGGACGGGTCTAATTAACCCGTCTCGATTACTCCCTCCTTAATCAAATTCGCTTAATCAAATTTGCGAAAAAAAAAAAAAAAAACCCGGACGAGTTTACAGGAGACATCCTGAATTAAAAAAAAAAAAAAAAAAAAAAACCGGACAGGTTTACAGGACCCGTCCAGAACTTAAAAAAAAACAAAAGAAATATGCAAAGTAAATATCTTGAGTTAGAGAAAATACTTTTCTATTTATGAAAATCAATAATTTATGTTTATGCAGATGGTAAAGGGGCTGGAAGAGACCCTTGTAGGAGCTTGTCTAAGTCGTGCCTTGAGCTTTGTTTGTAAGAAAAGTGACCTTAACTCACCTAAGGTAACCATAAACTTTTATTTTACCATCTACATCATGCCAAATACTTATCAATGTACTCGCCTCTTTTTCATTATTAAATTCTGAACTTCAAAAACAGGTATTGGGATACCCAAGTAAGTCCATTGGCCTCTTCATCAAGAGATCAATAATATTCAGATCGGACTCTAATGGAGAAGATTTAGAAGGTAATGCTGGTGCTGGGCTCTACGACAGGTAAATCAGCGGATTTTTTTTATACAGTAAAAAAGTGAGGAATTCAAACAAGAGGTTCCAGTTCAAATTAGTCTCTATGGTAACTTCTGCTGGGCTCTACGACAGGTAAATCTGCGGTTTTTTTTTTTTTTTGGGACGGATCCTGTAAACACGTCCGTTTTTTTTTTTTTTTTTTTTTTTTAATTCGGGATGGGTCCTGTAAACCCGTCCGGATTTTTTTTTTCACGAATTTGATTAAGGAGGAAGTAACCGGGACGGGTTAATTAGACCCGTCCGGTGGGACGGGTTAACACAACCCATCCTACCTATTTTTCGAAAAGACTCAACAGTACTCTCGAATTTCGATATTTTATTTATTTTATTTCTATTAATAAAAAATTCGGCGTGTAGTTGTGTCCCTTGTCGACTACTTTCTCCCCGCATCCTCACTCGAGTTTATTTTATTCAACCCAATTCAGAAGGTCGCTGGATAGATTAGTATTTAGTAGTTTCAAACTTTCAATCATGCATGCGTCATTTAGTATGCAAAATAAAAGAAATAATGTGATCAGATCAACAGAGCAAGAACATTATTATATGAAATTCGTCTTAACTGCTGGTTCACAACGAATTATATATATATACATCAGTAATTAGCTGTGCTAGCTGAGACCTCTCGCGGTATACATTTTTAATCAAGGAAATAAAAAAGTGTTATAAATAGGAATGGACTTAATTTCTGGTTTGATACCACATGTCGCTCGATAAATTGGTACAGTTGTGCCTTTCTTTGGAGTTTGGAATGATCTGTTCCGCCGATGGTAGCAACTTTCAATGTATTTTCATACAGGGTATAACAATTTACTTTCTTGGCCGAAGAGAGCGGGTGCAGGGAGAAACAAGGGACAAGGGACACAAGGGGAAGTATTTGCGGTTCAACATTTGCTCTGTAATAGGAAACAAGGATCCATTTAAAACGGAGGGTTTTTTTTATCCGTTCAATCGGAAAAATAACTAAATAAAAGAGAATAAAAAAGTAATTTTTTGTAGGTATATTGAATATATATAGTGTTTAAATGTTAAATTTTCTTAGCCACAGAGAGTGGGGGTGAGGGAGTAACAAGGGATAAAGGACACAAGGGACACTTCCATTTAAAATAAAGGATATTTTTGTCCAGTCAATTGTAAAAATAACTAATAAAAATGTTAAATAAATAAAAGGGGTTAGAAAAAAAATATATTAACTTTTTGTGAGGATTTTAGATACTAAGACGTTTTAATGAGGAAGTTAGCTATTTTAAAATTTTGTATGGGCATGCTAGAAATTTTTTCTTTTTTGTAACCTCAGATATTAATGTTCATAGCATCCCTCTCAAGTCTCAACGCTATTGTTCACAACGTCCAGCTCAAGTTTCTTTTTGTTGTAAACATGTCAGCCGGTAGAAAATTAAAAGAATAAAGCTAAAAAAAAAAAAATTAAATTAGAAAATTATATTATTGACCCATTATTGCCGTTGGAGTAGCGTACAAACAGTTTTTTGAGTACCTATCAGCTATAAAATCTAAATAGATTATACGAACAATGTCTATTGTATTTGAGGAAATGCAAAGTGCAATACGATAGGATCAAATGCCCTTGCTTCTTTGATCTACTATACAACTCTATTTTTTAACACAAACAAATATAAAGAATCAACTTATTACAACTCTAATTTTTAGCACATCACGACATCACATTTATCATTACTTTAATATTTAAATTTTTAGAAAACAAATTTGAACCGCTCATTTTGTCTTATGTTGCTAGTATCTATCCAACCAAAATTAATTGCAATTGTAGGTCCAGCCAGTCTGGTTCAAGCTACACTAGGTTCAGATCCCCTAGGATTCAAATAGACTGGTAACCACTGTTTAGAAATGAACTTAAAACGGATCCTACAACGGCAATTATGTGTAACGAGAACTATTTGCAACTGTATTGTCATTTACTTCTATTGGAACTCCGTAAATTATTCGACCGTGCCCGGCAAATGGAACAAAAAACCCCAACCTGTACATTCCCCTGTATGAAATATGAATATGTAACAATAAATAAATATAGACACGGTAGAAAAATTATCCGATTTTAAGTTATCTGTCTGCACGTAGCAAGTATAACCTAATAATCCTACCATAGTACCAGGAAAGCCACTTTAGCCAAAGAAAAAAAAACAAATGAAAGAACAAGCAGAACAAAGAAAAACAAACATGGAGAAACAAAACCAGAAAAATGGTCTAAGAAAGCATAAAGCCAATTGGAGAATAAGCCACCTAAACATTCATCTAGCCCATTTAAATTAAGTAAGATTCAATATGACATGCACAGAGACCGAATGAAAGCTTGCACCAACAGCACAGAATCCAAATATATCTCAAGTTGATATCACTGCAACAAAGAAAAAGGAAAAAAAAATAGCAAAAAAAATATTAAAATGGTGTTCAGGTTCTTTTTTACCTTATTCTGGTATTTCCCAGCAATAATGATTGTAATACATGGGTGAAGTTTTTTTTTCAGATTTAGGCTCCAAAAGGTGGAAAATGTCACTATATGAGTTTTCTAACAGCCAACACAGCAACCATTATGATATATCAAGGGGCCTCATGTTTTGTTTTCCAGAAGAAGCCAAGTCTGTATGTTTAAAATAACCTGTAATGTCATTCAACCGAATGTAGCGACGAGGAATTCTTTGTAGATGCTCATGAACTTTGCCACAAATGCTGCCAAGTAGTTTTTCAATAGAGCATTAGAAATTAAAATATGGTTCATAAAATATTCTTTTTTGCAAAGAAAATAAGTAGTTAAAGAAACATTGTGGACTTGCCCAGTTATCATAGAACACATGGCATCATTATGCAATTATTTGCAAAAGTTCCCAAAGAAATGGGCATAAAATTTACTAATCTTGATGCCAATAAACAGAGTTGTCGAATCGAACACCAAAGTAGCTTTGTCAAGTACACCAAGTTGCTGGCCTATTCTATGGTATAAGTTCGCCACAAATCCACATTTAAACAGGGAAGCATGGAAATGCTTGACATGCTTTATGAAAACTAAACTACCAGTGGATTTTGCCAAGCTTGCATCCATTACCCAAAAATAATTTCACATTGTGACCGAAGTAAACAAAAATAGCATCACAAAGTCTTTCTTCTTGGAGTTAGCATAAATATATAGTACCTTCCAAGTGAAATATGGCTTTGGAACCAAGTCGCATCTTATGTTCCTGATATTTAAATAAAAACAGCAAAAACAATTTACAAGATAAGTTAAATCAAAAGAAAAGAAGACTGATATTATGAATTAAAAATTTAACAAAAATGGATTCAATTATAAATATCAGCATAATCACATCTGAATTTTTTTTTTATCAGGGTGCAAGCAAAGTGAACACAAAGCCCTTATTTTTTAACATTTGACTGTATGACCTGAGAACACTTCTTTGGTTTTGGAGGTGAGTTTTCAAGGGGTAATTAATGGTCCGCAAAGTGGAAAAAATGCACTTGGAACAAAACACTTCGGGCTTTGGGGACTGGTCTCTCAGTTTAGCAAAGCTAAGCAATTTGAAGGAAAACTGCATTACTCCAGAAAGACGTAGAGACAAATTATGGATGCCCTTTATCCTCAAAATTAACTTGGTCATAAGCCAGAAGAACGGAAAATTATGTTAATCTTAAACTTCAGGCAGACTAATATGCAGGGAGCGGGACAATAGACTGAAAATTCAAATTCACTCACGTAATGAGCAGCCCAGTGACAAACTTCATGCTTCAACTCGGAGTCCAACTTCTTCAACAGCTCACACAACAATTTCTGCAAATAATGAAATGAAGCCTCACTGCAAAATGTTATAAAGCAAGAAATTTCATAGTAGAACACTTACCATTCTGGTCAGATCATGTACTAGCACAGACCATGTAGTATTTGATTCACAAAAGCTGATACCTATTAGAACCTATTAGTTTCATTTTCATTGATTCTTTTATTGTCTGTATGATTGAATATAGTTTGAAGCTTTATGAAAAATTGCAAATTAAACCAAGTAGGAATTACATACCTTCAATATTACAACAGGAGGAATACAGTTTACAAGCAAGTCATACAGCTTTTGACGGACCTCATATAGCCTGACATGGCATGGGCAACATGTTAACAAAAAGAACCTCGATCTAGTCTAAAGGAATCTAGAATCAAACTACTATGCTATATGGGAAATAAAAAATCAGTTCAGTAGATCAGAAGAGTTCGACTTCAGCTGTATATTTGGATTACAAATCACACCATAGTGCTTTTTTGCATTTGCAAGAAACATCTAACATCTCTCATTTTGCAAAACCTAACATCTTTCAAGTTATTTGCAAATAACACCAGACAGCTAGACAAGGTTATACCAAGAAAGAATTGAGTAAATTAACCCTGAGTTTTTCATATTAGCTCTAGTATCCACAATAACTAACCCATCTGAACTCAGAGCTTAAACCACAAGATCTCAGAATATGCAAGGGTGAATTTATCAACATATGGAGGAATAAGTTCTCTTACGCCCACTAAATGGTCAAGTGTTAAATGCATAATCACAAAAGAAATTGATCTTAATGCTGGATACTATAATTTTTGGATCTAAAGAAAAGTCAGAAGTCATCTGCAACAAAATTTGGGCTCAATTTACAATTGAGGACAAAATGGTTACTGTAGTAAAATAAGTAAAAATTAAAGGTTAACATGTACTTTTTGGGACTTTGCTCCTTCAGAATATCTGACACAATATTTGACACGTGTTGCTCCCAATCAAGGGGTGGAATCACTTGATTTTCTGCAAATGGATACCTACAACCAAGATAAGTAATATGCTTAATTAATCCATATTATTGACCCGATAAACTCTTTAAACCTCAATTATGCAATCAGGTCTGAATAGTTACCCTTGATGTGATATTAAACTCCACACCAAGAAAATAATGAAGGCAAATTAGAACAGCCCCAGAAAGTTGTCAAACTGGCGATTTCTACTTGATCTAATGTGTCAGATAATGGACATTTTTAGGGAAAAAGTTTGTGCATGGAAAACAACATATGAATTAGACAACTCAAATTGAAAATTTATAGGTAGGACAAAGTTTGAAGCTCCATCCACTTGTTAATAAATGCCCCAGTCTAAATTTGAAACTCTGACAGTAATTCTAAAACTCAGATCCGAGTCTCTAACAATTGCCAGTGGCCAGGGTTTGTAAGTGTGGCAGTGAATTAAGAATCACGGACGGAATTTCAAGGTCCAGTCCTTTGAGTTTTTCTAAATTTTCAAAATTGAATACAGCATCTGTTAATTTGGTGTTGTGTTTTCAAACACAATTATATTCCATTACTAGTATGGTGTAATATGAAAGTATACTAGCACTTTGATTTTCACCCTCTCATGTGCAATTAACCCTCCAACTTAGCATTCATTAACCTCAATCCTGAAAGAAGATTCCATTATTTTCCTCTTAACTGTGGCATTAAACACCAAAGTCAAAACGAAAAAAATACAGAAATAACAGAAAAGGCAAGTGCTTTATCTCAAAAAGCTAATGTTGCCAAAAAAAAAAGTGGAACATTGAAGACAGGTGAGTTAACACTTGAACGTTAATGAAGATCTTACTCTTTCACACGGCAGGTCTCAAAAAATAAAATTGCTCTCCTCAAATTCCTGTTTGATTGTGCTGCTATACGATTTGCAAATACTGGTGGAAGGGTAAGGCTCTCCTTCTTTGCAATAAGCTCTAGAACTTTAACAATCTGTGCAACCAAAAAGGAAAAAAAAATAGAGGTAGCTACTAGAGCAGATGCATTTGAATGTATCAGGTGAACAGCAATGCTATAAACAAGAATATTTGCAATATGTGAAAATATTACATCATATTTACAAAAAGAACCAACTATTTTCTCATTTTTGCAACAAAAAATTAACATATTTCAAAATTATTTGCAACTAAAAACATTGACAATATTGTTTCCACTTCTTTATTCTTCTTTCTCCTAAGATCAAGTTGGCTAAGACAAGCCAACCAGATTTATTTTTTAGCACATTCTGTTCAGCAATCCCAATTAGCAAAATCTCCGAGGACAGTGTGTCACTTGAAATTAAAATAATATCCCGGCATTATAATTTAAATATCCATTGTAATTCTGTTTGCAACCCAAAAGAACAATAGAATGAGATAATCAACGAGGCCGTTTGAGAATAACACAAAACATATTAGTAAACTACCAAATAACACTTAAAAAGTTTCATCATACCCAAACTCGGTTTGGACAGCGGACAAAAAAAATTCTGTCAACATTGACAATTTACACCTTCAACTAATAGGCAACTATATTTTCTAAATTATTGCATGAACTGAATTCAATAAAAATATACATATAAAATTTAGTATCAAAAGAGATAATGAACTTACAGTTTTGATTTTAAGGTAGAGAGAACCAATATTTACTAAATTCCATGAGACTTTGATTTAGAAAAATTTACATGCAATTCGATCATTTTTCAGTTGAGTTGAGCCTTTAGAAGCTGCATATTTTCAACACTTAACCACAGAAATATGATCAGAATGAAAAGAGATACCTCTTCTTGTGTGGGCGCATTAACACGGATATTAAGGCAGCGAGACCTGACAGCCTCAGTAACCTTAGAAGAACTGTTACAGCACAAAATGAGCCTACAAGATGAGCTGTACTTCTCCATGGTTCTTCTGAGGGAGTGTTGCGCCTCTCTTGACAACTTGTCTACTTCATTCAGCACTAAAACTGTATTTGTGCAGAACAATGAGCTTCTTCTTTTTTGTCTTTTTACTCCGAAGTACCTCATTTACATGATTGATTACGTGGCATATTTCCTCCCTCTCAAAACTTGTCTAAATTGTATTTGTGCAAAACAATGAGCTTATTTTTTGGTGTCTTTTTACTCCAAAGTACCTCATTTACATGATTGATTCAATGGCTTTTTATCTCCCTCTCTGGTTTTGTATTGCAATTGTCATCACAGTGCTGCAGGATTTATACTGCCTTAAATAGGCCCGGTACCAGGAGCAAGGCACCACCACGGGCTGCACAATTGGTCTTAGCCATTAATGGGACACATACCAGAGAATTATAAAGGGCATTGCCACAAAATAATAAATAAATAAGAATCAATATTTTAACTTGTTTCGAAAACGCAAGGTTTCACATTTTTGCAATTGTCTCAATATTTCAAGATATCAACAAATACTAGGTTGTGTTCAGAAAAGCATAGAACTAAATTCTGATGTTTTGCTTACAAATCTAAGGTTAAAAATAAACAAAAATAAAGTCCAAGTAGTTCAAATGTTGTAATTTTCAGTATATGCAAAACTAAGATAATCTAATCTCTTTGTGCTTCACTTACAACAGTTGATGTCATTTGCAAAAACACTAAAAGAATCTGGTGTCAATTGCAAATACAAAAGACGCATGATATCTCAAAATATTGGGAGATGGTTGTGATTGAGAAGTATGACGGAAGCTGCAAATAAAATAAAATATTGGATCTCTCCTTTCGAGGAAAAGCCCTTCACAGCATACCATTATGTGTCCCAGTATCTGATAAGACCAAGTGCAACCCGCCAAAAGCCCTTTATAATGCATTCATATATGCAAGTTGCAAGTACAGTAAACTAATGGGTGAAATATGTTACGGCCCTTTGATCAACTGCAACTGAATCCCATATTTCATACCCGCTTGAATTCTCTCACAGTACATAAGTTCTATAAGTAAAAGAGAAAGTAATAGCATAGGTACCTTTAAACCCCCTTTTTCCTTTAGTGTCTATGGACCTGTTCTTTGCCATTTCTTTAATTATTTCTTGAACAACATATCTATCTTGAAATCCGGCATCACTTGGGTTCATTTCCACATGATGGGCACTTGAGAGCATAGTTAGCTCAAGCTCAATTGTTCTTGAACCAGCCTGCAAACCAGATGCAATTTATTGCAGGCTTGCAAATGTCAAGATAGCAATAGGCATGTGTAATTGTTCTTCTTCTTCAAAGCCTTTATTCCCAAACAAGTTGGGGTAGGCTAGAAATGAAACCCAACCGGAATCAGCAACACAGGGACTTCCCAGGAGGTCACCCATCCTAGTACTACTCCTGCTCAATTTGTCGGGGTTTCCCCTCAAGAGTATAGAAAGGTACCAGAGGTGGATTGGCATGGAAATCATGCAGTCAATCCCCCCCCCCCCTCTTTTTTCAAAATTTACTGAATTGTATAGATGTTTTTATTGTAATTTCAGAAAATTATGCTATTTACATCTAATTTGACTCCCAATGGTTTATGCTAAAGTTCTCCATTTTGACCCCGTACTTGTAAAATGATAGGTAGTTATAATCAGTAGCCATACAATCCTCGGAAAATACAATGTTTTCTGGAATGAATTTTCTGCATTGTCCAAATGCTCAGATAGAACATAGCAGTTTTCGAAATGCTACTTGTGATAAGAAAAAAAACAGCAGGAAGAACGAAGGAAACACGAGTACTTACATCAACCTTCCACATCTTGTTTTCCAACTTCACCTGCAATAGTATTAATAATTAAATAAAAAAAGGGCTCCGGATTAACATAAAAGATAATAATGCCGTAAGAAGCAACCAAACTTCAGTCATCCTCCTATTGTAAATGCAGAGAGGGAAGAAAGGACTTCGAACACTGCAACAAGATGAGCATGGTATGCATAAAGCTTATTTTCACGGGTCTACGTTATAATTGCCTAAGCAGTTATTCAAGTCCCCAATTGGAATATTCTAAAGCTATGTTCATAGAAAAAGCTACTAGGTGGTCATATTCACACAAAAAAAAAACTATTTAAGTAGGGTTACTAATCCTAACCCTCAAGCTAGATATTTAACCCAAACAGTTACTAGCTAGGCAAACTCCGTTAAATCACTGAAACTACAGCCGCATTTCGTAAAATTCCTTACAAATAAACAAAATAAGGACAAAGACCTTCTCAGCAGCTGAGCCGAACATTTCTTTGATTAGAGCCATGATTAGGGTTTTCTTGCCAGAGCCAGACGGTCCATAGAAGAGAAGATGCGGGCAATCCTGCTCCGTCACCTGAAAATTCACAGGAAATGTAAATATAAGCCGGGACAGGATCGCAAAAACCCTAGGTCAGGGTTTTAAGAAAAACGGCAAAAGAAGCTGAGCCAGAGTGAGAACCAGCTTTTTGAGGTTATTGGCAATTTCTTCGTGCACTGTTATCTTCTCTAGGGTTTTTGGCCTGTACTTGTCTACCCACAACATCTTGACGAGAGGCGGGAGACTGTGGCGGGAGTGCCGCCCAAAGAAAGAGAATTTTGTAAAGAGGAGCAGAGGAGGGACGAATTTGCGAAATAGCCCTCTTAAAAATCATAATACCAAAGAAATTTCCGGAGTCATATCATACGCTACTACCCGTCTTTTGGAGTGCGTATCGTCTGAGATATCTCATATTTTATGTGACCGACGTGTCCGGTGCCTATTCGGGCATACCACAGGGGCCAGTATTATTTGAGCTTTGAGATTCGTCAGAACGTATTTGAACGGTTTAGATTTTCCGAAAAGTCACGCAAAATATGAGATATCTCAGAGGATGTGAATTCAGTCTTTTGACGGACCTCTCTTCTAAATTCCAATATTTTCAGGATTGCTATTTCAAGCCCATGAATTCTACTCAGTTGAGTGATGAGGGAATTCTATTATTTTCAATCCAATTTTGTCTCTTATTAAGTACCATCTTATTTTACTTCTAATTAATTCTTGTTATCAGTTATGAAAGGAAAATTCATGCATACAAAAGTTTTTTGTATAAATAATCCCTGCCACTATTTCCTGCCTAACAAAGTTGCTTGTTATGTATAATATAACAATCAATTATGAAATGAAAATTCATGCCTACAAGAGTTTTTTATTTAAATAATTCCTGCTATTAATTCCTACCTAATAAAGTTGCTTGTTACATATAGTATTGTTATCAAAAACAGACCGAACTGAACGGTTCGACCAGAATAAACTGGAACTGGAGGGCAGTCCGATTTGGTTCACTTCACTGGGAAGACTGTATATGTCCTAAAACCGTTTAAAATTGAGTTAATTGACCGGTTTTTGTGAAAACCGACACCGCTTAGTTAAAAAAATATATTATTTTGTCAATATTATTTTGAATTTGTTCCCTTCTTCTCTTCATCATCTCTCTTCGCTTATCATATTCTTTCAAATTGGTTCTCTTCTTTTCTCTCATGAAATTCGAAATTAACCACGACATACTAACAATCAAAGACATTAATGAAATAATAATCCAAAAAAAAAAAGGACATTAATGAAATTGTGACAAAGTTTGATGTTTAGAATCTCGAAGAGCATTTCCACATGCACGTGCAATAACTCGACGCATCCAAGCAAAACAACTATTTTTTTTGAATTCAGGCAGTGGCTGCCAGAGTTAATATTAAGCAAATGAAAACAGGGTACATCAGGAAGTATACAACTTGGCATCGCAATGCCTCTCACCAAAAAAAACCAAAATACCCTGCTCCTACGCCAAGCACATAAACAGACAGACCAGAGATGCGTGCTGCACCTCTCTTTAATTTTCAAATGCCACCCCGACCACAGTGCTTCTCCCACAGGGTGGCCTCATGCACTATCCAGCTTGCTACTAAGTCGACCTCACTTCTTTTGTTCTCAAAAATGCACAAGTTTCGCTGTTTCCAAATGAACCAACATACACAAGAGAAAAGGACTGGCCACTTCCTAGAAGCCCGGGACGATCGTGTTAGGTTCTCAGAAGCCCTCCAAGTCTCTTGTACCGAATCCCTCACTTGCACCAGGTTAATGCCAGTCAAGGAAGAGACCTTGTGCCAAATTCTTCTAGCATAACAGCATGTGAAAATTAAATGAACCGCCGTCTCCAGGTTGTTTGCATCACACATTACACAAAGGGAGTCGCAGTGGAAGTGTCTTCTGAGCATTACATCCCTTGTTAGAATCTTACTCTTCAAAAGTAGATGACAGAAAATTCTAACAGTGGGAGGAATGTTGTAGCTCCAAGTCTGTTGGAATTGCCAACTAATCTTTCCTGCGGCCATCATGACAGTGTATACCGACTTCGCACTGTAGGATCTTGAGGAGGACCATCTCCATTGGATTGCATCACCGGCTTCACTGAAATCTATTTCTAGCTCCAGATTGAACCTATCTGCAGCCTCCCTTAGTGACATAGCAGCTTGTGGCAATCGGGTACCCTGCTGAGCCAAGGTTTCTCCGTTCCAGTTGTCAAACCAGAATGAGATGCATGTCCCATCCCCGATTACCCATGCAGACGACCAGTTGAACCAGTGCTTTACTCCCAGTAGCTGGGACCAGAAAAAAGAACCCGTTTTTGCCCAGATTCTAGGCCCCTCATGATATGCCCCCTGCCATCTAATTCTAATGATGGAAGATGTCCAGAGAGACCCCTCATGCCCGTAGGCCTTCCACCACCATCTCAAGATAAGGGAGACATTTCTAATGTACAGATCCGGGACACCCATTCCACCCCACTCCTTTGTCAAACAGACTTGCTGCCAATTGCACAGGGAGATGCCATTGACCGGCCTAGTGGAGCTTCCCCATAGGAATGCTCTTCTCGCCTTGTCAATTCTTCTAATCACCCATTTAGGTAAGAGGAAGCAATGCATATGATAAATGGGAAGAGAAGAGAGAACTAATAAGTGGTGAGTTTGCCTTCGTAAATACATATAATTTATACTTATTGATAAAAATGCTTTCAAGGTGTTTGATTAATTGTTCGAGTCAAACAAAATTCTTCTTTTGTATGGGATTATACAAGTACACAAGCATGTTTTATGGAATAATGGGGGTTTGAAGTGGTTGTCGTGCTTGTATTTTGATAATCTGATAATGGATAGTGGTGACCTGAGTTTAATGGTTCTTATTGAAATGAGTCAGAAAGAATTTTTAAAGTCAGTATTGATGAATTTCTTGATGTACATGTCTATTTCTCCTTGATTCTTAATGAGTTTAAACCCAACTGTAGTTGTCCTTATCTTCTTCTCTCTTTTTTTTCTCCTTTGCTTACTTTTCCGGTTCGAGTTGTGTAACCATGTAAAGAGAATTTGCAGATCAAATACAATTAAAAATTCACTCTATCAATACTATTTTGTCTCTGTTTAAGAACTGATGCTTTCAGTTAAGACTTTCAGATTATAAATTATGATTGTTTTAAAAAAACTAGCAGTTGAACAACCATGTGCCATTAATCCGAAGCTTTACTGGGTCGATGACCCGATCCGATTCAGATGGCATTGATATATAGAGTAGAATAAGAAACAAAATTATACGTGTACAACTCCAAGTTGATTAAAATCTAGAACAGTTAGAAATAAACTTTCTAAATAATTAACTGAGATAATTAATTCATTGAGAATAGTAAAAAAAAAAAAGAAGTAGAACAAATTTCTTCCCTCTTTGATCCAATGAAAATTATTTGGATTAAAAAAGATGGTCAAATTGTTAGAGCATCTACATCCCTGAAACTCTTGGAGTTTCTAATCTAATGTGGCAGTTTCTAAACCAGTTTCAGGGATGCAGATGAGTTTCTTATTTAGCAACTTTGCTTCAAAGTTTTTTAATAAGAAACCGTTTATAAACTCTGACGTGGCCAAATAATTCGCTGAAATTATTCTCTCTTGTAATTTATTTGCTGATGTAGCAATTAAGAAACTCTAATTTTAGTTTCAGGAATGTGGGGGTTTAGAAACTTTCAGAGACAAAATTTTTAAAAATTAGTTAACAGTTATTTAGAAACTCCAAAAATTTCACAGATGTAGATGCTCTTAGTTCCAATATGTGCAATTAAAATTTGAAAAAAAAAAAAACAACTTTCGTTGTTAAGTATTTGAGAATTTCTGTAAGACCTTGGCATAAGCACTCTCACTGGTGCCTATTTGGTGAATATATGTGACGACATATAGTCAGACTTGGGCTTATCTCGATTTTCAGGTTGCAATTCAAAGAAATTCTAATTTCTTTGTTGGATTTAACTTTAAAATATATCAAAATGACTTTAAATAAATAAAAAAATCGAAACCGATCCAATTATGTATTTTTATCCAGACTTGTAAATTTTCAATATAACTTGGTATAAAATATAGCCATTAAAAAACTATAAAAAATAAATGCATTAAATGTCAGTGAATTTGCATACTAAATTTGGATAATTTTTCTGTACTACGAGAAGGCATTGCATAGCTGGGTTGATAAGGATTCAGTGAAATGTTCAATAAATTAGTGTTGTAGATAATGGTTCGTGCTTGGTGGAGGAAGGAACACCGTTAATATCGTTGTGCAACTAATTAATTAGATTTTACGATAATTTGATGTCCATATTAATGCATAGGTGAATACTCGTAGTTTGATCGAAAATAAATTTACGTACTAGATAGTTAAGAATATAATACATATCTTCTGTACAAGGACAAAACAAAATTAGATGTATAATTTACAAGCTTTCAGGCGCGTTAAGGAAACAGGAGTGTATATACGTAATTTTTAGTTCTCTGACCAAACAGGAGCGTCTCTTCTGGATTTTGAAATTAAGTAGAAAAATAGAGATCTAGTTCTCTTCAGTGCCTTTCTGAAACCAAAAAGTTAAAAATCCTATTCAATGCAGTAAAAAAGGAATTAACGGACCCTTGTTCTCTGTCTCCCAAGAATAAAAAAAAAAGTATTTTTTATCATATGGTGGGTCTTAGCACAGTTAAGTTTAGTTTTTTTTTTTTATCCAAAGTAGGTCTGTTAGGGTTCAAGTTTCTACACAATAAGAAAAATTCAAAGCTGATGGCACCAAAAAAAAAAAAACCAAACAAACATAGCACCTTTTTTTTTTATTGATCCAGGTGACCAGGCATCCAGCAATTGACTCGTATATTTAATTTATTAATTTGTGCAAATTGGCCCAGCTCATATTAATTCGGTCATTATTTTTTATTAAACTTTTGTATTTTAGTTTTTGCTTTTGTCTCAAAAAAATTAGTATATGCATAAGAATTATGTTATTTTTTATTATGTTGATTGTTTTTTTATATAGTATATAATCAATTAATGAGTTTGAATTCGATAAACTATTTGACTTTGAATTTTGCTCTTTCCTGACAGAAATATTGCATCTGTCATTGCAAACAGTGGATTTGTAAAAACCATCAATTAATAACAAATTATTGCTCTTTATATTATACTTTTTCGAGCATTTACATTGCACGATAATCAATCAATCTTAAAATATAAAAATAATCATCTAGATATCTGAGAAAGAAACTACACTTTACAAAAAAAAAAACTTTAAATATTCATAAAATTGAAAGTTGGAACTCTTAAAGCCTATTATCCAATTAGAGAGATTCAAATATAATAAAATAGCCTTTCACAGTCAACATTTACGGGAGCGTTTATAGTGCAAAAAAATCACTCGACTTAAAATAAAAAGCACAGGATGATAGGAGCTTCAAAAACACTGATACTAAATGAAAGTTCGTGGAGTGTACTTTTTATATAGACTAGGATTATCGGATCAAGTTAATTTGAATGAAAAAATTGATTCAGAAAACTATACCATGCAATTGGTCGGAATAACGGTTTGACATCTAACTAGTTAATATTGACGTCAGATTAATTGATCAGTTTGCATCTATATTTATAAACACATTACTAGTATCGTGCTCTTACAATGTACATAAATACATTATAAAATAACAAAAAAAAATTCATAGAAAATGATATAATTTCATAAAATAATAAAACAATAAAAATAATAATAATAATTCAACAATACCTATGAATGATATTAAAATAAATTAGAACATGGATATATTATAAGAGAACAAATATGTCAAAAATTAGTATTCCATAGGGCATGTTCGGCAGGCCTTAAGCATGGCCGGCCCTGGTGCTGGGCAGCCAGGGTGACTGCTCCGGGCCCCAAGATTCAAGGCGCCCCAAAAAAATGTTTGTATATATATAAAAAAATAATTTGTATATATTAAAAATAAATAAAATATTAAGATCCAAATTTTGTATATGTAAAAGGCTCAAATTTTTTTATAAATAAGTATGATCGGCATATCAATAAAAAATTAGACCGACTAATCGCTTTCATAAGTACTTCAATACCATATGCTTATAAGTCGTTTTAGCGTTTTAAAAGTCTACATAGTCAATCCAAACTGTTCAACATGATATCCATATTAAAACGTGATTGAAGATCAAATTTTACATTTTCTTTACTATTTTTTAAGGTAGGTAGAAAATCATTTGTTTATGGTTCAAAATCTTCTGAATTAATTGATTTTCTACCTATCTTAAAAAATAGTAAAAAAATTCTAAAAAATGTAAAATTTGGTCTCCAAGTACGTTTTAATATGGATATCATATTGAATGGTTTGGATCGACTATTTAGACTTTGAAAATGCAAAAATGATTTAATAGGCATATGGTGTTGAAGCACTTATGGAAATTTATTAACCGGTCTCATAAAAAAAATTGTATATATAAATGATCCAAAATTTTCTCCCGCACCGGACCCCAAA
This sequence comes from Carex rostrata, assembly GCF_964058835.1. Classification (NCBI taxonomy): domain Eukaryota; kingdom Viridiplantae; phylum Streptophyta; class Magnoliopsida; order Poales; family Cyperaceae; genus Carex; species Carex rostrata. Next base: position 8,200,635 of record NC_135925.1, read on the forward strand.
ATCTTCAAGACCGGCCCTGACCTTAAGGAGGAATGATGGATTAAGAATTTAACTATTCTAAGGAGAACTTGTTCGGTTAGATAGAAAGATTAAGAATGAAAATTTAATATGGGTAAAATATGTGTTGAAGTATGTAATTAATGATCTAAATACCCCTTGTACTTTTTTGTGATTTAATGTTATTATCCTCTCCAACAGAGTTATTACAGCTAACTATAAAAATTAAACTTACCAAAAGTTATTGATTAACTAAATTAGGGAAAACAATTAGTATTTTATTTTGAAGATCAGGACGATAGTGGTCAACAAATGTATTTTATTATAGTTAAAAATGAATTTTAACAAGAGACTTTGATATTCTTCAGAGATTTTTGACAAAATTCATTATGACAAGCGAAAATCAAATCACGCCAGTTGCGAAATTTTTCTTTTCATCAAGTCATCTTCATTCCTCTCTCCCCTGTTCATGGCCGACATTCATTCCTATGCAAAGAAAAATATAGAGAAAAGGAAAAGCCAGTGCTAGATGCGACAAAAGTTCTTTCTTACGGAAGATTCTCAAACTAACTGAAAAGCAATTAAAAGCAATTATTATTAGTTTATTTACAGAGGGTGCAAAGTTATTTTTATGAGAAAAAAATATTTTTATTGTTATATAGAAAGAGTTTCGAGAGATTTTACGAAAGAGTTCAAAATACCCATCAAGTTGGGTGTCCATGAAAAGAGCTTCGCAAGACGAAGCTATCGATAGTGCTAGATTTACGAGATTGTTACTTGAGAACCAATAATTTTGAGTAGAGATAGAAAAATGTTTAGGGCGTGTTCGGTTGTCACGGGATTATGCGGGATGGGATTTGACAGGGTCGGGAACCCACTTTATAATTTGCGGGATCCCATATTCATTGATGTACACGGGAATAGATATAGGAATGTGTTGATGAGTGTTCGGTTGTACCATGGGTTTAGTTGTAGGAAATATTGAGATAGAATCTACTTGTATATGACATTTTTTTTTTAAAATATGACTTTTATTGCTACAATATAAAAAATTATTATTATTTTAAAGATGTCACATATTTTAAGAGCTTTTGACCCATCTATTCATTTCATATAAAAAAATTAATAATGTATGAGTAATTTTACCATGCTCTTCTAATTTTATTTATTTAATTAGTGCCAAATAATCAAATAAATTTTTATTTAGACTTTAGAGAAGTAGAGACTCTTGATGTATCATGTATCATGTATCATGTATCATGTATCCTTTCTATCCATTATAATTTTTTTTTCCACTGCCGAAACATGTAACTTAAATAAGAACCATAAAAAGATAAATTCATATTCATAATTAAAATAAATAAATTCATATTCATAATTGATATATTTGGAATTTTTCTTCCCTATAACAATAAATTTATATTCATAATTAAAAGAACCATGAAAAGATAAGATATATGGATGTACTCCATTTCATGAATTACTTAAATAATTTTACAAAGCACTCCTGGTTCCCTAATTGACATAAAGATATACTTCACAACAAAATCAACTATTTATAGCTTGCGTGGTCCAAAAGAAATGTTCATTGATGGAAAGGGACAAATAAGAAACAATTCCGTGACCTCTTGAGTTAAATTATTATTCTGTACCAGTCGGTACCAGAGGAGAAACCTTATACAGTACCCAAAACAGTCCTGTACCATGGAAAATACCAAAACAGTCATGTACCATGAAACCTTATACAGTACCCAAAACAGTCTTGTACCCAAAACAGTCCTGTACCCAAATTATTATCCTGTACCAGTTGGTACTAGAGGAGAAACCTTATACAGTACCCAAAACAGAATCTTTTGTCAATGCCCCACTTTTGTTAACGCCAATACTTACAATAACAAAATTGAGAGATTCTGTGAAGGACTGAAGATTTCAAAGTGGGGCATTGACAAAATGTAAAACCATGGTATTTTGTTAAGTTCCAACAAATACATAAATCTGATGGAAGATGCAAAGTCCAAATTAAACTTTTAATTCAAATTTACAAAAAGAGAGGTCTGTTTTAACCCTCTCTCTTCTAAACAAAAATATGTTATGAATGTAAATTAAATATATGTAAATTAATACATTTATACTTTTTTCACAGAGACACGTATTGAAAGATAATTCTAAGCATAATCTTGAACATATATAGTTCAATGATAGTTGTGAGCATAGCAATATAAGTAGGTTCAAATTAATTACTTTCAGTAATAAAAATTTAAATTTAAATGTGCATCACTGTATAAGCATAAGAACAAAGAGGTATATAACTTCTCTGCACGCATAACAACATTCACCAAATTGTACCTTCTCTGGTATGCATTCTTTTCACAAGGAAATTATTAAATGAAATAAAAACCAATGATAAATATTATCCAAAAAATATTCGTAAGAATTCCTCAAAAATTCTTCAGACACATTTTGTCAAACACCTTATGTGCACACCTTGTAATGCCTAGCTAAGATTAAAAATAGTAAGACCAACTTGTACCTTCTCCAGCCATGGCCAAAGTGAGATGCCAGGAGCTATTTGGATCCGTAAAGTAAATTATGTGTTATTTCTCTCCTTCTCCTTTGCAAAACAAGCTAGTTGAGTCTATGGCAACTTATTTATATCGAGGGCTTGTATTTTTTGCTCAAATTTCCCGCGCAATCAATTTTCGTTGGTGTTTCCCGCTGAATCTGCTGAGAAAGAAAGAGAGAAGATTGGAGCGACTCAGCTCTTTCCTCGTGGGAAAAAAAAATGAAGTCTGACTTCATTTTTTTTTTCCCAAAAAATTACGTTAGATGGGATTAAAAATGGGAAAACAGACACGATCCCATCTCAAGCGAATTTGTCATCCGAACGGGTTATTGGAAATTCAGCCCCGTCAGCCCAAATTCCCTTTCGTTCCCGTAGGAAATTGGTCATCCGAACAGGCCCTATATTGTAGTGTCCAAAACACTGTGTCATCGTTTGGGGAAGAAAGAGTAGGAAATAATAAAAAAAGAAGTTGCTCCTTAAGGAATTGTACGAACTAGGGATATGATGGTCCAAAAAGAGCCCAAAATTGCTCTAAGGAGACTCTTAAGGAGGGAGAGGATTGGATTAAGACTGTAGTCTAAGGAGGTCTGCTTAATCCCTTGTAAGGAGCTGTTGTTCAGTCAATTTTAGACGAATTAAGTTCTTAAGGAAGCTCAAGGATCCTTAAGGAAGGGTTGCCGAACATATACAGAGAATAAGTTGGAGGACTTTCAATTTATAAGTACATTGATTTTGTGTGGTATTTTTTATTACAATAAAATATTATAATTTTATAATTTTGTTATTTTATCAATTTATTATGGTCTTGTTGTATGAAAATTTCTATAGTTTTTGCTATTAATGTGGACATGTAACCCTTATTGCTACTATGTGTGGATATATATCCTTATTACTATTAATGTGGATACGTAGTACTTATTGATATTACATGTGGATATGTATCCATATTATTAGTAATGTGGATATGTAATCCCTATTACTACTACTTGTGAATTTGTATCATTAAATAACATATAACAAAATAAAAAATTGTAACGACTACAGTGAATCTGTATCTTTAAATGATATTTTAAAAATAAAAAGAAACCATAACCAATAAAAAAATTTAATATCTAACAATCAAATAAGAGGAGTTTATAAAAGTTAAAAAAAAAACCCGGAAAAATAAAAAAATCTATTATCTACATATGGCGAGTATGTGTCTAAATAAATTTAAACTTCTACGCGTAGAAAAAAAATGCATTTAATAAAATAAAAAACTGTCTGCTTGATTGAAGGGCTGATATTAAATATGAAAATTTATCTTTTAATCGTAGCCGTTGGAGGACTGATATTCAATATGAAAAAACAACAAATTTATTTGCAACGAGAGCATACTATAAGAGAACAGAAAAAAATATCTCCATTATATTATTAAGCACATTGGGTGTCTGATCCGCCAACGGCTACGATTGAGAGATGAAACTTTGGATTTGATCTCAGCTCTCCAATTATATAATTTGTCTTCTTTTGATTAAATGCATATCTTTTATGTATAGAAGTCTAAATTTAGTTAAAAACATACCCACCACATGTGCTGTCACACGATACGTTATAATTAAAATTAAATAAATTCTGAAATTTAGCGATATATTTATCTGTTTTCTTATTCCTTTATTTCCATATTTCCCGCTTCAATTGAGAAGACTTCACCTTCCATTTTCTTATTTCTTCGTTTCTATACGAATCACAATGAAAATCATTTTTTTTAATTTCCTTATTTCTCTTTCTTTGTTTCTATACATATTGGTGTGGGCAATTTAGAATATATTTCCAATATAGAATATATCAGTGTGTGTGTGTATGTGTGTGTATTTTAAATTGGAAACAGAGAAGAATATAAATTGGAACGTGTGTGTGAATATATATTTTTCTTATAATATGTGTGTGTGTGTGTGTGTATCCTATACATACACAAGATAACACTTTTTATTTATGTTTTTTTATATCATATTACATGTTGATATTGAATTGTTGTATGATATTTGATATTAGATTCGAATCGAGCTATTATTTGATATCATTGGTACTTACAAACAAAGAATCATCACATCATCAAATTGTTATCAGAGATCGCGATTAAAGTTAATTAAAAATACATAATCATATAAATTTTCTATTAACATGTGTTTTAATTTTTAGATAATTATTATTTTCATTGATATATTTGTTTCTTATAATATGTCTCCGTTGAATATATATATATATATATATATAGACACACACTCTTATTTTCATTGATATATTTGTTTCTTGTGATATGTCTCCGTTGAATATATATGTATATATACACACACTCTTTTCATAGAACACTTAAAAAGTGTAGTGCAATTCTGTAGCAAGTTAACTAGATTTAAAAAAAAAAATGCTACATTGTAATTGTACTTGACAAAGAATGAGATAAGTCCACATGAATTCATATCACCTGTAACTAAGATCAACATAATTATAGCAGTAGATATGCGCCTTAGCTAGATTCTTCTTTAAAATAATATAATATTGTAGTCGTATATATTTTTATGATCAAATTCACGGAAGAAATCAACATCAAATTCTACCAAATCACCATACTTCTCAATTTTGCATATAAATTGAAAGACGTCTCGAATTGATTTAGCCAAAAAAAAAAGCACAATACAAGCGGTAAATGCATTCGAATGTAATTATGTTCACGAAACTGCAATGTCGTATACAACGAGCACATATACACTTATGCACAAATATATATATATATATATATATATATATATTTAGTTAAAAATCGGTAGATAATTTTATTGAATTAAAAGAATTACATACTAGACAAGTGTCTGAGAAAACATATAGCTATAAATAAACTAAAAACGTACAAGGAGTATGTGCATCATGTTGAAACCAAATTAGTTATCCTTGTTTGATGAAAATTATAGTAGTCTAATAATTATTTTCTCGGTGTGCACCAGACTACATTGGAGAAGGTACAACCAGATCAGGACCAAATATTTGACGATCATTTTGAAGATATCCGTCATTTGACGATCTTTTCAAGGTATCCGTCATTCGGCGGCCATTTTTATTTATACCCTAAAAAAGATAATTTTAAAACTACCCCCGCATTAGGTTTTTTTCTTAAATTGCCCCGACCGCCAGGCCCACGGACGACCCAATTCCCATAGCAGATCGTCCAAGCCAGGGGCGGTCCACTGGGAACCAGACCGCCCCTGGCCCCGGCAGTCCTCTTTCTTTCTTTCTTTTTAGAGAAGAGAGATCTTAATATTTTGATTTAAAAAAAAATAATTTGGTGAAGAAAAAGTTTTCTTGTTTAGAGTGTATGTCAAAAAATAAGACATTTGATATATTTATGAAGTGATGTCGTAACTCTTTATAACTTTGATATGGTTTGTCAGTTGAATATCACAAGTTTAAATATAACAATAATTAAGGACTTGGCCTTGATTCAAAAATTTCTAACATCTGACAGTTTGTTGATTTTCTTCTCTTTATTTCTGGTACTAAAACAGTAGTTTATAGCTACTAAAACATGTACAAACTTCAAATTAGATCTCTGTCTATGCACAAAGCACCATAGACTGATCTCTGGTATGGTACCAAGTCCAAACTCAGCAGCCAAGCACTAAGCAAAGGCCACTGGTATAGTGCAATGCACTAAAATACATTAAATTTGATCTCTGCTGGTAAATTAGCAAGTCTAGACTGATACATGAACCAAACTGCAAAAGTGATTACACCAGCATGTAGAGCATTCAAAAATACATAGAATTGATATAAATTTCAATTTATTTGGATTTTTCTACAGTTAGTTATGAATTTTCAAAGTTCAGCTTTTGAAAAAACTTTAAACAACCATAACTTTGGTTAGGAAAGTAGGATTTGCGCGTATGACCACTTTTTGGAAAGGGGAAAATGAGACGGATCCGATTTTGCCTTGGGAGAATCCCAGGCATCGTCACATCCGAAGCATCATAATTTCAAAAAAAACGTCGTTTAGTGCCTCAAAAATTCAATTTAAGTTTTTGTGCAACAGTAGACATACAACGATCGGTATTTTGACAAAAGCCTAAGAGATTATTCAAGAATTATCCATATAATTATTTTAAAATGGATTTACTATTTATTATGTTCGTTTTCCTATCTCCGAGCAAATGGTATATGTTGACAATAATCAAATAATCCAATTATTATCTAAAAAAATAAAAAAGAAGTTGACATCACTGATAGAATCTAACTACTTATGTATATTTGAATAAAATAAATTATTAAGAATCAAGGCCAAGTCCTTAATTAATGTTATCTTTAGACTTGTGATATCCAACTAACAAATCAAATAAAAGTTATAAAGAGTCACGGCATCACTTCATAAATATATCAAATGCCTTATTTTTTGGCATACATTATAAACAAAAAAACTTTTTCTTCACCAAATTGTTTTTTTAAATCAAAATATTAAGATCCATGTTCTCTACAAAAAAAAAAAAAGAGGACCGCTCGAGCCAGGGGCGGTCTGATCCCCAGTGGACTGCCTTTGGCCCAGATGGTCTGCTATGGGGATTGGGCCGCTCGTGGGCCTGGTGGTTGGGATAATTTAAAAAAAAACCCTAATGCGGAGACAGTTTTAAAATTATCTTTTTTTTAGAGTATTAATAAAAATGGCCGGTCATTCGGCGATATGAAATAATTATAAATACGTTTCACATAGTTGATTATATATTAGTCGGTGTAAATTTTGTTTTTCCAGAAACAACAAAATATATTATTGCGAAAGGATTTAAAAAAAGGATCCTGATAACAATCCCGCAGGTCTATCCCCGCAAAAAACCCCGCACAAACTGCCAAAAATATTATGGGGGGACCGCTCAATAATTAATACTCCGCAGAAACTGTTAGTATTTAACTTGAAGCATCAAAGTATTTATCGTGAATTTGCAAAGTGTTAATCCATATGCAATGATCTCTACTTAGGAAAGAATAAATCAATCCATTAGTTGTCCCCGCACAAAATTTCCTTTTTTTTTGAATCATCTCCGCACAACTGGGGACCATTAAATAAACAATCCCCTCATAAATACTTGCCATTTATCACCGCACAAATTTTCCTTTTTTCTGAATTGTCCCCGCACAATTGGGGACCATTAAATAAACTATCCCCTCACCCAATGATAAATACTTCTCAGACATAAGGATAAATACTTTATAATACATTGATAAATACTTTATGTTACATGGATAAAAACTTATCAGACATAATTGCAACTTTCAGTACAATATGAATGATAAATACTTCTCAGACATAAGGATAAATACTATATGTTACATGGATAAATACTTATCAGACATAATTGCAACTTTAAATAAAATATCAATTATAAATATTTCTCAGACATAATGATAAATACTTTATGTTACATGAATAAATACTTTATGTTAAATGGATAAATACTTCTCAGACATAATTGCAACTTACAGTAAAACATCTGTGACAATGATAAATACTTCCCATATATAATCGTAAATACTTGTCAAAACAACGATAAATACTTTCTTGAACTTGTCAATAAGTAATGTTTAATCAAATCAAAGTATTATCATGTCAGGGACAATGATAAATACTTCTCAAACATAAGGATAAATACTTGTCAGAACAATGATAAGTACTTTTTTGAACATCAATAAACATATAAAATGTTTATTAGCGGGAATTGTTATTAAATGATAATATAATTAATGCGGGAATTGTTATTAGAGGATAGTATAATTAATGTGGGGATTGTTAATTAATGCGGGAATTGTTATTAAAGGGCAGTAATTAATGCGGGGATAAATGAAAATTCTTAGAGGAATTAATGCGGGGATAAAATGCAGTTTAGGGAGTTAATTTGAAGAGAGAGAGTGCGAGGTTAAATGGAGGGACAGAGGTGAGGGGATCAATATAATTATTCTTAAAAAAATTATGATTCCAAATGCATTATAAATTGATTAAAAGAACGCACATACGCACGCTGCGCGACCTTAATCAATTTTAATGAAATTTAGTAGATTTAATCGTACAAAAAAGTAATGTATATTTTAAATAAGTATAAATTAACTTATACAGAAGTACCTAATAATACTTCAGATTATCAATTTAGATGATTTCAATGAGAAAAGAGCAGTCCACTTATCCACTGCGAATGTTACAAGCGTATATTTTTCTCTCCCTTTATTAACCTCGGACCAGAAATAAGATCTCCCTTCTTTTTCTCTAATCACACGAATACGATTAAACAAAGGTGTAACTTTCTTCATCAATCGCCCTCTCCCCATTTGTTTTTTTCTGGTGGTGCAAAATTTTCTTTTTTATTATATCTTTCCACAAAAAGCCGTTCTTTCCAGTTCACCCCAAAACCCTCTTCACAGCAGTCTATGCCGCCTTGTTGGCTTCCCCCTCTCCCTCTAAACCCTCCTCCCCACCGACTAGCGGCAAGGGGATAACAAAGTCGGAGATTTCTCTGGAAAGCGCTCCGCTATGCGAAGCGGTTCCATGGCACATCCGTCGGCCTCCGCTCGGGGAGGTGCCTCCTCCTGCTCTTCTTCCTCTCTTTGGTTTGCTTCCTCTCTTCACCGCTCTTGCTCTGGCTCCTCCTTTCTGTTGAAGCCTCTCACCAACCGCTCGAGGTAAATGTGCAAATTTACTACTTCACTTGTACTACCCGCCCCCGCCCCCGCCTACACACACACACACACTCACTCACTCCATACGGTAATGCGTGGTAGCGGCCCATAGTCTGTCCTTTCCTCTTATGAGTGGTATTTGACCGGTTAGGTTAGTAGTGGTGTGGTCAAGAGTCAAAATGGCCTATGTTTTAGCGACCACCTGTATACCTTTTGTTTAGGTCCATCACATGCTTTTGTATACTGGACGTTTTGGCACTCAGCATACATTGATACCCTCTTAACACTTTTTTTTAAAAGATTAGACAGTGTTTTCGGGATTTTAAAGCTGTCTGTTGTATGTGCGAGTATTCTTTTGGTCATGTGTTTAAGTACATCCCATTTGTTTTCTGGTTTTTTTGGGCCCAATGAACAAATGTAATATATAGCTTATTTGGAGCTCGATCCATTATCTTTAGTAACAGGCGGCAGTTGTTATTCTGAACTGTTGCTACTTCTCCACTAACAGGTGTGAACCATATAAGCAGCTTCGAGTGCAGAGCAACAATTCTGAATTTGGAATTCAGGACAGTTCAAGGAATCCTAAATTATCTGCTAATCATGACAACGCTGCAACTATGAAGCAACTCTGGGTTGAAGAGACAAACAAACTCAATTGGCTAAAACTTCAACATCAATTAAGTAAAAGCACTGTCGAAGAACTTCCGGTGAATATGCAGGGTCTTGAGAACATTAATGGGTCTAATGGATCACTAAGAACCCATGTCATGGATAAAGATACCGAAGAGAGCAATATTCACCAGGGTCTTAAGAACATTAATGGGTCTAATGGATCACTAAGAACCCATGTCACGGATAAAGAGACTGAAGAGAGCAATATTCCCCACGGTCTTAAGAACATTAATGGGTCTAATGGATCACTAAGAACCCATGTCACGGATAAAGAGACTGAAGAGAGCAATATTCACCAGGGTCTTAAGAACATTAACGTGTCTAATGGATCACTAAGAACCCATGTCATGGATAAAGAGACTGAAGAGAGCAAAGATGCACCTGTAAGGCAGCTTAATTCTAGTAAGGCCAGTCAAGAAAGTTTTGGAAAGAAGCCAAAGGATGCAAGTGAGAGGCTTAGGCAGGTATATAATGAGGTGTTAGTGGTCGATAATATAGAAGAGGCAAAGAGGGTTGTTCGATTGCTTACAACAAAGTACAGAAATTTCATACATGGCTGCGATACAGAGGCAAGTCAATTTTAAACTTTTCAATTAAGCCAATCTTGCAACTAGATTTGAGTTGAGTACAATTGACCATAAAGCAAACCCTTGTTAGTTCGAGACTTCCACTCATTTCTCTTTGCAATGTTTCTCAATGTTTACTCGTTAAATTATCGGTATCCCGGCTCACTACTATTATTTCATCAAATAGCTTTTATCTTTGACCAAGTTTCTAGGTCTGTTCAGTTTGAAACGTGTTGGTAATATTGGTGAGGATATACAACTGCAGGTTTACATCCGCAACTTTTAAAGCAATAACTATCAACATGCAATTAAGATGCAATTCATCCTTTATTCAGCAATCAGGTTTAAATGGGGCATATTTAAGCAATGGTTAAGTTCCTTTTGTTCAGTGTGAGCTCAATCAGCTGTCAATTATGCAACAAAAACCAAACCAAGCTTGATATGCAATGTTGTTTAAATTTAGCCTAATCAACCATCAGTTGTTTTATTAACCCCAAGATAAGTGCAATTAAGTTGTATCCGAGTCTGAGTGTATCGGTTCTAGTTGAACCCTACTAATAACAAATTTATGCTCCTCAAGCTTGGCAAAGAAACAGAACAAAAAGATATAAATTAATTAGCTGATAGTCAAACTTAAGCTGACATATTACCAGCTAGCACGTAATAGTTCAACATCACTGGACACAACCTCAACAGAATCAAATTTCAACACTGTAGATCTGCATGAGCCAAAATTGTTCAGACAACTGATAGAAGTGCCAAAATTATAACAAGTAAAAAGTAGCCAATATACTTCAATCGAGAAAGGTACTATACAAAATCGGTGTATGTAATATATAGAGGTGCGCTGAATCTGTGCCTAATTATTGGCAGTTATTAACATAAATCTCAATGTAGGTAGCCAAGATCGATGTGAAGCAAGAGACACCTGTAAATCATGGAGAGCTAATATGCTTTAGTATATATTCACACAATTCTGACATGCAAGCTGATTTTGGAAATGGAAAACCTTGCATTTGGGTTGATGTGCTTGATGGGGAAAGAGATGTTTTGAAGGAATTTGTGCCTTTCTTTGAAGACCCTCTGATTAAAAAGGTCATTCTATTAGTTCATCTTTGGTCTTAGCTAGTTTGTCATGGTTTCTAACAGTGCCTTACATTTTTTAAGTTACAACTAGTAAATATGTCCAAGTAGCTCCATTTGTTGGATAATGTGATAAAAAAGGATCACACACACACACACACACACATGTATATATATAATTCTGGGTACTTTTTTCCTAAGCACTGCAAATTGACCCTAAAAGTTCTGGATCTTGCCTTATTTATATAAGCTAGTTATACATATATTTGCTTGATCTACAAATAAATAAGAAGCAATTTGATTGTTTTCTTCTTGGCTTGATTATGAGAATCTTATTTCTATATGTTCCCACTACTTTTTTTGTAGGTTTGGCATAATTACAGTTTTGACAGTCATATAATAGAGAACTACGGCATAAATCTCTCTGGATTTCATGCTGATACAATGCACATGGCGCGGCTTTGGGATTCTTCTAGAAGGCTTGATGGTGGCTATTCTCTTGAGGCACTCAGTGGTGACTCAAGAGTCATGTCAGGCACTCATTCCTTCCCCAAATCTGCATTGAACATAGGCAAAATCTCAATGAAATCCATTTTTGGCAAGAAGAAAATTAAAAAAGATGGCTCTGAGGGAAAGCTAGTCACAATGGACTCGGTTGAAACCTTACAAAGGGAAGAAAGAGAACTCTGGGTTAGTTATTCCGCACTTGATTCGATAAGTACTCTGAGGCTTTATGAAAGCTTGAAAGGGAAGTTGGAGAAGATGAAGTGGGTTCTTGAAGGGTCTTGTAAAGGGACAATGTACGACTTTTACAGGGAGTACTGGTCTCCATTTGGTGCACTTTTAGTAAAAATGGAGACTGAAGGAATGCTGGTTGACCGGACCTACCTGTCAGAGATAGAGAAGGTTGCCATTGCTGAGCAGAAAATGGCAGCTGATAAGTTTAGGGACTGGGCTTCCAGTTATTGTGCTGATGCTAGGCATATGAATGTGGGAAGTGATGCACAAATTCGTCAACTCCTCTTTGGTGGAGTCCAAAATAAGTACGTGACAAATTAATTTATGATGAATAGAGTTAAAAGGTTCCTTTAGTTCGAAACAGCTCTTCATTTGGCCCTGAAGTTTGAAATGCATCATTTGGATTTTAAGAGTGGTTAAATATCATTTGGACTCTTCCTTTCCTTTAGCTTAGTTTGCAACAGATAGAAATGAAGTAGTTGTGCTAGACATTACTTGCTTAGATTGCTTCATTGAAAATGTTACATTTTTCATTATCATACTAATGAGGAAATTCGGAAATAACACCTAATTATAAGGATGATATATAAACTTTGAAGACTATTTAGTTTGTTCATTATTTTTTGTTCCCTATTTTTTCGTTTTCTAAAAAGTTTCTGATCTAAACTTTTGGCAGCAAAAATCCTGATGAGACATTGCCACGATGCCGGACATTTAAAATCCCAAACACTGAAAATATAATTGAAAACGGTAAAAAGGCCCCTCTTAAAAACCGAAACATAACTCTCTGCAGTCTTGTAGAGAACATGCAAACAGAATCTTTTACTGCCAGTGGCTGGCCTTCAGTGAGTGGTAGTGCCTTGAAATCACTGGCTGGGAAAATCCCTACTGAGCTCATCTATACACTTGATGAAGAAGAAAGTGGAGAGGATGGTGAGGTTGAGGTGGGTGGTGTAAATGATGAGGATTCTGAAAGGTCTATGTATGGCGCAGCATATGATGCTTTTGGTAGGGGGAAGAAGGGGAAGGAAGCATGCCATGCCATTGCGGCCCTTTGTGAAATGTGTTCAATTGATTCGTTGATTTCCAATTTTATCCTTCCTTTACAGGTATGCTGGATTCTGAGCTGAGATTACTATTTTTTTTCTTTTTACAATAACCTAGTGGAGCTAAGTCTTCGAAAATCAGAATTACCTGCTTCCTGCTTATGGAAAAATTGTATAACTGTGCAGTTGATTTTTTTAGGACAAACAATATTTTTTCAACTTTTTACTGTTTCTTTTAACTATCCCTCTCACTTCCCCTCTTTAACTTCAATTTTTGTTATCTTGCATTCTGATCATTCAAAAATGCTTGAAAGATTGAAAATAAGTGAGACAACCAAAGGGAGTTGAGTATGCCAGACAGATTGCATCATACCCATTTTGATTTTTTGTGACACTATAATTACTATGTAGCTTTTAATTTTTGGATGCTAGATATGGTTGAGCCTGTAACTATTCGTGTTGGGTATGTGAAACACGCCTGATGGTTTTTTCCCATATTATTGTGGGAGCTCCTTTTTACTTTTGTTCCACCATTCTAAAAGTATTATAATATCTGATCAATATAACTTGTTCTGTTAAATAGGGAGATCATATATCATGTCAGAATGGGAGGATACATTGTTCACTAAATATCAACACCGAGACAGGGCGGTTATCAGCAAGGGCCCCAAATCTACAGGTTTCCTACTACTTATTACTAATACAGTAAATTTTCAATATCTCCTGATGCCTTCTGCTGGGTTAATGATTTTTTTATTTTTTTGTTATTACTCAGAATCAGCCAGCATTAGAGAAGGATAGGTATAAGATTCGTCAGGCTTTTATTGCAGCACCTGGAAAGTCTCTTATTGTGGCTGATTATGGGCAGGTATGTACACTTTTAGAGAGCATTTCTGCCTCTGGTTTTTTGTGCCATGAGTTGCCCAAACACATAATCTTAACGATATTTACCTACACTAAGAGTGACTGTGAACTTCCAAAGTTTTCTAAATTCTAGTGATTGTTCTGTAACAAATTAATAGAGCTGGCATGCAATCACTAACGTGATTATGGTCAAGAAATATTAGTGTATAGACTTGTAAGCTTCTTGATCTTACAAAATGACACTTTACAAATTTATGAATATCGGCACACATGCATTGCCTGTACTTGTAATGATGGTGCATATCCATTGTTTGCGCTTGAGTTTTGAAACTAAAACTAATATGGAGAAAGGTTGAGGAAGTTTGCGACCTTGATTGTTTTTTTAGTTTATGCAGTAATTCAGATGTATAACCAGACTAAACCAGCCAATGCAGTATCAATACCATCTTGGGCTTCAGACTGTATTTCCCTTTTCTAGTTTTTCCTTGTTGTGCCTTTGGTCGTTGTTAACTGTGCGCTGAATGCTCACCCAAAGGAAAAATGACCATTAAATCCTGTGCCAAGCTAGGACAAGTTAAAATGCTGGTTCATCTTGTGTGATGGTGATCCTCGATATCTGTTTGGCTTGATGAAGTGCCTGATTTTCTCTCATTTTCTCATACTTTGACCTTGTGCTTCCTGACATATTTGTGCATGTTTGTACAACTAGAGAGACGAAATCCGAAACTGTTATTTTTTTTTTATGTATTTTCACAAATAAAAGGTAGCTCATTGAAGATAGCATTACAGTTTCAAGATTTGACCGAACATTACTTTGTAATTGTCCTAATCTAACAGTGGTATTATTTGCCAAAACTCATATTCACTGCCTTTGCAAATATAATAAGTAGATTGTTTTTGCTAAGTGCAGCATAATATTGTGTGTTTCACAATATTCCATTTTGAATTAGTTCTGTTGACTAGTAATGGGTAATTTACATGACAGCTGGAGCTTAGGATCTTGGCACACCTGGCAGGTTGTCAAAGTATGTTAGATGCTTTTGAAGCGGGGGGCGATTTTCATTCTAGAACAGCTATGAATATGTATGATCATATTCGCAAGGCAGTTGAAGAGGAACGGGTGATCCTTGAGTGGCATCCTCAGCCTGGTCAGGAGAAGCCTCCAGTTCCTCTATTGAAGGTAGAATTCATTTATTGATGTTGACTTTGTACACAACAAAATACATATGGGTTTTGCTCATTTCATCCATCTGTCCGGTATTATGTATATAATTTAAAAAAAACAAAAGTTTATTTAACCATATTTTGTTTAATATTTCGTTATTTTCAAAAAAAATAAGTTTGTATATTTTATGTCAGAGCATATTTATTTCACAAGTAAAATAAAAATAATAAAAACTATAATATGTATATGCATATCCTATCCTAGATTCTGAACATGTTGTATTGCCGTATCCATACCGCATCAGCTTATATGTCTTGTCGTCCCTGAGATTTTAATCCGGGACATCACCCTTACAAGAATTGAATTACTGATCTACAAATGGTTGATTATTATCTTTTTTTTAGTGGTATATAAAGTCTTTATTTTATTAAAGTGAATCTTTTGGAAAATGCACCCATCATTATATTCTTATTTGTAAATGCTCTCCATATTTCTCATCTTTTCAACTAGTACACATATTTTGAGAAAAATTAAATCCTTAGATTTGTGTGGTGAAAAAGGATCTTCCCTGAAATTTTGAGTAATCTGCCCCTTCATATGGTAATCAGAGTTAGTTATAGCTGTTTGGCCTGGCCTTAGCTTGTACCAGTGAAGAGTATTCGGTTGTAAATAAGAGGAAGTGGATTTTTCTCTGGAAGTAGGAAAAAAAGAAGAGAAAAATTAGTAGTGGGTGCAATTTGGAAGAAAAATAATGCTCAAATTACACAGGCAGTTTTAGCATTTAACTTACTTTGTTGACCACAGTTCTTTTCACCCTTTAATTTTTTTTGTTGAAAAACTTGACTGCAGCTGTCAACTTTAACCCTTCTTAGAAAAACTATTTGACCTCCATTTTTTTTTTAAAATAAGGGGTAATATTACAATCTCAAGCATAGCAAATTCAACTTTTTTTTCTTTGATTAATTCAAGGATGCTTTTGGTTCCGAGAGAAGGAAGGCAAAGATGCTCAATTTCTCCATTGCTTATGGGAAGACACCCATGGGGCTTGCTCGTGATTGGAAGGTACCTCCCTCTTGCATAATTATTAATTCTTTAATACATTTGTACCAATATGCAGATAGCATTTCATTTCATTTTAGTACCAATTCATTCAGGTGCCATAGTAGGTTTGTACCTTAAATGAGCACGTACCAACAGTACTACTGAGCCAGAATGTTATTGGTGCAGGTTCATAATAATTTTTGTCTTCTGTTTCTTTTTTCCACTCTGGTTTGTTTGGTGTCTAATCAGCCTTATAATATTTCCCATTTATTTGCTTACTGCAGGTTTCCCTGAAGGAAGCAAAGGAAACAGTTAAATTGTGGTACAGAGAAAGGCAGGAAGTGCTGATGTGGCAGCAAAAGAGAAAGAGGCAAGCAGCAGAAGAACGATGTGTGTACACTCTGCTGGGCCGGGCCCGCCGCTTTCCTTCCATGTACCAAGTCAGTGCAGCTCAGCGGGGTCACATTGAGCGTGCTTCCATCAATACTCCTGTACAGGTATGGCCGGAGTCATATGCAACAATATTTATGATTGTTAAATCATATTATATTATTCTTTGTTTTGGGCTAGCTCTTAATTAACCAGTTTGATTCCTAAAGTTGGTTCTTTTATTTGTGTTACCTTGGTCCAATAGAAGCATTAATTTATACTTGACGAGGTATTTGGTTTTGAATTCTTTACATCTCAGTCCTATATTAGCACTGACTTGTTTCTAATGGTTGCTGGATTCAAAGGAAGGTAAAAGCATTCTTTAAAATAGTTATGCTACATCAAAAAAGGTATGTTTAGCCAAAATGGTACAAAGGGTTGTTTTGATGTTCAGTTTGGTATTTGCTTACCTTAATGTTCATGTAAAGACCATGACTTGAGAAAATAATGGTTCATGACTGCATTCTGAAAAACAAGGAATTTGTGATGTGATTTTCTTTAATTGGTATTAACAGGGTAGTGCAGCAGATGTTGCCATGTGTGCAATGCTTGAAATAGATAGGAATGTTCGTTTGAAGGAGCTAGGGTGGAAACTCCTGTTGCAGGTTTTCTCTCAGTTTTTGTTTATTAATCATCATTTATTGTTGGTTCCATAATTATGCCGTTGGTCCTTGATAAGTGGAATCATGTGAAACAAAAGCTAAAATTTGTTTTTGGGCCAGGTGCACGATGAGGTTATATTGGAGGGACCTACAGAATCTGCTGATCTGGCCAAATCCATAGTTGTAGATTGCATGTCCAAGCCGTTCTATGGTACAAATTTCCTAAAGGTTGACCTATCTGTAGATGCTAAGTGTGCACAGAATTGGTACGCAGCTAAGTAAAACTAGATACCTTCACGGCACATTTTTTCTTCTTCCTTTTGTTTTCTAACTTGCATGGATCAAAGACATGCTTTGTCATCCTTCCTTTAGTGTAGTTAGGTTCTTTTAGCAAGGTTTTTCTTACAAATGTATTCTTTTCCGAGTTAGTATGGCATATGAGGCTAGGTTTTTGAGGGATATTTGTTGCGCGCTGATGTAAATGCATGACCCAATCCTGTAATCATATGTAGCTCTATATGAGAATTGGTAAATGTATGACCCAATCCTGTAATCATATGTAGCTCTATATGAGAATCTACATTTGTCAATGTATGTATTCCTTGTGGTTATTTTTCTGTTGAATTTGAATTTTGCTTATATTATGTACATTGACTGTAGTATTTCAACAATGCCGCCCAATTGTGCAATGTACTGTTGGGTCTGATGTTCCTATGTTGCAAAAATGTAAGACTAAGATTGCGTCTGGAAGAGTTTGGCTTTTCATAAAATATCACTTGACAATTTTTGATAACAAAATCTTAGTCGTCAGATTATTTTCATTAATAAACAGTTGACATATGTATGGAAAAGAATGGTCGATAACCAAAGAAAAAGGATAAATCGATAATCATATCTTGTGGAAGGTCTTTCTTGATAAATTATTTCTCTTTCATAATTGGTTATAACAAGGATATTTTTTTTTTATCATAATTATAATTGCATATTTATTATGACTGGACGAATTTTAATCGTATATATTGATGTGTAATCTAAAAGCTGAGTTTTAATAACATGGGTAATCTAAAAGTACTATAAAATGCAAAATTTCTTTGCTAATGTTTCATTATATGAGAACTAAAGAATTATGGTTTATTCATGTAAATAATAAACATCTGCGTCGGAATGCCCTGTTTATTTTAGGTTAATTTATAAATGGAGAATCACATTAATGATATTCAGTAATCACATAAAAAAATAAGAATTATGTGATTTTCTCTAATATCTAACATGAAAAAAAAATCAATGTCGTACTTAATTTCTGAAATTTATAATATTGTATTCTATTTTTTTTTAATCTAAAATGAATATTTCTGGCATAACAATAATAATAGAAATAACTCATTTTTATAAATGCAAATAAGTCATGCAAAAAGCAACGGAAAGCATCTTTACAAAGAAGAAGTATTAAATATTAAAATATAGAACCTACACATGTGTCCAGTGATCATATAAAAAAAACGAAATAAATCTATAGAAATAAGAAACTTGTGAATTTAAGAAGAATATTGAAATAAATAAATAAAAAATAGAGCAAACAACGTGCCTTTACATGAAATTCATTAAAAAAGTTTAGTACATGACGAGCTTGCAAATTTTAGGCTCTGCAACTAATTACTATTTTCTTAAGAAATTACAAGTTTTAAAGTTGACACTAATTTATTAGTCAGGGCCATTGCTAAGAATAAGCAAAAGTCCAGTGTGGATAAAAATTGGAAACTGAATAGTGTAAAGTTAAATTGTGGGATAGGCAAAAGAGAAAAGGTCTTGGTCCACAGTCCATTGTCCATTAACTGTCTACAACCTTATCTAATTCTGAGTTCAATTGTTTAAACTTTCAATGATCTCCACCTTCTAACGAATCCCATCTCCTCCTATATAATGTGACACTGTACCTTTCTTTTTTTTGAATTTCATTTCCGAATCTTTCATTTCCGATCAGATCTGCTCTGCGATTTCCTTCCTCTTGCGTTGCGATAGGAGATTCAGGCGTGAATCTCATTCAAACTATTCGCGATTTGTTTCTTCTTTTGAATTTCTCTTTCCTAGTTCATCGCGAGTTGATTCAAGTTAGTCGCCATTTCATTGATACTGACTTTCATTCAAATGAAATCGTGATTTTTGTTTTTTTTGTATTTTTCTTCTCTCATTCATTTTTCCTTTGCAATGATGATTTTTTTTTATATTACTGACTCGATCTCGTTGTTTAAACATTATTGCGACAGAACCTTCAGGAGTAATTTTTAATCGGATAGAAGACGGCGAAATTCAAATCTAGCAAGTTTTTTCTGTTGAATTTGTTGTTTTCATTGTATGCAGTAACGGATCTAGCATTTCTACCATGTTAATTTTACAGTATTCATCTTGTAATTTTACAGTATTAATCTTGTGAACAGTTACTAATGTAACAACGTGGTTGTGAATATTTGATGTATTGATGATTTATAGTTTGCATCTGTTAATTTTATTTTTTTACATCTTTTAAATTTATAGTATTGAATTTTGCAGCGTGTATATCTCAGTTTTATAGTGTTTTAGGTTTCAGATTTACAGTTTTATAGTTTGCATCTGTTAGTTTTATAGTTTACATTTAAAAATTTTACCGTATTGAAGTTCTATAGTTTGCATCTTTATGTTTTACAGTATGTATAGTTTATAGGATATAAATGAATATATAAATATTAATAATTGAAGAAAAAAATTATGAATTTTTTTTCAAAAAAATTAAAATTAATTTTAATTTTGAAAAAGAAGATTTGATTAAAAAAAATTAATTTTGTATAATTTTCGAGATTATTTTGAAAAAACTGCAAGTTTGAGAAGTGGTTCAATTTTAAAATGTTCTAGAAAGTTTTAAAACTGTCATTAACTGCAAGTTAGATAAGTACATCAAGTGGTACCGCATCAAGTACAGTTAGTTTGGCAAGTTGTGCAAGTTGCAAGTACATAAAGTGGTCCCACTGAATGTTAGAAATTTAAAGTGTGTTTTTATAAGATTTGTTATACAAGTTACAGCATTGAATTAGTAATTTTACAGAATTAGTGCGTCAAATGACAATTTTTCTGTGGACAATTAGACGCTTCCTAGGCAAAAACCCACAAACATATGGATCTAGACTTAATTTTTAATATCAGACGCCAATGTGGCTCCGCCCTTGTTATCAACATAGGTACAAACAGTCCAGCACTTTGTGGGGGGGGGGGGGGGGGGGGCCAAAATCATATTCATACCACTATCCGCACATATATTTGAATATAGAATTTTTGTACCTAATTTTTGAATGAGGAGGGTTCCAATGCCTCATTTTTTTCATACCTCATATTTTATATTTTCGTTTTCAAAGTCCAAATTGTCAATCCAAACCGTTCAACAAAATATTTATACTAAAATATGCACGGAGAGTCGGAGATGAAATTTTATATTTTTTGAAATTTTTTTTGTTATTTTTTAAGATAGATACAAAATTACTGTTTTTGAACTGTTAAAAAAACAGTGATTTTCTACCCTTCTTAAAAAATAGCAAAAATATTTCAAAAAATATAAAATTTCATCCCTAATCATATTTTAGTATGGATATCATGTTGAACGGTTCGGATTGATAATTTAGACTTTGAATATAAAAAAAATGAAGATATAAAATATGAAGTATGACGAGGTATAAAAAAAATGAGGCATTGGAACCCCACTCTTTTTTAATATGGATCTGGATTTAGTCGGATAATATCTTTTCATCCTTATCCAACACCCAAGCTATTTTTTATGTCAATTTGTCAATGAATAATACTTAGACTGTTAAGGTACTCTTGATGATTCTTTTAAAAAAAATATTAAAATTCTTTCAAATGACTTTTAACATACTCCAACTAATTTTTTTTGTTTCCATAATTTAGTCTGAAATGCGTAAAAAATCGTTTTAAAAAAAATATTGCATTTAATCTATTTAGTCCTTAAAATAGTTTGAATTTGATTGAACTTATAAAAGTTATTCAATTTCTTTGCACTCAACCTACATTTTAGGTCGTGGATTTAAAACTCGAATGAAAATTCCTCATAAATATTTAAATTCCTTCTCTTATACTATCCTCATGCTAGATCCATTTGGTTTGACTCTTCTCTAAACATTAAATCGTATGAGTTCTGCCACACTGAGGTCCATACTGTATGCTTATGGTGTTAAATCAAAATGCTAAACACATCTATTGATAAATAAGGAAGGATTTACGGTTGGGAAATAAATGGCTTCGTATCACTTAGTTTTCATATTGAAGAGCTGTTGTAATTGACCCAGGGGCTGTGTAAGCACCTAACAAATAATGTATAGAAGACGTTTTTTGTTTCTATGAAAATTCATACACGCTTCAAATTCTTAGTTCTTTTCCTTTTCAATATTATTATTTTTATTAAATTTTTTTTGTTAGTTCTTTCAGTAATTGACTAATTGAGTTATAAAAGAAAAGTGAAAAGACAAAATCGACCCCACTTGTTTTTTAACCGTCTCTTCATTTCCTAATTAAGTTGGTGAGAGAGCAAGGGTAAAACGGTAATTTAAGAAACGCTAAAGTTCAGAATTTTGTGCGCTAAAAATAGCAACTTCCATTTCAATTTATAGTCGACCGACCCTTCGTGGCTTCTTTCTTTGCTCTGAAGTGCTCTCCATCACTTGTACTATCTATTTGCATTCTCCCTCCTTCCCTTCTCCATCGCCTGTCGTTTCACTTTCTCTTTGCACTCCCGCTCTCAACATAAGTCCTATTCTCCCATCTGCGATAGAAAGCATAATCTCGACTAGGGTTTCTTGACTTTCTTCTCCTCCTCCATCTCTCGTGCGAGCTCTCAAGAGTTATCTTAGGTACTTCTCTCTCTATCTCTTTATTTTGTCCCAGCCACTGCATGTTGTGCTTATTGCTCGGTGGTCTATCCTGGCAAAGCCGTCTATGACATGCTTCACATCAAATCTTTAATTCTTGATCATCTAATTCCATCTTTCAATAATTATTTCAGGTAATAGAAGTCATGAAGAGGTGGAACCCTAACTCCGGCAACCCCAATTTCAGTGCAGCAAAGAGGAAAAAGCCCAATGAAGAGACAGAGGAAGAAGCGCCTATTGAAACCCTCTTCAGGATCCTATGCCGAATAAGAAAAATTGGTAGCATTTTGGGCCATGGGGGGGAGATCATACAGTCTCTCCGAGCTGAGACTAATGCAAAGATCCTTGTGGCTGATGCTGTGCCTGGGTCTGATGACAGGTAATTAGAGTTTATTTGCTTAAATTATCAGGGTAAAAATTGATGAAAATCAAGTTGATTTGGTTGGCGTCAAGAACATCACTCTTAGGTCTGGCATTCTTTAGGACATGAAATTGAAAAAAAAAATACACTAAATATTAACAAAAGATGTCATCTTTTTTGTCTTTCTTGCTTACTTTGTCGTTTATTTCCTTGCTGTCCCTTGAATATCAACAAAAGATGTCATTTATTTCCTTTTTGTCCCTTGAAAAAAAAAACACTGAATAGTAAAGATGTCACCTTTTGCCCTAGTTTGTGTTTTATTTACTTCTCTTTCCTTAAATTTTACAATCTGGTTTTGTAGAAATATATGTTGCTGTAGCATTGGTCAATCTTGAGAGATCTATTAAAATCTAAGCAGTTATTCAAAATTGATCTTTTGTTTATCATTTTTGCTTCTTTAATAATCATGTGTTTCTTTTCCATCCCTTAATAGGGTCATAATTGTCTACAGCCATGCGAGTGACTGGCCTGGGGAAACTGGGAACTCCACTAGCACTGAGGAGTTAAATGGGGACGGTTTGAAACCCCTCTGCCCAGCCCAAGATGCCCTCTTGAAAGTGAACGACATAATTGTGGGAGATGAAATATTGCATGGTGGTGGTAAAGAGCTGGAGGTATCTGCCCGCATTCTGATACCGCACAACCAAGCCGGTTGTGTGATTGGCAAGGGAGGCACGATTATTCAACAGCTGAGAACGGAGAACGGACCTTGGATCTATGTTCTGCCTCGTGATTATCTCCCTCCATGTGCAATGTGTTCTGACAAGCTGGTCCAGGTAAATTATGGTTTCTGGGAAATTCTGTTTGTACATAGCACGCCTCAAATTGGAGGAAATGCCAGATGTAGCCTAACAAATAATAAAATATCTTCTGTAGTGTCTCTTATCGTAGAGAAAAAATGACTTAGGTAATTTGGAGTTTGCATCGGTGAAGTTGTTTGTTTAAAATATGTTTTTGATGCTCGATGGCGCACGTTAGTTATTGTCATTTTTCATCAAAACTTGGTTTCTGATAAAATAAAATATTTTTTCCGTAAGGGTGACTTGTACACTGCAGCAAGCATTCTTGTGCCCAATTTTCTTTGTTATTTTAAATAATGAAAAAATCAGTACTTGAACTCACACATTATGGACTTATATCCCTAATTCTGTTTATGTTCAGATTTTTGGGACCCCTTCTGGTGTAAAAAGGGCCCTGTATCAGATCTCAACCTATCTGCATGCAAACCCGCAAAAAGAGAACCTGCCCCTTGAAGAAATTATGTATGCGAGTACATACGGAGGCTTTCAATCTGGTGGATACCCATCACCAAGCAGCGGTTGCTCTCAGCCGCCTCCTGGATCTGAATGCCCTCCAACTGCGAGTGGATATGCTCCCCCAGCAGCCGATGGAGTGTACCCACAGGTTGCCCATTGTTACCATCCTCCGGACGATAGTGGCTACTCACTAGCAGATGGCGGATACCTGCATCCAGCAAATCAAGAACCTGGTAAAAGACCTGTTACTGGTAGCACCGTACCTCTCCCAAGCAGCTACCATGGGTATCCTCAACCAGCTGCAGGCTATGACAGCACTCAGGTACTATCTAGATTTTGGCACTTGCTATTCATGAGTGGTTCTCGTATAAATATGCCAGTTAGATGTGTTTTAGTTGTTCTATATTGATACTTATCCTTGCTGGGCCCCCGGCCATTAAGGATTTTCATGGTTGGATGGACCCTCTTTTTAGCTTTTCTGCAGGAACTAATAAACTTGGCGGAATTGCCGTCGATATTATTCTCTTTTTCCATCGCACTATAAAATGTCACTGACCCAACCGAGCTCAACCCATTGGTTGACCTAGACATGACAATTCGAAGGTTTAAGAAACCCATGACTTAGAATTATCAGACTCTGCTAGGAGTTCGGTTTGACTTGAGACCCCAATCCCTTTTTATGTTGTTGACCATGCTGATAATTCTTAACTTGCTACTATTTTAGGCTATCTGGTAATATGTTTGATCAAATAATTTTACATATATGTAAATTAAAAATCAATGTTCATGGTTTGAAGCTTAGATATAAATGTTATATTATATCTTCAAGGAGCATTCTGTGCTTCTATTTGTGTTTTGTTTTTGGAAATTTCTACTCTGGGCCAACAACTCGTTGGCCCGCGTTCTTCTTTCTGTCTTTCTCTTTCTCTACACACAGAGTAGGTAGAACAACCTACAAGAGCTCTATTTATGCCATTGATTAAACAATTTGAAAGCATGTTGGAGGGTTGGAAAGGGAAGCTCCTGTCAAGAGGGGGTAGGTTGCAACTTGTTAATTCGGTTCTTTCTTCAATTCCTATTTATTTCATGGCTTGTTTTCTATTACCAAAGTGGTTAACTCAGAGGCTGCACGAATTAGGAGATCATTTTTATGGGGAAAAAAAATGAAGAAAACAGAGTTGGAATTTCTTTAATTAATTGGGATACGGTCTGTTTACCGAAAGAATGGGGGGGGGGGGGGGGGGGGGGAATGGGAGTTTCTAACTTGAGGTTACGAAACATCTCACTTCTCTTACGATGGTGGTGGAGATTGTACACTAATTTAAACTGTTTGTGGGCTGAAAAGATTGTTATTTTAAACAAAAAACCTGATGATAAAGATGGTATGAGAAGGTGGGTTTGCTCAGGTTCTTTCTTTTGGGGCACTTTACTTTCAATCCATCATTTGTTTACCATGTCTGACAACTGAAGATTGACCTGGCCCGACCAAGCCAAGAAGCTGATCCCCTACCTGATCAGACAGAAACCCAAAGCCACTACAAATGCATGACAGAAGCGCCCCTACCTGATCAGACTGAAACCCAAAAGCCAATTTGAATTTCCAAGTAGTGACCCTAAAACCCAAAACCAGCAACCCCTATTGGTGTAGGTTGATCAAGATCATGTGTTGGTGGTTCATCGCGACCCCTACTGGCATGATCACCTATGACAGCAAGAAGAGCGACATCCTTCCAGCAAGTGTTTTGAGAACTAGAATGAATGCAGGTTCTGAGTGTTTGTAAGGTTTTTGATAGAAGTAAAGCACTGGGAGTAACTACTTGTTACCGCCCTTTGCTTTAAGTGTATGATCAATTGCATGAAGTATTATTATGAATTTTATTGATTATAATAGAGTTGTTTATTACAGATAATAAAGTTAATTTATTGGTTAATTTATTCTATGTATCTTTTGCCGTGCAGGTTGCCGGCCATGCATATTATCATGCTGAGCCACCCCCTACAGGGTATATGGTCTTTCACTTATCTCATAATTATTATATTGTTAACATGTGACATTCTTATAATTAGTACTTGAAGACATCTAATAATTGTTGTTTATCAGTTGTAGAAAGAAGTGGAGTTCCCGCACAGGCCAGGGCACCGTTGCCGAAAAAATCCAGAAGTGGAGGAAACAAAACCTGCAGCTGGATTTAGCGGCAGACAGTGCCAGACCAGCCCAAAAAGCGCCCACTAAGGGATCCAAGAAGGGCTGCATGCGTGGCAAAGGCGGACCTGAGAATTCGAAATGTACCTACAGGGGTGTCAGGCAACGTGCCTGGGGGAAATGGGTCGCTGAAATCCGTGAACCCAATGGACGGCGGCTATGGCTTGGTTCTTTTACCACTGCCATAGAAGCTGCAAAAGCTTATGATGAAGCCGCAAGAGCCTTTTTTGGCACAGTAGCCCGTGTGAACTTTCCAGATCAGCTTGATGGTCCTACCACATCATGCAAATGCTCCACAACTCTTGGCCAACAGCTTGAACCTCCTATAGAGAAAGAGAACGTATGTATGGATTTCGACAGGTTTGACATGGAGGATATCCTCAACATGATAGAAGTAGATGTTTCTGAGCAGCTGGATATTGATGCCTCACCTAGAGAGCAGCTGAATCCTACTTCACGTTCCGATCAGCAGCTTGAACCTCCTATAGAGAACATATGGATGGACTTCGACAGGTTTGACATGGAGGATATCCTCAACATGATTGAAGTCGATGTGCCATTAACTCAAGTCAATTTTGAGCAGCTGGATGTTGATGCTTCACCTAGAGAGCAGCTGAATTCCACTTTCCATTCTGATCAGCAGCTTGAACCTCAATATGATTGAAGTCGATGTGCCATTGTTTGTCAATTCTTCACAGCTGGCATTGCCGGAAGGTTACATACTCCAACCAGACTAAGGAATGGAAGAGAAATTTTACTGTGCCACGAGTAGGATTTTGGAATATTTTTGCATTTGTGTTTGGTTACGGTTGACATTGTCTTCACTTATTTCATTAGTTACTAATTTTCATAAACAACATTGTGTGAGAATGAGATGCAATTTTCTAAATATCTTAGTTTACAAAGTTTGGTGGCAGACGTTGCCTTTTTCTAAATATCTGATCAGAAATTTTGGATTTTTGCAATCAGACTTCTGTTCCAAAATTATATGGGATACCTTTAGAAGAGAAAATATAGTTCAACTTTTTTTATATTTTAAAATATTTAATACATAAGAGTTGGATCCCTTCTCTTATAGATTTTTAAAAGAGGATATAAATTTTATTCATCCAGGTTATGCAAAGAGTTGACTTGAAATGAAGAATCCAGATGCATACTTTTATTATTTGGACTTTAGTATTTTATGCTTGACATGAACTAATAAAATAAGCAAACCATTTATGCGCTGTAACAAAAGGTGGAACCTAATCACTAGCTAGGTTGAAGTCCATTTCTTCCCAACCTACCCAGCATACAAAAACATAAAAATTGAAAGCCTTACCTGAACTTCTTATTAGGTACCTGCCATAAAAAAAAGGGAAACTCTACTATCAGATTACTAGATTAGATAACCAAACAGCAATTTCTTAATTGCTTTCAGTAGAGTATAAATATGCCGAGTAATAAAATAGCATCCCTGTAGCATCTAACCAAGTGGGAAAAATATAATTGAGTTACTAACCTGCTAACAGCATTAAGAAAATGCAAATTAAATCTGTTCTGGTAAGTGAACAGAATAATTAAGAAAAAGAAAAAGACTCATCAACACCCATTTATCTTATTCACATCACCATAAAAAGGATTATAGTTCGAACTAGGCAGCTCCAAGACATGGGATATAAGGTTCTACTCTTTGTCCTATATAACAAATATGAAGAACAATGTACACAAGCATGCCAAGTTGCCAGCCAACCCAGATACAAAATGTCATTTTTACTTGCTCAAAATTTCAATCCAATTAAAACATACAACCTTCCATACAAATTGAATAAAACAAAAAGGCCTTTTACATACAATGTAACTAAACAAAGAAAAGCACCAAAAATAATGCCACCAGAATCATCATGATCCTGTGCGGCGCTCTTTCACTTGCTGAACCGAAGGGTGCAGCCACAATCTGTATGGTGAAATTGCACGCAGCTGTTGACGGATCTTGTGTGGTGGTCATAGCCTTCCCTCCAAAATCACAACTCTCATCAATCTGATTCTGCACTTGAAAATACATATTAAATGCATATGATGCATTGCCATTCGCATCCATCCCGTTGCAAGTGGATCCGTAACCCAAAGCAGTGCAGTCAGAATAAGTACATGCCCAGTTAATGTCATCTCCAATTTTGTCCATGTCCTTCCCATTGGGGTCCATGACGCACCAGGTCTTTGAGAGATACTCAACTCCTTGGGCCGGTATTAGAGTCACAGGCTTGTTTTGACCTGTTAAATCCATCTGAAATTTGGGCTGGCCGTCATACTTTAAAATGCCCCAGTGACGTTCAAAAGCACCAGGAGCAATACTCTTGGCGTCTTCATCAATTAGGCCAAAGAGGTATATCTCTATATATTGGTTGGGACGAAGAGGTGTGCCGGTATTTGAAGAAAGACGGGGAAGGAGACCCTTGTAGAAGCGCTGTGCATATGCTGATGTGGCATGCTTGTCACCATCTGTGGGCCATCCAACCTCGCCAACAATTATCGGTAAATTGCCAGCACCAACTGTTTTTAAGGCCGAGACCAGTGTGTCAAAGTTGGCGTCAAACACATTACTGTAACTGATCGGGCCATCAACTACGGGGTTGCTGGTACCTATGTATTCAGAGGAAAAAGGGAAGTTATTTTAGTTAGGTATGAACTAATATAATAGGACTAGAAAGGGAAAATGAACCAAGGTTTATTGAACTGCCAGGTAAGATGCTGTAGGCTGTAGCAGTCAGATTCAAGACTGGTGATAGTATTGTAATGTACCATAGGTAATATACACGAGCCAGCTGATCTATGCACTGCATACCTCAATCCTTTTTGCTTGGTTCCTTGTTGAAAATTTTCACTAGGGGCAATATTGTCAACTTTCCATGAAATAGAACCACGGTTTATCACATCACAGATCTAATTGTTGGTGGTAGTTGTGTCTGAATATTTGTGGGTTGTGGTTGCATTGTTGCATGAGAAACTGTTAGGTGTAATTTGCAAAGTAGCGTAAATTGTTGGAAAAATTATCAGAGCAGCATTGGCTTTCAGACAGTAAACACCGCGATTTACTTTAGCATTATTTTTCTTATTTATTTCAAGTTTTGGCGTGGCTTGATTAACAATCAAGGCTTAAACCCTGGTATTTGTATTTGTAAGATAAAGAAAGAGCTCTGACATACCATCAAAGAATGCATAATCAATTGGGAAGCCCTCGTTCAAATACAGACTCAGAAACGGGTATATATTGACAGTAAAAGGTGCATTGTTCTGGCTCAAAAACTGTGCTATCTGAGTCATTTGGATGGAGGTGTCATTGCGAAAGTGGCCAGCTGACGGCAGAGTGCCATCATACACGTCAGCATTCATCGGAACCGTTGCCTTGATCTTGTCTCCCAACCCTGCATCGTTCAATGCACTCTGGATGTTCTTTAAGGCGGGAAATGTGATGTTCACAAATGAGCCATTGTATGATGAGAGGAATGGCTCGTTTCCCACTGCCACATACCTACCAAGAAGTGGAACAAAAAAGGGAAATCATAAGATGTAATTTTTAGAGGTGTAATATTCCTTTTTCCATTGTAAGGTGCCACCTTTCCATGACTGAAACCTTTTTTTCATTTGTACTACTAATTTTTACATCATTATTTTTTTCCAGTAAATCACTGTGTCCTGTTTAGGGTATTTAGGCATGTATTTAGTAGAAAAATCAATGCCCCTTTTTAGTCCCTAGTCACAAGTACATAAAGCTGGAAGAAGAAAAAAAAAATAATGCCAGATAAACATGTCTCAACAGAGATCAAAAAATGTTTTTGGTTTAGTATACCCTTATTTTTATCCTTTTCCTTAAGGCATTGCGAGTATATAAAAATAGAGTTACCACAGTGGATAATTTAAATGTTGGTTAAATGAGGTAAAGTGATATATATTGCACAACAGTTCTCCTAGCACCACACCATCGGAGAACGGATACTGTTACATAAGCTAATTAGTGTTAAACAAGATCTGTTTCGGATTCTAAATGCTATTCCCCCCAAGAGCAATAACCCATTAGCCAGTTTTTTTTTTTCCGAGAAATGATTGCAACAGTACTGCTTATTCCCTATGATTTATTCCCGTCTTTGTTTCTTAAAATAGTACGCGTCTACATACCCAAATACCCAATCGTCATAAAACCAAACGCATCAATAAATACATATAAAGAGAAGAAATCGTGAGAAATGGTTGATACTTACTTGATATTGACTCCTCCGTCAAAATTGTACCTGGTCACGTTCCGATCAACCCATTTCTTTGCAGCCGAGTAATCGTTCATTGTGGCAAGCATGTTGTTTGGTATAGCCACCATTACCTCGATCCCACTCCCTGCAAGAGCACTCATTGTTGCGAAATCAGCATCGAAAAGCTTCACCTTTTGAATCCCATTGTCTTTGAGCAGTTGCACCACGATTTTTGGAGGCAACGGGTGTGTTGCCATTGTGCCCCAATTCATCCCAAGCGATTCCACAAAGGAGAAGTTTTGATTTGATATGCCAATAAGAAAAAACCACAACAGGAATCTGAAATTGGTCATCTCCAATTAAGAAATACTTTAACTTGTCTGGTGATATTGGTTAAAGTGTTGGTAGTATGTATCAGTAGTGCGAAATCGAAAGACAGAGCCGATAGTTCTCAGAATCTGATAGAAAACTATCTGATTCTGAACCTATCGATGAATAGGCCCGAGATGAAATCACAAAGTTTGAAAAATGTACTTATTTTTTTAAAAAAAAAATCAGAATCTAGTGAAATCCGCACTTAGCGTGCTCCGGGAAAAGGTTCTGAATATACAAACACGAGATCCAATGGGAGCAAAAAAAAGTAAGGAGGAGGATTACAAATCGAGAAAGGTCGAGATTTTGTGCACTTGAGCTCAGAGTGAGAGGCGAATCGAGAGGCTAAAAGAACTCTTTTTAGGTTCGAAAAGTTGAAAAGGTAAGAGAAATCTTTTTATCTTTCTATGGAACCCCCGTTTTGCCTCTACTAGGATTGGAGGCATAGAAATATAAGAAAACCGAAGCGCGGAGAGGAGACGCTTTAACGTCACGGATCAGAGAGTGGTCCAAGTTCGAACCGATCCGTTATAATTTTTGTTCGGATACGGATACGAATCAGATACTAAACATATATTAAATGTTTAGGATAAGGATCAGATAATTCAGATAATTAAAAATAAATTACTAATATATATTTTATAGTAAAAATAATATCTAAATATTTTTTTTTCATTTCTTTTAATAAATATTTTTTATTCATAAATTAGATCTAATATTTTTCATAATAAGTTTATTAGTTACAAAAAAATATATCATATTATTAAAATATTAATAAATAATTATATCATAGTGTTATATTATTTTTCAAATTATATATGTATATACAGTTTAATAAATTATTTATCCATTAGTATAAATATGTAATTTAATAAATTAATTTATGAACAAAGAGTATATTTGTTGTAGTTTAAGAGTGTAAGATATGGATAGTTAAAAAATCTTACCGTATTTTTATCTGTTATAATTTTTTTAATACAAATACGAATACAGATCGAATCAGATAATTTATGTAATTTTTCGAATTCGGATCCGGACGAAATCAGATATTATCCGATCCGTTTACATCCGTCACTCTTAACGCGCAACTACGCAAGTTCCCTTTTCTTTTGAAACAATAATATTCAGAAATAAATGTACAACCTTGAGGGCATTTTCGTCATGCGATTTTCAACCGAAAGAAAACCGGAAGTCGTCTGTTTCCATTTTGCAAATTGCAAATATAATAATATATAAAAGGTCATTTGAGATTTTCACCGGAGCCGGCCGGTACAGCCACTACGTTTTTTTTTTTTTCCTTTTAAAAAAAAAATAATTATCTTTGAAATCTTTTGGTTTGCACTGGCACTAAACGGCTTTATCTAAAATATTCAATTATGTATTATGAAAAGGCTGACATTTACTTGTTAAAAGTTTGATTATTAGATATTGATCCAGTGAATAATAAATACATAGCAAAACTGAGTTTCATCTCTTGAATATTAGATATGACAAATTTGGAAGCCAATCTGCTCCTTTTCTTGAGAAAAGGAGGACCCTTCTATTCTCCAATCTGAGCTATTCAACATTGATCAAACGGCTTCAATTTCTTTTTAACATGGCACAAATCTCAAAGCACAAATAAATCAGATGTAATTGAAGCCGTTTGATCGATTTTAAACGGTTTGAATTGGAAAATAGGAGGGTCCTCCTTTTCTCAAGAAAAGGAGTAGATTTCATTCCACAAATTTGCTATTTCATTTATTTTCCATTGCAAATTTCAAATTTCAACTTTACAACTTATCTTATAATTTTCTGAACTACTCTTGACGTGCCTAAACTGAAAAAATTGTCTTTGTCTAAACCAAAAGGTTAGTTTAATTTAATTTAATTAAGGTTAATAATTTTATGGGAAAAATCAAGGAAATAGAGATTTTGAAGAATAAATATCTAACCTGAAATTTTGAACTTGTAAACTCTCACACAAAAAATATTATCCGATTATAAAATTTTATTCTTTACATTAATTGTTTCTTCTTATGCAGTAATCTAGAATTTTAGGTCGATCATAATTTATGTTTATATATCCATCCAAATCCAATTATCATTTCAGCGTTTCCTCGTAAATTCCATTTAGGTGTGGGCGTGTGGCATTACAGTTTATAAACAAAAGCTAAATCTACTCGAGGCATATATGCCAGCGACATCTTTTATATTCTATACATAAAAATAAAGTAAATTTCGCTAGAGGTCACTAATTTTTTTTTTTGGTTATAAATTGATCATTAAAGTGTGATTTGTTACACTTAAGTTATTGAACTCTATATTTGTTCCAATCAAATCACTTTGTATTATTTTCGTCTAAAATACTAACATAATATATATGACGAGGAGGGATCCACTTATACCCTTTTTTTATAATACCGAATTACACTTTACATTTTCAATGTTGTTCAAGTCCAAACAGTCGATTCAAACCGTTCAACATGGTGAATATATTAAAATGTGCTTGCATACCAAATTTTACATTGTTTTTATTTATTTTTTTACTATTTTTTAAGTATTTTACAAAATCATTGTTTTCAGACTATTGAATTTTTATACCCATCTTAATAAATAGTAAAAAAAATAAAAAAAACTGTAAAATTTGATATGCAATCACATTTTAATATATCCATCATGTTGAACGGTTTGGATCGACTGTTTTAACTTTGAAAATACAGGGTGTAATCCGGTGTCACTAAAAAAGAATGTAAGTGGATTCCTCCTCATATATGACATAGATTCCAACTAAATTCAAACTTTTGTATATGAATTAGATATATAAAGTGATGAGTTGTATGTAAATTAGTTTTTACGACACATTTCGTTAGTATTTTAGATGAAAATAATAAAAAAGTTACTTGATTAGAATAAATATAAAGTTCAATGACTCTAGAGAAACAAATTAATCTTAACAAAGAGCGAAATTTAGTTACTTCCAATGAAATTTATCCATACAATAAGTAAATTTTTTCAGATAAAAGACGAGGAATAAAAAATTTATCCATAAAGTAAGCATTTTTTTTTTCAGATAAAAGACATGGAATAACTACAAAGTTTAAAGTAAATATAACAACATTTATTAATGCCCGCACTTATTGAAAAAAAAAACGTAACTCATGTGTTAGCATGCTGGTTTTTTTAGGTAGTTTTTATTTAAAAATAAAATAATATGATATGATGTACAAATGTTAGTGTTTGATTTCAGAAAAGAGGAAGAATCGATAAAAAAGTTCAATGCAGAGTGTCTCCATCGGATTTTTTTTTTAAGCTGCAGCTCTTTTTCTTACTCTATTTCGAATAGAAAATGAGAAAAACAAAATAAAATTTAGGTACCGAAAAAATACTGTACCGAAAATATATTTCAGTACAAACTCTCTGCACCAAAAAAATATTTTTTGATTATTCCTCTTTTCTGAAGACTCAATCCAACTATTATTTCCTTTTCCAGAATATTGTATTATTTTATTATTAAATAAAAAAATCCATTTTATGTCACAGTTAGCTCTTGCCCATGTATAACAAAAAACAACAATTAATAAATAATTAAATATAGATAAATTAGAAGGACCAATGACATTCTGAAAAATTATTTTATTTCTACAATTTCAAATAACCCAACAAGCTGCACGAACAAAAGATTGAATACACTCTCTGAGATTGAGAATTAGATCTATAAAACTTATCCCAAAAATCAAACATTATCACTTATCAGACAATAGATGAAAAATGTCCGATTTTTTTATTAATAGAAAATAAATAAATAAAATATCGAAATACAACATAACTTTTAAATTTTGTCGAAAACTGAGTAGAACGGGTTGTGTAAACCCGTCCCACCGGACGGGTCTAATTATCCCGTCCAGTTAATTAATGGTTAGTGTTAAACTCAGCGAAGGAAAGAAAAAAAAAACAAAAAAATAAAATCCGGACGGTATGCTTCAACCCGTTCCGGATCAAAAAAAAAAAAAAAAAAAAAGAAATCCGGACAGGTTATGTAAGCCCGTCCAGAATTTCAAATCTTTTTCCATATATTATATTATATTATGATTTTATATATATTATATTTTTTGTTTTTTATATTATATTATTATATTAATATACTTATATATATATATAGAGAGAGAGAGAGAGTGGCTAATATCAAAACGTTTGCACCAACCCTCCCGTGCAACCGAGTGAGTTTCCGATTTATCATTTGGACTTTAAAAATCGGAAACTCATTCGGTTGCACGGGAGGGTTGGTGCAAACATTTTGATATTAGCCACTATATATATATATATATATATATATATATAGGGTCCGGCTAATTTGCTGCCGGCAGCATTTTAGCCGGAGGTGCTGCCACTGTTTTTTCTATTTTTTGATGTTCAAACAACAAATCTAAACCGTTAGATGTTTAATCTATATTATAATCTACTTGGAGACCAAATTTTACATTTTTTAGAATTTTTTTACTATTTATTAAGTTGGTTTGAAAACCGCTGATTTCAGTAATTTTCTGCAGCATTGAAATCAGCAGTTTTCAAACCAGCTTAATAAATAGTAAAAAAATTCCAAAAAATGTAAAATTTGGTCTCCAAGTAGATTATAATATAGATTAAACATCTAACGGTTTGGATTTGTTGTTTGGACATCACACAGCTAAATATAGCCCCGGCAGCACTTGGGCAGAACTGCTGCCAGCAGCAATTTAGCCACAGCCTATATATATATATATATATATATATATATATTATGAATAGAACTAGTTTAGTTGTGCTTAAGCTCACCAAAGTGTTTGGTGAGCTTAACTCCAAAACTTATTAAATCGGTTTCAAATGACGAATCCAAACCGTTAGAACCTGCCTATCTTGCGAGTGATGCGTCTACATGTGAAAATTTTAAATATTTGAATTAATTTAGTATAAAGTCAATATGTCAAAATTAAAAGGTTAATAAATTAATTTTAGTGCATTTATTTTTTGAACGTTTTTTTACCGCTTGACTTTATACTAAATTAATTAGAATGTTTAAAATTTTCACATGTAGTGCATCGCTCGTAAGATAGGCGGATTTCAACGGTTCGAATTCGTCATTTGAAACGATTTGATGGATTTTGAAGTTAAGCTCACAAAACTAGGGTGTTCTTAAGCTCACCAACACTTTGGTGAGCTTAACTTCAAAATCGATCAAATCGGTTTCAAATGACGAATTCGAACCGTTGAAATCCGCCTATCTTACGAGCGATGCACTACATGTGAAAATTTTAAACATTCTAATTAATTTAGTATAAAGTCAAGCGGTAAAAAAACGTTCAAAAAATAAATGCACTAAAATTAATTTATTAACATTTTAATTTTGACATATTGACTTTATACTAAATTAATTCAAATATTTAAAATTTTCACATGTAGACGCATCACTCGCAAGATAGGCAGGTTCTAACGGTTTGGATTCGTCATTTGAAACCGATTTAATAAGTTTTTGAAACCGATTTAATAAGTTTTGGAGTTAAGCTCACCAAACACTTTGGTGAGCTTAAGCACAACTAAGCTAGTTCTATTCATAATATAATATATATATATATATATATAAGTATATTAATATAATAATATAATATATATAAAATCATAATATAATATAATATAATATAATATATATAAAATCATAATATAATATAATAATATAATATATGGAAAAAGATTTAAAATCCTGGACGGGGTTACATAACCCGTCCGGATTTCTTTTTTTCTTTTTTTTTTGATCCGGGACGGGTTGAAGCATACCGTCCGAATTTTGTTTTTTTTTTCTTTCCTTTGCTGAGTTTAACGCTAACCATTAATTAACTGTACGAGATAATTAGACCCGTCCGGTGGGATGGGTTTACACAACCTGTTCTACTCAGTTTTCGACAAAATTCAAAAGTTATGTTGTATTTCGATATTTTATTTATTTATTTTCTATTAATAAAAAAATCGGGAGAGTGGTCAATTTTCCAACTGTCCACAAAAAAACACAAGTAATAGAACTTCTCCATCCTCTTCTCCATAATACATCTTTGTGCAATTTTCCATATGTACCAATAGTTACTATTCCATTAATGCATTTAATGCTCGTCAGTTTCTATATTTGCTAAAAGGAGAAATAACCATAGCAAAATACGTAGGGTACGTTTGGATGAAACAAAAAATACTTCATAATAGCTCGTTAACCTCAAATTCAGAATAGCCGCTAATCCAACATTTCATAGAAATAGCAGAATAACAGCTAACCCGAATTATTCTTTGTGTTGAGAATAACATTTTTTTCACCCAAACATGAAATAGTGAGATTAGTTCGCTAAAAATAGCAGTTATTCCTGAGTTAGTGCTATTCATGTGTTATCCAAATATAACCTTAGCAAATAAATGTGAACATTGAATGGTACTTTAGTTGATTTGAATGTTTTATTCATTGAAGTAATTGAAGAAAGCCCGAATTAATTTTTTGTGCCAAATTAATTGGCGATGACGTAATTGAAGTGGATGGGAAGTGGACCGCTGGAAGGTACAGGGTATTATGGTAATTTTGAACTTATGATGGCAGCCCGTTAAAATATACGAAATTCAAGGGCAATAATATCGAATCATATCGTTTGAAATCACCGAATCTGAGAATTCCTCAACTCGAGGTCGAGGCAGAGAGAGAGCCGCACAGGTCGAATATAAAGCCGTTGGAAATGTAATGTGACGAAAATGTCCTCATAGTTTTTTAGGCTGAATATACGATATATATATATATATATATATTTTTTTTTTTTTTTTTTGTAGACATTTGGATATTGGACACACTGTTCCCATGTGGGCAACTTGTGGGATCTCCTCTCAGATCCACCGAGTAATGAGTATTAATTATTCTTTTGTGGATATAAACAGGGATTTTTTTTATTTGAGGAAAAATAAACAGGGATTTTGGAAGATCCTTCCAGGGATTCGTATTCTCCCAAGTACTGTAGAAGATCTTCCTCACTTTACGGTTTGAGATTAAATCTCAGTTGATTTGAGATTCGGGCTAGCTCGTCCGGGACAGTATTATTGGGCTTTGAGATTTGTGCTAATTTAAAAAATACGGTCCGTATCTACTAATTGTAAAAGATTTATTTTTCAGGTAATGAAGAGGATGGATGTGAATTCGATCCTTCAGCTCGAGTAGGCGCGGAGCTAAAAATCAGTGAATGGGAAGGCCAAGTCATATGCAAAATATAATGATTTATTATTATTTTATATAGAGAAAAGGTAACGTTCTCTGGGCTACAGTCTCTCGAAAATCTCCATGTATAAAAGTCTTCCCTTTTTAGCTTAGTTCTGACGCTCTTTCAACTGTCACAACTGCCATAATTTCAAGTACAATATGTATGTGTTACAGGATAATATGTGTATGTTCACAGGATACTATGTGTATGTTCACAGAAGGTGGTCCCCAACAGCTGTCATGCATTTTCAACAGTTGTCACGCGTTTTTAACAGCTTTCACCCGTTTTTAACAGCTTTCACTCGTTTTTATGTTGACAGAATTTGTTGAATTAGTTTACATGATTTAGTATTGATGTTTACATAATTAGTTGAAAATATCCGGGAATTTTTGAGGAACTGGAGTTGGGGGACTGTTAGCTGCTTCCTTTTATATATGTGCCAAGTTCCCGAATTTTTATTTATATCCAAAAAAATAATTAAATTTTAAAAAATAATCAAAGTTGGGTAAGATTTCGAAATCTATCCAAACCGGAAAAAAAAAATCGGTTTTAGAATTCCAAAACCAGCGCCTAAAAAAAAGAGAGAGAGAAACCGTAAAAAAATTTCCGGTTTCACTATTTTTTTTTCTTTTTTCAGATTTTGTTTCCCAACTTTGGTTATTTTTTGAAATTTAATTATTTTTTTGGATATAAATAAAAAAATCGGGCCAAGTTCTGTGCACTGAATACTGATGGATGCGTTGGGCAACTTTGAATTTCATTTTTTTTCAAAACTGTTCGATTTAATTTACGTAAATACAATCTCTAAGGATTAAATTTTATAGTTTAATTTTTAAAATAGGGAGAAAATTCATGCTTATTGTATTGTGTGAATTTTTAAATTTCAATGTTTTTTTTAATCTAAAAGTAGAAAAATATTAAAAGGAACATAAACTTTGATTTTGTTTTTCTTTTCTAAGATTTTATTATGTAGATCAAACTGACTAGACCGATCGTCGGAGTTTCAAAATTTGTGATTTGAAATCTAGACTTTAGTGCAAAACATGCCGCTCGTTAAAAACATACCATCATAGATTTATTAAAACATATTAATTTGGAATTTTGGATCACCAAAAATATTAGCTATTTTAAAAGAGGAGGGATCGGATGACACCGTTCATTTTCAAAGTCCAAACAGTCGATCCAAACCGTTCAACTTGATGGATATGTTAAAATGTGCTTGCATATCAAATTTTACATTTTTCTGAATTTTTTTTGGGTTTATTCAGATGGGTACAAAAATTCAACGGTCCGAATATAGAGATTTTGTTAAATACTTAATAAATAGTAAAAAAATTCAAAAAAATGTAAAATTTGATTTGCAAGTAGATTTTAATATATCCATCATATTGAATGGTTTGGATCGACTATTTGGACTTTGAAACTTCGAAAATGGACATTGTCATCCAATGTCACCAAAAAACGTTGTCATCCGATCCCTCCTCATTTTAAAAATAGTGTTATTATTCTGAATAACATTCAATTAGGGCTACGGAAAATGTCCATGACTTGTAACTCGTTCGTAATTAGCTCTGATTCAACTCGCTATCAACTTAAGCTGAAACTGATTCGAGTTAAAATTGACTCGAGTTGACTGACTTGATTAATGCATGAGTTGAGTCTGAATTGCTCCCAAATTGCTCATGAGAGACTCAAGTTGGTATAGTTTAGTAATTTGTAGATTTTTTTTGGTAATTTTTAGGCAATATTGTAAATTGTGTAATGTTTTGGTAATTTGATAATTAGTAAACTTTTTATTATGTACCGTGGATCGTTATTATAATTTGTAGACTGTTTATTTGAAGAGGAGGGTTCAAATGCCTCCATTTTTTGTGCCTTCATCATGCGTCCATTTTTACAAACTTAAACATCAAAATAAAACCATTAGATGTGATCTATGCTATTTTCTCTGTGTTCATAAAAAAATTATCACATTTTGATTTTGCTTCTATATGAATTAATAAGTTGAAAAATCAATGTCTAGAAATTATCCACATTAGTCTATATTTTTACAGGCTCAAGATGACAACTAAAACAAAGTTAAAATACAATAATGTTTTACGCGTGCATAGATAAAATGATGTAGTTCATATCTAATGGTTTTATTTTGAATTTTAAGATTTAAATTTTTTTAGTTATAAAAGTTTTTAAAAATAAAGACATGACGGAGGCACAAAAAATGGAGGCATTTGAACCCTCCTCTTATTTGAAATATTAATTTTACTTTGGAGTGTTATTTGTCACACTAAAATAGTCTCAATTGCTCTATTTTTAGTTATGAATTTCAACTTAGTTATGAATTGAGCAACTTGAGTTGACTCGGCTCATGACTCATGAGTTCACGAGTTGAGTTCGAGTTGATGGTTGGAATAGCAAAACGGAAGAGAGAGTTTGTACTCTAAGAATTGAAATATTTTTACTAGTCTCAATGTACAATTCAAACAATATTTTTACTTGTCCGAATAGCACCACGTTAACACTATTTTCACATTAATTGAGTCTTATTTGAAATGTTATTTTCACACTAAACAAATTTAACAAAAGCACCGCCAAATACAGCGAAAAAATCGTATAATTTAAACATATAAAGGAAAGCGTTTAATCTACTGCGTTCAAGTGTTTAACTTTCATTGTAAATGAGTTAAATTTTCATTTTTAAAAACAAAAAACGAATCCCCGAATTCGTCCCCGAGCAAAAATTTACAGATCTAAACTGGAACCAATCCCCAAGCGCGTCCCCGAGTATGAAATTTACACCTCTAAATTTGTACTAATCCCTGAGGGCGTCCCCCAGCACAAATTTTCTTCATTTGTGCAGAATGTGTCAGGAACAGTACATGTGAACAAGTAAAGCGTGTAAACCAATATGTATTGGCAAACAAACAACATAAACAAAATATTGAAAATTTGTGCATATAAACCTGTATTTACAAACACATTTTAAAGCATATAAACCTGTGTTTACAAACATATAAACATGTGTTTACAAACACATTTTAAAGCTTATTCTTCAAACACATTTTAAAGCATATAAACATGTGTGTAAAGCAAGTAAATCAATATATACTAGCAAGAAAACAACA
This sequence comes from Carex rostrata, assembly GCF_964058835.1. Taxonomy (NCBI): domain Eukaryota; kingdom Viridiplantae; phylum Streptophyta; class Magnoliopsida; order Poales; family Cyperaceae; genus Carex; species Carex rostrata. The sequence goes on from NC_135925.1 coordinate 8,241,827, forward strand.
TAAACAAAGCAATGAAAATTTGTGCATATAAACATGTGTTTACAAACACATTTTAAAGCATATAAACCTGTGTTTACAAATATTGAAAAATTTGTTACAAACATATAAACCTGTGTTTACAAAAATTAAAAAATCTGTGTTACAAACATATAAACCTGTGTTTACAAACACATTTTAAAGCATATAAACCTGTGTTTACAAACATTGAAAAATCTTCATTTAATGGATTACTTGTTCAAAATGGAGACTGTATTTTTAGTTATTAAATATCAAAAGTTGTTAATTTGCATAATTAAAATTAGAACCAATCCCCCATCGCGTCCCCGAGCTAACTGGATTTAAATTGTACTTTAAAGTACTTTAAAGTACGTTCAAGTAAGTAGTTAATTAATGATTACATGCTTGTTAATAAGCTGGGGGACTAGCTCGGGGATTAGTGATTACAACTCCTCCTAACAGATTGTCCGCGAAATTAAAGCGCAAGACAAAACCGTGCAAAGCTAACATTTAAAGCAATCAATGTAAAATAGTAATGCGTTAAAACATCGATACGTTAATTAATGACAAATTAACAAATTTTCGTTATTAGCGGACAGTTAAACCCAATTAAACCAGTTCGGGGACAAGATCGGATTTGATGGCTCGAGTACCAGAACATTTCTCTTTTTGATATATTATTTAAAGAGAATTAAATATTAAATATTTATCAATACGTTGGAACGAACTTTTTTTTATCTATTTTTCTTTGAATTGCAACTAATTAAAGAGAAAGGAAAAAAGTTGACAGTAACTGTAGAAAATTAAACGTTCAGAAAAAAAAATAACCTAACAAAAAGAGTCTAAACATTTAATGCAACTAAATAAAACTGGCCAACAGATACAAACCATTATCAACTATAATTAAAGAAGAAGTCAAATTTTTGAATATAGAGATTAAGCACACATTAAAAATTAATTATATAAAACACTTCTACGTAAAATGAAAATAAATTTTACATTATTATGATAATTTATTCTAAATTATATATAAATGCAACAAAATTTATAAACAAAATAGAGGTCAATTGACCATTCTCTCTACTTTAAATCCGCTACCGAACAATATGTGAACAAAAACAAGTCACACAAACAAATATCAGCTACTACCAAGTTTAAAAAAAAAAATCAACGGAAGGGAAAAAATATTAAATAAATTTATTAAAAACCGAAACGATTTAACTAATACAACTTGTGATGACAAAAAAAATTAGGCAAAAAAAAAAACAAATAACAAAATAAACTAAGAATAAGAAATACAACAAAGGCCCAAAAAAACAAACTGAACGAACCCAATACCTATGTAGCACCTTGGGCAATCTGAAAAATAAAAGAGAAATCGATGAAATTACACCAAAATACACCAACAGCAGTAAAAATCATAAAGAGGCCCACAAAACGAACTAAACTAACCCAATACCGAGACATCACTCTTCAAAATAAATAAAAGAGTTAAAGAACAAGGGAGGCCCAAAAAACCAAACCAAAGTAACCCAATACCGAAAACATTATAAAAAAAACAATTGGGTCTTGTCCAAAGGGTTTTGGATAAACTTAATCCAAAGCCGAGCTTAGATTGTTTATATGTATCGAGATTCTTAAAAATATATTTAAAATTTAATAAATTTTAATGATATCGTAAATCTAAACTGTTCGCATAAATTTTATCAACATCAAACGATTTTGATCTGACTTCGAAAAATCCTTCCCAATAGAAGTCGAGAAATGAAGCCCTCAGCAGCACCACACCACAGTATGCATCGTGAACAATACAGGAAATAAATCTACTGCGATTCTATAGAATCGTAGGATCCTGCAATTCCAAATCACACCGTTCATTGGTTTGGGGATTCATGCATTAAAACCAACTGGTTTGGAAATTCGTGCATTCTAAATGGTTAACGGTTTGATTTGGAATAGCAGGGATCCTGCGATTCTATAGGATCGCATCATATTTATGTCCGAACAATGCAATCCAAAATTTTGTCGCAACAATAACAACTACCGTGTATTTGAGAACAAGCCTTTAGTCTAGTGACAAAAATAACTTTCATGTGAAAAGTCATGGATTTGAAACTCACAAAGTGTTTTTTTTTTATAATATAAATATAAGAAAGCCAGTAGGTTAAATCTCCACCATTTATTTTAAAAAAAAAACACCTTGTATCTTATACACATAAAAGAAAAACACTAATCAAAATAACATATAATTTCCTCCCAGTATAGAGTATAGATCATAGTCGCAAGATTTGCGAATAATTTGTTTTTTTGGTGATGACGAATCGAACGCTGAATTATTCGTGAATAATTCGCAAATTTTACAATTTTTTTCCGAATTATACGAATTATTCCGAAACTTTTCCTAAATTTTTCTCAAAACATCTATTTTTTATTTAATTTTGCTTTCTTATGGGACTGAGATCTCTGATCAAAATAATTTTGAATCATTCTCGAATTATATTCGAATTATTTTCGAATCATGAATTTTTAACCTTGCGGAATTATTCAATTGTCGCTGTGGTATAGACTACTCACCCGATGAAACACAAAAAAGCTAAATAGACCACACGAACACGAAATACATAGCAAAAATTGGAGAAAAATCGATAGAGCTGACAAGCTGTCAGTGGTCAAAATTCCAGAGAAGAATTCGTAGAGAGTTTTCTTTTTTTAAATTCGTAGAGAGTTTGATTCGAGAAAAGCCTAATTCTGAATTTTTTATTAATATTAAAAAAATATATTAAATTTCAAAATTTACATGTCTAAGAATTTCAAAATCTTTCCAAGTCGGAAATTAATTCTCAGTTCTAAGAACCGGAGATTAAATTTTTGGTTTTAAGATATTTTTTAAGTAAACATAAATGTTTATAATTTTTTATTTTTTATTGAAATATTAGAAATACTTTATATATTTATTTGAAAATAAATGGAATATTATATAATTTGATTTATTAGAAATACTTAAGTGTGAACTTTTAAAAATAAATGGAATATTAAGTGTGAAAAATATATGAAGAATTTCTAATATAATAACTTTTAAAAAGACCTATATAATAACTTTCTGATTTTAGCAAATAAAATTTCACACTTAATTTTTTTATTCTAAATCATTTATACACATAAAAATTAAAGTTATTCAAAACTTAAATAAAATCACAATTGTATATTTTACATAAGCAAATAATAGATGAGAATAAATATGGAGAAGGAAGAGAGAGGGAAAGAGAGGGAAAGAGAGGGAACGTGTGGGGTTTACAAGGGCATTTTGTTAAGAATTTTGGAAGGAGGGTATTTTGTTCTATGTTTTGAAAAAAAAATGGTACTTTGTAAAAAAATTCTTTTTTTTGGTTTTTTCAAAAATAGAAGAATTCAAATATTTTATGTATTTAATTAGAACTAACTTTTGAACCGAGATCAATAACTCAGATTCAAAACATTTTTTTTTCAATAATACACATAGTAATATTTTAATTTTTCTTACAGCCAAAAAAAATCTGACCTGAAAAATATTGATCCGGATTATTTGTCGCAGTCTTTCTAATATATTTATTTATTTTTTCTAATATTTCAATAAAAAATAAATAAATTATAAACAATTCAATTTAATTAAAAAAAGATACAAACCGAGAATTTAATTTCCAGTTCGGCAAATTAGGAAAAAAATTCTGCGGTTTCGAAATGCTTAGAATCAAAAAAATATTTGCAAAATATTTTTATGAAATTGAAAATTTAATCTTCGATTTGGACATATTTCGAAATTCCTCCACATGGATTAGATTTTAAAATTTAATATTTTTTTTGGATATCAATAAAAAGTTCGGGGAATAGTTCTTATATCCATATAATTAATGGATTCTAAATATCAAACCATCGAATTAATTCCTGGGCCGGGACGGGGAAGTAGGGACCTAAAATTCAAAAGAAAACGCTTGACCAAAAAAGGTTGCACCAGCCGGGAATCGAACCCGGGTCTGTACCGTGGCAGGGTACTATTCTACCACTAGACCACTGGTGCTTTGTTGAGCCTTTTCGTCTTTAACTTTCTGATATCTTAATTTACTCTTCACGATTTGCCGAAGGTTGATTTTTTATGAGCAAACCCTTCATTTAATAATTAATATTCAATTATATTACAAAAACCAAAAGGCCGCTAAAAAAAAATTCTGGGAAGCAACGTTTTAAATAGTGATTATCAGGAAAAACGCTACGAATAGCGATAACTATTGCACAAGTAATCATGTAGTATAGCAACGATTAATTGCTGTGATTGTGTAAATCGCAGAACTAACACAAATCATATGAAGAAAAATAAATTTGAACCATTTTTTCCTCCTGCAAAATTAGTACCTCGTTGGCCATGGGGACACAGCATGAAGAGAGATTAGCAATTGATTTCACTGACAATTATATAATTTGAAAAATAAATAAATTAGACAGTTGATTTAAATTGAAATAAAGAATTCCAACCAATTACCGATCAAGAGAAATAGAAATGATTTTAATTTAGATATGCATGTGAGATCAATGAATTAAATTAAAAGTGAAACATATGGATGTCCAATTCGGACGAGATATATTAATAGCGCGTCAACTTTTGAAAAGAAAAAGCATGACGAAAAGACACGACAATTCAATACGTGACGATGTAGTATTAGATTTTCATAAGTATATATTAATGCTTAGAGCTAACTTTTAGACCAAACTCATTTCCTTGTTGACCCATTTTGATTAAAAAGGAATTTTGTTGGTTTTTCCAGATTGCAGAGACATAAAACAAGCTTCAAAAATAAAAACAATTGACCAAAGAATATTATGTACCATATTATTAGCTATTACAACTACGAGATAACTATAGTATTAATGTCGTCAGCTATAACAGTTGTAGATATGTCTAAGTAATTTTTGAACACATCGCAGCGTTAAAGATCTGAAAATTTTATAGAATGACTATAGTTATTTATTTAAAAACACTAACGGCAAGTATTCTAAATAGCACGATGTTCCTGTTTTATAGACAATTTGCTATTTACAACTAAATAACTGTTTCACATATATAATATATTTAAAATCAAGACTTGTCGCCTTTTTTTTTTGGACAGTGATAATTAACCCCGCAATTAATCCCGCACAAAATGTCAAAAAATTCCAGCTGTCATTTTTTTTCATAAGGTATTAATACTTATGTATAGAAGTATTTATCTCGAAGAACGAAAGTATTTATCCCTAAGCACGAAAGTATTTAGGGGACCATGCACATTTTTTTCATGGAGGGTGGGGGGAATCTCAAATCACATGGGGGGACCATGCACATTTTTAGAGGTGGGTTTTTTTTATCTCATTTCAATCTCGTCCATATTTCTCACGATCTATGAGAAATTTTGCGAATCTAAAATCACGAACGTTTTTTACGTAATTTTCTCTTTCAAATGAGAACCATGATGATATACTTTCGAGCAAGTCGTTATAGAAGTATTTATCCCTCATCGTGCAAGTATTTATACCTATACTTGAAAGTATTTTTTTGCATATAATACTTGTAATACTTGATATTAATACTTTCATATGTCAGTATAAATACTTATAATACATGATATTAATACTTTCATATATCAGTATAAATACTTATAATACTTGATATTAATACTTTCATATATCAGTATAAATACTTATAATAATTGATAGTAATACTTTCATATGTCTGTGTAGGTATAAATACTTGCACGATGAGGGATAAATACTTCTGTAATAACTTGTCCGAAAGTATGTCATCATGGATCTCATTTGAAAGAGAAAATTACGTAGAAAATGTTCGTGATTTTAGATTCGCAAATTTCTCATATATCGTGAAATATGTGAACGAGATTGAAATGAGATAAAAATAATTTGAAATGGGGGGATGGTGGGGGGATGGAATGGGAGAGAGTAATATAATTGTTCTTTTTTTTTAGCAAACCGACAACTTGTAAGGCAAGAGAAATTTAGTTGTTGTTGCCAAAAAAAAGAAAAAATGTGTGTGTGTGTGTCTGCAGTTGAAAAGCTGCATGAAGGTTATTTCTATAAGATGGCATTTCATAACGAGGGGATAATTTGACTTGATATATGATCCAACTTGTCAATTACATTAGGCTGTATGAAATTTTGTTCACTTCGATTAGTTTCGATAAGAATGCTATTTCTATTTCTAATAGTCAATTCCATTATAAGGCATAATATCAAAAGATGAATTGAGAGTAGATCCGACGCCCATTAAATTTACTTTGATTCGATGATTTTAATCACTGTCCCATTTTTTTAATATGTGTGCGTTTTACTTTAAAATTTGTACTTATTTGCTTTAATTTTTGTACACAGAGGTCTGAAAATGAATCCGGCAATATTGAAACTCATTAGATCCAAAAATAAATTCAATAGACAACGAACCTATTCCGTACTTTCAAAAAATAAGTAGACTACATTTCGCACGAGCATGACTAGGGCCATTGGACCTGTTCCGTTTTCTCAAAAAGGTCAGTAATCTACCTTTCGCATGAGCATGACTTAAAAAGCTCAATCAATTGTAAATTCTGTAAAGCAGAGGATCTCTTTGCAATTTTTCTAAAACCTGGTCCCTTTTAACCTTTTGGCGGACTGGATAAGCGCAATAGCGCCTACATTCGACTCCTAAACCCTTCAGTCTTACTTCCCACTGTCCTGCCGCTCGGAGACATTTCGACGAACACATTGCGCGCATTCCCTAACACTGTACCCACTGCTTGAAAGAGATAATGCTCTCACAGCCTAGCCTCTGGGGGAGACCGTCTGCTTCGTATCCTCTACTTCACCTCCCATCCCAAGCTAGCACCTGCCTCTCCACCTCCTCTGCTTCATGCCGCTTCTTTCTTCCTCGGCAGGCCAGGCCACCCTCTCGCTCGTTTAAGCTCAACAGTCTGCCATGGGAGACCAAGCGTTCGAGACATAGGGTTTCAGTAGAGGCGACCAGTTCGGTGGAGTGCACAGAGTACAGTGTTGGTCTGAAAAAGCACTCCGTCAAAATTCCTTTTGGCGACAGAGATGTGAGTTCTATTCATTCCGTTGCTTAGAATCTTATTTTTCACGCTTACTGGCCTGAGTTATGGGTGCATAATGTAATTTGCTAAGAATTTTCATGGAAATATGTTTTTTTTTTCTTATAAAACTTTGAATTTAGTCGCAGTGCTTTCATGGAAAGAGAAAAGCAAAGGCCTTGTGAAATAGGCTTTTGTATTCTGGTCAATGTATCCGACCAAGTGACCATTGCAGTTACACTGTACCAATTACCTCCATAATTTATATTTGCATCATGGTAGTAATACTTGCGCGGAATATAATAACCTTTTCTTCCTAATTGCAATTGGCATGGATAGCTCTTATGAAATAATTTATGTTGAAATTTGGAGTTTCTAGTGAAGAAGTTGTCATCACTTGTCATTTGTTTGAAGACCCACAGTTAGTCTGTTTAGAACAATATGCATAACTAAATGGATTGTTAGGGGCTGAACACCTAAAACAATATTCTTCAGTTATTCATTCTGTCTCCTCTTTCCCTTCTTAAGAGTTTGTACTAATTTTAAGAAAAGCATGCTTGTAATTAAACTTTTGTGTAGATTTTGGTGGAGACAGGTCATATTGGGAGGCAAGCAAGTGCTTCAGTGACGGTCACTGATGGGGAAACTGTAAGCGCTAAATCTCATTTGTTTTACAATGTACATGTTGCGTTTTCAGGTTATGTGCTTTTTCATAACATGCCCAGTTCAATCCTACATCGTACTAGTGAACCTTTGGAATTTTTATGGCTCGAATATACAACCATTACTTCTATCTTCAGATTAAATATTAATTTAATCGTATTCTATTGGTAGTTTTGTTTTTCCCAGTCTGTAATTACTGTTCTTTGCAAATGGCGCCTGACATTCATCTTATTTGCAAATAAAACCCCAGGATCTCGTGTTTTGGACAGAGTGCCTATATTTTTATTGTTGTTTTCAAATGCTCCTAGCTGTTAAAATCAAGTTTAAATTAAGCAAACAAAATTTACTGAGTTGTTTCTATATTTTCAAGATAACTTTGTCAAATGTTTGTTGCCAATCTGTATAATTGTTAATTGCTACATCTGGAGCTTAAATTCCCATTATTTACCTCAAAATATAACCTGATCAATGCTGTCATGTTACCAAAATCTGATATTTGAGCTAATTGGAACTGATATTATAATAAAATCTGATAAGGCAATAATCCTTTGTAATAGCTCCATGTGTTTTACACTATTAGTGTGCTTTATGAATTATCGTGCTTCGAATTTAACTTTTCTAATTGCCAATAGGTCTTATTCTGTCTAATCCGTTCTGATTTCAAACTTAACTACCTGCCAAGCAGTTAATCTAACCTTTTGAGAAGACTGGCTAGGCATCATTGAGTGTTACCTCCATATTTATCTAATGCTGGGTTGTATTTATGAAAGCTCTCTTAAATGTTTGAAGCATGTGATGTTTGTTCACTCATGGATCTAATTTGGAAGGTTGTAACTTTACCTTTGACAGATTATTTACTGTTCGGTTTGCTTGGCTGATGTGCCGAGTGACCCTTCTGATTTTTTCCCTCTGTATGTTCATTATCAAGAGCGCTTTTCTGCTGTAGGGCGTACTAGGTATAATACTTTTTCCTCAACTTTTTTGTTTATTTTTCTTATTTGGTATCACAACATGACATCTAGGATCCTATTTTCAGTGGAGGTTATTTTAAACGCGAGGGAAGAGCAAAAGATCATGAGGTATAGTGTACTACTACAATATAGATGAACATTTTTTGTTGGTGTTTTTTTACTCATTTGCATATTTTTTTTTTAAATTATGACAGTGACTGACAAGCTTTTCTTGTTTTGATCCAGGTTTTGGTTTGTCGATTAATGGACAGGCCATTGCGACCTACAATGCCAAAGGGATTCTACCATGAGACGCAAATTTTATCTTGGGTAAGTGAAATTCTGTGATTAGTTGTACTTTATTCTTTGACATAAGATTTGGCTTATGCACTTGAATACTTAATTCTGGGCCCAACTTTGGGTTAACTAATAATTTGTGACAGGTCTTCAGCTATGATGGTCAACATTCTCCTGATTGCTTGGCTGTGACAGCTGCTGGAATAGCTGTGTATGTAAATAAAGTTCATATTTTAAAATACTTAAATTAAGCAAATAATTGTACCTTATTTTTAAAATTAGCAAAAATTGGACCTTCACCTTCAGACTTACCATGCACCATTCAGGTCTTATATGGTTACGTGTTAATTACAGGACCAGATTTATACCAATGAGATGCCTGCAAGATTTTTTTTTTTTAAAGTGTGGATGGCTTTAATGGGGTTCAGTCATGATCCACTAAGAAGTTTTAGAAGATATAATTGAGCCATACATTAGCTTCTGTTTGCCTGCATGGAATGAAACAAAATCTTAACTAACTGAGAAAGTTCATAACCTGGTTGAGTGTTTTCTTGAAAGACAAAGCTTTTACTTGAGGATTTGGATTTGTTTTTTTATTTTTATTGAAGGGCTCTTTCTGAAGTTCCAAATGCAAAAACAGTTGCGGGAGTAAGAATTGGGCTTATAAATGATCAATTCGTGGTCAATCCCACTAATAAGGAGATGGAGGAGTCTGAATTAGATTTAATTATTGCTGGAACTGATAGTGCCGTTTTAATGATTGAGGTTTGCCATTACTGCTGGTTGCCCTGAATATCCAACAAAAATTTAATCTAAGCTTCAACCTGAGCCGATTCTCTATTGTGCAAATTAACCTTAGGTATAGTGTCAGTGATCCAATTTTGAGTACCTGTAGAACTGAAATCCTAAAGACCAAGAGGAAATAACAAAAAGACAGGAGGAACTACCATGTTGTCAGTACCAAATGGTTTGCATCTGACTAGTTCTGTATGTTACCAAAATCTGATGTAGTGAAAATCCTTGAACAGTACCCACTTATAGATTTGGGTCTTTTTAATGCGTTTGATAAGTTTGTCGTTCGTCAAATTAAAATTGAAAATGTTCCAATAAGTCAATTCTGTCTACTAGGACATTGGTATTCAACTCAACACTGTACTCCGTTTGAACTTAATTAACTTAGCAGTAGCGAAGCACATCTTCTGGGAAAATAATTAATTGTTCAACAAAATTGAATTATTTTAGTATACCATACTTTTCACAGGGCTATTGTGACTTTCTCTCGGAGGAGAGGTTGCTTGAAGCTGTGAAATTAGGACAGGTGTATAGCAATTTTCTTATTTGCTCCTTTTTCTTCATAATTTGTATTTTTATACAAGTGCCATTAGTTCTGTTAGAGTTATAATTCACAATGAAAATATTGCTTTAACCGCAACTAGCTATATTTGTTAACAATGTACATTTATTCAATTTTAGCTTGCAATAAGGGACATATGCAAAGAAGTGGAAAAATTAGTGAAGATATGCGGAAAGCCCAAAATGACAGAAGCCATCAGATTGCCTCCTGCTGAACTATATAGGCTTGTTGAAGTACGGCATTATTTTTTGTTTACTGTCTCTTATAGTTTCTCTTGCATAATTCATGCTTATTAGTTGTTTAAAGCTATCATCATTCTCATTTATTACTTCTAATTACATGTTAGGAAATTTCTGGAGAGGAGTTGGTGAAGGCACTGGAAATAAAAGAGAAGATGCTGAGAAGGAAGGCGCTCTTAGCATTGGAAGAGAAGGTATTAAATATATTATCTGAGGAAGGATACGTATCAAAAGATGGACCATCAAATGCTAATGAAGGGCTAGCTGATTTAATGGAGGTTGAAGATGAAGACGAGGAAGAAGTTAGTGATGGTGAAGTTGATGAAGGTAATCCAAAACTATAGAATGATTTTGCCTTGCAACGTAAACCTGATTTATATTTGGGGTATTGCCGTCCTCCCCTCTCTCCCCCCCGAATTTTTATTTGTGATTTTTTTTGAAGGTTTTTTATCTGTGATTTTCAACCCCTGAACTTTTACTTTTGGCAATTAGCCCTCCCAAACTTATCTTCAAGTCAAATTAAACTTATCTTAGAGATAAACACTTTGTAGTTTTCCGTCAAATTAAACTCTTTCTCTGTTATTTCTTTTCAAATTTGGCTTATATATGTGAGAGCTTCTTTTGTAATGGAAACAAAGCATCTTCTGCTTTGCAAACTAAGCATATCCTTTAGGTCATTTAAAGACATTTATACTATCTAAAACTATGTTATCATAAATTATACTATTCAACATAAACTGGTTGCTTGTAATAAAAAAAAGGACCAGCAACACTTTGGCTTGTATAGTTCAAGTGAGTGAGTTTTTTTTTGTTATGGTAACGAATGCATCTTGTGCTTTGCAAACTAGGCATATCCTCTAGGTCATTGAAGACATTTATGCTATCTTTAATCATTTAAAGAAAAAGGACAGTAACTTTTAGATTATGTTATCATAAATTGTACTTTTATTCAACATAAAATGGTTGCTTGTAATACAAAAGTAACCAGCAAGCTAATTGCTGATGGGAAAGTTTCGATAAATTTTAAATCTATAGGTGATGATCAATTTTCATCATTTTATCAAGATATTTGTTCTTACAAACACTTTGGTCTTTATTAACATTTTACCAATTGCCTAAAAGAAATATTAATTTTAAGTTCCCTATCTCTCTTAACTTTTCAGAAGAATTTTTTTATAGAAATATGTGCCTTGCCATAAGTTTGAACTATCACTGTTACTTCTGTGCAATATTTATCACGACCCAATGAATTTGTGCCACTGGATTGAGGCAAGTTATATGTCCAAAATTACATTGGACATGCAATGTAGCAACTCAACACAAATGAATAAAAGAATTGGAACCCACAGGCTGGATGTACCTGACCAGCTTTATTCTTACCCCTCCCGAGATAGTAACTTCTGCTTCATATCCTACCAATTCCTATACTGGTTTAACCACACATTATTTCCAATGTTCTCAACAGGTGATGTTCACATAAAACCAGTTCCACGCAGTTCTATCCCTTTGGTAAGGTTGACACTCCAATTTTTAGTCAAATCCTATCCACTTTAACTATTCTTCTGTTCTTAGATATGTTTATTTATCTTTAACACAGTTATATTCTGAAGTTGATGTGAAATTAGTCTTTAAAGAAGTATCTTCAAAATTCTTGCGCAGAAGAATTGTGCAGGTATGATATCTAAAATTGTTGTGAATTATATGTTTTTATTTTATGGATCTCACTAGTGTTGTTATTACATCTGTGAATTATTTTAGATTGTGAAATGTCTAGATTTTATCTGAGTGATAGTAACATTTTTTTTTATTCAATTGTGATTCATTCGATATAATCCAAGACTTGTATATTTGTCTAGATGTACAAGTATTATTCATCTATTTACTAATGGTGTTCCTATTTCGTCTTGTCGCGACTCTAGGGTGGCAAGCGGAGTGATGGAAGAAGTCCAGTAGAGCTTCGACCGATTAACTCGCAATGTGGGCTTTTTCCAAGGGCTCATGGAAGTGCTCTTTTTACAAGAGGAGAGACACAAGTAACTGCTTTCATTTTGTTTTCCATAATTATTGAATGTGTAATTATTATTTAGATCCGGTATTGTTAACTTTTTCTTCTCATAATCCACTCCATAAGGCCCCAGTAGAGGAACTAATCAACTAATTAAACTGTAAGCATGTATTGAAATTTGGGACAATCAATCCATGATCTCATGCACTAACAACAGGCTCTCTCTCTCTCTTTTTTTTCCTTTATATGAAACTGCAGTCATTAGCAGTGGCCACTCTTGGGGATAAACAAATGGCTCAGAGGATAGACAACCTTGAGGCCTCTGAGGAAGTAAAGAGATTTTATCTTCAGGTAAATTATTACTAATATAGTTGTTATTTCTGCTGCTGGTGCTGCTGCTCCCATTTGTTTCATTAATACATTATTGTACCTTTTATTGAGAGGATAAACTGTCTTTCTCTATCATTTGCAAGTTTAAAGGGCTACTGCTTGCTTACTTTGTACAAGAACGGGAAGTGCCTATTCCCTAAATGAAACAACCTTACCTATTAATTTATATTATCCTGGCTGGCACTGGTTCCAAACAATATAGATTACTAAGCCTGCCTTACTTGGTTTGTTTAAGCTTTTAGACCTGGGCAGCTAACAAAACTGACAAATGGCAGTACACTTTTCCTCCATCAAGTGTTGGAGAAGTGGGTCGAATGGGGGCTCCAAGTAGAAGGGAGGTAGGCCACGGTACCCTTGCTGAGAGATCTCTAGAACGTGCTTTACCCCCTGATGATGAATTTCCTTACACCATTCGTGTCGAGAGCACCATCACAGAAAGTAATGGCTCATCAAGGTGATCCTTTTTCTCTCCAAAGCGCTTTTTTCTCCATTTGGTGTAAAAGTCAAAGGCAGGTTATAGTTTTGAGCTCTGTAATTAGTATACATCTGAGATTTTCTAAATGAGCAATGCTCCATTACACCACAGTTTATGAGAGAATTCAGTAATTAATATTTACCCTCCAATCTAGCATGGGTAAAAAGTGAATTTTTGCTTTCCTTTTAAGACTACTAGTTACACTACTAAATATAAATTATAACAAAGTTACTTTGATTCTAGGAAACCTCAATAACATAGCATAGCAATCCAATAAAATGAAAATGAATCATCCAACAAAAACTTTCACGTACTGGTTTGAATTTTCGTTCTAATTGGAACTTCTGTGCTTTTCAAATGTTATGCCTCAGATGTAACACCAAATAGTTAAAATGGGATTGAATTAGTTTATAATAGATAAGTGCTGAGATTCAACTTAGGACTCTGGCTTTCATAAAATATTAATTAACTAGTTTGCAAAAAGTTTTTTTATGATAGATTAGGAAGTCATTTAAGTATTAGAAGTTTCTTGTTAAATAGCTTTCGAGAATTAGCGCCCTTAGGCCAATGCTTTTTTTTTTTATCAGTATGGCATCTGTCTGTGGAGGCTGCTTAGCCCTGTTAGATGCCGGAGTACCATTGAAGACCTGGATAGCTGGTATAGCAATGGGTTTAGTCTTAAATACTGAAGAAGTTGGTGGTGATGGCCAACCCCTTATTCTCTCTGATATTAGTGGCTCTGAAGATGCCTCTGGTGATATGGATCTTAAGGTGGTTCCTCCTATCCTTTTGCTTTGCTTTGTTTTAAAATTGTGTGGCAATGTATTTTTTTCAAGTAGCACATTGCTGTACTTTATTCAGCATAAAAAATGTATCATGATGTTTACAGGTGACAGCCAAGTAGGGTTATTTTGATGGAAAAGCTAGATGCTGTTAAATTTTGATGCTTTTACTATTTACTTTATCAAGCCCCCCTTCTTTTCTTTTAGTACCCAAATTGAGTTGTAGGAAAGCTGAGATGATTTGCATGATGCCTTACATGCCTATCTGAGCTAATTATGACTAAACTAGTTTTGTTTAGTATGAATATATGGTGGCAAGTTGGTTTTTTTGCTATGCTATAAATGCTGGTTTTTTTTTTTTTCAAATATAAATTTGAAGAGTGCGGCTACTATGCCATTCATAGCATTTCAGGCTAAGTGTCACCAACCTCCAAAACCTATCAAATGGGCTTCAAATGACGAATCCAAACCATTCATACCGATCTACATCATGATGCAAAATTTATAAATTTTCGACGGCATTTAGTATCAAGTAAGCGGTAAAAAAATGATGAAAAATGAAAGCATTCAAAGTAACTTAAAAACCTTCTTTTCTTTTTACCGCTTGACTTCATAATAAATGAATTTGAAAATTTATAAATTGTGGATGTAAGCACATCACTCATGAAGTAGACCGGTTTGGATTCGTCATTTGAAACCTATTTCATAGCTTTTGGAGTTAGTGACACTTAGACTGAAATGCCACTGATTTCATAGTAGCCGGACTCTAAAGTTGAATAAAAATTCATGTGGATAAATGAAGAAACCTGTTATTATCAACACATGCTCATGGGGTTGAATCAAGCATTTCTATACTATGTTGCTACTATAGTACAAACCACACTAGAAGAATTGGGTACTGATCCTAAACCAATTTTTCTCCCTTTTTTGGTCTTTTATTGATTTTTTGTGTCCACCTTTTGGTTTCTTTGTTATTTATGCTTAGCTTCATACTAGATTCTAATACTTATTTTCAAAGTTGGTGAAGATTCTGGTATTTTAGTAGTATATTTTTTTTTTTATATTATCTTTTGCAGGTAGCTGGTAATGAGAAGGGCATAACTGCTTTCCAAATGGATATTAAGGTCATCTAGTGCAACACATCTTTATACATTCTGCAGAATGTTTTTTTCCATGTTGGATGAACATTGATGATGAGATGGTGTAAGCTTTTATATTTTTCTGCACGGCAGGTGGCAGGAATAACTTTACCTGTAATGGAGAAGGCACTGTCTCAAGCAAGAGATGGTCGGAAGCTTATTTTAAGTGAGTTTGCATTATTGCATTGCAAGATATTAGATTTAATTTTGTGGTTGGGTTTAAATTAGTTTTTAGTTCTTTTTTACTTAATATTTGCAGTGAACTGTTGCAACTTCCAATTTTACAATTAAACACTCAATTACCAGAATTCTGAAACATCATAAACTTCTCTGCTATTAACATCAGAATCCGGATCATGCTTGTATATTATTTAGGTACCACTGACATCTGCTAGCTATTATTTAAATAGGAAAAAAAAAAAAACTGAAACTTTGGTGGCTAAATCCTAAACTCTTGAATAAATAAGTGTAATTTCTGAATAATAATTAACCGGCAGAAGTCATATTTGTCCGCTTCTCTGAAGCTTACTAGTTATGGAGGTTAATTTTTCTCTCTGTTCCCAGATGAAATGGCCAAGTGCTCGCCTCCACCATCTATGACGATCTCTAGATATGCTCCGCTAATCCACGTCATGAAGGTCGTTTTGTTATATTTTTTTACGTTGATATTTATGACCATAACTCATTTTTGTGCCTTGTATCTGAACACTTTTAGTGAAAACTGAACTAAAAGGTCACTCATTGGATACTTACTGAACTCCTCTGGTAATATGTTGGTCAGGTTCAGAACCTCAACTGTACCAATACAGTTGTGTTATTACCTAACATATCTATATCGTTTTCTTAGAGGTTTTTTGCATTAATTGTAGATCAAACCGGATAGCGTTAATAAGATTATTGGTACTGGAGGAAAGAAAATAAAGAGCATAATAGAGGAGGCAGGTGTAGAGTCAATTCAAGCTCAAGATGATGGCACTGTGAGTAGCAAATATTTGTACATTCTTTTTAAGCTGAGTTCCTGCTTTGGCATATGTACCGGGTTCTAGTTGAAAAAATACTTTATCAATATGGTGCTGAACTGATATGGGACAGTCCTTTCAAGTTCTTTTGCAACATACTAATGTTTTATTGGTGCAATTTTTTCAGGTTAAAATAACTGCAAAGGATCTTTTGGGCATAGAAAAATCGAAAGAGCTAATAAATAACCTTACCATGGTGCCTAACATTGGTGATATTTTCAGGTTTTATATTTATCATAATTTTTGATAAATTATGACTCCAACACTTCAGGCCTGATAGACATTGTACCAAACTGTTGTTTATATGTTGAATCTTAAAATCCTTGACCAACAGATTCTGAGAAACAATTCCCCGTTCTCTGCTAAATTTGTATAATTTTTTTGGAATGTCATGTTGAGCATAATATATTGAAAGAACTAACAAGTGACCTTACTTTGGTGCCTAGTGTTGGTGATATCTTCAGGTTTTCATCTTTCTCATAATGTTTGATAAATCATGATAGGCATTGTACCAGACTGTTGTTTTATGTGCTTAATCTTAGTTAATCATTGACTAATCTGAGAAATGATTCCTCATTCTGTGCTAAATATTTACATTTTCTCTTTTGGAATATGGCATAGGAACTGTGAAATCAAGTCGATTGTACCTTATGGAGTTTTTGTGGAATTTGCACCTGGGCGTGAGGTACAGTTATTTAGAATAAATTTTCCAATAACATGGCTCGTGATATCTCCAGGCAATAATTCCAAGCTACTTTGCTGGCTCAACTATTATTTTCTTCACTTGTATATGTTTATTCTTTTTATCTTCCTGGACAGGCTTTATGTCATATCAGTGAGCTGAGCTCAAATTGGCTGGGCAAAGCTGAAGATGTAAGGAAAAATCAGAACTACTAATTCATACTTATACATATAGAACTACAACAAATCAGAGTTAATTTTGTGTTTTTTTCATCATCTCGTATTTGTAGCTTGTCAAAGCCGGAGACCGTATCGATGTCAAGATAATAGAGGTTAGTCTATATATGTTCTTTTTTTCACATTTCTTTCCTTGTATTGCAATACATTCTAGACCAATAGACAGTAGTTAATTGCACACGATTGCAGTAGGTGGAATACCGTTTGATGTCAATAAATGCTGGTTCATTGATGATTATTTTAAGTATGTTGTTTGGTGTGCAATTGATCAACTGAGGGCCGCTTAGTTTGGCTCTGAAATCTATGTTCTGGCTGAGAAAATAAATTTTACAAAGCACCTAGCTTTGACTTGTTTGGTAGCTTACCAAGTGGCAAGTGTGATATATACTTTTCATCTTTTCTCCCAAAGCATTAATTATGGCTCAAATTTTTTTTTTTTTTAAAAGATAAATGAGAAGGGTCAACTACGCCTGAGCCGTCGTGCCTTACTCCCAGAGTCAGAAACTGAAAATGCAACAGCCAAACAACAACAAACTCCTACTGAAACAAGCATCCCAATGAAAGAAAATATAGCTCCATCAAAAAGACCCTATATTAAGAGCAAAACCACCCCTGCCATTTGGAAAGCCCCAGCCCCATTAAAGGAGTCAAACAAGTCGAGGCAAAAGAAAGCTGATGAAACAGAGCCTTCTGAGATGGCTGCTTCCAAGGACTGAGTCGAGTAATTAAATTGAGTTTCTGCATTCATAATCATGCGAGGCTTTCAGCAAGTCAAAGTGTCTCCATGCTTTTGGTGGGTCTTTCTCTCTCCCTGTCAAACACACAAACACAAAATTTCATGACTAGTGCTTTCAGAGACAAAATAGGAAGTTCTGTAAGAAACGGATAACATTTTTGGGAATCTAAATATACCATTGACACAAGAAGTTGCGCAGATTAACCCAATTGAAAACTAAATATAAATATTGGGAGAACCTGTTTGTGATGTGAAAATGGAAAGGGGATATATGTGCTTGTATCTTTTCATGCTACCGTTCTCAATCCTTACTATTTGTGTGCTTGTTGTTTTTTGCAGATTTAACCTTGGTAGGTTTATCTCTCAGTGAATTTACAACGGGATATGTACATAAACAATAGAACAGGATTTTGGGTTTATTTTATTTTATTTTAGAGCTATCGGAAATTTTAGGTTCTTAAAATATTTTTCCCATATTTTTTAGTTCATTCGATCTTTATCCATGATGTCCTTATAATCCTCATGTTTTGGGTATAATTGTCAATCAATCTTCAAGCCGTTTAATTTTTTTTATTCATATTATTTTTCATTTGTTGATATTGGATGTTAGTTTACTCATTTCTTTTGAGCTCGTATCTGATCTTTTTCTTTAATTTCATAATGCAAATGTTGCATTGGGTTCTGCCACGTATTTGTTTTGGGCAGTGCTTTTTTGCTTTAATATTTCAAAATTCAAACCTAAATATAAAACCTAACTGTTGATATTTTTTTATCGTTGGAAATTATGAACGTATAAAAAAAAAATTGTCAACCTTTTCGTAATTTCATTTACAATTTTTTTGAGTTTCTGCCCAGTTTTTGTCAACAGCTGCTCGCTCTATGGGCTTCCTGTTTAAATGGGGTTTTCAGCGTGTAACGAGTTGTATAAGAACAATTTTTTTGTTAATTGATCATATCCGTTAAAAATGGAAAACAATTCTTGAATCTCAATAATTTTATTTTTAAAAAATTATAAACTCTTATATGCACCTAGATATGTGCTGTTAAACTTATGTTGTGTTGTAGGTCGTATATGCGCTCAGCACAATAATTTCAAACTTAATTATTTTTAAACTGAACATACAGATTAGTTTTGAAGATAGTTATAGCTGTGTTTTTTGTTTGCACTAATAAGAATAATTAACTGATGGATATATCAGCAACCACTTTAAACAATGTACAGTACCGAAATCTATCACAATGCCCAACAGTCGGGATACATTACAATGTCAAGCAGTAACAAAATTGAGGCACCTAATGGAGATTGCTGCCTAACAAATCGATTTAACATCAGAAATCAAAGGACCGGAAAATGAGCATGCCTAACATCCTCACCCGCTCAAATAGATGGGGAGATTTCTGAGTCAGTCCCATTTTGGGCCAGCCCATCAAATGGTATACAGGAGTAAAACAAATAATGGTGACGGTTAGAGAAGCCGGAGATCAGACGCTTCGGACAAAGGAAACAACTACGCCTTCGCACAGTAGAATTAGGGGTGTCAATGGTACCTTTTTAGCCGTTTACCCAACCCGTATTGTATTCAATAAGGCGGGTATGGATAAAGTTTTTTTTCTCGTTAGTTTATTGGGTATGAGTATGAGTAAGAATTTTTTTTCGTTAAATAAATGGGTAAGGGTATGGATAATGACTATTTCGTACCCGTTACCCATAGGATAATTATAAAATCCAAATATATATTCAATTCAATTTCCAACCCACTTAAATGTATATTCGTGTTTTTGAATCTTTATTATTTATAAAAAATAATTTAGTTGGATTGCACATTTATTTTATTTTTTTTATTAGAAATGCAATTATATATGTGTTAAAACTAATTATTATACTAGTATTATCCGTTATTCACCCGCTATTGTTTCGTTACCCGATAATATTAACGAGTAAGGGTAGGGTAGGGTACAATTTTTAATGGGTATGAATAGGGTATGAGTAAGGTCAATTTTAATGGATATGAGTATGAAAATATCTTCACCCGACCCGTACCGTACTCATTGATACCCCTAAGTAGAACCCACAATATAGATGCCATTTAGTAATGATATAAGATAAAAGTTTTTTAGGCTGTGTACTTGGATCTTGCGGCCATTTTTATTAATATTCCTAAAACAAATCAAAATTTTAAAAATAACCCTGTTCCCATTTTTTTTTTTTAAAAATGCCCTGACCGCCTGGGCCCAGGGCGGCCCAAAATACCATCTGAGGCGCCAGCCCCTGGGGCGGCCCACAAGCCAAGTGAGGCGCCACACCCTGGGGCGCCTCATTAGGCCTGTGAGGCGCCAAACCCTAAACCCTAAACCCTTAAACCCATTCGTTTTCTGCCTCTGCACTTCCCGATTTGAGAACTTCTCTCGAGGCGAGAAGCTGAGTGAATAGGTATTTTTTAATTATAATAATTAGTCATTACTTTTTAATAATAATTAGTCATTACTGTTGCAAGTACTGTAGCGTACTGTACATTTAATGTAGGAATTTACTGTTGCAAGTACTGTAGCGAACTGTACATTTACTGTTGCACGCACTGTAACGTACTGTACATTTACTGTTGCACGCACTGTAACGTACTGTACATTTACTGTAGCAATTGCTGTACACCTACTGTAGCAAAATTTTAATTTTTTTAATTTTTTTTAAAATATTTTTCAATTAGTCATTTATTACTGTACCCATTATTATGTCATGTAATACTTGTAAATTTTTTTTTTAAATGTAGTTTGTTAAAGAAGAGATGTTAGTTGCACTGTATGTCGGCGGCAAGCTAGAAAGGGATGAAGATGGCGTGCATTACACGAAAGAAGTCGCATTTGGCTTCGAGATTAATGAAAATACCACATTTGAGGAACTGAAGCAGCTAATATACGAAAAGACATCTGTAAACCCCAACAGGTATGAAATAGAATTGGCTACACGGATTGACAACTCACGTGGGGGGGTAGACCTTACTTTGTTAATTTTCCAATAACATATGCCAATTTGTGGAGAGTTGTGTATACTCAATTTGTAGCTTGTGGGGTCCCGGTAATGGACATATATTCGAAGAGGGTTCCCCGAACGAGGGCTGGACCTTCAAGTTCGGCTGGGGCTGGACCTTCAGGTTATGACAATTCGGGTTATGACAACCAGGGGTACCACCAGCACTCCCCTTGTGACAACCAGGGGTACCATCAGCACTCCCTTTATGACCACCAGGAGTACCACCAGCAATCCCCTTATGACAACCAGGGATATCACCAGCACTCCCCTTATGACAGCCAGAGGTACCACAGCCCCGGTTATGACAACCAGGGGTACCACAACTCCCCAGAAAATACTGAAGAGTTACCACCACCACCCAGACAGACACCCATAATCCCTAGATTTCCAACTATGCCAGAGTCAGGACCGGTACCCGTTAATCGAAATGATATTGATATTGATGTTGATGCTATTGATGCCATACCAGAAAGGGAAATGGAAACGGGGGATGAATACCAAGGGGTTTGGGAAGCTGATGACTTATCAGATGGTGATGCAAATGTACCAGGTTTATCCAGGGCAGAAAAATTCCCGATTACAGGTCGGGGAAGTAAGCATCCAGTCGCCACATTCAACGACACCACAGCTTTTGAAAATGCAGACATTAGTTTCTTCGGTCCTTGTGTTGAATACAATAAAGAACTTATCGCAGGGCAAGTTTATACCAACATAGACGAACTTGTAAAGAAAATAAATGAGACTCATGTTCACGGAAACTGAGAATGTATAATACACAAAAGGGACCGAACAATGTTAGTTGTGCTGTGTAAAACTCACCCGCGCTGCGAGTTCCACCTTTTTGCAACCCCTGCGGGTTCAGGGGAAGCATGGATGATTAAGAAGTGTGAACCACCTCATACATGCAAGTCTGCGTCCACAAGGAGAGACCATGCGCAGCTGACTGCATCACTAATTGCCGATGCAATTGAGGAGAACATTAAGTTGGATCCATCGATGAGCATCAAGGCGGTGGCTATGACCGTCAGACACAAATACAAATATGTAATCCCAAAATACAACAGGCTGTAGAGAGGTCGTGAACTTGCGGTTTGCAGAATATTCGGTAGTTGGAAGGATTCATATGGCTATCTGGCACCATTGCTCCAAGCCATGGCAAGTACAAATGTCGGCACCGTATATGAGCGATGACATGGCCCTTTTTTTGATAAAGACGGAGTACTAATAGAGGGAGCTAAACAATTTAAGGGCATAGCATGGGCTTTTGGTGCTTGTATCCAAGCTGTGCCATACATCAGACCCGTTATCAGCATTGATGCATGCTTCATGTCTAGCCGTTACGAGGGGAGGCTACTCATAGCATGCGCATATGATGCTGAGAACCAGCTATTGCCTTTGGCGTTTGCAATTGTTCATAAAGAGGACGGCGAGAACTGGGGATTCTTTATGCAGTTTTTAAGAAGACGGGTGATTGGGAAAGGGAAGTTTTTATGTGTGATATCAGACCAGCACAAAGGAATAAAATATGTTTTTGATCGTGAAGATTACGGTTGGTCAACCCGTACTGGCCAGTGTGTGCATAGGTTGTGTATGCAACACGTTGCGGAGAACCTTTCCAAGGCAACCGGAGGCGACAAGTGGGTTACTGATACATTTAGATGGAATTGCAGAAAGAAAAAGCCGAGAAGGGTGGTAGAGATGACTAGCAGTTTTGCAAAGGTACATGTATTTCAATTGTTTAAATATATTATTGTACTTTAAGAAAACAAATTTTTTTACTACAATTGTTTACTTACATTATTCTATTTTCTTATTTTTTATGTAGTACATGCCAAAGGCAAATCTCTACTTAATGAAGGTGGGCAAAAATAATTCCCGAGATGTCAACGAAGATCCAGCATACGAGAAAATATATCAATCCCGTGATGGAGGTTGGCGTTGGGGAATTATGACCACCAACGGATCCGAGTCGCTGAATGCAGTATTCAAGCAGAGCCGGATGTTGCCTGTGGCTGCAGTTGTAGAGGACACATTCTACAAGTTAAATGCCTGGTTTCAGGAACGGCGTGCTAAGGCCGCAGAATTAATAAGGATGAACCAGTCATTTTCAACAAGGGTGGAGGAGAAACTAAGACGACACAAGGACAAAGGTGCAACTATGACCGTGATCCCGATAGGTAATGATGGAACATAATTCGAAGTGCAAAATCCAAATGAATACGTTCCTACCAGCCGTAAACCAGACGGCACTATGGCGTTTGTCAAGAGGCCTTGCAAGTACGTGGTTAAATTCGGAGATGCCAGGGCGGTAACCTGTACATGCCAAGGACCCCAGCTAAGTCACATACCCTGCAGTCAGCTGATGGCGGTATGCCGAGTGAGGAACTACTGTGAGGATCACTATGTTGCTGACATGTACCGTACCGATTACCTTGCTTCCACTTGGGGTGGATCTTTCCATTCTTATCCCGATCAGCATGAGTGGCCTGCATATGTCGGTGATAGAATACTCCCTTCAGAAGGATGGATAAGAAAGGGCAGGAGGAGACACAAGCGTATTGTAATGACCATGGACGAGATGGGTGGTAGGCGACCGTCGGGAAATCGGACTCGTCGTTCTGTTTCCGACAGGCGCAGGGCAGGTACGTAGAATTGTACAAAATTTATTTATGCTTTAATTATATTACTAACTGAATTGCATTGTTATATTTAGATGCAATAAACGAACACAACGAAAGAGAAAATGCCAGAGTTGTTGCTGAAGCAACCGGTAGAACACTACCCCCTCCTCCTGTAAGCCAATCATCTAGTAGCCAAGCCTCTACAAGTAATGTCGCACTTGCCACTGGTACCAGAAGAACTAGTCGTTTGTTAGGTTTATTCAGACGTGGTGGCAGATAAACTTTCTATTTTGCTCATGTGAATTGATTTATTTGGTTTGAACTATGTTATGAACTTTAATTGCGCTTTTGATTGTACTGTTGAACTTTTTATTGTTGAACTATGTTAAACTATTTTTAGAACTATATATGTATATGTGTATATTATACATATAGTTCACCAAAAAAAAAAAAATCAAAGTTATAAAAATTTACAACATCACTCCGTAAATATATCAAATATTTTATTTTTTGGCATACACATACACATATACATAATATTTTATTTTTTGACATACACATATACATAAACCCTAAACTTTTTTTCACAAAATTATTCAAATCAAAATACTAAGATTTCTCTAAAAAAAAAAAAAAAAAAAACACATGAGGCACCCCAGGGTGTGGCGCCTCACTTGGCTTGTGGGCCGCCCCAGGGGCTGGCGCCTCAGATGGTATTTTGGGCCACCCTGGGCCCAGGCGGTCAGGGCATTTTTAAAAAAAAATTGGGAACAGGATTATTTTTAAAATTTTGATTTGTTTTAGGGATATTAATAAAAATGGCCGTGGATCTTGTGACAATGTCAAAAATATGTTGTAAATTTCAATCTGCATTCATAAACTTGGTCCATGAAGCCACACAGGAAGCTTCCTCCGACACTAACTTCTAATATATGAATTATATAAAAAAAAAGGTTCTTTAAAGGAACCAGAAACGTAAAGTAGTTATGAATCATTAACAACAACTTTTCTTCTTTTTTGACTTCATTACAAAAATAAAATAACTTTCTTCTTTTTTTTGGGCCATCAAGCCCGTAGGTAATTATGACAATAACAATTAATTGTCAATTGCAGAAGCAACCTTTATTATATTTATTTGTTACTTTCTGATTAGGCAGAAGGTGCCTTTACATTATAGCTAATAAGCTAAGATCATGGAATTAGTGAAGAAGCGACGAACATGACTCTTTGTTTATTTAATTAATTCGAGTAAATTCTTCTGTAGCTGAGATGGGGCAAAATAAAATAGGATCATTTTTATGTTTATATCTTGATGAATGACATGAAGTTTTTGATATAAATAAGTTGCAAACTAGTTGTACCAATCTACTTGCTAATTTAGTTTAGAAGTTGTTATGTCACTGTTGGAGAAGTAGGGACTAGGGAACCCATTTTTCTAATTAAACTAACTGTTTCCTACCGGAAAGATTAAAAAAATGGCTGTTCTTCAAAGCTTGTAATTGGAAATACAAATTATTTAAAAGTATTATTTTTTTATGAATATAAACAAAAAATTTGACAACACTCAGACTTCAATTAATAAATAACTCATAGCCTCGCGTTCTATATAATGGTTTGAATTATGGCTATTTTGTATACAATATTACAAGGAAAATTAATGTTACATGAAAAAGGTTTATGATATGTTGAGCATGTGAACAGAAGAACCGGAGAATAGAGAAAGAATACAACGAAGATCCTACAGCAACCACAAAAATATAAATAAATAAATAACTCTCATGTGTGTGCATGATAGAGATGTCTCATATAAAAAAGAGAATCTCAAAAGATCCAAGTCCAAACTAATTAAATACACATCTAAAAAGCTTTAATTTTAGGTTGGAGCTGACAAAGGATGTTAGAGTTAAAATATGAGTTTATAAAACACAGGAGTGCAATTAAGAATAGATAATTTAAATAAAATATCCATAACAAATTATATAAATATTTGTGAAATTAAAATGTGTTTATCTAGACAAGTCAACTATGTTATAAGGTGTATCCTCCTTATGTTTAAGGCTTGAAAAACATTCAAAAATACCATCAAATTGTGCTTCTTTTTTACCGATGGATATCAGGCCTCTTCAGGCTCGATGAGCTCTAGGTCCATCTGATTCGCTTTACAATCCGTGCGCTCGCATCAAGTTTCGTGTGCACAGGCCCAAAAATAAGTCCGATGCCCATCCGTGACCTCCTGTTTTTTAGGGGCACACCCATACAGGTACTTGTTAGCTCGAGGCTCCTTATATCCGGCATAACAATAATATAGTGTATATTTGTATTTTGGTTGTGGGATATAAAAGAAGATAGAGATTTCGAGTGTAATTTTTCTTTGTGGCCTAAATGGTGATTTATGGAGGCCATAAGACATTTATGCGGTGCTTAATGATGATTATATATTACTACCATTCAGTTGGCAAGTTGCGTTTTGATCAGGCCCAAAGAAATAAATTAGATATTTAAAAGAATATGTTACAAAATAAAAAATTATTACGGTAATTACCTAGCAAAGGTTTCACATATATCTTATTAAATTTTATTAAATTTTGAGTTTTATAACATTTTATACCAACAAAAAAAAACTCATTCTACTCAAATAAAAAATAAATAAAAAAACCTCATTCTACTGTTTGGTATTAGCCTTAGCCTGCCCTAGCTTTAGGTAAATAAATCTGCTACAATCCTAAGGGGATTGTAGGGTCCTAAAATTACAAATCCATCCTTTCATTTTTTGAATTGTACGAATCTCTATAAAACTTGTTTTTTATACACGAATCTCAAAACCAATGAAAGGTTGAATTTGGAATTTTAGGACCCTACAATTACTTTAGGATCGGAGCATATTTATTTCCCTAGCTTTAGTCCAGCTTTGCCATTCTGTGCATGCTAAAATTTTGAAAAGGCTCAATCATCTTCTTTTTCTCAATGAACTCGACATAGATCTGTCTTCACAGATCCGAATCGTCTAGTAATTTTTTTTTTTAAGATGAAAAACTAGGGGCACTAGGAGATACGAACACCAT
Organism: Carex rostrata; assembly: GCF_964058835.1. Classification (NCBI taxonomy): domain Eukaryota; kingdom Viridiplantae; phylum Streptophyta; class Magnoliopsida; order Poales; family Cyperaceae; genus Carex; species Carex rostrata. The sequence continues at coordinate 8,268,584 of NC_135925.1, forward strand.
GGAGTTAATGCATATCCTCTGCATTAACTCAAAAAGGAATATTTTGTGTTAATGAATCTCAACCGTCTGATTTTAAACAGAGCCAATCTGGCCCCTGCTTATGATATAGGGAGTCCTTTAATATTAGTGCAGATTTAGTCTACATGAATCTTAAAGCAGATTAGATGATCAATATTCATTAACTCAAAAGATTCCCTTTTGAGTTAATGCAGAGGATACGAATTCGGTGGCAGGGAAGTGGCAACAATCGATCCAGAAAACGGTTGCTGCTAGTGAAGCTACGAGAAATAGGATCCCAGAAGAAAGTCGATTGGTGGAGGTTTTAACGAAGAGAATAAAGACTCAACGATGAACTTTAACTAAACCTTTTTTTTTTTTTAATAAAGATTGGAGGTCAAGCCACCCAACTATTTATTACCTTTGTAATATAACAAAAAATTTCCTCCATCTTAATTTCGAACTCATGACCTTCTATATAGAGACCATGTGCATTTGCCACTAGACCAAAGACTAGTTCTTAAAATAACACAAAGTTGAAGAGAAAATCAGAGGTATTAAAGGTGGTTGGTGGGAGCTAAGAGTTCAGCAAAAGCTTTCTTGCATTAGGAGTTCAGCAAAAGCTTTCCTGCATTACAAATGATGATTGGCAATGCAATAATTTTTAGAATATTATGTATATAGTATCTAATTTCTCACCTCTAAATTTTTTTTAAAAATTATAATTGGTTATGATTTTTTTTTAATAAAATAAATAAAAAAATAAGTATTCATTGACATAATAACTAAAGATGTAATACTCAAATGTGTATTTTAAGACATAATAATTTTTACCCACCAATACCATGTCAAACATTTTGCAAATATATGACTTTGTTACCATTGAGTATGGAAATCAAATTCTTCTTCTTTTTTGAAGTGGTAGGCGAATAATTTGCAATATTTTAATAATTAAATAAAAGAGTTTCTAAATAGAGGACAGAAATTGATGTATTTTTCTTAAATTTTTTTCTGGTTTTATTACAATTCCAGAGTACTGTTTTTTGTAAATAAATCTCCTGTTATTCTTGGATATACAGGAACCTGTTATTCCTTTGTCAAAATTCGTACTTAAAAAAATTACTTTATTGAAATTCGTGTATAGAAAAGTTTGAACGGTTCAAATCGTAACATGTTCATTCCCATGTAGTGTTCTTTAGACACCCACTGTATTGTTCAAACCTAAGCGCCTATCAAGTAGAATATTTCATACATCCGTATATTCAAACTTCTTCATAAACCTTGCAACTATAACATATATACTATTATGAGGAACAGCAAGTCATACAACTATACCTCCTAATTGGACAGACATCTGGTTTCGTACAACAAAACATACCTAAAAAGTTTGACTCAGAATCCCCCAATCTTATTTTGACAAATGCTGCTTGTTCAAATCTTTCCTAAGATTTTATTTTGAGACGCATCAGCGCGTACGCGTCTAAAATAAAGCATCTTTTGATCATTTCCACAGCTAAAAGATAACAAGAAAAGGGGCACAATACCTCTTTGTAGCTGTTTAACATTACCTTTTTTTTTCGCTAGTTTTTAAAAAGACAACTAAAAAGTCTATATGTAGCTTCGTATCTGTACGAACACAAATTAGGTAGGAAAGGTATTAATTCAGTTGGGTACGTTGGCACAAATGATTTAGCATAACTCTTTACTAATAAAAAAGAGAGTCAAGAATGCAAAGACTAGAAATGCTGATAACAACTAAAATCATTTATCCAACAGAACACAAATCTCTGATGAGAAAGTATAATAATGCACCATGTATGCAACATCATATTATTTCGATTTTGACGATATTTAGTAATATGACACCACAATTTTATATAATTTAAAAAAAAATGCACTCTTATTTTTCACATGATGCGATTATAAACTGCTAATAGCAAAGGTAACTAGTCTACTATTTTAAGGTGACAAAACCAAAAAAAAAAGAACTGATAAGAAAAGGTGACATATCAATGAACTGATAAGAAAAGGTGGCATTCCAATGAAATTTGCATATTTACATTATTGCATTCTCCAAACTCCAAAGAAACACACACCGCACACCTAATCCCCTATCACCACCCAACTAATCTTTAATCACTAAAAACAACCACCACCACTAAACGAGAGTAAGAGAAATAGATTTAGAGAGGATGAAGAACAAGCATCCATCCAACCAACCAAGGCCATCAAATTTTCTTTTTTCAAATCTTGTCAATTTTTTCAGCCATTACAACCGGATTTTCCTTCGCAATTGCATCTCTGCCTGCTGTTTTGTAGTCGAAAGTGCATTTGTGGGACTCGTAGTACCGATGGGACGGACAATACGTACCACCGCACCGGCATTTAAATCCTGTCAAGCCTACCTTTTTCTTGCAAAGGAAGCACCGGTTAGAAACTGGCTTCTTTGGTTCAACCTCAATTTCTACCTTTTTCTCACTGGATTCTACCACAATTCTTTCAGAAATGCTGGAAGTTTTCAAAGTTTGTGAAATTGGTTCAGAAGGGGCTGCTGCTGAGGTAGAAGAAGAAGAGATAAAATTGGGGCTGTTTTCCATTAGGGATTGAATTTGGGTTTTCATGATAAAATCTCGGTAGCACTTCGAGCAGAGATTGTTTGTACCAGGGCTACCGAAAAAGCCACAATTGTTTATGCATAGAACCGGAGCTTCAGGTTTTTGAAATTCGGTCTCATCAGTAGTTTCCTTTTTCCAGCTCTCTTGTGCCATTTCCGATGCTCTTTTAATTCCTACAAGAATGAAAAGTAAAAAATAATTATATGAAACATTTCAATACATAGAATCCCTTTAACTTCTTCCGAATAGTAAGTTATTGATAATAGTAATCGAATTAGGTACGGTACAGGTATTGAAAGGACAGAACAGATTCTTCGTAAAACAAAAGGCGAGGGTTTCTGTTCAGGAGGAAGAGTCTGTCTCTGATAACATGTCCTTTTTATAGAGAAATTTTGGACGTCGGTAGAAAATTTGAAGGCTATTTTTGGATTTTGTCAAATCTGAGACTAAGAGGTTGGATCTAATTTACAAAATTCATACCACAAAATCTCCCAAAAATAAATGGCATTTTAGCGGATATCCTAAGAACAAGATTGATAAATTAAGTCCTACGAACAAAAAAGGCTATCTAAAAAAGAGGAAACTAAATAAGTAACGCCACCATAGTTATAGAAAAGGAAAGAAAAATTCATCAAAAAAAAAAAAGGAAAGAAAAATTCATCAAAAAAAAAGGAAAGAAAAGGCACGTGCTTCGCTTCAACTAAACTTTCTAATGATAGTTGATATATATATAAAAAAAAAAAAAGCTTTCTAATGATAGTATGATTAAAAACAACAAAGCTAATACAGGAAAGGGCGTAACTAAGAGACCTTTTCGGAGAGTTTCGCCTCCAAACCAAAAAAACACCAAACAGAAACCAAAATTCGTCTCGAAAATTATAAAATGAAGACGAGATCAAATTTCAGAATTACCGATTAATGTAATCCGGAAGGATCGAGAGAAGGCGAGAAGCTGATCGGCGAAATCGGTGGGCAAATTCAAGTGGTTTTATTAGAGAGAGAAAGAGAGGACTTTTCGAGGACTCAACCAGGCTGTGGTTTTAAAGGCCTCGAGGGGTTCTCTGTTGGTTTGCTATTGGTAGATTAAGTTCCTAATTTAAATTTTTGAAAAAAAATAATGAAAGAGAAACTAGTTTATGGGAAGAAAAACCGTAATAGAATAGAAGTCCGACGTGGCCGTTTGTAGCACGGTCTTTCTGGTAAAAGGAGATTGGGAGTTCTCCACTTGCAGAATCTACGCACGTTTACAAAACATGCTCAAGCAGGACCAGAAGGTCCGGGACCACAAATGATTAGATCAGTATTTTGGACCGGAATGGGGGGGTGGATCGGCTGAATTTAGAGGCTTTTTTTTTTTATTTGATTTGTTCAGACACAATAATTGAACCGGTCAAAATCAAATTAATTAATCACAGTAAGATTCCGGCGACAAAAATAGTTTATAAATTCGATTTTTAATAAGTTAATTTTTAATGTACATAAATTTCTTGTCTTTCTGTATAAATCTCTAGCTCATTTGAATTATTTTTCTTTTTTTCGCTTATATATTACTAAAATAAACGAAGAAATTTTAATGTAGACCGATTGGCACAAATAGTTATTTTATTGTATTTTGAAAACAAGCAAGTAGCCCTATCCTTCCAAAGGATTGCAAAAAAAAAAAAATGTTTTTTTCTATATTAAATTGGATAAAGAAAGATGTCATATTAAATGGGTATGAATGGGTGATTAATGAGCGAGCATGAGCGAGTTAGGTATGCTCATACTCGCTCATTAAGTAAATGAGCGGATAAATGAGCGAGCTTTTAATGAGCGACTCACGAGTTATAACTTATGACTCATAACAAAATTATATAGTATGCCCACGCATAACAAAATTTGTTAAAAGTCATCATAACAAAATCCAACAAATTGTCATAATTCATTTAAATGAGCGAGTTGTTATGATTATTACTTGTTTTGGGATTTAGGCGAAGGTTTTGGTTCTGCCGATTTACAAAAAAAAATGAATATGAAACTATGAATATTAGTATATTACACAGGATTAAATGTTACATTGTGCTCACTATATTACACAGGATTAAATATGAAACTATGCTCACTATCTATCAATCTTAATGAGGCAAGGTTGATGTTACACATAATTACATAGGATTAAATGTGGCAGGGATTGGATGTGGTAAATTCTTAATGAGCGAGTTATGAGTGAGTTGGGTCATGCTCATGCTCGCTCATTAAGTAAATGAGCAAGTTGTTAATGAGCAAGTTTAAATGAGCGGATAAATGAGCGAGTTTAGGCGAGCTTTTAATGAGCGAGTTATGAGCGGCTCACGAGTTATGAACGATTTACTCACCCCTAGGTATGATGACAACAAATCAACTTGACAATTTTGACCGGAAAAAAGTAGCATATATTTCTAAAATACGAGGAGTAAAATTTAACCTATACATTATACATATCATATATGTGAAAATGCTTAAATTTTTTAGATATTTTACCATTCATTAATTAAATGATATAAAATTTACAACAATCCATGTATAACAATATTTGATGGAACGTCTAATGGTATTGCCATTGCATGAAAAAAAAAATATAAGGACAAACATGTCCATATGTTTTTAATATCTCTAAAAATTATTTTAGCATGATTTTAGAAGGTGTTTTCAACATTGTCAAGAGCGTCAGTCTGATTATAAATCATACTTCTATATTAGTGCATTCCTTTCATTTGTGTCAACACAATGTCATCATGTCTTTGATTCTCATATTTTATATCCTTTTGTTGTGTTATAGGACTTATTATCATGTTACAAGATATTTCAAAATAGAAAGAGCTATTTGCAATATTCTTTTAAAATAGTTTAAACATTGATTTATTTTAAAAATACCGGACTATTTTAATCTTTTGTGCAAATATATCAGGTGATTGTATTTTTTTTGCCATAGTTTAGATTATAAATTTTGAATTAGAGTAGCCTTTTATGGTGAAATATTAATATTCCGTCTTTTTGGATAAATTTGAGTAAAAAAGTAAAGTAAACATGTTTAATCATTTGTTTGCACAACGATCATTTCCATCGTTTTCTTTTTGGAAATGTCAAATTTCCATTGTTGTTAAATTGCAGAGAAATATTTCTTTAGATCTAAAGAATGGTCAGCAGTTAGTTAAGAATTAAAAAAAAAAAAAAAAAAATCTCACAGTGGGTTCGTGTCCAAAAATCAAATATTTTTCAATAAAAAAAATGAAAAACAAAATCCCTACTATTACCTTTATAAAAAAAGGTATTCTATTGTGTTTTTTTTTTCATGAAATGAACGAGAGAATCTAACTTCTCGTGAATAAAAATCATTTCCTTCTTAATATTTTAAGTGGAAATGAAAACTTTTTTTAATTTGGGTTTTTCTGTAATGTAACAACAGTAACCTCGTTCTCAAATATTCAGCAACTTTATATATATATATATTAACGCATGTGATAATTTGTTTAACAATTGTTAATTTAATAAAATTTTCTAATATATTAAACAATGCCACATCATCTTACAATCTATTCACAATTAACAATTATAGGGTGAGAATTTTAAAATTTTAAAATTATTAAATATAATTGAAATTATAATTGATTGTAAATACGAAGATAAGATAAAATTTGTTGAAAAATAATCGATCAAGTTGGCGATGCGACAAAAAATTATTAAACTGTTAAGATACTCTTAGAAGAAACAGCTTCCTCCGGCGGCCTAAAGAACTTTGTTTTCCTTGGACAATTACTATTTTATCCCCAAAATATGACATGGCCACGTGGGAAGATAGTTTTTGCGTATGATAACGAAAGTGCAAAGATCATCTCGAATGAACAGCTCTACAGCCTAATGAGATCACCTGCTTCTGGTGCAGGAATTTTCTGCTCTCTAAGAGCATCTACATCTCTAAAACTCTTTGAATTTCTAATCTGATGTGACAGTTTCTAAATCAGTTTCAGGGATGCAGATGGGTTTCTTATTTAACAACTTTGCTCCAAAGTTTCTTAATAAGAAACCGTTTATAAACTCTGACGTGGCCAAATAATTCGCTGAAATTCTTTTCTCTTGTAATTTATTTGCTGATGTGGCAATTAAGAAACTCTAATTTTGAGTTTCAGGGATGTGAGGGTTTAGAAACTTTCAGAGATAAAATTTCTAAAAATTAGTTAACAGTTATTTAGAAACTCCAAGAGTTTCAGGGATGTAGATGCTCTAAGTCACTATCGGGTGAGACCGATCACTTTTAATTTTTGAACTGGAGGTGCACCAACTTCTGGAGGTAGAAATTTTCTGCTTTCCAGAGAAGCAGAGACTCGGTCTCCTATACAGCCTTCAGGAGTGCGTATCCTCTGAGATATCTCAATTTTTGCGTGACCGACGTGTCCGGTGCCTATTCGGAGGTGGTGTAGGAGTCAGTGCTATGTGTGCTCTGAGATTCATGCAGAACGTATTTAAACGGTTGGGATTTTCCATAAAGTCACGCAAAGTTTGAGATATCTCAGAGGATACGAATTCAGCCTCCAGTGTCCAGTATTAAGCCGAGCTCTGTTTGAACTCGGAAGATTAAAGAGCCACATCAGACGAGCGTGGTAGTGAATAGTGATGATATATATATATATATATTTTTTTTAAAGATAATATGGATCTTCTGTTTTTCGAGCTTTTGGTTCTCAATATGGGGTCATTGTGGATTTTCATATCACCCAAGATAACGTAATTATTTCTCTTTGTATCCAGACCATTCAATCAAAATTCGTATAAATATTAAAGAGTCTCCGTGTATTATATTATAGATTAAATTGGTCTGAATACTGATTGTATCGTTCAGATCTAAACATAATTATGTTGTTACCTCAGAGAATATGGATTCGTTGTTATCTGATCGTTTCTTTTTAAGTTTTATAGCGCTCACATTAAAGTTCAAAGTTCAAACGCGTTTTTTAGATAAATTATTCACTTGATAATAATATCTTGTAGATCTTAATAATGAATTTTTAAATTAATATAAATAAAGCTAAAAATAAAAAATAATTTGTAACGTATTATTGGACATATAAATAGCGTAATAACCAGATTCATATAGTTTGAAGAAAATCATGTCTATACTATTGATTCAAATTTAAATTTTATTTTGAAAATTGTTAAATTTATCAAAATGAATAATTTTGAAGCGATTCCTCGTGTTTTATATACCAAATAATCACTTCATGTGCATGTCCAAATTTTTATATATAATTTTCATAAAATAATCTTCTATAGAGATTGCTTTAATTTAAGCATTAAATTTATAATATAAACATGAAAATAGATTACGAAAAAAGAAAATTCTCAATAATAGAGAGATGAATCAAGACCACATGGGACAGTACTAATGCACAAGCATTATAATTGAACAAAATAAATTACGGAAAAAATTCGAATACATATTATTTGAATCAAAAAGTTCTGATTTGAAAATAACAACCTTTGCTTTAATTTTTTTAATATAAAGTATATGATTTGATGTAACTTCAATTTGCCACTAAAATGTAAAATTACGTTAAAAACCTTAAATATTAAAGATTGTATGTTTAAAGTTCAATCTTGTAAAAGTAAAACCAGTCTTATTTTGCCTTAGCACTCATTATGAGGATGAGGGTGTAATCCCTTCATTTTTCGTGTCTCTATCGTACCTCTATTTTTTAATTTTCTAATAGCAAAAAAATTATAAAATGTATATATCAAAATAAAACAGTTAGATGTTATCTATATTATCCTCTACAAGTACATAAAAAATTATAACTTTTTGATTTTGGTTTTATATGTATCAATAAATTAAAAAAAAAATCAATATCCAGAATTTATCCACATTGGTGTATTTTTTTGTAAGCTCTTGACACTAATCAAAACAAAACCGAAATGTCGTGATCTTTTACGTTATGACATTTAAAATTAAAATATAAGTTACAATAGTTCTAAAAATAGAGACACAAAAAATAGAAGTATTTGAACTCTTCTCTATTATAAATGAATCATAGTGATAAAGTCTATATAACAAAATGCAATTTTCTCAAACAACCAATTATATTGCACAGCAATAAAATATTATTGTCAGATAACTTTACTAGAATGAAACTATAAATTATTATTAAAAAAATTAATTTTTAGTGATTAAGAATATATTATGATTTATGAGGGAACATTACCAGATTTTCATTTAAAAACAAAAAAAGGGAAAAAAGATGAAAGACCCATCTCACGATTGCCCTCATCGCTTTGATACAGAAAATCCTTTTCTGACACTAGCCATGTATGTTTTCTCATTTTTTTTATTCTAGGCTCATCTTTCGTTGGATAAACACACACAATAAGCGTGAGAATATAAAACTGATACATCACTTGATCACTTCGACTCGTCCAAGAAGATGGCCATGGCTCTAAGAAAATTCGGGAGGGGTGGGGTTTCAATCTGGAGACGAGGTTTCTCCAGTACGGGCGAACTGGAGTCGTCCAGCTCAAGGGATGGGAAGTCAGTTAATCTCTTCACCGCCGTAAATCAAGCTCTGCACATTGCTCTAGATACCGATCCACGGTTACTTTTTGTTATTTATTTTCTAGATACCGGTGATTTTACTAGGATGACTTCCTTGTAGTTAGTTCTAACCCAAATCCCAAATTATAAGTGAATAATGGTTTGCAAATTCCACATATCATGAAATACTGGTAGATTGATCATTGATACAATCAATTCACGAACAATGCTTGACTGCTTAGAATAGTTGCATGCACTTCCCTCGAAAGTATATTTAATCTGATGTCTATGATGTAGATCTTATGTATTTGGGGAGGATGTCAGCTTTGGAGGGGTCTTTCGGTGTACCACTGGATTGGCTGAGCGGTTTGGCAGACAAAGGGTTTTTAATACTCCTTTGTGCGAACAGGTTGAATGTGTTTTTCCTCTCTTTCCAATATATAAATTCAGGCTCAAATCTCATTTGTGTTCTTATATTATTCCAATTCAATTGCAATTTTCTTATCACCTCTTTAAGATGTTGCTTATCAAGAGATAGATGCTTGTTTACAGGGAATTGCAGGGTTTGCAATTGGCCTGGCAGCAATGGTGAGAACCTTTACAAAGCATTAAGTTCTATTATTACTTTTTTTTTCAATGTTTGAATAACATAATAAATAAATTGTTTTTCTTATATTTAGGGAAATCGAGCCATAGCGGAGATACAATTTGCTGATTACATTTTCCCTGCCTTTGATCAGGTATGTTTGTACCTGTTTATTTTTGTTTATTTTATGTTTTTCTTTTATTTAATGCATGCATTGCCTGGTTGTGATATCCTATTTTTCTTGGAAGAATGACAAGGTTCTTATGTCAAACCCTCAACGTAGCACTTTTGCCTGCCTAAATCTCAGTTGATTAAATCCCAACTTCAAATTACAACAACAACAACCAAGCCTTAAATCCCAACTTAAAATTAAAGAAAAAAAATCATTTTAAAAAGGACAAATTGAATACAGATTTTCCAAAAAATGCAAAAGTTTTTTGCTGGAGCTTATTTGGTCCTTGTACCGCAATTGAATTGAATTATAATTATGCTAGAACCCTTAGTTTTAATTGTTTTTCATTATTCTCTACAATTTATTGACTCCGTGATTTCCATTACTCTTTAGCTTGTGAATGAAGCAGCAAAGTTCAGATACCGCAGTGGTAATGAGTTCAATTGTGGAGGTAAATTTCTTAAGGATCCACTTTGTCTCTATGCTAAATTCCCCATGTCTGTACCAAGACTGTCAATTAGTTCTATGTACCAATCAAATCCAACTAAACACATAGAAACAAAGTAACAGTAGAATTCCTATCCCCATCTATTCTAAATGTATAGTAGAAACTTTCTTTATTTATTTGTTGATTTCATTATATGAAATAGGTCTGACTATTAGGTCCCCGTATGGGGCAGTTGGGCATGGTGGCCATTATCACTCGCAGTCACCAGAGGCTTTCTTTTGTCATGTGCCGGGACTTAAGGTTGTAAAATCTTTCTCCTTTAGAAATATAGAACATTACTTATATATGTTGAAGCTTTACCATTTGTTTTTCGGTTCCTGTGAAGTTCCCATTTTGTCCCTGGACATTCCAATTCTAGATTTTTTGTCCTGTCTGAAAAATGGTTAGTGTATCATAATCAGCATTGATTTTAAGTGAGTCATGTTTTCATACGGGCCTTCCCATCACGCTGAGTACAATATGAAGTAGCTCCTGTTGTTCATTTTCACATCCCATAATAGAGATAATTGTTAGGTCTTACTTGTTGTTCACTCACTGATTTCAGGTAGTGATCCCTCGAAGTCCTCGCCAGGCCAAGGGATTGCTATTGGCCAGCATTAGAGATCCAAATCCCGTTGTATTTTTCGAACCAAAGGCAAGTACATTGAATTTTATATTTCGACAACTATGCAAAATTTACCAGTGTGTTATCAATCATATACAGAAAGACACAATTAATTAATTGGTTTTATCACCTTGAGTATTGCACAGATATTCCGGATTAAATTGTTTTCTCTTGATATAAACTCTGCATTTCATTTCATAGTTAAAAATACTCTACATTTTTTTTCTCCAGTGGTTGTATCGACTGGCTGTTGAAGAAGTCCCTGAGGATGACTATATGCTGCCTTTATCTCAAGCAGAGGTATTCACCTTTTGAAACTCTTATTGTCATGTTTATTTAAATGGTGCCAACCAGACCAGTGTATTGACGTTTTTCTGGTACAAATGTTGGGACTTGGCATGGTTAACCTATGCTGGGTTGTTCCACTAAGTTCTGCGAGTGCCCCAACTTAAATAGATAAATTAGAATTTATTTTCGATTGGCTACTGTACTTTGTCCATTCAAAACAAGCAACAAACAAACAAAAAAGAAATGGAAATTAAATCTTAGAGATGAATTTCCAAAAACTAGTGAAAATTTTGAATTTGGTGCCAGGTTATTCGTGAAGGAAAGGACATAACTGTTGTTGGTTGGGGAGCACAGCTTTCTATTTTAGAACAAGCTTGTGAAGATGCCGAAAAGGTTTGGATATTTTCTTTAGCATTCTCCCTTGACAAAGTCAGGCAAGTTTGTTAAACCTTCCATACCAGGATTTAGGATTAATAATAATTTATAAATACGGGGAACACTATTGCAGGAGGGAATTTCATGTGAACTGATTGATTTGAGAACACTAATTCCTTGGGACAAGGAAGCAGTAGAAGCCTCTGTTAGCAAAACTGGAAGACTACTGGTAAGCTAATTACATTTAGTTGATATTATCAGTGTAATGTTCATTATTGTAGGATTGGCCTTGCTTGAGCTTAAAAGTCCATTTGAGTAGTACCAAACAAGTCTGAAAAAAATAAATAATACTTTAGTTTCTTTCTTGGTTCATTTAACATGGGAGTTCATTGAATTGCATGGGAGTTTGCAGGTAAGTCATGAAGCTCCTGTAACTGGAGGTTTTGGAGCTGAAATATCTGCTTCAATTATTGAGCGCTGCTTCTTAAGGGTAAGATAAGATTAATTACTAATCCTATCTTTTATCTTAGCTATAGCAAAGATTTTAGTTCTTTCTATTGAAGTTAATACGTATAACATTTAGTAGCTTTTCAATTGGGATAATTTTGTCAATTATTTGAAGAACTTCACATTTTCTTTTTTATAGTTAGCTTATAACTCAAAATAAGCACACAACAGAACATGGAGAAGAAAAGGCAGGCAGTTTTCTATCTGGTCCATTCTATTATTTGATTTCTATATTTATTTTAGTTCTTTTTTTTGTTATTTTACCAGTTGGAGGCTCCTGTATCTAGAATTTGCGGCCTTGACACTCCATTTCCTCTCGTTTATGAACCTTTCTACATGCCCACTAAAAACAAGGTATTGCATTGCATTACACAGTATCAGTCACTAGTACCAATACCTTACACCTGTCAGGCTGTCAGCTCCTTGTGCTGGCCTGTACCAAGTCATCTGTGTTTTTGTTTCTTTTCTTTTCTCCCCATGCATTTTTTAAGCAGTCTTGTTTTCGTCCATGCATGCGAGAGAGAGAGAGAGAATACAGCTTAATGGCAAAATGCCAGTATAAAAGAATTGCTTTTAGTATGTGGATTTTATTTCAACCTGTAAGTTGGTTTTCTCACAGGAAAACAACCAATAAGGAAATCGGGAACTCATCATTTCCTCGCTTTTCAACTTAGGGAAATACACTAAAGCAATTTCTTGAAATTCAAGTCAGATCGATCATCATTTTTTTTTGTTTTCAAAGATACGGGCATTAACTTGAGCTTTTGCGCAGATATTGGATGCAATCAAATCGACGGTGAATTACTAGAAGCAAAGATATGATGACAGAGAATATGCAAATAAATCGTTTGGAAGTAAAATTGTAAAGTGTCGCACAGATATGTGGTGTACTAGTTGAAGGTCAAAGAAAGTGCCGGAATAAGTTGACCTATGGTCTACAATGCACATATGTAACTAATTAACTGACAATATGAAACAATAATAATTTTCATCATTGATTACTAAATAGCATGCCAAATTTTTATTTAATAATTGGTTTCTTCCATGTTACTTACATTTTCACCTTATTTGCCTGTCTTTTTTTTTTTGAAAATACTGACAGCGGCTGTCAATGTTCCAGTACCCGAAATTATAAAAAATAAAAATAAAAAATAAAAATAAAAAACAGGAAAAAAATACATCCAAATAAGTGTGATAAACACTTCGGTTAAAATTATAACAAAGGCCATGGCTATGAGGCTATAGTCGGTGTTACCAAGCTTGGTTTCGAACAGCCAGATCGCTTTCGTAATCTTTCGTAGTTGCTACAGAATTTTTATAATCATGCACTAAAAGGAAAATTCCTTCGGTTTTGTACAAAGTGGATTTTGAAAAGGCTGACACAGTCAGTTGGTGCTTTCTTACAAACTTGCTAATTGAAAGAGGTTTCCCTCCGAAGTGGACCTCTTCAATACTGTTAGTGCTCAAATTATCATACTCAACGGTCCGGGTCAACGAGAGCCTAACTGCATTTTTCAAACACGAGAGAGGATTGAGACAAGGGGACCCCTGTCTCCTATGCTCTTCAAGACTGATCAAGCCTGACTACCTGCCTCTCATTGCAGCAGTAGAGAGAAGGGTGGCCAGCTGGAAGTCAACACTTCTTTCATTCGGGGGGAGATTGACTCTCGTCAAGGCGGTACTCTCGACAATCCAATACACTTCATGCAGGTGCTGAAAATACCAAAGTGGGTATTCAAGCACACAGACAGAATCAGACATAATTTCCTATGAAAAGGCCACCAGACCTGTAAGCCAATCAACTGTCTAGTTAATTGGGAAATGACCTGTTCTCTCAAGGAGGAGGGAGGCTTAGGAATCATACAATTACAGACACAGAATAACACATTGTTGTTGAAATGGATATGGGTTTTACAAGCAAAACCACAGAGTAACTGGGCACAAACTTTGAGATTACTTTACGAGATAGAAACGGTAATAGACCTAGCAAATTCAGGGGATCAGTCATTGTTCTTAAGAGAACTAACAGAGTTTAAAGATTTCTACATGGCTTCCACTATCACAAACAACAATAATCAGGTGGTATGGAGATGGGAGGCGAGTGGCCAGTTCTCAACTTCCTCAGCCTATAAAATGCTCAGTCGGAATGGTGTCATCTGTAGATATAAAAAAAGACTGGAAAATTAAGGCACCGCCAAAAGTGAGGTTCTTTATATGGGTGTTATTGAAAAACAAACTACTAACTAGGGCGGTCCTAGAAAGACGAGGGTGTCAAACATCGGTAGGATGTGTTTTGTGTGGGACAGATCTAAGGGAAACTGATGTACACCTTTTTTGGTCATGCAACTTTACCTCGGGGTTTTGGCTAGCTCTGATATCTAGATTATGGGGTCAAATACCAACATCTGCGGTGAACTCACACATTCGAGCATGGAAGAGCAATATGTTGATTACTAACAAGGAATTCGTATGTGAGAGATTGTTTGGGCGACAAGCCTATGGTTAATATGGAGAGAAAGAAACAATCGGGTCTTCAATGACAAAACAAAGACGGTCCTAATGCTTACTAACGAGGTGATGACGGATATGCAACAGTGGATTCAAAACTGTTGAGAGAGAGTGATTTTTATTGCATTAAAGAATAGATTGAGCGGTGTAATTAGTGTACATATTAGTTATAGAACTATACCCGTTGGGCACCTATAAATAATTTTTTATCAATCAAAATTGTAAGATGGCAAGTTTCCACCTTACCAAAATGCTTAAAAATTAAACGTGCATATGTGTATTAAATAACTTTTAAGCTCTCTGATGTATGGAATTAACTCACTATTCTCAATCTTAGAATTCATTATAACAAAAAATTGAATTAGCTCTATTCTCATTAACCCACCCTTCCATCCAAATGCACTCTATTTGTGATGTATGTATCTAGCTTTTTGTTCGTTAATAACATTGAACTGCTAAATGGGTGCCAAGGAAACAATATTTTATATTTGTAGTATCTTAAATGTTCGCAGTTTTATAATCCTGATTTTGCGGGCTTTATGTATTTTATTGAAAATTTCATAGGGCTGTCTCTCTCTCTCTCTCTCTCTTCTTTATTGCAAACAACAAAAATTCCCAAGTTTTGTCTATCCAAAATTTCATCGAAAGTGGTCAAAGATACAAGAAGCGTAGAGTTTTATTTGTAAATAAAGTAATACAAATTTTTAGATAAAATTATAGCCTTTAAGAAATGTTAAATTCGTACATCACCAAGTAAATGTGTTAAGTTGTATATCTGATTGACATCATGACAATTGACACGGCATTTTTTGTTGGGATCTTTTCGGGTCCCCTTCAAAGCCAACCGCAGTAATATCTTTTTTTTTGTAAAATAGGGATAAGCCCTTTCATTGCAATTAAAAAGTTCCTTACAGATGCAGAAAACTGAAACCGCAGTAATACCAAGTATTACAGCCTAACAAGAACCGGGTTATTGGGTGATGGGAGGAATCCTAAACCCAATATCTGATGCGATTCTTTGAAATCGCAGGATCTGCTATTTCAAATCCATCAGTTTATTTTTTTGAATGCACGAATCTCGAAAACAGTTAATTTTTATGTAAGAATCTTAAAACAGATGAACGGATGGATTTGAAATAGCAGGATCCCTCAGATTTATTTCCCACGAACAGAGGCGAAAGCTCAATACAGTACTAGGGACCGAACTTTTATATGACACTAAAGAAAAGTAAAAGTTAAATTCATAATGAGCTGAATAAAAAATGCAACGTGGATTAAAACATATATTATGAATATATATATATGATTAGTGATTAATGTTTTGATAATATGATATATGTTTTGTAATTAACAAATTTATTTTGAAAAATGTTTTATCTAATTATGAATGAAAAACTTATTTTTAATTTATGTTATTCTTTACTATAATGTTTTATTTTTAATTATCTGAATTATATTTATATTCGTATTTGTCTAATATCCAATCTGTACCCATATTCATTTAATATTCAAGAGTATTCGTATTCGTATTCGAATCCAAAAAATTATAACGGATAAGAATATAGTTGAACCACTATCTGATCCGTTTCCAACCGTTTGCACCCGTAGCTTGAAGGCACATTTCAACATTGGTCAACCAATGGAAGACGCAATAGTAGAGATTTGGTGGAACCATAAGAAAATCCTAGACCGGAGGAGAAGAATCCACTGGGACACGACACGAGCGGCAGAAACATGAGCCATTTGAATTTTGAAGAGAGCAGAATAGACAGACATTCAGGGGTATAAGCAAACCCGTCCATATCTTAATCAATGATATAGTCATCAATATACACAACTGGTTATAGTGGGGGTAGGACTCAGAGAGGGGGATGGGATCATGCGAGCATCTATTGCTCCATGCTATACTTTTGTGAATTGATAATTGTAATAAAGTGTGCGAAAGAGTGGATTGTAACATAGACAGTGTAAATATTTTTGTTTGTTAATGAAATTATTAGTTGCTTCAAGCCATAATGCAATGAAGTATATTTAAAATACTAACAATTTTATCAGGGGATCAAATAGGAACAACTTAAAATGAGTCCTTTGTATTCAGACTTACAAAGTCCACAAATATTTCGGATGTAGAAAATAAATATATAATAATGATACTAAAATAAATTTAAGTGTACGAATAATGAATGCTAACTTAGTCTATGAAATGGGCTAATGACCTAATGTATATTGTGAATTAAAGTTCTTGTTAATTTGTGTTCATATTTTGCAATGTCAAGGTTCAAACAACATATATGAACTATATATTCAACATCTCCATGTTCAATTGTGCTTAGAGACCAAATTTTATATTTCTGAAAATAATTATTATTATTTAGATAGAGATACGAAATCAATGTTTTAAAAAAAAAAATAACGATTGTGCATCTATATAAAAAAAATAGTAAAATATTTTTAAAAACTGTAAAATTTGGTCTTCACACAATATAATATGCAGATTAAACACAAGTTGTTCGTATTGATAATTTAAACCTTAAAATTGTAAAATATGGATGCAAATTAAAATATGAGATTTAATTCGCGATGTAGTGAAATACAGTGCTCATCGAACATGAATATAAATTGTGATTTGTGAGTTTTCGTCCTATTTTACGTCACGAATTTAATTTATAATGTAATGTTGTAAGAAAAGGTTCGTGATTTTTTGGAGCAACGGGAATATCCCTCCTTCCGAAGAATTCAATCACCTAAGGTAACAGAAATATTCTGTTTAGATCCGGACCTTCCGATCGGGATACCCACGAAATTAAAGGGCCCGTACATTACGCATCGGACCGGAATTAGCCGGAATTCTGATCGGACGGTTCAAATCTTAACAGAAATATTACGTCACCTCAGAGCATACGGATTAGAAATATCAACATGTGGCTCAAAGACAGTCTCAGCGCTCTCCTGTTGCCACACTCCACAGGTTCGTCTTTGATCAACCTACCATTTGCTCTTCTTTCCCTTTTCTATCGTATTTCACATGCGCGCGCATATAGACCCACACGACAATCCAAATTTCGAAAAATCCTTTAAAGAATAAGCGATTAGAAGAGAAATAATTAAAATCAGAGGATCTCATCGGAGCTTTAAATTTTGGCCCTGCTTTGTTTTACTCTAATGGCGAGAATTTCATCCCAAGGAGGCCTTGGGTTGCCTTTCAACTGCGATCTCTTTGCTCAATTTAAGGGCATTACTAAGAGTAAGTTCTTGGAATGTCCAGTCCTGATCTCGAATGGAGGTCATAGAAGTGGGGTGCGGTCTGGTGGTAAATGGAGGATTGGTGCAGTCGGGAAGAAGAAGAAGCAGAGTGGACGATCGAAAGCTGAAGAGAAATATACTGAAGAAGTAGACAAGTTTGATCGAGAACTAATAGATGAAGTCATAGAAGAAGCATCTGAGTTTGAAAGTGATGAGCTTTCTTGTTTTAGAGGCTTGGTTTTGGATTTTTCTTATAGGTTAGTTAATTCATAGTCTTACCTTTTTACTTGAACATACTACTCTAGCACTTATTTAGATTAATAGAAAAGAAAATAAATAATTCAGTATCCAGTACTTGATTGAGAATTGAGAATTGAGGATTGAGGATTGAGGGGACCGATCTGCTAATGGCTGTGTAGGGAAAAATATATGCTACCCATTAAAAAAACCTATACTAAAAAAAAGTCAATATTATATATATAGAGTACGGCTAACGCGCTTCCTCTAGTATATGGGCCGAAATGCTTCCGGTGGAAAGTTGAAATTTCAAAATCCAAAAAGTCGATCTGAACCGTTCATCTTCTTCTCCATATTAATATCTGCTTGGAGACCAAATTTTACATTTTTCTGAAATTTTTTACTATTTATTAAGCCATTTTGAAAATCGCTGATCCAACGGTAGCTTCTGATTTTTACTGTTTGGTAAGCCACCGTTGGATCAGCGATTTTCAAAATGGCTTAATAAATAGTAAAAAATTTCAGAAAAATGTAAAATTTGGTCTCCAAGCAGATATTAATATGGAGAAGAAGATGAACGGTTCAGATTGACTTTTTGGATTTTGAAATTTTAACTTTCCACCGGAAGCATTTCGGCCCATATGCTAGAGGAAGCGCGTTAGCCGTACTCTATATATATATATATATATATACATATATGAGGAGGGATCCAATTACACCCTTTTTTGATGACACCAGATTACATCCTATGTTTACAAAGTCTAAACAGTCGATCCAAACCGTTCAACATGATGGACATGTTAAAATATGCTTGCAGATCAAATTTTACATTTTTCTGAATTTTTTTACTATATATTAAGATGGGTACAAAAATTCAACGGTCTGAATATAGTGATTTTTTTAAATACTTAATAAATAGTAAAAAAATTCTAAAAAATGTAAAATTTGATATGTAAGCACATTTTAACATATCCATTATATTGAACGGTTTGGATTGACTGTTTGGAATTTGAAAACTTTGAAAATAAAGAGTGTAATTCAGTGTCACCAAAAAAGGGTGTAATTGAATACCTCCTCATATATATATAGAGAGAGATGGGCTATGGTGCATTGCAATGCATAGACACCCTTGTGCATTGAACCATAAATTATCGATTCAAAGTCCAAATGACCGATCCAAGCCGTTCATCTTGTTCTCCATATTAATATGTGCTTGGAGACCAAATTTTTTTACTATTTTTTTAGATTTATTGAAAATCTGAAAATCCAGATGAACAGTAAAAAAACAGTAAAAATTTCTGGACCACCGGATCAGCGATTTTCAAAGTGGCTTAATAAATAGTAAAAAAATTCCAAAAAATGTAAAATTTGATCTCCAAGCACATATTAATATGGAGAACAAGATGAACGGTTTGGATCGGTCATTTGGACTTTGAATCGGTGATTTATGGTCCAATGCACAATGATGCCTATGCATTGCAATGCACCATAGCCCATCTATATATCTATATATATAGAGAGAGAGATGGGCTATGGTGCATTGCAATGCATGGAGGGGTTTGTGCATTGGACCATAAATCTAAAATCCAAAATTCAAATGGCTGATCCAAACCGTTCATCTTGTTCTCCATATTAATATGTGCTTGGAGACCAAATTTTATATTTTTCTGAATTTTTTTTACTATTTATTAAGTATTTTACAAAATTGTTGATGCAACGGTGGCTTAACAAAACAGTAAAATCAGCAGCCACCGTTGGATCAACAATTTTGTAAAATACTTAATAAATAGTAAAAAAATTCAGAAAAATGTAAAATTTGGTCTCCAAGCACATATTAATATGGAGAACAAGATGAACGGTTTGAATCGGCCATTTAGATTTTGAATTTTAGATTTATGGTCCAATGCACAAACCCCTCCATGCATTGCAATGCACCCCAGCCCATCTCTCTCTATATATAGAGAGAGTTAGGCTGGGGTGCTATGGATAGCATAGTGGCCTCTATGCTACGGCTCAATATTCGAGTTTTCAAAATCCAAACGGTCGATCCGAACCGTTCATCTTATTCTCCATATTAATATCTGCTTGGAGACCAAATTTTATAATTTTCTGAATTTTTTTACTATTTATTAAGCCACTTTGAAAATCGCTAATCCAACGGTTTTACTGTTTTGTGCAGCCACCGTTTGATCAACAATTTTGTAAAATACTTAATAAATAGTAAAAAAATTCAGAAAAATGTAAAATTTGGTCTCCAAGCAGATATTAATATGGAGAATAAGATGAACGGTTCGGATCGACCGTTTGGATTTTGAAAACTCGAATATTGAGCCGTAGCATAGAGGCCACTATGCTATCCATAGCACCCCAGCCTAACTCTATATATATATATACGGAGTTGAAAACAGTAGAAAAGTAAAGTGATGTAAAATGTATGACCACACTAACATGGTATGGCTGTGGAGTGGCAACTGCTGATTACTCCAAGGCCCAAATGAAAAGTAATTCTGGGCTTTTAAATTTCTTCTCAACCAATTTTTGCAATTTCAGAAAAATAGGAACAAAAATCACAATCTTTTGTTCTTCTATTCACTTGTAGAAGAATTACAAAGATAGCTTAGCTATTATAGGGATCAAGTAAATTATGGCGCTGACCGAGTGTTTTTTTTTCTTTATTATTTTATGTAGACCTGTGAACATTGTTTGTTGGAAACGTGCAATCTGTCTTGAATTTATGGAGAAGGTTAGATTATTCATTTTGTTTTCTATAAGAAAAATAGAGCATTTAGAAAATAAGGGTCTCGTGCCACAACATTTTGGTGTCACAAATTGATCTCATTCTCCTTCATGAGGAATGTGTCCACAAAGAATATTGTAATATATTATTTTATTTCATACAAGACCAATAACTCCTAATATAAATGGATCAAGTTAACTGAACTAGATATGCATTTATTGTTAGGTCTCTTGATCTTGTACACAATGTACTAAAAAAACTGAAATTTTACATGGATGAATCCCTCAAGAAGAAGCATAAATCAACTGTTGATTCATCATTTTGATTTTAAAATAGAAAAAGGAGATGGCGGCAACTTTTTGCACCAGAACCCTCTTAAAAACTTAAAATTTATGTTTTCCATGCTATAGTATGCTTCTATTATCTGTCTTTTTCTGTTTTGTTTTTCCCTTTTTTTCAGGCTGATGTATTGGAATATTATGACCAAACAGTATCATCTCCTAGTGGATCTTTCTACATTCCAGCTGTGCTGAGAGTAGGAACCCTTTTTATCTTAAGTTAGTTATTGCACAGTCTCTGGAAGTCCTTTTATCCAAATTTTGAAAGTGAGACTTGATTATTAGAACCTTTTTTCAATGTGGAAGAACTCTTTATTATATATTTCCTTTACAGGTTCCAAATTTGCTTCAAGCAGTTAAAAGAAGAACGGTTACGCAAGCCCTTAGTAGGAAAAATATACTCTTCAGAGATTCATACACCTGTCAGTAAGTGTCAGTTTATGGAAACAACAACTCGTTCCATTTTGTTTATATATCCATAAGCTATGTGCTCTCCTTTGATAAATTTCCATATATTTATTGGACCTTATTGTAGAACGTTGACAGGGCAAACAACTGTGTTATTTTTGGTTAAATTAGACCTGAGTTAATGCACAATTAAGGTTTAAGTGAGACTGAAACTCAGTCAATTTAACAAAATTTTCCCAAATAGAACTAATGGTTCGAATAATAGACTAGTATAAGTGCCTTGTGAGTTGTGAGGATAAGAGTAGCACAGAATGGTATAAAATTAAACTTACTGACGGCTTAATTTGCAGATTTTTAGGTCAAATGTGGTCAAATTTAGCCTATATTTATTCAAAGTGAGACTTAGTAAAGGGTTGCAACATGTAGGTATTGTTCTACACATGAGAACTTGACAGTAGACCATGTGATGCCAACTTCACGAGGTGGCCAATGGACTTGGGAAAATCTGGTATAACCCTCTCTATCACTGAGCTTGTTGCTTGAAGTTTCAAAAAGTTATTCCCTGTTTAAACATAATTGCAACAAAATTTTGAAAGTATTATTTCATAGTTAGATGAAAGCTTCAAATATTGGGTCTCGGTTCTTCTGGTTGGTTGCACTAAAGTTTGTTAAATTTTGACGCCATAACTATTGGTGAGTTGGTAACAAGAAAAGTAGGGCCCTACAATTCAAAATCAGGCCATACTATTGAAAATAGATCAGATTCATATAAAAGAGACCCTTTGAATTTCAAACCAGATCGATCCTGTTTGTTCGTTTTATATTAAATGGTCTGAATGAAGCCCTACTTTTCTTTTTAAACTGGGCAATAAACATATGTTCATGGAAAAACACAGAAAAAGTTCCAGAAAGCAAATATACCTGGTTATACTGTACCAGGTTGTACAGGACCTTCCAGGCTCATACTACGAAAAAGGCCGGTTCCTAGAACTAAACTGAGTTTTCAATCCTTGACTTTATTTAATTTCATCTGAACAAGTTTCCTAATATTTTCCCTTTTTTCTCTTATTTTGTTTTGTTTTCCCAATTAAATTATTTATTTATTTTTTAATAAAATTGTTTGCTTGAGGTGGCGGCATGTGAAAGCTGCAACAGAAGAAAAGGGCGGAAAACCCTGGAGGAGGCAAACTTGAAATTGCTCAGAACTCCAAAGGTAGCCATTAAATTAACCTCTCCTTTTCTTTCAGCAAAGGATTAGTACCCACTACCTGCCAAGTTGTAGGGAACTAGCACAGACCATTATAGGTGAAGATAATTTGAGATAGCCAAAAAGAATGATCGAAAGTCAATATAGGAACGTACAACAAAATATAAAATAAAATAAAATAAAAACTTATGCTGGTAAAGTACTCATTTGTAATTGTATCAGTCATCATTGGTGCTTCTATTGATTCCCAAAGGTGTACTGTCTTGGATGTTTGTTTGATTGTGAATATGGCAGAAGTGGAGATGTTCCTTGTTGGTACCATATATGTTGATGGTTGCTGTAAATGAATTTCTTTCGGTGTCCCTTGTGTTTAATTACTACCAAGTAGTTGGTTTTGTTGAGACATGAAAGGCACAGTACCACTTACTACAACCTAGCTACTTCCCAGTGATAAGAAGAATGATTGGCCTCTTATTGTTCAATTTGTATAATTGCAGGCCCCTAAAGATTTTGACATAATGGCAATACCGCTGACGTTATCAGCAATGAAGATGCTTAGGTCGAGGAAAGGTGTCCCTGATGAGTGGGCTGCGTATCTTGGAAAGCCTAAGTTTACCTTTTGAACTTTGTAAAAACCTACTAATTCATTTGCCATATATAGACGGATGATTGCTGCTGATCTGCTCGCCAAAAGTAATTAAATAATTAGTTATCAGAAACCCTATAAATTAATATTCAGAATCCAACTGTTCTTTCTCCCTCTTTATTTATATATTTTTAATGAAGGTTGGAGGTCTAAGTCACCTAACTATTTAATACCCACAAGGCATTTCTTATCCGGATTTCAAGCCCGCAACTTTCCACACGGAGGGAATTGCCTTTGCCACTATACCAAAGGCTAGTTCTCTTATTTTTCTATATTGATTCGAAATAATTGTAGAATACTCATCAAAACATAAATATAAATGACACCTCACTAGTCACTAAGAAGAGCTAATTGTGCATCAATGTATGATGAAAAATTTAATGTTTTCATATTGAAATAGGCAGAAGCCTTTTTATCTCTTTTTACTTGCAAAAAGAACAATAGTTAAAACTATATTATATCGAAGTACCAAGCTAGTAAGATTATCCATAACATCTTCAAAGTGCCTTTTTCTAATTTACCTATAATTTATTTAATAATTCAGAAAAGCACATGGGGATTAAGTGCCAAATTAGAACTTCTCATTCCCAGGGGAAAACTATATCGACTTGAAAGGACGCAAGGATGAACCAATATCAAAATATTTCATGAGAAGATAATGCAGGATTAGTGTAAAAAGTAATGGCAACAGAAGTTTAAATGGAAAAGTTTAGACAAGTCAAAGAGGTACTATTGACGATGCTACTCAGTTACCAGAGTTAGGGGTTCCGACATCTATTACTAGTTATGATGTTTCAAAAAATACTTTTACTGAGCGCATGATAAACATGATCCCAAATCTGTATCGTCCAATCTGAAACAAACACTCAAGATTGCAACAAGTGCCTATTCAATTAGCATTAGCAGTTTGGCACAAGTACCTCGACAAATGCAAGATAACTCAAAAACTTTACCTCCACAAAAGCCACTAAAACACATCCCCGTCCTTGCAGGCACTAAATCTCATACTAATAACACATTACACAAAGCCACTAATGGAACTAGCATAAAGGAACACTGCGAATGCAAAGACAAAAACAAAAAGCTATCCTCAGAGAAGAGGATGAACTAAAAGAACAAGGCTACTTGATATTTCTACCTCTAACCACTACTAAACTAAACCAACTTATAATAATATTAAATCAAAGGATCTAAAATACCCCTATTGAAAATTGCTAACTATGCCTCAAAAACCACCAATCTAGCAACCATTGGCCACAACTTTGGCAAAGGGTAACTTCTCTGGCGTTGGCTTGGCATCTTTTGATGCATTGACATTTTCTTTTAGTACATTTTGTTCTCCATTTGTAGCCTCAACAGACTCTCTTTGTGACACACAACTTAGTTCTGAGGGCTTCCAAGAAAGAGATTTAAGGTTTGCAACGTCCTTCTCATTTCTTTCCCCATCCGGTAGGACCTGCAAAAGAGTTAAAGTAAATGAAAATGAGGTAAAATTGTGCCTGCTATTACTATTGGTAATAAATGATGCATTTAATTTTGATCTGAACAACCTTTAACTTAATCTGATGGACAAGATCAAATAATTGCAAATTTACAATTTTCCAGTAATAAGAGAATCTCTACAAATCAGGACGAGCCGGGATTCATGTATTGCAAATTTCTCATTTCAGAGGTATCCTAAGCAAAACAAGGGCTCGGAGTGACCTAAAATTATGCATATTTACCTCCATCTAAAAGCACAGAAATTACAGCTAGAGAACTACGACGGTTAAATCACGATCTACTTGTTGCAAAATTTTCCATTTCAGAGGTTTCCCTTGCAAATTAGGCTCAAGTGACTTAAAATATGTAAATTGATCTAACCTAACCACACAGAAAATGCAAGTTGCAAAACCACAAGAGTCTGCGCTGTCAGAAGATGTGAATTCACCAAATTAGCAAATGTACCTTCTTAAGAAGCTGCTGTTGCTTGGCCTTTCTATCCCGCATGATTTTCTCGCGGGTATCATAGAAGGGAAAATCTTCTACAATAGAAGTTTTGTTGGCATGGCTCTTGAATAATTTTAACATCTCAATTCCTTGCTCTAGCTTCACCTACAAGCCAAAACATGTAATTTTTCAGCATGAAATCCCAACTGCAATATAATATTAAAAAATTAACCTAGCAATACCCCCAAAAATAGACGATCACAATCAAACAGATCTAGACTGAGTTCAATTATCCAGCAATTAATCTCTAGTGGTTAACTGAGCCCCAATTTAACTAACTTCACCCTAACCTCCCTCCCAATTGAGCAAAGAAATGATGCAACAAGTAATACTAAAAAGACAACAAAAAGACCAAACTTGTTATTAACCCCTATTCTAACCTCCTGGGTATCTCTGCTGTTGGTAACAGGCTTATTCTCATTATTCTCAAGAATAATGTGCTTGAGTATGTTATTAGGAACATCTTTGACTATATGCCATTTCAGAGGGAAGCAACCACTCCACTTGTCTTGTTGCCAATACTCTAAGGTCTTGTTAAAATCGACAGGGCCCACCATCTCTGCTACCCCCACAAACTGCCCACTTGTGTTCACCTAAACAAAAGAGAGGAGAGAAAAGGTAGCATCACTAATCTTGGAAACAAAACAATATCTTTTATCTTTTGGGGTCTACTGATTAGACTAGGAGACGAACTAAAGAAACTACATTTTTACAAAAAAACGGCACAAATTTCTTGAAATCTGAGCACACAATTTTTTGGTGTACATGCAGATATAACTCAACAACAAAACTATAATTAAGTTGACAAGTACAGCAATTACTACTACTTTTCTATATTAAATAAACAAAACCTTTTCACAAATGCTAAGCATACAGATAAATATAGAACCAAATCTTATATGGTAAACTTAATTCAGATCTACCAAAATAGGTGAAAAAAAGATGGAAGGTACTTATTTGCCAGGCATCAGTTGCAAATGTTGTATTTTGGTAAAATACTTTCAAGTTAGTGGGTATTATTTGCCAAAAGAAAAAAAAGATATGAATTCTGTGTGTGCGTGTGTGTGCGCGTGTGTACTCTTGAACAGCTGTCATACTAACCGAAAAGAAAAGGAACACCGGGCAGCTGTCAGCTTTCTCTTTATAGGCCGCATCAAGCTTTTTATTTCCATTAGGTGTGCTGGCCCATACACCATACTTCACACTCTTATGTACATCATCCTCGCTATATGACTTTATCACAAAAAACTTGGCATCCACATAAGTTTCTTCAAAATCCTCCCTGTTGTAGCAATCCTTCTCAACTGGAAGAGCAGACCCATTTTCAGTACCCCCATTCACAGACAGACCAGTCTGAGAAGTTTGGATTTTGGGCCTGCCAGTCCTGGGCCCACGATTGAGCTCACTAAGCCCGTCAAAGTTTTCATTGCCAAAGTAATTAAAACCATTACCCCAGCCCTTGGGCTTCTGCTTGTTATTTACACCCATTAGCGGACCCCACCCACCTGCTAGCCTAGACCCATAAAGGTTGGAGCCAAACCCAAGACCCGGGGAGAGGGTATTGTTGGTATAGAGGCTCATGGCATTGTATGGGTACATCCTGTTCATGTACCCTGGAGTCGTCGGCCTAGAGGAAGGCTGAAGAAATATAACAATATTTTATTAGATGTGAAAGTTCAAATAACATGATAAAAATTATATGCAAATATATATTTTTATATCAGTTATTGCCAGATATGCTAAGTACTAAACACCCCCCCCTCCCCGGCCTCTCTCCCGTGCACACACCCAAATCACAGAAGTGAAATTTGCAAACTTACCATGTAATGAGGAATGGGACGAAGATTTTGATTCCTCCCTTGCAACTTGTTACCACTAAACCCAGTAGTAGAACCAGTACTAGTCGCAGATGTTACATTTTGCTTGTCAGAGAAATTATTTGCCCCAGACCATGGTGAGTTCCTCCCTGCACGTGTTTGGTTTTGATAGCTTGAGGAAGCAACCCCATTAGCTGAGGCAACTTTTGCATAAGAACCCTTTCTCATATTCAAATTTCCATTCATGCTATTAGACCCAGGATTGGCCGCATCAGCAGAAAGAGTGGGTGTGTCAGACACCTGAGAAGTGGATACCTCACCTTGAGTAGAAGTGTTGTTTTTCTTGGTGTATGTAGCTTTCTTGTGAATCTGCGGCTGGTAAAATGAACCGGGAAACTGGTATTGTTGGGTTCCATAATAGGACCCATCATGACCCAGTGAGGGGGCAGGGGAACCAGGTGACGTATAAGGGGCATAAGAGGCATAACCGTACCCGCTGTGGTACATATCTCCATATACTCCCTACCAAAACAAGTAAACAATAAAATGAAAATGAAAATTTGGATGTGCGTGTGTGTGTCTACGCAACAATATTGACCTTAATTAAATCATAATATTGAGGCAATGTAAAAGATCTGGTCAAACCGAAGCCACTAGTGAAACCATTGTACTACAGGTACTGAAGCCTGATACCTTATTAGTATTTTGTAATCTGCAATATTAAGGAACTCAAACAAACGATAAATATTAGTTGGACTTACCGGTGAAGGTAGCTCCCCATCACTCCACATATTTCCTGAAGCACCATACACTGAATTTCCAGAAGAAAACAAAACGAAAAGTAGAATTAAGCTAACCATTTGTCTATGGAAATAAAAAAGGAAAAAAAAAATTACGACAAGCCATATAGTAACAGATATAACTCACTCCCATAGTAATAAGTTGCAGCTGGGTACCCTCCTGGCACATAATACATGCTTGAATCTGCAGACCCTTGGGTTGAAGGAGTCAGAGACCGGTCAGCTGGTACTGGTGGAGCTGGTATAGTGCTGCCACTACTAGTATCAGCCGGCTGTTTGGTCAAGAGGAGAACAGATTAGAAAAGAGAAGTTTATTATTATCAGCTGGGAATAAATATAATAGAGGGTATTTTCTTGCCTTGTCAGTTACAGCTGGAGATTCGCTCTTTTGGGTTTTAGTGTCCAAGGTCAGGTTTTGTAGCAGATCAGTGGCTTCTGTGGGAAGATGGTCAAGGTAAATCTACAATACGCAACTTATGTCACAATAAAACTAGTAATGGTTCATGGCTTTCAATACCAAATCATCCTAAAGCAAAGCTAACCATGCAATCAACCATTACCAAAAAGAAAATGCAGCGAAGTAATATCAAATTAGTTAAAATACTGACAATACAAGTTTATCAGGGGATCAAAAAGAAAAAACTTAAAATTAGTCCTTTGTATTAGTTTTAGCAAACTCGCTTCA
This sequence comes from Carex rostrata, assembly GCF_964058835.1. NCBI lineage: Eukaryota > Viridiplantae > Streptophyta > Magnoliopsida > Poales > Cyperaceae > Carex > Carex rostrata. The sequence continues at coordinate 8,297,389 of NC_135925.1, forward strand.
GGTGGGATTCGAAATCCACAAATATTGCGGTTGCAAAAATATAAATAACAATGAGAAAAGGAGAAACTATGGAAAATCTTTTTTACTAAAAACAGCTTAAAAGGTATAGCATGCAGAAATAGATCAAATATGATCTAGCTGAATAGCTAAACAACACGAGATCTGGCAAACTCCAGAAAAAAACTGAGAAGTACGAGAATGGTCTAAAACCCTAAATCTCTGATCCAAGTAGCTCTTAAAAAAGGATACGATCTGAAGAAGGAGAAACAGTCGCCATGGTAGATCTCTCGAGAGAGTTGACGAGCTCGAAAAAAGAAACCCGAGTCAAGTTGGCGAGGAAGCGTAGAGGAGAGAGAAAAACCCTAGGAGTAAGAATAGCAGGAAGGGACTGAGCAGACGACGCGCCGCCACTTGAAAGGAGAGAGACAAAGGAGGGAAAGAGAGAGAAAGATGTTGGGTAATATAAAAGAGCGCTTTGGTCACGGAGAAATGGTGATTCAAAATTAGCACACGGCTCTCGTATTGTCCACCGATCCTGTGTGATCACAATTCGTGCAACTCTTTTTATGTGTTAATATATTTCTTGGAAAGTATATTGGTTTTTTCGGTGTGGATGTCGACAGAATTTTTGCAGCGTGATATGTGGCTCTCTGGATTAAGTGTGAATTAGCCTTGGAGGGTAATACTAATACGTGCCGGGAGACGGGGAGAGAGCGTATTGGTCGTTTCGGTGGGTCCCCCACGGAGAAGTTGATAGGGCGTTTCTTATCAGAGAGATTTGTGTCTGAACCTGGAGTCCTGGACCACCGGGTCCAGGTGGAACTTAAAATATTGTACGATATTAAAACAAAAAATTATCCTTCAATTAATTATATTAAAAAATAATCAATATTTCCCTGTTAAAATTCAGAAGGCCATAATGAAAATTTTGATTGCCTGTGACGGTATATTACGGACAAAATTTATTTATACCACCATCGAAATCAAATAAATTGTTCGGATTACGCAGAAAATGCATGATGCATCGGTTCAAATCAGTGTTTTAAATAGCGCGCTATAGCGCCGCTATAGCGTTTTCCAACCAAAAAAGCTATGGCGCTATGCCCAAATAGCGCCGCTATAGCGCGCTATTCCGCGCTATAGCGCCGCTATTTGAGCATAGCGCAATTTTTTTAACCCGTACGCTATTTCGCGATAAACGCTATTTAAACCATTGGTTCAAATTGTTATTGCTCCCATCTAAATTAATCGGTCATTTCATATCTTTTGTTGCCAGCTAGTTGTTGAATAATAAAAATATATTTGATTGGTGAATTTTTATGTGCGGATCTAGCCCGTTAAATTTTATCGAGATCTATGCAAACTCAATCTCAAAAATCTCTCCTTATAAATCGACAATTGTCCATCCGCACCTAATACGATGATCACTCGTAAGTGGTGTCTAAAAAGTAACTTATTATTTGGTTGGAGTATTCATACACCGAAACATATAGTATTTAAAGTAATTTTGAAATTCATTAAGAATAGATTAATGTGAAATTTTTAATAGTATTTTTCATGTTAAGTAAAAAAAAAATTGTAAGCATGTTATTGTTGGTTTTATAGATTTCTCGTATATTCAATTTAATCTAATTCGAGTGTCATTTTACATACCATCAAGACAATAGGATCTGGACGCCAAGGTAGACCACCCATCCGATCCGAATTCGGGTCAGATTCTCTAAGTAACTCAAACTTTACTTTGTGTTTGGCTGGGGACAGTCCGATTAGAATCTGAATTAATTCGGTGCAGATTAAAATTCACAGAATTTCTGTAATATTCGGACGTGTGAATTCCAAAGTCGGACGGTCCGGATGCAAATCCTCCAAAGTCCAGGATTTTAGGAATATTTCATGTGTGCAGTGTGCGAATCTGCATCACCCCAGGTACCTGAGGTGCAAGCGGTGAATCTAGACCATTCATTTCACTTGACACGAATCTCAAAGCAGACCCCCTCTAGCCTCAACATGCACCGGATTGAGTTTGATATGAATGAAATTGATCTGGGCCGTCCATTGTTTTGAATTGCACCTCTGGTGCCTGGGGGGATACGGACTCGCAGTGTGCCCTCCCGAAAGCAAGTTTTTTGTATTGTTTCGGTGTAGCGAATAATTTTACAAGGATTTTACCTCAGTTAATCTATTCTCCCCGTATTATTTTTCGAATGAAGATTCTTCTTAGAATATTTGATGGTCACATCTTGTGGCGAGTGTGACGAAAATCAGAATACCGATTTGGACTCGTATTCGGACTCGAACTCGGTACGGGTTAATTATTCTTCACTCTTCTTGAATAGCTAGGCACAAGTCTCAATAATGGGTCTCACTGGTTTATCATTTCCTGTGATAATTAATTGTATAATTAAATTATGTTGTGTTTTCTATAAAACTTAATTATGTTACTATTTTTTAGGTTTGACTATTTTATATTTTCTATGTTGCTTTAATTATGTTAGAGTTTTCAAGAATTAGTCATTATGTGTTGTTAGTTTTTAAGTTGGACTTTTTGGTTTTTCTAAGTTATTTATTATAATAGTTGTATTATAAAAGAGATGGCATGTCATCTTTTTTAAGGAAGTTAACTTTGATCAATATATTTTTATATTCTCACCTTTTGCTATTTAGCATTTCTTTATTTCTATTCCACTAAACTGCTTTCGAGATCTAACACTAGCGAAGTCAAGATTCAGGATCGAGATTGAGTTAAGTGGTATTAGAGCAAGTTCGACAACCATCTTCGCGCTTGTGTGAAGTTGTATCCCCAACAACTTCCTCGTTTGACAACCACTATCATCAACCGTTCTACTCAACAATCTCAACAACAACAATGACATATCCGAACCTTGTTGCCATCCTCGAGCGAATGCAACAAAATCATAATGCGTTAATCGAACAAATGCAGAAAAAGCATAAAGTATTGATCAAATGCATTACCGGAGTCAAAGAACGCCTTAATCCCAACAACATGACAGACCAACCTCAACCGCAACAATCCATCTTCACCTCCAAATCAAATGTCAACCATTATAATGAAAGAGTTCCAAGAACAACCAAATGAGCTTGAAAATAAGCTTGTCACATGTGAAAAAAGTCAAGGTTTGTTATTTAACACTCCTCCAATATTTGATGAATGCTCCGATGATGAAGACAACAACACTTTGATGGATGAATCTGAGTCAAAAATAGATACTGCTGAGAACTCTTCAAACTTCAATGAAGACTTTATTGGTGATTTGCGGATGATTTTGAGTAATCTTGCAAATGCTTTGTCCATGGAGGTTAGAACTGATCTCTTGTTGCAAACAAAACATGTGTGTTTGATCAACAACGGGGTCATGAGTTCTGGCTACAATGATCCATTCTTACAACTAAGTTTCAAATCAGAAAATGCAAAGTTTGTGGTCAACAACACTTTTGCGTTTACCGTGAAATTTGAGTGTGTCATGCTGGACAAAGAAACCAAATACAATCCATTGAAAGATTGAAGTCGACTCTAATTTGTTGATTTCAAAAGTGATGCAACGAACACATGGCGATTATTGGCATTTTATATTTGTATCAAGGATCTGATGAAACACATGCATAGAAAACCCAATTTGAAAGATGATTACAAATATTTATTGGTGTTTGATATGAAATTATATTGTTTGAAAGAGATCTACAGGAATAAGAACAAGAAGAGTCGAATTCAAGATGAAAATTACAAGCTCGGGGTCAAGCTTTCATCAATCAGGGGAGTATGATGAAAATCAGAATACCGACTTGGACTCAAACTCAAACTCGGTACAGGTTAATTGGTCTCCAATCTTCTTGAATAGCGGGCACAAGTCTCAAAAATGGGTCCCACTAGTTCATCATTTCCTATGATGATTAATTGCATAATTAAATTGAGTTGTGTTTTCTATAAAACTAAATTATGTTACTATTTTTTATGTTGTTTTAATTATGTTAGAATTTTCAAGAGTTAGTCATTATGTGTTGTTAGTTATTAAGTTAGATTGTTTGGTTTTACTGAGTTGGACTGTTTGATTTTTCTAAGTTATTTATTATGATGGTTGTATTATAAAATAGATGGCATTTTATCTTTTTTAAAGAAGTTAATTTTGATCAATATATTTTTTTTTAGAGAGATTTATTTTCGTCGTTTTGCTATTTAACACTTCTTTGTTTCTATTACACTAAACTGTTTTGTTTTCGAGATCCGTAACTAGAGGAGTCAAGATTTGGGACCAAAATTTGCGTCAGAGTGATTCATGTAAATTGATCGCTTTAAAGACCTTTGTCGGCTTTAAAGCTGATGGGTCATGGGTGGATAAATTGATCGCTTCATAGAGTCACGGACCGAATAATCTCATGTGAAATGTGCCGCAGTCAAATTACCCTTATATATTACATTGAATTATGAAATGGGATCATGAAGATGTTACACGTGCAATAAATAAAAAATATAAGAAATGGGATCATTAAGATGTTCAGTTGTGGGGATGTTTATCAAAAAAATCATTCAGAGATCTCAGTTAATCACATGGACAAATAAAGAGAGGTATAAACTGGACGAACATATGAACTTTTTAAAAATGAATTTTTGAGACGTGCTAAGAAGAAGCTTGTTATTTATAATTGCTAATGCCAAAGATAATGTTTTAAAATTTTCACAGTAAAAGGCAAGGATTTTTTAACTGAGAAAACAGCAACCTCCTATGTACGTAAAGAGCGTTCTCTTTTGACACTAGAATGTTCTTGTTGAATATAATTTTTAGAGTAGAACTAGAATGTTCTTGTTGAATTTTAATAATAGAGGAGAAACTGCATGTGAAATAATATTGATTTCTATTGAATTATCAGAGTTGTATTTCTATGTATTGATATTGATATCGATCTCGACTTGATTATCATTTCTGTTCTCTATTTGTAATACATATTGTCTTTTTTCTATTTTTAAAACTACAAGAAAGGACAGACGTTTGCTTGATTAATCTTATCCTCTTGATCAATGACGAACGACTGAGATCACACCAAGTCTCTGAGTAGGATACAAATCTGCTGCTATTATGGAGGATAGCAGGACCATGTTATTTTATAGAGAGACAGAAAAGAGAGGAGAGAGATAGAGAAATTGTAGCTAATTTGAACTTTGTTGGATAAGCTTAATTCTAAAATATATTGTACTGATTTCAAATAACAAATTTAAATTGTTGAAACCGATATGCTTCATGACCGATGCGCTGACATATCAAATTTATAATTATTATAAACATATTTATGAAAAATGAATGCATAAAAATTAACTTATAAATTATATATTTTTGACCGCTTTAGTTTATACTAATTAATTCGGAAAATTAAGAATTTGACATGTAAATGTATCACTCGTGAAATAGATTGGTTTTAACTGTTTAGATTTGTCATTTGAAGTCAATTCGATAGGTTTTGAAGTCAAACTGATTAAAGAGCTTGGTGAACTTGAGAACACGTAGTTCTACTATTTATTTTAATATAAAATATAAAATGAGGATAAAAGATGATTTGTGAACACAAAGAGAGAAATACATAATTTATAATTAAGATTAAATACGAGAGTTTGTATGGTTTAAAAGGATAGAGACGTTATTTAGAATTTTAAAGGAAAAGTATATAATTTTTAAGTTTAAATTGAGAATTTTTATATTTTAAAAAAGAAATATAATAGTCTGAACTTTAAAAAGATGCATACTATTAAAATTTGAAAATACCCGTTAAAATTTAAAGACTTTTTTTTTTGCCCTTAATAAATTTTACGAGGTAAGATTATAATTTTTTTCTACAGGTCCACGTGCGTAAATCCACGTTTACGGTGAATTCATATCGCCTAAAGTAACCCAAATCTTGAGTTTAGATCTGCACTGTGAACTGTCAGATTTGTTTTGGCACGGATGTTAAAGAGTCCCGTTGCTTCTATTTTGGGTCGGATTGATCGGATGGTCTAAATATAAACACAAAATTTTACTTGCTTCAGTTCAGAGGATCCGGACTCTGTCTCCGGTGCGGAATGAAATCTGCTCCTTTTCTTGAAAAAAGGAGGACTCTCCTATTCTCCAATCCGAACCGTTGAAAATCGATCAAACGGGTTTAATTACATCTGATTTATTTATGCTTTGAGATTCGTACCATGTTAAAAAGAAATTGAAGCCGTTTGATCAATGTTGAACGGTTCGGATTGGAGAATAGGAGGGTCCTCCTTTTCTCAAGAAAAGGAGCAGATTGGCTTCCCTCCGGTGCGTGCGGTTCCACGTAGAGGTGTTCATCGGGTCCGATTTAATCGGTTTTAAATTGAATCGAGAGAGTTTGAATTAAATGGTTTAGTTTTTTACAGTTAAATTGATCGGTTTAGTTCATTTTTTAAAACTAATTTAATTGTTTAGATTAATTCGATTTAAAAATTTTAAAACTAATTAGATCGAACCGATTGAAACTTTTAAATATGTCTCCATCCGACTCACAAATATTTTACAAAATTTTTAAATTACGACACAATAATAATATATACTGTTTGATTCAATTTAAAACTCGTTAAATCCAAAAAAAAAAATCTAAATCCATCTTAAAAAATAAACAAAATTTATTTATTTTTAAGAATAATTTTCTTATTTCGATTAAATCAAACAAACTCCAATTTAATTTATTCGATTCGATTTTAATTCAGCTAATAAATTTATTTTAAAAATTAAATAAATTTTAATTTATCTATTTTATTCAGATTTTAACCGAACTAATGAACAACCCAATCTCCACGCGGCAAAATAAGGTGACATGACGACTTCGGATCCAGAATATGCCTCCGTTGGTCAGACTCCAGCAATTCCAAAGACAACCAAGTGCTTCTGTGGTCTTTATTTCAAGTTTTCTTGGTGCTACCACTAAATACTAACCACAGAAGCATGCTCTTCTTTGATCCTCCCTCTTCACCATACCCGAAAGGAGAAAGCTACACCTAGGAGGGGAGAAGAAGAAATCAAGGAGGAAAAGAAAAGGCAATGCCTCTCACTTCTTCAAGCAACGCATCCCTCTGTTCTTCACCTTCTCTCTCTAAGCCAAGATTTCACCTCTCTAGGCACCACTCCACCAAATTATCTCAGTCCCTGTCCCCCCAGCTGTACATTTCATGTACCGATTTGCCAAACCACTCAATCTTCGCTGTTAGAGCTTCACCGGCTACCGAATCGCAGCCTTCCAAATCAGAAGGGGAAGGAGAGGATAATTTCGAGGAGTATGAGGTGGTGATAGAGAAGCCGTACGGATTGAAGTTTATGAAAGGGAGAGATGGTGGCACGTACATTGATGCAATTGCACCGGGAAGCTCAGTCGACAAGGCCGGCGTGTTCTCAGTTGGAGATAGAGTGATTGCCACAAGGTTTCTGCTTTGATTAACAATTTATTCTGTTTCCTTTAGTCTTGGCTTACCTATGAAGTATTCCTCTATCCTTTTATGCTGGTAATTACTGGTTTCCACTGATCAAATGGCACAATATGAAGTTCATGCTATTTATAATTATTAAGGAGCTGATACTGTTTTACTTCTTTCGAAGCAGTGACAATAGACATACCAGACCATCCATTTTCTTAGTGCTCAGCCCTCGAAAATTTTCAATTTTAGAAATGAGCTGCCTGAGCTTTATTGTTATGGTAACCGTTGAAAATGGCTGTTAGGATATAGTTTATTCCTACATAGCTAAATAAGTTAAAATTAAGTAGCTCTACTTTATAAAAAGAAACAGTAAGTGGTTAAATGCTTAATTTTCGGAAGCTAGGGAGTTCAATTTGCCAAAATTGAGTTGGCTGATCACCGGAGAAATAAATTAGGAAAGAAAAGAGTTAATAAATTGCTTTATTCGTACATGCCTCAAAGGACTTTATTTGTCAATTTGTTCATATGCTGTTTTGTGTTTAACTGTGTATTGATACATTGTTCCCACCTCCAATATAAATAAATGTAACCTCGCTTTTAAATTTTAATTGGGTAGTAGTAAAGTGTGTTTTTTTTAAAACAGCGCTGTCTTTGGGGAAGAGATTTGGCCTGCAGCAGAGTATGGAAGAACAATGTACACCATCCGTCAGAGAATTGGACCTTTGTTGTTGAAAATGGAAAGAAGATTTGGTACTTGTCTTTTATCCTTTGCTAGAGCTTATTATGTGCCATATAAATATCTAGCACAATTCCATGCACCAGTATCACCGTATCACCAACCTGGACAAAACAAAACAATTCCGAGGACTACAGAGCTAACAGTAAATATATGCAGATAAAACTTTTGCATTCTTTCATGTTCTAAATTGTGCTTCGATTTTTGTGTTTTTCATGGAGCTAGGTGTCACTTTCTTTTAAATCACGAATAATTTGTCAAAGTTTGAAAGATCACTATTTAGCACTAAGTTCTGCAAATGCGAAAACAGGAAAAGGGGATGGCGGAGGTGAACTTACTGAGAAAGAGATCATAAGAGCAGAAAGGAACTCTGGTGTTATTAGCAATCGAGTTAGGGAAATACAAGTGAGTATAATTTTACCTAGTTATATTTGTTACCGGTGTCGTGGTGCTAACTCTGTACCTGTGAGAGTCGATGTTTCCTTCTCTTTTTTCCTAGGCAAATTGAGCCCGATACATTAAATGAAGGCCAAGGTAAAAAAATCCTTTAGTTGCCTTTAGTCTGGTTACTGTTGATTCAGGGTAATATGGTGATTTAGTGTACCACCTACTGGGGATTTAGTTTGATTTGATTTGATCTTTTGCACTTTTCAATAATAATTAGATGCAAAATGCCATGAGGAAAATGGAACAGAAGCAGAAGCGGGCGGAGAATCTTCGCGAAGGTTTGAAGCTTTACAAGTAAGAGTTGAAATACATTTTTACACAATATATTTTAGTTTTTTAATATCTCAAATTAAATATAGCTCAATAAATTATAATATCTGAAGTGCAAAAATGGGCTAAACTTAGTTAGCTCATGATAAGGAACATTTGTTTAACCCCTATTTGACATGGAGAATATCTGAAGTGCAACCACAAAATGCGGCTTTAGTTGACTTCCAAACAAGTTCAGGAATGGTGTTTCCAGATTTTTTGTTAAGAACTGTGTCTAGGAAAAACAGTTATTGTCACATGTGAGTTATTAATTTGATTCTTGACATCAGCAATTTCAGTTAAATAATGGCATCAGTCTTCTTTATCAGTTGAATCATGTCAACACTTCTAATGTTGCACAACATATGGTTTCTTTCAGAATTTCGAGAAAAGTAGTTAAATATCATACAAATTTTAATAGAAAGGAACTCTACGCCAACTTTATTAAGACAACCATTTTATTATTTGTTGTTGAGATGTGTTGTACAGGAGACTTTATTTGTTGTTAAGACAACCAAGCTATTGATTTGTTGAAGTTGAGACTGTTGGAAAGCATCAAACTTGTGTTGAAAAATGAAAGCAGAATTTTAGTGACATTTCTTATGCTCTGTAATATCTTCTTTGGTTATCACAAGGGCCGGCAAATATGAAGAGGCATTGGAGAAATTTGAATCAGTTTTGGGATTAAAACCAGAAGGTGACGAGATCTCTGTTGCAAGTTATAATGTAGCTTGTTGTTATTCCAAGCTTAACCAGGTAACAATCTCATTTTACTCGCTCAATCTTTTCAAACGGAATAAATAAAGTAATAATTAAACGGAAAAATAAGTAATGCGGAATAAAATTATATTCATATGTCAGTTGCAAGCTGGACTATCTGCACTTGAAGATGCCATGAAGGCAGGATTTGAAGATTTCAAGGTAAATGTCCACTGGACTGAATTCTTGGTTTTTCTGTTGGAAAATTGTCATTGCCCCTACATGAAAATATTATCAGTGCCTCTTTATTACCACAAATCTGATGCTTACCTTGAAAGCTCAGAAAAAACCCATCTCTTAGCTTCTTCAGATTCAGAAATGACCAAAGACCCCTCCCTCGTTTATAGAGAGATGCAGAGTAAGGAAAGGACAGGTGGAGGATTGTGCCTAAATATTAAGAAGGATAAGCCCCCTTCCTGGCGGTTTTTGGTGATACTTTCTAGTGTTTAGGAAAATTTTACAGATATTGCCCAGTTGGAAACCCCCTCAAAACTCGTCCCTGAATTTATGTTCAAAATTTCCTCAAATGATCCCAGACTCCCATACTTGTGGTATAATTGGTTAAAACAAATTAAAATAATTCATGGTTCTCAATTAATCTGTGATCGAGCTATATGGCAGAGATTTCTAGCTCACCCCTTGGAAGAGGATTTTGTTTGATTATCCTAATAAAACGGGAGAAGAGGGATGTGTGCATGTGCGTTTGTTTGCCTCACATGCTATGAGACATTTATGTCTTGTATGGGTGTTGTGTGATTTTGATTATTGAAGGGTCTACCCCTTCCGAAGAGGAAATCCCTTTGGTTTTGACGGCCTTGTACTTTGCAGCTTCTTGAATATGTGAAAAAGAGGATTTCTAAAAGATGCAAAATACAAATCATGTCTATTTGTCAAAATAGTATCTTACAATAGTATTTGCTTTATTTAGGCCATTAGGAACGACCCTGATCTGGCAAACTTGAGAGCTTCTGAAGAATTTGAGCCTCTTATGAAGAAATTTGATGAATCTTTCATCAACGAGAATGCTATCAATGCCATCAAATCATTATTTGGATTTGGCAAGAAATGAAGCACCTATTAAGTTAACTATCTGTTCAACAACATTTTTGCCTTGCGGTGGTTTCTTTTTAGCCTGGCATGTACATTCAGTTCAAAATACATAGTCCGTGAGAGGAAAAAAAAGTTACTCCAGTGGTATTTTTCCATGTCTAATAAGAAAATAGAAAAAGAAAAAGGTAGGCGTCAAAAATTGAGAACAAACAGGAATTTTTTTTTTTTTTTTGATGAAAACCCGTGGGGCAAACAAACAGGAAGTTAACCTGCAATAGATGACATATTCGGCAGAAATGGTTTAATTGGGCAATAATGCCTAGCTTATTTCGTGCCACTACACCAGTTCTATATTTTTCTCATTTACGATGTTTATTGATTTTCGTTATTATTATTTTTTTGGATAAAAAAATCTGTGGTCAAGCCATCCATCTATCCAATTATCAACTGTTTAATGTCACAAAAATCTCACATCCGAATTTTGAATCTATCAACTATTAAATATCCACAACCACCTTCCATAGACCAGTCCCATCCGAGGATTTTGAATGTGGGAGTTGGGACTGCCTTTTGCCACTGGGCTGGTTAATTGTTATTATCTATTTTTGTACATTCGTATTTATAATTTTTCCAAACACAGCCAGTTCATGATGTCATCATATATTAAGGAAATTAGAGCGATCACATGTCACTCAGATTCAGGAACCAGTGCATGAAGCACCATTTTTGAAGCACGAAATCAATTACACATTCAAATTTTAGTTGATGTTACTCACATATTTCGGTATTAGTTTCTTGGAATAATTTATTCATCAATTTTGTTTTATACATGCACTTATAGCGATACTCATATTATACATCAGGGCGAGATTGAGAACATTCACGAAAAAAAAAAAAAAAGATTGAGAACCGATTAAACTTGTGCATACATCCATTTCAAACTTGACAAAAGAAAATATATAATGCAAAATCGTGTAGTCAATAAACAGCCGTATTTAATCATGAAATTATTTATTTGAATAAATTATGCTTAAAATTTAGAACCTATCTTGCAGTCCACTTCCCGCAAAACCTTGGCAGCATCTTCAGGAAAAACTGGGTTTATATAACAGCCTGTACCAAGCTCAAATCCGGCAGTGGTGCCCAAGTGGGGCACTATTTGAAGGAACCAATGAGAGTAAGGTACACAAGAGGGAGAGAGGTCAAATGGGGCAGTATGAATTACAAAATTGAAAGGAGGGTCGTTTAGCTGCTTCGCCAACTTTTGAAGCATGAGCTTTAATAGACCCCCTAGATCCATTGCCTGTCAGAAAAAAAAAATGTATGTAAATATTTGAGAAAATAATTTCACTAAAGTCCTCGAGTTCAGAAATTGAATGTACCGACCAGGAACCATGTAAAAAACTCTGTTTTTATTCCTTCAATCATTTTAAATTGTTACAAGGCTCACAGGGTTGACATGCAAAAGATCACATTAAATACTGCATACTCAGAAGCTGTACCCTGAGCACAAGTGATAAAAGATCTCATAGACCTCTCCAATTTCTTTTGAAAACCATCATAACTAAAAACTTGGGGGTACAGGTGGTCCTCACTGTATAGTATTGGTACAGCATGCTATTAATTTGCATTTACACCCAAACAAACCAAATTTGCAACAATTAAATCTAGTCCACCATTCAAAAAGAATTTTCAGTTTACAACAGCAAAAAGAAAAGAAAAAAACAAGGACATCAAATTGTCAAACTATCCCTATACTATCCAGTGCATATCACACCATATGAGTTACAGATAGGCCTAAACAGTATCAAAGCATATTGGTGGTATGTATATTCTTTACTGGTACAAAACAGTAACAGACTTGGTATACCAATCCAAATCAAACTGGAAATACTCTAGAAAGCCAAGACAACATAATATAACCTAAAAGAAAAGAAGCACTGACCTTAGCACAGTCCAATTCATGGAAATATGTACTATGCTCCCTAGGCACAATCCAAATCTCAAAAGCATATGAGGCTGCAAAGGGGGCCATTGCGAAAAAATGGGTCGACCCATTTATCATCAAGTTTTGATCAGACTGAAGGTCACAGACACTACATTTTTCAGTTAGGTCAAAAATCTCCTTCATGCAACTAAGCCGAGCAGTGACTGAAGGTGGAATTACAGGAATGCCCACGATTTGACTGTGTGAGTGTGTCATCGATGCCCCTGCTGCTGCTCCGTGGTTTTTGAAAACCTTCATAGGTCAAATAACAGGAAAAGGGAACCAAAACAAATACATTTAGAAGTAGCATGGCTATTATAGTAATTAATAACTTAGTTCAATATAAAAAAATCTATTTTCTCCAATTAAAAGCCATTTGGCATATTCAGGAAGAAGAATCTTAATTGCATGATGGTTTATGCAATTTAGCAATGAACATCTTATAATAAATGGCAGCAATTTGTGCTGAGAACCTTCACATGTTCATTAGCAGACTGATTGATCTGCGAACAGTGTGTGGTATCCTAAAATTAACAACATTCTAAGATTAACAAATTGACTATGAAATATGCAATTAAACTTCTTTGAAACAGCGAAAACAACACTCTACTCGCGATTTTTGAACTCTAACTAAATCTTAGTAGTTAGCGCATGAACACCCAAAACCAAGAAAACAAAGCTAATATACGGATCAAACAGACCTGCACATATTTAACGGATCCAAGAGCTTTCAGCTGCTGGACGCGCTCCACATATACAAGCAAAACCTCACCAACGGCCTCCGGTTCAAGATCACGCATGGTAACTGCATGATAAGGGGTCTCTATAACCACATCATGGAAACCAAAACCAGTGACCTGACAAGGCCCCACTGCATGATCCGACCCGGTATCAGGCGGATTCACATCGCGGCGCAGTGCCGGATATAGATTCTCTATAACTCGAATTTTCCAATCGGACACTAGAGGAGGGACGCGAAAGATCTCTGGGGCACACTCGTTCTCGCGTCCAATGCAGAAGGGGCAAGAACTAGGGTTGGGATTTGAGTTGGGGTTCGCGCTTTTGGATTTGAAGTCGGAGGGGCGGCGCGATCGGGCGGGAGAGAGGACGACCCAGCGCCCGAAAACAGGGTCTTTTCGGATTTCGGAGCTCCGATTTGGAAGCTGAGCCTCCCCCTCCGACGACGACATCAGCGTAGAGAGATGGGTCTGGGATCGTCAGTGATTGTTAATTTTTTGTTGGAGCATATTCCGGAGTATGGCTAATATAACGCTAATATATTTCAGTCTATGCAAAGCTAACTTCAAAAACTATCAAATCGATTTCAAATGATGAATTCAAATAGTTCAAACCAATTTATTTTATGAGTGATGCATTTACATGCAAACTTTTTATATTTTCAAGTTATTTTAGTATCAAATCAAGTGAAATTTTTTTTGAAAAATAAATATATTAAAATTAACTTAAAAACTCAAACATTTGACCGGACTTGATATCAAATAAACTCAAAAACTTATAAATTTACATGTAAATACACAACTAATGAAGTAGATCGGTTTGAACGGTTTTGATTCACTATTTGAACTCGATTTGATAGGTTTTGGAGTTTGTGTTATATAGACTGAAATGACACTGATGTTATATTAGCCATCGTCTGCATTAACTCAAAAGAGCATCTTTTCAATTAATAGATATGGGCCGTGCGATTGTAAACGGAGCCCCATCTGATCCCCGCCTAAAATATGGGGGTCTTCAATATTAGTGCGGATTTAATTTGCACGAATCTTAAAGTTAATCGGATGGTCCATATGTATTAACTCATAAAATTTCTTTTTGAGTTAATGCAGATTTTTAGGCTGTGCTCCAGTATCGTCTCATTAAAGACGGCCATTTTTTTTAATACCCCGAAAAGAAAAGAAAAATATAAAAATAACCCCTGTTTTGGGTTTTTTTCATATATGCCCTGGCCGCCTGGAAATGGGACGGGCCAAAATTTTAGCAAACCGCCCATCGTATGGGCGCTCATGCCATTACCAAACCGCCCATATAATGGGCGGTCCACTTTTTCTTTTCTTTTTTTTAAGTTTTTTTTTTTTTTAAACAGAAATTTTTTTATTTTTTTTATTTTTTGTATTGAAATATTAGAAATATTGAATATATTTCTTTAAAAATAGATGGAATACAATATAATTTGATTTATTAGAAAGACTACAACAAATAACCCGGATCAATATTTTTCAGGTCGGATTTTTCGCGACTGTAAGAAAAATTAATATATTTCTTTATGTGTTATTGGACAAAAATAAAAATGCTTAGATTCCGAGTTATTGATCCCGGTTCAAAAGTCACTTCTATGTAATCTAGAAAATATTATAATCCTTCTAGGACATTTAATTTATAAAAAGTTGTATCTATTTTGAGAATTCTTTTTGAATAACAATTATTAAATAACTTAAAGTTTTTATTTTTTTTTCAAAAATAGATACAACTTTTTATAAATTAAATGTCCTAGATGGATCATAATATTTTCTAGATTACATAGAAGTGACTTTTGAACCGGGATCAATAACTCGGAATCTAAGCATTTTTATTTTTGTCCAATAACACATAAAGAAATATATTAATTTTTCTTACAGCCTCGAAAAATCCGGCCTGAAAAATATTGATCCGGGTTATTTGTTGCAGTCTTTCTAATAAATCAAATTATATTGTATTTCATCTATTTTTAAAGAAATATATTCAACATTTCTAATATTTCAATACAAAAAATAAAAAAATTCTGTTTAAAAAAAAAACTTTCAAAAAAAAAAAATGAACCGCCCCAGGCTTGGGCGGTCTGGGGTTCTAATCTTTTTTTTTTTTACGTTTTTTTTTAAACAGAAATTTTTTTATTTTTTTATTTTTGGTATTAAAATATTAGAAATGTTGAATATATTTCTTTAAAAATAGATGAAATACAATATAATTTGATTTATTAGAAAGACTGCAACAAATAACCCGGATCAATATTTTTCAGGCCGGATTTTTCGCGGCGGTAAGAAAAATTAATATATTTCTTTATGTGTTATTGGACAAAAATAAAAATGCTTAGATTCCGAGTTATTGATCCCGGTTCAAAAGTCACTTCTATGTAATCTAGAAAATATTATGATCCATCTAGGACATTTAATTTATAAAAAGTTGTATCTATTTTTGAAAAAAAATAAAAACTTTAAGTTATTTAATAATTGTTATTCAAAAAGAATTCTCAAAATAGATACAACTTTTTATAAATTAAATGTCCTAGAGGGATTATAATATTTTCTAGATTACATAGAAGTGACTTTTGAACCGGGATCAATTACTCGGAATCTAAGCATTTTTATTTTTGTCCAATAACACATAAAGAAATATATTAATTTTTATTACAGTCGCGAAAAATCCGGCCTGAAAAATATTGATCCGGGTTATTTGTTGTAGTCTTTCTAATAAATTAAATTATATTGTATTTCATCTATTTTTAAAGAAATATATTTAATATTTCTAATATTTCAATACAAAAAATTAAAAAAATTAAAAAATTTCTGTTTAAAAAAAAACAAAACTTAAAAAAAAAGAAAAAAAAAAGTGGACCGCCCATTATATGGGCGGTTTGGTAATGGCATGAAGCGCCTATACAATGGGCGGTTTGCTAAAATTTTGGCCCGCCCCGTTTCCAGGCGGTCAGGGTATATATGAAAAAAATCCAAAACAGAGGTTATTTTTATATTTTTCTTTTTTTTTGGGTATTAAAAAAATGGCCGCATTAAAGAGAAGGGAGGGAAGGAGACGAAGGAGAGGCTACCCTCGTTCCTATTTGAGGTAATATTCTCATTCCTATTTGAGGTAACTTTTCCTGTTCTAACTCTGAAGAAAATAATTGATTCTGCTATCTCTAATCTCATCTTTTTCTTTTATTCCTTTCTTTCTTATCATGCACACACAGATTTTTTTTCTAATATTTTTTAATGAATTTTGTTAATGTGGTATTCACCAAATACTAAACCCTTAAATTGTACAACTTTAAACAATACTAAATTCTCTAAAAAAAAAAATCCAATTAGCTAATTTCTCCAATTTTTTTTTTATAAAACTGAGTTTTCAATAAAACAACAACCCTTTCTTTTTTATGATCCTTTTACAAAATATTTTTTTTATTGAAAATCATCAAACAAAATATCCTTGTGGGCCCAACTTTCTCCTCCCTCACATCAGCATTCTAATACTTGCAGTTATTATTGTAGCGCAATGAAAGTCTTGGCATAGTGTGTATTGTGCCAAAACATCTCTGTCAGCATATTAGACATCTTTACTATTATTTTATCTTCAAAAAAGAAACTACCAAGAGGATTAATTTTATGTACTTAGTGAAAAAAATATACGCCAAACAATCAAAAAAGAAAAAATAGCACCTGTTGGCTGTTTGGTGCCAGGGGTGAATTTATGTATGTTGTAAAGGGTGCTAAGCCACCCTATGATTTTAAAATTAGTAATTATGTATATTAAAATTTAGTTGAACTTTTGAGTTTTTTAATTTTTATATACTCTAGCTCCTCTCATAAAATAACAAATATGTGATGGTAGTCTAGTGGTTTGACCTCTAATTAGTGGGTAGAAGGTAATGGGTTCAATTCCTACTAACTACAATTTTTTTTCCCTTTTTTACAATATTACATTTTATAAATTAGCCTCTCTTATTCAAATTTTATAGTTCCGTCCCTGTTTGGTGCAGTTTGGTATAATATACCGATGAATGATATGAATTTTAGTGAGCAAAAGTTCCTTAGTATTGAAATAGTTTAACTAAACACCTTGGCTACTTTCCTCTTTCTTGGCACCATTTGGTAAAGGTATTTGGTACATAATCAAAATCAAGACTTAATTAATTTCAAAGGTCAACATTTAAGCAATGAAAAGGTCAGGTGGTCAAATGAAAAAAATTATGGACAAGTTGTTTATATCAAGAGTTGTTAGTTGTTATACAATAATTATCTTTTTCTTAGAGGGATTTTATATGTATTATTGACAATCAATTAAAGTTAAGTTATAGCTAAGAGTACAGTATTAATATTATTAGTACATGATATATAAATAAGAATTTAATATTAATGATAAATATAATGAATATTTAGCCAGAATATGATATTGAGGAACTGAAAATTAATTGACAAGTGGGACCCATCAATTATTCATTTCAATAAATTTGTTTGTCCGTGAATCGTGATCTTTTTCTTAATATAAGGAATTAGATTATTATTAAAGAAGTCATCATGCCTTTTATTAGGCAGTTTTGTCTTGGCAATTTGAAAAAAAAAAACATGCTCTACAATTGCTGTTAAAATAGAAAGAATTAAAACAAAACTCAACCCGTTAATTATTGAATTAGTTTTGCAACTTTTCTAACTCATGACGTAAGTAAGATGCACAGTGACAGAGGAGAGCAATTAAATCCAATTTAAATGGACTAACTCCGTACAATTTTTAATACAAACACATGCAGACTATTTGCATACATCTTGAATATTATATATAATTACCACTTTAATACTTAATGAGTTACACGATTCATCTATGCTTGACAGCAAATATAATGATTTCTACCATATATTTGTTTGACGCTAGTAGGTCAATCAAAATTTTATAGAACATTCGTGATTCGACAAAAGACAAGAGACTGTTATTTTATGAACTTATGATACACGAGCAGAGTTAAAATGCACAATTAGTTTTTTGTATCCAATTATATCTTATATCTCTATTTTTATTTTTTAAAGTTCAAACAGTTTATTCAAACCGTTTAATATAATATATATATTAAAATTTACTTAAAGATCAAAATTTATATTTTTTGAAACTTTTTTATTATTTTTTTAAATAACTACAAAATTATTGTTTTTTTATGACCCAGAAGCATTAATTTTGTATCTATCTAAAAAAAATAGTATTTTTTTGTTTAAAATATATAAAATTTGACCTCTAAACACATTTTAATATGGAGATCATTAAAACGGTTCAGATCGACTCGACTGTTTAAACTTTAAGAACATAAATAAAGATGTAAGATATAATTAGAACACAAAACTAATAAACTAATAGTACATTTTAACCGTAATATAGTATGGTGTAATTCTTTGAACCACCGGGCCCCTTAATTATACCATTTCTCTAAAATAAAGTAAATTATATATATATATATTGCTTGCACTGTATGTATGCTCAGATGCCATTAAATAAAATATTTATTGATATAAAAATGAATATGGCTCAGCTCAACCGTGGCACCATGCCAATAAATAGCAAGGAAGTGTGTATTTGCTGTGGCTTGGGGTGGTAAACTTTAGTACGAAATATTTGTATGATTATTAATTTGGCGTGAACTATAACAAAAGTATTTGGGGTACTCAGTTGACGGAAGGAACGACCCGTCACCCGACCTATTTGGACTTTTTGTTCGATATATATATATATATAGAGTACGGCTAACGCGCTTCCTCTAGCATATGGGCCGAAATGCTTCCGGTGGAAATTTGAAATTTCAAAATCCAAAAAGTCGATCTGAACTGTTCATCTTCTTCTCCATATTAATATCTGCTTGGAGACCAAATTTTACATTTTTCTGAAATTTTTTACTATTTATTAAGCCACTTTGAAAATTGCTGATCCAACGGTGGCTTACCAAACAGTAAAAATCAGAAGCTACCGTTGGATCAGCGATTTTCAAAATGGCTTAATAAATAGTAAAAAAATTCAGAAAAATGTAAAATTTGGTTCTCCAAGCAGATATTAATATGGAGAAGAAGATGAACGGTTCAGATCGACTTTTTGGATTTTGAAATTTTAAATTTCCACCGGAAGCATTTCGGCCCATATGCTAGAGGAAGCGTGTTAGCCGTACTCTCTCTCTCTATATATATATATATATATATATCTTTTGGAAAAATTTGCCAACAGAAAAAGGCGAGGCGCCACTTCTTTTAGAATGAATTTGTGAGGAAATTTTACAAATAGTCTTACTTCTCAAAATTTTCAAACAAAATATCATTTTAAAAAAAAAAAAAACTAATAAAAGAGAAGGATTCAAATGCCTCTATTTTTTGTGCCTCCATCGTGTCTCTATTTTTTAAAACTTTAATAGTTCAAAATTTAAAACTTAGAAGTGAAAATAAAACCGTTGAATGTGATCTACATTATTTTATCTATGCACGTATAAAAAATTATGACATTTAAAGTTTATTTTGGTTGTCATCAAGAGCTTGAAAAAATGTACTAATGTGGATAATTTAGAAACGTTTATTTTTCAACTTATTAATTCATATAGAAACAAAATTGAAATGTGATAATTTTTTATTAGCACATAGAGAAAATAACATAAATCACATCCGTCGGTTTTATTTTGACTTTCAAGTTTTAGATTTTGAACTATTAAAGTTTTAAAAAATGGAGACACAAAAAACAGAGACATTTGAACCCTTCTCTTAACAAAATATCTTTATGGGATCCCTATTTCCCCTTCTTTCTCCTCTCTCCCTCCCTTCTATTTGCTGTCATCAAATTTTAGAACCTTTCACTTTTTATGTCTGTCTCTTAATCTCTAAATTTAAAATTTGATGACATATTTGCCCCTCTTAGCATATGTTCGTCCCTCTAAGCACCCGATAAGTTTTCGCTTGATGATGGATGGAAATCACAATCAGTTAGTATCTCTATTTTTATATTTTGTATCAATTTATTACTGGTTTATGATATTTAGTTCTTATCTGCTTGGAATCTCATATGTGATTATATTTATAATCATTTTAAATTTTAAATTTTTTTTATTCAAAATATGTAGTCAAACGAAAGGATTTAATACTATGTTATTTTCAATCATTTTCAATCTATAGTCTAAAGAATTTAATCTGTAGATTTAAGAGTCAAAGGAAGGGCCAAAAATTTCCATTTTTCGTAAAATCTAATAAACAACGAGAATATATCTATAAAATTTAGAGTGAAAAAAGATTTCTAATAAATTTTTTTCAAACGAAAGGACACATAAAAATAAAATATAAGCTCAGTACATGATTTTGTATTGTAATTCTTTTGATTATTATCTACTTTCATAACAGTATAATAATATTTATATTTTATCTTTATTGGCATTGGTTGTTACCTAATTGAAAACATATATTTGATAATATTAATAAAAAAATTGTTGCATGTTATGCGCTCATTAAAGTCCAATGAGAGAGGAGATGTTAAAATTTGATGAGAGTAAATAGGAGGGAGGAGAAGAGAGGGGGAAGAAGGGAAGTGGGGACCCACAAGGGCATTTTATTAATTATTTTAGAGGAGAGGTATTTTGTTTGAAAATTTTGAGAAGTAAGGCAATTTATAAAATTTTCCAAATTTGTGCTGTTCAGATCTCTAGCAGATAAAAATATCGATCAACAATAGGAAGCGAGGCGCCACTTTTTATAATTTGCTTCTCTCAAATTTCTTTAAAATAATTCTGTTTTATCCCTTCGTCTCTAGTCTCCAGCCCTCTAAAAATCTATTGACTACAAGTCAACGATGCTAACAATTTAACCATTGTTACCGGTCTCTGGCAAACCCAGGATTTTCGTCAGGGGGCAAAAAAATATCGAATCGGGTTTAAGTAACTAATTAGATTTAAATCCATTAACTAATTAGGTACTTGATAAAAAACAATGGTTTAATTTATACTTTCTAATACTCTGATTTGTAATTTGTAATTCTCTAACCTATAATATTATTTACTAATCATAATTCAAAAATTAACTCGAATTACAAATCAAACATTCAAAGGAGAGTAAAAAAAATTTCAAGAGAGAAAAATCGATCGGAGCATCCCGATCTCCACTAAAACTCAAATTCAAGGGGAGCAGCTGCCCCTAGGTCTCTCTCTTCTGAAAATCAAACACCTCCCTTTTATCTTCCCCAATCGACAAAAAGAGAGAGAAACAAAATCTAAGACAACACATTCGGAAAAAAGAAGATCAAAATCTTATTAGTAGAATACAATTTGTCAGATACGGAAGAAGAGGTGAGATAGATCAATCCAATTAGACAAAATCCATCCTCCGCTAGTGCTCCGCTACTAACGGTCGTGATTGGTCTATTTCGCCTCTTCTTTTGAATCTGACGAATCATATTCTTCCGCCTCTTCTTCCAGAAGATAGAGAAGATTACATGGAATTGTCACGAGTCAATTAGATATCGTGATATAGCATATTACTTTAATATTTGAAATCAAATCTACTATTTTTCTAGAAAAGTGAAAACATGTTTTTTTTCATCTCACTGTCCAAATGTTTTTCAACAATTCAGATTTGAAGATAAAATCTGCTATTTTTTTTCTCTTTAAAAAAAAATATATATATATATGAACTGTTGAAAATATTTAAACACTTAGATGAACAAAAAAAAGTTCCTACTTTTTGAAGAAAAACAACAGATTCTCACACCTAATACCTAGCTAAGTGTTAATTGGATATTTATAAATGTTAAGAGGGACTAGCGACTATCTAGTTGTTAAATAAACCATCATATACGTCAAATACATATGTATTTTTAGAAACAACTCAATTTTATTATTATTACATTTCTAAAGTTGCTAATTTTTAAATTTATTATAATTGACAAATCACAAATATATTCATTTATTTAACAATTCAGTACTCCTCCTTTGTAATTAGACACTCATTTTTAATAATGATTAATATCTAACTAACTACAATGAAAAATAAAAATATTCAGAAACAATTTGAGTGGACAGTACTCCTAACCCTTTCCTAATATAAAATGCGATAAATAGATCAGAACCACATACAATGCGATGCATGCGCTTTCATTCCCGTGCTCCAATTGTAACCATTACATGTGATTTAAAGCTGTTAGATTTGGATCGAACTTATCTAGAAAAAACTGTCTAATAAAATTGTTTAATTCGAAATCAGCGTTTAATTTTAATCGGACGGTTGTCACGATTTTGGTGCATTGTTTAATTTTAATCGGACGGTTCTGATTGTATTACATAATCGCTAGTATAGATGTAATTTGTGCGTGCATGAGCTGTTCCAGTGCCAATAAGAAAGACGGAAAGATCCCATTCTGAAATTATTTTTCTTTTGATATTTCTTTCCTCACAGCGGCGGGCAGCACACCAACACACCATACAACCAACACGAAAACAAGAGGGACACAACACGACCTCTCTTGTAATATAATCCAAGAACTAAAATCTCTCCACACGATTTTCGATAGAAGTCTCCTCCACCGATCGCTCGAATCTCCAGTTCGATCCAAACAATCCAATGTAATAGTCTCCGATCCCTCTTAAATTTCCTCCGATCGTGTTTTTCATCGGGTTTTTTTGGTGGGAGAATCGACCTTTTTTTTTAGATATAGCTTTGCTGGGTTTTGTAGTTCATCGGATGTGGAATTTGATGACTAGTAACTGGGATGAAACACCTCTGATGTTATAGCAGACTTCGTTTCTTTGTTTGTGACATTTTTTTTTTGGGTGAGAGATTGATTTTTGCTGTAAATCATTTAGAAATATAAGTGGGTTAGTTGAGCTAATTTGGTTTTCTTGTTAATTTTCGAAGGAAAGTATGCATTTTCGATTTCTTTGCCTATAGATTTACTTATGATTAAGGAGATGAGTGATAAAAGAGATAAAAAAGATTAATGGGTTATTTCTTATTATGATAAAAGGCTACAGTCTTCATACATCCGTGAAAATTTCAACAGTAGTTGATGGGGACACTCTTTCTTTTCTCCTGTATTCGGTGCATTCGATTCGTTGTCAAAAGGTTACTGTGACAGAAAGTATCTCTTTCTCTTTATAACAGTTATAGGGAAATATACCCCCTTTGATTGTTCAGCTCCATTTTCTCCTTTCATGGTCAGAACTGATGTGTTAAATGTGGCATTGTTAAAAAATCGACCTAGAATGGTGCTATTGTTTTGCTTAATTTTCATGTTTCATGCCTTTCATAGTTCTGCCTGTTGCTCAAGTTACCGACAACGGCTTCTTTGCAAGGGTCATATTAATGTTTTTGCGTGTCTCCAACCTCAGCAAATGCTTTTGTATAACCCAAGCAGTTTCGGATTGTTGCAGTTAAAGATCAGGAATAGAAGGAAACAAGGGGATACAAAAATGAGATAACGTAACCCAAAATTGCATGGGGAGAGACAATGCCAGAGCTGAGAAGTGGGACCAGACAAGCGCGGTTACAGTCTAACAACAGACTTGATCAGCAAACGCCACCAACAGCCAATAATAAGCGGCCACCAAGGCGCGGGGCAGGAAGAGGCACAAGTAAAGCAGCCGCACCTGCTCAGACCAGAGCTAGAAGGGGCGGGAGAGGTAGAGGCAGCCCGGTTATTAACTTGGAACCCGTCCAACCCATTAGCAGGGCCCAAGACCCAGCATTGAACCACGAAGACCAAGAGAGGAAGGAATTGAGGATGGACGGTGAGAGTCCCGAGAAAATTGTAGGGGCTGAGGAAGATGCAAGCACCGTGCCTGTACCAGAACGGGTATGCTTTTAACTGAATTTTAAATTTGATTGATCTTTAACATATCCTTTTATTTCAAAAGCAACCTGTAGGATTGACCTAAAGAAAGAAAATGGAAAGATGGCTTTATATTTATACCTGTATAAACTAGTACAAGAATTTTGATCTTTAACAGTCTTCATTTTAAATGCAATGCATACAATAGAAAAATTACAGCAAGTTGGTTATATGCCATTTCAGGAAGGAAACATTCTGTATTATTATATTCTACATATTTCTGATCTAAGGCTGATCTAAGGCATGCTTTTTATTAAGCAAAAGTTATTTGCGAACCATGCTACCAATACCATGCTGATCAGGTTTGATACAGTATGTAGCCAGATAAACTTGACCCGGATCTCATTCTTTCAGTTACTAATTCCTGCCTTCTCTATTTTGTTTGATGTTTAAATTTCATTCCTGAGGCTCCATTGAAAATTTGTTTACTTAATTATTAAATTTCTCTTTCACATAACCCAAATGAGAGGATAATTGTTTTCTCTCTCTTTTGTTTGCTTGCAGGTCCAAGTTGGAAATTCACCAGAATATATAACTGATCGGAAGTTAGGTAAAGGAGGTTTTGGCCAGGTCTATGTAGGAAGGAGAGCATCAGGTGGGACAGGTCGCACAGGCCCTGATGCGTATGAGGTAGAACATCCATTATTAAATTAATTTGAAGCAAATAAGAAAATAATTAATGACCATTCATTCTGGGAAGGGCAGTGCTGGCGGGATTAAGGGGAAATTCTTGTTTTGATGTTCTTAGTCTGGTGGGATTAAGGGCAGTTCTGGGCGCTTTATTCCTGCTTAGTTTGCAAATCAAAATGCTAAGCTTCAGTAGGTGCCTTTGTATTCCGAGTTCTGCAGAGAATTTGGTGGCTTTAGTCTTAAAATTCAAGGTTCTAAATAGCGATTATTGTGTCATCGCAGAAAGACTAAAAAAACATCTATAGCTAGCTATAGCGTCGAAAACGGCTGATAGCGCTATAGCTAGCTATTTAGAACCCTTTAATATTTGTAATTCTACTACACTGTTTATTCCTAGTCAAATTCCCTCAAGAATACATTATTTTGAAGTTCCAGTTGGAAAAAATATCTATGCTTTTCATACCCATTTTACAGTAGCATTATCTTTGAACAGGTTGCGCTGAAATTTGAGCATAGGAGCAGCAAGGGGTGCAATTATGGTCCCCCATACGAGTGGCAAGTTTATCAGTGAGTATTATTGTACATACTTCTCTTCTTTCCTTTTATATCTAGCTGGGTTTTCCATTGTATTTCTGATTGTTTATTATTATAATCTTTGTTTGAAGCACACTTAATGGGTCTTATGGAGTGCCTTCAGCTCACTACATGGGCCGTCAAGGGGACTACTACATTATGGTAAGTATCTGTTTCCATACCTGTACATTTTAAGAATCCAGGAAGTGATGGCAAATCTGGAGGAAACCTGATTGAGGCAAAGAAAGAGGCTTCAAGATGGTTACCATGGTGAACAGATAGCTTTTTACTTAATTAAGAAAAGGAAGCGCATAGGGTACCTCATATCTATTGCTGGCCTACTTAAAATAAAAATAAAAAATGTACCTCATATCCAATAGGTATGGTACCAGCGCACAAATTATCAATTAACAAACAACTAAGAAAACAATAGTAAATTGAGTTGAAAGGATACTGGCACTGGTGGAGGCATTACCTGATGATTTTGGCCGGTATAGTACTGTGGTTTGGCGGTAGCTATTGAGTTGACTGACTTATAACTAACATACAATTATTTTTTAGGTTATGGATATGCTTGGACCCAGTCTATGGGATGTATGGAATTCAGTTGGTCAATCGTAAGTTAACATCTTAATTCTTAACTCAGAACATTTAACTTTTATGATTGTGGGCTGCCACCATGAAAAATATTATGTATGCGGGTCATGTAAACCTTCTCCGTTAAAAAAAATAATAAATCAGGAAAATTTATGATTTGGTATGACCCACTCTTGTTCAGGCATCAGGAAAAAAAAAGAGGTCATGTGAGTATATATGTTGCAAATGTTGAGAATATTCCTATCCCTAATCTGTTTTGAAAGCACAAAACAGGCACGGCAAGAATATGAAAGCATATATTGTGAGTTTGAAAATTGTTGTTTCTGAAGGCATATTTTCTTAATTCAAACAATAGGATGTCACCTACTATGGTTGCTTGTATAGCTGTGGAGGCAATATCCATCCTCGAGAAGCTTCATTCCAAGGGGTATCAGCTATAGTTTTGCTTTTGTTTCTCTCCTTTTTTCCCTTTCAATTCCTAAATCAAACTGAACTTTAATTTATTCTGTCAGATTTGTGCATGGAGATGTTAAACCTGAGAACTTTTTGCTTGGTCAACCGGGCACACCTGATGAGAAGAAACTTTTTCTTATTGATCTTGGGCTTGGTAAATCTTTTACCATGACATTATTTGTTTATTTACTTTTTATCTTATTGTTTTTAAGCAGTGAAAATATAAGCAGGACGGCATTCCAATAACCTTAACCTTGAGTCAACTCTCACCTGCATTTTTGCTATTTAAGTGGTTCTCTTTAATTAGGAATCTCAGAAAATTTCCTCTTTATCTGATTAACTTCTCTTGGAATTTGTGGGACCTATTTCAGCCTCAAAATGGAAGGAAGCATCAGGTCAACATGTCGAATATGACCAGAGGCCAGATATTTTTCGGTTCGTTGTGCTTTTTCTGGATCATCCAATATGATTTTCCTTTCTTTATTTTTTCAACTTTAAATTTTACTTTCTTCTTTCAGGGGAACTGTAAGATATGCTAGTGCTCATGCCCATTTAGGCCGTACTGGTAGTAGGAGAGATGATTTAGAGTCCCTTGCATACACTTTGGTTTTTCTAATCAAAGGAAGGCTTCCTTGGCAAGGTTATCAGGTAAAAATTAGTTCTTTGGCACTGATTTTGGTATATTCCGATTATTAATATATTGGTGTTTTTATGCTAATATGGCCATTTGACATGGAAATGGTATGGCAGCTGGGTGTAAATAAAACGAAAAAAAGGAAAAACGTCCAACTGTTTATTTCCTTTTCTTTTTGAATTACTCTTTTTCTTCATTTGTGAGTAAGGTAGTTCTAGTTAATATCTTGCCTAATTTCTCTTTGAATTTGATCTGCAGGGAGACAACAAGAGTTTTCTTGTCTGCAAGAAGAAAATGTCAACTTCTCCTGAGCTGTTGTGCTGTTTTTGTCCTCCCCCATTCAAACACTTCCTTGAAATTGTAACAAATTTGAAGTATGATGAGGAGCCAAACTACACCAAGCTTGTATCCCTTTTCGATAGCTTGATTGAGCAATGTGCTGCTTCAAGGCCTATCAGAATTGATGGTGCTTTAAAGGTTCTCTCTTGGTCTTGCTATTATGTTTTAGCATGAATCAACATCTTGACATTGTGTTTACAAAAGGAAGGAAATTTAGTCCTTGAAATTGAGAAATTCTCAATGATTAATTGACAGGATTAGGTAATTCTGGCCAATTAGTTTTTCTTACTCCGAAGACCTTTGCTAGTGTTATTCCATTCTTTTGAGACCAATACTCTCTCCTAAGTTTCTAAATTAGCCTTCTTATCTCTCTCTCTCTCTCTCTCAATCTTTTGCCATATCTTATTTCTAGTATGCTATGATGCGCCGTTATGAAAGAGGGGAATACATAGGAGTTAACATGGGTTTCTGTGTTCATAGTTCCCACCATATTTTCTACCAAATGCAACCAATAGAAATGAACTCCAGGAGGGGGTTGGGGAGGGGTCATAGTGACAATTTTAGCATGTACTGCCACATTTTCTGTTCAATTACTCTTGAATAAAGTTGATTTCAAGGACATTATGCGAGTGGACGTCGTGAAGATGTTTAACTATGAAGTGTTCCAATATAAAGTTGCTGCTTGCTAGAAAAAATTAGGAAGAAGCCAATGTTAACCTTGCTAGTGTTAAATTTCCCAACTTAACAGTCCCTAAGAGTTGAATAAATATTGTTTAATCTTTCTTGCTCCCTTTTTCTTACGATTTATGTTCTTTGGGAAAAAACATTGTAGGTTGGTCAGAAAAGAGGACGGCTCGCGGTAAACCTCGAAGAAGATGAGCAGCCAAGGAAGAAGGTCCGATTAGGTAGCTCTGCCACGCAATGGATTTCTGTTTACAATGCTAGGCGTCCCATGAAACAAAGGTTTGAATTCGGTTTTCGTATTTTTCATATTGTTGCTCTTGTTAATTTTTAAATTACTATGATTACTATTTCTTCAATATTGGAAACAAAGCAAATTGTTTTCATTGGGTAGTCTTTTTACTTTTTCATTTTTTACAAGGTACCACTACAATGTGGCTGATTCGAGGCTACAACAGCACATAGAAAAAGGAAATGAAGATGGTTTATATATCGGTTGTGTGTCTTCTGCAGCTAATTTGTGGGCTCTTATCATGGATGCCGGTACTGGTTTCTGCTCCCAGGTTTATGAGCTGTCCCCTCTATTTCTTCACAAGGTGAGATATACTGGCAATACACTCCTTTTCTCACTGTATACAGCAGGACTTAAGATATAAACATGTTATTGATTAAATGCTGATATATTTAGTTTTGGTAATATGTGCAATCTATTAAGCGATAGTGCGATGAGTGATGACCCCATTTGACATTACTTTGGTCAAATCAATACTAATGGTTTTATTAGGTATATATGACAATACAATGGAAATGTCCTAATGGATCCAAGATAATCTTTCTGCATCTTTTGGAATTTGAACAGGATTGGATAATGGACCATTGGGAGAAGAATTATTACATAACTGCTGTTGCAGGTTCTTCAAATGGCAGTTCATTGGTGGTCATGTCTAAAGGTATGTACAAGTAATATTTTGAAGATGAATATCTGAAAGCCAAACTCTTCAAGGATCTAATTATGCTCACAAAGGAACAAACTAAAGGCAGTTGTCATCTTTATTTGTATATATGGATGCACTCCAATAACCGCAAGTGTGGGTAGAGGAACACACTAGCTCATGACCCTCAGCAACACACGTAAACAGAAAGTTGGCTGCTAGCAACCACAGCTGGATTTAATAAATAAAAAACAACAACCACAGCTGGAAAACCATTAGTGTACCTCCAGGGTACCATATGTTTAAAAGGGTAGAATAGGTAATAAAGGGGTGCCATCTGCAAAAGAACTATGGTGTTGCTGTGGTTTTTAGCTGCGGCAAGCTCCCCAGCCCCCCTTCCCCCCACCAAAAATATACATATAAATGATAAAACTAAAAAAGTATCATATGCATGTTTGTTGTACTCTACCGATGTTTTAAGCTATTCTTGAAGCGGGTGTTATAATTGTAGGAACTTCATACACACAACAGTCATATAAAGTGAGTGAATCTTTTCCTTTCAAGTGGATAAACAAGAAATGGAAGGAAGGTTTTCACGTCACTTCCATGGCAACAGCTGGCAGCCGTTGGGCTGTTGTCATGTCTCGGAACTCTGGTTTCTCTGACCAGGTACCACTTATTGCCATTGCTTTTCTTCACCTTTAAACCACATTGAATAATTTAACGGGCCTATGTGAATATTGAGGTCGCAACTGGGATATTTTTATGTCTAGAACCAAGTTTAAGCAAAGCAAAAGATATTAAGACCCTGAACCTTTTTGGACAAACTTAAATTGGTTGTATCCATAGTTATTGCTATTGTTGAGTCTTACTTGGAAGAATAAAATTGATGGATGGTTGTAGCACTTTCTGTAAGATACCTTTGCCTTGACATAGTTAATTGTAAAATAAAACAGGCAAATGCTAAATTAGGCTTCACATACCTTAATCCCTTCCGACATTCCTAGTTTTTTTATTTTTCTTACTTGACCCTTTTGTGCTAAAATATAATGAAGGTAGTAGAGTTGGATTTCTTGTACCCAAGTGAAGGAATTCACAGAAGATGGGAAATGGGTTACAGGATTACCTCAACTGCTGCAACACCTGATCAGACTGCATTAATTTTGAGCACACCTAAAAGGAAACCTGTTGACGAGACTCAGGAGACTCTTCGAACCTCTGCCTTTCCTAGTAACCATGTGAAGGTATCTTTAGCAATAAAAATATCTTTGATGGTATGGTTAGCTAGTTATTGTGATCATACTTGACCAGCATGACATATATTAATTCTGTTAAGCCTCGGAAAAGAAGAGTAAATATGGAAGGGTGAAAAAATAAGACAGCATGTTGTAAAAGTGGTATTGCATGCTGGCCATTTAAACCGGTCTGGCACTGGCTATCAAAGATGGCAATGAAGGCAGAAAAGTGAAATAAAGCTCAGAACTCTAATAGTTAGATTCTGGACCTTTTGCCTGTTACTTCAAAAAAAAAAAAGGCAGATTCTGAAAGTTAAAAGAGAACCAAAAGTAAATTTAAGAACTTTTGGCAAATTAGGCCCAACATTTGTGGTTTGTTTCTCGTATTTGCAGCTGACCTCCAGTATTCATGAATTAGCACATAGACCCAACTTTTTGGGGATCATTTATTTTCAATTTAATAGCCTTTTTCAATTTGAATAGTGCCATCATATTATTGTCATGGATATGGTAAGGTTTTGAAGATTTGCCTTTACTTGAATAGTCTGATAAGCAATTCTTTTTTTGCTGGAACCAACATAGGTGTTAAACCAAACATTGTCGTAGTTTTGTTAGAAAGTGATTTTTATAATTTCGCTAACAACAAGCTTAAATTCCCTTTAATGATCTGGCGTTGATTTTAAACCTTGAGTAGTAGGGTGAGTGGCAAATATGAAAAATGTTGGGTTTTTGCTAAGTCCATCAGAATATTGGATGTAGTTTGCAAAAGTCCTAAAAGTAAAGTTCCTTAAACATGGAGGGATACATATCTTGTATTGACTACTATGTAGTATAGATTTGTGCATTTTAATTAGTTTTGGCAATAATTTCTGTAAATCCACGAGTTAGAAGCAACATCATACTTGATGAAATATTTTTTCAGGAAAAATGGGGCAAGAACCTTTATATTGCTTCAATCTGCTATGGTCGAACTGTCTGCTAATTACAGATAAAAATGTTTCTTCTCAACTAGAAGAGAATATCACTGAAGACCATCAATATTTTGCCAAGGCAGTATGTTCTCCAATGATTATTTGGATATCACATTAGAGCCTTGGAGCAAAGGCCTTCTTAAAATTTTCTTGAGTTGTAAAGAAAATTACGGAAGTTCCGTAGTGTGCAAGTATAGCTCAGCTGTTAACATTTTTCTCTTCAACATTTCAATGCAACTTCTTTTTATTATGGAATACAGGTTCATAATTTCTTAGTCGATAAATTCATATAATATGTCCGAATTATTTCTTGCTCCATGTCGGCATTGAAGGGCAAGCATGGATCGTAGAACGGGTAACAAAAACAAAAATCCAAGTATCCTATTGTTGTTGTTTGCGTGTAAAGATTAAAAAAAGTAGAATAATTATATGAAATCCTTCACTCCCATTCTCTATCATTCTCCTATCAAATAGATTTGATAGATTTTAAAGGTAGGTTTTTTTTTTCAATGTCGTTCACATTTTTCACGATTTATGAAAAATTTTGCGAATCTAAAACCACGAACGTATTCGACGCAATTTTATCTTTCAAATGAGATTCATAATAACATATTTTTGAGCTCATCGTCACACAAGTATTTATACGTTATCGTGCAAGTATTTATACCTATACTTGTAAGTATTTATCTCTAATCATGGATCTCGCATCTCCTCATCGTCTCCCCATCTCTTAAACATCTTTTAACTTCCATAAACTAACTAGTTTAATTAAATTTATTCAAAACACTGTGGTCTTCCAAGTTTAATTAAATTCATAGGTATAAATACTTAGAAGATAATAAATTAATATTTGCAAACTAAGATATTAATACTTGCATGTCTAACTTGATATGACTATATGGAGGAACACTTAAACTACATGGGGAAAAGAATCATACATGTTTTTAGAGGTGGATTTTTTTTTTCAATGTCGTCTACATTTCTTACGATTTATGAGGAATTTTGCGAATATAAAACCACGAATGTATTCTACGCAATTTTATCTTTCAAATGAGATCCATGATGGCATACTTTCGGGCTCATCGTCACACAAGTATTTATACCTAGAGTTTTGCTAAACCCGTTAGGGGTTCAACCCGTTTTACCCGGTCCGTACCCGTTACCCGAGGTACCCGTACCCGTACCCGTTGCCCGGGTACAAACGGGTAGACGGGTACGGGTAATAAACGGACCGGACAACCCAATTTGAAAAAAAACCCGTTGTACCCGTACCCGTTTACCCGTCTACCCGGACCCGCCTACCCGTACCCGTCTACCCGCCTACCCGTACCCGACCCGTTTCAAAATTTGAATTTCAAAATATTTTTGGCGGCCTACTTTTAGAATTCAGATTCAGTGCAATACCTGACTGAGTAGAATGAGATCTGAGCCGTCAATTTTAATTTGGCATGAATCTCAAATTGACCCCTATAGAATTCAGATCCAGTGCAATACCTGACTGAGTAGAATGAGATCTGAGTCGTTAATTTTAATTTGGCATGAATCTCAAAACGGACTCCTATATCTAAACGGACTTCGGGATATGTCCTTTAACTTGGCACGAATCTCAAAGCATAAAAATTCAGAAAAAACAGAAAAGAAAAAAAAAAAAAAACCCGCCCGTACCCGGGATACCCGTACCCGTCAACCCGCAACGGGTACGGGTAATAAACGGGTAGGGTAGAGGTTTTGGGAAAACTACCCATCTACCCGTTGCGGGTTGTACCCGTACCCATCCTACCCGTCTACCCGCCCTACCCGTTACCCCTAACGGGTTACCCGGAACGGGTCACGGGTAACCCGTTTGCAAACCACTATTTATACCTCATTATGTAAGTATTTATACCTATATTTGTAAGTATTTATCCCCAATTGTGGACCCCGCATCTTCGCATCAACCTTCCCCAATCGTCCATGCGTCAACCTTTCTCTAACAAAAATAGTTGATCATATAGATATAAATACTTGTAATACTTGATATTAATACTTTTAAATGTCAGCAGTGTCATATGTGATAAATATTAGGTATAAATACTTGAATTACGAGGTATAAATACTTGTGTGATGATGAGCTCGAAAGTATGTCATCATGGATCTCATTTAAAAGATAAAATTGTGTAGAAGACGTTTGTGGTTTTAGATTCGCAAAATTTCTCATAAATTGTGAAAAATGTGGACGAGATTGAACATATAAAATTGAGAGAATAATGGAGAAATGAAAGTGGGGGGACAATTATCAAGGCCAAAAAAGTAATGCCACGGGCTCGAGTTGAGACGTTTACTCTTTCTAACGTGAGAGGTAAACAAATGTAAAGTGAATTGTAGTTTGAAAACTTTTCTTTTATTTCCTTTTTATGTGGTTTTTAACAAAGGATATTCTTATGAAGCGTTAGTGGTTTGACAATACCTTAGTCGGGTAGCTTGTGCCTTGCCTGCCCGTACCCTATGCCCGGGGTACCCGTGTCCGAGCCCGGGTATAGGTCGGGTAAACGGGTACACGGGTATGGGCAAAAAACGGGCCGGTCACGCTTTTTTGGGCAAATACCCGACCATAGCCAGGCCGACTTATACCCGTACCCGTATACCCGACCTATCCCTACCCGGGTACCCTACCTGACCCTCTTTATTTTGAAATTCAAAATTTTCAAAAATCCCTCCACTTTATTTTTAAATTCTGTTTTTTAAATTCTGTTTTTATTTCTGTTTTTTAATTTCTGTTTTTTAAATTCTGTTTTTTATTTCTGTTTTTATTTCTGGTTTTTAATTTCTGTTTTTTAAATTCTGTTTTTATTTCTGTTTTTTAAATTCTGTTTTTTAATTTCTGTTTTTTAATTTCTATTTTTTAGATTTATTTTTGAAAATGGTAGATTTATTTTTTAATTTCTGTTTTTTAAATTTATTTTTAACCTATTGAAAATAAATGAACGTTTACAAAATATATTATCAATTTAAAATGAACGTTTAGAAAATATATTATCAATTTAAAATGTAAACTAAAAATTTCGAGATATAAATAAATTATGAAACTATATAATTAGAATGAGAATTTGAAAATAAAATAAAATGACTCGTGTAAAGAAATAAATAAATACATTTGTACTTAGCCGAATAAACATACAAATTTTCGCAAGAATAATTGTTATATATAAGTTACAAATTTTATTTATGTAGGAATTATAAAAAAAGAGTTTGGCTAATATAACACTGGTGTCATTTTAGCCTATATAACACAAACTCTAAAACCTATCAAATCGACTTCGAACGACTAATCCAAACCGTTCAAACCGATCTACTTTAGTAGTTGTGCATTTACATACAATTTTTTTTATATTTTCAAGTTATTTTAGTATCAATTCAAGCGGTAAAAATATTGAAAAATGAATGTATTAAAATTAACTTAAAAATTCACACATTTGACCACTTGACTTAATACTAAATAAATTCGAAAAGTTATAAATTTTGCATGTAAATGCACAACTAATGAAGTAGATTGGTTTGAACGGTTTGGATTCACCATTTAAAGTCGATTTGATAGGTTTTAGAGTTGGTGTTATATAGGTTGAAATGACACTGATGTTATACTAGCCAAACTCATTATAAAAATGTGACTTGATAATTTTATGTATATATATATATATATATATACTATTTGATATTGAACTATTTAGATTTTAAAAGTCGAATTATAAACACGAAATAATATTTATACGACACTTTAAAAAAAAAAAAAAAAATACCCGAGACCGGACCGCCCTACCCCTCAAGGGTACAACGGGCACGGGTATAGGACGGATAGGGCACGATTTTTGAAAAAAATACCCGAGATACCCGTCTACCCGTGATACCTGTGCCCGACCTCTACCCGTGCCCGTGCCCGTGTATGCCCGGCCCGCCCTGCCCCTACCCGAGAGCAGACCTCTATGAAGCGTACATCTCTTCAGTTAGTTTCTCGTTCCTTGTACTTCATATCAAAGTACTTCGACTCAAGTTCTATGCGATTATGCTTTTGGGTCAGATTTATATTGACAGCCAACTAAAATAAATCAGGACTCGTTTGGTAAATCAATATATAAATGGGGGTAATTTAAGAATACGGTGGAAGAGTGATATAAGGGTGGTAGTTGGAGCCATATAAAATAACCATCAAAATAGTGTTTACTATGTTTGGCAATAAAAGATTAGATGTCTTCATTTGTTTTTGTCTCCACTATGCCTAAAAAGTTTAATAATTCAAAATTTAAAATTTAAAAGTCAAAATAAAACCGTTAGATGTGATCTATATTATTTTCTCTATGTGCTCATAAAAAATTATTACATTTCAATTTTGTTTTTATGTGAATCAATAAGTTCAAAAATCAACGTCTAGAAATCATCTACATTAGTATGTTTTTTACAAGTTTTTGATGACAATCAAAATAAAATTGAAAGGTCATAATTTATTTTGATTTTTAAATTATTAAAGTTTTTAAAATGAAGACATTGTGAAGGCACAGAAGATGAAAGCATTTGAACCCTCCGAAATTTTTATTAATAGGAAAAATAATAATTAAATATCGAGATTGAACAAAGCTTTTGAAATTTTTTCAGAAATAGGGAAAACGGTGTGGGGCATCACGGGCACTGGCCGTTCTGGGGCATCACGGGCATAGTTAGTGCCTAATTAACCTCAATAACTGATATAACTGATGAACCGGAAAAAACCAAAAAAAAACCGGTCCGTTATGGAGTAAACCGGACATTGTCCGTGATGGCCCATAACGGACAGATGCTTATTTAATTCTGGGGAAAAAAGAAGAAGTCATTGTAACGACCAATATGTGCATTTAAATAAGTGTCAGATATGCTTATTTAAGATCTCAAATATGCTTATTTAAACTTGTGACCACATGTGCATTTAAACTTTAATTTTTAATACTTCATATCTTAGAAGGGTCTGGGATGGCTTCAATTATTTTTTTTCCTTGTCCGTGATGGCCCATCACGGGCATCTTTTTTTTTTTTTTCTCCATCCGTGATGCGTAGTAACGGACAGCTTTTGTTTTTTATTTTTTCGTTGTTTAAAACATGGCCGTATTGCCCCATCACGGACAATGTCCGGTTTAAGCCATAACGGACCGGTTTTTTTTTTTGGTTTTTTCCCGGTTCATCAGTTATATCAGTTATTGAGTTTAATTAGGCACTAACTATGCCCGTGATGCCCCAGAACGGCCAGTGTCCGTGATGCCCCATACCGTTTCCCTATTTCTGAAAAAAAATTCAAAAGCTTTGTTCAATCTCGATATTTAATTATTATTTTTCCTATTAATAAAAATTTCGGACTCCCCCATAAAAGATAATATAGTATTTGACAAAATCATCTTATTTCCTCTTTTCTTTGATGTTTCATTATTCTAACCACTTTTTTTTTTGGGATGGTGAAATAGTACAAATTTAATACAATATAAAATATAAAATTATGTTTGACAACAATAAATAAGCATAATAATACTGTATTACTAGTTATATAGGGTGTCAGACGGTTCCATATCCTACGAGGTAACAGAATATTTATGTTTAGATCCGGATCGTCCAATTAAACTTCAAATCAATCCCGTTTGAGATGAAATGTATGGAGTCCTATAATATTTATTCGGATTCTGATCAGATGGTCCGGATCTAAACAGAAATATTCTGTTACCTTAGGTGATATGAATTCGTTGCCAGGCAGCCCCTGGTAGAATTATAGCAAATGCATTCCGCATACATAGCTGGCAGCTGCTAGCATATAGCAATAAGCAAATTGTATCGGCACATCAGTACATACTTTGTTTTGTTAAGAAGTTCAATTTGACAATAGAGCACTGCTCCTCTCAAGTATAATATACGTAGTACCACCCTGCAATTGGGCATTTATAGTTCCATACCATAGTTGTGCTTACCAGTTACCATTAAGCACTTCTTACCAGGTATATACAAAACAAAGAGTTAATACTAATGCACTAGCACGATTAGTGTATATACTTATATTTAATCTTGCCAGAAAATAAATGAAATGAAATTATACATAATAACGTATACAAAGTATAAAACTAATCTTACCAACGATCTCTACAAGAACACACTCCGTTCCTAATAAAATGAAACCCATTTGTATCTCTAACCAATATCTCTCTACCTGTTAAAATTGAAGCAAGCTTTATAAAGGAATGGCAATCCCCGCATAACCTAACATTCTTCATGACACGTACCACATCACCTTGCCCAGTCACCAAGATACCATACATTACTGCCAGCTTGGCACTATGGTAAAGCAAAAAATGCTCCTTTTGGTGCTCTTCCACCTCATGGAGCACAAAACTTGTGTCAGGCTCGTATCCATTTTTCATACACTCCAAAATCAACACATCCAACCCTCCGTAAATGTCTTTGGACCGAGGATGCGTTCTATCTCTTGTGTAGAATCGATGCACCATGTTGCTTTGGATCAACCAACTGCTGACAGGAATCTTTCGCATCCCCTTACTTCTCATTTCTTCCCTGACTCTCTCTGAGCAATACCACCTGGAGGAAGCAGCATATAGATTTGATGCCAGTATAAATGTAGATTCGTCTTCTGGTTCTAATGCAAGTAGATTTTGCATAGCTATTTTGGCGAGAACTGGGTTTGATTTCAACCTACAAATTTCGAGTAAAGACCTCCAAAAAGATGAGCTTGGCTTGAAAGGGGCATTACATATCAGCTTTTCAACTTCATCAAA
The DNA here is from genome assembly GCF_964058835.1 of Carex rostrata. Lineage (NCBI taxonomy): Eukaryota > Viridiplantae > Streptophyta > Magnoliopsida > Poales > Cyperaceae > Carex > Carex rostrata. The sequence continues at coordinate 8,335,519 of NC_135925.1, forward strand.
ACAGCCCCAAAATCCCAAAACCTTGACCATGGCTGCATAATGTTCATCTGAGGGCTCTATGTTATACATATTTTTCATGGAAAATAATATTTCCTGACATGTATCTACTGAACTATAGCCTGTGTATCTACACGCTGATATGACTAGCACAAATGTGAGAGCATCAGGTTTGAACCCTAGCTCTTTCATCTCTGACCAAAGATCTAATACCCTATCGCCCTGACAATAAAGGAGGTATGCAGCCATCAATCCATTCCATGAAACTTGATCAAGACTATGCATTTGGTCAAACACCTTTCTTGCATGCTCCAGATTTCCACACCTCGCATACATGCTAACAATGGCATTGCCAATGGTGGGATCAGCATAAGCCATGCCATATTTAACAGTCAAACAATGCATCTGCTGACCCATTCCATCAAACCCTAATGCACCACAAGCCCCGACAACTGTAGCCATCACAAATTCATCCATAAACAAAGAAGAGGATGGTTCAAGCTCCTTACAACATGAGATAAAGTGCTTTAAAGTTTTTTCAGGGTGACCATCTCTTATATATGAAGATAGTATGGAACTAAAAGCAATGTTAAAGTCTTCTTTGTGAGACCATTGCTTAAAGAGCTTATAGGCATCTTTAGTTCTACCACATTTAGCACACATGTCTACTAAAGCCGAATGGATCCGAGGACCCAACTTGCACCCGCACTTGACCACAAAACTGTGAATTTGCTCACTTCTCTTTCTATCCCCAGTAATTGCAACAGCATTCATACAACCTACTAAGGTGAAGTCAGAAATCGGCACTCTGTTCTTAAACATTTGTACAAACAAATCCCAGCCCCAATTCCCTTCTCCATTCTTGCAAAAACCAGTTAAAAGAGAATTAAATGTAATAGAGTCTCTCTCAGGCATTTTGTCAAACACCTCCATGGCCAAATCAAACAAACCAAGATTTACAAACCCATTTAGCATTGCATTCCATGCAGTAATGTCCTTGGCCGGCATTTTGTTGAACAGGTCAACCATATCATCAATTGACCCATGCTTTTTATAAAACCCTAAAAGGGAAGTAGACACACTCATATCAACCTCTAACCCTGATTTTATTGCACAAGCATGTATCACTTCGCCTTGAAATGCACCAAATCCCTCTGTAGCTGCAGTTAAAAGAGTAGAGAGAGAGTAATGGTCCCATCTAATCCCACTCATCCGCATCTTGAGAAATTGATCAAAAGCTTCTTGATATCTCCTCTCCTCGACCAAACCAAGCAAAATGGCATTCCAAGAGGAAGTATCTCTCTCAGACATTTCGTCAAACAGAGATAACATGATATCATAACTATCATATTTAGCATACACCCCAAGCAAAGCATTTGTCACGTGTAAAGATGAGTTCAAACATGACTTGATAGCAAGGGCATGCACTTGACGGCCCAATGAAAGGTTAGGCCTTCTTAAACAGTTAACAAGCAATGCAACAAGAGCGAAGGAATTGGGGAGTATACCCAACCGACGCATGCGGCGAAAGAGGCCAACTGAAGCACGGGAACCACCATAAGAGGCCCTGTGTTTAAGAATGCCGCGCTTACTGGCATATGCCGAGATAAGGAGTGAAAAGGAGACAACATTAGGCTCAGGCATTCCATCAAGCACCTTGCAGGCATCTGTGAGAACCCCGAAAGATATGTAACCTGAGATAAGGTGATTGGTGACAAAGACGACATCGCTGGGTTCCTCTCTATCAGAGATTTTGACTAGTAATGCGTGAACTCCACGAAGAAGTGGGAGGTCTTTGTGGCGAATGGCGAGGCGGAGAAGGAAAATTAAACGGCTACGAGGGTAAGGGGAAGAGTGAGGTACTGCAGGAGTGGTTTCGAAGACGGGAAGAGGGGTGACAGTTTGGTGAGGGGGCTGAATAAGAGGCGATGGAGGGGCATTGGAGGCACAGGGAAGAGAAGAGAGGGAGGGATGCGCTTTGGTTTTTGAGGGTTTATTGAAGGAAGAGCTGATGGGGAAGGAAAGGGAATGGATAGTTGTGGTGGCCATTCATCTCTATCTCTCGCTGTGCACAGAATAAATGGCATGGCCACTTGGAGAGGGGAGGGTTTTGGGGAACTCTGGATGTATTTTGGATTGGAAAATTGCAGAAATGGCCCTTGGGTATCAGTAAAATTGTTTTATTTAATTATTCGATTTTTAACAGGCTATCATCTTTGATAAAATATAATATGAACAGAAGATTTTGTCGTCAACTAATCATATAGATATCGGGTCAGAATTATTTTATAAGATAATTAATAAAACTAAATCATGTATGATAATTCTCCAATTTAAATAGTTTAATAACTTTAAATTAATGGAACATTTTGTATAGTAATATTCAATTAATTTTTGATGTAAATATTTGGTTGTATTTTCCGTATTGATATACTGTAGTCTAAAATGGTACATTTAATTGTTTACAAATTATTTTGATTAAGATTATACAATTTATATGGAGTAAAATTAGGGTATTCTTAAGTTCACCAAGTTTCTTTGTAAACTCAACTCTAAAACTTATCGAATTAGCTTCAAACGACAAATTTAAACTGCTAAAATCTTTCTACCTTACGAGAGATGCATCTGCATGCAAAAAAATCAAACTTTTAAATCAATTTAGTATAAAGTCAAGCGGTCAAAATTAGAAGGTTTATAAATTAATTTTAATGCATTTATTTTTTTGAATTGTTTTTGACCACTTGCTCTATACAAAATTAGTTCAGAAATTTAATTGTTTTGCATGTTGACGTATCACTCATAAAGTAGATAGATTTCAACATTTTGAATTCGTCGTTTGAAGCTAATCAAATATGTTTTAGAGTTTAGTTCACAAAGAAGCTTGATGAACTTAAGAACACCCTAGTTCTACTCATTTATATGATAATTTTCCATTTATTACACTTACCCGTATCTAACATATTATTATATAATATGTCTCTGTATTCCAAAATTTTTGTAGTTATCATCTCAAACTTTTATATTTCACACTTTTTCACTGTTTTTCCAAAAATTCAGTCTGCCACCATTTTTTTTGGGATATGTGCACACAAAAAGACAGTATGTGCACGTGACAAGTTATCAATTTTGCATCTAATGGTAATAAAGTGTGAATTATGAGAGTTTGAGGTGGAAACTAAAAAAATTACATTAAATTCAAACTTGTGTGATGCCTGAAGAACAAAATTCACACACATGCCTGAACTTCACTTCTTCTAAGACGGTCCGGGTGATTGCTTAAATCTTCAAGAAGTAACTGCTTAGCATAATACGCATTGCAATCATTATATTGGATCCAAATCGAGTGATCAGTGGAAACTGCTTGAGAGGATATTGCCCCTGATTAACCTAAATCTTAAATCCAATTTTCATTCATTCTAACTTTACTACCCATTGATTCAATTCTGAACTTCGTTTTGTATTGTCTCCACAAAAGTTTTACAACCAGGTGCTAGTTCATATTGTTTTGTGAGTGAGTCTATGGTACCATGCATATCACGGGTTGTTACCGTGCTACGGCTCTATATTCGAGTTTTGAAATCCTAACGGTCGATCCGAACCGTTCATCTTGTTCTCCATATTAATATGTGTTTGGAGACCAAATTTTACATTTTTTGAAAAATTTTTACTATTTTTTTAGATATTTAGAAAATCACTTGATCTGAAAATTCTGGACCATCCAAAAACAGTGATTTTCAATAAATCTAAAAAAATAGTAAAAAAATTTCAAAAAATGTAAAATTTGGTCTCCAAACACATATTAATATGGAGAACAAGATGAACGGTTCGGATCGACAGTTAGGATTTGAAAACTTGAATATAGAGCCGTAGCACAGTAACAAATCGTAATATGCATAGTACCATAGACTCACTCTTGTTTTGTTTAATTTTTAAGGTAGAAACAAAAATGCTTTCAGAGGACAAGAGTAATCAAGCAATCACCAAAACTCATTTCAAAGAAATAATATACAATCTCCTATGCACAAAGTATCATGGAGAAATCATGGCATAAACATGCTACTACAACACCTGGGGGGTTCCTCTACCTAGAATAACATCTACAAGTAATCTGAATTTTGTTTGAATGAAGAATTTACAAGAAAAAGGAATTTGCATCATCATTATTGGATGGAACAAATGCATGGTGAGTTTCCGTCATCATCGCCTTGGGATTCCGAATCACTGTTTTGCACACCAAAAAAATAAGTTTGTCAAATGATAATTCTGAAATTTTCCAAATGTGGAAAAAAAAAATCGTCTAGAACCAACAAAGGCCGTATCAAATTATTACAAATCCTACTATAATACCTATGACAATTCTGAAATAAACCAAACCACATGCTGCACATGTTTTATGCCAATGTTGGAATCTGGATAAACCAGCGGTTAAATTTTATAATAAGTACTTCCCATTTGAATAATGCAATGTTCAAATCAAAGTGTTAATGAAGACGGGCACTCTAACATTGTGTTTCTGAAGGTTGTTTAATTATAAAAATAACTTTTGCATAGATTATACATAATAATCAGCCCTCAGCCCAATTATACATTGTTATAAAAAAAAATATTACTTGTATCTGGCATATTTCACCTATTTGAAAGAAATAGGTGAAATATTAGACTTTATACACCTTCAAGTTTATATGACAAAAGGAGGTTTTTCGAGATCCTTATACTCATTATGCCTAGCATTGAATAGATTGGGTATTGACCTTATCAACTAGCTAGTAAATCATTGACAGGTTTTATTAGATCTTGTATCGAAAATCACATCAAAATTATATTAAACCGACTATTTGTCAGGCTAATTTTATCCCTTATTTCCAATCTAATGATCTATGGAGTAAGACATCGATTTTTGATCCTTATACTCATTATGCCTAGCATTGAATAGATTGGGTATTGACCTTATCAACTAGCTAGTAAATCATTGACAGGTTTTATTAGATCTTGTATCGAAAATCACATCAAAATTATATTAAACCGACTATTTGCCAGGCTAATTTTATCCCTTATTTCCAATCTAATGATCTATGGAGTAAGACATCGATTTTTGAATTAGACTAATCATGTTAATTGCATAATAAGCTTCTTTCAAAAACATTAGTGAGTGTGTAAACAAAGTACTCTTCCAACTAAGCCATACCCCTTGTATGAAAAATCTTAACAAAATATAAGAGTTATCAAAATTTAGCTCAAGATTCATGGATCTGAAAGCAATTTGATGCCTAATTAAGTCATCTATGGGGCTATGCCGGAATTTATGAAAGATAACAAATAGATTTTGTTTGATGCTGATATGTTTGAAATAAGGAATGATTACAAAAACAATAAGGATCCTGAGACTAGCAGTTGGAAACTTAAAAAATAATGTATATGTAACAGGAATAAAAAAAATGAACTCTTAACAGATATACTATTTGGGTTGGATAAGATAGAATTATTATCTATTAAAGAAAGATAAACTTGTTTTAGATACGAAAAAAACACATTGAAGCACTAAACTAAAGTATTTCTCTCAAAGTTGTTGTGCCATGGAACACTTAAATTGTACTTGTTAAAGAAAAACCCTTGATAAATATTATAAATTTTTATATTATATATCTACTTCTAGGTGAGTGGTTACTGCATTAGCTATAAGAGGAGATACATTATACTTGACAAACAAAGCAATATTACCACACTTACATATACATCAATCTACCATAAGGATCCCGGATGAGGAGCAATTTTGATTGATTTGATCTGTTCCCATATAGTTTTGCTGTTATGAAATGTAATAAAGCACAATTATGAAGTTCACTAAGGAAATCATGAGCCTTTTTTCCTTTGGAAAATTGGTCTGGAGATGTCCTCAAACAATTTTTTTTTTTTTTTTTTTTTTTTTGCGAAAAAGAAGCTGAGTAATCCAAAATTTTAATAATCATTACAGATAATAGTGCACAGTAGACATCAATATACTTTAGGAAGCTAATAATTTCATGCTATTTTTCCAGTTCACCACAAGATAAATTGAAGTACTGGCACTTCAGTAAGAATACCTATGACTATTGATTATGAATTTTACTAGAAGGTACAAAGTCAAACAAAGAAAGAGCATACATACCTTGGCTCATATTCTTTTATCTCCAAAAGCTCTTTTCCTAACGAATCCTTCCATTTCACATTCCCCTTTTTCTCTCCATCTGATTTCTTCAAACAGCTCTTTCGAACTTCCTCTACACTCAAAACACCAGTCTTTCCTTCTCCTGATTCTGAAATTGCTGCTGAATCCGAATTTGGAATTGGGTTTGCGCAGGAATTTTGGTTTTGGTTTGAGTTTGGGATGGGGGCAAGATTTGGGGCATCTTTGGTTCTTTCCAAAGAAGGAAGATAACAACAAAATAGAGACCTCAGACAGTTAAATGGAGCGCAGTAGCTCTCACGAAATGAAATCCTCATGAAACAATCTAGAATTGAAGAGAACTCAGTTCAGTGTCACCTAAATCTCCTTTCATGTCCCAAAAAAGGGAGAAACCTGGCTTCTAATTTCTGAAAAATAACACAGCAATACCTCAATTGAAAATTAAGAAATTACTGAGAGAAGCACACTCGTATTTTCCAAATTTGTAGAATCTGAAAAACCAGTGACGAAATAGATAAATTTCTTTTGTACCTCTACTTAGACAACCAAAAAAAGAAAAAAAAGAAGGAACACTCGCTTGCTAAAGATAATCATACAAGGATAAATTTCGATCCGAACAAGAACCCGATGCCAAAAAAGGCACAAAAGGTCGAATTGTGGTCTCAAAGATTCGACCTTTCACCACCCAAAAGAAGGGAGAAGCACATCAAAACAGAGAGAAGAGACGGTTGGTCTGATTTGAAAAGAAAAAAAGAAAAGGTGCGAGATAAAGCGAAAAGGCAACAGCAAAGGATTGTACCTATGGCTTGCCTTGTCGTCTATGTCACAAAAAAGGCTGTTTCTAGGGATAATTTCATTTTCCAGTGAGGTAAGGTAGTAAGGAAAGAGAGCATATCAATCAAGCAAGGAATTTGAGATGAAAATTAAAACTACCTCCGTTGCTCGGATAGTTACCTCTCGTAAAAGGGTAAGGTGGACATAATCATGTGCATTTATTTTTATATTATGATTGCTCTATTACAACTTGCAAGTGGCCATTTAACATTTTATTATTTTTATGTGGCCTATGGCTCTCAAAAGTTAATTAAACTTTGTAGAATCGTAGTACTTTTTTTAGGACCATCATCAGTTACGAATTATTGAATCTATCAGGATTTTTTACTCTTGTCATTTGCGGCAGTTTTGTAAATAAATAATTCTATCAGGATTTTTTACACTTGTCATTTGCGGCAATGATGTAAATAACGGTATGCTTCCATTCGCTAATGAGTAATTGAGAATAATTGAAAATAATAGAAAAAATCTGTGATAATTTGATCATCACCAATAACTAATTGGCCGATTAATCAGCCTAAATGGATGTTTTTTACAACACTGATTTGCAGTTGAAATTTTTTATATTTGTTTTATATTTTTTAAGGAGTGGTAATTGAATCTTCTTATATCTACTTCTTGTACTTCATATTTGTTCGAACATTTTTTTTTAATATTTATATTTAATGATACAAGTGTTTATATTATACGTTTACAAGAAATATAAATTCTGAAAGTTGTACATTATTTATTCAGCAAAGTTAAACTTGAATTTCTTAAGAATTTAACAATATGTTAAGTATAAACTACATGTGTTCTTGGCGAAATCAGACTTTCGAATTATAGGTGCCAATCAAATAAAAATTTTCTGCGGGAATGGAATCAATTTGACAGTACCATGATATTTTACTCTAAATTATATAGAAAATTATATTTAAATAAAAAATAGAGATCAATTGAAACTCATTCCTTGTTCTTCTATTTGCCCCTATATGTGTGAAGTATAAACACTTATATTAGAAATAAGAAAATTAGAATACTTTGAATAGACAATATTAATACTTGTGAATTTAACAATAATAACAGTTATACATTTAAGGAGTGCAGAATATGAGATGCAAGAATATTTTATTTTTAAATGACATGTTATATATTTTTATGCTAGTTATTTTATAGATGGTAAGTTTGTTTTACAGTTATGATAACCGGCTTAATAATTCTCAATAAAATAAAATAAAATTTTGATAATTTTTTTAATCTAGATAAGTCGTTTATCAAGTTGGTACAGACTAAAAATAATTATTCATATAGGCATATAAAAATGTTATCAAGCACTTTTTATAAACATTTTATTGTCGATTAATTATTCTTTAATTATATCAAATTTGATATTAGTCATATAGAAATGATAGAGAAAATATTGTATATTTTTTTTATTTAGGTACGCAATGAATCTGTACATAGTTGTAAAATAAATTTGGCTGTCTATGTCAATACGTTAATTTTTTTTTTTTTTAAATTGCTCATTTTTCTTGTTCTGCGTTTTTAAATTGGTACATCTAGAAAAGCAAATCACTATCGGACCAAACAATAGTTTACCGTTCCTCATCTAAAAAAGATTCCAAAAGATTTCATTATGGATAATTAATCCCATGATCCTATCTTAATTTTTTAAGTGAAATTATCACCACAGAAGATCCAACTGTTATACTAAGTGCACTTCTAATTGCTCAAAAACTAAAATTAAATTGCAATTGAAAGTAAATAGATGAGTTTAGAGAAATTTGATACGCGGAATGTTAACGGAGTTCGGCAAAACAAAGGCCTACGTCTCCGGGGCTTCGCAACCTCAAGTGGTGCGCATTTCTATTACCCATACGAAAGGATTAGAACTTGTGAACCGTTAAACCCTTACACATCAAGCGGGAAGTCAAACGGCCAACTCAAAGAGATGAGAACAAGGTCTCTTAGTTCAAGCTACTCAAGATAAACACTCAATAGATCACTCTAACCTAATCTAATTCGAGATTAGTGAAGTGGGTTTGAGGTTGTTTGAGGGATTTTGAAGTTTTAAGCTCTCACAACAATGGAGTAAGCTAAGCTCTCAGAAAATCGCTTTTTAGAAGATTAGGGTCGGCTGAGATGGATTGGGAAGAAAGCTCAATCCCTAATTTATAGAGTCAGCTCAAAAATGAGCTGTTTGAGCTAAAACGTTACAACGTTTTATCTCATAATGCGATTTTAGGTTTTCAATTTTCTGACAGCTCAGCTAATCTATCCAAAATGTTATAATGATTGTCTAACGTTTCTATAACGTTTTGCACTGTAAAAATCTTGATCAAAAACAGGAATTTCTGAAGCTCAGAATTAATTAAAACGTTATAACGTTTCTATAAACGTTACAACGTTTGTGACTTGATTTTGAATTTGATACAGCTTTTCTTAACGTTCTGACATTCTTGAAACGTTACAACGTTTTGGAAAAACGTTACAACATTTCAAATTGTTTTTGTACAACTGTGCTTCATCAGTTCTGACAATCCTAAACGTTATAACATTTCTATAATCGTTACCAACGTTTTAGATTCCTTCTGCGTTTAGATCAAGATGTGCTAAAAACGTTACAACATTTTACCAACGTTTTAGTAACGTTTGTCCCTGTTTAAACAGCCTCAAGCTTACTTTACTAAGCTTCTGATTTTACAATTTATGTTCTTGATAAGAGTCTTCATGATTTCTTCAGTCCAAGTATTCCATAATGCAATTTCATTTGACTTGAACCTACATATTTTTTAAAATAGAAGAAATCGTAAAATTCAATAATTGTATGTTTTTGCAAATTGGTCAAATAGACAAAAAAAATTATTGCATGAAGAACACCAACGTCACTACAAGTCTATAAGTTTCCCTGATATATACTATTTATATATACTATTTCAAGTAGGATTAAAATACACCATTAATTTTGCGTACAAACTATGTTCTATATTTTTATTTTGCTTTTCAAAATTTGAATCGTGGATTAGAATTGTTCGACATAATTTTCATATTAAAATGTGTTTGGAGACTTGAGGAACAAAACCAATTTTACATCATTTCGTACCAGATAGCATATGTACTAGTATTTACATTATTACAACCGAAACTCCTTTATAAAAGTAGATAAAAAAAATCCAAAAAAAAAGCAAAACCAAAGGTTATTGCGCTTAGATCAATAGATAATGAGCCTACATGATTTTCTATGCTCATACTCAGATTGGTAGGTTGTGAGCCTGCATAATTTCTTATTGCTAGCACAAAGTAGTGTTGTTGTAATCAAGATGAGACAGGGGCATCCATGAGAGCTTTCATGCTCACATGGAGTTTATGCTTGAGTTGTTAAAAAAACACAGAGAAAGAAAGTAGGAAGGAAAAAAAGAGAGAGAGGAGAAGAAGAGGAGGAAAGAGATCACTGTCAGCACATCATTATTATCACTAACTATAAACATACTTTTTTTAAACGTAGATATAATAGATACTATAGGTGGGACGAATTTACAATACTTCCATCCGAACTCGTTTAAACAAGACGAGGCAAAAAGCAGCAAGGCGGAGCGACGAGTGGTGGGAGTTGCTTTACGACTCTCAAAGCGGCCAAAAAAAATCCTCATTTTTCCGCTATTAATTATAGTACAAAATAAATTTTCTATTTTCTGAGAAACTTTTATTATTTTTGTAGATGGATACAAAATCACTGTTTTCAAAAAAATTTGGACCATTCAAAATAGTGATTTTGTACCTATGTTGAAAATTTTCAAAAAAAAGAATTTAGCCTCCAAATACATTTTAATATAGATATCGTATTGAGTAGTTCGAATCAATTGTTTGGACTTTAATTTTTTTTTTTTTAAATAAGGATGTATAGTATGATTGGAGCACAAAACTAAGAGCAAAACTAGGATGTGATATGCTCACTAAGAGGGGTTAGTGAGCACACCTCCAAAAATACTATCGTATTGACTTTGAATTACGAATCCAAACCGTTCAAATTCAAGTACTTCGTGAGTGATGCATGTACATACAAAAATTTTAAAGTTTCGAATTCATTTAGTACATGGTCAAGCGGTCAAAAAAATGATGAAAAATTAATACATAAAACAATTAAAAAATAACTTATAAAATGTTTATTGTTTTGACCGCTTGATCATGTGTTAAATAAATTCAAAACTTTAAAAATTTTACATGTACATGCATCACTCACGAAGTACTTGAATTTCAACGGTTTGAATTCGTAGTTCAAAATCAATCCGGTAGTCATCTGAAGATGTGCTCACTAACATCTCTTGGTGAGCACATCACATCATAATTTTGCTCCAAAACTAATAGTACATTTTAAACCTAAATAGAGTTAGAATGAACGATTTAGTTTCAGTCTCCCGCAGTTAATGTAATTTATTTATACTAAATTAAACTATTAATATTTAGATATGATCTACAAGTAAATGTACCATGCATGTAAACAATTATTAAGATTTCGTGCATATTTTTTTCATTCATTAATAATTTAAAATTTGTAATATACGGATGCTTGACAATCTTTGATGAAATATGAGATAGATTTTAAATTTTCCACAATATAATAGGTAAGCAATGATATAAGCCAAAAATTACATGGACAAATTATTTTTAATATAGTTTGATTTGATTGAGAAATATTATTGAAATTGTCAGAATAATACATTGGCGAAGCAGCCGTCATCTTTATCGATAAAGGAAAATTTTCAAGTTCCCACACCATTTGAAGCTGACATTTTTATTCTCTTTGTTATTTTATGTGAATTAATTATCTCTACTATCTTTGACATTTTCTACTGATAAAGATATGACTATAAACTATGATTTTCTTTTGCTATTATTCTTCCATAGCAAATTATATTTCCTTAGTTAATTAGTAAGATGGTGTACGGCCCAGTACTTATCCTCTCCGGTACGGGAAAATTCAACGTGTCCGTTGTTTGTCTAGTTTACAGAGAGTTTTTTTTTTTTTTTTTTTAAAAACCCAAAATTAAATTCTTCAGAAAAATGGAATGGTCATTTCATTTTTTTTCGAAAAATAGATGGAACCGTGGTGTATGATTTCACCAGGTGCAGGTTTTTGGAAGCGCACTATTGATGTGGTTTCAATTTCAAACGTTAAATTCCATCTTAAGTCTTAACCACACATTTGCCTTAAACCTGCTACAAATTGTACGTCAAAAAATTGTACTATTGACGTGATTCCATTGTCTGTTTTTACTTTTTAGTGCAACTACAGTAGGTTCCAGTTATTTTCCAGAGAGAAAAAACAATCGATTCTTTTTCTGAAAATTTGTTATTTTTTTTTTGCTTTTTATTCAAATTTGAGAGTTTATGTTTTGCAAAATATTACAAGTTAGAAGATAAGTAGTTAATTATAGTATTCTGTGTCTTTCTTTGGAAAATGAATGTAGCAATGGAATAAATTCTGAAAAGAACAATATTTAACTGCATTAATTTTACTGCAATAACTTTTATTGAGAATAGAATTTTTAAAATTGTAGCTACTCAAAAATCAAAATTTCTGAGTCCCGTTCACGACTCTACAGCTTCTGCGAAATTTATTTTTTAAAAGAAACTTTTATTGAGAGTAAACGGTCTCAAAATGGTCTCTTAAAAATCACCTTGCTATACTTTATTCAATTCCTATTTAATTAGCAAAAGTGAAGTAAATTCTTAAAGCAGCACTACTTGAGCTGTGAAACGCAATATTAAACTCTAAGATATTAGAAGACTTCTCAAAAGTCTTTAATTGAGTCTCATAAACTATTAATATTAGAGACTTCTGTTCTTTTCTTATCACTTAAAGGAAGAAAACTCGTATTGCAGTGTGGGTCCAAATTTAGAAGACAATCATTTCATAAAACAAGTCATTTTTAGCTACATCGATCAAATGTTACTTTCAATGAATTGTTAAAAATGCTAATCCAGAGTCCAGACAAACATATGGTCAAATATTAATGGGAAAAAAACAAGAATCGAATATACTACAATTCAACTTAAATTAGATAAAATCAAACCTAATTAGTTAAATTGACAACTCAAAATCAGGACAAATTAAAAAAATTACCAAATCAATTCCTTTTATTAAATGGAGAAAGATCAAAGCTGTTCTCTCTTTTTTAACGATGAATAAGAATATCAAATTCTAATTTTTGGATCAAACCTCGTACCTCCTTGGATGGATTTAAATTTAGATCTCGTTCCTTGCTTCAAATTAGATTGATATATAATTATGTTATTCAAATTGACATATTAGTTATTAATATAACATATTTTGCTTATTTTTTAAGTGTAATTTTTTTTTTCAAATTTTTATAAATCGATCGAATATTAGTAAATTAATAAATAAAATCTACAATTGAATGAATACCAATTAAAATCTGAACTATTTTTAACTGGATGTTTTGTTTTCTTTATAAACTGAAATAGTCAGTCTAAATATAGAGTCCGCTGACGCTATTCGATAATGTCATGTCTGACAAAACATTTGGAGAATTTCGCTTGTTATTAATGACAAACCTACGCTGATGTACATTGATGATTGAACTATTGAAGATAATTCCTTTTTAGAATTTTTCGCTGAATGATTCAAACGTGAAAGGAGTCGCTTTCATGTACCTTATCGAAATCCGTGTGGCCAAATAGTAGCAATCCTAGTCCAGGGCTCCAATGCATCCAGTTCTTTGTCATCTTCAAGTACACAGCTTATATTTACGACTTCGTACTATAACATCGCGGAGCTTTCTTATTGGCTAGTTTCTATCCAGTACCTTAATACAAGACCTCAGGGACAAGTAGAAAGCCGTATGAAGTGTTTGGTAGATGTAATTATCTTCAATTTGTTCCAGAAAGTACAAAAAATACACGACGACGATGATAACGAGCAATTCCTTTTTTAGGAAAATAAAAAATGAAATTATTGATAAAAAGATTGATCGTTTTTTTTTGAAGACCGAATCGTCTGCTCCCCGGGGGTAGGAAATTCCTGCCCTCAGAGTCTCTGCGGGTGGGACCTCATTTAAAAACAGTAACAATAGTTAAATCCTAAACAGTAATCGGTCCCACTCTAGACCCACCCGCAGAGACTCTGGGGGCAGGAATTTCCTGCCCCCCGGGGGGCAGACGATTCGGTTTCTTTTTTTTTTTTGAAAAATATGCGGAATTGAATTATTCGTTCGGTTATGTTGAATTTCACAATAACTACATTAATTGTCACAAAATCAAAAAATGGTTCGCTCTCAGTGCCAACTACACATGGACAACATCAGCATTTAATTTAATAAAATCATCAATAATATTAATTAAAAAAATCGAACTGAACAAACTGAATAAATTTCGGTTTGTTCGCTTGAACTGAAATATAATATTAATCATAAAAATAAATATTTTTCTTTATTTTTTAATTTTTTAAAGATAAATTTCAAAATTTTATTTGGTTTGATTAATCGGTTTTGAGCCGAAATAGCAATATACATTATGCCGTAACTTTTTGAATATTTTAAATATTTGGTTTAGACAGAAATGAATTAATTTTTTTTGATCAATTCGGTCTAATCAGTTTTAAAATTTCTAAACCAAATCAAACTAAACTATTAAACCGGTTTTGAAAAAATGAACCGAACTTATCCTTTTTACCGAAAAACCTAACTGTTTAAATCGTACTTTTGCGGTTCAATTTAAAACTGATTAAACTGGATCCGATGAACATCTCCACCTATGAGTAAAAAACGCTACAAAATTCAAAACCTACTGAAATTGAATTATTGATTCGGTCCTAAAAAATATTCAGATGGGAGCAAAATCAACTGTTCAATTGCATCTATTTTCAAAAGAAAACAATAATCAAATATTTTTTCCTGACAATTTGATTTTTTATTCTAGCACGGAGCATCCAATTTATTCCTATGTTTACGGTGTTAATGCGTTCAAATCAATTCGAGCATCTCACGTGGTTTTGGATTCTCATAAAATCCCTATCAAAGGCGTGTCGACTTCAGAGTAGGGCTGAGCAAAAGAGTTCGAACTCGTAACTCGCTCATCTACAGCTTGCTTTAACTCACTCATTTACAACTCGAGTTGGCCAACTCGTTTAATAAATGAGCTGAGTTCGAGTTGACCCCAACTCGCTAATTTATAACTCGAGTTATATAAAATTACATAGTATTGGTCACAATAAATCTCAAAATAATCAAATCAGAATCTCTAAACTGTTATTTGTGCTTTAAGATTCGTGCAAAATATATTTGAACTTGTGTTGTAATACTATCACTGGTTAAACGAGTTGTGAGCCAACTCGAGTTGATAACGAGCCGAATTCGAGATGGGGGTAACTCGTTCAAACTCGGCTCATTTACAACCCTACTCCAAAGAAAGAAATACAAACGCCCATTGTTTTTTTAACCCCACCATACTCCTTTCAAAAATAAATAAATAAATTGATATTCAAATTTACGAATAAAAATTACAAAAATTGATATATTAATAGGTAGCAGACAATGCGTCAATATAGAAAGCTTTAAAATTGATGATTTCTTTTTGTGCAAGATCTAAATATTTTAAAAGATAATCATTTCGTTGTAATTTATACAGTGTTAAGATTACAAAATTTATGTATTTAATAATTTATATAAAAGTTAAAAATAATCCTGTTATTTATTAATTACATTGCAATAGCGTAAAAAATTGTGAAATTTATGATTTTGTTTTTGTCTAAGATCTAAAGACCGGAACACCAAGGACTTTTTTTTATCGGTTCATCTTATCACACAAAATGAGTTCGTATTTTAATTACCATGTCAATGGTCCACAATAAAAAAAAACTTTAAATTTTAATTACTGATTAAATAACGCTTCCGAAAAACTGAAAAGTTATTCTCAGTATTAGTAATCATAGTTTAATGAGGATCACTTGACTATGGTTATTTGTCAATTTTGACAAATTCTTATTAAAAGAATCAAATAAATTTTTTTTTTAAAAGTGTTATTTGACATGTAGATATCCTAAAGGCCAAATTTCATAGAATTTTAATATTGTTTATTGATGCATCAATTATCCTTTTAACAGTTGCAATTTAAATCACTTGATGCACAATAAAACATTTACTAAATCTCATCTTTTTTTTATAAAAGTAATACGTGAATAATATAGATCATACCTATAACATCGAACTTTAAATTAATTTTTTTTAAGTTATGAAAATAATAAATTATCAAGTACCCTCTCTTGGTTTAATTACCTGATTTTAACATCCAAAGGTAAAACTATCGGGACCTAAGTTCTCGGCCCATTTAAGAAATCTCAGGGCCCATTAGATCCCATCGCGGACCTCACTCGGCCTGGTTCGGATGTAGGGAAATTAAATCCATGAACTCATAAATCATGATTTACTCCGACAAACTGGCATCACCTATCCATCGTTCTCGGTTTTAGAAAAAGAAAACTATCCACACCAATTAGAATTCAGATCCAGTGCAAATACCTGACTGTGTAGAATGAGATCTGAATCGTATTTGTCTAATATCCAATCAGTATCGGCATACCTATTTGTCTAATATCCAATCAGTATCCGGAAAATTTTAAAAAATATGGATATAATTTTACCACTATCTGCTCTGTATCTGCTCCTTTCACCCCCTACTCTGGAGAATTTAACACCTTGGGATAAAAAGCCGTTTAATCAGTATAATTACAAGTTTAATTGTGTTTTCTAAAAGCTTAGATAAAAAAAAAAGAAAAAAAAAGAAGAAGAGGCAATCCACTCTCCATCCAAGTCCCGGTAAAAAAATGAAGCTTGGCGCACTCCAGGTGAATTTTGGAGGTGGCACTGACTGAGCCACTGACAAGTGTTGCAAGTCAGCAGGTGCAGTGGGAATAATCGGATTTTAAGCATCAATAATAATATCAATAGCAGGGGGCTTGATAAGTTAGTTGATAAAAGTATATTTTGTTGCAATAAGTATAACAATTTATGGAATTATGAGGTTCCATTTGTAAATTTAGAGGGATCAATTTATCCCACATTTGTACATGCGGCTTGTCTTTGCGTTAAGGATTAATTAGGTTGCAAGTGCAGCTTATAGTTCATGACTTGATCGGATTTGATTTAATTCTAATTCGAGTTTAATTCACTCTATTAGCTAGCTCAGGATTCAAGTTTGATTTCAGTTTTATTTATAAATTGGTTGATTTGTTTGAGTTCGATATGAAAGAAAAAAAAAAAAACTTCGCCATCCTCAAGGTGTGTGTGAATGAAAAGGTCGGCATTAAAGAAGATATAGAGGGAGACAGAAACATCAAGCTTAATATCTCTTTCCATTTCCAACCAAATATTCCAATTCATGAAGACAAAATAGCAATTATTAATAGCCCAAATCATTTCCAACCAAATATTATCAATAGCATTTTGGCCCAAGATAGAAGAGAAGAAACTAAGAAGAAAATTAGAATTAAAAATTTGATGTTAGACGATGATCACGCTCCCCATCCCCTTAGGACAGTGGCACGAGCAACACGGTTGACACCTAATGTGAAGGCTCCCATGCGAAGGTCACAATCATGACTTTTGCACATTGATTTCAAATCCTTGAAAGCCCTTGTCATGTAAATTTTTAGTTCATTGTTCACTTTCTTTTCATCCCACATGAACCCTTGTATATTCTGCAATAAAAAATAATGCACATTAGCTTATATCCAGGTAATTTCGCATATGTTGAAATTTAACTTTATGTGCACTCTGCAAAAATATATCATGCATACCAGTACTAAAATGTAAAAACACCGAAAATTATTATCTTACCAGAATAGAGGACCACATCCTTCCCTATTTTATTTGAAATAAAAAAAACCCACAATAACCCTCCCTCAATTTTTATCTCTACACAACTGAGCATAGGAGTATTTGTGGTATATCAAGCTTTAGAGGAGCATAAAATATTTTTGTTATGCATGAATATGAATCGCATTTTTTTTTCATACAAATTGTTCCCAAAAGTAAAAGGAGGGGAAAAGATTAACCTGAACCCACTCAAAGTAACTAACAGTGACACCTCCTGCATTTGCATATATGTCGGGCACAATATGAACACCCCTTTTAGACAGTATCTGTTAAGTAAATTAATAAAACAATCTTAATTTATAATTTCTCCGGTGTTCCTAAAATTATAACTACCATTAAAAGAACACTTACCTCATGAGCTTCAGGGTCAGTTGGATGATTGGCCGCCTCAACAATAAATTTCGCTCTAATGTCATTTGCATTTTCCCTAAAAAAGTATTTAGTTGTAACATGGCTTGTAAATAAACAATAATAGTATCTTTATTTTGAACAACAAATGCCTAAATTGTCTAACTTCTGTTATTTAGATTGTGTTGAAAGAGTATATCAGTGAACACTGTCCATTATGGTTGATGATTAAGCTATACACACACAAATGCAGTTAAATTTAAAAGTAAATCAGATATGATATTACAGCAAACCGAAAGTCTGTTATAATTGTAAATGATAGGCATTGGTGTGCATGTGCCAGGAAAAGCCAAGGACACCATCACATAATTAAGGTCCTAATACCATCCCTAACTAGTGTATGGGTTGACCATCCCGAAAGCACCATTTACTTCAAATTGTGCAATAAGACCTCGACTTAAATCAATTTGCTTCAACTGGCAAAGATTATAGTGGAGCTGGAGCAATTTTAACCTTCAATATGCAATATGCAAAATAACCTTGGATTGAGTGTTAAAAGGAAAAAAGATTAGGGAAAAAAATATGTACTTGTTAATTACTCCACCAAGTGCAGCAGGAATAAGCACATCGCAATCTTCGATTAGCAAAGAATTTGGATCAAGTGCATAGGCTCCTTCAAATCCTCTGATGCCACGATTCTTTGCAGAGTGTTCGAGCAATTTGGGAATGTCCAGGCCTTCTTTGTTTTTAATTGCCCCAGTAACATCACTTACTGCAACTACTTTTCCACCGGCCTCACTGATCAGCCGGGCTGCCCACGAACCCACATTTCCGAAACCCTAATAATTCAAATAATATCATTTTGTTACTGAAGGTTAATTTCTCTTCCGATGATATTACATATCACCCATAGAAAGGAAAAAGCCTAACCTGAATAACAAAGCGCTGTCCAGAAATGGATTTGCCGTATTCAGACAATACAGCCTCTGCAGCAAATAGAACTCCCCTTCCTGTCGCCGCATCTCTCCCCAGAGATCCCCCTAGGTCCTTTTTATTAAAATAAACATATAAGAAAAATGATGATATCATGAGACACTAAGAACTAAATATACAAAATATGATTATGGCCATATTAGATTTATGCATTATGGTGATGAATTATGTACTTGTGAAGAAAACATTAAATTCTATCTTCTATTTCAATGTTTTCTGATAGAGTTCAGTTCTACACCTGAAGATTATTTGGACTAAAATGCCAGATCAAGGTTTGCATAATTGTAACTCACAATTGGCTTTCCTGTCACAATTGCGGGAGAGTAACCGTGGAACTTGGAGTATTCATCGAGTATCCAAGCCATTGTCTGCTTGAAAAATAGAAAGAGATCAGAAAAACTGTCCAATAAGATACAGAAAACAAAATATTATGTAATGTTATCTTATTATAGAAAAAAACATGTTGACATATATGTAGTCTATAGCTTCCTTCAAGAACCAAAAGATCAGACAACTTATTAATCAAGTACAGAGCCAACAAAGTACTACACGTCAGTACCTGGCCCGTAAAGTACTCAAATTGCCAGAGAGACTAATTTGATGTAATCAGAAGAAAATGAAAAGAAAAATAAAAAATTAAAAGAGATGACCTGAGAGTTTGTTCCCATATCAGGTGCGGGTACATCAGTGTGGACGCCAATCAAATCATGTATCTTTTGGGTGAAAACCCGGGTCAACCTCTCCAGCTCTGAACTACTCAGTTCTCCCGGAGTGCACCCAATACCACCTTTGGCACCACCATATGGGATGTTAGCAACAGCTGTCTTCCATGTCATCAACTGTGCCAGAGCATTCACCTCATCAGGGTCAACCTGGGAGATTCAAAAGAAATATTATATTTAATTAACTTTACCAAGTTATGTGATCATTGATTTTTTTTAAAGTTGGGTAATGATATCTTTGTTGATTCTGACTTGTACTCCTCTTTTGGTATTTAAGCGTGCATAAAAAGGTGCATTGTACCAGCATATTAACTCTAGTGCTCAACTGCTCATATACTCTTATTTTAACCAATGAGAAATGGTGAGGACCTAATTAGAAAGTTCTTCTTTTCATACTATCTTATTATGGCATACAAATCAAAATTTTGCATCATGGCACAAAATAGACTCAAATTGACAAGTAGATCTAAAAGATTTGGTATGGAACTTTCACCAATAACTGCTTTCTAAAAACAAGTCTGGTTATAAAGGATGCTGACCATGTCAGTTACAATATTTGCATTTCAGAATGGAGAAAGCTAAAATTTACAAATAGACCCCTAAAAGTTTGCATATACAAACATATTGCAGCAGGGACGTTTTATTTTCCTTCTATTATTTGAACTACAGAGCCTCATATCTGTTATTGTAAAAGCATAAGAACATATTCAAATTCAAGAAGATCACCTCAGGATGGTATCTGATACCCCCTTTCATTGGACCTCTGGCATTGTCATGCTGCACCCGAAATCCTACATAGGATGCCAATGTACCATCATCCTTTGGTATAGTACACTCAACCTGATAATTATGAGATATGAAGAAAAATATCTTCATCAGATATTCGTTAAAGATAAGAAAAGGACCAAGACAAACCAGTTTTACTTTTCTTCCAGAAAAATTAGTATCAAGAACAAGGGATCAACAAGCAGACAACCGTAATAACATAACTTTGCTGAGAGATCTTCCTCTAAAACTAAGAGTCTCAATTATAGATTTCTTGAAGAAAAAGAAACAACTAGAGATCATTTATTTCTCAAAGGAGAAAGAAATAAAAGACTATAGGTCAAGAATCCTAGATAAGAAAAAATAGCCATATATTCCCAAAGATACATTTACAATTAAAATCCTCAAGTAGCCACTGGAGAATGCATTCTAAATCTTGAGGTTCTAAGTAAATTTGAGGACAGTAAAAGAGAGGTGGAAACATCAAATGTTACGGAATAAAAATGAAATCGTCTTTTAAACAAGAAGATCATCCTATATGAAATCATCATCGCAATGATAGGAATAACTACTAATGTGAAGAATGATTGGATAGTATCTGTATAGTCATAGATGAGCTATTAAATATATTTTTTGAAGGTTGGAATGAGCTATTAAAAATTGAAAAACCACATTGAAACACTCGGAAGTCGGAACTATGTTTCATATATAAAAAAAATCGCAAAAACCTTGATCTCTCTGAATGGGATAAGCAAGCTCTTTTCTAGCTTCGAATCCAGCCCCAAAATCTTAGCGGCGCGCTTGAAATTTCTATTGGTTGCTACCAACGCATTCATCCTGCTCGGCGAAACGCCTCACTGAAATCCACAGAGCTTAGAAATTACAAGTGTTTCTTAGCTAATTTGGAGTAGGATTGGACAGATCACAGA
Source organism: Carex rostrata (assembly GCF_964058835.1). NCBI lineage: Eukaryota > Viridiplantae > Streptophyta > Magnoliopsida > Poales > Cyperaceae > Carex > Carex rostrata. Next base: position 8,357,141 of record NC_135925.1, read on the forward strand.
TCAAAAGAGAACAGAACATGTACCAAGGTGATTAGTGAAGAAATTGATTGAATTTAAGAGAGTGGATTAATATGCGAGGAGTATCTGATTCGTACAAGGTTCTAAAATAAGAAAGGGTATCTTCCGAAAAGGCAATTCATTAGGTATGTTTGGATTTGTTGAGATGCTACGCTGTAATAGCGTCAGCAATATGCATTCAAATAATATTTTTATTATTTAAAATAATAATATTTTTATTATTTAAAATAATTAGAGTAGCTGTTATTTTTTATTTTTTATTTTTTATAAATGTTGAAAACTGAAAATAGCTATTATTCGAAAATATGAAAAGAGAGGGAAAAATAATTTTTTCTCGAATTTTCGTCAACACACTTCCGAAATAACAAAATTGACATTATTTTATGTTATCTCTACATTGTGACAATTCGTTTAAGACCTCACTTACCTATATTTTCTCTTAATTAGTACATTGTTAACACTATTATTTATTAGTTATAACTATTCACTATTTCAAATGTGCAATCCAAACAACATTATTACTAATCCGAATAGCACCATTTTCACACTAATATAAAAATCACTATTTTTTTCTCTATTCTTATTTACTATTCTCAAATTTCACTATTCTAGCTATTTTAGCTCTCATCCAAACGTATAACAAGTGTGAAGATTTTAGTGTAATCACTAATCACCGTGGTGAAGGTTTAATTTTGTCTAAAGAAAACGACTTCTATGCTGTAGTCATAGTCAGGGCTGCAAATGAATTGAACTAAACCGAACTGGTTTGATTTGTTTCAGAATGAACTAATTTCGAATCGAAATAATTGTGAACCACAAATTTTTCGAATCGAAGTCAATCGAATTACGAACTACAATTTTTTTTGGCAGCCCTAATTATATAGTTTATGCATTAGTTTTCTTCTCGTAAAACAAAATTCACACGATTTATTTTTACCTTTTACGAATTCACACTTATGGATTATGGGCCAGCTTAAGATTCTCTTACCTTTTATGTTACTGGATTAATTAAAATCACGGCATGGACCTAGTCAAATGGAACTTATTCCATTGTTAATTTGTTACGCCCTAAAACTTTTTTTCATTATAAGTTATCATTATATTAACAATTTTGAGCTCTGATATAAGTTTGGTTCATGCATTATTAAAAAATTGATGGTTGAATCCATTCGTTGTATTATTTGAGATTCGAACCTAAATAATTCGCGAATTATATCCAATTTGAAATTGATTTGAATAAGATTCAAACCGAACTGGTTTGATTTGTTTCAGAACGAACTAATTTCGAATCAAATTAATTGCAAACTTTTTTTTTTCGAATCAGATTCAAATCGAATAATGGACTTCAAACTTTTTGTACAGCCCTAGTAGTCACTACTCACCGGTCTTTTTTTTTTCTAAACTTTCACAGAGATTGTGAAGTTCTGAGAGGGAATCAAACTTTTAATCTTTAGATAACTAACAATTTAAAAAAAAAAATTCTAACCAACTATACTATCTCCTCTTTCTCCACTACTCACTAGTCTTAACACTAATATTTAGGAAATCAAATCTCCTTCCCACAAAAATTCTGTCCAAAGAGTCCGCCCATTCATTCATTTTACTGTTATTCTAATTTAAATGGTCAATATTAATATTAAAGTATGAAGAGTATTTTTTTAAAACTCAAATACACTTTATATTTTAATTATTATCATTTAGATTGAAGCGTGTATGAAATGAATGAACGGATGGACATGTATTGAAATTTTTTCTGTCAACATATGGAATAGTGAAAGAATAGAAAAATATATAATTTGAAACAGAGGATGGTTCAAATGCATCCAAATTTTTGTGCACCCAAATGCACTTTATCATTTTTCTCCATTTTCAAAGTCCGAATAGTCAATCCGAACCGTTAGATGCGATCTACATATTAAGATGTGCTTGGAGACCAAATTTTATATTTTTTTGGAATTTTTTTTACTATTTATTAAGCCACTTTGAAAATCGCTGATCCAATGGTCCAGAAAATGTAAAATCAGCGATTTTCAAAAGTGGCTTAATAAATAGTAAAAAAATTTCAAAAAATGTAAAATTTGGTCTTCAAGCACATCTTAATATGTAGATCGCATCTAACGGTTCGGATTGACTATTCGGACTTTGAAAATGAAGAAAAAGAATTTGAAAGATATGGTGCATTTGGGTGCATTTGGGTGCATTTGAACCCTCCTCTTTGAAATATATATTATTATTTTTTGAGTAAGAATAGGAGTCATGCTCCTATTTTATTAACCGCAATTGGTTACATGGTTTCAAGAGTTTTGAGAAATAGCCCTTTGACGGATTTACAAATGGTTAAAGAAATGAAAAAAGAAAAGAAAAAAAAAATTTCTATAAAAAAATCAAAACAGACTTCTTGTAACTTCTGAATTTGAGAATTTCAACTGAATCATCACTTCTTCTGCTAGATCTTCAATCGTTTGAAACTGTTCTCGAAACAGTCTTGCACAGCGCTCTCGCCATATTATAAATATTGCAATTAGTAATAATTCCCTGAATTCCTTAGGCTTCTTGTTATCAAGCAACGTTACTTCATAGTCTGCATCTCCATTGAATTGTGATTTGTGCACTATGTTGAGGAAACAGTAGGTTGAAAATCTAAGTGTATAGTAGTTTCGAGAACACACATTCACTAAATAGATGCATAGAAGTTTCTTGTGACCCTCAACACAGATAGCAAATGCTGACCATATTGAATCCCCTTTTATTTAAATTTTCTGTGGTCAAGATTCTATTCAACAATAATAACCATCCAAAAATTCTGAACTGTGATGGTGCTGGTAACTTCCAAAGGCGATGCAATTTGCTTTTGATTCTTGGTCCATTTTTTAGCACATAATAAGCAGATTTGACAGTGAACAAACCGGTTGAGTGACCCTTCCACATTGCATTGTATATATTTTCTTGTGACAACATTAACCTTGACTGGTCTATTATTTGATGAAATGCTTCAAACTCAGAATGAGCTCTTTTAGTGGCGATCGATCTGAACAGGTTGCTTGTGTTTGCAGTATGGAGTACCTTATTGAGAGACACTTCCTTGCTCCATGAAAATGTATATAAAGCTTTGAACCGCAATTTAAGGATTCCTTCTCTCCAATCTTCATCCCATAAACTGATTGTGCTGCCATCTCCCATTTTTCGGATCATAAAACATGCATTGACAAAATTGTAGTACACTCTTCAAATGGCCCGACATTTTTAAAAATACCATTTTCGGAAAATTAATAAATCAAAATACCATTTTCAGAATTTTTTATTAAAAACAGCATGGCCGCTTCTGTAGAAAGCGGCCACAATCGGGCCGCTTTGGAGGGCAGCGGCCACTGGAAAACAGAAATTTTGCTTTTTTGCTTTTTTTTTTTTTTTTTTGGAAAACAGAATTTTTTTTATTTTTGTATTAAAATATTAGAAATGTTGAATATATTTCTTTGAATATAGATGGAATGCAATATAATTTGATTTATTAGAAAGACTGCAACAAATAACCCGGATCAATATTTTTCAGGCCGGATTTTTCGCGGTTGTAAGAAAAATTAATATATTTCTTTATGTGTTATTGGAAAAAAATAAAAATGTTTAGATTCTGAGTTATTGATCCCGGTTCAAAAGTCACTTCTAGGTAATCCAGAAAATATTATGATCCTTCTAGTACATTTAATTTATAAAAAGTTGTATCTATTTTTGAAAAAAAAATAAAAACTTTAATTTATTTAATGATTGTTTTCAAAAAATAATTCTCAAAATAGATATAATTTTTTATAAATTAAATGTATTAGAAAGATCACAATATTTTCTGAATTATCTAGAAGTGACTTTTGAACCGGGATCAATAACTCAGAATCTAAACATTTTTATTTTTTTCCAATAACACATAAAGAAATATATTAATTTTTCTTACAGCCACGAAAAATCCGGTCTGAAAAATATTGATCCGGGTTATTTGTTGCAGTCTTTCTAATAAATCAAATTATATTGCATTCCATCTATATTCAAAGAAATATATTCAATATTTCTAATATTTTAATAAAAAAAATTCTGTTTTCAAAAAAAAAAAAATGGAAAAAAGGAAAATTTATGTTTTCCAGTTGCCGCTTTCCACAGAAGCGGCCATGCTGTTTTTAATAAAAAATTCCGAAAAGGGTGTTTTGGTTTATTAATTTTCCGAAAATGGTATTTTTAAAAATTTCGGTCAAATGGCTTTTGAAAAAATATGAATCGCACAGCCCATTATTTTGTGGCATATAAAGCACTTTGATCATGAATTTCCAGTGCTTATCTTCCTTTTTAACCCATTGCCAAATCCATTTGGCTAACATCGCTTGATTACAAATTTTAAGACCAAAATAGATTTTTATTTCCTACATGGAATAGAGAATTAACTCACAAAAGAATAAAGAAAGACCCAAATATAAAAAGCAGAAATTTGACTACGAAAATTCAAATTCAATTTTACTTTTTTCAATTCCACAATTTCACTTAATTTTTTTCTTGTTCGACAACGACAATAATATATCATCTATTTCACTTTGTTTCTGTATTCTACTCTTGTAGAACATGTCAGATATTGCGTTTCTTTCTATTTTAGTCTATTCAACATTTATCGTTGTTATTTTTTTTAATTATTTAGCTTAAATATGTTATGACTCAATTTTATTATTTAAATTATTTGAATAGATTTTGACTAAATGCTCAACGGAGAATTAATAACAACAAAGATAAAACAAAAAATAATAGAAATGAACTTTGAAATTCGACCAAACTAAAAATAAATATATTATAATTTAATTTAATGACTCAATTTGTACGAATTATTTATCACAAAATAATTTGATTAACTGATAATAATGAAAATTGGACCAAAACATTTTTTTTAATGCAGAGATCTCTCACCTTTGTTGTCGCTTATTGAGTTTCCTCGGCTACCGTGAGATGCACATGATGCTTAGCAATTTGTCTTATACTAGCAGAATGCCTCGCTTTGCTTCGGCAGTGATAATCGAGATAAGTTGTGTGAATTGTCAATGATATAATTGAAAATAAATTTTTACTCATGATGCAAGTGTTAGTTTACATATGGTAGGATAGTACAAAAGCAAAACCAAAACAATTTTCTATAGTTGCTTGAGATTATTAGTCCATGTGTTTCTTGAACTAAATAGATTGAGAGGTTGCTTTTTGTCAGATACTTGTAGAATACATCTTGGCAGACTATCAGCTATAACACCACTTCCTCAAAAAGTAGAAACTCGTAGAATACATCTTGGCAGACTATCAGCTATAACACCACTTCCTCAAAAAGTAGACTGGAACCAAACCCTTATTGCTAAATACAATTAACCTGAATTAACAAAAGGTTTCAGAATATATTGAAGAGCATGGATCACCTAAGGTAAGAGTCCATATCTCCTTAGGTAACAAAATATTTTTGTTTAGATCCGGACAATCCGATAAGAATCTGGGCCAATCCGATAATTTGGGAAGGTACATATCCCATGATTTATTTCATCAACAATTGACAGGTAACAAAATATTTAATAGAGGTACATATTGACAATGACCATTGACACAAAATACATCTTGATCAGCCATTGACAAAAGTTACTTTCCTCTGGGCCATCGCCTAATTAATTTTCCAAGTAAGACATATGCTTATATCTTAAATCTATGTTAAATGGTTGATGAAATAATGAACATTTGAAAATTTCTACTGATGACCTTTAAAAATTATATGTGATTTGGTCAATTTTTTATTTAGTATCACAGAATGAAACAAATAGAATTGTATAAATACTAAAAAAATGACAATTGTTTTTAAATAATTAAATTACCTCTTAGACCAATGCCATGTGTGATGTACCAATAATCCTCCTTATCATTGACTGGTACACATCCACCCTGTATGTCCTCGAGATTGTACTGATGCAATTTATTTGAGAAATTGTGGTCATTCTGAAACTCGGCCAAAACAATGAATAATGGAGCGTTGTGATTCTGCTGTCTGGCTCAACAGTAGCAACTCCGCCAACCAGTGAGTGCACACCATCACCTTCTATCAGTATCTGGCATTAGCGGCTTGTTAAAGTTTCACAGTTGTAGGATGCATACACTATATGACTAGAGTGTATTTAATAATTAAACATGTATATGACAACTTGTGTTGATATTTGTCAGTTCAAACATTAAGAATGGAGTGGATACTTAGAATGTAACTTATTTATTTAAGAATATTTTCTAAGAGAAAAATATATATATTAGAGTGGGATACACATTAGAATAGACATTCTTAAGCTAATGTACCATATTGCACACATGTTCTTCTAGATGAGAGCACCTTGCCAATACTTCCAATGTATTTTTCTTTGAAATTCAACTACTGAGTACACTATAAATAATAATTTGCTTTTAGAATTGCATCACTGAAAAACAAAGATTAATTTTGCTAATTTACCTCATTTCCAATCTGCATGATATTCTCCTTTTAATTCTGCATGCTATTCCATGCCTAAATTTGTAAAGAAAATCAGAATGAGCATAATCAAATTCATTTTCCAAAATCATAAGATTGATAAAAAGTTAAAAACAACAACTACAATTTACTGCGGGGAGGACGATGGGAAAAGGGAAAGGGTGGGTCAGGGGAGATGAAGAGAGTTCCATGAATGTAAGGAGGGTAGCAGCACCAATTTCTCTCCAGTTGGCATGCTCACCGATGTGCTCCTCCTCGGGTACTGGTAAGACCTCCAAGACTCACCCAATTGTCATTTCCTATGATCACGAAAAAAAAAAAAATTTGGCACTCAGCTTCTTATCCAAAAATATAGTTATGAGATTTGCAAATCATGATGTTATACAGACAATTTTAAGTGGAAAATAATGGGCAGAGAAAAAAACATCATATCTCCAGAAATCTCGTTATTGATAGACTTAAGTAGCCTTCAAAATCAGGATGAGAATAGCATACAGATTAAGGATACAAAAGGAGCAGCGAGATATCCGATTATCTTCAAGTTTTCATTATTGCACTCGCAACTACACACAAAACTGTGCTTCTGTAATATCTATCTATATCACATCAAAAAACAATGACCAATTTTGTGAGTAGATGGTTCAATCAGTGTATAAAATATTTTGCATTATGTCAAAAGAAATGAAGTGCAAACTCAAATATATTTATCCACTCAGATTTCAAGACATAATATTGGAAATAATTACCAACCTGGAAAGTAAGCATGAATATACCAAAACAGAACGTGGTGGTTACTACTTTGTTTGCTATCACACGACCCATGCCGTAAATCTTTCTTGCATCTACTAAGTAAACAATATCAAAAGAGGACAATTCAGACATCAAGGTACCATTTTTTCATTTGTAAAGCAGAGGGCCAAATTTGTTAAAAGATGTAGATAAATGAAGATGAACGGATATCTAAGACCAATTTGAATGTAAGCGATTGGGAAATTAGCTTAATACCTTTCAAAATTGAGGGCGATTGTGAGAAAGCTGCGAGGTGACATGGAGAAAAGGTGACCGATTGCGAGCTAAGCGGAGGCGGAGTGGTTGGATGGAGGGCTTTCTTCTCTATACCGATCCTCGCTACCACCGCCAGGGTTTCTTCTCGTGTGTTAGTTCTGCGCCTCCTTCCAAGCACTCGCGAGAGAGGGAGGGCGACATATGAGCAGTGACTGGCCGTATGGGCGGCCGCTCCTTGTTTGGCTTGTGAAACCTTGCAATCTCGTCTTGCGCCATCGCAAGAGGAGAGCGAGAAGCTAGGTTGGAAATGAAGTTTCAAAAGCTAGAAAAGAGAAGAAGACCGGTGGAGCCCAGAAAGTTCTTTGTAAAAATCTGAAAATAATTAATTACGCTGGAAAAAAAAAGGACACATGTCACAAAAATAAATCGAACGAAGGACACATGTCACAAACTTGTGTAGATAAATCAACCCCTGTCAAAAATAAATCGAACGAAGGACAATGGAGGTGTTACTGTAGATGATACAAATCAACCCCCGTCAAAAATAAATCGAACGAAGGACAATGGAGGTGTTACTGTAGATGATACTGTATCTATAGATAGATGTAGGGGGTAAAATTAAAAAATTATCTTCTGTGGGTCCCACCTGTCACCTTTTAGCAGAGAAGAAAATTAAAAAATTATCTTCTGCGAGTCCCACATGTCCCTTATGTAGTTAGATGGGCTCCATCTCTCAGTCTTACTGTAGCTATCACTGTAGATGTACTGTAGCAAACTCCAACCAAGATTATATATATATAATAGATATGCTGCAAGACAGGGAGGTCGTTTCGTTTTATCATATAGTAATGCTTCTCAATGGATTTTTTATTAGCTCAAATTACTTACCCAGAATTGAATCTATATTAAAAAATGAAATAAAAAGGCAGCTTTTGTTTGTTGAATGTTATAAATGTCGGTGCAGAGGTTATTTACTATGTGAGATATCTTATATTGGTTATTTTAAAATTAATTGGTCATTAATTTATCTAAAGTTTTGAAAGAAAGAATCAAAAATATATTCGATGTTAATGACTTGTGATGTCGCGGTTATGAATCCATGTAATATCCCTTGTTATATCAAGTTGGAACTAGAGTGGGAAAAATGATATGGCGGAGGTGGCTCTATGACGGAATGGTATGGTTACGACAAGTATGTCACTTGCGTATCATGATTCGCGTGTCTCGTGTTATGACCATCTTTTGAAATTTTGGCACGGCACTACTGGGGTTTAACAATTCAAATACATTGATTAACTTAAGATGCAAAAAGAGCGTAAAATAAAAATTTTACTTCTAACATAAGCTAAAGATTAAACGAGGTATGTCAGGAAACTTTCCAAGGCGGTCCACCTTCAGTATTCCTTTGACATCAAAATTCAATTTAATCATTTTACAGATCTACTCTATAATTGATTTCTAAAACTTTAATCTATTTACAAATTAAATAGATTAATATAACATATTTATACATTGTCTCCAAATTCCAATTGGAATGCAGCTGACCGAGAAGACCGAATCTGAGGAACGTCTGGCCTTTGAGTATCAGACGTCTGATACTTCTATTGGTTATCCACCAGTACTAACCAGAGAGTGGTTTATTTCTTTTGCCAGAAATACCGTAAATCGCATAATTATGCAAAAATACTATTCACCGAGAAAATGACAAAATAACAATATTTAATAAGCAAAAACAGAAATACCGCGACTTTCGCAAATATATTATTTCTGGATCCCGTAATAATTGCAACCGAGAAAGAGAGAAAATAGATTACCGAATCGATTCGATATCTCAGAAATTAGTGATCTTCTCTCTACCTCCACCCCTCAATTTATAGGCATTTGAGGAGGTTCGGCCTATTTAGAAGAATGCCATACGAGAGATCATAAACATAATAAGATGTTTATAATTTAATTATAAAAGATATAATTAATATAAAGGTGATATAAAGATATGTAGAGTTGACACAGTCAGCAACACAGCTGATCCACTCACAAAATCTCTTCCTCAAGCCAAGCACGAGATGCTTAATGCTTCTATGAGTCTGGAACACATAGAAGATTGGCTGTGTAATTTTCTCAGGATCTACGAGATCTTAGAGAATATAGAATTTTGTATATAAGTAGGGCCTACGATGATTGGCTCCTAGCTTAAGTGGGAGATTGTTAGTTTGTAATAATCTAGAAGTCAATAATACGATAATTTATCATAAAGCTTTGTTCATGAATTGAATGTTTATTTATATATCATTTTGTTGCCTTGAGTATTATTGAATTTATGGATCATTTCTGTCACACCCCGAGGCCCACGAGGCGTGACAGATGCTCCTGTCGTAGGCATACGGTTGCCCGTATACCTACTAGGCAATTACGATATGATAGAAAGTAAAACATAACGCGCAAACAAAACCAATAAATAACATAAACAGATCACAAATCCCAGCTGGTCAGGTTACAGTATACAAAACCCGTATCTCGATGGATACGCATCACAAAATGACATAGAGAATATATATATATAACCAAAACATGACTATATACATAATCTCTAATGTCACAATACCAGACAAGCTAGGCAGCGGTGAAACCAGGGCCTACCGACCTCGTGCCTCTCCCGGATCAGCCGAACCAGCACCTGAAAAATTTACCCAAAAGAGGGGATGAGAAATAAATTCTCAGTGCGATAAATTGCCACAAATCGTTCCTGGACTTGCAATCACAGATTATATTCAAAAATAAAACACAAATAAAGCTTCTATCAGTTTATAACCATATATAAACAAGAATGCATAAATCCAACAACATACATCCAAATGAAATCACAATTCAGAATTGTCAAGATGAAATTCAATCACACAATATTTGGTTTAACTCGGTTTCAGAATATCTGGTAGTAACTACAAATGTTCCACCAATCTGGACCCCAATTCGTTCCCTCTCATCTGTAGGGTTACAGACACCTACAGACGGCTGCGCCAGGTAAAATCTTTTCTCATGACACTCATCTGTAGTTACAGGCCTAACTGTTTAATTAAAAGTCTGGTTTCAATTCACATCCAGAAAATCCATATAAAGCAAATTGACCATCCAAATGCATTACCCCCTGGGTAATGCCTCTGATGCACAAGTCACATATAACCACAATCATAATACAAAGTCACTTACCCCTCGTCCCAACCGGTACTGGGAACTGCCGAGGGCCAGACGATCTAAAGCTTTAGAACACTGGGCATCAAAGTCTCTGCAGAGACTTTGACAAATCCGATTTCACCCCCTGGGTAACGTCATCACGGTGGATAACAATAATACCATATCCACCAACCAATGGTGATATGAAGCACGGTGACTTTAATTCCAAAATCAGATCATTCAGATCAACACAATTAATAACCATACCAGCATGCAAATCAATCAGATAAAACAATTCAAGTTTCACTTATTTGGGCAATGCAATGCATATGCAACACAATCCGATAATGCAATTCAATCAATAATCAACATGTCAATCGAAACACAGTTTAATTCTGAATATAAAATATCAAACAAGTCCAGAAACCCCGCACCTGGTTATGAAAAGCGTATCTCGCACTTATAGTTCGGACGTCTCGAAAGATCCCGCAAAATCTTGCTCAACCGAGCCTACACCTATATTAACATATATACTTAATTCAATATTTGTTCGACGATTGATATGCTTACTTGAGTGATATTATTTTCTATATACTTTCCTTAAGATAATCCATTTTGGAATAAGTGATCAAGCCTTTCTCAATAAATATTAAGCCTTTCGAAGACAATATTAGCACTTCATCAAAATATTATGACTTTGTTTAATTATCACCATACACAATAAATATTAAGCCTTTCGGAGACAATATTAGCACTTCCTCAAAAATATTATGACTTTGTTTAATTATCACCATACTCAATAAATATTAAGCCTTTCGGAGACAATATTAGCACTTCCTCAAAAATATTATGACTTTGTTTAATTATCACCATACTCAATAAATATTAAGCCTTTCAGAGACAATATTAGCACTTCCTCAAAAATATTATGACTTTGTTTAATTATCACCATACTCAATAAATATTAAGCCTTTCGGAGACAATATTAGCACTTCCTCAAAAATATTATGACTTTGTTTAATTATCACCATACTCAATAAATATTAAGCCTTTCAGAGACAATATTAGCACTTCCTCAAAAATATTATGACTTTGTTTAACTATCACCATACACAAAAGAGGGAACAAAGAAAAGAGATCAACACCAAATTAATTTCAGATATTAAGAGAGTGAGAGAAGAACTTACCAATCAACACCTTTGTTTGTTGGATTAGACTAGACAAATCAAAATATTTCTCTAATTTTCGGATTTGAACCAAACCCTAGATAGAAAATCAAGATTAAGATAGAATTGAGAAGAGAATCACTAAATTAACAACCTAGAAGCATAATGGAGATAGATTACTCATCATTTATACAAACATTTCAGATTTGAGCAAAACCCTAGCAATAGAGATAAAATTCAGATTTTAGATGAGAGAGGAGAGAAAGGGAGTACCAATGGGGAAGCTAGATGGCCACTAGAATGAGAGATTCTCAACAATTTCCATTCTTTTCTTCAATTTCTCAAGGTTTCTTGGTGGATTTTTGAGAGAGAAGAGATGATCTCTCCTTCTCTTTCTTTTGGCAGCAAACACACAAGGGAGCAACGAAGGGAGAGAGAAGGTTGAATTGTTTACATGCATTTTGGACATTTTTCAAAATAGACCCTCCACTTGTTTGATATTACTAAAAGAAGAATATACATATATAGATATGTATATAAAAATCTCCATATTTCTAAATAAATCTTTAATTTATGTAAGGTATAAATTTCAAGATTTGATTAAGTCTGACTGTTTCGAAATTTCAGACTAATGTTATGTTATAATTGTTTTAATCTTCAACTCCTAGTTCAACAACAAAATATATATATTTTTTTTATTATGTTTTAAACATTCTCATTATTATTATTATTTTTCTATTATAAAAATTTTCTTAACGTAACAATTTCGAGTTCATGACTGAAATTGTGAAACTCCATAATATATATGATATATACTCTTAAAAAGTCACTGACCAAGGTAATTAGCAGGAACACTAATTACCGCGATAAGGTTAGTATGTGGATTAAAAGATGGTTAAGTTTTAAAAACCACCTGACACGAGATGTCATTTTAATCACATAGATACATGTTCTAGGAACATGGTATTTGACAGACCCCGAATGAAACATTAAATAGAATTGTGTTCGTGTCATTTATGTTTTCATTCAGTGTCAGGTTCTACAGTACGAGGTATTTATCGTTCCCACTGAGAAATATGTATGTGTGATTGTTATCTAACGTTGTCCGTAAAAAGTAGTCATAACTGTAGCTTTTCCATATGTATAGCTTAGCTGAGGAAGTGATAGTTTACCAAGAATACTATTTGTCCCTCGTATTTTATACGAGCTATAGCATCACTGGGCCCCTTGATAGAGTAAGATTATCTGCTAGCGGTATAATTACAAGAGTAATTATATTTGATAATCTACTCAAGATCAAGAAAAGATTCAGTTAACAAGGATGACACACATCTACCTTGAAACTAATCTGATAGCTATGAGACAGAAGAACAAACACAAGTAAATTGTTTACTGGATCGTGATATTGTACTGTACCGCATCATCTGTGTAATTGGATGGTCATGATGTATACTGCCAAATACTGCTCATGATTATAGAAGTTAAAAGAGTTTTAACTCTATTTACCAACATAACACAGATCCTATTGGGTCACACCATATAGGAGTTAACCAGAGAATCTTATTGTGATTGATTATAAATTGGTTATGATCAATAGTAAGATGGTTATAATTAATTATACGTGTTATCATTAAATTATAAATGTTATGTAAAAATAACAAGCAAAAACATTGGTTAATTTATAAACGTGTGTGACACGTTGTATAAAAGTTAACCGGTTAATTTATAAATGTGCAGGACACGTTGTATAAATTACCGAAAAAACAACCGCAAGAAATATAATTGTTCAGAATAATTATACAAATATTATTTGTATTCGGGCTGAGGGCATTCGGGTCTTTTCAGATTCGTCCTTATCCGCATGACACGTCATCGATCCTATCCAGATGACACGTCATCAATCCCATCCACATGACACCTTACCCCCTAGGTGGCATGCCTTGTCATAGGGGTATTTTGGTCTTTTCACATCATTTTAGAGGCTATAAATAGAGGGGTGCATGGAGAGAATAAAATACTAATTCATTCATATCGTTTCGTGTCGAAACGAATCGGTATTTTCTCCCTTTCTCGGTTTCTCTTCCAAATAGTGTTTCGGTTGAGAAAAGAAAGTTATACGTAGTTGACGTATAATCTTGCGGGTTGTTGTGAACTATATTTACGGGATTGATGAATAGTGTTTTTCCCGAATTTTGCGGTATGTCAGTTTTTCTTATTTGTGAAACTGAGTAGGTGAAAATTCGTATTTACGGGTTTTCGTCTTTTCCCCGTGAATAGTGTTTTTGCATAATACCGCGATTTATAGTATTTCTGGCAAAAGAAATAAACCGCTCTCCGGTTAGTCCTGGTGGATAACCGATAGAGGCATCAGACGTCTGATGCTCCGAGGAGAATCATTCCCGTGATGGAGCTCTACTCGCTCGGTCTGCATTCCAACTGTGATTTGGAAACAAGATATAAATATGTTATATTAATATATTTAATTGGTAAGTAGATTAAAGTTTTAGAAATCAATCATGGAGTAGATCTGTAAAACGGATTAAATTGGGTTTTGATGCCAAAGGAATACTGAAGGTGGACTGCCTTGGAAATTTGCTTGACATACCTCGTTTAATCCTGAGCTTAAGTTGGCCGTAGAAATTTTTGTTCTACGGTCATTCCGCAGCTTAAGCCTAAACCAGTTTTGGTTACCCCGAAACCCAACATTACCACCCTAATAGAACACTCCAATTGAATGTGTTTGGAGCACTCTAGTAGTGTCTCCATATTGCAAAATAATAGGGCATTTTCAACCCTAATTCAACACTCCAATTGAATGTGTTTTGAGCACTCCTATAGTGTCTCCATATGACGAGATAATATGGTATTTACAACTCTAATACAACAATTCAATTGAAGATGTTTGAAAAACTCTAGTAGTGTCTCTATATGACAAGATAATAGGGCATTTACAACTCTAATACAACACTCCAATTGAAGGTGTTTGGAGCACTCTTGTACCCTAATACAACACTCCAATTGAAAGTCTTTGCAGCACTCTAGTAGTGTCTCCAGATGGCAACATAAGAGGGGAGTTGTAACTCTAATAAAACACTTCAATTAAATGTGTTTGGAGTACTCTCATAGTATTTCCAGATGGAAGGATAATAGGGCATTTGCAACCCTAATACAACACTCTAATTGAAGGTGTTTGGAGCACTCTAGTAGTGTCTCAATATGGCGAGATAATAGAGCATTTACAACCCTAATACAACACTTCAATGGAAAGTGTTTGGAGCACTCTAGTAGTGTCATAATTAGTTTTATCATGAATTACTAATTAAAATGAATTTTCAATACAACTTTCAAATTGTATCAAACAAACGGTTAAAAAGTTTTATTGACGATTAATATAAGATTCTTAAAATCATTAAATTTCTTTGTAAACTTAATTCTAAATCTATCGAGTTAACTTCAAATAACAAATTTAAATCGTTAAAATTCATCCACCTTTACAAGTGATATTGTGTCTACAAACAGAAAATTTTAAAGTTTTAAATTAATTTAATATAAAACTAAATAGTTAAAATTGGAAGACAAATTAAATTTAATACATTTAAATTAATTTTTTTTTTTACCCTCGACTCTATACGAAATTAATTCAAAAATTTTAAATTATCACAGACACATCACTTATATGCGTACATCACTTATATGCGTCTAGTATGGTATATCAGTTTTAATGGTGTAAATTTATCTTTTAATGTCAATTCAATAAATTTTAAATTTTTGAAGTTTACTAAGACTTTGGTGAACTTAAGAACACCGTAGTTCTACTCTTTTATTGACACCCTTGCTGCTTCTAAATATAAGTAAAAAATTATGTTGGGAATATTTCAAAGAAGAGTAAGACTTGGATGCTATGGATAGCGTAAGAACTTCCATACTACTTCCATACTACGGTCTCAAAAATCTATCATATAAACTTCAAACTTCAATTTAAATAGTTCAATAAATTGATTATATAATAAGCTTGTAAGTTACTAATTTTTATTATTTTTTATAATTTATATAAAATGAACTAAAAATAAAAAAATTATCAATATTTTAGACTATTTTTTGTCATCTTTCATAAATCATAAAAAATATTAAAAAAATTTCAAAAATAGTAAAAATTAATATTCTACAAATTTATTATATAACCAATTTATTGAACTACTTAAATCAAAGTTTGAACTTCATACGATTAAATTTTTAAATTTTTGAAGCCGTAGCACGGATGACCTTATGTTGTGCATAGTCTTCAAGCCTTACTCTTTATACGACACTAACCGAATTATGAAAACAGGACTTAAGCAGAAAAGACATTATAAATCATACTTTGCCCAAAAGAAAAAGGAGAGAGGATAGGAAATATTATAAATCAAGAAACACAAGTTCTTTCATTAGCCAACATCTCCATTACATGGAGGCGGCGAACGAGCGATTTTCTATCTATACCAGATTAGGTACTGCATTGAAGCAGGCTAATGTAATTGGTGACTCATGCGCATGGCAGAGATGGCCCGTTCTGGATCAAGGCTCTTCGGACATGTTGCAGTGCAACTTTTAATAATCCTGCATCTATACAACCTGTGCTCGTCTTCTGTTATGGCCTGTAGTCTCTCTATGCCAAAATTGTCACGGCTTTACAATATTAAAGTAAAAAATAAATATAGTTTGTGAATACAATCTATATATGATATATGTAGGTGTACTGAAGTAGTTTTCTCTTTGTAGAGAATTACCTATCAGAGACCCATCGATACATGTTTATCAGAGCAGCGGGGCCCAGGAACTCTTCTGAGTTCCACCAGTAGGCAGGGCAAGCGGAGCTGCAACATGCACATAAGATACATTCATAGAGGCCATCCAGTAGGCTTCTCTCGCTTGGTGTTTGGAGGTACTCTTTTCCCTCTGGGGGTGGCTTCTTGGTCTTGAGCCACGGCTCAATTAGTCTGCAATTATGCAATTACGAAGAAGTGCAATGCAGTTCTACATATCACTATAGTTTATCATAATATTTCTACTTGTTGAATCAAATTATTTGATGGTAACTAATACAATTACAAATTGTTAGAACCTCATCCCCAATTTTTACTTTCTGTTCCTGATGGAGTTCAACTGTACTAGATAAGTGTGATGCATAAATTGGTAATTACTTGAAAAAAGTAATGTTGCAAAGATCCAAAGAAGTACATACCATATATTTTAAACGGTACTTGTATAAATGGTAGTAATTATTATAGCACAATAAATCACAATGTATCATGTAATAAAAACAAGATCAAAAGCCCACTTATACTATGCTGTATTCGACAAGTAAACACAATATGGTTTCAGCAATAATTGCATACTTGTACTGCTGGTAGAAGTTTGTGAGATCAACAACAAGATCCTTCATGACAAACATATGAGGAAGGGGAGTGATCATGGTTGCCTTTGACATATTCGTGTCTATTGGCTTCAGACATGCTACTGTATTGACTCCGTCAATGTTCATTGAGCACGAGCCACATATTCCTTCTCTGCATGACCTTCTGAAGCACAGAGTTGCATCATGCTCTGCTTTGATTTTCATCAAAACATCTAATGCCTACAAATTTCATTGAAGTTCAACAAAAAAATTTCAAACTGAACCTGCTATAAATTTATTTTTGCATTTCCAGCATTATTTCTATCTCTTTCATAATGAATTTAGCAAGCAGGAAACTTATATTGGAGTTAAAAATGAATCCCCTGCAAATTTTACCACCCAAAATTTGCAAAACTGAGACTACATTACATGAAAATTGATGAAATGGATGATTTCATACCATGGGTCCACATGTAGACAAGTCGACAAAATACGACTGGAGAAAAGGCTTGTGCGGCTTATCGGGGTTCCACCGGTATATCTGGAACTCCTTGACTGCATTCTTCTTCTCCTCCATTTTTTCTGACAAACCACCAGTGTTCTCTGATGCCTCCCTGGCATTCACTCTAGCCTTTGGATGCCCTTTTAGTATTGGAAAATCCTTATCCAACGGCTCCTCGCCTTTCACAAATTTTGCTGCCTTCTCTATTCCATCCTTTACCCAGTTCATCAGGGTTCCTCTTCTCTTCCACATTTTTCTCAATTTATTCACCTCACAGTTGCTAATTGTTCTTCGATGAAAACCCCCCTCTTTTGTGGGTTTTGAGTCGGATGCTGGAGGGAACCACCGCTAACGATCAGCTGCGCACGTGCAAGGTTCATCTTGACACGTGGATTTGAAATATAGAGACACGTGTCCTCGGTGGCCGAATAATATTTCATATTAACCAGTTGTTGGGTAAGTACAATTGGGTCCATAAGCCCATTATACAAGATTGTTTATTTCTACTTGGGCTTGTTAAGGTGCGAAAATGGATTTGATAAGATAAACATTGAACCATTTATTTATAGGCTTTCTTCTTTTTCTTTATACTTTTCAGTTGAAAAGCCTCCAACAAGAGCATCAAATTGGGCCCAAGAAAAGCCTTTGTGGTCTATTCATCCTAAATTAACAAACTTCGTTAAAGAAAACGGATTGATTTTACAGTAAACATCTAGTTCTGCCTTTACATAAAGCAAGAAACGTGCAAGCTGTTTTTAAATTAAGAAAATGCATACATAACCCTTTTTCTTCCTTTTCTTCTTCATCCCTTTTTGCCTTTTTTCAATTTGGGAACAGGTCGTTGGTGAATCAATGTCCAAAGAGGTTAATGTGGCACAAGTCTTATCGTGTAGCTCACGATAAAAACAGTGTCAAAAGCATGTCGCCTAGTATACAACCTCCAAATATGCTAAAAGAAATATGTGTTCATAAAGCTCAAAAAGAAAGCATTAGGATCATGCATATGATGTCCGCAGAATCCAATCTTAAGATTCAGCCACTCAACATCCATGTTTTTGGACATTTCACATGTCGGCTTACTGTATAATAATCTTAAGCAAAATTTCTTGCCTTTTCGCATTAAAAAGGTTATTGCTTTACTTCATGTACAGTTTTAGTTCATTGTATTGATGGTTCAGTTTTTTGTCAGATTTTAGGAACTAAGCTTGCCACAGAAAATCAAGTTAGCTTCCCTTGGAGATTCTAATAGTTCAAACTTCAAATAATTGCAGTAATACTTTTTTTTTTTGGCAGTAAGCCTGTGGGCAGTATTTATACTTTATTTGATCTTTAAATTTTCATAGGGTATCAACTTAACTTAATTTGTCAATTTATATAAGATTCGCACTTAATCATTATAAATTTGAATTTACACCGTATTCACACTTTCAAAGCATCATTGCGTACGGGCGCACTGTATATTGTTTACAATTATGAGGCATCAAATTTTTGCTATGCATCAATAATTATGCACCGGCGAGGGGCAGGTACAGAGGTGAAAACAGAGCAGATATTCATATTTTTTTCTAAAATTTTATAAATATAGATACGGATTAGATATTAGACGAATATGAATTACATATTAGACAGATATGGATCACATCAGATATAGAAATATTATTAAAAAAATACTAAAGTTCGTAATATTTATCTAATTATAATGATAAATAACATAATTTGTTCATAATATAAACTGTACGGTATATGAGGAGGGTTCAAATGCCTCCATTTTTTGTGCCTCCATCATGCAACTATTTTTTAAAACTTAAATAACTCAAAGTTTAAAACTTAAATGACAAAATAAAACCGTTAGATGAGATCTATGTTATTTTCTCTCTGTGTCCATAATAAATTATCACATTTTGATTTTATTTTTATATAAATCAATAAGTTGAAAAATCAACATCTAGAAATTATCCACATTAGTATACATTTTTACAAGCTCAAGATGACAACCAAAACAAAGTTGAAATGTCATAATTTTTTACACGTGCATAGATAACATGATGTAGTTCATATCCAACGGTTTTATTTTGAATTTTAATATTTAAATTTTGAGTTATTAAATTTTTTAAAATGGAGACATGATGGAGGCACACAAAATGGAGGCATTTGAAGCCTCCTCATTGTATATATAGTATACAGATAATTGAAACGTAAAACCATATATATATTCATATCAACATAGATATTTAAATATTGAATATTCACATTTAATTTTTCAAATACAGATCTAATACAAATTATATATTATTTTACACGGTTTTCATGAATGCTGCT
The DNA here is from genome assembly GCF_964058835.1 of Carex rostrata. Taxonomy (NCBI): domain Eukaryota; kingdom Viridiplantae; phylum Streptophyta; class Magnoliopsida; order Poales; family Cyperaceae; genus Carex; species Carex rostrata. The sequence continues at coordinate 8,377,204 of NC_135925.1, forward strand.
AAAGCATTGCACTTCTTACAGAACATGAATGCGGCTAAAGCATAAGGTAAGTAAGCACATAAAGAAAATTTAGTAATTTCAATTCTTCGAACATTATTATTTTTATTTTTTTTGAGGAATTCAAATTTGTTTGTTGCTCAATGACGCGAGGTTTTCCGGGAGGAACCGAATCTCTGCCCACACAAGCCCAAAAAAAAAAAAAAAAATTAATGATGTGGGCTGGCAAAAAACTTTTATGAATTTTGGGGTGAAAACGATCTGGATAATATTTGATTCATATTCGAAAATTTAGATGTGGATATTTGATATCTGAATATTCATATAAATAAAGATACTAATATGATTTTATATTTTAATTATCTGTATTCAAATAATAGATATATATCATATATTTTAATATATATTATGAAAAAATTATGTTATTCACTATTATAATTAAATAAATATTATGACTTTTAATTAGATAAATATTACGATCTTTAAATTTTTTTAATATTTTTTTAATATTTTTTATATTATTTTAATAAATATTCAATCTGATTCCAACCCGTATTAGTATCCGTCATATTTGCTCTGTATCTGTGTCAGAAAATTAAAAAAAAAAAACTATGAATATGGTTTTTTACTTTTTACCACTATTCACACTATATCCGCTCCGTTTTCACCCACGATTGTACCAAAACACACACAAGCTGAAAATAGTTAGCTTAAGTTCCTAAATAAACAAGATTTTTTTTTTTTTAAATTTAGCAAATTACACGTTTTAATTAGTAATTCATGAAGACGAACATAATTTTTGTACAATTTTTTAATATTAATTTGTTTTATATTACCATTACCAATTTATTGGTTAACTATATAATGGATAAAAACAAAGTATAAATAAATTTAATACTTAAAATAATAAAAATAATATATAAACAAGACTTGTTTAATTTTAAATAGATATTAAAACACCTCTATCTAGGGCTGTAAATGAATCAAACCGAACTTACTGCAGTTTGAGTTTGAATAAGATTCGAATCGAAATGGTTTGATTTGTTTCGAATCGAATTAATTGTGAACTACAAATTTTTCAAATCGAAGTCAATCGAATTACGAACTACAAATTTTTTTGGCAGCCCTAGTTATACCAGTAGTTTATGCATTAGTTTTCTTCTCGCAAAACAAAATTCACACGGTTTTCTTTTACGCCGTTGAATTGATTAAAATCATGACATGGACCTAGTCAAATTAAACTTACTCCATTGATAATTTTTTACGCTGCTGAAACTTTTTCCTATTATAAGTTATCATTATATTAACATTTTTAAGCTGTGATATAAATTTAGTTAATCCATTAGTTGCATTATTTGAGATTCAAATCTAAATAGTTCGTGGATCAATTTCGAACGAATTATACCCAGTTTGAATTTAATTTGAATAAGATTTAAAACGAACTGATTTAATTTGTTTTAGAACGATTTAATTTTGAATCAAATTAAATTCAAATTAAACTCAAATCAAAATCAAATCGAATTATGAACTACAAATTATTTTGCCACTCAGACCTCTGTCTCTGTGTGCCGCCTGGACACAGAAACCGTATCACCCCAGGTACCTGAGGTACAAGTAGAAAATACGGACCGTTATTTTAGCTTGGCACAAATCTCAAAGCAGATCCCCTACAGTCATAATAGGGATCAGATTGAGTTGGATATGAATGGAATTAATCTGAACCGCTTAATTTTTCAAATTGTACCTTGGTACCTTGGCGGACACGGACTCCTGGACACAGCCAGGGAAAGCGAAGAAATAAAAACGGTGCCTTCTGTTATAGAAAAAAAATATACTCTCGAGTCTTGAGTGGGTTTTACGCGGTTTTCTCCTTCTGCGCGCTTCTTTCTCTCAAGCCCTTTCTCAGTTCTCACCCTTTTTAGAGATGTCTCAATCTTGGAAATACCCACCTTTTTCTCTACGATCTTTCTCTCTCCTTTCCTTTGTCGCTCGGGCTGCGAGGTGGCACATCATGGGCCGTGGATAACACAAGCATCAGTGGGAAAATCTTGCGACGAGATTCGAAACGAATCTACCGATTTATTGTGTTAAAACTGTACTTTTTTTAAATTACTTGTAGCGGCTTTCAGAGAGTTGATAGATGTATGGCAAAGTATCGTTAAACATTATTTATTGTGCTGGAGAAGTACTTAATTTTGTGGTCTGTTACAATACTGGTAAGACTGAACCTCGGCAGAATGTTGAACCAAGTAATAATTTCCAAAATTATTTTTCTAATCAACTCTTTTAGGTTCACATTCATAAATTCCTTTCAATCAATACTATGAATTTGAATTTTGATGTGTAGGCTTGAAACCAATGTGTATTACTGGGTATTGAGATGGATTGTTTTTTACAGGAACAACGCTCTTAAAAAGGTACCTAATTCTTTTTGCTGGAGAAGTACTTCATTACTGGAAATGTATCTAAATTTTCTGGTCTGCTGAGATACCAGTAATGGTTCAGGGACTGATAGCACAATAAGTTTCAATCATGTTTGCGGGTTTGCTGCATCAATTTTGCTCTTAACACTGGCAATTCCGCACATGCAATTTCTGATGAATTCTTAGAAGTAGATGTGAAGATTTCAGTATAAGGGGTTAATAAACCAGATATTTTTTATCCTTAAGTTCCTTGTACACATGTAAAATTCAATCATGTTGATTTAATTTAATCAAGCAGAAATATAACTTTTCCTTGTAAGTATTGGTAGTGGGAAAAGTCGAATGCCGGGACTTTCATAAAACAACTCGTGGTTCTATGGTTTTGTAAAGTTTTAGGAAACCGCGGCATTCTAGGGGAAGATGGCGGCGTCCCGCATCCGATACCCAATTGTAGCATTCCGATCCATGCATACCACTTCAAAATTTTGTTCAGATTATGTGTGAATCTTAACGAGAATCAGACAGTTCCGAATGGCCACCGGACATCCAACGGTTCCCATTCTAGAACCCAAAAGGCTTGTGGTAATCACAGTTTTTTTTTTTTAGCTGTGCAATGTTATACAATGTAAATTCAACACCATTACCAGATGTAGTCTGCCAAGTTGTAATAGAGCATATTGGGATCTGTTATATCAACTATAAGAATATGGACAGTTGGCAGGATAAGTTTTGATTCTCATCAAGATGGACAGCGCAGGAATCAAGAATTTTGCAGGAAATTGAGTGCTGCTGATTCCATTTTAAAGAGCATCACCGTTAGATTACTGTCCGGAATAAGAGGAAGAGCATGACATTTGGATTTAGATCAGTGTTCTAGATAGCATGCTATAGCAACGCAATAGCGGTGTTATAGTGTTTTCGGACCTTGAACGTTACACTATGAGATAAAAGCGCACTATTTCAGCTACGATCACTATAGCGGTGATAGCGGTCCGCTATCTGCGCTACACGCTACGCACTATAGTGCACGCTATTCTACATAGGCTTTTATATAAATGCTCAAACTAAAAATTAATTTTAAAGATCAATTTTTTCAAGATCCATATTGGTTTTGCTTTTAAATAGAAAAAATAGATAGTTTATTCCATGATGTTTTGTTTTTTTAATAGAAAAAAAATATATAATTTATGTCATGATACTTAAGTTATTTTGAATGAAAAAAGATAGATAGTTTATAATATTATTAGGGATATTTTGAATAGCAATTTAGACTTTGTATTGGTTCAATATAAATATACTAATTCGTTAATCAATTTTGTGTTACTTATTGCTCTATCAGTTTTTAGATAATGTTGATAATTAGTATAAATATAAAATATAATTTTTTAAACAAAAAAGTTACGTATGATAGCTTTTCTATAGATACGTTATTCGCAATAGTTTTTTTTTTAGCCTTTCTGCTATATATGACGCGATAATAGATAGTACCATGGAGCACATTTCAATATGGAGATCATGTTGAGCGGTTCGAATCGGTCGTTTGAATTTTCAAAATAAAAATATAGTATCATAGAGGACCAATGCGTTTTACTCCATGAAGTAGTGTAGCTCATATCTCTCTCTATATATATATTTTGGAATATTGTTCCCCTCCAAAGTCTAAAGACTCCAACCCCCCTGCACACGCACATAAGAAACTGTAACATCAGTCGTGAGTCTCCTGAGTTCCTGACTGTAGAACGATTTAAAATTGACAGGATAAATTTGTGATATGAACTTGTAGAATTGATATTGTCTGTACTAATTTATGTAAACTGTTTACGTAAGGAAAGTAATAAAGGTTGTTTCCATTTTCGTACCAAACTATTTTTAAAAAAGTTTCAGCAAATTGATTCGAAAAAAAAAAAATCAAACGGTAATTTTTTTTCTTACTATTTTCTCTTTTCATATACGTCACGTGCTGACCTGACCTGATATGTCTGTACATAATTACATGTGTTCGTAAATGATTATCCCAATTATAATTTGAGTCGTTAGATCAATATCGACGGTCCAGATTAAGAGACTAAAATATGGATCTGTGTACTAGATTCGTGCATTCTACCGGTTGGTGGATTAGAATGCGTCTTCCTATTGTATGATCAAATTAGACGGTCAGGATCAGCTGCGTAAGAGATTAGCATACAGCATACAGCATGCAGCATGCAACTGTCGGTAAAATTTCCGGGAAACCATTAGACGGTCCTCATCTTGCACTTGTCTAGAACTCAGACCTAGACAAAATGATATCGAAATCTGCCAAACAAAGATGGAGACAGACTAAAGCTAGGTTTGACCTCGTCAAGATTTATAGGTGGGGTTTTAAACAAATTGGTGTGCATACATATCGTCTCGAGTCCGCATCGTCTGCATTAACTCAAAAGAGTATCTTTTGAGTTAATATTTTTGGATCATCTCATTTTAAACGGAACCAATTCAGACTGTGGAAACCAATTCAGTCACAGTCTGTAATTCAAAAATTCTTTAATATTAATATGGATCTAATCGATATGAATCTTGAAACAAATCGAACGATCTAAATACATTAACTCAAAATATTCTCTTTTGAGTTAATGCAGAGGATACAAATTCTACCCTCTTAGTCTATATTCTGGTTAAATCCAGACTGTTCAATCAGAATTCGGGTTAGTGAATAATCTGGTTATAAATAAGAACCACCGTAAACTACAGGTTTTGTTTCAGATTTTTGGGTTAGTGATTGAGAATAGTGCTAACCCAAGAGATTCAAGAATAGCACTAACTTTGGCTATTTTGGATTAGTAGAAATGTTGTTTGGATTGTATGTTAGGAATAGCAAAGGCCAGCGGGTGCTAAATCGCTAACCCAACGTTTTCACAGAATAGCGGAATAGAGTTATTCCTACGCTATTCTTAATTTTAGTTTCACGTTTGGATGACTCTGCTCTGAGAATAGCTCTATTCTCTGAGCATCCAAAGAGAAATGCAGTTATTTTCAACTGAACATGGTTTTAGATTTTGTGAAAATTCTGAAACCACTAAAAATGTTTTGGGTACCAGATTTTCTGAAAAATTAAGAATCTGAAAAATAATTGGGTTTTAGATTTTTGTACCGATCCAAAATTTACTCATATTTGTTAATTTAATAGAATACTTTAGAATTCTCTTATAAAAATACGTTGTCTTGTAGAAAAAATAAGTTCAAGGTAAACATTTTTTTTTCTCGTTGTTTAATAAAGCTAGACACCACTTTGTTATTCAGAAATGTGGGATAAAAAAATGACATTGTGATATTTTTTTTTATGGGTGTAGTATCTTTTTCTATTTTTAGTTTAATCAAGAGGAAGATATTAGAAATTTGAAGCACAAGAGGTAATTAAAAAAAATAAAGTAAATTGGGAGGAAGGAAAAGTCTTACATGGAAGAGTCTCATAGGATTATTTTGTCAAAAAAAATTGAGAGGAGATATTTTGTTTGATTTTTTTCAACAAAAGGTTAAAATATAAAAATTTCCCACTAATTTACTAATTTTTAAAATATTATTAAAGACTGAAATTTGAAAATATAAATATAATATTCATTATATAAATAGAGAAGCGTCAGGCAGAATTGAAATAGTTTGTCAATGCAATAAGAACTGGCTATAAATATTGAATAATCTGGTTTTAATTATAATTTTAGGGCTCTAATAAACTCAATTCTTTCATGATTGATTTTGAAGGAATTAAGTGTCCTAGAGCAAACCTGATGTTGCTTTTGATATGGATCATAGAATGATTGATAGAAGTCAATTCATTGCTAGAAGTTGCATTACTTGTGGTTTATCTAAGTGTTTAAATTGAGTGGCAGCCACACTATAAAAGTAATGAACTTTAAAGTATCCCTAGCCAAATATAATCAGCAAGGAACACTGATTGCACGTGAGGCTAGTGTGACGATTGAATGTTGTGATTTAAGTTTACGGATCAACTCGGACTTGCTGCCGGTTCAATCTCACAGATGCATATAAGTTTTTATGTGTTGTCGGATTTGACCACGCGTGAACATCACAGTAGATTCTGTCTTTTTGTCATTGATGGTTCACGGTGTTGTTGTCTTAAGTCTAAGAATATGGAATGTCTGCTTAAGGAATGTGCATTAGTGGTTGGTGTCCAACGCTCTCTGTAAAAATGGGTTATTCAGACATCTTCCTTGTGTGCAGTACTTACGTTGGGTATGACACATATGTCAACAGGACTAAATATCCCTTGCTTGCATTCTGGTGTATGCGGTAAGCTATGATATCCATGGGCCCCTTGATAAAGATAATATTATATGTGCACAACCTGATTGACTAGCTGCAATCACGTATTATAATATAATGCTCACGTGTCAAGAAACGTAATCGATGATACAGCGAGAATGACAAACATCCTATCTCGCGTTCTTCAGAGGATAGTCATGAGATATTGAAAACAACACAGGCAGTGTTATGCACTATCTAAGCTGATCTAGATCCGAGCCCGAAGTCGAGCCGTGCCACCACGCCTTAGCCGAGCTCCTCGGGCCGTGAGCCTTCACCCAAGCTGCACCTAGCTAGGCCGAGCCTTAAGCTGCCTATGTCGTGCGTCGTTTCCCATAGCCAAACCGCCCATGTCGTGCGGGTTTGGATCCGCCGTTTCCACTTCATCTAGATCAATTTCGACTTGATATTTTTGAGGTGATGTAATCTAATCCGTATTTAGATTTGGACTTATGGATGCGCCTCCTCGCGTGGCTAAGGGGCCTTGTGTCGCCGCCACATCATCTTGCCGATCTTGATCTCTCTCTCCTTTTTGCATAAGATTGATCTAGATTTTGATCTCTCCTTACCTCCTCGATTCGAGTTGATATTTGGATAATTAAGAAGCGTGTGAAATTGTGTTGATGCGCAATGCGAATACTCTTCAAATTGTTTTGAAGTAGTGTACAAGCATTCGAATTCGCAAGAGAATAGGATTGTAGAACTAGCATTCAACCTCCATCTTTTCTCGACTAAACCTTGGTGTGCAAAGTTTGAGATTTCATATTTTGGAAACTAGCGAGGCGACTAATCAAGGGTGACCATGGAGCTGGCAACATGTCTCCCTCCATTTAATAGAAATGTATGTGTTATAACACTTTGCTTGATTGTTCGTGTGGAACGATTCATAAACTGTGTGGGATTGATTGCATGTTCTATCATAAGATCGTCTATAGATGCTAAAATTTTTTAAAATGTACATGCTAGCCTATAGAATTACCCAACAGATTTGACTTTGATACGATAAAACATAAAAAATATGGAACAATACAAAGCATTTTGCAGTACTAAATAGGTTCAATTGCTTCGCAGATTGGAATAATCATTGTACGACCGCTACTTAGAATCTCATTAAACGCAATGAAAACGTTTTACACGAGTTGCATGAATAGAAAAGGATAGAGAGAAAGAAGGAAAATAAAATAAAATGTGGGGAAAAGTTTAAGATGCTTTAGAATTCAATTTATATACCTTATTAATCAATTTAAATGCTTATGCTGTATCTAGAATGAAATTTCATCGATGTTCGTCGGAACTCTATCAGGAGTTTGGCAAAGCTTTATCAGAGATATAAACCGTATTAACTAATAAACGAAATTGAAAAAAAAAAAAAATTGACCCGGTCAAAATAATGGATAGAAATAATAGTATTAATTAATATATCAACTTTCAAAGATAAGTATGAAACCCATGAAATTTATGGGCTAATTGACTCAATAATATAAAACAATATATTATAATACAATAATAAAGCAAAGTTTGAAACATATATATGTCATTAAATCTGGTCAATTAGCTGATAATATTCGGGATCCTTTTTTTTTTTTTTAAAAAAAAGAGTAAAGCCTTGGTTTGCTAATTTCAAAAGAAGAGGGACAAAAATGTTAAACAACATATGCCAAATAATCTAATGAACTGTACCTATTAAATTATTTTAAAAAGTTGACTAATAGACGAGCAGGTCAGGGTTGTCCGCTAGAGAAAATGGGACCAGAACCGGATTTGAACCAAAAACATGGTTCTTCTGCTCGGTTTGGGGGCCAGCCACAATTAATTGCCAATATACTTTTGTATTTCTACTGTTTATACCTTCAAGCGGCCTGTTATCGTGTAATTTAGTATACTAATGAAAGAGGTCAACGCAAGTAACTCAACGAAAGCAAAATAAAGAAATACAAGTCCAATGTCTCGTCTTATGTAAGCCTTTCTATATACCTCCGGTTGTACGCTCCGATTACAACTGCTCTTCTTAAGTCTTATGCTCTCCATTTTCTACGGGAACTTTTAACTCAATTTGCTATGATTGATATCACTCAAAACAAAAATAATTGAGAAAGAGCTGTAATGATTAGGTTTTATTGGTAAGAGAGGATGATAAATATTATTAATTGTTGTTGTCATTATCAACCAAAAATGTTAAAATTGTATATATACATATTATTTTGGAACTTTTTAGTATTGTTCAATTTTCTATACAATAACTCAATTACTGTAAGAATATATTCTAACATTTTAAACTTAAAATTGATGTAAAATTTATAGGTTATTCACAAATTATATTTGAGTAATACATTATCAATGCACTACATACACTGTCAAGTTGTTAATATATTGTCTGTCTTTTAAAATAATTGCTATTGCCCTAAAATTTTACTTAACATGGTTAATTGTTTTGACTTTCACAACTATTAAGGTCAACCTTACATTGAATTCCTCTTGCATGTTAGAAAAAAAAATCTATTAAACTGTACTCCAATAAAAATTGCACATAAATCGTAAACAGTAAAAGTCTTAATTATCCCAAATTTTTTTATAGTTTTTTGGAAGAACTAAATCGCAAATTCATCTCATTATCCTCAAACAGTCGAACAAACAAACAAACATAGCAGCCCCAAGGGAAGGTACAAATTTACACTGGAGATGAAAGAAGCCGTTCCTCTCAAATCTCAACTAACACCTCTCGCTTTTAACTCTTTTCACTTGTCTCATTGCTTTGCTTTCTCTAAAAATTAACCTCAGCTCCTAGACCTCATTCACACGTACATAACAAAGCACAACCCTACAAAGCTCTCAACCTCCTAACTTTTCCCATTGACCGGCTACACCCGGTTTCGACCTCGCGGGCCCCACCATCTTTTGCAATCTCTGGCGGATCTTTTTTACCTTAGTGGAAACGTGAGCAGAAGCCGCCCCCCTCTCTCTCTCAGCCTTCTCTCTCTTTTATACCCCCAGCCTCCATTTTGAGTACCTTCCCTTCTCTTTCCCCTTTCGCTTTCTCTCTCCTTACCCCCCTCTTTCTTTTCCTTACCTGATCTTATTACAGATCCACTCCACCTTTAATTAACAGTTTGAAAAGCTTTAACATTTTTGAATTTTGACCTACTGGAATGATCAGCTGATAATCCTCTCTCCGCATGGATTCAGCAAACAGCGGCAGCATCCAGTCGTCGAGCGGCGGGGATGAGGAGTTCGACTCCCGGCCTGGCAGTGGTGACCCTCTCCTCTCTTTCTTCCAGTCAAACACCGGTGGTGGCCCCGCTGCCTCGTTTTACTCGCTCCCTGATTTCACCTCTCATCATCTTCTCCCCTATGATCCAGCGACCACAACTGCCGCCGCCGCCGCTGCGGCAGTGACAAATTCTCGTTCCTTCATTCCTCCTCCTTCCTCCTCGTTCTCACTCAACACCACTCAAGTACACACTAACACCACTCCCTCCCCCTCTTCTTCATCTGCTGTGGCTGCCACAACAGCAAACACCCCTACAGCTACACCACGAGGTTCCAGGAAGCGAACACGGGCCTCACGTCGTGCACCGACTACTGTGCTGACGACGGACACGTCCAATTTCCGTGCCATGGTGCAAGAGTTCACCGGCATACCCTCGCCTCCCTTTGCACCATCGCCTCTGACTCGGTCAACCCGTTTTGATCACCATCTCTTCTCCTCGGCATCTCCTTCCTCATCACTGCCGCCTTACCTCCTCAGACCCTTTGCACAGAAGCTCAACACCGGTATCATTTCAGGTTCTTCGCCTTCCATCGAAACCACCATTGCTGGGACGAGTTCAATACCGGTGACAAGTGGCATGACAGGTGGTACAAGTCTTGGTGCACTACAAACTAACGATCAAGCACATGCACAGACGTTTCTTAACATGCCAAATTCCCTCATGACCTTTCAGTCTCTTCTTCAATCTCAGCTCCAACCCAAGTATGACCCAAGGAGTATGCTTAACTTCAGCTCGAGAGCTGCTCCATCCATGGGTATGTCAAATGAGTACACCGGGTCGACGATTGGACATGGTCTGCTTGGATCTGAAAAATTGCACCATGGCGGTTGGCTCGGTACTGGGTCAGGGTCTGGGTCCGGGTCCGGGTCAGGACCCAGATCAAACATGCAAGAGCCAATCCAGCTGAATCCAGTTGACAGTGCGGAGTATGCTACTTCTACACAACAACAGAGAGTGTCAACTAACTGCAAATTGAACTACTCGACTACTGCTGGCTCGTCGGAATTTGTTAATGTATCCAGGGAACAAGATACAGCAGTTGCGGCTACACGAGGCGAAGGTATGGTGGATTCATGGCTTTGTTCTTCTTCTTCTGATCGTTAGTAGCAACAAAAGAATCGAATTTAGATTTATTGTTAATTAGTCACAGGTTAGGATGTCGCAAAAATCTGAATTTAAATCGATGCTAGCCTTTGCTTTATGTTTGCTGAGAGCAAGAGGCTATGCTCATGAAGACTAGTAGTTGAGATAGTATACTTACACCTTCTCAATTTTTTTTTTCCTTTTTGTTTCTTTTTATTTACGCTTTTAATTTTTGGTGTACATTACATATTACAAACTTCAATTCTTCTTCTTTATCCTTTTCCGCAATTAATATGGCTCTGCGATGATGACATGCTTCTTTTGTTCCTATCCCTCGTGTGCTTGTCTCCATTAAGTGCCATGTCATTTGACCTTAGATAGGAGCTGGCTCCATGTAGAGAGAGAAAGAGGTGCAATTCCATGCTTATATGTTTGTATTATCCGTGTGTACCATTCCGATGGTATTAATTGCACCACTTGTTTTCTCATGGGGTAGGAGTGATTGGTGGCGAGATTTCAGGAATCCTTAGCCGCCAAATTTCTTTAAAAATAAGTTAGAGACGTATTTAGCCTCAATATGAAAACAAATATCTGTAGTTAAGAGATCAAAATCCAAAAACCCATGAAATATAAACTGAAAGAATGGATGAAAGAATAGAAAAAATATATATATGTTGTCTTGTTTAGGGTAGCGAACTGCTCCACATGGAACTATCCCGAGAGAGTACACTTTGACCAATAAACAAACCAGAACACCAACCATGTATGTATCTCTCTTGAAAACAAGATATCGAACTTTTCACACCATTAAATTAGCATAAATGCGATCGACATGTTGATATCTTCTTTCATTAAATAAATACGTGTGGTTTGGTATGTTACATGTGTGTCCCAATGTATACCCCTCTCAAATACTTTATATTATTTGTCCTACAATTCTCATGCCTTTTTTAGTTTTGAAGTTCAAACTAATGTTTATGCTTTGCCACTTTTGCTTCCATAATATTTTCTTTGTCATTTCTAATTTTTAATATTGCCTTGTCTATTTTATCATGTGAAAAACTAATTCAAAGAAAACCAAGGTGTCTAATGATGTGCTCTACTTTTTAGAATGATTCTTTGAGATGATTCACAATGGCTTCTGGGGAAATGAGTTTTGGCTATAATAATATGCTCTTTTCAAATGAAATTGATTGGTATTACAAAAGGTGTGGATGATTAGGTGTAAGGTTTTTTCGAGCAGTGTGTGTGTTTTTGTGTGTGGTGTGTGAGTGTGTGTGGGGGGTGTGACATGTGAGCATTGAGAAATTGGAATCATGATTATCCATGGCAGAGAATAATCTGTTCTTTTGCAATGATGGCAGAACCCCATCCCGCTCAGAAACATGTGATGAGATATGAGATGAGAGGTCTCTTTTAGCCCCTTGGGTGGTTTGATTGGAGTAGCTACTGCTATTTGTTTGTTTACTTCTTTTCCGTACATCCTTCTCGCGACTAAAATCAAACTAATGCAATCACAGATGTTACATTTGATATAAAATATAATATATTGTACCTCCCTCAGCGCTTTATTAAACATCACCATATCTCCTGCCTCGTTTTTCAATTTCAGCGTATTTCCAAGGTGGCACGTAGCTTGGTTGATTTGAGTTTTACACATTGACAGGAACGCTCGACTAATGAGTCATTTTTCTATTTAGACCTAACGAACTAAATTAATAAGCTCCATGTTGATTCCTGTTGTTTGGTTTACAAGGCTATTGTATATGCTATTATGCTCCCAGAGATTTTTATCACATTACCAAAGGGAATGCAATCTTTGAAGTAGATTCTTAAGAAAGCAATCCTAGTGATATAAAATTGTAGTGGAGAAGGAGAACGCCGTGTTTTGAAGTTTGAACAGAAAGATTGTCATATAGAGATTCTCTGTTGTATATGCTACAATAGCGTTCGGTGTTGCTAATTCCGGAAAGGAAACAAAAGCAAAAGTTGCATGCGTGGTGCACAACTGCACATCCCAGTTACCCGCTACCCCACAGCAAGTAACATATATAGTACACAAAGGATCCTTCCTTTCCAATATATTTCCTTCTAAGAGAAAGCTTTGCAAAATTTTCCTCAAAGAAAAGTAAACTTTGCACAATTGACCTATAATTTCGCAGCAAACACAAAAGACGCAAAGCTTTTGAGGGATCCAAAAGCCTGGCACTCTTGCACCACTGCCCTCTTTAGAAAAAGGAGCATATATTCTTATGCTAACAGTAAAATCCTTTGGATAGCGTATCAAGGCAAGTATTTTCTTAAAGCGAGAAAGAAAGAACATAGTAAGACAAATACTCAGTTGGGAATTGGGAATTTTGGAAGGAATGTGGAAGAGAAAGGCAAACTTATACAAGTTTGCTTCTATAAAGAGAAAAAGAAACATAGTGCGAGATGGCAGACAAAATGGATGGATGTATCTGCTGGTGTAACTTGGATTGAGTTCTGTACATTTTTCAGACAAATATATTAATTTTCAAATATAGGTTAAATAAAACCTAATTGAGTTTGGCAAAAATGTTATGGATAGCATAAGATGCACCGTGTAATTGTCTCGAAAATCTATCAAATTGACTCAAACAGATTTATTTTGTCATTCATGTATTTACATGTAAAATTTATATTTTTTATTTATTTAGCATACAGTGAAGTGGTCAAAAAATAATGAATTTAAGTTAATTTTAATACATTTACTTTTCATTATTTTTGGACCGCTTCACTTTATACTAAATTAACTCAAAAACTTATAAATTTTACATGTAAATGCATGAATGACGAAGTATATCAGTTTTTTAAAAGGTCAGATGGCTTGCACCACTAACAATATATTGATAAAGTATATCAGTTTAACGGATTTGATTTGTCGTTTGAACTCAATCTGATATATTTGTTTTGGATTGGACCCATAGCGCCTTAGCCAAACGTAAACTATTTTTCTAAAATTATTAAGATAAATTTTGAATAATAGGAAGTACAATATTTGCAATCTGTATTTTTTTGATGAAATGCAATCTATAAAATTTAGAAAATATTAGGTGGAAATTTGAATTATCAAAATGAAAAAATGAACCAAGAGGTTAGTTCGTAAATCGTAGGTGTCAGTTGTGTGTACAGACACGGGAACACAGGTTGAATTTGTAATCTCAAATCTAGGTTGTTATTCTCCTAAAAACAAAAAATCTAGGTTGTTATGGGTCCAGATAAGAGGAAAAACAAAAATTTTAAACTAGGAATAGTCCTGTATTTGGTTCTAGGCACGCTATCAGCATCACGGGCTTATATTTTCCTTTCTTTTTCTTTCGGTGGCGGTGGCGGGTGTAAGGAAATTCCATCTGGATACACTGTCTTCAATTTCGCACCCACTTATAATTTGAATTCGTTGTACTGTATCCAAAAAAAAAAAATTGAATTAAATTTTGATTAAAAAAGTTTCGGTAAACATTTTTTTTTTTTAATTTCGCAAGACTGTTGACAATTGGTCGTGCCATGAACCGTATAAAAATAAAAGTGCCTTTAGGCGGCTTCGCAAAACAAAATTTCAGGTACGCCAACGCCAAGATCTAATATACAAAAAGATGGCAATAATGTCTTACCTGTTTTGAAGAAGGTAAAAGTGTAAAACTTTGTCTGATATTTAAATGCATGATTTCAAAGGCATCATTTCAGATATACTTTGTTTAAAGGGGAAATTTTATGTATATCCTTTAAAAAATTTAGAATTACGTAATTTTTCTACTAAAATTCATAATATCACATTTACCCTTCTTAATTATATGAACTCGCAAATTTACTCAGTTTATTGTTTTTTATATTATAACTAATTATAAATTGATAGGAATAAACATTTTATCCTTTATTAAAAATATAAAATATTTAGCATGTTTAGTATAAATATTTAGTTTTCTAATTGGTCAATTGTTAGAGCAAAATGTTTATTTTCTAACATGTGACACACATAGCCTAAATGTTAGGCTATATGCGTCATAAGTAGAGGATAAACCATTTGTCCTCAGAAATCGAGCAATTATATGTAGAACTAAATATTTTTCATACATTGATTATATATTTTTATTTTTTAATAAATTGTAAAATGAGAACTTTATCAATTTAAAATGAGTTCTAATTGGATATGTAATAAGTTGAATAAATTTGTGAGTTATTGAAACTTAGAAGGGTAAATATAATATTTCTAATATTATTAGAGTATAACTAGGGTGTTCTTAAGTTCAACAAGTTTCTTGGTGAACTCAAGTCTAAAACCCATCGAATCGGCTTCAAACGGCGAATCTGAACCGTTGAAACCTGCTTATCTTATGAGTGATGTGTCTATGTGTAAAAAATTTTAATTTTGAAATTAATTTTGCATAGAAACAAGTGGTAAAAAAAGGTTCAAAAAATGAATGCATTAAAATTAATTTATTAACCTTCTAATTTTGACCACTTGACTTTATACTGAATTAATTTGAATGTTTAAAATTTTCACACGTAGACACATCACTCGTAAGGTAGGCGGGATTCAATGGTTCGGATTCCTCATTTGAAAACGATTCTATGGGTTTTAGACTTGAGTTCACCAGGAAGCTCGGTGAACTTAAAAACACTAGTTCTACTCATATAATTAATATTAGAGGCTGTAATACGTAATTGAGATTTTTGAAGGTTATACATGAAATTCGGGCTTAGCCAGGTTCCATTATAAATGTATATGATTTTAATTTAAAAGAAATTGAATGAATAATTGAATGAATTTCTTGTGTGCAGGAAAAGTTAATTCTCAGGTGTCAGTGAGAGTACATATTCTCTGAGGTGATAACTGAAGTTTCTAATTTATCTCAAAATAATGCCATATTTAATTCAGAGTTTGTCTGTAATGTACGATAAAGTATTAATTGGAAATGAGTTTCTTTGAGATTTGTGCTTTTATAGTTTGAACTATTACAAAAATTAAACTTAAAATTTTGAGTTATTAACGCTTTTTATAATTTGAACTGTTACAATGATTAGGGGTGTCAATGGGTACGATACGAATCAGGTGGAGGTATTTTCATACCTGTATATGCTGTGACACTGAAAAAAAAAATCTTTACTCTTACCTGCCTTTTTGAATACATTACGAGGTCAGGTAGATAGATAAAAAGGTGTAATTGACATTTCGATTTGTGCTTACGATAAAATATTTTTTAAAACAAGAAAAAAATAATAAAAACAACTAATTCGTATTATGAAAATTTAATAGAATACAAAATGTTACCGTATCATGTATTATCTTCATCCAAGTATATATCGAGGAGGATTCAAATGTCTTCATTTTTTGTGTCTCCATCATACCTCTATTTTTAAAAGCGTTAATAACTCAAAATTTAAATCATAAACGTCAAAATAAAACTGTTAGATGTGATCTACATAATTTTATTTATGCATGTATAAAAAATTATAATATTTCAACTTTATTTTAATTGTTTTCAAATACGATATGAATCGATATTGACACAAAATCTTATTCTTATATGTATTTTCGAATACAATACCGATCGGATAAACAGTACCATTGACACCCCTGGAAATGATGAATTGAACCCGGCCAAAAAGCAAGCTATTGACGGGTTTGTCTCTTCACTTGTCTTTTTTCGTTTCCGGACCTTATCTACCTGTTTTTTATATTTATTATCTTTTAAACATCAAATCGCTTTGATAACATATTTTTCTAGTACTATTTTGAACTGGACTATCCTCAATTCCCATGTACAGGTAGAAACGAAAAAGTGGGGGAGAAAAGAAGATAAAATATCACTTTTTTATTTGATATATGTGGCAAACTCAATAATAATTTTGAGGATTTTTCATTATTTTTTGCAACTATTATTATTTTGAAAATCATTTTTTGTTCTAGTAGTTACAATAATATTTTCCATGTGAAATGCCGTAGGTTTGAAATTTTGAACAATTTTTTTTTTGTGAATATTTAAATTTTAAAAAATTATTATCGCCTATATTTTTGAAAAATAATTGAATAACTATCTACAAACATTTATTTAAAAAATGAAGATTATACATATTTTCAAACATTTCAAAAATTATCCGTGGACCAGTGTAAAAGCCAAAATTTTTAAATATACCCTTGCAAAAAAAATTCCATATTCACCAGAGAATGGAGCTGCCATTTATCGTTGTGGCCCCATAAAAAAAAAAAACTTTTGCTTATTACGGTGAATTTTAATATATTTGTTTAATCATTTTCAAAAATAGAAAGAACAACTAATAATTTGAATATTTTAAAAAGAACATCAAACAAAATAAATAAAACATCTGATAATTGAGATGCATTAGATGGATTTCCGGCAGGATTTTCCCGGCTGTAAAAATATTTAAACTCAATAATATTTTTGAGGATTTTTCATTATTTTTGTAACTTTCATTATTTTTGTAACTATCATTATTTTGAAAATCATTTTTGTTCTAGTAGTTACAATAATATTTTCCTTGTGAAATGGCGTAGGTTTGAAATTTTGTACAATATTTTTTGTGAATATTTAAATTTTAAAAATATTTAAACTATTTTTTGGTGTGCTACTGAAAAAATTAAAATGCTTTAAAAATGAATTATTGATCCCAGTTTAAAAGTCACTTCTAGGTAAATAAATAAATTATCGTGATACTTCTAGTATACTCAAATTCTAAGATATTCCATCTATTTTAAAAAAAGATTAATTTGACATTTCATGATAACATTTTTTTTTCAAAATAGATAAGAGTACCTTAGAATTTGAATGCCCTAGAAGAATCATGATAATTTTTTTATTTAGTACAAGTGACTTTTGAACTATAATCAATAATTCAGATACAAAACATTTTTATTTTTTATCAGTAACACACCAAGTAGTTAAATTTTTTATAGCTCGAAAAATTCCTGCCTGAAAAATATTTCGGAGTCCGTCTAGTACATCTTAATTATAAAATATTATATCTATTTTGTTTTATGTTCTTTCTAACATATTTTAGTTGTTCTTTCTATTTTTAAAAATTATTAAACAAATATATTAAAATTCTCCGTAATAATTTCGGGTATTTTTGAAAATTTTGGGGTGTAACAGTGCTATTTCACACGCGTTGTACGCTTGTGTGTATGGATCCTGAGGGCCTATGGCACGTGTAAGTTATAACGTATGCTGTTCTGTTTTTTTCCTTTCATCTTCCATGGTTTCATAAACTGCATTGAATAATAGTTGTTTCTAGAAGGTATTTGGGAGCACAATTATATTTCAACTTGTCAAGCAAATAATTAATAATGGATGAATGACTGGGCTTTTAATCAATACCACTAAATTATACTCTGCATTTCTAAAAATTACATGCTACGAACCAAAAAGAAGAAATTAGACAACGCGTAAAAGGTATACTTGCTTTTTTTAATTGAACAAGATGGTTAAATATGAATCTGACGGTCTTAATAGCTAATAATGCTAGCTATACTATATTATATCCCATGTGTCCGTTACTCGGTTTCACCATTTCTATCTGCGACTGTGACAGATACACTAAAAAAAATATTATTTTAACCTAAAAGTATCTTATCAAGTTGAGAAACATACGTCTAACTTAATTATCACTCCGCAAGACCTGACAGGATCACCTGTTGTTTCATTTGTTTAGAATTAGATGGTGACCTCCAATATAGAATTTTCTATTTTTTAGAAGAAAAAAAAAAGATGATCATTCAGACCAGGTCTGAATTTTTATGGCATAATACAAGAATTCTTCTGGTACTATGCCTAGGGATGTTTATCGGATCCGGTTTAATTGATTTTAAATCAAACTAAAATAGTTCTGATTAAACGGTTTGGTTTTTCTGATTAAATGAATTAGTTCGGTTTATTTTTTAAAACCAGTTAAATTTTTTAATTTTATTCGGTTTGAAATTTTTTAAAATCAGTTAGACCGAAACCATTCAAAAGAGAAGTACTTCTTTTGAGCTCGTAAAATTTAGTTATGAATATTTTTTTTTCTCCCTGAGTATGCAAAACACTAAATCCTAATTCATCTAGGTGTACTGAAATAAATAGTTATTTTGAACCTGTACAAAAAATTTAGAAAATTAACGAAAACTATTTAATATTACCGAACAAACTGAAATTTAGTTTTGTTTATTAAGATTGGTTTTAATTTGTTTGATAGGTTTATTTCAGTCAGTTAAGCTGTATTTTTTAAAACAAAATACATTTAAAAGTTTTATATTTGATTTTAGTTCTGAGCCGAACCGATGAACACGGAACACCCATAACTATGCCTTCACTTCTATGGTAGTTTGTGTACAATGGCACTTTAATCTTTACTTTAGTTTTATTGTTTTCTCCGGATAGGCTAAAAAGCAAACGAGATTTAATTCCTAAATAATGTAACTAAAATTATAATGCTAATTTGTTTTGCCTGATAGGCTAAAAGCTAATAAAAAAAAATCAATCGTACCAAAACATAGTTTAGTAAATTAAAAAAATAATAAGAAAAATATATAGTAGTCTTAGTAACTTGAAAACTTCAATTATTAGCACTAAAATAATTTTGAGTTTAAAAGTTGGCTCATAAAATTTTGCGTATTTTATTTCACAAGTTATTCGCACCACAATGGAGACATAATAAAATTAAATATTAATACTGGATAAGTTTTGTAGATTCTTGAAAAGTTGTGTGCGTCAGCTATGATGTTATTCAGACTGAGGTGCACTGGTGCAGGTCTTGTGAGAAGATTCGTACCCTTGATGTGTGGCTATGACCAACAGTGATGTTGTTGACCTGAATTAAAATTTATGTTGACTGGTCAAACATGTAATATTTTATTGTTGTAATAGAATAATCTCCTATTATAGACAATATTTTGTGTTATTGTCTTGCATTTAATTTAATCTCGGAGGTGAGGTCCTCTTCGGCAGTCCAATAAAGAATATAAATAAAAATAGAAATTAAAAATTTTTGAACTGATTTTTAATGTTAACGTTAAAAAAAAAAATCAGTCCGAATGAATTTTTTTTCACACAAACAATAACTTTCATTTTACTGCAGAACTAGGCCTTAGGGTTAGCTCTATTTGTCTTTCTGAGTTTCTGGGTTGATTTCTTACTGTTAGATACTGGAAGCTTCTGTAATTCATTTTTAATTATGATTGGGTAACCCAATGAGAACTTAATTTAATGCCATTTGATGAAGCAAACAAAGGATATGAAATTTTGGAGCTACATACAAAAAAAAAAAAAATGAGCATGATGAGTTGATGACTATTTCATTACCTCACTCAATCTGTACAATTTTTTTTTTTTTTGGCATACATTTTTAGTTACACAATTAAAATATTATTTAATAGGAGAAATGTTTTGTCCCGGATCTCAATTCCTCGATCCGCCTTAGGTAAAAAAAAGGTTCTTTTCTTTCTTTCATCATCCACTGTTCTTTTTTATTCCGTTAAATATCATTTATTTTTTCAACAATATACGAGAAATCTTACAAATTAAAACTACAAATGTTTTGTACTGAATTTTGTCTCTCAAATAAGATCCATAATAAAATATCTTTTTTATATATTTTTTAAATTTTTTTATTTCTTCTTAATATGTTGTGTATAATAATTGATATGCTAATTAAAGACTTCATATGTTAGATATAAAGATTTCATATGTCACGTATAAAAACTGCTCTTTAAATCTTTTAAAAACTTGTTATATTATGTATAAATACATGATATATTAGGTATAAAGATTTGATATGCTCGTTACAAAGTTTTACTGCTATTGATAAAAGTTTAAAATCAATTATTTTTTAATATTTTACACCCGTGTTCTCCTTTTGATATAGAATTATAGATCATTCATGGACTATTTTAATTCAAATTAAAGTACAACTAGTGTCAGCTGTTTAGTCTTCATAAAGTGTTAATATGTCAAGTATTTATAAAGACTTGGTATATTAAATATAAAGTCTTGATACATTATGTATAAAGACTTGCACGTGTCAACTAATACCGGTTGTAAATGCATTAGCGACTTTTTAAAAGATGGTTGCGGTAAAAAATCGCTAGTTGGGAGATTTTACTGAAGATTTAGTTTGAGAAGCAGTTATCACATCCCATTTAATATAAACTCAATTTTTTTAATGTATGCTTGTGTATTTTACTACGAAATAATGAAGGTACAATTGTCACACATTTGTACGAAATCAAAATGCCTTTTATAACAATCAATAATAGTGTTAATCTTCAAAGGCTCGTAAATAAAGTCCAAAATGTGTCTATGGCATAATACACACTTTACTTCATAATCACTGTTTGAACCATTCTAAAATACAAACTTGATTGTTCGTAATGCATACTAAAAAAATTAAAATTTTATACTTACTGTTTGCATCATCTTGAAATGCACACTTCAGCATTGTATAGTACATAGTTATTTAATGATTTATGTACGTTTGCCTGTTTAATTTTTTAGAAATTTGGTCCAAATAGTTGGGAACCCATTTGTACAGAGTAAATTTTGATGCGACAGTGTTTAAATTTTTGATGGACCAAAAGATCCCTGTTCAGTTCAATCCCTGCCCTGTTTTCCCTGCCCAGCTCAATCTCTGCCTTCGTTATAGGGATATTTTGGTCCGTAAAAAATTTAAACTCTGTACGCACATAATCTAACTCTGTAAAAATGGGTTCCCAAATAGTTGGTGGTACCGAAAGACTTATCAGATAAATATAATATTTTTATAGAAAAATTAAATACTCATGATTTTGGTTCCAATTGAAAAATCCTCAACATTTTTCTACTTTAATTTCTTTTAAACATTTCGATGCTCGTTTTGCTACTTTATGACATGAAACGAAAATAAAGTGCTTCATTGATAGCCATGTTGAATTTTTAATATCCATTAAAAGCTCGTAACTACTGCATTATTTTTAATGATATTTATAATTTGATTCTTGCTGGAGTCTCAGCTTAGATCTCTGCGGTGGAATCGGTTGGTGGGTAGAAGAACTAAACGATGACGGTTGATGTAACTTGTCAAATTAATTAATGAGGTGAAATAATCGTCATCAAAAGTAAATATGTTATACTATTTATAGTTAGTTTGAGATCTAACTAATATTTGATAAGAAAAAAATCAAACAAAAATGCGTATATGAAAAGTGCTTTTGGTGTCCAGATACATGTAACACGTTTTAATCCAAAAATCCAGACTAGCCGTATAAAATTTTATTTATGATGTCGAATTTTATTCTATAGGTTGCTGCTGTATAATTCTTTTTAGGTAGTTATATTCGGTGTAGTGTTATGAATAAATTCTAACTCAAGCAAGAAGTTTGAGCTGAAAGATCCAACCTGACAATATAAGTCTAATATACTTTCAGAATCAGATGTTTGTAATAAAACTCTTTAATTGTTTATAATATAATATTTAGGTGTTTATTCTAATTGTGATCTTCTAATAATAAATAAGCAAACAACAAAAATATTAGCAATGGATTTCATTCAAGATTCTAAATAGTTATTATCGCGTCATCGTTTTTGAAGTCCAAAAAAGATATAGTCAGTTATTTAGAACTTTATAAAACAAAAGCGATTGATAACATTAGTTGTTTTTATGATCTGAAAAAGTTATTGTGCAATTATAGCTAGCTATTTATAATTATGATCTTATCTCATTTAATGACATTTATTTTGTTAATTAAAGTTGTCAATTGAGCATTCCATACTTTTCTCCACATTTAGATATTGTATATTAAAAATTGGAAGATTAATAAAGATATCAAGATGCAATTTCGGTAAGACTACACTAAGTGAACTCACGTGGCTCCGTCGTCAGAATTAAACCTTGCATTTAAAAAGCCAAGTATGGTAAACCATGTTGGATAATTGAATTTCACTTGATGACCAGCAGTTCATAGATTACAGTTAAGACAGGAGGTGCTTAGCCACTTCTATAATTTTACACTTTTTTATTACTTATATTTAAATTTGAGTGAGTCTATGGTACTATGCATATTATGATTTGTTACTGTGTTACGGCTCTATGTTCGAGTTTACAAATCCTAATGGTCGATCCGAACCGTTCATCTTGTTCTCCATATTAATATGTGTTTGGAGACCAAATTTTACATTTTTTGGAATTTGTTTACTATTTTTTTATATTTATTGAAAATCACTGTTTTTGGATGGTCCAGAATTTTCAGATCAAGTGATTTTCTAAATATCTAAAAAAATAGTAAAATTTTCTCAAAAAATGTAAAATTTGGTCTCCAAACACATATTAATATGGAGAACAAGATGAACGGTTCGGATCGACCGTTAGAATTTGAAAACTCGAATATAGAGCCGTAGCACAGTAACAACTCGTGATATGCATAGTACCATAGACTCACTCTTTAAATTTAATTAATTTTCATTTTAGTTTTGATACAGTTGAGCCGTCTTTTCTAAAATGATAAATTTGTTTTTGTACTTATTGGGTTAAATTTTAATTTGTGATTATGAAGACTTGAATTTAAGTTTAAGTGACCACATTGTGAGGGGCGGAACTGCGGAACCAAGGGGGTGAGAGGCAGGCACCCCCCATAAAATCAGGATGTTGCTTATATATATAGTCTAAGTGCACATTTTCATATGATTTTTTACAGATGCATACCAATTGGCACTCCCCAAATTCAAATCCTAGGTTGTTCTTTCGTCTTTCGACGACTACCCCCCCCCCCCCCCCCCCCCCCCCCCGCAAATTATACATTTTTTGTTTCAGCCACTCAATCTAAATTTCATAGTTCCGGCCCAGTAAACATGAAACCTTTCCCCCATTAATTAATAACTATTAGAAACTAACAAAAGGTCAAGATGTCTAATCTTGAAAATTCATGTATGTCACTGTCTACAGAATCTTAAACATAATGAAAAATGTAACTGTACAAATTTTCTTTGACAATATTTAAGTTTGGTAAATTTATGGAATTTTGTTTGGGACGGTCATGTCTGTAAGAACTGAAACCACAAATTTATCTTCCATTACTATTCTAGATTGTAACGTAATTTGTCATTTGCTCTCTAATGTAATGACATAGGGAAAAAAATAAACTTTAAAATCATGTCTATTCGAGTGATGAAAATAACCTATACCCCTTGTGAAAGATCAAAGATGCATGGTCAAAATTAAATTAATGGCTTTTTGCCAGGTATTAAAAATCAAAGATCTTTCCTTTTTTTTTTTAAAAACATTTTCGTTAACAAACATTTTTCTTTTTAAAAAAAACCGTACATGCTTACTCTTTTTTTTTCTCTTCTAAATAAGATGGAAGTCTTTCCTTTCCAAATTCATACCCATTGTAATAATTTTTGTCATCCAAATTTCAAACTCATAACTTTCCACTCTAAAAACATTGTCTTTTGCCATCATTTTTATTAATACCCTAAAAAAAAAATAATGAAAATACCCTCAATTTAAAAAAAAAAAAAAAATTGCCCCAATTGCTCCCTGTAAGGGCGGTCCACTCTGAAGACCTGACCGCCCCCTATAGGGGCGCGGTCCTTTTTTTTTTTTTTTTAGAAATCTTAATATTTTCATTTAAATAATTTTGTGGAGTTTTAGTTTTCATGTTTATGGTGTATGTCAAAAAATAAGACATTTGATATATTTATGATGTCGTAACTCTTTATAACTTTGACTTGATTTGTCAGTTTGATATCACAAGTCTAAAGATAACTCTAATTAAGGACTTGACTTTAATTCTTAATAATTTATTTTATTAAATATACACAATAAATAAATCAAGGCCAAGGGCTTAACTAGTGTTATCTTTAGACTTGTGATATCAAACTGACAAATCAAGTCAAAGTTATAAAGAGTTACGACATCATAAATATATCAAATATCTTATTTTTTGACATACACCATAAACATGAAAACTAAAACTCCACAAAATTATTTAAATGAAAATATTAAGATCTAAAAAAAAAAAGAGTGGACCGCTTCTACATGAGGGAGGTTGGGGTAATTTTAAAAAAAATCGAAGATATTTTCATTAATTTTTTTTTTTTAGGATATTAATAAAAATGACGGTGTCTTTTGCCACCGGACAAAAAGTTAATTCTCTTATATGCTTACTTCTTCAAATGGAATTTAAATATTTTGGATTGGATACGGACGGTTTGAAATTGGACGTCAATTTTGCAAATGGAATTTAAATAATTTGGGTTGGAGACGGTTTGAAAATGGACTTCACTTAATTCCCCAGGTACACCGTTCATAGTATTTAAAGTTTTAAACCGTTCATTCTGAATTTTAATTTAATCTAACTTTCCCTCATATTCGGTCGGTAGTTCTGTTGTTTATTTTTAATTTAATTTAATCCACTGACATTATGGACCATAAGAAGAATAGAACTAGGGTGTTCCTTTTAGTGAACTCAAGTCTAAAACTTGTTAAATCGGTTTCAAATGACGAATTTGAACCGTTGAAACTCATATACTTTACGAGTGATGCGTCTACATGTGAAAATTTTAAACATTTTAAACATTAGAATTCATTTAGTATAAAATCAATCGGTCAAAATTAGAAGGTTAATAAATTAATTTTAATGCATTGATTTTTTGAATGTTTTTTGACAGCTTGACTTTATACTAAATTAAGTCGAATATTTAAAATCTTCACATGTATACACATCATTCGTAAGGTAGACGGATTTCAACAGTTCAGATTCATCATTTAAAGCTGATTTAATAGATTTTAAACTTGAGTTCACCAAACTCTTTAGTGAACTTGAGAACACCCTAGTTATACTCCCATAAGAATATATTCTTTGATTCCCAAACAACATTTGAACTTTTCAATAGAACCTGTCAAATTCAAGAATAGTTGTTTCTCTTGTGGGCTGGGGCCCAACAGCCCAAAGTAGCTCTTTCGTTAGAGGAATTTTAACTAGCAAAAGTGTGGGCAAAAAAGAAAAAAAGAAAAGAAATACCGATAGACGATACAAGAAAGAAAACACCAAGGTCATTGGTTTGCAAAATAATTTGGTGGCCTAACCAATAAAGAGCTAACATCACCATCGATCTCGTAGTATATAATTTTATTGCAACCAATTGTCTCCAATATTATTATTATTCATGGTACGGATGAGATATATTTTTCAAAGTTGATTTGTGGTACAATTGTTTGATGGTGCGCCGGGTCAAAATGAAACAGCCCATGTGACCTTTCCTTTATATTCCATCTCGTGTTAATATACCAATTTCCATTTGACTAAACATCTCCTCCTATCAGTTGTTATTAAGCTGCCTACCAATCCAGGGACAGGGACTTGGACTCTTTGTCTCTCTCCATTTCAACTAAAATTTCTTGCATCCATTTCTCTCCATGACTCTATCGTGCAAAAAAAATAAAAGAAAAAATGAAAAATAGAAAAACAAGGAAAAAAATTCTGCGGTCAGGGGGTAGAAGGTGAGGTGGTCCAGCCCTTTAAATATTAGATGTGCTAATTGCTTGATGCAGATAGGCCGATTTTTTTTTTTTACCGTTTTTTTCTAATAAACAGAATTAATATGGATTTGGAAAATTTTAGATTTTATCAAGACACAGCTAATAGCTGTGTACCACCTAGAACACCGACGCACTCAACTGGCCAAATTACTCAGTTCATTCGATGGAAGAGTTTAGAAAAATTAAGTGTGCAGCTAATAGTTGCATCTCCGTCCTGTGTGTGGCGCACATCTTCTCTCGTAAAAGATCGGCGCAGATACGTATATTAATTCTTTTCATTTGAAAATGAAAATAGTATGTGACTTGAACTACTGACTGAACAAAAAAGCGTCGATTTACTTGGCAGTTGGCACCGGATAAAAGTGGCGCCTGACCTAACTGTTCGTTTTCTGATTATTTTCAAACATTTCTACATCTGATGTATATATACGCCGCCTGAAAGGTATCTAGGCTTCTTCAGCCAAGACAAGAAATGCAGCTGGACACTGTTATTGTAAACTTAGGTAATGAAATCAATGCAATTCCCAATCAATGATTGCATATTTGCATACATTATAATTATTATTAGTAGTATTATTTTTAAAAGAAGTGGAACTGTGGAAGTAATACACTAGTAGTTGATTTTTTTTTTAACAAAGGATCTAACAAAATTTAATATTTTATATGTAGACTCATATAGTCATGTTTGGGTCTGGATCCCCTAAAGTAATCCAATCTTTGGGTTTTGGATTGGACCGTCCGATTCAAATTCGTCGCTCGAGATTGGTTCACGATTTGAATTTATCTCTCGGAATATGTGCACTCCATTTTAGATAAATTATCCGGATTCAAATCAGACGGTCCTGATTTCAAATCCAAAATTTGGTTTACTTCACTGATCTGAACTCGTCATATTCCCTGTCTTTCTAGGCTCATGCTGAGTGCCACAGAATCCCACCTCTCTGATTCATTAATGATTCCGTTCCCCACCAATACCATGTTACCATATTGCAACGATTATGGGAATATGGCAGAGATGGAGGGCCCATCTGCTAATCTATCTACCATATAAGCCCACACGCCACTTCACCAATTCTCAGGCCCGATCGAGCAATGGTAGTCTTATCTTGTCTATGCAAAAGGCCACGCTTTTACATGTTTATTTCTCATCTGTTGAAATTAGATCGTGTGCCTTCTCCAAAGTTAACAGCCAGATGGTCAAATCGCACTAACCATGTCGTTCGAGTCTTCGAGAGGCTATGTTGTCAGAGACTCTATATAAAATGTCACCTCGGTTACATCTAATTATTGACCTCTCCTTCATATGAACTCATTTAATATCATGTAATATATTTGACCATGAATTATTAAAGATCAACATATTATATAATTATTTAATTAGGGTTTCTGTTACAAAGTTTGAGATTAATGTTAAATTGAAAGTATTTTCATATTCATACTTACTAATAATTGACTTTACTCATATTTATTATCACCCATTAAATATTAATCTTACCAACATATATCTTATTCTTACATGTTAAAATTATCGAGTAACGGATGAAAAATGAATAATACTATTATAATAATTAAATTTATTATACTTTACAAATATAATATCAAAACTCATTCATTTTACATAAATCACATTACTATTAATAAAAAAATAATTGTGCAATAAATTTCAACTAAATTGTTTTTGTAATAAAGCAAGAGAATTTAAAAACACTAATATATCTTCAGACAAATTCAATTATTTTACTAAGTAACAAAAAATGCAAACAAAACTAAATTGTTTATATTTTTCTTATAACGTAAAACATACACTAAATAACAGGTACATCACTAATTATTGTCAACATTATCATATGAAATTATCACACAATTTTTTTTACCACAATGATTATAACTCAAGCATTATCTTATAATTTTATTTTATATAATTACCCTGTAAGGTGACGGGTACAAAGTAGTCTTTACCTTTGCCCTTTTCCGTTTAGCTAATGAAAAAAAAAATCATCTATATCCATACCCAATAAGCTAATAAAAATAAAACATTACCCATATTTATCTGGGAAAGCCTTATCAAATACGGTATGTGTAGGATAAACAACTAAAAGGTATCATTGACACAGTAGTTAAGGTGATATCCAAGCAATGCATAGGACTTTTTTTTTGGGAATACTGTATTTTATATATATACATATATATATATATATATATCCCGTAGGCACCCCATTTAAGGCTGCATAAAAAATTTGTAGTTCGTAATTCGATTTGAGTTTGATTCGAAAGAGTTAGCAATTAATTCGATTCGAAATTAGTTCGTTTTAAAACAAATCAACCAGTTTGGTTCGAATCTTATGCAAATCAAACTCAAATGAGGTATAATTCGTTTGAAATTGATTCGCAAACTATTTATGTTCGAATCTCAAATAATGCAACTAATGGTTTCAACAATCAATCTTTAATAATACAGAAACCAAACTTATATCAAAACTCAAAATTGTTAATATAATAGTAACTTATAATAGGAAAATGTTTCAACAACGTAACATATTAACAATGAAATAAGTTTCATTTGACTAGGTCTATGTCGTGATTTTAATCAATCCAGCAGCGTAAAAGGTAAGGGATTCTTAAGTTAGTCCATAATCCATCAGTGCGAATTCGTGAAAGGTAAAAGAAAACCGTGTGAATTTTGTTCCACGAGAAGAAAACTAATGCATAAGCTACCTGTATAACTAGGGCTGCCAAAATTTTTTGTAGTTAGTAATTCGATTGACTTCGATTAAAAAAAATTTGTAGTTTGTAATTAATTCAATTCGAAATTAATTCGTTCTGAAACAAATCAAATTAGTTCGATTCGAATCTTATTCAAACTCAAACTAAAGTAAGTTCGATTCAATTTGATTTGTTTGCAGACCCATTAATAGGCACTAGCAAACCAAGGGTCAATAATAGAAAATGTTCAAACAGAAACGTCTTATCCCCAATTCCTAGTGCTAATAATCAGAGCTATTGCTGCTAATGCTTGGGAAGAGTGGAAATGTAAATCCAACATAGCTCATCTTCTCTATACATATGTTTTTTTGTTGGTCCACAGCTAAATGCATTAAATCGCAATATGACATGTATTTTGTCTGCAAACTAAGCATGAATAGCATTAGTATCCCAGGCCAGATCTCAGTAGGCATTAGGGTGGGCCAGGAAGGACCTCTTATGTATGTTGATGTTGTAACAGTTGAATGAGTTAATAGACCGAACAAACAAACAAACAACCAAACAACCAAACAACCAAACATTAAATTTTCAAAATATCATACTTCATAAATTCTCCGTTGTTGTAAAATGACATTAAATTTAGCGATATATAAACTTACCCATCATACCATAAATTTAACCTCTGCAAATATTAATGCATCTGTGACTCTCTATTTGCTTCTATTTATGACAAGCTTGTCAGTACTATTGTTTGTTCTTTTGGGACATGTTTTTTAATGTAAGATTTGCTTATTCCCAACATCTTTGCAAGTTGCAACCATTGATTTGTTTTTTTGTGAAATTTTTTTATCTATGTTTAAATGGTTCTGATGCATAATCGTTCCATCCATCAGGTAGGCCGCAGGCCGCAGTTCAACTGTGATTGCACTGGATCCCGATTCTCCTAAAATAACTCAAATTTTAAGTTTCAGTCTAGATGGTCTGATCAGAATCCAGATCAATTCAGATCCATTTTAATAATTTACAGATCACTTTAATATTCGTGCCACAGCAGATTATGTTTCGAATTGAAACTCGAAATTTTGGATTACTTGAGAAAATCGGAACTCATTGTACGGGTACATGTTCCAAAAGCTTTCGGTTTTTAAATGGAATTTAAGGCTTGGTTGGGCTGGGCTAATCTTATCCAGTAACGTCAGCAGAGCATAAGGCTGGCGTGCAAGCTCAAGCAAAAGAGAAAGCAAAGGTGGGGCCTAGTAACAGTCCGATGGACCAGTCAGTCAATCCTGTCAGGTTCCACTGTGGGGTCCACTGGGTAACGGCGAGAATTACGGCCGAAAGTTGCACGTGTATTTGTTGAATTTATTATGGGATGATGGCGTGATCTGCTGTGTCGGACTCGGTCTCCATGGTTTTTTATTTTTAATGACCTCCTCGTATTGCAATTGAGTTGCTACTATTTTTTGGTATTTTATCAATATTATGCTATTTGTTTTGTGTATTATTATATTATAGTTTAATATAAGTTTAATTTATTTTAAGCAAATTTGAAGAGGAATTCAAAATTTGAGTCTTGTATTCATAAAAGAGTGTTCTTTTTATAGTGTTCTAAAATGCAGCCGCATATGCTTGTGCAATAGTTTTCTGCATACATAATCTCATGCAGTAAAGTTCATACGGTTTTGAATATACGGGCACATATATGGTTCATGCGGACTTGAAAAAAATCTAAAAATTATTTTGCGATGGAGGAGATTAGAATCTATAACCTTTATAATATAGTAAAGAGCACAAACTACTAGACTAAACAAGTCTTTAGATATAAATTAGTTTTATTTTAACCATATTTATTTAACAAAACATAGTAAAACTGCATACAAATATGCATATGTGACCGCATGCCGCATGTGCGATATGCCACTCCTTTCGCATGCATGAACACAACTGCATTTTAAAACACTGTCTTTTATTGATGACCATCGCACATAAAAAAATTTTAAATAATAATTATGGTTTTTAATAACTCATAATTTATATTTCTATTGAAAAAAGTCTGTGCCTATGTTCCTAGAAACTTATAAAAAATAGTCGATAGAGATAAGCTTTTGTACAAATATTCATATTTCTGCTAAATATATAAATGATTCAAATTATGCACGATCAATTTCAATAGATCCATCCAAGTTAATTAATTTGTTGTAAATATCAAAATCTTGTAGGTTATTCAATTCTACTATTGTTGTAATTATTAACTGTGTATTTTAGATTTTTAATAGGACCCTATTTCATATCTAAACAATTTAATTTTCTTATTATTTTAGATCCACCCTTTTAAAATCCTAAAAAAAAACTACTGAATTTAAAAAAAAAAATTACTGCTACTAATTTTTCATATCTTAAGCACATTGAATGGCTTAAATCGACTATTTTGATGTAAGGAATAATTTGAGCACAGTTTGACTTGTAAAATAGAATATTAAATTATAATTAGTTTACTAAACAAGCAATATGTCACAAATTGTTCGAGGACAATATTAATTTAACTGATCACAAACATATTCAAATATGTTGTGCATGTGCATGTAAACATGCATTCAAGTACGGCTTGTCAGTTGTCACTAACACAATCTTTCCTCAAAATGTTTTACTTTTCTTTATTAAGAAAATGGAATTGTATGTTAAAACTTAAAAGAACGAGTGGGCCCCACTGTCAGGATATCAAGCAAAATACCAAAAGGAGACCATAGGATTGGAAACCACAATAAATCGCTCCCGCTTACGTGGTCCATGACAGCGACGGCGGGTCAAATGCGCTTAGATCATAAAAGTCCCGTAGGGCGGTGCAGCACCTTCAAGGCTTCAATCAATCCAATTTCTATTGTTTCTTTTTTGGTAAATTTAATCCAATTTCCAATGTGAAAGGCAGTAACAGAAAAGTTGGACCCGTTATTGTAACGTCCTTACGGGCCTTAGACAAGCGCCTTTGACATGAATCTCTCTTATTTGCCAGGGACGATGGAAAAATATATGGGTTTCAGGCTGGGCCTGCTATTAATAGGCCTTTGAGGGTCAGAAATATTCTTTTTGATTTTGGGTTTGAACCTCCTCTTTCCTCTTTTGTGTGCTCTTATGAGAGTCAGACAGCATTTTTTTTTTTTTTTTTTTTTTTGAGGGGAAGGCCCGTGGGCAGTCAGACAGAGCACTGTAATCTAGATGGTTTGCCAGATTTATTTTGCAAGGTAACGACTCTCTAATTGTTGAAGAGGATCTTGATAAAATGGATGGGGACATGGAATCTGGAATTGACATGAATAAATTAACTTGAGCAAGTTTTGATGACCAGTTGATTGACAGGATCCTTTTGGAAGAAAGGCCACTAATGGTGTATAAACCGGAGGTATATAATGTTTAAAGATGTGATTTTTTAGATAAATACGGCTAGTGAATATATAGTGTATAAACGGTATAATACATGCAGATGTATTATTAAAGAAAATTTGTATTTATGAATTAAATAAAGAAATGTACAGGTAAGACAAGACATATTTGAGCAAAACTCAATTAAAATGATTTTTTTTATTAATTAAGCAACAGATCTCATTATTTTTTTATAGGTATATACACAATATCGATTATGTCTATAATATTAGATTTAAAATTTGAAATTAATATTTATGATATCAAAATTATAAACATAATTAACTGTCAAAGGATACCTCCTTAGTAATTTTCTCTATTATCTGCATATAGAAACGTTTAATGATAACAATAATAATCTAAATCTGCAGCCTAACTCCCAAGAAAAGAAGGTTAGAACACACCTTAACTCAAATCTCTGTTTCATTTTCAGGTCAACAGCTGTGATGGTTTGCTTATGGAATTAAAGCCGCATACATAATTATTAATTACAGACCTGAGGGCATGAGCAGTCCAATAATGGGCCGAAAGTTGGGTTGAATTGGGCCTACAAAAGAGTGACTGATTGTTGATAATTAACCAAATCCTAGTTTCTTAAGATTCTTAGAGGAGTTTTTTTTTTTTTTTTTTTGAGGAAGGTACGAGGATAATTTGAAAAGGGAAAACAATTTTTTTTTTTTAATCATGAATAGCATTTCTAAGAGGTCAAAACAATTTGATCCACTAACAGTCTACATTTCATTTTTCTCAACATGTACAACAGCGGCAACATAAATCCTCTACAAACCACATAAAATTGAGGACCTAATAATAAAACCATGACATGAATTGAAACAACGGTTGGATTTCAAGACTCTACTTGGGATCGCATTTACCTTAAAAAATATAGAGAAGATGAACTTGGCTCGGATTCTGTTTATTTTTTTATTTAACAGCACTTGAGGCATGCACAGAGCTCTCTCTAATTTTTGTCTTCCCTACAATATTCAAAAACAATTTCTTTAAACCTCTTGTGCCATCCTTCTGTGACTCACCAGAGAACACCAGGGGTTTTTCTGGTACACCCCATTTCTTTCTTTCTCTAACGACATCAATGGCCTCTCTGTCCTCCTTACTCGAACAGTGATCGGCCGACTCTGATCCACTAGAAGTCAAAGAAGTACCACTAGGTACCAAGAATTCATTCAGTGATTCCTGGCTTGAGCTCGAGTTACCGCTTACAAAGCTGTAGTCTGTATCCCTTTGTTCACTATCTATGCTGTTTCTCTGCTTTGCTATAGCTGCACCAGAACCGGGTCCGATGCCACTTCCTTTCTTGAGAAATGACTTTGAAATGTGGTTCTTTCTCAGGTTAGAACTATCGGGATAAGAATTCTTGTCCAATTCTAAGCCCTTAAACTCAGCGGGACCCGCTAGGGTGTTTCGCCGGTGATGCGACTGTACTGGCTTGCTTTTCTTTTCTTCTCCGGTAATGGTTCTGCTTCGAGATAAGCTCCTTGTAGAAGACGTAGAGCTTGATAAGTTAAGGCGATCATTCGAGGTTGGTGCTCTATTTTCCTTTGTTGTAAGAGGCATAGAGAAAGTAGTGACATCCAAAGTACTTTTCTTCATGCTACTGTTTCTCAGAGCAGCGGTTTTGTTCTTTTTCTCGCCTTGAATTGATTTTGTCATCTAGTTACAGAGATAAAATTCAATTTTAGCAAAAATTAAGGTTCTCTACCTATACCTCAGTCCAAAAGCATGTATCAGATGGTCCATCCCCAATTTCTACTGGTGCATGTATACTGGTAGCATCCATGGTGGATCAGGATGTTCAGTGATTGATTAATATTTAATTCTGGTAAATAATTTTGTTACTAACAGTACTTTAGTCAGTATTAACTAGTGATTTAATTAACTAGCTGGTACCTTGCAAACATGATTAAAAATTCTAGTAAGCCTTGAGGTCTGGACTCCCTAGAGATCGATCGGTACCAAGTTGATCAGGTACGGTGCCATTTGCTTATCCTTTTAACTCTTGGAAATAGAAGTTATAATTATAAAACACGAGAAACACTAATAATCTGACTGTTTTTTCTTTGTCTCCTCCTATTATCATGCTGCCTAGCTAATATTTGGTTTCAACTCATGACCTGATAACAATTAGAAAAGAATCAAAAGATATTGATGTAAACCAACCTTTTGCCTGTTATGTGTATCTGATTGAGCATCCGAAAGCCGCGATATCTCCTGATGAGAGCTTGGGGCTCTTGCTCTATCAAAGCGGTCCCACAGGGCCCGCATCTCTGCTTCCTTCTGTTCCATCCGGAGAAACCACTCCTCTCTCAGCTTGGTTTCTCTCTTCTCACTGTATCTATCATACAGCCTTCCTCTGTGAAGAACCTCCCCCATCTCTGCACAACTAATCTCCATGGCCTTCTCCTGTTGAGTTGAGAATTCAAGTATGGGACTTATGTAATTGGGGAAAGGGTTTATAGGTGTGAAATTATATGAAAGAAATGAGGATGCTCTCCGCGCCTACCACAAGACATTAATATGGTTTAGAATTAGAAGTATGGAATTTTGCATATGTACCGTCATGTTTTTTTTTTTTTCACAAAATGGAGCTTCTCTTATGAATCTTAAAGAATCGTTGTCATTTGATCATGCGTTTTAGGCGATCTCCTGAGCAATAAATTTAGTGCAGTTTTTTTTTTCCCCATTTATAATAAAGTAAACTGACAAAAAAAATTAATAATTAAAGAAAAGTTGTTACATTTCTAAAGTTTAATTAAATTTTAACTATAGGTTGTACATAAAAAGGCTCAAGTGCCTGCTAATTAACCTTCTATTTTTATTAGGTGTTTCATGCTTATTGGGACGGTAACACTTAAAAAAAATCTTACTTATAATTGAACGGCAGCAGTATGTATCGTTTCATCTAATATTTTTTTTTTTATATTTTATAACCAACAACTAATGGTAAGTTTTGTTTCATATAATATATATTCTAATATTTGATACAATTTTATTTAATCTAGTTTTTTATTATTTTAATTTTTTTTACTAATTTTCTGCCTCGTATACTTTTTCATTATTTTTTTTGTCGCAGAATAGAATAAACTTATGAGATAAATTAAAAGCTGTAGGAAAATTGCATGTTTACCGTACACCTTAATTGAGGTGATATTTGAGACTTCAAAAGTGAAAAAAAAATTAAATTATGATCTTTCAATTTATCATGAATATAATAAAAGCGAATGAATAATAATTGGCTGAGAGTTTGAGATATGCTCTTGCAGCATATTGTAAGCAAAGATGTGTTGTTGGTAACATAGTAACAAATGAATTATTCGGGTTTAGTTCGGTGAGGTTAAAAATTTGTGATTCGGAAATAATTTGAGTATAATTCGCAAATGATTCAGAACTATAATAATCATATATCTCAGTTCTACAAGAGAGCAAAAAAAAATCTGGAAAAAATTCGTCAATAATTAGTAAAATTTAGGAAAAATTCGTAAAATTTGCGAATTATTCGAGTTTAATTTGGTCAAAATTTGCTCAACCGAATAATTCGATGTTTAGTTCGACAGCATCAAAAAACCGAATTATTCAGATTTATTTCACGAATCTTGTAAGTTGTAACTATGGTTGGTACGTCTCTACAATATATATACTTTGTAGGAGTTAGAATAGATAATAAATAACATGATATATTAAATAAAGACTTCGAAAATGGCGGGCAGGTATGTTCGCCTTTGAGAAAGCGCAGCTAAACTTGGACCTTCTTTTACGTCTGTGTGTATGTTGCCTTGAAAACTTTTTATTTTTTTAAATTTTTTTGAAAAGATATGGTTATTATGTTATGCTGTTGAATCTAACTTTGACTTTTTCTCCATGTATTCCGGGACTTGTTTTATGGTCTGGCGACTCTGGTGATCTGGTCGCAAAATCTCAGCTGCAACGTGTCGTTCATTGATTTCTTATTGACTTATTTTTCCTTTGTTGTCGCTGCAAACATGATCCAGACTTTTCTGTGGCGATTGTTGTGCAGCAACTGGTGGTCATGAGTCGTACTTTATGCAGGTAGCCAATTTGTTGTTCACGTCACATGAAGTACGAATTTTCTCACATTTTAAATTTGAAATTCAGACCGTTCAATTAGAATTCAGATTAATTCAATCTAACTTAAAAGGTTAGTCTATTAAAAGTTTAAATATTTGTGCCGATTAATTCAGATAAATTCAGACCGTTAAATTAGAATTCAGATTAATTCAGTCCAACTTAAAAATTTTAATATTTGTGCCGATATATCAATGCGGATCAAATAGTTCAAATTCTTTTCTACAGTAACTCAAATTTAAATTACTGCAAACAATACAAATTCCCCACGGACTAAAGAGAGGTCTAATATGTTTCTTTCGAACACTTTCGAATTCAAGTATGAAATATCGATGTAACTATGAACTATTTAAACAGAATAGCATTATAAAGATGTTTGAGTGTTCCGAAGCTCTTTAATAAAAAACCCTGTCAATTATTAAATTTGTAATGGTAAAAAAGAATGTATTTTTCAGTTTATTACAAAAATATTTTATATTTACTTTTATATGACGTCTTTTATATGAAATTGACAATTTAGGTTATAGATAAAAGCTCACCTAAAACCAACAATAAATTTTAGATATGAGTTTCTTTTGGCAATGCTGGCACATCAAACTATATGACTTTTATGTAATTCAGAAGTGACTTTTTATAAATGTATTCATTAAAGCGTAATTGTAACATATACCATTTGATTAAACAAAATTGTTTAAATCAGGAAGTTGTAGATATATCATTTATTTCATAAAGATGGAATCAAACCTCTCAACTTTAAATATCCACAAAAAATCTTTCAGACGAATTTGGAACCAGTAAATTTTTTTTTTTTTTTAAAAGAGACATATATGCCCATTTGCATTAGCAAAATGATAGTTATAATTACACATTCATCATCATCAAAAAGCATCCCAACTATTCAAAAATGTAGACTAGATAAACGACCTCAGCATAATGCATCATTTGGTCAGATAACCTCTATAACTTGGAACCAGTAAATTAAGTTTAAACTTTTTAATGGTAGACTATTAATAGATTGATGATGGATAATCATTCAAATTTCAAAAATTGTCAACAAATTTATGAATTTACTTTTCAGTTGGACAAGGTTATCCAACTATAAATAAAACGGTTAATAAATGTACCGATTTTTTTTTATATATATCCAAAAAATAAATAGAATTTAAAAAAATAACCAACTAGCTATTGAAATTGCAAAACTACCCAGACCGGTTAACCAGTAACCGGACTCAAATCAAATTTCCGGTTAACCATTTCCCGGACCCGTTGAAATAGTCCGGTTAACCATTAACCGGAAATTTGATTTGAGTCCGGTAATTGGTTAACCGGATTTGTGCATTTTGTTTTTTTTGTATTAAAATATTAGAAATGTTGAATATATTTCTTTGAAAATAGATGGAATACAATATAATTTGATTTATTAGAAAGACGGCAACAAATAACTCGGATCAATATTTTTCAGGCTAGATTTTTCGCGGCTGTAAGAAAAATTAATATATTTTTTATGTGCTATTGGAAAAAAATAAAAATACTTAGATTCTGAGTTATTGATCTCGGTTCAAAAGTCACTTTTAGGTAATCCAGAAAATATTGTGATCCATCTAGTACATTTAATTAATAAAAAGCTGTATCTATTTTGAGAATTCTTTTTGAAAAACAATCATTAAATAAATTAAAGTTTTTATTTTTTTCAAAAATAGATACAACTTTTTATTAATTAAATGTAATAGATGGATCACAATATTTTCTGGATTACCTAGAAGTGACTTTTGAACCGGGATCAATAACTCATTATCTAAGCATTTTTATTTTTTTCCAGTAGCACATAAAAAATATATTAATTTTTCTTACAGCAGCGAAAAATCCGGCCTGAAAAATATTAATCCGGGTTATTTGTTGCAGTCTTTCTAATAAATCAAATTATATTGTATTCCATCTATTTTCAAAGAAATATATTCAACATTTCTAATATTTTAATACAAAAAAACATTTCTATTTTCAAAAAAAAAGAAGCAAAATGCACAAATCCGGTTAACCAATAACCGGACTCAAATCAAATTTCCGGTTAATGGTTAACCAGACTATTTCAACGGGTCCGGGAAATGGTTAACTGGAAATTTGATTTGAGTCCGGTTACTGGTTAACCGGTTTTGGTAGTTTTGCAATTTCAATAGCTAGTTGGTTATTTTTTAAAATTTTATTTATTTTTTGGATATATATAAAAAAATCGGTAAATGTAGCTACGTATGAAGTTATACTTCTGAAATTATTTTGCAATGTTCACTTTTCAAGTTTTCAGTGCCCTAGATAATAAATGTTTCGTTGACAAATAAATGACCAAGACTGTGACATTATGGTCCAAAAAGATTATAAAAACAAAACAAAACGTCATTAAGAAGACGACAAAAAAAAAATACCAAAAGAGGACTTGTTAGTTTAGAGACACCAAAAAAAAAAAAAAAAAAAATTCAAACAAGGGTTGTTGTAACGGACGACAAAAAAAACTACCCAAAGAAGTGTTGTTACTTAAACAAGATGAAAAAAAATTACCAAAGAAAAGTTATTAGTTTAAGAGGAGAGTTTAAATGCCTTCATTTTTTGTGTCTCCATCATATTTCTATTTTTAAAAACTTTAATAACTCAAAATTTAAAACTTAAAAGTCAAAATAAAACCGTTAGATGTGATCTATGTTATTTTCTCCATGTGCACAACAAACTAAAAATAAAAGTTGGCTCTTTGTACAAGTATCGTAAAATTGTGACGTCCTATCTGTTTACTGTTGCCTATATACATGGAGTAAGGCTACGGTGCTATGGGTTGCATAGAGGGCTACGGTGCTACGGCTCAATATTTGAGTTTTTAAAATTCTAACGGTTGATCCGAATCGTTCATTTTGTTCTTCATATTAATGTGTTTGAAGATCAAATTTTACATTTTTTGAAAAATTTTTACTACTTTTTTAGATAGGTAGAAAATCAAATATCTGAATAGTGCAGAATTTTTAGATCAAGTGATTTTCTATCTAAAAAAATAGTAAAAATTTTTCAAAAAAAATGTAAAATTTGGTCTCCAAACACATATTAATATGGAGAACAAGATGAACGATTTGGATCGACTGTTAGGATTTTAAAAACTTGAATATTGAGCCGTAGCACTGTAGCCCTCTATGCAACTCATAGCACCGTAGCCTTACTCATATACATGCTCCCAGCCCTTTTATTTTGTTTGGAGGAAAACACCAAGTTATTTAGGCTAAGATCTGCATTGATCTTAGAGCTAAAAAAAAATAACATTTGTGTGCCTTCGGATTCAATCCAAAAAAAAGCTTCTTTCTGGTGACTAAATAACCGTACTATCTTTCCGGTTATTTAGTCATCGGACTAATTTTCTGAATCCGATGACTAAATAATTGGAAAAATAGACTTTGTTCGGTTATTTAGTCACCGAAAGAGGCAGATTTTGAAATTCCACGAAAACGTGGGTAAATTGTGTAATTTTATAATATTGTTGGGCATTAATAAAAATTTCGGAAAAAAAATGTAGTCAGCGTATATATTTTTAATCATTCAGGGAACACATGAAATTTCTTTTGCGGCTGCTTCTAATTTTAAAATTGGAAAATTTTAAGATGTAAATGGTTATAATTTGATATGGATATTCATGAGATGATATACAACAAAATATTATGTATGTCAGTATTTCATATTTTTTATATATATATATATATATATATATATATATATTTAGTAAAGATTGAAAATCAAGACATCCAACTATTTAATATATAAAAACTTTTTATTAGAATTTCAAACCTACAATCTCTAATTTTGTGTTTGAAAAAATAATTCAGTAGCGCAGCCAACACACACATATATATTTTTGTATTATACACTGAACATTCTTAGTATGAAATGCATCATATATTCGAAATTAATCTTGAAAGTTTTGTTATGCATATAAAATATATTGATGTGTCTTTGGTTATAATATCGATGATAAAATTTGTTGGATTCGTAATTGAGATATCTAATTACATCTCTATACTGGTAGCTCCTACAATATTTTTCAAAAAAAAAAAAAGATCTCTAATTATAAAATGTGCAATCACAATATAATTAAAATTATGATGTCAAAGCATCATGAACTTTCAAATCTATTTAATTATGAACTGGTCTTTTATCGTATGGTAGTCAAAGCTTAATAAATCAGATAACACATAAATCATAATAGATATATTCAGACAATGGCGACATTTTTTTTATTTAATAAGTCACACATAATTATTTTTGTTACACCATAAGCTATAAAATTAATGAAACAAAGAGACTTGATAAACACAGAAACTAGATACAAAACGAAAAGCTACAAGTATATTATGCAATATAATTTATTATTATTTAATCAATATCATATAAGCATAATATTTAATGAGGAAATAAACAAAATTAACGAATTTTCAGATTCCAACATATACAAATTTTGTCCAATTTTTTTTCTCAATTGGTTGTACCTTTGACCGCTAACAGTCACGTGTCAACCGGTGATACCCCGTAACCTCAAAAGGTTCGGATCCTGATCGGACGGTCCAGATCTAAACTAATTTTTTTGAGTTATTTAAGGATCCGAACGTAGCCCCAAATAATTCCGGAAATAAATCTGCTGCGATTCCAAAGAATTTTATAGTCCTGCGATTTCAGATCCCATCATTCATTTTTTAAATGTACGAATCTCAATAACAGTTATTTTCTCTGCACGAATCTCAAAGCAAATAAAAGCATGGATGTGGAAGACCCTGCGATTCTGTAGAATCGCAGCACATTTATTTCCAAGAATTCTTGTCGTAGATTGTACCGTTGCTCTAGTTCGGAAAGCATAAAAGACCGGGCGAATTCAACCGGTTGAAGGTGAAACCGCGTAACTCGGATCAATTGCCTATCCATGGAATATTCTTCCGCGCTTAAAACTACATCAATCTTCGAATTCAGATCCATTAGAGTAACCCAATCTTTGGATTTTAAATCGGGACCGTCCGATTCGAATCCGAAATAATCTATCCGAAGTGGAGCGCACATATTCACGTGAATTCGAATCCCGAAGCAATCTCAATCAACGAATTTGAATCGAACGGTCTCAATTCAAAACTCAAAGATTGGGTTACTTTG
Organism: Carex rostrata; assembly: GCF_964058835.1. Lineage (NCBI taxonomy): Eukaryota > Viridiplantae > Streptophyta > Magnoliopsida > Poales > Cyperaceae > Carex > Carex rostrata. Next base: position 8,419,187 of record NC_135925.1, read on the forward strand.
GGGATCCGGACCCTCAATTTTCTCGGTGAGGAGAATCGCTTCATTTTCTCCGGTTTTAGCCAACCATGGAGATAATTGGCCTTCCGATTAGCAGCGAAACTTGAATATACTAGATTTAAGCGTGAGTATTATTTAGTAAGCTACAGATTTAAAGTTTCAGCAATATAATGCGACTTTACTATTTGCTTCTAGAGAACAATAATTTACTATATATAGATAAAGGAACTCGAGCAACTATAATTGAAGACATAAATTAACTTCGTAGCTCTTTATTCGATGATTATTAATTTTTGTCTACAAAATCAACAAGGATATACTGCTTTTTTTTTTTTTTTTTGAAAAAGTCGAGCAAGAAAATACAATAGTTTATCAGTAGATTGAGTCTATGGTACTATGCATATCACGATTTGGTCCATAATATATATCAATATTTTCATTTTCAATATTCTAATAGTCGATTCGAAGTTTCGAATTGTTCAAAATAATTTTCATATGAATATGTACTTGCAGATCAAATTTATATTTTTAACTTTTTTTAATATTTTTTAAAATAGATAGAAAATCACTTTTTTTAGATGATCCAGAATTTTCAAATAAAAGTTATTTTCTATCTATCTTAAAAAATAGTAAAACAACTCTAAATAATATTCTGCAACTATATATTTATATGGAGATCATATTGAATCCATCACTAGAATTTTGAAAACAGAAATTTTAATCTGTATCATGGATCAACCCGTGATATGCTGCATATGCATAGTACCATAGATTCACTCTTATCAGTATTAGAAGTATTGGAGGATCCAGTCTATACAAATGGAGAGCAACAAATATCATGAGAAAAAAAATGTTCGTTTCTCTACTCATGACTCGTCTTAATGTCTCCCTCTCTTCATTTCTATTTTCCCTTCCCCGCTCACAATAATCAAAACAAACTAAAACAAAAGAAAGGAAAAAAAAAAGAGAAAAAGAAAACCTACTTGATCATAGCTTCGTTTCGTTTGTAACAGATCGGATCAATGGGGACGGGGGAAGAGAAGCGAACGCTTTTCTTGGTGAACCTGGCGTCGATCATGGAGAAGGCCGATGAGGCGCTGCTCCCGGCTGTGTACAAGGAGGTCGGAGCGGCGTTACATACCAGTCCGATCGGGCTGGGCTCCTTGACCCTCTTCAGATCCTTCGTTCAAGCCTCGTGCTATCCCTTAGCGGCGTACATGGCTGTGAGGTACAATCGGACTCATGTCATAGCTCTTGGTGCTTTTCTTTGGGCCGCTGCTACTTTTTTAGTCGCTGTGTCAGACACATTTAGCCAGGTAGAATAATTGTGAACTGGTTTATAGGTTTAAGCCTGTATTTGTGGGGATGAATTTCAAAGGTTTTTGTTTACTATCTTGTGTTGTTCCCCAGTAAGATTTCGAGAAAAAAAATAAAAGCTTTGTTGTGGCTGTACTTGCAATTGTCAATACCTATGTTCCAAAGGAATTCGTTTGTTTAGTATTTATGCCTTAGGTGAGGATTTTAGTTCTAGAAGACATAAGTTTAATTTATCTAGTGATACAATTTACTGTTAATCAGTTCGACAGACATCTGTTCTATACTTGAAAATTAGTTGCCTAAAAGAATTCTTTGTTTCCTTGTCAATACATACTTTAGAAATACACCCTGCTATGCAAATAAAGTTGTCATAATATCTTATTGTCCAGTTATAAGACTGTACCATAGGTTTCTAATCATTTTCTTAGGTAGCTGTTGCGAGAGCTCTGAATGGTGTTGGCCTTGCCCTTGTGACCCCAGCTATCCAATCACTTGTTGCTGACTCAACTGATGACAGCACCCGTGGGACCGCATTTGGTTGGTTACAATTTACTAGCAACTTAGGCTCACTATTTGGTGGTTTCTTTGCCTTACTACTTTCCTCCACTACCTTCATGGGGATCGATGGATGGCGTATTGCCTTCCATTTTGTCGCCATTGTAAGTGTACTTGTCGGGATCCTTGTGCGTCTCTTTGCTAAAGACCCACATTTTTTGACGATTGAGGGTTCTACACCTGATCTCCTTTCCCGAAAGAGTGCATGGATGGAAATCAAGGAGTTGGTATTGGAAGCCAAGGCGGTAGTGAAGATACCATCATTTCAGATTATTGTGGCACAAGGTGTCACTGGCTCGTTTCCTTGGTCAGCACTGGCATTTGCCCCTATGTGGCTGGAGCTAACAGGGTTTTCTCACCAGAAGACTGCAATTCTGATGATTATATTTGCTATTGCAAGCTCAGTTGGCAGTTTATTGGGTGGGAAAATGGGGGATTATCTCTCGATCAAATACCCGAATTCAGGAAGGATAATTCTGGCACAAATAAGCTCAGGTTCTGCTGTTCCTCTTGCGGCTTTGCTCTTGCTGGCTTTGCCAGATGACTCAAATACAGGGTTTAGCCATGGATTTGTCATGCTTATTATGGGCCTTTGTATTTCCTGGAATGCACCAGCAACTAACAAGTAAGTTTTTTCATTCTGATACCCTTTCAATAGGAAGTACTATTTTTTATAGTAATTTTGTGTCATTTTCCATGCATATGAATCTTGAATTTTTTTTTCCTTCATCCTTGGGTTTTCTTATGTAATGACTGGATACCTAATAACACTTTAATTCATTTAATTTTTTTTCTTTACCAATTTGATTTTAATATGGGCTAACTGAATGTTTTTCAACTTGTGCAATTTTGGCCAAATCGCATGGTGTGACTGTGAATATCCAAAATTGGTACCCTCCAAGCTGAGAGGCAGAATTTACATTTACTGATGATGTGATATATTTGTTTTTCAACTGTAGTCCTATATTTGCTGAGATTGTACCTGAGAAATCAAGAACCAGCATCTATGCACTGGACAGGTCCTTTGAGTCAGTGCTTGCCTCTTTTGCAGCACCTGTTGTTGGTTATCTCGCTGAGCATATCTATGGCTACAAGCCGATCAATGATGGGATGACTGAGAACACTATTACAGATAGAGATAATTCCGTCTCCTTGGCAAAAGCTTTGTACACAGCCATTTCAATCCCGATGGTTCTCTGCTGTGTTATTTACTCCTTTCTGTACAAAACATACCCTAGGGACCGGGAGAGGGCAAAGATGGATAGTGTGATTGCATCTGAATTGGAACATATTGAGTTGGCAGGTCAAGAGGAGAGGGATTTGTACAGCAAGCACGGGAGTGTGATTGATATAGAGTATGGAGATGATGAGTTTTTTGATGAATGGGAAGATGAAAAGATTTTTGTTCCTCCACAAGTCGAACCAAGTAAGCGGAGATAGTTTACATTTGTATGTATATATTCTTTTGTAGGTTTAATATTTTTGTATTCTGATTTTTTTTTGGGTTTGAGAGTGGTAGATGAAAAGGAAAACAGCTATACTTGTAGGTTTGCAGCTTACCATTTTGTAACACTACACAATGAGAATGTAAATGATTTTTAGCAACCTGGGGTTCTTTATTAACTATCTATGCTTATTCAGCAATTCGACTGCAAGCCTGCAATTGAGAACTTGACCTATGTTTTCATGCAAAACTGTTGAAGTTAGTATGGGTATGAACTAGGGGTGGCAACGAACCGAACCGAACCGAACTTACTTTAGGTTTGAGTTTGGTTTGAATTAATTTCGAACCGAACCTGGTTTGATTCGTTTTGAACCGAACCCATTTCGAATCGAATTAATTGCAAACTACACATTTTTCGAATCGAACCCGAATCGAATCATGAACTAAATTATTTTTTAGCAGCCCTAGTTTGTACATTAATTTTTTCTCGCGGGACAAAAGTCACATGACTTCCTTTTACCGGTATGAACTATGAAATAAGTGTTTTTAAGTTGAAAAATTATTCATGAAAAAATACATCAGAGACGGCTTTTCTGGTATGAACTATGAGAGACGACCGAAGAGAGAGGAGAGACAGTCATCTAGGCCGGAGAGACAGCCAGTCGCCGAGAGTGTCGGCTAGATTTTAGAGCTAGAGGGAGAGTGAGTTAGGAAGAGGTGAAGAGAGAACTAGGTTATTGAGATTTAAGAGCGAGGGAGTGTCCGCTAAGTTAAATTATGACTCTCTATCTTGGATTTTAATTTCATCAGGTAAATGGATGGCCGGTGATTTTATGAGATTCGAACCACAAAAAAATCACGAACTTATTTCGATCGAACCAGACTAGGTTTGAGTTTGGTTTGAATTAATTCCGAACCGAACCTGGTTTGGTTCGTTTCAATTCAAACCCATTTCGAATCGAATTAAACTCGAATCAAACCCGAATCAAACCCGAATCGAATCACGAACCTCGAATTTTTTTGCCAGCCCTAGTATGAACTATGAAATTGTCAAGGAGTTATTGAGCGTAACTTAAAAAATATGGGTTTGTTTCAAATAATAAATTTAAGGCATTAATCTTGATCTACCTAAAATGTCATTGGTTTTAAATAATAAAGTTAAGGAGTTGTAACTTGTAAGTGCCTGTCTCGTCAAAGGGACAAGATCACTGATTTCAGTTCGTAGTAATTTCACTCAAACTTTTGTGCGGTGTGCTGATCTAAGACTTCGCAGTGACATTTTTTTAAGCAAGAAAGATAGCGCTTAATGAGAATTACAAGACCCCTTTATGAAAAATAAGCACTTCTAATGGATTGCACAGAGGGCACTTGAGAAAATGAAGTTATGTGCTACCTTTAGATTTTCCATTGGCATTTTATTTAGCAATAAAGAGAACTTATGAGATCACAATGAGTAAAGCTGCTTGACTTGCAGGACCACTTCCATTATTTTGGGTTTCTATGGTTTGCCAATTGAATCTGGTCAAGTTTTCCTGATGTGATGGCGTGATGAGGTGGTCTTTCTTTGACTTTTTATACTTCGTCAAATTTTACATCGGCAGAATTGACCAGGTATTTAGATATTTTCATTGCCATTGGTATACTGACTTCTAGAAGAGTAGAAGGTTTCCATATTCCACGATCATGTTTAACTTGTTAGCGCGGCTTCTCTTTCATCCAAAAATTCAATCGGGACGATTTCGGACGGAATTAAAAGCGGTCCGATGAGTATTGGATTTCGATCTGATCCAATGTCATAGCCGTCCGTTCTGCATTAAAATTGACACGGCATGACACGATATATAGTCATATGAGTTATACATGATAAAGACCGTTAAATCTTGATTTAATGTGATTTTTTAATAAACTAACTTAAACTATAAAAATAGTTAAACATAATCAGTTTTATTTGAATACAACACGTCACTAGTGGAGAACATACAATTAGTGTCGCCTTAAAAAACCGACACTAATACTTTAGTATCGGTCATTTACAAAAAACCAACACTAATAATATTAGTGTCGGCTATTTAGATGTAGGCGACACTAATAACTGAGAATTAGTGTCGGTTGTTTATAAATAACCGACACTAATGTATTAGTGTCGGCTATTTATAAACAACCGACACTAATACTTAACAATTAGTGTCGGCTATTTATAAACAGCCGACACTAATGTATTAGTGTCGCCTTTTTATAAACAGCCGACACTAATTCTCAGTTATTAGTGTCGCCTATTTATAAACAGCCGACACTAAAGCTAACAAAATTTCATTTTAAGTCCCGCGCACCTCTTTCAAACGCACGCTTAGGGTTTAAACATTCACTTCGCTTCACGCTTCTCTCCGATCTGATCTTCTCAGCTGCTTCTTCTGCGCATGCTTCACGAAAAGGGGCGTAACTTTTGATCCGTCCGTCGGATCGGGCTGAAATTTTGACAGGAACTCCACAGCCCAAAACCGGATGCAAAACCAATCTATGATTTGTTTCGCATTTTGCGGGCTCAGATTCGCGATCCGAGTCTTCCTTCATGGACTTTTGGTATAGTCTTTATAATTTTAGAGTTTTTAGGTTCTTTTATGTATCTTTTATGTATTTCCTGTTTTAGGGTTTGTATAATATTTTATTTAGGGCCTTTTATGTATTTTCTGTTTTAGGGTTTGTATGATAACAATAAATGAGCAATTTGGATGATATTTTATTTAGTGAGTGTTATTTGTAAATTATGATGAATTATTTGATATCTTTATTTTATATATAGTTCAGCAAAAATATATGAGCATTCCAGAACAAAAATTTTCATTTTTAGAATTTTCTATGATTTATAGTGAATTTTTGAAATTTATTTTTTTTAAAAAAAAAAACATTAGTGTCGGCTATTTATTAAATGGTCGACACTAATACTTATTAGTGTCGGCTTTTTAATAAATGGCCGACACTAATACTTATTAGTGTCGGCTTTTTAATAAATAGCCGACACTAAAAGTTAGTATTAGTGTCGGCCATTTAATAAATAGCCGACACTAATGCCTTACTTTTAGTGTCGGCTATTTACAAAGTATTAGTATCAGCCCGATTAGTGTCGCCTAATGTCCGATACTAATACTCATAAACAGCCGACACTAATTCCAAGTTCTCCACTAGTGCGTGTTGTCACGAAGTATCTTGGTTACGTCATGATTAATGTATTGTGACTGTTCATTACAATTTCATTAAGATACGGTACAAAATACAAAATTCTAACTTAATCATTACACATCACAACACATAAAAATCTGATTTGATCACAACACAACACAACACAACACGTAGTTACATCTTTGCTTCCCATTCAATGCGAGGTTAATTGATGTAATTCGTCTGATTAAGTTTGATTCGGTTGAAAATAAATCTGGACCATAAAATTATGAGTTCCACCGTAGGTACTACAAAGGATACGGAACCATGTTTTTGTCCATGCATGATAACCAATTTACTGACTTGTAAAAAAAAGTTCAAGACTTATAATTAGAGTAAAACAAGGTTGTTTCTAAGTTCACTAATAAGTTCTTTTGTGAATTCAACTCTAAAATCTATCGAATTGGCTTCAAACGATAAATTCAAATTGTTGAAATCCTTCTATCTTATGTACGATGTATCTACAATTCTACATGCAAAAATTTTAAACTTTCGAATTAAATTAGTGTAAAGTTAAGCGGTCAAAATTAGAAGGTTTATAAATTAATTTTAGTGCATTTATTTTTTGTATGTTCTTTTATCACTTGATTCTATATAAAATTAATTTTAAAATTTAAAATTTTATAAGTAGATGCATCACTCGTAAAGTAGAATGATTTCAATGATTTGAATACGTCGTTTGAAACCAATATGATAGATTTTAGAATCGAGTTCACAAAGGAACTTGATATACTTAGGAACACCCTAGTTTTACTCTTATAATTAATTTATATCACAATTAGTAAATCAGTCTCCTCTTCCAAAAACGCTCTTTAGGTTAGCACTAAATGAGCTAATCATTGACAAAAGAAAATTAATAGTATGTAATGCAAAAATGAACAAATATGTTGATCTTAGGCCCTTGGCCAGATCAGTTAATACTTAATAAGGCAAATAATAAGTCGGTTTAATAAAAATCTTGGTGGCGGTAATGTTATATTAAACAATTCACAGTTAGAACTCACTAAAGTTCAAATCTTATTATTATTTTTTTCTGATTGAAACTCGTAGGAGTCCAAATCTTAAGGGCATGTTCGGACGAATCACTGTTCACGTGGGAAAAAACTGAATTGTTTTCTTTTCACGGAAACAGTGTTTTTCAGTTCAATTGTCGTGTCCAAGCCCATTCCCATTTGTCAGCCGAACAGACCCTAATTGATTGTGGTTGTGGATTCAGATTACAACGAATGGCCACACAATTTATAAATTCGTATCATTTACGTTAATGTAAAACTTAAATTTGAAATCCGAATCCGAATAATTTTGGAACTAATTTAAAAATTTATGAGACTGCTTTAAAATTCATATCAAATTATAATGAAATATTATTGTTCAAAAATCAAATTTTAATTGAGTGGACGGTCGCTTTGAGATATGATATTTATTTATGTCACTACCAAGATTTTCAAAAAAAGAAAAGAAAAAGAAAAGAGAGAGATATTTGTAATTTATGAAAACAACCTCGCAACAATCCAACTAACAAAGTCCCGAGAATGTTAAAAGCTCTAACGCACCACGAAGCAATTATTTTATTATCAAAATTTGATTGGATTCCCTCGTCAATTTTTTAGTCAACAAATTAAAACATATTGATGGCACCTGAGAAACTTACGCTGGTTTACGCGTCCCTCTACTTCGCAGTCGCAAACAAGTCGAGATCTCCTCCTGTAGCCCCGCTACGGATCCTCAAATTCCGTCAAGTAGTGAACTTTGAAGGGCACTTCCTCACCACTCTTCCTTGTACAAAAATATACTTTCCCGCTGAAGCGTCGCTGGATCTAGAAACCTCTCTTTCTCAGTCTCTCAATCTGACCAAAAAAATGGGCTTATGGGAAGAGAGGAGAACGCTGGTGTTAGTCAATCTTGCCTCAATCATGGAGAGAGCAGATGAGGCTTTGCTTCCGGCAGTATACAAGGAGGTCGGTGCAGCGATTCATGCCACGCCAACCGGTCTCGGGTCATTGACTCTTTTCAGATCAATTGTACAGGCGGCGTGCTACCCTCTCGCAGCCTACATGGCTACCCGGCACAACCGGGCCCATGTGATCGCTCTTGGTGCGTTTTTGTGGGCTGCTGCGACCTTCCTTGTCGGCATTTCTAGCACCTTTCTACAGGTAGTTAATTTAGACAGGGTTTTTATGAGTTTTTTTTTTTTTTGGTTTTTGGTTGGAAAGTAACTTTTTTGAGTCCGGGGTCATCCAAAATAGCTCAAATTTTGAGTTAGATCCGGAACGTCCGATCAGAGTTCGGACCATTTAGGTACGACGAAGAATGCATGGTTTCTTTAATATTCGTGTTAAAACAGATCGAACGGTCTGGTTCTAAACTCAAAATTGAGTTAACTGAGGTGATATGAATTCATCTTTTTGGGGCTTTTTGGTTGGGGAAATTCACTCAAAAATCTTGCAAGAGGGGTGGGGTGGGTGGGACATAATACTCTGACTATTCAATTTTCTCTAATTCTTCTTTTGACTAATTATTCCAAGTCTTCTATTTTGTCTCTCTGTTATTGACTATTTGACTAATTTAAAATCTTGGAATTTTTATCTTCAATAGATCAGCTAAATTTAAAAATGAAAAATATTCTATTTAGTTTAACATCCGTTGTGTAAAAGTATCAAGTATTGTTGAAGGTTAACACTCCATTGTTTCAATTATTAAAAAATACAGTGTTTTATCAAATAAAATTTTGTTATTGTTGAAGGTTAAAATTTCATTGTTTCAATTATTAAAAAAATATATTGTTTTATCAAATAAAATTTGGAACTATGTATACAGAGAAATCTGTTTTAGTGAGGAAATCAGTACGCACCATTTGCAAAACGGCAAACCTTTTTTATATTTTGTAATTTATTTGATTGTCCTGAAAGTTGCAGGTGATAGTTGATTAAAAGATGGGTAAATAGTACTTACTATAACTGGATTTTTATAGTTCAATCTAAATGGCAGGTAGCAATTTCAAGAGGTCTGAATGGCATCGGGCTAGCCTTAGTCATACCAGCTATCCAATCCTTGGTTGCTGATTCCACTGATGACGAAACACGCGGTTCGGCATTTGGTTGGTTACAATTCACTGGATTTTTTGGCTCCATATTCGGAGGATTTTTCTCAATTTACCTAGCTTCTACCACAATAATGGGTATAGCTGGCTGGAGAATTGCTTTCCATCTAGTTGCACTTATAAGCATGGTAGTTGGGTTTCTCGTTTGGCACTTTGCGGTGGATCCACATTTTGCAAGTGGTACCATCTTGACCAACAAGGGAGGTACACACCGGTCAGCATTGGAAGAGGCTAAGGATCTAATAAAAGAAGCCAAAGCTGTCATGCAAGTGCCCTCATTTCAAATTCTCATCACACAGGGTGTCACTGGTTCTTTCCCGTGGGCTTCTCTCTCCTTTGTGCCAATGTGGTTTGAGCTTATTGGATTCTCGCACGCGTACACAGGATTTCTGATGACACTTTTTTCTGTTGCCACTTCAATTGGGGGTCTGTTTGGGGGTAAGATGGGAGATTTTCTTGCTCGGCATTTTCCTAATGGAGGAAGGATAATTTTGTCACAGATCAGCTCTGGTTCAGCAATTCCACTTGCAGCAATTTTGCTACTGGCTTTACCGTATGACCCATCAACTGGGTTTTCACATGCTCTTGCGATATTCATCATGGGCTTGCTCATCTCTTGGAATGGCGCTGCTACAAACAAGTAAGTCAACTAAATTTTTGCTAATTATGTCCTCAGGTTAGTATATTTACAATTTAACAATGCTTTATTGGAATTATGCTTGCTACCTTAGCAGAGCATGACAAAGTTCTGGTTTTATCTAGTTTGAAAGGAAGATTTCATTTTATTTCCTTGAGTGCAATAAATATGTTTATCCTTGTGTACCTGCCAAATTCTTATTATAAATATATCCAAAGTTTATGAATCCAACAAACTAATTTTTTGCTCATTACCATCCGGCACCAACAAACTAATCAACACCATAGAAAGTCAATACTACCAATATAAAAAACTTCATAATCTTTTCAGACAGCTACAATTATTGACTCACCAAATCATATTGCAAAATTAAATGCCTAGCATGTTGTGAAGTAAAACTCTGAGAAGTTGAAACTGTCATACATTAATTTGGTTGTATCCCCAACTAAATTTGTACTTGCAGTATCTGATGCAGGTTGTGATGGTATCAGTATGGCATCCCAACCTGGCCTTGCTACATAACAATAATAAAATAAATTACCACAATAGTCTTAATTATCACTTAAACAAGGAAAACTGTAATGATTTTTACCTCAATGTTTTATGCAGCCCAATATTTGCTGAGATCGTACCAGAGGAGCAAAGAACAAGCATCTATGCACTGGACAGATCTTTTGAGTCTATACTAGCCTCATTTGCCCCTCCAGTTGTTGGGCTTTTAGCTGAACATGTATATGGATATAAAATAAGAGACAATGATAAGAGTGACGATCCTACGATAAATCGAGAAAATGCTGCCTCTTTAGCTAAGGCGCTTTACACTGCCATATCTATTCCAATGTTTCTTTGTTGCTCAATATATTCCTTCTTGTACTGTACTTATCCAAGAGACAGGGAGCGTGCTCGGATGCATTCTCTGATTGCTGCAGAAATGGAGCAGATAGAGTCAACGAGTTCAGATGTAGAGCGAAATGATCCTCAACTTCAAAATATTCAATTGGTAGATAGCAACGAAATGAGGGTTATGAATTTGGCATACGAGGAACCTGAGAGAGATACTAGCACAGAAAAGTTGCTTTCACAGAAATTGTAAATATAAGTGCACAATTAGTTTATTGATTCGTCTTCCATTTTGATTATTTTAAGCAATCTTGACACGTTTATGGTACGAGTGTTTTTTTTTTCTTTTCTTTTTTGCATATTTTACTAATCTTTAGCACGAGGGGAATTATATATATATGTAGCTTTCCTTTTCAAAAATCTTGATAAGATTTAAAAAATAAAATAAAGGCTACGAAGCTCCGCTCCCTAGCTAAAATTACTCGGGAATCATTGTTATTTCTATTTCAGGACGCAAACGCAAATTGGAGAGGCTTTTATTTGAGAAATTTCATGGCGGTTTTAATTTATTGTGCATTAAGACCTTTTATTCCAATGAACTATTATTTAGACTTTGGACTAACTATTTGTTCTGAAATTTTTATTATTACCATATTAAAAAAAAAACCAAAAAACCATTCTTTTTTCTCTGAATCCGAAAAATAACGGAGGCGTAGAACCAATGGACGGCCCTTTTTTTAAGAGTCGCCATGCTGCGGTCCCAAGAATAGAGCCGCCAATTCACCTGCAGTTTCACTTTTTTTTTAAACATAAATTGTTTTTATATAGTTTATTCTGATTTTTTTATTAATATCCTAAAAATTTTTTACTGGCATTGCCATCGGTTTTCAAATATTTCAAAACTTTTCTCGATTTTTTTTAGACGGATGCATATGAATGCTTCAACAATTATACACAGTTTTATTGTATGATCCATGTGTGATAAAATAAATATAATATTTTCTCACGTCATCGATATGTGTCTTTATGTTATAATGCATGTTGATCAATTTGTTAGTCATTTCTCTTATTTCTAAAGCACCTGTATGTTATACATGTATTTATTTAAGACATCTCTCGTAAACAGGCGAGACTAAGACAAGGGATAAAGATAATAGAGACAATATCTTCACTGAGAATGCAAAAAATGACGACGAAACTTCAAATGGTCATAAAATGCTTGAGTGTTTGATTTTAGCAAATGATCACTTTTCAAAAAACTTGATAGAATATGCATGCATTAGTGATAGCTATGCTGTTTTTCAGAATTTAGAATTGCAAAAAAACTAAAGGAAGAGTCTCAAAACTTGAGTTGAAGTTTTCAATTAATTTTTCATTTCTAATATTTGATCTAAGTAGCTCAGCAAATTGGTTATATAATTTATTTTTGGAATTTTTTTATTATTTTTTATGATTTACGAAAGATAGCACAAAATGACACAAAAAATCAAACAAAATAATACAATTTCTGTTTACAAAAAAAAAGTGGGGACGTAGGGCCAATGGACGGTCCCATTCTTGATATTGTACTTGCACTTTGAATAAGACTTGTACTTTGAACCTTTAAAAAACTTGCTATTGTAGGTATAGAGACTTGATATATCAGATATATAGTCTCACTACTATTAATAAATTTAAATCAATGAATTTTGATTGGACATGGTGAAAAGTCAAATAATTTGTTTTAATGTTTTACACTAATTAGTTCTACTTTTGATACATAACATTTATGGAAGATTACAATTTAAATTAAAACTCAACTAGCACAAATTGTCCAATCTTCATAAATAGTTTATATATTCATTTTTTATAAAGACTTGATATTTTAAGTATAAAAACTTTATACGTTATGTATAAAGACTTGTAGTGATGGAGCCACATTGAAGTAGGAGTAGACAACTATTTACTTTTGGATTTTAAAAACTGAGTATAGGTCTATGTATAATCATACTGTTGTCTATTTCTGGATAGTCCACATATTGAATTCACGGCAGATTGCAATCTGCTAATTTTACCAGCAAAAAGATTCACCTACTCTTGATAAAAAATTTAGCTACACCTCTGAAAACTTGAATGCATAGGTATATAACTTGTACGTGCCAATGCTGTAAATAACGATATGTGGTCGTCGAACGGATAGAGTACCATTAAGCGATTAATCGATAATAATTAACTAATTAATCAAAAAAATCTATGACAATTTGATTAGAATAATCAGCTGATTAATCGATCCACGGACATTTTTTATAACACTGGTACGTGCCAATTAACGTCCGTTATAAATGCGTTAGTGATCTTTTAAAAAGTGATTCTAATAAAAAAATTGCTAGTTGAGAAATTCACCCGAAGTCTGAGAAATTAATGATGTTATTTTAAAATTTGGATTGGATTCACGTTCCAAGAAATGCTATCACGTTCCTAGAAATTAATAATGTTATTTAAAAAAGATTACGTTGGTTTAGGCATGCCTCTACTTTGCACAAGACTCTTCGACTTCGACCCAAACAAGATCTCCTTCCCTCCATATCTAGTAGTGAACTTCTGTAAGTACACTTTCTCACCGCTCTTCCTTGTACAAAAATATACTTTCCCGCTGAAGCGTTGCTGGATCTAGAAACCTGTCTTTCTCAGTCTCTCAATCTGACCAAAAATGGGCTTATGGGAAGAGAGGAGAACGCTGGTGTTAGTCAATCTTGCCTCAATCATGGAGAGGGCAGATGAGGCTTTGCTACCGGCAGTGTACAAGGAGGTCGGTGCTGCGATTCATGCCACGCCCAGCGGTCTCGGGTCATTGACTCTCTTCAGGTCAATTGTACAGGCGGTGTGCTACCCTCTCGCAGCATACATGGCTACCCGGCACAACCGGGCCCATGTGATCGCTCTTGGTGCGTTTTTGTGGGCTGCTGCTACCTTCCTTGTCGGCATTTCTAGCACCTTTCTACAGGTGGTTAATTTAGACAAGGTTTTTGTGAGTTTTCGTTTTTGGTTTTTGATTGGAAAACAATATTGCTCCCGCTTTTTTGGGCTTTTGGTGGGGAACTTGGGTCTTGGGTGCAAGTCTGGATCCTATGAGGTAATATACCATTGAGTTGAATACAGAAAAAAAAAAAATACACGATTGAGTTTCAATCCGGACCATCCGATTAGAATCCGGGTTAATCTGGTCAAGCTTGTAATGCATGAGGTCCCTTTAAGATTTGTATTACTGTATAACAAATGGACCGGATTCAAACTTAAAAAAAATTGAGTATTCACTTTTGTCTAATTTCTTCTTTTGACTTATTATTCGAGTCTCCTATTGTGTCTATCTGTTATTGACCAATTTTAGTGTTTCCAAGAGATCTTGGAATTTTATCTTTTAATCTTCAATAGATCAGCTAAATTGAAAAATGAAAAATGATCCATTTTATCTGCTGTTGAATGTTAGAATTTCATTGTTTTATTTTTTAAAAAAGATTTCATTGCTTTATCAAATCAAATTGGAAATTTGAAGTTTATATGATAGGTTTTTGAGACCGTAGCACGGATGGCCTTATGCTATCCATAGCACCCAAGCCTTACTCATACATTAATACTCACAAAAACTGGTTTTTATAGCTCAATGAAGCCCTTACTTTTTTATAGTTAATTCAGTAAATTACTTGGTGAAGCAGGTAGCAATCTCAAGAGGTCTGAATGGCATTGGGCTAGCTTTGGTCATACCAGCTATCCAATCCCTAGTAGCTGATTCCACTGATGACAAAACACGTGGTTCGGCATTTGGCTGGTTACAATTCACTGGATTTTTCGGCTCCATATTTGGAGGGTTTTTCTCAATTTACCTAGCTTCTACCACAATAATGGGTATAGCTGGCTGGAGGATTGCTTTTCATCTTGTTGCACTTATAAGCATGGTAGTTGGATTTCTCGTTTGGCACTTTGCTGTAGATCCACATTTTGCAAGTGGTGCTGTCTTGACTAACAAGCGAGGTATACACAGGTCGGCATTGGAAGAGGCTAAGGATCTAATAAAAGAGGCTAAATCTGTCATGCAAGTGCCGTCATTTCAAATTATTGTCGCACAGGGTGTCGCTGGTACTTTCCCGTGGGCTTCCTTCTCCTTTGTGCCAATGTGGTTTGAGCTTATTGGATTCTCTCACGCGTACACAGGATTCCTGATGACTCTTTTTTCTGTTGCCACTTCAATTGGGGGTCTGTTTGGGGGTAAGATGGGAGATTTTATTTCTCAGCATTTTCCTAATGGAGGAAGGATAATTTTGGCACAGATCAGCTCTGGTTCAGTAATTCCACTTGCAGCAATTTTGCTACTGGCTTTACCAGATGACCCATCAACTGGGTTTTCACATGCTCTTGCGATATTCGTCATGGGCTTGATTATCTCTTGGAACGCTGCTGCTACAAACAAGTACATCACCTAAATTTGTTATGAATATTTTTCTTTTTGTTAAATTTTTGCTAATTATACGCTCAGGTTAGTATGTTAACAATTTAACAAGCAGAACTAGACAACGTTTTGGTTTTATCTAGTTTGAACAAAAGATCTCATTTGTTTCCCTGGTTGCAAAAAATATGTTTATCCTCGAGTTTTTTTGCTCATGTACCTACTGCATTCCTCCTATTAGTATATCCAAAGTTGATGTGTCCCAACAAACTAATTTCTTGCTCCTTACCATCCGGCACTAAGTACTGTCAGACAATCAATGTGATAGAAAGTCAATACTACCAATATCAAACTACTTAATCTTTTCAGACAGAGCTACTACTACGAGTCACCAAGTCGGACTGCAAAATGCAACGCCTATCATGGTGTGAAGTAAATCTAAGAAGTTCAAACTGTCAAACCTTAATTTAGTTGTATCCCTTTACTAAATTTATACTTACAATATCTGATGGAGGTTGTGATAGTATCAGTATGGCATCCCAACCTGGCCTTGCTGCTTAACAATAATGATAACTGTAATGATTTGACTGTAATGATTTGACCTTAATGTTTCATGCAGCCCAATATTTGCTGAGATTGTACCAGAGGAGCAAAGAACAAGCATCTATGCACTGGACAGATCTTTTGAGTCTATACTAGCCTCATTTGCCCCTCCAGTTGTTGGGCTTTTAGCTGAACATGTATATGGATATAAAATAGGAGACAACAATAAGAGTGACGATCCTACGATAAATCAAGAAAATGCTGCCTCTTTAGCTAAGGCGCTTTACAGTGCCGTATCTATTCCATATCTGCTTTGTTGCTCGATATATTCCTTCTTGTACTGTACTTATCCAAGAGATAGAGAGCGGGCTCGGATGCATTCTCTAATTGTTGCAGAAATTGAGCAGATAGAGTCGGATAGTTCAGATATAGAGCGAAATGATCCTCAACTTCAAAATATTCAACTGGTAGATGTGAACAAAATGAGGATTATGAATTTGGCATATGAGGGGGAACATGAGAGAGATACTAGCACAGAAAAGTTGCTTTCATAGGAATTGTAAATGTAAGTGCACCATTAGTTTATTGATTCGTCTTCCATTTTGATTATTTTTAGCAATCTTAACAGGTCAGTTCGTTTTTTGTAGGAGTGCCTTTTTTTTTTTCTTATTTGCATATTTTACTTATCTTTAGTAAGAACGGGATTATATATTTATATCTAGCTTTTCTTTCCAAAAAATCTGGATCCATTAATCCTGGACAATGTATCCTATAAATATTAAAATAAAAAATGAAGGCTACGAATCTCCCTAGCTAAAATTACTCTGCAATCGTCATTATTTCTATATGAGGACGCAAATTGGGAACTGGTTTTATTTGAGAAATTTCAGAGCTGTTTTAATTTAATGTTTTTTTTAAAAAAAATGTTAGAAGCCCGTTTCATTACCATGAAACATTCACTTACATTCTTCTAGTTAACTACTATTTAGCTTATAGCATTGTAGTTGCACCCTACTGTTTTGCAACACCTGCAGTGGAATTACTTCCAGGTCTTGTGGGATTCAGGCTCCAGCTGTGTATATGCCAAACAGTAGATACTGGTAATATAAAACATTATTTAAAACTAGATTGCAGAACTGTGGTTGGTTACCCTTGCAATGGCTGGTTTCTCATAACAGGACTGTTCTTTACCGGAGTTTATTTGCTGCACTCTAACCTTGTTAATGTATGTTTTTATTTTTATTTACCTGATATTACCCTTACAATGGCTGTTATATTTTCAAACTGGTATGTACAATACCAATGATTGCTGGAAATGGCTGAGAAGAACAAGTTTGATCATTTGTTTCTGGAACTTATAATGGAGTTTAGTTATCATGTAACGGCTGAGTTGTAATGCATTTTTTTGTTTTTTGACATCAGGTGCACCCATAATAACTGCTGTTATTGGGTCTGGCGTGCTATTGCTATAATGTGAAGTCAAAATGATTGGTCCGCAACCCATTTATTTTGTGGCAGTAGAAATGAGAAAATCATAAACTATTGAGCGCATTCTACATATATATGTTGAACAAAAGGTGATTTTTCTTTTTCGATTAGCATATTTTTAGAATTTTGTTCACAGTGTGATTTATTTTCTCGAATTGCAATGAAAATCTCTAGGGTTTTAAGCAAATAGAAAACAATTTTATTCTTCTAACAAGCTTAAACACATTACATGCAAGCATTCTTAATTAAATTGGTACATGGAATTACATGCAAGTTGGGTACATTGGAATTGGACAAAGTCCGGTATAAATTGGTACATGGAATTACATGCAACACCTTTTTCGTTGTTATTAAATCATAATATCAATTGAAGATTAATTACAAATACTAAATTTTGCAAGCATTCTTAATTAATTCATCTCAAAGTATCATATCGATTTTTATTTTTTACAATTGATTTACAATTTCAATTGTAGGAACGTAAAACTAAAATTCTGAACATGCCGTCATGAAGGTATACAAGTTTTAGTTTGATAAGATCAAATAAAATTAAGAATTAATATTTGAACTAGTGACAAAGAGCAACACCTTTATGTGAGAAATTATAAATTTGAAATCCGAATGAAAAATTCTTCATGAACATTAAAAGTGAAAATTGAAGGACTAGATTTCTATTTTTTTTATCCCAAATTTTTTATATTGTAATAAATCGTCTTATTAATGATTACATACTCAATCCTTTGTACTCAAATGTAAAGTCAAAAATAAAAAAATAGCAACCGAGAACTGAAAATTGTTTTCCGGTCATGTTGTTGAGTCGTTAGGGAGCAAAATAAAAATAATATACAACTGAAAAGGCACAAAATTAGCCTCCGTTGAGTAGAGATGTACGTGACATGTTATGCTATGATCAAATCAGAGGGACAGTCACACGGTAATTGATCATATTTAATTATTTTTTTTCTATAATTGTTTGGAAGGCCTGTTTGGTCACACATTCTCTGACGGGATAGAGGATGTGCAACCAAACAGGTCTAACGAAACAAAAGTTTTGAGATCCGTACTAAAATGTTGGAATGATGTCTACTCTTGTGAAATACTTGTTGCTGTTCCCCTTTGTATTAGATAAAAAGGGAAAAACAAATTGAACTTCTTTTTCGACTTCTGGCATTGACAGAACAAAAACAACAGTTCACTCGCTATATTTGTTCGCTTATATTTAACTTTGGAAGTGCATGCAATTTCGTAAAACTTCAATGGCGGTAATGCTAGGTGTTTATGGAAGACGCTACCGTCAAAGCCGAAAACTTCCATTTCGTAAAGCAATTCGAGAACTAGAAATATTTATTTATATGGCACCTAGTAGATTCGTTTTACATCAGGAGGAAAAGCAATCGTTTTATCAAATTATCTTCAACTACTAAATGAATGACCAATTGGTGTTTTACTAGAATGACCTCTTAAGCCACAAAAACCTTAGGAGCATTGGAGTACCAACAGAGACAGCTTTACTCGCATCTTTATTCATCACCATCAGCAACACAATATTACCTTTATAGTGCTTCAAGTCTTCATTTTTATATCATTGTTGTGATTTTCTTTAAACAATAAAACACAAACATATTCTTGCAGGTTACACTTGCAACCACTGTTTAACCCCCCTGTTAAATCAAAAACACAAACATGTCATTTAATCATTCTCAAGCAAACAAAAGATCTTAGGAAAAAGGTCTAACAAGGATTTTCAAGAAAGAAGAGTAAACCTTACCATTCAAAAAGAATGCCACAAAACAGAAAGAAAAAAGAGTAAACATGTGCCCCATTTAGTCTAACGGAGTTCATGGTCAGGACCTTGGTATTATTACTCAATAGGTTAACATTTTGGTAGGGAATTCACAAAACCTTGATAGACAGTATAGCCAATCTAAAAAAAAAAGGTTATCAATGCTGCTTGATTGCATGGCTACTATATATTTCTCCATATGAGGATTCAAAGTTGAAGTCCTATATATCTCAACTATCAAACTGAACTAGGAGGGAAAAATATCACAAGAACTTGTACTAAAATCAAACCAACAAATGGAAAAGCTGATAAACAAGTATCATGTAATAGGGGAAAAGAAAGAGGTGATTGTAGAAGATCATTACCTGTACTCTTCATCCCCTCTTTGATCTTTTCATCGATTAAATGATGCACTGACTTAAAGCTATTCAATATCAAACAACACCAAGAGACATTAGCAATAAAGATGGCAATTCTATCCTTACATATTAGTCCAGTTAGTCTCATCGCAGGAAAACAAATATTGTAACAAAAATCAATACTTGACAAACCTTCAAATTACTGTCACTGTCCTCATTAGAGAGTACAACCTACAAAGAAAATAAAAGCCTCAACATAAGAGACATGACCAATGCATCACATAGAGTTCAATTAAGTAAACTTGTATTGCTTTCAACAAAAAAGCAGCATTCTCATATTTCCATGCAATGTAGAAGTAAAGCAAATTATAGCAGGCATTGACTTCTCATCATTTTCCCTAGTATGAAAGCTTCCACTATCAGCAATTGAAAATGAGATATGATCAAAGATATCAAGACCTGTGAAAATAGAACATAATTCCTCATTAGTAAATTAGCAATTTAAATTGGTGTCATGACAACCATTGAATGCAGAAAACACCTTCATTGTTTCGGCCAGAGATTTGTTAGGTTTGGAGTTTTTCGTCCCTCTAAGCGAATTAGGGCAATATTTAAGTTTTTTATTTGTATAACGGGCTTTAACTTCAGAGAGCGTTAACTGACACCGTAATGAACTGGTACGATACAGATAATTTTTGTTAGTCAGATCAAATACTTGTGTCAAGGAAACTCAGCTTCCAATAGTCACCATTACAGCCATCATTCAGTGGTTTGTCCTTTTATCAAAATCCAAGTCAGGGTTCTAAATAGCTAATAGCAGCACTATAGCTTTTTCAGACCTTAAAAGCTATAATGCTATCAGCTGCTTTCCTTTTATCAGAGTTCTAAATAGCTAGCTATAGCTGCAATAGCCTTTTCAGACCTTAAAAGCGATGACACGATAATCGCTATTTACAACCTTGAATCCAACAACTGTACCATGACAATCTCAGATTTACTAGTCCTGCCATTACTGGACTGTTACAGATCATATAAAGTCTGATCAGATACCTGGATCCAAGACAATATCAATTAAAAAGGTCATTGTTATGGGTACATTTTAGGAAACTTTTACTGGTCAGATCAGGTCAGCTTTTCATACTCAAACTAATACTGCTATGTGCTACAGATGATATTTACTAGAGTGTCTTTTCTTACTCCATTGTTTTCTTTCATTCATATGGTGCTTATTAATGAATTGAGTTTTCAGTGAAGTCTCTCTACCAACTAATGCAAGTGGGTCAGGTGGTACAAGCCAGTTCAGCAACCATTTTAATGCTATCACTAATACCCTGTGTTACCATGAAAAGTATGAGATATGTCACAAACAGGAGACAGAAATTAACCTTGTGGCACAATAGAGTAGCTCATTTCTTCCTGCCACCACGCTCCCTCAGTGCCAGAGTAAGAGCCTCGCCAGGGGCAATGTTGTAATAAGCAAGGGTGTGGTTATCTTTGAGGAAACCAGCCTTCCCATTGATCTTCTGCTTATTTGCCGGCAACTGGACTTCTCCGGCAATCTTCTCCTTCAGGCTGCTGATTGTCTCAGAGAGTGACTGCACTGATATCTCCAGTACTTGGCCCTTCAAATTCCCTTCTTCCAAATTAGGAACAGAGACTGAGATGTTAGCAGGTCCCTGCATACCAGGACAATTACAAATATAAAAATTAGAAAAATGAAAACAGAAAATTGTTAAAGACATCACAACTTTAGCTCACCAATGACTAGTATTATATAACAATTATAGAGAAACTATCGTTCACCTTTCTTACTTTTTTTAGCATGGTTGCGTAAAGACATTTTTATTAAAATTACACTCTTTTGTTTAATTTTACCGGGTGTTGAGCAAGGAACTGATCCTCTGGCACAAGGGAAACATCGTCAATCTTCTGCCTCTTGGGTTCTGGCTCATCAGGCAGTGGTGGCGGGACTTCATCTGGTGGTGGTGGTGGTGGCATCCCGAGTGGGAGTGGTGGTGGTGGTGCTGGAGTCGACGCCATGTTAGGCATTGATGGTGCAGCCATACCCATACCCATGGGCATAAAAGAGCGTGGTGGTGGCGCTACTGGTGTATAATGGGACCCAGGTGGTGGTGGCACCATTTGGGCCATTCCCGGACGGCCCATCATCATCATGGGTTGTGGCTGACCTGAACCGAGGGGCATGGGTGGCCTCATGGTTTGCATCATCATCGGTTGGGGCCCAGGAGGTGCACCGCTACCAGGTGTTGGGATACGCGGGATATTCAATGCAAGACCAGGTGGCGGAGGCAATGGGCGAATAGTGGGGATATTGGGCCGGGGAGGGGGAGCTGCAGGACCTGGTAGGTTAGTACCGCTCGTGTTATTAGTATGCTCCTCTGTCTGCATGTTCTGTGAAAGGGCTTGAGAGGCAGTACGGCCAATACTACCAGAATGGCCGTCCCAGATAACTTGTTTGGGCTGCTCATCGTTCTTCTTCTCAATCTCAGCTTTAACAGCATTTGAAACCTCCTCCTCAGTTGTGCCAAAGATATCAGGTCGGGTCCTCGCCAGCCCTACAATATTTCTAGATATCTCATCATCAGTAGCATATGTTGTTTCTTTAATCTTGGCCATCATCCTGTCCTTCTGCTCCTTATATTTTGGATCAATTAAAGAAATACGCATGTGCTCTGCCATCTCGTTGATTGGTATCAGCTCTCCAGTAATAGGTGAGACCACAAACTTTGTCGGGTCCCACTCAGCAGGGACCCGGTTCTCTGGCCGCTTCCAGTTCTTAACTATCCGCATGGGCTCATCAGTTGGCGGCTTCACCTCAGGCACCCCATCATCTCCAATACCGTCAGCATTTTTGTCATCCAATCTAGCTGCACGCATGCCTTCTTGCACAAGTTGGATCTCTTCTTCATCCATGTCCATCTCCATCTCTTTTCCTGGTTCAGCAGCCTCATTAGGTAACTCGGCTTCCTCCAAAGCTGACAATTTGCCTCTCCTTATGACATCTTCTAAAGTCATTGGAATTGGCAACTCTTCATCTTCCTCAGCAAATTCAATGGTTTCTACTACAATAAAATCGTGCCAATCGATCATGGCCATCTGCATCCTCTCCTGTTCGATCTCATCCTCAGCTCGTTGCCTTGCTTGCTCTTGTGACTTCTCCCACTCCAGCCGGTGCAAACACCTCTCTAGCACCACTGTCAAGCCACTAGCTTTCTCTCTCAACTTATCAGTTAGACCCTTTTCTGGCATTAAAACCTTTGAATAAGCATCAGCAAGAGAAGTGAAGAAGGTGTACATGCTGTGAGTTGGGCGTAGGAAGTGGAACTGCGGGGAACTCACATCCACACGTTTTATGAGCTTCTCCATAAAGCTCTTCCCATTCCTTGCAACAAACTGAGCCGTCAGCTTGATGACATCCAGTTCCTCTCCGGTTATTCCCTCTGGTAGCCGCACAGTGTATAGCTCAGATGGCGGTGGCTCAAGGATTTTCTTTGGAGGGGGTCGAAACTCCTCATTTTCTTTAGAATCAGCGGGTGCAATGTCAGTAGGTGCAGGTGCAGCAGCAGCAGCACCACCACCACCAGCAGCAGGCACATTTTCGAGCTGGATTTTGTGTTCCGACACACGGTTCTGGTAATAGGCGTGATAGGGGTCGGATGTGATAAGGAAATTGAACTTGGGGTTACCTGCGTTTTTAGCTAAGATCTGGCGCTCAAAATCAGAGCCGTTTTTGGCGACATACTGGGCTGTCTTCTCTACGATTGCTTTGATATCGGGCGGGGGATGGATTATACCGATGGTGCGGGTATGAGTGGCGACTGGAGCAGGCGGCGGTTGCTCCTTCGCCTTGGGTGACGAATCCGGGTCATGGGAAGTTTCTGTATTTGTAGGATCAGGGGGAGAAGAGGGAAGCGGAGCTGGGAGGGTAAGGGTCAGCATACGGATGGTATAGAAGAAAGAGGCGATGAGTTCTTAGGGTTTTGAGGAGAAACCAAATGAAGACGACACCAATAGAGAGTCCGTCTTTTATCTAACCACTTTGGTCAATTGTGGACTAAATAGTGAAATAAAAATTTTAGATCTCACTTATTTTATAAAATGTGATTTAATTGATTTAGATTAAAATAAAATAAGTTAATTTTTAAATTAATCTAATTTGACTTGAAGTAATTCACATTTATAAGTTATTAATTTTATTAGATATAAAGCCTAACTTTTTATTGTTTTTATTATTTTCAATTAAGAAAAATAAAATAAGTAATTAATTTTGTTTCATTTAAACATAAAGAAACTTATAATCTATCAATTATAAAATCAGCATTTTTCTTTTTAAAATAGCTCAACTTTTTAAACTAACAAAATATGCAATCTAAAAAATTATCAAATAAAATATTTTTTGAAATTGTACTACAAATAAATAATTTTTTTGTTCAGCAACCTAATATATTTTTTATTTGTACATAACTCATTTTTTTGTACAAGTTTTTTTCAATCAAAATATAAAAAAAATACGAAGAATAGTTTTATCAGTATTCTAAATAGTGCGCTATAGCGGCGTTGTAGCATTTTCGGACCTTAAACGCTACGCTATGGGATAAAAATACGCTATTTTAGCTACGACCACTATAGCAGTAATAGCGGTACGCTATCTGCGCTACACGCTAAGCGTTATAACACACGTTATGCTACATAGACTTTTATATAAAGGCCCAAACTGAAAATTAATTTTAAAGACCAATTTTTTCAAGGTCCAGATTGATTTTGCTTTTAAATATAAAAAGATAGACAGTTTATTTCATGATACTTGTGTTTTTTTTTAATAGAAAAAATATAGTTTATGCCATGATGCTTAGGTTATTTTGAATGAAAAATGATAGATAATTTATGATATGAGTAAGGCTATGGTGAGTTGCGAAGTAAAACACGTTTTTACTTCACGCAATATCTTCATTTTTGAAGTTCAAATAGCCGATCCAAACCGTTAGATGTTTAATCTATATTAAAATATGCTTGGAAACTAAATTTTACATTTTTTGAAATTTTTTTACTATTTATTAAGCCACTTTGAAAATTTGAAAATCCGGATAAACAGTAAAAAAATTTGGACCGCTGGATCAGCGATTTTCAAATTGGCTTAATAAATAGTAAAAAAATTCCAAAAAATGTAAAATTTGGTCTCCAAACACATTTCAATATGGAGATCATGTTGAGCGGTTCGGATTGACATTTTGAACTTTAAAATCGCAAAATATGAGTGTGAAGTAAAATAGTCGCTTTACTTCGCAATTCACCGTAGCCCAACTCTTTATGATATTATTAAAGATATTATGAATAGCAATTTGAACTTTGTATTGGTTTAATATGAATATTCTAATTTCTTAATTAATTTTGTGTTACTTATTGCTCTATGAGACTATAGATAATGTTGATAATTAGTAGAAATATAAAATACTTTTTTTTAAACAAAAAAATAATAGCTCCTTCCTGGATGTAATGTGGACAACTCCTCCCTGGATGTAACACATTGGATCAGGTTTCTCTTTTTGTTATCAACTTTTACTTTTATTTTTCTGTAGTTTCTTTTACTTAAATGTCAACACAGAGGTGGAGAAAAAAAATCCATAGATCAAGCAATAGACAATGCGATTTTGGATAGGTTAACTTGTCCTTAATTTGTTTATTAAAATTATCATTTATATTTTAGAATCTTGAACACGATTAACTTTTCTTTAGGTATATTGATATATTTTAAGCTGGGTAAATATGAGAGTTCTTATAATTAGAATGATAAATACGATAGTATGAATTTTGCTGGGTGAAATATGTAATTTTGATATCTTTGAAGGGTATACATGAAATTCTGCCTTCTTCATACGGGACTTGAGGAAGTTTGGTTCATTCAGCAACAATCAGTGAATTTTAATTAAGAGATAACGTTACCTTTTCCTCAGAAGAGAGCAGGTTTCAGTGGAGAATATAATTTTGATAACTTTTAGTCTTCATTTTATATTGGAAAATGTTTAGCAAGTTAAAATTCGTTCAGTATCTGATTGAAGAAAGATGTAACATTGAGATGAATTAGGGTTATAAACTGATATTGACAATTATATATTTTCCTTTAATGGTAGTTTAATTGAAAATTATGGGTTGTACTTAGTTGCATTATGAGCTTGTCTAGCGTATATTTTACGTTATTTCTTTGAATAAGATTTTGGCAATTATTTCTGAAATCTTCTTATTTCCTTTTCCATTTCTCAGGTAGTACGAAATGGTGGTAGGTTTAATAAATGCCAATCCAGTGGTATATGAGAAAAAGGAGAGGCATATGCGGGACCCATCTGTTATTGTTGATGAATATGCCGAGGAGGCCATTATTGACCAGCAAGAAATTTTTGTTGCTATTTATTTGTTTCTGGAAACTTGTTAACCCTTAATAGAATGTAAGTTTACCCATATGTCCGTACAAACAAGGAAAATACCTGAATGCCTCTGTTTTTGCTTTCTGTGACTACTTGCAATTGAGCGAAAGAAATGTTTGTCTGGTAATTACCTTCTTGAAAACAATGAGGAGATGGATATTTTGGGGCATCGATATAAATTTGAAAAAAAGAAAATCTCGAAAGAAATGTTTGTCTGGTACTTTCCCGTGGGCTTCCTTCTCCTTTGTGCCAATGTAGTTTGCGCTTATTGGATTCTCTCACGCGTACACAGGATTCCTCATGACTCTTTTTTCTGTTGCCACTTCAATTGGGGGTCTGT
Source organism: Carex rostrata (assembly GCF_964058835.1). Taxonomy (NCBI): domain Eukaryota; kingdom Viridiplantae; phylum Streptophyta; class Magnoliopsida; order Poales; family Cyperaceae; genus Carex; species Carex rostrata. The sequence continues at coordinate 8,445,666 of NC_135925.1, forward strand.
TTGGGGGTAAGATGAGATTTTCTTTCTCAGCATTTTCCTAATGGAGGAAGGATAATTTTCAGCTCTGGTTCAGTAATTCCACTTGCAGCAATTTTGCTACTGGCTTTATCAGATGACCCGTCAACTGGGTTTTCACATGCTCTTGCGATATTCGTCATGGGCTTGATTATCTCTTGGAACGCTGCTGCTACAAACAAGTACATCACCTAAATTTGTTATGAATATTTTTCTTTTTGTTAAATTTTTGCTAATTATACGCTCAGGTTAGTATGTTAACAAATTAACAAGCAGAACTAGACAACGTTTTGGTTTTATCTAGTTTGAACAAAAGATCTCATTTGTTTCCCTGGTTGCAAAAAAATTATGTTTATCCTCGAGTTTTTTTGCTCATGTACCTACTGAATTCCTCTTATTAGTATATCCAAAGTTGATGTGTCCCAACAAACTAATTTCTTGCTCCTTACCATCCGGCACTAAGTTAGTACTGTCAGACAATCAATGTGATAGAAAGTCAATACTACCAATATCAAACTACTTAATCTTTTTGGACAGAGCTACTACTACGAGTCACCAAGTCGGACTGCAAAATGCAACGCCTATCATGGTGTGAAGTAAATCTAAGAAGTTCAAACTGTCAAACCTTAATTTAGTTGTATCCCTTTACTAAATTTATACTTACAATATCTGATGGAGGTTGTGATGGTATCAGTATGGCATCCCAACCTAGCCTTGCTACTTAACAATAATGAAATAAATTACCACAATTGGTCTTAATTATCACTTAAATAAGGATAACTGTAATGATTTGACCTTAATGTTTCATGCAGCCCAATATTTGCTGAGATTGTACCAGAGGAGCAAAGAACAAGCATCTATGCACTGGACAGATCTTTTGAGTCTATACTAGCCTCATTTGCCCCTCCAGTTGTTGGGCTTTTAGCTGAACATGTATATGGATATAAAATAGGAGACAACAATAAGAGTGACGATCCTACGATAAATCAAGAAAATGCTGCCTCTTTAGCTAAGGCGCTTTACAGTGCCGTATCTATTCCAAATCTGCTTTGTTGCTTGATATATTCCTTCTTGTACTGTACTTATCCAAGAGAGAGAGCGGGCTCGGATGCATTCTCTAATTGCTGCAGAAATTGAGGAGTCGGATAGTTCAGATATAGAGCGAAATGGTCCTCAACTTCAAAATATTCAATTGGTAGATGTGAACAAAATGAGGATTATGAATTTGGCATATGAGGGGGAACATGAGAGAGAGATACTAGCACAGAAAAGTTGCTTTCATAGGAATTGTAAATGTAAGTGCGCCATTAGTTTATTGATTCGTCTTCCATTTTGATTATTTTTAGCAATCTTAACAGGTCAGTTCGTTTTTTGTACGAGTGCCTTTTTCTTTTTATTTGCATATTTTACTTATCTTTAGCAAGAACGGGATTATATTATATGCAGTTGTCCTTTTCAAAAATCTGGATCCATTAATCCTGGACAATGTATCCTGTGAATATTAAAATAAAAAATGAAGGCTACGAAGCTCCCTAGCTAAAATTACTCGGCAATCGTCATTATTTCTATTTGAGGATGCAAATTGGGAACTGGTTTTTATTTGAGAAATTTCAGAGCTGTTTTAAGTTAATGGTTTTTTTTTTTTTTTGGAAAAAAAAAAATCTTAGAAGCCCATTTCATTACCATGAAACATTTCACTTACATTCTTCTAGTTAAATACTAGTTAGCTTATAGCATTGTAGTTGCACCCTACTGTTTTGCAACACCTGCAGTGAAATTTCTTCCAGGTCTTCTGGGATTCAGGCTCCAGCTGCCTCTTTGACATCTGCTGCCACATAACCTAGCCAATAATGCAACACTGAAATAATAAGTAAAACCATATTCCTAGTGGAATTCTGTTTTTATTAGTATGTTGCCATATTGACCACAAAATTGCACTTAGTTATATGAAAAACAGTTCTCTGTTTTATATCTAAGTTATATGAAAATTGGATTACATCACTTATTGACTTCCTTTATGATGTGGTTTTGCCAATCCCCCGTCTAAAATCATATATGTCTATCAAATGTACATATCAGAAATAAATGATTCACATCTTGTTCTGTACAGAATTGACAATTTGTATTTCGGGACCATCCTTTTTTCTGCAAGTTGATAGAGCAATGTAAGCCATTGGTTAAACAAAAATTGAGAATGTCAATTAAAGAACTGGTTCTTAAAAAATATATATATATGGGGACTAATGTCGTATTCGTATCATGGAGTTGGTATTTGCGTTCGATATATCGTGAGAGGAGGAAATGGAGGATGTAATGAGACAGAAGAGGGGAATGAATCTTACGAAAGAGAGCGATGAGAAAGAAGGCCGATCGAGAGGCACGTGCGCACACACGACAAAGAGGAGCAGGTTAAGCAGCGCGAGGAGTTGCTCTTTTAAATTGATTACAAAACTGCTCACCAATAGATTAGGTCAAGTTATGCCATCTCTGATTGATGAATCACAATCAGCTTTTATTAAGGGACGTTTAGTTACTGATCATATTGCAAGTGCGCATGAGCTTTTACACCACATTCATCAGAAGAAATTAAAAAGTCTTCTTTTTAAACTTGATTATGAGAAAGCATTTGATAGGGTTAATTGGAATTTTTTAATTGAGGTACTTAAGGCAAGAGGGTTTGGTAATCTTTTCATCACTTGGATAAAATCTATCCTCCATAGCGGATAAACATGTATTAATTTTAATGGTGTTTTAGGACCTTATTTTAAATGTAAGAGAGGCTTGAGACAAGGTGATCCCTTGTCTCCATTATTATTTAACCTAGTGGCTGATGTACTTAACAAATCTTTACAACAAATTCAATCTATTGGATTTATTTCTGGTGTAGGCAATTTGGCATCTATTGGTCCAGTTCTCAATCTGCAATTTGCAGATGATACACTTTTATTTCTTCAAGCTGACCCTAAAATGGTTGCAGCTCTTAAATTACATCTTATTGCCTTTGAAAATCTTTCGGGTATGAAAATTAATTATAGTAAATCTGAAATGGTACCCTTCAATTTAACTGAACAGGAAGGTAATCATTTGGCTCAACTTTTTGGTTGTAAGGTGTCTTCTTTACCTATTACATATCTTGGTCTACCTTTACATTATAAAAAACCAAGCATTCTTGATTGGCAATTAGTTATCGATAAAATTGAATCTCGGATTCAAGGTTGGAAAGGCAAGTTTCTTTCTTATGGTGGTAGGGTAACCCTCTTGAACTCGGTTTTATCAGCCATACCAATTTATTGGTTATCTGTGTTTGTTATGCCATCTAAGATTCGACGGAGAATTGACCAATTACGTAGATGATTTTTGTGGTTTGGTGGTAGTACAGTGCGAAAAAGATACTATTTGGTTTCATGGGATACTGTGTGTAAAAGCAAAAATCAAGGTGGTTTAGGGCTTTTGGATTTAAAAAGACTTAATCAAGCCTTATTGGCTAAATGGTGGGTAAGATTTCAGGATCCCATAGTTGTTGGGAAATGGAAGTTAATTGTCCTAGCCAAATATGGTCCTACTGGATTTTCTTCTAGAAGTTCACCCTTCTAGAAGGGTATTCTTGAGGGATCAGCTGTGGTTGAGGTTGGTTTTGCTAGGAAATTAGGTAACGGATCAACTATTCAATTCTGGCATGATAGATGGATTTCTGATCATTCTTTATCTAATTTGTTTCCTAATTTATATAATATTTCAACTGATCCTGATTTGCTTGTAATTGAAGCCTTCTCGTACGGTTCTTTACATCTTTCTTTTACTAGACAACTAACTGGTATGTTACTTAATGATTGGACTGCATTATCTTCTTTATTACATGATTGCAACCCTGACTCTAGTTTAGCGGATTCTTTATTATGGCGATGGTCCTCTAACGGGACATTTTCTGTGCATTCTTATTATCTTTGGCTTGAGTATGGTGGGATGGTCAATACTGAATTTACTGCGATTTGGTCTTCCAAAATCCCTCTTAAAATTAAGATTTTCCTTTATTTGCTCAAACAAAACAAGGTTTTAACTAAGGAAAATCTGATTTCGAAAGGGTGGACTGGTGATACCTCATGTGTCTTTTGTGGTGCTTTTGAATCCACTGATCATCTCTTTGTCCATTGCCCTTTCACTCTTCAAATTTGGCGATGGATTTCAGCACATAACAACTTTATTTTTGAAGGTTATACAATGGAAGATATTTGGTATATTAATGCTTGTATCCCTCTCAAGAACAAGCCATTAGTCGAGCTTGTCCGTGGGGCTGTTCTATGGTGTATTTGGCTTGTGCGAAATCAAATATGTTTTCAAAATGTTTCAATTCCTTCTTTGCAGGTGGTGGGTTCTAAGATAATATCCTTATCTACCTTTTGGTGTAAATCATTGTATGATGGTTCTTTACTGCCTTTATCTTTAATTTTACCTTTACATACTAATGACATTCCCTGTCAGGTCATAATTCCATTAGAGGAAGAGGTGGATTCATTAGAAGTGGATACAATCGAGAGGGATTCAATGGTGGCAGATTCAACGGTAGATATAACCCATATTCTTGGGTTAGAGCTCCTAAATAGTTTGTAGGCTGTTTGTTTTGGGTAGTTTTATGGTGTTGCACAACATGTTTAGTTTCCCTTTATTTTGGATACTTGTTAGGTGTACTTTGTTTTTGGTACATGTGGTTGCTTTGGATGTGATAAGGCTATTTTGTTGTACTGTTTTTAGTTTGATTGCTGGCTTGTCCCAGCTATTGTATCTGTTCTAGTTCCAATTTTTTGAAATTGCTTAATAAATAGTAAAAAAATTCCAAAAAATGTAAAATTTGGTCTCCAAGCACATTTCAATATGGAGAACAAGATGAACGGTTCGGATCGACGTTTTGAACTTTAAAATCGCAAAATATGAGTGTGAAGTAAAATAGTCGCTTTACTTCACAACTCACCATAGCCTACCTCTCTCTCTCTCTCTCTCTATATATATATATATATAGAGGAGGGATCAAGTTACAACACTTGAAAGTTACAACAAAGTTACAACATCATTTTTTTTCATTTTCAAAGTCCAAATCGTCGATCCAAACCGTTAGATATTCAATCTATATTAAAATGTGCTTGCAGACCAAATTTTACATTTTTTGAAATTTTTTTGCTATTTATTAAGATGGGTACAAAATTGCTGTTTTTTAATGGTGCAGAATTTTAATAAAAACAGCGATTTTGTACCCATCTTAATAAATAGCAAAAAAATTTCAAAAAATGTAAAATTTGGTCTGCAAGCACATTTTAATATAGATTGAATATCTAACGGTTTGGATCGACGATTTGGACTTTAAAAATGAAAAACAATGATGTTGTAACTTTCAAGTGTTGTAACTTGATCCCTCCTCATATATATATATATATATATATATATAGGATTTGGCTAATATGCTATGGGTAGCTAAGAGGCCTCCTGTGCTACGGCTCAATATTCGACTTTTCAAAATCCTAACGGTCGATCCGAACCGTTCATCTTGTTTTCCATATTAATATGTGCTTGGAGACCAAATTTTACATTTTTTGGAAATTTTTTACTATTTTTTTAGATTTATTGAATATCGCTGTTTTTTATGGTCCAGATTTGTCTGAAAAACAGCGATTTTCAATAAATCTAAAAAAATAGTAAAAAATTTCCAAAAAATATAAAATTTGGTCTCCAAGCACATATTAATATGGAGAACAAGATGAACGGTTCGGATCGACCGTTAGAATTTGGAAAAGTCGAATATTGAGCCATAGCACGGGAGGCCTCTTAGCTACCCATAGCACCGTAGCCAAGTCCTATATATAAATATATATATTTTTTGAAATTTTATGGCAGTAGCTCCCAGAATCATTGTAATTGCAATGCGAAACAAATCACGTACAAAAAGCAAAAACGAAAAGAGCAGACAAAACCCTAGCGCTACCACTTCATTCACTTTCGTTCGCCCCTCTCCAGTCTGTACTCCTTCTCTCTCTACCTCTGCTCTACCACCCCTCCAGCAACCCACTTTCCATCCTTCGCATTCTCCGGACGGTGGACAGAGACTGGCAACAACACTCCCTCTTTCTCATCCCACGGTCCCACCGCAACTTCTACGCCTCTTCGTTGTCTTTCACACCTTCAGAGATGAGAGAGAGTCGGCAACGATAGCCCTAGTCACTAGCTCTCCGTACCCCTGCACCTTTCTGTCTTCCTCCACTCAAGTCGGAAGTTTCAGGGAGAGTTGACGACAATAGTCCTAGCCGCCATCCCTCCCATCTCCTAGCGCTCCCAACCCTCATGCCAACACCCTCACTACATAAAACCCTTGATAGGGAAGGGGAAACTGAGGTCGCACAGATCTCTCCCACCCACAAACCTAATGGAAAAAAGAAAAAAAATGATGATGTCCCCTTTCCTCCGATCGCTGGCCAGCCGATGCTTGAAGGTCGTTGGTGTTTGCTCTAGGATTACAAAACAAAATTGACTATTGTCAACCAATCATATAAACAATAATTACAAACAAAATGTTTGCTCTAGGACACCCGACTCTATCATTAGCGCAACTGAATTTTGACCAGAACTTCCAACCCCTGACTCAATCGGAACTCTCTTTACATAGAGTTTCATCATCATATATCCATTCCCTTTAACCATCCGTACAAGCCTATCCATGAATTCTTTGTTAGTATCAGCAATTTGGCAAAGCAACGGTCGGGGGTATTCCAATGTTCAGTCGAGCTACCAATTCTAAGTTCCACCTTTTTGGGGTATTCGAATGTAACCATAAATCAGAGACTTCAAGTCCAAAATTGAGATTTCATCAATAACCATGAATGAATATGCTGGATTTTTGATGTCATAAATCCCGAATGCATCAGTCTTAAATTCTCACCATAATGTAGTGGAATGAATATTTTTGGCCAACAAACTACATTGGTAAATGATGAACATATGTAAGTCATGTGATATTCACAAAATTAGGTTACTAATTTAAATAATTAAATAAATAAAAAATTACTAAAAAATCACCTCAAAATTCTCCTGTTTTTGCTTTCGAAATCACCCCTTCTCATCCTCTTTCTCTTCTTCTTTTTCTCTTTTATTGAGTTTGAGTGAGTTGTGAGTGGGAGGAGAGACAAACATGGTTTATATAGCCTGTTTCAAAAGAAAAAAAAAAAACTCGGTTGCTGAGAAACTCGACGGCCCAAATTTGGTCTCGACCGCCGAGTTTCTGAGGGGCCTGAGCATTTTTATAATTTGTCAAAATAAATAGGAATTTCTATTATTTTTATTTAATATTGAATATTAATAAAAATTTCGAGAGTATGACTTGTAGTTGGGGGATGAAAATGGAGCGAATAATGCTGATATCATATTTATATCCACATTCTAGTGAGTGAATACGAATAAAGATGGAGAGTGATTAAGTCCCACAAGTGAAGGGGAGAGGCGCATGCATCAGTATATAACTGTTAAGCCTGTAAGAGTTCGAGCGGAGAAAATAAAGAGGAGATGAATACTATGTGTACAAGAGGATATTATGCGAATTGCCAATTGGAGTGTGCAGTATGTCAAGATTATCCCCTCGAAACAGCCTTCCATGTCCTATTCCAGTGCAGGTATGCATCTCGTGTTTGGGGTTGTATGGGACAGCTTATTACTCATGCGAATTCAATGTTTGAAACATGGGACAAATCACGGGCTTCATATAAGAGAGTGGTGAAAGAAGGAAAGAGGGTCTGGGCAGGAAAGAGGGTCTGGGCAACAAGGTTTATGGCGGTATTGTGGAATATTTGAAAGCAAAGGAATGATACTATATTCAAAGGGAAGAGAGTGCATCCAGTGGTACTTGCAGCGCGAATTCGAGAAGAGACTGAATTGTGGTTATCTTGTTGTAGGCGAGACAGTGTGGCAGTTGCCAATGTTGTGCAGTTTAGTAAGTTTTTAGGAGACTGTTTTTGTTGTTTTAAGCATATCTATTTACTGTAATTTGGTAGCTGCTACCAAAGTTTCAAAAAAAATAAAATAAAGAGGAGAGAGGGTGACGATTAGAAAACAATCGGATCCTGTTTCCCTGATATACGCGAAATGGTTCTTTGATAAGCGGGAATACTAATATCGTATCCGAATCTGGAATTAATTCATCATATGCATGTGCAGTGTATATCCGGATCCTCACCATATGCATATGCAGTGTATATCCGGATCCATATCCGAATTCGGAATTAATTCACCAGATGCAGTATATATCCGGATCCAATAATATACAGATTCACATTTAAAATTATTCGGATCCATTTAATTTGGATTCGGAATTGTGCAGATCATTTAATTCGGATTTGGAATTATGCAGATCTGTTCAATTCGGATTTGGATTATTTTCGAATTCGGAGGGGATTAATTCACCAGATGCAGTACATATCCGGATCCAATAAAATATGGATTCACATTTAAAATTATTCGGATCCATTTAATTTGGATTCGGAATTATGCAGATCATTTAATTCGGATTTGGAATTATGCAGATCTGTTTAATTCGGATTCGGATTATTTTCGAATTTGGAGGGGATTATCCATGTTCGTTTTCAGCCCTACTTGCAGTCGCAGGTGAATTTAAAATTTAAAATTTAGTCTCTGTTGCATTTTTTTATCTCGTATACTGTCCCACACTTCCTCAGTTCCTCCACTTTTTTAGTGATATGTCTCCATCTCTCTCTCTCTCTCTCACTCTCACTCAGATCAGATGGCTTTTGGAGAGGACAGAACAACCCTCGTCTTAGTCAATCTTGCATCTATCATGGAGAGCGCCGACGAAGCGTTGCTCCCAGCGGTTTACAAGGAGGTGGGTGCTGCATTGCACGCCACTCCTACTGGTCTCGGATCGCTAACTCTGTTTCGCTCAGTCGTACAATCATTGTGCTATCCCCTTGCCGCCTACATGGCATCCCGCTACAATCGGACACGTGTCATCGCTCTAGGTGCCTTCCTATGGGCTGCCGCAACCTTCCTCGTAGCCATTTCCACCACTTTCCTTCAGGTTATTGAATCTATTGTTCTTCATTTTCTTGTTTTTTTTTGTCTTTAATGGGATTTTTTTGTCTTTAATGGGATTTTTTTGTGTGTTTTGATTATTGACTGCTCATATTGAACAAAATTGGTAAAGCCAGGTTGCAGTCTCAAGAGGTCTAAATGGCATTGGACTAGCATTAGTGATACCAACAATCCAATCGCTGGTCGCCGATTTGACTGAAGAAGAATCACGCGGTTCGGCATTTGGATGGTTGCAATTCACCGGAAGCATGGGCTCCATAATTGGAACCTTCTTTGGCCTCCTCCTAGCATCCACCACAGTCATGGGTATAGCCGGATGGCGAATCGCTTTCCATCTAGTTGCGGCTATAAGCACCATAGTTGGATCGCTCGTCTGGTTCTACGCTGTGGACCCTCATTTTGCAACCAAATCCATTTCGTCAAAGAATGAGACCACACAGAAATCCACACTCGAAGATATGCAAGAATTTTTGAAAGAAGGAAAGGGAGTCTTGCAGATACCAACATTTCAAATAATTGTTGCTCAAGGTGTTGCCGGCTCATTTTCAGGATCTGGTCTCTCTTTTGTCCCGATGTGGTTCGAACTCATCGGGTTCTCTCACGAGTACACTGGTTTTTTGATAGGTGTTTTCCATGTTGCAACTTCAATTGGGGGAGTTTTTGGGGGAAAGTTGGGGGATTTTCTTGCTCGGCGTTTCCCTAATGCCGGGAGAATTGTTTTGTCACAGATTAGCGCGGCCTCGGCAATTCCATCTGCAACCATTTTGTTACTGGTGCTACCATATAACCCCTCTACAGGAATTTTGCATGCTGTTGTAATCTTTGTAATGGGTGTACTTGTCTCATGGAATGCCCCTGCCACAAACAAGTATGCTTCTTTGTTGACATCAATTTATGGCTACTTTGCACAAATTATGTTTATAGATCACATCACTATCTGTCCTCTCATATGTACTGCTGAAGCCTGAAAGCCTAAAACTTCGTTGAAACTTTTAGTTTTGGTCAAAAATTCCCTGCTGTTCAATTAAGCATTTTAACCCAACTTAACTCATTTTTATGTTGGGCAATTAAACACCAAACAACCTGACCTTACCCATATGATTCTTATTATCCAAATTTAATCATAAGTCTTGCATGTGTAACTTCTTCGTGTAATTTTGAATTCATTTTTTGTATAGAAACAGCTGTGTTCTCTTGGTCATCCACTATAATTTATTTTGTTTATTGAACTACTTTTAACATATGCAGTCCAATATTTTCTGAGATTGTACCGGTGAAATCAAGAACAAGCATCTATGCACTGGACAATTCTTGTGAGTCAATACTAGCGTCTTTCGCCCCTCCAATTGTTGGTGCTTTAGCCGAACATGTCTACGGTTACAAAATAGGAGATTACGGCAGGAGCGATGATCCAAAGACCAATCAAGAAAATGCGGCCTCTCTAGCCAAGGCGCTTTACACTTCTGTATCCATTTCAATGCTACTTTGCTGCTCCATCTATTCCTTCCTGTACTGCACTTACCCGAGAGACAGAGAGCGAGCCCGGATGGATTTTCTAATAGCTTCAGAAATTGAGCAGATAGACTTAGACAGTTCAGAAAAGGTGAGAGATCATACTTGCCTCCAGAATTTTGAATCAGAATATGACAATGAAATGAGTACTATTGACTTATATCATGAAGGAGGAGGTTTTGAGAGTGATGTTAGTGCGGAGAAATTGCTAGGACATCAATTATAATTATAGAGAAATAGGTTGATATTTCATTCTTGATCAATTTAAGTTCTCTAAAATACAAAAATAGATAAATCGTAGAGTAGCTGATACTATGGAGAAAGAGGGCTCTTTATTAATTAATTTTCAGTTGACATGTTCGATCTCGTAATACAAATTTGTATAGATAGAACAGGGTGTAAACTGTAAACTACTGAAATTATTAATTAATATTATGTTTACTCCCGAAATGTGTTTGTTCAAATTAGGTTGTCAAAGAAACATCTTTACTCATTTATCAGTGTTGTAAAAAACGGTCAATTAGTCAGTAGTGGTGATTAAATTGTCATGAACAGATTTGTCGGAAGACTGTTTGTGGGTGGATAAGACCTAATTGGCTGATTTATCTCATTAATTGCTCATTTTTTGTTTAAATAATCTGATTCATTATCCGTTTTCCGTTTGTACATTTTGATTATTATTTTCTGCATTTATTTTCTTGTATACACTGTATTTCGTCTTATCTTATATGGAGTTTTTTCAAAATGGCAATTTCCTAAAACTTTATTAGTTTACAAGAAAATTAAGTTAAAATAAATATATTTTGATAAATTAAATTAATTATTTTTAATAAATTATGAGTATATGGACATAATTTTAATGAAAATGTAAAATTGTCCGTAAAATATCGATTAATCAGTCTCATACTGATTAATCATTTGGCATGATTATATTCGTCCGACAAGCGCATATTGTTATTTACAACATTGATTTATCATATTCATATTGTATTCAATATAAATAAAGAACATTTTTGCATAAAAAAAAACTTTCTTTAACTAATAAGAATACGAACATGTTTTTCCCATCTGTTGCTCTATTAGATTAATGGATAAATACAAAAAAATTATTATATTTTTTTATTGATACATATAAGTATATAACTTCTTTTATTTATACAATATTTTATATAGTTTTATTTTGTTAATAATTTATATATTTTTAAATAATAAAACCAAGCAATTATTTTTTTTTTTATTCATATTTAAGATATTATGCACATAATGTGTTTAAAAGTAATATCTACATTTTTTATTTTTGAATTAGACACTTAATTTTTATAAGCTATAAATTATTTGATAATTATTTATTACTCATTTGTTATTCATTAATTGTAATGATTAATGCTAGAGTACCAATAAGACTAATGCTTAAAGGGTAGGGATAAGATATGAATAACACTAATTTAAATCATTAAAACAGAAAAAATATCTCTTTACAACTCGTACTGTATCTATGTTAAACGGGCAATTGATAAGATATGACTAAAATTAATTTAAATATATAAAAATATAAAAATATCTCGGTACGACCCGTACCATACTTATTGAGTACTCTTATAAAATGGTAGATGAGTCTATCATTAATTTAACTCTTACAAGAATAACCTTTATAAATTTTATCACATGTTCACATTAATAGGGATACTGATATAAATTATGATTTGCGTGATGCTACAAAAACCACAACTATATATATAGAGTAGAATTAGGGTCACTACTATAGAAATGGTCATTGTACACTGCACATTGTACACGGATTTGAAGAATCCGAACCGTTAAAACCCACCTACCTTACGAGTAATGCGTCTACATGTGAAAATTTTAAACATTCGAATTAATTTAGTATAAAGTCAATCGGTCAAAATTAGAAAGTTAGTAAATTAATTTTAATGCATTCATTTTTTGAATGTTTTTTGACTGTTTGACTTTATACTAAATTAATTCGAATGTTTAAAATTTTCACATGTAGAGGCATCACTCGTAAGGTAGTCGGATTTTAACAGTTTGGATTCATCATTTAAAATTAATTTAACGGGTTTTGGTGAACTTAAGAACACCCTAGTTCTACTCATATATATAGAGTATACTAGTATCATACCCGTGCGTTGCAACGGGGACATATTATAAGAAACAAATATATCAATGAAACTAATAATTATCTAAAAATTAAGCCACATGTTAATAGAAAATTTATATGATTATGTATTTTTAATTAGGGTAAATTTCGCTCTAGGTCACTAAACTTTGTTATTTGTCACGAATTGGTCACTCAAGTTTGATTTGTCCATTTCGAGTCACTCAACTTTGTTATTTGTCCCAATCAAGTCCCTATATTTTTTCCATCCAAAATTTTAACGGAATATGCTAATTCCATTAATATTTTGGATGGAATATGCTCATTCCGTTAATATTTTGGATGGAATGAGTATATTCCGTTAATTTTTTGGACGAAATAGGAATATTTCGTTAAAATTTTGGATGGAAAAGTATAGAGGGACTTGATTGGGACAAATAACAAAGTTGAGTGACTCAAAAGGAACAAATTAAACTTGAGTGACCAATTTGTGACAAATAACAAAGTTTAGCGACCTCCAGCGAAATTTACCCTTTTAATTAACTTTAATCGTGATCTCTGATAACAATTTGATGATGTGATGATTCTTTACTTTTAAGTACCAATGATATCAAATAATAGCTCGATTCGAATCTAATATCAAATATCATACAACAATTCAATATCGACATATAATATGATATCAAAAAACATAAATAAAATGTGTTATCGTGTGTATGTATAGGATACATATATACATACACGTATTATAAGAGAAATATATATTCACACACACGTTCCAATTTAGAATAGACACACACACACACACACATATTGACATATTATATATTGAAAGTATATTCTAAATTACCCACACCAATATGTATAGAAACAAAGAAAGAGAAATATGAAAATAAAAATAAAATGATTTCCATTGTGATCTGTATAAAAACGAAGAAGAAATAAGGAAACAAAGAAATATGAAAATGGAAGGTGGAGTATTCTCAATTGAAGATGAGAAATATGAAAATGGAGAAATAAGGAAACAGATAAATACATTGCTAAATTTCAGAATTTATTTAATTTTAATTGTAATGTATCGTGTGGCAGCACATGTGGTGAGTATGTTTTTAACTAAATTTAGACTTCTATACATAAAACAGATGCATTTAATCAAAAGAAGACAAATTATGTAATTGGAGGGCTGAGATCAAATTAGAAGTTTCATCAATCATAGCCGTTGGCGGATGGAAAACCCAACGTGCTTAATAATAGAATGGAGATATATATGTATGATATAAAAGTTTTTGCTAAATAACAATATTCTAAATAGCGTGCTATAGCGACATAATAGCAGTGTTATAATGTTTACGGACTTTGAACGCTAAGTTATGGGATGAAAGTGCATTATTTCAATTACGACCGCTATAGCGATAATAGCGGTCCGCTATCTGCACTACACGCTACGCGCTATAGTGCACGCTATGCTACCCAGGCTTTTATATAAAAGCCAAACTGAAAATTAGTTTTAAAGATCAACTTTTTCAAGGTCCAGATTGATTTTACTTTTAAATAAAATAAGATAGATAGTTTATTCCGTGATGCTTAGTTCTTTTTTTAATAAAAAAAATATATAGTTTATATCATGATGCTTCGGTTATTTTGAATGGAAAAAGATAAATAGTTTATGATATTATTAAAGATATTTTGAATAACGATTTATATTTTGTATTATAATCTAATTCTTTAATTAATTTTGTGTTACTTATTTTTCTATAAGACTTTAGATATGGTTGATAATTAGTAGAATATAAAATATATGTTTTTAAATAAAAAACGTTATGTATGATGGCTTTAGTTATAACTACGCTATTCGCGATAACTTCTTCTTTTTTAGTCTTTTCGCTATGACGCGATAATCGCTATTTAGAACCTTGCTAAATGAAGCAAGTATACATCTACATTTTCATCTACACTTTCGTTATATCTACATTGCTAAATGAAACTTCAAAATTTTTGTATGTACATGCATCACTCATGAAATACTTGAATTTCAATGTTTTGAATTCATAGTTCAAAATCAATACGATCGTCTTTTAGAGATGTACTCATCAATCTCTCTTGATAAGCACATCACACTCTAGTTTTGGTTTACCAGTCTTTCATAGTATCCAAGCAATTCTTATTTACTTGAATACTTTTAACTTCAGAACCTTTTAATAGGGTCACCGATTTAGCTCTAAAAATCAGACAAAAATGGTCAACTATGTTTTGTTTATATGATGATCAATTTGGAAGTTGTATTACATGAGATCCACATTGATTAAATCTGAACCAAGAAAACCTCATCCATACTCGTATACTTAAATAAATGGGATCTCCACCAGATACGGGGAAGCTTGCAAAGCCAGTACCAAAATACACGTAAAACTGACGAGTCAAAATTCAAACGCGGCCCAAAGTCAACTATAAACCCGAGCAAGTCAGTACTATGTGCCTCAGCTATCATTACAAAAAGAAAAGAAATCAAAACGGATATCAATTGAAGATCCCGCGACGAAAGCCTACCCAAACCGAAACAAATCATTTACCGTTACCCCAATCCGGACTAATAGATCAACCTATACCCGAATCCGATCAACATTAAAAGCGAAATGATTGGCTTCTGAGTTCTGAATAATTTGAGATTTATTAAAGAACTCCTAGCAATTTGCAATGAACCTTACTTAAACGGTTAAACCCCCCAACCTTGATCTATAACCGGTCCATGTGGATGTCTTGCTTGGGCGCTTTAATTACGTGCTCTCACTTTCGGTCTTGGAAACCAAAAATAATAATAAATAAAACAAATAAAATAAACCAAAGAAAAGTGGGAAGTGCCTGGAGTACTGCTGGCTAATGTTTCTTTATTGAGATATGGCCAATAAAATGCAAGTTATTTTTATTCATTTTGGTTCTAATATTTCGGAAACTTTCTCAAATCAACATTTATCATACTCCCAAAGTATATTCCCCGACTATGTTCCCTGCCCCATTACAAATACATCTGTTTTCCCGCTTGTAGATCTGAGTCAACCTCTCCACCTCTCTCGGCAGACAACAAAATGGGAATGGATAAAATGAAGATGAAGACAACCTTAATATTAGTCAATCTTGCCTCAATCATGGAGAGGGCAGATGAGGCGCTGCTGCCAGCAGTGTACAACGAGGTTGGTGTCGCACTACACACCACGCCAACTGGTCTTGGGTCATTAACTTTGTTCAGATCACTAATACAAGCATCCTGCTATCCTCTAGCTGCCTACATGGCATCGCGGTACAACCGTACCCATGTCATTGCATTGGGTGCATTCTTGTGGGCTGGGGCCACTTTCCTAGTTGGCATTTCTAATTCATTCCTTCAGGTATATCTTGCAGCCTTCCCTGCTTCATTAATTAATTTTATTGCTCTTTGGTTCCCTTGACCTTAATTTCGTGCTACATCTGTTGTCATTGATATAAACTAGGTAGCAATATCAAGAGGCTTAAATGGCATTGGGTTAGCACTAGTATCACCAGCTATCACTTCATTAGTTGCCGATTGTGCTGAGCCAGAATCACGGGGTTTGGCATTCGGATGGTTGCAATTCACTGGATGCATGGGCGCTATATTAGGAGGCTACATTGGCCTTCTCCTAGCACCAACTACATTCATGGGTATAGCCGGATGGCGATTTTCTTTTCATCTAGTCGCAATCATAAGTATAATTGTTGGTTTGCTCGTCCGGGCTTTCGCAGTAGACCCACATTTCCTTTGCAAAGCAAATGCTGTTTCAAGAAAGAAAGATACCGAAAAGGAATCTGTACTTGATGGTGTGAAGGATTTTCTGAGAGAGGCGAAGTCCGTCATGCAAATACCTACATTTCAAATTATTGTTGCTCAAGGTGTCATGGGATGTTTTCCCTGGTACGCCCTTTCTTTTCTGTCGATGTGGTTCGAGCTGATTGGTTTCTCTCATGGATATACGGCATTTCTTGTGACCCTTTTCTCAATCGCCACATCACTTGGTGGACTTTTTGGGGGGATTATGGGGGATTTTCTTGCTCGGCATTTTCCAAATGGAGGGAGAATAATTTTGTCCCAAATCAGTGCAGGTTCTGCAATTCCGCTAGGAGCTGTGTTGCTATTGGCAATACCATATGATCCGTCCAAAGGATTTTGGTATGCTATTGTTATTTTTGTTATGGGTTTGATTATCTCCTGGAACGCACCGGCTACCAATGGTATGTTACTCCAATTTATTTGTTTTATCTTTCACTAGTTCTGGTACTCTCGTTTTCTTTGATCTTCAGCTAGTATTATTTTGTTAATTATTTTCCTATTCTTGGCCTGTATATCTACCATTTGCACAGTCCAATTTTTGCGGAGATTGTACCCGAGAGATCAAGAGCAAGCATCTATGCACTAGACAATGCGTTTGAGACGATACTTGCCTCTTTTGCTCCTCCAATTGTCGGCATTCTTGCCAAGAAAGTGTACGGTTACAAAATCAGAGATAGCAACATGAGTGATGATCCTACCATCAATCGAGAAAATGCAGCCTCATTGGCTAAGGCACTTTACACTGCCGTGGCGATTCCTATGGTATTCTGTTCCTCCATCTACTCTTTCTTGTACTGCAGTTACCCGATAGACAGGGACCGTGCCCAGGCCTATTCTCTTATGGCTCTTGAAGATCAGCATATTGAGTTGGCGAATCCCAGGATGGTTGATAACAAGATTCAATTTGGCAACTTCGGTACAGAATTTGGAGATGAAATGAGGGATGACATGGAGAAATCGTCAACAAAACAGCAGCAAAGTAGGATTTAGCATGGTTTTAAGTTTCGTAATGAAACCAGTGGGCATACCCACTTTTGTCAAAAAAAAAAAAAAGATATAGCATGTTTGTTGTTCCTTTTCTTTCTGTCTATCTTTTTTTTTTCTCCTAAAAAAATATTGTTTCACTAATATTGTCTTGAGTTGTAGAGGAAAGCTGTTGAAAGCCACGAAATTTGAAATAACTCTGATCGGCCAAAAATAAATGTTTGTAAGATAATTAATTTGCTCAAGGATTTAAAGAAACTATGTCGAGAAATTAAGTTAATGCCTAAGAAATATATATATTACACTATATTTCGCTCCGCATGTTTAAAAAATTTACTAGATGTCTTTACAAATTTACATCACATATAAAAATTACTTCCTTACTGCATGATAGCAGCTGTATTTATACTTACGAAAGATTAATTAAAAACCATAATACAAAAGTTTAGGATAAACATTAGCTAGGTTTAGTGGCAGATATCATTACAAAGAACCCATTTCTTACACATGTAAAACCAACCAGCCCACATGCACTACAGAGGTCCTCCAGTTCTGTTTCTGACACATAAATCGTGTTGCTTGTGAACTGAGCAAAATACTGCATGTATTATACAACCAAAATCATGAAGTCGCCTACATAAAACTTGTAGCATAACATAGTTCTGAATGTTGTCAATAGTTTTACCATAGTATTTACCTGGCGAGTAAATCTCAAGACAGGAACAGCTGGGGGAACGACGTCTGCAATGAAAGTTGTTGCAACAAACACACCTCCTGGACGAAGAACTCGGCTTATTTCTGCCACCTGGAAGAAATGTGAAGCAAAAAAAAAGGTCATGACAGGCAAGAGTTGGTTACAAAATATAAACCGGTTCACTAAAGGGCTATAGAGGTTTCGAAGTCTTATCATATTAAGAATTCATTCTTTTAATTTATAGAAAATAGCATATTCGTCTACCTCTTCAAAATATATACATTTGATTGCCAAAACGATTATGGATTGTTCAAATTTGTCCAGAAAATAGTTATATTTGGAATTCATAAGATTAATCTTTCTATTCTCTTCACTCTTATGTCATCATGAGTTGACAATATCACGTCCTGTATATTGTGCTCTCTCCCCATCTCTCCAGAGGCTGCTTGGTGTCTCTCCCACTCTCTCTAAAATCCTAATGCATTCGATTTCAAGGATTTCAAATGTTTTTGAGTTTGCTCCAAAAGCGTGTAGTGGGAGAAAGAAAGCATCTAGCCATGTGCGGTCCACTGTCCAATGTATATCATAATATAAAGCACTACACAACCATTGTTGCTAGTTGGACTAACAGGACCAACTTGAACAATCTAAAACACTTTTGAAAGCTTTAGGAAGTCAATCAGGATAAAAAAAGATGTTATATAGTGATTTGAATAATACTTTACTATCTGGGTCACAATTGGAACAAAACAGAAATACATAGTTTAACTTGAATCATTCAAGGTAGTTTCAGAATTAGATGCACAACTTGTCCTGAAAAAATATTATTAAATAACAACAGAATCAACTTGAACAATCAAGTAGTTTGGGACAAACAGAAACAAAACATAAGTGCATGCGAACCTCAACATTAAAAAAAAATGACAAAATAGTTTTGAATATCAGGACCAAGTGGAACAACACAAAATTTATTGCAACTTCCACGTACAATCAATAATATTAAAAACCAATGTGCAACTTAGCCTTAATAAAATCAAAACTAAACGGAGCAGAACTCAAGACAGAGTTAAAGCTGATTGAATTGAAGAAGAGAGCTTACAGCAGAGACCGGAGACTGGTGATGGCCAACAATGGAGAGCTGCTCCAGCATGGACAGCATCAATGGAGCCAGAAGGGAATGGTAACCGTGATATGTCTGCCCTTACCAAGACTAAATTCCTAAAAAGCAGGAAACAGTTCCAAAAAGACTTACCACATGACTATAATAAGAGACATAAAAGGTAAACAAAATTAACAAATAATAGGGGTGGTCAAAAGTGTACTCATGTGGGATGTTCTCCTTCTCAACAAACTCACTGCATTGACGCAACATATTTTCTGAGAAGTCCAAGGCAATGACTTGAGAAAACATCCCACTTCTGACAAAAAGCCTCGAAAATAGCCCACTTACCACAACTGGCATCGACAATTGTTCCTCCTATGGTTGGCTTCAGGTACTCCTTCGCCATTTCAAACTGCATGTTCCCAGGTTAATATCATAGTATGATATTGTTCCAAAAAACACTTCGAAAAATAGACAATCTTCAAGATATGGGGTGTAAGGAACCTCTTTTTGAAGGCCGGGAAAACCACCTCATACGAAGTTTTGGCGCCAGCCCCTCTCTTAGAGAAAAGATACCAAGGGGCTCCTGTTGGAACAAACCATGCGTGATAAATAATCTTTTCAACAGGTTAAATGCAGTCAATAGCTCAAATTTTAAATCCTATCTAATTTTCACTGACTCAAAAATTCTTTAGGGCCCCAAATTTTATTAATCCATTGACCAAAATTAAATTTTGAAAAGTTATCAAGATGAGGAAATGTCAAGCCTAAAGAGCTCTGTTGCCACAGGCATGGATTCAGTATATTCCCCAGAACTAGCTGCCACAGTCAAATCAAGATATGTTCCATTATTTGGGTTGTCTTTCTTGCATCTGTTACACTTGAGAAGAGGCCCATATATAGAACTCCTGTCATAAGTTTGAAGAAAAAGAAGTGGTAAGACCATAACAAGAATTCTTTTAAGAGTGATATTACTTACTAAGCAAGGTTAGTTGCTTACGAAGATTCATCAGATTTCTTCACAAGAGGATAGTAACAGATTGGGCAGGCCAGCTTAGCTGCTCTTTGTTCAGTTTTGGCATCCAATTCAAGATCTTGTTGAATCTAGATCCGTGCAAAAATATAAAAATTTATAATGTGTTATTGATATTAGACTTATACATAAATATTAAGAAAGTAAATTCGCTAAACTGTTGTGAATTGAACAAATAGATAGTTGTTTTATAACATTACTGAGAGTTCTCTTCATCAAAAAAAACATTACTGAGAGTTCGCAATAAAGGACATATGAGCATCTCAATCCCAGCACTGTTTTTGGTAAAGTTTATTGTTTTGAGTCTTTTGACAGTTTTAACTAGCAGTTATCTGTTTCCGACGGGTCCCACTAACTGCCACATCTCTTGAAGACAATACAAAGTTTCAACCCATGACAATTTCTATTTATTTATTAGCTTTATCCATGCAAAATTAATAATATCCTACATAGATTAAGACTCAACAAACAACTAAAAACAATTATGACAGGGAGATGGCTGATAAATTTGATCCAAGTAGGAAACCAATTTGAATTAACAACTGCATACCAATAAATTTGAATTAACAATTAGGCCGGCTTGAACACCTACTGTTCAATTATTGATTATCCTTTGTGCGCGCAATTGGGTATAAACCAACGCATAATTTTTCTGTCATCATGATAACCCACTTATGGCAAGATGAAATTCTCAGTTCACCATCCAAAAATGATACCAAAATACGTTTCTAAAACTGTACCCAGTGCAGTGAATGATTGCTTGCTACAATGTTTTGCTATTTTTATTTGGTTAATGAAATTTAGTATGCAAAAGCCTACTACTTCAAGAAAAAGAAAAGAAAGTTATACGAAATGTGCATGTAACGAAAAATGTTGTTGCTACTAAATAAAACAGAGAATGAAAACGGAGAAACAATAAGCATACTTGACTGATTTCCTCAATGGGGGAGGAAGTAGAAGCAGAGGCCGCAACTCGAAGCATGGTTGCGGGTAGGAATACCAAAGGTCTGGTGGCACACTGTGCGCTTCTACCTCTGTTCAACCAGACGCATCGCCGAGGGAGGATCGTTCCGATGCTTCCGACCACTCCCGCCATTGCCTCTCTCTCTCTCCCAAACCGCGCCCCTTTTTTTAGGCTTAATTTCTTATGTATCCTTAAAAACTCTTCTAGTTTCTTATTTCTCCTTGTAATTTTGAATATAGCAAATATACCTCTCGACT
The DNA here is from genome assembly GCF_964058835.1 of Carex rostrata. Taxonomy (NCBI): domain Eukaryota; kingdom Viridiplantae; phylum Streptophyta; class Magnoliopsida; order Poales; family Cyperaceae; genus Carex; species Carex rostrata. The sequence goes on from NC_135925.1 coordinate 8,467,265, forward strand.
CTTTTAAACGTTTCTTATTTGCCCATGCAACTCTCCAGCCTTAAAATTGATTCATCCAAATTTTTAATACCCATTTTACCCTCCTTCTCCTCCCCAGTTTGTATCTTCTCTTTCTATCTTCATCCAAAAGATATATAGGAACAAAAGGCTCTTTGTTTTCGTTTCAAATCCTCTCTCCATTCTTTTCAGCAAGTGCTTCCATCCGAAATACACATTAATCTAATCCTCTCTCCATTCTTTATTTTCTATACGAAATACACACTATTCTTTCTCATGCATTTCATCAAACACCTTTTGTGCATCCTCCATGGACCAGCTTACGAACAAAAGGCTCTTTGTTTCCATACGAAATTACTACCTCTCAATTCTTGTCTTTGTTTCTATTCCTCCCTCCATTCTTTTCCTGTAGTTATCATCACAAGTGATGGAAACAAATAATTTGACATTTTTTATTTTACACAAGTAAAGAAGAAAAAAAGAAAAAAAAAAACAGGTAGCGAACAATTGTGAGGCTTTCGTGTATTGGGGATCTTTTTATTCGTGTTATATAATGGAGTTAATACATAGTATTAAGACGTGATTTTATTTAAATTGATATAAGTATCGTCTGATTGGTTACTTACACTATTTGCTTTTAATTGGAACCCTATAGGTTGCAAAATGTTTATATGTATAAGAGCTCCCTCTACGTGCATAATGTATTTTGTTTTCAATATGACTAAAAGTAATTTAAATAGATAAAAATATAGAAAATCTCGGTCTAATCCGTACCATACATATTAAGTACTCTTATGTTTGATTGTGGAATAAGTGGTAGAGTAAACCCTCTATTCCACCTTTAAGGAGTCAAACGAGAATTAAATTTGAAGAAGTAATATAGAGTAACATTTGAGTTAATTCGGATTAAGTTACAACATTTGAGTTAATTTGAATTGAGTTACGCATCGCCGAGGGAGGATCGTTCCTTTTGCCTGAAGTAATTCTTATTTACTAGGGTACTTTTAACTTCAGAACCTTTTAATAGGGTCACCGATTTAGCTTTAAAAATCCGACAAAATTGGTCAACTATGTTTTGTTTATCTGATGATCAATTTGGAAGTTGTATTACCTGAGATCCACATTGATTAAATCTGAACCGAGAAAACCTCATCCATATTCGTATACTTAAATAAATGGGATCTCCACCAGATACGGGGAAGCTTGCAAAGCCAGTACCAAAAAAAAAAAAAAAACTCAAACTCGTGCAGTGCCAGTACCAGAACACTTTGACAAGTCAACGGAATTCCCAGCACACGTTGCGTTGCGTTGATTGACGAGTCAAAATTCAAACGCGACCCAAAGTCAACTATAAACCCGAGCAACTCAGTACTATGTGCCTCGGTTAGTCGGTTATCATTACAAAAAGAAAAGAAATAAAAACGGATATCAATTGAAGATCCCGCGACGAAAGCCTACCCAAACAGAAACAAGTCATTTACCGTCACCCCAAATCGGACTAATAGGTCAACCTATACCCCAAATCGCGAAATGATTCGCTTCTAAGTTCTGAATAAGAGAATAATTAGAGATTTAAAGAAACTCTAGCGCAATTTGCAATGAACCTTACTTAAACCCCCAACCTTGATCTATAACCGGTCCATGTGGATGTCTTGCTTGGGCGCTTTAATTACGTGCTCTCACTTCCGGTCTTGGAAACCAAAAATAATAATAAATAAAACAAATAAAATAAACCAAAGAAAAGTGGGAAGTGCCTGGAGTACTGCTAGCTAGAGTGGAAAAAATGTGTCGTGCCGTAACTTTGACTTCGTGCCAAGCCGTATTGTTAAGGGGTCGTCACGCCGTGACTATTCACGTGCCGTGTCCAAACGTGACCAATCACGTTTCCCACGTTTAACTATTTTTTTATAATTTAAGTTAGTTTCTTCAAGATTCACCATTTAATTAAAGACCTAATGATCCTAATTACACGTAACTCGCGTGATTACGTGCCGTGCCGTGACCAAAATGTCAAGGTGTGGTTACAGAACAATAACCCGTGTCGTGCTGTGCCATTCCGTGTTGTAGCCGTGTCATTTCGTGACAAAGCCAGCTCTACCGTGTCATTTTTCGCACACTACTGCTGGCTAATGTTTCTTTATTGACATATGGCCAATAAAATGCAAGTTATTTTTATGCATTTTGGTTCTAATCTTTCGGAAACTTTCTCAAATCAACATTTATCATACTCCCAAATTGTATTCCCCCACTATGTTCCCTGCCCCTTTACAAATACATATGTTTTCCCGCTTGTAGATCTGAGTCAACCTCTCCACCTCTCTCGGTAGACAACAAAATGGAAATGGATAAAATGAAGATGAAGACAACCTTAATATTAGTCAATCTCGCCTCAATCATGGAAAAGGCAGATGAGGCGCTGCTGCCGGCAGTGTACAACGAGGTTGGTGTCGCACTACACACCACGCCAACTGGTCTTGGGTCATTAACTTTGTTCAGATCACTAATACAAGCATCCTGCTATCCTCTAGCTGCCTACATGGCATCACGGTACAACCGTACCCATGTCATTGCATTGGGTGCATTCTTGTGGGCTGGGGCCACTTTCCTAGTTGGCATTTCTAATTCATTCCTACAGGTAAATCTTGCAGCCTTCCCTGCTTCATTAATTAATTTTATTGCTCTTTGGTTCCCTTGACCTTAATTTCGTGCTACATCTGTTGTCATTGATATAAACAAGGTAGCAATATCAAGAGGCCTAAATGGCATTGGGTTAGCACTAGTATCACCAGCTATCACTTCATTAGTTGCCGATTGCGCTGAGGCAGAATCACGGGGTTTGGCATTCGGATGGTTGCAATTCACTGGATGCATGGGCGCTATATTAGGAGGCTTCATCGGCCTTCTCCTAGCACCAACTACATTCATGGGTATAGCCGGCTGGCGATTTTCTTTTCATCTAGTCGCAATCATAAGTGTAATTGTTGGTTTGCTCGTCTGGGCTTTCGCAATAGACCCACATTTCCCTTGCAAAGCAAATGCTGTTTCAAGAAAGAAAGATACCGAAGAAGAATCTGTACTTGATGGCGTGAAGGATTTTCTAAGAGAGGCAAAGTCGGTCATGCAAATACCTACATTTCAAATTATTGTTGCTCAAGGTGTCATGGGACGTTTTCCCTGGTACGCCCTTTCTTTTCTGTCAATGTGGTTCGAGCTGATTGGTTTCTCTCATGGATATACCGCATTTCTGGTGACTCTTTTCTCGATCGCCACGTCACTCGGTGGACTTTTTGGGGGGAATATGGGGGATTTTCTTGCTCGGCATTTTCCAAATGGAGGGAGAATAATTTTGTCCCAAATCAGTGCATGTTCTGCAATTCCGCTTGGAGCTGTGTTGCTATTGGCAATACCATATGATCCGTCCAAAGGATTTTGGTATGCTATTGCTATTTTTGTTATGGGTCTGATTATCTCCTGGAACGGACCGGCTACTGACGGGTAAGTTACTCCAATTTATTTTTTTTATCTTTTATTACTTCTGGTACTGTGGTTTTCTTTGATCTTCAGATAGTATCATTTTGTTAATTATTTTCCTGTTCTTGGCCTGTATATCTACTATTTGCGCAGTCCAATTTTTGCGGAGATTGTACCAGAGAGATCAAGAGCAAGCATCTATGCACTAGACAATACGTTTGAGTGGATAGTTGGCTCTTTTGCTCCTCCAATTGTCGGCATTCTTGCCGAGAAAGTGTACGGTTATAAAATCAGAGATAGCAACATGAGTGATGATCCTAACATCAATCGAGAAAATGCAGCCTCATTGGCTAAGGCACTTTACACTGCAGTGGCAATTCCTATGGTATTATGTTCTTCCATCTACTCTTTCCTGTACTGCAGCTACCCGATAGACAGGGACCGTGCCCAGGCCTATTCTCCTATGGCTCTTGAAGATCAGCATATTGAGTTGGCGAGTCCCAGAATGGTTGATAACAAGATTCAATTTGGCAACTTCGGTACAGAATTTGGAGATGAAATGAGTGATGACATGGAGAAATTGTCAACATAACAGCAGCAAAGTAGGATATAGCATGTTTTTAAGTTTTGTAATGAAACCGGTGGGCATACCCACTTTTCTCAACAAAAAAAAATGATATAGCATCTTTGTTGTTCCTTCTCTTTCTTTCTATCTATTTTTTGCTCCTAAAAAAAAATATTATTTCACTAATATTATCTTGAGTTGTAGAGGAAAGCTATTGAAAGGACCACTTATATTGTTGGAAGCCACGATGTTTGAAATAACTCGGATCGACCAAAAATAAATGTTTGTAAAGTAATTAATTTGCTCAAAGGATTTAAAGAAACTATGTCGAGAAATTAAGTTAATGCCTAAGAAATATATATGTTACACTATATTTTGCTCCGCATGTTTAAAATTTTTTACTAGATGTCTGTACAAATTTACATCACATATAAAAATTACTTCCTTACTGCATGACAGCAGCTGTATTTATACTTACGAAAGAATAATTAAAACCATAATACAAAAGTATAGGATAAACATTAGCTAGGTTTAGTGGCAGATATCATTACAAAGAACCCATTTCTTACACACGTAAAACCAACCAGCCCACATGCACTACAGAGGTCCTCTAGTTCTGTTTCTGACACATAAATCGTGTTGCTTGTGAACTGAGCAAAATACTGCATGTATTATACAACCAAAATCATGAAGCTGCCTACATAAAACTTGTAGCATAACATAGTTCTGAATGTTGTCAATAGTTTTACCATAGTATTTACCTGGCGAGTAAATCTCAAGACAGGAACAGCTGGGGGAACAACATCAGCAATGAAAGTTGTTGCAACAAACACACCTCCTGGACGAAGAACTCGGCTTATTTCTGCCACCTGGAAGAAATGTGAAGCAAAAAAAAAGGTCATGACAGGCAAGAGTTGGTTACAAAATATAAACCGGTTCACTAAAGGGCTATAGAGGTTTCGAAGTCTTATCATATTAAGAATTCATTCTTTTAATTTATAGAAAATAGCATATTCGTCTACCTCTTCAAAATATATACATTTGATTGCCAAAACGATTATGGATTGTTCAAATTTGTCCAGAAAATAGTTATATTTGGAATTCTTAAGATTAATCTTTCTATTCTCTTCACTCTTATCTGGAAATATCACGTCCTGTATATTGTGCTCCCTCCCCCTCTCCAGAGGCTGCTTGGTGTCTCTCCCACTCTCTCTAAGATCCTAATGCATTCGATTTCAAGGATTTAAAATCTTTTTGAGTTTGCTCCAAAAGCATGTAGTGGGAGAAAGAAAGCATCTAGCCATGTGCGGCCCACTGTCAAATGTATATCATAATATAAAGCTTACACAACCATTGTTGCTAGTTGCACTAACAGGACCAACTTGAACAATCTAAAACACTTTTGAAAGCTTTAGGAAGTCAATCAGGATAAAAAAGATATTATATAGTGATTTGAATAATACTTTACTGTCTGGGTCACAATTGGAACAAAACAGAAATACATAGTTTAACTTGAATCATTCAAGGTAGTTTCAGAATTAGATGCACAACTTGGCCTGAAAATAAATTATTAAATAACAACAGAATCAACTTGAACAATCAAGTAGTTTAGGACCAACAGAAACAAAACAGAAGCGCATGTGAACCTCAACATAAAAAAAAATAAAAATAAAAACTTGACAAAATAGTTTTGAATATCAGGACCAAGTGGAACAACACAAAATTTATTGCAACTTGCACAATCAATAATATTAAAACCAATGTGCAACTTAGCCTTAATAAAATCAAAACTAAAAGAAGCAGAACTCAAGACAGAGTTAAAGCTGATTGAATTGAAGAAGAGAGCTTACAGCAGAGGCCGGTGATGGCCAACAATGGAGAGCTGCTCCAGCATGGACAGCATCAATGGAGCCAGAAGGGAATGGTAACCGTGATATGTCTGCCCTTACCAAGACTAAATTCCTAAAAAGCAGGAAACAGTTCCAAAAAGACTTACCACATGACTATTATTAGAGACATAAAAGGTAAAACAAAATTAACAAATAACAGGGGTGGTCAAAAGTGTACTCATTTGGGATGTTCTCCTTCTCAACAAATTCACTGCATTGACGCAACATATTTTCTGAGAAGTCCAAGGCAATGACTTGAGAAAACATCCCACTTCTGACAAAAAGCCTCGAAAATAGCCCACTACCACAACTGGCATCGACAATCGTTCCTCCTATGGTTGGGTTCAGGTACTCCTTCGCCATTTCAAACTGCATGTTCCAGGTTAATATCATAGTATGATATTTTACCAAAGAAAGCTTAGAAAAATAGACAATCTTCAAGATATGGAGTATAAGGAACCTCTTTTTTAGGGCCCGGAAAACCAGCCCAAACGAAATTTTGGCGCCAGCCCCTCTCATAGAGAAAAGATACCAAGGGGCTCCTGTTGGAACAAACCATGCGTGATAAATAATCTTTTCAACAGGTTAAATGCAGTCAGTAACTCAAATTTTATATCCTATCTAATTTTCACTGACTCAAAAATTCTTTAGGGCAGCAAATTTTATTAATCCATTGACCAAAATTAAATTTGAAAAGTTGTCAAGATGAAAAAATGTCAAGCCTAAAGAGCTCTGTTGCTACAGGCATGGATTCAGTATATTCCCCAGAACTAGCTGCTACAGTCAAATCAAGATATGTGCCATTATTTTGGTAGTCTTTCTTGCATCTGTCACACTTGAGAAGTGGCCCATATATAGAACTCCTGTCATAAGTTTGAAGAAAAATAAGTGGTAAGACCATAACAAGAATTCTTTTAAGAGTGATATTACTTACTAAGCAAGGTTAGTTGCTTACGAAGATTTATCAGATTTCTTCACAAGAGGATAGTAACAGATTGGGCAGGCCAGCTTAGCTGCTCTTTGTTCAGTTTTGGCATCCAATTCAAGATCTTGTTGAATCTGGATCCGTACAAAAATATAAAAATTTATAATGTGTTATTGAGATTAGACTTATACATAAATATTAAGAAAGTAAATTCGCTAAACTGTTGTGAATTGAACAAATAGATAGTTGTTTTATAACATTACTGAGAGTTCGCAATAAAGGACATATGAGAATCTCAATCCCAGCACTGTTTTTGGTAAAGTTTATTGTTTTGAGTCTTTTGACAGTTTTAACTAGCAGTTATCTGTTTCCGACGGGTCCCACTAACTGCCACATCTCTTGAAGTCAATACAAAGTTTCAACCCATGACAATTTCTATTTATTTATTAGCTTTATCCATGCAAAATTAATAATATCCTAAATAGATTAAGACTCAACAAACAACTAAAAACAATTATGACAGGGAGATGGCTGATAAATTTGATCCAAGTAGCACACCAATTTGAATTAACAACTGCATACCAATAAATTTGAATTAACAATTAGGCCGGCTTGAACACCTACTGTTCAATTATTGATTATCCTTTGTGCGCGCAATTGGGTATAAACCAACGCATAATTTTTCTGTCATCATGATAACCCACTTATGGCAAGATGAAATTCTCAGTTCACCATCCAAAAATGATACCAAAATACGTTTCTAAAACTGTACCCAGTGCAGTGAATGATTGCTTGCTACAATGTTTTGCTTCTTATATTTGGTTAATGAAATTTAGTATGCAAAAGCCTACTACTTCAAGAAAAAGAAAAGAAAGTGATACCAAATGTGCATGTAACGAAAAATGTCGTCGCTTCTAAAAAAAAAAAAATAGAGAATGAAAACGGAGAAACAATAAGCATACTTGACTGATTTCCTCAGTGGGGGAGGAAGTAGAAGCAGAGGCCGCAATTCGAAGCATAGTTGCGGGTTGGAATACCAAAGGTCTCATGGCACACTGTGCGCCTCTACCTCTGTTCAACCAGACGCATCGACGAGGGAGGATCGTGCCGATGCTTCCAACCGCTCCCGCCATTGCCTCTCTCTCTCTCCTAACCCCCGCCCCGCTTTTTATTTTATATTTTCTTTTCCTTGCAAAGTTGCAAGTTTCCTTTTTGGATCAATTAGGTGATGGGCGTTCTTTATCCACGATGCGAGATTGCCGAACACGAATTACATGTGGGTTGTTTTGGGTCGATTAGGGGGTTAGGTGTCGTATCTCGTATCTTCTAGGCCTGAAAGAAGGCCCTAGTTTTATTTATAATCAACCAAGGATCTGCCTTAAAGTTTAAAAAGAAAAAAAAAAAAAAAAGCAAATAAAAGAGAAGAGAAAAGAAAAGGCAAAATGAAAAAGAGGACCAAGTTTGCTATCCTCTAAATTAAAACAGAATATATTTTTTTAATAGATTGATTTTATCTTATTTTCTTGCAGTTACCTTTTCTTCTTTTGAAATTAAAAATTGAAAGCAAGGTCAATATTTATTTTTCTTCTTTCTTTTAATAGATGGAGTCGTGTATAATGGCAAAGAGAGAGGCACTTGCTCCATGACCTTAAAAGAATTTCAAAAATATATTTCTTATGCTTTAATTCTTAAAAAATATAACAATATAAATTTTGTTTAAAATCATTGTAAAATTGTACTCATCCTAAATTTCTGTCCCTTGTACATTTCTTTACATTCACTTCTTATTATGCCAACAAAAGATATTCCGGAAACATGACGGTATTCACATCAACATCTAAACCACCAACTGTTTAAGCATATAAACGACTTCAATTATTAATTAATGGGATCTTAAAATGCCGGGTCAACATCTGTGTTTATAAGTTGCCCTGCTTTGATTTTCAAGTTTGTTTTTACTTAACAAGATCCTAATTATGAGAACACACACTCCAAATTATTTCCAGCTAGATTCGGTTGAACTTTCTCCATCTATGCCTTTATAATTGTATATAATTTTTTGTTTTTTTAGGAAAGAATGGAGTTCATTCTTCCTTTTAAAAAAAAAAATCCAATAGATACTGAATTTTCAACCTTGTATATGATTATTCTTATAGCATAAATCCTTATCGGTTGTCAAATATGGTTAAAATAAATAAATAAATAAGTGGTACTAGAGGTTCTACTTTTATCCGGTATCCGGTCCTAATATGGCACCGAACTGGATTCGAACCGAAACCGATTTGAATCCGATTAATTTGGGTATGATATGGTTTTAAGAATATGACCGGCTAAATTATAGACAGTTACAAAATTAATACTTAAATATCCGATCTGAATCTGCACCAGAACCGATATTTGTAATTCATAGGATATGGGTTTGATTTAATTATCTGGCCGGCAACCGAATCCAACCTAATACCGGTATAAATACCCGATACAATACTAATACAATTCTTTATAATTAATTAATATAAAAACATAGATTAATACTATAGATAGATAATCATATGTAATATATTTTTAGGAAACAGATTTTTATTTAAGTAATAAGCTATACCATAAAGATACCGAGAGTTTTTTTTTTCTTTTACTATTTGACATGCAAAAAGGTAAAGATTACAAGAAAGATTGGACAGAGGAGAACAAAAAGAAGAATTGGATTTTTAGTTCAACAATATGTGGTTGGAAAACAAGGATCGGTTTGTTAGAAAAGTACAGAATATATTGTCCAAATTCCAATATTCAATATGATACTACAATATCGCTTTTCAATCAAGCAAGTGATTCAAGATAATTGAAAGGATATGTACTCGTTTCGGATCCGAACCAGATTTAATAATTCACAAGCAAATTTTTGGGACTTTTTTCATAAATCATAATTAATAAAACGTTTTTTAGATAACCAATATGATTGATTTTTTTTTTCAAAAACCATAAGGACCGTGGGAACCCCACGGTCTCAAATTGGTTTTTTTTTTTTTTTTTTTTTTCAGACTGTGGGGTTCCCACGGTCTCAAATTTTTTTTTTTTTTATAAAACTGAATTTTTTTTTATTTTTTTTATTTTTGTATTAAAATATTATAAATGTCGAATATATTTCTTTGAAAATAGATGAAATACAATATAATTTGATTTATTAGAAATATTGCAATAAATAACTCGGATCAATATTTTTCAGGTCGGGTTTTTCGCAGCTGTAAGAAAAATTAATATATTTCTTTATATGTTATTAGAAAAAAATAAAAATGCTTAGATTCTGAGTTATTGATCCCGGTTCAAAAGTCATTTCTAGGTAATCCAGAAAATATTATGATCTTTCTAGTAAATTTAATTTATGAAAAGTTGTATCTATTTTTGAAAAAAACAATAACTTTTAAGTTATTTAATAATTGTTATTCAAAAAGAATTCTCAAAATAGATATAACTTTTTATAAATTAAATGTCCTAGAAGGATCACAATATTTTCTGGATTACCTAGAAGTGACTTTTGAACCGGGATCAAGAACTCAGAATCTAAGCATTTTTATTTTTTTCTAATAACACATACAGAAATATATTAATTTTTCTTACAGCCGCGAAAAATCCGACCTGAAAAATATTGATCCGAGTTATTTATTGCAGTATTTCTAATAAATCAAATTATATTGTATTTCATCTATTTTCAAAGAAATATATTCAACATTTCTAATATTTTAATACAAAAATTTAAAAATTTAAAAATTTAAAAAAATTCTGTTTTATAAAAAAAAAAATTGAGACCGTGGGAACCCCACGGTCTGAAAAAAAAAAAAAAAAAAAAAACCCAATTTGAGACCGTGGGTTCCCACGGTCCTTATGGTTTTGAAAAAAAAAAATCAATCATATTGGTTCCCTAAAAAACGTTTTATTAATTATGGTTTATGAAAAAAATTCAAATTTTTTAGTACATATTTATCGGGAATCAAAATATTGGACCGTATGTAAAATTTTATTTGAAGCAATACAGGCTTTTTTCACTACAAATTTGCTAATTTCTAAAGTGCATAACCGTATGCAAAATTTTATTTGGAGCAATAGCAAGAAACCAAGAATTAGTATTATATTTTTTTTCGTTGGATAATCAGAAGGGATCACAGAATAGTGTGTAATAATACATAATAACATTTCAGCTATATTTAATGTATAATGTGATAATTATATGATACAAGTGATGTTTTTAAATACAAATGCTGCACAATTATGGGGGCAAATGGATCGGATATTATCCATTCGGATTCAGATTCGGATCTAGATTTTTTGCAGATTATGATATTCAGTATGGATAATTTGCAAATATGAATGCTGATATAGATATGATTCATGCGAATACGGCTACAGATACGGATTCAGAGATACATAATTAGTTATCCGTATTCGTAAGTTTAATTTAAACGGATATTTGTTATCAGTTTAGCACCTGGTAAAACTTTGCCACCCTTCTGACTTCTTCTCTCGATCCCAATTCTCGTTGTTTCAAACCTCCTCTCACAAAGCTACATGAAATTTCCTCTACCGAATAGATTAATCGTCAGTTGAATTGCTTGGTAAAATGCTCTCTCCTCTCTTCTTCTCTCTCCATAACTCTATTTTTCTTTCTTCTTCTCTCTCCATAACTCTATTTTTCTTTCCCCCGATTCTTCCTCTCTTCTCCTCCTCCTCCTCCTCTTCTTCTTCTTCTTCTTCTTCAATTTGCTAGGTTTTCTCTTTGTTGCAAACTGAATCACTCGTTGAGTTGCAATTTAGTCGCTGGCCGGGTTGCTCTCTCTCTCAATAGAGCTTGTGTATCTTCCCCTTCTTATTTGATTCTAATTTTTCTCTCATTTTTAATTTGATAAATTGTAAAGTCATTTTTTCTGTAAATTAGGGTTAAGCAAGTTTATTAGTTGAAATTTCTCTTCTTTTACCTTTGAATATCTGAAACCCTCTCAAATACTGATACATGTTGGTTGTGCTTACTCAGGGGCGGACTCAGGATTTTCGGTGGGGAGGGGGGGAACAAGAAAATATTGAATCGTGTTTAAATAGCTTATCGGATTTTAACCCACTAACTAATTGGGTACTCGATAAAAAAAAATGATTTGACTTATATTTTTCAATACTCTGACTTATAATTTATGATCTTGTGACTTATAATTAATATTACCAATCATAATTCAAAAAAAATATTTTGATTTTAATACTAAATTTAACTCAAATTACAAATCAAACATTCAGAGGGGAGCAAAAAAATTTCCAGAGAGAAGCAAAGTCAATCGGTACCAATAGATCACCACTAAAACTCAAAATTCAGGAGGAGCGGCTGCCCCCCACCCAAGTAGATCCGTCCCGGTGCTTACTGATATGCTATATTGGTTGTTCCAGAAGCTTGTGTACAACAAAAATGAATATAAAGAACGCAAATTGAAAAATTATCTAAGCTGGTAATTAGATTATGTCAGAAAGATTAAATTGCATAATTGTATAATAGTGACATTTTATCAACAATGAAGTTTGACATCATGTCTCACAGATTTATTCAAACTAATATATCCATTTAAAAAAAAAAATCAAAGATGGCAGAATCGCATTTTTGTATATTAGCTGTGCGATTAGCCGATTACTGTAACTTCAACATCATTTTATGTTAGTAACTAATTTTGTTAATTATATTTATATTTTGTAATGACTCAATAAATTTACCATGAGAAAAATAATATTGTTTGTCATAACGATCAAATATCAGAATTATATTTGTATCCATATTCGTATCCGTTTGATTATATCTCATTCATATCTATATCCATCTAATATCCGATCCGTATCCGTATCCATATCCGTATCCGTATCTTAAAAATAAATGTGGATACGGATATGAGTTTACCACTATCCAATCTGTGTCAGATCCGTTTGTACCTCTAGCATAACCACCTCTCTGGATGTAGACTGGAGAGCGCATAACGAGTGTTTTGAGATCCGGAAAAACTTCAGAATTAATAAGTCTCTAACCTGTATAGATCAAAATGATTTGGCCGACAAACTAGCAAGAATGGCTAGGGTGCAGGGATGGGATTGTCAGGGTTACACTTCTCCAATTTTTAGGAACTGATACCTGGTTGTGCCAGTACCAAATGGGGGATTTTAGAACATATCCATGATGTTTGTTTTGATGTATTGATACTTGATATAATACCCACGTGTTTTGAAATAAAAAATATAATACATTTTCAAATTAATTTAGTATAAAGTCAAGTAATTAAAAAATAACAAAAAAATGAATATATTGAAGTTAAAAGACGTATAATATTATGTATGTAAAACTCACGTGTATATGTATCCATACAACATATAAATTTATAGCACTCAATATACACAAAGCTCACCTTGTAATAAAAAGACTAAAATTAAACTTTGAAAATTAGTTGTTCGTTAAGAAAAATGGATTTCAAAATTAGTAAACTCTAAATTTGATTTTGAATTTTTCATAATTAGCAAAATCATGTTTCCTTTGGCAGTATCCGAGTTTTTAAGACTATAGAAGGTACAGAGGACCCCTGGACATAATCATTCACGTGCATTTGTCCATCATGCCTAAGACACGGTGAGACTTGTACATTAGCCTAATTATAACATAACATGGATTGGTGCAAACCATCATACTCCGAAACAGTTCCCCTTTTCTTTTCAGGATCTTTTACATCACGGCCTGTCGCCTGAAAAATAGCCTTTCTTTTCTTTCAGTTCTATGCTACACCGGCGGCAAACCGGCATTAATTGAATGATTTTAATCCTCATCCTCTACAATCAGGAAATCATTGTATAGCAGATGCAAATAAATCAATCAATCAATCAATCATTTATTTATATGAAATGCTCCTAGATCCATAGTATACTTCTAAAATAAACATTCGATCGGTTTAATAACCGAAACAGCCAACAATTACAACATTTATTATTATAATTTTTGTGAGAAAACAAACCCAAATCCTCTACATGAAACACAAACCTCTTTGAGTAGAACTAGGGTGTTCTTAAGCTCACCAAAGTGTTTGGTGAGCTTGACTTCAAAATCCGTCAAATCGGTTTCAAATGACGAATCCGAACCGTTGGAATCCGCCTATTTTACGTGTGATGCGTCTACATGTGAAATTTTTTAACTTTCGAATTAGTTTAGTATAAAGTCAAGCGGTCAAAACATGTTCAAAAAATGAATGCACTAAAATTAATTTATTAACCTTCTAATTTTGACCAATTGACTTTATACTAAACTAATTCGAAAGTTCAAAAATTTCACATGTAGACGCATCACACGTAAAATAGACGGGTTCCAACGGTTTGGATTCGTCATTTGAAACCGATTTGACAGGTTTTGGAGTCAAGCTCACCAAACACTTTGGTGAGCTTAAGAACACCCTAGTTCTACTCAACCTCTTTCCTATCAGAATGTAAATTTAAATTTTTATCTCAGCATCAAAATGAAAAGATATGATCTCATGATCTATTATATTCAATTTGAGAAATCACATCTGGATAGGGATCAATTGACCATAAGTTTAACTCGATAAATTTGGTAATGTTTTTTTTAGTTAAGTAAAAAGAAATTATAAACACGTTTTTAAGGTTATAGATTGACAACATCAAATGATGTTAATTATGAATTATGTAAATTTCAAGTACTTGGACGATTGGTAAAACTCTTTTTAATATTTTTCAAGTATATGTGCATAAAATATAAATTATATTCCAACCATACAATTTCAAATTTAAAAATTATTATTTTTGTATGATTGCATGTCACCTTAACCCGTTGCCAAAAGCTGGGTATATATTTTCACAGGACATCTTTTACTGTTTCCGACTCCATGCCGTACATTGCTTACAGGAGCGGAATTAGAAATTCATGATAGATGTACTAAAATTAAAATGAACAATATGTTATCAGTGGAAATTGAATTCAAGTTCTTTACAATCACAAAATAAGCTCTAACCACTAGATTACAAGTAAACATGTGATATTTATGAAGAGAGCTAGATTATATAAAAGATTCTAAAAAAATAAAATTCAATTAAATTTCAATATACATAACTAAAATTTTAAAATTATAAGGTGACTTAGCTCTCGTATGGGTGAATGTAGATCCGTCCCTGATTGCTTATGCATCAAATTTTAATTTGTTAAATAGATACCAGACATCAAATTATATTATGAATACATGAATGAGTATACGTAAATGTCAAATAGTTGTGTTCAAAACACGGAAAAAATATCTTTATTAAAGTATACGTTATTTGCTTTATTATATAAGTGCATATTTGATTGTGGAGTAAAGTTAAGAATGATTTAATTGCTTAAGTTAATCATATTTGGTAGAGTAATCGTGAAAAGAGATAAAATTGAAAGATGAATTTTAGAGTAAGTTAATCCGTCTGGAGAGAGAGAGTACATGTCGAGTAAGTTAATTACTTCATCTAGATAGAGGAAATAACTGTGAAACAAGTTACTTTGCTTGAATAGAGAGAGTAACTGTGAAGCAAGTTACTACGTCTAAAAATTAGAAGTAACTTGCTCCATATCAACCCAAATATTACTCCATATTAATAAGAAGTTTACTCCACTTCACAATCAAACATGCAAGTAATACATAAGAATTAGCATTTAATCTTGTGACAAAAGTTAACATTCTTTACGTGAGAGATCGTGTGTAGAAGAGTTATTTATGAATAATTAAATGGAAGTTGGTAGATCTTCATTTTTTTTATCTAAAAAAAAAGGGCTAATACATACCAAAACAATTAGGTGTAACATATCAAGAATAAAAGATCAATTAAATTATAATGCATGTGATTAAAATTTTAAAAATCTTAGGGGTGCTTAATCACTTCTAATACAGTGTTAGATATGCTTCTGATTTTGAATCAATTGATATTAAATCGAGCAGAAATGGAGGTTTCACATTGTTCCAAGCGAATCAAAGTAAAATTTTAGATCATCGGATATAGGTCGGCTTGATTTCACATAGCTTAGGAGTTAGGTCCGAATCAATAACTAACTCGAGAGAAGAATAAATTCAACATAAATAGAGGTCCACTTTAGAAATGAAGTTCAAGTGTCATGAATCATGATGTCCATGACTTGTCGCGTTGTGTGATTTTTCAATATATCGCAGGATCCATAAATTCTAAGAGGATTTCTTTTAACCATTTATTATTTTCCGAAGAGGCCGGAATGGTAGTCATGGTTAGACTTTTGCTAAACCCGGAACGGGTAGAACCCGTTTTGCCCGGCCCGTACCCGTTACCCGTGGTACCCGTACCCGTTGCCCGGGTACAAACGGGTAGACGGGTAGACGGGTACGGGTAATAAACGGACCGGAGAACGTGATTTAAAAAATAACCCGTTGTACCCGTACCCGTCTACCCGCCAACCCGTACCCGCCTACCCGTACCCCTATACCCGCCTACCCGTACCCGTACCCGTACCCGTTACCCGTACCCTTTACCCGGTTGCCCGTACCCGTTACCCGTACCCGTTACCCGTTACCCGTACCCGCCAACTTTACCCGTACCCACTTTTGAAATTCAAATTTTGAATTGTACCGCCGGTTCAAGAGGGGCCCGGTCCGGGTCAAATCAAACCCGGCCGGACCCACCCGGGTCACGTCGGTTTTTTTTTTTTTTTTTTTTTTTTTCAAATTTTATTCCCTCTCCAATTTTTTCTTTAAATACACCCCTCTAATCCTCTTCCTCTCCACATTCTAACTCAAATTCTCAAATTCTCAATCCCTCAAACTCAATCTCAAATTCTCATTTTTCATTATTCTCAATTTTTAAATTTATTTTTAAAAAAATATATAGTTGTAATTTAATTCATTTTACCAATACGCAAACGGAATTAGAGGTTCGCTAAACCCGTTACGGAATTACGAAGGTATCAAAATTACAAAGTTCGGCACCTCCCGCAAGATTTTTCCGCGAAATTTAAAGGTTAGATTTATTTTATGTTAGATTAATTTATTTTTGTAGAGTAATTTAAAATTTGATATTAGATTTATTGTTGTAGATAAATGTATAATTTAAATTGAATGTTAGATTTAGTTTATGATAGATTTGTTAGATTTATTTAATTTATGTTAGATTTGTTAGATTTATTGAATGTTACAATTATTTAATTTATGTTAGATTTGTTAGATGTGATTATGTGAACTTGTGAAATAATTAGATTTATTTTGAATATGTTAGATTTTATTTTTGAAATTCGGATTTATTTTTAATAGGTTAAAAAAATATGTTAGATTCATTTTTGTTAGATTCATTTATTTTTGTAGAGTAATTTAAAATTTGATATTAGATTTATTGTTGTAGATAAATGTATAATTTAAATTGAATGTTAGATTTAGTTTATGATAGATTTGTTAGATTTATTTAATTTATGTTAGATTTGTTAGATTTATTGAATGTTACATTTATTTAATTTATGTTAGATTTGTTAGATGTGATTATGTGAACTTGTGAAATAATTAGATTTATTTTGAATATGTTAGATTTTATTTTTGAAATTCGGATTTATTTTTAATAGGTTAAAAAAATATGTTAGATTCATTTTTGTGAATATGTGAAATATTTTGAATATGTTAGATTTATTTTTGAAAATGATAAATTTATTTTGAATAAGTTATATTTATTTCGAATATGATAGATTTATTATGTGAACTTGTGAAATAATTAGATTTATTTTGAATATGTTAGATTTATTTTTGAATAGGTTAGATTTTATCTTTGTTTTTTCAAATTCTTTTTTTTTTTTTCTGTTTTTCCTATTTTTTCTGTTTTTTTCCAGATTTTTTTAATTTTATTTTTTTCTGTTTTTTTTAAATAAAGTTGTATTTGAAATTCATTATATAATTAGGTTAGATATATTTGTTGAATATGTTAAGTAATTGTATTTATTTTTGAATATGTTAGATTTATTTTTCAATAGGTTAGATTTTATCATTGTTTTTTCAAATTCTTTTTTTTTCTGTTTTTCCTATTTTTTCTGTTTTTTCCAGATTTTTTTAATTTTATTTTTTTCTGTTTTTTTTAAATAAAGTTGTATTTGAAATTCATTATATAACTAGGTTAGATTTATTTGTTGAATATGGTAAGTAATTGTATTTATTTTTTAATATGTTAGATTTATTTTTCAATAGGTTAGATTTTATCTTTGTTTTTTCAAATTCTTTTTTTTTTTCTGTTTTTCCTATTTTTTCTGTTTTTTTTCCAGATTTTTTTAATTTTATTTTTTTCTGTTTTTTTTTAAATAAAGTTGTATTTGAAATTCATTATATAATTAGGTTAGATATATTTGTTGAATATGTTAAGTAATTGTATTTATTTTTGAATATGTTAGATTTATTTTTGAATAGGTTAGATTTTATCTTTGTTTTTTCAAATTCTTTTTTTTTTCTGTTTTTCCTATTTTTTCTGTTTTTTTCCAGATTTTTTTAATTTTTTTTTTTTTTTTTTTTAAATAAAGTTGTATTTGAAATTCATTATATAATTAGGTTAGATATATTTGTTGAATATGTTAAGTAATTGTATTTATTTTTGAATATGTTAGATTTATTTTTCAATAGGTTAGATTTTATCTTTGTTTTTTCAAATTCTTTTTTTTTCTGTTTTTCCTATTTTTTCTGTTTTTTTCCAGATTTTTTTAATTTTATTTTTTTCTGTTTTTTTTAAATAAAGTTGTATTTGAAATTCATTATATAACTAGGTTAGATTTATTTGTTGAATATGGTAAGTAATTGTATTTATTTTTTAATATGTTAGATTTATTTTTCAATAGATTAGATTTTAATCATTTTATTTTTGCTTTTTCAAATTCTTTTTTTCTTCTTCTGTTTTTTCCGGATTTTTTAAGATTTATTTTTTTCTGTTTTTTTTTTAAAGAAGTTGTATTTGAAATTCATTATATAACTATGTTAGATTTATTTGTTGAATATGGTAAGTAATTGTATTTATTTTTGAATATAGGTTTACATTTTTTAAAAATGTCATCTCATCGTGATTCGGTGCAAGAAGATATCGCGAGAATGTCGGCCGATATTTTTGGCCCCGAAATACCAACTACAAATTATCCACAAGATTATTCACAAAATTATTTTGATAGTTCCTCTCAAATGCCACCACCTAATTATCCACAACCTCCCCAAAATTATCAAAGAAGAGACCAAATGCTACAAACAAATTATCAACAAAACCCCCAAACGGGTGCACCGTATTATACTTCAAATGATCCAAACACATTCATTCCACAAGAATCACATCAACTACCACCACCGTATGCATATGGAGTCACTTCTTCCGTTGCATCGTCGAGTCAACTCAACCCCCCTATTTCAGGTACTCCTTCGACAAGTGTCACTGAAATTCAAGAAGAAGGTCTCGCTCCTCCTCCGCCAATTGTCCCCCGCCCCCCACAACAACCAGCAGCAAAGAAGGCTAGAAGACCTCCCGAATACAACCAATATTGGTTTGAATGGTATGATGTGACCAAAGATGACGACGGTTACTTGAAAACTCTTTATTGTAAGGTAGACCATTGCAAGAAACCTTATTTTGTTTATAAACAAGCTAGTGGTATGAGTAGCTTTAAAAGACATGTTGATGTGCATATTAGAAAGGTGAAAACTATAACCCGAATAATACCCCGCAAATTCAAACTCAAATCACCCCGGATGGTACTTTAACCAACCCAAAATTTGATGAAAAAAGAATGCTTAGTGAATTGGCCCGGTACATAACCCACAAAGCCCAACCAATCAGTATGGGTGGTTGCACAGCCTTTGCCCGGTTGGTCATTCGGGTGTGTGCTCAACCAATGTACAAGAGGATGCATCATAGAAAGTTGGTTGGTGAAATAAAAAAACAGTTTACAACCATAAAAGATGACCTCAAAGGTACATTTGCATATCAATCCAACAAGGTCTCAATTACCTCCGATATATGGACTGCTGGTAAACATGGCCTTGGGTACTCTTGTATTACTGGGCATTGGATCGATGATCAGTGGGTATTACAAAAGAGGATATTAAGTTTTCGAGTGTTAGATTCCCCGCACACCGCAAATGTAATTTTTAAATCTATTATTGAGGTTTTACAAGAGTATAACCTTAAGAGGGATATGGCTAACAAGGTTTTTTCAATATCTTTCGATAATGCTAGCAACAACATTGCTTCCATTGAAATTTTTAAACGGTCACTAAACCCGATTATGAATGGTGAAATGTTTCACCAAAAGTGTGCTTGTCATATACTTAACCTCGTCGTGAAGGCGGGACTTAAAACAGAAGCCATAAAATTATTGATAGTTAAATTTAAGGATGCCCTCAACCACATTGTTTCAAACCATGAAAGAAGACAAGAGTTTGCGAAGTTGTGCGTAACCTATCGAGTAAGCAAGTTGAAAGTACCTTGGGATATAGATACCCGTTGGAACTCAACCTATAGGATGTTGAACCGATGCCTTCCTTATAAAGCTGTCATAGGGGAGTTTTTGAGGGGATCCACCCCTCAGGCAATGCAATTGGAACTCACCGTCGGGGAATGGGACCAACTAGAAAGGCTTTCAACATTCCTAGGAACCTTTTTTGAAGCAACCGTCAAACTATCCTGCTCGTATTCACCGACGGCATTTGAGTTGTTGGGGCAAATCTATCAAATTTCCAAGGTTTATCGTATTTTGGAACAAGCAGAAACCCACGATAAATCTCTCACACCGATTGTAGAGGCCATGAAACTAAAATTTCTAAAATATTGGGAAGATGTACCCCTCTTGGCCATTATTGCAAGCTGCCTCAACCCGGCATACAAGAAATATTACACGATCAAAATGGTTGAAGCGTACAAAGATAATCTACATTTAGTCGCAACCGGGGTCGAGGCATACGTGGATGCGAAGTTCGCTGAGATGTTTAACATATACAACTCAAGAATTAGTGGCAACCAGAACCCCTCTTCGTCCCGGGCTGGTCCTAAGTATGAATAAATATACATTATGCTTTTAATCTTTATTATTTATAATATCTACATTATTTGTCCACTAATTTTTTTTTTTTTAATAGTTCCACTTTCAGGAGCACTAGCAGTAGTGGATTGTTAGCAGATTTTCAATCAGATAGCGAACTGCACGCATCCACAAACGAGTTAGTGAGCTATTTGAATATGCGCAACGAAAATGAAAACGTTGACATCATGACGTGGTGGAAGAGGAATCAAAGGTCTTATCCAACACTGGCGATGATGGCCCGCGACGTCTTTGCCGTACCCGTGTCAACCGTCCCTTCAGAAAGTTGTTTTAGTTCGGCGAACAGGATCCTCTCCGACAAACGCAGTAAATTGGGTCCACATGTTTTTGAAAGACTTGTGTGCTTGAAAGATTGGATTAATGCTGACGAGCGCAACCAACATCAAGCTCAAGAATCATCTTCTGCAGCTGATACTGAAGAAAGCGTTACCGAGCCGCAGCCTCAACCTAATTCAGATTCAGACGGTGCGGAAGAAAACGAACAATGGTATATGAATCCAAACTACTAGATAGGTAGTGTCGGTATAATTTTCTAACCTCTTTTAATATTTATGGTTATTTTAAAAATTATAATTTCTAAACATTTCAATTAGTTTTTAAATTATTCATTTTAAAGAACAATTACTAACAAAAAAAAAAGTTAGAACTCCGCCTATGTTATTTTACATAGCCGGTCCCAAGCCCGGAATAAAGGAGGAGGGTAACTTTTATTTTTTAATCTATTGTTTTCAAATTATTCATAATTATTTTTAATGTAATAAATTAATTTAAGATATTATTATTTATAATTTATTGTTTTAATTATAATGAGAATTTGAAAATAAAATAAAATGACTTGCTTAAAGAAATAAATAAATAGATTTGTACTTAGCCGTATAAATATACAAATTTTCGTACGAATAATTTTTATATATAAGGTACAAATTTTATTCATTTATAAATTATAAAGACGCGACTTGATAATTTCATGTATATATATACTCTATTTGATATCGAACTATTCATATTATAAAAATCGAATTATAAACACGTAATAATATTTATACGACACTGTAAAAAAAACAGAAAAAAAATATTAAACAAAACAGGAAAAAAAAACAGAAACAAAGACAGAAAAAATAAAAAAACGGAAATACAAAACTGAAAAAAAAAAATTAAAAAAAAAAAACAGAAAAAAAAACAGAAAGAAAAACAGAAAAAAAAAAAACAGAAAAAAAAACGGAAAGAAAAACAGAAAAAAAAACAAGGAAAAAACAGAAAAAAAAAAAAAAAAAAAAATGGGCGGACCGGACCCGTACCCGGATACCCGGACCCGTACCCGCGGTACCCGTACCCGTCAACCCGCAACGGGTACGGGTAATAAACGGACCGGATATACATTTTTGGAAATTTACCCGTCTACCCGTTACGGGTTTTACCCGTACCCGACCTACCCTTTTACCCGTCCTACCCGTTACCCGTAACGGGTAACCCGGAACGGGTCACGGGTTACCCGTTAGCAAATGTCTAGTCATGGTAGAGTGACGAAGCGTTGGATATTGCAATGATGAACCAAATAAGTTATTACTTATCACTAAAAGGCCTCTTAAAGTTCTATCGCATGTTTGAATTTGATTCTGGGATTCATTCATTTAAGTTTGATAACGAGGATGACTGGTGTAGATATAAACAATGGTAATTAAAAATAAAATAGATTGACTTCTGTATTAAATATTAATGCTACGCATAAGCTAATATGTTTTATGAAATAAATGTCCTAATTTACTTGGCATTCATATCTTCAATTTTAAAATTCAAACAATTGATTCAAAAGACAAAAATAACGATTCAAAAATTTATTAATTATAAAATTCCTGAACCATTAAAAAATAATCCACAAGACCACAACCAGTCACTTATATTAAAGTTCACTTCAGGCGTAATATGTGCAATAAATACCGGTAAGAGCTCCTTTTAAGTTTTAAACTTCAATCTCTTTGGTGATATCAGTATCAGTATTGCTACAACCTAAAATTTTATATCTTTCCGACAACGGACAAATATTTAATGCAAAAAAATAAAATACACTAATAATTCTCAGAATATGATCGTTCTAATATTTAAATTCTTAAATAATGTAACTTTCCAATTTGTTCCTAAGATGGTGGGTCCATGTTCCGGTGTCATTCGAGCCCAATTGCCAACATGTCAACTTTATTCAAATCACGGGCCGAAGTACTCAGGTGGCATCTATAAATATAAAATTTGATCTTTAATACAAGATAAATTGTGCCGAAATTTTTATTCATAACAATAATAAAAAAAAAATCAGAACATATCCTCAAATTTATGAAATTTTCAAAAATAACATCAATTTTTTTTTCAAAAATGACGACTTCAGTCTTAAAATGCATGACTAGTTCCGCTGAATAATTCAGCAGAATTGAGATTCTGCCTCCTAGTCTTCCAACCCTATATCTCCAATTACTCTTGCTGAATTATTCAAAAATAGTGGGCTACAGTTCCATCGGAACCAATCTTACATTCTAGTTCTACTGTATGCAACGAAAATGATATTGTTTGAATTTGTATCAATGCGATGATATATTTTGAAATTTCATTTATTTTAATGTTATAAATAAATATTTCTGTAAATTGTGCGCATATTTACTTCACGAAAGACCTTAACATAATTTTATATTTTAAAAATCAACATAGTACCCTTTGAATTACTATATTAAGAGGACTAATCGTAATTAATCACTCGAAAACTATTATTTTAATTTGCGTTATGATATTTGTAATATTTGAACAATGATATATATGCACTGCACAATTAATATCTTATAGTTTAAGCAGATTATAAACTGCTCTGAAAGATACAAATAGGGGCTAGACTCCTACTTCTTTCTTAAAAAAAGAAAGAAATAAAATACTCCTCTACCGAAAATTTTAAATATACTCTCAACAAAAAAAATAAACCAAAAGACTAAATATATATTTGGGCCGTAACAATAGATGGTGACCCTTCAAAACTGGAGTCGTCATTTGTCGTTGTGTCCCCGCAAAAACTAAAAAAACCAAAGAAATTTATTTGATTCTATTGAGTTTACAATATTTGTTTAATAATTTTTAAAAATAGAAAAACAAATAATAATTTAAATATGTTAGAAATAGTATAAAAAAAATATCTTATTGGTACCTGTCTTATTGAATACATTATGAATTGAGTAAACGGATAAACATGTGCCATTAACACTCCTAATAATGACTCACTTATTAATCATACTATTGCAATAATTGCATGGTTAAAAACCTGAATAATTTTTTCTCTAGAAAAGAAACCTGAATTATTACATCATGCAATGCAAATAACTGCCTCATCACAAATTAAAGGTGGCAGGCAGCAGATGGGACCTCTATTATACATACTCTGTCATCCATGATCCATCCACTGATCCACACCATTCGAATAAAACTGGTAGACTCTTGCCATCACAAAATGCAGTCTGGGAGCGGAAGCACAATACAACGTACAGAGTCCAAATCTAGCACCCAGGCTTGTGTTTGTGTCTCTGTGTCAACGCGGCATCATGTGGCACTGGATCACCATGCACCACTCACCACTCACCACTAATTATCACGAGTCAATATTCTCTTAATCCTTTTTTTGTAGAGAATTTAACATACACCCCTAAAAACATCAAAATTACGTATTCTCCTCTGAAATTCATAATATCATATGAGTAAGACTTGGGTGCTATAGATAGCATAAGGTAATATGTGCCACAACTTCAAAAACCTATCGTGTAAACTTCAAACTTAGATTTCAGTAGCTCAATAAATTAGTTATATAAATAGCTTGTAGAATTCTAATTTTTACTATTTTTATGATTTATGAAAAAGGAAAAAAAATGACATAAAAATATTGACAATTTTCTTTTATTTTTAGGCTATTTTTAGCCATTTTTCATAAATCATAAAAAATAGTACAAAATTTTCAAAAATAGTAAAAATTAGTATTCTACAAGTTTATTATATAACCAATTTATTGAGCTACTTAAATCAAAATTTGAAGTTTATACGATAGGTTTTTAAGGCCGTAGCACGGATGACCTTATGCTATCCATATATAGCACCCAAGCCTTACTCATATCAATATATCATATTTATACTTCAAAAACTTATAAATTTATTTAATTTATTGACTATTAAAGCTCATTTTAAATTTATAAAGTACTTATTTTATTCTTTATTAAAATTAAAAAATATATAATTTGTGTAAAAAAAAACATTATGTCTTCCAATCGATTTCCAAGGACAAACATATTAAAATCTGACCCTTTTAAAATTTAATTCTTAGATCTCTGGTCACTATCATGAGGTCGTAGTTTCAGTTACCTAAATCTCTATTATTCCTTCAATTATGTATGTACAATTAATAATGGATTCAGGTCCACTATAATTATACAGGATTTCACAAGCAGATTTAAATCGTCTATTTCACACCGACTGACCAATAAAAGATAATATACTATCAATGTTAATACTTAATATAGACCCATAAATATGAAATAAGAGTAAGACTTAGATGCTGTGAATAACATAACACCTTCCGTGCTACGTACGGTCTCAAAAATATATCGTATAAACTTCAAACTTTGATCTAAGTATCCTAATAAAGTAGTTATATAATGAACTTTGTAGCATACTAATTTTTACTATTTTAAAAAAAAATTTATTTTTTTATTTTAAGCCATTTTTCATAAATCACAAAAAACAGTAAAAAAAAAAAATTCAAAAATGATTAAAAGTTGATATTCTACAAGTTCATTATATAACTAATTTACTGAACTATAATTAGATCGAAGTTTAAAGTTTATACGATAAGTTTTTGAGACCATAGCACGGAAAACCTTATGCTATCTGTAGCACGTAAGCCTTACTCATGAAATAAACGGTAAGAATATGTTCGAGATTTTCCAATGAAATTCAAGCAATTAAAGAGGAGAATTTCCATTACTATGAAACAAAAATATAGCACGGCACCATTTTTTTTTCCAGAAACATGACAAACATAAAAAAATGACAACTTGCTTTACAATGTGAAGATATCAGTGTATCCAGTAGTCAGTCTACTCTTTTTGCCCCAATTCTAGAAGACGACTAAAATTTTCCGTTCATGAATTTTTGTTCAAAAAGTGAGATTCAACAATTTAGAGATTTTGTATAGCTCAATTAAACCAGCAGGAAAAAATAATAAAAATACTAGTACAAAGAAAGTAAACCATTCTCATTCAAAAATCAAAATATGGTAATATATGAAATTTCAAGAATTATTATACGTAAATATGATTGTGGCTCCAATTATTTAGTCATGTCATATCACATATTTTGTCATTCGTATGATTTGTTTAATTCTTTTTATTTATCTTGAATAATTTATTTAGTCATGAACTTTATATTTTCTCAACGCAAATTACGGGGCAAAACAATTTAGATGACACAGCACTCACAGCCCACAGGCGTAGGCAAAAGGGAAGCAAGGAAGGTAAAGGCGGTAAGCTTGTGAATTGTGTACACTTTATTTTCTTTTTCCATTAAAACTAGTATTTTGCTTTAAATGCGAATACTCTCCGATCTACTTTGTGAAAAAAAAAGAAACTAAAATTGTGCTATATTTTATTATTCATTCTCTCCATTTAATTTTTTGGCTTCATCCCAAGTCACGAGAGTTGCGGAGGTGCAAGACAAATTATGTCGTATAAATTTTAAAAAAAAAGGTTAACTCCTTTGTCTCTTCTTAAAAAAATTATTCGTACAATTTTTGTTTTTGTTTGGGATTATAAAATTTAACTCATTGGTGGTGATAGTTAGTTACTAAACTAGTCATCAAAATAATGTAATCATTATATTATTTAATTTTCAATTGATTGTGCATTAAATTTTGTGTTATTTGAAATAAAATATCTGGTTATTGATGAAGTGTCAATAAAAAAATAAGTTTGTTTTTGAAATATAATTTAACCCAAATTCCATATACAATGTATGCCAATAAGAGATGATATCTAATTAAATTTTATAATTTTTTAAGTCCTTGTTTCTTAGCTTCCTTCCTGTGAAGTATCAACAGTCAACGAAGTGCGGTGGTGGCAACATCACTTCACAGTTCGCACTCTCTCACTCACCGAAGTATCCATAAATGCTGAACCGATTCACAGCTTAGATACTTCTTCTTCCTTTCAAAGTTCACAGAATTGAACTATTGGATCTCCAAAGAGATATTCAGATCCCAAAATGGTCTCCTTATCTCACCAAGCCACAATTCTCTTCATTTTGCTTGTATCTTTCCACATTGGCCTCTCTCTGTCTTCTTCGGCCACCACCTTTCCATCCTCTTCTCTCTTTCAGTCCCAGAAGACTAAAAATTCAAGCAAAAAAGGCCTTCTCTCCTCCATTGATAAAGAGGAGAAATTATCAGGTTCAAAGTCTCCCAAGAAGAAATCAATTTCGGATGAGAAAGAGGAGAATTTAGTCAGCACCAAACCGTCGAAGAAGAAGCTCATTTTAGAAGAGAAATTTCAGAAGCCAATCTCGAGCTTGAAATCTCCTCGAAAGAAACTCATTTCGGAGGAGAGAACTGACGAGATAATCTCAAATTCGAAACTTGCCAAGAAGAAATCAAATTGGGAAGAGAAATTGGATAAGGTAAGTTCAGGATTAAAAAGTACCAAGAAAAAACTTACTTTGAAGGAGGAAGTAGAGAAGTTGCTCTCAAGCTCAGACACAAAACCTCTCAAGAAGAAAACCAATGTAGAATTGAAAGAACAAAAAGATCAAACCAAACCTGTTAAACCCAAAAAAACAAATTCCACGGCCTCTACAATTCCCACAAAAATCAAACTCTCAAAACTCAACAGCACCACAAATTCTAACAAAAAATCCATCAACTCCACTAAAACCGCCATCTCCAAACCCAAACTAAAACAACCCAAAAATGAAGGCACAGAAGATATCCCAAAACCAAAGAAACCCGACCACCCATTATTACTCGATGAAACCGACAGCGATGACATAATCTCTGATCTGCCAGACCTGATCGAGCGGCTTTCGATCACTTCTAAGGCCTACATAACGGCTGCTAATTTTGGCATTGCTGAGGGAGTGAAGCCATTTCTGGGAAGAAAATCTGCACAGATAGTAGCCCCTGTTGCCTCTGCTTTATTCCTAGTTGTACCGCTGCTTCTGCTAATTACTTTGCTAAAGCGGCTCGGTTCGTGCCTCTCTCTTGTTCGGCACCTACTTGTGTTCATCCAGGCATATCTAGCAATTTATTTTGCCACTCTTGCTGTTACGGCATTGGTGACGGGTCTCGAGCCGTTGCGGTTTTTCTATGCCACATCACCTTCGTCATACACATGGACTCAGGTTTGATGCTATATTTAGACATAAAATTGTTAATAACTAGCTTAGTATAATTAAATTACATTTTGCAATAATTGTTTGCAACGGCCAATTATTTTTTTTCATTTATTGGTTCCCAATTTATAGTTAACATTTTCAACAGAAGAATTTTCATTGATATTGTCATGTTGTGTTAAATTTGCAAAAAGGTGCCAGCATGATTTAATGAAGTACATCAGATATGGCAACTTGGCAAGAACGAAAGCTGATGGCTTTATAGCTAAATAACAATTTAGGCTAGATACTTTTTATCCAAAAGAATCAAATTTTCATATGAACCCCTATACATTGTAAAATTCAATTACTGGTACAAAATCTGACTAAATTCTACATCACAGGTGGCACAGTCGCTTGGCTATGTGGTTTACCTGGTACTACAGCTTGTAGACCTGTTAGCAGTATTCTCTTCCTCAGCCAGTGAAGGGAGCAGAGCACTGGCACTGGCACAGATGCTAGTAGGATTGGCAGTGGGGCTACATTACTATGCGGCTGTATTCCACAGGGCAGTGATGGGAGAGCCGCCTCGAGCCAATTGGCATGTGCACGGTGTATATTCCATGTGTTTCATGCTGATCTGTGTATGTGCACGGGCTGAGCGGAGGAAGAAGGCCTACGTCGGCATTGAAGGCACTGAGGAGTGGAAGAAAAGCTGAGACGTGGTACAATTTTCGGGTGAGGAAACCCCATCCAAGGGGTCGTTGCACAACACAACGAGCTTTGAGGGACCAAGGGGAAAATTATGTGTTTTTGTTTTTAAGGGGTGTGATTGGAAAAGTTAATAAAGCTTTGACATTGATAGATACGACCTGGCGGGAGAATCCGGCTGAGGTTTAGAAATGGGAGCACGAGGTTAGAGCATTGGAGGTGTTTTTTTTAATAGTTTTTACTATTCTTTTACTGTAATCTAAGATGTGGAAAAATATAGCAAGGGAAGTAGGAAACTGTGTAATAAAGGAAAATGGAATAACAAATAATGCAATGCCAGTATTAAAATTTAAGTTGTAAACAATACTTGCGCGTAGTCTGAAATCCATGTGAGGTGTCAAACGCGTTGGTAGGTACATTGGGTATTTTTGGGGAGGTACGTAATTTGGTTTGTAGTTCAATGGCTGTAATGTGCGGAGACCGGAGGGGCTAAGCAGTTGGTGAGGATTTGGTGCATTCTTTTTGGAGGTATGCAGATTCAGATCCAGAAATTCTTGCAATAATTTTTTGTATAGTACTAGAAATAACAAAAATTAATGGTCAGAGAGGAGGAGACTGCATATGAATTATTGTATTCTTCACTGCTTTTATTTTATTTTCTTAGTTTACGATTGTATACGGCCACGATATGAAAGACGCGTGCAGTTGATTTTGCAATCAGAAAAAGGGTCTGATTGTGGTGCGGCCGTACAAAATTGTAGCTGCATAACATAGAAATTTAGGCCGGTAAGGATACTATCTTGAACCAGCACAAATTAAGTATTTTTTTTTCCTAAATTGAATTTTATTATATACTATGTTTTTCTAGATAAATTTTTCATTCATCACAATAGAGTATTTTTTAAACAAATACGTTTTGAATTTGATATTTAAATTTTAAAAATTAAAACAATATAAATATAGAATATATGATATTTCATGTAATCAGATAACTTTGACATTACAACCTCCTTAGTCCTCACAAGAAAATAAAAGAACTGAGATCAGCCTCGTATTTTTGTCCTTGTTAGCTTCTCTTCGATAAAAGACAGGACCATAAATAACGCGGTGTAACTTTCCATACCCGATATGTTTGGCAAGCTAAGCTGACTTTAATTGATCTGGCGCACCTCCATTTCCCCTCATATTTTTTTTTTTCAGAATAATAGAAATAACTGCCCACTACAATTAATTAATTATTACTTACAAGTCAAACCAAGAAGAAGAAATGAGACTGTTGTCAGTGGTCCTCCACGGTCCCACCCCCTACTAATTCAAATTTACAATACAATTAAAGATCCATAAAATAGCGTGTGTTCGAGAGCACACTCTATCAACAAAGTAAACACTTTTTGCTATCAACAAAGTAAACACTTTTTGCGAGGAAAAAAATGCATTTATGACGGTAGTCCGTCGCAAAAAGAAAATACTGAATAATAAGGGTAGTCCGTTGCAAAAATGTCACTTTTTTATTCTCTCGAAAAGTGTCTCATTTTTGTTGTGCTCTACACCTAACGGTATTTTGGGGTCAAATCAGCTATAATTTACGGAACTGAAGGAAAATTTTCAATAGAATTCATTCGTTATCCATTCATAATTTAGACGGTTATAATTAAAGTACGAGTTGTATTTTTTTCAAAATTTAATATTTTTTACTTCATTTATGACCGTCCAGATCATAAATGAATAGATATATAGACTCTGTTGGCAAAATTTGTGATAGAAGATTCAGTTCCATAATTTACACTTTCGTTAACGGTAAACTAGTTAGCTATTGACTATTATTTACTGCACAACAAGCCATCAACCAACAATTTATCATTTCTGTTTCATTAAAGATTTATGACATAAACTAATAAATTAAGTGTTGCAAAGAGATAAATGATAGAGAATATAAAAGGTTGCTAAAATACACACACACACTAATTTTATAAAAAAAGATATTGAATTTTCTTATCGAGCATGAGATTATGTTTAAATTCCGCAAATCGCAAACGGTAAGAATATTAGAGTTCGAACATATATATACAAACTTTCAAATGAGAGTAATATCTCAACCAGCTAGTCTTTATAAACTATGATATAATTTTCAACAAATAAAAAGCTATGTACATACGTATGAAAACATAAAATCATCACAAAAATTATAAAGAGGGAGTGTTACATTTTGCTAAAAGAGGAGGGTTCAAATGCATCATAATTTTATGCTCCAATATACTCTACATCTTTTATTTCAGATTTTAAAGTCTGAATAGTCGATTTGAACCGCTCAACATGATCTTCATAATAAAATATGTTTGGAGATCAAATTTTATATTTTTTAGATAGATACAAAATTACTGTTTTAAAGAGATTCTGGACCGATAAAGTGACATTGTACTTATGTAAAAAAGTAGTAAAAAAGTTCTAAAAAATATAAAATTTGGTCTCCGAGAATATTTTATTATGAAGATTATGTTGAGCTGTTCGGATCGATTGTTCGGTCTTTGAAAACGAAAATAAATAATATGGAATATATTGGAACACAAAAATTACTGAATGCCAATCTCAAAAATTAAGTATGTCTGCAAAAAATTTGTGCCAGTGGCTTGTATTAGAAAGTTGCGAGTCTATGGAGATGATTATAATGACGCTTGTCTTTGTCTCTTACAATTAAGATTTGATTTCAAAAGTAGAATTAAATCCACACTTAATAAAAAAAAGTATAGACAAGTAGCTCACACAGAAATAGTTGACAACACGAGGACTGAAGTCTTTGAACGTCGGATGTTATTTAAATTTTAAGAAATTAGAAACCTGTAAAATGAATTTTTAAGATAGAAAAACGCACCCATTTATTACATTAGATGAAACCGCATTCCATGTCTTTTTCAAGTACCAATGTTTGTAGGCCAGCCTCATTTAACGCGTCTATGGACTATGGGGCACCGTGGTCACTGATCACCGACACAACAAAACAAAGCTCCTGTCCTTGTTATTCGCCTGAATTTGTTAAGAGTACGCGGCTGATTCTTTAATCCCCATATTTATAGATTAATCAGATTAGGATAAATATGGGGATGTTTGTCGCTTCTAACCTAAAAAAAATGATATTATGGCCCCACCATCGCTATTTGGTTACCTGTCGTTTCGTTCCTCATCTTGCAGTTGTTCGGAAGAGAACGAATTAAATTTTAGTCTCAACTAAATTTACGGTGTCAAATAGTGTGAATTAAAGAAGAAGAGTGATTAAGAAGACTTAAAATAATAATTTATTATTCGAACAAGACGAATTTTATTTTTAGAAATGGGACAATTTTCTTTCATTCCGGGTGTGATATTATATGACTATTAAATATTAATATTAATAAACGCAAGTAATGTGCTCTAAATTAATTAATTTCAGCAGATTTTAGGAAATATATGATATATCTTTTTTTTATTTAGAATAAATAAATTCACAACGATGTAGGCGATAATATTTAGAGTTGAACTGTTTCGATGATGATACGACTAAAAGGTGGTTCCGATTTATTTCAAATATAGATGGAATTGTGCTATTTTGTGACTAGTCACGTTTTAATTCAAGTCA
Organism: Carex rostrata; assembly: GCF_964058835.1. Taxonomy (NCBI): domain Eukaryota; kingdom Viridiplantae; phylum Streptophyta; class Magnoliopsida; order Poales; family Cyperaceae; genus Carex; species Carex rostrata. The sequence goes on from NC_135925.1 coordinate 8,499,914, forward strand.
CATGATGTTGTGATGTGCTATTGTTGTTTTTTCTGAAGAATAATCACAATACGCAACATGGGAATCATGCCATATAACTAGCACTTGTATTATATCGTGTTGTGATGCGCCGTTTATTGACCTAATAAATTTTTATAGACGTACTAGGTTATATTTGTATCTATTTAACTTATGAAGTCAAGACTGATTTGGGAGATATCAAGCTTAAGAAATTATAAATATCTAGTTCTTCATTGACCCTTTTTACATGATTAGATAGATATTTTGAGTAAAGGTTGGTGAATAATCAATCCAACTACTCGGGTGGAATTAGAAAATTTTAATAGTTGATTGAAAAATAAAATACACAATATATGATAGATAAAATGTGAGCTCTAAGTCGTCACGCTCATAAAACATAACTGTAATCACTAGATTAGAAGTAAACATTTAAAAGGAGATTGGACTACATAAAAAGTAAAAAAAAACAATTAATTAAATTTCAATACACATAATTAAAATTTTCAAATCATAGAAGTGGTGACTAAACACTCCTGACTTAATATATGTAAGGGATCTTTCATTAGATTTCAAACCTATATATGATCTCTCTTATACGGAGAACAATTGTTAAACATATGTAATTAATTTAGTATATCAAAAATCAGACAATGGTTAAATTAATATATTTAATTTGGTATATCAACAAGACAACAATCAAGCTTAATTACTATAGAAGTAAGAAAAAAAATTCCTTATATAATGAGACGAAATTAATAAAGTTCATTGCAAAACATACACAAAAATATAAATTAAATTTAATTACAAGTGTACATAATTAAAGTTGCATAAATCGCTCCATTAGGATAATTTTAAACGGAGACAATCCGGTCTAGTGCAGATCTAGTCTACACGAATCTTAAAATAGATCGAATGGTTAAGATTCATTAACTCAAAAAATTCTTTTTTGAGTTAATGCAGAGGATACGAATTCAACAATTGCCTCCAAATTGTGCAATTGTTTCAACATATTTCTATCTCAAAATGAGTATTGTCTTGCGATAACAATTTGTTCTCAGCGAAGTATAGTTTCAGGATGTTCACTGTCAACTCTCAACACCCGCCCTACCTTTAAAGCCAGACGTCTTGACGTTAATACAGGGCAACTATGAACAGTTATAGACGCTTGAAATGGGTAAAGATTTTAACATAATAATTTTGATATCACGCAACGCACATACTATAAAATTAAGGATTAATTTTCTATTCACACTTCAAGATTTCTTTAGTTTTCTATTTACTCCTACACTTTTTGTTATATTTAATATATTCCTTAACTTTTTATTTATTTATTTACTCATAGAAGTTATATACTCATATTTAAATGTTATTAAAATCTATCTTTTTTCATTATACCCTTGCTCTTACTTATGAATTTTTGTATGCTTTTATCAGCAGCTTGAATAAATATGTTATGCGTGATAAATTTGATAATGCCATTCAATTGATAAATTTGTTACTAATTAGTAGCTTGAATAAACTTGTAGGTGCTTTATCGTTGAATAAACTTGCTGGTACTAGTATCTGAGTAGATAACATTATTGGTAAATAGAAACAATTTAAATAATATAATTAATATAACACATAGTATATTGATAAATAGAAAATTGAAGAAGTCTTTGAGAGCATGTAGAAAACTAACTCCAAAATGAAAACAAAGCTGCATATAACTTGTGTGTTGCATGAAGCCAAAACTGCTATGTTATAATTAATCATTACCTGCTTGAATCTTCCAATTCTGTCTCAAACCGTAAAATTTTCTATGAAACGTTAAATCGTTAATTATTCCAAAATTAGATCACTAGACCACCATTGATCACAATTTTGAAGGTTATATAAATTTCTCTAGCCCAAAGGTCGACAAAGATGCCCATATATGACCACAACTCTAAAAGGCTATATAAATTTTCCTACCCCAAAGGCATAGAAGCCCATCTATAAATTTCTCTGCCCCCAAGTACCTATTTAGCATACCGAACCGAATGCTTTGTTGCATGTTGAGACTTGAGATCTCAATTGAAGGAAGTACCTGTTTATAAACATTAATTTCTGGCATAAACATTTCACTTCCGAGCATCACCAACAATCGAAGAGTATGCCATTGATTTTTATTATTTAATGAGCTTTCTCGGTAGCAGAATTCTCCTTTCTTTTTCGCCTTGTTACAAAGAACAATCGAAGAGAGCTGTATGCCATTGATTTTTATTATTTAATGAGCTTTCTCGGTAGCAGAATTCTCCTTTCTTTTTCGCTTTGTTACTAAGAATTTGAGTCTGCTCTTGCTGGTTTTTGAAATAAAAACATAGATTATCAACTTATAAATTTTGAAAATCAATTTTATAAAAAAATGACTCAAGGGGTAAACCAAGAGGAGGGTTCAGATGTAGAGGATGGGGCAGACCCAGTTATGCTGGATCAAGAAGATTCAATCTCTATGCTTGAGATAGGATTCCTGGATGATTTGCTTGCTTGAGTTCATCTTTTGTTGTTTTCCTCAGTTTTAGTAGTTTTGTTTTGTATATGCCTTGGTGACTTTATTATATATCAGCCTTGGTGACTTCTTTTTGTCTATTTTAGTTGATACTGACATGATCCCCTTTTGTTACTGGTATATACTAGTTATACTGTAAATGTTTTTTTTCTCTAGTTGTTTAGACTTAGAAGCAGAACAACTATTTTGGTTTCTAACGAGATCGATAGGAAACCACTTTTATAAATAAAAAAAAAAAAAAAACGACATGTGCAAGGGAGGGGCCCAGAACCCAACAAAATAGAAACACAGAAAAGGAAAAATATTCTACACTTCCCTTAGAGACTGATTTATTATTTTATTATAGTTCCCAAATTATATTCATGACAACAGAACATATATAATTCTATCAATTTATGCATCCTGAAGGTCCACCATAATAGAAATTATAACCTATTCCCTGAGAAAATGTAAAACCACATGTTGTGAAACAGTCATCTCTGTCTGTAAATTCTCTTACTTCGGTTTCGTCCGGATCTCCAGTTTGACCGAATTTATCATAGACCTTAATATTGCTGATATATGCTGCCTTGTTTGCGCCTTCACAGGCAGCATGTCCGCTTCCCATCCGAGGACTTGTTTCATTTTTTCGATACATAACACTGCCTGCCCATGCAATTGTAGTTGCATAGTCAAATGTGTTGTTAAAAAGAGATTTTGGCCACCACCCGATTAATATTTGATTGCTGTTATCATCGCGGTACAATGACCAGTCTTGAGTTTTCTCATCCTACAAAATTTTATTTAAAAAAGAGACTTAAGAAACGAGCTACTTGTTTAATTAAATCCATCATTGCTGTCTTAACCGTCAAAACCAATATGATCCTAATGCAAAGTAAGCAAAATATTCTAACAAAAAAGTAAATAAAATAAATACGTATTGAACCTTCTTTATGCTTAGTGTAATAAAGTAATCTTTTCCATTAAATGTGGAGAGTGGTGAGACCTTCTCTCCTGGAACTGGTGCGCCGGAAACATTTGCAAGAACAAACCCTTGACAAAGGGTGTTATAGCACCCCATGCCTTTTTCACTCTGTGTATATAACAATAGCAATCTTATTAGTCACTAAGCACAACATTTTCTAATGTAGATTATTACAGTATAGTTTTTATGTGTATACGTACAGTCCATTCTGTAAAAATTCGCAAATCAGTGCTGCCAGAATATAAGCTTGGATTTACCTGTATTTATTTACATTGTAGTTGTTAATATATGCATCTACAAAATAGAAGAGTTATTGTGTAAGATGAAATTAAAGAGTGAGGCTATGGTGATACACTTATTACTGAGCGCTTGTACTATGGATCATATTTTCGTTTTAAAAAATTCAAACAATTGATCCAGGCTATTTTACATTAATTTCGCATGAAAATTTACTTGAAGACCAAATTTCACATTTTTAATTAAACTTTCTTACTGTTTTATTAAATATGCAGAAAATCATTGATCTAAAGATTCTCAACCATTCGTAAATAGTGATTTCTACCTATCTTAAAAATTAGTAATTTTTTCTTCTTCTAAAAGATAGAAAATTTGGCCTTTAAGTATATTTTTATATGAAGATCACGTTGAGCGGTTCAGATCGATTATATGAACTTTAAAACCGATCCTAAATAGGTTGATCTGACATATGCATATCACCATAATCTCACTCGAAATTTAAATATGTACATGAAATCCAGCAGCCATGAAAGAACTTATTATATTGTTACTCATAACAGCTATATAAACCGCGCTTAATGAATTGTAACCGACGTTCGGTATGCTCCAGGTTGATATTCTAGCTCGTGTACCATGGAACTTTTCGCTTTGAATAAACCAGCCAGCTTGCTTATAAATTAAGTAAAAAAAAAAAATTACTTTAAAAGTTTAATTTTGATGATGTAAAAATCACATCTTTGTGAAATTGAAATTTACAGTTTTTGCAAGTACTTACATGACTGATATATTCTGAGGACTGATCATTAGTTAGATTTGGAAACAAATTTGAAATAATTCTCGAGTGATGGACTTCAGTAGATTTTCCATCCTGTGGAAAAAAAGGGTTAAAAACTCGCTACAATTATGTAAATCAGATCCTGGCAGCCGCTGCTAGGCTTTCAAAAAAAAAAAAAAAATTATGTAAATCAGTAAATTTTGTACAAATTGAGTTGCCAAAAAACATATTTCCAAAGTGTATGTGCACCTTATCTTTAGATTGTCCGCCTTTAAGTTCTTGGAATTGCGTACCTTCGATGCAATTGTTGTACAAAACACAGAGGTAAATCAAAACCAATGCTAGTATTTGTTTGTAATAAGCCATGTAAGAGAAACAGAGAAGGATCTATATTGGACTATTTGTTAATAATAAATACGTGGACAAAATCATAGAGACAAATAGTCTTTATATACACTTTCTTTTGCCAATTTTTATATCCGAAGTCAATACTGAATGGAGTCATTTATTACGCATTATCTATAGGGAGAGAGATAGTGGGTTAGTACTATAAATCTAGAGTCAGGTTTGGTTCGATATGCTACTAAATCTAGAGAGATAGTGGGTTAGATAATTCGATATATATGCTACTAATTCTTAGTAATTTTTTTTTTTAAGGTTGGTTAATTTAGCCAACAGATGTATTAATAATGAAAGGAGTTTATTTACATATCCTACTCTCTAATATGATACAAGCTATTATCTAGGTAAATAAAATTAGAAACTCATTTCTTAAATAACACTGCCAGAAGCAATACGTAAGCTCCCGCTTCATCCACCCCTTCTATCCCTCGGTATCTTAGTAAACTAACTACGTCCTTCAATAATTCAATTATGTCTATATCTTAGTAGAGGGAGGGTTCACATGCCTTCATTTTTTGCGGCCATTTTTATTAATATCCCTTAAAAAAATCAAAATTTTAAAAATGCCCTTGCCTCCCATTTTTTTTTAAACATGCCCTGACCGCCAGAATTACGGGCGGCCCATTCCTCTAGTGAGGCGCCAGCCCTGGGGCGCCCCATGGTATTTTTTTTTTTTAGAGATCTTAGTATTTTGATTTGAATAATTTTGTGAAAGAAAAAGTTTTATTGTTTAGAGTGTATGCCAAAAAATAAAACATTTGATATATTTATGAAGTGATGTCGTAACTCTTTCTAACTATGATTTTTTATTTTTTCAGTGAACTTTGATTTTATTTGTCAGTTGGATATCACAAGTCTAAATATAACATTAATTAAGATTTTTATAATATATGTATAATATACACACATACACATACACATATACATACACATACACATACACATATACATATACATATATACATATACATATACAAAGCTACATATATACACATACTATTTTAGTAGCTCTAAACTACTATTTTGAATAAAGGCCAAGTCCTTAATTAGTGTTATATTTAGACTTGTGATATCCAACTAACAAATAAAGGTAGAAGATTACAATTATAATTTAGTATACACATACACATACACTTTTGCTTTGGTCCATAATACAATTATAATTTAATATTAGTTAGTAACAAAAAAAGGTAGAAGATTACAATTCATGCAACATATATACATATTGAATTTTGTACACATGCAATCCCATGTGATAAAACATAACATATACTCCTCTGGATCCAATACAATGTTTGTATAAAAATTATGTCCTTACCACTTAGTAACCATGTGATCAAGCTTTGGCCCAAAATTCGCTAAAATGCTTGGTTATGATCTAGTTTGGACCGAAATTTCATACAAACTAAGGCGTATTAGATCCAACATATCAAAAAAAGAGTATGCATGTGATCCATGACATGATGTCTCTTGGTTAAAGATCTCCAACATATTGCATCTCCAAATGACATTCATCAACATATACATGCATACATGCATACATAATAAAAAATAAAAATTCTCAGTTAAAATTTTCGTTCAAAATTATAAGAAAATATTTATACAAAAAATTAATTGAATCTGTATAACTTTTATGCGAACCACTGAAAATCATTTTCGTAAAAAAAAAATTATTGCATATTATATGAATTTACGACATCACTTCATAAATATATCCAAATGTTTTATTTTTTGGCGTACACTCTAATCTTGTTTAGATCAAAATTATTTAAATCAAAATACTAATATATGTATATGTATATGTGTATATGTGTGTGTGTGTATATGTGTATGTGTATGTGTATGTGTATGTATATGTATATGTATATATTATACATATATTATAAAAACCATAATAAAGCCCAAGTCCTTAATTAGTGTTATATTTAGACTTGTGATATCCAAATGACAAATAAAATAAAAGTTCACTAAAAAAAAAAAAAAAAAAAAAATTAAAGTTATAAAAATTTACGACATCACTTCGTAAATATATTAAATATTTTATTTTTTGGCATACACTCTAAATAAGAAAACTTTTTTTTTCACAAAATTATTCAAATCAAAATACTAAGATCTCTAAAAAAAAAATACCATTGGGCGCCTGGGGGGGTGGCGCCCCAGGGGTTGGCGCCTCACTAGAGGAATGGGCCGCCCGTAATTTTGGCGGTCAGGGCATGTTTAAAAAAAAATGGGAGTCAGGGACATTTTTAAAATTTTGATTTTTTTTAGGGATATTAATAAAAATGGCCGCATTTTTTGTGCCTCCACCATCTTTTCATTTTTTAAAACTTTAATAACTCAAAATGTAAAATTTAAAAGTTAAAATAAAACAGCTAGATATGATTTATGTTATTTTCTCTATGTGCTCATAAAAAATTATCACATTTCAATTTTATTTTTATGTGAATCAATAAGTTCACATTAGTACGTTTTTACAAGATCTTGATGACAACTAAAATAAAATTGAAATGTTATAATTTTTTACACGTGCATAGATAAAATTTAATGTTTTTGGAGGGCATTTAGTTCAAATTTCTTAAAATAATATAATTTACTAAATCGAATTATTAATTTATTATTAAGTAAAACACAAAAACAAATAATTAATTTAATGCTACTAATTTGACTTAGAGAGGGAGAGTGGGCGGAGTAATATACTATCATACTCCAAAAGTTTTACCATATCTTGATGCATTATAAATGTAGATATTGGTTTCTACTATCATACTCCAAAAGTTTCAAGATATGATAGTTTTAAAAAAATTCTATGCCAGTTTAATTCAAATGAAAATTGATGTGTATTTAATATATATCAAGTGATTTAAAATTACAATAATATGAAATTAATTGTCCTTGATATTATCATTAAATAGTACAAAAAATATATTTAAATTTAGGGGAAATTTCATAAATAACCATTATGAGTTACCCTCTTATTTTTTTTTTATTAATACCACAACCAAACATAGGCGTTATAGGTATATATATCATTCACCAATTAATTTATATTTTTTTTATTTGATAATTCAAGTTCTTTGCTTGCAATGGATCTGTAAACACTACACTATTTTTTTTCACAAATAATATCAAGGATATAAATGTTATGAAAACTTAATTACACTTCTTTCTCAGAATATAGTACACTATTTGAGAAAGTTTTGATCAATATCATTTTAGCAAACACCTTACCAGCAAGCCCAATCTGCTTCAATGCATAGAGCCCCTTGATCAGCGAGCCGAACATGATAGGATCAACACCACATCCTTCTCTCGAGGATTGACCAAGCACACAAAATACAAGACCTGCTCGACCCATACGACGCCAGCAATCCACGATGAGGCCGAAGGTACTGAGGCGAGAGAGACTGAGGCGAGAGAGATGGTGCGAGAGACGGTGTTGGAGAGGGGTGCTGCGGCTCAGAGGTGGCGTGGCTCAGAGGAAGCGATTAGGGTTTTTTTTGCTGAAGAGAGACGGGGAAAAAAGTAATTTGCTGAAGAGAGGTGCAGCGATCGAGCATTCCAGCGAAAAAATTTACGTCTTAGATAATCTGCACGATTTTTGATTCAAATCCAATGGTGCAGAGTGAAAATAAGTGTAGTAATACGTATGGCTATGCATGTGGCGGGTTCAATTTGAACTAAATGTAGATTTTTACACATATAAATGATGTATTTAATCAAAGATAAGCAAATTATTTGACTGGAGGGTTCAGATTCAATCCGAATTTACATAAATCAATCCCGGCCATTAGAGTTTCAGGACAGCCTACTCAATTTAAGATGCATAATATAGAGGAGATATATAGATGATTAATTTGATATGCTGCTCTCTATGCTTATTTAAAGATCACTGTTTCATTTATTAAATTCAATTATGACTATATCTTTGTATATTCTCGTAAACTGTAATTAATAGTTTTTGTCAAATATAAATCTTCCGCATTTATGAAGCACATATTTAACGTTTTTTTTTTTTTTTTTTTTGGGGGGGGGGGGGACAGAGTTCTAGAAGTGGAGTATGACTTTCAAATTATAAAGATTAATTATGTTAAAAGTTTTTATATAAAATGAGAATCAATTATATAATATCATGCTATTTTACTCTAAATAGAAAATCAGACATAAAAATATGATTTTTTTTTTAAATGAGGATCAATTAACCCCCATTCTATCTTCTTCCTTCCAATATCTCTGATCGTAACATCACTAGTATCAAGTTGGCTTATGAACCTGACCGTTCAATCTGATCTAATTGATGAGTTGTGTGTCCACAACTCCACATACAAAATTTATAATTTTTATAATTTATCTAGTATCAAGTCAAACATTCAAATGTGAGAGTTTTTTTTAGTTAATTTTAGTACAATTATTATCATTTTTCAACTGTCCAAATTGGTACTAAAATAATTCAAAAAATTATTTATTTTGCATGTTACTACATCACATATAAAGTAAATCGACTTAAACAGTTTAAATTCTTTGTTTAAAATCTATCTGATAAGTTATAGAATTGGTGGCACATACCATCAATATCATGGTAGCCGGACTATTATAAACCATCGTAAACCTGAGGTTGCAATTAATCACGCCTTAAATCAAAATTTTCATTCAGGATACGATAATCCTACTTGCTTTTCTTGAGTAGAACTAGGGTGTTTCGAAGTTCACCAACCTTTATTGCGAACTCAACCAGAAGCAGATCCAGGAATTTGATCAAGGGTAGACACAAAATATTGATAAGAGTACAATTTTTTTTCTCCTGACGAATCAGAGCAGAGTAGTGAATAGGGATCTAAAAAAATCACGGCATGACCGGATATGTCACAGCATGACATGGTTCTGTCACGGCACGTGTGCCGATTATGTGCTGTGACCATCCACGTGACGTGACCATCTTTCAAAAAATTGGCACAACAAGGTACGTCATGCAAAAGATTTGATTATGGCATGACACATGGTCACGTGTAATTAGAATTGTTAGATCTTGATCGAGTGGTGAATCTTAAATAAACTAAAATAAATTATGAAAAAAATAGTTTAACGTGACCAAACGTGATCGGTCACGTTTGGACATGTCATGTGTGGTAATGGCGTGATTAATGTGTTGTGACCATGCATTCACGTTCCATGACTATCCTTTCAAATTTGGTCATGGCACGACACGACACATGATTCAAATTACGATGTGACTAGTCATGACACGATACATATTTATATCCTTAGTAGCTACCTTTTTTTTCTCCTAACAAAACAAAGATTCTTCTAAGTGGAATGGCTAATCGGACTACGTCTTTTTTTTTTCTTTTACGCGAATCAATATGGACTGACTTACATTTCTACGCAATTTTATTCTACTGGACCATCAATTAAATTCAGGGGTAGACATTATATCCATTCAGGGGTATGCAAAGGTATAAAATACCACTGGATCTACAAAAAAAATTCAAATTCAGGAATAGGCAAGTGCCTAAACAAACTGCACTTTATTTCTCTGTATTTCTATCTTAATTTGGTGCGTGCTAACCTCGTTCGTATGGTGATGGCCACACCATAGTGTTTAGACGTATAACGTTGACCTATTAGGATTATGGTACAATTATTTATATCCAATAAAGAAGATAGATGTAGCTGTTGATTCTTTGTGATCTGAACTAAGTAAGAAATCTATTAGTTTATAGATCTGCAGACGAACGTCGCGGTATATAGATTATTAGTGGGGTAATCTCGTTAGTATAAATGAAGGATGTAATTGTGAACTTAAATCCTTCTAGTCTTGGTAATAGAGACTTATCATTGATTTTTATGCAATTGATTATAGTAAAGTCTCGATCCCATCCCCTTACCAGTCCTTTTCAATAAGGGTGCTATAACGTACTTGTGATTAGCACTAAGTTAGGATTAGCAACTTTCAGATTTGCATTTGATACCAGTTTAGGTCGCACACGGTTCTGATCAAACCGCATGCAAATCTAATTGGAGTTAGAAACTATAATTGATAGGTTTGACACTCGCATGCAGTTGGTGACAACACTGCATACAATTATTTTATTTTTTTAACCAGAAACTAGATTAAACGAGTAAACATGATAGATAGTCTAACCCCTTAAAGCTTCTTCTGTACACAAAACATTTACTTTACTATTAATTATCTCGATAATCCAATTTATCCAAACAACAAATTAAACAAACAACCAACTAAACCTAGAATTGATTGTTGATTAGATTTTTAATACGAGATATTCATATGCTTGTGAATTATTCGTAAAATAGACAATTAGGATTATAAATATTATTAGCTTTGATTTTGACCCATTACATACCTATAATTTTGTAGATAACAGTTTTTTTTTTTTGTTATGTTACTTAACAAGTAAACAAGAGAAAAAAATTATCAAAATAAGTGGTATTATTTGTTGTTTTCTTTTGCTGCCATATTATGACTCTTGTTATTATTATAAGAGTTATCCTCCTCTCTCTATGATTATATGTATTTGTGTATAGAATAAAATTATTGTTTACTTAAATGAAATAATTAAGTGACAAATAATATTCTTTATATGATATAAACAAATGGAAAAATAAAATAAAGACACGACTCTCTGTGTGGATTTTCATTGTAACTCGGAATGAATTTGAGGAAATTGATCCTAATTAAACCATAGTGATTCTTCAAATTATTTTAAGTTCTAACAACTGTGGCTACAAAAAAAAGATGCTCTTCTTCTAATATTGACAAATTCTTCTTCATTTTTTTTTATTTGTTGCACATAATTACTTCATAATCCATAAGTTTGTCAAAAACAAATAAGATAACATACTTTACCACTAGGACTGCTGAACCCTGCTTTTAGCATTAATTTCATCATTACTGTTACTAATTAAGGCAACCAAATAAATTAATGATGAAAATAAGTGTATTGGGTTATATTATATTGGTTAATAAAATATAATATGTACGATAAAGAGGAAACGATTAGCAGAGTGCAAAATTTGTAGATTACTCTTTAGGCAGAGACAGAAATGCATGAGCATGATAAACGGAATAAAATAAAATGTACGACTCCGCTGGGGATCGAACCCAGAATCTCTGGTTCCGTAGACCAGCGCCTTATCCATTGGGCCACGGAGTCTTATTGTGTATTTTAGAAGAGTTTTAAAATATAAAGTAGTTTTTTCTTACACTTGCAAGTTGCAACCCATGCTCCTTGCCAGTTTGAGTCGAGTCGAGACGAGACAAGACAAGACAAACGCTCGACCTTCTTCCGAGTTCCATATATGGAAACGATAGGAAATAAGCGCCGCCGTCCCCTTTCCGAGGAGGAGGAGGACGACGACGGTTCTCGACGCCCTTCAGAGTACCATGCTTCCTTCTATTGCCTGAAACCCTCTTATGTTTTCTCCAGTTTTCGCCCAACTAACACTTCACCTTTTTTTCTTTCTCCAGGCAACGAAAGGTTCGATTTCCCAAGGGGAGGAAGATAAAGGAGGTATTTACATCCAAAGGTGATGAACAAGGCAGTTCTATCAAACCTGACAAGGCCGCAGAGCTGCGAGCCAAGCGTCGCAAGCAGGACCGCAGTGTGGTGGTTCCAGAAGAGGAGGTTCAGGTTCAGATTGACATCTCAAAGGCCGAGATCCGTTATGAGGTTAGGTTCCTGTTCGATTCTTCATTTATCAGTATCTATTAATGTCAAGTCTTACTGCTCTTGTGATTATCTGGTGAGTTACATGATATGATCTTTGACAGGAAGATTTTAACTTTGTGGAAGATGGAATCGAGATAGAACCATTCAATTTGAATAAGGAAAGGGAGGAGGGGTATTTTGATGAAAACGGAAATTTTGTTGAATATGCAAGAGGAAATGAAATGAAGGTAATTTTAATTGTTTTCTGTGAGCTTTAACAAATATGAGAATGAAGTTTGGGTTTTAAATTTGTGTTTCTTCCTGTGAAGCAAAATGAGAATGAAGTTGAACCAAAACGGCAATGTTTTGGTTTGTTTGGTTTGGCTTGTCATGGTACAGTGCTGATAATTGGGATGACCTGGTACCAAGCATATTATAATGGTAGATCTTGATCTGTTTGTCATCGTAATACAGGATGCTTGGTTGGACAGTGCCGTGGTAGATACAAAATTTGCTGCAAAATTGAAGGCAAAGGCGAAAGATGAAGAGGAGGAATTTCAAGACCTTACATCAGATGATGTTGGGAAGATTAAAAGAATTATAGCTGACATACTGCAACCAGGTGAAACGGTATGGTCCTTTCAGTATTTTGTTTTCTTAAAAATCGTACTACATCAGAACTATTGCAAGAAATAATGATTTTCTGACTTGTACAAATTACATTGATAATTTACTGAATGTGTGAATTACACCCAACATTAAAATTATTGTCCATATCACTCAAACATTGAATAGAAGTTTAGGTCAACTGTGAGTTGACCAAGTTGACCTCAAAAAGAGGAAATATGGCTGCAGAATATTGTTCACCATAGCTGAAACCCAGCATCATATCACTTGGTTTGTTCAATATGCTTCATTTAATACGAAAGAACAATTTTTACGAACATGGGCAAAAAATTGCCAGTATGCATTTAGCGATGCCTTGTAAGAATAAATATTTAGAAGAATATTGAGAAAGTAATCTTGCTAGTTGTGTAAATATTTTATTGTGGTGGATTAGTAATGTATATTAGAATATCATCTGAACTAAAATTTAGTAATTTCTGTGCATTACAGATTATCCAAGCTCTAAAAAGGCTAAAAGGTACAACTGATAACAAAACAAAGATGTCAGAAGAAACAAAAGAAATATTTGATCAATTGACAGAATCAGCCATGAAACTGATGGAGAATGGAGAATACAGTTAAGCATGACAGTCTTTTGCTTTTAGTTTTTTTAATATGCTTATCTATATCATGCATTTAATTCAAGTGCCCCATCTTCAGACTTGCTTAAGGAATAAATTGTATTTTCTTATGACAGATGTTTACCATGAAGAAAAAGAGACTTTTGAACGGGAGGCAGGTCAGTTTTCATGTATTCTCAAATTTAGAAATGGGAGTATGGGATGTATGAGTGGGTTCTTTTCGCAAACCACAGAAATTAATTTTAATTATTTGCAAGTTGCACCATAGATATTGTGGGTTTAAAACTAGCAGCATCTCCACCAGATATCTTTTTCCTGGATTATTTGCTAATAACTTGCAAAATTGTCCAACCATAGTATTACTTAATTGCCTCTAATTGTTTTATAAACTTAACCAAATCATTTTATAACTAGTTTTATAAACTTAGGCTTACTCAAAATTGTCATGACTTGTTTATCTTCTTATGCTGTGATTTTATGATGCTTATTCTAAACTGGATACAGATTTGAACTAATTTTCTTGTTTTCAATACTTCTCATGTTTCACTTTTGGTTAACTGAGCAAAAAGGAAGCTCATCTGCTTCCCAACTCATTTACTATTGGGTGCTATTTTCAGATAATATTTATTTTCAACAAACACTCCTTTCTTAATCACTGCAGAAGGATACGAACGGTTAGCTCGTGCACGAGGAGGTGCATCAGGCAGTGGCACAGAAGATATATTTGCTGAAGAGGGTGATACTGAAAGAAATGGGTCATCCATCTGGGGTGTGGGTTCAGGTCTGTCAGCCTCCACTGCATCTGCCGTTCCTCTATCTTCTGTCAATGATGATGGGGAGCTTGATATGTTTGGGGATGAAGATGAAAATACTGATCCTAGTAAAGCCCAAACTGGTATGAAATGAGCACATCTATTTTTCTTGATTTGTCTGGTTTGACGATGTCACATACTTCATGTGCTATACTGATGAATTAATGACAACTTGTAAATTACATTTGGCTAATTGGCTCTTTAATTTTGATCAATTTGGCATCTATACTGACAATGCAGTGGCATATGCATGTTCCACTCTGTAGTGGAACTTAATTTTTTGAACCCATATAATAATGAACATTATTATAATCAGCCATATGTTTGAACAAAGCAATAGTGTTGTTGCATATTCCCATGCATTGTATTGGTCATAGCATTGATTCACTTGTTGCGTTGTAGTTATCATTTTATTGAAATTCACATTTCTTGTGTCTGATGCAGAAAGTGCTGAAGGATCAGCAGACTCAGATTATGTTTACGATCCGTCATCTGGGTAGGGTCGTAACTAGTCCATTGTTTTGTGTACTCTGTGTCTTTAGCATTTAAAATGCTTGCTAATCCCAGCAACAATTCTTTTCTTTGGCATGATTGAGTTTTTGGTGGTGCATATGTAGATATTATTACAGCAGCAGTCTGGGCTATTACTTTGACGCTGCTTCTGGGCTTTATTGCTGTGCTTCAACTGGGATATGGTAATTTTACATTTCTTTGTCTTTATATTTATATATTTCCATCCTTCTATTCATGTACTGACTGTTCCTTCTGATCGCAAAAGCTACTGGGTAAATTTATTCTGTCATCATCATCTTTGAGCATTGGTATAAATTATTCTGCTGTCATCATCTTCATCATTATTACTACTGCTATGACTGCTTGCTATTATAAATGTTTATTTATTTTGGATTGGGGGGAGATTTTTTGTGTTCCTCCATTTCTCATCTCTAAATAAAACACCATGAATTTTCTTCAACTCCTAGGTACTCATTTGACGAACAAACTGGTACATACAAAGAAGTTGAGTCTGCTACTGCTCCATCAGGCGAAAGCTAAAAACTTTTGTATTATTTCACTTGGAGGTCTTGGTGAAATCAGGTGTCAGCTAAACTTTGTTTATCACTTGAACAACCGGACTCAATGTAATGTTTATGATTAAAGACTGTAGTTTAGATATCTGATTATGTGCTCGTCACTGGTTTGTAAATTAAAAGTGAAGAAAGGTTTGTTGTTTTTAGTGAAGAGATCGTTTTGAGAGTAGATTTCTTCGGATGCCACTGAAGTCCATGTCACAACTAGATTATTGGATTTTGGTAGTTCCTGTGACCATCGAGTTCGTTAGATTTTTTCAGTCTTGGTCATTTTGTCCAAAATCTTATGAATTGCTAACTACTGTCGGAACTGCAAGATCGTTGTTGAACAGTATAAATTGACATTTTTTGTCTTTTTTTATTATTTGATGTTTAGTTGAAAAGTTATTGCATAGCCAGTTAGACGCAGTGTACCATTATTTGGTCAAAAATCAATTTACGTTAAGTTAATTATTTAGATGTCAATATAATGAATCTGTATTATTTGCGAGGGTAAAAGTAACACTGTCCATATCTAGCAATACTTTTGAAAATAACAATTTTTGTCGGCTCTCTCAATAATAATAATTTTTTACCTTTGGAAATAAAACAGATTCTTGTCGTTCCACAAAAAAAAAAAAGTTTGAATCAATCGCTCTCGCGCGTCAGTCAAAATAAAGATAATACCAGAAACAATATTGCTATGGTTTAATTACTATATAAATTGAGCTCCATATTACTTCATCTTTATTTTCACCCTCTCCCTCGTTTGTTTTCAATGAAAACCTTCAGTAACTTAACGGCCTTCCAATTTTAGTTTTCTATATCTTAAAAATTACCAAGATGAAAATAGGTTCATAGTTTTTAATACGCTTCACCCCAAGTTTAATATGACTAGTTTTGGTTCTTGTGCATTTCATTATATTTTAGCTAACTAATTTTATTATCATACAAAAATTTGCTTTAGTTAATAAAATCCATAAACATGCAAAACCTAATCCGACCGCTTAGAAATGAATAGAGTGATTGTCTTTTAACTTTGATTAGTTAGTAGTTAACTGAAATAGGGCTCATATACAAGTTAGTGGTGTTAATTGAATTTAACGGTCAGAAGGCTAGATGTCACAATTTGAAAGTTTGAAAGGATAATTGTCGACAGGTGATTGTCATAACTAAAAAGTTTGGGAGGTGGTGGACGTAGGCCGTAGGGTGTGGGACATTACTCAAAAATATTATAACTCGGCTGGTATGGATTGGATCAAAGACCAAATACCAAAATCCGACAAACCCGAGTTACAAATACTTTATGATAATTTATGTAGTCTGACTAGTGTGTTAGGGTCTGTTCGGCGTGATACTATTCACGTGGGAAAAATAAAATTTCACTCAGATTTAATTTTTTTTCCCACATGAACAGTAATTTTTCAGTTCAAAATTTTCAGTTTCTATTCATATTCCTATTCCCACTGGGAACGCCGAACACGCCCTTAACGTTTGAATTTTAATACAAGTCTTAACAGTTCAAAATTTGTTGACTTCGAACGAATAATACAAATTGTTCAAGTCAATCTCCTTAATAAGAACTTCATTTAAATATAACTCTTTTTTTTAATTTGTAATTTATATTATCAAGTCTAGCAATAAAAAAAATAATGAAAATTGAAAATTTTCAGTTAATTTTAATACATTATTTTTTTATTATTTTAATACTGCTTGATTTTATATCAAATGAATTAGAAAAATTTTGTATGTAAGTATATTATTTGTGAAATAGATTGATTTGGACGGTCTGGAATTTTTGTTTAAGACCAAATAGATTTTGATGATAACTAGTATTCTAACGTTAGGCCGCTAGCGGGAATATTTATGATGTGTATAGTCTTGCCGTTGGGCATGTTAGATTGAAACATGGATTAAATTACACAGATAGTAATAGGAATTTTAATTACTCTTCTCTTTAGATAGCCTGTGCGTCCATAAAATTTCAATTTGTGGGACATTGATCCTTTCTTTTCCATCATTTTTTTTTTTAATTTGTATTGAAATGGTCGAAGCGCTAGCATCAATCCAGAACTTAGATGAAAGTACGTTCGATGTTATGATTTAAATATTGTTGTTTTAATTAATTTAGGATCACGTACATGGACTTCAATAGAACATTTATTTGATTGATACATGATGTTATGGATATATCTATGTTATTTGTATTAATTGCTTATACGGCTGCATGAATTGTATTTGCAATATCAAACGAGACGGACGAAAAATGTTAATTTCTTAATGGATATTAAGGCTTGAACGAATTTAGTACAAATTTAACATTTTGAAGGACTTATCAAATACTTTTGAAAACTTGAGGACCAAATTAAAAAAAAAAGAAAAATAGTATATATTAAGTACAGTGTATATACTGACGTTGCATTTTGATATTATGCTCTCCAGTGTATCATTCAAAAGATATACTAAATCTGTATAGCTAAATCCACCATATTTATTATAATCATTCAATTCAGACAGACACAGTGTGTCTAAAGGTGAGGACGTGATATATATTTATTAATAATTGCGTACATTGCATCCATATATTAATTAATTGTTTCCCAAAGTACGTAGAAATATAATTAGTTCTGATTATTATCATAAAATTTGAAATTTTAACATCTATTACCTCTATATATATATATACACCCCCACACAATATACTGTCCTAACACGAATTAATTAATTATAATCTGAATCATGGCTTCTAAGAGTGCCTTCACTTTACTTTTGCTTCTTTCTTGTGCATCTTGCATCCTCCAAATTAGAGGAAAAGACCCGTCCCAGCATGGAGATAATGAATATAAGTGGCAGGTATATCGTATGCACTATTTTTTATCTTTTAATCAATGACATTTATCTTCCTCATGGTCCAACGTAACTATAATTATATCTTTTTATTTTTATGTGTATTTATGCTTCCATTTTCGATAAGCGGGATAAGATGAAGAAGGTTAAATTAAAATAAAAAGATAAGTTGTTTGAGGTTATGGATATGGATATCTCTCTCTGTCCACGCACAAAAAACTAGACATTTCTTCTTCATTTAATAAGAACTAAGAGCATAAAAGAACAATATTAAAAAATTAGTAGTATCACTGAATGTTTGTAAATTTGTAATTTCATCAAAATTTTGAGCAACAATGAATTAAGAGTATGAGAGAACAAATTGAAAATGATACAAGTTTTTATGTGTGAATATTGAAAGTGATACAAATTAAACATAGTTGTTTTATTTTGACATTTGTGTTTCTAACTTTTAAGGTGCTAAACTTTTTAAAATAAAGATATTTGAGGCTTTAACAAATTATTTTTCAGCATGATATGTGGTTGAAGAAATAATCTCAATACATATATTAAATTTAGAATCTTCAACGTCTCATACGAAGTACAATGTAATAGCCAACGGTGCTAAATACGATCTTGCCTTTAAAACTATTTTGGCCTACATATATATTCTTCAGGAATTTTTAATTTGTAGGCCTACACATATATTTTTTCTTTAAATTATAATTTGAAAAAATTGACTTGAAGAGATTTTATTTTTATTCTTCAGGGAGGTTTTCTACCAGGCCAGCGATCCAGTAATTCTTCAGGAAATTCATCAGTACTAAACATTGGAACACCATCCCAAACGAATTCCCATGTATATACACTTTTCCCTTTTTAACAAATTATCACTAGTTAGTCGTATTTTGTTGTTTATTATGCATTTATTTTAACATTTGTACATATTTGTTCCTGTAGTTTGCAAGTTACTCACTGACTGAGACTGATTCAGCATTGCACGGTGTGAGAGCAAAAGTAACTTTATGGAAAATTGCAGATGTACAACCTATGTCAAGCAGTTCGGCTTATATAGCAGCTCACCACTTTGGGGGAAATGGGGGAGAAATGATCATCGCAGGAGTTCATGTGTGGCAAATTTGCGTTTATTTTTTATTTTTTTTCAAATATTGAACTATTATTTTAGAACAACAATTGATCAAAATGTGATTCATACTTCATCTAAACATTAATCAAAACAAACCAATAAAAAGAAGAAGAATGCCAAGTTGCTAAAGAACTAGGTTCCGGTAATTCTTTAAATTTAGCAATGATATTGTTTAACTCAGAATTAACAGTAGCTAGGTTCTAAAATTATTATTGAATGGCAGGTGGATCCAGGTCTATACAAAAACAACGATCTTCGTTTCTTCACATATTGGGTAAGACCACAACTGCTAAGCAAGAGCTATGAGCCAATTTTCATCCCATATTACTTGTTGTATTTGTAGTTTCACTAATGAGTAATGAGTAACAGTAAATTTAATGAAACTTGGGTCATGTCTGGGTATGATTTTAAAATTTAAACAGAGGATACAAACTAATCATGTAATTGATTGCTGCAGAATTCGGGCATGAAGGGTTGCTTCAATGTGAACTGCCCCGGGTTTGTAGTAGCAGATGGCGCGAACCTTTATCCAGGGCAAGCATTGACTCCGCTATCGACTTATGGCGGGCCTGAGAGATACATTACAATTAGGATTAAAAAGGTCTTTCTGATGATATGCCAGCAAAAACTTAGATAAATACATGTTTGCTTGAATAAAATTAGGTACTTGTTGTTAGGTCTCTTGTACCAGAAAACCAGCCTGCTTTGGCAAATTAACTAACACCTAGAGTGCAGCACAAAAAGAATTCTGTACCCCTACCGGTACAAGAAAAAAATGGCAGCAATTCAGCAAAGAACAGATATTTAATGCAAGCAGTACAAATGTTAAAGTTATCCCATTTCAAGGTTATGCAGTTATTTTACAACATAAATTAAAGGAAACTCTACTACCTTTGACTGTTTCATTATTCTTGAAAATTTTAGGATGAAGATACCGGTGATTGGTCATTATACAGAGAAGATCAAGGAGGCCCCATCGGTGGGATGACATTGTTAGGATGGTGGCCGAAGACTCTCTTCACCGGTTTATCTTCCCATGCAACTATAGTTGAATGGACCGGAACTGTCGTCCACCCTGAAACAGAGAGAAGTCCTTCGATGGGCAGCGGGCACTTCTCAAGCGAGCTTAACAGCAAAGCTGCATCGTTCAAACAAATTTTTGCATTCGATATACATGGAGGAGTAATTGATCCGGAGCCTGATGCGGTAACTCCTTTCATGGACAGAGAAGATTGTTATACTGTGTCTTCTTTGTATCACTCTGAACATTCAGACGGTAGTCATTTTTTTTATGGCGGACCTGGCGGCTGCTCTGAGAAAAAGTGAAGATACTTTTGTTATCCAGAAGCTGTTCTTTAAAATCTAATAATATCGCTTGGTCTTAATTTAGTACATGTCAAGTCAGTTTTTATATATATTTTTTATTTAAATTAAAATGGAATTTTCCTTGATTTTTATTAAAATTCTCTTTCAAGTAAAAAGAAGGAAGTATAGTATGTTTTAAATAGTCATAACAAGATACTTGAGTTGATAATTGGGTAAATCTGTTCCAATGCCAAAAACCGTGTAGGATGTGTTAAAATTATACACTTTTTTTTTTATTATTAAAAACCGTGTAGGATGTGTGTTTTTATACACGGTTTTACTTTAAAAACCATGTATGATAACTTTTGGCAAAAAAATAAAAAATGGATGTACATGGTTTCCAATAAAAAACCCGTGTAGGATTAGTGTTTTTGTACACGGTTCAAAAGCAGTGTAAAATTTAGCGAAAAATTGTGCACGACTCACGTAGACAGTTCAAAAATCATGTAAAAGTGCGTTTTTTTACCATGGTTAGTGGCGTTTTCTGTACTAGTGACGATTTGGATTTTTCGTTTAAGAACTATTCGATATGATTTGGAGGTTGTTAGACTTTCGTTGATATCCTAACTAAAACATGGAGTAATTGTAATTGTTGTTTAATTAGAACTATCTGATGTAATTGTAATTGTTGATTAAGAACTATTCGACATGATGTGTATAATCTTGCCCTTGGGCGTGTTAAGTTGAAACATGGAGTAAATTACGCACATAGTCCCCAAGGTATATCATTCAAATTTCATTTTTTTCAAGTACTAAAAGATTCCTGTGCGTCCATCCAAAAATTTTAGGGAAAATTAGTTCTATGCCACTTTAAAATGGTGAACTTAGAAAAATGCCACCTTAAAATTTATCTTTTGCTAAATGCCACTCCAAATCACATTTATTAAGAAAATTGCCACAAATACCATATTATTATACATTTGTAATTAAAAATAAACATAATATGTTGAGTATTTTCGTATATTCCAAAAATACCCTCAGTCCCTAACCCTTTCCTTTCCTTTCCTTAATGGGTCCGATAAAAAATTCATCTCCTCTCTTCGTCTCTTCGTCTCCCAGTCATCTCCCAGTCACAGTGGTGAGCCCTCCCAGTCGAAGCCACCTAAACATTTTTTTTTAAAGAAAACAATGTCTATTGCTTTGTATTACATTTCCTACTTGCGGTGAAAATTAAAAGTGAAATTTAAAAATTGCGATAAAGTTAAAAACATAAAAGACTTGTAACTTCTAACCCTTCATTTAAATTCCTATTTAAAAGCCTGCGAGTCCCGCCCCTTTTCTATTTTGCAAATACTAACTCTCCTTCATTTAGGGGTCCAACTGTAACTCTCTTTCAAGCTTCTGACAACTAGCTTCCTCCTTACCAGTATATGCAAAAATGGTTGAAAAACATTGGTACGATGATGATTTTCTGCTCGTCTCCCTTCACTCTTATCCTAATAACCAAAAAACTACTCTAAAATAAAGCCCAATCTCAGAATGAAAATGGAATGCAGCTATCAGAAGTTTTGTTGGAGAGGAGACAGATGGAGAAAGAAAATTTGAAGATCAAGGCTATTTTGGTCAATTCACTTATACTGTAAATTGTTTATTTAAAATTATACATTAATATGGTATTTGTGGCAATTTTCTTAATAAATGTAATTTGGAGTGACATTTAGCACTACAACAGAAATACCCTTCTGCGACCGGCCCAATGGGTCGCAGATGGGTGAAACGCCGGTCGCAGAAGGTCAGAACCGGTCCCAGAAGACCAAAATAGATCGCAGAAGATCCGGTCGCAGTTGCTCCGTCACTGATGAGTGCCCTGCTGACGTCACCGGTCTCTGAAGGGTATGGCGCAGGTCGCAGATGACCCCTTCAGTGACCAACTAAATCGGTCACTGATGCAACATGTTGACGTGGCTAGAGGCGTATCAGGGACCGATTGGGTGGTCACAGAAGGGTCCCAAATCGGTCGCAGAAGGTTATTATTTTTTTTTTGGTATTTTTTATTGTTTTTCTTTTTCCCAATTGGTACAAAATGTACCAAACAAATATAATATCAAACCAATCAATTACTATTAAAACAAGCAGATTCAAACCAATCAATTACTATTAAAACAAGCATATTCAATTTTAATTGACTACATATGTTGAACTTCCAAATTTATTATTCAAATATCTATGCATCAAATAACCTTACATAACTTAAACATATGTTGAACGTCTGATGCATCAAATAAGAAGCATACTAGCATTTACCAAAAATTCTACTTGCAGACTTGAATTGGTCTTGTCAAAAGAAAGAAACATACAGTATAACAATGATAACTTAAAATGCTACCAAAGAACCGTAATTAAATCCTTACTGCACCAAGCTCAACTAATCCAGACTTGATTTTGTCCAAACTAAATGTTAGCTTGAAACAACTGATTTGAAAACAAAAGAAATAAAGAAACTACAACCCAATTTGCATCCCAACAAAATGTTATCATGTGCATCAAGACTACATACTTCATTAATGCAACATGAAGTAAAACATCTTCATCACAGGGTATAAGTGGGCTGCAAATGAAGAATTAAAGCTTCAAAGATCACTTCACACAATTATTAAATTATATAAAACTTTGTCGAACTGCTCAGTACTGTAAATGAAGTTGTTACCTTGTTGTGCTCTTGTAAATGAAGTACTCTTCTACAGCCCCGTGTAAAACTGGAGTAGATGCCACAAATATCCCCCACCAAAGAAGAATCTGTATCACAGATTAATTAGTGAAAGTAAGCCAACTATGTATGAGATAATAATATCTAGATGCAATCAATTTTATATGTTATACTTTTCTTTTAAATTAAACTAAAACTTTCTGGTGATTGCAAGTTTATGACTGATACTGTATGCTTTTTGAGACATTGGCAGACGACACCTGACCTTAAGATTGATTTGATAGAGGAGATAAACTCTTTTATACATTAATAATTAGCCTGCTTCTTTTATAAATTATGAAACTCTTGTTAAATAGCAGTATAGCACTTACTTGAGATGTCTATGAGGTGGATAATTAACCAGTTCAGAGGAATAACTAAAATGATATAATTAATAAATGCATTATACTGTTTAACAGATGGAACTGAATTAAGCTGCGACAAGGACAGTATATTGTGTACCAGTTCATTCTTACACGAGTAATACCTTCAAATGGCCTACAATTCACAAAACGAAATCAAAGGTGATCCAATTATATTACTTTTGTGGATTGATGAGTTGGCTGCGTGGAGAGAAATCAAAGGTGATCCAATTTGTAATTAGATCACAGTACGCAATGGATAGAAAAATTACCTTCTGACAAGAAATGGATAAATATAATCAACTGGATAAAAATTACCTAATGTCATAAACCTATAACACTCTTATAAATGAGCTGATCTGTTGCTGTCTGTTCCTCTCAAGATTGATAAAATACAAAGGGAAAAACCCGCACCCAATCAAATGCACCAAGACCAAAGGGAAAAACAGCAAAGGTGCCTTGCACCATGACAATCAATTAGTTCGCTGTGTGCCTAAGGTAAAAAGTATATTATGCAATTTAGCCCATTAATATAGAGAAGCTTTATATGCACATGGCAAGGTGCCAAAACATATATACATTTACTGATATAGTGACACAGATAAAAATGAAATAGGTGCAGAGTAATACCTCCTATAGGATCACTTATTGCAAAAGTTGATAAGGAGCTTCATCTCTTGCATATGACAGTTTTGAAATCAGGATTGCAAATTGCTTCTTGACCTGAAACAAAATCAAGACTCAAAAAATGAAGAATCATATTAAATACTGTTAAAAAACACTGATTTTAGGCACTGGTACCAGACTAAATCATTATCAATTCGGTACTAGACCGGTACTGGTACATCAAGGCAAAGATATGACCTTAGGCTTAGGGAATAATAAATAAAATAACATATATAATATAATGAAAAGCATGAAAAATGACATACGCATATGTCATCAGGATTTATATTTATGCAAGCAAAACAACATAATTTCGCTTTCAATGCAAAATGGGATTAAAACAAAATACAAATCATAACTACAAAATTTTGAACCAGTTTCAATGATTTCATAACAACATAATTTCACTTTCAATGATTTGGACAAATTTTGAAATCACAGATATGGAACCTACAAAATTGTCTTCCAATCAACTAAATTTTATTTTACCTGAAATTTCCAATCAAATAAATACCAGCTGCTTGCGCTCAGATTTTGCAACATCCAGTAGGCTCCTGGAAATCTTTGAAATTCCCAAGTTCTGAAATAAACAAAGTTTGAGGACCTTGCTGCATAAAGTAATACTTAAAAATATAAAGGGTATGCATGCAAAGTTCTCAATCTCATGCTTATTCATATAGTGCTATGTTACTGTGTGCTTCTGAAATTTCTTCAACTTAATTATAAAATGGTGACTTTTATTTGATGATATATCAATGGAAATTCGATGAAAAATGGTGACTTTTATTTCCATGGAAATGTTAGCATATATAGATAATTATCAGATATGTCATCAAAAGAAAAAAGTAACTACTAACTAAAATTTAATTACCATTCAACCAAAAAGTTCTATACATGAAGGATCCATAAATTGAAATCTAGTAGGACAATTTTTTCAAATAGAACCAGAGATGAACTTAAAAACTATAATCACAATACTAAAGGCTCCTTATGTTAATTTTTGAGTTTCGACACAATTAATTTTGGTTAAACAAGATTTGGTAGGCTGAATATATAGTGATAGGTAATTTCACATAAAATAAATGTGAAATATAAACTATCAAATAAATTATAGGAGAAAATAACAAATGTACTGAATTAATAGATCAGTCCCAGCATGTACGTAAAACTCAAGATACATCAAATCCATACTAAAGTGATATGTATACCTGACTGCATGCTTAATAGTAAATTCCATGTTAATTTCATCATATCTATATATACTGCTACAGACATATATTACTGCGCAAACCAACATATATGGACATAGAGCAACCTCTGCAACAGTGCACATGATGCAAGTTATTTGAAGGAAATTTGTCAAGTTTTTGTAAAAGAATGTCCTTACTGTTTCTAAACTATCTCATCCTATCATGCAAATTCATACATATTCTCAGGTGTGTTCTTTTTATCAACCAACCCCGCAATTTGACCAAAATCACAACTTAATTCTGAAAAAACAAAAATAGGACATTAATTTGTATAAATAGAGAAAACATGATTTAAATGATTCATGAAATTGATGAACTTCATGTACCATCTGATACTGGTACAAACAGGGGTAAATGCAATGCATGGTAAATCAATTTAAGAGGAGTTAATTAGCACCGAGAGTCAGAAGACGGAGACGGAGGTGGAGGCCTTCTCGATCGCTGAAGGAACGTGAGCAGGAGAGACGATCGCTGAAGGAAGTGGAGGCGAGCAGGGGAGGAAGGCCTTCTCGATCGCCGATCGTCGCCAGCAGGAGAGACCCGATCGCGCGCGGCGTGCGTCAATTTCACGGCGGCGATTTCCCTTTTTTTTTTTTTTTTTTTTTGCTAAACAAAACGCGCCAAATGAAATACTTCACGGGTTTTTGCAGTGTAATGTTTCAAGACCTTCTGGGACCGGGCCAAATTGGTCCCAGAAAGCTTTGGGCGCCGGTCCCAGAAGGCCATGGGTCAATCCGTCTCCGCTGCATAGATTTTTCTTTTTTTTTTAATTTTTCGTGGGATCTTCTGTGACCAGCGATCAGACCCGTCCCAAAATCCGGTCCCAGATAACTAATTTTGCTGTAGTGTAGCAAAAGGAAAATTTTGAAGTATCATTTTTCTAAATTCACCATTTTGGAGTGGCATGGAACTAATTTTCCCTAAATTTTAATTTGTCTTCAAATGGTCAAAGCGCTGGCATGAATTCAAAAATTAGATGAATGTTCAATGTTAAGATCTAAATACTGTTGTTTTAATTAATTTAGGATCACATGGACTTCAATATAACATTTATTTGATTCATACGTGATAATATTGTGGATAATAATATTACTATGTTATTTGTATTGCTTTACGGCTGTATAAATTGTATTTGCAATGCCAAACGAGATGGATGAAAATGTTAATTTCTTAATGGATATTAAGGCTTGGACGAATTTAGTACAAATTTAACATTTTGAAGGACTTATTAAATACTCTTGAAAACTTGAGGACCAAAAGAAAAAAAAATAGTATATATTAAGTATACAGTGTCTGTAATTTGTTTCAAAAGATATCTAGATTAACAATATGACGTTGGATTTTGATATTATGCTGTCCAGTGTATCCTTTAAAAGATATACTAAATCTGTAAAGCTAAATCCATATTTATTATAATCATTCAATTCAGACACATATATAGTGTGTCTAAGGTGAGGTGATATATATATTTATTAATAAATGCGTACATTGCTTAATTAATAATTTGTTTCCCAAAGTACGTAGAAATTAATATAATTAGTTCTGATTATTATCGTCAAATTTGGAATTTTAACATCAATTACCTCTATATATAACCCCATACAATACACTGTCCTAACATGAATTAATTAATTATAATCTGAATCATGGCTTCTAACAGTGCCTTCATTTTACTCTTGCTTCTTTCTTTTGCATCTTCCATCCTCCAAATTAGAGGAAAACACCCGTCCCAGCATGGAGAAAATGAATATAAGTGGCAGGTATATCGTATGCATTCTTTTTAATCTTTTAATCGATATATATCACTAATTATCTTCTGCATTGTCCAAGTATCTTTTTATTTTTTTTATGTGTATTTATGCTTCCATTTTCGATAAGCGGGATAAAATGAAGGCAACTATCATGATAAAGGTTATGGATATCTCTTTCTCTGTCCACACACAAAAAACTAGACATTTCTTCTTCATTTGAGTAAGAAGAGCATGAAAGAACAATATTAAAAAATTAGTAGTATCACTGAATTTTTGTAAATTTGTAATGTCATAAAAATTAAGAGCAACAATGAATTAAGGGTATGAGAGAACAAAGTGAAAATGATACAAGGTTTTGTGTGAATAGTGAAAGTGATAGAAATTAAACGTAGTTATTTTATTTTGACATTTGTGTTTCTAAATTTCAAGGTACTAAACTTTTAAAAATAAATATGTTTGAAGCTTTAAAAAAATATTTTTCAGTATGATATGTGGGTGAAGATTCTCAAATAATCTCAATACATATATTAAATTTAGAACCTTCAACGTCCCATACGAAGGACAATGTCATAGCCAACGCAGTGCTACATATATATACTTCAGGAATTTTTTAGTTTGTAGGCCTACATGTATATTTTTCCTTTAATTTGTAATGCAAAAAAATTGACTTAAAGAGATTTTTTTATTTTTCAGGGAGGTTTTCTACCAGGCCAGCGATCGAGTTTTTCTTCAGGAAATTCATCTCAAACGTATTCCCATGTATATACAATTCTCCCTTTTTAACAAATTATCACTAGTTAATTATATTTTGTTGTTTATTTATGCATTTATTTTAAAATCTTTTCATATTTGTTCCTGTAGTACGCACGTTACTCATTCAGTGGGACTGATTCAAAATTGCACGGGGTGAGAGCAAAAGTAACTTTATGGAAAATTGAAGATGTACAACCCATGTCAAGCAGTTCAGCTTATATAGCAGCTCACAACTTTGGGGAAAATGGGGGAGAAACGATCATCGCAGGAGTTCATGTGTGGCAAATTTGCCTTTTTTTTTTGTCAAACATTGAATTATTTTTTGAGAACAACAGTTGATTGAAATGTGATTCATACTTTCTTCTAAATATTAGTCTAAACAAAACAATTAAAAAGAAGATAAATGTCAAGTTGCTAAAGAACTAGGTTCCAGTAATTCCTTAACTCAGAATTAACAGTAGGTTCTAAAGTTATTATTGAATGGCAGGTGGATCCAGATCTATACAAAAACTACGATCTTCGTTTCTTCACATATTGGGTAAGAGCACAACTGCTAAGCAAGAGCTATGAGCCCCTTTTCATCCCATATTACTTGTTGTGTTTGTAGATTCACTAATGAGTAACAGTAAATTATCCCGATAGCCTCTATCAAGATTTCAAAAAAGAGTAACAGTAAATTTAATGGAACTTGGGTCGTGTCTGGGTATGATTTTAAAATTTAAACAGAGGATACAAATTAATCGTGTAATTTATTTTTGCAGAATTCTGGCATGAAGGGTTGCTTCAATGTTAACTGCCCCGGGTTTGTAGTAGCAGATGGCGCGAACCTTTATCCAGGGCAAGCATTGACTCCGCTATCAACTTATGGCGGGCCTGAGAGATACATTACAATTAGGATTAAAAAGGTCTCTTTCTGATGATATTCCAACAAAAACTTAGATAAATACATGTTTGCTTGAATACAATTATGTACTTATTGTTAGGTCTCTCGTACCAGAAAACCAGCTTGCTTTGGCAAATTAACTAACACCTAGAGTGCAGCACAAAAAATATTCTGTACCACTCCGGTGTAAAAACAAAATGGCTGCAATTCAGCAAAGAACAGATATTTAACGCAAGCAGTCCAAAAGCAAAAGTTATCTCATGTCAAGGTTATGCATTCAGTTTACAGCATAAATTTTGAAAATCTAATAGACCGAATTGACTGTTTCATTATTCTTGAAAATTTTAGGATGAAGATACCGGTGATTGGTCATTATACAGAGAAGATCAAGGAGGCCCCATTGGTGGAATGACATTGTTAGGATGGTGGCCAAAGACTCTCTTCACCAGTTTATCTTCCCATGCAACTATAGTTGAATGGACCGGAACAGTCTTCCACCCTGAAAAGGAGATAAGCCCTTCCATGGGCAGCGGGCACTTCTCCAGCGAGCTTAACAGCAAAGCTGCATCGTTCAAACAAATTTTTGCATTCAATATACACGGAGGAGTATTTTTTGAGCCTAATGAGGTAACTCCTTTCATGGACAGAGATGATTGTTATACTTTGTCTTCTCTGTATTACTCTGAACATTCTGACGGTAGTCATTTCTTTTATGGCGGACCTGGCGGCTGCTCTGAGAAACAGTGAGGAACCTTTTGTTGTCCAGAAGCTAATTAAGCTGCTCTTTAATAATTTATAACACTGCTTGGTCTAAAATTTAGTACGTACATGTCAAGCCATTTTTCTATTATATGCTATTCTATTTAAATTTAATGGAATTTTTCCATGATTTTTCTTAAAATTATCATTCAAGTAAAAAAGGAAACATGTAAAATATCTTTTAAATAGACATAATAGGACACACTTGAGTTGATGGTGGGTAAAGCTGTTCCAAACTTCCAATGCATAATACGAGAACACAATTTCGTGGTCTAATCAGAATTTATTTGTGTATTTAACCAAACGATCGCACACCAGTCTTTCAGATCAAAACAAACCAATATATATCAGTGGATTTCACACCAATCACGAAATAAAACTTTAAGATCTGTAATCTAAAGTCTAAACCCGCTCAATATATACCCCCATTGTAAATCACAAATAAATCAATTTCTCATGAACAAATCAATTGCCGTGCAATAAAATCGTTTTTCATCATATAAATCACTAACAATTTAACAAAAAAAAAATCAATTTATAGTAAATTCAATTTATAGAGAAATCCAATTAATTTGAATGTGATTCACAAAAGAGTCCTAGAAACAACAGTTGCAATTAGGGGTGTAAACGGAGTGAATTCGGAGCGGATAATGCTAATATTAAATCTATATTTACATTTCAATGAGCGGATATGAATACAAATACGGATAGCAAACGGATGTCAAAATGTAAAATCAAATCCATCTTAAACAGATACGGATACAGAGCAGATAATTCACGAATACATATTCGAAAGCAGATACATAACGAATAATTGTCGGATAATTGATTTATACTAAGTATAAGATACAAATAAAAATAATATAAAAGACAAAAGTCGTCATATTAGAAAATGATAGAAAGGAAATATAGGAGAGGGTTAAGGGATTTATCACACTGTAGCAACTAATAAGGTCAAAATGTTGATAAAACTAAAAAAGACAAATTGATAAACAAAAACAAGTCTTGAATGGAGAACAATAAAGAAATAAGAAATGGAGGTAAAAAAAAAATAGAGCTATTATAGCACCAACAAGTAGTCCAAAAAGAGTACGTCGTTGTCGCAGCGGAAAAGAAAAGAAGTAAATAAATTGGAACTGGATCGGACATGAAACATATTATCATTTATCCCATAATTAAAATTGAAATGAATATGAAATATTCATGTAGCGCCTTTCATCCGGAGCATTAAAGTTAGAGCAGATTGGAAGCGAATACAAATTTTGGATCCGGATATATGCAGATATCCTCTCCATTTATATCTGCACAAATTTTTTTGTATCCGGTATAATTTCACTATATGCAATTAACATCTGCATCTGGAATTATCCGTATCATTATCTCTGGATATAAAGCAAATATTAATCAAATTATCCGGATCCGTATCCTAGTTGCAACGCAAAATTCACTTCATGACTCTGGTTTGATCGAACTCCGAAATGATCACCTACACTAAATTTGAATTCTTTAAGGTTAATGAATTTAATCATGACAGAAACACCTTACAAGTAAATCTCTTCATCCTGCAGCTAGGTTTTACAGGAGGGCCACCAGCAATCAAATCAACATCCAGTCGCGGTATCGTTAAAGTAGGTTACTGGAAGTCTGGAGTAAAGGGCCCAAGGTTATACACCGTCGCATGGAGTAAAAGCAAGATTTAGTATATGGGATATAACAGATGTGAAACCTCTTTCAAAGTAGCGGGCTTTACATAGCAGCAATTAATCAATCACCACGGCTAGAAATGATCGCAACTGGAGTTCACGTATGTCATTGCATTTTGCTCTTCATTATTCTTTCTTTCATATTACCCGAAAGTTTTTGTGCTTACCATTTTCTAAAAAACAATAAACAGAATTGACATGAGTATGGCAAAAATAAAATTTTATCAAAAATCATGTCAGTTTTATTTTTAATGAGGGCGCCAATTTAATCTACTTTTGAAGATGGTAAGAAAAAAAAATGAAGAGAAAAATCCAATGACATACATGAACTCCAGCTGCGATCATTTCTAGCTCTGGTCATTGGTTAATTGCTGCTATGTAAAACCCGCTACTTGAAAGAGGTTTCACATCTGTTATATGCCATATAATATAGATTGATTTCAATAGTTTGAATTCATCGTTTGAAATCAATTCGATAAATTTTTGGAGTACGTTGTGCTCACCAAATTAACTTTTCTGGTGAGTACAACACACTGCTAGCTTTGCTCGATTGTGTTACAGACCTGATTCAACCTCTATAGGCAAGCTTATTCTGAGGGAAGGCGTTGACAACATTCACTAAACTTATTGGGATGTGGAATGTCGCAAAATTACAGTCTTACAGGATAAATTAATTAAACAAGAAACTAGGACCAGCTCAATAACAAGCATTTAAAAGAATGTCTACATTACAAATAATTACAGATTAATTTGTTGTTTTCTTCTGTTGTTTTAATTATTTTATTGCTTTTTTCTTTTTCTTTTTATATTTTTTTATTTAATTTCATATTTTTATTTATGCTCAAATGTTTTGAGCATAATTGTTTTTCTTATTTTGGTTATACTTCTATTGTAACTACAAAATAATTAATGAAAAAAAGGGCTAGATCCTGTTTTCTTTGTCAAAAAGAAACTAGGAAACTACTACATAATTTCAAAATAACACCGATTTTTTTTTATATTTTAAACCGGTTTATTAACCGGTGTTGATCATGCCGATGCTGATTCTATGATTGATTAGCACCAGTTTAAAAACCGGTGCTAAATGTAATATACAACACCGGTTTTTTTTTAAATCGGTGCTAAAAGTAATAAACAACACTAGTTTTTAAGAAATAAAAGGTGCTATTTGTTATATTTTGCAACGGTTTTAATAAAAAATCAATGTTGTATATCAATCGTTTTGGAATAATTTTATTTGTTTCACACCGGTTTTTTGGAGTTAAATTTATTTTTTTCATTTTTTTGGAATTCGGTTTATATTAGGCTAGCCATTGCTAGCCATAAATTAAATATTCACATCCACAAAATATAGAATGGACAAAACATAATTATACAAATGAAACAACACATAATTTATAAGTATATCTAAATCATGAATGTATATATATAATAGACATATATATATGAGGAGGGATCGGATGACACTCTTTTTTGGTGACATTGAATAACATCGTGCATTTCCAAAGTTTTTAAAGTCCAAACAGTCGATCCAAACCGTTAAACTTGATGAATATGTTAAAATGTGCTTGCAGATCAAATTTTACATTTTTCTAAATTTTTTTACTATTTATTAAGTATTTAACAAAATTGCTTATTCAGACCATTGAATTTTTATACCCATCTTAATAAATAGTAAAAAAGTTCAGAAAAATGTAAAATTTGATCTACAAGCACATTTTAACATATCCATCAAGTTGAACGGTTTGGATCGACTGCTTGGACTTTGAAAATGCACGGTGTCATCCGATGTCACCAAAAAAGGGTGTCATCCGGTCCCTCCTCTATATATATAGGGTCTGGCTAATTTGCTGCCGGCAGCATTTTAGCCGGAGGTGCTGCTACCCCTTTTTTATTTTCTGATGTTAAAATAACAAATCCAAACCGTTAGATGTTTAATCTATATTATAATCTACTTGGAGACCAAATTTTATATTTTTTGGAATTTTTTTTACTATTTATGGTTTGAAAACTGCTGATTTCAGTAAATCTCTGCAGCATTGAAATCAGCAGTTTTCAAACCAGCTTAATAAATAGTAAAAAATTCCAAAAAATGTAAAATTTGGTCTCCAAGTATATTATAATATAGATTAAACATCTAACGGTTTGAATTTGTTGTTTGAACATCACAAATTACGATATTGCTCCGGCAGCACCTCCGCTGAAATGCTGCCGGCAGCAATTTAGCCGTGCCCTATATATATATATATATAAAGATAGAAAGTGTTCAAATGCCTTTATTTTTTGTATCTCCATCACATCTCAACTTTTTAATTTTCTAATAACAAATTTTTTATATGCACATAAAAAATTATGACTTATCGATTTTGTACGAAGTAGTGCTTATGCGTATCTCTATCGAATAAAATAACAAATTATAACCCATATGTTATGCTAATTAAGTAAACAAATTCTTACTCACATTCATCTAATTAGAATCTAATTATTAGATCATGATTATATCCTTAAATCCTAGCTGTTCAGATTGGAGAAAAAATCAATGTCAGAAGCAGATCGAATATGACATGGTTACCCAATTGAAATAGAAAAGCCAAAGGTCATAAAAAAATGATATTTGTTAATTGTAAGAAGATATACTAATTAATAGCTGTTCAGAATTGAGAAATTAAGATCAACATCCACAATCCAAAAAGCGAATACAATAAGTTTTATATATTATTATATGAGTGAGTCTATGGTACTATGCATATCACGGGTTGTTACCGTGTTACGGCTCTATATTCGAGTTTTCAAATCCTAACGGTCGATCCGAACCATTCATCTTGTTATCCATATTAATATGTGTTTGGAGACCAAATTTTATATTTTTTTGAAAAAAATTTACTATTTTTTTAGATATTTAGAAAATCACTTGATCTGAAAATTCTGGACCATCCAAAAACAGTGATTTTCAATAAATCTAAAAAAATAGTAAAATTTTTTCAAAAAATATAAAATTTGGTCTCCAAACACATATTAATATGGAGAACAAGATGAACGGTTCGGATTGACCGTTAGGATTTGAAAACTCGAATATAGAGCCGTAGCACGGTAACAAATCGTAATATGCATAGTA
Organism: Carex rostrata; assembly: GCF_964058835.1. Taxonomy (NCBI): domain Eukaryota; kingdom Viridiplantae; phylum Streptophyta; class Magnoliopsida; order Poales; family Cyperaceae; genus Carex; species Carex rostrata. Next base: position 8,534,878 of record NC_135925.1, read on the forward strand.
CCATAGACTCACTCTTATTGAGTATATATATAGCTCCGCAATAAAATTTGTTTGTTGATTTTAAGGACATCCTTAATTATCTTGCATTCCTTTCCTGAGGATTTATTATCGATCATTAATGAGCAGTTAATGAATAAATTAATTAATTAATCAATGTTTGGTATCTGTATATATCTTCCTTCTCAGCGAGTAAAAGTATCTTTCCATGGCTTCAAAGTGCAGCTTGTTAGTTTTGGCCATTGTGGTTTTTCATGTTTCCAGCAGCATTTTGGAAATAGAAGGACGAGACCTATATATTAAAGCCTTCACATGACGAATATATTTGAGGTAATTGTATATACATTTTTTTTTCTATTAAAGCCGTTTTTGTATATATATATATTTTTTTTTAGTGTTTGCATTACTAATTTATTTCTTCATGACTCTTCCTCTATTTGTCAGCATTATGAGGCTTAAACTTTTAAATTAAGGAACAAAAAAAATCCAAAATATCATAACAAAATAGTCTTCGCGACCTCACGCTGCGGTGTCAATAATCCTTCCATCTGCTTTCTAATTAATTGCATAGCTGTTTATTACTAAAGATGAATTATATTGTTTGTGATATTTAATAGTACCAAGGTCCAAGGGAAACTATGAAATAAGCCGAATTGTTGATGCAGCTAAGAGGTTTATTTATCAAAGGTTCCCAATCAAGCATGTCTGCTGTAAAAACTACTCGCTCTCAGATAAAAGCAGCATCTGATGGCTACACTCATGTACATTTCTCATCCCTGACTATATATATAATTCATGTAATTTTGTTGTGCCAGCAGGAGAGATGATGATTCAGGTCTAAAGTTGTATGTATTATTTAGGTGGCAGGTTACCAGAGTAAAGGAGCACACGGTAATACATGGTGGCATGGTTTGAACTTTGAAAGCAAAAATAAATGTATGGAAAATACAAGATATACAACCTCGGTCAGAAAGTTCAGCTTATATAGCAGCTATCAACAATTTAAATGGGCAAGAAATTGTTGTGGCTGGAGTTCATGTATGTCATCCATCTCGCTTCTGTCCTCCATTATTTAGTTCATCATCTCTAAACTTTAAGATCATTTTGTGTCCTTACCTTTGATTAATTCTAACAAGTTGTGTATTATTTTTTTCTACATGTATTTAGGTATACCCTCTGATGTATAACAACAGCGATTTGCGTTTCTTCACATATTGGAGGGTACGCTCTTTTCTTTACTGAATACGCAATTGTGCTGTATTGACCAATGGGATGTCTGTCTATGGTTAATTATATACTAAAATATAAAGTAAAAAGCTTTTGAAAAAGTGATGCCAGTAGAATGTAATAAATATACGTATATATGTATGACCTTAAACAAGAAAGTTTCCAACCGTCAATACCTTGTTATTTGTTCAGACAACTCAAGGGCCTTACATAAGCTAGATCTAATGAATTAGATCTAAATTTTAATTGTTTACTTAATTGTGTTCAAATATTTGAATTATCGTACACTAATTTGTTGCAGACTACCAGAGATGACATAAAGGGGTGCTACAATGATGACTGTCCGGGATTCGTAATTGCAAATAGCTCCAACCTTTTACCTGGGCAAGCATTGTCTCCACTCTCGAATTATGACGGAGAGATGAGATACATAACAATTAGGATTAAAAAGGTTTGTTTGTTTCATTTATTAATATTTAAGCTACAGAAAATATAGAAATGAATCGACCAGCCAGGACTTGAATCACTTGATCATTTTTCCATATATAGAAATCTTCACTTATTCTGTCTTAAGTCTTAACCAATGCAATAATGTAGGACCAAAAAACTGGAGACTGGTCCTTATACAGAGAAGATCTAGGTGGGGCTATTGGCGGCATGACATTACTAGGATGGTGGCCGCAGAGTCTTTTCAAGAGTTTATCCGACCGGGCAAACATAATTCACTGGTCAGGAGACGTCAACTACCAGTACAATGAGACGGGTCCTTCGATGGGCAGTGGCCACTTCGCCAGTGTGCGTGATGGAAAGGCGGCTTCTTTTGAAGAGTGTTTTGGCTTCGATTACGACGGTAATCTTTACAGGAAGGACTACAACCCTTTTCCTTTAGTAGACAGACCAGAATGCTATAATATATCTCCAATTGGTCCAACAGACCTGCAGGATATCCGGACTTCTTCTATGGTGGACCCGTGGGTTGCTCCAAGTAAAGATAAAGGCAATGTATATGTCAGTACTGCAAATCGAGCTCTGGAGCTCAAATTAAATATATCATGTCGTTTACTTTATTTGGTCATAAAATGTTAGACGATGTCATGATTATCTGATGAAAATGTTATGAAAGCAATGTGTTTCTTTACAAAATTGAATGCACCTATATTTCCTTTCATGCCTCATTGTTAGGGCTGAAAACGAATCTGCTAAACTCCGTCCGAATCCGCTCTGATTTCGGATATAAGGAGTGTATAAATTTCTGGATTCAAAACAAAAAAAAAAAAATGTTGCTCCGGTCCGGTTTTGAAATTAGTCCCATAATGAATATTAAAGTATAAGTGAAGCCTTTATATAATGAAACCTCCTCTTGAGTTCAAAATCCACGCCTCTTCATAAGGCAAGCGGATTCGGCAAAATGAAAAGGCGCCTTTGACAAGGCAAGTGAATTTGAGTAGAGCTTATGAAACCCACTCCGGATAGCTCCGTATCTGTATCTGTTTAGTTTAGTTTAAGGCAGATATGATTTTAAATTTTGACATCCGTTTAATATGAGTATTTGTATTGAAATTTGCTATTAGCATTATCCGCTCCTAATTCGCTCCAAGATACGCATGCAAACAATTAAGTAGGGAATAATTATCCTAATACGAAAAACGTGCGTGCATCTGTAAGGAATCGTCAGACAAGAACATCCTTATCAATTGCTTTTCTTTCCTGGTGTCTACTTTAATTTCCGTGCACATAGATTTTAATATGAATCGGACGGTCTTGGAGCTCATTGGATCCAAAAGTAGGACTGATTAGAGGTGCTACTTTTACCCGATTACCCAGATCTGATCTGGAACCGAACCGGATCCAATCTAAAACCGACTAGGATCAGATTAATTTTGATAGGGTATGATTTAAAAAATATAACCAGCTAAATTATAGATACGATTACAAAATTAATTATTTAATATACAATCCGGATTTGACCCGGAACTGATACTGTAATGGATAGAATATGAGTTTGATTTCATTATCCGACACATAACCAAATCCGACCCGATACCCGTATAAATATCCGATAAAATGATAAAACCATTTCTTTATAATTATTTAATATAAAACATATATTAATAACTTTGAAAAGACAATTATGTATAGTATTTTTAATTTCTTAAATAAAATTTATTGCTCTTTTCATTAAAATTCAACGTCACTTTCACCTTTTGCCTATAAATTTTCGAGCCTAATGAATTCCTTTCTTGATCTCTTTGTCTACCATATAATCTGCCTTTCTGCACGGATCATTGAAATGTTTTGCTCTCTTTGTTTGATTGAAACAAATTGGTATTAATATTCTATTAATTCATGGATTTTGAAACCATAAAATTTTATGAAATCACTATCTCCAATATTTTACTTTCTAAAATTATCTCACCTTCAAAATAATATTTTGAAGCAGATTTTTATTTATTTTATAATAATATACTATGTAAGATTTTTAAGAAATTATAATTATATTTAAATGCTTGTGAGTTGCAACATATATCCGCTTTGGATCCGGACCCGCCCCGGATCCGATACTCTACAAACAAGTTATGAGTATCTATTTACCTAGAACCGAAAGACTGGTCCCGAAATATCTACGGGTAGATAGGTATCTGGATCTGGACCCGATCCAATTTGAAACTAATAAGTATATGAATCAGAATTTGGACTCGAACACTTTTAGAGTAAATATAATAGTATCAGGATCCTAGTAATTTATTATCTGTATGAATCGGAATTTGGACCCTAAACCCAATAGCACCTCTAAGTCTTATATTCATCGGACCTACTGCATTCTCTTTTTTTTTTCCTAGTAATTTATTATCTGTGAGCAGTTAATTAATGAGAATATTAATAGTAGATTCAGTGATTGTTTTATATACCCATGGTAACAATTAAGTGGATTCATTGATTGTTTAACATCTGTAAGGACTCATTAGAAAAAGATATCCTTATCTTGCCTTTTCTTTTCCTGGTGATTTATTATCTGGGAGCAGTTAATTAATGAATTAATCTACTAATTGATGTCTCATACTTGTATATATATGCGCCGCACGGATATATCTTCCTTCTCAGCGAATACAACATTTTTTTTTCAATGGCTTCAAAGAACAGCTTGATAGTTCTAGCCATTGTGCTTTTTCATGTATGCAGCAATTTGGCAATAGAAGGACGAGACCTATCAAAGCATTCACATGATGAATACAAGGTAAATCGTATATACATTTTCGTTCTTCCAATGCAATTGTATAAGCTTGTTTGTATACTTTTCTTTAGTGTTGGCTTTACTTATTTGATTCTTCCCAAACTCTTCATCCACATAGACTTTTATAATGTCTGCATTCCTCGGTGTTCGATCGGCACTATATATGCCGAAATTTGTATTAATAGAAAATAAAATAAATAAATATTGATATTAGAGAACGGTTTTGATTTTTTTCAAGATATAGAAAAAACGTGATAGACTATCACGGTCAGAATTAGCGCTAATTAATTTCCTCGTCCGCAAAAGAAAATTCAGGCCGTGATACTCTATCACGGCTAGAGATTTGCAAAAAAAAAATCACGGCCAGAGATTTTGAAAAGAAAAATCGTGAAAATTCGTTAAGTGACCAAAAGAGGCGTAGAAATATGGCAATATCATGAAAAAACGTGGCTGATGTTTACTGCCACAGAGGATCTAGACTCAATAATTAAGCAATGGCATAGAAATATGGGATTACAGTCTCACGGTCACGGAGGCCACGTGTCTATGTCAGGCGGGGCTCGAATTTTTTCAAACCTCTCACGGGCCGTGATGGAGTATTACGGCTTGGGTTTTTTTCGGTTTTTTTTTTTGCGCAGTTCAGTTAGTTAATAAGAGAATTAATTAGCGTTAATTTTGACTATAATAGTTTATAATGACTCAAAATCATTCTCTAATATCAATATTTATTTAATTTATTTTCTATTAATAAAAATTTCGACTATATATCATCAGTAAGTGGGTATTGAAGCTTAAACATTTAAATAAAGGAACAAAGAAAAAGAACCTAAATAGCACAATAAAATAGGAGTAGAACTATGGTGTTCTTATAAGCTCACCAAACTTCTTGGTGAGCACTCTAAAATTTATCAAATTAGCTTAAAACAACAAATTCATATTATTGAAACTAATCTACTTCACGAGTAATGTTTTTATATGCAAAGTTTATAAATTTTCCAATGAGTCTAATATAAAGTCAAACAGTCAAAATAAGAAGATTTATATGTTAATTAATTCAAGATTTATAAATTTTGCATATAATTCCATCACTTGTGAAGCAAATTGGTTTATACAGCTTGAATTTGTTGTGTGAAGCCAATCCAATTTGGAGTTAAACTTACGGAGAGACTTGGGAAGCTTAACAACACCCTAGTTTTACTCATAAAATAGTCTTCACAACATCATGTTGTAGCATCAATAATCCTTCTATCTGTTTTCTAATTAATTGCATAGTTGCTTACAGATGAATTATTCGTTTGTGCGATTTACATGTAACAAGGAAAAAATGAAATAAGCGGAATGGTTGATCTTTTGCAGCTAGGAGGTGATTTATTTACTGGATCAGGTCCCCAATCAAACATGTCAATTGGAAGAACTACTCGCTCTCTGATGAAAGAAGAATCGGATGGCTACACCCATGTATACTTCTCATCGTTGATTATTCATGCAATTTTTTTGCGACAGCAGGAGAGGATGATTCGGGTCTAAAGTTGTATGTATTATTTTGTAGTTGGCAGGTTACATGAGTCAAGGAGTACACCATAGCACATGGTGGCACGGGGTGAGAGCACGAATAAATATATGGAATATACCAGATGTACAACCTCTGTCAGAAAGTTCGGCCTACATAGCAGCTATTAACAATTTACAGGGGCAAGAAATTGTTCTGGCCGGAGTTCATGTATGTCATACATTTTGCTTTTGTCCTCCATTAGATTAACACAAACATATTACCTCCAATAGTTATCCACTTCATGTCTAAGCTTTAAGATCATTCTGTGTTCTTGCCTTTGTTTAGTTCTAACAAGTTATATATTATTTTTCTGAACAAATTTTTAGGTATACCCTCTGATGTATAACAACAGCGATTTGCGTTTCTTCACGTATTGGAGGGTAAGCTATCTTCTTTACTAAACCAGTATAATGTAACAAATATTTATGTATATGTGCTTAAACAACAAGGTTGTCTACCCAAAATGCATTATTATTAGTTCAGAGTTCAGACAGCTCAAGGACCTTAGGCTAAATCCAATTAGACCTTATTTTTAATTCCTTAATTAAATATAAAACAAAATATTTAAATTATTATGCACAAATTTGTTGCAGACTACCAGGGACGACATAAAGGGGTGCTACAATGATGACTGTCCAGGATTCGTAATAGCAAATAGCTCCAATCTTTTACCTGGACAAGCATTGTCTCCACTCTCGAAATATGACGGGGAGATGAGATACATAACAATTAGGATAAAAAAGGTTTGTTTGTTTCATTTTTAAATATTTAAGCTACAGAAAATGTAGAAATGTATCGACCAGCCAGGACTTGCTCATTATTTTGATATATAGTAAATAGAAATCCTCACTTGTCTTTACCAATTCGAAAATGTAGGACCAAAAAACCGGAGACTGGTCATTATACAGAGAAGATCTAGGGGGGCCTATTGGTGAGATGACATTACTAGGATGGTGGCCGCAGAGTCTCTTCAGGAGTTTATCCGACCGAGCAAACATAATTCAATGGTCCGGAGAGGTCTACTACCAGAACAACGAGACGAGTCCTTCAATGGGCAGTGGGCACTTCCCCAGTGAGGGTGAGGGAAAAGCGGCTTACTTCTATGATTGTTTTGGCTTCGATTATGATGGTACTATATACAAGGACGATTACAACCCTATTCAATTTACAGATAGACCAGAATGCTATAGTACTTCTCGTTGGTGGACTGATTCTGGCAAACCTGGATATCAACACTTCTATTATGGGGGACCCAGTGGTTGCTCCAAGTAAAAATAACAGCAATGTATATGCCTGTACTGCAAATGGAGCTCTAGATTTCAAATTAAATATACCATGCATGTGGTTAACTTCATTTGGTTATAAATATTAGAGGATATCATGATTATCTGATGAAGATGTAATAAAACAATATGTTTTTTTTCACAAATTAATTGAATGCATCTATATTTCCCTTCATAAGTATATAATTTTGTCACACCTTTTTTCAAACATAAGATGGATGAAAGCATTAAATTTTACTAGAGCTCTCAGTTTTATATGGATTCTGTTGTTTTGAGGAGTTGGCATGGCCAGTGTCTCAACATTAGAGTTTTCAAACGAACAAGGTTCTTTTAAAAAAAAATAAAAAAAAATAATTGTAGGACCCTGGCTTTTATTTTAATCCCTACCATTAGAGTGCTGAAATTATATTTTGTACATGTATCGATGTATCGATCTCTCTAGACAACGAGATGTCTTTGACCAACTCCGATTAACACTGTCTCAAAAGAACTTTAATTATTTTAATCACTCTTTGAGTAACAGTAACACACCTTTTAATAATTATTAAACGTGAGTTGAAAGTTGAAATTACTTTATTAAACTGAAGCTAGGTTAGTTATCTCTCTCTCAGACGAGTCATCAGTTTCATTACTAGTTGCGCTTGACCTGTTTTCAAAAATATATTTAGTATTTTACTACTTGACTTGTTGTTAAATTAATTCGAAAAAAAATCACCGCTTAAATTTTTACTGACTTTTGAGATCAGAAGGCCATCTTTGATGTACAAATATTGGCATTTTTTTCATTTTATTTTTACAACTTTCAAAAATCCAAAAAATGAAATAAATTCGGAAAATAATATTTTGTATTCTACAAGAGTTCTTGATATAATTTTTTTAAAAAAACTGGAATCGACTGTTCAAATAGTACATTAGTCTGACTAGCACCCTGGGTTTCTATAATGAAATCGGTGAGACATTGATCTCACTTTATAAATAAAAAATAAAAAAAACATTAGTTCGACTAGTAAAAATTGTGACATTTAGTCAAATTCAAAATTTTTTAAAGTGATTGTGTGACTAAGCATAACTAAAATATGAAATCAGAGAAGTGATGGACAAATTAAAATTGACCAATAATATTGCAGCAGTTAGGTAGCTCACTGTAGTGCCATTCAACTTTCAAATATCTAAAATTTAGTAAGCTCTGGACAATAATAAAGACGGTACTGGAAGTCTGGAACCGTACTGGTCCTGATTGTGCAAAAATTGTGTACTCATATATGTTAAAATTGCTTGCTCCGATAGCTCCTAAAAAGAAGAATTTCTGGGCTGTTTGCTGAGCAAATAAAGAGCTGAGTATGAGTGTTAGAGGTGAAGACATAGTTGAGCAAATAAAGAGCTGAGCTGAGTATGAGTGTTATGAGTGTTAGAACCTTGATGAAAAGAGAAGTGAGAAAATCCGCCTCCAAGAATTGGCGAGGGTTTCATAGGCCTTTTTGTGAAAATGTGAAAGTGTTAAGGGGTAAGTGGTAATAACATGGGCCCAGCCTTCTCAAATGTTGAGAGTCATGGATCCGGTCCGTATGAGTGCACTACTAATTAATATTTCAGACCGAATGCATGTTAGAGGACAAGGCCTTGATAGCCAACTACATTACAAGGACCACCTTGTAATGGTTTTGGGAAGGTCAAAAGATAATTAGCAGATAAAAAAACTAGAGTGTGTTTCGCGGCCTGTAAATGTCTCCATATATCCCTCTCAAAAAAGAATTTTTAATTACAAGTTGAAAAAAAAGGTGTATTTTTGCTTACCTCAATTTTTAATTACTCGGACACTCCACATTAGGTCCGTACCCGATATAGCACCGATACGTATCCGATATGCCAACTGACGTATTCACTTACGTGACCATATCCTTAATCCTTGGATAAGGTCTCTGATATGAATTGACTCGCAACGATACAGCTCTGACACATCAGGATATGCGGGATACACTGCACTAGCAATGCTTCTACGTACAGAATCAGACCGTAGACCATGCATACACCAATAAGACAGTGATCACAATACACCGCGCATACACCAATGTTGAGGCAAAATATTTATCCCAAGAATCGAACCTGAATTTTGCACCAAGCTTCTTTACCACTACACTACTCCACAATTGTTGTTAGAAGCTAGTAGCATTTATATTTAATATATACTTGGACTATTTAATCTATCTTACAAAATTTTTATATTTAATTTATATAATAAAAGTGTTGAATTAATAATATAAATAAATATAATATATAAAATAAGCGTACCATATCTTTAATTTTTTAAATTGTCGTGTCGCTGTATTCATATCGTATCCGATACGATATTCGTACCCGTATCCATGCAACATAGGTTCAAGGTATTGTAATTTATAATATGAAGGATTAATTATTTTCTGCATCACTACAATAATGTAATATTATTAGTTTTCACCGCATCGCATGAGCATCAGACTAGTATCTATTAAAATCTTCATAAAGTAAATAGAGGGTGGATCGTGTATTGTTATTTTTTATTATAAAACTTTTAGAATATTTATTTTAATCTAGATATAATATGTATAAAAAATCGTATTAATTGAACTTATACTCCAGCTTATTCCACTTGTAATATATATTACTTCTTGTTATAAAATAAATATGAACAAGCATAAAGAAGAATAAGCAAGATAGAAAGGGAAAATATGGCAATCTCTTTATTCATACATTTCTCATATGTGTGTACAATACAAGATTACAAAGCCTCTATTTATAGGCTACAAATTGTAAATGAAAGCCATACAAATAATAAATGGAGAAATGAATTCCAATAGTAGTGGGCATCAATATGCATGGAGTAGTGGGGAAATAAATTGAGGATTATGAGAGTTACAAAATGAATGACATCCACACATTTAATATATATTCATAACACTCCCCATTGGATGTCAATTATATAAGAATATGCTTCATTAAAACCTTACTAGGAAAAACCCTATAGGATAAAAACCTAGTGAAGGAAAAATAGTACAATATTCTTCTAAATACGCAACTACAACCTTACCAGGAAAACCCAGTGGAAAAAACCACGGTTAAGAAAAATATAGTGCATATTAACTCCCCTTCATGACAGCATCAATCAAGATCTTTAAGTCGGCGAACTCCAATATTACGAACTAGCTTTTTGAATATTGCAGTAGGGAGTGCCTTAGTGAATAAATCTGCTGGATTTTTCACTTGAACGGATTTGCTAAACATTAATAACATTATTCTTTTGGAGATCATATGTGAAAAATTTTTTTGGTGAAATATGTTTTGTTCTATCTCCTTTAATGTATCATTCATTTCATTGAGCAATACATATAATATTATATTCATATATGATCTTCGGGATCATTTCTCTAAAAGACAATCTACATGTCTGACAAATGTGTTAAATCACAGATCTTAACCAAACACATACTTGACTTGCTTTTGTGTATTGCTAAATTTTCTCATAGGTAGCGAAATATATGTTTAATTATATGTCAATATCTTCGCGTGAGAGAAGAACTATATCTTGCTAATAAATTTACTATAAATTATATATCATGTATTGAATGCTCATCAAGATAAGTGCTCATATTGCACTAAGATATGGTACTTCAGGACCAAATAGTTCTTCATCATTTTCTCGAGGTCTAAATGATCTTATAACCATCGGATTGCTTAATGAATGTTATTTATCCATATAAAATTATTTCAGCACTCCTGCAATATAATTTTCTTGATGCATAAAAATATCATTTTTAAATGTTCAATTTGCAATCCAATGCAGAACTTTGTTCTTCCAAGATCTTTCATCTCAAATTTTTCATTTAAATAATTTATTTTTTTGGAAGCTCTTCAGGAGTTCCAATGATACTTAGATCGTCAACATAAACTGCAGTTATAATAAAATCATTTCTATATCTTTTCATGAAAATACATGGACAGGTCGTATCATTCTTATATCCATGTTTCAATAAATATTTACTTAAACGATTATAGCATATGCATCCATATTGCTTTAATCGATATACAAATTTATTCAATTTAACTGAATAATGTTCTCGAGAACCTAAATTACTGGTTCAGGCATCTTAAATCTTTCAGAGATTTTCATATAAATATCATTATCAAGCGAGCCATTTAAATAGGCTGTAACAATATCCATTAGGTGCAAATTAAGTCTTTCATGGACTGCCAGACTAATTATATATCAAAAAGTTGTTGCATCCACCACATATTAATATATCTCAAAATTTCACATTTCTCATTTTATTTTCTCATAAATATTCATTTATATCCTACTGATTTTATACTTTGAGGTACAAGGACTACAGGTCCAAAAACTTCTCATTTTTCAAGAGAGTTTACCTCTACCTCAATTGCACCTTTCTATTTTGGCCAATCATTCTTTTGTCGACATTCTTTAATAGATTTCTAGTCATGATCCTCAATATTTATTATGTTTAGCGCTATATTATATACAAAAATATTATTGATATCAATTTTATCTCGATTCCATCTTATTTCATTCATGATATAATTTATCGAAATCTCTTTATTTTCATGAATTTCAGATACCTGAGTTTCTGCTGGAACTCCAATATTACTTATAATTTTATTCTCTTCTGGAGTTTTATCTGAAATTATCATATCCTCGACTTGACCATTTTCATTCTTTGCTCCTTTTCTTTTTCGAGGATTTTTATATTTTTAATCTTTGGAATCAATTGCTTTTCCACGCTTCATGCGTGTTATAATTAGTCTGTCCAACAGGGACACCGACTTTAATTGGAGCATTAGCAGCTGGTACATGTGATTTGCTCACGTTCTTTGAGTTTGTGAATGTGTCTGGCAATTGATTCACTAACCTTTGCAAATGAATTATCTTTTGAACATTTAGTTCACATTCTTTAGTACGATGATCAAAATAAGACAATGATAATTCATACTACTATATTTTTTTCCAGCTGATAGTTTTTCCCCCCTAAGGTTGAAAATTTTTATTCATCAAAATCACAACCGGCAAAATTAGCCATGAATAAATCTCTCATTAATGGTTCTAGATACTCTATTATATATGGAGATTCAAATTCACTATAAATTCCCAACTTTTCTTTGATATCCTATTTTAGTGCGTTGTGGTGGAGCAATTATAACATATATCGCACATTTAAAAATTATTATATGGAAAATATTAGGTATGTAACCAAAAACCAATTATAAGGGGAAGCTTTATAATAGCTAGTTGGCATGATGCGAATATCATATCTTCTTTTTATATACGAACATCTACAGGATGTTCAACATTAATTTCGATATTGTCTAGACATATTTTCATAATTGAATTATGCTCTTTAATCAAATCTATTGAGCAAGTAATTTCGCAAACGCCATGTTGTGATTTGATAATAAACATACATGTAACCATCTTATTGATGCATCAATTAAAATCATAAAATATTCAAATGGTTCACATGTTGGATATATTGTTCCACAAATATCATATTGTATACGTTCTAGAAATAAAACCAACACATAAAAAAATTCATCAGATTAAAGAATCTTCTGGTTCTTTGATGAATGTTTTCATTAATTATCTATTATTTTTCGCATCACTATTGATCCGGAATGGTCCAACCGGTCATGCCAAACTATAAACATATTCTTGTATGTAAACTTCTGGTTTACAAAAACATGTGTTTCAATTGCATTAATATATGTGTAGTACAAGTCAGAGAAAAAACATATGCAATTTATTTTCAATATGTATTGTTTTTCATATATTCAATATTTTTTCATTAGTTGTCTCAATATGATATCCATTTCGGCGGATATTCTTAAAACTTAACAAATTTATTTGAGACTTACAAGAATATAATACACCATCATCAATATAAATTTGTATTCCTCCATATAACAACAAAATAACTCTTCTGGAGCTTTCAATCAATTATTATTTTTTTTATAAAAATAAATAAACACCATTTCAACAATAATCAATAATAAAAAGAATAAATAAGTAGTATTTAAAAAATTAAACATAAATAAGCAAATTTTATCTTACATTTATATTTTTTTTATGCACTACAATCAATATAAATAATAAATAAGTATTAATTCATTTTTCAAAATAAAGAATGAACAACTATTCATTTTTTATCTTACAATTTTCCGTAACAACATAAAAGATAAAAATTAAAATTCCACCTTATAATGTAATACCTCTAATGAAATAGATAAGCTTCTTTAAGGCATTGTATTAATAGAAACGAACAAGCTTCTTTTAGGGCATTGTATTAATAGAAAATTAAATGATTTATGAAAGTAAATTATCTCTTTTCAAATAATTTTGTATAAGTTTGATATACTATTTTTTTTTTCAAACAGTGAGGGCTCAATTTTTCATAAATGTCACCTATTTTATATATATCTTTTTCATCATTCAAATAATGTCAAATTATTTGACTAAATTGAGTTTGTCCATAATAGTTCAATATAATGTTTTGACGTACTACAGGCACATTGGCGTACGACAGGTACATGACTAATAATAGCATGAATTTTCTTATTTGTCATTCTCTTCACTTTCTAATTATTTCTTCACTTCTAATGGTAATTCTTTTTGTTCATTTATTTTTCCACTTTTAGTGGAATGATGCGCTTTTTCTTCATTATCACGTCCATATCTAATAGTTTGTCCATCATATTATTTTCCACTTCACGTGTAATTATTATTTTGTTCAACCAGAACAAGACATGTGGCTTCAATAATTTATTATAATTGAACTTCAGGTCAATTGATAAAATTGATGAACTAGCTTCAGGCCAATTTCATTAATATAATTTATATTCATATGGCTTCGGGTCATTTCATTAACATAATATTGTTGGGGTTTCACGGTGCTAACCAAAACACGTTTAGGCTTATGTTGCGGAATGACCGTAGAACAAAAATTTCTACGGCCAACTTAAGCTCAGGATTAAACGGGGTATGTCAGGAAACTTTCCAAGGCGGTCCACCTTCAGTATTCCTTTGACATCAAAACCCAATTTAATCCTTTTACAGATCTACTCCATGATTGATTTCTAAAACTTTAATCTACTTACCAATTAAATAGATTAATATAGCATATTTATACCTTGTTTCCAAATCACAGTTGGAATGCAGACCGAGCGAGTAGAGCCTCATCAGGGAAGGAATCGACTCGGAGTATCACACGTGTGATACCTCTATCGGTTATCCACCAGGACTAACCGGAGAGCGGTTTATTTCTTCTGCCAGAAATACCGTAAACCGCGGAATTCTGCAAAAACACTATTCATAGGGAAAAGACGAAAACCCGTAAACACGAATTTTCGGTTGCTCAGTTTCATCAATATGCAAAACTGACATACCGCTAAATTCGGTAAAACACTATTCATCGATCCCGTAAATATACTCAACAACCCGCAAGATTATACGTCAAGTACGTATAACTTTCTTTTCTCAACCGAAACACTATTTGGGAGATAAACCGAGAAAGAGAGAAAATACCGATCCGTTTCGACACGAAACGGTATGAGTGAATTAGCGATTTTTCTCTCTACATGCACCCCTCTATTTATAGGCTTTTGAGGAGGTTCGCAAAAGACCGAAATACCCCTCAACTTATGCCTCTTTACAAGATATGCCATTGAATGGATAAGGATGACATGTCATGTATAAGATCGATGACGTGTCATCTGGATAGGATCGATGACATGTCATGCGGATAAGCACGAATCTGAAAAGACCCGAATGCCCTCGGCCCGAACACAAATAATGTTTGTATAATTATTCTGAATAATTATATATATTTTTCTGCGGTTGTTTGTTTCGGTATCGATGACGTGTCATCTGGATAGGATCGATGACATGTCATGCGGATAAGACGAATCTGAAAAGACCCGAATGCCCTCGGCCCGAATACAAATAATATTCGTATAATTATTCTGAACAATTATATATATTTTTCTTGCGGTTGTTGTTTCGGTAATTTATACAACGTGTCCTGCACATTTATAAATTAACCAGTTAACTTTTATACAACGTGTCACACACGTTTATAAATTAACCAATGTTTTTGCTTGTTATTTTTACATAACATTTATAATTTAATTATAACACGTATAATTAATTATAACCATCTTACTATTGATCATAACCAATTTATAATCAATCACAATAAGATTCTCCGATTAACTCCTATATGGTGTGACCCAATAGGATATGTGTTATGTTGGTAAATAGAGTTAAAACTGTTTTAACTTCTATAATCATGGGTGGCATCTGGCAACACATCATGACCATCCAATTACACAGATGATGCTGTACAGTACAATATCACGATCCAGTAAAGAATTTACTTGTGTCTGTTCTTCTGTCTCATAGCTATCAGATTAGTTTCAAGGTAGATGTGTGTCATCCTTGCTAACTGAATCTTTTCTTGATCTTGAGCAGATTATCAAATATAATTACTCTTGTAATTATACCGCTAGCAGATAATCTTACTCTATCAAGGGGCCCAGTGATGCCATAGCTCGTATAGAGATACGAGGGACAAATAGTATTCTTGGTAAACTATCACTTCCTCAGCTAAGCTATACATATGGAAAAGCTACCGTTATGACTGTTTTTTACGGACAGCGGTAGATAACAATCACACATACATATTTCTCACTGGGAACGATAAATACCTCATACTGTAGAACGTGACACTGAATGAAAACATAAATGACACGAACACAATTCTATTTAATGTTTCATTCGGGGTCTGTCAAATACCATGTTCCTAGAACATGTATCTATGTGATTAAAATGACATCTCGTGTCAGGTGGTTTGTAAAACTTAACCATCTTTTAATCCACATACTAACCTTATCGCGGTAATTAGTGTTCCTGCTAATTACCTTGGTCAGTGACTTTTTAAGAGTATATATTATCTATATTATGGAGTTTCACAATTTCAGTCATGAACTCGAAATAATCTATAAATTCAATAATACTCAAGGCAACAAAATTATATTAATCATCCAATTCATGAACAAAGCTTTATGATAAATTATCGTATTATTGACTTCTAGATTATTACACTAACAATCTCCCACTTAAGCTAGGAGCCAATCATCATAGGCCCTACTTATATACAAAACTCTATATTCTCTAAGATCTCGTAGATCCTGAGAAAATCTCACAGCCAATCTTCTATGTGTTCCAGACCCATATAAGCATTAAGCATCTCGTGCTTGGCTTGAGGAAGAGATTTTGTGAGTGGATCAGCTGTGTTGCTGACTGTGTCAACTCTACTTATCTTTACATCACCTTTATATTAATTATATCTTTTATTATTAATTATAAGCATCTTATGATGTTTACGATCTCTCGTATTAGGTGATAATGTTGTAGACGAGAAACATATCCTTAGTTCTCCTCAAGAACTTAAGGATATTCTTTACAGCATTCTAGTGCTTTATGTCTGGATTAGCCTGATATCTACTCGTCACACTCAAAGCGTACGAGACATCAGGGCGAGTGCACCACATGGCGTTTATGATAGAGCCAATAGCCGAAGCGTATGGTACTCTACTCATAGTGCTTTGCTCATCAGTTGTCGAAGGACACTGAGTCTTGCTAAGCAATGCACCATAATTTATTGGCAGGAATCCTCTCTTAGAATCCTGCATGCTGAACCGATTCAGCACTTTGTCAATGTATGTGCTTTGACTTAATCCTATAAGTCTCTTTGATCTACCTCGGTAGATCTTTATGCATAGTATAAAAACATCCTCGCCCAAGTCCTTCATCGAGAAAACTTTTCTTTAATGAAGACTTGGCTAATTGCAATAGAGGAATATCGTTTCCTATTAAGAGTGTGTCATCTACATATAAGATTAAGAAAGGCGATGGCACTCCCACTAGTTTTTCTGTACACATAAAATT
The DNA here is from genome assembly GCF_964058835.1 of Carex rostrata. Classification (NCBI taxonomy): domain Eukaryota; kingdom Viridiplantae; phylum Streptophyta; class Magnoliopsida; order Poales; family Cyperaceae; genus Carex; species Carex rostrata. The sequence continues at coordinate 8,552,157 of NC_135925.1, forward strand.
CTTTTTCGCATCTGACGAAGTCAAGCTTTTTGACTTCTTCGCCAAATCGAAGATTCCAACTCTGTGATGCATGCTTCAATCCATAAATGGATTCAAGAAGCTTGCATACCTTCCCAGCATTCTCTGGATCTTCAAAACCCGTAGGCTGTGTCATGTACACATCCTCTTCTTAAATTTTCATTTAAGAATGCGGTTTTGACATCCATTTGCCATATTTCATCATCATGAAATACGACAATTGCTAGGAGTATCCGAATTAACTTAAACATAGCCACGGGTGAAAAAGTTTCATCAATTCCCAGAATTTGCTTGAAACCTTTTCGCTACTAACCGTGCTTTGTAAATAGTCATATTGTCATCCATGTCTGTTTTCCTTTTGAAAACCCACTTGTTAGCTATGGGTTTCACCACATCAAGTGGTACAACTAGGTTCCAGACCGTGTTGTCATACATGGACTATATTTCGGATCTCATGGCCTCCAGCCATTTATCAGAGTCAGGCCTATCCATTGCTTCTGCATAGGTCAGAGGATCTTCAGTGTCAAAAACTGAGACCTTGTGCAGTCCCAAGTACCTCTCGGGTGCATGGACTGTTCTCGTTGACCTACGTAGCACTTGTTCTTCAGGCTGTCAAACTTGATCCACAACTGTCTGCGGATCCAGTTCTACTTCAACTTGCGTTGAAGCACTTGAGCTCGAGACTAGAACCTCTTCCACAGCTACTTGTGGATTTGGTTCTTCCAGATGCTCATCAGCCGAAAAATCAAGAGGTGGGTTAATCTGATCTAGTTCAGATATTGTATTGTGTAATGCATCTTGAATTTCTTCAAGTATTACATTACTCCCACTACTTCCTTTTGCAAGAAACTCGTTCTCCAAAAGTATACCATGACGAGCAACAACTAATTTGTTCTCGGACTGGTAATAGAAGTAATACCCTTTCGTTTCCTTAGGATACCCTACGAAAAGCACTTGTCAGATTTGGGATCAAGTTTGTCAGACGTCTAGCGTTTGACAAATACTTCGCAACCCCATTTTTAAGATAAGACATATTTGGGATTTCCCAAACTATAACTCGTATGGAGTCTTTTCAACTGACTTGGATGGAATCATATTTATCGTTAGTGCGGCAGTATCTAGTGCGTGTCCCCAAAATGATTTTGGGAAGGGTGGCGTTACTCATCATGGAACGAATCATGTCCAGCATGGTTTGTTTCATTTTCTTGGCAACACTGTAACATTGCGGTGTTCCTAGAGGTGTGAGTTGTGAGACTATCTCACATTCCTTTAAGTACGTTTTGAAAACCATAACTCAAGTATTCGCCTCTACGGTCCTACCGTAATGCCTTAATACTTTTGTTCAGTTGATTTTCTACTTTAGTCTTAAATTTCTTGAACTCGTCAAAGGATTCAGACTTATGTCTCATGTAAGTCAATACTTTCATGAAACGTTTTGAGTCTTTTGTTATTGATGTTAAACACGGGGTTTTCCATTTCTAACATATAAAGACCATTTAACAAGTAAGATGATCCATAATATGTCTCATTTTTATAAATAGAACATCTATTGTCCTTTACAACAAACGAGAAACCATTCATCTCTAAACACGAGATTGATATGATATTTCTAGAAATGGTAGGAACAAAATAAACATTTTCTAGTTCCAGAATAAACCCGCTAGGCAAGTACAATTCTATCCTACCGACTGTAACGGCTGCAACTTGTGCTCCGTTTCCAACTCGGAGTTGTACTTTCTTATTGCGTAACTTCCTCTTAGTGCGTGCATATTCGTGCAAATATGAGCACATGATCCGGTATCCAGTACCCAATCATTAAGAGAGGTCGCAACATTAATTTCAATAACATAAATACTTGAGACTGAGACTTTTGAGACATTCTCAAACTTCATATCTCCAAGATACTCCGGGCAGTTTCTCTTCCAGTGACCTTTGCTATTGCTAAAATAGCAGTCAGAGTTAGCAGAAACCTTTATCTTGGGAGAGTTCGTTCCCGGAACCAACTTCCCTTTGCCTTTGTACTTAATGGCCATTTTTCCCTTTTGCTTTCTTGATCTTCCTCCCACCTTCTTGGATCATGAGGACATGAGAGCTATTCTCGATGTCTTTATCAGTGATCCTCAGCATCCCTTGGGGCTCCTGCAAGCTCTTATCCAACTCTTGCTTATGGGAGTTCACAATGAACTTCGAATAGCTGGGAGAAAATGAGTTCAGGATAACTTCCGTGGCCAACTCGTGGCTCCACGGACAGTTAAGCTTCTCCAGTTTCTCATCATCGCTTGTCATACGAAGCGTGTGAGTACCGACAGAGCTGCTCTCTACTATTTCAGCAGGGACCGGTGTATGTAGGATATATTCCTTTTTCTCACGTATGTCTACCTTTCGAATAGAGGGCGTAAAGAGAAAGACGTTTCTTTAGCCATATTTCTACAACATTTAAAGTAAAGATTTTAGCTTTGTTCATGTAATGTTTTATTCCAATAATAAAACTCCCACTGCAAATTTGTTCTATTCTCGTTTGCAGTAGGACCAAGATCCATATTTTCACTAATAACCAAGGCAGTGTATGCATATCTTGGCTATCAGTTATCTTAGGTAAGCAAACTTGCTAATCACATCTCTTTGTGATTCTTGGTTTCGTTAAAACATCACGTGTATTTAACGAAGACTTTGCCCCGAGCCCAAAACTGTTTTGGAAATCATCGGTAAGTAACATCACTCTATTTGGTTTGATATGTCGGACATAACCCTCGACCACCAAAGGTAAAAGGCGATGTCTACTGAGTAGTTTACCCATCAACCAATGAACAATGGTTTGAGGATGATAGAGTGGGAATGGCATACTACTTAATATTTAATGGGTTGGTGTTTATGCTTAACAGTGCCAGCAATCTCCAAAGGGGTATGTCAGAAAGAACGACTAATGTGATTCTATTCGTATCTTTATAGCGACTTCTTTCATATGCTTCATTAAGCAATTATGGAAAGGAAGTCTTGAATACTGAATGTGATCTCTATTTCTTTTCTTATCTTATGTCAGAAAGAACGATTAATGTGATTCTATTTGTATCTTTATAGCGACATCTTTCATATGCTTCATTAAGCAGTTGTGGAAAGGAAGTCTAAAATATCGAATATGATCCCCATTACTTTCTTTTTTCAGCATATGTAATAATGACTAAATGTGATTCTATTCGTATCTTTATAACGACCTCTTTCATATGCTTCATTAAGCAGTCGTGGAAAGGAAGTCTTGAATACGAAATGTGATCTCCATTAGTTTATGTTCTTATCAGTACCTCTTTGATACGCTTAGCTTTGTTAAGCAGTCAGTTCTTGTAACTGACTTTAGCTACCGTCTATCTTGTAGAGGTAGTTTATATGGTTTCTTATAAAAACGGTAAATCTAATCTATACGTTTTTATATGATAGCAGTAAATCTGATTTACCTATATATGTGACCGAGTCACGTATATTTCTTTCAGTTCCTAATGTTGACCTTGGTCAGCGTTACGGACACGTGAAAGTTACTTGTCAGAAAAATACCGATTGTGATTCAATTCCTATCTTCCTGAAAGACCTCTTTCATATGCTTCAGTAAGCAGTCGTGGAAAGGAAGTCAGACAGAAAGAATAGTGAATATGATCGCATTTCCATTTTCTTAAAAGACCTCTTTCATATGCTTCATTAAGCAGTCGTGGAAAGGAAGTCAGAAAGAAAACAATGCCAAATGTGATCCCACATTCGTATTTTTCTTCAAAGAAAATTTTCTTTCACGGTTCCTTGGAAAGACGGTAAATCTAGTTTTACCCATTTTCATTTTAAAGCAGTAAATCTAATTTACTCTAAGCTGTAAATTAATTTACTTATATACGGGACCAAGTCGGGTATATAATCTATCAGTTACCAATTCTTTATTTTGCAGCTATGCTCAGTTCTTATTTATACCATTTAAAGCACATAAACAATTTATATGTTTTAAAATCAAATATTCTTTTCGGTCCATAAAGCAATTTGGTAACGTGACAAAGTTCCTTTTGGGCCAGCCATTAGGACACGTGAAAGGGGCTCCCAGGAAAGATTGGGGTCACGAGGACCACTTAGACTCAATCTTTCCTAGACAGAACCATCTCTTTCTTGTGTGGAAATGACAGCTCTTACTCAGGTACTTTATTGCTTCATCACATTCTTCGATGAACTTTACTTATCCGAAGGTTTCGAAAAGGCAAAAACTTACACTAAATTTTGCCATTTCAAAAGTATAGAGTAATTTGGTAACGTGATAAAGTCCCTTTGGGCTAGCTATCAGGACACATAAACGAGGGTTAGACGAAAAGCTGAGACTTTTCTTGTCATTAACCTTGTCGTTTACGGGTGGAGATTTGCAGTTCTTACTTGGGTACTTTATTGCTTCATCACATTCTTAGATATACTCAAACACAGTTGAAAGTTTTGAAAACGAAAACATAAAGAAAGCATAAAATCCTATTTTATCTTTCTCGGTCGGAAAACCGATCCAAGAAATGTAAAAATTTACATTTCATAAGAAAGCATAAAGAAAGCTTAAATCTAATTTAACTTTCTTAGTCGGTAGAACCGATCCAAGAAAATCTCATTTCTAATCGGTTTTGGACTTAAGCTGCAAATGTAAGAATTAAACTAATATGCGGTATATGCACCTAATTTGCATAAGTGATAACTTTTAGAAAATCAATCAGCAGGAGAGCCTTGTGCTCTGATACCACTGTTGGGGTTTCACGGTGCTAACCAAAACCCGTTTAGGCTTAAGTTGCGGAATGACCGTAGAACAAAAATTTCTACGGCCAACTTAAGCTCAGGATTAAACGGGGTATGTCAGGAAACTTTCCAAGGCGGTCCACCTTCAGTATTCCTTTGGCATCAAAACCCAATTTAATCCTTTTACAGATCTACTCCATGATTGATTTCTAAAACTTTAATCTACTTACCAATTAAATAGATTAATATAGCATATTTATACCTTGTTTCCAAATCACAGTTGGAATGCAGACCGAGCGAGTAGAGCCTCACCAGGGAAGGAATCGACTTGGAGTATCACACGTGTGATACCTCTATCGGTTATCCACCAGGACTAACCGGAGAGCGGTTTATTTCTTCTGCCAGAAATACCGTAAACCGCGGAATTCTGCAAAAACACTATTCATAGGGAAAAGACGAAAACCCGTAAACACGAATTTTCGGTTGCTCAGTTTCATCAATATGCAAAACTGACATACCGCTAAATTCGGTAAAACACTATTCATCGATCCCGTAAATATACTCAACAACCCGCAAGATTATACGTCAAGTACGTATAACTTTCTTTTCTCAACCGAAACACTATTTGGGAGATAAACCGAGAAAGAGAGAAAATACCGATCCGTTTCGACACGAAACGGTATGAGTGAATTAGCGATTTTTCTCTCTACATGCACCCCTCTATTTATAGGCTTTTGAGGAGGTTCGCAAAAGACCGAAATACCCCTCAACTTATGCCTCTTTACAAGATATGCCATTGAATGGATAAGGATGACATGTCATGTATAAGATCGATGACGTGTCATCTGGATAGGATCGATGACATGTCATGCGGATAAGCACGAATCTGAAAAGACCCGAATGCCCTCGGCCCGAACACAAATAATGTTTGTATAATTATTCTGAACAATTATATATATTTTTCTGCGGTTGTTTGTTTCGGTATCGATGACGTGTCATCTGGATAGGATCGATGACATGTCATGCGGATAAGACGAATCTGAAAAGACCCGAATGCCCTCGGCCCGAATACAAATAATATTCGTATAATTATTCTGAACAATTATATATATTTTTCTTGCGGTTGTTGTTTCGGTAATTTATACAACGTGTCCTGCACATTTATAAATTAACCAGTTAACTTTTATACAACGTGTCACACACGTTTATAAATTAACCAATGTTTTTGCTTGTTATTTTTACATAACATTTATAATTTAATTATAACACGTATAATTAATTATAACCATCTTACTATTGATCATAACCAATTTATAATCAATCACAATAAGATTCTCCGATTAACTCCTATATGGTGTGACCCAATAGGATATGTGTTATGTTGGTAAATAGAGTTAAAACTGTTTTAACTTCTATAATCATGGGTGGCATCTGGCAACACATCATGACCATCCAATTACACAGATGATGCTGTACAGTACAATATCACGATCCAGTAAAGAATTTACTTGTGTCTGTTCTTCTGTCTCATAGCTATCAGATTAGTTTCAAGGTAGATGTGTGTCATCCTTGCTAACTGAATCTTTTCTTGATCTTGAGCAGATTATCAAATATAATTACTCTTGTAATTATACCGCTAGCAGATAATCTTACTCTATCAAGGGGCCCAGTGATGCCATAGCTCGTATAGAGATACGAGGGACAAATAGTATTCTTGGTAAACTATCACTTCCTCAGCTAAGCTATACATATGGAAAAGCTACCGTTATGACTGTTTTTTACGGACAGCGGTAGATAACAATCACACATACATATTTCTCACTGGGAACGATAAATACCTCATACTGTAGAACGTGACACTGAATGAAAACATAAATGACACGAACACAATTCTATTTAATGTTTCATTCGGGGTCTGTCAAATACCATGTTCCTAGAACATGTATCTATGTGATTAAAATGACATCTCGTGTCAGGTGGTTTGTAAAACTTAACCATCTTTTAATCCACATACTAACCTTATCGCGGTAATTAGTGTTCCTGCTAATTACCTTGGTCAGTGACTTTTTAAGAGTATATATTATCTATATTATGAAGTTTCACAATTTCAGTCATGAACTCGAAATGATCCATAAATTCAATAATACTCAAGGCAACAAAATGATATTAATCATCCAATTCATGAACAAAGCTTTATGATAAATTATCGTATTATTGACTTCTAGATTATTACACTAACAAATATAATGTAAAAGATAATGTATAAACTCAGGATATTTCTTGAATCTACTTCGGGAAGAGTACATCAAAAAATTCCACATCATATAAATCTTATTGAAATCTTCTTCAAGAAGATATATTGAAATATTCTCATATTAATTTTTGTGAGCCACATAAATGTGAGCCACATAAATGTGAGCCACATAAATCTTCTTCAGGAAGATTAAATTATTAAAAAAAAATATGAACATCACATTAATTTTTGCACATTATTTAAATTTTCTTCATTATCTTTCCACTTCAGGTGGAAATATGTGTTTTTGTAATAATCACAATGATAATATACTCATTCTTGTACGTCCACGTCCACAAGTTTTTTTTTTCAAATTTATTATTATATATTGCTATATTTACTTCAAGAAATGAAGCAGAACAAATTGAATTATTTTGTCGAACAACTCATTATAATCTCTTCAACCATAAAAAGATAATAAATCAACTTAGAATATCTTTTAACTTCTTCAAGAAGATTAAATTATTGAAAAAAAATATATATAAACATCATGATAAATTTGCGCATCATATAATTTTTCTTTATATCTTCTTCAGGAAGATCTTCTTAATATCTTTTGAAATCTTCTTCAAGTTGATAAAATTGCTACAATGGCTTCGGGCCAATTGCTCGGTGCATTTTATAAAATTGAGAATTTTCGTAATATCTCTTGAAATCCTCTTCAAGAAGATTCAATTATTGAAGAAAAAAAAATATGAACCACTATACAATATTTATACATCATATAAGTCTTCTTCAAGAAGATTGTTCTTTTAAATCTTCTTCGGGAAGATTAAATTAAAAAATGTACTTCATATAAAATTCTATGAATCATACTAAACATCTCAAAATAAATATAAATAAATTGATAACTTATTTCATTTAGCAATTACTAGGAAGTATTATTTATATAAATGAAATTGAAATAAAAGTTATTAAAATTACCTCGAATCTTCAACTAGTAGAGCTTTCGTGCTGATAATGTGTTATAAAATAAATATGAACACGCATAAAGAAGAATAAGCAAGATAGAGAGAGAAAATATGGCAATCTCTTTATTCATATATTTTTCATATGTGTGTACAATATAAGATTACAAAGCCTCTATTTATAGGCTACAAATTGTAAATGAAAGCCATACAAATAATAAATGGAGAAATGAATTCTAATAGTAGTGGGCATCAATATGCATGGAGTAGTGAAAAAATAAATTGAGAATTAATATGAGAGTTACAAAATAAATGACATCCACACATTTAATATATATTCATAACACTTCTCAAATTTTAAAATATTTAAACATTTATGATGTATATGCCTACCCTTTTGGCCTTTGAACACCGTGAGTCACGTTTCCAATCTTGCATTAACTTCATACCAACCACGTGATAAATAATTAAATCAAACCTCGTGAGTTGTGTCAAGCCAGAATATGAAACTTTTTTTTTTGTACCACCTTCAAAAATCAGAATTAAATGAATACCACCCGGAAAATCAGAATTCAGATTCCGTCACGTTCACACTGTGGATCTGCGGACGGATTGCCAACCCGATCGCAGATCCACGGTCCGAACGAGTCACTCGAGCAGGTCATGGCGCGAGCGGGTCAAAGCGAGCGTGTCAGTGCGCAGATCCACGGATCGGTGCGCAGATCCACGGTGCGAACGGGTCACGCGAGTGGGTCAGGGCGCAAGCGGGTCAGTCTGCAGATCTACGGTGCGAACGTAGTGAAATCTGAAATTTAATTATTCGGATGGTATTCATTTAATTCTGATATTTGAGGGTGGTAGAAAAAAAAAAAAACGGGAATATGAAATGCATTCCTGATCTGCTCTTTCTTGACCTTTCTATTAGTGGTTTTATAAATTCAGTCGCCCCGTTCCGCAAATTTCTTTCTCGGTTCTGATTCCGACACGATCCAACGCTTGAGCTTGGATCCGTTGATTCCGTTCACGCCTTACCGTCCTTACTAATTGCTAAACTCCCAATAAAACAGCAACGTCCATGGAACCGGTCATGGCGGTCCCTACTCTCCCTCTCCTTGCCTTGTCCAGAAGCCTCAAATCGTCTCTGCGTCGCCAAATCCTCGCCTCTCTCCGTCCTCCTCTCCCGAGAGCTCTCTCCGTCAGTTCGAGAGAGGTGTTCATCGCCTCATTCACCAGAAGTGTGATAAACCAGAGTTCGGGTTCTCTGGCTTCGTTTTCTCGTGGATTTGCAAGCCTCTCGAGTTCCTCCTTATACGGTCCCTCGGGCGGTGGAAATGGAATCGGAGGTGGTGGGGACGGAGGTGGTGATGGTGGAAATGGCGGGGATGGATTTTCGGGGGAGAAAGGTCTTGGGACAAAGGTCGAAGAGGCGTCTTCTCTTGATACCGATGTCATAATCCTGGACGTTGGAGTAAGCCTGTACTGTTATTTTATTTTTATTATTTTGCCAGAATTGTATGGCTTTTATTTGTCGTTGTATGCCACTGGTATTATCTGAATTGCAATTTTTTTTTTCTGTAATGACTAATGGATGGTTTTGGATCACACATTTACTCGTGGCAATTTAATTTGTAATTTGCAGCAATCAAATAGAACTGCATCTTAAGGTATCATGTGTAAGGCAGTGGGGGTACTGGATTGATCTTAAGATTATTATTTCTTTCATTCTTTTTTTTTCTTGACACGTTTTTTATAATTCCTTTGCTGATGGGATCTTTAGGCAGGGAAATATACGACATCAATGGCCATCTAATTAAAAACTGATTTATGGGTTGGCTTGGCTCCTATCCAACCAGCTCCTGCTAACTAAATTTGAAAACCAGATGGCTAAGTCTTCAAATTGGTCTCAAAATTGGTTCCAATGTGCATTGAAAATCACATAGAAATCACAAAAGACTGATTGCTGGTACAACATTACTAGTGGCATTCTGTTAATAGATAGTATGGTTTGTTTGGAATTTGCTTTGATGTTGGAGCTATATTTTAACAGTTAAAAAATGATTCAAGGGGCACCTTTGAGTATTTATTAAGTCCAATTTTCTTTTTTGTTCATTTGATTGTAATTAAGTTAATTATGCATCAGGGGATGTCATGTGGCGGATGTGCTGCCAGTGTGAAGCACATCTTGGAAAGCCAGGTATTATTCAGTGAATCTTATGTAAAATAATGTATACAGTCTAGCAAAGGTCTGTCCCACTAATACTGTTAGCTAAGCCAATTAAACTCTCACATATCTGTACCAAGCTTTTAGTTTTATACTGGCCATCTAAGAATTCTGTTTTTTGTTTGTAGGTTTTTCTTTTGGATATCCTTGCTTATAGTATAGCTTCGAGAGTGCATTGGGAGATAGATCATGTTCTGTTGTAAAAGCATTAAATGAAAAAACAGAGGCTTAAATTGACCAGTAATTCAATTACAGTTTTTATTCAGCTGCTCGTTAGTGATAGATAATCTTTTAATTTATTTATTCTTCAATATGTATGGTCTTGTTTTGTCTTTCCTTGTTTTCTTTTGGTTTTGAAAGTGTTGTTGGCTATCACCTTATGCCTGTAAACAATAGACGAAACAATCAGAGGCCTGAACTTGCCAGTAATTTTAATGCAGTTTGTATAAATTTGCTTGTTTGTGATAGATAGTCTGTTAGTGTATTTATCTTTTTGGAAATGGCTTTTAACAATGTTCTGATTGTCATTTGTTCTTTAGCCACAAGTGCGCTGGGCCACAGTGAACCTTGCTACAGAAACAGCAGTAGTATCCGCTCTGCCTGAAGCAAGGAGTTCTGACAATTGGAAGAAACACTTGGGGGAAAAGCTGGCTGGTCAATTGACTGTAGCAGGGTTTAAGTCCAACCTTCGAGGTATTTCTATTCAAAGCATTTTATTGAATTTCCTTTTTCCTTACATCTTGTAAGTCTGATTCTTAAGTGCTTGTTTGTATGGTCAATATGTATCAGTTTTTTTATTATGGAGTAATCGTTGATTTACATGTAAAGAACATGCAAAAAAATATTTTGATTGGAGCAAAATTTACTTGCTAGGCCACTCACAAGTCAACATTTTCTGTCACTCCTATGAAAGAACAGAATTGTTATGTTCATTCACCATATAAAGACTTTAACTATCTTATGTGTGTGAATTGATCTCAGCAAATTTGAACTTGCAGATTCTACAAAGGAGGACTTATATCAGGTTTTCGAAAGAAAGATGGACCAGAAAGTTCAGCTTCTGAAAGAAAGTGGTATAATCCATAAAGAGTACATATTTTGAAAAAGAAGTTCCTTTACTCGTATTTAATTGCCATTGACTTAATTAACTTCCAGGTCGAGAACTTGCCTTATCTTGGGCATTGTGTGCAGTGTGCTTACTGGGGCACCTCTCTCATTTTTTTGGGGCTACCCTGCCTCCATGGGTGCACATGTTGCACTCGACTGGCTTCCATCTTTCACTCTCACTCTTCACATTTATTGGGCCAGGCCGAAAGCTTATATCTGATGGGATCAAGAGCCTTGTAAAAGGATCACCAAACATGAACACTTTGGTTGGCCTGGGTGCTTTGTCTTCTTTTGCTGTCAGTTTAGTGGCAGCCTTAATTCCAAAACTGGTATTTTCTTAATGTGTCTGTCTCTTTGTTTATTTCTGACCTTTACAGGTAAAATATATGTGCAGTCTGGAATTTGGCATAGTATGGGACTGACTGATTTGATCAAAGTATAACCATGCTGGTTTTCAATACAAGACTATTTTAGTTGCATGTCTATTTGGTCTTCCTTTCTCTCCTTTTGTTTTGACATTTCTATGTCTTGAATCAAGGATGCTGTAAGATAATGGCCTTAATTTGAGGACTTGTGAATATAATCCATGTTAATGGCTTTGGTGCAGTGCAGTATGAGGACTGCTTGTACCATATTGATTTTCAGTTGTCATACTATCATGCTTTATGACATTATTTTAACCATTGTTTATCACTAAATCATTAGATTCTGTTATATTGAATAATTTGTACTTCTTCCTTTGCAGGGATGGCAAACATTCTTTGAAGAGCCAATAATGCTGATTGCATTTGTTCTTCTAGGAAAAAACCTGGAGCTCAGAGCAAAACTAAAAGCTGCCAGTGATATGACTGGCCTTCTTAACGTTCTCCCTAAAAAAGCGCGACTTTTGGTTGACAGCACCTCTGAAAATTCATCATATATAGAGGTTTCCTGTAATGGCCTTTCTGTTGGAGACATTGTTGTTGTGCTCCCAGGAGTAAGTGGTTCTATAAATATATTATTTTCTTTTTTCTTAAAATTTTGATCTTCTCCTTGTTTTGCTCAGTGTTTAATCATAATCTTAATTGAGCCTAAACAAGTTTAAAAGGGAATTGCTGTTTATTAGGTCAGTCGTACTGACTTTAATTGTCCTGGTTAGGCATAGTACACCCTACCTCTAGCATGGGCCGTGGTTATCCTTGCAATTAGCTAACTATCTGTTTATGGCTTCACATTGTTTTTGTGCTCATCAAGCTACCTCAAACCTTGCTCTAAGAAAACACATTTATTTGTTGGATATGTTAAAATTATTATATTTCTTTTTGGGGCACCTTTGTTGTGTAGGACTGTGTTCCGGCAGATGGAGTTGTAAAAACTGGGCGAAGTACAGTGGATGAATCGAGCTTGACTGGAGAAGCCATGCCAGTGGCAAAGCTTCCTGGGGTAATAATTTTCTTTTTCCATCACTTGTGAGTAATTTCTTGAGGATAATTCTAATCCACCACTTAAAATTCCTTTTATCTTTCCTCCAGGCTGAAGTGACTGCAGGAAGCATAAATTTGAATGGTAAGCTTACAATTGAAATAAGAAGGCCTGGTGGGGAGACTGTAATGGCGGACATAGTACGCTTGGTCGAGGAAGCACAAACAAGGGAAGCTCCTGTGCAGAGGTTAGCTGACAAGGTATATTATGTGCAGAGATTATATCAGTGGAGGTCAACATAAGTAACTAGTTTTTATACTCTCTTTGTGGATTGAACTACATAAACCTATTTATACTGCTTTTACTCTTAATAATACTAGCTTTTAGAAATTTGGCTTTAGTTAAAGATGCAGATATTGACTAGTAACATTTCCTCTTTTGATTTTCTTCAACATGTTGTTCTACGTTTTGTCACTCTCATGTGCCAATTCTGAGTGTCCCAAATTTATCAACTCAGGTAGCTGGAAAATTTACGTATGGAGTTATGACACTCTCTGCTGCTACTTTTATGTTTTGGAGTCTTTTTGGTTCACATCTTGTACCAGCTGCCATCCAACAAGCTAGTACAGTGCCTTTGGCTTTGCAACTTGCCTGTAGTGTCCTGGTATGATGATTTGTTATTTATTTTTATGTCATATATATTTTGCACTAGAACTATACATTGTGATTACATTTGAGACTGCTCTAAAATTTATGATCAGTTGAACTTCAACCTATTTTTTTTGTGATGTTACTTTGTGCAGGTTGTTGCTTGTCCATGTGCACTTGGCCTAGCTACTCCAACTGCTGTGCTGGTATAATCCAAAACTATCCTGATAATATTTTCTATAATAAAACTTCCGGTTAAAATAGTATATTTCCTGCAATGCTTGTTTTTAAAGGTAGGGACTTCTCTAGGAGCAAGAAGAGGGTTGCTTTTGCGAGGTGGGGATGTCTTGGAGAAGTTTTCAGAAGTTGATACTGTCGTGTTTGATAAAACTGGCACTTTGACGACTGGAAAGCCTGTTGTGACCAAAGTCATGGCTTCTCCACGGTGAGAGCTTGAACTTCCAAAGTTAAGTCTTTATGTTTGTAATGTCCTTTCAGCAACTTCACCTGATGTTCTATGTATTTCAATAGTTTACAAAACTTATCTGATTGTCTCAAGTTTTAGGTAATATAACTGTTTGTCAAGTATTGTAGTATGGATTGTGATAATCAATTTCAGAACTATATGATATGGGTTGCAATTGGGATGTTCAGACTTGGGACATGTCAAATCCAGTTTTGAGTTCCAGGTCCATTTCGGGTCTTGATCAAGCAGACCTGTTTCAAAGCCAGTCAGATTGCCTACTGATGTTGGTTCAAGTGGGCTCAAATTTAGGTCATTGACTTGACAAAACTTCAGATCTGATTTGGTCCGCTTTGGACCTTTTCAACCCAAATATGTTATATGTACTGTCATCACTTAAGAGAGAGCCGATTGACAAAAATCAAGGAGTTTTGAGTTTATGTTAATTTACCAAGCAATAATAATAACTGAGCTAATTAAATTTTTTTTTTTTTATAAAGTCTGTGATATCTTATAAATTCTGATAAATCATCAATTTTTCGTACAGGGATGGATCAAGTCACACATGGACTGAAGCTGAAATCTTAAGTTTAGCTGCTGGAGTAGAATCAAATACAAACCACCCACTTGGAAAAGCGATACTGGAAGCAGCACGTGCCTCCAATTACCTCAATCTTAAGGTGAGTTTCTGTTGATAATTGGTTGTTCCTGTTACATTCATACTGGCATCTGTGTGATTACACTTTTTTATTCACAGACCAAAGAAGGAACATATAAGGAGGAACCTGGGTCAGGTGCTGTTGCAATTGTCGGCCAGAAGGAGATCACAGTTGGAACACTTGATTGGCTTCAAAGGTATAACTGTTAGATCAGCTAGGTACTTGTTTCTATGATAATACAATTATATAATTCCATGCCATCACCATGATGACTCGTGTTGGTATCAGTATGTACATTCCAGCTATGCTGCATGGATACAGATTCTAATATCATAGGTAATATAATAAGGCTAAGGCAATTTTAAAAATCCTAAGATATGATTCACTCCACAGTCCACATATACATAATATTTTTGCGCATAATGGCAAAAGCTTTTTGGAAAATATATGTGGAAAACATTTCTGAAACATCAGAAACATAAGCAATGCAAAAGGATAATTATACAATAGTTTTTTAAATTTTAGTTTCATGTGCAATTATACAAGCATATATGGTATATATTGTGGATGACGGTTGAACTGGAAGATGGCAATTGAAGAGGATAACTCTGGAAACATATATAAAATTTGTAGGGTAGAGATTGTAAAGCCCCGGTTTGATGGAACACAAGAACTAAAGGGCAAGTTTTATCCCACATATCTTTCGTATTGTGACAACCAGATGAAATAGAACATGCCAGACAGAAGGCCTCTCGCATAGGGGTCTTCTGTGGTGAGATGTGCATTTTCCAAGTGTATCTGTTGCTGTATTTATCCCAAATTTAAATTAAACCCTTACAGTTTGTCATGTGGCATGTTGGATGCATATCATACACTTGTGGCGTGTATGTGAAGTTTTACGGTATGCCATGTGATGCGTCTATCATGTAAATGTGGGTCAGATGTGACATATATGTGAAGCACAGTTTTCCAGAATACACTGTCACTGACTATGACCAATGCCTCATTTTACTGTAGTCTGGGAGAGTGCGAAAGTTATATGGGTTCTATTGGTCATTGATTCACTTAGAAGCCACATCTATACCCTAATTGGTCTAAAACATCCTTTCCAAGCCACCCTAACCCTAT
This sequence comes from Carex rostrata, assembly GCF_964058835.1. NCBI lineage: Eukaryota > Viridiplantae > Streptophyta > Magnoliopsida > Poales > Cyperaceae > Carex > Carex rostrata. Next base: position 8,567,740 of record NC_135925.1, read on the forward strand.
GCAGAAAAAAATAAATAATAAATATAGTGATGTTAATGATAATGTTGACACTGATGGTGGTGATGAAGAAGTTTACAGTATATCTGATAGCATATAAATATATAATAGAATGAGAAACAAAATTGCAGCTGGGATATTTTAGTAAAATATCATGTAAAGGTACAATTCCTAATTTGTTTGTAATGCTGATACTGACAACGGTCAGAGGGAAGTCTTGAGTAGTCGATTGACTGCATGCGGTTCACAGATATTATATGGATTTATGTATAGGATCATAAAAATAAAATATCACTAAATGATTTAATTTTATATTATCTTGCTGGCATAATCACAACAAACACTTTGCAGGCATGGTGTGGTGGATAACCCGTTTCCAGATGCTGAGATCAATAGTCAGTCTGTTGTGCATGTAGGAGTTGATGGGGTATTAGCAGGGCTTATTTATTTCGAGGATAAACCAAGGGAAGATGCACGCCAAGTGATAGACACCTTGTCTAAGCAAGGAATCAGTACTTACATGTTATCAGGAGACAACAGGAGTACAGCAGAACACGTGGCCTCAATTGTTGGTATCCCAAAAGATAAGGTTAGAAACTTCTTTAAGTAACTTCTGCTGATAGTACTGGTAGACTACGAAGAAATTATCTGCTATCAGTAAAGATTACGGTTCTTAGATTTCAGTACTGTTTCAGTTATAGAAGTTGTCATTATTAATTTATTATTATTTTGTTTTCTTCTTGGAGTTGCCCTTTTTATTGCTTAGCTGGGGTCCCATTGTTTTACAAGGATATTAATATGACCAAAAGCACCACAAAAAATGTCGTGACCCACAGCAGCTTTCTGTTTGTCCTTGGCCAAACTAGAGTATATTAGAATTTATATACTTGAAAAAGTTACAGTTCTGGAGGGCATCCTCGCTTTGCGGTCCCTTTTTCTGTCCTGACTGATTGATTGGATGCAAAGCATAACTAAAAAGTAATTATGTATGGGATAGGTCATAGCAGGAGTAAAACCACATGAGAAAAAGAAGTTCATATCAGATCTTCAGAAACAAAAGAAAGTGGTAGCTATGGTAGGTGATGGCATTAATGATGCTGCGGCATTAGCTTCGTCAGATATTGGAATTGCTATGGGTGAAGGTGTTGGTGCTGCCAGCGACGTCTCTCCCGTTGTTCTTATGGGCAATAGGTTATCTCAGGTACTGCTTTAGTTATTTTACTTTAGACTGTATTTGACATAAAAAAGCCAATTACATATATCCAAATAGCACGTAACATTTCTCATGTTGGCAGCAAACAACCAAAAGAAGTCGAATTGTTTTGTTGTTGACAAAATCCATCTTTTTCATCTATTGTCTGATGTTTGAGTGTCATTTGCAACCAAAAGAAGTCGGATTTTCATCACTAATGTTAGAAAAATTTTGGGGTTGTGTTCAAGAACAGCAAATAATTAGGTGTAGTTACACAACAAAAGAAAAAATAAACTGTAAAAATGACATGAACTTGTTTCAACATTAGGAAAAGAGGGATGACTAAATACATTTTGTGACATGGGAATAAGGCTCAATCATACCTGAAATAAGGATTGGTTTCTGATGCACCTACTCTAATTCTTTGATTTCTATTCTGTGTTGTTTGGGGAAACAACAGTGGCCTTTTAATATTATGAAAACTGATATTGTTTCCGGTGTCAGCTAATAGATGCATTAGAGTTGAGCAAAGAGACTATGAAAACTGTGAAGCAAAATCTTTGGTGGGCATTTCTTTACAACATTGTATGCTCTCTCTCTCTCTCTCTCACACACACACACACACGCCCTCCCCATTGTTAACTCTGAATGACTAAAAAATTTATTTTTATTCAGGTTGGTCTTCCAGTTGCTGCCGGGGCACTGCTACCTGTAACAGGTACTATTTTGACACCTTCCATAGCTGGTGCATTGATGGGTTTCAGCTCAGTTGGGGTTATGGCTAACTCTCTCTTCTTGCGAGTCAAGTTGGGTTCAAAGCATAATGGATCCTCATACAGTCTTCAGCAAGAAAATAGGTTAAAACCAGCCCCTGATGTAATCATGGATGTCGGTGAAGAATCTATGGGAGATAAAGTTTACACCACAAAATAAAGGAACATCTGATTAGACCAAAATAACAAAATAATTAAAAAAAAAAAATAGTCACGGACCTGTCGCTGTACCTCTTTTCTCTATTCTGGAAAGGGTGAAGAGCTGCGTGGGAGAGAGCTGCCACTAAAAAAACACACTTTGGCTGGTGCAACCTTGTCCTGAAAAAACTGCATCTTACTGGTGGCAAAAGCTGGATAACCAATGGATAAGCAAAATATGACATGTACTCATCAAAGTTGCCAGTAGCGCTCAATATTTTTGTATTTTTATTATTGGACATCATTTCATGGAGAAAAAAATATTTAATTTTTTTAAAAATAAGAACAAACAGGCATATTCTTGTTAGTAGGGATGTTTAAACGGTTTGGATTGTTCGGTTTTTAACCGAACCAGAAAATTTCGGTTTAAATGAATTGGTTCGGTTGAAATTTTCAATAATTTTGGTTTAAATGGATTGGTTCGGTTTAGACTTCTCAAAAGACCTATGATGTGGGTACATCAACATGTCTCTAAAGACCTTCTTAACATCCTCAAGGGAAATCTTGTCTCCATTATAAATCAATATATCTGTAAAAACCTTTTATGATGTGAGTACATCAATCTTATATATCTAAGTCTTGGTCCTCATTCTTCACCTTAACATCAATCTTATATATCTAAGTCATTCAAAATAGATGCATACCTTCAACCATGCAAGGGTGTTGAGGTGCAATTTCAACCGTAATCAATTGGTGAGGGACTTCTTCTTCCTATAGATGTTCTCCAATTTATCCCACAAATCCTTAGCCGTTTTATCCGATATAACCTCTTGCAATATCGAATTGCTTAAATACAATTGGATAATGTAGAGCACTATATCATTCGTATCTCTCTATTTCTTATCTGTCACCCCATTAATTAAACTTTCTTGACAAAAAATGACATCCTTAACGCCTTGGCTCGACAAAATTGTTGCCATACGCAATTGACATAATGCAAAACTTGTCTTCTCATCATACTTTTCAATGTCGTATTTTTCCGAAAACCAAACCATTCAATTTCTCGAAAACCAATTCGTTCACAAATTTCATAATTTACCAATATACTTAAGCAGCAAATGCAATAATATAAAAATTCACCAATTACCCAAACCACCGAATCACCACAGAAAATACTAAATTTAAAAAACCCAATTCAACAAAAATTGAAATTGTCCAATTTCACAAAGTGCCAAAATCATCTTCAATTAGTTTAAAAATGAGTAGAAATATTATAGCTCACACATGGCCAGTGTTTTAAAATGCGGCCGCATGGACCACATATGCTTATGCAGTGGTCTTTCACATACAAAATTTCATGCAGTAAAGTTCATGTGATTTTGAATATACGAGCTCATATACGGTCTATGCGGACTTGAAAAAAGCCTCAAAGTTATTTTGCAGTGGAAAAAATTAGAATCTATGACCTTTATAATATATTAAAAAGGACAAACTACTAGACTGAACAAGTATTTAGATATAAATTAGTTCTATTTTATCTATATTTCTTTAACAAAGCATAGTAAAACCGCATATGTACTTCCGCATACAAATCCGCATATACGGCCGCATGCCGCATATGTGGTATGAACAAAACCGCATTTTAAAACACTGCACATGGTTGAACAGAAGCGATTTTTTTCTTTTGCAAATGGGTCTTTGCGCTGTCCACCAATAATGATGTTGCAGTCCACAATGGAGAAAATCTTGATGAACGGCGGTTCCTCATTGACTATCACGGTGCACGAAAGCGCTTGGTCTAATCGATCTGTAGGAAACATGAAACCCACAATAGCAGCAGAACAGTCACAGTGACAAAGTTAACTCTGATACTAATTTGTTAGAGTTTTTAAAAATTTTAAAAAAGAAAGAGAGAGAAAAGAAAATTAAAATTAATTTGTATTAAACTTTTTTTCTCTCTTACTAAAAATACATGAATATGACTAGTATAACATGAGTGTCATTCAAGACTGATATCTCACAAACTTATCTATATTATGATCTGTATTTTGTACCAAAACCTATGTTTAAATCATTGAATCGGTCGTATTTCATTTAAATATCTATAGAATATGGTACTGCTGCAAGTTTGTTCTTATTTTGCAGGAATGAGATGAAATCGAGGAGAATCTAGAATTTGAGAAGTTTTCATACGGCCCGTGTACCACCTTGTGCGGGCCATATCAACGTCGACTCGACCACAGACACGACCGCTGACTCGACCTCAGAAGAGACATAGGTACACAGCCCGTACAAGAGTCTACACGGGTCATGTCAGACAAATTCGGAAACAAAACTGTTTTGGAAACATAGGTTGAAAGAAGGAAGGTCGGTCAGAAAAGCATATAAGCGGGATTTCTTACACGGGAGAGGAATTGGGGAGTATAGAAGCATTCCTAGGGTTTTGGATTGGCGGCTGAAGCTTTGGAGCAAAGTGGAGAAGCAAAAGACACGAGTTTGGTTGTGGATCTCCTTTGTACTTCGGGTTTTAGAATGAATTCTTATTCCTTTATCTTTGTTATATGTTTTAGAATTATGTTTGAGTAGTTTTCTTTGTTTCTAGGGTTAAGATGTAATCGAATGTTTTGTTTTGCAGCTTAGTTATTAGATTTTTGTGTTGAAATTTGTATTTGCTTGATTGTGTTTGATTTTAATTGCTTAGATTGAATTGTTTGATTTTTATTGGTTTTACTATTAGATGAATGATCACATCTAAAAGGTACTGTGTCCATTACAATCTCTCAACCAAACTAAGTACATGAGGTAGGATTAGTGATCCGAAAGGTGAAACCAAATAGTAGCCGAAAGGTGAACATTTTCTCTTAATCGACGGATAAGAGGTTACCTTCAGTATACCAAACAAGCAACTAGGTAATTCGGACCAATATACGAAAGTTGAGGTTTAGAACCCTAAGAGGGTAAATATTGCAATTCCATACCAAGTTAATGAATCAACATACGACGGTTGAGGTTTAGGAACATTAGGTCTGGTCAGTTGAACCCTACACAAAGGAACCACACAAAGAAACAGTATCTGGTGCATTAACTTGAAGTCAACACGGACCGTGTAGGAAGCTACACGGCCCATGTAATCTGACACGACCCGTGTATGAAGCTACACGGCTCGTATCAAGGACTGAGAGGCTGAACTGATATGAGTCTGAAATCCTGGAAACGCCTTTTATTATTGATTTAAACCAAGTTAATTTACTTTCTTACTTTTAATTATCGTTATTGAATTAATTAGAAACTTAAACACCAAAAACCAACATTTTCTCACTTCTAGTCTTTAATTGATTTAGGTATAAACCCAGTTAAGAATTGAACCGTCCCTATGATCGATACCCGATAATATACTACGCAATAGGATTGTATACTTGCAATCTGAATTGAAAGTGTATTTAAGGTTAAAAAATATAGCTTGCTATACTGAAACTTTGTACCATACGCTTTTGTGTGAACAAAGACTATATAACATCAACTCCAAAATCTATCGAATCGACTTCAAATGGTGAATCCAAACCGATCTACTTCATTAGTTGTGCGTTTACATGCAAATTTATAAATTTTCAAATTTATTTACTATCAAGTCAAGCGATCAAATGAGTGAGTTTTTAAGTTAATTTTAATATATTCATTTTTCAACATTTTTACTGCTTGATTTGATACTAAAATAACTCGAAATATAAAAAATTTGCATGTAAACGCATCACTCATAGAGTAAATCGGTTGAACGATTTGGATTAATCATTTGAAGTATATTCAATCAATTTTGAAGTTAGTGTCATATGACACCAATGTCATACTAGCCGGACTCTAAAATACATGTATGCAATAACATAAATATATATAGTCAAAGTCAAACCCCAGTGGCGGATGCAAGATTTTGATCAGGGTAGGACAATAAATTATTGAATCGAATTTAAATAGATAATCGGATCCAAACCCATTAAATAATCAGGTACTAGATAAAGCATGATAACAAAAACAACAAAAATAGTATTATAACACAATTTACTCTATAATATTTAGATAATAAACTAATCAAACTACTAATTAAAACATGACAAAAAACCAACAAAATAGTATTCTTTTGCATAACAAAAACAACAACAAATATTAGCCTTTTACATATTAAAAACAAAACAAAAAAACTAGATACTAGATAATTAAGTCAATGGAGATACTATTTCTTAACGGTTCTTCATAGATTGAAATCTTTGGATAATTCTTTCATCATCGACACGCATAAACAACTCCTTCTCAATATAAGCAACCAACAAATCATTCAACCATTGATCTCTCATGGTACTTCTTAAGTTATTTTTCATGAAATTCATTGCCGAAAATACCCTTCCAACATTAGCGGTCACCACCGACAATATTAATGCCAATTTTAATAATTTGTAAATCAAGAGATGATCATTGTGCTTGTTCGTTTCCACCATTTGTTTAGAAAGTTCACTTAAGCTCTTTAACTCAAAATCTCTATCATATTTTATATCTAAGTGGTAATTTTCCAATTTATTATCTAGGGTTAATAGATCGTATTGGTTGAAATCAGAGGAATAAAATTGAGCAAATTGAAGCAACCTTTGTTAAATGATGAAAAAAAGTTCTTCGGATCTAAGCATGGCATACAAATAAGAAGTTTGATATTAATTTATGTGAATCTTTCACCAAGCTCTCGCAATTGCATATCAATAACCATGTAAAACAAATCAACACATAATAATGCAAATTAGTTAAGTTTGTTGGGTGCCGTGGGTTTCTTCTTAAAAAATTTGTGTATTTTGTATAATCTGAATGACAAATTAAAGAACAGAAGATATTATACCATAATTGAGGACTTAAATGAAAGGGGTTAATGATTAATGTACGAATTTGGGTTTTAAAACATAATAATTCAATATACCAATTAATTGGGATTGTAAGACTTAGTAATTCAATATTACTATTTACCAATCACAAGTTCAATCTATCAATTAAATAGGATTCTAATATAACATTTATAAACATTGAGAGTATTATTAAATTACTAGCTATTTTGTTCTCAGGTTGCGTATTGTTGACTTCATCGGAACAGTTTTAGATTCCGTATTGACAACAGCGTTTGAATGCATATCCTTTGCATTAACTCAAAAGGAAATCTTTTAAGTTAATGAATCTCAACCGTGTGATTTTAAACGGAGCCAATCTAGTTTGTACTTATAACTTAGGGGCCCTTGAATATTAGTGCGAATCTAATCCGCACGAATCATAAAACAGATCAGACGGTTGAGATTCATTAACTCAAAAGATTTCCTTTTGAGTTAATGCAAAGGATACAAATTCACAGCGTTTTGATAGGTAATAATGAGTTTAATAAAATATTGATATGCAAGGGGCTCGGTTGATAATAGAACCTTAATGGCCTAAAAACAAAAAGAAAATCTGACTCACTCAAACCTATATAATTATATAACAACCTAGCTTGAGCTCCAGCCAAAACCTCTCTCCCATATTTTGGAACATCAAGCAACTCTAGTACCTGATACCGTTAGCATGCCGACAGATCCAATATATGTGTCAATGTCCCATAAAACATGGAACCCGACTCATCTAAATGTAAATGTCTCTGGAGTCCTTGTGACTCGAAATTCATGAAATATGCCACATGATGAAACCCGACCCAATTGGAAGCTTTCAAAGCTGAACAACCCACTTAACCCGCAACTGGAATCAACTTATATTACACCCCACCCGTTATGGTTATTTGTCAAAATTTTCTTGTACCTGTTTCCATGAATTAGATAGGAAATATCGGATGGTCTACAGACATACCGGGGTAGGGATTAGGTGCTAAAACTTCCCTTTCAATTGATGTCTGCTCTTCTAAATTTCTCTGCGGTAGCCATGACCAACTCCACTTTTGACTTAAATATATCCCACAAAATTATATATTTGAACGACCCTTCATTAGCAAGACCTCATCAAAAGGCACTTTAAAATTTCATAAAAGTATAAGCTTTTTTAGGCACCACAATTAATCATAATTCATATTGACAAAAGATCTAAAATTATGTGAGTCAATTTAGTTATGTTAAATGTTGATTATGTTGGTTGCACCTAAAAGAAAGCTTTCTGCTTTTTGTTTGGTCAAACCACACCTTAAGTATACTATCAATCAAAGATCTCCAGCAAGGATTTAAATCCAAAACAGAACAATGGAGATTTAAAGACACTTCTGTTTGCATATCTATTTGATATAATTGACAATACTTTTTACTTAAAAGATAAAAATTATAATGTGTTCTTCGTTAGTTGGATAAGGTATCAAACATGCACAGGTGTCATCTCTAGCTAGCACTACTGATCTACTAGCTAGATTCTTATTATTTTTTACCCTTTAAATTATTTGTACTAGAATTATATACGCCAGAATTAATGTTGTCTTCATATTGAAGCGTTGGCTACCTAAGCAAAAACCTGCTAATTTCAAATGTTGTGTTGTGTTCATCATTCAACTCTTTTATTCTATGGACCATGCAAAAATAAATGTTAATCTGCTGATGCAGCAATTAATATATATAGTTAATACTACTATTGATTTCACATTAGAGCTTGTGCTACCTCTTTCCGACAAAATATATCTTCTTTTTTTTCTTGCAAGAGAAGATATATAAAAAGATTTTTAGTCGTATGCTATACTTTATTAATTCAACTATGTATGAATATAATTTCGTGAATGCAAACGAACTATATCATGTGGTGAAAAGTAAGGCAAACTTAATGAACTATTTTTAACTTCAAATCATGTAAATTATATATATAGTCATGTACAGGAACTAATTTTAATACGTATATGGATGGTGTACAAGTATCTGCAACTATAAAACACACTACAAGGCCCCATACTGCGATCCAGAAATGCAAGGCCTTGTAAACTTAAGGCAAAACAATTTTAAAAAAAAAAGTGGCAATAAAAGGCAATGAAAGTCAAGCAAAGTCTGTCATGAAAGGGTCGTCAAGCAACAACTCCGGCCAAGGGGTTGCACTCTTGTCATAAGATGTGCCACATCCATCTCCTTGGTTCAAAATCGACATATCAGTGAGAGGTGGCAAAGATGACTGAGAAAACAGGGGTGTCATGGGTATCTTATTTTCCTCGGTACAGTATGAAGATAAAGGCTGTTCATTTGTGTCATTGTTCATGGACATGTCGAAAAGAGAGAACGGTATATCAATCTCCTCGCCTAAACCCAACGGTTGCTGAACATTTCCCGGTGAAAGCACTGAAGGAAAGGTGCTGATCAGGGGTGAGCCCAAATCACAACTAATATTATCTAAATCAGTACTGGTGCCCCCCATGCTGTTAGTGCTTGTGCTTGTTGATATGGCTGCTGCAGATTGGAGGAGACCTTGTAGGTATTGGATCTTTACGGCTTGTGCAGCTTCGGCTTGGAGACGAATGGACGGGTCGGCAAGCCCGTGAAGACTAGCTAGAGCGAGCAACTGGGGTAATGCGGCAAAGAAGTCTGTCCTTGGTCGGTGGGTCATCGGATCGAATCCCATTTGTATGAGCTTCTTTTTCAAATGTGTGTTCCAGAAGTTCTTTATCTCATTGTCTGTCCTTCCCGGCAGATGGGTTGCAATTGCTGACCATCTATACAATGTAGAAAAATGTTTCAACAAATTAGCAAATACACATCTAATTTTTTAAAATTTTGATCAGAAATTTAATCACTTATCCAATACAATTTTTTTTAAAAGAAATATAATAATTACTTGTTGCCAAGGACTGAATGAAGGTTGAGAATGGTCTGTTCTTCCTCCTGTGAAAATTTGCCCCTCTTTATATCCGGTCTCAAATAGTTGGTCCATCTTAGCCTGCAGCTCTTTCCACATCTATTCAACCCTGCAAAGAGAATTAAAACATATGTATATTCTTCTTTAATTTATATTAAAAAAAAATTAGACGTTTCAAGTCATTTCCTAAAAAATTAGTTTATTAATTGAATACTGAGAGAAACTAATTAAATTTATGTAGGGGTGGAAATTAATGAAATGTATAGTTGCCTTACCAGCTAATTTTGGCAGTGTTCTCCAGCTTCCATGGCCATGCTTGGTGATGTAATCAATTAGCCTCTGATCTTCTTCAGGGGTCCATGGTCCCTTCTTGAGCCCATTTTCATCACAACATGGAGACCTCCCCATTGATTATTAGCGTTGCTTTGAATTGGGGCTAGTACTCATTAAGTGACTCCTTGCTTGGTTATATAGTTGTTAATCACACCGGGTTTTTAGAGCTTTAGTTAAGTGATATGAGAGAGACTGATCAGTGACTAGGTCAACCATATGTTTCCCACAATGAATGCACACGCCAGGCATGTGACTATTTAAATTCAACAGGAAGTTTTGCAAGGTTTGCCATAATTTCCTGTGAGTATTCAAGTTATAAAAATTGACTATGATTCCAAAATTCTATTTACGAAATTAAAAGGATAGTAGTAAAGTATACTAATATATATACCATAAGGAATAACTTAGATCTAGTGGTTATGATATTATTATTAGTGTGAAAAGTTGTAAGTTTGAAATTCGATTAATTGTAGGGTATATTTAAACTGAAAATTGTGATCTTAATTTATCTTTCTCTCAAAAAAAATATCCTAATCTATGCCTATCTGTGTATTATTATGGTTCAACTGCATTAGTGTAATATAAGTTTCAAGTCTTAATAACGATGTCCGCCTTATAAATTTTATAGTATTTTCTATCATACATAGTCGTTGATTTTCATATATGAAACTTAAAATATTGATTTGATAAAGAATAAAATAGATCCAAAATAATTAATATTATATTTAATGTTCGTTTGTTTCTACATTTTGTTTTACTAATAGGAGGAACAACACTAGCAAAATTGGGAAGTCTCTATATCTTTTTAGTTTATTTTGTTGTGTATTATATATTACTATGCATGTATTTCTTATTTTGGTGTGCCGGCGATCAAGTCGATCCATATAGATATTTGATCATGTATATATTTGTTGATCATGTGTTGCAAACTTTACCGTTATTAAGATCACACTTCCTTGTCAAAATATTGACCACATATATATGAGTAAGGCTACCATGCTTTGCAAATTAAAGTGAGTGTTTTAATTTATATTCATATTTCTAGTTTCAAAGTTCAAATAGTCGATTCAAACCGTTAGATGTTTAATCTATATTAAAATGTGCTTGGAGACCAAATTTTATATTTTTTGAAATTTTTTACTATTTATTAAGATGGTTTAAAAAAAAAAAATTAATGGTACATAATTTTATACTAGCCATACTCATGTTGAACTAGTCTCCAGTGTTTTCTTTTTCTTAATTTAATTAGTGGGTTCAAGGCTCCTTTAATTTCTTAATACTTGACTAAAACAACCTAATGATTTTTAAACATGTATCTCGATCCCACACATAATATAATCTTAATCAATTGAGTTAGATGTGTTATGAATTTGATATATTAACCTTGACAAATTAACAATAATTTTAATTATGAGCCCCTACGGCCCTACCTATATTAGAAGACCACCACCACCACACACATCTAACTCAATTGATGGAGTATATAGGCTATGGCTTGCAATTGCATGATCACACACACACCATAATGAGCACTTTTAGCATTCAAAAAGGCCTAAATTAATGGAGTATATAGGCTATGGCTTGCAATTGCATGATTGACATGTGGGCTGTAGCTCAAACATGACATGCTAATGAGACACATGCATCCAATTTGTCAAAAATTGAGAGGTGCTGATTTCAGTGGAAAGAAACCGCTGGCCGGTTCTAAAATGATCACTGCCAAATCTACGTGAGGTCACTGATCCGCTTTGTTGTGTAGAGAGAAACATAAAATAAGGAGATAGCACAAACGTCACCCTAGATCTTTTACTGTCTAACGAAGAAACCTTCCAATGCACGCTATTAACGAATGCAAACCAATCCCTGTCGCAATCCTTGTTAGACTGAATTTGTGGCCACATGCCACATATTGTGTCACTTAATTATTAGTTCCAAAACTATGTGAGGGTAAGCCATTCAATATGGCAATTGCTATGAAAAGTATAACTTAGCATATATTTATCTAATTATACATACATTTGTTACCTATTTGATAATAATATCTGATCCACTACGATCATTGCTGACATGGGCTCACGATGTCCCCCAAATACTTGTAGATCATTGCTGACACGTACGTGCTACACTTTTACCACAAAAAAATTTAGAATTATGTTTGTTAATATAATTTTTTTTTTATAATTCAACCGTTCAAATATTTTAATTTAGGGACCTGCTTTTGTTCATCGAACATTTTATATATTTTCAACTGTACATGTTCAGATTTTGAAGAGAAGAAAAGAGCAACATATTTTATCTCCAAATCTGAACTGTTAAAAAGCATTCGAAAGGTTGGGGTTGAAAAAAAAAAAAAAAACATGTTTCTGCTTTTTTAAAGAAGCACAGTAGATTTGGTACCGTTACTTTTGCAAAATTCTAAAAATTATTAGTTCATATATTGATCCATCTTATTTTAACTGTTCCGGCTTCATGGGTATGATTTCTTAAATTATTAGTTCATACAGCGTGTTATTTACCATATTGTCAAGATTAGACTATATATTATATTAGAGTATGATTTCTTAAATAATTATCTCATTGTGGTAACTAGGAGGTGGAGGGTCTAAAAGACCTTGTAATCCTTATGTACATAAACCTTTTTTTTATTAATAATAATAAAATCTTGTTAGCCATTAACCTTCAAAAAAAAAAAAAAAGTTATCTGATTGTTTCTACTAAGAAAGAAATTGTGGAATAAAACAATTCAAATGATGTAATAGATGATTTTATTAAGATAAAACTAGCCGGTTCTTTTTTTCCCTCAATTAATGGCAACATTTTCAATAGTATTTAGTATTAAATTTTATATTGACATAATATCATGCATTAATTTAGTATTGTTTTGATTAAATTTGTCAACAATTAATATTTATTCAATGCTTTAAATTGAAATATCTTTTTTTTTATATCAAATACATTTCTTGAATCAAAATTATGCATTCACTCCGATAAAAATGATAAACTGGAGTTTCTAATCCAAAGCCATTGAGAAAAACTTGAAAAAGTTTTTTAGGTTATTACTCATATAGATAGGTAACTAGTCTAATCATTTTTTTTTTTTTTTTTCTATTTTTGATGAAAGTCTAATCAGTTATAAGACCACCCCTTGCGACCATGCAGTCAGGTCGGACAAAACACAACTGGTTGATAAGATAATATAGATGACATTGCGGTCCGGTTCTCCAAGCTTATCCTTAATTTATAGGCACATTCAGATCCAGTTAATTAAGTAATTCAATCTTTAAGTTTTAAATTGGGACCGTTCAATTCGAATCTGCGATAATATATCCGAAGTAATCTAATCTTTGGATTTTTGATCGAGACCGTCCGATTTGAATATGTCGCTTGAGATTGCTTCGTGATTTGAATTTATCTCTCGATATGTGTACACTCCACTTCGGATAGATTATCGCATATTCAAATCGGGTAGTCCCAATTTAAAATCCAAATATTGAGTTACTTCACTAAATCTGAAGGGTGGTGGGTTATTTTTTTTTTTTTTTTTTTTTTTTTTGGGGGGGGGGGGTGGGGGGGCATCTTTAATTTATATTTTGTATCTAATGTTTTTTTGTACAAGTATTAATATATTTTATTCACTTTAATCTCAAATTTCTCATTCTAGCAATATTTTTCTTGTTATCAACAGAGTATTCATCCCTAATCTATATCTCGAATATTTTAGTTCCAAATTTACACAAACGAACAATTTCGTATACCTGTACGGCTGTAACCTAGACATAATGAAGGGTAAGCTATGATTAACATAATCAGCAAGGTAGTGTTGAATCCTACCTTTCTGAGAAGTGTACAGTACAGGAGACGAAAACCCGTTCTGATTGAAATCACATCCTCTCCATTACTTGATAAGAGAATTTTTTACAATTAGTAGATCTGAACCGTTCTTTTTAACTTTACACGAATCTCAAAGCCCAATAATACTGCCCCTGCATTAGCCCAAATCTCAAACGACCTGAGATTTAATCTCTAACTGTAAATTGAGAGTAATCCTTTACAGTAATCTCATTTTACAGTTAGAAATTAAAAGAGAGTAATCCTTTACAGTACCTGAGAGACAGATACGAATCCTTTCTGAGCTGCATGGAAAGTAACAGCTGTCAGCAGGAACAGCTAGCTGTACTGTGTTGTGGAAATGACAGTTTCCCCACCCCCAACTAACTTCAAATCCCACTTTCAGTAATTATAAACTATTTATTCGTGCACTTGGACTTGATCTTTATTGAGGCTGCTTAAGAACTGACAACGGCTGCTAATCATTAATTTGTTGAAAAGAATATTAGTTATGTCAAGGTTTGACTATCTTCCATGGTTGTTACACACCGAGTGCAACCTTTCAGGGTCTTCTTTTTTAAGCCTTTGCTATTATTGGTCAATTTTTTTATTAAAAGTATATTATGTCAAAACAAAACTGACATTCATTACAAGAAGTAGATGTATATTTTCCATCATCCAATTTCATAAGATTACCAAAATACTTCATCAAAAAAGCAAAAAATTATCGTACCGATTATCACATAAGAATTAATATTAATGTTGGATTATTTCATAATTATTTATCCAAGGCTAATATTATGATAACTTTATCTTAAGTACAGTAATGTTAATATTATAGGCTAGCTTTCCCTGCTGACTATACGTATTATGAAGCTTAATTCGTAATCCAAAAGCCTACTACATATATATCACTGAAAAATCTAAAAAAGAAAAAAAGAAATAGGTACTTGTTATATACGAAAACTTATCAAATGAAATGAAAAGCGGATGCTCACACTTTTATATATCTTGGCAGATAATTAATAAAAGGGATTAGAAACAGGGTGGGTGTAGCCAACTCCTACAAATAGCTAACAATCCAAAGACATTCTCCAAAGCTGACGAACCTTATCCCCGACTATAAGTTTATGCTAATTAACTTGCATTCTTATTTTTTTTACCATACCTTTCGAAACATTGAGTTGTGGTTTAACCATCACTATCAAACTTTTTTTTTTCTCAAAAAAAAAAACAATGAATTTGGTAATTGGCGATATCGATCACTGACCAAAATTAATTAAAAACATTTAGTCCAGCGACAAAAGAAAATGCACTTCTCTCCGTATAGAAAGGTACAGACAAAAATTTCTAATGGGTACTAAATAGTTAGATAATGTGTTCCCATATTTACTATAAAATCAGCAAAAAAAAAAAAGTACCACTAATTAAATTCTTCAATACTATTTGTTTGATTAATAAACTCTAAAAATAATAAAATTCACAATATAAGATTTACAGTGCATATATAATTCAAACTAATTAAGTTATGAAGATTATTCAGAGTTATGGAACTCTGACTCCTTTTTTTTTCCAAAAAAAGATGGAAATCTAGCCTTGTAAATTTCAATGTCCATAAAAAGAATTACATTCCAATGTTGAACATGCAATTTTCATTCGGAAGACGTTATCTTTTAACTGCCAATGACTAATATATTTTCATCCGTTTGACTTGCATTCTAACTTATTCATCGTTGTACGTTACGTCGAGGATCTCAATCTCACGTACATAACATTAATTATATTAAATAAAAATCTGATGTCACTTCTTGTTTGTCTATTATGAAGGTTGGTTGGGGGTTAGTAACACGTTGTTTGCAATGCATTCCATATTGCTCAATATTTTTTTTAGTTGTTAATGCGTTAAAATTTTCATAAAATGGTCCAAAAACAGGGGCGGATCTATTGTAGCACAGAGGGGAGCAGCTGTTCTCTCCTGAATTTCGAGTTTTAGTGGTGATCTATTAGTACCGATCGACTTTGCCTCTCTCTGAAAATTTTTTTGCCCCCCTCTGGATGTTTGATTTGTAATTCGAATTAAATTTAGTGTTAAAATCAAAATAATTTTTTTGAATTATGATTGGTAATATTAATTATAAGTTATAGGGTCAGAAATTATAAGGCAGGGTATTAAAAATATAAGTCAAAACATTATTTTTTTTATCAAGTATCCAATTAGTTAATGGATATAAATTTGATAAACTATTTAAACCCGATAAGATATTATTTTGCCCCTTCCTAACGAAAACCTTGGGTCCGCCCTGTCCAGAAAATAAATTTTCAACAAACTATATAGGCATGACCTATTTTAAACACAACACAGTCTGATCTTTGAAAATCTGAGACCAAGCTTTTCTCCTATGATCCTTCGTTAGACCAAACTTCCCCACAATCCATTGTTGGCTATACATGCATGAAGCTTACGAGCCGCTAAAAAATGAAACGAAAAGAGGAAAAAAAAAACGGCATTGATTTTTTCTCATACGGGGCCTAAAAAAAAGTTGTTCTGGAAAACGTTGCTGCACCAACAAAACAAAAAGTTGGTCCCGTATTTTAAAAGTTCAGGCGGGATTTATTCTACCAGCTGCTGACTGATTAGTTTGTCAAAAAAAAAAAAAAATCGCTTCCCCTGACCATTTTAGGAACAAAATAATTATAACATATTATCGTTTTAAAATAAAAAAAAGAGCTGCATAATGTTGGTGTTGGCGGTTGTACGTACATAGTATTGTGTTGTTAATGACTTAATAATGTTGGTGTTAGCGGTTGTACGTACAATAATGTTTTTGGAAATTCTTTACTAATTTTTTAGATAGGTAGAAAACCATTGTCTTTCGATGGATTTTGGACTATATAAAAAACAGTGATTTTGAAATATTCTAAAAGAATAGTAAACAATTTTAAAAAAAATGTAAAATTTGGTCTTCTAGCACATTTCATTATGAATATCATGTTCAGCGGTTCGAATCGTCTTTTTGGTCTTCGAAAATAAAAATTTACTTTAGGTTGCTCTATAGTGTTTTTCCTATCCTTAGCTCAAGCTCAATCTTTTTTGAGTATTTTATTTTCCACTTAACTTTTACTTGAGCTCCTTTTACTAGTTCAATAAGATTTAGAGGCAATCTTGTCTTATTATGGATACATATTTTGACAGAGTATTTTTTTATTGGACAAATGTCATATACATGATTGTTTTTAAACCTAATGCACTACTATGTATGAATCAAAAACAGCTCTATCAAAATGTATACCCATTATTATTAGCATTGTTATTAGCAAGAGAAAAATAATGTTAACAATAGTTATTTTGACAATTTTAATAAACAATTTCAAGAAAAAAAATCAAATAATTTAAAGCTAAAAAATAAATTTATAGGCGTGTTATTGAACATACAAATAGATTAACAATCAAAGCAATATAGGCGTGTAAACGGATCGAATAATCCATTCCGTATTAGCTCTGTATTCGGAGATTATCCGAATTTGGATTAAGCGAATACAGATAATTGCAGATAAGAATATGGATATTTTTTGCATATAATGAAATAATAGTGGATACAGATACATATAATTTCATGAAGGTGAATATCCGTATCCTTATTAGGATCCGAAATTGCTTCCAACCGGCTCCGACTTTATTGTTTCAATTGTTATATAATTATCCCATATTCATTTCGGTCTTGGTTGTGAGATAAATGGTAATATAATATGGTTTTTAATTTAATTTTTTTTTCGCTGGTGGTAGTGCTACTATTTGTTTGTCACAAAATAGCGTTATTTTCTTTCCTTTTTACCTTCATTTCTTCACTTTTCATTCTTTTCCATTAAAGACTTTAGCCCGTGAATGTAGTAGTATGCTTTTAGTTTCTGTAGATTGATTTTAGCCATTGTTTCAAGACAACAACAATACACTATTTTGTATCTTAAAGTGTATAACTCAATTATCTGACAATTATTCATTTCGTATCCATATTTGCAGATTATTCGCTCCGTATCCGTATCCATTTAAGGCGGATTTGATTTTAAATTTTGATATCTATTTACTATCTGTATCCGTATCCGCTCATTGAAAGACGAATACATATATGATATTAGCATTATCTGCTTCGAATCCGCTCCGTTTATAGCCCTAAAGCAATAGCATGCAATTTAAGTATTATTTGATGATGTATTAATGATTATTAGTTTCGGACTACTGAAACTTCAAGTCACTCGATGTATGGTGTATGTGTATAGACATTATATATCTGAATAATATAAATTATCTGACTACTGTATATAATCATATTATGACATATGTTTATAACTTATAAGTCATTGTACGGTGAAATAAGTCCACAGAGCTGATCAAAATGGTTCAACATAATATTCTATATTAAAATATATTTTCAGACTAAATTTTACATTTTTCGAAAAATTTACTATATTTTTAGAATTTTTGGAAATGAAATTTTTTTCAGAAAAATAATACATTAAGATGCACACAAAAACTTTTATTTTTAAAATTTTCAAAAAAAAGATAGTAAATAATTTCCAAAAAAAAATGTAAAATTTGATTTCCAATAACATTTTAATACGGAGATAATGTTGAACCATTATTGGATTTGAATTTATATTTTATTTTTAAAATCATTCAATATAAAAAATAAATAATTATCTAGTGATCTCTATTAACATATATTTTGAACTAATCATCACAATATTTTGATCAGTATTCAGTAGTCTTCCTTCTGAGTGCCTACCGAAACTGAACGGAAGTATCATGTTCAGCTTTAATTTGTCATTTGAGATGTTAAAATTCTACGAAAAGAACTACTTTTTACGCCTTTTTCTCTCTATTTTTATTTTTCTCGTCGATTAGTTGGTTAGGAAATGAAAAATGACATTAACAATTGTTCTACAAAACGTTATAAATATTAATTATATACAAATATAAATTAGTCAAAAATTAACAATTGCTGAAATAATATTAATATTTCAATCATAACAAAAATTGGCTCGATCGGTGACAAAGTGCTGTATATGTTGCTTGTAACATGGTTATGGTTATGTGACCTTCGTCATTGACCACTAACGACAAGCAGATGAGGTTGGGATAAAAACACAAACATATTTTACTATTAATAATATCAAGTGCAGTCGCCTACTTTTGACGGTAAGTATCCACAGTTCCACGCCACGTTCTAAACTAATTATGTTTTTCAAAATAATATCACAATTAAAATTTGAAGTTACGGACGTATTCCCCATCCTCCCTAATAAAGTACTTAAATATCACAATCATCCTTTCAGGATTCAAAATGATAATTTCTAAGCCTTACTATTAACAATTCGTTTTTGTGATTTTTAAGTTCAAATAGTCGATCTAAAGTGTTTAATATGTTCTTCATATTAAAAGTATTTGGAGACCAAATTCTACATATTTTGGAATTCTTTTTTTTTTATGGATTTTTAAAAATTAATGTTTTTTCAGATTATTTTTATTTTATTTTCAAAAATTCTTAAAAAGTAGTAAAAAATTCAAAAAATAAATATATAATTTGGTCTATATTCAGACATGCAATTTCATTATCTTTTGAATATTTATCATAATGTCCCTAAAAGGGTTATTGCTTTTGTTTAATTTCACTGTATCCTTTTCCCTTGAATCAGAAGTAGTTGGGAATGGGCTTGCCTTTTTCATCCTCTTTGCATAAAACTCCCCAATTTTCTATAATTGCTAGGTAATTAATTAAAGCGGTTTCCAAACTATTTGGCTATTTGCAAATAATCTCCGTTGTTGTTCCACTATTTACAGAAAATTCCCCATTTTTTTTAAATCAAGTGGCCCTCGCAACTCTTTTCTAATAACGTATTTGTCCTTCAATATTCTTCGGACATTTTTTTATCGAATTTTTGTTTATAAAAATAAATAATAGGTAAATGTTTATTTTGGTTAAACCTAATGTAGTGTTCATTGTAGTGCAATATGAATAACGAGTCTGTAAGTTCAAAATATATAGTGGAATTCTGTCACATGTTTTGACATCTATCAATAATTATTTTGAATTAAAATAGAATTATTGTTCATTTCGGTTGACATAAGTATTTATGTTGTCATGTTGATGTGAGCAAGACTTCGAATAATAGTTATGCATGTTGATGTTCATCAGTAATATCAATATGCACAGATTTACAGTAATTAACACCGTTATGTAAAGAATTTTTAAAATAACATGTAGGTTCTAGTTCATCAATTTTATACATAGATTTACTCATGACATATTTTGGGACTACTCTTGGTGTAATTTGTAGGTTACAAAATTAATGTGCACATTATTAATTACTAAAGCGTATGTTCGAGTTGATAAGTTCGACCGAAATTAAGAAGATTAACACTAATAAAAACGAACAAAAATAAATTCATTCTAGGTATATAACTGCTCACATGTCTTTCTAATTCTTTTAGGGAAGGATTTTCTTAATTAGTTAAAATCTTAATTACAGAAATTAAATTCTTTAGAAGAGGTGGTTATGACTTTAATTTGATTCCATGTCTAAATCATGACTAGCTTTATTTTATATATTGATATTTACAATTAGATTTATTGAGACAATATACAGACTGTTAATTGTAAAGATGTGTACTGATATTGATGACTTCATAATGGAATTTGTTTAATAAAAGCATAAATACGGTGCAACTAAAATTTTCTAGAGCAATCACAGTTGTAGACGCTCTTACAGGAAGCAGAATTAAAAAAAAAAAATTGAGAGAAGATCACAAAGTGAAATTCTAACCACTAAGCAACGTACAAGCACATATTTAGCATATTTAATATTTTAATTATGAGATGGATTAGCTAAACAATATATTATAAGAACTTTTGTGACAATAAAATTCAATTAAACTAAGATACATTATTAAAAAAAATAAAAATCAGTGTTGCTAATTAAGTATTCCTTAACTTGCATTAAGATTTACCCTGCACCCTTGGTGCTTGTATAAATTATTGGACGGTACATATATTAGTTTTTTTTAAAATTGAACATGAAATAGTGTACATGTACATTTTACATGATTTACATAGAATAAACTACCGAAATTTTTATTAATATTAAAAAAAAATCAAAATTTAACAATCTGCACCCATTTGCAGAATATTTCTGATTCTGCCCAATTTAATGTATAATATTTTTAATTTAAAAATCTAGACTTATTTTCCAAAGAATTATTATTTGGATCCAGACGATCTCTTTCCGAAAAATTATTTTTCGGATTCGGTCTTTTCGGACTGGCATTTTATTCCTTTGTTTTTTTTTTAGTTATTATTATTGCATATCAATTATTTAAACAATTTCATGAGAGTATCTCATCCTTGCTCTCCAAACTGTTATCATCAATTGTATCCATCGGTACATGCAAATAATTAGGGGCTGGTACCGGTTTAAGGACCCGAGCAGTTTTGGGTCAGGTTATGGGTTCAGGGACCCTACTACTACTGGATCGAGATCGTTTTTTAGCGATCTGACTACTACTAGGTAAACATGCATGGCTGTTCAAATCTAATTGGGAATTAAAATAAGCATAATTCGGTTCCAGTTCTACATGCAACTCCAAAACCGGTAACCTTTGTGGGAAGGAACCATAATTCCTAAAATTATTTGAAACGATACCTGGTCTGTTATCAGTACCAATTAGTACTCTCGTTGGCCATCAGTAGACATATTGATTCGGGCTTGAATTTCCAGATTTGCTTGACTAACGGTATACCCAATTCATGAATATACGTCTCTCTGGAGATAATCAAAGATATGGCTCACAATTAACAACAATGAATATCTAGAACGGATACTGTAACAGAAACCACCATCACAATACTGGATTTTTCCGTCAACAAACAATTTCGCACGTATTATTTTTGGTTTTGATTGATCTGAATAACAAACTACAATTTTAAAATAATGACCCTATAAGCATTTCAATTATAAATTCAAAAATTAAATAATTTACTATTAAAGAAATAAAAAAAATACAAAGACTCTTCTTATCTTCCTCTTCTTTTCTTTCTCTTCTTTCTCTCTCTTCTTTCTCTCTCTTCTCTTCTGAAACCGACCCAAATTTATAAAATCTAGGCCCGAATTCAAAAAATAATTTTCCAGATTCAAAGATGCGAAAAATAATTTTTCAAATTCACAGATTTGGAAAATAATTTTCCGTATTCACAGATCCGAAAATTAATTTTTTGGAAAGAGATCAGCTGGATCCGGAGAATTAAATTCTCCGAAAAGTTAGCCTGAATCCAGATAATTATTTCCCGGATTGGGCATAATTGAAAATAATCTACAAATGGGTGCAGATTGTTAAATTTTGAATTTTTTTTTAATATTAATAAAAATTTCGGAATAAACTAGCTAGCTGAATGTTAAAACTTTCTCTGTTACTAAACTGATGCGCTCAACCAGCTGCGACATATGTGTTGAATTTTTATATAAAATTACTACACCTTGTATACACAATACATACACTACGAAAAATATTCTTATAATTTCATTTGTCAGTTATAATTGTGAAAGAAATAATGCAATGCAGACAAACTGCTTAATTATAACTTTAATTATGTCAATATAGTGTCTCAATCTAATTAAAAGAATGCCAATAAGGCAAGTCCTTTCATGCTACTTTTCTTAACTGTTATGCCCAACTTAGCAAGAAATGTGATCTTCTTTATTTTACTCGCTATATGCATACTAGCCACCCATATTGATGTTTCACCTGCAATGAAAAATACGTTAGCTATTTCTATGATCTTTTAGTTTTAGATAGCAACTGCTGCTATATGGACCAATGTCCAATGGTCATGATATTTAAGTTAGACCAAATAGAACATATTTTGCGAATAATTTTCAGAATTAATTTTAATTATTAGTATTGGTGAATTTGGCAAGTATTAATTTGAATGATGATTTAATGAAGTGTTTTAATATTCTTTAAAACATCAAATTAACAAAAGTGTTTTGAAGGTAGCAAATTGAAAACGGCTTCATAAATGCATTAATAAACCAAAACTTTTTAACTTTCGATATATTAATTCTACTTCTATTACTTCACTTATTATTTTTCTGAAAGCTAAAATTTTAATTATAAAGAGTAAAATATACTCATAGTAATTAATACTACATTTAATACTCGTTAATTATTATATTTACTTAAGAAATATCATATATAGAAAACGGAAACCCCAGAACCAATGCTTAACTATTTAACATTTTTAAGTACTGCATTAAATGTTCAAAGTGCATGCAGATGCAGACAATAATGAGATCGTCAACGCTGGGCATTGGTCAACCAACATTTCTGCAGCTGAGCCCTGAGGTGACAGGGATCCACACGAGTCTAACCCGAATCACTTTCCTTTTAATTTTTCTTTTGGAAGTTCTAAAAGCAAAACAGCAAAGCAAACTCGTATTTGAAGCAAAATTATTAAAACAGCAAGTGTGAACGGTGTTAGGGAGTCAGGACCACATGCAAAAGATTGTCTACATGATGAGGAAAGTTCACAATAAAGTTTGTGATTATGATTTATGAATGTGAAGAGAAAATTTCCGATAACTACTATACGGATTTATTTAATTTCATATATACTCCATGCAATGGAGAAACCTACGTTTCTGTCGTTTTCTGATTTTATGAATTTCGTAAGGATATTCCACCAGTTTCATTAATGTTAATGAAACCTAAAATTACAAGAGTAGGATGCGAACCAGTTGATACAAACTCCAAAATGTATATTCCTAAAAGTAGACTAAATTGTTTAATTATCAATCAATCTTTTTAGTAGGATAAGTATAATATTTTTTTTTATTTGAAGGGGGTAGTATGTAATTTTAACAGGGTAAATATGAGATTTTTCATTTTTAGAAGGATAAATATAACATTCTAAATTTTACAAGAAAAAGTATGTAATTTTGAAGTTTTATAAGAAATATACATAAAATTATCCTTTTGTTGTGGGAAATATAAAAGTGATTATGAAAAAGGAAATTAATATTTTAGAAAGAAAATATTAAGTGGAATGAAGAGGAAATTGATTCTGATTTATTTTTAACAAGTACAATTAAATTAAATTTTGGTTGTAAGAGCCCGTAATTGCTGAAAAATAAAATATTTACAATCTTTGAAAAAATAATAAACCATTTAACTAGTTTTTTTTGAAAATTTTCGAATTACCAAGTTCACAGATTAAACAAGAGAAACCAGCAGATTGGTTCCGCATGTTTAGTTTGCGGGACCATTTTGAATTTAATAGTCCCGCATATTGAACATGCGGAACCAACCTGAATCTGAATCTGATAAATTTGAAAATTTCCACACAAAAAGAAAACTGATTATTCGATTTACCTTCTTTTTTTTCCAAAGATGGTAAAATGGCAAACTTTCTTAGCGAGCCGAAATTTGCATTAATATTACCTCGTTTGATTGCATTTGGTAGCCAGATCAGAGGAGAGGAGATATTTGATTGTACTCGGAAATCCATACACCCAAAAGCGTTACAGCTAGAAGCTCTGTTAAGTGAATATATAAGGCCTGAAGAATAACCCAGTTGGAATTCCCAGCCCATCCAAACGCTTTTTATGTGCCGTATTAAAAAACCAAGATAAATCATGGCCCAAGGAACCGTCAAATAATTAGTCCAACGCCCCTTGAAATATTATATATCTTGATATATATGTGGTTTAAGTGTACATAAATCTTAATGCAGATAAGACAATTTCGATCGGTTATTAACTGAATTTCAGCTCCAACCGAACATCTAAATGTGGAGTAATTTATCCTTATAATGACAACAAAGATTGTTGTTATTCAGTCTCCGACCTGATAGAAGTTAATGGCGATAGCATGGATTTTTATATGTGGATCAGGCTTGTATTATAGATTTATAGGGGTATATAAAATATAAAAAGATCAATGTACGTAGTTCTTTTATACTCAAGAAAATGTCGCCTAGTTGTTGATGAATAACCTCCATGTGCAAACCGCTGGAATGACATCGTTCATGTTGTCATTCATTTTTTTTTAAAGAAAAATATAGGTTAAGTTTTCAAACTTTATATTTTTCCAATAACAATATAAAATTTTTCTTATTTGAATTTCGAACACGTCCTTTCTCACAATAAAAGCGCAGGTGTTTTTTTACTAGACTAAATGTTAGTTCTTTATTATTATTTACTTTATTATTACAATTCTAGCTATCAACATATTTGATCATTCCCAAAAATATTATTATGTTGACAATATTGACCTAATTTTTCATTAATGGCACTTAGAAGGGGTGAATATAAGGCCTTATAAATTTTTAACTCTTTTTTGTCTACTAGTAGAATATGAAAGACAACTAGTACAAGATGAAAGACAAGTAAAATAAAATAAAATACAACTAATAATCGATCAAAAACAACCAATACTAGTTGAAAAACAACTAGAAGAAAACAAAAACAATTAGTGGAATATGAAAGACAACTAGAAAAATATGAAACACAACTAGAAAGAGATGAAAGACAATTAGAAAAACAAATAAAAAAAAAACAACTAGAAAAAGATGAAAGACAACTAGGAGAACATGAAAGACAATAAGTAGAACATGAAAGACAACCGGTACAAGATAAAAGATAACCAGAAGAAGATGAAAAATAACTAGAAGAAGATTAAACGCAACCAATAGAACATAAAAAAACTAGTAAAAGATCAAAAACCACTTGAAGAAGATGAAAACATTCAGTAGAATATGAAAGACAATCAATACAAAATTAAAGACAGACAAACAGATTAACATGAAAGACAACTAATAGAAAATGAAAGACAACCAATACAAGATTAAAGACAACGAGAAAAATGTGAAAAACAAATAGAACATGAAAGATAACCAGAACAAGATGAAAGACAACCATAACAAGATGAAAGACAACCAGTAGAACATTAAAAGACAACCAGTATGAGATGGAAGACAATGAAAAAAATATGAAAAACTAGTACAAAATAAAAGACGGTGACAAGAAGATGATAAACAACTTGAAGAACATGAAAGACAACCACAAGAAGATAAAATACAACTAAAAAAAGATGAAATACAAACAGTAGTAGATGAAAGACAACCAGTAGGACATGAAAGACCACAAGTAGAAGATTGAAGACAATAAGAACAAAATGAAAGATAATCAGTAGAATATGAAAGACAGCCAGTTATAAATGAAAGACAATCAATTCAAAATGAAAGGCAACTGGTAGTAGGTGAAGGAAAACCAGTATAACATAAAACACAACCAGTACAAGATGAAAGACATCCAGTAGAACATGAAAGAAAAATAGTATCAGATGAAACATATCTAGTACAAAATAAAAAAAAACAACCACAAGAAGATGAAATACAACTACAATAAGATGATACACAACCAGTAGAACATGAAAAACAACCAGTACATGATAGACGACAATGAGAAAAAGATGAAAAATAACTAGAAGGACATGGAAGATAGTAGATGAAAGATAACCAAAAGAACATGAAACACAACCAATACAAGATGAAACACAACAAGTACAAGATAAAACACAACAAGTACAAGATGAAAGACAACCACAAAAAGATGACATACAACTAGAAGAAGATGAAATGCAACGAGTAATAGATGAAAGGCAACCAGCATAACATGAAAGACAACCAGTAGAAAATGAAAAAAAAAACATTCAGTACAAGATGAAAAACAACAAGTAGAAGATGAAATACAACTAGTGGGAGATTAAAATACAACTAGAAGGAGATGAAATACATCTAGTAATAGATGTAAGACAACCAGTAGAATATGAAAGACAACTAGTACAATATGAAAGACAACAACAAGAAGATGATAAACAACTTGAAGAAGATGAAAGACAATCAGTAGAACATGAAACAAAACTATAATAAGATGAAAGACAATTAAACGAAGATGAAATACAAATAGAACAAGGTGACATACAACCTATAGTAGATAAAAGACAACCAGTAGAATATGAAACACAACAAGTACAACATAAAAGACAACTACTTGAACATGAAACACAACGAGTACAAGATGAAAGACAACCAAAAGTACGTAAAATATAACTAGAATAATAAGATGAAAGACAAACATGAGAACATGAAAAACAACTAATTATAGATGAAAGATAACCAATTCAAGATGAAAGACAATTAGAAGAAGATTAAAAAGACAATCAGTAAACCATAAAAGAAAACTAAAAAAAAAGATAAGAGACAACCTATACAACATGAAAAATAACTTGAAAAAGATGAAATACAATAAGAAGAACATCAACCAGTAGTAGATGAAATACAATATAATATGGCATTTACAACCCTAATACAACACTCCAATTAAAGGTATTTGGAGCACTCTAGTAATGTCTCTAGATGGAATAATACTAGAGCATTTACAACCCTAATACAACAATCCAATTGAAGGTGTCTGGAGCGTCTCCAGATGGCAAGAGAAGAAGGCAGTTGCAACCCTAATACAACACTCTAATTGAATTTGTCTGGAGCACTTTAGTAGTATCTCTAGATGACAAGATAATAGGGCATTTACAACCCTAATACAACACTCCAATTGAAGGTGTTTGGAGCACTCAAGTAGTGTCTCCATATGGCAAGATAATAGGGCATTTACAACCCTAATACAACACTCCAATTTAAGGTGTTTAGAGCACTCCAGTAGTGTCTCTATATCGCAAGATAATAAGGATTTGCAACCGTAATACAACACTCCAATTGAACGTGTTTGGAGCACTCTAGTAGTGTCTTTATATGGCAAGATAATAGACCATTTACAACTCTAATACAACACTCCAATTGAAGGTGTTTGGAGGACTCAAGTAGTGTCTCTACATAGCAAGATAATAGGGCATTAACAACCCTAAAGCAACACTTCAATTGAAGGTATTTGAGCACTCGAATAGTGTCTCCAGATAACAAGATAATAAGGCATTTACAACCCTAATACAATACTCCAATTGAAGGTTTTTCGAGCACTCTAGTAGTGTCTCTATATGGTAAGATAAAAATACATTTACAACCATAATACAACACTCCAATTGTAGGTGTTTGGAGCACTCTAGTAATGTCTCCAGGCAAGATAATAAGGCATTTCCAGCAGCAATACAACACCCTAATTGAAGGCTTGGAGCACTCTAGTAATGTCTCTAGATACCCAGATAATAGGGCATTTACAATCCTAATACAACACTCAAATTGAAGATGTTTGGAGCACTTGAGTAGTGTCTCTAGATGTCAAGATAATAGAGCATTTACAACTCTAATACAACACTCCAATTAATGGAGTTTGGAGCACTCTAGTAGTGTCTTCAGATGAGAAGATAATAGGGCACTTACAACCCTAATACAACACTTCAATTGTAGGTATTTGGAGCACTCTAGTAATTTCTCCATATAGTAAGATAATAGAGCATTTACAACACTCAAACAACACTCCAATTGAAGGTATTTGGAGCACTCTAGTCGTGTCTCTATATGGTAGGATAAACGAGCATTTACAACCCTAATACAACACTCTAATTGAAGGTGTTTGGAGCATTCTACTAGTGACTCTGTATAGCAAGATAATAGGACATTTACAACCCTAATACAACACTCTCATTAAATATATTTGTAGCACACTAGTAGTATCTCCAGTTGGCATGATAATAGGGCATTTACAACCCTAATACAATACTCCAATTGATGGTGTTTGGAGCACTCTAGTAGTGTCTCTAAATAGCAAGATAATAGGGCGCTTACAACCCTAACACAACACTCCAATTGAAGCCATTTGGAGCACTCTAGTCATGTCTCTATATCGCAAGATAATAAAGCGTTTACAACCCTAATACAACACACCAATTCAATGTGTTTGGAGCACCCTTATAGTGTCTCTATATGGCAAGATAATATGCCACTTACAATCCTAATACAACACTCTAATTGAAGGTATTTGGAGCACTCTAGTAGGGTCTCTATATGACAAGATAATAGGGCACTTACAACCTTAATACAACACTCCAATTGAAGGTATTTTGAGCACTCTAGTCATGTATAATGCCATGTAATTTGAGGTACGTTCTAATTGAAAGAAAACAATTATTTAAATATATATATATATATATATATATATATATATATAATTGATTATGTTGCCCTGTAATTATCATGTAAATATTTATATATTTATATTCTAATTTCTTCTTATAAATAGATTTAATTGAACAATATCAACTAACTCAAAAAGAATTACCTCCTGGAAAGTTGTACTCGATCCGGTTAATATCCGTATATTACATAACATAACATATATGTATAAGTTAGATAAACTGAACGAATTAACATATGGTTCGGAAGAAAAATAAATTATATTAATAAAGAATTACTCAAATTTAGATGATAACTCCTAAATATAACCACAATTAGCATAACCGCCTCAATTGGCGCCTAGAAATTTGTAAATTAAAACTATTCAAATAAAAGAAAAAAAAAACAACGCTTCTAGTATTAAACCACTGAGGACACATCTGTTCGATACTCGCTCTATCTCTTCGGTTTTATTCACAGAAATTAGAAAGGAACCTCATATTTAATTCCCTCTTTCATTCGTAACACCTACAGGAGACTCAAACCGCTTCCTCTCCTTTTTAATTTTCTGCTGCTTCACTATTTGTTTTGTCTTAAACAGCCACACCTCTCAGTAGTTTAATTGAAAATAAATGAAACCTTTGTCAAAAATCAAAGAGGAACCCTTCAAGCATATGCCGCAATATATATCTCTCTCTTGTCCCTTTTCTTCACAACCACCGAAGAAGTCCCCAAAACCTCCTCTCTTGTTTTCAAAACTGTGCATCAAGGTACGTATATCAAATTTATGTTATTTCGCTTAATCGATTAGTTTATAATATGGGCTATATGATTATTATTATTATTATTATTTGATTCATCAACTGAATTGATAATTAAGTAGATCTATGATAATTAGAAATAAATTTGTTCATTAATCGTGTGATTTGTATGTAGAAATTAATTTTTATTTTAATAAATCATACAGGGTTTTATTTTCATTTCATCAAAATTAATATCTGATCTATGAGTTTACTAATACTAAATTTGTTTAATCGTTTGAATGAAATTTCAATAGTTCAACAAATGTTTGATAATAAATTTGTTACAAGTTGTTATTTCAATAAAACAGTAGATAAATTTTCAATATATATATCCCTTAAAGCTTCATATATAATTTTAGGCTCCACATAAAGAATATCAAATATATGTACTAAGATTGTACGTAGTTCAACTGTTTTATATTTCTAGATGATTAAAACTACGTGGTCAATAATAAATAGATTAAAACCTGGAAAATATAAGCTATTAAAGGGTATTCTCTTGAAATTATTTTCTTTCTTATACCGTAAATAAGTTTTCAATTTTAGTTACAATCAAATATTATTTATTTAGGAATTAAAAATCTTAAGAGTTGAAATTTATGACATAGTATTACAGGTTTTAGGAAACGAGAATAAATAATTTTAAATATTATTAATTAAAGGTATGTTTGCGTATTAGGGTCGACTTTAAAAGACGTAAGCCACGTATCGGAAGATTTAGAAGTTACTCAAATATCAGGTACGGGTTTCCTGGACATTGTCAAATTGTTACTTATCGATTTGTTTACATTTATTTATTTATGGAATTATGCATGTTGAATCGAACGATCCTTTTTGTTTTGTTTAGAATACTAGGATAAGATTATTTGATTGATCAACGGATTTTTAAGATGTGTAGTGTAGAGTATGATATTTGTGTGATTAAATGAAACAAACGTGGAAAGTAACGAATAAGTTAAAGGAAAGGGGGCCAATATGCGTTGAACGCATGTTGGAATGTATACATTGGGTCTAGTGTCCGACTGGACCCCTCGTTAACGTGACGTTAGTTGGACTTTCCGTCACGGGTCAATATCTTGCGGTGGTTCGAGTCCCCGTTGAGTGAGACAGTTGAACTAGTGGTGGTTCGAGTCCCCCTAGTGAGACGCCAATAGCTGGGGTGGTTCGAGTCCCCCTGGTGAGGCAAAGAAGATCTAGCGGTGGTTCGAGTCCCCGTCTAGTGGCATGGCCAAGATCTAGTGGGGTTTGAGTCCCCCTGGTGAGGCAGTTAAAAACTTGAAAGATAACTTAAGAAGGGTGTGTGTGTGTGTGTGTGTGTGTGTGTGTGTGTGTGTACCCCCGCGTGTGTGTGTTTTAAATATTCATTAGTAAGATCGCATGTAAGGATATAATTTTAATATCCTATTTGTGTTAATAAGTAAATTTGACAAATTCCGGGACTGGAACTAAATTCCGTACTGAGAGACTGTTCGATCTCTCACCCGTTCCGCTTTTATGTGGGTTCCAGAAAATCATGAGGCTGACATGGAGCACGAATAGGAGGGATACGGATCAGGAAGGCAACAAACAGAGGGCTCAATTATCTTTTTATTTTCTTTTTAGTTAAACGTTAATTTTCTCTTTGAAAGTGGATACATTGACTGACATGGCAATTATCGGTTTGTTTGCCATGTTTGTCTTGATCTCATGTTGAATGTGTGTTATGTACTCAAATTAATTGTAGTGTTGGAAGACTTATTTGACTTTTAAATGTTGTATGAGTATTTATTATTGATAATGTATGTGATGTGCACACGCCTTACGTGTAAATACGTGGCGGGTTGTCTCGGGGTGTGACAACTAAGTTGGTATCAGAGCCAGCACATACAAAATCAATAATTAACCACTAAGAGAGAGCATACTAAGGTCTGGTCTTTAGAAAATTAATCCATAGTTTGCTACGCTACATCATTAAAAAAAAAAAATCGCTTAAGTTATTACCGATAGTCAAACTGAAGGTGCACCAGAAGAAATATGCGAAAGTAGCAAAGATACTAGACAAAATGTCTGATGTAGCTGGGATATCAGTCCATACTCACAACTCCACAAGTTGTAGACGCTCATAGCTGTCGCCTGATGTTGCGACAGGAGATGGATTCAAGATCTTCAAAACAGGGAAGGTTCACACATTTCGAACTAAAAACCAAGTAATTAGAGAGGAACGCTATTGCCCTAACCTCTACATCAACACACATAACGGCTTATGGTCAGTGGATCCCATCGTAACTACGACTTAATCTTACGACTAGGTTGGCTGAAGGGAAATAATGTTCTCATCGACGTCATGCACCATCGACTCAGGTGTAGGCATGCAATATATCTTAGTTAAAGTAATATAAAATGAATTTCAATTTACGTTCATTTATTGCATGAAACAATGTATCTTGGTTAATTAATCAAAAGAACAAAAAGTTTAAAGAGGCGCGGTCTACGAGCGCTGGGATCATATGCGGCGCGACCAGTGCATACTTAAGTGTTGAAACGCATAATTTTGAAAATTCGTCTATGTGCAATCTGAAAATTCAACAGTTGAGCATCCTTCCAAAAAGAAAAAAAGAAAAAAAAAACATTAAATCATGACCCTTGTTTAGTAAGGAGGAGAGATTATATCTTCATCAGGTTCGAGCTAGTATAATATGACTCGAGATTGGTTAAGTTATCATTGATTGAATTAATATTTCCCTATTAATTCAAATTAATTTCGTTGAGATGTATAAGTTATTATCAACTATTATTTTTCAACTTAGTTTCGTTGATTAAATCATCTTATTATCAATTATTATTTTCTAACTTAGTTTCTTTGATTAAATCATCTAGTTTTGAAAACTAATTCACCACCTAGTGGAATATTTGTATAAATTGTCAATTTCTTAGAGGTGATTAAATATCGACTATGTTAATTATATATAATTGCATATCATTTTACTCTGGTTAAATCATAATTTATTATTGGTCTCATAAATTTCTTGTCAACATCTCTTATAATTTATTTATTATTTTATTAATATTATTTTTAAAATAATAATTTGATAATTTAATCAGAGTTGCGCAGCGAAAGCGTAATAAAAGTATTTATAATTTTATGTTTAAATTTTGAGGACAATATTCCTTTTTGAAAGGGGGGAGGATGTTACATTTAGTTACTATTAGTAAAAGTATTTATAATTTTAATATTTGAATTTTGAGGACAAAATTCTTTTTGAAGGGAGGGTGAATGTAACACTTCATTGATTATTGATTAGTTATATTTTTAATATGAAATTGAATGTAACACTTCATCGGTTAGTTATATTTTTCATATATGAAAATATATTTATAATTCTATATTTGAATTTCGAGGACTAAATTCTTGCTTTTGAGAGAAAGAATGTAACAATTTGTCACAATTAATTAGCAAAAAAAAAATAACTACAATTAATTAATATTTGAATTTGCGGACAAATTTTTTTTAAGAAGAAATGATGTAACACCGTAAATTAAGAAATAAAATTAAGTATGACTCAATTTAAATTTTAGTTTACTAATAAATGTAACACCAAGTAGTGGAAGTACTATCAATGTACAATGAAAAATAATTTAGATATCTTTCTTCTTTCCTTATTTACATAGCTTAATTTAATAAGAATATAAAATAAGCATCTTGAATAGAATGAATATATTATGATTAATATTCATACAAATTAAATATAGTCAACAGTGAGAAATCTATAGATGTTACATTTAGTTATAATTAGTAAAACTAATTACAGTCCAATGTTTGAATTTACAATTTAAAAAAAAAAGTAATTACAAATTACTGTTTGAATTTTGAGGACAAAATTCTTTTTAAAGAGGGGAAGAATATAATGCCATGTAATTTGAGGTACGTTCTAATTGAAAGAAAACAATTATTTAAATATATATATATATATATATATATATATATATATATATATATATAATTGATTATGTTGCCCTGTAATTATCATGTAAATATTTATATATTTATATTCTAATTTCTTCTTATAAATAGATTTAATTGAACAATATCAACTAACTCAAAAAGAATTACCTCCTGGAAAGTTGTACTCGATCCGGTTAATATCCGTATATTACATAACATAACATATATGTATAAGTTAGATAAACTGAACGAATTAACATATGGTTCGAAAGAAAAATAAATTATATTAATAAAGAATTACTCAAATTTAGATGATAACTCCTAAATATAACCACAATTAGCATAACCGCCTCAATTGGCGCCTAGAAATTTGTAAATTAAAACTATTCAAATAAAAGAAAAAAAAACAACGCTTCTAGTATTAAACCACTGAGGACACATCTGTTCGATACTCGCTCTATCTCTTCGGTTTTATTCACAGAAATTAGAAAGGAACCTCATATTTAATTCCCACTTTCATTCGTAACACCTACAGGAGACTCAAACCGCTTCCTCTCCTTTTTAATTTTCTGCCGCTTCACTATTTGTTTTGTCTTAAACAGCCACACCTCTCAGTAGTTTAATTGAAAATAAATGAAACCTTTGTCAAAAATCAAAGAGGAACCCTTCAAGCATATGCCGCAATATATATCTCTCTCTTGTCCCTTTTCTTCACAACCACCGAAGAAGTCCCCAAAACCTCCTCTCTTGTTTTCAAAACTGTGCATCAAGGTACGTATATCAAATTTATGTTATTTCGCTTAATCGATTAGTTTATAATATGGGCTATATGATTATTATTATTATTATTATTGGATTCATCAACTGAATTGATAATTAAGTAGATCTATGATAATTAGAAATAAATTTGTTCATTAATCGTGTGATTTGTATGTAGAAATTAAATTTTATTTTAATAAATCATACAGGGTTTTATTTTCATTTCATCAAAATTAATATCTGATCTATGAGTTTACTAATACTAAATTTGTTTAATCGTTTGAATGAAATTTCAATAGTTCAACAAATGTTTGATAATAAATTTGTTACAAGTTATTATTTCAATAAAACAGTAGATAAATTTTCAATATATATATCCCTTAAAGCTTCATATATAATTTTAGGCTCCACATAAAGAATATCAAATATATGTACTAAGATTGTACGTAGTTCAACTGTTTTATATTTCTAGATGATTAAAACTACGTGGTCAATAATAAATAGATTAAAACCTGGAAAATATAAGCTATTAAAGGGTATTCTCTTGAAATTATTTTCTTTCTTATACCGTAAATAAGTTTTCAATTTTAGTTACAATCAAATATTATTTATTTAGGAATTAAAAATCCTAAGAGTTGAAATTTATGACATAGTATTACAGGTTTTAGGAAACGAGAATAAATAATTTTAAATATTATTAATTAAAGGTATGTTTGCGTATTAGGGTCAACTTTAAAAGACGTAAGCCACGTATCGGAAGATTTAGAAGTTACTCAAATATCAGGTACGGGTTTCCTGGACATTGTCAAATTGTTACTTATCGATTTGTTTGCATTTATTTATTTATGGAATTATGCATGTTGAATCGAACGATCCTTTTTGTTTTGTTTAGAATACTAGGATAAGATTATTTGATTGATCAACGGATTTTTAAGATGTGTAGTGTAGAGTATGATATTTGTGTGATTAAACGAAACAAACGTGGAAAGTAACGAATAAGTTAAAGGAAAGGGGCCAATATGCGTTGAACGCATGTTGGAATGTATACATTGGGTCTAGTGTCCGACTGGACCCCTCGTTAACGTGACGTTAGTTGGACTTTTCGTCACGGGTCAATATCTTGCGGTGGTTCGAGTCCCCGTTGAGTGAGACAGTTGAACTAGTGGTGGTTCGAGTCCCCCTAGTGAGACGCCAATAGCTGGGGTGGTTCGAGTCCCCCTGGTGAGGCAAAGAAGATCTAGCGGTGGTTCGAGTCCCCATCTAGTGGCATGGCCAAGATCTAGTGGGGTTTGAGTCCCCCTGGTGAGGCAGTTAAAAACTTGAAAGATAACTTAAGAAGGGTGTGTGTGTGTGTGTGTGTGTACCCCCGCGTGTGTGTGTTTTAAATATTCATTAGTAAGATCGCATGTAAGGATATAATTTTAATATCCTATTTGTGTTAATAAGTAAATTTGACAAATTCCGGGACTGGAACTAAATCCCGTACTGAGAGACTGTTCGATCTCTCACCCGTTCCGCTTTTATGTGGGTTCCAGGAAATCATGAGGCTGACATGGAGCACGAATAGGAGGGATACGGATCAGGAAGGCAACAAACAGAGGGCTCAATTATCTTTTTATTTTCTTTTTAGTTAAACGTTAATTTTCTCTTTGAAAGTGGATACATTGACTGACATGGCAATTATCGGTTTGTTTGCCATGTTTGTCTTGATCTCATGTTGAATGTGTGTTATGTACTCAAATTAATTGTAGTGTTGGAAGACTTATTTGACTTTTAAATGTTGTATGAGTATTTATTATTGATAATGTATGTGATGTGCACACGCCTTACGTGTAAATACGTGGCGGGTTGTCTCGGAGTGTGACATCATGTTTCTAAATAGCAAGATAATAAGGCGTTTACAACCCTAATACAACACTCCAATTGAATGTGTATGGAACACTCTAGTAGTGTCTCTATATATAAGAGATAATAGGGCATTTACAACCCAAATACAACACTTCAATTGATGGTGAATGGAGCACCCTATTAGTATCTCTATATTGCAAGATAATAGGGCATTTACAACCCTAATACAACACTTCAATTGAAGGTGTTAGGTGCACTCGAGTAGTGACTCTATATAGCATGATAATAGAGCATTTACAACCCTAATACAGCGCTCTCGTTAAATGTATTTGTAGCACTCTAGTGGTGTCTCCAAATGGCATGATAATAGGGCATTTACAACCCTCTAATTGAAGGTGTTTGGGGCACATTAGTAGTGTCTCTATATAACAAGATAACAGGGTATTTACGACACTCCAATTGAAGGTGTTTGCAGCACTCTGGTAGGGTCTCTATATGACAAGATAATAGGGCACTTACAACCCTAATACAACACTCCAATTGAAGGTATTTGGAGCACTCTAGTCGTGTCTCTATATGGCAAGATAACAAGGCATTTACAACCCTAATACAACACTCCAATTGATTGTGTATGGAACACCCTAGTAGTGTCTCTATATGTAAGAGATATTAGGGCGTTTACAACCCAAATACGACACTCTAATTGATAGTGTATGGAGCACCCTATTAGTGCCTCTATATGGCAAGATAATAAGTCGTTTATAACCCTAATATAACACTTCAATTGAAGGTGTTAGGTGCACTCGAGTAGTGACTCTATATAGCAAGATAATAGGGCATTTAAAACACTAATACAATACTCTTATTAAATGTGTTCGTAGCACTATAGTAGTGTCTCCATATGGCAAGATAATAGGGCATTTACTACCCTAATATAACACTCCAACTAAATTTATTTGGAGCACTCACGTAGTGTCTATATAGCAATATAATAGGCCACTTACTACCCTAATAAAACACTCTAATTGAAGGTATTTGGAGCACTCTAGCGCTGTCTCTATATAGCAAGGTAATAGGGCATTTATAACCCTAATACAACACTCCAATTAATGGTGTTTGGAGCACTCACGTAGTGTCTCTATATGGCATGATAACAAGACACTTACAACCCTAATAAATAACTCCAATTGAAGTTATTTGGAGCACTCTAGCCATGTCTTCATAGTGCAAAATAATAGGGTATTTAGAACCCTAATACAACACTTGAATTGAAGGTGTTATATGCACTCGAGTAGTGACTCTATATAGCAAGATAATAGGGTATTTACAACCCAAATACAACACTCTGATTGTGAGTGTTTGGAGCACTCTTGTAGTGTCTCTATATGACAAGATAATAGGGCACTTACAACCCTAACACAACCCTCCAATTGATTGTGTTTGGAGCACTCTAGTAGTGTTATATGACAAGATAATAGGGCACTTAGAACCCTAATACAACACTCCAATTGAAAGTATTTGGAGCACCCTAGTCATGTCTCTATATGGCAAGATAATACGTCATTTACAACCCTAATATAACACATCAATTGAATGTCTTTGGAGCACTTTAGTAGTGTCTCTATATAGCAAGATAATAGGGCACTTACAACTGTAACACAACACTCCAATTGATGCCATTTGGAGCACTCTAGTCATGTCTCTCTATATGGCAAGATAATAAAGCGTTTACAACCCTAATACAACACACCAATTGAATGTATTTGGGGGGCACCCCTGTTGTGTCTCTATATGACAAGATAATATGCCACTTACTACCCTAATAAAACACTCCAATTGAAGGTATTTGTAGCACTCTAGCGCTGTCTCTATATAGCAAGATAATAGGGCATTTACAACCCTAATACAACACTCCAATTGATGGTGTTTGGAGCACTCTAGTAGTGTCTCCATATAGCAAGATAATAGGGCACTTACAACTGTAACACAACACTCCAATTGATGCCATTTGGAGCACTCTAGTCATGTCTCTCTATATGGCAAGCTAATAAAGCGTTTACAACCCTAATACAACAC
Source organism: Carex rostrata (assembly GCF_964058835.1). Taxonomy (NCBI): domain Eukaryota; kingdom Viridiplantae; phylum Streptophyta; class Magnoliopsida; order Poales; family Cyperaceae; genus Carex; species Carex rostrata. The sequence continues at coordinate 8,606,412 of NC_135925.1, forward strand.
ACCAATTGAATGTGTTTGGGGCACCCCTGTTGTGTCTCTATATGACAAGATAATATGCCACTTACTACCCTAATAAAACACTCCAATTGAAGGTATTTGTAGCACTCTAGCGCTGTCTCTATATAGCAAGATAATAGGGCATTTACAACCCTAATACAACGCTCCAATTAAAGGTGTTAGATGCACTCAAGTAGTGACTCTATATAGCATGATAATATGGCATTTACAACCCTAATACCGCACTCTCGTTTCATGTATTTGTAGCACTATAATAGAGTCACCAAATGGGATGACAATAGGGCATTTAAAACCCTAATAAAACACTACAACTAAAGGTGTTTGGACAACCCTAGTTGTGTCTCTAGATGGCAACATAACAGGGAATTTACAACACTCCAATTGAAGGTGTTTGGAGTACTCTATTTGTTTGTCCAGATGGCAAGATAATAGGACATTTACAACCATAATACAACACTTCAATTAATGGTGTTTGGACCACTCAAGTAGTGTCTCTATATAGCATGATAATAGGGCACTTACAACCCTAACACAACACTCCAATTGATTTTGTTTGGAGCACTCTAGTAGAGTCTCTATATGGCAAGATAATATGGCACTTAGAACCCTAATACAACACTCCAATTGAAGGTATTTGGAGCACCCAAGTCATGTCTCTATATGGAAAGATAATAAGTCATTTACAACCCAAATAAAACACACCAATTGAATGTCTTTCGAGCACTCTAGTAGTGTCTCTATATGGCAAGATAATGGGCCACTTACAACCCTAATACAACACTCCAATATATGGAGTTTGGAGCACTCTAGTAGTGTCTCTATATGGCAAGATAATAGGCCACTTACAATCCTAATACAACACTGCAATTGAAAGTGTGTGGAGCACTCTAGTAGGGTCTCTATATGACAAGATAATAGAGCAATTACAACACTAATACAACACTCCAATTGAAGGTATTTGGAGCACTCTAGTCATGTTTCTATATGGCAAGATAATAAGGCGTTTACAACCCTAATACAACACTCCAATTGAATCTGTATGTAACACTCTAGTAGTGTCTCTATATGTAAGAGATAATGGGCCACTAACAACTAATACAACACTCCAATAGATTGTGTTTGGAGCACTCTAGTAGTGTCTCTATATAGCATGATGATAGGGCATATACAACTCTAATACATCACTTCAATTGAAAGTGTTAGGTGCACTTGAGTAGTGTCTCCGAATGACAAGAGAATAGGGCATTCACAACCCAAATACAACACTCCGATTATAAGTGTTTGGAGCACTCTAGTGTGTCTCTATATGGCAAGATAATAGGGCAGTTACAACCCTAAGACAACACTCCAATTCAAGGCATTCTGAGCACTCTAGTCATGTCTCTATATGGCAAGATAATAAGGCCTTTACAACCCTAATACAACACACCAATTGAATGTGTCTGGAGCACCCTTGTAGTGACTCTATATGGCAAGATAATAGGCCACTTACAACCCTAATACAACACTCCAATTGAAGGTATTTGGAGCACTGTCATGTCTCTATATAGCAAGATAATTGGGCATTTACAACCCAAATACAACAATCCAATTAAAGGTGTTAGATGCACTCGAGTAGTGACTCTATATAGCATGATAATAGGGCATTTACAACCCCAATACAGCACTCTCGTTAAATGTATTTCTAGCACTCAAGTAGTGTCTCCAAATGGCACGATAATAGGGCATTTACAACCCTAACCCAACACTCCAATTGAAGCCATTTGGACTACTCTAGTCATGTCTCTATATCACAAGATAATAAAGCGTTTACAACCCTGATACAACACGCCAATTGAATGTGTTTGGGGCACCCCTGTAGTGTCTCTATATGGCAAGATGATAGGCCACCTACTACCCTAATAAAACACTCGAATTGAGGGTACTTGGAGCACCCTAGCGATGTCTCTATATAGGAAGATAATAGGGCATTTACAACCCTAATACAACACTCCAATTAAAGGTGTTAGATGCACTCGAGTAGTGACTCTATATAGCATGATAATAGGGCATTTACAACCCTAATACCGCACTCTCGTTAAATGTATTTGTAGCACTATAGTAGAGTCACCATATGGCATGATAATAGGGCATTTACATCCCTAATACAACACTACAGCTAAAGGTGTTTGGACAACCCTAGTTGTGTCTCTAGATAGCAATATATAACAGGGAATTTACAACACTCCAATTGAAGGTGTTTGGAGTACTCTATTGGTGTCTCCAGATGACAAGATAATAGGGCATTTACAACCCTAATACAACACTCCAATTAATGGTGTTTGGAGCACACAAGTAGTGTCTCTACATAGCAGGATAATAGGTCATTTGCAACCCTAATACAACACTCCAATTAAAGGTGTTTGGAGCACTCTAGTAGTTTCTCTATATGGCAAGATAATAGGGCACTTACAACTCTAACACAACACTCCAATTGATTTTGTTTGGAGCACTCTAGTAGTGTCTCTTTATGGCAAGATAATAGCAAACTTAGAACCCTAATACAACACTCCAATTGAAGGTATTTGGAGCACCCAAGTCATGTCTCTATATGGTAAGATAATAGGTCATTTACAACCCTAATACAACACTCCAATTAAAGGTGTTAGATGCACTCGAGTAGTGACTCTATATAGCATGATAATACAACCCTAATACCGCACTGTCGTTAAATGTATTTGTAGCACTATAGTAGAGTCACCATATGGTATGATAATAGGGCATTTACAACCCTAATACAACACTACAACTAAAGGTGTTTGGACAACCCTAGTTGTGTCTCTATATGACAAGATAATAGGGCACTTACAACCCTAATACAACACTCCAATTGAAGGTATTTGGTGCACGCTTGTCATGTTCCTATATGGCAAGATAATAAGGCGTTTGCAACCCTAATACAACACTCCAATTGAATGTGTGTGAAACACTATAGTAGTGTCTCTATATGTAAGAGATAATAGGGCGTTTACAATCCTAATACAACACTCCAACTAAAGGTGTTTGGAGTAGTATGTTAGTGTCTCCATATAGCAAGATAAAAGGGCCTTTACAACCCTAATACTACACTTTAATTGATGATGTTAGGAGCACTCGAGTAGTGACTCTATATACCAAGATAATACAGCATTTAAATCCCTAATACAATACTCTTATTAAATGTGTTCATACCACTCTAGTAGTGTCTTCATATGGCATGATAATAGGGCATTTACAACCCTAATACAACACTCCAATTGATGGTGTTTGGAGCACTCTAGTAATGTCTCCATATAGCAAGATAATAGGGCACTTACAACTGTAACACAACACTCCAATTAATGCCATTTGGAGCACTCTAGTCATGTCTCTCTATATGGCAAGATAATAAAGCGTTTACAACCCTAATACAACACACCAATTGACTGTGTTTGGAGCACCCTTGTAGTGTCTCTATATGGCAAGATAATTGGCCACTTACAACCCTAATACTAATCTCGAATTGAAGGTATTTGGAGCACTTTAGTGATGTCTCTATATAGCAAGATAATAGGAAATTTAAAACCCTAATACAACACTCTAATTAGAGGTGTTAGATTCACTCGAGTAGTGACTTTGTATAGCATGATAATAGGACATTTACAACCCTAATACAACACTCTCGTTAAATGTATTTGTAGCACTCTAGTAGAGACTCCAGATGGCAATATAATATGGCATTTTCAACCCTAATACAACACTCCAACTAAAGGTGTTTGGAGTACTATGTTAGTGTCTCTAGATGGCAAGATAATAGGGCATTTACCACCCTAATACAACACTCCAATTAATGGTGTTTGGAGCATTCAAGTAGTGTCTCTACATAGCAAGATAATAGGGCATTTGCAACCCTAATACAACACTCCAATTGAAGGTGTTAGGACCACTCTAGCAGTGTCACTATATGGCAAGATAATATGACACTTACAATCCTAATACAACACTACAATGGAAGGTATTTTGAGCATTCTAGTCGTGGCTCCATATAGTAAGATAAAAGGGCCTTTACAACATTAATACAACACTTTAATTGAAGGTGTTAGGAGCACTCGACTAGTGACTCTATATAGCAAGATAATACGGCATTTACAACCCTAATACAACACTCTCATTAAATGTATTTGTAGCATTCTAGTAGTGTCTCCATATGGCATGATAATAGGGCATTTACAACCATAATACAACACTCCAATTGATGGTGTCTGGAGCACTCTAGTAGTGTCTCTATATGGCAAGATAATAGGGCACTTAGAACCTTAATACAACACTCCAATTGAAGGTATTTGGAGCACTCTAGTCCTGTCTCTATATGACAAGATAATAAGGCATTTACAACCCTAATACGACACACCAATTGAATGTGTTTGGTGCACCCTTGTAGTGTCTCTATATGGCAAGATAATAGGCCACTTATAACCCCAACACAGTACTCCAATTGAAGGTCATTGGAGCACTCTAGTCATGTCTCTATATTGCAAAATAATAGGGCATTTACAACCCTAATACAACACTTCAATTGAAGGTATTTGGAGCACTCTAGTAGTGTCTCTGTATGGCAAGATAATAGGGCACTTACAAGCCTAGTACAAGATGAAAGAGAAGTAGAATGTTAAAGACAACAAGAACAAGATGAAAGACAATAAGTAGAATATGAAAGACAACCAGAAGAATTGAAAGACAATCATTAGAACATGAAAGACAACAAGTACAAGATAAAAGACAATCAGTACAAGATGAAAAACAATTAGAAGATGATGAAAGGCATTTAATAGAACATGAATGACAACCAAAATAAGATGAAAGATAAGTAGATTAAGATGAAATAACAGTAGAAAGTGAATACAACCAGTAGAATATGAAACACAACTAGTACAAGGTGAAAGGCAACAAGTACAAGACAAAACACAACCATTAGAAGATTAAATACAATCAGTAGTAGATGAAAGATAACAAGTAGTAGATAAAAGAAAACCAGTAAAATATGAAAAGTAACTAGTGCAAGATGAAAGAAAATAATAACAAGATAAAAAACAATAAGAAGAATATTAAAGACAACCTGTAAAAAATGAAAGATATCTAGTATAAGATGGAAGAAAATGATAAGAATATGAAAACAATTAGAAGGAGATGAAAGATAGTATATGAAAGACAACTAGAAGAACTTGAAAGACAATCAGTAGAAAATGAAAGACAACCATAAGAAGATGAAATACAATTAGAAGAAGATGGAATACAACCAGTAGTAGATGAAATACAACCAGTAGATAAAAGACAACCAGTATAACATAAAAGACATCCAGTACAAGATTAAATACAACAAGTAGAAGATGAAAGATAACAAGAACAAGATGAAAGACCACTAAAAAAATGTTGAATATAATCAGTGGAATATGAAAGACAATCAGTTCGAGATGAAAGACAATCAGTATAACATAGAAGACAACAAGTACAAAATGATAAACAACTAGTATAATATGAAAAACAGCTAGAAGAAGATCAAATACATCCAGATTAACGTCAACCAGTAGTAAATGAAAGACAACCAGTACAAGTTGAAAGACAACCAGTACAAGTTGAAAGACAACGATAAGAATATGTAAAACAACTTGAAGAAGATAAAAGGCAATAAGTAGAACATGAAGACAACCAGGACAAGATGAAAGACAACAAGTAAAAAAATAAAATACAACCAGTAGTAGATGTAAGACAACTAGTAGAATATGAAAGACAACTAGTACAAAATGAAAGACAATGAGAAGAAGATGAAAAACAACTTGAAGAAAATGAAAGACAATTAGTTAAACATGAAAGACAACCAGAACAAGATTAAAAGACAACTAGAAAAAGATGCAACATAACTAAAAGAAGAAGAAATATTACCAATAGTAGATGAAAGAAAACTAGTAGAATAAAACACAACTGGTACATGATAAAAGGTAATTAGTAGAACATCAAAGACAACTAGTACAAGATGAAACACAAACACAAGAAGATTAAAGACAACGTGTAGAACATGAAAGGTAACCAGTATAAGATGGAAGACAAGAAGAAGAAGATAAAAGACAACAAGAAGAACTTAAAAGACAACAAGTACAAGATAAAAGATAACCATAAGAAGATGAAAGATAACCACAAGAAGATAAAATACAACTAGTAGAAGATGAAATACAACTAGAATAAGGTGAAATACAAATTAGTAGCAGATGAAAAACAACTGGTAAAACATGAAACACAAATAGTACAAGATGAACGATAGCCTGTAGAACATGAAAGACAACTAATACAAGATGAAACACCACCAGTACAAAATAAAATACAACAATAAGAAGATAAAATACAACAAAAAAAATATGATAAACAACCAATAGAACATGAAAGATAACTACTACAAGATAAAAGACAACGAGAAAAAGATAAAAAATAATTAGAAAAAGATTAAAGATAACCAATATAGGATGGAAGACAATGAGAAGAAGATGAAAAATAACTAGAAGGACATGAAATTTACTGGTAAGGGATCAGGTATGGGTGACCAAAAATAATGGAAAGTTTGAATACTGGTATGCCAATTGACAAGCAAGATGAAGAATTAACTACTGGTACAAGAACCGGTACTAATAATGGAGATGCCGAATACAAACTGGAGAATGAATTTACATGAAGATGATGCGCAGCAAGGAATGATACTTGTAGTTTCAGAACAGAAGACGCAGCAATAGTTATAAAAATAGAAGGCAAAAGTTCAAGAGCAGTGGATCTCTTCACTGACAAGATGAGATTTAGAATTTTTACATTTTAAACCTTGTGTTTTTCTGTTTTCTATTTTGCTTTCCCTGTTGTGTTTTTCTATTTTTTTTTTTTCTTCATATTCAACTAGGTTGAATAATATTAAGTTTTTGTAATTGGTTTCATGTTGAAACCATCTTATGATTAATAAAACAAATAAGGACCAGATCCTTATTTTTTTCTCAAAAAAAATGATTTGACATTAAATTATACTTCACAGGTGTCTAGTAATTGCAATGTACACATAATGTTATATATTGCATAAGGTTAATATTCATTAACTTTTTAACAAAATTTCTATACTACCGGACATCTATATTTAAAAATTTTCATGAGTTAAAAATAGAACTTACAAATTGATATTCTCATTTTTATATTAAAAAAAATTATTCCCACAAAATTTCTATATATGTTGCCCTCTAAAATGTTCTCTTGACAGCCATCGTTAAGTTTCTCAAAGAAAAATACTTTTGACTGAACTGAGATATATGCAATATGACAATCAATTTTTAAATTGGAGCTATTGTCAAACACTGGCAAATTGTTTGCATCTCGTAATGTGCTTCTTGAGTAAAAGTACAAAAAAAAAAGATAATTTCTTGTTAATTAGAATCATCAATATTACTGTTAGTTCATGACAATGTACGTAGTTTTTTAGTAAATAAGAAAATAACAATGACACTTGGTTGTTGTCTTGTTGATGAATAACTAGAGGTGTTCATCGGTTTAGTTCTGTTCAGTTTAAATTGAATTAAAATAGAAATTTTATTTTATTTTCAAAAATCAAACCAAATCGAAATTGAATAAGAACTAAATAAAACTGAGCTGAGTAAATTTCAGTTTGTTCTGTTGAACCAAAATTGTATATTAATCATAAAATAAACATTTATTTGTAATTTTCTTTAAAGATGGATCTAAAAAAATTGTTTGCTTGGTTTTACCAGTTTTTAAAACCAAACAAAGCAAGATACATGATGTCGTAATTTTTTTTAACTGTTTGGTTTCGATGGGGATGGATTAATTTTTTTTTGTCAGTTCGATCTAACTAATTTAAAATTTTAAACCAAACTAAACTAAAGTATTAAAACTAATTTAAAAAATGAACTGAACCGATCCATTTAATCGGAAAAAATAAATAGTTTGAACTGATCACTCGGTTCGGTTTAAACCGATTAAACCGAACTCAATGAACACCCCTATGAATAACCTCTAAGGGCAAACCGTCATTTTTTATGTCAGGAACAAAACTAGAAAATTTATATAGAGGAATCAACTAAAAAAATAAATATAATAATATATAATGTAATGGGTGGAATTTAAACTCAAGTAATCTCACAACAATAATGAGCAACTTTAATTACTAGACTATAAGTAAATATCTGATATATTATAGAGGTCGATGAATTATATAGATTCTTAGGGAAGAAGAAAATTTGATTATTTTAATATATATAATTAAAAATAGAATAATAAAGGTGAAACACTCTTTGAAGTACACTAATTAAGATACGCCTCTATTTTACGTTGTTATTCACTTTAGTCTTACAATGCATCCCCAAAAATATTATTACGGGTATGCATTTTCTTTGCTTTGACTTCTTTTCTTTTCTTTTTTCAAGCACTGACCAGAGGTTGAAAATACCTTTTTCAGGTACACTACTTCAGATTTTCATTGGTTGCTTACCAGCTGCAGGTATGCATATTGCTTTTGGCTCCAGGTAGGTATAGTCAGGATTTCATAAGCTGTAGTGTCCGTCCTTTTTTGCTTCTGTGCCGGATGCCCGGACTCTATAAATTATGACGCCTTACGTATCTTTTGAAATTTTTGAATAGTGATCCGCTTTTTATTAACTTTAATAAAAAAAAAAAGAATTGGCAATATTGATGATTGTAATGTACAAAATACTTCAGCCTCTTGATGTTGTAACAAAGCTTATTTGTAATTATTACAAGCTTGACATGCAACAAAATAAATATGCTAATTACAAGCAAGAATCTAAGCAATTCAATTAAAATATATTCTAATAGCATGCATACTGAAGATTTCGTTAGTTAGCTACACAACAGGATCAACAAAGATATATAAAGAATGTATATACATATATATCCACATCTCAAATTGTGAGTTCTCCAAGTAATTAATTAGTAATCAACAAATTTATTCTTAACAGATGCAGCAACTGCTTTAGCCCATAAAACCAGTTCTTTCTTCATCTCCTCTTCGTCATTGTCATCTGATCTTGATTTTGCAATAAGAGAAGCTAGAACACACTTTTCCCGCATTTCTCGTTTGTTCTTCTGTTCATCTATTTCAATACTACCTGCCCAGAGATATGGTGGATCGAGCCTATCGACTTCATCTATATTTCGAAAAAACTTTGTGTAATCAGCACCGGCCATAGCCAAGGCGTCTATTGAGGCACTCATCTTCTGTTCCTTGGCTCTCTTCTTCTTCTTCTTCTTCTTCTTCTTCTTCTTAATTCTTTTTGGCTCTCTTCAGTCTTCTCTTTACATACAATTATTAGACGCAATTATTTTTGTGTGCGGTTCTGAGGTTTTTTACGTGGGTATATATAGCACTATGGTCTAGAGGGCTGCGCATAAGCCATGACATATTTGGCTTTTTACTATAGTATACTGTTCATAGGGATGTACCGTACATGTTGATTCAAGTCAAAAATTCAAACTAGAGGTCACGGGTTCACTATATTCTTCAACTTAGAAATGTCTAAATTTTGAAGCAAAAAAAAAAAAAAAAAATGTCTAAATTGGGAAATAAATTAGTTCCGGGTTGCATACATTGTTTGCATTGACTATTGAGATTCATGTGACACTTGGGAAATAAATTAGTTCCTCGTTGCATGCATTAATTGTTTGTATTGACTATTGAGATTCATGTGACACTGCAGAAAGTTTACAACTTTTGTACATTCTCTGCTTACACAAGCAGGCAGGAATTAATTAATCCGCTAATAAAAATAGATTTTTTGCATTTTGACCTTTGACCTAGCTGACATGCAATGCGACGTGTAATTTCTTCGCATGTAATTTCTAAATTGGAGATATTGTCAATCAAGTAATTAGTTCCTCGTTAATTGCATACATTATTTGTTTTGAGATTCACGTGACACTGCAGAAAGTTCACCGCTTTTGTACATTATCTGCTTAAACAAGCTGGCAGGAACTAATCCGCTAATACAAATAGATTTTTTGCGTTTTGACCTTTGACCGACCTGACATCCATGCAATGCGACATGTAATTTCTAAATTGGAGATATGGTCAATTAAGTATTAATTATGGCAAATTGTTTGCTAGTGATGTGCTTCTCGAGTAAAAGTTCAAAAAAAAAAAAAAGGAATGATTATTGTTAGAATCATTAATCCTGCCAGTTCCTAACAGGATTTTCTGATCCTATTGGTTAATAAAAATATTTATCAAATTAAGTGATCTCTTGTACACTTGTACTGGGGAGCTAAAATTAGCAAGCTTTGGTTTTTTAGAAAAAATTATAAGTCTAGCTTCTACCGTAAGATGGCATGATGAAAAGGTTGAGTGTTAGGCTTTGAAACCTTTTGACAATAAAAGGGGTATAATTGTTCGTTTAATGAAATGAGGGCGTGAGGCGTGATTTGACCCTGATTTTTATATACTTTGTTGAAATTTAATTTCAACATTTTGCAATTAAAAAGATTTGACTAATAGGCGAACTTTTGATAAACTTCGTTATTCGTACATTGTTATGTAAAAATAGTTGAGTTTATATATCTGACCAATTTCTTAATTTCTAGTAATGTCTGGACTCTGGAAACGAGTTTGATTAACACCATGTTTGGATGGAGAGTAGAGGAAGGGATGGGAGGTAAAGAAGAGAAGGGAATGGAATGGAATAGAAATAAAGATTAACATATTTAACTTCTTCGTGTTTGGATGATTAATGAGATAATAAATTTAACTTTCCTTTCTTGTTTGGTTAATGAGAAATTCAGTAACTGTTGTAGGTTTGAGAAAAAAAATCTTGCATGAGAATTATATATGTAAGATATAGAATTAGGCATTTGTGTTATTTTTTTCTAAAAATATTTGTAACAAAATTTCTTTCCATCCGTTACACCTCAATTTGGGAGGGAAACCAATTCTATTAATTAATTATAATGATACAAGGTTAAACCTTTCACCTCCTGTACCCTTCACCTCCGACATAATTTTATCAACCAAACACGATTCAACGGAAAATTTTTGTTCCTTTCCATTCCGTCCCTTCCTCTACTCTCCATCCAAACAAGGTATATTTAATTTTATATAATATAGCTTTAGTGTATATTTAATTTTATTTATATATATTTTATGTTTTGAAAATATTGTTCAAATTAAAAACTAAAATCATAAAAGTGTTTTTCAGTTTTGATAAAAATATTGAAGTGTTATTAATTTTTTAAATACTACGTATATCAAATTTGGACTGATTTGAAAATATTTAATTTGATTGCCAAATATGGAAACAATCACCATACAGTGGTAGTAGTGTATGTATATTATAAGAAAGATTAAACACTAGGGTGGTGTTTGATTGAAATCTAAAAGTAAGAGCATCTACATTTCTAGCAAATATAATGTGGCAATTTCTAATTCAGTTTCAGAAATATGAGAGAGTTTCTAGAAATTATGCAGGAATGTTTCTTAAGAAACTGTTTATAAACTCTAAGTTGGCCAAATGATTGGCTCAAATTATTTCTCATTTTTAATTTATATTTGACGTGGCTTAATTGAAACTCTAAAATTAATTGAGAGTTAGAAACTCTAGAAACCTTAATTTCTAAAAAGTAGTTAACTGTTCATTTGAGTTGCTGGGATGTAGATGTTCTAAGTTATAAATTGGTTATCTCAATTTCAATCAAGTTTATTCATATTTGGTTGATGTATAAGTTAAATTATGACTTAAAACTATTTTTGGTAGTTGAAGTAACTTAAGTTAATTATTTTTTGTCCATTTTACAAGCAAACATAGTTGGAAATAAATTTTAAAATAGAATAACCTAATTAAAAAAAAACATTATGAGTAAAAAATGACATCCTAATAAAAATAAAAATAACAGTACACTCATTTATATTTCCGAAAATAACTATAAATTGACATCAAATTGCAACCGAATTATCTCATACTAGTATGAACATACCAAAAATAAATTGCTTACACTCATTGACATAACATAACGAATTTAAGATTAACCATAACAAAAGAGAAAATATATATTTTCAAAATAATAATTCATAATGAGGAGGGTTCAAATGCCTTCATTTTTTGTGCCTCCACCATGCCTCCATTTTTTACAACTTTAATAACTCAAAATTTAAAACTTAAAAGTTCAAATAAAATCGTTAGATGTGATCTATGTTATTTTCTTTATGTGCACATAAAAAATTATCACATTCAATTTTGTTTTCATGTGGACCAATAAGTTCAACGTCTAGAAATCATCCACATTAATGTATTTTTTACAAGCTCTTGATGGCAATCAAAATAAAATTGAAATGTCATAATTTTTTATACATGCATAAATAAAATGATGTAAATCATATCCAACGGTTTTATTTTGACCTTTAAGTTTTAAATTTTGAATTATTAAAGTTTTTAAAAATAGAGACACAATAGAGATACAAAAAATGCGGCCATTTTTATTAATAACCAAAAAAAAAAGTATTTACCAAAATAACCCCAAATTTTGAGTTTTTTCAAATCTGACCAGACCGCCGGGATTACTGGCGGTCCAGTTCCATACCAGACCGCCAGGAACCTGGGCGGTCCAGTAGGGACCAGACCGCCAGTGATCCTGGCGGTCCAGTATACATTAATGCAGAGGGTCCGAACCCTTCCCCCCCTCTGTCTCTGTTTAGTCCGCACCACAGACCCGCGAGAAAAAAAAAAAAAGACGACGCGCGTTGCCCACCGCCCGGCTCCGCCCAAGTGCACCTCTCTCTCTTCTGCCTCTCTCTCCCTCTCTCTCTCTCTCTTTCTGCCTCTCTCTCCCTCTCTCTCTCTATAACCCATTTTGGCTCTTTTTGCCCCTCTCTCTCTCATAGTGGTGTCTTTGTGGTGCATTGACCGTGATTTGGTGATTTCGGGAAGGTTTGGAGGCGAAGCGAAGGATCTTGAAACCGACCGCAACCTGCTGACTCGTTGTGTGTTCAAGCTCTCTCAGGTAATTATCTAAATCAAAACTCGTTATGAATTGGTTGTTCCGAATTGCTTGTGACCTTGCCGGGTTGTTGATTTTCCCGGAAGGCGACCCAATTAGGGTTTAGGGTTAGGGTTAATTGGTTAAATTTGTAAATGAATTGTGTTAATTGGTTGGTTTTGTAAATTAATCGGTTGAATCTATAAATTAATTGGTTTAGTTCGTAAGATTGTGGTTGGTTGAATTTGTATGGAATTGGGGCCATGACTTTGTTGTTGGGCTATACTTGAATAAAATTAATTGGATATCGGCTTTGGAATTGTAAAATTATGATCGAATTTGTCGAATTGCTTCAATTTTGGGTTATTAATAAAAATTTAGGGTTAGGGTTGGGATTTACCTTTTTTTTTGGGTTATTTTGGTAAATACCCATAATTTTTATAATTTTATAATTTCATAATTTATTCTATATTAGATTAAGACCACAAGATAAACAAATTTAATTAACCGTGATTGATCAAATTTAAAAAAAATCAGTTAGTGCCTTTAATTTGTATTAATTATAAATAGTATGGCAACACACCAACAAAATCCTATTGAGCAGACAAACTAACATGCATGCTCCTCCATCCTTTTATTGTCCTTCATTATTAAGCAACTGTTTTGAATTTGTCCAAAAGAAAGCAAAAATAAAATATATGATATGAAATGCACGTTTCTTGAAACATAGCATTTATATGATATTTAAATGAAAAAAATAGAAAAGGAGTGCCGGTTTATAGCACTTTTTATGTGTTACAAAAAATGTGCAATGGGTTATGGGCCATGGTTACAAATCCGCTTATTGGGGAAGGGCATGGAGGGTGTCGGTGCTAACTTTAATTATTAAAGCAATCTTATTACAAATTGGGACGGATTTAAGGGGAAAAGGGCTTAAGTTCCTATGATTTAAAAAAAAGTTACAAATTTTATATGTAAGTTATATTCTTTTTAATAAATTGTCTAGTTTATTTTTATTATTAATGGAGTATTCGTTTGATTAAAGCAACAAACTATGCATGTTGACTCCGATAAATTTCTGATTCTCTGATTATAATGCATGTATCACTGTCAATGAGTTACTAGTTGATTTTCAACAATATACACACATGTCACGAGTGGATTTAAATTTCTGATTCTCTGATTATAATGCATGTATCACTGTCAATGATTTTCTTGTACACTAGGTCGTAAATTGTTGGATTTAAAGTCTAAAAAGTCGATTTAAACCGTTCAACATGACTTCTATATAAAAAATATGTTGGAGATTGTATGTACATATGTATGCATGCATGCATTAAGATTATTTATGACTTCTATTGTTGGTAAGTGTGTTTATTGGTTGTTCCGAATGGAGTATTTGTAAGATTGTGGTTGGTTGAATTTGTATGGACAAAGACCATAAAATGTAGTATTTACAGACTAATTTATAGTATTTACAGACTAATTTAAAGATTGCGGGTATAATAATTATTAATTAAAAATTAAACAGAAAATAATTAAATAAAAAATAAAATACATGTAGCAATCGCCTCTAAATCGCCTAAAATCGCTTAAAATCGCTTCAAAATTGCCAAAATCGCTCTCTCTTTCTTCTCTGTGGTTTAACAAATGATACTGTGTGCTGGAGAGAGAGACAGAGTGGTTATAAGCCAGCATACTGGACTGCCCAGGTTCCTGGCGGTCTGGTATGGAACTGGACCGCCAGTAATCCTGGCGGTCTGGTCAGATTTGAAAAAACTCAAAATTTGGAGTTATTTTGGTAAATACTTTTTTTTTGGAGTTATTAATAGAAATGGCCGCAAAAAATGAAGACATTTGAACCCTACTCATTCATAATATCTAAAACTAATTTATAAAAGAGGAGAGATCGAGTTACACCATTTTAAAGTTACATGTTACACTATATCTGGACCGCGCATTTGATTTTAATCAAAGGTCAGATCGAATTGCTGGATTGATATTTTTGCGCTCTCTCCACTAAATCAAATATTAATCCGAAAAACTGGAGGTGTCCAATTATTGAAACCCTCCCCAAACCCCGATCTCTCTTTCTCCCTCACGCTAGTTCCTTCCCAGCAGCCCTCCCTCCGCCAAGGTTTTTCTCTCTTTTTCTCCCTCCGCCAAGGCCTCCTCAAGCTCTGCCTTCGAGGCTTTGATACCTTCCTCCCTCTCTCCGCTCCTCACTCTCGCGCTTAGCATCTCCCATGTAAGGCAGCAGCCCCTTTCTGACTCACCTCAGCTACTGACCTCATCTCCTACTCTGTGCGTCTCGTCAGCCTCTCCTTATTTGTAAGTCGCTCTCTCTTTCTTCGCTTTCATTGTTTCTCTGTTAGATTTGCTTCTCGGTTTTTGCCTCTTGGTGAAAAGAAATCATCTGATTTGTCATTTAATATTTAGTCAAATAATAAAAGGTAAGCAGCAAGAGAAGAATTCTAATATAATTATTATTTAGTTTCTAAAAAATTGCATGATCTAGTGTTTTATTCCACAAATCGAACAATTTGGTTTAATAATAATTAAGACTTAAGGCCAACTATTAAGCATTCTTTGGGCTAGTACAACTAGTAACAATTGAAAGAAATGCAAAGTAACAAGAATGATGAGTTGATACCTAAATATACAGTGCTCCAAATATAAAGGGTATGCACCTCCTCATAACGGGTCAGCACCTCTTCATAACGGGTCAGGTTTTGGATTCGGATTTCCCATAACGGGCGTACCAATTAATAAATCCAACAATTAGGGGTGTTCAAATGGTTCAGTTTATTTGATTTTAAACCGAACCATAAAATTCGGTTTAAATGGTTCGGTTTTTCGGTTTAAATGGATTAGTTCGATTCATTTTTTTATTTAGTTCGGTTTATATTGTTCGGTTCGGTTTAGAAACTTTTGAAATCGGTTGAACCGAACCGACCGAATTGGTTTAATGAAATCGCCAAATTATCGCACGCTTTTTGGTTCGATTTATTTTGATACTTTGCGACACCCCCTTTTTCTTTTCACCCCTTTCTTTCTTCTTGGATTCTAGCGTCGCCTCAAGCTTCTATCTCCGCAAGAAGCTAGAGAAAGAATTCCACCCCTTATCTATACTCCATGCGTTGAAGAGCTAATCAATGCTCCATTTTCAGTATCTCTGCCTCCTTTCTGGTTCTAATATTTCTTCTCTCAAAAACTCGTCAGTTATTTATTGGTTAATTAATCTCAAACGAAGAAGGTATGTACTTGATCAGTTATTTATCCAATTCGAATTTCTTGCTAGATTTCTTGCTTTAGTCAAATCAAATTTGGCAGTAGTTCAATTTTTTTTTTTGGATTTCTTACTTGAGTCTGCTAAATTTCGGTTCAACCAAACAAATTGAAATTTACTTCGGTTTGTTCGGTTCGGTTATAATTCGGTTGAGAATTTTAGTTCGGTCGGTTTGGTTCTATTTTTGAAAACCGAACAAAACTTTGGTTTGTCTATTTTAGTTCGGTTTCAACCGAACCGACCGTTTGAACACCCCTACCAACAATTACCATTCCGATCTCATTGGTCTGGAAGCATTTCTTGCGAGCACAAGGGTTCTCAATCTGAAGGTAATAACCCCCTCCAAACTATTTAAAATCTGTATCAGTTGTTGCTGGATTTAATTTTTCTTCATTTATTTCTGATTTTGAAAAAAGTTCCTAGGTTGTCAAGAAGATTTTTTTTTTTTAATTTCTCACTACCGGACTTTTTCACTGGACTTGTCTACAACAACTTAACGTATCTGCTCCGAGAACACCTGCGCGAAGGAAAAGAAAAGGAAAAAGAAGCGCCTCCACTCCGCCAGCCGCTGCGTGAAGAGAAGAAGCCCCGCCTCCCTTTCTTGTTTCCTATGAATGTAACGTCATTTACATGTTCAACATATACCTGAATCGTTGATTTAATATTTTCAGAAAAAATTCATCTAAGTCGCGTACCGGAACTGGTACTGGTACCAAATTTATTTCTTTAGATATCAATACGAAATTTGATTTCATTCATCAATTCAACTATCCATAGGTCCTTCAATATAGTGTGGAGTCACTGAGTTCGAATTAGATCATCATTCTCTCATGTCAGACCAGTACCTGCCCTTTCCTAGAACTGACAAGGTGCAATGGTAATAACCAGAGAAAAAAATTGAAATTAATGCTATTTTCAGAGTTTGGCAAATTGTCAGAATCAATTAAATGATTAGAATTGATTTTTAATCTGATTCAGTTCCCAAATGACTTGAACAAGTGGGAATTGATTAGAATCTGATTACAATTAAATGACTTGAATTTCTTGTTAATTCAGTCTGATTCGGTCTACTTATTGGGTCTACTTACCATTAGAATTGCCTCTGTACTTGCTTAGACTCTTTTGATGTTCATTTATGTTAAATTTTTTGTTTACAACTATTTATATAGTTATGCTTGCCTGCCCTTGTTTGAATTCCTAGCTTCGCCACTGAGTAGATATACTTACTGAGAAGATATTGAGGCGTGAAGAACTTAGGTTTGTCCATTCTCCCATATTTGGTCCGACCTGTGACCCAATTAACCAGACAATTAGGAACACTAGAGTTACAAATTTACTGTTGGAATGCTGGTCAAGAGAATTATTTAGGAAATTAATTTCTTTTCCTAAGTACGGGGAGATAATTGTTGCTCAATAACTCTAGATTTTGGACAAGGTTGTCGTTCCACCAGGGTAATCATTCAGACCTGCTCATTTCTGATTTGTCGTTCCACCAGAGTTATCAACATTTTCCTCTTCTTTCTTGCTTCACCCGGAGTAAAAATTGCAAATGAGCATCTTTTTAAGCTGTTGTAATCAAGCAGAAAATAAATACTTTTAATATTTTCCTCGTATGAATTCACAACAGGATGGCAAGCAATGAAGATTATTCGCAATTAGACATCTCTGTACAGGTTTATACTCTACCTTAAATATTCTCTTCATAGCGTCATGCATTAATTCCTGCACATGGTAGTGACCAGACATGTACTGGCTATTGACGTAGGTTTTATCTTTGGTATAAGTTTCTTTGTTTTTCTTTTTCATTGCTTTAAATTGGAGCTCCAATGAATACCACACATTTATTGCTTCTTTGCTGCTAATTATCAATATTTCTCTTGTTTGCAATTGTGAAGAAAATTGTACCATTCAACTAAGGTTAAGCAAAAAAAATGACTCCCTGTTCTGTTTCATATCAACTCGGCAAATCAATTTGGTACTGTGTAATACAGAGGGAATGAACACTTCAACTCACTCTGAGTTAGTTTATGTTGGGCTTACTAAAAGAAAGGCTTTGTGGGTATAGTGGAAAAGAGTACTTATTTGCCATGGTGAAAGAATGTTGGCATCTATCTGCAAATCTCCTAAAATATGAGGTGTTATTAGCAGAACAAAAGAATGTTCTTCATGGCTCTTCTCTTGTGTCATGTGTGCTTGATTTGTGAAGGTTCATACTTGTGTAAAATGTGTGAAAATTTTAGGAAAAGGACAAGCTGGTGGCAGAGGTGATCCGCTATGTGCTTTTTAAGACGCATCAGAGCTCAGGTTGCCCCATAAGGAGGGAAGAATTGACCCAGATTGTAACCAAAAACTACCATCAGAGGTCTCTGCCGACGCTTGTGATCAATGAGGCCAGAGGGAAGCTCTCTTCTATTTTTGGTTTTGATATGAAGGAATTGAATCGCATGCGACCTTCCTCTAATCGGTCGGCAGCTCGGGCTTCTCAGCAAAGTGAGTTATTGTTATTTTATATAAAGTTGCATGAATTCTCCTTACAAGCTGAAAAATGTAAAAAACCTTGCAAGAATGAAAGTGGCTTCTTGTTTTCTTCAACAGATACCAACACTCACAGGGGTGTGCGAGTTTAGTTTAAATAAGTGTGGAAGACATTTTAGGGCGAGTCCTTTGGCTGAAAACTTCTATTATTGCCAGTGTTCGACTCGCTTTTTTATCCATTTAATTGTGACTAAATTAAACAAGTCCCTTAAATAACCTTCTGAAAGCTATACCTACTTCACAGTAAGACTCGTATATCTGAGTGATATCACCTCCTTTCCCAATATTGATTTTAGTGGAAAATTCATTTGAACCCTGATTGAATGCCTGCAATGATTTTAGTGGAAAATGTCAGCAGCTTTCAAAACCATGAATTTTCTTTATTATTCGAGCAACTTCACGATGGCACTTTAGGTCACCAAATTGTTGTAATGATGCTGGTATAGTAGAGATATCATGGCTACTACGAAGCACAGAAAAATGTCCTCTTACCCCTGACATCTGTATTTTTATTCAAAGATTGCCAAAAACTTGATGCAGAAGAGGTCCTTCTTTTACCAGTTTAAATATTTTTTATTGGAAACTGCAATAAATAGTTAGAAAACAATTAGCAGAAAAAAGTTCCATTTTATTAGAATGAGGGAACAAAGATGGTCACTTCAGTTATAATTTAAGAAGTTGGTAGATAAGAGTCTTATTTCTTTATTTATTTATTTGAGAAAAGTAGATGCAGCCTCAGGGTTCATTAGTAAAATAAACCAAAATAAAGAAGTCATCACAAAAAAAAATTTACTACTGCACCAGATGAGCCATATTCACCCAGTGATGTACCTAACCTCCTAAACCTAGCATAAACCCAACACTGATAACACCTGGTACCTAACCTCTTTTGTGCAGATCCAAGCAAGAAACCTTAAACCCTACATGAAAACCGTAAAAGCCAAAATACAAAAGATATAATAGCATTAAGTCCAATACAGCACAAGTACCAAAGAAACATCTAAAATTACCAAAATGCATCCACTTCCAACTAAAGACATGAATAACACTGTTGTAGCACCCCCCCTTTTCGGCAAAGATATCACTCTCACATGGTAATTATGTCAGTTAAGGTGTCAATGCAAGTGGGCCCAACTGCAGTAGTAAAGCTGAGATGTCGTCAGGAAGAATTCTAGCAAGACTCCCTTGTGAGCTCCAGCCCCCAAAAAATTTTGCCAAGAAAACTATTAAAGCACCAATTATCCTAACACTATTGCACTTGAACCCTTGGAACATTTTATTTTGCTCTCCGTTCAACATCCTAATTAAAGGAAATAAATCTTTATCATACTTAAAATTAAAGTATGACAAGTAAAAAAACTAAAAATCCAATTCCATAGCAGTTTTGCCAAGAAACAATGTAAACAAAATTATATATATGAGTGTATGAGATTCTTTTCTTTTTTAATAGAGTGGTGTGATTTTATTGTTTTTGACAAGCATAGATCATATATTCCATTTTATTGGGTGCGTAAAATTGTGATATTTTACAGGTGTGGACTTGAAATTATTCTTTGGTCAATTTTTTGGGTGCCGGCCTGAATTATCTTTGGTCAGTTTGTCTGTTTGTGTTTATAAATTTATTAGTACTAAGTATCAAACCAGAAAGCACTCCTTGTTTTGTACTTGACAAATATGTAAGAAAATATTTGATAGTTTCACTTCTTCAAGGAATATCAGTATAATGTTCTCAAACCTAAAAGAAAGTGCACATGTCCAGGTAATCTTGATGCAAAATCATACGTCATAGTTAGTCAGCTGCCTCCTGATGAATATATGAAGTACGTGGAGAATAAGGAATCTTCCTACTTGACTGGCTTTGCTTTTGTCGTTCTTGGTATAGTCCATTTGGCAGGAGGCAAATTAGCAGAAGGTATGTATTTCTTTTATCTTCTGTTGGTTTGTTTGTTTGAAGCAACATAACATGTATAATTTTAAGCAGTATACAACATTTTTCATGTCTTTGTATAAGACCCAAAAATTTAAGAAAATATTAAGCAACACTGAATTATACTATTAGATTGGTTATGGAAAAACGGCTTTTTAAAAGTGTTTACGTTTTTACTCTAATGCCACTGGCATCCTTAAACTGATCAAAAGATCAAGTGGACTATATTTATGTGGTGGTCTTTAGTTTATACTTGAATTTTGGTTGAATTAATATGAAAAGGTTATGGGCAGTTTAACTTGATATGGGTTTTAACAGCTAAGAATACACCTTAGTGCAAATACAAAAACATTGCATGCCCTTTTGGAAATAGGTAATATATTGTCTGCGTCTGCAAAAGAACCTTATTTTCCTTTTTTATTGTAAGTAGAAGGATTCAATTTTGGTTCAGCTTGACTGTACAAGCTTTAAAAATAGGGTCAGGTACACCCGTGCTGAACCTCACTGAGCAGTTTCAGTGCAGTCATATATCCCCTCGAGTTTTTATTAGCCCATAACTAGATGTTTAAGCATAAGGCAAACCTGAATTGAACAGTAATACAACTGAAAAGAAAGTTGAATGGACTTAAATGATGTGTTTTTTATGTGCTTTCAGAAAATATGTGGCATCAATTGAGAAAACTGGGCTTAAATGAAAATGAGGAAAAAAATTCCATCTTTGGTAATACTAAGCAAACTTTGGATTTGCTTGTCCAGCAAAGGTAAAATTTTCTTTTTCCTTGTTTTTTAATCTAAGTATATATATGATCTACTACTGGGATATGTTTATCAAGATATCAATCATTGTTAGATACTTGCAAAAGGAGAAAGTTGCAGGCCCGGAGGGCAATACTGTTATGTATGAGCTTGCTGAAAGAGCGTTGGATGACTCTATTAGTGCTAAATTAAAAAGTTACATTGCACAGGTATGAGACAAATAAGAAATTAACTTGTTTTCTTTTTACATTTCTTTTCACAAGTCTGAAATACCTATAACAAAACAAGTTCTTAATTTTAGTTTACAAAGACTTCACCAACTTTTTATCACATTTATAAATGTGGTTACTTTGATGACTTGTTAATTCCCTTCTCAAATCTGACCACATTTTCAGAAATTTGGATTGATAATAGAAATATAAGATGCACACCAATATCTTTTTCTCTCTCCCTGTCTCTCTGTAAAAATTATTATATTTGTGTCAGGTTGTTAACAAAGAAACTACAACAGAAGCGGATGACTAGCTGATACACTGATCCTTGGTAACAATCCATTTGTTTTATTAATCAGCAATTGTAAAGTTTCCCTGACAATGTCTTTTTATTGGATTGTATGCAACAGTTGCTTTGAATTTCTTTTTTCTTTTTCTTTTTTTGAGAGAAACTCGTAGTTGATCATTTACTCCACCCAATTTGAGAGTTAGTAACTGACATACCTACTTTTTATCCTTTCCTTTTAAAGGCTGAAGAGAGTGCTGTAGGGTGTCATGGATGGTGAAAAGAGTCCTATTCTTTTGAAGGAAAGCGGAAATACAAGTGTGGACTTTTCAGGAAGAAAATTAACCTTTTTTTAGTGGTGTTGAACCTTATTATCTAGTAAAATGTTTTGTTTGTTTCAAGGATGAGATTTGTTTTTTTGTCAGTTTGTCACCTCTGAAATCCCTTTCGATTTCTCCTTTATTTCCTTTTACACCAAGTAATGGCTGTAATTAAATCCTGATCTATTGACTAGCTAAAATTTGTAGTGGTAGTTAATTGCATAATTATCAAAATAATTATGCAAAATTTTCAAGGCCCTAGAAAGTCGTTTGTTGGGAGTTATAGGAAACGGACGTCACGTACTTTGTCTAGATGGAGTAGCAACGAATTTATCAAGCTCTCTCGAAAGAGATGCAATGAAGTTTAAGCTCTCTGGAACGATTGATTATCATGGTAAGAAATGCTTTTAATTACCTGCTTACAAAGCAACTTGGGCTCCTAACTGAAAGTCTAGCACATTACTAACTAACATTAATCTAAATAAGAACACTATTACATGACAACAGATCACAAAATCATATAAGCAGAATTCCCACCAATTGTCACATGATAACAATGGTAAATCTCCACAATTTTGCTAACGCTGTACAAAAGCTTAACCGAGTTAAATTACCTCCAAGTTAAAACTAATATAATAGAGTAAATGGTTCAGGCCCAATCACTCAATAAGACCAATGACCCTACAGTCAGTTTCTCTAAATTTCTAACAAACTAGCACTAAAATGGGGATGCTCCAGTCCCAACCTTCCTCATTAACCAAGGTGACCATGACCTGCAAACCTATCCTTGCATGATGGACAAATAGAACCGACTGTGTCTGACTGTTGCTCAGCCAATGAACCATCATGCCTAAACTCTCGGCTGCACCAGACACACACAGAGGTGAACTGACATGGGGCCGGGGGCATCATCATTTTGGTAGGAGGTGATGTCAGGCCCCAACCCAACTGCAGACCCATGCCACTGATCATTTGAGGTGGCGCATAACCAAACATCATGGTTTGATGAGGCACTGGAAAGTGCAAAGGATTGTTTGAACTGGGCATGGCAACGTACCCAGAAGGTTCAGGTGGAGCCAATCTCATCCCACTGAAGCTAGGCAGTGCACCATTATTCTGGCTTAGATATTGGTACCCAACATTATTCAACTGTTCATTGATAAGCAAAATAACATATGTTAATCAAGAAGAATATACCTTAAGATAAGCAAAATAACATGTGTTAATCAAGGAGAATATATCTTAAGAAAATAAGAAGACACTCTATCGTGGCAAAAGATTTGTCACCATGGATGAGGTTGCCTAATATATATATGCATAAATCCCGATACACAACCCCAAAAAATGAATTTAATAGACATGTAAAATATTTAAAATATTGCCATAAAGAGCTCCATAATTGCATACATTCACACATACAGATTCCACAGGGCACTGACTTAACCACGAAGCACATTTAAATTAGTATCCCACAGGCTATTGAATTCCAAATTATCTTAGGATATGTGAAGTGTGTTCGTGTGACAAATCTTTCTTATACCAATGCCTTGAGAATCCCAAAATATCATAACAAATGATCTTGAAAGTTCAAAATTGGTATTGCAATAGGCAACTTTTGGGAAATTTTGAGCCATTTTAAGCTGAATTAGAGCCTGACTTCAGACCCAACTTCCTTTCCCTAGCATTACAATAGTGTTCGCAAATAAAAATTTCATTTATATTGATCAAGGCTAAAATGACAGTTTGTCGGTTACCTTATCTTGCATCATGTTGGCTACTGGAACAGTACTTGCTGATTGAACCAATGAAGTATAACCTTCCAAGTTCTCCTGCATGGTCATCATCTCCATAAAATTATGGCCTGTGCCACCACTGACTATATCTTCACACCCTGATGGATTGTTTTGAAAACGGGTTTCAAGCCCTGTGTCCGGTTTCTCCCACTCCTCAAGCAATGAGTCCCTCGAGTTAATATCAAACCCACTCCCATTCGGCTCGTTCACGTTATCTGAGAAACAACTTGCAAAAAGATCTGAGTTGTAGTCCACTGTTGGAGTGGTGGTCAGAATAGTCTGACTAGGAGTTGTATTACTGTTGGCTAATTTATCAACCTCATATTCTATCTCATCATTGTCGATCCTGTCTGAAGTGTTATTGTTGAGATCAAGAGATTCAGATTCCTGACATGTTTGGTTAGTCTCAGCTAGAGGTGCGTTTGCATGTGCATTAGCATTTGCAAGCAATTCAGAGAAGGTAAATGGTCTTTCTGTCAACTCAACTTCCTTAGGCTCACCAACTGAATCACAGTCCATAAAGCTGGTCTCGTCAGACATTGCTCCATTGTCATTTTCAAAGAGCATTCTATGGGTAGCACTGATGATATCTTCGGGTTTGGACCCATCATCGTCTATATCATAATTATTAAGATCAAAAGTTTCAATATCAGGACAAGCTTGTTGACTGGCTTCCAACAAGCAAGTGCCTGCATTTGCAAAAGTGGAATCAAAGATGCCACTATTAGGTTCAACTTCCACATGGTTCAGTGCTTCACTAGCTTCAACCTCTCTAGTTTTAGAGTTGCCTGCTTCATGAATCATAGCTAAATTATTAGTACCATGTTCGTCCTCCATATTATTTTCAACTTCGGAGTCTTTCTCAGAAGTGACAGGAGAGCAACTTCGGGACGAATTGCTCTTGTCAAACATAAGTGGGATATTACTGTCTGTTGCATTTCCATCCTGATAAACTTCTCCAGATAATGCAACACTGGCACCCGAAATACTATCTAAAGGCCCACAAACTGCCTGTTCAACTTTAGGATCAGTCAAACCGTTGCCTTTGTTACCCTCGAAAGATTTGTGTTCTGACATTTCCACACTTCCATCTTTTTCAAGTAGCATGGTAATAGGCTTAGTGTGGTTCTCAGGGTTCTCAATTGAGGAAGAAGCTTCAATTATTGCAGCTTCTGGCTTTATGTCATTTTCGGGGTTGTCAATTGAGGGAAGAAATTGAATTTCTGAAGCTTCAGACTTGTTGTGTTTTTCAGGGTTTTCAACTGGAGGAACTTTGGTCACGAAAGTTTGAATATTATCAGGGTTTTCAATCGAGGTAGGAGCCGACACGGAAACAGATTTATCATTTTTACGTTCTTCAATCAAAGGAGGTAGAATTGCCGGAGCCTTGCCATCTTCAGGGAATTTGGTCAAGGAAGAACTTTGATTGACCATTGCCGAATCAATCTTAGGGTCTTTGATCAAGGGCTGAGCTTGAATTTCATTAATTTTGTCAGTTATGGGATTTTCAATTGGGAGAGGAGTTTGAATCGCAAAAACCTTGTCATTTTTAGAGTTTTCAGCTGAAGGATGGACTTGAATTGCAACAGTTCTCTCCTTTGTAAATTTTTCAATAGAAGGAAGAACCTCAATTCGAACAACATGATCATTATGAGGATCTTTCTCATTTTCCAAAGTTTTGACCATTGGAGGACCTTCAATGGCAATAGGAGCAGTGCCAAAATTGTTTTCATCTGTGTTAAGGCCTTGATACCTGACATGAGCCCCCATGTGACTGACATAACGGGTCCTCTCGTCAAAAGTTTTGTTACAGAACTGACACACGTACTTGCCATCCTTCATCAAAGCACCATCTTCTACAGGTTCGCAATTGCGACGCCTCTTTCGACTTTTCTGGTGAAATGAGAGCTGATGTTGGAGGTACTCTCCCTTGTCACCAAAGCTTAGGTTGCACTTGGTGCACTCTTGGGTACCATTATCAATGCCCGTCGGATGAGAAGCAACAGCCAACTGAAAAATTAATGATACTAATGTGAGAATGAACTGAGAATGAGAGGTATAATTATGATATTTCCTAAATTGCACCAGAATTTAACCTTATCAAAATAGTGAAGGATATATTAACAACCAATTTTTGTTTCAGAACAATGACAATTTATGTCAACATTTGTCAAAAGGAAAAAAAAAATGCAGATGACTTCTCTATGATTTGAGATGGTCATCAATCAAACTTATTGCAAGAATAATAAACCTTCCCTTTTTAACACGTTCAACGGTTGACCAACATGTTCTCAAATTACACTATATTTGGTAAACAAACTTACAAAATCATACAGAACAAATCTACAGTTTTTAATTTTTTCATTTTGATAATTGTTCAGTCAGTGATCAACACCGGCAAACAATTTTCTTCTCAACCTAACATATTCCATTAAGAAAACAGACCACAATTCTTCACACAGTTTCAGTTGGAACCCCATCAATTATGTTATTCACGATAAATGACAACAATTAAACAAAGGCAAAGTCAAACAAGAAATGACAAAGTTGCTGAACTTTTGTTGCCAAGTTGCAAACTCAAAGTACTGAACCAAATCAATCCCTTTCATTCTATTTCAAAACTTCCAACAGTTATAATTCATGGAAGATTGCATGTGCAAGCAACCCTATCTAAGAACCCAAGCAAAATCGTAGTATTTGATCAGCATTGCTTGATTGTAGAATCCCAAGTAAAATCCCAAGTATTTGATCAGCACTGTTTGATTGTAGTTCAATTTGTGTTTAATGGAAAAGAAACTTTCCTAAAGTTAAGCCTGTAATTTCACATTTTTCATAACATACAATAAAGTTAGGAATGTTGATTTGGTTCCATTATATTGTTTATAACCAAACTAATTGCTTTGATTAAAGGCTTTGTCTTTCCAGTTTGTTTAATTTAGTTGTTTTAATCACTGAAAAACAAATAAACTAGAAACATAGTAAAAAGTATAATTAGACAAGGATAAATGCTTATTCAGTAATGAATAACAATAAGCTCGAGGCCATTAAAATTATACAATTTAACTTCATTTAATGAAAGGGGGCTGTTCGGCGGGGAGAATTAAGGGGTAGAGGACTAAGAGCTTAAGCTCTACTAAGGAGTTCATGTTCAGCAAATGAAAGATTAAGATTGAAGAAGGATTATGAATAAAGAAAATTTATTTTATTATGTGACAAGAGTTAAAGACCAATATACCCCATATTGTTATATAGAGTCTAGCTAGTATGACATCAGTGTCATTTCAGTCTATATAACACCAATTCCAAAACTTATTGAATCGACTTCAAACGGTGAATCCAAACCGTTCAAACCGATCTACTTCATTAGTTGTGCGTTTACATGTAAAATTTATAACTTTTTGAATTTATTTTGTATCAAGTCAAGCGGTCAAATGTGCGAGCTTTTAAGTTAATTTTAATACATTCATTTTTCAACATTTTTACCACTTGATTTGATACTAAAATAACTCAAAAATATAAAAAAAATTGCATATAAACGCATCACTCATAAAGTAAATTGATTTGAACGGTTTTGATTAGTCGTTTGAAGTCTATTCAATCAATTTTGAAGTTAGTGTTATGTGACACCGACGTCATACTAGCCAGACTCTATTATATAATAGACTGATAACTTTAATTAATTCATTGTTTTTCCACTATATTTCATTCACGAATTTAAAGACAACCTAATTAAAAAAAATGAACTTATTCTAAAATGAAATCTGCGGAAAAAAGGCCAATATATCATGCACATATTGTTTCCTTCTGAAATCAGAAATCAACCAAAAGAAATAAAATTAGACGAAGTTATCATGTACTGTAAAGCACCGTACCAGATCCGGTAAAGTAACAAGTTCATCAATACTGTAAATTTAACCAAAAATCAATACTGTAAAATTACAAGTTCATCATATACTGTAAAACAACATTCAACACCGTACTAAATCTGGTATATTTTTTGACAAGGCACTGGTACATCATACCAGAAAACAAAATAGCAACCGGTGATCAGTAGAAAAATGAAGGGGGGTTGGCGCAGTCTAATACCACGCGCGTGATATGAAGTTTGGTCTTGTGCAGTCCACAGAAGTTGGTCTTGCGCTGTTTCCAAGTGGTGCTATCTGGAGTTGACGAGGTTTGGAGGTTGGTCTTGCATGGTGGTTTCCAAGTGGGCGGCGGAGGGTTGAGGGGGTGGTGTCATGGGCTGAGGGTAGTGGAGGGTTGACGGAGGGCTAGCTAGGAAATGGAGAAAAGATGGGTAATCCCAATCTCTAACAACTCCACATGGTGTGGCAAGGGCAGCACTTTCATCAGCTAACATCGATTTCGATTCGATCTTGCCGGAAGGGAGGAAGATGATTTTATTTTCGTTCCTAGGGTTCTGTGTCTCCATATGTGGGAGAAGAAATAAAAAATGATAAAGAAAGAATTCTTCCTTAAGAAGCAATATGGCCTAAGGACAAAATAGTCTAAAATATCTGAAAATACTCTTAAGGAACCTCCAAGGAGTCTGATATCTTAAGGAAGAGGGAAGGGGAGGATTAAGAATCAAGAATAAGGAGCATGGTCTTGTGCAGTCCACAGAAGTTGGTCTTGCGCTGTTTCCAAGTGGTGCTATCTGGAGTTGACGAGGTTTGGAGGTTGGTCTTGCATGGTGGTTTCCAAGTGGGCGGCGGAAGGTTGAGGGGGTGGTGTCATGGGCTGAGGGTAGTGGAGGGTTGACGGAGGGCTAGCTAGGAAATGGAGAAAAGATGGGTAATCCCAATCTCTAACAACTCCACATGGTGTGGCGAGGGCAGCACTTTCATCAGCTAACATCGATTTTGATTCGATCTTGCCGGAAGGGAGGAAGATGATTTTATTTTCGTTCCTAGGGTTCTGTGTCTCCATATGTGGGAGAAGAAATAAAAAATGATAAAGAAAGAATTCTTCCTTAAGAAGCAATATGGCCTGAGAACAAAATAGTCTAAAATATCTGAAAATACTCTTAAGGAACCTCCAAGGAGTCTGATATCTTAAGGAAGAGGGAGGGGGAGGATTAAGAATCAAGAATAAGGAGCATGGTCTTAATCTAAACTAAGGAGTCACCGTTCGGACGAATTTACGTGGATTAAGAGCTTAAGGGCCCTTATGGACCTCAGCCAAACAGGTACAAGAGCGTGAAAGAACATACATAAATTGCCCAAATTAGTCAGTTGTTACAAACTTTTGATTGCTATCAACACAGTCAAAATACCGTAATTTGAAGTTCACATAAAGAAGCTGATATAGATAGCATCTAATAATTATATTTTTTTATATGAGATCTAGATTTAAGTATTGTTTACTTCTAAAAATGGAGAATATAACAGAAGTTTTATTCATTTCCAGCCCGGTTCACCATTTTTCATACCAGAAGTTAAACTGGCTTATTTGGTTCACTCAATACTTTTATTCATTTCCAGCCCGGTTCACCATTTTTCATACCAAAAATAAAAAAATTAAAAAAAACAGTTTTATCTTAACTGTACTAAGTGAAGATACCTACATAATTTAGTTACAATTTAAAAATATCTGAAAAGCCTATGCTTGTTGCACTACTGTGAATGTTGCATTTTATATGCAAAGTTGGTATATGGAGCGTTATTCACAGTCAACCAATATTTATAAATTAAAATAGAATTAAACAGTCCAACTTACAGAAAGGGTAGAGGTCTTATCTTCTCCTAATGATACGGTATTTGCATTAGTAGAGACGGGTATCGCAGCAGTTGATATTCCAAGAAGAGATTGAATGTAGGAAGATACTTCCTTGCATGTTTCAAAATGATGTCCATTAGGGCTGGAAAATACAGAAAAAAAGAGTAAAATAAAAAGGAACAGTACAAACTATTTAAATAATAACTATTGTTGTACAGAAAACAATTATTAACTGATAGTAAGGCTTCTCAGTACTGATTTGGGAGAGGAAGAGAATCAACAAAAGGCGGTTGTGAATCTCACTGACTGTTTTTATTTCTCAAAGGTGTCAGTATTTTCTATTTCCATTTGACTTTAACCTAATTATGAGCTATAAGTATCCTAAGGTTATGAAGAAAAAACATTTCAGTTAATAAAGCCAACAATGAAATTAGAAGGTCCTCTCAACCCCCTATCTCCCCAAAAACACTCCCATTGGACAGCAACATAATTAAGAGACATATTTATAACTAGAAAATCATCACCACACTTGACATTATACACATTTCCATACATAGAAGTTACTGTTCTGCATGGGCATGCTACCAATCAAATGAAAAGACATTTTTACCTAAACAATACCAATATAACATGATTTCTACCTATTCAACTTTAGTTCGATGGTAGCATTTACCATATTAGTGAGGAGAAAATAAATAATTTGAACTTAAATAACTAAAACCTATATGAACCTGACATATCGCCGACAATTGATCCAAGGAACACCTTCCTTCCTCTTCAGCCCGAGTAACAATTTCCAACCTTTCGGAAAGTGATCTCCAAATCCAGATGCATCAACAAATCTTCTCCTTTGTCTTCGACTCATCCACTCCCCTTCTAACCCTCCCAAAAACACTAGAAGCTCAGCCTCTGACTTAAGCCCCGCTGTCCTTTTACGCAACTCCTCGTTGTAGGGATCTTCCTTTCCAGCTAACTCTGCCAAATTGACTGCCGTACCTTTTGCATTAACTATCTCTTTGTCCCTATCATTATTTTGAACCACCACCAGAGCCTTGGAGTTGTCCTCCTCCTTATCCTTAATATTTGGCGGAGCATCTAGGGTTAGGGTTTGCGGGGAAGGAGAGACTGCTACAGGAGGTGGCAGAGGGAGAACAAACGAGGGATCTTCTCGCGAAAACAGGCGCCTGAGATTGAAAATGATCTGTTGGTGCTCGCCACTGTAGGGGTCGATTTGGTGGGACGAACCGGAGGGATCGTTGGGGTTAGCGTTTGGGTTAGGCCGTTTGGAGTTAGAATGTGGGGCGAGGCGGAGGCGGGAGTAGGTCTGTTTGCGGCTCCCGGCGCTCTCATTGAAGACGGAACGGTCGATCTTGGGCGCAGCGGTGGATTCGTCGGAGGGGAGGCGAAGCGGGTCGTATAAGTTAGGGCATGAGAGAAATAGGGTTTGAAGCTCCGTTTGGGAGATGAAGCGAAGGTCTACAACCGGGATTTGCTCGGGAGCCATGGAAGAAGAGTTAGGAGAGGAGGAAACTCGAGATTGGAATGGAGGGGAAGAGACGCGCATGGCCGCATAATACAGAAGTCGGGTCAGGGACTCAGGGTGTCATTTTTTGGGATGCGATCATGCGATGTGAGTTTGTCTCCCGAGTCCTGATTAGTTAGTGGGTTTCGGGTCTGGGTTGATTGGATTGGTCGAAACAGATGGGCAAATGGGTCCCACAAAATAGGCCGAGTTACATCACATGGCTGGTTGTTGGTCACTTTCCTATAGGAAAAGTGGTTACTGGTTAGTATATCCATTGAAATATTCTTAATTAGTGTTTAAATTTAATGCGTTAACCTGGGTTATTTTCACTTATTGGTTTGATCAACTGTGCAATGTTCTTTGTTGTTTATAATCCTGGATAGCAGGGTAATATGAATTAAGAATTTTGTGTTGGATTACAACTTGTTTTTCTTTTTACTTTTTTGCTGTTTGGAGATTCAATTGTCCCATCCCATGTGAAAATCAGATGGGCTGATTAGCCTGAAAATTACGATAATGGGCCATGTTTACACTGCGTGGTCATGTTTGATGGTGGGAACCGAATCTCGGAAATTTTTGTCCCTAAAGTTACTATTGGTGGGTCCGAGATGAGCTCCAGATCAAATATTTAAATTTTAAAAGTGATTCCGGCCCCACCCTGCAGTGGCTCTAGGGGCAGGTGATCTCGTGGAATTAAGTTATTTTGAATTAAATTTCTTACTCCAAACACATATAGATTAAAATAATTACGATTAGTTGGAGTTTGATAGAGTAAGCTCATAAAGAAAGAGAAAATTGTAACGTAATGTTACTATAACTGTGAGATCTACAGATGAAGTAAATTACTTCATCTAGAAAAATGAAGTAACTTACTCCGAATTAACTCAAATATTACTCCATCTTAACCCGTGTAATTAGCTTAATTCTAAATCACCCCATACTTGTTAGGTCCCATACTTGTTAGGTTTAGGTCAAAATATTGAGCCAATTAAATTAGGGAGCACCTAGCTATCCCCTTGTAACAATTCCTCATTTATCCCCCAGTCATTAACTACTTAAATAATTACTAACTATCTAGGGGAACCACTTACTATTTGGGGACCATCTAATATTTGAAAGATTTTATAACTGGCGCGCGCAAGTATTCATCTACATCAAGTATTCATACCTAAGATATCAAGTATTAAAAAAAAAACTGGACACGTTTTTAGAGGTGGTTTTTTTTTCTCCGTTCAATGTAATCAATATTTCTAACGATCGGTGAGAAATTTTGCAAATCTAAAACCACGAATGTTTTCTACATAATTTTATCTTTCAAATGACATACTTTCGAGTTATCCATTGCACACGTATTCATCCTCATTGTGCAAGTGCAAATATTAAAACTTAGAATAATTATATTAGTCCCCCCTATTCTATCCCCGCACCATCCCCGCATATCCTAATTAGATATTAACTGTCATAACTGACTGACGGTCCCCCCCCCCTCCATTAACTAACTGACTGACCCCGCGATATACCGTATCCAACTTTCCTATTTTAAATTCAAAATTTCTGTTCTCCCCGCAATATCCTTTTTTGAAGCTCTGTCCATCTTGAGGTAATTTTTGTTATTTGTGCATTACTAGATCTATAAATTTGTCATTATCTTTTTGTTATTTTTTGATGTGCACATAGATTAATACTTGATTGATATTCAGTAAATACTTTATTCAGATGCAATTAGTAGTACATAAATTCATATTTTTTGATGTGCACATAGATTAATACTTGATAGATATTTAGTAAATACTTTATTCAGATGTAATTAGCAGTACATAAATTCATATTAATATGTCTTTAATCAGCTTTCCTTTTAATATTCTAATATCATGTACATGTACATTTTATTGAATGGGTATTAATACTTGACAGGGTTAGATATAATACAATAAAGTTATTTGTTAACACATATGTATATATCAGAAAATTACCAGTTAACACAATAAAGAATTTCTCATTCTCTCACATCTTTCAATTCAATAATAAGTGGTTGCCAATTCCAAAAATTTATATTTTTAGAACTATATATGTTTGTTCTAACTAATATTTTATGTATAACTTGAACTTTTTATGACATGTAGTATTTTTAATACGATATTTTAGAAGTATTTATGTTTGTATCTTAAAGTATTTATATTTGTATTTTAAAAAATTTATTGTGACATTTTACTGTGATTGTGTCAGTTATTGTCCCATCAGTTTTTTTGTTTTTACATCAAAAAAAGTATTAATTTATGTTTCAAAAGTATTTGTTTGTATCCTATTTTAGTATTTATTTTAAATAAAAAACGACACCTTACTGTATATATATATATATTTCTGTATATATATATTATAATGTTTATTACTTACGTCCAGTGTCATTCAATCATTTCTGTCAAATGACTTGTTGGCAATTCCAACAAACTCATTTTTCAAATTTTTTTACCTAATATGTATCACTTGTCCAATCAGTTTTCGTTTTTGTCATATCAGTTTTAATTTATGGTCTCAAAAGTATTTATTTGGATGTCATTTAGTATTTATCTTGAAGGAATAATTGCCTTTAGTATTTATTTGAGTTGTTAATTATTTTCAAGTATTATACTTTGTAGTTATTATATCCATAACAGTATTTTTGATTCTGGGCAGCCAAGTTTTGGAATATCCGGTCCATAAAGTTTCGGCCCACGTTGTATAATTTTACATTTGTAACGCCGCAATTTTCGGTTCATAATATCTGTCCATAAGTATTGCTATATTCGGTCAATAATTTGCGGGGACGATATTTGGAATTTAATGAAAAATTTGCGGGGATGGTTAAATGACGTTTCGGGCTTACGGAAATATAGTTCATTGAGTGGAGGTTAATACTTCCAAATGATGGGTAAATACCTTAAGGATTCATGATAAATATTCAGATATTTGTTAATTATTGTTAGTGGTCCCCAACAGTTAAATGCGGGGTTAATTGCGGGGTTAATTATCACCGTCCTAAAACTTAACACATCACTCATCCATCTTTTACACATTTTTAAAGATGATTTTTTTCTCCGTTAAATATAACCAATATTTCTGACGATTTGTGAGGAATTTTACAAATTTAAAATCACGAATGTTTTCTACACAATTTTATCTTTCAAATGAGATACATGATGACATACTTTCGAGTTATCCGTTGC
Organism: Carex rostrata; assembly: GCF_964058835.1. Lineage (NCBI taxonomy): Eukaryota > Viridiplantae > Streptophyta > Magnoliopsida > Poales > Cyperaceae > Carex > Carex rostrata. The sequence continues at coordinate 8,641,011 of NC_135925.1, forward strand.
ACAAGTATTCATATCTTGTCACGCAAATATTCATACATAATATGTCACACCCCAAACCAGAAATTCTGGATTAGGGTGTGATCAACCTCGCCTCGTGCTTAATTAATCATTAAGCACGCAAGGCTAATCATAAATAATAAATCAAACAGCAGCGGAAGCAAAATAATATAAATATCAAGCATCAGTCACATAACAAATAAATAAACATACACATACATAACATATAATCCGATCCATCTCGGATCCAAATAACACCATATATAGAAGGGGATACATGATCTATTGAGCCCGTATATAACACAGGAATTACGGGACTCGTAAACCTAATCAAAAGCCTAACCCTAACTAAGTCAAGTGGTGTGGCCCTCAGGGACAGCTCCTGACATCTCCTGCTGTGGACCGCCAGAACCTGTACCTAAAACCCACGAAATAACTTGTGGGTGAGCGACGAATCGCCCAGTATGTGACCCAGAATTATCCCCTCAGGGATCCTCTACGGTCAAAGCACTTTTATTTATACAATTAAAAATATGCACATGTGTGAACCTATATTAATATCTAATAGAATTGATAATACTTTTGAAATATGCCATGATGCGATTATTCTATTATGCCAACATGCGGAATAACCCAAAATAAAAATCAAGGTGTAATATCAGATATAAATCAAGTCGGAATCCAGTACTCCTTGCACTGTGTGCCCAAAATACAATAACAATAATAATAATATGGATAAAGTAAATCACCCCGTGCCGTGCCAATAGGATCATAAGATCCAGCAATATAATCCAAGGACTGTGATCAGAGTGCAATGATACACGTTGCCTAGTGACATCGCGCATTGCTCCACAAGAACAGCACACTAGCCGATGGTTATATCAAAATTCGGTGTGTCATCTCACCTAGACGATTCATAAGCCAAACATATCCAATGGGAGAAATCATACAATGCAAGTCATAGAAATATCATAACCAGTGCCACAGAACTCGAGATCGGAACTGTGCACTCACTCTGCCACGGAACTCGAGATCAGAACCGTGCAGACCAAATCCGCCATGGAACTCGAGATCGGAACCATGCGGTAGCGTAAAACAGACCTACACAGAACTCGAGATCAGAACTGTGCAGTCTCAAGTAATAAAAATGCCACCACGGAACTCGAGATCGGAACCGTGGTGGGGTAACCCGTTCTAGGCATGTAGCTCCTAATGTAGGCATGGGAAGCATCCCGAATCGTCCGTGCCACAGAACTCAAGATCGGAACTGCTCACGAAGAATAAAAATAAAATGATCGAAAAAGGGTATATATATCAAAGTGTATATATATAGTATAATCCTAATGGCCATCCGGGAATCAAGTGACGCCTCGGCTCAGTGGCTATCGGGTCGTCCCATGCCAAGTGACACAAGACGGAACAAAGTCACTCGGCCCTGCTTAGCTCTCACCAATGCATGCATATGCACGTAAAATAATAATATAGTCTTCTACGAGAAGAAGACAACTAATAACCTAATATTCTAATAAGATATATATATATATATATATAATATTATTTAATTGCTCTAATATTAAAATACAGTAAATTCAGATTTTTCAGGGTTTATACAATTCTACCTACAGTGCAGAAAGGATAAACATGCTCTAAAGTTTTAATGCAACTACTTAAAAATAAAGTGCGAATGTCAAGTCAGATGGAACGACTGGTAAGAGTACGCCCACGAAAGAAAATAATTCAGATATCCCACACCTGAGGGAGCTGGAGTCTCTGTCGCTAAAAATCAGCGTGCTCCGCGTATGCTCCGAACTGCGGGTCAATCTGATCGGCCCACAGGTCAGACTCGTACGGAGTTGACTGATCTGTGATCACGTAATTTAAACTAATTAAAATCTACGCAAATTTTATTCTAACCCTCATCCCAGTTAATGTGCAAGTTAAATTCTCGATTATTTTGATTTTATAAAAATTACTGATTCAGTCAGTCTGACTGAACTGGTTAATCAGATATTAATTATTTACTTTGATCTAAATTAATCTAATTTTAATCTACATTAAATTATAGTTTTTAATAATTTAATTTGAAGATATATTGCTTGTAAAATTTCAAATGTCGAAATATTCGCAAAATAATTATTTGTGAGTTACGGTATTTTTAAACGTGTTCTAACTACTTATTTAGTTTACTTTATTTTGAATTAGCTCTCATTTCCGTAACCGATCGAATGCGATTCTTTTCGAAAGTAAATTTAGTATTAAATTCAACTAATGCTATTATTTTAATATAATATGTAGTTTGTATAATTATTACTAAACTAATATTTGATTCTAATATATTTTAGTTATTTTATAATTTAGATACAAAATTTGTTTTATAAAAATTTAGAAGGAGATGGTTATCTAATTTACGTGTTTCCTAATTAATTCTACGTCGAGCAATTCGTTATTTTATAGCTAGTCTAATCCTACGCATAATTTGTCGTTTCGAATCCAAGTCAAATAAATATTTTTCATTCTTAATTAATTGTCCTTTATTAATTAGCCACGAGTTTAGTACAAGTTCGAAAATGTTTTAAATTAAAAACTTATTATGAAACTTCTATTCTATTTTAAATGTGTTGGGGTGTTTTAGTGTAGTTAATCAATTTTATTTTAATAATATCATTATAAGTCAAATAATATTCATATACTGCATGGTGTTATAAGGAAAATAATATTTAGTTGAGCTTATACACATGTATTCTAAAGTGATATTCCTGTACATAATCTCTCCTCCTTATTAAGGAGCTTAATATCTAGATCCTGTAAGGGTCCTGATTTACTATTTTTTTTTGTTGATTGAATCTGAGCCATCTAAACAAATAATCTGCCTTCTTTTGATTAAATACATCATTTGTCTGTGTAGAAGTCTAAATTTAGTTGAAATTGGACCCGCCACATGTATAGCCACACATCTTGCCGCAAATTTTTTTGTTCTGCACCGTTGGATCTGAATCAAAAGTCGTGCAGATTGAATCTCAGATGTACAATTTTTTTCGCTGTGACGCTTGTTGCCCATCCCCCTCTCCCAATCCCTCTCCCCGATCTCTTCTTTCCAAAGAAAAAGAATGAGAAAAAAAAATCTATTCGCCTCAGCCATCTCCGCCATCTCTCTCGATCTCTCACCTGACCCGCGCCGAGAACGAGAAAAAGAAACTTAATCACGTCAGCCATCTCCGCCATCTCTCTCGCTCCCTCACCTGACCTGCACCGAGCCATCTCTCAACTTCCTTCACTGACTGCACTGCGACTCCAGCGACTCCTCCGGCGAATCATCTCGGAGGTGCCACCACAAGCACTCGCTCAATAAGAGTTAATTTTGATCACGTTGACCATCAGCAGGTCTATTGTCTCGAATTGCTAATTTTTATGCGGTCTTAAAATTGGATTTGTTTGGGATGGTATGTCTTAAAAATTATGATATTACCGGCTATGGAATCAATTAATGGGATAATTACCTATGAAAATAACTGACAGTTATTTTCTTAATTATTTCCATTAGTTCATAAACACAACAAATGGATGAACTGTTTCTCAATTGCAAGAAACAATCCGAGCGATTGAAAACTGTGGGAAATTTAGCAGAGGCACAGAGGAGGCAAATTCACTGCCTAGATTGAATGGAGAAGCTCAGGACGGGTTCGCTTCACTTCGATCAATGCAGTTCAGGCTCGATTTGCTCGTGCAACAGCTGCCGACCATGGAGGAGGTACAGTCTGGTCAACCTTTGGTGGAAATTTGGAAGGAATAGTATCACAAGTATGGGCTTTATTTCGCTACTTGTTTTTTCTTCGTAAAGTTTCATCTGGTAAAAGCTGGTTGACGTGAATTAACTAGCCCTGGTGCCGCCCAATCCAACCTGACGTGTGTATATATATACGTTAAACATATTGAGTTTTGAATGACTGTAGGTTGCATATGGGGTTGAGAAATGCTAACTTCCAGGCCAAGGCAAATATCAAGAAAGCAGCTGAACAAGAGGTAATTAACTGTTATTTTCAAATATATGAGGCTTTTTATAGTTCAACCTTAAATTTAGTTGTACGCCTCTGTACAAAACATCCTCATGTCATTTAAATGGTTTGATGTCCTTGGAAATTCTTTTAATTTCTGATCATGTATAGAGAGAGCTTCTTTTGGGAGGTTATATTAACAACAACCTTATTATACAACCACGATAAACGGCTCTCTGGTTAACAAAAAAAAAATGGTTCTGTGGGTATGTTAATTATGATTTAGGTAGGCCATTTGTCAAACTTGGTACACTTTTAAAACTGATTTTTCATCCATCAAATAATTTTTGAAATTAACAGTCTTTCTTAATTGGCATTTGACTGGTTATCAAACAATCCCCACATAACACCAGATCCGATACACGATCATTATGAATGCAGAACACGCCTTGATATAATTAATTGTTACTGTAGCAACTTTACCCACTGAATCCTATATCAATACCACCAAATAGCAACTTTGCTTATTGTGCTGTGGTCAGAGTAAATGTCTGGTTCTGGCTAAGCAATTTATCAAATTATTACCCAATTGCCCCAAATTAGTTATTATTCCTGTTATTTGGATCTGCTACCTGTAGTTAAGACTTGATGCTCAAATTTTAATATATGTTTTCAAGAACAATTAATCTACTTTTTCATATTTTATTTCTTCATTTAACAAAAAAAAAATAATCTATTTGATTAGGTGTGGGTATTGCATAAAGCAGAAACTGTCTTGATTGCTAAGGTTAGCTCTTTCTCTAATTTTAATTATTTTTATTAACTTTAAATTGTGAGGTAACAACATCAGCATTTGCAATAGTAAAAATTTATGTTAGTATTAGTGTTTTGCTTAGTAAATTAAGTGTTGTTCATGAATTATAAGCACTGGTAGAGACTGTTACCCATCTCTTTTATGTCATGGTATGCTGTTTTGTTTTTTTTCAAGGTCATTTCTGTAATTTTCCAGCATTCTGCACAATTCTGCATTATTCTGCAACATTCCAGGGACTTTTTTGTAAATTTCCAGTATTCTATACATCTCTGGGTGAATTTTGGTAAATAACAGGGTTTGTAGTGCAAAATTTTGGGTCTGACAGTATTCAAGGACTGAACTGTTACAGAAAATAAATTTGTTTTAGAAAATAGGTCCTGGATAGGGACCTTTTTTTTATCCTGGCAAGAAGCAATCAAGTCATAGACTTAATAAGTTATTTGAGTCGAGATTGCACATCGTTCCAACTCTTTTTACTATCTTATTTATTTTTAATCTGTTGACAAATTAGTTTTGCCCTGAATTCAACAGCAGTTTTATTGTTCTTTAGTGCACTAAAGTCAAAATATACCATTATGAATGAACTTAATTTGTAAAATACCATGAATATGGGATCTTACAAGGCAATGAATAGATATAGATGAACTTGATTTCATTCTTGTGAGCCTACTGCCATGAATAAGATAAGTAATAATGACAAGGGCCATATTGCATTTTTGCATATTTAAAACTTGACAAGACCTGGGCCTTTTGTTCTCTTTGAATTTTAACTTGAATTTATGTTCTCCTTTGATTTTTTTTGTAAATAAAACACTTAACCAAAACCCTAAAAAAAGTGTTGGTCTTTAGATAGATACTAAACATGGTTCCTGACCTCAATACCTATCCCATGACATGGTACCAGTCATACATAAATAATTAAATATAGAACTAAAGAAAAAGTCAAGATGCTTTTGCTGGTACAACATACCCCTCAAAAACAACAAAAGGAAATAAATATGGTAAACCTAGCTACATGACACCAAATATGGTAAATATTTTTTTTGTTATAATGTAATATTAGTCAGAGGTTAAAAAACTGAATAAAATCTTATACATTCTACATATCTAATGTAGTCCAAACTGAAGCCGCGGCTCTCAGAAAAAATAAGAACAAAAAATAATATATTTTTTTCTTTCGTAGGTCCTGCTTCCTCTATGTGAAATCAACAAGACAAGGTAAAATAGAGATGAAGTAAAGTGAGACCAAAGGCATCCCCAAATTATTTCATTTCTCATCTTTTATTTCTACTGTTTATATAATAAATCAAACAAAATTTATCATCATTATAGTCTCTTGCATCACATAATCAAAAGAAGTAGGCCAACACAAGGGAAAAGCACCCACTTGGTGCCAGTAAAATCAGAGCCAAAGACTGTTATTACTATATTTATAATTTATGTAATAATTCTGCTTGCAACTTATTTTCCCACAGGAAGAACAACAAAGGTGTGTAGTCTACTACGAATCGCTTGCAAAATGTTTTGTAATATCTTTTTATTTTTAAGTGGAGTAAAATGTCTTTTTATTAGTCGTCGTTTTTTTATTGTTATTTATTATTTAGATTTCTGATTTTTTTTTATTTCATTTAAATATATATTTTTGTAATTCAGTGTGAATGTCAAATAAAAATATTTTTTTATATTGTATTCAATCTTATTATGTCCCTGTTGCAACGCACGGGTACGATACTAGTTTAATCTTACGTTTCTATTATCACCTACGGTTTTATATGTCTTTGGAATATATATATATATATATATAGAGTGTGGCTAATATGCATTCGGTTGCATATGGACCGAAGTGCTTACGGTCCAAATTTGATTTTTCAAAATCCAAACGGTCGATCTGAACCGTTCATCTTGTTCTCCATATTAATATGTGCTTGGAGACCAAATTTTATATTTTTCTGATTTTTTTTACTATTTATTAAGTATTTTACAAAATTGTTGATCCAACGGTAGCTTAACAAAACAGTAAAATCAGCAGCTACCATTGAATCAACAATTTTGTAAAATACTTAATAAATAGTAAAAAAATTCAAAAAAATATAAAATTTGGTCTCCAAGCACATATTAATATGGAGAACAAGATGAACGGTTCAGATCGACCGTTTGAATTTTGAAAAATCAAATTTGGACCGTAAGCACTTCGGTCCATATGCAACCGAATGCATATTAGCCACTCTCTCTCTCTATATATATATATATGGAGTAAGGCTATTGTACTTTGCAAAGTAAAAGGCTCTCTGTGCTTTGCATTTTAGACCATTGGATATGCTTCAAAACCTGTGCAGATCAATCTGATCTGATTTGAATTATTTCGCTGAAAATGACTGAAACGTCTGTCCATTAACTGGACCGTCCAGTAGATTGAACCCCCCAAACCCCGACCCCCCCTCTCTCTCACGTGTATTCCCCATGGCCCCTTTGCAATCCAGTGAGGTAAAACGTGAACCCTGAATCGGCCTCGTTCTCCCGCTGCTCTCCTTCCCAAGCCAAACCTAAATCGACCTCGTCCCGCTCCTCTTCTTTCTCGGCGCGCACCGTATCGCCGCACCAGTACTAAAACCCTAACCCCACCTCCCCCCCACTCCTCTACTAAATCGCGACCCCAGCCACCTCGCGTCCTAGCTCTACTTCTCCAGCTGTCCTCCGAAGCGTAAACGTACTCCTTTTTGTAAGAACTTTTTTTTTTCATCTTGTGTGTGAGATTATTTCTTGTTAGTGCTCTTAGCTTAGTTTGTTTTTTTCTTCTTAAGAATTTGTTGTTTTTAGTTTTACGATTGTCACAGGAGGTTGTTGTAAGATGGATCTTGTTTCATGTCAGAGGGGGTTTGTTGTCAGCAGGAGCTCCTTCTCCTCAGATGGGGCTGAATTGGAGTTGAAATTGTCACTATTACTTTCAGACTTGTATCGTTGTCATCTTTGTTGTCATTTGCTAAGGAAATTGGTTATGAACCCATACTTGCAATTGGTTTTGGACCCTCATTTCAATTTCGTCTCTTCTTTTCTACAATTACAAAATAAGATAATATTGCAAAATTAGTTGATTAAATCAATATTTTGACACTAATTTTACAATCTCGAAGCATATTATAGTCAATTGAGTGAACTAATTTTACCCTAATTTTGCAATCTCGAAGCATATTACTGTGAACTAAATTTACCCTAAACCATAATTTTTTTATACGGTGAACCAATTGAACTAATTTCTACAGTGAAGTAAACCACTTAAGCTACTAAGCTATTTATTAACTCAGGCTTCAGATAGAGAAAGCGAGCAAATAACTAACCTCTCTATTATGTTGCACGATATAAGTGTTATGGTTGTTATGGGCAACATCTGCAAAAATAAAGTAAAATCAAATCTGGCAAAGAGCAATTTCAGAAAAAGTTGTACCCCCTTTTAACACTATTAACAATACATGCTCCATTCATTTCTACTTTGATCAAATATATAGTAGATAAAGTCAAGAACTTGCCACTCACAATGTGAATTTTTAAAGTCTTTAGTATATCTACTTTTATGCCACTTTCAATTTAACTTTAAAGTTAATGGCTAGAATTTCACAAGAAGTATCTAACAAATAACTAACTTCATCAAATGATCTCATTTAAGAGGAATATACTATTGAGCAGGAAAGCTCATAACTTCTAACAAAAGTATGACCCATACTGAATTTCATGAAAACTAAAATTTGATCCATACATAGTTTCATAAATTTTAGGAAATACTTATGCTTGAGAAGGGGTTAAGTTTAATCAGGTTGCCGCTAAATAGAAGGACCAATTTGATACTTACAAGATTTAAAATATATATCCAAACCAAAGAAAACCAAATATTTGGACGGGAGATTCGTCTAGAGAAATCAAAATCGCTAGATTTAAAACATAAATAAAATTTTGCAAAAAATGGCTACCTACAAAGCTGAAGTTGTAGAGAAAGGAGAAAAGGCTACCTGTAGAGAGAGCTTCGTCTAGAGAAAGGAGAGAGGTTTCCGACCGCTGTCGCTGGAGAGTGGCGGCTGTCGCTGGAGATGGTGGCGCCGAGGGGGAGGAGTGGGAGAGGCTTTTCCCGGTGCGATTTAGGTTTGAAAGGGGCCATGGGGAATACACGTGAGAGAGAGGGGGGTCGGGGTTTGGGGGGTTCAATCTACTGGACGGTCCAGTTAATGGACAGACGTTTCAGTCATTTTCAGCGAAATAATTCAAATCAGATCAGATTGATCTGCACAGGGTTTGAAGCATATCCAATGGTCTAAAATGCAAAGCACAGAGAGCCTTTTACTTTGCAAAGTACAATAGCCTTACTCGTATATATATGTGTATATATATAGAGAGAGAGAGATGGGCTATGGTGCATTGCAATGCATGAACCCTCTTATGCATTGCACTATAAATCATGGATTTAAAGTCCAAACGACCGATCCGAACCGTTCATCTTGTTCTTCATATTAATATGTGCTTGGGGACCAAATTTTACATTTTTTGAAATTTTTTTTACTATTTATTAAGCAATTTTGAAAGTCGCTGATCTGATGGTCCAGAAAATTTTACTGTTTTTTATTGTTCACAGCAAAACAGCAATTTTCAAAAATGCTTAATAAATATTAAAAAAATTCCAAAAAAATGTAAAATTTGGTCTCCAAGCACATTTCAATATGGATTAAACATCTAACGGTTCGGATCGGTCGTTTGGACTTTAAATCCGTGATTATAGTGCAATGCATAAGGGGGTTTATGCATTGCAATGCACCATAGCCCATCTATATATATATATATATATATATATATATGTGTGTGTGTGTGTATGTATGTATGTATATTAATACATTAACGCATTATCATACTTTAAATAATAAAACTACTTCTAACTAATAGTATCCTTTCTAATTAATTAATTTGTTATTATTAATTAATAACTCATAAAATTATGTCTTGAATTAAAACTTTATAATGCAACTTTTATATAACTACGGATTGAGTGTTTTTAATTTTATAATATTTCTTTCATTATAATTCAACTTAAAACAAAAATCAAATTCAGATTTCTAAAATAAATTTCTATTTGTGTTCATTTTCGGGTCTGATCAAAGAACTCAAATCCATATCATAATTGTCATAAAAAAAATTTCAGAATTTGGCCCAGGAAGGTTTAGAGCCCAAATTAGATTAAAAATCAAAGGCCCATTTCTAATTTATTAAATTCGGCCGAACCCAATTTCCCATGGGTGTGTATTTTGCACAATTAACCCTCAAATTAATTTATTTACGATTTGGTCTCTGTCAAGTCAAGGTCTGGTACACATACAAAACCAGCACAGTACCAATGGTATCATTGGGCCAGTACCAACTGGTACCAGCATCTCCTACACAACTACAAGCCACTGGCCAGTAAAACAGAACAGACCAAGCCAAGCAACAGACCCAGCAAAACAGAACAGGGCAAACAAGCAACAAAACGGCTCAGAACAGCCGCAGGGAGTGTACCAGTATCGGTACAATCAAGAACACCCAAACCAGGGGGTACAAAGCCGTACCAGAAAACACAGGAAGAGCCGGTACAAGACCAGAATAGAGCACATACATCACAACACCAAATTCAAAGGTGTACCGGCTTGCATTGTTTCGTTGGTCGGCCGGGAAAATCAACAACCCGAGCCGGCGTCTACTACGCAAAAATCAAACGAGGCAACAAGATCAAGGTGCTTACTTACCGGTCAACTAGAATCACAGAGGGCTTTATCAAAAGCGGCCGGTACCAAGAATCCACGGTCCTCGCCCTTCAGCCGGCAAAATCGAGCAACGGAATCAAGTCAACAAGCCCCCAAAATCAACGGCAAGCACCTCAGAAAGTCACACGAGCACTCAATCACTCTCACAAGAAACCCCAAAATCTAGGGTTTCGGAACTCACAGAAATCAGAGGGAACGAGCAAGAATAGAGACAAAGGGGAAAAAATCAAGCAAGCCTCAGCACATGAGAGTGAAAACAGGAGTGCTCAAGAGAGAGAGTAAGAGATGTATAAATACCCGGAAAGGAAGGAAATCCACACCATACCAGTACCGTACTGAGCAGGTGGTGAGGCCATCTCGCCTCACCTGTTCTCTGACAACCGAGTTCTCTAACAACCGAAGGGACAAGGCGATGACCAAGGAATGAACGAAAATTGGGCGGGGATCTCCGCAGTGGGGCCGTGGTTCAGTGGAGGAAGGGAGGGGATCTAGTGTGTGGTAACGGGAGGGAAACAGAGGGGGGGTTTGGCGTGGGATTCACGCACAGAGAGAGAGAAGAGAGGAAATAGAGGGGTTATTAAATTGGGCTGCTTTAAGATCCGTGTTAGATTTAATCTGATGGTCCCAACAATTCAGCATTTAGTTAAGAACTCCTTTAGTTGTTTTCCTTGAGTTATAAATTCCTAATTTCAAATCGAAGGCTCATAAAATTTACGTAATGCCGTACAAATTATTTTCAAGTGTTTATAATTCGAATAAATCGATATTAGATAGTATATATGTGTATATATAAAAATATCAAATCAAATCCTTATAATTCTCAAATAAACGAAATTGGTAACCTTTATATAATTTATCTCGTACGAAAATTTTGTATAATTATTCTCCTAATTAGAACTCAATATAACTATTTATTTACATGAATTAATTTGATTTGATTTATTTTCTTTCTTAGTTTCATTATTATAACGAATCTTCGATTTACCAATTTACCGGATGTTTACAATTTATTTATAGTGCCATATTTTATTTTATGTTTTAACCCACTAAATTTTAATGTACATAATTTCATGATTCATTTATATTTCGAAATTTTTAGATTCATTTTAATCGGTCAGAAAATTTTCTGAACGATCGTTAAGTTAATTAAAAAAATATATATTTTATTTAAGCGAAATGATCGATTTTGCAATTTAATCATGTTTAAAATTTCTGAATATAACATAATATATTAAGTATTCATTCATACACATTGAAGTATTCATTCTAAGACATCAAGTATTCATTCACACACCTCTATTTTTTTTCAAAAAAAAATTTATATCATTTCTTAGTACACAGTGGCTTAATTCATCATTAATAAAGTTTTGTTCTTTGCAAATAACTCTCTACTTTATGAGGAAAAAGAACATAGACATGAAAGGGATTAATTGCATCCACATATACAAAAATATTTTGATACGGTCGACAGTGGTGGATTTGACTCAGCAGAGGCGTGCTCAAGTATTCATTCATACATGTTGAAGTATTCATCCCGGCAGAGGCGTGCTTGATTGAGATGGAGTGACGGATGATATCCGGCAGAACGTCCGTTGGAGCGAGAACTGCAGGCATAGATAGGAAAAATAGAGGCGGGGTGGAGGTATGAGAGGGGGGGAGCTTATCGTATTTACTATTTCGAGGTTGGAGAGGGTGGGAGGTGGGAGAGGGGGAGAGCTTATCGATGGAAAAATGGAGGCGGAGGTGGAGGCAAAGGTAGGAGAGGGAGGTACAAGCGGAGATGGGAGAGGCGGAGGCAGAGGTGGGAGAGGGAGGTACAGGCGAAGGTGGGAGAGAAAGGCGGAGGCATAGGTGGGAGAGGGAGGCAGAGGTGGAGGTGGGAAAGGGAGGTGGGAGGTGGGAGAAGAAGATGGAGGTAGAAAAGGAAGAGAGAAATAGGAAAGAAATAAAGATTGTTAAAAATGATAGTTATAGTTAAAATAGAAAGTTAGTTAGTTGAGGGGTGAATGGGGGATGGATAGGTGGAGATATTATAATTACCCATTAAATTAACTCTACTTCAAAGGGGTGCGAACAGATCAGTTACGGATAGAATAATGTTAAAATTTATCTATAATCTTATTTAATTTCGAATACGTATACAAATTCGACATTAAATAAATAACGATATAGATAGTTATTCAAATGATACATGTATATATTGGATATTAAATGGATATAAATTCGGATACGGATAAAATTCTAATATATAATTTTAATATTGTGACAAAATTAATCTTTTATTTAATAAATTATCTTTTTATTAGAAAATAAAAATTGACGTAGATCTGTTTATAAATCTAATGAAAATGAATGCATTATAATTAGCTTACAAATCTTCATTTTTTGTCTGTATCAAATGAATTTAAAAATTTATGAATTTTGTATGTAAACACATAACTTGTGAAATAGATCTGTTTCAATGATTTGAATATGTTATTTGAAGTCTATTAAATAGGTTTTCGAGACAATAGCACATAACATCTTATACTATCGATAGCACGCCAACCAAACTAAAAAAAATACATATTATAATTTGAGTACTATATTTTTTTTGTTATTTTGGTTAATCAAAAATTTGAGATTCAAATCAAATTATCTGGCACATTGCTTAATGTTAATCAAATATTTATGAGGATTCAAATCAAATTATTGGATTATAAAAGAACAAATATTTGTTCTAATGGCAAAAACAATACTCTTTGTATGAGAAGTCGTATGTTTGAAATTCAGATAGAAAAAATTCTTATAAATATTAAATAGTTAGGTAGCATGTTTGAATAGATAAAATTTTTTTTATGAATATTAAATAGTTAAGTAGCTTGACCGTCTTGAAAAAATACTGAATTATAAATATCATTGACTCTCCTACACTCCCACTCGTAAAGGTTTAAAAAATGAAAAGAAAATAAAGTGAAGAATAATCCGCACGGCGCATTAGCCAGCTCATTTCACAATTCCTTCCGATAATGCAAAATTTTAGATATTCTCATTTTTGTATTCTTCAACTTCAATACATGAATAAACTCTAAACCGATTTAGTAACTCTACTGCCCTACAGCTTGTTTCCCTAATTACACAAACTAGCGAAACCTTGCGGTTCAGCCAGAGCAGAACATTTAACTTGCCAAATAAATACCTTTGCTTTCACAGAACATTGAAAAAATAAAAAAGAATAATTTAATACAATATGTAAACTATATAACTTCCGGTGTATCTACGGTTGCTGCTTCTTGAAGAAGGGCTTCTGACAGACCAGTAGCTTCTCATCAGTACTGGTATCAAGTTCTACAACACGTGCATCCCATTTCAATTTTGTGCCTACCAATCGGCCCAACTCAATAAGAGATGCAGTGTCACGAACTATTATCCACCCCTGCATCACATCAAAAGGCGAAGCCTTAAATTGCAAAATTGAATGTCATATTTGCTAAACATTATTATAAATATTATTATCTGTAATCTTGACAATTTCGCATATACTCCTGCAGAATCTCAAGATGTAACCTACAAGGCTATAACCGTACAAAAGCAGAAATATCATACTACAAAAAAACATGGAAATATCACTATTACCAGTACAAAGCAATAACAAAATTCGTATCCAAGATCCCACTCCCTCACTGCATTATCGTGCATCTTTATGCAGAGTCAAGAAAAGAAAGGTAGATAGCATTTTTGAAAAATTAGGACAGAAAGGATGCATTCATTGTTTTGTATGTTTTAGAGGGTATAGAGGCATTTTTCTTTCTAGCAAGGGTAAATAGCCTGACTCTCTTGAGTCTGAGGCTTTGTAGGGGTATAATAAAACTTCTCTTTAATGTACCTCAGGGCGTAAGATGCGATCAACTTCTAGGAATATGTCAAGTATAGAGCACTTCCCTTTCCTGTGCTTCTCAAGAGAAAGCAAACCCTCAGCATGCACCATGTCGTATGTTCTTGGATAGGATGGAAATGCTTCACACCTACAAAATTGCATTAACTTCACTATTAGTGTTTTATTACACAAATAAAAAAAAATTCCAGTCTGATTCTTTAATTAAGAATATAATTCAAGGGAAAAAGAAATGGTATACCAATCATGCTGAAGACCAATGAAGCCACGATCAAAGATGAGGGGTAAGTAGTTGGGACTGGACGTGGGAACAACGTTCATGACCCAAACAGATTTACCTGCATCCAATAAGGCTGCATTGAACCCACCAAACCTGGAATTCATGTCAAGCACATTTCTCAGCATGTTGAATGGTGGTTGCGGGTCCTCGTCACCAGGTCTCTTTGGGTGATCTGAGAAGATGAGAGGGGAGAGGAGAGTCCAGTAATTTCTGACTACTAAATTCCAATTAGATGAATCTTCCATAAAATCCTCCAGACGCACTCCTTTAGATATAAATGGAAAGTTATTAACATTTTGACAGCATTACCTTTTCCTTAATGATGATTGAAGGTTCGGTTTGCTTATCTTGAGAAATGTTGGATCTTCGATAGTGTTAAAAATATGTATGGTTTATTGTGCAAATAAAGTAAAATTGGTACACATAACAGTAAAAAAGCTACACAGTAAAATATTAGGTGTAACTTGTAACAAACTGGCCCAATGATTATCACTACTTTATTGATTTGCAGGTGTAAGCCTTTACCATGTACATTGAGTTCAGTACAGTTAGGTCTAGATTGCAGAGGCCATGGCGTTCGGGACTCAATTGGGACCCACCGTTGACTCCTTGTACCAGCTATGCATGGATTAAGAGGTTGGTAATATGGTGCTTCGATATCATGGTTCCTGCCGCATATTTGGGGGCTCTTTTTCCTGAAGAAATATTACCAAACAGGACTAAGAGGTGAAATTACTAAAACAAAGGTTCTGGACAATAAAGTTGTAGAAGTTATATAATATATTGATCTTGCCAACTTTTTAATTTAATATTTGCTATATAATCAATTCACTCAAAATTTGAATTAATATTTGGGATAAATTAATAGTTAACTATTTCATCAACTATTTTATTACCCTAATCAATGGAGAGTAGAATGCTCAAATAAGTGCAGATGTTTATTTGCAGGTTGCAATATTTTTGGGTCATTAGAAATTAAAACCCATCCATAAAACAAAATTTAAGTTCTTTCCTTTAAAAAAAATAATGACTGTGGTGTCCTGATTTGTAATTTTGATGCAACAAACTCTCTTTCATACACATATAAACTTAAAACTCCTCAGGAAAAATCCTTTGTTTGATCTAAACTTAATTTAAATATAGAGAAAAGGGGCATATTGCTAGTATAGGCAAAGGTATGAGCACTTGTGGAATATACTTTCCTAACAGACTTGGGTCAGGTATAATTTCCAAATATCTAAAACTGGTAGGATTCCAATTGCAAATCTTCAAAACTTTTTGGTCTTATCCTAAAAATATAGCAAAAAAAAATTTCTGTTGCAAACAAAATCCATTGACGAGGCCTGTACAATTAGATCTTACTTCGAGCTGTAACACTTTTTGTTGCTCGTCTTCTTCCAAACAACGGTATCCTCTTGTTGAGACAACAACTCCCAGCAGATGCTTTCAGTAAAATCTTTTATAGCTAACCATTTTTTCTGATTCTCTTTCTCACGCAGCAATCTGTGTGTGTTCAAGGGAGATGTCCAGACAAAGTACCCTCCTGGCCTCAAAAGCCTGTCTACCTCCACCAAAAAAATTCCATCTGAAATAACATATAATATTGTAGAGGTAATTTGTTATACAGCTTGTAAATATTTCAGAATTAAGAATCATGCATGCCCCCTACTATACAATAAAAATATATTAACTAGCCATCTCTCTCTATTTTTTCTAAGATATGTGCAAACTACCTATCTTCCTTACTACTATTTCCACAAATTGCAAGACTTCAGTTTGAGTAATTGACAGAAATCAGGAGAGGTACATGATACTTCTCATGTTTTAGAGGGGCACACTAAACATATTTGCTTTGGATGAGACATACAATAATTTGATCTGTAGGGGTAAATGGTGCAATCCATATTAATGATTTTTTTTTTAACTTTTAGTAACCCAATTTACAATGTCAGCTCATTATGAGATTATTATTGTTGTTTCCTTTGTTCTCTATTGTCCTCTCTGTCTAATCTTGGAAAAAGTGCCAACAACTTGGTAGTGCACTATTACCAACAGCTCAAACTAATTAGGTTTTAATCCACTTCTTAAGCATTAATAACAGTGTGTCCCTACAAAAAAGCAGCAGCTTGTCATGCATAACTGCAAACTATACCACATGCTGCCCCCAGTGAAACACAAACAGTATCCTACATTCCTCTTTTCTCCTACATTCTTGAAACTCCAAAACACCCTTTTTAGTATAATGATAATCCTTCTCCTAATTTCAATTACCATTTTTGTCCCATTGGACCTCACATCTAGCACAGTGGATCATGTCAAATGAAAGGTATGGGTAAGGAAGCTGGGTTTTGGTGAAAGAGCTGATCATGGCAGGCATGCCTCTCTCTAGGGTTAGTTGCACTTGGCTCCCTGATCCCTCATAATCTGCGATGCACATTGTCAGCACCTGTCTCGAAAACAAATGGGCTCCAAAGCTGCCAAATCCACAACCTATGTCAAGCACAGTGCGTACCTGAGCCAAAGGAACAACATAAATCATCCAAAATTCAAAACTTTCAGGACTTTAATTTCATTTATACGAGGGATTTTAGTAATGCTCAGTGCTGTTATGGTAGCAGTATCGACTTGTAACTGATTGAAATATAAAATTTTGGTTCATTAATGATGTTGGGTTTAAAAATAGACAAGGATTCATAATCTAGCCAAAACCAATTAAAAACATTTAGTGGATATAAAAGGCTGGTACCAAACAGGTCATGTCCAGTACTGGTAAAGCACAAGTATGATATTCATGTGTCCATGCAATATGAACATTTGAGTTGTGATAATATAATAGGCTAAACTGAGCTCCAATTAGGGGCATACACAGAAAGTACATGGAACACACGAGTAGCAGAAATGCTAAAACCATAACTGTATCCAAATTTCAGTAAGAGGATATGGATTGGATATCGATATTAGCAGATTATTAATAATTTACAGATTAAATAATACAAAATTGTTAAAAAACCTTCATATAATATTTAATATTCATAATTGATAACAAGTATATACAACATGAGAAGTTGTTCAACTCCACAGAAAAAAAATAGGAGTTCAAGTAGGCAGATGGAAATTAGGATAATTTGGATATCTGCATCTTTTTAAGGGAACATAAATTATTTACATCCCTATCCATCATTTTTACATCACCTAATTATTATTTGTATCCATATCCACATATATACAAATAAATTAATTTGTTTACAGATAATTATGCAGATAAAGACATGAATTGAACAGAACATTCTGTTTACACCTGCAACTTGAGGAATATTAAACATTAAGAAGAAGGGTGGGCTAAGTCTTGCCCCAAACAAGATGGGCCTAGTTACTGCTGAAGAATTAAGAGGAATCGAAGACGACAACATAGACTCGTACATTCCACTGATTGACTAGGACGCGATATGACGTGCAAAGAGAGGAGACAATAATTCATTAGGATTGGGATCCACATTGCTTGAGTTGGCCAATCACAGCCTTTCAGTCATTTTTACCGATTTAATTAAGTTACTGTTTGTACTTTCTTTCTTGGCCTGTATATGTAGCTAATCATGTATAAATGATTATCCACAGTAATTTAAATTAAATTAGTGTTTGTAGTTTCTTTCTTCGACCGGTAAAGAGTTGATCACCTATATATGCTCTAATCATGTAAAAATGATTATGCGAAGTAATTTTTAAAACAAATCTATCCTAT
This sequence comes from Carex rostrata, assembly GCF_964058835.1. Classification (NCBI taxonomy): domain Eukaryota; kingdom Viridiplantae; phylum Streptophyta; class Magnoliopsida; order Poales; family Cyperaceae; genus Carex; species Carex rostrata. The sequence goes on from NC_135925.1 coordinate 8,659,484, forward strand.
CCATTCTCTTTCCTATCCTTTTCTCTCTTTCTTTATTCCTCTCTCAATTTCCATTCTCAGTCTCAATTTACCAAACCAAACCTGGAATTATTGCAAAATTCTCACAAACTAAAGAAAATTAGCAAGTACGCCTCATTCTTTCCCAGAAACTAATGTAAAAAATGCAAGAAATTTAGGAATTAACATATGTAGTAAGTTAAACAAACAATTTTACTAACCCCAGCCTCGTTAAAATTAGACTCATTTCTCAGCCCAATCATCTCTGCAATCTGATGTGAGTAATCCTCTACACCATCAACCATTAGTGAATCTGAGCGAAAAGAGATCTGCTCTTCTTCAACCATCATCCTACAAAACAAAACCTGTTTACACAACAACCCAATATGTGCAAGCTACACCAAAATTGCAGTATTTGAACAAAAGAAACACCCAAGATTTCTCATGTCACAACCTGGTCGAGACAATTTCAAGGTTATGTGGATAATTCAGCCGTTAGCTCGATAGTATGAAATAAGATTATTCAAATATAAGTTAGACAAATTGGCCCCTCCTATTTTCCTTAGGGAGCAATGTAATCCAATTAGCTTTAGGACTTCTGGGTCCATAAGTAAGTGGTATTAATTATTAATTTTGAAAACTAATAGCAGGACTAATCTGGATGAATGTTAGGTACAGATACCTTGTTAGTTAGGTTTATACTTTTTTTGTTTTTCCTAAATGAGCTATAAGTTTCTTAAAATGTTTTAAATGGAAACCGATAGCACTCTAACACTCTTCGTAACTAAAAACAAAGAAAAGAAAGAATGTCAAATCAGCAGCAGTTTTAGAATAATGGGCCCTTCGTTTTAATGTTTGCATAAACCTTACAAGGCTTTGAGTAGCTTGACTGATTCAACTTGAAATTACAAATGTAGTAATGCAATTTTTCTATTGGTTTGACCATTAATTTAACAATTGGCTACTCTTGCGGCAACTACTACATGCAGGTAAGGATTAAATGTATATTGAAAATACAGTTAAATGTTAATTAGGAATTGCAAACAAATTTCTATGCTATTTACTTGCCTCTTAGTTAAGCTACCAGATGAAAACTCTTGCCCGGTGATCTTCACATTCTCCTTCCAGATAAAATCCTTCCCGCTCGGCCACCTCAGCGGGATCCTATAATTGCGGGGTGGTAGAATCAAACAATTAACTGCAGAGTCTCTCGAGCATGCTCTTTCTTGTTGAAAATTTACCTCTGTATCAATCAAATCAGCACTCTCTGATATGTTATAATAACAAGGGACGTAATTTTCTGACTGAGGCGCACAAAATTCTACTTCCTTGGATTTTGAAATGCCTAGAGAAGGCTCGCCGAAATCCAACAGATCTGCAATAAGCTGCTCTTGTAGCCGACGGTAGCCATGGTAGGTGGTTACCTTCGAAGAGGTAGAGATGGAGATAGCCCAGGAGAGAGAACTGGCAAGGGCTATTATCATAATTACAGCAATGCCCAGCTTGAAAAGAAAAATGGCGAAATCTTTGCGCATTTTTCTGATCCCAGCAATGCTTGATAGCTCGTGCCCGAATCCATTGTCTTGAACTTTGCCTTTCTCGTCCACCGGGTCAAACGGGCCAAGCCCACTACTACTTAAGCTGCCACTGCTGGATCGGCCACCTCCAGAAAAGCCACGGTACAGGGGTCTTGACATTGGTTTGGAAGAGGATTGATCAAGGATCAGTCTTTAGCCACTATTAGGAAAATAGAAAAGAGATTTGAGTAATTACTGGCAGCTGAATTGTACTATTAGCTGTCTGATGAAGAAATTGGTAAAACAGATTGCTTTTGGTGGAGCTCACCAAAGCACGAATCAATGTAAAAGGTTGGAATTGGGAAGAACAAATCAACTGAAGCGAAGATGGCACAGATATGAATTCGACTGAAAAGGAGAGAAACCAACAAAAATGACCACTTCCGTCTTACAGCTTCCTTTCGCTTGATATTTCTCTCATTACCTGAAAACACTGCCGACAGAGATTAAAACAAAGAGGCGAGATCTGACTGTGTTATTCGAGTCTCTCCCGAGCACACTTCGCCTCCGGTTACAAATGGATCCGACGCGGTGCAATAATTAAAAGGAGAGTTCGCTACCCACTGGAACTCTACTAGTGTGAACTAAGAGTGTGCTGTTATTAATTACTTTTTCTTTTCTTTTTTAACGAAGAAGAGAGCGTGACAGTTATTTATATACCAGGTCATGTCTACGACTCTACGGCATAGGTAAATATATAAAAGAAAATACGATGAAATAGAGAAATTACTAATTTACTATTTTCCCGTGGGAGTAGATCTACGGAACTGGGCCAGGTACTGCCATTGACGTCCTCTGTTATCTCAGATACACTGAAACCTAAACAGAACATCTTTCGTGTGGCGGGTTACTGGGCTCCCAATTCAGACGCAACTTCAGCGATATCCGACCACCACAGCCCATTATAAGTCGGAACAGGCCCCAGATGGTTTGCATTTCATTTAATAATATGCACCGGCCTATTATGCTCGGCCTATCTAAGATATTCGCGTCGAATGCTTGCGGCATAAAATGAGTTTTTATTCAGCGGGATTGGCGAGAGAATTTATGTTTTGCTTCGATAAGATACAGATTCGATTGATCATTTCGCCATCGAATTCGCCGGAATTGGGGGAGGTAGTCATGTCGCCGTTGTTTTGTATGGCAACTTCGGTGCAGTCATTCATATAACAGACTGTACACTTGCTGTATTGGGGTCGTAGATTTCGAATTCGCATCCTCTAAGATATCTCGTATTTGCGTGACTTTTTGGAAAATTTCAACAGTTCAAATACATACACGAATCTCAAAGCTCAAGCAAAATTGTCCTTGCGCTATCCCCTAATAGGAACCGGACACGTCGGTCACGCAAAATATGAGATATCTCGGGGGATACGCACTCTTAGGACATGTTCGGCTGTTAGGCGGGAACGGAAATAGACTTGGGTTCGGATCCAATTTGAATGGGCGAAATACTGTGCACATGGAAAGAAAAAATTCACTTAGGCCCTGTTCGTCCGCATTACTATTTTCGTGGGAAAAAAAAAATTCAGTTCAACTGATTTTTATTTTTTCCACAGAAACAGTATTTTTCAGTTCAATTCCTGTGCCCATGCCCATTCCCAATTAGAGGCCGAACAGGCCCTTAGAGTGCAAATCCATAGCACCATGTTTGGTTGTGGAATAAGGAGTTTAGGCCTCGTTATTCCACCAAACGTGTCTTAATTGAGCCAGACTAAGATGACTTAAGCCAATCTTTAGACCGGCCTAAATTAAACCACCTCATATGGAGGTTTAATTTTTATTCCACCTCCTGGCCTAATTTGAATGATTATAATAATATTTTATTTTGTAGTATATTATTATTAATAATTATTATTAGTATATAATTATATAATTAATATTTTAAATAATTATTATAATAATATTATATAATTAATATCCTTTTATTGATAATTATTATTAATAAATAATTATACAATTATTATGTTATATTGCTAATATATTAAATAATTATTATATAATACTGTAATATATTATAGTTATTATTAATATATTAATATTGTGTAATTAGTATCTTATTAACGATATATAACTATATAATTAATATGTTATATTGTTAATATATTAAATAATTATTATAATAGTATTATAATGTTTTATAGTTATTATTAATATATCAATATTATGTAATTAGTATCTTATTATTAATAATAATTATTAATATATAATTATATAATTAATATCCTATATTGTTAATATATTAATATTATATAATTAGTATCTTATTATTAATAATTATTATTAATTTATAATTATATAATTAATAATTCATATTGTTAATATAGTAAATCATTATTATAATAATATTAAAATATATTATAGTTGTTATTGATATATTAATTTTATATAATTGGTATCTTATTATTAATAATTATTATTAATATATAATTATATAATTAATATTTTATATTGTTAATATATTAGATAATTATTTTAATAAGATTATATAATTAGCATCTTTTTATTAATAATTATTATTACCTTATAATTATATAATTAGCATTTTATTATTAATAATTATTATTAATTTATAATTAATATTTTATATTATTAGTATATTAAATAAATTTTATAATAATATATAATATATTACAGTTATTATTAATATATTAATATTATATAATTAGTATCTTATTATAAATAATTAACTAATTTAGGCTTTCAAAACTTTAGTCCTCCAACAACTCTAACCAAACAAAGAATAATTTAAGCTAAGATTTAACTTTAGGCCTCAACCAAACATGAATAATTTAGACCGGCCTAAGTTGGAATAATCAATTTAGGCCTCCTTAGCTTTAGGCCACAACCAAACATGGGGTAGGTGCTTTACTCTGAAAATATTATTTTCCCACAAACACAGTGGCAGTCGAATAGAACTGAAAAAAATTTCATAGGTGTTTTACTCTGAGTTAATTCATAGGTGGTTTATCGGGGGATCTTAGTGTAAGCCCCTATGATTTTAAAATTTTAGTTATATATATTGAAATTTAATTTAATTTAATTTTTTTCAGAACATTCTATAAAATCTAGCCCCCTCAATAATAAGCAAATGTTTATTTCTAGTCTAATGGTTATAGTTTTATCTTGTAGATGAGAGGTCTTGAGTTCAAATTCCACTCACCACATTATGTATTTTAATTTTCAGTCCCCTCTATCAAAATTTTCTAGTTCCGCCCCTATGTTTTACTTCGGAAATATTTTCTTCGAAGGGTCACCATTAAGGGCACGAATGGAACTTAAAATAGATACAAATATATAACAATATTTATATTGTTCTTGCTCCCACTTATCCTAAAACCTTCAACTCAAAATTTTGTAAGTTGATTTATCTTCACAAAGAAACAAACGTGTATTACCCGAATTGTTGAATTGTTCTTAACATATGACTGGAATTTTTTTACTCTTGTTCTTTCATAAAATTTTAAAAATCACAGTTTGATTAATAACTGGCTTAAAATTAATGCTTACAAATATGAATAAAAATTCACATTTTTACCCATGTCATGATCATATAGTAAAATCAATATAAATATTTATTTTTAATAAATTTATGATGGTGAGTTGTGGGTTGTTGAGGCCATACTTGCCTCACTTGATTCCACTTTGCCTTTTGTTTTAACGATGTTGTTGGTATATCTGAAGGGAATGCTCCTAATTTTGACTCCTTTTCAGCACAGGTTACACGGCCTGAAAATGACAAAATTATTGTCAGAACTAGCGTGCATTTATTATTTATTTTTTGTACTAACCCTCCAATAACAACCCGAATTTCTTTTAATTACCACCCCCATTTAATTAAAATTAAACAACCACCACCTATATCTTAAAATTTAATTTTTACCAGTCACGAACATGGGAATGCGCACTAAATTTTTCGATGCACCAATTTGGGATGCGCACCAAATTAATATTTTTTTTCTTTTGTTTTTTTTTATTTTTTTGGTACGCACTCTCAGGAAGCGCATCAATTTTTTTTTAATTTTGTTATGTTTTGCGTATAATTTGTAGTATAAAACGTTAATAAGATTGTGTGTATAATTTGTAGTCATTTGCGCACCAACTTACTTAGTATAAAACGCTACTCAGATTGTGTGTATAATTTGTTATGATAATTTTTAGTCCACATTTAGTAAAAAAAATATTTATTAAACAAGTGCGTTATATTTTCTACAATCTTACTGTTAAATTTGATGTGTACATATAATTCTAAACACCACATAACAAAATAGAATAGAATAGACAAAAAATTAGTCCAAAAATTTCAAACAATAGAACATAACTAAAATAAAATAAAAGTTGGTGCATACAAAAAAAAAACATCAATTTGGTGCGCATCACCAGCTGACGCACTGAAAAAATTGGTGCGCATCCCAAATTTAGAGTTTTGAACCGTAATTGTTTAATTTCGAATTATTACAATGGTAACTAATTTTTTTTTGGAATAACAACAGGGATTGCAGAATTAATGCCATATCTCCCTCCACAGATGATTACAAACTGGAGAAAATCCTAGTATATTTCTTCTACCTTAAAAAATGGTCTAATAGGCAGTAGCTAGCTTAGATACTAGGGTTTCAAGTATTTAAAAAATATATTACTTGAGCACAGTTACACAGCCGAACTGCCATATTTTTTGGGCCAGCGTCATTAAATGGTGCGGTTTCTTTATACCATAGTAGGTATTTTCACTGTTCCCAAAACTTCAGACCCAGTAATTTATATTTCAGGACTGGGCTAATGGGCTGGATCAATATTGAAGGGTCTCTTTTTCCCGAATAAATCAATTCCTGATCATTTTTTTAGGATTCACAACTTTAGTTTAAAGCAGAAGCGTTACCGCCTTTGTTGGTGACAACATTTGAGCAACTTCTCCCTGGTTAATGCACTACAAGTCTCAGATTAACATGCAAAAAGAAAGTGGGGCCACTGTATAGCATGTAATAGTGGGTTTAGGATCGGAGATGGAGGGAGAAATTTAATGAGTGGGGTTAAAATGTCAACTACATATAATTTTTTTTTGGAAGCGTCTAATTGTCCACCATTTGTCCACAGTTTTGACTTGTGCGAATACTGTAAAATTATTTCTACATGCTGTATAATTATACAATATATCACATAAAATATATCAGTTAATCACAAAACATCCAGCAACTATTTGAAGTGGTCCCATGATATTTAGAAAAATATAGCAACTTGCACAACAGGACAAAATAAATGTACTTTCAAACTGTACTTTCGGAAATTACAGTTATAGGAAGTTATTGGCAGTTAGAGTTAGTTATTAGCGTCCGCACTGGGTTGAATCTTGTATACTGTAAAATTGAATCTTGTATACTGTAAAATTGAATCTTGTATACAGTAAAATTTTCAATTGAATCTTGTATACTGTAAAATTGAATCTTGTATACTGTAAAATTGAATCTTCTACACAATAAAATTTACAATTGAATCTTGTATACTGTAAAATTGAATCAGCAGAACTGTAAAATTGAATCTTGTATGCAGTAGAATTTTCAATTGAATATTGTTCGGATGAATAAGAAGCCTCTCTATCATTTCTTTCTTTCAGATTTTCACAAGATGGATACTGTAAAATTACAAGATGAATACTGTAAAATTACAAGATAAATACTGTAAAATTAAAAAATCAATACTCCATATCGCCTTTCTATCATCTCTTTCCTCCAGATTTCCACAAGATGAATATTGTAAAATGACAAGATGAATATTGTAAAATGACAAGATGAATACTGTAAAATTAACGGGGCAATACTATAAAATTAACAGATCAATACTCCATATCGCCTCTCTATCATCTCTTTCTTCCAGATTTTTACAAGATGAATACTGTAAAATGATAAAATGAATACTGTAAAATTAACAAGACAATACTGTAAAATTAACAGATTAATACTCCATATCGTCTCTCTATCATCTATTTCCTCCAGATTTTCACAAGATGAATACTGTAAAATTAACGGGGCAATACAGTAAAATGAACAGATCAATACTCCATATCGCCTCTCTATCATCTCTTTCCTCCATATTTCATTTGAAATGCTAGATCTGTTACTGTATACAACGAAAACAACAAATTCAACATAAATAACTTACTAGATTTGAATTTTGCCATGCTCTTCAACAAAAATAACTTCTATTCGATTGCGCTCCACGATTGAAGGTTCCATTGCGATTATGTATAAAATGGACTATAGGAGAGGAGGCCGTTTAGATCTGCACGATTGATCTAATTAAACCTGAGCAGAGAAATTTGAATAACACTCTGTTTGAATAACACTCTTCCATGGCGATCATGTTCAAACAACGAGATCGAGTCAGTAATCTCAAAAACGAAATCGTAAATTGAACGAAAAATAAATGACAAAAGAAAAATACAAAAAAAAATCATATAGATTATGATTTCGTATACAACTAGATATTTACCATAAGCTTTTGGATTTAATAAGATGTAATACATGAAATGAGACCCGCTCTGACCTGCGACTCCTCCTAGTTTTCATTGTCCACAGATGATTGTCCCTCTGAGTTAGCAGATCTAGTCAGAGCGATGATTCATACGGACAAAAGAGAGAAGAGAGGAGGGCTTGGTGGCGGAGGATCTTGCCGTGGGGAGGTTGATCGGAGCCGGAGAAGGTAGAGTGGCCATTCGATTTTCGTTTTTTCTTTTCCAGCTTTTTTGGAGAAGAGGGTTTATGGAAGAAAAAAGATAGGTCCCGTCGTCTGTCGATGTTTAAATAGGTTGTTATAAATTGGATAGCGGGGAGACAGTTGAAGACAGTTAAATCGGGAATGGATAGTGTTGTGGACAAATAGTGGACAAAACCCAGTGAACAAAAACCTTTTCTCTTTTTTTTTAATGTCATATGTGAGTTGTCTTCGGTGGGATTTGAAAGAAAGACACACAATGTTACATGTGAGCAATTTTTTAATTAAAAAATATTTTAAAATGCTAGAAGTCTCCAAATCAATTGACCCAAAAATTATGGGAGTCATTCATATAAATTTTTCATAAAAAAATGGAGGTCAATTTGGGGTAGCTGTAGCATTTTTACTACAATTTATATAAAGAAAATTGTACTTTTGTTACGTTACGAAATTTTTACAATTAAATTCAAATGATTTAAAAGAAAGAATCGATAAATCATGTTAACAAAATAGAAGTTTAAGCCTTAATTAAGGTTCCCCTAAATAAGTAAGTTAAGTGTGAATCGAAACCGCGTCGAAATTTTGAGATTTTGAAACTTTATAGGCTGAGTGCGGATGGGATTGACCCGCAGTGCGGGTGGGTGCATCCGCACTCATGCAATTCTGTGTTGGTCTGAATTTTCTAAGGACTGAGTGCGGATGGATGGACCCGCACTGCGGGTGGAAGGCATCCGCATTTGGCTCAGACTTTTTCTGGAATTCTATCTAAAATTGACTAAGTGTTGAGTGCGGGTGAGGGATCCGCAGTGCGGATGGGTGCAGCCGCACTCATGAATTTTTGTGTTAAATTTCCTGAAATCGGCCAAGTACTGGGTGCGGATGAGGTTGACCCGCAGTGCGGGTGGAGTTCATCCGCACTACGCTCAGATTTTTCCTGAATTTCTATTGAAAATTTCCAAGTCTCGAGTGCGGGTCAAGCCACCCGCAGTGCGGATGGGTGCATCCGCATTCAGGGTAATTTAACCCTAAAACTCAAATCCGATTTCTCTCTCTCTCCCACTTCATATTTTCACCATTTTTCAAGTGATTTCGTCCAAGAGAGAAGAAAAAGAGCGCGTGAGTTTCCGTTTCTTTCAGACTTCCGGTTGTTGCGAGAAATTGAGTTTGGAACCGAGAAAGCAGCCGAGGATCTCTCCGAACCCTCCTATTTGGTATTTCTTTCTCTCCTTCTTTCTTTCGAAACCTCAAATTTTCTCGATTTCTCAAATTCTCGTTTTAAACCCGAGATTTGTGTTCGAATTGCTCGAGGACTAGTTCCTCTACACTCCTTACTAGTTTGTTTGTCAATCTTTTTCCCGATTTCTTCCGATTTGTGAAATCTGATTTCTAGGGTTTCGTGCCAAAATTGAAAGTTGGCATAATCGTGATTTGATTTGCTTAACCCAACCAATTAGACTTGTAATCGGTAGGGTTGCCTCCTGATCGTGAATTTTTAGAACATTTAACGACTGATTTGAGATTTGACCAAATTAGGGTTTAACCAAACGGTAAATCGAACTGGTACGAGAACCAAAATAGAGAACTGGTACCTAAATTGTTACCAAATGGAGAGTTTGTATGGTCCAGAGGACCTAGATGAGATTGTGTGCGGTTTTAGAGGATTTTGGTAAGAAATAATGAACCGAACGAATTGATACGAAAAGCATAGAAATTGATTAAAGAAGGTATGAGCCCTAGAAGTAACTCGAGTAAACCTCTCGATCGTGAACCAATGTTAAACCTAGTATACGTGTAATATAGGTGTAGGCTCGGTCGAGCAATACGTTGCGAGGCATTTCGAGGCGCCTGAACCATAAATTAAGCGGTACGCTCGTCGTATTCAGGTGCGGGATTCTTGGACTTGTTTGATACTTTATTTTCAGGAATTAAACTGTGTATTCGTTTGTCATGTTGAATATCATTGATTGCATTATTGAATTGTGTAAAGCATTTGCATAGCCCAATCAAATTAAACTCGAATTGATGTGACTTGAGTGATTTGCATGCTGGTATGGTTGTAGGTTGTGTCGATCTATTATGATCTGATTTGATTCAAAGTCACCACGATTTGATTTGATATATATGTGAATGGATTTACGAAGTTAAGCACTTGGATCCAATGAATTTGCCAAGTCGGGCTGTATGCTGAGTTGGATTCCCAGGATCCTAATGGCCTTAGGTGAACGGCCCTCGATATTTCCAGTACCGGTTGGGACGAGGGAGGGTGATTATGTTATGAGATGTGATTGGAAATCGTGGGTGACATGTGTAACGTCTATGGCTCTGTGGCATTCTCCTACGTGTTAATGCATTTGAACGGTCGATTGAATATGACGAATATTGGAAACGATTCTAAAAAGGATTTTCTTTATGTGATTCGAACCAGACCTTAATAAACGGTTAAGCCAAGTGATTACAGATGGGTGTCAGATAAATGGTCCAGCGGTTGGATATCTGTAGGTGTCAGTAACCCTACAGATGTGGGTTTGATAATGGTTCAGCTCGAAAGAACATCTGTAATTGCTACAAGCCCTATTGAATTGAGTTAAGCCAAAATATATGTTGTGTTTGAAATTCATCTTGGAAATTGTTGTCGAGTAGTGGCATTCTGTTATTTATGTTTTATATATCTGTTTGCATTGTTATTGTTTGGGTTTCATTTTTTTAATATGGAGTTTGATTGCAAGTCCAATAATTCAAATGTGGCAAATTCGCACTGAGAATTTATTCTCACCCCCACCCTCCCGGTTATTTTACAGGTACTGGTGCGACTGATTCCGGAGAGGCACGCGAGTAGTAGGCCATAGTAGCTTACCATCTCAGGACCCTAGATATTTTGGTGTATAGTTTTAGGGTAGGCCTCATGGTTGGTATCCGGATGAGATACTTATATTGTATTATTTACTGTCCAGACTGTGTACTCTGATCATCTATTTAGAAACTTGTTTCAATTGCTTGTTGTGTTTTGTTGAATTGGTAATTGCCTTGTAAGCATACACGGCGTTGTATGCTTACGGCGGGGGACTGTTACGACCCGTGGCCGCGGGGTGTGACAACTTTATTACTAGTTTTTGAAAAAAAAAAATAGAGATCAATTAATCCCTATTGTCTCCACATACCTCCGTGGATCTGCCCCCTGCCTAGGACATAGTAACACTATGCAGCACATACTGCTAGTGGTGAATATGTTACTTAGTAATCAGTATCGTAAGATCCATATTTGATAATGAGGAGGGTTGAAATACCTTCATTTTTTGTGCCTCCATCATACCTCTATTTTTAAAACGTTAATAACTCAAAATTTAAAACATAAAATCAAAATAAAATCGTTAGATGTGATCTATGTTATTTTCTCTATGTACTCATAAAAAAAATCACATTCCAATTTTGTCTTTATATGAATCAATAAGTGGAAAAATCAATGTCTAGAAATTATCTATATTAGTATATTTTTACATGCTTTTGATGACAACCAACCCAAAGTTGAAATGGTATAATTTTTTACACATAGATAAATAAAATAATGTAGAGCTATTCAATGGTTTTATTTTGACTTCTAAGTTTTAAATTTTGAGTTATGAAAGTTTTTAAAAAATAGAAAAGGTAATGTCCCCCGGGCTACAGTCCTCCAAAAATCCCCGTGTATAAAAGCCTTCCCTTTTTAGCTTAGTTCTGACGCGTTTTTAACTGCCACAACTGCCATAATTTCAACTGCTATAATTTCAAGTACACTATGTATGTTTACAGAATTATATGTGTATGTTTATAGGATAATATGTGTATGTTTACAGGATATTAGCCATAATTTCAACTGCTATAATTTCAAGTACACTATGTATGTTTACAGAATTATATGTGTATGTTTATAGGATAATATGTGTATGTTTACAGGATATTAGCCATAATTTCAACTGCTATAATTTCAAGTACACTATGTATGTTTACAGAATTATATGTGCATGTTTATAGGATAATATGTGTATGTTTACAGGATATTAGCCATAATTTCAACTGCTATAATTTCAAGTATACTATGTAATGTTTACAGAATTATATGTGTAAGTTTATAGGATAATATGTGTATGTTTACAGGATATTATGTGTATGTTCACAGAAGGTGGTCCCCAACAGCTGTCACGCGTTTTCAACAGCTGTCACGCGTTTTTAACAGCTTTCACGCGTTTTTATGTTTACAGGATTTGTTGAATTAGTTTACATGATTTAGTATTGATGTTTACATGATTTAGTATTGATATTTACAGGATTTAGTACTGATGTTTACAGAATTAGTTGAAAATCTCCGGAGATTTTTGGAGGACTGGAGTTGGGGGACTGTTAGCTGCTTCCTTTAAAAAATGGGGCATGATGCAGGTAAAAAAAAAAAAATAGATACATTTGAACATAATTAACAAATTGATGATGAGTTCTAATACAATTTGTAATAGTTGTTTGTGGTACTATATGAGAAGTCCTGATAACATCCAGATTATATATATAATCCTGATATTTCCTTTGACATTGTGATATGTCTGCTTGACTGGGAGAAGGACATAAAGAGAAAATGTAATAAAATAATAGAAGTAATAAATAAAGGATATTATTATATTTTTCTATTTTCTAATTTGTCACATATTTTTTGCTAATTAATTTCTATCTTTAGAGTAATAAAATATAAATTTTGAGAACCAGTCTGTCTCTCATGTGAAAGGTTGTATGTTCGAAATATATAAAAAATATTTTTTTGTAAATATTAAATAGTTGAGTGATTTGACTTTTAACCTTTACTTTAAAAAAAATATAAATTTTGAGATGTCAAAAGAAGTGAATTAATAGAGTAGCCAAACAAACAATATTAATTTACAAGATTATTTTTGTCATCCCCTTTCATATCTCTTTTATACCTTTCTATCCAAAAAGATATGTAGCAACTTTGTTTCCGTAGATATTGCTCTTTTTACAGATTTCGAATTATCTATGTATAGCTAGCTATCGTGCATAAGAGCAGTGTTATCAGAATCGGACCGGACCAGAAAAAACTGGAACCGGTGACTTGTCCGGTTTGGTTCATTTAAAGAATCGTTTGTGCATTTAAACCGGTCAAAACTGGTTTAACTGAGAAATCGCTAAACTATTCGGAAAAAAACCCAGTTCAAAACACATTCATTTAAATTTTTTATTTAGAGCTAAATTACTGTGAAAAAACAAAGGGGAGCTCCATTGAAAAGGATAAGGGAAAGAGGAGCTTCTGACAATGTGGACCCATTTATATAAAAGGTGTTTGCTGTAGCTTTTAAAATCTTTTAGTTGGACTCGATTCTCGAGGATTGAGAAACCAAGTGGCCTATTAATTTAATATTTTAAAAGATGTTAGTATGTTACACAACACAATATTAAATGTTAAAATATTATCATGAGCAGTGATTGATTTTGATATTTTGCAAAAGGGTTTTTTTTTTTAATCTATCAAGTTCCTTTTTTAGTTGAAAAAGAAATATATGTATATTCTCAACATGTTTATTTTTATCATGTATGTAACATTTTTTTTTTTGGGGGGGAAAACAAGATTTACAATTTAATTCTATCATAGTTTTTTTTTTTTTTTTAAATACTTTTACTGTATTATTAAAGTGGATCATAGAGATATGGAATTTACTTTAAATCTTTGCAAGCACCAATAAATATTGTATGGGCTTTGAATATTGTGTGAACAAGTATTATATGTTCACTGATATACTGGTCTGCATCAATCTGAATTGAAAAAGTTTTAAGAAAATTATTTTTTTGATGATTTATATAATAATATAATAAAATATAAAAAAGCTGTGTGCATCAAATTGGAATTGAAAAACAAATATATAAATATTATCAATTGAGTTATTTATGTAATGAATTTTATTCAAATTAAACCATACCATATGCACAGAATATTACTGCAATTAATATTTCATAAGATAAGAGTTTAGCTGCTCAATAAAAAAATCGAGCTATTTTAAAAAACCAGTAGTTGAATCGGTCAACTCAGTGGTCCAACCAGTAAACCATTGAACCGAAGCTTTACCGGTTTGATTCTGATAACATTGCATAAGAGCCGTCCAATTAATGTTACATTCCGTGCAGCTTCAAATTTAAAATTCCCTTTCCTTGAGCGGCAGTGGATACAGGGCTTTCCTTCCACATTCAAATACGCCAATTCTTTATCCTTGAACAATATAAAATTATGTTAATTTACATGGGGATAATCACATCCAGATTATAGGACATGTCAATTTATCTCTTCATGAAGTAGATTTTACCTACCACGCATGTATCAATATCATAGAATTGTAAGAAAATATTTGAACCAACTGCTCTCATCGGCTGATGTTTCACAGTTTATAAAGTATTATAATTTTCCAGGTATTAAACTGCAAATTTCAATCGCCGTCTTCTTAAAAAGTACGCGACGATCAAGACAGATTTGCCTAACAACTGACGATTGATACTCTCCATCAGTGTTTGTACTGGAGGCTACAATTTACAGCTGCTGCTATTTCCAAGCAATTACACTACGTCAATAGGAATCAATATTTTTAAGTGTTGGGTCTTGGGTGAGTAAAATCATTTCGATGCCTGTTTAAATTATAGAAGATTCTTTTTGAAATTTGTACTGGGTTAAAACATATGATGCACTTCTCATTCTACCCATTAGTGTTTTGGGAGTAAGGTTTTTGTAAAATTTATATATAATGGACTAAAATATTAATAGAAAAATAACAATTCTACCATGTTTATAATGATATTGAAACTACAAGTAAATACTAAAAGTGTCAATAAGTAATATAAATCACTAAAGATATAGTGAAAAAATAGAAGAAGGCCATTCAGAGGAAATAAAAGACGTGTTCATATGTTACTATATCTCCTTGATAGCGTTATAAATACGTGATATGTCTTGATGTGACATGATAAATATGCCGTGAATCAGGGACATGATTTGACGTTATAAAAAAAATACTTTTTACTTGATTTGGCATGACATGTTAAAAATTATGAATAAAACAAAGACACTATATTATTCATGCTATGATACTGCCATTAGTAATGATGATTCGCGACATGATAATTACCTTTTAATTTTTTTTTCAATATTGATTCTTCATTGAAAAAAAATATGAAAATGCCAAAAATTGTGGAAATTTTGTTAAAATATTGTAAAACGAAGAAAAATGTTGTTAAAAATATTTTCATGTTAATAAGTATGTTAATTTTTTTGTCCCGATTTTCAATTGTTGATTGAAAAAAAAATCCTAACAAAAAAGAATAGCAAAAAAAATACAATTTCTTTCCATTTCCAGCACAAAATGGATTGATTTATTATACTGAGGTTTTTTTTTTGTTTATGTTGGAAGCAAACGGATCCAGCAAATAAAGTTTAGGAAAGGAGAGGATCAGTTGAAGTCGTGTCGGTGTCAACCATCCCATCGAAAATGATAGTCGCATATTCTAAGAAATTAAAAATGATGCTCGTAAATCATAATGCTGTAATGCACTCGCAGTCTCGCACTAATGAGAAAGCCCAGAAAGATTTTGAGGCAGGGCATCTCAAATCTCACAGGAGAAGAAAAGGAAACTGAAAAAGAAGAAAAGGATAAAGATACGAGGCGTAGCGTACAGAATCATGTCAACAGTTGGATCCGCTGCGGACTCGCCAGAGAAAAGAGGTGAAAAGGAATTAAATGAGGATCGTAGTTAGGGTGTAAAGTGTAAACGGATCAGATAAAGATCCGATAGTGATAAAATTATATGTGCATCTGTTTTTATTTTTTTGGATATGAATACAAATTGAATATTAAACAGGTACAAATAAATATGAGTGAGTCTATGGTACTATGCATATTACGATTTGGCACTGTGCTACGGCTCTATATTCGAGTTTTCAAATCCTAACGGTCGATCCGAACCGTTCATCTTGTTCTCCATATTAAATATGTGTTTGGAGACCAAATTTTACATTTTTTGAAATTTTTTTACTATTTTTTTAGATTTATTGAAAATCACTGTTTTTGGATGGTCCAGAATTTTCAGATCAAGTGATTTTCTAAATATCTAAAAAAATAGTAAAACAATTTCAAAAAATGTAAAATTTGGTCTCCAAACACATATTAATATGGAGAACAAGATGAACGGTTCGGATCGACCATTAGGATTTGAAAACTCGAATATAGAGCCATAGCACGGTAACAACCCGTGATATGCATAGTACCATAGACTCACTCAATAAATATTGTAATATGATTAACATATTTTTTTACCAAAATTTTATTTTTGTGAGAAAAAATTAAAATAAATAAAATATGGATATAAGTTGAATATTCGATCATCATGATGAACAAAATAATTCTTCTCATATTAAACATATTATATCTTAACATAATATATATTTCGTTAAAAAAAATCCCCAACACAATCACATTTTTAATTTAAAAATATCAACAAGAAAAATACATTCATCTCTAAACATATATCATTCTAAAACAAACGAATACATAATTTAAATATTGTAACAAAATTAACATATCATTCAGTTAATTATTTTTCTAGTCAGAAAATAAAAATAAATAAATTCTGGATATAATTTGATATTCCTTTATTATGGTAAACAACATAATTTTTTCATAGTAAACTGATTATGTCCTTACAATATCTCAGTAACAAAAATTAATCATTAACATAATCATGTTTTTTATAAAAAGATAGGAACAAAAAAGTTTCTCTCCATACATATATAATTCTATAATAAATAGATAAAAAAAAATATATGAAATTAGTTGTATCTGTATCCGGATAAACGAATATTCGAAAAATATAAAAAATACAGACACAAGTATCTGTATTTACTTCTAAAACTGAAACTGTATCCATAACCGCATAAATCATATTTTATATTCAAATTTGCAAACTATCTATATCTGAATACCTGAATCTAAAAACATTCAAACACAAATCGGAATAAATATAATATCCGATCCATTTCCACCCTTGATATATTGTTGTGTTTGTCCACTAGAAAACAAAAATGTCAACTTCAGCGGGGATTTGAGTGTTGTTATATATACACGTCCATTAGAATACCATTAACGTCTTATCTATTGATAATTGATAATTAGGGATATTCATTGGGTCCGGTTTAATCAGTTTTAAATTGAACCAAAAATGTTTGTTGTAAACAATTCAGCTTTTTCGGTTAGAAGCATCAGTTCGATTTATTTTTAAAACTGATTTAATAGTTTTTTTTTTAACTAGTTAAACTTAATCAACTAAATTTTTTAAATCCAACCCATTCGAATGAAATATTTAAAAAAGTTAAAATATTACGACATAATGTATATTACTTAAGTTTAAAACCTATTATATCAAACAAAACAAAATTTAAATCTATGTTAAAAAAATAAAAAAATTAATGTTTATTTTTATGATTAATCTTCTTATTTCGTTCAATCAAAATTTAGTTTGGTCTGTTCGGTTCGATTTTAATTGAGTTGATAAATTTATTTTGGTCAGTACGGTTGTATTTTTTTTTAAATGAATAAAAATTTTGTTTGCCCATATTATTTCTGTTTTAATCAAACCGAACTGATAAATACCCCTATAATAATAGCCACTATTTAAATATCTGTAAGAAATATAAAAAAAAAACATTAACAATAAATATGTTAAAAGTTTTACTTTTACATGAATGCGTATATTATTGGGACTTTTGCTGTTAATTTTCCATTTATTAAAATCAAGACACAAGAAAGCTTAAGAGGGTACGAGTGTGGATGCAATTCTTCAATTTTTCATGCAGGGAACAGAACATTTCTTATAAATGGCGCCGAACTGAAGAAAGCAAAGTGAGTTTTTCTTACTTGAACGATTGGTTCTCGTACACCTTTGATTTTGTGCAACGAATTGTTTGTTGCAAAGAAGTTTGTTTCGACTCAATTAGAATCTAATAGATTGAGAGTTTGAGACACACTTTACCACCCGGAGCACAATTAGTTACACAAATAGCGTTATAAAATATCACAGAAAGTAGAAAATTGATGAGAATTTTAAAGCCACCAACCTTCAAAAAGAAAATTGATGAAAAGTTACCGAGAAGAGAGAATGCCACCTCTTTTTACATTGAATTACTATAGGAGAAGCAAGAGCCGTAAATAAAACATCAATTACATCATATTGATAGTACTCCATAAAGTGGTTGGATTTTAAAGTCTCTAAAGCATATTTTATTATCATGTTATCAAACTTTTTTTTTAATAATTGATCTATGGATGAAATATACCTAATTTAATTATTTATGTCATCATTTATTAAAATTTATATATTTTTTAACGTTACATATTATTTTATGTTATTTATTTTACTTTAAAAATTAAATTTCTTTTCCAATATATTTTATTTTCTGAGTAAAATTTAAAAAAAGAGTCCCCAATTCAAGATAAAACGAAAAGGACCACGATAATCAATCAAGTGGTGTCGTTGTTATATCAAAGCCAAAATTGACAACCAAACATCTAAATAGCAAATCACTAATCATCATACATGCAACAATTAGATGATGCTCTCCTATCAGCTGCTGCTTAATTACTGCTTACCACTTTTTTTAAGGAAGATAAAGTTGTCTTTTAATTTCGAAGAGTTTTTATTTTATTTTGAAAATATGCTGAGAAGATTGTCCAACTGTGTGACATCTTAATTAATTATTAAAAAGAAGATGAATTAGGTCAAAATTAGAATGTTAATAAATTAATTTTAATGCATTTATTTTTTGAATTTTTTTTTACCGCTTGACTTTATACTAAATTAATTTGAATGTTTAAAATTTTCACATGTAGATGTATCACTTGTAAGTTAGGCAGATTTCAACAGTTCAGATTCGTCATTTAAAGCCGATTTGACGGGTTTTAGACTTGAGTTCACCAAGGAGCTTGGTGAACTTAAGAACACCCTAGTTTTACTCTACATATTATGGATCGATCTGGACTACAAATTCATATATATTTTTAAAAAAGTTAAATAGTCGATTCAAACTATTAGAAAGATCTCCATATGAAGATTACATGTAAACTAAATTTTATATTATTTAGATTTTCTTGTTAGATTGGTAGAAAATCATTGATATTTTTATGTAATAAGAAAATAGCATTTAAGAGGTAATGGAATCCTCCGTTTGTTTGGTTTTCAGCTTAGTATCCAAAATCCAAATAGAAAACAAATAATTACCTTGTTTGATTTAGGAAACGTTAAAGGGCAGTTGTCTATTATTATCCAATTACTTAAATTAAATCAAATGATTGAGGAGTCCTTTGGACAAGATCTGATCCAAAGGGCATCGGACGGGTTCCGTGCTCTTAATCTGTAGCCCACCTAGATTGAATACGAAGATTAAATATGCGTTCCTGATAAATTTCAAATTTCTCTGAGAGGAATAAGCATATGTCTATTCATTTTGTGTCAGATTTTAACAAATTAATTTGGGTGCAAATAAGTATTTTTTTTTTTTTTAAAAACTGTGTCATGAGAAATCGTATAATGAGCTTTCTCGGATGTATAAATTTATAAATAACTAAGATACGATACTACTGTATTAAAATGACTATTGTTGGATAATAATAATTTTGTTATTCCAAAGATATCGTTATTACCAATGAAAGGATCATCAAGGATACTGACACTATCAAGCAGAATCTTGTTGTGAAGATAGATGGATTTGAAAGTGCTCTTTAAAAACTCTATTGCCTGGTCTGTTTGAAATTTCTTGGAACCTAATAACCGGAGCAAAGATTTTTAGTTGGTGTTTTCCAATTTATCATTTAGAATTGAGTTTTACTTGGTAAGTTTCATGAATTGCTTTTAATTCTCAGTTCGTATAATCACTAACAATAGCTCCCCTGTATTCCTGTATTCGCCTCCAACAACATGCATGCATGCCTACACGGGCACAACACTCGACATAAATATAAGTCTAAAAAATATTCGGCACAATGTAAATGTATCTATCGTACTAATAAATGTTTCAAACTAGAAAGAAAAAAAATATATATTATTCTAAACCCTCTATTATACTATTCTGGCAAAGCACCCAACATTTGCCCTCATTGTGATTTTCATACTTAATTATATACGGATCCTAAAAAGAGACAAAATAATAATAAAGAAGATAATGTGCATGGAATCTAGACCTGCCAGGTTTATAGCAAACTTTATCACAATTCCCAAACCTAAAAATCTAACAGCAGAACGCACACATTTAATAATTTCCGCATCCCATTATGCCGTTTTTTTTTTTCCTACCACTCTCAAAAATCAGAATTAAATGAATACCACGCGAATAATCAGATTTCAGATTCCGCCACGTTCACACCGTGGATCTGCGGACGGATCGCCAACCCGTTCGCGAAATGGATCTGCGGACTGACCCGCTCGTGTGACCCGTTCGCACCGTGGATCTGCGCACCGACCCGTGGATCTGTGCACTGACACGCTCGCTTTGACCCGCTCGCGTCATGACCCGCTCGAGTGACCCGTTCGCACTGTGGATCTGCGCACCGACCCGTTCGCACCGTGGATCTGCGGACGGGTCAACCCGTTCGCAGATCCACGATGCGAACGTGGCGTAATCTGAATTCCAATTTTTCGGATGGTATTCATTTAATTCTGATTTTTGAGGGTGGTAGGAAAAAAAAACGGCCCATTAGGAAGCATGTGAAGCCAAAATATTAACAAAATGTCAGCGCAATAAAATCTCGAGAAAATATTATGCGGAGAATCAGCATTTGCTAGTTGTTAAGAAAATATTTTATGTTTTCAAGGTCGCATATATTCCAAATTTAATTGTAATCTTTTTGTGAATATTTATAGTTGGAAGACTTGGCTAAAGAGGTGTACACAAATAAAATATTATCTGTTCATATATATATTTGAGTACATCTAAATATATAATGGATATAGATGTAGATATATTCCACGTATAGATACACACATAATGATACAATTTTAAATTTGGAAATATATACGGATACGGATAAATAATTATCGTAATGCTGGTATTTTTTTTTTAAATTCGGATATCCATATCAAAAATTCATATATCTTTTTTTTTTAAATTAAAAAATTGATCTTTATTACAAATCCAACAAGTTTTAAATCTAATTACTCAACGCTCATATTTCATTTTTTATTAAGATTTATATAATTTCCTTATATATATATATAAACACAAAGAGAGAGAGAGAATGGCAAGCTCAAAACGTTTTTTTCTAACCTCCGAAACAAACTACTCAGTTTTACGATTTTCAAAGTCCAAAATGTTAAATGTTCAATCTATATTAAAATGTGCTTGGAGACCAAAATTTATATTTTTTTGGAATTTCTTTACTATTTATTAAGATGGTTTGAAAATCGTTGTTTTTCCATGGCGCAGAATTTTAATAAAAACAAAGATTTTCAAACCATCTTAATAAATAGTAAAAAATTACAAAAAATATAAAATTTTGTCTTCAAGTACATTTGAATATAGATTGAACATCTAACAGTTTGGGTCGACTGTTTGGACTTTGAAAATAAAAAAACCGAGTCGTTTGTTCCGAATGCCAGGAAAAAACGTTTTGAGCTTAGCCATTATATATATAGGTTGGCTGATATTAAAATGATAGTTGAGATTTTTTTTTTTTGAGAAAAAATAAGGATCTAGTGCATATTTGTTTTATTAATCATAAAAGGTTTCAACATGAAACCAATTACAGAAATTTAATGTTATTCAACCTAGTTGAATATGAAAAGAGAGAGACTGAAAAAAAAGGAAAATAGAAATCTGTCAAAAGCAGGGTTTAAAATGCAAAAATTATAAAACTCTTCTTGTCAGTGAGGAGATGCCCTGTTATTGAACTTTCGCCATCTCTTCTTATGCCACTTTGCACTGCTCTTTTGAAAATACGATATCATCCATTGTTGCGTACCATCATCGTGTAACTTTCTTCTCCATTTTACCAAGTTACAATGCCATCCATTGTAAAATTTTCCCTCTTGTCTTCTCTGGTCCAGCTGCACCATCCATCTCTTGTCACTCTTATTGGTATCAATCCTTGTGCCAGTAAGAAATTTCATAGCTCTCGCACTTACTTGAATCATCTCATGTGTTAGTGTGCATAATTCCACTGCTCTTGAACCTCCATTGCCAATTGTTGAACATTTTTAGATTGATCTCTAAAAATTCTATAGCATCTTTCTCTCCAACAAATGAACATGGCCAATAACAAGATTTCTTTTGTCTTTGAATCTCCTTTTTTCTGTACAATCCATCTATGCGCACCTTCCTCATGTAATTCTCTTTGCCAATTCCTGCCTTGTAACTGAAATTTACCTGTAAGTGTGTTGTATACCTCCAAGGAAACTATGCATTCGGAAAACAGATGTTTGATGGTTTCGCCTGGTCTTCTACATAATACACACATACTTGGTAAATTCCATCCTTTCTTCTGTAAGTTTTCAGCCATTAGGATTTTTTCATAATAAGTCAACCAACCAAAAAATTTTATTATCAAAGGAACTTTCAACTTCCATATTCTATGGACATTCTTCATGATATATGGTTCATCTTTCATCCCATGATACATTGATTTTACTCGTTTTTGCGGTTTCAAAGTTCAAATAGTCGATATGAAGTGCTTTATCCATATTTAAATGTTCTTGGAGACCAAACTTTACATTTTTTTTGGAAATTTTTACTATTTTTTAAGAATTTTTGAAATCATGTTTTGAATAATATATATATTTTTAAAACAGTGATTGTTAAAAATTCACAAAATAATAGTAAAAAATAAAAAATAAAATGTAAATGTGGTCCCCAAGCGCATTTTAATATGGAGAATGTGTTGAGCACTTCAAATCGACTGTTTGAACTTTGAAAACGATAAACAAATTGGTAGACCACTACAAATGGACTATTTGGGCTATTGTACTTCACGAAGAAAATGACATGTTTTACTTCACATCCATATTTTCAATTCTGAAAATTTGATATCACGCTATTATATCTATATTTTCGACCGAATTCTGTACCAAAACCTGTGTCCAAAATAGTGAAACCATGTTTATTCCATTAAATATCTATAAAATATGGTACTGTTGCACTTTTATTCTTATCTTGCAGGAAACGAGCGAAAATGGAAAGAAAATCTATTTTCTGAACATTCTGTCCGAGCCGGACAACATTCTGCTGAAATCTCAACATCCAAACTTAAAACAGTCACAACTTTTGACTCGTAACTCCGTTTTGAGTGTACGATCACTTTTCGGAAAGCTTGCGAGAAGATCTACAATATGAGCAAAAGACACAAGCATTTTCGGAAATCCTGTCTGACCCGTACAACATCCTGTCCGACCCGAAAAAAATCCTGTCCGGGTCGTACCAGACAAATCCGAAAACAGATCCAGAATTTGGAAACAAGGTCTAATGAAGGAAGGTCGGCCAAAGATGGATATATACATGATTTCTTGCACCTGAGAGCTAATTCTGGAGCAAAGAAGCATTTTCTAGGGTTTGGATTGGCGGCTATTGCTTGGAGACGAAGTTGAGAAGCAAAAGATGCGATTTTTCATTGTGGATCTTCTTCTTCTTTGGGTTTTATCATGACTTTTCTTTATCTCACCTATTTTATTTGCTTTAGAACCATGTTTGAGTAGATTTCTTTGTTTCTAGGGTTAAGATGTAATCGAATATTTTATTTTGCATTTTGGATATTGGAATTTTTGTGTTAAAATTTGTGTTTGCTTGATTGTGTCTGATTTTAATTGCTTAGCAGAAATTGTTTGATTATTATTGGTTTGCCAATAGATGAATGACCACGTCTGTAGCACATTACAACCTTTATAATCTCTCGATCAAACTAAGTACATGAGGTAGGATTAGTGACCCGAAAGGTGAAACCAAGTAGTAGCCGAAAGGTGAACATTTTCTCTTATCGACGGATAAGAGGTTACCTTTAGGCTTTAGTATACCAAACAAGCAACTAGGTAATTCGGACCAATATACGACAGTTGAGGTCTAGAACCCGAGGAGGGATATTGCAATTCCATACCAAGTTAATGAACCAACATACGACGGTTGAGGTTTAGGAACATTAGGTCTGGTCAATAAAACCCTATACAAAGGAACAACACAAAGAAACTGTATCTGGTGCATTAACTCGAAGTCAGTATGGGTCGGACAGGAAGCTGTACGACCCGGACAACCTGATACAACCCGTACAGGAAGCTGTACGACCAGTATCAGGGACTGAGAGACAGAACTTAGATGAGTCTGAAACCCTGGAAACGCCTTTTATTATTGATTTAAAACCAAGCTTTACTTTCTGTCATTCAATTATTGCAATTGAACTTAGGAAACATAATTACTCAAACTAACTTCTCCAACTTCTAGTTTTTAGCTACTTTAAGTAAAATTTGGTTGATACCTGAACCTTCCCTTGGATCGATACCTGACAATACAAACGATAGGATTGTGCACTTGCAGTCTAAATTAAGAGTTAGTCAAGGTTAAAAAGTATAACTTGTTGTACTGAAACTTTGTGCATACTTTTGTGTGAACAAGTTTTTGGCGCCATTGCTGGGGACGGCATCATTTATTTTCTGGATTTTTGCTTATCTTAGTTAATTGATATCTCCATATTATATCTAAATTACAGCCCTAATTTACACTAAAACCTGTGTTTTAAAGCCTATAAAAGTGGACTTTGTACTTGTATTTCGGTGAAATGTGGTACTGCTATGCTTTGTTTGGTATTTTGCAGGAAAAATGGCGAAAAACTGGATCTGACTACTTTTCATACGGCCCGTATGACATTCCCTACGACCCGTACAAGATCTGCCCAACCACAGAAGATTTCCACAACAGAGGCACAAAGTCTCCAAGACAAAGCACAGCCCTACGGGCCGTACGGGGTCCCCTACGGCCCGTACGACGCTAATTCGAAAAATCCAGCTGGAATCTGAAATGAGCATAATTTAAGGAGGCCGAAAAGGAAGCCTCTGGGGGCGTAATCTGAGGTATTAAATGAGATATTCCACACCATAAAAAGGGGATTTCGTGGTTGAACCTGAACAACCTTCCCTAGGGGGAGCGAGGGCTTGGCTTGGAGAGCAAGTAGAGAGGAGGAAAACGAGAGTTTTGCGACGGATCTTCTTCGTTCCTCGAGCTTTGCCATGAGCTTCCTTATCATTATCTTTACTTGTTTTATTTGTTTTCTTTTCTTTTAGTTTCTAGGGCTAAGATGTAGTTTCTAGTTTGGTTTTGTTTGCATGCTACTTGGATTTTGTGTTGAATGCTTTGTTTTTACCTTGTTGTGTAGTATTTTGATTGCTTTATTTGTGGTTGCTTGAATCGATTAGTCATCCCGTTAGATGAATGCGCACATCTAAGTGTTAGGAGCAAAGTCTATGACATTTAATCCAACCGAATAAAGTATATGAAGTAGGGTGAAACCAAGGAGTACCCGAAAGGTGAAACTTTCCTCGAGGCGAAAGTCCTTGGATACTTTTAGTAAACCGACAAGTGACTTAGATAAATTAGGCCAAAATGCGAAAGTTGAGGTTTAACGCATCTAAGAGGGAAGTATTTGAGTCCGGTAATCGGGTACTAGGCCAAAATGCGAAAGTTGAGGTTAGGTATCTAGATCTGGTCGATAGAAACCCTAAACATTAGCACCAACGCAGAAAACAGTAGCTGCAACATTAACTCGGGGTCCCCTACGGGCCGTATGGGAATCCATACGGGCCGTATGCCTCGGGGCTGAACAGAAATGAAATATGAACCCTGGAAACACCTTTTTATTCTTATTAAACAAAACCCCAAAAATATTTATTGTTTTGAATATCATTATTTATCTTTTTAAAACACCAAAATCACATTTGCAACTTCTAGAGTTTATTTAATTTAAGTAAAGTCCAGTTAAGTTTCAACCGTCCCTGTGGATCGATACCCGACAATATACTACTCGATAGGACTGTGCACTTGCAGTCTGAACCGAAGGTGTATTCAAGGTTAAAAGGTACAGCTTGCTGTACTGAAACTTTGTGCATACTTTTGTGTGAACATTAATCTAGATTTTAATTTGTATCTTTTCTTTTATTTTTCTCTCTCTACATGAACAAGATGCCATGGATCTAATGTACAACATGGCGACAAACCAACAGTGGTTTGGCCGCGACAGTTCTCGAGCTGGAGGAGGCGGCCGATCCGAGGTTGATCAGATCATAGCTCTATTTGCTAGAGCTGCTGAGCTGGAGGAGGCCATGCAAGAGACTTTAATCAAAATGAGCGTGAAGACAGTCAGTAATGATCAACTACCGCCATGTGTCATGTGTGGGGATAGGAGGCACTCTTACGAGTATTGCCCACTGGCGGAATGGGATGAGGAACCCGAACAGGTCAACTATCTCAGCAACTACAATCGCAATTTCTACAACAATGCACCATTCGAAAACTCAAACAACTACCCATTCCAATCCGATCCACCCGAGCCGCACATTGATCCCGCTGTGAGTAATTTCATACATGAGCAAGAAAAGATGAACCAGATGATGTTTGAGCAAATGAATCAACTGGCTGCTCAAAAAAAGTTGATGTTAGAACAGTTGGGCCACCAAAGCGCACCGAACCAATCACAACCTGGTAAGCTCCCCAGCCAACCAGAGGTCAACCCCCGAGGAGAGGCCAAGGCTGTTACACTGCGAAGTGGGACCAACTATGAAGGACCCTCCATGCCTGGTATGGGTCGTACCAAATCCTGACCATGCAGAACCAGCTCAACCAGTAACCTCACCTGACTCCACACCACCTTGCACGGACCGTACTGACCCAACATGGACCGTGCTAAAACCACCTGTTGAAGAGACCGAGTACCCGGACTGTGTAGACTCCACACGGGCCGTACAGAGAGAGCCTGAGAACCAGAGAAGGAAGGGGGACACTTTGCTTATGTTAGACCTTTTAAAAGAGGTTGAGAATCAGATAAGGATGGGGGCCGAGAAACCACCACCTTATCAGCCACCTGTTCCTTTCCCTCAGAGGCTAGTTGAACCAGAAACATGTTCCGCAGTCAACGTGGAGGATCAATTGGCTAAGGGACAAATTTGCGAGGGATACGGGAGCTCAGTTAAAAATTACCCTAATTATTTATCTGAGTTGCAGGTTGAAACAAGCGAGTTGGAATCAGTTTATAGAGCAGATGTGACAACTGTTGACCTGGGAGAACCTGGACGTGGGCCGCATGAATCTCACGCGAGTTGCGTGCCACAACCTGAGGACCTGGAGAACAAAGGGTGCGGGTCGGACGAGGCTGATCCGAGGACCTTACACGGGTCGGACAAATTCGACACGGGCCGTACCAAGGCAGAGCATCCGACTCCTGAGCTCAAGCCTCTTCCATCCAACCTCAAGTATGAGTTCCTAATCCCAAATAAATCATGTCTTATGATCATAAGTGCAGATCTCAAACCCGATCGGACTGCCACACTCTTGGAGAAATTGAAAGCTCACACAGGCACGATCGGGTACTCGATCATGGACTCAAAAGAAATCTTGTGGATTCTCCTGATGCAAGGGTTTGATTGTGTGGTCCGTGTACCACAGAAGTGAGTGCTTCCCCCATTGCCGCCTGATCCACCTTCCACCAATCGGTGAAGCGCCCCTGCCTCTTCCCTCACTCCATGTCTGGTTAGTTTCCATATTTTCTTCTATTTTCATTTTCTTGTGTGAATTCAAGCATTGAGGACAATGCTTTATTCAAGCTTGGGGGGGGGGGGGGGGGGGGGAGTGGAATAGAAGAAAACTATATCTACATTTAGGTCATGCTTATTTTTCAAAATTTGTATTTTTAGGTGATAAATTTGTGTGATTGCTTGATTTAGGGACTTTTGTGAAAAGTTTGGTTGTGTTTGGAATGACCTTGAGAAATTACAACTAACTCCATAATTGATCAAAGAACTGATTAGGAAGGGATGTTTTGAGAACTTGAAAAGATGAAAACTTGAATTGTATCGAAAAGCCATTTTGAAAATGAACTGTGCCTTTTTAATAGGGAAATGAGATTTTAAATAAAGAAAGATTGGGATATCCATTGGTATGAAGGAATACCATTGGATGTGTGTATTCATGATGTGTGCAAATAAAAAAAAATAAAAAAAAAGTGATGAAATAAATGAAAAGATGGAGAAAATAAGAGTACTGGCAATAAGTCCTATTGGGCGCCTTTGAGCTCGTCTCCCAAACTTAGAAAAGAAAAGAACTTTTGCATACACCAACACACGAAGTCCGTGACTTTCTAATCTAAGCTTGTTCCAGGCTTGGGGGGGGGGGGCAAAAAGGAAAAAATCACCACAAATGAGGGCATAGTTTCAGCAAAATAATTAAATATTGATCAATTCGAGTAATTAGCTTTGCAAATATTGAAACATTTCATAATTTGAAGTTTGATTAGTCAATTCGTGGGGTGAATCAAAATTGATCAATGAAAGCCTAAATTATACCCAAAAGGATTCTCGGGATTCTTAACTATAGCAAACTCACGTAAATTCTTCACATTTAGAATTTAATCTGCATTCAGGTAAACCAAAGTCCAGCCCGATACCTAACTTGGGATTTTTGCTTGAGGACAAACAAGATTTCAGCTTGGGGGAATTTGATATCACGCTATTATATCTATATTTCCGACCGAATTCTGTGCCAAAACCTGTGTCCAAAACAGTGAAACCATGTTTATTCCATTAAATATCTATAAAATATGGTACTGCTGCACTTTTATTTTTATCTTGCAGGAAACGGGTGAAAATGGGAAGAAAATATGTTTTCTAAACATTATGTCCGGACCAGACAACATTCTGCTGAAATCTCAGCATCCAAACTTAAAACAGTCACCACTTTTGACTCGTAACTCCGTTTTGAGTGTACGACCACTTTTCAGAAAGCTTGTGAAAAGATCTACAATCTGAGCAAAAGACACAGGCATTTTTGGAAATCCTGTCCGACCCGTACAACATCCTGTCCAACCCGGACAAAATCCTGTCCGGGTCGTACCAGACAAATCCGAAAACAGATCTAGAATATGGAAACAAGGTCTAATGAAGGAAGGCCGGCCAAAGATGGATATATACGTGATTTCTTGCACCTGAGAGCTAATTCTGGAGCAAAGAAGCATTTTGTAGGGTTTGGATTGGCGGCTATTGCTTGGAGATGAAGTTGAGAAACAAAAGACGCGATTTTTCGTTGTGGATGTTCTTCTTCTTTGGGTTTTATCATGACTTTTCTTTATCTCATATGTTTTATTTGCTTTAGAACCATGTTTGAGTAGATTTCTTTGGTTCTAGGGTTAAGATGTAATCGAATGTTTTGTTTTGCATTTTGGATATTGAAATTTTTGTGTTGAAATTTGTGTTTGCTTGATTGTGTCTGATTTTGATTGCTTAGCAGAAATTATTTGATTATTATTGTGATAAGCAAAGATTGTATCTATTTAAACCTAGGGTTAGGTATGTAAATTAAGCCAAGTTTTGGTTAAATTAGTTTAAATTATGTTTAATTAGGTTAGAAATGTACAAAAGAATCAAGTTACTGCGTTTCCTCGGTTTTAATTTGTAGGAAATGAAGAAAAATAAAGAAAAATGATTAGTGCGGACGCACAGATTGCGATACGGCCGAACTAAGTACTTAGATAGATTTCTGGATGCGCGCCAATTTTAAAAAGATATAATAAGCCATGCATCAAAATTCGTGCGAAAACACGGATCTCGATGCAGCCGCACGCTGGTCAGAAAAAAAAATCCGAACCCATTGCGGCCCGCAACGCACTGTAGCAGTCGGCCAAAAATAGAGTCTGACCTTAAAACGCCCATAACTTTTGACTCGTAACTCCGATTTAGGCTTGTGACCACTTTTTGGAAAGCTAACGAGAAGATCTACAACCTGAGAATATAAAAGGAGTGTATTGCGGCCCGCAAAGACTTTTATTGCGGCCCGCAAGGACCTCTTCATAATTTTTCTACGCAGTCTGTTAACTGCTACAGTACATTGCGGCCCGCAATAAAGTTATTGCGGCCCGTAATGACCTCCCCTTTCATTCCAGCACAGTTATTGCGGCCCGCAATAAGGCGGTTCAGAGCCCGAATTTGCTATTTTTGGAGATCTATTTTTAGGTTTTAGAGGGGGCTATAAAAAGGGGACTTGTAGAACAGATTAGTGACGTTTTTTAGGCAGAATTTCTAGGGTCTCAACAAGGAAAAGCAAGGAAAAGCTAGAGGAGAGAAGAAGGAAGGATAGAGCAAAATCGATCAACCGGTTTTATTGTTTTCTTTCTTTTGGAACTCTTTTATTCTTTTGATTTCATTTGTGCCTTAGCCATGGCTAGCTAAGGGCTTTTCTAGGGTTGATTAGGGTTGTACTTGAAACTTTTGTTATGATTTAGTTGGTTTTATTTTATATATTCTTGTTCTTCTTTATGATTTATTCTTTATTTTAATTGATTGTGAGGACTTAATCGAAATCACATGAAATCCTAGGATTTGGTATTTGCAATTGAGAAATTGAATATTAGGTCCAGACCATAAGGAATAGGGTATTTGATAGGCTAAGTACCGAGAGGTGACGCTTGTCTTATATGGACTTTACCTAATAGTTTAGAGAATTGTGCCAAGTACCGAGAGGTGAAAGATAGTTTTCTAGATTTATCGGGACAGTAAAAACTTAATGACTTTAGATTAAGGTAGTCAAGTACCGAGAGGTGACGTTTATTCTAATTTAAAGATGGTATTAATATAGAGATATCCCTTTGTACCTACAACACCCAACTGTGCCTTCATAACTAAAAGAACAAATTTAATAAACTAATTAGTCATAACACTAGTGGATAGGAACCCTAAGAAACCCTACTTTCTCATACTTGTTATAAACCGAATTTAGCTTTAAGACTTTAGTTTAATTCAATTTAATCACAACCAAACCATCCTAAAAACAAACAAATTCCTTTTATTTTCTTTTACTAAATTAAATTGATTAGGTTAGACTTGAAATTCCGACTTGTCCCTGTGGAGACGATCCCTAAGTACTATTCGATAAGGTTGTACACTTGCAACCAAATTGAGTGCAATTTAGGATTTATTACTTGTATTGCATAATTCACATCATATTGGTTTGCCAATAGATGAATGGCCACGTCTGTAGCGCATTACAACCTTTATAATCTCTCGATCAAACTAAGTACATGAGGTAGGATTAGTGACCCGAAAGGTGAACATTTTCTCTTATCGACGGATAAGAGGTTACTTTTAGGCTTTAGTATACCAAACAAGCAACTAGGTAATTCGGACCAATATACGACAGTTGAGGTCTAGAACCCGACGAGGGCAGATATTGCAATTTCATACCAAGTTAATGAACCAACATACGACGGTTGAGGTTTAGGAACATTAGGTCTGGTCAGTAAAACCCTACAGAAAGAAACAACACAAAGAAACTGTATCTGGTGCATTAACTCGAAGTCAGTACGGGTCGGGCAGGAAGCTGTACGACCCGGACATCCTGATACGACCTATACAGGAAGCTGTACGACCAGTATCAGGGATTGAGAGACAGAACTTAGATGAGTCTGAAACCTTGGAAACGCCTTTTATTATTGATTTAAAACCAAACTTTACTTTATGTCATTCAATTATTGCAATTGAACTTAGGAAACATAATTAGTCAAACCAACTTCTCCAACTTCTAATTTTTAGCTACTTTAAGTAGAATCTGGTTGATACTTGAACCGTTCCTTGGATCGATACCTGACAATACAAACGATAGGATTGTGCACTTGCAGTCTAAATCAAGTGTTAGTCAAGGTTAAAAAGTACAGCTTGCTGTACTGAAACTTTGTGCATACTTTTGTGTGAACAAAATTGAAAAGTTGATCCAAAACATTCAATATGATCTTCACATTAAGAGTGATTGGAGACTAATTTTTTTTACTATTATTTTGGAATTTTTAAAATCATTGTTTTTCAAAAAATCATGGACCATTAAAAATCAGTTATTTAAAAAATAAACTGAAACAAATAGTAAAAAAATTGCAAAAATTGTAAAATTTGGTCTTCAAGCACAATTTAATATGGAGATTATGTTGAACGGTTCGGATCGACTATTTAAACTTTAAAATCATAAAATATAGACATGAAGTAAACCATGCCATTTACTTCATGAAGTACAATAGCCCAACTCTCTCTCTATCAATATATATTCATTTATGCTAATAATTAGTGATTAATTTTATTATTTATTATGTATTTTTTATTTAACAAAATTTGCTAGATAAATATTTTGTTGTTAATTTTTACGATGTACATGTAATGTGTATTTTTTTTGTAAAATATGTGATGATTTTATATTAATATTTGGAATATATTTGTAGGGTTAAAATACACTATTAGTTTTGTGCTTCAATTATGTTTCACATCTTTTTTCTCGTTTTCAAAATTGAAACAGTTGATCTGAATATGATTTTCATATTACAATGTATTTGGAGAACAAATTTTATATTTTGTGAAATCTTTTTACTCTTTTTTTAAATAGATACAAAATTATTGTTTTAAATAGTTTAAAATTTTCTGAAAATAATAATTTTGTACGTAACTAAAAAATAGTAAAAAAGTTTTCAAAATGTATAACATTTGCTCTATGCATGAACACTGGTTTGATACCAGTGGTTCGGTATCTGGATGACTGGATTCCTCTGATGTATAGTTTGGTTGAATAAATGAAATTGGTGGACTTATAACCCACTTTTATAAAAATATATATATATTGTTCTATAAGCATCTTTTAATACGAAAATATGAGTGAGTCTATGGTACTATGGTACTATGCATATTACGATTTGTTACCGTGCTACGGCTCTATATTCGAGTTTTTAAATCCTAACGGTCGATCCGAACCGTTCATCTTGTTCTCCATATTAATGTATGTTTGGAGACCAAATTTTACATTTTTTGAAATGTTTTTACTATTTTTTTAGATTTATTGAAAATCACTGTTTTTGGATGGTCCAGAATTTTCAGATCAAGTGATTTTCTAAATATCTAAAAAAATAGTAAAAAAATTTCAAAAAATATAAAATTTGGTCTCCAAACACATATTAATATGGAGAACAAGATGAACGATTCGGATCGACCGTTAGAATTTGAAAACTCAAATATAGAGCCGTAGCATGGTAACAACCCGTGATATGCATAGTACCATAGACTCACTCCGAAAATATTATATTGAACGGTTCGGATCAACTATTCATACTTTAAAAACGTGTGAAGCACAAAAACAATTATGCATTTTAACTCTACTCGTATTCTGAATTCATATTGGACAATAAAAACAAATGAATATAAATACTGTTTGATTGTTACCATAGGTAACTCATCCGTTACCGTACTACTTGTCTCTCATTTTTATCTCAGCAGTAGATCTGTGGAAGCAGATTTCCTGAGGCCAGCACAAGAATTATGTGATGTGACATGACATTTTTCATTGAGATCCTATAATAGTTAGAAATTTATATTATACATACAAGTTTTAAGTATATGACGCGCACATAGCTGATAAATGCAAAATATTTTGTAGAAGTGAACTTATTTGTTTGCAGCTTGATTGCATGAAAAGAATTACACAAAAAATTGATTGCATCAAAAATTACACAAGAATTACACAGCTTGATTGCATCAAAAATTTGAGTGCTCTCCACACCCTCCGGTTAGCCCCACAGGGAGATTCGGTCTGCTTATATTGCGTGCAAGAAATTGCGTTCTGATGGGGCGCTAAGAGTTCCCTTCTCTACGCTTCTGTTGGCATTATAGGATGGTTTATGCTAATAATCTTTCTTGTAATTATTCTCTCATCAATATTACTATTTTTCTCTGTTCTCTTTTTTTTTTTTTTTACTTTTCTTCTTCTTCTTCTTATTTTTTTTGATGTTATTCGTAAATTTGTCACTTGCTGATTTAATTACGTCACCATGAAAGGAGGAAACATATAACTTATTGATATACTCCGCTTAAGAGCAATATATATATATAAACAAAGGTTATCTTGAAGGTAAAGCTAAAAACAATTCACAATTGGATGATAATACCCAGACAAGTTATATTAAACAAATACCTATTCAAGTAACTTATTCACAAGTGGAACATACTATATATACGAGAATTCTTTCTTTAAGATATATGGTACACGAAACGCGTACGAACATTTCATTAAAAAGATAAACAGAGATTACGAGTTAACGTATAAGGAAAAAAAAAAGGATTAATGAGCGAAATTCAAAACAGAAGTCTGCAACTTGGTAAATTTAATTAGCTGCATTTAATGTGCCACATATTGTAGTTGTTAAATAAAACAGTTGTATATATAACGAATACCTGATATTAGATTATATATCAATCAAAGGAAGGTTGAGAATGTATAACAAGAAAAAAAAATGGTATTACTGGCTTAGAAGTTACCATAAGATTCATATATAAAAAATTAAAAATCATCTTCTTTGTTTATTTTAATTTCTAATTATGGAGAACTTATTTGAAAACAGTATTTTTTTTTTTCCTTGTCCAGTATACGACTTATTCCCTGAATTCGATTACGTTCCTAATTACCAGGTCGTTAGTTTGACTACATTAATTCTCATATTCTTAATTTTAGTTTAGACATAATTAAATCCCAACATGCATACCTACTTGTTCCTCTATTTATAATTTTATTATGATACTTTTACCAAGTCATGATTTATTTCCTTTATAAGAAAATAATTAGACTCTTTGAGAGGGAAAATTAATTTGCCCACCCACTCATTCATCAATATA
Organism: Carex rostrata; assembly: GCF_964058835.1. Taxonomy (NCBI): domain Eukaryota; kingdom Viridiplantae; phylum Streptophyta; class Magnoliopsida; order Poales; family Cyperaceae; genus Carex; species Carex rostrata. The sequence continues at coordinate 8,694,700 of NC_135925.1, forward strand.
TAATAGCATGTCAAATTGCGTGAGTTCTCTGTAAATGATTAAGAGAAGTGTGAATTATGTTAAAAAATATATAGAAACATGATTCACAAAATTCAATATTTTTTTATCCAAATCTTGAATTAAATAGTGTGGTAAAATAATATACAAGTAAATGTTGTCATTAATCAATAAGCCTAGTGTTGATTTATCCCCTCGGTAAATAAATTTAAGGTTATGTACTTCTGTTAGTTAATTAAACAGAAGACATCTTAATTAAGCAGTTGGTTGGTTAAACGGATGCTTTTACATCCATACCAAACTTGGTTATTTGAATCCAAATCAAACGAATGCCAGTAAGTCCGATCCACATCTGACGCCCCTTGATCCGTCTGACGGAGGAGACAGCAAGGACAGAAAGACACACCTTAGAGAGACAGAGAGACAATTAAGAGAGAGAAATCAACGAAAGAAGAGAGAGAAAGAAACCCCTCTATCCAGCGCACAATTGCACACTATTACCTGTTCTTAATTTCCTTCTCCTTAGATCCCTCTTCTCTTTCTCTCTCGTCTTTGATCCCTCTCTCCCTCCTTTCGCTCTCTCTCTCTCCCTTCTTTCTTGGGGGAGAGGGAAAGGGCAACTTTATCATGGCTGCATCTTCATCGGTGGCATCGTCATCTAACTTTTCCCCGCAATTCCGGTCGAGGTTCGGAGACACCAGCCAGACGAAGATTTTTGTTGGGGGGTTGCCATGGGAAACAAGCAGTGAAGAACTTCATGCCTTTTTCACACAATTCGGCGAAATTCTCGAAGCTGTTGTGATCACCGATCGGATTACGGGAAGGTCTAAAGGCTATGGATTTGTAAGCATTTTCTTATTTTTCTATTTTTGTTACGGAACAATGATCGTTTTGAAGATGTCTCCCTGCTTTTGTTTTTGTTAAAAGTTTTACTTTGATCATTATGATCGATGTTGCGTGTGCGATGAATAATCTTCTTTCGATCGGAATATTGAGTTGTTATTTTACAAAAATACTGTTTATATCACTTGTTTTTCTAGATTGTTGATTATGCCAAAATATTTTATGTGTTTTTTGTGTTTTATCACCGTCATATGTTCTTTTAGGGGTAGAACTACTTTTCTAATTATTCTCTCTCCAAACTTGATCTTGAATTCTTGATCTATATGATCAACTAGCAGCTTGATCATGACCAATTCCACTTACCTTTATTTTGCTTTCCTTTCTTGAAATTCATTAGAAAGATATTTTTCATCGATACAATCGATATTTTCGTTATCGTCATCCCGCTTTTTGGACAAATTATCGCGATGTTTTACGCCATAGTAACTCTAATAAATACTGGTCCTATCAGGTAACTTTCCGAGAGCCTGAATCGGCACGAAGGGCAGTCGCTGATCCAAACCCAATAATAGGCGGTCGACGATCCAATTGCAACATTGCATCTCTTGGCCGACCACATCCCTTCACCGCTCGAGGTATGGTGAAAAAAACCCTAATGAGATATCTCATCAAATTGACACAGCATTGAAAATAAGGGTGAGGTAGTATACATTGAGTCTGTTTGTCATGTATTATAATACTATGTGCGTGATTTCAAGCAAAGAGTTCATAGAAAGAAATTACATGGAACGGGTAGAGAAAGAATTAGAGAGACCCGTTAATTAATGCTGAAAGAACGGTTCAATGCCAGCTCAGAAAAACAAGGTTTATATTTGGGATCAGTTTGACTATACCAGCCTGGCCTAAGTGTGGTGCATGTCTACCCGAAATGCTATCCCTTAATTAATTAGGTAGGATTCTTGTCATATGCAAGGGTGGCAACTTTACAAGTAATATTAACTATTATAAGTACATATATAACTACGATAACAGGTAGGTTTTCTGCCAGTTATACTCAGCAGATTTAATCATTTGAAAATAATGCCCAGGATTTTTTTATCTTTAAAAATTTACACCTTTCAACAATTGCCCTTTTTTTTTTTGTCAGTTGCAACTATTCCTAGGTGATGACATGACAAGCTTAAGTCAATTTGAACTGACTATACCCTCATTGTTCATATTATCAACCTACATATCAACTAGCTAGTTTATGCAAAAAAAAATTGACCAGTGTCTAAATAAGGAAGGCTTTATTTTATTATATTAAGTAGGGCTTAGAATATAAAATACCCAGTTATTTAGTATGTTTGAGCGTAGAAATAAAAGACCTTGATATATAGAACTTGTGGCTGGAAAAAATTGTCAACATGGGGACCAATTAATAGTTATTATGTTTGGTGATTTATTAAATCATGGATTAGAATCTAAAAGACCTTTTGGTTTAGGGTTTATCTATTCAATTTGGGAGTAAAATATAAAAACCCTTTCTAAGTTTGTGGTCGGAAAATCAATTTGATCGGCAAATCATAAAACATTTTTCATCGCAAGTTTCTATTGGTTGGGTGTTATCTGCAATCATTACAAAATTGTTGGGTCTTAGGAAGACATAAGAAATGTAGGTCGTATTTTTATTATATATTTTTTTTGGGGGGTAAGGCGACGGAGTTTTTAAATTCTGAGTTTGTGATAAACAGGAATTTAAATATTTATTAATGACAAATTAATGTACTTTTGAACTTTCTAATCTGCAACCATTAACTCCTAAACTGCTAATTTAGCATATCTGCATCAGCTTATTTTTAATATAAAATAACTATAATGCTCTTGATAAATTTAGTTAAATTAAATATGATCATGAAAATTAATGTTTACTACTTTCAATATTAATTTTAAATTGATAATAACATTTTATTTCATATCATTTGATATATTTATGTATAAATAAAAACAGTTTTATATATCAATTTAATTACTTATAAAACAATATTTTTTCTATAAAAATAAAAGTAATATGCAAACATTTCATGTATTAAAATATGTAATTCAAGTGCCTGCATTTTATAAAATACTAAATTTATACAAATTAAAATATACAATCATAAATATGTTTAATATTATACTGTAAATATTTATGGGTGTTATGTTAATTTTGCACTCAAAATTTAACTGTTCTATCATGATTGTTTAAAAAATGAAGTATATTTATTGTCACAAAATTGGAGTAATTACCCCCCCCCCCCCCCCCCCCCCCCACACACACACACATCTTTTCTTATTGAATTTTTAAATCAAATAACCAAAGTTTTTTTTTTTGAGGAAAAATAACCAAAGATAGTCTTGGACTATATGTCACGTGTGCTGTTATTGCTGCACTTTTTTTTTTTTTTTTTTTTGACGATAGTTATTGCTGCACTTACAGCAAGGGCAGGTAACTGTCTGCTTAAACCGGACAGTTCAGAACTTCAGATTTTATCAATATCTAACCGTTTCATTTGCATTTAACCTATTGGATTAAATTTTGGTAAATCCATGTAATCATTGTAACAAGAAGTGCGGTACTAACTATAGCTGTTAACTATCACTTGCGCTGTCAACTAATTGGATCTGACTTATCCAGATGTAACTTGATTTTCTGTGAAACTGGCTAGTATTTGTAATGTACCCTATTATGTCCCACCCGGATGCACATTTAATACGTGAAAATCAATTGACTCCTAATCATTTAAAAAAAAAAATGAACTTGTTCATGATTATTTATATAGTTTAAAGTAAAATAGTTTGGATATATTTATTTTCACACACAGCATGAAAATTATATATAATTTAGTATTTATTTACATTGATCTCTATAGTTTAAAAGTCTAATTAATTTGATGTTTTGATATGAAAACATTTTTACCCTTAACTAAGTGATACATTTCCAAAAAAATTCGGTGTTTCTTTTTGCCAACAAATTGACAGTGCATGTTTTTTTAATATTAAATAAGCAGTCTTGTGTGAAAATAACTGATCCATAATGGCTGCTCCGAAGGTCAAATATCTATTAAATTCATGTAGGCTAGTGACATATAGACTGCATCAAACCATAGCTTTTTACACACTCCAAAGAATCTGGCAGACATGATGTCAGAAAGTTCAGTCATGGCTGACTAATATGCGAGCGATGGAGGAGATAGAGATGAATAATCCCTCGTATAGTCGTACCTATGATGGCTTTATTTTTTTATATCTTTTATTCTCGTGATGTTTGATGGTTTTGAGTGGCGCCTTTATTTTTTTTATTCTCTTGTAATGCGCAGGCAGAGGTCAAGGAATGGGCCTGTATTACAGCCCACAGCAGAACATCAGACCAGTTTACGGGAGATTGCCAGCCCAAATGCAACCTTCTTCTCCAGCAATGTATCCCGGTTATTACGGGTTAGTTCTGTTTGATGTTTCTCTTTATGTATTGCACAAACACCTGTCACTAATTATTAGGGCAACTAGTTTGGAATGCTACCTTCATGACTCTAATAACACATTAATATGAAGGCTGGAAGAAAAAATGTTCAACCCTGTGAGAAATAGACTGAGTTAATTTATATATATATATATATATATATATATATATATATAGCTCAGTGTGTTGAAAAATAGAATACAAAGGTTATGTTATTTGATAATATAACAATTACAATGGTATATTTGATATAAACCAAAATGGGTTTTGCATGCAACATTTTTGTGAATGATTACCAGTGAAAATGCATAAGCATGCGCATTTCTGAAAGATAATGCAAGATTACGCATGGTCCTTAGACCTTAGATCGTATACAGTCAAAATGGCATCTGACTGCATGCAGCGACAGCCGTGTGGATACGGTGACCATAACACGGTGGCCACATGTGGACCCATAATAATTGACTGCAGGCGATCAGCTGTCAAGGCATAGATTGATTTCTTCTATGCTACTCTTTTGCTTTATCTTTCTGAAACAAGGAAATAGAAAAAAATAATTCAATCGATGCTGAGCCTGGGGCAGTGGGGCTCCCACCTTTCTAGCTTAATTTAAACTGGACAATTAATTGTCGCTGGCATGCAACTAGTTACAGTAACATGATCAATCAGTTCATCTCATCTCTTATTTTTACCTTGGTACACTTTTGCAGGTACCCCACCTACCACGCTGATTATGCTTACCAACAAGTAAGGGTCTCTTTCTTATCAAATAAATCTAAGACTTATCTACAACTGATTACACCTGTACTATAAAAAATAGAGATTTGCACAGTGACTGAAAGGGGATAATTATGTCGGTGATAAGGTGGTAATTAGGCACCAGGTCGTAGCGGGCCAGCTCATGAAATACCGGGCCCCGCTTGGTCACATGGACAGTAGATCCGTTAATAAAAGGCATTTACAGGTGTAGGCCAATCCAGGAAGGCAGACCGGACCCGTTAGGGCACCTTATGGTATCTTTAATTCTTTGTGCTTCCAGAGAGGGCCCCTCCCTCTCATTTATTGGAAATATAGACAGCTCATAACTAAAATTTCCTTTAATCTAAGTATGTTTGATGATGCATGAAATTATTAAAAAATTTAAATCACTAAATGTATGATGAAATTTATATCAAACCACATCATTTTTTCATAAATATGATACGTGGATGATTATAAATCAAACCTGTAATTTTTTATTTAAATCCTTAGGTTTTATTTTTTAAGATTGTCAAATTAAAAAAAAAGTCTGGCATTACAAGTTTAATACTAATAAATTATAATATAATCACCTATCAGAATTCCAATTTTTTTAATATGTATCCGTGACAAACTGGGATGATCAGAAAAAAGAGATATGTTACTTTAATTTATTTTGCTTTGTATGTGTTTATTTGGTATTTATCCGGCTGAACTAACACCGAAATTTGATCTTTGTCCAGCACCGCACATATTTTAAGCTTTCTTGGATTTTAATTTGTGTCCTTGTGCAAAAACAGGCTCTGTACAGTCAGATGAGTCCGCAGTATTATCAGTATGGGCAGACCTCACCATCGCCTGGCACACCGCAGCCATACAATTATCATCAGATTGGGTTTACAACAAATCCAAGAGCTGGCCTACAATCTCCCCAATTGGGTGCGCAATCACCGTACATCCAACAGCCGACAGCTCTGATTGACCCATCTTTCATAACTCCTGTCCCTTCATCTCTGCATAGCCTTCAGCTCCAGACACCCCCTAATCCAAGGGCACCAGTTACCCCTCCCGGTATTTTATTGAGCTAATTAAATATGCCTTCGCTGTAGTTTTATATATGGCGGATCCCCGTACAAGTTAAATACCTTTAGGATATATATACCTTATGTTGACCAATATTATACTAGTAATAAAGTTGACGCCTTTTTAGAATGACTGTAAGCAGTCAGTAATGACAGCTTGTCATGGTAAAGGCCTACTTAGGACTTGAAACACAGAAAAGAAATTTGTTCTTGATTCAATCCTTGAAATTATGTTTATTCAATCTCTTTTGTTTCGTTTTTCTTATATTTTGCAGCCTCAGAGTCACAAGCAGCTGAGTCATTGCAAGAAAAGGAACCGAGTGCTGAAGGTGCAGAGACTTGAGAAAAGCTATTTGAATTTTGTAAATCCCACCTATTCGACTCCTCTTGTAATGTGCAACATGTCAATTTAACAGATACAGAGGCACATGGGGTTGACAGAATTTGTTCTTAATTTTTCAAAATGGTCCATCTCTCAGTACAAGCCAACTAAAGTGGACCATGTAACATACCAGTTCCAAAAGTGTTAAATCATTGTCTAAAATTTTACCTTTTTATTTTATTTCCTTTTATTTTTTATGAAAATATTTTTTCCTTTTCTTTTATTGTTTCTTTTCGGAACTTCTTTGACATTTAAAATTTTCTTTGCCCTTCCTATCTTACAATTATGAAGCTTTTAATGTCATTGCTATAAACTTGTAGTTTCTCCAGTTCAGTGCCTAACTATGCACTAACTATCAATTTAACTCCAATTCCAGTCATCAATTGCACCAAAACGAAATTAGAAGCCTTTTGTAATCACAATATCATCTTTTCCATTTTGTAAAGTTCAAAAATATTTTACAAATACACAATTTTAGCAAAAATGAATAGTATGCTTAGGAAATAAATACAAAGAAAAGAAAGAAAACTGAAAAATAGAGCTTACAGTTTCTTTTGTGGTATCCACAATGGCAAGAGGTCTCTCTTTCATTGAAATAGGTTTCTCTTGCATTGAAATAGGTTGATCTGCAAGCAGGTACATCCAATTATTGGTAGGAATACTTATGATATGTGAACAATTACTGCATCGATTAAAACAAAGACTAATAACATTACTGTTGGTTCTGTCTATCTAGCTAGCAACTAGGGTATTTTGTAACAGTATCTTCAAGTCCTTGAGCCTACAAATGCAATGAATTCTCGTTAGCTTAAGTAGGAAAGGAAGAAAAAGTATAGAAGATTAGACTTACCTTACTCCACTAAGGTCAGGGTATTTTGCAATTGCATCGCCAAAATCCTAAAAGGAAAGTAAACAAGCGGATGTTATTTTAGTTCTACCATAGCACAAAACTTTGAGTAGAACTAGGGTGTTCTTAAGTTCACCAAGTCCCTTGGTGAACTCAACTCTAAAACCAGTCAAATCGGCTTCAAATGACGAATCCGAACCGTTGAAACCCGCCTACCTTACGAGTAATGCGTCTACATGTGAAAATTTAAAACTTTGAATTAATTTATTATAAAGTCAAGTGGTAAAAATTTTTTTCAAAAAATGAATGCATCAAAATTAATTTATTAAGCTTCTCATTTTGACAGCTTGACTTTTTACTAAATTAATTCGAATGTTTAAAATTTTCACATGTAAATGCATCACTCGTAAAATGAGCAGGTCTCAACGGTTCGGATTCGTAATTCGAAGCCGATTTGATGGGTTTTAGACTGGAGTTCACCAAGTCCCTTAAGAACACCCTAGTTCTACTCCAAAACTATAATCCCAGATATTAAGCATGTTCACCTGGTTAGCAGTTGAAGAAGTGTATGTTATTATGCAAGACATGCCAGCCCCTGTAGCAGCCTGGTAATTTAATGTTTGTCAATATTATTAGGATTACAATTTACTTTGAGCTTCACAGATACTTTTACACTTTCGATAACATTTTGAACTTTTGTTGGTTTCTTTTGTATAATGAAGGGTTCAAATGCCTCCATTTTTTATTTTAATAACATCAAATCTAAAACTTAAATGTCAAAATAAAACCGTCAGATATAATATATATCATTTTCTCTATGCACATGTAAAATAAATATGATATTTCAACTTTGATTTCATTGTTATCGAGTACCAAAACGTAATTATTTTTTATGGGTATGCAAAGAAAATAATATATATCACATATAACAGTTTTACTTTGGCATATAAGTTCTATAATTTTTCTCATTAAAAAATTTAAAAATAGAGGTATGATGGAGGCACATGAAATGGAGGCATTTGAACCCTCTTCTTATAAAGGTATAGGTGCAATTTTTCTGGATTATTCTGAAGGACTTCAGCCAATGAAGATTATGTATCATCCAAGAGAAGTTAGGTTTCGTAGAACTACAATCTTGGGCAACCACAATGACCAGCCAAAATACCTAGTTTAGAAGATGTACCTGTAGACCAATAACACTATCCTCCACCACAAGGCAATTCTTCGAATCTACACCTAATTTCTGAAAGGGAAAAAATTAGCAAGTATGCTGTGGTTGATGAAGAAATGACACATACAAAAATTGTTCAAGTTATAATAACATTTAGTTATTGTTTATTATTTAATACCTTTGCAGCAGTGATGTATATTGACGGGTCAGGTTTCTTTTCTTTCACGTCATCTCCTGTAGAAGAGAAAATTTTAGGTAAAGCTTTATCTTTAGTTATTTACTTGGTCTTGTTATGAGTTTTTTGTAGGCAGGGAGGCAGATTGATAAGCAATTACCAGCAAGAAAACAATCAAGGCCTTGGAAGCGATCCTGTAATTTGCACAAAGTAAAAAAAACTGCACTAAAAAATTAAAAAATTACCCTATATTTAATCATAAGAAATTAAAATGTGTTTACAACTTACAAGTCCTATAAGGTTTTCAAGGCAGAGTATAACTGAACTTTTTGTTGCCGCAGAACAAACAGCAAGCTTTATTCTCTGAATAAAAAGAAGTAAAGTAATCACTTTTAAATGAAATCAAATTGCACTAAGAACTAAAGTACCTGAAGAAGCTTATGGCAGTAAGTAATATTACCGCACCCTTGACTTCATCCATGAGTCTTAAAACACCGGGTCTCGGCTCGACCTGCAATAGAAGGTGATTTAGAAATATCCAATACATGAACATCTCCAATATGTTTTCAAAAGGGTGGCACTCACAGTTCCAGATTTAATGATCTCTTTGTACCTTTCTGTTTTCCAGTCCTGCAATATTGTAAGAAAGATGGAAGTTTATTTAGTATCATCCTAACTTATAGAGCTACTTAAAGAACCAAGTAAATTATGGGTTTTTTGGCTAATTTATTCCACCATATTTTCTCCCATCTTCTATTATATTTACAATTGACATGCTCATTTTGGTATTATTTGCAGTACCTAGCCATTCAGAAAAGTGTTAAGGTAAAAGATGACCAAGTTACATTAATTTTTAAATCAACTCAATACATCTGTGGATAGCAAGTTACTGTAACATAAAGAACCCACACTTGATTTCTTTTTGCTTACTTTCAGTTCAAGTTGTGCTAATGGAAAACAAACTTAGTAAAAGTCAGGGGCCATATTGTCAATATGTATTCATTAATAGGAGCTAATAATTAAATGTTCTGGTATAAAATATGGAAAATATGGAAAATATGCATGGTTTTAGTTACAACTTACAAGTACATTAGTTGGCTGTTTTTTGCATGTATACTAATATTGAATGTTATTTAGGCCTGCTAATTGGACACAATTGTCCATGGACAAACGGGCCGAACATTAATTGGACAGAAGTTGAACGGTATATTATTTGAACAGTATAATTGCCTGCTAACCGGATGAAATCAATAAGGCCCGAAGTTCAGTTCGGATCAGCTGAACCGGGCCGAGCTTGAAGGGCCTTTGGACAACCCGTTTAACCGTTCAAACTCAAAACCTATGGATTCCTGTTCGAACACGAACAATTGAACCTAACACCAACTCAGTCACAGCGCCTCCTCTTCTCCACCGCGCCGGCCGCCCCTCTTCTCCACCGCGCCGCCCCTCTTCTCCATCGTGCCCCTTCTTCTACGAGGTTTGTTACACTCAATTTCCCTCAATTTGTTCTCTTCTCTTCTCTTCTCGTCTCGTCTCTGTCTTTTCCCTCAAGTATTGCCATTGAAATTTCAGGCCAATGATCTGGAGTCTCTGAGGAAGGATTTCTTGCAAGTTGGAAGATCTTTCTTGGTAATTTATTTTGATGATTTTTGGGTATTTCGTTTTTTCCACTTTTTTTCATTAATTGGATCCAAACCCGATAGCCATTAGTGGGTTGTTTTACTTCTTTGCTTATGCTGGTAATAATTGATATATATGCTCTTAGGAGGAAGTCGCACCAATATCTGATATCAGGTGTTGACTAAATTCACCATTACAGGTTCAGCAAATGCTTCACAATCTGACAGCAGATGCATCCTGAGAGGAGTTTATCCTTGAGCAAATGCTTCAGATAGGTTTACATTTTACTTTGTGATAATTACTTTTTGGAAGTAATAATCTTATTATTTTAGTTGATTTTTAATGTGTCTTTTTGTTTGCCACCTCAGGTCTAAAAATGACAAAGGTAGATAATTCTGAGAGAGAGCAACATATAATTTTACTTTGTGTTACTTGTGTATCCCCAATCTTTGCGTCTTTTTGATAAGCATTGTTATTGGATGATTTTGCACTAGTGGTACATGTCGGTGTACCAGCTTGAGTTTAGTACCATAGTTTACTTGTTTAAGGTTATGGGGGGTATTTAAGGTTCATTGGATTTTGCTTTCTTGGAGTTTGACATTGTATTACCGTTTGATTAAATTTAGTGTCTATTGTCATGGCTAGCTGAAAATAGATAACTTTTAGTATGATTAAAAATTGGCAACAGTAGTGCTTATACTAAGATTGCACTAGGCATATTACCAGCCTTGTATATATGTTAACCTAACCAACTAACCTTAATTGGATAAAGGGACAGATGGTCAAACAGTAGTTTTGAAACTTTATTTATTATACAGGTTGAAGGAGGAGGGAACACTGGCAATGCATTAACTGGTGCTTCTCGCTTGGGATTATTATACAGGTTGATATTTACTATGCTTTTAGGAAGCTGGTTATTGTTATGAAGGTATGAGAATTTATATGAGAAGCATCAGTTGTACAAGTACAGAAACATCAGTTGCATGAGAAACTTTCAGGTTTCAGTACAAGTACAAGTATTGTGTACCAGTGTTATCTATTTCTGGTACCAACTAGCTGATACAGAAACATCAGTTGTACAAAAATGGTGTAATAGCAGTGAAAAATTTTAGAACAGAACTATGGGATATGTAGGCATTTTTTTCCCTTTTTTATCTAGCAATTTGGATAAATCAAATTACAGGAAGTATTAAGCTACTTATTCTTATTAGCATATGTTTAATAGCTGAATTGGTGTTAAAATTTACTAGTGGTAACTGGTAAGGATTGGTACAAACTTATTGGTACCAGACACTTATTGGTACCAGACATGTACATAAATGGGGTTGTAGAGCTCTGGCGTTCCATTAATAGAGTGATAAAATTTTTAATTTTGATAACAATTTTATTTCCTTTTTCCTAATATGCAGAGTGTTGTGCCAGCTTCTACTAATCTGGTAAATAAGTTTCTGAACTTAACTTCTATTCAGATTGGGTCCTTTTTTCATCTCTATCTCTTTCTCTCTCTCAATCATGGTCAGAGTTGGGAAATGAGAAAGAACGAAAGTCAGATATGAATGTAGCTGCCATTCATATACTTCATCATCTTTTTTCTTTTGAGATAAAAATATATATCATGGATATCAGTAACAGTAGATAATGCTCTCTTTAACTGCATTAATTAGGTTTGTATGAGTAGCTTAATCTAATGTATTTTTCGAATGTGTTGTGCAGGGAGGATGCACATTAGTAAAGACATGGTCATGGAAAAGTTAATCAATTGCTTAATTATCTTTTATAATTTCCTATATTGGTAGAGACATCACAACAATATTTTTGTTTGTGAATTTTAATTTTTTGTGATCAAAGACCGTTGAGTAGTTTTATTTTGGATTTTGTTAGCATATTTTACATTAATTAGTGTTAAATTGTTAATCAATTGCTTGAATTAATTTGAATCAATTAGCTTTTATAAATTTTTGTAGCTTTTATAAGATTCTTGATTTAAAGGTTACTCAAAATTTTTATTCAATTAATTTTTGGTTAAACGAAGAATTCTAATCGGTAACTCAATTATTTATCTTACAATTTTATACTACTATACCAATAGCGGCCTGGAATGAAACGGACAAGATTTAGGAGTTGATTTACACCTATTTATCCAAAAGCCCGTAAAAAGATTAAATGGTTTTTATTGGACAGGGCCCGGAATGAAACGAACGGGCTGGACATTTGGATGAAACGGACACTGTCCGAACATAAAACGAACAGGACCCGGGCTTCTAAAATTTAGTTTGGTTTGAACAGGGCTCGGACATTATCTTCTACCATTCAATTTGAACAGGGCCCAGTTCTGTTATACAATTTATTGAACCGGTTATTGGTTGGACAAACGGTTAGCCCATTAGCAGGCTTAATGTTATTGCAAAAGGCTGTAAAAATTAAAATCAAACCAATAATAGCACACCTGAAGAACATCAACCAATTTCTCTCTATCAGAAGCTGTGGAAGGAGGCGTCTCAAAGACGGAAGAAGTAGGCCATCCCTTCTCTCCAAAATACCTAATCAAACTCATAATTAAAATCACCTTACCTGATGAAGGTCAGATAGCATAAAGCAGCTTAAATTGTCATAATGAGACGAATATTACCATCTCATCTTTGGTTTTCCACCTCCAACCTGATTTTGCAACACGTCGTAGAAATCAGAGTCCCATAAGAGAGGTTCCGAAGAAAAGGGAGGGCACTTCACGTTGAAATGTGCAAAGGCATCGTTGTACGCCTGGCGATGGAGGTGCTCCGACTCTAGTATTACTCCGTCACAGTCAAATATTAAGGCGTGCAGAGGAGAGGATGAAGCAACGGCGCACACCACCCTCGGACGAGATTGCCGGAGGGAGGGGGTTGCCATACGGCGAAGACAGGAGAAGGAGTAATGGATCGCGCCGACAGGAGGACTGGCCCGGCGGCAGCAGGCAGCAGAGTAAGGCGGAGAGGGGAGGAGAAAAGAAGTGGTCGCCATTGAATTATCTGAGCTTGGTTTTATGTGGAGAGGAGAATAAGAAGCGTTTGCTTTTGAAACGGGAGGGAAGTAATTGGTTCTGTTGAGAAAGTGGGCAACTTGCGGATTGCGGTGGTATTCTGAAACGCGGGAGATATTAATATTGGGCTGAGATTGCTAACTTGTGTCCGGCTGTAATAGGCCCAATAAGCATCAAGTTGGACTGAGATTGCTAACTTATGTCCGGCTGTAATAGGCCCAATAAGCATCAAGCTAATTTGTGCGGGCCGCGAATTAGAATGATAGCCTTTTCATCTATTCTAGTTTTGATCTCATGAGTTCATTAAAAATATCGCAGCAGAGTGAACAATTTAGAACGTAAACGCTTAGTTCGTCAAACCTAAACCTAAGATCATTGATTTGAATTAGAAATTGATTGCATAAATTTTGAGATTGAAGTTCATCAACTATCTCAATGAAATAGAATTCGTACTGGTTTCATCCATTTTCAGTAAAACCTTCTACTGGTATCATTGCAATTGCAGGCGAAGACCTCTGTGAAATATAGCAAGAGAACTCATTGTACACTGCTAATGCAACAAATTAATTTTTTTCAAGATTTATCGCAATCAATAAGAATTTGCGTTCATTACTTACAGTAACAAGCAACAGTTGTTATTCATATTTGCCAAAGTAAAACTCAGGAGGTACAATAAAAAGAAAAGAAAAAAGGAAACACATCCGATTGCATCCAAAGTGAAAAATCTTCTATACATTTAGATTTAATGCAGCGGTATGTATCCAACGGATAGGCAAGCTTAAAATAAAAAAAATAAAAAAAACACATTGATAAATCTCAAAGGAGAGGGTGTTCGGCAAGGGTCACCAGCTTAAAATTTAAGCTACATTAAGGAGAGGGTGTTAGTAATAAAGTTGAAGAATCACTTTCTTAAGAATACCTTAAGCTTGAAAAAGTGCTTAAGCCAGTAGAATCAAAGCTTAAAATTTTGGGCAAGCTTAAAAAGTAGGGCAAAAGGAGCACTAAGAAAGTAGTTCTAAGCTTTATAAAGAAACACTTGTTCGGCAAGCTTAAGACTCCTTAGGGTGCTAAGGAGCTCTAAGGAGGCTTAATCTGCCCCTGCCGAACACTCAAGCAGCTGCACATATCAGAGTTGAAGTTTGGATTTTCTACTTATCCTATTATGACAGAGGATTTGGTTCATTCAAAAATTTACACCGTCGGGATTGGATTCGTCCTCTTCTTCAAGGCCTCTAGTCCATAAATCCCGTCTAGGTTTAGCAGAAAGCCCCTTCCCAACCATCTCCTTATCATACTTCCTTGCCACATCCACCATCCCTTTCCGCAACAGTGCATCAATAAATGCATTATATGCGAATGCATCAGGACTGCAACCATGCTTCTCCATCGCCCTCCATATATCAAAAGTAGGCCTGAGAAATCCCCAGCGTCCAAATTTCTTGATTAGCATGACATATGTATCCATCCTAGGCCGGCAACCAGCCTGAACCATTTGCTCAAACAGACTGAGAATTTCCTGTGGCCGTGTCAGGTACTGAAAGAAGCAGTGGTACGTTAACACATCAGGCTCGCACCCGTGCTTCTTTCTCATCCGGCTGACAAAGCAATACGCTTCTTTGAATCTCCCGTCCAAGCAGAATAGTTTGACAATGGTATTTAATGTGGCAGAATTGGGTTTCAAACCTGCCTCAACCATGTCTTGGTATAACCGGATTGCAAAATCAACCCCCTCACAGTGACCAATCGCATGGATAGCTGTATTGTATGCAACAATGTCAGGTTGAATTTTCTTTTTTTGCATTTCCTTGAATAATTTCATCGCTTTCCAAGGTTTCCCTCCTTTGGAGATAGCATTCATATAGATAGAATAGGAGTGGAGGTCTTTGTTAATTCCAGCCTGATCCATCTCTTGCCAGAATTCACGGCACCGGCTGAAAGCTCTCAACTTTAGCCACCCACGAAGAAGCATGTTGTAGGTTTTGGTATCAGGAGGAAAGAGAGAAGGAAAAGGGGGTGACTCTGACCTGAGGCATAGGTTCTCAGCATCTGACACGTGCCCGTGGTCACACAAAGCATCTATCATCAGGTGAAAAGTGGTGCGGTCTTGCAATCCAAGGTTTGACGCGAGGTTGAAAGCGTCGAGTAAATCTGAAATGAGATGCGCCGCCGCTAGGCGGTTGAAGAGCGATCTGAAAGAAGGGAGGAGGAGAAAAGGGGAAGAAAAGGAGGATGCATAGGAGGAGATGAGAGAACGCGACTGGTCGAATTCGAGGTGTTTCCCGAGGATGTCGATCGTGCAAGAGAGGGTTGAAGGTGTATGGTGGAAATGCGACGGAGGGGAGGAGGCCCAGTGGAAGAACTCCAGCGCCCGCCGCCAATCGTTGGAGTAGAGAGAGAGAGTGCGAAGAACAGTATCGGGGTCGAGTGGGAGGGGAATGGACGAGGCGGTGGCGGAGTTGGTTGCGCTCGAGGAGAGATGACGGCGGAGTTGGGAAGAGAGACGGCGCTGGAGCATCACTGAAGTCTGACAGTTCTGTTCTTTGTGAAACCCGAACCAAAAAATGGAACCGAGAAAGAAGTAAAATTTCTATGGGCCGGAAAGGGCTTTTCGTTGAACTTAATCAATGCTTATGGTTATGGGTTGGAATGGGTCGGGACTAGTTTTCGGGCCTAGTAATAAACCCATCGATTGTGGTATTTTCGTGCTAATTTATGGTTGGATTGCTAGAGAATAGTACTATTCATCCCAAAATACGCAATCGTTTTTGGGGCAGTACTAATTTGGATTCAAAACAAACATGTATTTCAACCGAAATGAGTATTCTTTTTTACTAAAACGAACTTGCATTCTAGAAAGTTTAACTAATGAGTTTAATAATTTGAGACGGTCATTGACAAATATCAAAATATATAATAGTTATTGATGAGTAGAACTAGGGTGCTCTTAAGCTCACCAAAGTGTTTGGTGAGCTTGACTCTAAAATCCATCAAATCGATTTCAAATGACGAATCCGAACCGTTGAAACCCGCCTACCTTACGTGTGATGCATCTACATGTGAAATTTTTAAACATTCGAATTAATTTAGTATAAAGTCAAGCGGTCAAAAAACGTTCAAAAAATGAATGCACTAAAATTAATTTATTAACCTTCTAATTTTGACCGATTGACTTTATACTAAACTAATTCAAATGTTTAAAAATTTCACATGTAGATGCATCACACGTAAGGTAGGCGAGTTTCAACGGTTCGGATTCGTCATTTAAAATCGATTTGATAGGTTTAGAGTTAAGCTCACCAAACACTTTGGTGAGCTTAAGAGCACCCTAGTTCTACTCGTTATTGATAATCACACAATGGAGACCTCCATTTCTGGGCGAAGATTTTTTTTAAAAAAAAAAAATCCCCCTCACGATTAAAATACATTCACATATGAGCCAGCCTTAAGTTCTTATTTAAGCATTTATATTAATTTTTTCCTTCTAATCGCTGGTAAACTTGACATTATGTGTATAAAAACTAATTATAATTACTGGATTATAGATGCTCTTACTCAATCATTGTTAGAAATTTAAGGGATACCTCCATTTTAATAAAAGAGTAAACTGGTCAATACAATTTTTAAAATAATTAAATAAAGGATAAAACAAAAGAAAGGAGATAAAAGAAAGTTAAGTTTATGTGGGGATATTGAATATTATAGTATATTTATGGGGAAATTGACTCTTTTGAAAATTTAGATGGGCAAACAAAAAATTTGTATACAAAATGCTCCGAAATTTTTATAGATACCCAAAAATTATACAAAATTACGGGATCTACCCATTTTTCAAATGGAATTCAAAAAATGCTCATTTCAGTTACTAAATAACCGGATATTGGCTTTTTTTCCAGTGACTTAATTTCTGGATATTGAAAAAAATTCCGGTTATCCGATAAGCGGAAAGGATATGAATTTCTGGTTATTTGGTAACCGATTTTATTTTTATAGGGGAGGGGTTACGGGGAGAACAAAACAATAGGTCGCGTGGCTTATTTGTGCCATGTAGGTCTTTGTTATTTTATTTTTATTATTTGAAGTTTCAATTTTATATAAATAGATCCTCAAGTTTTATGAATTCTAAAAAAATGATAGAGCTTTAGAAGCAGTGTCAAGGACTCAGGGGGAAGATCATGATAATTTTAATTAAAAGCAAAGATAAAAAAATATTCCAGGTATTAATAATAGAGATAATAAATCTTATCATTCAGGAGATAATAAATCTCAACCAGTTTATAAATCTCATTCTTGTTCAGTATATCCAACTAGTTTATAAATCTCATTCTGGAGATAATCAAAGTTATGGTTTACAGTTATAGGTAATGAGTATTTAGGTCGGGTACTGTAAAAAATATTGTCATCATTGTACATATGAAAGTATTAATATTGTTCAGGAGATAATAAATCTCAACCAGTTTATAAATCTCCTTCTGGTTCAATATACCCAACTAGTTTATAAATCTCATTTGGTTCAGTATACCCAACTAGTTTATAAATCTCATTTGGTTCAGTATACCCAACCAGTTTATAAATCTCATTATGGAGATAATCAAAGTTATGGTTTACAGTAAAAGGTAATGAGTATTTAAGTTGGGTACTGTAAAAAAAACTGTCATCATTGTACATATGAAAATATTAATATCAAGTATTACAAGTATTTATTCCTATACACTAGAGTATTTATATCTATGTAAAAAAAAATACTTGAATAATCACCTCATATACGTTTATTATGATAAATATTTTTTTGTATGGATAAATAATTAGTGAGAAACATAGTACAACCTCTAATTTTAGAAGTGTTTAAATAATTATCACATTCCTTATTTAACATGGATCATCTAATTAATGGGGACCATAGTACAACCTTTAAATAATTATCACATTCCTTATTTAACGTGGATCCTCTAATTTTAGAAGTATTTAAATACTTAGTGGGGACTATAATACAACCTTCTTAAATTGTAACTGTGGGAATAGAGGACAGGGGTGCTGATATTAGCACAATAATTTTTTATATTAACACAACAACTTTAAATTTTCAAATTTTATAGACAATTTTGCCCTCCATATATATTTCTGTCAAATACTATTTTTGATCCCGTGATTATGTAATCTTCTAGCACGAGGACCATTTATTTGTTACTATATATTCTTCATTGTTAGATCTGCATCTAATTTGAAATAACAACAAAAAAGGAATATTAACCCATAAATCTCTAGTTGTACTGTACATCAATTATTTGAACTTTCGTTAAATATAATTCGGTTCTTTTTGTTTCAATATATTTAGTTGGTATGAAAAATATTAAAATAAATTTTACTACATGATATATCATTTTTCGTTTAACAAATTCAAATTACTATTTTTAATAACTTCATATACAAATTCAAAATAACACACCACTTAAAAAGCTGCAATAAAGACATAAAATTATTACTGCTAAGCAAATCTTATGCTTTAATAACATAGCAAGAAAAAATTATAATTTATGCTTTCTTCAACTCAACAATGGAGCTTATATTCAAAATAATGTTAAGACAAGTAGTAGGATGAACTCTTTAATTCATTAATTTAACGTTGTGGTAAAAAAATAATTATTTATAGTATTCATTTGACGTATTCATTTATATTACCATGAAGCATTAATTTATGTTTAGATAATTTTTTCAAAACTATTTTTTTTTAATATGGTATATATTCTCTGTTGTCATGTAATTTAATAATAAATTTTAGTTTTGTCTCTCAAAATCAAGACAAATAATAAATTAATATCATAAACGAAAATATTTAGATTAATTTAAATCCAATACAAAATCACATAAAATAAAAATTTCTTTTAATAAACTAAGCATGGGAGGAAATAAAGACAAACAATTATTAAAGTAAGAAATTGTGGAAGTAGATAATAAAAAAGGATCAAATTTTATACAGATAGTTAACCAATAAAATACACGTGTATTTCTTCATATTAATGGCTATTTGTTATTTGTTTTATTTTAATAACTGAAACTTACCCTAAAACATTTTGATTTCAAAAAATTGAAAATAATAAATTAAAAAACTTATTCTTTACAAATGGAAAAATCGTTCCATCAAACAACTTTGTTAGATAATAATTTGTGTCAATGTGAAGTGTAATTTCAATTAATAGAGTTTCTAGTATCTTTTTTACTGAATCATGATAATATATTATGAATGTAGTTTGTATCATTTTTTTTTCTAAACTCAACAATGAAAAATTTGTACATACCACCTCATGCATAATAAATTGAAGTGAGAAAAATAAAATCGTGTGATGCAAGAAATGAAGCATTTGATGTTGCAAATTCTACTAAGTCGACTAAAGTCACTAAAATGAAAACTTGTTTTTATCTATTTTTTGCTATAAGAAATGATCGCTTAAATTTTTGTTGTTATACTTCTCAAATTTGAAAAATGAAACATTTCCTTTATAGATTATTGGACGTTTAGTTATAGAAATAAAATAAATGATCAATGATCTTTAATATAAAGAAAGTTTGTCTTGAAAAAGATATGGTATCTCTAGAGAATTGAAGTATTAAAGTATTGTCCATTAAAAAATTTGAATTTGTTGTATTAATAAAAAAAATTATTGTGTTAATATCATTACCCAGAGGATAGGAGTGTGGGAAGGAATATAATTATTCTTTGATATATGAACCAAATCCAACTTGCTAAATCATTCAGAAAATATTTGTACGTGAATCTAAAACTTCTCTATTTTATTTAACGGTCAAAATTAAATAAAAAAATCATGATTTTACCTTTCCGATGACAATAATAGTGGAAGTGATTATCTCCATTGGAATTTGTAACTTGATCTGTAAACTAGTATATTATAAATTAAGTCTCTTAAATATAACTAGCTGAATCATTGGAATATTATTTTATCTCCGCTTTTAATTAAAATTATCATGATCTTCCCCTTGAGTCCTTGACACTGCTTCTAAAGCACTATCATTTTTTTGGAATTCATAAAACTTGTGGATCTATTTATAAAAAGAGGAGGGATCGGATGACACTGTGCATTTTTAAAGTCCAAACAGTCGATCCAAACCGTTGAACTTGATGGATATGTTAAAATGTGCTTGCAGATCAAATTTTACATTTTTATGAATTTTTTTACTATTTATTAAGATGGGTACAAAAATTCAACGGTATGAATATAGAGATTTTGTTAAATACTTAATAAATAGTAAAAAAATTCCAAAAAATGTAAAATTTTATATGCAGGCACATTTTAACATATCCATTATGTTGAACGGTTTGAATCGACTGTTTGGACTTTGAAAACTTTGAAAATGCACGATGTTATTCGATGTCACCAAAAAAGGATGTCATCCGATCCCTCTTATAAAAAAATGAAACTTCAAATAATAAAAATAAAAGAACAAAGACCTACGTGGCACAAATATACCACGTGGCCTATTTTTTTGTTCTCCCCGTAACCCCTATGAAAATTAATCGATTTTCCAAAAAATTAATAGACGGTGACTAAGAGCATCTACATCCCTAAAACTATTAGAGTTTCTAATCTGACGTGGCAGTTTCTAATCCAGTTTCAGGGATGTGGGAGAGTTTCTTATTTAGAAACTATGCAGGAAAGTTTCTTATTAAGAAACTGTTTATAAACTCTAATACTCTATGTTGGCCAAATGATTGACTCAAATTGTTTATCCTTTTTAATTTGTTGCTGACGTGGCTTAATAGAAACTCTAAAATGAATTTCAGGGATGTGAGAGTCAGAAACTTTAAAGACCATAATTTCTAAAATATAGTTAACCGTTATTTAGAAATCCTTTTGAGTTTTAGGGATGTAGATGTTGGGTTTCACGCGGTGCTAACCGGAAACCGTTTTTAGGCTTAAGGTGCGGAATGACCGTAGAACAAAAATTTCTACAGCCAACTTAAGCTCAGGATTAAACGGGGTATGTCAGGAAACTTTCCAAGGCGGTCCACCTTCAGTATTCCTTTGGCATCAAAACCCAATTTAATCCTTTTACAGATCTATTCCATGATTGATTTCTAAAACTTTAATCTACTTACAAATTAAATAGATTAATATAACATATTTATACCTTGTTTCCAAATCACAGTTGGAATGCAGACCGAGCGAGTAGAGCCTCACCAGGGAAGGAATCGACTCGGAGTATCACACGTGTGATACCTCTATCGGTTATCCACCAGGACTAACCGGAGAGCGGTTTATTTCTTCTGCCAGAAATACCGTAAACCGCGGAATTCTGCAAAAACACTATTCACAGGGAAAAAGATGAAAACTCGTAAACACGAATTTTCGGTTGCTCAGTTTCATCAATATGCAAAACTGACATACCGCTAAATTCGGTAAAACACTATTCATCGATCCCGTAAATATACTCCACAACAACCCGCAAGATTATACGTCAAGTACGTATAACTTTATTTTCTCAACCGAAACACTATTTGGGAGAGAAACCGAGAAAGAGAGAAAATACCGATTCGATTCTGCACGAAACGATACAAGTGAATTAGCGATTTTTCTCTCTACATGCACTCCTCTATTTATAGGCTTTTGAGGAGGTTCGCAAAAGACCGAAATACCCCTTTACTTATGCCTATTTACAAGATATGTCATTGAATGGATAAGGATGACATGTCATGTGGATAAGATCGATGACGTGTCATCTGGATAGGATCGATGACATGTCATGCGGATAAGCACGAATCTAAAAAGACCCGAATGCCCTCGGCCCGAACATAAATAATGTTTGTATAATTATTCTGAACAATTATATATATTTTTCTGCGGTTGTTTGTTTCGGTATCGATGACGTGTCATCTGGATAGGATCGATGACATGTCATGCGGATAAGACGAATCTGAAAAGATCCGAATGCTCTCGGCCCGAACACAAATAATATTCGTATAATTATTCTGAATAATTATATATATTTTTCTTGCGGTTGTTGTTTCGGTAATTTATACAATGTGTCCTGCACATTTATAAATTAACCGGTTAACTTTTATACAACGTGTCATACACGTTTATAAATTAACCAATGTTTTTGCTTGTTATTTTTACATAACATTTATAATTTAATTATAACATGTATAATTAATTATAACCATCTTATCATTGATCATAACTAATTTATAATCAATCAAAATAAGATTCTCCGATTAACTCCTATATGGTGTGACCCAATAGGATCTGTGTTATGTTGGTAAATAGAGTTAAAACCGTTTTAACTTCTATAATCATGGGTGGCGTCTGGCAACACATCATGACCATCCAATTACACAGATGATGCTGTACTGTACAATATCACTATCCAGTAAACAATTTACTTGTGTCTGTTCTTTTGTCTTATAGCTATCAGATTAGTTTCAAGGTAGATGTGTGTCATCCTTGCTAACTGAATCTTTTCTTGATCTTGAGCAGATTATCAAATATAATTACTCTTGTAATTATACCGCTAGCAGATAATCTTACTCTATCAAGGGGCCCAGTGATGCCATAGCTCGTATAGAGATACGAGGGACAAATAGTATTCTTGGTAAACTATCACTTCCTCAGCTAAGCTATACATATGGAAAAGCTACCGTTATGACTGCTTTTTACGGACAGCGGTGGATAACAATCACACATACATATTTCTCAGTGGGAACGATAAATACCTCATACTGTAGAACGTGACACTGAATGAAAACATAAATGACACGAACACAATTCTATTTAATGTTTCATTCGGGGTCTGTCAAATACCATGTTTCTAGAACATGTATCTATGTGATTAAAATGACATCTCGTGTCAGGTGGTTTGTAAAACTTAACCATCTTTTAATCCACATACTAACCTTATCGTGGTAATTAGTGTTCCTGCTAATTACCTTGGTCAGTGACCTTTTAAGAGTATATATTATCTATATTATGGAGTTTCACAATTTCAGTCATGAACTCGAAATGATCCATAAATTCAATAATACTCAAGGCAACAAAATAATATTAATCATCCAATTCATGAACAAAGCTTTATGATAAATTATCGTATTATTGACTTCTAGATTATTACAAACTAATAATCTCCCACTTAAGCTAGGAGCCAATCATCGTAGGCCCTACTTATATACAAAATTCTATATTCTCTGAGATCTCGCAGATCCTGAGAAAATCACATAGCCAATCTTCTATGTGTTCCAAACTCATAGAAGCATTAAGCATCTCGTGCTTGGCTTGAGGAAGAGATTTTGTAAGTGGATCAGCTGTGTTGCTGACTGTGTCAACTCTACATATCTTTACATCACCTTTATATTAATTATATCTTTTATAATTATTTATAAACATCTTATTATGTTTATGATCTCTAGTATTAGGTGATAACGTTGTAGACGAGAAACATATCCTTAGTTCTCCTCAAGAACTTAATGATATTCTTTACAACATTCCAGTGTTTTATGCCTGGATTAGCCTGATATCTACTCGTCACACTCAAAGCGTACGAGACATCAGGGCGAGTGCACAACATGGCGTTTATGATAGAGCCAATAGCCGAAGCGTATGGTACTCTACTCATTTTTCTTTGCTCATTAGTTGTCGAAAGACACTGAGTCTTGCTAAGCTGTGTACCATGATTCATTGGCAGGAATCCTCTTTTAGAATCCTGCATGCTGACCTGATTCAGCATTTTGTCAATGTACGTGCTTTGACTTAATCATATAAGTCTCTTTGATCTACCTCGGTAGATCTTTATGCCTAGTATATAGACATCCTCGCCCAAGTCCTTCATCGAGAAAACTTTTATTTAATGAAGACTTGGCTAATTGCAATAGAGGAATATCGTTTCCTATTAAGAGTATGTCATCTACATATGAGATTAAGAAAGGCGATGGGACTCCCACTAGTTTTTCTGTACACATAAGATTCTTTTTCGCATCTGACGAAGTCAAGCTTTTTGACTTCTTCGCCAAATCGAAGATTCCAACTCTGTGATGCATGCTTCAATCCATAAATGGATTCAAGAAGCTTGCATACCTTCCCAGCATTCTCTGGATCTTCAAAACCCGTAGGCTGTGTCATATACACATCCTCTTCTTAAATTTCCTTTTAAGAAGGCGGTTTTGACATCCATTTGCCATATTTCATCATCATGAAATGCGGCAATTGCTAGGAGTATCCGAATTGACTTAAACATAGCCACGGGTGAAAAAGTTTCATCAATTCCCAGAATTTGTTTAAAACCTTTTCGCTACTAGCTGTGCTTTGTAAATAGTCATATTGTCATCCATGTCTGTTTTCCTTTGAAAACCCACTTGTTAGCTATGGGCTTCACCCCATCAAGTGGTACAACTAGGTTCCAAACCGTGTTGTCATACATGGACTGTATTTCGGATCTCATGGCCTCCAGCCATTTATCAGAGTCAGGCCTATCCATTGCTTCCGCATAGGTCAGAGGATCTTCAGTGTCAAAAACTGAGACCTCGTGCAGTCCCAAGTACCTCTCGGGTGCATGGACTGTTCTCGTTGACCTACGTAGCACTTGTTCTTCAGGCTGTCGAACTTGATCCACAACTGTCTGTGGATCCAGTTCTACTTCAACTTGCATCGAAGTACTTGAGCTCGGGACTAGAACCTCATCCACAGCTACTTGTGGACTTGGTACTTCCAGATGCTCATTAGCCAAAAAATCAAGAGGTGGGTTAATCTGATCTAGTTCAGATATTGTATTGTGTGATGTATCTTGAATTTCTTCAAGTATTACATTACTCCCACTACTTCCTTTTGCAAGAAACTCGTTCTTCAAAAGTATACCATGACGAGCAACAACTAATTTGTTCTCGGACTGGTAATAGA
The DNA here is from genome assembly GCF_964058835.1 of Carex rostrata. Taxonomy (NCBI): domain Eukaryota; kingdom Viridiplantae; phylum Streptophyta; class Magnoliopsida; order Poales; family Cyperaceae; genus Carex; species Carex rostrata. Next base: position 8,719,949 of record NC_135925.1, read on the forward strand.
AGTAATATCATTTTGTTTCCTTAGGATATTCTACGAAAAAGCACTTGTCAGATTTGGGATCAAGTTTGTCAGACGTCTGACGTTTGACAAATACTTCGCAACCCCATTTTTAAGATAAGACATATTTGGGATTTCCCAAACCATAACTCGTATGGAGTCTTTTCAACTGACTTGGATGGAACCATATTTATCGTTAGTGCGGCAGTATCTAGTGCGTGTCCCCAAAATAATTTTGGGAAGGGTGGCGCTACTCATCATGGAACGAATCATGTCCAGCATGGTTTGTTTCATTTTCTTGGCAACACTGTAACATTGCGGTGTTCCTAGAGGTGTGAGTTGTGAGACTATCTCACATTCCTTTAAGTACGTTTTGAAAACCATAACTCAAGTATTTGCCTCCACGGTCCTACCGTAATGCCTTAATACTTTTATTCAATTGATTTTCTACTTTAGTCTTAAATTCCTTGAACTCGTCAAAGGATTCAGACTTATGTCTCATGTAAGTCAATACTTTTATGAAACGTTTTGAGTCCTTTGTTATTGATGTTAAACACGGGGTTTTCCATTTCTAGCATATAAAGATCATTTAACAAGTAAGATGATCCATAATATGTCTCATTTTTATAAATAGAACATCTATTGTCCTTTATAACAAACGAGAAACCATTCATCTCTAAACACGAGATTGATATGATATTTCTAGAAATGGTAGGAACAAAATAGACATTTTCTAGTTCCAGAATAAACCCGCTAGGCAAGTACAATTTTATCCTACCGACTGTAACGGCTGCAACTTGTGCTCCGTTTCCAACTCGGAGTTGTACTTCCTTATTGCGTAACTTTCTCTTAGTGCGTGCATATTCGTGCAAATATGAGCACATGATCCGGTATCCAGTACCCAATCATTAAGAGAGGTCGCAACATTAATTTCAATAACATAAATACTTGAGATTGAGACTTTTGAGACATTCTCAAACTTCATATCTCCAAGATACTCCGGGCAGTTTCTCTTCCAGTGACCTTTGCTATTGCTAAAATAGCAGTCAGAGTTAGCAGAAACATTTATCTTGGGAGAGTTCGTTCCTGGAACCAACTTCCCTTTGCCTTTTTACTTAATAGCCATTTTTCCCTTTTGCTTTCTTGATCTTCCTCCCACCTTCTTGGATCATGAGGACATGAGAGCTATTGTCGATGTCTTTATCAGTGATCCTCAGCATCCCTTGGAGCTCCTGCAAGCTTTTATCCAACCCTTGCTTTATGGGAGTTCACAATGAACTCCGAATAGCTGGGAGGAAATAAGTTCAGGATAACTTCCGTGGCCAACTCGTGGCTCAACGGACAGTTAAGCTTTTACAGTTTCTCATCATCGCTTGTCATACGAAGCGTGTGAATACTGACAGAGCTGCTCTCTACTATTTCAGCAGGGACCGGTGTATTTATGATATATTCCTTTTTCTCACGTATGTCTACCTTTTCGAGTAGGGAGCGTAAAGAGAAAGACGTTTCTTTAGCCATATTTCTACAACATTTAAAGTAAAGATTTTAGCTTTGTTCATGTAATGTTTTATTCCAATAATAAAACTCCCACTGCAAATTTGTTCTATTCCCGTTTGCAGTAGGACCAAGATCCATATTTTCACTAATAACCAAGGCAGTGTATGCATATCATGGCTATCAGTTATCTTAGGTAAGCAAACTTGCTAATCACATCTTTTTGTGATTCTTGGTTTCGTTAAAACATCACGTGTATTTAACGAAGACTTTGCCCCGAGCCCAAAACTGTTTTGGAAATCATCGGTAAGTAACCTCACTCTATTTGGTTTGATATGTCGGACATAACCCTCGACCACCAAAGGTAAAAGGCGATGTCTACTGAGTAGTTTAATCATCAACCAATGAACAATGGTTTGAGGAGGATAGAGTGGGAAGGGCATACTACTTAATATTTAATGGGTTGGTGTTTATGCTTAACAGTGCCAGCAATCTCCAAAGGGGTATGTGAGAAAAAACGACTAATGTGATTCTATTCGTATCTTTATAGCGACTTCTTTCATATGCTTCATTAAGTAATTATGGAAAGGAAGTCTTGAATACTGAATGTGATCTTCATTTCTTTTCTTATCTTATGTTAGAAAGAACGATTAATGTGATTCTATTCGTATCTTTATAGCGACCTCTTTCATATGCTTCATTAAGCAGTCGTGGAAAGGAAGTCTAGAATATCGAATGTGATCCTCATTACTTTCTTTTCTCAGCATATGTAAGAATGACTAAATGTGATTCTATTCGTATCTTTATAACGACCTCTTTCATATGCTTCATTAAGCAGTCGTGGAAAGGAAGTCTTGAATACGAAATGTGATCTCCATTAGTTTATGTTCTTATCAGTACCTCTTTGATACGCTTAGCTTTGTTAAGCAGTCAGTTCTTGTAACTGACTTTAGCTACCGTCTATCTTGTAGAGGTAGTTTATATGGTTTCTTATAAAAACGGTAAATCTAATCTATACGTTTTTATATGATAGCAGTAAATCTGATTTACCTATATATGTGACCGAGTCACGTATATTTCTTTCAGTTTGTAATGTTGACCTTGGTCAGCGTTACGGACACGTGAAAGTTGCTTGTCAGAAAAATATCAATTGTGATCCAATTCCTATCTTCCTCAAAGACCTCTTTCATATGCTTCACTAAGCAGTCGTGGAAAGGAAGTCAGACAGAAATAATAGTGAATATGATCCCATTTACAATTTCCTAAAAGACCTCTTTCATATGCTTCAGCAAGCAGTCGTGGAAAGGAAGTCAGAAAGAAACAATGTCAAATGTGATCTCACATTCATATTTTTCTTCAAAGAAAGTTTTCTTTCACGGTTCCTTGGAAAGACGGTAAATCTAGTTTTACCCATTTTCATTTTAAAGCAGTAAATCTAATTTACTCTAAGCTGTAAATCTAATTTACTTATATACGAGACCAAGTCGGGTATATAATCTATCAGTTACCAATTCTTTATTTTGCAGCTATGCTCAGTTCTTATTTATACCATTTAAAGCACATAAACAATTTATATGTTTTAAAATCAGATATTCTTTTCGGTCCATAAAGCAATTTGGTAACGTGACAAAGTTCCGTTTGGGCCAGCCATTAGGACACGTGAAAGGGGCTCCCAGGAAAGATTGGGGTCACGAGGACCGCTTAGACTCAATCTTTCCTAGACAGAACCATCTCTTTCTTGTGTGGAAATGACAGCTCTTACTCAGGTACTTTATTGCTTCATCATATTCTTCGATGAACTTTACTTATCCGAAGGTTTTCGAAAAGGCAAAAGAGTTACACTAAATTTTGCCATTTCAAAAGCGTTAAAGCAATTTGGTAACGTGACAAAGTCCCCTTTGGGCCAGCTATCAGGACACGTAAACGAGGGTTAGACGAAAAGCCAAGACTTTTCTTGTCATTAACCTTGTCTTTTACGGGTGGAGATTAACAGCTCTTACTCAGGTACTTTATTGCTTCATCACATTCTTAGATGAACTTTAACGCAATCAAAAGTTTTGAAAAACGAAAACATAAAGAAAGCATAAAATCCTATTTTATCTTTCTCGGTCGGAAAACCGATCCAAGAAATGTAAAAGTTTACATTTCATAAGAGAGCATAAAGAAAGCTTAAATCTAATTTAACTTTCTTAGTCGGTAGAACCGATCCAAGAAAATCTCATTTCTAATCGGTTTTGGACTTAAGCTGCAAATATAAGAATTAAACTGATATGCGGTATATGCACCTAATTTGCATAAGTTATAACTTTTAGAAAATCAATCAGCGGGAGAGCCTTGCGCTCTGATACCACTGTTGGGTTTCACGCGGTGCTAACCGGAAACCGTTTTTAGGCTTAAGGTGCGGAATGACCGTAGAACAAAAATTTCTACAGCCAACTTAAGCTCAGGATTAAACGGGGTATGTCAGGAAACTTTCCAAGGCGGTCCACCTTCAGTATTCATTTGACATCAAAACCCAATTTAATCCTTTTACAGATCTATTCCATGATTGATTTCTAAAACTTTAATCTACTTACAAATTAAATAGATTAATATAACATATTTATACCTTGTTTCCAAATCACAGTTGGAATGCAGACCGAGCGAGTAGAGCCTCACCAGGGAAGGAATCGACTCGGAGTATCACACGTGTGATACCTCTATCGGTTATCCACCAGGACTAACCGGAGAGCGGTTTATTTCTTCTGCCAGAAATACCGTAAACCGCGGAATTCTGCAAAAACACTATTCACAGGGAAAAAGACGAAAACTCGTAAACACGAATTTTCGGTTGCTCAGTTTCATCAATATGCAAAACTGACATACCGCTAAATTCGGTAAAACACTATTCATCGATCCCGTAAATATACTCCACAACAACCCGCAAGATTATACGTCAAGTACGTATAACTTTATTTTCTCAACCGAAACACTATTTGGGAGAGAAACCGAGAAAGAGAGAAAATACCGATTCGATTCTGCACGAAACGATACAAGTGAATTAGCGATTTTTCTCTCTACATGCACTCCTCTATTTATAGGCTTTTGAGGAGGTTCGCAAAAGACCGAAATACCCCTCAACTTATGCCTATTTACAAGATATGCCATTGAATGGATAAGGATGACATGTCATGTGGATAAGATCGATGACGTGTCATCTGGATAGGATCGATGACATGTCATGCGGATAAGCACGAATCTAAAAAGACCCGAATGCCCTCGGCCCGAACATAAATAATGTTTGTATAATTATTCTGAACAATTATATATATTTTTCTGCGGTTGTTTGTTTCGGTATCGATGACGTGTCATCTGGATAGGATCGATGACATGTCATGCGGATAAGACGAATCTGAAAAGATCCGAATGCCCTCGGCCCGAACACAAATAATATTCGTATAATTATTCTGAATAATTATATATATTTTTCTTGCGGTTGTTGTTTCGGTAATTTATACAATGTGTCCTGCACATTTATAAATTAACCGGTTAACTTTTATACAACGTGTCATACACGTTTATAAATTAACCAATGTTTTTGCTTGTTATTTTTACATAACATTTATAATTTAATTATAACATGTATAATTAATTATAACCATCTTATCATTGATCATAACTAATTTATAATCAATCAAAATAAGATTCTCCGATTAACTCCTATATGGTGTGACCCAATAGGATCTGTGTTATGTTGGTAAATAGAGTTAAAACCGTTTTAACTTCTATAATCATGGGTGGCGTCTGGCAACACATCATGACCATCCAATTACACAGATGATGCTGTACTGTACAATATCACTATCCAGTAAACAATTTACTTGTGTCTGTTCTTTTGTCTTATAGCTATCAGATTAGTTTCAAGGTAGATGTGTGTCATCCTTGCTAACTGAATCTTTTCTTGATCTTGAGCAGATTATCAAATATAATTACTCTTGTAATTATACCGCTAGCAGATAATCTTACTCTATCAAGGGGCCCAGTGATGCCATAGCTCGTATAGAGATACGAGGGACAAATAGTATTCTTGGTAAACTATCACTTCCTCAGCTAAGCTATACATATGGAAAAGCTACCGTTATGACTGCTTTTTACGGACAGCGGTGGATAACAATCACACATACATATTTCTCAGTGGGAACGATAAATACCTCATACTGTAGAACGTGACACTGAATGAAAACATAAATGACACGAACACAAGTCAAATACCATGTTTCTAGAACATGTATCTATGTGATTAAAATGACATCTCGTGTCAGGTGGTTTGTAAAACTTAACCATCTTTTAATCCACATACTAACCTTATCGCGGTAATTAGTGTTCCTGCTAATTACCTTGGTCAGTGACCTTTTAAGAGTATATATTATCTATATTATGGAGTTTCACAATTTCAGTCATGAACTCGAAATGATCCATAAATTCAATAATACTCAAGGCAACAAAATAATATTAATCATCCAATTCATGAACAAAGCTTTATGATAAATTATCGTATTATTGACTTCTAGATTATTACAAACTAACAGTAGATGCTCTAAGCCATCGAACAACTTTCCATTTATCAAATAACCGGAAGGGGTATTTTTCGAAATCCATTCAGAAACTGAGTAGATTTCGTAATTTCATTTTATTTTTGAGTATTTATAAAAATTACGGCACAATGCTATATATACAAAGAGGAGGGATCAAGTTACAACAACAATTTTCTACATTTTTAAAGTCCAAATCGTCGATCCAACCCGTTAGATGTGATCTCTACAATAAAATGTGCTTGGAGACCAAATTTTACATTTTGTGAAATTTTTTTACTATTTATTAAGATGGGTACAAAATTCAATGATCTGAATTTGACTAGTTTTTGTACCCATCTTAATAAATAGTAAAAAAATTCCAAAATATGTAAAATTTGGTATCCAAGCACATTTTATTGTAGATATCACATCTAACGGGTTAGATCGACAATTTAGACTTTAAAAATGTAGAAAATTATTGTTGTAACTTGTTGTAACTCAAAAATTGTTGTAACTTGATCCTTCCTCGTATACAAATGAATAGTTCAAAGATATTTCATTTCTTTCTCAAGCTTTAAGCTTGTAGTTATTGACAGCTATTTTGGGTGACCTAAATAACTTGGGGAAGGGTGACTTTTGAGGATGAATATCTTAGAGAATCAATTTAATATTTAAACGACCCAACTGTAATATGAGAGATTTAAAATGCCATAAATTTTTAGTGTGACAAAATTGTACAAACTCAATTATTTATTTATATCTAAAATTTCAAAACTCAAAGCTGAATTCCAACCATTGATCTTGTTAAATTTTATGAAAGACCTCTTTACAAAGATGGTATTTCATTATTTCTGAAGTTTATTTTTCATTATATCAAGCAGCTCAAATATGAACACATTAAAATAAAATTTCTATTCTCTCATACTAACTATTTATTTACTTTTTGCTAATTTAACCTAGTATAAAATAAAATTCATAAAAAACTACGCGTGACATTAATATTTATCGTGCCATTAAAAAATTGATGCCATTGGAACCATTTTTTCAAATAAAAATATGCTTCATTTCTTAAAATCCTCTGCTAAAAAATGCTACAAAATATATCTAAGTCCTGAAAATGTGATACAAGTGAAAGTTATAATTTTCACGCTCATTATTTATGGTAAATTAATTTAATTTTCAATTGAATCTCTCGACATAACTTTTTGTGATACAAAATTAGAATTTGAAAGAAATGTTATTTCAAACTGCAACTGCGTGCAACTGCAAGGGGGTGAAAAGTTTCATCTCCCAACCTGGAATCAGATCACCTACTCTCAGGAGTGCAGAAAATTTCTGCCTCTAAAATCACTGTCAGATAAGACCAAAATCACTTACAATATTTAAATATTTGATCATGAGTCCATCTCAAATTTGATCTCCCCCAACTTAGTCGTCGAAGTGCAGGAGATTCGATCTCCCCAACTTTATCAAGGACGAAGTGTCCCTAAATTTATTTTGGACATTTAAGGCCTGCGTCGTCTTTCATTTACATTTACAAGGTAGTACACAACGATGACGCTTTGTCATTAAATAGAATAGTCCCTTCCAATAAATTTCATTTGCAAGTTCCAATAAGAATGTCAATTTTTTCCTCGAAGAACATTGTAAGTCTATAACAATTCTTAATTTTTTCCTGAAAAAATATTTTTTAACTCCCAAAGAAGTATATTCAAGTATTCAACTCAAACAGTAAGGCCTGGCCAGCACCAAAATAAGGACAAGAATAGAATGTAGGCCAGCCCTAGACTGATCTTAAAGAGGGATATGTGGTTTGATTTTAATTTCAAATACAAAAAAATTGACAAGACGTACTATATTAGCTCCTGCAGTACAATAAATTTATGCCTTAAAAAGAGAACAGCTACCGAACTAGATTAGGTTGATGTTACAATACAACTTCCCAATAAATATGCTTAAAGCCAGAACGCCAGAACTAGATTAAGTTGATGTTACAATACAACTTCCCAATAAATATGCTTAAAGCCACCAACCATATCGATGTTACGACAAATCATTGCAAATTAAGTGCAAACCATGATCATGGCCCAAAAGCATTATAGCAAGCAGTAAAACCAATAGACAGCGCAAATTAATATGGCACAGGACAGAAACCGACGAAACTGTAGAGACCAGGTCCACCAATTACAAACGATACCTGCCACTTTGAATGCACTGTACCAGAGAGCGACCGCTCATTGACTCGTTTAGTAAACATATGGTAAGCATACATTTCAGTGTACATATATATCTTACACAATACCGAGGCGATAAGACATATATAAAAAAATGAAAATTGAAAAACCCAACATAACCGATTCCTCCTCGCCCGAGATTTATTGAGGAATATATTTTGCTTAAACTAGCAATCAAAAATAAATATATTCTCTCAAAAAATAAATATAAAATGATACAGAATATTAGAATGAGTACAGTGAGATTTAGATGATATAGGAGTCGCAAAAAAAATTATAGTCCATTTTTTTTAAGCCAGAATTTTATTCAGAATCATTGAATAAACGACACAACACAGACGTTACAACGTCTAGGCTGCAGAGGATCCGAAAAAATATAAGGGAATAGAGTACAGTGTTTGAATCCCAGTATCCCACTGAACTAATTCTAATGTCTATAATATTTAAAATAAATTTCTATAAATATAAAATTCTGCCAAATTTGTATTACCATATATACCTCTTTTGACAAAACATATTCTTCCAGATTTGTGTTGTATTTATACTGTTCTCTTTTTGGCAGCTCAAAAACACTAACAGCTCCTTTTTAGTAGAAGAACAAAATTGTAGTCCATCTTTTTTAAGCCAAAATTTTATTCAGATTCATTCAATAAACTACAACACGTCTAAGGCTGCAGAAAATAAAAAAATATATATAAGGGAATTGAGTACAGTGTTTGAATCCCACTGAACTAATTCTAATACCTATATTATTATATATTAATTTCTATAAATATAGAATTCTGCCAAACTTGTATCACCATTACCTCTTTTAACAAAACACATTCTTCCAGATTTGTGTTGTATTTATACTGGTCTCTTTTTGGCAGCTCAAAAACACTAACAACTTTTTAGCAGAAGAACAAAATACAAATTAAGTTCCATTTCATAAAAAAAAAGGTATCGTATGGTATAATATGCAAGTCGCTTTTGTCGACAAAAGTCGTGCTATTCGCTAGAATTACACGATGAACCACCGGTTGCTAGCATCAGCATTAGTCTAGATAAAATAAATAAAAAGGAACCCTGATATTGTTCTGGTAATCTGGTTTAATCAGTAACAAGGAATAGGCACAAATTCAAAGTGCAACACTACCCAATCTCTGTAGAAAAGCATACACCAACACCAGTAAACAAATAATTTACATCGCTATTCTAATGCCCGCAAGGAATTTAAAATAAAAAAACAAGGAAAACAAAAAAATGTACTGAACGATGCTTAACATACTAGCATTTTACTGCTTCCTCCCAAAAAATTTCTATTCGTCAAAAACGCAACAAAACACTTGACATCAACAGCGAAAATGGAACAAAAAGAAGGGGAAATTTCCGTTCTCCCAAAACCAAAGCGACATCTTCTAATTTAGGGATTGAAGAGCTGATCGCGGCACCGGCATTTCCATCCAAGGGGTTTATAATTTGAATACATACTAAATGGCATCTCTTTAGACGATGCGCGTAACAACTGATCACCCTGACCAGGTAGAGTCGGTACCTGTATAGCGGTACACGGGTTGCAAGCGTTGCAACGGTTGTGGCAGCTTGGTGGTATCGAGCCTAATCTAATCTTGTCTTCCATCAACATCCCCTTACAAAATGTTAACACCTCGTCAGAATTTATGAAGAAAACTAAATATTGCATAAAAAGTGCTTCGGAATAAGAAAAAATGTATAGAAAGGGTACCTCAGGAGAAGAGAGAGGTGTAGTTCTGGCGCAACTTGAACAAAGAAGAAGGTTGAGAAGGATGATTAAGAAGAGAAGTTCATGGCTCCGAATGCTCTTGAGCATGGCTATGAGAGACCATCTCATTTAGTTGACCATTTGAAAAGAAATAATAAAAAACAAGTGAGTCTTTTCTTTGAAGATTTGAATCGTTGTCCTGATGAAGACACAATAATACAGGAGAATTGGAAGTTTGTTCTGCTATTTTAGTGAATTTTGTCTCTGAGTGCTTGTCTGATGTGATTTTTGAATCTTAGTAGTATCTCTAGCAACTAACAAAAGAAGGCAGGAGACTGCATGACAAGGGAAAGAATTGGAGATGTCTTTTGGGAAATGAGAGAGAAGGGTTTAGGAGGAGGAGTATTTAATACTTGTCAACAATCACTGTCAATTGCATTTAGGAAAGTGTGTTTGACACTTTGACTGTCACTGACGTAAAGCTTGACGGGAGAGAGTGAGCTCAAAAAAGGAAGCAAAGGACTCGAGTGCGTATCCGCTCAGGTACCTGAGGTGCAATTTAAAAGAACGAACGGCCCAGATTAATCTCAGTTGGGCTAAACTCAATCTGGAACCGGTTGAGACTGTGGGGTCTGATTATTTGAGATTCTTGCCACATCAAAATAACGGTTCAGATTTATGGTTTGCACCTTAGGTACCTGGGGTGATAGTGATACGGATTCAAAGGACTCCTCCTGCATCCATATCTGGAATTCCCGTTCAATGTTTTGGTTGCTGTGTTTGAAAAGGGTTCAAAGTGTAAAATACATATTTTTTATATTTCTAGTATAAGGAAAAAATATTTTATATTTGAAAATTAGCATTTAATTTAATAATAAAGATAATATTATGTGTATAAAAGTTGCAGATTAAAAAAAAAAGAAATATTTTTTTGTAAATATTAAATAATTAGATAACTTGACTACAGATTTTTACTAAAAACAAAAGAAAATATATTTTATAACAAGGTCTCGTGTCACCGAAACAAAAGACTGCCCGAATTGACATAAATGGAAAAATAAGATGAACTGACTCGACTTCGATTCAATTTGACTCATGTTGAATCTGATTCGTATAATTGACACTTACATCGTGGAAAAACATGGTTTATTCGAAAAAATTATCTGATTCCATCCGTATTTATGTTTGATCCAATTCTTAAATTTTTAAATTCAAAACAGATCGAACATGACCCACTTAATTGTCACCTCTATAATTAGAAAAATTATATATGCTTTTGAGCTGTAAAAAAATATATAGTTAGAAAAATGGTATAACTAATTAGTAAAGTAAATATCTAATAACCGCTTTTACCATATTTTGTAATATTTTATCATTAATGTACTTCAATTAAACATCATGCTTTCGTTCATGGAAATAAATCTGCAGCGTTTCAAAATCCCTACAATCCTCTGTGATTCCAAATCTTTCCCTTCACATTTTAAAATGCGCAAATCACAAGGAGCAATTTGTTTTATATATACAAATCTCTAAACAAATGAAAAGGGAGATTTGGAATCGCAACAGATTTATTTCCTTGTTCATATAGCGGTGATTCAAATCGGAAGAAATAGTTTTGTGCTACTTAAAGGGTCCGTTCGGCAAATCACTAGAATAGAGGAATGATTAGAAAAAGTGGAATAGGTTTTAATTTCTCATTATTCTGATCGTGTTCGATTAATAGTAGAATGGTGGAATAGTGAAATAGTAGAAAAGCATGGTAAATGAGTTAAATTTACCTATTGAAAAAACTAATTCCTCTATTTCACCTTTCTCGTGAAATAGAGAATTGGCTCATAGAAGAATAAATGAGGGACCAAAATGCGAAAAGCAAGAGTTTAACTGCAAAAATTTAAACTCAATTCCACTCACTTCTTCTTTTGTTCGACGGAAATAGAACATTTTTTCCATTTTATTCATCTATTCCACTTTTACCGAATGGATCCACAACTTCATCCCAAGTCTAAGTTGTCTGGACTCTAGCATCTTGGCTTCGTTTTTATGGATTCTAAAGAACCGAATTAGGCATTGGGATAAAAATAAAATAAAAAGGAGAGACATATTTTCTAAGTCAAAGAGGCAAATTAAATACAATGTTATTAGTCACGCCATGTTATGACATATTACGTTATGTGTATCAACTATATGACGTGATTCGTGTATCGCATGATATAACTGTCCTTCATTATTTTTATCATGTCACATCATGCAAATTGACTCAGTTACGTCACGTCACGTGAACAATGTGTGACTAATATTTTTAACATTATTCTTAATTATAATTTATTTTGTAATAGTTTTTTATTTTTTTATACATTTTGTAATTATTTTCTTTGAACTATATTAAACATGAAAATAATAATTAAATACGATCTGTCACATCGTGTGAATAGTCATATCACGTGTGGTCACGGCGTGACCACACATGATGCGGGCTATAATAAAATTAGTTATGTTTTTGTTTGTATTTGTGTTTGTAATTGCTAGACAATTAGAGTCCGTGACAATTTAATTAGATTAGATAGAACTATTGTGTAGGAAATTGCTATCTATATAAGGAACTCATTAAAATAAGAAATACAAACAGATTTACATCTCATTCTCTCTCTGACTCTTAATCTCATATTCTATTATGGTATCAGAACTAAAGCAAGCTAAAATAAAACTCACGCCAATTTCAGAGATTATCTCTATTCCTATCTTACTCCATCTCATATAAAAAAAAATATTCTAAAAAATTTCTCTCTAATCAAGTTTATTTCCTTCTATTTTTCTCTATACAAAGAATAAAACAACCTGGTATCTATTTCTATAGGTTTACTCATTTCTTTTTATCTCTTTATTAGATTATCTTTTATCATTTTAGTCACGTCACGTCACATTATGTAAAATTAAATTTTGATCCCGTGACGTGACGTAGCACGATCAAGTTAGGTCACACGTTATGCTTTTGTTCTCTATCCCAAACTAGTCATAAATATAGTCGGAATTTTTTAAAATACCATATTCCAAAAACAAAAAAAATTCTGAAAATTCAAAAAATACCCTGACCGCATCCCCTAAATGCGAACCATAAATGAGGTATGCATCCCCTAGATGTGGTCTCTCTCTGACATGGGTTATGGTCAAACATTTCGGCAGCTTTTTATTTTGAATTGAACTGTGGCCTTCATACGAAGGAAAAAGAAAAAAAGAAAAAGAAAAGGGGAGGCCGCATCTAGGGGATGCGGCCCCCATTAATGGTCCGCATCTCCTAGAATTAAAATAGAAAAAGAAAAGAATTAAGATCTATGAGAAAGTTCTTCATTTGCTTGGATAGAGGCTCATATGCAAGAAGAAAATTTCAGCTTAATAGGATACAAAATGACTTTTTGGTATCCTAAATATAAGATACTTAAATTGTTGAATTGAAAAAAATGGTTCCTTTTTTTATTTTTTGAAGTCAAATTATATCAGAGGAAGGTTCTCAGGAAAGGGATCCGCATCTAGGGGATACGGCCTGTTAAAATTTGAATTTTTCAGAATTAGTGGTTATTTGGTTTATTTTTTTTATTATGGTATTTTTAAAAATTTCGGGAAATATAGTAGATAGTGGAGCTAAGTCAGAAACACGGTAGATAGTGAACTAGTCAGAAATATAGAATGCCACTAGCCGACCAGCATGGTGACTCGATACATGACACACAAGACACGATAAGGATATTTAGTAATTCATGTAATTGTATTACATGTCAATTTTCATAAAATAATACAAATAAATTAATAGTAAAATAGGGGATACGGCGTGTTAAAATTTGAATTTTTCAGAATTAGTGGTTATTTGGTTTATTTTTTTATTATGGTATTTTTAAAAATTTCGAGAAATATAGTAGACAGTGGAGCTATGTTAGAAACACAGTAGATAGTGAACTAGTCTGAAATATAGGAGGCCACTAGCCAACCAGCATGATGACTCGATACATGACACACACAAGACAGATAAGGATATTTAGTAATTCATGTAATTGTATTACATGTCAATTTTCATAAAATAATACAAATAAATTAATAGTAAAATATTTAAATGTAGTTTCATCATTCTCTATACGTGTACAAAAGTTATTGTGCCTTTGATATGATATCAGCTAAATGCATAAATTAATGTACAAACTTTTTTAACCGTGGTAGATCGGTGAGGCGAAAAGAGGAAAAATGCATGTGCAATTGGTAGAAAGGTTCTCTGCCGGATCGTTGTTTTGTTTCCAATTCTTTGGCTGTGCGCTTTCAAGATTTGGTCAAAAGGGGCAGCAGGTGCAGGTGCCCCCATCGAGAGAGGTTGTACCGTACGCCAGCGTGACCACTGTATGGCAAGCTAAGTCATGGGCCATCTATTGTCGCCTAATAATAAATATGGAAAAAAAAGGAGAAACCAAAAATGTAAATGGAATTGAAGGATTTTGATCTGTGCAGGATAATATATGCAGCAGTGTGTAGTTCTTTCAATCAATCTCTACATGTCTTTTCGATACCAAGGGAAATGTTCCATCTGTAACTGTTTTATTGGTATGATGGAAAGAACTTTGTTACATCTGAAAAGGAATAAAGTGGGTATTAATATCCCTCGCCGCCTTTGACGTAGAGGCTATATTTGACTGTTTAGAAATTATATTTGTTTAAGGAGGACTGTTCTTGTCTCCACTATTTTTTTATTTTTTAAAATTTGAATAACTGAAAAATTAAAAATTAAAATAAAACCGTTAGATGTGATCTATATTATTTTCTCTATGTGCTTATAAAAAATTATCACACTTTAATTTTGTTTTTATGTGAATCAATAAGTTCAAAAATATACGTCTACAAATCATTCGCATTAGTACGTTTTTATAGGCTCTTGATGACAATCAAAATAAAATTGAAATGTTATAAATTTTTACACGTACATAAATAAAATGATGTAGATCATATCCAATGGTTTTATTTTAACTTTTAAAACTGTTAGATGTGATTTATATTATTTTCTTTATATACTCGTAAAAAATTATCATATTTCGTTTTTGTTTTAATGTAAATCAATTTACATGAAAACAATATTAATAATTTTACATGTGTATAGATAAAATGATTTAGATCATATCCAACGATTTCATTTTTACTTTTAATATTTAAATTTTGAGTTATTCAAGTTTTTTTTAAATGAAGACATTTGAATCCTCATCTGATAATCATACCATGTCGTTATAAATTTTAGTCTCCAAGTACATTTTAATATGGAGCAATCGACTGTTTGTAATTTGAAAACGGAAATAAAAATATGAGACACGAATGAGATATTTCAACCTTCATCTATGTTTTTGTTAGTGTAATAATCTAGAAGTCAATAATACGATAATTTATCATAAAACTTTGTTCATGAATTAGATGTTTAATTATATATCATTTTGTTGCCTTGAGTATTATTGTATTATGGATCATTTCGAGTTCATGACTGGAATTGTGAAACTCCATAATTAAGATGATATACTCTTAAGAAGTCACTAACCGAGGTAATTAGCAGGAACACTAATTAACCGTTACTAGGTTAGTATGTGAATTAAATGATGGTCAAGTTTTACAGACCATAGACAAGGAGTTGTCATTTTAATCACATAGATATATGTTCCAGGAACATGAAATCTGACACACCCCAAATGAAACATTATACGGAATTGTGTTCGTGTCATTAATGCTTTCATTCAGTGTTAAGTTCTAAAGTATGAGGTATTCATTTTTCCTACATAAGAGATGTATCTGTGACTGTTACCTAACGCTATCTGTAAAAAGTAGCTATAACGGTAGCTCTTCGGCATACATAACTTATGTTGAGGAAGTAATGGTTTACCAAAAGTACTATTGTCCCTCGTATTTTGTACGAGCTATAACATCACTGGGCCCCTTGGTAGAGTTAGATTATCTGCATGCGGTATAATTACAAGAGTAATTATACTTGATAATCTGCTCAAGATCAAGAAAAGATTAAGTTAGCAAGGATGACACACATCTACCTTGAAACTGATCTGATAGCTATGTGACAAAAGAACTGACACAAGTAAATTGTTTACTGGATCGTGATATTGTACTGTACAGCATCATCTGTGTAATTGGATGGTCATGATGCGTTTTGCCAGATGCCTCTCATGATTATAGAAGTTAAAACAGTTTTAATTTTATTTACAAACATAACACAGATCCTATTGGGTCACACCATATAGGAGTTAATCGAAGAATCTTATTGTGATTGATTATAAATTGGTTATGATCAATAGTAAGATGGTTATAATTAATTATACGTGTTATAATTAAATTATAAATGTCATATAAGATGACAAGAAAAAACAGCGGTTAATTTATAAACGTACCGAAACAACAACCGCAAGAAATATAATTGTTCAGAATAATTATATGGATATTGATTTCGGCCAAGGACATTTTTGTCTTTTCACATGTCATCCTTATCCGCATGACACGTCATCATCCTTATCCGTATGACACGTCATCAGTCTTATCCGCATGACACGTCATCAATCTTATCCAGATGACACGTCATCATGACATGTCATCATCCTTATCCACCCGAGGGTATTTCGGTCTTTTAGCAACCGACCCTAAACCCTATAAATAGGGGTGGAGGGGTAGAGAGAAAAACCACTAATTCACTCGTATCGTTTCGTGTCGAATCGAATCGGTATTTTCTCTCTTTCTCCGTTTCTCTCCCAAATAGTGTTTCGGTTGAGAAAAGAAAATTATACATAGTTGACGTATAATCTTGCGGGTTGTTGTGAAGTATATTTACGGAATTGGTGAATAGTGTTTTCTCGAATTTCATGGTATTTCAGTTTTGTTTATTTGTGAAACTGAGTAACCAAAAATTCGTGTTTACGGGTTTTCGTCTTTTCCCTGTGAATAGTGTTTTTGTAGAATTCCGCAGTTTACGGTATTTCTGGAAAAAGAAATAAACCGCTCTCTGGTTAGTCCTGGTGGATAACCTATAGAGGCACCATACGTTTGGTGCTCCGAGGAGAATCATTCCCGTGATGTAGCTCTACTCGCTCGGTCTGCATTCCAACTGTGATTTGGAAACAAGGTATTAATATGTTATATTAATCTATTTAATTGGTAAGTAGATTAAAGTTTTATAAATCAATCATGGAGTAGATCTGTAAAAGGATTAAATTGGGTTTTGATGCCGAAGGAATACTGAAGGTGGACCGCCTTGGAAAGTTTCCTGACATACCCTGTTTAATCCTTGCCTTAAGTTAGAAGTAAAATTTTTGTTTTACGTTCTTTCCGCAACTTAAGCCTAAACGGGTTTTGGTTACCCCGAAACCCAATAGTTTTTACTCCTATGTTATATATAAAATAAATAAATATCCAATAAGAAATTTTCTTTTGAGCCAACCTTTGAAGTTTATTTTCATCCCTTGGAATGTGTCCAGTAATTAGTTATTTAACAAAATATTTGTACATGTAGGTCCTGTTCGACCTTCAATTGAGAATGGGTATGAGCACAAAAATTGTACTGAAAAGTATTATTTTTGTGGAAAAAAAATTCAGTTGACAGTAACGCGGCCGAACAGGGTGTAAAATTTAGCTCGTTATTTTAACAATGAGCTAGTTGCTCTGAAAATATAATAAAGAAAAAGGGAAATTAGATTCATGTCACTCCAAAACTTCAAATTTAGAAATATGCCACTCCAAAGTTTTGATTTTGTTAAATGCCACTTCAAATCTCACTTATTAAGATTCATGCCACCAATACAATATGAATTACCAATACAATATGAATATATAATTTTAATTTAACAATTTACATAATAATTGAAGTTACCAAAATAACCTTAATCCAAAACCCTCCTCTCCGCCAGAGCCACCAACAACGACATAAATGCCCAGCGTTCACAAAATGACGCCTCTGAGGTTCTGTAATAAAGAACTAGACTGTTCGATCTCAACAGAATCAAGCACATTCTTCGCTCGGTCAAAGCAAGCGATCTGACTAGAGAAGTGAGACGTGACCAACTTTGTTGTTTGATCTCGCCCATATTCTAATAAATAGGTTAATGACTGCAGCCCAGATCTTCTTTGCGTGCTCAGAGGTCCATAAAGTGATTTTTATTCGTTATATCTCTTTTCAGGAGTTTTATGCTTAATTAAGTACTTGAGTTTCAATTTGTCCCAATTTTGCCTTAAAAAAAGTTTTGATGCGAAGTGTAAGAAACCAGCAAGTACTCGGCAAGTTGGCAGACGACAGCAACTTCTTTCCGACTGGGAAGAGAGGAGACGAAGAAAGGATGCACAAATGAAAAGAACGACGGGTGAGGGTAATGTTTAACCATTTCTTTTGTTCAGATCCAACCCATTAAGGGTGTAGAAATGAAAGGGTGAGGATATTTGTGGAATATACAAAAATACCACTCAAAATACAACAAATTTTATTTATTTTTAATTAGAAATGTATAATAATTTGATGATGGTGGCATGAATCTTAATAAGTGAGATTTGAAGTGGCATTTAACAAAATCAAAACTTTGAGGTGGCATATTTCTAAATTTGAAGTTTTGGGGTGGCATGGATCTAATTTCCCCTAAAGAAAAACATTATCATATGAATATGTGTTTTTAACATTTAACTTTTACGTCTAATAAAAGAAATATTCTTATAAACTTTTAAGTAATTTATATTAACATTTAGTAGCCCACTAACCCACTCAACACCTTAATACTTAGGGCCTATTTGGCTGTCAGGTGAGAACGGAAATGGACTCAGATTCGGATTCAATTTTTAATGGCTGAAATACTATGCGCGTTGGAAAAAAAAATTCACTATGAGTGATTTTTTTTTCCCATAGAGTGGTGATTGAGTGTCAAGAGCAAAGCCGAGCCGAGATTCGATTGCCCATCGAGGCTTGGCCGACTAGGCCACGCAGTCGAATAGGCCCTTATAGAATTATGATTGTTGTCATATTAGTCATGGCCTAGGACTGTACATAATCGCTCAAATTCGTAACTCGCTCGCTTTAATTCGATCATTTACAACTTGAGTCAGTTCCAACCTGAATTGGCTGACTTGTTTAATAAACGAGTTCAGTTTGAGCATTCCCCAACTCGCTCATTAACAACTCGAGTTACACAAAATTCATCACAATAAATCTCATGTCTTTCTAAATGACTTCTAAGCTGTCATTTGGAGTTTTTTTTTGTTTTGTTAGTTATTTTGTTAATTATGTTTAAAGTGTTTGTGTTTAGATAAACTCTCACTAAATCATTTGAATTGCCTATATTCATATAAACTTTACTTTCCTAGTATATAACTATAACTAAGAAAATTAACTGGTCAAATGAGTTGTGAGCCAACTCGAGTTGATAATAAGCTGAATTTGAGTTAGCTTTACTGCTCATTATTGGCATCCCAACTTGAGTTGACTCACTCATTTATTAAATGAGCTGAGCATGAGTTGAAGATAACTTGCTCAAACTTGGCTCATTTATAGCCCGGATCATGGGAGTAACAATCACTGTAATTTTGTACAATTAGGGAGCATACCTTCGGAATTACAACTGTAAAAGCGTTAAAAATAATTATTTAAAAAATAAATAGCTGAGCATTTTCAAAAGTAATATTTTCAGAGCAAATTAAATGGTCTCTTGAAGTATTACTTGTTTATCATTTTGATCCTTATATATTTAAAAATATAGTAGAACTAGGGTGTTCTTAAGCTCACCAAAGTGTTTGGTGAGCTTAACTCTAAAATCCATCAAATCTGTTTCAAATGACGAATCAGAACCGTTGAAAACTGCCTACCTTTCGAGTGACAAGTCTATATGTGAAAATTTTAAACATTCGAATTAATTCAGTATAAAGTCAAACGGTCAAAAAACGTTCAAAAAATGAATGCACTAAAATTAATTTATTAACCTTCCAATTTTGACCGATTGACTTTATACTCAACTAATTTGAATGTTGAAATTTTTTACATGTAGACGCATCACATGTAAAATAGGCGGGTTCAACGATTCGGATTCGTCATTTGAAACCGATTTAATGGGTTTTGAAGTTTAGCTCACCAAACACTTTGGTGAGCTTAAGAACACCCTAGTTCTACTCTTAAAAATATATTGCTTCCTGAAATATTTTTTCTGAACGGTTTGTTGCAAGTAAAAGTGATTAATGGAAATTTTGATTAAGGTAAAACTTGAAAAAAAAAATACAAACACGATAAAAAGTGTAATAAGCTCAAGGACAATTTCGTCATTAATAAGAATTGGGAGTTCGGAGAGAAATGACGCGGGAGTACGGGACAAGATGCCAGATCTGGAAATAAATCTGCTACGAATCTAATGTATCGTAGAAACCTGCTTTTCTAAATTCAACCACTCATTTATTTAGAGATTTGTGCATGAAAACCAATTATTTTTGGAATTCGTGCATTCTAAAATATTGGTCCTACAATTCTTGTTGGAATCGTAGCAGATTTATTTCCTGCCAGATCTCTCTCTAATGTTTTCTCTTTTTAGTTTTAGCTACTTTTTAATCAAATTTATTTGCTAATTATTATAGCAGACTCATTATGAGTAGAACTAGGGTGTTCTTAATTCTTGATAAATTCAAGTCTAAAATCCGTCAAATTGATTTCAAATTATAAATCCGAACCGTTAGTACCCGCATATCTTAATTCAAATTAATTTAGTATAAAGTCAAACGGTCAAAATTATAAGCTTAATAAATTAATTATGATGCATTCATTTTTTTTAACGTTTTTGACTGTTTGACTTTATACTAAATTAATTCAAATTTTTAAAATTTTCACATGTAGACGCATCATTCCTAAGGTAAGCGGATTTCAACGGTTCAGATTCGTCATTTGAAGTCAATTTGACGGGTTTTAGATTTGAGTTCACTAAATGCATCATTCGTAAGGTAGACGGATTTCAACGATTCAGATTCATCATCTGAAGCCGATTTGACGAATTTTAGATTATCTCTTGATGAACTTAAGAACACCCTAGTTCTACTCGACTGATTATATCTAGATCTCATCAGATACGAACAAATTCTCATTTAGTTTAGCTCATTTTACTTCGGCTCCTGCTCTACAGGTGTATCAAGCACAGCTCTACATGACTACATCTCAATCGAAGTAAGAAAGGTTAAGTTGAAGGGCCCAAAATGCAATTTTTGTTGAATTAGAGAGTTCCATATTGTATAAAGCCTGCAGTTTTGCATAAATAAAGTTATATTTGTTTTTATCATCTTATACTAAATATTATGATAAATTTTCTCTGCCGTATCCTCTGCATTAACTCAAAAAGGAATTTTTGAGTTAATGCATGTAGATCATCCAATTAGCTTTAAGATTTGTGTGAATTAAATTCGTACTAATATTAAAGACCTATATTTTAGACCGAGACCAAATGAACTCGGTTTATAATTGGACGATGGTCAGTATGTATTAACTCAAAAGATACTCTTTTAAATTAATGCAGACGATGCGGACTCCCAAAAACTAGGGTTGTCCGATGTAAATTCAAGATCTGAAACGAGGATCATCAAATGCACACAAAAAGACAAAAGAGCCTCTCTGACTTTTCCTTACCAATTTATCGAAAATTCAACACTTAATTTGTGGTCCGGCCCATCGATCCGAGATCTGAAACGGCACCCAATTTTCCGAATTTCTCATCAACTGATTTATTTCTTCTCTTCGAACTTCAAAAATTATTATTTCTTTTCTGATTCAACAGTGTATTTCAGTGGTCTTCCCGGCTGCCCCTATGTGACCTCTACGTATAAACACGTCAACCAAAATTCCGGACTAGAATTTAGTTACTGTTTTCTTTTCAGAAAATTTACCAAAATAATTGTATTTCATTTGTCAGAGGGAAAACGCAAAGTTAAATGTGTACACTGTACAGTGACACCAATGTGCAATGGTTTGCTCTTACCAGACTTATTTCAGACCTGTTTGGAGCTGTTCAAGTGAGCCCCCCTGCCCCTCCAATCAAATTCAAATTTCATCTCCCCTGAAGATTTGAATTATTTAATGAGTGAATCAAAACAAATTGATGTAAATGAGAAAGGCAAAACACATGGACAGTACTGGCGATTAGTGGTCCAGTAAAAGTAAGCTTTTGGATGCCAGGTGACCCAGTGGCATATATGAACTTTGATCAGATTTCTCTCTCCATGGATAGACCCAGTGGCATATATGAACAAGCATTTTTACCACCGCTCCAGTTTATGCGCATTTATTTCTTGACCTTCCTTTGGTAAACATTTTTCTTTTGGGGTACTTCAATAGGTCAAGCTAAGCATTGTCTCATTTTTAGCAACACAATAGGAATACATAAAATAAATTTAACAGGTAGTGCATATTTATAACATGACGATTGCTGATACTAGTAGCGATGTAGCACATACTTGTAAGATGATCATATATAATAGAGTAGAACTAGGGTGTTCCTAAGTTCACCGAGTTTTCTGAACTCAACTCTAGAATCTATCGAATTGGTTTCAAACGACGAATTCAAACAGTTGAAATCATTTTACTTTACGAGTGATGCGTCTACATGCAGAAAATTTAAAATTTAAAATTTAAAATTAATTTTGTATAGAGTTAAGTGGTCAAAAGACGTCCAAAAAATGAATGTATTAAAATTAATTTATAAACTTTTTAATTTTGACCACTTAACTTTATACAATTAATTTGAAATTTTAAAATTTTCACATAAAGACACATCACTTGTAAGATAAAATGATTTCAACATTTTGCAATTTAAATGATTTTATAGTTGAGTTCACAGGAGGGCTTGACTTAGGAACACCCTAGTTCTACTCTATATATATATAGGATGAGATTCAATCGTTAAAGAAATAGAGCAAAATTATCATATTTGGATTAGGGTACGAGACGGATGGCAATGAATAGCTAGTGTGAAATGAGTGATAATTTTTTGCTTAATAAATAGTACGAATGTTGTTTAAAACTTTAAATTGCATATATAATTTAAAATAGTATTAAACTATTAATTTAACATAATAGCAATGCTATTTCAGAGGTAAAAGAATGATATCTGAATGAGAATAACGAGAGAATGTGTCAGATACAGTGCATATAGACATGTAGTACAGACTAGCTTTAGAAACAGGGTTTTTTGTTGGAGAGCTTGACCAGGGTGCCAAATGTGACGTGTTAGTCAACTTGACAAAGTTGGTGCCTGCAATAAGTATATCAACCACATATCCCAATGTTAGCAAATTTATTATTCCTCAACAAATAATCAGAGTAAAACTAGGGGTGTGACATGCTCACCAAGAAAGTTTGGTGAGCATAACTCCAAAAGTATATCGGATCGACGTCAAATGCTGAATCCAAACCGTTGAAATCCATGTACTTCATGAGTGATGCATATATATGCAAAATTTTGAAAGTTTCGAGTTTATTTGCTACACGGTCAAGTGGTCAAAGAAATAATAAAAATTGAATATATAAAATAATTTATAAATTAACTTATAAAATGTTCATTTCTTTGACCACTTGACCGTGTAGCAAATAAACTCGAAACTTTCAAAATTTTGAATGTATATGCATCACTCATGAAGTGCATGGATTTCAACGGTTTGGATTCAGCATTTGACGTCGATCCGATATACTTTTGGAGTTATGCTCACCAAACTTTCTTGGTGAGCATGTCACACCCTAGCTTTACTCAAATAATCATGTATGAAAGAGATAATGTATGTCCTAATACCAATGATACAAGTAAAAGAGAAGCGTACGTGTCATATGATTAAATAATAGATGATGCATGTGATGACACCTATTATATATTGGTTAAGCATTACATCAACCAAATCTGTCACAAGGTACCAATGTAACCAAGTAGACCCACCGTCGGGACAGTTCAAGCTCATATGTTGATAATGATACGTACCATAAATTATTTGTGAGGAAATTTTTTGAGTTTCTCATCTCTTTTTTTGTCGATTGCTAAGCATGTGCTACTCAATGCAACACGAGCGCATGCTGAAATAAAGAATGGAGAGAGATCGATCCATTAATTTAGCCACTTTGCGTCTTTGCCCCAGTCTAGATTATTAAACATAATTAAGAGATCGCCCCCGTCTACAAACAAATGAACAATTGCTATCGTGCAGCTGATTTGTTCGAAAAGACCAAAGAACATGGTGGCGTGAGCTAGAAAGGCCCCTTTTCCTTATCCAACTTCATTTCCACAAAATGTATAACGTAATTTCGTTAAATTTAAACATAATAGAAATTTAGATTCAGACGTCATTTTTCTTATCGTTTCCCGCTTGGTCGTGCTTGGTAACAGTATTTAGTATAAAGTTTAAAGTCTTTATTAGCAAAAGAGCATAAATGAAGGCAAGAGCTCTCTCATTTATAGTACACTGAGAGGATGACTTCATCATCCTTATTTCGTAGCTATCTTTTGTCCCAATTCGGTGACAACTTGGCACGGTGAGATAGTTTTTTTTTTATAATCTTGATAGGAGCTATCAAGATCACGGTGAGATAGTTAGATGTCCCCTAGTAGGCTTGGGAGGCCCAAATAACCTTGTTTGAGCCCAAACTAATTTATTGTTGTTTCGAATTAGGGCTTGGGCCCTACCTCTAATTCTGCAATCCTTTCTCTATTGGTTACACAAATTATACTAGGCTTTTCATTTATTATTTTAATAATAAAAAAGAAGTTTGTAATTAACCAAAACATTTGGTTACGTTTCTAATCTATCAAAAGGTAAATGTAATTTTTATGAAAATTTGAAAATCTTGTTCAGATCTTTTATTATATATTGACATTGCTAATGCTACTTGTACTTGATGAAAAGTTTTCTGTACACCGCAAATTAAAGAAGAGGTTTAGTTTGTTCTCTGAATGAAGCCCTGAATTAAGCCATCGATCAGGATCTAGTGGCATAAACCTCGCTTTCTGTGGCAGAAGGATTTTGTGATGCTAACACTGTCTAGATATAATAGTAGATATCGTACCAATTATAGCCTGAACTAGACGTAATGTTAATCTGTCACTTTTACCATGTTCCACTGTATTTGGTCAGCTTTCAGAATGGATACATTTAGTTACTATTATTCTATTAATTGACCAACTTTCTTTTGGTGAGGAAGAGGAATGGAGGCAAATCATCCTAATTAACAACTTACCAAGCTTGTAGATATGACTACAGAAAAGAAGCCCGGGACAACGTATCTATTACAGTTCAATTTCACAACTGAAAACCTGGTATAACCATATGCTTCAAGCAAATTTCGTGTCAGATGAAATATAAAATGCTGCAGTTCATGATAATTGGGCTTTTCTCTCTGTTCCACATACCAAATGTATGTACTGAATCGAATGCTTCAGACCTCAGAAGTAGTAGCCATTATTGGTCATCTCAATTTGCCAGATATCCAGCAGCAAAGCCAATCATTTTTTATTAAAGGGATCCGGTGCACCCAGCATCTAATAGTCTCGAGAATTGAACTGGCGCCTCTCTGAAGAGAGATGAGGGCTTGTGCCACTGCACTAAGCCCATGGTTCTGCGAAACCAATCATTAATCTGTAAAAAATTAGGAGTCTCTTCTATGCATTTTTAAGTTATTACTCGGAAGAATTGAAGACTCTAAACTACATAGAAAAAAAGCTTTTGAAAGAGGAAAAGAGAGGAACGACAGGCATGAAAAAACTCCTTAGTCTGTGATTTATTTACAGTAATGACTCGTAACAACTGTCATTATAATTATTGCTTATTTTATGTTGCTTTTTTGTGCCGCAAAAAAGTTCCTATATGTGAAAAAAAAAAAAGTCGCCAAGAGGAGTCCATCCATGGCAAATAACTAACTTGTCCATATTACTTCTGCAAAAATTATAAGAAACTTTCACGAATGATTCTTTGAGCTCCATCCACCAGCATCTTCACGACTTGACTAGCTGGTAGAATCTCCTTAATAAGCCCGACCCCTTGACCCGCATACATAGCCATGCTCTCTATATCACCTGTAGTTGTTGCATTTGGAACTGTAATAGCATACTGCCGAATTTCTTTAGGCTGAAAATTTCGCAAGAAATTAATTTGCATAGGTACTAAACTTGATCAGTAAGGGAAAATAATTTGAACACACAAAAAGTGACTGATGTGCTAAACATCAGTACTCACAACATTTACTAATAACAGCAAAGTATCTCACTAGCAGATAGGAACAGACTGCACAGTACCAGAGCTGCTAATGGAATTCCAGGTTTCCATAGTTCTTATGGTAATTAAATATCTAAACCAAGAATAAATTCCATATTTATTATTCTTCACATACCTCACCATGAATAACAGAGTGGCCAATGATGGGCTGATTCACCTCACTTATTTCTTCTGGAAGGTTTCGCCATTCACAAAAGAAAGGAGTTTGCAAGACTCGGTATGGTGCATCAGGCCACCTGGCACGACCAAACACATTTGTGTGGTCGGTTCTATCCATCTCAACCAACTTCTGCTTATATAAGGGATGAGCAAAGCTCTCTGGAGTTGCGAGGAATCTGCATCAGAATTCAAAAGTCTAATAACAGGAGTACCAACAAGAATCTCTCTAAAAATATTTAAAAGTGAGGAAAAACAGTAAAATTGAAGGAAAAATATACTGAAATTTGGGATAAAAATCTCAGGACAAAAATTGCAAATTTGGAAGTAGCAATTAGGATTGACTGCTAATGACTGCATAGAAAATGACCTAAAGACCGCAATTTCTACGAACAAGTCCAAAAAAGTAATATTGGTTAACAAACATAACCTATTGGTAGAAAAAAAGATTATATAATAAATAAGTAAGGGTATTATGAAGGTAAAGGTGGTTTTTCAATATGAAGACCACAGATTTCTCCAACTAAAATTTTTTAATCTTCCAAGAGAACACGGCCACTTTTATTAATATGCCCCCAAAAAAGTTAATTTTAAAAATAATCCCGCATTGGGTTTTTTTTTCATAAATGCCCCGATTGCTGGGCCCACGGGAGGCCCAAAAAAGCCACCAGACCGCTCCCTGCAGAGGCGGGCCACACCCCTATCAGACTGCCCCCTGGAGGGGCGGGCCACACCTCTAGGCTCTAGCAGACTGCCCGGGCCAGGGGCGGTCCATTAGAGACTAGACCGCCTGTGGTCCGGGCGGTCCTCTTTTTTATTTTTTATTTTGAGAATCTTAATGATTTTATGAAGAAAATGAATATTGCCCTTGAATGCAACTGGGTTAGATGGATCAAAGTAAAAATTAAACAGGACCTGCCAGTATTAATTAAAAAAAATTGTTAGAAATGGATTATTTAAATTTTCAATGGTAGATCTCTCTCGTTGTAATTATCGGGTTCGGTCAACCTTATTTTCAAATTAAGCTGATCTCATCTTTACAAATAGCACGAGTATAACATGGATTATTTAAATTTTCAATGGTAGATCTATCTCGTTGTAATTATCGAGTTCGGTCAACCTTATTTTCAAATTAAGCTGATCTCATCTTTACAAATAGCACGAGTATAACATGCGATCTATTTGACGAACATATGCATAATCTTGTGTTATTTGTTAATTTGAACCAGACATAAAACATATCAAGAAAGCTACCATTCTACAATAGAAAAAAGGGCTTGTTGCTTCTTGTAGTATAACATTTGATTAAATGACTCCCAAAAATATTGTAAGATACCTTACACTTTAATTTTGATCAAGTAACGAAAAAACTAATTTATTTTAAAAAAATTCTTTAGTACATGATTCACAAATAGTAATGTACTTCCAAAAACTTTTGAGAATAAAGATATTTTTTTAGAAGAAGAAATAATGATACTTTAAATCAGTGTTGTAAAAAGCGACTGTTTAGACTGATTAACCGGCTGATCATTAGTCGTTGGCGGCAATCAAACTGTCACAGATTTTCCTGACTAATCGGCCAATTATTTATGATTATGACCGATTAATCGCTTGGCAGTACCAGTTCGTCCAACAAGCGCATACCATTATTACAACTTAAACTTCGAATAACAAAAATGAGTTTATAAAAAAAATGAGTTTATATATACATATATATATACATGTATTATATATACCATTATTACAACTTAAACTTAAACTTAAACTTAATTATATGTACATGTATTATATTATATATACATGTACATGTATTATATTATATATACATGTACATGTATTATATTATATATACATGTACATGTATTACATTATATATACATGTACATATATTACATTATATATACATATAATATAAAAAAAATGAGTTTATAAAAAAAAAACCCATATGACGTTTATAAAAAAAATACCGATCGTTGTATACCTACCGAAAACTTAAACTGAATTTTTGAGGCACTAAACGACGTTTTTTTTTAAATTATGATGCTTTCAATACTCAGGGGTGACTCTCTGGGTGATATTCGGATCCGTCTCGTCTCTCCCTTTTCGAAAAGTGGTCATATACGCAAATTCAACTTTCCTATCCAAAGTTATGGATATTTAAAGTTTTTTGAAAAACCGAACTTTGGAAATTCATAACTAATTATAGAAAAATCCAAATAAATTGAAATTTATGTCAATTATATGTATTTTTGAATGCTCTACATGGTAGTGTAATCACTTTTGCAGTTTGATTATTGTATTAGTCCAGACTTGCTGATTTACCAGAAGAGGTCAAATTTGATGTTTTTAGTGCTTGGCTGCTGAGTTTGGACTTGGTACCATACCATATGTCAGTCTATGGTGTATTGTGCATGAATATAGATTTAATTTGAGATTTAAATATATTTTAGTAGCTCTAAACTACTGTTTTAGTATCAGAAATAAAGAGAAGAAGATTAACAAGCTGTCAGAGATTGAAAATTTTTGAATCAATGCCAAGTCCTTAATTAGTGTTATCTTTAAACTTGTGATATCCAATTGACAAACCAAATCAAAGTTATCGGTCTGGTGGCCTTTTTGGGCCGTTCGTGGGCTCAGCGATCGGGACATTTATGAAAAAAAAACCCAATACAGAGTTATTTTTAAAATTAACTTTTTTTTTAGGGTATTAATAAAAATGGCCGAAAAGAACACGAATATTTCTATATATTCTGCTGCAACAAGTATGACTGTATGAGCTACCTTGTTCCAAGACAGACACCGTGGGCCCCCAGGGCAAGAGCAGAAACATAGCCGCGTGCATCTACAATACCGCCTGCAGCAATTACTGAGGTGCCACAATCAGAGACAAGATCTACTACCCTTGGGAGCAATGCCATCAATCCCTCCTAAACAGTCAATTCAAATAAAGGGAAAGAGAGAGGTTAAGTTGTTGAACCCCCTATAACACTTGCATCTTCCTAAACACTACACTCCATCATGCTAAAAAAGTGCCACGTATTAAAATCAATCTGTCTGCATCATAACAATTTGGTTGCAAATCCAGGTAGTCGTGATACAATACATTGCTTGTACTAGATAATTTTTTTATTGAAAATGGATATTTATCAATACTGACTCATGACAGGATAAAACTTGAGGTTCTCAAAGAGAAATTAGATTCTTAAAACTTAACACCTGTCCAATCGCATGACCACCAGCCTCACGGCCTTGAACAATTATGCTGTCAACACCAGCTTTCTTGGCTTTCTCTGCTTCTTCATAGCTTCCAATCTGCAAAAATAAAAAAATATATATAAATGTATTGCATAAATATCAAATTTATTTGGTGATCTCAAATAGCCAATTGCAAATAGTCCTAATGAAAGGCACTTTTCCGACATAAAGAAGTTCTTTATTTTCTTAATTTTACAATCATGGAAATTGGACTCTAAAGCTTTGAGCCTTCTCCGTTTCATAAAAAAGAATTGTGAAGGATCTACATCTATCACTTCACATTATTGTAGAAGGATGCATTAATGGATGAATTTGAACTCACTTGGTGTAAAACCTTAACCCCAGCATGATGAGCTTGTTCCACAAGTTCTCTTGGAAATTCTCCCCAACAAACTTGAAGTAAGGCAACCTTTTCTTCTAATATGACCTTCAAATTCTTGTCATAGGGAAATGCTAAAACAATTGCCACACCAAAAGGCTTCTCTGTTAAGGATCTCGTTCTTTTAATTAACTCTCTTAAGTAGTCTGGTGATTCCTGCAAAGTATAATTAAGATAAAATATTAGTGAGGATGCCGCAATAAATAGGTACTTCACATACACACTTTATGTCAGATCAGCAGCATTTGGTATTAGTCAAAGGTCAATATAGGAATTAGGTAATTCATTGCAAAATTCAATGGGAATAGCAATTTTATTGTAAGGTACTTAGGTGAATTGGAAGAACAGCTTCTCCAACTGAGATCATCTAAATTTTGTTAAAATTTATGTTCCTATTAACTAAAACCATGAAGATGTTTACAATTAAATACATTCAAATAACTATCACTAATACCAAAGTGTAATGAACTGGAAAGCAATTATTGCTTGATTTATGATTATTACAATTGCACACTTAATGTTCGATAAAATGCTCGGCAGAGATTTCCAAAATTTACCAATACTTTTACATTGCGGACAAGGAGTAAATAGAAACTAGATTGTAAAATGTAAAGGCCTTCATATTACCCAGTCAGGCGCTCGAAGAATTCCAATTGCGCCGGCATTAGCTACGGCAGCGACAAGCTCGGGTCCAGAGATATCAGCTCCAAGTGGGGCCTGTACAATGCCATAATCGAATCCAAGAATGCCCCTCCAACCCATTAATAGTGACTTGAATCAAGTGCAACTGTGCAAGAGGTGCTTTAGTAAGAGCAAACGGAGCTTGGAGGAGAGATATAGAAGGTAATTGGGGAAGTGAAACGTAAGGGAAAACGTCAGTATTATGTTTGTAGCAAAGTTAGAGTGTGATGTGCTCACTAATAGGGTTTGGTGAGCATAACTCCGAAAGTATATCAGATCGACTTCAAATGCCGAATTCAAATCATTGAAATCTATATACTTTATGAGTGATGCATGTACATAAAGTTTCAAATTAATTTGCTACAAGGTCAAGCGGTCAAAAAAATAAAGATTTTATAAGTTATTTTATATATTGAATTTTTATTATTTTTTGACCGCTTGACCTTGTAGCAAATAAATTTGAAATTTTTAAAATTTTGTATGTATATGTATCACTAATGAAGTACATGAATTTCAACAGTTTAGATTTAATTTTTGAAGTCAATTCAATATACTTTTGGAGTTGTGCTCACCAAACTCTAGTTTTGCTCTTATCTTTGTATCTTTGTATCTTTGTATCTTATTGATTAGCAAGAGCTAGGTAGGGAAAGAGCAAACTGCCTACGTACTCCTTTTGTTTGCTTTCGGGGATATTTTAGAACACGACCGAGACCGATGAGGCGATGACTCTTGGATGTTAGTGATGCTCACTGAAAGAAAAGGCCTAATTGAGAGGATTAAAGCCGAAGCTTTAAAAGGCCCGAACAGTACCACTTCTCACAGTTTATCATTTTAGTTCCCAGCTCAAGACCAAGGCCTCATTAAACAGACACAATGTCGACCCATTAATTAATCCCCATAGGCCCGAAGCTCTGAGTTAGTCCTCCAGTCAATTTTGATGTCATTCAAGAAATGCAGTAGAATGCTTCTCTTTTGAGTGAAAATTCGCAGGAGCATAGATAGCGAACGAGACTACCGTACAAATATGAGTAATAAACAATTCAACATACTATAAGAAAAGCATTGATTTATGTTCAGAAATATGCAACATCCATCTCCAATTCAAACAATTGACCCTTCCTCATTATAACTGCCACTGTTTTATTTTTGTTCTTTGAATATTCAAAACTCGTAGGCACAATCACAAAAGCAAAACAACCTCCAAACTCCTAACAATCTTTTTGATCTGCCAAACTAATGTCTAAACATAGGGTAGGTATACGGTATACCCAGTATGCTTCCATCCCGGTATAGTCTTCCCTTGTTTACGAGATAATCGGCCATCTCATTGTGGCCTCTAAGCACATGCATTACATTAAAATGTTTGTCTGTCCTCATGATCTCCCAGATTTGGTTAATTTCGTGACACTCCACTCCAGTCCGCTTCAATTGGGGGTTGTAACCACATGTTTCGTGTTTTATACGTGTTTAAGTCGCGTATAAAACATTTTTTTTTTTTTACGTTTCCGAACCGAACTCCGAATAAAACGAAAAAAAATCTATAATACGTTTTATTCGCGAATAAAACTCGTATGAAACGTGAGTCATGTATTATTCATGAGAAAAATGCGAAAAAATGTCAAATTATTTATTTTTTAGTTTTTGAAAAAATGTTGCTGGTTTTTTTTTTTTAGACCTACTTATTGTACCGAATTATTCCTAAATTATTTTCGAACTATATCCGAATCACAAATTTTAGAACTCGCTGAACCGAATCCGAAATTTTCATTTGTCACTACGGTTGTAACTGAGATGCAAGTTCCGCTAGGGTGCTATAATCTGTATAAAAAGTGCATGAGTGAAAACCCAAACTAAGTACCTGTTTTAAAAATCATGCTGTGCAAATTTCAAAAGGCATCTCCAATTAAAATTCTAAGATGGTAATCCCGTATACGAGTGGCAAAAAAAATCGTAGTTCGTGATTCGATTTAAGTTTGATTTGAGTTTAATTCAATTCGAAATTAGTTTGTTTTGAAACAAATTAAACTAGTTCGGTTCGAATCTTATTCAAATCAAATTCAAATTGAGTATAATTCGTTCAAAAAACAACAATTAAAAAAAAAATCTAAATAAAAAGTAATAAATTTTCAAAAAATGTAAAATTTGGACTCCAAGCACATTTTATTATGGAGATCATGTTCAATGGTTCGGATCGTCTATTTGAATTTTAAAATCGTAAAAATAACTTATAAAAAATATTGTGTCAAGATGTGTCACCACAAAATGGTGTAATTAAATCCCTCACTCCAAATTATTCTTTTACACGTTCTTATGGGATTAGGGCTGTAAACGAATCAAACCAAATCCAACTTACCTCAGTTTGAGTTTGAGTTTGAATAAGATTTGAATCAAACTGGTTTGATTTGTTTCAAAACGAACTAATTTTGAATCAAATTAATTGCAAACTACAAATTTTTCGAATCGAAATCAAATGAATTATGAACTACAAATTTATTTTGGTAGCTCTAGTTATACCAGTAATTTATGCATTAGTTTTTTTTTCTCGCGGAACAAAATTCACACGGTTTCCTTTTACCTTTTACGAATTCACACTAATGGATTATGAGCCAGTTCAATATTTCCTTACCTTTTACGCTGCTGGATTGATTAAAACCACGGCATGGACCTAGTCAAATGAAACTTATTCCATTGTTAATTTGTTACGCTGCTGAAACATTTTTCTATTATAAGTTACCATTATATTAACAATTTTGAGCTGTGATATAAGTTCAGTTCCTGCATTATTAAAGATTAATAGTTGAATCCATTAGTTGTATTATTTGAGATTCGAACCTAGATAGTTCGCAAATCAATTTTGAACGAATTATATCCAGTTTGAGTTTGATTTGAATAAGATTTGAACCGAACTAGTTTAATTTGTTTTAAAATGAACTAATTTCGAATCAAATTGAACTCAAATCAAACTTAAATTGAATCATGAACTACTATTTTTTTTGCCACTCCTATACGGGATTACCATCTTAGAATTTCAATTGGAGATGCCTTTTGAAATTTGCACAACATGATTTTTAAAACAGGTACTTAGTTTGGGCATTCACTTATGCACTTTTTATACCGATTATAGCACCCTAGCAGACTTGCATCTCAGTTACAACCATAGGGACAAACGAAAAGTCTGAATTCGGTTTGGCGAATTCAAAAATTCATGAATCAGATATAATTCGGTAATGATTCGGTACAATAAGTATGTAAAAAAAAAATTCCTTAAAGAAACAAAATTACATTTTATTCGGTTCGGAAACGTAAAAAAAATGTTTTATACGCGAATGATGTTACTACTGGAGTGTCACGAAAATAACCACATCTGGGAGATCATGAGAACAGACAAACATAAACCCGGTATAACCATATGCTCGGTTCAAGCAAATTTCGTGTCAGATGAAACATAAAATGCTGCAGTTCATGATAATTGGGTTTTTCTCTCTGTTCCACATACCAAATGTATGTACTGAATTGAATGCTTCACACCTCAGAAGTAGTAGCCGTCATTGGTCAATCTCAATTTGCCAAATATCCAGCAGCAAAGCCAATCATTTTTTATTATAGGGATCCGATGCACCTGGCATCTACTATTCTTGAGAATTGAACTGGCGCCTCTGAAGAGAGACGAGGGTTCCGCGAAATCAATCATTAATTAGAAGTCTCTTTTATGCATTGTTAATTTATTACTTGGAGGAATTGAAGACTCTAAACTACATAGAAAAGAAGCTTTTGAAAGAGGAAAAGAGAGAAAAGACAGGCATGAAAAAACTCCTTAGTCTGTGGTTTATTTACAGTAATGACTCATAACAACTGTTATTATAATTATTGCTTATTTTATGTTGCTTGTTGTGCTGCAAAATAGTTCCTATATGAGACAAAAAAAAGTCGCCAAGAGGGGTCCATCCATGGCAACTAACTTGTCCACACTCCATATTACTTCTGCACAAATTACAAGAAACTTTCACGAATGATTCTTTGAGCTCCTTCCACCAGCATCTTCACGACTTGACTAGCTGGTAGAATCTCCTTAATAAGCCCGACCCCTTGACCCGCATACATAACCATGCTCTCTATATCACCTGTAGTTGTTGCATTTGGAACTGTACCAGCATACTGCCGAATTTCTTTAGGCTGAAAATTTCGCAAGAAATTAATTTGCTAGGTACTAAACTTGATCAGTAAGGGAAAATAATTTGAACACACAAAGGTGACTGATGTGCTAAACATCAGTACTCACAACATTTACTAATAACAGCAAAGTATCTCTCTAGCAGACAGAAACAGACTATACGGTACCAGAGCTGCTAAAGGAATTCCAGGTTTCCATAGTTCTTATGGTAATTAAATATCTAAACCAAGAATAAATTCCATATTTATTATTCTTCACATACCACACCATGAATAACAGAGTGGCCAATGATGGGCTGATTCGCCTCGCTTATTTCTTCTGGAAGGTTTCTCCATTCACAAAAGAAAGGAGTTTGCAAGACTCGGTGTGGCGCATCAGGCCACCTGGCACGACCGAACACATTTGTGTAGTAAGTTCTGTCCATCTCAACCAACTTCTGCTTATATAAGGGATGAGCAAAGCTCTCTGGAGTTGCGAGGAATCTGCATCAGAATTGAAAAGTCTAATAACAGGAGTACCAACAAGAATCTCTCTAAAAATATTTAAAAGTGAGGAAAAACAGTAAAATTGAAGGAAAAATATACTGAAATTTGGGATAAAAATCTCAGGACAAAAATTGCAAATTTGGAAGTAGCAATTATTATTGACTGCTAATGACTGCATAGAAAATGACCTAAAGACCGCAATTTCTACGAACAAGTCCAAAAAAGTAATATTGGTTAACAAACATAACCTATTGGTAGAAAAAAAGATTATATAATAAATAAGTAAGGGTATTATGAAGGTAAAGGTGGTTTTTCAATATGAAGACCACAAATTTCTCCAACTAAAAAATTTTAATCTTCCAAGAGAACACGGCCATTTTTATATATTCTGCTGCAACAAGTATGACTGTATGAGCTACCTTGTTCCAAGACAGACACCGTGGGCCCCCAGGGCAAGAGCAGAAACATAGCTGCGTGCATCTACAATACCACCTGCAGCAATTACTGAGGTGCCACAATCAGAGACAAGATCTACTACCCTTGGGAGCAATGCCATCAATCCCTCCTAAACAGTCAATTCAAATAAAGGGAAAGAGAGAGGTTAAGTTGTTGAACCCCCCTATAACACTTGCATCTTCCTAAACACTACACTCCATCATGCTAAAAAAGTGCCACGTATTAAAATCAATCGGTCTGCATCATAACAATTTGGTTGCAAATCCAGGTAGTCGTGATACAATGCATTACTTGTACTAGACAATTTTTTTTATTGAAAATGGATATTTATCAATACTGACTCATAACAGGATAAAACTTGAGGTTCTCAAAGATAAATTAGATTCTTAAAACTTCCACCTGTCCAATCACATGACCACCAGCCTCATGGCCTTGAACAATTATGCTGTCAACACCAGCTTTCTTGGCTTTCTCTGCTTCTTCATAGCTTCCAATCTGCAAAAAAAAGAAATATATATATATATATATATAAATGTGTTGCAAAAATATCAAATTTATTTGGTGATCTCAAATAGCCAATTGCAAATAGTCCTAATGAAAGGCACTTTTCCGACATAAAGAAGTTCTTTATTTTCTTAATTTTATAATCATGGAAATTGGACTCTAAAGCTTTGAGCCTTCTCCGTTTAATAAAAAAGAATGTGAAGGATCTACATTTATCACTTCACATTATTGTAGAAGGATGCATTAATGAGGATGAATTTGAACTCACTTGGTGTAAAACCTTAACCCCAGCATGATGAGCTTGTTCTACAAGTTCTCTTGGAAATTCTCCCCAATAAACTTGAAGTAACGCAACCTTTTCTTCTAATATGACCTTCAAATTCTTGTCATAGGGAAATGCTAAAACAATTGCCACACCAAAAGGCTTCTCTGTTAAGGATCTCGTTCTTTTAATTAACTCTCTCAAGTAGTCTGGTGATTCCTGCAAAGTATAATTAAGATAAAATATAGTGAGGATGCCGCAATAAATAGGTACTTCTACACATGCACACTTTATGTCAGATCAGCAGTATTTGGTATTAGTCAAAGGTCAATATAGGAATTAGGTGATTCATTGCAAAATTCAATGGGAGCAGCAATTTTATTGTAAGGTACTTAGGTGAATTGGAAGAACAGCTTCTCCAACTGAGATCATCTAAATTTTGTTAAAATTTATGTTCCTATTAACTAAAACCATGAAGAAGTTTACAATTAAATACGTTCAAATGACCACCACTAATACCAAAGTGTAACGAACCGGAAAGGTGAATTGGAAGAACAGCTTCTCCAACTGAGATCATCTAAATTTTGTTAAAATTTATGTTCCTATTAACTAAAACCATGAAGAAGTTTACAATTAAATACGTTCAAATGACCACCACTAATACCAAAGTGTAACGAACCGGAAAGCAATTATTGCTTGATTTATGATTATTGCAATTGCACACTTAATGTTCGATAAAATGCTCAGCAGAGATTCCCAAAATTTACCAATACTTTTACATTGCGGGCAAGGAGTAAATAGAAACTAGATTGTAAAAGGTAAAGGCCTTCATATTACCCAGTCAGGCGCTCGAAGAATTCCAATTGCGCCGGCATTAGCTACAGCAGCGACAAGCTCGGGGCCAGAGATATCAGGTCCAAGTGGGGCCTGTACAATGCCATAATCGAATCCAAGAATGCCCCTCCAACCCATTAATAGTGACTTGAATCAAGTGCAACTGTGCAAGAGGTGCTTTAGTAAGAGCAAAACGGAGCTTGGAGGAGAGGAGATATAAAAGGTAATTGGGGAAGTGAAACGTAAGGGAAAACGTCAGTATTATGTTTGTATCTGATTGATTAGCTAGAGCTAGGTAGGGAAAGAGCAAACCGCCTACGTACTCGTTTTGTTTGCTTTCGGGGATCGTTTTCAATTTTAGAACGATGACTCTTGGATGTTAGTGAAGCCGTGAAGGTTAGTCTCATCATTACGGCTGCTCACTGAAAGAAAAGGCCTAATTGAGAGGTTTAAAGCCGAAGCTTTAAAAGGCCCGAACAGTACCACTTCTCACAGTTTCTCTTTTTAGTTCCCAGCTCAAGACCAAGGCCTCATTAAACAGACAGAATGTCGACCCATTAATTAATCCCCATAGGCCCGAAGCTCTGAGTTAGTCCTCCAGTCAATTTTGATGTCATTCAAGAAATGCAGTAGAATGCTTCTCTTTTGAGTTTTGAGTTTTGAGTTTTGAGTGAAAATTAGGAGCATAGGTAGGGAACAAGACTACCGTACAAATATGAGTAATAAACAATTCAACATACTATAAGAAAAGCATTGATTTATGTACAGAAATATGCAACATCATCCATCTCCAATTCAAACAATTGACCCCTTCCTCATTATAACTGCCACTGTTTTGTTTTTGTTCTTTGAACATTCAAAACCCGTAGGCACAATCACAAAAGCAAAACAACCTCCAAACTCCTAACAATCTTTTTGATCTGCCAAACTAATGTCTAAACATAGGGTAGGTATACGGTATACCCAGTATATATGCTCCCATCCCGGGAAACGCTATCCTCTGCAAAGTTTTTCTGTGCGGTGCTGTGCGGCACTTTTAATCTGGTCCGTTCGTTTCGGATCGGACGGATTGGATTAAGGGTTCACCAAATTTTGAGTTTTCTTAAAATTCGGGCAAGATCTGATCTGGTCCGTCCGATTCGAAATGAACGGATCTGATTAAAAGCGCCGCACAGCACCGCACGGAAAAACTCCGCAGATGATACTTTTCCCCCATCCTGGTATAGTCTTCCCTTGTTTGCGAGATAATCGGCCCTGTCATTGTATTAAAATGTTTGTCTGTCCTCATGATCTCCCAGATGTGGTTAATTCCTCACACTCCAGTCCACCTCAATTGGGGGTTGTAACTGAGATGCAAGTTCCGCTAGGGTGCTATAATCGGCAGTGTTTTAAAATGCGGCCGTGTATGCGGTCGGCAGCCGTGCTCAAAATGTCCATGCGGTTTTTTCATGCGGTTTTTCCATGCGGCCGCATATGCGGTCTGAATATGCGGCCATGCGGTCTAAATATGCGGCCATGCGGACTGAAATATGCGGCCATGCAGTCTTCCCATACAGTTTTGATAATTTGATTGTATTTTAATTAAAATTTATATTAAAAAATTCAAAAAATTATTGTTGGTTATGTTATTATGTAAAAATAAATTCAAATATATGAATATGAATATATATATATATACGTGAATTTTTATTTTAAAATTCGCATGAAAATCCGCATATGCGGCATGCAGTGACCTTCCGCATGCATGAACAAAACCGCATTTAAAACACTGATAATCGGTATAAAAAGTGCACGAGTGAATACCCAAACTAAGGAATTCGTATCCTCTGCGTTAACTCAAAAAGGAATCTTTTGAGTTAATACATCTGGACCGTCCGATCAGCTTTAAATTTCGTGCGAATTGAATCCGCACTAATATTGAAGACCTCCTATATTTTAGGCATGGACCGGATGGGCTCCATTTACAATCGGACGGTCAATATCTATTAACTCAAAAGATGCTCTTTTGAGTTAAATGCAGATGATGCGGACTCCAAACTAAGTACCTGTTTAAAAAATCATATGCAAATTTCAAAAAGCATCTTCAATTAAAATTGTAAGATGGTAATCCCGTAAGAACATGTAAAAGAATAATTTGGGCCAAACAGGGACATTGCAAATATTCATTTTAGGCCATATAACACAAACTTAATTATATGCGATTCTGCGTTAGGTCCTAAAAAAGCTCATTTATTAAGAAACTATGCAGGAGAGTTTCTTATTAAATTGTATCCTTTTAATTTAGTGTTGATGTGATCTATTAGAAACTCTAAAATTAATTTTAGGGATATGAAAGTTTTGCTTGGATGTAAATGCTGTAATAAGGCATGGAAATTTATCGCTGCCAATGCCCAATTAATTTTCAGTTTCATTTTTAAGAGCAAATAACTGTTATTACTTGAGATCCAAAAGACAGCCAGTATATTAATATTTATTGTGCATGCAGTTGTCTTTTATTACATATATTTCTGATGTACACATGAGCGACACTTCTCATCAGTCTACTGTAAAAAATAAAAACAGGAAATTTCTTACAAGATGTGCATATTACAATTTTTTTCTTTGTTCCGTCCGATAATTTCCACAGCGGAACATTTTACTGAATACATACATATAACTAAAAGAATAATTAACCATCATGAGATCATTACTTGTACAACATTTTTTTTTCCCTTTTCATAGTATTTTGAGAGGAGGCTGGCTCATGTCCTGGCACTCTGATGAAAACATGACATCATGCATTCCTCCCAGCCCACCAGTATAACCTTAGACGGTGGTAACGCAACCTGAGTTAGTCAGATCATGCAATGCTGGGACAAGAAACAGCCTCCCATTTACCCCATGCGCATTGTAACTCGCGTTATTAGTCGGGTCCATTAACAGCCCCCCAGCATAACCAGGGAAAGCCTGTTTTCCGTAAATCCCCAGGCACGCTGTTGCCGCCTCCAATGGTGTCTCCGGCTCTCCCTGAAAATAACCGTTTCCAAATGGATTTGTACATGTACCTGCCAAAAGACTTGCCAAATTTACCACCATTCCATCCGTACCAGCCTCGCCGTTAGGTGGTAGAAGGGGCGCAGTAGGTGGGCCATCATCGGTTTGAGAAAAAGGCCATGCACATTGACCCGGACACTGGACCGAAGAATTACCTAACCAGATATAGGTGAACCGATTTGTGCTTGAGCCAGGCCCAGAACCGTGTAACCCGCACCGGCTTATGCAGAAACCCTCCACTCCAACATCAACCGAGGTCACAACCACATTAATTGAATTTTCCTGTGGTCCCTGGCTAGCGATTGGGGGAATGTCGGAGATGTTTAAAGAATCTCCATGAGAGTATGAGATATCATTTATCTGCTTACCTAAGGTGAGAGTTGGGAAAGAGATACCAGTGTTGTTGTAGTACTTCTTAAGAGGTTTCCACCAAGAGGCAACCGATGGTTCGGTCTTGACAGAGCCGTCAGAGAGAGAGACTATAAAATCAGTCAGGATGCTTTTCTGGGATTCTGTGAAGTTACCGTACCAGATGAAGTTGACAGTGATTGAGCCGGTGAGCAGTGCACCGTCGTGGTACGTTAAGTTTGCTGGTGAGTCTTCAACAAAGTCGCCATAAGAGTATCGTGCACTGAGAAAAAGTATAATCAGACAAAATGGAACAAAAAGAGGGGATTTAAAGTAGCTCATGTTTAGGCTGATTGATTTACTTACGTACATGGAATAGGGATTGATGCCAGGTTTGAGATTTATAGGAGGGCCTAGCTTGATTACGTACGTGCCAAAGGTCACCTAATTTGCTTGTACATGCAGTTGGTCAAAGAGATTATTATAGTAATATGTAACGGGGATTTGAAGGTGGGGAAAGAGGAAAGGCGTATTAAGAGGCGATGGGGAAGGGGAGGAGGCATGGTGGCCAACTAGGCATGAGGCATTGAGGGGGCAAGAGGCGAAAGTAAAGGAGAAGTTACGCTGCGACTGTAAATACTTTATTTGTTTTACGCTACGCTGCGACTGTGAATCTTCAGTCTTCAACGCTTGGAGATGTTCAAATGGAAATTGGGCTTTTAATTTTTTTGGGCCGGATCATAATTCCGACGGTTCGAACTTGAACTAACTTTAAATCTATTTTGGTCCAATATTAAGTAGTTTGGGTATTTTGGTCCCAAGGCAAGAAGAGTTGGCAGTTTCACATTCCAGATTTCCAGGTACCTGAATTCCACATTCCTTGTCTCCATGTGGTACCTCCTAGGAATTGACAGCATCTGAGCCGTTCGTTGTAAATTAAAATTTATCTGTGCCTTGTGTTTGATCGGGCAGTTCAAATTCTCCCATCTAACATTTTATTCAGACTTCAGAGTTGATTTTGAAGATATGGAGTACATTTGAACAATTTGTCGTCAAAAGTAAGCTAGTTACTTTTTACATATAATGATGAAAAAAAATGATCGGTTGACTATCTTTTTAATATGAAATTAGCTAGTTCTAACAAAAATATTATTTTTATTAACACTATGTTACTTTTTTTATAATATTTTTCTAATACTTGTATATTTATAATTTTCAAGGCGTATCTGATTATGATGGTACAGAAGTGCAATGACAACCACCTTAGTACCTTTGTCACTATCATCAGACTTGTCTTGAAAATTGTAATTATATGTGTTTAAAGAAATTAAAATTATTAAAGAAAACTAAGTGTTACAAAAACAATAGTTTTGTTAAAAGATCCATTCTATATTAAAAAATAAAATTAGATAGTCACATAGAACCAGACTTTAATATAGTATGACATATCTGTCAAAGGAAACCTGGACTAGGTACGTCGTCCAAATAGATACTTAAATGGTGATCTCCTTTTATGATTCGTTTAAAATTGCCTAGACTTTTGTGAACTAAGGTTCGGTTAATAATCATGCTATGATAAAACTATTGAGGAAATAATATATATTCGAAACTGAAATATTTACCATGTCAGTTATCAGTCATTAGCCAGGAACCATTTTGTTAATTCTCTTGTATTTCTTACTTCTTTTGCATTATATCTTAGAAAGAGTCTTAGTTGATTAATTGATCGATATGCCCAATAAGAGGAAAAATAAGTACATATCATCTCTTTTCTTTGTCAAACATTTTGACGTTAACAACAAAGAGAAGAATGTTACGCGAAAGTTATGAGAATTGTTAATTTTCCATTTAGCATTGAAAATACTGCAACTAACTAATATTAATTAATTCATAATCACTAGTCCAATAATAAGATAATTCTAACAATTTTTTTTTTGAAAGCTTAGTAGCAGCTACCATTTCTATCATTAATATACATATTAATTATACACTAGAAAATTGCATCTTTTTTACTTTTATTTTTTCCAATGTATCAAGAGCAAATACCAATTTTATTTTCAATTTTTTCATATTTGAATTATCGTTAAAATGAAATCGATACTTCTACAACTTTCTATATGTACAATACATCCGACGATAAATTTATTATTTAAGTCCAAATAAAAAAAAAATTGACGTTGTTAGATACTAAAATAATCAGCATTGCATCCCTCCACGTAAATTTGAACTCTATTAAATTAAAAATATACTTTATTAAATTTAACTTCTCAGGAAATATAATTTATTGTAATATTATTACATTACTTCCTTTGTTCCAATTTAATTAATTTAATCATTAAATTTCATGATTAATCAGACACCAAAAGCTATAGCTATGTAAAAAAGACTGTCTTAGATATTGATAGTGTAATAAGGCGAAGCAGAGGATCTGTTTTCCTTCAACTTAAATCTATTCCAAGTGTTGGATCAACGAGACCACTGCAGATTGTGTTATGATATAATAACTTCTCGATAACTATCAAACAGCTGGGAATTGCTCGAACTAATTTATCGGATGCGATGCATATCAGGAATTCTCTGCCTCCTTGCAGCAGTATGCTTTGTACACACTCGTCAGCGCCGTCTTTGACAATTTTATTGCTATTTAATAAGAGGTTCACTTGATTCTTCGCTTACACGTAGCAAGAACAGTGGACAGACTACAGATAGCGATATACAGCTGCACCCCACGTGTTCATCTCCATTAAAAAATTTATATCAACCACAAAAATGGATAAATTGTTAGCAAGAAGCTTGGTCGAACCTCACATCGTTGCCTTCTATAAATCTTTACAAAGCCTCAAGTAGTGAACTTCAATCTCAAATGGCCTCTTTTAGTCGTGCTATAGTACTACTATTGACACTCTTACTTAACTTCTCTCCTTTGTGTATTGCCACTAGGCGGCTCACTGCTCTGTATCAACCACCGGCGATCCCGCTGACGTACCACCGTGGTGCCGTGCTCCGAGGAAACATTCCTATCTCGGTACTTTGGTATGGCAGGTTTGCGCCGGCCCAAAAATCAATCATCTCAGATTTTCTTCTGTCTCTGACAAAGATACCTCAATCTCCATCTCCCTCGGTTTCGCAATGGTGGAACACAATAAACAGTCTTTACCTGTCGAAAACCTCAGGCGCCAAGTTTGGCCAGAAAAATTCTAATATATTACTTAGCAACCAAACTACTGATGCCAAGTGTTCCATGGGAAAATCTCTTACCTCAGTTCAGATTGCCGCCCTGGCAGCCAAGGCCCGGCCAAAGAAAGGTGGTATTGTACTGGTACTGACGGCTCAGGACATAGCTGTACAAGGTTTCTGCATGAGCCGATGCGGTATGCATGGTACCCTAACAAAAACCGGTTCGACCTTTGTTTGGGTTGGGAACTCAGCCACTCAGTGCCCCGGCCAGTGTGCCTGGCCATTTCACCAGCCGATTTATGGCCCACAGACTCCACCCCTTATTGCTCCTAATGGAGATGTCGGAATTGACGGAATGATAATTAA
This sequence comes from Carex rostrata, assembly GCF_964058835.1. Taxonomy (NCBI): domain Eukaryota; kingdom Viridiplantae; phylum Streptophyta; class Magnoliopsida; order Poales; family Cyperaceae; genus Carex; species Carex rostrata. Next base: position 8,764,323 of record NC_135925.1, read on the forward strand.
CATCAGTAGCATGATTGCCGGTGCAGTGACAAATCCATCTGGAGATGGATTCTATCAGGGGCCAAAGGAGGCACCTCTAGAAGCCGCGACGGCTTGTCCAGGAATTTATGGGAAGGGGGCTTTTCCAGGATACCCAGGGCATCTGCTGGTGGACCCCTCTACCGGAGCAAGTTTTAATGCCAATGGCGCCCGTGGGAGGAAGTACATGTTACCGGCTCTCTTCGACCCGGCTACATCGTCCTGTTCAACCTTGGTGTAGAGTTTTGAGTGAGATAATAGTAAATTTATTTTAGTGTGTCATGTTAATTGAAGCTTTCAGTAGACGAGGTTTGTTTTATTCTGTAAAGTGCAGTGGTTGAATTCTTTTTAGTCAGTAGTTGTGTTCATGGAATTCTTGTTTCTTCATGTAGTAACCTTAAATTAAATCTTGTATTTTTTTAAGATGTGGTAGGCATTGACTGCTTTCTTTTGATCGAGTAAAAGATCCAGCTCTTAATAAGCGTGTACTCTCTTATTAAGAATCGTTTAATAAAAATCAACAATGTCATGGTATTCTCGATTACGCCGGAAATGTGGTTGCTTGTATGTCAATTGATGGATTGCACCCTTTACAGCTGAAACTAGCTTGAGTTTTGCTGTCAGCTTGCTCCTAAAGCTAGAATTAACCTTTGAATTGTTTTTGACAGATACGTTGACTTCCATTAAAAGAATGCCATATAAGATTATTATTTTTCTTTCAATTAGAGAAGATTATATATATATAGTTCGGCTAATGTCATAACGTTATAATTTTAGTCTAAGTTATAACGAGTATGTTTTTGAGATTTCAAAGTCCGAATAACCGATCCGAACCGTTCATCTTGTTCTCCATATTAATATGTGCTTGGAGACCAAATTTTATATTTTTTGGAATTTTTTTTATTATTTATTAAGCCACTTTGAAAATCGCTGATCCAACGGCAATAGTAAAACCAAAAGGCACCGTTGGATCAGTGATTTTCAAAGTGGCTTAATAAATAGTAAACAAATCTCAAAAAATGTAAAATTTGGTCTCCAAGCACATATTAATATGGAGAACAAGATGAACGGTTCGGATCGGTTATTCGGACTTTGAAAACTCAAAAACATACTCGTTATAACTTAGATTGAAATTATAACGTTATGACATTAGCCGGACTCTATATATATATATATATATATATATATATTTTTCAGTTTTCACTATCAAATGAGAACGTAGTTCTCCAATCTCCGGTACTAGGGGGCGCAGTCGCGAAGGGAAAATGTTGGAATTGGTATTGAGATATACCTGTGAACTTTTTTGATGTTTTGAATTATATCGAACAAACAGCCTCTGTCAATATTTAAAAAAAAAAGAATTATATCGAATAAATCAGAATTTAAAGAGGCATCGTAAATAGGATTATTCTGCAATCTTGCAATGCAATGTACCAATGCGATATCAGTGCAACAGAGACATTGCATTCATGCATTGACGCATCTAGATAAGAAACCGTTATTGCATATTCTAGTACGTTGTCATGTATCAATATGTTATATGTGTTGATGTAAGAGTTATAACGCGTGATAAAGAGTGGCAACTGATCGATGAATGCGGCAAGCATGAATAATGTAATGTTCCATTGTAACCGTTATGAAGTATAACTTTTTTGGCAAATAGATCGAAAAGTTTCATAAAAAAAAAATTAGAAAGCATTGCTTGGAATTAAAATTTATCATGAATCTGGAGTGTTTTTTCGTTGCGTTGTCTTTGTTCTTATCCATGCTTTTAGTACAGCCTTTAGAGAAGGTGTAGCATGTAAAGAGAAATTTAGAACACAGAGATAACACCCCGAGAAAACTTGAGCAAAATTAGAGTGTGATGTTCTCATTAAGAGGAGTTGATGAGTACAACTCTAAAAGTCTAAAAGTTTATTAGATTGTTTTTAAATGATAAATTCAGACTGTTGAAATCCATCTACTTCATGAGTGATGCATGTAGATAATATTTTTTGAAGTTTCGAATTTATTTAATACAGTCAAGCGATAAAAATAATGAACTTTTTATAAGTTGTTTTATTTTATGTAGTCATTTGTTATTATTTTATTGACTGTTTGATCTGGTACTAATAAATAAATTCGATACTTTCAAAATTTTACATATAAATGTATTACTGGTGAAATAAATGAATTTCAACCGTTTGAATTTATTATTTAAAGACAATATTATTTACTTTTAGAGTTGTGTTCATCAACTTATCTTAGAGGAGGGATCAAGTTACAACAATTTTTGAGTTACAACAAGTTACAACAAGTATTATTTACATTTTTAAAGTCCAAATCGTCAATCCAAACCGTTAGATGTGATATCTACAATAAAATGTGCTTGGAGACCAAATTTTACATTTTTTGAAATTTTTTTACTATTTATTAAGATGGGTACAAAAACTAGTTAAATTCATACCATTGAATTTTGTACCCATCTTAATAAATAGTAAAAAAATTCTAAAAAAATATAAAATTTGGTCTCCAAGCACATTTTATTGTAGAGATCACATCTAACGGTTTGAATCGACGATTTAATCTTTAAAAATATAAATAATACTTGTTATAACTTGTTATAATTCAAAAATTGTTGTAACTTGATCTCTCCTCATCTTAATAAGCATATAACATCCTAGCTCTGCTATAGAAACTTTGCTTTTCCACGCTAATTTAATCCAGCTATCGGATCCAGTTGGAGCTACCAGGATCATCAAAGACCAAGGCAAAGTAAAAGGTTGCCAGTTGCCACATGAAATGTATACAGTCATCGTCTGTAAAATACGGAGGAGATGAACGTGGCAACAAATCAACCACAGAAATGCAATCAAACGGGTCCAGAGATAACAGGGCTCAGACCGCTTTTCACACAATTGGGCCTCTTCTCCTCCAACAAACAGCTCAGAAAATAGAAGAAAATTCTAGAGAGCCCTTCCAAGGAGGGGCCAGATTTTGAGGTCAAAGATGCGCCATTTTCTCACGGATTTCTATTCCTACACCGCTGCACGTGCAACTGTCTTCCTTCAGAGATTGTCTTCGTGCAATCGTGCGCGTACGACTTTGCCTCAAAAAATATAAGCAAATTTGATGCGTCAAGCCAGAACGTATAGCATATACTATTACCATGGTACCGTAGTGGCACCTTAATTGAAGAACTTTCCAGAACGATGCACGAAATGAAACCAGTTGTTAAGCACATTGTTCCAATGAACTATATTTATTTATGCCTAGCCGAGCCACCAGTTGCGCTCTAGTGCAAACTGCAAGTGCCACCAAAAGTAACCCAATTCCACTATACCCATTCTTACAAAATAATACCCCACTGAACTGACTAATCATTTCTCTTGGTTTCATCAATGTGATGAATTGAATTATTACTTTTTTTTTCTTGTTTTTATCACTTATTTTTTTGAGAAAAAAGAAGAACAACTGTGATGCCCCAAGTTTTCTTTCACATAAATAAATATAAAGAGTTTTGACACTTGACACTTGCTATCAAAATTGTATGATTGACAAAAATCATTCTTCAATGTATTTGCTAAAGAGTAAAGACAATGTCTTATATGTATAGAATGTTAGAGATTCAAAAATCAAAATTGGATGGGGAATATACACAAAATTATATCTTAGAGTGAGAAAAGTTGCAGGTTTGAAACATAATTAAATACAAGCCATTTATGGATCATTAAAAATTAAAACTTGATCTTCATTTCATCTTAGCAAATAGTTGAATACTATGTCCGAATCCCTATTTCAGAGACTAAAGCTCAACCTCAAAAAATTTTCAGAAAAACAAAATCACTTCCAACATTTTTAGAAATAATGGACTAATATAAATATATTTTATAAAGAGGAGGGTTCAAATGCCTCCATGTTTTTGTGCCTCCATGTTTTTGTGCCTCCATGTTTTTGTGCCTCCATCTCTCTCCATCATTTTCAAAGTTCAAACAGTCGATCCGAACCGCTCAACCTAACCTCTATACTAAAATATGTTTGGAGACCAAATTTTATATTTTTAGGAATTTTTTTACTGTTTTTTTAGATAGGTACAAAATCAGTAAATCTGAACCATCTAAAAACAGTATTTTTGTACCTATCTAAAAAAATAGTAAAAAAAAATCCTAAAAATATAAAATTTGGTCTCCAAACATATTTTAGTATGGAGGTTAGATTAAACGGTTCAAATCGACTGTTTGAACTTTGAAAATGATGGAGAGAGATGGAGGCACAAAAACATTGAGGCATTTGAACCCTCCTCTTTTATAAATACTATTAATCATTCATGAGTTATACCGCAGAACTTTTTTCTTTCATAAAAAACATAAAAAAAAAATTATATATTAACGTGTCATAAAAAAACAAACTATTGTAGAATTATATATATCTATATTACATTCGTATTACGAATTTAAACCACGTCATATTATATTTAATTACTTCCATTTTAATCATTGCCACATCAATACTAAATTACTAACAGAGAAAATAAAACATAAGTTACATAACCTTTCTCCGTCTCACCCATGTGCCCGCAACATACCTAATATCAACCTTTACCAGCGGCAACTAAACTGAAACAGAAATCAATACAAACATAAAAAGTTCAACAAAGGCGCGCTTTACACTATTTGTTGCAATCAACGGCGAAAATTGGCATCAACATCCTCCAAAGTCCAAACTGCAAACATCGATCATGCCATGACCGATATCGCCAAAGCATTGGTACGTACTGGAGTCCACCTCATGTTGTCCACCTCAGACACGCCTCTCTGTCCAGCATTTGAATAGGCACCACCTGAACAATTCAAATCTATCAATAGTAATATCCATTGATCCGAGAAAGCATCATAGAAAATAAGTACACACCTTTAATGATCTAGAACATATCTATAGATCCACAGAAACCAGTACTTAACAGCTTCTCTCTATATTCTTTTGGAGACCCGAAATTTTTATTAATATCCAAAAACAATAATAAATTTAAAATTTTACATCTTGTTTAACAAAATTGCGAAAAATACCTAAGCTGCGTTTTTATTTCACAATTTTAGACCAATTTTTTACAAATTAAATTCACGGTTTTAGCCTCTCCAAAACCATAGAACAAATCCATAGTTTCATAATACCGGAAAAAACCAGTGGTTTTAAGCTAAAACTGTGAATTCAATTCACGTTGTGAATATTTGCCTAAACAAGGCGCAGAACCTCTCATGCCATTCATTCCACAGCCCCTTCCTTTCTCTCTCTCTCTCTATTCGACTGTCTGATCAATTGGCCCTTCAGTTCAGAAAATTTTAATTTTTTGTAATTTAATATTTTATCAAATAAATTAATTTAGAAAATAATAAATTAGTTTAGGACATTCCAAAATGGTTTAAAATATTGTCCAAATAATTTAGAAATCCATAATGGTTTAGAATATTGTCTGGTTAATTTAGAAATTTTCGAAATGGTTTCGAAATATTTAGAAAATTTTAAAATGGTTTAGAATATTGTCGGAATAATTTAGAAAATTCTAAAATGGTTTAGAATAATTTAGGAAAATTCAAAATAGTTTAGGATAATTAAAAAAATTCCAAAATAGTTTAAAATAATTTAGAAAATTCCAAAATGGTTTAGAATATTGTCCGAAAATTCCAAAATTGTTTACAATATTGTCCGATTAATTTAGAAATTTCCAAAATATTTATAATAATTTAAAAAATTCTAACATGATCTAGAATAATGTTGAAAATTTCAAAATGAATTACAATATTGTCCGAATAATTTAGAAAATTACAAAATGGTTTAGAATAATGTTGGAAATTTTAAAATAGTTTAGAATAATTTTGGAAATTCCAAAATGGTTTAGAATAATTTAAAAAATTCCAAAATGATATTTAGGCCAGATACTGTAAAAGTTCTCATCATTATTGTATTGAATTTTCCCTTCAATAAAAAATTTCACACAAATTATTATTTTTATTTTGGTTGGTCTAGATAACAAACTATAATTTAAAAAATAATAACCCTACAAGTACAACACAAAATGAAAAGTTAGATAATTTAAAATTAAAGAAATAAAAAAAAACTTGCAAAAATCCACTTCCGAAATTCTCTTCTTCTTCTTCTTCTTCTTCTTCTTTCGTCTCCTCTTCTTTTTTTCTTGTCTAAATTGTGCGAGAGGAGGGAGATAGGGGCAGTTTTTATAGAATATTTGCGGGAAACTGCAAAATTAATTTCTGGAACTCAAAACCATAAATTAAAATCACGGTTTTGGACTAAAATGCATTATTTTTTCAGTTTTGCGAAACCATGAATTTAATTTGCGGTTTCGGAGAGGCTTGACTCGTGGATTTAATTTGTGGAAAGTAGATCCAAAACCGTAAAATATCACCCTATTAATTTCACGAAATGAAAGAAATAAAAACGTTAAATAATAATTAAATTTTATCCGACGACAGAATTGCTACTCCGGCCGTTTATGAGATATTGGGAGTGCTTTAAGCCTTTAACCCTTTAGGGTACATTTGGATGCACTAGAGAATAGCTAGAATAGCTACTGTTGAGAATAGTAGGTTAAGAATAGTTAGAATAGCTACTATTTAAGAATAGCGCTAACTCAAAGCTATTCGGAATGTTGTTTGGATTGAACATTTAGAATAGCGAGAACAGTGATTGAACATTTGAGAGAGTAGTTTGTTATTCCATATTTTTGTAGGAATAGCGAGAATAACGCTATTCTCTCTATTCCTGAGTATGTTTGGATGGATTGGAATAGCCGCTATTCTCGCTACATGGGTACTAATTAAATCTGTTCCGCTTTACAGCTTAACATTTATTTATTGTTATTTGATCCAATCAATCAGCATTTATACGTGTTTTGCATGTAATTAGGAGTTACTAGTAGTGCATGATTATCCCTTTTTTTCCGGTGCAATTATGATGCTACTTTGATATAGCAACCAAATCATTCTTCGTTGTCGGCCAAACTCACTCTTTTTGAAAAGTTTATGTATTTGAAAGCTCTATGATGATACTCGCTTTGAGGCCTCAAATCTCAATTACAATTTGGAACCAACCACCGGGGAAATTCTTCTTCTTACTGCAAAAACAAAACATTCACCACGGTTGTATTTTTCTTTCCTTTTTTTTTTTTCTGAATCGCTAGCTTCACTTTTAAGTTTTAACATTGCAATAAAGAATGTATTATGCTTATATCAATCTCAATGTGAAGAGGTTTTATGATTGAAACAAAGAACCGTCGGTCAAAGAAACAGAGAAAGTATATGTCGACATTTTCAAATATTTTTTCTAATTATACTAGCATTCTATTATTACTGTAACAGCAGTCCTGTAGGCGTTAATGTTTCTTTTAGAAAAAAAAAAGGTCAAGTCTTCAATTTTAAATATTCACAAAGAAACATCTAACCGAATTCTAACATGTAATTTCATATATGACAAGCATTATTTTAGTCACTAGTCTAGACTGAAGACTAAATGTTCATAATGAAAAATATATTTGAAAAAACTCAAAAATTTCATTTCCGTATATATTTTTAATATCTCCTTTTAATTGCAAGTATTTAATTATCCTGATTTGTTAAAAAAAATTTAAGTTGTGAGAAATAACCCTGTGAATGAATTACAGCAAAAATTGAAAAAATCAATATCAAAGATAAATTAAGACTCTAGAAAACAGGACTGAAGCAACAAAATATTGAAGTAAATGTCAGGCTTCAGTCCTGTAAAAAATCCTCAGGTGTATCTCTCCATAATAAGAATCCGTATCCTGTGAGGTAACATAATAGTTTTGTTTAGATCAGAGCCGTCTGATAGGAATCCGGGCCAATCCGGTCCGAGATGGAACGTATTACGTACATGACTACTTTAGTCGTGCAGATTCTGATTGGACGGTCCAGATACAAACAGAAATATTTTGTTACCTTAGATGATACGATTAATAGTTCTGTTCATCGTTGATAAACATTGGTTCTTTGTTTCCTCTATTAACTTATTCTCTGTGGCAGCCTCTGCCTGGTTCCTTTCAAAAAAAAAAAACTTATTCTCTGATTCGCTACTGTTCTCTAGATAACAAACTGTGTTATTAATTAAAGAATATTTCTCTAGCCTATTTGGAATTTCCTTTCTCCATCTCTAACCCATTTGCGAGTTCCTTAATTTGTCCACCACTCTTTTAATGAGCTCTTCTTCACTTTTTAAGTTTTTGTCGACACCTTGTGACAGTACTTATGTCTGGGTAGAGCATTAATCGAGTTCAAATAATTAATTGGATTCAAAATTATTAACTTATTGAGTACATAATTGCAACTCAATTTCTATAATTATGTTTATTATAAAATATATTATAATTATAAAATTGATTGACACAACATGAAAATATTTTTTCTAAGCTAATTAAAAATTCGTTTGACAAAGTTCAAAGTGACATGATAGAAAAAGGCTCAAAAAGTTAGATGTCAAAAGTTAGATAAAAAAAAAATTAAGCGAAATATAAGTATTGAATAATAAAAAGGTTCAAAAAGTTCACCCGACTCATTAATTGGAATGATAGATCTTACTGTCAGATCTTTCTTGTTCTCTTGTTCTCCTTAATTATATTTACGAAATAGAGTATCGTAGATTCAAAAAAAAAAAAACGTAGAATCATCAAAGCTCGGAAGGAATCGGTTCAAGAATCGGACTAATTCGTGTTAGGAGTAGGCACTACATCAAATTAGGAGTAGACACATTGAACAATTAGTACTGAGTCGAATATAAAAATTCAAATCCATAAGTAGCCACTTGCCTGCCCCAATTTCTACATGGATCCGCCTATGGCTATAGCATGATCAAATCAAGATGAGGTCAAACTTTAAAATAAGTATATTATTGGACATGTAAGTAGTATTTCAACCAGATGTTATACAATTTAAGTATTTTTCAGTACATGTGATTCGTCAGCAAATCGTCAGCAATGCTATTTATCTTGGACCATTAAAAATTTTAATTACTTGATAGGGTACAAAAAGGTTGAATTTTATAATTTTTCATTGTCACGATATATGCACTCTATAAATATCATGCGCTAATTTTAGATTTAATTATGGAGCATGGTTAATCGTTGACATCGTTGTGTCATACTTTCATAAAAAAAGAAACATGCATGTATCGCACCTGTTTGATGAATGTGAGATAACCAAGATGATATACCACCATATCACGATAAACATGGGACTAACAAGAGTAAAGCTAGCGTGTGACATGCTCACCAAGAAAGTTTGGTGAGCATAACTCCAAAAGTATATCGGATCGACGTCAAATGTCAAATCCAAACCGTTGAAATCTATGTGCTTCATGAGTGATGCATATATATGCAAAATTTTGAAAGTTTCGAGTTTATTTGCTACACGGTCAAGTGGTCAAAGAAATGAACATTTTATTATAAGTTATTTTATATATTCAATTTTTATTATTTATTTGACCACTTGACCGTATAGCAAATAAACTCGAAACTTTCAAAATTTTGCATGTATATGCATCACTCATGAAGTACATGGATTTCAACGGTTTGGATTTGGCATTTGACGTCGATCCGATATACTTTTGGAGTTATGCTCACCAAACTTTCTTGGTGAGCATGTCACACGCTAGCTTTACTCGACTAACAATGCCGATACAACAGGCAGGAGCAGCCCTCACCTAACAGGGCCTCGGCAGAGACGAAAGGGCAGTTTACAAGAACCATAGTTCGTTACTAGTAATCGTGTCCGTGCACAGTAACGGAGCAAATTATGTAGTAGAAAACATTAAGCTCCTTAATAAGAATAAGAGATAATTTAAATTAAATTTGTAGAAAAAAATAGTTAAATACTATATTTATCTACAATATGATATATGTGAACTCTAGTGTAGTGGTAAGAATTTTGGTATCAACAGAACCCAACTGGGTTCAAAGCCCACCTTCAGCAGAAAAAAGAAAAAGAAAAAGGGTGCGCGGTGCACAGGCTCGGTCCGCAGGTGCCGTGCGTGGTTCAGAGGCGTGGTCTACGGGCACTGGGATCATATGCGGCGCGACCAATGCATACTTAAGTGTTGAAGCTCATAATTTGAAAAATTCATCGGCTGAGGATCATTCCGAAAAAAAACAGTAAATCAGAATCATTGCCGAATCTAAATATTAAACTCCTTAATAAGGAGGAGAGATATGGCAAGAGAGATGCTCCACAATCTTTACGGACAAGCTCCATGACACTGCTAATTACCTGTTTCAACAAATTCAAGAGCAACAACATAGGCCATACGCATGCAAAGTATATTATTTCTTTATCCCTTTCTTTCTTCTCTCTGACTAGGTAGACTGCTCTGTTTTGCTCGCTTTAATTTTTTTTGTTTCATTTGATGTTTTCTCTTTTGCACAGGCTCATTGTGTGAGCCTAATTTTACTTTTCAAATCTGTGTTATACTACTTGTGTAACACTAGTCATTTAATGCAAATGAGGGCATGATCCTGATTTTTTCTAAAAAAAAATAGATTTAATTTTATTTATTTTTAATGATCTTGAAAATATATTAAGAAATTAGAAATCTTATTAAAAGATGATATATGAACAAGTGTATTCGAGTAATTAGAATTCAACTAATTGGGATTTATAATAAAAATATATATTATACTTCAAAGCTAATAGATATTTAAATGTTAAAAAAAATGATCCAGATAATTTTCTGAAATTTCATTATTAAAATTGATATCATTACAATATTAATTAAGTTATAACCTCAACAATAATTTTTCAATTTATTGAAGCATGTTTACTATTTAGCCAATTACTCAATCTAGCAACAGAGAGAAAATACCTCTGGATTACAGCTGGTGTGCTTGTACTGTTGCACGGAGCTTGCGGCCTTGGCAATAGCGGCAGCCAGCACATCTTTCCCACAAGGGAAAGGATGGTGCGTCGCTTTTCTGATTTATGGAGAACTAGCTGCTTAATTGGAAGTATTGACAGCTGTAAAATGGTGAACAGTTAAAAATGCTTATGTATGCATGCAGGGTGAGCGTATCTGTTATTGTCAAAACTCAAAACTACTGAGTGTTGACAATGACATGACAGGTACTTCCGATTCTTCGAGTAAAGATAAATGAAAGGTTTCTAACCCTATTTACTTGCTTCCATTATAAAATAACTAATTCAAATTAGGAGAAAAATTAGATCAGATGGAAATTTGGAAGTCCTAAAAAAATGTAATAATTTTAAGAACTAACATTTAGTTCAGTAGTATGTCTTTATTATTTAAAGAGAAGTCGCATGTAGGGGTGCACAAAAAGCTCACAAGTTGAAACTGACTCGAGTTTATTGACTCGGTTGATTTATGAGTCGAATCGGAGTTGCCTCAAACTCGGTTGGACTCATAGCAAACCCTAATATATATATTCCTAATTATTGCGTCCTCAAACCTTATATTAATTTGTTTCCCACAATCTATTGTATTGCTACTTGAAACTAAAAAAAAAAAAATCATCGCTTCTCAAACAGCTAAATCTTATATGTTTGGTAATTTTTAATTATGTATTGTTTTGGTATTTTTGTAATTTTTAATTATGTATTGGTCATTGTCTCATTATGTACTGCTTTAATTGTGTATTATTTTAGTAAACTATGTAATATTTCTTTTGTTATAATTAAATTAGATTGTCTCATTATGTACTACATTATGAGTCACGAGTCGTCTCGTCGCAACTCGAGTTACTCGTGAGTTGGTTCTAAATTGAAGTTTCTGACTCAGAACTGAATTAGCAACTCGGACTCAATTCGGCTCATGAGTTCACGAGTTGATTCCAAATTGTTCTCAACTCGGCTCATGAGCAGCCCTAGTCGCATGTTCAAAATTCAGTTAAAAATCTTCACATGAATATTAATAATTAGTTAAAGATTATTTTCTCCGTGTGATTATTAATGATTAGTTGGATTGGCCCCTTTTCGTTACTCAAAACGAAAAAGTTTGAAAAATCCTTGGGTTTAATTTGGGCTAGATTCTCTGTCCAAAAGCCAACCAAAAATTTATATTATAATTCCTTAATTTTTTACGATCGGATATTATTTATCCAATTTTTTTGGTGCAATTTATTGGCTACATTCTTTTCACGAAAGTCTGACCAAAAATATATTTTATGATCCCGTATTCTATTATTTATCCATTGTTCTTTTGTCCAATTTACTGGTTAGATTTTTTTTCCCGAAAGTCTTGAGCAAAAATTTACTTTATGATCCCGTCAGTGTTTTTACGATAGGATATTATTTATCCCAAATTAAAAAGTAATTATGTCCAGCATTTATAGATAACCCAAAACATAGAAATTTTTTTTTTTACGTTTTTACCATAACTCTAAATAGTAAATACCCGTCCAATCTTATGGATTGCTGATTCTTTTCCCTTGTCCACATCTTTTGATGTTTTCTAGTGTTGTCTCACAAGTCGTGCCACCAAACACCATACCAGTGTTTACAGCTCTCCTCAGTCCTCACTGTCCGTGACCGTGAGGTAGCACGGGGCATGTACCATTGTACTATTTTCCTTTTTCAGATTTTTCATCAGGAGATGGATTAGATTGCCATGTTGGAATGTGGGCCAGGCCAAGTTTTCTGGTATCCTTCATCTCCTGGACATGGCTTTGGTGACTTGGTCCCGTTGAGAACTTCGAGGCTGAGTCGCTATTTCCGTCCCGGTCCTCACGGTTCACACTTTACACATGATGGAAATGAACCCAACCTTTGGACCCAGTAATCCAGTATAATGCACTGAATTTTTTTACTTGGGGTTTAAAAAAAAACAGAAAATCCATAGTTTGGCATCTTTTTTTAAAATTGAATATTGGTCAAAACGCAAATATTATTTGCGTCTCTCTTAAGATCATCTAATATTGACATTGTACAAACATTTTGATTGCGCATATAATTTTTTTGAGGTAAACGCATATAATACTTGCGTACCACGGTGGTGCGCAAGTGTTTTGATCAAGATTATATATATTTTTTTTAAAGTATATCAACTTTGTAATTTTTTTTAAGTGCTAAATAGAAACAATTCAATATAATGCCCTGCCTTTAGAATTTCTTTTAGTTACCTATCCGCATTGTGAGACAATAACTTTATTTTGTATTATAAATATTTAATGACACTGTATTTAATTCTCATAAACATACTTTCAGTAGTTTTAAGCTAACGTGTTTGTGCAAGCAAAATTTTCTTCTTCTTTTTTATAACTATTAGATGAGGAAGTAAATCTAAATACATCACCTGAACCCATGCGTTCAGGATAAGCGCAAGGGTGGATTTACGTGTATGGTGGGGGTGCTAAGTCACCCTATGATTTTAAAATTAATAATTATGTATATTAAAATTTAGTTGAACTTTTGATTTATTTATTTTTAACTTTTATATATTCTAGCTCCCTCATAAAATAACAAGTGTATTGACAGTCTAGTGATTTGTGCTCTAGTTGGTATGTGCAAGGTCATGGGTTCAATTCACACTAATCATACTTTATGAATTAATGCAAGGTCATGGGTTCAATTACCACTATGTAATTTTTAGACTTTATGAATTAATGCAAAGCCCATGGGCAGTTTCTCAAAAAAAAAAAATTGAAGCGCCCTGCACCCCTTTTTCAGCTTCCAGGCTTGATCATTAATATACTAAAAAGGAAAATGCATTGATCACTAAATTCAGTTCTTCCAATTGATCCACTCAGTGACTGAAATGGGGTTTTCAAAGATATGGCACAAAAATTTATAATTACGTTGAATTACAAAATTATTTGTATAATTTATTTTTAGAAGTACAAAGTAGAAGTATATTTTTATAACTTTTTTGGTCTTTGTGGCTGTTCCTCCCCTACTTTAAGGTGGCTCATTGACTTGAATATTTATATCATTACACTTTCAATTGTTGCATTTTGTACCTTGTTAGAAAAGTTACAAATAATTTTTTTTTGTTGGATTTTAAATAGGAAGATAAGGTTAACAAAAATTACCTTTTAAACCTCATGTAACATTTTAAAGCTTATGTTATTATTCTCTATAAATAATGCCAAAAAAAAAAAAAAACCAACCACACAACAAAATTAAAAACAAAAATAACAATTTCCCTTTCTATTCCTTCTCATCTCCTCCGTTATCACACATGCACTTTTTATTAAGAAGATCATATTTAAACGCTATAAAAACGTGATAATTATTTTATTATTGATTTTTATATTGCAATCTATATATTTGATATTTTGATGTGATGACTAGTTTATGGAGTTATGAACAACTAGTCTAGTAATAGACTCTTTCAAATCGATTTTCCTCCGATCCTATGTTTAAGAGGGCATTAGAAAAATCTGTTTCCATCCAAAATAGTAAAATGACGCATTTTCTTCTAAATATTATGTCGAACACTGTAATTTGAAATGATAAGAGATGTGTTATCTTTCTGTCTTTTACCGCAAAAAAAATATTATTATACTGTGATGCGCAATCTTTCATCACTCTTACGAATAACAATCTCACAATTCACTGTTTCCTTTTCAATAACACTCTTCCAAAACACGATTGTTAATTTGGAAAACAAGGGTAATCAAAATTAAAGACAATGAAATATGTAATCCGATGCGCGGTCTAATACAAATAATTTATTATGGAACATATTCGAGAAAGAGGAGATAGTATGGTTGGCTAGAAAAAAAGACTTAAGATTAGAGGTGTTTATCGGTTTGGTTCGGTTTTAGAAAAAAAGACTTAAGACTAGGGGTGTTTATCGGATAAATTTGGTTGAAACCGAACCAAAAAAGGTAAATCAAAGTTATAATTCGGTTTCAAAAATAGAACCGAACCGATTTGAACTGAAGTTTTATTTCGGTTTGTTCGGTTCAAATCAAAATATATTATTATTTTTATTTAAACCAATTAATTTACAATAAACCGAAGTATATTAAGAAATAAACTAGGATATTGAGAAATAAACTTAAGTATTTGAAGCAATTGATTAAGAAATAAATCAGATTATTAAGATATAAACCCGGACGGTCCGGACCAAATTCATAATATATAAAAGTTCAGTTAGTTTGGTTATTTCGGTTTTAAAAATTTTCAATCCTGCCACACTCCAAATCCGGGAGTGTGACAGCTAGCTTACCATGATATTTCCAATTCGATACACACAAGGCATGAATCTTTTTATGCATTACCAATATAATCCATTACATTAATCCCAAACCAAAATGTTCACAAGATATATCAAACATTTGGTGGTGGAAGATGCTAGAGAAATATTTTTTTATTTTTTTGATAAAAGGCTTAAAGCCTGTTTCATTCCAGAAACCAAAGTTCACAAACTCCCAGACTTGAGAAAACAAAAAAAAAAAACAAAATAACTGTCTCCCCTACTGGGATATGTCAAAGCAAACCGCAAAAGATAGACTACTGCTAGGAGGTTCTCATCTCACCCTCACACATATAATTTGCAAAATAGGTGAATAAATCTAAGTACTCTAAATATATGAATCAGGATCGATCAGAATTGTTGGAAGAGGAACCGTCGCCAGATGGTTGAAATATCACCAATTGAGTGTCTTCTGGGTCCCACACCCTCAGTGGAATCGCCTCAACATCAGTTGGCAACCAACAGGGAACTAACTCTCTGGCTGGACGCTTGAACAAACCTGTCCAATAATTAGATAGAGCAATGATCATCAAAATGATAGAATGAAAAGTCTTATATGTTCTATTTTGAAAACACATTTCATTCCGCAATTTCCAAATTGTCCAACTAACCGCACTAAAGACTACTATGAAGGCTAATTGAGAGTGTTTATCTAGGTTACAAGCAAAGGAAACTATATCTTGTATAGTATTCCATTCCTTGAAGTGATGGATAGTACTACCCATCCAAAACCAAATATGTTGTGCCAAAGGGCATTTAAGAAACAAATGATTTATGGTTCCATCTGCTGTACAGAATTGGCATTTGAGGGAACCAGACCACCCTTTATCACTCAAGTTAACTTTGGTCAGAATTTTTTTATGTGTCATAAGCCACATAAAAATCTGGATTTTATGAGGTAGTGGCACTTGCCACCAGAGCATAGCTTGGCTTATTTTAACCCCTCCAAAATTAAGAAATTTGTTTAATGACTGCATCGAAAAGACCTCAGTATTATCCCATTTCCATGCAATTCGATCAGTGTCATGAGTAAATGATATGATACTAATTTTGTATAGTATTTAGAGAAATACTATCTACATCCTATCAGATACTACAATCCAAATACCATATCTTTTGTTTGGCCCTGCTGTCAATTATAACCCATAAACGCATCAATTCGTCTGACAAACCTGTAAAACCCACAAAGGGGGAGGGGTGCGAAATAACAACGATATTTCTCAATGCAGAATTTGATTCGGGCTACTGGATTCGTAAGAATCCATATCCATAATTAAATCCTCGCAACTTGACATTAAGAGTTCAGTTTATATATATTAAATGAATGCATATGCTCAATCACAATATTCAATCGAATCTCAACTCACATAATTTCAAATGAAGCTCAATAGAGATATATTTGGCTTAAACCCATATTATCATGTTTGGTAACACAAGCAAATACCATCCTTCTTTCCTGTACAAATGCCCACCATCAATCCACGTCTATCTTTACACATACCTGTATATGTTGTATTTGACTTGTACCGTTCTATTCAGTCTGGTTTATAGTCAGACACTTAATAAAATTGAACAATTCAATTCAATGATACGAAATCCAATATAAGCAATATTGTCACCTCTCATAAGTAGTGACTAACAATAGACATTTACCACGGTTTCACTATCCTTACGGTCACAATTTACAATATCCTCTACCCAACCGAAACTGAGTTCAGTTGAGGCCATTCACCATATGTGCACAAGGGTCCTGGGTCAAAATCTAGTCATGATCTAGACTTTGCAGTAATCAATAAATTCAATAAAATTCGGTAACTATGGAATCACTCAGTTGTTTAAAACAAGAAACAAACAATCGATAAACCATACCAAAATGGCAAGTCATCCAACTTACTAGTAATTCTGTTTCATTTGTATTGTGTTATGCATATGATGTAACAGTTCAAATAATGCAGTCAATCAAATATTCAACATGGAAAATGAATACAATTTAATTCTTAGAAATGAATATCAAAACAAAGCCAGTAAACCCCCGCACCTAATAACGTTGGGTACGATGTGATTCGAAGCCAAGTTGTCATTCTGTAAACACATCCGATAAGCTTGTTTGATTCGAATAGTCGAGTTCATATCTTTGTTTAAAAGAATTTCCGATTCAAAATTAAGAACTAAAAATCATCACTTTCTAAACCAGTAAGTAAAGAATTATGGGCTAACTAATACTAATTATAAATAATATATAAAGGAGAAATAAAATTAGGTTCTGGCCGTATATTGACCATCATTGCACATTGGACCATGTTATAGATATTTCGAAATTAACCAATGGTTAGGAAAGAAGATAGCTATTTGTTCAACTCGATCAAAGATTTGTGTTTTAGAAATCAGTATACAGTTTTAAATTATGCTTTCAGCTCTTTTTATTTATACTATTAAAAATGCATATTTAAGATCATTTTTCTATATATACGATCATGTAAGTTATATCTATATGCATTCATCATAGTAAATATTATTTTATAAATCAGAGTTGCATTATTCTTCTTTTAAAATAACATGTAGTTAATCAAGCTATAAAGGACAATGAAACAAACTTTCATCTATAACAAAGTACCATCTATATAGGTAGAAAGATACGTGTAATAAACATGTAGGTGTGTCTATATTGAAAGAAATTTCTTTTACTACCTCAATTAAGCTTTCTTCTAAAGTTTAGTTTAGCAGGGTTGCAAATTAGAACCAGTGCAGCAAAGCAACTTGAGTACTGATGCTAAAAATACATATACATCAAAATTGTATTGTTATGGTCAAAGATTTAGTTGCCTAATTTTGCAGAAATTAAGAAACTAATATTAAATTAAAAACAAGGAAATATATGTGCACTTGTAGACCATGAAGTAGAGTTAATATGTTTAATTTCTTATAAGGATATAACTATCTCACAACAGATTGGACTAGCCATATATATAAAAGACAGAAATACTTTCAGCTATTAAGCAAGTTCCTTAATTTAATTAATTTAACAGTCAAATAACAACTAGACTTGCTTAAAGCTCACTACTGAAATTATATGAGCCACATAACGGCCATTTTTTTTAATACTCTTAAAAAAAAGAAAATTTTAAAAATGCCCTCCGATTTAATTTTTTTTATAAATGCCCCAACCGCCTAGCCCACAGGCGGCCCAAAACACAAGCGGACCGCCTGGCCCACGGGCAGGTCACAGCACTAGCGGACCACCCGTGGGACAGGTAGTCCTCTTTTTTTGTTTTTTAGAAATCTTAGTATTTTGATTTAAATAATTTTGTGAGGAAAAAGTTTTCTTGTTTAGAGTGTATGCCAAACAAATAAGACATTTGATATATTTATGAAGTGATGTCGTAACTCTTTATAACTTTGATTTTTTTTTTTGGTGAACTTTGATTTTATTTGTCAGTTGGATATCAAAAGTCTAAATATAACACTAATTAAGAACTTGGCTTTTATTCAAAAATTTCTAAGCTCTGACAGCTTGTTGATCTTCTTCTCTTTTTTCGATTTTTATAATATATGTATAATATATACATATACATATATACATATATACATATATACATATACATATATACATATATACATATACATATATACATACATATATATAGGTTGTGGCTAATTTGCTGCCGGCAGCATTTCTGCCGGCGGTGCTGCCACTGTTTTTTCTATTTTTTGATGTTCAAACGACAAATCTAAACCGTTAGATGTTTAATCTATATTATAATCTACTTGGAGACCAAATTTTACATTTTTTGGAATTTTTTTACTATATATTAAGCTGGTTTGAAAACCGCTGATTTCAATGCTGCAGAAATTTACTGAAATCAGCGGTTTTCAAACCAGCTTAATATATAGTAAAAAAATTCAAAAAAATGTAAAATTTGGTCTCCAAGTAGATTATAATATAGATTAAATATCTAACGGTTTGGATTTGTTGTTTAGACATCACACAGCTAAATATAGCTCCGGCAGCACCTCTGCCGAAATGCTGCCAGCAGCAATTTAGACAGACCCCATATATATATATATATATATACACATATACATATATATATAGAGAGAGAGAGAGATAGGCTAATGTGCTTCCATAAGCACTTGGCCCGAAGTGCTGCCACCCCATTTTCGATTTTTCAAAATCCAAACAGTCGATCCGAACCGTTCATCTTGTTCTCCATATTAATATCTGCTTGGAGACCAAATTTTACATTTTTTGGAATTTTTTTGCTATTTATTAAGCCACTTTGAAAATCGCTAATCCAACGGTGAACCCCTGATTTTACTGTTTGGCAAGCCACCGTTGGATCAGCGATTTTCAAAATGGCTTAATAAATAGCAAAAAAATTCCAAAAAATGTAAAATTTGGTCTCCAAGCAGATATTAATATGGAGAACAAGATGAACGGTTCGGATCGACTGTTTGGATTTTGAAAAATCGAAAATGGGGTGGCAGCACGTCGGGCCAAGTGCTTATGGAAGCACATTAGCCTATCTACATATATATATATATACATATATATATATATATACATATACATATATACAAAGATAGGCGAATATGATTTCGGTAGCATATGGGCCGAAATACACACGGTCCAAATTTGAAATTTCAAAATTCAAAAAGTCGATCTGAACCGTTCATCTTGTTCTCCATATTAATATGTGCTTGGAGACCAAATTTTACATTTTTTTTAAAATTTTGTTACTATTTATTAAGTCACTTTGAAAATTGCTGATCCAACGGTGGCTTAACAAAACAGTAAAACCGTTGGATTAACGATTTTCAAAGTGACTTAATAAATAGTAAAAAAAATCAGAAAAATGTAAAATTTGGTCTCCAAGCACATATTAATATGGAGAACAAAATGAATGGTTCAGATCGACTTTTTGGATTTTGAAATTACAAATTTTGACCGTGTGTATTTCGGTCCATATGCTACCGAAAGCACATTAGTCTATCTCCATATATATATACATACATATATACATACATACATACATACATACATACATACATACATACATACATACATACATACATACATACATAAATATATACAGTATACAGAGTTCACCAAAAAAAATAAAAAATAAAAATAAATAAAATCAAAGTTATAAAAAGTTACGACATCACTTCATAAATATATCAAATGTTTTATTTTTTGACATACACTCTAAACAAGAAAACTTTTTCTTCACAAAATTATTTAAATCAAAATACTAAGATCTCTAAAAAGAAAAAGAAAAAAGAGGACCGCCCGTGGGCCAGGCTGTCCGCTTGTGTTTTGGGCCGTCCGTGGACTAGGCGTCGGGAGATTTATAAAAAAAAATTAAATCGGAGGATATTTTTAAATTTTTTTTTTTTTTAAGAGTATTAAAAAAAATGGCCGGTCACATAACAAGAAGAGATTGTACATACTCTATGTGCGCTGATATAAAGAGAGAAATTGCACATCAGTGCAATCCTTCTAACATTGCCTCACACAAACAGAGGAGAGAGAGAAGAGGGTTTGAGAAAAAGTGAGAAGTAGAAGAGAGACTTACTAGACACGGTAAAGAGCAAGCAGCTCCCCTATTTAATCAATTAATAACCACTGTGGCGCAAGAAGCTTTTGCCACGCAAGGAAAGAGAGAAATAAAGTGAAATAATTAAATAGAGATAAGAATAGTGCATGACATAGGGTCCCACTATAAGATTCATTCTTATAATTTGTTATTTCTTTTATTTTTTGTGTATAAAATATTCCATTAATTTATTCCCGTACATTTACAATCTATTAAATTCCTAATTTTATTTACAGGTTTTATATATAAGTTTCTAAATATGTCAAAGAAATTTCAAATTAATAATATACGTCTATAATTAACTTTAAATTAAATTAATCATCTTATTGATATGTTAACAAAGAAAATTACTTATTGTTTAAAATATTACAAATTTTCCTGAAAATTTTCATTCAGACATTTCGTATATCAATTTCAATTTTTTTTTTTGATAATAGTGGCATTAATGCCACCTGTTTCAATAGAAACCAATAATCATACAATATAGAGTTCCATTTGCAAAAAATAAAGACCAAACTTTAGTCTAAAGATCATTCCAACTGTGAAGCAGTCAGATGATATCTAAAGCACCACTAGTAATGACTAAAGGATTACAGCAGAAATAGTGCCGCAGCACATTAAGAAGCAAAACATTAGAATTCAGTTTTGAGGTTATCTAAGGACTAAAACATCTAGAATGCAGCAGGAGAGTTTGTAAGAGAAGAACTATCATGAGTATTAGGATCAGGGGTGCCAGTAGAGAAGAAAGCGGCATCAGTGGCATCCATGTCAGCACGGTCCCTGAGATACTCAGAGAGGTCTGACCCCTCTAAACCATGACAAGGATCGTCCTCGGAATCCCAACTGCTGTTGACTTCCTGAGATGTATCGGTCTTCGAGAGGGTTATAGCCATACCTGCCTGGGACAAATTAGAGACATCCATGGGTAAAATTAAACTAAGTTTAAAAAAAGATTCATCTAAGTTTGATTTGCACCAGTATGTTGTTAGAGCTATAATTTTCAAACCAATAGAGGATACAGATGGAATTGTGGCATTATTGAAACATACATTATTTCTAGTTAGCCAAATAACCCAAATCGTGGCTGCTCTAATTAATTCAAGTAAAAAGCTATCCTTTAATGGGATCCAAGCATCTAATAACTAGAGATCATCTAATTAGTCACAATTGAAAGAGATATCGATTTCAATTATTAATATCATAATTATATTTTGTATATGTTACAAATCCGAACCGAACCGAAGTTATAATTCAGTTCCAAAAAACAAACCAAATCATTAAACCGAAAAAACTGAACTGTTTGGTCCAAACTAACTCAATTATGTTAAAACTGGATCCAATAAACACCCCTACTTAGGACTGTTGGTTACTCAAATTTGTGAGTAAAATTTAAAAAAATTATAGAAAACATTCAAGAAAGAAAGAAAGATCGATTTAATGCCATAATTATTATAATTTGCCCGTTTGGTCGCACATAAAGGAATAGACTAGAGTGTGATTTTACTCTATTTAAATTAAAATATTTAGAAACTAATTGAGAATCTGAGAACTTCAATATATTATACGCGTGAATTGTAACACAGGAGAAGTCATTTCAAGGACAATTGTGATTTGTGAATGCATTGGAGCTCCCCAAACCCCAATTAAACTATTCAAAGAATACAAATTTTTTTTTTTAATGAAAAAATACATATTGTTAATTTTAGCGACCAGAATTTGCAACTTTTTTCATAGAAGGGAAAATTTCATATATGCCCCTCAATAACTTCGATATTACATAATACCCTCTTAATTTCACTATAGCATATTTACCTCTCTAAATTTTACTCACAAATTTATTCAATTATTGTCTTTGATGTTAACACTCATTTTAAATTTATAAATATCAATTTCACTCTTTATTTAAAAATAAAAATGTGTAATATATTTAGAAGAAATGTTCACTCTTCTAATCGATTAACTGTGAGGGTGAATGGCTCATTTGATGTGTGCACATAAATGTATGTCTTAATGCCATCATGCAAGCATCACGAGTAAATAAATGAACTATTTACTCTCAAAAACCGATCAATTAGAAGACTGGAGATTTTTCACTTACGGACTATGCATTTTTTTTCTTTTTTTATAAATGTTTAAATAATAACTTTATCAAATTAAAATGAGTAAGAATAGATAGTAATAAATTGAGTAAATATGTGAGTTTTTGAAATTTAGAGAGAAAAATATAATATTATGGTTTTAGAGAGGGAAATATGCAATTTCAAGATTTTTGAGAGTGCACATGAAATTCTCTCTATAAAACCAGCACAAATGTATAATGGTTACCACTTACCACATCTCGTCGTCTGGTATAATAAAATGAGTTTTGAGTGACAATTATCGTATGACAAAATTAAACCAATATTATTTACAAGACATGATTTTCAAACACAGCGAATAAGAAACTTTAGAACTAAATTAATAGTTTGTTATTATACCGATGGAACACATTGAACCTAATAATACTTCAAACCAGTGTTGTAAAAAACGTCCGTTTAGTCCGATTAATCGGTCAATTAGTCATTAACAGTGACTAAATTGTAATGAATTTTTCTGACTAATTAGATAACTATTTTTAAGTATGATCGTTTATTCCCAATTATTTTTTATTAATCACCAGACGACACCTTATATGTTCTACGACCGAAAACCGTTATTTACAGCACTGCTTCAAACAAAACCTTTTGTCTTTTAAAAAAGAATCTAAATATCTTGGTTCTACACATAGATATGGTTTAGTTTCACTTTCCTTCTGTTTCAGAAAAGTTCAATTAATTAACTGAGATCTGTAAATACATGTTGTGCCAATTATATGTTATTTTTCAAATAAGTATCGTCACGTAAATTGTAATTTGCTACCATACAGTTATTTCAAGCAATCAACCAAATCCTGTCAGTAAATGTCATGTCATGATTTTTTTCAACAATCTTTTTAAGCCCTTGGATTTATGCTGGAGTTCTAATCAATGACACAGCGAAATCTCATTTTTGAGATAAAAACTTTTTACGTCAGAACTATGAAAATAAATCCGCTGTAATTCTTGGGGAATTACATGACCCTGTAATTCCAATCCGAACTGTTGGTCTTTTTCGAGATTTGTGCATGAAAACTTACTTTTTTCGAGATCTGTGCAAAAAATATTTGAACGATTGATATTGAAATTTCAAGGCTCTATAATTCCTTCCGGAATTACAACAGATTCGGACTCCAACACTATACAATTTCTCAAATATTGACTGATTAAACAAAAAGTCTGCTTTTAAACATCCAAGCAAAACACAATATATTTTTTTTAATAAATCTCAGTAATTTTTTTGTTGAAAGCTCATATAAAATTGTATTGATTTAAAAGAGTTACAAACTAAATATTAGATGATATTAGATAACGAGTATCTTCAAAAGCATTTAGCAATGAACAATTAAAAAAATATATGTGTGTATTATATAGCACAAATTTAACTATTCTTATTTTATTGTAATGATAGAACTTTAGTGATTATTTTCGTCGTATGTATATTTGTCTTGTTCCTTCTAATATATTATACTGTATCAAATTCTTCTTTGTACACAACCCAGAAGATACTAAATCAAATATGATGAAAAACTGAATTAACTGGACTGATACAGTCACCGCTAAGATGAGTATGCCTTATCAAATTTGATGGGAACATGTTCAGATCTCTCTGATCCTAATTTGTTTTTCTCCTGCTCATATCGAATCATAAATAAAATCAAAGATCAGTTCATCATTAAATCTGAATTATTTAAAGAACACATCCAAAAATATCAACACGATATTTATGCCGAAAACAGTGTGGCTGGCTTCCCCCCAAAAATCCACACCAGTGTGGGTGCACAGCACGGTTCCTCCTCTCATTAACCCTCCAGCCCCCCTATATAAACACACTCTCTAGTCTCTACTTCCAATCCCACATTCACACATCAACCCCTTCAAAATTTCCAAAACCCGAAAACCCTTCACCACTCAAAATGTTTCCTCTCCTCCTCCTTTCTCTACTCACACTCCTTCCCACCGCCACCCTCTCTACCACCCCCCGCTCTCTCTACCTCGTCAAACCTGAACCCATCTCTCTTCGTTACCATCACGGCCCTCTTCTCACCGGCAACCTCACCATAAACCTCCTCTGGTACGGTCTCGTCCCCCCTTTACATATCTCCATTGTTTCTGACTTCATTCGCTCCCTCTCCTCCCCTTCCCCTGCCCCTTCCGTCTCAACGTGGTGGCGCACCACCTCTCTGTACCAAAACAGTTCCACCAGGTTCACCCTTGGTAGTCAGGTCATGGATTCTGATCTCTCTCTTGGTCGGTCTCTCAACTCGGCTGACCTGACCAAACTTGCTTCTCGCCTATCCCCTCACCGCAACTCCATTGCTATTGTTCTCACTGGAGAGGATGTGTTAGTTGAAGGGTTCTGTATGAGCCGGTGTGGTCACCATGGCTCTGCGCCAGCCGGGCGCCATGGCAGGTCCCACTTTGCATACATTTGGGTAGGGAACTCGGTCGCACAGTGCCCTGGAGAGTGTGCCTGGCCGTTCCATCAGCCGATTTACGGGCCCCAAACACCTCCATTGGGTGCCCCAAATGGAGATGTTGGTGTGGATGGTATGATCATAAACCTCGCCACCTTACTCGCTGCGGCTGTGACAAATCCGTTCGGAGATGGATACTTTCAGGGACCAGCAAATGCACCCCTAGAGGCGGTCACAGCCTGTACCGGTATATTTGGTACCGGGTCATACCCGGGCTACCCAGGCCAGCTGTTAGTGGACCCCACCACTAGAGCTAGCTTCAACGCCAAAGGACTGGGTGGGAGGAAGTACCTTCTTCCTGCCATGTGGGACCCAAAGACTGCTCAGTGTACTACTCTGGTGTAAAAGGTGGTAGGGTTCAGTACTTAAGTAGCTTGGTGCTTTGTGTGAAGACTAACTTTTCCTTTTTCTTTTCTCTCTGTGTTTGCTGTCTGTTTATTTCTAATCTTTTGTGTACATTTTATGAAAGAAAGAGAAAGCCAAAAAAAAAAAAATGTCCGTCTTATGTTTAAACGAGGTTTAATGTAATTTAGTGTTGTGTCTCGTTTGTTGTGCATTTTTTTTTCGCTTATTCTTTGTGTTATGTTGTGTTTCTCTTAGGAGCAATTCATGGCTCAGGGTAGAGGCAGTACAATTGTCCAGCACAGTAAGCAAGGATGCCAAGTGGTGGTAGTTTATTTAGAATGGAATAAACTTGTAAACTATGGTTAGCCGATTGATGACCACTAAATTGCCTTTTCCAAAAAAGCAACTATTGTCTGACAGGAAGATGCCAAAATATCTAAAGAACATTTTTTTTTTTCTTTTCTGTCTCGTCGGCTTAAATTAAACATGAGTCATTTACACTTAAATGCCAAAGATGGCGATACTGAGATACAGGACAGCTGGATAGAGACCAGAAAAATAGACTTGAACTAAACAGAAGGATTTGACGACAGCGCACGAAGTGTTAATTTTTGGGAGGTATTGAGATTGCAGGCAGCACAAATCTTGAAAGAATCAGACGGTCATAATTTGTTGCTGACACACGCTGTCCGGCACATTTATCTCAATGTCCATTTGAAAACACACCAGTGGGGCCCAAAGAATACATTTATACTTTTTTTGAAGTTGCCTGTCAACTTATTACAAAAGTCTGTATTTTCAAAGTTTAAACAGTGGATCTAACATCGTTCAACATAATGATTATGTTAAAACATACTTGCAAATCAAATTTTTAATTTTTTTATTATTTATAAAGATGAATACAAAAATTCAATGATCTAAATATAGCGATTTTATTAAATACTTTATAAATAGTAAAAAAAATTTCAAAAAAATATAAATTTGATCTCTAAGCACATTTTAATATATTCATTATATTGAACGATTTAGATAAGACTATTTGAACTTTGAAAATTTTAAAAATTAACAGTGTAATTCAATGTTCCAAAACAAGATCTAATTGGATCCCTTCTCATTACAAAATGAAGAAATTGTATAGGAGTATAAGCTTTAGGTGCTATGAATAGCATAAGACTTAATGTATTATTGTTTCAAAAATATCGTATAAATTTTAAATTTTGATCTAAGTAGTTCAGTAAATTAATTATATGATGAACTTGTAAAATATCATTTTTTATTATTTTTGAATTTTTTTATTAACTTTTATGATTTTAAAAGATGATAAAAAATAGGTAAAAATAAAAAATTAGCAATATTTTAGATTATTTTTTTTATCATTTTTCATAATTCATAATAAAATAGTAAAAGAAGTTTCTCAATTGTTCTATTCCAGTTAAAATCGAACCATACGGTCATCAAAGAAAATAAACAACTAAACACGTTTATCAAATACAAATTAAAATAAATTTGGCTGTATTTAAACCGAATAATCCGAACACAAACGGATAAAGCTATATTAAGAACTTATACACTCAAAACACAAATGCTAACTTGCAACATTACGCGTGTTCGTGTCCAAAATCTCATGGGAATGGATAGGATTTGAACTAATTGAGATCACATGACCGGTTGGAATTAGGGGTGAGTAAATTGCTCATAATTTGTAACTCATTCGTAATTTGCTCGTTAAAAGTTTACTAACAGCTTGTTTACAATTTGCTCATTATCAACTCGCTCATTAACTTAATGAGCTGAGCATGAGTATACTTTAACTCGCTCATAACTCGTTCATTAAAAACTGAGTTACATGAAATTATGCCACATCCAATCCCTTGAAACTCAAATAAATGCTTGTTGCTTGTGAATGTGATTTGTCTATAATTCTGGTTTGTTTACACTTGCTTTCCGATTTTGCTAACATTTGTAAGCTAACAAATGACAATAAACAATATAGTTTAACAATACTCAAATATATTTATTTTGTGAATTACAGACTGAATAATTTTTGACTAATTTATTTATTTTGTTTAACAGTAAATTTCTATTATTGTTGAAGATGTTTTTTTATTATTGTTTTGATAATACAAATTTGTAGGTATGTGATAAGGAGATAGCTATGAGTATGTGACATGTAGGGCCGTGAGAACCGATAAGAATATAACTGTTTGATTTTGTTAAATTTATTTATAGATAATTTTTTGTTAAATTATGTACGAATTAATAAGGTTGGATTATGATAATTAGTTAAATTCTATAAATGAAAATTAATTTTGGAATGAGGAATCTTAAACAAAAAACTCAAAACAAAATTTAAATTGCCTGTAAGCTTGATTTCTTAACGAGCCGTCTAATGATCACAAGTCAACTCAAGCATGAGCACAGCTGTCAATTCAGTACTGTCTTCTCAACTCGAGCTGAACTCGCTCATTAAACTAATGAGCCGAGTATGAACATACCCCAACTTGGTCAAACTCGCTCATTAATCACCCCTAGTTGGAATGGAATTGGTTTTTTTTTTTTTAAACTTTGGTAGCAGCTACCAAATTACAATTATATTTGCTTAATACATCTTCCTACAAAAAGAAAAAAAAAACTCAATAGCTTAGACAACAGAGCCCATTACATCTTGATCTCGATTACGTCTCTGCTCGAATTCTAGCTGCAAGTACCGCTGGATGCACCTTCTTCTCTCTGAATATGGTATAATTCGTATGCTTCCAAATATTCCAGAGCACAGCCATAACCCCCATAACCCTTGTTATCCAAATCCTCTTCTCCTCTAACACCACCCGATATGCAGCCCATGAATTATCCCATGTATCAGCCAATGAATCATCATGAGAAATGAGGAGTCCCATACAACTGCAAACACTAGATCCATACCTGCACTGGAATAGAACACGAAACGCCGTTTCCAGGGAATAATCTTGACATACTGTACACTCCAATTGATAGTTCATTCCTCTTGTACTCATGGTATAATGGGTTAATAGTTTATGATGGATGCATAAAAAAACTAAAGAATTTAACCTTGGGAGGTGCATAGCTGCGTCAAATCTCCATGTATCTCCATCTAATCAATCCACCTGTTGCCATAACCTTGCATACCGAGTTAGAAGAATATACACCATCTCGGCTCCAACACCATATTAGTTGATCCACTTGATCAGTGAATTCTAGTATTTTATGGTCTGAAAATGGAAATACTCTAGGCCATCATGTGATAAAAATTATAAACTATTGGTAAAAAAACAAATCATGTTGGTTCAAAAGAAAATTTTCCAAAGTGAAAGCCCGTGTATTCTGTTTGATTTTTTTTTTTTGAGCTTGTCCTTGTGTTTGACTTCTCTCAATTGCAGCTCCCAGATTTTGTTGCAATTAAATTCTCTTATTTTTAATTACAATTTAATTTATAATATTTGTTGTTAAATAAAAATGAATTCAAAGTATTTGAGAAACAAAAATATTTTTCACTATAACAAAATTATAAAAAAAAAATACATATTTGTATTTTTAAAAACCAGCTATCACCAATTTGCCGTTTTAAGTTTCAATTGTTTTTTTCATGATTGGATAACAAGTTTACGAGCAAAAGCCTCGTTATGAACTAATAATTAAAAAATACCGTGATGATATTATTTAATCATTTTATTTAATTATATTAACAATTATTAACAAGTTTACGAGCAAAAGCCTCGTTATGAACTAATAATTAAGAAATATTGTGATCATATTATTTAATCATTTTATTTAATTATATTAACAATTATTAATTAGAACAACTGTATTGAATATTGATATCAAGAATTTAGAAAGAAAAATAATTATTTTTCTCAACAATTCTTACAATATAACCAAACATTCATTTTAACACATTTCTATAACTCTTTTCGTACATGCTCATGTGTTCGGGTTTCTGAAAGTTAATTCGTAATTTCTTGTACCTTAAATGTCTTTTTTTGAAAACTTGGTAGTAGCTACCAAGGTTCGTGAGGGGAAATCGAACTCTCGACCTTTGGGTATAACAACTCTATGACATTTTTCTAGCCAATTGTGCTACCTCCCCTTTCCTTGTACCTTAAATGTCATTCCCTAAAATTTGTGACAACTGAACACGCTTTTAAAGTAAAAAAAAAAAAACATCGTTCCAAAAAGAAGTTTTAACAAATGAATTCCGTGGTTGATTAATTAGAATTAAATCGGTATCTTCTAGCGTTTCTGGAATTACATAGTTACATTAGATGACCTGTTCAATTCTCATTGATGGAGCAGCCTAAGATACACCCGAATTATTTAAAGAATCCCAGCTCAGACGATTTAAATTTGTTCAGACATTGTTCCGATAATGTTATCAAAACAGGAGGGTACATATAGCATTATTAACAACAAAATTAACGAAAATAAAACCTTAAGATGATCAATCATAAATGTGCTATTGGAACGATCGTTCAACAAAAAAAATCAACGACAATCAAAACTAAAGAAGGATTAATGATAAATGAGCTTTTGGAACAACGTTCAACCAGAAATTTAAAACTTTAGTTGTACAAATAATTCAGAAATAATAATAAAAATTGCTGATAATTCAAAAAAAATTAAATCCATTTAATACGTCTATTCATTTATTCAAGAAAGTACTATAATACGTTGTGTTCGTCTCCGGGCTTCTCAAAGAAAAAAAGAAACTTATGTCAGTGTTATTGATGATCTATTCGGAAATTCAGTTACTATGGTCGTTAGGGGCGGACTCAGGATTTTCGTCAGGGGGGCAAAAAAATATCGAATCGGGTTTAAATAGCTTATCGAATTTAAATCCATTAACTAATTGGGTACCTGATAAAAAAATAATGTTTTGACTTATATTTTCTAATATCCTAGCTTATAATTTCTAATCCTATAACTTATAATTAATATTACCAATCATAATTCAAAAAAAATATGTTCGGACCTCTAAATTTTGAATTCTTGTACAAATTTATAAGTTCGGACCGACTCCCTCCTCCCCCCCCCCCCCCCCCCCCCTTCGGAATTATTTTCGCTTCCCTCTAAAATCTTGATTTGTAATTTGAGTTTTAGAATTAAAATTAGAATATTTTTTATTTTGAATGATAATTATGATTAGAAGTTAGAACATTGAAAATTATAAATTAGAGTATTATTTTTTATCTAATATTTAATTAGCTAATAAATTTGAATCCAATTAACTATTTAAATCTGATTCGCCTCACCAAAATCTTGAATCCGCCGTACTGATAGCTAAGTGCACAACGAGGTAAATAGTCATGCAGCGTTGGGATAGTATAACATTTTTTTCTCAATTACAAGTTGACTATTAATCATGACCGTTGGACGTCTGATCAGACGCACCGAATGAAATGTTAGCACTTGGAAACGTCTCATACGAGCCGGTCCCAAAATTGTTATATTGCATTAGATAGTACTGTAGTAAAAGAGTAATAAACCATACTAGTTCGCAAGCAACAAAAACAAAAGAAGTCGCATTTGTAGCGGTCATGTCACAAGCGCAATTTGCGTGCGTGTGCGGGGTTTGATCCTGACTTGCTCTGATCAGCTCATTTCATGACCATACGCTGGCATACGGTCATGCCTCGTTGGGAGAGTAATGATTAGAGCTGCATACATCAGGATCATGCAAGTTAACAGTGACTTGTACGGTCAATTTTATTGTGCCATGCTGTGAAATTATCAGTGTGTGGCAGGGTAAAGATAATGCTTTATTAATGGCTATAGTAGTATACATAAAGAATCCGTATCACTCCAGGTACCTTCGGTGCAAGCAAAAAATCCGGACTGCTTTTTTAGCTTGGCACAAATCTCAAATCAGACTCCTAATTCCTAAATAGTGATCGGATTGAGTTGAATATGGATGGAATTAATCTGAACTGTTCATTTTTTTAAAATTGTAGCTCAGGTACCTGTGGGACAGACTCATACATAAACGGAACCATCCACCAACAGTAGTCCATCTACGAATTCGTATCCGCATCAACTGAAAAGAATCTTCTGAGTTAATACAGACTGTCTGATTCGCTTTAAGATCAGTGCGAACTAGATCCACAGTTTCACATTAATTTTAAAGGCCCCGTGAATTATAGGTTGCGACAGGATTGATTTTGTTTAAAAACAAATGCCTGAAATACGTTTACTCAAAAGATGTTTTTTTGAGTAAATACAGACAATCCGCTCTTCCATCTACTGCGGACGGATATTTAGTCAGAATTTTTATCGTGAGCACGGCAACAAAAAATATTAATACTTTTTTATTAGAAGCAGAATATGTAAGTTGATGATAAAATTAGAATCGCAAGTATAACGGTAAGAATCAACTGAATCAAATTGAAAACTCAATTTCTTTTGCAAAATTATGTTTAAGAAAAAATTAATTAGAGCAACAAAATGTTAAATTATACTTTGAAACATAGCTCATATGATTCTTTACTTTAAAGCATATTTCATAAAACTCTTTCTCTAATTTCAACCTATTTTAAACATTTGAACTTCAAAACTTAATTTTATATTTTATATTATAGTTAGAGTCATTCATCTTAAAAAAAAATTGGTTCATTCCTTTGAAATAAAATAAAATGACAGATTTATTGTAGTTCCACTGTTCGACCCTTCTTTCCCTTTTCTTTTCATTCTATTTCCAAAGATATTTGTTGAAACTTGAAAGCCTTCGCATAACTTGCAGCTACTCGATCAATCGATTTCGCCAAGGATTGAGGCTCAGTCAGAAAAAGGAAAACCCCAAGTCTAAAGACAGAATTTTATTTTATCCAAGGCAATATATACGAGTTTAATGACATACTTCAAAATTCATAAATAGACAGTTACATATCTCTGTATGGTTGCGCCACTAACTCCGGATCACCCTAAATAAAGGGAAAAAGAAGAAGAAAGGACAATAGCTTACCACCTATGTGCATTAAAACCTTACAAAATGTGTCGGTTGGAGATAATATAAAAGTAATAATGAATGTTAATTCTAGATCAGACAGAGAACCATTCATTAACAAAGCAAGCGCCATCAGGTACTACAGTCTACAGATAATCCTTACCGGGTATAAATTTATAAATATTATCCATTAATAAAATACAGAGTAAATTCTTAAATTGTAAAATTTAATCATGTACTAATATATGCTAGGTAAATTTATATAAGTATATAAACTGTATATAAAGATTAAGAGTGAATTAATGAGCAAACTTTTAGCACGCCATATTCGAAACAAATCATCTGTGTACATAACAATGATAGGCCAATAAAAAATTAACATCAAAATTGTTTCTGCAATCATGTTAGAAAAATTATAGACATGTTATTTTTATATATTGATTGTCTATTAATTTTGATGTTATATAAAATATATGTATATTTTTTTTATCAGATATCTTTAACTATAACCTGTAAATTACATATTATTTGATGGACGATTAATCATTCATCAAAATTTTACAAATGTGATATGTATAAACTATAAAGTATAAACTACATCTTACATTCTTACTCGTCGAATATTAAATTAATAAATTAATTTTTATACTTGTTTAAAAGTTAGCGAACAAATTTGTTGTTAAGTAGTCCGCATCCTAATATTTATTATTTTTTTTATTAAAAAGGCTGCAAGCCCATTTTCAATTTTTGTTCATATGAAACGGTCAAACGGGATTCCAAATTGTAATATTTCATCAGAAAATTTCCAAGAAGCGAAGAATTCACGAGAAAAACATGTTGTATCACATCATTGCACGGGTTGGCTCAGCGTCAGATCCCCGACTCACCAATCACCACCTAAGCCCTGACTCATGGCAGTGCTACGGTTGCTAGAGTAATAAAGAAGCCTGAACCAGTACATCTTTGCTATCCCATAACGAAAGGGAACCAGATCTTCTGCTCCCGGGATGCAGAAATTTCTGCTCTTCGAGTCACTGCGGGGTGGGTCCAGTTACTGTTAAAAGGTTTATGATTAAAGTGATTTTGAGTTTAGGATTATATGAGGACCCACTCTGCAGTGACTCTGGAGACAGAAATTTTCTGTCCCCAGGGGGACAGACGATTCGATTCCGAACGGAAGTTGAGAAAATGCCAAATTTGCTGTCACATTTCTCGGACGATTATTTTTTATTTTAATTTAATTGTACAATTGTTTTGGGGAGACGTAATGACGGATAGTGAATTCACAAAAAAAAAAATACTTAGCCACTGCGGTCATGTTTAGTCGCTACAATCGTACAATTTATTTTTCTTTTGTTTGTACATTTTGACATTTTTTTTTACTTAGAAAGGCGAGTAATAGCCCCACCGATCCACAATGTTAAATGTTAGAATGACATCTAGAGAGGGTAGTGTTGTCCCTAACAGCAAACAGGGTTTTTGTTCACACCCATATTGATAGAATTTTCACCACGGCTGAGGCAAATCTCAAGATTTGTTAGGTTCGCTTGTGCTTGGTTACCAGGCTGTAAATGAGCCGAGTTTGAGCGAGTTACCTCCAACTCGAACTCGGCTCGTTTAATAAACGAGCGAGCCAACTCGAGTTGAGATGGTAATAACGAGTTGTAGAGCCAACTCGAACTCGGCTCGTTATCAACTCGAGTTGGCTCACAACTCGTTTAACCAGTGATAGTATTATAACACAAGTTCAAACTCAGCTCGTTATCAACTCGAGTTGGCTCACAACTCGTTTATAACTCGTTTAACCAGTGATAGTATTACAACACAAGTTCAAACATATTTTGCACGAATCTCAAAGCACAAATAACAGTTTAGAGATTCGGGTTTGATTATTTTGAAATTTATTGTGACCAATAATTTGCAACTCGAGTTAGGGCCAACTCGAACTCGGCTCATTTATTAAACGAGTTGGCCAACTCGAGTTGTAAATGAGCTGAGCTATAAATGAGCCGAGTTAAACGAGCTGTAAATGAGCGAGTTATGAGTTCGAGCTTTTTTGCCCAGCCCTAGTTACCACTATTGATTTGCCTGGTTAGTTTGGATATTGAATTCAAATTTCTAGCTCTACCACGGATATTGACAAAAAAATGAAAAAAATGACAACACCTAATTGTCAATTGAAACTTCATCGTACAACTATTGTCAATTGAAAAAAATGAATTGTGATAGGTTTCACTCCTACCCATTTTAATATTAGATATTTTGAATCGGTGGGACTATTATCGTCCTTTCTATGAGTAAAAAAAATAATCAGATACTCTTTTTGTTTTTTGTTATTTTCTATGCAAAAAAAAAAAAACTCTTAAGTACGTTATAACTGACGAACTGTGGAGAAATTGAAAACGAATCCCTGTGACGGTAGATCTTACAAACGAAGTGTGCAACAAGTGATTTAAATTACTCATTTGAAACTTCATCGTACAACTATTGTTTACATCTGATTTGATTGCTTAAGTATGCAGTAAAAAAATTACTTCACTTTTTACACCACAATCCAACATGACTACAGTATAAACAAAAGTTTAGCTTTGTACAAAACAGAAAACGCACCTTGTGAGAGATGGAAAGTGTAAATTCACTTGCTAAGTTATGGTTTAGTATATCATATAGAAAAACAAAAGTATTTGGTGCTAAACCGAACCGATTTTTTTTTGGATTAAATAGTTCGATTTTTCAGTTTAAATAGATCGGTTCTGGTTTTAATTTTTGAATTACTTCAGTTTTTATATATTTGATTTGATTTATATTTTAATATTATTACGTATGTAATATCAACAAGTTATATTTGGGCTTGAATATTTTAGATACCTCAATTTTTATTAATTGAATATTTTATAATGCTGAATATTTGGTCAAACTAGATTACATTTAAATGCCTCAATTTTTCCTTTCACGTAATTGTTATGTAATCTAGTTTTAATTAGTCAATGGAAATGCTGACCAAAGGCTTTTCAGTTTAAAAAATATTCAGAGATATCAGACATTTGAAGTGATTTATGTGTTTATATATGTGAAGTATTTAAATGTCAAATATCTCATGTCTTTCATATCTTATTATGTCTCATATATTTTATTTTTATTTTTAAAGTCTAAATAATCAATTCAAACTGCTCAACATGATATTCATATTCAATGTACTTGGGAACCAAATTTTATAATTATTGAAAATATTTTACAACTTTTTTTAAATAGGTACAAAATTATTATTTCTGGACCATTCAAAAAATCGTAAATTTGAACTGATCTAAAAAGATAATTAAAATGTTTCATAAAAATATAAAATTAGTTCTTCATGTACATTTTGAAATTTACATTATATTGAACAGTTTTGATCTAAAATTAAAAAATATTTGATATGACGAGAGGATATGAGGCATTTGAACCAATGTGTTTTTTTTTTTTTGGGTAGAATTTTGGATTTATGTATTTATATATGTGAATGGCTCAAATGTCTAATATCTTTCATATCTTATTATGCCTCATATTTTTTATTTTTGTTTTTAAAATCTAAATAATCAATTCAAACCACTCACCATGATATTCATATTAAACGTGCTTGGAAACCAAATTTTATAAATAGTTTACTATTTTTTTTAGATAGATACAAAATTATTATTTTTGGACCATTCAAAAATCGTAAACTTGCACTAATCTAAAAAGATAATTAAAATATTTCATAAAATATAAAATTAGTTCTTCATATACATTTTGAAATTTACACTATGTCTGATCTAAAATTAAAATATATTTATTATGACGAGAGAATATGAGACATTTGAACCAATATCCTTTTTTTTAGAATTTCAGATTTATCCATAACCATAACCATAGTAGTTGTCTGATTGTCTCCCATTTCACGCACGGGTTGGTTTGGTATATAATATCAAACTGCAACTCAAGACAAATGAAAAAGTGGCTTTAACTGGTAGCTTGTGTTTTCGAGATAAGCACCGACGCTTGGATATTTTGTTTATTAATTCCTGTGCAGAAAAATACACTGCCAAAACAAAAAGTGCTTCCGTCTTTACCATCTTTCAAAGCTAGTGTTGTCCTGATATCAAAATTTATATTCCCCATTCTTATTCCATTTATTAGTTCTCTTTATTTATTTTTAAATTTGTATTTCCAATTCTTATTCCGTTCTTGTTAATAGGATGTCTACATTAATGAAAATAAATATTGTAAACAAGCAACCAATACAACTATTTCGGAGCAATCAGACGAGAGATTTTTTTAGAAACTATAAATAATTTTTTTTTACCAAAACAACTTGATTGTTTTGATTTTTATAAAACTCATAAGAATCGAGATATTATTTCGGTCCAAAGAGTTTCTCGTACCGAATTAGCATTTTGGTCCGAGGTGTTTTCACAGGTTGTATACCAACAGCTACATTATTTTTTTTTTCAAAATCTACAAAAGCAACTCGGATCAAAATGACAATTCGGTCCGAAAAAAAGAACTTTGCATCGAAATAGCATTTCGACTCTAATGATTTTTTGTAAAAATAAAAAAAATCAAGTTGGTTTAGTAAATTCCTTTTTCTTATTTATGGTTTCTGAATTCATCTGATGAATATACATTCACTGCGAAACTCTTTCTATGGGAACAAATTCCAAAATCGAACAAACTCGCTAGTAATTTTTTTTTTTTTTTTTTTGAAAAGCATTGTAAAAGTTACCAGCGTAGGAACTCACTAGTCACTAGTAATTAAACACCAATATTCAAGTGGCTCACATTGTAGCAAGATAAAAGAAAAAAATAATCTTTGTTTTAGCTTGAAATATGTAATTGATTAATCAATGGACGTTCCGCATATATCATATTGGTATGGTTCAATGTATATGCTAATGTTTGTCACCTATCCACCTAGATTGATTGATGCAACAAGCGAGTAGCGTGAGACAATATCTGATTAGAATGAAAGAATCAGAAAGAAGATAGATCCAAATTATTCAATAAATTCCAAAGAAAGAAAGTCAATTAGAAAAGATTTCACAGAACCTAACTAGCACTTAATGCCTGTTGGCTGTTCAGGAATAGTGCGTTGTACTACTATTGGGATAATTTTTTTTTTTTTTGATAAAACTGATAGTGGCTATTGAGATTTGGGACCGACATTTTTATTAATAATCAACTTTAAATATATTTTATCACAAATAATTAAGTTTTTAATTTTTTTTAAAAATACCCAAACCGCTCTATAATACAGCGGTTTGGGATTTTTATTCCAAGCGGATCGGAATTTTTTTCAAAAAAATAAAAATAAAATAATAATTCTCAAAAAACGGTTTAAGTTTTTTTTTAACCAATTAGAATAATTGAAATGTTTTAGATATATATTATTTTATTTTATGGTTCTTTTTCACCGAAAATCCTCGAAGTTTAATTGCCGATAACACTCAATTAATTTTTATTACAAAGAAGTCAAATTACATATATTATATTTTATTTTGTGGTTATTTTTTATCGAAGACAGTGGAAATTTAATCACCGATAGCCCTAAATTAATTTTTATTACAAAGAAGTCCAAGTACATATATTTTATTTTATTTTGTGGTAGTTAAGCGTAATTTAGCGTAGTTAAGTGTAATTTAGTATAATTAGCGTAATTTAACGTAATTAGCGTAATTAGTGTAATTTAACGTAATTAGTGTAATTTAGCGTAATTAGCGTATTTTAGCGTAATTCAGTGTATTTTAGTATATTTAGCATAATTTAGTATAATTAGCGTAATTTAGCGCAGTTAAGCGCAATTAGCGTAATTAACGTAATTTAGCGTAGGTAGCGTATTTTAGCATAATTATTGTAATTTAGTGTAGTTGTCATATTTTAGTGTAATTCAACATATTTTACCGTAGTTACGTTAAATGCCGCTAATTATACTAAAATACGCTAAATTACACTAAAATACGCTAACTACGGTAAATTACGCAAATCACGCTAAATCGAGTTAATTACGCTAAATTACGCTAATTATGCTAAATTACACTTAATTGTTCTAAATTACTCTAATTATACTAAATTGCGCTAAATATACTAAAATACGTTGAATTACGCTAAAATACACTAACTACGCTAAATTACACTAATTACGTTAAATTACGCTAATTATACTAAATTACGCTTAACTACGCTAAATTACGCTTAACTACCACAAAATACAATAAAATATATATAATTAGACTTCTTTGTAATAAAAAATAATTTAGGGCTATCGACGATTAAATTTTCAGGGTCTTCGATGAAAAACAACCACAAAATAAAATAAAACATATGTAATTGGAATTCTTTGTAATAAAAATTTATTTAGGGCTATCGGCGAATAAACTTTCAGGGTCTTCTGTGAAAAATAATTATAAAATAAAATATTATATATCTAAAACATTCCAATTATTCTAATTGGTTAAAAAAAATTCCAAACCGCTGTATTATATAGCGATTTGAGAATTATTATGGTTATTTTATTTTTGAAAAAAATCCCGATCTGCTCGGAATAAAAATCCCAAACCATTATATAATATATCAGTTTGGGTATTTTTTTAAAAAAAATTCAAAAAATTGATTATTTGTGAAAAAATATATTTAAAGTTGGTTATTAATAAAAATGTCGGTTATTGGGATAATTTAATATGGCTATTTACAACGTGATTTTCAAGCGGGACGTTGCTAAAAAAGCTCAACAGTTACCGAGTTGTGTCCCGTGAAATAGACTTGAAATAATGAGGTGTCATTGGATGTATATTGATAACAAAATTGCCAAATTATTATCCAAAAAGATAGAAATTGATCGGCTGAATCGTTGACTCAACTTAATGGAATTGGGATTTGTCAAAGGCTTTGCACAAATTTTATCTAAAACTAAATCCAAACCGTTTGATGGGTGTTGAAATTCGCGCAAATAATTTACATCTTAATAAACAATTAATCGATATAAATAAATATTTTATTTTTCATAAAATTTATAGAAAATAAAGACCGATTTTTTTATTTATATCCAAAAAATAAATTAAATTACAAAAAATAACCACTGTTGTGTTGAAATTTGAAAATTACCCAATCCGGTTATCCAGTAACCGGATTTTTATTTTTTTTCCGGTTACCCAATTCCCGGATTAGTGAAATGGGTCCGGTTATTGGTTAACCGGAAATGTGAAATGGGTCCGGTTATTGGTTAACCGGAAATGATGGAAATGTTTGATATGTATATGTCCGGTTAATGGTGCACCGGTTTTGTGTTTTTTTTTTTTTTTTTTTTTAAACATAATTTTTTTTTTGTATTAAAATATTAGAAATGTTGAATATATTTCTTTGAAAATAGATGGAATAGAATATAATTTGATTTATTAGAAAGACTGCAACAAATAACCCGGATCAATATTTTTCAGATCGGATTTTTCGCGGCTGTAAAAAAATTAATATATTTCTTTATGTGTTATTGGAAAAAAATAAAAATGCTTAGATTCCGAGTTATTGATCCCGGTTCAAAAGTCACTTCTAGGTAATCTAGAAAATATTATGATCTTTCTAGTACATTTAATTTATTAAAAGTTGTATCTATTTTGAGAATTATTTTTGAATAACAATCATTAAATAAATTAAAGTTTTTATTTTTTTTTCAAAATAGATACAACTTTTAATAAATTAAATCTATTAGAAAAATCATAATATTTTCTAGATTACCTAGAAGTGACTTTTGAACCGGGATCAATAACTCGGAATCTAAGCATTTTTATTTTTTTCCAATAACACATAAAGAAATATATTAATTTTTCTTACAGCCGCGAAAAATCCGATCTGAAAAATATTGATCCGGGTTATTTGTTGCAGTCTTTCTAATAAATCAAATTATATTCTATTCCATCTATTTTCAAAGAAATATATTCAACATTTCTAATATTTTAATACAAAAAAAAAATTTATGTTTAAAAAAAAAAAAAAACACAAAACCGGTGCACCATTAACCGGACATATACATATCAAACATTTCCATCCTTTCCGGTTAACCAATAACCGGACCCATTTCACTAATCCGGGAATTGGGTAACCGGAAAAAAAATAAAAATCCGGTTACTAGATAACCGGATTGGGTAATTTTCAAATTTCAACACAACAGTGGTTATTTTTTGTA
Source organism: Carex rostrata (assembly GCF_964058835.1). Lineage (NCBI taxonomy): Eukaryota > Viridiplantae > Streptophyta > Magnoliopsida > Poales > Cyperaceae > Carex > Carex rostrata. The sequence goes on from NC_135925.1 coordinate 8,805,230, forward strand.
ATTTAATTTATTTTTTGGATATAAATAAAAAAATCGGAAATAAAGATCTAGAGCATGGATTTCGGGATCTAGAATTTGGTAAATTATAATCTTTACAATTACTCGAAATATAGATCACTCGCGAATTATTTAAAGCATCCCAGCTCAGACGATTTAAATTTGTTCAGACATTGTTGCGATAATGTTATCAAAACAGTACCTTTACCTTCAGTACATATAACATTATTAGCAACAAAATCAACGAAAATCAAACCTAAAGAATGATTAATCATAAATGCGCTATTGGAACAATCGCTCAACAAAAAAAATTAACGACAACTAAAGGCTCAACCAGCAATTTAAATTTTAGCTGTACAAATAATTCAGAAATAATCATAAAAATTGCTAATAATTTGCAAATAATTCGGAAAAAATTAGAAAAAAAAAATCCATTTAATACGTCTATTCATTTATTCAAGAACATTACTAATGTACGATGTGTTCGTCTCCGGGATTCTCCCAAAAAAAAAACGCTATATCAGTTCTACTGACGAGCTATTCGAAAATTTTGTTATTATGATTGAAGGTAACAGTGTTGATATCCAGGGCGGGTCCAGATAGGTTCTGGGGGGGGGGGGGGGGGGGGGGGGGGGGGGGGGGGCGGGGCGTGTTTGTGTGTGTGCGTGCTCCCTTTGGATTTTGAATTCTTATCAAAATTTAATATGTCCGTACTGACTTTACTCTGAAATCATGATTTGTAATTTGGATTAAATTTAGAATTAAAATCATAATATATTTTTTAATTTTGATTGATAATTGTAATTAGAAGTTAGATTTTTTTTTTTTTTATCTAGTATTCAATTAACTAATGAGTTTGAATTTAATTAACTACTTAAATTCGCTAATTTTTTCCTATCTAAGCTGCACAATGAGCTAAATAAGGTAAATAGTCATAGAGCGCTGGGAAATTATATAGTTTTTTCTCTATTATAATTGGCTATTAATCATACCGTTGGAGGTCTGATCAGAGTCAGATGCACCGAATGAAATGTTAGTACTTGGAAACGTCTCATACGAGCCAATCCCAAAAATGTTATATTGCATCAGATAGGACTCTAGTAAAAGAGTAATAAACCATGCTAGTACGCATAAACAAAAACAAAAGAAGTCGCATTCGTAGCGGTCATGTCACAAGCGCAATTTGCGTGCGTGTGCGGGGTTTGATCCTGACTTGCTCTGATCAGCTCATTTCATGACCATACGGCCATGCCTCGTTGGGAGTGTAATGATTAGAGCTGCATACATCAGGATCTAATTCAAACCTACAAGTTAACAGTGGCTATTTATTTGTATTCTTGATCTCTATACAGAGTTAATATATTCAGCGCAAAATTGAGATGATATCTTGAGCTAATATCTCTAGTGTTATGATGCAAAAGAATATGCATGCAACTTGAAGAAGCCTTTTTTTACTCTGCTTCAAGTTGTAGTTGACAGTCGACTTTTGTGGCTTGCATAGCAATTAGAAACAATTACTTGATCTCAAATAAGCGAACACATTCGTCATAAATAGAGAGTTATTCCTAGGAATAAGTGCTCAAATCCTAATTTACCTAAAGTCACTAATAAATGCAAAACAGAATCTCTTATTTAATCCTCCTAAGTAATTTATCTCAAGCAATCACCCTCACTATGCTATGCTGGCTCCTCAAAAAATTTATTTAATTCACCCAATCAACTGCTAAGAGCTCTCTTAGGTGGCCATCACTTGTAAAGCTGGCTCATCCTTCTAGAAGCTTCTAGAACATTCTCCCTGTGACCAAAAGCACTAACCCTAACGAATCCTTCACCGCCCGGTCCAAACCCACTACCTGGTGTGGTGACCACATTAGCCTTCTCCAAGATCTCTGCGAACACGTCCCATGAGCTCCGGCCAGGGAAATGAACCCACACGTAAGGTGCATTTTTACCACCATAAACATTGAATCCAAGCTTGGTGAACGTATCCATGATTATTTGGGTGTTTTCCTTGTAGAAATTGATTGTACTTTGCATTGCCTGGAAAATTTCAAATGTCAGGTTAAATTACAAAAGCACATGAAAGAAGAAGAGACTTCAGCAAAATTTACATCCAGTATATTACTGTGCTCATTACTTGAAAAGTTGTTGATATTTATTTTGCAATTTTCATAAATTCAATTCACAATTGCAAAAGTAAATTATTCTGACGTATATTGACAATTTTTTCCCTTACTATGAGCTGATAGTAAAATGAAGTTGTGATTTTGATGCTTTAGAATTATTTGGCACACAACAGATGCTTGATTACAATAGCAAATATGACAAATACTTGGGTATTTCCAGAAAACCAAGTGATGGCTCCTAAACCCTCAAAAAACATCATGTGTAGTGTTTAAAACATAGAACCATACATGCCTACCACCTAAAACCCATAAAACCCTATAAACACACTGTGTACCCTGCAAGATAGAAATAACCAAAATCTACATGCTGGGGTTTAAATGAAAATATACAGTAAATCTAAATGCTAACCTTTAATCCCTCAGAAGAGAGACAAGCAAGGCCGCCTGCTTGAGCAATGTTGGATGCACCATTGAAGCAAGTACATACAATGCGGTTGAAATCCTTGGCCACTGGGAACCCATCAGAGAAAAGAAGTTCCTTTGGCACCACTGTCCAGCCAAGACGCACGCCAGTAAAACCGGCATATTTTGAGAAAGACGATGTTTCTATTGCAACCTGAGTAAAAGTAATACAATCTTGTGAACTAACAATTAACAAATTGCTTAATTAAAAAGGTGGCTGATGTAATAATTTAAAGAACAAAGAGTGAGGCTGTGGTAGCATAGCACATAATGGTTCGTACTATGGATCAATATCTCCATTTTCGAAGTACAAACAATTGATCTGCAGCATTCAACGTGATATCAATATAAATATGTACTTGTAGATTAAATTTTACATATTCTAGAACATTTTTTTACTATTTTTTTAGATAGGTAAAAAAATCACTTGATCAAAATATTCAAAACCCAGAAGTAGGGATTTTCTACCTATCTTAAAAAATAGTAAATATATTCTAAAAAATGTAAAATTTGATCTACTGGTACATTTTCATATGGAATGAAGCTGAAAAGTTCAGATTGACTATTTGGACTTTGAAAACGAAAATAGTGATCCGTAGTATGGACCAATCTGCGCTATGCATAGTACCATAGCCTCACAGCAAACAAAAAAAGTGCAAAGCATCAAAAGGAATAATCAAATCTCACCTCCCTTGCTCCATCAATTTCATATATGGATTTCGGGCTATCATCAGAGATATACATTGCATAGGCTGAGTCATAAACTATAATTGATCCTTTTTTTTTGGCATATTGCACAAGCTGTGTAAGCTGTTCTCTTGATGCAGCCGACCCTGTTGGATTGTTAGGTGAGCAGAAGAATATCACATCAGCATTTGAGATCGACGACAAATCAGGGAAGAAGCCGTTTTGTGGGTCACATCGCATGTATTCAATGTTTGTGTATCTTTGGTTATCATACAGGCCCGTTTGGCCCATGATAACACTTGAATCCACATAAGCCTGAAAATGAGTATAATATAAAAAGCATGCAGGTGAAAAAAAATGTTGTTGTCATGCTACCAATAGCCTGAATTGTGTGTGAAGCCTCAATTGCAAACAAAATGTAAATATGCAAGATAAAAATGGAGTAAAAAATAAAGATCAGCTTAACCATAATAAAGATCAACTCATCTAGCTGTATTAAAAGTAATGATTAAGTTACCAAAAGGGTATAACACAAAGAAGGGAGATAAAATCCATTAATTTCTATTCTGTACGTCTTATTCTAAATCATATTTCATTATTCATCTTAAGCTTCAGCCAAATGAACCCACATATCAGGTAAACAAACAATGAAGTATTAACATGTTTTAAGAATTAAGAGAAATCTTACAGGATATGATGGATCTTGCACTGCTATCTTCACACCAGACCCAAAAAGAACCTTCAAAAAAGAAAACCAAGAATAAGTAAATAAATAATATATCTTAGCTTGGCTTGGTTTGGTTTGGCTTGACTTTTCTTTACTTTTTTTCTAGTGAAAGAAAATTAGCATTGAAGACAAGTAAGAGAATAACGTGCAGTAACCTGAAGTCTAGATATGTCACATTTTGCACCATCAGAGACAAATATATCAGAATCATCGATTCCAAGGCCCTTATAATAGGTTGAGGCAATTGCCGATCTCAATTTCTATACAAACAACAAATCAACAATCACTCAAAGATTTACTCCCAATCTATTTTGCAAACCAATTTATGATAAAAAAAAGAAGTATATATACCTTTTCACCTTGTTCGGCACCATAACCACTGTAACCCTCTACTGTTGACAATTCACATGCTCTCTGCATACAACACAATAAGTATATATACAAAAACATGCAACATGAATAAAGTTTCTAGTTACAAACAATTATGACCTGAGCCATAGCATTTGTTATAACATCAGGAATAGGCTCAGTGGTGTCACCAATCCCGAGGCTAATCACTTGGGCATCAGGATATTTCAAAAGATGCGCAGTTCTTCTTCTTGCAATCTAATTCCACACAAGAAGAAAACAAATTAGGGAGAAGGAAATTTAAAAAAATACATGTAAATGAGCAAGAGAACACAGGGCTTCACAAATGCAAACCTCAGGAAATAAGTAGCCAGCCTGGAGCTTACCCATATTTGCATTTCGAGATACTTTCGTCATGTAAGCTTCAAAATAAGATGAATAGATGTATTGTACCAAGTAAATCAAACTATTCATACAGTCATGGGATTAAACAAGTGTTGATCAAGGGAACTAAATGCTAATTTAAACCAAAAATTACAATTACGATATCTGATTTTATTAACTTTGCTTTCACTTGTCAGACCATTGCATACAAGTGAGTTGGCATGTTTACACTTGATGCAAACCATTTTGAATATGGCGATACAGAAAGATCACTTTATTTTTTTACAATTGTCATATTAGTTACTACCAGAATGAAGCAAATGCATGTCTGTATGAAAATAAAATCCTTTACCTTACTCTGATTTGAGAAAAAAAAATAACAACAAAATGCCCTCATATTCTACAAAATATTCAAAATAAATAAATAAATAAGTGCCTGTTTGTTCAGCTGAAGGGCTGCTGACACATTTGCAAATTCCAACGCTTCGCCTTGAATGATCAGACCTCAGCTTACTACAGTGAATGAAAAATTATATAAAACACTGACCTGAGATTCATTTCGAAAAGGAAGAAATTAAAAGAATTAAACATAATACCGTGTGGTGACGCTAGCAGGGGCCAAGAATGTTGAAGAGTTCGAAGAGATGGAAATGGAGGCATTCATCGTTGGCAACATTTTTTTAGTCTGACATGGTCAGAAAATAATTTTCAATAAAAAAAATATTACCCCCAACTATTAAAAAGGATAACAAAGCACAGAATTTACAGGCAGAAATTTTATTTGACCTAATCTACCCCCAACTTATATATTCCTAAATCTTTTTTTAAATGAAAGGTACAAAATATGCAAAATCAGATTACCTACTTGAATATCAACTCTCTCTAGCTCCTTTAATCTTTTGTTCAACCTCTAGCTGAAAGAAAATATTTCAAAAAATTGGTTTAGGACTCCAGTTCAAAACAAGAAAAAACTACAATCACTAAAAATATGCGGAACAGTAGGAGGAATGGGGTTTTTGAGAGAATACTTCAGTTATGAAAGAATCACTAAAACCCCCAGGTAAAATGAAAATGTCACTAAAAACCGCATGATTATGGTAAAATATGCGGACAAGTTTTTGAGAGAATCACTAAAAACCCCATTAGTCATGAAAGAAGAAAATGAAAAAGTACATCATATAAAACATTGCAGCATACATCAGATAGGCCGTTAATATGAACAACAATGAAAATGTCACCAGTACGATTTGTACCAACTATTTATACCAGTAAGCACTAGTACAATGATAAATTTGCATCATATGCAACCATATGTATCAACACTGAGAATGACAAACTGATAGCATCTTTTCAATTCAAATAACCTCAGGTAACAAAAATTTTGACTTTATATCCTCACCCTTCTAATTTGCTTCCTGCATTCCAACTCAAAGTGACCAAAGCATCATAACGGCCAAGATAATTAGAATTAAAGACCCATACTTCTTAGAAATTGCTACCATTTCAAAATGTTCAAGTTAACAGTTCTTACAATTTCAAGTTTTCTGAGAATGAATTCTACCAGCATCTTGTAGGGAAAAGAGAGACGAGAAGAGAAGAGAAGAGAACAAATTGACGGAAATTGAGTGTAACCAACCTGGTAGAAGAAGCGGTCGAAGAGGAAACGAGCAAGGAAGGCGTGCCTCTAGATTAGTAGAGGGACGGCGCGATGGAGAAGTGGGGCGGCGCCATGGAGTCTGAGCGAGGCTAAGTGAGTTTCAGAAGTGAGAAGAGGTGGCGCAGAGAAATGGTTGAGGCGGCGCAGAGATCGTCGGATGATGGATTGCTTCAACGGGCTCAAAACCGAATTCGTATCCCCTCAGGTGACCTGACTGAGTAGAATTGAATCGGACGGTCTGAAAATGGATTGGAACGCATCTCAAAGCACAAATAATCCTGCCCCCTCTGTCATCCCGAATCCCGGTCACCTCTCTGTCATTCCGAATCCCGACCGGCTGAGAGTAAATCTGAACCGTCTGTTTCAATTGTGTTGAGTCTGGTACCTGGGAGGATACGGATCCCTCAAAACCGGTCTTTCAACTGGGTTGCTCATATGAAAGAGATCGATCGTTTATTTGGTTATTATCATGTTCAGTCCGTGACCGGTCCAATTTTTTTCTTTCAATTAAATCTGAACTGGATATTAATGGATATTAAGCTCATTTACATTACAGTCTATTCAGACTTTGGTCCTACTTTTTTCAGCCCGGTTGTCTATGAACAAACCGGTCCAATTAGCAGTAATGTATCTATATATGTGAAGGATTCAAATGTTCTGTGTTTTTTTATATTTTATTATGTTTTATATTTTTGTTTTTATTTTTAAAGTCTAAATAATGAATTCATATTATTTAACATGATATTTATTTTAAATGTGCTTTGGAATCAAATTTTGTAATTTTTGAAAATATTTTACTATTTTTTTTAGATAGATACAAAATTATTATTTTTGGACCATTTAAAAAACGTAAATTTGCACTGATCTAAAAAGATAATAAAAATGTTTCATAAAATATAAAATTAGTTCTCCATATACATGTTGAACAGTTCTGATTTAAAATTAAAAAATATTTAATATGACGAGAGGACACGAGGCATTTGAACCAATATCTTTTTTTTTTTTTTTTTTTTTCAGAATTTCGGATTTATCCATAACCATAACAGTTGTCTCCCATTTCACGCACGGGTTGGTTTGATATATAATATCAAATTGCAACTCAAGACAAGATGAAAAAGTGGCTTTAAATGTTTTCGAGATGCGCACCAAGCCACCAACGCTTGGATTTTTGTTTATTAATTCCTGTGCGGAAAAATACACTGCCAAAACGAAAAGTGCTTCTGTCTTTATCTTCTTTCAAAGCTAGTGTTGTCCTGGTGTCAAAATTTATATTCCCAATTCTTATTCCATTTATTAGTTCTTTTTATTTATTTTAAAATTTATATTTCCAATTATTATTCCATTCTTGTTAATAGGATGTCTACGTTAATGAAAACAATATTGTAAACAAGCAACCAACACAACCATTTCAGAGCAATCAGACGAATATACATACATTCACTGTGAAACTCTTTCTATGGGAACAAATTCCAAAATCAAACAAACTAGCTAGTATTTTTTTTTTTTTTTGGAAAAAACATGATAGAAGTTAGAAATTTATAATTGTGGGTGCTAAAATTAAAATATATTGTTGTAGAAATTAAATCTAAGTTCTTCACATTCACAACGTAAGATCTAACTACTAGAATACAAAAAGACGTGATAATTTATAAAGAGAGACTAGGGTATATAAAAATTTAAAACAAAAAAATCAATTAAGTTTCAATATATATAACAAAAAAATAATTAAATCATAGAATGACTTAGCACCCATACGAATAAGTGTAGATCCGTTCCTGATAGAAGCTATCAGCTAGCGCAGGAACTCGCTAGTAATTAAACACCAATATTCAAGTTGCTAACATTGTAACAAGATAAAAGAAAAAAGAAAAAAATCTCTGTTTTAGCTTAAAATATGTACTAGATTTAAAATCAATGACCTTCCGCATATATCATCATGGATTGGATGCTTCACACCTATAACCTAATAATTATTACTTATTGGTATGGTTCAATGTATATGCTAATGTTTGTCACCTATCAACTTAGATTGATTGATGAGCGAGTAGCGTGAGACAATATCTGATTAGAAAGAAAGAACCAGAAAGAAGATAGATCCAAATTATTCAATAAATTCCAAAGAAAGAAAGTCAATTAGAAAAGATTTTACAGAACCTAACTAGCAATTGATGGCTTCGTAAAGACGCTATTAGAGATTTTGATCTTATATGTGCGATCCTCGCCTGTTGACTGTTCAGAAATAGTGCGCTGTACTACTATTGGAATATATAATTTAATATGGCTATTTACAACGTGATTTTCAAGCGGTGCGTTGCTAAAAAAGCTCAACAGTTACTGAATTGTGTCCCATGAAATAGGCTTCAAATAATGAGGTGTCATTGGATGTATTGATAACAAAAATGCCAGATCATTATCCAAAAAGATAGAAATTGATCGGCTGAATCGTTGACTCAACTTAATGGAATTGGGATTTGTCAAAGAATTTCGCACAAGTTTTACTCAGAACTAAGTTCAAACCGTTCGAAATTTGCACAAACAATTGATTGATATAAATAAATATTTTATTTTTCATAAAAGTTTATAGAAAATAAAGGAATTTTTTTGATAAACCATAATTAAGAAATAGATTATTCGGGAACCAGCATGATAACCTTTTTTTTTTCAAAAACAACAAAGAGCGAAATGGGAATTCGGTCTGAAAATTAAGCATTCCACCAGACCTAAATGGCCTTTCGGTCTCACAAAATTTTCACCTTTTACCGTGACTGCGCCACAGAAGATCAGCGAAGTGGGTGAGATTTGCTTTTTTAACTAGAGCGAAATGCTTTCTCGGTCTGGGATTTTGATTTGATTTAATTTTCAGAGCAGAGGCCCCTCTTCTCTGGCTTCCTTCTCACCTTCTCTTCTCTTCTCTTCCTTCTCTCAAAACCGAACTTCCATCTTCTAAATTTTTTTTTTGAGCTCTCAAATTTGATGTGATTTATATTCTAATCACATAAGTTTATATAATTTTGAAAGGAGAACAAGAAAACCTTCAGATTTACAAGTTTTGTTAGGTATGTGTTTAATTCTTTTATTTTTGATAAATAATCCGAAATTATGAATAAATGGTTTATGTAGTATAAATGGTAGTAGATGATATATATATATTTTAGTAAATATAAATGGTTTATGTAGAATGTGCATCTAATTGCATTTTTTAAATATAAACCGTGCATCTAATTGCTTTTTTTAAATATAAACCATGCATCTAATTGTTGAATCATATATCATGTATATAAATATAAACCATGTATATATACATTTTTACTAATTGCATTTTTTAAATATAAACCATGCATCTAATTTTTGAATGTGCTTGAACCATTTATTCTTTTTGTAGTATAAATAGTTTATGTGTATTTTTTTTTAGTAGTATAAATAATTTATGTTGTAATTGTAGTATAAAAAATAGTTTATGTAGTAATTTATTTGCATGTAGTATTTAAAAAATGGTTTATGTGTAATTTTTTTTAGTAGTATAAGTAGTTTATGTAGTAATTGTAGTATAAATAAATAGTTTATGTAGTAATTTATTTGCATGTAGTATAAATAAATGATTTATGTAGTAATTGTAGTATAAATAAATGGTTGAATGATTTATTTATTTGCATGTAGTTTTTTTTAGTGTACATGCATGTAGTAATTGTTGAATGATTTATGTAGTAATTTATTTGCATTCAGTATAAATAAATAATTTATGTAGTAATTGTTGCATGCAGTGTAATTTGAATTTTTGTAGTGTAATTGTATAATAATGTAAAGTAATAGAATGAATGTTAATATTAATATTTTTTTGTATGTATTTATTTATATTGTAGTGAAAAATGCAAGGTGAAGGGCAAGGTGAAGAATCTTTATTGCAGTTGAAAGATGCACAACATAAAATATTTGCGGCGAACATGAGGGTATATGTTTAATATCGGTTTGGAAGCAATACTGTAACAATTGTGCTCGTGTGGGTTTGTTGCAATTGTCCAATTTCCTGTCTCAGTAGTTTTTGCGTATAACCTCCATGGACAACCCTCTACTTTACATATAACTATATAGCTAGTACGATTGGTATGGGTTTGTTGTAATTCTAAGTTATGATTTAGGGCAAATTCACCCAACTGGGATTTAAGATCGGCTTTGGATTCAAACATCTGTCCAACTGAAAATTGACCGTCAATTCTAGGTGGATAACCAAAAAATGCTTCATCCTTGTACGGCATCGGCACATCGTCATTAAATGCCGGAAAAGGATGCTGTAATCCTCGATTAATAAAGGGAATAGACATTACCCACTCCTTCATTACATCTTGTATTCTAATTTGATCCTCCATTTCAGTCATATCATCTTCCCCGACAACTGAGTCATCAAGGTCAGAGTTTGTGTCTGAGCTAGTATTATTATTCAGCTCGTCAAAACGAGTTACCATATCATCCATTATCGGTATTTCGGGAGGGTCATCAGAATATATGGGTGAATCAGACACCCTTGTGTCTCTGCTACTTCCAGGTACACTACCCGGATATGGGTCATAATTGGTTTGACTAATAACTGGTACTGACTCAACCACTAATTCAAGAAGTTTAAAATTCAGTACCGGAGTGGCAAGTCCAAGCACCATGTGCCATATCCTTTCGTGGTCTATGTTAAATAACTGATATTTTTCTACTGTGTCAGGTGGTGCCGTGTTCAAACGAGCCCTGATTGTCAGATCGAACTGGCTAGGGAGCAAACGAATGCCAACATATATATGTTTTCTTAGCTCATCAAGACTTGTTGCGTCTAAAACAGGAAATGTGCAGGTCGGTGCGTCTGAAATTTCGCGTTTATGATAAACATTTATTACCACTTCAGACATTATCTGAAAAAAAAAATTCACAATCAATCGTCGATATCATTTTTAATTTTACAACCTAAATTATTTATATTAAAAAAAAATACATAGATAATGAGGTACGATTTATATGTTATATTTATATATGAATAATGAGGTTTGATGTATATTTCATTATTTATTGAATCATAGTATTTTTTTTTGGTTAAAAATTACCTCATTTTTTATGCTAAACAATAAATAGTGAAATTATGCAAAAATTGGAGTCTGCATCGGCTGCCAGTTTGGCAGGAATGCTCGATGAAGAGCAGCATAATTATAGGTGGATCAAACAATTTCAATCACAATCAATCGTTGATATCATTTTTAATTTTACAACTTAAAATATGACCGTAATTGAAAAAAAAAACTTACTGTAATCTTTAGATGAAAGCTACCAACACAATGACGAGGCCGATCTGTAAAAACACAATATTTCCTTGGAGCTTGATTTTCAGCTGAAAATGGAAGAATAATTTGAGAAGAAGAAGTTTCGGAGTTTCTGTTGGACATCGGGAGAGAAGAATATTTATATTAAAAAAAAAGAAAAAAAATCCCAGACCGAACTGGCATTTCGCTCTAGTAAAAAAAACAAATCTCAACCCATTCGCAGAATCTTATGTGGCGCAGCCACGGTAAAAGGTGAAAATCTTGTGAGACCGAAAGGCCATTTAGGTCTGGTGGAATGCTCAATTTTCAGACCGAATTCCCATTTCGCTCTTTGTTGTTTTTGAAAAAAAAAAGGTTATCATGCTGGTTCCCGAATAATCTATTTCTTAATTATGGTTTATCAAAAAAATTCAAAATAAAGATCTAGAGCATGGACTTCGGGATCTATAATCTATTGCCAAAATTATGAGTGTGCTGTGTGCCACAATTATTACATACAATTTGGACTACTCGATTCGATCAGTACGCACCAAATCAAATAATGTCGTGGCTTTTTAGTTAGTTTTTTTTTAGATATTTGCAGTTTTGAATTGAATGGCTTTTAGTCACGTGCCATAATTATGTCATGAGTGGGATTTGAAAGTGAAATGAGGAATTTTTTGAAAAAAATAATAAGAAACAATATTTTACCAAATTATCTTGATTTTTTTTACAAAAATAATAAAAATCGAAATGACATTTCAGTCTGAGGTGTTTTCACAAGTTTTACCATCATTTTTTTTTATCGAAATATGTGAAAATGGTTAGGAGACATTTCGTTCCTGGAAAAAAAAAATTCGGACTGAAATGGTATTTTGGTTCTTATGATTTTTGTAAAAACCAAAGTAATCAAGTTAGTTTGATAAAATATTATTTTTTATTTATGGTTTTTAAAAAAAATCAAAATGAGAGTCTGGCTAGATGATTTTTTTTAGAAATCATAAATAAAAAAAAAGAATTTACCAAATCAACTTCATTGGTTTCGTTTTTACAAAAATCATAAGAACTGAAATAACATTTATTTCAGTCTGAAGGGACTTTTTTTTATGTACCGAATTGTCATTTCAGCCCAAGTTAGTTTCATAGATATTGGAGAAAAATCGTGTTGATGTGGGTTGAAAACTTGTGAAACTACCACGAACCGAAATGACAATCCGGTACAGAAAAAAAAGTTCAGAAATGTCATTTTTTATAGTTTTTGTTAAAACGAAATCAGTTGGTAATTATTTTTTATTTATGGTATTAAAAATAATAATCTAGCTATAGGTGGCGTCTTAATTTAAACGAGATAGATTTCTCTTGTCGCCTATTTGAATTTGACGGTACAATACTATAAAACTAAAAGTCCCCTTTTGTTTATATTTCGCAAGAGATGAAAACGAATCAAGTAAGGATTATCGGATCCATTCTTAATTTAAACGAGATACAGATACGGATACGGATGCGATACTAATTGAATACAAATACCGTACGAATACAATTCAGATATTATAACAAATATCGTTCATGTCTCAACAATGTATATAAATATATAATGAGTATTATTTTTTTTAGAAAATCAACAATGTATATTAGGCTAACAGCTACGTAATATACTCAATCATATTGTTAAAGAACAGGACTATTTTTTTCATATCAAGTTAATAAAGAATATAAAACTTGCTAATTAAATATTAATGTTAATTTGTTCTATACAAACACAGATAATTATTTATGTTCAATTCGTGTTCATCTCTATTGGCAAGGCAAGTCTCTCAAATCTAGGGTGTTTTGGTTTGTTTTATTTTTTTTGAAAAGGTATAAATAAAAATTTCAGTAGTTTTGACACTGCTGAAATCTAGAAAAGATAAAGAAATGAGAGGCTATGGTAATATACATATTGTGGTTTGGTCCGTGTTATGAATTAATATATCCATTTTCAAAATGTAAATAGTTGATCCGAACAGTCTAACATAATCTCCACGTGAAAATGTATTCATAGATCAAACTTTACATTTTTTTTGTACAACTTTTTACTATTATTTTCATGTAGAAAATCACTTGATCTAATAATTCTAAATCATTCATAAGCGTGACATTCCCCCTAGTAAAAAAAAATATCTAAAAAAAATATACAATTTTGTTTGCAATAATATTTTCATATGAAAATCACACTGAACTGTTCAGACTAACTATTTAAGCTTCAAAAACAAAAATATTTATCTATAGACTAATCCACATTATGCATACCACCATAGCCTCACCCTAAAGAAATTAAAGACTGATAAAATTATCAATCATGTGAAGTCCGAAGTTGGAAGTAGCTCTTTGTTGCATATGATTCAAACAGTGTACATTCAATTCCAGATCTTACTTGCAAATAGACAAATAGTAGATAATCTGCCCCAAGGGCCATCTCTCAGAAAAAGAAAAGAAAAAGAAAAAAGGTTCCTCTGAGAGGGAGAGAATGACATATTGCCGTGACCACACATATTTTGTTTTTCCGAATCTTCAGAAGTTATTACTTGTTAGTGGCCGACAAAATTTGAAGTAGTTGACAACAGGTGCAAGAAGTTACAGAAGTTCGATCATTTATCTTTTCCAGCAAAACAACAGAATTAATTAACGGATCTTTTGAGCTGGACTTCACCTGTTTAGAAGAAAAAAATAAAATCCACGTCCGCTGCCATGATGGTGGTATGTCATATTGTGCACGTGGCCGTTTGATAGAAAACGGACGTCTCAGATTATAGAAGGTCCTTAAAAAATGAAAGTTTTACTGAGACGTTATATTTTGACTGATGGCCTGGGAAACTGTCGGAGAGTTGAGGTGTCCAGTTCCAATCGTTTGGTTTTAACCGAATTAAGTTTACTTCGTGTAAAATGATTTCATTATTCTTTTTTGATTCAATTCAATTTAAAAATTATGATAAACTTGATTTTAATTTACAACTCAGAATTTTACTGTTAAAAATAAAAATCAAATAAACTAAAATATCAGTGAATAATATATTAGTATTGTAATATCAGTACACATAAATGTATAAGTTGCCAAACTAATACTCGTATAATTTACTTGGTATGATTTTTATTTCGGTTGATCAAATTATTCAACCAGTTCGATTTATAGGTATATACACCGAATTAAAATTTGATTGTTCAAATTTAATTCGATTTGAATCGAAATCAATTAGATACTCAAAAGCAGAGTGGAGGGTGTGCCATCTTTTTTTGTTTTTTGTTTTTTTTTTTTATGGCAGCAAATGCAGCCTCCGGTTTAATGGGAGCGATGTTTAAGGTGAAATATCATTTCCATCGAGATTTTAAGCCTGTAACAGTTTAAAGCCCACTTTCCTTAGAAGCCTGATGGTGTTCCAGACAACGTGCATGGCATAAAAAGGGAAGGCCCAAAAAGCGAGCCCAACAGAATTGATATAAATGATAAATCCCATACAGCAAATGTAAAATCCCTATTGTATAACAAAAAAAAAGAGCAAAATTCTTATCAATCTTATTGAAAGCAATTTCCTGACAAGAAAGATATACACTGATAACCAACTTATATTGACAACCTTGATATCTAACATCAAAGCTTGTTGAAAACAACCATAAAATACCAAAACATTATTCACCATTTGGATAGACCATGTATCAAAATTGGTTAAATTAGAAAATCACTACATCATGAAAAAATAATGATATCGATAAAACTAAAACGGTATTTTTCTCAAGTCACTCAAGACAACAAATTGGTTTTTAAATTGCACTAAATTTGACAATGGCATAGGAAAATTGTGTAAATTTTATTTTGTAAATCGATAAGTATTGAGCTGCTTGTTACTGTTGTCAAGTAATTTATTCAATATAGCATATCCCTTTCTTTATTTTCTGAAATAAATTAGTCTCCATGTTCATTTGTTTATGAGAAAGCAAGCGATTTGTCCTAGCTACAAGCAGCTCCAAAAATGGCATAAACATTAAGTGGGCTGTAAAGCTTATCTGATTCCTCTCTGAAACATAAAAATATAATTCTCTCAACATAAGATTTTACCAAAAAGTCTAAGCTTTATCATTGCCAACAACTCCAGTAACTGCTTCGGATTGCATCTCTGGTTGCTTCATTTCCTTTTGTTTGGCAACTGGAGTTTTGGCACTGGAATTACTTTCTTCTGTTGGAGGGTCCTGCTTTTCATCTATAGTCCTCTGAGCTTTCCCGATTGCAAGAATAAGCTGCAGTTGTTTCTGTTGTTGCTCCTGAATAAGTGTTTTTAATATTCTTAGTTATACACAAATTATACCAAAATGATTTTTTGAAATTATAGAATTAAAGAAAAACTTTTTTTTTTTCTTTTACAAGGAATTACGTATCAATTTGTAAAAAATTTAGAGAGTTAGGATATTGTAAGGGCACCAAGTATACAAATACACAGGACCTATCTAGGTCCAACAAAATAATAGTTTGTAATAAATGGGTCAAAGAAAGACTATACAAGGGGACCTACACAGGACCTATATAGGACCTATAATAGTTTTTAATATTCTTAGTTATACACAAATTTTCTTTTTTCTTTCTGCATTCGATTTTTGCTCTTTATTCGAAGAAATAGCATATTCAATCGCCACAACCTTGCGTACTTATCAGAACACAAATTACCATGTCCCTTTTTGGAAGTTAAAATGAAACGAGTGCCAAAAAGCAAGAGCAGCCAGGTTCAGTACTGGGCTTTAGTGTACAGCAGGTCCAGTACCAGTATCAGCACATCCGGGTAAAATTTGAACCTTAACAGCTTTCGTAGTAAATAGGGCATTTCATCATATAGAAGTATCGCATCAGGCACAAATAATAGTTTCGAATATATAAACCATACTCATTAGAGGAATGAAGGGCAAGATATATCTTCTGTATAAGACTGAATATAGGTTATCCTGGTCAGTACCATATATTAATTTCCAGTCTAATGAGTATGGTTGCTTTGTGCTCCAGTCTCTGTAAAAATCAGAACTTAAATTCGACAGTTCTGCACTGTGCCAAGTTGGTAACGGTTGACACAAAGTATAAGCCATCCAATTGGTACTGACAACAAGGTGCCATATAGAAAGTAAAGCTCCAGACAATAATTAAACTGTTTATACTTTGTAATGATTATATAATGAACAAAACCTGCATTGCTAGCAAAACGTGCTGAATTTCACCAAGTTCCTTCCCAAGCAAGTCTTTTTGCACAGCAAGTGCCCTTGTTGCCTCTGAGTTCTTTTGTGCCAGAGCTGCCATCTACATGTACATAGCCATATTACAAAACATCACAATATTTTAATATGTCATGCAATCTCTGGATTCTCTATTACTAAAGCATGCAGTAATATACAGAATTACACATTGGCAAAATTTTACTTCTCATGCTACAAAAAATGTTTACCTCTGATATGGGATCCTGCAATGCCTTCTTAGTAACCCGAAATCGGATCCCGAGTTTCTCAAGCTGCCTTGAAAGCAAACTAGTAATCCTAGAAGAGCTCTTTAAATCATCCTCAACTCTCTCTATCCTTGAAATCATATCAACACTTGTACCTCTATAGTTCATAAAACACAGCCTCTGCCATTGCCTCCATCTAATCAGGCTCCCAATCACCACCGCTCCAAGCAAGAATAAGTACTGAGAAACAAATAACTTATTTGCAGGAGACACTCCCAATAGTTTTGCGACATTTGGAACGAAAAAACCGATGAGACAAGTGATTGAATACAACGCAGGTGGCACAATGCAAAGAAACTCGGCAGCAGAAAGGAATCCATCAAAGGCTCGGTCTTGAGCAAAGCTCCTTGTACTGATCCCTTCACTTGTCGACGATGCACCGAATTGCCATGAAAATTTCCTCTGGATAGGGGTGATACTAAACGATTGAGCGTGAATAGTACGAAACAGGAGGGAATTAGAGAAAGTAGCGTTTCTGAGGCGATAAGAAGAGGTAGTAATTTGGGAAAATTGAATATGGCGATGTATGGAGAGTAAATTTGGGGCAGAAGCAGCTGTGTGGGCACTCGCCATTGTTGCAGCTGCTCGCAATATTTAATTTCTCGATAAATCAGTCCGTCTGAAGAGATAATTGGAGGTGGAGGTACTCGCTAAAGAGACATGAAGTGGGGGGAGGGATCGGAGGCGGAGGTTACCAACACCAAGAGTGGAGATTGACAGAGAGGTGTTTTCTCCGGGTATCGTTTGGGAGATGAGTATGGTAGATAGGTTTATCTGCTTGTTTCTGCCACATGGTGACTTGGTGAGTTAACTCACTGGAGATGTTTTTTGGAGTGTGCTAAGATGAAAATAAGAAACAAAAAGCCACATAAAGTAGCCACATCAAGGATCACCACATTATATCCAACTCTCTGGGTGGCTGACCCGCTGGTCGAATATATATATTAGTTTCTTTTTTTATAAATAAAAGATCATATTTCGTTTTTTTTTAATTAGTATCAAAAGTTTGTAAAAACATATTGATATAGTAAATTTTGAATATTAATTTTTTAACTTATTGATTTATACAAAATTAAAATTAAAAAGTGATATTTTTTGTATAATTAGATAAGATAATATAAATCAAATTTAACAGAATTAATTTGACGTATAAATTTTAAAATTTTTGTAACTAGAAAAAATAAATAGTAAAGTTATAATAAAGACAAAAATAAAAAATAAAAGTATTTGAACCCGTAAAATTTACCGAGATTTTTATTTTCACCCAAAAAATAAATAATTTTATTATAAATAACCACGTTTTTCAAAAAAAATTATTTCTACTCAAACTGCATATATTCTGTGCGGCTCGAATTAAAAATTCGGACCGTATAGAATATATGCGGCCCAATATTTTTTTTTTTTTGGGATTTTAAAATTCGGACCGCATAGAATATTTGCGGTCCGAAATTTTTTTTTTTTTTTTGCTTTTTTCAAATGGCCTAGGCAATTTTTGAGAGATGATATCTCACGATATGTTTAGATATTTTAAATAAAACATCACAGACTTGTTCTACGATGTCAAAACTACATGTCGGTCAATTTTCATGAATTTTGACGATGTTTTCCTATGTTAACCAGGGATGCAAAGTTGGACTCAGAAGCACTTCTTTAGCAATTCGGGCAATTTTTGATAGATGATATCTCACGATCTGTTCAGAGATTTTAAATAAAACTTCATAGACTTGTTCTACGATGTCAAGACTACATGTCGGTCAATTTTCATGAATTTTGAAGATGTTTTCCTATGTTAACCAGGGATGCAAAGTTGGACTCAGAAGCACTCCTTTAGCAGTTCGGGCAATTTTTGAGAGATGATATCTCACGATATGTTTAGATATTTTAAATAAAACATCACAGACTTGTTCTACGATGTCAAAACTACATGTCGGTCAATTTTCATGAATTTTGACGATGTTTTCCTATGTTAACCAGGGATGCAAAGTTGGACTCAGAAGCACTTCTTTAGCAATTCGGGCAATTTTTGATAGATGATATCTCACGATCTGTTCAGAGATTTTAAATAAAACTTCACAAACTTGTTCTACGATGTCAAGACTACATGTCGGTCAATTTTCATGAATTTTGAAGATGTTTTCCTATGTTAACCAGGGATGCAAAGTTGGACTCAGAAGCACTCCTTTAGCAGTTCGGGAAATTTTTGAGTGATGATATCTCACGATCTGTTCAGAGATTTTAAATAAAACTTCACAGACTTGTTCTATGATATCAAGACTACATGTCGGTCAATTTTCATGAATTTTGAAGATGTTTTCCTATGTTAACCAGGGATGCAAAGTTGGACTCAGAAGCATTCCTTTAGCAGTTCGGGCAATTTTTGAGAGATGATATCTCACGATCTGTTCAGAGTTTTAAATAAAACTTCACATAATTGTTCTACGATGTCAAAACTACATGTCGGTCAATTTTTATGAATTTTGAAGATGTTTTTCTATGTTAACCAGGGATGCAAAGTTGGTCAATTTTCCTATGTTAACATAGGAAACATCTTCAAAATTAATGAAAATTGACCGACATGTAGTCTTGACATCGTAGAACAAGTCTATGAAGTTTTAAATAAAATATCTGAACATATCGTGAGATATCATCTCTCAAAAATTGCCCGAACTGCTAAAGGAGTGCTTCTGAGTCCAACTTTGCATCCCTGGTTAACATAGGAAAACATCTTCAAAATTCATGAAAATTGACCGACATGTAGTCTTGACATCGTAGAACAAGTTTGTGAAGTCTTATTTAAAATCTCTGAACAGATTGTGAGATATCATCTCTCAAAAATTGCCCGAACTGCTAAAAGAGTGCTTCTGAGTCCAACTTTGCATCTCTGGTTAACATAGGAAAACATCTTCAAAATTCATGAAAATTGACCGACATGTAGTCTTGACATCGTAGAACAAGACTGTGAAGTTTTATCCAAAATCTCTAAACAGATCGTGAGATATTATCACTCAAAAATTGCCTAGGCCATTTGAAAAAAGCAAAAAAAAAAAAAAAAATTCGGACCGCAAATATTCTATGCGGTCCGAATTTTTAAATCAAAAAAAAAAATTCGGGCCGCATATATTCTATACAGTCCGAATTTTTAATTCGGGCCGCACATAATATATGTAGTTTGGGTAGAAATAAATTTTTGCGAAAAACGTAGTTATTTATAAGAAAATTATTTTTTTTTTGGGTAAAAATAAAAATCTCGGTAAAATTTACGAGGACATAAATTATATGATTCGGAGTAAAGGTTCTATATCAAATATGAGGCACGAGTAAATTCTAGAAGGAAATATGTTATATTCCGAAATTTTAAAACGTGATTAATTTGCTAAATCCATCATTTCGCTTAAATAATTTTTTTTTTTAATTAACTTAACGATCTTTCAGAAATTTTCTGACCGACTAAAACGAAACTAAAATTTCGAAATATAAATAATGTATGAAATTATGTATATTAAAATTTAGAGATTTAAAAAATAAAATAAAATATAACACTAGGAATAAAATTATAATTATTCGGTAAATTAGAAACTTAGAAAATTCGCTACAATTCCTTGAATTTTTAGAAAAGAAGAAATTTATTTAATTAGATTCGTGTAAATAAATAAATAATTTAATTCTAAGTAAGAGTATAATTATACGAAGTCATTCGTACAAATAAATTGTAAATTTACAAATCTCGTTCGTTAAGGAATTATAGAGATTTAATTAGAAATATGTGTGTATGAACATATTATTTGATATCGAATTATTCGAATCTTAAATTGAGGATTAAACGTTCAAAATATACATACAAATTTAATTGTAAAATTATTACGAACTTCTATTTGAAATTATAAAAGAAATACACTTTAAAATCAATTAAAAGAAGTAAGAATAATATTTTGAATTATTTAGGCCATTCGATTTTGCTGCAGCACGGATCTTAAAGCAGTCTCATTTAATACCCAACTCTCTCCCTTCTCTCTTTCTCTTCTCTCCCTCCCTACCCGTGAGACCCCTGCTCCCTTCCTCTCTTCTACGCCAACCCATCCCCCTCTCCGCCCCCTCCCCTCTCCCGTCGCCGGCGAAGCCCACAAACCGGCCACCCCACTCTCTCCTCTCTCCCTGCCGTGAGCTCCACCACCACCCGCCTCTCTCTCTCATTTTCTGCCTCCCCCGCCCTCCGTGCCACCACCTCCTCTCTCGCTGACCCGAGCCACCACCACGAAAACCTTCCTTTCTTCTCTCTCTAACCCGTGGACCTCTCTCCCGGCTGATTTCTCTCTCTTTTTCACTTTTTGCCTCTGATTTTGAGGGAACCCGAAAACCCTAGAAATTGGGGGTTGTCACTGTGGCTTGCGGGTGCTAATCGGGTGTCTCTTGGTGCTGATATGGTGTTTGGAGATGCTAAATCTGTGGTGGTTGATTCAATTTTGGTGGCCACAAGGCGAGGCGAAACCCTCGGAATTTGCCGCTTTCTTTCGACCTTCTCTCTTTCGGGTAAATTCTGAAATTAACTTCTAAATTCTTGATTTTGGCCTTGATGAGTCGATTAAAGACCGTAGCACTTGAATTGACTAATTGTCGAGTTCGGATTGTTGATTTTTCCGACTCGGTCAAATTTAATTGATATCATAGCATAATTGTAGGAAGTGATTTGTTAAGCATAACCGTAGGATGTGAATTTGCTAATTTTCGGGTGCGGGTTGTTGATTTTCCCGACTCGATAGAATTGATGATAGTTTGTGTGACTTGTATCGATCGATTTATTTAGAGACCGTAGGAGTGGAATTGATTAATTATTGAAGTACGGGTTGTTGATGTTCTCAACTCGATCGAATTGCCCAATTCCTCTTTAGATGACTTTGTTGTGATATTGGTAATGCATAAGGAAAATAAAAGAGGGAGGGGCTTGACAATTATTGATAATATTAAGGGGTGTATTGTAAAAGCCCTTGAAATGTATAAATAACTTAAGTATACGGACCTCTATGCAAATCTGAAAATTTTGAGTTATAATTCGGCCTTAAGAAATGCATTTTTGAATCGGGCCATTAAAGCGTTGAAATTGGCCTTGAATTGTTAAAATGGAATTTCCATAGGTTAACGTATGTACAATATATAAGTACAAACATAATAAGTAAGGCAAGCATATACCTTAGATTAAGATATAAATAACGAAACTCGTCTAAGGATAATTAATTGGTTATTTGCACGTGTGCGTCTATAGGCATTATTTAAACCGGTTATAAGCTATGTATTATGTATCTCCACACTATGTACTCAAAGGCATATGGTATGTATTAAGATTTCCTAATGAATAGTATAAAAATATCAAATGTTTTATAACAAGTTATTAAATATAGTTCTTATCTTATAACATAATGCAAAATGTACAATATACAAGCTAACCTATAATTAAACAACTAGCCATTTAAGTAAACAAGTGATGCATCATAGATTAATATAAGCTAGATTTGCACTTCTAACTTCGCAGCGAGATAAAAATTAGAATTTTAAGATCATGTGAATCATTACATAAGTATATCACTATATGAATTGTGTTAAGTAGTATCAACACACTCGGCTCGTGAGCACTTGAATCTTTTTATCAACTAAAATATGAAACCTTAAAATCACTTGACGCATATGACACCTTAATTATATTTTGATTAAAGTTCTAAGACTGCCTAAAATTATTATGTTAAATAAGATTATATGCTAATATATTCGAATGACTAATATAGCTTAACAAATTATTTGAGACAATACTTGCCGAATAATATACGTACATCTACAATAACACTAAATTTTTATCTAAAATTTTTATCTAAAAATTTATAACTAAGGAATTAGCTTAATAATTAGTAACTGAGTAAAGTAGGCGTTTTTATAAATTAAATATGTATATACAACTACCATAATATTAAGGACATAAATATTCGTTAATAAATATGATTGCTATATCTATTCTTAAATTTGTAATGTAATTTACCTTACTTACTTATTTGTAAATATATAACTATCTAGGTCATTAAGAAATTTAATTAAAATTAGGATAAACCGTCATGGTAATTATATTGATAAAATGTATGTTACGTTATGAAATTTTTACAATTAAATTCGAATGATTTAAAAGAAAGAATCGATAAATCATGTTAATAAAATGGAAGTTTAAACCTTAATTAAGGTTCCCCTAAATAAGTAAGTTAATTGTGAATTGAAACCGCGTCGAAATTTCGAGATTTCGGAATTTTATAGCCCCAGTGCGGATTAGGTTGACCGCAGTGCGGGTGGAAGCCATCCGCAGTGGCTCAGGCTTTTTCTGGAATTTTGCCAAAAAAAATGACTAAGTAGTGAGTGCGGGTGAGGGATCCGCAGTGCGGATGAGTTTAGCCGCACTCATGAATTTCTGTATTGCACTGAATTTTCCTGAAATCGGCTAAGTAGTGAGTGCGGATGAGGGTGAACCGCAGTGCGGATCAGGTTCATCCGCAGTAGGCTCGGACTTTTCCTGGATTCGGCTAACAACCGACTAAGTCTCGAGTGCGGATTAGGTAACCCGCAGTGCGGATTAGCTAATCCGCATTCAGGGTAATTTTAACCCTAAAACCCAAATTAAACCTTCTCTCTCTCTCTCTCTTCCACCATTCCCCATTTCTAAGTGAAATTCGTCCAAGAGAGAAGGAAAAGATCCCGTGAGTTTTCGTTTCGTTCAGACTCCCGATTGTTGCGAGAAATCGAGTTTGGAACCGAGAAAGCAGCCGAGGATCTCTCAGAACCCTTCTATTTGGTATTTCTTTCTCTCCTTTTTGCTTTCGAAACCTCGAATTTTCTCGATTTCTCGGATTCTCGTTTTAAACCCGAGATTTGTGCTCGAATTGCTCGAGGACTAGTTCCTCTACACTTCTTACTAGTTTGTTTGTCATTCTTTTTCCCGATTTCTTCCGATTTATGAAATCTGATTTCTAGGGTTTCGTGCCAAAATTGAAAGTTGGCATAATCGTGATTTGATTTGCTTAACCCGACCAATTAGACTTGTAATCGGTAGGGTTGCCTCCTGATCGTGAATTTCTAGAACATTTAACGACTGATTTGAGATTTTGACCAAATTAGGGTTAACCAAACGGTAAAATTGAAATGAACCGAGAACCAAAGTAGTAAAGCGGTGATTGATGGTTACCAAAGTGACATAGTATAAGGCTAGAGGGCCTAGAAGGAATTGTGTACCGTTTGGTGAGATTTTGGTAAGAAAGAAGGAACCGAAAAGAATCGATACCAAACCATGAGAACTGATTTAGGACTGTACAAGCCCTAAGTAAACGTATAGACCACTGAACCCGAATTAAACCAAGTATACGTATGATATAGGTGTAGGCTCGGTCGAGCAAGAACTTGCGAGACCATACGAGACGTCCGATCCTTAGCTTAAGCGGTACGCTCGTCAAACAGGTGCGGGATTCTTGGACTTGTTTGATACTTTATTTTCAGGAATTAAACTGTGTTTTCGTTTGTCATGTTGAATATCATTGATTGCATCACTGAATTGCGTAGAGCATTTGCATAGCCCAATCAAATTAAACTCGAATTGATGTGACTTGAGTGATTTGCATGCTGGTATGGTTGTAGGTTGTGTCGATCGATTATTATCTGATTTGATTGAAAGTCACCACGATTTGATTTGATATGTATGTGAATGGATTTACGAAGTTAACACTTGGATCCAATTAATTTGCCAAGTCGGGCTGTATGCTGACTTGGATTCCCAGGATCCTAAATGGCCTTAGGTGAACGGCCCTCGATATTCCCAGTACCGGTTGGGACGAGGGAGGGTGATTATGTTATGAGATGTGTGATTGAAAATCGTGGTTGACTTGTGTAACGTCTATGGCTCGGTAGCATTTTCCTACGTGTTAATGCATTTGAACGGTCGATTGAATATGACGAATATTGGAAACGATTCTAAAGTGGATTTTCTTTACATGATTTGAACCAGACCTTAATAAACTGTTAAGCCAAGCGGTTGCAGATGGGTGTCAGATAAAGGGTCCAGCGGTTGGCCATCTGTAGGTGTCAGTAACCCTACAGATGTGGGTTTGATAAAGGTTCAGCTCGAAAGAACATCTGTAGTTGCTACAAGCCCTCCTGAACTGAGTTAGGAATCGAGTTAAGCCAAAATATATGTTGTGTTTGAGATTCATCTTGGAAATTCCGTAAACTGTGTTTCAGGTTGATTAACTGTTGTCGAGTAGTGGCATTCGGTTATTTATGTTTTCTTATATAACTGTTTGCATTGTTGTTGTTTGGGTTTCATTATTGAATATAGAGTTTGATTGCAAGTCCAATAATTCAAATATGGCAAATTCGCACTGAGAATTTATTCTCACCCCCACCTTCCCCGTTATTTTACAGGTATTGGTGCGACTGATTCCGGAGAGGCACGAGAGTAGTAGGCCTTAGTAGCTTACCAGTATATGACCCTAGATATCTTTTGTTGTATAGATTTAGGGTAGGCCTCGTGGTTGGTATCCGGATGAGATACTTTTGTTGTATTATATGCTGACCAGACTGTGTACTCTGATATATATATTAGAAACTTGTTTGAATTGCTTGTTGTTTGGTTTGAAATGTGAGTAGCCTTGTAAGCATACACGGCGTTGTATGCTTACGGCGGGGGACTGTTACGACCCGTGGCCGCGAGGTGTGACAATGTAACTTTTAAATAATGAATGAAACAAACCAAATTAAAACACCCAACACATTAAATTAAAATAAAAGTTTCATAAAAAGTTTTTAAAGTTAAAATAGTTCTTTTAAACATTTTTGTTCGAACTTGTACAAAAATTCGTTGCTAATTAATAAAGGACAATTAATTAGCAACGAAAAATAGTTGTTATGGACTTAGATTCGAAACGGCTAAGTAAACGTAGAGATTTAATTAGTTATAAAAATAACGAATTGCGCGACTTAGCAATAAATTAATTTGAAACACGTAAACCAATTAAGGGTTTCGTTTTTAATTTTATAAAACGAATTATACAACTAAAATATAAATTAGACCTAATTGTTAGAATAAATAATTTCAAACTTGAATCGAAATCGTGAATTTTATTATGGCTTATTTTATTTAATTAATTGTATTTTTAACTGAGACATGTGAAATTAGTTTAAAAGGGTACGTTTCTAAAACTTTAATTAAACTAAAGTTTTGAGTAACCAAATGCAACCGTATATAATAAAATACGTAACTAATACGAATTGATATAATAACTATTAAATTAACATATTTTATCGTAATATTACAATTAGGAATTTAAATTATAATTTAGGTTTCGAATATCGAATTCGAACAACGAGATTAATTATAGTGAATTAAATTAAATCAAAGAGAGTAGATAGTAGAATATATTAACTAAGTATAGCACATTTAAAAAAATTACCGTAACTCCCGAACAATTATTTTATTACGAATAATTTGACATTTGAATTTATACAAGCAATATATCTTCAAAATTAAAGCGTTAGAATATAAATTTGACTAGGATTAAATTAGATTAAACTAGACCAAAGTGAATGATCAATAGTTGACAAACCTGTAAATTAAGATTAATGCTACGCTCGATGACATGAAATTAATTAATTAATATATGCCTAATCGGATCAGTCCGACTGACTGAACCGATAAATTTTATAAAATCGAAGTAATCGAGAAATCGACTTGTACATTAATTGGGACGAGGGTTAGAATAAAATTAGCGTAGATTTTAATTAGTTTAAATTACGTGATCACAGATCAGTCAACTCCGTGCGAGTCCGACCCGTGGGCCGATCCGACTGACCCGCAGTTCGGAGCATACGCGGAGCACGCCGATTATTAGCGACAGAGACTCCAGCCCTACAGGTGTGGGATATCTGAATTATTCTTTTTGTGGGCGTACTCTTACCAGTCGTTCCATCTGACCTGACATCCGTACTTTATTTTAAGTAGTTGCATTAAAACTGTAGAGCATGTTTATCTTTTTCTGCACTATAGGTAGAATTGCATAAGCCCCGAAAAATCTAAATTTACTGTATTGTAGGAGTAGCGTAATTAAATAATACTATATTTATATTATTAGAATATTAGGATACTAGTTTGTCTTCTTCTCGTGGAGACAATATATTATTATATTACGTGCACACGCATGCATTGGTGAGAGCTGAGCAGAGCCGAGTGACTTCGTTCCGTCTTGGTGTCACTTGGCATGGGACGGCCCGACAACCACTGAGCTGAGGATCACTTGATCCTTGGATGGCTTTAGGATTATATTATATGTATAACTTGATTATATATCATTTTCGATCATTTTACTATTTGACGTGAGCAGTTCCGATCTCGAGTTCTGTGGCACGATACGATTCGGGAATTTATTCCTTCCCTACATTAGGAGCTACTTTGCCTAGAACGGAAGTTCCCAAGGCCCAAGGTGGGTCTTGAGGAATGAAGTGCAAGTGCACAAGGTCGGCGAGCCTTGGTGCACGGGGTCGAGCTCGAGTCGAGCCCCTGATTCCTATTGGTCTGGCCGGACGGTAGAGTTCTCTCCTGCTCATGAGGGAAGAGATTAACTTTTTACGACATGCATTGTATGATTTCTCCTATTGGATATGTTTGGGTGATGAATCGTTAGGCGAGATGACACATTGGATTTGATATAACCATCGGCTAGTGTGCTACTATCTTGTGGAGCAATGCTCGATGTCATTAGGCATCGTGTATCATTGCACTCTGATCACAGTCCTTGGATTATATTGTTTGGATCTTTTGATCCTATTGGCACGGCACGGGGTGATTACTTTATCCATATTATTATTATTATTATTATTGTATTTGGGCACACAGTGCAAGGAGTACTGGATTCCGACTTGATTTATATCCGATATTACACTTTGATTTTATTTTGGGTTTATTTCGCATGTTGGCATAATAGAATAATCGCATCATGGCATCACTCAGAAGCATTATAAATTCTTTTAGCTATTAATATAGGTTCACACATGTGCATATTTTAACTGTATTCATTTTATAAATAAAAGTGCTTTGACCGTAGAGGATCCCTGAGGGGATAATTCTGGGTCACATACTGGGCGACTCGTCGCTCACCCACAAGTTGTTTCGTGGGTTTTAGGTACAACATCTGGTGATCCGCAGCAGGAGTTGTCAGGAGTTGTCCCCGATGGCCACATCGTTTGATTAGCTAGAGTTAGACTTTTGATTTGGTTTACGAGTCTCGTATTTACTGTGTTATATATACGAGCTCGATAGATCATGTACCCCCTTCTATAGATAGTGTTATTTGGATCCGAGATGGATCGAATTATATGTTATGTATGTGTATGTTTATTTATTTGCTATGTGACTGATGCTTGATATTTATATTATATTTGCTTCCGCTGCTGTTTGAGTTATTATTTATGGTTAGCCTTGCGTGCTTAATGATTAATTAAGCACGAGGCGAGGTTGATCACATCTTAATCCAGAATTCCTGGTTTGGGGTGTGACAAAATATATCGCAATACTAAAATAATCTGAATATTATTTAATTAAAAGCTAAAGGATACATGATAATGGTAATAAGTACTCATCCATTCTAAGTTTCTAACCTGACCCCTTACAGCCTTCTAGCTCAACATATATGATTCCGGTTAGGTAAAAAGTGAACGGATTATGAGACATGAGTACGTGGAACTAGGTGTGAGTAAATTGCTCATAACTCATCCATTAAATACTAACTTAAACTCCCTTATTTATTAACTCGCTTAAACTCACTCATTAACAATTCACTCATTTAATAAATGAGCAAGCATGAGCATGTCCCAACTCGCTCATAACTCGCTCATTTAGGATTTGCCACATATAATCTCTACCACATTCAATCCTAAATAAATTTCTGCCACATCAGCCTTGCCTCATTAAATCCTGTGTAATATTCATAGTTTTATCATACATTCAAATTTCTCTCACATCTCTTGGACGACACATTAAAACTTGTTCTAAAATAAAAAAAGGTACTAGGTAGAAATCAAGGTCTTCTTAAATTCGAACCTGATAGTACTATACCTGATGTGAGTATCACTGTTGAAGTATTGATGATAATATTGATTTTTGTAATATGATTATATTTTTGTTGGATTTTTATTCTATTTTATTTAAATGAATTATGACAATTTATTAAATTTTAGTACTCATAACTCGTGAGCCGCTCATAACTCGCTCATTTATCAACTCGTTTAAACTCTTTCATTTACTAAATGAGCGAGCATGAGCATACCCTAACTCGCTCATGCTCGCTCATTAATCACCCCTACGTGGAACCAATGTGAGGATATAGTTAACTGTGCTACTCAATTACCATCTCTCCAGAGATCATGATTGCTAATAGTGTTAAGTGTTGTTTGTTGAATAATATGAAAACATCGAAATGATTTGTACTTCAATGATTATTTAACCGTTAGGAATTTAATTCTACTAATCAAATTTGTCATGTCTAATTATTAGTAATTAGGTAACATCAGCAAGAAAGCTAAATTACAGCAGAAAGGTGGCTACCTATAAAAGATGCCATATCACTCAACCGCTATATGCCTACATGCTTGGATATGGTGGTGTACCAGCTTCCACCTGAGTTCCCCTAAGTACTAGTGGAGCACAAGAAAAAGGACTAGTTTTTTGTAATTATAATATGCTTTAGCCATTACTTTGTGACTTAGTCTTAGCAATTTTAGATTTCTTTTGGAGACTATATGTCTCAAGAATTTTGTGTATTTGCTCATTACTTGGATGTTATTAGTAGCGATTGGTGTACAGTTCAGAGCAGGGATGAAACTAGAAAATCTTGATAATGGAGGTTAAAATTTAAAATGCAATATGTGATTAGTGGAAATTAAATTCAAATTTTCTACAACTACAAACTAAGCTCTAACCACTAAATTATAAATAGACATGTGATATTTTATGAGAAAAGTTGGACTATATAAAATTATCTCCAAAAATAAAATTCAATTAAATGTCAATATATGAGTAAAATTTAAAATTATAGGTTGATTTAGCCATTTTTTGAACGGCTATAGTTCCGTAAGCTGACTTTTCTAATTATTTGATTTTAGCAATGAAATGTACAATAGGCTCTCTTAAAAAACACATGACCCATTACAATACTGGGCCAAAGCAGGCTAGCTGGGCCTGGTCTAAGGCCAGATATGATTAATCAGGCTCAAACTATGTTGCCATCCCTACCCGTGATAAAATGTTATTACTAATTTCATTGTATTTAAAATTAAAAATCATAAATACAAAAAAAATAGGATTTTACCCAAATTATACCGTATATGTCACTACATACAATGCCAATCCTACGAATTTTTTTTTTTTTTTTTGAATATTTATCTTATTAGCATTACCCTTTAGGCCTTTACTGTTATTCACTTAAACCACAGTTCATGCTCACTGCATTATTTGTCCACAGCGGCGACATGTCTTTTCCATGTTCTTTATCCTTCCAATCGATGCTATCTCTCTTGGTGCTGTCAAGTGCTCTCAAAAAGGGAGTAAGAATTTTTGTTCTTTTTAGCTCGAACTAGAAAAAGACTGAGACAATTTGGTTTCTGAGATAATTATATTTTATACTTATTTGGTTCTGACGAATCCATTTACTTGGAGTACATGACACTATGATAACTGATTTTTCCAACTTGTTAATATTGTACTGAACAATTGTACGATAACATTGAACATTGGTTCGCTTTATCATCCAAAATTTCAAAATCAGACCTTATCCTAGAGACTAAACGTACACCTCCATGAATTGATGAACTTGCTAAAAAACATAAATAAATGAATGAACAAAAAAGAAAAAGAAAAAGAGAAAGAAAAAGAGAAAACATTCCCAAATAACTTCTAATTTCGATACACAGGATGGCATTGGCGCATGTCTGTTATATGTAAAGAGGAAAAACCGTCCAATTTGTGCTGCAAAAGTGGCAATGCAGCTAATCCACCAGGTTGCACCGAAAAACTGAAACCCAGTGTTTTAGGTTGAGGATTCCTCGTCTGATACAATTCAGGTTGAGAATTCTCTCATCTTTCATTTTTTTTTTCTTTTTATTCCTTTTTTTTAGTAAGGGTGTATTGTGAGTTTGTGATTTGCAGCACCCATTTTTCAGTGTTGTGCAGGAACAAAGATTCCCAATGACAGAAGCACATGACAAATTAGCATAAAGCATGTTCAAAATAAAAATCAGACACTTCAGCAGCCCACTTAAACCTACAATATTAGTACTAAATTTCATCAAAATGCTACAGCAGAATTTTAGGAAGTCACTTTTGCAATTCTGCTGACATATTAGATCCTCTGCCAAACTATGGCACATGATGTCGGCTGCTCTTTAAATCTCACACAAATCTCAAATAACCCTCTCTAGAAAGCCAAATTGCATCTCGTGTTTGATCTGAATCAGACGGTGGAGATCGTGTGCCCTAGTTGCTCTGCCATTGCAACTACAGCGGTGAATATGGACTAAATTTAAGGGATAAAGCTTCTTATCTTGTTTACATGAGAAAACACATGAAATTGTTTTGGAACGAGACAACGAAATATCATATTCTACTGTGATCAATGTAAACTGCAAAAAGATATACAGCAACTTCATTCAAGATAAACTAGTCTTGTTACATGAGAAAACACAGGAAATTCTTTTGGAACGAGACAGTGAGAGATCACATTCCACTATGATCACGTAACTGCAAAAATATGATACAGTAACTTCAAGCAAGAATGGAAGGAAATCTCTACTTTGAAAATGACAGAATTATAACAAATTATCTATTAAGCCACAATCCATAGTTCAACACAATCAACACAAGTACATAACATTACCTAACACTGTATCACATATGCTACATTCAAAAAGAAAAGAAAAACAAGAACTGAAAATAAGAAAAAAGGTCCTTGTTCTAGTATTAACCCAAATGCTCCCTAATACAGTTAAACTCTACCAAATAATTGAACTTACAAAGAAGAAATATACAAACCTCAGGCATTATCACTGGAAAGAATTACGCAACTTCTTGGCCTTCTTTGTGGACCCACTAACTGCCTCAGCTATCCTCACCATCAGATACTGTTGTGTCTCCATGACCATTTTCTGTCTCTTCATCTCCATCTCCATTCGATCTTTCTCGATTTCTTGCAATATCTCTATTTTCCTCTTTTCTATTCTTGAAATCTCTTCTCCGAACTCCTTCACCACCTCCGACATCCCCATTAATCCACCACCTCCACTGCTGCTGCCGCCCCTTCCCACCTCCTCTTTTTCCTCTTCCCCCTCTTCCTCCTCTTTTGCAACTCCAGAATGGGGAAGTCCATTAACATCTCTACTGTTACTCACAGCCACCTCATGATCATTATCGTCATCTTCGTCGCTAGATCTTGCTGACGTCGCCACGTGGCGCGTTGGGGGAAATACCGAAATTGGGGTGGGTCCGCGATCAAGCCGTGCCATTCGCTCGAAGAACGGCCAAAAAGAGCGGACCTGACGGGCCCGCTCAGACTTGAACCGCTTACGGAGCTTCTCAATCTTGTGACGGCACTGCGTACCGGACTTGGACGGAATCTGACCAGCGCCACCGGTACCCGATCGTTCAGCGACGGTGGTGGCGACCTCCTCCCACTCGTGCGACTTGAGTTGGCTGCGCTTCAGCTCGAGCCACTTCTCTTCGTAAGCGTCGATCAGATGGAAGGTCTCCGCCTGGCCCCAGGGCATCCCAGGTGACGGTTTCCTAGGTGGCGCCGGCTGTGCCGGTTTGGCAGCGCTGGGTTGATCGTCTCTTGTTGACATTGATTTCGGGTTGGGGTTAGGGTTAGGGGTTGGTAGATGGAGAGGAGGTTGTTGAGGTCCCCGGTGGTTTTAGTAGGGAGAGGAACGGGATGGATGATATGGTTGGAGTGATTTTTCCAGCTTTCCCTACAAGGAAAAACAGGATTATTTTGATGTCACGATCCAGATCGCTCATCAGTAAACGGCCCAGATTAAAGGTCTCTTAAAATTTTAACCGTTTCTTTGAATCGGCTTGTTGATTTTAGATTAAAATAGATGACGGGCGAGGGCTGCTTTTAGCGGAAATAAATCTGCTACGATCATCAGGGATTGTAGGGTCCTACGATTCGAAATCCAACCTTTTATTTTTTGAGTTGTACGAATCTCATAGAAGTTGTTTTTAATACACGAATCTCAAAATAAATTAAAGGTTAGATTTAGAACCGTAGGATCCTACAATCCCATTTAGGATCGTAGCAGATTTATTTCCGCTTTTAGCAGTACCCATTTTTCAACCAGAACTAGCAATTGTCAGGCTACCAGCAATTCAGCAATAATGTCCGTGTCGTAATAAATTATCGTAAAGACATGAATGCGAACCTGGATCTTCATCTATTTTTTTTTATTTACCAATAATAACGTTAGAACTAATTTTATGAACTGCAAACTTGAAGGACTAACATAGTCAACGGTGATATTTTATGGACCAAAATGATACTTTTAAAATTTTAAGAACAAAAATGATAGAAAACGATGCTTTAAAGACTAAAATGATAATTTTAAACTTTATCAGTCAAAATATTAAATGAATAATATTTTAAGGATCATTTGTGTAATAATTGACTCAAAATTCTATGTACAAATTACTCTTATTATTAATTAGAATGATAGTATCATCCAAAGTCTTAAGATCATTTAGGGATTGTTTGGAAACCACTAAAAAATAAAATAACATAACAACTGCAATTTTAGTTGAAAATTTAGCCTATTGTTTGGAAACCATATAAAAAGCTTTTACAAATACTATTGCATGACTTTTAATGGAGTAAATTTTGTCGGAGATCACTAATTTTTTTTTCTTTGTCATGAATTGATTAATTAATTTTAATTTTTGTTTTTTTTATAGTCATTGAACTTTTTATTTGTTTCAATCAAGTCACTCTATAACTTTTTTCATTCAAAATACTAACAGAAGATGTTTATTCCATCTAATGCTCATCCATCACATGTCACTTTATATTTTATTATTTTTTGAACGAAAAAAAATATCTGATGAGCATATTGTGTTCTTATTTTGGATGAAAAAAAATTATATAGTGACTTGATTGAAATAAATAAAAAATTTAGTTTACTATAAATGAACAATCATTTTTTTTAAATCATTGACAATGACAATGACTGTCAAAGTGAACAAATCAAACTTGAATAATCAATTCGTGATAGAGAATAAACACAACCACAAGACATTATTAGAAAACAAATGATAATCTGCTCCTTTTCTCAAAGAAAAGAAAGAGCCTTATTTTAGAGAGAGGAAGAGAGCATGAGATAGAGAAAATGAGAGTGAAAAAGAAGGAGAGAGAAAAAGAGGGAAGGAGAGAGAAGAGGAGGACCCTCTTTTTCACTAGAAAAGAAGCGGATTTTAACTCTTGGAAAATCGTCTCAAGTAAAACTACGAAAGCAAATAATTTGAAACTATGGACATCCATCCTTATTGTCGGATGAACTTTAATGGAAGCTTTAAAACATATTCGATTGTCATGAAATTATGCAAAATAAAATTTTTTAGGTTCAAGAACTCACATATTAATTTGTTAAAATCCACACTCATGAGTAAGCACACGAGAAAGTCATATAAATGTGTTAAAATGCCTATTTGTACCGTAGAATAAATGTGGTAAATTCTATTTGTCTTTTAAAATACTTGATATCAATATAATAATAATTATTGATAGTTAATTAATTATTAAAATAATTATATAAATGATTAAATAATAATAATATAACAATACTTATTAATTATTATTTCATAATGATATTTTTGCTTTTTATTTAATCAACGAAAAAATATATTAAAATTTAAATAAGCAAATTGGTAATTAACATTTTTTAATCTGCTTGAAATGAAATACAAATATGTCTTTTTTTAAATTTTGTTATACTGAAAATTATTTTATTTATCAAAGATTCTACTTATTTTTATATAACGACAAATAATAATTATGTTAGCCTTTAATCTTTAACTAAAAACGAGTTGTACTTAAAGTTATTTTTCCATAATTTTGTACTGGATGGGAATAAAATATGAGAAATAAAACCAAACACATTCAAAATTAAAATGGTCACCGAATACATAAAAAGATTATCCTAACTTTTTTAAAATTTCATAAAATCCATAAGATTTGTGTTGGCATTTTAGTATTTTCTATGTTTTATATGTACTGTGAGGTGATATATAATTCATACTAAATTTTTTATTACAACTTTTATGAAGTTTAATTTTTTGTTTGTTTCAACAACGGATCTACGTAGATCTGAATAAATAAAGTTAATTTATTTTAATTTATTTTTAAATTTTATGCATTTATACACTTTAAAGTGTAAAATTAATTTTATGCTCTGTATGAGAATTTTGGACGATGGACTTCCAATATTTACTTGAGCTCATACAATTTTTTTTTTTGTTACAGTCCAAATGTCAATTATACAATCTCATATCGGGGTTCCAACAGGTATGATACAGATCGGATGAAGGCATTGTCATACCTATATCCATTATGATAACAATTTTTTTTTTTTACTCTTATCCGTTTTTTCGAATGCAGTATAGGTTGGATAAATGGATAAAAAAAATACTATTGACATTTTAATTTTTACTATCAATAAATATTTTTTAAAATAATAATAAATACAACTAATTCATATTATAAAAATTTAATAAAATACAAAATTTTAATGTATCGTGTATTATCTTCATCAGTGTAACAAAATGCGGTCTATGCGACCGCATATGCGTATGCGGTCCCGAACCGCATAGAAAATCAATATGCGGTTCCGCATATGCGGCCGCATATTCAGCCGCATAATTTTGACCGCATATTTTCTAAACGGCTGCATAAAATCCTTATACCGCATATGCGATCCGCATATCATCCGCAATCCGCAAAAATCTAAATCCAGTAAGCCGTCTCTCACTCACTCATCCCTAATTTCTCTCCGTCTCTCACTCGTCCCATCTCCTCTCTTCAGTAAGCCGCCTCCGTCTCTCAAACTGATCCGCCTCCCGTCTCCTCTCTCCTCTCTCCAGCCCTCTGTCTCTCACTCTCCTCCAAAACAGATCGCACCAATTGCCTCTCTCCTCTGCTGCTCTGCCTATTCACCCATCGGCGCCTCTCCTTCCATCCAAGCGGGTCCTTCAATCGGTGCCTCTCTCTTCCGCCTATCCATCGGTGCCTCTGATCAATAGAGTCAGGAAGCCGAAACGCGAGTGTTTTTTTTTTTTTTTTTTTTTTTTTTTTTTTTTCTGATTTTTCATTTTTCCACTTCTAAAGATTTTCTTTCTTTTTCCACCTTGGTTCATGCAATTGGTAACAATCATTGAGAAAATGCAATTGATAACAGAAAATTAAGCATTGAATATTTGTATGATGTAGAAGAATAAAAAACATGTAAAGCCAGCCACTGAATTTGACTGAACCAGCCATTGTCCATAAGCCATTGTTATCTTATTATTTGTATGAATTTGTATGATGAACCAGCCACTGAATTTTTTATTATGTTGTTTGTATTCCTGTTGAATTCTTATTCATGTTTGTATTACTGTGTTGTTGTTTGTTGGCTTGTATTATGTTTTGAATTCTGATTCTTGTTCTTCTAAATATATATATAAATTCTTATTTTAAAATATGCATATATAAATTTACATAAGAATCCGCATATGCGACCGTATACTGTATATGCAGTATGCGGTAGTCTTCCGCATACCGCATAGAAACCGCATATTATAACACTGATCTTCATACATACATACATATATAATTTTATTTTTAAAATTTATAACAGATAAGATAATAAAAAAGCTCGTTACTCTTCTCTTATCTGTACACTGTACTCGACTACTACTTGAATACGATACAAGTTGGAAAAACGGATAAAGAGTATCATTGACAGTTTGACACCTTTAATTCTAGATTATGAAAATTAAACGCGATTAATATCAGAAGTAGGTGGCCTAGATATTTTTCCGATTTCCATGACGTAGGTATTAGCAGGTCAATATTTTCCACGTGACTTGAGAAATCAGCAGTTCAGCACTGCCCGCCATCCCGTCTTGTCGCAGTCTCGCACACACCGAGTTATCATCCATTCCAATTTCCATAAACCTCTTCCTCCCTAATTCAGTAGTAGTGTGTGTCTACAATCTCCATCCGACAAACATTTCTTGTCCCCAAATCTGATCCCACGATGGCGCTTTCATGCGGCTCCTCTATCACCACGCCTAAACCCTCTCTCCGCCCCGCCCATCGACGCGTCTTCGCAATCCACGCCGCCGACCCATCCAAAACACCCTCCAAGGTTTCCCTCAATCCTGGCCGTTGGTCGATCGACACTTGGCAATCTAAGCCCGTTATACAACTCCCTGAGTACCCCAACAAAGACGAATTGGCGGCGGTGCTGAAGACGATCGAGAGCTTCCCTCCAATTGTGTTCGCCGGAGAGGCGCGGCATCTAGAGGAGAAGCTGGCGGATGCGGCAGTTGGAAGAGCGTTTCTACTTCAAGGCGGGGATTGCGCTGAGAGCTTCAAGGAATTCAATGCAAATAATATTCGGGATACTTTTAGAGTTCTTCTTCAGATGGGTGTTGTGCTCATGTTTGGAGGCCAGGTGCCTGTAATTAAGGTACTTTGTGTAACAAATGAAAGATTTGCATTTGAAACTTGAAAGGGAATATTTTTTTTATGAACTGAAGATATGCTTTTGTATTTGGTTCCAATCAAGGGGGCTTGGGTGAGGTACTTGTAGTAAAATTTATCAGTGCAAAACGCGGATATCTGTAAAACCATAGGTTTTAGTGGAATTATCCAGAAATTCATCTCATCTAAGAAACTGTGCATAATTTTCTCCTATGTGAATTGAGGATTTAATATGAAATGGACACAATTTTCCTTTCTAAGGATGAGTTTCATTGAAGCTTTAACATTCAGCATAGTCAATTTTATATAATAGACTGGATACCACCTGAATTGGATTTTCAATACACATTTATAGGTGGGACGAATGGCAGGGCAATTTGCAAAGCCGAGATCGGATTCATTTGAAGAGAAAGATGGGGTAAAACTGCCAAGCTATAGAGGAGACAATATAAATGGAGACTCATTTGACAAGAAATCAAGGATCCCTGACCCGCATCGCATGATTCGTGCTTACACTCAGTCGGCAGCCACACTAAATCTCCTTCGTGCCTTTGCCACTGGAGGTTATGCTGCCATGCAGAGAGTCACACAATGGAATTTGGATTTCACTGAACACAGCGAGCAGGGTGACAGGTTATATATCTCCCATCTAATAATTTTTTGTAACATCTGTTTTTAGTAAAAATTGCAAAAATGTGAAGGATGTTTGACCTTCTTATTTTTTCAATTGCCAATTTGAATTTATGGAAGTGAAGAGACTTCAACAAATACCCCATGAGCTACTTGTTATGCTAAACAGATACAAGGAGCTTGCACACAGAGTCGATGAAGCACTGGGTTTCATGGCTGCTGCTGGGCTGACGATTGACCACCCAATCATGACCACCACCGATTTCTGGACCTCACATGAATGCCTCCTCCTCCCCTATGAACAAGCACTAACCAGAGAAGACTCGACCTCGGGTCTGTACTATGATTGCTCTGCTCACTTCCTTTGGGTTGGCGAGCGTACTCGTCAGCTTGATGGGGCCCACATTGAATTCCTGCGTGGTGTAGCCAACCCACTTGGCATCAAGGTATAAACAAATATGCTGCACTTGTTCAAATCTAGAGCAATTCTTATTGATTCTAAAGTTGGAAATATTGGTTTACTTAGGTAAGTGACAAGATGGACCCAAAAGAGCTTGTAAAGCTGATTGAAATACTGAATCCACAAAATAAGGCTGGTAGAATTACAATAATTACAAGAATGGGAGCAGAGAACATGCGTGTGAAGTTGCCACATCTGATCCGAGCAGTGCGTGGGGCTGGACTGATTGTTACGTGGGTCAGCGACCCGATGCACGGCAATACCATGAAAGCTCCTTGTGGCCTCAAAACTCGTTCTTTTGATAAAATTCTGGTATATCAACTCTTTTTCTCTCTCTAATCTCAAACCAGTAGGAAAGAACCAATGCCAGTGTTACAGCCTACATATTCCTTTTCTGTTTTCTATTGTGTTTAGTTTGAATTTTGTTACTGTCATAGGGTTTTTTCAGTTGAGTTACCTTTTCCAGTTGCATGCATTTACGTCTGTGTACCAGTCAGTCAATTATGTGTACATGCTGATATGAACTGCCTGCTCTTTACTACCTTTCAAATCTGGAAAGTGTTCCCTTCATATGTTGATTTAGCATGGTTAGGTTCCTGTCCTCTTTGCAGTTGGTCATGAATCATTGTACTTAAAAAAATGTTTCACTGTACAATGGGTTATTGACTTCACTTTCGTTCTTCTCTAATTTGGAATTTTTTTACCCCATTGGTCCACCAAGTGGTTTAAAGTCTTCACACTGTACAATTACTCCCTATCCTCGGGAAAATATTGCAGATAAAAAAAATACAAGTTTTAAACAAAACTAAGCCAGCAATTGTTTGCTTAAATAGGCTGAGGTGCGAGCCTTCTTCGATGTGCACGATCAAGAAGGGAGCCACCCCGGTGGGGTCCACTTGGAGATGACTGGCCAGAATGTGACCGAGTGCATAGGTGGGTCCCGTACTGTCACTTTTGATGACTTGGGATCACGTTACCACACGCATTGCGACCCAAGGCTGAATGCTTCTCAGTCTCTTGAGTTGGCCTTCATTGTTGCCGAGCGGCTCAGGAGGAGAAGAATTGCTGCTTGGTCCCTCAACAAAAAATATTACCAGACGGTTCCTTTGTCTTTGGGTCTTTAGATGAGTGAGTAGAATTTCTTTTGGTCTCGACTAGCGGAAGGTGTTGTTATCTGTGTGTTGTCTGTTCTCTTGGTGTATGTCAGAAGACATAAAAATGATATATATTACGTTAAATTATATGGAATAAAGTTTATGAGATCTCTTCACTCTTCTTTAATTCTCTCTGTTTTTTTTCTCTCCACTCTGATTTGGACTTGTGTGACATCAGAAAAATAGCAGAAGATATACTTGGACTAATTTTTTAAGGGAAAATTGTTTTTATGCCAATCCAAAACATAGAAATTAGGAAATTGCCACCCCAAAACTTTAAATTAGTTATTTGCCACTCTAAAGTTATTAAATTTATCAAATTGCCATAATTATACATATAATTCAGAAATTTGATTAAAAAATTTCTAAAATACAACAAATTTCAATAGTGACCAAAATACCCTGCTGAAGATTACGTGG
This sequence comes from Carex rostrata, assembly GCF_964058835.1. Taxonomy (NCBI): domain Eukaryota; kingdom Viridiplantae; phylum Streptophyta; class Magnoliopsida; order Poales; family Cyperaceae; genus Carex; species Carex rostrata. Next base: position 8,845,860 of record NC_135925.1, read on the forward strand.
ATGACTGGATCTGTTTGCTCGATAGTTGGATCCGCCTAAGACGAAGAGAGCAGGACCAGTCCCTCCTCCGCCCGCCTGACAACACCTGACAACCACGGATCCTCCCTACTCCGCCCGCCTGTCTCTCCTCCGCCCGCCAGTTCCTCCTCCGTCGGTTCTTTCTCCGCCAGCGACTGAACAAATTTGTTACTGCTCCTTGCTCTATTGGTCTATTGCGACTGAACAAATTTGGGCGAACAATTTCATAGGCTGAACGGTGAAGTTAAATTAGCTAAGGTAAAATTGGGTTATCTAATTCTAATTGATTTGGTACAATTTCGTGAAAATTTTCTTGATTTATTCTTAATCATTAAGTTTTAGTTGTTGGTCCATAGCTCCTTTAAGACTGATTGGTCGAAGCAGCTTCACTAGCCTGATTAATGTGTCAGTGCGTTCTGTTAGGAAAACAAAGCGAAATGGATTTTATAAATCAATAGTAACTTTGGTCGTTGAAGTTAGCTTAAGACAACAGTATATAACTTGTAATTTTTCCCTAAATGTAATAGTTTTTGGAAAAACCTTCTTGTACGCACATTTTCAATCTGTCAATTACCTGGGTCGTTGGGAATGGTCAGACTATATTCTATTGGAATGATTCATGGTACGGTTGACCTCTGATTTACTCACTGACACGGCTGGAACGGGCCTACACAACCACTACTGTCGTTGAGGGAGGCATTCCCGATACGGCACACACTTCATGCCCTACAGGTACAAACTAATGCAGTTACCTTCAATGATGACAGGGACAAAATTGAATGGAGATGGTCACAGTCAGCAGTCTACACAACATCCTACTATATATCGATCTATGAAAAGTGCTGGGAAGATTAGATAATTACACAGACTGTTTTGAAAATTTCCGATCCCTCCCAAAGCCTTCTTCATGTGTATGTGCTGACACATTTGGAAGAGAAGGAATGACAAAAAAATTTCAGCAAACATGGTTACCTCAAGGGTCTTAGCAGATCGGGTAATGGAGGTAAGAAGGTCATGGCTCAAACACTGCAACACCGGCACACATAGGCTGATGGGCACCAACCTCCTACCTGAACCAGACTAGGGAAGTTGTTTCAGAGGGATGTGCAGTGATGGTTGTTGGCTTACAAGTATTTACAGTGCCTTAGCTTAATTTTCGGTTTTTCTGTTTCTTTTGTTTTTTCATTTCTAAGGGGTCGCTTTAAAACTATGCACCAAAACCCTTGTACCAGTGATGGTACTGGAGCATAGACTGTTGTAATACAACAACAACAACAACAAAGCCTTTAGTCCCAAACGAGTTGGAGTAGGTTAGAAATGAAACCCAATTACAATCAAACAATAAAGATAAGTAATAAAAATAAAAGTGAAAGTGAAAGTGATAGTAATAATGCTAATACTAATATTAATTATATTCTATCTAATCGTAGAGGTCAAAGTCCTAAGCTTATCCTAGACTCCAACTTCCTACTCTTATGACCTAAGACCTATAATACTATCTCTAAATAATCCCTAACCAGCACTAGGTCATGGTTCTGGTACGTGGATCACTAGCTTCCACGCGCTCCTGTCCGAAGCCGACTCCTTAGCTATAAGAGCATAGACTGTTGTAATGACGTTATAATTTAGATTTATATTATTCTTATTGGCAGCTGCTGCCAATGTTTCAAAAAAAAAAAAATAGTATCTTTTGATGTACATGGGCATTTTCGCCTAGTATGAATTGTTGTTGCTTGTAGTATAAAATTGATTATTTAAGACTTATGATGCATTCAACATTTTCTGGAGCTTTTTCGCTTTCATAAGTCTTGTACCAGGTGGTCCATACCTTCTTGTATCTCTTGGTATAAATTATGTGATGTTTCTACATTTTTCCTTAATACTAGAGAAAGTTTGAGGATGTATTTATAAAATTTCACAATTTAAATTCTGTATTGTGTAAGGATCTTGATGGATTCGAACCATCATCCTCCTGAAGATTCAGGGACTCTGTCCAAATATTTGAGCTAAAGATCCATTTCAAGTTACTTGACTAGCTGATGTGATAATTCGGTGTAAGATACATACCTGTGCTGATGAATAGGAAGGCAGTGTACTAACCAGTGTATCAATGATGAACGTTACATTTTCAAAGCTTTATGAATTATCCTTTGTTCCAGTGTAGCAATGATGTACCAGCACTACAACTCCAAACCAGTGAAGAATTGAGGGTTAAACCAAACTGGTATCAGGTAGAGAACAAAGTCAAAAACTGGCAATTAGATAAAAGCTCATAATTTCTGACCTTTCTTGAATAAAGCCTCAAAACTAAATTGGCATGTAGAGCATGATTAAACATTAGCATTTAGGCTAATTTTTTTAATTTTCAATTGAAAGATTAATCAAAATAGGCTAAAGAATCTCGTCCTTTAAAAAACTAAAAAAGTCAACTGCCGAGTTGACTGTACCCTAAAATTGCGTTTGAATTGAATACAAACCTAGAAATTTATAAACACATATAATCACTAAATATTTTTTATTACAAAAATTATGTTAAAAATTCCAAAGTTTCAAAATTAATAAGAAAATCTGATTTCTTAATAAAACCAGTAAAATGAAGGCACTCTTCATAAAATGTTGACACCTTGATTGACATGTTCCTGACTGAAGTACATTGTATACAAAAATATTAATATTTGGGTACGGTGCCAGTAGTGGTTTGCTATACCCGAAACGGGTTAAACCCGTTTTACCCGGCCCGTACCCGTTACCCGTTTGACCAGTACCCGTTGCCCGGGTCAAACGGGTAGACGGGTAGACGGGTACGGGTAATATACGGGCCGGACAAGGCATTTGAAAAAAAAACCCGTTGTACCCGTACCCGTTTACCCGCCTACCCGTACCCGTCTACCCGTACCCGTTACCCGTACCCGTACCCGACCCATTACAAAATTTGAATTTCAAATATTTTTTGGCGGCCTCTTTTAAAATTCAGATCCAGTGCAATTCCTCACTGAGTGCTACAATTCTAAGGGATTGTAGGTCCCTCCAATTCCAAATCCAACCTTTTATTTAAATCTGCTACAATCCTAAGTAAATCTGGGCCGTTCGTTTCTATTAAACAGAAAAAAAAAAAAATCCGCCCGGACCGGACCCGTACCCGTCAACCCGCAACGGGTACGGGTAATAAACGGACCGGATAGAGATTTTGGAAAAATTACCCGTCTACCCGTCATGGGTTTTACCCGTACCCGGCCTACCCCTTTACCCGTCCTACCCGTTACCCCTAACGGGTTACCCGGAACGGGTCACGGGTAACCCGTTAGCAAACCACTAGGTGCCAGTAAGAAAGGGTCGTTACTATACCCGCATTTGTTCTAGGGGTGTCAATGGTACCTTTTTAACCGTTTACCCGACCCGTATCGTATTCGATAAGGCGGGTATGGGTAAGATTTTTTTTTCGTTAAATAAATGGATAAGGGTATGGGTAATGACTATTTCGTACCCGTTACCATATAGGATAATTATAAAATCTAAATATATATTTAATTCAATTTTCAACCCACTTAAATGTATATTCAATTCAATTTTCAATCCACTTAAATGTATATTCGTGTTTTTGAATTTTTATTCTTTATAAAAAATAATTTAGTTGAAATTGATTGCACATTTTTTTTATTTTTATATTAGAAATGCAATTATGTATATGTGAAATGAATGAGTTTTTGATGTTTAATTTGTAAAATATAATAAAATTAATTATTATACTAGTATTATCCGTTATTCACCCGCTACCGTTTCGTTACCCGATAATATTAACGGGTAAGGGTAGGGTAGGATAAGATCAATTTTTAATGGGTATGAGTAGGATATGGGTAAAGTCAATTTTAATGAGTATGGGTATGAAAATGTCTCTACCCGACCCGTACCGTACCCATTGACACCCCTAATTTGTTCCCTCCATCATGCCCAAAAATTAAACGAATAAATTGGCGAAATCGATTAGATCTCCAAGTCTAATTTCGACAATTGTAAGATCAGATTTGTAATTAGTTCAAATAAGATCAAAATCACAAAATCTAGTACCAGCCGTTAAATAGCGGGTTTAGGGGCATAGTTCAGATTGAGATAGATGGTTGGCTCCATACCACTGACTTCCCATCACTGGTGGAACTGAGAAACAATAGAGAGGATAGAGGTCAGGCATCGAAGGGTGGTTCCAACAGACTCGATCACCCTGCTGCCCCTCCCACTAGGCACTCCACAACAACCATCCCTAGAGCAAGAATCACAGACGGAAGGGACAAACAGAACCCATGCAGGCACCACGCAAATGGCAACATTGACCATACACAACAACATCAAGCAAATACCATCAGCTTTAGGGGAGGCAGCAACAAAAGATCTACCACTGGGAATAGAAAATGAGAAGGAAAATACAGTAGAAGAGGAGGGAGAGGCAACAGCCGGAGCCACCATCAAACCTCAAGACAAACCGAACCCAGTCAGACTGGAGGCAGTAGAAAAGGCAACAACTGGAGAGTTTGCAGTTTCTCATATGGAAACTGGACAAAAGGCCTCTCCAGTGCGAATGGAGAAGAAGAAAACCAATGGAGGAGAAGAGGGGGACACGCCACCTCTATCTGACAAAGGAAAGGATGTTATTATCGTTGGAGCCGAACAACCAAAGCACGCCATGCCAAACGGGTACGAGGAATTAATTGCAACAGGTAACAAAGGGGAACAGTACAGGCTACTTCTTGCTACTCAAGAGACACCAGTAGCAAAAGAACAGCGCAGGGGAACAATCAAGATGTTACAAAGGGAAATTTTCAACAAAGGGGCATTCAACATACTGTTTAGGGGCTTCACTTTTAAGTTTTTTTTTTTTTTTTGGTTGAAAGCCCGTAGGCAATTGCATTGATCCAATGATTAACAAAGTAACTATTACATATGTTTCTTTTGTTAAAATTAAGAAGCATTAAAACCTATACATTGAGCTACTTGTACAATCATCTAATTTGCTATGCCAGAAAATAAAAGATATGTGAAGTCAGAGAATGCGAACTGATCTATTCGCGCCCGAATAACAAGTAGGTGGGCCTTCCGAACTGATCTATTCTGCCCGAATATCTCCATATTATATCTAAATTACAGCCCTGATTTACACTAAAACCTGTGTTTTAAAGCCTATAAAAGTGGACTTTGTACTTGTATTTCGATGAAATGTGGTACTGTTATGCTTTGTTTGGTATTTTGCAGGAAAAAGGGCGAAAAACTGGACCTGACTACTTTTCATACGGTCCGTATGACATTCTCTACGGACCGTACAAGATCTGCCCAACCACACAGAAGGTTCCACAACAGAGGCACAAAGTCTCCAAGACAAAGCACAGGCATACGGCCCGTACGACGCTAATTCGGAAAATCCAGCTGGAATCTGAAATGAGCATAATTTAAGGAGGCCGAAAAGGAAGCCTCTTGGGACGTGATCTGAGGTATTAAATTATATATTCCACACCAAAAAAAGAGGATTTCCTTCATTGAATCTGGGCATGCTGGATCAACCTAGGGTTTGGGAGCGAGGACTTGGCTTGGAGAACAAGTAGAGAGGAGAAAAACGAGAGTTTTTGCGACGGATCTTCTTCGTTCCTCGAGTTTTTCCATGAGCTTCCTTATCATTATCTTTACTTGTTTTATTTGCTTTCTTTTCTTTTAGTTTCTAGGGCTAAGATATAGTTTCTAGTTTGGCTTTGTTTGCATGCTGCTTGGATTTTGTGTTGAATGCTTTGTTTTTACCTTATTGTGTATTATTTTGATTGTTTTATTTGTGCTTCCTTGAATTGATTAGTCATCCCGTTAAATGAATGCGCACATCTAAGTGTTAGGAGCCAAATCTATGACATTTAATCCAACCGAATAAAGTATATGAAGTAGGGTGAAACCAAGGAGTACCCGAAAGGTGAAACTTTCCTTGAGGCGAAAGTCCTTGGATACTTTTAGTAAACCGACAAGTAACTTAGATAAATTAGGCCAAAATGCGAAAGTTGAGGTTAGGTATCTAGATCTGGTCGATAGAAACCCTAAACATTAGTATCAACGCAAAAAACAGTAGCTGCAACATCAACTCGGGGTCCCCTACGGACCGTACGGGAATCTGTACGGGCCGTATGCCTCGGGGCTGAATAGAAATGAGTCTGAAACCCTGGAAATGCTTTTTTATTCTTATTAAACAAAACTCCAAAAATATTTATTGTTTTGAATATTATTATTTATCTTTTTAAAACACCAAAATCACATTTGCAACTTCTAGAGTTTATTTAATTTAAGAAAAGTCCAGTTAAGTTTCAACCGTCCCTGTGGATCGATACCTGATAATACTACGCGATTAGGGTTGTACACTTGCAATCTGAGTCGAAAGTGTAATCAAGGTTAAAAGGTACAACTTGCTGTACTGAAACTTTGTGCATACTTTTGTGTGAACAGATACTACGGCGCATAATGAATTCACAAATCCTTAATCGAACCCGGAAAGTACAACGAGCGGCAGAATCCTTGAACGAATCCATCCGCTCAATTGAAACGCAACAAGTTGAACCGGGCAGACGAAGAGGAGTGGGTGGCGGGGCGGGGTGGAGAGGCGCGGTGGAGCCGGCCGACTCTCAAACCAGCTTCGTGGAACAGATCGTCCCTTTTTTTTCTTTTTCTGCGGCTCGGCGGAGAATCAGTGAAGCACAGGCTGGCAACACAACTTACAAGGCAAAAGAGAAGGAATTTATGGTTTTACAAGGCTCATCAGTAAGTTTGACTGAGATAAATCAAGGGATGCATGCCATAGAAAAGGGTATGGAGCAGCTTCAAATTGCTCAAGCACCAAACGGGCCGACAGAGAAGGTAATAAACCCAATACGGCCCAGTTATGCAACAGAAGAAAATGAGGAGTTTCTTATGTCAACACCAGTGCCGACTGGGCTGGAGCAACCTCCAATAGATAACGGGTCGCCTGGATTTTCGGGGCCGTCAAAATATGCAAAACCAGAAATAAGAAGAAGCCCAAGGCTCTCTTCTAAAGCAGAAGGGGCATATGTTCGGCCAGAAGAGAGAGCACGCAGGGTCACGCGACCTTGGTCAGTCTCCTGTTTCAGGAAAATGCACAAGAAGAGGGCAAAGGTCCTACCAGTGCAGCTCGACTACATGAATTCTCACAACCCACTGTCAGACGAGCAAGCGGAGGCAGTAATCAACCAAGTAGGCATCGAAATGAAAGGGGCAATGGAAGTAGCAGCGAAGGAGGTGATACGAGGCGAGTAATTGCGGGTTAAAAGCTGAGAAAGGAGGCAATTTTGGCTAAGTTAGTGAATCCTAGGTTAAGAATGTTAAGTACAATGTATAAGTTTAATTTCACATTAGTAGGATCTCTTTTGTGGGAATATCTAAGTAAGGTAGAGGGGATTCACAGTAATTTTTACTGGGATTTGGGACAGGAATACAAAGGAGAGATAATTCCAGTAAGAACACAGGAGCTTTTGGGGATAGCAAGGTATGACCTCCTGTATGAGAAATGGCAGTGTAGAGAAATAGGTTTTTTAGTAGAAGGACAAGATAGTAGGGTGAAGAGAATGATTTGTAAGACCTCCTTTCAAGCAAGTGGTTTCAATTTTATTGGTTGTCATCGTGTTTCCTTATGGATTACAAAACAAAAATTAAAATCATAACCTGGAATGTCAGGGGCTTGAACGAAAGAGAGAAAAGGTTGGCAATAAGGCAAACTTTCTTTTTGGAAAAACCAAACATCATATGCCTACAGGAGACAGCTTAGGAATATAGATGAAAATACAAGAAAGGAAATATGTGGTGGACGGTTGAACGAGTTTCAAAACTTAGAAGCTAATCAAACAAGAGGAGGCATATTGATAGCATGGCAAGGGAGAAGATTCTCATTGGTTTCACACAAGGCAAACAGCTTCAGTTTATCGGTTAATCTAAGAGACAACATCATGGACAAGGTAGTTAAAATCACAGCAGTGTACGGTCCCTCTAGACCTCAAACAAGAAATTTATTCTTTCAAGAGCTGCAATTGGAAGAACCGAGTGATGGCACACCATGGTTACTATGCGGAGATTTTAACACCACGCTACAACAATAAGACAGAAACACCAACTCATCAGATTTCAGATGGCCTACGGCCTTTGCTGACCTAATTCTACACCTCGGTTTGATTGACTTGCCAATGACGGGGAGAAGATATACATGGTCTAACACTAGAGCGATCCCTTCCCTTGCTAAGCTGGATCGATTTTTATTATCAACAGAGTGGAGTGCAATCTACTCGGCTTCAACACAACGCACTATTCCAAACACCAACTCGGATCACAACTCAATCATATACGAAGCAAGAACAAGCATAAAAAAACAAAAAATTTCAGATTTGAAAATCTTTGGCTGAAATCGGAGGAATTTGTACTTTCTGTAAAACAACATTGGGAGAACAAGGAGATAGCTCACACAACAAAGCAACTGCATGAAAAATTCATGGAACTACAAAAGCACATCATGAATTGGACCAAAGACAAAAATGGAAACATCAAAAGGCAGATTCTAGTTTGCAGAAACTACATGGGATGGTATGACCAAGTGGAAGATTTGAGGCCGTCAACACAATTAGAGAAGATAGTCAGAGCAAGAGTGCGAAGAAGATTCACTGAGCTTGCAACATACGAGGAAGAACTATGGAAGCAGCGGGCAAAAATCAAGTGGCACACGCAAGGAGACAACAACACAGCTTTTTTCCACGCCTATGCCACTACAACCAAAAGAAACAACAACATAGGAGAGGTGCAGCACAATGGCCGGCTTTACAAGGATCAGAAAATGAAAACCGCTATTTTCAGAGATTTTTTCATAAATCTTATGGGAAGAACGGAGCAGACAATACAGGAGATTGAATGGTTAGTGCTATACCCGAGACAACATGACCTAATAGATTTAGGCTGATCAGTGACACAAGCCGAGATTAGAAAGGTAACCAAAGAGTGGCTGTCAAACAAGGCCCCGGGGCCAGACAGGCTGACGGGGGAATTTTTTAAAACTTTTGAAGATATCTTGATTCCAGACTTGCATGCAGTCATAACCGAGATAACATTTTCAAACCTTACATTAGAACCTCTCAATTCATCCTATATCACTATACTCGCAAAATCCACAAACCCAATCAAGCCATCAGACTATAAGTCGATTAGTTTGATACATAGCTGTCAGAAAATTCTCTCAAAAATTCTGGCAAACAGGTTGCAAGCACACATGGATGACCTTGTTATGAAATCACAGTCGGGTTTTATAAAAGGAAGGCAAATTTCGGAGGGGTTCATATACACACGAGAGGTGCTGCAATTCGCAAAAAAGACTAAAACACCATTAGCCATATTCAAAGCAGATATTGTTACGTTACGAAATTTTAACAGTTAATTTCAAATGATTGAAAAGCAAGAATCGAAAATCATGCCAACAAAATAGAAGTTTAAAACCTTAATTAGGGTTCATCTAAATAAGTAAATTAAGTATGAATCGAAACCGCGTTGAAATTTCGAGATTTTTGAGATTTTATAGGTTGAGTGCGGATGGGTCACTGCGGGTGGAAGGCACCCGCATTAGGCTCAGACTCTTTCTAAAATTGTGCCTAAAATTGACTAAGTGTTAAGTGCGGGTGAGTGATCCGCACTGCGGATGGGTTCCTCCGCACCCATGAATTTTTGTGTTGAATTGAATTTCCTAAAATCGGCTAAGTACTGAGTGCGGATGAGGTTGACCCGCACTGCGGGTGGAATTCATCCGCACTACGCTCGGATTTTTTTCCAGAATTTCTATTGAAAATTTTCCAAGTACTGAGTGCGGGTGAAGTGACCCGCACTGCGGATGAGTGCGTCCGCACTCGGAGATTTCTGTGTTAAATTTCACTTCCGAAAACGACTAAGTGCTGAGTGCGGGTCAAGCCACCCGCAGTGCGGATGGATGCATCCGCATTCAGGGTGTTTTTAACCCTAAAACCCAAATCAGACCTTCTCTCTCTCTCACTTCACCATTTTCCCCATTTTCAAGTGATTTTTGGCTAAGAGAGAAGAAAAAAAGCGTGTGAGTTTCCGTTCCTTCCAAACTCCCGATTGTTGTGAGAAATCGAATTTGGAACCGAGTAAGCAGCCGAGGATCTCTCCTAGCTCACCTATTTGGTATTTCTTTCTCTTTCTGTTTCTCTCGAAAAAACTCAGATTTCTCGATTTCTCAGATTTTCATTTTAAACTCGAGATTTGTGTTCGAATTGCTCGAGGACTAGTTCCTCTACACTCCTTGCTTGTTTATTTTCAATCTTTTTCTCGATTTCCTTCCGATTTTTGGATTTTGATTTCTAGGGTTTCGTGCCAAAATCCAAATTTAGCATAATCGTGAATTGATTTGTTTAATCCAACCGATTAGACTTATAATCGGTAAGGTTACCCTTTTATCTTGAATTTCTAGAACATTTAAAGGCTGATTTGAGGTTTTGACCAAATTAGGGTTTGACCAATCGGTAAATCGAATTGTACGGAAACCAAAATAGTGAACTGGTAAAGGAAGTGCTACCAAAGTGGAATTGTATATGGCTAGAGGGCCTAGATGCAAATGTGCACCGTTATAGAAATGGTTAATAAGAAAGAAGGAACCGAAAAGAACCAATACCAAAGCATAAGAATTGATTTAGGACTATATGAACCATTAGTAAACTAAAGTAAACGTATAGACAACTGAACCTGAATTAAACCAAGTATACGTATAATATAGGTGTAGGCTCGGTCGAGCAAGAATTAGCGAGGCAATTCGAGACGCCCGATCCGTAACTAAGCGGTACGCTCGTCGTAAACAGGTGCGGGATTCTTGGACTTGTTTGATACTTTATTTTCAGGAATTAAACTGTTTATTCGTTTGTCATGTTGAATGCTTAATTGTTGCATATTTTGAAATTCATGCTGTATATTGATGCTTGCATAAATGAGAATGATTTGAACTGTTCGGTTAAGTTTAATTGGCATATTGGTATGGTTATTTATTGATTAGTCTATTGGTTGTTCTATATGTGAATGAATTTGTCAGACCGACCTGTTTAGGTGGCTGAATAAGGTGACGGTGACCTATCCGTTGACCTGTTATGAATTTGCCAGACCGACCTGTTTAGGTGGTTGGATGAGGTGACGCTGCTGACTTATGCGTTGACCTGTGATGAATTTGCCAGACCGACCTGTTTAGGTGGCTGGATAAGGTGACGGTGACCTATCCGTTGACCTGTGATGAATTTGCGAGACTGACCTGTTTAGGTGGCTGGATATAGCTGACTTTGATTCTATTTGGATGAAATTGCAAAGTTGAGCAGTATGGCTGACTTTGATTCCGTGTGATTGCATTGTTGTCAAGTTGACCTGTATAGGTGACTTGTAACCAGACCTTAGGAAACGGTTAAGCCAAACAGCTACAGATGTGGGTTTGATAAATGGTCCAGTTCGAAAGAACATCTGTAGTTGCTACAAGCCCTAATGAATCGAGTTAAGCCAAATATATGTTGTGTTTGAAATTCATCTTGAAAATTCCGTGAACTGTGTTTCAGGTTGATTAATTGTTGTCGAGCATTGGCATTATGTTATTTATGATTATATATATCTGTTTGCATTGTTATTGTTTAGATTTCATTTTTGAATATGGAGTTTGATTGCAAGTCCAATAATCTAAACTGTGGCAAATTTCGCACTGAGAATTTATTCTCACCCCCTCCCTCCGGGTTATTTTTACAGGTACGGGTGCGATTGATTCCGGAGAGGCACGCGAGTAGTGGGCCTTATAGTTTACCTTCACTTGACCCTAGTTATGTTTTGTTGTGTAGTTTAGGGTAGGCCTCGTGGTTGGTATCCGGATGAGATACTTTTGTTGTATTATAATCTGACCAGACTGTGTACTCTGAGTTGTGTATATATAAACTTGGTTTGTATTATTTGGTTTTGAATTGTTGAGTGTAAATTGAATAGCCTTGTAAGCATACATGGCATTGTATGCTTACGGCGAGGGACTGTTACGACCCGTGGCCGCGGGGTGTGACAGATATCCATAAAGCTTTCGACACCATCGATTGGGGTTTCCTCTTGAAGATCATGAGTGCACTAGGATTCCCGATAGCCTGGATTCAATGGATAGACAGGCTGGTGCTAAGGGGCACATCACAAGTCATAATTAATGGATTGATAGGCAAAAAAATTATGCTAAAAAGAGGAGTACGACAGGGAGATCCCCTATCTCCGCTGTTATTCATTTTAGCAATTGATTTTTTACCAAGATGGATGGGAAGATTAAGAGAAACAGGAGCACTCTTGATGCTAATCAGAAATATGGAGCCATGCTTGCTATACGCGAACGACGTGATATTTTTCGTCAAACCAGATGTACAACAGGTACAAATCCTCAAGTTAACACTAGCAGTGTTTCAAAGGCTAACGAGTCTGAAAATCAACATGGAGAAGTCAGAGTTTATACAACTCAATTCAACTCAAGGAGGCAAAATTTCTGACCTTAGCGGGTCGGATTGTATTAATAAATTCGGTTCTTTCTACCATACCAATCTACCTTATGACAGTGATCAAATTGCCACAATGGGTCATAGAGAAAATAGATCGCATAAGGAGAAACTTTCTATGGCAAGGTGCTCAACATGAAAAAAGGAAAATTCATCTAGCCAATTGGGACTTAGTCTGTGTACAAAAGAAAGGGGGGGGGGGCTTGGCATCATCAACTTAAAGAACTTCAACTTAGCGCTTCTAACCAAGTGGTATTGGCAGTGGCATCAGCAGCAACCAAGATTATGGAAAGGAATTTTCACAGAAATGTACTGCTATCAAGACCCCCTAATGATTTACAGCTCCACTTTTTTCTCAACACATTTGAAAGAGGTCCAGACCTTCTTCAATAACTTCATACAGAGGATACCTAGTCAAGACAGAGACATTAAAATTTGGAAGCATAATTGGGGGGAAGGCATCATCAAGGACCAGTTGAGAGCATTATACACCTTTGCAATTGATCAAGATAGCAGCCTGCAGGATTTTCTTGCAGCATCGGACTTGGCGCAACTCTTTGAGCACGCATTGAAAGAACAGGTAGAACAAGAATTGCAAGAACTAAGCATCATACAACACAACCTTTGGCAAAGGGTAGCACAGCCACAACAAGCCGCAGGTCAAACCATTTGGAAGCCACAGCCAGACAAGGGTTTTACAGTCAAATTAGCATACAACACATTGTGTGACACACCAAGAATTGGATCCAACACCAAGAGCATATGGAAACTTAAGGTAACTCCAAAGTTGAAAATATTTGCATGGTTGGTATATAACAACAAAATACTTACTGCTGCAAATTTGAGAGCTAGAGGATTCACAATAGTAGGGATGTGCTATATGTGTAGAGCAAGTGATGAACACACAAAGCACCTCTTCAATGAATGCGCATTTGCGAAGGTAGTTACCAGTAGAGCTGTAACAGCACTTCGGGTACCAGAACCCGCACCCAACAGCCAAGGTTACATAGAGGCGATGGTCAATATGAGCACTCCAAGCGCAACAAGGGAGGTCATAATAACATCAAATTTCATTATCTGGAGAGAACGGTGTAACAAAATTTTCAGGGATGAGACAAAAACAATGCAGTAGCTGGTGGAAGAGATAATAGAAATGCACAAAATGAATGGAAGGATGCATGGAAGAAACAGCACAAATCATGGATGATACGGCTCTAGACTATAATAATAAAGCTATGCAAAAATAGCAATTATGTACTTCATTTTTTTTACAATTTTATTTTCATTTTTATCTTTTTTTTTTTTTTCACTTTTTCACTTCTCTGTACCAGTAGAACCTCTAGGTCTCTTTTATGTTTAGTTTTTTTTATATTTTATCTTCATTTGAACACACGACACAAGGTTCTCAATCTGAGAACCTCACACCTGTAACCGATATTGGTTAATATAAAGTGGGGCTTGACCCCTCTTGTTTCCTAAAAAAATCACAAAATCTAGAGAACAAAGATGTAAGAAGAGAACCTTTGATTAGTTCAAACGAAAACCAGGGCCTTGAGAGGAGAACCTTTATCCACCGGAATTCAAGTTGAATTGATTCAAATTCGAATTTTCTCGGTTTTTTCTGAGAAGAGTCACACACACCATGGAACTGGCTCGACGGAAGGGGAAGGGGATTTTTAGAGGAAAACCCCACGTGGGACTCCGCTTCGCGAATTGAACAGGAGACATCATGAGGAGATAAGGGGTTAAATGAAGGTTATAAATAGTGATTATAGCGGCATAGCGGGGAGACAAAATAAAACTATTGCGAATTGCGTAGGTATAGCAGAAGTTATCATACACAACGATTTTTTCTTTTCAAATTTTATATTCTATATTTCTACTAATTATCAACATAATCAATATTGGAAAATTGAGATAACAACTAAATGACAACTAATCTAAGTCTATATTTTTTATCAATTACGCAGATAAGAAGGAAAAAAAAGATCTAAAAAATAATATTATTTAATAGTTCATACTTTATAATATTACATATTATAATAGATAAAGAGAAATTAATTTTATAAGGTAAATGAAGTCAATATACTTATTTAAACATTTTATATATTATAATAATAATCAAAATCAGCTTTCAATTGAAACGAACGATAATAATTTTACAAATGAATACTATACGAAGAGCAATCAAAATGAAGATTAATATTTGAATATTTCTCGATATAGAATGAGAGAATAAATCACAAATAAAAACAAAAGCACATAGTTTGGTCAAGCATACTTATCGTAGAAGACCATGTAGCATATGAAATAAGAATAGAAGTACAGAAGTCCATATAAATTGTCAAAAAAAAGTCCATGTAACATAGCGGGAGCTATAGCGAGTCACACATAGCGGTAATAATGGTCAGCTATTGTAGTTATAGCGGTCGTAGTTGAGTTAGCGCACTTTTATCTCATAGCTTAGCGTTTATGGTCCGGAAAAGCTATAGCGCCGCTATAGCTAGCTATTTAGAACACTGGATTAAATTGAAGGGTAATTTTGGAATACCAAAATACATTTTATTATACAATATTTTTCAGAAAATTTTTAATTAAATTTCTGAATTATATGTATAATTGTGGCAATTTGATAAATTTAATAACTTTAGAGTGACAAATAACTAATTTAAAGTTTTGGGATGACAATTTTCTAATTTTCATATTTTGAAGTGGAATAAAAACAATTTTCCCATTTTTTAATTAATCGGAGAGAATCCAGTATATGCATTATCGGATAGGTTTCTTTGTGCTGATGCTTGGCACACCAACATAATGCTTGCGCGGTGCTTTTACTGCCTAGGTATAAGTCAGATCACAATGGCTTGGAACTTATAAGACTGAAGTATCCGATTTAAGTCATAAACTCATGTGTAGATATGATCCACAGTGGTCCACTAATTCTGAATTTATGTTTCTGTTACCACTAAGGTGGAAGGAGTAGCAATTGCAAGGCAATAACAACGGTCAGTATTAAGAACAAAAAAAATGGCAAATTTTGAGAAGATAAAAAAGAGGATAGGTCGATAACAGAAGACTTATTGCATGATTTAGAATCATTGTAACACATTCAAGAGGAAAAGAATCTTAATATGTCGAAATTACAAGATTGGGTGAGGGGTAGATTACATAAGCACTTTGGATAACCAATATAAAGAAAAAGAAATAACATGGAAAAATAGATCTATAATTAGATGGCTCAACACAGTTCTACAATATTAGAGTTTCTTGCAATTGGTAAAAAAAAAAAAAACCTGATTTCGGCGGCTATTTGATAATCATAGAAATATGATATTTTTTGTTCTGTTTTTGGTATAAATAAGCAACTTTCTCCAAAACCTGCTAAAATGACTCAAAAACACATTTGCGGTAAATAAATAAAAAAAATGGTTACTTCACATTCGTTTTTTTTTGCCATTTTTCAGATAAAAAGATAATGATTTTTGCTATATAATTTGACGTCATCGGTGTAAAATTGCTTAGAAGACAAATTTATTCTTTTTTTTTTTCTAATTGGAGTTTGTACTAAATTTTGGGATGCCACTTAACATTCTCCCCTATAAATAACATATTGGCTCATGATGTGATAACTTAGGCGATTTTGGCTTCTGCGATATGCCCTTTAAAGGTTAAAAAGACTTCAGGCATGACTTTGGCCGATGATGTGTTTTAACAGCACTGATTAAAAAGGCCTCTAACAGTCTAACTGAGTTGAAAATTTGGATGAAAGTGGCTAAACCTTCTTTTGCATGAGTGAATATGGTTTAGGTATGATACTGTTTTCATTAATTTGGTGATATTTACGTTGTACCTTTTTATTTCTCTATCTGTTTCTTTTTTTTTACATTACTGGTTATGGCTAAGCACGCTCAATGATATAATTTTGTGTGTTTTGTTTTGCCTGTCTGTGTAATAAGTTATTAATGTAGGGGCGCACTTGTTGAATTGGTAATTTGGTAGATAATCTAGATTGTCATGGAGGAGATGGCGCTTTAAAACAAAAAACTTCTAGACTGAATTTTTGTATGATCTGAAATATTGGGTGGGGTAGCATTGTGTAAATATTAGGATGCAAATAACATTTGTTTCATTTGTATAAACTCAGGTCACTTATTTTCAAAAGAAAGAAGAAAATTAAAAGTCTACTGCCATTTGTTTTCTCGATCATGAGAGCAATGTAATTAGAGATGGAAGCATACTTTCAAGTTATGAGATTCAAATGCATATTGAAAGTTAATTATATAAAATTTTCACCAAAAATATATATGGAGGTAAATTTAAAGTGCAATTGTACTTTAAAACATATAACAATATAAGTGTAACTGCAAAATTTTTGAAAAAAATGTTGGCCTTCTCAAGGCCTTTTGTTATTTTGTTTTATATTTTATATTTAGTAGAAGAGAGAAATAGAAAAAAGAAAGAACTCTTATGCAAAATTTATTTTTATTATGTTGAGATACTCTTACAAATAACATACTTATTATTTGTAAGTTATATGGTGACTTTTTACAAATCCAAAAACATAAATATAATTAAACACAATACAAATACCAAGTGCATGAATTGCACTCTCCAACATGACTCTTGAAAACATAAACAATTAATCTATTTAGAAATTTCAAATATATTTATCCAACCATTTGACTAATTGACTCATTTAATATATTTTTTTTCTTTTACCAAAAACATTAATTAAAAAAAAAAAAACTAGGGTCAGATGACCCCCAATTGATATATGTAGATCCGCTATTGAATGCATATCTTTTTTGTAGAAGCGCCAAATGGAGTTTAAATGCTATCGGAGGTCGACACCTTGGGGACTTTAACCTTCCATCCTTTAATCATTGGCTTCATCTTCTCTGTAATCTTAACAATCATGAAGAACAACGTCCGGTACAGCACAACCATGCCTAATAAAACCCCCAAATCAATCCATTTATTGTGCATTTCAACCTCCCAAATATCCCGGCAAATCTCCTCGCCAGATATTGTTGGCGACCCACCAGCCTGATTATTCGGGAATGTCAGTCCCAAAAACTCGTTCTTATAAAATCCTTGGAATGTATACTTGTGAAACGAGATGTAGTACATCGGGTACCGCCAGACCGGCTTTGGCAAATCGTTTGGGAGTCTGAAGAAGCCTCCACTAAGCATCATGACACCTTGGAGACCAGCGCCAGTGATGATACCCATGAGAAAATCTGGCACGATACTAGCAACTATCATCATCAGCCCTTCGACAAGCATCATAGTCATGAAGAGCAACAATGCAAAGTAGACGAAGTGGTCCGCACTGCGTTGGAGGCCGGTCAAGTAATACGCAATTGCACCTGGTATAACTGAGATGAGTGCCAGGTATGGAATGGCTGATATGCTGTTGGATATCACATATGAACCTACACCGTAGTGCCCATTTAGCCTCTCTCTCTGAAAAATCTGTAATTTCAACGTTATTACATGATCATGTTAGACAGAGTACTGACTTCAAATGACTTTATAAGAAAATAATTTTGGGCCTCAGCCCAAATTAGAAGCTTTCATGCACTGATGTAATAAAGAAGCCCATTTACCTTCATGTCCTCAACAAAAGATGGAAATCCTCCAATTGCCATGAATGTGAGAAAAGAAGCTATAAACATAAGCATGGAACCTCTAGCCTGTAAAAGGAATGGCAAACAATGTCAAAACTTGAAAGTACTAATTAAGTGAAAGAAGTGTGAAGATGATGATGATGTAATTCACATACTTGGATTGATGCATAGGAGTGGCCGATGCTGTAGAAAATGGTGCCATCACATATACAAAGGGCGATGTAAATGGCGAGTCGTAGCCAATAATAGCCCAAATCTCTGTACATATTCACAAATGATCGACGAGTGAGCACAAGTGACTGTGTCAAGAAACTAGCCTGTCCACCTTTACTCACAGCTGCTCCTTCCTGATATCATGAAACAAATATATAAATAAAAAGAACAAAGCAACTTATAGAGATATTATTTTAATTAAGAAGGTATTCTAGCTGTGGCTGGGGTACTTGACAATTGTGGACAACATAATGCATGTGTGTATGTTAATTACCATGAAAACATGATGTAGTTGGGCATGAATATGCTTTTTCTTTTTTTGTTTCATGTTTATCAATTGGGCAATTCATATATCATTTTTGACTGGAAAATCAGTAATTTAGTTGAGATAAAATACTGAAAATATGAAATTGACTTTCACCAGCACAAATTAAGTACTGGTTGATGTATATAGACTTTAGGACGGTTTTCAATTAATATCTCTAGAACCATATCGATATAGGTAATTACATATTGATGGCTTATTTATTTTCTATTCTTTTACCATTTGGCGTATCTCTGCAATCTGTTGTAAAACTTCTTGTGCACGAGTTGAAGACTTGTAGGAATTGACGAGGAGCTGGATCACCTTAGTCGTGCTTGCTATCTTACCTGTGCTTTCATCCTAACAAATAAATAACATAAGACTGTTTATAATATTTCATACAAAAAGTTCTTAAAAATATATTATCATTTGAATATATCCAACCTTGTCGAAATCTTTGTTGATTGTCCTTAAGAAGTGATCAGAGGGATTTCTCAACGGCGGACAAGGGAATCCATTTGAAGTGAAGAACTGTAGGAAGCAAATGAAATAAATTATATTTAAGTAAAATATGTACAATGAGAAAAAAAAATACTGATTAATGAATTCAACATCAAGTGTCGTATGACTATATCAACATATATATGCATGGTAAGCAATATATATATGTACTAATTAAGTTATGAATAAGTATGTGTAGTCAAGTATGGAATATTGATATAATACCAAGTGTGTATTGAGCAATAATTAAGTGCACAATCTTAGAAAACTTAAAAAATGAGACCAAAAGATTAAGATAACTGGTGAAGTGGTGATATATAGTTGTCAAAATAATTAAGTTTTTCTTTGGTCAAAATCCTTGATTACATAGTACTATTAATACAGTTGTATACAAAAATCAACCTCACGAAATTTGCGCTATAAGAGGACCAACAAGAACCCTATGAAAGTGGTATTTGTTACCTTCTCAACTGTGCCGTGCTATTGGGCCATGTTAGCATTAATAACCGACAAAGAGATCGATTTGGGAACGTCTAAATAATTCCAATTGCTTTTTAAAACAGTATAATTCCTTTTGACTTTCTTTCCGTGTGAAGGCCACGTCCATCTATATCACAACACTATTATAGTATTATATTCAGTACGTAATTTCACTATAATAAAGGAGACTTGGATCTTCTATAGATGATATAATTTGATGAGAATTGAGAATGTATATATAGCGGGTTGTGAACAATTTAATTCCTTTTGACTTAGTACTTACTGGTGTATTAGTTACATGACAGCACTCAAACATGTTGCCAGGTATAAATTAAGTTCTCCAGAATTTGGCGTGTACTTTACTTTTGAATCAAGCTGCCACAATTAGTTAGACTATATGAGAATTAATATAATATAGCAACTCTCCTTTTCGTTTTCCTTATTAAATAGAAGTATAGAAAAGCCGCCATATAATTACATAGGAATATTATAGTGTTTATGAAGCTTAATTAGCCGCCTCTTATTTAAATGGTGAATGTGCTGTCCCGGATAGGAACAAAGTGGAAACTGATATATATATAAAACAGCACAGGCATTTATTCTGAACCAATCGCTTTATGGGTTGAAATTTTCAATTTTCATTTTAGGATAATATACAGCGTATCAATTCACCCTCGTACGTATACCGTTGTTTGAATTGAAAAAGTCTATGCTGTTTTCCTATCGACAACAAAGTCGCTTTTACTTGAAATGATGACATTGCTTCTTAATTCCATACAAATATATATAAAGATATAAATAGAGTTAACATTTATTTGAATAATTTATATACATGCAACTGACATTAATTATTAAAGGACGAAAGGAACATGAAAGAAAACTGACCGCTACTTGTGAATATTTTGGGATTTTGCTTGTTATAAATTTGTTTACATTTTAATTACTTTGGGATAGAAAATACCGCATGCCCAAAGTAATTTAGATATTTTAAACATGAATTTATATCACAAAATCAGTATTTCCTACCAATGGTTAGAGATAAAATTAAATAATTTCCCCATAAAGCAAATTGCAGGAACAGTATGCATGGAAGGTGTGACTCTTTCTTTAACAAGCAGTGATAAATAAAACAGTAATTATTATAGTAATAACAGGAGCATAACGTACGTAACAATAGTAGTAATAGAGAAGACGATAATAAAATATTGATAAAAAAAAAAAGTACCTCGCTAGTGTCTTTGGCAGGGCCGAAGTAGACAGTCTTGCCATACGCGAGCAGACACAGCCCGTGGAAGAGCTCGAAAACCTCGCTACTCGGCTGGTGGATTGCTGCCACGACTGTCATCCCCTCCCGCCTTGCCAATTTTGCTATCCGGCTCATGACATGGTATGAGGCTGCACTATCCAACCCGCTTGTCGGTTCATCAAGGAACAACAACTCGGGCCGGGTCAAGATCTCCATGCATATGCTCACCCTTCTCTTTTGTCCCCCGCTTATGCCTTTGTGGGTCCATCCGCCAATTCTGGTGTTGGAAGACCCGGTGAGCCCCATCTCTTCTATAGTCTCCTCGGCTCGCTTTCTCTTATCGGCCAGTGACATGGAATCCGGCAGCTGGAGCTGTGCTGAGTAGTACACTACCTCTCTCACGGTTAGAGTTGTCATCAGCACATCATCTTGTGTGACATATGCCTGGATCAAGGGATATTATTAATCAGTCAGGCTATCTAATGCCATGGTTAAATATATATATAATTACTGTGTCGCTTGAATCAAAATGACATATAGTTACCGAGGTACCGAACGCAAGCTTTTGACGCCGTCCGTTGATCAAGATATCTCCAGTTTGGCTAACTCCTGACCCTAGTCGTCCTGTCAGGTTCAACATATATGTATTGGCTCAAAATTAGTCAAAATCAATTATTCAATTATCCAGATAAAAAGAATCAAACGGTTCTATCTACACAAAATTAGACAAAATATTATCTCTTACCTGCTAAGGTATCAAGAAGAGTAGATTTTCCGCAACCGGAAGGACCCATGATAGACAAAATCTCTCCGGGTCGTGCAAACCCATTGAGCTCGGAGAGGATCGGTATATTCCCGCCCTTCCCAACTGCCGAGACACACAAATCCTCCCAGGTAAGCAAGATTCCCCGATCTTTGCGCATGGAATCTTGTGCCTTATAACCATCTTCAGATGGCATTGTAATAGACAACGCCTCCATGGAGTTGTCTGATCCATAGTGGTTGTACGTCTTTCCATTGCTGGATTGCTGATGTAGCACAGGAGGAGGTGCTGCTGATTCGCCAAAAGGGAAGCGGTCATGTGTGCCGATTGAATCCTCGATGTTGGATCGAGGACTGTGACTTGGCGTCCATGTTGGCACATTATGAGGCGTTGTCATTGTATAATTAAGGCTAGAGCATATGACAATCTCTTAGCTTTTTATTTTTTGTGTGCTTGTTTCGTAGCTTTGTAACCGTGGTTTTAGAAGAAATAGCTAGATAGATCATAGATGTCCACGGTTGCTTCTTTTATAGTTAGTTATAAGTATATAACAACGCTTCCAGGAAGCTAAACATATGGCATGACGTAATGATACTCGTTAATGGATCTTTTGTACTCCACCTTGTGTAGATACCTTTGTATTCATACCGTTAAGAAGTAACATTTGATTAAATTAATTATTATGTTTAATTAGTTGTATTTACCCCTGATCGGCGTGCGATACATGCATGTGGTATGACGTAACAACATTAATTTATGATTTATTGCAATTTATCCGTTGTATAAATTACGAAAGTTTCTAAAAAGTAGTTGCTTACACACACACACATATAGTTGGACTATATATTGGTAGATTGCAATGTATAATTTTTTTTGTACATCGAACTATAAATTATTGGTTTTGATTTTCAAACAACCGATCCAAATTGTTCAATTTGATATCTATATTAAAATGTACTTGAAGACCAAATTTGACATTTTTTTTTAAATTGTTTACTATTTTTTAGAAGTTTCGAAAATTGTTGTTTTTCTATGATCCAAAAATTTCTAAAAAATTCCAAACAAACAGTAAAAAAAATTCAAAAAATATAAAATTTGGTTTTCAAGCACATTTTAATATGGAGAACATGACCATTTAGATTGAATGTTTAAATTTCGAATCCAACATATTACAGTCCAATGTACAAGATGACTTATACATTGCAATGCACCATAGTCCATAGCCCAACTTTCTCTCTCTCTGCGTATACACACACACACGTGTGTGTGTGTCTGTGTATGTATATTGAACTATATATATTTATGTATACATTTTTTAACGCAAATGTCATGATAGTTTCAATGTATTCCCTAATATTTGTTTATATTTTTATTTTTTTTAGATCTTAGTATTTTGATTTGAATAATTTTGTGAAAAAAAAGTTTTCTTATTTAGAGTGTATGCCAAAAAATAAAATATTTGATATATTTACGAAGTGATGTCTTAAATCTTTATAACTTTGATTTTTTTATTTTTATTTTTTTGGTGAACTTTGATTTTATTTGTCAGTTGGTGAATTTTCAAAGTTTAATTTTTGAAAAAACTTTAAATAGCCATAACTTTGGCTAGGAAACTCGGATTTACGCGTATGAGCACTTTTCGGAAAGGGGAGAACGGGACGGATTCGTTTTGCCCCGGTGAAACATCAGGCATCGTCGTATCAGAAGCATTAGAATTTCAAAAAAATGTCGTTTAGGGTCTCAAAAATTCAGTTTAAGTTTTCGTTCGACGGTAGGCATTAAAAAACAGTGATTTTCAAACCATCTTAATAAATAGTAAAAAAATTCAAAAAAAATGTAAAATTTGGTTTCCAAGCAAATTTTAATATAGATTAAACATCTAATGGTTTGGATCGGCTATTTGAACTTCAAAACTAGAGAACCGCCCATCCCACGGGCGCCCCACTAGTGCTCCGTTTAATTCATGAAGTAGCGTAGCCTTACTCTACATGTATATATATGTATATTATATATGTAATATATGTATATATTTATAATATATATATATATATATATATATATATATATAGAGGTTGGCTAAGATCAAAGTGGTAGTTCGTGAGGTTTGGTGCTACCAATTCATTTTTCAATTTTCAATTTTCAAAATGTCGATCCGAGCCGTTCAAGTTGATCTCTATATTAAAATGTGCTTGAAGACCAAATTTTACATTTTTCTGAATTTTTTTACTATTTATTAAGCCACTTTGAAAACCGTTGATCCAATGGTGGCTTAACAAAACATTAAAATTAGAAGCCACCGTTGGATCAGCGATTTTCAAAGTGGCTTAATAAATAGCAAAAAAAATTTAGAAAAAATATAAAATTTGGTCTCCAAGCACATATTAATATGGAGAACAAGATGAACGGTTCATATCGACATTTTGAACTTTGAAAATTGAAAAACAAATTGGTAGCACCAAACCTCACGAACTACCACTTTGATCTTAGCCAACCTCTATATGAGGAGGGATCAAGTTACAACACTTGAAAGTTACAACAACATTTTTTTTCATTTTCAAAGTCCAAATCGTCGATCCAAACCGTTAGATATTCAATCTATATTAAAATGTGCTTGCAGACCAAATTTTATATTTTTTGAAATTTTTTTGCTATTTATTAAGATGGGTACAAAATTGCTGTTTTTTAATGGTGCAGAATTTTAATAAAAACAGCGATTTTGTACCCATCTTAATAAATAGCAAAAAAATTTCAAAAAATGTAAAATTTGGTCTGCAAGCACATTTTAATATAGATTGAATATCTAATGGTTTGGATCGACGATTTGGACTTTGAAAATGAAAAAAAATGATGTTGTAACTTTGTTGTAACTTTCAAGTGTTGTAACTTGATCCCTCCTCCCTCTATATATATATATATATATATATATATATATATTATAAATAAATGAGTTTATAAAAAAAAATTGTATATATGTTTATATGTGTATATGTGTATATGTTTATATGTTTATATGTGTATATGTTTATATGTGTATATGTGTATATGTGTATATGTGTATATGTGTGTATATGTTTATAGGTGTATATGTGTATATGCGTATATGTATATGTGTATATTATACATATATTATAAAAACCATAATAAAGGTCAATTCCTTAATTAGTGTTATATTTAGACTTGTGATATCCAACTGACAAATAAAATCAAAGTTCACCAAAAAAATAAAAATAAAAAAAATCAAAGTTATAAAGATTTATGACATCACTTCGTAAATATATCAAATATTTTATTTTTTGGCATACACTCTAAATAAGAAAACTTTTTTTTTTCACAAAATTATTCAAATCAAAATACTAAGATCTAAAAAAAAAAAAAAAAAAAGTGAACAGTGAACCGCCCGTGCCAGGGGCGCCCCGCTAGTTGAAGTGACCCGCCAGTGGGACGGGCGGTCCGCTTTTGTTTTGGGCCGCCCGTGGGCCTGGCGGTTGGGGCATTTTTAACAAAAAATTCAATCTAGGGACATTATTAAAAATTCTTTTTTTTTAAGGATATTAATAAAAATGGCCGCGTTTTTCAACACAAATGTCATGATAGTTTTAATGCATTTTCAAATATTTGTTTATATTTTACTGAGCTTAGAGTCCAATGTTGAACATACTATAGTATTTTTTTCAATAAGTTTGTGAATTATATATATTTATGTATACGTTTTTCAACGCAAATGTCATGATAGTTTCAGTGTATTCTCAAATATTTGTTTATATTTTACTGAGTCTAAAGCAATGTTGAACATACTGTTGTATTTTATCAATAAGTTTGTGTTTGCATAATGCATTATGTATTGTTTCATGTTGGTTGAATAATATATAATATATTTATATGATATTAATTTGGCGCACTAAATAAACATTTCATTCTTTTATTGTTCAGGTTTAAAATATTTTTATTTTATTAAAGTTAAATTTACTGAAAGTGCACAAATTTGTTATGATTGTAATATGATGTTTCATCTAAAGCAGAGTATATATTCCTCTTTATTTGTATCGACCAAACTGTCAACCTAAATTTTACATAATTTATGTGAAAACTTCTAAATAATAAACCTCTGTATCACAAAACTATCAACCTAAATATTACATAATTTATTTAAAAACTTATAAATGATAAACCTCTGTATCACAAAACGTAGATCTATATAATTTATTTTTTCACACACACACACAAACACACACACACACACACTGGATTTCATATAATCTATAATGAGCTGACAAAATGCATCTCAACCTATAGCAAATTACGTATCTTACTTTTCTATATTGTTGCAAGTATAAATTATGATTAATACTTTTATATCAATGTTAAAATTAGTCTATATTATCCTATTTTTAGTAACTCAGAACTATATTAGAACTATATTTTAGCTACATTATACTCATATACAAATACATACATGATTCCAATTTAAGAAAGTGCATAACATAATAAGACTTGTGCAAGAATTATCATTTGATCTAGTGGCAAATAAGTAACACTCTCATGTAAAATATTGTAGATTCGAAATCCGAATAGATGTTCTTTATGAATATTAAATAAAAGTTAAAATGCTAGATCTCTGTTTTTCTATCTAATATAATCAAATAAATAAAATATTGGGACTTACGCACTAGTAGAAATTAGATATGACAAAATTTATTAATATTTTAAGTTTCTTAAATAATTTAACATACTTTTATTTTATTTTTTAATTTTGAAAGAAATATCGTAACTTCTCTATACAGAAAAAGATAAATGTTATCAACAAAAGACATGAGGATAATAAAATAATAAATTTAAGGATAACAACGGACGATCAATTTAATAAGGTACGTAAGTCATATAATTTTTTAATTTTTGTTCCTTCAAACTTTCAAATTGTTTCATCAGTTGCAATTAATTCTACCGAAATTTGGTTTGAAGGGCCACAAAAGAGAGTCAACAAAATTAGGAGGGCTTTGTGTTATATATTGTCACGCATGAAGAATAGTACAGAATAGAAGCAGAGAATCCGATGAGCCACTTCAATGTATGTCTGGAGTCTGGAAAAGCAAATACATAGTTATAACTTATAACAATGCTAGGTGCAATGACACGGTGACAGCAAGTCAGCAACTAGATAGCGTTCACATTGGATTACTGTTGAGAGCAGCTTAAGGTTATGACTTATGACACTTGTAACGACACAACCTTAGAATAAAAAATAAAAAAATAAATAAACACTTATAACGACGTGGTCCTGTAAGGTTGTAATTAACACGTAAAATTACTCAAAAAAAAAAAAACATAAAAAATATAGTCCATTGACTTTTGAATTTGACATTCCTTGTACCGCTTTCATTGAATCTATACACCAAGGAAAAAACCTTGACCTAACTTGCAAAATATTTTATATATGAATTTAAACTTGATTCAATTTGATATGTGATAATATTTATAAAATAATTTGATCCTATCTAATTTGATACAGTTTCAAACCCAAAATATCCAAAATTAAAAAAATTCAAAACCCGAAATCCACAATGAAACGAAGTTAAATTGTTTTGAGCTCAATCTAATTTGTCTAATTGCAGTCTTTAATTTGAAATAATTTGTGACTTTATGTGCAAAGTGTCTCTTGCCAACTTAACACATGATAGCCGCCAATTCATTTTTTGATGATAGTTGTAACCACTGTTGTAAATAACAGTCCACCAAGATACTATCAAGCGATTAATTAGGAATAAACGATCATATTCGAACATAATAGGGTGATTAGTTAAAAAAATCCATCACGGTTTGATTACCGCCAACGACTAATCGGCCGATTAATTGGCTTAAACGGACGTTTTTTACATCACTGGTTGTAACTCTGTTTGTGCTCAATAAAAATTTTGACAGCTGCTATCAAAATTTTCAAACAAGGAAAAAAAAAAGCCGCCAATTCAGGATCTCTGTTTTCAGATAATTTATTGTAAAAACCAAATGAAATCAGATTGAATTTTGAATGAATAGGCTGGATTTTGTGAGTGGGTCAGATTTTTATGAACGGTCAAAGAGCGTTTAAAAGAAAAAGGTCATTCCAAATTATTTAATTTGAAAGCGTCTAATTGTCCACAGCCTTTTGTCCACCATTTGTCTACAGCTTTGACTTGCGCGAATACTGTAAAATTACTTCTATATGCTATATAATTATACAATATATCACATAAAATATATCAGTTAATCACAAAACATCCAGCAACTATTTGAAGTGGTCCCATGATAATTAGAAAAAGATTGCAACTTGAACAACAAGACAAAATAAATGTACTTTCAAATTATACTTTTGGAAATTACAGTTATAGAAAATTATTGGCAGTTAGATTTAGTTATTAGCGGCTATTGGCAGTTAGAGTTAATTATTAGCTTCCGCACTGGGTTGAATCTTGTATACTGTAAAATTGAATTTTGTATACAGTAAAATTTTCAATTGAATCTTACATACTGTAAAATTGAATCTTGTATACTGTAAAATTGAATCTTGTATACTGTAAAATTGAATCATCTACACAGTAAAATTTACAATTGAATCTTGTATACTGTAAAATTGAATCAGCAGAATTGTAAAATTGAATATTGTATATAGTAGAATTTTCAATTGAATCTTGTATACTGTAAAATTGAATCTTGTATACAGTAGAATTTTCAATTGAATCTTGTATATTGTAAAATTACAAGATGGATACTGTAAAATTACAAGATGAATACTGTAAAATTAACATATCAATACTCCATATCATCTCTCTATCATCTCTTTCATCCAGATTTCTACAAGATGAATACTGTAAAATTACAAGATGAATACTATAAAATTAACAGGGGGAAAACTGTAACATTAATAGATCAATACTCCATATCGCTTATCTATCATCTCTTTCTTCCAGATTTTCACAAGATGAATACTGTAAAATGACAAGATGAATACTATCAAATTAACGGGACAATACTGTAAAATTAACAGATCAATACTTCATATCGCTTATCTCTCATCTCTTTCTTCCAAATTTTCACAAGATGAATACTGTAAAATTAACGGGGCAATACTATAACATTAACATATCAATACTCCATATTGCATCTCTATCATTTCTTTCCTCCAGATTTTATTTAAAATACTAGATCTGTTACTGCATACAACGAAAAACAACAAATTCAACAAAAATAACTTACTAGATTCAATATTATAAAAATGGATTTGATCTTGTGATTGAGCAAAAAAAAGTTCTAGATCTGAGTAAATCTT
Organism: Carex rostrata; assembly: GCF_964058835.1. Lineage (NCBI taxonomy): Eukaryota > Viridiplantae > Streptophyta > Magnoliopsida > Poales > Cyperaceae > Carex > Carex rostrata. The sequence continues at coordinate 8,874,881 of NC_135925.1, forward strand.
CCAAGAAATGAAAACATTAAAAAAGAACAAGGGTCGGATGAGGAGAGGAAATGGATTTGATGAAGAGAGAAATTGGAGTAGAAAGCACTGACCTTTAAAAGCTCAAAAATGGCGAGAGAGAGAGAGAACGAATGAAAGAAAGGTTTAGAGGAGAGATGTCGGTTGTAATTGGGATTCATTTCAACTCAGGTAACTGAGATTTGAATATCTGATCGGATGATCGGGAAAATCTGATCGGGAAAGAGAATGACAGAAAGGCTTAACTTTTTTGAATTTCATTTGGGTTATCGACTAGCTCCGTAGAAATCGCGATCGGGAAGACAGTTTGAGAAATGAGATTAAAAAAAAAGGTAACCCATGATCTGATCGGGAATGTTTAAATAGGTGAAGGATTTGAATATCCGTTGAAGGTGAAGACTATCGTTGTTAAAGGCAAGTGAATAAAGCTTGTGGACAGATGGTGGACAAAATTCAGTGAACATAAATCTTTTCTCATTTAATATGTAGTATGTACAACTGGTTGTTGATGAGGTTGATTAATTTTATTCGAGGCTATTCAATGCTAAACCAGATCCTCTGAATGCATACTAGATTTTGTGCTTTAAAAGAATAGGTCAAGGTTGGCAATTTTTCTTTTTATGTGGTAACGGGTAGTTGTTTAATAAATTGAATAACGGAGAAGTTGGGCACCACGCTCTCTCTTATTTATTAGATGAACATTAAATAATCTATTACCAAAAGATATATACCGGACAGTAGGGCTGGCAAAAAAATTCGAGGTTCGTGATTCGATTCGGGTTTGATTCAGATTTGATTCGAGTTTAATTCGGGTTTGATTCGAGTTTAATTCGATTCGAAATAGGTTCGAATTGAAACGAACCAAACCAGGTTCGGTTCGGAATTAATTCAAACCAAACCCAAACCTAGCCTGGTTTGATCGAAATGGGTTCGATCATTTTTATGGTTCGAATCTCATAATAACATCGGCCGTCCATTTACCTGATGAAATTAAAATCCAAGATAGAGAATCATAATTTAACTTAGCTGACACTCCCTCGCTCTCAAATCTCAATAACCTAGTTCTCTCTCCACCTCTCCCTAACTCACTCTCCCTCTAACTCTAAAATCTAGCCGATGCTCTCGGCGACTGGCTGTCTCTCCGGCTGTCACTCCTCTCTTCGGCCTAGATGATTGGCTCTTCTCTCGTAGTTCATACCAGAAAAATCGTCTCTGATGTATTTTTTCAAGAACAATTTTTTAACTTAAAAACACTCATTTCATAGTTCATACAGGTAAAAGGAAGCCATGTGAATTGTTCGGCGAGAAAAAATTAATGTATAAACTACCGGTATAACTAGGACTGCTAAAAAATAATTTAGTTCGTGATTCGATTCGGGTTCGATTCGAAAAATGTGTAGTTCGCAATTAATTCGATTCCAAATGGATTCGGTTCGAAATAAATCAAATCAGGTTCGGTTCGAAATTAATTCAAACCAAACTCAAACCTAAAGTAAGATCGGTTCGATTCGGTTCGTTGCCACCCCTACCGGACAGGTTCCTTGATGGTGCTCCACAAAGAGGATAATTTTTTATTCATAGAAAATAATATAGAGAATGAGAAAAAGTACCTTTAATTTTCGATACGTAGGACCTATAACATTTGTTCTGGGTCAAACTTTGGACCTGTAAAATTGGTGCTAAGTTAAAACTCTGCGCTTCATCATGTATTTATGTGAAGCCATGACAAATGGAAAAAAAAAAAGGAGTCAGTATCAATTTTACAGCTAGGATAAATGTTACATGTCATCTGCATCGAAAATAAAAAAAATACTCCTTTTCTTTTCGTATGTTAGTTTATAATTTCTATGTATATAAAAAGAATTCTCCAACAAGAGACTGGTTCATTCTTGTCAAATAGATATATTTTGAATAACGTTTTGTTAGGACAGAAAATCATTCATTACAGCACACAATATAACCAGCAGGGGAAACATACGATAAAATTCATTGGGAGTATATTTGTTAGAAATTTTACAAGGTAGAGAAATTGTGCAAAGGTAGAATATATGGATAAAAAAATGGTTATCAAGTTCTCAATCATGCATTAACATTAATGGGGAACTCACCTCGTATTTTTTTTGCAAACAAGGAGTGAGACAAGGAGACCCCTTGTCTCCTTTCCTTTTCATATTGCCATCTGACACTCTAAGTAGGATTTTCCAAAAAAGGAGAGGCTCAGATACTACGCGGGTTAGGACCTCCTTGTTTTGATAATCAACAACTAACTAACTAACTGTGGTGGTCTGTACCAATTTTGAATTTTAAGGGGGTCAAGACATTACATTCTATTATGTGGTGGTTTGTACCAATTCCTCATAAAATACAGATCTTTATGTGGCTAACATGCAAACATAAAATCCTCATTAAATATCACTTGCGCTCAAAAGGGTGGTTAGGTTCCACTCAATGTCAATTTTGTTCACATGAGGAGACAGCCAATCATCTTTTTATTACCTGTCCTTTGGTCAAATAAGTATGGTTTTGGATGGAAAAATGCCAACAAGTGTTTAGTTAATGATCTTTTTTTTTTTGATCAAATCGGGCAGCCTCTGCCAGATGTTTGCATGTTTAGTTAATGATCTACTATAGAAGATGTAATTCAATTTGCAGTGTCTTTACCTAAAATTGAAAAAAAAAAAAAACTTGCATTCTTGATGGTGTTTAGTGCCATTTGTTGGACAATTTGGAAACATAGGAATGACCTATGTTTTAATAAAGTTCCAATTAAAATTGGACGAAATTTGATTTTTCTTATTATCTCTCTTTTTCATTATTGGCTAAGAGCAAAGAAGACTTCACAACAAACTCAAGAGGAAGCATGTAACTGGATGCCAACTGAGGAGATGCTGGAAGCCATTCCTTTAAGAATTTGATTTCCTGGAGATCGATGACCAACTGGTGCCCTATGCATTTGGAGATGATGAAGGTCCTTCCCCAGAGGATGCAACTCCTATCTAATCAAAAGAGTATCTGCCAGTTTTGATGCACACAAGCTGGATGCCCTTGTAATATATCAAGTTAGGGGTAGTTTTCTTGCATGGCAAGAAGATTCACTTGTGATGCTGTTATATTTTAGTTCTTAATTTCTAATCAGGTTAGATGAGTTTTTGGATGACAATGGATAGTGTCAGCTTTATCAGGGATGTTGGACTGAGGTGAACTTGTTGGTTTTGATTGTAATTTAACTTTGTTTCGTTAATGGAACTGGGCTTAGGCCTTTTTAATCCAAAACAAGAGACTGGTTCATTTCATATTTCTTAGAAGTCTAGAACTGAAAAAAACAAATTAAACAAGAGACTGGCTCAATCCATGACTCTCAAAAAAAGAGAAGCCATGTGTATTGGTAGTGAGTGCTATATGTTGGTGTATATGGAAAACTAGAAATTCGGTATGCTTTGATAATCAACCAATTCCCACAATTAGAAATCTGATATTACTAATTTGCTCTATGTTGGATTACTGGACAGGTACTAAAAAAAGGGCTGTGGTGCGTTTTACTAAATGCTGGATCCCGGAAGACTTGGATATGATTCCCCTGCAATCCCTCTCTCCTTTGCCTGCTCTTGACATACCTATTGCGCCGCCCACTGTTCCAGCGGTACCGACCCTCATGGTCACTTGATACTATTGACATGTCCTTTTACTGGCATACATTCTGAAATTTGTAATAAAATGGGTTATATACCTCAGTTTTGTTGGTACTCTATGTTAAGGCCTTTAATTTCAGATGCTTGTAATAGGGAACTTTACTGACATGCGCTCTCTGTTTTGATGGCATGTTTATACTTGTTGGATAGGCTTTATCTTTTGGGTAGTTTTCTATTTTTCATTCTATTTTTTCATTCTATTTTTTCATTTGGAACATTTGTACTTTGCCATTTTATATCTCAATGGAAGGGCTCTGCCTATTTTTCCAAAAAAAAAAACAAATTAAAAGTGTGCAGATAGTAATTATATTTGTGACATAAGCAATAGGAATTTTTATAAAAGAAAGATGCGTGAACAGGTCAATTTGGTACCTGTCAGCTTTAAAAGTCAATTCAGCTCTTCAAAATTGGTTGTCGATCTCCTTGCAATTAGTCAATGACATTTGTAATTCGATTTTTCATAAATTCTTTCTAATGTGAACATTGAGTTGGATTGTAGTTGTTATATTCCGAAATTTTAAATGTAGATTAACTTGCTAAATTAATAATTAGGCTCGAATTAAAAATTTTATTACATTAAACGAAACTAAATTTCGGAATAAAATCATATTATAAAATTTATTCTAATTATTAACTAAATTCGAAAATTAAAATTTATGAACACATTAACAACGAGAATTTTATTTAGAAATTAGGAAGTATATTAATATTAACCAATTAAATACCAGCAGCACGAATCTCAAAGCATTGTTTGAATTTGGAAAGGAAATGGAAGTAACCAAATTGAAAGAAGAATTCGGATCCGGAATTCACACCCTCTGAGATATCTCATATTCTGCGTGACCTTTTTTGAAAATCTCAAACCGTTTAAATACGTTCAGCACGAATCCTAAAGCAGACCATCACTCTTTATTCTCTCTCTTTTCCCTTCTGTCTCTGCCAACAGACCCCACCTCCCTTCCTTCTATTCCTGTTTTCTCTTCCTCTCCCGTGCAAAAACCCTAGGCGCCTCTCTTCTCCCTCTGTTGCTTCGACCCCACTGCCTTCCCTCTTTCTATCTCGTTTCCTTCCTGGAGAAGGAAAAAGAGGCGACCCTCTTCTGAAAATCGCCGTTCCCGCTCTCTTGCTGTCCCGTCCGGTGTCAGAACGCCCACGCCCCTCTGGGGCGAATTTATTGCGAAACGGTGAAAGTCACCGCTGTCTTCAGTCGGCCGTACTGGCTATTGCGTGTGATTTTTCCTTTTTACGGGTATAAGTCTTTCTCTCTCTCTCTCGTTGTGGTTCTTGTGCTCCCCTTTTTCTCATGTGTTGAGGCTTTGTTCTCTCTTTCTCTCTCTCGCCATTTTTCTGGTTGTGTGAGTGTTATGATTTGAAAACCCTAGCCGTGCTGTGATTGTTCGTGTTGTTGTGAATCTGCCTCTGGTGCTTTGTCGGTGCTTGGAGGCATTTTTTACTTGTCGAATTCTTGTCGGATTTGAGTCGAGACGCGAGGCCTTCACCTCGGGACGACTCTTGAATTTTCTGCCTCTGATCTCTCCCTCCTAAATTGGTTAGTGAGCACCCCTTTTTTTGTTTATTTTATTTTCTGTGATGGTGCTACGAATGAATTGAAATGGTGGTTTGCTCGGGTTGTTGATTTTCCCGGCAAGCCGAGGCATGGGTTGGCCGTGCCTTGATTTTCTATGTTGCCTTGCCTTGCCTTCCTCTCTGACCTGTTGCCTTGCTTGGCCTTGTTTGTTGTTCTGTTTTTATGGTTGTTGCCTTGCTCTTGACCTGCTGCCTTGTTCTATCATGTCTATTCTGTGCTTGACTTGCTGTTTTGTTTCTGGTGTTGCTGTGTGCCTTGTTGTTTCTATTCTGTCAGCTGTGCTGTCCTGTGATGTTGTTGGTACCAGTCCAGTGTTGCTACTGGTACGGTTACTGACTTGTTTTACCAGAATCTGAACTGATAGGGACCATTTTGTAAATAAATTAGATCTCGGGTTATATATACATATTTTAGGCCCTTGGGATAAATTATTAATTCCAGGGGGTATGTTGCAAAATGGTTATTCCTTGTTGGGTTCGGCTGAAAATTAAGTTGGGCTTAGGCCCATGTATAAAAATAATAGTAAATGAAGTTTTGGGCTTTTATTTCTGTTGGGCCTAAATTGAATTTATTAATAAATTCAGAAAAGGCTCGGGCCTTTATTATTGGGCTTGGCAGATTGAAAATAAAAAGGAATAAAATTATGGTATTTGGATTTTTCAAAAGTTGTAATTGTCGGATAAAAATGCGGCTTTGTAAATTTAGGTTTTAATAAGGAATCGAATAAAATCGGACGCTTAAGTAAACCTAAATAGCTCGGGAAAGAATTATACCGTCCAGGGTCTTGATGCCTCGATGATAGCTCATAACCTAATTCGAGCAGATACTAAAATAACCCGATTGGAAACCCGTATGATCTCAAAACAAATCAAATTAAAACACCCCAACACATTTAAAACACATTTAAAGTAAAATAGAAGTTTCATAATAAGTTTTTAAATTTAAACATTTATTTTAAACATTTTAGAACTTGTACTAAAACTCATGGCTAATTAATAAATGACAATTAATTAGCAACGAAAAATATTTATTTGACTTGGATTCGAAACGACAAAATATGTGTAGGATTAAACTAGCTATAAAATAACGAATTGCTCGACGTAGAATTAATTAGGAAACACGTAAATTAGATAACCATCTCCTTCTAAATTTTTATAAAACAAATTTTGTATCTAAATTATAAAATGACTAAAATATATTAGAATCGAATATTAGTTTAGTAATAATTATACAAATTACATATTTTATTAAAATAATAGCATTAGTCGAATTTAATACTAAATTTACTTTCGAAAAGAATCGCATTCGATCGGTTACGGAAATGAGAGCTAATTCAAAATAAACTAAACTAAATAAGTAGTTAGAACACGTTTGAAAATACTGTAACTCACAGATAATTATTTTGTGACTATTTTGACATTTGAAATTTTACAAGCAATATATCTTCAAATTAAATTATTAAAAACTATAAGTTAAGGTAGATTAAAATTAGATTAATTTAAATCAAAGTGAATGATCAATATCTGACGAGATTATAAATTAAGGTTAATGCTAAGCTTGATGGCATGAAAGTAATAATTAATATCTGACTAACCAGATCAGTCAGACTGACTGAATCGGTAATATTTATAAAATCGAAATAATCGAGAATTTAACTTACACATTAACTGGGGCGAGGGTTAATTTAATTCAGTGTAGATTTTAATTAGTTGTAATTACGTAATTTTAGATCAGTGGACTCCGTATGAGTCTGATCCGTGGACCGATTCGACTGACCCGCAGTTCGGAGCTTACGCGGAGCACGCTGGTTATTAGCAACAGAGACTCCAGCCCCCTCAGGTGTGGGATATCTGAATTATTTTCTTTCGTGGGCGTACTCTTACCAGTCGTTCCATCTGACTTGACATCCGCATTTTATTTTTAAGTAGTTGCATTAAAACTTTAGAGCATTTTTATCATTTCTGCACTTTAGGCATAATTGCATAAACCCTGAAAAACCAGAATTTACTGTATTTTAAGATTAGAGTAATTAAATAATATTATATATATATCTTATTAGAATATTAGGTTATTAGTTGTCTTCTTCTCGTAGAAGACAATATTATTATTTTACGTGCATATGCATGCATTGGTGAGAGCTGAGCAGGGCCGAGTGACTTCGTTCCGTCTTGTGTCACTTGGCATGGGACGGCCCGATAGCCACTGAGCCGAGGCGTCACTTGATTCCCGGATGGCCATTAGGATTATACTATATATATATATACTTTGATATATATATACCCTCTTTCGATCATTTTATTTTTATTCTACGTGAGCAGTTTCGATCTCGAGTTCTGTGGCACGGACGAATCGGGATGCTTCCCACGCCTACATTAGGAGCTACATGCCTAGAACGGGTTATCCCACCACGGTTCCGATCTCGAGTTCCGTGGTGGCATTTTTATTACTTGAGACTGCACAGTTTCGATCTCGAGTTCTGTGTATGTCTGTTTTACGCTACCGCATGGTTTCGATCTCGAGTTCCATGGCGGATTTGGTCTCCACGGTTCCGATCTCGAATTCCGTGGTGGCATTTTTATTACTTGAGACTGCACAGTTCCGATCTCGAGTTCTGTGTAGGTCTGTTTTACGCTACCGCATGGTTCCGATCTCGAGTTCCATGGCAAATTTGGTCTCCACGGTTCCGATCCCGAGTTCCGTGGTGACATTTTTATTACTTGAGACTGCACAGTTTCGATCTCGAGTTCTGTGTAGGTCTGTTTTACGCTACCGCATGGTTCCGATCTTGAGTTCCATGGCGGATTTGGTGATTTGGTCTGCACGGTTCCGTTCTCGAGTTCCGTGGCAGAGTGGCGGGTGAGGGCACAGTTCCGATCTCGAGTTCTGCGGCCCTGGTGATGATATTCTTACGACTTGCATTGTATGATTTCTCCTATTGGATATGTTTGGCTTATGAATCGTCTAGGTGAGATGACACACCGGATTTTGATATAACCATCGGTTAGTGTGCTATTATCTTGTGGTGCAATGCTCGATGTCACTAGGCAACGTGTATCATTGCACTCTGATCACAGTCCTTGGATTATATTATTTGGTTCTTTTGATCCTATTGTCCCGGCTCGGGGTGATTACTTTATTTATATTAATATTATTATTATTATTATTGTATTTGGGCACACAGTGCAAGGAGTACTGGATTCCGACTTGATTTATATCCGATATTACACCTTGATTTTATTTTGGGTATATTTTGCATGTTGGATCGCATCATGGCATCATTCAAAAGTATTGTAAATTCTATTAGCTATTAATATAGGTTCACACATGTGCATATTTTTAATTGTATTCATTTTATAAATAAAAGTGCTTTGACCGTAGAGGATCCCTGAGGGGATAATTCTCGGTCACATACTGGGCGATTCGTCGCTCACCCATAAGTTGTTTCGTGGGTTTTAGGTACAGGTTCTGGCGGTCCGTAGCAGGAGATGTCAGGAGCTGTCCCCGAGGGCCATATCACTTGACCTAGTTAGGGTTGGGCTTTTGATTAGGTTTACGAGTCCCGTATTTCTTGTGTTATATATACAGGCTTGATAGATCATGTCCCATTCTATAGATGGTGTTATTTGGATCCGAGATGAATCGAATTATATGTTATGTGTGTATATTTATTTATTTGCTATGTGACTGATTCTTGACATTTATATTATTTTGCTTCTGCTGCTGTTAATTTATTATTTATGATTAGCCTTTCGTGCTTAATGATTAATTAAGCACGAGGCGAGGTTGATCACACCTTAATCCAGAATTCCTGGTTTGGGGTGTGACAGTAGTCAAACCCACTCAAATGAACATGATAAATTAAGAAGTCTTATCTCAGTTTTAATATAATAAAAATTTAGGTTTCAATTTTATCCATATTATTTCTAGACGAAGATCATATTAGTTCAAGACGAAGATGGATCAATCAAGGTACAAGGATAGAACTAGAGAAGGAATGGGTTTTTTTTCTTTTTAATTTTCGTGTTGAAGTGGCTAATTATTTAGTAGAAACGTGTCTTAAAGAAGATAAAGATCTACAAAATTTTAAAAAGAGATATTTTAAGAGATTTGAAACACATGTGATAAATAATTTATGTATGGCACAGAAGTAGAGTGGAAAAAATGGCACCGCGGAGCCGGTTCCGTCACGGAATGACATGACACGTATTACTGTTATGTGCTGTAATTCGCGTATCACGTGCTGTGACCACCCCTTGACATTTTGGTCACGGCACAGCACGTGAAAGTTCCGATCACGGCACGACATGTAATCACGCGAGTCACGTGTAATTAAGACCGTTATGTCTTAATCAAATGGTGAATATTGAATAAACTAACTTAAATTCTGAAAGAAAAGTTAAACGTGAGAAACGTGACCAGTTATGTTTCGAGACGGTACGCGAGTCACGGCGTGACTCGCATGGCGTGACCACCCCTTGACATTTTGATCATGGCATGGCGTGACCACCCCTTGACATTCTTCTAAAAATTTAAGTTTCAATTTTGTCGATATTAATTCAACTAGAGAAGATTTTTTTTTTCCTTTTTAAGTTTCGTGTTGAAGTGGCTAATTATTTAGTAGAAACATGTCTTAAAGAAAATAAAGATCTACAAAATTTGAAAAATAGATATTTTAGGACATTTGAAACACATGTGATAAAGAATTTATGTATGGCACCCAAGACATTATTCTATTCTACATCACATACGCAACAAATTACTGTTGAGTATTTTAAGTATAAGATTTTATGCTTGTTTTTATACTCTTTTGAGTTTTTAAATTTGTAAATCTAAATACTCAATGATTGGTCGGATGCAAGCGTACAACCTATCATTGTAGTACTTTGGGTATCGATCCACAGGAAAATCAAGAAATACTAGTCTTTAACTCTATTGATTCGTTTCAGATTTGTGCAAGAAAGTAAAATTAAATGGGGAGTTTTGTTCTAACAATCCTATCTAAACCATGAAGCTCTTGTTAGTCTACCATATCCTTGGATATTGGTATTTCACGATTAAGTCCTTCATACCAATAAACAATTCAATTCAAGAGTCCTAATTAGGGGTTGACTTCACGGTTAGGTCCTTCACCAAGTCTCTAACCTTAATTTCTATAGTTCCAGCTTAGATTACAAATTGGTTAGATCATAATCCAAACCTAGGGTATTTGCATTCATAAATTGGTACTCTCCTATATCCATCATAGCAATATTGGTTCTTTCAAATCCAACACGGGACTTGACCAATTCAAGTACTAAACTATGTAATAAACACAAATGATAAATCACAAAAATTAACAATCAAATCCTAAAAAACAATTATAATAAAAATAATATAACCAAGTAAGATAGAATTAAACAAGTTCATGCATTGACCTAAACCCCTAAAGAGAAAACTAGCCTCTCATGAAGATTTAAGAATTCAACAAAATATTTGTTACAAAAATTGGCTAAAACAAAGAAAAATTAAATAGAGAAATAGATTACACCATTCTCTAGATGAAGAACCCTTATTCTTGCCTTATTCTTGAAATCTTCTTCTTCTTCCTCCTCCTTGAAGCTTCATTGATTGCAAAATTTTACGCTAAGTATAGGTGGGGAAGAGATATTGAGATGAGATGATCTTTGCGAAGAGATGCCTTGAATTAGAAAAATCTCCCTCTTTTATAGCTGAAATTCTGCCTAATTTAGAGGCTAGAATGTGGGGAGGTTATTGAATGTTATCTTTACATGTTTCCCAGACTGACATGTCTAATTTTGGCCCTTGATACGTGGCCAGTAGTTTCGAAAATAGAATTCAATGCGTTTTTAGGCTGTCTGCGACCAAAGTGCATTCACACTATACTTCTCAAGTTGTAGATCTTCTTGCTAGTTTTCCGAAAAGTGGTCATACACCTAAAACGGAGTTACGAGTCAAAATCTATGGCTGTTTTAAGTTCAGGCTCCAGTTCTGCGTGCTGCTACAGTACGTACGCACTGAGCTCGGACCTTGTCTGTGCGACCAAAGTGGGCCTGCATCGAAATCCGTGCATCCGCACAAATTTTGATGCATAGCTTATTCTACCTTTTTCAAATTGGCGCATGTTTAGAAATCCTTCTAATTACTTAGTGTAGCCATATCGAAATCCGTGCGTTTGCACTGGGTATTTTTTTTCATTTTTCTTCATTTCCTGCAATTTTTTTGTTTTTGAGAGTAGTGGGTATATCCACCGATTTTCATTACTAAACGAAAACCCTATTACATCGTTTTTTTGACCTTGGAATCATTACAGTGGTAACCTCTACATTAGCTAACAAAACGAAATAAGAACTTGCATACAAGAGTAAGGCATCAAGATAATACCCACTTGCATATGCAACAGCTAAACAAAGTAAAGAAAACTAACAACATCTCCTAGCCAACTAAACACATAGGCCAATTCAAGTAAAAAAGAACATGCAACAAGTAAATATTACAAAAAGTTGCATCCTGCAAATTAAAACCAAACAAACACAGTAACTTGATTCTAGGTGTATTTTATTCTCTTTATGTTCAAAATACAAGATATTTGATGTTATTTCGTGATAAAAATAAGATCAAATATATAATTTAGATTTATCAATTACCGAGAAAATAAAAATACAGACAAAGAAAAAAAAAGACAGCCTTTATTATTAAAATATAAATTCCCATTTTAATTAGATATTTCATAATTATTACATACAATGCTAATGACAAATAATCTTTGCTTGTAATTTATGATCATTAAATAGAATTAAAAAAAAATCTGCCCAAGCGGTGCATTAATAAATGGAAATTTTTTTTTTTTTTTTCATTTTGTTTGGTCGTTGGTAAATTCAGCTCATCTCATATACGTCCTAGTTTGAATTTTTTTTTTCTTTTTTAAAAAAGAAAACTTAAAAGTGCTGTCAATTCACAGTAAGAGGAACAAAATGCACTCTAAACTTCACCAAACACCAAGGAATATAAATTATCTACTTAAATGAACTAAAGTACAATATTTCTTGCATATTTATTTTTACAAATACTAAGCAAATATAAGTTGAAATAATTTGCAGTGAATTTCCAGAACTTCAATTGGTGATGGCTGCGGATTTGTTGTTTTGTCGAAGATTTGTAGCACCCTGGTGAGAGTTCGGATCCAGTGAAGTAACCAAAAGTTGGGTTTTAGATCTGGACCGTCTGATTCGAATCCGTGATAATCCATCCGAAGTGGAGTGCATGTATCTTGAATCATGAATCCGAATCCTGATGTGATCTCGAGTGACTGATTCAAATCTCACAGTGTCGATCCAAAACCCAAAAGTTGGGTTACTTTAGGGGATCCGAAACCCCTGGTGAGATTTTTTTTTTGAATAGTATTCATTTAAATTATTTCAACGGAATAAACCTTCGAACGGATTTTCGAAAACTAGCTTCCACCGATTCCTAGAATCGGTGGAGCAAAAAAAACCCCATCTACACCGGTCCTAGGGACCGGTAGTGGATTAATAAAACCCGGGTCGGGTATACCCGACCATACCCTCCCGTGCCCGAGCCCGCGTATGGGTCGGGTACGCAGGTACGGGCAAAAAACGGACCAGACAGGCTTTTTTGGACCCATACCCGACCATACCCTACCCGACCATACCCGTACCCGACTTTACCCTACCCGTCTACCCTTACTCGTACCCGTACCCTTATACCCGTCTACCCTTACTCGTATCCGTACCCTTATACCCGACCCACTTTAATTCAAATTCAAACCCAAAATTTGATTTTTCCCCACCCGGTTCAAAAGAAAAAGAAAAAAAACAGAAAAAAAAAACAGGAAAAAAACCGAAAAAAAATAACAGAAAAAAACAGAATAAAAAGAAAAAGAAAAAAAAAACAGAAAAAAATAAATAAAATACCCGTACCCGCCCTACCCGTCAAGGGTACACTGGTACGGGTATAGGACGGGTAGGGTATGGTTTTTGAAAAAAATACCCGACATACTCGTACCCGTATACCCTAGTACCCATCCTACCCGTACCTGAGACGTACCCGCCAGACCATTAATACCTTAGGGACCGGTGGAGTCAGTTTTGCACCAACAGATAGCCTTGCCACAGAAGATCTCTCATCTATACCTCCACCGATCCCTAGGACCGGTGGAGCCTTGATTTCAAATTTTTAACACAGCTTTGAGATTTCTCCTTTGGGAAGTGTTTTTTTTTTTTTAGCTGAAACCTTTGGAAAGTGTTGCTGACCATCATGCTTTGTGGTCTGTGCTATTATGCTTTATGCCTAGACCTAGATCCAACCTATCAAATCTCACAAGATCCTGTCCGCCCGGAAAATTTTTAACACCATAGCATAGCTTTGAGATATCTCAAAATATAAATATTAAAAAAGAGATTCCAAAAAGTCACGCAGTGGGCAGTATTATTTAAACGGTTGAGATGTGAATTCAAGCCTACACCGATCCTGTGGACCGGTGAAGATGGTTTTTATAGAAAACCGATCATAATAGTTCAATCATTTGGATCGGTTGTTACTACAAACTGATCCTGATAGTATCAGAATCGGTTCTAACCAAAAACCGATCCTAATAGTTCAACTATTAGGATCCGTTCTTTATTAGAAACGATTATGATATTATCATGATCAGTTTTTATAAACAACGGATCCTAATTCATAATTTACTTTTGGAAAATAATACATATTTTTTAAGAAACTAGAAAGATATTATTTTTTTTTGATTCCTTGAATAAACATATGAGTTATACAAATGAAATGCAAAATTGGCCGATATCACATACTTGATACTTCACTTGCTCTCTCTCTCTCCACACTCTGAATGGTTGCAATGACGAAAAGATGTGGGTGCCGGTACTGCTCCACACTCTTCAATTACACCATCCACTCCAGTGATCCCTTTGGGCTATGCTGTGTAAGACATTGAGACATTGAGGATGCCGCACGATTTTCTGACTTAGCGGATTTTCTTGTACTCTTGCCATTGGGCTATGCTGCGTAAGACATTGAGGATGCCGCACGATCTCCTGACTTAGCGGATTTTCTTGTACTCTTGCCATTTCGCATGTTGTGCACTTCGTGAGAGTTGTTGCATACTCCATGTGATATCCAATTAATTTCGGCGGCTATTTGATAATCGTAGAAATATGACATTTTTTGCTCTATTTTTGGTTTAAATAAGCAACTTTCTCCAAAACATCCTAAAATGACTTAAAAACACATTTACGGTAAATAAATAAAAAATGGTTACTTCACATTCGTTTTTTGCCATTTCCGCTATATGATTTGACGTCATCGGTGTAAAATTGCTTAGAAGACAATTTTTTTTTTTCTAATTGGAGTTTGTACTAAATTTTGGGATGCCACTTAACATTCTCCCCTATAAATAACATATTGGCTCCTGATGTGATAACTTAGGCGATTTTGGCTTCTGCGATAATGCCCTTTAAAGGTTAAAAAGACTTCAGGCATGACTTTGGCCGATGATGTGTTTTAACAGCACTGATTAAAAAGGCCTCTAACAGTCTAACTGAGTTGAAAATTTGGATGAAAGTGGCAAAACCTTCTTTTGCATGAGTGAATATGGTTTAGGTATGATACTGTTTTCATTAATTCGGTGATATTTGCGTTGTACCTTTATTTCTTTTTCTGTTTCTTTTTTTTTACATTACTGGTGATGGCATTAAGAAGCACGCTCAATGATATAATTTTGTGTGTTTTGTTTTGCCTGTCTGTGTAATAAGTTATTAATGTAGGGGCGCACTTGTTGAATTGGTAATTTGGTAGATAATCTAGATTGCCATGGAGGAGATGGCGCTTTAAAACAAAAAACTTCTAGACTGAATTTTTGTATGATCTGAAATATTGGGTGGGGTAGCATTGTGTAAATATTAGGATGCAAATAACATTTGTTTCATTTGTATAAGCTCAGGTCACTTATTTTCAAAAGAAAGAAGAAAATTAAAAGTCTACTGCCATTTTGTTTTCTCGATCATGAGAGCAATGTAATTAGAGATGGAAGCATACTTTCAAGTTATGAGATTCAAATGCATATTGAAAGTTAATTATATAAAATTTTCACCAAAAATATATATGGAGGTAAATTTAAAGTGCAATTGTACTTTAAAACATATAACAGTACAAGTGTAACTGCAAAATTTTTGAAAAAAATGTTAGCCTATTCAAGGCCTTTTGTTATTTTGTTTTATATTTTATATTTAGTAGAAGAGAGAAATAAAAAAGAGAAAGAACTCTTATGCAAAATTTCTTTTTATTATGTTGAGATACTCTTACAAATAACATACTTATTATTTGTAAGTTATATGGTGACTTTTTACAAACCCAAAAACATAAATATAATTAAACACAATACAAATACCAAGTGCATGAATTGCACTCTCTAACATGATTCTTGAAAACATAAACAATTAATCTATCTAAAAATTTCAAATACATTCATCTAACCATTTGACTAATTGACCCATTTAATATATTTTTTCTTTTTACCAAAAACGTTAATTTCAAAAAAAAAAAAAACTGGGGTCAGATGACCCCCAATTGATATATGTAGATCCGCTATTGAATGCATATCTTTTTTGTTGAAGCGCCAAATGGAGTTTAAATGCTATCGGACGTCGACTCCTTCGGGACTTTAACCTTCCATCCTTTAATCATTGGCTTCATCTTCTCTTTAATCTTAACAATCATGAAGAACAACGTCCGGTACAGCACAACCATGCCTAATAAAATCCCCAAATCAATCCATTTATTGTGCATTTCAACCTCCCAAATATCCCGGCAAATCTCCTCGCCAGATATTGTTGGCGACCCACCAGCCTGATTATTCGGGAATGTCAGTCCCAAAAACTCGTTCTTATAAAATCCTTGGAATGTATACTTGTGAAACGAGATGTAGTACATCGGGTACCGCCAGACCGGCTTTGGCAAATCGTTTGGGAGTCTGAAGAAGCCTCCACTAAGCATCATGACACCTTGGAGACCAGCGCCAGTGATGATACCCATGAGAAAATCTGGCACGATACTAGCAACTATCATCATCAGCCCTTCGACAAGCATCATAGTCATGAAGAGCAACAATGCAAAGTAGACGAAGTGGTCCGCACTGCGTTGGAGGCCGGTCAAGTAATACGCAATTGCACCTGGTATAACTGAGATGAGTGCCAGGTATGGAATGGCTGATATGCTGTTGGATATCACATATGAACCTACACCGTAGTGCCCATTTAGCCTCTCTCTCTGAAAAATCTGTAATTTCAACGTTATTACATGATCATGTTAGACAGAGTACTGACTTCAAATGACTTTGTAAGAAAATAATTTTGGGCCTCAGCCCCAAATTAGAAGCTTTCATGCACTGATGTAATAAAGAAGCCCATTTACCTTCATGTCTTCAACAAAAGATGGAAATCCTCCAATTGCCATGAATGTGAGAAAAGAAGCTACAAACATAAGCATGGAACCTCTAGCCTGTAAAAGGAATGGCAAACAATGTCAAAACTTGGAAGTACTAATTAAGTGAAAGAAGTGTGAAGATAATGATGATGTAATTCACATACTTGGATCGATGCATAGGAGTGGCCGATGCTGTAGAAAATGGTGCCATCACATACACAAAGGGCGATGTAAATGGCGAGTCGTAGCCAATAATAGCCCAAATCTCTGTACATATTCACAAATGATCGACGAGTGAGCACAAGCGACTGTGTCAAGAAACTAGCCTGTCCACCTTTACTCACAGCTGCTCCTTCCTGATGTCATGAAACAAATATATAAATAAAAACAACAAAGCAAGGCTTATAGAGATATTATTTTAATTAAGAAGGTATATATTCTAGCTGTGGCTGGGGTACTTGACAATTGTGGACAACATAATGCATGTGTGTATGTTAATTACCATGAAAACATGATGTAGTTGGGCATGAATATGCTTTCTTTCTTTTTTTTTTGTTTCATGTTTATCAATTGGGCAATTCATATATCATTTTTGACTGGAAAATCAGTAATTTAGTTGAGATAAAATATTGAAAATATGAAATTGACTTTCACCAGCGCAAATTAAGTACTGGTTGTTGATGTATATAGACTTTAGGACGGTTTTCAATATCTCTAGAACCATATCGATATAGGTAATTACATATTGATGGCTTATTTATTTTCTATTCTTTTACCATTTGGCGTATCTCTGCAATCTGTTGTAAAACTTCTTGTGCACGAGTTGAAGACTTGTAGGAATTGACGAGGAGCTGGATCACCTTAGTCGTGCTTGCTATCTTTCCTGTGCTTTCATCCTAACAAATAAATAACATAAGACTGTTTATAATATTTCATACAAAAAGTTCTTAAAAATATATATATTATCATTTGAATATATCCAACCTTGTCGAAATCTTTGTTGATTGTCCTTAAGAAGTGATCAGAGGGATTTCTCAACGGCGGACAAGGGAATCCATTTGAAGTGAAGAACTGTAGGAAGCAAATGAAATAAATTATATTGAAGTAAAATATGTACAATGAGAAAAAAAAAATACTGATTAATGAATTCAACATCAAGTGTCGTATGACTATATCAACATATATATGTACTAATTAATTAAGTTATGAATAAGTATGTATAGTCAAGTATGGATTGATGTAATACCAAGTGTGTATTGAGCAATAATTAAGTGCGCAATCTTAGAAAACTTAAAAAATGAGACCAAAAGATTAAGATAACTGGTGAAGTGGTGATATATAGTTGTCAAAACAAGTTTTTCTTTGGTCAAAATCCTTAATTACATAGTACTATTAATACAGTTGTATACATAAATCAACCTCACGAAATTTGCGCTATAAGAGGACCAGCAAGAACCCCATGAAAGTGGTATTTGTTACCTTCTCAACTCTGTCGTGCTATCGGGCCATGTTAGCATTAATAACTGACAAAGAGATCGATTTGGGAACGTCTAAATAATGAGACCGAATCGTTTGCCCCCCTGGGGGCACAGTAAATTCCTGCCCCCAGAGTCACTGAAGAGTGGGTCCCTAGTAACAGTAACCAATTAACTTTAATCCTTTAACAGTAACCGGGTCCATCCCGCAGTGACTCTGGAGGCAGGAGATCTGATCTCCTAAATAATTCCAATTGCTTTTTAAAACAGTATAATTCCTTTTGACTTTCTTTCCGGGAAGGCCATGTCCATCTATATCACAACACTATTATAGTATTATATTCAGTACGTAATTTCACTATAATAAAGGAGACTTGGATCTTCTATAGATAATATAATTTGATGAGAATTGAGAATCTATAGCGGGTTGTGAACAATTTACAATACCCCATACTGTAAGACCCACTTAGTACTTACTGGTGCATTAGTTACATGACAGCACTCAAACATGTTGCCAGGTATAAATTAAGTTCTCCAAAATTTGGCGTGTACTTGACTTTTGAATCAAGCTGCCACAATTAGTTAGACTATGAGAATGAATATAATATAGCAACTCTCCTTTTCGTTTTCCTTATTAAATAGAAGTATAGAAAAGCCGCCATATAATTACATAGGAATATTATAGTGTTTATGAAGCTTAATTAGCCGCCTCTTATTTAAATGGTGAATGTGCTTAATTACATAGACATTTATTCTGAACCAATCGCTGTATGGGTTGAAATTTTCAATTTTCATTTTAGGATAATATACAGCGTATCAATTCACCCTCGTACGTATACCGTTGTTTGAATTGAAAAAGTCTATGTTGTTTTCCTATCGACAACAAAGTCGCTTTTACTTGAAATGATGACATTGCTTCTTAATTCCATACAAATATATATAAAGATATAAATAGAGTTAACATTTATTTGAATAATTTATATACATGCATGTGTAACTTCATTGTATCAGCTTCAGCTTGTAAAACTGACATTAATTATTAAAGGACGAAAGGAACATGAAAGAAAACTGACCGCTACTTGTGAATATTTTGGGATTTTGCTTGTTATAAATTTGTTTACATTTTAATTATTTTGGGATAGAAAATACCACATGCCCAAAGTAATTTAGATATTTTAAACATGAATTTATATCACAAAATCAGTATTTCCTACCTATGATTAGAGATAAAAATAATTTCCCCATAAAGCAAATTGCAGGAACAGTATGCATGGAAGGTGTGACTTTCTTTAACAAGCAATGATAAATAAAACAGTAATTATTATAGTAATAACAGGAGCATAACGTACGTAACAATAGTAGTAATAGAGAAGACGATAATAAAATATTGATAAAAAAGAAAAGTACCTCGCTAGTGTCTTTGGCAGGGCCGAAGTAGACAGTCTTGCCATACGCGAGCAGACACAGCCCATGGAAGAGCTCGTAAACCTCGCTACTCGGCTGGTGGATTGCTGCCACAACTGTCATCCCCTCCCGCCTTGCCAATTTTGCTATCCGGCTCATGACATGGTATGAGGCTGCACTATCCAACCCGCTTGTTGGTTCATCAAGGAACAACAACTCGGGCCGGGTCAAGATCTCCATGCATATGCTCACCCTTCTCTTTTGTCCCCCGCTTATGCCTTTGTGGGTCCATCCGCCAATTCTGGTGTTGGAAGACCCGGTGAGCCCCATCTCTTCTATAGTCTCCTCGGCTCGCTTTCTCTTATCGGCCAGTGACATGGAATCCGGCAGCTGGAGCTGTGCCGAGTAGTACACTGCCTCTCTCACGGTTAGAGTTGTCATCAGAACATCATCTTGTGTGACATATGCCTGGATCAAGGGATATTATTAATCAGTCAGGCTAACTAATGCCATGGTTAAATATATATATAATTACTGTGTCGCTTGAATCAAAATGACATATAGTTACCGAGGTACCGAACGCAAGCTTTTGACGCCGTCCGTTGATCAAGATATCTCCAGTTTGGCTAACTCCTGACCCTAGTCGTCCTGTCAGGTTCAACATATATATGTATTGGCTCAAAATTAGTCAAATTCAATTATTCATAAAAAGAATCAAACGGTTCTATCTACACAAAATTAGACATAAAATATTATCTCTTACCTGCTAAGGTATCAAGAAGAGTAGATTTTCCGCAACCGGAAGGACCCATGATAGACAAAATCTCCCCGGGTCGTGCAAACCCATTGAGCTCAGAGAGGATCGGTACATTCCCGCCCTTCCCAACTGCCGAGACACACAAATCCTCCCAGGTAAGCAAGATTCCCCGATCTTTGCGCATGGAATCTTGTGCCTTATAACCATCTTCAGATGGCATTGTAATAGACAACGCCTCCATGGAGTTGTCTGATCCATAGTGGTTGTACGTCTTTCCATTGCTGGATCGCTGATGTAGCACAGGAGGAGGTGCTGCTGATTCGCCAAAAGGGAAGCGGTCATGTGTGCCGGTTGAATTGTCGATGTTGGATCGAGGACTGTGACTTGGCGTCCATCTTGGCACATTATGAGGCGTTGTCATTGTATAATTAAGGCTAGAGCATATGACAATCTCTTAGCTTTTTATTTTTTGTGTGCTTGTTTCTTAGCTTTGTAACCGTGGTTTTAGAAGAAATAGCTAGATAGATCATAGATGTCCTCGGTTGCTTCTTTTATAGTTAGTTATATATAAGTATATAACAACGCTTCCAGGAAGCTAAACATGTGGCATGACGTAATTAATGATACTCGTTAATGGATCTTTTGTACTCCACCTTGTGTAGATACCTTTGTATTCATACCGTTAAAGAAGTAACATTTGATTAAATTAATTATTATGTTTAATTAGTTGTATTTACCCCTGATCGGCGTGCGATACATGGATGTGGTATGACGTAACTGTTCTCGCGAGGGATTTTTTTGTATTCCGTCTTGTGCATGTATTAACCAAACAACATTATTTTATGATTTATTGCAATTTATCCGTTGTATAAATTACGAAAGTTTCTAAAAAGTAGTTTCTTACACACACACACACACATATAGTTGGACTATATATTACGAAAGTTTCTAAAAAGTAGTTGCTTACACACACACACACACACAGTTGGACTATATATTACGAAAGTTTCTAAAAAGTAGTTGCTTACACACACACATATATAGTTGGACTATATATTGGTACATTGCAATGTATAATTTTTTTTGTACATCGAACTATAAATTATTGATTTTGATTTTCAAACAATCGATTCAAATTGTTCAATTTGATATCCATATTAAAATGTACTTGAAGACCAAATTTGACATTTTTTTAAATTGTTTACGATTTTTTAGAAGTTTTAAAAATTGTTGTTTTTCTATGATCCAAAAATTTCTAAAAAATTTCAAATAAACAGTAAAAAAATTTCAAAAAATATAAAATTTTGTTTTCAAGCACATTTTGAATTCGGGTGAGAAGAAGGCTATGCCAGTGACAATAGCGACTTTAAATCGCGATGTGCCGTATTTCGACGTGTCCACACGTGCTGTGTTAGCACATCAAAATTTTGAGACATGCCGTGTTCTTAGCCGTGCGTGTTAGCACGTGTCCCGGACACGCCGCGCACTATGTACCAGGTGGTCTTTCTCCTCAGGCAGCACTCAAGTTCACAACAATGTGATTTTTTATCTTCTACCAAGTAATGATTCCTGAACAAATCAGAAGCATGTCAAAGTCCACTTAATATCATATTCAAAAGTCATTGATCGTTAAACTTATGAATAACGTGCTCTTTTGTTCTCCAGAATGTTGACATTACACGGTATCACCACTCTTGTATTTGTAATCTGCCCATTTTCATTTTAATGTACATAAGAGCAATTTGGAATCAAAATGAGATTTGATGGAGGTAGTAAATTTTTTTTTTATTAAGAATGGCGTGCGCGATCTCACACATCAAGTTGTGGTGTAGTAATGACTTGCCGCACGACACAACTCAACATCATATATGGGATACTGCATGGGTTGTCGGTGTGCAGGCACTGTGGCGAGAACATAATCGGAGAATATTTTTGAACTCCTTCAAAATGATGCAAATACTGGTATCAGAGACTCAGGTTGAGATAAGACAGTGGCGCAAATACCGTTGATTTGTGACACATGCAAAGGGTGGAGGAGATGTAAGAAATTGACTTGAATTGTGGAATAAGAAAGGAGTATATAATTTAATTTCTTTACCTAAGAGTACAAGTTAAAATTTCCAACTGGATTTTTTTTTGTTCTGGTCAATTAGGAGAATATGAGGTGTATGTGGAAATAGCTATGATCCACTTCATTCTTAATTAAGTCGGAAGAATGAGTAAGGACAAAATTGAAATCACAAATTTCAGCGCTCAAAAACTCAATTAATGCACTTAATATAGCACGTCCCTAAAAGAATAGGTAAGGTTGGCAATTTTTCTTTTTACGTGGTAACGTGTAGTTGTTTAATAAATTGAATAACGGAGAAGTTGGGCACCACGCTCTCTTATTTATTAGATGAACATTAAATAATCTATTACCAAAAGATATATACCGGCCGGACAGGTTCCTTGATGTTGCTCCACAAAGAGGATAATTTTTTATTCATAGAAAATAATATAGAGAATGAGAAAAAGTACCTTTAATTTTCGATACGTAGGACCTATAACATTTGTTCTGGGTCAAACTTTGGACCTGTAAAATTGGTGCTAAGTTAAAACTCTGTGCTTCATCATGTATTAATGTGAAGCCATGACAAATGGAAAAAAAAAAAGGAGTCAGTATCAATTTTACAGCTAGGATAAATGTTACATGTATCTGCATCGAAAATAAATAAAAAAAACTCCTTTTCTTTTCATATGTTAGTTTATAATTTCTATGTATATAAAAAGAATTCTCCAACAAGAGACTGGTTGCATTCTTGCCAAATAGATATATTTTGAATAACGTTTTGTTAGGACAGAAAATCATTCATTACAGCACACAATATAACCAGCAAGGGTAGTGATTAAAATCAATTTCGAGAAAACATACGATAAAATTCATTGGGGGTATTTGTTAGAAATTTTACAAGGTAGAGGAATTGGACAAAGGTAGAATATATGGATAAAAAAATGGTTATCAAGTTCTCAATCATGCATTAACATCAATGGGAAACTCATCTCGTATTTTTTTTTTTGCAAACGAGGAGTGAGACAAGGAGACCCCTTGTCTCCTTTCCTTTTCATATTGGCATCTGACACTCTAAGTAGGATTTTCCAAAAAAAGAGAGTGGCTAAGGTACTATGCGGGTTAGGACCTCCTTGTTTTGATAATCAACAACTAACTAACTGTGGTGGTCTGTACCAATTTTGAATTTTAAGGGGATCAAGACATTACATTCTATTATGTGGTGGTCTGTACCAATTCCTCATAAAATACAAATCTTTATGTGGCTAACATGCAAACATAAAATCCTCATTAAATATCAGTTGCACTCAAAAGGGTGGTTAGGTTCCACTCAATGTCAATTTTGTTCACATGAGGAGACAACCAATCATCTTTTTATTACGTGTCCTTTGGTCAAATAAGTATGGTTTTGGATGGAAAAAAGCCAACAAGTGTTTAGTCAATGATCTACTATAGAAGATGTCATTCAATTTGCAGTGTCTTTACCTAAAAATGAAAAACTTGCATTCTTGATGGTGTTTAGTGTCATTTGTTGGACAATTTGGAAACATAGGAATGACCTATGTTTTAATAAAGTTTCAATTAAAACTGGAAGAAATTTGATTTTTCTTATTATCTCAAGATGAAGCATGTAACTTCACAACAAACTCAAGATGAAGCATGTAACTGGATGCCAACTGAGGAGATGCTGGAAGCCATTCCTTTAAGAATTTGATTTCCTGGAGATCGATGACCAACTGGTGCCCTATGCATTTGGAGATGATGAAGGTCCTTCCCCAGAGGATGTAGCTCCTATCTAATCAAAAGAGTATCTGCCAGTTTTGATGCACACAAGCTGGATGCCTTTGTAATATATCAAGTTAGGGGTAGTTTTCTTGCATGGCAAGAAGATCCACTTGTGATGCTGTTATATTTTAGTTCTTAATTTCTAATCAGGTTAGATGAGTTTTTGGATGACAATGGATAGTAGTGTCAGCTTTATTAGGGTTGTTCGACTGAGGTAAACTTGTTGGTTTTGGTTGTAATTTAACTCTGTTTCGTTAATGGAACTAGGCTTAGGCCTTTTTAATCCAAACCAAGAGACTGGTTCATTTCATATTTCCTAGAAGTCTAGAAATGAAAAAACAAATTAAAAGTGTGCAGATAGTAATTATATTTGTGACATAAGCAATAGGAATTTTTATAAAAGAAAGATGCGTGATCAGGCCAATTTGGCACCTGTCAGCTTTAAAAGTCAATTCAGCTCTTCAAAATTGGTTGTCTCCTTGCAATTAGTCAATGACATTTGTAATTTGATTTTTCATAAATTCTTTCTAATGTGAACATTGAGTTGGAATATTGTAGTCAAACCCATTCCAATGAACATGATAAATTAAGAAGTCTTATCTCAGTTTTAATATAATAAAAATTTAGGTTTCAATTTTGTCCATATTATTTCTAGACGAAGATGGATCAATCAAGGTACAAGGATAAAATTAGAGAAGGTATGTTTTTTTTTTTCTTTTTCTTTTTAAGTTTTGTGTTGAAGTAGCTAATTATTTAGTAGAAACACATCTTAAAGAAAATAAAGATCTACAAAATTTTAAAAATAGATATTTTAAGAAATTTGAAACACATGTGATAATAATGTATGGCACACAAGACATTCTTCTAAAAATTTAAGTTTCAATTTTGTCCATATTAGTTCAAGACGAAGATGGATCAATCAAGGTACAAGGATAGAACTAGAGAAGGTATGGGTTTTTTTTTTCTTTTTAATTTTCGTGTTGAAGTGGCTAATTATTTAGTAGAAACGTGTCTTAAAGAAGATAAAGATCTACAAAATTTTAAAAAAAGATATTTTAAGAGATTTGAAACACATGTGATAAATAATTTATGTATGGCACACAAGTAGAGTGGGAAAAATGGCACGGCGGAGCCGGTTCCGTCACGGAATGGCATGACACGTATTACTGTTATGTGCTGTAATTCGCGTGTCACGTGCTGTGACCACCCCTTGACATTTTGGTCACGGCACAGCACGTGAAAGTTCCGATCACGGCACGACATGTAATCACGCGAGTCACGTGTAATTAAGATCGTTAGGTCTTAATCAAATGGTGAATCTTGAATAAACTAACTTAAATTATGAAAAAAATAGTTAAACGTGAGAAACGTGACCAGTTATGTTTTGACACGGTACGCGAGTCACGGCGTGACTCGCGTGCCGTGACCACCTCTTGACATTTTGATCATGGCATGGCACGTTTTTTCCAGTCTACACACAATACATTCTTCTAAAAATTTAAGTTTCAATTTTGTCGATATTAGTTCAACTAGAGAAGGTATTTTTTGTTTTTCCTTTTTAAGTTTCGTGTTGAAGTGGCTAATTATTTAGTAGAAACATATCTTAAAGAAAATAAAGATCTACAAAATTTGAAAAATAGATATTTTAGGACATTTGAAACACATGTGATAAAGAATTTTTGTATGGCACCCAAGACATTCTTCTATTCTACATCACATATGCAACTAATTACTCTTGAGTATTTTAAGTATAAAATCATACTCTTTTGAATTTTTAAATTTGTAAATCTAAATACTCAATGCAAGCGTACAGCCTATCATTGTAGTACTTTGGGTATCAATCCACAAGAAAATCGGGAAATACTAGTCTTTAACTCTATTGATTCGTTTCAGATTTGTGCAAGAAAGCAAAATTAAATGGGGAGTTTTGTTCTAACAATCCTAATGTTGGGGTTCAATACCCAAGAAGAGGAGATTTAAAACAATAAAAGTAAAAAATGAAAGTAAAAGAGAATATATCTTGGTTGCTTTCAAGAATTGGAAGATCTAGGGGCATTCGGTCTACAATCCCTTACTAATTCTATCTACTCAGTTTGTTTAAATTCATGTTTGATTTTGACGAGGTTTCTAACCTAAGATGTTAAAAATGGTCACTTTTATGAATTAATGACGTGCCTAGATAGTTCGGACTTCACGGTTAGGTCCTTCACCATAGTTATCTAAACCATGAAGCTCTTGTTAGTCTACCATATCCTTGGATATTGCTACTTCACGATTAAGTCCTGCATACCAATAAACAATTCAATTCAAGAGTCCTAATTAGGGGTTGACTTCACAGTTAGGTCATTCACCAAGTCTCTAACCTTAATTTCTATAGTTCCAGCTTAGATTACAAATTGGTTAGATCATAATCCAAACCTAAGGTATTTGCATTCATAATTTGGTACTCTCATATCTCCATCATAGCAATATTGGTTCTTTCGGATCCAACACGGGACTTGACCAATTCAAGTACTAAACTATGTAATCAAAACAAATGATAAATCACAGAAATTAACAATCAAATCCTAAAAAACAATTATAATAAAAATAATATAACCAAGTAAGATAGAATTAAACAAGTTCATGTATTGACCTAAACCCCTAGATAGAAGACTAGCCTCTTATGGAGATGCAAGAATTCAACAAAAGATTCATTACAAAAATTGGCTAAAACAAAGAAAAATTAAATAGAGAAATAGATTACACCCTTCTCTAGATGAAGAACCCTTATTCTTGCCTTATTCTTGAAATCTTCTTCTTCCTCCTCCTTGAAGCTTCATTGATTGCAAAATTTTACGCTAAGTATAGGTGGGGAAGAGATATTGAGATGAGATAATCTTTGCAGAGAGATGCCTTTGTTAGTGTAATAATCTAGAAGTCAATAATACGATAATTTTGATTATATAAAACTTTGTTCATGAATTGGATGATTAATATCATTTTGTTGCCTTGAGTATTATTGTATTTATGAATCATTTCGAGTTCATGACTGGAATTGTGTAACTTCATAATATAGATGATATATGCTCTAAAAAGTCACTGACCAAGGTAATTAGCAGGAACACTAATTACCACGATAAGGTTAGTATGTGGATTAAATGATGGTCAAGTTTTACAGACCATAGACAAGGAGTTGTCATTTTAATCACATAGATATATGTTCCAGGAACATGATATCTGACAGACCCTGAATGAAACATTATACGGAATTGTGTTCGTGTCATTAATGCTTTCATTCAGTGTTAAGTTCTAAAGTATGAGGTATTCATCTTTCCTACTAAGAAATGTATATGTGTGATTGTTATCAAATGCTGTCGGTAAAATGCAGTTATAACGGTAGCTCTTCGGTATACATGGCTTAGCTGAGGTAGTGATGGTTTACCAAAAGTACTATTGTCCCTCGTATCTCTGTACGAGCTATAGCATCACTGGGCCTCTTGATATAGTAAGATTATCAGCGCACGGTATGATTACAAGAATAATCATATTTGATAATCTGCTCAAGATCAAGAAAAGATTAAGTTTACAAGGATGACACACACCTACCTTGAAACTAATCTGATAGCTATGTGAGAAAAGAACTGACACAAGTAAATTGTTTACTAGATCGTGATATTGTACTGTACAACATCATCTGTGTAATTGGATGGTCATGATGCGTTTTTCCATATGCCTCTCATGATTATAGAAGTTAAAACAGTTTTAATTCTATTTACCAACATAACACAGATCCTATTGGGTCACACCATATAGGAGTTAATCGGAGAATCTTATTGTGATTGATTATAAATTGGTTATGATCAATAGTAAGATGGTTATAATTAATTATATGTGTTATAATTAAATTATAAATGTCATATAAGATGACAAACAAAAATAACGGTTAATTTATAAACGTACACGGTACCAGGGGCGGATCCAAGATTTTCTTCAGGGTAGGGCAAAAAAATAACTATGTAAGGTCCGGCCTACAAGAATGAAATAGTATCCGTGAGGGATACTGTCGGTATACCGTCGGAGATACTACCGTCGCTAATAGAAAAAATATTTTTATGTCGGTATACCCTCGCGGATAGTCATTTTTTACCCTCGCGGATACTACCATCACTAATAGAAAAAAAATACCTTGATTAGCTAATTGAATACTAAGTAAAAAAATCAACACGACAAAAAAAATTTCGAATCTAAACATGAAATACATATAAGAAATTCTATATTATCCATATAACCATAACCGTTCATGTATATGAATAAATAAATGAAAAGAAAAGAAAAAAATATAAAGCAACTAGTAATAAATGGAGGCATCCAGTAATAAATGACCGGTGAAGAGCAATAAATAGCAAAAACAAAGAAAAAAAAAGGAAAAATGAGAGGTGTGTATCACAGCTGTTGCCCACCCCTTCCTCTCTTTTATTTAGTTTTATTCGGAGCCCACATATCCCAGCCAATCAGGATCATTTATTTCTTTCCTTTTTCCATGCTACACGCGGTTTATGAAAAATGAGAAGGGTAAATATCTTGGCTCATGTACTCCACATTCATACAGATGAATCGTCTCGTCTTCTCCAGAAATTTATTCGGAAACTCAACAAAAAATCACGATAAATGAAAAATCACAGAGGAGAAAAGAGAGAGGACGAAATTGATTGCCAAAACCTAATTATTTGTACAAGAAGAATGACAAATATAAACTCAACAGAGTAGGGCATTTGATTTTTTCAGGGTAGGGCAAGAGTTCAAAACTCAGTATTTCAAAATTAATTTTGAAAATTCAGTGTAGGGCAGTTGCCCTACCCTGCAGTATGCTGGATCCGCATCTGCACGGTACGTTGTATAAAAATTACCGAAACAACAACCGCAAGAAATATAATTGTTCAGAATAATTATATGGATATTGATTTCGACCAAGGGCATTTTTGTCTTTTCACATGTCATCCTTATCCGCATGACACGTCATCAGTCTTATCCGCATGACACGTCATCATGACATGTCATCATCCTTATCCACCCGAGGGTATTTCGTTCTTTTGGCAACCGACCCTAAACCCTATAAATAGGGGTGGAGGGGTAGAGAGAAGAACCACTAATTCACTCGTATCGTTTCGTGTCGAAACGAATCGGTATTTTCTCTCTTTCTCGGTTTCTCTCCCAAATAGTGTTTCGGTTGAGAAAAGAAAGTTATACGTAGTTGACATATAATCTTGCAGGTTGTTGTGAAGTATATTTACGGGATCGGTGAATAGTGTTTTCCTAAATTTCGCGGTATGTCAGTTTTACTTATTTGTGAAACTGAGTAGCTGAAAATTTGTGTTTACGGGTTTTCGTCTTTTCCCCGTGAATAGTGTTTTTGTAGAATTTCGCGGTTTACGGTATTTCTAGCAAAAGAAATAAATCGCTCTCTAGTTAGTCCTGGTGGATACCCTATAGAGGCACCATACGTTTGGTGCTCCGAGGAGAATCGTTCCCGTGATGTAGCTCTACTCGCTCGGTCTGCATTCCAACTGTGATTTGGAAACAAGGTATAAATATGTTATATTAATCTATTTAATTGGTAAGTAGATTAAAGTTTTAGAAATCAATAATGGAGTAGATCTGTAAAAGGATTAAATTGGGTTTTGATGCCAAAGGAATACTGAAGGTGGACCGCCTTGGAAAGTTTCCTGACATACCCCGTTGAATCCTTGGCTTAAGTTAGAAGTAAATGTTTGTTTTACATTCTTTCCGCAGCCTTGGATGAGAAAGATCTCCCTCTTTTATATTTGAAATTCTGTCTAATTTAGAGGCTAGAATGTGGGGAGGTTATTGAGTGTTATCTTTACATGTTTCCCAGACAGACATGTCTAATTTTGGCCCTTGAAACGTGGCCAGTAATTTCGAAAATAGAAAAATGCATTGAAAACGCGTTTTTAGGCTGTCTGCGACCAAAGTTCATTCACACTATACTTCTCAAGTTGTAGATCTTCTCGCTAGCTTTCCGAAAAGTGGTCATAGACCTAAAACGGAGCTCGGACCTTGTCTGTGCGACCAGAGTACGACTGCATTGAAATCCGTGCATCCGCACGAATTTTGATGCCTAGCTTATTATACCTTTTTCAAATTGGCGCATGTTCAGAAATCCTTCTAATTACTTAGTGTAGCCGTATCGAAATCCGTGCGTTTGCACTGGGCATTTTTTTTTTCAATTTTCTTCATTTTTCCTCATTTCCTGCAATTTTTTTTGTTTTTGAGAGAAGTGGGTATACCCACCGATTTCCATTACTAAACGAAAACCATATTACATCGTTTTTTTTTTACCTTGGCATCATTACAGTGGTAACCTCTACATTAGCTAACAAAACGAAATAAGAACTTGCATACAAGAGTAAGGCATCAAGATAATACCCACTTGCATATGCAACAGCTAAACAAAGTAAAGAAAACTAACATCTCCTAGCCAACTAAACACATAGGACAATTCAAGTAAAAAAAGACCCTGCAACAAGTAAAAATTACAAAAAGCTGCATCCTGAAAATTAAAAACCAAACAAGCACAGTAACTTGATTCTAGGTGTATTTTATTTTTTTTATGTTCAAAATACAAGATATTTGATGTTATTTCGTGATAAAAATAAGATCGAATATGTATATAATTTAGATTTATCAATTACCGAGAAAATAAATAAATAAAATACAGACAGAGAAAAAAAAAAGACATCCTTTATTATTAAAATATAAATTCCCATTTTAATTAGATATTTCATAATTATTACATACACTGGTAATGACAAGTAATCTTTGCTTGTAATTTATGATCATTAAATAGAATTAAAAAAAAAATCTGCCCAACCGGTGCATTAATAAATGGAGTTTTTTTTTCATTTTGTTTGGTCGTTGGTAAATTCAGCTCATCTCATATATGTCTTAGTTTGAATTTTTTTTTTTTTCTTTTTTAACAAAGAAAACTGAAATTGCTGTCAATTCACAGTAAGAGGAACAAAATGCACTCTAATCTTCACCAGACACCAAGGAATATAAATTATCTACTTAAATGAACTAAAGTACAATATTTCTTGCATATTTATTTTTACAAATACTAAGCAAATATAAGTTGAAATAATTTGCAATGAATTTCCAGAACTTCAATTGGTGATGGCTGCAAATTTGTTGTTTTGTCGAAGATTTGTAGCACCCTGGTGAGAGTTCAGATCCACTGAAGTAACCAAAAGTTGAGTTTTAGATCTAGACCATCCGATTCGAATCCGTGATAATCCATCCGAAGTGGAGCGCACGCATCTCGAGCCATGAATCTGAATCCCGATGTGATCTCGAGCGACGGATTCAAATTGCACGGTCTCAATCCAAAACCGAAAAGTTGGGTTACTTTAGGAGATCCGGACCCTCCTGGTGATGGCTTCTGCTCCTTCCATAGAGAATTAAAATAGAATGTTCGTCCATAGCAATAATTATGCATTTAATGAAGTTGCAATTATTGTGTTGGCCCTACCATGAAAGTGCACTTGCGTGCTAGAAAGAAGGAACTGTCGCATGACAGACATTCTCCACCAAAGACCAACAAAGTATCAGTCTCCCCTTTTGTTAGTTTGAGACACGTTTTTGGAAATTTCTTTGAACAATTAAATCAATAACAAGATTCTATGAAGAGTATGGTTAAAATGTAGGGAAAATTTCTGCTGTGCCCATCTAAACTTTCAAAATAGCTAATTTCTTCATCAAAACAACATAATAACCAATATCCCCTTACAAATTTTACATTCTTTCTTTTATCCTCATTTATCTATATAACACTTCATTTAATTATTTTAACAAATATACCCTCTTCTCTCCTCTCTTCTCCTTTCTCCCCTGTCTGTTCTTTCTTTCATTTTTTTTTTGTCAAAGTGGTTCGTAGGCATTGATTCATAGATCAAAGATCACCTTACAATAATACATGTGAGGGGGTGTTGTATCCATGCAACCCTCATGGAAATCTTCTCTGTCGGAAGGGGTCCAGATCAATTGTCAACTAGATAAAAGGCTTTCTGAACACTTCAAATGACTTGCGATTCGTGACACTTCGAAGGTATTCAATAAACAATATTTTGATCAATTGACCAGGTTGAAAAGTTTATTAGATAAAAAAATAATATAAACTAAGCGTCCAGCAATATGATTATTTTTCCTCGCAGTTTATTAGAAATCTCAAGGTTTCAATTTGAAGGTGTTTGACCAGTTGACCTTGTCGTTTGAGCAATAGGAGATGAAACTTCAAATTGAAGATTGGACGATATTTTTCAATCAACCAGGTCAATCCGAGAAACCTCACTTTTGTTCTCACATTAGGCGATGATCAGGCAGCGATTAGAGAGCACCATTAGTGTGAGAATTAATGGTGCTCTCTAATCGCTGCCTGATCATCGCCTAATGTGAGAACAAAAGTGAGGTTTCTCGGATTGACCTGGTTGATTGAAAAATATCATCCAATCTTCAATTTGAAGTTTCATCTCCTATTGCTCAATCGACAAGGTCAATTGGTCAAACACCTTCAAATTGAAGCCTTGAGATTTCTAATAAACTGTGAGGAAAAATAATCATATTGCAGGACGCTTAGTTTAAATTATTTTTTTATCTAATAAACTTTCCAACCAGGTCAATTGATCAAAATATTGTTTATTGAATACCTTCGAAGTGTCACGAATCACAGGTCATTTGAAGTGTTCAGAAAGCCTTTTATCTAGTTGACAATTGACCTGGACCCCTTCCGACATAGGAGATTTCCATGAGGGTTGCATGGATACAACACCCCCTCACATGTATTATTGTAAGGTGATCTTTGATCTATGAATTAATGCCTACGAACCACTTTGACAAAAAAAAAATGAAAGAAAGAACAGACAGGGGAGAAAGGAGAAGAGAGGAGAGAAGAGGGTATATTTGTTAAAATAATATTTTAAATAATTAAATGAAGTGTTATATAGATAAATGAGGATAAAAGAAAGAATGTAAAATTTGTAAGGGGATATTGGTTATTATGTTGTTTTGATGAAGAAATTAGCTATTTTGAAAGTTTAGATGGGCACAGCAGAAATTTTCCCATAAATTAAAGAGTTAGATGTATGAATGGAGATAGAAGAAATAATGTAAAAATTTAATGTGGATATTAGATATTACGTTGTTTTGATAGAGAAATTGACTATTTTAAAAATTTACATGGGTACACCAGAAATTTTTCCTAAATTGTATCATTGGTTTTGTACTCCAATCATAATTTACATTTCTATCTTTGTTTATAAAGTTCAAACAATTGATTCGAACTGCTCAATATTATTCGTATTAAAATAAGCTTAAAGACCACATTTATATTTTTTTGATATTTTTTACTATTTATTTAGATAGATACAAAATCACTGTTTTTTTATGATCCAGAAGTAGTGATTTTGTACTTATCTAAAAGAATAGTAAAAAAATTCAAAAAAATATAAAATTTGGTCTCTAAGCATATTTTAATATGTTGATCATATTGAGCGGTTTAGATCGACTGTTTGAATTTTCAGAATAAAGATAGAAATGTGGAGTATGGTTGAGACATAAAATCAGTGATGTATTTTCTTTGAATGAACGGTGCATGCGGAATTCTTTCTAAAGCGGAACTCTAAATTGAGATAGAAACTGTTAGATAAATAATTCTTATGTAATTTCATTTTATGTTTTTATGTAAGAGCCTAATAATATATTTTTTTTGTAAAAATTAAAATTTATAAATGACAAAATAAATTTCATCAACCGCCCCTATATTTTAATTCAAATTGTATTTTTTTTCTTTTAGAAAATCATCACTGACGTAATTCTGAGTAGCGCCCTACTCTAGTTTTTGCTCATGCTAGACAATTTTTTTCCTTAGAACGGGACAAATAGCGAAAACTAGATAACAATTTTTCTCATGTATCCCTTTCTCTTTCATTTTCGCTCTTTTATTTTCTCCCTTTTGTTTCTCCTAATGGAAACAAAAAAAACTTCAATAATAGATGCTTATTTCATTTTAATAATTGTGTGGACAACTCTCCTCGAGCTAGACCATTTATAACTTATTTCATTTTCATAATTGTTAGATCTTGTATTTAATAAATCTTTATTTTCTTTTCAAAAGAGAATAAAAAGAAATTTATATCCGAAAATCCATGCATTCAGTTTATTTCAGTGGCACATGAAAATCGTCTAATTAGAAGTGCAAAAGTTTCTACTATGAACATTTTTTTTTAATAAATTCAACGACAACAAGACCCATATATAATATATTTTCTTTATTTATTAAATGAATACAACACAATTTTTATTATTTGTTATTTTTTCCGTTCCGTTATGTTTTTTAAACAAAAAGAATATATTTTATTTTTTTAAGTTAATGTACGGTGAAACACATATATTTAATCTCATCATATTTCATCAACATAATATGTGGACGGTACAAATTATGTTTATAATCTCACAATCCTTCTCTTAAATTAAAGAAACATATATGTGCATGTGTGTTTTACGAATATTTATTAATTGAACGGATGGAAATTAATCTACTAAATTAAACCAACAAGAAGAAAATTCGCAAAATTAATTATTGAAAAAAGAAAATAAAAACAACTTCTTCATTCAAAGTACAAAAATTGTGACGTGTTATTTGTATTCCTTTGCTATTTTTTTTGTCGCTAAGAGTTAAAAATGGTTTTTTAATGAAGAGAATAAAAACAATCCACTTCTTCATTCACGATTCTCAACTGAATAAGTTTGTGATTTTATGTTCCAGTGGAATTTTTTTTTTCTTAGTACCATAATTATTTTTTAAGATGCTTAAGAAAATAAAGACCCATACTGTGGCATGGCGGGGGGAGGGGGGGGGGGGGGGGGGGGGGGGGGGGGGGGGGGGGGGGGGGGGGGGGGGGGGGTTTGTTGCATTTAATACAATGTAATCAAGCTTTTCTCTGTATTAACTTTATGTTACTTTTTTACAGTATATGTGATATATCTGCATTCAAATCAGGTGAAATCCAAGTTCCACGAACGGTACTCTTGAAATTTTTGAAATCCCGAATCCAGCTGTCTAACTTTTTTTGTGCAGGCACCTAGGAATAGCTGGTTTTTTTTGTGCACGCATCTCGAAACAGTTCAACGATTGGATTCAGAATTTCAGAGTTACTATTGATGATCTCAGATTTCAGCTGATTTCGAATCCGATATATCTTGTACATAGCCTGTTCATTTCAGTTTGTACTGGTCACTCACTGATTGCATTTAATACAATGAAATCAAGCTTTTCTCTATATTACCTTTATGTTACTATTCGAATATCACTAGTTGACCACTATTTATTTTGACAATTGAACAGTAGTCTAACTTAAAATCACACGCTATAGACACGAGTGTCTTTGTCAAAAAAAGAAAGGTTGAAAAAGTTGCAAGAGAAGTTTTATTCAAGGGTTTGCTCGTTTTAATACGATAAGTGGCTGGCTTCCAGAATGGAAGTACACGGAAATTTGAATTGAATTGGGAGCATATAAAATGATAAAAAAAAATGAGTTCCCTGAAATCTTACAAGATAGTTTAGCTTTCCCATTACATCCTGTTTGGATGGAGAGTAGAGAAAGGAATGGGAGGCAAAGAATAGAAGGGAATAGAATGGAATAGAAAGAAATATTAACATATTTAATCTCTTCGTGTTTGGATGATTAATGAGAGAAAATAAATTTAACTTTCATTTCCGTCTTATTTCTTGTTTGGTTGATTAAAATTTAGAAGGTTAATGAGAAATTCGGTGATTGTTGTAGGTTTGAGAAAAAAATCTTGTATGAGAATTATATATATAAGATATATAGTTGGACATTTGTATTATTATTTTTTTAAATATTTGTAACAAAATTTCTTTCCATCTGTTACACCCCAATTTAAGAGAGAAACCGATTCTATTAATTATAATGATAGAAGGTTAAATGTTTCACCTCCAATATAATTTTATCAACCAAACATGATTCAATGGAAAGTTTTTGTTCCTTTCCATTCCCTCCCTTCCTGTACTCTTCATCCAAACAAGGTGTTAGGAGATTAGTAGTGGAATGCTCGGTTTTTTGCGCTAATTTATCTCTTCAAAATTCATATTCCTTTGCAAACGGATGAATTTTACTCAAAATTCTAAATAACAATTATCGCATTATCGCTTTTAAAATCCGAAAAAGTTATAACAAGCTATTTAGAACTCCAATAAAAAAAAAAAGCAACTATAATAGCATTATAACTTCTATGGTTCGAAAAAACTATAACCCTGCTATTGCTATACCAGTTTCCAAAAAGATATAGTTAAAACGAATTGGTCTAAACTTACTCTCAAACAAATTTTAACCAGTCAATAGTTGGAGGATGCAGTTTTCATGAAGCATGCCAATTGCTGTAGCTTGTAATTGTCCGATTTCTACGTACAAATATTCTATTATGTACGTACTTAGTCATGCCACGACTTTTAAATTTCAAGAAATATCAAAGAGTTGTTAGCCGAATACTTCAAACTTCGAAGATAATGAAAACAACATAAATAGATCGTGAACAGTAACTATAATATTTCTTGAGCGGGGCAAATTTCAACTTAACTTTTCCTGCATGTCAACGAATAGTACACACTGTCGCTCTCATAAGCTCATCGTTGAAATTAACAACATTGATTAAAACCTTCCGAGGAAAGAAATAAAAGATTCTAGAATATACGAAAATCATGCCAAGGGCCAATAGTACCATCAAGAAAACTAAACTCAGTCCAAAATTTAATAAATGAAAAAGTACAAAATTTTCCCAAAATCTTGTGCAATAAATATACGGTCTCAGTTGCAATTAGATTGGCGCAAAAGTTGCATTAAAGTAAGTAAAACCAATTAAATAGCAGGCTCTTCCTCCATAATTTCAGCATCATCAACGGGTGCAACAGAAGCAGTAAACATTATCGCGTTGTCGTGGCCTTTATCTCATTTTAGTAGTTGCAATAAGGACATCCATGCTATGGCCTCAAAAACACATCGTATAAACTTCAAACTTTGATTTAAGTAGCTCAATAAATTGATTATATAATAAGCTTGTAAAATACTAATTTTTATTATTTTTGAAATTTTTTTATTATTTTGTATGTTTTATGAAAGATGGCCCAAAAATAAAAGAAAATTGTCAATATGTTAGACTATTTTTTGCCATCTTTTATAAATCATAAAAAAAAAAAAAATTCCAAAAATAGTAAAAAATATTATTCTACAAGTTTATTATATAACCAATTTATTGAACTACTTAAATCGAAGTTTGATGTTTATACAATAGCACGGATGTCCTTGTGCTATCCATAGCACCCAAGCCTTACTCTAACACGTGATAGCCGCCAATTCATTTTTTTTTTATGATAGTTGTAACCACTGTTGTAAATAACGGTCCGCCAAGATACCGTCAAGCGATTAATTAGGACTAAATGACCATATTCAAAAATAATCGTCCGATTAGTCGAAAAAATCTATCACGGTTTGATTACCGCCAACGACTAATCGACCGATTAATCGGCTTAAATGGACGTTTTTTACAACACTGGTTGTAACTCTGTTTGTGCTCAATAAAATTTTTGACAGCTGCTATCAAATTTTTCAAACAAGAAAAAAAAAACAGAGAGCGGCCAATTCAGGATCTCAGTTTTCAGATAATTTATTGTAAAAGCCAAATGAAATCAGATTGAGTTTTAAATGAATAGGCTGAATTTTGTGAGTGGATCAGATTTTTATGAACGGTCAAAGAACGTTTAAAAGAAAAAGGTCGTTCCCAATTATTTAATATGTATTATTTACAACTGGTCGTTGATAAGGTTGATTAATTTTATTCGAGGCTATTCAATGCTAAACCATATCCTCTGAATGTATACTAGATATTGTGCTTTAAAGAATAGGTCAAGGTTGGAAACGTGTAGTAGTTTAATAAATTGAATAACGGAGAGGTTGGGCACCACCCTCTCTCTTATTTATTTGGTGAACATTAAATAATCTATTACCAAAAGATATATACTGGGCAGGTTCCTTGGGAAGAGGGTGCTGTCCGATGGCTATCGGATCACTTTTATGTTCGATGGGTTCTCTCACCGTCAGATCTACTTTAGGATTTGTGTGTATGTATTTTAAAGCAGACGCGAAATTGCGGGCGCGAATCCTAAAACAGATTCGACGGTGAGAGAATCTATCGAACACAAAAGTGGTCCGATGGGCATCAGACGCCCCCCTCTCTCGGTTCGTTCATGTTGCTCCACAAAGAGAAGAATTCTTTATTCATAAAAAAATATTATAAAATACTATAGAGAATGAGGAAGAGTACCTTCAATTTTTCCATACATAGGACCTATAATATTTATTCCGGTTTAAATTTTAGCTCATAAAATTAGTGCATGTCCTATGCATCGAAAATCGAAAGTACGTCTTCTCTTTTCATATTTTATTTTATAATTTCTATATATAAAAAAAATCTCCAACAACAGACTGGTTCTTTTCATATTTTCTAGAACTGGAAAAACAAATTAAAAGTGTGCAGATAGTCATTATATTTGTGACATAAGCAATAGGAATTTTTATAAAAGAAAGATGCGTGATCAGTCCAATTTGGCACCTTTATCAGCTTTAAAAGTCAATTGAGCTCTTCAAAATTGGTAGTCTCCTTGCAATTAGTCAATGACATTTGTAATTCGATTTTTCATAAATTCTTTCTAATCTGAACATTAAGTTGGATTGTAGTCAAACTAGGGGTGCAAACGGATCAGATACGGATCGGATAGTGGTAAAACTATATCCGTATCCGTTTTTATTTTCCAGATACGGATACGGATCGAATATTAGATGGATACGGATACAGATCGGATATTAACTGGATACGGATACGGATATCCGCTTTTTATAATAGTGAATAACATAATTTTTTTCATAATTCATATTAAATTATATAATATATATCTATTATTCGGATACGGATAATTAAAATTCAAAATCATATCCGTATCCGCACGGATATTCGGATATCGAATATTCGTATCCGCACGGATATTCGGATATCAAATATCCGTATTAAATTTTCGGATACAGAATCGGATACGGTCGGATAATATCCAACCCGTTTGCACCCCTAAGTCAAACCCATTCCAACGAACATGATAAGGAAGTCTTATCTCAGTTTTAATATTATAAAAAGTTAGGTTTCGATTTTGTCCATATTAGTTTAAGATGAAGATGGATCAATCAAGGTACATGGATAGAACTAGAGAAGGTATGGTTTTTTTCTTTTTAAGTTTCGTGTTGAAGTGGCTAATTATTTAGTAGGAACATATCTTAAAGAAAAATAAAGATCTACAAAATTTAAAAAATAGATATTTTAAGAAATTTGAAACACATTGTGATAAAGAATTTCTATAGGACACGCAAGAATGTCTGAATTCACATCCTCTCCAATACCTAATAAGGGAATCTTTTACAATTACTAGATCTGAACTGTTCTTTTTAACTTGGCACGAATCTCAAAGCCCAAAAATACTGCCCCCTATTGCGGCCCGAATAACAAATTGGTTGAAATTTAATCTCAAACCGTAAAGTGATGGTGATCCTCTGCAATATCGGAGAGGATACAAATTCTTCTTCTATTCTACGTAGGGCTGCAAACGGATCGGATACGAATCGGATAGTGGTAAAATTGTATCTGTATCCGTTTTTATTTTTTGGATATGGATACGGATCAAATATTAGACGGATACGGATCGGATATTGAATATATATCCGTAGATTTATACATAAATAATGTCATAATATATATTAAGTTATTATACTATATTATATATTATATGTCTTAATACGGATAATTAAAATTCAAAATCATATCCGTATCCGGATACAGTTGGATATTATCCTATCCGTTTGCACCCCTAATTCTACATCACATACGCAACTAATTACCGAAAAAATAAATAAATAAAGACAGAGAAAAAAAAATAGCCTTTATTAATAACAAATAAATTCCCATTTTAATTAGATATTCCATAATTGTTGCATACAATTGCTAATGCAAGTCATCTTTGCTTGTAATTTATGATCATTAAATAGAATTAAAAAAAAAAAAATCTGCCCATCCGGTGCATTAATAATGATGAAGTTTTTTTTTTTGCCATTTTGTTTGCTCGTTGGTAAATTCAGCTCATTCCATATATGTCTTAGTTTGAAGTTTCTTTTTTCTTTTAGAACAAAGAAACTGAAATTGCTGTCAATTCACAGTGAGAGGAACAAAATGCACTCTAAACTGCACCAAACACCAAGGAAAATAAATTATCTACTTAAATGAACTAAAGTACAATATTTCTTGCATATTTATTTTTACAAATACTAAGCAAATATAATTTGAAATAATTTGCAATGAATTTCCAAAACTTCAATTTAATGGCTGCGGATTTGTTGTTTTGTCGAAGATTCTGGCTTCTACTCCTTTCATAGAGAATTAAAATAGAATTTTCGTTCATAACAATAATTATGCATTTAATGAATTTGCAATTATTGTGTTGGCACTACCATGAAGGGGCACTTGCATGCTAGGAATTAGGAACTGTCGCATGATAGACTTCTCCACCGAAGACCAACAAAGTATCAGTCATCCCTTTTGTTAGTTTGAGACACATTTTTGGAAACTTTTTGGAACAATTAAATCAATAACAAGATTTCATGAAGAGTAGGGTTATGAACCGACATTTTTATTTTTACCCTATTAAAAAATTATTTTAATAATAATAACCAAAGTTTAGTAATAATTTTAAAAAATACCCCATCCGTGAAATTTTTTCACGGGCTGGATTTTAATTCCAATTTTTTTTTTGAAAATAGAAATTTGTTTTTATTTTTTATTTTTTATTTTTTGTATTGAAATATTAGAAATGTTGGATATATTTCTTTGAAAATAGATGGAATACAATATAATTTGATTTATTAGAAAGATTGTAACAAATAACCCGGATCAATATTTTTCAGGCCGGATTTTTCGCGGCTGTAAGAAAAATTAATATATTTTTTTATGTGTTATTGGAAAAAAATAAAAATGCTTAGATTCTGAGATATTGATCCCGGTTCAAAATTCACTTCTATGTAATCTAGAAAATATTGTGATCCTTCTAGGACATTTAATTTATAAAAAGTTGTATCTATTTTTAGAATTCTTTTTGAATAATAATTATTAAATAACTTAAAGTTTTTGTTTTTTTTTTGCAAAAATAGATACCACTTTCCATAAATTAAATGTCCTAGAAGGATCACAATATTTTCTAGATTACATAGAAGTGAATTTTGAACCGGGATCAATATCTCAGAATCTAAGCATTTTTATTTTTTTCCAATAACACATAAAGAAATATATTAATTTTTCTTACAGCCGCAAAAAATCCGGCCTGAAAAATATTGATCCGGGTTATTTGTTACAGTCTTTCTAATAAATCAAATTATATTGTATTCCATCTATTTTCAAAGAAATATATCCAACATTTCTAATATTTCAATACAAAAAATAAAAAATAAAAACAAATTTCTATTTTTTTTAAAAAAAATTGGAATTAAAATTTCAGCCCGTGGAAAAATTTCACGGGTGGGGTATTTTTAAAATTATTACTAAACTTTGGGGTATTTTTAAAATTATTACTAAACTTTGGTTATTATTATTAAAATAATTTTTTAATAGGGTAAAAATAAAAATGTCGGGGTTAAGAATTTAAGATGCATCATTGTACTTCAACTATACTTTATATCTTTATCTCTGTAATCAAAGTTCAAACAGTTGATTCGAACCGGTCAATATAATATTCGTATTAAAATGTACTTAAACACCAAATTTTTTATCTTTTTTATCTTTTTTTTCACTATTTGTTTAGATAGGTAAAAAATCATTGTTTTTAGGATTTAGTACCTATCTAAAGTAATAGTAAAAAAATTTCAAAAAATATAAAATTTGGTCTCTAAGAACATTTTAATATGTTGATTATATTGAGCGGTTCGAATGGACTGTTTGAACTTTCATAATAGAGATAGAGATGTGAGGTATGATTGGGAGTTGGAACACAAAATTAATGATGTATTTTCTTTGTACAAACGGTGCATGCGGAATTCTTTCTAAGAGCATCTACATCCTTGAAACTCTTGAAGTTTCTAATCTGATGTGGCAGTTTCTAAACCAGTTTCAAGGATACAGATGGGTTTCTTATTTAGCAACTTTGCTCTAAAGTTTCTTAATAAGAAATCGTTTATAAACTCTGACATGGCCAAATAATTCGTTGAAATTCTTTTCTCTTGTAATTTATTTATTGATGTGGCAATTAAGAAACTCTAATTTTAATTTCAGGAATGTGGGAGTTTAGAAACTTTCAGAGACAAAATTTTTAAAAAATAGTTAACAGTTATTTAGAAACTCCAAGAGTTTCAGGAATGTAGATGCTCAAAAGCGAAACTATAAATTGAGATAGAAACTGTTAGATAAATAATTGTTATGTAATTTTATTTTATGGGAGAGACTAATAATATATTTTTCGTAAAAAAAAATAAAATTTATAAAGGACAAAATAAATTTCAATTAATAGGAATGCATAGCATCTTTTTGGTTTCACATTCCACCGCCCCTATATTTTAGTTCAAATTGCATTTTTTTTTTTTTAAATCATCACGTAAGAAAATATATTGCTCTCTTCCTGACGCAATTTCGAGTAGCGCTCTGCTCTAGTTTTTGCTCGTGCTAGACGAATTTTTCCTTAGAATGGGAGAAATAGCTAAAACTAGATAACAATTTTCCTCATGTATCCCTTTCTCTTTCATTTTCACTCCTTTATTTTCTCCCTTCTATTCCTCTTAATAGAAACAAAAAAACCTTCAATAATGCTTATTTCATTTTAATAATTGTGTGGACAACTCTCCTCTAGATAACAATTTTCTTCATGTATCCCTTTCTCTTTCATTTTCGCTCTTTTATTTTCTCCCTTTTGTTTACTCCTAGTGAAAACAAAAAAAACTTCAATAAATGCATGCTTAGTTCATTTTAATAATTGTGTGGACAACTCTCCTCTAGATAACAATTTTCTTCATGTATCTCTTTCTCTTTCATTTTCGCTCTTTTATTTTCTCCCTTTCGTTTACTTCTAATGGAAACAAAAAAAACTTCAATAAATGCATGCTTATTTCATTTTAATAATTGTGTGGACAACTCTCCTCTAGATAACAATTTTCTTCATGTATCCCTTTCTCTTCATTTTCGCTCTTTTATTTTCTCCCTTTTGTTTACTCCTAATGGAAACAAAAAAAACTTCAATAAATGCATGCTTATTTCATTTTAATAATTGTGTGGACAACTCTCCTCAAGCTAGTCCATTTATTACTTATTTTATTTTCATAATTGTTAGATCTTGTATTCTTTTTATCTTTATTTTCTTTTCAAAAGATAATAAAAAGAAATTTATATCCGAAAATCCATGCATTCAGTGGCACATGAAAATCGTCTAATTAGAAGTGCAAAAGTTTCTACTATGAACATTTTTTTTTTCGAATAAATTCAACAAATACTTTCTAGCGACAACAAGATCCATATATAATGTATTTTCTTTATTTATTAAATAAATACAACACAACTTTTATTATTTGTTCTTTTTAAATTTTTCTTTCCGTTATGTTTTTTAAACAAAAACAATATATTTCATTTTTTAAGTTAATGTACGGTGAAACATATATTTAATCTCATCATATTTCATCAACATAATATGTGGACAGTACAA
The DNA here is from genome assembly GCF_964058835.1 of Carex rostrata. NCBI lineage: Eukaryota > Viridiplantae > Streptophyta > Magnoliopsida > Poales > Cyperaceae > Carex > Carex rostrata. Next base: position 8,918,941 of record NC_135925.1, read on the forward strand.
ATTATGTTTATAATCTCACAGTCCTCTTAAATAAAAGAAACATATATGTGCATGTGTGTTTTACGATTATTTATTAATTGAACGGATGGAAATTAATCTACTAATTAACCAACAAGAAGAAAATTCGTAAAATTAATTAGTGAATGAAGAGAATAAAAACAATCAACTTCTTCATTCAAAGTCCAAAAATTGTGACGTGTTATTTGTATTCCTTTGCAAATTTTTTTTTTGTCGCTAAGAGTTAAAAATGGTTTTTCAATGAAGAGAATAAAAACAATCCACTTCTTCATTCACGATTCTCAACTTAATAAGTTTGTGATTTTACGTTGCAGTAAATTTTTTTTTCTTAGTACCATAATTATTTTTTAAGATGCTTAAGAAAATAAAGTCCAATACTGCGGCCATTTTTATTAATATCCCTAAAAAACTAATTAATTTTAAAAAGGCCCCTGTGTACCATTTTTTTTTTTTTTTGCCCTGACTGTCTGGGCTTCGGGCGGCCCAAAATACCAAATGAGGCACCAGTCCCTGGGGCGCCCCATAAGGCCAGTGAGGCGCCAGCCCCGCGAGCGCCCCATGGTTTTTTTTTTTTTTATAGAGATCTTAGTATTTTGACTTAAATAATTTTGTGAAGAAATTTTTTTCTTGTTTAGAGTGTATGCCAAAAAATAAAACATTTGATATATTTATGAAGTGATGTCGTAACTCTTTATAACTATGATTTTTATTTTTTATTTTTTTTGGTGAACTTTGATTTTATTTAACAGTTGGATATCACAAGTCTAAATGTAATACTAATTAAGGACTTGACTTTTATTCAAAACATTATAAATTTTAACAGCTTGTTGATCTCTTTTTTTCCGATTTTTATAATATATGTATAATATATACACATATACACATATACACATATACACATATACACATATACATATACATATACATATACATATATACACATACACATATACATATACACATACACATAGAGATGGGCTACGGTGAGTTGCGAAGTAAAACGTGTTTCTACTTCACGCATTATTTTTATTTTGAAAGTCCAAACGACCGATCCGAGCCGTTAGATGTTTAATCCATATTGAAATGTGCTTGGAGACCAAATTTTACATTTTTTGGAACTTTTTTACTATTTATTAAGCATTTTTGAAAATTGCTGTTTTGCTGTGAAGAGTGAAAAACAGTAAAAATTTCTGGACCATCAGACCAGCGACTTTCAAAATTGCTTAACAAATAGTAAAAAAATTCCAAAAAATGTAAAATTTTGTCTCCAAGCACATTTCAATATGGAGAACAAGATGAACGGTTCGGATCGACGTTTTGAACTTTAAAATCACAAAATATGAGCGTGAAGTAAAATAATCGCTTTACTTCACAACTCACCGTAGCCCATCTCCATAGACATATACATATACACATATACATATATACATATATACAATTTTTTTTATAATATATGTATATATGTATAAATATGTACATATACATATATATACATGTAGAGTAAGGCTATGCTACTTCATGAATTAAACGGGACATTTTAATTCGTGCTCATATCTCTAGTTTCGAAGTCCAAATATCAGATCTAAACCGTTAGATGTTTAATCTATATTAAAATATGCTTGGAGACCAAATTTAATTTTTTTTTTTTGAATTTTTTTACTATATTATTAAGATGGTTTGAAAATCGTTGTTTTTTAATGCCTACCGTCGAACGAAAACTTAAACTGGATTTTTGAGGCACTAAACGACATTTTTTTGAAATTTTGATGCTTCCGATACGACGATGCTTGGTGAACCACCCAAGCAAAATCGGATCCGTCTCGTCCTCCCCTTTCTGAAAAGTGCTCATACGCGTAAATCTGACTTTCCTAGCCAAAGTTATGGCTGTTTAAAGTTTTTTCGAAAATTAAACTTTGAAAATTCATAACTAACTGTAAAAAATCCAAATAAGTTGAAATTTATTTCAATTCTGTGTATTTTTGAATGCTCTACATGCTGGTGCAATCACTTTTGTAGTTTAGTCCTTGTAACTGAAAGTTTTGATGCTTAGATAGCAAGGAATAAAACAAATTTATTCGACTCAAAACAAACGATCTAGTTATTGTAAGTGCAAGAAACAATCTTAATTAGCCTAATCAAGAATGGAATAACATAATACCTTGAATTTGATCTCCAAATCAAATCAAGAAGAGTTGTCTTGCTTAGCAACTTCTTATTTCCTTCCTCCTTCAATGGTGGTTGTGTTTTAGCCCCTCAAATGACGAGCCTCCTTAGGTATCCACCGAGATATTAAAGAAATACTTGTATCTCTAAGGCTAGTAAGAGATTAACAAGTAGAACCTTAATCCTAGTTTCACCCTCTTCTTAATTTCTGAAAACTTATTAGAGGATTTCTAGATCTCAACACATGAGAAAAATTGGAAGAGAGGAGAAAAGAGCAAATTTCGGCCAAGATATTTTTTCCAGAATTTCTGACCTTTCAGTACTAAAATTCTTATATCTTTTTCTAGCTAACTCCAAACGACTTGAAATCTTCACCATTGGATTCTAGACTCCAAGGGCTACAGATTACATAGGTCATGCGTCCAAAATGATTAGTTTTTGCCCTTTCAAATTCCAGTTCAAAGTTACCTAAAATATCTGTCCAGAAATCTCTTTGCTCTTTAATGAGATTGATTAGATTTTATGACATATTTAAATATTCCTTAAATCATGCCATTACTAATCAATTCTCCCCAGCATATATTTGGGCTTTGGGCTTAAACATATTAATCATATTAATATTTAATTAAGTCCATAATCCCATACATTAAAAGAGGCCAACATATAAATTAATATTCCATGTTAATTTATATGCATCTCTCATGTGTCAAAAGCTATTTAAAATATGTCACACATACTTTAAATATTACTAGGATTATTTTATAACATCTCCATGTCATAAAATTGTTCATATATTAATAACATATAATTTGTACAAAATAATTATAACTTCTTATAATTAACATAGCACATATTATATACATATCACATATGCTTTATTAATATATTTTCTTTTAATCTTTCATATGGTGTGACCCTATGGGATCCCATCATTATGGCAATAGAATTAAACATTTTAATTCTATAAATCAATGATACAACTAGCCATGGTATATTGATTACCCAAATGACGTGGATGAAAAAGCACAATGCAAAATCACGATCCCTGTAACATTAAAAATGTTGTTGTGTCAATTCCTTGCCACATGATATCCAAATAATCGTAAGGTAGGAATGTGTCATCCTTACCAATTATTCTTTCTTGATTTCCTGAAGTTTAATTATGATATGATTATCATATAATCATATTGCATGCACATAATATAAACTTTATCAAGGGGCCCAGAGATATCATCACTTATTTTTAACATATAAGGGACAATGGTTTCTTGATACGTATCGTTCTTCCGCATAAGTTATATGCACTGCAGTAACTGCCTTTATAACTCCTGGTTAAAGAGAGCGTTGGACAGTACCAACAATACACATCCCTTATGTAAGAAAAATAAATATCTCAACCAAAGAATTCTAGACACAATGAAATATCAATGACACAGAACACAATCCATATGATATTTCATTCTTGGGTCTGTCCAGTGCCATACATCTCCATGTATGCACATGTGTGATTAGATCGATAACTCCTTATCGTATGACCTATAGAACATGGCCATCATCTAATCACCACGCTTATCTTATATGGTCAACCAGTGTACCTTGCTGATTGCCAAGATAAGGAACATTTAAGAGTAAACAAATTTATTCATTGTGAAGTTCTACAATTTAAGTCATCAACTCAAATGATCCACTAATATGAATACTCAAGGTACAAAATGATAAAATCATTCACTAATAAACTAAACATATCATAGATATGATCTGGGTCTAGGACACCAACACTAACAATCTCCCACTTGAACTAGAGCCAATCATATCAACTCTAAATGAGTGAAGAGTACATATCATCCTAGACAAATCTATGCATGAATGAATGTAAACTCAAAGCCAGTCACCCATATGCCTAATACCCATCGAAGAGGCATGTAACATGTGCTTAGCCTGGCCTAGAGGCTTTGTCAGTGGATCAGCTGTGTTCGCTTCTGTGTCTACCCTGCAAACCTTGATGTCTCCACGCTCAACAATCTCGCGGATGAGATGGTACCGTCGTAGAACATGCTTTGACCTCTGGTGTGATCTCGGCTCCTTTGCCTGCGCGATTGCTCCATTGTTGTCACAATAGAGCTCTATCGGACCCTCGGCACTGGGCACCACACCAAGCTCAGAGACAAACTTTCGAATCCAGCATCCTTCTTTTGCTGCTTCTGAGGCAGCAATGTATTCAGCCTCCGTGGTTGAATCCGCTGTGGTTTCCTGCTTGGAACTTTTCCAGCTCACAGCACCACCATTGAGGATAAATACATACCCTGATTGCGATCGAAAATCATCGGGATCGGATTGAAAACTAGCATCGGTGTAACCCTTTACAACGAGCTCTGTTTCCCCTCCATACACTAGGAAGCTCTCCTTAGTCTTTCTTAGGTACTTAAGGATATTCTTGACCGCTCCCCAATGAGCCATGCCAGGATTTGCCTGATATCTACTTGTTATGCTCAAGGCATAAGAGACATCAGGACGAGTGCATATCATAGCGTACATGATGGAACCGATGGCGGAAGCATACGGTATCCTTCTTATGTCCTCCAGCTCACCAGGTGTCGAAGGACACTGGATCTTGCTAAGGTGAACGCCATGTGACATAGGCAAGAACCCCCGCTTGGAGTTCTCCATGCTAAACCTCTTTAGCACCTTGTCAACATATGTGCTTTGGCTTAGTCCAATAAGCTTCTTGGATCTATCTCTATAAATTCGTATACCAATGACATACGTAGCCTCGCCCAAGTCTTTCATTGAGAACACCTTCATCAATGATAACTTGACAAATCCCATAAGGGAGATGTCATTCCCAATCATAAGTATGTCATCTACATACAAAACTAGGAATATAATTGAGCTCCCACTCACTTTTTTATATACACAAGGCTCTTCATCGCACTTGACAAAATCAAACTTTTTGATCTCTTTGTCAAAACGAATGTTCCAACTCCTAGATGCTTGCTTCAATCCATATATGGATCGTTGAAGCTTGCATACCTTTTCAACATTGTTTGGATCTTCAAAACCCGTAGGTTGTGTCATATACACAACCTCCTCTAAATCACCGTTTAGAAAGGCGGTTTTGACATCCATTTGCCATATTTCATAGTCATAAAATGCGGCCAATGCTAAAAGAATCCTGATAGACTTGAACATAGCAACGGGCGAGAAGGTCTCGTCATAATCAACTCCTTGAATCTGACGGTATCCTTTCGCAACCAGCCGTGCTTTGTAGACAGTCAAGTTTCCATCCATGTCAGTCTTCCTCTTGAAGACCCACTTGTTTTCAATGGGTTTGACCCCTTGAGGTGGAACAACCAAGTCCCAAACATGGTTGTCGTACATATATTTTATTTCGGATTTCATGGCTCCCAGCCATTCATCGGAGTCGGGCCTATTCATTGCTTCATTATATGTCATGGGATCTTCGGTATTCAACACCGTCACCTCATGAAGACCCATGTACCTCTCAGGTGCACGGACTATCCTTGAGGATCTTCGTAGGACGGGCTCTGGAGCCTCTTGATGAGCTTCTTCTACAACCTCTTGTGGAATAAGCTCTTCTACAGGCTGCGCCTCTGGAGTCTGAGATGGTGGTTGGACTTCTTCCTCAACCACTTGAGGGACAAGTTCTGCCCCACTCCCACTAGCTTCAGTGTCTCCCACTAAAGGCTCATGGTCACTCCCTTGAACCTCTTCAAGGGATATCTCAACCTCACTATTCCCTTTTGAGAGAAACTCTTTCTCCAAGAATACCGCATGCCGAGCAATAATGACCTTGTTCTCGGATGGGTAATAGAAATAGTATCCTCGAGTTTCCTTAGGATAACCTATAAAAAAACATTTATCTGATTTTGGTTCAAGCTTATCGGATATCAACCTCTTGACATACGACTCGCATCCCCAAATTTTAAGAAAAGACAAGTTTGGAACCTTTCCAACCCATATCTCATATGGTGTCTTCTCAACAGACTTTGATGGAACCCTGTTTATAATAAAAGCGGTGGTTTCAAGCGCATAGCCCCAAAGGTTTAAAGGCATACTAGTTCGGCTCATCATGGAACGAACCATGTCCAGTAATGTTCTATTCCTCCTCTCAGATACGCCATTCCACTGTGGCGTTCCTGGAGGTGTGAGTTGTGAAACGATTCCACACTCCCTAAGATAAGCCTGGAACTGCAGACTCAAGTACTCGCCTCCTCGATCAGATCGGAAGACTTTGATCCTTTTATTGAGTTGGTTCTCAACTTCATTCTTGAATTCTTTAAACTTTTCAAAGGACTCGGACTTTTGCTTCATTAAGTAGATATACCCGTATCTACTTAAATCATCGGTAAAAGTGATGAAGTATTTAAAACCTCCTCTTGCACAAGTGCTCATAGGTCCACATACATCACTATGTATAAGACCTAATAAGTCATTTGCCCTCTCACCTTGACTGGTGAAAGGTGCCTTGGTCATCTTACCAACCAAACAAGACTCGCACGTGTCCATTGACTCCAGGTCAAGGTCACCAAGAAGTCCCACTTCTTGTAATTGCTTAATGCGACTCTTGTTTATATGACCTAAGCGGTGATGCCATACTTGAGTCAAACTCTCATGCGAAGACTTGAGTCGTTTGTTATTGATGTTATACATGGGCTTTTCTAAATCAAGTAAGTATAAGCCATTCCTCAAAATGGAAGACCCATAAAACAAACCATCTCTATAAATAGAACAACATTTGTTCTTAATTATGAAATCATAACCCATACTGTCTAAACAGGAAATAGAGATAATGTTCCTTGAAATAGAAGGCACACAATAAACATTATTTAGTTTAAGTACTAGCCCACTGGGCAAATGCAACTCAACGCATCCTACGGCCACGGCTGCAATACTTGCCCCATTGCCTACGTGTAGTTGCACTTCGCCCTTATTCAGCATCCTCCTCTCACTTAGTGCCTGCACATTAGAACAAATGTGAGCACACGATCCGGTATCCAGTACCCAATCGGAAAGAGAAGTGGCTAAATTAATCTCAATAACAAATATACCTAAGACGGATGGAACCTTTCCAGCCTTCTTGTCCTCGAGGTACTTGGGACAGCTCCTCTTGTAATGGCCCTTGCCATGGCAATAGTAGCACTCGACATCGGAAGCAACCTTTGCCTTCTTTTCCGCGGGCGGGCTCGAAGTCTGCACTTGAGCCTTGCCATTTCCCTTTGTCTTTGAAGCCTTGCGTTTCTTTCCCTTCTTTCCCTTGGACTTTCCAGACCCCTTAGAAACTACCAAGACCGATGAAGAACTTTTCTTGATATCGGACTCGGCGGTTTTGAGCATTCCATGAAGCTCCTGAAGACTCTTGTCCCAGCCATTCATGTGGTAGTTCATCTTGAACCCCGAAAAGCTAGGCGGGAGCGACCCCAGCACGATATCTGTGGCCAACTGTTTGCCCACGGGAGATTCGAGCCTCTCCAGCTGCGAAATCATGCTCATCATCTTGAGAACATGCGCACTGACAGAGCTCCCATCCGACATCTTACAGGAGATGAGATCCATAGTCACCTTATGCCTCTCATGACGGGCCTACTCTTGGAACATTTCCTTGAGCCTGCCCATGATGAAATAGGAGGTGCTCTCCAAGAACTGCTTCTGGAGTTCACCGTCCATCATGGCAATGAGGAGAGAATTAACCTCATGCTCATCATCCAGATGTTTTTCAAAGACTTTGTGATCATCCTCCTTAGTCTTGTCAGGCTCATCAAGGACGAGATTCTCAAGAACATACTCCCTGCGCTCATGCCTAAGAACGATTCTTAGGTTACGGTCCCAATCAATGAAATTGGTCCCGTCAGCGCGGAGACGTTCCTTCTCCAAGAGAGAACGCAAGAAAGAGTTTGAAGAATTTGCTGTTGTCATGATCTACAATTTTTAAGGTTTGAGTTTAGTTTACTAAAAAAAAATATTTATACCACAAATACATTAAAAATGTTGTCCCTATTTGTAGTAGGACCAAGATCCATATTTTTACCTTAGCCCAAGCCAGCGTCGGCATGAAACTTAAACTAGGCTATTTTAGGTAAGCAACTCCTTGCTAATTACATCTCCATGTAACTCTTGGCTTGCAAATACATTTTCATGTATATGCAATCCTTTCCCCAAGACCCTAAACTGTTTAAGTCCCTTGTTAAGCTAACCTAACTCTATTTGGTTCGACATGTCCGACATGCCCCACAACTCCCAAAGATTGAAAGTGACGCCCACTTGGGTGGAGCTCGCCAACTATCGATCGATGGTTTGTTGCGGATAGAGAAGGGAGGGAAAAATGCCTAATATTAGTTGGGACATTTAATTGATTATTTGGTGGTCATTTAAGCATACACCCATACTTATCCTATGACACATTTAATAAAAATAATCAATTAAGAATCAAGCACAACATTGATTGTGAGTTTTGTATGGTCTTGCGAAACTCCTTTCGCCTTTGACTTGCTTCATCTTCCATCTTCATGGTTGATGTACCTCCATTTACATGTAATTTAAATTACCCCAAAATCCTACTTAGAACTATTTCTAAAAGAAATTTGAAAATAAATTACATAAAAGAATTCTCATTCTTTAATAGTTGGCATGCAAGCCTTGAATGAATACATGATAGGCAACCTAACATTCTTGCCTTTTAATTATATTAATCTAATTAAATACTCATGGGGCACCAAAGGCCGCTTACAAGCAATCACATTCATTCACAAATACAACACACAAGGCATTGAATATCATGACCATACAAAACCCACTTTCTTTTCCTTCAAAAGAAAAGTTAGCACAAATACATACAACATTTGCATCCATATGATTCTTTCATATATATATACTTGTTAATTAATTCCAAATTACTTATTACATAATCTCTGGGTCTTATGCTTCTCCAAAAATTAATTAAGACATTTAAAATTAGATTATCACATAATCCCTAGATGTTTGCATAGTGGTACACAAACCTCAAGCAAACACAACTTACTAATGTCACTAATTAATCTAGGCTTCAAGGACTATTTTGAAAATTATTTGACCCTCAAATATCATCCATAATGTCATTTACAAGACCTATAGGATTGCATACAAGAGGTATGGACATTTATCACATAAATATTTTTCAAACAATTTTTCAAAAAACATACCCTGAAATCTTATTTGTTGCTGTCACTGTTTTGGATCCGAAATTAAAGTTATCTAGGATTGTTCAAAAAACATAAATTTTGGAATGAAACTTCACCCTATAGTCCTATAACTACCTTTAAAATTTCATGGCAAAATTATTTACAGAACATAAAATATTACAAAAACATGACACACTAGTCACGGTTCCAGCAAGCAGAAAACTGGAAACCCACGTTTTAATTATTTTTAGTTCGTCCAGATTTAACTTATTTTAACAGTTAAAATAAATTTTTCTAGTTATTAGACATACCAAAGTAACTTCTAAAATTTATATTTCACCATGATTACTTTAAAAGGATTCGTAGAAAAATTATTTCGCCCAAAAAATCACAGCCCAGAAATTTTCAGAGAAGCATTCACAAGAGACTTATGACTTAAGTAATCAATTAATTAACACATTAGGCAAAATTATTGTTCTAAAACACTTACAATAACCCTTGCTCTGATACCAATTGAAAGTTTTGATGCTTAGATAGCAAGGAATAAAACAAAAATTTATTCGACTCAAAACAAACAATCTAGTTATTGTAAGTGCAAGAAACAATCTTAATTAGTCTAATCAAGAATGGAATAACATAATACCTTGAATTTGATCTCCAAATCAAATCAAGAAGAGTTGTCTTGCTTAGCAACTTCTTATTCCCTTCCTCCTTCAATGGTGGTTGTGTTTTAGCCCCTCAAATGACGAGCCTCCTTAGGTATCCACCGAGATATTAAAGAAATACTTGTATCTCTAAGGCTAGTAAGAGATTAACAAGTAGAACCTTAATCCTAGTTTCACCCACTTCTTAATTTCTGAAAACTTATTAGAGGATTTCTAGATCTCAACACATGAGAAAAATTGGAAGAGAGGAGAAAAGAGCAAATTTCGGCCAAGATATTTTTTCCAGAATTTCTGACCTTTCAGTACTAAAATCCTTATATTTTTTTCTAGTTAACTCCAAACGACTTGAAATCTTCACCATTGGATTCTAGACTCCAAGGGCTACAGATTACATAGGTCATGCGTCCAGAATGATTAGTTTTTGCCCTTTCAAATTCCAGTTCAAAGTTACCTAAAAAATCTGTCCAGAAATCTCTTTGCTCTTTAATGAGATTGATTAGATTTTATGACATATTTAAATATTCCTTAAATCATGTCATTACTAATCAATTATCTCCAGCATATATTTGGGCTTTGGGCTTAAACATATTAATCATATTAATATTTAATTAAGTCCATAATCCCATACATTAAAATAGGCCAACATATAAATTAATATTCCATGTTAATTTATATGAATCTCTCATGTATCAAAAGCTATTTAAAATATGTCACACATACTTTAAATATTACTAGGATTATTTTATAACATCTCCATGTCATAAAATTGTTCATATATTAATAACATATAATTTGTACAAATTAATTATAACTTCTTATAATTAACATAGCACATATTATATACATATCACATATGCTTTATTAATATATTTTCTTTTAATCTTTCATATGGTGTGACCCTATGGGATCCCATCATTATGGTAATAGAATTAAACATTTTAATTCTATAAATCAATGATACAACTAGCCATGGTATATTGATTACCCAAATGACGTGGATGAAAAAGCACAATGCAAAATCACGATCCCTGTAACATTAAAAATGTTGTTGTGTCAATTCCTTGCCACATGATATCCAAATAATCGTAAGGTAGGAATGTGTCATCCTTACCAATTATTCTTTCTTGATTTCCTGAAGTTTAATTATGATATGATTATCATATAATCATATTGCATGCACATAATATAAACTTTATCAAGGGGCCCAGAGATATCATCACTTATATTAACATATAAGGGACAATGGTTTCTTGATACGTATCGTTCTTCCGCATAAGTTATATGCACTGCAGTAACTGCCTTTATAACTCCTGGTTAAAGAGAGCGTTGGACAGTACCAACAATACACATCCCTTATGTAAGAAAAATAAATATCTCAACCAAAGAATTCTAGACACAATGAAATATCAATGACACAGAACACAATCCATATGATATTTCATTCTTGGATCGATAACTCCTTATCGTATGACCTATAGAACATGGTCATCATCTAATCACCACACTTATCTTATATGGTCAACCAGTGTACCTTGCTGATTGCCAAGATAAGGAACATTTAAGAGTAAACAAATTTATTCATTGTGAAGTTCTACAATTTAAGTCATCAACTCAAATGATCCACTAATATGAATACTCAAGGTACAAAATGATAAAATCATTCACTAATAAACTAAACATATCATAGATATGATCTGGGTCTAGGACACCAACATTAACAGTATCAATCCCCACTACTTCATTAGAGGAATGTTGACGAGGAGACTATTGGAGGACTGAAAAGAGAGGATCATCATATCAAGTTACGCACGAAAATATTAATATCTTTCTTTGCAAGTATTAATCTCTTATTTCTCAAGTATTTATACCTATGAAAGTTGACGCATAAACTAATGCAGTGACTGAAAGAGAACGCCATAAAATTAGTGGAGACCATAATATAACCTTCTTCTACTGTAGTTACGAGGACAAAAGAAAAACTGGAGTGCAAAAATGACTATAACCAAAATCTATGGTAAAAGTTTTTATTATAGAAATGTATATATTTTGTAAATAATCTGAAAGATGGATTTTTTTTTAATGGCATGAAAAAATTTTGAATTTGATTTCTTTAGACACTTTCTAATTAATTCGATCTTTTTGAGTTTGTATTGCATATCAACTATTGTCTATGGTTAATGATTTTGGTATGCATATAAATTTTAAGGAATCAAATCAACAATTTAGTTCTTTAAAATATACTTCAAATCAACTATTGTCTTATTTTTTGACATACACTCTAAACAAGAAAATTTTTTCTTCACAAAATTATTTAAATCAAAATACTAAGATCTCTAAAAAAAACCGTGGGGCGCCCGGGGGGCTGGCGCCTCACTGGCCTTATGGGGCGCCCCAGGGGCTAGCGCCTCATTTGGTATTTTGGGCCGCCCGAAGCCCAGGCGGTCAGGGCAAAAATAAAAAAAATGGTACACAGGTGCCTTTTTAAAATTAATTAGTTTTTTAGGGATATTAATAAAAATGGCCGCCAATACTGTGGTGGCATGTGGGGGGTTACCAACCACATTAATTTAATTATATTTCTTCAGTTAAGAATAGTTGAGAAGTTACAAGGAACAGTGTATTTTTTTTATTAACATTGTAAGTATGTTATGGAACATATTAAGTACGTCTGTAAGTGGCTCCTGAGCACAGAAATGTTTGAAATTATAACAATTTTTGTTGCAGTTAATACAATGTAAATCAAGCTTTTCTCTATATTACCTTTATGTTACTTTTTCCTGTATATGTGATATATCTAGTACATATATAGCCTGTTCATTTCAGTTTGTACTGGTCACTGATTGCTGTTGTATGGTAATGAACGAATTAATTATTCTGCAATTGGGTATGGTCAATCAACTAAGCAAGAGAAAAGCTTCATTTTTGCAGCTTCTCAATTTACAAGGATAATCAAAGATGTTTTTTTTCACTTGAACTAAATATTTAGAGCTAAAATAAAAGATTGTTGATAGTAATAACAAATTATTTAAGGAATTTAATTGGTTCAAAATTAGAATTTTGGAATAAAGGTTTAATTTTACACAAAGAACTGATTCTACAAGTCATTTGCTTATAGAAATTCACAATTTAAATAGGAAGGACATTTTGATCATTTTCTTTTCTCGAATATATAAATACAATATATTATTTTATATTATATATAATAATTTGTCAGACAACATTTTCACTCTTCTCAAATAGCACAAAAATGACTCTATTTAAAGCCGAGTTTTTTTAAAAATACCCAAATTTATAAATATTTTATTATAAATAACCACATTTTTGTCAAAATTTTATTTTTGCCCAAACCGTATAGATTATTTACGGTTTGAATTAAAAATTCAAACCGTATAGATTATTTATGGTTTGAATTAAAAATTCAAACCGTAAATATTCCTTACAGTTTGAATTTTTTTTATTTAAAAATTCGGACCGTATATATTTCTTACGGTTTGAGTTTTTTTTTTTTTTAGCCCAAATTTGCACCTCTGATTAACATATCAAAACACCTTCAAAATTCATGAAAATTTACCAACATGCATTCTTGACTTCATAGAATAAGACTGTGAAGTTTCATACAAAATCTCAAAACAGATCGTGAGATATCGGCTCTCAAAAATTGCCCGAACTGCTGAAGGAGTGTTTCTGAGCCCAAATTTGCACCTCTGATTAACATTTCACAACACCTTCAAAAATCATGAAAATTTACCTACATGCATTCTTGACTTCATAGAACAAGACTGTGAAGTTTCATACAAAATCACGAAACAGATCGTGAGATATCAGCTCTCAAAAATTGCCCGAACTGCTGAAGGAGTGCTTCTGAGCCCAAATTTGCACCTCTGATTAACTGATAAGCCACAATTGTATCTATTGAAACCTAGGGTTAGGTATGTAAATTAAGCCAATTTTTGATTAAATTAGGTTTAATTAGGTTAGAAATGTCCAAAAGTTCAAGTTACTACCCTAGTTATGTTTATTTTACAGGTAATCAAGTGTTTGGAGCTTAACGAAGCAAAACAGGTGAGTCAGCACGAAGATTGGAGCAACTGTCAACATTCATTGCGGCCCGAAATGAACCTATTGCGGCCCGCAACCAAACAAGTCAGAGCCCCTTCATTCCTGCACATTCATTGCGGCCCGCAATGACCTCTACCGTTTCTTCTGCGCAAAAATTAAACTGCACATTCATTGCGGCCCGCAATAAGTCGGTTCAGAGCCCGAATTTGCTGTTTTTAGTTAGTTATTTTTAGGATTTACATGGGGGTATAAAAGGGGACCTGTAGAATAGATTAAGGACGTTTTTTTAGAGAGAGAATTTCTGGTTTTGAACAAGGAAAAACAAGGAAAAGCAAGGAAGAGAGAAGAAGGGAGAAGAGAACATCATTGATCAACCGGTTTTATTATTTTCTTTCCTTTGGAACTCTTTTACTTTTTTGATTTCATTTGTGTTTTAGCCATGACTGGCTAAAGGCTTTTCTAGGGTTGATTAGGGTTGTACTTGAAACTTTTGTTATGATTTAGTTGGTTTTATTTCATATGTTCTTGTTCTTTGTTATGATCTATTCTTTATTTTAATTGATTGTGAAGACTTAATCGAAATCGCATGAAATCTTAGGATTTGGTATTTACAATTGAGAAATTGAATATTAGGTCTAGACCATAAGGAATAGGGTATTTGATACGCTAAGTACCGAGAGGTGATGCTTGTCTTATACGGGCTTTACCTAATAGTTTAGAAAATTGTGCCAAGTACCGAGAGGTGAAAGATAGTTTTCTAGATCAATTGGGACAGTAAGAACTTAATGACTTTATATTAGAGTAACCAAGTACCGAGAGGTGACGTTTATTCTAATTTAAAGATGGTATTAATATAGAGATATCACTTTGTACCTACAACATCCAACTGTGCCTTCATAAATATAAGAACAGAATCTACAAACCAATTAGTCGTAACACTAGTGGATAGGAACCCTAAGAAACCCTAATTTCTCATACTTGTTAAAAATCAGATTTTGTTTTAAAGACTTTAGTTTAATTCAGTTTAATCGCAATCAAACCAACCCTTGAACAAACAAAAACCTTTTTACTTCCTTTTACTAAATTAAATTGTTAGGTTAGACTTTGATATTCCAACTTGTCCCTAAGTACTACTCGATCCCTAAGTACTACTCGACAAGGTTGTACACTTGCAACCGAATTGAGCGTAAATTAGGATTTATTGCTTGCATTGCAAACAACACATTATTAACATATCAAAACACCTTCAAAAATCATAAAAATTTACCGACATGCATTCTTGACTTCATAGAATAAGACTGTGAAGTTTCATACAAAATCACAAAACAAATCGTGAGATATCGGTAAAGCTCACGATCTGTTCTGAGATATTGTATGAAACTTCACAGTCTTGTTCTATGAAGTCAAGAATGCATGTCGGTAAATTTTCATTATTTTTTAAGGTGTTTTGATATGTTAATCATAGGTGCAAATTTGGGCTCAGAAGCACTCCTTCAGCAGTTCGGGCAATTTTTGAGAGCCGATATCTCACGATCTGTTTTGTGATTTTGTATGAAACTTCACAGTCTTATTCTATGAAGTCAGGAATGCATGTCGGTAAATTTTCATGATTTTTGAAGGTGTTTTGATATGTTAATCGGAGGTGCAAATTTGGGCTCAGAAGCACTCCTTCAGCAGTTCGGGCAATTTTTGAGAGCCGATATCTCACGATCTATTTTGAGATTTTGTATGAAACTTCACAGTCTTATTCTATGAAGTAAAGAATGCATGTCGATAAATTTTTATGATTTCTGAAGGTGTTTTGATATGTTAATCAGAGGTGTAAAATTGGGCTAAAAAAAAAGAAAAATCAAACCGTAAGGAATATATACGGTCCGAATTTTTAAATAAAAAAAATTTAAACTTTAAGGAATATTTACTGTTTGAATTTTTAATTGAAACCGTAAATAATCTGTACGGTTTGGGCAAAAATAAAATTTTGACAAAAATGTGGTTATTTATAATAAAATATTTTTAAATTTGGGTATTTTTAAAAAACTCGGTATTTAAAGTCACATGCTATACACACGACTCTTTGTCAAAAAGAAAGGTTGAAAAAGTTGCAAGAGAAGTTTTATTCAAGGGTTTGCTCATTTTAATACGATTAAGTCGCTAGCTTCCAGTTTGGAAGTACACGGAAATTTTAATTAAACTGGGAGCATATAAAATGATAAAAAGAAGATGAGCTCCCTGAAATCTTACAAGATAGTTTAGCTTTCCCATTAGGGGATTAGTAGTGGAATGCTCGATTTTTTGCGCTAATTTATCACTTCAAAATTCAGATTCTTTTGCAAACGGATGAGTTTTACTCAAGATTCTAAATAGTAATTATTGTGTTATCGCTTTTAAGATCTGAAAAGGTTATAGCAAACTATTTAGAACTCTAAGTCTCTAATAAAAGAAAAGCAGCTAATATAGCATTATAACTTCTAAGATTCATAAAAGCGATAGCACCACTATTGCTATACCAGTTTCCAAAAAGATCCAGTTGAAACGAATTGGTATAAACTTACTCTTAAACAAATTTTAACCTGTCAATAGTTTGGAGGATGCAGTTTTCATGAAGCATGCCAATTGCTATAGCTTGTAATTGTCCGATTTCTACGTACAAATATTCTAATGTACCTACTTAGTCATGCCACGGATTTTAAATTTCAAGAAATATCGAGTTGTTAGCCAATAACTTCGAACTTCGAAGACAAAACAACATAAATAGACCATGAATAGTAACTAACTATACTAAATTCGAAGACAAAACAACATAAATAGACTGTGAATGGTAACTAACTATACTAACTTCGAAGACAAAACAACATAAATAGACCGTGAATAGTAACTAACTATACTAACTTCAAAGACAAAACAATATAAATAGACCGTGAATAGTAACTAACTATACTAACTTCGAAGACAAAACAACATGAATAGTCCGTAAATAGTTCCTAACTATACTATTTCTTGTGCGGGACAAATTTGAACTTAACTTTCCTGCATGTCAACAAATAGTACACTGTCGCTCTCATAAGCTCATCGTTGAAATTAACAACATTGGTTGAAAACTACCGAGGAAAGAAATAAAAGATAATAAAATATATGAAATCTTGTCAAGGGCCAATAATACAATCAAGAAAACTAAACTCAGTCCGAAATTTAACAAATGAAAAAGGACAAAATTTTCCCAAAATCTTGTACAAAAAATATACGGTCCAATTGCAATTAGATTGGCGCAAAAGTTGCATTAGAGTAAAACCAATTAAATAGCAGGCTCTTCCTCCATAATTTCAGTACCATCTACTGCCTCAGCATCATCAACGGGTGCAACAGAATCACCTTTCAATAAGCTCTTCTGAAGTACCGAGGCAGTAATATCTTTTTTACCGTGGCGAATTTCAAGCCTTTCCAGTAACTCCTTGGCATCAGAAGCAGAAACCATGATGCTTAGGTTGGACTTCCCTTTCCAGCAAATTATAGCAATCGTTGACGCATCCACCGTTATATCTGCATTGTTATTTTCTACAATATAACAAGAGTTAGATGTTAGAAAACTGGTCCACGAAACAACCACTACACCTATCAAGAAAATTGGTCAACCACAAGGAATCACCACAAATTAATATCAATCTCAACAAAAACTAGTAGATGTACTAGTGGCGAGATTTTACGGTTTTTGGTCTAGCTAACGGTTGCTCAGAAGTCAGGACAAGTGCTATTGTATTCTGATTCAGCAAGCCAAATATTTTTTGTCTTGGCCTTTATCTCACCTTTACGTAGAACCACCACACAGCAACCAGGCAAAAGAGCCGATGCTTTCTCAGCAAGTGTTGAGTCCACAAAATCCACAAACTTTACGGCACGATACTTCAAAAGGTGTTCAAAATCTGAAAATGATGCATATACTATTTGTTTGGTCAGGTATGGGAGGAGCAACTGTAACCCTTCTGACGAAATCCGGTAATAACATGGCGACCCATCTTTTGCAGTTTGCCTCTCCTGAAAACCGATAATACATCATATACCAATTCCACATTTTATTTTAAAGCATTTCATTTGATACAAACAGCTACCCAATTACCCCAACATGATTCAAAAATATTAAATTCATAAATAAGTTAATTATACTATTTGCTAAACCTTAGAACTGGTATAATCCCTTATGTGATGGAGCACTTACAAAAATTTTCAATCCGAGAGAGGTTATCTTCAGGCGCTGACCTACTTGCAAGTTGAGTTGTAGGATATCACGAACCGACCTTGACACATAATATATCCTCTTGACAAGTGTAGACTCATCATTACGGACCACAAGTTGTCCGGCAAGAGGAAAATCTTCACAGACACCATAGAAAGATATTATACTGTTAATAATCGTCTCATCAGTGAAAAATACAACAGGATCAACCCCTCGCCAATTGCCTTGCATTGGAAGCTTCTTTTTTTTATTGTCACTTTTACTCTTCTGAACCCCATTTTGCTCATTATCATCCAACAATGGTTCAGCCTCAAGATCCTTGTTTTCTGATATCATTTCGGTCTTTCCTTCTTTAACAACAGAATCAATACTGATATCTCGAACATCTTCAGCCTTCTGGATTTCTGATCCCTCCTCGACCTTCACATTCATGTGAGATTTATCTCTCTGCTTAGATTTAGTCTGTTTGTTGATCGAATGGTTTGCTGAAAGAACAAAGAAAAAGAATGCAATGTATACTCGCCTAGTTATGATAGATTGAAACTTGAAAAGGCATTAAAGAAAAATACCAAAGTTCAAAATAGATTCATTAAAAAACAAAGAGAGAAGTTGTAATTTCTTTCCCTATCTTTTCACAGAAAATTACATGCATGGTCATTGAAGTATCACAAGTTTTCTGTTTTGGTTCTTAAAAGTTTCAGAAGTATCACTATGGTCTTCTAGTGTCTTCAACTTTTGCCATGTTGATCCAAACATATCAAACATCTTCTCAAAAGCCAAATATTTTCATCCATTACGCATTTTTTAGCATTGCAAATAATGTGGACGTTGCCACACAAGTGATAGAGATGTTGTTGTGGATAGCAATATCATTATCCATGAAATCACATCAATTCAATGGTACTCGAATCGACACCTATGACAGCACAAACTAACTAGAAGTAATACATACAACTCACCATGTATATCATCATAACATGGATGCTAATGTGGATTTCTGCCCAGATTTTTTTTTACTAGTGTTAAAGGTAGGCCCAATTTGTTTATAATTGGATACTTTCAGGAGCAACATGGAAACAAAGAAATGCTTTAAGAACCATTTGTGCAATGTACTCTTCATTTTTTTTTAAATCCAAACTTCCCCTCCTAACCTTCTCCATTATTTTATTGGACAGATGATAGGGAATAATACCCACCAGTTAGATCAATTATTTGGGTACAGTGGATAACTGGAAGCTTGTTTGGTGAAAGAAGTTCAAAAAAACTAGAATGTAATTAGATAACCAAAAAAACACAGCCACTACCTGGAAGAGGGGATATCTTTTGAAAAACAGCTATAAAAAATGCCCCGCTATTCTGATCATGTGGAACAATTCTCATGCAACGCTCTAGTGGAAGGTCTGAAACCTCCATTTCACTTAAATGTGTGCTCGCATCAGACTCCTTAGATTCTTCACTGATCGACGCTTCAGTTAAATGATTTGTAGCGCCTTCATTAAGGGTTTCTTTCCAACTTAGGCCAGAAGGAAACATGCTTTGCACTATGGCACCATTCTTCCTATGAACTGGTATGTCTTTGTATGTTGTGAACCAAGACCCCTTATCACGTACCTATATATTTCAGAGAAATGATTTTCTTACCTTTGTCATCATGTAGCATTTTAACTATCAAGACAATTTACTTATATTCAGGCAAAAATTTCATATATCCCAGCTAAACAAGAAATGTTGTACAAGCCTGAATACAGGGATTTTTCTACACTAGAAAGCATGGAAATTATAATGTCCTTCGCAACCCCTATCAAGTACCTATATATTTCAGAGAAATGATTTTCTTACCTTTGTCATCATGTAGCATTTTAACTATCAAGACAATTTACTTATAATCAGGCAAAAATTTCACATAGATCCCAGCTAAACAAGAAATGTTGTACAAGCCTGAATACAGGGATTTTTCTACCCTAGAAAGCATGGAAATTATAATAGTGTCCTTCGCACCCCCTACCCCCCAATTAACTTCAAAACTTTGCCAGAGTTTTATCTCAACCCTCACGATGAAGGACAATTTGAGCATGTATCTAAAATATAAAGAAGGTAATACTGCTTAAAAGGGGCGTATGGGATATTTTTTGGTTTGCAGAGCCGCAATTAATATTTCTTATTATGTGGTAGAATTGAAACTGACCTTCCATGTTTTAAGACCTGGCCGGCGTACCAGTCCTGGTAGCTCATTTGAGACATCAAGCAGCTCAACCGAACCCTCACACCTTCTAAGAATCTGTATAAACAAAATCCTAACAAGAGTTGATCTTCGCCGATTACAAATAAGATGAAAAACAAAAAGTGAAGCTGGACAAAATGATATATCACCTCCCCCACAACAGCCTCATTTTCAACCGGATTCATTGAACAAGTCGAATAAACCATTCTCCCTCCAACTTTTAGCAAGGCTAGACCTGCATTTGGTGATATAATAAAAATTTATACTTCATATTTTCCTTTTGAATAAAATGATTCAAGTATTGTTGAATACTCACCACGCATGGCAATCACCACCTGGAGGCAATGAAGCCCATTTCCCATTCCCGCATTCCTGTACAATGATGATGGAGAATAACAAATAAATATAGTAAAATTGTAATAGTAATAATAATTACAAAATAATGATGACAATTATATCATAACTGGGGTAAATGGGAAACAATAATTACCACTTTCTCCAAATATCAGGAGCCTTGCGGAGGGTTCCATCGCCACTACAAGGGACATCGCAAAGAACACGATCAAATAACAATGAAGTTTTGCCAACCTTTTCATCTCCTCCCATAGAAATACCGGGGAAGTGCTGAGCTTCATGATTTGTTACTATAAGATTAGCAGTGCTCATCCTCTTGGTTTGATGAATTAGTAAATTACATCTTTGTACATCGACATCATTAGCAATAACCTATTTGACAAAAAAAAAGTAACTTTCATTCAAATTCCGAACAAATTCTACAGTAGTTGCCAATGAATACACTTGCGTACCAGTCCCTCGGGAAGTTGTCCAGTTTTGCTAAACCCATGTATAATCTCAAGCAACTGAAATGTTTTAGATCCTGGAGCGGCACACACTGCACAAAAATCATCACATCCAATAAATACTATTCAGCACAAAATTTAACTGTAGACTATTAACATATAATTATTTGTAGTTCTGTACATACTGTCGAGGATGTGATGTTCAGGCATTACATTGAGGAACAAAGGAGGAACCTGCAATAGTGTGGCAAAATTTTACAGACAAAAAAATGATGTTAACAAAAGGATTTTTTATTAAAAATAAAATAAAAAATTAACAAGAACATTCACCATGCTGACAGCCTCTTGCCTTGTAATATTGCCGACCTCATTCTCCTGCTTTAGAAACTCATGAAACCTGATATGCATTGCAAATCCTAAGATTACTTGTTTAATGGATGTTAAATCATAAATTAACTTTATTAGCTTTCTTTACCCCTCAAGTGCTTGATTTTTTCTTAGTTGCATACGAGAAAAGTTAAGTTGCCAAGCAAGATTCCCCGGGTACCAAGACAAAGGCCTGATAGCTTCCTCTCCATTTTCATTATTAGCCTAATCAAAATTCATTTGTTCACAAATTAAATTGGTTAAGTTAATAACATGATAACAGATACCCACACCCAACAAAAAGAAATGTAACTGCACCTCAGCTTCCAAGAATTTGGTAAATTCGTTCTGAAGTTGTGATTGTATGTCCTCACTGAACTGCCCACTGTAAAAATCATATGAAAATATTAAAAAAAAAGGTACTAATTAACTTATCATCAAATCATGACCTTTTTATATATACTAAAATCTCCAACCTGGCATTGATCCTGAAAGCTGCCGGCAAGGGTGAGCGCAGTGAGGTGATGAACTCCTCCCACTCCTCTTCACGAACAACTCTTTGCTCCTACAGATAAAAAACAACATATAATTCAGCCATCTAGTCTAACCAGAACCAAAGGCTCAAATACCAACTTTTAGATACTTCACCTTGTAGTACTCATCAAACCCGGGATTTTGGGTGGCAAAGGGCTCCCACTTGACGTTTTCCTCGGTGGGGGCGTCGGCGGTGTCGGTGGCAGCAGAAGGTTTGCCAGGGTTGTGCTTCCAGACGTTATCGCGGTTCTGCTTGAAATGGCGGCGCTGAGTGCGGCCGCGCTTCTGACCGCGACCCATGACTGAAGCCGCTGTATGCGAGCAGAGAAGAGAAGGGTTTGCTAAGCAGAATCCGGCTGGGGTTTTGCGAGAAGCGGTTTGTTTGGAATTGGAGGTTTTTGGGTGGAATGGAATTGGAGCCGGCTTTGGGCCGAGAGAGGTTAGGTGCATGTTTTTGGAGTGGGCTCAGAATGGGCGGATAGAAGTGGTCTCTATAATGCTATGATGCTCCTCTCATTGAGTCTCAAAGATAAAACGGATAATATACTTTCAGTTTAATTCATTTTAATTGGTTACTTTCTTATTTTTATTATCTGAATTTTCTAAAATATATCCAATAGCAATAAAACCCCTCTCTTCTTTACCAGATGAATAAGATATTATATTGGAAGATGAATAAGATATTATATTCGAAGATGAAATATTTATCCTATAAAAATAATAGGTTAGAAAAAAAAAATTCACTAGATGAAATTGGATCAATTCTGCTTTTGCCAAACATGAATGAAATAGAAATAAAAATGAACTCTCTATATGTTATTTTCAATTATATTGTTACCGAACACACTGATAAAGAAACTGTAGATACAGATAGCCTTTAGATTCAGAAAATATAGATACAATTAACCCTTTAAAAGGCCAACTTCTTATAAAAATAAAAAAAATAAAAAAATTACATTGAAGCCCATATCATTCTTGTTGGTACATCATCTGCAATCTTAGAAATGACTTAACACTTATAATATAGAAGGTATTTTTACATACAGCAACACAAGAAACTTATCCTACTCCGAGTCTCCGATACTCTTATATGAGCTGCGCATAAAAACATAACCAGTATTCTATTAACCACTGCACTATTTCACATTTATTTGTTAGACGCTTGTATCTATTATATTTAATATATACTTGGACTGTTTCTGTGGTGATTTCAAGTAAACATCTGATGTGTCTAAAAGCCTGTACATGTAATCAGTGTTGTAAAAAACAGTTTAGAATATAATACTTAGAGGAAGAGGAATGAATTCAGATTGATAAAAAGTATATATTGATGCACTGTAAATGGTAAACTATATAATCATTTAATTAGTTTTTTAATAGTTTGATCAACTACACCAAATCACCGACATCCTTGGCTTGAACACATACCAGAAAATAACGCAACATGACGAGATTGTAGGCGCAATGAAGCGGCTAAATTATTGAGTTGGGCTACGTACGGTGTTTTGGAAAGAAGTAAGTTGCTTTATCTTTTATTTTAAAATTCAAATAGTCAACTCGAATTAAATCAACATAAATTACATATTAAAATCAAGCTGCTTTGCTATCAAATTATTCCTTTTTTTTTTTAAACAAATTACTATTTTTTTAGAATTTTTGAAAATCATTGTTTTATATTTTCAAAAATTCTAAAGAAATAGAAATTTTTTTTTTCAAATAAATATAAAATTTGGTCTCGAGCACATTTTAATATAGATCATATATATTGAAAGATTTAAATTTATTGTTTGATTTTAAAATTAAGAATATAAGTCAAAAGTAAAGTAACATCTATACTTTTCAAAAGAGAAATTTTATAAATGACTTTTTTTTTTTTTAAATTATCAAACAAAATACTCTCCTTGTAATATTATTGACAAAATGACATTGTGGGCTCCAATTCTCGCCACATTTTTCCTCTCTCCCACTTCTTCCAATTTACTCCCTTTCTTTTCTCCTTTCTCCCTCCCACAATAAAAAAAATAATTTTTAATAAAACACAATTGCATTTCTATAATTTGCTTAGTTTAAAATTTACTGTCCTCGTATCAATGACGGCATATACCAACTGTTATTATACTCCTTAACGACATTTAATCTAC
This sequence comes from Carex rostrata, assembly GCF_964058835.1. Classification (NCBI taxonomy): domain Eukaryota; kingdom Viridiplantae; phylum Streptophyta; class Magnoliopsida; order Poales; family Cyperaceae; genus Carex; species Carex rostrata. The sequence goes on from NC_135925.1 coordinate 8,943,311, forward strand.
AAATAAAAATGAGCCTTTTTCATATTGTTAGTTTCCTGCACATGACTTGGAAACCATCTGAAAAATTATATATATAATTTTGATCAAACTTCTGTTCTCATTTGATTAAAGGAGAAGGATTATCATTATCTCCACAATAATCATTTTGTGCCAGGTTGTATGCAATCTTTTAATTACTTTGTTTGACATAATTTACAAAATATACATTAGTTGAATTTAACCGTTTTCATGATTGAGTGAGTTTGTAGCTTCAAAATAATGAGAACAGAATTTACAAAATTATTTTGAAGAACCAAAGATAGATTCATGAAGATCTTAATTGCAAGATAAAATTTAAGAACCGAAGAAATCAATAAGACTTTACGAAGCTATAGATTTGTAATAATCAAATAGATAAGTAAAGTAAATAACAGAGAGTTCCAAATTGATTCTGTCCATAACGGTTGTGATCCGTTGGAATGCATATCAAGTAAAGTGTGGAATAAATTATACTAACCGTCCTGAATGGACATAGACGTTCAGAACAGTTAATAATAATTAAATATTGCGGAAACCCTAATTTCAAAATTCGTACAATCCGTTTGGAATAGATCACTTCCGTCCAAACAGATTTGGCAAATCTTGAGCCCCACTATAAAAGGAGTTACCCACTTCAGATTTGACCAAGCTAGTCGTCTCCTACATTCAAAAAGAATTTATTGTGCATTCTTGAAATCTTCCATTGTTGGTGAGCTTAAACTTCAATATCCTTTCAACACTCTCAAATCCACTCGACTAATCTTCTTTTAGATCTAGTTTAATATCTAGAATTTAGTTTTGTGACTTCCTCGCTTGTAGGGTATTAAGGAGCTCACTGGTTGGAGTGTTCTTCGCTCATCATATATTCATAGTTGTGTGACGATCCCCGTTGTTGGGACTCCAACTCGAGCTTCTAGGCTCTTTGTACATGACTTAGGCCGTGACTTTCCATCTTTTTGGGCTCATGTGTTACGAGTTGTATCATTTCTTTTTGGGTAATTAAAAAGGAGCGCCGATGAAGTTGCTCTAGAGACGTAGTCATTGTATGCCGAACTCTGTTATCATCTTACGTGTCAAATTTCTCCAACTCTACTCTATTTATTTTTACTTATGCACACTTGCTTGTTGTTGTTTGATTTGTTACTTTAAAAAAGATAAACTGAAAAACATTCAAGAAGACTCTATTCATGCCGTTAGAGACTACACAAAATTATTTATTTCTTTCTTCACACAACTTTAAAAATAGAATTTTATGTTACTGGTACTACAATTTCACACCTATGCCGGTACTAAAACCAGTATCAACGCAGGTGCAAATTGCGCCAATACCTTTTTGAAGAAAAATGTGGGCCATACCCACAATATAAATTTATATTGAGAGACTAGGTTCAATTACACAAGAGTAGTAACCACCATAAAAAAGTAGAAAATAACGCTCAATACATTTGAGCCAAAATTAAAAGATGAAATATGAAATAAAACAATAAAAAAATTGCAAAAAGGAAAAAGGAGAAAGGAGATTTATGTCGAATGGAGTACTGATCGGAATCCGCTACTGGTGTTGTTGCGCCAAGTACCCAACCTTGTCAGTAATTCACTCGAGATAATTATGCACTTTAGTCCCTGATTTTTTTTTGTTTTTGTTTGCGTCACTCCAGCTGGAATTAGAGCTGCCACTAGATGACAAGACCTCATTCTTGATTTCTTCTAACTTTTTTTTTTTGATTAAATTTCTTCAACCTTTAAAAGACAGGATAAAGGTAGTCATCCACTTTTTCGACATGGAATAAGCAAGTGGAACTGCGAACCGTCGTTATAATTGCATCCACTGGTGAAATATATAAACAAACAAATGTGTCTCCTAGAACCCGATGCCAATGGCCCCAGCTAGGCAGCTACTTTAATAACAAACTAGCGTGTCAAAATTAACGAGCGCGTATCCTCTGAGATATCTCAACTTTTGCGTGACCGGCGTGTCCGGTGCCGGTGATGTAGGGGTCAGTATTATGTGTGCTTTGAGATTCGTACCGAACATATTAAACGGTTAGAATTTTCTATGAAGTCACGCAAAGTTTGAGATATCTCAGAGGATACGAATTCAAAATTAACTGATTCTCATTCCAGGGCGGATATACTGTAGCATAGGGGGAGGGACAGCCACGAATTCACATCCTTTCCAATACTTGATAAGGGAATCTTTTACAATTACTAGATCTGAACCATTCTTTTTAACTTGGCATGAATCTCAAAGCCCAAAAATACAGCCCCTATGGTGACTCGAATCCCAAACCGATTGAGATTTAATCTCAAACCGTAAAGTGAGGTGATCCTCTGCAATACTTGAGAGGATACTGATTCGGCAACCGCTTCCCTCTGGATTTCGAGTTTTAGTGGTGATCTATTGGTACCGATCGACTTTGCCCCTCCCTGAAATTTTTTTCCCCCCTCTGGATGTTTGATTTGTAATTCGTATTAAATTTAGCGTTCAAATCAAAATAATTTTTTTGAATTATAATTGGTAATATTAATTATAAGTTATAGAATCATAAATTATAAGTCAAGGTATTGAAAAATATAAGTCAAAATATTTTTTTTTTATCGAGTACCTAATTAATTAATGGGTTTAAATCCAATAAGCTATTTACACCCAATTCAATATTTTTTTGCCTCCCAACAAAAATCTTGAGTCCGCCCCTGCCCACCCCTTCCTATCTCTTCTGAATTTATGAGGCGCTTGCACTACCGCTATTTATGTAGTTAATATTGATCTTAATTATCTGATTATCTCATGTCATATATACAATCTGTAGGATCGATTCCCTTCACCTAACATATGTTAACAGGCTTGACCGCTTGACAATATGAAAATTATAGCGCTCAATATTTACTAGTATTACAATGGAGCAATGTACCCGGTCGTCTTCATTACAGTGAATAAATAAATAAATAAATATTAATTAAAAAATAAAATAAAAAAATAATAATTATAACAATCCCCTCACCCCTGTCCCCCCCCCCCCCCCCCCCTCCATTTATCCCCGCACTCTCTCTCTTCCTTAATTGTCATATCCCCTCACTTATTTGGCTAAAAGTTTCCATTTATCCCCGCATTAAATTAGAGTCATTTAATACCAATCCCTGCATTAATTATGCTTTCCTCTAATAACAATTCCCGCATTAATTATTTCTTTAAAAACAATTTCCGCATTAATTATACTGTTATCTAATAACAATCCCCGTTAATAAATGTTTATTTGTTATTTCTGATAAGTATTTATCCATGTAACATAAAATATTTATCCATATAACATAAAGTATTTATCATTATGTCTGAGAGTATTTATCATTGATGTTTACTGTAAGTTGCAATTATGTTTGAGAAGTATTTATCTATGTAACATAAAATATTTATTCTTTATAATGAGAGTATTTATTATTATGTCTAAGAGTATTTATCACTGATGTTTTACTATATAAGTGCAATTATGTTTGAGAAATATTTATCTATGTAACATAAAATATTTATCTTTGTAACATAGAGTATTTATCCATGTTAATCCATGTAACATAGAGTATTTATTATTATGTGTGAGAGTATTTATCATTGATGTTTTTACTGAAAATTACAATTATGTCTGAGAAGTATTTATCTATGTAACATAAAGTATTTATCATTATGTGTGAGAAGTATTTATCATTGGGTGAGGGGATTGTTTATTTAATGGTCCCCAGTTGTGCGGGGACAATCCAAAAAAAAAGGAAATTTTGTGCGGGGATAACTGACAAGTATTTATGAGGAAATTATTTATTTAATGGTCCCCAGTTATGCGGGGACAATTCAAAAAAAAAAAAAAATTTTGTGCGGGGACAATTAATGGATTGATTTATTCAGTCATAAATAGAGATCATTGCATAGGGATTAATACTTTGCAAATCCAGGATAAATACTTTGATGATTCAAGTTAAATACTAACATTTTCTGCGGAGTATTAATGATTGAGCGGTCCCCCCATGACTTTTTTGGCAGTTAGTGCGGGGTTTTTTGTGGGGATAGACCTGCGGGGATTGTTATCAGCGTCCAAAAAAAAATCTATATAAATTTCAGCTTTTACATGGACATTGTATAGTATCTAGTTGCATCTTCACAGCTAAATGCTCGTTGAAAGCCAACATAATCATGATATTCTTGATAGGAAAGGAAAGGAATTTCAAATAGAAGAAAAAAATATGTGTCTACAAATTTATATATGAAATGTTTTCCACGTAACCACCGTCATTAGTAAAACTTGAGCTCGCAAAAGCTAAAATTCATACAAGTTACTTTGCAATGTTTATATTGAATAAATTATAAAAAATTCCATATTTTATCTCGTAAAGATAATATTTTTATAGTTATAGCATACGCATTTTAAGTAACTGAATGTAGTTATAGCATAAGCATTAGATTGCACTTTTTTGCGCGTACACTTTTTATTTATTTATAATTGTTTTCCTTTTTTAGATATACATACATGTCATGGATATTCATCAAGTAAAATGACATACTGATAAATCATTAAAGAAATTACAAATTTATACAAAGCTTTGATGAGAGAGAGAACCAATATATATAGACATATAATCTATGTTTATCTGCGAAGGTCTTGTTTCATATCAAATTTATTCATAACATTATAGCCAATTATTTCATAGAAATATTCTATTATGCATATAATTTTTTAAGTTACTTCTGTACAAATCCTTCCTATTCTATGTTAACGTAAAATATATCTTTAAAATGATGTGTCAACCACTAAAGAAGTGAGAACTACGAAGAACAAATTATTTGCAATAAAAGCCGCTATTTTTTATACATAATAATAAAATTTTATATTAATTCTTAGAAATTTGAAGGTCATAATTTGAAAACTAAGAAGAGCAACAATTGCCATCCCTACAAAGCAATTAGAAAAATAAGTAGGCGACGAGCAATGTTAATACTTCCTTGATTTAAAACCGTAATATATATTAAATTTTTACCTTCAAAAATCGTGCGGAGGGTGATAAAGCCCCTTTATTTTTTGGAACAGTCTTACCGAGGCCTGGCCTCTCCCACATGAATTTCGAAAATTCACGTTAAAATAGTTGAAATTTAGAAAGTTTAATAATGTATATGTGTTGGTTTACCTATCAAATGAAATTAAAACATTAAACAACTGTACTTAGCCCACTATCTTAAGTTGAGGTCCTCTTTCATTTAATTTTAATATCAATATATTTAATTAGAATATAATTCATTTGTCAAATTTTGAGATAATTTTCAGTTTTTGGTCAGAACCAAAAGTACTAAATTCTGATTTTATAATATTCTGATTTTTTTTTTCTATGTACGATGTCTTCTCCCTCGTTTCAATTATAAAATTTTAGCTCTCTGCAGTCTTATCTTTTATTTGTCCAAATTTGAGTAACTAAGATATTTTGTTAATGTTTGTTGTCGATTGATAATACGTAGGACCAAACAATATTACGTTCTTTCTTTTTACAATTTTAATTTTAATTGATTATTATTATGTACGAGACATTTTATGTATATCCTTCAAAAATCATAAAATTACATATTTTTCTTCTAAGATTTATAATATCTTATTTACCCTTTTAAATTTGAAAAATCACAAATGTGCCTAATTTGTTACATTTTTATTTAAAATCATTTTAAATTTATAAAGTTTTCATTTTATTCTTTATTTTAAAAAATACGTAAATATGTACGAAAAATATTTTTCCTTTTAATTGATTAGTGGGTGAAGAAAAATGACAAATAATTCATTTATACTTGTGGCGCATATATAACGACATTAAGTATATGTGTTCTAGGTAAAAAAATAAATTGTTTGTTTTCACAAATATACTAATTAAAAGACTGAACATTTTTCTTATGCATACTAGATTTTTATATATTTTTTAGTGTAAAATCGAGATTAATTTGAAAAGACAATAAGTTAAATAAATTTGTGATTTTTTAAAATTTGGAAGGTAAATATGATACTCTAAATTTTAAAAAAGAAAATGTGGTTTCGAAATTTTTTAAGGTACGCATATGTACCTTTCTGTTTTTTCTTTAAATTAAATAAAACCGCACCTTATCCTTTCCTTCCACTTGCCGAGCCAAAATAAGAAACCTGGTCCCCATAAGAAGACTTTTTAGTTGATATTTTCTTGATGAAGACTTTTCGTTAATAATAAGTTCCCCGTGCCGATCCGTTTGCTATATATTCGTGTCACTTTTCAGTTTTAAAAAAGTAAACTAATATAACAATGTAGTTTTAATGCCTTATGCTCTGATAGAATTCAGATGATCTCCCGATGTTAATGTTATCTCAATCACTCGCTACAAAGTTTGCTCTAGCAAAACCGGTCACAGAATTTCTGAGAGCTTCTTTTGCTTGTCCCTTGAAAGGGGAACACGGAGCGACTCAGAGACTCCAGAATGCTCAGCCCAAGCAAGCAAAGACTCTGCAGCAGAACTCCAACCATGCTCAACCTCCCAAGTCTCTCTCTCCTCATCTCTCTACTGTGCCATGTCTCAATCCTCTCTCCTCTCTACGCAAGAGAGCTAGTAATAGGTTACTACACGAAAACATGCCCCGATGCAGAGTCGATCGTGCGGGAGGTCATGTGGCGCGCCATGATTAGAGAGCCGAGAAGTGTTGCCTCTGTCATGCGACTCCAATTCCACGACTGCTTCGTCAATGTAATTCAACACTTTTTTTTTTCTCTATGTGAAGGGTTTAGTGTGAATACAGAGGAAATTATTTTTAAAAGAAAGAAAAATAAAATATTTTGATTGATTATCTATTTGTTGATTTTAATTTGATATTGGAATAGGGGTGTGACGGATCAGTGTTGATGGATGAGACAGAGACAATGCTAGGGGAGAAGGAAGCGTTATCGAACATAAATTCACTACGATCGTTTGAGGTTGTCGATGAAATCAAGTATGCGCTAGAAGACAGCTGTCCTGGGGTCGTGTCGTGCGCTGATATCATCATCATGGCCTCAAGAGATGCAGTTGCGCTGGTAAGTGGTAACGAGCAATTTTTGCATTTTCCATTTTGTTTCCATTTTAGGCGCTCAAATTTGTTTTGTTTTTCTTTTTTCCTTGTGCCAATTTTGACGGAAATAAATCTGCCACGATCCTAAGGGGATTATAGGTTACTAAAATTCCAAATTCATTTTTTTATGCACGAATCTCAAAATCAATGAAAGGTTGGATTTGGAATTTTAGGACCCTACAATTCCCGTAGGATTGTAGCAGATTTATTTCCAATTTTGACAACAAATATCCTTCTTTATGAATTTAATTAGTGGGTTAATTTAAGCAAAATAGAACAATTACAAAACTCTTAGGTCTCCATTCCGTATTGACAGATGACAGGACCAAATGATTCTTTCTTTCTTTTTTAATTGATACACAGGATTCCACCCGTACCAAGCTTTAAAAAAAAAAAAAAAAAAAAAAAACAGAGAGACACGGAATTCTAATATCTGTCTCTCCCTCTCTAATTTTCACGTGCTCTGTTTTTCATTAATTTCTTTATTTTGGTGACTATATTTCATTAATTTTCTTTCAGTTACAGATACCATATTATTTCTGTGGCTCATTTTATTTATAGTACTTAATTAATTTGATCCTCTGTTAATGGCCCATGGTATTGAGTTTTTTCAAGTTTCTACACTAGATACCAATATACCATGATATTTCCTGTGGCAGTTAGACTCCATGTTTTTAAATTGACTTAATGAACACCATGGAGAATGCATCAACTTCATCAATTTTTGTTTGATGATAAGTGTCTGACTGTTCAACCTATTTAAATCTGGCCTTTTTGGCAGAGTGGTGGGCCATACTGGGATGTAAAACTTGGCAGAGAGGATAGCCTTTACGCCAGCCAGGATGATGCAAATGACATCATGCCGAGCCCGCGGGCAAATGCTACTATGCTTATGGACCTCTTTAATCGGTTCAACCTAACAATAACTGATTTAGTTGCCTTATCGGGTTCACACTCGATTGGTGAGGGCCGGTGCTTCTCCATCATGTTCCGTCTCTATAACCAATCTGGATCAGGCCATCCCGATCCAAACATGGATGCAAATTTTAGAAACAAGCTGAACCAGCTATGCCCTAAAGGTGGTGATGAAAATGTAACGGGAGGGCTCGATTATACGCCAGTAAAATTTGACAGTCAATATTTCAAGGACTTGGTTCAGTTGAGAGGGTTTTTAAACTCTGACCAGACGCTGTTTTCTGATGAAATTAGAACAAGGAAGTTGGTCAAGAAATACAGCATTGATCAAGAAGCTTTTTTCAAGGCATTTGTTGAAGGCATGGTGAGGATGGGAGATTTGCAGTCGGGCAAAAAGGGGGAGATTAGGAAAAATTGCCGGGTTGCAAATAATCAACAAAAGGATGACAGCTTGATTCGAGTTTTCTAACTGAAAGATATTATCTGGATCAACCAAAAGTGATAAGTAAATGTGCTAGAGTGAAGAGAATTAGGCTTTCTGAAGATTTTCCTAGTATTTAATATCTTATAGTAATTGTAAAACTTGTCTACATATGGAAGTGATATGAGCCTAGGATGAGAAACTTTGTTGTGTTATTGATCTATTAGAAAATGTAAATCTTTTTAGTTTACTCAGAAAATATTTGTGTTATTGATCTATTAAAAGCACGTTGAATGTGTGGGGTCTTTCTTTTCAAAAAGAAATGCAAGCAGTATAATGAATTAATTTTATAAGTAAATATAGAATCTCTTCAAACAGAGGTACATTGTTATTGGCCTAATTTTATATGAAACGCAAGCATAATATATGGAAGTTAGTGATAAGTCTACTTTCTTCGAATAGATGTCAACTACTGCCTCTTAACTAAATCCTAAACAGATTAGAATTAGCCCGTTTATTTGCACTTTCGGCCCATGACCTAACAACTCCAAGCTCAATTTTCACAATCCTCGTTTTTAGCTAATCTAAATATCAAATATCACATAATTAAATCCTACTTTATATTTTTTTTCCTGTTCTCATTGAACCGTGATAAGTTTTCACACCACCTAGTTTCCACGATCAAACTTCAAAATATACTTGATACATTGCTTTTAACTAGTACAAAGAAAACAGTATCATTTTTCGTCATAATCTCTCCATCTTTCTTCAACAGTACTACAGAGTATTTACAACCGAGAAAACAAGTCTGGAGCTCTGTAAAAATGTACACACAATAAAGGGAAATTTTACAAAATAGCCATCTGAATTAGTAAATGGGGATTGCTGGGATTGCCTTACCGAACTGCGCCTATTTTTCTTGGTTTTAGCTGTATGCTCCGGGAAAAGTACAGAACGTATTTGTTTTCTTATTTCATTATAAGTTCTGCGTGCCCTTTTCCTTCCATCTGAGTTTTTTTTTTTTTTCTATATCTGTTGGTGATCACAAGGACTAAATTGTAAAACTGCCCAAGTATCAAGAACAAACAAAAAGAAAATGGAATACTCAGCAAAACTCCATGTCAACACTGAGTTCAGGTCCCATGTATGGCGCCCCCCTCACGGTCAAATCGTCGGGTAAATCAGTCTCTTTCAAAACAGCATAACCTACATAGTTAAAACAATAATTTTAGTACCATGGCACTTTGATTGCACACTGACATAAACATGCAACATTTCCTGCCAAAAGAACAACAAAAATAGTGATCTACCCACTAGATCATATCCTTACCAGGTAAGTTTGAGATGGGGATGTCGCGGTAATATTTAGACGGCCGACCCATATCCTCGGAGTACGGTGGAGAAAGAACGTCTAAGATGGCACATGGTGTCTCGGCATAGAAGGAGTGCAAGTTCCCTCCACTTCTGGGAAACAATACCGAGGGTTTGCAGCGTGCATCAAGGAGCCGGTTATCGGACACCAGTTTCGCAATCCCAGCTGTAGAATAAAAATGAAATATCAATATTGCGTTTCATAACGTCTGAGGTCAAAACCAAATTTAAGAATTAAATATTGCTAAAATTATTGCGTATGTTTGTCTCATTAAATATAAAGTTATTTTGAATTATTGAAAGTATTTTGACAAGCGTATAATACAGGGCAGAAACCATGTTACTAGTTTCTTTCTCATCTCACTAGTCATAAAAAAAATTGACTTTGACTAAAATAAGAGGGCGAAAACCATGGGCAGTGACTAACACGATAACTTTATTAGTGCAATACGAGACCTTAATGTTTGAACCTAGTTTTCAAGAATCAATGCAAAAGTAAGCGCTAGTGTGGTGTACTGAATTGGCAGTTTTAAATTATTTCTATTGGAGCCCACAGCTTAGATAGACTTTCTAGTACTGGATTCAACTTGGGGGTAATAATTTTTTTGGATAAGGATATGAATACGGATAATCTCGGATATAAATACGAATTGGATATCGGACAACTAGAGGGTCCACTTTAAATAAAGAAGGTGATAGACTTTCTATTTACTTTTTTTTTTTTTTTGGATAAGTATTTAAACACTTTTAAAATTAGAGGGTCCACGTTAAATAAAGAAGGTGATAATTATTTAAAGGTTGTACTATGATCCACACTAATTATTTAAACACTTCTAAAATTAGAGGGTCCACTTCTAAAATTAGAGGTTGTACTATGGTCCCCACTAATTATCTATCTGTACAAAAAAAAATATTTATCACGGTAAACATATACGAGGTGATTATTCAAGTATTTTTTACATATGTATAAATACTCTAGTGTATAGGTATAAATACTTGTAATATTTAATATTAATACTTTCATATGTCAATCAGTATCATATGTAAAAAATACTTTCAAGTATATGTATAAATACTTGTACGACAAGTTATAAATACTTGTGTGATGACGAGCTCGAAAGTATGTCATCATAGATCTCATTTGAAAGAGAAAATTACGTAGAAGACGTTTGCGGTTTTAGATTCGTAAAATTCCTTATAGATTGTCAGAAATGTGGACAAAATTGAATGAAAAAAAAATCACATCTAAAAACGTGTATGGCCCCCCATGTAATTTGAAATTTGATTGGAGAGACAATTATTTATGTAAAAATTATTCACATTATAGGTATAAATACTTCAATTCTTAGATATAAATACTTCTATGCATGAAAATTAATACTTTGGAAAAAAAAATCATTGCTGGAACTTTTGTAGTTCCCAAGACAGTTATGAAAGTTAAATGCGAAGATAAATGATGGATAAAGGTGCGCGGACAATTATCATGATTCAAATAAAAGGTAAATAGTTAAGGAAAAATATTGAGGAAATAATTCTGCTACGATTCTAAGGAATTGTAGGGGAGTCCGGATCCCCTAAAGTAACTCAATTTTTGGCTTTTGGATCGAGATCGTCCGATTCGAATTTGTCGATCGAGATTGTTTCGTGATTCGAATTCATGTCTCGAAATACGTGCGCTCCACTTTCGATAAATTATCTCAGATTCGAATCGGACGATCCCGATTTAAAATTCAAAGATTGAGTTACTTTACTGAATCTGAACTCATTGTAGGGTCCCTACAATTCCAAATTTAACTTTTTATTTTTTGGGTTGTACAAATTTCTATAAAAATTGTTTTTTATGCACAAATTTTAAAACAAATAAAAGGTTGGATTTGAAATTGTAGGACCCTACAATCGGCTTCGGATCGTAGCAGATTTATTTCCAAATATTGAAGCTAGGGACATGAAGTTGTCTTACCCTTTTTGGGGCTAGAACAAGGGCTAGTGACCCAATCGTAGGATTTCAATCGTACTGATCCGTACAATACTTTGCTAAGAACGACCATATTCGGATGGTCATGCAACGGGAATTTCGCTCCGGCCGGCAAGCAGAAGATTCCAATCTGCTAATTAATGTAACCCAAACTTTGTCAATTATGACTTGGTCATCGTGTATATATCATCTCATGGAAAATTCTAACTTCATTTTAACAACTATGAGTATTTAAAAAAAAATAGCAATTCAAAAGATAAATGTAGAGCAAATGGTGATATGACCTACCGAGAAATCTTCGCATTCATGTATATGTATGTATGTTATCTGCTTGAGAGTCCTTCCTAAAATGAGCCCATTCCGACTCATCAGGCTTGACTCGGGATCTGCTAATCCTTCGTCATCACTCAATGCATCAATCCCAACATCACTAGGCTCCATTACATCTATACGGCGTGAGAAAAAAAAATAATTGAAATTGATTAATAGAAGTGAACTAATTATAAGTTGTCATGTTTTATTCAAGACAACATTTGGACAAAAGAAAAAAAAATACTTTGAGCTCAAATCAGGCTAATAAGCTAGTCATAATCAAACCGAAAGAAAAGTGAAATTAAATGAAGATTATACCAAGAAATTCTTGAAGCCAGCGGATGTGTCTAAGAGTCGGCAGGCCGGCCTTGCCTGAGGAGAAGACCCTGTTGCTTGCATCATACAGCCTCTGCACTCTGCTAATCTCAATCTCTGTGGACTCATCGTGCAATGACATGGTTGGATGTGAGCTAGCTAGGTAGAATATCTTTTTTGGGTTTATAATATAACATAGACAGGATGGTATAAAAATTATGATTATTGTATAATGACCTATTTATTTAGACGAGCATGCTGACAGTGTGTTTCTTGGGTTAGAATACTAGAGGCAGAAGTGTATCTTGAGAGAGAGTCAGAGAGAGAGTATAAACTATGGGCTTAAACCAGCTTTACTGGGGGCCTTCTATTCAACTGTTTTTATTCTCTCTTTTTTCTTTCCACTTTTAGTCCAATTACTTGGGGCGGGTAATGGATTGTAGTGGTGAGGGGGAATTGTGACAACTGGAATCTCAGCTTTTAAGTTTTCCAGGGGCTGATCTCAAGTTTTCCCTTCTTAACTTGCATGGGGCCCAGTTGATAGTTACTGGCTTACCGCTACACGCATGCTCCGTGTACCGTTCTAGGGGAAAATAAATCTGCTGCAACATTATCCTGACATCCTTACAAATAATGAAATGAGTTCATTTTAGACTCCACACTACCATGGAAATAAATCTGCTGCGATTCCAAAAAGATCGTAGCTGCTGTTTGGCAAAGCCTCCGCCTCTTAAAACTAAGGTTCTGTTCGGCAGCACTATTAGAAATAGGAATGAAAATATGAATTAAAAATTTTGAACTGAAAATTATTGTTTATGTGAAAAAAAATTCATGCTGAATTTTTTTTTTTTCTCACGTGAACAGTAACTTGCGTTTTGCTGCTGAACAGGACCTAAATGAGTCTCATTTAGCTTTTTTAGCTGCTTAATTTTGTTGAATACTAATTTCTTATTACGGATTAAGATAACATCATTTTGCTTCTTTTTGCTCAGATCTTAATCTATGTTTTTTTTAAGGTACTTCTTTTCTTCCTTTAGTTTTTGATTGTCAGACGCCTCTGTGTAGTTTTTGATTTAATAAATCATGGTCAATGGTCAATATTTTAGTATAAAAGTTTTGGTATTATTCGACAAAACTAATCATGATTTGTAATTGGGCCTCCAAAAAAAATGATTTGTATTTTTGCATAGTTTAATTTGCATTGCCGATATATATATATATAGAATTAGGCTGGGGTGCTATGGATAGCATAGAGGCCTCTATGTTACGGCTCAATATTCGAGTTTTCAAAATCCAAACGGTCGATCCGAACCGTTCATCTTATTCTCCATATTAATATCTGCTTGGAGACCAAATTTTATATTTTTCTGAATTTTTTTACTATTTATTAAGTATTTTACAAAATTGTTGATCCAACGGTGGCTGCACAAAACAGTAAAACCGTTGGATTAGCGATTTTCAAAGTGGCTTAATAAATAGTAAAAAAATTCATAAAATTATAAAATTTGGTCTCCAAGCAGATATTAATATGGAGAATAAGATGAACGGTTCTGATCGACCGTTTGGATTTTGAAAACTTGAATATTGAGCCGTAGCACGGGAGGCCACTATGCTATCCATAGCACCCCAGCCTAACTCATATATATATATATATATATATATATATTTTAACCTTACTGATTTGTATGTGCCATTAACTATTGACCATTGACCATTGAAAGGAATTAATTTCCAAATAACAGAGTAATGCAGTTATGTTAAGCCATTTTTCTTTAAGTATTCCGCTGCTATTTTTTAGACCACAACAGAGTATGCAATAATTTTGTTAAACCAAATTTTGGAAACTGCAGATTATTGTAAAGCAATTAAAATTTTCTTTTGTGTTAGTTTGATTGCATATTTAGATTATATAATTAGAATATAAATTATCGTTCTTTTAAAGGCAAAGGGATATGTAATTTGAATTTGAATTTGAATTAATTGATTCCTAATTGTACCCAAAGGTACCTCTTTTGATGAGGTTAATTCAAATGCATTTTATGAAGGAAATTAAGGTGCAATTAATGAATGTAATCATTATTGGCCCAAAGGAAGGTAATGGTTACAAAAAAATTATTTGTGCAAGTGAGTAATAATAAAGTATAATGATGATAAAAAAAATTACACATATGTCAACATTGTCGGCCCAAAGGAAGACACGTTGTTCAGTATGTTCTAGGTTATCAGTACTTTATTATTGTGCCAAAGTATCATAAGAAATTAACCCGTTACCCAAATGTAGCCGCTTAATGGAAACCGATACTTTGGTTTTATGATGGTATTAAGACTCATAAAATATATGGTGATTTATTAAGACAAGTTGCAACACTATAAACGTAACAATGTCAATGCAAGTTCTGTCTAGACAAGTCGGAATTTGAAGCAGATCCTTGTGATCCCTGACTTACCTGGGAACTTACTTGGTTGTGAAATTCGGATGCATTGTGACAATAAGGGGAAATCATCAAATATTTTTTAAGCATTAGTGCCTTTACTAGAATTAATAATTTATAATTTAAAATTTCTGAATTAAGACTAAATCGTGTTTATAGCATGTTTTTCGTGAATCAGCTAGCATTACTACAGGTCTTGAGGATGTGCCTATGTTGAATGGGACCAATTTCAAGTATTGGAAGGAGAGCTTAATGATAGTTCTCGGTGTCATGGATATGGACCTTGCATTTAGAGAAACTTGTTCCACTATTATGGATACAAATACTTCTGATCAAAATAAGGAAAAAGGAAAAGTGGGACAGGTCTAATCGCATGAGTCTCATGATAATGAAACGGTCCATTCCAGAGGTATTTCGGGGCACTATTTCAGAGTCCATTTTGGGCGCTAAACTCTACCTTAAGGACATTGAGGATAGATTTGTCAAGAGTGAGAAAGGTGAAATTGGAACACTCTTGACAAGACTAGTCTCAATGAAATATAAGGAAAACAGAAACATTAGAGAGTACATCATGGAAATGTCTAATGTCGTTTCTAAGCTTAGGGCACTAAAGATGGAGATCTCTGATGATTTTCTGGTGCACCTAGCGTTGATCTCTCTTCCCTCGCACTTTGGACAGTTTAAAATAAGGTACAATTGTCCAAAGGATAAATGGACAATAAATGACTTGATTTCACACTGTGTGGAGGAAAAGCATAGGGTTTTGCTTATATGTTATATTTGATGGAATTCTCCCATATTCTAACCCTTATAAAATAAATTAACAGTAAAAGTATCATTTTGAGACCATCTCCATATTAATTTATCTTCTAAATGAGAAAACAGAGTAAAATGTTGAAATGTATGTTGTAAGGTTATCTATTCTTCTAAATATATACCAGTTAAGTGTCTATTAAAAGATAAAGACCAATATAAATGAGAAGAGGCAAAAGCCTCAGCAACAAAATTGAACCTGTCAGACACAATTGAGAATAAATTAGGGAATTGATGATGTAAAGCATGCTCTGTATACCATCTATCTACCCAAAAGGTAGTAGTAATGCCATTACCTATTTTCTTATTAAGACCTATATTAATCACCGCATAATCCTTAAGAATTAATTTCCAGAAAGGTGAACAAATAGAAGAAGTTATTCTTCCATATTTACTTAATAGAATATCTTTCCATCTACCCTTAACTGAATTATCATTGAATCTAATCCACCATTTTGCTAAAAAGGATTTATTCATAAATTTCAAATCCAGAACACCTAATCCTCCCTGATCTTTACTCTTACAAACTATTTTCCAAGCTACTAATGAATATTTCCTTCTTGTGAAGTTACCCCCATGCCATAAATATTTTCTTATAATCTTATCTATCTTATGTCTAATCTTAGCAGTCATTCTATATATAAAAAGCCAATATAAAAGAATTGCAGAGAGAATAGAGTTTAGAAGGGTTACTCTACCCCCTAACACCCTAATTGGATGGAGAGTAGAGGATAGAAATGGAAGTGAATAATAATAGAAGGGAATGAAATAGAAATGAAGAGTAACATATTTAACATCTTCGTGTTTGGATGATTAATGAGAGAAAATAAATTTAACTTTCTTTTCCGCCTTATTTCTTATTTGGTTGATTAAAATTTAGAAGGTTAATGAGAAATTTGCAGGCTGTTGTAGGTTTGTGATAAAAAACTTGTATAAGAATTATATCGATAAGATATAGAGTTGGACATTTGTGTTATTTTTTTTTAAATATTTGCAACAAAATTTATTTCCATCCATTACACTCCAAATTGGGAGGGAAACAAATTCTATTAATTACAATGATACAAGGTTAAACCCTTCACCTCCTGTACCCTTCACCTTCGACATAATTTTATCAACCAAACACAATTCGACGGAAAGTTTTATTTTCTTTCCATTCCCTCCCTTCCTCTACTCTCCATCCAAACAAGGTGTAAAAAGAGTAAAGAACCCTTTCAACTTTGTAACTTTTTTCTCAAGTTTATCTATTAAAATTTGCAAATCAAGCACATATAATTTAGTACTATTAATTTGAACACCTAAGTAAGTAAATGGGAGATGCTACTTTACAACCTAAAACTGATGATAAGTTATTACTTTCATCATCAGTTAGGTTCAAATAGTACATTGCACTTTTCTCAAAATGAATTTTGAGACATGATAAATTTTCAAAAGCAACAAGCAACCACTTAATATGTAATAAAACCTTTGGATCAGCTTGAAGAAATAAGAGTGTATCATCTGCAAAATTAAGTTCAAAATATTACCAATATTTGAGAAATTTTCCAAACCCGCAACATATCCCCCTGATGTAGCTTTGGTAAATATTTTGTTCAATGCATCAGTAACTAAAATAAAAAGAAAATGGAAAAGGGGATCACCCTGCCTCACCCCCCTTTTACATGAAAATAAAGTCCTAAAGTGTCATTCAGATTAACATAAGTCCTTCTCCCTTCCAGAGTCAACCTAATCTATGTAATAAATTGTTGTCCAAAACCCATTTCCTCTAGAATTTCTAATAAAAAAATCCCAACTAACATGATTAAAAGCTTTATCAAAATCTAATTTAAAGAGAACACATTTTTGTTTTTTAACTCTAACTTGATGAAGTACCTTATGTGCACAAACTACATTATCTAAAATTAATCTATCTTTAATATAAGTTGTTTGGAAGGAATCTATCAAAGATCCCATAACACAAGCCAATCTATCTGCCAAAAGTTTGGTAATTAATTTATAATTATAATTAATTAAATTAATAGGCCTAAAATTTCTAACAGTTGTGGCATTTTCCTTTTTAGAAATCAAGCAAATACTGGCTAGATTGAATTTGGATACATCCAAGCTATGATTATAAAAAACATGAAACAATTTAAGGAGATCCTCCTTAAGTATTTCTTAGAAAGAATGATAAAACTGAAAAGACATTCCATCTGAACCAGGTGCTTTAGATAGATTACAAGCAAAACTACTCTATGGATTTCATCTAAAGTAAAAGGTGCTTCCAAAAAAATCATATTGTTCAGATTTTCAGATACATTCCATAGATTAGATTGAAGATGCAAGAGTCTAGGAGTAGAAGATCCCATGAGTAGGGGTGTAAACGGTCAGATACGGATCGGATAGTGGTCTTACCGTATCTGTATCCGTTATAATTTTTTATATACAGATAAGGATAGTCTCGGATACGGATACTGATCATATATTAAATGTTACAGATACGGATCAGATATCGGACAGATACGGATATTTTTCATAATTAGCTTGTTAGTTACAAAACATATATTATATTATTAAAATATTAGTCACTAATTATGTCATAGTGTTATATTGTTCATCAAAATATATATATCTATATGCAATTTAATAAATTATTCGTACAATATGTAATTTAATAAATCAATTTAAGAACATATATCATATTTCTTGTGGTTTAAAGTGTAAACGGTTGAATACGGATAGTAAAAAGGCTTACCGTATCTGTTATCATTTTTCGAATACAGATACGAATACGGATAGTCTCGGATATGGATACGAATCAGATAATTTAAGTACTTTTCTGAATTCAGATTCAGACGAAATTGGATATTATCTAATCCGTTTACACCCCTGCCCATGAGACCTTTATAAAATCTGTAATATGTTATTGTATAACTGACTAATCATTAATCAAAACCCCATCAATTTCTAAACTAGTAATAGTATTTTTTTTTCTTTCTAGTAGAAGCAACTACATGAAAGAACTTAGTATTTAAATCTCCCTCTAAAAGCCATTTGAGTTTAGATCTTTGTTGCCAATATATTTCTTCCTCAAGATATAATTAGTGTAAGTCTTTCTAATAAGATCTCCAATTGGACATATCAATGTCAGTAAGGCTATTATCCCCCATTTGTTATTAAAAATAACCTATTTGCCTTAACAAAGTAGATTTGGCCCTCTTTTTTTGGGTGATGATATTAAAACAACTCAATTTTATATTAACACAACATTATCAAAATATTTTACTATATAGACAATTTTACCCTTCATTAAGTGTTTCCTTTAAAAACTAATTCTCTCATATATATTAGCACATAATTGTTTTTCCTTAAAAGTTATGTGTTATAAAGTATGCTATTTTGTGTAAAATATATTTTTCTGTCATATATTATTTTAAAATCTCTTACATAAAAGTTACTATAAAATATATTTATAAACGTTATATTATCATATAATAAGTATTCATTATTTATTTTAATCATATCTTTAAGTTTTTTTAAGGAAATTATAATAGTGAATTAATTTTATTATATTATTAAAATCTATCAACGTTATATATATATATATATATAGAGAGAGAGAGATAGGCTAATGTGCTTTCGGTTGCATATGAGCCGAAATACACACGGTCCAAATTTTAAATTTCAAAATTCAAAAAGTCGATCTGAACCATTCATCTTGTTCTCCATATTAATATGTGCTTGGAGACCAAATTTTACATTTTTCTGAATGTTTTTACTATTTATTAAGCCACTTTGAAAATTGCTGATCCAACAGTTTTACTGTTTTGTTAAGCCACCGTTGGATCATCAATTTTCAAAGTGGCTTAATAAATAGTAAAAGAATTCAAAAAAAATGTAAAATTTGGTCTCCAAGCACATATTAATATGGAGAACAAGATGAACAGTTCAGATCGACTTTTTGAATTTTGAAATTTCAAATTTGGACCGTGTGTATTTCGGCCCATATGCTACCGAAAGCACATTAGCCTATCTCTATATATATATATATCGATTTATTTTGTAAAACTTCACAATTGTCTATTTTTTACGCAATAACACTAATAAAACGACATGATTACTTACATAAAAAAACATATTGAATGCAAATTATCATGAATAATTTCACATTCAACTTGTGATTAAAATAATAAATTAAAAGTACAGCAAAACACTACAAAATAACAAATTTATTTGGTCGCAAGTTGCGAGTTGTTAGCATACATGACCTTTAGCACCATATAAACCACGAACAACAAGAAGCATATCATCAGAATATTCAAACTTCAAATTAAGAAGTTGATTGCCTTCATTTGCATAATTCAAAACTTGATTTTCAAGGTTTTCTTCTGGCGGGTTAGGCAATTGATCCGTCTATTGAATTAACAAAAATAAATTAATTACAAAACATCAATAAAAAAATTTCTAACAATTTTATTAAAATAGACTAATAGATTATAAGTATCAAAATTAAGAAAAAATATATAAAAAGTTAAAATATATTTGAGTTGGAATATATCACATATTAAAGCGAGTGTATCTTAATATTAAAAAAATATTTACAAAAAAAAGTTAATACATATTCCAACTTGACTACTTAAAACCTTAATTGAATTGAATGTTTTCTTGTGTAAATTATACAACTATATTTTCATGAAAAAAAAAATCACCGAAATTATGTAGCTTTTGATTTAACAAGAATGCAAAGTATTAAAAAAAAAGGAAAACAAAATCTATCAATTATGGAAACCAAATAATTTAATGATCACTATATTAATTACATTATGAAAAAAATATGATAGTTAGAAAGGGATTTAATGGGGGTCAAAATTGTCCATACATTAAATTTTTATAAAGATGTTGTGTTAATATAAATGTATGTGGTGTCGATGTGCCTACCCCTTTTTTTTCCCTCTAATATTAGAATTCCAAGCTCTCAATTTTTGTTTCAAAAATTGCATTTTAGTTGTGGTGTTAATTAACTGAATTAATTAGGCTTGATTCTTCCCTAATTTTATTTATTGCTAGAATTAACTTTGAGCATTTTAATTGATGATTTGAAAACAGTGCACGGGAAGGGAAATTTAGTTTTCAGAATTTGCCAAAACATCTTTTGTATATATAAAGTTAGATGCAATTATCCGAAATTTTAATAGTGGTGAATTCAGAAATTAAAAATATAAACACAAATTTGAAGATTACTGTTTTTCTTTTCATGTTACATTTTCAAACTTAGGCTTTCATATTTTATTATTAAATTTGCTGGATTTTAAGAAAAATAATAATATAATTATTGATAAAATTAAAATTTATTGGAGCGCACGGGCCTGTACTTGCCCCAATATAAGTCCACGCCTAAATTCTAAAAGGAAAAGGATTTCAATAGATGTACACCACTGATAGGCAGATAGCCTCTATCAGTTTTTCAAAAAAAAAAAATCTAAAATGAAATTTTTTTTTTGAGTAAAACTGAGAATCTTGCCCACATTTATATTAAAAGAAAGGATCCGTTACACAAGAGTGGTAACCACTAAAATAAAAAGCAATTGAGCTCATAACAGTTGAGCTACAAATAAATAAAACTGAAAATATGAAAGCATTAAATGGAAAACAAAATGAAACCGTTTTAAAAGAAAAACTAAAAAGATAAAAATAAAATATAAAAATAAAATATAAAAATTTCTTTCCTCGATACACTAGATGTTGGTGCCCTCAAATTATGCAAATTATGCAATTTGGTCCCTGATTTTCTTGATATAACGCACGTGACCTGTTGCCCCACCTTTTTTGTTGCGGCTTCTGATTTTTTCTGAATCTAAAATGAAAATTATTATGGATAACGCTCCTTTCGATGGGTAATGCGAAATAGCCCACTGTTTATAAGAGAGAAGAAAATGCTATTCTTAATCACGCCACTAGGCCGTTGAATTGAATCTAAAACTCTACAGTCTACAACGATGGGTTGGTAAGCTTTGTCGGAGTTTGGCGAGCCATCTGATTGCATCATTTCTGGTACTTATTTAAATTAGGGAAGTCCGCTTTAAAATTCGTGTCATATTAAAACTCATTCTATACAGCAGGATTTTGGATCTGAACCAGGAATCAACTAGGGAACTGGGATTGGTCAACCTGTCCTGACCTGCTGACCCTGCTAGTAGGTCTTGGTATGGGTCAACATGTCTGGAGTCTTGACCTGTTACTTGGGAAAATAAATATGCTGGTACGGACATGGGCGAAATAAGAAATTTTAGATAGAGATAGTTGAAAACTAAAATATAAAAAATATATAACGTAGCAGGTTGAATTTAAATTCAAAATATTTCGCAATTCAGTAAACAACTTCAACTATTAAACTACAAATAAATATTCGTTATTTTATAATGAGAAACTATTAGAGTTTCTAATTTGACGTGACAATTTCTAATCCAGTTTCAGAGATATGTGAGAGTTTCTTATTTAGAAACTATGCAGGAAAGTTTCTTATTAAGAAACTGTTTATAAACTCTATGTTAGCCAAACGATTGGCTCAAATTGTTTCTCCTTTTTAATTTGTTGCTGATGTGACTTAATAGAAACTCTAAAATGAGTTTCATGGATGTGAGAGTTAGAAACTTTAAAGACCATAATTTCTAAAAAGTAGTAAACAGTTATTTAGAAATCTTTTTGAGTTTTAGGGATGTAGATACTCTAAAAACTTAAGAAAACAAAAAAAAAATCATTAAATTTTAATATACATAATTAAAAAAAATTAAAATCATAGAGTGACTTAGTCACGTTTGGCTACACTAAGATACGCTCCAGAGTATGGGTCAACATGTTATGCATTCAGTTATTGACGAGGGGAGTTTCTTCAAGTCCTGTATAAAATTCTCAATATTGATAATTTAGATAAATAAATAAAACTAAGATAGCCATTTGCAAAGTTTAAGGATGATTACCACAAAATGCTTATTACCTTTTTCTTAAATTTGTCTATAGCAAATTATTCCACAATATGTTAGGCTAAGGTGATGACACCAAAAAAAAAATTCTCATAAAAACTGATACTGCTATAAACCAATTCATTTGTAAGAAAAAATACAGGTTATTATTTGTTTTTTAGAGGCCTACAAACAATCGATTAGGACATTGGCTTTCTAGTCTCGTTAGTGCGACTTTTGATATAAGAAATAGTTAGAGGTCAAATTTAAATAGGACTAATGAATAATAAAAAGAAGTGTGTGTGTAATATATATATATATGAGGAGGGATCAAGTTATAATAATTTTTGAGTTACAACAAGTTAGAACAAGCATTTTCTACATTTTCAAAGTCTAAATCGTCGATTCAAACCGTTAGATGTGATCTCTACTATAAAATGTGCTTGGAGACCAAATTTTACATTTTTAGGAATTTTTTTTACTATTTATTAAGATGGGTACAAAAACTAGTCAAATTCAGACCATTGAATTATGTACCCATCTTAATAAATTGTAAAAAAATTCCAAAAAATGTAAAATTTGGTCTCCAAGCACATTTTATTGTAAAGATCACATCTAACGGTTTGGATTGACGATTTGGACTTTTAAAATGTAGAAAATACTTGTTGTAACTTGTTGTAACTCAAAAATTGTTGTAACTTGATCCCTCTCTCTCTCTCTCTCTCTCTATATATATATATATATAGTAAAGCTAGGGTGTGACATGCTCACCAAGAAAGTTTGGTGAGCATAACTCCAAACGTATATCGGATCGACGTCAAATGCCGAATCCAAACCGTTGAAATCCATGTACTTCATGAGTGATGCATATACATGCAAAATTTTGAAAGTTTCGAGTTTATTTGCTATACGATCAAGTGGTCAAAGAAATGAACATTTTATTATAAGTTATTATATATATTCAATTTTTATTATTTCATTGACCACTTGACTGTGTAGCAAATAAACTCGAAACTTTCAAAATTTTGCATGTATATGCATCACTCATGAAGTACATGGATTTCAACGGTTTGGATTCGGCATTTGACGTCGATCCGATATACGTTTGGAGTTATGCTCACCAAACTTTCTTGGTGAGCATGTCACACCCTAGTTTTCGGTAGCATATAAGTGCTACCGGTCCAAATTTGAAATTTCAAAATCTAAAAAGTCGATCTGAACCGTTCATCTTGTTCTCCATATTAATATGTGCTTGGAGACCAAATTTTATATTTTTCTAAATTTTTTTTACTAAGCCACTTTGAAAAGACTTTTCGGATTTTGAAATTTCAAATTTGGACCGGTAGCACTTCGGCCCATATGCTACCGAAAGCATATTAGTCACTCTCTCTCTCTCTCTCTGTATATATATATATATGAGTAAAGCTAGGGTGTGATGTGCTCACCAAGAGAATTTGGTGAGCACAACTCCAAAAGTATATCGAATCGACTTCAAATGCCGAATCCAAACCGTTGAAATCTATGTATTTCATAAGTGATATATGTACATTAAAATTTTGAAAGTTTCGAGTTTATTTGCTACAAGGTCAAGCGGTTAAAGAATTTATAAAAATTGAATATATAAAACAACTTATAAATTAACTTATAAAAAGTTCATTTCTTTGACCGCTTGACCTTGTAGTAAATAAATTCAAAACTTTCAAAATTTTGCATGTAAATGCATCATTCATGAAGTACGTTGATTTCAATGGTTTGGATTCGGCGTTTGAAGTCGATCCAATATACTTTTGGAGTTATGCTCACCGAATCCTCTTGGTGAGCACATCACACCCTAGCTTTGCTCTATATATATATATATATAGAGGTAGTCTACGGTGAGTTGCGAAGTAAAACGCGTTTCTACTTCACGCTGTATTTTTATTTTGAAAGTCCAAATTACCGATCCGAACCGTTAGATATTTAATCCATATTGAAATGTGCTTGGAGACCAAATTTTACATTTTTTGGAATTTTTTTACTATTTATTAAGCATTTTTTAACATTGCTGTTTTGCTGTGAACAGTAAAAAACAGTAAAATTTTCTGGACCATCAGATCAGCGACTTTCAAAATTGCTTAATAAATAGTAAAAAAATTCCAAAAAATATAAAATTTGGTCTCCAAGCACATTTCAATATGAAGAACAAGATGAACGGTTCGGATCAACGTTTTGAACTTTAAAATCACAAAATATGAGCGTGAAGTAAAATAGTCGCTTTACTTCGCAACTCACCGTAGCCTAGCTCTCTCTCTCTCTCTCTCTATATATATATAGAGAGAGAGAGAGTGTAAGGCTACCATGCTTTGCAAATTAAAGTGGGTGTTTTAATTTGCGCCCATATCTCTAATATCAAAGTTCAAAACGCCGATTCGAATCGTTCAAGTTGATATCCATATTAAATTGTGCTTGGAGATCAAACTTTATATTTTTTGAAAAAAATTTACTATTTTTTTAGAATTTTTGAAAATCACTCTTTTTTATGATCCAGAATTTTTTGAAAAACAATGATTTTGAAAAATTCTAAACAAATAGTAAAAAAAAATTTCAAAAAATATCAAATTTGGTCTCCAAGAACAATTTAATATGGATATCAACTTGAACAGTTTGAATCGACGTTTTAAACTTTAAAACTAGAGATATGTACGTAAATTAAAACACCCACTTTAATTTGCATACCATGGTAGCCTTACTCATATTTATATATATATTTCACATTTGACAAACGTCAATTATGATAATTTTATTTTAACAAGTGTCAACCTCACACATAATAAAAATCTTATAAAGTCTACACGTAACAAAAAAAAAATATGTATATGGTTTTCACTTAATCTTTTCTTTCAGCTCTGAACCCCATACAAATTTAAATTTGTATAGAAGATATACTTTGGTTATTTTTTCATCAAACTTGGTGACGACGTGTCTTAAGCAATAGATTTCTAGCAATTAAATAATTCACTTTATCATTTCATTATTCTTTTCCTGGTTAAATAACATAAAATTAAAGGACAAAAACAAGATAACTCATTACGATTGGTAACTTGAAGAAGACCTATATATAAAACAGATGCCAAGTCAACTATGCCTCAGCTGTACTTTTTGACTATCGATCATCTGATTTATTATAATTTTTTTTCAGGATATTCTGGATATGATAATGACTGTACGATTATTTTGTATTAATTCCTTGATATTTTTCTTCTTATTCATTTCTAAGACCAACACCCAAATGCAATTTTTAATACATGGACTGATAAGTTTACGGGATTTGTTTGAAAAACAGTGATTTTCAATAAATTTAAAAATATAGTTAAAAAAATTTCAAAAAATGTAAAATTTGGTCTCCAAACACATTAATATAGAGAACAAGATAAACAGTTTGGATCGGTTATTTGGACTTTGAATCCAGTGATTTATAGTCCAATGTACAAAAATATCTATTCATTGCAATGTATGGTAGCCTTACTCTCTTCTTTTTTTTTTTTGAAAAACTTGGCAGCGACTGCCAAGATATTATCATTAAAAAAATAAAACGAACGTCATACAACTGGGTCTCAATTCTAAACTCCTAGAAAAACATAAAAGAAAACATATAACCCACTCCAAGAATGTATTACTGAGGCAACATTAGCCCATATCCCATTCTGGCTGACAGTGAGTACCATACTGTAACCACAAAGGGACACAAGAAAAATAAGTGTAGAACTGATTCCACAGGACAGTTTAGACATATGACACATCCCCTTTCCGCACAATGCATACCCCTACGCCTCATCATATCATGTGTGAGTAGTCTCTCATTCAGGACCAGCTAGGTATGCAAATATTTTAACCGTTGGAGTTGCTTTGCATGACCAGATCTCATCAAATCCCCATCTGACTTTACTACCCCCACACATAACCTCATATAGTGATTTGGATGTATAAGTGCCTCCTGGTTCCCAATGCCACCTGATGGTATCAGACTCCTCCTCAGAGAACAATGGCTACTCGGGCTGCATTTCAGTTGGTAGGAGGTAGTCCATAATAGGGGCAGCATCTCTTAAAGAGATAGATGGTTGAGCTGGCCTCTGCTGATTTTCGAGTAGCTCTACCAAAGGTAATCCACTCCAAGAATCCAACCAAAAGGAGATAGAAGTGCCATCCCGATTACACATGTCTAGACCAATGAAAGAGGTGTTTGAGAGCAATTAGTTGGTTCCAGAAGAAAGAGCCTCTAACCGCCCAATAGTTTGGACCGTTCACATATCTACCAATCCATTTCAGACTAGAGATAATCATATTCCAAAGTGTTTCTGGTTCCTCATACGCCCTTCCACCACCATCGTATTAATAACGCCATATTCTTCATTCTAGATTTGAGATGCCCAAAACCAACCCCCCTCCCCGCCCCTCCCCCATTTTTTTTGGTAAGCACACTGATTCCCAACACATAAGTGAAATTCCTCTTTCCGTGCATTCTGCCCTAGCCCAAAGGAACTCTCTTTTGATCTTATCCATCCTCTTTAGAACCCATTTCGAGAGTTTGAAACATGCCATAAAGAACACCGGTATAGAGGAGAGGTCCGAATTTATAAGTTGTACCCTACCCCCCTCGAAATAATCTTTCCTCTCCACCCCTCGAGTCTTTGTTCAAGCTTACTAATCAAGGGTAAGAATAAGGCTCTGTTAGTCGAGAGACTGTTAGGGGCTGCTCAGTTAATTAATCTGAAAGGAGGTTTTTTTGCAGCCTAAAATCTGTTGGGTCATAGTCAAGGCCAAAAGTCACACGTATAAAAATTCAGAAAAATGTAAAATTTGGTCTCCAAGCACAATTTAATATGGAGAACAATTTGAACGGTTCGGATCGACGTTTTGAACTTCGAAAATTGAAAAACAAATTGGTAGCACCAAAGTTCAGGAACTACCACTTTGATCTTAGCCAACCTCTATATATATATTAGGGTTTAGGGTTTCACATTTGACAAACGTCAATTATGCTAATTTTATTTTAACAAGTGTCAACCTCACACATAATAAAAATCTTATAAAGTCTACACGTAACAAAAAAAAATGTATATGGTTTTCACTTAGTCTTTTCTTTCAGCTTTGAACCCCATATAAATTTTAATTTGTATAGAATATATACTTTGGTTATTTTTTCATCAAACTTGGTGACGACATGTCTTAACTCTTAAGCAATAGATTTCTAGCAATTAAATAATTCACTTTATCATTTCATTACGAATCTGAGATTTCGATCAGGAAATTGTATAATCTTTTGCATGTTAAATAACATAAAATTAAAGGACAAAAACAAGACAACTCATTACGATTGGTGACTTTAAGAGTACCTATATACAAAACAGATTCCAAGTCAACTATGCATCAGCTGACCTATAGTCTCCTATTTTAAAAGATAACCCTCTGTGTACTTTTTGACTATCACCTGATTTATTTTAATTTATTTTCAGGATATTCTGGATTTGATAATGACTGTACGATTATTTTGTATTAATTCCTTGATATTTTTCTTCTTATTAATTTCTAAGACCAACACCCAAATGCAGTTAATTTCAATACATGGACTGATAAGTTTGTACAGGATGCATGGTTATATTTTGATATGGAGAGATTATTTTTTTCTTTCCGAAGAGTAAGGGTCAAAATTATAAAAATAATATTTTGCTCACATCCAACGAGAAATTACTTTTTTTATTTCCGAAGAATATGATGGCAATCTAATAGCGATTAATTTACATATATACAAGTTTCGTTGCACTACTCATTATTTATACATAACGTAAAGGAAAACACCTATATTATATATCTCAAACCAAGTTTAATTTAGGAGAAAAATGGCCAACATATAATAGAACTGGTAACAACAAACTGAAAATAAAAGATACCTTTCATAGTTTCTACTATATATGTACTTTAAAGCTCATATCCAGGAAATCTTGAATCCTCTGGGGAGGCTATATCAAAAAAGAGACAAGCCACTCCAGCCAAGCCATGGCAAAGGGAGAACACATTCAGTTCTTCATCACTTGTGCAATCCAAAGGCATCATCTTCTTTACTTTCTCGTGTAATGCTGCAGCAAATGCCTCCGCACGGTTTAGGTACAACTGGTCTGCTGTTAGTCTGTACAGCGAGAGGAAGGTATAAGCATTCCCAGCAATTCCATCTGCCAAGCCAATTTTCTGGTTCAGACCCCTTCTCCACACCACCTCTCCTGCCTCCATTGCAGCATCATGGAATTTTAAGGCTTTTGCGGAGAAATCACCACCTTCCTTCTCTTTGGCATATATCTACATGAATTAACGATACATGAGTGTAGGTATATGATGATCAAATGTTACCAGCTAGCACCTTCCTTCGAGTTCGAGGTAAACAAACTCAAATAAGAAATTGTAACATGACTTCTAAACCAAAATTGTTTCACTAGAAGTTTTGATAAGCCCAATATAGGCTCAAATTTGACTCTCTATATTGGGCCTGTTTCATCAAAAGATGGCCCAACAAAATACATCAGTTTCCGTTTTGAAGAAGCCCAACAAAGAAACAAACTTGTACGTACGGTTGTACCTGAGCAGCCTTGCAAAGCATGATAGCTATGCCACCAGCTCCATGAGACCACTGGACTAGTGTATCCCTGCTATTATTCTGACTAGAGGGGTAATTCCCGCCTTGCTTAAACCTATTCTTGATCAAATACCATATGGTGGCCTCCACGTCTTCCTTGTCATCCACTTCGAGAGGGAAATGAAGCAATACATGCAAAATCCCGGCCAACCCACTGGCAGCACCAAGAAAACGGGTCCCATGCCACCGGTACATTAATGGACAATCTAAGTTATGACCCGACCCAGCTCGACCTCCATTTAAAACTGCTTTTATGATGGGTTCCAAGAGTTGGTACGGAATGGTATCTGGGCCAAGGAATCTGTTTATGAAGAGAGCTGAGAACAAGAAACCGGCACGGCCATGTAAGAGCTCATATGATATGCCAAAACCGCCCTCCTCTGCACCAGCTGAAAGAGTGCTTTCTCGAGCAACCTGTAGGTATTTTTAAAGTTACAAAAGAAGAATTAACACCAATTAAAAATTGGATTTCATTGACTATGTATTACATGCATAAGTAAATCAAATTTGTCTATAATAATTTTACCACGGCCAATCACGGGTACATTTACGGTCGACAAATAGTATATTACAGGAAAGATGATCTCAAGTCTCAACCATATATTATTTTATCTTACTTCAATTATTTTTTGTAAGGGACCAAGGAGAAAAACGTTATAAATTAATGAAATTACATAGGATATTAGAAGTGATATTATATTAGACAGGCAAGACAAAAGAAACTCAATGGTACAATTAATGGATCACTATCAGTTTGAAAGGGACATAAATAGAAAGGAAAAAATAAGGAAAAATTGTACAACCTCAATATGTGGTCCAACCATCACTGCTATACATGCATTGATAAGAATATATGCCCAATGCATGGTTCCATTCTATCAATTTTATCATTGGATAGAACTATTCTAGTAAAGCATCGGAATAAAGATG
Organism: Carex rostrata; assembly: GCF_964058835.1. NCBI lineage: Eukaryota > Viridiplantae > Streptophyta > Magnoliopsida > Poales > Cyperaceae > Carex > Carex rostrata. The sequence goes on from NC_135925.1 coordinate 8,973,506, forward strand.
CTTGGAAGAAAATATTCTTGCTTAATGATTTATCTAATTTAGCAGTACTTTGCAAATATTGAATTTGATACTCACCTTCTTGGTGTCTCATCAACGTCCATTTTTCAGTTTGGTAGTAATTAATAGTTCATCCAAATTAAAAATTCGAGTGAAGAAAATCATATATCCTACACTATAATCAAGTGATACATTCGTATTTTAAATTAAAAAAGACAATCTAAGCCCCTTGTACCATGAGTTTTTTACGACCTTAACAATGGGATTTTGCTTCTTCTTAGAGCGACTCTAATAACAAAATCATTTCCCTGTTTCAACCTCTTTTTCTTTTTAGAGTAAATAATAAATTTAAAGATAGTGCCCCTTTTAATGGGGCGACGTAAGAAACAAAAGATTATATTTGAGTTTTCATCACGGACGTTAATCAATACTTGAAAAAAAAAAAACTAAATTTAAAAATTCACCTCAAGTTCATTCAAAAAAAATATTCACCTCAATGAACAAATCCAAGAAGAGCTTCTTTTTCTGATGGTCGTCTTGGTAGTGGGCCACCACCGCCCCAAGTGCATAAACACCAGTGCTCCCACATAAGAACGTCATGTTTCTACAATAATTTTTTACCTATAAGAACCGATACGTATCTAATTACCCCTTCTGTGAAAATGAAATATATACACGTTAATTGCACCTGCTATACTTTGTTGAATCAAGATAGTGTGCACACTTGTCGACAATCTGAGAGCTCAGTCGTAGATCGTCTAAACTCCCAGTCGCCTCATATGATCTGAGGCACAGAAGCGCTGTTCCTAGCAGACCCAGGTAAGCCGTTGGATCAATACACCGTGAATTCTCCACCTTCCACGTGGCCTCCACAACCTAAAAGAGGAAGGCCGTATATTATTTCCATCCATGGCAAGTATAACAAAAGGCAAATCAATTTGCAAGACATATATATCTATATGAGAGAAGCATGCTTGTTGAAAGTACCTTCTCCTTGAGCCAGATTGCGGCGGAGAGGAAAGAGTCGGTTGGAAGGGGGGCATCGCCGGTTGCCATGTTTTCGGTTTGGAAGTTGGAGCACCGAAGAGGAGTTACTGGGTAGTGAGAGTGTGAGACCAGCAGTAGACCTTTCTTATGGGTAAAAGGTTTTATGAGAAAGGTTTGGTTGGGTCTGTGTGGAAGTACATGTATGAGGGATTGAGGGGTAACTGGGTAAGAGCCTAAGAGAAGATAGGTGATCTGGACCGTCTAAGTGCAAAAGGAGTGGAGATAAAGACCTGGCCGTGTTCCGCGTGCCAAATTATACCGCGTGTCGCACGGAGGGGCCTAATGAGCGACACGTGTGCACGGAGGTTTTTACATTTATTTCAGGAAAACGATTTTGCATCCTCTGGTTAACGAACACGGATCCCCAATATCGATATGAGGTGTAAGTTTTAAATATGAACCGTTCTTTTAATTTAACATGAATTTTAACATATTTTTTTATAGTTTTTGTAGACACCGAATATAGTTTGGTCCGGTTAGAAATAATCTGTGTCGTTCGTTTATATAAATTACACTTCAGCTACCTAAGGGGATCCGGACTCCTGGTTAACAGTTAACACCAGGGGCCGATCCAGTATTAAACCAGATGGGGGCAGCCGTTTCCTAGATTTTGAATTTTAGTGGTGTTCTATCAGTGCTGATTGACTTTGTTTTTCTATAAAAAAAAAATTTGCTCCACTTTAAATGTTTGATTTGTAATTCGGATTAAATTTAATTAGTGTTAAAATCAAAACAAATTTCTTAAATTATGATTGACAATTAGAATTATAAGTTAAAACATTAGAAATTATAAGTCAGAATATTATAAAATATAAGTCAAAGTATTGTTTTTTATCGAGTATTCAATTAGTTAATGAATTTAAATCCGATAAATTATTTAAACCTGAATGGATGGAAATCTATTTCTATTCTCAAATAATAAGGGAACTCTCCTCTTCTCATTTTGTGTCTAAGTGATGGTTTTTTTTTTTTTTTTTTGACAAAAGTGGGTGGACTCACCTATTTTATTACGAAACTGAAATAGTTTGATTACAAATAATTAGTGAATCAATACAATATAAAAGGCTGACTATACTAGAAAAACAATCCCAATATAACAGATTTACCTAAGCAAGATATAGTAAGAGGACTAAAGTCTGAATATTACAAAATAATCTAGCTAAGTAATATAATACACGAAACATACTAATCATTGTTATTCTGAGAAGAGGATCTAGCAGATGGAGAGGAGGGCAGTAAACTAGCATCAACAGCTTTGATTTCTTCTAAGTACCTGAGATGTTCAGAGAGATCCAAGCTCTCTAATCCACTAGGAGCTTTCCCTTTTCAGAGTATCGGTGTCGGACAGTATGATTAGGGAGCATGCCTAATTCAAATAGATGAGATCCATAGGAAGAATCAAAGACAATTTAAAGAAAGAATTATCATTCTTACATTTACACCAGTAAGAGATTAATGTTATAATTTTAGAACCAATTGTATCAACGGTAGGGACTGGTGATTGATTAAAACAAACATGTTTTGGGCTAACCATACAATCTAAAGGGTAGCTGTCTGAATAAGTTCTACTAAAGTTGCATCTTTGAGGGGTATCCAAGCATCAAGGTTCCATAATTTAGAATCAATTGTACAGTCAAAATAAAAGTTATTAGGCTGTGCAGCCCAATTTCAAATACTAGATATGAGAGAACAAGTAACAAAGAGACAATTAGCGGTTACTAATTGACTACAAAAAAAACATGCAGGATCTCCCTGTCATCCTCTGTTGAGAAGTAAAGTGACAGTTTGATCCCATTAAATTTCAATATGTATCCTCCCAGGTACCATAGATGATTCTCCCCACTTTACGGTTTGAGATTAAATCTCAGCCAATTTGGATTCGGGCTAGTGCAGGGGGTAGTATTATTGAGCTTTGAGATTCGTGCTGAGTTAAAAATTACTGTCCGGGTCAACTAATTGTAAAAGATTCCCTTTTCAGGTAACGGAGAGGATGTGGATTTTTAAAATTTGAGCAGTTCTATTGTAATCTATAAAAATCTTATTGAAAAGGGTGAATGGCTGATGCATCTACTAAAAGCTTCTTTTATTTCCAATTTATTAATTAAAATATCAATATATCTTATATTCTCACTAAAATAAGAGTACCTATTAAATGTTTTTTTTTTCAATTTCCACACAACAATCTCAATATATCTTACATATCCATCAAACTTAAAAAAAAAAATTATGGGAGCCCAACTAAATTATTTTTTGTTTTAAAAAAAAGGGAGCCCAACTAAATTCATATAGGCCAACAGTCCAATAATTAGTGTATGTACTATTCCAAAGGCTGAAGATTATGTGTGCATGCATTTTCTTTCATGCAACTAATTATTGGAGAGTTTGGCTAGTATAACATCAGTGTCATTTCAGCCTATATAACATCAATTCTAAAACCTATCAAATTGACTTTGAACGATTAATTCAAACTGTTCAAACTGATTTACATTGTGAGTGGTGCATTTACATACAATTTTTTTTATATTTTCAAGTTATTTTAGTATCAAATCAAGTGGTAAAAATATTGAAAAATTAATATATTAAAAATTAACTTAAAAACTCACATATTTGACCGCTTGACATAATACTAAATAAATTCGAAAAGTTATAAATTTTGCATGTAAATACACAACTAATGAAGTAGATCGGTTTGAACATTTTGGATTCACCGTTTGAAGTCGATTTAATATGTTTTAGAGTTGGTGTTATATAGATTGAAATGACACTAATATTATACTAGCCAAACTCTGGATTGTTGGCAAGAAAGATGATACACAGTGGTACCAGAATTACATTACCGTTTCTTCTTCTAATCTAGGACGACTGGACGAGAAAACAAACGTATTATCTCAGACCATCTGCGATTTGAAAACCAAATGTCATTGAATTTCAAAGACAAAATTATATTGTTTGACGATCCATTTTATTATCTTTACTTGTTTACTATTAAAACTCATTTCAAATAAAAAAAAAAAAACCACACATTTACCTTTTATTAAGAAATATAAAACATATGGACCACGTTTCAAAAAATGTCGGTTTACAATGACAAATGAATTATTTCTCTACTTATGACAATTACACAAGCATATATCTAAGTATCACTATGTATACATCTGAAGTAGAGAAATAACTCTCTGTCCTCGAAAACTAGCCAACTAATAAACTGATATTTTTCTTAAAAATGCTACATACCTTTTTTTAAATAAAGAGTAAAATATGTACTTTATAATTTTAAAATACTTTTAATAATAAAGACAATAAAATAGATAAATATGTGAGTTTTTGACGTTTACATATTATGAATTTTAGAGAAAAATATCTAATTTTGAAATTTTAAAGCTGTTAAGAGATGCATAAAATTATTTTGCTTGTGCTTTCTTATATTCAAAGTTCTATGTTTTGTAGACATGCACCACTTGCTTATAATTTTCGTTTATACTAAAACTTTTTATGATTACTACATGAGTGGGGCTAAGGCAATATATATATTACAATTTGATCTGTATTATTGATCTCTAATTTTATTTTTAAAGTTTAAATAGTCAATCTAAATCATTAAATATAATTAAATATGATATTCACATAAAATGTATTTGGAGACTAAAACTACATCTTTTTAAAACATTTTTAGATAAAAAATCAAGTAAAACATTTTTAGATAAAAAAGCACTTGATTTGGGTAAACTTGATTTTGTAACTAATTGTCTACTCCTGAATTGGGCCTCAAGCCTCATTTGTTAAAAACTTAAAATTCTTGCATAACTAATGAAAAATTAATGAGCTGAGAACCTTTTTAACTAATGAAAAATATTTTTGGCTCACTCCTAGCTGAAAGTTTACCTCTGCCCCAAGTAGAATTTCAATTTTTTGATTTAATGTTAGCATGTACACAAATTTAAGCTGAGAATTATAATTTCTCTCTCACTCAATCTCTTTACCCTCCATCTTCTCATCTTTCCGGCTATTGCAAACTATGCCAACTTACGATCGTACATCCAGGGATTATTCAAGACAGCTCAGATTGGAAAATTAAAAAATAAAGAAATCAATGGGAGCTCAACAAATCTAGTCAAATAATATTCATATAACATATCTTTCCAACTTGGGAAAGAAATCTGCTATTATTATTTGGGGATAACAGAAACTTGTTATTTTAATTATAACCGTTCTAACTTTTTCATACGTGAATTTCAATAAAGTAAAATTTTCATGCACAAGATCAACGTTTTGGATCGGAATAACAGTAATTTCCTTCCAACTTGTGTTCGAAAAAACCTTTGAATTATAATGTAAAGTCGTCGAAGCACTATTATGAGGGGCACGTCTTCTGAATTTGTATCCTCTGCATTAACTCAAATTTTGAGTTAAGATATGACTGCCCAATTTAAATCCGTACAAAAAGGGCGACATGCATTTATAGGCATGAAATGAATCGGTCCAAATTATAACAAATTCTAATTGAACGATTTAGAAATTAACTCACATTTTCTAGAGCCGGTAACACAGCTATATTGTGTGGTAAACTATATATAAAATGAGGGATCCATTTATACCCTTTTTTGATAACACTGAATTACATCTTACATTTTCAAAGTTTTCGAAGTTCAAACAGTCGATTCAAACCATTTAATGTGATGGATATATTAAAATGCGCTTGTAGATCAAATTTTACATTTTTTTTTTTACTATTTATTAAGCATTTTACAAAATCGTCATTTTTAGACCATTGAATTTTTGTACCCATCTTAATAAATAGTCAAAAAAATTCAGAAAAATATAAAATTTGATCTGCAGGTACATTATAATATATCTATCATGTTGAACAGTTTGGATTGACTATTTGAACTTTGAAAATGTAAGGTGTAATCCGATGTTACCAAAAAATAGTGTAGGTGGATCCCTCCTCATATAAAATATATCAATAAGTGGTCGAGGTAGAATTTTAGACGTCATCATCTGAATTTCAGAATGGTGTTACCACTTATTGACCTACACCCTTTTTTATCAATAAGTCATCGTCTGAAATCCGTACAAACATCGTCTGAAATTCTAACGGTCGATCCGAACCCCCTCCTCATATAAAATATATCAATAAGTGGTCGAGGTAGAATTTCAGACATCATCATCTGAATTTCAGAATGGTGTTACCACTTATTGACCTACACCCTTTTTTATCAATCAGTCATCGTTTGAAATCCGTACAAACATCGTCTGAAATTCTAACGGTCGATCTGAACCGTTCATCTTGTTCTCCATATTAATATGTGTTTGGAGACCAAATTTTACATTTTTTGGAAATTTTTTATTCTTTTTTAGATAGATAGAAAATCAAATATCTGAATGGTGCAGAATTTTTCAGATCAAGTGATTTTCTACCTATCTAAAAAAATAATAATTTTTTTAAAAAAAATGTAAAATTTGGCCTCCAATCACATATTAATATGGAGAACAAGATGAACGGTTCGGATCAACCGTTAGAATTTTGAAAAATTGAATATTGAGCCATAGCACCGTAACTCTCTATACAACCAATAGCACCGTAGCCTTATCCTAACTCTAATATCTAGAAAAAAAAATGCAAAAAGAAAGATTGTCTGAAAGCTTGTTAGTGAGCAACATGTGTATGTGATGGAGGCATGCATGTTATGCATTATTGAATGTACCTTAGCTAGCAAAAGCAATCAAAATTAATTATAGTATATGCATTGACTACTAATGAAAAGGGGGAAGGGAAAACAATACTTTTATTAAATTATCTGTGAGCTCCATGCCTCCATCTATGAAACTCGGCATGCCGATTTTTTTTTGTTAATATCCAAAATTAAATAAAAAATATGAAATATGCCCAGGTTCGTTGGGTACTTTTAAAAATGTTTGAACCGGCAAAAAATTGGTCGGATTAAGTATATATTTTTTTTTTCTGTTTCGAGCACTATAAATACTCTCTCTCTATCTCTTCTTCTCCTCACAACTTGCTCAACCTCGCTAGAAGAGAAGAGAGAAAGAGAATGGGCAATTTTGGAGGTGAAAATGATGAACAATTGTTAGAAATATATTTTGAAAACACAAAATTTATTTAAATAAATAAATATGTTAATATTAACGTTTTAATTTTATGAATTATGGAGCTAATGGTGAATCATTTGATCCAATTTATACATGAAACTTACTATCCACTGCCACAGAAAATCGAATCATAGTATGGTAGAGAGCAAGCTGTCAATGCAATTTCTAATCTTGGCATTTACTCATAATCAATTGAGTTAATTGGCACAACTTGAACCAGAGGTTGCGCAGGAAATAAATCCATTTTCCATTTGAGTTTCTATATATACATGATTACCATTTATTCATTTATTACCGTTTCATTTTCATTGATGCATTTCGGTTCAATTTCTTATTAACAAAAGAAACGGTAATATATATTGAATATTATTTTTAATAGTCATGAATGCACAAATTGATTGATATCTATGGTTTTGCCTATAAATAACACATACCATTTGGAAAGCAATCATCCAATAATTGATATCTCTTCTTCCTGTTAGCTCCATATATCATAAACTCAATTTCTATTCTCTCACAAACAAATATATTCTTTATAAATAAAAATATAATTCTGCTATCATTGTTGAAAGAAGCTACATCAACCTCTACCACGGTTGCGCCCGCAGGCAGAGGAATACCGGCGTAACTTGGGGCAGTCTTAACCGATTATTCCTGCGCTTAGGACGGGAAGTTGCCTTAGGTCCGCATTTTGTAACTCCAGGTAACAAAGTTTTAATTTCTATATTCTTGATTAAATTTTTAAATATATTTTTTATTTATTTTATTGATTAAAATTCAGATTTAAATTAGTTGGTTAGTTCATATTTTTTCCAACAATCTAAGGCAAAAACTCGTAATCTGAATTTGATCAAAGTAAAATTCTGATTTTAACTAGTTTTATAAATTTTAGAGTTTACTGAAAAAAAAAATTTATAGTTAATTAATTTCGAATTTTCAAATTATTTAATTAGTTGCTGCAATTGAATAATTAAATTAGTGGTTTTATTGAATTTGTTTTGCAGCATATATCTCTCAACTTTTCTCTTCTAATTTTCATCAATAGATTAAATATATATTAAAAAAATGGGTTATGATGATGCATCTAGTCTCAAACCAGAAAAGTTTAGTGGTTCATATTTTGCTAGGTGGCAAGAACAATTAAAAGCTTGGCTTGTTACGTTGGGTCTTATAACAGCTGTTGGTTTACCTATGCCATATCAAATTGTTACAAATTCTGAAACCACAGTTGATGATACTGCCGATGAAACTAGCAAATCTAAAACTAAATCAAAAACTAAATTTGAGAAATCTTCCGAAGAAATAGAATATCATTGTAGGTTTAGAATTTTAAGTTGTTTAACAGATGATTTATATGAAACATTTAGCAAATACAAAACTGCTAAAGAAATTTGGGATGCATTAGAAGATACATATAAAAGGGATAATGAAGGAGCCATGCGTTTTACTGTGTCTGACTTTCATAATTTTAAAATGGTTGATAATTTGCCTCTAAATGATCAAATTCATCATTTTCTAAATCTAATTCAAGAAATTCACAGAGGAGGTTCTAACTTAGATGACACATATCAAGTTGCATGTTTTATAGATAAGTTACCACCATCTTGGTCTAATTTTGCACGTGATCTTAGAAAAACACAAGAAAAATTAAATTTAAAAACTACCCTAGAATATGTGAGGATTGAACATCAACATCGTATTAGAGAGTTAAAAGAAAATGAAATGAAAACAAAAATTAATCTGACCGAAATCCAAGAAAATAATCAAAATAAAAATAATGGGAAATTTTTTAACAAAAACTTTAGGTCTAAAAATAATAATTTCAAATCTAGGGGTAAAAGTTTTAAGGGGAAATATAACAATAACAATAATTCAAAATATAAATCGAATAATCAATCTAATGAGAATAAGAAGAGAAATGATGGGAGATTCTGTCTCATATGCGGAAGAGACAACCATCTTGCTCCAAAATGTTTTTATAGGAGAAAACAGAAGGTTGAATACAAGAATGATCAAAAGAAGAACAAATCTGAAGTGAACGTAATTGACGGAGACAAATCAAATATAGGAAAAGCTGAAACATCGTTTAGGTCAGTATCTTTTAATCCTTCAGTAAATCTTACACATCATGATTCCGAATGGTGGTTAGATTCAGGTGCTAATGTACATATATGTACTAATCGTGCCTGGTTTAATTCTTACCAGATCACAAGTGGAGGATGTGTAACTGTAGGAAATGGCACTGCTGTCGAAGTGCTAGGAAAAGGAACAATAAATTTGAAGCTTACTTCAGGAAAAATTATTAAATTATATGAAGTTCAACATGTACCTGAGATTAGAAGAAATTTAATTAGTGGATCTTTGTTAGTGCAATTAGGTTATAAAGTTGTTTTAGAATCCAATAAAGTTGTAATTTCCAGAGGAGAAATTTTTATAGGAAAAGGTTTTGTTCAAGATGGAATATTTAAAATTAATGTAGAACCTTTACAGTTGAATAAAATTTCAAGTTCATCTCAAGCTATTGTTTATAATTCAGAATCTTGTGACGTTTGGCATGGCAGACTTGGACATGTTAATTTACAATCAATTAAGAAAATGACATCATTAGATCTTATACCTCAATTTCAAATTAATCCTAATAATAAATGTGAAATATGTGTCCAAGCTAAACAACCTAGAAAACAATTCAAATCTATAGAATTTAGAAATTCACAAATATTAGAACTTATTCACAGTGATGTGTGTGATTCAAATCGAGGTCCAACTAGAGCCGGAAGTCGGTATTTTGTGACATTTATAGATGATTACTCTAGATATTGCTATGTTTACCTTTTGAAAACCAAAGATGAAGTATTCAATAAATTTAAAATATACAAGGAAGAAGCCGAAAATCAATTAGAAAGAAAAATTAAAATCTTAAGATCAGATAGAGGTGGTGAATATACTTCAAATGAAATTAATCAATTTTGTCAAGACAATGGAATTATTCATGAAATAACTGCTCCCTACTCACCACAATCTAATGGTGTAGCTGAAAGAAAAAATAGAACATTATTAGACATGGTTAATTCTATGATTTTAAGTTCTGGAATACCTCAAAATTTGTGGGGGGAAGCACTTTTATCGGCATGTTTTATTTTAAATAGAATTCCATTTAAAGATAAAAATCAAACACCTTATGAACTTTGGAAAGGTCATATACCAAAATTAAATTACTTTAAAGTGTGGGGGTGTTTAGCTAAAGTAGGAATACCTGAACCGAAAAGAAAGAAAATAGGCCCTAAAACAGTTGATGCTGTTTTTATAGGATATTCACTAGATAGTAATACATATAGGTTTCTCGTCATTAATTCAGAAATTAGTGAAATTTCAAATAATACATTAATAGAATCTAGAGATGCTACATTTTTTGAAAATATATTTCCATTTAAAAACCAAACCAATCATGAAGTATCAAACTATAACCAATTTGTAGATACGTCCAAATTAATAGATACCATTCCAGCCACTTCATCAATTCATAATTATAATGATACACATGATCTGCAAGAAATTAGAAGAAGCAAAAGAATGAGAATTCAAAAGAACATAGGAAATGACTTCATCACATATATAGTAGAAGATACACCTAAAACTTATAAAGAAGCTATAAATTCACCTGATTATCCATATTGGAAAGAAGCTATTAATAGTGAAATAGAATCAATTATAACAAATAATACTTGGATTCTTACTGATTTACCACAAGGTACTAAACCTTTAGGTTGTTGTTGGATATTTAAAAAGAAACTTAGAACATATGGTTCAATAGAAAAATATAAAGCAAGATTAGTAGTTCAAGGTTTTGGCCAAAAAGAAGGATTTGATTTCTTTGATACTTACGCACCAGTAGCACGTATAACTACAATTAGAACTCTATTAGCTTTAGCTTCTATTCACAAACTTTTAGTACATCAAATGGATGTAAAAACTGCATTTTTGCATGGTGATTTAGAAGAAGAAATTTATATGAAACAACCCGAGGGTTATATTGTACATGGACAAGAACACAAGGTGTGTAAGCTTGTTAGATCACTTTATGGTTTGAAACAGGCACCCAAACAATGGCATGAAAAGTTTGATAGTGTTATTCTTTCATATGATTTTAAAATTAGTGAGTCTGATAATTGTCTTTACTATAAGCTAGAAAAAGATAAATATATAATTCTCTGTCTTTATGTGGATGATATTTTAATTTTAGCTCATGAATTAGAAACTATAAACCAAATCAAAGAATTTTTATTTCAAAAATTTGACATGAAGGATTTAGGAGAAGCAGATGTGATTTTAGGCATGAAAATTATTAGATCATCAAATTCAATAAAACTATCACAATCACACTATACAAATATAGTTTTGGATAAGTTTAGTTATTCAAACTGCACACCAGTTTCTACCCCTTATGACTCAACTGTAGCTTTGGTTAAAAATAATGGCCAATCAATTAATCAAGAAAAATATGCGCAAATAATTGGTTCTCTTATGTACCTTACAACTAGAACTAGACCAGATATTTCATATGCCATATCTAGACTAAGTAGGTACACAAATAATCCAAGTACTTCTCACTGGATAACATTAGAAAGGGTATTTAAATATTTAAAAGGTACAATTGAATATGGACTTAATTATGTTGGATATCCTGCTGTACTTGAGGGATACACAGATGCTAATTGGATTTCTGATTCAGTTGACACTAAATCAACATCGGGTTATGTTTTTATTTTGGGTGGTGCAGCTATTTCTTGGCAATCCACCAAACAAACCATAATTGCTAAAAGTACCATGGAAGCTGAATTAATTGCCCTTGATACCACTTGTACAGAAGCCGAATGGCTAAAAGAACTTTTGTCTGATATTCCTTTAATTCCATCACCTATACCTGCTGTATCTATTCATTGTGATTCTAGAGCCGCCATTGACTTTTGTAAAAAGAAATTGGTGAATTCAAAATTAAATAGACACATTAAAAGAAGACAAAAGTCAGTGAGGCAACAAAGTGTTCGACAAATTATTTCATTAAATTTTGTAAAGTCTGAACAAAATCTTCCCGATTGTTTTACAAAAGGCTTAAATAGGACGAAAGTCCTAGAGTCATCGAGGGGGATGGGACTTAGCCTAATGGGCCAATCTGGTGTGGGAACCCTGTTAGTTTGTAATAATCTAGAAGTCAATAATACGATAATTTATCATAAAGATTTGTTCATGAATTGGATGATTAATATCATTTTGTTGCCTTGAGTATTATTGAATTTATGGATCATTTCGAGTTCATGACTGAAATTGTGAAACTCCATAATATAGATGATATATACTCTTAAAAGGTCACTGACCAAGGTAATTAGCAGGAACACTAATTACCGCTATAAGGTTAGTATGTGGATTAAAAGATGGTTAAGTTTTACAAACCACCTGACACGAGATGTCATTTTAATCACATAGATACATGTTCTAGGAACATGGTATTTGACAGACCCCGAATGAAACATTAAATAGAATTGTGTTCGTGTCATTAATGTTTTTCATTCAGTGTCACGTTCTAAAGTATGAGGTATTTATCGTTCCCACTAAGAAATATGTATGTGTGATTGCTATCTACCGCTGTCCGTAAAAAGCAGTCATAACGGTAGTTTTTTCATATGTATAGCTTAGCTGAGGAAGTGATAGTTTACCAAGAATACTATTTGTCCCTCGTATCTCTATACGAGCTATAGCATCACTGGACCCCTTGATAGAGTAAGATTATCTGCTAGCGGTATAATTACAAGAGTAATTATATTTGATAATCTGCTCAAGATCAAGAAAAGATTCAGTTAGCAAGGATGACACACATCTACCTTGAAACTAATCTGATAGTTATGAGACAGAAGAACAGACACAAGTAAATTGTTTACTGGATCGTGATATTGTACAGTACAGCATCATCTGTGTAATTGGATGGTCATGATGTGTTGCCAGACGCCACCCATGATTATAGAAGTTAAAACAGTTTTAACTCTATTTACCAACATAACACAGATCCTATTGGGTCACACCATATAGGAGTTAATCGGAGAATCTTATTGTGATTGATTATAAATTGGTTATGATCAATAGTAAGATGGTTATAATTAATTATACGTGTTATAATTAAATTATAAATGTTATGTAAAAATAACAAGCAAAAACATTGGTTAATTTATAAACGTGTGTGACACGTTGTATAAAAGTTAACCGGTTAATTTATAAATGTGCAGGACACGTTGTATAAATTACCGAAACAACAACCGCAAGAAAAATATATATAATTATTCAGAATAATTATACGAATATTATTTGTGTTCGGGCCGAGGGCATTCGGGTCTTTTCAGATTCGTCTTATCCGCATGACATGTCATCGATCATATCCAGATGACACGTCATCGATACCGAAACAAACAACCGCAGAAAAATATATATAATTGTTCATAATAATTATACAAACATTATTTGTGTTCGGGCCGAGGGCATTCGGGTCTTTTCAGATTCGTGCTTATCCGCATGACATGTCATCGATCCTATCCAGATGACACGTCATCGATCTTATCCACATGACATGTCATCCTTATCCATTCAATGGCATATCTTGTAAATAGGCATAAGTTGAGGGGTATTTCGGTCTTTTGCGAACCTCCTCAAAAGCCTATAAATAGAGGGGTGCATGTAGAGAGAAAAATCACTAATTCACTTGTATCGTTTCGTGCAGAATCGAATCGGTATTTTCTCTCTTTCTCGGTTTCTCTCCCAAATAGTGTTTCGGTTGAGAAAAGAAAGTTATACGTAGTTGACGTATAATCTTGCGGGTTGTTGTGGAGAATATTTACGGGATTGATGAATAGTGTTTTACCGAATTTAGCGGTATGTCAGTTTTGCATATTGATGAAACTGAGCAACCGAAAATTCGTGTTTACGAGTTTTCGTCTTTTCCCCGTGAATAGTGTTTTTGCAGAATTCTGCGGTTTACGGTATTTATGGCAGAAGAAATAAACCGCTCTCTGGTTAGTCCTGGTGGATAACCGATAGAGGTATCACACGTGTGATACTCCGAGTCGATTCCTTCCCTGGTGAGGCTCTACTCGCTCGGTCTGCATTCCAACTGTGATTTGGAAACAAGGTATAAATATGTTATATTAATCTATTTAATTTGTAAGTAGATTAAAGTTTTAGAAATCAATAATGGAGTAGATCTGTAAAAGGATTAAATTGGGTTTTGATGCCAAAGGAATACTGAAGGTGGACCGCCTTGGAAAGTTTCCTGACATACCCCGTTTAATCCTGAGCTTAAGTTGGCCGTAGAAATTTTTGTTCTACGGTCATTCCGCACCTTAAGCCTAAACGGGTTTCCGGTTATAGCACCCCGTAAACCCCAACAGTGGTATCAGAGCACAGGGCTCTCCCGCTGATTGATTTTCTAAAAGTTATAACTTATGCAAATTAGGTGCATATACCGCATATCAGTTTAATTCTTACATTTGCAGTTTAAGTCCAAAACCGATTAGAAATGAGATTTTCTTGGATCGGTTCTACCGACTAAGAAAGTTAAATTAGATTTAAGCTTTCTTTATGCTTTCTTATGAAATGTAAACTTTTACATTTCTTGGATCTGTTTTCCGACCGAGAAAGATAAAATAGGATTTTATGCTTTCTTTATGTTTTCGTTTTCAAAACTTTCAACTGCATTTGAGTATATCTAAGAATGTGATAAAGCAATAAAGTACCCAAGTAAGAACTGCTAATCTCCACCCGTAAACGACAAGGTTAATGACAAGAAAAGTCTCGACTTTTCGTCTAACCCTCGTTTACGTGTCCTGATAGCTGGCCCAAAGGGGACTTTGTCACGTTACCAAATTACTCTATGCTTTTGAAATGGCAAAATTTAGTGTAAGTTTTTGCCTTTTCGAAAACCTTCGGATAAGTAAAGTTCATCGAAGAATGTGATGAAGCAATAAAGTACCTGAGTAAGAGCTGTCATTTCCACACAAGAAAGAGATGGTTCTGTCTAGGAAAGATTGAGTCTTAGCGGTCCTTGTTGTTAGTTTGTAATAATCTAGAAGTCAATAATACGATAATTTATCATAAAGCTTTGTTCATGAATTGGATGATTAATATCATTTTGTTGCCTTGAGTATTATTGAATTTATGGATCATTTCGAGTTCATGACTGAAATTGTGAAACTCCATAATATAGATGATATATACTCTTAATCTTAAAAGGTCACTAACCAAGGTAATTAGCAGGAACACTTATTACCGCTATAAGGTTAGTATGTGGATTAAAAGATGGTTAAGTTTTACAAACCATTTGACACGAGATGTCATTTTAATCACATAGATACATGTTCTAGGAACATGGTATTTGACAGACCCCGAATGAGACATTAAATAGAATTGTGTTCGTGTCATTAATGTTTCTCATTCAGTGTCACGTTCTAAAGTATGAGGTATTTATCGTTCCCACTAAGAAATATATATGTGTGAGTGTTATCTAACACTGTCCGTAAAAAGCAGTCATAACGGTAGCATTTCGATATATATAGCTTAGCTGAGGAAGTGATAGTCTGCCAAGAATACTACTTGTCCCTCGTATCTCTATACGAGTTATAGCATCACTGGGCCCCTTGATAGAGTAAGATTATCAGCGCGCGGTATAATTACAAGAGTAATTATATTTGATAATCTGCTCAAGATCAAGAAAAGATTCAGTTAGCAAGGATGACACACATCTACCTTGAAACTGATCTGATAGCTATGAGACAGAAGAACAGACACAAGTAAATTGTTTACTGGATCGTGATATTGTACAGTACAGCATCATCTGTGTAATTGGATGGTCATGATGTGTTGCCAGACGCCACCCATGATTATAGAAGTTAAAACAGTTTTAACTCTATTTACCAACATAACACAGATCCTATTGGGTCACACCATATAGGAGTTAATCGGAGAATCTTATTTTGATTGATTATAAATTGGTTATGATCAATGATAAGATGGTTATAATTAATTATACGTGTTATAATTAAATTATAAATGTTATGTAAAAATAACAAGCAAAAACATTGGTTAATTTATAAACGTGTATGACACGTTGTATAAAAGTTAACCGGTTAATTTATTAATGTGCATGACACATTGTATAAATTATCGAAACAACAACCGCAAGAAAAATATATATAATTATTCAGAATAATTATACGAATATTATTTGTGTTCGGGCCGAGGGCATTCGAGTCTTTTCAGATTCGTCCTTTTTCGCATGACATGTCATCGATCCTATCCAGATGACACGTCATCGATACCGAAACAAATAACCGAAAGAAAAATATATATATAATTGTTCAGAATAATTATACGAATATTATTTGTGTTCGGGCCGAGGGCATTCGAGTCTTTTCAGATTCGTCCTTTTTCGCATGACATGTCATGGATCCTATCCAGATGACACGTCATCGATACCGAAACAAATAACCGAAAGAAAAATATATATATAATTGTTCAGAATAATTATACGAATATTATTTGTGTTCGGGCCGAGGGCATTCGGGTCTTTTCAGATTCGAGCTTATCCGCATGACACGTCATTGATCCTATCCAGATGACATGTCATCAATCCTATCCACAAGGGCAAAATGGTCATTTCACACCTATGCCACCTTGCATGTGTAGAAGCATGGAGAAGGATGTGGAAGGGTGTGGAAGGGGTATTTTGGTCATTTCACATATAAAAGGATGAGGTGTCAATGGCATATCTTGTAAATAGGCCGAACTTGGAGGGCATTTTGGTCTTTTGCAACCGAATCTAAACACTATAAATAGGGGTGGAGGGGTAGAGAGAGAAAGGCATATTCACATATATACATATGCACATTCACATGTATCTTTTCGTGCAGAAACGAATCGGTATTTTCTCTCTTTCTCGGTTTCTCTCCCAAATAGTGTTTCGGTTGAGAAAAGAAAGTTATGCGTAGTTGACGTATAATCTTGCGGGTTGTTGTGGAGAATATTTACGGGATTGATGAATAGTGTTTTACCGAATTTCGCGGTATGTCAGTTTTGCATATTGATGAAACTGAGCAACCGAAAATTCGTGATTACGGGTTTTCGTCTTATTCTCGTGAATAGTGTTTTTGCATAATTCCGCGGTTTACGGTATTTCTGGCAGAAGAAATAAACCGCTCTCCGGTTAGTCCTGGTGGATTACCGATAGAGGTATCACACGTGTGATACTCCGAGTCGACTCCTTCCCTGGTGAGGCTCTACTCGCTCGGTCTGCATTCCAACTGTGATTTGGAAACAAGGTATAAATATGTTATATTAATCTATTTAATTTGTAAGTAGATTAAAGTTTTAGAAATCAATCATGGAGTAGATCTGTAAAAAGGATTAAAAGGGTCCTTGCAATGAAAGACTTCAGAAGGAACTCTGCTTTGGTCTTTCCGGCATATCCCTTTTAATTCACGGCTTGAGTTAGAAGTAAAAATTTTTGTTTTACGTTCTTTCCGCAGCTTAAGCCTAAAAGGGTTTTGGTTACCGCAAAACCCCAAAAGTGGTATCCGAAAACCCTACACTTGTGACCCCGATCTTTCCTGGGAGCCCCTTTCACGTGTCCTAATGGCTGGCCCAAAAGGAACTTTTTCACATTACCAAATTGCTTTATGGACCGAAAAGAATATATGATTTTAAAACATATAAATTGTTTATGTGCTTTAAATGGTATAAATAAGAACTGAGCATAGCTGCAAAATAAAGAATTAGGAACTGATAAATAATATACCTGACTTGCTCCCGTATACAAGTAAATTAGATTTACTGCTTTGATATGAATTGAATAAATTAGATTTATTGCTTTCAAAGGAACCGTGAAAGAACGTGATGTCAAAGAAAGATTTGTGAAGGAACTCACCGTTGTCTTTCTGGCAGACGACTTTCACGTGTCCAAAGTCAGTTACAAGAACTGACTGCTTAACAAAGCTAAGCGTATCAAAGAGGTACTGATGAGAACATAAACTAATGGAGATCACATTTCGTATTCAAGACTTCCTTTCCACGACTGCTTAATGAAGCATATGAAAGAGGTCGTTATAAAGATACGAATAGAATCACATTTAGTCATTCTTACATATGTTGAGAAAAGAAAGTAATGGGGATCACATTCGATATTTTAGACTTCCTTTCCACGACTGCTTAATGAAGCATATGAAAGAGGTCGCTATAAAGATACGAATAGAATCACATTAATCGTTCTTTCTAACATAAGATAAGAAAAGAAATGGAGATCACATTCAGTATTCAAGACTTTCTTTCCATAATTGCTTAATGAAGCATATGAAAGAAGTCGCTATAAAGATACGAATAGAATCACATTAGTCGTTCTTTCTGACATACTCCTTTGGATATTGCTATCACTGTTAAGCATAAACACCAACCCATTAAATATTAAGTAGTATGCCATTCCCACTCTATCCTCCTCAAACCATTGTTCATTGGTTGATGATTAAACTACTCAGTAGACATCGCCTTTTACCTTTGGTGGTCGAGGGTTATGTCCGACATATCAAACCAAATAGAGTGAGGTTACTTACCGATGATTTCCAAAACAGTTTTGGGCTCGGGGAAAAGTCTTCGTTAAATACACGTGATGTTTTAACGAAACCAAGAATCACAAAGAGATGTGATTAGCAAGTTTGCTTACCTAAGATAACTAATAGCCATGATATGCATACACTGCCTTGGTTATTAGTGAAAATATGGATCTTGGTCCTACTGCAAACGGGAATAGAACAAATTTGCAGTGGGAGTTTTATTATTGGAATAAAACATTACATGAACAAAGCTAAAATCTTTACTTTAAACGTTGTAGAAATATGGCTAAAGAAACGTCTTTCTCTTTACGCTCTCTATTCGAAAGGTAGACATACGTGAGAAAAAAGGAATATATCCTAAATACACCGGTCCTTGCTGAAATAGTAGAGAGCAGCTCTGTCAGTACTCACACGCTTCGTATGACAAGCGATGATGAGAAACTGAAGAAGCTTAACTGTCCGTGGAGCCACGAGTTGGCCACGGAAGTTATCCTGAACTCATTTCCTCCCAGCTATTCGGAGTTCATTGTGAACTCCCATAAGTAAGGGTTGGATAAAAGTTTGCAGGAGCTCCAAGGGATGTTGAGGATCACCGATGGCGACATCGAGAATAGCTCTCATGTCCTCATGATCCAAGAAGGTGGGAGGAAGATCAAGAAAGCAAAAGGGAAAAATGACTATTAAGTACAAAGGCAAAGGGAAGTTGGTTCCAGGAACGAACTCTCCCAAGATAAATGTTTCTGCTAACTCTGACTGCTATTTTAGCAATAGCAAAGGTCACTGGAAGAGAAACTGCCCGGAGTATCTTGGAGATATGAAGTTTGAGAATGTCTCAAAAGTCTCAGTCTCAAGTATTTATGTTATTGAAATTAATGTTGCGACCTCTCTTAATGATTGGGTACTGGATACCGGATCATGTGCTCATATTTGCACGAATATGCACGCACTAAGAGGAAGTTACACAATAAGGAAGTACAACTCCGAGTTGGAAACGGAGCACAAGTTGCAGCCGTTACAGTTGGTAGGATAGAATTGTACTTGCCTAGCTGGTTTATTCTGGAACTAGAAAATGTCTATTTTGTTCCTACCTGTAGCTACCGTGCTACGAAACCAACGCTCGACTCAACCTTTTAAATATGATTTAAATTTTATTTGGAGTCGCCACCCGTAATGCAACGGGAAATACACAATCTAATTTCTTTTATGCCCATGGATAAGCTAGGTTCGTGTCTTGGTTATGAATGTGGAAGGTGTTAGGCACCACACTCACCCGGTCAATTGGTCTCTACTAATTCTAGCTTTCAAAAATTTATTTCAACGATAATGTATATTACAAAATGAGATAAGCAAGCTTGACGAACAACAATAAAAAGAAGGAAAAAAAAAGAAAAAAACAGAAATAAGGCAACTAAGAGAGAATAAAAATTAATCAAAAAAAAATTCAAGCCACAATGGTCTTCATTCTCGTTATTAGCACGTCATGATAATTTCTTCGATGGCTTGGATGGATGGTTTCAGTATTTTGAGAACTTGGTTAATGGAATAACATAACAAGGATGTCACTCATGATTTTTGAGGGTCATTATGTTAGGGTTTTATGAGGACATTTGTGGAAAAAACTGTTTTTCTTCCTTGCTGTTTTTTTTTCTGTGGGCTGAACTATGGACGTTTTGCTCTCTTTTGGTGCTTTGGATGCTCTAACCAACCATGAAGATGAAGTGAAGATGTAAAGGGCTATTTATAGGTGGAGTTGGAAGCCATTTGAAGCTTAAAATCATGCTTAATCTGCTGCAAGAAGCCATGCCCCACAGCTGTTCCTGTTTTGAACAGATTTGACTAAAATTAGAAAAAGGCTGTGAAAACACTGAAATATAATGATTATAATGCAGGAGCAAAATCCAAACAATGCCTACAGTTACTTAGAAGGTTTTTCTTAATTTTAATGATCATTCTACACATCTTAATGATGTTTATCACCAAGAACAAGAGGAAACATAGCAGCAGGATTCTTGCTGCTGAAATTCAGAAGTTTGCCTTGTTCTTTGATCAATTCCAAGAGGATAAAAAGCTGAAAATTTGCAGCAAGGATATGACTAGACCATATGCATAAATGAGTTAATTTTATTGCTTTAAATCTCAATTTTTTTTGTTGAATTTGCTGCTGAAAAAATGGTGCTGTTGCTGAATTTTTTGCTGCTGATTTTTCTAGCTGCTGGAATTTTTTCTATAGTTGAAATGAAGTCATAAAACATTCTTAATATTTGTAAATACAAGTGAATAATGTAGGATTTTAAATTTTAGGTCCCAAATGATGATTTTTTATATGTTTTTGGTGTTTTGATTTGCAATTATCTAATTTATTAGGAGCATATGATCAACAATTTCCTTCTTGTGAAATAAAATTTTTGGGTAGATGGATAGCATGTTTTACACCCACAAAATTCAGTAGGTATGTTCCCCTTCAAGGAAGATTAATTCAATTAATATCTAAGAACAACATCATGTGAAATAGGCAAAGATTGTGCTGAAATTTCAGGTGCAACTTGATCTTTTGACTTGAAATGACATGAAGAGCTAGAATCTAGCTGAAAATGAGTTGCAAGTTGTTCTTTGGCTGATTTTGCCACTTGCACAAGTGATGTGAATATAAATTTTATAATCATGACTTGTTATGTTGCTACTAAATCCATTTGGAACTTTTCTGAAATTTTTTCTTTTAAGTGTAATCATGCTCAAAGCTTATGAAGATATATTTTTCTGAGTTTTTGTGACATTAAAACATATTTGCTAATTCTAGAATCATTTAAGTAAAGTGACTTGTGCACTAAATACTATCATTTCCATATTGAAAAGCTTTATTTTGGGGACGAAAACATATGCTTGATATAAATGGTAATGTCTTGCAAAATAAATCATGGGTTCTAAGAATTCACATATTTAAAAAAAAAAATATTCTGATGGTTCATAATTCTTTTGAAAATAACACTGCTAGGATATGGTTACATATATTAAAAGACTTTTTGATTTTTTCTATATATGCTAAAAGATAAAACATGGCCTGACTTTGAATACAGAACAACATTAATCTTATACGTGAGGCAATAATATAAAACGAGTAATGAGGGTGATATTCGAAAAACAAGCACGTTGACGATATGACCTTTATTTCTTTTTACGACAAGTAATTGCTTAGAATTTTGGGCACGTGGCAATTAATATGCATAATAGTTTCACCTATGTTTCGCTAAGTGCAACCCGTTGAGACTATCAAAACAAATTAATTTGCTGATCCTTAATTATTCTTATTTTCGACATATTTAGCTTAACTTTTAGAAGAGGATGCAAGAAAGAAATATATTTTATAAAATTCTTAATCTTAGTCATGTATTATCACATTTTACCCAAGTGCTAGTATTTATCTTAGGTTTAGAAGGAAATATCGTACTACATGTTTAGATAGATTATCATAGTGAGGGTTGAATACTCGCTCCCGTCATAACAGAAAAGGTGATACTTGCTCAGAACTAGTGTTCCAGACTATCGAATATTTGTCCAGGCTTGAACGATGCATTTCACATTTTAAGCTAAGATTAGCAAATTAAATAACTAATTCATATCATAATTTTGATATCTTATCTTAATTTTGCGAGATAATATTGTTTTTTGAAATGTGTTTTTCCCACCCTATATATATATATATATTTTTTGGGATTTTATTTTAATTTTGCCAGGTGCTACATACTACTAGAATTTATCTTAAAATTGTGGATAAGAAACTATCGATAATAATCATCATTAACGTGGATATAATTATTTTTTGAAGTATCTTTCATACTATTCTCGTGCTGAATTTTGTTCAACCAATAGTACACATCTTCAGCTCGAAACTTAGCAGTAAAAATGATGCTTAAAAAAAAAATTGATTGCAAAGCGTACCTCATTTTGCAAGTGCATGGAGATAACATTCTTCATTTGTCTTGAATTTTCCAACTTGCGCTTGGTGCAAGCACACATTTTTTTTTATTGTCAAGATTACACAATTTAGGGTGTCTACAGCTGCCCCTCTTCAGATAGCTTCGTCTCACAAAGCTATGCTGAAGGAAAAAGACACCCGTATAACCATGGAAATATAACTATTGGTCTGGTATACATAGTTGCTATTCTTGCACTCAATTTTCATTTAATGGGTCCCTAAGGCATTAGGCATTCTAGGGTGAAACCCATTTAACTTGTTAAGTGCTGGTAAGACTACTTGGTATCCAACCTCGATTATATTTTATTAGCTAATTTTGTCCATTTTTTTTTTTATTTATCTTAATCACATACCTGAGAATGAAGTGGTGAATCACATCTTGTAGTCATGTCGCTACCCATTGTTGTTCTATCATTGACATTGTGAGTCAAGATGGTTAACACTAGGGTGCATTCAAAGGGGTAGCGTTCCCTTGTGGTATTTTGCCTCAGATGCTTATTGAAACATATTTTTATCCACAAGGGATTATAATTTTGTTATAAAGCGATCATCAACGGCACCACAGGGATCCACTAGGTACCTGCAGGGTTAGTGCGAATTTATTCATATTTTATTTATTATTGGGGCTTACTTGGTAAAGTTCAAGACCATACTAGTTGACTCTAATTCAAAGTAGACAGGTTATGAAGCTCTAATTCAACTAATTAAACTGGACAACTACTCTCTTTTTTTTCTTTTTTTTCTTTTTTCTTTTTTTTTTTTTTTTTTTTTTTTTTTTTTTTTTTTTTTTTTTTTTTTTTTGGGTGTTGCACATATGCAACAAGTGAACTATGCTACGTACACATTCCTTCTCCTCCTTTCTTTTTTTAACCTAGTACATAAATACTTTGGAATCACAAGCATTTGGGGTTTATGATAATTTAAGAGTAAAAAGTGTGACTTTCTAATGAGTTTGGAGAGCATAATGTGAATATATTTTGTCCGGTCTAAGGTTAAGCCAAATAATCTCGAGGACTTGCTACAAATTAAATTGGAACTGAGACTTAGTACAATTGACATGGCATGCAAAAATATAGAACTTTCAAAATATCAATGATCTCTCCCTTGAACAATTTATTCACCTCATGATTGATCTTATTATGCATCACCTAGAATGATCATTTCGAACAATTTATCCCGCAAATATCCCTAAATCTGAGAGTGCTAATTTCTCCTTCAATTATAAATTGATCCCTTTCCAACCAATAAGAATTCTAATGATGTAATTTTTGATTTTCCTTCCCACTTGATTGGAGCAAAGTACGACAACTAAGTGTGTTGGTGCGTGTGACAATTTTTTTAAAAAAATTGGGAGGTTCTGTCGAGCCTATTGGTAACCAGTCTTGCGTAGGCACCCGTACTCATTTTTCTAACCTCCATCTTTTATTTCTCTTTTTTCTCTTTTTTCCTTTTTTTTGTTTTTTTTTTCTGAGGATTTATATATTTTTGTGTCACACGTACCATGATTACACACAACTCCAAGTATTGATACATACAAGGAATTATTGCATAGTTTTGCTAGGGGTCAATCTATAATAAATGGTTACTCTAAAACACTCTCAAACTTAGAAGACTTTATAAGATAAATTATTCAAAAATAATTTCCTAAGGTTATCAACTTTTGATCAACATTCATGATTAGCAATTAATTGTTCACTTTGAAATCACTAATTATTTTTAAAAATTCAGAATTTTTGGCATCATGCTCAATTGCCTAAACCATAGTCTAAATTAATTCAAGCAATTCCCCTTTGATTACCTAAGAAATATAAATGCGTAAACTAGTAAAAAAAATGAGAAAAGATATAAATGCGAAAACTAGTAAAAAAAGTGAGAACAGAAATTAAGGTAAAACTCAACATTTGAAATTTTGGTATTTCTTGGCGTTGATGATGTAAGATTGAGGATTTTTTTTTTTTTTTTTTTTTTTTTTTTTTTTTTTTTTTAAGCTTGCTTGTGATTTCCAAAAGTAGATACAATACTTAATTAAAAAGGAAAAGAAAGAGGAATGGACTAAGCATAATACCTTTTTACATATTGTGCATTGATTAATTCTGCATGTTCATCTCCATCCATGTCTTTGAGTTGAATCGCGTTTCCTGCATATACTTCTTTAACAATATACGGGCCTTCCCAATTAGGTTTGAACTTGCCATCCTTGCCCCTAATTTGTTTTAGTACCAAATCTCCTTCTTTGAATTCTCGTGGTTTGACCTTTTTATCGTAAGCCCTAGCTATTCTTTTTTGGTAACATTGTGCATGGCATAAGGCTTTTAATCTTTTTTCCTCTATCAAGTTTAGTTGGTCATACCTTGATTGCACCCATTCTGCTTCTTTCAACTGTGCCTCCATAAGAACTCGTAGGGACGGAATTTCCACTTCAACCGGGAGTACCGCCTCCATCCCATAAGTTAATGAGTACGGGGTCGCTCCAGTGGACGTACGTACGGAGGTACGATAGGCCCATAATGCATAGGGGAGCATCTCGTGCCAATCTTTGTGGGACACAACCATTTTTTCAATTATTCTTACAAGGTTTTTATTGGCTGCCTCAACCGCACCGTTCATTTGGGGACGATAGGGTGAGGAACGGCGGTGAGTAATTTTAAACTGTTTACATAAATCTTCTACCCTTTTTGCAGTCAAATTTGTACCGTTATCGGTTATTATTTCATTTGGCACTCCATACCTACATATCAGGTTATTTTTAATAAACTTGGACACATGTGTTGCCGTAATAGAGGAATATGATGCTGCTTCGACCCATTTCGTAAAATAGTCAATAGCGACTAGAATAAACTCATGACCATTCGATGCTTTTGGGTTAATTTTACCGATAATATCAATTCCCCACACAGAGAAAGGCCAGGGAGAGGATAAGTTATGTAAATAAGAGGAGGGGGCATGAATAAGGTTACCGTGAACTTGACACTCATGACATCGCCTCACGAAATTGCAGCAATCCGCCTCCATGGTTAGCCAATAATACCCTTGCAACATTATTTTCTTGGCCAACATCAAGCCGTTCATGTGTGGACCACATACTCCGGCGTGCACTTCTTGCATTATTTCTTGGGCCTCTGTCTCATCGACACACCGAAGGAGGATATGATTGGGAGATCTCTTATAAAGGTGGTTTCCACACAGTGTGAACTGCATGGCTAGGCGTTGTAGTGTACGCTTATCGGTTTGATTGGCTTCCATAGGAAAGGATTTGTTTTTGAGGTATTGTTTTATGTCATGGTACCAAGGTAGGTTTTCGTGTGATTTGCTAGTTTCAATATGGAGGCAATATGAGGGTTCTTTGTGGCTATCTATTTGGATTGTCATGGTTTCATCGGTTAATTCTATCCAGGCTGCTAGTGTGGCTAAGGCATCAGCATAAGAGTTTCGGTTTCGGGGTAGGTAGGTGAACTCAATTTCAACAAACTCCTCTACTAATTTTTCTAAGTACTCAAAGTATGGAATTAATTTTTTTATCCTTAGTTTTCCAATCCCCTTTTATTTGACTGATTATAAGGAGTGAGTCACCAAAGACATGGAGATGAGTGACATTTTGTTCTAAAGCCATTTTTAACCCAAGTACACATGCTTCGTATTCTGCCATGTTATTAGTACACTCAAATTGTATTTTAGTGGAAGCCGGGTATTTACTCCCCCATGGTGATTCTAGAACTGCCCCTACACCTTTCCCATGTTTGTTAACCGCACCATCAAAATAGACCTTCCATGGTAAATTTATATTGGTACATTGTGAGGTATTTGAGGTGGTAAATAATATATCTTCATCAGGAAATTCTTCGTTTACAGGTTCTAGATCAGAAATGGCCGAGTCAGCTAAATGATCAGCTATGGCTTGGGCTTTCATGGACTTTTGAGTGACGTGGGTAATATCAAATTCGGATAAGAGTAGCAACCATTTGGAACTACGACCCACTAATGCTGGTTTTTCGAATAGGTATTTTAATGGATTAATTCGAGATATGAGATAGACTTGGTGGGACAACATATAATGCCTCAGTCTTTGGGTGGCCCATACAAGAGATAAACAAACCTTTTCTACCGGTGTGTACCGACTCTCACAACCCGTGAACCGCTTACTTAAGTAATATATGACATGTTCCTTACCCCCTTCATCATGTTGGCCTAAGACACAACCCATAGATGTTGGCGTGGTGGATAAGTATAGGAGGAGAGGCCTTTCGGGTTTCGGCGGCATTAATATAGGGGGTTTTAGGAGGTAGAATTTTAATTTTTCAAAAGCATACTGACACTCATCATTCCACCCTTTTTCAGCATTTTTTCTAAGTAGTTTAAAAATTGGTTCACAAGTTGGGGTAAGTTGAGCAATAAACCGGCTTATATATTGTAATCTCCCTAATAAACCCCTAACTTCTTTTTCAGTTTTGGGAGGTGGCATTTCTATTATGGCCTTAACTTTACTGGGGTCTACCTCTATACCTCTACGGCTAACAATGAAACCCAGCACTTTACCTTTAGTGACACCAAAGAAACATTTTTGTGGATTTAATCGTAAATTATATTTTCGAGCCCTATCCAAAATTTTCTTGAGGCATTCTAAATGGTTACTAGCATCTCGAGATTTGGCAATCATGTCATCTACATAAACCTCTATTTCATTATGCATCATATCATGAAATAATGCGGTCATGGCCCTTTGATAAGTTGCCCCAGCATTTTTTTAAGCCGAATGGCATAACCCGGTAACAAAACACGCCCCAAGGTGTTATGAATGAGGTTTTCTCCATGTCTTCTTTTGCTAAATGGATTTGGTTATAGCCCGAGAATCCGTCCATAAAAGACATCATCTCATGACCAGCAGTATTATCGACAAGGAGATCAATATGAGGTAAGGGAAAATCATCTTTGGGACTGGCCTTGTTTAGGTTTCTATAATCTACACACATTCTTACTTTACCATCTTTCTTTGGAACAGGGACAATGTTTGCTAACCATTCGGGGTATGGGGATACTTGCAAAAAACCAGCATTGTATTGTTTTATAACTTCTTCTTTGATTTTTAAGATCCATTCGGGTTTAAGTCTTCGAAGTTTTTGTTTAACGGGTTTCGCCCCTGGTTTAAGTGGTAACTGATGCACAACTACGTTTTCATCTAAACCAGGCATATCTGCATACGACCATGCAAATACATCTACATAACCTCTTAAGAAATCAATGAGTTCAGACCGCATTTCTGGGGGTAAATTAGTTCCTATATGGACACACTTGGACTCTCCATTTACACTTAAATTTATCTCCTCTGTTTCCTCAAGGATGGATGTGGTTGGATTTTCATGTTTAGTAATTAAAGTGGAAAGTTCATTAGGAATGGTTTCATATGAATCTTCAATGGAAAAAAGGTCAGAGGAGTACTTAGTTTTGATTTTAAATTGAGGAGCCCTACTAATGCAATCAACATAAATTTTTTTAGAAATTTTCAGTTTTTTAATTTTTTTGGATTTTGGATATTTATCATTTTTTTTTATTTT
This sequence comes from Carex rostrata, assembly GCF_964058835.1. NCBI lineage: Eukaryota > Viridiplantae > Streptophyta > Magnoliopsida > Poales > Cyperaceae > Carex > Carex rostrata. The sequence continues at coordinate 9,001,819 of NC_135925.1, forward strand.
CGAATTTTTTATTTTTTTGGACATTTTATGTTTTCTAATTTTTTTGGTTTTTGCAAATTTTATGATTTGTTTGGGTTTTGAAGGTTTTCTTATTTTTTTGGATTTTTTAAATAAACTATGTACAAAATATCCTAGGCTTAAGCGGACTTTTTTTTTGGTTGGTCAGGACCAGACGGGACCTGACTTAAATTGTGAGAAGAAGAAGGGTCACATACCTTGGTCATGTTACTAGTGAGGGAGACATGAGGTAGGTCACACGTGCTCGATATCGGCCAATCCTTGTCGGGGCATACCTTGACAGGTTCAGAAATCTTGAGACCCGTCAATTCGGCTGTGGTGTTCTGGATAAAGGAGGGAATGTCACTGGCCGCCATGACTTTCTTCAGGACCTTATATTTTGGCTTCCTTTGTTTAGGCTTCCAGTCTATTTGTGGCTTGCTCAACAGGTCGCTCTGGTCGTCGGCTTAGGGGTGGATCATCATATCTCGATCTGAGATCGCTCATGCAGCTCTCAATCCTTCCCAGCAGTGATTGTAATTGAGTGAATAAAGGTTCTACTGGATGTGGTATGCGCAACATTGGAGGTGGAATTGAGGTGGATGTGCTTGGAACAGCCTGCCCCTGGACCACCAGGCGAATTAGCATGTAAAAGGCCTCCAGCTGCAAAAAGAACAACCTTCTCGTTTGTTCTGCTGAACCTAATGTTGGGTCACTGTTCACTCTTGGCTGGTTTGACCTAGAGGTGGACGGAATATCTTGCTGGTTGGTTGTGTTTTGCACAGGTATCCCCTCTAATACATTGACCTCCCCAAGATTTAATTTAAACAATTCATTTAACCCGCCAAAATTGTCATTTTCTGGTGCAATAACCTCACCTTTTATAAATGTATCTTTTATGGACATGCTGGAGGTTACAGTTGTTACTGGCTTATCAGACTCACATCCTAAACCCTGTGTACCTTTATTTTTCACAAGCGTCAGTGGTTCTACCATTCCTTGGTTCAATCTTCCTAAACCTTGTCCTGGGGTATAGTTCCATCTTTTTTGGAGAGTTTCTATCATCCTTTCTGGGTTAGGATAATTCTGTTGGGACTTTGCATCAATAAATGGAACTTGCTGGTTGATGCTAACAGAACCGGCCTCAATAGGTACCACCATTTCAGGTTCAGCCATAACCACAATAATTTCGTTATTAAAAGGAAACTTAAGGCATTGATGTAGGCTGGACGGGATTACCTTATGGGCATGCAACCATGGTCTTCCTAGAATCAAGTTAAAACTGGATTTGATATCAACAACTTGAAAGGTTATCTCAAATTTTACCGGACCGATTACTGCCTTTAAATCAACCTCTCCCAAAATTTCTGTACTGGTGCTATCAAAAGCTCTTACCGTCCCAAGGACTTTACGAAAATTTGTTGGATCTACTCCAATTTTTGTGGCAGTGCGTAGGGGACAAATATTAAGAGCAGACCCATTGTCAATTAAAACAAATGGGAGATGGAAATCGTTGCATTGAACCTTTATGTACAGTGGTCGGTTGTGTTTTTCTCTCTCATCAGGGAGTTCACTGTCTGAAAACGTTATGCTTTGTTCGTATATATGACCAACTAGTTTTTCTAAGTCCTTTGGTTCTACATTAGTTGGCACATTAACAGATTGGAGGACCTTTTGCAAAGCTTGGCAGTGGGTTGGGGACTTAACAAGTAGCTCCCAAACAGAGATTTCGGCCTTAGTTTTCTTTAGTTGAGACACCACATCATAACTGGATGAATCTTTTTTTGTCTGACTTTCAGGATGGTCTTTGGTCTTACCGCCCTCAGGTATGGGTTCTGTTGTGAGGTACGATGGCTTATAAACCCTTCCAGATCGAGTCATGTTACTTAATTCAGCACATACAGGGGTTCGGTTGTAATCAAAAGGAACATGATTTAGATTGGTCATGGTTGGTTTTCCTAAGACCTCAATTCTTTTTGGACCCATGACTACCATTGGTTTGAGGATTGGTTCTCTGACTCCTAAAACCTCGATAGGCCTTTTGGAATGTATTGGTGTCATTTGGTCCTTCGGTCTTACCCTTAAAACTTCAATAGTTCTTGGCGTTAATTTTTGTTCAAAGTGATTGACACTACCATTTAAAAAGAGTGGATCATACCTTTCACATTCAATGGAATTTACCGTTTGAGAACACGTTGCTTCATCATTTTTTCGGTGTTGAGGTAGTGGGTTTGCCATTATGTTAGTGGTTTCTGTCGGAGGTTCCTTGACGGCAATCACTCCTTTGTCGATTAAATCTTGTATGGTGTGCCTTAGATTGTAACACTTATCAGTATGGTGACCTGCACTTTGATGATATTCGCAAAAAACAGTTGGGTCATAACCTCTAGAATCAGGATTTACTTGCCTTCCTAATGGAGTCACGGTTCCTTCTTGAAAAAGTCTAACGAGTATAGAACTTGGTGGTTCACCAATTGGTGTGAATTTTCTAAAAACCTTGGTTTGCTGTGATTGGTTTGTAGCAGAGAATTGAGAATTCGTATGGTTCATATGTGTGATTGGTCCATTTCTTGCGTTGGTATGTGCTGGTTTTGGCAATCCTCCAAAACGATTATCAGTTGAAAAGAAATTTTGAGGAAAGACAGTTTGTTTGGTACCGGACACCTCAAAGGTAGCATTTACATCCTCTTGACTTTTTGTAGTATTTGATGAGAAGTTATTCTTTTGGTCATTTCTGGTTCGTTTTACATTAAATTGGTTTGGTGGTGGTGATTGTAGTCCTAAGGCGGGCATTAACCCTTGTTTTACGGCTGTTTCTACGCGAGAACCGGACTGAATTAAGGCTGTGAAATCAGGATGCCCTTGAATAGCTAGGTAACCCGATATGGTAGACAAGGAGGACTTAATTATCATGTTTATGGATTCCTCCTTCGTTGGTTTGGGTTTGACTCTAGCGGCCATTGCACGCCACCTACCAACATATGCAACAAATGGTTCATCTTTATTTTGTCTAAGAGATTCAAGGTCTTCGCGCCTAGGTTCCATGTCAAGATTATATGAGTATTGGTCGACAAAGAGATTTGACAAGTGATCAAATGATGCGATATCAGATAAATCAAGAGAGGTGAACCATTTTAAAGCTGGACCGCTCAAGCTTTTTTGAAAGTAACGAATGAGCAATTGGTCATTAGATTTCAACGAAACCATATCCCCACAATAGGCTCTAAGATGCGATACCGGACAACCCTCCCCACTATATTTCTCAAATTCGGGTAGTTTGAAATTTTCGGGCAATACTACATCAGGAAACGGGCATAGGTCTCGGAATGAAACACTTCTATTACCTCCTACTCGTATTTTGGTTAACTCAGCCTCTACCTTGTCAATGCGAGATTTTAACGGATCAAATTCAAGAGAGATTGGTGATTGTTCAGATCTTGGGGTACTTGCGGACCTATTTTGGTCGTGATTAGGAAAGATTTGAGTTTCAAGATGATGTTCAGGTCCATGGTTCGTAGGGATTGAATTTCGGGGATCATTCGAACTCATGAAATTGGGATTCATTTGCGGCAAACTAGCAAATTGGGTCATCATTGCATTCATTGTTTTGATGGTTTCCGTTAACAAGTCTTTCAATGAGTGTTCGACATTTTGGTTGATTTCTTGAGGTTGAGGTAAAACATTTTCAGGACTTTCGTTGAGGCTTGTGTTGTGAGACATTTTAGCTCGAGACCTAGTTAGGATAGGACTCCTTACAATGTGCGTAGACCTTTTCGTCTTACGTACCTTTTTAGAATTTAAATCCAGTTGATATTAATGTTACCAGTACGATGAAATTTCACTTCCTCTTTCTCGAGTAGAGGTAGAATGATGGTCACTCGATTGCTCCAAATCTTCGCCTAACTCTTCCTACACCGCAAATGTGAACTTCTACTCCTTGTTTTTTTTTCTCTTTTTGCTGCAACAAATTTAAAAACAAAAGAAAACAGAAATCACAAATTAGAAATTAAATCAAACAAAAGAAAGCTAGAAACTTTCGAGTCAAGACTCCCCAGCGGAGTCGCCAGCTGTAGCTACCGTGCTACGAAACCAACGCTCGACTCAACCTTTTAAATATGATTTAAATTTTATTTGGAGTCGCCACCCGTAATGCAACGGGAAATACACAATCTAATTTCTTTTATGCCCATGGATAAGCTAGGTTCGTGTCTTGGTTATGAATGTGGAAGGTGTTAGGCACCACACTCACCCGGTCAATTGGTCTCTACTAATTCTAGCTTTCAAAAATTTATTTCAACGATAATGTATATTACAAAATGAGATAAGCAAGCTTGACGAACAACAATAAAAAGAAGGAAAAAAAAAGAAAAAAACAGAAATAAGGCAACTAAGAGAGAATAAAAATTAATCAAAAAAAAATTCAAGCCACAATGGTCTTCATTCTCGTTATTAGCACGTCATGATAATTTCTTCGATGGCTTGGATGGATGGTTTCAGTATTTTGAGAACTTGGTTAATGGAATAACATAACAAGGATGTCACTCATGATTTTTGAGGGTCATTATGTTAGGGTTTTATGAGGACATTTGTGGAAAAAACTGTTTTTCTTCCTTGCTGTTTTTTTTTCTGTGGGCTGAACTATGGACGTTTTGCTCTCTTTTGGTGCTTTGGATGCTCTAACCAACCATGAAGATGAAGTGAAGATGTAAAGGGCTATTTATAGGTGGAGTTGGAAGCCATTTGAAGCTTAAAATCATGCTTAATCTGCTGCAAGAAGCCATGCCCCACAGCTGTTCCTGTTTTGAACAGATTTGACTAAAATTAGAAAAAGGCTGTGAAAACACTGAAATATAATGATTATAATGCAGGAGCAAAATCCAAACAATGCCTACAGTTACTTAGAAGGTTTTTCTTAATTTTAATGATCATTCTACACATCTTAATGATGTTTATCACCAAGAACAAGAGGAAACATAGCAGCAGGATTCTTGCTGCTGAAATTCAGAAGTTTGCCTTGTTCTTTGATCAATTCCAAGAGGATAAAAAGCTGAAAATTTGCAGCAAGGATATGACTAGACCATATGCATAAATGAGTTAATTTTATTGCTTTAAATCTCAATTTTTTTTGTTGAATTTGCTGCTGAAAAAATGGTGCTGTTGCTGAATTTTTTGCTGCTGAAAAAATGGTGCTGTTGCTGAATTTTTTGCTGCTGATTTTTCTAGCTGCTGGAATTTTTTCTATAGTTGAAATGAAGTCATAAAACATTCTTAATATTTGTAAATACAAGTGAATAATGTAGGATTTTAAATTTTAGGTCCCAAATGATGATTTTTTATATGTTTTTGGTGTTTTGATTTGCAATTATCTAATTTATTAGGAGCATATGATCAACAATTTCCTTCTTGTGAAATAAAATTTTTGGGTAGATGGATAGCATGTTTTACACCCACAAAATTCAGTAGGTATGTTCCCCTTCAAGGAAGATTAATTCAATTAATATCTAAGAACAACATCATGTGAAATAGGCAAAGATTGTGCTGAAATTTCAGGTGCAACTTGATCTTTTGACTTGAAATGACATGAAGAGCTAGAATCTAGCTGAAAATGAGTTGCAAGTTGTTCTTTGGCTGATTTTGCCACTTGCACAAGTGATGTGAATATAAATTTTATAATCATGACTTGTTATGTTGCTACTAAATCCATTTGGAACTTTTCTGAAATTTTTTCTTTTAAGTGTAATCATGCTCAAAGCTTATGAAGATATATTTTTCTGAGTTTTTGTGACATTAAAACATATTTGCTAATTCTAGAATCATTTAAGTAAAGTGACTTGTGCACTAAATACTATCATTTCCATATTGAAAAGCTTTATTTTGGGGACAAAAACATATGCTTGATATAAATGGTAATGTCTTGCAAAATAAATCATGGGTTCTAAGAATTCACATATTTAAAAAAAAAATATTCTGATGGTTCATAATTCTTTTGAAAATAACACTGCTAGGATATGGTTACATATATTAAAAGACTTTTTGATTTTTTCTATATATGCTAAAAGATAAAACATGGCCTGACTTTGAATACAGAACAACATTAATCTTATACGTGAGGCAATAATATAAAACGAGTAATGAGGGTGATATTCGAAAAACAAGCACGTTGACGATATGACCTTTATTTCTTTTTACGACAAGTAATTGCTTAGAATTTTGGGCACGTGGCAATTAATATGCATAATAGTTTCACCTATGTTTCGCTAAGTGCAACCCGTTGAGACTATCAAAACAAATTAATTTGCTGATCCTTAATTATTCTTATTTTCGACATATTTAGCTTAACTTTTAGAAGAGGATGCAAGAAAGAAATATATTTTATAAAATTCTTAATCTTAGTCATGTATTATCACATTTTACCCAAGTGCTAGTATTTATCTTAGGTTTAGAAGGAAATATCGTACTACATGTTTAGATAGATTATCATAGTGAGGGTTGAATACTCGCTCCCGTCATAACAGAAAAGGTGATACTTGCTCAGAACTAGTGTTCCAGACTATCGAATATTTGTCCAGGCTTGAACGATGCATTTCACATTTTAAGCTAAGATTAGCAAATTAAATAACTAATTCATATCATAATTTTGATATCTTATCTTAATTTTGCGAGATAATATTGTTTTTTGAAATGTGTTTTTCCCACCCTATATATATATATATATTTTTTGGGATTTTATTTTAATTTTGCCAGGTGCTACATACTACTAGAATTTATCTTAAAATTGTGGATAAGAAACTATCGATAATAATCATCATTAACGTGGATATAATTATTTTTTGAAGTATCTTTCATACTATTCTCGTGCTGAATTTTGTTCAACCAATAGTACACATCTTCAGCTCGAAACTTAGCAGTAAAAATGATGCTTAAAAAAAAAATTGATTGCAAAGCGTACCTCATTTTGCAAGTGCATGGAGATAACATTCTTCATTTGTCTTGAATTTTCCAACTTGCGCTTGGTGCAAGCACACATTTTTTTTTATTGTCAAGATTACACAATTTAGGGTGTCTACACTACCATTTCTAGAAATATCATATCAATCTCGTGTTTAGAGGTGAATGGTTTCTCGTTTGTTATAAAGAACAATAGATGTTCTATTTATAAAAATGAGACATATTATGGATCATCTTACTTGTTAAATGGTATTTATATGCTAGAAATGGAAAACCCCGTGTTTAACATCAATAACAAAAGACTCAAAACGTTTCATTAAAGTATTGACTTACATGAGACATAAGTCTGAATCCTTTGACGAGTTCAAGGAATTTAAGACTAAAGTAGAAAATCAACTGAACAAAAGTATTAAGGCATTACGGTAAGACCGTGGAGGCGAATACTTGAGTTATGGTTTTCAAAATGTACTTAAAGAAATGTGAGATAGTCTCACAACTCACACCTCTAGGGACACCGCAATGTTACGGTGTTGCCAAGAAAAATGAAACAAACCATGCTGGACATGATTCGTTCCATGATGAGTGACGCCACCCTTCCAAAATCATTTTGGGGACACGCACTAGATACTGCTGCACTAACGATAAATATGGTTCCATCCAAGTCAGTTGAAAAGACTCTATACGAGTTATGGTTTGGGAAATCTCAAATATGTCTTATCTTAAAAATGGAGTTGCGAAGTATTTGTCAAACGCCTGACGTCTGACAAACTTGGTCCCAAATCTGACAAGTGTTTTTTCGTAGGGTATCCTAAGGAAATGAAAGGATATTACTTCTATTACCAGTCCGAGAACAAATTAGTTGTTGCTCGTCATGGTATACTTTTGGAGAACGAGTTTCTTGCAAAAGGAAGTAGTGGGAGTAATGTAATACTTGAAGAAATTCAAGATACATCACACAATACAATATCTGAACTAGATCAGATTAATCCACCTCTTGATTTTTGGGTTGATGAGCATCTGGAAGTACCAAGTCCACAAGTAGCTGTGGATGAGGTTCTAGTCCCGAGCTCAAGTACTTCGATGCAAGTTGAAGTAAAACTGGATCCGCAAACAGTTGTGGATCAAGTTCGACAGCCCGAAGAACAAGTGCTACGTAGGTCAACGAGAACAGTCCATGCACCCGAGAGGTACTTGGGACTGCACGAGGTCTCAGTTTTTGACACTGAAGATCCTCTGACCTATGCGGAAGCAATGGATAGGCCTGACTCTGATAAATGGATGAAGGCCATGAGATCCGAAATATAGTCCATGTATGACAACACGGTCTGGAACCTAGTTGTACCACTTGATGGGGTGAAACCCATAGCTAACAAGTGGGTTTTCAAAAGGAAAACAGACATGGATGACAATATGACTATTTACAAAGCACGGCTAGTAGCGAAAAGGTTTCAAACAAATTCTGGGAATTGATGAAACTTTTTCACCCATGGCTATGTTTAAGTCAATTCGGATACTCCTAGCAATTGCCGCATTTCATGATGATGAAATATGGCAAATGGATGTCAAAACCGCCTTCTTAAATGAAAATTTAAGAAGAGGACGTGTACATGACACAGCCTACGGGTTTTGAAGATCCAGAGAATGCTGGGAATGTATGCAAGCTTCTTGAATCCATTTATGGATTGAAGCATGCATCACGGAGTTGGAATCTTCGATTTGGCGAAGAAGTCAAAAAGCTTGACTTCGTCAGATGCGAAGAAGAATCTTATGTGTACATAAAAACTAGTGGGAGTGTCATCGCCCTTTCTTAATTTTATATGTAGATGACATACTCTTAATAGGAAACGATATTCCTCTATTGTAATTAGTCAAGTCTTCATGAAAGAAGAGTTTTCTCGATGAAGGACTTGGGCGAGGATGTCTATATACTAGGCATAAAGGTCTACTGAGGTAGATCAAAGAGACTTATAGGATTAAGTCAAAGCACGTACATTGACAAAGTGCTGAATAGGTTCAGCATGCAGGATTCTAAGAGAGAATTCCTGCCAATGAATCATGGTGCACTGCTTAGCAAGACTCAGTGTCCTTCGACAACTGATGAGCAAAGCACTATGAGAAGAGTACCATACGCTTCGGCTATTGGCTCTATCATAAACACCATCTTGTGCACTCGCCCTGATGTCTCGTATGCTTTGAGTATGACGAGTAGATATCAGGTTAATCCAGGCATAAAGCACTGGAATGCTGTAAAGAATATCATTAAGTTCTTGAGGAGAACTAAGGATATGTTTCTCGTCTACAACGTTATCACCTAATACGAAAGATCATAAACATCATAAGATGTTTATAATTGATTATAAAAGATATAATTAATATAAAGGTGATGTAAAGATAAGTAGAGTTGACACAGCCAGCAACACAGCTGATCCACTCACAAAATCTCTTCCTCAAGCCAAGCACTAGATGCTTAATGCTTCTATGAGTTTGGAACGCATAGAAGATTAGCTGTGAGATTTTCTCAGGATCTACGAGATCTTAGAGAATATAGAGTTTTGTATATAAGTAGGGTCTACGATGATTGACTCCTAGCTTAAGTGAGAGATTGTTAGTTTGTAATAATCTAGAAGTCAATAATACGATAATTTATCATAAAGATTTGTTCATGAATTGGATGATTAATATCATTTTGTTGCCTTGAGTATTATTGAATTTATGGATCATTTCGAGTTCATGACTGAAATTGTGAAACTCCATAATATAGATGATATATACTCTTAAAAGGTCACTGACCAAGGTAATTAGCAGGAACACTAATTACCGCTATAAGGTTAGTATGTGGATTAAAAGATGGTTAAGTTTTACAAACCACCTGACACGAGATGTCATTTTAATCACATAGATACATGTTCTAGGAACATGGTATTTGACAGACCCCGAATGAAACATTAAATAGAATTGTGTTCGTGTCATTAATGTTTTTCATTCAGTGTCACGTTCTAAAGTATGAGGTATTTATCGTTCCCACTAAGAAATATGTATGTGTGATTGCTATCTACTGCTGTCCGTAAAAAGCAGTCATAACGGTAGTTTTTCCATATGTATAGCTTAGCTGAGGAAGTGATAGTTTACCAAGAATACTATTTGTCCCTCGTATCTCTATACGAGCTATAGCATCACTGGGCCCCTTGATAGAGTAAGATTATCTGCTAGCGGTATAATTACAAGAGTAATTATATTTGATAATCTGCTCAAGATCAAGAAAAGATTCAGTTAGCAAGGATGACACACATCTACCTTGAAACTAATCTGATAGCTATGAGACAGAAGAACAGACACAAGTAAATTGTTTACTGGATCGTGATATTGTACAGTACAGCATCATCTGTGTAATTGGATGGTCATGATGTGTTGCCAGACGCCACCCATGATTATAGAAGTTAAAACAGTTTTAACTCTATTTACCAACATAACACAGATCCTATTGGGTCACACCATATAGGAGTTAATCGGAGAATCTTATTGTGATTGATTATAAATTGGTTATGATCAATAGTAAGATGGTTATAATTAATTATACGTGTTATAATTAAATTATAAATGTTATGTAAAAATAACAAGCAAAAACATTGGTTAATTTATAAACGTGTGTGACACGTTGTATAAAAGTTAACCGGTTAATTTATAAATGTGCAGGACACGTTGTATAAATTACCGAAACAACAACCGCAAGAAAAATATATATAATTATTCAGAATAATTATACGAATATTATTTGTGTTCGGGCCGAGGGCATTCGGGTCTTTTCAGATTCGTCTTATCCGCATGACATGTCATCGATCATATCCAGATGACACGTCATCGATACCGAAACAAACAACCGCAGAAAAATATATATAATTGTTCAGAATAATTATACAAACATTATTTGTGTTCGGGCCGAGGGCATTCGGGTCTTTTCAGATTCGATCCTATCCAGATGACACGTCATCGATCCTATCCAGATGACACGTCATCGATCTTATCCACATGACATGTCATCCTTATCCATTCAATGGCATATCTTGTAAATAGGCATAAGTTGATGGGTATTTCGGTCTTTTGCGAACCTCCTCAAAAGCCTATAAATAGAGGGGTGCATGTAGAGAGAAAAATCACTAATTCACTTGTATCGTTTCGTGCAGAATCGAATCGGTATTTTCTCTCTTTCTCGGTTTCTCTCCCAAATAGTGTTTCGGTTGAGAAAAGAAAGTTATACGTAGTTGACGTATAATCTTGCGGGTTGTTGTGGAGAATATTTACGGGATTGATGAATAGTGTTTTACCGAATTTAGCGGTATGTCAGTTTTGCATATTGATGAAACTGAGCAACCGAAAATTCGTGTTTACGAGTTTTCGTCTTTTCCCCGTGAATAGTGTTTTTGCAGAATTCTGCGGTTTACGGTATTTATGGCAGAAGAAATAAACCGCTCTCTGGTTAGTCCTGGTGGATAACCGATAGAGGTATCACACGTGTGATACTCCGAGTCGATTCCTTCCCTGGTGAGGCTCTACTCGCTCGGTCTGCATTCCAACTGTGATTTGGAAACAAGGTATAAATATGTTATATTAATCTATTTAATTTGTAAGTAGATTAAAGTTTTAGAAATCAATAATGGAGTAGATCTGTAAAAGGATTAAATTGGGTTTTGATGCCAAAGGAATACTGAAGGTGGACCGCCTTGGAAAGTTTCCTGACATACCCCGTTTAATCCTGAGCTTAAGTTGGCCGTAGAAATTTTTGTTCTACGGTCATTCCGCACCTTAAGCCTAAACGGGTTTCCGGTTATAGCACCCCGTAAACCCCAACAAACCCAACCTCTGTGATGGGCGATCCCCTGAAGGGGGTTCAATGGGTAAGAACAAGTAGATAGGTTGGCCAAGGAGCACAAGAATATTTTAGATATGGAACTTTCGTTCCAAACCCATCCCTATGGTGATCAGTGCTTCTGTGTAGTGTAATAAGATGAGTATCCCAAGTCGGTAATTCGCGAGATGTGACTCTACACACATCCCAGAGGGAACTTTTCTATATGAGAATGACCGTATATAAAAGGCCGCGGCTACTGAGTTTAGGCAACCAGTAGAATATTCTCATGAAAAAATCAAGTTAATGTGCATGGCCTCAAACGCACAACCCGCGATGTAGTTTTCTGTACTGTGTGTGTAATAATGTAAGTTCTGATCAAAGGAATCGTTGTTCAAGACCTGGTTCACTCCGATCTCCTCGGACTGAAATTATTGACACTAAGCGAAATCAAAACATTTTGCCCAATGCACAGTATAAACAATGGTAGCAGAAATATTTATATATATATATGGTTTTAGTTTATTTTATTTTAATTAAATTTTGAGTTTTGTGGGGGATTGTTAGAAATATATTTTGAAAACACAAAATTTATTTAAATAAATAAATATGTTAATATTAACGTTTTAATTTTATGAATTATGGAGCTAATGGTGAATCATTTGATCCAATTTATACATGAAACTTACTATCCACTGCCACAGAAAATCGAATCATGGTATGGTAGAGAGCAAGCTGTCAATGCAATTTCTAATCTTGGCATTTACTCATAATCAATTGAGTTAATTGGCACAACTTGAACCAGAGGTTGCGCAGGAAATAAATCCATTTTCCATTTGAGTTTCTATATATACATGATTACCATTTATTCATTTATTACCGTTTTATTTTCATTGATGCATTTCGGTTCAATTTCTTATTAACAAAAGAAACGGTAATATATATTGAATATTATTTTTAATAGTCATGAATGCACAAATTGATTGATATCTATGGTTTTGCCTATAAATAACACATACCATTTGGAAAGCAATCATCCAATAATTGATATCTCTTCTTCCTGTTAGCTCCATATATCATAAACTCAATTTCTATTCTCCCACAAACAAATATATTCTTTATAAATAAAAATATAATTCTGCTATCATTGTTGAAAGAAGCTACATCAACCTCTACAACGGTTGCGCCCGCAAGCAGAGGAATACCGGCGTAACTTGGGGCAGTCTTAACCGATTATACCTGCGCTTAGGATGGGAAGTTGCCTTAGGTCCGCATTTTGCAACTCCGGGTAACAAAGTTTTAATTTCTATATTCTTGATTAAATTTTTAAATATATTTTTTATTTATTTTATTGATTAAAATTCAGATTTAAATTAGTTGGTTAGTTCATATTTTTTCCAACAACAATAGCAACCGAGGTTGATTGTCCCATAGTGACGTAGTGAGAGGAGGGTCAATAAGTGATCGAGGTAAAATTTCAGACGATGACTTTGTGAAAAAAAAACCCCTATGGATATTATTTGAAAAAGGAAGAAGGTTGATCCAGAGCCTCTAATATCGGACGATGAATTTGTTCCATGCACTTATACTGGTAAGGTTAGTAAATTCGTCTGTTGTCACTGATCCATAGCCAGTTTTTGCATGTTTGTAGTTAGAAATTTAGTCATATGAAAAATGAAGAAATAAAATGTCGTGACACAATTAAGCGCCGAGGCAAAATATGTGACTATGGAATCAACTGCGAATGAATTGACTTGGATCAAGCAACTCCTCACAGATATAAGAATTAAATTCTACACATCCAACTTGAGAGGAAGTGTTTGAAATTGCAACAGCTATTAGAGCCGTTGAAAATTGTAATGGCTATTAGAACCGTTGGTACTTTGTACCTTTTAGTTTGTTTTATTCTAACGGCTATTAAGCCTTCAAACTTATAAATATACACCGTAGGATATGAGAAATAATACAATAATCATTATACTCTCTCATAAATCCGCAAATTTATATATTTCTTTTCTTCTTCTTCATTAGTGAATTCCAACTCTAATGATGAACCGGAGCATTGGACCAGCGGGGTCCATAGAATATGGTCTGCCACGAATGAGGTTGTCGTGGAAAAATCTCTGCTTGTTCTATTAAATTTTGTAGATTTTGATAGATGTGGTCACTTTCATTGAAACTGAAAGTGGGGATAACAAGGAATCAGATATAATTGCATTTCATTTTTAGTTTTGAGATTTTATTTTGTATCTCAAATTTGAGATTTTATTTTGTATCTCAAATTTGAGGTCCGGTTAGTCCGGAATATTGTCATTGGTCATGAAAATTGAGACATGACCCGTCTATAGGCTATAACATTGTCAAGCGACCCGTCTATTTAAGTCGTTCAAATTCTTTCGAATTCACAAAAAAAAAAAAAAAAAATCTCTCATGATAATCGAGTTGTTAATAGTTTAATTTTATATTCTTATAGAAAATATTTCATATTTTTAATTGCATCTTACAGTTTAATTTTAATCTTAATACATACATATATACATAAGATGTATATAATTATTTAAAATAAATATATTAATAATAGATGAATCATTCAAGCTTGATTATTCTTTAATTGTTCGTGTTCAAGTGTTCAACCATACATTAAAAAATATATAATAACTCCAGCAAATATACAAAATATAATACATAAAATATACGTATACTTAATTCGAATAGGGCGAGCAAACCCGAGTTCGCAACATCTGCATTAACTCAAAAGAATATTTTTTAAGTTAATACTAGTATCATACATGTGCGTTGCAACGGGGATATATTATAAGAAACAAATATATCAATGAAAATAATAATTATCTAAAAATTAAAACACATGTTAATAGAAAATTTATATGATTATGTATTTTTAATTAACTTTAATCATGATCTCTGATAACAATTTGATGATGTGATTATTTTTTTTATTTTTAAGTACCAATAATATCAAATAATAGTTCGATTCAAATCTAATATCAAATATCATACAACAATTCAATATCAATCAAAAAACATAAATAGAAATTGTTATCGTGTGTATGTATAGGATATATACACACACAAACATATTATAAGAAAAATATATATTTACACACACGTTCCAATTTATATTCTTCTTTGTTTCCAATTTAGAACACGCACACACACACACACACACACACACACACACACATTGATATATTATATATCGGAAATATATTCTAAATTGTCCACACCAATATGTATAGAAACAAAGAAAGAGAAATAAGGAAATAAAAAAAAATGATTTTCATTATTATCCGTATAGAAACGAAGAAGTAAGGAAATAATAAATAAGAAAATGGAAGGTGGAGTCTTCTCAATTGAAGAGGAGAAATATGGAAACAAAAAAAAATAAGGAAACAGATAAATATATTGCTAAATTTCAGAATTTATTCAATTTTAATTGTAACATATCGTGTGGCAGCATATGTGGTGGGTATGTTTTTAACTAAATTTAGATTTCTATACATAAAATGGATGCATTTAATCAAAAGAAGACAAAATATGTAATTGGAGAGCTGAGATCAAATCTGAAGTTTTATCTCTCAATCGTAGCCGTTGACGAATCGGACACCCAACGTGCTCAATAATAGAATAGAGATATATCGGCCGTCCGATTGTAAATGAAGTCCATCCGATTTCCGTCTAAAACATTTAACTCAAAAGATTCGTTTCTGAGTTAATGCAGAGGATACGAATTCAGCAAGCCCCGCCGTACTCTGGACTCTTGCCCGGTCCAATCAGGAGTAAGGGCCCGATCCGACGAGATCCATCCATCCTGGACCGGATGGGTCAACTGTTGGGTCGAGTGGATTCGGATGGATACGGTATGCCGGGGACCGAATTGACCCCAGAATGAATGAATTCGTATCCTCTGAGATATCTCAAACTTTGCATGACTTTATGGAAAATCTTAACCGTTTAAATACGCTCTGCACGAATCTCAAAGCACACATAATACTGACCCCTTCATCACCCCCGAATAGGCACCGGACACGTCAGTCACGGAAAAATTGAGATATCTCAGAGAATACGCACTCAGAATGAATACAGTTGCTAAGCCGAAAGATATTCTTTTTGGATGTGGCCATGTGGAGGGGGACATGTATCCTCTGCATTAACGTACCGTTTGAGTTAATTTCTGAACCGTACGATCAGAATTCGGGCCAATCCGGCCCAAGCCTATAACGCACGGGCCCTTCAATATTAGTACAGATCTCAATCGGACGGTCCACATTTTAACTCAAAATTTGAGTTAATGCAGAAGATATGAATTCATGTGGAGGTGGGTGACGGAATCAAGCCATATCATTTTGGGAATGACAGCAAAAAAGGTTTGACAATTTTTATGTAAACAAGAGGGATACCTACAATAAATTTTTGAAATTCATTTACTTTAATAATGTAGGTTCATACAAAATTTTAAAAATTTTAAATTTATCTACTACAAGATCAACTGATCAAAATAAATATATAAAATAACTTATAATTTTTTTTATCACTTAATTTTGTATTTAATGAATTCAAAATTTTCAAAACGAAATTTGTACATGTTTCATTCATAAAGTAGATGAATTCGACAATTTGAATTTATCATTTGAAACCAATTTAATTAATTTTTAGCATTGTATTCACCAAACTCTATTAAAGCACATCATACTCTACCTTTGCTCTAATAATAGTCAAGTATATTTATCCTTAGATTCGCGCAGAATTCACTGCTTGTATGTAATTCGTGGTTTTTTGAAAAATGAATCAATGTATTAAATAAGATTTAAGTAATTGTTTTTTTAGAAGTAAAATCATAAGTCCGACTACTGTTATATTAGTTATATTAGTGATATTTTTCACTAATTTTAGAACATATTGGACATATATTAAAAGACGAATACAAACCGCTTAAATCGTCTACTTTATAAGTGATGCATTTATATACAAAACTTATAATTTTTCAATTATTTTAGTATCAAGTAAGGTGGTAAAAACGAATGTATTAAAATTAATTTAAAAAACTCAAATATTTGACTGCATGCATGACTTGATACTAAATAAATTTAAAAAATATTATATTTGCATGTAAACACACAACTAGTAAAGTATATCGATTTAAACGGATTGGATTCATTGTAAAAAACTAATTTAATGTATTTTAGAGTTAGTAATATTTAGACAGAAATACTATTGATGTCGCGGTAGTCAGACTCATAAAATCATTTTCTTTTTATATATTTATTGATGAATTGAAGATCTAGTATAATTGCCATTTGAAGTCCATGGACATGTAGGCGTGAGTTCTGAAAAAAAAAAAAAAATCCTTAATGAACATCTAATTAAACTGTACTTGTATTTTAACCTTAAAAAGTAAGGTTATGATATTTTGCAATGTACACATAGTAGACGTTTGCTAAACCCCTAACGGGTTCAACCCGTTTTGCCCGGCCCGTACCCGTTACCCGAGCTACCCGTACCCGTTGCCCGGGTACAAACGGGTAGACGGGTAGACGGGTACGGGTAATAAACGGACCGGACAACCTAATTTGAAAAAAAACCCGTTATACCCGTACCCGTCTACCCGCCTACCCGTACCCGCCTACCCGTACCCATCTACCCGCATACCCGTACCCGCCTACCCGTACCCATCTACCCGCATACCCGTACCCGTTACCCGTACCCGACCCGTTTCACTTCAAAAAAATTTGAATTTTTTGAAAAAAACAGAAAAAAAAGGGAAAAAACAGAAAAAAAAAAAAAAAAAACCGGGCGGACCGGACCCGTACCTGGATACCCGGATCCGTACCCGCGGTACCCGTACCCGTCAACCCGCAACGGGTACGGGTAATAAACGGACCGGATAGAGGTTTTGGAAAAATTACCCGTCTACCCGTTACGGGTTTTACCCGTACCCGACCTACCCCTTTACCCGTCCTACCCGTTACCCCTAACGGGTAACCCGGAACGGGTCACGGGTAACCCGTTAGCAAATGTCTAACACATAGTGTGTTTCGATATAATTGATATTTGATCTATATCAAGATACGCATTAAATGAAAATCGAAACACATCCAACAATTATTGATCTAAATTGTAAATCACCATAACCTTGCTCAACTTTAAATATTGATCTTTTGATTCGCTCGGTAGTCGGTACATTAAATAGTAAACGGAGAATAAACGAAGGAATGGATAAAAAGAAAAATGTAGTAAGAGGCACTTTGTCATTGCCTTTTGGTGGCGAAGGAGAAAAAATTACAAGTGTTAGATAATAATTTATCATAATCTGTTTATATCATCTAGACACCATAGTTGTAAAACTTCATTGTTTTGATGTAATTTTCAAACTATCGAAAAAAAATTAAGTCAGTTAATTATATTTGTTCACACAAGCAGTATCAATTATTAATGTTTTACTTGTATAATTAAACTTGATTACAAATTTGTCATAATATATATTTGTCTCCTAAATTCAACTGTACAATTTCTATATCAGTTGATAGACTAATATTTGAATTGCACCAATTTGAAGCCCGGTCAATTTAATTCATGGAGAAATTTAATAAAGTTGCAATTCAAAATATTTTGTTGCACTTAGTTGACTTTCTAGTCTTTAAAGTAAAACCATGATATTGTGCATAGCGCAAATTAGTCCATACTATAGATCAATATTTTTGTTTTCAAATTTCAAATAATTGATTTTAATCATTTGACATGATTTTTATATGATAATATTTGCAGACTATGTTTTATATTTTTATAATTTCATTACTGCTTTTTAGATAGGTAGAAGATCACTTGATATACTGATTCTAGATCATTATAAAGTAGTGATTTTCTAGCTATCTAAAAAATAGCAAAATAATTCTTAAAAAAATATAAAATCTAGTCTTCAGGTACATTTTCATATAGAAGATCATGTTAAATGGTGAAAATTAATTGTTTAGACATTGAAAATAAAAATATCAATCTATAGTACGGACTACGGACTCATATGCGATTTGTATAGTACTGTAGCCTCACTGTCGGAATATTATTAGTTTCTTTTATTTAGCACAATATTAATTTATCAAAATAGCCCTTCATTATTTTCAAAGTGCCAGACAGATTGCATTCTATCAAAACAAGAAGCGCAAATTAAAGTATTCATATAAAAACCATTTTCAGGCAGAACAAGCTCAAGCATCCTAAGCGTGGCAATCTGGCATTCATTTCAGACACAAGCACAAATTCAGTACTCGTAAAAGTACCCTATGCACTTTTTTTTTGTGTCTAGTCTTGTGCTAATTTACTATCACCAGTTTTGTGAACTAGATATTAATTCTGTGGCATTAAAATGAGACTTTTGTTTCGATTTTTTTATTTATATCCAAAAAAATATATAAATTTAAAAAACTAACCAAACCGCTTGTTTTTTTAACAAAACTACCCAAACCGGAAAACAAATTTCCGGTTTCAATACCAATTTCCTGAAAAAAATTTTCCGGAAATTGGATCCTAAATCCAGAATAATTTTTTCCGGATTTAGGATTTCTTTTTTTTTTTTTTGCTAAATCCGGAATATTTTTTTTCTGGATTTTGGATTTTTTTTTTTAGGAAAATTTTTTTTCCGAAAATTTTTTTTATAGGAAATTTTTTTTTCATTTTTCAGTTTTTATTTATAATTTTTTTTTATTGAAGTATTACAAATATTTAATATATTTTTAAAAAAAATAGATGGAATACTATATAATTTGATTTATTCGAAAGACTGCTACAAATAATCCGGATCAACATTTTTCATGCCGGATTTTTTATGACCGTAAGAAAAATTAATATAATATAATATATGTATATGTATATGTATAGGTATATATAATATAATATATGTATATGTATATATAATATAATATAATATATGTATATATATATGTATATATAATATAATATATGTATATATATATGTATATATAATATAATATATGTATATATATGTATATATAATATAATATATGTATATATATGGAGTTAGGCTGGGGTGCTATGGATAGCATAGTGGCCTCTATGCTACGGCTCAATATTCGAGTTTTCAAAATCCAAACGGTCGATCCGAACCGTTCATCTTATTCTCCATATTAATATCTGCTTGGAGACCAAATTTTATAATTTTCTGAATTGTTTTACTATTTATTAAGCCACTTTGAAAATCGCTAATCCAACGGTTTTACTGTTTTGTGCAGCCACCGTTGGATCAACAATTTTGTAAAATACTTAATAAATAGTAAAAAAATTCAGAAAAATGTAAAATTTGGTCTCCAAGCAGATATTAATATGGAGAATAAGATGAACGGTTCGGATCGACCGTTTGGATTTTGAAAACTCGAATATTGAGCCGTAGCATAGAGGCCACTATGATATCCATAGCGCCCCAGCCTAACTCTATATATATTTATATATAATATAAGAGGAGGGTTCAAATGCCTCCATGTTTTTGTGCCTCCATCATGCCTCCATGTTTTTGTGCCTCCATCATGCCTCCATCTCTCTCCATCATTTTCAAAGTTCAAACAGTCGATCCGAACCGCTCAACCTAACCTCCATACTAAAATATGTTTGGAGACCAAATTTTATATTTTTAGGAAGTTTTTTACTATTTTTTTAGATAGGTACAAAAATACTGTTTTTAGATGGTTCAGATTTACTGATTTTGTACCTATCTAAAAAAATAGTAAAAAAATTTCTAAAAATATAAAATTTGGTCTCTAAACATATTTTAGTATGGAGGTTAGGTTGAGCGGTTCGGATCGACTGTTTGAACTTTGAAAATGATGGAGAGAGATGGAGGCATGATGGAGGCACAAAAACATGGAGGCATTTGAACCCTCCTCATAATATAATATATATGTTAAAATGTGCCTGCATATCAAATTTTATATTTTTTTGAATTTTTTTACTATTTATTAAGTATTTAACAAAATCGCTATATTCATACCATTGAATTTTTGTACAAATAATCCGGATCAACATTTTTCATGCCGGATTTTTTATGACCGTAAGAAAAATTAATATAATATAATATAATATATGTATATGTATATGTATATGTATATGTATATGTATATGTATATGTATATGTATAGGTATATATAATATAATATATGTATATGTATATATAATATAATATATGTATATGTATATACAGAGTACGGCTAACGCGCTTCCTCTAGCATATGGGCCGAAATGCTTCCGGTGGAAATTTGAAATTTCAAAATCCAAAAAGTCGATCTGAACCGTTCATCTCCTTCTCCATATTAATATCTGCTTGGAGACCAAATTTTACATTTTTCTGAAATTTTTTACTATTTATTAAGCCACTTTGAAAATCGCTGATCCAATGGTTTTACTGTTTTGTTAAGCCACCGTTGGATCAGCGATTTTCAAAGTGGCTTAATAAATAGTAAAAAATTTCAGAAAAATGTAAAATTTGGTCTCCAAGCAGATATTAATATGGAGAAGGAGATGAACGGTTCAGATCGACTTTTTGGATTTTGAAATTTCAAATTTCCACCGGAAGCATTTCGGCCCATATGCTAAAGGAAGCGCGTTAGCCGTACTCTGTATATATAATATAATATATGTATATGTATATATAATATAATATACATATATATAATATAATATATATGTTAAAATGTGCTTGCATAAGAAATTTTATATTTTTTTGAATTTTTTTACTATTTATTAAGTATTTAAAAAAATCGCTATATTCATACCATTGAATTTTTGTACAAATAATCCGGATCAACATTTTTCTTGCCGGATTTTTTATGACCATAAGAAAAATTAATATAATATAATATATGTATATGTATATGTATAGGTATATATAATATAATATATGTATATGTATATATAATATAATATATGTATATAGAGGAGGGATCAAGTTACAACACTTGAAAGTTACAACAAAGTTACAACATCAATTTTTTTCATTTTGAAAGTCCAAATCGTCGATCCAAATCGTTAGATATTCAATCTATATTAAAATGTGCTTGGAGACCAAATTTTACATTTTTCGAAATTTTTTTGCTATTTATTAGGATGGGTACAAAATCGCTGTTTTTATTAAAATTCTGCACCATTAAAAAACAGCAATTTTGTACCCATCTTAATAAATAGCAAAAAAATTTCAAAAAATGTAAAATTTGGTCTCCAAGCACATTTTAATATAGATTGAATATCTAACGGTTTGGATCGACGATTTGGACTTTCAAAATGAAAAAAATTGATGTTGTAACTTTGTTGTAACTTTCAAGTGTTGTAACTTGATCCCTCCTCATGTATATATATGTATATATAATATAATATATATGTTAAAATGTACTTGCATATCAAATTTTATATTTTTTTTAATTTTTTTACTATTTATTAAGTATTTAACAAAATCACTATATTCATACCATTGAATTTGGATCGACTGTTTGGACTTTGAAAACTTTGAAAATACCGATCGTTGAATGCCTACCGTTGAACGAAAACTTAAACTAAATTTTGAAGGCACTAAACAAGGGTTCCAATACCTCATCATACCTCATATTTTATATCTTCATTTTCATATATATTATATTATATATACATATATATAAATATATATTATATTATATATACATATATTATATTATATATACATATACATATACATATATTATATTATATTATTTTTTTTACGGCCGTAAAAAATCCGGCATGAAAAATGTTGATCCGGATTATTTGTAGCAGTCTTTCGAATAAATCAAATTATATAGCATTTCATCTATTTTTTAAAAAATATATTAAATATTTATAATACTTCAATACAAAAAATAAATAAATTATAAATAAAAACTGAAGAAAAAAATTTGGGAAAAAAAAATTTCCTAAAAAAAAAAATCCTAAATCTGGAAAAAATTATTCCGGATTTAGCAAAAAAAAAAAAGAAATTCTAAATCCGGAAAAAATTATTCCGGATTTAGGATCCAATTTCCGGAAATTGGTATTGAAACCGGAAAAAAAATTTCCCAGTTTGGGTAGTTTTGAAAAAAAAACAAGCGGTTTGGTTAGTTTTTTAAATTTATATTTTTTTTTGGATATAAATAAAAAATTGGACTTTTGTTTATCATATAATATATTAGTTTCATTTCCTGTGCTAATTTTTTTTTTCTGTTATAAACAAAAGTTTCCTTTGAATGCCACGGAATTAATATTTAATTCAAAAAACTGGTGAGAATAAATTAGCACAGGACTAAGTTAAAAAAAAATGCTGAGGGTATTTTTATGAATTCTGAATTTGTGCTTGTGCTTGTGCTTGTGCTTGTGCTGGTGCTAGAAATGAATGCCAGACATTGGATTCTTGAACTTGTTCTGAATGAAAATGGTTTTTATATGAATACTTAATTTGCGCATCTTGTTTTGATAGAATGCAGTATGTCTGGCGTTTTTAATTAGCAAAATGTCCAAAAAAAAGGAGAAAAAAAAACTGTCGTTATTTTTAAATGTTCCACAATTGCTAAAAAAAAAAAAAAAAATCTTCTTATATTTTAATTAGCAGAAAATTATTTTTTTATAAGTATGACTCGTGAATCAGGTGTTGGTACTCCAACTTGTGTTTCTTGGTCCTTTACTCTTATTGTTTGACAAAATTTTAGTTTAATTCATCCTGATTCTTGTTATCTTGTATTACTTAAGAATCATATATGATATAGTTTTTATTTTGATTATATCTATTATAGTAAATGACGGCCAATGATAAAAGATTTCAGCACAAAGAATGGAATCAGAATACTATGACATTGATGGTATTTCAGTATAAATATATACAACACCACTAACTCTAAAATTTATTAAATCAGTTTATTGAATCTTAATCGTTTAATCCGATCTATTTTATAAGTTATATGTTTACATAGAAATTTTATAATTTTTTGAATTTACTATTATCAAGTCTTTTTCTTTAAAAAATACTGACAGTGGCTGTCAGTATTTACTAGTATCAAGTTAAGCAGTCAACTGTGAAAGTTGTTTAAGTAATTTTAATGTATTAATTTTTCATTATATTTTTACCGTTTGACTTGATACTAAAGTAATATAAAATATATATAAATTTTACAAGTAAACGCATTAATAATGCATAATGTTGCTCGATTTGATCGGTTTTAAATTTTAATTCATCATATAACAAATTTTGAAATTGGTGGCGCATGCCACCACAGGTAGCCGGACTCTCAAATTAGGTAAGAGATAAACATAACAAAATTTCCTTAAAGAAAAAATGGAGGTGAATGCAAACGGCGGATCCGTATCCTCCCAGGTACCTGACTCAACACGATTGAAATGGATGAGACAGATTTAACTTCAGTCGGTGAGTGCTCGGAATGGCGTTTTAGGGGGCAGTATTATTTGTGCTTTGAGATTCGTGCCACGTTGAAGATTCCAATTTCAGACGGTCCGATTCAATTCTACTCAGTTAGATGTGAATTCGCAAAAAGGGCTCAGCTGATTGATACAGCCGTACAGTCATAGCTGACTAAGCTGGGAGATACCTGATTGGGTATCTCATTGAAATCAAGTAATTCAGGCCGAATCAGAGGTCCATACTATTGTCCAAGACAGAAAGTGTGTCGCAATTTAAAAATAATTATTAGAAATGTTCAAATGTCACCATTACTTAAAAAAAAATTATATATAATTCATATCATTTTGTTTATAATTCGGTGCTATATAAAAGAAATTCTTTATTTTTTTTTTTATATTTAATGGACAACATGGCCATAGGATTTTGTCGAATTCGCATCCTCTGAGATATCTCATATTTTGCGTGACTTTATGGAAAATCTCAACCGTTGCAATACTTTCTACGCGAATCTCGAAGCTCACATAATACTGGCCTCTGTGTCACCCCTGAATAGGCACCGGACACGTCGGTCACGCAAAATACGAGATATCTCAGAGGATACGTACTCGGATTTTGTCGCTACATTTTGAAATAGTTACTTTTTATAAAAATAATTGAGAGAGATGATAAAGACGTTAAATTTTGGAGGCATTAAGCCATTAACCATTTGAATTGTTTATCAAATAAAAAGCAATTTTGTAATAAATAAAACGAAACCACCACCAACTCGGCTTTAAAATAACCCCTACTGTCCGCCGTTACCTTTCCTTTCTTCCTCTTACCTTGCCTTTTTCTTCTCCCTTATCCCCTCACTTTTCCTCTACACCTCTCCTCACTAGCCAAAGAGAAATAAAGAAAGAGAGCTCCAAAATGACATCAACCAGAGAAGAAAATGTATATTTGGCAAAACTGGCGGAGCAGGCAGAGCGTTATGAGGAGATGGTTGAGTTCATGGAGAAGGTCGCCAACGCCGCCGGCGAATCCGACGAACTCTCCGTGGAGGAGCGGAACCTCCTCTCAGTAGCCTACAAGAACGTCATCGGTGCTCGCCGTGCCTCCTGGCGTATCGTCTCCTCAATCGAGCAGAAGGAGGAGGGCCGTGGAAACGCCGGCCATGCGGCGGCGATCCGATCGTACCGTGGCCGGATCGAGACTGAGCTCACCAACATCTGTGCCGGGATCTTGCGCTTGCTTGACTCGAGACTTGTTCCTGTCGCAGGCGCTGCTGATTCAAAGGTGTTCTATTTGAAGATGAAGGGGGATTACCACAGATACTTGGCTGAATTCAAAACTGGAGGCGAGAGGAAGGATGCCGCTGAGAACACTCTATCTGCTTACAAGGCTGCTCAGGTATGCATAGATCTGGTTAGATCTCATCTAATTTCGCTAGGATTAGGGTTTCAACTTTTGATCTGATGATGTTTGTACTATGCGCGTCTTTTCCATTTCTTTTGTAGGATATTGCTTTGGCGGATCTGGCAGCAACGCACCCGATCCGCTTGGGGCTGGCCCTGAATTTCTCGGTGTTTTATTACGAGATTCTTAACTCACCTGACAAGGCTTGCGCTCTTGCCAAGCAGGTAAATTAGATCTACAAATCTATTGACTTTTTTCTCTTTACATAACTAGGGTCCTTAGTTTTTTTCCTTTTTAGTATCCCTTGAGCTTGTAAAGAACCGGAATTAATTGACCTTGAAACTTTCTTAACAGGCTTTTGATGAAGCAATTGCTGAGTTGGATTCAATTGGCGAGGAATCCTACAAGGACAGCACTCTGATCATGCAACTTCTTCGCGATAATCTCACCTTGTGGACTTCTGACATGCAGGTTTGTACATCGACTTGCTCTATTTAGCTTTCCATTTTTGAAAACTTGTAGGTTATAACCTTAAGCCATTTCAAGTTTGCTGTTTTCAGCTTCAAACTCTGAAACACTTGTCTGTATATCCAAATTTTGCCATTGTGGTATATTCTGCTAATAACACTGAGAAAACTCGCAGAACAAAACTAACCCAACTTATGAACTTAATTCTGTATGAATAAAAATGACACTGAAGCATTTTTCTTGTTAATCCTTAATATTTGCTCATCAAAATAATGAACTACTTTGATATGTGATTCAACAGGAGGATGGTGGTGATGAGATCAGAGAAGCCAGTAATAAGCCTGATGACGAGTAACTGCCAGCTAACAATCGGTGTTAATTTATGCATCGTGTTGTGGTATTTATTTAAAGTGTTACTCCTGTTGTTGTTATCGTTGGTTTTCTAAGTTGTTGTATTTTTTTACATTTTAACTTTATTATTAGGAGTGTGTTGCTTGTGTCATTGTGCCTGAGTAATGAGAATTATGTTGGTGCCTTATTGTACCGTTACCATTTGGCCTATTGATGGATGGGTGAAATTATTTCCTTTCTGGTTTAGTTCTGTATTTAGTGTCTGTATCCAATATTTAATGGATTGCAGCTCTCTGAAATTATTTATCAATTTGTTGTACAGCTGCTTATGTCCAATCAGTTAACCCGTTACATTACTTATTTCTTCATTTTAATGGTTCGAAAGCTAAGGAAAAGAGTCGTAAATTTGATTCATTTATTCTTTCATCTCGGACAAATCTCGCAAGGATTCTTAATCTTGAACAAATAAGAAACACATCAAAATTCGAGGTGCTGTATTTGGAAACATAGATGGCCACAGTATTGCTATTTTTTCCCTTGGAAACCCAACGCGGAAATAAATCTGCTGTTATTCAAAGATTCACAGGGACCCTGCAATTCCAAATCCACCCATTCATTTCTTTTCATGCACAAATCTCAAAAACAGAGTTTTTATACACGAATCTCGAATCAAATGAATGGATAGATTTAGAATTGCGGGTTCCTGTGATTGTTTGGAATCACAGCAGATTTATTTCAACGAAAAAAACGAAATCAACACAGCTTATGACCTCTATCAGTAATTTGCTGGCTAAGCGCTGACAGTTTCTATACCTACTTATATGTATCGTTATTCATTGATTAGATATTATTTGTTCTATATCTCTGATATTCTCCCACGAAGCAAAGCCAAAATTTTGCTACTGTGAGATGGCCGATTCGGATACTTGGTTTCAGTTTTTTCACAAAAATCTTTGATATACCGATATACAGCAACTGACAGTTTGTCCTTCATATTTTAACTACCTAACAAGCCATTTTCTGCACGATTGTGTCCATACAATGGCACATGTTAGTATGTTACATACTAGTGAAATGCCAACCTGGTCAGATGGGCACTTCTCTTTTGCTCATGCGCATGTGTTATGGGAGCCACGACCAACGAGCGTGATTTTTCATATTTCTTATGTATAATATCAATTGGCTGTTTATTTTATGAAGCCAGTTGGTGGCCAGATTTGCTGGTTTCATTTGCCTCGCCGCACCGCTGTTGTCTTTTAGCAAGTCAACAATTTATCTTTATGAAAGTTTTTTGTTGCCTGGCCTAGCCTTCAAAACAAATTTTAAAGAAAACAAAAGTTCAAATACTCACGAATGAATGATTCAAAATAAATCGCTGTGTGATCGATATCTAGGATTAATTTATGTGAGAGATACGATTGTTGTTGATATTTGATGGGCCCACTTAATTTTGCCAGGTTATATAGACCCAATGTCCAATGAGCAGCATGCGAGGAACTCTTAAGATGACAACGAGATGTAACAATGTATCTGTTTATGTAAGAAGCCCAATAATAGTATCGAGACAGACCTTTCAGTGTTCTTCTTTTGCTCCATAATCGTTACTAGTAGATAGATGTACTTGCAAAAATTAACTGTAGAAACATGATATTTTAAGATGAAAATCGTTTGGGGATGTAATTGTTAAAAGGGAGAGTTGTTGGTATATTAATTGAAATATTGTAAATTACCTATTTCTTCATCAAAACATTCAAAAAAAATCATTTTAAATTATGGTAATAGGCTAATTGCTATCATTTTCCTTTTCATTAATCTAATTTCAAGTTTTTATTTGAACTTCTTATTAATTTTTTATTTTAAGATGAAATAACTAATTTACCCTTCTCTTCAAATGAACATATTCTTACTGTTAAACAATAAATATTTTCTTGCATTCTAATTATTCAAATGTTGAATGCTAATGTACAAGTTTAGCTACTGGATGTATTGATGGAAAAATGAGTTATTTGTTTATAAATTTAAAATTAAACAAAAGTTTATTAGTTTAAATATTTAAGAACTGGGTTATTCTAATCAGTCAAATAGAAGTTTAAAATTAGATAAAAGAAAGGAAAAATAAGAAAAGTTATTTGTATTTTGTGGAAAAAACAATTAGATATTTAAAAGTTTTTAATGAATATGATGTCTTTACAGAATATTAAATGCGCAAAGACAACGAGTCAAACTCTCCATCATTTGCCAGCCTTTAGCGTCAAATGTAAAATCAAAGAAATTAAGAAAAAAAATATCTTTGCTACCTGGAAATTCATAAGTCATAAATCTGTATTCTGTAGCAATTATGTCAGGATTTTTACACTTTAGTCCGACTTCTATAAATATTGTGTAATTTCAAATATTTATTGTAGTTTCACTGTATATTGTTTTTTTTTCAAACTATTATTAACCTTCCTAGAGTAAAAAAAACAAACTTTTTTTTATCAAGTAGTTAATAACCTATAAGTTATGTTACCCCGACACACCACCAGCTAGAGTCCTGTACCCGTATCGGGTGCGTATCGGATACATATACGCACCCGATACAGCCCCGTGGCATATCCTTTCCCTCCGGATACTGTGGCCAATACGCACAGATACGGCTATTCTCCGTCGGATACATCCTTTCCCTCCGGATACTGTGGCCAATACGCACAGATACGGCTATTCTCCGTCGGATACATCCTTTCCCTCCGGATACTGTGGCCAATACGCACAGATACGGCTATTCTCCGTCGGATACGGAGACAATACGCAAACAGATCACCTGTGAGCCCATCCAATTAATTAAGCAAAATAGGAAGCTCCCGGGATTCGAACTTGAGAACATGGGTTTTGCAACCAACCACTCTACCACTACGCCAGATGATTGTTGTTATCATACGGTAGTAACATTTGTATTTAACTTAAACAAAATACTCTAACCAGAATTTTTAATATTTAATTTACATAATACAAATGTTGAATTAATAATATAATTAAAATAATATATAATAGACGTATCGTATCCGGAATTTTTAAAAATCACCGTATCCGTATCGTATCCGATACGATACCTGTACCCGTATCTATGCAACATAGCCTATAAGCTATCAATCTAGAAATTCCATATGATTCTTTTCTAAACTAACACAATTACATTAAATGTTGCTTTATGTTAACAAATGCAAACAATTTAAAGTATCAACCTAAAAGTATTATGATTTTTTTTTCCTAACAACTCCTAACTCTGTTAAAGATAAAGCATTAATTTTGTGTAGAAAAATTGTTAATCAGACTGTAATAACTTGTCAACCAGAAAGTTGTTGGGACTTGTTTTCCAACAATTGCTGTCGCAATTAAAGTGAAGTATCATCTTTTTTTGAAGGAGAAATTAAGTAAAATACAAACAAATGTTACTCCGACCAAAATATGTTATTAAATTAGAGTGCTTATGAGAAAAGTGCACTTTAAGCGATCATTATTGCCTTGGCATAAGAATGATCGTTAATTCGTTTATATATGTATAAATTTTCAGTTGCAGATAAAAAGTAAATTAAAAAATAAAAATAAAAAATAATAATAATTCAGGTCGTCAAGTCAAACTTTTAAAAAAGGTCGACACGTGAAAAATAAAATACTTTTTTTATATCTAGTATTTGAGAAGAACGTGAGGGTGGGTTTTTGTTAGTTCTAATTTTTTATATGATAATCACGACAGATATTGCCTAGAAAATTTGTAATGAAATAGATGACAGTTAACAGGATTTTATTGTTTTGCATTATCTAAGTTTGATGAAAGTGAGATGTGGCATGATATGGCTGGTGAAAAATAGACGAAAATTTGTCCAGGAAACAAAAAAAAAATTTAATAAAAAAAAACTAATAGAGAAATGAAAAGTTTTATGTTTTTGGTTTGTTTCTGTCTAAAGTCTTCCTGGATTTTTCTTATGATTATATTAGTAAATATTTGATTTTTCAACTTTTTGCACTTTCCGAATTTTTATTTTCTCCATAAATTAAATATTTTGAAAACTGAATTCTATGATAATATTCATAATTCATCCAAACATAAATAATTCTCACACATCCAAAGTAAACATAAAGCACTTTCCTTCGTCATAGTTACAACAGCACCAATCAGCCTGAAACTTTATATAATAAAAAAAACCAAATTATTGGGCTTTAATTATTTGTTTTTAAGTAAAAGTGCACTTAAAGGTTTCCACAATATTCTTCTTCAAAAAGAGGAAAAGCAATTCTTTGACATGTTCAACCGAAATTTTTAAATATACCATAGTTTCAAAAAAAATAAATCAAACAACCACAACTTCTGAAAATTTCTATTTTTGACATGGCCGCATCCCCTAGATGCGGCCACCTCTTTTTGGGCCGCATCTAGGGGATGCGGCCACCCCCTTTTTTTTTTTTTCCGTTCAAATTGAACTACACGAAGAAGGGAAAAAAGAAAAAAAAAAAAAAAAAAAAAGGTGGCCGCATCCCCTAGATGCGGCCCACATAAAAGTGACCGCATTTTGGGAATGCGGCCATGTCAAAATTCGAAATTTTGAGAGAAAGTGGTGGTTTGGTTTATTTTTTTTTGTATAATAGTATATTTAAAAATTTCGGCATGTTCAAAGGAAAGCAGAACGACAGCGAGGACTCAAAACTGAAAACAAAATGGTGGTTCAAGAAAGCAAAATTTCAGTGACTACACTTTGAATTATTACAAGTTAAGTTATTTGCGAGTAACTGGATTTTTTGACCTCAACTGGTCCAGAGAAATTACTCCAAATAAGAAAACATGAATCACATTAATTTTTTTCAATAATGTGATGAGTCAAGACAAATTTAATATTATCGTTTTGTATTATGCAGTAAAGACAAGAACATGACGTGGAATAATTTTCGAAAAATATTTTAAAAAAAAATTGTACATTGGGAATTTTATGTATACACCTCAAAAACTTTGAAATTATGTATGTCATCCTCTAAAGTTTATTATATCACATTCACCCTTCTAATTTCAAAAACTCACAAATTTACCAATTTTATTGTCTTTTCTATTCAAACTCATTTTAAATTTATAAAATTTCCATTTTACGCTTTATTAAAAAAAATATGTAATATGTTTCAAAAAAATGTTAGTTATCTAATTGGTCGGTTTTCGAGGTCAAATAAGTAATTTCTCTACTTCTAACGCTTACACAAGCATATATCTAAATGTCACTATTTAAGCGTTAGAAGTAGAGAAATTACTCATTTGTCCTCAAAAACCGACCAATTAGAAGATGATATTTTTCTGAAACATGTTACTTATTTGTTTTAATAACTGGTAAAATGGATATTTTATAAATTTAAAATGTGTTTTAATAGAAAAGACAATAGAATGAGTAAATTTGTGAGTTTTTGAAATTTAGAAGAATAAATATGATATTATGAATTTTGCAGGGAGAAACATGTAATAATGAAGCTTTTGAGGGGTATACATGAAATTTCCCCAATAAAATTTCTATAAATTTTAAAATAAAAAATCATGGACTAAACGAGACATGAACGATTTGCGTTGGACAATAATTAAAAGCTCAGTTTGTAAATCAGATAATTTATATGAACTCGATTTAGTGTTTTCAACTTAATTATTCAAAATCTGAATTTCCAGAGACAAATTCTGGTCACTAAAGCACAACTGATTATGCTGCTGAAATTCATAAAATTTAGAATTTTCTTTGCATGAAATTAAGAACAAAACAGCAATCTGCAAAATCTTTTATAAAAAGGTAATAATTTGGCAGTTGATCTTCCTACAGAGGACTCTAAATTTTATTAGTTTTCCACGCATACTGGCACTTGTGATTATTTATATTATGACTCTCATAACGAATTTCATGAACTCAAATATTAATTAAATACACTATGAGTTTTCATACATGATACATTATAATATATACTTGTTATTACATAATGCACATTTCATTTGTTTATTCTTCAATGCGTTTTGATCCTGTTAAAATGTATTTTTTAGTTATTAAATATAACACCTTGATATTGTACAATGCACACTCAGAATTTGAAGAATGAACACTAACTACTTTGAATTTTTACTCTTATGGTCTTAACTCTTAGTACCTGTAAAATATATATTTAACTATTTTATAATTTTCACTTACTATATAATATACACTTGTTATTCAATTCTTATTGTAAAGTTAATAATAATAAAAAAAACAGAGTTCCGGAAAAACTTACCAACCTAGTTTATTATAGTCAAATTGTATTAGTATTCTTAACATGTAGAATGTAATATAATATCTTCTATTAGTTATTGATGCAATGTAATAGTCATGATATCGAATTTAGATCATATCCATATATTTTAATTGGTTTGTACTCGGCAATCAACACTTTAGTTCATCTTGATACAGCTTTTTTGAAACTATTCGTTTAATCTTGAAAAAAAATTCCCAGGTGTAATTCCTCAAATAAATTTATTTACACTTTCATTTGCAACCAATTAATTAACCTTTAAATTAAGAAAAAAAAAAAACAGAATTCGTCCTTGAACTTTAGACAAATAACAAATATGACTTTGCTCCATTATTTTGATGGAATGGCCCATAATTTTTATGACAACAATATGTTATTAATTACATAGCCGCAAATACTAACTTAAAAGAAAAACTTTATTATTTTGAAAGAAGTACAGATTTTTTTTTTTAAGTTTTAGAACTAATTTTGATTTATTTTAAGATATGCATAATCAATTTGACGCAAATAAAAGTGTAAGGATGTTATTTTCCAAAATTCCAGTGTTGATTTTTTTATTTCAAAATATGAGAAACTAATTTGATGTGTATGAATATTCAGAATCAAAATTGGCTTTTCTGCAAAAGTTTATCGAATAAAACTGAATTTTGTTTCTTTAATCTTTCAAAAAAAAAATATTATCTGATTCCCCTCACAGTTCCCTTCTAATAACCGGAAACATGGCGAGCCTTTGAATATCAGAATATCTATCCTGTCTGGTACATGACTGAGTACAATTTCATTAACTCTCAATCGAGCGATTGGAATTCGATACCTATTTAGATATAGGAGATCTGCTTTGAGATTTGTGCCAAATTAGAACTGACGACTCAGATCTAATTGTACTTATTGGACTGGATCTGAATTGTGGATATCATGGGTCCGAATCAGTCAAGGATAATTACGACTCATTCTTTCTCTCAGGAGTCAGGCCGAGTTCAGACTTTGGGTTTTAAATCTAGACTGTCCGATTCGAATCCATAATAATCTATCTGAAATGGAGGGCACACATCTCAAGAGATGAATTCAAATCGAAAAGCAATTTTGAACGACGGATTTGAATCGGACGGTTTAGATCCAAAACCCAAAGATTGGATTACTTTAGGGAATCCGGACCCAGTCAGGCCGGCACATAAGACCAACCTTTTCTCTACCATTTTGAAATCTCTCTCTATCTCTCTCTCTCTCTTCCAAGTCATCTTTAGCGACTCCGTAGAAGGTCTTCTCTGAATTTATTGACAAAACCTACAGTTTTGATTTTTGTTCTTTCCTAAAACCACAATTGTCTCAATTTGAACACAGCAACAACATATGGAGGGAGGTGTTAATTTCTCGTGTATCTACTTCTGAGCTTCTGAGTTGACTATTTAGCTCTTCATTTGTGCTGCAACTGATCATAGCATTTCAGATAGTACGTACAAAGATGTTATCCTTCAGTTCCAGGTTGCGCATATTTCCCATTTTTACCCCCTTAATTGAATTGCATATGATATAATCTTAGCTTCTTTTTTTTCTTTTCTTTCTATATATTAACATTTAATTTATGTATATATATTTTCTTTTTAATTGCAGAAACTCGGCTTCTTCCAAATCCACCAAAGTCGCACACTTTTCTGGGGTATAGATTTCCATCTTGATCAATACCAAAATTTTCAATTGTTTCATGCAATCATCAAAATTTGAATTATATCTTATGTGTTATTAATTTCTTTTTGTTTTTCCTGCATGAAGATTCCAATCAATAAAATCCCAGATGCACATCAAGTACAGTTGCACCAATTGGAAGAAGAACTCAAGAAGGAGAGAGAAGAGAAAACAAAAGTTCTAAATGAACTAATAGAACTCAAAAAGAAATCAAATTCTCAAATCAATGAATATGATGGTAGGAGAACGGAGATGTTAGAGAAGGTGGAGAAAGCAAAGCAGTCAGAGAGAAAGATGCATGAATCGTTGGTGATGCTGACGAGACAGCTTGAACAAACGAAGACCTCTCTCGAGCAAGCGAGGGTTGAGATAAGCTTGATGAAACAGAGCGCCAGTAAAGAAATGAAGACAACAGGTGGTGGAGAAGTGAAGGCACTGAGAGGGGAATTGAAGTCAGCACTGGAGGCAGAGGATAAAGCTAACAACGCCATGCATGAATTGGCTCTTCTCCTTAAAGAGGTTAGAAAGTAAAAAAAAAAATGATTTCTATTTTTAGCATAAACAACGAAAAATATCAATTTTGTTAGGTAATTAGAAACATTGTTTGTGTTTGTTTCGTCATTCCTTCATTTTGTGTTTGTGCGAGCTACCTACCAACCTCGAAAAATTTACTTAGCAAGATGAGCAATAAATATTATTAAAAAAGAGTGATAAATATCATTATAGTCTTGGCAACATTTTTCAAGTTGATTTGAAAATACCAATGTTAAAATGTAAGTTCGTAAGAACATTAATAGTTCACAGTCTTAATTATATATTGTCTTTTTTGGGGATCGAATCTCCTGCCCCCAAAGTCACTGTTAGTGGGTCTCCTAAACTCTAAACCCTAAATCCGGCCCCACCCATCCTAAACCCGACCCCACCCCACAGTGACTGAGGGGGCAGAAAAATCCTGCACCCCGGGGGGCAGGTGATCTGCTCCCTCTTTTTTGTCCATCAAATTTCACAATATTGGCATCATTTGATATTTCATCAACCAAAGTTAAATACAAACCGTTCCAAATTCAATTTGCTTGATGAACATTTCATACTTACTAGTGTTAAATTTATAATTTAAAATTTAATTATGGTGCTTGTAAAGTTAAATTTCATGTTCGATGGATCTTTACCTATAGAATGATTTGCATAGTCACACAATTATATTTGATTAGTAATACGTTTATATTATATTTGATAGATATATGATTATTGTTTGAAGAGATTCGATGATATTTTCTATGCTGAAACAAGGCTTGATTATATGACTTAATGAGAATATTAAATAAACAAAGTGGTAAGTCGAGTTGTATAATTTAATTACAAAAAATTAATATTCTAAAAAAAAAACCCACATTCAAATGACGCATCAAAAAATAATTATAAATAAAAAAAAAAACATTGGCATGCCTGCACGTCAGCTATTACAGGTGTTAATTAATTAATACAGGTAGTTGAAATGCGTATCTAACTACAACAAAGATGTTTATTAAAAGACAAGAAGCAAATTTAGCACAAAACTCAATATAGTAATTCACATGCAAAATGCTTTGTTCTGTGCTTATTAATTAGTTAATTCCTCTTAATACTTCAAATAAAACAACCACATCAAACTAGCAACATGTGGCTGTGCATAAGATTACATGTTGTTTTTAGATTTTAGAATGTCCTCTGCTCTTTACTTACACTTGGGATTTTCAGAAACCTATGGCATTTGGATATCTCTCTTGCTGGTTGCAGTATCTGTTTTATGTAAAGTGATCTCATCGGGATCAAGCCTGTTTTAGATTTTAGAATGTCCTCTGCTCTTTACTTACACTTAGGATTTTCAGAAACCTATGGCAATTGGATATCTCTCTTGCCTTGTTGCAGTATCTGTTTTAATTTTTTTGTCACTTGATTTGATACTAAAATAACTCGAAAATATAAAAAGTTTGCATAAAAACACATCACTTATAAAGTAAATTAGTTTGAACGGTTTGGATTCACCATTTGAACTCGATTTGATAGGTTTTGGAGTTGGTGTTATATAGACTGAAATGACACTGATGTTATATTAGTCATACTCTGTATAGATCATTTCCCCCCTCCGTTTGGAAAATAAATATGCTGTTATTTCAAAGGAATAACCGATCCCAACTGTTCAAAATTTTCCATGCGCGAATCTCAACGAAGATTAACGGTTGGGATAGGAATAACAACAGATTTATTTCCTTTGTTTTGAGATCACAATATTCATTCGTTTAAGCAATGCTTTTATTATAATTAGGTAAAAGACGAGCTCACAGCAACCAAAAGTGAATTGGACAAGACAAAAATTGAAGTAGAGGAGACCACAGCCGTTTGGCATCAGAAAGAAGTGAGCTTTCTAGCTTGTGTTAAAGAATCCACTGAAGCAAACAACAAACTGAAACAAGAGAACACAAAACTTTTCGAGTCCCAGAAGGTTATTCGAGAGGAGAATGCCAAGCTAAGGGAAAACCTCAAGAAATCCTTGGAGGAAATCAATACAATCAAAGAAGAGTTAGAGACGGTCAAGGATGAAAATTCACGGTTAAACAACATTTTAACCGAGAAACAGGATGCATTACAAACAATCAAACTTGACTATGAATCTCTCAAGGTTAGTGAAGCAGCAGCACAACGTAGCTTGAGGGAACTAAATCGCATGCTTTTAGTTGAAGCTACACCCAAGTCCACATCGCCTTACTTTTCACCATGTCACGGATGCAAATCTCCGCATGATGTCAAAGAAAATGACAACAAATCACCGAAAGAAGCAGCATCCATTGCATCCCTAAGTAGTCTTTCAGAGATGAAGGCCGCCTCAGTGGCCATCACGGAAGATACTGATCAATTGGAGAGGGATTTTTTGATTAGTGTTGATGGCTCAGAAAGGAAAAAGAAAAAGGGAAAGTTCTTTGGAAAATTCAGGAGCTTTTTCAAAGGGAAAGGTTTCAAGCCTATCCCACCACTTCCTGGGTCGTATTAAGTTTGATGCAGTAAAGTTTTTTATGGAGTGTGCATTCAAACTGCAAGTAATTTGGTTTGTTTGTGAGTTTTATGCTGAGAAAGGACTTGGGAGCTTTTACTGGGTTATTGTTTATCTTACTATTTTTCACTTTTTTTATTTTTATTTTGTTCTATAGTATACAAAAGATTCTTGTCATGTAATGCAATATGGTTTGTATTTTGATTCTAGTAAAACCTTTCAGCTATCAGTTTGAATATAAAGAAAAGCTGTGTATGAATCTTCCTAGCAGTCCAAGAAAAATATGTTGTTAAGAACCAGTATACAAGTATCTTCTTGCTAACCTTACTCTAATCCAATACTCACTTTCTCACACAATTTCATATGCAAACAAATTTGGTGAAGCTCTGTGACTATGTTTTCCATCTCTGGATGAGACACATCTCCAACCCGGAAACAATGCACCTTATTTCCTATCTCCACCCAACTATAACCAGGCACTTTCTTCACCCCTCTTTCTCTCATCAAATTCCTGACCCTGTTTACAGCCCCCCACCTGCTAGCTGAGGCATAAATATTAGATAACACGACATAAACCCCCGAGCTCTGAGAATCTAACTTCAAGAGAATATTGGCCGCTAATTCACCTAAGTCAACATTTGCATATGTTTTACATGCACCCAATAGAGATCCCCAGACAGCATTCTCAGCCTTGTGCGGCATTTCCATAATGTATGCCGAGGCCTTCTCTAGGTCACCAGCACGGTTTAGTATATCCACAATACAAGCATAGTGTTCAGGTTGAGGGGTTAGATTGTACTTTGAAACCATCAAGTCAAACAATTGTAAGCTGTCTTTGACCTTACCGACATGGCTGCACGCCCATAATAGACCAAGAAAGGTGATCTCATCGGGATCAAGCCTGTTTTGTTCCATATCTTTGAAGAAAGTGAGCACTTTCTGGTAATTTCCATGCCGTGCATATGCTGCAATTATGGTATTGTATGACACAAGCCCTCGGTCTTTTATACTACAAAACACCAACTCAGAATCTCCCATGCTTCCACATTTACTATACATGGTGATCAATGAATTACAAAGTGGTGTATATGAATTAAGCATGGTTTTAATTGCTAATGCATGAGTTATCTTTCCTTGTTGAAGCAAAGCAAGAAAAGAGCAAGCAGTAAGAGATGAAATCAGGGTTGCGTGATCAGGTCTAGCACCAGCACATACCATTTGGATGTGGAGTTTCAAGGCCTCTTCACAGTGCCCATTTTGTACATACCCTGCTAGCATAGCATTCCATGAGACAGTATCTTTGTCCCTAATTAGGTCAAAAATTTCCCTTGCACATGCCACCAGTCCCTTTCTACAATACCCTGTCACCATAGCAGTACAAACTACCAAACTTTTCTGTGGCATAAGATCAAACAATTCCTTGGCATCATCAAGCATGTCATTCTCTACATATCCCTTAATCATGACAGCCCAAGAAACAACATTTCTCTTTGGCATATTATTGAACAAATCACGCGCCTTCCTGATTTCTTTGTGTCTCATGTACCCATCTACCATGGCAGTATAAGATACCACATTCTTCTCCGGCATTTTGCCAAACAACCACTCTGCCTTGCTGATGTAACCATATCTCAAAAACCCACAAAGCATTGTATTCCAAGAAGCAATGTTCCTCTCTGGCATACTAACAAAGTACTTAAAAGCTTCCTCTGGCTCAGTATTTTCAATACAACCACTTATTATAGAGTTCCAAGAGAGTATATCACGCTCTGGCATGGAACCAAAGACCCGCTTTGAACCCTTCAAATCACGATTTTGCCAATGGGC
This sequence comes from Carex rostrata, assembly GCF_964058835.1. Classification (NCBI taxonomy): domain Eukaryota; kingdom Viridiplantae; phylum Streptophyta; class Magnoliopsida; order Poales; family Cyperaceae; genus Carex; species Carex rostrata. The sequence continues at coordinate 9,041,053 of NC_135925.1, forward strand.
GGTCAGCATGGCATTCCAAGTTACAACATCTCGTTCAGGCATTTCGTCAAACACCTTGCGTGCGGCATTGAGGTTGCCAGCGCGGCCAAGAGAGCCGATTTTTGTGTTTTGAACGTGGATTTGGAGGGAAGATAGACTGTGCTTGTACACACGGCGGAGCGTACGGAGGTTAGAGAGATTTGGCATGGAAATAGCATGGCCTTGATGTGTTGACTCTTCGATTGTTGAGACTTGAGAGGTCTCTAAGCATCCGAACCGTCCGATTTATAAAAGAACGGACCTGTCTTTTTTCTCTCTGAACTGGCCTTTGTTCTTTTTTTTTTCTCTTTTGCTTCTGCCCTCGACTCTTTTGACAGTTTGACACTGTTGAACCGTATCCTCCCAGATACCTTGACCAAAACGGACGGTCCAGATTTACTCTCATTCAGTGATTACTCTGGATAACGTAGGGGACAGTATTATTTGTGCTTTGAGATTCGTGTCAATTTTAAAAGTCTGGACTGTTTATTTCGGGTGCCCATTTTTACAGCACCAAATCTTTGCTATACAACACACTAACATTTTAGAGACAAAAATACCCTTACTTTTATTTCCATAGCACAGCTGTCCGTCTTTTGTGCTTTTCACCTTCTTGACCCGTGATCCGTTTTCTCCCAATGTCTTTTACCTTTTAATCTTTACCTTTTAAACTCCACTGAAAATAAAAGGAACCAAGCTTTCGGCCGCCGTGAAAAATTGCTTCGCTAGAATTACACTGACGCCCCGTAGATGCCCTTGAGATTGTCTAAGCAAGCAAGAATATTATCCGACTCATAGAAGAATTGCTTCATTCCTTTCTTCCTTTGAAGTAATAATTTATTATACTTTATTTTATACCATTTTTCTTTTGCAGTAGTAATTTGTTACCTTGATTTCTATTTTTTAACAGAAAAAGTAACTCAGAGAATCTAGCAAAGTTAAGCACTGTTAATTTTAGTGGGGCAAATAAATGCTGTTAATGGGGCACAGTCTAATAGAGTTAAACACTGTTAATTTTAATGGCCCAAATAAACACTGTTAAGCACTGTTAGGGGGCTGAATTTTTTTTTGTTTATTAACTACTGTTCAAGGGTTGATATATATATATATTTTTAATTAGCTACTGTTAAGCATTGTTAAGTACTTTAATTTATTAGCATACTACTTTTTTGATTAATAGATGGCTGAGGAGATTGAATTAGAAACTGAAGAGCTTAAACTTCTCAACTCCAAGTTTTCAACTCGTGAAGATTTGCACAAATGTGTTAGAGAATTTTACAAAACCCAAGGATATGCGTTAAGTGTGGATGGTTCAAGGCCAGATAAATTTGTGATTTTCAAATGTCATCGAGCTGGCAAATATCGTGATTCGTTGGGTATACCACTAAGTGAAAGACAAAAAGAAACGGCCACTTGTAAGATCAACTGCCCTTTCAAAATTAAGGGAAAAAAAACATATGAGGGGTTGTGGGCTGTTCAAATATATAATTTGTCACACAATCATGCACCATCGCTGATATCGGTGCTCACTCTTCTTTTCGACGGTTATCAGAAAAAGAAATGGAGAATGTAGACCACATGTCCCAAGCCGGAATACCACCGAGACAAATCCTATCTTCTTTACGACAAGACAACCCAGAAATGAGGGTTATAGTAGATACACTGTACCAAGCTAAGACAAAAATCCGTAGAGAAAGACTAGGAGGTCGAACGATGATTCAAGTTTTATTTGAAGAATTGGGAAAATGTGGTTTCGAGTTCGACATTTCAACAGATGAAAACGGTAAAATTACACATCTTTTCTTCATACATCCCATGTCAAAGATCTTGGCTACGAACTTTTCGAACATATTTGTTATGGATTGTACATACAAAACCAACCGGTACAAGCGGCAACAGTCGAGCCCGTCAAGAAAGAGTAGTCCCTATGTCAAATGACGAGAGCGATGATACAACTATGTTTAATTTGGAGGATTTAACTGAATTTGCCGATTGACCATAGTTGTACTATTGTTTGGTTTTGAATTGAACAATGCTAGCTTTTTTGTAATGTGAATTGAACTATGCACTATGTTTACTAATTAACTACTCTTTTATTCTTCATATCTTGTTTTATTGGTAATTTTTAACAATATGAAATATGAATTATGAATTGTGCTTGCTTAGTTCTGTTGTTTCTATTTTCTCGTGTTCATGTAATTGTGTTCTTTAGTTCCTGCTGATTCACTTCATGTTTAAGATATCAATTCATTTTTCAAATTTTGTCCATTGTCTAAGATATCAGTTCATGGTTATCTTTATTTTCACTGCACTAAGAGTTGAAAATGGTGAAGGTAACAGACTTAATGGAAAAAAAAAAATGGGTTATGAATCAGGAGGGTTAAAAGGTATAAAAGGCATATAGGAGTGCAGAGTTGTGCTGTAAAAATAAGAGCATGGGTATTTTTGTCTCAAAAATGTTAGTGTGCTGTATAGCAAGGATTTGATGCTGTAAAAATGGGTACCCTTTATTTCGATCAGGTTCACTGAGGTAATCCGTTGAACTGACTGACCATATATTTCCTCCGATTTTTTAACCATCACTCCATCAGTCATCAAATTCACACCTTCTATCCTTATTTTTTCCTAAGCCAACTATCGCTCTCTTTTGTTTCTGCGCTCGGCTCTTCTTTTATTGGTTTTTTTCTTAAGATTTCCGTTTCTTCTTTTCTTTTTCCTTTGTTTTTTTTGTTTTCAAATTTTCATACATTATATCGGTTTATGCACATTATTTTTTAATCTTACCTTATTCTAGGACCAATCTAGGTTATGGAATTATTGTTTACACGTTCTTTAATTTACGATTTTAGGAATATTTGGCCCAATTAATGTTTTCAAGATAATATAGTATTTTATGATTGTAAATAGAGTTGTATCCATATCTGTACATAGGGCTGGAGCGCCAGTTATCTAGATTTCTTTGTAAAAACTGTTGGAGCATTGCCTCTGTTGAGAATGAATGATAAGTCAGACCCGTTAAGCTTTAGATCCGTTTAGAATTAAATAGAGCTACTAGTTATAAAAAGTTATCATTAGTACTGTAGCTTACTGTATAGGATAGGCATATTACCGTTGCATTTATTTTTTTCTCCAACTATATAAGGAACCCACTGTACAAATTAGATTAAGAATGAAATAGATTTATTCTCTCATCCAAACTCTCTGTCTCAGTTCATAAAATCAACATGGTATCAGAGTTGTAGTTCAGATCTTAACTCAAAGACAGAAAAATTTGCGACAGCACCAGCAGCTGTAAAATCAGAGAAAGAAGACAGTACCAGTAGCTGTCAAAAAGAGAAAATAGCAACAGCACTAGCAGCTGAAAATCGAAGAAAAAAATCACCAAGAGCTGACCAAAACAGCCATCCATAATTCTCAAATCAAGTGCCTTAAAGGCCACCAAGAGCAAGGAAGAATCTGTTCTTATCAGATTCGTACCAAGAGAGAATAGCAAAGAACACAATCTGCTAGTACCATATCAGAATCAATACAAAATTCCGCAAAACCAACTTTGGTAACCCGATTCAAAGAAAAATCAGAGATCACCAAAGAGCGGTACAGCTAATAAAGAATTGTACTAGGCACCCAAACCGACAAAACCCCTCGTACCAGTAAATTGGTACAGCAACAAAAAGGGGAGGGGCAAATCAGTAAAACTAGCACACCAGCAGTGCTATTTCTACCAGAAAAAAGCCAGAAAAAAGGCCATCAAAGGCATTGGGCAGTAAATACTGCAAACAAGATCCAACAAACCGAGAAAAAAAAAACTAACCGAAATCTTGAGTAATCTCCATGAATTATTCAGAAACCATTCAGAAACTATTCAAGATAGTGATCAACTTGCGATCCATTAAAAAACCCGAAGCCAAAGCGCTCTCCATCGTCAGACCTAACTTTAACCCTAGAACCGAGGTGCGGAGAGCCCCAACTCCAAGGTGCGATCACTGCAAAAGAGATGGGCATAATCGGGAGGAGTGTTGGTTCCTCCACCCCCACCTTCGGCCAAAGATGAAGAAGGGAGGCGGCGATCGGAGACAGGGGGAGCTCCGCGATGGAAAGGAAGAAAAAAGAAAAAATCAAATGGTGCTGGCAAATGAAGGGACTGGAGATGAGCAGTCCACATCTAAAACCCTCGCCACAAAAAATCCAAGCTCAGATCTGATGAGGCTGTTGCTCCAGCTACTTATTGTGCTGCTTCAACAATATAATCAAAAGACCTCTGGTATGGCAGCCTATTTTACTCATAATTTTCAAAATAAGAAATGGATTCTAGATTCTGGTGCTACGAACCATATGACCGGAAATAAAAATTTATTAGATAATTTTGAAAAATACGAAACCAAACAATTTGTCACGGTTGCAAATGGTGAAAAAATGGAAATTCTTGGAGAGGGTTCAATAACTATTTTCTCAAAGGTAATTTCAAATGTCTTATTTATAAAGGATTGTACATCTAATTTATTATCAATTAGTAAAATCACAAAAGAATTAAATTGTGAGCTTATTTATTCATCAAAAAAGGTGATTTTTCAAGAATGGTTAACCAAAAATATGATTGGTGAAGGATATTTGGAAAATGGACTTTATTTTTTTAATGAAGAAAAATTTAATTTCAATGCTAAAAAGGAAGAAATGAGCATTCTTTGGCATAAAAGAATTGGACATCCTTCCGATAAAATATTAAAAAATCTTTTTAATTTTTCTAGTTTAAATAATAGTGATTGTGAAATATGTAAACTAGGAAAGCATACTAGATTACCTTTTAATTTATCAAATAGTAAAAGTGAAAAACCCTTTGATTTAGTACATTCGGATGTATGGGGCCCTGCTCCAATTAACTCTTTTAATGGATACAAATATTTTGTTATCTTTATAGATGACTTCTCTAAAACAACTTGGTTGTATTTATTAAAAAATAAAAGTGAAGTATTTTCACAATTTTTAGATTTTTATAACTTCATAGGAAATCAATATGAAGCAAAAATTAAAACTTTTAGATCCGATAATGTAACGGAATTTATAAACCAAAATTTCTCAAATTTTTTCATAGAAAAAGGGATTTTGCATCAAACAACTTGTGTTTATACACCCGAACAAAATGGTGTTTCCGAAAGAAAAAATAGACATTTGCTTGAAATGACTCGGGTACTTTTATTTCAAAACAATGTACCAAAATCTTATTGGTCGGATGCCGTTCTTACCGCAACATATTTGATAAATAGATTGCCAAGTGCTAATTTAAATTATAAGAGTCCATTAGAAATTCTTTACAAAAGAAAACTCAACATTGAGCATTTACGAATTTTTGGTTGCACATGCTATGTACACAAAAATAAACAAGACAAGTTGGATTATACCTCGATTAAGGCTATTTTCTTGGGTTACTCATCACAAAAAAAGGGATATAAATGCTATGATCCTAAAGAAAAAAGATTATACATTTCTAGGGATGTAACTTTTTTAGAAAATGAGCCATATTACAAAGAAAAAATTAATGAGGAAGATATTAGAGAATCATTCAAGGGAATTATGTTACATCAATACAATCCATCAAGAGACGAGGGAAGATTGATTGAAAATGAAAATGAAAATGAAAATGAAAATGAAAATGAAAATGGAAATGGAAGTGAAAATGAAGAGGAAATAGAAGAAATTTCCTCAAATGATGGAGATCAAAACATAGAAGAAACATCATTGAGAAGGTCGGTTCGAGCAAGACAACCTTCAACAAAGCTAAGGGATTTTATAACCTACAAGGTACAATATCCTATTCAAAATTTTATTACATATGGTAATATCTCTCCCAACTATAAAGCATTTTTGACCTCAATTGCAAATGAACAAGAACCAAAAAATTATGAAGAAGCCATAAAAAATTCTACATGGACCAAAGCCATGAGTGAAGAATTAAATGCTCTTGAAAAAAAATAAAACTTGAATTATTGTGCAATTACCAAAAGACAAAAAACCCGTAGGTTGTAAATGGGTATATAAAATTAAGTATAATTCGGATGGTACCGTAGAACGGTACAAGGCTCGCTTAGTTGCGAAAGGGTACACTCGAACTTATGGTATACACTACCATGAAACCTTTGCACCCGTGGCCAAAATGAATACGGTGAGAATATTATTTTCTATTTCGGTTAACCAAAATTAGAAATTATACCAAATGGATGTCAAAAATGCCTTTCTTCAAGGAACACTTGAAGAAGAGGTATATATGACTTTACCACTCGGTCATGAAAAAGAAAGAAACAATGGATTAGTTTGCAAATTGAAGAAAGCAATATATGGATTGAAGCAATCTTCAAGGGCATGGTATGACAAACTAAGCTCTTATTTAAAATTTTGCAATTTTAAGATTAGCAATGCCGATCATTCATTATTTATAAAAATTGAAGGAATTAGTATCACCATCATATTAGTATACGTTGATGACATTATAATCACCGGAAATAACCAAGAAGAAATCAATAAAATAAAAGTCCACTTGAAGGAAAAATTTGACATCAAAGACCTTGGTTATTTAAAATATTTTTCTAAGAATAGAAATAACACATTCCAAAAATGGTCTCTTTATTTCTCAAAGAAAATATATCCTAGATTTGTTAAAGGAAACCGGTAAATTAGGTTGTAAACCGGCATCAACACCAATAGACGGTAGGCATAAATTGAATAGTGAAGAAGGTGAACCATTAGATGATATAAATCAATTTCAAAGGCTTGTGGGAAAATTAATATACCTAACCGTAACTCGACCGGATATATCATTTTTCGTAAGCCAAATTAGTCAATTTATGCATGCTCCAAGAACACACAATTTGGAGTCAATAAATAGAATTTTAAAATATTTAAAAGGAACACCCGGAAAAGGGATTTTTATGAAAAATAACAATTCTAATAATGTGTGTGGCTATTCCGATGCAGATTGGGCCGGAAGTTTTGATAGAAAATCGACAACCGGCTTTTGCACATATGTAGGCGGAAATTTAGTCACATGGAAAAGCAAGAAACAAAGTGTCGTGGCAAGATCAAGCGCCGAGGCGGAATATCGAGCCATGGCATCCACCGCAAGTGAGCTAACTTGGATCAAACAACTTCTTGCGGATGTTGGAATTAAAATTCAAGAACCAATAAAAATGTTTTGTGATAACCAAGCGGCACGACACATAGCAACCAATCCGGTATTTCACGAAAGAACGAAACATATCGAAGTGGATTGTCACTTCATTAGAGAAAAAATTCAAGCAAAAGAAATTGAAACACCATTTGTGAGAAGTGAAGAACAATTGGCGGACGTATTCACAAAGGGTTTAGATCCGAAACAATTTGAAGGAAATCTAAGCAAGTTAGGGTTGATCGATATCTACACGCCTAACTTGAGGGGGAGTGTTGAGAATGAATGATAAGTCAGACCCGTTAAGCTTTAGATCCGTTTAGAATTAAATAGAGCTACTAGTTATAAAAAGTTATCATTAGTACTGTAGCTTACTGTATATGATAGACATATTACCGTTGCATTTATTTTTTTCTCCAACTATATAAGGAACCCACTGTACAAATTAGATTAAGAATGAAATAGATTTATTCTCTCATCCAAACTCTCTGTCTCAGTTCATAAAATCAACAGCCTCCGACTTTAAAAAAAAAAAGAAATATAGCATTTTGTGAACAAAAAAAACATTTGAATAAGACAACTTATTTTTTTTCAACGTATGACGTGTATTGATATAAGGCTTTAACTTTTTTATACAGTGGGTTTTGTTTTGAGAACAGGTAGTTTTTCTCTAATTAATAATTGGGGCTTTATAACCTTTAGTTTAGATTTGACAGGACATGACCAAATCAAATGTGGTATATTATTTTAATTTGGAGTGGCAATGGGGGCATCCGACACGTTAAATGACTTGGGTCTTCACATTATATTAAAGTGTATTAATTTTTTAGTAAAGTCCACAAATAGTCATCCATTTTGCTTTGGTTCATTATAATTCAAAAGTATCAATTTGATTTTGCAAGTTATATATATGTATTAAATGAATCGTACATTTAGAAAGAATATTTTTATCCAAAGATGATCGATCCAGCCTGTTTTAGCATTGCGAATACCGAGAATATAATCACACAAGTATTAGGGATGATGTAGATAATAATGTCAAGTATGGCTAATATAACATCAATGTCATTTCAGTCTATATAACACCAACTTTTAAACTTATCAAATCGAGTTCAAATGGTGAATTCAAACCGTTCAAACCAATTTACTTTATGAGTGATGCGTTTACATGCAAATTTTTTATATTTTCAAGTTATTTTAGTATCAAATCAAGTGGCAAAAAAATTGAAAAATGAATGTATTAAAATTAACTTAAAAATTCAAACATTTGACCGCTTGACTTGATATCAAATAAACTAAAAAACTTATAAATTTTACATGTAAATGTACAACTAATGAAGTAGATCGATTTGAATGGTTTGAATTCGCCATTTGAACTCGATTTGATAGGTTTTGGAGTTTGTGTTATATAGACTGAAATGACACTGATGTTATATTAGCCATACTCAATAATGTCACTATCCACGACATCACAACCATTGGAATTTGATAATAGCATTCGTGTACATATTACCATAATTAATTATAAACAATTTTTTTCTTTTTGAAAAAGCTGATAGTAGCTATCAGATAGTACAACGTAATGAAAAAACAACAACAAAAAAATTACATCTAATTACAACCAATAATCAACAATATTGTAACCATAATTTAGCATCCCTCACTGCATAATCTGCAGCCAACCTTGGGTCCGAATTGACTCCCTCAAATATTTTGCTGTTACGATATTTCCACAACATCCAGCATCTTGCAAAGAAATACACAGCCCACTGACTTCTTATTAAGACACACCTGAAGGTTTGCCAAGAACTTTGCACTATTATTTGCAGTTTAGTCCCTCCAAAATTCAAAATTCTGAAACTGAGAATAGTAGAAATTCTGAACCAGAAACTTCTTGCAAAGCTGCATCTAAAAAATAAGTGCATAGCCGTTTCTAATTGACAATTCTGACAAACCTCGCACTGCAGTTCACAGTTCAATCCCCTACTAAGCATGACATCATGAGTGAGAAGCTTGCCTCTAAGAAATAAAAATGAGAATATACGAACTGTTGGGAGCATTTTAAGGTGCCAAATAAAAGTGTATTTCCAATTTATTTGTCCACCTGATATCAGTACATCATATGCTGACTTTGTTGAATATTCGCAATTGCTGGACCATTGCCATACCAGTAAATCTTCTGCTGCACCTGGAGCCAAGCCAGAGTCATGAATGCCTTGTTGTGTTGCCCTTTGCAAAGACCATGTCCGATTGGAAGCAGTTGGTGCATCCATTGATTGCATTGTCGGGTAAGTCCAAGAATCAAACCAATAAGAGATATTAGCTCCATTACCAATTCTCCAACTGGTACTCATATCAAATAAAGGTTTGATCTTAAGTAATTGCATCCAAAAGAAGGAATCTTGATGCATCTAAATGTTATGCAACTGTCTTGATGTTATGGAGTTGATAGAGATTGTTGTTTGTGACCATAGAGAGTTGGGGCTTCGATATAGGCGCCACCACTATTGTAATAGAATTGTCCAGTTTCTAAAAATTAGATTTACTCCTCCCATTCCACCATTCTGTTTAGGCGAACAAACAACCGTCCAATTAATGAGGGAAATTCCTCTCTTGTCTCCAGACGATTGGTACAACAAAAATTGAATGCCATTTGTCTAGAGTAAACTTTTTCAGATCTATACCGTCCATTTCCAGTTGACTAATTAGAACCATTTCAAGAAGAATTCTACTGTTCAACACTCAGTCGTAAACAGATAATAAATGTTCAAAGTCAAACACTCTTTTAACAGCATGTCGGCAACGGATATTTTTATGAGATTTCGATTTGTTGGGTATTGGTTCCTTATTACAAATTAACAATTTTAAAAATAAAATTATTCATGGGAAAATTTAGAACATAGGTGTTTGTGAGTGCATGAAAAATCGATCTTTTAGGAAGTTGACTTTTATCCTTTTACAAAAAAAACATTTTTTTTTTGTAGAATATGTAACACTAATATCAAACTATGTTAAGTGTTTTGATAATAAGAATTGATTTAGATTAATATAACCGTACATATCAATTTTTTTTTTTTTAAAAGTGCATTGACGCATTTGGATGTATGTGCGCAACTTCTCGTATCGACCAATTTTATTTTGCTTTTATATTAATATTAGCCTTGTGTTTAATCAATTCTTGAGTATATAATCAGTCAAGCCAATATTAATGCAGTACATGTAGATAATGCTACTTGAATTACATTGCAAAACAAGGTAAAATTGAAAAATAGATAGCACAAATTGCAAGGATAATACTTTAAGTAGAAAAAAAAAATCTAGCTAAAACTCAATGAACTCTGACAAAAAAATGTGTGAGAGAGAGAGCTCTCCAGTTATAGTTATTGGGGAAAAAATGGAACCCGTATCCTCTCAGGTATTGCACAATTATTGCAGAGGATCACTTACTTTACGGTTTGAGATTAAATCTCAACCGGCTTGGGATTCGGGTCACTGTAGGGGGGCCCATTTTTGGGCTTTGAGATTCGTGCCAAGTTAAAAAGTACGGTTCAGATCTAGTAATTGTAAAAGATTCCCTTATCAGGTATTGGAGAGGATGTGAATTCGAAAAAATGGAGGTTGGAACGAAATTTTTTTTTTTTTTTTTTTTTGCACGAAATTGAGGTAGGAAATAGAAATTGAATTTGGACAGCCTAATGACTAATGGGAAAAATACCCATAAACTAACTTATTTTCATAAATTTGCATGGGAATTAGAGGTTCTAAAAGTTTCTGATTGGGATAAATCAGCAAACCCAATGGACCATAACAGGTTAGAGCCCAGTCCACTAGATCGGTATCAGGAGGAACTGTAATGTTCCGGTTCTATGTGCAAATAAGGAGCTTACGGTCTGCAGTTGTAATCTGCATACAGAGTTGTCTTCTATTTTCCCCTGGAAGCCACATTCTCATAAAAGGTTCTCATGTATCACACCTGAAACGGGTCCGGATCCCCTAAAGTAACCCAACTTTTGGGTTTTGGATCGAAACCGTCCGATTCGAATTCGTCGCTCGAGATTACTTCGGGATTCGGATTCCTTGCTCGGGATATGTGCGCTCCACTTCGGATGAATTGTCACATATTCGAATCGGACGGTCCCAATCTAAAACCCAACAATTGGGTTACTTTTCTGGATCTGAATGCCGTGAGGGTCCGGGTGTTGTCCCAATGGAGAATCTAATATTAATTTTACCTCACGCTTCCCTGTCACACTCCTTGTACCAGAGACTGACATGGGGACCTGCAACATACAAATACAGTCCCATGAATCATTAAAATCCATGAGATGTCGTCAATGACTCCACATTCCACAACAAAAAGATACATCTGAAAGACGAGACAACGAATTGTGAGGTGAAACAAAAATTTTAAGACAACAAATCACAGGTATCACGTTCAGACACAGACAGCCATGTTTGTGCCCCGCTTACAATATGCCTTTTTTGTCAAATTGATAAAAAAAAAAACAATTAAATACTGTGCCATGCTCAACTAAAATTAAAATGACGGCTTTCAAAAAGCTCAATACTTGATGTAGCTTGCACAACTGAAAAAAGTTCTACAACAAAAATGAGACCAACTCTACAATCACATGACCATATCCCTTTGTTACAACAAACAACCCAGCAAATCTATTACTAACAACCAATAAATAACACAGCCTACATATAAAAAGAAAAAAGAAAAAAACAAGATGCTGATTCTATATTTACCAAGATTATATCTACAGGAGGTAATAAATAATATGTAATTCTATAAGAAAACAGCTTTTTTTTTCCTTTTGAAGTTATCTAAATGAAGGAAAACGTTCAACAACTCCGAGCTTATCTGCAAGAAGAAAGACATGATTTCTGACTGAGGTTGGAGATACCACCTCAGGTAAGCTTGGTACACAAACAGGCAAATGTGCGCTATCCTTCTCTTTAGAGTAGTTAAGTAACACTCCTCGGCAGAATATAAACCTAATTATACAATAAAAATAGGCAATAACAAATATAAGACACAGATGAGACAAATAAAATGATGTAAGATGTCTAAGAGGGATATATCGATACCTCAGGATCAAGCGTCTCAGAAAGGGGTCAGGTAGGACTTGAGCCCAAACCCGGTCCATGCCTTTGGATGCACAGAGTGCCTCTTCTATATCTGCCAAAGAAGAGGATAATAGTTGTTCCACTTCACTAGAAATGCTCTGGAAAAAGGTACATCACAACAAATAAAATTTAGTTTTACAACAAAACGAATTATTAACCAATGATTAATAATGCCATTATCATTCTTTTATAATTGTACCGCATAAAATTCAGAACTGAGACCGACTAAATGGCAGAAGGCTTGGAGAGGTGCAGTCAAGAAGTATGTAAATAGGCTTCCACTACTTGTTAAATCTGAAGGAGAGACTGATGGAGAAAGAAGCATAGCCGCAGGTTCTCCCCTCTCAGCACCATGTATAACCTGTTCATTATTGTCAAAAAATAATTTATAAACAAAGATGAAAAGAAAGTGGAATTATTTATTATTTTTCTTGTTGTTATAGTTACAATGATTAATATTATCTGCTTTATTTTTGTTTCTTTTTTTGATACAATGTCATGACAAACCTGCCTTGAAAGCGTGGCTATTTTCACTATCAACAATTAGGAAAAGTGGGCTCCGTGTGAAAGGAACAAGATCTTCAGGAAAGAGGTAATTTAGGCCTAACAAAAAAAAATAACAAATAGTTTTAAAAAAAAAAACTCCTTTTCTCATTAGTCATTATATATATTATCATTTTTCAGGACAACAGTTATACCTCCATTTCCTCTTGGGCCAAGCCATACAGGGCTTCCTGAACAAGCATGCGTGTCAGGCTTGGTATCTTTTCTAGCCCAGGGATTATCAATTTTCTTATGACCAAAACTATGATCACCTGCTCCAAAGTAATAATTAGGTCAACCAACTACCTGACCATATTTGAACAATTAATTACACTGAAAGGTAATCAAGTACTTGACAGAAACCTGATGCAGAGATGTAAAGCAACAAGACACTATCTGATGGGAGTTCCTCACAGACTGAAGCAATAACCTATTAAAAAATAATATTTGATCTTAATCCAGTGAAAACAGAGCATGCAAATAAATTTAAAATCTCCTTGTTGCAAATAAAAGCACTATAATATCATATTATTTGCAAAAGAATAATTGTTCACATATCTTCCTACAAACCTGCATGTGACGTTCTTGTTATAAAAAAAGGTATGCTTGCAATTCTAAGTGTTATTTCTTCCTCGTCCCAAATTGAAGTACAATGAAGTCAGGGAAGAGGTGGCAATAGATTTGCTCATGTTATTGTATATTCCTAACAAATGTGTATTCTGGGTTGAAACTTTATATGAACTAATTAACAACATTTCTGCTACATAAAAAGTCAGATATGGGGCAATTTAGTCAGGGTTTGCTCAAGTTAAACTCAATTATTTTACAGTTTTGATGTCATTCGCAAGTAAGAAAAATAGTATAGTCAGTGTTAACTGCCAAGAAAAGTATTCCTGGGGTTATATATGGTAAATGCAAGCAGTAGTTGGCAGTATACAATTAAAAGATAATGGTTGAGGAGGCTGAAAACTAACCGAGATGACATGAGAGACAGTGGGGTGGTAAATAACTGCTTTTCGAGGATTTACAGGCATACTTGGATCAGCCAAATCTGAGGCGAGGCTAATATCTATCAATCCAGAGGCAACGCCACTGTAATCAGTTAATGCACCATTTTCGGCAGGTTGTTTGGTTGCTGAGCTAGGCTGGGACCCGCTCGGTTCATACTCTAGGCATTGTAACATTCTAAATGTGTCTATAGTAAGCTCTGTGAATTTAATCTGAAATGAAAAAAGCAATGTTGATATCATTCCTTAAAAGTTATTTTCCTATGTCCCGAATTTTAGCTTATTGAAGTGTCTACATAGGAAATAAAGCCGACTGGAAAACACAAACATAGATGGCTAAAAACCAAACTTATAAATAAACGATCACAATACCAGTTCCATTCTGTACCAAAATTCTACCCTGCCCGTATCTCTGAAAAAGATAACATCTAACATTATTAAAGAGATTATTATTTATTTTGAAAAAAAAAAATTGTGTACATGTTATATGGTAAACAGAATCAATATAAGAACCTCATTTCGGTGATAGCTCGTCAGGATAGCATCTCGTAGTCTTAAAACCCTCTTCGAATAGAAAGGGGCAATTAATGGGATTGAGTTTGGATAAGAGTCGAAAGATAAATTATATCTCAGGGATCTTGAATTTTCAAATTCTTTGTCAGCTTTCAGAAACCTGTTGAGTTCATGGAGTATTTGTTTCCACTCCTTAAAACTTGTCTCCTGGAAAAACAAACAAACACATTAAGATTTATCATAAATCCCACAATGAAACTTAGCTGGATTCAACCACCTTTCAACATAGTTTGGAAGTATGAAATGAGCAAGCAGTTGAAGTTAACTGATCAAACAACAATTCTACCCCAGGCTTACAACTGTTACCATAATAGACATCATGGAATATAATCTAGTGACATTCCGTCTTTTATTGGAAACACACTGGAAAGAATTAGGAAGAGCTTGCAAATAAATGTTCCCAAAGTCAAAGGGTAATAAAAAAAATAATAGAAATATATCCAATTTACATAATTACATATTTCCATGCTATCACTATAGACCTCTAAAAAGAGTGAAAGCAAACAGTTTTCTTTTCCCTATTTTCAAGACATTGATGGTCAAGTCAACATAAGTTCCCAATGAACTTAAAAATTTCTCCGGACTAAAGTACGAAAAAATTAAGTCGAGATATTTGACCTTTTCTTATCTCCAACCAGGAAAAATAAAAGTGAGGAGAAAATAATTAGTCCATTCGTACCAGTACATTTCCTAAACATATGAATACTGTTATATAAATTGGACTGGCATGAAGTTGGCACCAAAAAATAGTGAAAAGGTTGTAATTGACCCTAAAAAACAACAAATTACAGTTTAATTGCGGCTAATTTACCGGATAGGCAGCTTTCGACTCATCGACGAGCGATTTTAACCTCTCCGCAAGAACCTTAACCGCCTCAGCCCGGTTTACAAGCAATGCAACGACCAAAAACCTCGCTACAAATCTCAATTCCTTAAACCTCAAACCCGGATCTTGCATCTTGCCTTCACTCTTCTCGAAATACCCTCTCTCCAATATCGCCTCATAAAACACGTACGCACCCAAGAGAAACCGCCACTCTCCTGTGCGCATGTACTGGCCATAGTACAGCTGTCCGATCCGAGACGCCAGCTCACCTATTTCCCACCGCCGAAGCCCCGACGCCACCAATTCGCGACGGTGGCTTTGCTGAAACTTCCATAGGTCAGTGTATGCTTTGAAAACCTTGCTTTGGTAAACGAGGTGGTGGGGTCCACGTATATACGGAGGCAAGTCGCGCACGCGCGCGAACTCCCGATCGGCGCGCTCGACGTCGGAACGAAACTCACGGTAGGTGTCGTCGGAGCTGGCGTCTGACGCCATGGAAGAGCACAGAGGAGATTTTTCAATTCTGATGCAACCTCGTTTTTCTTTTCCTTTTGTGCGGTGAGTGGTTATCGGAGGAGCAGTTGGGAAAGAAAGAGGGACTGGGATGGGTATTTCGGTAATTTCACAAATCAGCTTTGTTTATTACACTCAAGGTACTCTCCAGTTTATGAACGGTGCGGGCTCTAATAAACGAGTCCCGATCGTCTGCATTAACTCAAAAGAGCATCTTTTGAGTTAACGCATCTAGACCATATGATTTTAAATGGAATCAATCTAGTTACAGCTTATAATTCAAGAGTCCTTCAATATTAGTGTGGATTTAGTTCACACGGATCTTAAAGCGGCTCTCACGGTCCAGATACATTAACTCAAAAGATTCTTTTTTGAGTTAATGCAGAGGATAGGAATTACTAATAAACAAGTCATTATCATGTTGATGCTGGTCGGTTTTTATTTTGTTTTATTCACAAAATAGAAGACATTATCATCCTGAATTAATGAATTCTTGTCGTGTCTTCATCAAATGTAAAAATATAAGATGGCGTTGCTAAAATACAAAATCGTATATTTTATCACATGTTTATTCAATAAAAAAATATGAGAAATGCATTAAAAATCTCGAACATTGAGACAATCAATTTGACATTTTGTGTGTGCACGGGAGAAACTATTATGATCTCAATCTCTTTGGGAAAGCATCTGTGAATAACATCTGCATGATTTTCATAATAAAAAAAAAAAAAATCTGTGAATAATGTATTAGTGCCTTTTGAAACCGAAATTTTTATTAATAGCATAAAAAAAATCAAAACACTCTCAAAATAGAGGAATTTCACATTTACTCGAGTTGCTAAGGTAATATGCGGTCTATTATGGGAGGTCACATATTGGCTTGACGGCCCTTCAAAGCTAAAAAATAATCTGTAATATTTAATATATTTAAGTTTTGAGTGACCTCTAAGTCAATTTGTGCACTCTCCCTTCTCCTCCAACCCCCCCCCCCCCCCCCCTCTATAAATGAGCCGCATATTGACTTAGCAATACGGTAAATGTGAAATTCTTCCATTTTAGAAGTGTTTTGGTTTTTTTTTTTAAAGGGTAAAAATTTTGCTTTTTGGAAATCAATGTCAAATAATTTTGTTATTGAAATTGATTGCAACAATGAATATATAGAAAACATGCCAGTAATTTTATATGTTGTACCAATTTAGATTATTTATTTTCTAAAAAATTTCAGGCATGAAGGAGAGTCTTTGGATGTACACGAGCAGGGAAACAGTGTATAAAATTAGTTTTATAATTAGTAAAAGAAATCGCTACATAATAATGCTATTCATAATTAGAAATATGGCCACCGGGAAATGGGATTGATAAGTTATTTAATATGTGGCATTCTAATTTCAAACAACAAATTTAGACTGTTTATTTTATTTTATGATAAGAACATTATATGAACAACAAATGTTGTAAAATTAAGAGCTCAATCTATATTAGATGGAGAAATACTGAAAAAAAAATAGTGGCTTTACTATAATAAAGCCACCAATATAGATTGAGCTTTTAATAGTGGCTTCGAGAGTTCAATTTCCCCTCACGACTTCGCAGCTTCTACGAAAATTTTCAAAAAAAAAAAATTACTTGTTTGTCATTATAGATTTGTTTGTGATGCAATCTAAGAATTTACTACTGTGACACGATAAAATAAATTTACATGCGATAGCTGTATTCAACTTTATAGGAGGGGCGGTCCAACAAGGGTCTTGTGTGGTCTCAAAATATTTCAAAAAATTATTTTTACTATCGAGATTTTTATCATGCATAGTCAAACAAATTTACTGAACAGTTATTGGATTGTGTACTACCGTAAATTAATCAGTTTTCTATAGGTTATTCAAGATTAGGTAAAAAAAAATTCAAATGTAAGCAACAATTCGATTATATATAGATTTATATTCAGCTTTCAAAATTTAGAAGTAGATAGTTGTCTGTCTCTAGTTCAATGTGATAGTCAAGATTTTTATCATGGGTAAATAAAAAAAAATTACTGGACAACTTTCAAATCATAAATTGCCATAAATTAACCGATTCAGACTGTAGGCTGTCCAGAAGTAAGTACAATTTTATCTAGAAATAAATAACAACCTAATTATACATAGTGATATACTCAATTTTTAAAATTAAAAATTAAACAATTACCCACTCCTATTTAATGTGCATTTACTACTACCTAATACTACTATCTTTTTTTAGAATTTACAAAAAAATATGCTTATTGTTTAAAACATAAAAAATTATGTTACATCATAAAAAATATATCCTACTCTATTATATTTTGCTAAGTGGCCTCTAAATTTTAGGATCTAATTTTAAAATTACAACTTATTTTTCTTTCAGAGATGGCCCAAAAAAGTTCCAAAATTATTCTTCGTAACTATATTTTTTAAAATAGAAAAATATTCTTGTTGTTTGAAAAATTGTAAAATTAAGTTCAAACAAAAAATTATATCCCATTCTATCATATTTTCTGGCTCCGTCCATGAATTATAGGAATCCATTTCATAATTATGGCTCTGTTTTTCTTTCATAAATTCGATTTGTTTTGTTTGATTTGTATTTCAATTGATGAAATTATTTTATTTGGTATACGGATTCAATTCGGTTTGAATCGATTCGACAAAATTAAACGGGGTATCTTCATGTCTTTTAAGCCAATGCGTGCGAGCTGTATAAAAGACATTCGCTAATGAACTCACATTAAGACAGGAAACTGCGACCTTTTGAAATTAATTAATGAGCAAATTGTTCGCATGCAACGTGCTTTGAACTCGCTTAGAAGGTTTTACTAGCTGTCCACTGGCTACCTGAGCATATTCCTCCGTGGCTTTCATGGATCAATCATGCATGGTATCATGCCAATCATTAATTCCCATTTCACTGCAAATAAATATTATTATTTTTTCATATGATAAACTAACTTATTTTATCCAGCGCTCGGTTTGTTAGAAGCTCCAACGTTACAAATTTTAAAAAAATAACACTGTTTAGAAAATAATTGATTATGATGCCAACTAATTTTAGATTTTTTTTTTTGTTAATTAGACTGAGAATGGTCCCAGGTAATTAACATTATTTTTGAGCTGTTAATTAGGTTATTTTATTATTTTATCGAATTCAAAAGTCTTATATTATAATCTTATCATCTGACATCTTATTTGTTTAGAATAATATATTAACAAAGAGGATTAAGTTGTTAAATCTTTTAGGCCTTTCACATTTATACAATTATATATATTTTTCTCTTCATTTATCATGATCAAACATTCTTGTGTTGTATACCTCTTTTCATTTAAAAGAGATACGCTTGGTATATTGCATTTTTTTTTTTTTGGTTTTGCTGTTGGCTGATATTGGCACCAGTAAGGTATAATCAGTCCAGAGCTTATATTATGGCTAACTGGTTTTTGTAGGCATCAGCCTCTCTTTCTTTCTTTTTTGTTTAAAAAGAGATACGCTTGAATGTGTCTAAGATTAAATTTGTATTCTTCTTGAGGAATTTTACATGACTGAAAAGTGTTATTTTTTATTTACATGTCTTCAGCGTTAAAAAAATATTTATTAGGCAAGAGTCTTAATTAGAAAAAAAAAATTAAATAAAATAATCAGATATATATATTGACGATGCCATTCATTTTTATCCCTATCTACATGTAAATGATTACAATGGTTGTATTTCAATTCCACGATATTAAAGAATGCGTAAAAGTCAGATGACGTGGATAATTTTGTTCTATTGCCAAACCACTGCTTTACATATCATTACAGACCCAATATGAACTGAATTGGTATCACCTAAGGTAACATAATATTTCTGTTTGGATCAGGACCGTTGAAACAGAATCTGCACAAATATTAAAGGGGCTCTATGCATTTCATCTCGGATAGACAGTCCAAATCTAAACAGAAATATTATGATACCTCAGAGAGGATATGGATTCATATAAACTAACCTATTCGGCTATTCCAACCAACAAAGTAATGGTTCATAAATTTATATACATTCTGGGCTAAACCAATTTCATTCCTTATCTTTCTCAGCTTTGACCAAATAAGAAATAAAAAGATATCAACATCATTATAAATTAAAAGGAGCATCTAGCATGATTATTTGCTGAATAGTACGCATTAAAGAGTATCATAATCCATTCATCCGGTATTTAATAAGAGACAATATTAGAGCTGCAAATGAATTATCAGTCTTTTTCAAGCAGTTTATTTAAAGCACATCTCATTACGTTCTAACCAAATTGACATAGAAAGACACCGAATATAAAATATATATATATACACACACTTTCAGGAACCTTTAGTTGAACCAAAATGATATATAAATAAATTGTAATAATATTTGATACTGTTGTTAAAGCTTCAGACACCCTTTCTCTTCCAATTTTCTTCATTTTCTTAGGAAAAAAAACATATTAGAAGTACAAATAGAGAATGTGGTTTTCGAATATTGGTCAATGGTCATACATCAAAATACAAATTCGCAACGTCTGATAAGCAGACGACAGCAAATATCGCAATGATTAGAATTATGTGTAGATCAGTTTTAAAAGTAACCAACCTATGAACCTAAGATATACTTGAAATTGTAGCAGCCGCGATTGAACCAGATTTTTTAATATTTAATCGACGTAGACCTCTCACTTTCTCAGGCTGTCACCTTCCATTAATAATTCCAATACGCCATCAATTATTTTAATACAGCTCGTACGTATTTCTCATGGATTAAATGTACAACCCGTTTTTAGGGGAGCAAACGGGTCGGATATTATTTGACCATATCTGCATTTGTATTCAAAAATTAGATACTGATATCCGATATCCGAATATCCGTGTGGATACAGATACGGATATGATTTTGAATTTTAATTATCCGTATATGAATAGTAGATATATACCACATAATTTGATTATAAATTATGAAAATATTTATGTATATATCTATGGATATCCGATATGTGATCTGTATCGGTATGTATCTGTCTAATATCTGATCCGTATATGTATCCGAACCACTATCCGATCCGTTTGCTCCCCTACCCGTTTTACTTCGTTTCAATAGGTTTTGAATCTGAAGTTATCAACTTGTACTTAATTAACACATTCAATTACTGCGATCCATATGTTCTTGTCATATACAGTTCTTTAATTATTTAATGCCCTCGAAAACACAAATGAAGTTCATTATATGGGTTCAATAAAAAAAGGTGACGATTGATTAAAGGCTGTCTTCAATTAAAACTTAAAAGTGACGATTGATTAAAGCAGATAGTTATGATGTTTTTTTAGAGAAATAAGCTTTGCACACAAATCTATCATCCATTAACCTCCCGAGCCCACCAACAAGTCATAATTAAGTTTTAAGTTATCATATTTATAGAAGCTTGATGTATGTTACTTTATTAATGTTTAGACATAAACACCCCGGCCCCTTTTCCCATAATTACTGGGCAATGCCTTGGTATGACTGTAGGGCTGTAAACGAATCAAACCGAATCGAACTTATTTGAGTTTGAGTTTGAGTTTGATTTGAGTTGATCTGGTTTGATTTCTTTCGAATTGAACTAATTTCTAATCGAATTAATTATGAACTACAAATTTTTTGAATGTCAATCAAATTACGAACTACAATTTTTTTTGGCAACCCTAGTTATACCGGTAGTTTATGCATTAGTTTTCTTTCCGCGGAACAAAATTTACACAGTTTTCTTTTACCTTTTACGAATTCACACTAATGGATTATGAGTCAGTTCAAGATTTCTTTACATTTTACGCTCCTGGATTGATTAAATCACGTCATGGACCTATATAGTCAAATGGAAATTATTCCATTGTTAATTAGTTACGCTGCTGAAACATTTTTATTACAATTATATTAATAATTTTGAGCTATGATATAAGTTTGGTTCATGCATTATTTAAAATTAATGGTTGAATCCATTAGTTGCATTATTTGAGATTCGAATCTAAATAGTTTGTGAATCAATTTCGAATGAATTATATCCAATTTGAGTTTGATTTGAATAAGATTTGAACCGAATTGGTTTGATTTGTTTCATAACGAACTAATTTCGAATCGAATTAAACTCAAATCAAACTCAAATCGAATCACAAACTACAAATTTTTTGCCACTCCTAGGTATGAGCACTGAAATATATAACGTGTGAAAATGTCGTTTAAATATTAATTACAGTTGCGAATATGTTTAATTAAAACGAACACTCAATATATTAAGACGTGAGTACCCCCAAATTTTTTATTAATACAAGAAATTTGAAATTTAGTAAGGACAGATTTATAATTTAAAATTCAAAATTTATAACTAAAATATGAAACCTTTAATACATTTGCATTTTTAGTTGAAAAAAGACAACATTTAAAGAAAAAATAACAATGACCGCCATTCAAATTCTGACCCATACATTCCATCAAAGGATTGTTATTCAAGGGCCTTTATTTAAAACTCTTATTTTTCAAGGATCCCTAAAAATCCGACCCTTTTTATATTACAAAGCATCTAATTGAGGAGGGTTCAAATGCACCCAAATTTTTGTGCACCCAAATGCATCCTATCCTTTTTCTCTGTTTTCAAAGTCCGAATAGTCAATCCGAACCGTTAGATGCGATCTATATATTAAGATGTGCTTGGAGACCAAATTTTATATTTTTTGGAATTTTTGTACTATTTATTAAGTCACTTTAAAAATCGCTGATTCAATGGTCCAGAAAATGCAAAATCAGCGATTTTCAAAGTGGCTTAATAAATAGTAAAAAATTTCAAAAAATATAAAATTTGGTCTCCAAGCACATCTTAATATATATATCGTATCTAACGGTTCAGATTGACTATTCGGACTTTGAAAACGAAGAAAAATGATTTGAAAGATAGTGTGCATTTGGGTGCATTTGAACCCTCCTCTTTCTAATTTATTGGATAAACTTAGCCCTATTTCCACGTTTTCTTCAATGAAAATTCAACTGTTTCTATGTGCAAGACAATAAAATGTATATCGTCAATCGAAGTTTTAACTTTTTTTCTCATTTGTGTCAAAATTTTAAATAGAGTCGGAATTTCAAATTCAGATAAATTTCCATCTTTCTAAAAAAAAAAAAATACCATTTTTGGATTTTTCACCTTTAAAAAATTACCTTCTTGCGCCTCCAAAATAGCATTTTTGCCACTTTTTTCTTTTGGTTTGAGATAGTTGCGAGTGAAATGCGAGAGAAAACATGTTTATATAATGTGTAAGACAGAGTTCTCTAATGAACTGCCAGGAATTATGGCAGTTTACTACAAAACAGAACCAGATTGGAACATTTTTAAAAATACAAAAATATTGAGGTTAATTTTGGAATTTTTTTATTGAGGATATATAATAAAAATTTCGGCTAGGTTTGCCCCCAAGTCGGTATATTTAATGTTTTTCTGACTAAAGATGTGTTTTTATAATTTCAAACTTATATTGCGAGCTCTAGCCTCTAAGAACCACCTGCACAGGTTTGAAATTCAACCTTTTTTTTTTCCAATACTTCTAACGACTCTGATCTAAGAACTAATATTTGATCTTTATTATATTATCAAAATATTAAATAATCGGATGGCTTGATCAACCTTTACTCAAAAAACTACTCCGACCCTTGTAAGAATCTAAACTTAACTTGGCATAGTTGACCGCTGGTTGCTCCTTTTACTAGTTACCAGCAATACATTAGTTGCGAATAAAAGTTCCGATCATTTATGCAAGACTATCCGATATTTTTATTTATATCAATTTTTTTAATATATTTTATTAAAAATAACTAAGATTTTGAGTTTTTATTAAAAATATCCAATGAATAAGGGCCCCAAGTAGCAAGAAATTCCTGCAACTTTAATTATTTTTAATAAAATATATTAAAAATGAATATAAATAAAAATGTCAGCAACACCAGCATGGCAGCAACTACGTACGAGTTTAAATCATTTATGACCCGGGTAGAACACACCGCTCATGTCATGCGGTTAATTCTAGTGGGGCCATACATTGCCTGACGGCCACACGGGTATAATTAATTAGATATGGACCTATGGTAAAGGCGCGCACGAGCTGTGAAGGATAAATTTTTATTGGCATGCACCTGATTTGTTCTGGACTTTTGGAGGTTATTTAGGTCGGAATTAGATATCATATTTATTATTGAATTTCGACGGTGGTAGAGCATGCATGATTTAAACTGGTGCAGGCTATCATATAAATTTCAAACTCAACTTTTAGTATAAACTATACGAGGAGGGTTCCAATGCCTCATGTTTTTTATATCTCACCATACCTTATATTTTATATCTTTATTTTTAAATTTTAAATTGTCGATCCGAACCGTTCAACATAATATATATACTAGAATATGGTTAGGGATGAAATTTTATAATTTTTGAATTTTTTTTTACTATTTTTTAAGAGGGGTAGAAAATCACTGTTTTTTGAACGGTTAAAAAATAATTATTTTGTACCTATCTTAAAAAAATAGTAAAAAAATTCTAAAAAATATAAAATTTCATTTCCATGCATATTTTAGTATAAATATTATGTTGAACTGTTTGGATCGACAATTTAAACTTTGAAAATAAAGATATAAGTATGACGAGGTATTGAAATCCTCCTCAAACTATAATTAGGATAGTTATATATTTTTCAAAAATCTATACTTGCCCACAAATAATAGCTTTAAATCTAAATCTATACTTGCCCACAAATAATAGCTTTAAATCTAATAATCTCTTCTCCTAAATCTCTGAAAAGATGAAACTATGTTAGTTTTTAAATGAAATAAAAAAAAGGAAGAGTAATGCTAGTATATATATGCTCGAGTAGAACTAGGGTTTTCTTAAGTTCACCAAGTCTCTTGGTGAACTCAAGTCAAAATTCAATCGAATTGGCTTCGATTCAAACGACGAATCTGAACTGTTAAAGCTCGCTTACCTTACGAGTGATGCATCTACATATAAAAAAAAATTAATTTTGCATAGAGTCAAGTGGTCAAAAAATTAATTTATTAACCTTCTAATTTTGACCCTTGACTTTATACTTAACTAATAAATGTTTAAAATTTTCACATGTAGATACATAATTCGTAAGGTAGACAGGTTTCAACATTTCAGATTCACCATTTAAAGTCGATTTAACAAGTTTTAGACTTAAGTTCACCAAGAGACTTGGTGAACTTAAGAACACCCTAGTTCTACTCTATATGCTCACACTCATAAAGATGATTGATTAGTATAAATATTCTAAATATATCAAATTAGTTTCAAATAATGAATCTAAATTGTTAAAATTGATCTATTCATGAGTGGTATGCTTACGTACTGAATTTGTAAGTTTTGAATTTTATTTAATATATATTAATTGGTAAAAAAATGATGAAAAAATGAATGCATTAAAATGACATGTAAACCTTATTTGCTTTACTGTTTCACTTTAAACTAAATTAATTAAAAAATTATAAATATTGCAGGAAAAATACTTCTTTCATGAAATAGTTCAGTGTTCGACGGTTTCAATTTGTTGTGTAAAGTCGATTTGATAATTTTCCGAGAAATTATCCTTGCATTTTATATTTTGCTTCATGTATCTGCACAGCTTATCATGAAAGTTATCTATATTTGAAATCTAAAATGTTTATGTCTATTATATACAATTCTGATCAATTTTTTCTGAACAATCATATTCTCTCCCCGTTCAGAAAATGAAATAACAATAATTAAAAAACATTGAATTCACAAGTTTGTATGAACTTACTTACCTATTACGATCCATACGTGGGCCAGATAAAGTGATAAACTGTCTTTCTTAAAATAAAAAATGCTAGAGATTACCAAAGTGGTGGGCCAGATAATTGTCAAATTCCAAAAACATATCTAAAAATATTTAATATTTAATATTGAAATTAAATAATTTTTTAATTTTATATAGTTCAACCTCTAATAAAATACTAAAAATATAGTTGTAGTCAACTCGAGCAGTAAAAATTTCAATAGTTACATATTTATATTATATATTTTACATTTCAGTCTGATTAAAATTCTTTAGCTCAGCCACTGATTAAATCAATTAGTAGTGATCATATACATATTTTTTTTTTTAAAAAACATCACTAAATCTTAAAAAAGTTACGAAACCAACATGATTACAACTTTTTCTATAAAAATGATCTCTATCGGATACCATACTCGGTATGAAAATGTAAAAACCGGATACCATACTCAGTATTGAATTTGAACCCATTTGAACTTATTTCCTTCTTGTTATGCCACAGAAGATTCAATAAATGAAGACCGGAATTGGGGATCGGTTTTGTGGAATCAAAGACCGGAAACCATTCTCGGTTTGAGAGAATTAGAAACTGGACACCATATTCAATTTGGTGAGATAATAAAGCCGGTTCTCAATTTCAATTTTGGTTTTGAGGTCGCACTCTCCTATGATTTACTAATTGTCTGATTTGTTTTGAGATTCTCACTCTTTATAAAATATTAATTGAATTAAATATTAAATAGAAAATAAAACAAAAACAAAAATTCCCTGTGTTAGCATTCTCGTTTGACAAATTGGAAGAAAACCGGCCATCAGATTCGGTTAGACAAAAAAGGAAAAAATAATTTTTGAAAAACCGACAATCATGTCAGTTTTGGAAGAAAGAAAAAAAAAATAGAAACCGAGTTCGTTTTTCAGTATGACAAAATGAAAAACCGACCACTATTTTCGGTATGGCTTTTAAATTGGAATGGATTGTGTTCTTTGTAATACTATGTAACATGCAATACTGAGTATGATGGAGATGATTTTTATAAAAAAAGTTATAATCGTGTTGGTTGGGTAACTTTTCGAAATTTAGTGATGTTTTTTTAAAAAAAAAATCTCATATACAGTCCAGTCCTAACAAAGTAATTACTCAGCGGCCTACCCAGTCTTTTTGCAATTCACTATGCTTTCCATCAAAAAAAAAAAATTCACTAGATACAACCCTCTCCATTTTTGTCTTAGAGCAACTTAAGCCTAGTAATTTGTTGTAACGTACTCGGTGACACAAATACTTAAAAAAGTTTGTGCATTCTTTAGAAGCGGTTAGGACGAATTCTCAATTTCCCAAAAGATGAATATTACAAGAACAAAAAAGAAAAGAAAAGAAAAGGCAGCTCTGATTTCCCTGTAAAGAAAAATAGCTACTAGCAAGTAACTAGATTATTTGACTAATAATATTATACAACAATCAAATCGGTCACGGCCTCTCGTGGAGTTGAAATTTGGGAATTTCTAGGGACATGAGCTGTACGTGCATGGATCTTTTGCTGGCGTTTTCTTCTCTTCGACTTTGGTATCTGTCATTTTACTCCTCACTGCTTTAATTTGTTCTTTCTCTTTTGTTCTTTTTTTGCATCATGCATGTTCGTCTCCGATGTCATTTCAGAGGAACAGTTTCTGTTCTGTGTTCAATTGAGACACCAGAATACCAGATTCATCAAAACAGCACGATTTTTTATAAAACGTAGTTCGTCAGACGGTGTGCAGCCCAGGTGCCGTGCCACTTCTCATCAATTATTCTTGTATTCAACATCGTTCTAAGTAGGAGTTAATTTGGTTTTTCCGGTTAAATGAATCAGTTCGGTACATCTTTTAAAACCGACTTAATAGTTCAATTCAGTTTGATTTAGAAATTTTTAAAATCGGTTATTGAACTGATTGAAATTTTTATAAATCAATCTCCCATCCAAACCAAACTTAAAAAAAATACAAAAATTACTATGTAATGTATATTTCTTAGTTTGATTTAATACTGGTTAGAAAAAATCAAACAAAAATTTTAAACCCATCTTAAAAAATTCAAAAAAGTACAAAAATATGTATTTCTTATAATTAATATTCTTATTTTAGTTCAACCATTGTCGACTTAGTTGTATTTTTTAAAACTAAATAAAAAATTTGATTTGCATATTTTATGCGAACCGATGAACACCACTAGTCCTATGCTTAGGTCGATATTTCACATCTTCGTTAGGGTAATCAAAACTCCGCATCTTATTTTTATAACAAGAAGATCTTTGGGAATATTAAATTAAAAAATATATATATTTTTCTTTCTATTCAGTGTCACACATTGTAACAAATTGTATGGAAACTGTAACGGGTCCTAATTAATTACAGTTATGTATTCCAACTTTTATTTACAGTTTAATTCATTATAATTATTATCCACTTGATTATGTAAGAAAACCAACATTTAATTAATAACTAAGATATTGATTTCGAGGTTGCAAATTTAAAATTCGAATAAAAGTTTGAATTAAAAAAAAATTGACTCTATTCTATCTCAAATAAAAAAACTGACAAGTCAACTATGACAAACCCACTAATTAAACCATTTTCCTTATTGGGATAACGTGTTCTCTACTTTGAACCGGTCAATGACTATTCTTATTTAAGGAGCGGTTTATTAAATTGTTGATGCAATTGTAAAAGCATTGAATGTCAGTTGCAATACAGCGATTAAGGAAAACAAATTAAGAGAAAGCGAAAAGGAAAATGTTAAGAAGGGACTATAATTATCTTCTAATAATTTTCATTTGAAATAATTCTTCACAATATATATTTATATATTTTCTCATGAGATGTTGGCCATCACAGTGCTAGTTTTGTCGGAGTTGATATTTTCTTGCGTTTGGGACTTGAACATAAATAAAAAATTAACTTAGACAAGACACGACTCGATTGCTCAGACCAATTAAATTTATTCCAAACTTGTTTGATACTTCTATGTATAATTAATTTTGTTCACTTCGTTCTTAATTTTTTTTTCAGCATTTTGTTAATTAAAATTCTCATTATTTTTCTAAAGCCCTCAATAATTAATTAAAAACTTGATGTATGGGGGTGTAACTTAACAAATAAACCCTAATCGTATATACAATTCGATAGTTAATGCACGATGCCATTGTGCGCACTATGGTTATTAAATCACGAGGAAGTATTGAAAGTACTGGCTTACTAATTTTCGATAATATAAACCAACCGATCGATTGGGATGAATTCTAAATGCATGCATGATATATGAATGATACTTGGGGGATGGCAGTCATGGATATGCTGCAAATGTATTGAAGTATCAAAATCATGATGAATTCAAACTTCATCTCAGTCATACATATGCTTGAAATGTGGTCAGTAAAACTGGAATTTTCCTCCTGCACCTCTGGATTCTTGCATGAGATCAGTAGAGAAGAGAAAGAAACTGTAGTATATTTGCCACGTATGTTGTGCATGGATGGAATAAATTTGTCTATCAAGACAATGTCTAGCACTCCACCATGGATTCCCGGTTCTAATTCCAATCTATTCTGCTATTCTGACACAGCCCTACAATTATCATGTGCCTCTCTCTCTTTCCAGAAATCACTAGCTAGACCACTGTTCTTCTAATTTAGCTGTAAACTGAAATAATAAAAAAAAAAACACATTGGCACATTGCACATCATCCAACTACTTGTATGATTAATCAACTTCATTAAATGATTGAAGGTTGACGTAGAATATAATTAAGACTATTATACATGTATAATATGTTTTCCAATACCAAATGGGATTTTTTGCACATGAAATAATTTTCACAATTTTCAACACTAAAAAAGTGAAGAAAAATCAAATCGTGAGTTTTTGTTTTTAAATTAAGGATCCTAACCCTACTAAATTAATTGGAAAATTATTATTATTACAATTTTATTTTGAATGATATGTTTAAAAAAAATTAACAGTATCAAATTCCGATTATAATTCTCATAGTATAATCAGACAATCCACTCTTACACTGTCATATACTAATGGAACCGTAGTGTATTTAAGCTCACCAATTTTTTCTGATAAGCTTAACTCGAAAACATATTGGATTAATGCACATGCAAAATTTACTATACATTGAATTAATTTATAATAACATCAAACGGACAATCAACAATGAAAAATAAATACATTAAAATAAGGTTATAAACCTTTTTATTATAACCACCTGATTTTATATTAAACTAATTAATTTTTTTTATAAAATTTACATATAATTGTATCATGAAGTATATGATCAGTTTCAACAGTTTATATTTGTTATATAAAATCAAACTGATAAATTTTGAATTAAGCTCACCAAAATATATTTGAATAATTTAAAAAAAAATATAGTTCTATTCAAATTATTATATTCCTGTTAACCTATTATATATAATTTCGTAGTTAAGAATCGAAACTCTTAATTCATTACAGATTTACGGTCATGAGAAAGGAGGTAAGCTAAAGGAAGCTTAAGGAAGCTTAAGGAACCGGTATTCGATAAGTTAAAGAAAGGGGGAATGGATTAAGGAAGCTAAAGGAGGGGGAAAGGTGCCTTAAGGAATGGGCAGCGGATTAAGATCTGGGCAAAAGGAGGTAAGCTTAATCCGTGTTAAGAAACCAATGTTTCGTAGGATTGAACGGCTATGGAAGCTAAATGAGACTCCTTTAACTTTAAGGAGGCTTAATCCTGTTCAGCCGAACAGTTTATAATATAAATTTAGTATATATTATTAGAGTCGGAAGTATGAGCTTTAACCGGTGCAATCATACAATCTTATTCCGATTCCCAGCATCTCGCTGCATCATAACAGAAAAAGTGAAATCCAGCTCAAGGTGCAGTAGCCAGTAGCTATTAAAGGAATATCCAATCATGTCTTTTTATGATTTTATGTCGTTGTACCTTCCCCACCTAAACAACCCATTAACCGAAAAGCGCATCATAATGACAACGTTAGTATAATAAACGCATTGTAAACATTATTATCTGTATAATATTTACAGCGAAATCTGAAGAAGGAGACTCGAGAGACATCATTATGAATAATAATAATAATGATAAGAGGAGGGTTCAAATGCCTCCATTTTTTGTGCCTCCACTATGTCTCTATTTTTAAAAACGTTAATAAATCAAAATTTAAATCGCAAACGTCAAAATAAAATCATTAGATGTAATTCATATTATTTTATTTATGCATGTGTAAAAAATTGTAATATTTCAACTTTATTTTAGTTGTCATCAAGAGCTTATAAAATGTACTTATGTGAATAATTTCTAGATATTAATTTTTCAAATGATTTATTCACATGAAAACAAAACTGAAATGTGATATTTTCTTTTTATAAGCACATAAAGAAAATAACATAAATCACATCTAACGGTTTTATTTTAATATTTATGATTTAAATTTTGATTTATTAATATTTTTAAAAATAGAAGTACAATGGAGATAAAACAAAATCCGTGATTTTTATTGATAGGTAAATTGAAAAACAAAATATTAAAAATAAGAATGGGTCTGTGAAAATTTTAAAAACAGGAAGGGGTACACGGCCCATGGCGTCTCTCAGGGACGCCATGCCAAATTCAAGTTCGACGAATTTTTTTTTTTTTTGAAAAACCCTGAACGCCATGCCATTTTTAATCTCCATGGGATGCCATGCCCCCATTAGGTCCCTTAAATCCTCTTCTTCCCATATTTTGCATGGATAAAAAGAACCTAGAACGTATTCGATTACCAATATTTTCTAAGGATATAAGTTTATAGGCATATGCAATTTGGACGACCAATTCATAGAAAATCATGAGTAAAGAACTTATGAAAATATGTGATAATAGATTGGTTAGTTGTACTTGAGGATAAAAAGTTTTCTCAGTCCAAATTCTTTACTTTATTTCATTATGATTTCCATACAATTTTTGTATTAAAGGAAATTAGTTCATTTTATTTATCTACTTTTTGAGTTTTACTGAATGGAAGAGGGTAAAGGGATCTAATTGGGGCATGGCGTTCCATACTTCCATGGGGACTAAAAATGGCATGGTCTCATGAGGAATAAATATGGCATGGCGTCCTTGGTTTTTCAATTTTTTTTTTTCCGTCGGATTTGAATTTGGCAGGACGCCACGGGCCATGTACCCCTTTCTGTTTTTAAAATTTTCACGGACCCATTCTCGTTTTTAATATTTTGTTTTTCAATTTTTTATCAATAAAAATCACGGAAAAAAAATGGAGGCATTTTGAAACCCTCTAATGATAATAAAGAAACTGTACCATGTGCCTTTTTAACCAAAAAATAATGATAATAATGCCAGCTTTATAAAGTGCCCCGAGTAATTTATTTGAGAGATATAATGGCGGGAGTTGACCGTAGCTGCATCGGACTTTGTGATTTCAAAAATTAAGCGCCAGTTGGAGAAAGAGTCTACAGATCACGTGGTGAAAGCGTACTTTTGTGTCTCCTCAAACCTTATATTGTTGGATTTATAAAAATAATAATGTCGTATTGTACAAAAGTGTGTTATTTATATCGTATTGATCGAATCATCGAATGCTTTACCATCAGTTCAGTTGTCAATAAATACCACCCAATTTTTTTTTTTTTTTTTGAAATGAAATAAAGGTAACTCCTGAACTCGCTTTATATAAAGTTAACAAAGGCAGGAACAAGTGCGAGCCATGCAAGCAGGGAGACGACAATCGCAATCAAAATTCAACAATGAAGCTTCCATACCATTTAATAATATTTGATCTGTTTTCTTTATCTGAGTGCTTATTTTTTTCCTAAAGCATTAACTACGATAGTAAGCAAGTCAAAAGATGGGGGGCTCAAAAAAAAGGAAAAGAAGGAAAGCAAGCATGGGACAATTGTTTCAATCTAAAAAAAGATAGAAGGAATGAAAGGTCGACCTTTCACTTTATTGGCTAATGGCGCGTCTAATTTGAAAACGATTAAAAGAAGAATATGCACCAAACTTTGACATTCTCACTTTTCATGGGCTTTGCTAATGGTCCCTTTATTTAGGCCTTCTTTTTTGAAAAAGCCCCTTTATTTAGGCCTACGCATGGGCTTTTACACAAAGAGGATTGTCCATATTCTATTGAAATGATGATTTTGCTATGGTGTCATTTTTATAAAATACGGTAATTATTGAGTATTATATGAAGTATTAACTATTGTGTAATTATTTTGGTTTTAATATTCGAATGTTAAAGCATCTATATCCGTGAAACTCTTGGAGTTTCTAAATAACTGTTAACTAATTTTTAGAAATTTTATCTCTGAAAGTTTCTAAAACCCTCACATCCTTAAAACTAAAATTAGAGTTTCTTAATTGCCACATCAGCAAATAAATTACAAGAGAAAAGAATTTCAGCGAATTATTTGGCCACGTCAGAGTTTATAAACGGTTTCTTATTAAGAAAGTTTGGAGCAAAGTTGCTAAATAAGAAACCCATTTGCATCTCTGAAACTGGTTTAAAAACTGCCACATAAGACGAGAAACTCAAAGAGTTTCAGGGATGTAGATACTCTTACAAATTTCAGATAAAAAATTTAACGGTTATAAAGGTGGGAAGTATCATAAAATATATATATTATATAAGGAGAAAATCACAGTAAGACGCATGCTTTAGAAGCTTTGTCTGATTTTAAATATTTTATTCATCATAAGTTTCTGATTTTTTTTACCCCTTGCTCCTGGAATCTTTGTCTATAGATTGTCTATAAAGTTTCATCAAATAGATCAACAAATTCTTGATGTGGCTTCTATTCAAAATAAACAGGTTTAAAAAAGAAGAAGAAGAATATACTGTAAATCAAATAAGCAGGTTTTAATAGTACATGATTTGTTGCTTGCCTTGGCCCATATATAGCCTAGAATGCTAAGTAAAGCCTATGCTACATTTTGCTGCTATTAAGGCCTTTCAGACTCAAACAAAGTCTAATTCAGTAATGCCATGCTACATTTTGCTGCTTTGCGCTTTTGGTTTATACTTCTACATTTTGCCATGCTACATCTTGGCAAATTTTGCCCTCTTTGTTACTTTGTGCAATATTATCTGTCACATTTCTCTTTCATATCGTCTTTGAGACTTTGAGTATGCTTGCTTTTAACCTTTTTGTGTTTTTTTCTTATAAAGTCGTTATCAACTTTCTCTTGTTCTTTAAACCTTTTTGTAGAAATTTAAAATAGACTCGCCATTTTGATAACACCCAGCTTTTTAGGTTGGATTCTTCCCTTCTAGTCAAGGGTGCCATTTACCGGCTGAAAAGATGACATAATAAAAAATGAAAAAGATGGTATGGCGTGGGGTCTGGTTATTTGGAAAATTAGATACCATCTCTTTCGCCTCTTGACAACTAAACGGACAATGTGCTCCAGGAAACATGGATTTATTGTACCCTTTTATGCTCTTCATCTCTAGATCTAATTTTAATGTCCTACGGGCTTAATTAAAAAATATATATATAATTTTAATGTTAACTAGCTGTACTAGTAATTCTATGGGTTTGAGAGCGAGATATACACTATATTACCTAGCAAGAAAGAAATTCAGATCAGGTACATGACTTGTTAGA
The DNA here is from genome assembly GCF_964058835.1 of Carex rostrata. NCBI lineage: Eukaryota > Viridiplantae > Streptophyta > Magnoliopsida > Poales > Cyperaceae > Carex > Carex rostrata. The sequence goes on from NC_135925.1 coordinate 9,075,308, forward strand.
TTATATTATCTAGTCCATACTAGCACGGTATACTCTATTATCTGATAATCCAATATATAAATCAACTGATCCTCATACCTTGTAAATAGAGTGGAAAAAATGTGCCGTGTCGTGACTAACACGCCGTAACTTTGATCTCGTGCCGTGCCGTGCTGTCATTAAGTTAATTTTTCATGTGCCTTGCCGTGACTAAAATATCAAGGGGTGATCATGGCACGCGAATGGTCATGCCACATGAGTCACGCTGTGCCAAATGTGCTGTGACCAAACGTGTCTCGCATGACTCGCGTGACCATTTAATCATAATTTAAGTTAGTTTATTCAAGATTCACCATAATTGTCATAATTACACGTGACTCGCGTAACTATGTGCCGTGCTGTGACTAGATTTTTCACGTAACGTGTCGTGCCAAAAATTCAAAAAATAGCCATAGCACGCGAATCACAACACGCAACTGACACACATACTGTACTGTTCCATACCATAAAACACACATACTGTACCGTTCCATACCATAACCGTGCCATTCCGTGACAGTGTCGGTTCCGCCGTGCCATTTTTCCCACTCTTAACTGCAAATCTTCTTTCCCTCGTACCCTTCATAATTTGGCATCATCACAATGGGAAAAAAAAATTAAAAATTAACAAGTATATATATTAATAACAATTTTTGTAACGGCCGAGCCATTGCTAGGGTTTGTCCTAGTTCCAGCTTCACTACAGCCAAATGTTGATTATAATACAGTCAACCTATTCTCATACTACAGGCCCACTTCTTTAATAGAAACTGTAGCTGCCCACAGGAGACGTAATGTGGGGTCGCCTGGTATAATAGAGGTGCACGACCACGCTACAAAGACAAGAGAGAGACTAAACAAACTCCACAAAAGGCTCCAGTAGAAAAGGTTGATATATCTCTCTGCCCAGGCTATCCGCTGGGACCGTGCTCGCTGGCCACGAGGTTCTTGTTTTAAGATCAGCTTTGTTACGCAGCACCAAACTTTCACCCAAATCAGTAATCACAGTACATTAGATCGAATATTAAATTATTAATTTTGTAACCGAATCTATAATTTTACCGGTTATATTTTTTAAATCATAGCCTATCCAAATTAATCGGATCTGGGTCAGTTCCAGTTCGGATCCAATTCGGTTCCAAATCAAATCCGGATAATTGAGTAAAAGTAGCACCTCTAGACTTCTAAAAATGTCCAATATTACCATCTATGCACCCACAAGCTACGTACAGCCCTACGTGCTGAGCCTCTTATAGGTGCGTGGATATCATACATTTTTTGGAAACCGAAATTAATACAATTACTTTATTTTATTCTTTTGTTTAACATCGTTGTTTTACGTCGTCTATTTATTTTAATTTCATTAAAATATTTCTTAAAAGAACCAAGTTGTGGCAGTTCTGCAGAAAACACAAATGGGGTAGAATTTCGGGGACCATAATTTGTTTTTTGTATAGTGGGGCTCACTGGGCCCGCGTGATCGCTTTCGATATGGGCCCCATGTGGCTGACCTAGTCTGTTTAAAGTTTAGTTGTTTTCTACGTGGTGGTGCAGGCCCACAATGATGTAGCCTGTTTTGGACCATGTGGGAAGTTGGCTGGGCCTACTGTTTACTTTGCTTTTAAATGTGCCTCCTTTTTGAATCGAACCGTTTCATTTCATATGTATCTATCTGACTATCTCCAGCTATATTATAAGAATTTCCGGAAAAAATTATTCCGGATTTAGGATCTAATTTCCGGAAATTAGTATTGAAACTGGAAATTTTTTTTCCGGTTTGAGTAGATTTGGAAATTAACAGGCAGTTGGGTTAGTTTTTTAAATTTATATATTTTTTTGCATATAAATAAAAAAATCGGATCTCCAGCTATATTATAAGCGGTCTCTGAACGCAGATAGGCGAGCATGGACTTGCGTGTGCTCACCGCCCGGTACAGAAAAAACTTGCTCACTCGCTCATTCCTACTCGGTTACTCAGCAAATAAGTTGGAAGCATGCTCTCTTGACAAGTATAAGCAAGGGATGTCTGAAAATTAAAATGTATAATCGTAACGGAGTGAAATTTGTACTCAAGATTTCTCAACCACAAAATAGAGTTTTAACTTTTAACCACTAAATTACAACTAAATATTTGTCATTTATTGAGGGTGGCTAGATTATATAAAGAGTTTAAAAAAAAAAAAAATTCAATTCAATTTCTATTATTAAAATTTTAAAATTATAAGGGCGGCTTAGTCACCTTTAGCTAAGCTTTAGATCCGCTCTGTAAGCAAGTAAAAATTTGATAGAATTAGCGATTACAAATTTGATACATATCACATCAGTCAGTTTATTTTTTAGTTTTAATTTGATAATAGAGTAAAAAATACACGAAGTAAAATTATGTTAAATAAATACAAATAGAATTATGTTAAGATACTCCACGATATAAAATTGAAATTCATACCTGAAGCTCTTAATGCAAGCAGCCGAATCGAGTCTTTCAGAATGACTTACATATCAAATTTTATGAGAAATTTAATTTATTTTTTTATTATTTTTTTTATCGGAGAAATATCCTTAATTTAAATGGTATCGATCATTCAATATCCATTTTTTTATTGCAAGCTTGGTAGTGACTATTAAAATTGAATTAATAGATGTGTTTAAAATATCCATAGTTTTCTTTCCTGTCCATTAAAACAATAAAACTACAATAAACATATAAATTTGATTTCCACCATATTTTTTTACATATAAATCACATTTAGTTCTATAATTAATTAAATATATATAAAAGTCTAAATGTTCTCATTGAGGTGAAAGCACCTACAACACATTAATTTTTAAGTTTAAGTAAGAGTTTGCTTAATGCATCTTGATTACCCGTGCACAAGACCTATCAAACAAGAACAAATTTTTTTTTTTTTGTTTACAATTTATAAGAATATAACAAATTCTTTCTTAAAGGGTCTAGTACGAGTATTTTGGTACTGATTCGTATGACATTGTAAGTTGATATTACAGGAAATTGGAGGATTGTCCACTTTTATAAAAAAAAAAGGACAAATTCAAGTTTGCATCTAATTAAGTCACTTACTTATTTTTATGAGCGTAGTTGTGATTCCTACTCATTTTTTTCGAAACACACATATAATATATACCGATTTTTTTATTTATATCCAAAAAAATATATAAATTTAAAAAACTAACCAAACCGCTTGCCTTTTTCCAAAACTACCCAAACCGGAAAAAAAATTTCCGGTTTCAATACCAATTTCCGGAATAATTTTTTCCGGATTTAGGATTTCTTTTTTTTTTGCTAAATCCGGAATAATTTTTCCGGTTTTAGGATTTTTTTTTTTTTTAGGAAATTTTTTTTTTCCGAAACATTTTTTTATAGGAATTTTTTTTTTAATTTTTCAGTTTTTATTTATAATTTATTTATTTTTTGTATTGAAGTATTACAAATATTTAATATATTTTAAAATAAAATAGATTGAATACTATATAATTTGATTTATTCGAAAGACTGCTACAAATAATCTGGATCAACATTTTTCATGCCGGATTTTTTATGACCGTAAGAAAAATTAATATAATATAATATATGTATATGTATATGTATATGTATAGGTCTATATAATATAATATATGTATATGTATATATAATATAATATATATGTTAAAATGTGCTTGCATATCAAATTTTATATTTTTTTGAATTTTTTTACTATTTATTAAGTATTTAACAAAATCGCTATCTATATTCAGACCATTGAATTTTTGTATCCATCTTAATAAATAGTAAATTTTTTTAGAAAAATGTAAAATTTGATCTGCAAGCACATTTTAAAATATCCATCATGTTGAACGGTTTGGATCGACTGTTTGGACTTTGAAAACTTTGAAAATACCGATCGTTGAATGCCTACCGTTGAACGAAAACTTAAACTGAATTTTTGAGGCACTAAACGAGGGTTCCAATACCTCATATTTTTTATACCTCATCATACCTCATATTTTATATCTTCATTTTCATATATATTATATTATATATACATATATATACATATATATACATATATTATGAGTATGGCTAACGCGCTTCCTCTAGCATATGGGCCGAAATGCTTCCGGTGGAAAGTTGAAATTTCAAAATCCAAAAAGTCGATCTGAACCGTTCATCTTCTTCTCCATATTAATATCTGCTTGGAGACCAAATTTTACATTTTTCTAAAATTTTTTACTATTTATTAAGCCATTTTGAAAATCGCTGATCCAACGGTAGCTTCTGATTTTTACTGTTTGGTAAGCCACCGTTGGATCAGCAATTTTCAAAGTGACTTAATAAATAGTAAAAAATTTCAGAAAAATGTAAAATTTGGTCTCCAAGCAGATATTAATATGGAGAAGAAGATGAACGGTTCAGATCGACTTTTTGGATTTTGAAATTTCAACTTTTCACCGGAAGCATTTCGGCCCATATGCTAGAGGAAGCGCGTTAGCCGTACTCCATATATTATATTATATATACATATACATATATTATATTATATTATTTTTTTTTACGGCCGTAAAAAATCCGGCATGAAAAATGTTGATCCGAATTATTTGTAGCAGTCTTTCGAATAAATCAAATTATATAGTATTCCATCTATTTTTTAAAAAATATATTAAATATTTGTAATACTTCAATACAAAAAATAAATAAAAACTGAAAAAAAAAATTTCCTAAAAAGAAAATTTTCGGAAAAAAAAAGAAAAAAAAAGAAAAAAAAAAGAAAAAAAAAAGAAATACTAAATCCAGAAAAAATTATTCCGGATTTAGGATCCAATTTCTGGAAATTTTTTTTTCGGAAATTGGTACTGAAACCGGAAAAAAATTTTCCGGTTTGGGTAGTTTTGGAAAATAACAAACGGTTTGGTTAGTTTTTTAAATTTATATTTTTTTTGGATATAAATAAAAAATCGGTAATATATATGTTGAAAATTTATATAATTTTGTTTTAGTAAAAGTTGGAGGTCAAGCCATCCAACTATTTAACATCTACGAAAGATTCGAACTTGTTATTTTTCACACATAGAGCATTGTTTTTGCTACTAAATTAAAGGCTAATTCTAAAAAATTTCATACTTTGTAGATGCATATTAAATGACTTAAATTATTGAAAATATATTGACTATTTTCCTTTCTTGAAAATTTGTACATTTCGGATCTACGCTCATCACTCGCAAGTCGTAACAATAAATAATAAATTAACACTTCAGTTTTGTTCTCGAAACACATTCAACATTACAAAGGTTAAACTCACAATTTAGACAATTTTATTCACAACGAAGCAATCTAAACTGTTAACTAATTTCAATTGATGCATATACTAATTTTTTTTAAAAAAAATCACATATAATTCGTGTAAACGAATCATCCACGTATAGAATATTACTATTTCAAATTTAAAAACTGAAATTGTGTATAGCATATCACCAACAAGGCAACATTAAAAAAATATAAAAGAAAAAGTATCTCGTCAAATATTCAACCCAACAACCTGAAACGGCGCAAGAGGCGAGTAGCATAAATTATATAATCACTGGGTGTTAGCACCCCCCCATCCCTGTGAGGCTGTGACCCTGTCCCTCTCAATATTATATATATTCTACACCAAGTAGCAATGGGACAAGTCCGAATGGTTACTGGTAAGAAGATAGAATGAATGAGGGGAAAGATAGATAGAGACGGGATGCATGTGGTCCCAGCAGTAATAGGCGCGCGGGACCACAACTCAGCAAAGCTGGACCGGGGAATCAATCAATATCTACAGATTCCGGATCTTGTCCAACTATAGTAGGACAATCAGAGAGTCCTTATTAGATCTCATCTCTTTATTTCGATCAGATCCAACAAATCTGTAGTATTAAACCGTTCGATCGATAATGGAAGGAAAGATATCTTTCTGGTTTCTAATTTTCTGGTGACAGTATTGAAGGAGGCGGAACCTTTGTTAATGGCTGGGCCCACTGAAAGCCGCCTTCGTGTGGTCTGCTTCTAACTGGGCCCCACATCTTTTTCAACATCATTTTTTTTTCCAACGTCACAATAACTTTTGTGTTGCAATTGAACCCGTCCCATTCTATCCTTGTCTATTTATGTATTCATTGGTTGAGTTCCTGTCTATTTTTTTTTTTCATTGGTCGAAAGTTGGATCTCAATTTTCTATAAATCTCAAATTCTTATAATCTTTTCAATATTTCAGCAAATAAATTTTGGAATTCTTATTGCCTCCTTTTTCACACCTCGGCTACGGAAGTATTATTGGTGATCTAATTAAATGACGGACTCTTGTTAATTTTACTTGTTCAACTAACTAAATACTAGAATATATGAAAAATTACTTAAAATCAAATTTTATATTGTTTTAGAATTTCTTATTATTCTTTTAGATAGATAGACCATGCGAAAGTAGTGATTTTCTATCTAACTAAAGAGATAGTGATTTTGAAATATAAAATTTGATTAGTAAATATATTTTCAATGATAATGTTGAGCGATTTTTTATTAATACCCTCAATTAAATAAAAATTAACAAAATGCCCTCATTTTGTTTATTTTTTTATTTTGACTACTAGATTAGAAACTAGAAAGTAGCGTGGTCTCATTAACACTATGATCAGAAACAATGGACTATGAGAAATGAGTTCATTTCATTAGAAAAGAGATGATTTTGATTTGAAATTTTCTGATCGGAAGCCATTTATAAGTTAGAAGAATTCATTTTCAAGAGAAGAAGAATCACCCATCATATTCATTGAATTTACAGAAATTACCATTGTTAGGATTGCATAGAAGAAGGAAAAATGAATGTTAAATTGAATAAAAAATATATATACTAAAGAACAATAGAAGTTCCAAGAAAGCAACAATACCTCGTCGGAGCTCCTGGTGTGAAAAAAAGAGATGAATTTCACCTCCGTACAACTGACGAAGGAAGAAAGAAACGAAGAGGGTAGATGTGTCTTCTCACCAGCGAACAGTCAATTGTCGGCAAATACCTTCGTTTTGGGTGGGATTTCCTGACGCGATTTGGGGTCCAAAAGTCGCGTGGATTGAACTCTTCTCTCGCTTCTCCATCGCTTCCGATCAACCGTGCGACATGGAATTCTGATTTGATTTCGCGTTTGACGTCTTTTCACCCTTTCCGATCAGAGGGTAAATATTCATATGTATAATATTAATTGAGGAGGATTCCAATGCCTCACGTCTTTCATATCTCATCATATCTCATATTTTATATTTTCGTTTTCAAAGTTCAAACTGTTGATCCGAACCGCTCAATATGATATTTATACTAAAATATGTCTGGGGATGAAATTTTATATTTTTTAGAAAATTTTTACTATTTTTTAAAAATATGTACAAAATCACTGTTTTTGGACCGCTCCAAAAACAGTGATTTTGTACATATCTTAAAAATAATAATTTTTTTTCATAAATTATAAAATTTCATCTCCAACTATATTTTAGTATGGATATTATGTTGAACGGTTCAGATCAATAATTTATACTTCGAAAATAAAAACATAAAATATGAAATATGGTGAGATATGAAAGACACGGGCATTCCTCGTATTAATTATGTTTACTACTACAGAATAGGGGTCTGCTGGTTGCTCTAAGTTATCGAAAGAAGAGAATAGAAAGTACATTTACCTAACAAGCACAAGCTACATGAAATTGGCATTTTCAAGTTTCAATCAACTTGCAACAGAAAAATACTATTTGTGCTTGTCTGCTTGATCCCTGTTAGCTGGTTAATTTGTTACATCTTCACCTGTTGTCACGTTTCATTCCGTCAAAGGCCTTGTTCCTTTGATTGCTCTCACAAAGGCACAAGTAACGAAACCTCCGAGTTGTCTCTTTACAAAAGATTTTTATTGGATTACTTTGCTTTAAAATTATGCTTTTGAGTTTGACAACAGATCACCTACTTCCTGGGTGTGGAAAAATTCTGCCCCCTCAGTCACTGTGAGTGGAATCGGTTAATGTTAAAGAAGGCTGGTTACTGTTATTTTTTAAAATAGGGGTCCACCAACAGTGACTCTGGGGCAGACGATTCGATCTCTTTGAGTTTTGATGACCAGTATAGATAATTATCGCTTCAGATTCTTTTTTATTTTTTGAATTATAATCCCTATAATTTCAAAAATTGCTCGCGACCAGTTTTCTGGCTTTGTGTTGGTTCAAGGATAATATATCTATCATTCACCTGATCCAAACATAAATTCATGTATTTGTAAATTATAGTACATAAAGTATTTTTATGTGACTAAAGTATTTGTAAATTATAGTACATAAAAGAGGGATGGATTAAAAACTAAATCCAAAAGAGTAAGAATTAATTAATGTGCTGCATGGAATGAATTTATTAATATGTTGGATGGAACGAATTTTTTTTTTTAATATGCACCTATTATTGTATTTTTCAGTCATCTAGATAATACAAGAAGAAATAATCTAAATGACAGATTTTTTTTTTTTTTTTGCGAAAGATAAACCCTATAACATGTGACCCTACTAAAGTTTGTATGAAAATAAAAATTAAAACGCTTTGAATGATAGTGTTTAATGCATAATGCCTCCTTAGCTCCTGCGCGCATACTTTAAATTTTGTAACCGCAAAGCCTTAAAAGAATTGTACGTGTAAAAGAATTTAATTACTTCATGAACAAAACAATATTGTCAAATTATTCTTGAAATATTAGTTTTTTTTTAAACTCAATCATATAACTTTTATTTTCAAAATCTTAATCAATGACAGCAATTATAAGAAGTATGTACAGTACAGTCACAATCTAGATACCCACTAGTTTGCTTGGATTCGTATTTGTAGCGTGTATTAAATACACATAACTAAATTTTCCGTTATAAAATTCAACATTTCTTCCATAAATACTTTTTTTTATTAAGCACGAATATCTATAAATAGTCCTAGTTAATTTGAAAAATAATCACTGATGGTAATAATAATGACGACGAACGGTGATGTAATATTAAAAAAAATAAGAATAAGAATGGAACTATGGTCTTAGTACATGATATTTATTGTGCTGTGTCAAATAGAAAAAAAGCGAAAAATGACTCTGGTACTAATGAACAAGTTAAGATGAAAAACATTTCCAAAATGAACAAGAGAAACCATGAATTACTAATCCAATTTTGCAAGCAACGCCAGTCAAAATCAACAAGCGAATTGAAACCATCCAAATGAACAAGTAATTGTCGTGTTCCGACCAAATTTTATTTTTTCCACTAGCCATCCTTCTCTAGCACTGTTTGGGTCGTTTGCAACAGCTATCAACCAGTGACTGCTTAGACTTTTGCGCTACATTTTCTAAAAAATTTAACTTACTGGCCATAATATATGCTTTTGGTGGAATGTGTTTGATATCAACGTGATGTTTTTGGTGGAAGTGTTTTATTACATGTTTGAATTTAATCGAATCTCCCGTTCACAGGTGAGCAAGAAATTCCTGCTAATAAAATATATTTGTCTTTTTTTATTTTATTTATGATTTGAATGGTCATAGCTAAAATGAGGAGGGTTTAAATGCCTGCATTGCTTTCATGCACTAATCATACTCCATATTTTTATTTCTGATTTCAAAATCGAAACAGACAATTCAAACTCCTCAACATTTTATCTACATTAAAATATTAATATGCTTGAAGACTAAATTTTATATTTTTTGAAATTTTTTTACTATTTTATAAGTTAGGTGTAAAATCATTTTTTTTTATATGGTTCAAATTTTCTTAAAACCAGTGATTTGTATCTTAAAAAAATAATAAAAGTTTTGTAAAAAAATATTAAATTTGGTATTTAAGCACATTTTAATGTAGATATCATGTTGAGCGTTTTGAACCGTCTGTTTGAAATTTGAAAGCAGAGATATTAAGAAAAAGATGTGGGCAATGATTGGGCCATAAAAACAACGGGGCATTTGAGCCCTCAATTAAAAGGAGTAAAACTAGGGTGTTCTTAAACTCACCAAGTGATGAATTTACATGCAAATATTTTAAGTTTTCAAATTATTTTAGTATAAAATCAAGTAGTCAAAATTAGAAGGTTTATAAATTAATTCAAAATTCTTGACTTTATACAAATTAATTCAAAATTCTAAAAACTTTACATATAGATTCATCACTCGTGAAGTAAATCGGTTTCAACGGTTTGAATTTATGGTTTGAAGCTAATCTAATAGATATTGGAGTTAAGCTCATCAAATACCTTAATAAGCTTAAAAACACTCTAGTTCTACTCAATTAAAAGAAAGAAATTCATATTTTAATTATGGCTCTTCAGATCAAGGATGGATATATGGATAGACCTTATTTGTACTTTTTGCTCACCTGTGAACAGGAGATTCGGTTCTGCTGTGCTATGGTCTGGAAATAGAAAATCGATTTACAATTTACATCAACCTGCTAACAATAACTCATATGTTAAAACCTAATATAGATGCTAACAAATACATACTAGTAATTACAATTTTGATAAGCTATTGGGGCAGTCCAATGTCCGATCCGCATCAAAGTTAGTGCAGAACAAGTGTGTATAATTTTTTACGCGAATCAAACAGTTCTGATAAAACATCCAATCAAATTTGATCGGATGTTCATGATCAGAATCGCCCCCACTCCATGTAAAGTACCCCTCAATCCTTTCTAAAAATTCTAAGAATTTTTCCTTTTTGCAAGTTACTATAAATAACTGATAACTTTATCTAGTTATGCCTTTTTTTTTTTCAACACCGTCATTGCTACGCTACTTGGGAATTGACAAGTTCGAAGTCCTTTAAAAAGAGTTGATAGAGACGAGGTTGCCTCTAGAACCTGTAGAAGTCTATTATTCAGGTATAATTTTATTGTCTCCGGATTCATTAAATTTTTCTTTATTCTCTTGTTCGTCAGGGTTAGAAAAAAGATGCTATTTTTTGGGTGGATGTGGGTCACATGGGAAAATAAAATAACGTCTAAATATGGTTGCTAAATCAACGGTAACAAAATTTCTTATTGATAATGCTGATTTGATTGCAAGATCCTATCCTTTTGGCACATTGCATTTCTTGACTATGACCTTGTTTGGATTGTTTTACTTAAAATATGGAGGATAACTTTGAAACTTGAAAGTGTTAACTTTTAATGAAAAATATAATCAAAGAGGAAAGAGCAGGATTTCAAGGTCATAAGATTTGATGTTATCCAATGCCACCACACTTTTTGTATGTATATTAAAATTTCAAATTAAAATGTCAAATTTAAAATGTTGGTTTTGTTTTTTTATTTATGAAAAATCCGTCTACATAAAATTTTATGATTTTCTATATTCGTTTCAAACAAATCCAGTAGTAAATAAAAGAAAGGAACTTAATAATGGTGATGTATTAATTTTAGTGTTTTTTTTGCCCTAGTACAAAATAAATTCTAAAATTTAATTCTAAAACTTAATGTTGACGCATTTTTAGTGAAAATGAATAAGTTTTATCAGTCTTCCATCTCACCATGTATTAACGACATGCTTTATTTGACATATTGATTTTGATTAACCGGCTTTGAACATGACATGCAAAATTAAAGACCAAAGGCTGCTTTTAAGAACTACATTTTTGTAGTTAGTGTGTACGATAGTTTTAAGAATTTAATTATTTGTTTTAGTTTCAATATTTATGGAATACGTATTTTTACAAATAAAACATCTATGATCTATATAGCTTAAGTAGAGTTAAAAACAAGCTAAGTTCACTCCTCATAGCTTTGTCATTTTGTTTGTACATTTATTCTCTCTCTCTCTCTATATCAAAATCATAACAAACTTATGTTAGAGTTGGAATTGTTGCAATAATAATATAAACAGTTTATATTTTTAAATTTCAAAATATAACTACAAAATAAAGTTTAAGACCTTTGGTGATACTAAGAATTTATGACTGTAAAATTCACCTCTGGATTTGAATAAGGTGTCGCTTCGTATATATCTGTCTAAATCAAAGAAGAGAAAAAAGAAATTCTACAGATTTGATCGAGGGTTGAAGATCATAGAAGAGAAATGCTTATCATAACCATAAGTGAAGCCGAGGATTGGATGAGAAAGATACGATGTTAGTTTTAAGTCACAAAAAAATTGGCGCCAAAGTAGAGAATTTAAAAAAACCAGAGAACAGTTTATAACGATGATGTAGAAGTGAATGCATAAAAATAGTCAAGAACAAGAAAGTAAAAATGGTAGGGGAGAGATCAGTTTTACCAATAGCTAGAGAGAAACTGAAAGGAGAAAATGGAAAGGACACTTTTTAAGTTTAGATGAATTTGGATGGACAAATTAGAGAAATATTTTATAGGTGATTGAGCAAAGGAGGGCGCCGCAGCAATAATAATAATACTAACGGCTAGATTCTTATTATTTATTTATTATTTATTATTATTATTATTATTATTATTATTATTATTTATTCACGAAGAATAACGCTAGATTGTTATTTTCAATGTTATTTTATCAAAAATTTAGTATTAATTAATTATTATAACCGCTATTCTTAAAAGATTTCAATATGAGTATTTTGGTCTTTATTAATAGTTTGATACTTAAGTACACTTTGTTTTTCGTAGTAATAACTACAAATTTTTCAAAAGGGCTATTAAATATGAGGAGGGCTCAAACGCCTCATTGATCTAGTTTCTCAATCATGTCCTGTGTTATTTTCTTTATTTTTAAAGTTTAAAGAGTTAATCTGAATCGTTTAATATGATCTTCATATTAAAATGTGCTTGGAGAACAAATTATATATATTTTTGAACTTTTTTGAACTTATGTTTTAGATATATACATAATTATTGTTTTTCAAAAGATTCTGGACCATCCAAAAACAGTGATTTTTTATCTATTTAAAATAAAGTAAAAAAAACTTCAAAAATTATAAAATTTTATCTCCGAGGACATTTTAAATTGGAGATCTTATTAAGTGGTTTAGATTGATTCTTTAGACTTTAAAAACAAAGAAAATAACGTGAGACATGATTAGAGTATTCAATCAATGGAATATTTGGAGCGGACCTCATTAATCATTGTTAGAAAAATTAGAAAGTTAAATGTAACGTGAGACATGATTTATTTGAGCCCTCTCCATTTCTCATTAAACTTTTTATCTGAAAAATGGCGAAAAACGGATGTGAAGTAGCTATTTTTTTATTTATTTATCTTAAACATGCTTTTAAGTCATTTTATCATATTTTTGGACAAATAGTGCATTTAGACTAAAAACAAATAAAAATATCATATTCCGATAATTATCAAATAGTCGTCAAAATTAGACATCACATGAAGCATGCAACACCTCTCATGTAGTGCACAACATGCAAAATGGCTAAAATACAATAAATTATGCTAAGTCAGAAGACCGTGCGACATCCTCAATGTCGTGCGCGGCATATATAGCCGGCCCAGAGACCGCATGGTTAGCAGGCCGGGCCTTCTAGAAGATCCGCTTTGCTGACGGGCCACGCTATTTTTAGACAATTCTTGATAAATCATGGGTGGTCGGTGTACTCAGCATCCCCATGATCTCCACACTACTACTATTGTATAGGAAAGCTATAAATACTCATTTTTGTATGTGCTCAATGTTAGCTAGCAATCCTCATTGTAGAGAGTTACTTAGAGAGAGAGTGTATAGTCATTAGAGATCGATTAGTGGAGAAATCATCTAAGGAGACAGAAGTAGACTCACTAAAAGACGTGAAGTTTTTTTCATCTTTAGTTGAATTGTGTTATAAATCAAAGATAAACAAACACAAAACAAGATGGAGAATGTAAAGAATGACTATCTCTTATTCATATATTTCTCATGTATATAATACAAGATTACAATGCCTCTATTTATATGCTACCAATTGTAAATGAAAAGTCATTACAATAATAAATATGAAAATGAATTCTAAATAGTAGTGAGACATAAATTCCAATGGTAGTGGGGTAATGGGGATTAATATTGGGAGTTACAAATGAATGTACCATCCACTATATTCATAACACTCTCCCTTGGATGTCCATTACGTAAGAATATGCCTCATTAAAACCTTACTAGGAAAAACCCTATGGGATAAAAACCTAGTGAAGGAAAAAAGAGTACATTATTATTTTAATGCGTACTAACTCTCCCTCATGACAAGATCTTTAAGTCAGCGAACTCTAATATTATGAACTAGCTTTTCGAATATTGTAGTTGGGAGTGCCTTAGTGAATAAATCTGCTAGATTCTCACTTGAACGGATTTGCTGAACATTAATAATATTGTCCTTTTGGAGATCATGTGTGAAAAAGAATTTTGGTGAAATATGTTTTGTTCTATCTCCTTTAATGTATCATTTCTTTCATTGAGCAATACATATAATATTATATTCATATATGATCGTCGAGATCATTTCTCTAAAAGACAAGCTGCATGTCTAACAAATGTGTTAAATCACATATCTTAACCAAACACATACCCGGCTTGTTTTTGTGTATTATTAAATTTTCTCATAGGTAGCGAAGTATATGTTTAATTATATGCCAATATCTTCACGTGAGAGAAGAACTATATCTTGCTAATAAATATTCACTTAAGTGCTCATATTGCACTAAGGCATGATACTTCAGGACCAAATAGTTCTTCATCATTTTCTCGAGGTCTAAAAGGATCTTTATTCGCATCTAATGATCTTACAACCATCAGAGTACTTAATTAATGTTATTTATTCATATAAAATTATTTCAGCACTCTTGCAATATAATTTTCTTGATGCATAAAAATATCATTTTTAAATGTTCAATTTGCAATCCAATGCAAAACTTTGTTTTTCCAAGATCTTTCATCTCAAATTCTTCCTTTAAATAATTTATTCTTTTGGAAGCTCTTCAGGAGTTCCAATGATACTTAGATCGTCAACATAAACTGCAATTATAATAAAATCATTTCTATATCTTTTCATGAAAATACATGGACAAGTCGTATCATTCTTATATCCATGTTTCAATAAATATAGCATATGCGTCTATATTGCTTTAATCGATATAAAAATTTATTCAATTTAACTGAATAATGTTCTCGAGAACCTAAATTACATACTTCAAACATCTTAAATCTTTCAGAGATTTTCATATAAATATCATTATCAAGCGAGCCATTTAAATAGGCTGTAACAATATCCATTAGGTGCAAATTAAGTCCTTCATGGACTGCCAGACTAATTATATATCAAAAAGTTGTAGCATCCACCACAGGTGAGTATATCTCAAAATTTCACCCTTCTCATTTTATTTTCTCATAAATACTCATTTATATCCTACTGATTTTATACCTTGAGGTACATGGACTACAAGTCCAAAAACTTTTCATTTTTCAAGAGAGTTTAACTCTACCTCAGTTGCACCTTTCCATTTTTGGCCAATCATTTCTTTGTCGACATTCTTTAATAGACTTCTAGTTATGATCCTCAATATTTATTATATTTAGCGCTATATTATATACAAAAATATTATTGATATCAATTTCATCTCGGTTCCATCTTATTTCATTCATGATATAATTTATCGAGATCTCTTTATTTTAATGAATTTCAGATACCTGAGTTTCTGCTGGAACTCCAATATTACTTATAATTTCATTATCTTCTGGAGTTTTATCTGAAATTATCATATCCTCGACTTGACCATTTTCATTCTTTGCTCCTTTTCTTTTTCGAGGATTTTTATATTTTTAATCTTTGGAACCGATTACTTTTTCACGCTTCATGCGTGTTATAATTTGTCTGTCCAACAGGAACACCGACTTTAATTGGAGCATTAGCAGTTGGTACATGTGATTTGGTCACTTTCTTTGAGTCTGTGAATGTGTCTGGCAATTGATTCACTAACCTTTGTAAATGAATTATCTTTTGAACATTTAGTTCACATTCTTTAGTACGAGGATCAAAATAAGACAATGATAATTCATACTAATATTTTTTTTCCAGCTGATAGTTTTCTCCCCCTAAGGTTGGAAATTTTTATTCATTAAAATCACAACCGGCAAAATTAGCCATGAATAAATCTACCATCAATGGTTCTAGATACTTTATTATATATGGAGATTCAAATTCAATATAAATTCTCAACTTTCTTTGATATCCCATTTTAGTGCGTTGTGGTGGAGCAATTATAACATATACCACACATTCAAAAATTATTATATGGAAATATTATGTATGTGACCAAAAACCAATTATAAGGGAAATCTTTATAATAGCTAGTTGGCATGATGCGAATATCATATCTTCTTTTTATATATGAACATCTACAGGATGTTCAACATTAATTTCGATATTGTCTAGACGTATTTTCATAATTGAATTATGCTCTTTAATCAAATCTATTGAGCAAGTAATTTCGCAAACGCCAGGTTGCGATTTGATAATAAACACACATGTGACCATCTTATTGATGCATAATTAAAATCATAAAATATTCAAATGATTAAGATGTTGGATATATTGTTCCACAAATATCATATTGTATACATTCTAGAAATAAAACCAACATAAAAAAAATTCATTATATTAAAGAATCTTCTAGTTCTTTGATGAATGTTCATAATAATTATCTATTATTTTTCTCATCACTATTGATCCGGAATGGTCCAACCGGTCATGCCAAACTATAAACATATTCTTGTATGTAAACTTCTGATTTACAATAACATGTGTTTCAATTGCACTAATATATGTGTAGTACAAGTCAGAGAAAAACATATGCAATTTATTTTCAATATGCATTGTTTTTCATATATTCATTATTTTTTCATTAGTTGTCTCAATATGATATCCATTTCGGCAGATATTATTAAAACTTAACAAATTCATTTGAGACTTACAAGAATATAATACAATATAAATTTGTATTCCTCCATGTTACAACAAAATAGCTCTTCTGGAGCTTTCAATCAATACTACAAAAAAAATAACAGCACAATAACAAAAATAATAATAACAATTGTAATTACATTTTCTTTATTCTTACCATCATTAATTTTTCAGGAATAAATTTAGAAAAAAAATGACCTTGTCAGGTATAACGTGTGCATTTTAATGTACATCATGTTTGAAAACCGATGACTTTAAATGAGTTATTACTAAAATTATTATTAGATCTTTTGAAGAACGAAAAAAATAACAAAATGAACATCATACATAATTTGTATATCATATAATTCTTCTTCAGAAAGATTTTTTTAAAATCTTCTCAGATTACTTTCCTATATCATATATATCTTCTTCAGGAAGATTTCTTTAAATCTTCTTCCGGAAGATTAAAAAAAAATGCACTTCATATAACATTATATGAACCATACTAAAAATCTTAAAAACAAATGTACATAAATTGATACCTTATTCCATTTAACAATTACTTTAAGCATTATTTATTTAAATGGAATTGAAGTAAAATATATCAAAATTACCTCGAATCAACTAGTAGAGCTCTCGTTCTGATAACGTGTTATAAAGCAAAGATAAACAAACACAAAACAAGAAGGAGAATGTAAAAAATGGCTATCTCTTATTCATATATTTCTCATGTATATAATACAAGATTACAATGCCTCTATTTATAGGCTGTCAATTGTAAATGAAAAGACATTACAATAATAAATATGAAAATGAATTCTAAATAGTAGTGAGACATAAATTCCAATTGTAGTGAGGTAATGAGGATTAATATTGAAAGTTACAAATGAATGGACCATCCACTATATTCATAACAAATTGTAATTTATGTTCTTTTTATTTATTTCTTTTATTGGTATGGCCATGAGAGGCTAAACTTCTCATATCTAGGGTGAGGATTGTACTTGAATTCTTAATTATGTTTTAGTATATGTTTCTGTTTTGTTTTTACGTTATGATTTGAATTTGTATTGTACTTTAATCTTTTTATAATATCCTTGCATACATAGTTTCGTCAACTATATCTCAATGATCTCCACATGCTTTCGATATTCAGAGAATTCGTGTGAGAAATTACTCGTAAGTAGTGGTGAGATTGGGGCTATTGAGACTCGACATCGGTTCAAAAACTAGGGTTAGAACCCAGTGGGCTCCCTTGGTAGGATAGTATAAAACATACTTAGACTAGGTTTAATTCCTTTACATACATATTATACTTAGTTGGAACAACATTAGAAAGCACTAATTTAGAGGGGTCTTTGGGATTATTTCAACTACAATGTAGTATAGGGAAAACACATATTTTCACATCTAAAATGCTTCAGTTTTGGTAGCCCAATAGCCGATTGAAAGATCTAAAATCGCATAAATAAACACCCAGTTCACCGTACGGGTAGTGACAATGAAGTACGCGGGGGTACTCGGGAACATTATATATTGCACGCGGTAGTGGCAGTACCGTATGCGGAATAGACAAATGTCAAAACTTATACTTTGCATGATTGAAAATGATAGAAAACCTGAATCCTATAGGCTCTCTATCTATTGTTTAACTTTATTTTAGCTATTATACCTTGATTGCATTGATCACCACAAAATCTTTTAAAAATCTAACAACTTAGACTAGTAAAAATTGTTTAAAATTTAATACAATATTCGTGTGGATTAACACTCTAATTTGCACTACACGGTATGATTATACGCTTGTGATCGGAACGGAAGTTAAAATTAAAGCTTAAAAGTATTTAAAAAAATTAGTAGTTATTTTGAAATTATCACATGACTGGCTCCGCCACTGCCAACCGGTTACTTTTGATGAAAAAATCGTATACCAAGCTCCATTTCGCAATCACCCATGGGACAAATAAGTAAACATAATTAATTGATCGATAGAGAGTTCTTCATATTTGGCTACCTAATTAGTGGTTTGTATAACTTATAGGAAGAATTTCATTACGAGCTTTTGATGGTAAGTCAATCGCATTCCACCAGTTACGTACTAAGCGTGTATCCAATAAAATGACCCTGTTTTC
This sequence comes from Carex rostrata, assembly GCF_964058835.1. Lineage (NCBI taxonomy): Eukaryota > Viridiplantae > Streptophyta > Magnoliopsida > Poales > Cyperaceae > Carex > Carex rostrata. Next base: position 9,094,355 of record NC_135925.1, read on the forward strand.
TTCGTTTTCATATAGTTTTTTAAAATTCTGAATTTATCTACTATAACTCAAGTGGTAAATAAATATATTTTTTGTACTAAAATAATGCATTAATATGCGTAAAAAATTGGTATGTCTATCTTGTACATGCAATTCAATCAAACGATCTTGCAAGTTTATACAAGTTTAACACCTCTTCACGAAATTATAAAATATAAATGATTCTAGCATATTTTTAATTTTTTGTGATATGTCCATTTAGTGTCTTGAAAATATTATTTAAATTGAAAATTAAATTGTAAGTTTACTCTCAGTTATTTAGATACATGCTTTAAATTTGAGTTAATTTGATATTTAATTAGTTATTTATCGTAAAATCATTAAAATATTCACTTGTAAAATATAAATATCTTCCAAATCGATTGAAACTTAATACACGTGCTATTTAAACAAATATTTTATTAAATTAACAAGTAAATCAATATGAATAAAATTAAATATATACTGAAACTAGTAATAAAATAAATAAAATAAAATAAAAATCTGATCGAATTAGCAAGTGGTTCATTCCGATTCGACTACCAATGCATATCAAAATGCCGTGATTGTCACAACATCACGCCATCTTTCGATCAATGGACTAAGACTTTTCTCAACCGGATCGGATAGGTCGGTTTGAATTTTGAAATATGCGACCATGCATGGCACCACCTAAACAGGACCATACAAGCGCAGACAAGAAAAAAAAAAATGATAGATTGGTGAGCTGATGCAGAACAGAGGTTCTGACGTTATAACTTAATAAGATTAAAAATTGGTTAAAATGTCTTATTAACTTGTTTTTTTTTTTTGAATAAAAGTGGGATTATCACAGTTTCATTAGAAATCATACAGTCTTACAGCGAATGTCATAGGCTATAGTATTTGGATCATTACAAAATCAGCATAAATCACTTAAGTTGTGAAGCAACTAAGTGATATCTAAGTAGACTAAATAAGGTAGAGATAGCAAGTTCATCTTATACAAAACAACAATTTAAAATTAGAGAAATCTAGTATAGTAGTAAATCTTAAAAGAAGCTTAAAAAGTAGTAGAGGAGTCTGTGAAGGAGGAGCTTGAGTAGGATGGATCAGAGGAGATTGTAATGACTGCATCTAAAGCTTCAAACTGAGCTATGTCACGGAGATAATCAGAGAGGTCTGACTCTTCTAGACCATGACATGGATCTTCTTTGGAATCCCAGCTGCTGGTGTCCTCCGAGGATGTACCTGTCACCAAGGAGATTGTAGTATGGCCTGCCTGAGCTAAAAGAGAGATATCCATCGGAAGGATTAAAGTTAATTTAAAATAAGAGTCATCTTGCCTAGATTTGTACCAAAAGGATGTAAGCAATATGATTCTACTAGCAATGTTTTGAATTGAGGGTGTAGGTGAGTCAGTAAAGCAAGAATTATTCCTAGTTAATCAGATTATCTATATTGTGGCTGCCCTTATTAGTTTAATAATGAGGGAGTCTTTAAGGGGAATACATCGATCTAGGGACCATAGATCAGTAACAATATTATAATTGAATCTAAAGCCATTATAGGTAGCAATCCAGGTCCAAAGTGAAGAAGCTAAAGGGCATGTAACAAAAAGGTGATTTGTTGTCTCAAATTGACCACAAAATTAGCAGTTTGGGTTACCATTCCAACTTTGGTGATCAAATTAGTTGTTGTTAAGACCTTATCTTGTCTAAGTAGCCAAATAAAGATCTTAATTTTGAGGGGTATAAAGGATTTGTTTGGGTAGCCTCCATGTGATAACCAACCATATAGGGAATGGATAGTGAAAGCAACAGAACTTGTTTAGCTACAATGGATTGTATCTGGGTGATTTGATGGATGGGGTATGGTACTATTATATATTAAGTGTTGTAGTTCGTGCCATTCACTAACTAGTGTACTTGTTAGTTGTCTAATAAATTGGATTGAGAGGGATGAGTTAGTAAATGCTTGAGCTACTAAGATATTAGGGTTCAGTGAAACAGTAAATAAATTTGAAAATTTGCAGGATAGGGGACATAAGTCACACCATTTGTCTAACCAGAAACTGGTATCTAGACTAGTTCCTACTTTTAGACATAAATGTCTTATTAACTTTGTGCTTCAATTATACTATATATTTTTATTTTTGTTCTCAAATTTCAAATAGACAATTTGAACCGTTCAACATGATATTAATATTGAAATGTATTTGGATACCAAATTTTATATATATATATATATTTTTTTTTTTTACTATTTTTCTAGATATATCCAAATCAATGTTTTTGGATGGTCCAAAAACAATGATATTGTATCCATCTGAAATAATAATAAAAAAAAATCCACAAAATATAAAATTTGATCTCTAAACACATTTTATTATAAATAGCACATTAAACGGTTTGAATCAATTATTTGAACTTCAAGAACATAAATAAATATGTGAGGTATAATTGAGTCGAAAATAATAGGGCATTTTAACCCTAGTCTTATTTGATTCATGAACTTGAGTGTTCAATTGAAGATTTGTTAATTCAATCATACCTGACAAGAAAATGATTTGGAAATTCTTTATTTACTGAAGGTTACGTTATTGGGCGAGATTTGTTGGTACTTGGGATAGTCATGAAAAATAGAATAATTATAAAAATATTTATTTATTATAATAAGAAAGGTTGTCTAGCTGGAAACCTCATGTTATTATTGATTAATTTATAATGTCATGCGTGATTCACGAGTGGCTTTCGTTAAAAGTTAAATCGGATGTGACAATTTATTTAACATTTTAGACCTATCCTAGTAAATTGCGTAGCTAATCAAGAATAAATACTGTGTTGTTGTTAGATAGTTAAAGAGATGCACAAGCTGACCATTGGAAAGGTGCATCAAGCCATCAATTGACCTTTTTAAAGAAGATAATGGTTAAAAAGTACAGAAAACGAAGAGATGCACCAAATAAGTCGAAAAGAATTTATGATCGCGATATCTTTGATGCCTAATATTTTTATTTTACTATTTTCTCACAAAGATGAAACATAATCTACTTTACAAAATGGCTTTATCTTTTGGGAAGCATTCATGGACCGATAAAGATTAAAATGAAATGAAACGAGAATACGCGACCAAAAGATCCAGTGCAATACTTGGAGTAGAACTAGGGTGTTCTTAAGCTCACCAAAGTTTTAGTGAGCTTAACTCTAAAACTCATAAAATCGATTTCAAATGACGAATCCGAACCGTTGAAATCCGCCTACCTTACGTGTGATGCATCTACATATGAAATTTTTAAACATTCGAATTAATTTAGTATAAAGTCAAGCGGTCAAAATTAGAAGGTTAATAAATTAATTTTAGTGCATTCATTTTTGAACGTTTTTTGACCGCTTGATTTTATACTAAATTAATTCGAATGTTTAAAAATTACACATGTAGATGCATCACACGTAAGGTAGGCGGGTTTCAACGGTTCGGATTCGTCATTTGAAATCGATTTGATAAGTTTTAGAGTTAAGCTCACCAAAACTTTGGTGAGCTTAAGAGCACCCTAGTTCTACTCCAATACTTGAATGCGTAAAAGAGGAGGTATCAAATGCTTCCATTATGTCTTCATTTTAAAAAACTTTAATAACTCAAAATTTAAATCTTAAAATTTTAAATAAAACAATTGCATATAAACTACATCATTTTATCTATGCACGTATAAAAAATTATGGCATTTCAACTTTGTTTTGGTTATCATCTTGAGCTTGTAAAAATGTATACTAATGCAGATAATTTCTAAACGTTGATTTTTCAACTTATTGATTCATATAAAAGCAAAATTAAAATGTGATAATTTTTTATGGACACATAGAAAAAACAACATAGATCACATCTAATGGTTTTATTTTGACATTTAAGTTTTAAACTTTGAGTTATTTAAGTTTATAAAAATGGAGGCATGATGAAGGCATTTGAACCCTTCTCTGTGTAAAATGATATATGAGTTAGTCAATTTCAACCTGATACAATCTCAATGCATATATCTTTATATTTCCAGAGGATTCACTTACAATATCTTACAACAAGATTTTTCAAAATCCATATAGTCAATTAAAATCGTTCAACATAATCTTTATATTAAAATGTACTTGGAGATCAAGTTTTACATTCATTTTGATTTTTTTACTATTTATTAAGATGGATACAAAATTCAATAATATAAAATCAACAATTTTGTAAAATACTTAATAAATATAAATCCTCTCGCCAGTTGTTTTTATAGTTCTGCTATAGTATATTTTTTCATATAATATTATTGATTGTTAATTAACTTAATATTGTAATATATTTTCTTTACTCGATATATTTTGGTTATGCGTTAATATTTTTTTAGCAATAGATAATGATCAAAATTCTCAAATGAGTGAGGTTATGGTAATATGCGGTATGTACAATGGATCAATATTTTCATTTTCAAAATTCTAACAGTCGATTTTTATCGTTCAAATTGATCTACATAAGGATATATATTTGCAGACTCAATTTTATATTTAAAAATAAAAATTAGTTGATAGAAAATTATTATTTTTTGGATGGCCTAGAAATTTCAGATCAAGAGATTTTGTACCTGCTTAAGAAAATAGTAAAACATTTCTAAAAAATATAAGTTCGGTCTACAAGTACATATTCATTTGTATATCATATATAATAAATGATATAGATATTCAACCGTTGAGACTTTCAAAACGAAAATATAAGTCCATCACACTCTATGCATAGTACCATAGTCTCACACTTCTCAAATTATTTCCAACGGTATGTATTAGATTTTAAACATACGAACTTATATATGATGAACACAATGCCTTGATTGACCAACTAGTAAACGTGTTTCTCGGCTCTCTTATTATTGTTTTGATGATTAATCAGCCCAATTTATACCTGTTGAAAACATTTCTATTCAAGTACAAATGAAAATGAAATAAATGTTTATTTTCATTGATGCTTTCTACACGTCAATTCTGACCTTGACCCAGTCATTGACATTGCAACAATTGTATGGATCCAAACTTCACCAGCTGCTAGATTCAAATAAGATATAGTTCAGACAAATATTTATTTCCTATACTGAATTTATGTGACACGTTGATTAAGACCTGACAACTGAGAAAAGAGCCCTAAGTAAAGGCAGAATAAATGTGATGTACTGGCTTGTTGACCGTGTAAGTTTTCCAACTAATTTCTGTGATATTAATTGGAGAAAAAATGTTTGTTAGTTGTAATTAAAGAGGGGTTATGAATAATGTTTTATTAATTAAGCTTGCGTTTGATGTAACGGTGGTTCTTCCATTAGTTTTTTTTTTTTTTTTTTGCAAATGATTCTTCCGTTGTTAAAACTTGTATGTAAATATTCCAACCTTCTTCATTTAGAACTTCAAAAATTGGTGTCAAGAGAGTTTAAGACTAAATTTAATAGGGATATATGCAACGGTTTGAATTCGGCATTTGACGTCGATCCGATATACTTTTGGAGTTATGCTCACCAAACTTTCTTGGTAAGCATGTCACACCCTAGCTTTACTCTGATAGTTTAATTCCACTTACGACTTTGCAGCTTCTACAAAGCTTTATAAAAAAAAAATAAGCAAATTTATTCATTAAAATGGGGTAAAAAAATGTAATGGTCACCAAATCAGAAGATTACATGGAACTCCAAATTAGTCTGCCAAACAGGGGAGCAAGAGAAAAAATAAAACGAATTATTGGTTCAAGAAAACAAAATCCAAATTTATTTCTGAAAAGAAGATACTGAATTTCTCTTGATTACTTCTCCTTTTCTCTTGTCCCCACTTCCTGACACCATATGCCAACACATAGAGGCTAGAGTAATAAAAGTTGGACAATATCTGCATATTTCCACTATTACTTGCTATCATATTGCATTTAGTACCTTATTTAAGGCATGTGAAAAATTAAATTATGCAGAAATGGAGTTCTCTTTTTTTTTTAATCCTAAGTTCTGCAAATTGTAAATTTATGCTGGGAATAAAAGCCAAAAAAAAAGTTATGGAGTTAGTGCACCTAATTCCCCCCCCCCCCCCCCCCCCAGATTGAATTCATTATTCTTCAAGGAGAAAAGTTTTTTATTCGATGGGCATAAGAGCCGTCCGATCCGCTTTGAGATTCCTGCACTATGATTCGTATGCACGAATTTAAAGCGCATCCAACGGCTCTAATACCCACAGACCCAAACTGCACTATACTTGAAGTCAAAACAATGCTAAATTTTGAATTAGCCAGAATTTATACGGCTAACAGCAGCTGCAATCAACAACCATAGTAAAAAAAACAGAGAGAGAGACACTCAAAAATTCAGTAGCTGCAATTTTTTTTTTAAATTACTAGCCTCAATTCCTAACTAAATATTTCTTCACAAAAATAGCAGTTGCAAAACTAGGAAGGCTTTTCAGAATTCAATTTACTCTTCTAAGCACGATCATAAATCCCTACCGTTTTATTTTTCAGCCAGTTCTAGAAATGGCCAGATCGATCGAGCACTACACTACACAACTTACCAAGAAAACAAGGAAATGCTAAATACATTTTGAATTGTACAAAAATTCCTGAAATCTCCCCTCTATTATAACATAATTGTTTCTAACTCCATTGCTGATCAGCTGAGTAGTACCAAGCAAGTGTTGGCGCTTGCTCCGGCTCGTCAAAGAAGCTACTGCATGGCTCCTCTAAGAATACACTTTCATCCTCCATTTTCAACATATTTTGGTGACAATTTTCACTGAAAAAACCATCCTCATAAACTCTTTGGTCCAGGGAAGACGACCCAAAAGCCATCATAGGTTCCTTGTTCTCACCAATAGTGTGTTCTTCATTCAAAATGGCACTTGAGTCGCTGTCGGATGAGCCATCCTTGCTGTAAATGAGAGGTGGCAGCTTGTCAGAATTGGGGCCCAGTTTGGCATTGTCAAATTCAGAGACCACAGGTTCTTCTTTAACTGAAGTGAAGCTCATGTCATCTGTTTCCCCTGCCTCACCAAGCTTCGTTTTGAGCTCTTTTATCTGTGGCACAAGTAAAATATTTGATAAATGAAGTTTACTTTCAATTCACACTAAGTTAAAATTTCAACAAATATCAGTTCTTTCAAAAGATCATTTGAGTGTTATATAACGCTAAAGCTAAAGATTGAAAATTTAGAGCTCTCATGAACTGGTACAGAGTACAGACTCTGCTCTTGAAGAGAAGCCAGAAGGGCTGCTAATACTTGTCAAAGCACTGAAGGGAAACCATTCTTTTTCAGGACTATGATGCAATACTTTATGGCTCAATCAGTAGAAAAACATTGTTTTAATTAGCATAATAAGATTTGAAAATAGTATAATTGCATTACAGTAATGAGTCATAATTCTTTATGGCTCAATCAGATTTTTAAATAGTATGATTACACATTTACATCTACAATATCTCATAAAAAAACATAATTCAATAAATTTAGAGGAATCTGAATAAAAAAAGGCACCTGAGCAAGCAGTGCCTCCTTGTCCCTGAGTAATGAGTCGTAGTCGACCCTCAATGCATCATAAGAGGACTTCAAGGCGCCGTAGTCCCGCTCGAGTGTCTTGGTCTTCCAGCGGGCCCGTCGGTTCTGGAACCAGACTGCCACCTGGCGGGGCTGGAGCCCAAGCTCGTGCGCCAGCCTGGCCTTGCGCTCAGGCTCCAACTTGTTTTCAACCTCAAAATTCTTCTCTAGAGCTTTCACCTGCTCCAAGCTCAGCCGCCTCTTCTTGCTGCTGCCGAGGAGGCCCCCACCAACCGAGCAGTCATCATCGTCCAGCGGGTCCATCATGTCAGAGGGATAGACGCCACAACCATACACCCCGGTCTCTTCACCTAAAAGAAGCACAGAGTATGGTTCAATTGAAATTTTGAATGCTTAAAAACAACCCTTCATAATGTGTAAATTTTATATCTCTCACAAATTCTGAAATTCATGACCGAAAAGGTATCTGAATTATACAGTGTTTTTTCTTTCCAGTACGCGCTTGTACTCTCGGGAAATTGTAACCAGAGTTAGAAATACTGTACATCACATTTTATCTGGTGTATCTGACACTATTGCAGGGTGCTAAAATAATTTGTTTTTTTTTCACGGATACATGCAAAATATCGTGCGTAAAGTTGTAGGCACTGGAATTGCGCATTAGAAGCCATGAGTCGGCGGGGAAAAAAAATGAAAACGAATTTTTGCAGGGACTAATTTGGAAGAGAACTATCTTGTTCGAGAATTACCAGAGGGACAGATAGGCAAGAGAGAATCTGAGCTGTTGAGTCTCTTCATGGCCGTGCTACAAGTGCAAGATGGGAATCTTTGTACTGACGTTTCACTGTCTCAGAAAGAGCGGAGATCTAAGGTTTAGGCTGGTTTTGAACAAGAAGGTAGCTTGCGAGTGAGAATAGAGGAAGCTAAACGGTATTTGAGCAAATTCGCCGAAGGAACAGCTGGGATGGGTTGAGAGAGAAAAGAGACGGTCTTGGTATCATCCACGACCTCTCCTCTTTCTCCTTCCCAATATCCTCTCCGATTTCAGATCCCATCATCAAATTTCAAAAGCAAAACTTATCTGCTATGTTCGAGTCCCGAGAATTATCATAATTCGAGACACACAGTACGAGTGTGAGTGCGAGAGCGAGCGAGAGATAGATAGATATAGAGAGAGCTGCTGCCAATTTTTCAAAAAAAAGAGAGAGAGGGAGAAGTATGGCAGTCTGAGGTTCGACGATGCGCGATTCCTTGCGCTTTATAAATAAAAGAGCGAGTGCGTTTGTGCGCGCTGTAGAGCGTTGAGACGAGATAGAGGGAGAGAGAGAGAGAGAGACGGGTAGGAGCTAACCTGACCGGGGTTAACCATAGTTAATCTGGGATGCAGACCGACCGGACCAAAAACACTATTTTGTGCGTATCTGGCTCAAAATTTTACCTCTCGAGTAACAAATTTATCCTTACGGTGTAGACGTGTAGTACAGATGGGAATCAAATTTCGTCCTTTCTATTTTCTAAAATAGAATAACATTGTCACGTATTTTTATAAGCAAATATAAACAAAGATAGTTGAGAGTTCCGAGCTGGACTGAAACTCTTGCTAAATGCTAACGAACACGTGCTGCTTATCCTTAAAAAAAAGAGGAAAAACTTGATATATAGGTTAATTGAAGTTTAAGAAGAAGGCTATCTAGAGCCATATTAATTGAAGTTTAAGAAGAAGGCTATCTAGAGCCATAAATACTTGCGAAGTCATGATAATTTTGCATTTTTTTTATAGGTTGGGCCTCTGTTATCGAGAATTTTGCACAAATGGAACAAGAAACAAAAAGGTTTACCAAAAGGGTAGAACTAAAGCTGAAGTAAATGAACTTCTTTAACAAAAGAATATGAACTCTTCGTATATGCATTAAGCCAATTTCTTAGTGTTCGTTTAGTGTTCATCAATGAATACTTATATATAGTGTCTAATTATTTCAGAAGGGTTAAAATGTCTCATATTTCTTGTGTTGAGAGGTACATTCAAAGAAGAGAGTCAATTAACCTCCTTCGTTTATTTTTAAAATTTATGTACTTATATTGTTATACACAATATTCTATATAGTGAATAAAATATTATGCATATTATAAATTTGATTCTTACTTGTAGTGTAAAAATTTTATATGATTAATCCCCTGCTCATGCTCTATCGTGTCTCACATATTTTATCTATGTTTTCTAAGTCCAAATAATTGATCTGAACCAATCAACATGACCCCATATTAAAACGTGTATGAAGACCAAATTGTATTTTTTTTTTTTTTTAACTTTTCTTTAGATAGGTTAAATTTCACTATTTCTGAACCATCCGAAAATAGTGATTATGTACCAACCTAAAAATATAGAAGAGAATTTAAAGAAAAGTAAATTTGGTCTCCAAGCAATTTTAATATGGAAATCGGTTCATATGGACTATATATATTGGACTTTGAAATCAAAGATAAAATATATATGTCACAATGATATATAAAATATACGAGACATTTGAGCCCCCATCTTTATTTTATTAAGTATGCTATATACTTAAACACTTAATTAATTATTTAGCATTGAACTAGTTACTTTTAACATATAATAATAAAAAAGGATGATCGTTTGTTTTTAACAGTATATTATATAAATCTAATAAAATTATTGTTTTATAAACATATAGCTTCTCCTTTAACATGTTGTTATTATATTTAACACTTGTATAGTTGTGCAATATTCGATGTGTGATGATGGTATGAGTTACAAAATACTGAAAGATATTATACATTTCCAATAATCATTTTTTTTTAAGTAATCATTTTAACAATTTTAAAATACAATCATAGGATCATATTTTTTTTATATGTTCAAAATAATTTATATTAAATCTAATTACTTAAATATTAAAAATAACTTATATGTTAAAAACATAAAAAATTGGTTGTAAATTTGAATGAAAATTCTGTGAATATGAACAACTAATTTTTGATCTAGTAACAAAGACCCCGTCTTCATATATGAGATAATGAGTTCAAAACTTAAATTAAGAAATTTTTTTGTTATAATAGCAAGAGTATAAAATTTGAAGGTCAGAACCTCTTTTTTTTTTTCAAAAAAGAAGAATTAACTGATGACTTACAATTTCAACTTTATTCAATAAACCTACGGCCGATATTTTTATTTTTACCCCATTAAAAAATTATTTTAATAATAATAACCAAAGTTTAGCAACAATTTTAAAAATACCCCACTCGTGGAAATTTTCCACGGGCAGGAATTTTAATTCTCATTTTTTTTATAAAGCAGAAATTTGTTTTTATTTTTTATTGTTTGTATTGAAATATTAGAAATGTTGGATATATTTCTTTGAAAATAGATGGAATACAATATAATTTGATTTATTAGAAAGACTGTAACAAATAACCCGGATCAATATTTTTCAAGTCGGATTTTTCGCAGATGTAAGAAAAATTAATATATTTCTGTATGTGTTATTGGAAAAAAAATAAAAATGCTTAGATTCTGAGTTATTGATCTCGGTTCAAAAGTCACTTCTATGTAATCTAGAAAATATTGTGATCCTTCTAGGACATTTAATTTATGGAAAGTTGTATCTATTTTTGAAAAAAATAAAAACTTTAAGTTATTTAATAATTATTATTCAAAAAGAATTCTCAAAATAGATACAACTTTTTATAAATTAAATGTCCTAGAAGGATCACAATATTTTCTAGATTACATAGAAGTGACTTTTGAACCGGGATCAATAACTCAGAATCTAAGCATTTTTATTTTTTTTCCAATAACACATATAGAAATATATTAATTTTTCTTACAGCCGCGAAAAATCCGACCTGAAAAATATTGATCCAGGTTATTTGTTACAGTCTTTCTAATAAATCAAATTATATTGTATTCCATCTATTTTCAAAGAAATATATCCAACATTTCTAATATTTCAATACAAAAAATAAAAAATAAAAACAAATTTTTGTTTTATAAAAAAAAATGGGAATTAAAATTTCAGCCCGTGAAAAATTTCCACGGGTGGGGTATTTTTAAAATTATTGCTAAACTTTGGTTATTATTATTAAAATAATTTTTTAACGGAGTAAAAATAAAAATGTCGGAACCTACGGGCTTGTTTCAAAAAAAAAAAAAATTTAATCAATAAATAAATAAAATACTAAAACCGAAAACATTCGGAAGTGAACGTAAACCGAACATAAACTGAAGAATAAACCTACGGGCTTGTGACAAAGAGGTGACTGGTGACTCTTTTACTGTTTTACCGTGCGGATCCTTTTTGAGAAGAGCAAATTTGATGATATCAAGGCGGTGCAGGGATATGCATGTAAATAAAGAAAGATAGTAGGGTCAAAAGAGAGGAGGTGAAATGGGCTGAGTTCGTCGCGATGTGGGGGCTCGGAAGTCTAGGAGAGGAAAAGGCAGTTGGTTTTGCTGAGCACAAAGGCGAGACTTTCTATTGGTGAAATGGTAACGGAAAAAGCCAAACTATACGGATAGCTTTATAGCTGCCATGTGTTTGTACTGTCTTTCCTTAGTTGCCTGCTGAGTAGGGGTGCAAACGGATCCGATACGGATCCGATAGTCGGAAAATTATATCCTTATTTATTTTTATTTTTCGGATAGAGATAATTAAACTAGATCAGATATTAGATGAATATGTATAGATATGGATTGAATATCAGATATATGTAGATATATATATATAATTATTTTTATAATATATTAAATTATATGGTGTATATCAGGAGTGGATCGACACTTAGCTCGGGGTGCTAAGTCACTGTATGATTTTAAAAAATTTAATCACGTGGTTGAATTTAATTGAATTTTTATTTCCTTAAAGATTTTATATTCCAAGTCCCTCTCATAAAATGTTAGATGTGTTAGAGTATCTTCAATTCAGCAATTGAAATTAATTGCTAAATAATAGTTATGAAAATTTTAGAAATTAAGCAATCCACTCCTACATTAGTACAATCAACCAAACAATTGAGAATTAAATACTTGGCCAATAAGAATTAAACATTTGGCCAACTCATCTTTAGAAAATGATTTCTTATTAAGTAATTCTTGAACTAAATAAGTAATAGCCATACAACCCAGCAATTACAAAAATAATTGACACATCAGTATAAGCAATCCATAAGCAATCACTGTTGGAGATGCTCTAATTGTAGTCTAGTGATTAATACTTTATTTTGTGGTTGGAAAGTCTTAGATTCAAATCTCACTAACCACAAATTAATAATTATGCATTTTAAGTTTTAGCACATCTTAACTAAATTTTCTAGTTTTGTCCCTGGTGTATATCTATTATTCGGATACGGATAATTAAAATTCAAAACCATATTGGTATCCGTACATATATTCGGATATCAGATATCCGTATCTAATTTTTGGATACGGATCCGGATATGGTCGGATATTATCCGATCGGTTTGCACCCCTACTGCTAGTTCCCGGCTTATTGGCGGATCGGTTTTTACTTCGTGTAGTGCATGAACAATAAAATCCAAACAGCTCTTAATATGACTTGTGCGCTGCATAAAGTAAAAAATCACTCTGACTGTATCTTACCAATAGGCCGGGCTCGCATCACACGGGACCGTTTTTTTTTCCTACCACCCTCAAAAATCAGAATTAAATGAATATCGTCCGAAAAATCAGAATTCAATTTCCGCCACGTTCGCACCGTGGATCTGCGAACGGGTTGACCCGTCCGCAGATCCACGGTGCGAACGGGTCACTCGAGCGGGTCATGACGCAAGCGGGTCAAAGCGAGCGTGTCAGTGCAAAGATCCACGGGTCGGTGCGCAGATCCACGGTGCGAACGGGTCACGCGAGCAGGTCAGGGCGCGAGCGGGTCAGTCCGCAGATCCATTTCGCGAACGGGTTGGCGATCCGTCCGCAGATCCACAGTGCGAACGTGGCGGAATCTGAAATCTGATTATTCGGGTGGTATTCATTTAATTCTGATTTTTGAGAGTGGTAGGAAAAAAAACGGCACACGGAAAAACACAGGTGGATCCGAGTTACCAGAGTCGCTCGAGGTTGTTAAATCAAGTGTAAAACCACACAGGGTTACTATTAGTAGTTAGAACTGAATCGGTGAAAACAGAGAACTATTATTCTTTCTTTTTTTAATTTCAATGACGACATATATAACGTGCTAGTAGAAATCGAATAGTTTTTTAATATAAAATTGTATTAAATCCAATTTTATATATAAATTATAATCAATTAAAATATTAAGATTTGGTGTATTGCTTTTGCTTGAGGGAAAAGCTATTGTTATCTCGAATAAGCCGATTTTTCAAAAAATAAAATAAAAATAATTGTTGTGTGATGCTGTCTAAAAGACCATGTAATAATTATTGTGCGTAAGGGAAGGTTAGTTGACTAGGAAAAGTTTTATGATTGTTGATTATTTAAAGATTGAGAGTTTGATTCTTTGTCATTTTAAAAAAAGAAAAAATTAAAATTTTGTAATGTAACTATCTTTCTTCTATAATAAATTTCATAACATACAGAGAAGGAAAGTTGTAAAAATAACTTAGTTAAAAGTAAGAAAAATGTAAAATGGAAAATAAGAAAATTAAAAAAATAATCATCAATCCTACAAAATTCAGAGTTCAAATTACAGCATGAGTTTGGTTGGAATTAGAAAATCAAGGAATAACGTAGTTCATACAATTTTTTTTTTTTAGAGAACATGACATTTCATTACAAAAATATTAATGCGTTTGAATTTCACACTGAGGACGATATATAGAGAACATTTAATTTGCAAGAAATCGTCAACAATTGAATATAGCATAAATTTTAGACCGCTAAATAGTTTTCTCCCTTATTTATATGATTGAGATAAAAAAAAATATAAGTCATACAAAATATTGTTAATTTATTTTACATAAGCTAAATTGTAGGCGGAGTTAAGAAGAAGATATTGACCCCATTATTTTGCTTTCAAATTTTTTGTATTTATGATTAATTTTCAATAAAATATAAAGTGACAATGTCGTGATATTGTAATATTAATCCCTATTCTTTGTTAGAAAATCTGACTCTGCCTTTGAACTAAATCATACTGCATTGATGAATCTTGACACACCAAAATTCATCCATTAAGCACTAATAAATATTCTTTTACAATAATGCACTTTTTTTTTGCTATTGAAAGATGATTATGTAATCAATTTCATACACATACACCATAATATGAATTTAAATTTATTTGTGTCTCCCATGATTAATATATAATCTGATATCCTTCGCGTGTTCACATTTGGACAGGTTGTTTAATGGAAGGGGGAGAAAAATCTTCGAGCTGCCATTTAATAAACTGGAATTCGAAGTCGGAAGGAAATAACATTTCAGTTTTTAAAGGCACTATAGTCTATAGGTATAAATATAACTAGTATTATATCCGTGCGTTGCAACGGGGACATATTATAAGAAACAAATATATCAATGAAAATAATAATTATCTAAAAATTAAAATACATGTTAATAGAAAATTTATATGATTCTGTATTTTTAATTAACTTTAATCGTGATCTCTGATAACAATTTGATGATGTGATGATTTTTTATTTTTAAGTACCAATGTAACAAATAATAGCTCGATTCGAATCTAATATCAAAAAACATAAATACACACACACACACACACATATTATAAGAAAAATATATATTCACACACACGTTCCAATTTATATTCTTCTTTGTTTCCAATTTAGAACACACACACACACACATTGATATATTTTATATCGGAAATATATTCTAAATTGCCCACACCAATATGTATAGAAACAAAGAAAGAGAAATAAGGAAATAAAAAAAAATGATTTCCATTGTGATCCGTATAGAAACGAAGAAGTAAGGAAACAATAAATAAGAAAATAGAAGGTGTAGTCTTCTCAATTGAAAAAGAGAAATATGGAAACAAAAAAAATAAGGAAACAAATAAATATATCGCTAAATTTCATAATTTATTCAATTTTAATTGTAACGTATCGTGTGACGGCATATGTGGTGGGTATGTTTTTAACTAAATTTAGACTTCTATACATAAAACAGATGCATTTAATCAAAAGAAGACAAAATATGTAATTAGAGAGCTGAGATCAAATCCGAAGTTTCATCTCTCAATCGTAGCCGTTGACGGATCGGACACCCAACGTGCTTAATAATAGAATAGAGATAGGCGCCGGTGGTAGCGAATAGGCGTATTGAGATCGGATGTCGGACGCGAAATCCAAATTAAAGTAACTCTAATTCCTAATTGGGGATTAGAAAAATCTCGTTGTTAATTGTTTCTAATCCCTATCAGAGATCCAATTGACGTACAAAGCATCTCCTATTTTAATAACCTCGATTTCATACGAATAATATACTCGATGTGAAAACGATGCATCGCCCGAATGTGTATGTAGCCTATATAGGTGGACCAGCTACTAGCTGTGATTACTCGGTAGTCGAAACCGTAGGTTATATTCTTTTGGGGGTTTTCACATACACCGAATTAGGGGTGGCAACGAACCGAATCGAACTGAACTTACTCTAGGTTTGAGTTTGGTTTGAATTAATTTTGAACCGAACCTGGTTTGATTCGTTTCGAATCGAACCCATTTCGAACTACACATTTTTCGAATCGAACCCGAATCGAATCACGAACTAAATTATTTTTTAGCAGTCGTAGTTATACCGGCAGTTTATACATTAATTTTTTCTCGCGGGACAATTCACATGGCTTCTTTTTACCGGTATGAACTATGAAATGAGTGTTTTTAAGTTGAAAAATTGTTCATGAAAAAATACATCAGAGACGGCTTTCCTGGTATGAACTATGAGAGACGACCGAAGAGAGAGGAGAGACAGTCATCTAGGCCGGAGAGACAGCCAGTCGCCGAGAGTGTCGGCTAGATTTTAGAGCTAGAGGGAGAGTGAGTTAGGGAGAGGTGGAGAGAGACTAGGTTTGAGATTTGAGAGCGAGGGAGTGTCGGCTAAGTTAAATTATGACTCTCTATCTTGGATTTTAATTTCATCAGGTAAATGGACGCCCGATGTTATTATGAGATTCGAACCATAAAAATGATCAAACCCATTTCGATCGAACCAGGCTAGATTTAGGTTTGGTTTGAATTAATTCCGAACCGAACCTGGTCTGGTTCGTTTCAATTCGAACACATTTCGAATCGAATTAAACTCGAATCAAACCCGAATCAAACCTGAATCGAATCACGAACATCGAATTTTTTTGCCAGCCCTACACCGAATGATTATATTATGAGATATTTTCAAATTTTGCTTTGGTGAGTCGGTGACGTATAGAGAGAGGTATACAAGGAAATTGTCTTGGGTGTTTACACGAGGAAAATAATTATACAGCTGGGAGGAAATTGAACTCCATTTTAGAAAAACACAGAAGATTAATTCTATGATATTATTCCTATCACTGAGAAACAATCTTATTATATATGTTTGGAACGAGTTCTAGTTAATGATTATTATTTGTTGCGTCAAGATCTGAAATATATTATCGTAAATTGCAATAGTTATTACAAAAGGTTATTTCTCGTAGAATTACATTTAATATAAAATTAACAAAAGTTAAACAAAAGATAAAACAAAGTTTAATAGATTAGTTTCTCCACTAAAGACATGTTTGAAAGACATTGACAATTGATTGCGTTGTACATCTAATATAAAATTAACAAAAATTAAACAAAAGATAAAACAAAGTTTAATAGATTAGTTTCTCTACGAAAGACATGTTTGAAAGATATTGACAATTGATTGCGTTGAAAAAAAAGAATCTAGCTATAGAAGATAGATTGAAAACTGAAAAATGATAGAATTGATTGGAGCGTAAACGTATAAAAGAGATTGATTAGATAAATTGAACGAGATAAAAGACGAAATGTATAGATGCTTTATTCCGAGAACCACAAAGGGTTTGATAATGATGACTCTAGAAGAGAGATAATAAAGGAAGGTTTTGACGGATCCGTATCCTCCAGCTCCAGGTTTCTGACTCAAGCAAATTGAAACTGACGGGACAGATTAATCCCAGTCAGATCAGACTCAATTCAGTTTCTGTGGAGACTGTTAGGAGTTTGTTTTGAAATTCGTGCCAAGCTAAAAGAACCATTCGATTGTAATTGTGCTCAATCATTATGGGTGTGATATGGGGAATTTGGAAGCAACGAAATATGAAAATTTTCAGAGATAAGCGAATGCCACCACAGATACTAGCAGCAAATATCAAAGAAGAAACAGAGCTTTGGCTCAAGTGTGGCATGAGAAACAAAGAAGATGGTGGAGAAGGAAGAAGTGCAGCCACTGGGTAGCTTGATTGTTTACTGGTTTTGAAGTTTGTTGTTTTTTTCCTTCTTATTTTTATTTACTGTTAACCTGATAGCGTGATAGCGGTATCAGGCCTGTCAAAAAAAAATGGTAATTGTGCTCAATCAAGTAACCTGAGGGGATGTGAATTCAGGTTTTGACCGTTATCCAACACAAAATGATGAATTTTTATACTTTAGATCATCATTCAAAGTTGGAGTCACATTATTAAGCTATGAATGTTAATCGTATGAGATTTTTATGCTGAAATCAATTTTACAGTAAAGATACAATTTTCGAAAAATATGATGGGCAATTAACCTCATTCAATCTTTGCATCTGTCAACATCCATCTTTGCGCCCATTTGAATTAAAATAATCTTTATAAGGTTTTTCACACTGAAATGAAAAAATATTTAACATAAGCAAAGTCGTAAAAATAAAAAATTACCAAAAAAAATTACATAGCACAGCGGTTGACTATTACAATCTGTAAGCTATTAGCTGTGTTTTCTTGTGTTCAAGCCATACTATGGAGTATGGACTGTAAGATTCGTTCAGTCATTTTTATTAATATCCTAAAAAAAAGAAAATTTTAAATCTGCCTCTGCATTGGTTTTTTTTTTTTTAAAAAACTGCCCTGACCGCTGGACCCACGGGCGGTCCACCCTCCCTAGCAAACTGCTCGGGCCAGGAGCGGTCCTCTAATTTTTTTTTTTTTAGAGAGATCTTAATATTTTGATTTAAATAATTTCGTGAAGAAAAAGTTTTCTTGTTCAGAATGTATGTCAAAAAATAAGACATTTGATACATTTATGAAGTGATGTCGTAACTCTTTATAATTTTGATTTGATTTGTCAGTTGGATATCACAAGTCTAAAGATAACACTAATAAAGGACTTGGCCTTGATTCTTAATAATTTATTTTATTCAAATATATACAAGAAAATATAGTTAGATTGCCTCAATGATATTAACTTCTATTTTTTTTAGAGAATAATTGGATTATTTGATTATTGTCGACATATACCATTTGCTCGGAGATAGGCAAACGAACACAATAAATAGTAAATGCATTTTAAAATAATTATATGAATAATTCTTGAATAATCTCTTAGGCTTTTGACTAAACAAAATACCGATCGTTGTACGTCTACTGTTGAACGAAAACTTAAACAAAATAGTCGGATCCATCTTGTCCCCCTCCCCTTTCCGAAAAGTGGTCATACGC
The DNA here is from genome assembly GCF_964058835.1 of Carex rostrata. Classification (NCBI taxonomy): domain Eukaryota; kingdom Viridiplantae; phylum Streptophyta; class Magnoliopsida; order Poales; family Cyperaceae; genus Carex; species Carex rostrata. The sequence continues at coordinate 9,113,520 of NC_135925.1, forward strand.
GCAAATCCGACTTTCCTAGCCAAAGTTATGGCTGTTTAAGTTTTTCCAAAAGCTGAACTTTGAAAATTCATAACTAATTGTAGAAAAATCCAAATAAATTGAAATTTGTTTAAATTTTGTATATTTTTGAATGCTCTACATGCTGGTGTAATCACTTTTTCAGTTTGGTCCCTGTATCAGTCCATACTTGCTAATTTACCAGAAGAGATCAAATTTAATGTTTTAGTGCATTGCACTATACCAGTGGCCTTTGATTAGTGCTTGGCTGCTGAGTTTGGACTTTGTACCATACCAGAGGTCAGTCTATGGTTCTTTGTGCATAAACAAAGATCTAATTTGAGGTTTGTTCATATTTTAGTAGCTCTAAACTACTTTTTAGTATCATAAATAAAGAAAATAAGATTAACAAGTTGTCAGAGCTTGAAATTTTTTGAATCAAGGCTAAGTCCTTAATAGTGTTATCTTTAAACTTGTGATATTCAACTGACAAACCAAATCAAAGTTATAAAAAGTTACGACATTACTGCATAAATATATCAAATGTCTTATTTTTTTTGACATACACTTTAAACAAGAAAAAAAATTATTCATAAAATTATTTAAATCAAAACATTAAGATCTCTCTAAAAAAAAAAATTAGAGGACTGCTCAGTCCCCAGGCGGTCTGGTCTCTAGTGGACCGCCCCTGCCTCTAGGCAGTCTACTAGGGAGGGTGGGCTGTCCGTGGGTCCAGTGGTCGGGGCAGTTTTTAAAAAAAAAATCCAATGCAGAGGCAGATTTAAAATTTTCTTTTTTTAGAGTATTAATAAAAATGGCCGAGATTCGTTGATTCAATAAAACACACATGGCAACTTCTGCCTTGTTTTAAAAAGAAAAAAAAACATTAGCTATTTTTTGTGTGTGTGTGTGTGTGTGCTATCTTTAAGCAATGCGCTGCATTTGAGGCTTTAACAGACTATAGAGTAGGCATAACTGGCTATTTAAAACTAGATTCGGAGGTTATTTTGACTTTTCAAGTTATCAAAGGCCATTATGAGCTCAATAACTATTTAGATCTCTATTTCGTGCACTAGTCAAATAACTCGAACCACAATTAAGTTCAACTCACTTAAATTTGATGTCTTTGCAATCTTGGATATTATTACTATTTGATTTTCAAATTAATTGTTTGGTTAACATATGCATTCGTCTTAATTCGATTAAAACTTGATGATTGAATGGTTGTTTAGTTAATTGTGCATGGTTCACTCTATTTTTTTTTTTAATTCTTGACAAGGGCTGTCAAGGATACAAAAAAAAAAAAAAAAATTACATCCCAGTTCATATCACGAACTGTTTCAACAATGTTTAAATAAAAAATTATTAGCATAGTGGCATGGTTCACTCTTAATACAAAAATTATTAGCATCTAATGCTGACACACTCATATGTAACTCTTGAACAATTGTTATCATTCTTTAAAATTAATAGGAAAAAAATATTGAAAAACAACCGATTCTTGTAGAAAAGCCGGAAAAGAAGCAGTTCAAGTATTTTGGGTAGATATAAAAAAAAATCGTATTTTTTAACAATCATATTTTAATTTAGTGGTTAAAGTAATGTTTTTTGTATGAAATGTTGCACGTTTGATATTAGATTCAAGAATTTCTCGTAAATATTTAAATTTAAAGGACATAATTTATTTATCTAAAATAAAAAAATATAGCATCCGTTGTATAATTCCAAAAAACATGCAATAATATAATGGTGGAAGGAGGCAATTTCTTTTGGGAGAAAAGAAAGAATATTTTTATGGTGAGAGATGACTAAGCAAAGAAAAAGTGAGCTTTGTGTTTTGTGATTTGGAGTTTGCCAATTGCCACCAACCGTGGCTCTAACCTCCGTCCACCCACTTTAAACTCTTTATTGGTTACTAGCCTGATACATTGTTTGGTTCATCCCTTTTGTGGTCCCCATGTTGTTTTGGCTGTTAGCCTAATACATTGTATTAAGCACAACATTTTGTTTCCCATTTAATTCTAAACAGGGGTATAGTAAGAGCATTTATCGTAGATAGACAAAAAAGGTACTATGCGGTTAGCGGATTGCGAACTGTCGTGAATTAACTCATTTAAACTGTGAGTTGTTCATGTATAGACAACATAGAGAACTATACCCAATTGACAGTTACTTGCCCACAAATTTAATAGAATAAAGATTTATTTTCCCCAATTTATTTCCCTCATCCATCCTCCAATCATTAATTATACAAGAGGACCACAACTTTCAGTACAAAAGACAAAAGAAAACGTGTATCAGTCATTAATAATGTGGGGGACCGCTAACTAACTGGGCGACCACTTATATTTGAAAAATTTTACAACTGATGCGCATAAATATATATACTTATACACGCAAGTATTAACATCTAATATAGTAAATATTCATATGTAAGATATCAAATATTTTTTTAAATAATCTTTCTTATCACATACTCATTTTTTACACATTTTATGGATTTTTTTTTCTTACTTCAATGTCGCCTATATTTCTGACAATCTGTGAATTTTTTTGTGAATCTAAAGTCACAGACGTTTTCTACGTAATTTTCTTTTTCAAATGAGATCCATGATGAAGTACTTTTCAGTTGTCCGCCACGCAAGTATTCATACTTGATATATTATATATTAACACCTGCACGCATATGCATCCATATTTACACGTGATAGTTGTAAAATCTACCAAATATTAGGTGGTTACCTAAGTAGTTAGTGATCTGTCACTTAATTAGCGGTCCCCACAGGTAATGCATTACGAGATATGAATACTTGCTCAACAAGATATGAATACTTACACGACGAGGTATGAATACTTGCACGATGGACAACTCGAAAGTATGTCATCATGGATCTCATTTGAAAAAGAAAATTACGTAGAAGACGTTCATAGTTTTAGATTTATAAATTTTCTCACAGATCGTCATAAATATTGATGAAATTGAACGGAGAAAAAAAATCCAACTCTAAAAACGTGTAAAAGATGTGTGTGTGATATGTCCAGTTTTTTTTCGAAATACTTGGTATCTTAGGTATGAATACTTGATATATTATATATTAACACTTATGCGCATAGGTATCCATATTTGCACGCGTCAGTTATAAAATATATTAAATATTAAGTGATTCCCAAGTAATTAATGAAGTTCAGTTAGTTAATGGTCCCCACAAGTAGTTATTGACTGTGGAATGAATGGGAAAAATTGACTGGAGGATAGTTAGTCGATCCCAATTTAATATGGTTCCGTCACTGATTCAGAATAAATATTAAGTTTAGGATGATGTAAATTATACTTTAGACCTCTTACGCTGTGCTCCACAAGGAAAGAGGGAAAGGAAGAGGAAGGAAGAGAACAAAGTAAAAGATAACCTCATCTATATTCCGATTTAGAGATTACAAAATTTGAATAGTCTGCATATAGAGTTCACCTCCTCTCCCTTCCCTCCCCTCCTCTCCACTTCAAAATTTAACGTTTTGGAGCAAGTAAACTAGGTATGATCAAGGTTGATCACCCGTCCTCTTCCCTCCTGTCTCCTTTTCTGGAGCACATTAGTGTTCAGGGACATCAATTTTTTTTTTCGAATGTACGCACCTTAGACTGTGCTTCACAAAGGAAGAGGAGAAAAAAGGGGAAGGGGGAGGACAGAGTAAACAATTAACCTCCTCTATACTCTGATTTGAAGATTATAAAATATGAGTAGTCTTCCTCTCCCCTCTTTTCTCCCTTAATATTTAATATTATAGAGCAAGTTAATAGTCTGATCACAGATCATGTTCGGTTACCACTCCCCTTCCCTCCTTTTGAAGCACACCTTTATCTATAACTAGTAAAAATCTTCGTATATACACAACATACAAAATATCAAATATAAAATTTACACTTCTTTATTAACTAGGAGTACAGATTTTCATATGTACACAGCCTACAAAATATACAACACGTTGGGTCCCTATATAGAGTCATTATACTATACCAAATTGTATTATTATTTTGAGTTCGCCGAGTTTATTTTCTTAGATAAAGAGGAAAGATCAACTTTAACTGAAAATCTTAAACCAAGCTCACCGTACTAAACAAGCTGACTATATTAGGCCATTCATATCAACATCCAAGGCTGTTTACTCTTAATTGCTCATTGAAGTTAAATTAGGATCATCCAGGTTAATTGGCGAATCTAACGGTCAAAACTGGAATAGATATCTGGGAACACAGCAACATAAAAATATGCAAAATACAAGGTACCTATTTGGATTTCTGAACCCGGAGGGGTTCAATCAAAAAAAAAAAAAAAAAAAAAAAACAGGAGGGTTGAGATGGTCTTTTTGTTACATGGGCACCTATATTTCGTATTTGCATGGAGATAACTGATAAGAGTGTGTTTGCTGTCACAATGGAGAAAAAAAGGATGCTAGGATGGGACCAAAGAAAGCGAAAAAAAAAAATGAGCTTAGCACTATGTGCACAGTGTCTTTTGCTTTGTTTGTTCTTCTTTTGGGAAGGAATCTATTTTTCATTTTTTCTTGTCCCTCTGGAGAACACTTTTCTTCTGTGGTATCATGATTCAATCCCAACAAATCAAATCCTCAATTGGTTCTTTGACTGAATTAATGAAATCAGTAGTGAAAAAATATGTTATCTTATCTTGGGTGAATTATGAGCTCATGATGCGGTTCGTGGTGGAGTTATCATGTATTGTTGATTGATATGTGATATCTTCTAGTATCCAGCAAATGCAATACATGGAAATCTCTGTTTGCTGCTGGGATTTAACATTAATAGAATAATGGCACCTTTTTTTTGTGATGGTTCTATCATTAGATTTAGAAGTACATACGATGTCTTAATAATTAGCAAAGACATCTTGGAGACCAAATTATGGGGAGTAATAAATTTACAAAGTTAATTGAGGTTTGTTGAAGATTATGCAAGACTTGGAGACACAATAGCTGAAGATGCTTAGCAGCATATTCTATATGCAATCTTATCAATAACGACCTTCCAAGATTATAATATATATATATTTTAAATCTGATAGTGGCTATCAGAGGTGCATAAAAAACTACAGCACTCAACTCAACAGAAGTTCAACCATAGCTTGGCCTCTCTTCTGGCATGATACGCTATCCATTCCGGACTAGTCTGAACACCTTCAAAAATTAATTTGTTTTGTGCCCTCCATAAGAACCAGCATACTGCAAAAATATAGGCGCCCCACTTGCTTCTTGAGACCCGATTATGACATAATCTCCATGATTTGTCTATCATGTCCTCTACTGTATCCTTTCTGTGCAAAATTCTAAATCCCAGCAGTCTGTTCAGCTTTGCCCATGCTCTGCACGAATAGCTGCAATGGAATAGGAAAGTCTGTTCATCTCTTCCAAGATTATAATATCAATCACATGAATATCCAATCAATTAAGTTCAATTTGCTGGATTAGATTTTGTGTAATAGGAAAGTCTAACGGCTAGTAGAATAATTAGAATTTAGAAAATATCATAACGACTACGTAGCCTATCGAAACCTTCCCAAGCAATATAATGAAAAATCAATCAATTAATGAATTTTTTTTTTCAATATCAAGTTCTAACAAGGTTGTTACTTTTTTTTACATGATTTGACATCATGGCATTTTTTTATTATTATTATAATCTAAGAGCATAAATCTACCTGCTGAAACTGTCAAGGGAACTATTCTCTGCTTCCTGGTAATTTTGGGAGCAGAGAGTAAAGCAGAACCATACTGTTGAGTAGGCTGGTACTGTTCAAGGGCATATAGTCCAGCTATTACTGGTTGGTTGTTTTTTTTTGTTGTTTTTTGCTGGTTTTTGGGTTACTGGTTTCTATGATTTTTTTCATACAGCTAGTAGTGAGTGTGGTTGTTCTTTGAACTATTGTAAGAAAATTGATAGTCACTATCGGTTATTTCAAAAAAAAAGAGTAAAGCAGAACCAAAAGAACAAATCCTTTTAGCATGTTTTCATTCATTAATTAAAGCAGTTCAAGTGTTCAACTACTACGAAACGCTTTTCTTCAAAAAGCAGTTAGCAAAAGAAGAGGAAAAAAAATCTTTCTGAGACCTGGGGATTGAATGCTAGTAATGGGAACGGGGAACCTGGAAGGAAGCTTAAAAGGCTTTCTTTCAACTAAAGTCAGTATCTGGGAAAAGATTTAACCCTAATAAATTCATTAACTGGAAATAAATAAACAAAAATTAACTGAAACAGAAAAATTAAAATTGTCCATTAATTATGATAGTCAAATGTCCAATTTGTTTAGTTACCATTTCACATAAAAGAATAAATGGAGTTGATATGGGTTTGGAAAAAAAAATCCATTTACCAGGTACGCACATAATAATTGCGTACTCTCAAGAAGTGTCACACACTATTATCTACACACTTCTAAACTGTATCAAATTTGATTAAATTCTACCAAAAATGGTTATGCAGAGGATGGCACGCAACTATTATTTGCGTATCTAGTAAACTTAATTTTTTTTTCAAACTCATGTCAACTTTTGTCTATTCTTTTATGTTAAATGGTAACTAAAAAATTCGGAATCAGATTTATTTGACTCTGTAAAAATGGAAGGTGCTAAAAGTTATGAAATCTGAAACAATTTTTATGTAAAGAATCCGAAATATTAGTTGATTAGTATGGGATTTCTAATAATTTAATTCTCATAAAGATTCCTGAAACTTAATTAAATACTGAGAAAAAATAAATAATAGAAGCATTGGGTTTGAATTTTGAAACCCAACATGATTGGATAGATCCGGAGATGAGTCAGATTAAAATAGAATTTTGGTTAACTTGTAAGAGCAGTGCGGAATATTTGGGTCCGGTTGCTGGGTAACAAGAGACTATCACTAACTAATTCACCACTGATATCCACCAGCCAAGTCTAAACAAAGTTTTGGTTAGCTGTGGCAGATGCAGAGTGTCGCACGTGCAACGACTTATTAAGACATCTCCATTCTATTATTAAGCACGTTGTTTGTCCGATCCGCCAACGGCTACGATTGAAAGATGAAACTTCGGATTTGATCTCAGCATTTTAATTACATAATTTGTCTTTTTTTTATTAAATGCATATGTTTATGTATAGAAGTCTAAATTTAGTTAAAAACATACTCACCACATGTATCGCTACACAATACATTACAATTAAAATTGAACAAACTCTGAAATTTAGCGATATATTTATCCATTTCCTTATTTCTTTATTTCCATATTTCTCATTTTCAATTAAGAAGACTTCACTTTTCATTTTTTTTTTATTTCTTTGTTTTCTTACTTCTTTTTTGTTTCTATATGGATCACAATGGAAATCAATTTTTTTTTTAAGAAGAGGGATCGGATCGGATGACACCGTGCATTTTCAAAGTCCAAACAGTCGATCCAAACCGTTCAACTTGATGGATATGTTAAAATGTGCTTGCAGATCAAATTTTATATTTTTCTGAATTTTTTTACTATTTATTAAGATGGGTACAAAAATTCAATGGTCTGAATTTAGCGATTTTATTAAATACTTAATAAATAGTAAAAAAAATCCAAAAAATATAAAATTTGATCTACAAGCACATTTTAACATATCCATTATGTTGAACGGTTTGGATCGACTATTTGGACTTTGAAAACTTTGAAAATGCACGGTGTCATCCGATGTCACCAAAAAACGATGTCATCCGATCCCTCCTCTTTTTTTAATTTTCTTATTTCACTTTCTTTGTTTTTATACATATTGTTTTGGGCAATTTAGAATATATTTTCAATATATAATATATCAATGTGTGTGTATTCTAAATTGAAAACAAAGAATGAGAAGAATATAAATTGGAACGTGTGTGAATATATATTTCTCTTATAATATGTGTGTGTGTATATATATATATTCTAGGGTAAGGCTGAGGTGTTATGGATTGCATAGCGACCTACGGTGCTACGGCTCAATATTCGAGCTTTTAAAATCTAAATGGTCGATCCGAACCGTTCATCTTGTTCTCCATATTAATATGTGTTTGGAGACCAAATTTTATATTTTTTGAAAAAATTTTACTATTTTTTTAGATAGGTAGAAAATGAAATATCTGAATGATGCATAATTTTTTAGATCAACTGATTTTCTACCTATCTAAATAAATAGTAATTTTTTTTCAAAAAATGTAAAATTTGGTCTCCAAACACATATTAATATAGAAAACAAGATTAACGGTTCGGATCGATCGTTTGAATTTTGAAAACTCGAATATTGAGCCGTAGCACCGTAGGTCTCTATGCAACCCATAGCACCTTAGCCTTACCCTATATTCTATACATACACACGATAACACTTTTTATTTATATTTTTTGATATCATATTATACGTCGATATTGAATTGCTTACAATATTTGATATTAGATTTGAATCGAGTTATTATTTGATATCATTGGTGCTTAAAAAATAAAGAATCATATAAATTTTCTATTAACATATATCTTAATTTTTGGATAATTATTATTTTCATTGATATATATATATATTTTTCATATAATATGTTCCCGTTGCAATGCACATGATACTAGTATAATGATATACATCCCCAATCCCAATTTATCCAAAATTACCCCTTGTTTGATTCATCCATTGCTAATATAAAGAGCTCGGACCAACTTACGGAACCATGCTTAGTATATTGACAAAAACATTAACCTTTGTGTAAAAGGTAATATGTTCGAAATTTGGTGTTTTATTTTATCTTTGGAGATAAATTAATGAATTCAATTATTATTTTATGCTAAGAAAAAAATATTGTATCGGAAATTTGGTAATTCTTACTTTATGCTAAAAAATTTAAAATTTGCCTTATTTTCGGATGTTGACCTTTTATTATTGATTTTAATTAAATTGATAGTTATATAAAAAATAATAATTAGGTTCAAAAATAAAAATAATAACTAGATGACGCCCTGATCGTTATGAATTAAATTAGTTCTTTTGTGGAAATTACAATACTTACTTCAGAAGTTTTTCTTCGAGGAAAAAAATGAGTCGATTATTTTCTGAAAATTTAAAGGACAGTTTTAAGCGTAAATAATTTTTTGGCTATCAATATTGTTTTGAAAAAAAAAGTCACTGCCTAGTTTAGTACATATTCAGTTCAAAAGCTTCCTAATACTTTTTGGGGAAAATTTAATGACCAAAATTTAAATGAAGACGTAAAATAACAATTAACGGGGGTGATAAAAAGTTCCTATTTACTGGAAATAAAAATTAAGACGTACATTTATTTATTACTCTTTGGTAGGAGCTTGTGAGTAAATTGTTCCTAACTCGTTCATTAAAAGTTTACTAACAACTCGTTCATTATTAACTTCTTTGTTAACTTAATGAACCGAGTATGAATGTACTCCAACTTACTCATAACTCGCTCATTAAGAACCGAGTTACATAAAATCATGTCACATAATCACATCTAATTCCAATCAGATAAAACCCAAAAGTCAAATCCAACTTTGTATGTCTGTGATAAGGAGATAGCTGTGAGCATGTGACATGCATGTAGATTGTGATCATCGACATGAAGATAGCTGTTTGATTTTTAAAAATTTACTTATGGATACTTTTTTTTGTTAAATTATGTACTATTTAATCATGTTGAATTATGATAATTTGTTAAATTTTACCAATGTTAATTAAATTTTGTTTTTGAATGATGTATCTGAAACCAAAAAAAAAAAAACACGAAACAAAATTCAGAATTGCCTACAAGTTTAATTTCTTAACAAGTCGCTTAATAAGCGCGAGTCAATTCGAGCATTTAACGAACCAAACAAGAGCACAACTATCAACTCGATATTGTCTTCTCAACTCAAGTCATAAATTGAGCACGAACATACCCTAATTCGCTTGTGCTCGCTCATTAATCACCCCTATTCCTTGGTGAAGATTTCATTGTCCCGCTAAGAAAATAAATGTGCCTTTTTACAATCTTAACTTTAAACTTACTAAATTGATTTTCCTTTTAGTACCTTGACAACTTCAAAAATGTGCTATTTTTAACTCAGGTATTATTGGCGCATTTTCGTTTTCCTCGGAAAGATTTTTTTTTCTAAGATCTCTTAGTTAGCTTTACTTGACGTATTTGGAGCTGGATTATATTTTTCCGTAACACTGCAATGCACTGGATACTCATGGTCGTCGATATATATAAATATTTTTTAGAGATGAGCTACAGTGAGCCATAGAGTAAAACGCGTTTGTACTCCATGTTGTATTTTTATTTTGAAAATCCAAACGACCGATCCGAACCGTTAGATGTCCTCTCCATATTGAAATGTGCTTGGAGACCAAATTTTACATTTTTTTTGGAATTTTTTTACTATTTATAAAGCAATTTTGAAAATTGTTGTTTTGATGTGAACAGTAAAAACAGTAAAAATTTATGGATCATCGGATCAGTGATTTTCAAAATTGCTTAATAAATAGTAAAAAAATTCCAAAAAATGTAAAATTTGGTCTCCAAGTACATTTCAATATGGAGATCATATTGAGCGGTTCAGATTGGTCGTTTGGATTTTCAAAATAAAAATATAGCGCCATGGAGCACCAACTCATTTTACTCCATGGCTCACCGCAGCTCATCTTTATTTTTGATTATAAAGACATCTTAAGATAGACCGATTTTTTTATTAATATCCAAAACATAAATAAAATTTAAAAAATATCCAAATCCTGAACAAATTTCAAAAACTACCCAAACCGGTTATCCAATAACCGGATTTGGGACAAATTTCCAGTTAATGGTTTCCCGGACTCAAAACAGTATATCTGGTTAACCATTAACCGGAAAGTTATATTTTCATTTTTTTTAAAATAAAAAAATCCGGTTAATGGTTAACCGGACTTGTATTTTTTTTAAGTTGTTTTTTTTTAAAACAAATTTTTTTTTTTTTTTGTATTGAAATATTAGAAATGTTGAATATATTTCTTTAAAAATAGATGGAATACAATATAATTTGATTTATTAGAAAGACTGCAACAAATAACTCGGATCAATATTTTTCAAGCTGGATTTTTCGCGACTGTAAAAAAAATTAATATATTTCTTTATGTGTTATTGGAAAAAAATAAAAACGCTTAGATTCTGAGTTATTGATCCCGGTTCAAAAGTCACTTCTATGTAATCCAGAAAATATTGTGATCCTTCTAGAACATTTAATTTATAAAAAATTGTATCTATTTTAATAATTCTTTTTTAATAACAATAATTAAATAACTTAAAGTTTTTATTTTTTTTTCAAAAATAGATACAACATTTTCATAAATTAAATGTCCTAGAAGGGTTACAATATTTTCTGAATTATATAGAAGTAACTTTTGAACCGGGATCAATAACCCAGAATCTAAGTATTTTTATTTTTTTCCAATAACACATAAAGAAATATATTAATTTTTCTTACAGCCGCGAAAAATTCGGCCTGAAAAATATTGATCCGGGTTATTTGTTGCAGTCTTTCTAATAAATCAAATTATATTGTATTCCATCTATTTTTAAAGAAATATATTCAACATTTCTAATATTTCAATACAAAAAATAAAAAAAATTCTGTTAAAAAAAAACTTAAAAAAAAAATACAAGAACGGTTAACCATTAACCGGATTTTTTTATTTAAAAAAAAATGAAAAATATAACTTTCCGGTTAATGGTTAACCGGATATACTGTTTTGAGTCCGGAAAACCATTAACCGGAAATTTGTCCCAAATCCGGTTATTGGATAACTGGTTTGGGTAGTTTTTGAAATTTGTTCGGGATTTGGATATTTATTTAAATTTTATTTATTTTTTGGATATTAATAAAAAAATCGGTAAGATAGATGAAAGTTTGATCTGTATTGCAATGATTTCACATATATTTAGCTAATTAATTTGTTTAGGATTTTAAAACTATTTTAGTCCCTAAAAGTCTTGTGCATCGGACGAATATTAATTTTTTTTTTTAGTAAATATAGGAGGTCAAAGCATTCAATTTTAAATATCCACCAAAAATCCTCTATCCGAGTTTCAAATATATACCTCTATTTTTATTCATATATTTTGAAATATAGTTATATGATGATTGTTAGTGGAGTAGGGAAATTCTTAAAAATAATTTCAAATTAGACACAAATTTTAAATTTTGTAACCATGTACATTAATGTCTTTAATTTGAAAATTAGTGATCGAAAAGATAAACTATTATTTTTGTTAATACAAGAAAGCTTAAGTTTATTTTGAAGAAAAAGTTGGAGGTCAAATCATTCAAATATTTAATATCCAAAAGATATTTTCATTAAAATTTTGAACTTTGTTTGTCAGCAGACTAAAAACTAGTTTTGGACGAGAAAATTTAAGTTAAAAATAGTATAAAAATTTCGGTCCTGCATCGGTAAAAAAACATAAAATATTTTCTTGTAAAATTCATACTCTCTTTGAAAAAGAATAAAGCATCTTGTCAGATTACTCACAAAATAAAACTAAATTATCGTTATAAAACTGAGCAATAAACGAGAACAATCTTTGCCTGAAAGATTTATTATGAATATTGCTAGAAAGTTTGTCTAAATTTCTTCTCACAAAAAAAACAAAAACAAAAACAAAAATGGGGGACTGAATAACAAGCATAGTGACATAGTACACGAGATATTAGCGTAATAAACGTTTTTTTGACGTTTTTAAACCGAACTCAGAATAAAACGCAAAAACAAGTATAATATGTTTTATTCCCGAATAAAACATGAGTCACTTATTATTTCCGAGAAAAATGTAAAAAAAAACGACAATTTTTTTTTTTAATATGGAATTTTGACGGAATTGATTTCGTTTAAAATACAAAAATACATTAACTCAAAAGATGCTCTTTTAAGTTGATGCAGACGATGTGGATTCCATGGACCTGCGTATCCTCTGCATTTAACTCAAAAAAGGAATATTTTGAATTAATGGATCTTAACCATCTGATTTTAAACGGAGCTAATCCGGCATTTGCCTATAATATAGGAGATCTTTAATATTAGTGCAGATCTAGTTCACACGAATTATAGAGCAAATCGGATGGTCAGGATTCATTAACTCAGAAGATTCTCTTTCGAGTTAATGCAGAGGATACGAATTCTGGACTAGGCATGTTCGCCACATGGAAATTGCTTTCTAGTACTGCCTATTTCCCACCCTACCTACAGCCTAGTTATTCACCTTGTCATCTCAAAAACTAGTCAACTAGATTCCAGAAAAGGACACTCTTTTCGTGGCTCAATGCATGAAATTCTGAATTTTTAAAATTTGAAGGATGGTCCTAAATTTTACAGTCAAGTATCGAGCTGACATTTTTTCTCGGCAGAAAACATCTTATGCACAGTCCCGGCCGTTTGCTCTGAAATTTATGCACACTTAGTCTAAAAAAATACATCTTTATTATTTGTTTTAAATCCCACATTATCCGATTTTTTAAAAAATACCCACTCAAAAAAATATTTTATTAAAAATAACCACACTTCAGCCAAATTTTTAAAAATACCCAAACCACAGATTTTTTCCGCGGCCCGGATTTTTTTTTTTTTTTTTTTTTTTAGAGTTTGGAGTTAGGAAAATAATGTTTTTTCGGAATTTTTTGTCCAACTTTGCATCTCTGATTAACATATCAAAACACCTTCAAAAAGCATGAAAATTTACCGACATGTATTCTTGACTTCATAGAATAAGACTGTGAAGTTTCATACAAAATCTCAAAACAGACTGTGAGATATCGGCTCTCAAAAATTGCCCGCACTGCTGAAGGAGTGCTTCTGAGCCCAACTTTGCACCTCTGGTTAACATATCAAAGCACCTCAAAAAAGCATGAAAATTTACTGACATGCATTCTAGACTTTATAGAACAAGACTGTGAAGTTTTATACAAAATATCAAAACAGATCGTGAGATATCGGCTCTCAAAAATTGCCCGAACTGCTGAAGGAGTGTTTCTGAGCTCAACTTTGCACCTCTGGTTAACATATCAAAGCACCTTCAAAAATCATGAAAATTTACTGACTTGCATTCTTAACTTCATAGAACAATACTGTGAAGATTCATACAAAATCTCAAAACAGACCGTGAGATATCGGCTCTCAAAAATTGTCCGAACTGCTGAAGGAGTGCTTCTGAGCCCAAATTTGCACCTCTTAAGAGCCGATATCTCACGATCTGTTTTGAGATTTTGTATGAAACTTCACAGTCTTATTCTATGAAGTCAAGAATACATGTTGGTAAATTTTCATACTTTTTGGAGGTGTTTTGATATGTTAATCAGAAATGCAAAGTTGGACAAAAAATTCCAAAAAAATATTATTTTCCTAACTCCAAACTCTCTATAAAAAAAAAAAAAAAAAAAAAAAAAAAAATCCGGGCCGCAGAAAATATCCGCGGTCGGAAAAAAAAAAAAAAAAATTTCGGGTCGCGAATTTTTTCCGCGGCCCGGAATAAAAATTCCGGGCCGCGGAAAAAATTTGCAGTTTGGGTATTTTTAAAAATTTGGCTGAAGTCTGGTTATTTTTAATAAAAAAAAATTTTGGGTGGGTATTTTTAAAAAAATCGGCTACATTATCTACTATATTTTCATGTTGGTCAAAACTAATAATAAAGATCGGATTCCCTGAGGACAAGCTAAATTTCTTAAAGGAGTCTAACACTAAGAAGACATCAAACAGGTGCACAATATTTTTTTATTGATGACAATCTTGTACAAAACCTAACTGTGGGGTTCCCATTTATTACCGGATAACATAAAATAAATGGCTCTTTTTGCAACTATATCTGTACCTTATATTTGAAAAGGAAAGGATGAAGTTCTTATTTATGTACTTTTTATCTTTATAGCTGAAGTAATGTAAGGTAGAGTAAGGAAATTAATAGATTGAAAATTTTAATTTACTTAATTTGATGAAGTAAGATACTTCGCAAAAGTATGACTTTTTGGACACAATTACCCTGATTATCAAATCTTCTTATCATTTTATTATTATTATTATTATTATTATTATTATTATTATTATTATTATTATTATTATTAAATACTAAACAGGTGCGCACTCTCAAAAAAATTTTGAAAAGGAAAGGATGAAGTTATTATTTGAAAAAATTATCTGTACCTTACATTTAAATACTAAACAGGTGTGAATCAAAGATAATCTTTCATGTGTCATTTTCAAACATAAAGTTACCAATCATAGGTAACTTGGGCTGTTGGTGTAGAATTTGGAACTCCACTCCTTATTCCACCCTTTAATAATAATTATTAAATTCAGTCCGAATTTTTTTAGTTAGCACACCCAATAATTTGATATTAAACAACCACCACACAAAACTTTAAATTTTAATTTTTATCACACCTTAGTCCGCACATCAAGTTTTTTGATGCGTGGTGTGGGAAAGCACACCAATTTTTTATTTTTTTGGTGCGCACTCTCAAAAAATGCACCAAAATTTTTTTAGTTCTGTTCTAAATTGTTTGAAATTTTTAGATAATTTTTTTTTTGTTTTGGTTGTAGTATAAAACATTCATTGAATTGGGCGTATAATTTGTAGCAATTTGCGCACGAACTTAGTACAAAACGCTGCTCAGATTGTGCATATAATTCGTTGTAGTAATTTTTAGTTCAAATTTAATCCAAAATTTTATTTCTTAAACAAGTGTGTTTTATTTTCTACAATTCCACCATCAAATTTTATGTGTATATATAATTCTAAATAACACAAAACAAAATAGAAGAGAACAAAAATAATTTAGTCCAAAATTTTCAAACAATTCAAAACATAACTAAAAAAAAAAATGGTGCCCTTTTTGAGAGTGGGCACCAAAAAAATAAAAAACCAATAAATAAATAAATAATAATTTGGTGTGCTTTCTCAGTCAGCGCATTAAAAAATTTGGTTCGCGGACTGAGAGCGCGTGGGTGGTAAAAATTAAAATTTGAGGTTTTGAGTGGTAGTTGTTTAATTTGAATTAATTGAAGTGCTAACGAAAAAATTTCGGAAATTTAATAAACTTTTGTGGTGCTTTCACTTTGAAGCTGGATAGTCGAGACTTGGGCTGTTGGGCAGAGAGAATTGTGGTTTCCAAAAATCACATAAATTCTCAGAGTTTTAACTTTTCCTACAATTTATTTGGCAGTTTAGTTAATTTCCATTTACCCTTAGAAGAGAAGTAAAAACTAAAAAGAAAATACAATACATTGGGAAGGAAATAAGGAATTGGTCAAGGGAATTCGATGAAGAAACTGCACACAGATGGATTGTGAAAAGGCACAAATATGGTAAATCCAAAGAAGTTCTCTTATTGGCAATTTTCATTTGTTGGAGAGAGCGCTGTGCTAGAATCTTTAGAGATCAATCCAAAGGAGTACAAGAGCTAATGGAAGAAGTGCAAGATCAATGGAGGTTTCTTCATTGATTGAGGAAGAAGAGAGGAAGAAGAAAAAAAATAACTTACTAGTACAACAGAAGACAAACAAAATGAAGATTGACTTACATCCTTTACTGGCTGTGGGCTGGTTTTGAAATTGGTGGAATGGTGCTGTAGTGGATGAGCACCACTGGATACTGGTTTACAAGCCGGAAAGTCTAAATAGAAATTGGCGAAGAAAGCTGCAACCAGTTTGGAATGCAGAAACGGACGGTGTAGAGTGAAAGAAGGTATCATTGTTAGCAATGCCTTTCTGATGGAAGAAATCTCTTCACTGACAAGAAGAGTTTTGCAATTTTTGCACTTTAAACCCTTCTTTTTGACAATTTGTTATTTTTTTTTTCTGTTTTTATCTTTCAATTTTTGGTTTTCTTCATATTCAACTAAGTTGAATAACACTGTTTTTGTACTTGGTTTCATGTTGAAATCTTTTATGATCAATAAAGCAAATAAGGACTAGATTCTTATTTTTTTCTCAAAAAAAATACATTGGAAAGGAGAAGGATAGAGAAGCAAGGCGAGGTTTAACCTTAAAAAAAAGGGCGAGAACTGTCAGAATGGCTCAATTGGCTTAAGTAAAAACCACCTAAATAAACCGTATTTGATTGCACATCTGATCTTCTTAACAAACTGAATCGGAAGGACAACTGGCTCCCCCTTTTCGGTCCAACCACCGGTCCGGTCCAATTTAAAATTCATGTTATTATTTTATTCATGTACTTGGGTCATATTTTGCTCCTCATTTATATTCACACTTCTGCTCTCTCGCGCAACTACTAAAATCATCTAATTTAGTTTTGATCAGAATTTAGTATAAATTTGGAGCAAAAATTTACATAAATAACAAGGTGATAAAAAATAATGCATAAAATTTATAATATAAAATAGTGAAATACCAACTAGTATATTGGATTCAAATAGTTTTAATTTACAAATACATTCATGACAGTTTATTATTAAATCATCTTTAGAATCAAACAAGAATGTTTGGAAACATTTTGATTTGATCATTTACAGTAGTCTGTACTTCAATTTCATCTTACTTGCTATTATCAATAAAATGAATGAACTAAAAATAAAGTAAATTAGGATACAACTGAATTCAAAACAAGACAATCAAATGCAGAACCTAGGCGGCTAGGCCACTCATCTCTCTATATATCTATTGTTTGGTACTGTAACCACCTCCGAAGCATTGACGAAGAAAGTTGAACAAATATGAAGCTTTATCGGACCAAAACAGAGTATTTAATTGTACCTACAGAGGAAAGGAGAGAGATTCATCCTTGATCGTTTCTCCCCTTCTCCAATTGATGCCAAACTGGAAGATCATTTACAACTGTTCCATGAGCCAAATCATGGTTCAATACAGGGCAATCGTATTTACTTTTTTGTTTGAGAGAAAAAAAATCCCAGAGATATTCTAGCCTTCTAGATTCCAATATTGATAAAGAACTCCACGTTCAGATTCCGAACTCACGACGTGACAATCGTATTTAGTTATCCTTATGTTTAGTTACGATTGAAAACGCTACGGAACTTTGGACTGATATTTAGTCACATAATAAAGGAGAACGAAGAGAAAAAAAAATATTTAACCTCAACAGAGTTTATTGGGTAAATATTTATATATTATTAACTTCAGTAGGAAATTCAAGAAAATGTAAACCGTTCTTCAGTCTTCACCCAAAAAGGTGATTTTTCACTATCAGACATGGAAATGATTGCAATTGACCACCGTTTGTACAAATAAGTTAATACATGGATCTCTATAAAATGAAGTTTCTGAATGGAGCAAATTATTTAGCATTTTGCCGTTAAGACTCAAAAAGTTTTCAGCAAAATGAATAATCTTTAGGGACAAGAATGTAACTAGTAAATTGTGGACACAATTGCCACTGATTGCTGGTCTTAATCTTAACCAAGAAATGGGATGGGATGGATAAACATTGGTGACAAATCCTACTCCTAGTTTAAAGTTTTAGAAAGGCAAGGTAGTGGCTATATAGTTCCAGTGCTACAGCTAGATGATGTGATCTGTGGGATCATATCCCATTTGTAAAGGTAATCAGATGCCATGATACGATGGGGTTACTTTGATGCTCGCCGTTTTATGTCACTATCTAGGAAAGCATAAAGGCACTCAGGCTTAGGCACAGAGGGGAAAGGAACTGAGCACTGAGGAAGGGCGTGTTCGGATTTTACTGTTTATTTGAGAAAAAAAAAATTCACTTAGGGTCTGTTCGGCTGAATCGCTATTCACGTGGAAAAAAAACTGAATTTTTTTTTTCTCACGGGAACAATGTTTTTCAGTTCAAATCCCGTGCCCGTACCCATTCTCATTTGTCGGCCAAACAAGCCCTTAGACTGAATTTTTTTTTCTCACGTGAACAGTAAAATTTAGTTCAAAAATTTTGCAATCCCATTCCTATTCCTATTCCCGTCCGTCTGCCGAACACGTCCTAAAAATATTACAATTCGGGAACAATTAACCAAACTAAAATGAAAGGCAAAGAAGAGCGAAAGAATGCAGCTGATTGTACAATGTTTCCTGCATGATAAGTCAGGTCTTTGTTCTTACTATATTTCCTGCATGATAAGTCAGGTCTTTGTTCTTACTTATATCAAATCTCTCGGTCTAGTCTAAAATAAAAGCTTATACTGTTATTTGGTCATCTGTAAAAAAAAAAAAAATCCAATCCAAATGACAGAATCCCAATCTTGCTTTGTCACCGTTATATGAGTGAGTCTATGGTACTATGCATATCATGGGTTGTTACCGTGCTACAGCTCTATATTCGAGTTTTCAAATCCTAACAGTCGATCTGAACCGTTCATCTTGTTCTCCATATTAATATGTGTTTGGAGACCAAATTTTACATTTTTTGAAAACTTTTTACTATATTTTTAGATATTTAGAAAATCACTTGATCTGAAAATTCTGGACCATCTAAAAACAGTGATTTTCAATAAATCTAAAAATATAGTACAATAATTTCAAAAAATGTAAAATTTGGTCTCCAAACACATATTAATATGGAGAACAAGATGAACGGTTCGGATCGACCGTTAGGATTTGAAAACTCAAATATAGAGCCGTAGCACGGTGTCAAATCGTAATGTGCATAGTACCATAGACTCACTCCCGTTATATTATGATTTATCATTTTCTAAGTCCTACTGTATGGAATATACAAATTCGTATGTTGGCGGTTTTTGCAAACATTGACGAATATAACAATGATAGTTCTTCAGTCTATGCTCTTCTTATACAAATTATAAAGTCCTAGATAATAAAATTAAGTTATCATTGATCCATACGAGTTTTCTTACAAATTTACATTTTTACTATTGATATACTACATATTTATCAGCTGGTATCATATTCATAGTTGATAGTTCTTTAAAAAGACACGATGATATTATAATTTGTTGATTGTTTTACCACTACCAAATTGCCAGGCGCGAAATGATTACCTCAGCACTCAGGACTGCTAAACTTTATTTTAAACCTGGTAGAAATAGAAAACAAGGAACGGCATTGAGGACCTGTTCGGCATCCCTATTGAGAATAGAAATAGGAATAGGAACTGAAAAATTCAGTCGGAGTAAATTTCTTTTTTCTTTTTTTTTTTTTAACACACTGAACAGGGCCTGAATCTATACCTTTCAGATGCTTTCTAGACTTTTTTTGGTGGCAGGGCACGTACGAATCGCCACACCAGTGGCACGTAAATGCCTAGTAGTATAGGACACAGGAAATTCAGGCTGGAAATGCTGTGGGTTTGGTTGAGCATCACCTAAATAGGGCCTATGGCCACAAATCAAGTCGTAAAGGTCGCATCGTTGCAGGCCTTAGTTAAAGAAAGGAAATTTTTTATCTATAGAAATTATTAAAGTCACACAGAAACAGAAAGAATACCTGATTTTAATAAATTTAGAAAAATTTGACTCAATAAGTCCAATCCAAATATATAGATCGGTCTCAATGATTCAGATCTATAAATATATATATTTACATATTGAGTGTTTCAGATTAACCATTTGAACGTTGAAAACGCAAAAACGAGTTATAAGCATATTCTCTCATATACTTCCATAGTAGAATAGCCAACACACACACACACACACACATAGAGAGAGAGAGAGAGTAAGGCTACGCTACTTCGCGAATTAAACGGGTTGTTTTAATTCGCGCTCATATCTCTAGTTTCGAAGTCCAAATAGCCGGTCCAAACTATTAGATTTTTAATCTATATTAAAAGGTGCTTGGAGACCAAATTTTACATTTTTTGGAATTTTTTTACTATTTATTAAGATGATTTGAAAATCGTTGTTTTTTAATGGTGCAAAATTTTAATAAAAACAGCAATTTTCAAACCATCTTAGTAAATAGTAAAAAAATTTCAAAAAATATAAAATTTGGTCTCCAAGCACATTTTAATATAGATTAAACATCTAACGGTTTTGAATCAGCTATTTGTACTTCAAAACTAGAAATATGAGTACGAATTAAAATAGCTCATTTAATTCGTGAAGTAGCGTAGTCTTACTCTGTATGTATATATATATATATATATATATAGAGTATAGAGTAAGGCTACGCTACTTCGCGAATTAAACAGACTGTTTTAATTCACGCTCATATATCTAGTTTCGAAGTCCAAATAGCCGATCTAAACCGTTAGATGTTTAATCTATATTAAAATGTGCGTGGAAACCAAATTTTACATTTTTTTGGAATTTTTTTACTATTCATTAAGATGGTTTGAAAATCACTATTTTTTAATGGTGCATAATTTTAATAAAAACAACGATTTTCAAACCATCTTAATAAATAGTAAAAAAATTCCAAAAAATATAAAATTTGGTCTCCAAGCACATTTTAATATAGATTAAACATCTAACGGTTTGGATCAGCTATTTGGACTTCGAAACTAGAGATATGAGCATGAATTAAAACAATCCATTTAATTCGCGAAGTAGCATAGTCTTACTCTATATATATATAAGGAGGGATCCAATTACACCATTTTATGGTGACATATCTTGACATCATATTTTTATAAGTCATTTTTGCGATTTCAAAATTCAAATAGGCGATCCGAACCGTTCAATGTGATGTCCATATTAAAATGTACTTGAAGACCAAATTTTACATTTTTTGGAAATTTATTACTATTTATTTAGGAATTTTTAAAATTGTTGTTTTTCAATGGTCTAAAATTGCCTGAAAACAATAATTTTGTATACATCTTAATAAATACTAAAAAAAATTTTAAAAATATAAAATTTGGTCTCCAGGTACATTTTAATATGGAGATCATGTTGAACGATTCGGATCGCCTGTTTGAATTTTAAAATCACAAAAATGACTTATAAAAATATGGTGTCAAGATGTGTCACCTAACACTAAGTGGACCTGACTCATTCCAAAACTTTTTTTATTTTTAAATTTGGTAGAGGCTGATCCTACTATTTTTTTTTTTTTTTAAAAAAAAACTTGGATTATCATTGAGGCCGATCCACTTCTTATCTGATTTTCTATGGCATTTATATTTCAAATTTTCACATCAACATCTATTTTTTTTAAACAAAATATATCTATGGATCTGGACTATTGAAACCGATCCATATATTTGAATCGTATTCATTGAGTCAGATCTTTCTAAATTTGTTGGAATCTAAGTACTCTTTTTGTTTCTGTACGTGTGACTTTAATAATTTCTATAGATAAAAAAAATTCCTTAAAGAAAAACTGGAGCATTTTTCTCGCTTTTCTTATGAGAATATGCAGTAATGCACAGATGATTGGGCCAACCTTTTTATCTACTTTCAGGTTTTGGCAGGGAGATTCTGTTGGACACTTTCAGTCTCAGCTTGATGCTTCTCTAAGCACTAAGTAATGTCCCGTGCCACGACAAAATAACACGGTCGGTGGTCTAGCGCGTCTGAACTCTGAACACATCACACATGTGATTTAACAAACCTCCCATCGACACTGGCCGTTTTATTACCAGAACTACAACGGGCATGCCATGCTAAGGGTTTTGCTCTCTCATCTCTCTATTATTATTTTTTTTTCAAAACTTAACAGCCGGTGTCAAATTAAGATATCTCTCTCCCATATAAGTACTTGTTGGGAATCATAAATGTCAAACAATTATGTTTTATTTAGAGATCAAACACTTATATTTCATCTAGGAGTCAAATACTTACATTCCGGAGAAGAAGAAACAATCTTCACCTTAACCTAAGGACCGTCCTATGTCAAAGAGACTCAAAACATAATATTTAGTGTGAAATACAATACCTGATTCCATGCCGTTTGCCGTGGAATATCAAAGCCTATGGCGGAGCAACAACCGTCTCCGTGAGCGCGAGACAAGACTCTAGATGTCTAGTTTTCCAAAGTAACTGTCGCCCGATTGAATCGTGGATTAAGTCTTCCAAAGTAACAAGATTTGTCCTTGAGAAATCATCTCCAAAATTCTAATGGATTTCTTCTCTCAATTCTTTGATGGTGGAAAAAGGGAGAAGGCACTCAAAATTATGTATAAAAATAACTGCTCTTTAGAATTCTGAGTTGAGTTGATTATCTTGTACCTTGGGGACACATCCTTATATAATATTACACATCTGGCACCTCGAGTGCGTCTGCACTGACCCGCATTGGGGCTCAATGCGTCCGCACTGGGTTGAGACACGTCCAAATAACTTCTTTTCTTTCAGCCCCAAATTTTGTCTAAGTCCTGAGTGTGTCCGCGCTAGGCTCGGGCTTTTCTACGCTGAACTTCAGAAAATCGCCTAAGTCTTGAGTGCGTCCACACTGGGGTCGAGTGCGTCCTTACTAGTCTCTGACTTTTTCCTGTGTTGTCCTGAAGTTCCCAAAAATTAGCTAAGTACTGAGTGCATCCGCACTGAGGGTTCTGAAATCAGTTTTTTGCACTTGCAAATTTCAGAATCAGTCCATCAATGATTTGATATTTGCCTAAATTATTTTACACATTTATAGACCACCTCTTATTGAATACATAGATTGTCTAATATCTTAATTTTATATTAAATCACTTTAATTGTGATAATCATATATGACATTAAACAATTAATAATTATATTACATATATGCTCAACGTTGGGTTAAGATCCAACAGTGCTTTCTATGTTGCCTTATATTATGTTGAATTAAAAATGCAGAATGTACTCTAGGGTCCAGACTTTTTTAAAATTTCAACAAGTGCAGACTAGTTAGTAATTTGTAAGATCTTGCACAAATTGAGACATGAATCCTTTTTATAGGAAATTAATGACGCAGGTGCTAGAGATGGGTTAGTAAAGTACTAAATTTTTAGATAATGTATAAGATTAACGTATTATATGTGGGTCGGGATTTGAATCTGAGTAAAAGAGGATGACAGAGGATGTATCTTGTGTATCTTGTGGCGAAGCAGAGACTGAGAATCAATTGTTTGTACAGTGTTCTTTTATTTGAAGCATTTGGAATTGGATAGCTGAGTTTAACAATTTTCCTTTTCATTATACAACTATTGATGAATTATGATTTATTGACAAAGATATTCCTTTGAAGGATAGGTAAAATTACTTAAGAGGGGTTGTGCTGTAGTTAGTATGGCTAGCTAGAAATAAATTGTGTTTCCAAGGGGTTAAAACAAATTCCAAGTCAGTAGGGGCTCAAATTAAAGCTTTGGCGCATTTACGGGTGAAGAACAAATGTTTTGGTTCATTGTTGAAGTTATCTTTATTGCTTCCTAATTAATATTGATCAAATTGTGATATATTATGTGGATTATTGCAAAAGGGGCATATTGGTCAGGAGGAGGTAAGCAGGGACCTGCTGCCTATAGGTAGATCCAACTCAAACATGCACCAAAGTGAAAGTGAAGTAACAGAAGATCTAGTGTAGGGCTCAGTTGTTTTATGTGTAGTTTGATTTTGGTTAGTAATATGATATAGTTTGTTGGAAGGGTGTTGTGGTTGTATCTTTTGTTGTGTTCCGTTCTTATGCTAGGGTCAGTTTGATCTTGACGCATGACTTTTATTTTGTTCATGGCTGTAATAGCAGGATCGGTACTTGGTACCAAGTCATGGACAACTTTTGATTCTGGTAATAAAATCGGTGAGCTATGCTCACTTTTATTATAAAAAAAAAAAAATGGGTCGGGATATATGACAATTACAATCTTGACAACATATTTTAGATTATATTTCAATAATTCAAAAAAAAAAATTATAGATATGTTGCTAGACTTATAGATTGGTTATGTATAAAATTTCATACAATTTAAGTGTCATTACGATATTTTATCAAAAACCGTATAATTTAGTACTTCACAAATATTAAGTCGTTTCATTAATGATAAAATGTGCATCAAATTTCATCATTTTTCATATACATCATATAAACATAGATCACATCTCTAATGGTGAATTTCAAAATATTATATTATTTTTTTATCATCATCAAAATAATCAAATCAATATAATGTCAATGGATCCCACCCTGCACACACATGATAGTTGGTGTGGGTATGCCAAAATGGACAGCCCATTTCAAACAACACTGGCGCAGTCAGGTACTTGGAGAACAATAAGAATCAACTGAAAACTTTACTATCCACAAGAAGACAAGTGATTCATGAAAACGGAGAGAGATTGGTGGGGAATTATGAGTGAAATATTCCAAAAACTAAATTAGATTTTATGGTCACAATGACCACAACTACCCCTCGGCAGACCCAAGGATGGAATTTAAGAGAAATGAACTACTGAATGATAGTTTTTTAAGGAAAAAAAAAATCCGCTTAAGCACTGAATAAGCGCATTGGTGAAAAAAAAAAAAAAAGACTACCTCCAATTTCAACTTACAATAGAGGCAGAGTCTGACTCAATAAAGTCCCAAAAATTTCCACCAAAAGGTACCGACAACCACCCATATCAGCACGTTAAGCATGGCTGAAATAAATCCTATCTTGAACACATCAGGAAGCTCCACATATCCAGCTGTAACAAAAAAGTAAATGCATATTATATATCGGATATTGGTACGACAACTGCAAATACATCAAAGACACCGAAATGCCTGCTTATCTTATAAGAAACAACTATTTTAAGGTTATCATGCAGATAGGAGGCATAAACATAGCAAAACTATAGTAGAATCCAGTTCTCTGTCCAAAAAGAAAGCATACAACTAATATAATAGTCTAGGCTAATATTCAATTTTTGCATCCAAAATTCAGTCGGTTTGTCAAAACTTACTGAAGCTTAGCTGGATGGTACAACATAAGTCTAGTACTAACACAAGCTGCTACAGGAAAAAAAATTACATACCTCCAAAATACACCGCAGCCTGCCCACTACTATAATGAGTAAGCGCACCAAAAAGGTTAGTGTTAAATGCGAGAGCAAGAGCTGATAAAACTCCTGGGACACCAGAGGCCAAGTGCATGGCCAAAAATGCAGAGTACAAGGCCCCGACATGTCCCGTCTGGCTAGCAAACACATAATGCAAGAAGAAATATGAGGCCTGAAGCATGCCAAATGCGGCAGGCCAGCTGAGGGAGAAAGATGCCAGGAACTTGGCAACACAGCTGGACATCCAGGAGACGAGGCCGAGATTGGTGAGCTGCCCAGCCATGCCAACTAACACAGCAAACCAGGCAAGTGTATCCCAGGCTGATTTTTCACTTAGGCAATCATCCCATTTTAACACACCCAAAAGGAGGAGGATTGAGAGGCCCAGCATTGCTGCCACTACACTTGGCACACCAATAGCATCCCTGCAATGTACATGAGGTTGGATGATTGTTGTATATAACACCAGATACCTTGTGGCATTTACACATAATAGTGAACATTTCTCATATTTCAGGTACCAAAAAGTATTTCATAGCTGCGAAAATATAAACCAGCCATTAGATAAATTCTGATGGCAGACTGCATTCATAAATATTGACAGTTTAGTCCCTGACTATAATGACTATTAGTTTATTCATGTTGGGCTGAGACATTGGCATTCTTATCTGAATCTAAAAACATAAATGTGTAAATTGCAAGTATGACAATTTCAGCATCATCTGCAAATAGTATTAATGTATTGGGTCTCATTTTCCAGAAAAAAAAAGGCTGAAAATTCTTGAATGTTAGAATTAGATAAAAGAAATGTAGTGTCATAGTACGCCATACAAGAAGTCGTAACTTTGCAAGAGGAATCCAAAAAGAAATGGATGCTAGGGTTCAGGGTAGCCCTTATTTCAGAACAAATAAAAAAGTCACAAGAAAAACAATACCTAATCTCGTATCAGAAGCAACAATAACTTGAGATGTAGTGATGTTTCAATGATTACCAATAGGTGCCAACCAGATATAGAAATACCAGAATTCAATACAGTAAGTATACTTTGGTATGTGTATGTACATCTTGGATGGCAGGTACCAGTGGAGGTCAAAAATAGAATACCAGCTTGATCTCTCCGTTTATCTCAGTTACCAAGCTTATTGGCTTTGGCTTAAAACTTTGGAACGAAGTTCAAGTTCTATCCCAATTATAACCTTAAATCCTCCCTAGTTGTATCAGAAAATTTCTACATTACCTTCCGAGACAGATCAAGTATCCCTAAAAACCAATATAAATAGCATCCATAGTAATGTAGCCCATTAGCGAGGTTGAGAAAAACACTTACCCAAAGACCCATAGTAAAACAGCAAGAAGCATTGTTCCAATCATGACCCACTCATTTTTGGTAACAGGTCCCATCTGCTCAAGCTTTTTGGCTGCTAATGCAGGTGCTTCAGGCGTGTCCTTTGTTTCAGGTGGGAAAATTTTGTATAGAACATAGGGAACAGCTATAAGAGATACAATGGCCGGTAAACTGGCAGCCTTAAACCAAGCTACCCATGGGTTTGCAATTTTTACACCCAATTCTTCTGCCAATTTAAGGCATAAAAGGTTTTGAGCCGCAGCTGTGAGAAAAAGAGCACTAGAGTTTCCTGCAGACTGTCATTTAAAATATAAAAATAAATTGTTACATAAGCTTGCAACCAAAGTATAGATAAAGGATTACAAATTACAAAGTAACAAAACTGATAAGCAGTAGAATGCTCAGAGTTAATAGCAATTTATAGTATCCTTAAAGTTGGAAACTGCTTTAGGTTCATGAGTTCAAATGTGCATCAAAGAGGCTCATAAACTACTGAAGTCTCTATCGAATTCCGCTTATATCACATTAGAATAAATAACCGCAATACCAAATGGACACACTTTCATAACTGCCAATATATACTTTATAGATAGTATAAGTTGAGTTTCTTCTCAGGAAGTTTATATTCAATAAACTACACAGATTTTCCATATATAGTTATCCGTTTCCCCACTTTGGTCATCCAAAGATTCGGAGTTCCCAAATTGTGCGTGCAACATAAAACATTTTAGTCCTATCATCACCTATTAGTCCAAAAGCATGTAAAAGAATCCCTGTCAGTGCTAATAAGGCATCAATCAATTTGATTAGATTAAAAAAAAGGAAATGACACATAACATAGTGCTGACAAGGATTTCTATCCTTTGTTTGGGAAGAAGATCACCAAGGGCTAAAGGGCTACAATTTGACATGTTAAGGGATAAAAAAAGGGAGCTTCCAATTTTTTTAGAATAAAAAGGAGTGTGTCAAATTGTAGGGGCACTATGGGTACTTCATTATTATTTGAGAATGACTTCTACAGATGAACTAATGATGTCAAAACAGCAAGAATAAATTTTAGATAACACTTTTTTAACAATTCACACAAGTAAATTATAGTGGAAGGACCAAAAATAACCACTGATTGACTTTAAGGATCAAACTGAACAGAAGAGATTGGCGTCATCATATGAAAACCATTTCAGATTTTATAATACAACCCTATTTATAAATTAATAATTAAAGACAAAAAGGATGCAAATAAATATTGCCTTTGTAGCAGCAACTAAGAATTGAAATCAAGTGCCACATGAATTTTGAATTTTAATTCAAAATAAACAATGTACAACAAACAATACTAGAAGCTCAATTATGTCATGAAGTCCCGATAAGCCTATACCCCTAAAAATGGGTGTCATCAATATCTTAGCTCATCTTTCTATCTGGAGTTTCAGTTACTCTATTATTCCAACTATATTCAACGCATAAAGGTATTTCAAGTTTCTTTCATGACAACAATTTGTTGTCGAGCAAATTATAACCGCAACTAATATTCTTCAATTGAGCAAAAACATTAGTAAGTTGAAATTCCAAATTATTTTACTACTTTGAAACAAAAGCAAACCTGGAATTGAGATTGAACCAGATAAGAACCAAGTTTCTTAGCTGACGGGTCCCCCGGTTTGCTTCCAGCAGAAAGTGATAGCGATTTAATAATTGGGAGAAAGACGCCACCGGCTCTTGCAGTGGTGCTAGGCATAGCAGGTGCAATTAGTGCCTCACTAAATGTTAGACCATAAGACAAACCAAGTGTGCTCTTCCCAAGCCATTTCACAAAATAGGTGGCAATTCGGTCTCCTAAACCTGTCTTGACAAATCCCCTTGCGAAGAAAAAGGAGATAACTATGAGCCATATAACCTGAAATAACCCAATTTGATGAAATCTAGGTTAGATTATTACAAGTTTGATGAATTGTGATTAATTTATGTGTTACTCAACGCCCATCATTCACTTAATTTGTAGCTACCACATTATTGTCATTTACTCAATTTAAATTCTCCTTCTCAGATTGTAATAAAGACCATCTGATCTAAAACGAATGCGCCATATCCACCATATTAATCTGGTGAGATCAGTAATGGGAAGGTTATTTGATGATATCGGCACAATGATCAGGTGTATTCGTTCTGCACCAGAAAAGCAGGTCCTGCTATCCGTAAATAACAGAGGCCTTGTACTAGTCAGCATAGGGTTATCGCAAACAACAGAAATATGATTCCTATTTCTTGCATTGCTTAGTTATTTGTCAATGAGTCGGAATAGTAGACATTTATAATTTATTGCTTAGTTACAATGTAGGATACGAAGTTGTAACTCGCGGAATTGCTCGAATTACCTCATTGGTGAAAGCTGAGAAGGCAGCTGCGAAGGAGAGAGTCTTTGTCAGTATAGATGCGGTAAGCCCAATAAAAGCCCAGGCTCCGACCGGCAAAGGGCTGAGCACGAGCCCAGCAACGGTAGATAGAAAAATCGCAAGCAATTGCCATGCTTGTTGCGTCACCTCGACTGGCTTCGGTACCAAAAATCGAACAGCAAGACCAATCCCGACTGATATAACCAAGGGGACCAGCTTCGCACCAGAAGGGGCCTCCTTTGTCAATTGTGGTTTAGGATCTGGAGGTGGAGGTGGAGGAGTGGAGGACGAAGCATGGAGTGGAGGAAATGAGGAATTGATGCGACGGCGAAGGGAGGGGAGGGTTATGGAGTGGAGAGACATGCGGTGGCGGAGAGAGGTGGAAGCGGACGCTGAGATGTAGAAGGGAGGGGAGAGGTGGAGGGATCGGGGAGGAAGGTGACAGTGGTGGGAGAGCGGCGATGGGAGGAGTCGGGATATAGCTACGCTCTCCATTTGAAAGAGCGGAAGGGGAGCGCACGAAGGGAGAGAGAGAGAGGGGGAGTCCGGCAAGAGAGGAGGGTCTGACGAAGAAAGGTGTCGAGTAAAGTAACGTGGGGCCTAGTATCTTGAATTCGTATCCTCTGCATACTAAAAAGGAAATATTTTGGGTTAATGAATTTCATCCATCTGATCTATTTCAAGATTCGTGTGGACTAGATCTGCACAAATATTAAAGAGCCCCTAAGTTATAAGTAGGAGCCGGATTGGCTCCGTTTAAAATCAGATTGTTGATTTTCATTAACTCAAAAGATTCTCTTTGGAGTTAATGTAGAGGATACGCATTCATGTATCTCTACCACGTGACATTTTATATTTATGCACCGGGCTCATGCTGTCTACGTACACTGACGTCTGAGTCAGTATTTTGTGTTGTAGTTCGCCACTTCGACCACGGTGCCGTAATCATAATCATATATACAATCTGTTTTGTCCGATTCAAATTAAAAGTATATGAAATAATATATACTCCAAAGTTTATACAGATTTTAAAGACAAAAACTCAGATTATATTGTATAATATGACGGGATTGTGACACTCACGCTCTTTTCTGTCCGGAAAAAATCGGTGTTTTCTTTGTGATAATTTGTATGTGAACCAGCCATCAGTTGCCTGACACGTGTACGGAGAAAAGGTGTAGGATGTATTTTCTGCGGGCGTTGCAGTATTATTCAACTTCAACAGGAGCGGCTACTGGCAGAAAAAGAAAGAAATAGTAACGGAATACCACACGAGACGCTGAATTCAGATCCAGTGAAGTAACTAAATTTTTTAGTTTTGTATCGGAATCATTCGATTTAAATTCATGATAATTTATTCGAAGTGGAGCGCACACACCTCGAGTAATGAATTTGAATTCTAAAATAATCTCGAGCGATGAATTCGAATCGGACGGTCTCAATTCAAAACACGAAAGTTGGATTACTTTAGGGATCCGGACCATGAGACATTAAGATTGTGTTTCTAGGAGGGAATATGCAGAGAGAGAAGGGAAGGAAAAATCACTGTGCAGAGATAGAGTTTCGTCAGATTGTATTTGATCAGTGTTGTTTACTCGCTTCATTTCAGAATTGGAAAAATCGAAGAGAGAGCATAGAAAAAGTTATGTTTGACAAAATTCTTTACCTTCAAATCAAAATAGTAGCTGAAATAGCGAGTTTCACTTCTATTTTCTTTTCTTTAATAACGATTTCACTTCGTTTTGTAAAGCATAGTCTGAAATACAAAAACTAGACGAAAGAAATGAGAGAAAATGACTCGTGTTTATTGGCAATAATTTTTGTTCAGAAAATAATATTCAAGTATACCGTTCATCCAAAAAAAAAACTAAATATATAAATATTCATGTTTTAAACATTGTTTAGCATTTGGACTGAGCCCGTGCGTCTCATTTATTTTTTTTAAATTGACAGGTTCCTTTCCTCAAATGTTTTATTCGTAGAAAATATTATAGAATTTAATAGAGAAAGAAAAAAAAGTACTTTAATATTTTGATGCATAGAGTATCGGTAAAATTCTTACCAATTTAAATTTTAAATTAGTAAAAATTCTACTGACTCGAGTTTTATTTCTTTTCTGTTTTTGAAGATCAAAATAAGTCTTGATTAGTGTAATGTTTTGAAAACGTGGCAGTCTGATCCGGTTCAACGGTCTATGATCTATGAAAGAACTAGTTTTCAATTTAATAACAAAGAACAATACCTTTCGTGTAAAAGGTTGTAGTTTCAAAACTTAATTATATTAAAGTCTTTGATAAACAATAAATATAAGATAAAATGCTAGACTTTCACTATTTTATATCAAAATAACAAAATCTGCTTGTCAAAAAAACACAACCACATCTTTTTTCGTTCTTTCGTCCAGAGGAAAAGAAAGGGAGATCGAGACCTAGACGCCCTCTCTCTTTGCTCCATTTCGTCTCTCTCATTTTTTTTTAGATCTGAATCCGACATACTAGTATAATCCCCTCTTCTGTCTTTATTTCCTTAAGCAGAGAAGAGAATGAGATAGAAGGGAGGGAGCCGAGCCAAGCGGAGTTGATCGGAGTAGAGAGCATGGTATCGTCGGAGCTTGGAACGTATAGTCTCTATCAATTACTGATAAGCATAAATTATATACACATACGATCTAATTTTTATCATAAAATAACACCAAATATATTGTATTTTGAATATAAGGTGAATAGAATACACCTAGAATCAAGTTACTGCAATTGTTTGGCTTTAAAATGAAGGAAAAGATGAAAACTGAAGAAAATACTCCCCAGTGCGGACGCACTCACAGCCAGTGTGGACGCACTTAGCCAAATTTCCAACACTGCAGTGCCTCAGAAGAAAAAGTTCGAGCGTAATGCATCCGCATTCATCGGCCAGTGCGGGTTATCCATCTGCACTCAATACTTGAGCCGATTTCAGAAACTTCGAAACAACACAGAAAATTCACAGTGCGGGTGATCCATCCACACTCATATCAAGTGCGGACGCACTTAGGTTATTTATGCAGAATTTACAGGAAGTTAAATAAGGAAAGTTGGAGCCGTGCGGGTCATCCATTCGCACTCACCATCAGTGCGAATGCACTGGACCCGCAGACAGCCAAAATTACACGGTTTGATAGTTTTTCTATTTCTGGCGCACCAGGGACGCATTTTTACAGCCAAACTTGGATAAGGCAGACTGGGAAACAATCCAAAAATAACACCCACTAACCCTACTCACCCCACAACTATGCCTCTTGATTGGGTATAGTCTTTTGCTATAAATTAAGGGGGTTCATTCCCATTCAAAGAACATCAACTCTCATCCTTGGTGCATGTCTATTTCCATAAAATACAACGATAAATCTGCAACAATTCTCGGAGTTCCAGAAGCTTTTCTAGGAAGGAGAAGGAGAAGATCTTTCCAAGATTTCGGCAAAATTGAGGTTTTTAATTTGATAAAGGGTGTAATCATTTCTTTATTATATTTCTTCTTCTTATTTTTGCCAATTTTTGTAATGGATCTCTCCAAGAGGGAATAGATCTCTCTCTAGGGGTTTAGGTCAATGCATTAACTTGTTTAATTCTATTTTATTCGGATATATTTTTTTATTATGATTAGTTTATGAGATTTGATTGTTAATTTCTGTGATTTATCATTTGTGTTAACTACATAGTTGGTATTTGAAATCGATGTAGTCCCGCCTTGGATTCGAAAGAACCATAGTAGTTAGGACGAGAGAAGAGTATCAAATTATGAACGCAAATACCCTAGGTTTGGATTAGGATCTAACCGATTTGTAATATAAGCCGGAACTACATAAATTAGGGTTAGGGACTTGGTGAAAGACGTAACTGTGAAATTAAACCCTAATTAGGACATCTCAAATTGAATCAGATATTGGTATGAATGACTTAATCGTGAAGTACCAATATTCGAGGAGATGAGAGACTAACAAGAGCTTATGGTATAGGTAGCTAGGGTGAATGACGTAACTGTGAAGTCCGAATTACTTAGGCACGTTATTAATTCACGAAAGTGACCCTTAATGACATATTAGGTTAGAAACCTCATCAAATCATACATAAATTTAAACAAATACCGAATAGATAGAATTATCAAGGAATTGTAAATCGAATACCCCTAGATCTCCTAAACTTGAAAACAACCCAACCTTTCTTTTCTTTATTTTACTTTCATTTATTGTTTAAAACTCCTTTCTTCCGGGTATTAAACCCAAGTCTAGGATCATTAGAACAACCCCCCTAATTTACTTTATTTGCACTTTACTTTCTTTTATTTTTTGAAATTAATTGTTAAAGTTTAAGCTAAGTATTTACCATACTCTCTGTGGTTCGACACCCTAAGTACTACATTGATTGGTTGTGCGCTTGCAACAAACATTTCTTTAGGTATTAGGGAAAATAAATTTAAAGGCAAAAAGAGTATAATCCAAGCACAATTTCGTATATCCAAAATACTCATCAATTACGATCGGAGTGAGGCGGTGAGTTGATTCGGCCGTCAAAGCGCGGCAGTGAGTAGATTAGGTTGTGGAACGCGGCAGTTAGTAGATCCGGCCATCGAAATGCCACAATGAGTAGATTGGACCGTTAGAGTGTGGCGATGCATGTCAAAGCGTCGCGGTGAGCAGTTCGGACCATCGGAGTGCGACGACTATCGGACGAAAACAAATCAAATCATACAGAGGGTTAGAGAATGATGTATTAGGGTGTTTAAGAGTATAAATAAGTAGGATTAGATGATGAAAGTAGTTTAGATAACTTATTGAGGATAAAAGAATTTATATTTAGAAATTAGAGTTATTTGACTCTTGTAATTATGTTTTTTTTATCAATAAAATTGTTAGTTAACATTTATAGCCACTAACTTTCAAAAAAACAAAACCTGCTTGTCATTCTTTTGCTTTTGGTAAGGACTTCTTAAGTCAATCATGATCTTGATCGAGACCAAAAGCAATTGACTGTTTGGTCTTCTAAGTAAATTTCCATATAAAGATTATGTTGAAAAATTCTGATTGATTGTAGTACTCACGTATGAATGCATGTATGTATGTAGGCGAGTATGTACTTTCGTATTAATGAAGCTCTTTGTTTTTGAGTAAAAAAAATATGTATAAAGAAACTTAATCTGATGTTATTATCGATCCCATTAAATTAAGATACCGCACGTGGTATTACAAAGCAATGCAATAAACAAAAGCTCCCGCTATATATGCTGACAAGGAAAGATGTAAAACATTCCAACATAACACATAGTATAATATTTGAAGCTCACGTGCTAAATTTATGATTGTTGCACCTGTTTCGAATGAAAATCGATTAAATATATCAAATACTGAATGTATTAATTGTGCTGTAAATGTCAACAAACTTTTGTCAAATTTTGAGTGGATCCGCATGAATCTGACTTCTTTAGCGCTGTCAATTTGTCACGAGAAACAAACCAATCACGTATTGGTTTCGGCCAATTTGTTAGAACTGGACCGTACATTGATCTGGTAAAACTTTGAATCAATGGTTCACTAGTTGGACCGTTAGATTAACTGGTTCAGCTGCTGTTTTTTAGAAACTTATATTTATATTTACTGATAAGATATTAGGATTATATATAATAATTAATAATAATATTTCTGTGGTCTGATAAATAAAAGGTGGGCTAATTAAAGGGCTTAATTAAAGATGCGTTGTTAACAGATGCATACTGACTTGATTAAAGGGCGCATATTATCTGATGCGTTGTTAACACATATCATAATAACAGATGCACTATTATTAAAAGGTGCTATTAAAGGGTGCATGTTGCGCAAGATACAGTGCATCTCATAATAGACTAGATTAATTAAATGACCTATTATATTGATATATTGATTAAAGGGTGCGTATCAGATTATTATCCACCCATTCGCTGGCTGCACTGGCTGTGCATATTCATCTCCCATATAATTATTGCTTTAATGACATGCAGTTATATATATGTATTCTAACAGTAAGGTTGATCCTTTCTTCATTGATATTTCATAAAGAACAAGTTGTCATTGCTTAGAAAGAGAAAGAAGAGAGAAATCGCTTTACAGTTCTTCTGACAGTTTGCGAATAACGTTTCAAGTATTGTTCTACAGTTTACTATGGACAAAGGTATGTAATATGTTGATTGATTTACACGTGGAGACTATGATTTCTAAGGTCTTTGATTTTCTTTTAATGATTCTTAATTCTGCTGTTTAAACTTTAAAGATGATTAGTTGTACTTATGATAATAATTGTGTGTAAGTAGTTGAGTACGATAATGTCTACTTACATGTGGTATCAGAGCTTTCGATTTTGGATTTCATAATCTCTCGATTAAGTTATTTGTCTTATGAATTTTTTTATTATTATTATTTTCTTTTAAATAATTTGTGATTGAAATTTGCAGTAACTTTTAATTATGACGGTATTGCTAGACACCAAAGTGTCCTTACCCTAAAGAAATCAAAGTATGATATTTTATATAAACCGTAGACTAAAATTAATTGATCATTTATTAAGATTATATGATATTAAAATCTGTCATATACTAAATTTAACGGTTTAATTAATTAGTAGATTATAAGATTTTTGAATTGCCCAAAGGTTGATTACATTCTCATAATTTACACAACTTAAGTTGATAATTTACGTTATTCCTCAATTGTTGGTTACCCAAAGGCAACAGTATGTATTGAAACAATAAAATTGTCATATTAAAGTATTTTCTAGTAAAATATTATGTTTAATATATCTTAATAAATCTCAAAGGATAATTAGAATATATATTAATTAAGTTATTGCTTCAAAAATCTGAATTTAAAAATCTGAAGTTAAAAATTATTGTATTATGTCTCCTATCTTTTTATCTTCTCTTTGAGTTAAGTTATATATATATTATATGTATTTTTAATTTAAAGATTTAAGTTTATAAAATTTTGAAATCATTTAAAGATGGAAAAATCAAAGTATAATATATTATGTTTTCTTATTTTCTTTTCATTTATTGCAAATTTCAGAAAATTTATTTCTTCTTAATTTTCCTTATGATCTTCTCTTTCCATAATTTATTTATTTATTTTGTTCTTATCTTCTCTATTAAAATTACAGTTAATGTACCTGTATCATACAATCGCATGCATCATCTGTGACGGTCTTTAATGGTCTTAACTTTGCTGAATGGAATGAACAAGTCCAATTTCACTTAGGTGCACAAGACTTGGACATAGCACTATTACTGATAAGCCCAATGCTATAACTGATGAAAGCAGCGAGGAAGATAAGGCCTTTATGGCTGACTGGGAACATTCTAACAGGTTATGCCTTATGTTTTTGTGAATGACGGTTGATGGAAACATTAAGGTTGCTCTTCCGGACACGGATAACGCTCAAGAGTTTCTAGCAAATGTCAAGGCACACTCACAGACAGCCGATAAGTCGCTTGCCGGTGCGCTTATGGCAAAACTTACCACTATGAAGTATGATGGTAGTCGCACTATGCATGCACATATCGTAGAAATGACATCTCTCTCCGCAAAACTTGAGAGTTTGGGAATGACAGTTGTCGAAGGGTTTCTAGTTCAATTTATTTTGAACTCTCTGCCGAATGATGTTTATAGTTCGTTCCAAATTAATTATAAAGCTCAAGAAAAGAAATGGAACATAAATGAATTGACTAGTAAACTTATTCAGGAAGAGGCAAGGCTTAAGGATATGAAACCTAACACTGTTCATTTTTCAAAGTGTCACACCCCCGGACAACCCGCCGCGCATTTATGCGCTAGGCGTTAAGCACATCACATACATCATCAATAAAAACATTCAACAAGCCACTTTATTTAAAAATAAATGGAGTTCACAAACAAACAGAAAAGGGACAATATGTCAGACATGGCTAGTCAAACAGTCACTGCCATGTCCACACAACATATTGTTCATACAAATATAAAATAAACAGAGAGTGGCTATCTTAACAACTTCCGCTAATTTCCTCACCCGCGGCCTTCCTCCATGCTTTCTTCTTCGTTTCCTGGAACCCACATAACAGGTGGTACGGTGAGAGATCGAACTAACTCTCAGTGCGAGATTTAGTTCCAGCCCGGTGCTTTTACAAATCAATGCATTTAATTCCCCAAATAACATAAAAAGAAGGTTTTTGAATTTTTCCCCATGTCCCTATCAATTCGGATATGCAAATCACTTTAAAATAACCAGTTTTTATTCCCGCCCCTTTTTAACTCATTTCAAAAGGTTTTAAAATTCCACACTCTGGGAATCCATGCCCGTACATGAAAACCCGGCGAATCGCCACGCAAGGACGACCCGATTATCACACTCTAGATGGGCCATTTCGGGGACCCATCCGGCGAACCGCCGCGAATTTGGCGACCCGTTCTGTTCTGTTCTGTTCTGTTCTGTTCTGTTCTGTCCTGTTCACACACTGGGCTGCCACACATGGACAGCCCGCTTTTCAAACACACATGCAGAGCCGCCTCACACGGACGGCCCCAATTTAAAACGATTCATTCAAGTTCCCCATTCTCAACTTCACAATTCAATTCCTATCAATTCAATTTCATGCATCAAGAGTTCCTATCATGCAATTCTACACAAATTCAAACGATTGTTCGACATTCACAACATGCAGTTTATCCACCAGATTAAGAAAAATGACTACTTACCTCAATCCATGCATTTTTTTTGTATTATTTGTAAAAAGACCAGGAACCCGCACCTGTATTTTCAGTGCCTTCGTTTGAGCGGTTGTCAGGATCTCGCGTATTCTCAGCGTCTCCTAAATTCACGCGGTTTGCTCCTAAGTTTTAAACGCTTAATTAACTTCTTATTTCTTTTTAAATCCAAATAATTTATACATAATTAAAACCCTCAATTCAGTTTCCCCCACAATTCAATTTGGTATTATTAAATTGGTATTAACCTTGACCCTCGTACTAATTTGATTGACTTTAAAGAGGGAAGGGGTTCGGTTCGGATATTGGGTTATTGGGTTTAGGTTTTGGTTTCCCTAGAAAATTTTGGTTCATAGGATCACACTCTAGGGTTAATGGGTTTCGGGTCTAGGGTTAATGGGTTCGGGTCTAGGGTTAATGGGTTCGGGTCTAGGGTTAATGGGTTCGGGTCTAGGGTTTGGGTTCGGGTCTAGGGTTTGGGTTCGGGTCTAGGGCTGTGGTTCGGCCAGCAGGGGTCCGGCTAGGGTAGTGGCCGGCGGCAGCGGCAAGGGGAAGAAGAGAGAGAGGGAGGGGTTCGGCTAGGGGGCTGTCGGCCTAGGGGGCTGGCGGCCTTGGGGTTGCTCAGGTCAGCGGCCAAGGGTGGGGCTCGGGTCAGCGGGTCAGCAGCCAAGGGAGAGAAGGGGGGCGGCGGCACAAGGGAGAACAAGAGAGAGGGAGGGCCGGCGACATCCAAAAAGAGATGGGGGGGGGCGGCCAAGAAGAGAGAAAGAGAAAGAGAAAGACTTACAGGAATAATTGAAAAGGAAACAATTGGGAATGAGAAGAGAGGAGAGACTTTGGTTGGTTATATTATTGGATGTGGGCTAAACTTAGGATTGCATATTTCTAATTTGGGCTTACTAATTGGGCTAAGAAATGCATAATTAAAATTTATATGCAGAATTTAGATATAACTTTCATGTAAATTAATAAAACGTTTTGCTATTTATTTTCTGAACTATATATATTATTCTTATTTTTATTTTGATTCAAATTGGATTCTAAATTTAAAATATACCCGAATTCAGAAGCGTTACACAAAGTTAGAAGTTGGGTCGGGTTCTAATGCTAAACCAGGGAAAGCTAAGACCAAAAAGAAGGGAAAAGCCTTTCAGGTGTCTTCTAATGCAAAATTCAAGAAAGAAGGGAACAAGCAAAAGTGCCATTTTTGTCGTAACATGGGTCATTTTCAGAAGGATTGTCTGAAAAGGAAGGTTTGGTTCGAAAAGAAAGGTATGAATCATATTTTTGTTAGTTTTGAGTCAAATTTTATTGATGTTCCTAATAATACTTGGTGGATTGACTCGGGCTCTACAACTCATATTTCAAACAATTTATAGGGATTTCGTACAATTCAAACCACAAGCCAAAGTCGGCAAAGTGAAAGATATGTAATTATGGGCAATAAAGACAAGGTGCCAGTGGAAGGTGTCGGTACATACCGACTTATATTAGGTTTTGGCAATATTGTCGATTTGTATGATACACTATATGTATCTTTGTTTTCTTGCAACTTATTATCTGTATCTAAGTTGGATGATTGTGGCTATGTATTTAAATTTGGATCTAAATGCTTTAGTTTATATAAAAATAATTGCATGATTGGTTGTGGCAATTTGATTGATGGATTGTATAAATTAGAGTTAGATAATTCTTATGTAGAATCTCTGATTATCGTAAACAATACTATTGGAATGAAAAGAAATATGAATGATGAAAAGTCGACGTACTTGTGGCACAAAAGATTGGGTCATATATCCAAAGAAAGAATGCAACATTTAGTGAAGTCCGAAGTTCTTCCAAACTTGGATTTTACCGACTTAGGTGCATGTATCGACTGTATAAAAGGCAAACAGATGAAACATACTAAGAAATGTGCCACTCGTAGCTCTCAACTTCTAGAAATAATTCACACGGATATTTATGGACCATTTGACGTTCCCTCTTTTAATAAAGAAAAATATTTCATCACCTTCATCGATGATTTTTCACATTATGGGTTTGTTTATCTTCTAAATGAGAAATCATAATCTATTGATACACTTGAGGTGTTTATAAATGAGGTTGAAAGACAGTTAGAAAAACAAGTGAAAATCATTTGATCTGATCGCGGTGGAGAATTTTATGGTAGATATGACGAGTCAGGACAAAATCCTGGACCCTTTGCTAAATTATAAGAAAAGCGTGGTAAATGTGCACAATACACTATGCTCGGTACACCACAACAAAATGGTGTTGCTGAACGTCGTAACAAAACACTTATGGACATGGTTTGGAGTATGCTCAGTCACTCAACTGTGCCTAAATCTTTGTGGATGTATGCACTTAAGACCGCCATGTATTTACTAAACCGGGTTCCTAGTAAGGCAGTAGAAAGGACTCCTTTTGAAATGTGGACGGGATGGAAACCTAGTTTGCATCATATACATGTATGGGGTTGTCATGTGGAGGTTCGTTTGTATAACACATATGAAAAGAAATTGGATTTCAGAAATGTTAGTGGATTCTTTATTGGATATCCAGAGAAATCCAAAGGGTTCATATTTTACTATCTGAATCATAGCACGAGAATTGTTGAATCCGAAAATGCACGTTTCATCGAGAATGCTGAAGTCAGTACAATAATTTCTGATCAGTGTAATTCTGATCTTCAGAAAATTACAAAACAAGTTACTGTTCCTTTGTCTGCTGTTTCGAAAGTAGTTGTTCTGACTGTTGTTTTGAAAGTAATTCTTCTGACTGTTCCAGAACAACCAACTGCTACTGAGGACATTCCGATTGATAACATCGTTGTTGATGATGTAGTTGAACCAAATGATATACCATTAAGAAGGTCTACCCGTGAATGGAGATCGGCTATATCTGACGATTATTTAGTTTATCTACAATAATCTGAAATTGATTCTGCAATTGATGATCCAGTTTCATACAAGAAAGCTATTGAATGTGAAGAATCCGATAAATGGATTGATGCCATGAAAGACGAGTTAAAATCAATGGAACAAAAACAAGTCTGGGATCTCGTCAAATTGCCTCACGATTCCAAGCGAGTTGGATGTAAATGGATCTTTAAGATCAAACGTGACTCAAAAGGCAAAATCGAACGAAATAAAGCTAGACTGGTTGCCAAAGATTTCACTCAAAAAGACAGCATTGATTATAAAGAGATATTTTCGCCCGTCTCTAAGAAAGATTCTTTGTGTATCATCATGGCTTTAGCGGCTCATTACGATCTTGAGTTATACCAAATGGACGTAAAAACTGCTTTTCTGAACGGAGAACTCGAAGAGTACATGGATCAGCCCGAGGGCTTTTTAATTGGAGGAAAGGATATGGTTTGCAAATTGAAAAGGTCGATATATGGGCTGAAACAAGCATCATGACAATGGTATCTCAAGTTCAATTATGTAATTACTTCTTTTGGTTTTAAGGAAAACATTGTTGATCGTTGTATATACTTAAAGGTTAGTGGGAGTAAGATAATGTTTCTAGTTATATATGTTGATGATATTTTACTTGCGACTAATGATCTTAGTATGATGAAAAACACCAATAATTTTCTCTCAAAGAATTTTGAAATGAAAGATATGGGCGAGGCGAACTATGTGATAGGAATAGAAATATTTCATGATCGATCACAAGGTTTGTAAGGAAATATGATTATGGGGCCTAAGATAAAACATTAATGGGTTGTTTTAATAACGTGATTTCTGTGGTCTGATAAATAAAAGGTGGGCTAATTAAAGGGCTTAATTAAAGATGTGTTGTTAACAGATGCATACTGACTTGATTAAAGGGCGCATATTATCTGATGCGTTGTTAACACATATCATACTAACAGATGCACTATTATTAAAATGTGCTATTAAAGGGTGCATGTTACGCAAGATACAGTGAATCTCATAATAGACTAGATTAATTAAATGGCATGTTATATTGATAGATTGATTAAAGGGTGTGTATCAGATTATTATCCACCCATTCACTGTTTGCACTGGTTGTGCATATTCATCTCTCCTATAATTATTGCTTTAATGACATGCATTTATATATATGTATTCTAACAGTAAGGTTGATCATTTTTTCATCGATATTTCATAAAGAACAAGTTGTCATTGCTTAGAAAGAGAAAGAAGAGAGAAATCGCTTTACAGTTCTTCTGACGGTTTGCGAAGAACATTTCAAGTATTGTTCTACAGTTTACTATGGACAAAGGTATGTAATATGTTGATTGATTTACACGTGGAGACTATGATTTATAAGGTCTTTGATTTTCTTTTAATGATTCTTAATTCTGCTGTTTAAACTTTAAAGATGATTAGTTGTACTTATGATAATAATTGTGTGTAAGTAGTTGAGCACCAAAACGTCTACTTACAGTGTTACCGGTATCTATTTCTTTGAGGGCCTATTCGGCTGTCACTGTGCCGGTGGGAAAAAAAATTCACTCAAAGTGAATTTTTTTTCCCATACGCACAATATTTCACCTATTCAAATTGGACTCGAGCCTAATCCCATTCCTGTTCTCGCTTGGCAGCCGAACATGCCCTGATTTTTTTCTTTCAAGGTGTAAAGTCTAACCTAGAGTCGAATGAGAAAGACATTATTTCCTCTAAATTAGCTTGATAAGATCGAAATTGATTACAGCTTGGAATTCCTGAATTTGAGCAGTTTTTTCATGATTCTATATGGATCTTGAGATGTTGAACTCTTGGAACTTTCTTGCATAGAGAAGATTGAATGAGTTTAAAAAAAAATAACAAGAGACTAAATCAATCTCGGATTGTAAGGTTTGATTAATTTTGATTTTTGCACGGAAAGAAAAGAATATAAGAGAGAATCGAAAGAGATGTTGAAGAAACAGAGGAGTTTTACGAAGCAAAAAAAATCTATTTAAAACCAATTTCTTTTTGTTGGACAGCTCAATGGTCTATATCGAAAACCGTACAATTAACCAGTTTTTGACCAGTCTATTAAGTGAATCAAACCGGAGAGTTGTCCGGATCCGATTTTAATAACACTGATTTCAAGAAGCAATAAAAAGAAGAATGCAGGGACAATTTCTTCTAAGCTCGGGTACCAGCTGGTACTTTATGAAGAAGCACAGCTCTAGATGGAGTGATCTGGCCCAGTTGCCTTTTTTTTGATATAGATATTAATATTCTCAGCCTTTTGTTATGGCTTACTTTCAGCCCCATGTGGTGGTTTAGAATAAATGTTGACTTAGTTTCTATTGATGCTTTATGTGGAATAGCATGGTTGCTATATTTTGCATTTTTTTG
Source organism: Carex rostrata (assembly GCF_964058835.1). NCBI lineage: Eukaryota > Viridiplantae > Streptophyta > Magnoliopsida > Poales > Cyperaceae > Carex > Carex rostrata. Next base: position 9,157,191 of record NC_135925.1, read on the forward strand.
TGGTTGGCAATAGGTTCTAAACAATTATTGGGTGTAAGTTAACTTTTCTACTATAGAAAGGGCTTAGGCCTCTCTTATCAAAAAAAAAAAGCAATAAAAAGAAGAATTCTAACTTACATCACTACAAAATAGCATGTCTTAGATTTAGGGGTGAAAACGGAGCTGAATTATCCGGTAGATATCCGTTTTGTATCTGCATATAATTCGAATTCGGATTAAACGAATTCGGATAATTTTTGAATATTCATAGAAGATCTGGATTCAGATATAGAGTTCTAAACGAAGCAGATATCCGGACCATCCGAAACCTAATAGTTTGGCCGGACCAATAGTAAAATACGGTTCTACTGATTAAAACCCATTATTTGAGTTCAAATCTAAAAAATTTCAAACCCATTATCTAGATTCGGACCTTGAAATAACCTCCAGACCCATTATTTGAGTCCGAAAGTACAGGTAACTACTACAGCTTCCCTTTTTTTTTTTATAGGAGTTTGAGGGCTTGGAATTATTTGTTTGATTATTGTGGAATATATGCTCCGCTCAAAAGAATTCACATGTAGGCTTATAGCCCATTTACATGTGCAGCCCATTTACGGGCTATTGGCCCAAATGTGATTTTAATACACTAACGTGGGATGAAATAGCCTAATGTGACAGGTTTTTTTAATAATACGCTAAACCTAATATAATTTTAATAGGTTAGAAATTTAAATTATATGTTAATAAGCTTCTAATATATTTGATATAGATGACTCAAATGTTTAATATATTAATTCATATATCTTATTTATCCGACCATTATTCGTTTTATATATGTATTCGAATCCATATCCATAGACTATCTATTCCGTATCTGTATCCGTTTAAGACAGATTTAATTTTGAATTTTGATATCCGTTTACTAATTTGTATCTGTATTCGTATCCGCTTATTAGTTATTATTCGACGGATGCAGATATGATATCAGCATTATCCGCTCCGTGTCTGCTCCGTTTTCACCCCCGCTCAGATTACGTACATAATATGAAGTACAAAGAATATCCCTCAAAAACTTCCAAATTACGTACTTTCCTCTCTAAAGTTTGAAATTACGTATTCCCCCTCTAAACTTAAAAAACTCACAAATTTACCCATTTTATTGTATTTTATATTAAAACTCATTCTAAAAATCTTAAAATACCCATTTTACCCTTTATTAAAAGCATATAAAGCCCATCAAACTCAAATTTAAATCTAAAAGGTTCTTTTACCGTTTGATCCGTGTGCATCGCATTAAGATCTGTGCATAATGCTTCAATTTCGTGCTGATCTAGCATGCACGGATCTTAAAGCAATATTGATTGGTGCGCATTGCATTAAGATCTGTGCACGTCACATCAATATACGTGTGTGTTCACATCAAGATTCGTGCTGATCTTGCCCATGCATATTTAAAAGCAGTTTGGACGGTAGAAAAATTGTTTAGATTTAATTTTGAGTTTGATGGGCTTTATATGCTTTTAATAAAAGAGTAAAATGAGTATTTTATAAATTTAGAATGAGTTTTAATATAAAAGACAATAAAATAAATAAATTTGTGAGTATTTGAAGTTTAGAGAGAAAAATATGCAATTTTGAAGTTTTTGAGGGGTATACATGAAATTCCCCCTTTTTATTCACAAAGTACCTACTACCCACTACCTACTACCTAGTAACTAACTATCCGCAACTACTCGCTACACATATGATTCACCAGAGTCGGTATAGAAGACGCAGCCATTCTTCCCTCCTTCCCCATCTCCTCATAATTCTTGTGCCGCCGCAAAACCCTACATAAATCTCAGCACGGCCTCCTTGCTTAGAAATCGACGACAAGTTCCGTGCGGCGTCTCTTGCAAACCCTAGTTTCGCCACCTTCCAAGGGTAGTGCCTCTTAGGCTGGAGAAACTTCAAAGTATTGAAGTGGCTTCTCAGATTAATTGGGTGTCTCATCGCCTTGTCTCCATGGCACTACAATTTGAGGTCCGTTTTAAGAAAGGCATTACATAGGATATGGCTTGGTAGGTATCAGTGTTAAAAAAAATGCTCTCACTTGACATGCAGGCTGTCTATCGATTAAGGGAACATTATGAGGTTGATCAAACCAAACTACTGGACAATTTTACATTCTCACAATATATGTACACACATAAATGTATTAACTGGCCTATCAAGCAATGAATGTTTGTTCACTCTAGAGCTAGGAATCTCTCTTTCTTGTTAGCTATAGCTACTTGTCGGAAAACAGTGTCCAGTTGGTTAGATAATTTGACCTGATCTGTTGCTCCAGTATGTGAAGTTTCCCTCCAATGCAATTTCCACAGGGCTTAAGGTGTCCTTTTTTAAAAGGCATTTTAAACGGTCTACGGGGCTCTTTTTGGCAATAATTAAGGCGCTTGTCCTCTGTAAATGCAACTCCAGAAATATTTGCTTGCCAGCAAAGCTTTCGTTCCTTATCTTTCCTTGGTCAATGATTAGTTTGATTGTACTTGCAGGTTATGGGAAGGTTCAATCGAGCACGTGCGTCTAAGTTAACCCTACCTCATTTTGTTGTTCAAACCCCTATGTTTATGCCTGTTGGAACTCAAGGTTTGTTTTGGTTTTCGCTTTATATATATTTTTTTCCACTAGATTTGTAGGTAATTTTGAAAAGTAGTCACCAATGTTCTGTGCGAAGTTGTGCTAAATGCCTTGTAACCAACTAATCACTATAAAATATTAAGGTGTTGGCGTATGCAGTCATTTTGGTTTTTATATTCTTAATACTCCCCCTTATGTGTGATGGTTTTTCAAAAATGCATCATGCACAAGATTTCAAACTCAATTTTCGTACCATGCAAGTCAACCAGTTGCTCTAAAAGCTTAAGCTGTCGGAATATACAATCATTTTGGCTTTTATATTCTCAGCACTCATGTTTGCATTTTTTGTTAGGTACTATCAAAGGTCTGACCAATAACCAACTGGAGGATATAGGCTGCCAAATAATCCTAGGAAATACTTACCATCTTGCACTCAGGCCTGGAGCTGAATTAATAGATGAATTAGGAGGCCTCCACAGGTTTATGAACTGGAAAAGAGCATTACTCACTGATTCGGGCGGTTTTCAAATGGTAATGATGATATATGTTTTTATGCATCGTGGCTCTAACTAATAGTTTTTTCGTCGTGTTAGAGTTCTATTACTTTTATGCTAGTTTTCATTGTTCTTTGAAAAGTAATTGTTGTCTTGTGTTCTAATTTTGTGTTGTTATAATTGATTTCCAGGTTTCTTTGTTACATTTGGCAGATATTACGGAAGAGGGGGTTACATTTCAGGTAATTCTACTAAAATATGTGTCAGCTTCGACATTATTTTGTTATATACATATCTTCCGATAGACCAGTATGAGCCTCTTTGACTGATTCTTGGTCCAGCAAGGAACCTTGTTATTTTCTAATCTCAGAAATTTGAAAAACCTAAAGAAGTGAAGCCTATGATTGGCCAATAGAATCTATAAAATTAATAAAAGGTATTATAAAAAGTTGACTAAAATAATGACTTGACTTTGGAAAAACACAAGTAAATGACAAGTTAATTACTGTTTAACTGTGCCAAGTTAAAATTTAATGCTCTATTATATTCAGATTTAGTGTTCCCTCATATGAAAAATTGTCTTCCACTCCTAAGTGTCTCATTTTGTCCTTGTTTCCTTGCATGATTGGAATACATTGCCATGATAGTCTCCTGTTGATGGAAAGCCTATGCTTCTTACGCCCGAAGAGTCAATTCAGATTCAAGTAGGTATTGTTTTCAATTTTCCAAAAAATTTTTAGTTCAAAGTATAATTATGTTCCATAATTGTGCGGAAATCGAGCTCTTCATGAGAGACCGACTTCCCATTGTAAACAATTATGAAAGTGCACATAAGTAGGGTGCAAATGTAACAGATACATAATGCATACTGCTAAAAAATTATATCTTTATCCGTGTCATTAAACGGGCCTGATGTGAATATTAAGTGGATGTCAAAATTCAAAACCATATATGCACAACTGCACCAATATGGATAGGGATGCAAGTTGGATAATTGATGGATATGAATTCGGGAAATTCAGGAATGTTGATGCTAATGACAAATTTTTAATATGAAATTTAAACAAGAATAAGCATTTTAAATAATTATATATAATTACAAGTACATCGTTGAGAACAAGCTTGCATGTATAATTTGGTTTTCATAATAGAGAACAAGTGTGTGGTAGTATGAGTCATTCAACGAAAATGGAGGAAAGAAAACTAGGATGTTACATAGGCTGATAAAAGTTCAATCATTTGTATCCGTATTAGTTTATAAGGGACTGCATATTTTCCGTATCCATATCCGTATCCACATGATTGTTAACATACTCAATAATCATCCTTATCCGTATTTGCACAAATTTGGGCAACTATGGATAATCATGCGGCGGTGAATGCAGATGAGGACGTGGATTTTACTGATAATATCTGTTTCATATTCAGCCATTTAGAACCAGACTTCCACAAAAAAATAAGACAAAATAGCCATAAGTTTGCACACCTGAATGACTTCCTTGCCCAACAATCAGAAGTTGGTGTTTATAAAATAGATCTGACAAGTATCTAGAGCGTTTCGAATAATGGAAGTTCAAGTATGAATATGTCAAATTTCAAATCATACTAAATGGTTTCTACCGATCGATCCAGTAACTATAGAATTGTGCAGGGGATAAAATTTTTGTGCACAATTGGTTGCTCCAAAGGCATTTACACCTTGAGGGAGCTTGCCTAAGCAATTTCACTTGCTGAAGTAACTGAAGCCCACTGCAACCACCATCACCACTTTCTTAGCCCTATATGAGGATAACCACCTTTTTAGATTCCTTATTTTTTTCTTATGCACTAAAACCAATGAATCATTTTGGGGGTGTCCAACCAAATAACATGAGATTGATAAGCCATTTTAAGCAAGTTCTGTTAAAATGAATAATTTTATGACATTTATTGCACCAAGGTTCCCAACTTGTCACTGCAAATGGACTCTGTAGAGGATCTACACTTGCACATGAAAGATTTTACTTGGAGTACTGATGCTTCGTATCTGCCTCACATTTGAAGTGATTTTAATGCTGTTGTACATAACCTAATGACATACTCAACTATAATGTGTTTGTTGCACATACAAATGTCCTCTTGAGGACCATAGACAACATATATATGATACAAGAATCTATAAGAACCATCCATTCCTTGCATCACTCCTCTGGTCAGTACAACTAAGTTCAGCCCAAGTTCTCCATCTCTGGTTAGATAATTTATTAGCGAAATGTTTCTGACGTAGCCTGAACATATGTCAGTTGAGTGAGACTGACATTTTGTATCTATGTGCAAAAAGAAAGTAAATATGTCCCTGACACAGAGCAGTTGTACATGCAGTACAAGTGTACAACAGATAAGATGGTTGGCAGGAGCTAAGGAGTTCACTTGTTGGGTTCCTATTCTAATTCTAATCTTGGGTTCGCGTCCGTGATTGAGTCTCTGGTAAGGGTGCTGGGTTCAGATTTAGTATTGGTATCCCTTGCATGGACATAACCTCCTCGGGCACCACTTGCATCTGTAAATAATTGTTTTGTTTCATCAAGAGTCTTGGGGTTGGGCTCCCTCCAATTTTTGTGGAACACATGGGGTGGTCTGTGGCAGATCTATACAGTTCAATTTAGATTGAATGGTCTAGATTCAGACTAACTACACCATACCTGCCTGTTCTACTGAATTTCACGCTACTGGAAAGGAGCTGAACCCATTCTGAGCTTGTTTTGCCTATACCAATCTCTTGTCTTGCTGTTGTCAATCTTCTTAGTTTGAGCTTATGGTCAATATACCTTGCGTGAGCTTGTGGTCACACATGGAACTGGGTAGTAAAGCACTGGTATTGGGAGGTGGGCAGAAGGGAAATCAGGCGGGAGTTTACAGCAGAAGTAAGAGAGAGGAAAGTCAGTTGGAGAGCAGAGTGGAAACTCAATTGGGGGTTCAGATCAAAAGAGAAAGGGAAGTATGTCATGGAGGAGTCTGTCAGGGGAGCTCGGCTCAATACCTTCTCGGACTATCTCTGAGTGAATTGGAACAGAGAGGAATGGTCTTTGTGGAAAATGTATCTCACAAGAGGGGTACAAAGAGAGAGGTGGTTTAGGTCTCCTGTAACAGAAGCAAAGGGAAAAAAAGGTATTGGATTAACATTTAATATAATTGAATCAGAAGTTTGATCTAGTAGCCAGGGTTGCTTCTCTTGTTATGAAAATTTAAGACAAGGTTTTGATTCGAAAGAAATAAATTCTTTGTAGTGGTGGTATTATTTATGATAAATTCCCGTCATATGCATGGCTCGGGTTTACAAGGGCAAAATATATCCACAATTCCTATAGTCCCGTGTCTTAGAAGTTGTAACGGCAAACCCCCGAGTTCAAAATTTAATTTTTGGATATACAAATCAGCTTTTAGTCCCCCAAAATCACATATGGAAGGTTGCAAGTCGTGAACGAACAGGACTTGAATATGCTTCTTGTAGTATCATTTATTCATGTATCTCATCTAGTGCCTCAAAAGCTTGGTGCAAGTGATGCCTCTTCATGCTCATAAATTTGATAACCTAATTTGTTCTTGTGATTGTTATTTATTTAGAATAAAATTGGGGCTGATATAATAATGGCCCTTGATGATGTTGTGAGAACTACTATTACTGGTCCAAGAATTGAGGAGGCCATGTACCGCACTCTACGTTGGATGGACAGGTGTATAGAAGGTGCGTTCTTGACTTTCATCTTTTTATATTTCTTTTTGGCAAAGTATTAGTGGTTCATTTTTCATGAAGTGTTGTTTGTTTAATGTGCATGCTAAAAAGTTGTTGATTGTTGAAGTTTAGCTCACAAGAGACCTGATGTGCAGAACTTGTTTGGCATTGTTCAAGGAGGATTAGATCCAGTACTTCGGTGAGCACATAACAATCACCTGAATATGTTATATGTCTTAACTGAGTTCTCAGGTTGTTCTCTATGGTGTGTGTGTGTGGGGGGGGGGGGGGTGGTGGTTGGGAAAGGTAGAGGTTCAAGCCAATCAAAATAAGGTGCCAAAAACTCAAAACATTTTGTAGTATTAGAGCAGCCTTTTACCATCCCCTATCCTTTGAAATAATCATGTTTTAGCAAGTTTCAGGAGTCCAGCCAAAGCAATGGCTTGTGCCCTCCCCTCCCCTTGCTCAACTTCATCATTCTGTAAGATCTTATTTCTATTTGTTATTTATTCTTCAATTTTTTGCAGAGATATATGCGTGAGGGGCTTGGTTGAGAGAAATCTTCCTGGGTATATTTCCTTCTTTTAGGAGATATATTATTTTCTATAAAATTTTGTAGTAGATTCTTCATTTTTAAAATCTTACATAGTTAAGCTGGTTTATTTGTTGAAGTTGCTAGCTACTTTTCCTCTTTTGTCACAGATATGCAATTGGTGGTCTTGCTGGGGGTGAAGATAAAGACTCCTTTTGGCGTGTTGTTGCCCAGTGTACTGCCGCATTACCAGAAGATAAACCTCGCTATGTGATGGTAAATATTTTGAATAACTTTAAAAAAGAAGCTTATATTGGTATGTGTCCAATGATCAGAGTTATTATGAACTTTCGCAACTTTTGCAAATACATACCTCACCATTTTTTATTTTATCCCCTTTAATTTTGTGTAATGGAAGACTAGGATGCATAATTGCAAATAGACCTTTTATAAAGTTGGAGTAAAACACTAATGTTGTTGAAGATCAGCTAATGATGTAACTGTATCAAAGTTATTGCGATATGAAATGACATGTATTGTTTTCAATGCTATTTGTTTTTTTTTTGCCAGGGTGTTGGTTATCCACTTGACATTGTAGTCTGTAGTGCTCTAGGTGCTGACATGTATGATTGTGTGTATCCAACACGAACTGCTCGCTTTGGCTCAGCTCTGGTACCAGAGGTACTTTAAGTTAAAACTATAATGATAACACTTTTTGTCGAAGCTTTTTAATGCAAGCACCATCTCAAATTTAATAGATTAATTCCATAGTGCCTGTAATGAACCGTCAGGCTTATTGACACTAGCAGACCTTCTGTCACTTACTATGCTTGCAAATGCCTCGTTAAAGGCCGAAGGCAGCAACAGACTCAGTTAAGGAATTTATTTTTTATTATTATTTTTTTAATCCAGGGAGTTTTGAAACTCAAACACAATGCAATGGCAAATGATGAACGGCCAATTGATTCAACATGCTCTTGTATGGTAAGATCCAAATCACAAAGAAGCACAGTTATGAGTCTATTTGTTTTGCACAAAATGCAAATGATGGTTTTACCCACTAATATGTTGCAGGTCTGTAAGAATTATTCACGGGCTTACATACATTCTCTTATCACCAGGGATGCTATGGGTTCCCAACTCCTTTCTTATCATAATTTGTCATACATGATGAGGGTAAATTCAATTTTTCCTTCCATAAATAGAGCTTTTAAACTTTGATGTTTTGCCTTTTTGAGTATCTTTATGTACACTATAAAATTTATCTTCATTTTTCTTTATTTTTCAGCTAAGCAAGGACCTCCATACATCCATTGTCGAAGGAAGATTTCCAGAGTATGTCGTCGTCTTCTCATTATCTTTTTTCATGGTAAATACTTTGGTCTGCAAATATTAATGAATTGCATTTATTTTCTGTAGGTATGTGCGTGGATTTCTGAGGACACAGGTTTGTTTGCCACTTCTCTTGGTTGTTTATTTACTATCAGGATTCCATTCAGTGCAGTTGTGCATTTCCAATTTTTTTTGGTGTAGCAAGATGCAGTTATAGTGACCTTCACTCTTAATAATAGCAGCACTGTTATTCTGTTATTAATGATTAGTATGTTGTTATGAATTGTGAAGTTCAAAAGCACTGATTTGCTTTGTAAACATTGCAGTTTGAATTTTTTTGGTTCCTTGCTGTTGTTCCTATTCAATAAGTATATAAAGTGTTAGTGTTAGTCAAGGCTAATGTGGAATGGGAGTATTTGACAGCATATTTTTCCACAAGAGTTAATAATTCCACCTCAGCTCTGACTAGGATTCCATTCTTCACTTTTCTTTTGTGAAATCCAAGCTGAACAAGCTGGAAATATGTTAGGCATAAAATTGGAATATTGCAACTGTATGGACCAAAACAAGAACTGGGCTGACATTCTGGGAACCTATTGTGTTATCGCTTCAGTAAATGATTCATAGAGGACTCTTTCTGGATTTTCTGAGAGGCACGCTTTATTGTAATTTGGTTTGGAAATCCAAATTTGAACTTAAATTGAACTAAAAGGAAGAAACAAATATAAACTGAAAATTTAAGTTCATCATAACTGCAATCAGTATTGACTGTAAAATGGCAGCGCAATTTTAATGGTACTAAAATTTGCAGTTTCCGAAGGGAGATGTACCACAGTGGGTTTGCAATGCAATGGAGGTTGCTGGAATTGACATCTCTCCATGTTGTGGTCCCATCCTTGATTAACTCTCATTAGCTGATGAATATTTAACATAGAGTTAGGTTTTTACCAGTGATTATTGGATTGAAATTTGGAAAGTTAGGCCATAGGATCATGTGTTTTTAATTACAATTTGTTGCTTCAATCCTTTCAGGTATGTCATCTTTTTTGTACCTCTTGATCATGTAAAAGTGTACTCAGCATGAAAATGCAATTTTGTTTATTCACTGAAATTTTGCTCGCATATGCTTTCAAAGTTCAAACTAATTGCTTTGTTTCAGATGTCTTTTTCTGGTCTATTTTGCCTTTAAATTATTGCGGCTTCAATTCAACCTTAGGATTTCTCAATATTATTCTAGTTTAATTCAGAAAATAGATAGCATCTGATTCTTGACAACAGTTGACAATATTTTCCACGGGGAAACTGATGCCTGTGCAAATTGTTATACTAATAAAAGTAAATTTAGATAAGGCTGGAGTCAAGTTAGTGCTAGATGCAATCTTTGCTCGTTTTAAAACGTGTACCCAAGTCTTCTCAATGTACTGAACACTATTACTTCTACTTGAATCTCGTGAGCTACGTATATTAAAATAAACAAAATGGAAAAATACTTAACTTCTTACAATGTTGCAAAAAATACCCAACTTCTTACTACATATATTCAAATAAACAAAATTAGCTGACAGTTCCCTTGTACAATTTATCATACACCAAGAGTAAACACAGAAGTCTCAAGTGAAAAAAAAAACACTTATTGGGCATCAGGGAGAATTATTCAAACTAAAAGCACTCAAAATTTCTTAGGAAAAGGGCCATAAGCATAAACATTGAAAAAACACTATTGTTCCTCCTCTGAGCTGATAGATTTGCTAGAACCATTGAGAGGGCCATTGAACTCAGAACCATAAATGTGCCCCATCTTGGCTCTTTTAGCATCCAAGTACCTTTTATTCTCCTTTGTTATTGGGGTCAACAAAGGAACCCTTTCAGTTATGCTCAAACCGTAGCCCTTGAGACCAACATATTTGGCAGGGTTATTAGTCATCAACTTCATTGTTCGCACACCTAAATCTCTTAGTATCTATAAAATAAAGGTTCTTGTCAAATACCATTAGCTAAAAGATACCCGAAGGATGAAATAACTTTAATTCAGTTATTGCAAATAACACTGATCTGAATTAGTGTGAAACAAAATAAATTAAAACATGCAGTTAAATGTTGACAATTTTACCCCTACCTCTGCTAAAATCATTTTTTTTGTTACCGAGTTTGAATAGATTAAATCAAGCCACTAAGTGGTCATGAATGATTTGGTCCATTTAACAAAAATTCAATGACATGGTCATTTTTGCTGGACATTCCATCTGATTACAATTGGGGTTTAATTTGCAACAAGACCAAATTTTTTTAAGGTTCTTGTTGCAAACATGACAACATATGTGTTGTTTACCAAGTACAGAGCAATACATACCTGAGCACCAATACCATATTCTCTAGAATCAACCGGCAACCCTAACTCCTCATTGGCCTCTACAGTGTCGAGCCCGTCATCTTGTAAGTTGTATGCACGGAGCTTGTGGCCCAGCCCAATGCCCCTCCCCTCATGTCCACGCAAATAGACCACAACTCCCCTGCCAGCCTTCTCTATCATCTCCATTGCCAAAGCTAGCTGGTTGCCACAGTCACACCGGGCCGATCCAAATATATCTCCAGTCAGACACTCAGAATGGACTCTTACTAATATATCCTGACCATCTCCTATATCTCCCTGTCAAAATGAAAGAAAATATTTCCCCACAATTATGATATATTTACATTTTTGGTCTAACTTAATGGTCAAGGTACTTTTGGCAAGCATTATACATTCGTTAGTTTGTATTTACTAGTAAAATTATGGTTTTACCTTCACCATAGCAATATGCTCCATTCCATCAAGAAGGGAACGGTAACAATAGGCCTGGACAGACCCCCATCTAAGTGGTAAAGATGCCACTGAAGCTCGCTCCACCAACTTGTCCCTTTTCCTCCTATATCTGCATATGGACCAAGTGCTCAATCAGGCAAGAAGTACATATTTACAATACCGCATTACAGTGCCATTACTGCTGTGCCAATAAAATATTCATACTGGTAGGCAAACATGACATAAAAGCTTTAACAGACAAAGAAAACTGTTAGTTGCGGGAACCAGCATTGGCAACTAATCATTACAGGCCACTGAGCCTATCTGGTGCTCATAGTGGCATATGTTTACCACAGTGGAGATCTGGGTTCAAATCCTAACAGAGGCTGGGTTGGGGTTGGGAATTGGGGATTGAGGTAGTGTAGTATCTACAAACTTGTAATAGAAATATTAAAAAAGAAAATAGTCAGTACTGCTTGGTTCGGACCAGTAAATACTTGTTCTTGCTTTTAATGTTACGGTACTAGAACTCAACATGACTAGATCTGTAACCCAATTATACTATCTCAGTGCACAAACCTGATCAAATCAGCTATAGAGATTATCTTAAGATTCTCCCGCTTAGCAAATTCTCTCAGCTTTGGTAACCGCGCCATAGATCCATCATCATCGTCGACTATTTCACACAGCACAGCAGCAGGTGGCAATCCTGCCAGCATGGCTAAGTCAACTGATGCCTCTGTGTGACCTGCTCTTTTTAAAACACCACCTTCTCTGTACTTAAGTGGAAAAATATGACCAGGCCGGTTGAAGTCTTCTGGCCTTGAGTTAGGAGAAGATAAAGCTAGAACAGTCTTTGCTCGGTCTTTTGCTGAGACACCTGTTGTGGTCCCCTCTTTAGCATCCTATCAATAGATTTAAGGAAAAGAAACAGAAATGGAAGTTGCAAATGAGAACTCGAGGGAGAACCAAAGGCTATGTGTGACTTTGTGATCAATTATTAAAAGCACAAGTAAATAAAAACAGCTTTCTGATAATGATCTATACAACTACCACCAACAGCTAGGAATAGGTACTACACTGTACTTGCATGACTGGTATGGTAGACAAATCCAGTACTGCAATTCTTAGATGAGAAAAATCCTGGCATCTGAGGCAAAGCTCTAAGTGGGAACCACCCAATATCTAATATATAGCAAACTTTTCTAAGCAAAATACCACTGATACCGTAAAAAGTACAAGTACCAACAGCTAGGTATAGGTACTACACTGTACTTGCATGACTGGTATGGTAGACAAATCCAGTACTGCAATTCTTAAATGAGAAAAATCCTGGCATCTAAGGCAAAGCTCTAAGTGGGAACCACCCAATATATAGTATATAGCAAACTTTTCTAAGCAGCATACCACTGACACCGTGAATGCTGTGCAAAGCTTCTCCTCATTTTCCTTTGTAGTCACCATTAGTGGTAGTTGCAACCTCTCGAGATCTTCTTCTTTCATGCTGACACAAACAATACCCGTACCATGTCTCACTATAAAAGCCATGGCTTCTGGTGTTACCAGAGATGCTGCCATTATAAGATCTCCTTCATTTTCTCTATCTTCATCGTCAACGACTATCACATACTGCACAAAGGAGATACAAAATAAATGTTATGTTATATGAAAAAAAATGATATATGACAAAAAAAGTTCCACCTTTTATATAAATTCCTGAAAGTCCCCCATTTATTATGATATTCTAAGGTACTATACTTACATTCAAATATCTCTTCTCCTTATTAAGAAGCTTAATGTCTAGATCCTGCAAGGGTCTTGATTTACTGATTTTTTTTTTGGAAGGATGCTCAGCCGTTAAATTTTCAGATCGCACATAGACGAATTTTTCAAATTATGCGCTTCAACACTTAAGCATGCACTGGTTGCGCCGCATATGATCCCAGCGCCCGTAGATCGCGCGCCGCACCTGTGGACCGCGCCTCTGAACAACGCACGGCGCCTGCGGACCGAGCCTGTGCACCGCGCATCCTTCTTTTTTCTGCTGAAGGCGGGATTCGAACCCAGTTGGGTTCTGTTGGTGCCAAAATTCTTACCACTACACTAGAGTTCACATGTGTTATCTTGTAGATAAATATAATATTTAACTATTTTTCTCTACAAATTTGATTTAAATTATAATTATATAAATATCATATATAAAATAATAAAAAAATATATATATTAATAGCCGTATCGTATCCTTCATTTTTGAAAATTGCCGTATCCGTATCGTATCAGTATTATTATTGCTTTGAGATTTGCGCAGCACGTATTTGAACGGTTGATTTTCAAAAAGATCACGCAAATAATGAAATAATGAAACGCTTGATCTTCTTCATTTTATAATATTTTATAATGAAATAATCTGTTTCCGTTGCAACGCACGGGTACGATGCTAGTTTTAAGTTTAAGCCCCTTCAGCTCAATAGTCTTTAGCAATTATACGCATCAATAAAATAATGGAATAACAAGAGCTTAATCTTGTTAATGAGCCTTAATTGTCTCCATAGAGAGGGGAGGGACTATACTAATAGCATGATGATTTTTTGGAAAATTTCAAAGGTGATCCAGGTTTTAGATACCAAAATCTTGCTTCAAAGAACTTACAACAAACCTTGCCTTGTCGAATATCATCAATAGCATCTGCAATAGAAGAGAAACCTTCAGTAGGGCAGTCCAAATCATTCTCCTTGTCAGTTCCCGAAAACCCATCAGGGATAGGTGCCATGTCAGCAGATATTGAGCCTAGTACCATAGCATCTGCTTGGGGAGTACTGTTTTCATCAGTTGCAACCTTACCATTGTGTGCTTTTAATGAGAAAGAGAGATTGCCTATGTTGTTGCCCTTTGTTGGAAATGAAGCGAAGGAAGATTTTGTGAGTTCCTTGGTGGAAACTCTTGTTCTAGCACATGCATAAAGAAAGAGAAAGAGAGAGTGCTCAGAGAAATTAGTTGGTGGTATGAAAAATGAACATAATTGCTGGTTTGATAAAAGTAGCACCAGAGCAAAGTTGTACTATCTGATCTTGTGTGCCAAGAATGTTTTTTGTTGTGGTTAGGACTTTTGCCCAAAGCTATAATTTTAAGGTTTATTGAGCCTTGGATAGAGCACAAAAATTGATCAACCAGAGAAGAGAGGTCAATTTAAAAATTGATTAATATGATGTATCAGGTTAAAGAATTTTTCAGCTCTAAAAATGACAGAAATCAAGCATATGACTAGTAATCTCAGAGCAAATTGAAAGTTCAACAAGACAAAAAATTTCCAAGTAATCTCCCGAACATCAAAGTAGTTCCTCTATTATAACAAAATTGGCATGGTTCTGATAGCCTACCCAAGAAATTGAAGCCGAAAAGTAGTAGAGTACGCAGACGAAAGAATTGCCATGTTAACCGCCATTCAAATAAATTCACCTCGTTTCTCCTTACTTCACAGCTCCAGGTTCAGGAAGTTACTACACACGAAAGGATAATATGAACACCGAGAGAGAGAGAGAGAGAGAGAGAGAGAGAGCTTCAATCACACGAACCTAGCTACGGAGGGAGATTGCAAAGCAGAGAGAAGGTAAGGTTGGTATGAGGTACCAGAAGCGCAGGGGTACGTAGCAGGATCGAAAGCAACAAGTTCGCGAGAAGTGAAATGGATTAGACCGGAAGAGAATGTGGGCTCCGCCTAGCATTCGTAAAATTTCTGATTTTTCCCATTATGAGCAGTGAAAAACGAAGTATCGTCAGTTATGAAGTTAATTAAATAGAAAAATGGCCAGGTACTTGGTGCTAATTTCGATTGATTCTATGATATCACTTAATTATACCAACTAATACATACTGATTTTGACCATAAATTGCTGGTATCTAGTACCATACAATATAAAATTGCAAAAAAAAAAAGAAAAAAAAAAGTACCATACAATATCAAATAATAAAAAACCTCATTCCCTCTATTCAGGATGTTTTTTTGCATCACACCCACTAATTAATCATATTTGCAAATACAGCTAACAATTCAATTATTTGCAAGCTGAAACTTCAGTGCTTTAGCTAGTAACTGTACTTCAACTCATTCCTATTTGGTGACTTTATTAGTGATACGATAAAAAGAATCATGTTCCTTTGATAAACATCAGATTTATTTGAAGATGACTTACCATATTTATTAAATTTTTTTTTTTAAGAAGATGTTATACAATTGAAGGAAACTTTACAAGAGTTTCAATTTAATCTAAGTCCTAGTTACATAAAATTGTCCAAGTGTGAGTGCTTTATTTTTCTCTTACAATAACACTGCTATTAGTATTCCAACAGAAGTAGAGTAAATTGCAAAACTAATTTTTATTCTATCTGTTTTCCAAATTTGCCCCTGCTACTCTTTTCTTGTCTAATTATGTACAATACTCGGTACCTTCATACTAATAGATGAAAAAAAATATAAAATCACATAATATAAAATCTCTTCATACCATCAAGTAAAAAAAAGTCACAAAATAGAAAACTGAAAAACATGTGTTTTTTTCTTCTTCAAGCATTAAGTTTATTCATTATTTGAATCTTTTGAGACCATGCAAAACAAAAGAATCAATAAATACATCCTGAATAGAGGGAATGAGTTTATTCATTATTTGAATCTCTAATTATGCAGGGCAAATATATCTAAACATGATTTTATTCATTTTATTTAGCCTGCTGCAAATATGATTAATTAGTGGGTGTGTAATTAAAAAAAACATCCTGAATAGAGGGAATGAGTTTTTTTACTATTTGATACTAGTTGTTTCTAGCCTTACAATTTTTTACTTAACCTTACATAATATGGGCTTATGTTACAATTTTGTTATCTAAAATTCTAACAGAAGATCTATTTGCGCATCCAATTTTGCACAATTGAAGATCGACAAGAAGATCAACAAGAAGATCAACAAATGAATATCAGGAATTAAACAAGATTTTTTTTTTTTCTGTAATGTAGCTTTTGATAATATATATCAGTGGCTATGTGTAGGCTGGAGAATATAATTAGAATGTAATGAGTGAGAATGGAGAATATAATTAGAATGTAATGAGTGAGAATGAGATACTAACATGTGACAATGTAATTAGAATGTAAAATTTCTTTTTTATCAATAAATTAGTAATGGTATGCCACTTTAGAATTCAGATATATGTTACAAAGTTGGTCTTATCTTGTTTGAAGAAAATTTCTTTTTCACCAATGAAACTGCTGAATGTTAGAAATGTGATATGAGATGAATTGTATCGGAATACCAGTCCAAAGCTTGAACCGTACCAGAATACAGTAATTTTCATATTTTCTTTTACTAATTTGATGTTTTTCAGTCAAATCTGTTGAGTGTTACTTGTAATATATTATTGTATATAGTTATTGTGATATGTGATTATAATTATGTCATGACAAAACTGTCCTTGCTAATTTTTTTATTGCTAGTATAGGCTACAAAAATTAACTCAGAATGCAATAATTATAGGAATATTTTTTTTGCTAGCAGAAATCAGTTGTTAAAGCGAAACAGTATGTTATATGCTTAACAATAAGTTTAATATACAATTACAGCAAGCATAAACACAATCAAAGCTTGTAAACAGTAAACAAACAAGCACTGATTTAATTTTTCATCTTAATTCCAAATAAATTGAAAAGATCTCAACTTCTAAAACATTGAAATTTACAATTAGAAAATTAGAAAAGATTTAATAACTATGTAGTACAATACATTAAAGAACAAACTAATAATTTGTACATTATGTTGAAATAAGCACTAAAAACACAAGCTATAACACTCATAAACCTGGAATCATGGACCCATATTGTACGTAAAGCCCCAAATCAATAAAAGGCGCACTGGTTTGAACCTATCTTAATCACACCAAGCACGAAATATACCATCACGTGTGCAATGACTTGTATAGAATTCACGGTACTTATTTTGTCAAGTAATAGCAACTTTTACTTAACACATTTGTTGACATCTCTTGCAATAATACAGTTGTTCTATATCATAGTTCTAATAACAAAAGTATTAATGTCCACTATTCATCTCTTCAAACAATTTTTCTACAAATCACTGAAAAAAGGTCAAGTAAACATCACTAATTAAGTAAACAATAAACATCACCAATTACAGAAACAAGTAAACATCACTAATTAGGTAAACATTAAATCATTTGTTTACTGATCTGCCCAGTTTGGATTTCAGATCCATTACATAGATTAAACATAATAATAATAAATTAAGACCAATTATAACACTTCCTTTAGTAATTCAAAAACCTATACTTGTTGAAACAGATACAAAGTATTCAAATCAAGTGTTACCATTTACCAGGAACACTGTAATTGAGCAGAGCTTCTAAGAATTTTCTAATTAACTAGTTCTAAAGAGAAAGAAAATTGAATTACGTCTATTGTGTGTATTTTGTAAAACGAGTGACTTCTTCGATCTCGACGCTGTTTCCTCTCTCTTTGAGCTGACAATGATTAGATTGAGGGAGAAGGGAGAGTTCAGAAAAGACACCAGCGGTAGGATTGAGGAGGAAGAGCACAAAAAGAGGAGGGAAAGGGTGATGGGGTCGAGGAGGGTCGCTGTGCGAGGCGCGTCTGGTGGGGTCAAGGAGGCCGCCAGCAGCGGCACGGTTCTTCGTTTCCCCTTTGTATTTCTCGTTTCTCCTTTGTATTTGAGGTCAAGAAGGGTGAGACGAAGAGACAGAAAATAGTTTTAGCGGGTTTAATTGATTTTCATGAAGTAATCCGTTAATCAAAATGAACAACTTAAAAATAGAATCGTACGGCAGAGACAGCCCATCAAACCGAATATGGTCTGATGCCCATCGGACACCCCCCTCTCCTAAGTGCAATACCTGATTGTATGTTTGGATGCACTCTAGATAGCTTACTATTTGAAAATAGTAAACAACAATAGCACTAACTTTGATAGTAAAAGAATAGTGCTAACTTAAAACTATTCAGAATAATTAAAAAAAATACTTAAAATGCATATTTGAAATAGAGTTTGGAAGAAATGAATAAAATAATAATTTATGTGTTTTTTTTTTTCAATTAACTCCAATCTTTAATTATTGCTTGTTAAAAATATTTAAATTATTTTTTAGCTAATATAATACCTCAACGTGAAGAGCAATTACAAATAATAAATTCAGTCGAGATCAATTAAAAATATCTAAAGCATCTTTTTATCATATAGTTGTAGATGAAAAAAATATAAAAAAATTAACTAGTAACTAACAAAGTAAAAAAAAATACAATTTAAAAAAATATTTCAATCATCATTTAATTTGCAGTAATGTTTGAAAATAAAATCTAACCATTAAAACAAAAATAGTTTAAATAAATTTGAAATAGTTAATAAGCTACAACAACACAATACCTAAATAACAGATAATTAAAGTACAATAAAAGTGAAATGATTAATTCATGGATAAATCAATTTTACATGTTATTCCACAAAATATTTTTTATTCACTCTCTCAAATTAGCTCCAACTTCATTATCACGGGTCGAAAAATCTCCTTCAATTCCAGTATCACCAGCAGAAACGTAGACGCCCATTTGTTGTTTGTCCAATCACAATTTGTTTGAAACATCTCGAATCATATATTGATGATTATTGAAATTATGTAGAATGCAGCAGGCAACTACAACTCTGGCCTGTATCTTAAATTTGTACCTACGCATCTATTGACAAATCTTAAACCTAATTTTCAAAGTTTCAAATGTCTTCTCCATAATATTTCTAAGTTTTGCATGCCTGTGAATAAACAAATCCTCTGAACAATTGTACGTCCGATGACGCCCTTGATATTCACTCAAGTGGTATAGTCGACTACGGTAAAGGCACATAAAGTTCCTATTGTTTGCAAACCTATATCAATAAGATAATACCTGTCTTGGAATACTACAAAACCTCTATACTGCCTTAGGCAATATGAAATTATCGTGAGTCGACCCCTCCCAACCATTCACAAACCCACAAAATTACCATCAAAGTCCACCGCGCCATAACATTTTGTGAATAAAAATGTTTTCTATTACAAAATCGTTTAGGTTCTTCATAATTGTAATCAGAAAATGTGAGAATGTGTGTGCTATCAATTGCACCTAATGCTCCATACAATGCAACATTAAAAAATGACATGCAGTTTTTACAGTAAGTGCTTTAATTATTATTGGATACTTTTCAATTTATCTTGAATGCCTCATGTGGAGTTCCTTCTGATACTTTTGCATGTATAGGTGCGTCAGTACCTAGCAACTTACTGTAATTCTGATGCATGCGAAGAATTTTTCGCAACACATTATTGAAACATCGTCACACTGACGAATACTGAAAATCCTCATCCACTTTACGAATTGTATGTGAGTGGCCAACAATCTGTAGAAAAATCCTCAATTGCTCCTCGATCATAACATCTCCAGATAACACCAGACCTTTCTGCTCCAACTCATGTTTCAGAATCATGAAATTTTCTGCACTCATTTGAAAGTTTTCATAAGGACATTCATGATGGTCTTCTAATATATCTTGAATGTAATCTGCACCACTCATATGCCTATTATTTTTAACTTCCTTAAGATCCATAGCACAAACTTGCATGGTATCCCAAATCCATGAATTTGAATTCATGACCGCTTGTCCAACAATTGTGATAATCGAGTTATCGTCACTTGAAGATTCATCTTCAGAAATATATTTCATTTTCATGATCCTACATTTGAAGAACTAATTATTTTGAGGAGGGTTAAAATGCACCCTCCTTTTTGTGCTCCTAACGTGCACCCTCCCCTCGTATCTTCATTTTCAAAGTTCAAATAGTTGATTCGATCCTTCCAACGTGTTCTTCATATTAAAATGTGCTTAGAGACCAAATTTTACATTTTTTAGAAATTTTTTACTATTTTTCAAGAATTTTTGATTAAACTAAACAATAATAAAAAGTTTAGCAAAGTGATGATTTTAAAAAATTCTGAAAAAATAGTAAAAAAATTTCAAAAAATGTAAAATTTGGTTTCCAAGCACATTTTAATATGAAGAACACGTTGGAATGTTCGAATCAACTATTTGAACTTTAAAAATAAAGACATAAGGGGAGGGTGCACGTTAGGAGCACAAAAAGAGGGTGCATTTGAACCCTCCTCAATTATTTTATATCAAAAAATGTAAATATAAGTTGAAAATAAAAATGGACAATCCCTGTTTAGTTCAGAAATTTTTACTGTTAGAAGTTATAGAACCTGATGTTGAGAGAGTTTTTTTATTTTAGAAATTAGAAATAAAATATGTTTTTGCTTGAAAGTAAACAAATTTGTATTTCTAAACAAACAAAAAGTTTGGTGTTACACCACAACAATTTGTATTTCTAAAGAAATACTGATGTTGACAAAGAAGTTGTCAAATTAATTATGTGATACTATTTGTTTCAACAATTTTTAATTTTTTTTATGTAACATAATACGAACTCATGAAATTTAGGACTTCAAATATAAACATATGGTTCATCTAGTTGATAAAAAAATATACATTTTGAGTTAATTTAATGATTTATGTAACGTAGCTAAACTGCTAAAGTCATGAATCAAGTAGTCCCCCCGACTTTGATGTATTGTATTCATTATTCGTTCTTTTAATATTGTACAAAAGAAGTTACAAGACTATTAAATTTAATGCAAATGCACCCCTTGACAAAATATTGATAGAAGTCCAAATCTATATAAATTACTACATATAATAAATACCTAATATTAATTGTTGATGCTAACCGACTACATTTTAAATTAAAAGAGTTTAAGTTACTGACTACATTTAAAGAGTCTAACTAACTGACTATATTTTAAAAGTTCAAATCCATATAAATTACTACATATAATAAATGTCTAATATTTATTGTTGGTACAAGCATGTAATCACTATTGTGGTGGGCTGTATCCACTATTGGAAAATCCAGTTGGATATACTGGTGTTCATGAAAAATGTGCCTCCAAGTGGGTTCTCCCCCCCTTGCGGATGCATGCCTCCCTGCAGGTTCATTCAATAGCTTAGGTGTTGTTGAGTTCTTATGTAATTAACCCAATCTACGATTTCCTGATTAGATGCCCCTAGGAAATATTCTCTCTCATGAGGATCATTCATCAGTTTTTGCCGAATTACATAAAATAAATCTGAATCCAATTGAAGACTGTTCAAGTTATTCATCATGCACTCATATTCTTTTTTTTCTTCTTCTTTCCGTGGTATTTATCCTCCTTTAGCTTGGCAACATGACCAACCTCCTCGACAAGTTGTTCATTTAACTTAACCATTTGTGCACCTCTCCTCACTATCTCTTGGATAATCTTTGTTTTTTTTTTTTAAGAAATTCATTGTTGGATTTTCTTACCTTTGGACAGATTAGACCCTTCATCAGTGCTTCTTCTTTTTCTTGATCCTGAGTCTCGACTAGTTTTGCTGACTCTCATTGTATTGGTGATGATAGAGCTTGCTTGGCAATCATTTTGAGACATGAGTTGTTCGATTGTGGGATCACTCAATGAGCAAAATGACTTAAACTCAAAGTGTGGGGCTTGCCAATCATCATGCACTGGCATTTGAGGCACATCTGAACTTCTGGTTTCGCTACCAGTTGCATTGTTGCATGTGCCAAATGCATTGTAACTTACATTACCATTGGCCATTTTGCCATCACACATTGCAAGTATTTGTTCGTACGAGGGGCAAGTCTTTTTATGGTAATATTGACACCTCTTCTTATCAACCTGTATCAAACGGGAAAACAAAATTAAATTTTAGTAAGCACAGTTAATTAACTCAAATATTGTTAATTAAATAAATAACACTTTTTTAGCTTAATTAATTCCTCATAGGCATCTTACTGGTGGTATCGGTTTGTGAAGTTCATAATTCCAGCTCCAACTACTTTTATTGGTCAATTCTTCGAAATTGTCGAACTCCCTTCTCATTGTTTTGATTCTATTAACAACTTGCTCAAATGGTCGAGACTTGAATAAATCATAAACTTGCCTCCATTGAGTTGATTTGAAATTAAGGTCCCTCTTATGCGTCAATAACTACACCTCTTCACATGCATTCAGTATGATGTGCGACTCGTCAATTTCCCAATTATTGCCTCTTTTCGAAGCTCCCACGTCACCTTCCATTAGGGAACTCCCTTTCTTACCCTTTGCTTTGGAGGTTGTCCCGATAGCCTTACAGATTCGATTCATGAAGCTAGGAAGATTATTGAAAGTGGTGAAATGATCAACATGCTGGTACCAAACCGATGTATCAAATTACAGGACAATAGATCTAGTGATCAAATTACAAAACCTTAATTAAATTACCATAAATACAAGTAATCATAAAGAAATAATAATAAGAGAGTTCATCTAATTACCTTAAATTTGCTCAAATTATCACTTGACGAGAGTCGATTTGGCCTAAAGCGACGGTCAGACTTTGCTTGCCTCTACCTCCTCTAGTGATCAAATCTGAATTGACAAAAAAAAAAATCTCATAATCAGATTATATGAAACTATTAAAAAATATTTTTTTATATGAAAGTATTAAATGCATAATAAAGAAAATCACTTCCAACAAAAAAATCAATACTTATCTTTTTCTCTCTAATGTCAGACATATTTGAAATTTTTTTTAAAAACCAATACATAAAACTATTAGATGCCTTTTATATTTGTCATTCTTTAATAATTCCTTAATAAGGGCTCTGATGCAAACTTGCAATACCTTTGCTTGCCTTAAAATTACACCCTCCATCATATTTACAACTACCACTAAAATTTATGTGTCATCTGCAAATCACACTCAACAATAGAACCTTAGTCACTGGTCAAGTCAAATCTGCTATGTCTGTGGACAATTTATGATCCTTAGCAGCTAAACTGAATTACTTTGAATAAGATCGATTATATTTGAATATGCACTTAGATATAAATTTGACACTGATTTATAATTTTAAATCAACCATATCATATATCATATATGTCCAGTGCATAAAATTTGGATGAATAAAAAATTAAATGACTTGGTTTAAGTCAGTTTTTAGATTTTAGCCTAATCAAGGTTTAAGGCAGAATATCAACATTCAGCAGGATGTACCATCTCCGTGGTCTTAATCTGGATGATGAATAGTAATTGCAAATAAATACAACTTACTAGCAAACACTGCAAAATTAAATTTGGTTATCTCTTGAGACTATGTAAGATGTCTGTTGACTTAATTCTAATTGCATAAGCTTTCAGGGAAATATAACCACTAAATATATACTAAAATATGACAAAAAAAGTCTTAGATGAAGCCTATGAACACACCATTCCACACGCTGATACGAAGGGCTTTAGTTGACAAACCCTCCACATAATCACCTAAGTACTTCTTCAGCAGATGTGACATCTGTCCAACCGAGACAGCGACCATAAGATAAGAATAATATTGTTCGAGCAATAATCATTTTCGTCTATTTGACTAATTTGCAAAAACATACAATTATTGAATTTTACAATTTCTTCTATTTTTTGAAAGATATGTAGGTTCAAGTCAAATGGAATTGCATTATGAAGTACTTGGACTGAAGAAATCATGAAGACCTTTATCAAGAATACAAATTGTAAAATTAGATACTTGATAAAGTAAGTTTGAGGCTGTTTTAAAAGAGGTAAAATGTTGGTAACGTTTGTAAAACGTTGTAATATTTGTAAAACGTTGTAACGTTTTAAACCTATCAGAAACGTTGAAGTAACAGCTTGATCAAACTCAGAAACACCTTAAAACGTTGTGACATTTTATAAATGTTGTAACGTTTTAGGACTGACAGAACTGCTGAAGCACAGCTGTACAGTATCAATTTGAAACGTTGTAACATTTTAGGAATGTCAGAACGTTAAGTACAGCTGTATCAAATTTAAAATTTAGGTTACAAACGTTGTAACGTTTGAAAAACGTTATAACATTTTTAATTAAATCTGAGCTTCAGAAATTTCTTTTTTTAATCAAAGTTTTTACAGTATAAAACGTTACACAACGTTTTACAAATGTTGTAACGTTTTACTGAGCTGTCAGAAAATTGAAACCCTAAATCGCATTTGAAACTAAAACGTTGTAATGTTTTATAAAATGTTGGTAACGTTTTAGTTCAAACAACTCATTTTTAAGCTGACTCTATAAATAGGGCTTTGGGCTTTTAGGGTTTAGGGTTTAGGGTATAGGGTTTAAAACAGAACTATTAATTTAAATCTTTGGTAAAATCTGTAAATTAACAATCGTTGTAAGGAAAAAAATATATCACAATAGGAAGCAATTCACTATGATTCTCAAATTTCAGCCAGAACTTGTTTTACATACACTAACATTAACCATAGTAACTAGGGACACCTCCAACCACAACAATAACAAATGTGGTGATGCTCATTCAACAACTATCCAATTTTGATTCCGCAAAATACAAAATCAGACGATTCAATCATAAGACAATACTAAGCATGGGCATGTAGTTTAAACCATAAGTCCTAGCAAGATCAGATCAAATAGCTCATTTGAAACCAAATGCTGAGCAACAACGACTTACTGAGATTTTACTATTGATACAAGTATCACCAGAAAAAGATGAAATATAACTGGAAGAATATAAACTACAACTAGAAGAAGATGAAATACAACCTATAGTAGGCAAAAAATATCCTGTAGAACATGATAGACAACCAGAAGAAGATAGAAGACAACAAGTAGAAAGTGAAAGACAACCACAAAACATGAAAGACAACCAGTACAAGGTGAAAGACAACTAGAATAAGATTAAATATAACCAGAAGAATATGACATACAAATAGAAGAAGATGAAATACAAACTGTAATAGACAAATGACAACTAGTAGACATCTAGTACAAGGTAGTCAAAGAAGTTGAAAGACGACAAGAAAGTCAATTAGTACAAGATGAAAGACAACTAGAAGAATACAAAATACAACTTGATAAGCCTCAATTATATATATTTTCGGTTAGGGTTTTACCTCTAAAACTATACCAAATCCTTTGTATTTTAGCTTAGTTTAGTATAGAATATACCAAAGAACCAAGTTACTACATTTGCCTTGTTTAAATTGCAGAAATTGAAAGAAATGAGCAATTATGTGGGTATTTGTGTGGCCTGTAGGAATTTTGTGCGGGCCACACAAAATAAATTTAAGTCGAAAATAAAATTCGGAATTTATCAAGTTTTCTCTTTTCAAGAGAGAAAGTTGTGCAGGTCTTTGTGCGGCCTTAAGGAATTTTGTGTGGGCCACACAAAATCCTTCATGATCCCCAGCTGATTCTCCATTCTGTGCAGGCCGCAGGAAATTTGTACTGGCCGCAAAGAATTTGTGAAGGCTGCACAAGAGGCCGGATGAATGCCAGTTTGGCCTGATTTCACCATATCTCCTCAGATTTGTTTTCAGATTTCGTGGAATTGTTTCCCTAGGCACAAAAATAGCTATATATTGGCAGGGAGACAGCAGGGGAAGATATCTTTCAACTTAGCTTTTATTCTACACATTTTTTATATTTTTCTCTCTTCTCCGCGTGATTGAAGGCGATTGGAGCAGAGGATTGAAGGCTTTCTCAAGCAAGCAAAGGTGAAGACAAGGGGGAAGTGAGCGAGGAGCAGGGTGTGTTCTATTCTCTTTCTTGTTTTTCTCAGTTTTTATCATGTTTACTCTTGTATTTCTCTTGGATGCTAGCGCACCCATGAGAGGCTAGATTTCCTCTCTAGGGGCTTAGGCTTTAAATATGAACTTACGTTAAAATCTACTTTAGTTGGATATTTTTTTTTATCTATGATGATTGTTTGGTTGTATGTTTGTTCTTGTTGATTCTATAATTAATGTGCTTGTATGATTTGTGTGCTTGTTAATTAGTATCCCGCTTAGGTATAACAAACTTAAGGTGCTAGGATCAAAGAATTGTTGGTACCAACTTATATACATAAATAACCTTAGAATTAAGATTAGAAATGACCAAATCTATTTCTTAATCCGGAACCACAAGAAACAAAAGTTGAATTGAGGTGAAGGACTTAATCGTTAATCCTCATATTTGATTGGGACCCCTAGAATTGAACCAAATATTGGTACAAAAAACTTAATCGTGAAGTATTGATATTTAAGGATAAACTAGGCTATCACACCCCGAGACAACCCGCCACGTATTTCTACGTAAGGCGTGTGCACATCACATACATTATCAATAGCAATATAAATAAAGCCACATTTATTTCATAAGCAAAAGAGCTAAACCAAATATCACGGCCGACATGGCTAGTAACACGGACACTGCCATGCCTGCTCAATGTATCAATATAGAATCATGGAGATAAAAACTAAACAACATGTGGCAATTTATCAATAATATGTCTTCCCGCTAAGTCTCACTCTTGTGCTTGCTCGAATCCTTCCTCTTCAAAAACCTGGAACCCACATAAAAGTGGAACGGGTAAGAGATCGAACCTTCTCTCAGTGTGAGATTTAGTTCCAGCCCAGAGTTTATAAAACATTTACATTTTCTCACAAATATGAAAAGATAAATAAAATGCGTATGCTTTTTCCAATGCAATATAGTCCTACCAGTACTTATCAACTTAATCATGCTTTCTTTTCTTTTCTCTTTCTATGTTTCTCCGACCGTAGAACTCCTGCCCGACGTCAGAAGAAACCACTTAATTTCCTTGTTTCTTCGACCGCGGAACTCCCGCCCGACACCGAAAGAAACCGCCAACCCAACCGCGGAACTCCCGCCGATGTAACGTCATGTAATTTAAAAAAATGTACAAAAGAAAACAAATAATAGAGTTGCTATTTTTATTTCCCTAAAGCATGAATATTTGATCGCATATTTTTATTTTATCACTTATGATTGTACGTAGATCAAACTTAAAATTTCATAATGGCTGAATATTACTTCATTGTTAATTTTGTCTCATTAAACATTACACTTAGTAAAATTCAGATTAATTATTTGACCAAATAAAAATATATTTACGTTTTTAATTTGAGACAGAATCGTCTAGGCCTTCTTTAATTCTCCTCTAAATAAGCTCTCTCTCCAATAAGAAAAATGTCAATTATGCTACGTCAAAAGATTCTTTCCAAAATATAAAATGATAATTAATTGCTATAGTTATATATTTTCCTTTTATCTTTGGTGTCTAATGGAGAAGGTAATTTTGATCCATCTAATGGAATTTTTTTCATAAACCATAATTGAAAAATGGATTCTTAGGGAACCAATATGATTACAACTTTTTTTTCAAAAACCATAAGAACCGTGGGAACCTCACGGTCTGGCATTTTTTTTTTTTTTCCAGACCGTGTGCTTCTCACGGTCTTGCCAAATTTTTTTTTTTTTTTTTTTAAAAAAAACAGATTTTTTTTTCAGACCGTGGGGTTCCCACGGTCTCAATTTTTTTTTTTTTTATAAAACAGAATTTTTTTTAATTTTTTAATTTTTTGTATTAAAATATTAGAAATGTTGAATATGTTTCTTTGAAAATAGATGAAATACAATATAATTTGATTTATTAGAAATACTGCAATAAATAACCTGGATCAATATTTTTCAGGTCGGATTTTTCGCGGCTGTAAGAAAAATTAATATATTTATTTATGTGTTATTAGAAAAAAATAAAAATGCTTAGATTATGAGTTATTGATCCCGGTTCAAAAGTCATTTCTAGGTAATCTATAAAATATTGTGATCTTTCTAGTAAATTTAATTTATGAAAAGTTGTATATATTTTTGAAAATAATAATAACTTTTAAGTTATTTAATAATTGTTATTCAAAAAGAATTCTCAAAATAGATATAACTTTTTATAAATTAAATGTCCTAGAGGGATCACAATATTTTCTGGATTACCTAGAAGTGACTTTTGAACCGGGATCAATAACTCAGAATCTAAGCATTTTTATTTTTTTCTAATAACACATAAATAAATATATTAATTTTTCTTACAGCCGCAAAAAATCCGACCTGAAAAATATTGATCCGGGTTATTTATTGCAGTATTTCTAATAAATCAAATTATATTGTATTTCATCTATTTTCAAAGAAACATATTCAACATTTCTAATATTTTAATACAAAAAATTAAAAAATTAAAAAAAATTCTGTTTTATAAAAAAAAAAAAAAAAAAATTGAGACCGTGGGAACCCACGGTCTGAAAAAAAAAATCTGTTTTTTAAAAAAAAAAAAAAAAAAAAAAAAAATTTTGGCAAGACCGTGAGAAGCACACGGTCTGGAAAAAAAAATGCCAGACCGTGACGTTCCCACGGTTCTTATGGTTTTTGAAAAAAAAGTTGTAATCATATTGGTTCCCTAAGAATCCATTTTTCAATTATGGTTTATGAAAAAAATTCCATCTAATGGCCGCTGCCGCCTCCCCTTTTTTATTATATATCTTGATAATTAACTCCTAAATCTTTGCTGTGATAAAACCCACAATCCAATTAATTTTAATCAACGCACCTCTTGCCTAAACCATCCTATCCCTCTCCTGTTTAAATTATTCATCTCTGCTCCCTCTTTTAAATATGCAAAAACCATTTCCCGTCTATCTATCTTTGTTCTTTCGCAGCCGAACCAAGGAAAAATCCAAATATTACAAATTCGAAATTGGATGAAAGTTTCCCTCTATGGTATTCTGCTTTGAGGTACTCTAAACGCTTGATTTATTATTGATAGTTGTTGCATAAATTTCATCAATTAGGATACAATAAGTAGATGTTGGTTATAATAAAGTATTGTTCTTAGATTTTAAGAGTTTATGATTTCTTTTCTTTATATTATAATTAACCTGAAATAATTTTTAGTATAATAAAATATGAAATTATTCCCTTCAATTTAATATTTACTTCTAATCATATAGTTTGACACATAATTGATTATAACTTGTTCCTTGCATCAACTAATCAAGATCTGATTTCAAAGACTAGTTGTCATTATTAGCATTTTAATCATTTTAATCCGAACCGTTTTGTTTATGGAATAAAACAAATAAGATATTTTGATTTGTATTTATATTCATAACGAAGTCTAAAGTAGAGATATCCTTTATAGTCTATATATATATATTAATTACTCACTACTATTTTATAGACTTAGAAACTATTTTTCAGCAAATATAAAATATAGATATCTTAGTCTTAAAAATATAATTTAGGAAATTTGTATTTATATTTATAACGAAGTCTAAAGTAGAGATATCATTTATAGTCTATATATATATTAATTACTCACTACTATTTTATAGACTTAGAAACTATTTTTCAGCAAATATAAAATATAGATATCTTTGTCTTAAAAATATATTTTAGCAAATATAAATTTATGAATTTCCTTATTTAAAAATAAAAATCCCAGCAAATAGTTTATACTAATTTGTCCTATGATAAATTTAGATTACTATTTTAGGGTCTCAAATCTACTATATATTTAATTAGTGAATACATTAAGTGAAGTTAAGAATAAGAAATAATAAAAATGTTAATACATAAAAAGAAAGTATTCATAAATTTTAGGATATGAAAACAAGTAAATATTCCTAAATAGATATATGTTTATTCACTAGATTCGACATTTGAAGATTTAAGTGACGTAAGAGATGACCAGGAACCTACTTAAATAACAGGTGCGGGTTTCTTAAATAACAGGTGCGGGTTTCTTAGACTTTATAAAACTATTTTACTTTTCTATTGTTATTAAACTGTTTATCATTATTGCATTAGTCGGATTTATGCATGTTATTGTCGAACCATTCGTATGACTTGAGTAGACACAAATAACTTGCATAAAATGATAGGATTTATATATTGACCAATGGACTTGCATGAATAGGATGTGTTGAGCATGACATGAACTGTGTGATTGAATAAATGTATTTTTGAAAAAGAACGAATATGGTAATTGAACAGGGGCCAATATGTTTGCATATTGGGATGTATACATTGGGTTTAGTTTCGACTGGACCCCTCGTTAACGTGACTGTAGGCGAAAGCGGTCTTGTCACGGATGTGATTATAGGCTGACGCGGTCCCTTCACGGACGTGATCGCAGGCGCAAGCGGTCCTTTCACGGACGTGATTGCAGGCGGAAGCGGTCCTATCACGCCAAGACCTAGCGGCATATGAATTCACCGTCTAGTGAGGCAAACGAATAAGATTAACAGATTTTTCTTTAAATAAATGAAAGTAAATGAATGAAGTAACAATAGGATATGCATTGCATTGGAAGAAGCATACATATTTTATTTATGTATTTTTCATATTTGCAGATATAAGTAAATGTTTTATAAGCTCTGGGCTGGAACTAAATCCCGCACTGAGAGAAGGTTCAATCTCTCACCTGTTCCACTTTTACGTGGGTTCCAGGTATGAAGAGGAATGATTCGAGCAAGAACAAGAGTGAGACTAAGCGGGAAGGCTTATGATTTATAAATTGCCACATGTTGTTTATTTTTATTTCCATGATTCAATAATTGATATATTGAGCAGGCATGACAGCGGTTGTGTTACTAGCCATGTCTGCCATTATCGTTAACCCATTTGATTATAAAAAAAAATGTGGCTTTATTTATACTGTTATTGATAATGTATGTGATTTGCACAGGCCTTACATATTAATACGTGGCGGGTTGTCTCGGGGTGTGACAACTAAGTTGGTATCAGAGCCAGTACATACAATATCAATAATTTCCTGCTAAGTGAGTGCGTATTAAGTTCTTATCTTTAGAATTCAAATAATACAATTTAAATACATAATTTCAATGAGACTTCATATAATACAGTTTATGTATGTAGAAATAAGTTTTAAGGTCTTGTCTTTAGAATTTTAAACTTAATAATTTTTATTCGAAATTTAATTTTTGTTTTCATTTAATATCCCACAATTGTATCCCCGAATTTGAATAGTTATCAAACTTTAGAAGTTCTGAAATTGATATTTCTATATATATAATATTCGCCTAAATTTCGGTTTTAAGGTCTTTATTACATGAATCATTAATTTGTTAATATTAAAGCAAAGAAACTTGACTATTTTAGTCTAATTTTCAGATTGAATATTTTTTTTCTATTTAATGAAGAACTTTATAATTAAGGAATACAATAATTAGATTTTAATATCCCAATTATGTAAAGAATTTATTTAATTTTATCCTGACAAAGATACTTTCTTCCAAGATCACTACATACTAGAGAAATAAACAATTTCCAACAGAGCTATTAGTTAGAAAATATATTTTCCAATTTGTTAATTTCACAGATGGAAACTTTTCTTAAAATATCTCTTGTAATACAATTAGTACACCTTGAATATTTTCTCAATGATCTCAAAAAAAAATGATGAAGAATGAACAAAAAATGCAGGTAGTATAGATTACATAAACAATGTCCCCGTACAACCAGTTATTATTATTATTATTATTATTATTATTATTATTATTATTATTATTATTATTATTATTATTAGTATTATTATTATTATTATTATTATTATTATTATTATTATTATTATTAATATTTATTTTATTTTTTTTTAAAAAGAGAAAAATGCAGTATCAATTTTTGGTATGAAAATGACTACGACTACCGATTTTGAATGATTAGTCGATTAACTTCATCTAATCTGACCTCATATGATTTTCGTTAAATCATCATTTATTATTAGTCTTAATAAATTTGTTATCAAGAATTCATTCAAATTATTTTGAAATAATATGATAATTTTATCAGAGTTGCGCAGCAAAAGCGTAGTGAAAGTATTTTTAGTGTTATACTTGAATTTTGCGGACAAAATTCCTTTTAAGAGGGAAGAATGTAACATTCCGTCACATCAATTTTTCTTAGTTTTTATCATAAATCATCCCAAGAAAATATAACAACTATTTATGTAACACTTCATCACAATTAGATACATTTTAGAACTTATTTAAATAAGATTTTTATACAAATTAATATTAAAAAGTTTAAACACTTTGTAAAAGAAGAGTCCAAACGAGAAATCGGTCTAATATGCATTATGGGTTAGAATCACATGTGCGATTAAATTTGTGTAAAATTTAATATCTAAAAAGTTAACTTTAATATCTACAATTTTTATCTACAAACTTATCTCAAATTCCCAATGTAAAATTCAGCATAAAATTCTAAAGTCAGTAAATCTACAAACTTATCTCAAATTCCCAATGTAAAATTCAGCATAAAATTCTAAAGTCAGTAAATCTACAAACTTATCTCAAATTCCCAATTTTTATCTACAAACTATTTTAATGATTTCACCTCACTAAAAATTCCGATTAAGTTGAAATCAGTTGTGATTGAACCATAACGGAAAATCCTATAATTATTATGTAGTAAATTTTCTCAAAGTCTGAACCTTTAAGTCCAGGTATGTTTACTTTTAAGAACAAAAATTAAAACTGCATAAAACAAAATTAAAACTGAAGACCTCCCGCCCGACGTCGAAAGAAACCGCCAACCCAACCGCGGAACTCCCGCCTAACGCTGGGAGGCTGTCGCCCTAACCGCGGAACTCTCGCCAATGCTAGGGTTAGACCCGTGATAGGACCTCTTTCGCCTACAGTCACGTTAACGAGGGGTCCAGTCGAACACTAGACCCAATGTATACATCCCAATATGCAAGCATATCGGCTCTTGTTCAATTACCATATTTGTTCGTTTTTTTTTTAAACATTTATTCAATCACACAATTCATGCCATGCTCAACACATCCTATTCATGCAACTCTATTGGTCAATATATGAATTCTATCATTTCATGCAATTTATTTATGTCTGCTCAAGTCGAATGGTTCGAAAACAACATGCATAAATTCAACTAATGCAATGATAATAAACAGTTGAATGAACAATAGGAAGTTAAATAGTTTTATAAAGTCTAGGAAACCCGCACCTGTTTGCGTAGTAAATTGTTGACCGTTATCGATGTCTCTTAATTCGTCAAAAGTTGAACCTAAGAAATAAGCATACCTCTAATTAATAAGGTTTGAGTTCACCTATTTATATTTTTCTAAAGCTCTCTATTTATCATTATAACCATAATTTATTAATTCTACTTTCTAAACTTTAACTATTTTAATCCTTGATATTATGGTACTATTAAGTCACATTTTATTTTGATTCACTTATTATATATATATATATATAATTAGAAATAAATAAACTAAATAAGAATCTGAAACTTGTTTAGTTAGAAATCCAAAATCTTGTATCAAAGAAATATATACAGTATTTTATTTTCAAACTTCAAATATCCAGCAGCTTACTTGAGATGTAATTAAATGAAATAATAATTATAATTATAAATAAGTTTTACACAGATATGAAACTTTAATTTATACTAAGCAAAACAATAACTTGAATCTGTTATGAATTTGACCAATTTTTTTTATTTAACATCACAAGTATTTTAATTAAACCGAGTCAAGATTATATTTCTTAATGTATCATGAATCCGACATCTACTAAATATTTATTAAGAAAATAATGAGTATTTATAATCAAAAGAAATATAGTCAAGACTTTATTATTAAGAAAACAAATAAGATTTATGATCGAAACTGTATTACTTGGAGTTTGCAGTTTAGGAAAAATACGCACAGCAGTCACTATTTTGGACATTTCTTAGCAGTCGAGACTCCGATCGGGATGAATCCAGTGCTCATGGTTCCGTATCGCCGAGAACTACAACTCTTGTGTTGAACGCTTCTCCAAAATCTGGACGTACAGGCAGTGGGGGGGGGGGGGGGGGGGGCTGTGGAGAGGGGGGCTTTATATAAGGTAGGGTTAGGTTTAGAAGATGATTAGTGATTTTTGGACTTGAGTTTAGTGGGCCAACATATTGTAAATTCGGATTTGAGCCCATGACAGAATTTTGTTTTAATGTTTATCTTTAAAAAATTAAAATATCAGGAATTGTACCTTCAAAATTTGGAGAAAGTTAAAACATAATAGTTGTAGGTTTTTCTGTTACGGTTCTAACGCAACTAGGGATGGCAAAAAAGCCCGATTGGCCCGTTAATATCCGCCCGGCCCGCCCTTTACCCGGTCGGCCCGGAGCTGTGATGGGCCAGGTAAGGCCGGGCCTAAAGACAGACCAGGGCAGGCCTGGGCATAACTCTAAGCCCACGGGCAGCCCGTTGGGCTTATATGTTAATACAACCAGAGACAAATTCATTTAGGGTTTTATCACTTGTCACAGCCGCTCGGCCGCTCCTCTCTTCAACTCTTCGTCTCTCTAGGTCACTCTCTCCGTCTCTTAGCCGATTAGCCCCCTCTCTCTCGCGCTCTCTTTGTCACTCACTCCGCCACCACCGTCTTCGCTCTCGGCTCCGCCTTCACAGCCGCGGCGCCTCCGCCTTATCTCTCGGTGAGTCCAGCAACCCATTTTTTTCTCTATTCCTGCCTCCTCACATCACCACGCTCCCTCTCTCTCCGCTACAACTCTGCTTTCTCTGCTGAGTTCTCTCTTTTTGTTTTACCGATTTCTTTTCAGGAGGTCCCTGCTTGAAAGAAGAGATTGGTTTGATCGAGGCCATCTATTTTGCTGGTAGAAGGTTTAATCGGCATAGTCAAAAGAGAATTACTTCAGGTACCGATCTGTGCTTTGCTTTTATTTGGCACCGATCCTGCTATTATGTTATCCCTGCTTCAAAGGGAGATATAATGTTATCGTATCCCTGCTTCAAAGAGTTAGAGAGATGAACAAGTAGCTCTATTAAAAGGAGTCGTTTTCAAAATTTATTCACTATCTCTAAGTTTCTAACCAAGAAGCCGCGTTGAATGGTATGTAAAGGGATA
This sequence comes from Carex rostrata, assembly GCF_964058835.1. Taxonomy (NCBI): domain Eukaryota; kingdom Viridiplantae; phylum Streptophyta; class Magnoliopsida; order Poales; family Cyperaceae; genus Carex; species Carex rostrata. The sequence goes on from NC_135925.1 coordinate 9,192,577, forward strand.
AATTTATGGATATATCAGAGTCAGACAGGTCACCAGGTCCCCGAAAAACAATTCTGACAACAAAAATAATAATAAAATCATAGCTGCATTACCAAAAGCTCTTCTGATTTTGCAGCTAAAGCACTAAAGAGTTAAGACCATATTTGAAGAGATTGGTTTGATCGAGGCCATCTATTTTTGCCGATTGGTCTACTTATTTATGCAATTATGTATTTTTGTTGATTTTCTGATTTCTGATTTTCTGATTTCTGATTTTCTGATTTTTCTGATTTTTCTGATTTTCTGATTTTTCTGATTTTCTGATTTCTGTTTTCTGATTTTCTGATTTCTGATTTTCTGATTTCTGATTTTTGTAGGCAAAATGGCAACCCCTATAAATTGGATGTTATGATGATTTTCTGATTTTAATATGTGCTGCCCCTATAATATGTCTGATTTTATGATTTCTGATTTCTGATTTCTGATTTCTGATTTTAAGACATATTATGATGATTTAGATGGAGATGGAGATAGACTTCTTATTTTTTATTAATTGGATGTTATTGAAAAATTGGATAAGTATAGATATATAACTCTTAGGGTATATATATATATATATATATATTGGTGCTGTTTAGTATAAATGTGCTGTTTTTTGGTGTAAATGTGCTGTTTTTTGGTGCTGATGGAGAATGTAAATGTGCTGTTTAGTATAAATAAACTTATTTTGGTGCTGTTTTTTTATTAATTATTGCAGATGAGAGCAATAGAAGAAGAGGAAGAGTAGTGGGAATCTGTTGCATGGCTTGGATGTCATTTAAGCTTGCTGTTGAGAATTCTTGTTGCTTTGTTATTTCTATTTTTCTTTAGCTTGCTGTTGAGAATTGAATTTTTATGTCACTTGATCATTTAAGCTTGTGTATTAGGTTGTTGTTGTATTAAGTGATTTCTATCTATATTTGTCACTTGTTGAGTATTAGGTGATTTCTATTTCTATTTGCTACTTGATCATTTAAGCTTGTTGAAAATTGATTTTTTATGTGATTTCTATTTGTCTTTAGCTTGCTATTGTGGTAGAAATTAAACAATTAGTGGGAATCTGTTGCATGGCTGGGATTAAACAATGCATGAAAATTTGTTAAATGGTTGGGACGGGACAGGCCGGGCCGGGTAAGGCAGCCCATGGGCACAGGCAGGCAGGCACGGGCAGGCCTGGGCCTAGAGGAAAAGCCCATGGACAGGCTGGGCCTAAATTTTCAGGCCCGTCAGATTGGGCCAGGCAGGCGGGCCATTAATTTTTTACGGGCAGGCCAGGCCTAGGCTTGGCAAAATACCCGTGAGCTAGGCCCATTGCCATCCCTAAACGCAACTAGGTTCACCTTAATCGGAATTTCCAGTGAGGAGAAAAGATAAAAATGATCGATGAGGGTCCGCAGTCTCCGAACTGAAATGTTTACTGACTTTATAATTTTATGGAGAATCCTATGTTAGAAATTTGGGACAGTCTTCTACACGAAAGTTGTAGATCATGAAGTTATATTTTTAGATATTAAATTTTATTTCAATCCGAATTAATATGATATCTGTGATTAAAATACTAACAGTTGTCCATCTGAAAATTACAACTGAAGCTAAATTCGGAAGGAGTAACTCATATCGAGGTTTTAAATAAGGATTTGATTTGTATTTATTTTGTAATTGCTGAGGTCAGCTAAAGAATATATTTATTATTTTGTTAAGAGACATACTAGTTTTATCAATATAAACAAAATATGTTACGAAGTAATTATATTATGAAAACTCTTGTAATCATAATTAACAATGATTTAATTTTTCGGGACATAACATAATGTTACATAGGCTAACGCTTATGGTCTAGATAGCTAGGGTGAAAAACTTAATCGTGAAACCCGAATTATCTAGGCACATTATTAATTCATGAAAATCCTTCTTGATATTTAAGGCTTAGAAACCCCATAATTGCAAACATATATTTAGAAACCAATTAACTGTTGATTTGACCAAGTGATTATATGCCGAAAGCCCCTAGACTTCTATCTCATTAAATCACAAAACTCTTTTTATTTGTTTGTTTATAAAATTGTTTTATTTAAATTTAACTCTCACTTCTGGTATTGAACCCACAAAACCAATTTGCAAACAAACCCTCCATTTACTTTTATTGCACTAATTTAGAATTCATTAATTTAGTGAAAAGTAATATTTCTCATTGTCTTTGAATCGATACCTTAACTACTACAAGGATATATTGTATGTTTGCAACTGACCTATTATTGTGTACTAAGGTTTTATAAATTTAAAAGTGAAAAGTGTATTAAATTGACCAATAATCCTACATCTAAAATACACAACACAACTAGAAGAAGATGAAATACAACTAGTAGAATATGACAAACAACCAATAAAACACGAAAGACAAACAATAGAACACGAAAGACGACAAGTAGAACACAAAAGACTACTTGAAGAAGATCAAAGACAACTAGTAAAATGTGAAAGATAATTAGAAGAAGATAAAAAACCAACAAGTAGAAGATGAAAGATAGCAATTAGAAAACTAGTAGAGGATGGAGGACAATCACAAGAACATGAAAGACAACCAGTACATGGTAAAAGACAACTAGAAGGATCACCTCAAAAAAAAATACTAGAAGAAGATTAAATACAATCAGAAGAATATGACATATAACTAGAAGAAGATGAAATACAACCTGTAGTAGACAAATGTCAACTAGTAGAACATGGAAGACAACTAGTAGACAACTAGTACAAGGTAATCGAAGAAGTTGAAAGACGACAAGAAAAACAATTAGTACAAGATGAAAGATAACTAGAAGAATACGAAATACAACAAGAAGAAAATGAAATATAACATATAGAACATGACAGACAACTAGTAGAACACGAAAGATGACTAGTAGAGCATGAAAGACTACTTGAAGAAGACAAAAGACAACTAGTAAAAGGTGAAATACAACTAGAAGAAGATGAAAAACAACAAGTACAAGATGAAAGATAACAATAGAAAACTAGTAGAGGATGAAAGATAACCAGAAGAATAAGAAAAACAACTAGTAAAATGTGAAAGACAATGGGAAGAAGATGAATGACAACCACAAGAACAAGAAAAACAACCAGTAACAAGTAAAAGACAACTAGAAGAATATTAAATACAACAATAAGAATATAACATACAACTAGAAGCAGATGAAATACAACTTGTAGTAGACAAATGACAACCAGCAGACAACTAGTACAAGGTAGTGGAAGAAGATTGAAGACAATGAGAAAGACAATTACTACAAGATGTATCAAAACTAGAAGAATACCAAATACAACTAGAAGAAGATAAAAAAAACTAGTAAAAGGTGAAAAACAACTTAAAGAAGAAGAACTATAAGTAGAATAAGATTCAACACAACTAGATGAAGAAAAAAAAATACAACCTATAGTAGACGAAGAACATCAAGAGACAACCAGAAGAATAAAAAAGACAACTAGTAGAAGGTGAAAAACAATTAGAAGAAGATGAAAGACAACCAAAAGAATATGAAAGACAATCAGTAAAAATGTGAAAGACAACGAGAAAGATAATTAGTACAAAATTAAAGACAACTAGAAGAAGACGAAACACAACTAGAAGAAAATGAAATACAACATATAAAACATGACAAACAACCAATAGAACACAAAAAAGAACAAACATAACACGAAAGACAACTAGTAGAAGGTGAAAGATAACTAGAAGAAGATGAAAAACAATAAATACAAGATGAAAGACAACCAATACAAGATGAAAGATAACAATTAGAAAACTAGTAGAGGATGAATGACAACCAGAAGAATAAGAAAGGCAACTAGTAGAAGGTGAAAGACAATGAGAAGAAGATGAATGATAACCATAAGAACATGAAAGACAACATGTAACAGGTGAAAGATAACTAGAAGAAGATTAAATACAACAATAAGAATATAACATACAACTAGAAGAAGATGAAATACAACCTGTAGTAGATGAATGATGACCAGTAGACAACTAGTACAAGGTAGTGGAAGAAGATGAAAGACAATGAGAAAGACAATTTGTACAAGATGAAAGACAGCTAGAAGAAGACCAAATACAACTAGAAAAAGATGAAATACAACTAGAAGATTATGAACTATATAACTAGAAGAAGATGAAAGACAACCTGTAAAACATGAAAGACAACCAAGAGAACACAAAAGACAACAAGTAGAACATTAAAGAGAACTTAAAGAAGATGAAAGACAACTAGTAAAATGTGAAAGACAACTAGAAAAAGATGAAAAATAATAAGTAGAGATGAAAGACAACCGGTACAAGATGAAAGACAACAATTAGAAAACTAGTAGAGAATGAAAGACAACTAGAAGAAGATGAAATACAATCAATAAAACATGAAAGACAACTAGAAAGAGATGAAATACAACTAGGAGAAAATGAAATACAACCTGTAGTAGGCGAAAGACATCCCGTAGAACATTAATTACTACTAGAAGAAGAAGAAATACAACTAGTAGAAGGTGAAAGACAACTAAAAGAGCTTGAAAGACAACCAGTACAAAGTGAAAGTAAACTAGAAAATTAAATACAACTAGAAGAATATGACATACAACTAGAAGGAGATGAAATATAACACGTAGTAGACGAATGACAACTAGTAGAATATGAAAGGTACACAACTAGTACAAGGTAGTCGAATAAGTTGAAAGACAACGAGAAAGATAATTAGTACTACATGAAAGACAACTAGAAGAATACAAAATACAACTAGAAGAATATAAAATACAATTAGAAGAAGATGAAAGAAAACCAATTGAACACGAAAGACAACCAATAGAACACGAAATACACCAATAGAACACAAAAGACTAATTGAAGAAGATGAAAGACAACTAGTAGAAGGAGAAAGACAACTAGAAGAAAATGAAAGACAATAAGTAGAAGATGAAAGACAACTAATACAAGATGAAAGACAACTAATACAAGATGAAATATAACAATTAGAGAACTAGTAGATTATGAAAGACAACCACAAGAAAATAAAAAACAACTTAAAGAAGATTAAATACAATCAGAAGAATATGACATATAACTAGAAGAATATGAAATACAAATTGTAGTAAACAAATGATAACTAATAAAACATGAAAGACAACACGTACAAGGTGAAACACAACTATAAGAGATGAAATACAACCAAAAAAAGATGAAATACAACCCGTAATAGACGAACGACAACTTGTAGAACATAAAAGACAACCAAAAGAAGATTAAATACAACTAGCTGAAGGTTAAAGACAACAAGTATAATGTGAAAGACAACTTGAAGAAGAAAAAAAATACAACATGTAGTAGATAAAACCCAACCAGTAAAAGATAAAAGAAAATTTAAAGAAGATGAAATACAACTAGAATAAAATGAAAGACAATTAGTATAAAACTAGCAGAAGATGAAAAACTACTAACAGAAGATAAAAGACAACTAATATTGTATTAGGGTTGCAACCACCATCTTTTCTTACCATTTGGAGACACGACTAGTGTGCTGCAACGACCCTCAATTGGAGTATTGTATTAGGGATGAAACTACCATTTTCTCTTGCCATATGGAGACACTATTAGACTGCTACAAAGACCTTCAATTGGAGTATTGTATTAGAGTTGCAACTACCCTCCTTTCTTTCCATACGAAGACACTACTAGAGTGCCACAAACTCCACCAATTGAAGAGTTTTATTAGGGTTGCAACCACCATCTTTTCTTGTCATTTGGGGCCACTTCTAGTGTGCTCAAAATACCTTCAATTAGAGTGTTGTATTAGGGTTGCAACTACCCTTTTTTCTTGCCATATAGAGACATTACTAGAGTGCTCCAAACACCTTTAATTCGAGTGTTGTATTAGAGTTGTAAATGCCCTATTATCTTGCCATATAGGAACACTACTAGAGTGCTCTAAACACCTTCAACTGAAGTGTTGTATTAGGGTTGTAAATGTCCTATTATCTTGTCATCTGAATACACTACTAGAGTGCTCCAAACACCTTCAATTGGAGTGTGGTATTATACCTTTAATTCGAGTGTTGTATTAGGGTTGTAAATGCCCTATTATCTTGCCATATAGGGACACTACTAGAGTGCTCTAAACACCTTCAATTGGAGTGTTGTATTTGGGTTGTAAATGCCCTATTATCTTGTCATCTGGAGACACTACTAGAGTGCTCCAAACACCTTCAATTGTAGTGTTGTATTAGAGTTGTAAATGTCCTATTATCTTGCAATTTGGAGACACTAGAAGAGTGCTCCAAACACTTTCAATTGGAGCATTGTATTAGGGATGCGAATGTCATATTATCTTGCCATATAGAGACATTACTATAGTGCTCCAAACACCTTAAATTGGAGTGTTGTATTAGGGTTGTAAATGCCCTATTATCTTGCCATCTGAAGACACTACTAGAGTGTCACAAACTCCATCAATTGAAGAGTTTTATTAGGGTTGCAACCACCATCTTTTCTTGTCATTTCGGGCTACTGCTAGTGTGCTCCAAATACATTCAATTAGAGTGTTGTATTAGGGTAGCAACTACCCTCTTCTCTTGCCAAATAGAGACACTACTGGAGTTCTCCAAACACCTTCAATTGGAGTGTTGTATTAGGGTTATAAATGCCCAATTATCTTGCCATCTGGAGACACTACTAGGGTGCTCCAAACGCCATCAATTGGAGTGTTGTATTAGGATTGTAAATGCCCTATTATCTTGCCATCTTGAGGCACTACTAGATTGCTCCAACCACCTTCAATTGGAGAGTTGTATTAGGGTTGCAAGTGCCCCATTATCTTGTCATACAGAGACACTACTATAGTGCTCCAAACACCTTCAATTGGAGTGTTGTATTAGAGTTGTAAATGCCTTATTATCTTGCCATCTGAAGACACTACTAGAGTGCTCCAAACACCTTCAATTGGAGTGTGGTATTAAGGTTGTAAATTCCCTATTATCTTGTCATATAGGGACACTACTAGAGTACTCCAAATACCTTCAATTGGAGTGTTGCAATAGGGTTGTAAATGCCCTATTATCTTGCCATATAGGGACACTACTAGAGTGCTTCAAATACTTTCAATTGAAGTGTTGTATTGGGGTTTTAAATGCCCTATTATCGTGCCATCTGGAGAAACTACAGGAGTGCACCAAACACCCTCAATTGGAGTGTTGTGTTAGGGATGTAAATGTCCAATTATTTTGCCATATAGAGACATTACTAGAGAGCTACAAACACTATTAATTGGAGTGTTGTATTAGGGTTGTTAATACCCTACTATCTTGCCATATGGAGACATTATAGAGTGCTCAAAACACCTTCAATTGGAGTGTTATATTCGGGTTGTAGGTGCCCTATTATCTTGCCATCTGGAGACATTACTAGAGTGCTCGAAACACCTTCAATTGGAGTTGTCACACCCCGGGACAACCCGCCACGTATTTCTACGTAAGGCGTGTGCACATCACATACATTATCAATAAAAATATGAATAAAGCCACATTTATTTCATAAGCAAAAGAGTCAAACAAACGATCACGACCGACATGGCTAGTAACACAACACTGCCATGCCGACTCAATGTATCAATTATTGATTAACGAAAAACAAACTGATAAGCCGAAATTGTATCTATTGAAACCTAGGGTTTGTTATGTAAATTAAGCCAAGTTTTGTTGAAATTAGGTTTGATTAGGTTAGAAATGTCCAAAAGTTCAAGTTATTGCCCTAGTTATGTTTATTTTGCAGGTAATCAAGTGTTTGGAGCTTAAAGGAGCAAAACGGGTGATTTGTAGCAAGCCAGCACGAAGTTTGGAGCAGCTTTCATTTTCATTGCGGCCCGCAACAAAACAGACAGAGCCATCTTCATTTCCTGCACTTTCATTGCGGCCCGCAACCAAATCCATTGCGGCCCGAAATGACTTTTACAGTTTCCTGCACTTTCATTGCGGCCCGTAACCACATCCATTGCGGCCCGCAATGACCTCTCCAGTTTCTTCTACGCAACCAGTTAACTGCCTCCACTCATTGCGGCCCGCAATGAATGTATTGCGGCCCGCAATGAATGTATTGCGGCCCGCAATAAGTCTGTTCAGAGCCCGAATTTGCTATTTTTAGTTAGTTATTTCTAGTTTTTAGAGAGGGGTATAAAAGGGGACCTGTAGAACAGATTGAGGACGTGTTTTTAGAGAGAGAATTTCTGGTTTTGAACAAGGAAAAGCAAGGAAGAGAGAAGAAGGGAGAAGAGAACACCATTGATCAACTGGTTTTATTATTTTCTTTCCTTTGGAACTCTTTTATTCTTTTGATTTCATTTGTGCACTGGCTAAAGGCTTTTTTAGGGTTGATTAGGGCTGTACTTGAAACTTTTGTTATGATTTAGTTGGTTTTATTCTATATGTTCTTGTTCTTTGTTATGATCTATTCTTTATTTTAATTGATTGTGAAGACTTAATCGAAATCGCATGAAATCTTAGGATTTGGTATTTGCAATTGAGAAATTGAATATTAGGTCCAGACCATAAGGAATAGGGTATTTGATAGGCTAAGTACCGAGAGGTGATGCTTGTCTTATACGAGCTTTACCTAATAGTTTAGAAAATTGTGCCAAGTACCGAGAGGTGAAACATAGTTTTCTAGATCAATTGGGACAGTAAGAACTTAATGACTTTAGATTAGAGTAGCCAAGTACCGAGAGGTGACGTTTATTCTAATTTAAAGATAGTATTAATATAGAGATATCACTTTGTACCTACAACACCAAACTGTGCCTTCATAAATATAAGAACAGAAATTTACAAACCAATTAGTCGTAACATTAGTGGATAGGAACCCTAAGAAACCCTAATTTCTCATACTTGTTAAAAATCAGATTTTGCTTTAAAGACTTTAGTTTAATTCATTTTAATCGAAACCAAACCAACCTTTGAACAAACAAAAACCTTTTTACTTTCTTTTACTAAATTAAATTGTTAGGTTAGACTTTGATATTCCAACTTGTCCCTGTGGAGACGATCCCTAAGTACTACTCGACAAGGTTGTACACTTGCAACCGAATTGAGCGTAAATTAGGATTTATTGCTTGTATTGCAAACAACACATCACAAACTAAGCAACATGTGGTAATCTATCAATCATATGTCTTCCCGCTTAGTCTCACTCTTATCCTTGCTCAAATCCTTCCTCTTCGTTACCTGGAACCCACATACAAGTGGAACGGGTGAGAGATCGAACCTTCTCTCAGTGCGGGATTTAGTTCCAGCCCAGAGTTTATAAAGCCTTTACCTTTTTTTCTCACAAATATGAAAAGAAATAAAATACACATGTGTAACCTAATGCAATGCATCTACTATTATTACATCTACTTTCATATTATTTTCACTTTTCACAATTACCCGTTTACTCGCCAAACCAATGGGAAGTCCAACCAACATTGGAAAGACCGCCAACCTACTGGGAAGTCCAACCAACAGCGGAAGGCTACCAACTCACTGGGAAGTCCAACCAACAGTGAGAGGCTGTCTCACTAGACGGGGAGTCCACCCTACGCTAGATGTTGACCCATGATGGGAAGTCCAACCAACGCCACGTTAACGAGGGGTCCAGTCGAATGCCAGACCTAATGTATACATCCCGATATGCAAGCATATCGGCCCCTGTTCGCTTTCATTATCCGTTCGTTTCACATATAATCATTCGATCATACAATTCATGCCATGCTCAATACCTCCTACTATGCAAGTCTTTTGGTCAACATATGGATCCTATCAATTCATGCAATTTATTTGTGTCTACTCAAGTCATAAGAATGGTTCGAAAACAACATGCATAAATCCAACTAATGCCATAATAATAAACAGTTGAATGACAATTGGCAAGTAAAATAGTTTTATAAAGTCTAGGAAACTCGCACCTAATCATATTTGAATAAATTCCTGATCGTCTCTTACGTCTCCTAAATCTTTAGAAGTCACACCTAATAATTAAACATACTTCTAATCAGAACTATTTACATTCATTTGTTGTCATTTTCTAAAATCCTACACTACTCGTTATTTTATATTCATATACTATAATCCTAATTCTTAATATTGTGTATAACAAAGTTAGCCAAAATATAATTTAGTGTGGAATTAATTACAAAATTCTCTTGGTTACATTGGTTCAATTATTATCCATAATTTAGAAAGGAATTTCTAATCTTTATAGCTGCTGAGATTTATTTTTAAATCTATATATAAAAAATATAATAATTGTGAGTAAATATGAAAATCAAACATTTATTTCTAACTTTAAATAACGCAGTATCTATATAATATGCTTGTTGAAAGTTAATTAAAATATATATAAAGAAAACATTCTTGATATCAATATTCAATTATTAACATTTACAATATACTAATAAATTCTAGATGATTAATTGTCTACATGAAGAAATACTTAATAATAGATTAAAGTTTCAGATTATAATATATCTAGAGAGAATACTTACTAATAAAAAGAACTTCCAGATTTTCTGTTTTGAGTACGGACATCAGCCACTGTTTTGGCCATATCTCGGTGGTGGAAACTCGGATTGAGGTGAATCTAGCGCTCAGTCGTCTGTATCTTCGAGCACTACCATTCTCGTGTTGAAGTATCATTCATATTCGGAACATACAGATGGCAGTTTTATGCGGAAGCTGGCTGGTCGGTTTGGATCCAGCAGGGGATTCGGATCTTTGAGTTTTTGGGTCTAGGAGAGGGTGGGGCTCGTATCTGAGGTGGAGGCTGCTGTGACGGCTTGAGAGTAGAGTAGAAAGGGTCTCGGTTTGGGGAAGGGGGCTGCGGTGGTGGCCGAGAAGGTGGCGGCCTAGAGGTTGAGGAGGGCACGAGTGATTGCGGCGGCCTAGCGGCCGAAAGAGAGAAAGAGGGAGTGGCGGCTAGGGCAAAGAAAAAGAGGAGGGGGGGGGGGGGGGTGGCTGTGGAGAGGGAGGCTTTATATAAGGTAGGGTGTTTAGAAGAGAATTTGTGATTTTTGGACTTGAGTTTAGTGGACTAACATATTGTAAATTCAGATTTGAGCCCATGACAGAATTTTGTTTTAATGTTTGTCTTCAAAGATTGAAATAACTGGAAGTATAAGTTCAGAATTTGGAGAAAGTTAAAACATAAGAGTTGTATGTTTTTCTGTTACGGTTCTAACACAACTGGTTTCACCTTAATCGAAATTTCCAGTGAGGAGGAATTGTTAAATTAGTCGACATAGGTCTGCAATTTCCGAACAACACTGTTTACTGATTTTAGAATTTTATGGAGAATTCTACGTTAGGAATTTGGGATAGGTCTCTAAACAAAAGTTGTAGATACTGAAGTTAACTTTCCAGGTATTAAATTTCATTTAATTCCGAATTAATATGAGTGAGCTGTGATTAGAATACTAACAACTATCTGTCTGAAAAATTCAGCTGAAGCTAAATTTAGAAGGTTATCAAAAATAGGATAGTTCAAATCTAGGTTTTAATTACAGGTTTGATTAGTATTTATGTCCTAATTGTTGCGGTCAGGTAAGAAAACATTTATTTTAGAAATGTTTGTATTTTTCTACAAGATTTATTATGATATTTTCTATATAGATAACTATGTGTGCAATCCTAACTCAAGGTGTGTGTATATTAGATTGGTTTCTCATTTGGACTATTCTTTTACAAAGTGCTTAAACTTTCTTTACCTTCTAAAATGTACTTAGTCATGATGAAGTATTACATATATATATATATATATATATTATAATAATCTTTACGTTCTCTCGTAATGATTTATGTTAATAACTAAAACGTTGACGTAACGGGACGTTACAGGAGTGTTGTACTAGGGTTGTAAATGCCCTATTATCTTGCAAGATGGAGACACTATTAGAGTTCTCAAAACAACTTCAATTGGAGTGTTATATTAGAGTTGTAAATGCCCTATTATCATGCCATATAAGGACACTACAAGAGAGCTCAAAACATGTCCAATTGTAGTGTTTTATTAGGGTCGTAAATGTCCTATTCTCTTGCCATCTAAAGACACTACTAGAGTGTTGGGAAGACTGTCAATTGGAGTGTTGTATTCGGGCTGCAACTACCCCATTTTCTTGCCATATAGAGACATTACTAGAGTGATCAGAACACCATCAATTGGAGTGTTGTATTAGGGTTGTAAATGCCGTATTATCTTGCCATTTCGAGACACTACTAGATTGTTCCAAACACCTTCAATTGGAGTGTTGTATTAGAGTTGTAAATGCCTTATTATCTTGCCATATAGAGAGTCTATTTGAGAGATAAAAAACATCATCAATTGGAGTGTTGTATTAGGGTTGTAAATGTCCTCTTTTCTTGCTTCTTGAGACACTACTAGAGTGCTCCAAACACCTTCAATTGGAGTGTTGTATTAGGATTGTAAATGCCCTATTACCTTGCCATATAGAGGCACTACTAGAGAGCTCCAAACACCATCAATTGGAGTGTTGTATTAGGGTTGTAAATGCCCTATTATCTTGCCATATAGAGACACTACTAGAGTGCTTCAAACACTACCAATTGGAGTGTTCTATTAGGGTCGTAAATGCCCAATTGTCTTGCCATCTAGAGACACTACTAGAGTGCTCCAAACACCATCAGCAGGAGTGTCGTATTTGGGTTGTAAATGCCATATTACCTTGCCATATAGAGACACAACTGGAGTTGCCCAAACACCTTCAATTGGAGTGTTGTATGAGGGTGGTAAATGCCATATTATCTTGTCATATAGTGACACTACTTAAGTGCTCCAAACACCATCAATTGGAGTGTTGTATTAGGGCTGTAAAAGCCCTATTATCTTGCCATCTGGAGACACTACTAAATTGTTCCAATCACCTTCAATTGGAGTGTTTTATTAGGGTTACAACTACCCTCTTTTGTTGTCATCTAGAGACACTACAAGAGTGCGGCAAAGACTTTAAATTGTTGTATTAGGGTTGGAACTACCCTCTTCTCCTACCATATAAAGACATTACTAGAGTGCTCCAAAAACAATCAATTGGAGTGTTTATTGGGGTTGGAAGTGCCCTATTATCTTGCCATATTGAGACACTTCGTTGAGTTCTCCAAACACCTTCAATTGGAGTGTTGTATTAGGGATGCAAATGCCCCCATTATCTTGCCATATAGAGACACTACTAGAGTGCTCCAAACACCTTCAATTGGAGTGTTGTATTAGGGTTGTAAATGCCATATTATCTTTCCATCTGGAGACACTACTAGAGTGCTCCAAAAACCATTCATTGGAGTGTTGTATTAGGGTTTTAAATGCCTATTATCTTCTCATCTGGAGAAACTACTAGAGTGCTACAATAACCTTCAATTGGAGTGTTATATTAGGGTTGCAAATGCCCGATTATCTTTCCATATAGGGATACTAGAGTGCTCCAAATATCTTTAATTGGAGTGTTGTATTAGGGTTGTAGATGCCCTATTATCTTGCCATCTGGAGACACTACTAAAGTGCTCTTCAATTGGAGTGTTGTATTAACATTCTAAATGCTATATTATCTTGCCATCTAGAGACACTACTAGAGTGCTCCAAAAACCATCAATTGGTGTGTTTTATTAGGGTTATTAATGCCCTATTATCTTGCAATCTTGAGACACTACAAGAGTGCTCCAAACACCTTCAATTGGTGCGTTGTATTAGGGTGGTAATTGCCATATTATATTCCAGCAGGAAACACTACTAGATTGCTCCAACCACTTTCAATTGGAGTGTTGTATTAGGGATGCAAATGCCCCATGATCTTGCCATATAGAGACACTACTATAGGGCTCCAAACACATTCAATTGGAGTGTTGAATTAGGGTTGTAAATACCCTATTATCTTGCCCTCTCGAGACACTACTAGAGTGCGCCAAAAACCATCAATTGGAGTGTTGTATTAGGGTTTTAAATGCCTATTATCTTGCGATATGGAGATACTACTAGAGTGCTCCAAGCACCTTCAATTGGAGTGCTGTATTAGGGTTGTAATTACCCTATTATCTTGCCATATAGTCCCTACTAGAGAGTTCCAAATACCTTCAATTGGAGTGTTGTATTCTCTTGCCATTTAGAAACACTACTAGATTGCTCCAAACCTTCTAATTGGAGTGTTTTATTAAGGTTACAACTGCCGTCTTATGTTGCCATCTGGAAACACTACTAGAGTGCTGCAAAGGCTTTCAATTGGAATGTTGTCTTAGAGTTGCAACTACCCTCTTCTCTTGCCATATACATTACTAGAGTGCTCTAAACACCTTCAATTGGAGTGTTGTATTAGGATTGTAAATGCTCTATTATCTTTTCATCTGGAGACATTACTAGAGTGCTCCAAACATCTTCAATTGGTGTGTTGTATTAGAGTTGTAAATGTCATATTATCTTGCGATATAAGGACACTACTAGAATGCTCCAAATACCTTCAATTGAAGTGTTGTATTATGATTCTAAATGCCCTATTATCTTGCCATATAGAGACCCTACTAGAGAGCTCCAAACACCATCAAGTAGAGTGTTGTATTAGGGATTTAAATGCCCTATTATATTGCCATAGAGAGACACTACTATAGTGCTTCAAACACTATCAATTGGAGTGTTGTATTTGGGTTGTAAATGCTCAATTGTCTTGCCATCTAGAGACACTGCTAGAGTGCTCCAAACAACCTCAGTAGGAGTGTTGTATTAGGGTTGCAAATGCCCTGTTATCTTGCCATATAGAGACACTACTAGAGTTCTCAAAACACTTTCAATTGGAGTGTTTTATTAGGTTTGTAAATGCCCTATTATCTTGCCATATAGAGACACTACTATAGTACTCCAAGAACCTTTAATTGGAGTGTTGTACAAGCATTATAAATGCCATATTATCTTGCCATCTGGAGACACTACTAGAGTTCTCCAAACACCTTCAATTAAAGTGTTGTATTAAGATTGTAAATGCCCTATTATCTTGCCATATAGAGACACTAGGAGATTGCTCGAATCACCTTCAATTGGAGAGTTGTATTAGAGTTGTAAATGACCTATTATCTTGCCATATAGAGACACACTACTAGGGAGATCCAAACACCATCAGTTGAAGTGTTGTATTAGGGTTGTAAATGCCCCATTATCTTACCATCTGGAGACAGTACTAAAGTGCTCCAAACACCTTCAATTGGAGTGTTTTATTAGGGTTATAAATGCCCTATTCTCTTGCCATCTGGAGACACTACTAGAGTGCTGAAAAGACTTTCAATTGGAGTGTTCTATTCGAGTTGCAACTACCCCATTTTCTTTCCATATAGAGTTTGGACATTACTAGGGTGATCCGAACACCATCAATTGGAGTGTTGTATTAGGGTTGTAAATGGCATATTATCTTGCCATTTAAAGACACTACTAGAGTGCTCCGCACACCTACAATTGGTGTGCTGTAATTGGATTGTAAATGCCCTATTATCTTTTCATCTGAAGACATTAGTGGAGTGCTCCAAACACTATCAATTGGAGTGTTATATTAGGGTTGTAAATGCCCTATTATCTTGCCATAGAGAGACACTACAAGAATTCTCCAAACGCCTTCAATATGAGTGTTGTATTAGAGTCGTAAATGCCATATTATCTTGCCATCTGAACACACTACTTGGGTGCTCCAAACACCTTCAATTGGAGTGTTGTATTATGGTTGTAAATGCCCTATTATCTTGCCATATACACTACTAGAGTACTCCAAACACCATCAGTTGGAATGTTGTATTAGAGTTGTAAATGCCCTATTATTTTGCCATATAGAGACACTACTAGAGAGCTCCAAACACCATCAATTGGAGTGGTGTATTCGGGTTGTAAATGTCCTATTATCTTGCCATATAGTAACACTACTAGAGTGCTCCAAATATCTTCAATTAGAGTGTTATATAAGGATTGTAAATGCCCTATTATCATGCCATCTGGAGAAACTACAGGAGTGCACCAAACACCCTCAATTGGAGTGTTGTGTTAGGGATGTAAATGTCCAATTATCTTGTCATATAGAGACACTACTAGAGAGCTAAAAACACCATCAATTGGAGTGTTGTATTAGGGTTGTAAATACTCTATTATTTTGCCATATTAAGACACTACTAGAGAGCTCCTCCAAACACCATCAATTGGAGTGCTGTATTCGGGTTGTAAATGTCCTATTATCTTGCCATCTAGAGACACTACTAGAGTGCTCCAAGCCCTTACAATTGGAGTGTAATTATAGGGTTGCAACCACCCTATTATCTTGCCATATAGCGACACTAGTAGAGTGCTCCAAACACCTTCAAATAGAATGTTATATAAGGATTGTAAATGCCCTATTATCTTGCCATATAGGGACACTACTAGATTGCTCCAAATGCCTACAATTGGAATGTTGTACGAGGGTTGTAAATGCCCTATTATCTTGTCATCTGGAGAAACGATAGGAGTGCTCCAAACACCTTCAATTTGAGTGTTTTCTATTAGTGTTGTAAATGCCCTATTATCGTGTCATTTAGGGACACTACTAGAGTGCTCCAAACACCTTCAATTGGAGTGTTGTTTTAGGGTTGTAAGTGCCCTATTATCTTGCCATATGGAGACACTACAAGAGTGCGGCACAGACTTTCAATTGGAGTATTGTATTGGGGTTGCAACTACCCTCTTCTCTTGCCATATAAAGACATTACTAGAGTGCTCCAAACACCATCAATTGGTTTGTTTGTTGGGGTTGCAAATGCCCTATTATCTTGCCATTTAAAGACACTTATTTGAGTGCTCCAAACACCTTCAATTGGAGTGTTGTATTAGGGTTACAAGTGTCCCATTATCTTGCCATATAGAGAGACTACTATAGTGCTCCAAACACCTTCAATTGGAGTGTTGTATTAGGGTTGCAAATGCCCTATTATCCCGACATCTAGAGACACTACTAGAGTGCTCCGAGCACTTTCCACTGGAGTGTTGTATTAGGGTTGTAAATGCCCTATTATCTTGCCATATAGGGACACTACTAGAGTGCTCCAAACACCTTCAATTGGAGTGTTGTATTAAGATTGTTAATGTCCTATTATCTTGCCATATAGGAACACTGCTAGAGTGCTCCAAATATCTTCAATTGAAGTGTTGTATTGGGGTTTTCAATGCCCTATTATCGTGCCATCTGGAGAAACTACTGGTGTGCACCAAACATTGGATTGTTATGTTAGGGATGTAAATGTCCAATTATCTTGCCATATAGAAGACACTACTTGAGAGCTAAAAACACCATCAATTGGAGTGTTGTATTAGGGTTGTAAATACTCTATTATCTTGCCATATAGAGACATTACTAGAGTGCTCAAAACACCTTCAATTGGAGTGTTGTAATCGAGTTGTTAATGCCCTATTATCTTGCCATATGTAGACACTACTAGAGTACTCGAAATACCTTCAATTGGAGTGTTGTACTAGGGTTGTAAATGCCATATTATCTTGCCATATGGAGACACTACTAGAGTTCTCCAAACAACTTCAATTGGAGTGTTGTACTAGTGTTGTAAATGCCCTATTATCTTGCCTTATAGAGACACTACTAGAGTACTCGAAACGCATTCAATTGGAGTGTTATATTAGAGTTGTAAATGCCCTATTATCTTGCCATATAGGGACACTACGAGAGAGCTCAAAACACCTTCAATTGTAGTGTTTTGTTAGGGTTGTAAATGCCCTATTCTCTTGCCATCTAAAGACACTACTAGAGTGTTGGGAAGACTTTCAATTTGAGTGTTGTATTCGGGGTGCAACTATCTCATTTTCTTGCCATATAGAGATACTACTAGAGTGCTTCAAACACTATCAATTGGAATCTTGTATTAGGATTCTAATTGCCCAATTATCTTTCCATCTGGAGACACTACTGGAGTGGTCCAAACACCATCAATTGGAGTGTTGTACTAACCTACTATCTTGCCATTTCGAGATACTACTAGAGTGCTCCAAACATCTTCTATTGGAGTGTTGCATTAGAGTTGTAAATGCCCTATTATCTTGTCATATAGAAACACTACTTGAGAGCTCCAATCACCATCAATTGGAGTGTTGTATTAGGGTTGTAAATGTACTTTTATCTTGCCTTCTAAAGACACTACTAGAGTGCTCCAAGCAATTTCAATTGGAGTGTTGTATTAGGGTTGTAAATGCCCTATTATCTTGTCATATAGAGACGCTACTAGAGTGCGCCAAACACATTTAATTGGAGTGTTGTATTAGAGTTGTAAATGCCCTATTATCTTGCCATATAGAGGCACTACTAGAGAGCTCCAAACACCATCAATTGGAGTGGTGTATTAGGGCTGTAAATGTCATATTATCTTGTCATATAGAGACACTACTAGAGTTATTCAAACACTACCAATTGGAGTGTTCTATTAGGGTTCTAAATGCACAATTGTCTTGCCATATAGTGACATTACTAGAGTGCTCCAAACACCTTTAATTCGAGTGTTGTATTAGGGTTGTAAATGCCATATTATCTTGCCATATAGAGACACTACTAGCGTTGCCTAAACACCTTCAATTGGAGTGTTGTATGAGGGTGGTAAATGCCCTATTATCTTGCCATATAGTGACACTACTAGAGTGCTCCAAACACCATCCATTGGAGTATTGTATTAGAGTTGTAAATACCCTATTATCTTTCCATCTAGAGACACTACTAAAGTGTTCCAAACACCTTCAATTGGAGTGTTTTATTATGGTTACAACTACCCTCTTATGTTGCCATCTAGAGACACTACAAGAGTGCGGCAAAGACTTTAAATTGTTGTATTATAGTTGGAACTACCCTCTTCTCCTACCATATAAAGACATTACTAGAGTGCTCCAAACACCATCAATTGGAGTGTTTATTGGAGTTGGATGTGCATAATCTTGTCATTTAGAGACACTTCGTTGAGTGCTCCAAACACCTTCAATTTGAGTGTTTTCTATTAGTGTTGTAAATGCCCTATTATCGTGTCATTTAGGGACACAACTAGAGTGAAACACCTTCAATTGGAGTGTTGTACTAGGGTTGTAAATACCATATTATCTTGCCATAAAGAAACAATACTAGAGTTCTCCAAACATATTCAATTGAAGTATTGTATTAGGGTTGTAAATGCCCTATTATCTTGCTATCTCGAGATACTACTAGGGTGCTCCAAACACCTTCAATTGCAGCATTGTACTTGGGTTATAAATGCCCTATTATCTTGCCATATTGAGACACTACTAGAGTACTCCACAAACCATCAATTGGAGTGTTGTATTAGGGTTACAAATGCCCTATTATCTTTCAATCTGATGACACTACAAGAGTGCTCCAAATATCTTCAATTGGTGCGTTGTATTAGGGTGGTAATTGCCCTATTATCTTGCCAATGGGAAACACTACTAGATTGAACCAACCACTTTCAATTGGAGTGTTGTATTAGGGATGCAAATGCCCCATTATCTTGTCATATATAGACACTATTATAGTGCTCCAAACACCTTCAATTGGAGTGTTGTATTAGGGTTGTAAATGCTCTATTATCTTGCCATCTGGAGACACTACTAGAGTGCTCCAAAAACCATTCATTGGAGTGTTGTATTAGGGTTTTAAAGGCCTATTATCTTATCATCTGGAGAAACTACTAGAGTGCTACAAGCACCTTCAATTGCAGTGTTATATTAGGGTTGCAAATGCCCGATTATCTTGCCATATACTAGAGTGCTCCAAATATCTTCAATTGGAGTGTTGTATTAGTGTTGTAGATGTCCTATTATCTTGCCATCTGGAGACACTACTAAAGTGCTCTTCAATTGGAGTGTTGTATTAACATTCTAAATGCTATATTATCTTGCCATCTAGAGACACTACTAAAGTGCTCGAAAAACCATTAATTGGTGTGTTTTATTAGGGTTATAAATGCCCTATTATCTTGCAATCATGAGACACTACAAGAGTGCTCCAAACACCTTCAATTGGTGCGTTGTATTAGGGTGGTAATTGCCCTATTATCTTCCAGCGGGAAACACTAGATTGCTCCAACCACTTTCAATTGGAGTGTTGTATTAGGGATGCAAATGCCCCATTATCTTGCCATCTTGAGACACTACTAGAATGCGCCAAAAACCATCAATTGGAGTGTTGTATTAGGGTTTTAAATGCCTATTATCTTGCCATCTGGAGACACTACTAGAGTGCTCCAAGCACCTTCAATTGGAGTGTTATATTGGGGTTGTCAATGCCCTATTATCTTGCCATCTGGAGACACTATTAAAGTGCTTCAAACACCTCAAATTCGGGTGTGTATTAGGGTTGTAAATGTCATATTATCTTGTCATCTAGAGACACTACTATAGTGCTCCAAATACCTTCAATTGAAGTGTTGTATTAAGGTTGCAACTAACCTCTTCTCTTGCTATATAGAGACAAAACTAGAGTGATTAGAACACCATCAATTGGAGTGCTGTATTAGGGTTGTAATTGCCCTATTATCTTTCCATATAGGGACACTACTAGAGTGCTCCAAACACCTTCAATTGGAGTGTTGTATTAGACTAGTAAATGCCCTATTATCTTGCCATATAGAGACACTACTAGAAAGTTCCAAACACCTTCAATTGGAGTGTTGTATTAGGGTTGTAAATGTCCTATTCTCTTGCCATTTAGAAACACTACTAGATTGCTCCAAAGACCTTCAAATTAGAGTGTTTTCTTAAGGTTACAACTACCGTCTTATGTTGCCATCTGGAAACACTACTAGAGTGCTGCAAAGGCTTTCAATTGGAGTGTTGTCTTAGAGTTGCAACTACCCTCTTCTCTTGCCATATAGAGACATTACTAGAGTGCTCTAAACACCTTCAATTGGAGTGTTGTATTAGGATTGTAAATTCCCTATTATCTTTTCATCTGGAGACATTACTAGTGTGCTCCAAACATCTTCAATTGGTGTGTTGTATTAGGGTTGTAAATGTCATATTATCTTGCCATATAAGGACACTACTAGAGTGCTCCAAATACCTTCAATTGAAGTGTTTTATTATGATTCTAAATGCCCTATTGTCTTGCAATATAGAGACCCTACGAGAGAGCTCCAAACACCATCAATTGGAGTGTTGTATTAGGGATTTAAATGCCCTATTATATTGTCATACAGAGACACTACTATAGTGCTTCAAACACTATCAATTAGAGTGTTGTATTTGGATTGTAAATTACCAATTATCTTGCCATCTAGAGACACTACTAGAGTGCTCCAAACAACTTCAGTATGAGTGTTGTATTAGGGTTGCAAGTGCTCTATTATCTTCCCATATGGAGATACTACTAGAGTGCTCCAAGAACCTTTAATTGGAGTGTTGTACAAGGGTTGTAAATGCCATATTTTCTTGCCATCTGGAGACAGTAGTAGAGTTCTCCAAACACCTTCAATTGGAGTGTTGTATTAGGATTGTAAATGCCCTATTATCTTGCCATATAGACACTACGAGAGTGCTCCAAACACCTTTAATTGGAGAGTTGTATTAAAGTTGGAAATGCCCTATTATCTTTCCATATAGAGACACTACTAGAGAGATCCAAACACCATCAATTCGAGTGTTGTATTAGGGTTGTAAATGCCCCATTATCTTGCCATCTGGAGACACTACTAGAGTGCTCCAAGCCCTTTAAATTGGAGTGTTATTTTAGGGTTGTAACCACCCTATTATCTTGTCATATAGGGACACTAGTAGAGTGCTCCAAAGACCTTCAAATAGAATGTTATATAAGAATTGTAAATGCCCTATTATCTTGCCATATAGGAACACTACTAGATTGCTCCAAATGCCTACAATTGGAGTGTTGTACTAGGGTTGTAAATGCCATATTATCTTGCCATTCGGAGAAACAATAAGGGTGCTCCACACACCCTTCCATTGGAGTGTTGTAATTGGATTGTAAATGCCCAATTATCTTTCCATCTGGAGACATTACTTGAGTGCTCCAAACACCTTCAATTGGAATGTTGTATTAGGGTTGTAAATGCTCAATTATCTTGCTATTTGGAGATATTACTAGAGTGGTCCAAACACCATCAGTAGGAGTGTCGTATTAGGGTTGTAAATGCCATCTTGCCATATAGAGACACTACTAGAGTTCTCCAAACACCTTCAATTGGAGTGTTGTATAAGGGTGGAAAATGCCCTATTATCTATCCATATAGTGACACTAGTAGAGAGCTAAAAACGCTATCAATTGGAGTATTGTATTAGGGCTGTAAATGCCCCATTGGAGTGTTTTATTAGTATTACAACTAGCCTCTTGTGTTGCTATCTGAAGACACTACAAGAGTGCGGCACAGACTTTCAATTGGAGTATTGTATTAGGGTTGCAACTACCCTCTTCACCTGCCATATAAAGACATTACTAGAATGCTCCAATCACCATCAATTGGTGTATTTGTTGGGGTTGGAAATGCCCTATTATCTTGCAATTTTGAGATACTTCTTTGAGTGCTCCAAACACCTTCAATTGAAGTGTTGTATTAGGGTTGCAAGTGCCCCATTATCTTGTCATATAGAGACACTACTATAGTGTGACAAACACCTTCAATTGGAGTGTTGTATTAGTGTTGTAAATGCCCTATTATCTTGTCATCCAGGGACACTACTAGAGTGCTCCAAACACTTTAAATTGAAGTGTTGTATTAGGGTTATAAATGTCATATTATCTTGTCATATAGAGACACTATTAGAGTTCTCCAAACACCTTCAATTGGAGTGTTGTATTAGGGTTGTAAATGCCCTATTATCTTTCTATCTGGAGATATTATTAGGGTACTCCAAACTCCTTCAATTGGAGTATTTTATTTCGGTTGTAAATGCCCTATTATCTTGCTATATTGAGACAGTACTAGAGTGCTCCAAAATCCATCAATTGGAGTGTTGTATTAGGGTTATAAATGCCCTATTATCTTGCAATCTAGATACACTACAAGTGTGCTCCAAACACCTTCAATTGGAGCGTTGTATTAGGGTGGTAATTGCCCTATTATCTTGCCAGTTGGAGACACTAGTAGATTGCTCCAACCACCTTCAATTGGAGTGTAGAGATACTACTAGAGAGCTCCAAACACCTTCAATTGGAGTGTTGTATTAGAGTTGTAAATGACCTATTATCTTGCCATATAGAGACACACTACTAGGGAGATCCAAACACCATCAGTTGAAGTGTTGTATTAGGGTTGTAAATGCCATATTATCTTGCCATCTAGAGATAGTACTAAAGTGCTCCAAACACCTTCAATTGGAGTGTTTAATTAGGGTTGTAAATGCCCTATTCTCTTACCATCTAGAGACACTACAAAAGTGCTGGAAAGACTTTCAATTTGAGTGTTTTTTTTGGGTTGCAACTATCCCATTTTCTTTCCATATAGAGACATTACTAGAGAGATCCGAACACCATCAATTGGAGTGTTGTATTAGGGTTGTAAATGCCCTATTATATTGCCATTTAGAGACACTACTAGAGTTCTCCACACACCCTTCAATTGGAGTGTTGTAATTGGATTGTAAATGCCCAATTATCTTTCCATCTGGAGACATTACTTGAGTGCTCCAAACACCTTCAATTGGAATGTTGTATTAGGGTTGTAAATGCCCTATTTTCTTGCCATATAAACACACTACTAGAGTTCTCCAAACATCGTCAATAGGAGTGTTGTATTAGGGTCATAAATGCCCTATTATTTTGCCATCTGTAGACACTACTAGGGTGCTCTAAACACTTTCAATTGGAGTGTTGTATTTTGGTTGGAAATGTCCTATTATCTTGTCATATAGAGACACTATTAGATTGCTCCAAACATCTTGAATTAGAGTGTTGTATTGGTGTTACAAATGCCCTATTATCTTGGCATATGGAGAAGACACTACTAGAGTGCTCGAAACACTTTTAATTGGAGTGTTGTATTAGGTTGCAAATGCCCTATTATCTTGTCATCTGGATACACTACTAGAGTGCGCCAAACACCTTCAATTGGAGTGTTGTATTAGTGTTGTAAATGCCTTGCCATATAGATATACTACTAGAATTCTCCCAACACCTTCAGTTGGAGTGTTATAAGTTGTAAATGCCTATTATCTTGCCAACTTGGGTCTCCAGAAGAGTGCTCCAAACACCTTCAATTAAAGTGTTGTATTACGGTTGTAAATGTCCTATTACCTTGCCATCTGGAGACACTACTAGAGTGGTCCAAACACCTTCAATTGGAGTGTTGCATTAGGGTTGTAAATGCTTTATTTTCTTGCCATATAGAGACTCTACTGGAGTGCTCCAAACACCTTCAATTGGAGTGTTTTATTAGGGTTGTAAATACCATATTATCTTGCCTTATATAGACACTACTAGAGTGCTCGAAACACCTTCAATTGGAGTGTTGTATTAAGGTTGTAAATGCCCTATTATCTTGTCATCTTGAGACACTACTATAGTGCTCCAAACACCTTCAATTTGAGTGTTGTATTAGGATTGTAAATGCCCTATTAT
Source organism: Carex rostrata (assembly GCF_964058835.1). Classification (NCBI taxonomy): domain Eukaryota; kingdom Viridiplantae; phylum Streptophyta; class Magnoliopsida; order Poales; family Cyperaceae; genus Carex; species Carex rostrata. The sequence goes on from NC_135925.1 coordinate 9,217,209, forward strand.
CTTTCCATCTGAAGACACTATTAGATTGCTCCAACCACCTTCAATATGAGTGTTGTATTAGGGTTGCAAATTCTCAATTATCTTTCCATATAAAGACACTACTATAGTGCTCCAATCACTTTCATTTGGAGTGTTGTATTAGGGTTGCAAATGCCCAATTATCTTGCAATATAGAGACACTACAAGAGTGCTCCAAACACCTTCAATTGGAACGTTGTATTAGGGTTGTAATTGCCCTATTATCTTTCCATCTAGAGACTATACTAGATTGCTCCAAACACCTTTAATTGGAGTGTTGTAATATGGTTGCAAATGACAATTATCTTGCAATATAGAGACACTAATAGAGTTCTCCAAACACCTTCAATTGGAGTGTTGCAGTAGGGTTGCAGCTACCCTCTTCTCTTGGCATATAGAGACATTACTAGAGTACTCCAAACACCTTCAATTAAAGTGTTGTATTTGAATTGTAAATACCATATTATCTTGTCATTTGTAGACACTACTAGAGTGCTCCAAACACCTTCAAATGGAGTGTTGTATTAGGGTTTGTATATGCTCAATTATCTTGCCATATAGAGACACTACTAGAGTTCTCGAAACACCTTCAATTGGTGCGTTGTATTATGGTTGTAAATTCTTTTTTATCTTTCCATATAGGGACACTACTAGAGTGTTCCAAACACCTTCAATTAGAGTTTGTATTTGGGTTAGGATAAGAATGAATAAAAAAAATACTAGATTAGTGGTGGAGACTTTAGTTGGAGATACCATTAATTGGATCAACAAAAAGTATACATGGGAGTCTCGATATTTGCAGACGAATGTCATATTGTCATGCCTTACCATGGCAACACCAAATAAAAGTAAGATAGTAGGGCGATGTACTTAGTAAGTGAAGTCTAAAAGCTTTTAGGATAATCACATAACTCCTTGCACCAATTGAGACAAGCTTTAATGGGATCTCTTGTTTGGTAGGGTGATTGTGACAGGGCGAGAGCGGCAATCACTAAATTGGATTAGAAACCCTCATACAACATATGAAAACCAACATCAAATAAAGTAGAAATCAAAACAGATTGAAGTAACAACGGTATGCCAAAACCCTTGGATTTCACACCACTATCTTATTTATTTTACTTACTTTTAATTTTTGCCAAATACAAAGATCAAAACCAACAACTCTTGAATTTCGGATTTTGTCTATACTTTTGAAAGATTGTGATTTAATTGCTCAAGACCTTAAATCTTATTCCCTACGGATCGACACTCTATTATACTACTCGATACCTTGTAATCTGACTCGATAGCAAATCAACTTATAAATTTTATTAGCCTGATCACAAAAACACTCATCAGGGTGAATATGGTGACTTAAAGAACCTTAGACGTTTTTCATGATAGTAGGTAAAACAAACAACAACCACAATCAATCGACAATGTAAAATAAATAGGTAGAGTAACGGAGATTGGCACACAATATATTAGCATAGTTCGACTTAAAATGTCTATGTCTCCGAGGCAATGCAACCTTATCAGTGCACCTTTCCTATTACCCAATAAAGAAAAGGGTACAACTCGTGACACGTGAGCCCAAACAAAGGTGGAAAGTCATGGGCATACTCATGTACAAAGTTGAGTCTAGAAGCTCGAGTAAGAGAGTCCTACGCAAAGGATCGTCACACAACTATGTTTATATGTGAGTGAAAACTCTCAAGCCGGTGAGCCCTTGATGCCCTACAAGTGGTAAGTCACATAGCTATAGAAGGGGAGCACTAAGTAGATCTCCACACTATCGAACAACGAACCAACACCCTAACTTAATATAAAAGTAGATTAGTCAAGTGAATTTGAGATTATCAAATGAGTATTGAAGTTTTAGCTCTCTCAAAGAAGGAAGCTCTTAATAATACATAATTGGTGTCTTTTGAAATTTAGAGGCAGCTAGCTTAAATATGAAGTTAGAGTATTAACTCTATTTATAGAGGGAGCTCTAGATTGAGGTATTTGAATTGATCCGTTAAGTATGGTAAACTTTCATTCAAACAGATAGTTCAAATGTGATTGCAGTTTAGGGTTTTTGCCTTTTTAAACTTTATACTAACTGTTTAGTACATTTATGTCTGTACTGAACATATAGTATATTTTATCCCAATTCTGTGTAAACTCAAGTAGCATATTATTGATTTAAACAAAGTTAATTTACTTTCTTGTATTTAATTATTGTCATTGAACTTATTAGGAACTTAAATATCAAAAATCAACATTTTCTCACTTCTAGTCGTTTATTAATTTAAGTAGAGTCTGGTTAATACTTGAACCGTCTCTTAGATCGATACCTGAATATACTGCTCAATAGGATTGTGCACTTGCAATATCGAAAGGTGTAACCAAGGTTTAAAAGGTATAGCTTGCTATACTGAAACTTTGTGCATACGCTTTTGTGTGAACAAGTTTGCGAGATATCAACACTCCTCATGCAATTCCCTAAAAATAAAAACAAAAGGAAATTTACTTAAAAAGATGATAAGATGAATATAGAGAGATCATGAACTTTTTTTTCTTTTCATCGCTTTTTGTAAACTATCATCATACAAGGACTTTTTTGGTTCATTATTTCACATTTTAATGGCCATGTACAAAATCAATTGAATTAATCAAAACTAAGCTCTTTCAGTGAATCAAGTCCTCAAGTCTTTCATATATATGAGTAAAATAATCTAGATCATATTTATCAGCTTGAAATGGAATATAGATGAACACTAACATGTACCCTGTATAACGAGGTAGGTACTGGTATCATGTCTTTTGTGCACATGGTACCAGTACCTTTGACTGAAATAAACATCAAGCCCATATTTGACCCAGTTTATCCTTAATTAAAAAATAGCTTGAAATTCATATGGCATTAACCATGAGTATACTTCCTTTTCTCACATAGTACCTGTAGAGCTTTGCCTACTTTCTCATAAAAATGTAATTATTTTGTCTCCTTTTTTTATTGGTAAAACCAAAAATTCATTGGCTATGAATCCAGTGGCTGCTGCAAATTTGGTAAATTTTAAATTTAGATTAAAAAAACCAAATGATGAGAAATTATTGCTCTATCCCTGAGTCATGCATACTCAGCAACAACCCACTTCTTATACGAATGTTAATAGCTCTCTCTTTCATTTGCATACATGTCCTGAGAAGTTGAGATTTACATATCTCAAGAAACCATTGTTATTGAAAATATGAACATGTTATTTTGTAGTGTTTTGTCCTAAAATTTTAAAATGTTACTTTATAAGATCTTAATTTCTATTTGCAGTGTCGAGAAAAATGACATTCCAAAACTGAATTGGCTCAAGCACCTGCTTACGCAGCAAGGTTTCTCCTATTTGCACAAAGAATACAAATTTACCTACATGAGCGCGGAACTGGGAACTGGGAAGAGGTGCAGAGGGAAAGCGCGCAACAGAGATAACAGGGATATCTGAACTGCGAAGAGATGTGAAGGTCGGGGAGGGTGAGCAAGGGGAGAGAGGCGATAGTGAGAGGTGCACCCTAGCGAATCTCCATGGGCGCGCTGAGAAAGAGAGGAACGCGAGATGAGAGCGAGCGGGGCGGGAAAAGAAAAAAAAACCCTACTGGGCGAGAGAAGGTCGAGACGGGAGAGAGAGAGATATTTTTAATTTTTTGTCTCCATTAATTCAATTCAGCGCCTCCATCATATGCACGAAATTTAAAGCAATCAGATGGTAGACAATACTGTAGTAGATTATGGAGTTAGCTATGGATTGCATGCTATCCAATTCCTATATATATATATATATAGAGGTAGGCTAATATACAATCGATTGTTCCTGAGGTCTCGTACAACCAAGTTATTTTCCGATTTTTAAGGTCTAAATGATCGATCCAAACCGTTCATCTTGTTCTCCATATTAATATGTGATTGGAGACTAAATTTTACATTTTTCTGAATTTTTTTACTATTTATTAAGCCACTTTGAAAATAGCTGATCCAACGGTAGCTTCTGGTTTTACTGTTTTGTTAAGCCGCCGTTGGATCAGCGGTTTTCAAAATGGCTTAATAAATGGTAAACAAATTCAGAAAAATATTAAATTTGTTCTCCAAGCACATATGAATATGGAGAACAAGATAAACGGTTTGGATCGATCATTTGAACTTTAAAAATCGGAAAATGACTTAGTTGTACAAGACCTCAGGAACAATCGATTGTATATTAGCCTACCTCTATATATATATATATATATATATATATGAGTTAGGCTGGGGTGCTATGGATAGCATAGTGGCCTCTATGCTACGGCTCAATATTCGAGTTTTCAAAATCCAAATGGTCGATCTGAACCGTTCATCTTATTCTCCATATTAATATCTGCTTGGAGACCAAATTTTATAATTTTCTGAATTTTTTTACTATTTATTAAACCACTTTGAAAATCGCTAATCCAACGGTTTTACTGTTTTGTGCAGCCACCGTTGGATCAACAATTTTGTAAAATACTTAATAAATAGTAAAAAAATTCAGAAAAATGTAAAATTTGGTCTCCAAGCAGATATTAATATGGAGAATAAGATGAACGGTTCGGATCGACCGTTTGAATTTTGAAAACTCGAATATTGAGCCGTAGCATAGAGGCCACTATGTTATCCATAGCACCCCAGCCTAACTCTATATATATAGTATATATATATATATATATATATATATATAGAGAGAGAGAGAGAGAGAGAGAGAGAGAGAGAGAGAGAGATGGGCTATGGTGCATTGCAATGCATGAACCCTTTTTATGCATTGCACTCTAAATCATGGATTTAAAGTCCAAACGACCAATCCGAACTGTTCATCTTGTTCTTCATATTAATATGTGCTTGGGGACCAAATTTTACATTTTTTGGAATTTTTTTACTATTTATTAAGCAATTTTGAAAGTCGCTGATCTGATGGTCCAGAAAATTTTACTGTTTTTTACTGTTCACAGCAAAACAGCAATTTTCAAAAATGCTTAATAAATAGTAAAAAAATTCCCAAAAATGTAAAATTTGGTCTCCAAGCACATTTCTATATGGATTAAACATATAACGGTTCGGATCGGTCGTTTGGACTTTAAATCCGTGATTATAGTGCAATGCATAAGGGGGTTCATGCATTGCAATGCACCATAGCCCATCTATATATATATAGAGAGAGAGAGAGAGAGAGATAGGCTAATATACAATCGATTGCACCACACCTCCCGTGCAACCAAGTGGTTTTTCGATTTTTAAAGTCCAAATGATCGATCTGAACCGTTAGATGTGTTCTCCATATTAAAATCTGCTTGGAGACCAAATTTTATATTTTTTGGAATTTTTTTACTATTTATTAAGCCACTTTGAAAATTGCTGATCCAACGGTGGCTTGCCAAACAGTAAAAATCAGAAGCTACCGTTGGATCAGCGATTTTCAAAGTGGCTTAATAAATAGTAAAAAAATTCCAAAAAATGTAAAATTTGGTCTCCAAGCAGATTTTAATATGGAGAACACATCTAATGGTTCGGATCGATCATTTGGACTTTAAAAATTAGAAAACCACTTGGTTGCACGAGAGGCGTGATGCAATCGATTGTATATTAGCCTATCTCTCTTTATATATATATATATCATAAATACACATATGCATATGTGTATATACTAATTTACAAGGTGACAAGTCAATCTTACTTTCTATCTAGCATATATGTCTAAGCCATGAAAGCAAAGATCTATATTTATTTTTCATACGACACTCATAAGTAGAAATATAAGAGAAATGCAATCTAATATACAAAACTATTATCTATAATGCAATTCATGTTTCATATTTTTTTATACTTATCATGCACAAATTTTTTAAATAGTCATATTATAAAAATCATTGTTTGTGCATTTGAATTTAATGCATTAATTTCAATATTATGTCTAATATAGAGGCGTTATTCTTTGATCAAATTATACATTTCAACATTTCCATGTGTGAAGAAGACTAATATTTGAGCAAATCATGCAAAAGATTTAATTTCAAAATTCGCTTTCTTAGAGGCACGTTTATTTGACTACATCGAAAAATATTAAAATAAAAGGGATTAAAATATTTGATTCTAATAAAAATTCTAATCTCAATATTTCCACCTAATTTATAGGCAAACCCATATTGATCATTAATACACTTCAAAATTATACCGATTAAAAGAATCACCAAAATTTCAATATTCATTAAGGTTTCATGCTATAATTTCAATATTTTGCCTAGAATAAGAGGCAAATGCACTTGATCAATATTTTTAACCTCAATATTATCTTGTTTTAGAAGATTTATGTGATCAAGTTTTATTTATTTTTAATTTCATGACTAAAAAGAGTCAAATTACCATATGTTGCACTAAATACACTTCAAATTCCAACTTAGTGCAAATTCACATGCTTTAATTTTAATATTCTATTGATATTCTTATTTTTAGGCCTTAATTTACAATTTTACCAAATTAATGGGGAGTGCATGAATTGAGAGGGAGTCCTCTCTTCGTTTTGAGCATAACTATGTTTTCTTTTTAAACCCCTTTTGACCATTTCCAAAAAGGAGGAAAGATATTACAAGTTCATGCTATGTTGGTATTCCATGACACACACAAAAGAATAACACAAAAAAAGAGAAAAACAAAAACTTCAATAATTTAAATTTTTTTGAACTTTGTGGGAATAATCAATTTATGCACTCACTTGATATGCATGTTTTGCAAATCGTCAAAAGAGGGAGATTGTTGGCTTTTGGAGACATCGACTTACTCGTTTGACTGAATTTGCAAAACATACATAATTGCATTTTACAGTTTTCCTTCTTGAGACATGTGCAAGTTCATGACAACTGGAGATACAATTAATACACATCGAGGATGAATCAATGAACTGCAATATAGCATCAAGGATGTGGTCATGAAGCACAAGAGTATGGATAGCAAAAGCATAACTCAAGATTAAGGACAATTAATCTGTAAAATTGGTAAAATAAGCTTGAGACTGAACTAAGTGAGGCCTACCGTTGCAACGGTCCAGGAACCATTGTAATGGAATAAATCAAGTCGTAGAAATGACTGTACCGCAATAAATCGAAATCAAGCGGCTCCAGTCGGAAGTTGAGATAGAGACTTCAGTTGTGGAGACCGTTACAATGGTCTTTGACCGTTGCATCCAAACTAGGGTGTCAATGGGTACGATACGGGGAGGGTGGAACTATTTTCATACCCATACCCACTAAGAATTGACCTTACCCGTACCCTACCCATACCCGTTAAGAATTTATCTTACCCTACCCTACCCATACCCGTTATGATTAACGGATAACAAAACGGTAGTGGGCGAATAACGAAAATACTAATACAATGGTTCGGACAGCATAGGATCAATTTTTTCACTTGTTACATTCTTTCTTCTAACATTTCATTTCATCTCATTCAATTATTAAATATATATATATTCATAGTATAACCTTGAGAAAGCTAATATGTGATGCAAAATTCAGACGCTAACACCTGAGCTGACATTAATGGATTACTTATTTGGACCAAACAATACATTATTGCCAAAAAATAAGGTGAGGATATATTTTCTTTGAAACATGGAATATTTCCATTTGTAGAATTGAGAAAAATGCAATAACGATGAATAAGGAAGAAAACAAGGAAATGAATTCGTTGATATATATGTCTCTAGCATTGATACAGGCATACAACAATATGAAAAGAAGAAAAATAAATAAATTGGATATAATATTGATATATTTATATATAATATATTTCATATAATTACTCATTACCCAACGGGTACGAAATAACTTTTACCCATATCCATACCCGTTTATCTAACAAAAAAAAATCTTTACCTATACCCATATCCAATAAACTAATGAAAAAAAAACCTTACCCATACCTGTCTTATCGAATACGATACGGGTAGGGTAAACGGGTGTCATTGACATCCCTAATCCAAACATGTTTGAACTACCCTACCGTTGTAACGGTCCATGTACTGTTGCAACGGTCAGGACCACTTACTTTCTTTTTGACAGCTCTCTATAAATAAAAGCTATACCAAGATTTTTATTGACACTCTAGCCGCCCCTAACTTCAATATTTCGTATTTACAAATCTAGAGAAAGTCATTGTTGCTTGTGTGCTTAAACTTCAATACTCACAATTAATCTCAAGCTTATTCAATCAATTACACAACTCCTAGAGTGATCCTGCGTGATCAAACCATTTACTACTTCAAGCTTTTGTGCTCACCCAACAATCTTTGAGTCCTCGCGAATCGGATTGTCTTCCTGGAGCCTTTAGTGCTCCTTTTTTGGGCCGTGTGACTTCCTAGAAGATTGTAAGGGCTCACCTGTTCTACTTTGTAATCCTTTCTCATTGGGTAAAGAAAGGCACACCATCTCGAAGGTCACGGGTCCGGGAGACGTAGGCGTTAGTGTCGAATTCCGTAAACAACCCTTGTGTCAAGTGTCTCTAAACTCTACTCTTTACTTTATATATATTTCATACTTTTAGTTTATGACAAAGTTATTCTAAGTTTTCACCAAGAATAACTTTAAAACACACCCGACCTTTATAACTTAGATTAAAATTTAAAAAGGCCCTATTTACTAGGTGCCTTTGGGACCAACACTTTTTTGAGTTGTCTTTCATGTTCTACTCGTTGTCTTTCGTCTACTACAGGTTGTATTTCATCTTCTTCTAGTTGTATTTCACTTTCTACTAGATGTCTTTCATCTTCTTCTGATTGTGTTTCATCTACTTTTAGTTGTATTACATCACCTTCTAGTTGTTTTTCATCACCTTTATAGTTGTCTTTCATCTTTTTCTAATTGTCGTTTACCTTGTACTAGTTGTTTTTCTTGTTCCAATGGTTGTCTTTTATCTTCTTCTAGTTGTTTTTCATCTTCTACTAGTTGTCTACTACTTGTCTTTCATCTTCTTCCCATTGCCTTTCATCTTGTACTTGTATTTCATATTTTTGTCTTTCACCTTCTACTAGTTGTCTTTCATCTTCTTCTAGTTGTCTTTCATATTCTATGTATTGTCTTTCGTTTACTACAGGTTGTATTTCATCTTCTTTTAGTTGTCTTTCATGTTCTACTGGTTTGTCTTTCATATTTAACTGCTTGTCTTTCGTCTACTATATGTTCTATTTCATATTCTTCTTGTTGTTTTTCATATTGTACTAGTCGTCTTTCATGTTCTACTGGTTGTCTTTTTTCTTCTTCTAGTTATATTTTCTCTTTTTCTCACTGTCTTTCATCTTCTTCTAGTTATCTTTTGTCTATTACTAGTTGTTTTTCATCTTTTTCTAGTTGTCTTTCATCTCGTACTAGTTGTCTTTCACCTGCTGCTGGTTGTCTTTCATCTTCTTCTAGTTGTTTTTCATCTTTTTTTAGTTATTTTTTTATGTTGTATTGATTATTTTTCATCTTCTACTAGTTGTTTTTCATCTTGTTCTAGTTGTTTTTCATCTTCTACTAGTTGTCTATTATGTTCTACTGGTTATCTTTCTTCTTCTTTTAGTTATATTTTTTTCTTCTTCTCAATGTCTTTCATTTTCTTCTAGTTATCTTTCGTCTACTAGTAGGTGTTTTTCATCTTCTTATAGTTATTTTTCATCTTGCAAGTGTTGTCTTTTATATTCTACGAGTTGTGATAAGCCAAAATGATATATGTTGAAACATAGGGTTTGTTGTGTAAATTAAACCGAGTTTTGTTGAAATTAGAATTTAATTAGGTTATAAATGTTTAAAAGTTCAAGTTACTGCCCTAGTTGTGTTTATTTTGTAGGCAATCAAGTGTTTGGAGCTTAACGGAGCAAGACGAGCTATCTGGAGCAAGAAAGCACAAATCTGGCGAATTTTCACTTTTATTGCGGGCCGCAATTATTTTATTGCGGGCCGCAACCAACTAGTCAGAGCCGATTTGCAGAACAGAAAAATTTGTATTATTATTGCGGCCCGCAATGGAAGTTATTGCGGACCGCAATAAACAGTTCCAGAAGCGATTTTTGCTATAATTAGTTGTTTTTAATTCTGGATGGGAGATAACTGTTTTAAGGACGATTTTTAGACATTAGAAAGAGAGAAAAGCACAGGAGAATAAGGAGAAAAAGGAGAGACAAAAGAAGGGAGAAGAAGATAGCGAATTCTTCGAGCGGTTACATTGATTTCTTTCTCTTAGAACTCTTTTACTTGTTATTTCTCTTGTGTGCTGCAGCCATGATTGGCTAAGGCTATTTCTAGGGTTGATTAGGGTTAGAACTTGAAACTTATGTCATGGATTAGTTGATTTTATATTATATTTACTTGTTCATTGGTATGATCTTTTCTTTATATTACTTGTTTGTGATGACTTAAGCGAAATTGCATGAAACCCTAGGATTCGGTATTTACAATTGAGAAATTGAATATTTAGTCCTGACCATAAAGAAAAGAGTATTTGATAGGCTAAGTACCGAGAGGAGACGCTCATCTTATACGGGCTTAACCCGATAGGTTAGAAAATTGTACCAAGTACCGAGAGGTGACGAATAACTTTCTATACCAATTGGGACAGTTAAAGACTTAATAACTTTGGGTTAGTGTAACCAAGTACCGAGAGGTGACATTTATACTAATTTAAAGACGGTATTAACATAGAAATATCACTTTATACCGATAACATTAGACTGTGCCTTCATATTTATAAGAACAACCTTAATAAATCAATTAATCGTGACATTAGTGGATAGGAACCCTAAGAGACCCTAATTTCTCATTCTTGTTTAAAACCGCATTTAGACCTAGAATTTAGTTAATTCAATTTGATCAGCAACAAACCAAACCATCATAGAAAACAAACAAATTCCTTTATTTCCTTTTACTAAATTAAATTAGTTAGGTTAGGTTTAATATTCCGAATTGTCCCTGTGGAGACGATCCCTAAATACTACTTGACAAGGTTGTACACTTGCAACCGAATTGAGGGTAAATTAGGATTTATTACTTGTGTAGTAGTAAAATTCACATCAAGTTTTTGGCGCCGTTGCCGGGGACAACGGTGAATATTATTTCGGACCTAAGTAATTTAGTTAGTAATTGTTTTTAATTTTCTTTTATTTCCTTTCTCTTTTGATTTAGGTTGAAATCTGGCAGAGGAACCTCCTACTCCGGACGCCACAGATTTGGTAGAGTGGTTTTCGAGGAGAGGATCAACTCATCTTTTTTACCAGAGAAGAAACAAGCACCCGACAAGGGGACCTTTCTTTCCCTTGAATCCACGCCGGTTAGACATGTCGTCCGGCAATGATGATGCTAGGTTTCAAAACCTCCAAAGAGAAAGGGATCGGATGGCAAATGAACTCCAACGGTTGAGGGCAGCTAACCAAGAGAGAGAAAATCTTGAAGCAGCCGATGCCAACCGCCCTTTGAGGGACTTTACTGCGCCTAGGGCTGAGGAAATCCACCTGGGGTACACTGCACCTACTATCAATGCTGAGGAATACCAAATTCCTCCTGCATGGGTTAGCATGGTGCAGCGAAATCTTTTCCATGGTCTGCCTCATGAAGATGCCACGCAACACTTAGCCAACTTTGAAGAAATCTGCAGTACAATCAAGGTACAAACTGTTTCTCCTGATGACCTTAAAGTGATGGCTTTCACTTTTTCTCTTGCAGATAAGGCTAAGGGGTGGATAAGGGGACAACGGCCCGAGAACATGAACACTTGGCCTAAGGTGGCGAATGCTTTCCTCAACAAGTTCTTTCCACCATCCAAAACTAACTCCTTGCGCCATCAAATCCACAATTTCCGACAAAGAGGGGATGAAACCATGAGCGAAGCATGGGAGAGGTTCCAAGAGCTGCAGAGGTGCTGCCCTCACCATGGAATTGAAGGATGGAACCTGTTGCAAATCTTCTACAACAGTCTTCTGCCACAAGACAAGGGTATGCTAGACGCAGCCGCTGGAGGTAGTCTCATGAACAAAGGGGCTGTTGACGGATACAAGTTGGTTGATGACATGGCTCTCAACCAAAGCCAATGGCACAACCCTAGGGAGACCCCGGTCATCCTGCAACGGGGAATGAAGGAGGTGAACTCGAATTCAAGCATGGCCGCAGAAATTGCCGCTTTAAATCGCAAGATTGATCAAATGAGCGTAAAATCGGTAAATTATCCTTCTTCTCTTCCTTGTTCAATTTGTGGTGGGACCGATCATTTAGCACTAAATTGTGGTATAGGGAATGAGGTTAGTCATGAGGAAGTTAATGCCATAAACCAAGGCAATTTCAAACCAAATAACAACCCTTACTCCAATACTTACAATCCCGGTTGGAGGAATCACCCAAACTTTTCGTGGAGACAAAATGACCAATCAACCCAAGGTAACTCAAACTTTAATCGGCCAAATCAAGGTTATGGTAACCAAGGGTATGGCTCTAATGCACCACCAAAGTCCAATCTCGAATTAATGATGGAGACTTTCATGGCAAGTCAAAATCAAAAATTCGATGAATTGACCAAAAAGGTAGACATGTTGGCAACCCAAAACAAAATGCTTGAAAACCAAGTTGCACAACAAGCTACCCAATCCTCCCGCCAACCGGGTTCCCTTCCACCAAAACCTGAGAACAATCCCAGGGATGTCAAGGCGGTTAGACACATGCTTCGCAGCGGTGCGCAATATGAGGATCCACCCATGCCAAAGCATGCCTATGTGCAGCCGCAAAGCGAAGAGACAAGGACCAATGATGAGCACATCTCCACACACGAGGACTCCGCCTCAAAGGAAGTTACACCAATTGCACCAAGCGACCCTGCTATTCAAGCGAATCCATCTCAAGATGAGCCACCAAAGGTAAGTGCACAGGTACCTCTCTACATACCCCCTCATAAATTTGCACCTTTTCCTGGTAGGCTTAAGAATGAGAGAACTGATAGGCAGTTTGCTAAATTCCTTGAATTGTTGAAACAATTGCATGTAAACCTACCATTGACTGAGGTAATGACCCAAATGCCGGTTTACACCAAATTTTTCAAGGATATCCTTTCAAATAGGCGTAAACTTGAAGAAGTCCAAATGGTGTCCCTAGATTCAAATGGTAGTGCCATGGTAATGAATGAATTGCCCAAAAAGTTGGATGATCCGGGTAAATTTTCCATACCATGTTCGATAGGAAATGTCCAATTCAAACGAGCACTATGTGATCTAGGGGCTAGTGTAAGTCTTATGCCAAAGTCGGTTTATGATAGGTTGGGTGTAGGGGAACTTAAGCCAACTAGAATTTCTCTCCAATTGGCCGACCAATCGGTCAAGTTACCTCTAGGGGTGGTAGAGGACTTGCCAATTCAAATTGGTAAATTCTTTGTACCAATCGACTTTGTTGTGGTAGACATGGATGAGGATATCCATACGCCACTTTTGTTGGGTAGACCATTTCTCAATACGGCAAAAGCTGTGATTTATGTTCATGATGGAATTATTACAATGAACATTGGTGAAGAAAAATTAACATTTGACATCAAACGATCAATGAAATATCCATCTAATGATCAAAGTGTTTGTAGTGTTGAGATTCTTGACAGGTTGATAGATAAGGAACTCATAAACAGCTTGGAGAAGGGTTCCTTTGAATGTTGGATGGATCAGGAGTGCGAAAAATCTGACCAAACGAATTCTGTGGACCTTATTGCGGCCCGCAATAAAATTTATTGCGGCCCGCAACCAATCCAGACAGAGACTTTGCAAATTCCAGAAGTTATTGCGGCCCGCAATAACCTTATTGCGGCCCGCAATAACCTTATTGCGGCCCGCAATAACCCTTCCCAGATTTACAAAAAGCCTATTCTGAGCCCAATTCTTCAGGTTTCAACTACCGAAACTCTTCCCAACTTTGCCGAACCCTCGAAGGACGCACCCAAGGTTGAACTTAATCCATTACCTTCAACCCTTCGATACGAATACCTCGGTCCAAACCAAATCTATCCCGTTATTGTCAACGCATCCCTAAACCAAGACCAAACCTCACAACTTCTACAAATCTTGAGGATGCACCGAAAAGCCATTGGATACACCATTGATGACCTCAAAGGAATCAACCCTTCCATCTGCATGCACCGCATTCTAATGGAGGAAGGACACAAGCCAACCATTGAAGGACAGCGAAGATTGAACCCGAACCTTAGCGAGGTGGTGCGAAAGGAGATTCAGAAACTTCTTGATGCTGGCATCATCTATTCAATTTCCGACAGCAAATGGGTGAGCCCAATTCATGTGGTGCCAAAGAAGGGAGGGACAACCGTGATAGAAGGGGAGAATGGCGAACCGATTGCAACACGACTCGTGACGGGATGGCGCATGTGCATCGATTATCGAAAGCTCAACACCGGCACGCGCAAGGATCATTTCCCTCTTCCTTTCATTGATCAATTGCTTGAACGGTTAGCTAAGCACTCTTTCTTTTGTTATCTTGATGGTTATAGTGGATTCTTTCAAATACCAATTCACCCTGATGACCAAGAAAAGACCACTTTCACTTGTCCATACGGTACCTTTGCATACCGTAGGATGCCCTTTGGTTTGTGCAATGCACCTGCAACATTTCAAAGGGCTATGATGGGTATATTTTCTGACCTAATTGAGAAGTCTATGGAAGTTTTCATGGATGACTTTTCGGTTTATGGTACCACTTTTGATGGATGTTTGTTAAACCTATCTAAAGTCCTACAAAGATGTGAAGAGGTAAACCTTGTTTTGAATTGGGAGAAATGTCATTTTATGGTACAAGAGGGTGTTGTTTTAGGTCATGTGATTTCTGCTAAGGGTTTAGAGGTTGACCGTGCAAAGATTGAGGTAATTGAAAAATTACCTCCACCAACAAATGTTAAAGGGGTTAGAAGTATTTTAGGACACGCTGGGTTTTATAGAAGGTTTATCAAGGACTTTTCTAAAATAGCCAAGCCATTGACTAATCTTTTGTTAAAAGACGCTCCATTTGATTTTACCCAAGAGTGTCTAGATGCTTTTAATAAGTTAAAGGAAGCATTGATCTCCGCTCCCATCCTGCAACCACCAAATTGGAACGAATCTTTCGAGATTATGTGTGATGCGAGCGATTACGCCATTGGAGCGGTGTTAGGGCAACGAATTGACAAAAAGCCGTGCGCCATCTACTATGCAAGCAAAGTTCTAGATGAGACTCAAGTCAACTACACCACTACCGAAAAGGAGCTACTCGCGGTGGTCTTCGCCATCAACAAGTTTAGACCTTACCTAGTTGGTTCCAAGGTGATAGTCTACACGGATCATGCCGCGGTTCGCTATCTCCTCATGAAAAAGGATGCCAAACCTCGTCTCATTCGTTGGATTCTCTTACTCCAAGAGTTCGACCTGGAGATTAGAGACAAGAAGGG
Organism: Carex rostrata; assembly: GCF_964058835.1. Taxonomy (NCBI): domain Eukaryota; kingdom Viridiplantae; phylum Streptophyta; class Magnoliopsida; order Poales; family Cyperaceae; genus Carex; species Carex rostrata. The sequence continues at coordinate 9,232,672 of NC_135925.1, forward strand.
TACCGAGAACCTTGTAGCTGACCACCTTTCGCGCATCAAACCTGAACCAAATGAAGACTTACCCATTGATGACTCTTTTGCCGATGAGCAGCTCTACCAAGTGGGTAAAATCGAATACCCATGGTTCGCGGATATTGCAAATTATCTTGCATGCGGAGTTCTACCACCCTATCTCACATCCCAACAACGGAAGAAATTCTTTGCGGATACCAAGCACTATTTTTGGGATGATCCATATCTTTTCAAGCTTGGTGTTGATGGGATTCATAGGCGTTGCATTCCACAGGATGAGGTTCAATCAATTCTCCACCACTGTCATTCATCACCATATGGAGGACATGCCTCAACCAACAAGACCGCCGCCAAGGTCCTGCAAGCAGGTTTCTTTTGGCCAACTCTTTTTAAGGATACAAGGCAATTTGTTGTCTCTTGTGACAAATGCCAAAGGTTAGGAAGCATCACCAAGCGACATGAGATGCCTCAACAAAGCATCCTAGAAGTCGAATTGTTCGATGTGTGGGGGATTGATTTCATGGGGCCATTTCCGAGTTCATGCAACAACAAATACATCCTTGTAGCAGTGGATTATGTCTCCAAATGGGTAGAAGCAATACCAAGCCCAGGGGCCGATTCAAAGACCGTCAAACGCCTCTTCCAAAAGATAATCTTCCCAAGATTTGGTGTTCCACGGGTGGTGATTAGTGATGGAGGCTCCCACTTCATAAACCGCTCATTTCAAGCTCTCATGGAGAAATATGGTGTAAGGCACAAAGTCGCAACTCCGTACCATCCGCAAACAAGTGGCCAAGTTGAAGTGTCAAACCGAGAAATCAAGCACATCCTCCAAACTGCTGTAGGATTGTCCCGAAAAGACTGGAGTCTGAGGCTAGATGATGCACTTTGGGCATACCGCACGGCCTACAAGACACCAATTGGCATGACCCCTTTTAAGCTTGTCTATGGTAAGCCATGCCATTTGCCAGTCGAATTGGAGCATAGGGCATTCTGGGCTATCAAGTCCCTCAATTTCGACATGCACCAAGCCGGTCAAAAACGCATCCTCGACTTGCATGAACTTGAGGAGATCCGTCTCAACGCGTATGAGAATGCCAAAATCTACAAGGAGAAGACAAAACAATGGCATGACAAGCACATCATACGAAGAGAGTTTAAAATCGGTGATTATGTTTTATTGTTCAATTCACGTTTTAAACTCTTTGCAGGCAAACTCAAGTCCAAATGGAGTGGCCCATTTCAGGTGAAACGCGTGTTTGAACATGGGGCGGTAGAAATCTGGAGCGAACGAACTGGCGCATTTAAAGTAAATGGCCAGCGGCTCAAGGTGTACAATCATGGAGAACCGGTTGAAGGGAAGATTAACATCTCCCTTACCGATGCACAAATGAACTAAAAGAGGAGAATGGTCGAGCTCGAGACCCTAAAAGAGCGCTTCTTGGGAGGCAACCCAAGCACTTTACCTTTTTGCAATTTTAAATTTCGTATTTTTAAATTTTATTTGCATTTAGATAGGTTAATTTAGGTTTTTTAGAAGATTTCAGGCTCCTTTGCGGGCCGCAATTATTTTATTGCGGGCCGCAATCAAGCAGTCAGAGAGTCAAAAAAAAAAAAAAAAAAAAAAAAAAAAGAGTCCATTGCGGCCCGCAATGGAGGCCGAACAGACGCGAATTTGTGATAAAAGGGGGGGCCTTTCCGCAAATCTCTATCTCTCTCTCTGACCCCTTCCCCCACTTCTTTCTCTCTCCCGATCTCCCATTCTCTTCTCTTTACTCTCTCTCTCTACCTTTTTCTCTCTACACCTCCCCATCTCTACTCTCTCTCTCTCAATCTCTTTCTCTCTCCCGATCTCTCTCCCTCTCCATCTCTTTCCATCTCATCTCTACATCTCTCTTTTTCTCTCTCTCTCTCTAACCCTATCTCTCTCTCACTACAAAATCCAACCCGCCGCCACCGATCAACAGCCGCCACTTCTTTCCGCCTCTCCACCGCGAGTATTGCGGCCCGCAACACCAACTCATTGCGGCTCGCAAGACAGCAGCCAGCAAAACGCCGTTTCACGCACACCCATTGCGGCCCGCAATTCCGTTTATTGCGGCCCGCAACGAAGAAGACAGAGGCCTCCAGCATTCAACATACCTTATTGCGGCCCGCAAAGAGACTTATTGCGGCCCGCAATAAAGCTCACAGAAGGCATTACAAGGCTGATTTTTCCGGAATTTGGCGGGTCGACTCGGCGTTTGGATTTCTCGGTTGCATCTACACTTCACATTGGTTTGATTGCACACATTTGGTTGTATCTCTAACTCTATTTAATTTCAATTGCTTGAATTGAACCAAATTGGTAATTGAATTGATTGTGAATTATAATTGAATTGAACCAATTGAACACCAATCATGCCACCAAAACCAAGGGGCAAGGGTAAGGCAATAGCAGAGGATGAGTTCATCCCCTCGAAACGGTCCAAACAATATCGAAGAGGGGCCGGTAACAACAGTGGGTCTAATGATATTGAAATGTCTGACCAACCTGACTGGACCACTCTACCTCAAGATCAGTGGCCTGAAAACAAAGACACTGATTATGGTCTTAGATTTGTGCATCCAAAAGCACGAGAAAACTTTCAAATTCTTAAGACCAAAAAAGTTGTCCAGCCCAAGTATGTTCACATACCTACCCTTCAGCAGTTGGGCATTCTAGATGAGGTTCATCTCCTCATGTCTTCCCTTGGTATCTGGGACTACTGTACCAAACCATTTCCTGCGTACCGCACCCTGACCTATGAATTCCTGTCTACTCTGCACATGGAAGATGACACTCTATTGCAGTATTATTTGGATGGTGCAGAGTACCAGATTACGATTGAGGAACTCAGCAACCTCCTGGGGTTTCCTCTCCGGGCTGATGCCGTGACGGTGCCAGATTGGGAGCCGGACTCCAGCTTCTACGAATTCTCCTGCCAGCTGATTGGTGGTCCGAGGCGGACATACAAGGCGAGTCAGATCAGCCACCCGGTGTTTCGCTACATCCAGCGTGCTCTCTCCTTCACCATCTTTGCACGCGGAGAGACAGTGGGCACCTTGGGCGAGTGCGAGTCGTATTTCATCTATGCCATGATCCATGCCCTAACCAATCCCGAGAAATTACCCCACGTTGGCAGCTTCTTCATCGACAATCTCCTGAACGTGAGGACAAATGCCACTCCGGGAGGTATGATCTCATGCGGGGGCTTTGTGACCCGTCTTGCCATCTACCATGGGGTCATTCCTGCAGAAGGGCCAGTTTTCAAAGTCCTTGCCCATCAACTCCAAAAGCAGACCGAGTTCATAGATATGGCATATCTTCAGACGGCTGGCATCTTCACTCGCGTCGGCAACTCTTTCTTCTTCCTCTCTGGCGGTCGGCAGATTCCCATGCCTCTCCGGATACCGGTTGATAGGACAGATCCCTCCACTTGGATTCTGCCCCTCGATATGGCTCAACCACCTGCCGCACAAGCCGCTGTTGATCCATTTGGGATCCCTGGACCTGAGCAGCCTCAGCCTCCTCCATTTTGGGCTCCCGGTGCTGACCAAGTAACCCCGCAGCAAATGTACGAGTTGATGCAGACCATGAACACCAACATCAATAAGCTGCGTGACTATGTGGATGAGCGGTTCAACTCTGTTGATCGCCAGATTGCTGATCTCCGTACTCACATAGGAGGGCAGTTCACTCAGCATCAGACCTACATGACGGGTCAGTTCAGCACTTCTCACTCTGACATGACTCGGCTCACCGATCAGATGGGGCGCATGCATGTCCAGTACACGGACCTTGCAGGTACGGTGGATGAGATAGCTGAGCAGCAGCATGCCACTTACTATAGGACGGACCGCATCTATGGGCATATGTCTGACTCTGGCTTTGTTTCTGCTGATCCGATACCGCGGCGCCGCAGACCTACACGTCCAGCACCATCAGCGACTGGTACATCTTCTTCTCAGGGGACTGCGCAGCCACCTCCACCACCTCCACCAGCCTGATTTCATTGTGAGTTTCTTTATCTCCTCTTTTTACCTTTCATTAGTTTTTTTTATTGCACCGGGTCGGTGCCAATGTTTAGGCTTGGGGGGGTAAAATTGTAGGAATTGTATCTTAGGTTTACCTTAGGTTTAAGTTAATGGTAGGTTCTGTGCTATTTAGGGGTTAAAATAATTAAATTTGAATGTTTTGAAGAGAATGTCACAATCCAAGCGGGGATTTCAATGGTATAACCACATGGCGCAAGTTAGCATAATAATTAGGGGATTTATGTTTTATGACACTTTAGTACCTGTGGTCTTAAATTAGAACCTCTCTACATGTTGAAAATCAAGTCTCAGACGCGCAATGCCAAGAGTTACCGAAAGGCTTGGTGCCCGTAGGAAACTTTGCGCGAGACTCAGAAGTTCTTTTCTAATTGGACTTAATTGAACAAAGGTGTAGGCTGAAAAAAGTGAGCTATGTTGGATTGAAGTCCTTAGGACAGATATATCCGCATAATAATAAATAATAAAAAATAAAAAATAAATAAAAAAAAAATAAAATAAAAAATTTAGGAAAAATAATAATAATGATGTAATAATAAATGAAAATGAGTGAGCCGAAAACAGACAGATGCACAAGTAAAAAAAGTCGAAGCATCAGGCACAGTCTATACCCCTAACAAAAATTAAATTTTTAAAAAAAGATTTTCTGGAATTGGTTGTCACTTGTAGAACGGGGGGAGAAAAATTTAGGATTAACTAATTCTGAAGTGTCATATAGATATAAACTTGCTTAATTAAAATCAAAACGTGCGTTTGTGAGGTGAAGAAGATCATTGAAAGAAACCCGCATAATTGTTCGACATACTCATGCTTTGAATTGAATTGTTTGAACCCTAAATTGCTTTGACTGACCAATTTTATTTTTAAGTCTTTAGGATAGTTTAGATAACTTGGTTTGAAATACATAAACAAAACCCGGGAATCCCTGTGAGGGTTTAGACTTGCTTGGGACAAGCAAAGACTAGGCTTGGGGGAATTTGATAAGCCAAAATGATATATGTTGAAACATAGGGTTTGTTGTGTAAATTAAACCGAGTTTTGTTGAAATTAGAATTTAATTAGGTTATAAATGTTTAAAAGTTCAAGTTACTGCCCTAGTTGTGTTTATTTTGTAGGCAATCAAGTGTTTGGAGCTTAACGGAGCAAGACGAGCTATCTGGAGCAAGAAAGCACAAATCTGGCGAATTTTCACTTTTATTGCGGGCCGCAATTATTTTATTGCGGGCCGCAACCAACTAGTCAGAGCCGATTTGCAGAACAGAAAAATTTGTATTATTATTGCGGCCCGCAATGGAAGTTATTGCGGACCGCAATAAACAGTTCCAGAAGCGATTTTTGCTATAATTAGTTGTTTTTAATTCTGGATGGGAGATAACTGTTTTAAGGACGATTTTTAGACATTAGAAAGAGAGAAAAGCACAGGAGAATAAGGAGAAAAAGGAGAGACAAAAGAAGGGAGAAGAAGATAGCGAATTCTTCGAGCGGTTACATTGATTTCTTTCTCTTAGAACTCTTTTACTTGTTATTTCTCTTGTGTGCTGCAGCCATGATTGGCTAAGGCTATTTCTAGGGTTGATTAGGGTTAGAACTTGAAACTTATGTCATGGATTAGTTGATTTTATATTATATTTACTTGTTCCTTGGTATGATCTTTTCTTTATATTACTTGTTTGTGATGACTTAAGCGAAATTGCATGAAACCCTAGGATTCGGTATTTACAATTGAGAAATTGAATATTTAGTCCTGACCATAAAGAAAAGAGTATTTGATAGGCTAAGTACCGAGAGGAGACGCTCATCTTATACGGGCTTAACCCGATAGGTTAGAAAATTGTACCAAGTACCGAGAGGTGACGAATAACTTTCTATACCAATTGGGACAGTTAAAGACTTAATAACTTTGGGTTAGTGTAACCAAGTACCGAGAGGTGACATTTATACTAATTTAAAGACGGTATTAACATAGAAATATCACTTTATACCGATAACATTAGACTGTGCCTTCATATTTATAAGAACAACCTTAATAAATCAATTAATCGTGACATTAGTGGATAGGAACCCTAAGAGACCCTAATTTCTCATTCTTGTTTAAAACCGCATTTAGACCTAGAATTTAGTTAATTCAATTTGATCAGCAACAAACCAAACCATCATAGAAAACAAACAAATTCCTTTATTTCCTTTTACTAAATTAAATTAGTTAGGTTAGGTTTAATATTCCGAATTGTCCCTGTGGAGACGATCCCTAAATACTACTTGACAAGGTTGTACACTTGCAACCGAATTGAGGGTAAATTAGGATTTATTACTTGTGTAGTAGTAAAATTCACATCAAGTTGTATTTCATCCACTGCTTATTGTATTTTATTTTCTTCTATTTATATTCCTTATTCTTTTAGTTGTCTTTCATCATGTACTGGTTGTTTTTTATCTTCTTCTAGTTATCTTTCATCTTGTACTGTTTTTTTCATCTTCTTTTAGTTGTCTTTCACCTTGTACTGTATGAAAAGTCTAGCCCCGACCCTGTAGTTAACGCTTAATTTTTAAGATAGACGCTTGTCCCATTGCTAGTGTCATCATTTTTGCTCTCTCAAAATATTTATTTTCTTCTATATATTAATGAGGAGGATTTCAATACCTCATCATGCCTCATATTTTATATCTTTGTTTTCAAAGTCTAAACTATCGATCTCAACTGCTCAACATATTCATTCTAAAATATGCTTGAGGATGAAATTTTAGAATTTTTTTTAAAATTCACTATTATTTAAGATAGGTACAAGATCATTGTTTCTGGACCATTCAAAAACAGTAATTTTGTACCTATCTAACAAAGTAGTAAAAAATTTGGTCTCCAAGCATATTTTAAAACGGATAGCATGTTGAGCTGTTCGGATCGACAATTTGAACTTTAAAAATGAAAATATAGAATATAAGACATGATGAGGTATGAAAACATGAGCTATTATAACCCTCCTCTATATTAATTGTGATCCTAATATGATTAATAATACGTTGACATTATCGGCACTGTCATTTTGAGTAAGAGTGTAAAAGTATCGACATTATTTTTTAAATTTACAGTTTGTTATGCATGTATTTAATTTATTATTTTTTTATGTCATTAAAAAAATCGGATTGCAACAGAGACATGATATTAGAGAACAAAAAAAAAATTCTCTTTTGAAATAATTAACAGCTTCTTCAAGTATAAATTGAAGTTGACCACCCTGTAAATCAGCCGAAATTTTTATTAATAAGAAAATAAATAAATAAATATCGACAATAGAGAAGGAAATGACATAAAATTGAGATCTAGAAAATGACGTAAAAAAATTCTCTCTAGCTGTGATAGTCTATGAAGGACTCTTGGTCGTGATAGTCTATGAAGTCAAGAATTTTTTTTTTTAACAGTTTAATTGGAGAGTAATTAGAGCAGACTAAACAAGTTATGATTGTTTATACTATCACTTTTTTTTTAGATCTCAACTTTACGTCATTTTCTTCTCCATTGTCGATATTTATTTATTTACTCTCCTATTTTCTTCTCCATTGTCCATATTTATTTATTTACTCTCCTATTAATAAAAAATTCCACCGCAGCGCCGATCGGCCTCTGCTTTCCTTCTTTCTCATGTTCGGATGATAGGGCTCGAAAACTAGCGACTCTTTTGAGTCCTGATTGAAAAAGTAATATTTGATATTACGATATCTAAATTTTGAGTAATGTTTTATAAGTTGATAAAATTAAAGATAAAGAATGACTTCTATTGGCATTTTCATAAAATCAATTAAGAGTTCTTTTATCTTATTTTTTTATCGTCCTATACAATATAGGACTAACAAGAAGAAGTCGGGAATATTATTAACAAACGGCTATGTTATTTTAATAAATGAAGAGGCCAATAAGAGGAGTTTGACACATCGATTTTCTTTTCTCGAACTTCCTATTTGTCTATCTTCAATAAGACGAGTTCTTGTCATCAGATGATCCGGTTCATCGGGGTCATCCTAAAATTGAGATCCCTGTTATGGACACAAATATGGACGTAAATTAAAAGGCATATATTTAATTTAATTGAAAATAAATAAGACATGCCATGCAAACATATCCAACAATACAAGATTGCCTGGATAAACAACTACAGCTCCAGATCTGCTGTCATTATTGAAAGTGTCCCCTGATCAAAATCAAACAATTTGAATTAGACAGAAAATTCTGCCCTCACCACCCTAAAGATCAATGTTAGATCTTGACTGTTTGATTTTGATCAGACAATCCCAATGAGCCTCATGTTATGTATACGTAATGGGCCTTTTCCACAACAAGCAACGGCCTGATTCGGGATAAATTCTGATAATTATACACAGTTTGAAGTTAATAAATTGGCTATATTTTTCTCATCTTGTACCTAACTGAATGTCATCTGTCTTTGGATTTAATGGCCCGAATATGCCTTATACGAGCAATAAAAAGGAAGAACTTGACCAACTCCTCCTTAAGCATGAAAAGAACTGAAGCAGCAAAAACACTTTGCACTATTTTGGTTCCCATTCCTTTGTAAAACACATGCAATCCTTCAAATCGTATCATCTTCATTATTGCATCAATTGTTCCTGGGTTCAAAATAAACATCATCATGTAATTTCCTTATAAATAATAACAGAATGCTCATTGAACATGCCAAAATATATTAAACTTATAACCATAGAGAACCCCTGAGTCACTGCAAGTATCCCTCATCCCCTTTGGCAAAAAAGAAATAAAATCCATACAGAAACCTTTGCAATCATAGCACAAAAAAGACTTCTTAACTGAAATTACAGCAACTGGGGCAGCAATGTGTGAATTTAGGCTAGCAACATTAAAATGCTAGGAAATAAAGTATGTTGACGTAGAAGCAATTCTTGCTATTATATCTGACCTTATATAAATTACTAGCACGATTACAATGCAAACTAAGTTAAAAAAATTCATAAAGTATGATATTATATGAAAGAGAGACAGAAATGAATGAGATCTCTTGATCTAAATTATATGGGACAATCAAGTCCTACAGATCCTTTATGTCTATTTGGGCTCAATTAAATTAGTATTAAAGATCCACCATTTCTATTTGAATTTGATGAAACTTGAGTTTTTTTCTTTTAATTTAGTTATAGAAAAAAAAAACATTTTTGGGACTAAAGGCTTGGTGGTTGTTGTATAGAAAAAAAAAAAAAAAAAATTTCATTGCTGAGCTTAACAAAGGGACGAGTGATAGTGGCAATTCAAAATTCAATTTTCTGTTTTGGATTGGGATTCTCTTTCTTTCCTTCTTTTTTGGGTGTCTGGGGGAGGGAAGGTGTTGCCAGTGATAAGATTTTACCTGAAACCAAGAATGCTGATTAAGCATTACATCAAGCAATTTAAATAGTTACCGGTATATCTGGACATGACATCTCTTCCAATCTCTTGTTTTGCTTGCAAGCGAGACTGCATTTTTCAGTTTTTAATCAATATAAAGTCAGAATGGGGAGGACCGCAACTCGGAAGAATTTAGTACAGTCAAGTGTTATAGCAGATCATATGTACCTTCACAACTAACAGTGGGTAGGTTGCAACAGTTGCTGACAATTTTGCCAATGCCCCTAGCAAGAATACCTGCATAATAATAAAAGCACAAGCTAGCTGTACAAATTCAGCAGAGTATGAAAGAACAATTTTATACTCAAATTACTTAATTACCCCCCCCCCCCCCCCCCTCCCCCTCCCCCCGGGATCCATATCCTCCCAGGTACCTGACTCAACACAATTGAAATGGACGGCCCAGATTTAACTTCAGCCGGTGCCTACTCGGATGGTGTAGGGGGGCAGTATTATTTTTGCCTTGAGATTCGTGCAAAAGTTAAACGTTCCAATTTCAGGCTGTCCAATTTAATTGTACTCAGTCAGGTAACCTGAGGGGATGTGAATCGCCATTAGCATGCATTACTACAACCTCACCAATACAGTACAACACTTGATACTGATCAGGGTTTTATTTGCCATAAACTCAGTGTCAATTTCAAACATAGATAGCCTCTGTTGCCTTTAGGATGAAGTTTGGAATGTATGCCTGAGACTTACTCAAGTTTCAGTTCCTTCAAACAGCACCACACACACAACAATACATTGTGAGGCAATGAATGTTCCGCAAATTCATCATAGTCTACTTCAAAAAATTATTCAGAATAAAGTACCAGTGCCAATGGAACTACATTACATGACCCCTTTCATTTTTGATAAGCCATATACAGTAAGGTGTTCTTTCCACTAACTCATTAACAAATAATAAAATCTTCTGTTTTGATAAGGGGGTAAGACCTATTCTGTACACAGTAACTGATAGGGCAATTGCTGAAAATAAAATTATGTAGAGAATTTTATTAATCTTATATTTAGTTATTCAGGTTCGTCTTAATGGCTACATTAATTTGCACATCACTCAATGTAATACTGTTTAATTAGTAATAATGATAGTTGCTTTTATATGCTGAGACAAGAAAATGCACCAACTTTATCTATATTTTAAGTTATTATGTACATGCTAAAGTTTATTGGTGTGTTTTCCAACTAGACTATACAGACTAATACTTTTATTCAATAATTACCGTTAAATCATGTTGATCAGTAGTCTTAATGGGTAAGGTGAGGTGTAAGTCAGATTTTAACAGGTACTTGTAAAGCCAATTCTTAACAAAGGTATGGTATAGCTAAGCAAATTCTTAATGGGTATAGGTATATACCAAAACACCTTTACATAACCCACATCCTGCCCATTGACAGCATAGGGTACATCTTGTAATAACCCGAAAAATTACGAGTTATTATTATTATTTTTATGCTAACAATGCTTTTAGTAATACATAAAAAAAATATATATAGATTTTTGATACAAGGTTTTATGATAAAATTTGTAGCGTCTCTTAAAATAAAGTTTCCTAACAAATATAATTATTAATAGAAATAAATAAAATATTAGAAATATTATTCCCTAAATTCTCGGATGTGGTGGCTGTTGGCTGTACTTATTTCCATTCTTAATACAAACTTTATTAATTTCCATTATTTGATGCCAGTACCGCCACTCGGCTTATTTATTCTTATTTTCAATTGTTAAATAATTAATAACCGACCTTTTGAAATTCTATTAAATGGGCAGAATCAATTGCCTAAAATAAATGAAACGACGCTATTGTCACGCAACCGCTGCCATAATAACTTACCCCTTTTTAATATATGTTTCCCTATTTAATTGTCTCCTCGGATTAGAAAAAACAAACCAAACAGAAAGAAAAATGTCAGAGAAAAGGAGAAACGAAAATAGTAAAGAAAATTTTGATCCTACGTCGCGATTAATTTTGATCCTATCTCGCTATCAGGTAACCGGACTTCTCTATAACTGTGTTTTCGTTTTGTATGGTTGATTTGAATATTGATATTGCATATTGAATTATGATGGCATATTTAACGGGATAGCGGGTCTGAGGTTGGAATTTGATATGTGATTGTAGCCTCTCACTGTTGGATGGATTTCCCAGTGGGTTGGCCGCCCTTCCAATGTTGGATGGATTTCCCATTGGATTGGCGGATTAAAGGAATTGTGTTATGAGAATGTGGGAATCGCCTGTGACAGGGATTACACATGTGTGAATATGATATGACTTGTTTTATGGATAACCTAGACCGACGTGTTATTGCTGATTAAATATGCGTGCATAATTTGATGTGAATTTGTGTGGATTAATCCGGCCTATTGGAATAGTTGTTAAATTAAGCCAATTGTAGAGAAGCGCGTCGTTAAATAACTGGTTACTGAGCTTTGTAGCTGACTCCGTTTTGTTGTTTTCTTTTCATTTTTGTTGGCGACGTAGGTTGACGGGCCAAGGAAAGATGTGAAGATGCTTATATAATCACGCTCTGGATGGTAAAAATCTGGGGTGTGACACATCTTCTGAGCTAAAACTGATAGCAATCAATGCACATTAAATGATGCAGGTACTTTCACAAGTATAGAATAAATACCTCCAAGGCAGACAGCTTCTTATCATTGGGCTGTTTCCTGATAGAAGAACGCTTTGCCTGAAGTTGTTTCACTGATGTCTCATAAATCATAAATTGTATTGATGGATTGCATACCTTCGGAAACCCATAATGCATAAAAAAATTATAAATTAGCCAGCTTGATTTGAATCAATAAACTAACAACTCTTCACTTTAAATTAAACAAATGAGTTACCATCACAAGTGTTGGAATGATCCCTTTCCAGAATCCCCTTATGCCAGCCTCATTGTAAACTTCGCGGGCCTGATGATGGTAACTTCCAATGAGAAACCAGATAGGCCCTGTTTTTATTTTCATTATATTGTTGATTGAGGAAAAAGAGAGGGGCACTAACAGCAAGAAAGGTTCCATAAGGACGAGGTTTTTGGGAGGCAAGCTCCTTTAGCTTGGCCTTCATCTCTGATTCTGAAAGATTGGCAGTAGACATTTCTCGGATTGCACTCTCCATTCTTGCTTCCATAATTTTCCTTTCTGCTTGAGTGTGTGTCTGTTGACAAAAAAAATAGTACATCAATCTAAGTTTACATAATGTCTACATCATTCACAAACAGAACACAATTAAGTCAGATTTAATACCTATTAAAAATGCAATACATGGCACCATAGAGAATTATTTTGGTATGTATGAATTGAATACCCTACAAAGAGCTTTAACCATTTATGCAAATGATACCGGATAACTTCCTGGTTGGTGATTTGGGTTGTTACATTATCGACATTAAACAATCTGAGAAAATTCTGAATATTGGTTTGAAAGAATTTAAAATTGGCAGGATGACATTGAACTCATGACATGCAAAATAGGAAGAAAAGTGATTTTTCAATATTTAACTTATCAAAGTGTGCAATAATATATATTAGAATACCTGCATACGTGTCACAAGAACCCATATTGGAATCGTGAGCAGCACATTCAGTGACCTGCAAAAAAAACCATGAGAAGTGGAAAGATAGGAAGAAAACAAAAGAGTCTGGTATTGCAATGATGATAGTCCCCTCCAGAGGCAGCGGATATGATGAAAGAAATTGATAGAACTGATCTGATTCAGTATTTAGTATTATGTCAAAATATTAAGCTGCTATGGCTGCTGAATTGATTTTCATTATGTTCAATGATTCAGTACTTAGTATTATGTCAAAATATTAAGCTGCTATGGCCCCTGAATTGATTTTCATTATGTTCAAAACCATCACTTGTCGTTAAGAAGTTGAGCAAAAGCCTCAGCTTATTCTATTAAGGTTAGTTCTAGTGTACACCAGATTTTTATGTTACATCCTTCGCTATATTGAAAAATACTACTCAAATAAGAAAATAAAAACTTGTACACATGTTCTTAACTATTTTTTCATTATTTAAATAGCATGTGTTTCAAATCCAACTTGAAAGTTGTTTAGCCTTTCACCAAACAATTTCAAATCATTAACCGTGACTTTTTGATGGATGACCAATCAAATTCCAAATTGACTCAAATTTGGTACACACTCTATCTAAATGATGGGTAATACAGTTGCAATTTACAATTTACATTTTTTAAGTTTGAATAGTATTTTTTAAGATATCAAATGGAAATATCATAAAAGTTGGATGTACACTAGAATTATCCTTGATGTAAAAAAAGTAATGTTGGCAATATATCTTTAAGTCAGAACATAGCTCGCCCAGTTGCTCCACATAATAATGATTTCAAAGATCACAAGCCATAATTTAAATAAAAAAGGATGATCATGTCAATGTAAAAGAGTAATCTTTGTACTGTCTTTCAATCAGAACACCACTTGCTCCATGTAATAATGATCTGAAAGATTTTGGCCCGTAATTTATGAAACATGACCTGTTCTAGACTTTACCTTTCTATATAGTTTATCCTTAAAAGAAAAGAAATCAATGACCCTTCATGGTTTCTTGTGTGAAGGGTGCCGTATAAACCAGAAATAACTAATAACTTTACAAGTAGAAGGTTTGAAAGAAACTAAGTATCCTATATGCTAGTAAATCACAATTTAACTGAAATTCACTAGAGGTGCGATGATATGCAAGCCCTGACAAGGGGAGGCCGGACTAGGGAGAAAGGAAGAGAGAAAGAGAGAAAGAGAGGGTCACCCAGCAATTGCAGCAACAACAAGCCAAGAAAGCATCCCAACAGTACCATCACCACGGCCTTCTTTTTGGCGGGCAATTGCTCTTGCCTCAACCTTGTTCTTGAGCAATTGGTAAAAGTAATAATACACACCCTAAACATCACATCAAGCCATAAATCAATAACTATCTACTAAAGGAAGCTACCCAATTGCTGAAGCTTACCGATATTAACTATCAGATGCTACAAGAGATCAAAATATGAGCTGCTACATGCAAACCTGTGAAGCAGCGGTACCAAGAAGAGAGGGCTTGAGGCCGCTGTAAAGCCCACCCAATCCTTCAGCTTGAAAGAGCTGCAATAAGTTTACAAAATTTTACACAACCAGAACATTTACCAACATTGATGCAAATGTGGTGTGGCCGTATAAGTGGAGGTAAAAGATGAAACCTGTACAAGTTGAACCAAGGTACTGCCACCAGTGCCTCTATCAGAAGAAGAAGAGGGTTGATTTGTTTTACTCTTAGTCTTGGCAGTCCTCTCAGTCTGTTGCCGAGTATTAACCTGCACCCCAAATTTAATTTCTTTTCATCTAATTTGGAAAGGTACTAACAATTTCTGCTCAATACAAAACATTGTAATAGATGCAAAAGGTAAAAGAGAGATAAAATTACAGTCTGAAGAGGATAGGTGATGATCTGAGAGATGATACCGCCTCCTGCTCCTGCTAACCCATTTAGCACTGCATTTGACATCTTATTTTCTTAATTCTTCCCCAGCTTCACCACTCCCCTCCTTAATTATAGTCACTCCGTTCCCTAATAGTGAGTAGAGTAGAGAGAAGCGGAGTAGCGGATTACCAAAGGATAGTTCGACTAACTCCCATCTCCAAAGCTTATTGTGCTTCCCAGTCTTTGGGAATTGGGAATGGAGGATTGAATCGGTCGTGGCCGGTTTGAAAGTGAAGACTCACTCGAGGCGTTCTCTGAAGTTCGCATCCTCCGGATACCAGACCATTCCTAAGAAACTTAAACCGTTCGAACGTAATAAGATTCGCAATGCGCGAATCTTGATATAAACGAACGGTTTTAGATTAAGGAAGTACTACTTACTGCGAGCCAAGACTTGCATCGGCCTCCTCGCAGTTGAAAAACGAATTCGTATCCTCTGATATATCTCAAACTTTGCGTGACTTTATGGAAAATCCCAACCGTTTAAATACGGTCTGCACGAATCCTAAAACACACATAATACTGACCCCTACATCACCCCCGAATAGGCACTGGACACGTCGGTCACGCAAAAGTTGAGATATCTCAGAGGATATACACTCGTTGAAAAACTGTCCCCAATTTTAGGAAAATGAACGAATATGAAAATAAAGAGAGATATTCCATAACAAAATTCGTATAGCATAGTATATAAACATTTATTTTCAGTGATAATTTAATATTATTTTACTGCTCATGTAAAGATAATTCTTATTATTTTTAGTGCTAACAATATTGTATGGATGTATTTTTTTAGAATATCAAAAGCTATATAGAATTCACATTTGACAAAAAAAATTTGAATAGGATTCAAGTCTATTATTCAAGTGTGATTGCACTTTGCTTCGTTATGTTTATTAATTTCTGGTACAAAATTATATATATTTATCCCACCAATGTGAACATTGTACAAATATATTTTGTCAAGTACAAGTATTATACAAGAGTTAAGTATCGAAAAACAAAATCAAATATGCACAGTTGGAATTGTTCGGCAAGGGTAGTATGTAAGATTAAACTTAAATCTACACTAAAGATATCATGTTTAGTGTTTTTGAAGGAGCTTAATTTTTAGATAGCAGTTATGGAGATTTGATTTATGAATAGAGGAGTCTTGAGACTTTATCGGACAAAATAAAGCTAAATGTACATGTTCGGCGTGACTTCCTTAGGCTTCCTTTAGCCTTAATCTCTCTTAATCCTGTCGAACATGCACTCCTTAGGTAAGATTAAGAGAGCTCCTTAGTGAATGGCTTAAGGAAGCTACCCCTCGCCTTAAGATCCGACCCCTCCTTAGAGCCTTTTTTAAAGATTTTCTGGACAATTTTACCCTTGCTCCTTAAGACCCAGTTCTTTTTTTATTATTATTTGTACTTTCTCTCCCAAGTCTACCACTTAAATCTAGGTGCAAAAGCAAATGAAACTCCATTATTCTCGGATCAAATTGATGATTCTCAAGAACAAGCTTGTAAATCTAACGTCACAGGGATCTCCATATTGAAATGCTCTTTATTTTGAGATCCATATGGATAAGACAATTTTTCTTTCTTCTTCGCCTCTTTTCTTTTTTGCCCTGCCGCTCCTTTATGCGAAGTTGTTGGTTCGTCTCCTCCTTTTCTTGCTGACCGGAGATGGAATGGAAACTAGCAGTTCTCTCATGTTCCCTGCTGCCACTGCCGCCTCTTTCTTCTTTTCCTCGTATCCTCTCTTTCCACCATGACTTCTTGATGGATTTTTGTAATTTCTTGCTTTAACTTAAAATAACCAAGCATTTCTTGAATCGAATACCACATTTCTTTAGCTGAAGTTGAAAAATAAACAATTATGCTATTTTTGTTTGTATTGAAATTAAAAGCTATAAAAGCCTTTATAGGCTGTTATTCATTTGTATTTGCTGGTAAAGAAAGGAAAATAGATATGTTTGAATCTCTGTTTTGTATATCTCATCAAGCTGCTATTACATCGTTTATATAGAAAATGCAAATCATATAAAACAAACTAGAGTGTTGTGCTGTGAATAAAACAAGCAAGGCACAACGGATCAATTACCATTTATTGTTTTAATAAGCTATGACATTACAATTGAACTGATTTACTTTGAAGCTTGTAATACATTTTGTTAAGAAAAACTTTGTTGAATTGAAGCGCACTAAGAAATATGTAATATTTTCTTCTTTTTTTTAATTGTTTATGTCTCTTGTTTGTTAAATGATAGTATTATTTAAAACTCTATTTAGATTGGAGATTATGTTTTTATTATTATTATTATACTAGTTAAGTTAGTATCTCTGAATTTGTTCGTATCAGGATGTATCATACTCAAGCTTGCTTGCAACAGTAAAGAAATGAGTATTTAAGGAGGGAGGGTCATTTAGGTCTTTACATATGAAATACATATTTTATTCAAATAAATCTTCATTTTTAATTCTATTATCTTACCGAACAAGTGCTCCTTTGTAAGGATTAAAAAATTTAATCCTCCACCCTTAAGGAGGGTTGCCGAACACCCCCAATGAGATGATCTTAATCATTGTTAAATAACCAATGTTCGAAAGAATTGACTAGAAAAACTAAATGAACCTTGAGAAGATCTAAAGATACTTAATTCCTCCTTATCGAACGACACAGTTTATATATATATGCTAATGTAAACTATGGTAGGTTTATGATAGCTAGGTTTATAGACGGCCATGGTATGTTTTTGTTGAAAAAAAATACAAGGCGCCATTAAAGATCATACACATTTGATCATGATAAATCTTTTCTTTATTTCGTAGAGAAGTGCTGTCTTCTTTTGAACGGAGAGGAGGATAAAAATATTTTAAAGCACATTGCATTCATGCGTGTATCGTCGAAACACGCGTCCCCTTGTCATCGGATCGAATCAGATCCTTTTTCATCCACGACTTAAAGTAAACCATCAAGGCATCAATACACATAAAGTCATAATAGTAAATAATGAGAAGATAATAAAATCAAATTACAGATGCTCCAGATAGTTGTTTTCTAGAACGGGAATAGCGTAGAAAATGCTGTTAAATAATTAAATTGCTAGTCGTCAAGCTATGCTTTAATATATCCAATTAAGGCCAATTTGATCGTTTAAAATGATCATGAATTCTAAAGCAATAAAATAATTATACTTGCCAAAAACAAAGTTACTTATACATTATTTTTATTTTACTTGATTTTATTACATCACTAAACCCAACCGATCAGTGTCACTCAAATATTATTATTTTGTGTTGTTGTTTTATTTCACTTTTAGTTATACTTAACTATTGAGATAATATTTTTTTTGACAATCTTCAAAAAAGAAATTTAAATTTTAGATATGATTTATATTAACCTCATATCATATCTCTAAAAATGATGAATTTTAATTAATATATCACTACATATCAAGTGATTGAAATTTAATGGTTGGAAATTTAACGGTCCTCGATGCATCATCAAGCAATACTAAAATAACATAAAAATTGATTGTTACGATGTCTACATGTCAAGTAACATACCTATAAATTTATATTTTAGTTTCTATTTATTTTAATAATTTTAAATTATCATTAAAATTGTTTAAATATTTTTTGTCAAATATATTTTCCTTCTTTATTAATGTTGTAACCATTTGTCGAGCTCAATACCAGGATGAGAAAGCATCTATGATTGGATTGCCGAAATTTTTATTAATAGGAAATTAGAACGAATATGAGTTTTTTCAAGATATGAGAAAAAACATGTCCTCTGACTGTTATAGACTATCACGGTCAGGATTTTTTTTTTTTAATGAAATGACTGCATTTGAATGAAATTGCTGGCCGTGATAGTCTATAACGACCAATAATTTTTTTTTTTAGTTAATAAATAAGTGTAAGTGTGGAGATTTACGTTAATTTTGGCCGTGATAGTCTACAACAGCCAGAGGATATGATTAACTATCACGTTTTCTCTATATCTCGAAAAAACTCAGATTCGTTGTTCATTGTAGATATTAATTTAATTAATTTCCTATTAATAAAAATTTCGGATTGGATTGGCCATTGGTGAATACTGAATACTATACAACAACATGACTGGAAACTGGACGGCCTTTGAAACGGAGACGAATCAAAATCAATGTTAAGGTTAAGACCTAAGGATGACTAGTCAGTGCGTGGAAAGTCATGCGGTTGGCGAGAGGAAAGATACAAAGCTCTTCCATTTTCCCTCACGCGCTTGGTGGAGGAATCAACCCCTCTGCTCCTCCTCTCGTCCTCCGCTCCTTGTCTTCCTCTCCTCTCAAAATTACTGCTGCTATTATCAAATCAACCCTGCGGGATCTCCCAACCTCATCCCTTTCTTCTCCGAATCTCCGAAGAGTGAGCTTTTCAGATCGGTCGCTGATTTGCAAGAGGGATCGAGGTTCCAGTTGAAATATTAATATCGTCCGCTACTTGTTCAGATCTCGTAGTACTGCGGAAAAGCAGGAGATGGTGAGGGAGACTGAATACTATGATGTGCTAGGTGTCAGCCCTACCGCCACTGAGTCTGAGATTAAGAAAGCTTACTACATCAAGGTACTAATTTTCTTTTCTGTTTTTTTTTTCGTCTAGTATTACCTTACTACAATTATTGCAAATTCACAATTATGTACCTATTTTTTCGTTGACTGAACAAGTGTATTGTTTTGGGATGCAGGCAAGGCAGGTTCATCCAGACAAAAATCCTAATGATCCTCTTGCTGCTCAGAAGTTCCAGGCACGTTCATTTGTTATTTCATTTGCTTTAGTTACTAAAATTATAAGTTGCAAATGTTTTTGTTGCTTGGATAGATATTTTCAAGGTGTTTAGTTTTATTCTTCGTTTTCTTTTCAAATTAGTTTGAAGGTGTACAGTTGAAAGTAACACTACCTTCCATAGTCGAATATGCTCGAAAATTATCGTCTAGTTCTACCATTTTGTCTTCTGAAAAGATTAGTTGTGCATTTTCAGGATTCCACCACTGCTTGTCCTGTTTTCTTATCTCCTTGCAATTGTGACGTTACTATGTCTTTTTGTTCACAGAACATGCCATTTTCTTGATATAATTTACATTCATGAGGTCATCCCCTTGTTCCTTCCTTTGCCAATCACTCTGCATTTGATTATGCTGTTTGACCAAGACCACCCCGACCTATTTCACATACATATTCCTATTTCTTTCTATTCACACTATATTATTTCAATTACTATTATAGGGTATCTTAAGAGGGGTCTGCATCCAGGATAAATATGATTCGTATTTTAAGTAGTAATTTGTAGTCTTCTTCAGAATTTCAGCAAATTGCATAATAAAATGGCTCCTTACTAAGAGTCGGCAACTAAGTATCTGTTGGAAAGCACTCCACTCATACTTTTGTTGTTAGTATTATCAATAAGTTGAGTAATGTTGTCTGTCTGGTCAGTTCTTTTTAAGTATTAATTGGTAACTTAAACCAAGTCAGAGAGGTGTTGATGTTATTTACGGCCAGTTTTAAAATGAAAAAGTTAAACAGTAATCAACAGCCTAGTGCTGTCTATTGTTGCAGTATTCTGGCATTGGGGACATACTGATCCCACTTTGATCTACAATTAGCAATATAGCCTTTCTAGAGATAAAGCCTCTTATATGGTCAAGTCTTTTTTTTTTCCCTATTGCAACCTCTCAGTAGATTTCTTTCTTTATTTACTCAAAACTTTTGGTGACTTGTGGAAGATCTGAAGTGTGCCAACTAGCTACTGAGAGCTAACCTAGACAATTAAGGAAAAAGCTGACTTGTAGCCTTTTTGTTTATAGGCTCAGATTATAAATGTTACTAGGTAATCTAAATTCAATTGGGCTTGCTTGTATTGGCCAAAATGGTGAAGCCAAAGTCCTGTACTGGCTTTTTCCGCTCTGATGCTCACTACTGTTTAGGGCCCTTGAAGGTGGACAGGGCGAGTGAACAATCAAATCAGCATAAACAGATCTGTTATAGCCTGGCCAGACCGAAAGTAAAATTCAGAATGAAAAAAGAAGTGACTATGTCTTTTCTGGCTAACATTACTAACTTGACTAGTGATATTACTTCAAGGTCATTTTAGCAGAAACAGGCACCAGATTGGTTGAGTTCACTTAATATTCATTTGGTGAAGAACTGGTTGAGCAATAGTTTTTTATATTTTGTTTGTGTTGTTGTCATCGGCCTTTCTTTAGTGCTTTTACTCACTTCATTTACATGTTTACCATATAATAATACTGGCAATGCTATCTAAGGCCAACTTTATCTTGGTGAAAGTACATGAAAGATAAAATTTTATGGCCAATTGATTGGTGCAGTAGATAAGGACTTAATATAAGGAATATCATTCGCTGCATTTAAGTTCCTCTCCACATATCCCAATTAATTTTCTCATAAAAGAGGGACCCTTTGAGCTTTAGGTTATGTAAACTTGATTACTGTTTTGTTGGTGTTGATGGCTGATGCAGGAATAACAACTTAAGCATCTTTTTATAAAACAGGCTTTGGGGGAGGCTTACCAAGTCCTCAGTGATCCTGCACAGCGCGAGGCTTATGATGCTAACGGGAAAGCTGGTATTTCTACGTAAGTTCTCTGATCCTTCTCTTTACTCTTTTCCCACCTTTATTTTCTTAAGCAATTACACCCAAATTCTGGGAACAAGAAAGCATGAAAAGAAAACATTAGTTATTTCTTTTTGAAGTATTAAGAATGACTAATTTTACAGTGCATTGAAAATATTACAGGGATGCAATAATAGATCCAGCAGCAATATTTGCAATGCTATTTGGGAGTGAGCTTTTTGAAGAGTATATTGGTCAACTAGCCATGGCATCCATGTCTTCCCTTGATGTATCTGGTGATGGAGAACAAATTGATTCAAAGAAGCTCCAAGATAAGATGAGGGTACCAATTTTATCTCTTAAAAAAAAATTCCACCCCCCTCCAAACTATAACATTCTCTCTTCTTGGACACTTGCAACGGAGGTGTTTTAATGAACATGGAAGTTTCACAATTGAGAGAAGTCTTGAGGTTATTATTGTTGTTCTTTATTTTCTTCTATTGCTCAAAACAAAGTTTTGAAACAAGATACATTCTAAACAAAGTAAGAGCACAAACCCTGTCCTATAAAAAAATTAAGGAAAATAGTAGTAATCAATTAGTCTAACCATAACAGTCTCGTTATAGCCAACCAGAAGATGAGAAAATACATCATACAAACTAAAACAGCTCCCAATAATCTTACTCCTCATCAAAGCTCTTCAAACCAAAGACCTGATCATCTTCTTCTTCTGTGTTTTCCTCTGGATAGCTAAGGAGATCACCAGAGATTAGTAAACCAATGGTTTTATATCCATTAGGCTTACCCTTTTTGAATAAAACACGGTCATGCTCTGACAAAATTATCTAAAGAAGAATGTAACATTCTGAAATATTAATAATCTTTCTGAAAATTCATTTTTGGACCTATTCGCCATGTAAAAAAATAGCCTTAATTTGTAAAGTATAATCTTTTAAAAAAAATTCACATGCCACTAATGTGGCAGTTAACCCGTGCCCCTCCCCTTCGGTGGCCCTTGAACCCCATGGCCCCTTAATAACTCTCCCCCCCCTTCATTTCATGTCCAAGAAAAAAATAGATCCGGGAAAAATAAAAGAAAAGGAGCAGAGAGTAAATTTGCTAGTGAGAGAGGTCAGGGGAAAACTTGGGATTAGCTGCCACATCCTTTTTTTTTAAGTTTGCATTCTTACAATTTAAACCTTAAATTTTGAAGATTGCAAGGAGGTTCAAAAATGAATTATTATTGTTGTCCTTTTTTGCCGGGGTGGTAGGGAGGTTTAAAGCTTAAAAGTATAGGTAGAAGATTCCTGAAGGGGCTTCATCTATCTATCAGTCATTATTGGAAAATGTGTGCTAACAAACATTTCCAATAATACATCTAGACAATCCTAGTTTTCCCAAGGTGTAATTGAAATTTAACATTAATTTGTTGTAGCTTATTCATTGGTATATCTACTGTAGTTTTGAAGTCAATTCCTTGTAATCTTAGTTTGTTTAGTCCAATTTGAGGTTGTATCTAGGCCATATAATCCCCAATCAGACTAACAGCTTACCTTTTGGAATGAAGGTTGTTCAAAAGGAAAGAGAGGAGAAGCTAGCAGAGGCATTGAAAAATAAACTGCACATGTATGTTCAAGGTCATAAAGATGAATTTATCCAGCATGCGGAAGCTGAAGTTGTCAGGCTTTCTAATGCAGGTTCGAACCTCTCCTCTCATTGCCTTATTTAATATGAAACCCCCCCTCACAAAAGTAATATTTGTGGAATTTACTTTTCCTGACCTGTACAACAACATATTAGGTTCTTAAGAAGGCTAAACGAAATATCCTTCCTTATGCGTTGAAAGGATATGAAATCTGTCGTACCAAATCGAGGAGATTTAGCTTGTTGATCAACTCAGTTCCTCAAAATTTGCATTCTCCTAAAAAAATATCTTTGGATAGCTCACGGGCGCTTGGTATAATTCGAATAAAGTATGCCATTTTTATCCTTGTCAAATGGCTGTGCATAATATTCTCTATGGAGTGTTTCCTACTGGGGCAGATCCTGTAAAAGAGAACGGGGTCAATTGACCCCAGTTTGTTCCCAAATTTGATTTTGGTGTGTTGTATGTCAAATAAAAATGTTACTAATCTTTATTTGAACCCCATACTTGCAAAATATGTAAGACTGATTCCCTACACCAAAATTTTGCCTCCTCCCCTCATTTCCTATCCAGTTTAGCATTTCTTTCTTTAATGAGGTACACTTATGTAGTAGGATAGATTTATGTTACTGGTCTCAATTATTTATTTTTATTTTTTTTATTTTTGTATGGTCTTTCTTTAATGGAGTTGATCTGATGATATCTGTTTTTTCTTTTTGTTGTTGTTTGGTCAGCATATGGAGTGGATATGCTGAATACAATTGGTTACATTTATTCAAGGCAGGCAGCGCAAGAGTTGGGAAAGAAGGCAATTTTTCTTGGGGTGCCATTTGTGGCAGAATGGTTCAGGAACAAAGGACATTTTATCAAATCTCAAGTGACAGCTGCTACAGGTGCAATTGCTCTCATGCAACTGCAGGAGGACTTGAAGAAGCACCTCAGTGCTGAGGGTACCTATACTGAGGAAGAACTTGAAATGTATATGCAATCTCACAAGAAAGTCATGGTTGATTCCTTGTGGAAACTCAATGTTGCTGATATTGAAGCCACCTTAACCCGTGTCTGCCAGATGGTCCGTCTTCTCTTCCTCTTCCCCCCTTTTCTATATCTACGTTTTTTTTTAAATGCTTGGACCAAGTATTTTAGTCAAAGGCAGAACTATAAATTTATTATAGGGTATTCAATGAGGCATTGTGGTATCATGTATATCAATCATAGTTATAATTAGTACACTAACTATTTGGTGCAGGTTTATCCGTGCCAGTATGGTCTATGTGGTATATGATTTTTTAATAGTATTTTCACTTTAAAATACATAAAATGTAATGAATTAGTGGAGAAGATAAATAGTATTTAGTGAACTTCTACCATGTTATGCAAAACAATTGACTCAAAACACACATTTGTCTCAAAAGTCACATACCTGATATATAACAATTGAAGCAGGCAAGTCAATGTAAAAGGTTTCCCTTTTCGTACAATTGCATGCAATAGATTTTATCTCTTCTCCAAAATAAACAAATAGAAAAGAAAATAATTCAAAGAGACTTGCATATGCGGTGAGTTGATGACAGTGTGATCCAGCCACTCTTCACGTAAATGGCTCATACTGGATTAAGTAGCTACCACTTTGAAACCACTATGTTAATTTATCATTTTTCAATTGTTATGTCATCCAAAATATGTTGGATTGCACTTGCAAATTTTTTTCTTGTTGCATCATGTTTTGAAATATCAAGAAAATTTTAACATGTCCTTCCATTAAATAATGTTTTCCCAAATTCTTGGGTATTCTGTTGATTACCCAAGAGGCATGGATCCACCGATATTTATAATCTTGGTATAACATCAGTATTTCTAGTATTCCACCTGATAGCCAATAATATTTTAGTACGGTAAAGTCCATAAAAATGCTGACAACATTGCTCTCGTTGCCCAATGAGAGAACAAACTGAGTTAAAACAATCGGAGCATTATTTAGGTAACTTCTATGGAACATGGGTTAGTATATGAAATATATGGATATTGTCGTTCAAGATATCATTGATTTTATTAATAGGCATTGTTTGCAGGTGACCCAAAAAGATGGGGGGGTTAGATGCAAATATTAGAGGTGTTTGGTGTTATGGAATAAGGTAGAATATTGTGGGGGGAGAGGTGTAATTTGGAGGAACAAGTTTTTTCTCTCAAATTTTTGCAAAATTTGACTGTGCGCCTCAATTTTTTTATAGGTTTTGCAAGACAATAATGTCAAGAAAGATGAACTCCGTGCTAGAGCCAAGGGCTTGAAGATTCTTGGGAAAATATTCCAGGTAACTTTTAAAGTGCACATATAGTAAACCATTTTGGCACTTCATGTGCGGTAGGCCGGGAATTTGACAGAAACTATGTGTGTTATGGAAATAGAGAGTTAAAAATGGAAGCGAACCTGAAGCGTCAACAATAAATAGCAGCAGCAACATACGGAACTTGGAAGATGAGGGAAGCTCCCCAGATTCTTCACCTAAGTCTCGTCCAACTAATGATCAGGCATATCTTGCTCCTGTGCCCCCGGTACATTTTTTATCTTACTTTTGGAATGTTTCATGCATGCCCTCTACAAACAGTTAAATGTTGTATATCCCTTTGAAGACTGTACTAAACTACTAATGTTATAAATACATCTAAAACATGGAAAGATGATAATTGATACTCTCTGCCTTGTAATATCTTTATGAGTACCAACCAACATGGCCACCCTTTTTACTTGCTGATGTAGAAATAAACATTATGGAGGACTAGTTTTGGTCATATTTTAGAGAAGATAATGGAAATGGAGGATTGACAGCAATAATCATGTTTTGTAGAATGGTGCATTTATATGTTTGTCAGGGATAATAATTCCATGCATAATAGCATAACAATTGTTTGAAAAAGGAGAAGGTTTAATATTATGCATTCTGTTTTGGTAGAGTCCATATGTGGAGGCCCCCTATATTGGTGGTGCTCCCTGTCCGTTTCCAATGCCTATAGCTCCACCTGGTGCACAGAGGAATCCATGATTTTATTCCGGGGACTGTGCTGCATCACTTGTCTAAGCAGCTGCTCTTCTTCCTGGGGCTTTTCATTGTTATTGTACAACAATTTACTGTTTGTTTGGTCCCCATTTTTTATTTCCTTCTGTTGGTTTTTTTTAGTGAGTAGACAGCTCCCAGGGCTTTGTTTCATACATGCTTTTGTGTATAGGGGTGTTAGCGATTTGCTTTTTAGTGTTTTGTTTTTGCACCCTGATATTTGGTACAGGTAGTTATAGTACTGGATTGGATTGAATGGTCGGAGAGCTTCATACCTATTTGATGTTTCTACTTTGTTGTTACCAGGCCCTTACTGTTGAAATAACCATACTTTCATATTACTTTAGAGAGGAGCAGAGGTAATTGTAGTAGAACGTCGCATCACTGTCAGATTTATCAGTGCTATTAGTGGTATGTCCTGAGGTTATTTCTTCTCACACGTCTTTGCTTAATATACGGGTTTCTTATTCGGAGTGTTTATTGGCGCTGCCAAACATGGTTTGCATGCAATTGAAATCGGGTACACCTAAAATTAGTTGTTTTTCGAACTCAAAATCAAGTAATAACCACATCCTGAAAAGGGGACTAATAGCAAAACTAAATAGAAAGAGCATGTTGATTCCAAGAATGAAACATGAAGAAGCGAGATTTTCAGTGATGATAGCTTTTCTGGACCGTCAGAATTTTCTTCCACAACACGGTATAGCAGGGGCTTTAGAAAGGTGTGGAGTCCAGTTACACCAACTTAATAAACAAGAAATATGAATACTGCACTTCGCAGTGGGTGAAGAATCAGTACTCAAATAACCAGGCCACAACTGTACTTTCCTAAAGTCCTAATAAACAATAAAAATGATACATCCATCACAAAAATAGTTTAGTATTAGTTATTAACCGATATATATATATATTTTTTAGCTCATTTCACCCCTTTTGCTGTCATGCCCCCTGAAATATTATGTTCTTTCGATACATTACAGGTGGCATAAGCAATCTAGTGATTTCAACTAAATCAGTCAATGCGAACTACTCATGGGCTCCACTTTCTTTTTGTATGGGGTGTCATCAAAATTTAATGAGAACTTGGGAATGAATACAAACAGCAAATAAATAATATGCAATGTGCCCCAATCCACCAAACTATTATAAAAATCGGGGGAATAAATAAGGACCTTTAATAATGACAGGTGATACACGAATAATGAAAGGTTGAGTGTGATAATAGCATCCCAATTCTGCACGCCGTTACTGCATCCCGATTCCCGAAAGATTTCTGGTTAGGATTATACAGGACGGGCAGCACCCCAAGCTGCCGAAATTTTTATTAATCGGAAATTAATTAATTAAATATTGATAATGGAGAACGAATCTGAGTATTTTGGAGATATAGGAAAAACGTAATAGTTTATAACGTTCTCTGGACATTATAGACTATCACGGCCTGAAACAGTGTCAGTTTCTGCCAAAACAGTATCAGTTCCTGCCAAAACAGTATCAGTTCATGTCAAAATAGGATCTATTTCTGAAAGAAACAAGGGTCGAAACAGGCTATTTCTGGCCATAATGGCATATAACATCTAGATAACGTTACAAACTATCACTTTTTCCATATATCTAAAAAAAAAAACTCAAATTCGTTCTCGATATTTATTTAAATAATTTCCAACTAATAAAAATTTCGGCCCAAGCTGCCCCAACCTGCAGAAACTGTTCGTACAGAACGTAAAAGGTATTTACACCATCTATATTGATTGAAAAAAAAAAACTAAAAACTATTTACTTGAAAAATTCACTCTTAAGAACGTTAGCAGTATCCTCTGCTCAAAATATCTTTATAAATTATACCGAATATTTATACTCCATATACGTTTTGTCTAAACTACTTAAAATCAATTTATCTGCTTATTTATAATTATAAATAAGTTTTATACGAATGCATTACACTTGCATGAAAAACATTTATACCAAATACTTGCAGTGTCCATACATTTTTTCTGAGTTATTCCATCAAAACTTATGCTTCTATATAATTACCAGTATCGTGCCCGTGCGTTGCAATGGAACATAAGGTTAAGACAAAAAAAATTATGAAAAAAAAACATTCAATAAAATTAATAATTATTCAAAAATTGAGGGACATGATCTTTTACAAGAATTATATGAATTTGTATTTTTAATTACTTTTGAATCGTGATTTATTATAATAATTTGATGATGTGATTTTAAGTACCAATGATTTCAAATAATAGCTTTCTAATTTTAAATTAATTTGTACAAATATAGAATACCTGATACAGGTGATCAGATATAATACCCATGCCGTAAGCAAATTGAATGAAGAAACATGAAATTAAAAATACATTGGTATTTTAAGTACCCGCATATAATCAAAATTGATAATATTTCTAGAATTCTCACTGCAATAGCTATAGAAACATAGAAGAGTAATAAGGAATGAAATAAGGAAACATAATTGTATCGCTAAATTAGAGAAGGAGAAATAAGGAAACAAATTATATCACTCAATTTCAGAGTTTATTTAATTTTAATTGTAATACATTGTGTGGTAGTACGTGTGGCGAGTATATTTTTAGTTAAATTTAGACTTCTATATATTATTCAGATGCATTTAATCAAAAGAAGATAAATTATGTAATTGGAGGGTTGAGATTAAATCCGAAATTTCATTTTTCAATCGTAGCCATTGGCGGATCGGACATGCAATGTGCTTAGTAATGGAATGAAGAAATGAAGATAAACAAATTTTATTAGAATAGTTTCCTCTCAAAAAAATTCTTTATGCTCCTTTTGAAAAGTGTTTATATCAAATACATGCAACAAATGTAAGAACGTGCTTATACCAAATTCACACATTGTTCACACATTTCTCGAGGACGGAATCTCTTGTCACAAATAAATACTCGAACGATCTTCTGATATTAACGTGCCTTACATTCATTTTAAAATGTATTTACGCTTACAGTGTTCATATACTTCGTCTGACAACTATTTTATCAAATATTATAGTAAGGGGTTAGCCAAATTTTCAAGCTATAATGGTCAAATGTAAATGGAGTCAATTATATAAATTTTTCATGCTACGAATGAAAATCAATTTTAAAGTATTCATAGCATTTTACTCTAAACTATGTAAAAAAATGTGTACAAGCAGGGGCGGAGTCAGATTTTCTGGCTATGGGGGTCAAACTAAATGGGGTCAATCATATAAAATTTTCATGTTGCGAATGAGGGTCAGTTTTACTGTATCCGTAACATTTTACTTTAAACCATATAGAAAATTGAGTACAAGTATATAAATTTTGAAAGAAAAAATGGGGATCAGTTGATCCCCATTCTCAAATAGTAGCTCCGCATCTGTGTACAAGTATAGAAAATTTAAAAATAAATGAGGATCAATTGACCCACATTCCTTTAATATACCTTTGCTGTTGATTATAGTTATATAGATAATCATAAACAAAGTTAATTGATATGATCTTCTCCCATTAAATTGTCTGTACTTCTTTTAAAAGTATATCCTAAATTCTAATACAGTTTTCCTCAAAAAATTCAAATACAGTTCATTCACATGAGAATGGTATGTTTGACAGTGTCCTCTCACAAAATATTTTTTGCTTTATTGGAAAACTATTTATACCAAACACATATTATTTATACATTTTATTTTGAATGATTTATGAAAAATACTGTTCTCTTAAAAAACCTTTTACCATTTCTGTAAAAAAAATTATATCAAACATAAAAGGTGTTCATGCATTTCGTTTGCAAAAATGGCGGAATGCAATCCCTTGGAGGTGTTGCCATAAGTTTGCATTTTTCAACTTTTTAGTATATTTACTTGCTGATCTTTCGTTATTTATCTGTTTCTTCTGAATTCTGCCCTTCGTACCCCAAGTCCGCAAGAACTTTCTGTACTGAACAAAACGGTGATGGGCTAATGGTCCAGGAGAAACATTCATTCCGATAAAGTCGCCTAATCAAAGCAATGTTTGAAGAAGAACAATCAATAGTACTAACATGTATTTTTTTTTATTAAATACCAAAAAATAGGCAGTGGGTGTATGAACAATGTCTCAAAGGGAAATTTTATGTATACTCCTCAAAAATCTCAAAATTACATATTCCCTCCTCTAATATTAATTATATCATACGTATCTTTCTCAAAATCTCATAAGTTTACCCAATTCATTGACTTATCTATTAAAGCTCATTTTAAAATTTTAAAATATGCATTTTTCCGTAAACTAAAAAATAAAAGCATGTCGTATGTGCAAGAAAATTATTATGTTTTCTAACTAATCGGGTTTCGAGAACAAATAATTTATTTCTCTACTTGTAACACATATAAAGCGTCATTTATGCATATGCCTATATGAGCTGACTAAATAAGAAAATGAATTATTTGCTCTCAAACCGATCAATTAGAAGGCTAAACATTTCTCTTAAACATATTACATTTTTTTTATATTTTTTAATAAGATGAAATAGTTAGTTTATAAATTTAAAATGAACTTTAAATTTTTAATAGAAAAATCAATAAATTGATTTTATTTGTAAGTTTTTAAAATTTAGAAGGGTAAATTTGATATCCTGAATTGTAGAGGAGGAAAAACGTAATTTCAAAATACTTAAGGGAAATACTTGAAATTTCCCTTTTTCAAAAGTTAAAACAGTACTGACCTAATTAAGTAAACCCAAAACCTTTGATTGGAATAAAAGCGAGAGTGTCGGTGAGAGAGAAAGAATGGGGTTGAGAAATCACCTTCCGAAAACAATAAACGGAGCTGTCATAGGAGGAAATTGACTAGCGACCCGACACAGGTCCTACCATGGCCCAATTGCCAGCACACCAACCACTCTCTCTCTCTCTCTTTCTTTCTGCATCTGAAAGGCACTCCCCTCCCTCTCCTCTCTACTTTTAACTAAGGACCTTTCCTCTACCGTCTTATTATTATTTCACACCTCGTCTCCTTCTCTCTCAGCAAACCAACCACATTTCTCCTCCAGCAAGCAAACAAAAAGAAGAATATTCCCCTGTTTTTTCCTTGGACTAAATTTGAGGCCGATAATGGGGAGGAGCAAGAGTTGGATATGGGCAGCATTGGTGGTGGTGATGCTACTGCTGGTGGTGGCAGAGGGAAAGAATCCATTCGAGAAGAAGGAGAAGGTTTGTGACAAGGGGTGGGAGTGTAAGAACAGCAAATTCTGCTGTAACGAGACCATCACCGACTTCTTCCAGGTGTACCAGTTTGAGAACCTTTTCAGCAAGCGCAATGCCCCTGTTGCGCATGCCGTCGGGTTCTGGGACTACCAGTCCTTCATCCTCGCTGCCGCGGAATACGAGCCCCTCGGTTTCGGCACCACTGGTGGCAAACATATGGGGATGAAGGAGGTCGCCGCATTCCTAGGCCATGTTGGCAGCAAAACCTCTTGTATGTTCTATTTCAGATTCCTCTTTTTATTTTATTTTTTTCTCTGGCTGTGTTAAGTTAGATCTGTCAAAGAAATTAGCAATATCCAATTCAATAATTTGCACAATTTAATTTGAACATGTGTAAAGGTGGATATGGTGTGGCCACTGGTGGTCCTTTGGCTTATGGTCTCTGCTACAACCATGAAATGAGTCCTAGCCAAAGTTACTGTGCTGAAGACCTCAAGTATCCTTGTGTTGAGGGTGCTGAATACTACGGCCGAGGAGCTCTTCCAGTATACTGGTGAATTATTTTCTGAATGCAATTGTTTAAATTACTTTCCAAAATTAATTGCAATATTAGTTTGTAACATCAAAGTTAAGCCGATTCCACATCTAAATTAAGTCGATTTCTAATTCTCCGGTTTGGGGATAAAGGGCCTGTTTGTTAATGTATGATATATTTTGAGCAGGAACTCCAACTATGGGATAATTGGTAATGGTATCAAGGTGGATCTATTGAACCATCCGGAATACCTGGAGCAAAATGCAACCATTGCATTCCAGGCGGCATTGTGGAGGTGGATGACACCTATGAACAAGAAGCAGCCATCTGCTCACGACGTGTTTGTTGGTAACTGGAAGCCAACCAAAAACGACACTCTCTCCAAGAGGCTTCCTGGCTTCGGTGCTACCATGAATATCCTCTATGGTGATCTTGTTTGTGGTCAGGGTTTTGTTGATTCCATGAACAACGTCATTTCTCACTACCAATACTACCTTGACCTGATGGGTGTAGGCCGTGAACAGTCTGGAGACAATTTGGATTGTGCCGAACAAGTCGCCTTCAACCCAACTGTTGCTCCAACTCAACCTGCTGCTACCTCCTAGACCACCCAGAGGTAGGGATCTAATAGTTTATCATTTGATGGAACGGGTGCCTTGTTCGTCCTGAACACCCTCCATGTTTTGTTTCCCATGAGTTAGTTATTATTGGGTTTGAAGAAATGATATTGTTATTTGTTTGTGGTGAATAAGCTGTTTTATTGTTGATACCAGTTGATTGTAATACTATCCAAGGGAATCCCTTGTATTGCACCTATGTGTGTTTGTTTGTGTTAAACTGTGTATGATTACAATATTTGTTAGTGATTCTCTTAAATTGTAAAGAGGTTTGGTATGTATACTTTTTATAATGTGTATACTTTTTTTATAATATGTACAGTTGCAATTTAATGAATTTGTCTGTTCAATTCTGGGCTCGAGTCTCATGATCAGTTAGTTCTATACTGGTAGCATTCTCTTCATTAGTTTTCTTTTGCTATCCCAATTTTGAAACATGTTGAGATGCCCTGGGTAAAAATAAAACGAAGCAAGTTAAGGTGATGAGGGGTTCTATGCTCATGAGACCAAAAGCTATTATAATGGAGTCCTGGCCGTCAGATTGGCATATTTAATTGATGTGGATCTGTTAATCAATTACTCAAAAAAAATTTTTTTGAAAAAAAAGGCTGAAAAGCCCGTTTCATTACGAAACTGGTTAACATTAAACTACTTCTTCAAAATAAAGCTAAAGTTCAAAGGGGTAAACAGTCCCCATAAGCAGGTACAACGACATCATGCATCCAACCAAAGAGTTAACAAAACACCAAAAGTAAACTCCAGTCTAGGCTGGGGTCAAAACAAAAGCAGTAAGTTTGTTATGTTCTGTTTTTAAGAGCAACGCAGCTAGCTAAGAAGAGGAGCTAGTTCCTTCTTCTTCAGAGGAAGGCAGGTGGAGCACTGGAGGAATTCGTATCCTCTGCATTAACTCAAAAGGGAATCTTGACCATCCGATCTGTTTGAAGATTCGTGCAGTCTAAATCTGTACTAATATTAAAGGCCTCCTATATCATAAGCAGGAACCGGATTGGCTCCGTTTAAAATCAGACAGTTGATATTCATTAACCCAAAAGATTCCTTTTTGAGTTAATGCAGAGGATACGCATTCAGCACTGGAGTTGGGGGGAGCAACTTGCACAGGGATGAGGTTGGTATCTTGAGGCATCCACTTATGCAGCTCAGCAGAGCCAAATACTATTTCATTGAAAATGTTATTTCCTGAGGGCCACATTTGTTAGAACATATAATTATGGCAATCCTAGAAAACAAGGGGAGTGCTATTCTAAGGCCATTATTTGATATTTTGAGAGCTGAGAGAATTTTTTTTCTTAAATTCCGATTTTGCCCTTACTCATTCTTTCTAAAGTAATTAAGAAGGGAGCTAATAAAGGAGAAGAAAATGGAAATGAATCAGTTCCAAATTTCTTATCGCCTGTACGCCAAGTCACTCTTCCTCCAATAGTCAAAAATGGAAATATTAGATTTCAAATCTTTCTTTGTCCAAATCGGAGAGAAACTCGGAACGAAATCAAATTTTATTATATTGATTTTAAACCTTTCCTCTATGGGCACCAGAAAATCAAATTTTATCAGTATCAAGAGAAAGTCAGTACTCAAATGGGGATTAATTGAGGCATCTGATTTGAGATCGAACTACAATCGTGAAGAAGAACAACGTTCAGTTTTTTCATTCACTCTGAATGATTCAAACTTGAAGTGAGTAACCGACAAAAAGAGGTAAGCTGCAAACTTATTTTTGAACTCCTTCATATATGATCTTTTTTTCCTAATCTCTAAAATTCGTAAATAGGATGATTGAACTGTATGTTGGTTCCAAGTACTTAATGTATGAACTATTCATATTTAACAATAGTTGAATGCCAATAAAGTGTTTGATGAAATGCTTGAAACAAAAGCTAAGCTGTATTTCATTTATATTGTTGATTATTTTGGAATTATTGCTAAATTTTTTAATGTTAAGCTATGGTTCATGTTAGACTTGATTATTGGTTTAGATTTCACTAGCTTGTTTTACTCAATTTTATCAGACAGTATAGATAAACCAAAATTTATGGAGATGTTTTAGCTTAGTGGTACATAATAATAACCCTTAGATGAAATCTTGCAAATGTTACCCTATAACCTATAACTCTAGGCGAAATATATCATGATTTGCTCATTTATTTCGTTTATGACTTACCAATGTAATGTCTCTATAACCAATTTACCGGCAAGTCAATTGATCTCCAATATCCCCCGTTTATACTAGCTCCACTGGTAAATTCGTGTTTTTTTTTTTTCCTTTTTTTCATACTTGAGCCTTTGAACTACAGGTCTACCAAGTTTTGTTAACAGAGAGAAGAATTGATATTGAATAGCTTGATCATTCATTAACAGATGTTGATGATAATATAAAAGACAATTTAGAGATATAGAATTAATCTGAAGAAAATATACATACATAAATTCATGTAAAAGGTTTTTATGATACCTTACATTTTTTTTCCTTCATTAATATTTAAGAATCACAATTTACATATAATTTTAAGGCACTTTGTTCTTTGTTGACAGATGAATCTTAACGAGCCGATCAATAATGATGGCATAGAGAATGAAAAGTTCGAGTTAATTAAGTTAAGCTTTGAGACACCTGATGAGTTGATCAAGGGAACACGTGTTTTTTTCTCAGAAAAAGGGTATGGTTTATCAATTCGTAGCTCGAGAAAAGATAAGTATGTAGTTTTGGGGTGTGACAGAGGTGGTTGTTATCGAGACCAACGCAATGTTTCGATAGAGTAAAGAAAAAGAACAACTACAAGCCGTTTAACAGATTGCCCATTTCAGATTAAGGGGAAACGACAAGATAATGGGTTATGGATGATTGAAATAAAGAACTATTTACACAACCATGAAGCTTCGATTGATGTAATCGAACATCCTATATGTCGTAGGCTATCGCAAGAAGAAATAAGAAGTGTTGACCATATGAGCAAATCTGGAATACCGCCAAGGCAGATTATTTCTTCTCTTCGGCAAACTAACTCCAAGCTTTCTGCAATCTCAAAAACTATTTACAATGCAAAAGCAAAAATTCGCAAAGATAATCTAGCGGGTCATTCGGTCATTCAAGCTCTTGGATGAGCTTGCCCAAGGTGGTTTCATGTACGACATTTTAAATGAAGGAGGCCATCTCACCCATATGTCATAATGGGCATTAAAATAGTTTAGTAAAATTCTTGGTGAGAAACAACCTTATGTCATAATAACTGACAGAGAGTTTGCATTAATAAATGCAATTAATATTGTTTTTCCATATTGCAAACATTTATTGTGTGTGTGGCATATAGAGAAAAACATATTGACAAAGTGTAAAAAGTATTTTGAAACCGAAGAGATTTGGGTATGTTTTTTGAGTTTTTGGAAAAAGGTAGTATATTCTTCAACTGAGCTTGAATATAACGAACATTTGAAAGAATTTGAATCAAGCTACATGGAGAAAAAGAAAGCATTGGAGTATATTGAAAATGTGTGGCTACCATTGAAAGAGAAGTTTGTCAGTGCATGGACTGATGAATACTTGCACTTTGGCAACCGTGCATCTTCACGAGCAGAATCAGCACATGCCAAACTTAAGAAGTATTTACCAGTTTCAACCGGTGATCTTTATGAAGTGCGGATGAAAATATGCTGAAAATGAATTCAATGAAATTAAGGTACTGTCAGCATATACTTTATGTTCTAATTTCAAATATTTATTTATGTAACTTTAGAATCACTTAATTTTTTGTTGCCTAAATTTTTCTTGTAGGCACGACTTGCAAGTGAAAAGATGCATCTACTTCACATTTGCAATACTTCATTTTTTAAAAAGGTTGTTTACCATGTATCTATTTATGCTCTCAAAGAGCTACACAAACAATACATGAAAGCAAAGTTGGGTACTATGAGTGTGATTTGCAATGGGCAATTTACTAAAACCATGGGTCTTCCATGTGCTCACAAAATGATTAATTGGAGAAAAGAGGCATTAATTCTTGACTTGATACACTCACAATGGCGAATTGATGGAAGGACCTTGAGTGTTTATGCGGCTATACTCAATGATGACCATGATGATGGCTTTAGTGTCATACTCGAAGAACTTCGCACCAAATATCAAGAATGACCAGCTTCTAAAAAAAAGACTATTCGTGAAAAAATGAAAGAACTCGTAAATCAATCTAATGTCCCCTTCGAGCCTAATACCCGACCTCCTAAAGGCCATCCACCAAAGTCAAATAATAAGAGAAAGGCGGTAAGTTCTACGCGTCGAGATCCTTCTGGTTTTGAATTTGTCGAAGCTTCCCGTCGAAGCGGTTTAAGTGAAAGACTTGATTGTGGAAATGCAAGTTTATTTGATTTAAATGTAAGTTCCTCTATTTGGGAATAATAAAGTGTGTAGGCTGCAAGGAACTTGGGGTATTTTGGAATAAATAGTTACAGTTTCTGTTGTGCTAAGGTTGTTGTAATTCAAGGAGTATTTTGGTAGAGTAAAGCATTAATTTATACTTTTTTTGTGAACTTATGGTTGTATGGATATTTTCGATTCAATGCTGCTTATTTCCACTCTAGAGCTCAGCAGGTGTCTATACCATTTTTTAATTTGATTTAATTGGGTATCATACAGCCTGTTAACAAAATTCGGTTCTGTTTTTGAAAAAAAATTGTAGTTTTGTATTAAGTCAGACGAAAACAGTTTTTTTTTTTTATTATAGATGAAAGCAGTTAATAATTCTAATTGATATATATCTAATCAAACAATAGTAGTAGAGGTTTATTTTTTAATGGCAAGAAAGATGATTGTTACTTGACCAAGGGGAGAATGATAGTGAAACTGACGAACAATCAGTGTCGGGTTCATCAGATAGGAGCTCCAGTGGCACGCCTAATTTGTTTCAGCCTTTCATGTGAAAATAGATAGCTTTGGTATTGATAAAAAATTGTTGCCAAAATTACAATTTTTCTCTTTTGGTAGGAGTAACATCCTTTGTTAAATTTTTTCCTTTATTAACTTTTATATTAATTATGATATAATTAATTGTGATGGATAAGAAAGAGAGAGTACAAGGGCAAAATTGGCATTTGAAGAGAAAAATTTCTCTCAACTCTCAAAATATCAAATAATGCCCTCAGTATAACACTCCTCGAAAATAAAGCCTTGCTAGCCTGTCATTGGCTCTGCTGTACAGCCGGTTCACTGATCAGGCTTACTGTTCAGACTTCCGACTTGTGTTGCCGCTAAAATAGAGCTTTGATTCGGTTTACTCAACATTTCTGATCAATTGGTGTTCACTTGCGCAGATCAGTTGATGGAAAGAAGAAAAAACAAATGTACAGCTCCATATGTAGGGTGCCATTTATAAATTAGTACGTCCTGTGTGCGTGGTTCTGTGACTTTGCAACAACACGGCATATGATATCATGGCACACGCTGAGTGACTCAGTAATCAGTATGTCGTAAAACCTATCATATTAATGATTTTTTTTTAAAGAAAATGTACAGTTCCATCTACGGGCCTTGAATGACTAAAACACTGTGCACATGGAAAAAAAAAAATTGTAATTGGATACCTCTTCAAATTGAGAAGAGATTCAATTACACCCTATTATTGAGAAGAGATCCAATTACACCTTATTTTAGTGACACTAAATTACACTTTATATTTTTAAAGTTCAAATAGTCGATTCAAACCATTCAACATGATGAATATGTTAAAATGTGCTTGCAGATCAAATTTTACATTTTTTTTGAATTTTTACTATTTATTAAAATGGATACAAAAATTCAATGATCTAAATATATAGATTTTGTTAAATACTTAATAAATAGTAAAAAAATTTCAAAAAATGTAAAATTTGATCTGCAAACACATTTTAATATATCTATTATGTTGAACGGTTTGAATCGACTATTTGAACTTTGAAAGCTTTAAAAATCGAGAGTGTAATTCGGTGTCACCAAAAAAGATGTAATTGAATCCCTAATTTAAATTTTGAGTTTGAATCTGAATTTTTCGATAAGAATTCAGATCAATCTGATTTGAAATTAATAATCTATATAATATTTGTGCGAAACACATTTAAATCTCTCTCAACCAAACTCAAAATTTAAATTACTTGAATCCGAATTCCCTTTTCTGAAAATTTTGGACAGCCCAATCTCTTCCTGCCCGCTCGATTAAAAACAAACGGACCAGATTAACTCCGCAAAGCTCCGCAGAGATACTCCGCAGAGGATACGATTCCCTCTTCCATCTCGTCTCGGCTTTCGTCATTCTGACGAGTGACGACCGAATGATCCTCGCGGATCCACATTCCCTGCTCTGCACTTCCCGTCATTCTCTGCGAAATTCGGGTCGAAGAAAACTGAAGTCCTGGCAAGGCGATCTCAGACTTGGAGAATAGGGAAGCGTAGGTGAGGCAGATGGAATCGTCGGAATCAATAGGGGAAGGATCCTTGTTCGAGGGCATGATCCTCTTCTCTCCCTCTGTCGACCCCTCTCCTTCTCCTCCTCCTCCTCCTCCTCCTCCTCCTCCTCCTCCTCCTCCAGCCTCCGACGCTGCAAATTCTCAATCAGAGCCGCTTGATGAAGATCTCTTCTCGGATCTGACCCTCCAAGTGCCAACCCCTTCCCTGACCCTATCGCCCAGCCCGCCCCCCTCTGAACCCGGTACTCCTGCCACGTCCACTACTCCGACTCCATCTCCTTTGCGCCAGGTGTCTCGCAAGAAGAAGAGAGCTGTACGCGTTGGTTATGCCCGTGATGCCGTATCCATTGACGATGAACCGCATCTTCCCTCCTCCTCTACCGCTTTCTCTTCTTCTGCTCCGCTCCCTGCAGTATTTTCCGAAGAGGTCACCGCCCCTCCACTTCCTCCTACTGAGCCGGAGGAAATATCCTCTACTGATTCGAGTTCCAATCTAGCTGTCCAATCACGTGACACTAGCCAATCAGAGAGGGAAATTGAGCAACACGAGGAACCATCTGCAGTCGTCAACCAAGAGCAGGGTAATAAAGAGGAAGAATCTTTAGTGGAAACAACCTCACGGAGTGAATCTGATAACGACAAGGTAGCAGTGGAGAATGAGGAGGGATGTGATTCCATAGAGCAGAAGCTGGCTGTAGTCAGAGCTAAAATTTTGAAGAAAGCCGAATTGGCAACTCAAAGAGCTGTATCAATTATGGCTAAAAGGAAGGAGCTGGCGTTAAGGAGAAGAAATGTTGGGGAGGAGCTGAAAATGGCATTGGCCAAGTACAAGGAATTGGAGAGCGAGTTGGAGGCGGCATGTGAGGCCGAAGACTTCGAGAGGGCTGAGAGGATCAGTAATTCACTTGCTTCTGTGGAGAATGAGAAGAACCAGCTTCTTCTTGATTTGAGATCTGCTGAGCTGGACTATCAATCTGTGGAGTCTGAGATGCAGGATGTGCTGGATTTGCACCTTTCTGCCGAGGAGGAAGCTGGTTCCCTTCTCCAACTGTTTGCTAAGGTACCATCATTTTAAGTACTGGTCTAACTTTTAATAAGTTCCATTGAGGTACTTATAAGTCATCACAAATATCCATATTTTTTGAGACCAGAAGAGAAGAGGTTTGGTATGCTATTTAAATCGGCCAAAGAAAGCCAAATCACTTAAGAAATTTTGGGCTCATGTCGGAATGAGTAGTATGGAGGAACGGTGAAGGTCGGAAGTCTCAGTACCATTATTTGATCCTGATGGGAATCAATGCTATTAAACTGGATAAGGTTGATGAACGTTTTGAGTTGTCCCTTTTACTTAACTTGCAAAGTTGTGACTTTGCATTTTAGCCATCTATGGGCCCGTGGATGAACATTCTGTTTGGTCTTGCTATTGTGGATTTCTTTTTTCTTTGAGGGCACTATTGACACTGAAAAAATTACTTTACACACCAAAATTAAATTCTTTTGGACAATTATATCTTTCTCTAGTGATAACAATAATCACTTACTAGTTAATTTATATACTGTGTTTCTTCAAATGGAAAGGAAAGATAGAAAATAAATAGTAAAAGAAATTGTATAGTTAAAAAAGCTTAAATTGGGATGTTTGAATGTTCTTGATGAAACCAGCAGAACAGTTCCTCTCTCTCTCTGCAAAATTTATTTTCTAATTTCCAATTTTATTTGAAAATTTATTGTCAAGTTTGTCAAAATAATCATTGTCAAGAGATCCTTCCTCTTAATTCTTTTAGTGTCAATATTACCCTCCTTTTTCTCTGGACTAGTGTTGATTCCTTGAAAGGTTATAATGTTCTATTTCATAGCTGAACTGATGTTCAATTTTGTAAGAGTTGTACTTCAAAAATCCAAAATTCTCACTATTGTTTAGTTTTGTTAATCATCACAAGGTGAATTTCCATTCCAGGAAGGCAGGAACATTTCTCCTTTTGATTGTTGGTTCTGAGACTTTGTTATATACTAAAACGATCTTAATAATCTGATATTTTATTTCATTTGTAAAAATGATGGTTCATGAGAATTGAAGCTTGTGGGAGATGTTCTGAGACTTTGTTTTAATTTTAGTATATTTGATCTTATACAATACAAGCTTCAACCTCTTTTGAAAAAATGTACATGAACTGAAAGCCCTCATCCCAGACATGAAGGAATTGCAACAAACAAAGTTTTAGTAGAAGTTCTTGGAGCAATGTTTTATAGCTTGAATTGTTACTTCTTAATTTTTTTGTAGAAGTTTGTAATAAATTACAGAGTGACTCTTCAATCTTCACATTAGTTCACATTTATCCCTTAATTATGTATCTATTGTATTGTTCAGTTAGAGGCGGTAAACTCTTTGCTCCTTGGATTCCAAATTTCAGCCAAGTGTTTTGATGGAAAATTACATCACTTATGTGAAAGGATAAGATAAAATTTGGATGTAGAAAATTCCCAAGTTAGTGCAACTCCTGTGGCCCAGTTTGAATTTTTAGTATGAACCATGTGGGCCACTGCCTTTAATTGGCTAAAAATTTGACAGAAATATGTACTGTTGCATCAGGAATAATTGTATATTAAGATCACTGTCACAGATCTTATAGCAGCATGTTCCATGTTAGCTTCTCTCTTTCTCCTGTCCTCTGTTTATTTATTCACTTATTTATGGCTGTCCCCTAATACATTTCTTGTCTCCTCCTTTCTCAGGATGCAACTGATTATGCTGACTTAGTAAAAAAGAATGCCGAGGAAAAAGCCTCTAAAGAGTGGGAAGGATGGCAAACATCAATGGAGTTGCTAGAAACAAAAAAAATGGAGATGGACGTGGAATCTCAGGTGATTCTGGAAGCACGGTCAGGCATGGAAAGTGCAATTGATCACTTGGTCGAAGATGACAAACAGGAGATGGAAATGCTCACAAGCAAAGGGGATGTTCTGGCCAAAGAGCTAGCTGACTTACTAGAACTCGTACGGTTGAAGGAGCTGGAGATTGCTCAAAATGATGCCCAAATCCAAGAAGTTGAGAAAAGAATCTCAAATGTGGTATCTGAATTCCATAGTACCCAATCAAGCATCAAAACAAGGCTTGATAACCTGCAGGCAGCTCAATCAAAGCTGGATTCAGAAAGTGAAAATCTGGCTCTAAAGAAGAAGGAAATCGATGACTTTGTTTTTGTCTCAGAAGAGAAAAAATCAAAGCTAGAAGAGCTTGCTAGTGCTGCTTCAAAAGAAGCAAGCACTTGTCGAGATCTAGTTGAAAACTGGAGGAACTTGGTGGCTCTCATCATGCAACATAGACAGGATCGAATTCATTTTGTGGAGTTGGAGGAGAAGGTTTCTCAAGAAATACAATCACTAAGGCAGCAAGTTGCCGATTCAAGAGAAAAACTTCAGGTTAGAATTATTTTTTTCCTCATTTGTACTTCTCTTCCGTATGCATTTGTGGGTTTTTTTTTTAATTTCAAATTATGTAATAGACAATTAATTTTTTGTCATAATGGTAACAGGAATTGTCTTCAAAAAGAGGGTCAATACTAGAGGAAATAGTATTGCTGAAGCAGAGAGTTAGCTACATAGAGAAGAGGGGCCCGGAGCTGGAGACAGAAAAGAAAAGGGCAGCAGCAGCGAGAAATTTTAAAGAAGCTAGCAGGATAGCTGCCGAGGCTAAGGCCTTGAATGCTGAGAAGGAACAGCTACAGATCAAGCTGGAGAAAGCTGCTTCAGATCTGGAGAAACTAGAGGATGATATTAAAGCGACAGGTGAAAGAGTACAGGAATGTGAAGGGTTGATTTTAGTGAAGGAAAAGGAGGGAGCGATAGCAGGTTACAAGAGGCTACAATTAGTTGCGGCATCTGCCATAGCTGAGCGTGAAGCTGCTCTTCAAGCTGGAGATGCCGAAGAAGCTGAGCTAATTCTTAGAGAGGCTGAAGTTGCTGAATCAAAGGCAAGAGATCTTGAGGAAACCTATCATGGCCTTCTAGTTACCAGAGAAAAAATGGTCGATGAGACCCATTTGAATTCTGATTCTATTTCTTCTACAGCATTCATCATCAATCTTTCTAGCCAGCATTTGGCACAAATTGCTTCTTCTTTTACCCTTTCTCCTGAGAATTAGATTGTCAGATAGTGTAGCATATTCACATAATCAAGTTTGCTCATCTCCATTTGGGAAGGTTTATTATTGCAGGAAGCTGCCAATTTTGTTCTTATTTTCTGTAGCAATTTTTTTATTGTGGATTAAGAATAAGAGTGAGGCTTCTTGAAGAATAAGATCTATGCATTTTCTGGTTGCCTTTGGGTTCTTATTTTTCTCATTTGAGATTTGTATATTGCAACTTATATTGGAAATTCTTTCTTTGGACAAATCAAGTTTTTTTTTTTTCTTAAAGTTTGAATGAGATGTAGATGAATGCCACGTAATTTGGCTGCATTTGTCATTTTAATAAGGTCTGCTGATTGGGAGTATTACTGGTGGGGATATGCCTTGGATAATCTTTTGGTCGACAAGGTGATGCTGTACTTGGTTTTAAGTTCAATGGGATGGCATGGAGGTCATGAAATTCCTGAATCTGGTAGTATTAAGATTGACTAAATTCAGGTTAGTTCTTTCTTTGATCCTAAATTTTCTGTTAGAAGTACTGAGTAGAAGGCATTATTTTGGTGGGTATATTGAAGGATAAAGAAATGAGCTTTATTCTTGTGATGTCGTGTAAATTATCTAATTAAAGGACAAAATATCCATAATTGATCCAATAAACGAGTCTCTCTCTCTCTCTTTTTTAAAATCCTGACAGTGGCTGTTAGGTGTAGTTACATGAAAAATAAATAAAAAACCTAGTACATCCTATCTGGTAAAATAAACGAGTCTCAAGGACAAAGGAGTGCATGTAATTGTATTAAATAAAGTGTAAGCGTAACATCGTAAATGATAAACAAGGACAATTTGCTTATGGCGGTAGCTTGGTAATAACTAATAACCCATGTTGGAGTGGCCACTGGCCAAAAGCATAAATGATACCATGTAACAGATTCACGGAACTCAGAAAACATTAGATAATAACGTTGTCAAATTACTTGGCGAACATGCACATAGACTTAACGAAACATTTCATTAGAACAAAAACTAAGAACAACTATATCATATCAATCATCAGACTTGGTGTGAACAAAAAGAAGAGAGGAAACAAAAGAAACGCAAGTGATGTTTCATATATAATATTACACATCACTTTCCGGATCATTAAAATTCTCAATGGTACACAACAATTAATCAAGTCAAGCTGAAATTAAAACACATGGGCATATATGGACTGATAGTAAAGTGATGAATGGAAACACGCATTTACCGACCATTCAACCCTGAGGGGTTCAC
This sequence comes from Carex rostrata, assembly GCF_964058835.1. Taxonomy (NCBI): domain Eukaryota; kingdom Viridiplantae; phylum Streptophyta; class Magnoliopsida; order Poales; family Cyperaceae; genus Carex; species Carex rostrata. Next base: position 9,277,134 of record NC_135925.1, read on the forward strand.
AAACAAGTCATTACCAATACCACTGCTGGAACTGTCTGGGGGCGAAGTTGTAGAGTTAAAATCAATCAATGGATCAGACTTATCTGCTTCCTTCACTTCAGCTTCAGTTGCTTTGGCATCATCTCCAATTTTAGCAAGAGTAGCTTCACGAGCTGTTTGTTGAGTTGCTGGTGCTGGTGCTGGAGTGTTTGCCTGAGCTGTTGCTGTTGCTGGGGAGTTTGTCTGAGTTTCTTCTTCTACTGCTGGAGGGTTTGCCTCTTGTAACTGGAGAGCATACTCGAGGTTCCACAATACGTCTCCCATGGACGGCCTGTTTGTACCGATCTCTGACAGACACTTTTCAGTTGACTCGACAAATTTGTTAAGACTGTCCTTGTTGATAGTCCCTACCAACAATGGGTCTATGATTTTCTCAAGCAAACCCTTCCTTTTTGACTGCAGAGCCCACTCAGCAAGGCTAACCTGCTCTCTTGGTAGTGCTGGATTGATAGGCGGCCTTGCGCATAGTGCCTCCAATAACACCACTCCAAAGGAATACACATCAGACTTGTCAGTCAGCTGTTGGCATCTGAAGTACTCAGGATCAAGATATCCAAAACTACCTTTCACAGCAGTACTGACATGAGTTTGGTTCATCCCTGGTGCATCCTTTGACAGTCCAAAGTCAGAAACTTTGGCAACGAAATTGTCATCCAAGAGGATATTAGTGGTCTTGACATCTCGGTGGATAATGCCTTGTGCTGTGCCCGTATGGAGATAGTGAAGACCCCGTGCTGCACCAATGCAAACCTCCAATCTTTGCTTCCATGAGAGGGGCTGTGGCATGTCCTTACCGTATATATGATCTCTGAAAACACCATTCGCCATGTATTCATAAACCAATATCATCTCGGCATTTTCATCACAATAGCCAATTAAAGACACCAAATGGCGGTGACGGAGCTTGGAAAGAATTTGGATCTCCGTTTGGAACTCATTGATTCCCTGATCAGACTGAGGATTTCCTCGTTTAACTGCAACTTTTGTTCCATCATCTAGCTCACCAAGATACACATTTCCAAAGCCACCTACTCCAATGATTGCATTTTGATCAAAGTTCTTTGTGGCTGTTTGTATCTCAGCAAAAGAGAAGCACCGACCAAGTGAAGTCGATGAGAAGGTGTATCCACTCTTATGAGAACCAAAGCCGGATCCTTTGCTATTATTCATGATGGTAGAGTGGCCAGCATGGATAGGCAGGAGCCACGAAGAGAAACTGCTCCTCCTCTCCCATTCTGGTTTCTTCTTCTGAAGATTATACATCATTGCACCTACACCTACAAAGGCCACACATGCAAAACCAATTCCAGCAACTGCAACAACCCGACCTTTAATGCCAGTACTTGCTTTCTTTCCATCAACCCCAAACTCGCCATCTAAGCTTCCAACAGAATTGTTCATCTTGAGAACCTCCAGTCCATTGAGCAAGGCCCCCGGCATACCATTATCCTCATTGAGAGGGCCAACTTGAACTTTGATCTGATCTGTCACTGAGGAGGAATTTAGGACAAAGTCTTTGTAGTAGGCTGAAGAAAGGTCACTAGTGATGGTTGATAGGTCTAGCCCTGATATAGCCATCTTCTCATTTATGTAAACATTGAAGTAGAGATCGTTGAGTGTTTTGCTGATGATGTCAGCAAAATGCAACCTAACGAGGTATCCAAATGAAGACTCTACATTAAGCTGCCATGTGATGTTGAAGTTGGGGCTCCCAACTTGAGCATCGGCCATCTTGACGGCCGTGGCATAAACCCAATTGGGGGCAATAAGAGGTGAGGTCCCTTCGGGGTAGTTAATTGTGCTCGGAGCCACAGCTGCTTTGGCCGCAGCAGATTTGGATTGGATAAATGAGTCATCTTTATCCCAACTGCGCCCAAGTGTGTCATTTGCGGAGGTGATAATAGGCCCTCCCACATTGAGGCGATACACTGTTTGGAAGGCCGATAGTGAAAGACCATTGATCTGTCCTACTGGGACAAGAGTGGAGGCAATGTCAGAGAGAAGAATGTCAGGGGCAGAGACAACCTCAATAGCATTTATGAAGGCGGCAGAGTCACGGAGAGGAAGAAAGTGAAGAGAAATCTGGCTGGCGGTAGCATTGACGAGGAACTCCTTCAGTACCACCGTAGAGTTGTTGACGCTGAAGCTATGGAGAAGTACGTATGAATCTGTGGTTACAGTGAATGAAGCAGATGTCAGTTCAAATTCAGTATTGTTTAGAGGGAAGAAATGAAGTCTGATCCAGTGCCAGCCAGGGGCAGATAGGGGAAATTTGTATGTGGCCTGATCACGGAAGATGCGAGCCGAGAGGTACAATGGGGAAGGAACGTCTGTTGATGACGGGACGGAGATACGTATAGCATCTTTTGCTGACAATAGGGAGTTAGATTGCGAGTCTGTCTTGAAAACACGACCATCTGTCGTATTTGGCGTGACAGTCGAACCGCAATTTATGAGAAAGTTATCACGAGGGGTGAAAGTCGATGATGCTTTATTAGTCTCCCCCAAGGCAATTGACAGCCAAGAAGTGAAGAAGATGGTAATGGCTAGGACAAACTTCATTGTCACAAGGTTCATCCTGAATTACATGGGAGTAATGTGAGAGGATGAAAAGATTGGAAGCTGGTGGTTTCCTCTCGTGCTACCTTTCCGATCACAGAATGTGTTTCGGGAAAGGAATAACAGAGAGGTTAGGGACACGACAAAAGTTATTTTGTGAGCCATTGCCTTGGAACAGAAATTTCGTTAGTTTAGCTAATTTTCTAAAAATAGAGAAAGAAAGAATTAGTCAACATTGGTGCTTCCAGAGGAGAGGTGTTCCGTTTGCCAATCTCAGTATTAACGCTGACAGGATAACAATTTTTAGCAAATGTTCATGTTTTCAATTACAAAAACAATCTTGATTTCAAAGAGTTAAATATGGCGACAATCGCATGACGTAATTATGGCTCCTGAGCATAAAACAAATATTGGAGATATAATTAATTACATTAATTAACGATAAATTATATAACGAACATTAATTAACGATTAATTGGCATCACAGGTTTGTCTAAAAGTTCTCATATATATATATAGAGAGTAAGGCTTGGGTGCTATGGATAGTATAGAAGCCTACGGTGCTACGGCTCAATATTCGAGTCCAAGCCTTACTATATATATATATATATGAATTGGCTAGCATGCTACGGTAGCTAAGTTTCATATATGCTACTGTATTTTCTACCATTGGATGGGCTTTAACTTTCGCACACATGATGAAGCGCTGGATCAGATGAATTTAACGGAGACGAAAAGAAACGCTTCTAAAAACCCTTCGTTAATCTAATTTCTCCTCCCAGTGTACCCCCATTCTCATCAGTACCCGCTAGGTTTTTTTTTTTTTTTCAATTCGGACAAGATCTGATCTATTCTGTCCGATCCGAAACAAACGGATCAGATTAAAAGCTCCGCACGGAATAACTCCGCAAATGATACTATTCCCTTGTTTTGGAAGTGTATCCTTTGCAGAGTCGTTCCATGCGAAGCTGTGCGGAACTTTTAATCTGGTCCGTTCGTTTCAAATCGGACCCGATTAAAAGCTCTGCAAATTTTGAGAATTTTTTTTTCCAATTCGGGCAAGATCTGATTTGTTCCGTCCGATCCGAAACGAACGGACCAGATTAAAATCTCCGCACAGAACAACTCCGCATAGGATACTATTCCCTTTTTTCGGAAGTGTATCCTCTGCGGAGTCGTTCCGTGCGGAGCTTTTAATCTGGTCCGTTCGTTTCGGATCAGACGGACCCAATTAAAAGCTTCGCAAATTTTGAGAAATTGTTTTTTTTTTCAATTCGGGCAAGATCTGATCTGTTCCATCCGATCCGAAATGAACGGACAAGATTAAAAGCTCTGTACATAACAACTCCACAGAGGATACTATTCCCTTGTTTCGGAAGCGTATCCTCTGCGGAGTCGTTCCGTGCGAAGCTGTGCGGAGCTTTTAATCTGGTTCATTCGTTTCTGATCGGATGGTGGCTGCTGATTAATATGTGCTTGGAGACCAAATTTTACATTTTTCTGAATTTGTTTACTATTTATTAAGCCACTTTGAAAATTGTTGATCCAACGGTGGCTGTTGATTTTACTATTTTGTAAGCCACCGTTGGATAAACAATTTTCAAAGTGACTTAATAAATAGTAAAAAAATTCAGAAAAATGTAAAATTTGGTCTCCAAGCACATATTAATATGGAGAACAAGATGAACGGTTCAGGTTGACTTTTTGAATTTTGAAATTTCTAATTTGGACCGTATACATATCGGCCCATATGTCACCGAATGCATATTAGTCTCTCTCTCTATATATATATATAGTGAGATAGAGAGAGAGAGATGGGCTACGGTGAGTTGTGAAGTAAAACGCGTTTCTACTTCACGCAATATCTTCATTTTCAAAGTTCAAAACGTCGATCCAAGTCGTTAGATGTGATCTCCATATTGAAATGTGCTTGGAAACTAAATTTTACATCTTTTGAAATTTTTTTTAATATTTATTAAGCCACTTTGAAAATCTGAAAATCCAGGTGAACAGTAAAAACAGTAAAAATTTCTGGACCACCGGATCGGCGATTTTAAAAGTGGCTTAATAAATAGAAAACAAAATTCCAAAAAATATAAAATTTGGTCTCCAAGCACATTTCAATATGGAGATCATGTTGAGCGGTTCGGATCGGCGTTTTAAACTTTAAAATCACAAAATATAAGCATGAAGTAAAATAGTCGCTTTATTTCGCAACTCACCGTAGCCCATCTCTCTATATATATATATTCTTAAAAAACTAACTTGGGAAAAAAAATTATTTCCGAGGTAGTTGACTATCTTTTATATAAGAAAATTACTTAGAATTAAAATTATTCTCGTGAAAAAAAAGTCTATTATTATCTTGCATTTGGAGGCTATTAATAACTTGTTGAAATCAAAGAAAACATAAGTTTTCCTAGTATAAAATTAGAAGGTCAAGATAGACAAGCTAGCTAGCTATAATACAAAATAACAATTCGATATTATCGTATAGGATAGTGATACTGAAATTTTTAAACATACCATACCTCTAAAAAAGATAAATCAAACAACTACGAGATGCGGTCACCCTCTTTTTTTTTTGTTCAGATTGAACTGCCGCACGAAAAAAAAAGGTGGCCACATCCCTTAGATGTGGTCCACAGAAAAGTTGCTGCATCTAGGGGATGTGGCCGTATCAACATTTGAAATTTTCAAAAAATATAGTGGTTTGGTTTATTTTTTTGAGGTTATGGTATATTTAAAAATTTCAGATAGTGATATATGAGTCGTATCTTGTTAGAGTACTTCATGGGTGTAATTGTGTAAAGTTGACAGATGAATGTGAGTTTCGGACCGCTGATCAAACGCACAAGTAAACTTCTAGGAGCAGTTCAGAAATTTGCACTCAATGATTCTGCTCATTCTAATAGTATGAAATGTGAAGCCTTAGTGATATACAATAGACTTATAGTACCTTGTTTTGCCTTCTAAATGATCAATGTGCGGTAAAGTTAACACACGGGCCATCCGTCAAAAGCAAGGTCACACTTTCAGTCCTATTCTATAAAATTTGATCCGATCCGATGAACTCGTTCTGATTCAAATTCGATTAATTAGATCCGATTTTTTGTCTTAAAAAATAAATTGATCTGAATCTGACCTGATTCAAAATTTGAAACAACATGAATCGAATGACACAAAATCTGACCCGACCGACCAGACATAGAAACTACTGTTACTTAGAGCATCTCCAACGCCTTGCAAAGTCAATTGCAAATCCAACGTGTCATTTCATTTTCGCAAGGGCATGAATGTAGAGTGAATTTCAGAAATGAAAGCTTGCAGGATTTGCAAGCTTGCAAATCGCTTGCAAAGCGCTGAAAATTCCTGTTCGTCGCCGAAAATTTGAGGTCGCGCGCACTCAACGGTACTGATCTCTTTGCTCTTCCCCTACCTGTCCCCATTTCAGCCTCCGCCAATCTCTCTTTTCACCGCCGTTCTTCCCCATTTCAGCCTCCTCCAAGCTTCTCCGCCAAGCCTCCACTGCTCTGATGAACTCTCTTCTCCGCCAAGCTTCCGCTGTTCTGATGACCTCTCTCTACCTCCGCCATTCTTCCCACCTTCGCTGCTCTCCTAGCTCCTTCCCCATTTCAGCCTCCGCCAAGGTTCTCCGCTGCTCTGATGACGGATCAAGCCTGTGTACCTGCTGGATGCTGACAGATCCAAATTCCATTAAGGCCTCAGAAGAAGGGCTGGTTTGCTTCCATGTTTAAGAGGTAATCTGATTTATACTTGGAACAAATCTTGTGGTAATTTGTGTTCGTCAATGATGCTGATTGAACCAGTCTAATTGTGGATTACAAATTATCCTTTAACTATTGACTCCACAGGCAAGATAAATAATGCTTGCGGACAGAAATACTTTAATTGAACAAAATCTACAAAATTGAGCCGGCCGACAGAATTACTTTGATTGAACAGAATCTACAAAATTGAGGTAGCGAATTAAACAAATGAGCATGCTACCAACCAAAATTTTTTTTGCCATTATTCCACGTTGTCAGATGGTTTTGTCCTGAACAATGCACGAATCAAGGTCACAGCCGCTATAAATGCAATCTCTGTATGATCTGAAGTACTGGTTCTAACAGAAACCTGCCCTAACATTCTATTGTTCAAATTGACACCAAAAAACATTTTTGACCCCCAACCAACTCTGAAATCAGCCTGTAAACTACCACCCATAACCAATTCATCCTCAAATGAAAGAACTGTAGCACCAAAAGAAAATTTTTCATCTCTGACAGGATAATCTCGGCCCTTAATAATTGCCTCAATGGCTCCTCCATGCGCCACCTGTCCATTACCCCACAATCTACCACTGTTCAACACTAACTCAAACCTCTTCCCTAGATTAACAGAATCTTCCAGTTTAGCCCCAGTAAAATACATATTTTCAAGCTTGGTAACAGAAAAGCCACCACCAGCTTTGTTCCAAGAAAAGTCTTGTGGTCACATGATATCAATTTCTTTACCTGACTCAGTGTTTTCTTAAAAATAATTTTCAATCCCTTTGTGGTCCCAATTTCACATGATATCAATTTCTTTACCTGGTGTCAGAAATGAGGTCAACGCAGGGATTGCTGCTGTCTCGCGCATGATCGAGCGCCTTGAAACTAGAGAGAACTCCCCACAATTTTAATAAGACTGCAGCTCCTGATACTGCAACTGCTGGTAGTGCACATTATGGTAATCAAACTGATGTGGCGCATGAAGCAGACGTTGATAGGGTTGATTCGCCTATTAATGTTTCTTCTAGTGCAGTGAGTGGTGCTGGTTCTTCTACGTCATGTGCTGCTGCTGCTGGCTTGAAATGAACAGTTGGGGCTTTTATGAGAAGGACCTGAATGTAACCTGGTACGCTATTTTTAGTTATTTTCTGTAATGCTACACTAAAATAAACTTATTTGGTGGTTGCGGTACACCTGGTTTTCAAGTCCATGATGATTAGGTAAACTTCAACTTAGTACATGTTGTATGCTTCACTGCTAAAGAAATTAGAAATTTGACATTAAAAAGTACACTTGTTGTTCAAGGCACAAGGTTTCAGCAGGCAACCACCAAAGGCTGTAATTAAATGATTATGCTAACTTATTTCTCTTGTCAATTATGTAACAGACCGCAAAAATACACCAAGGAAACATAGCATTGAAGAGAGTGGTGGAATCCATTGCCAATGGCGACTCGCATGTGCCGTTTCGTGACAGCAAATTGACCCTGCTCCTCCAGGTCACTATTATTTGATAACTTTTTTTTTTTTTTTCTATTTTTAGAAGTCTGTAATCAGTATAAGGATACCAATTTCAATCTGTTACACAGCATCTTCTTCATGTTAACACTTAGAATTACCCATTAAATGCGACAGACCAAGGGCTTGATAGCTGACATGTTAACTGCATTGTTAAATGCTTTATCTTTTATCCATATATTCAGCTAAGACCTGATTCCACCCAAAATTAGAGTACATGAACCCTTCAATTTTAATAAGCTGGTAATTAGTATATGGATAAATTTGCATCTATTTATATTTGAACTTGTTTGAGACATTAGTTCTGTAAATTTTGATGATTTATTTTGTTGTACAAACTACAGAGCTGCCTGAGATCGGTCCAGTGAAATAGAAGACCTTCAGCACATCATGCACACAGCTACCAAAACTTCAGTGAAGACAATGGAAATCATCTACTTGGCCAAATTTATCTAAATTTTTTTGTTATTCTTTATTTCTTTATTTGTTGTAGTATTAATGTGCTGCACCTATCCAAAACTTTGTAATAAACTTTGTAATAAGCTCCAAATAGGGTCGTTGATCTTAAATATGAATGGAATTGAAAGCAAGGTAATTCGAATTCTGTTGTTGCTATTATCTGTTTTAGTTGTGCGCATTATTTTTTCATTTTCATGGAGAGGAAAGGAGCGAGAGAGGGAGAAATGTTATTTCCTTTTTTTTCTTGTTTCTGATAAGCAAGAACTGGACACATCCATTCTCTTGTCAAATGGAGGTTTGCACTCACATCCAAACGATGAAACTAGAGATGAATAAAACCATAGCCGCCAACTTCCTTTCTCTCTCTTTCTTCCTTCTCTTCTGATTTCTGTTTCATGGAGATGACAAGAGAGAGAGAGAGGGAGGGGAGAGAGAGAGAGAGAGGGAGAGGGTGTCGTAGAGAGTTCAGAGAGAGAGAGAGAGAGATAGAGGGTGTCGTAGAGAGAAAGAACAGAGAGCGAGAGAGAGAGAGAGGGTATCGACAGAGAGAACAGAGAGCAATCTGGGTTTCGTATTTTGAATTTATAAATCAGTTAACGGCTAAAAAATTGCGTTTAATTTTTCTGACGTGGCATAAATGCAATTGAAATGCAATTGCATTGATGTATAGCATTTGAAATTATATTTGAAGTTAATTTCATTTGACAGTTATTTTCTATTTGCAATTGCATCTCAATTGCATGAATGGAGATGCTCTTAATAATAAAAAAAATTATGCCCCTCTAACAAATTACTAGCTAATTCCAAGCTACTGCAGCTTATAAAGGAACAATTTCGTTTGCTTAATAACTTACGTAAATCCAGAATTCCTGACATTTATATATAAAATACAAAATTCACAAAACTTAGCAAAGGTGGCTACTAGTTAAGTTAAAAATTAGGGATAATTTCATATACCACTCAAAAACTGTGAAATTACGTATTTACCATCCAAATTTCTATAATTACATATTTACCATCTAAAAATCTAATAACTCGCATATTTATCCAATTAATAAAAAAATGAGATTAATTAAGTTTAGAATTATATAAAATATAATTAACAAGTTATTTAGTCGCTTCTCCTTCTCTGCTCCTTTCTCTTTTACGCACAAATTTCCCTTCCATCTTTTTTGACATAACTTCTCATTTTGACTTAAACTCTCTCCTCATCTTGTCTCTTTCGCTTAAACTCAGAGAGAAGGGGCAACAGACTCGGATTTAAGGATTCCAACTCCAACTTGATTGTCTAAAAATAAGGTAATTGTTCCAACTTTTCCAACAAAATAACTCATACTGAAATTGACCCTGATATCGCAACCCATTATCAAAGTAGTAACTGAGTTTAAGAATCTGTGAGTTTGGAATATCTGTTTATAATGTTTTATATTAGGTATAAAGGAGAACAGTTCTAAGGAATGAAAGAGAGAATGCTAAGTTAATCCTTGATTAATTATAATTTTAAGAAAATTAAACACAATTAATCTAAGTTTTGGGTATATTTGATATATACTAAAAGAGGAGGGATCGGATGACACCGTTTTTTGGTGACATTGGATGACACCGTCCATTTTCAAAGTCCAAACAGTCGATCCAAACCGTTCAACTTGATGGATATGTTAAAATGTGCTTGCAGATCAAATTTTACATTTTTCTGAAATTTTTTGGGTTTATTCAGATGGGTACAAAAATTCAACGGTCCGAATATAGCGATTTTGTTAAATACTTAATAAATAGTAAAAAAATTCAAAAAAATATAAAATTTGATCTGCAAGTATATTTTAATATATCCATCATATTGAATGGTTTGGATCGACTATTTGGACTTTGAAACTTCAAAAATGGACATTGTCATCCGATGTCACCAAAAAACGGTGTCATCCGATTCCTCCTCATACTAAAATTATATTGGATAAATATGTGAGTTATTTGATTTTTAGATGGTAAATATGTAATTACAAAATTTTGGATGGTAAATATGTAATTTTAAATTCTCCCTAAAAATTATAATTTACTCTTATTCGTAGTTAGTGAGCGATTGATTTGTACCTGGGCTACAATCTCTACTCATTCCTGACATTTAATAAATTACACAATCCTACCATGAGTTTATTGCAAATTGTTGGCACGTTATAAGAGAAAATAACAAACAATACCTAATAATTTACAGGTGGCAATTTTCTAACATTATTCATGGGATAACATGGAAGTTACTTATAACTAACAATACGTGGCATTAAATGCAACTTGCATTGAAAAAAGCCGCATCACTCATTTAAAAAAAAAAGTATATTACAAATTAGAAATACCCAAAGAGCTTACGAATTTAAATTCCCTACTTTGTTTCCACTCATAAATATATAACAAAAAAAATTGTAAAAAATAATAATTTAATAATTTGCCAACCATTTCTTGTACTCCAATGTTTTGATTTGAATCTGATCTCAAGAAGTTTGGCGTAAGAGTCCTATGTAGCTTTTGAAATTAAAAGGAAGTTGGTAAACTCAAGTCACTGATCAAATAGATAGGAAAATATTTGAAGTTCATCTTAATTTTCAGTCCACCGTACCCATCCACCCTGCTAATATATCTTTTGCCATGCATTTAAGGAAAACATTATACGTCCACATATTCATGCATGAAAGTCTACCAAATAGATAAAGCACATTACATTATGGATATCTAACCAATTAAAGAATTTCATAATTTGAAACTAAATGCCAAAAAGAGTAAATATAGCAAATACTTTCATACAATTGTTTAGCAAATCTTGCAAATCATCTAAATCCTATATACATAGATAAATAAATAAAAAATCAAAATAGATAAATACATGGATAGGCATACAAATAGGTTGATACACATCAAGAAAATAACTTTGTAATAGCCAAAAACAGACCAGAAATTATCGTAAAGTCTGAAAAATAAACCTCCTTCCATCAAATTAACAAAAATAAGGACATCAATTAATGAGGATTAGTAACCTAGATTGTGGCTTCTTGTGTTTCACTAGGAGTCGCTGATGGAGGATCGGCGTGTTGTAGTTGGAGGGCATACTCGAGATTCCATAGCACGTCTCCCATAGAAGGCCTATCGACGCCGTGTTCTGCCAAGCACTTCTCTGTGGCCTCTATAAACTTTTCGAAAGAATCCTTGTTAATGGTTCCGACCAAGGTTGGGTCTATGATGCTATCAAGCTTTTCCTTTCTCTTGCATTGCATAGCCCAATCAGCGAGGCTTACTTGTTCTCTTGGAAGTCCTGGGTTTAGGGGCTGTCTTGCACATAACGTCTCAAGTAACACCACTCCAAATGAGTACACGTCTGACTTGTCTGTTAGTTGTTGGCATCGAAAATACTCCGGATCAAGGTATCCAAAGCTTCCTTTCACTGCAGTGCTAACAGCTTGGTTCATGCCTGGTGAATCTTTCGAAAGGCCAAAATCAGATACTTTGGCGACCAAGTTCTCGTCAAGAAGAATGTTGGTGGTTTTTACATCACGGTGGATGATACCTTGTGCTGTGCCGGTATGGAGGTAATGAAGCCCACGTGCTGCACCAATGCAAATCTCGAGCCGTTGAGCCCATGTGAGCGGAGTGGTCAGGTCCTTTCCATAGATATGGTCTCTAAATGGCCCATTAGCCATGTATTCATACACCAAAATCATTTCGGAGTTCTCATCACAATAACCAATTAATGACACCAAATGGCGATGACGAAGCTTCGATAGAATTTGAATCTCAGTTTGGAACTCGTTGATACCTTGCTCTGATTGTGGATTTCCTCTCTTGACAGCCACTTTTGTTCCATCGTCAATCTCACCTAGGTATACATTACCAAAACCACCAACTCCAACGATAGCATTTTCGTCAAAATTCTTAGTAGCGGTTTGTATTTCTGCAAATGAGAAGAATCTCCCACATCCAAGTGTTGATGAGAAGGTGTGACCACTCCGTGAACTAAAACCAGATCCTTTGCTATTTGTGATTGTAGAATGACTCATGTTGATGGGAAGCAACCATGAAGAAAAGCTGCTCCTCCTCTCCCATTCAGGTGACCTCTTCTGGTTTTTATACATAACAGAACCAAGGCCTAGAAGGGCAGCACAAGCAAATCCAATTCCAGCATATGCAACAACATGACCTGTTTGTCCTTCTGCCTTCCTTCCATCAACCCCAAACTCACCATCCAAACTCCCTACCGAGCTGTTCATCTTGAAAACCTCTAAACCATTTAGCAGTGCATTGGGTGTGCCAGTATCCTCATTCATGGGACTGATTTGAACTGTGATCTGGCCTGATGCTACTGTGCTATTTAGAACAAAGTCTTTGTAGTAGGCCATGTCAAGCCCACCGGTGATTGTTGAGAGATCAAGTCCCGATATGGCCATCATTCCATTAATATATACATTAAAGTATAGGTCATTAAGACTTTTGCTAATTATATCACAGAAATGTAACCTTACGAGGTAATCAAATGAAGGATCCACTTCAAGCTGCCATGTTATGTTGAAGTTAGGACTCCCGACACTTGCATCAGCCATCTTAGCAGCCGTGGCGTAGACCCAGTTTGGTGCAATAAGAGGCGAGGTTCCATCTGGATACTTGATTATGCTGGGTTTAACTTTTGCTTTATCTGCAGCAGATTTGGTGTGCATATAAGATTCATCTTCATCCCATTGTCGTCCTAAGGTATCATTTGTAGAAGTAATAATAGGCCCTCCTACATTAAGGCGATACATGGTTTCATATGCTGATTGTGAAAGCCCATTGATCGGGCCTACCGGGACAAGTGTGGAGGCAACATCAGAGATGAGGATGTTAGGAGCAGATATCACCTCAATGCCATTAATGAAGGCCGCTGAATTACTTAAAGGTTGAAAATGAAGGGAAAGTCGGTTGGTGGTAGCATTAACAAGAAATTCCTTGAACACCCACTTAGAGGAATTATCAATAGTGAAACTATGGAGAAGGACAATTTCGTCAGTAGCTACGGTAAATGAAGCATGTGTGAGATCAAAGTCAGGATTCTCAAGGGGGAAGAAGTGTAGTCGGATCCAGTGCCAACCTGCTTGGTTCAAAGGAAATCTGTATGTGGCTTCTTCACGGAAAATACGGGCAGAGAGGTACAAAGGTGAAGGAACATTTAGGGAGGATGGAAGGGAGGCCCGGATGGCATCTTTTGCTGACAATAGATAGTTGGATTGTGAGTCTGTCTTAAAAACACGACCGTCTGTTTGATTCGGAGCCACGGTTGCACCACAACTTATGAGGAAATTATCACGTGGAGTGAAGGTTGATGTTGTTGTCTGCCCTAAGACAATACACTGCAAAAAATTCAAGCTAATTATAATGGCTAAGATGAACTTCATTCCGAAGTTCATTGTTTATCTTGTGTATTGTGAGAGAGCGCGATGGCGCTACGAGAGAGGGGGGATGGAGGATTCCTATCCCGGAATGTAATCTCGGGAAAGGAATAATGAGATGTTGGAGGAGAGGAAAATTAAAACCTGAATATTATTGCCTTCCAACTGAAAAGGGCAACTAATTTAGGTGATTTTCTAAAATTAGAGAATGAAAACCGAGATCCCGTTGGATTAATAGAGATAGGAGTGGCTGTTAGCTAGATGTTGTTTCCATGCATTTTAAACATAGAGAAACGAGGGGTGACACTGGCAGAGACAACTCATATCAAGAGCAAATTATCTCATAGTTGTTTCGAACTTATTAGATCTTGGTTATTAGATTATCACGTGTAATTTACTACTTTTTTAATGATGTTTTGTATAATTAATTTATAGGTCGATTATATATGATTAGGTCTTAATAAGTTAGCCTGATCTATACTTGAAACTTATTTAAACGCAATCTCATTACTTGAGAGCCCTTGATAGGTTCTGTAAATTTATAGCTTCAACTTCGCAATTTAATTTGCGAAGGTAAATCTTTCATTTGAAGTAGCTAGTTCATCAGGATTTTAAATAAGAGATATTGTTTGCGTAATAGGCACCTTGCCTTTATTTAGTCATTAGTCATTACTGTCAGTATTAATTAATTATTTGTTTTGGAAAATATTTACGTTCATTAATTGACCCATGGTTTTACTTAAAAAGGCTGCGTATTATTTTGTCGTAAACAATCTACCACTTTCACCTTAAAATTTGGATCTACTAAAGATATTTTTTCTTAGTTTTTTTTTATCTCTTTGGCAAATTGCTCAGTTGACTCAGCCGATTTCGTGGCCCAGCGAGCTAGGCAAGTCAGATGATTTAGACTTAGAGACATATTAATTTATTATAGGTGCAAAGTACGATATATATTCATCTTCAAGTTTATATATTTATCTTTGAAAACTAAAATATCATATGTATACCTGCCATACTCAAATCTAATTGGTTCATCTATTAGTTATTCTGTTAAAGCTAAGACTCGCAATAATTTGATACTTCTTATTTTCTTAGGTAAACACGAAAATATTAAAGTCGTGTAAACTATCCATGAAATTCTGTCGTTGTATTTTATTTGAAAAGTAGTGGATAAATCTACCGATTTCTATTAAAATCAGTTTGACCATGCACATATATCTAAAATAGGTCCCAGGAACATGCCCGGTATTACATCAGTAAGTACAAGTAATAACGTTATTTTCGAGTCGTCCGACAACCGCATACCGTTATTTTCTCTCTCTATATATGTGTGTACAGAAAATATTTCAGATAATGAGCCGAGTTCCCAGACATCAATTTGGGCTTCACGGGCCGAGATTACAGAAAATATCCTGACACAGGAACTATCCTAATAGTGATCCACCTTATCTCTATTGTAATATCCTCTCGAACTGTCGCTTCTTCGCCCCGGCGATCTTAGAGGAAAAAAAGTCGCAAGGGCAATGGCGGGGACAGCGGTTCCATCGGTGCAACTGCAACCACGCGGGCTCCTCTCTAGAAAGGAAATGACGTCATCATCAGGAAGAGCAACTGGACCATTGGCCTCTCCTTTTGTGAGGTGGATGGGACCCACTTGCTCTTCACCTCTTCCTATGCTTTTTTGCCAGAGACGCTCCGCTCATGTCCTCGTGAGTTACTCCTTCCTTCCATGTCTGTTTTGAGTTTTTTTAATTGGTTGAGTACTTGAGTTAATACAGTGGTTGATGCAGAGAGCGAGCAGGGCAGGAGATGCAGATAAGGTGCTTGATGAATTGCTGAACAAGTATGGCAAGGTTGTCTACACAAATTATGACTCTGGCAAACCTAAATCTTCATCCCCATCCTCTTCTTTTGATGACGATTCTGAGAGCTTGTCCCGTATGTCCTTTCTGTTTTTCTCCTTCTTCTTTTGCTTCTATCCTGTATGCATGTGTGGATAATCATGGTGTTGTTCTACCTTTGAACCAAATTGACATATAAAGTTAGCACTTACTTTTACTATTTATTCAGAGATAGAGAAATCTTATAATGAACAATATTATTGCTCAGGCGATCATGATTTCAATAGAACCGAGATTTTGTTTCGCTTGCCCTCAGATGTAGCATATTAGCATTCATATGAATTTGTTTAAACCAGGCTGCTTGCATAAATCCAAATGAGACTTCTTTTTGACAGTAGGTTGTGTGATTAACCGTACCATTAAGGTGGTAGCATGTTTGCAATTACAATTGGGCTAAAGTTCAATGCTTTATTATGGGAACATTGCTTGTTTACTCAGCCAAACAGACATGCTGACATGTACACGGCATATCTGACCCAAGTAATTGCCTCTTTTCTGAATGCAGTTGCAGTTGCACTTGCTAATAGTGCAAATGAGGTAAAGGCTGAAGATATTCGGGTTCTGTATGTGAAACCTTTGGTCTACTGGACTCGGTACTTCATCATTGCCACTGCTTTCTCTAACCCCCAAATAAATGCCATTGCGTAAGCTTCTCCACATTTCTCAACTTGATTGTTCTTACCAATAGTTAGTTTTTCTCATCATATTACAGATGAATATCTTTTTTCCTTGTTGAAGATATCCCTGCTTGGCTCTCTCACTGACTTCCTTATTTTTAATTATTTTTTCTCAAATTTCCTCAATTATGTAGTTCCAAAATGAGAGACATTGCAGAATTGGATTTTAATATAGTTGCAACAGGAGATACAAAACCTAATGCATGGACATTACTTGACTTCGGTAGATTTTTCTATCTCCCTTTAGTTTTTACCGTAGCATTTATGTTGCAATTTTATTCTTGAACCACCACCCCACCTGTGGCACTCAACTTGACCAGAGCCCAATCTTTTCTGTTATTATTGGTTTTTGTATTGTCTCTGATGCCTAATTCATGTATCATCGCTTCTTACCTGGCAGGTGATGTTGTAGTCCATATATTTCAACCTCAGCAGAGGACATACTATAATTTGGAAGAATTCTATGGCAATGCCACCCCAATTGAGCTTCCTTTCCCCCCCAATAGCAAATCTTCATATCGCAGCAGCTGACAATATCTAGTAACTAGTTTTGTAGGTTGTACTTCATAATCAAAAGGGTCTGTAGTTGTTAGCCAACCCAATGTGTACATTCATGTTGAACAGGACACGTGGTTGTTAGAGGACAAATAATATATTTCCTTTTGTGGCTTTCTTAATTTTAGGTTTCTTCAGCATCTGAAGGGTTCAAACTGATGCTTTTCATTCTGAGCATCTCCAGTGCCTTGTTTGCATTTGAAAAGTAAAATTGCCTACGTTTCACTCAAAAAAAAAAAAAAAAAAATTGAAAAGTAAAACCTGTCTGTCTTTTTTGGCAGTTTTTTTTTTCTCCCTTGAAGTCGAGATACTTGGTGCAATTTAAATATTGAGATTGATTGATCATTTTTATATAGTTCTCTATCATTTGACGTACTATATCCACCATTATTGTAATAGAGGTTTTTCTTATTCTCGTCTTTTCTAACTTCTTTCCCTTTTTTATTTTTTTATTTATTTTGTAGACTGCGTGTTTTTTTTATAAAGTATGCAAAAGGGCGATGTTCGGGTGATTGGTTCACCTATTATTTCCATCTAGTAACAGATAATTGGAAGTTCAACTTCATTAAACTAGCTCTAAGAATATGACCATATGCAACGCACATGTTTTTTTTATTTCTTGAAAACCTTCGCAGAGGCTCAACGCACATGTGCGCATGGGCAGATCCAATGTGATTCAGGAGTAGTAAGCATTTGTCTACCTCTATATTTGAAATTTTATAATGCAATTTGAAGTTCGTGTCTACCCTGATTCAAGAAAATGCCTACCCCTTACCCATAAAAAGTAAAAAGAACATCCCATCTACAAAAGAGAAAATGAAAATAGTTTGCCTCCACTATTTAATTTTCATGCACTACGAGAGAGATTTTTTTATGTGTAGAAACATTAAAAAAAGAAGAGAGAAATGAAAAGAGTACTGCTAAATTTCTATTAGTAGAAAGTTTAGTAGAATTTGTACTGATCTAAAAAATATTAAAGTTTGAATCGGTGAGAATTATATCGGCTCAAACTCATTTTTATTATGCAATGAGTGGGACCCATACTATTTGAATAATAAAAAAACATAGTTAAGTCTTAAATTTCATCAGATGGTGACAGGTGGACCCACTCTTTTATTATTATTTACATAAAAAAAGAGAGTTTGAATTGACACAAAATTTACAGATCTTTCTATGCATGATAAAACCAATACACTAGAGTTTCTCTCTATTATTTTTTAATGCTTTATACTGATAAAATATTCGTAGAGTCGTTCTGTTCAGAGTCAGTGGAGGAAATCCTCGCGATCCACAGAAAACACAGAGTCCGCTCTGCTCGCGATCTAGAGAAATTAAAAAAAAAATGACTCGCGCACGCTAAGAACCTGTTTGGCAGTAACTGACTGAATTTTTTTTTTCCATATATACAGTAAAAAGTAAGTAGTTCAAAATTCTTGTCAACCCATACCCATTCCTATTTCAACAGATTTGCTGAACAGGCCCAAAGAGTAGAGGAGAAATCTAGCGATGCAAATTCAAAAAAGTTATATTTGAGTGGTCAAAGAAATAATATAATAATAATATTATTTGTATTAGTTTGTAAAAACAGTATAATAAATACTAATTCGAGTAATACGAAACATATTCATAACAAATGTAAAATTTTTTTAGATTGTATAATTTAAAACAAAGTTAATTCGTTATTCTTATAAAATATTCAATCAGAACAATGCTTAATTTAATACAACGCTATTTTAGAAAGAAGCAACTTAAGAAAGCAAATATTTTTTTTTGATAAAAAATCAAATTAGAATTACAAGTCAAAATCAATAAAATTTGTCAAAAAATTGAACAAGTCTCTAAATCGCAGAGAGTAGAATTGCGTGTCTGATTAGAGAGTAGAATCACACGCTCGCACTAGAGAGGAGAATCAATTGTAAAGAATCATTCCAACATTTTTCCTCTCCCTCTTATTCTTCTTATTGTTAAGTTAACCCTAATTTTTTTTCCTTTTATTATGATATGTCATTTCACATCAGTGAATTATATAATGACATGATATTTTGGTATGGAAAATTATGGGTTGAATTGTATGTATTATATTACATCCAATTAGTTAATGAACTTAAATTCAATTAGTGCTCTATTCTAACAGAAATCTTGGATCCATCCTGCATGTGCACATATAAAGTGATATTTAGTTCAAAAGACTGCACTGGCAGAGGTTTTTCGTGGAAGTTGAGAGGTTTTTGAAGTTGTTCAGAACCTATGCTATCATAAAATAAATGACTTTCCTCGTATGACCCAAGTAGATATAAATTTACATGCAACGTGACATTTGTTCAGCCCATCTCAAACAACAAATTGTTAGCAATAATTTATATCATTGACAGTATTGTGAATAATTTATATTTTTGTATTTGATGAGCAATAAATTTGCATACAAAATTATAAAAATCTAGAATTCGTTTAGTACAGTATCAAAAGTTCAAAATAGTTAATTGTATGTTGCAATTGTTTTTGCACGTTGATCGTTGAGTTTTGAAGTTCTCGAATTTTACAAACTCTAAACTTAATTAACTTTTATGAAAAATTTGTTTGTGACATAGAACATTTGTCGTTACAAATTTGAATCTTAATCATCGATGCAAGAAAAAAAAAAATGTCATCGTGATATGTCAAAAATAAGAGTTTATGTTTTGCTCCTTGTTGGCTTTTGTCGTTGGGTCTTAGTTGCTGTGGACAACAAATAAGTAGTATGTAACTTAACTTTTATATTTTGTATATGAAACAGACATTTGCTGCCTTTTATCAAAATAATAAAATAAGAGTTTATCCACAATAAATAAATTCATGTTACGACGAGATTTAGTCATACCCTCCTATTTAGTAAACGAAATAAAATGGATAAACTTTTATTCATCCAAATCTTATAGAATTTGAGTAATTAATACTATACTTAATCCAAATATGCTTAATATTAAGAAATGCCTTAACTTTAATGAGTAATTAATATCTATTCTTCAACTACTATTGGTCTTTTCGAAAAGGGAGAATTTCATGTATATCCTTCAAAAACTTCAAAATTATGTGTTCTCCCCTCTAAAATTCATAATATCATAGTTAGTCTTCTAAACTTCAAAAACTCACAAATCTATTCATTTCAATGTCTTTTCAATTAAAACATATTTTTAATTTATGAAGTACCTATTTTACAATGGGCCATCTCTTCAGGATTTAAAAGCTGTTTCTTGTGAACAAGTGACCGATCAAAGCTGATCATGTCAATTCCAACAATTCATTTTCTTCCAATAATTTTATGTTATATCTTAAATTCTTTCTAATTGTAATTTTTGACTGTTGATAGTTCAGAGGATTTGACTAGAGCAAACTAGGATCATGCTTTTAGGGGTTGCAAGTTGCAACTAGAACGCCATTCTAGCTCACTTTTAAAAACTTGTGTTCGGATGAATCGCAAAATCCCCAAATGGAAATAATCCATGAGGAAAAATAAAAAATGTCACGCATCGGCTAGTCCATTATAAGTGTCAGACTCAATTATCAGTTCATTTTTTAAGAGCCTCTACTATGTGTTCCATTCTCTCTTCGGGCGCTCAACGTTTCTCTACATCTTTCTCTTTTGAAGAATTTTAATTATTATGTTTCGACCATTATAGTCTAAATTGATATAACCTCTATTAGATTGGTACCTCAAACTAAGTAACCTAGAGTAGGAAGAGAGGAAAAGCCTTCCATAGTCAAAGTGTGGAACACCACCATGTTAGAGCATAGTCACAAGATTCACGAATTAAATCTAAATAATTTATTTTTTTGGTGATATCGAATAGAATGTCAAATTATTCGGTTGACCAAACTTTACATAATTAAATCCGAATAATTCATGAATTTTTTTCAAATTTTTTTCAGAATACTTCTTTGCTCTCTTCCAGACTGAGATCTCTGGTCCGAATAATTTCAAATTATTCCCAAATTATACCTGAATTATTCCCAAATTATGAATTTTTGACATTGTCGAACTGAACCCGAATAATTCATTTGTCACTATGTGTTAGAGTTGAGTAGGATATGAAGAATGTAGTCACGTACCAGTATGGTACAAAAAATCTCAGAGGAAGAGAACTAGGGAAGGAGGAGTGGAGGAAGAACCCTAGTTTCATGCATGAAAATCTCTTTCTTAGAAAGGTTGGCAATGCGATAAAGTGGAAAAATCATGCATCCAAACAAAATTCTCTTTTGGGTTGAGAATCTCGGTGATTTGGTCGGCAAAGAGCTTGTTGGACGAGAGGTGAGAGTGGTAGAGAGCCAGGTCAAAAGACAAGTCGCCATGAGAGAAAGAGGAAAGAGGGGGGAGGTAGCGTAAGAGAGGCTAGAGGTAATGTTTGCAAAACTCATGGTAGAAATGGTTTTGAAATCAAGAGGGATGAAGACAGAGAGGTAGGATGATGTTTTTAAAATGAAGGTTAAAATATGTACTTCATATATTTAAAATGAGTTTTAATTGACTAAATATTAAAATAGTTAAATTTGTGAGTTTTTAAAACTTAGAAGGGTAAATACCATATTATGAATTTTAAAGGAGAAAATATATAATTTTGAAATTTTTGAGAGGTATACATCAACTTTTTTCTTTTGGATAATGTATTTTTATTATTTTTTTTTTGAACTTGGACAATTAAGCTTGTGTTACATTTAATTAACTATTAAAACATGCAAATAAATTCCAACAAATTTCAATAAAATTTTAGATATTTAAAATACATATATATGTGAAATGAATATTTTTTAATGTTTTATTTAGTAAATAATAAAAAGAATTATTATATTAACATTACATGTTATTTTCTGCTAGTGTTTCGTTATCCGATAACAATAATGAATAAAGGTATAATATAGGTGAGATAATTCATAGCAGATAAAAATAGAATACAGATAAAGATAATTTATAATCTATAGAGTATATAAATGTTTTCCGTATCCGTTGACACCCCTAGTCATCCCTCATTCCTCAAAATATGTATCCTCCCAAGTCCAAGTATCTAATTCAAGAAAAAAAGAAAAGAAAAAAAAGCAAGTTACAAATGGACGGTTTAATTTTAGTCGGATCAAAGTCAATGTGGTGCTTATAGAAACTATAGGGTCCGTTTTGACTTTTGAGATTCATGCCAAGTGAAAAGAACTAATCAGGACCGTTTGTTTGTAATTTAAGTCAGGTAACTAGTTACTTTGTTGCGGCTCCGCCGCAATTACTTTTTTGGTGTTTGTTTTGATGTTAATTCGTCGGTGTTATAGATATCTTCCCATACTTCGTATCTGAGGTACTTCACTTAATTTCCTTTGTAGTCGGTGTTGTAGAATCTTTTCCATTCATTTGTTATACATGAGAAGTCTATAGATCGATTGTCCATCAACTTCATGTAATTTTAGGATATTGTTGGATATTTCAACAAAAGCCAGTATATAACATTCTAAATATTGGGTTATGCAATTAGAAGTTGATTTTTACAGTCTCAAGATTGTAAAGTTAAAATGTATTGTAAACAAATCTAGACTCTATAATGAATTAATACATTTATACGAAAGATTTTTTTTTTTTTGCAATAAACATATTTCAAACAAAACTAAATATATTTACTGTAGCGTAAAGCTGACAAATACTATATTCTTCAAGTTAATCCGCTAACTGAATCAGCCTCCTTGAAATGAGCTTCCTATTAAAATAAAAAAAAAACTAAACAAAATATTAAAGCTTAGCTCTAATTAATACTCATTTTGGGGTGAGGCTACGGTACGGTGACTTACACTTATGGATCCCTAGGCTCGGGACCTCAGTAAGATTCCGGCTCTCAATATTTCAGTTATTTTATACAAATCAAAAGTAGTGATTTTCTATATATCTTAGCCTACTTAATCGTTGCTTTACTCCTATACTCTATTAATGCTAAGAACTACTAGTCACCAATACACCTCTGTTGGAGGGTAGGCAGTTATGCTTTCCCTACTGCTAATAAGAAATGGCAAGCTTTGTGACCTGGTTGACTCATACGGCAGCTTCACGGTTTAGGCTGGTCCCATTTCGCTCACCGCTACTACGGGAATCGTTTTTCCTCTGGCTACTAAGATGTTTCAGTTCACCAAGTTGTATCTTGCCTGCCCATTGTCTCTTGCCAGCCCGTGGATTCAAGAAATCTAGATCAGAGATTATCATATGAAAACATCTAAAATGACTAAAAACTGGGTCACAGCAACTCTTTTTGTCACATCACTTCTGATATGAAATTAATGAACTCTCTTTGAGGCAAATCTTCAAACAGAATGGAAGCAAAATGGAAATGCTGATCACTGATCTGATAGATCAAAGCATGACAAAGTGTGCTTAACTCGACGCCTTATTAATAAACAAATAAGGAAAAAAAATCCGAGCGTACTTATTAAACTTTTCATAGTGTAGAGGAAGTCATCATGGCATAACTCAACACCTTTTGTTCACTGATGGCGAGTTTCGGCTTGACATCGCCTTGCCGGTAGGCCCACTCGATAGAGCCTGGGAAGGAAAAAATCACTCTTCATTTTGAAGTAACAATAGTGGGGAGAACAATTCAACATGGCCAAAAGATGAAAATTATCTAGATCAAAATAATTACAAGACTAGAACTAAAGATTAAAAACAGTAAAGTTTCTCTTAAATTTAAAACCAACCACATTAAATTACATACTATATCATTCTAATACATATGTGCATAAAAATAATAATATACCTTCGTATACTTCATCATGGTACTTGGAATTCCATTGGGCCGCTGTGAAAGGTATTGAAGCCTGGTATGGCGAATTCAGAGCAGAAATCGGAACTCCTGTGCCATTGCTGACCTGGGTCTGGTCTAAATTGCAATTGCTCGTCTCAACAGCAGTATTCTATTATCAAAAAGATCAATTATAATCTTTTTCCCTCCCCAATTGATACCAGTACCATATTTACAAACTAAACTGAAATTGCAAATTAGGGCTTTATGTACCGTTTAAGGTATTTATTTACATAACACTGACATATTTTGAGACATTTGCAAATGACAGCCAATTAGTCGATTACACGTTTGTTTTATTCAATTTTACCAAAAATATGGTAATTATTTTTGTATACTTTTTTTCCAATATGGCAATGTAACCTAATGCCATATAACAGAAATGCATGGGTTTGTTGTTACTGGTAAAAGGTAGTCTTTCACCTTTTGCAATTTCTGTTTTGTTATTATTTATTTTGACACTATTGGCTGGATATGGAATATGTTTATTACAAGCACCAATTAATCAGATTGAACAAATAAAAACAGGAAGAAAATTAGAGTTCTCTAAGTTTTTTTAACACTACAGCTAGGCTTGATCTGAGAAGAAAAATTGAAATAGAAACTATACATTTTGCCATCATGGGAATTGAAGTAGGGATTGGACATTTTCCCATTTTAAAAAAGATCAGTTGCACTAATAAATCTGATTTAGCTATAATTCCTCAATCAAACAACACCTTAAGAAAAATAAAAGTTATATGTTAAAGGATTACCTCTTGTGTAAGCTTCACTATACTCTCCTACAATAAAAGTATGACAAAAATTAGTGTCGAACTACAAAAGAAGAAATGTTGGTCGACTGGAAGTAATTACAGTAACTCCGAGATGGTATGAAACAAATTTTGAATTGGAACTGATATGAAAACAAAAATACAGTGTTTGATGTACCTGCTATGAATAGAGATTCATCCATTTTCAAAATAAACAACACTACGACATGAAAAAGTGAGAAGCATAAATTGAACTTTAAGTCTTTAACTACCACAAATTAAATATTACCATGCACCAGTAATATTCTTTTTCCCTCAATGGAACAACGAAACCTACAGTTGGCTGTTTGCAAAAAATTCTCCTTCAAGTGGAAGTCTAGAAAATTAGATTTTGACAAAAGTTAATTTGGGGAAGAAAAATTCAGAGAAGGTATAGGAAAAGTTAATTTACCAGTAGTATTCAATTGAAATCTGATTTGATTGTCGGAATTTTTGAAAGATGGGGCAGAGGCGAGCGGCTGGCTACAGGAGAACGACGGAGGAGGGAAAGCCAATAGTAGAAGGGGCAACTATAATAGGACCGAAGAAGGCAGTGAGAGCAGAACCAACACGTTGCGAGGAGGTGCAACGTGGAGCGCCCGGGCGAAAATTGGCAGCCAGGTGGGCTCCTATGAAAGACAGCAGAAAACAAAGGAGGTGATTTGTTTTTTTTTTTTTTTGAGAGAGAGAATTCGTGAGCGGCGAACTGGAGGTGGGCAGCGTTGGACCAATGACGTTAAATGAGGTAAGATAGAAACAATCTGGATCATCTATGCTAAATCGGACGGCAGATCAGGGGGTGCGCTCTGTTCATCGCTGACGTCACTTTGCATCCAAAATTAAGGTTTTATAATAACTGGGGTGATCCAAATTCCATCCGTCATCCGTGGTTTATGGCGGCGGCAACGTTCAGTTCAGTGTAATACCTTGAATCAGGCAATCGCAAAGAAGGCTAGGAAATCTGGCTTTCACCAGTCAAAATGGGCGCCCGCCCCGGACTTGCGTTGGATTCTCTCATCCCGTCTCCTTCCCCTCCGACTTCCGCAAAAGAATCCCTCTCCCTCTCGGGCAGTCGCATAGCCTTCACCACTCCAGAAAATTATGGGAACCGTCTCTCTCGCATTCTCCAACTGCGCGGCGCCATCCCCCTTCCCGTCCCCACCATTTCTGTCGGCCCAACCGCTTCCACCCTCTCTTCTCTCCGCTCATTTCTCCTCCCCTCCTGCTCTCAGCTGGGAGGTAAAGGAGCACTCGATTCCTTCTCCGCTCTGGGATTCACTTCCCGCACAGGCATCTCCTCTTTCTCCCTCGCTCTCTCCCAAACTTCCCTTCCCTGTCCCCCATTAACCTACTCTGGCGATCCCTTCACTGTAGCTGCCCTTGGCACTGACGCCGAGGTACTGCACCAAGGGGACCCTTCTCTTCTCACCTTGCTCTGTCCTGACAACCCTAGCCGGGTTCAGGTTCTGGTGCCCGAGATTGCAACCCCAGCTGGGCTTGTTAAGTCCCTTGGTAACGGCTCTGGTAGAAAAGTGTTGTGCCCGGTCCCAGCTGTCATTGGTCTGAATGAACCTGATGTTATTCCCGACTTCATGGCCATCCTGGAATCATCGGGATGGGTCGCTGTTAGGGTTCCAGCTTACGAGACTAAATGGGTTGGGCCACAATGTGCTGATGCTCTTGTTGAGCTTGATGGTAAACTTGATGCCATTGTTTTCACAAGTACAGCAGAGGTAGAGGGGCTGTTGAAGGGGCTGGATGCAGTGGAGTGGAATTGGGAGAAGGTGAAGCAGAGGTGGCCCCGCATGATAGTGGCAGCACATGGGCCTGTCACTGCTAAAGGGATCGAGAGCTTTGGCTTGACTGTGGATGTTGTAGGCGAGAAGTTTTCTAGCTTTGTTGGAGTTCTTGATGCTCTCTCGTCACGATTTCAGGATCAGTGTTGACTTACCTTTTACTCCATAGTTTTATTGGTCTGTGCAAGTTCTTTCTAAACTTGATTTTTTTTCTTCAAGTTAGGGTGACTCTTTGGTTAAGATGTTCCCAATTTGTTGGTTGCATTCTTAAAAAATATGTGTAAATGATCTAAGAATGGTTTGATTATATAAATACGTATTGCAGCCCTGTTTTGTAGATCTATTATGTTATTTGGGACTAAAATCTTTATTTTTTTCTCTCAATTTGAAAAGGCATTAACTCCTCTATATTAGAGGACAACAATCACATTTTGTTTAACATCTTATTTTTATAATTGTCTCTCTTGAATAAATATGCAAACCTAGTGTTAGACTGTACCTTCTTGGTGTTGAATTTTCTTTTATTACACAGTTTCGGTGTACTTCTGTGACAAACTAAATAACCTAATTGGTTCAATTAATTGAATGGAGTGGTGAGTTGTTTGTCTATTACATAGCTTCACTGGAGGATTTGATGAAAGTGTATATGTCATTGTTTGATAATCTTGATTTTTTTGTGGTGCTTCTGTTAATATGGCATCATTTTCTTTTCAATTAATCAGGTAATAACCCAAAATTGATGCAAGGAATTTTATGCTGAAATGCCTCCTTTGGTGTGCTCCTTGGCATCCATGTCAATCTCACCAGTTCAGTTAATCAGGCTCTAGGAAGTGTTGTAAATAACGTTTCTTTTTAATATATCTGTTTGTGAGCAATTTGCTCACAGACCTTAAAAAAATGATTTAGCAATAATTTAAGGACATGTATAATTTGTCACCAACTTTAAATGCTTATTCAACTACTGTATGAGGTAGAATCTGGAATATGGCAATAGCAATGTTGTGATGATAAATATATCTACAAGTATTTTTAATGTTTTACCACAAAAGCTATTTATAATTAAGAATCTGGAGTGGGTCATGGTAACATGCATTTCTTTTAGTTTATGTAATATTGATTACATATGCAGGATAGTCACCAAAAAAATATGACGACTAATGTATCACGGTGATGGCATGAATAACCTACCTTCTGATGAGCTCATATCAGCATACAATTGTAATGAGAGCTGGACAATGATATATACTGGTGTAGGGAGTTTGTTGTGATCCTACAATATTATCTATATTTTATTTTTTGATAAGATGGACAACAAGGCATGTGTTAGTAAAGGCAAAGTGTGTGTCACAGGTGCCTCGGGCTTTGTTGCTTCCTGGCTTATTAAGCGGCTTCTCCAATCTGGTTATCATGTCGTAGGAACTGTCAGGGATCCAAGTGTGGATTATTTTTAATGTAAATCATAGGTTAATCTGGTGTATATACGAGTTGTGGATTAAGTTACAAGAAGTTCCCTTTTTTTTGGTGATAGGGAATGAGAAAAAGGTGGTGCATCTGTGGGAACTTGAAGGAGCTAAGGAGAGGCTAGAGCTGGTGGAAGCTGATCTAAGCAAAGAAGGGAGTTTTGACAATGCATTAATCGGTTGTGAGGGTGTTTTCCACACTGCATCTCCAGTTATTGGCATTCAATCTGATCCCAAGGCATGCATATATAAATATATTAATGTTTAATTAGTCCGGTAATGTTAATTAGGTTTCTCTTAAATGGTAATATACTAATATGTAATATTTTTTGCAGGCAGAAATACTTGACCCTGCAATAAAGGGCACTTTAAATGTGTTGAAGTCGTGCAAGAACAACCCCAATATCAGACGGGTGGTACTGACATCGTCGTCATCGACAGTACGGGTGAGAGAAGACTCCGACCAAGATAAGATGCTAGATGAAACTTGTTGGAGCTCCATTGAGCTGTGCCAAAGATTGCAGGTGATCTTATGGATCTAAACAGTCAACCTAGATTTTGGTTCATAGAGCCCTTTACCCTTTTTGCATTCCTAAAGAAACTTGATACCAATCTTTCAGAGTAAAAACCTGGGTGATAAGGATTAGATTTTGTACCTAAAGAAAAATTTATCTGTCAGTGCAGCTTGCTGGGGTAATATTTTTAGATTTATCAACTCCTTGAGTTTGTAGGGACACAATAACCATTTTTTTTAGCTTAACCAAGAAAAATTTCCCCCAAAATGTACTATTATGACGCCCTTTTTCGGTGATTGTGTATTGAAGATCTGGTATCCACTTGCAAAAGTGTTGGCGGAGAAAGCTGCATGGAAATTTGCGGCAGAGAACAATATGGACCTAGTGACAGTTCTCCCTTCCTTTGTGGTGGGGCCCTGCTTGCCTCGTGACTTATCTCTCACGGCTTCAGATGTGCTCGGCTTGTTTAAAGGTACCAGTTCTTTTTCTAATGCACTGCTCATTTTATCCTGTAGGTTAATCAAGATTGATCTTCTAATTGTTTCTTTTTAATTAAACGTGAACTAATGGTATATAGGAGAAGCTGAGAGATTCTCCTGGCATGGAAGAATGGGTTATGTGCACATTGATGATGTGGCACGCTGTCATATACTAGTCTATGAAAATGCAGATGCGAAGGGCAGATATCTCTGTAGCTCTTCTGTTATCAACAATGATGAGTTGGCAGGCCTCCTCGCTAAAAGATATCCCTCTTTCCCAATCCCAATGTCGTAAGTGAGCTCATGCTCTTATAAAAAAAAAAAAAGAATTTTATTCATTAATTCATAATGGTCAGTTCAATAGGTTGACATCAGATATTTATGTGTACAGATTTAAGCAACTATACCGGAAGCTAAACTACAAATTTGATACCTCAAAGCTGCAGAATTTGGGGTTCAACTTCAGAGGGATTGAAGAAATGTTTGACGAGTCGGTACAGTCCTTGAAAGAACAGGGCTATCTTTCTGAAAATTGAAGTGACTAGGAGACTAAAATAAAGGGGCTCTCTTTTTGGATATCTCGGTCGAATTGGGGTCTGAATGAAAACATTAGATAATTAATTTACTCGTGGTCTCTACGATAAACTCTATAGTAGTCTAATTGTAGGAAATAAATCTGCTGTGATTCTCAAAAGAATCACAGGACCCTGCTTTTCCAAATCCACCCCTCTATTTTTTTTCACTTCACAAATCCCAAAATCTGTTGTTTTATATGCACAAATCTCAAAACAAATGAATGGATAGATTTGGAAAAGTAGGGTCCTGTGATTCTCAAGAATCACAGCAGATTTGTTTCCCTAATTGTTTCATCTTTTGTTGCACTGTCAAATGTGCATCATTGGTGCTTGTACCGCGTTCGTCTCTTTTTGGGAAAAATATATATAAAAAAATTGTTCTTTTTAGTTTTAGTTTGAGGAGGGTTCAATTTTTTGTGCCTCCATCGTGCCTCCATTTTTAAAAACTTAAATAACTCAAAATTTAAAACTTAAACGTCAAAATAAAACCGTTAGATGTAATCTATGTTATTTTCTCTATGTGCCCATAAAAAGTTATCACATTTTGATTTTGCTTTTATATGAATCAATTAGTTGAAAAATTCACGTTTAGAAATTATCCACATTTGTATACATTTTTACAAGCTCAAGATGACAATCAAAACAAAGTTGAAATGTCATAATTTTTTACATGTGCATAGATAAAATGATATAGTTCATATCCAATGGTTTTATTTTGAATTTCAAGATTTAAATTTTGAGTTATTAAAGATTTTAAAAATAGAGGCACAAAAAATGGTTTTATTTTGAATTTCAAGATTTAAATTTTGAGTTATTAAAGATTTTAAAAATAGAGGCACAAAAAATGGAGGCATTTGAACCCTCCTCTTTTAGTTTATTGGGCTAAAGCAGGCTTCGGCCTAAATTGGCTATTTTGTCCTTATTGATAACTACAGAAAAGGAATAGTGTTTTTTGTGAATCAATTGTAAGCGATGCGGAACCAAAGAACAGAATTTGGAGGCATTTATAATTTAGAAATTACTAAATAGTAAAGAGAATTATTAAACTAACCATTAATCAACTGCATATCCCAGTTCCCTGAAACTAATAACAAGCTCTAGCGCTTCTCCGGTTCTCCCTTCCTACCTGATTTCCGATCTGGGGGCAAAGAAAACAAAGTGGGGGTATCCGCTAAGGTAACATAATATTTCTGTTTAGATCACTACCGTCTGATCAAAATCCGTGCCAATCCAGCCCGTGATGAAATGCATGGGGTACCTTTAATATTTGTGCAAATTCTGATCGGACAGTTAGGATCTAAAAAAACAAAATTATGTTACCTTAAGTGACAGAATTCGGGTAGAATGTGTGGACCGGCCCAAAGTCCGTACAAATTAGCCCACAAAATCGAGATTGTGTACTCATGGGCTGAACTCTTTCATAATGACTCGTATTTATACCTTTCTCCACCCAGCAAAAGAAATACATGTAGTAGCGAAGGGGTGTAAACGGATACAGATAATCCGCTCCATATTCACTCCGTATTCAGAGATTATCTGAATTTAAATTAAATAGATACAGATAATTGTGGATACAGATGCAAATAATTTCATGAAGATGAATATCCGTATCCGTATCCGCAATTATCCAGATCCAAAATTGCTTCCAACCGGCTCTGACTTTACTGCTCCGGATAGAAGTTGTTATATAATTATCCCATATTCATTTTAGTCTTGGTTGTGGAATAAATGATAATACGATATGGTTTCCAATTTAATCTCTTTTTCGTTGGTGATGGTGCTATAATATTGCTATTTTCTTTTCTTTTTATCTCAATTTCTTCATTCTCCATTCTTTTCCATTCAAGACTTTAGCCGTGAATGTAGTATGCTTTTAGTCTCTATTAAATTGGTTTTAGTCATTGTTTCAAGACAACAACAATGCACTATTTTGTATCTTAAAATGTATAACTCAATTATCTGACAATTATTCGTTTCGTATCCGTATTCGTAAATTATTCACTCCATATCCGTATCCATTTAAGACATATTTAGTTTTAAATTTTGATATTTGTTTAGTATCCATATCCGTATCCGCTCATTGAAAGGCGGATAAGGATATGATATTAGCATTATCCGCTCCGAATCCTCTCCGTTTACACCCTGTAGCGAAAGATAGCTAAAAGAGAGAGTAAGGCTTGGGTGCTATGGATAGCATAAGGCCATTCCGTGCTACGGCCTCAAAAATTCATCGTATAAATTTCAAACTTCGATTTAAATAGCTCAATAAATTGGTTATATAATAAAATTGTAGAATACTAATTTTTACTATTATTGAAATTTTTTTTTACTATTTATTATGATTTATGAAAGATGGCCAAAAATAGCCTCAATTTTCTTTTATTTTCCTATTCATTTTTGGCCATATTTCATAAATCATAATAAATAGTAAAAAAATTCCAAAAATAGTAAAAATTAGTATTCTACAAGTTTATTATATAACCAATTTATTGAGCTATTTAAATCGAAGTTTGAAAGTTATATGATGGATTTTTGAGGCCGTAGCACGGGATGACCTTATGCCATCCATAGCACCCAAGCCTTACTCAAAGAGAAAATCATGAAAAAAAAATAAATAAACTAACTGCCATGTCAAAAGCACAATATACTTGCAAAACAAAAAAAATTATAAGTTGACCTTGACCATATTTCTTGGTTGCAATGGAAGGAATTGTTTCCAAAGTACAATTCAATTGCAGTTATCAAATTTGACACAAAGCACCACATAAATTGTCCTTTTTTTTTTTTTGAATTACCATGAAGCTGTAAGGTGTTGTTGCATTAAACAAAATGCACAAAGACACTCATACAATGTATATCTTACAAAAACATAGAGCAGCAAGTTTACCCTGCACCACATAAATTGTCATTGCAATAATTTACGAGCAGAAGAAATTTCACACAACAAGCAGACAAATATGAACAATACAACTGGCAGGTTTGATTACAGATGTACAATAACCAAGTCGGTCAAATTACCATTGTGCTAATCCTCTATGCACAACATATCTGAATGATGATTTGTACGGCAACCACTCTACGTATTTTTCGACTCTTTTCTTGAGGCAGAGTTGTTCCATGTCTTTCCGTTGCTGAGATTCAGGCAAGCATTTGCATATCATCTCAAGAATGTCGCGTAACTCAAATGAAGCATCCTTCCCGTAGTAGTACAGCATTCTTGGTAATAATATTTTGTTTTGCTTCTTAACCGAGACATTGGCCATAATAAACTCACTCTTAGCAATCTCCAATTCCTTGTAGATCTGTTTTGCTGTGTAAAGCCGAAGCTATGTATGGATGGATAAGGAGAGGAACACAACTCTTATAAAAAATCAAGATGACAGAGAATGCAGAAACATCAAGTAAGAAAAACAAATATAAATAAAGGAAAACAAATATACCGGTGGGTCTGAGATAGCTCCTGTGCAAATAGCAAAATGGGCTAGCGGCTCTGGCCGGTCAAGAGCGAACACGTGTCCTTGATTAACAGTTGTCGACCGCCTTTTGGATGAGAATAGTGCTAGCATCCACTACATTCATAATTAGTTAAAAGAGTTTTGTTCATTACTTTGTTAAGAGTTTCATTAATTTTAAGTAGTTAATGAAAGAATTATTGGTTCAAAGACAGAGGCTTCAATAATTTTCTTATATTTTTGTAATATTGGTTTAATGGGAGGCTAAAATTGAGTATAGCTAAGACATATACCAATGCAGGACGATGGGGTTCGCATCCAAGAATTGAACCTTGAATTGTGCATGCATTCACTGAATGGCCTCCTACATTGTATGCAGCCTGTACATTCAATCAAATGAAAATATAAGAAAATTTCTTGAAATTAACAAAGCCTTTTAGATAATTAATTTCTGACGTCCATACCTTGAGAATCATGTGTGTACTTTTCATATGGTTCTTTTGGAGACCATATGCCAAATATGCCTGTGATTTTCAAAAGTTAAAAATCAGTGAAACATAAACAATATTAATATTATAAGAATATTCAAGGTCACTTGAGATTTGAACTAGTATTCAAGTTGAAATTGGGAACATACATGCATTACTAGAGCATTATGAATGTTAATCCAGAAAGACAGTTGTTCATCACGCTTCATGGCTCTTGGGTTAATTTTCTCCAGTCGTCGTATCAATGACCTATTTACATATCAAGTAAAAGTCATTCAATGAAAAACATGTACCAATATATAAACAGGAGGATCAAATGACAATTTTTCTCCGGGACACATCATGACATATACTTTCTTTAGATAGAATTACATTTCAAATTCCAAATGATCACAAAAATTAACTGTCAATTATGTTCTTTGTCATAAGCAATGCATGCACATAAAAAATTATATAAATTTCGAGTTCATTTAATACAAAATTAAGAAATGAAATATCAACTGTTGGTTTGTAATTGATTTGGCATGTCAATTTATATCCTCATTCTGTACCAAATGAATGATAAACTGCACAACTTTGGATAGGCATTGCTCCCTCAGTTATATCAATGATTTCCATTGATCATTTAGATTTTGGAATTTAAATTATTGAACCATAAGAATGCAATCATTATTGACCTCCAACCTTTACTCAAAAAAAAAAAATGTAATCACTATTTGTCACCAAAAGAATTATTGTTCGCTTCTCATATATAATTTGGGACACTTTGCTTAAACAGATTATTTGCAAAACATTAAAAAATTACCTGAAGTTCTGAAGCATTTTAGAAGCATAGCCAAATCTATGAGCATCAATGCGTATGTGTGGAACAACTATGGTATTATCATAGAGAAGATTCTTATGTTTAGGCAATTCAAATCGAGAAGGGCTTGAACTACAATCACCAGGTTCTGTGGGAGAAAAAGAGCTGCTTGAGGATGATGCTGACGGAGTAGATGAAGAAAGTGAGATCTCTGAATCTTCACTTTTTATTGCAGGTTTTGAAAGCTTGCAATAAACAGCTGAGATGCACCTTATAATTTCCTCTGATAAACGATGTGGTGAGATCTCTGCCACATGATCCACAATCGATGACCCAAAATGGTCTGCTAGGCTACGATGTCCAGACAATGAATTTTGCAAATTCTGCAAATGCATGCCCAGTTTGTTTTATGGTTATTGATAAAATATAATTGCAAATTCTGCAAATGCATGCCCAATTTTGCAAATGCATGCTAGTCTATGATTGTGCAAACTTAGGAAGCAACATAACTGTATTTTCCAGTTAGGACTTACAAGTTACAACCAATCTTAACTCCCTAGTTCCTGCTGGGGTTTGGACCAAAATTGTATATGCTATGGGTATTATGTCTCAATCAGAAATGATCCACACTCAATTAGGCTTGCTAGGGTCTAAACTACAAAAAAGTTGGCTATGGCCCGAGAAAAAGACTAACAAAGATCCATATCAATAAAGCTGGAAATTTTATCTCTAACAAAATAAACTTACCGTACAAGATTTTGAGATTGTTGTGTTGTCATTATCAGTCAAAACTCTAGTGTACGTGGGAGTTGATGCAAGGTGTTCATTGCCTCGTACTGTCTTGAAAGGTTTAGGTAATATTTCGTGGGACTCATGAGAACCAAGAATAGTTTGCAATTGAGGCTGATCAAAAGATGTGTCAGTACTAGATGCCCTGCTAAAAGTACTAGAGGAACATGAAAGATGTTGATCCAATGCAGTTCTGTACAGTGTTAGAAGATGCCTCTCCAAATACACCACTTCCAACTCTAGCGTTGCTATCTCATTAACCAAATCTGCCACAGACTGCACATAATTAACGAATTCAACTTATTGATAAGAAATCAAAGAATTTAAAAAAAAAAAAGTAATAATATTAGAGTGAGTCTATGGTACTATGCATATCATGGGTTGTTACCGTGCTACGGCTCTATATTTGAGTTTTCAAATCCTAACGGTCGATCCGAACCGTTCATCTTTTTCTCCATATTAATATGTGTTTGGAGACCAAATTTTACATTTTTTGAACTATTTTTTTTAGATATTTAGAAAATCACTTGATCTGAAAATTCTGGACCATCCAAAAACAGTGATTTTCAATAAATCTAAAAAAATAGTAAAAAAATTTCAAAAAATGTACAATTTGGTCTCCAAACACATATTAATATGAAGAACAAGATGAACGGTTCGGATCGACCGTTAGGATTTGAAAACTCGAATATAGAGCTGTAGCACAGTAACAAATCGTAATATGCATAGTACCATAGACTCACTCATAATATTATAATAATTAGGGGAATTTCATTTATCCCCCTCAAAAACCTTAAAATTACGTATTTTCCTCTCTAAAATTCATAACATCATATTTACCCTTCTAAAGTTCAAAAACTCACAAGTTTACCCAATTTATTAATTTTATAATAAAACTCATTTTAAAATTATAGATGATCCATTTTACCCTTTATCCCTCTATTCTTTTCCTCCTTTCTCTTGTTCCCAGAGAAATCCAACACGTTACTAGTTATTACCTGATCTGTGGAGGAACTATCTAACAAAAATGTATCGCTTGCATTATAGTCACCATATAACTCAGAAAATATCTTTCCCGGGCCATCAATCCTATTAGCCAACCCGTCTAGCTTCGTCCATTGTAATTTCAAATACTTTGTTTTATTCTCTTGTTCCAATTAAAAACTTGTCAAATATTAGGTGACTTTTAGCTTTCTTTATACCATTCGATGATCCATTTGTCAACAAATCAAGCTTGTTGCCTATGTCCGAAACCACTAACTGTGAACCCAAGCTCCTCCCTCCCTATTTTCTCCTTTCGAACGAGCACTAGGACGGAGAATCTTCAGAGAAATTCGTATTTGAATTTGAATTAAGGGGATTAAAAAAATCAGTGGCTCTCTGTGCGAATTGTTTCGAACGAGCACCAGGATGGAGAATATTCAGAGAAATTTGCTTCTTTCGTGACATCTTATTGCGAGAAGTGGATGAGTGATATTAAGTATGGTTTCCTTTTGGTACCGGTACCGATAATGATACATGTACCGGTATGGTCTTTTTAATTGACATGAGAGGAAAATGTTTTTTTTTTTCAGTAAAGACATGAGAGGAAAATGTTGGTTTTAGGACGTGAATTTTCTGGTACGTAACTGCAGATGGTTTGATTCTCTGTGCAAAGGAGATGAAGCTCTCGATTGCGAAAGAAAAGAAGAAAAATGAGAGAAATAATAATTTTACCTTATGCACTCTTTTCTCTCTCTATTTAATTAACTGAAGTCACTTAAATAATCATTATTGATATGACAAGAAAAAGGGGAAATATCATACTGTTGTGTCAGAATATTGGGGTAGTCAGCTAGTGGATAAACTAGTACAAATCAAGTAGGTAATTAAGAAATTCAGGTTGTTGTGTCATATTTGAGTTATGTAGAAGAGAGGGAAAATAGGCAGGGAGGAGCTTGGAATTTCTGAGATTTCTAGGAATGAAGAGAAAGGAGAAAAATAATAGAGGGAGAAAGGGTAAAATGGGTACTCCACAAAATTAAAATGAGTTTTATTAAAAAAAATCAATAAATTGGGTAAATTTGTGAGTTTTTGAACTTTAGAAGGATAAATATGATATTATAAATTTCAGAGGGGGAAATACGTACTATGCATAGTGCGGATTGGTTCGTACTATGGATCAATATCTCTATTTTCAAGTTCCAAACAGATGATCTGAAATGTTCAACATGTTCTCCATATGAAATTTAACTTTTAGATCAAATTTTAATTTTTTTACAATTTTTTTACTGTTTTTTGAGATAAGCTAGAAATCACCTGATCTAAAAATTCTAGACCATTCAAAAGTAGTGATTTTCTACTTATCTAAAAAATAGTAAAAAGAATCTAAAAATGTAAAATTTAGTATGCAAGTACATTTTTAATGTGGAGATCATGTTGGATATTTTATATCGACTATTTAAACTTTAAAAATAAATAATATGGACCAATCTACGTTATGCATAATCCTATAGCCTAACTCTTATTATTAATAATGATGATGATGATGGTGATGATGATGACAAGGGTTAGGCTAACGAGCATTATAGAGTACAGATCGTCCCATGATTTACATCCAAATCTCAATTTTGAAAGTCTGATCGACCGATTCAAACCCCTCAACATGATCTCGGATCTCCATATGAAAATCTCCTTCCAAAACCATTTTACATTTTTTAAAATCTTTTGTATAAATTGACAATTGCTGCTAATTTATGGTCCAAAATCTTTAGATCAATGCATATTTTAATTATCCAAAAAAAATTCTAAAACAATATAGAAGAGATTTTCATACAATGATCAAGTTAATTAAGTGGTTTTGATTGGTCCTTTGAACATTGAAAATGAAGATCTGGATGCAGGGGCGGACCTAGGATTTTCGTCAGAGGGGGACAAAAAAATGTCGAATCGGGTTTAAATAGTTTATCAAATTTAAACCCATTAACTAATTGGGTACTTGATAAAAAAACAAAGTTTTGACTTATATTTTTCTAATACCCTGACTTATAATTTATGATTCTATAATTTATAATTAATATTACCAATCATAATTCAAGAAATTTATTTTTATTTTAACACTAAATTTAACCCGAATTACAAATCAAACATCCAAAGTGGGGCAAAAAAATTTTCAGGGAGGAGCAAAGTCAATCGGCACCAATAAATCACCACTAAAACTCGAAATCCAGGGGGGCGCCCCCCCCCCCCCCCCCCCCCCCGTTGCTACAGTAGATCCGTCCCTGTCTGGATGTCAATCACGAGACAATCCTTAATAAACATACTAGCCTAACTCATAATAATAATAATAATAATAATAATAATAATAATAATAATAATAATAATAATAATAATAATAATAATAATAATAATAGTAATAATAGTAGTAGTAATAATAATAATATTTACAATTAATGATTACGACAATGGCGGCGACGACAATGACAATGATGATAATGATGAGATGATAAATCACTAGATTCTGAAGTTACAGTTTCCTATTTTATTCATTTTCTACTTGCTTTTTTCTTGAGAAAGTTAGGCTCTTTAAAATTGAAAGTAACCTAATAACTAATAAGTTCACATTCATGAGTACACTCCTAGTAATTAAGTTTAAAGTGACTTGGAATAAATGTCTTGTCCAAAAGCTGCAGATTCATGAGTGTACTCTTTATGTAAATTTCAAGTGACTTGAAAAGACTGTAAAATTATGCTTAAAAGATAGAGCTACCCTTGGAGTATTAGCCTCGGTTGAAGGGACAGATGATGTGGAGTTACGATTCGGCACAATCTCGTTTGGTATATTCAATGAATTTCTCCGATGTAACTTCCTCTCGAGACTGATAGTCTGCTTCATTGGTATGCCGATTATTTACCATTAGGAAACATGAATAAAAAGTTTGTCAATCCAAAAAATATTGGACAAAGGTGAGTTGCATAATTATTAACCAAAGAGAAAGGATATATAATTAAATTTCTTACAGGATTGTAATAAGATAATCGAGGTGAGATGTTCAAAATGTCTTCTTGTACCGCTGATATACTGTAATTAAAATATAAGCTGGATTAAGTACAAACAGGGAAAAACATGGAGGGACCGCATTGGGAATCACTGAATGAGCTGGTAGAAGGAAGACCGTCAATTTATAGCACAGAGCAAGCAAAACAGAGAAACAGACAAGGGAAGTATTGGCATCAAGCAAACTTTAATTAAATATCCAACTTTAATTAAATATGCAAAAATGTCAGCATGCAAAATAGAAGTTTGGCCTGAGAAATTAACAGAGGAACTTAATAAGGTAATGCTCCTGAATTTTGGAAAAACCCCAACTTAAATGGAACAACAAAAGCATAGACAGAGAAGATTGATGGGATCACCTATGTGAATGTCTTTCTTTGGTGTATTTGCAAACCCGATTAGCTCTTGGTGTGCCCATAATGCTTCTCTCCTTCCCCAAAATCAATACTTCACTGGATATCTTCCTTGCAAATTTCTTCTATTTTTTCCAATCGTCTATAAATTTTACAGGCAAAACAGAATCTGCGATCAAACCAACTAAATCAATCATTGTAAAATAACACTTCATTGATTCAGAAAAGCAAAATTGTATACATAGCAGTACCTGAAGAGCAAGCGTAATTGAGGGAGGTGTCGGTGACTATATGAATTTCTGTAATACTAATTGATTTTGGAAATGCGAAGGAGGACAAAGGCACTAAAAGCGAGGCACAGCAAGCTGTCTGATGAGAGAAACGAAGTACTTCCTAGTAAAAATAATTCTTTCCTTTTGAGTGGGAGTTAGTGAAAGAAAAGAACCGCAACCTTACTAGTTACTATATATAGAGGCTGAAAAGCCCAAAAAAGCTATATACAGAGGCCATTTAATAGGACAAGTACTGGCCCACCTTCAGTCTTGGAAAAAATATAAACAAAATAAATAAATGAATACAGCAGCAAAAATAAAAAGAGATAAGAAAGCAGAGGGAGGCCAGTGAAAGGAATAATACTAAATAAACTAATGAGAAAAGATATGCTTCTCTAAAACAAAGATAATGGTATCTCTAACTAACACAACTCTACATATGTCACTTTTCCCTTTTAATGATCAACAAAAGAGATTGAAATGGGCGATGTATTTTAGGTAAAGGGTACCGTTTTCTCTATGCGTGGGCATAGACCATAGTGGTTATGCCTCTAATAGTTGATAGCGACATTGGATTAGCAAAGAGAGGGAAAGCTGACTGCCAGGCCATCACTGTCGTCGATCCATAACCTAACCTCCGCTGTATTATCAAATTGTGACTTGTGATTGTGCATGGTGAGGGGATATTT
The DNA here is from genome assembly GCF_964058835.1 of Carex rostrata. Lineage (NCBI taxonomy): Eukaryota > Viridiplantae > Streptophyta > Magnoliopsida > Poales > Cyperaceae > Carex > Carex rostrata. Next base: position 9,317,316 of record NC_135925.1, read on the forward strand.
GTTAGGGGAAAGTGGGAAACTAACCATCATAATAATAGTTCGTTCTAGTTTGTTAACAAAATATTGAAATATATATAGGTGATGCCTGATGAGGCTATCAACCACCCAAGTTTGTACTGTATCTATTTGCTAGTTCCATTTGTTTGTTTATTAATCTCAAGGCATTGAATAAGGCCACCTAGCCTATCATGCATTGGAATCTTCCAAATGCACGCACTTTTTTATATTCTTAATTTTGGGAAACTATTCTTCTGAGCACCTGCTCTGTGATTTCCCTGAAACGAATCTCTATTCACTAGCACAGGAAATTTCAGCGATTTGGAATAAGACCGATTAGCTACTTTTAGAAATGTAAATCTCAAGGGAAAAATCTGCTATGAAATACTGCGTAGTTGTCATTTCATTTAGACTATAGATGCCAAATTGACCCCACCAGTAATTATAGCTTCCTTTAGAGGGCAGCAAAATCAGATTCGGGCGAAAATCTTAAATTTGAGTTGGCAATTATTATTCTTGAAGAAATGGTGATTTGCCCCTGATTCTAGCAGATAAAATACGAAGACCACAAAAGGACGAAAGTGGCCACGAATAAATTGCAATGGACGAATGGTTGTACCGCAGCAATGCCACTGATTTAAGTCCCAAGTGAATTTATTGTTGACTGATCTGTCTGCATTACTGTACTGCATGTCTATACAAAATCCAATAACTACAAATGGGCCAAGGTCCAGTTGTATTTCCATTATCTTATTCAGGTACACGATCCCAAACACAACAACTAAAAAGGTAAAATAATTGCTAATAAGTTCATATGCAATCTGATTTACAAATCGCAATTTTTTGTCCTGTCATGTCCGACAATCTAATTAAAGCTTCAGTAACTAAAGAGATTTAACGATTTCATCATCTTGACTATACAAAGTAAAAAAAAAGCATGTGCACGTAGCAACACTAAGTTAAGAATTAAAGTGGAGGGAAAAGGATGACCCTAATTAATAAAATGGTTCGGTAAGGTCATGACAAGTATTACAGAAAGAACTTACACATCATACATTATATACCACGTGGGGTCCATTTCGCTGCCGACACGGCCCACGAGCGAGCACAATCCGAATTTTACCCCCGAACTTTTCTATTGTTTTAAATGAAAAAAAAAACTTTTTTTTTTTTTTTTTTTGGGAAAAAGGCTTTGTGCTTTCGCTTCATGCCAATTTTCTTTACTGACAAGGGCTGGAAAAAACGGTCGTAATTTGTGGATCGTTCGTGACTTGTCTTTGGCTCAATCGTTAACAGTCCGCTTAATAGTGGATTGAACTGTTAGTGAGCTAACTTGTTATTAGTTCGGTTCAGAATTAACAAGCTAAATTAGGACTTAGTTCGGTCCATAATGAGTTAGTAAGTATAGACTGTTAGATATATATACGATTTAATCAGATCTGTAAAGATTTAGGGTTTAACTTTTGCTTGTAGTCCTATAATTTCATATTTTCATTTTCGACTCCCTCTCCGTTGTGCAGCTCCTCATGCCCTCACCTCAATCCCCGATTCCCCCATCCCATCCTCCTCCTCCGTGATCCCATAGTCCATCCATCACTCTTTGTCTCTTATTTAATATTTTTGATTTTGTATGATAGCATTTCAATAAAGTCCAGTGAATCCGTAAACTAGCTCAGTCTAGAGGTTTTAGCTTAGACTTAGATACTCTAAGAGCAGTTCACTCGACAATAGTTCAGTCCGAAATTAACAAGTTGAGCTAGAACCTAACTTGAAACTGAGCCATCTTGTTGCCACCCCAATTCATGATCGTGTCAACATTCGCTTCAGTCTTCTGTAGCGAGTACAGGCTATCCTGTACTGTAGCTGATTACTGACGTTCATGAGTCATGACCTAGATTGTATTGATGATTATATTGGATAATTGCAAAAACCTTAAAGAAATAAATAGAAGATCTTCACAAGAAAAATATTATGGCAATTTTTTTTCTTGTTATATTGTTTTTGTCCGTTACTAATCATTGGAGAGCCATTGGAATAACTCTAATAAGAGTACATTGTGGCAACAAAAAAAGGTTTTTATTTAATTAACTTGTATTGTAACTACTTACTTAGTAACTAGTATCATACTCGTGCATTGCAACGGGGATATATTATAAGAAATAAATATATCAATGAAAATAATAATTATCTAAAAATTAAGACACATGTTAATAGAAAATTTATATGATTTTGTATTTTTAATTAACTTTAATCGTGATCTCTAATAACAATTTGATGATGTGATGATTCTTTATTTTTAAGTACCAATAATATCAAATAATAGCTCGATTTGAATCTAATATCAAATATCATACAACAATTCAATATTGGCATATAATATGATATAAAAAAAACATAAATAAAAAGTGTTATCATGTGTATGTATAGAATATATATATACACACATATTATAAGAGAAATATATACTTACACACACGTTCCAATTTTGTATTTTTCTTCTTCTTTGTTTCTAATTTAGAATACACACACACACACACACACATTGATATATTATATATTGAAAATATATTTTAAATTGCCCACACCAATATGTATAGAAACAAAGAAAGAGAAATAAGGAAAAAAAATTAATTTCCATTATGATCCGTATAGAAATGAAGAAGAAGGAAACAAAGAAATAAGAAAATGGAAGGTGAAGTCTTCTCAATTGAAAATGAGAAATATAGAAACAAAGAAATAAGGAAATAAATAAATATATCGTTAAATTTCAAAATTTATTCAATTTTAATTGTAACATATCGTGTGGCAGCACATGTGGTGAGTATGTTTTTAACTAAATTTAGACTTTTATACATAAAATATATGCATTTAATCAAAAGAAGACAAATTATGTAATTGGAGGGCTGAGATCAAATCCGAAGTTTCATCTTTCAATCATAGCCGTTGGCGGATCGGACACCCAACGTGCTTAATAATAGAATGGAGATACATAATTAATTATATTAATTAATTGACGCGACATCATTTTTCAGAACAAAATTACATTGTTGAAATATTCATGTTAGTTGAACAATTTTTGAGAAATAGCTAGTCTAGGTCAATTAACTCGAGACCAAATATATGTTGTCCTTTTGATGGGCACTGTTGGCACAAAACCTTTCAGAGAACTTGTTGCAGAGGATCCAAGTCCTCGAGGGAGATAAAAATCTAAAACGACTAAAAACATGTCGACACTGAGTGCGTATCCTCTGAGATATCTCAACTTTTGCGTGACTGACGTGTCCGGTGCCTATTCGGGAGTGATGTAGGGTCAGTATTATGTGTGCTTTGAGATTCGTGCAGAACGTATTTAAACGGTTGGGATTTTCCATAAAGTCACGCAAAGTTTGAGATATCTCAGAGATACAAATTCGTCGACACTGTCTACGGGCTTTCTCCAAATAATAATAATAATAAAAAACATGTTGAGACAGCTTTCCTTTTTTTTTTGTTTAATCTATGGGCCGTAGGCCTGTTGAGAGATAGCTGCTAGCTTGCGACTCGGTGAAAACATAAATAGTTGGGCCTGCCCGATGAACGAAATTAAGGCAATCAAGTCAATTTCTCCGGGCCAATCCGAATATCGATTTTATTTGAACTTTAAAGGGAAATGAAAAATTAATAGAAAATTTTAAATTATCTAGTTATAAAGTAATGCTCAAAAGAAAAGTAAATTACCTATCTAAGTCACATATATGTGAGCAAATACTATCATATTAAATTTAAATCTTACTGTAGTAATTTAATTTTAATTATTTTGATTGAGACAAAGTTTGCCGGTCAAAATGAGAAGTTATGAATTCATTAGTGTTGTTATTAACGATCACTTATCACACTCTCTTGATGTATATTTCGTGGCGAAATTAAGAAAAAGAAGCACCTAGTAGAACATTTCATATTTTAATACAAAATAAAAAATAATTGCCCACAAGTATTTTGTTAATTATTTTATATATATTGACATAAGATACTCAATATTATGATTCTTAATATTATTGTAAACCCTACTCAACATTATCGTTGAAATCCACCTACCTTACGAGTGATGCGTCTACATTATGATCCTCTTTGCATTGATTATTGTATTATGAATGTTTATAAAAATAATAATTGTATGTTCAACGCAAATCTACATGAATCCGACCACATAATGAGAATGCCTAGGTTTATATGAATTAAATAAGTTCTTTTTGAAGAAATTTAGTTAATAGTTTAAAAATATGAGTCGGTTCGCGACCCGAGTCGAGCCAAGTGTTTACATGAGCCGAACTATTTTTCTTTTAAAATCGAGCCGAGTTAGAACCGAATTATTTTGCTGCTCTCATTGAGCCGAGCCGAATTTGAGCCGAATCTTAATCATTAGCGGTCGTAGTCTCATGTTTTATTAAAGTGATATCACAAAGGACAATCTCGGTTGATAAACTGGAAGATGTAATTATCTCATTTCAGTTATATGAAATGGAGAGTAGCCTTTTAAAAAAAAAAATCTGATACTATTGTTTGCCACCAAGTACTCACTTAGAGATCCATCAATGGTAAATCGCATCATGTTTGGTTCTAGCCTAAAAGGTTAAATAAGGAGTTTAGGCCTCGTTATTCCACTAAACGTGTCTTAATTGAGCCGGACTAAGATGGCATAAGTCAATTTTTAAGGCGGCCTAAATTAAACCACCTCACATGGTGGTTTAATTTTTATTCCACCTTGTGGCCTAACTTAAATGATTATAATAAAATTTTATTTGTATATAATTAGTATATTATTATTAATAATTATTATTAGTATATAATTTTATAATTAATATCTTGAATTGTTAATATATTAAATAATAATTATAATAGTATTATATAATTAATATCCTTTTATTAATAATTATTATTAATAAATAATTATATAATTGTTATGTTATATAGTTAATATATTAAATAATTATTATATAATATTGTAATATATTATAGTTATTATTAATATATTAATATTGTGTAATTAGTATCTTATTAACGATATATAACTATATAATTAATATGTTATATTGTTAATATATTAAATAATTATTATAATAATATAATAATATTTTATAGTTATTATTAATATATTATATAATTAATATCCTATATTGTTAATATATTAAATAATTATTATAATAATATTATAATATATTAATATTATAAAATTAATATTTTCTTATTCATAATTATTATTAATATGTAATTATATAATTAATATGTTATATTATTAATATATTAAATAATTATTATAATAATATTACAATATATTATAGTTGTTATTAATATATTAATATTATATAATTAGTATTTTATTATTAATAATTATTATTAATTTATAATTATATAATTAATAATTAATACTGTTAATATAGTAAATCATTATTATAATAATATTATAATATATTATAGTTGTTATTGATATATTAATATTATATAATTAGTATCTTATTATTAATAATAATTATTAATATATATTTTAATATATTAAATAATTATTTTAATAAGATTATATAATTAGTATCTTTTTATTGATAATTATTATTAATTTATAATTATATAATTAGTAATTTATTATTAATATATAATTAATATTTTATATTATTAATATATTAAATAAATTTTATAATAATATATAATGTATATTACAGTTATTATTAATATATTAATATTATATAATTAGTATCTTATTATAAATAATTAACCAATTTAGGCTTTCAAAACTTTAGTCCTTAACCAACTCTAACCAAATAAGGAATAATTTAAGTTATGATTTATTTTAGGCCTCAATCAAACATGAATAATTTAGACCGGCTTAAGTTGGAATAACCAATTTAGATCTCCTTAGCTTTAGACCACAACCAAACATGGGGCTTGGCTGTAGCGAGTATATCTGCGATCTCATTGGAATAAGCTGATAAGCAGGAGCCCATTTTCCTATTAATTGATCGATTGTTTAATTTGACGTTGTTGATAGAATATGAGAGGTTAAGATGTTAGAGGTGAAGGTACTGGCTTTATATATAGAGAAAGAAAAAAATAAAAATAAATTAAAACGAGAAAGACCAAAAAAGATGACGTACGAGCAAGCGTCATTAGCGAAAACAATTGTGGGCTTGACTGGACCACTATTGGTTGGGGTCACGAGTGGCGACCACAACTTATTTAATTGGAAGGGTTTAATACTTTAATTTCTTGGAGGAGGAGCAAAGTTTATCGATCATGGATGACGAATAATGAGTGTTAGCTACCAACTTATCAACCTTCTTTTAGTCTTTTTTTGGGAAGTCCAGCGTAACTGTCAATGTGGAATTCGGACTTCTGAGAGAAGGATGCTTCGTCGCAAGTGGGTTTTCTTGTTCCGATATTGACAAGTGACAATCACCCACCTGACCTCTGCTTTCTCCAAGTTCAAGCTGTTTCCTGTTATTCATATTCCACCGATGATCTTTATTGAGATTTGTGCATGAAAATTAATTCGTTAAGATGCACGCATGTAAAAAGTTTGAACGGTTAGAATCGGAATAACATGTTCACAGCAGATTTATTTCCCGAAAGGATAAATATGGTACGTACTCTTTGAATTGAGATAGTTAATTCATCCTCAACCATTAGGCTGGAATAAGTAACGAAAATCATCAATAGATTGGATTTGAATCGAATTATAGTATAATTTATAATGTAAATTTGTCGAAATTTTACAAAATATAAATATTCAAATACGGGATCCATTAATTTATATATGTAACTGATTTCGCATCGTATCAAAAATATGTTAGTATGATTATAATGATACAAATAAATCTTTTCAATTATTTTTTTTTGAGAACTTGACTGATGCAGCCAATCTTTTCAATTATGATAGACTCATTTAACTTATATATGTAGCTGTATACAAATCAAGTGAAATGTCACGTTTTGTAACGTGCTAGTTGGAGCTGGGCGGAGTACATAATTAACACGACTCTTGACTGTGTCAAATCTCCCTTTCCCCTGATCTGATATGCTGATATTATCTCTGTCAAGAAGTTCCCACATTGACTGACTTATATTTATTAGTTTGAAATTTTGTTTGTAAATCTGTGATTCACAGATTCTCGAAAGTCACATCCAGGTTGCATAAAAACAGAGGCAAGATATATTCCAACAATTTCTTGTTCGTGAAGTCAGAAAATTTCATCGGACTTAATTTGGTGTTGGAACTATTGAAAATTTTTTATCTATAGAAATTATTAAAATCACATATACGAAAACATAAAGAGTGTCTCATTTCTAATAAATATAGAAGGGTAAGGCTAAGATGCTATGGGTTGTATAGAGGACAACGGTGCTACGGCTCAATATTTGAGTTTTTAAAATCCAAACGGTCGATCCGAACCGTTCATCTTGTTCTTCATATTAATATGTGTTTGGAAACCAAATTTTACATTTTTTGAAAATTTTTTACTATTTTTTTAGATAGGTAGAAAATCAGTTGATCTAAAAAATTCTGCACTATTCAGACAGTTGATTTTCTACCTATCTAAAAAAATAGTAAAAAATTTCCAAAAAATGTAAAATTTGATCTCCAAACACATATTAATATGGAAAATAAATTTAACGGTTCGGATCGACCGTTTGAATTTTGAAAACTCGAATATTGAGCCGTAGTACCGTAGGTCGCTATACAACCCATAGCACCTTAGCCTTACCCAATATAGGAAAAAATAGACATTGATGAAAAAAAAATCTGAAATATAGATGCCACAAAAAATCAAGTTAGAAATGGATCAACCTCAATGATGAAGATCCAATTTTGAATTGATCAAATGTAACAGCTATTGATTCTTCTTTTCTATCAAATTTATAGAAAAAAATTACTTGGATCTTCATCATTGGGGCCAATCCACTTAAGATCTGATGAAATGTGGCACTTGTACTTCTCCTTTTTAACCGTTAAAAATATAAATATATATATCGACGGATCTGAACCATTGAGTCTGACCCATATATTTGGATCAGGCTCATTGAGTCAAATCTTTCTATATTTGTTGAAAACTAAGTACTATTTCTGTTTCTGTACGTATGGATTTAATAATTTATATAGATAAAAAAATTTCAGAACTATTATCTCATTAAAACATTATCAAATTGTTCTTAATATATTTTTTTCTCTAACTTAATATATACATTAGAGTAGAACTGGGGTGTTCTTAAGTTCACCAAGTTCTTTCGTAAACTCAAGTCTAAAACTTATCGAATTGACTTTAAACGATGAATTCGAACCGTTGAAATTCGCCTACTTTACAAGTGATACGTCTATATGTAAAATAATTTAATTTTGAAATTAATTTTGCATAGAGTCAAGTGGTCAAAATACGTGCAAAAAATGAATGCATTAAAATTAAATTATTAACCTTCTAATTTAATTTGACTACTTGACTATAAACTAAATTAATTCGAATGTTTAAAATTCTCACATATAGACACATCACTCGTAAGGTAAGCATGTATCAACAGTTTAGATTCATCATTTGAAGCTTATTTGATGGATTTTAGACTTGAGTTCATCAAGACTCTTGATGAACTTAAGAACACCCTAGTTCTACTCTATGCATTATAACCAGCTTACAATATAATTAATTATTTGTTGTATCATTTAATTTATAGTACTTACTAATACATTTGCCCTGTATTCCGATTATAACAGTGTAACATGTGCGAATTTCAATAAAGAATTTTTTTCATGCGCCGAATTTCAACCAAGATCAATGACTGGGACCGGAATAACGGTTAAGTGCCCACAGTTTGCAACAGCTTGATTGTGCATATATACTAGTGACGAATCAAACTCTTCTATGAAAATCAACTAGCGAAGTTTGTACTTTATCCGCCGTACACACCAGCTAGCTTCTCGCTTTACTGATTATAAATTAATTGACTATTATGATTAGATTCGCAACAATAAACCAATACGACTATAATTATGTAAGCATAACTGAGTTATAAGTTTCATTTTCTACATTGCATTTCCTTGCTCCTTTCAAATACTTGTCTAATTCCTATGTACAAATACACACAACTTTTTTTCTCAATTAATATTTATGCCAATGGAAATCAAAACTGAAACCTATCCTACTTCACCCAAGTGTGCGGAGACAGCTCAGCGCGAAGCACTAATGAAAATATTTTTAACAAATAAAAAATCTATAAACCAATAATGTTACTTCATTCTGCTACTCTTGAATGGCAGCCAACTTAGGCATGTTATGTCCATCTCTCACTGATGCTCTTCCTCCTAATTTTGTTTTAGAATTCCGCATAAGTGTATTCCTCGTAAATTGCTCTGATTTTTTCAGATCGTTACCAGTTTTGCATGTTTCATCTAATTTTTCACCCAATCCACGAATTGGCACGACCTGAACACCTCGCTTACCGCCACTGCTGCCTGCTCTTTTCTTTTCCAATGCTCCATCCAAAGCCAAGCTAGCCTTAACTGCAAGAGCCGCCATGTCTTGTCCCTTCAACGGATGATCAACCATGGATCGAGGTAGAATGAAGTATATCTGGTCTAACTCGACCCAGTCATGCGAACTCAATGCAGGGATGTCTCTGTCCAAGTATAACTCATCCGAGCTGCAGAGGAAAGAATCAGTATTCATTTCATCTAAAATCTCTGACACTTTTGTGGGCACCGAATACTCTCTTAGAGATCCATCAATGGTAATCACCTTGGCTGTAGCGAGCATATCTATGATCTCATTGGAATAAGCTGATAAACCGGAGCCCATTTTCCTATTAATTGATTGATTGTTTAATTTGGGGTTGTTGATAGAATATGAGAAGTTTAGATATTAGAGACGAAGTAACTGGCTTTATATAGAGAGAGAGTGAGCGAGAGAGTAAACAACAGAGGAAGTTTCAAAGTTTTTTTTTTTTTTTTTTTTGCAGTTTAGGAAGTTTCAAAGTTGGAAACAAATTAGGAGGAGAGACACAATAGATGACGTAGGCGCGGCCGTCACTAGCAAAAACAGTTGTGGACTTGTGGGCCTCAGTCTGTCTCTCCAAGAACTTGCACAGTTGCACTGGGGTCAACGAGTGACGACCACAAATAGTCAAACAACGACCAACTATTTAATATCAATAAAAACTTATTTCTTTCGAATTTCAAACCTGCAATATTTCATATTGCGTTTGAATGGAACAAGAATAACATTAATTCACTATTTTTTATTTGTTTTATACGAGCTAGTTCACTATTTTTCTAATTCAATCAAAAATTGAAGTAGCTACTATTTTCAAACTTGAGATGAGTTACTATCACTTGATCAAAGACTGACTCTCTAAAAACTAATTATCATTCTTCTTGTTAATTATTTTTCTGTCTTTTTCTTGTAGCTCAATCTGTCTCCCTAATGATCGATTGTCACCAAATTGTGTGGAATGGAATGAGAATTTGAAAATTTACAAATTTATGTAAATTTGTGGAACCTATCTTCATGAGTATGTACGAAAAAAAGTTATGAAAATGTGATAAAATGCAGGTTCAGTTGTACTATGAAAAAAGTCGTGATTTTTTTTCTAAGATACTTCATATCAATTAGGGGTGAAAATGGATCTGAATTATCTGGTATGATGATAGGGTGTGAAACTATACTAAAAAAAACTATGTTTTGACCTAGAAAATGCCCAAAAATCTTACGTCGAATTACGTTTTTATTTATAATCATATTATAACTTTTACATTTTTCTAGTGATTTAAGGGTAAATACAAACAAAACCTAAGCATTCTAGTCAACTAGCACGCGAATTGGAACATAAAATGAATATTTCGCTCAGTCAAAAAGTTCATGCGGATCACCAAAATGCATGCAATTTGGACCATAAAGGTATAAATAAACAAAATTTAGGATTTCTAAATTTCCATGTATCTTTTAATTAATAGAAATTAGGGCTATAAAACCATCGGACTTGATAATTTGCTTCACTTATTATTAATTATTTGGGTTTTATGGTTAAATACGCAGCAGAAAACCAATTATATGTATATAATCATGTGATAAAGAACGGAGAAAAAGATTAAAATATGAAACGCATATCAGCAAAATTAAGTTATCAATTTAATTTTCTACATTGCATTTCCTTTCTCCTTTCAAATAGTTGTCTAATTCCTATTTACAAACACACACAACTTTTTTTTTCTCATTTAATTATGCCAAAGAGAATCAAAACTGAAACTTGTCCTACTCCAATCAAAAGTTGGCACAGACAGCGCAGCAGTAATGAAAATATTTCTATAAATTAAAAAAAAAAAAAACTACAAACTAATTGCTTCATTCTGCTACTCTTGGATGACAGCCAACTTAGGAATGTTATGCCGATCTCTCACTGATACTCTTCCTCCTAATTTTGTTTTAGAATTCCGCAAGAGGGCACTCCTACTATTTTGCTCTGATTTTTTGAGATGGTTACCAATTTTGTTTGTTTCACTTAATTTTTCATCCCATTCACGAATCGGCATAACTTGAATACCTCGCTTGCTGCCACTACTGCCTGATCTCTTCTCTACCAATGCTCCATCCAAAACCAAGCTAGCTAAGACTGCAAGAGTCGCCATGTCTTGTCCCTTCAACGGCTGATCTGCCATGGATCGAGGTAGAATGAAGTATATCTGATCTAACTCGACCCAGTCGTGAGAACTCAACGCTGGGATGTCTTTGTCCAAGTATAACTCATCTGAGGTGCAGAGGAAAGAGGCCGTATTTTTTTCATCTAAAATCTCGGATACTTTCGTCGGCACCGAATACTCTCTTAGAGATCCATCAATGGTAATCACCTTGGCTGTAGGGAGCATATCTACGATCTCATTGGAATAAGCTGATAAGCAGGAGCCCATTTTTCTATTAATTGATCGATTTTTTTAATTTGGCGTTGTTGATAGAATATGAGAAGTTTAGATATTAGAGGTGATGGCTTTATAAATAGAGAGAGAAAAAGAAACAGGGGAAGTTTCGAAGTTCTAAACATATTAAAACGATGACGTCGGAGCAGGCGTCACTAGCGAATACAATTGTGGGCCTCAGTCTCTGGAAGAACTTGCACTTGGACCACTTGGTTGGCGTCACGAGTGGCGACCACAACTTAATTGGTTGGGTTTAATACTTTAATTTCTAGGAGTAAAGTTTATATCGGTCATGGATGACGAATAATGTGTGTTAGCTATCAAGTTGATTATCAAACGATTACAATTAGTGGCTACACTCGGATACGGATCATAAAAACAGCGACTTTCTAGTTCCCTATTTTAGCGGCAGTCAAATAAGTCATGGCAAGTATATAGTCCTACGTTTTGACAGCCACTATCAAACTGTTTCAAAAAAATATATATATAGTCCCACTTTTCATGCCTAAATTTTTTTTTTTTTTTTTGGAAAGTCCAGCCACACTATCATTGTTGTAATTTTAAGTGAAGGATGCTTCATCGCAAGTGGATTTCTTTGTTCTGACATTGACAAGTGAATCACCCATGAAACCTCTGCTTTTGCTGAGAATATAAATAGTTAGAAGGGCAAAGTTGTAAATAAGAAAATTAATAGGTACCATTATTGTAGGCTCCGTATCCTCCCAGGTACTCACTACTACAGAAAAACACTTTACTATCGGTTGAAATTGTATTCTGTTATCGGGTTCTAAATCGTTGCTTATCGCCCTGATAGAAAATGTATACACATATGCCATCAGTTCAAACCGTCAGTGTTCAGGTCCAACGCCATTGGTTGAAAATTAGAGACTGATGATAATAATAGTTCTTCGGTTGTTCAATAAGCCGTTTAATGTAGAAACACCATCGGATCTACTTTGGTAATGAATCGATGACGATCCTACATATGGTGTTTGATATTTGACGATGTTGATCCTTTAGTGCCATCTCTTGCGTTGTTAAATCTAGGGCAAATGCCACTTACACCATCTGTTTTACTGCGTTGGCATTTAACAAGTCTCTTGATTATGTTAGCTATGCCAACTGTTGCTAACTAATTTTGAGCCGTTGAAAATTTATGTGAATATATGTTTTTAATTGTGCTTTTATTAGGATCTAGCCTCCGTATATATATTATATATGTATCCATTTACATAAAATAACACCCAATAGTAGGTACAACAAATAATATAAAACCATGTCAGCTAATATGAATAGAAAATTAATATAAATAAAAATAGCTAATTGTATCATATATATAATTAATACATTCAAATTGTATTCAGAGTGAGTCTATGGTACTATTCATATCATGGGTTGGTCCGTGCTACGACTAAATATTCGAGTTTTCAAAATCCTAATGGTCGATCCGAACCGCTCATCTTGTTCTCCATATTAATATGTGTTTGGAGATCAAATTTTACATTTTTTGAAATTTTTTTTACTATTTTTTTAGATATTTAGAAAATCACTTGATCTGAAAATTCTGGACCATCCAAAAACAGTGATTTTTTACAAGATGAATGGTTCGGATCGATCGTTAGGATTTTGAAAGTCGAATACTGAGCAGTATTACGGGCCAAATCGTAATATGCATAGTACCATAGACTCACTCTTGTATTCAAATCGTACAATAGTTACAAAATTAAGGACTTCTTAGATATCACTGATAACAAAATCCAAAACGAGATTGTTGTTCCTAAATATATACATATTAATCATCATCAATCACTGATCACAAAATTCAAAACAGGGTTGCTTTTACTAAATAAACATAGTAATTAATCATCATCAGAAGGAGAATAGTCATTGCCCTTAGGTGTTGCAATGTTCAATTTTGTCAGTAGCATATATATATAAGTGAAAGAAATATTACTATTTAATTTATGTATTGCTCGTAAGATTGTACCATTCAAGTTGTAAAATCAGGTTTCTTTCTCTACCTCTTGTGCTTGCTCCTCTCGTACCTCTTGTAGAGGTGTAAACGGTCGGATAAGGATCAGATAGTGGTTAAACCGTATCCTTATCCGTTATAATTTTTTGGATACGGATAATATATTAAATGCTACGGATACGGATCGGATATCAGACAAATACGGATATTAGATCTAATATTTTCATAATAAGTTTGTTGATTACAAAACATATATCATATTATCAAAAACATTAGTCACTTATGTCATAGTGTTATATTATTCATCAAAATATATATGTATGTATATGCAGTTTAATAAATCATTGGTATGAATATGTAATTTAATAAATCAATTTAAGAACATAGAGTATATTTGTTGTGATTTAGGGATGTGAACGGTCGGATACGGATACTTACGGATAATTAAAATTCTAATTGTATCTTTATCCGCTATAATTTTTTGGATACGGATAGTCTCGAATATGGATACAGATCGGATAATTTAAGTAATTTTCCAGATACAAATTCGGACGAAATCGGATAATATCCGATCCGTTTACACCCCTAATCTCTTGTGCCTTCTCTACCTCTTGTACGTACTTACTCCTCTCGTACCTCTTGAGTTTCTTGTGTTTGCTACTCTCGTACCTCTTATGCCTCTTGTACTTGCTGCTCTCGTACCTCTTATGCCTCTTGTGCCTTCTCTACCTCTTGTACTTACTCCTCTCGTACCTCTTGAGTTTCTTGTGTTTGCTGCTCTCGTACCTCTTATGCCTCTTGTATTTGCTCCTCTCGTACCTCTTATGCCTCTTGTGCTTGCTCATTTTATGTCTTCTCTACCTCTCGTGCTTGCTCCTCTCGTATCTCTTGTGTCTCTTGTGTTTGCTCCTTTTGTGCTTCATTCTCTACAAAATACAAATATATAACATCTAATATAAGTATAAATAGAGTCTTGTAATCAGAAAAATAAGATTGTAAATGCAATTTGTTTTCTTAAATCTCTTCTTTTTGTTTTACAAAAATATCAAAAACAAAAAGGTATAAATACCCATAAAAGAGAAGTGTAATAAATAACAAAAATATCCAATATATATCAATAGAAATTATTATTCTCATAAAATTTACAGTTTTCTCCAACTTCAAATGTTCACAAGGCCGAAAGGATGAATATGGTACGTACGTACTCTTTGACTGTGTACTTTGAAGTTGAGATAGTTAATTCGTCGTCAACCATTTTGCATCAATAATTAACAATATACTTATCAAATTCGTCGTCAACCATTTAGAATTGTCAATAGATTGGATTTGAATCGGATTCTAATATAATTTAAATGTAAATTTATTAAAAATTTACAAAATTTAAATGTTCAAATACGTACAGGATCCATATTCATTAATGTAGCAGATTTCGGATCGTATTAAAATATGTTAGTATGATTATAATGATACAAATCTCTTTTGAACTATGATAAACTCATTTAACCTATATGTGTAGCTGCGCATACAAATGAAGTGAATGTCACGTTATGTAACGACCTAGTCAGATTTGGGCGGAGTTCATAATATACGACTCTGACTGTGTCAAATATCCTTTCTCCTGATCTGATATTCTGATGTCTTTGTCAAAAGGTTCCCACATTGACTGGATTATATTAGTAGTTTGAAAATTTGTTTGAGAATCTGTGATTCACAGATTTTCAATAGTCACATCGTGGTTGCCAAAAAACCGAGCCAAGATATATTCCAACAATTTCTTGTTCTTCAAGTGATCATGAGAAAATTCAAGGATTTGATAATTTAGTGTTGGAACTATTTATCTCATTATACATTAATATCAAATTGTTCTTAATATATTTTTTCCAAGTCAGAAAATTCATCAGATTTGATAATTTGTTTCACTTATTATTAATTAATTGGCTATTATGGTTAAATACGCAACAGCAAAGCCAATTAGTATATAATCATGTGATAAAGAACTCAGAGAAAGATTAAACGAAGAAACGCATATATATATATATATATATATATATATATATAGAGAGAGAGAGAGAGATATATATATATATATATATAGAGAGAGAGAGAGAGAGATGGGCTACGGTGAGCCATGGAGTAAAATGAGTTGGTACTCCATGGCACTATATTTTTTATTTTGAATATGAAATGACCAATCCAAATTGCTCAACATGATCTCCATATTGAAATGTGCTTGGAGACCAAATTTTTACATTTTTTTGAATTTTTGTACTATTTATTAAGCAATTTTGAAAATCGCTGATCCGATGGTCCAGAAATTTTTACTGTTTATAGAAAAACAACAATTTTCAAAATTGCTTAATAAATAGTAAAAAAATTTAAAAAAAATGTAAATTTTGGTAACCAATCACATTTCAATATGGAGATCACATCTAACGGTTCGGATTGGTCGTTTGGACTTTCAAAATGAAAATACGGCGTGAAGTACAAACGCGTTTTACTCCATGGCTCACCGTAGCTGCTCGTCTATATATATATAGATGGGCTACGGTGAGTTGCGAAGTAAAACACGTTAATACTCAACGCAATATCTTCATTTTCAAAGTTCAAAACGTCGATCCGAACTGCACAACATGATCTCCATAATAAAATATGCTTGGAAACTAAATTTTATATTTTTTGGATATTTTTTTTTACTATTTATTAAGCCAGTTTGAAAATCTGAAAATTTGAGTGAACAGTAAAAACAATAAAATTTTCTGGACCACTGGATCGACAATTTTCAAAATGGCTTAATAAATAGTAAAAAAATTCCAAAAAAAATGTAAAATTTGGTCTCCAAGCATACACTAGTGGAGAACTTGGAATTAGTGTCGGCTGTTTATGGGTATTAGTGTCGGACATTAGGCGACACTAATCGGGCTGATACTAATACTTTGTAAATAGCCGACACTAAAAATAAGGCATTAGTGTCGGCTATTTATTAAATGGCCGACACTAATACTAACTTTTAGTGTCGGCTAATTATTAAAAAACCGACACTAATACTTAAAAAGCCGACACTAATACTTATTAGTGTCGGCCATTTAATAAATAGCCGACACTAATACTTATTAGTGTCGGCTTTTTAATAAATAGCCGACACTAATGTTTTTTTAAAAAAAAAATAAATTTCAAAAATTCACTATAAATCATAGAAAATTCTAAAAATGAAATTTTTTGTTCTGGAATGCTCATATATTTTTGCTGAACTATATATAAAACAAAGATATCAAATAATTCATCATAATTTACAAATAACACTCACTAAATAAAATATCATCCAAATTGCTCATTTATTGTTATCATACAAACCCTAAAACAGAAAATACATACATAAAAGATACATAAAAGTCCCTAAAAACTCTAAAATTATAAAGATTATATCAAAAGTCCATGAAGGAAGGCTCGGATCGCGAATCTGAGCCCGAAAATGGGTGAAACTAATCTATAGATTGGTTTCAGATCCGGTTTTGGACTGTGGAGTTCCTGTCAAAATTTCAGCCCGATCCGACGGACGGATCAAAAGTTACGCCCATTTTCGTGAAGCATGCGCAGAAGAAGCGGCTGAGAAGATCAGATCAGAGAGAAGCGTGAAGCGAAGTGAATGTTTAAACCCTAGGCGTGCGTTTGAAAGAGGTGCGCGGGACTTAAAATGAAATTTTTTTAGTTTTAGTGTCGGCTGTTTATAAATAGGCGACACTAATAACTGAGAATTAGTGTCGGCTGTTTATAAAAAGGCGACACTAATACATTAGTGTCGGCTGTTTATAAATAGCCGACACTAATTGTTAAGTATTAGTGTCGGTTGTTTATTAGTGTCGCCTACATCTAAATAGCCGACACTAATATTATTAGTGTCGGTTTTTTGTAAACGACCGATACTAAAGTATTAGTGTCGGTTTTTTAAGGCGACACTAATTGTATGTTCTCCACTAGTGATATTTCAATATGGAGATCATGTTGAGCGGTTCGAATTGACGTTTTAATTTTAAAATCGCAAAGTGTGAAGTAAAATAGTCACTTTACTTCGCAACTCACCATAGTCCATCTCTCTATATATATATAAACTGAGTTATCGATTTCAATTTCTACATTGGATATTTCCTTTCTTCTTTCAAATACTTATCTAATTCCTATTTATAAGATACATACAATTTTTTTTCTCATTTAATTATGCCAACGAAAATCAAAACTTAAACTTATCCTACTCCATCTAAGTGCGCGCAAACAGCGCAAAGAGTACTAAAAATATTTCTAAAAAAAAGAAATGAAAAATTCTACAAACTAATAATTGTTGCTTCATTCTGCTACTCATGGATGGCAGCCAACTTAGGCATGTTATGCCCATCTCTCACAGATGCTCTTTCTCCTAATTTTGTTTTAGAATTCTGCAAAAGTGCACTCCTACTCTTAATTTGCTCTGATTTCTCAAGATCGTTGCCAATTTTGTATGTTTCCATCTAATTTTTCATACAATTCACGAATCGGCATGACTTGATTGATACCTCGCTTGCCGTCTTTACCACCTGATCTCTTCTTCACCAATGCTCTATCCAAAGCCATGCCAGCCTTAACTGCAAGAGCAGCCATGTCATGTCCCTTTAATGGGTGATCGACCATGGATCGAGGTAGAATAAAGTATATCTGATCTAACTCGACCCAGTCGCGACAACTCAACGCAGGGATGTCTCTGTCCAAGTATAACTCATCCGAGCTGCAGAGGAAAGTGGCAGTGTTCTTTTCATATAAAACATCTGATACTTTCGTCCGCACATAATACTCTCTTACAGATCCATCAATGGTAATCACCTTTGCTGTAGCAAACATATCTATGATCTCATTGGAGTAAGCTGATAAGCAGGAGCCCATTTTCGTATTAATTGATTGATTATTTAATTTGGGGTTGTTGATAGAATATGAGAAGTTTAGATACTAGAGGTGAAGTAACTGACTTTATGTATATAGACAGAGAGAGATCAAACTAGGAAGTTTCAAACTATGAAGCTTTAGATACAGAGACAGGAAGTTTCAAAGTTCCAAACAAGTTAAAACGAGAAAGACCAAAAAAAGATGACAATTTCTTTTATGAGAGAGCAGGCCCCAGTCGTATCTGAGTTCGGATCCAGTGAAGTAACTCAAAAGTTGAGTTTTAGATATGGACCGTCCGATTTGAATCCGTAACAATCCATTCAAAGTGGAGGACACACATCCTAAGCAATGAATCCGAATCCCGATGTAATCTCGAGCAACGGATTCAAATCAAACGGTCTCAATTCAAAACCCAAAAATTAGGTTACTTTAGGGGATTCGGACCCAGTCGTATCTTGTAGTACATACTTCACAATTGCACTGTGGGTTCTGGTTACGTGCGACGACTGACGACTACAACTAGTCAATATATATATATATTTTTTAAATAAAACCCGTAGGTACAACTAGTCAACTAGTCAAGTTATGTGCAACCATGGAAAGTAAAACGAAAAAACAACGGTAATGAAAAAAAAAAAGACAACGAACGAAAGTAAAACGAAATAAAAAAATGAAACACCTATCAATTTAGTTATCATTAGCTCAACCTTCTCAGGGAGCAGCGGTAGAGTATTAATAATACCAGGGTCGGGTATACCCGACCATACCCGTCCGGGGTACCCGTGCCCGAGCCCGGGTATGGGTCGGGTACGCGGGTACGGGCAAAAACCGGACCGAATCCGTTTTTTTGGACTAATACCCGACCATACCCGTACCTGACTATACCCGTACCCTAATATCCGAGTACCCGTACCCGATACCCGACCATTGTTCATCCGAATTCAAAATTCAAAATTTTGGTTTTTCCCTCCCACAAAAAAACCAGAAAAAAAAACAGCAAAAAAAAAAAAACCCATACCCGCCCTACCCGTCAAGGGTACACGGGTACGGGTATAGGACGGGTAGGGTATGGTTTTTGAAAAATATACCCGACAATACCCGTATACCCTTGTACCCGTCCTACCCGTACCCGAGACGTACCCGTCCCGGGTATACCCGGGGTATCCGTACCCGCCCGCCCATTAAACCCCTGAGCAGCGGTTATGCCAATCTTCACCAATTTGTGGGGTCAGGGTCCGAAGGAGTAATTGAGTTTATAATCTTTGTGCCCCAGCTCCAGGTGTTAATTGGTATATTTCTTTAGCCTGAGAAGATAATTAGTATTAAAATATTTTTCTTTTAAAAGAAGAAGTTTGGACTTCTTGGCGGCACTCAATAAATCCTCGGCAAATATTTTCTCCGTTTTTCCTGGACTACTTTTCGTTTGAAGTACAGCTATTAATATTCAGACTTCGATAAGGGATGCTTCATGGCAAGTGGGTTCCATTCGTCAGCAAAATTAGAGTTGTCTTTGCTCTGGTGACAAAGGCATATGGTCATAGATTCGAAATTCAAATGAATAAAATTATTTGTTATATTAGGATATGTTTGATTGCAAAATAATAATATATAGAATAATTTTTTTGTCATTTGTCTTATTATAATAGTCCAATTCAATTTTTTTTGTAAAAATAAGCTATTTTAATAAGACAAAAGAGTTGAATTGACTATTATTCTAGCTATTAAACTTCATTCAAACAAAAAACAAGCTATTCCAAATAATATTATTCTAAAAATAACATATTTTTAATCCAACCAAACATACCTTTAAAATGATATTAAATGGTTGGGTGCATGGATTGACCTCCAATCTTTACTTGACAAAAAATAAAAAATAGATTTGCCAGTAATCGGGTCTGAATATATTAGATCTTAGTATACTTACTTTAAAAATAGATTTATTAAAATTTTACAAAATACAAATATTAGCGGCCATATCTAATTACAATTTACAGATTCATATACGGATTTGTACTAATTATTATAACTGATCTCGGATCAGATTTAAATCTGGTAATGATTATATTGATTAAAAAAACATTCAATTAAGACGGGCCCAATTAACCTAGATGTCTAGAGGTATCAATGGCACATTTTTTAACCGTTTTATTCTACTCATGTCACATTCGATAAGATTTTTTTTGGTTTATTAGATATGATTTAGTTTATTCGATATGAGTATATATGGATAATTATTATTTTCCATTAGCTAAACATGTCAGAGTATTGGTAAAGACTATTTTGTATCAGTTATCCTATAAGGTAATTATAAAAAAGAAAAAAAAATTCAATAAATAAATGTATATTTAATTACGAATTATATAAAATATTGAATGCGCAATGGATAAATTAAAAATAATTTGATCGTCTAGACATGATTTCACTTTTCTGTAATTGTGTAGACATTTTCATTTTTCCATTTACTCTTGGTAACATCAAAGAAGACTAGACAAGAAATAGACTAAGTATTGGAGAATAAACAAGCCGACGAATAATTCATATTAATTTTTAAGTTTTTGATATCGTACATTTTTCCTTCTTCGTTTTTGTTGCATTTCTTATGATAAAGTTTGAGCAATAATTAATGATGTACTTATTAAAAATAATACAATAAGAGAATATATGCATTTTTGTTATATGAAAAATGTTCAATATATCATTTTTATTTGTATATTTTGTTTTCAATTAAAGAACTAAAAAAGAGATTTGTGTTTTGAATTTTCTTACATTGATAAAATACCAATTTATTTAAATTTGATCAATCGATTGTACATTTGTATATTGTTTTCTATACAAGTAATGTAATTGTATACGTATGAAATAATTAAGTTTTGATAGTATATTTATAAAAAAAATTATTATATTAAAATTATTCATTATCTACTTGTTACTATTTCGTTATCATATAAACTTGGTAAGAATTAGATATAATAAATTCAATTCGTAACGAGTATAAGATACGAGTAAAATGAATTCTTAATGGGACGTGGTTACGAAAATACCCGAACCATATCATATTCATTGACACCTCTATATTATGTCGTTATGTACAAATAAGTGACATGTCATATCTTGTAACGAGCTGGTCCGAGTTGCCAAGTTGGGCAGGTTTTAATCTTTTATAATGTGCGACTTTGACTGTGCCAGATCTCCCTGTACCTCAGATCTTAGTTGTTCCCTGATATGATGTTCTGATATATATATATATATATATATATAGAGTTAGGCTGGGGTGCTATGGATAGCATAGTGGCCTCTATGCTACGGCTCAATATTCGAGTTTTCAAAATCCAAACGGTCGATCCGAACCGTTCATCTTATTCTCCATATTAATATCTGCTTGGAGACCAAATTTTACATTTTTCTGAATTTGTTTACTATTTATTAAGTATTTTACAAAATTGTTGATCCAACGGTGGCTGCACAAAACAGTAAAACCGTTGGATTAGCGATTTTCAAAGTGGCTTAATAAATAGTAAAAAAATTCAGAAAATTATAAAATTTGGTCTCCAAGCAGATATTAATATGGAGAATAAGATGAACGGTTCGGATCGACCGTTTGGATTTTGAAAACTCGAATATTGAGCCGTAGCATAGAGGCCACTATGCTATCCATAGCACCCAGCCTAACTCTATATATATATATATATATATATATATATATATATGTCCCCCATTGACTAGTTTGAAATTTCTTTTGTGAATAATCAAAGGTTCTTAAATGTCACATTCAGGTAGCCCAAGAACGAATTCGGAACACCTGGTACCTGAGGTGCAACAACTAAATTCTGACCGTTCTTTTAACTTTTAACTTGGCACAAACTTCAAATCAAATTTCTTATAATTTCTTTAGACACCGAATTGAAATAGATCTAATTGAAATTAATCCAGACTCTGCTTGTACAAATTGTACCTTAGGTACCTGGGGGATACAGACTCCCAAAAACTGAGTTAAGGTTCATGCTCAACTGTTTCAAACAGCTTTTTAAACTTCCACCTAGTTATGTAACTTTGCTAATCAGATGAGGGCATACTCCTTAGTTTTCCTTCAAAGAAAACTGAGGTAAATAAGTACATTTTTCTTGTTGTTCCTGTCAGAAAATTAAATTCAACGGACTTAATATATTGGTTGTCGAAAACTATTATCATCAAATTGTTCTTAATATATTTTTTTTCTCTAACCCAATATATCATTTATAACTAGCTTACAATAATATTTCATGTACGATTATTTAATTACTTGTCCGCACTGATAAATTTTCCTTTCTCTTTATCCGCACATTTATAAATGAAGGTCAAACAAAAGGAACACAGAATTTCAAAACTTTCACTATCCAACAGAAACTGTTGGTCAAAAGTAGCTTCATTCACCAATAGTGTACATAGCTTGCCCGAGCTGCATCTCTCCATTAACTGCCGCCACTAATGACGAATCCGTATCACCCCAGGTACATGAGGTGCAAGCTGTGAATCTGGACCGTTCATTTCACTTGGCACAAATCTCAAAGCATTCCCTCAACTTCAACATCTACCGGATTGAGTTTGATCTAAATGCAATTAATTTGGGCCATCCATTTTTCACAATTGCACGTCAGGTACCTGGGGGACACGGATTCACTAATGATCTATGTTGCATAGATACGGTTCGGGTATCGTATCGAATACGATACAGATATGGTAATACGATAATTTTCAAAAAATCCAGATACGATACGCTTATTATATATATTTTATTATTTTAATTACAATATTAATTCAATTATATAAATATAAAATACTGGATACAATTACCCAAATATTCATTATATATTGGAAGTTGTTATATTTTAATCACAACAAGAAGTTAGCATAATGGTAAAGTCTTATGTCGCTAAAGTGCATAGCCCTAGTTTAACATTGTTTTTTTTTACTACTCTCACGCAAATTGCATTCATGATTTGGTGTTAAATATTTAATGTGTTTTGTTTGAATCATTTGATATTAAGTTTCATGCCAAAGCAGCATAAGCTGATTGCCAACTGAAATTCTTTTGAGAGCAGGGTGCGTCTGAAAAGCATCAGATTCCAATCAGTTTGATGCCCGCTCGGATCCATCCGATTCGCTTCATGATCCGAGCAAATCTCTTCAATATTCTTACGTGTTGCTTTAATATTTGTGTCTATCAAGTGCGCACTGATCATGAAGTGAATTGTACATATCCGAATGGGTGTCAGACCAATTTGAGTCTGATTCTCATTGGATAGGCCTTGCTTCCAATTCTTTTGGGTGTTGATATATAGTAAACTCTGGTTATGTTTGCGCATGCATTACATTTTGTAGTTTCTATAACCATATTAACCTGAATTTATTTGTTCTTCTTTTGTTTACATGATAAATTGATAGTATTTACAACTTCATCTATTTCATATCTTATTTATGAGTCATTTTTCTTCTTAAAAAACAATATAATACTATACAAGAAGTCAAGAACGGTACAGATTGGACGGGTATTTTCATGACCATTATTATTATAACTATCTAGTTAGTAGAACTGTAACTGGTATGATACAACGTTGAAAACATATTAATATTAATAGGTATGAGTTGTTCATGTAGATTAGGAAAGGACTTTACTAGTATCATTGCCAATGAAACATATTAAAGAGTGTCATAACAACACTTTTTACAAAAAAACATATTATTTTTTTTTACATTAGATGTTCGTAATCCTTACAAAAGCAAGACTAGAAAATGATACAATTTTATAAACCTACATTAGCGATACTCTATTCTTCCCAAAAAATACAATATATTTTGTATGCCTCGTACCAGTATCATAACAGTTCGCGGTACCCTATATTTTCCCTGAAAGTACAAATTTATATTCCCTGTACCAGTATTCTGGTAATTATGTAGTCATTCTTTGAATAGAGGGCAGGTGTAGCCCATATAATAGGTAGAAAACATATTAATAAGTAGTTGGATTGTTCGTGTAGAGTGGAAATGGACGAAGTAGATGGAATCTAATAATACTAATTTCCTTTAGTTCTTACAAGGGTAAAATGGAAAATAATATAAAGTAAATGTTAAATATGATGGATTGAATAAATATGTGATTTCTTGTACTTTTGGAGGATAGATATATAATTATTGATTTTAGAGGGGGGAATACGTAATATTGAAATTCTTTTGGGAGCAGGGTGCGTTTGATAAGCATCAGATTCCAATCGGTTTGATGCCCGCTCGGATCCATTCGATTCGCTTCATGATCCGAGCGAATCTCTTCAATATTCTTACGTGTCGCTTTAATATTTATGTCTATCAAGTGCGCACTGATCATGAAATGAATTGTACATATCCGAATGAGCATCATACCAATTTGAGTCCGATGCTCATTGGATGGGCCTTAGTTCCAATTCTTTTGGATGTTGATATATAGTAAACTCTAATTATGTTTGCACATGTATTACATTTTGTAGTTTCTATTACCATATTAACCTGGATTTATTTGTTCTTCTTTTGTTTACATGATAAATTGATAATATTTATAACTTTATCTATTTCATATCTTATTTATGAGTCATTTTTCTTCTTAGAAATGATATAATACTATACAAGAAGTTAAGAATGGTACAGATTGGACGGGTATTTTCATGACCGTTATTATTATAACTATCTAGTTAGTAGAACTGTAACCAGTATGATACAACGTTGAAGGTATATTAATATTAATAGGTATGGGTTGTTCGTGTAGACTAGGAAATGACTTTACTAGTATCATTGTCAAGGAAACGTATTAAAGAGTGTCATAACAACACTTTTTATAGAAAACATATTATTTCTTTTTACATTAGATGTTCGTAAACCTTACAAAAGCAAGACAGAAAAATGATACAATTCCCTAAACCTACATTAGCGATACTCTATTCTTCTCAAAAAATATAATATATTTTGTATGTCGCGTACTAGTATCCTAACAGTTATCGGTACCCTATATTTTCCCTGAAAGTACAAATTTATATTTCCTGTACCAGTATCATGGTAATTATGATGTAGTCATTCTTTGAATAGAGGGCAGGTGTAGCCCATATAATAGGTAGAAAACATATTGATAGGTAGTTGGATTGTTCGTGTAGAGTAGGAATAGACGAAGTAGATGGAATCTAATAATACTAATTTCCTTTAGTTCTTACAAGGGTAAAATGGAAAATAATATAAAGTAAATGTTAAATATGATGGATTGGATAAATATGTGATTTCTTTTAGTTTTGGAGGATAAATATGTAATTATTTATTTTAGAGGAGGAAATACGTAATATTGAAGTTTTTGAGGGGGATACATGAAATTCCCTCTTTATCATATTGAACTATCTTTTTTTTTTATATAATTTAAATTAGTTTATTCAAGATTCAGCGTTCAATTATAATCTAACGGTCATAATTACACGTGTCATGCTGTGAATTTTTTAGATCTCTAGCTATATTGTTGTATGCACCATCTACCTTCTCTCTTTACTGGAATGATCAAGGTCTTAGTACTAGTAATTCGTTAACGTGATTTTCAAAATTTAAATAGTCTATCTGAAATACTCAAGGCGTTCTCCATATTAAAATGTTTGTTGAGACAAATTATATATAGAGAGAGAAATATGAGGGTTCTGCTGCTCCAATAGTTTGTGATAAAAAATAAGCCGAAATCTCAAATGCACGTCTTATTCAGATCAACCATTCAAATTGACTCAATCTCTCGACATTTCGTTTCCAGAGTATCGCACCTCAATCCTCTCCAGTAAACAAAATTAGTGGTCTCTTCAGTTTTCTAAAGAAAATTATTGCCATGGCTTCCCGCCGAGATGCTCTTCCTTCCAGTGATGCATGCATCTCTTCATCTTGCAATGCCCTTTCTTCTTCCCACTTTATCGTTTCTCTTTTTCGTGATGAAGAAAGCAAACACAGGGTGGCTCTTGCCGCTCTTCCCTCTGCTCGGCTCTCTAGCGAACAAGCCCAAGCTTTGTCGAATATGCTTCTCCGCCAACTTCATTCCCTAATTCTGATGTAATATATTTTCTTTGATTTATGTCAAATTTCTCTAATTTTACAGAGAAATGTATAAACCCTGATAATAAGCTACGTATTGATTGATTCTTTAAAGTTGTTATAAATTTCTCTAAAAATCATGAATGTATCTGCATGGAGATGTATATACCTTATAATATTACCTTCTTTAATAATTTTAGAGAGGAAGACCTGCTACCAAATATTTTGAATAAAAGAAAAAGAAAAAAAAACTTTTTTTCATTTTTTTCTCAAACTTGCTATAGGAGGAATTAATCAGAATAACCTGAGACATTGTTCTTTATTCAAGATAAACCTTAGACTTTAATACATCTTTCAAATTTTTTTTTTAAATTTGGTACTCATTATGTTAAATCTTTCAGTTTCTTTAAATGTGCAAAGAATAATAACAAAATTTCAACATTATGAAGGCTCTGTTGATCAAACAATTTTTTTTAATACTCAAATTTTAGATTATTGGTACAATTCAGTTTACAATATTTTCATTATAGCCATCTTTTATATAAACTTATTTTATGCAAGTTCACTAAATATTTGTTTGTTTTAGGACGATGCTTTTATCCATAATGAGATGGAGACAGATATTTCACGTGAAGACATTGCATATAAGAACGATTCTAAATCCAAGAAGAGTGGTAATAAATTTGTCCCAAAGGAAGGCATGACATTTGTGTCGCTTGAAAAGTTTGAAAGTTTATATTACAACTTTGCAGTATCGGAGGGATATACATTACGAATAAGGAGGACCACTAAATTTGCTCATACATATAGAATTCGATACCGTCAGTATGTCTGCTCTTGTGCTGAATTTTGTGAAGAGAAAAAAACAAATGATGGTCTTGATGTAGATCAAGAAAAGATTAGTAGAACCTTAACTCGCAGAACTGGTTGTTTGGTAAACATAAGTATCTCGTATAAGAATGGTGTATGGAAGGTAGGAAAGATTAACAAGGAGCACAACCATCTTTTGGTTAGTCCCAATAGTAGGGTCCACTTAAAACATTCGGGAGAGATGCCTTATGTGGCAAAAAGTCTAATGGAAAAGTTTAGTGAGGTAGACCTTCCTATTGGTAAAGTGGCAGATATTGTTAATTGAGATGCAAACATAAATGTTTCGTAAAGAGATTATTGGAATCATAAAAGAGACCTTAGGAGAAAGAATTTGGATAACGAAGATGCAAATGCTGTTTTGCAATATTGTATTGCAAAGAAATCACAAGATCCCAATTTTTTTGGATAGATTCGACCTCTCGTCAGTATTATGAACAGTTTGGTGATGTATTGGTCTTTTGATACAACTTACAAAACCAATAAGTATGGTTTGCCTTTGGAAAATTTTGTTGGTGTTAATAACCATACCCAATCCATCATGTTTGGTTTCGCTTTATTGCAAAATGAGCAGGAAGAAACATTTGTTTGGTTGTCTAAGACTTGGCTACATGCGGTGGGTGGTAAGTTACCAGTGTCAATCCTCACGGATCAAGACCGTGCAATTGAAAATATCATTAAAAAGGTTTTCCTGACCGTTTCCCATAGATTTTGCCTTTGGCACATCACAAACAAATTTTCAGAAAAATTTGGTTCTCTTTACAAGGAAAACTCACCATTTTGTCGGGATATGAAGAAGTGTTTGTATAAATCGGTCACTACTAAGCAATTTGATAATGTATGGAAGGTGATTATGGAGGATTACAAGTTTACAGAGAATGAATGGTTAAATAATTTATTTGAAATTCGACAATTATGGGTTCCCGTTTACAACCATACAATATTTTATGTTGGTATGAATACCACCTAAAGATGTGAGAGCATACACTCTTTTTTTGATTCATTTCTTAACAAAGGCACCACTTTGAGAGAATTTGTGGTTAAGTACGAGCATGCTCTTGAGCATCAATATAGGGTGGAGCGATTTGCTTCAATATACAAAGCTCCAATTTTGCAATTGAAATCTCCACTTGAAAAATAAGCCGCTGAAGTGTACACATGAAACATCTTCAATTTATTTCAAGTTGAGCTTATAGAAAGCCTCAAGTTACGAAATGACAAGTTGGAAAAAAATGGATCCTCAAGAATGTACAAGGTATCAAGTTTCCTCAATCCTAGTAATGAATTTGTTGTAAATTTTGATGTTGAGATGCAGGAGGTCTCTTATGAGTGTCCCTTGTTCGAATTCAAAGTTATATTGTGTCGTCATGCATTAACAATTTTCAAAAAGAAGAAAGTTGCAAATGTTCCTTCAAAATATATTTTACCACGATGGACAAAGAAGGCGGGGGAGGGGATCTTCAATAGTTAGTGATCTAAAATTTAGTAATATGATGAGCCAGTTGAGAGAATATTTGCACGTGAGCACCAATTCGTGTGACATTATAATGGAGGGGTTAGATCGGTTATTTAAAAGGGTTTCCAACTTAAAGTTAGAAGAAAACCAAGAAGGGGACAAAAATACAACAATAGAAATTGGTTGTGTGGAATATAGTGTTGAGCTGATTCCCTCGATCTGTAATCCGCTCATTGCAAAAACAAAGGGTCGCACAAAGGAAGATGTTGGAGTGTTGAAGAATGGACGATTCAAACGTGGTTTTGAATTACGTATGGAAAATTCAAAGAAGTCAAAATGACAGTGTAAATCTTGTGGTCAATATGGTCATTACTCTTCAACTTGCGATCGAAGAAAACAGACCAATGTTATGGAGGAAGCACATATTGAAAACTAGAGAATATTTTTTGGTCATTTTGGAACATGTATGGCCTATTGACCAAAATGCCCTTTCATAACTATACCAAAAACTATAACAACAACATATGTTTTAAATATCAAATAATAGCATAAAACATTTAATATAAGTGTTCCACAATGACCAAATTTCAATGATTGAGTGTGACATACTAAATATGCTAACTTCTGACATGGTTCATGTTTTGATGGTTATTTATATTAATGTTGTTTTTGTTCTTGAATAGTACCAATTTGAACAAAGAAAATGATGATTCTTGACTTAAATGGAATTGTTCTCACATGGTTCCATGTACCAGTACTAACTGGAATTCAATAGTTTAATTATTTTTCTAAACTAGTATTAATATAGTTAGGTCAGCTATGCATTTTTGTCAAGAAAATATTTTTGTTCATTTGGTTTACGCTTCTTTTGTTTGTTTTAATATTGTAATAAATTTATGTGCTTTCCTAGATCATGGGTTGAATGAAAATGACATTATGTGCCTGAATCTTATAATAATTGTTCTTTGAATGGAGATTGCAGATTCTTTTATTCTCTCTTTTATTTGTTTTAGAGAAAAAATAGACTGCACTTGAAAACCTAGATCAAGGACTCTCAATAGTTCGGTATTTAAGTACAACACTAGAGAAAAATTATCTTTAATCAAGCAATGGTAAAATGTACTTATTTTACTAGATATCAATAAGTGAATTCATTCTCCAGTCTTCCAGCTAATTAAGAGCTTTTTTCTGATACATTTGATTATTATACAACAGTTGTTGCTTAATTGAATAATTATTTCATATTTATCACTTTTAAATATCATATGTATAAAGCAAAATTTTGACATACATATGCACAATAACAAATTTACACAATTGACCCAACATCTCTTTTATATTACATAACATTAACATATACAAAAATGAGAAAAATGACTTCAACCAAGAAAAATCAATAAGATAAAACTAAGATTTCGAAACAAAATATTTCATCAATCACTCGATATAACAAGATTTCATTAATATTGAAGGGTACAACATTACAAGATTTCATAATTACAAGCATTCATATCCAATTTATCGTAATTATTACAAAAGCTGATGATTTTGTTCCTTTCCCTTGATTTCTTCTCGATGCTTTAGTCTAAATAATAAGAGCAGCTTTGCCAAATATCTTTGCACTCTTCATGTCTTTCGCTTAAAAAACATAATCAGACAATTAAATTCTTTTTACTTTGTGTAAGAAGCATGAATTTGTAGAAATAAAAACTAGTCTTATATACACCTGCAATTTTGCATAAGTTGGATTGAATTAGTTGAATTAAGAACCGAATTAAACAATCAGGTGCTAATTTAGACTCATTAGGGAAAATTAAATAAAGGCATATGCACTTTATTTAACTTTGTATAAGAAAGCATGATTTCCTATAAACAAAATCAAATTAAACCCTGTATACACTTTTGCATAAGCTAAGATTCAATTAAATGAATTAAGAATCAAATTAAATTACCAGGTGCTAATTTAGGCTCATTAGGACAATTTGAGGCCATACTCCAAAAAGTAAAATTTGCCTAATGATTGAAATTTTAGGACAAGCAGGTGCTAATTTGTCTAATTTCATTGAAATTTCTTTGGTAGAAAATTCCACATCAATGAGCCTAATGACTGAAATTTTAGAGCGAGATCCATAATTAGCTCTTAATAACTACCAATACAATTGTCAGTGTGATGGTACCGGTGCAAAATGGTACCAGTACAATACAAACAAATGACAACAAAACTTATAAAAATAATAATGGAACTCTCACCTCACTCTAAAAGATTACTGTTATTCTTCGTACTTTTTTCATTCGACGACTGAAATCGCTTTCTCGCATTTCATCTTCTCAGGCAATGTGGCCGTTCAAAAAAGTGAAATGGGGGAAAGCGAGAGTAAGATGAGTTGAGAGATGGCTAAGCGGCTCGACGACTCGAGAGGAGAGAGTGAGAACGATTAGTAGGTTTTGCAGAGGTCGCCATGGGTGAGAGAAAACTAATATGTAAAGAGGGGAACCTTTTTTTTTTAAGACGGAACCCTATATATATATATATATAGAGGAGGGTTCAAATGCCTCCATTTTTTGTGCCTCCATCATGCCTCCATTTTTTTAAACTTTAATAACTCAAGATTTAAAACTTAAAAGTCAAAATAAAACCGTTAGATGTGATCTATGTTATTTTTCTTTATGTGCTCATAAAAAATTATCATATTTCAATTTTGTTTTTATGCGAATCAATAAGTTCAAAAATCAACGTCTAGAAATCATCCAAATTAGTGCATTTTTTACAAGCTCTTGATGACAATCAAAATAAAATTGAAATGTCATAATTTTTTGCATGTGCATAGATAAAATGATGTAGATCAGAACCGTTCATCTTATTCTCCATATTAATATCTGCTTGGAGACCAAATTTTATAATTTTCTGAATTTTTTTACTATTTATTAAGCCACTTTGAAAATCGCTAATCCAACGGTTTTACTGTTTTGTGCAGCCACCGTTGGATCAACAATTTTGTAAAATACTTAATAAATAGTAAACAAATTCAGAAAAATGTAAAATTTGGTCTCCAAGCAGATATTAATATAGAGAATAAGATGAACGGTTCGGATCGACCGTTTGGATTTTGAAAACTCGAATATTGAGCCGTAGCATAGAGGCCTCTATGCTATCCATAGCACCCCAGCCTAACTCTATATATATATATATATATATATATATATATATATATAGGTTGGCTAAGATCAAAGTGGTAGTTCCTGAGCTTTGGTGCTACCAATTCGTTTTTCAATTTTCAAAGTTCAAAATGTCGATCCGAACCGTTCAAGTTGTTCTCTATATTAAATTGTGCTTGGAGACCAAATTTTATATTTTTCTGAATTTGTTTACTATTTATTAAGCCACTTTGAAAATCATTGATCCAACGGTGGCTTAACAAAACAGTAAAATCAGAAGCCACCGTTGGATCAGCTATTTTCAAAGTGGCTTAATAAATAGTAAAAAAATTCATAAAAATATAAAATTTGGTCTCTAAGCACAATTTAACATGGAGAACAACTTGAACGGTTCAGATCGACGTTTTAAACTTTAAAAATTTAAAAACGAATTAGTAGCACCAAAGCTCATGAACTATCACTTTGATCTTAGCCAACCTATATATATATATATATATGAGATAGGCTAATGTGCTTTCGGTAACATATGGGCCGAAATACATACGGTCCAAATTTGAAATTTCAAAATTCAAAAAGTCGATCTAAACCGTACATCTTGTTCTCCATATTAATATGTGCTGATTTTTTTAAGAATACCCAAAAAAAAATTATTTTATTAAAAATAACCAGGTTCTGAGCGAATTTTTGAAAATACACAAGCCTTAGATTTTTCTCGCTCCCTGGAATTTTTATTCTGGGCGGCGGAAAAAATTCACGCCCCGAATTTTTTTTTTTATTCCGAGCGCGGATTTTTTCCGCGGCCCGGATTTTTTATTTTTTTTCTTTAGAGTTTGGAGAAAGAAAATATTATTTTTTTGGCCCAACTTTGCATCTCTGGTTAACATATCAAAACACCTTTAAAAATCATAAAAATATACCGACATAGATTCTTGACTTCATAGAATAAGGCTGTGAAGTTTCATACAAAATCTCAAAACAGATCGTGAGATATCGGCTCTCAAATATTGTTTTGAGATTTTTTATGAAACTTCACAGTCTTGTTTTATGAAGTCAAGAATGTATGTCGGTAAATTTTCATGATTTCTTGAAGGTGTTTTGATATGTTAATCAGATGTGCAAATTTGGGCTCAGAAGCACTCCTTCAGTAGTTCGGGCAATTTTTGAGAGCCGATATCTGACGATCTGTTTTGATATTTTATATGAAACTTCACAGTCTTATTCTATGAAGTCAAGAATGCATGTCGGTAAATTTTTATAATTTTTGAAGGTGTTTTGATATGTTAATCAGAGGTGCAAATTTGGGCTCAAAAGCACTTCTTCAGCAGTTCGGGCAATTTTTTAGAGCCGATATCTCACGATCTGTTTTGAGATTTTGTATAAAACTTCACAGTCTTATTCTATGAAGTCAATAATGCACGTCGGTAAATTTTTATGATTTTTGAAGGTGTTTTGATATGTTAACCAGAGGTGCAAAGTTGGGCCAAAAAAATAATATTTTCTTTCTCCAAACTCTAAAAAAAAAAAAAAAAATTCGGGGCGCGGAAAAAATCTGCGGCCTGAGTATTTTTAAAATTCCATTCAGAACCTGGTTATTTTTAATAAATTAATTTTTTTTGGTATTTTTTAAAAAATCGGTAATATGTGCTTGGAGACCAAATTTTACATTTTTCTGATTTTTTTTACTATTTATTAAGTAATTTTGAAAATTGCTGATACAACGGTGGCTTAACAAAATAGTAAAACCGTTGGATCAGCGATTTTCAAAGTGACTTAATAAATAGTAAAACAATTCAGAAAAATGTAAAATTTGGTCTCCAAGCACATATTAATATGGAGAACAAGTTGAACGGTTCAGATTGACTTTTTAAATTTTAAAATTTCAAATTTGGACCGTGTGTATTTCGGCCCATATGCTACCAAAAGCACATTAGCCTATATTTGTACTATTTTTTATATTTTTTTTAAAACCACTGTTTTTCAGATTTTTTTTTATGAAAAAGTGATTTTCAAAATTCAATTAAAAATTGTAAAACAATTCTCAAATATATAAAATTTGGTCTCCAAGCACATTTTAATATCGAGAACATGTTGAGCATTTCAAATCAAATATTTAAATTTTAAATTTGCATAAACGAATTAGTAGTATCAAGATCTTAGTCACACCACTTTGATCTTGACCAATATCACTTTCTCCCTCCCTCTTTATTTATTTATTTATGAGGAAAGATCCAGTTACAACATTTGTAAGTTACAATATCTTACAACAAATCGGTTTTGTAATTTTAAAAGTTCAAAAATAATGTTGGAACACTGAAAAATAATATTTTTGTAAAATATTTAATAAATAATGAAAAAAATCTAAAAAATATTAAATTTTATCTCCAAACACATTTCAATATAGATATCATGTTGAACGGTTTAAATTGACTGTTTGAACTTTTAAAATCACAAAATCTAATTATTGTAAGATGTTGTAACTAACAAATGTTGTAAGTGGATCAATCAATCCTCAATATGTCTATAATCTAGGTGAAAAAGAACGGATGGAAAAGAACAAAGAAGAAACGCATATAAGCAAATTAAACTGTGTTATCAATTTCAAATACTTGTCTTCCCATTTACATATACATACAGAGCTTTTGCTCATTAAAGTATGGCAACGAAAATCAAAACTGAAACTTATTCAACTTCATCCAAGTGTATGCTCAAACATAGTAGAGTAAAGAAACATTTTTTTAGAGAAAAAAAAAAATTCTACAAACTAATAATATTGCTTCATTCTGCTACTCTTGAATGGCAGCCAACTTAGGCATGTTATGCACATCTCTCATTGATACTTTTTCTCCTAATTTTGTTTTAGAATTCCGCAAAAGTGCATTCTTACTCCTAATTTGATCTGATTTCTCAAGATCGTTACCAATTTTGTATGTAATTTCATTAAATTTTTCATCCAATTCACAAATCGGCATGACTTGAATACCTCGCTTGCTGCCACTACTGCTGATCTCTTCTTTGCCAATACTCCATCCAAAGCCAAGCTAGCCTTGACTGCAAGAGCCGCCATGTTATGTCCCTTCAACGGAAGATTGACCATGGATTGAGGTAGAACGAAGTATATCTGATCTAACTCGACCCAGTCGTGAGAACTCAATGCTGGGATGTCTCTGTCCAAGTATAACTCATCTGAGCTGCAGAGGAAGGAAGCAATATTCATTTCATCTAAAATATCTGATACTTTTGTCGGCACCGAATACTCTCTTAGAGATCCATCAATGGTAATCACCTTGGCTGTGGCGAGCATTTCTACTATCTCATCGGGATAAGCTGATAAGCAGGAGCCCATTTTCTTATTAATTGATCGACTGTTTAATTTGGCGTTGTTGATAGAATATGAGAAGTTTAGGTATTAGAGATGATCGAAGTAACTGGCTTTATACTGACAGATGAGAGAAGCAGAGGAAATTTCGAAGTGCTAAACAAATTAAAATAAGATAAAAATAAAATAAAATTAAAGGGATCACGTGGGAGCGCCGGAGCGGGAGTCACTAGAGAAAACTATTGGATTCCGTATTGCCTCGTCTTACCTTATCCGTATCTTTCCCAGCCCCCAGGTACGACTGAGTACAACATGAGCTTCAATAAGCACTATTTTGCTACCGAATTGTTATGATTTTTTTTTTTTTTTTCTGAATGCTACGTGAAACAAAGATAGTTTAATAATTAATACAAAAATAATGTCGGTATAATTCGTTATCGACTGTACGTATCTTAAACAATCTAATTATATGACATCAATTTTTCAGGTTTTGAGTTATAGGCTAAACTTGGGATAATGCATACACCATCAATATCTCAATAAAATAATTTGTAAAACTAAGAAATCAACTAATGAGCCTTCCCCAGTTTAAAATTCAACACAAAAGTGGAAAATATATTAACACCCAACGGTCAAAATCCACTACCAATGTTAAAGTTCACCAAATTCAAAAAGTTTAATTTTAATTTATTGATGTTTTCTTTGTGACAACTCAAGGTCACAGCCAAATGTTAAGGTTCACCAAACTAGTTTTAGCGGGTCATATATATATATATGCTCATATTGACGACTTCTCTCGAGTTGACTGTTTATTTATCTTTTTAGGGACCATGTCCATCTCAGACTCAGTTCTCAAACTTTATAGAAATATTCGATTTATATTATAAAATAGTGTTAACTTTGTATTTTTCAAATAATATAAATATTACATTTATATTACAAAATAGTTTTAATATAAAGGTAATAATCCACTATTCTTATCATTTGTGAAGTAGTGCTAACTCATTAATATTTTTAGAAGAGAAAAATAAATTCGAATGCAATAAACACTTTGAGAATAGCATAAATAGAATGTTAATTTGAATAGCTTAAAAAAGTGATAGTTTCTTATTTTTAAAATTAGAATAAAGATTATTATCCCCCTATCTTATTTCCCCCATTCATCTCACGTGGTTCCAATATATGCATTAACTACCTTATCTATTTAACCAATTCAATTAAAGTCAATAATTGCTAATATTATTTCTAGTAATCCAAATAGAAATATAAAAGGAAAAAAAAAAAAGGAGAAACAGACCATCATGAGGTTTCGTGAAAAATCTTGCTCTTTTTTTTATTTTTATTTTTTTTTGGCAAAGTGACCCGTAGGCATTTATAACCATATAAGTTTGGCACAGTCATGATTATACATCTTTGAAACTAGAAAAAGAAGTAAACAAATCACACAACCCTCAAAAACATCCGTAATACATTCCTCCATCTTACAATCTCCGAGCCATCCTTCCAATAAGAAAAACCAAAAATATTGCTGCATAAAACTTTGCATAATGCCATCCTTCCAAACTTGTGCCGGTAAACCCGAGACGGTGTTAACAATGGAGCTGCATAAATGGTACGTAGCAGGTTGCCAGTGATATGTACCAGTTCTAGCAAGGAAACATACACCAGTAATCAACCGGCATGATATGAACATCAGCATGCACATGAGATAAGAGTGAATACCAGATAGCATCTAATCAAACAAAAAATACCAGATAGCAACATATGGTTGTAAAAGATACTCTCTTGTACCAGTGAGCGTAATACGTGAAGACCGTACCATACTTCTAAAAGTAACCAGTATGCAAACAGCTTCGCAGCTATTCCAACCCACTAACTCGTATCATAAGTAAATTATTATTTATAATATACACATCTTTTTTCTGATCCTTTGATAAAATAAACACAAAAATTAACAACTAAAGTACAATAAAAATAGGAACTATACCCCCCCCCCCCCCCCCCCCCCCCCCAAAAAAAAAAAAAACGCATATCAAACACCAATTTATAATCGCAACAATGTAAGATATGCAAGACCTTCAAACACCAAACATAATAATATGTAAAAAAATATTAAATTAAGATACTACACAATGTAACAATTCATACTTCAGTTAGTGGTGTTAGGTAAATCAAACTTATAGTTCGGTTTCAAAAATAGAACCGAATCAAACCGATTAAGCATTGCAACTGAACCGAACCAAAGTTTTATTTCGATTTGTTAGGTTCAAACAAAAATATATTAAATTTTTTAATTTAAAGAAATTAGTTTATAATAAACCAAAATATATTAAGAAATAAACCGAAGTATTTAAAGCAATTAATTAAGAAATAAACCAGGACGGTCCGAAACAAATTCATAATATATAAAAATTCAGCCGGTTTGATTATTTCAATTTTGAAAATTTCCAAAACGAACCAAACTGAAGTTATAATTCGGTTTCAAACTGAACCGAGCCATTAAACCCAAAAAACGAACCATCCAAACTAATTCGATTTGATTCAAAATCGACTAAACCAGACCTAATGAACACCCCTAACTTCAGTTATAAGTATGAATACTTACATTACGAGATATAAATACTTGCAATACTTGATATTAATACTTTCAAACGTCATCTAGTGACAAGGGAAAATAATGATATAATTTGTTAGGTACAAACACATAATACGTACACGAACTATTCACACTTGCATAATGAGATATGAATACTTGCAATACTTGATATTAATACTTTCAAACATCATCCAATTTCATATGAAACAAATTGATAGAATTTGTTAGATAAAAATACTTGATACATGAACTATTCACACTTGCATGACGATGAATGAATACTTGCAATACTTTATATTAATACTTTTAGATATCATCCAATGTCATATGAAAAAAAAAATAGAATTTGTTAAATACATATACTTGATACATGAACTATTTACACTTACATGAGGAGGTATGAATACTTGCATACTTTATATTAGTACTTTCAAACGTCATCTGATGTCAAAAGAAAAAAAAAACTGTTGATAAAATATTTTAGATAAAACGCTTGATACATAAACTATTAACATTTGTATGGCAAGGTATAAATACTTGCAATATTTGAAATTAATACTTTCATACACCATCCCGTGCCATATGAAAATAAAAATAAAAATTTCATAGATTCTGTTAGTTACTAACACTTGATATATGAACTATTTACACTTGCATGACGATGTATAAATACTTGCACTACTTAATATTAATATTTTCATACGTCATTTTGTGTCATATGAAAAAAATTGATAAAATATGTCAGGTACAAACACTTCAGACATGAATTATATACACATGCATTACGAGATATGAATACTTGAACGAGGAGGCATGAATATTTGCTTGACAAGATATGAACAATTACACGACAAGTAGTGGTTTGCTAACGGGTTACCCGTGACCCGTTCCGGGTAACCCGTTAGGGGTAACGGGTAGGACGGGTAAAGGGGTAGGCCGGGTACGGGTAAAACCCGTGACGGGTAGACGGGTAATTTTCCCAAAACCTCTATCCGGTCCGTTTATTACCCGTACCCGTTGCGGGTTGACGGGTACGGGTACCACGGGTACGGGTCCGGTCCGGGCGGGTTTTTTTTTTTTTTCTGTTTAATAGAAACGAACGGCCCAGATTTACTTAGGATTGTAGCAGATTTAAATAAAAGGTTGGATTTGGAATTGGAGGGACCCTACAATCCCTTAGGATTGCACTGGATCTGAAATTTAAAAGGAGGCCGCCAAAAAAATTTGAAATTCAAATTTGTAATGGGTCGGGTACGGGTAACGGGTACGGGTAGACGGGTAGGCGGGTACGGGTAGGCGGGTAAACGGGTACGGGTACAACGGGTTTTTTTTTCAAATGCCTTGTCCGGCCCGTATATTACCCGTACCCGTCTACCCGTTTGACCCGGGCAACGGGTACGGGTCAAACGGGTAACGGGTACGGGCCGGGTAAAACGGGTTTAATCCGTTTCGGGTATAGCAAAAGACTAACGACAAGGTATTCACGACGATGTATGAATACTTGCACAACGAGTTATGAATACTTGCACGACGGACAACTCAAAAGTACGTCATCATGGATCTCATTTGAAAGAGAAAATTACGTAGAAGACGTCCATGGTTTTAGATTTGCAAATTTTCTCATATATCATCAGAAATATTGACGAGATTGAACGTTGAAAAAAAAATTCAAATCTAAAAACATGTAGAAGATGTGTGTGTGATGTGTCCATTTTTTTTTTCGAAATACTTGGTATCTTAGATATGAATATACTTGATATATTATATATTAATATTTGCACGCATAGGTATGCATATTTCCACGCATCAGTTATAAAATATATCAAATATTAGGTGGTCTCCCAAGTAATTAATGAAGTTCAATTAGTTAACGGTCCCCACAAATAGTTATTGACTGGGGGATGAATGGGGAAAATTGACTGGGGGATAGTTAGTCAATCCCTTAAAATTAATATATATTGTTGAGATTATATAATATGAATTAGTTCTAATCTAAAAGGTATTAATCCGCTACTCTTATAATTAATAAGCAAAATAGTGCTAACTCAATATTTTTGTAAGAAAAGACAAATAAATTTAAATTGCATTAAAAATATTAATTATGTTTTCTAATTAAGATTAATTTGAGAGAAAAATTATCTTAGTTCGTCTTTTAAATTAGGGATGGATTTCACTCTCCGTCATCAGAAAAGGCGAAAATGGTGGTGCCAGGAAAAATTTAAACGGATAGATGGCAATTTGACATATGTAACGATGATTTGGGAAGGACATGAAGCTTTCATTTTTTGCCTTTTTTTTATAGTTTTTACAGATTTCGACAGAGAAAAATAATAAGGGCTCGATCGAACAACAATCCGTAAAAATATAGCTTCTGAATTATAATAATTAATTTCAAACCTAATTAGTATTATTAAAAAAAAATCTTGTCTTAGATTCCTTAGAAGGCAACCTAAAAGCTAGAGCTTGTCATTTTTGGCTTAAATATATATATTTCCCATCTTGTCTAATTGTGAATTGAAGGCGTGAAAGTATTTCTTGACAAACAGGTCTCCATAGGGCTGGCAAAATAATTCGTAGTTCGTGATTCGATTCGGGTTTGATTCGAGTTTAATTCGATTCGAAATGGTTCCGAATTGAAACGAACCAAACCAGGTTCGGTTCGAAATTAGTTCAAACCAAACTCAAACCTAGCCTGGTTCGAATCTCATAATAACATCGGCCGTTCATTTACCTGATGAAATTAAAATCCAAGATAGAGAGTCATAATTTAACTTAGCCGACACTCCCTCGCTCTCAAATCTCAATAACCTAGTTCTCTCTCCACCTCTCCCTAACTCACTCTCCCTCTAGCTCTAAAATCTAGCTGACACTCTCGGCGATTGGCTGTCTCTCCGGCTGTCACTCCTCTCTCCGGCCTAGATGACTGTCTCTTCTTTTTCTTCGGTCGTCTCTCATAGTTCATACCAGGAAAGCCGTCTCTGATGTATTTTTTCATGAACAATTTTTCAACTTAAAAACACTCATTTCATAGTTTATACCGGTAAAAGGAAGCCATGTGAATTTTGTCCCGCGAGAAAAAATTAATGTATAAACTACCGGTATAACTAGGGCTGCTAAAAAATAATTTAGTTCGTGATTCAATTCGGGTTTGATTCGAAAAATGTGTATTTCGCAATTAATTCGATTCGAAATGGGTTCGGTTCAAAACGAATCAAACCAGGTTCGGTTCGAAATTAATTCAAACCAAACTCAAATCTAAGGTAAGTTTGGTTCGGTTCGTTGCCACCCCTAGGTCTCCATGCCTTTAATTGTCTTTTCGCTTCTTCTTTTTTTTCCTATTTTCTTCGAACTTACTAGAGGTGCTATCGGGTCGAGTCCAGGTAGACTCGTACCCTAAAAGTGTTCGGATCCGAATTTCGATCCATATACTTATTTGTTTCAAATCGGATCGAATCCGGATCTGGATACCTATCTGCCCGTAGGTATTTCGGGTCCAGTCTTTCAGTTCCAAGTAGATAGATACCCATAACTTATTTGTAGATTATCGGGCCGATTCAATTGGGATACGGGGCGGTTCCGGATCCGGAGCAGGTATATATCACAACTCTAAAGCATTTGAAAAATCATTTACATTTAAATATAATTTCTTAAACATCTTATATCATAAATCATTATAATATAAATTAAAAACTATTGCAAAATAAAAATTATACTATTAATCTTGTTCATAAATAATAAAATATATCATGCTACATAACACAATAAAAATAATAACTCTAAATTATTAGTTATCTAT
This sequence comes from Carex rostrata, assembly GCF_964058835.1. Lineage (NCBI taxonomy): Eukaryota > Viridiplantae > Streptophyta > Magnoliopsida > Poales > Cyperaceae > Carex > Carex rostrata. The sequence continues at coordinate 9,359,358 of NC_135925.1, forward strand.
CTAAATTAAAACATACTATCCTATTGATTCAACATTTGCAAGTACACTATTCCAATTACTATTTTGTATTCCAATTAAAACATACTATCCTATTGATTCAACATAGCGAATATGTGACTGCATTCTATTTTCTCACATTCAAAAAAGTACTGGACTCACCACGGCTTATGCAAAAATTAATATGCAAAGTTGTATTTTTTATATAATAATAGTTATTAATATATGTTTTATCGGGTATTTATACGGATATCGGGTCAGGTTCAGTTATGGGTCGGATAATGAAATGAAATTCATATCCTACCCATTACAGTATCAGTTCCAGTTCGGATCCGAATCGGATATTAAATTATTAATTTTGAAACCGTACTCATAATTTAACCGGTTATATTTTTTAAATCATACCCTATCCAACTTAATCAGATCCGGGTCAGTTATGGGTCGGGTCCAGTTTGGTTCTGGATCAGATCCGGATAATCGGGTAAAAGCAGCACCTCTAGTATCTACTCTAATTTTTCTTTTGGAATATTCTGCAGTTGAAAAATGTTCGTCAAAAACTTAAGCAGTATTGACAACGTGCCTATTCAAAATTATTATATATGTAAAGAAGATTTGTGCGAAGTAGATACGAGAAAAATCTCATTTGCGGAAGATAAAATTATATATTAAAAAAAACAAATGCCCTAATTTTAGAGATCAGTGTAGGAAGAAATTAAATTTGATTCTAAGGATTCTGTAATTGGCCATCTTTACTTATTTCCCTGCATCGATTTTTAAAATTGGTAGAGATGATTTTTATAAAAATCAAATTAATGGTGCTTGTTTTGTTAAAATAATAAAACTTGATTTTTTTTTTTTAAATCAGTATGTAGTAAAAAAAATTAGGCACCTTTTAGTTTTTAACAAAGAAAAAGTAGGTACTAACTGAATGTACAGAGGCGAATAAACTATCACTCATGCCTCTCCTTGTCGTTCATGACAATGGTGGTAAATTATTTGAGGTGTTTGTTCTCCTTTTCTTTAATGATAATGGTGGCAGATTAGGCTGACGCATTAGTCCAATTTGATGCACAAGTTCAGCTAGCGTAGATGGTAGAAAGTGAAATTTTTAAAATTTTAATGGTAAAGTGAGAATTTTGAAATCTTAGGATGATAACTAAAAAAAAAAAATCGGGTCAAACTCTTTTAACTTTTTTCGTTCATGATATTAACATAAATTGAATTAAACCTAGAAATATTACAACTTTGGACACCTAAATGTCTCTTAATTATTTGACCCTCAAACATTCCAAATGTAAATCATTCGTATCAGCAAACCATAATTTTAAATCAACTTATTGACATCTATTTACTTTAATTATTTAAAATTTCGTTTCAATCATAGTCTTAATTTCTAAATCTGTTCGAATTAACAGTGGATGAAATTATATAACATATAAAATATAAATAACTATTTTCTTATATATTTCTAATTTACTAAAACTAGCCCAGTGCTAGTAGGTCCAAAGTAAAAACAACTTTGTCAATGTAGCATTTGGACCTAAATTAGGCAGGCCGAAATCTCTTTAAATAATTTTGGGCCCATCCTATTGACACACTTGATTTAACTAAAATAGGGCCTATTTGTTTTCTTTTGACCTCTTGACAAATCACAATTCATGTCTAATTTATGGACGCAAGGAAAGCCACATCTAATCCCACTAGCTTTCAATCAGAGATACTATTGTGAGATTCTTGCAATTCCTTTGAAAGCTATATTTACCTATTTACCAATTATCAATCAGGAATCCACTTGACTTAAAAAGTTGTTACTAAAATGTCCACGGCATGATAAAATGGCTACAGCTGGGCTGCGCCGCTTATATTTTAACTTTTTATATCTGTGTTCATATCTTTCCGTTGTCGGCTCAAATTTATGTTATTTGATTTTCCGTGGTCTAAAACTCGGAAAATATTTGTAATGACGCAACATATATTATGTTAACCGGTTCATCAATACTTATCTGTTAGCTCATAATAATATGTTCATAGACTACCTGATATTTCAAAATTATAAGTAGATAAAAGCATAATTTTATATTAACTCATTTTAACATGTATTTTTACCAATATATTATAAATAAAAGAGATCAGACTATGCAGTATGATGAGGGTTCAAATATGTCATGTCTTTCATGCATCACTTGTATCTCACATTTGTATTTTCATTTTCAAAGGCAAGAAAGTCAATTCAGACAGCTCAATATAATCTCTATATTAAAATTTGCTTCGAGATCAAATTATATATTTTTTTAAAAATTGATTACTACTATTTAGATAGATTTTACGGACTATTCAAAAAGAATGATTTTGTACATATATGAAACATAATAAAAATTTCCTAAAAAGTATGAAACTTGGTCTCCAAGTATATTTTAATATAGAGATTATGTTAAACGGTTTATATCAACTATTTGAAATTTGAAAATAAAAATAAAAATTAATTACGAGACAAACGAGATATGAAAAACATAGACATTTAAATCCTACTAATGCAATATATTTGGTGAGGTCGAACCGACTTTTCAACAACAGTACAGAAACTGTTACATAAATAGCTATTTTGACGAATTCACATCCCCTCAGGTTACTGGACTGAGTACAATTGAATTGGACGGTTATAAATTGTTCTTTTTAACTTGGCATGGATCTCAAAGCACAAATAATACTGCCCCGTACTATTTCGAGCAAGCAGCAACTGAGAGTAAATCTGAATCTTTCATTTCAATTGTGTTCAGTCAGCTACCTGCGAGGATACGGATCCTGATTCCTGACAGATGAACCGATCTAAGCTAAAAGATATAGACTTGACAGTCACCGCACAAAAATATTCCTGCGGCTGACAGAAACAAGACACCCATTAGGCACTTCTTTTCTTTCAAACTCAGTGTAAACAGTAAAAACTAAAAAGTGTTTAAACCTTAAAGGAAGTCTCTTCAATTTCTAACCTTTGCGTTATCCTTAATCCTCAGCCAGTACTTTTATTTTATGAATAATAACTCTGTTTGTCCGGAAAAAAAAAATCTAAATTTTGTTAGTATAATTCTTTTTTTTTGAGGTAAAAGTTAGAGATAAAGCTATCAAACTATTTAATATCTATAAAATATATTTTTATCTGCATTTTGAATTTGTGATCTCTCACACAGAGTATTGTTTTTACCACTAGATCAAAAATTAGTTCTCATTTAACATAAATTTATATATTTAAAATGTATACACGAATATAAAAAGAAAATATCTTTACTGGATGAGAAATAGACAATTTCTGAATGATGTTAGAGTTGATCTTTCTATTTTATTTTTTATTATTTTTTCGGTTCTTCCTTAGGCCTTATCTAGATTGATAGACAAGTCAAAATTGAGATAACGCTAGATACATTCTACGTTATGCGATGAAATGAACCTATCCGATAATTTAGGAATAAATTATTTCAGATTTAAACTTTAAATTGTCAAAATTTTGGCTGTCTTATTTGGTTTGTTGCATTCATAATAGTTTGGAATTTCGTTTTGCAGACACGAATTTTAAAATTATTATTTAAATATTATGGTAATCTTGTGAATTTAATAATATGAAATTGCATAGTTAAAAAGTTTGTGAAAAGGAGAAGGGAAATTTTAGACATTGCGCATTATACGAGGATTTTTATCAAAAAATTCGTTATGAGGATTTTTTATTTCAACTTTATAGTAGAAACAACTTCTTCTTCTTCTTTTTTTTAATTTCACATTTTCGTCGAACAAACAAAGAACAGCAAATTTTATTTTATTCTTTTGTATGCTTATGATAGTAGTTGGCGACTTGGTGGTTCCCTACTGATAATAGTAGTTAGTGGTTCCGTTAAACAGGCTTTATTAATTTGAATAAAATCAGCAATTTTGGCTGTTGGCTTCCTTGATGCTTTCATATAGTTTTTGTTTGCGCCATGTTACAAAAAATAAGTCCATTCCATAGCATTACATTTATTTCTACTTTTTTTTGTCTTTTTAGAAAATGTTGTGCTGGGATTGTTAGTACTTAAATTAATCTGCTTTGCAGTGGGGCATTTTGAGGCTGTGCCATGCTGTCACAACTTTATACTGCAATCATATACGTTTCTGTAGTTGCTGGAAATCATTAAAAAAAATTGATTCGTTTTCATCCAAAAAGATTTGTTCAATAAAGAAATTCCTGCATCATCTTGTTTGTTTACAATTGAATAAATGTCCGTAAAGAACCTCTGATAAAACGAGTAGCAAAACCTTAGGCCCTGTTTGGCCGCGTTACTGTTCAACTGAATTTTTTTCTCTCACGAAGACAGTACTTTTTAGTTCAATTCTTGTGCCCATGCACATTCTCAATTGGAGGCCGAACAGGCTCTTAATGCCTACAAGTTAGAACTCGCTATATACCTGCACATTGCAACAAAAAGTAATCTCTTCAGAAAAAAAAAAATTCTCAAATGTTGAGTAGTTTGAATGTACAACTAACTTGATGATTTAAAAAAAATTATTTATGTATATTGAAATTTAAACATATTTTTTTATATCATTTAGTCTCTTCATAAAATGTTAAATATTCACTTATAATTTATATTTTAGTAGTTAAAAAAATATTTTGTGATCATATATACTTAAATTCAAATTCCAACTATCACATAGTTTAAAAAAAAAATGTCAACTCAACAAAGAATAAGCTCAAGTAAACGCCAAATCTCTAATTTCAACAACAAACTTAGCACTATTTCCAACACCCTGTAATATATTGATCCACACGAAATACTATTATAACGTGAATAGGTCCCCGCTGATATATACAATTGAACTGTGTCTGTGTTATTATGAGTCACTTCAAGTTTGAAGAAAAGCCAATTTATATATACTGTTTCCTTGTTCTTTCATATTTATCATACTATTATAACGTGAATAGGTCCCCGCTGATATATATATATATATATATATATATATATATATATATAGGATTTGGCTAATATGCTATGGGTAGCTAAGAGGCCTCCCGTGCTACGGCTCAATATTCGACTTTTCAAAAACCTAACGGTCGATCCGAACCGTTCATCTTGTTCTCCATATTAATATGTGTTTGGAGACCAAATTTTACATTTTTTGGAAATTTTTTATTATTTTTTTAGATTTATTGAATATCACTGTTTTTTATGGTCCAGATTTGTCTGAAAAACAGAGATTTTCAATAAATCTAAAAAAATAGTAAAAAATTTCCAAAAAAATGTAAAATTTGGTCTCCAAGCACATATTAATATGGAGAACAAGATGAACGGTTCGGATCGACCGTTAGAATTTTGAAAAGTCGAATATTGAGCCGTAGCACGGGAGGCCTCTTAGTTACCCATAGCACCGTAGCCAAGTCCTATATATATATATATATATTATTGAACTGTGTCTATGTTGTGAGTCACTTCAAATTTGAAGAAAAGCCAATTTATAGTCTCCTTGTTATTTCATATTTATCATCGACACACTTTGATTAGAGGCGGATTTAAAGAGTGGCTAAGTCACTCTTATGATTTTACTAGTTTAAGTTATGTATGCTAAAATTTAATTAAATTTTATTTTTTAGAATATATAAATTTTATATAGTTTAGTTTCCTTACATGTCTACTTTTAGTGTAGTACTAAGAGTAAAATTTTGTTATTGTTGAAAACTTGAATTCAATTTTCACTCAATACATTTACATATCATGCATTTTAATTTAGAACCCTAGGCCTCCGTGTCAATATTTTCTAATTTCGTCTCTAACTTTGACCTATACAAACTCAGCGCCATTTTCTAAGATATCGTTGTCATTTTTCTTTTTCTTTTCTTTAGCAAACACATTAATTCGCTCTCTCGTCCTTTCTTTTTTAGAGAACAACTCTTCTTACCATTTCACCTTTCCTTTTTTTCTATAAGAGCATAAAATTCTACCATTTATTTATTATTAATTTTATGAGATTTTTTGTGGATTTGTAATCAATATGAAAGATGTGTAGTTACTGTATTAAATTAGATACAAAAATATTTATGTATTAGTATATATTATATTAGTATAAATATAAGTTCATCTACAACAAATAATTTGTGTTTAGTATATACGTGTCATGCTTGTATAAACACTTGTTATATTAGCATAAAAATGTGTTCCATTAACAGAAATATACAAATATGTGTTTGTCAAATATAACCTGTTTTTGTAAGTATAAACTCTGACAATTATATATAATATAACACGTGTTTGTTACATGCTCACGAAGGAAAAAGTAACATAAAAGTTTGTCCCAGCTAAAAACAAAATTTTTTTTATTATAATTAAAAATGACACACTACTGTTGACCATATTGAAATAGAATTAAATGAAATAACATATATTAATTAAAAGAAAAGGATATTTTTTTGCTAATTTAACGGCAGTAAAATTAAGTACAGATATGAAAAAATTATGCATACTTAACAGATAAGAGTACAAATAAGAGATACTTCGTACATGTTATCCTATAAGATAATGCATAACTAAAAAGTTAAATATAATATTTTTTTTTATGTGTATTAATATAAGAGAGTGGATGGCGTCCTATCGGATGTATAGCGACATGTCATGCTATTACCGGTAGAGAAATGCAAAACATACACTGTATATTATGGTAAAGAAACAAAAAGCATACACTGTAAATATACATGCATGTTTGCTCAAAATTCTCACTAAATTTTTTTTCAAAGCAAAAAAAAAAAAAAAAAAAAACATTGTTTCGAAAATTTGCTCTGAAAATATAGTCATATTGTACATAGTTTTACTGTTTACAGCCATGTATAAATGTGCTCCAACTTTCATCCACGTTTTTTTATTAAAAAATCGTGAAAGAATGTTGGAGTGCATTTTCAGATGCTTCAACAATTATACTCGGTATAGTCCATGTGTGATGAAATACGAACTTTTCCACATCATCGATCCGTGCCTTTTTGTTATAATGCATCGCTCTCTATTGTTTTTTCTAAGTTATTTCTTAAGCATCTCTTCCATATAAGCTATATATGGTCGTTCTCTGAGTCAACTAAATATAAACAGGCGAGGGATAAGACAAGAGATGCGAGATATTCACCGAAAAGACGATTTCAGACGTCAAAACTTCTAACGGCCATAAAATGGTACTCAAGTGTCCGATTTCAGCAAATAACAACTTTTCAAAAAGCCTACGAGAAGATGCATGCATCAATGACTGTCATTGCCATTTTTCAAAATTTAGAATTACAAAAAAACTAAGAGAAGAGCCTCAAAACTTGAGTTGAAATTTCCGATTTAGTTTTACATTTCTAATTTTTTTTTATCCTTTACCATACTTCTTAAACATTATTCATGTAAATATGAAGTCTCATATCTAGATTTTTTTGTTATATTTTTATTTTTTTTAGTTAGAATGTTATTCATGTAACTAATAATATGTGATGTAATTGTAATTGTTGTATATATATTAGTAAATGTAGTGTTGTAGTGTTTATATTTGAAAGTTAGTTAAGTGTTATTGGTATTTAGATCTAGGATTTAATTTGAATTTAGATCTAAAGTTTGATTTGAATTTAGATCTAGAGTTTCATGTGATTTTTTTTTTAATTCTTGAATTATACACGATTCCTTATTTTAAACATCATGTAGGATGTGTGGTTTTATACACGGTTTTACTTTAAAAACCGTGTATGATAATTTTTGGCGAAAAAATTGGATTGTACATGGTTTTAATACTAAAAAATGTGTAGGATTAGTGTTTTTGTACATGGTTCGAAAATCGTATAAACAATTATACACGACCTCCGTAGACACGGTTCGAAAACCTTGTAAAAGTGTGTTTTTTTACCGTGTTTAGTAGTGTTTTCTGTCCTAGTGTATCACCTCATAAACCTATCGTATAGGCTTCAAAATGTTAAACTAAGTGCACCTCTAATTGAACAAAAACTGAAATTAAATTGCAATTGAAAGTAAATATATGAGTTTAGAGAAATTTGACACGCGGGATGTTAATGGAGTTCAGCAAAACAAAGGTCTACGTCTCCGGGGCTTCGCAACCTCAAGTGGTGTGCCTTTCTATTACCCAATACGAAAGGATTACAACTTGTGAACCGACGAGCCTTTACAATCAAGGGAAGTCACACGGCCAACAAAAGATGAGCGCTGGCGAGCCCTTACAACCATGAAACTCACACAGCTACTTGAGATGAGCGTCGGCGAGCCCTTACAACTAAGGGAAGTCACACGAGCTACTCGAGGTGAGAACGAAGTCTCAAAGTCTAGATGAATAAGAGAAACACTCAATAGATCACTCTAACCTAATCTAACTTGAGATTAGTGAAGTAGGTTTGAGATTGTTTGAGAGATATTGAAGTTTTAAGCTCAATCAACAATGGTGGAACCAAGCTCACAGAAAATCGCCTCTTTTGCAATTAGGGACGGCCAGGTTTTTTTGGGAAGAAAGCCCAATCCCCTATTTATAGAGTCAGCTCAAAAATGAGCTAATTGAGCTAAAACGTTACAATGTTTTTCCTTTGCGATTTTAGGTTTTCAATTGGTCTGACAGCTTAGCTTAAACGATCTAAAACGTTACAACGTTTATAAAACGTTACATAACAACGTTTATAAAACGTTACATAACAACGTTTATAAAACGTTACATAACAACGTTTATAAAACGTTACATAACGTTATGCTTTGTAAAAACTTGATCAAAATCAGGAATTTCTGAAGTTTGGAAATTAATTAAAACGTTACCAACTTTTTAAAACGTTACCAACTTATTAAAACGTTACCAACGTTTTAAAACGTTACAACTTTTTCCACAAACGTTATAACTTTTTAAAACGTTACAGCCATAACTTTTTAAAACGTTACAGCAAACGTTATAACTTTTTAAAACGTTACAGCAACATTTTTGATGTTTTTTGACTTTGATCGAGTTGTTTCACAGCGTTTTCTTAAGATATAATCGTTATAACGTTTTACAAATGTTACCAACGTTTTTATTCTGTTGGAACAACATCAAAAATAATTTACCAACTTTAAAATATTACAAATTAAATTCTTGATAAATTTCTTCATGATTTCTTCAGTTCAAGTATTCTACATTGCAATTCCAATTCGGCTTGAACCTACATAATTCTAAAATAGAAGAAATCGTAAAATTCAATAATTGTCTGTTTTGCAAATTAGTCAAATAGACAAAAAAGATTATTGCTCAAACAACACAAAAGACAAATTCACATTGTTGAAATCGATCTACTTTAAAAGTGATGTATTTACATATAAAATTTATAAATTTAAGAAGTCATTTAGTATAAAGTCAAGTACTAAAAAATGATGAAAAATAAATGCATTAACATTAATTCATAAATCTTAATTTTTTTTACTACTTGACTTTGCACTAAATGAGTTCGAAAATTTATAAACTTTACATGTAAACGCATCACTCGTGAATTAGATCAGACTCAACAATTTGGATTTGTTGTTTGAAATTTATCAGATAGATTTTTTAGACGATAGCATAACTTGTTACTATACACCCAATAGCAAGCTAGACAAACTCTTTATATAATGAGAGAGGCTATGGTAATATGCATATATTACATACCGATCTGTACTATGGATCCAAAACTCTGTTCTTGAAGTTCAAACAGTCGATAAGAACCAGTAAACATGACCTCTATATGAAAATGCACTTGGAGACAAACTTTTATATATTTTTTAGAATATTTTATTTAGTACATTATTATTATTATTATTATTATTATTATTATTATTATTATTATTATGATGATGATGATGATGATGATAAGATTGATTTATACAATATTTGAAATAATTTTATTTAGTAACTTATGACACAATTAATTTATATAACATTTGATATATTCTTTAATTAGTAATTTATGACAAAAGTTTTTTTTTGGAGAAAGTAATTTATGAGAAAATCAATTTATACAACATTTAATAATATTTTTAAATAATAGGATAACTAATATATTTGTTGATATATTATAATATAACGTACATAATGTGTTGAATATATTAACTATTTTGTTATTTTCTGTTAGATTATATAAGCTAGCAATTTATGGATAATTATCCATTATTCGTTTGTTATTATTAGTCATAACAAATAATGATATAGTACCTGTAAAACTAATATATACTTAACAAAGATATGGTATATATAGATAGGACTAATTTTATGTGAGTTCGGATAAAATAATGTTTCCATCTGATATATATTGTATACAAGACATCTCTAATCTGCTACTATATTTAGTAATAAAAATAATTGTAACAATAGTAGTAATAAATTTATAATTAGAAATAACTGTTTCAGCTGCTATATATGAAATTGAAGAACTTACAAAACACTTTAAATATTATTTTAGTTAATTATACAATTACATAGTTGTCAAGTAGACGAGTACTCTTCGATAGCAATGCTTTTAGAGGCGACAATAATTTAAAAGATAGTTATCATGAGATATTATCCACTAGGAAGCAAGTAGCCAATAAATTGGGATAATAAGGAGCCCTTTTAAGTAAATTACGAATCAATGTCGACATCCACGTGTCGTAATGTGCTTAAATTGAAAATGACGCCGGCTGCCCCTTCTCAACGGAAAACAGTCTCCCTTCCTAAACGGCGTTACTGTTTGTGGGCCTCACACAATTAAGCTGCTCCTCTTCTAAATTCTCTACGGTTGATCAATTCCTTACCTGTCCTTAATCATAGTGTAACAGCACATCTTGATCAGAAATTAATTTTCTAACAGGGACCCACCTCAGCAACCCATCAATGGAGGCTAAAGGATCAATTAGAAAAAAAAAAAAGGATAGCATGGAACACGCCTTTTGACATGTATGCGCCGTGTACTTTATACTTTGTGAGGTTAATTACCGATTAATTAATGACTATAATGGCAATTTGAGAACACAGCATAAGATAAGTGGGAGGGGTAAAGAGAAAAGGATTGGAAAGAAAGGAGGCGCCTATCACTTCAGACCTCTCATGATTCCTCACGGCTCCTCCTCTTGTAGTGAGAGAAGAGAGATAAAAAGGATGTCTCTATCGGAGAAGAGGGGGGGGGGGGCATTAGATTAGGAGGGTTTTGTGGCGTGTCCACCAAGACATTTGCACCGATTGCGACGGTTGACGACACCTTCACCGTGCACTTAGGCTCTTCTTTTAACTAGATAATCTCCCTTGTAATCAACTAAACCAACAAACCCGGGTCAGCCGGTCAGATTCGTACGAGCCCAAACCCAACCCAACGTACCAACCTCAAGTTCCATCACCTGGTCGGAGTCAGCACAGACCACAGCTGGAGTTGTTTTTTTCATTGTATGACAATCCACCCATTATTAATTATGTAATAAATGGAATTTATTCTTTCTAGGGAAGACATCCTCCCTTCCCCAACAATTAATTGCCGAGAATATTGGGCAGATAAATTAAGTTACAAATTGAAATTGAAAACCACATTATCAGAATTAGGAAGTTGGAAAGGGAAAATGAAGCAGCAACAGAAAGGGTACGTGCATCATTAATGCAGAAAAAAAAAACTAAATCTTGACAAGCAAAAGGATTGAGGTCTATTTGGACTGAACACCAAGAAAAAGGAACATATTAACATTATAATTATAAAAAAAAATTGCGAATTAAGACCAGAGGAATATCTGAAAAGCCAATCAAAAATTAACTTTCAAAACCGCCAAGATACCAAAAACCTAATAAAGATTTATATTCTGTACAAAAAAGAAAGAGAAAGGCTGGCTTGCCCTTTTTTCTTGAACCTTTCCTTTATAAAATCCTACATATACTTTCCATATATACCCTACGCCCTTTTTCTCCAACAAACACCTACAAGCATATCTTTCCATAACTACCAACAAGACCTAGCAATATATATTTCACATTTTGTCTTGATTTTCTTCATTTTCATAATTCTTTGTACACAAGTTAATCAAATAGCAAATTAAATACCACCAAATTAATACTAAAAGGGAGGCGCCCTGTGAGGTACACCCTTGCGCCGAGAGATTCGATAACTAACATTAGGAGGCGTGCCCGGCGAAATCCCCTCCCTCCCATTCTGACTTGTATCCTCATAAAAAGACTCCTCCATTCCTCGTCGCATCTTCTTTGGCGTCGACAGCTCGTCAGATTCTGAGCTCTGCATCAATTCTTTGTTCAGCTTCGGCTTGATCGTGAAGTTCAACTCCGAGTCCCTTTTCATCCCTCCCAACTGCACACATTATACATGAAGTTCACATTTAGCAAGGCGCATTAATTAGCATAATATAATAATCAATACAACAAAAGCAGAACAAAAAATATAACTTGGAAATAAAGAAAAAAAAAAGAAAAAAAGAAAAAAGAAGAAAGAACCTTGCAACCAAGGGAGCAAAAGCGAAAGGAGTCGAGGAGACTGCGGCCGCAAATTTGGCAGGTATTGGTGACGCCCTTGCCGGGACGCTGCTGTGGTCGCTCATTCAGAAAGACAATCTTGGCACTGTTTATGATGTATGTCTGCACCCCGGTAATGTCAATGAACTTGGACACCTCCGCTACCCTTATCACATTGTGGTATGACGACCTCCGAATCTGTTTCCATTACCAAAACACAATCCATTTAATTGTTTGCTTTATTCATATATTAATCACACATCAAAGGCAACTAAATGCTTAATGGAAATAGTAATGTGGATGGAAACGGGGACAGAGAGAAATTAGAGACCTGGACCACATGGTGATCCTTGTGGAAGGAGTGGCAATAAGAGCAGAGAGCAGGGCCCGTGCAATCCAGGCAGTAGAGATTGCATTCGTTCTTGGTCAATTCGGTGTGCACCGGGCATGACATGAAGAAGTTTGTTCTCAACATTGGTTTCAGCCATGGCGGCCACATTTCTTCACCCGACCTAATCACTGGCCCAACCTGTATATTTGCCAATTTATTTAAAAAACAATCTTTTTCTTTATTTTATTAATACATGTATCATAAACTGTGACATTATGAAACAGAGAAGAGAAGGATTACTACTGAGAAAATATTGAAATGGGAGGCAATATACGGAAATAGAAACATTACCATAACTTTCTTCTGATTTCTCCTTACGAAACCTATCTTTTGGTGATTCTTGATTGCAAGTTCCTCCAGGGGTTCCTTGAAAGAGGAATAGAATGCCTTTTGTTATCCCAAAGCAGTCAAATGCAATCCAATTGAAGAAATGGGGAATGGGATTTCTTGATCAGCGTATTTTGGTCGGGATTGAAGGGTATCTGAACGAAGAGGCGGCGCCGGAGGAATGAGAGGAGAGCGGCGCAGACACGCTATCGGAGAAAAAAAGGAGAGAGACGAAGAGATGTGAAGTGAGGAGACGAGGAGAGATTTATAAGGCAGTTCTTTTAACCTACTATTTTCTTCTTTCCTCTTTTACCCGAAACGTGCGCCGATTTCCACCTGCGATTAAGGAACGGTCGAGATTGGATGTAACGCCTCGCTCCTGTCATTTCTTGCCGTTGAATGTGAAATCCATGCGGAGAGACTAGTACACCCCGCTGACTTGGGGTCTCTGTGGATTAAAGTAATTGGTATATAAATATTTTTGTAAGTTATTCGATTTGTATCGTTCGGGAAATGGAGCAATCACCTCCATTTTTTGCAAATATCTGAATGTCCATTTCGTGACAGTATTGATGGCTTTCTGTAGCAAGATAGTCAAAATGACTATTGATAGAATTAGATGGCTGTAACTGTCTTAGAAAAATGCGACAAGTATACGCCTGGGTTTGAACAAGTTTCTCAGTTAAATTTTGTTAATTGGCCTTAAAGGAAGATTTTGATTTGCCGTGTTTGAACAAACATCTTAATTAATAAATTAAATTCAAAATCCTTTGGCCTATATAAAAAGAAAATTAAATTACTTCTTCTTTAATAAAACTAGAAATTAAAATTTTATTAGATACTAGTTGTCAGTAGTAGAAAGGTTCACACTCGCAAGAGCATTCACAGTATTTTAAACTGGAGAACAGGTATCGAACGTGGGATACTGCTTGTTAAAAGTATCTTTTAGTGGCAGCATTTTGGCAAGTGTTAGTTTTTTTTTATGTGTTAGTTTTTAGTTCAGTGACATAGGTACAATCATGTGAGACGGAAATAAATCGTAGGGTTTCTGCGATTTTAATCTCAATCGTTCATATATTTTGAGATCCGTGTACAAATTTTTTTTCTTTTTAAGATTCGTACAATGTAATAAATAAAGGGTTGAAATTGGAATCGCAGGACCCTGCAATCCTGTAGGATTGCAGCAGATTTGCTTCACGTGCTATCAGAATGGAGTTCGTATCCCCTCAGGTACCGGAGGTGCAATTGAAAACAATGGACGGCTCAGATCAATTTCATTTATATCAAACTCAATCCGGTGCATGTTGAGGCTATGAGGGATCTGCTTTGAGATTCGTGAGATTCATGCCAAGTGAAATGAACGGTCCAGATTCAGCGCTTGCCCCTCAGGTACCTGGGGTGATGCGGATTCATCAGAATGTATATATCGAGGAATTGTATAATATTTGACCATAAAATTGTACGAGAAAGCGGATCGATTTGATTAAATTGTGGGCTTTAAAACTATGACATTGTAAAAAATCTACTTGTCCTTTGCTTGAAATGGAAATCAAGTAAAGTTGCCACAAAGACATTTAAATATTCTGTGCAAAACTGGACCATGTATCGTCAATTAAAATCCAAACTTAACCCACATACATGCACACCAAATCCTCTAGTGTTCGATTATTGCCTCTGTTCTTTTGGCACGAGCATCAAGACACCGTATTCAATACAAACATTAAGAATTAAACAAATGCATTTCTCATTGGGTTCAAATGCCTTCATTTTTTGTGTCTCCTTCATGTCTTTATTTTTAAAAACTTAAATAACTCAAAGTTTAAAACTTAAATGTCAAAATAAAACCGTTAGATGTAATCTATGTTATTTTCTCTATGTGCCCATAAAAAATTATCACATTTTGATTTTGCTTTTATATGAATCAATAAGTTGAAAAATCAACGTCTAGAAATTATCCACATTTGTATACATTTTTACAAGCTCAAGATGACAATCAAAACAAAGTTGAAATGCCATAATTTTTTACACGAGCATAGATAAAATGATATAGTTCATATCCAACGGTTTTATTTTGAATTTTAAGATTTAAATTTTGAGTTATTAAAGTTTTTAAAAATAGAGGCACGATGGAGGCACAAAAAATGGAGGCATTTGAACCCTCCTCTTTCTTAATAAATCCAACTCCTAGCAGTTCTTATTTCATTTTTGGATAAAATTACTTTTCTCGAAAACAAATGAAGAGCAAAAAAAATGGTCAGTTGTATAGAAAGCTGGCAACTGTAAAATTAAGGAAACAGAATTCTTTCTTTTGTTTTTAGGAAGATCAATGTGGTCATTTTCATTTTCATTTTACGGGAATTTTTTTTTTTTTGAGGTTAGTAGTTTTAAATGTCAACTAACAAATTTATTGATAAAAAATGTATTTACAACGAGTCAAATAACTCTAATTTTTAAATCTAAACTCATTTATTCTCATTAATCTATTTAAATTACTCTCATCATCTAATTCTACTTATTTACACTCTTAACATCCTAATACATTTTCTCTAATCCTCTCCACAATTGAATTTATTTTCGTCCGATAGTCGCCGTACTTCGACGGTCTTATCTTTGTTGGGAAAGTCCAAAAGTCCCATCTTTATTGGGAAAGATTCACAAGTTCAAATTAACGATGTATTATCTTTGTTTTTCTTTTTGAAAGAGGTATTATCTGTGTTTGGCCTGGAATTCATGCAAAATCTAGGTCATTGTTTAATTTGTTGAAAAATTCACAAAACAAGGCCCACCTGCGTGTTGTTCTTGGATTGGGAAATATTGGCAATAATTTCTCCTTCAATATGTTCAGGAAATCTGACAGTACTGATTCTATCCTTGGGCAAATCAACAACGTTCCTCTAGAAGGTAACTAATGAGAACCATTTTGGTAGGCTCTGTGGCTTTGTGCCTTTTAAATCAAAATACGGAAAAAGGATATTAAATCGATAATGTTGACAAATTCGAAAGATTCTAATTTTTCTATCTTTTTTTTTTTTTTACTTTTTTAGAAAAAAGGAGGCCAAACTCCTTTTCAAATATTGAGTAGCTTGGCCATGAAGAAAATTTGACTTCATAAATGAAAAGGTCAATGTGTTTTTTAACATTTATTTAATAAATTCTGTATAAGAAACAAGGTATTGTGTTGAAAAGAAAAATGTTGCCAGGTAAGCATGTAACAACTAACTTATATCTGGAAATAATGCACAACATTTATTACTTCTCAGGAACAAGTGAAAGATTCCTTTCACAAGCGAGAAAATTAAGTTGCTGATTCTAATTTGTTGCAACAAATCATTAAATCATTTGAATCCAACCAATTTTGTTTTTTATTTGACCAATAAAGGCCTAGTCAACCAACATTACTGTCTTCAACTATATATTATTTAAACATCTTCTAGCATATGTTATGTACACTGAGACACCTAATTATACTTTATTGATATTAGGTCAATTAGACAATACAAGCGCATTTTTCTTTAGTTTATTAGCTAACGCCTGAGCTAATTAAGGGTTGCATTTATAATAATTATAATGGCACCAGAACTCAATCATTGATTCGGATGCTTCTTAGCGTAACATAAACCATGATTTAGATGCAATATGAATATATTCTTTCCGCCTAACCTAGTAGGGGACCTACCATACAGTATTACAAATATTTATAGATGCTGCCTTTCATTTTTGATATATCTTTCTTCCTACATTAGGTTTTTTTAATTCTAATCAATTGCAGCTTTCTGTGACATCGTTTTTCTATATCTTTTCATCTTTTGAGATATTTCTGTAGTATCAATTTATTTTGAAATAAACTAATAGGCAAAGAGCCTACTAGTATTCTGTATCCCCTATTATCAATTAAATGTTAAATTTCTTTTTTCCTTCAGCTGCCCTTATATATGTTACGCATTTCAAGCATTTCATTTGAATTTAAAGTAAAAACGAATATTTAGATCTAGGTCCACTTTCATTATGCGTTTTTCTAGAAATACACCTAATATAAAAGGAACTTGGTAATATATATATATTTGTCATATTGTTCATTTCTGGACAGATGCAATTGGTTCAAATACAAGGGTCTTGATGCAAAATGGCTGCCAGTCGACTTGGATGAAATGCCTATAAAAATGGTGGCACATGTTGATCAGATAGCTATGGAAGGTCATATGGTACCAGTGGTACCAGTGGAAGCTGCCTAAAAGCAAATAGAAAAATAAAAGGCAGCCAAAAATGTGTGCTTAATTTGATTTTATGTTAATTTAATGCATGAGATAGAACAAAAACAGTTATTTAATGCTGAATAGTTGAATAGGTTATTAAAGTTGATACCATTCTGGCACAAAGCTTTAGTGGGTTCTGAACTTCTGATACCTTTCTGGGCTGCAGATGCAAAATGGGTGCAGAAATTAATCTTAACACTGGTTTTGCTGCTCTCTTGTACCAAATTCCGGTACAGCAGGATAAATATAAGTTAAGTGGTTTTTTATTTTAAGTAAAATTTCGGAGTCTTAACTATCAAATTATTTGATATTCACAAGGAATTCTTCATGTGAATTTCAAACACATGATCTTTTACACGGAGAGTATTGCATTTGTCATTTGATCAAAGGTTAGTTCTCAATGTCTCATAAACTTTAATGATTTGTTAAGGGCATGGGTTTGCGTGTCAGGTTTTCTTTGCTATTTTGAGTGTTACATCATAATGTAAAACTTTGTTTATAACACCTTGTTCGGATGGAGAGTAGAGAAAGGGAGGGAATGGAAAAAAAAAAATTCCGTCGAATCGTGTTTGGTTGACAAAATTATGTCGGAGGTAAAGAGTATTGGAAGTGAATGGTTTAATCTTGTATCATTGTAATTAATAGAATCGGTTTCTCTTTTAATTTGAAGTGTAACGGATGGAAAAAAATTTTGTTGCAAATACTTTTAGAAAAAAAAATAACACAAATGTCAAATCTTATATCTTACCTATATATTTCTCATACAAGTTTATTGTCACAATTCTACAATAGCCACCGAATTTTTCATTAGCCTTCTAAATTTTAATCAACAAAACAAGAAATAAGACGGAAAATAAAGTTAAATTTATTTTTTCCTCATTAATTATCAAAACACGAAAATGTTAAATATATTACTCTTCCTTTCTATTCCATTCCATTCCCTTCTATCATTCACCACTCCTTCATTCCTTTACTCTCCATCCAAACATAGTGTAAATGAAACTGTTGGAAGTTAAATTTAAAAAACAAAAAAAATTCATTGCATTTATATTATGTCTTAACTATCCCCCATTTTATTCAATTAAAATGATATATATTTCAAATGATTTACAATATCGGAGAATCTAAGGATTAAACTAAAAATATACATATTCAAATGGCCTTCTATGGTTTCCCATTGGGTGGGTTTCATATTGTTTAAAAAGAAAGAACCGAACTCTACCTCCTGGGGCTAGGAATTTCCTTCCCCCAGAGTCACTACGTGTGGGTTCGAGGTGGGTCCCCAGTTCAAAAATTAAAAGTGACCGGATTCCTTTAACAGTGATTGGCTCCGCACGCAGTGACTGAGGGGACAGAAAATTTCTACACCCAGGGGCAGAGGATTCGGAGTCTATAGGAAAATAAAAAAGAGGCGATTGGCCTTTAGCCACTCTGATATATTCTATTTCTCACGGATTAATTTTCTGATCTTTCACTCGCTCTATCTCTCTTAATTACTTATTCAGCGGTTAATAAAAGGAGAATATACTATATTATTTGCCTAAGTATCCCCTTGATCATCAGTTGGTTGATTTAATTTCTCTTTTAATAACCTCTACCAGTATTGATATTGGATTGAAAAATTAATTGATTTGAACAGTCATATATTTCCATTGGTGTTATCAATTGGATTTCGATCGGTCCTAGATATTTAAGAAGGTTATCACTCCTTGATCGTGCAATCAGAAATTAATTAGAAACTAAAAATTAAAGGTTAATTTCTCATGTAACCTAAAAAAAAAAAAATCTTACTTATTCCTATACTCTTTATTATATTTAATATATATGCCTCTTAATTTTTACATTTTTTTCGTATTTGTCTACAAAAATAATTATTAATAATTAATGAATCATTTAAATCTGTTATTTTCAATAATACTCCCATTTACTTCTTTATCCCTTTCATTTCTTTTTGTCCATATGTAGCACTTAATACCTCTAACTATTTATTTTTAATATGAAAACAAAATGGTGGCAGCGGTGCCCAGCCAATGTCGATTTGAGAAATTCCTACATCCAACGAGTTGGGAGTCCACATCATCTGCATTAACTCAAAAGAGCATTTTTTTAGTTAACGCATCTCAGTTGTTTGATTTTAAACAGAATTAATCTGACTATAGCCTATAATTCAGATATTCTTTTAATATTAGTGCAGATCTAATCTGTACGGATTTTAAAGTAGATCGAGCAATTCAGATGCATTAACTCAAAAGATTTTTTTTTTTTTTTGAGTTAATGGAGAGAATACGAATTCCACCGAAGGAAACTTCGTCTGCGTGCCTAGAACCAGCTTGCATCTAGGCAGACGACCTACAAGAGGACGTTGCTGACAAGTGCATCTTTATGATCGTTAGGGAAAGACGTACAAGAACTAACAAAAACAAGAAGCACCTCATTTATCTCGTTTTTATATTAAACCAAAATAGCTAGAGGTGCTAGGTGTTACATATAGAAAAAAGAAGAAAATAAGAATATTATTGAAAATAATATATTTAAATAACTCGTTAACTATGAGTAAAGATTTTAACATACCAGTTTTAACTTCCTGCAGCTAGCACACAAACCATACCTGCCCTGTTTTGATTCTATAGTTTATGAGCTGCATGAAGCCAAAACTGCTCTGTTAAAAAACTTACCCTTAACTATGGATAATTAATTTTGTAGGTAAATAAGAAAAAAAAGTTGATGGCATATTAAATATAATAGAGTATAGAGATAAATAAGAAATAAAGATTTTATTTTAAGAGTACATGAGAAATTAATTCAAAATTATATTTGTAGCAAATTTTAGGAACTTTAAACGATAGATTACGTTTAAGAATAATTTATCACAATCTAGCCAATATTCATTACTATCCGAATTTAAAAAAGAAATTAACAGAACGGTGCCTTTCGTTTTAATTAAAAAAAAATTGCATTGGTATCGAGTTGTGTTTCCAATAATGAGCCTATTTATCATTGCTATTTCATTCTCGGATGCTTGATAAGATAAAAGAGTTACTCGGCGATAAAAGATTAAGAGCGAAGAATTAAGAGTTTAAGAGTTGAAGAAGTATAAAAGAATTAATATTTTATTGTTTGATTAAGAGTGAAGAATTAAGAGTTTAAGGAGTA
Source organism: Carex rostrata (assembly GCF_964058835.1). Classification (NCBI taxonomy): domain Eukaryota; kingdom Viridiplantae; phylum Streptophyta; class Magnoliopsida; order Poales; family Cyperaceae; genus Carex; species Carex rostrata. The sequence goes on from NC_135925.1 coordinate 9,379,935, forward strand.
TAAAAGAATTAATATTTGATTGTTTTAATATGTAGGTGAAAACTAAGAAAATTAAAGGAAGAGATAGAGATGTCTTAAAGTCTAAGCAGAGGATTAAGATTCAAACAAAAGAAGACTAAATGAGTTGATTTTAATTTGCACTAAGAAATTGGTATTCGGCAGGATTAAGCGGCTAATAAAGTTAAAGAAAGCAAATTAAACCTTAAGGAAGTTTAATCCCTTGTTGCCGAACAACCTCGATGAGATTTAAAGGGAATTGGACTAAAATTTTCATTAGTTTTTGAACTCGAATCCGATTCCTAGAGTGGAAAAAAACATGTTATGCCATGCCATGTCGTGACTAACATGCCGTGATTTTGATCTTGTGTCTTACCATGATCAAGTTAATTTTTTATGTACCGTGCCGTGCCGTGATCAAAATATCAATGAGTGGTCACAGCACGTGAGTCACGTCATGCCTAAACATGACTCACATGACCATTTCATCATAATTTAGGATAGTTTATTCAAGATTTCACTATTTGATCAATATCTAACTGTTCTAATTATACGTGACTCGTGTGATCATGTATTGTGTTGTTGCGTGACGTACTGTGTCAAATTTTATAAAAATAATCGCGGCACAAAACACACGAGTGTTGTTGAGTCACAATACGTAACCATCATACGTGCTGTACTGTTTCACGAAACTGACTCCACCATAACATTTTTCCCAGTCTACCAACTCCATCCACATGAGCCTTACACTTTTTGAGTAACTTTCTCCTCGTTAAATTTTGCTTCACACATACAGATGGGAAATACTATATATAAGGAGCTCTCTCCTCCCCTCACACTCCTTGGGAACTAAACAATAATTTGGACTACAAGAATGAAACAATATCTGTGAGGGATACTATCAGTATACCGTCACAGATGCTATCGTCGCTAATAGAAAAAAAAACATCTTTATGTCGGTATACCCTCGCAGATACTATCTCATTCTTGTAATAATATTATATAATTTAGATATAATTTTTTTTATTCTTTATAAAATCCAATATAAAAATACAACATGTATGTTCTATTCCGGAATTATATTTAGATACGTCTATTGATCTATTATTATATTTTATAAAACCTCGTATAAGCATAACGAAGTTTGATCGATACAAAAAATAATCTTTTTATGTTGCCCTCTCATATAATTAATTTACGGTTTTGCAATTATTAAATGGTCCAGACATAATTTTTTTACAAATTTTCAAAATTTAAATATATGAGAAAATTTACAACACATTATTGGTTTAATTATTTAACAAAAAAACTTATTTTAAATAGATGAAAAAACTTAAATAGAAATACATATTTTTAAAATAAATCAAGATTTCTGCAACTAATTCTACATTACAATTGAACACTCATTTCAATGGGAATTTTTTATTAGTAGTAATTAATAGAAAAGAAGAGAGAGAAACAGAGAGTACATTTTTTTTTATATGGGTAGTAAGATCGGTGCTGTTCATACCGATCCTAACTTTTTTTTTTTTGCAAAATTTGGATCAGTATGAACAGTACCGATCTTACTACCCATATAAAAAAAACTGTACTCTTTCTATTTCTCTCTTCTTTTCTATTAATTACTACCAATAAAAACTTCCCCATTTCAATTCATGTGCATGATTAATCATGTGCGTACCGTACTCATAGATTGTCATCCTATTAAATCTTATTCCGTATATTTCAGTAACAAATAAATAATCCTAAAAATCAACAGACAAAATTATCAAAATCGGAAGAAAGAACTAAAAATTGTCAGACTTATTGATTGGTTCCAGAGATTGAGGTTGCGTGTAAGAAAACCATCAAAGGAGCTCTCAAATAATTGTTGAAAAGAAGTGCGTGTATGTGTACGTATACATGCATGCATGTAATAAATTAGGAATAAGATGTCAGTTATTGATCTTAGATTACAATAGAATATGGTGAAATAGAACCTTCGGAACAACTCAAAGATGTATGCATCTAAACTAGCCCCGTGGTTTCGGTAGTTTATTAATTTGGCGAGGTGGACGGGTTAACGACCTAATAAAAAACAAATTAATACGCATGCTGAAGTTATAATTATGTATATCCATATATAATAATTATATAGGAAAATTATCTGGTGCCACAGTTCCACTTACTATATACGCTCTACAACATGCTGATACGTTAATATGGACAAAATTAATAATTAAAAAGTGACATATTTAACGGTTATATGATAAGTGGTATATGTTTAGTCTTCCATTATAGTAAACATAGCACGTATTGACAAAATGACAAAATGATATAATTAACATGTCAATAAATGACAGAGATAATCTCTTCAAAATAAATAAATGACGGAGATAAAATGAAAAGCATCGGATATATAACACATATTAAGTGACATAATTAGACTCTTGTTAGTTAAAACATGCATTTCATGAATCTAAATAAGAAGGTTGAACAGTTTTTAAAATCGACATATGATCAGATCTGACCAGATGTTAACCATATCATTTGTCAATCACATATTTAAAGCTATCATTTGTCCATAGGATTTGTCAAACATAACTTTAAAAATCTAGCGTATTGACTTCAAACGACGAATCCAAATCATTGAAACTGATAATTCACGAGTAATGTATGTACATGTAAAATTTTCAAATTCATTTAGTACAAAATCAGGCGGTAAAAAAACAAATGAAGTTTTATAACTTATTTTGTAAATTATTTTAACGCATTCAATTTTCATCATTTTTCTAACGCTTGACTTTGTACTAAATGAATTCCAAAATTGTATATGTACAAGCATCACTCGTGAAGTATATCAGTTTCAACAGTTTGAATTCATCGTTTGAAATCAAACCAATATATTTTTGAAGTTATACTCATCAAATCATCTTAGTAAGTACATTACACGCTAACTTTGTTCAATATTTTATATATAAATTTGTTTAATACCATATGAAATTCACCCATTTTTTTTTTTAATTTAGCAAGGCACACCAGATCATCACCCAATTATATATGAGTAAGGCTCGGGTGCTATGGATAGCATAAGACTTTTCGTGCTATATAAACTTCGAACTGCGATTTAAGTACCTCAGTAAATTAGTTATATATTGAACTTGTAAAATATTAATTTTTATTATTTTTTATGATTTATGAAAGATGGCAAAAGATTAGTTAAAATCATTTTTTGCCACCTTTCATAAATCATAAAAAATAGTTAAAAAATTCAAAAATAATAAAAGTTTATATTCTAAAAATTTATTATATAATTAATTTAGTGAGTTAATTAGATTAAAATTTAAAATTTATACGATATATTTTAAAACAATAGTATGAAAAGTCTTATGCTATCTATAGTATATTCTGAAATTTGTGTCATTCTTGCGTTATAAAAGAATTGTTCATTGATGCCTATATAAGAATATTTTATTCCTGGTGGTTTGACTTGATTGCATGCGGCAAAATGTATGATCAATATGTAGCAAATCTCCTCGGCACAAATACAAAAAACAAGTGACAGTGTAAATTGCTCGTCTATTCGTCATGCATTTTCTTGGAACTGAGGTCATGTGAGATTAGTGGATTGAATTCGGGTAGGGTACGGGTACCTCGGGTACGGGTAGGGCGGGTAGTCGGGTAGGGCGGGTACGGGTAGGGCGGGTAGTCGGGTAGGCGGGTACGGGTAGGTCGGGTAGGGTTTTAAAAAAGTGTACCCTACCCGTTTCAAACCCGTGCCCGTCCCGGGTAACGGGTACGGGTACCTCGGGTACGGGTAGGGCGGGTAGGGTACTTTTTTTTTTTTTTTTTTTTTTTTTTTTTTTTTCCTTTTTCCTTTTTCCTTTTTCCTTTCTGTTTTCCTTTCTGTTTTTCTTTCGGTTTTTCTTTTGGTTTTTTTTTTTTTTCTGTTTTGTTTTTCCGGTTTTTTTTTTTCTGTTTTTGTTTAATTTTTTTTGTTTTGTTTTGTTTTTCCGTTTTTTTTTTTTTTTCTGTTTTGTTTAATGTTTTTTTTCTGTTTTTTTTGTTTTTTGTTTTTTTTTCTGTTTTTTTTTTTTGTTTGTTTTATTTTACAGTGTCGTACAAATATTATTACATGTTTATAATTCGATTTTTATAATATGAATAGTTCGATATCAAATAGAGTATATATAAACATGAAATTATCAAGTCGCAACTTTATAATAATTTAAAAACAATAGATTAAAAAATAAAAGTTACCCTCCTCCTTTATTCCGGGCTTGGGACCGGCTATGTAAAATAACATAGGCGGAGTTCTAACTTTTTTTTTATTAGTAATTGTTCTTTAAAATGAATAATTTAAAAACTAATTAAAATGTTTAGAAATTATAATTTTAAAAATAACCATAAATATTAAAAGAGGTTAGAAAATTATACCGACACTACCTATCTAGTAGTTTGGATTCATATACCATTGTTCGCTTTCTTCCGCACCGTCTGAATCTGAATTAGCTTGGGGCTGCGGCTCGGTAACACTTTCTTCAGTATCAGCTGCGGATGATGATTCTTGATCTCGATGTTGGTTGCGCTCGTCAGCATTAATCCAATCTTTCAAGCACACAAGTCTCTCAAAAACATGTGGACCCAATTTACTGCGTCTGTCGGAGAGGATCCTGTTCGCCGAACTAAAACAACTTTCTGAAGGGACGGTTGACACGGGTACGGCAAAGACGTCACGGGCCATCATCGCCAGTGTTGGATAAGACCTTTGATTCCTCTTCCACCACGTCATGATGTCAACGTTTTCATTTTCGTTGCGCATATTTAAATAGCTCACTAACTCGTTTGAGGATGCGTGCGGTTCGCTATCTGACTGAAAATCTGCTAACAATCCACTACTGCTAGTGCTCCTGAAAGTGGAACTATTAAAAAATAAAAAAAAATTAGTGGACAAATAATGCAGATATTATAAATAATAAAGATTAAAAGCATAATGTATATTTATTCATACCTAGGACCAGCCCGGGACGAAGAGGGGTTCTGGTTGGCACTAATTCTTGAGTTGTATATGTTAAACATCTCAGCGAACTTCGCATCCACGTATGCCTCGACCCCGGTTGCGTCTAAATGTAGATTATCTTTGTACGCTTCAACCATTTTGATCGTGTAATATTTCTTGTATGCCGGGTTGAGGCAGCTTGCGATAATTGCCATGAGGGGTACATCTTCCCAATATTTTAGAAATTTTAGTTTCATGGCCTCTACGATCGGTGTGAGAGATTTATCGTGTATTTCTGCTTGTTCCAACTTACGATACACCTTGGAAATTTGGTAGATTTGCCGCAACAACTCAAATGCCGTCGGTGAATACGAGCAGGATAGTTTGACGGTTGCTTCAAAAAAGGTTCCTAGGAATGTTGAAAGCCTTTCTAGTTGGTCCCATTCCCCGCCGGTGGGTTCCAATTGCATTCCCTCAGGGGTGGATCCCCTCAAAAACTCCCCTATGACAGCTTTGTAAGGAAGGCATCGGTTCAACATCCTATAGGTTGAGTTCCAACGGGTATCTATATCCCAAGGTACTTTCAACTTGCTTAGTCGATAGGTTACGCACAACTTTGCAAACTCTTATCTTCTTTCATGGTTTGAAACAATGTGGTTGAGGGCATCCTTAAATTTAACTATCAATAATTTTATAGCTTCAGTTTTAAGCCCCGCCTTCACGACGAGGTTAAGTATATGACAAGCACACTTTTGGTGAAACATTTCACCATTCATAATAGGGTTTAGTGACCGTTTAAAAATTTCAATGGAAGCAATGTTGTTGCTAGCATTATCGAAAGATATAGAAAAAACCTTGTTAGCCATATCCCTCTTAAGGTTATACTCTTGTAAAACCTCAATAATAGATTTAAAAATTACATTTGCGGTGTGCGGGGAATCTAACACTCGAAAACTTAATATCCTCTTTTGTAATACCCACTGATCATCGATCCAATGCCCAGTAACACAAGAGTACCCAATGCCATGTTTACCAGCAGTCCATATATCGGAGGTAATTGAGACCTTATTGGATTGATATGCAAATGTACCTTTGAGGTCATCTTTTATGGTTGTAAACTGTTTTTTTATTTCACCAACCAACTTTCTATGATGCATCCTCTTGTACATTGGTTGAGCACACCCCCGAATGACCAACCGGACAAAGGCTGTGCAACCACCCATACTGATTGGTTGTTCTTTGTGGGTTACGTACCGGGCCAATTCACTAAGCATTTTTTTTTCATCAAATTTTGGGTTGGTTCTGGTACCATCCGCATTAATAAGGGTTTGGATTTGTCTCGATGGTACATTTGCACTTGGTTCCTCACCCTTTTTTTCATGCGTTTCGGCATGTCTTTTAAAGCTACTCATACCACTACTTTGCTTATACACAAAAAAAGGTTTCTTGCAATTGGGTACCTTACATTCAAGGGTTTCCATAAAGCCATCATCATCTTTTTTAATCTCATAAAATCTGGCCCACGGCTGATTGTATTCCGGAGCTCTTCTAGCCTTCTTTACCACTGGTTGTTGCGGGGGGGCACTTGTCGAAGGAGGGATAGCTTCTTCCTGAATTTCAGGGGCACTTCTCGAAGGAGTACCTTCTATAGAGGGAGTAAATTGACTCGATGCTACAGAAGAAGTGCCTCCATATGCATACGGTGGTGTCGGTTGAAATGTTTCTTGTGGAATGTAGGTGTTTGGATCGTTTGAAGTATAATACGGTGCATGCATTTGTGGGGGTTGTTGATAATTTAAATCTAGGATTTGGTCCCTTCTTTGATAATTGTGTGGATAGTTAGGTGGATAATTAGGTGGTGGCATTTGGGAGGAACTATCAAGATAATTAGGTGGATAATTAGGTGGTGGCATATCGGGGCCAAAAATAGAAGCCGACATTCTCGCTTCAAATGTTTCTTCCACCGATTCGTGATGAGGAGATGTCATTTTTTAACCTATTAAAAAACATAAATTAAAAAACAGAAATTTAAAAAACAGAAATTTAAAAACAGAAATTTAAAAACAGAAATTAAAAAACAGAAATTAAAAACAGAAATTAAAAAACAGAAATTAAAAAACAGAAATTAAAAAACAGAAATTAAAAAACAGAAATTAAAAAACAGAAATTAAAAACAGAAATTAAAAAACAGTAATTAAAAAACAGAAATTAAAAAACAGAAATTAAAAACAGAATTTAAAAACAGAAATTAAAAAACAGAAATTAAAAAACAGAAATTAAAAAACAGAAATTAAAAAACAGAAATTAAAAACAGAAATTAAAAAACAAAAATTAAAAACAGAAATTAAAAACAGAAATTTAAAAACAGAAATTAAAAAACAGTAATTAAAAACAGAAATTTAAAAACAGAAATTAAAAAACAGAAATTAAAAACAGAAATTAAAAACAGAAATTAAAAAACAGAAATTAAAAACAGAAATTTAAAAACAGAAATAAAAAAACAGTAATTAAAAACAGAAATTCAAAAACAGAAATTAAAAAACAAAAATTAAAAACAGAAATTAAAAAACAAAAATTAAAAACAGAAATTTAAAAACAGAAATTAAAAAACAGTAATTAAAAACAGAAATTTAAAAACAGAAATTAAAAAACAGAAATTAAAAACAGAAATTAAAAACAGAAATTAAAAAACAGAAATTAAAAACAGAAATTAAAAACAGAAATTTAAAAACAGAAATAAAAAAACAGTAATTAAAAACAGAAATTAAAAAACATAAATTAAAAACATAAATTAAAAAAAATCTAACATCTTTTCTAACCTATTAAAAATAAATCCGAATTTAAAAAAAAAATCTAACATATTCAAAAAACAAATCTAATTACTTCACAAATTTTTTAAAAAAATCTAACATCTTTTCTAACCTATTAAAAATAAATCCGAATTTCAAAAAAAAAAATCTAACATATTCAAAAAACAAATCTAATTACTTCACAAATTTAAAAAAAAAATCTAACATCTTTTCTAACCTATTAAAAATAAATCCGTATTTCAAAAAAAAATCTAACATATTAAAAAAACATATCTAATTACTTCACAAATTAAAAAAAAAATCTAACATCTTTTCTAACCTATTAAAAATAAATCCGAATTTAAAAAAAAAAATCTAACATATTAAAAAAACAAATCTAATTACTTCACAAATTTAAAAAAAAAATCTAACATCTTTTCTAACCTATTAAAAATAAATCCGTATTTAAAAAAAAAATCTAACATATTCAAAAAACAAATCTAATGACTTCACAAATTTAAAAAAAAAATCTAACATCTTTTCTAACCTATTAAAAATAAATCCGAATTTCAAAAAAAAAATATAACATATTCAAAAAACAAATCTAATTACTTCACAAATTATAAAAAAAATCTAACATCTTTTCTAACCTATTAAAAATAAATCCGAATTTAAAAAAAAAGTAACATATTCAAAACAAATATTACTTCACATCTAACAAATCTAACATAAACTAAATAAATCTAACATATTCAATAAATCTATCAATCCTAACATAAAATAAATCTAAGAAATGTAATTATTTAACAAATTTAACAAATCTAATTACTTAACAAATTTAACAAATCTAATATAAAATAAATCTAACAAATCTAATTACTTAACAAATTTAACAAATCTAATTACTTAACTTTCAATAAATCTAACTTAAACTAAATTTACTCTACAAAAATAAATTAATCTAACATAAAATAAATCTAACCTTTAAATCTCGCGGAAAAATCTTGCGGGAGGTGCCGAACTTTGTAATTTCGATACCTTCGTAATTCCGTTTGCGTATTTGTAGAATGAATTAAATTACAACTATATAATTTTTTTTAAAAATAAATAGAGAAATTGAGAATAATGAAAATTGAGAGAATGAGAGTTTGAGATAGAATGTGGAGAGAAAGAGAGTTAGAGGGGGTGTATTTAAAGAAAAAATTGGAGGGGGGATTAAATTCGAAATTAAAAAAAAAAAAAAAAAAAAAAAAAAAAAAAAAACCGGGATTTGACCCGGGTGGGTCCGGCCGGGTTTGATTTGACCGGTCTGGGCCCGGTTTGTCTGAACCGGCGGCAAAAAAATTCAAATTTCAAATGAAACGGGTAAACGGGTAAAGGGTCACGGGTAAACGGGTAAAGGGTCATGGGTAAACGGGTAAAGGGTCACGGGTAAACGGGTAAAGGGTAAACGGGTAAAAGGGTAAAGTTGGTCGGGTAAACGGGTGCGGGTACGGGTAAAACGGGTGCGGGTAGACGGGTTTCGGGTACGGGTAAAACGGGTACGGGTTGGGCGGGTTTTTTCCCGAATCAAAGAGTCCGGTCCGTCTCAAACCCGTACCCGTGTACCCGTGTACCCGCCTATACCCGGGCACGGGTACGGGTACCTCGGGTAACGGGTACGGGTCGGGTACAACGGGTCATACCCGTTCGGGTAAAAGCAAAAGTCTATGTGAGATAAACATCTGGCTGGTAGCTTTGCAAACCTTTTTTTTTCTAGGAAAATTATTAATATTTGAGGAATATTATAATATAAAATTATGTACGATGAGAAACTCACAAATTAAAGAGAATTCAAACTTAAACATAGATATAATTATTAAAATATTTAAAAATGATTGTTTAGTTGTATCATACGAATTTATGAAAAAAATTTAAAGACTTGATACCAATACTAATTTTCTTACTAAGAATTATTTATACAGTTTAAATGAAAACAATAGGCTAAAACATTATGTTTCTGCTTGGTTTTCCTTTTTTATTTTGGTTTATATTCTCTTATCATATATTTTCCTTTGTAGTTCTCAATGGTGATTTTCTTGTAAGTTGACAACCTGTCCCTTTTAACATAAATTTATTATCTGAAAATAACTAATTACAGAGAGTTTTAACCCATAAATTTGTATATGGTGAAGTACTAAAAAATCACTTGGGACAGTACTAAAAAAGGCATTGTAATTAATAATTATTGGTGCCAATTTGGTAAGCATTTAAATTTTAACCCATAAATTTGCTTTGATGGACTGGGTTTGAATGGAAAATATAAACTGAAGCGGTAATTAAAACTGTGAGCGCTAAACAGCATACAGGAAATAAAAGCTAGCGGTTCAAAATACGCACAATTTCTCCAATCATCCGGAGAACCCAAGTAGGAAATGATTGTAAATATAACATGAGGAGGGTTCAAATGCCTTCATTTTTTGTGCTTTCATCATGCCTTTATTTTTTTTAAACTTTAATAATTCAAAACTTAAAACTTAAAAATCAAAATAAAACCGTTAGATATGATCTACATCATTTTATTTATGCACATGTAAAAAATTATGACATTTCAATTTTATTTTGATTGTCATCAAGAGCTTGTAAAAAATACACTAATTTGGATGATTTCTAGACGTTGATTTTTGAACTTATTGATTTACATAAAAACAAAATTGAAATGTGATAATTTTTTATGAGCACATAGAGAAAATAACATAAATCACATCTAACGGTTTTATTTTGACTTTTAAGTTTTAAATCTTGAGTTATTAAAATTTTAAAAAATGGAGGTATGATGGAGGCTAGGGCTGTAAACGAGCTGGCTTGGGCCGAGCTGGGCCTTAGCTCGACTCGTTTATTTTGGCCCGAGCCTAGACCGAGCGAGCTGGACCTAGATCACCCGAGCCAAAACCCCTGGCTCAGCTTGTGACAAGCCAGTCCGAGCTAGCTCGCGAGCTGACGAGCTGGCTCGCTGGGCTTTATTGGGCTACTATTATACAAATTCAAAAATAAAAAATAAGAAATTTCATTCAAAAAATTTAAGAAATTGTCCAGCATGCACATCTTCAAGCAACTAAAGCCATATCATTTCTTCCGAATCCGAAAATACATCAATTTTGTATAATTGCGCCTTTAAAAATGAGACTGGACTTAAAACTATACGGGACTAAACCCTAAATTCACTGTAGCTTAACGAGCCGAGCTGGCCCGGTCCGAGCTGACCCCTGGCTCAGCTCGTTTATTTTGGCCCGAGCCTAAGCCGAGCTGGCTCGTTAACAGCTCGGTCCACTACCGAGCGAGCCGCGAGCTTTTTTGACAGCCCTAATGGAGGCATTTGAACCCTCCTCATATAATATACTCGGAAGCCCGGGAAATCTCCCAGAAGAAGTGAATAAGGGGCCCACAGGCCACAGGAAAGTTTAATTGTAATCATGCATTAGTTTGTTATTTTCCTTCTTTTCCCGACGAGAGAGAGAGGAAGGTGGGGAACAAATTAAAAATGCACAAATATGACATGTCTTTTTTAAGAAAAGTTTACAATTATGTATTGTATCTGGGCCTCACTTTTTTTTGTTCTAAAAATTCTTTAACACGGAATTTATTATTAGACGCCGACGGACATAAGCCTTATTTTACTGTGCCGTTTTGAGTACCAACTGCCTAGGTATTAATCCGTTGTGATTTTTTAACAATAATTTGTTTCCGTGAAAAGCAGCTCCTTAAGAAAAGGTGTTAATGCAGAGTCTTTATTTCTTAAATATTTTCCACACATTTTTCTAATATTTTTCTTAACAAAAATGAGTAAGCATGTGTTCATTTCAGTTCAAGCGAATGTCAATACTTACTTTTCAAAAGACTCCAATGTTAGTTTGATAGTTGTTAACATCTATTTTAATCGAGTTTGTATAGTGGAGTAGAGACGGTAATTTTGCGTGCACGGCACAGATAAAAAGAGGCATCGGTAAGTTGCTAAGCCTACAAAATTTGATGGTCTTGGATGGAATATTAAATACCATTCAAATTATATGAAATTAATACACAACCAATTTATAAGTTTCCACAACATATCTATAATTTTTCTTGTATCTTCAAAAAAAAAAAAAAAAGTAACTTGAAAAATATTATCGAAACATTAATTCATTATCAATAAATCCTATACCAAAATCAAATTTTAATACAATACCGTAAAAGCTACTATGCACATTGATTGGACTACAGACTCGGAGACTCCTATCCTATGTCTCTCTCTAGTTTTCTTCATTACCCTGTTACTAAAGGCAGCCTTTAAATCCGGTTTCTTTATTAATAGAAATAAAATAAATTAAATATTTAAAAACAACACTACTTTTGAGTTTTTGCGAAAACTAAGTAGATCGGGCCCTGTAAACCCGTCCCACCGGACGGGTCCAATTGACCCGTCCCGGTTAATCTGATTTTAACCATAATCACGTGAAAAAAAAAAAAAAAAAAAAATTCCCGGACGGGTTTAAGCATCCCGTCCCGGGCCTGAAAAAAAAAAAATTTCCAGGGCCGGGTTTAGTAAGTCCGTCCCGTCCCCGTAAAAAAAAAAAATTCCAGGCCGGGTTTAAGCAGCCCGTCCCGTCCCGAAAAAAAATAAAAAATAAAAATTTCTGGACGGGTCCTCTTAACCCGTCCCGGGTTTAAAATAAAAAATTTAATACCCGGACGGTTTTGTTAAACCCGTCCCGTCCACTTATTAACTTCCTCCCCGAGACTCCCATTTTCAGTCCATTTCAGTCAGAGAGCAATTGTCGCTCATTTTCATTCTCCTCCACGCAATGCAGAAAGCTATAGCAGAAGACGTTCAGACAGAGACAAAAAGAAGTTGTTAATTGCAAAATCAAATTTCAAACAGGTAACTCAATTATATTTTATGCTATATCATTCAGTAATTTTTATAAAATAATTTAATTAATATTAGTTTTTATTAACATAATAATAATAATAATAATAATATGTAATTTATTCATTACTGTGTAGGTTATGTAATTTGTATTTAATTAATATTAGTTACGAATATATTTCAATAGGTAAATTTTGTAATGGTATCACTAAAATATTATCAAACTTAATTTGTTTTTACGTAACTATTGAATTTTATATTTGTTCAATTAAATGATTTTGTTATTTTCTGCTATGTCATTCACTAATTTTTGTAAAATAATTTAATTAATATTAGTTTTTATTAATGTAATAATAACATGTAATTTATTCATTATTGTGCAGGTTAATTTATAAAAAAAATTAATCGTGTTGATACTGAGAATTTATTTTGGTGGTGAAATACGACACGGTCGTAAAGGAGTAGAGTATAGTATTAGTCCTCGATTCTCATTGAGTGTGACTGATGAATACGGTTGGTATGATGTGAAATGTGAAATTTATCGCCAACTTGGATATTCTGAGAATGAGTATAACCTAAAAGCACATGCACGGGTTAATGTTGGTACAACAGCCCGACGTTATTATGAGAAAATTGAAATCGTGTGCGATCAGAGTTGGAGAGGTATTTATATCCAAAGTATGCGTGCCCAAACCCAGTATACTTTTCTTGATTTATACATTGAGTTGGTTCCAATCATCGGTGAAATACAACCGCAGTTATTTGTTAATAGTATGGTGCCGGAAACAAATCCAGAACCTCGACAGACCCATTATAGTGATAACTATGCGGGTCCCAGTTTCTTCGAACCCTATCAGACACAACAAACACCGAGGCAAGACCCTCGACATACCCAATATAGTGGTAACTATGCGGATCCCAGTTTCTTTGAACCCTATCCGACACAACAAACACCGAGGCGAGACTTTTATCTGCATCCTTATCCCAATATGAATGGTTTGCAAACCGAGTCTAAGCAATACAAACCGAGTCTAAGCAAGAATGGTTTACAAAGGTCGTTGTACTTAATCCCAGTCCAGATACCTCGAGGGTCCACTCCTACATCTCTGTAATCCTGTCAATGTAAAGTAAAATATTTTAATTAAAGTAAAATATTGTAATTCAAATAGTTATATCATTCTATAAAAAAAACAAAATGATATGATTCATGGAGTAACTTACATCATCATGGATTCGTGAGACCTTATGTTGGTCATGCGGCATCCATAATAAATTGCTAAAATTATTTGCTGACCATGCCGATTCAAAACCAAAATCATCATGTGCAGCTGCAGCATGTGAAGGGCCACCCGGATCACGACTACTTGACATTCTGCATGCATGATATTTTAAAAAAAATTAATAACAATCTAAATTTACTAACCACTAATATTTTTAAATAAATTACTAAATTAAGCAATTACGTATGAACTCTAAAACTCACAAGAATAAATAAATTGATAAATAAATAAAATACGAGATGAATAGATTATCTAATTTATCACTTCTTGCCAAATACACTTACCAAACTAATAAAATGAAATCTAATTAATTCAATTCATTTTCAGAATAGATTATGAAAATAAGTACCTACATTACCTAAATTACTTGTATTACCAAAAAATCTAAAATTAATGAACTATGAACTTTAGGCTAGAATATTGTCCAAATAATCCTATGAATTATTTATATCTAATAAATTGCAACTACTGATTGAGAGTAGGTAGTTAATCTCAAGAATAACTAAAATAATGCTATCAATACTAGGGGTGTTCATCGGTTCGGTTCGGTTGAAACCGAACTGAACTTGGCAAACCAAAGTTATCATTCAGTTTTAAAAATAGAACCGAACCGACCCGAATTAGCATAGCAACCGAACCGAACCAAAGTTTTATTTCGGTTTGCTCGGTTTGTTCGATTCAAACCGAAATATATTAATTTTTTTAATTAAAACAATTGATTATAAACCGGACTATTAAGAAATAAACTAAGATATTTAGAAATAAATCAAGTATTTAAAGCAATTGATTAAGAAATAAACCGGAGTATTAACAAATAAAAGGGTGTGGTTCCGATCAAATTCATATTATATGAAAGTTCGGTCGGTTCAGTTATTTTGGTTTTAAATTTTTTTATACCGAATCGAACTGAACCGAAGTTATAATTCGGTTTTGAAAACCTAACCAAATTGATCCAACAAACCGAAATAACCGAACTAATTCAGTTCGGTCCAAAATCGAACCGTTTGAATACTCCTAATCAATTCTTTTAAAATGCAATTAACAAATTAATTAAATTCACTATAATGGTACGGGACGGGCTGCTTAAACCCGGCCTGGAATTTTTTTTTTTTTTTCAGGCCCGGGACGGGATGCTTAAACCCGTCCGGGAATTTTTTTTTTTTCCGTGATTATGGTTAAGGGATAATCAGATTAACCGGGACGGGTCAATTGGACCCGTCCGGTGGGACGGGTTTACAGGGCCCGATCTACTTAGTTTTCGCAAAAACTCAAAAGTAGTGTTGTTTTTAAATATTTAATTTATTTTATTTCTATTAATAAAAAAACCGGGCCTTTAAATATCAAGCTCTAAAATCAACGCATATTAACAAAAGGTTAAAAAAAATATATATATATATATATATATATATATATATATATATATATATAACATGCACTTCAAAAATGCTTAACTACTGTTTGAACAGAGAAAATAAAATGCCCAATACAACTAGATAGGCGGGAGCTCAGGGGGTGAATGGGGGGACCGATGGGGAATGAGAGCAAGCATCTGGTTCTTGATGATGCTCATCCAGAACTCTATCTCTCGATACAACCCTGCATTCTCGGGGCAACAGGGTTGAATGCTCGAGAGTGTTGAGTCCAGAATATGCGTCACCTCAGCAGGAGTATGTTGCCTCTCAGTACAACCCTGCCACAAATAAAAGATTATGTAACTGTAGATATAAACTTTTCTGAAAGAAAAAATTCACTGTATCTTAGTATTCGCAAGAAAGGCTCCATAGTTATGTGGTATTGCAGAAAGAACATTATTAATACGGGCAAAAGAGTGTTCTAAAGTTCACTAATAACCTTTTGACCCAGATAGATTTATAATTACGGAAAACAAAAGTGGTTCTCTCCTTCAATCAAATGACTCCACATTTCCCCTTGTCACCCATCTAATTTATAACCCACTGATAAATGTCCAGTGAACAGCAAATTCAAATAAAGAAAATAATTAAAATAATTATTATTTTCTATAAATTATTTTGAAGGGGCAAATAATTCGAAGAAAGAAACGATCATAGAGAAAACAACTAATATTTTGCTAGAATATTCCTAACCCATAAACAGCCAAATTTTTTTCTGTTTTGCAAATACAAGGCAAAAGGAGAGAATAGTACATAAAATATTATTTTCTTTTTTGCGATGTATGTTCATGAACAGAGAATTCAAATATATATATATATAGAGAGAGAGATGGGCTATGGTGCATTGCAATGCATGGAGGGGTTTGTGCATTGGACCATAAATCTAAAATTCAAAATTCAAATGGCTGATCCAAACCGTTCATCTTGTTCTCCATATTAATATGTGCTTGGAGACCAAATTTTACATTTTTCTGAATTTTTTTACTATTTATTAAGTATTTTAGAAAATTGTTGATCCAACGGTGACTTAACAAAACAGTAAAATCAGCAGCCACCATTGGATCAACAATTTTGTAATTAAATACTTAATAAATAGTAAAAAAAATTCAGAAAAATGTAAAATTTGGTCTCCAAGCACATATTAATATAGAGAACAAGATGAACGGTTTGGATCGGTCATTTGGATTTTGAATTTTAAATTTATGGTCCAATGCACAAACCCCTCCATGCATTGCAATGCACCATAGCCCATCTCTCTCTCTCTCTCTCTCTCTCTCTCTATATATATATGCAGCTATAACCCTGAATAATACACGAAACATAAGGTGTACCTGAATAATTAGTAAAGTGGAAACGCATGACGAGATCAGCTTAGAGGGAAGCCTGACCTCCCCTTCAAGTCCAACATGCATTGTTGAGCTCTCTACATTCACAAAAGAAGGGTTAAACATGGCTGAAGTCAGATCCTCCAGCTTGTAAGTGGAGTTGGCATGTCCTGAATCAGGAGGGATGTGGCTTATCCCTAGTATGCTGAAACCAAATCCAGAGTTGCAATTGCTCAAGCTATCCAGCACATCTCTCATCTTGACAAAAGAGTCTTCACCTTCCTTTGTAGAGCACATCGCCTATTAGAAGATATCACTTTATAATCACCACCCAGAAAAGAAAAACATAGAAGGCAAAAATTAATAACACAATGCTAGGCTTTCAAAAACACAAGGTGGTTCACTTTGTTAAAAGGGAAAACAGTGACCATTGGTACTCTGGATACAAGCATTGGTCATTGTACTTGACACCTTGACGGAGAGTAGAGGGAGGGAGGGAAGCGGAGAGAATTCCGTGAGTAATTCTTGTTTGGTTGGATGTTTAATGGGAGTAAGGTTAATGGATGTTACTCTTTTAACCTCATTTAACCTCGTAAAGCTTTTATTTTGTTAATCTCTAAATCACAGTAAAATACAGTAACCTTCCTTTCCGTTCCGTTCCCTCCCCTCCTGCACTTCACCTCCCTTCCCTTTCACCTTGTGTGAACCAAACATAGTGTGAGTAGGAAGCATAACTACAGGTTCTTTGGTTTGGTACTTTGGTTGTAACCTATAAGGCTATAATCAAGGCATGGGTCTAGACCAACTATATCTCATATATACACCTTAACCTTTCAAATGGAAGTGATACCTGGATAGCAGCATCAACCATCATTTTGGCTTTCCGTCTTGACTTCTCCATGAACTCTGCCACTTGAGGACCTGCACTATGGTTGTTATTAGATCCCAAGCTGTTTAACAAATTTGAAGGCTCTCCACAAGTTTCTGTAAACCTGGATGACGGATTTGGTGGATCTCCCTTGTAGGTGTTGCGCTGTCTCAGAGTGAGCAATGCAGAAGCAAGCTACAGAAAAATCACTCGGTTAGACTTATTAGTAAAAACTGTTTATATTCAGACCAAAAATGCAATTGCACTCAGCGTTTCAAAAATATATCATTTCTTAATTTTATATAGTTAATATGAGAATGAAACCTCAAAAATCATGCACCTGATCATTAGCCTCTCGGAGTTGGCCAAGCACCATGGTATACTGGTCTTTAAAATGCTTGGAATCAGAAATGCTATCAATCTCCTTCTGCTTTCCTGAGAATTCTTCATGCATGTTCCTCAACTCCATTAACCAGGTCTCCTGCATTTCCCATGACATACCCGCTTTTAGTTCCAGATCTTACGAATTAATGCTCAAGGCTAATAATTCTCAGAGATCAAATATTAAGTACCTTTTTCTTGAGAGCACGAGACAGCTCAGCAAGAGCTCTTATGTCAGCCTCCCTTTCCTGTATCTCTGACAAAGTGCAAGGATGTTTGTACAAACCCTGTCGAGCAACTGTGGCAGCTTTTGCATGCGCAACTGAATAAATGCTGTCCTGATGCTGACAGTTTTCTCCAAGGTTAATATTTATCTAATGGCATGCTTTTAGCTTGAGAATGAAAGAAATTGAACATGTAATAAGGTGAAAACAGAATATGACCTTAACTTGCTTCAAAAGAGTGTTCTTTGGATAAGTGGCAGTGTGAAAGGGTCCACTTGCGTACTCCAAACTCTGAGTTGGTGGGACTCTAGGAGAAGCACCAGTTCTCCAATCATTATCTTGAACACCAAATTTGCTCGCATAAGCATTTTGCCTTCTAAGACCCTCAGACATATTTTGCACTGGATTCAGTGGCATGCAGTTTATATCCTGCATTTGGCAAAAACAATAAACAGCATACTGTCAAAATATTGTCTAGGAAAAATAGGGTGTGTACCCATAAAAGCTTCTCTAATTGGATACATCCCATTCAAACTTTAAATTTAGTTATATTCCCATCAAATGTTATTATTTTCCCTTATTTATTCATTTGATAATTTAAATAGATTAATTTTAGCTAGAAACAAAACAACTTCTATCGAACTTTTCGTCATAAATCAAAAGGACCATTTTACTCCATCCAATGTACTTTTCTGGCCCACTAATCTTTTCCTACTTTCTATAACTTTCATTTTGTCTTCTATCAGATCTTCCTCTCTACTTCCATTTTTCGCTCTTGATTTGTACTCCACACTTATTTCTCTATATCTATTGCCTACAAGGTGTTTGGTTAAGTTTCTTTCCAAAACTTCTCGCAATGAACAACTCTGCTATAGTAAAAAGATTGAAGGAGAAATTAGCAGATGAATTGTGACACATGAACGAAATACTCTCTTCAAAAACGATTCAACCCAATGAGCCTTTTAGATCTTTATAAAACTAGGTTAGTTTGCACGTTACTAATAGAAAGAGCAGTAACCTATGAGTGCCTCATTATGATGCTCATCTCTATCAACTTGATTAGAGTAATGCTAGTTTAATATCGTAGTCCATCTATATAAGCGGTTCAGTATTTGGCAACAAATCAAACCCAAATAAGGACACAGTAGAGGACTTAAATAATAGACAGGTGGCTTCAACCAAAGACCAAGGGAGAGACGTTGCAACTTCATTCGTGAAGAGAGCAAGGCATGTAAAGAGCATTGTGAAAATTAAAGCATCTTTTTTTTTTTGTTGCAAAAATTTTCCAAAAGGAAAATTCTTGCTATGTTTGCGACTCTTCTATCACTGAGGGTGAATTGGTCATCTTGATAATTAATGAAATATAAAGTGGGAGAGCCATGATTTTTTTTATGGGGATATAGCTAATTTTAAAGTTTGAATGGGGAATATACCAATTACAGATGCTTTTGATGGGTATACAACTTTATGCCCAATTCAGTTCTTTATTGTCTATATCGTGCTGATCCAATAGTAGTTAGCCCATGATCCAGAAAGATACGACTTGCTATAAGGGGAGGAAGAAAAATACCAAGACAAATTCGACCCCCAATTCAGGGCGGTCAAACTGCACTCTACAGCGGTTGCTGTCAACAGTGAGAATGTTGCCATCATGCAGTTCTCTGAATTTGGGATGGTAAGCAACAACGCGTTGACCCACAACCAGGGGACGGGCAAGATCAGTCGGGAGTCCCTCCAATTTACCAGTCAGCAAAGCTGAGTAATGCTCCCTAACCGACTTTCGGTACGTGGCCAGCTTATACCTCTCATCCTTCAGAAATTGGGCTGACAGTCGACGTGGCTTACCTAAACAGCTGCAGATATAATAGCAACATTCTAATAATTAAGGGCAAATCAAGGCCAAGCCAAAATGTCAAATAGGGAAGAACAAGGAATTAAACACATACCTCTTGATGAAACCCCACTCGTTGCGTGTGAGTCTGGGGATGTGGCCAAGTTTGACGTGATTCAAGTATTCCACAAACTCATTTTGGACAAACCATGGGTAATCAATGGCACTGTAGAACCACTCACACCGGCACCACCTCCGGAAGAGACCATTTGATATGGTATGAGATAGCTTCTCCTATATAGCAAGCATAAAAAGAACAAAAGTTACGCACTAAAGGACCAAATGCTACTAAATTGCCAATATTCTTACTGCTAATTAGACTAAGTAGTGGACGGTGGAATCGAAGACATGGTACCTTATGATCAAGAGCAGAGTTAGGAGGGTAAGAAGATGGCCTCTTATCAGAAGTAGTCTCACTGTGCCAGTTCTCCCTCTTAGAGAATGCCTTTACTATACCAGACTTCCTGCAGCTGCTGCTCTTGGTTTGCAACTCAACCGCGTTGCATGTAGCCAAAATCTTACTTACATCTATGACAACTCTTGTTGGGCTAGTCACAGAGGGGGAGAGCTCAACTGGATTAACAAATTTGCCTGCTGGTCTGGATACTGGACTAGACTGGTTTGCACAATTAACTTTACTAGATGTCACCTTCTCTTCTTCCATAGGCACCTGGAAAGTCATCAGAAAATTTTGTACAATGCATATTTAATATTCAATTAAGAAAAAAAAAATTATAAAGTTTGGCAGCCTATAAATAATATTAGTAGGCATCATATGCTTTTCTACGGAATGCACATATCCTTCACAGAACACTACCAGTAATAGAGGCAGACTAGCAGGCTTATACCTAGGTACATTTTCCAACAAATAGAAAAAGACAAGAAAATTCAAAAGACCCTTATCAACTTCATGTCTAACCATATTGCTCTTAGCTTCAAATTTTGTGATATAAGAAATAAATACAAAAAAAAACACAAATATAGTTTAGCCTAATAAGGAAAATTCATGTCACATAAAACAAAACCAGTAATACCTAACAAGACAATACCTTCGAAGGAGTGGGCTTATGTTTCTTTCCTTTCTCGGGCTTTGGAGTCCTATCGTTAGCTTCAACAGTAGCACTGTCCTTAGCAGTTTTGGTCCTTTTACGAGAACCGCCATCAGGATCCAAACTGTCAACCTTCCTTTTATCCTTCTTCCCCAAGGTTTTAGGTTTAGATGGTGTTTTATTGGAATCTGTTTCCATGTAATCATCCTTAACCTCGGCCAACTCTAGATAGTAAAAGGAAACACCGAGTATGATTGTTTATTGCCATAAAATATATTTTTAAAAGCATAACAGCAAGCAAACCTGATTCAGCAATAGTTGGTGGCAAAAAGTTCACGGAGAGATCTGCTAATGTATTGAGGGCAGACAATGCATCACTTTCATCATCTGAAAATTAAATTGTAACATATAAAGAACAATGCATGTGCACAGAACCAAAACAGCAGCAATATTAAGACAAAAAATTCGGGATTTCAATTTTCACTTAATAAGCAGAATAGCTCATTGATCTGTGTTAAACTAAATCATCCTTTATTAAGGTAAACAAGATATATGGGGATATTGAAGTTATTGATATGCCAGGACAAAATATACAGTGTTTCACTTAAGATATAAAATAATAGCTACTAAATACTTTCGCACTCAATGAAGCAAATAATAAGCACTGCAAAAACCACAAAATGATTTGCGAAAAAGGAAGATGTTGAGGCATGTTTGTCATTTTCTTGGTAAAACAGAAGGTACCTCCAAAAAAGAGCTGCCGCCTTCTATTAGCATCCCCATCATCCTCGAGGCCCTTCCTGTTACTACTATCATGTCCTTCACTGCCCCTGCATGCCTGCTGATCATCGTCAGATTTGTTCGTAGTTCCGCTCTTCTGTATTTTCTTGTTAGAATTCTTTGACTTTGGACCAGTTTTACCACCTACAGCAACCAGGTCCTCTTGAGTGTAAGAAGGGCCATTAGGGGGATTTTTGTTTTCAGCCTCTATGCTTCTGGGGGTACCTTCTCTCTCGTCATGAAATATGACTGCTTTTGAGACGTTCATCTCTGATTTGGAATTCTGAATTATTTAATTCAAAACAAATTACCTCATGAAAAGATTAATAAGATTAAGAGAGAATGATTTGCATGAACAGTCCAATAGAAAAATAATAAGTGCAGAACCTGATCTGTTCCCCACACAAAGGGATTGTCATTGTATATGAACCTTAAATGTATAATTTTACCCCAAACAAATATACTATCAGAACTTTAAAACAGAATTTAATAGAGTGACAGACAAAAATAAGCCCACCCAAACAAGGTTTTGATAAAGCAGAAATGGTACACCAAGAAAACAACATGAACAAAGGATAGTCAACAGTAGGAAGAGTATCCTCTGGGCTACAGCATTCACTCTACACAATCCCAGCTGAGCGATTTTTTTGGGGGCCAGCCTTAGATGCATGGGGATCTTTAAGATTTGTGCCAGGTTAGAACGGACAGTGCAGATCCCTCATTCTACATGGTAGGGTACCCAACTGGATCTGAATTCGTGAGTAGTATGCGCTTTCTATCTACCACAAACTACTACTTCAGCAATCCCGTGGCCCAATAATATGCCCAAATTTCTCAAAGCCCAGAAGAAAACTGACTGATCAGAATACTTAAATTTGGTATAGAAACTAGAGCCCATGCAAGAAAATTTATAAAGAAAAGCACACTTCATTTTTTAGCAACAACCTTAACAGTAGCAACATCAGAAGAGGAGGGCGAATAAGAAACTTGTGGAGAACCACCTCTCTGGAAAACATCTGCCAGAGCCATCGCTGCTGAGTGGGCTCCTTCGTAATCCTCCTGCCTCACTGTTGTATTAGGGGACCCAAGCTTCATGTTACCCCTTTTCTGGATTCTCGCAACAGGAACCCTAGGGGTCCTTTTTCCAACAGCTCGAGGTGTGGTGGCTGCAAGTAGGTTTTACCCCCATTATAAAACAGGAACTTAGAAGTTCTTGCAATCTTGCTGATTAAAAAAAAAAATTTTTGGTAAATTACACTCGATATTTGACCACATTTACAAATTTCCGAGATCAAGGAGTAAAATTTAATTGAAAATGCCTGCACCATCACACTAATCTAAAAGAAAGGTGATAGCTGAAAGCACCTCCAATATGCTGGTTGCTGGTTGTAATATCAGAAATGCTGGATTTTCTTCACAAATAAGATGAAAGATTGTCCGTCCTTTGCAGAAGCAACATCAGTAGGAATAGGAAAGGAAAATACAACATATAGAAAAAAACCAGAAAAAGTATTCACCTCCTGAGCGTTTCTTCTTTGCTACTGAAAGAGTAGCAAAGCTAGATGAAGCGGACTGATAGGAAAGTAGGTCAAGAATATGCCCTTTCGAAGCCTTGGATTCTGTCCTTTGTTTACCTTTCCCTCGCTTTGGTGGTGGCTTGCTAGGTGTCTTCTTAGGTGTCTCATCACTTTCGTTTTCACTATTGCTCCCTTCCTGTAAAGTCGAGATAAATTTCTTTTGATTTATATCTTTTCTTCTAAACAAGATGACTAACATGTGGGAAAATGAGAATACGAGTGAATACCTACCAAATTACTGTAGTAATCAGTCATCATTGCAATTAATCCAGCTGCTGTAGCTGCTCCTTCCGGGAGAGAAAGATATGCCTGTAAAATGCCCCATCATCATTGCAATCACATATTGAGTTAAGCAAATGTTGCTTCTTCTTTTTTTCTGGAAAAACTTACTTTATTCATGTTGTAAAGAGCCTCCACCATATCACATGTTCTGTTGCGTACCGTACCAGACACCTAACAATTCAAAAATAATAATAATGAATCCATCAATCAACACTCTTAATATATCTCCTGAAGAAAAAGTGTAACCGAAGATTATAAACAAAATGAATAGGTAAAAATAAATATGATGATAAAAAATATAAGGACCTTTCTCCAGTCTTTTCCATTTTTACGGAAGGAATCATAAAATCTCTCTAGCTCTTCTCTGGTCCACTGGGGACCTATCAGGTCAACCAATTTCCTTTTCTGCAATTGTTATACCACAACACAATAATTAAATAAATGATGCAACTAATCTCAAGTTTATAATGTGTATGATCATGTTAAGCATATTTTAAGATTATAATAATAAAAAAATTCTTGGAATAAGTGGCCTGATTAAGAAAAAGGTTGATATTAAAAGCAAAAGCAAAGTATTTCTAAATTGCATTGCTTAAATGGGATTGATAAACCTGAAATAAAGTGTAAAATACATACACACTCTTACGGAAGTGATACTGACCATGCATAATAAGACTGTCCATTTTCAAAATAAGGATAGGTTAGATTGAGGACAAGTTCATTTGACAACCATAAAAACTGATAAAACAGTTATCAAACTAAAAAGAATCTGTAGATGTATTATCTACAGTTTAGAGAGGTTTGAATTCGGTGCAATTTGAAAGTCAATTTGTCATCATCAAATGATTTGAAAATATTTATCGGCTCTTGATCGGTGTCCAGTGACCAAACAATTTAATGTGTACCGTATTTATTACAACATAATCATTTTGTCAGTTGAACGGTTGTCAAAATAAGCTTGGTTGTCAACATATCACTCCCCTTCACAACATATCACTTAGTTAGAATGAATCGATGATCAAATTCATGTTCCAGACAAATAAAAAACTTTGCTATAGGTTATTTGCTAAGAATGTTAGACACCAAAAGAACCGAAATTCTATGTGGGGAACAAATTACGAGCTTGGTGGAAAATAATTTAACTTTACCTTAGTTTTGCTTTTGTCGGACGCACTGGGCCCTTCCTTGTTGGGCCACTCTTCATTGACATTAACAAACTTTTTATTCACCTTTCTTGTGTTCCTTGTAGGTGCCATTGGAGATTATGCCTTGACTGGATTAAATTCAAATAGGGGAAAATCAGAATTTAGTACAAAAAGATAAGTACAAGATAAATGCCTGGAAGACGCAATACATTAACTACTTAAACAATAAGAATTAATATGCAGTGCCCTATATTTCATCATCTATAATATTTACGATTTGAGAGGTGCAAATTTATTCAATTGTTCCCGTCTATGTGTTTCTTTTATGCGGGTTCGTAATTATGAATTCTACCAAATGAAAGAAAGTCAATTTCATACCTTGTCTTTCTCTTTGCCTTGCTCTCTTTATTCAAATAATACAAGAAAACCTAACCAGAGTTATTACATGCAAACTTGTATCTATGTTGCTCTGAATTATAAGTTTCTTTGCTGAAACGTTACCTAATGGGTAAGGCCTCATATTTCCAAACAAAAATTGTTTACTGGATCAATTGATAAATTTTGTTTGCCATAAATCGCAAAAATTGAAATTTCTGAATAACTGAAGTTATTGTAAGGATCGACTAGATAATAGAAGAGATAGTACCAATTGAAAACTCCAACAAAGTGCAAGTATTAAGACAATTAAAAGAGAACCCATACAAGTTGATTTAAAGAATTTCTATGCCGCTTGTAGTTCTGACAGAGAAGAAAAGGCGGAGCCTTGTAGAAAGAAAACTGCGTCGATATTGGGAGAGCAGTGGGTGAAATTGACTCGTCGGAGGTCAAGCAAAACTTTGCTATATCTGATGGCGCGAACCAATATTTATTTCCTCGGATTTTATTGTAGAAGAAATGCGGAAAGGAGAATTAATTATATTTTAGCAGGGAGGGAATTACAAGGTCATATTCGTCTAAAATTTGTTCCTCCGACGCAGATTGCCCTGGCAGGAGAGAACGAAAGGAAAGAGTCTTTTTCCTCTATTTTGAAAAATTATTTAATAATTAATACTGTTCGCGAACAATTTTACAACATAAAAAGTGATATTCAGGGGGTCCTATTCCACTGTTTCGCTATTGGCCCATGGGCCTTTCAATACCCAAAGAAAGTAAAACTGTATTCTTCGCTAGTGGATTGAATTCGGGTAGGGTACGGGTACGGGTAGGGCGGGTAGTCGGGTAGGGCGGGTAGGGTTTTAAAAAAGTGTACCCTACCAGTTTCAAATCCGTACCCGTTCCGGGTAACGGGTACGGGTAGTCGGGTAGTCGGGTAGGGCGGGTAGGGTACGGATATTTTTTTATTTTTTCTTTTTCTTTTTCTTTTTCTTTTTCTTTTTCTTTCTGTTTTTCTTTTCTTTCTGTTTTTCTTTCGGTTTTTTTTTCGGTTTTTTTATTCTGTTTTTTTTTTCTTTTTTTTTAGTTTTTTTTTCTGTTTTGTTTTTCCGTTTTTTTTTTCTGTTTTGTTTAATGTTTTTTTTTTATTTTTTTTTTTGTTTTGTTTAATGTTTTTTTTTCTGTTTTTTTTTTGTTTTTTGTTTTTTTTACAGTGTCGTACGAATATTATTACATGTTTATAATTCGATTTTTATAATATGAATAGTTCGATATTAAATAGAGTATATATAAACATGAAATTATCAAGTCGCAACTTTATAATTTATAAATGAATAAAATTTGCACCTTATATATAAAAATTATTCGTGCGAAAATTTGTATATTTATAGGGCTAAGTACAAATCTATTTATTTATTTCTTTAAGCAAGTCATTTTATTTTATTTTCAAATTCTCATTCTAATTAAAACAATAAAATAAAAATAAAAATATCTTAAATTAATTTATTACATTAAAAATAATTATGAATAATTTAAAAACAATAGATTAAAAAATAAAAGTTACCCTCCTCCTTTATTCCGGGCTTGGGACCGGCTATGTAAAATAACATAGGCGGAGTTCTAACTTTTTTTTTATTAGTAATTGTTCTTTAAAATGAATAATTTAAAAACTAATTGAAATGTTTAGAAATTATAATTTTAAAAATAACCATAAATATTAAAAGAGGTTAGAAAATTATACTGACACTACCTATCTAGTAGTTTGGATTCATATACCATTGTTCGCTTTCTTCCGCACCGTCTGAATCTGAATTAGCTTGGGGCTGCGGCTCGGTAACACTTTCTTCAGTATCAGCTGCGGATGATGATTCTTGATCTCGATGTTTGTTGCGCTCGTCAGCATTAATCCAATCTTTCAAGCACACAAGTCTCTCAAAAACATGTGGACCCAATTTACTGCGTCTGTCGGAGAGGATCCTGTTCGCCGAACTAAAACAACTTTCTGAAGGGACGGTTGACACGGGTACGGCAAAGACGTCGCGGGCCATCATCGCCAGTGTTGGATAAGACCTTTGATTCCTCTTCCACCACGTCATGATGTCAACGTTTTCATTTTCGTTGCGCATATTCAAATAGCTCACTAACTCGTTTGTGGATGCGTGCGGTTCGCTATCTGACTGAAAATCTGCTAACAATCCACTACTGCTAGTGCTCCTGAAAGTTGAACTATTAAAAAATAAAAATAAAAATTAGTGGACAAATAATGCAGATATTATAAATAATAAATATTAAAAGCATAATGTATGTTTATTCATACCTAGGACCAGCCCGAGACGAAGATGGGTTCTGGTTGCCACTAATTCTTGAGTTGTATATGTTAAACATCTCAGCGAACTTCGCATCCACGTATGCCTCGACCCCGGTTGCGTCTAAATGTAGATTATCTTTGTACGCTTCAACCATTTTGATCATGTAATATTTCTTGTATGCCGGGTTGAGGCAGCTTGCGATAATGGCCAGGAGGGGTACATCTTCCCAATATTTTAGAAATTTTAGTTTCATGGCCTCTACGATCGGTGTGAGAGATTTATCATGTGTTTCTGCTTGTTCCAAATTACAATACACCTGTTGGGTTTTCTGGATACCACTTTTGGGGTTTCGCGGTAACCAAAACCCTTTTAGGCTTAAGCTGCGGAAAGAACGTAAAACAAAAATTTTTACTTCTAACTCAAGCCGTGAATTAAAAGGGATATGCCGGAAAGACCAAAGCAGAGTTCCTTCTGAAGTCTTTCATTGCAAGGACCCTTTTAATCCTTTTTACAGATCTACTCCATGATTGATTTCTAAAACTTTAATCTACTTACAAATTAAATAGATTAATATAACATATTTATACCTTGTTTCCAAATCACAGTTGGAATGCAGACCGAGCGAGTAGAGCCTCACCAGGGAAGGAGTCGACTCGGAGTATCACACGTGTGATACCTCTATCGGTTATCCACCAGGACTAACCGGAGAGCGGTTTATTTCTTCTGCCAGAAATACCGTAAACCGCAGAATTCTGCAAAAACACTATTCATGAGAATAAGATGAAAACCCGTAAACACGAATTTTTGGTTGCTCAGTTTCATCAATATGCAAAACTGACATACCGCGAAATTCGGTAAAACACTATTTATCAATCCCGTAAATATTCTCCACAACAACCCGCAAGATTATACGTCAACTACGTATAACTTTCTTTTCTCAACCGAAACACTATTTGGGAGAGAAACCGAGAAAGAGAGAAAATACCGATTCGTTTCTGCACGAAAAGATACATGTGAATGTGCATATATATATATATGTGAATATATCTTTCTCTCTCTACCCCTCCACCCCTATTTATAGTGTTTAGATTTGGTTGCAAAAGACCAAAATGCCCTCCAAGTTCGGCCTATTTACAAGATATGCCATTGACACCTCATCCTTTTATATGTGAAATGACCAAAATACCCCTTCCACACCCTTCCACATCCTTCTCCATGCTTCTACACATGCAAGGTGGCATGGGTGTGAAATGACCATTTTGCCCTTGTGGATAGGATTGATGACATGTCATCTGGATAGGATCAATGACGTGTCATGCGGATAAGCTCGAATCTGAAAAGACCCGAATGCCCTCGGCCCGAACACAAATAATATTCGTATAATTATTCTAAACAATTATATATATATTTTTCTTTCGGTTATTTGTTTCGGTATCGATGACATGTCATCTGGATAGGATCGATGACGTGTCATGCGGATAAGGTCGAATCTGAAAAGACTCGAATGCCCTCGGCCCGAACACAAATAATATTCGTATAATTATTCTGAATAATTATATATATTTTTCTTGCGGTTGTTGTTTCGATAATTTATACAATGTGTCCTGCACATTTATAAATTAACCGGTCAACTTTTATATAACGTGTCACACACGTTTATAAATTAACCAATGTTTTTGCTTGTTATTTTTACATAACATTTATAATTTAATTATAACACGTATAATTAATTATAACCATCTTATCATTGATCATAACCAATTTATAATCAATCAAAATAAGATTCTCCGATTAACTCCTATATGGTGTGACCCAATAGGATCTGTGTTATGTTGGTAAATAGAGTTAAAACCGTTTTAACTTCTATAATCATGGGTGGCGTCTAGCAACACATCATGACCATCCAATTACACAGATGATGCTGTACTGTACAATATCACGATCCAGTAAACAATTTACTTGTGTCTGTTCTTCTGTCTCATAGCTATCAGATCAGTTTCAAGGTAGATGTGTGTCATCCTTGCTAACTGAATCTTTTCTTGATCTTGAGCAGATTATCAAATATGATTACTCTTGTAATCATACCGCGCGCTGATAATCTTACTCTATCAAGGGGCCCAGTGATGCTATAACTCGTATAGAGATACGAGGGACAAGTAGTATTCTTGGCAGACTATCACTTCCTCAGCTAAGCTATATATATCGAAATGCTACCGTTATGACTGTTTTTTACGGACAGTGTTAGATAACACTCACACATATATATTTCTTAGTGGGAACGATAAATACCTCATACTTTAGAACGTGACACTGAATGAGAAACATTAATGACACGAACACAATTCTATTTAATGTCTCATTCGGGGTCTGTCAAATACCATGTTCCTAGAACATGTATCTATGTGATTAAAATGACATCTCGTGTCAAATGGTTTGTAAAACTTAACCATCTTTTAATCCACATACTAACCTTATAGCGGTAATTAGTGTTCCTGCTAATTACCTTGGTTAGTGACCTTTTAAGATTAAGAGTATATATCATCTATATTATGGAGTTTCACAATTTCAGTCATGAACTCGAAATGATCCATAAATTCAATAATACTCAAGGCAACAAAATGATATTAATCATCCAATTCATGAACAAAGCTTTATGATAAATTATCGTATTATTGACTTCTAGATTATTACAAACTAACAACACCTTGGAAATTTGGTAGATTTGCCCCAACAACTCAAATCCCGTCGGTGAATACGAGCAGGATAGTTTGACGGTTGCTTCAAAAAAGGTTCCTAGGAATGTTGAAAGCCTTTCTAGTTGGTCTCATTCCCCGCCGGTGGGTTCCAATTGCATTCCCTCAGGGGTGGATCCCCTCAAAAACTCCTCTATGACAGCTTTGTAAGGAAGACATCGGTTCAACATCCTATAGGTTGAGTTCCAACGGGTATCTATATCCCAAGGTACTTTCAACTTGCTTAGTCGATAGGTTACGCACAACTTTGCAAACTCTTGTCTTCTTTCATGGTTTGAAACAATGTGGTTGAGGGCATCCTTAAATTTAACTATCAATAATTTTATAGCTTCTGTTTTAAGTCCCGCCTTCACGACGAGGTTAAGTATATGACAAGCACACTTTTGGTGAAATATTTCACCATTCATAATCGGGTTTAGTGACCGTTTAAAAATTTCAATGGAAGCAATATTGTTGCTAGCATTATCGAAAGATATAGAAAAAACCTTGTTAGCCATATCCCTCTTAAGGTTATACTCTTGTAAAACCTCAATAATAGATTTGAAAATTACATTTGCGGTGTGCGGGGAATCTAACACTCGAAAACTTAATATCCTCTTTTGTAATACCCACTGATCATCGATCCAATGCCCAGTAACACAAGAGTACCCAAGGCCATGTTTACCAGCAGTCCATATATCGGAGGTAATTAAGACCTTATTGGATTGATATGCAAATGTACCTTTGAGGTCATCTTTTATTTCACCAAAAAAATCTAACATCTTTTCTAACCTATTAAAAATAAATCCGAATTTCAAAAAAAAAATCTAACATATTCAAAAAACAAATCTAATTACTTCACAAATTTAAAAAAAAAATCTAACATCTTTTCTAACCTATTAAAAATAAATCCGAATTTCAAAAAAAAATCTAACATATTCAAAAAACAAATCTATTAAAAATAAATCCGAATTTCAAAAAAAAAAATCTAACATATTCAAAAAACAAATCTAATTACTTCACAAATTTTAAAAAAAAATCTAACATCTTTTCTAACCTATTAAAAATAAATCCGAATTTCAAAAAAAAATCTAACATATTCAAAAAACAAATCTATTAAAAATAAATCCGAATTTCAAAAAAAAAATCTAACATATTCAAAAAACAAATCTAATTACTTCACAAATTTAAAAAAAAAATCTAACATCTTTTCTAACCTATTAAAAATAAATCCGAATTTCAAAAAACAAATCTAATTACGTCACAAATTTAAAAAAAAAACTAACATCTTTTCTAACCTATTAAAAATAAATCCGAATTAAAAAAAAAAAACTAACATATTCAAAACAAATATTACTTCACATCTAACAAATCTAACATAAACTAAATAAATCTAACATATTCAATAAATCTATCAATCCTAACATAAAATAAATCTAAGAAATGTAATTATTTAACAAATTTAACAAATCTAATTACTTAACAAATTTAACAAATCTAATATAAAATAAATCTAACAAATCTAATTACTTAACAAATTTAACAAATCTAACAAATCTAATTACTTAACTTTCAATAAATCTAACTTAAACTAAATTTACTCTACAAAAATAAATTAATCTAACATAAAATAAATCTAACCTTTAAATCTCGCGGAAAAATCTTGCGGGAGGTGCCGAACTTTGTAATTTCGATACCTTCGTAATTCCGTTTGCGTATTTGTAGAATTAATTAAATTACAACTATATAATTTTTTTTTTTAAATAAATAGAGAAATTGAGAATAATGAAAATTGAGAGAATGAGAGTTTGAGATAGAATGTGGAGAGAAAGAGAGTTAAAGGGGGTGTATTTAAAGAAAAATTTGGAGGGGGGAATTAAATTCGAAATTAAAAAAAAAAAAAAAAAAAACCGGGATTTGACCCGGGTGGGTCCGGCCGGGTTTGATTTGACCGGTCCGGGCCCGGTTTGTCTGAACCGGCGGCAAAAAAATTCGAATTTCAAATGAAACGGGTAAACAGGTAAAGGGTCACGGGTAAACGGGTAAAGGATCACGGGTAAAAGGGTAAAGTTGGTCGGGTAAACGGGTGCGGGTACGGATAAAACGGGTGCGGGTAGACGGGTTTCGGGTACGGGTAAAACGGGTACAGGTTGGGCGGGTTTTTTTCCCGAATCAATGAGTCCGGTCCGTCTCAAACCCGTACCCGTTTACCCGCCTATACCCGGGCACGGGTACGGGTACCTCGGGTAACGGGTACGGGTCGGGTAAAACGGGTCATACCCGTTCGGGTAAAAGCAAAAGACTATTCTTCGCAAACGTTACCTAAGAGCTCGTGCAACTTCTATTTACTTCTGCCTTTCTTTTATGTCAGCGACTCAAATGAATTTCTAAATAACTGTTAAATATTTTTTTTTAAATATGATCTCTAAAATTTATAAAATTAATTTTAGAGTTTCTATTAGAGAGCTGATAATAGTACCCGCACTACAGTACCCGCACTGTACCCGCAGGGGGGACTACCGAAAATTAAATATTAAAATATAATTTCTTGTGGGGATTGCAAAAATTGCACAATTCAAATTTTTTTCCTAAAGTATTAATACATATGAACATAAGTATTTATACCTATGTACGGAAGTATTTATACTTATGATGTGAACAATTATTTTATTGTGTGGATTATGTAGCGCCGAGATAACAATACCTGCGCTATAGTACCCAGAGACCACCGAAAATTAAATGCATAAATATAACTTCCTACGGGGACTGCAAAAACTCCACAATTTGAATTTTTTTTCTAAAGTATTAATATTTAATGCAATTTTCTCTTTCAAATGAGATCCATGATGACGTATTTCCAGGCTCGTCGTTACGCAAGTGTTTATACCTCGCTGTACAAGTATTTATACCTACACTTGCAAGTATTTTTTACATATGACATTAAAAGTATTAATATCTAAGTATTGAAAGTATTTATATTTATACACTAAAGTATTTATACCTATGAGGTCAACTATGTTTGTTAGAAGAAGGTTGACGCTGGAATGATTGGGAAACTCGAAAAGAGATTATCATAACAAGTTACGCATCAAAGTATTAATATCTTACTTTTTTAAATGCTAATATCTTTTTTTCTAAGTATTTATATCTACGAAAGGTATAAATATCTAAGTATTTTTTCCATATGACACTGAAAATATTAATATCTAAGTAATGAAAGTATTTATATCTATGCACTGAAGTATTTATTTTTATGAGTTCAACTATTTTTGTTAGAGAAAGGTTGATGTAGAATTAGTGTCGGGACTTTGAAAGGGGAATCATATAATTAGTGGGACCATAGAAAAAGGGTGCTGCTAGGATTTTAGAATAATAATTAGCTGAGACTATATAATATCTTTTTAGAATTAATAATAGAGGAGGGATCGAATTACACCATTTTTTTGGTGACACCGGTTACACCCTATGTTTACAAAAGTCTAAACAGTCGATCCAAACCGTTCAACTTGTTGGATATGTTAAAATGTGCTTGCAAATCAAATTTTACATTTTTCTTAATTTTTTTACTATTTATTAAGATGGGTACAAAAATTCAACGGTCTGAATATAGTGATTTTGTTAAATACTTAATAAATAGTAAAAAAATTCCAAAAAATATAAAATTTGATCTGCAAGCACATTTTAACATATCCAACAAGTTGAACGGTTTGGATCGACTGTTTGGACTTTGAAAACTTTGAAAATGGAGAGTGTAGCCGGTGTCACCAAAAAAATGGTGTAATCGGATCCCTCCTCTTAATAATAATATTTTTTTGGTATCAATTAATTAGTGGACACAATATAATTAGTGGGGGCCATAATACATTATTCCTCTAAGTGCGGGTACTGTAGCGCGGGCAAAGTGCGAGTAGTGTAGCACGGGTACAGAATAATTATTCTTTCTATTAAGCTACGTCAACAACAAATTAAAAAGGAGAAATAATTTGAACTAATTATTTGATCAACATGGAGTTTATAAATAGTTTTTTAATAATAAATTTTACTACATAGTTTCTAAATAAAAAAACTCCTCCACATTTATAAAACTGAATTAGAAACTGTCACATCATATTATAAACTCTAACCATACCAGAAATGTGGAATACAAACTTTGAGATAAGTTGTACTAGCGTAGTAGCGCCCCGACAAACCTTATAAGCGTTTGTAAACATACATCAATGAACGTCTATGAACGTCATGAATTACAAATATGAATATTACAATTTTATGTCATTTGATAAACATTGAAATTAGCATCAAACTTTGTCATCTTTGTTGTCAAGATTTTTTTGAGGAAATTTATTATATTTGTTGTCAAGATTGTTAAACTAATTCGTTCTCAAGATGATACTAGAAAATTTTCAGAACTGTTGTTGATGATTTGTATTAATAATGCAATAGATGATTTGTAATGAGATGGATGTATTGATAATTTTCAACACCTTTTCCATGTTGATATATTAGCATCGACATATTAGGTTATAAAATTAGATAAATGCAGTTTGGTTAGTGAAATATAATTAATGCATGCAAGGGAAAGTTCAGTGAATTTGAGATTAAGGGTTAGTTGTGTTTAGCATGGTAAATTTTCTTCTAAAAAAAAAGTATGGTAAGTTTTCAATATCTTTTGCACCTAGAAATTGTATACATTGGCATGGACATGTTGGATGATAATTAGTGAAATGAACAAATTCCTTTTTGCGGTACCGGGGAAGATCTGAATTCGCTCAAAAGATGGTATTATTTTAGATATAGGGTGGTCTGTTTTGAGATTCGTGCCAAATTAAAACTGACTACTCAATCTCATTCTACTCGGTCAGGTATTTATTATTTATTTTTTTCCACCGTCCTATTTAGAGTCAGATCCAATAGCGATTTTGTTGTTGATCGAATGGTCATTTATAAACAATAGATCTCACTTCCTCAGATGAAATAACTGGAAAAGCGCGCAAACATACCTCTTTTATTTTCGAGTGAGGCTACAGTATTTTGCAATGCGCGGATTGTTCCAGCATGGATTCATATCTCTGTTTTCTAAGTCCAAATAGTTTATCCAAATCACTCAACATTATTATCATATGAAAATATACTTGGAGACCAAATTTTATATTTTTTGCAATTTTTTTACTTTTTTTTTAGACAATTACAAAAGTATAGTACACTAGTACTTGGATCTTTTGACTGATCATTGCTACATTTTGGCTCCTTATCAGTTTAAGAATAGAAGATCTGATTCGTAGCATAATTACCACAAACAGAAACAGTAATGACGCTATTTTCATTGGTATGTAGGAATGGAAGATCAACACAACTAATCCTCACTTTTTGTTGAAAGGAGGATAACTTTATCATCAGGTCCTGCTCCTTCCTAGTTAAACTGAAGGCAAGCATATTTTTTCAGTTTGCTTATATTTGAAGGTTCAGTGTTTAGTTAACTACATCTCTATAGCTAATTCAAATGAAAACAGAATGCATCGACACAATTTATGAAAAGACGGCCTAAAAATCATATAACTGAATATAGGCCATTTAATTCTTCAATATATGGCTATAACTAAATTTTTAGGTACATGTAAAGTTTTTTTGAGCTATTAAGCACGTCAAACGTTAACAAATTATTTGAATCCCAGTTTCCATTTAAATAATGATATGAGCAATGTACAATTATTCTGGAAAAAGATTATAAATATCAATTGCAATTTTTCAGTTTAAATACCCATTGGTTCGCATGGTAGGAAACTTTGAAGGCATTGGGTGCTATAAAGAAAGAGATTACTTGGACGGTTGTACCTGATCCTGTTGCCTTTAAGAAAACCAGATATGCTTGTCCATTACAATTGGCATCTTTTGTTATCACCTTAGCCAGCATACAAATCACTAGCCTCCTGCTCCTACATATGGTGCTTATTTTGAACCATCTCCCTTTTACATGTTTTAACCTCATATCTTTCTTTCAACTTTTCATATTACCAAGTCTTGATTGCTATCAACAAAGTTCTTCCAAGAAGGCAACATGAACAAGCTGTTCTCTTTAAACAGGCCAAGAAAGATACAGTTCAAGTCACCATCAATGGATGCCCCATCAGACCAAAATTCAAACAATGGAGAACTCATTCATTTTAGCCATCCAGAGCACAATCTGATCCCATTTAATGCACCTTATGTGTACACGTGCATGGCATGCAAGGAAACTGGTGCTGGGAAAAGGTTCATATGTCAAACTTGCGGTTTTGATATGCACGAGTATTGTGCATTGGCACCTTGCTCACTTTACAATCATCCTTTCCACCTAGAGCACCAACTTGATTTCTCTGTAAAGAGAGGTAAAATGACTACCACTAAAAAGTAACTACCATGCATGCGAGATACCAAAAGAGTACTGGCTCTCATGCTTTTGGAACATTAGCCATGTGAATTTAATATTGGCTCCGTTATGAGTAATAAAAGTTTAGGGTCTATCAAGGCCAGTTAAGGTTTGATTGAGACCTAAATATTAAAAATATCGTCTTGCAGTTTTAGTATATCTGCACCAGGTGACGCGGTAATCCCAGTTTGGAAACAAACATACGAAATAGTCGGTATCATTATTTTTTATATTCTAACTCTCTTACTCAATATCTAGGTGGATCTCAACATACAAAGTGTGACATTTGTGGTAAAACTGCCAAAGGCTACAGTTTTCAATGCAACACATGCGGATTTGAAATGCACCCATGTTGTGCTACCATGTATCCGCAAATGAACTTCCCAACTCACCAACATGCATTACATCTTTCTTATTTGAATGGTGAGTCGAGCTTTGTGTGCCAAATATGTAGGAGAAAACAACCGGGCCAAGTTTACCAATGCAAAGCTTGCAGGTATTATTTGCATGCAGTTTGTGCAAAAGATTTTGTTAATGGGCTTTATGTGCAGGGAGTGTTGCCCCCAGAAAAGAAGGGCTCAATTGCTAAAATAATTAGAGTTGCATTAGATTTGGTATCAGAGGCTATTGGAGGGCTGATAGAAGGAATAGGAGAAGGGATAGGTGAGTCCCTTGTTGGGGGCATGGGTAAGGGGATTAGAAACAGAAGCATAAAAAATAAGTAATATTTTGGTAATCTGGTTAGAATGTATTGCATTTATTAAAGCAAGATTTGACATAGTGTCCGAGTTCTCTGACAATAATCAGTTGAACTCCAAAATAATATAAGATTATTATGCAGTGTACCAGGACGAGATGGTATAAGGTTCTAACTTGTGGTTGGTTATATATGCTCATTATAATGCTGCAAATTTACACTTTCTTTAATCGAATTGGGTGGTAACGATGTTATATTATACAAGTAAGATAAGGTGATTCTCTAATGATTTAATGAGGTCATGTCACTTCCTGGCATATATTCACTTGAAATGGCAAGAGATAGTGCTATTCTAGTATAAATTTCAAACCAAAATTAAAATAGTTAACAAAACTAATTATCCTTATAATAGTAAACATCAAAAATATCTTTATTATAGTAACTATAGGTAAGATTAATGGAATTAAAAGATTTTGATTATGTGTTAACTATGAAGTTAACATGTCTGTAATTCAATGAACTTTCCATAACTCAATCAGCAATTATCACGATAAATGAAACAATAAATTATCGGTTGGCCATGGCTGTACCCCAGAGATGCACACCAACTTTGTTTCATGAAATTAATTAATTAGCAATGCGAGCATATGCAAATTCTATGGTATCATGAACACCGCATTCAATTCAAATTCTATTATTTCTTTATAAGAATTAAAAGAGGATATTGAAGAAATTTGCATAATATTATGTATCGCAACAAAAATAACCCCCCCCCCCCCCTCTATGGTATCATGAACACCGCATTCAATTCAAATTCTATTATTTCTTTATAAGAATTAAAAGAGGATATTGAAGAAATTTGCATAATATTATGTATCGCAACAAAAATAACCCCCCCCCCCCCCCCCCCCCCCCAATTACCAAGATCAGGTATAGAACTGTACCCACACCAGACCAAACTGAGATCATTATCACAAGTTGATTTTCAGTGTCGTTGGTCTAAGACCACGGTTTAGGACAGATAACAAAGGTACCGGCTAGGGTTCATCCAAAACCTTGAATTAAACTAAGTTTCCAGCAAAATTTCATCATCTAGACATTTATACCACGATATAATCGAACAAATTCAAGCAATGAAGGAAGACTCGCCATTAATGGCGGTCTCCGCCTAAGGCCGAAACAGGAGGGAGGGAAGAGGAGCA
The DNA here is from genome assembly GCF_964058835.1 of Carex rostrata. Taxonomy (NCBI): domain Eukaryota; kingdom Viridiplantae; phylum Streptophyta; class Magnoliopsida; order Poales; family Cyperaceae; genus Carex; species Carex rostrata. The sequence goes on from NC_135925.1 coordinate 9,418,513, forward strand.
AATACTGCACTTACACAAGAGTTTTGAGGGAAAGAGAATGTCAGGAGCTCAACGGAATGGTAAGAGAGAGGATGCAACGCGCGTATCCAAAGGGATCAAGATATCTCTCTCCGGACTGAGCGTACAGCGGGAGCAGAGCGAGACCGATGAGTGGCGACTTTGGACCGTGGAGTGTGTCTGTGTGGACACTGGACAGTGGTTTACTGGTTTGGGAATTACCCCCTTTTTTTCTCTGATTTATTTTTCGAATTTTTGCTAAATTTTATTTGTTATATTTAAGACTCAGGGTGAGGTCGGCCCAGGCCCAGCTTTTAATAATATATTTTGCATGGGCCCTTCAAACTATAAATAGGTTGGGCCTACGGGCCATGGATGTAACCAAAAAAAAAAAAATTCCATTATTAAATAGGTTTTGCCATCATTTTTATAGTTATCCTTTTTCTAGTGATTTGGTCCCTTCAAACTATAAATAGGTTGGGCCTACGGGCCATGGCTGTAACCAAAAATAAAAAATAAATTCCAATATTAAATAGGTTTTGCCATCATTTTTATAGTTATCTTTTTTCTAGTGATTTGGTCCTAAGAAATATATAAAATTATCATAAATTTAATATAAGAATCATATTATTTTTTTCATTATTTATTAATTTTAAAAAAATTAAAATTAGTAGTTTCTTTACATCATTTAAATATATATATATACATTATTTTTTCAGGATTTAAAGTTAGAAATAGTGTATACGGTTTTATTTGTTATATTTAAGATACAGAATTAGCTAGGTTATAGTATGAGATAAACTTTAGAAAATATTGAACGTTATTCTTTTCAGTTTGTGAACTTTTCCTGTTAGAAGTTTTTTGATAAATTGCTTCATGTATTTTTGTTAAGAAATTTCGCTAAAAATAATTTGGTTAACTATAAACAACATTATAGAATTTTGCACTCTTGTCATTTCATTTGAAATTTTGTCACAGATGATTTGAAATACGAGTGAGATTGAATGGAGAAACAAATAATTCACCTCTAAAAATGTATAAAAGATGAATGAGTGGTGAGAGAGAGAAAAAATAAGCGCTGACATATATTTAGTATGAGATAAACTTTAGAAAATATTAGAACGATATTCTTCAGTTTGTAAACTTTTCCTGTTAGAAGCTTATTGATTGAATTGCTTCATGTATTTTTTTTGTTAAGAAATTTCGCTAAAAATAGTTTGGTTAACTATAATTTTTTCGTTTGTTGTATATTATAGAATTTTGCACTTTGTCATATTATTTGAAATTTTGCAAAATTTATCACATGTCATCATAAATATGAGCAAGATTGAATGGAGAAATAAAAAACTCACTTTTAAAAATGTGTAAAAAATGAGTGGATGGTGAGAGAAAGAAAGAAAAAGAGTTAATATATGCCTATTTTTTATTTTTTAATGAAAGAGAAGTCTAGCCTCTAATTTATTGATAATTGTTCTTATACATAAGAGATGTTACAAAATAGGGAGTAGAATTAGGGTGTTCTTAAGCTCACCAAAGTATTTGGTGAGCTTAACTTCAAAACTCATCAAATATATTTCAAATAACGAATCCGAACCGTTGAAATCCGCCTACCTTACGAGTGATGAGTCTACATGTGAAAATTTTAAACATTCAAATTAATTTAGTATAAAGTCTAGTGGTCAAAAACGTTCAAAAAATGAATACACTAAAATTAATTTATTAACCTTCCAATTTTGACCGATTGACTTTATACTAAACTAATTCAAATGTTTAAAAATTTCACATGTAGACGCATCACACGTAAAATAGGCAGGTTCCAATGATTCAAATTCGTCATTTAAAACTGATTTAATAGATTTTGGAGTAAAGCTCACCAAACACTTTGGTGAGCTTAAGAACACCCTAGTTCTACTCCAAAATAGGATATCAAAAGGTAAGAAAAACAGTCCAGATAGAATCGAATCTTGTGCCCCAGGCAAGAAAATCCTGCCCCCATTGGATTTGGCCGTTTGATCTGCTTTTGGATCCGCACTCAGACGAAGGCATGAAGTGCTTGATGAAACGGAAAAAAAGGGCTCCGTTATCTTATTCCTGGGTCTCCGTCTGATCGCTCCTTTCCTCTCCCCTCCGCTGACCACCTCTTTTCCTCTCCCCTCCCGCTCACCACCTCTTGTTCCTCATGACCTATGCTTCTTCTCCTCACGAATCTGCTCCACCCCCTTCTAATTTTATCTTCTCATCCTTCCATCAACTCTTCACATCATCAATAAATTAGTCTTTTGTAAAAAACTTTCTATAGGTCAACTTGGGCTTCTGTAAAAACTTTCTTATTAATCAAAATGTAGGATGGCAAGTTGCCACCCTACCCTCAAAAAAAATATAAGTAGAAATTTCAGGCTTGTAAAAACTACTTGCATAAAACTGTTAGGGACCAAACAAAGTTCTTTTCGGAGAAGAGTTGATGGAAGGAATGAGAAGAACAGAAGGGGGTGAAGCAGATTTGTTCTCTGTTGGGCAAAAGAGAGTCGAGGAGAAGAAGCATAGGTCGGAGAGAGAAGAGGTGGTGAGAGGGAGGGTAGAGAAAAATAGGTGGTCAGCAGAGGGAAGAGGAAAGGAGCCATCAGACCAGGAACAAGAGAGCTAAGTCAGCTAACGGAACCTTTTCATTTTTTCCGTTTCATCAAGCGCTTCATCCCAGCGCGAATCCAAAAGCATATCAAACGGTCAAATTCACATGGGGGCAGAGGATTCGGTTCCGTCCCAGATGAAGCTCAAAACAAGCATTTATGTCTAGTTTTTGGAAATAAATATGTTGTTCTCAAGGAATAAAAAGAAACATGTTATTTCGATTCTAACTGTTAATTTTTATTGCGATTCATGTATGTAAAACTTACTTCTTTGAGATTTGTGTATAGAAAAATTTGAACGGTTGAAATCTAAATAACAGGTTCATGTTATTACTTGAGAATAACAGCCGATTTATTTCCTTAGTTTTTTCAAAAAAGTTGATATGTTATATATCAACATTTGCACGCATCGATTTTCAATTCATTGGTGACATTTTATAAAGTGGTCTCGATGAAATAATTAGACTTTTGAGAGATTTCTAGAGGATTTTGCTTAGGACTATTATCATGTTTCTTTTCTTTTTTTTTATGGTAAGAAGGCAACTGCCGTTCTTACGATTTTGGATTGATAAAAGATAATTACAAATAAGGAGAGTTTAAGGCCCTAATTTAACAGTCTTATACAGCACTAATATATTACACTTATGCTTTGATTGGTACTGTCTGAAAACAATACCCAGTCCTTTAATTATAGAGAGATCTAAGAGTCAACAGTTCATACACCATCTGCTAATCTCCTGGGCTGTATCACTGACTAAAATAGGTATTGTTTTTCTTTTAGGAGAGAAAATGCGTCCGTTGCGTTCGCGCCATATCGCTCATAGGCCCGCTGCCCATGATGTTTTCCAAATCCTTCTACTATTATCATGTTTCTTTGTATTGAATTATCATCTTAATATAACCCGAGTAATGCAAGACTTTGTATTATATCTACTATAAAAAATAAAAGAGGTATGTTCGCGCGCTTTACCTGTCATTTCATCTGAGGAAGCGAGATCTATTGTTTATAAATGACCATTCGATCAACAACAAAATCGCTATTGGATCTGACTCTAAATAGGACGGTGGAAAAAAATAATAAATACCTGACCGAGTAGAATGAGATTGAGTCAGTTTTAATTTGACACGAATCTTATAACGGATCACCCTATATCTAGATTAATACCATCTTTTGAGCGAATTCAGATCCTCCCGGTATCGCAAAATGGAATCTTTTACAATTAGTTGATCTAGACCGTTCATTTAACTTTGCACGAATTTCAAAGCACAAATAATACTGCCTCCTACACCATCCCGAATAGGCACTGGTTGAGAAGTAATCTGGACTTTTATTATGGTATTTATGGTACCGGGATTTGGATTCCTTTTGAGCCAGAAGGGGGCAACTGCCTCCCTCTGGATTTTGAAATTCGGTAAAAAAATACGGATTCGGTATCACTTTGTCTCTCTCTAGAATTTCTTTTGCCATTTTCTGGAATTGAAAATCTCGTCATGCTAGTTCAAAAGCATTGTTAATGAAAAATTATCTTGTTTTCATATAAATTTACGGATCCGAACCAACTTTATTGTTTTTTAACATGTAAAATGATATTATTTTGTTGTTTTTATTATGTAAGAGTATGTTATTTATATTGTTTTTTATCTAGTATCCGATAGTTAATGGATTTGAACCATGTAGGTTATTTGAATCCGATTCCTATCCCTTCCTAGGTGAAATCCTGCGTTCGTCCCTGGCTGAGACTATTGTACTCAGTCCGATAACTGAGATGGATATATACAGAGTCAGGGTGGGGTCGGCCCAGATTTTACCACGGAAAAAAAAAATTAACTTTTTACCCTCTATCATCAAAATTAGAATCCAAGTTCGCATTGTACTATAACTTCTTAGACGTTACATTTGCCCAACTTGTTGCATGAGTCAAAAATGATCTTCTTAGTTGGAATATATTGCAATTTCTTCTTTTTTTATGTATTTGACAGATAAATCAATTGTACTATGAATACTTTGCATGTGCCAACAAAAAAAAAATGGTATAAATAAATTATGGAAATTGAGTACTGTGATATTACCAAGTTCAAATACTTAAGAAACTGTATTGACTATTTGACTCTACACATATTCCACATAAACAGAATAAGTGTTTCGGTTTACCTAGTCTTGTGGCCTTCACATATTACCCATTTTAATCCAGACCCCTAACACATGTATATAGTACATAACAGCTGCTGGAAATAGTTAATTAATTACATTTGATCATGCTGCATCTCTTACTTTGAAAGGAGCACTCCTATTACTGCAGCAATTATAGCTGTTGGGTCTCCAAGAATCGCCGATATAATAACACGTAATGCGCTGCTCGCCATCTGGCAGCATCGTTTCGCTTTTCCAACCCTCCCCTTGTGGTGGCTCTGCAGTGTGCCTTTTAAGCTTGGGACCATCACACTCATTTGAGCTTCTCTAATATGTTTACCATTCTTGTTTCGATTGAGGTATACTGTTTGCCAGCTCTCAACAAGCATTTCTTTAACACATGATACATGCAAACTATAGTTCTTACATTCTGACCGATACGACCATCCTAAACCCTTGTTGCCACACCGGTGACAAGCACTTGATAACTTTTCACATAGATAAAAATTGTGTTGTTCATTGTCATCTAGGCGTAGAGGCAAATTGGCGCAACAAGGGTGGAGGTCAAACCCGCAACTTGTACAGTGGTACACAAACCCTTGCACTTCCTTCCAACATGCATCACAAGCCCTCTTGTGTGGACCAGGAGCTTTGTAGTAGAAACGAAACTCACATTTTTTGTAGAAGGCATGGGCTATTGAATTTGGTGCCATGGCACATACCTTGTGGAGGTCAAAATCACATGTGTCGCACCGGTATTTGAGGCCTATACCAGCCTCCCGGCATCCATCACAACAGAAGGGTGTCTCTGAGTACTCCATCTTTAGCTTGTGATTGGGGTGGCTGGGATGAATGAACTCCTTGTCTATCTTCATTATGTGTGTTTTTGCACAACCTTGGTTGTGTTGTGTGGTGTTATGTACATGTGTTGCATGTGATGTGAGGAGTAATATAATTGGTAAAAGGGAAAATTCTCTAGTTAAATAATGCAATGGCATCTTCTTTGCTTGTGGCAACACAAGAGAATAACTTAGAGGGAGGCTGGTAGAGTGGTAGAAGTAATAAATTAAGAGAACATTCATTGGATTATTACCAAAGCAAATCAGAATCAATTCTAAAGAGCAACAGGAGACTAATTAGTTTAGGGTTCTCAAGTCAAGAGACCATCATACCTAGTTGTGAACCCAGCTACTCAGCACTAATAAATTGCAATTTCCGGATAAATTTCAAGGATTGAGTGAGAATGAAGGTGTTTCTTTTGCTGATCCCTTCTTTAGCTTTTTACTTTTATTTTCCTTTGGATAAAAGAGAACAAAAGAATGGTTCATCCAATTTTCTACTTAAAAGTTCCTAAACACATCCAACACAGAAAATTTTAAACGGATTTTTTCTTCTTTATGCTCCACAGGAATCCGTGCTAGTAAAATAATGATCTTACAAAGACTGAGGCCTCAGTGTCAGTGGTCTATACTGCTCTATTATGGATTTAATTTTTTATGGGCCGGGAGTAACGGCTCCAACCTGTTTTCAAATTACTTGGCCCAAGATATTCTCGGCCCAAGATTTTATTCTCGTATCTCGTGCTCTCGGCTATTCTTTGCTAGAAAAATTGATTGGAGCGGGAAAAAAAATATTCCCTAATTATTAAAGGATACTTTCATCAACCTCTTGGTTCTATAATTATTAATTAATCATCATAATAAAAGAGAAAATTTGTTGTCACTAATTGATTGGGCTGCTTAAAATAAAATTCCAATATACTTATTTATTCATTTCTTAATCTCAATAATATTCTGGATCAGTTTTGAAAGCAGATACTACAACTTATGAAAATCAGTGCGCTCACACACTATTTCACTCTCACGGAAACACAAGTCATAAGATAGTCCGGTTCTTTTATTGCTTATTCTTTTCTGAAAAAAAAATTAAAAGAAAGAAACCATTCAAAATTTTTTTTTTTTTTTTAAATTGCTTGGCAGTAAGAAAGAAACCATTCAATCCCTAGAAACAGCCGGCGCCCACCGTTAGATAAAGGGCCACGCTGCTCTTGCTTGGCGTGCACGGTGCACATGTGTGTAGTGTGCTTACAGCTTACACCGTGCTTAGCGTAGTGTGGATTTGGATAGATCAGCACAAGCTCATTTTGGTTGTTCATGTGTGAACCGAATCGGGTATACACTTGGTTCACTTGGACCAATTTGATTTAAGCATTTGGAGCATTAATCACGCTGGGTCATTAATATTTGTTTTTAACTTTTTAGAGTTTAGATATTGAAATGTTCAGATCATGTCGACATTTTGTTCCGTAGCAATTACAATTTGGTTTAAGCATTTGGAACATTCACGTTGGGTCATTAATGTTCGTTTTTAACTTTTTAGAGTTTAGATGTTGAAATGTTCAGTTTATGTTGACTTTTTGTTCCGTAGTAATTACATCTCAAACAGAAAAATTACAAGATCAATTTTGGATTCACCGTTTCAGTCATTTTGTATTTGTAAAGGTTTTTCTGTCTCCAACTTTTAATTATTTTATTATTGATTTTCGCTATTTTTTAAAAAAAAGTATTTACTTTTACTTTTAACTTTTTATACTTGTGCAGTCGAAAATTAGCATTTTATTTAGTAACAAAGACAATACTCTTTATATAGAAGGTTGCATGTTCGAAATCTAGATAGAAAAACTTTTCTATAAATATTAAATAGTTAGATAACTGATCTTGCTTAAAAAAGGAAAAAGAAAAAACACCTGTGTAGTCGGAAAAAAAAATTACTTTCGAATTTATAGTTTGACAAAATCATTTTGACCATCCCTCGTCATGAATTATTTTGTTGGTAATTTTATTTTGAAAATGTGATTGTTAAACTCACAAGTCACATTAGTTGGGTAGGGTGTCGTGTCAAGATTTAAGAATGTTCAACCTGGTGGAATTTATTTATCAATGTAAAATTTCGTAAGTACAATCAGGAGTGTGATTCAAAAATCAATCTACAAGAAATTATAGGCACTGAAACTTACCTACAAGTTTGTGCGAGATATATTATTTGATTGTCAAGTGGAAATAATTACAGTAAAGTTTTTTTTTTTTTTTAGAGAGAGAAGGGAGTGAAGTTCTTTTAATCACATGTAATGATTATGAAAGGATTTCGTGAAAAATTATGTCAGCGCAGGGAAAATGGAAAAGAAAAGGTTTTATAAAATATATTTTAAATCTTTCAATATTTATACTGAGGTAAATTGAGAACTTTAACATTCATTTCATACTAAAAGAAAAACCATTTTGTAATTGACGGAATTTTTTTTTTTTTTTTGGTGAGGTATAATAGAAATGACAAATCACGGTATTATACTATGGACCATCAAATAAATCAGGTTCAGATCAACACTGTTTGTCGGTAATCAAATTCGGTTCAATAGGCTTAACTTTCCTAAAAATACCGGTGAATGTAAGATAGCTTGTTGGAACTGCTAGGCATGGTTTCCAACTTTCCATGGCAGGATGAGATTTTGGGATCTATCTGGACCATCTTGGCGTCGTACCTGACCTGTGCAACCCAGCCAGGAAGGATGTTGCTGTTGCACGAAACCACTAGATTACAAAGGAGAAAGCGGTCACGCCACAACCTACAAGCACCAGAAGCCCAAACCTCGCTGGGAGTGTCGATTCGGGTACCCAAACCCATCCTCTGCAGAGTTTTTCTCATTGAGGTCATGTATCTAACATATGTGACTGTGCACCATTATTATTATTATTATTATTAGAAGAGGGTTCAAATGCATTTAAATACATCCTATCTTTCATATCATTTATTTCCATTTTCAAAGTTTGGAGATTAAGTAATTCAACTATTTAATATTTATAAGATATTTTTTTATCAGAGTTTATAACATATGATTTCCTATATAAATAGTATTGTCTTAATCAGTAGATCAAAAGTTGATTTTGTTAGTCTCAAAGGCATCTAGAGGGGGGTGAATAGGTTTTTTTATATTTTTGATCGAAGTTATAATATTCTAGTGTGTCTATAAGTTATTTTTAGCAGAAACTAAAATAATTTTGTCATAAACTAAATGTAAAGTAAATAAAGTAAATAGTAGGGTTTAGAGACACTTGACATGAGAGTTGTTTACGGAGTTTAGCACTAACGCCTACGTCTCCGGGGCTCGCGACCTTCTAGATGGCGCGCCTTTCTTTACCCAATGAGAAAGGAGTACAAGGTGGAACCGGTGAGCTTTTACAATTCTTCTGAGAAGTCACACGACCCTAACAACACAATCCGAGTCGCAAGGACTTCAAGGATTGCAAGGTGAGCACAAAGCTCGAAGTAGTAAATGATTCGATCACACGTGATCACTCTAGGAGTTGGTTGATTTATTGAATAAGCTTGAGATTGATTGTGTATATTGAAGTTTGAGTGCACAAGCAACAACGGCTTTCTCTAGATCTATAAATACGAAATATTGAAGTTGGAGGTGGCTAGAGTGATACTCCAAACCTTGGTATAGCTTCTATTTATAGAGAGCTGATAAAAAAAAAAGTAAATGGTGCTGACCATTGTAACGGTACAGGGGACCATCACAACAATAGGTCAATCAAAGTGATTTGGAGTATAACGGTGGTGACTGTTGATCACGGTAGATGATCGTAACAACGGTTCCCACCACGAAAATCCTCTGGAAGAGTTAGCGTTCGGTGACGCTAAAACTATTTTAAGCGTCACATAATTTGTACATGATTTATTTATTCCGTTATCACGGTCACTGGACCGTGACAACGGTAAGCCTCACTTAGGTCAATCTCAAACTTATTTTACCAATCTTACATATACGTTATCCTTAATCTTGAGTTAATGTTTTAGTTATCCAGTGTCTTGTGCCTTCATGACCACATCCATGATGTTGTATTGTATTGTATTAATTCATCATTGATGTGTAATTACTAGTCCTTCACTTGTCATAAACCTGCACAGATACTCAAGAGGAAAATACAATTATGTATGTTTTGCAAATCTAGTCAATCAGATAAGTCGAGAGCTCCCAAAAGTCAACATATTTTTATGTGCACCGTTCGTACTCGTTCAAAATTATGTAAGATTCAGAGACACTTAGCAATATATATTATATGCAATTTTATCGATATTAGCTTCCAAGAATATAGAATCAATCACATTAATATATAGATCAAAGGTTGATTCTCATGTGCACCTTTCTTGCTCATTCAAAATTATGTAAGGTTCGGAGACACTTAGCAACATATGTTATATGCAATTTTATCGATATTAGCTTTCAAGATTATAGAATCAATCACATTAATATATAATCAATTAGAATCAATTTGTTGGATTAGATTTTGTGTAATATAAAAGTCTAACGGCTAGTAGAATAATTAGAAAACACCGTAACGGATAAGTAATTTATATGAGGAGGGTTCAAATGCCTTCATTTTTTGTGCCTCCACCACTCCTCCATTTTTAAAAACATTAATAATCAAAATTTAAATCATAAATGTCAAAATAAAACCGTTAGATATGATCTATGCTATTTCCTCTGTGCGTTTATAAAAAATATCACATTTCAATTTTGTTTTCATGTGAATGAATCATTTGAAAAATCGACGTCTAGAAATATTCATATCAGTACGTTTTTACAAGCTTTTGATGACAACTAAAATAAAGTTAAAATGTCGCAATTTTTTACACATGCATAGATAAAATGATATAGATCATATCCAACGGTTTTAGTTTGACTTTTAAGCTTTAAATTTGGAGTTATTAAAGTTTTTAAAAATAGAGGTATGATGGAGGTACAAAAAATAGATACTCGATTAAAAAAATATATCTTTCAATGAAATAAAAAGCAATTCATTTAAATTAATTGATTTATAATAATTGGATAGATTTTTTATTCCCGAACTTCGATGATGGTAATAATACGGTTAGCATTTATCTCTTTAAATTACCATGCATGTATACTCGATAAAACAAATAATATTCATAATAATGTTACGTTTCTCCTGTATACATGTAATATTATTTCACTTGGATGTATACAACACTATATACACATTATTATTTTTTTTCTTTTATCCTTTTTGTAATGGAACATTGGAGATGAGATGGTTGTAAATTTAAAATTCAAATATATATTTAAGTTAAAAAAAATTGAACTCATTTGTTACTGGAAAAAAAAATGAGGACCAGATGCAGGGAAAATGAGGATGCTTTAACAGACAGTTCGAACTTGGGGCCCCACACATCAACGTGGTGTGGATAGTGGGACCCAGCCTCACTTGCATCCACAATTCCACATGCTTTCCAAGTTGGAGTTCGTCCTCTATTTTGGTTGTCTAGCTTTAGGTATGGGGGAAGGTTCCGGTATGCACGTCTATCTGTTGTGTACCTTTTTTGTAGCACATCCACTCTTTTGCATGTGCCAACAGAGCATGCAAACAGAGCTATATGTTGTTCAGCTGTTCATTCTACAAAAAAAATAAAAAAGGGGCTCTATATATGTTGTTCACCCTAAGGGGTTTGCGTCAAAAAAAAAAAAATGAAAGATAAAATGAGAGGTATGCTATGTGATAAGAAAAATAAAAGGGCAATTAAACAGTGTTGTCTTCTGCACTGAGAACACAAGTCCTCGTGTGGCAACAACAATGCCTCCAAATTTAGTTGTGTTTTCGGTCATTCTGAAGAGGTGGTTACTTTCTTTATTTTAGAGAAGAAAAAAGTTAAGAAATTGAATCTTAATTAATTTTATATGAGATGGGCTATGGTGCATTGCAATGCATAGGCACTCTTGTGCATTGGACTATAAATCATCAATTCAAAGTCCAAATGACCGATCCAAACCGTTCATCTTGTTCTCCATAGTAATATGTGCTTGGAGACCAAATTTTAGATTTTTTGAAATTTTTTTACTATTTATTAAGCCACTTTGAAAATCACTGATCTGATGGTTCAGAAATTTTTACTGTTCACCCAGATTTTCAATAAATCTAAAAAAATAGTAAAAAAATTTCAAAAAATGTAAAATTTGATCTCCAAACACATATTAATATGGAGAATAAGATGAAAGTCTAATTATAAATTTGACTATATTATTTTTTAAATATGTCAATGTAATCATCTCATTCCTACTACCTTTTATATTCTTAAATATCTTTCCCGATGTGCAAGTGTAACAACCTACTCGACACTTCACATTAATTATTAAAGCACAGACCTACGCTACTCATTTAATCCGTATGAAGGTGGTAAACTGAGCATTGCAAACGCATTTGGTTTCAATTGCTAAGAATACATCCGAAAATGAGCTTCCATACACCTCCACCCTTCTCTGCCACACATCTGTGCTGCTTGTTTTTCGACTTTTGTTCAATTAAAGCAAAGACATTGAGGTCGCAATACACCACACATTTCAAAGTAAATCCTTCAAAAGCAAGAAAAATATCCCGGTACAGAAATGTTTTCTTCTTTTTTAAACAAAAAAGAGTAATGCATACATACCACCTGTTTCCATTCTCATAAATGCTGTTTACAAACAAAACATATATACAAACTTCATTTTCTGTACCCACTGAGGCTTTATCCACTCGGCTATATTAATGTAGCATTCGGCGGCATATCAACTCTTACCTGTTTCTCATATTCCCATCAGAAACCTATAAAATATTCACATGTACTCAAACAAGTATCACAGTACCACATGCAATACCTACAAAATTACAAACAAACCCCTCCAAATTTTTTGCCATATCACAAGTTATCACTTGTTTTTACATAGGATGCATGTATTTATGTAATATGATAGCAATTAGGGGTTGACAATTGTCACGTCTACAGCAATCGGATAAGATCACAAGAGTCACTGTCACTTATCCTTTTTTTACTTTGATATTCAATCATTCATCCCAACTCTATTTTATGTTCACATTAGGAATCCTTGAAAGAGACTTGGGATCAAAAAAAGAAAGACAAGCACACATGTCATTTTAAAGTCCACTTGCAAAATCCACCGTACATGTCCCCTTTTTTAATGAAACGCTGCACCCCATAGAGTCATATATACCACAACCCAACCGAGTAGACATTCACACATTTCTCATAAAAATGCTTTTACAACAAGATATCACATTCCATTATGAAAGCAACCAAGATATTTCTTTAAATATAAGTGGATTCCAACCAGAAACACTCCTTTCCGACTTTATTCACAATGTCCCAACAGTATTCACACTACGGTGTCCTCTGTAAATGGACATTGCAAAACTAACATGCTGCTTTCCCTATCGAACAAGCTCGTGGTAAAACGAACATAACAAATGCATATCACTGATTTGTCATAGTTATGGGAATCTTTTAATTGTTGGACCCTATTTGTTTATGTTAGATCTGACGAGCCCGAAAAGCAACTCCTATCAAGTCAAGAACAACAACAGAATCAAACCCTTACAAGGCGATACAAGATTGGTCTATCCCCACACCACCAAAATTTGCAGCAACAATGATAAAAACTGTACATAGAAAACAAGGTTTAAGCTGACAAAAAACTTGAACAAGGAAAAACAGTCGGGTGATACAAGTAATACAAAAAAGTAATAATTGCTAGATATACTCAGGGTCATAACTATCAGCTATATGGGTGGCTACAATAAATAAACACTTGGAAGTCAATAACCTCCCCCCCCCCCCCCCCCCCCCAACCCACCCACACACACACACAAGCCCCAAAAAATGGGGCCATAACACATGATATAACCAACCTTACACCTTCCATATTACATAGCCTCGTATATTCGACAACGAAACAACACAGAAACAAAAAAAACATAAAAAATAATTAAAATAATTAGAAGGGATATACCTTAAACATACGATATAGCAATTGTAATTCACACTTTCCTATGAAATTTTAATCAACCTTATTTTATGTGGTGAAGCAGGACTGCTGCTTGGGATATGTTCCTCGGACCAGACTCCAAAATTTCATCATCATTGCCATGTCCCAGTTTGGCGATAGAAAAAACTCCGAAAAAGACTCAAATGCTGAGAGTGTTACCCCAAAGCCATTAGCACTAGAATGAACCATAATCTAGATTCTCCCACTTAAAGGAGCGTCCATAATTGATTCGCAAACGGCCCCGCATGAAAAGACAAACACAGACGCACACTGCTGCTATACCAAGCATGGAAACGACATAGGGCCGGGCAAGTAGCCCACCTCTGACAGTGGGCCGTATACACGGGGCTGCCTCCATCAGTGCGCACTGTGTGCAACTGGTTGGCGGTGATGCTTTAATTTGGAATGCGTAAGGATGGTGAGACCTGTCACCTGCAACTGACTTGTCCATGGAGATTCCATCCTCACCTTCACCTATGGAAATTGACACCTGGCCGTTTTTTCTGTCGATGCGCTTTCGCGCCACCAACTCATTGTAGGAGTGTTTGTCTCGCGCCATTGCATACATTTGTGGGGTTTGTTTGCTTTCATCCAACAATGTGTCCCAGCAACTCAATCCAATCTAGATGTTAGAAAACTGAATCAATCAGATGACCCAATGACGCATGTGATGGGGGAAAAGAAAAATATGATTAATAATATCTACCTGTTGAGGGTCTTCAGTAAGGGCATCAATGATCTCATCAGCAGCGTCAGAGCTGGCAGCTAAATGCAGCGGTGTCCACCCATTGGGCCCAGGCAAACTTGGTATGAAGGGGAAAATATTTCTCTCTTTGCTAACATTGTTGTTGTTGTCAGTACCATCATTATTTAGAGGTACAGAGAAATAGAGAAGCATGTCAACCATTTTCCTACACTTTCTTCTTACAGCTCTGTTCAGCAAGTGTATCTCCCCAACAGTTTCAAGTGACTCTTGTGCAAGAGTCTCATTTTCTGAGCTCATTTTCACGAGCATGTCAAGAAGAGTTTTTGTAACAACACACCAGTCTCTTTCAACTGAAAAGACAAGGAGGTACTTGAATCGTGTAACAGAGAACTCGGTAAGGTCAGGGCTTAAAGCTGAGGAATTGGCTTCCTTCTGAAATAGCCATCCAAGTTCATTGAGAAAGTGCAAGACTTCCTCTCTAGATCGTGGTAGTCCATTTTCCTCCCCGTTCGTATCCCCAGTTACTTGTTCCTCAAACTCTGACTCCAGGGTTCTGAGCTCTTGGCATATTGCAGAGCTTGCCACAATAACAGGAAAGCAGTTTCCTTTGAACCCATTCTCCACCTAAAACAAACGCAGTTCAAATCTCAGTTGGCTATAAACAAGGAAAAAACAAAGAAAATTTTAGAAGTCTTGGTAATTGAAAAGGAATGGCACCTCGATAAAACAACGCCCAAGGGAGATAGGCGGTTCATCTCCAGGGAAGTCAAAAATCTCTATGCTAGAATCGTCATATATTGTGCCAGGATATGCAGAGCAAAGGACCTCCTTTGACAAATATTTGCCCATGTGGGTGCAATAGATCCTGCACCAAACAATTCATTAGAATGATTTATTATAAGAAAACATGCCTGAATAAAACTAATAAGAAATAAGTAAAATAGAAAAAGAGGGTAATTACTTTGTTCCAGGCACGGTAAGATTGCGGCCCCTCAGTAAAAGGGCTGTTTTCTGTCCACCTACCACAGCAACAGGTGACACACAAGCAACCTCAGGAGAACTCCATGTTCTCCATGATTTTGACAGACGAATCATCCCTAAAAATTGAAGCACATTAATACACCACATTACAATCATTAAGAAGAAGAAAAAAACATGACCGAACACGTACCATCCTTATGTGAAACCAGTTGTGTATTTGTTCGAACAAGGAAGCGTCCATTCTTCCAGAAGTCAGATCCAGAGGATTCCACAAGAGAAGTAACACGTTGTATAAGATTTTCTTCAAGCTGCAATAACATATACATGAGAAATCAAATTAAAAAGTATTCATTCTGATAAAGTACTTTTAAACTTTAAATAAATAGTTAATAGTGAGTTGAGAGGACACTGACCTCATCCCAAGCAAATGCTGGCATCGACAAATAAACAGACAAGACAACACAGCCAGGCCTTATATAGCTCTCCATATCCATTGGGCTGTTCGACAGCCAGTTATTTATCTAAAACAAAAGGAGAGGAAGAATTTGATTGCTCAGGCTGATCAATAAATGGCAATTAGGCAAAAATCAATCAAGTCAAACTCTATTCTAACCTGATGACGTATATTCTGTGGAAAACTACTCGGATCCTTGCCAAAGAGCTTGAACACTATCCTTCCTGTGCGGTCCTACAATTCAGCAAGAGGGGGAAAAAAGGAACGGCCTACATCTCAGTATTCTGAAAACAAATAATTATTCAAACTGGCAGACGGAAGAGAGAAGGGAAAAAATTGAAAGAATTAAATAAAGATTAAACCTGAGAATCGGAGTTGGAAGTAGATGGGGAATGGTCCGAACCAGCAGAAGAAGCATAAGTAACAGGGGAGGCACCATTTCGGACAGCCTTACCATGAACCCGTCTATCCCCATCCTTAAATAGATGAAATGGATGACAACGGCTCGTGCTCACTTCAACTGGTATACCATCTTCCTTGTAATCACTGATCCTGATTGCCTCGCTATTTGTAGCCACTTCACTTGCTGAATGGATAGGGAAGAATTTGCGGGTAATAGGAGGTGAGGCTGAGGGAGACTGCTCCTCCATTGGGTTGCTGCTCTCTGATGAGAGATACTTGGTTGTAGTGGACCCCATCTTGGGTGGGCTTTCGTCCCCAGACGAACCAAACAATTGAAGACCAAGACATGACCCAGTTAGCGACTGCTCCTTAATTGGTCTGTCGAAACCCTTCGTAGCATCATTAGGAGATTCTACACACTGAGTCTTGCCCTTGTCATTACCACTGCTGTCACTGCTTCCTTGCGAGTTAGAAAAATTTGGCTTGTTAGGTGCTGATGCAGCAAGAGAGGCAGCTGAGAGAACTGCTAATAGATTGAGAGTTGACGGGGCAGTCTGGTTAACAATCCCGTTACTTGTGTGCTGCTCAACCGAGTCTTGGTGTGTTTCCTCGGAGATGTTCAGATCAAAACCGCCTCCGGAAGGAGGTGATTTTTCAGGTTGGTTGGTGCCACTCAAGGAGCTTAGTTTGCTGATGATTTGAATTAGACCGTCTCGGTCTGGCGTAGGAGGGAGGCTTGTGGATTTATCTGCACTATTTCCTGCCATTGAATAAAAAATGGAAACCATAGAGAACATCACTTTAAATTCCATGATTTGTTAGAAGGCAGTGTAAGGGAGGATTAGAGGGTGCTATCTTGCCTTGTAAGCGAGCAAGAGCAGTGAGAATATTGACTAAGTTAAGATTAGCATTAGAGATGCCATCTTGGTTCCCGGGAAGTAGCAATTGAGAAGCAACATCAGTGGGTTGGGTCTTTCTTCTTCGGCGGTTATGCCCAGCAAGCCGCCTACGACAGCTCCGCTTACCCTCATCAAACTCAGCTAGAGGATGAAATCTGCAAATTCATCAAAAATTAAAGTAAAATTAGGAAAGTAAAAGAATTAATGCAGACTGAACAGATAAAACTAAATATTTAACCATGAGGCAATACAGCACCATGTACTCGATAAAATCAGCTACAGAAGCAGAAAGCGGAAAAGCTTTCTGTATAAATCGCGCCCCAAAAAGGCTATGCGGTAGCGTTAATCATTGAAAATTTCAAAATTCGTGCGTGACGAAGCATGAGTAGATCGAGCACAGAACAATTACCTGCTGCACTGTTGGCAGAATCGCTGCATCTGTTTACCGACTAGGGCCTTGGTTGTCTTGCTATGCACCTCGCACACCTTGTGCCTCCTGTGATAGTCCTTTGCACTTGAAAGATCAGCTCTGCAATCATCCACCTGACACATAGGATAACCACCGCTAGCACCCACTCCGCCCCCAGCAGTGCCACTGCCACTGCCTCCACCTGCACTCCCGGGAGACCCAGACCTTACTCGTTTATTAGGCCTTGCCACCTCTTGCAAAGGTACGGCCACAGTTACAGCTGGAGCTGTGGTTGGCGTTGAAGGAGAAGAAGACGTAATTGCCCTGTCTCCTGAATAGACTCCGCCTCCAAGATTTAATGTCAAGCCCTCACCACCATCAGGCACCATATTATTTTTTGGAGGAGAAGTATTTAAACGCTCCTCAGCTCTTCTCCTTTGATCTAGTTGGTCGCCATGAGCAGCGGTCAAGTCTGGAACCTGTTTAGCTGTGAATCTGATGCTGTCCCAATTCCAGGAACTAGGATTCCAATTTCCCGCTGGATTTGGCTGGTTAGATCCCACAACCTGAGCTTGGTGAAATCCTGTTGGGTTACTTTGCCAAGGGAAGCTTCGTTTTTTGGGGGGCTCATGGAACTGTCCAGGTAAACTATTATGGAAGAATACAGGCGCAGCGACTTGCGCTCCCACCTCCCCTCCTTCCATCGAAAAGGAAATTGCCCAAAAAAAATAAACTAATCTCTTAGAAATCAATCAAAGTAGTAGCTGTTTTGAGTTCTCCAATACACTTCCGGCACAAGGGTTCGGTTTCCACCTGATTTTAGATAAAACGACGAAAGGCAATACTACATATAGTTAGTTCGGATCTAACCTTATAAAGAAAAAAAGGCAGAAACTGAAAAGACTTGAAAACTCACTTACCATCAAAATTTCAACACTGGATCCAGCTGAAAGTCTAATCGAGATGAACAGAGATAATTAAAAAAGTAGGGAGATCGCCAAGAGAAAGGCGCGCAGATCTGATCGACCGGAGGGGTGGGGGTCTAGGGGGGAGAGAAGAAAAGAGGAAAGGGAAGAAACCAGAATCGCGATCTTACCCCCAGAGGAGGTCAAGTTTTCTTTACTCTGCCATCGACATCCCTGTGGCAGTTTAACGTAAATATCGTCAACAGTGAGGGGATGTTGTTCGCCTAGAGACTCGCCGTCCCACGCTGTTTACCGTACGGATGAGAAGGACAAAAGCACGGTATATGTATGGTAAGAAAATTAATAATGTCTTCCCTTTTCAATTGTTTCGTCCTTGCGGATTCCTTTCTCTGTCTTGGTTCACTGCTTCTTCTCAAACTTGGATCCTATGTGGCAGACACAGAGTAACTCAGAAAGTATGGTCATCGAGAGAAAACAGTTTCAGAGAACTTTTTAAGGTTTCTTACTGGTTCTCCCGTTTCAGTGGGGTCGTTTGTCAGTTTCACGACGTATGGTATATACGACTTTTCGCTCGCTAGATTCGCGCCAGTCTCCGGTTGACGAACTACGTGCCCAGGAACGAAAACGAGCAAGCGATCAAGGTAATTCTTTTCTACTCCATTATTGGTATTGGACGTCTCCGTTTCGTAGAAACCTGGAGAATGGGGAACAAATCAACAATGGTGATACGGTCACTATTTTATTATCTTAATTACAAATTGAAGCATATGCTAACTTCTTTTTGCCAACGATTTATTCTATTAAAATGAACTATTAGTCTATTACAAAGACGATTAAAGTATATGTTGCATTGTTGGTACAGAAGGAAATACGTGACACGCCGTGATGTGACGTGATAAATACGTTGTGATTTGTTCACATGACGCAACGTGATCAATTTGATGTGATTAAAATGGTGGCGGACAGTCATGTCATGTATGATCACGTTACGTCTAGTCATACTGACTACACGTAACGTGACGTAAATTAGTTACATCAAACTTTTTTTCTATATTTTAATTTAAATTGTTGAAATTTCAGATAAAAGATATTAAAAATATAAAAATTTACAAATTCTAAAATAAGCAAATAATGTTGTAATTTTTTTTTAAAAAAGACCGTTAGACATCTGACATTACTTTAAAAATTCAAATTACAAATATTTATTAGACTAAATGAGAAAAAAAAAATCAGTACTACATGAGTACTAATATCACTAAACCTAAAAGAGAAATCTGGATGTTCTCTACGGGTGCATTTGGATGGAGCAAGAATAGCACTATTCTTTTGAGCTATTCGATATTTGGATGGAACAAGAATAGCACTAACCCGCTATTCTTTGTTTGTCTTATATAGGTTAGCTCACTATTCTACTAACTCAACCAAATATTATTCTCAAATTTGAGATTAGTTCTATTCTTGCACTATTCTTTGTTGAGAAAAGGTTTTCATCCACACATCTTTGTCCACAATTTGTCCACAACATCTTATCCACTCATGTCTAACTGTTTTTAACGGAAATTAATTTCTCTTATCCGGTTCGACAAAATTTGCTTTTCTCCAAAATTAGCTTCCTCTTCTTCTCCTATCTTTCGCTCTCCGATCAAACTTGCACTACTGAAAGTTTCCTCCTCTCTCCCTCTCTCTCTTTCTTTTCTCCTTTCTCCTTGCGCTATAGAAATTTCTTTTCTCTCTCTTTCTTTTCTCCATTTTGAAATCGAGACCAGATCGCAGATAGCAGGCGACCAGATCATAGCTACCATTGAAGACAGTGACTCGTGCGCAGGTGGTATCCAACTCAATTCCGATTTCAATTCCTATTGGGGCATGCAATAGGTGCGCCATTTGATATTGATCCTTAAATCTGCAAGTAGACTACTTAGTGAACGCTAAGATCTTTTTTATGCGCTTTAGTTTTTCTTTTTAGCTCGGGAGTTGATATCTCCATATTTGATCTATTGTTCCGACCAATTCTTGTACCAAAATCTGCGTTTTAAACCACCAAATCGCGTATTTTACATTGAATATCCATAGAATGTGGTACTGCTGCGATTTCATTCTTATTTTGCAGAAAACGGGCGAAATCAGGGATGTTACTGAATTCTGAGACTCTGCACGCGACCCTCATCACATTTGACGCGACCCTCATCACATCTGACGCGATCCTCATCAGAGTCGATGCGGGTAGCATCAGACCTGACGCTGGTCGCATCGCGAGCTTCCAGAGCAGACAGCAAAGGCCCAATTAAGGCCCAGAATTGAAGCACTCGTTTTGAAATGTCTATAAATAGACCACCCCTGCTACCAGGGAGGGAGTTCCGAATTTGAAGATTCAAAACCTCAAGAATTAGAGTGTTGATCAAGAAAGAAGAGAGAGATTGGAGATCGCTTGGAGAAGAAGAGAAGATTGCAAGATCCTCTCCAATCCACCTTGGATCTTCGAGCTTCATCATGATCTGCCTATTCTCTCCCTCTTTTATGCTTTCTTTTACCATGCTTGAGTAGATCTTTAGTTCCTAGGGTTAGGATGTAGTCTCTAAACTTTGTCTTTGAATTGCATGTTGTTTTGATCTAAGTTTGAACTTGTGTGATTCTTTGTTTGAGTATTCATTTGATTGCTTGATTTTGATTGCTTGATTGATTCTTGATTGTCTACTGTTAGATGTCTATACCATCTCTTCTAGTAATTTGGCATTGATGTTTCTTGCAATTATGATTGAGTATTTGAGGTAGATCTAAGATCAATAGTAGCCGAGAGGTGAACTTTCCATTATCGAAAGGTTGTGGATACTTCTAGCAAACCAGACAATCAATTTAGGTTAGATACCAGTAGGTGAGAGCTACAGGTTGAAGCCTCGCACAAGAAATCAACTTAGATACGAACACATGTCAGCTCAGCTCGAGGACCAAGCGACCCTCATCAGAGATGATGCGAGTCGCGTCATACGGGTCGCATCAGAGATGATGCGAGTCGCATGACAGGTCCAGAGAGGGCAAAGTTTGGGTTGAAACCTGAAACCCTGGGAACACCTGTTATCATTGTTCAAAACCAAAACCTTTAATTGCTTTCATTTACTGTTAATTGAATCGTTACTTGAAATTAGGAAATATAAACAAACCAAACCCAACCTTTTACACTTCTAGTACCTAACTCAGATTAGCAGGAATTTAGAGTCGAATTATACCGTCCCTGAGGATCGATACCTTATTATACTATACGGATAGGATTGTGCACTTGCAGTCTTAGACGAGAGTTGATTCAAGGTTTTTAAACTGGTACAGCTAGCTGTACCTAAAACTTTGTAGCATACTTTTGTGCGAACAGGAGTCGGGAGGCGTTCTCAGAATGATAATTAAACAGGAAGGTTAGGTTGACCATCTCCTAGTCAATTTGTTCATTGCTTTCAATTAGCAGTTGGGCCTATTTGTTCACGAACTAGGTCGATTTGTTAGTTTTATAATATTAATGTAGTAGTGCGATATTGGTGTGTGTGGTGAATATTAGTTTTGTTGAACAGATAATGGATGTATGTTTAGATTTAAAAATTTTATAGTATACATGAAATTGATTTATAGTTTAGATTTAGAAATTTTACAATATTGATTGTTTGTAGGTTGTATGTTTTGTTTTTCTAGTTTAAGTTGAAATTTTATATTTTTTACATTTTATTTTGTCCTTTTCATATGCTTATTTTACATTATTGAAATTTTATAGTTTTTACGTTTTGTCTTCACAGTTTAAATTCACAATTTTACAGTATAAAAAATTTATATTTTTTAAATTGTATTTAATCGTTTTCATGTGCTAATTTTACATTGTTGTAAATTTATAGTTTTTACTTTTTATTTTCACAGTTTAGATTTACAATTTTACAGTATTAAAAACTGACTTTTTTTAATTTTATTTAATCTGCTAATTTTACAATTTTGTAATTTTATAATTATTACCTTTTCATTTAACAGTTTAACTTGATATTTTTACAGTATTGAAAATTGATATTTTTCAACATTTTATTTTATCGTTTTTATTTGTGAATTTTGCATGTTTGTAATTTATAGTTTGTACATTTTATTTTTATAGTTAAAGTGGTCAATTTTACAGTATTCATTATTTTGATGATTCATTTGTGTGTTCATTAAATGGAGAAAAAAAGAATAAAGAAAATAATCAAAAATTTTAATTTTGCCTTTTTATCATGTTTTTTGTCAAAATAATTGTTAATAACTAACACTAACTGCCAATAACTTCATATAACTGCAATTTTCGAAAGTACAGTTTGAAAGTACAATTTTTTTGTCCTGTTGTGCAAGTTGCAATCTGTTTTTAACTATCATGGGACCATTTCAAATAGTTGCTGGATGTTTTGTGATTAATTGATATATTTTATGTGATATCTTATATAATTATACAGCATGTAGAAGTAGTTTTACAATATTCGCGCAAGTTAAATCTGTAGACAAATGGTGGACAAAAGTCTGTGGACAATTAGACGTTTCCTTCTTTGTTTCATCTAAACGTACCTTACATATCAAAAAAGTTGGATACTTAATGTTTCATACCGCGCGTCACCACGTGACGTTTAATTTCGCTCAAATACGGTCACGTCACGTCACGCCACACGCAAATCACGTCATGTAATCGACACACGTAACGCTACTGATCACGCTGTGACTAATTTTCTTCTCTAGTCCTAAATTTGTTGGCTGCTCTTTGGAGATTTCAAAAGAACATTTGTTAGTTATTTTCGGTAGAAAACATAATAATTTTGACAAATACTAGATAAATTTATGTTCCACTTTTAAAAAAGTATTAGATTCGGTCTTTCTACTTATTTAGTACATTTGTATGGGGTTATAAATGGACGATGATGCAATTTCAAAGAAGAACAAGTCTTTGTTTCTTCTAGTTATCTTGGAAATTGCATCGTTGTTGAATTTCTTAAAGGAATTAAAATTTATTCAATATAATTTTAATGCTATGATTTTGATTGAAGCAGAACCTATTCCAAACAAGAGATAAGATAGGATCATGAGAGGAATGGGACCGGAGATTGGCAAGAAAAGATGTCCTTGAGGCAAAGTAATTTGTGTGAAAAATGGAGATGTCGAACCTAGACGAAATTGAGACCTCAGGGAGGGAGCTGATAGCCGCTATTTTTGCATTATTCATTTGGAATATTCTTTTCACCGTTTTTTTTTTTTCTTAGAGGAGACCATTAGGAACAACCACAATGTCGATTGCTGGATTGCGCTGTCTAATTTGTTCATTATGTTTATCATTTGATTGCATGAAATCATTGTTTCACGAGATAATCTGTTGTAGATGGATTCAGATCAGCTGAAATCTCATATGTGTGAACAGTAACTCTGAGATGCGTGTACAGAAAAAGTTGAACGGCTGAATTTGAAATTCCAAAAATTTCAAGAGTATTGTTTATAAATTTGAATTTCAGCAGATTTGAATCTGTTGTAGATAGTTTCACCTTCCAGTTAGTGAGACTTGGCTTTGAGGCTGAGTACAGATTACAGACTGCTTATGCATTTGATTTTTTCTAACTCGAAATTCACAGAGTTAGTGCCTTCAAAATTAATGATACAGAAAAAAAAATAACTTTTTTAATTTTATTGACTAAGACAATACTTTGTATAAATAAAGTGGTATTTTAAAAACTCAGATAAAGGAAAATCTTGTTGATATTTAAAATTAAGTGACATGATCCTATTTTTATTTAAAAAAAAGTTAACAATTAACTAAATTAATTTAAAAATGCACCTCACTTGAATAAATGGTAATTGTTAAAATTGAGAGAATTGCAGTAAACCATGTCAAATGTTATTTTCTCAACAAAAAATAAAACCATGCCATATATTACTGACAAGTGACAAGTGAATTTGTAGTTTATATATGACTAGTATCGTGCATGTGCGTTGCAACGAGGACATATTATAAGATTGAATAGAATACGAAAAGATCTTTATGTTTGACATTCACACAAAATAAAAAATATTTAAATGAAAATAAAAGACAAATGAAAAAAAAATAGAAATCCAAATAATAATTGTGATTTAATATCTAATTTTCTCCACAACCAAGACAGGTCATTAAACGATTTAGATGATAAATAATTTGTAAAGAAACAAAATTGAAAAAGATATGATTAAATGATTTAAATAAAGATTTTCTCTTCATCTATTTTCTTCATGAAAATTTTCCTATATATCATTTCTCTACACGAAAGTTTTAGATATTCTTCATTTTCTCTACAAATTAGAAAGATATGATTGTTTACATTAGCACAAGATCTACTATTCATCTATTCACAAAGATACAGTAGCCCTAAACAAAATCCGAAAAGATATGATTGTTTCTATTTTCATTGTCGAAACTATAGATAGCTAGGAGAAATAATTAAGAAAATAATTTAATTGTAAGAATCAAAGATAGCTGTAAGGAGAAATGAGGAAACATATCACTAGGGATTTATTCAATTGTAATGTGATAAACCATGTAGTAGTATGTGTGGCAAGTATATTTTTAACTAAATTTAGACTTCTAGACATAAAATAGATGTATTTAATTAAAAGAAGACAAATTATGTGATGAAAGGTTGATATTCAATTCGAAAATTAATCTTTTAATCTCAACCGTTGGAGAATCAGGACAACTACGTGCATAATATAAGAATAGAGATAGAGATATCCTCAAAAAAACTTAAATAGGTAAACTTCACCGATTATTGTCCTCTTACTTCAAACATCGTAGTAAAATAATTCGGAACTGCATAAAATATGATAATTACTAACATATATACGTTGTTGTTGTTGTTATTGTCTTTATTTATTTGTACGACATCTACAATCTTCAAGCGTCACTTGACTGTTTTTGTTTAGTAATTAAATTTACATTGACAAATTTTTCTGGATGTGTAGAACTTTGTGAGGGTAGGGTCACATAAGCTTGAGTTTTCAATCAAACTCAATCAGTCATTATAATTCAACGTTTTAATTGGGGTAACATCAATCAGATCTTGCCTTATATATGTGGCACCAACAATTACACGTGAAAAATTAATGCTAGCTTTATAAAATCTCACAATAACTCAAGCTAATAAAATTGTATAAAAACTTAAAAAAAATCATAATTCAAATTTTTTTCAGACAATTAACGTCAGTGCAGATGTAAGGTGTCTACATTAGATGGAGAATTAAATAAAGAGTGACTCAAAAAAGTACGATGTCAAATTACAAACAACCAACAACTTGTGGTTATCCATTTAAATACAATTATCCACAAAATACAAGGTCCATATCCCTTGGTAACCTAACCTCAGGGCGAGGAACCAAAATTTCCCCATTTTAATTTTATATTTGAATATTCATTGAAAACAATAGTTTATCTCTGACCTAAAAGCTACATCAAAAATAGATATGAGTTTTTTAAATTAATAGTAGCAGTAATTTTAAAATGAGGAGGGTTCAAATACCTTCATTTTTTGTGTCTCCACCATGCCTTCATTTTTTAAAACTTTAATAATTCAAAATTTAAAACTTAAAAGTCAAAATAAAACCGTTGGATATGATCTACATCATTTTATCTATGCACGTGTAAAAAATTATGACATTTCAATTTTATTTGGGTTGTCATCAAGAGCTTGTTAAAAACTTACTAATGTGGATCATTTCTAGACGTTGATTTTTGAACTTATTAATTCACACAAAAATAAAATTAAAATGTGATAATTTTTTATCAGCACATAGAGAAAATAACATAGATCACATCTAACGGTTTTATTTTAACTTTTAAGTTTTAAATTTTGAGTTATTAATGCTTTAAAAGATGGAGACATGGTGGAGGCATTTGAACCCTCCTCTTTTAAAATTGTCAAAGGCAAAAAATGATCAAACCACGCGTAACTAAAAAGTTATGTTCTATCTCTATATTAACCCGCTGAATATAAAATTAATATTTTTTTTAGTTACAAACCGTCGTATTAAATTGAAATCGTTCATTCACATATGAATCCCACAACTCAAATCTTACTTACAAGTTAGGTAAGTGTCAAGTAAATCCAAGTTTTAAATTTATAAATATTACTTTTAAGGGAGAAAAAAAATAGATCCCAAGTTCCTAACGCTAAAAATTAATTATTAATAACCTTAAAAAAATCAACTATTAATAGTTTAGATAATTAGACTGATTCTTTTGAAATCCAACGTCAATTAACCACCATGGACATATTCGGTAATCACTTCCTAACCTTTTTTTATTATCGTTAAGTCTTCTTAGTTGTTTCATTCATTTAATCTCTTGTTGCTTTATTTTATAACATTTGTGTGAATTTTTAAGGATCCTCATAACAATCCCTGTAGTTTTATCCCCGCAAAAAACCCCACACAAACTTTCAAAAAAATTATGGGGGACCGCTCAGTCATTAATAAGTCTTTAGTAAAATGTTAGTATTTAACTTGAAGCATCAAAATATTTTATTTTTAATTTGCAAAGTATTAATCCCTATGCAATGATCTCTGTTTATGAAAGAATAAATCAATCCATCAATTGTCCCCGCACAAAATTTCTTTTTTTTTTGAATCGTCCCCACACAACCGGGGACCATTAAATAAACAACCCCCTCGTAAATATTTGTCAGTTATCCCCGCACAAGAGACCATTAAATAAACAATCACCTCACCCAATGATAAAATATTTATCAGACATAATGATAAATATTTTTTGTTACATGGATAAAACTTCTCAAACATAACTGCAACTCTTAGTAAAACATCAATGATAAATACTTCTCATGCATAATAATAAATACTTCTCATATATGATTGCAATTTTTATTTAAACATATGTATGTCAAAGACAATGATAAATACTTCTCATAATCAATGATAAATTATTGTCAGAAACAATGATGAATACTTTCTTGAACTTTGTTATTGAATTTGTTAATAAGTAAATGTTTAATCAAATCAAAGTATCATCATGGCAGAGACAATGATAAATACTTTTTAGGCTTTGTGATAAATATTTGTCAGCAGTAATGATAAATATTTTTTTGAACATCAATAAACAAATAAACATTTATTAGCGGGGATTGTTATTAAAGAAAAGTATAATTAATGCATAAATGGTTATTTTAGGACAATATAATTAATGCGGAGATTGTTATTAAATGACAGTATAATTTAATGCGGGGATAAATAAAAATTATGAGCGGAATAATTGGGGGGATTAATGACAGTTAAGGAAAAAAATGAGAGAGAGTACGGGGATAAATGGGGGGGACAAGAGTGAAGGGATTTGTATCATTATTCAATTTTTAAACCTTAAATCTTAATATGCATTAAGAAGTTCATATTCAGTTCTTTTAATCCGTAGATAAACGCTGTAAAAATAATTAATTCGGAGATAAAATTCCTTACAGCTCGGATAAGAATTAAAATTCTGAACAAAAATAAATTAAAATAAGAGTTCCTAATTTTAACTAAAAAATAAAAAATGTTTAATGCCTCTATGGAACAGCCCTTTCTGATCCCCACCCGTGAAGGCTTCTAAGATTTCTCTTGCCTCAGTTTTTTTCTTTTCTTAAAAAAATATTCTCTAAAATTTGTTCCGTAATCCACAGTACCACGCTATTTCTTTAATAAAGATTAAAATATAATATTTGTTTCTTCACAAACAAGATCCATGTGAACATGGTACTGTAAACGGGTTGAAAATTAAACCGATTAAAATGCAGGACTCCCGACTCCGTACTGTTGTGGCAACTGTCAAGTTGAACTTCTCCATTTAAGCGTGAACCAGATGGGATTTGATGTTTTGACTGGAACGATTGTGTCCGTAATTCCGTATATATATAAAAAAATATAAGCAGATTGACTGAGTCTGTTTCACATTGACAACTGTTTGATCAACCGGAGATTCTCCGGAGCGAACCTCCTGTAAGTTGTAAAAACTGGAGAGAGCTGGGCCTGTGAGGTACTCATCTGCCGTGTATCCGAGCTGGAGACGAACTCTCGAGGCGAAAATGAGCCGATATAAATAAATAAATAAATAAATAAATAAAGTTTATAAAAAATGTTGCAGGTAAAAGATGCGAATATCCAGCCTTTCAAAGGGCAGGCGACCTTTCTTACCTATTGTGCGTACGGATAGGAGCCCCCACAATTCAGACTCGGATCTTCCGAGGTAAATGGCAGTAGCTTCCATTATCGAGCGGTTAAGAGCATCTATACCTATAAAACTACTAGAATTTCTAATTTGATTTGACGTAACAGTTTCTAATTTAATTTTAAAATATGAGAGAGTTTTTATTTAAAAACCATACAGTAAAATTTCTTATTAAATAACTATTTATAAACTCCATGCTGATCAAATAATTTGCTCAAATTATTTTTCATTTTTAACTTGTTTCTAATGTGGCTTAATAAAAAATTTAAAATTAATTTTAAGTATGTGAGAGTTAGAAATTTTAGAGATTTTAATTTTCAAAAAGTGGTCAACAATTATTTAGAAACTCAGTTGAATTTCAGAGATGTAGATGCTCTAATCTAGTTTATTCTGTAGTATGCTGGAACAATACTAATCCAACAATAATATGCTAT
The DNA here is from genome assembly GCF_964058835.1 of Carex rostrata. Lineage (NCBI taxonomy): Eukaryota > Viridiplantae > Streptophyta > Magnoliopsida > Poales > Cyperaceae > Carex > Carex rostrata. The sequence continues at coordinate 9,447,594 of NC_135925.1, forward strand.
TTTTCGTTCAATACATATTAATTTTATCTTCTTATAATTATGTCAGTATTTTTTTTGCTAATTTAATATTTTGTACATATAAATAAATTAGCATTTTTCAAATTAATTAATTTTAAATTGTATTACTATACGATTTGAATAACATCAAATCAATACTCTTTTCCCGTATTCTTACGCTATTCTCATACTAATTCTAATTGAATATTTTTTGTACTATATCTCTGACGGTAAGAATAAATAAATAAAATTTATTTTTTAAAAAAAACTTTGCCCCGTTATGGCTGGTTCAATTTACCAGGCTTGAAATTTTTAAAAGCGATTCCAATTAGTTGTTTTATACATGTCTCATTCCGAATAATCTCAATATTATCTTTTAAATTTTAGATGTACAATAATATAATTGAATGTTACTAGATCATCATAATTGTTCGTAAAAATGTATAGTTAATAATACAATACACCATAAAAATTTACATGATCACTGTATATAAATGAGGGGGTTTCAAATGTCTCAATCATTCCTCTATTTTTTTAAACTTTAATAACTCAAAATTTAAAACTTAAAAGTCAAAATAAAACCGTTAGATGTGATATATGTTATTTTCTTTATCTGCTCATAAAAAATTATCATATTTCAATTTTGTTTTTATGTGAATCACTAAGTTGAAAAATCAACGTCTAAAAATTATCCACATTAGTACGTTTTTTATAAGCTCTCGATGACAACCAAAATAAAATTAAAATGTCATAATTTTTTACACATGCATAGATAAAATGATGTAGATCATATCCAACGGTTTTATTTTGACTTTTAAGTTTTAAATTTTGAATTATTAAAGTTTTTAATAATTGAGAATGGTGGAGACACAAAAAATGGAGGCATTTGAACCCTCCTCTATATAAATTTATGTAATTCCTTATAAATTTAATTATCTTTAAATTTGTACAGATCCTTCACAAATTATAATATCTTAATATCAACTAGCTAAGAGTTAGTTCTAACTTGCATGTAATGTATTTACATGTTCTACTAATAATTGTAAAGACAGTGCTAAATTAATATACTTGGTCACTGTAGATTGGATGGTTTCACTTTTAAGTTCAAATCTGATTTGACTTGTGAAGAAGCCTGATTCATTGAATCATTTGATTAGCAACGAATTGATTATCTTGTTGGGTATGGTTGGGGGGTTTTAGTTGTCTGTGTTGTTAAATATTAAGATTCAGAAGTTGATGTTTAGATGTAGATGTTTTTTAGATGTTGATGTAGTTTGATGTGAATGATATTCTGAATGTAGAACAATAGATATAATTTTATGTTTTAATTAATGAAAATTATACCTGGCTCCAAAAAATAAAAATAAAGTATGAATAGAGCATCTCCAATAGTGATTGCTTATGGATTGCTTATGCTGATGTGTCAATTGTTTTTGTAATTGCTGGATTGTATGGCTATTGCTTATTTAGCAATTGTTGGAAAAAATTGCTTAATAAGAAATCATTTTCTAAAGATGAGTTGGTCAAATGTTTAATTCTTATTGGTCAAATGTTTAATTCTCAATTGTTTGGTTGATTGCACCAATGTAAGAGTGGATTGCTTAATTTTTAAAATTTTCATAATTGCTAATTTAGCAATTAATTTCAATTGCTGAATTGGAGATGCTTTGTTTGTAAATCCAAGTAGATCTAAACTAAGATCAAACAATTTTTATTTGTATCAATTTCGACCAATTATGATCTAATCGATGCATATATATCCCATAGAGAATATCAGAACAGTAGCAATATGTTTACCAATTTAATATTAATGATCAAAATATTTCTAAAATCATCAAAAATATCACTAGTACCAATCAACATCTGAGTGGGGTCAACAAAAACAATTCAATGAACCTGAAGTCCTATTTATTACTCTAGACTTTGATTAAAAAATAAAAAATAGATAGCAGTTCATTACTTCAACAATTAAGTATGTAAAAAAAATTATAGCTGTGTACGAAATCACCACTAATAAGGCAAAATAATCCAGAAAAGTTCAGCACACAAGGGTTACTTCAATAACGGCCACAGAGAATAAAAAAACGAAAGAGAAAATCCTAGCCGATCATCTCCAGCATCTCTAGGCCGTACAGTACGTTTCCATCTTCGTTCAGTGCGCTGCGCCGGTCCCTCCACTTAATCCTCATCATTAATCAAATACAAATGTCGCCTCTAGCAAAGAGCAAATCGAAGCCAACCAGTGGCCAGCACGTAGCGCAGATTCAGGAATGTTCTACGTGTCAAGATACGAACTATGCAACGGGGTCCACAAGACACGTCGCGCGTTCTCGAGCGCCTTATCTCCGACACGGCCGCATCTTCACGGGTCGGAGTTTCTTTGACGCCCGCCCTTTACCTTTATACTGGCCAGTCAAAAAATTTGAATTACTGAACTCTCGTACACGTTTGACAAAGTTACTGTTTCTTGAGGAAGTGGGTCCCAGAAATCACCCCACATCACGTGGGTTGCTTGATCAACATGGAAGAATGGACCCGGATTGGTTTAAATTAATTGGAGTTGGCGCAGTGAATCGTAAAAGGTTCTGGTTAAAAATAATAAAAATATATTGATTTAGAACAGGGTCGGATCGGGACCCGCTATGGATGGCAAGTGAACATAGATTTTGTCAGATAAAACGGATCGGTATGGACTCGCTACAGATCCATCACACCGGAAATTGACGCGTGTTAAGTCTTTCTAAAAGGTCCGTCTCTTTATAAAAGCCAAAACGGAATTAAGTCCACGGTAAAAAGTCTTCGAAACTATAAAACTATCTTTTTTCTTATCCGGAATTATGGGTAGACATATCGCCACCACACATTCATATTAACACAAGTTTATAAAAATTTATAAAAATTTAATGTATGGACAATTTTAACTCTCATTAAATGTTTTTCTAACTATCATATTTTTTCATAATGTAATTAATATAGTGATCATAAAATTATTTGGTTTCCATAATTACTAGATATTTTTTTCCCTTTTTTTATATTTTGCATTCAAGTAAAATCAAAAGCTACATAATTTCGTTGATCTTCCCTTTTTCTCATGGTACATATTTAACTTTTTTTTGTAAATTTAAATTTTTTATATTAAAGATACACTTGCTTTAATATATGATAAATTCCAACTCAAATATTTTTTTAATTTTTATATTTTTTCCTCTTAATTTTGATACTTAATCTATTAGTCTATTTTAATTAAAATTGTTAGCAATATTTTTATTGATGTTTTGTAATTAATTTATATTTGTTAATTGAATAGATCGATAAATCCCCTAACCTGTCAGAAGAAAACCTTGAAAATCAAGTTTTGAATTATGCAAATGAAAGCAATCAACTTATTAATTTGAAGTTTGAAAATCGTGATAATATACTTCTTGTTGTTCGTGATTTATATGGTGCTAAAGGCTATGTATACTAACAACTTGTGGATTGCGACCAAATAAATTTGTTAGTTTGTAGTGTTTTGCTGTACTTTTAATTTATTATTTTAATTATAAGTTGAATGTCAAATTATTCATGATAATTTGCATTCAGTATATTTTTTTATATAAATAATAATATCGTTTTCTTAGTTGTATTGCTTAAAAAAAGAAGATAAAATGTTAATAGACAAAATAATTTTTTTATAGTAGATTGTTAAAATTTTTTTTGTGAAGTTGTATAAAATAAATCAATATAGTATTAATCAATTGTTGAATGATTTAATTTTTTTAGTGTAATTTAGATTTTTGTAGTGTAATTGTAGAATAATGTAGAGTAATATAATGAATGTTAATATTTAATTGGGTTTGTATGTCATGCATGTCAATATTTAATTGGATTTGTATGTTAATATTTTTTTTTTGGAGGGAGAAGAAGTGTATTAAAAAAAAAACATGGGACCAAAATGCCAATTAGGTCGCAGTTGAAAAAACACTGGACCGAAATAACATCTCGGTCCCGTGTATTACACCAATAGTCACACCGTTTTCCACAAAAATATGTGAAATTAGTGGCATTTTGGTCCCAACAAAAAAAATACGGGACCAAAATGGTCCTTGCGGTTTTTGTAAAAAAAAAAAAATCATATTGGTTTGATAAAAATAATTTTTCTAATTATGGTTTATAAAAAAAAATTCCTTTTGAGAGGTGCGTTGATTATAATGTTGTCTGCATACCGAACTGAAGAGAAGATGAAACGATGCATCTTTATTTGGTCTATTTGGTATGGTAGAGAAATAATCCACATTAGATGAAACGATGCCTCTCTATTTAGTCTTCACTTGGGGTCTGTTCGGCGGAGGCTTGGGAATAGGAATAGGAACGGAAAATTTTGAACTGAAAAATTACTGTTCTCGTGGAAAAAAAAAAATTCAGTCTGAGTGAATTTGTTTTTTCCTACGTGAACAGTAAATGCCGAACAGGCCCTTAGTCTGATAAATTATTTTGTTATTCTTTTAATATATTTTTCTATCAAACACGGTCCCATCCAACACGATGAGTTTCACTTTAAAATCTATCACATTGATTTTAGACAACAAATTTAAACTATTAAAATCGATTTATTTCATGAGTAATACATTTATGTACAAAATTCTAAATTTTAAATTAATTTAGTATAGATCAAATGATAAATATAAGACAAAAATAAAGACATTAAAATTAACTTGTAAATATTATTTTTGACAATTTGACTTAAAATTGATTTAAAAATTTATGAATTTTACATGTAAACGCAACATTGAAGTCAATTTGATAAATTTTAAAGTTAAACCTAATCTTTTTAGATAGAAAAATTGAGGTATAGTTTTCGAATTTTTATTTAATTTCCATAAATAATCCCATTCAGATTTGAACCCACAATCTCATATGTGGGAGATTATTTTTATTTAACTCATCAAAATCTTAGTTTTTTAACTATTGTATTACTTTTTAGTAAGCGGCATGGTGCGTTACTATATTTTCAATTCTGAGAATGAAAATTTTAAATGAACAGCTATCCGTTATGAACATACATGACATACCTCTCTCTTTCTCTATGGCCTTGAGTACATATTCTCTGCATTACTTCAAATCTTGAGTTTGAAATCTTGACCCTCCAATCAAAATCCATACCAATCCGATACAAATCTTAAATACACAAAGCCTCTTTAATATTCATAACGGGTACAACGATTTAGATTTATTTTGCTTAGAATTTTTTTTTATGTAACCAACGTGATTACGTTTTTTTTTTTTTTTTACCAAAATGGCAATTCGGTTCCAGGTGTTTTTACAATTTTTCAATGTATTTTTCTCTCGAAATCTGTGAAAACGGCTGGGACTGAAATGTCATTTCGGTCCAAAAAATGAGACCGAAGTGACATTTCGTTTCTTATGGTTTTGTAAAAAATAAATAAATAATTATATTGGTTTCATAAAAATCTTTTTTCTGATTATGATTTATAAAAAAAAATATTTTGCATAAACTCAATTTAAATAACTGCAAACCATATCTAGTTCAGTGGCCTTCCTCTTTCGGAGGCCCCAGTTGACGGGTCCGGATCCCCTAAAGTAACTCAATTTTTGGGTTTTGGATTAAGACCGTTTGATTTGAATCCGTCGCATGAGATCACTTTGGGATCAGATTTGTTACTTGAGATGTGTGCACTCCACTTCGGATGGATTATCACGGATTAGAATCGGATGATCTGGATCCAAAACCCAAAAATTGAGTTACTTCACCGAATCTCAACTCCCAGTTGACCCAGATATTTTTTTTTTTAGGGAAAATTGGTTATTTGCCACTCCAAAACCTTCAAATTTGAAAAATGTCATTCCAAAATTTGAAATTGTAATAATGCCACTCTAAACTTCATTAATTTTTAATTTTGCCACTCCAAATAATTAATGACTAAAATACCCTCCCTTCTTCTCCTGCCTCTTCTACATCTTTATATTCTCCTTCTATGACCATGACCATGTCGAAAATGGAAAAAAGAAGCTCTCAAATTATAAAGCCGAAAATTAATTATATGCAAATTACAACTTCAAGGAAAAGAATAATTTTTGAAATAAACAATCCTCCGATAGATAGTCATCCAAATAAAATGTGGTAGTTGTTAGGTGATGTTTAACACATTCTACCGTCATTTGTTTCTTCCAAAAATTCAACTCCAGAGCATTAGGTCTGTTGCTGTACATAAAAGTGTCAACCTAGAATTAGAATGAAAGAAGAAGCAATTAAAATTTCTTCATAAGGAGCCTGCTGGTGTCACGAAAAATCATGGGATATTTAGTATAATAGACTGACAAACAAGCAATTGATGATTGTACATTCTTTTCTATGAGTGACTCAATGTTTCACCCTTCATAAACCAGATTTCAATAGTCTGTCATCCAATACCGATATTCTCCAACCTGGACTATTTGATCTTCTCTCTTTACTTATTTATTCAACTTCTGGCTAAATCATAACTATTTATGCCATACCATGCCAAGTTAACCCTCAGTGAATTAATTTTCTAAGAGAGGACCTAATCAATTAGTGGTATATAGATAGCAATAGTAATACTTCTGAAATTGTACTTACATAAATTATAATCTCCATCCAATGCAGATAATTAAATTTTTGACTTTATAATTTGAGAGCTTCTTTTCCCCATTTTTGACATGGCCATGGCTATGAAAGGAGAATATAAAGAAGAAGAGGATGCAAGAGAAGAATGGAGGGTATATTAGTCATTAATTATTTGGAGTAACAAAATTTAAAATTAATGAAGTTTAAAATGACATTATAATAATTTCAAATTTCGGGATAACATTTTTCAAATTTGAAGATTTTAGAGTGACAAATAACTAATTTTTTTTTTTTTTTTTTATGATAATAGACTTTGGACTCTAGATTGCACGTTGAATTTTAGATGTTAGAATTTCTTACCTGATCCATGCGTCCGAATTTTGATTGGACCACATGCTTCGTGATTTTATGGCAACATCAATTGTAAAAGGTAGAAATTTACACAAGCCGTAGAAAACTACACGTGTTTCATAAGGTTATGGTGGGGTTGGCACGACGACTAGGCTAGCTAGACAGCAGACAGAAGGTCGATTCTCTCACAATCTAAGGATATTATTAGATTAATTGTTAATTACTGTACGCTATTTATTTATTTTTACAATCCAACTGTAGTCTTCGGAAAGGGAGGGAGGGAGGAATTCGTATCCTCTGCATTAACTCAAAAGATAATCTTTTTGAGTTAATTAATCTTGACCATCCGATCTGTTTTAAAATTCGCATAGATTAGATCCGTACTAATATTAAAGGACCTTTATATTCTAGACAGAAATCAGATTAGCTCCGTTTAAAATCAGACGGTTGAGATTCATTTAACTCAAAAGATTCACTTTTGAATTAATGAAGAGGATACGCATTCAGGAGAGAGACGGAGAGTAGTCTGACTTGTTGATGTAAAAATTAAAATGAGTTTTGACTGTTTAGTTGATACTTATAAATGAAAATGAATTTTAATAAAAATAAATAAATTATGTGAGTTTATGAGTTGTTAAAATTTAGACGGATAAGTATGATATTAAGAATTTAGAAGGGGCAGTATGTAATTTTGAAGTTTTTCCCATTAAAGAATTTGAAAATTTCAAACATACATAATTCTTGTATTGAAGCATTTTATATACTCCTTTTTATTTCAAATATCCATCACTAATGAGCAATTTATATGGCAAAAATAAGCACCTATTGTGTAACATTTTTTTTGCCGGACTTACAAAAATACAATTCATTTGATATTTGAAGCTGCAAAATAGAATGATCAGGGATGGATGCAGCTTACATAGGTTAATTAGGACAGCTGCCTTATTCTAAAAATTCAGAATTAATTTACACGAATTAGATTTTGGACATCTGCTCTATCATAAAAAGTTATACTGGAGTTTGGCAAGTATAACATCAATGTCATTTCAATCTATATAACACCAACTCTAAAACCTATCAAATTGACTTCACATGGTGAATCCAAACCGTTCAAACCGATCTACTTCATTAGTTATGCATTTACATGCAAAATTTATAACTTTTCGAATTTATTTAGTATTAAGTCAAGTGGTCAAATGTGTGAGTTTTTAAGTTAATTTCAATACATTCATTTTTCAATATTTTTACCGCTTGATTTGATACTAAAATAACTCGAAAATATAAAAAATATTGTATGTAAACGCATCACTCATAATGTAAATCAGTTTGAACGGTGTGGATTAGTCGTTCAAAGTCGATTTGATAGGTTTTAGAGTCGGTGTTATATATGCTAAAATGACACTGATGTTATATTAGCCAAACTCGTTATACTGTCCTATCCTAGACTTGCGATGTGAGTCCAACAAGCCAATATATTTTAGATAATTCAATAAATTAAATAGATAACTCAACAATTCAATATATTCTAGAGAGCCCAACAAATTAAAGTATAGCCCAACCCAACAAATTAAAAAGAATCCGATTATCTATTAGGTTTAAACCTGATTAGTTTTGTAAACCCGATTCGATAATTTTTGCCATACCTTGATAAATTTCTTGCATCCGCCCGGATGATCAGATATAAACTCGATTTGATGTGGCAAGGTACAATATAATAATAGTTTTTCTTAATATAAAAGCTCGATTAACATTGATAAATGTTGCGGCCATTTTTATTAATACCCTAAAAAAAGATTTTTTTTAAAATTGCCCCTGCATTATGTTTTTTTTTAAACTGTCCCGACCGCCTGTGGGCCTGGCGGTCTGGGTAGATTATAAAAAAGAAAAGAATGCAGGAGCAGTTTTAAAAAAAAATCTTTTTTTTAGGGTATTAATAAAAATGGCGGCTAATTAAGTATCGAAAAAGGGAGCATCGTTAAAATTTTAGAAAAAGAACGGGCTGCTTTTCATTGGTTGAATTCTTTAATTTGAAAAATTAAAGTAAAGGGGTACTTGTTTAGAAAATGACGGGAGAGGTTACCTTTTCCTTTTCAAAACTATCGGTTCATGTTTCTCAGCACTTCAGCAGTGGATGCTCATAAAAGAAATTTGGATATGAAGCCCAATTATTAATTATTTCGTTTGGTTTTGTAAACCATACTTGAAAATACAAAGAAGATAACAACAGAGACTTATCGGCGGTTCTCAAAATTTATTATTAAAAATAATTAAAAGACAAGATACCCAATTTCTAGTAATAATCTTTTTAGCGAATAAGATAATGTTTTTCGCATATAAAGTTGTATGTTCAAAAATCGAATAAAAAATTTCTCGTAGTGTTTAAAAATGGATGGCACAAATAAACTTTTACTAAATAAAAAAGTTATAACCAATATCTAGTTACCAACTAACAAGAAAAGAAAAAGAAATTGCCTAAAGAGTCACAAGAATAGTATTTTTAATCCATAACTGTATTTGTATTGTATGGTTACTCAAAATTCAATCCCTCTCCTACCAAATGAAATTTGGATCCAAGATTTTTTCTGGGTCAAACCAACAGGTTGATCAGATTTGTATATGATTCCCTCCAAATTATATAGTAAAAGTCTTGAATTTTATACTTGGCAACCACTGTCAAGGTTTCAAAAAAAAAAGGACTTGAATTCAATTTCGCCCCTAATTACTTTTAGTCATTATCTTTTTTTTAGATTCCATTAGCCCCCAATTTCATTTACCAAATTGAATGTATATTATCAACGTTTTATTGTTGGAATATTATTTTCCATTCAAAATTTAAATTTGAATATTTACAAATGCATTTCTTGTAAAGTAACACTAACAATTAACTGTCAATTTGTCAATATTCAATAAAAAGTAACAGAAAAAAAAACCCTTCTAACTCTCTGTGCGTCATAAACGAAGGATTTGAGGGCAAAATTAGGAATTCTAGTCTGATCAAAAGAAATTTAGTGTCCATTGTAGATATAGTGAGTATATTTTGAGATTCTTGCTATAGTTAAAAATTAATTTGAATTTCTTAACTGTACTCTAAGGTGGATACAGATTCATGAACCAATCCCCTTCTCTACCGACTTGATGTACTCTGACTGCTCCATATCTGATTTTTTTTATTTATATAAAATATTATAAAATAATTGAGAAAAAGAGAAAGAGTACATTTCAAAGTTTCACTAATCCAAAAAGTTTTATTTTAGTTGCTTTGGATTCTCTGTGACCTCCATTCTATAAAAAAATGAAGTCGGAAAAAGTTGCTAAAAAATCCAAAACAATTGAATAAAGTAACACTTTGGATCGGTAAAAAGAATTAAAAAAGAATTGATCGATCCTTCTATGTATCTAAAAATCAAATTTCCCTTTATTATTTGATAATATTTCCTATAAATAAGAAATGAGGAGGGTTAAAATACACCCTCCCCTCATATCTTCATTTTTAAAGTTCAAATAGTCGATTCGAAATTTCCAATGTGTTCTTCATATTAAAATGTGCTTAGAGATCAAATTTTACATTTTTTGGAATTTTTTTACTATTTTTCAGAATTTTTGAAAATCATCACTTTGTTGATTTTTTTTTATTATTTAGTTTAATAAAAAATTCTGAAAAAATATTAAAAAATTATCAAAAAATGTAAAATTTGGTATCCAAGCACATTTTAATACGAAGAACACGTTCAAAGATTTGAATCGACTATTTAAACTTTAAAAATAAAAAATATAAGAGAAGACTACACGTTAGAAACACAAAAGAAAGTCCATTTTATCCCTCTCATAAAAAATTGTCTCAATATCTCCCCTTCTCTAATTATATTGCTCCACTTCTCTAATTATATTGCTCCATGTGTCTCTCTCTTTTAAGTAAAGGTCCTTAAAATCAAGAGAACTAAATGATTGCATGTGTTGAAAACCGAAGCTGATTCAAGGGCATTAAAGTTTTGTTAGTCACATTCTTGCTAGTTGCTATCCACTGTACGGTATGTTTGGATCCACTCTATAATAGTTACTATTTGAGAATAGTACTATAGTAGATGAAAATAGTGATTTTTGAAAGAGTGCGATAATAGTGTTGATGTGGTGCTATTCGGAATAACAAAAATATTGTTTGAATTGAACATTTAGAATAGCGATGGAGGAATTGAACATTTGGGAGAGCGCCAATTGCTATTATGACTTTTTATAGGAATAGCAGAACAACACTATTTTCGCTGTTCCGAATAGCAATTGAGTATGTTTGAATGGATCGGAACATCGTTATTCTCGCTATTCTCGTTATTCTCAGTACATCCAAACATAGCCTATTAGTGTCTAGACCCTAATGCTATGCTAAAAAAGTTGATCCGTACCATAGTTTTAAAAAAAAAAATCATAAATAAAAAATAATATTTTATCAAACCATCTTGATTGATTTGATTTTCACAAAAACCATAAGAACCGAAATGTGATTTTGATAATAATTTTTTTTTTATCGAAATGACAGTCCAGACCATTTTCATAGATTTCAATAAAGAAATAATGGTAAAACTTGTGAAAACACTCCGGACCGAAATGACATTTTGGTTCCCCCAAAAATAAAATTCGGACCGAAATAACATTTCGATTCTTAAAGTTTTTGTAAAATATTATTTTTTATTTATGATTTAAAAAAAAAAATTTCTCCGTACCAGCTCAATCTATCTAATAATATTAGTTACGTCTGTATCAATTAATCGCCCTACTGCCTACTGTTCTTCATATGAAATATTATGATTTATGAATTTACAGCAACCAACTAATTAACTATCATTTTGTACCTTCAATTTTGTTTCCTACATCTATTTTTTTTTTTAGGTACAGGGGGGAGATTGTGTCATTAAGCACACAGCCAAGCTAGTGCTCTTCTTCTATGTGAAGCCAAACGCAGGGTCTAAGGACCAGACAGAGGCACTCAAAATAAATGGTGGTTAATTGGCTCTTATTTATGTTTAAATTTTTTTATATATATTGATAAATTTGTATATATTTTAGTAAAAAATGCTATGGAACTGTTAAATTGATTCTCACTTGCAGCATAAAATTTTTATATGCTTGATCTCTATTCACGTTTAATCTTCATAATTGGAAAGTCTCGCTCTGCTGCTACTAAGAATGAGACACATGTGACATGTATGTAGATAAAGAGATGGAAAACATGATTTCGTTAGTTAAATTTTTAATCGAGATTAAAGAATTTAGGAAGAGAAATTAATGTCCACTATTTTTATTAATAGAAAAGTTCAAATGAAACCTCTAAAAAAGTTATTAACACAACAGAAAAAAAAAATCAAGAACCATTGTTTGCAAGTTGGCTCAATTCAACGACAATTTTAGTTACAATAAATTTATTTGTCTTTTTTTATTTTTTTTGAAAGAATAATAAATTTATTTGTCATTTTGTGTCAAAAAGAGTTGGATAGAGCTAGGGGCTTAATTATTATTTGTGTCATTTTGTGTCAAAAAAAGTTGGATAGAGTTAGGAGTTTAATATTCCTACTTTCAAACTTGGTCAATATGGATTTTGAGGTTAAATTTAGAATTTCATGTTTATTAAATATAGAAGTCAGCATCAGGAAATCGTAATTGATAAAATATTTAAATTTTGAGTTTGGATGGAGAAAAATTTAAATAGTGAATTTTTGATGAATACAGATTCAATTTTGACTTTATTTATTTATGTATGAGCATGATGTACTATATATTTCGGCCATTTTTTTAATACCCTTAAAAAAAAAAGAAAATTTTAAAAATGCACTCCAATTTGTTTTTTTTTTTAAATGTCCCGACTGCTGGGCTTATGGGCGGCCCAAAAACCAAGCGAACCGCCCCTGTAGGGGGTGGGTCACTCCTCTAGCAGACCGCCCCCCCACGGGCGGTCCGCTTTTTATTTTTATTTTTTTAGAGATCCTAGTATTTGATTTAAATAATTTTGTGAAGAAAATGTTTTACTGTTTAGAGTGTATGTCAAAAAATAAGACATTTGATATATTTATGAAGTGATGTCGTAACTCTTTAAAACTTTGATTTTTTTTTGCTAGTTAGTGAACTTTGATTTTATTTTGTCGGTTGGATTAAATATAACACATATATACATATACACATATACACATATACACATATATACATATACACATATACACATATACATACATATACACATATACACATACATACATACATATACACATATAAACATATACACATATACACATATATACAATTTTTTTTTATAAACTCATTTTTTTATAATATATGTATATATTATATATATAATATACATATATTATATATTATATATATAATATACATATATTATATATTATATATATAATATACATATATATACATGTAGAGTAAGGCTACGCTACTTCGTGAATTAAACGGGGCGTTTTAATTCGCGCTCATATCTCTAGTTTAGAAGTCCAAATAGCCGATCCAAACCGTTAGATGTTTAATCTATATTAAAATGTGCTTGAAGACTAAATTTTACATTTTTTTGATTTTTTTTTACTATTTATTAAGATGGTTTGAAAATCGCTATTTTTTAATGCCTGTCGTTGAACGAAACTTAAACTGCATTTTTGAGGCACTAAACGACATTTTTTTGAAATTCTGATGCTTCCGATAGAACGATTCCTGATGTATCACCCAGAAAAATTGGATCTGTCTCGTCCTCCCCTTTCTGAAAAGTGCTGATACGCGCGAATCCGACTCTCGTAGCCAAAGTTATGGCTGTTTAAAGTTTTTTCGAAAACTAAACTTTGAAAATTCATAACTAACTGTAGAAAAATCCAAATAAATTGAAATTTGGGTCAATTTTGTGTATTTTTGAATGCTGTACATGCTGGTATAATCACTTTTATAGTTTAGTTCCTGTATTAATCTAAACTTTCTAATTTACTAGCAGAGGTCAAATTTGATGTTTTTAATGCATTGCACTATACCAGTGGCCTTTGCCTAGTGCTTGGCTGCGGAGTTTGGACTTGGTACCATACCAGAGGTCAGTCTAGGGTGCTTTGCACATGGACAGAGATCTAATTTGAGATTTGAACATATTTTAGTAGCTCTAAACTACTGTTTTAGTACCATAAATAAAGAGAAGAAGATCAACAAGTTGTCAGATCTTGGAAATTTTTGAATAAATGTCAAGTCCTTAATTACTGTTACATTTAGACTTGTGATATCTAGCTGACAAAAAAAAATCAAAGTTTTAAAGAGTTACGACATCACTTCATAAATATATCAAATGTCTTATTTTTTGGCATACACTCTAAACAATAAAACTTTTTCTTCACAAAATTATTTAAATCAAATACTAGGATCTCTACAAAAAAAAAAAGCGGACCGCCCGAGGGGGGGGGGTCCGCTTGGTTTTTGGGCCGCCCGTAAGCCCAGCGGCCGAGGCATTTAAAAAAAAAATCAAATCGGAGGGCTTTTTTTAAGGATATTAAAAAAATGGCGTATATATTTGTTTTGAGAAGGGATCCAATTATATTTTTTTTGGTGATACTGAATTACACCCTATGTTTACAAAGTTCAAGCAGTCGATCCAAACCGTTCAACTTGATGGATATGTTAAAATGTGCTTGCAGATCAAATTTTATGTTTTTTATATTTTTTTTACTATTTATTAAGATGGGTACAAAAATTCAACGGTCTGAATAAAGCAATTTTATTAAATACTTAATAAATAGTAAAAAAATTCCAAAAAATGTAAAATTTGATCGGTAAGCACATTTTAACGTATCCATTATGTTGAACGGTTTGGATTGATTATTTGAAATTTAAAAAATTTGAAAATTGAAAGTGTAATTCGGTGTCACCAAAAAAGGGTGCAATTGGATCCCTCCTCATTTGTTTTAGATGTAATGGCCGTGATTTTTTATTTATTTATTTTTTTTTATCGCGATAGCAAATAGAAATTACTAAATAGTACGATTACGTGCTTGAATTTATATTAGCGCAAAATTAGCCGGTGACTTAGCATAGGACACGACAAACTAAACGCAAATTATTGAAATTTGGCTTGAATTCTGACATGTGTATTGTTGGTACTTGATAACAAGCCATGTTCATAAAATTACGTTGGTAGGGAAAGAAAGTGGGAAGCGTAGGTGGCTAAAGCTCGTGGAAGTACTAGCTTAGTTTTAATGTTTTTTTAAAAAAAAAAAATCTATAAATAATAACAAAAAAGATTTTACAAAATCAACTTGATTGTTTTGGTTTTAACAAAAATTATAAAAATCGAGATGCCATTTCGGTTCAAGGTATTTTTTTTATTCGAGACCGAGATGTCATTTCAGTCCGATGTGTTTTCACAAGTTTTATCCAACAATTACATCATTTTTTTTTAATTTGTGAAAATGGCCCGGATTGAAATGACACCTCAGTCCCGAAAAAAAATACTTCGGATCGAAATGTCATCTCGGTTTTATGGTTTTTGTAAAAACTAAAGTAATCAAGTTGGTTTGATAAATTATTTTTTTATTTATGGTTTCTAAACAAATTTCTGCTAATGATATCAGAACGGAACTATAAAATTGAAATTAGAGGTAGTGGATAAGTAACTATTATGTAATTTTTATAAGGAAATCTAATAATATTTTTTTTTGTAAAAATTTCATATTTGAAAGTTAAAATAAAAAAATAATTTATAGGAGGCGCTTAGCGTGCTTTCTCTCTTTTTTATTTTCATTCAGAATAATCCATAAAAGAAGTGTCTTAATTGTGTTAAATACTCTCGCTCACTTTTTTTTTTTTTGGAAATTCTTACAGTGGTTGTTGAGTACTCTCTTGCTGTCTCTTTTTCTCTTTCTTTGTGCATCACTCTAACTTTTCATAAGGAAAAAGAAACTTGATCTTTTTCTCAACTTATTTGTCCATACAAACTTTTTAACAAAATATAATAATTTTACTTAGTATAAAATATTGGACCTAATAGTACTAATTATTCTAACTAGTAAGCATGTGATGTGAAATATTGGGTACAATTTTGAACAAATGATGTACAATATTGTAAATTATGGTTGCAAAATGGAGTGCGAATATCAACTTTTATTTGGATTTAATCTTATATTATAACCCTTCTAGTACAAAATATGGATTATTATGTTTTTAAATGATACTATGTACGATTAATAAATTTGAATTTTAAATTTATACACAAATGTAATATCTTAGGAAGGGACAATTCTTTTTTGTTGCCCAACAATGAAAACTGTAGTATGAGGGTGTTTGAGACCATGAGGGTGTTTGAGACCTAAATTTTCTTTCTGAATAAATCGGAAGAAGAGTTTGAAAAAAGAAAAATTACATACCGACAAAAAAAAAGCGAAATAAAGTGAAGATGTTGACTTATATATATTCTACATTGGTGGAAGATATTTTATTTCATGCTTTTGCATCTTTTATTATAAAATATCATTCATCGTCAATCATTTCTAATTAAATAATCTTTATTAAGTTAATAATTTACCTTCCTATCTATATCTTCTACCAAACAAGTTTAAAAAGTTAAGAATAGTATTAAGAAGATTTCTTTTACAACAGCTGACTTTTAATCTATTTTAAAAAATAACAGATGGCAACAAAGACCATTGCTTATTAGATCAAGCAAATAATTTATATCAGGCTAATTATCTATAGTTGTGTATATATTAACAGGAAAAAAAAATTATCTGCAGAATTTCATTTAAAAGGATAAATAACATAAAAGCCACATATATATTGTTTCCGAAATAAAGAGGAAAATTTAGTCGGGAGACGAGAACAGCTACATCGAAACGGAGGGGATAAGATTGATCATTATTTTTGGTGCATAAGAGCTGAACTGTGAGAACATGTCACATCTCACATGCGTGTCAAGAATGACTAGAAAGTAGAAATCCGAAGGCCAGAGAAAGAACGGACTTCAATAGCCCAGTCCGGGCAAAAGCCCACCGCATGAGAAGGAAGCGTGGCATGTTGGATGAGCATCAGATTTAAATTTAAATCGGTCTCATGATTGCTCGAAACTGTCCGTTTCAATCTATTTGTGTGCGACATTCAATATTTATGTGCGTCGCTTTATATTTGTATGGACCAAGCACACAAATTATAAAGCAAATGGATAGTTTCGAACGGATGTGAGACCGATTTGTAGGGGTGCAAACGGATCGGATACGGATTGGATAGTAGTCCGTATCTGTTTTTATTTTTCGGATACGGATACGGATACGGATCGGATATTAATCAGATATGGACACGGATTCCGTTTTTTATAATATATGTCTACTATTCGGATACGGATAGTTAAAATTCAAAACCATATCCGTATCCGTACGGATATCGGATATCCGTATTAAATTTTCGGATACGGTCGGATAATATCCAACCCGTTTGCACCCCTAGTCCGATGCCCATCAAACACGCTCCGTCTTGAAATGAGAAACCTTTGTGTCCATCTTCAAGCGTCTCTTTAATTAAGGCCGTACAAAACAATAATTTTGTACATATTCAAAAGTATAGTAAAAAATATAGTCTTCAAACACATTTTAATATGGAGAATTATGTTGATCAGTTTGAATCGACTATTTAAACTATGAAAAAAAAAAAAAAAAACATATGAAATACAATGAGATATAAAAGACAAGAGGCATTTGAGCTCTCCTCGATATATAAAATTAAGAGTTCGATTCTTAATATTTTTCAGAAAAACCGTCATACTCATCCAACTCAACCCGTTTTTACCGAGTAGTGATGTGATCGGGTTGAAAACGGATTTGAATTTGAAGTAATCTGTTCATTTGGTTAGTTTTACAAAATTCAGTTCTAACCCAACCCGTCTGTATCAACATTAAACCATGCAGTTTCTTAAATATCTAATACTTTCAATTAATCGATAAAATGTAAAGAATTACTTGTATAACGCGATTATCAATGGTAAAATATTGTGGATAAAATGTAAAGAATTACTTGTATAACGCGATTATCAATGGTAAAATATTGTGTTGATTGCTCCTGATACTTTTAACCTTATTTTTTCTATGTTAGTCAAGAAAAGTCAAAATGTTTTATAGTTTGTATTATATATTGGGTGCGTTTGGATGAGGCAAAGAATAGTGCTAACCCGGATTAGCTACTATTCTGAACTATTATTTTACGTTTGGACGTATTTGGATTAGCAAAAAGAGACTATTCTTTATTTGTCTTTTGTGAGTTAGCATGCTATTCTACTAACTCAACTAAAAGTTGAATTAGCTTACTATCTCAAATTTGGGTTAGCTCACTATTCTCACTAACCCAAGTCTTCATCCATATTTTATCATTAATACTTAATTATCTTTTATTTTGCTTTTAGCACTTTCTTATAATATTTTTATATAAAACTAAACAAAAAAAGAGAGTATA
The DNA here is from genome assembly GCF_964058835.1 of Carex rostrata. Lineage (NCBI taxonomy): Eukaryota > Viridiplantae > Streptophyta > Magnoliopsida > Poales > Cyperaceae > Carex > Carex rostrata. Next base: position 9,465,982 of record NC_135925.1, read on the forward strand.
TATATATATATATATATATATATATTTTTTTTTTTTTTGATTTAAAGCCCGTAGGCAAGTACAAAAAACCACATGCATTACATAATATCAGGCTTAATGCTTCCTAAACAAAAGAAACACCAAAACCATGAGTTATAAAACTGCATTCTCTAGCTCCAGTTCTATCATTGAACCAGTCCTTGTTGATCAGAACATAGGGAATGTGTATCCCATATATTTCCACCCATGCTCCCTTCCCTTCTTTGCTAAGCAATCAGCCACGTCATTTTGGCTTCTTAGAATATGAGAACACTTCAGAGAAGAGTTTTGCTTGATCAACTTCCAACTCTCATAGCACTCCTTATACGCCCTCCAATCAGCCTCTATTGGCGTACTACTCTGCACACATGATAGCTTGCTGCGCTTTTCAAACTGAAGCTGTGGCTCTTCTTGAGGGACAAAAGAGAGTATATTTTAGAGTGTTCTATCAAGATTATAACCCGTTAAATCTGTATAAGCCGCAAAATCCGCATGTACAAAAAATAGATGGGTTAGATGGATTACAGGTGGATTGACTTGAAAAATTGTCAACTTACCTTTAATAATTCTAAACTTATAGGTGTACACATTGTCAATTTCCTTTTAAGAGTTCCCTTTTAGGCTTTTAGAAAGAAGTTATCCATATCCTAGAGAACAGATACTTTGATAATGATATTGTCAATTTATGTCAAGTAGAAGATACTTTCAAGAGGGAGCGAAGGTCGGTGCCCAACCAAAAAAGTTTGACAAAACTAAAAAAACAATTAGGTTTACGCTAGAAGAGCCATGTTCTAAGCAAATATCCAAAATAAATAAACAGTGGACCATTATCCATAAAAATTAATTCGAAAGGAAAATTGTTTGGCAAATTTCTTAGGAAAAGAGTGCCAAGCAAAATGCAATATCTAAATGGAAGTTGGAGTCCAAGCCATAATTGTGGAAATTATTACCTTTTCTTTAACCAACTATAGTAAGAGAGAGAAGGAATTCTTTCCTTGGAATGGGTTAGGTTTTACTTGTATATACTACACAAGCAAAGAAATGTGGTGCAACCTGAAAGAACCACCAACCCAGGAGCCGATGTCTAAAACCCGACACCAACCCAAGGACACTTTGAACAAACAAAAGGGGCCATCTTATTGTTACTATCATGTTTACCAGTACATAAATAAGATATCATTCCTCTTCAAATACACTTCAACAATAAAATCTAGCAAGACACAACAATCCAAATAGCCAAACAAAAGAGGAAAAAGAGAGACAAATAGGAAAAAAGAATAACATCAAAGAATGATACTTTGCATTTTTCTATCCATAATAACACTCAACCTCTAAAGTTCCAGAAAGTTCGCATCGCTATATATAAATATATATTGCTATAATCATTATCACTACTATTACTCAGGTTCACTTGTTTAATCAAGAAGGTTATGTATGACTCTACAGCCAGACCAAACTGCTGATATCAGAGAAGTTGACATAGTTACCAATAAAGAAAACAGTGAGCAAGGCAGCAATAGCTGTCACAATCCCGATTATCCAAGACCGCATCTTTCTACGGCCCCGGTTGCGGAGAGCAACAGGAACAGGTTCAACCCTCTTTAGCTGCTTCAAGGTGGCTTGGGGCCTTGTGGCACGCCTTGTGGCTGCTGTTGGTGCAGCAGGAGGCACATCCTTCATCTCAGCAATCTCAGATGGTGTGCTGCCCTCAGCAGAAAGAGTAGTTATTGTGTCACCATTGTCTGATTCGCCCCCAGCCACCTTTCTTTTGTCCTTCTTTGCTCTCTTCTGTATTTTTTCACAATTAAAATTCTTTCGTGGAGAAGTCTCTTAAAGATACCTAGTTATTGCATTATAAGAAAGTCCAATTTTGCAAATATAGCCCGGATGAGTTAATATATGCTAAAAGGATACCCTGGTACCGCAAGTAATTATTGCGACATAATAAATAAATGGTGGGTTTACACCTTTTTTAACAAGAATATAAATGCAAAAGAAGACATAGCAACAAACATGGAAATAGCGACAAGACATGAAACAGTTCAGGGACAAGAAAAACAAGAAAATGAGTGTCAGACCTTATCACGTATTTCAGCTTCCTTGCGGGCCTTAAACTCAGCTCGCTCCTGTGCCTTCTCCGCTTTGCGCTTCTTTCTCTCCTCAGCTTCTTTTGCCTTGGCCTTCTGTTCCTCTCGGAGCCTCTCTTTCTCCTCTGCTTCAGCCTTCGCTTTTCTCTTTATATCCTCTTCTCTCCTTGCCCTGTCCTCCTCCTCTCTCTTCCTCCTCTCCATTTCATCTTCTTCCCGTTTCTTCTCAATTTGAGCACTCTCTACTGTTGCTATCACATTGTCCGTAACCACCACCGGTCGATCCATTACTTTTTCTTTAGATGAGACACCCTTATTATTTCTACTGTTACTATGTGAAGCTTTTTGTTTGCCATTCGGCAGTTCAGGAAACTCGTCACTCTGTATGGAAGTAGATGAAGAGACCCGGGTTGACTTCGCCAGTCTTATTTCATTTGTAGCTGGGATCAATGGAGTGCTTGTCCTTCTATAAGTAGAGGAGATCGGTATGACAGGTGGTGCTTCGTCTGGACCGAGTGATCTGCCATCTAGTGTTCTTAGTCTCCTAAGAGTGTTGAGTTTGTTGGAATTTACGTATTGTTTCCTAAACTCAGCATCACTATTCCACAGATCCATCATCTTTTCCACCTAAGTTAAGAAACAATAACGAGATTTCATAAACAAAATGACTGCCATAAGGTGCTGAAAGACTATATAAAGTCAAGTTCCTGGCTTGTCATATGGAATATATATTTTTCCCTTTTTCTTGTTTCAGACCCCTTCATATCAGATGGTACTGATACAAGCGATCTAATTAAGGTATGATAAAAGTTAAGAGGCAGCAAACTGAATAAAAGCCATGCAACAGGATCCATGTTGAATAAAATTTCAATGGTGAAAATTTCAGTAATAAAGAAAAGTTCAAGTATTCCCAAACCTTTTCAAACAATTACAAAATTGGTTCCTGAATTTTCATTTGCACTAGGTTAGTAAACCTTCAAAAGAAAAGCCAGTTATTCCTAGTTTAAGTTGCTGGACTAACACTGTTACTTTTTCTGACATGAACTGATTGGTTTCTCATGTAGATGCGTACTCATGGCATGACTGACTATGCTTTCATTAAGCCAAAAACAGAGGTTTAAAACAGATCAAGGATGCGAACATAGAATTTGTTACTTCTTCAAAGGGCTGGAATATCAGATGTTGTTAGTGTAGCAGCTGGACATCCACACAAATGCTACTTTGATTGTTTTTAATAATCCAGGGGCCAATTTGGATCTTTTGTGGAAGTTGAGAGATCAATAACTGAAAGTTCTCTATAAAAACAAAAACAATACTAAACAGGTAAACTGCTTATAAATAAAAAAAAAAAATGCAGATATCACACAAGTACCTGTCTACTGCAGAATGACCGGACCCCCTCTTTGTCAGGAGGGTTCTGACTCATGAAGCTGGCTGCCCTTTTTTGATCATCTCTATAGTTGAAAAATTGCTTGTTCTGCATTGGAAAACCATACCCTCAAAAAACTTCTCCAATTAAACAAAATGAAAAATAACTACCAAACATAGGTTCAGCATTCACCTTCCCAGCCAATTCACTCTTCAAGTCACGCCAGTACAAGTAACCCTTCTGACGGACCTCATCAGCAGATTTATATTCATCTTGCAAGGTGCAAAATGAAAGATCTATCTCGTCATAGGCCTGCTGGGCTGCTCTTGTTTTGGCTTCAGTCTTTGTCAGAGTTTTCCCTAGAACTTCCAATTCAGTCTTCAGTGTCTGTGGCACAACAATATGCACATTTAATAGCAATAACTTTTCAAAACCTAGAAGTACCTATTCTAGGTACAGGTGCGAAATCCAGATGGGAATTAGGATAAAGAACAAACAGACATACACCATTGTATAATAAAAATATTGCTAAAACAGATGATTTTCTATTTATACAACGGTAAAATGCAATTGAGGCTGCATGGTCATAATTAGCTGGTGAAGTAAAATCATGGAATCAGCTAGTATAACCCAACACCATCCCTCCACCAACACGCAACATAACTAATACAAAATATATATAACAATTGAAAGATACTATGGTACAGCACTCTAGTTGCCAGTATCATCACAAAAGTTCACGGTGAAGGATGTACTAGAAACTGAAGAATGAAGAAAGAAATAATCAAATACCTTCAGTTTATCAAAGACACTATCTTTTTGGTCAAACGCCTCATCGATTTCAGCAGCTGAACCCATATTGTCTATTAGCTTCTTCCTTTGAGTTTTAAGTTCTTTGATCTCTTGCATGAGCATCTTCTCTTGTTTCAATGTCATGGTCTCATGCTGTAGACTCTTCTCCTTCATCTCTATCTACAAAGTCGAACAATAATTTCACGAACATTAAGAACAGAGAACATTTATTATTTCACAAGTTGCTAGGAGGTCCTTTTAGGCATTTCATTGATGCATAAGTATGGATTTGTCTTACCAAATCATCCATATCATCAATAGAGTTTGCCTTGTTTAGCTTGTTAATCACTAACTGCACAGTGCTTATCTCATGTCTCTTGGCATTGAACACAGCCCGTGCTGCTCTCTCCTCTTCTTTCGCCTTCACCACTTCATCCCAACAATCAGAACAAGTTTTCTGCACAATATAAAAAATTTCACACATATGGCTTTTAAACAAGTAGCAAATATAACAATACAATAAATATACACAAGTGAAAAAGGAAAAAAAAAAATTAAAGAAGATATGCAATGAGAAGGGCTAGCGGTCATTACTCTTCTCTTTTGCATTATGTCCCGGATAGCATCCCTAGTACGGGTCATCTCATCCAACCGTGCTTGGGCCTCCTGTATCTTCTCCCATTGCTTCTCATCTGAATATCTAGGCACCTTGATAATATATATTGCTTGTCTTTTTAATGGCTGCACTTCAGGCTTCTCTCCATTGGAAGTGGAAGTTTCAGGATCCTCTGGCATTGGAGTCTGAATTGTCTCAGAACTTTCTTCCGACTCCTGTTGCAGGATGGCAGGCCCGTTTTCTCCTATGCTGATTTTGAACTTACCAATCTGGACAGAGTCCTCTAGTCCAATTTCCCTGGTAGAAGCATCATTGGAGGACACGGAAACTGTTTCTGCTTCAGCTTTTGATTGACTATCTTCAAATTCGGTAGCAGATCTGTCACTCTCTTCTCCTACACTCGTGCTTTTGTTTTCTGAATCAGCTAAAACCTCACTAGAGGACTCAACTAATTCATATTCCTCAACTGACCTGGAGCCAATCTCAAACTCATGAGATGCAGAAACTGCTCGGGCATCCCAGGCAGCATCAGCTCCAGAATTCTGCATTTTTTCAACTTCCTTGGTTGATTCTGATGACGCCTTCTTGTCAGGTAGAGTATCAAAGACGGCTGTCTCGGACTCACCATTTGCTTCTAGCAGGTTGCATTCCTGCTTTGTTTCTGATTCTGCAATCTTCTCCTGGTCTGGAGAAGTAAAGCAGAGAGCACGATTCTCCTTCTCAAACAAGATAGGAGGCAGAGATATTTCCGATTCACCATTTTCTTTACCACTACAAAATGTGGTTACCGTGTGCTGATCTTCAATTTTGGTTTCAGCAACAGTTCCATGCACCACTTTCGATTCGCTCTCAAAATCTGACAAAGGCATCTCCTTTAAATCAGTTTCAGGTGCTTCCACGAACTCATTTTTGCCATCAGAAGGGACTGGAACTTTGGTTTCTTCATGCACCTCCTCTTCTTGAGAAATAATGGATGCCTCCTGTTGTTTCTCAAGCTTCTGTTCAGACTCAACTTTGACAGCTGAATCCAATGGAGACTGATTGATTAACTCTGTACCGGGTGTATCTGACCCCTTATTGCTTTGCATAGAATCAGATACCTCTGCAGACACTTCATTCTGTTCATTTACTTGAGAAGGATTAGATCCCACCTGCTGCACCTCGTGCTGAAGTTCGGATTCAACTCCAACAGCTAAATCCAACAAGGGAAACTCCTTTGAATCGGTCTCTGGCATCTCCAACTCCTTACTGCCTTGCAAAGAATCAGACGCACCTTGTGATTCTTCGGGGATCTCCTCCTCTTGAGAAGGAACGGACACCTCCTGTTGTCTCTCATGCTTTTGCTCAGACTCTTCTTCTACTGCCAAATTCAATGTAGGATCCTCCAACACTGACACTGGCATTTCCTCCTCCTTCTGGGAAGGAATGGGCACCTCCTGTTGTCTCTCATGCTTTTGCTCAGGCTCTACTTCTACTGCCAAATTCAATGTAGGATCCTCCAACACTGACACTGGCATTTCCGCCTCCTTTTGGTCATCCAGAGAATCTGATATTGTGCCAGATTCTTCATACATGATCTGCACTGAAGGTACAATGGTTGCTTCCTGTTCAACCTCCTGAGGTACTTGTTCTTCAGCAGTTGAGATATTTAACTCTCCATGTTGGTCTGGTTCTTCAACAATGGTTTCCGACTCATACATCCTCCCGTTTTCTTCGCCATTACCCTCAATTGAACCAGATGCAGGATGCTCTTGTTCTTCTTTTTCACCTGATTCACAAACCAGTTCAGATCCATCATCCTCTCCATTAATGATTTCTGACTGATGCATCACCAAATTAGCATCTTTCTTGCTGTCCAGTTCACCCGTCAGACTCGATCCAAATTCTTGTCCCTTTTCATGGCTATTTTTTTCAGCCACTGCTTCTGCACTTGAATAATTATTCTCACCAGTGCCACCCAGTTCCTGGTCCTTTCCCTTATCTTGACTAATCTCTTCAAACACTGTTTCTTCACTCAACTCTTTCTTCTCAGCACCACCCCTGAGTTTCAAGTTGTTTTCTCCAATCTCACTTAATTCTCCATTTTCAGTGCCCTCCGTACTGTTTACCTCTGGTTCCCCTCCCAATTCAGAAGCAACAGTTAACGAGTTCTCCAAAGAAGGCCCTTCTTGTGCAGGATCAGACCCACTCCCCAATTGAACCTCCCCTTCCACTTCTTTTCCTTCAATTTCATTACCATCATACACCAAAGGAATAGGAGAAACCTTATCTTCACCGATGGTTTCAGGATCCGCCTTTTCGTCCAATTCAAGATTTTTCTCCGAGGGATTGTCTGAATCACCGTTAATGATGACGAAAGGGCCCCCGATCTCATCTTGATCGTTCACCTCCCGTTCGTTGGAAGCAATGCCGTCGGATTTCGCCAGATCCTTCTCGGATCCGAACTCCACGCGTGCTTTTCCCTCCAATTCCACCCTCGGAGCTTCTGCTGATCCGTTGCATTCGGTTGAATCCATCGCCATTGCTCAACCGGCGTAGCTATACCAACAGAAACATCGTGTAAATCGAAAAGATTTAAGAAACAGAAAATTAAAGAGGAAACAAGGAAATAGATCGACAAAAGTAGCATTCCGCCCTGTGAATCAATAAGTACCTATAAATCACGACGAACCCCAGCAAAGGATCGCAGATTCTGATTCGGATCTTCCAGAAGATGGCCACCTCCGACGATCTGTACCTTCTCTCAGTCACTGTTGCTTTGATCCAAGGCTTCTTCGCTCCAGTGTGTGTGAGAGAGAGCTATAGAAGGATGGAGGAGAGGAGGAGAGGAGGAGAGGAGAGATTTGGGAGTGCAGAGGGGTTTTAAATCAAGAATGAAGGAGCGATGCGATCTGAAAATTCTTTTATTTCCCGCAGAACAAACAGACTGCTAAAATAATAGCGTCCCTATTTATTCCCGTTTCATTTTTATTTTCCTGCTTGCCTTTTTCGGTTTTTTACTTGTGTATTTTGTTATTGTTACGTCGCACTACTAAATCTTTTTTTTTTCTTCACAGAAAAAGATGAGATGCGCTAAAAATAGTAAGTGTGGCTATTCCTGTACGTAGTTTGGTGAGTGTATCCCGGGCAAATCTGATGCAGCAAACAGCAATAAAGCCAAGAACTAACAGCCCCACTGTACAGTGAAATAATACACATTAAGATCCACAGAACATCTGCAAAGAATTTACGATGTGGATGATAAAAAGGACAAAAATATACGCGGGGAGTGGGACGTCAGACAACTCGTCTCCAGTTTCATTTACTGGAGATAATTAGTTCAACAGATTGCGTCAAGTCCGGACAAAAAACAAAAAGCCTGTTACTCTGTTAGAGCAGAATTCGTTCACGCAAGAATGACGTGGTAACCATCTGGAAAAGGGTAAAACGGCACCGGAGAGTACAGTCTTAATTAAATGGAGAGGATTCTGTTCACATAATTTGTTTTCAATTTTAGGCGATATTTGTGGAAGTCTTAAAGTGGGGCCGCAGCAGTGAGAACTGGCGGTGGATCCGCTAACCGACATCTCTTCCTCCAGCTTGCTGCTGCAGTTCGATCCTGACAGATGGAGGGGTCCAACGAGAGGGCATAAATCTTACCGTCTATAAGTCTACGTTAGTAGGAGTACTCATACTTCACCCATTGTACCAGGGCTGGGTAACTTGTTTGGAAGTGGCTCGATGGCTTCTTTCAAATTACTGCTCCGCTTTAACTGTTGGTTGATAAATCACTATATCTTTGACTTTTGGGTGTCAGAAAAAAAAAATCCACTAAATATTTAGTATCGAAAAATAAATACTAAATCTTTAATGATTTACTGGAAAAATAAAACTATGAGTCGAAAAAAATACTAAATCTTGACTGATTTACTGGGGAAATTAACTATGAGTCAGTGTCAAACTCAAAGTCTGAGGAAACAGATTTCATCTCTGATTGTGACAGTCAGGAAAAAAAAAAAACTAAATCTTGACTAATTTACTGAGAAAATTAGGTACTAGTCGTTCACAAATTTCTCCAAAATTTTATTTCTATTTTCTTTTCCTTTTAGTTTAATCTCCCGATTAATTCTAGTTTGTATTGTGCCATGCCTATCATTAAGTACTATTGTTGTAAAATCCAACGTGAAATGGACGGATAGAACCATCTCAAGTGATATATTTTAATATAAAAATAATACGGCTGATTAATCGGATTTTTAATCAGATTTTTACGGACAATTTATTGTTCATATATAAATTTGTAAACATATTTATAACTTCAAAATATGTTATTTATTTTTTGAAAATATAATTAGCTTTAATGGTTTTAGCCATCACGAAAATAAAATATGCACCAACCTATTTTTTTACTTTGTTTAATCAGACAAGAGGTTTTTTGTAAACAAAATAAAATTATGTAGACATTCAATAAGAAACAAATTACATTTGTAATAAATATAAATTACACTTCCAAAAAAATATTAAGTCTAAGTATTCATAAATTTTAAAAATTTTAAAACATTTTCTAAATTTAGAGAGAACTAAAAAAAATATATAACAACACTTTATGATAAATTGATTTTGACCCCCAAAATATAGTATATTCTTTTAGGGTGCATTTGGATGAATCAAGGAATAGCTCGGAATAACAGTTATTTCTGGGTTCGGAATAGCTGCTAACCCAACATTTCATAGGAATAGCGAAATAGCAGCTAACCCGAGTTATTCCTTTGTTGAGAATAACGTTTTTTTTTTCATTCAAACACACTGTGTTGAAAATAGCTTACCAAAAATAGTAGCTATTCATGTGTCATCCAAACGTAATATACTAAATGTGGCGGTTTTCTCATCAACACCGACTAGTGTGTTGAATCGATCTTGGCAGCTGTTTCTTGAAGCACTCAAACTATTTATCAAGTAAAATATTCATCCAATTCAGACTAATATATAGGGGCAACATTAGAATATATTAAATTTTTTACAGTAAATTCATTTGATATAAATCTTAAATATTATTATAATTTAAAAAGTAAAATAGTTGGTGTGTTGGCAATTATTTAAATTTGATATGTATCCGATGGAGTCAAATTTAAAATTTTTGATTAATCATATGTCCTAAAACTACAATGTCTGTAATAATTTTAAATTGTTTAAATAAAGACTAAACGATTTTTAAATCGGTCCAACTGGACACGTGTTGTTAAAAAAAAAAATTAAAGAACACACTTATAATTTATAATATATAATTTAGATAATATTTTCAAATATTAAGAGAGTTCAAATACCTTCATTTTTTGTGTGTCGATCATCCTTTTATTTTTTAATTATCTAATGATAAAAATTCTAAAATTTATATGTCAAAATAAAAACGTTATGTATGCAATTTATATTATTTTTTCTACATGCACACAAAGATTATCATTTATCTGTTTTGATTTTATGAATCAATAAGTTGAAAATCAATGTCCATACTTTATCCATACCGGTATATTTTTGCAAGCTCTCAACACTAGTTAAAACAAGATCAGAATGTCATAATCAATTACATATAAATAGAGAAAATAATATATATCACATTTAATTGTTTTGTTTTGACATATACATTTTAAATTTTAGGTTATTTTAGTTTTAGAAATGAAGATATAATGTAGGAACAAAAAATAAAACATTTGAATAATCTCATTAAATAAATACACACACATATATAGAGAGAGAGAGATAGGCTAATGTGCTTTCGGTAGCATATGAGTCGAAATACACACGGTCCAAATTTGAAATTTCAAAATTCAAAAAGTCGATCTGAACCGTTCATCTTGTTCTCCATATTAATATGTGCTTGGAGACCAAATTTAAAATTTTTATGAATTTTTTTACTATTTATTAAGCCACTTTGAAAATTGCTGATCCAACGGTGGCTTAACAAAACAGTAAAACCGTTGGATTAGCGATTTTCAAAGTGGCTTAATAAATAGTAAAAAAATTCAGAAAAATGTAAAATTTGGTATCCAAGCACATATTAATATGGAGAACAAGATGAACGGTTCAGATCGACTTTTTGAATTTTGAAATTTCAAATTTAGACCGTGTGTATTTCGGCCCATATGCTACCGAAAACACATTAGCCTATCTCTCTCTCTCTCTCTCTCTCTATATATATATATATATATATAAATTTTAAATGCACATTAGTAATATCTTAATAATGCATACTATTAAAAAAATGTTTAAGATCAGAAATATAAGGCAGCCATAGGAGCTCCTTTGTTGAGGGAGGTGCATGTAGCTAGGGAAGGCACTTTAGTCCACTGACTCATTGGTCGGTTCATTCTCATGATCTCATCTGGTCTGAAATTTTACCGGTTTGGTAAAACATTGTAACAGGTCAAGTTTGGTACATGGCTTAGAATTAATGTAGCAAGGTCAAGTTTGGTACATGGCTTATGACTGTCTCTGTTTTTATCTGCAAAACAAGTGCGCACCCGCCCACCATATCTCGTAATTGCAAATACATGGATTCAAATTCTTTCTCGTTAGGACTTGGGAATAAGTCTGTTACTGGGTTATTATGGTAATAAAGAAAATGATCTCCGCTAAAGATACATGTAGCATTTCTTATTTAAACACAAAATTATCTTTCATCAGTTTAATAGTCTAGTAGTTCTTCATGATATATTATTTGCTCATATTATTTTTTTCTAGTTTAGTCTTCGATCATGATGATATTAATACCAGGTCTGCACGAAAATGTAGATTTCTAGAATTTTTTGACACATTCAAAGACTGTTTCCTATAACTTAAAAAAACTCTACAGCGAGCGAACACTATATATATTTTGATAATTTTTATATTGCCTATTAGTTCAACATGATCGATTATATGATCGAAGAAACTTATGGGGTTAATTTTGTTAAATTTTCATGCACATTAACAAATACGTACTTCTTGTTGAGCCACCTACGCAATTGGATATTAATTTATGATTGTTTCCGTCCAGGTATCACATAATAATTTGATTGACAAATAAGAAATTCCTTTTAGGCCATTTGACGCATTGAAGTGATATTTAATTTTATTTATTCCGCTATAGGAGTGAAACATATAATCCGCATGAGAAGATCTAAAACAAAAATTTAAAAAGAAATATTCCCAGGGTCGGCAAACGCCCACCACCTAGACCTAGTTCCTTTTTTGTTTCTGACTGTTGAATATTATCCACAGAAATTAATCAATTTATAATCCTAGCTTCTAGAAGCAGTTAGGTGGAATGGGGTACTTTCATATCAAGCCCCCATCGCCACTACTACAAACTTGTGACTTCGATATCATTTGAAAATAACCCATAATGGCTTGCTAAAATAGCTTGCCTAGCATGGCTTATTGGCTTTCAAGAAAATATCATAATACCAGTTCAGTGGATGATAACTCAAAGTGTTTTAATATCTTTTTGGTGTCATTGCAACGTAATGCTGATGGATATAAAAATATGTTAAAAATCCATAATTGTATATACAATTGTCACCCTCCGTTTGATTTTTTTTTTTTTTAATTATCTTGATTTAAAACTATTGTATTTAATTTCTAGTCTTGTTTTCTCATTAAAGGAGCAGTATTCGATATATCTAAGATGTCAAAAAGCTCTTAAAATAATAAAACTATATTGTTTCTCTCTATGTGAAAATTGTAGCAAGATTTATCATGTTTATTAGTTTTAATTGTACTGTTTATATATAATTGAATATATATTTATTAGGATTGCCCCTCGGTCTTCGATCTGAAAATAATAATCTATCATAAGATAAAATTGAACTTTTATAATAAAAATATCTATAAAAAAAATCTTAGGGTCAAGTAACTTTTAACGTAAATGAATATTAATCTGTTATATTTCTAAAACCCATAAAATAAAATAAAAACAACACGATTAATTGCATGACAATTCTTACAAAAAATACAAACATATGTTATCTGTTCAATGAGGATAAAAACAATGAGAAAATATGAGCTCTTTAATTATAAATATATAATAAATAAAAAGAGAGAATAGAGTCAGATGTATTAGCTAGGGTGTTGAAGATGTGGCAAAGGTAAAAAAAAATTGAAACTTATTTCTCATTGTGAAGTATAGATCGTGTCTAATATTTGATAAATGCAATACTTTTATGAAAATGATATATTGATTGTTTTAACAAATAACTTTCTTTCTGAAGTGAAACTCAAAAACAACTTTAGTATTTTGAATGGCAGTTGGTGGTTCATAGCCGAGACCCAAGAGATATGTGCCGCAGATATAATGGAATGTAAAGGGTCTATCTTATAGAATGGTGCTCTATTGTTAACTAATTTTCGAGTTTTAGTTTGACTACCGTACCAGATCAGATATTGTGGAGATGGACTCCGCATGGTAATTTCTCAGTTCATTCATTTTATAGTTGGCTCGAATATGGCGGGGTTCCTAATATTGAATTTAAGAGTATATGGGCTGCTACCATCCCCCTCAAAATTAATTTTTTTTTTATGGTTGGTTAAGCAAAATAGGGTTTTAACAAGAGATAACCTTAATAGGAGAGGGTGGTCTGGAAATTTACAATGTGTATATTGTTCCGAGATGGAGTCGGTTGATCATTTATTTGTCAATTGTCATTTTGCTAGATCTATTTGGGCATGGATTGCTACGTTTAATAGGTTTGTTTTTGTATGTAATTCTGTTGTTGATTTATGGGAGTTGGATTATTGCATCCCTCTCAAAGATGCTAATCTTGTTGAGATAATCCGGGGGGCTGTTTTATGGAACATATGGTTGGACAGGAACAGGATTTTATTTAATGCAGGTCGCGTATACACTGTACAGATTTTAGGAGCCACGATTATGGCTCTAGCTAAATTTTGGGCTACGAATCAAAAATCTAATCTTACATCTCAACTTAATCTAATTTTACCTTCTGATTTGAAGGACCTGATAGGTTCCACTATGGTTTCCATGGAGGCTATACAGGATTCAACCCATATGCATGGTCTAGGGATAACTTTGATGGATGATGTGTCTGACTCAAGCTCCTCCATATCCTCTGCCAATTAATAGGCGTACAGGGTCCCTTTTGTCTATTGGCATGTCTATGGTTTTTGTGGTGTTGTTATAGCTTGTTACCTTGTTTACTTGTTTTGGTTTTGCCAAGTTGTAGTAGGTTACTGTGTGTTGTTTCATTTTGTTGATGTACCGATCTCGTCTGATTGGTACTATTTGGATATTGTATGATTTTCTGTTATATGAAAATCGGTGGCTAAGCCACTTCTTTCAAAAAAAAATGGTACACAATCTACCAATCTGAGTACGAGCACATAAATTCTGCAGGCTCAATATATACCTATCGATCTGAGCGCAGAAACTCCGGATTCTGCTTTTATTTTCTGTTTTTTCTTGTCTATTTTTGTAAAGGGGTTCAATTGTAATATTTTATGTACTGGTAAATGTTACATGTATTGGTTCAAAACTATATAATTAGTTTGTCCTGATTAATAGAAATATCGCTTACGGGCTTTCAATCAAAAAAACAAAAACAAAAAATTATGGTACACGACAACTTACATTAGAGTAAAAAATTTGTACTGCAAAATTTATCAATTAACTACATAAAATACTGTCAAAGAGTAGAAATGATAATTTTCTAAATTTATAACTATATATAATTTAGTGATTAACTATCGAAAAAACTATAGTGAGACGTTAACGAAAACAATGATAAAAAATATATCAATATATCCATTAATCCATGCACATTGAACTTTAAACTAGCGTAACATGGAATCAATTTTCAACTTTATGTATGTATTTGACTACTAATGTAATCAAATAAACTAACATGGACTAAAAAAAGATATTCTCTTTTAAAGTATCCCCTTTTTGGTTGGATGTCAAATCATATATCAGACAAGAAGCATACTGCTTATGCCTATCCCCCTATTCTCAACAAGACAATTCATTCACAAAACATCCCAAATTAAGCTAAAATTAGTTCCAACCACATTATAGCGGTGTTCAAATTTTGCATCCGAATCTGCTGAAATTCGGAATTTCAGGGACCTGCCCCTATCTCCCTCCTCTCTCTTCTTTCTCTTTCATCAAAGAGAAAGAAGAGAGAGGAGGGAGATAGGCAGAGAAGGGGATTGCAAGGTTCCTGAATTCTGTTTGGAATTTCAGCGGATGTGAATTCTCAAATGCGGGTTCTACCGATCCTCTATTCTAATTTTACAAATTGTTAATAGAGTAGAGTTAAGTGCTCTAATTATGCTTCACATTTTTTTCTCTGTTTTTGAAATATGAATAGTCTATCCGAACCGTTCAATATGATATTCGTATTAAAATGTACTTGGATACCAAATTTTATATTTTTAGGAAATATTTTAGTATTTTTTAGATAGATACAAAATTATTATTTTGAATTGTCCATAATCTTCTTAAAACAATTATTTTGTACTTATCTAAAAAGAAAGTAAAAAGAAATTAAAAAAATTCAAAATTTGATCTTTAGCACATTTTAATACGAAGTTCTTATTGAGTTGTTCATATCGGCCATTCAAATTTTGAAAATAAAAATAAAGATGTGAAATATGATTAGAGCACATAACCGATAATGCATTTTAACCCTACTCTTTTATATATTTGTTATTGTCATATTGATACCTGCAAATGATCCGCAACACGAATTTGTCGTAATCAGCCACATAAAATCTAACTTGGTAACAAATTAAAGAATACGGTGGGTTACTTTCAATTCCGCCTTAGGTATATCACTTTGCTTTCACTAGAAGCCCGGTACATGCTGCCTGGCGCAATCAGCGGGTAACTCTCTTGCTCCCTTTTTCCATCATTTTGTTTTACTTTTCTATTTTTTTTTTTTTAATTATCCTATTTATTTTAGCAAATTAGTGGACCAAGAGGCAACAATCTGTTTTTAGTTGTTTGATCTTTATACCATTTTAGTAATTTTAGCAGAAATAAGAAGGGGTCAGGAGGTGATACCAGAATTGATAACAAACAAAAAATGGTAGTGTTGCATTTGGCAGGGGAAACCGGTCCCCATAAGTTCTGCCCATCTTTTACTATTTTCAGTCTAAACATACAAAAAAAATATCTTCATTGCAGAGGATCAATGATTTATGTTAACAGTGTGTTTAACGCTTTACCAGTGAGGTGAATCAGGAAGCTCACATGTAGGGGTGTCAATGGGTACGGTACGGATTGGATGGAGATATTTTCACACCCATACTCATTAAAATTGACTTTATCCATTCTCTACCCGTATCCATTAAAAATTGACTTTACTCTATCTTACCCTTGCCCGTTAATATTATCGGGTAACAAAACAGTAGCGGATGAATAACGGATAATACTAATATAATAATTAGTTTTATTATATTTTACAAATTAAACATAAAAAATTCATTCATTTCACATATATGTAATTGCATTTCTAATAAAAAAAAGTGCAATCAATTCCAACTAAACTGTTTTCTATAAATGAAGAAAATTTAAAAACACGAATATATATTTAGGTGGGTTGGAAATTGAATTGAATATCTATTTAGATTTTATAATTATCTTATAGAATAACATGTACAAAATAGTCATTACCCATATTCTTATCCATTTGATTAACAAAAAAAAAATTCTTATCCATACTTGTACTCAATAAGTTAATGAAAATAAATCTTACCATAACCGTCTTATTGAATACGATATGAGTCAGATAAACGGCTAAAAAGGTACCATTAACACCCCTACTCACATGATTTTATTTTTAGTTACACATGAGAATGAAATAAGGCGCACTCAATAATCAATACAAGATATGCTATTACATATAAAAAATAATAATTTTACCAGTATTCCCTGTCCTTTTCTTCTTATACTATTTCTTTTGGTGAGATCTGGACGCTAGTGCTGAAAATCATGCTACGGTTTTGGTACAGACAATTACACGTGACAATACATAAGAAGCAAACTTGAACTTTGTAATTGTTCATATTAATTTATTAGCTCACGGCTCACCATATCATTTGATCCTCTCTTTTTTCCCTGAAAACAAGAGCTATGAAATAGCACAATTGTGAAATTAATGTTAATAACGGAATAAGCAAAGAAGTAATTTTACTTCTTGTGAAGAGATAAGAAGGTGACATGACATCTTGTTATGTTAGCATGTTTCCTTCTAATAAATGAAATGAAAGCAGACGCAAGGCACAACAGATAACATGGATCTTAAAATGAGAAACCACACCACCGCTCCCCTTTGTTGACCTTTGGTCATTCTATTCCACGGATCCTCCTCCGTTCTATCGGAAATGGATGTATCTCAGAATTTTGTGAGGGACTTCAAGAAAAAAACAAATTGGATTTGAATTGATTAAGCTAATCAGATTGAAATTAATTAATTAATTCAATACTAGATAAAAAAAACAACGCTCTGTTTCTAATTTCCAATGTACAAATTTCAGAATATCAAAATTATTTTAAGAGAGGTAAAATTTTGTGGACATGTATATCTTCAATAAAATTTTGTAGTTAACCCTCTTTGTGTCATTTGGCTCCGCTCCGGTCAATTTTAAAAATATAGAGTGTAATTCAGTATTATCAAAAAAGGGCGTAAGTGGATTTCTCATCGGGATCCACTTACATCCTTTTTTGATGACACCAAATTACACTCTACATTTTTAAAGTTTTCAAAGTTCAAACAGTCGATTCAAACTGTTTAACATGATGGATATATTAAAATGTGCTTGCATCAAATTTTACATTTTTTTTTTGAATTTTTTACTATTTATTAAGTATTTTACAAAATCGTTGTTTTCAGAACATTGAATTTTTGTATCCATCTTAATAAATAGTAAAAAAATTCAAAAAAAAATGTAAAATTTAATATGCAAGCACATTTTAATATATTCATCATGTTGAACAGTTTGAATCGACTGTTTAGATTTTAAAAATGTAAGGTGTAATCCGGTGTCACCGAAAAAGGGTGTAAGTGGATCCCTCTTATAAATATTACATTTGTATTTTCGTTTCCAATGCTTCACGACTTAATTCATCACTAAAAACACGAGATTGGTAATTAGTGGCAATTAATTATCTTGGTTCGTTAATATAGGGGGATATAGCAGCAGTAAAACAATCAGTAGTTCAATTATTAATATAATTTCCTTGGAAAAAACTTTAATGAAGTACATGGATAGTTGTAACTTAATTCCCATTTATAGTGCGTCTTCACAAATTATAAACAACATTAATTTGCACCGCTTGAGCTAGAATAGCTACTATTTGATAATAGTAATTTTTGAAAAAGTGTGAAAATAGTGTTGATGTGGTGCTATTCGGAATAGCAAAAATGTTGTTTGGATTGAACATTTAGAATAGCGATGGAGGGATTGAACATTTGAGAGAGCACTAATTGTTATTCCGACTTTTTGTAGGAATAGCAAGAAAAACACTATTCTCACTGTTCTGAGTAGCAATTGAGTATATTTGAATGAATTGGAACAAAGCTATTCTCGCTATACATCCAAACATAGAAAAGGAGAGCTTCAAAGCGGTGCTGTCTCATTTGTCCCAATTCGAAGGTGGCTTGCTCTATTGATCATGCTTCTACGTCCCACAGAAAATGCCATTTTCCCTGCACGCTGTATGGAAATAAATCAGCTGAAATTCTGATTCACTCTGAAACTCCTGCAATCCAAAATCCAGCTATCGAATTTTTTTGAGAACGCATCTAGAAACAGCTAATTTTTCCTTGCACGTATCTCGAAACAGTTCGACGACTGGATTCAGATTGCAGGGATTTCATGATGAACAGTACTAACCTCGGATTTCAGCAGATTCGGAGACCTGTTCTGATCATATCTCGGTTAATGGGCACTCAAAAGTCAACAAAAGTCCCACAGTGCTTCCAAACCATCGCCATCTTATAATGGACCATAATTGCACGCTCCATAGCACCAAACATAACCAACATTAATTATATCAAGCTCATATTTACTAACAGTACCGTTTCTTTTCTTTTCTTTTTTGTTGCAAAATAACAGTACCGTTTCTGCTTTGGCATTATAAAGGCTTCTTTAACTATAGAGTATAGAGTGATCGTGCAATGTCTATAGTAGAACCAACCGAGTACGGCCGTTTGCATGCGTTATTATATAATCTATATTTAGTCTTATTTTAGCTTGAGATAGGTTGGTGTTTTATTTAATGAGTAATGAATTATGATTTCGATGGAGGAACTAGATCCTATTAACAAAATAAATTCAAAGGCAAAGAGACATCAGACATTAGATCCCTGTTAAATTTGAGACTGATTCATCTTGAGTTAGTATTACTCCCACTTGGTCAAATCTCACTCCAAAGTTCAAAGTGCTTTTAAGTTTAAAAACTCAAATTTCCTAGTGCAATAATATGAGATGTTTCGTAACAGAAGCAAAAAAAAAATAATAAAAAAAAAAAAAATAGTCATTCCAAATTAACTTATACAATTTACAAGTATCAAAATGTTTAGCTTATTACTAAGTACATCACTAACATCGGAATATGGTTGCTTGCCACATTGAAAAAGAAATATGTTCTTTCTAATTTCTCTTCTTTTCTTTTCTTTTTCTGGAGTTTGGCTGTAAAACATTATACAAAACATGTATCATACTCTCGTGAATTTGATATTTCCTTCTCTTTTATGACTCTATAGATCCTGTAATAAATTAGGATGGCAAAATTTACAAAATATTAGAGAATCATTAACGACTAATCAAACCATTGTACAAGAAAAACGAATTGATAATCAGATAATACATAGACAACTTCTTGCTAGGCTGACTCATTAATCATATATGACTATAATATTTAGAACTTAATCTCATTCCCTTCGGAACGTCCCAAGATAATTATTAGGTAATAGCGATGTAGCAGAACATTGTTTTGGTATGGTGGTTAAATAATGCTTGGAACGTTTCAAAACGCTCTCAAAGTGTGATATGTCATGGTTGACATGCTAATTTTTTCGAAATATAGTTCAACTGTTATAATTTGCCATAGACATGTGCCATCTATTGGTTCAAATGGCTTCCCCATGCAAATTGTGTCATCTCTTGGTTCATGATAAATTACAAATTGTTCCTCATGCAACCTGTGTCATCTTCATTTGATTATACAAAGGTCTGGCAATAAAAAAAGAAAGAATAATGACTTGATAAAGGAAACTTGTAACAGCAAGATGAGTAGATGACAATAGTGATAAATGAATTAGCTACATTACAAGGACCAAATGGTGCTATCACGAGGCCTTGCATGCTTGATGCTGCATAGTATAATAAACAGAAAGCCTTAAACATGCAAATACTCTGGTTTGCCACACACAACTATCAGCATTTCAACATGGGCGCAAATTATATGCTTTCTTCTCATACCTCAGATGGAACACATGATTCCATCTAAAACAAAAGGGACACCTGATGAGAATATTAATTTGGTCAACAATTTGTCTATTGCGTAGATTAAAATCATTTTATTTTGGGCCAAAAATTGGTCATGAAATGCCTAAGCAGGATTCAAGATATATGTAAATAAAAGCTCAATATTTTCATTGATTGTATTAAATATTAATTCAACTCTCAGTTTTTCGAAATTGAATTTGTAAAAATAGCTCACTAATTAAAGATGGCAGATGTGGCATAGGATTTTAGTAATGTTAGAATCAGATTAATTCAGGTCTGGAGTTAACATCCGGTCATTTTATAATCAGCTCAATCTGTGCCTCAAATCATTTAGGTTGGGTCTTTTTCTAGTTTGGCTGTTTCAGGGTCTACGGTTATTTTGATTGGCCACTTTTGCGGTCAAGCGATATTGACTTAGGTGTTGGATTAGATTCAGGTCTTATATTAAAATAATGTTCTGGTCTCGAGCTATTTGCCTCATGGATTATTCTGGGTATCACATATCTCACAAAAATCATTTTGTATAGCAAGCTGAGGTTTTTTCCTCTTTTTTCCCCTTTTATTTTGGTAAATATCAAGTACTCTTATTATGATAGTTTGTTTTGGATTTAAAATTCAGGTCAGTTTGGGTTTGAGTCTGGACTGTCTGGTCATGAGTTGATTCAGATCGGGACTAGGCCAAGAATAAGTTTGCACCATAGAGTGTCCTGCAAGGATACACCGCTTTCAAATTTAATGAATATACATTAAACACTATATTGGGATGCACATAGACCAGGCAAGAAAGAAACAGTGGCAACCATCTACCAGCAGTGGTACAACAGTATCATCTACAAACTCTGTACCAACTATAACCTTGTTGTTTTCCCTAGTTGTTGTTTTCCCCGATTAAATAGAGTGGTCAACATGTAGCAGTAGGTACTCAGTAATCCCAATTTAATATTGCAAATTAACACCCAGTCATCAATTCATCAGTACCTACCTTATTAGAAATCACAAGTGAACCATCTGCTGCATGCCACCTGCCGATCAATCATCATAAACAAGGCATTCATCAGAGTCAGGATTGCCCTGGCAGAATGACTCGAGAGGATCGGCGCCGCCTCTGTCAGTCATGCGACGGCGCAAATCAGCCTTGGCCTGGCTGACTTCCTCCACCTCGTCCCAGGCCACTCTGCACCCCTCTGACTCCTTCTGGCCCTCGTCTCCCTCACACGCCTCTATTGCCTCCGCCACCTTCTTCTCTATCATCTCGGACAGCGCTACTTCCCTCTTCACTGTCCCCATGTATCTCT
This sequence comes from Carex rostrata, assembly GCF_964058835.1. NCBI lineage: Eukaryota > Viridiplantae > Streptophyta > Magnoliopsida > Poales > Cyperaceae > Carex > Carex rostrata. Next base: position 9,487,645 of record NC_135925.1, read on the forward strand.
TCTTCCCTCCAGCCGCCGAGACCTGAGCTAAGAGAGCGGGTCTACGCGGGTCACGGAGTGTGATCGAGCTGCGAGCGATGAGCTTTGGTTTCAGTGTAGTTAAGAGACCGGATCGGGAGCTGAAACATGGATAGTTGGAAGAAATTGAGATGGAGGAGGCCATTGTTGCTTGTGTTTTTGGATCGAACTCAAATGGGCGGCGATCAACTCAAATTCTGCATCTTTATAGTTTTTACTTTATTTGTCATGGGCTCTTCTTTTGTCTGGTAGCGATGGCTTTCTGTTGAAATTTGGTATTGCGTTTGGAAGAGTTCCAGACTTTCAATCTGATAGACGGAAATTGACGGAAGTACCGTTCAGCCCAAATGAAGGACGGAACAGAAAAGAGGTTCGTTACGGCTCCTTGGTGTGAAACGGGGAAATCAGAAATCTGCATTCAGAATTTCAGATCGCCTGCTGCGCTGTACCGTGTAGCACAGAAATTGATGGATCTTCTTAGCGGATTTGCATTCATATTCTCAGAATTTCATTTGGCATCTTTACTTTCTTTTTTATTGTTCTCCATGCTGGTTTTTAATTAAATTATCGAACTTTTCGTCAATCATTTTCCAATTTTTCATGTTGATAGCAGCACGGAGTAAGAAATTGGGACAAACAATCCTAATCCAGTTTTGAAAATGTCGAACCTGATGGAGCTCGGGCGGAGCTCGAAGAAAGGATGCCACGTAGCAATTGACCAAACAAAATCTAAAATTTATACCAGTAAAAACAATAAATACAGTAACTGACCAAAAATCAATCAATTACCCAGTATTACAACACACACTAACACACACACACCCCAATTAAGAAAAAATTAACCTTACAAAGACACAAAATTAAGTCAATCTAAAAAAAAAAATAAACAGTCTCCACTAATTTTTAAGACAGGAACAGAGGGCACAAAAAATGATAATTATGTACCCAAAATACAACATAGATTACAACAAGCAAAAAACAATAAAGTACAAATATTAATCTGACATGGATGAATTTGCCTGATGAAATGAACCATTATCCATGGATTTCAAATCCAGCTCTTCATCTGAGTCTATTACTTCTTCAAAGTCATAGTACGCATTTACCTGTATTTGACCATAGTTACTCCTACAGAAAAAAGTAAAACAAGCAAAAGAGAGGCCAGATTGATTTATATAAAAAAAGTGATGTACCTTAGGCCGAGGCCTTACTGCTTCAAAACTGCGAAATACAGGAGTTGAATAATCCGGTGGATTTAGCACAATATATGCACCTTGATTATTGTATCTTTGCTCTGTTGCCTGCATTTTGACCAAGTATTTTAGTTTTCAAAAGAGCTGCTTTTTTCAGGCTGTCAAAATAACTTGCTCATTGTGTTTAACAGAAGTTGCTGCCAATTTTATACATCACACAAATGCCACTCTCTCAGAAGCTGATGCATAGTGCAAAACTTCCAAGTATGGAATATGTATATACCTCAGCTAGTTTGACAAAAACTGACTCACGCTGAGCAAAAAACAATACTAGCTCCATCAAAATATAAAATTACTGGAAGAACTGTGAGTTAACATCAACCAATTACCCCATCTTTTATTTTACTAGTATATAGCATGTATGTGCTGATTAAAATTGTGCTTCTGACCAAGTTGATAGCATGCAGGAACAATTTCCTGATTATTTGTATTAAACAAAGCACAAAATTTCGAGTTCCATAGGCAACACCGTTCTAATATCAAAGTGATCATGGACAATGGATCTTCTAAGATAGATAAAAATTCAGCAGAAATCATCAAAATAAAAAAAAATGTATTGTAAATACTTATGACAACAAGATTTTGGTTCCAAAAAGTACAAAAAGTAAAAAAAAAAAAAAAAAAAAAAAAACAAAAAATGAGGTGCCGTGGGGACCTGAAATTGAGGGTAATCAGGAGCGCTGAAAATAGTGATGAGTTGTCCTGATGTAACCACATGGTCAATAGTGTACCCTTTCTCCATTCCTCCTAGCTCACTCCTCTTATCCCTCGCATCAGGGCCTTCATGGGACCTGATAATCAACTACCGTTTAACACAGAAAACAAACAAACAACACCTCAGAATATTTGCATTCTCTGTACATATGAATCAGGAAGTTAAAAGTCATACTATCAAGAAATAGTGTCATGATGCAAGAAGATATACTGACTGTTAGGGGTGTTCATTGGGTCCGGTTTATTCGGTTTTGAACCGAACCAAATTAGTTCGGATCAAACGGTTCGGTTTTCTTTTTAAAACCGAATTATAACTTCGGTTCGGTTAGGTTTGGAAAATTTCAAAACCGAAATAACCGAACCAACCGAACTTTTATATATTATGAATTTGATCCGGACCGCCTCGGTTTATTTCTTAATACTCCGTTTTATTTCTTAATCAATTGCTTTAAATACTTCGGTTTATTTCTTAATATCTTAATTTATTTCTTAATACCCCGGTTTATTTCTTAATATACTTCGGTTTATTATAAATCAATTGTTTTAAATAAACAAATTAATATATTTCGGTTTGAACCGAACAAACCGAAATAAAACTTTGGTTTGGTTCGGTTCGGTTCGGTTGCAATGCTAATTCGGTTCTATTTTTAAAACCGAATTATAACTTCGGTTTGCCTAGTTCGGTTCGGTTTCAACGGAACCGAACCAATGAACACCCTAGTCAGTGACTGGGATGCACGTTATCACTAACGGTTAGCTGCTAGAACATGCAAACTATAAACATAAAGGTAAAAAAGGCAAGAGCTAGCAAAGTTCTACATAAAGAAAAATAAGTACAAATGTTGTTACTATATATCTAGTATTGCAAGTATTCAATAGGCACAAGAGGCTATTTCATATGACCCTACAAAATACCAAAGATATGTACCAAAAAGCTACATGAGATATCTTAGGCATACCTCAACAGAACATAGGATATATCACATTACACCCTTTACAACATAAAATCTAGCCTCTGTGCATTTCCTTCTTTTACTTTTAGAAGTTACCCAGACTACCCCTCCTTCCTCACTGCTTATTTCTGCCAACATGAGAAAGAAATGGGGGCTACTTGGATGCTCTAGAAAAGGTGGGTGAGTACGAGTGCATGCCATAATATATGGGGACATTTGATATATCATGTTTCTCCCAGGATGCATGATATATCATCTCTTATTGGGCTAGACATGAAATTTCTCCCACTTATGTAACTCAAATTATTAAGAAACTACTACAAATGCTATTCTCACCAAGTCCAAAAACCTTGCAAAAAAATAAAGCATTAAAATTAATGACAAACCTTTATCTGGTACTTGTACAGAAACTCCTCAGTCATGTCTGGGCCCCACAACAAGCCAATCCCTCTGTCCTTATTGGGTGACAAACCTGGTTTATTTGACGGATCTGACCAGAGAACATCACCAGGAATCAAGTTTGTGCCCTGCCATGGCGGATCAAGCACTGTACGTCTTGCTCTCTCCAGCTCATCCAATGAACCCAGCTTCATAGCATCACTCGTGTTCCCGACAATCTTACTTTTCTTCTTCTTGCCCTTATGTTTCTTATGTGGAGCAGTTACGACACCCCGAAAGAGCCCCCCATGTGCAGTGTATACACGACCTGCTATTATAGAGGCGAGAGGAAGTCCCTCGAAGCATCGTAAGCACTTGCGGTAAACCATCTGACCTTGGTCACCGTACTTAGCCATAACCTCTTGCTCAAATCCATAATAAGAGGTGCAATACTTGGATTCATGGTTGCCACGCAGAAGGAACACACGATGAGGCAAAAATATCTGGAAATTGAAGGTAAAAATGCAAAATATTAAGAAACTAAATTGGATATGCAAAAGTAATCTCATTTGGTTTCAGATTACAGATAAGAGTCTACTAGTCTAGTAATCTAACATCAGAAAAGATAGCACCTTTGGTGCCCAAAGATGGAGTATATGATACGCAAGCAACTCATGAAATTGTATTGTCACCCTTTTCTAAAAGTAAAGATATGTCTAGACCTATTCTAACTTCATTTCAGATACAATATAACAGTCCAGCAGCTGAATTTAAAGTTAAGCAAAGACATCATGTTGGTCATTGGATTGATTTTTTCTTCTTTTCCATTTTCTGTTTATTACATTACTAACATGCATATAATTTATCATTAAAACCAAGTTTTCTAAGAACCTAGTATCACAATTTAATAAACAAACTGAATTAGCTAGTTTGGTTTCTCTTAAATTTAGCCTTTATGGTTGGCGTTGGCAGTGACGACAATTATGAATACAAACAGCCATTTCAAGCAAGGAATATAAGCCCATGTTCTGACATTTCGCAACCAAAATACAAAAAGAAAACAAATTTTTAAACAACTACGATCCAATTTGATTTCTACTTCCTTTTGCAGCTCATGTCTGGAGAGTTGATCAGAACTTAAGATGGACAAAATCTTGGAACTGATCAGATAGTATCCAATTTTAGATTCCTCCTATGCAACAAACTTACAGCAACTGAAACGAAACAAAATTGAAAATGATCAAACCTTCCATGCCAGAAGCAAAACAAAAGTTTCAAGCCCCCAAGCCCCTCTATCAACATAATCCCCGTTAAAAACAAAGAAGCGATCTTCGCCAGGAAAACCAGCATCCTCCAAGAGAAAGATCACATCATGCAGCTGCCCATGCACATCTCCCACCACTACGACACTAGCACCTTCCCCATCAGCTTTTGTCGGGTCGACACGCACGCAGTTGGGTTCTTTGTGAAGTATATTGGAAGCAGTGAGAATAAGGCGCTGGAGAAAAACAGGAGTCATAACAGAGAGGAGCTGTGAAGGGGGGACATGGCGAGAGGACCAGGAAAGAACGGAGGTGAAATTGCGGATCCAGTCGCGCGACAGATCGCCGTCCGGCCATGAGAGAGGGGTTGTTGACTGGTCTGTTACGGTGGTGGAATCTTCTGCGGTGCTAGAAGAGGGTTGGGGGTTGTCGCCGTCTGTGGGGATGGTGGGTTCGGACATGGAAGGGAGGGAGCGGCGTGGTGGGTTTGGGTTTTGGGTTTCGAATTTCGGACTTTTCAGGGGAGACTGAGGGGAGGAGGAATCGGGAGTCGAGTCTCAAAGGCAAGGGGCAGCTTATAGCCTTATACACAGATCTGCTTGAATTCAGAACCCACCAGGTACCTGACTGAGACAAATTACCAACGGACGGTTCTGTTAACCTGGCACGAATCTCAAAACCTATCTCTATTGTTTTCATAGGTACCGGTTTGAGTTTGATCTGACTGAGATTAATCTGCACCGTCCGTTGGTAATTTGTCTGTCTGGTACCTGGGAGAATAAAAACTGAAATTTTTAAATATGTCATTTGAAATAAAATGATAAACAAAAAAAATCATAAATTATGTGAAATTCTATAGTTATCACGGATGCAATTTGAAGTTGCGTTCCCTAAAAATGCGGATGCAACTTGAACTAGCGTCAAAATATTGGTAGACGCAACTTCAAGTTGCATCTATTAAATTAATACAACTCATGACAACATTTGAATATAATTTTTTTATTAATTTTTAAAAATAAAAGAAGCAACTTATAATTTGAATATATTAGAAGAAATATCAAACAAAATAGATAAAGTATCATATAATTTAGATATACTAATATGCAAAATTTTAAACTTTCGAATTAATTTTGTATAAAGTCAAGCGGTCAATATTAGAAGATTTATAAATTAATTTTATTTGTATTTATTTTTTGAAATTTTTTCGACCATTTAACTCTATACAAAATTAATCTTAAAATTTAAAATTTTCATATATAAACGTATTACTAATAAGATAGAAGAGTCTTAACTATTTATATTCATCATTTAAAATCAATCTAATAAATTTTAGAGTTGAATTAAAAAACACTTTCTTGATTAACTTAAAAACACCTTAGTTCTACTATGCGAACTCGACCGAAATTTTATAAGTTGTCGATAGTACCCATCTACCTCGACAATTGTTATTGGTGCCATTCAGCAAGGGTTTCCTTAAGCCTCCTTAAGGTTAAAGGAGTCTCCTTTAGCTTCCTTAGCCGCTTAATCTTGCCGAACACCGGTTCCTTAGCTCGGATTAAGATAACCTCCTTTTGCTCGGATCTTAATCCCCTGCCCCTTCCTTAAGGCACCTCCCCCCTTCCTTTAGCTTCCTTTAGCTATCTTAATCCTTTGCCCCTTCCTTTAACTTACCGAACAACCCCTCTTTAGCGCGGATTATTATTTAATCCACCATATGTTGCCGAACAGCCCCAGACAAAGAACTAAAATTGACTTGATCAATACGACCAACGTCTCAATGGCTTAAACAGAAATTCCAGCCTGACCCAACAGAATCGCTGTTCCCAGTTCGAATCCGTTTTGATCTGCCTGCCCGTTTTGGCCCCTCCGCCCGAGAATTCGTATCCTTTGCATTAACTCAGAAGGGAATCTTTTGAATTAATGAATATTAACCATCCGATTTACTTTAATATTCGTGCAGACTAAATCCGCACTAATATTAAAGACCCTCCTATATCATAAGTAGAGACTGGATTGAATTCGTTTAAAATAAGACAGTTGAGATTCATTAACTCAAAAAATTCCTTTTTGAGTTAATGCAGAGGATATGCATTCTCCGTCCGGACCGCTCCTCACCCATAAAACTCCAGATCTCCATTGAAAATCAATGGACAAAATGATTTGCTTCCGTACCAACCGAGAGAAGAAACACCGACCCCATAAAAATTAACCACGGTCAGCGTGGCCCACCGTCAAAGAGACAATTTTAGCTTCCTTCTGTGCACCGAGAGTTCTCCGATAAAATCGACTATCCCAAATTCAAATTCTTAGTTCAGAAGCTTTTATTCCTCTTCACTATCCCAAATTCAAATTCTCTGCACCGGTGAAATACGATCTCTCTTCTCCCTCCACTCCCGAGCGCTCGCGAAATGGCCGACGAAGAGAGGCAGCTGATCCTTTCTCCTGAGCCATCTGATAGGAAACAGTTGTTGAAGGCGTTGCATCTACTCCGACTGGCGCTCCGATCCGAGCATTCAACGAATGAGGGTTTACTCGCTGATCGAGAACACCTCCTTCAGTCAATTGAGCTCCAAAACGAGCAGTGGACCCGTCATGTCAGTTTGCTTGAGTCGCGTATTGAGCAAGTTGGTTTTCTTTCCTTTTGATTTTGTTTTTCTAATTTGTTAAAATAAGTTGAAATTTTGAAATCTAGAGGTAGGTTGTCGGTTTACTTATTGCATGTTATTGTAGGTTCAAGTGTTACCTTGGAGGAATTATTGCATTGAGAAAAACATCCTCAAAACCCTACCTTTAGATTGATAAAGGGACTATTGTCTTGGTAGATTTTTTGGAACTTAGCCTTTGCCAATTTAATAATCCTCATTATCCTCAGCAGTGAGTAAAAATTTCAGTATTTTGAAGAATCTTGTGATTATAAATTTGAAAGTTTTGTTCCCTCCCAATTCTGATTAATAGTTCATTCATCTGCATTCACTTATCCTTGTATTTTACGAAATTTCTTCCTTAAACCTTTTAAAGGAATCATACTTGTTAAAATTAATAGTTTAGGACTTGTGATATTACCCTTGGCATTAGGTATCTTAAAGTAGATCACCTTTTTAATATTGTAGGAATGGTACTGTGCAATGGTATATACAATATTGCTTCTTAAATAACTTTTATGAACTCTCTAATTTATATTTATACCTTGAAAAAGGGAAAATGTAGACAGAATCAAAACTACTGGTTTAGTGGTTTTTGGCAAATGGGCAGGTTGATTTCATTTAATCAAATACACACATTCTGGGATTGAGATTGGATCTCAAGCCGCTTGGGTTGGCTGACTTGGCTCATTGAAATTTTGGTCATTTGATGCACAATTGTTTGGGTTATCTGGTCTATTGTGGGTTGTCATCAATTCATGAATGCTTTTCAGGGTTCGAACACTTCAAAGTTTTAGGGGAGATTAGATTTGGATTATGGTGTACCTTACTTTCAATTATATATCTAAATTCAAGTTGGGTCATTGACAAAAAAATCAGGTCATATTTAAGGTTTGGGCTGGTTTAAATATGCTTGCTTTTCTTGTTGATGTAACAGATGAAAGCTCAGGAGGTGAAAGTGCAGAACTACAATGCTGCAAAGGTGGATTTTTTGGTAGATGCCAAAGAAAGGAAAGCTATATCTTACAAGGAGTATGCTGGTATGTATTACCCTGTTTTTTCGATTTTAGCTCATTGGTTATTTTCTTTTAGTGGGCTATAGTTTCTCAAATTTCTTCTAACATCTATTACAATGACAAATTGAAGTTTAGCTGGTGGCCATTGAGTTTGATACTGAAAATATCCCTTTTTGACTTGCTAATGTTGGTAGCATTTACTACGTGCATACGTATTTGGAAATTAATGATGTTTTTTGGGCTAACAGTGGTTGTGGAAACTTGTTGTCATATCAGGTCAAATTAGCTTTGGTGAAATTCCAGGTTTTGATGAAGTTTATTTGTTGGTTCATTTAGGTTGTGTCCATTTTTTAGTTGAGATCATTTCATGTTTTGCTAAATCATTCTCCAGTTTGTCTAGCTTCACGTTCAAACATTTTGTGTCAGGTCTTTATGTTTTGGTTGGGTTGTGTGCATGTTTCGTCAATTAGATCAGTAAGTAAGGTCATTCTGGGATGATATTCTACAAAATTGGTTTAGACAGGCAATTTTCTAGCATTGGCTCAGTTTGTAAGTTGTGCTGCTTGGGTTTAGTTAGGTGGATCAGTTGGGTTTCAGCTTGCTCAGGTTTGTGTCAATCAGGTTCTAGCTCGGGGTGGTAAGTCCTGATACATTTCCTTCAGCTTGTAATGCAGTTTGATTGGGTTCTGGTTGGGATCTTGTCAGATCAGTGTAACTTGTGTCGGGGAGTGGCCCTTGGGTTGAATCAGATTTTTGCAAGTGTTATGATAAAGATTTGCTAGTATTTACATTTTATTTGTATGGTGCAGAATTGGCAGAAACTGATTTGGAAGATGCTCATACTTGCATAGCAGCCCTTCATGCTGAGATCAAGAATCTGAAGGTAATTCCTTTGAATTTTGTGTTAAGTTAAATGGAAAATTTATTCATACTAACCTGAAAAAATAAGTTGACAAGAACCATAATCCAGATATGATTGAGAGACACTAGTGGGTGGAAAATATAGTAAATAATAACCAAAGGAAATATTAGTTAGTGCTTGTACGGTACAAGTATACAATGTATGGATTAAGTACATACTTATGAATTAAACCATTTTTCTCAAGATATTATACTCTTTAGATGTCATTGTCCCTTATGCTAAGTATTATTTATTTGTTCAACATAAAATACAGAGCAAACTGAGCAATGGAGAGACCTTACGATCGATTGGTGCATGTGACAGCACTGAACTCAAAGACCTAAAATTAGAGATTAGAAAACTGAAGCATGGGTACAAAACTCTAAAATCAGAGAAAGAAGCCCAACTCTCAGAAAAGCAAAGCCAAATTGATTCCCTTGTTTGTGAAAAAGATTTTGTCTGGAATCAATTGAAAGTTATGGAATCTGAGTATGTTGCTAGCATTAAATCAAAAAAAAGTGAACTGGATAAGTCCAATGAGGCAATCACGATGCTTAAAAAGAATCTAGAAGAAATGGATAGCACAATCTCTAAGATGAAAGAAGAAATGTCAGCCTCCATTTCTGAGAAGGACAGCACAATCTCTCAGTTGAATAAAAAATTTCAGGCCTCTATTTCCATGAAGGATAACATGATCTCACGATTGAATGGGGAAGTTGAGAATTTGAAGAACATGTTGAAGGAGAAGGATCAGATGATATCTGGGCTACATGCTAATGTGGCAAAGTTTTCTGTTCGTGTGGGCCCCCCACTATGTAAGCCAGTGGATAGTGGAACAAGTAGGATTCTAAGGAGTGGTAAGAAAAGAGCACGTGAAACAGTATCGTGGGCCAAGCCATCAGCAAGCCAGAGTGTCAGTGTAAGTGGTAGTTCTTTTAAAGTAAGGAAGATTTTTATGAAACATGCTGACATTAATGATTTAGAAGTTCACACTGGCTGAACATTTTTATCCTAACTTTTGTATATGAGATTCATAAAATACATTATTTATTTTTATTTTCTTCAGGGGCAGCACCAACTATCAAATAGGTCACAGCATTCATATAGGTCACAGGGAAGTGCTTCTGCTTCAACTGCAGAAACTCCAAGGTTATTTTCAGCAAATTTCAAGGTCCCGAAATTGAAGAATATGACAATCACCTCTGGAAGTAAAAATTCTCATCCTAAATAATTAGTGATGATGTATTATTCCGTTGATAACACTGACACTATGCCATGTATCTCTTTGGCTAGAAGGCACTGGTTAGTAACTTAGAATGTTTTTAATGTTATATGTTTGTTATGTGATTTCCTAATGGTACTAAATCTATTTGTAAAATGGATCCTTTGAATACTATTGTAATTTTTTATGCTTTTTGTGTCCACAGCCTTGCTAGTAGCTAAAGGTAAATTGCTAGTTGCTTCTATTTATGTGTCGCTTTGCAAAAATTCATTTAGGGTCTTTAACCTCAGTAGAACACTGCTCTTTTGTGCTTTATTTTGTTTTATATATTCCATGGTCCTTTTCTAAAGTCTAAACAAAGTGTTGCTTTCACGTTTCAGTTTATTGCACCTTTTAGACTAATCAGCAAAAAATATACCCACTAAAAAAAGGTTAACATTGCATCTAACAATAAGCTACTTGTAATCGAATGCATTTTTCACAACATTGTTTAATAAAAAAGAAATTAAGGCTACACAAACAAACACTGTTGTAAATTTCTTAATTTACTGTATTCAGTGTTCTTGTCCGAGAACGATTTCACTCTTGTTTAATTCTTTTTGAAACTAAGTATGGGTTTTGCAATTTTGGAGGGTTGAGTTGAGTGCCAGCATTAATTCCTAATCTGTCTGTATAGAAATGGAAACTTGAAATGAAATTTCTATGCCGAAGGTTCCTTTCTTCTTGTTGCAATGATGCTTTAACAAACTCTCTTTTCACTTTTATCTTTATCCTACTTTGGATCCGCCTACAGAGGCGCACCTGCAGTGTGAAAAGGATGGCTTGCTTCTTTGTGCAACATGTGGTGTGGCCATTCCTGCGATAGTGTAAAGAGAGAATGGTGTTCAAGTCCAATTTGCTGCAAACATCGCTTTAATAGGAACTAGATGGAAATCCTAATTAAAGCTGATGAACAATCTTTTGCTTTTGTATAGTAGCGTCTTAAGAAATTACAACAGAGTTCGGAAATTTATATGCATGCCACTCTTCTTCTTCTTCATCTACATAAGCAATAAATAAAAATAAAAATAGTAGAAATTTCATGCCAACACTTGTGTTGCCCCCTTTTTTTTTATTTTTTATTTTTTATAGCGATTTCTTGCGTTGTGATGAATACATCATCTGTAAAAATGAAATAAAGAAGTTATAGAAAACAAATGTATATCCCAGTACAAAAGGAATTGTTAATACATATATCAAGATTTGACCAGTTAATTTAAAATTTGATTGATAATATTCATTACAAAGTTGTTATAATTCTATCACTAATTTGGTATTTTAAATTGTTTGATACAAGCCTAAACGACTTTGCAAATTAGGCCAAATTTGATAGACTCCATATTTGAATAACAAGAAATACATCTATTATCATGATTTTGATAGTTTGAACAGTATATCAGATGTACCAAATAAATGTACTATAAAATTAGGTGGTGCGCTATTACTACAGCAATGAATAAAGTTTTAGTAGTGCAGTATATATGTGTACGCAGCAGCAGTCAACTAAGGTTAATGTATAATCAGAGAAATACACAGTTCATTCAGAAAATATTGGAATTTTTATACCTGCATATTTCCATCGGATTAATTAAACTATTTTTTATCTACCCTATCTATTTCATTTATGTTATTTGAATTATATGTACAAATAAAGCATTCCACATAAATTAATTAACAGAAGAAGTTCCGCGTCAGAAAAAAAAAATACAGAAAACAATTCTATACTAACATATTCTTAATTTAGAGTAAATAAATATAACAATAACATATAGTTATGCCTACGTACATTTAAAAAAAGAAGTAACAATAACATATATTACATATAAGTCGGAGAAGAAATACGATCTTAATTATAAAAGAGATCAGAGGCTCCACATATCTCGGAAAGTAGAGTGGAAGAATGCCATGATCAAAATCAAAACCACCAAAGCCGCCACGCCCCATGGAGACGAGCCTCCTTCGTTTAATTGATCATTGTTCATCAAATGGTGGCGGTTGTTGCAATAGAACCCAATAAGTCCCTGAAAACTCTCAATCGAAGATAACCATCGGATCAACAGGATGAGTACCAACGGCACTGCCAGAAGAGCCAAACTAATTTTCTCTTCGGCTGCTTCTATGAAATCTCCGAAAGTAAAAAAGCAAGAGATGGCAAGGAAGAAAAGTACCATTCCTAGAATTAGTATGACAGGATAAGGGAGAGGAGAGAGTGTGAAGGAGTCTAAGATGGAGGATTGGTGCCTTCTATCATTGTACGCCATGGTATGAGAGGATATGTGTGTGTGAGAGAGAGAGAGGGGTATATATGTATATAGAAAATATTTGTAGTGCTACTATTTGGTGTATTTGGAGACATCAAAATGATTTGTGCTTTAATGACTCTATTACACACTCTGGTAGGCAAGTTATACTAACTATTATTTCATTGGTAGTATATTGAACAGGGAAACTATCAGAAGAAATAAAAAAGGAGGCGAATGAGTAGCTGCCTTCTAATCTTGATGAAGTCCCTTTGCAGGTGGGTGCACCTGATGAAGAGAATATTGTGACTGGGCTGATTGGAGAGTACTCCCCTTTCCAGCTTGTGGCTCAGGGTCTTCACCCAAAAACACCAATCTTTACTTTGTTTTGTTCTATCCCAGCCCTGATGTGGCTTAGCTAGTATTAGTTACTTTTGCTGCCTTTATCTTGTTGGATTAGGCTTGTTGTTTGCATGACTGTGATATCTCCCTTGTTTGCTTTTTTCTTGTTTACTCTAGATGTTTTTATGTTGGTTGTAAGACTCCAAATTTCAGCTTAATGAAATGGGCTTTTATTGTCTTTTAAAATATATATATATATAGAAAAGATTTGGAGTGGTTGGGTCAGAATTATTTTTAAACACTCAAAACTTCACTACGCAATAATATTTTTATATTAATTATAAACTGTATTTTATTTATTAGAGGATTCATGGCCGACATCTTCAATATATAAAATAATTGATGGTGTTATACTTAGTAGACTGTTATTTATTTATTTTTTTGTTATTAATATTGCATTCTATTGCTTTAACTTGAGATGTATGGAGACGTTACTATTTTGAACTTGTAAATAGCACCACCTATTTGATACGAGTACAAGATGAAATCAGAGTTTCAAAGAAATGCAGATGGTACAAGATGAAACCAGTTTGCAGAAAAAAAAGCATAAATAATAGCAAATAGGGTTTTGCTTCCCTTTTTTTGTTTTTGTTTTATCAAGGTTGTGTAACATCGAAGAAAGGCTCCTTAATTAGTGCATACATTATCTAATAAAATTATCAGTCCTATGCATGCTAAAAGGAGAGCAGGTATACGGTCAGGTCGAATTCGTATCCCCTCAGGTTACCTGACTGAGTAGAATTGAATCGGACGGTCCAAAAATGGATTGGCACGCATCTCAAAGCACAAATAATCCTGCCCCCTCTGTCATTCTGAATCCCGACCGGCTGAGAATAAATCTGAGCCATCCGTTTCAATTGTGTTGAGTCAGGTACCGGGGAGGATACGGATCCCAGTCAGGTCGGGGGTACATACTTGAAGAAGGAGACATTGAGGTGGAAAAGCCCCTTCTTGAATAAATACCTGTATTAATTGAAGAAAAAAAATATGAAGCAGATATATACTTAGGTTCATGAATAAAGCAAGATGGACATAGAAAGGAGATATAATGACTAAAATGTGAACCAAATTTTGGGGAAAAGGAACTGTCAAAATATTCTGTCCAAACTCAAATTTTTTTAAGATCGCAAGGGGAAAAAGTTTAATCTCTATATATATTCAGTAAATCACTTCAACAGAGTGAAAGAAGAATGGATAATATACAGGTAATTGGTGGAAGACCAAAATGCCCTCAATACATATAATGATGTATAAAAACAATTAATTAAGATGTACTTTCAAGGAATGAAGGATTTTTTTTATAATATATTTGCAGATTTAATAAGGTAGAAGTAAATGGCAATCAGTGCAGAAGGAAAGTAAGATTAGTTTTGTGAAAACAAAATTGCAGCTTCTTTGAAATTTAGCCTAGTAGCTTACAACAAAATTTCTTGTGCTTTTTCTGATTTTTTTTTTTTTTTTTTTTTTTGAAGACGATGTGACTTCTTGCAAAGAATCATTTTCTCTCCATCTGTAAAGATGTCTATTGCTTTACTCCCCCATATTAGTGCACTGTAAGATTCTTGGTCTAATATTGCTGTCGAAAAAAGTTTAACTTGAACACATATATAATTTACACTTTGTGTCCGCTAACACTATTAGTACACGGTCAAATTTTAATATATTTTGCCAATGATAGGTAGGGATATGATTTCATAGACATGGATTCCTCCAGTTTTATTTGTGAAAACTCAATGATCTAAAATACCTGTGGCCTGTGGGACTATATGAGGATGAAGTATATATTTGGATACATCACGAAAATAAGTAATGTAGTATTTCATATCTGAAAACTCATGGTTGAAACTACTGCTGTTTGATAATATATCACCATATTTAATAATATATATATGCTATCAACTAAACTTCAGGTACATTTATACAGTTGTATGTAGGGGCGGAGTCAGATTTTCGAATTATGGAGGTAAAAAATATATGAGAGTCAATCGTATAAAATTTTTCTATAGAGAATGAAGATAATCAATTTTACAATATCATACCATTTCACTCTAAATTATATAGAAAATCATACTTAAATGCAATTTAAAAAAAAAATAGAAGTCAATTAACCTCTATTTCCTCTTAATCCCTCCACCCCTGGTTGTAGGCAAATGTGTAGGTGAGGTTAAGTATTCAACAAGTTACTCCTTAATTTGTACTGGTTACTGGTTACTGGTACAGTGTATATATATAAAAAATATTTAAATTAATGAAGTAGGATGTGACTGGCGCTCAGATTGCATTTCCAAGAACTGTTTAGGATAAAGGGTTAGGTTAAGTAGTTTAGCTCTAATGTAGTTAACAGTTTCAATCAATGAAACGGGCTTAGGTTTTTTTCTTTTTCAAAATAATAATAATAAAGTATTAGCAAAATTAGAAGACCGAACTTAGTAATGTCAAAGTGAATTATCGTTAGAACTATTCAAAATGAATAATATCCAGAACACAATAAAAATGAATAAGATCTAGAAAAGAATGAAAGACAAAATTCATTGTAAATAGATGAAATCCAATACAAAATATTATGGATGAAATGAGCGAGATCAGAGGCGGAGTTACTTGAGAGGAATAGGGTCAATTGACCCCATTAATTTTTAAATTTTTTTTTTGTATTTTTATACAATTTTCTATATAATTTAGAGTAAAATGTTATGGATACGGTAAAACTGACCCCATTCACAATATAATTTTTTTATTGATTGATAGATTTCCATACTTTGAAATATTTTTTAATTGTCTCCCAGTCACCTTTGGCCCCCATACTTTGAAAGTCTGGCTCCGCTCCTGAGCGAGACAATGGTACTTTGCAAAGTGCGAATTGGCACATACTATGGATTCATATCTATATTTTTTAAGTTCAAATAGTCGATCTGAACTGATCAACATGATATTTATATGAAAATGTAGTTAGAGATCAGATTTTGCTAATTTTAGAATTTGTTTACTATTTTTTTAGATAGGTTGAAAATCACTATTTTTGGATGGTTCAAAAATTTTAAATCAAGTGATTTTCTATTTATTTTAAAAATAGTATAAAAAATTCTAGAAAAATGTAAAATTTGATCATCAAGTACATTTTCTATGAAGATCATATTAAACGAATCAGATCAACTGTTTGAATTTTGAAAACAAAGATATAGATTCATAGTAGTACGGATTAATATGCACTTTGCAAAGCTCAATAAAAATTATATATAATTATACGTACAAATAACATATTATCATATATAATTTTATATTTTTTCACTATTCTATAGTATAACGGTAGGGAATAGCTCTCATTTGTTCTCTTACTTAATAAGCCAAAGAATTTTTTTTCTTACATGTACCCTTATCTATTAAACTAACAAGAAACTTCTTACTCATACCTACTTTATGAAATATCATACAGATAAGATAAACAAGTAAATATATTTTGCTGTTGTTTTCTCATCATTTTACAAAGCATTAAGTTGGTGAGCGAAATTTTTATTTAATCTCATGGTAGAAAGTAGTTGGAAGACTAGGGAAAAATTGGCCAATTGTACTAAATTAATCCTTTAAAATAATGAATAATGTCCACCTACGGTTTAAAAAAATAAAATAAAGATAGTAAAATTTTCAAAATCTTGCTGAAGCACAGGATTGCCGCCAGCAGGATCACCGAAATTTTTATTAACAGGAAAATAAATAAATAAATATCGACAATGAAGAAGGAAATGACGCAAATTTGACATTTAGAAAAAAAAACGTGATAGTTTATAACGTTTAGAGGACGTTATAAACAATCACAGCCAGCTTAGCGAAATCTAATTACTCTCTAATTAAATTGCGGAATTTTTTTTTCTGAACTTCAGAATCCATCACGGCCAGATAATATTTTCTCTGACCGTGATGGTGATGGACTATGAAGTCCAGATATTCTCTGGCCGTGATGGACTGTGAAGTCCAGATGTTCTCTGGCCATAATGGACTATGAAGTCTAGAAATTTTTTTCTTTTTGCAATTTAGTTAGAGAGTAATTGAATTTCGCTAAGCAAGCCGTGATTGTTTATAATGTCATCTGAATGTCAAATTTACGTCATTTCCTTCTCCATTGTCGATATTTATTTATTTATTTATTTTTCTATTAATAAAAATTTCGGATGCATTTATAATTGAAGTAAGCGTCTAAACGACCTTCCTTGCATATTCTCTGGTTAATCGATTGTCAATTTATATACTTTGCTTGCAGACTTTTCCTAAAACGATGTCCGTACAGCCTCTGTACAACTCTTCTGGTGTTGTTCAACAAGGAAATGAGAAAATTTTGTCCTCATATTAGTATGTCACATCCACATTTTATTCTCAATTCATTTATTTCCAGTACAAGCCAATATCAATGACCAAGTAATAGAAAGAAATTAGCAAGAGATCATTTTCAAACTACCTTAATTAAAGTCTTGCTCTATAGGGGCACCAATAAATCTTTCTGTTGTTTTTAACACGCGCACACACAGAGACTCATCCCCACCTCAAAATGGTAACCTGGAGGCTGCGCAGTTGCCGAAAGCATTGCTCCCGGTGCCTATTGTACCAGCATCAGAGATTTCAGCAGGAGAACAGCCCCTTTTGGGATGCTACAAGGTTCAAACTAAGGTATGTAAGTTTGTTTAAAACTCTGAAGCAGTGTTTACAGCATTTAAGGAGAGAGTTGCATTGGAGAAGATTGCTGAATTCAAGCGCTCAAAACCAGAGAGGAAGTACGATAATTACAAAGACATCAAGTCGAGTTTCAAAAAGAGCAGCGATACTGTCATGCAAGCTATCAAATTCTTTCCATGAACAATTAATTGAAGATTGCTTGGAGTTTATAAAGAAAACCTCCACATCAGCAGATGCCGATATTGCTAATGCTTATACTGGAGCTCCTGAGGCATGAAAGTGCATGATAAAATGCTTCAAATTCAGGAATTCATTCTTTTGCCCTCATGGCCTCATATGACTTGCCTTTTAATCATGTTTAAAGAGAATATTACTTAGTGTAATTACATAGCTAAATTGCAGTTGAACTATATCTGATTGTTTCAAATGAACTGTGTTAATAGTTTTTAATTCTTGCAATCTTTTTAGTAAGTTCTATTATTTCTACATGATTGACAGTAAAACAAACATTAATGTCATTAATTGTCAAGATGCATGTTTAATTGCCATAGATGAGATTGTACATTTGTCATCACATTAAAGAGAAAGCAATATAGCTGTCCTGGCCATCTCATTTTTCAAGCATTTGTGTTCTTTTCTTGAAATTTGGAATCAATGACTTCTCAAAAGCATACAACTTCGCCTCGGTAATCTTTTTTGTTTCAGGTTTGCTCAGATTCATTTTTTTTTTAAACCTCAGGTTTGCTCAGATTCACTGCTTGCATTTAAAGTTTAAACTTTAAACATGCGTACATAAATTTATTATTTTTATTGGGTTTATGGCAATTATCTATTGGTTTTAATAAATCGTGGGGTTTTTTTGTGTAATTTCACCTCGGTAGCAATTGGTACCGGACTTTAACCTACGGACCAAATTACCCCTATGTATATATATTGGGCTGCACCTAGTGGTTTGCTAACGGGTTACCCGTGACCCGTTCCGGGTAACCCGTTAGGGGTAACGGGTAGGCCGGGTACGGGTAAAACCCGTGACGGGTAGACGGGTAATTTTCCCAAAATCTCTATCCGGTCCGTTTATTACCCGTACCCGTTGCGGGTTGACGGGTACGGGTCCGGTCCGGGCGGATTTTTTTTTTTTTTTTTTCTGTTTAATAGAAACGAACGGCCCAGATTTACTTAGGATTGTAGCAGATTTAAATAAAATGTTGGATTTGGAATTGGAGGGACCTACAATCCCTTAGAATTGTAGCACTCAGTGAGGAATTGCACTGGATCTGAATTTTAAAAGAGGCCGCCAAAAAATATTTGAAATTCAAATTTTGTAATGGGTCGGGTACGGGTACGGGTAGACGGGTAGACGGGTACGGGTAGGCGGGTACGGGTAGGCGGGTAAACGGGTACGGGTACAACGGGTTTTTTTTTCAAATGCCTTGTCCGGCCCGTATATTACCCGTACCCGTCTACCCGTTTGACCCGGGCAACTGGTACGGGCCGGGTAAAACGGGTTTAACCCGTTTCGGGTATAGCAAACCACTAGCTGCACCAAGTGATGTAATAAAATCCATTTTCAAAGAAGTCCTCAAAATAACAAATTTGATGCACATAGGTTTTGTTCGTAGTACCAACTTGGGGATATGTTGTGCCTATAATCAGATTTCAACTTAACAGGCCTAGCTAACTTATGGGAAATCAATAGGTCTAACTTATGGGCCGATAAAGGTCTTCTTCCCAGGCTTTCAGTTGAGCTTTCAAGATTGTTCAACTTAACAGGCCTAGCTAGCCCATGAGAAATTAATAAGACAGAACTAGGGGTGTTTATTTGATCCGGTTTATTTGAATTTCAACTAAATCATTAAATTTTGAATTAAATGGTTCAAATAGTTCCGACTGAATGAATTTTGAATTACTTTGATTCGGTTTAATATCTTATTTCGATCCAACTAATCAAAACGAGATTTACTTGAATTACTTCGTGTTTTTTTTTTTATTGTTTCACATATATTTAGAAGCATGAAATTGCGATCAAAACTTACAACAAAACATGTTCATAGATTTTATCAAAATATTTAAACTATTAAGTAGTGTTTTTGTATATTTTTTGTTTGAAAAGAGAATCTGACAAGAGAGAGAAACTTTTAAATTGAACCCTATTCTTTCAATTGAAAATAAGCATACTATGTGTTATGTGTATATGACAAAATCTCTTGAATTTATGAACATAAATTAGCAAAATTTTACAAACACAAAAAATATATGAGAAAATCTCTTGGTTTTTACCAGTGTTCTAAATAGTGCGCTATAGCGTTTTTGGACCCCAAACGCTAAGCTATGGCATAATAACGCGCTATTTAAGCTACGGACGCTATAGCGGTAATAGCGATCTGCTATGGTGCATAGCGTGTAGCGCAAATAGTGCCCGCTATGCAACATTTGCTGTTTTTT
Organism: Carex rostrata; assembly: GCF_964058835.1. Lineage (NCBI taxonomy): Eukaryota > Viridiplantae > Streptophyta > Magnoliopsida > Poales > Cyperaceae > Carex > Carex rostrata. The sequence goes on from NC_135925.1 coordinate 9,507,789, forward strand.
GTTTTTTTTTTTCAATTTCTATGAGCTTTAAATAAAGGCTCAGATTGGATTTTAACCGTAATTTTTTTTTTGCAATTGACGTACTAAGCTTTATATTAAACTATTAAATATTTAATGAGAGATCCATCAAACGAAATCAAAATAAGGAAGCTACAAGGCGCTATGCAACATGAGCTTTTTTTTTTCTTTTCAATTTATATGAGTTTTAAATAAAGGCTTAGATTGAATATATTAAGATATTTCTTGAAGTAACAAAATGATACTTACTATACAGTAGTTTGAATATTTTGAATATATTAAGATAGTTAATTATGCCATGATGTCTAGATTATTTTGAAATTTAAATAGAAAAAAATAGATTATGTCATGATGTTGAATATATTTTGAATATAAAAAGATTGATAGTTTATGATATTAGAATTACTATGGATATTTTGAGTCGCAATTTGGACTTTGTATTGGTTCAATATGAATATTATAATTTTTTAATCAATTTGATATTATTTATTGTTCTATGAGACTTATATAATATTGATATTTAGTACAAATATATGATATAATTTTTATAAAAATAAGAAAACGCTATGTAGCATAGTTTTCGCTATAGCGACGCTATTCGCTATAATTATTTTTTTTAGGCTTCCCACTATGATGCAATAAACGCTATTTAAAACCTTGATTTTTACTGATTGTTCTTTCAAACAGCAGCCATGAGCAACGAATAGTTCAATTATTTGTAACTCATTCATTCTGATCTTTCGGACCCGACACCTTGGTGTATGATTTTTTTTGCTCCATATGAAATAATGTATTTTTTCATGAATTTTCTTTATTCAGTGTTCAAGTAGAATATCTTTATCCACTGCTACTAAACACTTAGAACCGATGTATGTACTGCAGTACTGGAGACAAGCTCTTTTCCTGCATTTTCCTATATAATTGAAAAAAATATATATAATTTGTATATATTGTTACTATTACATTCCTTACGTCATGCATTGTACGTGTTTATACTATAAATAATATACATTGATATAATCTTCACAATTTATATCAACTAAAGCTCTGATCGTTTTATTTTATTTTATTTACTCGCGTGTACCGAATCATCATATTATAGTTACTTATTTATTCTTATGAAACTCATAGTGACATCCGGTCATACATATATGCAGATTTTAAAGTGTCCTTTATAGTAAAATTTCACTAATATCAATTGAATAACTATACATTTTTTTTTAACAAATTGAATTAGATTATGATCGATGTAAGAGTAAATGTTAATTTTTTTGGGTAAAAGTTGAATAAATATTATAATATTACTTAGCAAAAGTTGCAGGTTTACGCAACCACGTTGGTTTTGTGTGTGTGTGTGTGTGTGAAAACCGTCCGTGAATTTTGTTGTTGGTTCCGGTTATCCTGAAAAGAAGCTCCTCCCTGTAAAACTTTAACGATTAGTAGGTAGTAAACAATGTATGTGAATCAAAATATTTCTAAAAGTCTTGGATCTATTATCTGCTCTAAATTAAAATAGAAGACATACTATGTAAAATTTATAAAATCACAATATAAATCTAATGTTTCAAATGAATAACACAATGCAGATTGGCGAGATTCTATTTCACTGACTCAGTTGCAAAGATGATTAAAAAAAACAAAAAAAACAAATTGGGATAAAGCACGGGGAGTGACATAATCTGTACGAATTATTTTCGTTGTAATACAAGCAACTCTACTATCTTCTTCAAATGACTTTATTGTTCCAAAACAGAAATGAGAATTTGGTGTCATGTTTCAATTTTGACATTGTTCATCAGCTTGACCTCATTACATGTAAAAAATATTCGATCATGTAACTACGTAAGTTGATTGATATGTATGGTTTGAGAACGCTCAACGCGGCATAGACACCACACCATAAAAAAGTTTACAGCATTCGGCCAGATGTGCAAAATAAAAATTAAGCCGATATATGATAAAAAAATTGGTTCTATCCAACAATTTTGTCATGTGACTCGCTACATCATACATTGCTATGCTCCCATGATCGGACTTAATTAGTCTTGCATCATCTCGAATTCTCTCTTTTTGAAAAAGAGAGCCACACTCGACACTTTACAGCGCCCGATGGACTAAAGCCCGAAGGTATCAAAGTAAAAGCATCATTCACAAACCAATATCTTATATAAATAATCATGGCACTAGGCTCTTCTTGCCCATTGAACTTTGCATAAATCAGGTTTGGGTTGGGCTAACAAATTTTGCTAATAATTCAACTTATTGATATACCTCTGTACAGGAGTTACCAGCAACTCAAATATCAGATACAAGGAAATTAAAAAAAAAAAAAAAAAAAAAAAGCTTAATGTCCAAAATCACTTGTGAGCTAGAGGCAGGTGATTCTTTTTGACAGCCATCGTGCAACCTTTTAACCAATCGAGACTTTTTACTTGGTTGATTTGAAGGAGAAGAATAGATTCAGCACTGCACCAGTTTGCTTCTCTACTTCTAACATTTCTTCAATGACTAGCTATTAGAATCCTCCAAACCCTTCTTTTTCTTTCCATATATCAGCCCAGTATCCTGAGAAATTTACCACCATATTTCACTTATTAGTTCAAAAGTTTACCAAGGCAAGTATAACTTTTGTCTAATATAAAATAATGATATCCTTTGCAAATAACACCAACAGGTATCATATTTGCAAACAAGCAAGATATTTTGCATACAGAAACACCAGGAAATTAAGTTAGCACAGAAAAGAAAAATCATGTTAATAATGGCAATGTCACTTTAACTGTTATCAATTTTACCCCCCCAGACAATTGAAATGAAATCATTAGACTAGGATTCAATTTGAATTGAAGTATTTAAAACAGTTTGATTCATTTGATATAAAAAAAAAGGTGTCCTGTTTTTATTTTGGAATCAGAAATGAAATTTTCAAAAACAGAAAGAAAAAAAAAATCAGAAAGCACTATTCTGTTTTTTAAAAACAAAAAAATAGTAACACACCCTATGAGTTCCATTCTTTTTTTCTTCTTTAGAGATAACCTACAGATATTACTAATGTTCCCATAATGTAGGGAAAATGATAGTTTTTTGTTGAATAATTGATGCAAAGTCCTGAAAGCTCAGGAAGACCATTTAAATCAAATGACTAGCTATCAGAACCCTTGTTTATAGAAGGGGTAGCCCTAGAAGTGTCTGGAAGGAGAAGACCGATGCATGCATATTAATCAAAAGAAACGGGGCAACTGTCACTTGTATCAAAAGATTACTAAAATATAATAGAAAGAAAACAGCCATCAGAAAGATATATGAAGATTGCCAGTTTGGTGTTTACTGAACTGAACCTTAAAATCTAGGTATTTGGATTAAATATAAGGTCTTAACTTTTTAAGTTCCAAGTAAATAAGTGTCAAAATAATTATGTTAGATTTAATCTGAAAAAATACAAATTAAGCCATTTTGCTTAACCTTACCTTGCTTTTAACACTTCACTGTTATTTGCAAACAACAAATCCACAACCAAAATTCAACCTTTTCTGAGATATTGCAACATACCCAACTTGGTGTTGTGTGACAGAGAATGCACATACTTTCACTGTGATAATTTAAACAGTAAATTTAAGAGCCTACTTTTTTCCTGTGTGCAAACTGAACTAAATTAGGCCATTTGATACCAACGTAATTAAGCAATTTAGCCGCTTTGATTGAGATAACCTTAGCTTTAGCACTTGGAGTTATTTAGATATAACACCCATAAAAAGTACTTAATAAGACGCAAATGGACATATGTTGGGAATTATTAACAGCAGGTTTGAGAAACCCTTGAGATAAGGGGTAAAGGGACAAACATGAATACCTGAGGATCAGGAATTGGCTTTCTCTTTTCAATATAGCGGTACTTGTCAGAGGCTGCTGCCAAAGCTGCTCTCTCCTGCAATGCAAGACCAAATTGATCAGTCTCGAATTAAAAGAATACAAAAATAGTTAAAATAAAATCAGGGTTATTTTAATCTGGAACAAGAAATGACAACCAGAAGGGACAGTAAATTGAGGAATAAAATTGAGGTGTGAGAGAAATTGGTTCAATTAATGAAACCAGTCGTACTGGGTACCACTATTTCAAAAGAAAGAAAAAATAATAAGAACGTTTGCATACTTTATCTTCATTCAAGGTTCCAAGAGCAGGGACAGACAAAGGGGCAATGTTTCCAAACAAGTAGGTAATAAGCAAGATTTCATATTTATATACAAAGAAACATTAAAATTGCAATGATCAGGCATGTAATTGCTCCCACACAAAATTGAAATAGTAAACAAGATATAGCCAGCGCCCAGCTGTTAAGATAAACAAGTACAACTCAACAAGGAAGACACAACTGCAACAGTATTTTCTTAAATCTCTTTAAGTACTACATACAAACTTGAAACTGAAAATCTAAACCATTTTTCTTAATTTCTGTTCAATTTGGGTTTATAGATAATCGCCTGCATAGGAAACAAAGATTCACAATCTCACAGAATATACATGTACAAACATGTTCAAAAGGTTCAGTTATAGTTGCAAATATCCCCATAAATGTCACTTTTCAGGCCTTACTATGAGAAATGTTGGGAGTTGCTAGCAGATGTGATCAAGTGTTATTTCAAATGTATAGATAGTCTTGGTATCAGAACAGAGAGGCAGAAATTTTTTCGGTGCTGATGAAAACCCCTGAAGTTCCAAATGGCTGATATCTAATTCCCAAAATTATAGAACAAGAGACTCCCTACTCCCATATCCTGAGTCCAGACAACACTTGATAAGAAGTCCTTCTAGCAGGTATAACATCATCCTATCACAGTTAATGCCTAAGGAATCTACACTATATTCATCAATGGAACCATCTATGGTGCAAGTGAGGGGGTGTTGAGTATTTAGGGTGGGGCAGTGGGGCATTCAAGAAAAACCATATCTAAAAACAATATTTCTACGATAGACAGGTTTGAGTTTATGCATTCCAAGAAAGGAAATGCTTAAATGCTTGACACCAACTCAGGAACCTCTGATCGTAAACGAGGAAGAGAATTAATTGGGCACGAAGGACTGCTAATTCATCCAACACGGGATCGCTTGATGCAGGTATGGTATGACCCCCAACTGAATTATGTAAGAGAAGATTAGAGGATGGAGAACTAATAAAGGAGTAACAAAGGCAGGGTTTAGTTGTCGTCCCTTAATCCGCTCCCCTCCCCACATCCCCACTGCCACTGCAAAAAATGCTATCATGATTTGTGGACTCCATATTCAATTTCAACGGAATTGAAACAGTTAAACAGTATCCGAACTATCCATTTACTTCCAAAAGAAAAGGGATACATGTATTACATAATGATACTTTGTATGCTCCCTCTTCAATAAACAACAATTACTTAGTATGTCAGGCGGTGACTGCACAAACACGCATAATCAGTATGATGTAAGTCCAAAAGATTTAAAGGGACATGTCTAATCAACAATCTCAGATAATTGAATCGACCGAGCAAAGAGAGTACCTCTTCTTCCTTTCGGAGCTGCTGAGCGGGCTTGACCCATAGGAAGTAGGCGAGGGTACCAGCGACGGCCCAAGAGGCGACGTTGTTCCACCCGCGCATCCCTCCCAAGGCATTCCCCACAAAGGATCTCACGTTCCCAAAAGTGCTTTGCCATGCCCTCCTCCCCATCTCTCTCTGCGAGAATCGCCTCTCCTTGCTCTTTAGTCTTTAGTATTTACCCCTTTCGCGGGTTTATGGCTCTTTGATCGGCGGTCGGATTTTTGCATAAGCGACCTAACGGAGTAGGTCCGATGCCCATCTGCGCGCACGAATCTTTTAAACCGTCCGATCTGTCTTAAGATTTATCTTAAAACCTGCGGACACGAAAATGAAAACAGAAACACACGAATTTTAAAGCGGATCGTGCGAATCTTGAAATATATCGGACGGTAAATGAATCCGTCGAACCAAAATTAGGTCCGACGGGCGTCGGACTACTCTCAAGTCCGACCTAACATGTAAACTTTTGGGATCAACTATGAAAAAATGAAATGCGAAAAACGTAGGATACTATATTTTATAACTGCGAATAATATTTTTATTTTTATTTTTTAGTCATATTGTATTTTTTTATCTTTCTAATTTTATTTTTATATTTTTCAAAATGTTCTTCCGAATTGTGATAGAGAAGATAAATGAAGAAGAGGATCGATAATAAGAAAGAAAGAAGAATATTAATTTTATTTTTTTAGTGAAGATTATAAGAGGTGAAAATGATATTCATTGGAAGAATTTCTCTACTCCAACTGTGAAGCTAGGAAGTTAGGAAAAACGGAAGAAAGAAAAAGAAAAGAATTAAGAGCATGTGTAATAGATTTTTTTATTTCTTAAAAAAATGGTATTTTCTATTTTACTTTCTTGAAACGTAGCATAATTTTAAATTTAGAAAAAATTATTCTAATGAAATCAATTTTTAACTGTTCCTATTGGCGCCTTTTGTAATTTTTAATCTAATAATAATTGCTAATGTGACCATTAAAAATAATTAAAGATTAATTACACGAATGTATAGATTTAAAAGAAAAAATTAACTTAATTTTTATTTAGTATTTAATAACTATTTTTAATTTCTTCTTAACTATACCTATGTAGATGAAAAAGATAAAAGTTAATATCCTACAACTCAAGAGAGAAACACAAATAAGTCAGAGGTGATACTTACTTTCAAGTTATAAAAATTCAAACACATACAAAGAAAAAAAATTCAATAACATAAATTTTAAAATAAAGTAATATTAATAATTTTAACATTTATATATTTGAAGTAGAAAAGTTTCAATAGTATTTCTCTATTTGAGGGAAAATAAAAAACCACAAGAGCAACAAGATTTTAAGTGAATTTTTTTGAAAGAAAATAAAAAACCATAACAACAAGCAATCAAACACACATAATTAAAAAAGAAACAAAATTTTACGTAAAAACTCATTTAGAAGGAAACTATGGGAGCACGATACAAAACACTATCTCAAGGAGTCTTACAATACAAAATGATAGTTAAATTAATAACAATCACTCTTACACTCTCTTACAATTTCAGACACTAATCTATTAGATTATCAAATGTATTTGAGTGAATTGTAACAAAAGAGAAAATCCTAGAAACGACTTGGAAAAGAGACTTTTTTTCTAACAGAGAGATCAACTCACCCGACAGGAAGGGTTCATGGATAATGGATTGGCTTCTTTTAATGAAATGAAGAGAGCAATAGCGGTTTTGAAATTGATTTCCGCCACAAACAAACCAAATTAGAAGTTGTGACATTTAGAAATTGAAATTAAAAGTTGCGATATTTGAGACAATTCTCGATGGGAGAGAGGCAGAGTCACACTCACTAGTCACAACTTAAGAAGTTGAAGAGAGGTCAGTTGATCTATAAAATTCTGCACCATTCAGATATTTAATTTTCTACATATCTAAAAAAATAGTAAAATTTGGTCTCCAAACACATATTAATATGGAGAACAAGATGAACGGTTCGGATCGACCATTAGAATTTTAAAAACTCAAATATTGAGCCGTAGCACCGTAGCCCTCTATGCAACTCATAGCACTGCAGTCTTACCCTTCTTTTGGGTAAGGCTGCGGTGCTATGGGTTGCATAGAGGGCTACGGTGCTACGGCTCAATATTCGAGTTTTTTAAATCCTAACGGTCGATCCGAACCATTCATCTTGTTCTCCATATTAATATGTGTTTGGAGACCAAATTTTACATTTTTTGGAAATTTTTTACTATTTTTTTAGATAGGTAGAAAATCAGCTGATCTATAAAATTGTGCACCATTCAGATATTTGATTTTCTACCTATCTAAAAAAAATAGTAAAATTTTTTCAAAAAATGTAAAATTTGGTCTCCAAACACATATTAATATGGAGAACAAGATAAACGGTTCGGATCGACCGTTAGGATTTTAAAAACTTGAATATTGAGTCGTAGCACCGTAGCCCTCTATGCAACCCATAGCACCGCAGCCTTACCCTAAAAAGAATATATAAAACACTACAAGTTTCTCAAGTTATATGTACTGTACAATAGTCAATTTTTTCTTTGAATATAATCAATCGTATAAAATTTTTAAAAAAAATTATGAGAATCAATTTTACAGTATTAATAATATTTTATTTAAAAATATATAGCAAACTTTTGTGTTTAAGTTTATAGATTTTGAAAATAAATGAGGTTAATTGATCCATTCGGTGAATGTAGTTCCGTCCGAATAAATTTAATATAGTTAAATAATTGTGGCAGTTGGGTTTTCTATTTATGTGTTGCTTTTGACAATTAAAAATTTAATAAACCAAGCAAGCCAACTGGATTGCTAGTAAATAGCATGTTACTTATATATTACAGGTAATACATTATGCTCCAACAACGTTACACTTGGCAATTTTTGCATGGTCAGTGAGGGGGCACTTAATACTCGTACCGTGGCGTTGAAACGACCAAGAGTTTTCGAAATCCTTTGTTTGTCTAACAAAAGCATCGCTTTATTTGGGCCAAGTGACTAAGACATTATAAAAAGTCTACTCCGCAGATGGATGGTGGGGACTGTAGAGATTTACCTCATCCACAAATTAATAATTATGTCTTCTAAAATCTGAAATCTACAGTAATTGAGGGGTTTGCCATGATGAAGGGATATAAAAATGGATTTGTGTGTTGTCGAACTGGGTCATTGTTAAGCTAACACTACCCATGGTCCATGTTATATGTTGTATTAAAGGAATTATGAGATGGTTTTGTTTTGGGATGTTAATTCTTTCAGCAGCTCTGGATATACACGCGCGCGCGCGCGCACACACACAAAGACACGAGTTCACATCACATGTCCTGTTGGGGGAAGAAACAGAGAGAATTAAATTGGAAGTACATTACAAAAAAAAAAAAAGGTAAAATGGTAAATGAAATTGGAGAGCAAGCACCAAACCAGTGTAGGTAACTTGTGGGTTGTGGTCCATCAGATTGGATCCAGCCATGTGAGTGAATCAACCAGCAGAGTAGCAGAGTAGGTGGTTGTTTTATGCTTTAATCACATGGTCATGGGTGGCACACTTCCTCCTGACCCACTTCTATGTCCTCCTCTCTCTGACTCTTTCTATATGGGTCCGGAGAATTTTTCAGGTCGTAGATTTGAAGGTAGTTTCTGAGATACGTGCCAGTACGAATTTTAATCCATATTAATGGATCAGGTCTGTACTGAAAATCTCTAGGGAAGAGTCCATAACGTCTGCTACGGCTATATATCCCTTGACAGGATTGCAATTCCAACAGCTCCTAAGATTGTTGGAATATTGACCTTTTAACTTTTTTAAGTGATCATTTTCGATCCGAATAAGACAACTGGCTAACTAAGATTGTTGGAATATTGACCTTTTTAACTTTTTTAAGTGATCATTTTCGATCCGAATAAGATCTAGACCATAAAATTTTGATGGAATGGATATAGTTATCATTGTTATGCTTTGGTGTTGCGTTTCTGTATAACTAATTTTTTGAGGAGGAAGGATTCAATTATAAAATGACACATCTTGACATCATAATTTTATAAGTCATTTTTGCGATTTTAAAATTCAAATAGTCGATCCGAACCGTTCAATGTGATGTTCATATTAAAATGTGCTTGGAGACCAAATTTTACATTTTTTTGGAAATTTATTACTATTTATTTATAATTTTTTTAAATTTATGCTTTTCAATGGTCCAAAATTGCCTAAAAATAACAATTTAGTACACATCTTAGTAAATACTAAAAAAATTTAAAAAAAATGTAAAATTTGGTCTCCAAGCACATTTTAATATGGAGATCATGTTGAACGGTTCAAATCATCTGTTTGGATTTTAAAATCACAAAAATGATTTATAAAAATATGGTGTTAAGATGTGTCACCATAAAATGGTGTAATTGGATCCCTCATCTTTTTCGAGTGGCTATTCCGTCAGTTATTAAGTTTCCTTACACCTTGTTTGGATGGAGAGTAGAGGAAGGGAGGGAATGGAAAGAAAATATAATTTTTCATTGAATCATGTTTTGTTGACAAAATTATGTTGGAGGTGAAGGGTACAAGAGGTGAAAAGTTTAATCTTGTATAATTGTAATCAATAGAATCGGTTTTTCTTTCAAATTGAAGTGTAACGGATGAAAAGAAATTTTGTTGCAAATATTTTTAGAAAAAATAGCACAAATGTCCAATTATATATCTTACCTATGTAATTTTCATACAAGTTTTTGGTCACAATCTTACAATAGTCACCGAATTTCTCATAACCTTCTAAATTTTAATCAACTAAACAAGAAATAAGATGGAAATAAAATATTAATTTATTTTTCCTCATTAATCATCCAAACACGAAAAGATTAAATACATTAATCTTCGTTCTATTCCATTCTATTCCCTTCTATTATTCACCTCCCCTTCCTTTCTCTGCTCTCCAACCAAACATTGTGTTAGAAGAACTATCCTTGCACCTCATGTTCTACTAGAATATATAGAATGCCTAAGGGCTTTTCTTCAAAAAAAAATACTAGAATATATAAAATATTTCTTAAGTTTTCTTTTGGGAATGATCATAAATTTTTAATTATAGTAACGTCAGATATAAGCACTTTATTGTCAAGTATAAATATTTTTGGGAAAAATATATAAATATTTTGAGTGCAGGTGGGGGCAAGGGATGCGGATGAGACGTTCATTTATTACTCCTCTTTTTGTCAATTAAATATAGGAAGCTGATATGAGTACCCGCGCTACAGTACTCGCATCTAAACTGTCATAACCTCGTTGTGTGGACCTAGTGTATTAATGGTCGGGCGGGTACGGGTACGGGTATGACAGGTACTAAACTGCCCTTAGGCATGGTACCCGCACCTAAACTGCCGTAATTGTTTGTGGGGATCGCAACCGTTCCATATCTATAACTTTTTTTTTAATATTAATAGTCAAATCTTGAAGTATATAGTTCAAAGAACACAAGTATTTATATCTATATAGTAAATAGTGTTGTAATTTTTATATAACTGCTTGTGGGGACCTAAACTGCCATAATGTTGTAATTGAATCCCTCCTCTTTTTACATATGACACTGAAAATATTAATATCTAAATATTGAAAGTATTTATATCTATGCACTCAAGTATTTATTTTTACGAGGTCAACTATTTTTGTTAGAGAAATGTTGACGCGAAATTAGTGCCGAGGCTTTGAAAGGGTGCTGCTGGGATTTTAGAATAATAATTAGTTGAGACTATATAATATCTTTTTATAATAATAATTAGTGGACACAATATAATTAGTGGGGACCATAATACATTATTTCTCTAAATAGAGTTACTGTAGCGCGAGTACAGAAATAATTATTCTTAAATATAATAGTTATTACAAAATACAAGATAAAATAGGAGAGCAAAGATGGCGGGGAAGTTTTAATTAAGATTATGATACAATTTTTGACACGGAAAGTTTTCATATTTAGAAAATTTTAGTATAATTGAAGGGGACATGTTCTTTAAATTAACATTAATTCCTATCGGCCTACTGCTGCTAAAAAATATGTTCACTTAATTACTACGACAGATCAATGGACAGCGAAATTTGAGATGCTTTCAAATGCGTCGAGGAGATACAGAATCTGGTCGATTTAGCGTGCATATATTAATGCACACTTGCAAAATAGAAGGTTGGGTTGTCAAGAAGTAAAATGAAGAAGAAGAAGAAGAGAGTATTTCATAACCCGTTTACGGTTTAGTGACTTCAGTCAGTTCACAAGCAATGCCACATCAGCAAGCAGGTAAACATAATTTTTGAAGTAAAAATTAATTGTACTTAGTGCAGACGACACGCCAGCATAAATTTTTTATTTTAATGGAGAGGTATCACATCACCTGCTAGCCACGGAGTTGCCCCATTTTTTGTTTCCTCTTAAACAATTTAAACGGTAGTAATCCAAACTTCAAACTCCAAAGCCTGAAGAATACGCTTCCCATTGCACATAGGCCCTATTTTGCCCTGATCCCAATGTCTCCATAATAATTAATTCACTACACAACGATAGAACCAAAGAGAAGTAAAACAAAAATACACAAACAGAGCTCCCTTAGTTAATACAGTTCCGAGGTCAAGGATATTTCACAAGATTTCAGAGATTATAGAAGAAAACAAAGGAGGTCAGCACGGCAAGCACGGATGAAGAAAGTGACAGGAATGGCCAAGTGTCGGCTAGAAAGGAACGTACAAATATTACGTTACTACCCCCCAATAAAAAGAAAAAAAAACCCCTAGCTTTATTGACCAATACATATTTATATGACAAACTTTGGTTGATCAAGCTACCGACTTGGTGATGTCTTTGGAGGAGCGGTTATATTTCATATGGCTCCTCACTAGATGGCCTGCGGCCTGCGCTGACAGTAGAGACAATTCTCCGGCAAGTACACCACCAGCCACTACAGTGGCGAGGAGACGTGCATTGGCACCAGGGGTGTCAACATTGGAGCCCTTGATGCCTAGTAGGTTCAGGCAGGCTGCTTGTGAGGCCAGCTGGGTCCCACCTCCAACTGTTCCCACCTGTAATATTATACAGGGATGAATTATCAAGGACATGTTTGCATGATGACATTTTCTGGATATGTCCAAATAAATTATTCTAATACATGGTGGAACAAGGTGGAATGTTAGTGGTGGTGAGTGGTGACAGGTGGAGGAATTATTTTATTGCTGAATAAGCTGTTTAGGAGGGAGATTTGTGGAGATTAAAAAGAGAATCTCGGAATTAATTAGAGGGTAGGTCAGCTGGACTAAGGGATAAAACAAACCTTGAGTTGGCAACAATGCATTTGAAGTCACATACCCAAAGCACCATTTGTAATTAAATAAGGTATAATTTTAATGAATTTCTAAACCAAAATATTAAGAGGCTCTAAGTAATTTTGAACTAGAAACAGAGTTGAGATTTGTAGGAACCATGGGATTCAACCAAATAAATAACTTTATAGCAATGTTGAGAAGCATCAAGCAGTAAAAAATGAAAAGATTAAAGAATATTTACCTCAATGGAAGGCATGGTAACAGAAACATGAAGGTCCCTGCCATCATTGATAGCTTCCAACATAGTTATACAGTGAGAGCTCTCCACATTCTGAGCAGGGTCCTGACCTGTGGCAATGAATATGGCAGACACAATATTGCTGGCATGAGCATTAAAGCCACCAAGAGAGCCAGCCACAGCAGATCCCGCCAGATTCTTGATTACGTTAAGCTCAACTAGTGATTGTACATTTGTTTTCAGTACCCTTTTTACCACTTCCTCTTTAATCACTGCCTCACAAACCACTGATTTTCCTCTCCCTTCTATCCAGTTCACCGCTGCAGGTTTCTTATCAGAACAGAAATTACCTGGTTAAATGAACAAAAAATAATTAGATTCGTTATTGTTGAATTTCTTTTTATGTCCTAGAATGTCCACAACTAATGGAAACATCACCAAGTTAAATTTTATCTCTACTTCTATCATTTTTGGCAAATTTATTATTTAAATGTTTTTTTTCCCAAAATGGATGTAGAATTTGATTTGACATGTGCTCTCTGTAAGAAATTTGTTGTGAATACTTTTGGTTATTGTGGATGTGTATGCAAAATAGACGGCCCTGAATCATAACACCTAACTTGGATTGGACCATTACCTCAACAATTTCATTGTAGTCCATTAGTATGTCATCATGAAACTAATAATTATGTTCATACGACTTGGATTGGACCATTACATCAACAATTTCATTGCAGTCCTTAGTATTTATCTGTACATGAGGGTGGGTTATCAGGTAAAGATGCGAAATATGTACACCATAATTACATGTTCTGCTATATCCTTTTGTATTACTTGTACGGCACATAGAGAAAGGCTGCCCTTGGGCACCATTTTTATTGGCTGGCTAATTCAAAACAAAAGGTGACACTCCAAAGCAAGTTTGCACTCTTTTGTAATTTTTCTATATTCAGTTGGTAGTTTGTCTAATTCTAATCAATACAATATCACAATCCCAAGAGTTATGCATCTGAAGCCAAAAATAGGTACAATTTATTTTACTACTTCAGCAGTTCACAATAGAAGCCAGATAGATTCTATAAGGAATATAATAGAAAACTAACTGAGAGAAGCAAATTCAACAAACTAATATACTAACCAGAGATGGTGATGACATCCATGTCAGGGAAATCATCTTGCAGGAAATCAAGCACATTCTGCACTCCCTTGGAAACCATATTCATCCCCATTGCATCCCCTGTACTGCAGCTGAATCTCATGTACAAGTTCCTTCCAGCCATGGCACAATGCACCCGTTGCAACCTTGCAAATCGACTTGACCTACAAAATAAATATTCAAATAGCTACGGTAAATATCTTGACTTTTGTTTCAGTAAAATGAAACGGACTTCACAGCCCTTTTTCCAAAAAAAAAAAAAAAAATAGCTACTGTAAATCTTGAGCATATTCAGTCATTAGTATTATACTACCAGTGGTATAAAAAAAGTAGTGAATTGTTTTGTTTAATTACTTATTCAAGCTGACAAAAAGGTGGACAGCACAAAACGCATGACCATAAATGACTCGACCAATTCCATTCGTAAAGCTAGATGCCAACTATTAAACACAAAACATGCAACCCAAGATCTTTATTTAAACAATCCACCTGTAAATAAATTAAATTGAATAAATTATTGAAACAAAAAAAGGGGACTAACACAAACCTGTTGAAAACCATGGACAGGGTCTCAAAGTTCTCAGGTGCCTCCACAAAAGCCTTGAGCTCGGCAGCCTGTCTGGCAGACGGAAACCTGACAGCCGGTGACCGTGTCATTCCATCTTTCAGAACCACACTAGTAGCCCCTCCAGACTCAGCAATGGCCTTGCAACCCCTATTGGTACTAGCAACCAAACACCCTTCTGTGGTAGCCATTGGCACATAATACAGCCTCCCATCAAGCACCAGCGGGCCGGCAATCCCAACGGGTAGTTGCACGTATCCAACTGGCAATTCGCAACACTGCCCTAGGATTGAATCATAGTTGAACCCATCAAGCGGCAGCCCATCCAGATTTTTACCGGTGATTTGTCTCAATACCTCCCGTCTAATTCCAGCTGCTCTCCTACAATCTCCCAATTTAGATTCAAGAAGATAAGACGGCATTTTACCGTCCACCACCATGGACACAATCTTCTCATCCTCCTCCGGCAATTTCTCCGATGACACTTCACTGGGGCCTAGAAGGGTGCAGGGAGAAGGAGCAGAGCAAGCAGAGGTTTTGGCATGAGAGAGGAAATCTTCTTCCTCGTCGCTGGATGATACCACAGATTGAACAAACGCGATGCCAAAGAAACTGAGGAGATAAATAAGCGACGCGATCAGACCGAAGATGGCGAATATCTCCGCGAGACCTACCACGTGGAGTGGAGTAGAAGAGCGGATCTTCTCTCGCCACCGTCTCATTAAATAAACGAGTGAAGCCATAAAAATAGCTGAGAAGAGGAGGTTGGTGTGGCGAATAGGCAATGGGAGCGCATCAGATGCCTGCACCTTGGAAAGACCACCTCCATTACCCTTACCGGCCGTGTTCACCGGAGTTTGAGCGTGTCTCCGGCGAACCTCCATGGGGCTTGGGTTTAGAGCAAGAGAGCGGAAAGATAGAGAAGTAATAGAGTATAAGCAGGGAAGTAATCTGACAATGGCAAACACTCGCTGCTCTCCGAAGCGCGTTGGCAATGGTGGAGAGGCATTGGAGGGCTTTTATAACCCGCTTCTCTTTGAAAGGAGAAACCGGGTAAGGTTACCGTCTTGGTGGGTCAGCACACTCTGTCAGAACTCAGAATGATTTTTGACTTAAAGTTCCGTCTTCTCTATATTTCTCTGATGGGATGGACGGTCAAGATCTGTGATTCCGATCCGAGGGCGCGGGGTCGGCGTTAGTGTACGCGCTGCGCATGACTGGACAGGATTTGTTGGCTGCTGAGCGGATCCTGTCTGTACTCTGGAGCTTTCCGTGTATAGAGGAAGAGATTTGTTGCCTAGGCACGGTCTACATGAGCCGCTTTGATTTGGGTCGGCCCAAAAACCTGATCGAGGTTGATGCGGTTTGCTATGTTCGTTCAGGAAAGAATCAGTTCGATATTGCATACAAGATGCAACGTATCAAAATCTAAAAAAAAAAAAAAAAATAGGAATGTCATGAATTTACTAATTAATTGTATTATTGGATAAGTACGCCTATCAAATGAATTGTCTAACATAGGAAATAATATGTGAGCTAATTATCTTGAAATTTTGTCATCCAAAAAAAAAAGAAAAAGAACTAACAAATATTCCATCGTTCAGGAAAGAATCAGTTCGATCTTAAAGCTTGCATACAAGATGCAACGTATCAAAATCTAAAAAAAAAAAAAAAATAGGAATGTCATGAATTTACTAATTAATTGTATTATTGGATAAGTACGCCTATCAAATGAATTGTCTAACATAGGAAATAATATGTGAGCTAATTATCTTGAAATTTTGTCATCCAAAAAAGAAAAGAAAAAGAACTAACAAATATTCCAATAACCGAGTTAAGAGAAAAATGTTTGTTAGTTGATTTCTTTTGTGTATGTGGTACCGACACTTCTCTATATTTGGTAGTGAAATTTACTTAGAAAATCATCCGGTCGTATTTTGAAAGATGAATTCATATCAATTGGATTAGTTTTCGTGACGAAGCAATAGTTCATGTACGATGTTTTTTTTGGAGTTTGTTTTGTACAACATTAAAGAACAAATCTTATTTAAAATAGAACGAGAGGAAAAATAATTCTTTTTTCAAATTGTACCATGTCACTTTGGAAAATACCATTTCATGCATGGATGCTTTGCATTTAAATAATAATTTCTAAATTTAACCTATCGATTATTTGAGTTATTTAAGGTTATGTATTTATCAAATTTTGTAAAAATAAAATTTTATACATTTTAAAATTCTTTTATTAAAATTTTTGGATAAGAAAAATCAAAGGTATTATACGTTTCAAAAAAATTAAAATAAGGAGAATTTTCCCAATTTAAAATTATACAACTGTTTGTATTTCAAAATCGAGATATGTAGCTCAGAATCTGTATCAAAATAAATAGTTCGAATTCTCAACAAATTTTGTAACCAAGCTCGATCGTGAACTCTCTGGATCAACTTAAGTTCATTATTTCCTAACGATGGATGTGACAGACATTGTTCTTGTAGAAATGATTAAATTAAGTTTGGAAGGAGGAGGGTTGGGTAATTATAAATATTTTTTGAATATCCACTTGAAATAGTAAATTATCACCTTGTCACCTTTTAGTCGAGTGTATACGAATAAACTTGTTACAAATTTGGTGCACCTGCTTGTCTCAGGTGGGATTTTCTTAAAACTTATCGCGTGCATGGTCTGATTGAATGATCAACTTAATTTTATCACTTAACAATGATAAGTAGCTGTTAAAAATAATAAAAAAGTTGAAGGCTGATCTTAGTCATTCATCATCGATCAAGCAGCCTAGAATCAATCAAGAATAAAATATATGTTCTGTTGTTATTTTTAGAAATATGTATAAAGTATGAATAGTATATACCATAAATAGGAATAGTAACGTTGGTACAGTAACAGGTACATAATATAGCCGTTAGAAGTTGTAGTATAAATATAGAATAGGACTTGTGTAAAAAAAAAGTTTTTCAATAACAAAAAAACAGATCAATATTAATACAAAATATTCATAACTCTCTCTGTCTCATACTTCCGCTAAAATCAACATGGTATCAGAGCCTTGCTTTAAGGCCTCAGAATAGTTCAATCAACAAATTGTTGCGATTGAGATCGTGACACCAACATGGCAGAGGCGATGAACAGCACCATCAAGGTACGATCGTCACGCTTAACCGTCACGCTGCTCAACAATCGTAACTTTCAATCATGGGCCAGAGCTGAGATCTATATGAGAATGTCATGGGCGAAGCAGAAATACCCATATCAGAAAAAGAAAAAAAAGGAGAGATGGCTGCAGCACCGAGACCCGATAACCCAATAACTCAATAACCCAATAAACCACCATAGTACCAGTAAGAACTGGTATTCACGAAATAATCAATACCGCAGAGCCAATATCAGATTCATACCAACAAAAATGCCAGAAAAGGCTGTTCATCCCAGCAAAAACCAACGAGCAAATACCAGAAAAAAAAATGAAAAACCCCCTCAAAGATCTGTTTTGATCAGATTAATACCAGAAAACAAACCGAAAATAGCACCAAATCGCATCTGTTCCTATAAGATATCAATAACCGATACCCATACTGGTACCTGTTCTTATCAGGTCCAAGAGGAAAACCCAACAAAATTCCAAGATCTGATTTTATCTGATTTATACCAGAAATTTCAGAAAAAGAACAGTGTTGTTTCAGCCAATACCAGCAAAACCTGGTACAAAAAACCAGAAAAGAAATCCATAAAAAACCAGTGACCAAAAATTTATCAGAATCCCTCCTTTCATATCAAATACCGAAAAAACAGCCATATCAGCAAAAATGAGAAAAGACAGCACCAATAAAAGCCAAAGCCACAAAAATACCACACCAACCTCACACAACCGATAGTGTCGAAGTCTTGAGAAGAGCCGAAAGTTCTAGTTGGCCTCAACTCGAACCTTGATGCGGTGAGGTCACAAATTCTCTCTCAGCCGTATTCTCTATGATTCAATAAGAAGAGTCACGATGCTGCGTCATGAATGGTCCACAAGTCCTCGGAGGCAAGGGACACGAGCAACTTTGCTCCCGTCAAAACCTAGCTCTAAAATTGAAATAAAAAAGTGCACAAATTGCAAAAAAGAAGGGCATATAGTTGACCGGCGTTGGTTCCTCTATTCCCATCTCCGACCAAAGAGAGAGATGGCAGCGGAGAAGGGAGGAGGAAGGTGGAATCGGACCGAAGAAAAGAGGAACGGGGAGAAGAAGAAAGGGAAAAGGTGAATTCTCTCCATTCGGTCAGGAAAATGGAGGTATCCATTTAAGGCTCCTTTAGTGGGTCAAACGGGTCCAGTGAAGGTGATCCAATACGCTTAATGTTCATGAGAATCTCCATGTGGTACTCTAAAACCAATATTTAAATTCATATTGTGTAGCCTTTAAGTTTATGTAAAAAAAAAAAATGATTCCCCGTTAGACCTAATCTGAATAATAAAGAAATCATATATATAGCTGTGCACCAATCAATAGAAAAATTTAAAAACTTTCCGAATATATTTCTGAAAATGTTCAAAATATTTTTATAGAACCATCTACAACAAATTTGATTTCTATTAAAAAATTAGTACAATTCGAATTTGATTGCAATGCAAATTTTTCATTAAAAAAAAAAAAAACATGTTTTGATAAATTTCAACATTTTAATTATAAAAGTTCAAAACTTACTTTTCGGCATTTTTAAAAGCTTGACTCTTTTCAATTGTATGTTGACATATTGAACGGTATAAAATTGTTTCGCAAATTTCTAAAATTTGAAACATTTCCAAGTTATTATATCTAAGTTCTAATTATTTATTTTTGTAAATCAAAATTTAAAATTAATACTCTCTCAAATTTAATGCATAAATTAATACACAGAGTTTTCTTACAGTGAATTATTTTTTTTGAAAAAATATGAGAGAAATATAGCACAAGACTTTTGGACATCCTTTCAATAAAATATTTAAAATCTTCTAACTTTCCTATAACAATTGTATTAATTATGTTTGTCAATTTACCAGAAAACCCAATTCAGTGCACAAATTTAATATACATGGACTTGTAAAATTTAATTCATGAATTTTGAAAAAATTATTTTTATCTGGTGACCATAACAATTTAATTCATGGATGTTTATCTAGAGTCGAAAAATCACCAAAACAAAACCCAAAAAAAGGGGTCAGTAATAACCCCAAAAAGGGGTGTTTGGGGTGGCTGGCTCAATAACCAAAATATGTCAGTAAAAACTCCAAAAATGAGTGGCTGACCAATGACCAGTAAGAACCTCTAAAAGGAGTGGCTGGTCCAAAAACCACAAAAAAAAATCAGTAAGAACCTTTAAAAATGGTCGCTAATCAAAAACCAAAATATATCAGTAACAACTCCAAAAGCGGAGTCGCTGATAAATAAACAAAATATGTCAGTAATAACCTCAAAATGAGGTGGCTGATCAATAACCAAAATATGGGGTGAATGGCCCTATATAGGGTGGATGACCAAGGTGTGTCGATAATACCTCAAATTATACAAAATACCAATACCAAATGAAAAATAATTGTACAAGAGCATGTACAATTAGAAATGCAAATACCAATACCAATACCAATTACCAAAACTAATTACTAAATGACCAAATAGAAGAAATACCAATACAAAATACGAAGGTCATGAAAAATAAAATTGATACGTTGGTAATTGTGTATATATGTATATAAAGAAAACAATAATGCTAACCTTGAGGGGGAGCACATTGATGCCTCTATTTTAGGGGGAGTTTATGAAGAAACATATGTAGCGGGTCAGAGCAACCCGATTCAACAAAATCAAGATCAAATGAGGCAATCTCTTCAACAACCAATTGTGGTGTTGACTCAACAAGATAACTCAAAAATACGGTATCTTTTTTTAATATAATTAAAATTTCCTTACATGATAAATTAATAATTGATAATTGATAGTGGTGACAAAATATTTTTTATAATCTAGACATAACAAAAATGACAAAATCAATAAGTTAACAAAGGAATTTAAATTTGGCACCTCGACTTTATATTAATTTAGATACAAAGATCGGGTTACTGCGATTGTTTGAATTTTTAATTGTAGGATTGAAGAAATGCGAAGAACATCAAGGGTGATGCAACCATCTTCAAGACTTAGAGACGATGCAATCCGTTCGTGCATGAAAAAGATGCAAGCCAAAATCGAAACTCCACAATATGCGAAGTGAGGAGCAACTTGCCAATATCCACATCAAAGAATTGGACCCGAGTCCATTCAAAAATATCACAAGCAAGCTAGGATTGTACAACATATACATTCCTAGCTTGAGGGGGAGTGTTAAAAATAATAAAAAAGTTGAAGGCCGATCTTAGTCATTCATCATCGATCAAGCAGCCTAGAATCAATCAAGAATAAAATATATGTTCTGTTGTTATTTTTAGAAATATGTATAAAGTATGAATAGTATATACCATAAATAGGAATAGTAACGTTGGTACAGTAACAGGTACATAATATAGCCGTTAGAAGTTGTAGTATAAATATAGAATAGGACTTGTGTAAAAAAAAAGTTTTTCAATAACAAAAAAACAGATCAATATTAATACAA
Organism: Carex rostrata; assembly: GCF_964058835.1. Lineage (NCBI taxonomy): Eukaryota > Viridiplantae > Streptophyta > Magnoliopsida > Poales > Cyperaceae > Carex > Carex rostrata. Next base: position 9,529,258 of record NC_135925.1, read on the forward strand.
AATATTCATAACTCTCTCTGTCTCATACTTCCGCTAAAATCAACAGTAGCCGACTCGCACGACCCATTAAAATTTTGAGGACTAAAATACCTTCAAATATATAGAAAGATCAACAAAAAAAAGCTGAGAGTGTTCCAATTAAATTGGGGACTTTGAGGACTAAAATACCTTCAAATGATTTTTATTTTTATTCAGAATGACTATATGAGGACTTTGACTTCTTAATGAAATACATAGGACTATTCAATGAATAATAATAATTTTTTTTAATTAGAATGACTAAATGGGGACTTTAACTCCTTATTGAAATACATAGGAATGTTCATAGGAATATTCAAAATGACTAAATGAGTTTAATGTTTCAAATTGTGTCAGATTTTGATGTAATATTGGACTATTATTCAGAATGACTAAATGAGGACTAAATGAGTAGTAAATGAGTTTGTTACAAGTCTTGAAAATACTTTTCTTATTAATGAAAATAGTAAGATGACAAGAAAAATACAAGTCTTGAAAATACTTTTCTTATTAATGAAAATCGTAAGATGACAAGAAAAATACAAGTCTTGAAAATATCTCTTTAGATACATTTTTTAATTCTGGCGAGTAAATTTGAGAAACCTTCGGTTAAGAAATTTGACATATAAGATGCATGTGGGTAAAAACCGAAATTTTTATAAATATCCAAATCAAATAACAAATTACGGAGTCTACCCTGTTTTGAAATGAAATTTGAAAAATACCCAATCCGGTTATCCAATAACCGGATTTAATACAAATGTCCGGTTACCCACTCTCCGGACTCAGCAAAACAAATCCGGTTATTGGTTAACCGGATTTGTGCATTTTTTTTTTTTTTGAAAACAGAAATTTTTTATTATTTTTTATTTTTTGTATTAAAATATTAGAAATGTTGAATATACTTCTTTGAAAATAGATGGAATACAATATAATTTGATTTATTAGAAAGACTGCAACAAATAACTCGGATCAATATTTTTCAGATCGGATTTTTCGCGGCTGTAAGAAAAATTAATATATTTCTTTATGTGTTATTGGAAAAAAATAAAAATAATTAGATTCTGAGTTATTGATCCCGTTCAAAAGTCACTTCTAGGTAATTCAGAAAATATTGTGATCCTTCTAGTACATTTAATTTATAAAAAGTTGTATCTATTTTTGAAAAAAATCAAAAACTTTAATTTATTTAATGATTGTTTTTCAAAAAGAATTCTCAAAATAGATACAACTTTTTATAAATTAAATATACTAGAAAAGTCACAATATTTTCTGGATTACCTAGAAATGACTTTTGAACCGGGATCAATAACTCATAATCTAATTATTTTTATTTTTTTCCAATAACACATAAAGAAATATATTAATTTTTCTTACAGCCGCGAAAAATCCGATCTGAAAAATATTGATCCGGGTTATTTGTTGCAGTCTTTCTAATAAATCAAATTATATTGTATTTCATCTATTTTCAAAGAAATATATTCAACATTTCTAATATTTTAATACAAAAAATAAAAAATTTCTGTTTTCAAAAAAAAAAATGCACAAATCCGGTTAACCAATAACCGGATTTGTTTTGTTGAGTCCAGGGAGTGGGTAACCGGACATTTGTATTAAATCCGGTTATTGGATAACCGGATTGGGTATTTTTTGAATTTCATTGCAAAACAGGGTAGATTTCGTAATTTGTTATTTGATTTGGATATTTATAAAAATTTCGGGGGTAAAAATGGTAGGGTACTTAATTATAAAAGAGAAATACATTTGAGTGTGCGTTAATAATTCAGCCTCAAAAGCTTGTTTAAGTTTAATATATTCTTAATTTATGAACTGATAAGCTATACTCAACAGTCATGTCAAGTTCTATATGATCAACTTTTACATGGTAATATTTGAGATATTTGAGTTGATGCTGAATTAATTATGTCCTCCACGGAGTCTAGTCGAGGTCTGGAACATGCATGCATGAAATTAGCCAATCGTGTACGTAGTTGTTAAATGAGTCGGACTAGCATCGACATTGACATATTGAAGACGTACCATATGCATGCATTCAACTAGATGTCTTTGGTTTGATATATATATTCATCGTATGGTTGTGTGCACAATTTTCACATATTGGTCTTGGCATGGTCGGAGCATGTGTTTGACGCATGGGCTTGATTTCGATATAAGCTAGCTAGACGTTCGATCTGGCACGTCGTCTCCGACTTGACTTGATTTTTAACAGGAAGCTAGTACTTTAAGTTGACTAGTCGTGTTGGATAAATTTTTTAAAATAATTCAAGTTGAAAATATAATATCAAGATTTTGTGTCTTTAAGTGTATTTTATGTAATCGTGTAAGATAGAACCATAATTAAGATAATTCAAAATTGTCGCTCATTAGACACGACTATAGAAACCACTGAGATAATTTTGCAATATTCAATATAAGTCAGAATTTAATCAATTAAAATAAAAGGAAAATATTTTGTGAAAGTGAAATAAGAAAATAAAATAATATTGTCATACTCGGATACAATCAGAGAGGAAAGAGAGAGATTTTATTATTATTATTATTATTCTATCTCGGTGATTATTCTATCAATTAAAATAAAAGGAAATTTTTTTGTGAAAGTGAAATAAGAAAAAAAAATATTATTGTCATACTCGGAGTCTCGGATACAAACAAAGAGGAAAGACCGAAAGAGAGAGATTTTATTATTATTATTATTATTATTATTATTATTATTATTATTTTCTCGGTGAATCGAATCAACCAGTAGAGGAGAGAGAATATTTCATACAGAGGATTGCGCAAAAAAAAAAAAAGTTAATAGCGCCTCTTCGTTTTTTTTCCTTTATTTATTTAGTTTATTTATTAGTACTCAAGGATGAAGACGGTGATTAATGAAGAGATGCAATTTCTGTTTAATTTTTTTTCAATGGAATGAATTAAATGGATAATAACGGAAACAAAACTAAGTAACATAATTTTAGAATAAACCTCCAAACTTCAAATATCACAATTGATCCAAGATTTATATATCAATGATCATATTTTGTCTTTAAGGAAAAATAAGGATCTAGTTCATATTTGATTGATAATCACAAATTACAAAAAAAATTGTAGTTGCCTAAAGAGAAAGTAAGAAACAGAAAATCTCAAACATGCTTGACTTTAGAAAAAAAAAAAATCTAACGAAAGAAATGTCCATGGAAAAGTTGCCCAAAGACCAAAAGTAGAAAAGTTAAAAAAAGAAGAAGGAAAAAACAATATCAGATTTATTATTTAATCAAACTTCTTTCATTGGTTGGTCATGGCGATGCATCAGCTTTGACACTTCCTCTATTAACTATGCCTTTCTGCAGTCTTTGAAGATTCGTGTACACCTTTCTCTCCAAATTACAAACATTGCCACCAATAGAGTTCCCAATGCTCTTTTGTTGTTGTCCAACCGTAGTATGGCATGTATCCAGGGCAGAACTAGGAAATTTTAATAGGGGTGACTGAAAATTAAAATGCATAATTATAGTGAGTGAGATTTGAACTCAAGACCCCTTAACCACAAAATAGAACTTCAACCACTAGACTACAACTAAACATTTGTTATCTATTTAGGGTGACCAAACTATATAAAGAGTTAAAAAAAATCAAATTAAATTTATATACATATAATTAAAATTTTAAAATCATAGGGGTGGCTTAGGTACCTTTGACTAAGCCTTAGTTCTGCTCCTGCCTGTATCGGATTTTACCTCATTTGTGTTTCCATGTCCATCATTATGTACATCTCTACCGTAAACAGACACTTACCTACCATGTAGTTAGGGGTGCAAACGGATCGGATAGTGCTCAACCCATATCCGTATCCGTATTTTTTTTCGGATACGGATACGGATCAGATAGTAATCGGATACGGATCAGATATTAAACAGATACAGATACGGATCGGATATTTTCGGATACGAATACAGATACGGATATAATTCGGATTTCTAATTCAAAATATATATCTAATTAACTTGTTATACCATTACAAAATATATATCTGATTAACTAAAATTCATCAACATAACTATAACTTTAATTAAAAATACCAACACAAAATATACTCTTTAAAGATATTATAATACAAAAGATAAATAGACACAAAAAAATTCTTTCAAATCTTAACATATCCGAATATCCGAAAAATTAAAATATTCGGATCCGTATCCGATTCCGAAACTCAACCCGTATCCGTATCCGAATCCGCAACTATCTGTATTCGAATCCGCAAAAATTCGAATACGGATCCGGATTCGGACGAGTAATATCCGACCCGTTTGCACCCCTACATGTAGTCCACATTTCTGCGTCCCAGCAACACATAAAATGATAAAATACATGTTTGTGATGAGCAATTAATCATTTTTTTCTTAGATTGTCAATGGTCAGTAGTGTGTTGTTCACCAAAAGACAACCAAAGAATTTTGTTCTTGATGGTACTGTAGCTTGATATCAAACGAGGATAATTAATACTTGATATATACTGATCAATCAATCGAATATTATGAGCAAACATATTAAATTGAAAATTTTGAGCTTTCGAATTTAAGTTTCAACAAATCACTCAAACAAGTCGAGTCAGCATCGAAGTTTTATTCTAGCCGGAGTGCATATATCTCACTGAGGGTCTTCGAAAAGTATGAATTGGATACGCGTGTGAAATTATGGTTTTAGTCTCCATTGAAATCGAAATGTACATATTCGATTTATGTGATTTATGTTTTGATTTGGTTTGACATAGATCGGATCATTTTTGTTCTATCAGTATAGTTTTATTTGAATTTGATTAGAGTTATGGTTGGTTGTGCTTAATAATGATATTCTGATAAATAAAGAGATTTTGATAAATGTACTTATTACAAATTATTCTTACTTGTATTTCCTTCAAATAATTTTTATATTGCATTATCATCCTTTAATATTAACAAAAAGTTGCATAAATAATATTATACAGAATAATTTACATATTTTAAGAACCACGTCTAGCTCCTATGTTTGAAATTTCCGATTTTTTAATATCCTCCAATAATTAAACCTTGGTTGTCCTTAACAGAATAACCAAGAATCCTAGTGGTTCTTAAAGAATAGAACTGTCTAGAATTATGACAGTTCTGAATTTTTTCATTTTTTTTTTGAAAAAACTCAAAATAAAAATACTAAATTAAATTTTTGATAAAACACTAAATTATATCTCAGCAATTGTCTTTTTCTTTAATAGCATACTCTAGATTTGAAAAAGTATCAACATATTATTAGTTACAAAAATAACATTCTAATTAAAAAAAAAAAAATACAACAAAAACTCCTATATCTGAGACTCTATACATTTCTATGAACAATACCTAAGAAAAGGTAGTATAAAATCGAAAATTAGAAAGAATTAATTAGAAACTTCAACTCAATTTTTGAGACTCTTCCCTTTGTTACTTGGATAATTGTTGTAGATCTCCACGCAAGTTTTCTGAAAAGTGGTCATATGCTGAAATCAGACATTTGAGCCTCGAAATATGTTTGTTTGAAGTTTCTTTATCAGAGATCGTCTTCTCGGTGAAGATATCGTCTCTCTTGTCTTATCGCTTTCCCTAGTCTCGTTTGTTTACAATAGAGATTAATTCAGAGAAATACATGTACAACCTACATACGCTTTAGAAATGAGAGAAATGACTTAGAAAAAAATAGATAGATATGCATTATAGCAAGAAGACACAGATTGATAACATAAAAAGTTTGTATTTCATTTATCACACACGAATCATACAGTAAAACTGTGTACAATCGTTGGAGCATTCATATACGCTCGTCCGAAAGAAGGATGCTCATTTTTTTAATTGAACTAATACGGTATTTCTGTTTTGTTATGTCATTTAGCGATTTTTTTATTGTGAGATTGATATTAATTATTAAAAATAATAATTGATAAACAATTTTACTACTCAATTACTCGTCAATTTTAAAAAAAAATCTAAAACCGCTAGAAGTTTGGACGGTTCTATTCTTTAAGAACAAGAATCGTCAGGAATCCAAGAATCCTGTTGGTTGGGGTTCCTTTAATAAAAAAAAAATTGAAGGTATATTTGGAATTTTTAATTACTGGAGGATATTAAAAAAAATCGGTTGAAATTTGGTTGTGAAATTCTTGTGCATATTTAAAATTGAGTCTTTATTAAGAAAAATAATAATATACGAAAGAGCGGTGCTATTTTTAAGTTTCAAAACACTATATTAAGACCGGATATTACCTAGTTCTTAACAAATTTATTGTTTCTTTTTATTTTCTTTTTTGAAAGATTCGTATAATCATAATTTTAGATTATTTTCTTCTAACCAATTGTGCTATCGTTCTATCTCTATTGCTTCTTTGTATATTTTATATATCTTTCTTGCTCCTCCAAAGCTCAATAAATTTTAAAAATAATCTTTCCTCTCTTTACAAAATCTAAAAGTCATAATTAAGAAATTATGGTGAGTGATCAAACAATCCCAAATTCTATTCAAAATATGCTCAAAGCTTGATGAGAAATACCAATTTCCCTCAAAATTAAGATATTTATGTGGCTAGTAATGCATATATAACATGATTCTAACCAAAAACAATCTACACAAAAGAGGATGGCAAGGAGATTTAACATGTCTATTATGTCACAAAAAAAAGATACCGTTACTCATCTATTTCTTAAATGTTAGCTAAGCAAATTTGGTTCTGATTAGAGGAAAGTCAACAATTTTTTTGACAATGGAAAATATCTGGTAATATCTTTGACACTGCAGGGACTAGAGATAAAAAAAATAGCAAATTGTATTCTTAATTAGTAGTATTCAATGCCATGTGTTGGACACTGTAGAATCATAGAAATGCATTTATTTTTCGAAATACTACTGTTAAGACAGTTAGATCTCTCATTCTACTCATTATCTCTTTGTTTGAATATTGATCAGGACATATGGACAAAATGATGAAAAAAAGCTGTAGCTACCTGGCTCCTTGGTGACATCAATGCAATCCCCTTGAGGGTTTGGGACCCAGGTGACAACCATATGTTATTTACCAAGGAGAACCTGAGGAAGCACACATAGGAGGAGAAACTGGATCACCAGCAAATTAAAAACTCCATGAAATTCTCAGTTTTTTTGTATAAAAAATCCACTGTTAGAATTACATCTCAGCTCCAAAACTGTTGGTGGCTTAGAACTAGTTTTATTACTTTTTGTTAGAGAATTTTAATCGTAGAACTCATCTTTTATTTTGTGTTGGATATACAGCTAATATGGATTAGACACTAGTAGTATGTAAGTTACATATTATGTTTCATATACGAAACGAGCTTTATGCCTTTTTTCAAAAATATGCTCAAAGCTTCATATAACAAGCGACCAGTGGCGAAGCCAAATTTTATTTTTCAGAGGATCTGAATCTGATTAAGGACTTGTCTACTCTTAGAAAATGGTCTTGCTTATTTCTGAACCAGTTCTAACGATTTGTGGCGATTCTCTTCTGGCTAGGCAGAATCTACCATTTTTTTCATGGTGAGTCGATTGAATTTGGGAGAAAATATAAGTGTGAAAATGGTGAGCTGAAGGAATTTGAGGAAGAAGATAGTACGGCTCAGAAAAAAGAAAAAAAAGCTTTGAGCATTATAAATATTAAATGGACCCGGTGTATGTATGGTGTAGTGTTTTGCCTGAAAATATGAATTGATTCATAATGAACCATATCCGGCCGAATGTATAAATATTAATGTACATATCCTAACATACAAAAGAACAATTGTACAATTGTCCGTCCTGGTGTATCAATTAGGAAGTAGATTTTTGCTAGTTTAGGCTGATGTCCTTCTTATTCCTTTCTTTTATGAAATAATTTCATATTTGCACAATTCTTCCTTTACTTATCTTCATACTCATATAGTATTAATTTTGTAACAATAATAAACCAAAACTTTTACCTTTTATGTAAATTGTATGTTATTAAAACTTGAACCCGTCAATTTATTCGGAACTTGGACTTGATTTCTGTCTACCCCTGACTCAAATCTTAACTTCACCACTGCAAGCGACAATATCTCTTGTGCTGTCCTGTTCCCTCAACTTACAATTTATAGATCTACTTATTCGAAAATCTTTGCAGAGGTACTATGAAATCGCGAGGAGATATCAAACTCTCAGTTTTTGAGTAACTAATAATTCTAGAACTTTTTTTTCTATTCAATTATACTATCTTCCTTTCCTCTGGATCTACATTTTCACCAGACAATTAACACGATAAACGGAACTTGCAACGAAAACAACTGTATCGTATAACTAGACTACCAGAGAACACATTTGACTAAATGAAGAAGAGAAGCCGTCGCCGTAATTATAAACATCAAAATCAATGAGCATTCAGTCTGTCTATCATAAGAAAGTTTGTCTTTCCAAATCAATCGTTTCCGATTGGCTTATGTATATCATGCTTGATAATGAACTTATTAATTATTAACAGTGATATCAATATCACCTTAATTAATGTATAATCAATGTTGAAACGGTACGATGTTTCAAGTAGTAGGCAATATATACACGACATATATAGCTGAAATTTAAGTCCAGACACTATACGTAGTCTCAGTTAGATTTTTAATTTTTTGGGGCATTCGAAACCTAATTAATTTGTCGAAAACTTAACAGAAAAATGTTGATCAATTATATGAAAGTTTTTTAAATTCGTTTAATATTTATTAGTAGTTGGAATGAAAAGCTGGGAAGGAGTCTCATGTCCATCTTTTTTTTTCTTTTTCTTTTTTTAAAATTCATAGGCGATTGTATTGATAGAAAGAGTTACAAATGAACTATTATAAAATATGAGACAACGAGTGTCTGTGAAAGTATACAACTGTAAACAAACTAAAAACACACAAAGGCATGTGTATTCTGTGGACACATCATTGCTAGATTGTAATAGTAAGAGTCTAGAGATTGTTTCCGTTGTGTGCATATGGCAGCCGGAAAGACACTGAATTCAAATCGGACCAAGAATTGAATCAACCGGACCAGAACAGTCACCAGACAGCCGAGAAGTACTGAATCATCAAACCAGACCGAGAACTAATGTCCATCTAACTAGATAAAACCTCATCAGGTGTGCGTTAATTGTTCTAGCCGTCTCAATAACAGCCCGCTTAGATCGAAAGGATATTTCATGATAACTGTGAATTAATTTTCATTATTATCCAATTCCTGCCTTTTATTTTGGACTTGATATTATATTCTGTAATTAAGCTTTCAAACTTTTTTTTGCCTAAAATTCGTATACATCCAGCTCGTTGATCTTATTAGGAAATTTCTGAATTCACACGTCTATGATATCTTATAGGAAATTTATTAATTCGAATTCGCACCTCTGATATCTTATAGAAAATTTTAATTCTGGAGGATCTACGAAAATTGGATCCAGAATCCTGATCGGATGATTCAAATTGGACAGTCGAAAATTCATTATTCTGCTATTTATGAGATTAATATTTAATAGTAGTATGCACCGTAATTAGCAACCGCTGCAGAAACGACACGCGCGCCTTACTCCTGCTTACTAAATAATGAACTATATGGGAAAAAATGAGGACAAAACATCGTTTTTAATTTAACATATAGATTGCTAATACAATTTTTGTTGGCCCTTCACCTGGCGGATAGATATCTTTTGCTTTTCTTGTATTATAATTTACTTTTTAAGTAAAATGAAGAGGTGTCTGATTTTGAATTGTATAAATTATTTCGTACATGTATAAATACTTCGTAATCTTCAGTATGAATATTGTTCATGTCAAGTATGAATACTTCCTATATTACTAAGCTGTTGGGAATACTTCCTGGTCCCCAATCTGGGCAGGTGTGAATATTATTAGTGTTATATAGGGCTGTATAAAAAGCTCGCGACTCGTGAGTTACTCAAACTCAGCTCGGTAACGAACTCGCTAACAACTCGTTCGTTTAAAATTCGAGTTATTCTGACTCGAGTTGAGTAACTCGTGAGTTAAACGAGTTGAGTTTGAGTTGGACTGAACTCGCTCGTTACAACTCGTGACTCGTTTGATTGATGATTTTCTTCATAATTTTTGACCTATTTTATTTTCCCAACTAGATGTGACTGACTCAAGTTGACCCAATTCATTTCATTTAATCATTTTGTTGTGAATTGTTTGTTAATTCAATATTTACTTCTCATATTATTACATAACAACAATCATAAGTTCAAATGTTCAACATTTCAACACCTTAAACGAGTTGACTCACGAGTCACGAGCCAACTCGAGTTACTCGCGAGTTGAATTCGAGTCAGCGAGCCAGCTCGGCTCAATAATCTCAACTCGAGTCAACTCGACTCACTATCTTCCGAGTTGAATTCGAGTTGTCCATAACTCGAGCTAACTCGGCTCGTTAGCAGCCCTAGTGTTAGATGTGAATATTTGTTAGTGTCAGGTGTGAATATTTTACTAATTAGATATGAATACTTATATATATGAATATTCATTAGTTAAATATTAATATTTCATTTGTTAGATATTAATACTTTATTATTTAGATATGAATACTTCATTGTATAGATTCGCTGTAGTGGTCTCCAATCTTGGCAAATGTCGCTTTCAGACGGTTGTGATCCCCAATCTAGGCTGTCAGATGTCGTCAGCGGTCCCCCTGATCGTTACTGGTCCCCAAAATTAATGGTCTCCTCCAGTTTGTATTTACATATGACGAATATTATAGATAATAAGTATAAATACTATAAATTCGTAGGTATTAATACTATACGTTTTGATGATGAATAAAATTGTATTAATTCTGCTTATTAGCGGTAGTTATCACGTGCGCATCAGTTAGTGATCTCCCATTGTATTTATTTTTTATCTTTTAGCGCGGGAGACAGATAGAGATCTGTATAAAGTTACTGTTAGTCGTTCCCTGTTAATATATATCCGACAACATTCAGAAAATTAGTTGACACGGCTGCCTTTCCTCAACAGAAGTGAAGTTACCGGATCCCATCATGACATGCGCATCTTCTAATCTTTCCTATTTTCTTTTATAATTTTTTGTTTGCGTAAGAAATCTGTGACAGGTCCATATTAATTTATGAGTGAGTCTATGGTACTATGCATATTACAATTTGTTACTGTGTTACGGTTCTATATTTGAGTTTTCAAATTCTAACAGTTGATTCGAACCGTTCATCTTGTTCTCCATATTAATATGTGTTTGGAGACCAAATTTTATATTTTTTGAAATTTTTTACTATTTTTTAGATTTATTGAAAATCACTGTTTTTGGATGGCCCAGAATTTTCAGATCAAGTGATTTTCTAAATATTTAAAAAAATAGTAAAAATTTTTCAAAAAAGTAAAATTTGGTCTCCAAACACATATTAATATGGAGAACAAGATGAACGGTTCGGATCGACCGTTAAAATTTGAAAACTCGAATATAGAGCCGTAGCACGGTAACAACCCGTGATATGCATAGTACCATAGACTCACTCTTAATTTATTGTTAATTTAGATATCTGTTCTTTTCAGTTCGGAAACACGCACACTTCACTGATTCCTTGACATTATTTAAAATAAAATTTTGACAACGTCGACAGATTAATTAATCATATATTAATTTTAGATTATCAAATCAAGATATATATTGTGTTCTGACTTCCGACCAAAAAATAATAAGAGAGAACGAAAAATGAACAACTGAAAAAGCGCGTGCATGTTAAGGAATAGCTAGAATAGTGATATTTAAGAATAACAAATGAGAATAGAAAATAAATAGTAATTTTTAAATTAGTATAAAAATAGTGCTATTCGGATTAATAAAAATGTTGTTTGGATTGTAAGTTTGAAATAGTAAATAGTTGTAACTAATAAATAATAGTGTTAACAATGTGCTAATTAAGAGAAAAGATAAGCAAGTGGGGTCTCAAATGAATTGTCACGATATGAAAATAATAGAAGTGTCAATTTTATCTCTATTCTATTATTAAGCACGTTGGGTGTCCGATCCGCCAACGGCTACGATTGAGAGATGAAACTTCAGATTTGATCTCAGCTCTCTAATTACATATTTTGTCTTCTTTTGATTAAATGCATCTGTTTTATGTATAGAAGTCTAAATTTAGTTAAAAACATACCCACCACATATGCTGCCAACGTTCCAATTAAAATTGAATAAATTATGAAATTTAGCGATATATTTATTTGTTTCCTTATTTTTTTTGTTTCCATATTTCTCCTCTTCAATTGAGAAGACTACACCTTCTATTTTCTTATTTATTGTTTCCTTACTTCTTCGTTTCTATACGGATCACAATGAAAATCATTTTTTTTTATTTCCTTATTTCTCTTTCTTTGTTTCTATACATATTGGTGTGGGCAATTTATAATATATTTTCGATATAAAATATATCAATGTGTGTGTGTGTGTTCTAAATTGGAAACAAAGAAGAATATAAATTGGAATGTGTGTGTGAATATATATTTTTCTTATAATATGTGTGTGTGTGTATTTATGTTTTTTGACATTAGATTCGAAATAGAGCTATTATTTGATATCATTGGTACTTAAAAATAAAAAATCATCACATCATCAAATTGTTATCAGAGATCACGATTAAAGTTAATTAAAAATACAGAATCATATAAATTTTCTATTAACATGTGTTTTAATTTTTAGATAATTATTATTTTCATTGATATATTTGTTTCTTATAATATGTCCCCGTTGAAACGCACGAGTATAATACTAGTAATTTTGAAACTGTGTTAATGGAAATCTAAAAAGGAAGCATTTTTTTTTCTCTCTCTCTTCACACTTTTGAATAGTAACTATTTCAACATTTACAATAAGGAATAGTAGTTATTCCAACAAAGAAAAAAAAAAATAGCAGTTATTCTAACTATTCCAAATAACAAAAATATTATTTGAATGCACATTGCTATTCCGAATAACCCTTTATTCCCGCTATTTTCATTTCATCCAAACATACCGACAGTTGTTGTAACCACACAAATGCATCGAATAAATTAAAGTTCTTGTAACCACACAAATGTATCCACGAATCGCTTTCGCCAATTTTGTTTCTCGTAACCCTCCCTCTTATAGTAATGAACTTCTTTTACTTTTCTGTATGATGCCTCTGTCAATCCATTTCAAAAAAAAAAAAAAAAGAAAAAAAAAGAAAGACTTTTCTGTATGATATTTTTACATCAGGAGTCATGCTGAATTGCTGATACATATGTTAAATGTGTTGATTGTTTTGAATTTCTAATTGTGCGGTTCAGGTTGAAAGAATTTTGTTATCCATTAGTCCCTTTTATAATTATTTTTATTTATTTTTATATGCATAAAAATATATTAAAGCTACAGCATAATAATCATGTATTTTTTTCAGTCCAGAATAAACATACTCTTATGTGGTCTGTATATAATCTATTTTTTTAATATTTATCTTTTTAATTGTATAAATTAAAATATTTGGCTCTAAGACAATGTATTTTCTTATTTTGAACTAATGTTCTCTAAAATTAACAGAATAACAGGTACTAGTTCGCAAATTTCCAACCTTTTTCTTTAAATATGGATCGTCATATACATACGATAAAATCATATTTGAAAATACTGACCTGTTCGTTATAATATATTTTTAATCTAGTAATTAGTTTATATTTTAATATATTTTTCTTGTTTAAAATATTACTTTTTCCACGGCCTGGATTTTGAGTTTTAGTGGTGATCTATCGGTATTGATTGACTTTGCCCTGCTGGAATTTTTTTTGCCCCATCTGAATGTTTGATTTGTAATTCGGATTAAATTTAATATTAAAATCAAAATAAATTTCTTAAATTATGATTGGTAATTAGAATTATACGTTAAAACATCAGACATTACAAGTCAGAGCATTGAAAAATATAAGTTAAAGTATTATTTTTTTATCGAATATCAAATTAATTAATAGATTTAAATTCGATAAGTTATTTATTTTTTTGCATCCTAATGAAAATCCTGATCCGTCCATGTTACCGATGGTGGCGGCTTTGAACAAGCGGCGGCATTCATAGTTTAAAAATTGAAGGGAAGCCATATCTCAATCTGCATGGTGGTTTTTGGTCCCAAGTCAGTCAAGCGGCATATCAAATCAGACAGGTGTTACCCGTGAAATGTATTTCCAAGTTTCATATCAAATCAAGGACAATATATAACGATAGGTTGACAAAATTAGAAGAGCGGAGAAAACGGACATGTAATTAATTGAAATGATAAGAAAAGTTTACAGAAAATAGTGTTAGCTATAGTTACAGAAAGTTGAATAAAACAGCAAATCAAAATCATCATTTTGTCAAAGCTATGTTTGATAAATTAGAATGCTGATAAGACATCTATTGAAAATTTCTTAGTGAAGATGCATGTATCGTTTATGATGTGAATAACGTTGTGTACGTTTCTTTGAATTACATCTGAACTGTCGTCACTATCAAATAATTTGCAAATGCAAATTTGTTCGCCATTTTGTTAACTGTTGCATGTGAAATCCATGCTAGTTGTTGGTACTGATTTAAATCATTATAACTTTTATGACCGTTGATGGTAGGACTGTTCATGAGCCGAGTTGAGTCTGAGTTGTTAATTCAGTTTTGAGACAGAAACTTCAATTTGGAGACACTGAATTACACTCTCCATTTTCAAAGTTTTCAAATTCCAAACAGTTGATCCAAGCCGTTCAACATAATGTATATGTTAAAATGTGCTTGCAGATCAAATTTTACATTTTTTTGAATTTTTTTACTATTTATTAAGTATTTAACAAAATCGCTATATTCAGACCGTTGAATTTTTGTAACCATCTTAATAAATAGTAAAAAAATTCCAAAAAATGTAAAATTTGATCTGCAAGCACATTTTAACATATACATTATGTTGAACGGTTTGGATCAACTGTTTAGAATTTGAAAACTTTGAAAATGGAGAGTGTAATTCAGTGTCACCAAAAAAGAGTGTAATTGGATCCCTCCTCATATATTATAGTTATTATTAATATATTAATATTATGTAATTAGTATCTTATTAACCATATATAACTATATAATTAATATGTTATATTGTTAATATATTAAATAATTATTATAATAATATTATAATATTTTATAGTTATTATTAATATATTAATCTTATATGATTAGTATCTTATTATTAATAATTATTATGAATATATAATTATATAATTAATATCCTATATTATCATTATTATTAAATCATTATCATGTTAATATAGTAAATCATTATTATATTAATCTTATATGATTAGTATCTTATTATTAATAATTATTATGAATATATAATTATATAATTAATATCCTATATTGTTAATATAGTAATTATTATTAATCTTATATAATTAGTATATTATTATAAATATTTAACTAATTTAGGCTTTCAAAATTTTAGCCCTCCACCAACTCTAACCAAATAAGAAATACTTTAAGTTATAATTTAACTTTAGATCTCAACCAAACATGAATAATTTAAATCGGCCTAAGTTGAAATAATCAATTTTGATCTTCTTTAGATCACAATAAAACATGGGTAATTTTACTAATTTGACAAAAATTTCCTTCGCCATACCTTGTCATAAAGCGTATCTCCCAACTAATGCCTACTTTCAGTTTTTCTTTGGTACGGTGTCATTCAGTGTGTATCCAGAGGCATGTAGCTCATTGCGAAGCTAAATCTAGCGCAAGACGCCCATGTGTTTGTCTTTTTTTTTTTTTTTTTTTGGAATACTTGACTGATGCAGTCAAGTTGCCCATGCGTTTGTCGCTCTTGTTTCTTTGCTCAGTTCATTCATTGTTCCCAAAACATGCACATGTTGTTAGAGTTTTCTTAATGTCAATAATTTATTGTAGATAATAATTGATGGATAATTCTAGCTAGACTACATTAGTTTTTATAGTACATTTATTTAACATCTAGAAGACTGTGATTTAAATTAAATTAATTTAAATTAAATTATAAAAATAAAATGTATAAGAAACTTGGGTTAATTTGAAAATTGTTTAGCTTTCTATCAGATATTTACGATTGTATTTAAACAACTTTTGATACCTTACTAATTAAATTATAAATTAATTTAAAATCAATGCAAGCCTTAGATAATAGAGAATACATTTGAATTTTTTTTTAAACAATTTTTGTAAGAAGTAAGATGTATTTATATTATTTAGCTCGGATGTATGTATGCTAGAATTATATATTCATAATTAATATGACTCCGGAACAAAAAAGTTTGAATTTTTTTTTCTAATGATTTAATTAGCCAAACCTAAAATCGAATGGAAGTAAAGAAAACAGATACTGAAGATCCACGAATTTTCAAATATATATCTACAAAACCGATATCGTGTTGAAGGATAAATGCTTATTTAGTTTTATGACTAGCATGTGATTTCTGGAGGAGCAATGTCTGAACTCGATCTAAAAGGTCATCCATCACTTATTATGTACCATATACATATGCATGGTGATGGAGATCAGCACATGTGAAGTACAATGGACTTGGAGAGAAGAAGGGGGTGGTGCTTGCTATCTCTAGCACTAGCACGTCGAGTTTGGCCATGCTGATCGATGGAGACGTTTTGGTTTCTATTGACTAATTGGATAATTATAATCTTATCCGTTAGGATTCTATTGACATATTGGCATGCGTATCTTCCTTTGTTCTTCCTCTTTGTATTGCCAAATCACCAAATATGTTTAGGATACACTTATTATGGGCAACGAGGGCTGTATGTCTATAGTCACCTATAAGTCATGCGTGCGGTTCCCTACTATTTATTGATACTGTTGACTCAACCTAAATCTCTGTTGAATTTTCTCTTTTAATTTTCTTGTTCTGGTTTGGGGTTGGGAGATTGATGGAACATAAATGCCTAATCTTATCCTGTGCTAATTGTTGCATGTATCTGCAACAGCAACAGCAACAGCAACAGCAACAGAAACAGCAACAGCAACAGCAACTTGCTAACTATTCTTCGATTCTCAAAGTAATATAGCATTTTTAACCTATTCAATTGAAGATTGACGAATTATCTAATATGTTCACTCGTCAATGGATAAAAAGATGCCATTTCTATCCTGCCGTTATTCTCAGATTATTGTGAAAAAGTATTTCAAATTCCACCTTTTTAATCTTAGAATGATAATCTCGATCTTTGAAACATATATAGGAGAATAAGAATATTTTTAGGAGAGCACTAGCCTTAACTATGAATACCGTTCACTTCTCAGTATGCCTGTATGGATCTTGTTATTACATTAGTACTGAACCATGATTAAATTACCAAAATTATTTGTAAGCTTCCATAGTAGTTCTTGTTATATTAAATGCATGTCATCTTCATTCTTCTGTTGATGAGCAAAAGGAACTCATAATTCATTCTTACATAACCGAGCACTTGTGTGTATTTTAAGTATCCTGACCATCAAATGATCCAAGGTATAGAGCAGGTTCGATACCAATAGCAGCAGCTACAGTACTTTACTGGTCCCGGCTATCAAGAATGAAAACTAAATTGGAATAAGGAATATATACAAGCCAACAGTCAGACGGATTGTGGAATTTTCAAAAGAGCCCAATACAAGATATCACTAAGCCACCTTTTGTTTTAAGCATTTGAAGAGACAGACATACAACTTTTACTAAATTAAGTCTTCATTTATAAAGATTCATTGACATAAAATTTTCCAAGTACAATATGCAAATTAAACAGAGAGTTCTAGTGCTGGGAAGAAGTCAGGACTCAGGACTGTAGGTCATTTGAGCTATGAGCAAATTGTTCTTGTCTAATGCTGAATTATTTTGATTAATGCAAAACACAGCTTGATGGTCCTTTTTCTTCTTTCTCCAACAGTATATGCACTTTTCCAAATACTGAAAAAAGAAGGGGCCTTTCTGCAATTTTAATATCAAAGGCGTGAGTGAGCAAGGGAAGATGATAAACTCATACTGGTCAGCATGTCTGTGACTTGCTCCATGGCACTGAGTGCTGCTTTCAACACATCCTGTGAACCTCCAGACTTCACAATGTTATTGATCTATGATTTGAAATCATAAAAAAAAAAAAAAAAAAATCAAATTATGCAAACAGAATTAAGCAAGAACAAAAGGCTTAACACATACCTTGTCAAGATAATCCTGCACTAAATTTATGCTGCCAATGTAATCTTGCTCTTCTATGCATACATTAATGTGTTTAGGGGATCCCAACCTAGACTCCAATGAGTACCACTATTAGTTCTATGAAATTCTCAGCATGTCTAAATTGCAATATCTTCAGAATGAACATCCTTCTTATTTCAAGTAATAAAAACAAGAATGAATGGTATAATGCTTTGAGCATGACAACTAAAAATAATTGAAAAATTTGATGCTTTCAATTGAACAGTAGGAGGATACCCGGTTGCTTTCAAGAAATAGCATGAGGCATCATTTGATGGTCCATTCATAGACTCCATTCCCTAGCAAAACAAATCCAATATGAATAAGTTAGGTTGAAAAATAAACTGTGAGCCTCAGTTTAATTAAAAACTGGTGTTTGTGTCATGACTGGCATGGAAATTAATATGTTACCAGTCTTTTACATGTAGATTAGTAAGATTACTTCAGCTAATAATTTCCATGCTAGCAAATTAAATGTTACCTTCATTTTGATCAAATAAAGTGTTCCTCCTAATTTGTAAAAAGTTAAAACCAACCCAACAGTTGTACTCATAAGTATAGCCTTAAGTATAGAACAAAAGGACTAAAATAATGGAATACACTTAACAGAGTGCATTGCGACCAGTACTTGAACAAAATGATTTGGAGGTACTAGCTTTCTTTATTTCATTTTTAACGCATATGCCAAATAGATTAGATTGTTTAGTCACTGCTCTGCAATTAAATAATCAAAATTTTAAGAAGGTTCAAATCTGACAACGGATGGAAACTTATCAGTACCTTAGAATGAAAATCAATACTAGCAGAAGTGTCTGTAAGCTCATCAGCATCGGAGCCTACAGGCAGAAATCATAATTGCATACTTTAAATTTTTAATAAACAAGTAATAAATTCACTTTGAAATATAACTGCAAGTATTCTAGCTAGCTTGTTCTGACAGGTTAAAGCAACTAAAAATGCAAACTTATGTATCACTTAGCCTTCAAGAATAAATTATTTTATTAAGAACAAAAACAATCCAATAATTTTAGAAATTTTCATCCTTGACTCTTTCCATTAAATGGGAAAAGTACAGAAATAAAATCTATCAATATGAAAAGTAATAATTATTTGCAACTCCAGATGACAAATGAAAATAACATGCCATGCATATTAATTGCTCAACCTTTAGAATTTGAGAAATTCTAGGGCGCCTTGTTTTTCATGTACATACTTCAAATTGTACTACAACTGTGTTTCATCCAAATGTGCTTTAACAAGCTTCCAATTTAACAGCATTTTTTACTTAGGAACCTAACAATAATCTGAGCTAGTATACAAGTTCTTATTCAAATTAATTTCAACACAAATTCCTTTTTGCTATGACTTCCAACCTTACTACTCTTCACTCTGCGGTCAAGCATTTCTCCAAAAATCTACTAACCTTTCTGAAAGCAAACCAAGTTTTCTTCAAATTCAAGAGATGGGAACCAAACTAGCTTCAGTACATGAGCAGTGAAATCAATAATGAAAAGCAAGAGAAGGATGAAGCAAGCTTTTTTAAAAAATGTTTAACAGAACTTAATGGCAAGATGATTATTTAACGATTTAGCAATTGAGTGGGATGAAATGGCCGATACATTATGCTACCAGCATTTTTTACAAAGTTTTTTTTTTTTTTTCTAGTTTTATGTAAGTCCAAATTTTAAAAACACATTCTTGTTCTCAATAACATAACACCACCAAATTTAGATACAAAACATTTTACAAAATAACTTTTCAAAAATTGTGAGACCTCAAAATTGCATTTTAACCCTTGAGTAGCCTTGAAAAACCATAAAGAATAGTTTTTCAAATAAATCCAGCTTTTTGACACTTAATAGAGCCCTTGTTTCAATGCTTAATCTGATAAATTGTCCAAAATCCGGTAAATCCGTCTTTTTCAAAATTTTAAACCCAAAAGGTCCAAAATCCAATTTAACTGTTTAATCGGCATCTTTTAAAAATTTAGGATAAAGTAAGCAATTCTATGTTATTACACACAAAAGTATTGAGAAATTGGAACAATTAATTAGTGGGAAATGATGGACTCTAATATAATTATTGGATGCATATATCAATGAACAAAGAAAGAAGGGGACTTAAGGGAAGTAGATCACTTATCCGTCCTATTTTTTATACTTCGGCTTAATGATTGGAACAAATTATTAAGATGTGGATGAGGGGGGTGAGGGATCAGGGATTATGCTGTCAATCTACAGTTTCCAATAATACTGCACCTTTCTTACATGCTAAGGAAATAGTGGTACAAGCTCTAAAATAAGCCTTAGAAAGGTTTGATGGCATTTCAGGACTAAAAATATACTGTTCAAAGAGTGAAATAGTATCTTAAACTTATCCGTAAAGAGAGTGAGTGAGTTGGAGAATTAACCAAGAAATATCTTGGCATTATTAATTCATGGGAAAAAAACCTGAAAGAGAGGAATGCAGACTGACAAGCATACAAACGAAATTTGAAGGACACAAGGGAATTTTTTTTTTTTTTTTTTTTTTGGGGGGGGTGGGGGGAGGGGAGGGTTGGTAGGGGTGTAAACAGAATGAATATTATGTGTTCTGTCTGTGTTCGTATCAGCATAGTTAACTGTGCATATATTATCTATATCCATAATAAATCGACGATTAATGCTAACCATATTCACATCAATGCATATATGGATTAAGATTATGGTCCTTTTCAATGATGCTTTTTATTTGCAAAGAATTTGCCAAATAATCAAAATTTCAATCAGTGCATCTCAAATTTTAGTTCTTTCTTTTATTAACTGTATTAGATGATTGCAATAGTTCAAAAAGGAGAAGGGCACATCCAGAAAGAGACTTAAAATCAAATTCAACGCACCAAAACTCAAACACAATGCATCAAAAGACAATACTTACCAGCAGATCTGAGAAATGTACCCTCTCCAGGGGATTCTTTCCCACCAAGTGCCAGTCGAATCCTGCAACAAGATGGTTTAAATAGAAAATATGCAAGTTGCATATATAGGTGCTTGACTATTTGCATGAAGAAATGGATACTGATTAAAATTTCTTTACTACAAAAGTATCAATTTACATTTTTAGAACTGATCAGATGACATAAATTTGTATTTAATAGATTGTCTATTATGAGTTTTTGGTGTTAAGTTGCAATATAGACAAAATGCTCACACTAATTGGTCTTTAAACATCATAATTAACAATATAAAGTGGACAGACAGATCATGCTTCTCTTCTAGTTACGGAAAGGACTGGTACAGACCAGCACATAACTATACTGTAATCCTTGATCTAAGCACACTAACATGATAGAAAAGGCTAATTTGATTGCTAGGATCTAGTTTTATCTTATTGTAACATTTTATGTAACAGAAATTACAAGTACCTTTTTCGTGGATAATATCCATCAATATGTTCATCTGGCATAGTATTTAACACACCAATGAATCGAGGAAACTTGTGACCTATCTCCTCTGCTGTCTTACTGAATTCCTAAATTTGATTCAAAATGCATAAATAAGAACGGTAAAGATCTTGGTACAACTAATATCAACTATTTTGCATGGCACATTATAATAACCGATTTTCACTGGAAGTTAAAAATAAGAATTTACTGAGAACTCATTAACTGGCACTACAAATTTGGTCTCCATGCTAAGTATATCAGAGTAAATAACATCCCAACCTAGTACAATAGTTACTGGGATAATCTCCCAAAATTTGGTGTTGATCTAAAATATATTAAAGCAAATGGACAAAATTAAAGGTTCAACCAATGGATCAAATCAAACTAAATGAAATAATAGGAAGATTCTTTTGACGATCGGGGGTATGGACCTGAATGCACGCAGAAAGTTGTGGCTGATAGACCCCCTCCTCTCTACGAGAGAGGTCAAAGTCCATATCCATTTCTCCCGTTGATCTTTACCTGCTGATATTCTCTTTTCGAACCTCCACTTCAACACACTTTGCACCAGGTTATTAAACATTATATAAATAAAAATTAACTAAAACAATTAATATCAAATGGTGAGATGGCCGAGTTGGTCTAAGGCGCCAGATTAAGGTTCTGGTCCGAAAGGGCGTGGGTTCAAATCCCACTCTCGCCATATTTAATTTTTTCATTTTTTTTAATCAGTTAGTCCAAAAGTTTACAATCTGGCCCATTAAACTCATTTTCAGTCTGGCAGCACAACATGTGAATTTTTCTTTTTTGAGTATATTTTACAGATCAGGTTAGCCCAAAAGTTTAGAATCTGGCCCATAAAACTTATTTTCAGTCTGGCAGCACAATATGTGAATCAATTTTACGTCAATCTGGTCCATCAAACTTACTTTCAATCAAGCCCAACAATGTATAGATCAGGTTTAACGGAAAAAATGCCGATATAGGAAAGCAACCAATGCTGACCTCTAGAACTTTCTAGCGGTGCCGAGACAGGACAAGAAGCCTGCTGACATCAGAGTAATTCGGGACCTTGCTTGCCAAGCTTTTTTTTTTTTTTTTTTGAGGGGACTTGTTGCCAAGTTCTTCTGTCACTGCAGCGGTGAACCTTTTCTCCTTGTGGAAGCACTGTCGCACTGAACGAACAAACATTTGCTGGAGTGATGAGACAGGAACCCGTTACACAAATAATTCCTACTGTTAGATATATGAAATTAGGAAAATAAACCACCCAAACTATTTCGAATTCGTATCCTCTGAGATATCTCAAACTTTGCGTGACTTTCTGGAAAATCCCAACCGTTTAAATACGTTCTGCACGAATCTCAAAGCACACAGACCCCTACGTCACTCCCGAATAGACACCGGACACGTCGGTCACGCAAAAGTTGAGATATCTCAGAGGAGACGCACTCAACTATTTCCCCTTTCCCAAGCAATAAAACCCGTGCAGTCAACTGTGTTATATAAATACAATACAGCTAGGGTTTTAGATCTGTTCACTCGACCTCTTTCCAATAAAACCCAAGACCCATCCGGTTGTACCATTTCGATTTTGCCACCATTAGCAGCCTCCATTGATCGATAATGGCGATCGCTTCACTTCTTGCCACCAAGCTCGCTAGGTCGAGGTCCTTAGTTTCTGCTCTTTCTCAGGTCTCTCTTTCTACATCTCTTTTGTGCGTGGGCGAGTTTTTGTCCGTGTGTTATAATCTGGTATTTGCCTTCGGACGAGACAAGAGATTAGTTCGAACTCTCTAATGGAAACAATCCATAAATTCTATTTTGATCTAAAATGGAACATTTTGTAAATTCAAGTCTGTGTACTTTGTTGATATATGTTCATTCCAACTCCTTTTACTCAAGTCATAAACTAATCAGTTATCCATTTTTATGTATGGTTTAAATAAAATAGCTGCTTAGTTTTTGTATTCCATGACTAATGCGGTTGCCTCTTAAATTCTTCAGGCTAGCGGCCAGATTAAGGCAGTGAACGAGGCATCTCATTTTCCATATGGATTGTCACTTGCAAGAGCGTTGTGGTATTCTTTTTATTTTTATTTTTTATAACTATTAATGTTTCTTTTTGATTGATTGCCTTTAATACCTGTGTGATTTGTCTCATATTGTAGCTCAAAGCCGGTTGCCACTGATGTCATTGGTATTGACTTGGGTACCACGAATTCTTGTGTGTCTATTATGGAGGGAAAGGTAAAGCTTTGATTTGCTTTTCATTCTCAGAAATAATTTTGTTGCATCCATTTCTCCTTGGATTAAGTTATGTTAGTGACTTTGTAGCATTGATGTATCATTACAAGTCCTTTTTTATCCCTCGGACTGACTATCTAGAAGGAAATTTCGTTAAAGTCGTCTTGCTTCAATTAAACAGATATACTAGAATCAATGCATTCAAGAGGCAAAAGGTGCAATTAAGGCGCAAAGTGCATGAAAACATATGTGCGCGAGTAACAAGAGGCTTATAGTTTTTATTAGTATATTTCTGGATAATGAAAGCTCCATAATTATAAAATTGATAACAGAATTGACTTAGATTCCAAATAACTTTTTGGTTAACAAAAATCATATTTTAGATTAAAAATAATAATAATACGCATGAATTTGTTCAGAAAATGAATAATTTAATCAAAGGTTTGTTAGTATCTACTTATTTTCCAAAGGATTTGATCCCTCCCACATTAGTACCATCATTATCTAGACTTTAATAAGCATCTTGTTGTCTACAAAGGGGCCAGATATGAAACTGTTCATGGAGACTGGTTTTTTCTTCTCCCTTCTTTTCTGTGACTTTTCTTGTTAAGTTCATGTCAGCTCTCCTCCTCAGTTGCATATGAGTTTATAATTTGGATAGGTGAAAGATTTTTATCATAGGCTATAGTGGGTTTAGAATTGGGGCCAGCAGGTTTTGTATGTACTGGTGATCATCAGACGTGGGCTTTTTTTCACCTTGTCACTCATTGCTTTTTGAAAAAATGCACCAAGCGTGTGCTAGTTGAACTGTGCTCGCTTCACCATTTAAAAAGCGAGTAGGGCCTGGTGCGCATCTGACTGCACTGAATAGAATGATAATGGAATTAGTCCTATTTTAGGCCTCTGGCTGAGTATTTAGATGGAAGTTTTGTTATGGGCATCTTTGCTTCCTATCAAACAGATGTACTTCAATGGTGATGGAATTTGTTAACTATCCTTTTATTGCCTTGACGTAATTGATTTTAAATGTTTCTTTACTCTTTTCTAATTTATTTTTGTAAAAACTTGTTTGAAGCAGACACCAAAAGTAATTGAGAATGCTGAAGGTGCAAGAACTACCCCTTCCGTTGTAGCCATAAACCAAAAGAGTGAACTCCTTGTCGGTACACCTGCTAAGCGCCAGGCAGTCACTAACCCAACAAACACCCTCTTTGGCACGAAGCGTCTTATTGGGCGTAAGTTTGATGATCAACAAACCCAAAAGGAGCTGAAAATGGTACCATACAAAATTGTTAAAGCCTCGAATGGAGATGCTTGGGTTGAGATGAATGGCCAGCAATACTCACCTAGTCAGATTGGTGCATTTGTTCTTACAAAAATGAAGGAAACTGCCGAGGCCTACCTTGGTAAAACTGTGACTAAGGCAGTTATCACCGTGCCGGCATACTTTAATGATGCACAGAGGCAAGCTACAAAGGATGCAGGAAGAATTGCTGGTTTGGATGTTCAGAGGATTATTAATGAACCCACAGCCGCGGCTTTATCATATGGGATGAACAACAAAGAAGGATTGATTGCGGTATTTGATTTGGGTGGTGGCACCTTTGATGTTTCCATCCTTGAGATTTCCAATGGAGTTTTTGAGGTAATAATTATTTTTTGACACTTGAAATTTCTGATTTGTGGCAGTATGTTTGCACTTGTGCTAGTTCACGAATATCAATTGCATTTTTACATCTTGTATTGGTGGGTTGTAGACTAAAGTAATTTTGATTAATGTCCTATAGTTCACCTTAATGGGGAGATAGAAATGTTTGCTTTGAACTAAAAAACCTTGGTAATTTGTTGAGAAAAGTTGTAGATCGTAGTTTTTTGGAGAGATGTTGTTGTTCAGCTCTGATTTTTATCATATTTTATATGTATTAGGTCAAGGCTACAAATGGAGATACCTTCCTTGGTGGAGAGGATTTTGATAGTGCATTGCTTGACTACCTCGTCAGTGAATTCAAGCGTTCAGATGGCATTGATCTAACAAAGGACAAGCTGGCACTCCAGCGTCTCAGGGAAGCTGCTGAGAAAGCCAAGGTTGAGCTATCCTCCACCAACCAAACTGAGATCAACCTTCCGTTCATCACTGCTGATGCATCAGGTGCGAAGCATTTCAATCTAACCCTGACTCGATCCAAGTTGGAGACCCTTGTCGGCCACTTGATTGAGCGAACCCGCATCCCGTGCCAGAATTGTCTGAAAGATGCAGGCATAACAGCAAAGGAGGTTGACGAAGTTTTACTTGTTGGTGGCATGACACGTGTGCCGAAGGTGCAACAGATAGTTCAAGAGATTTTCAACAAGACCCCTAGCAAGGGTGTGAATCCTGATGAGGCTGTAGCCATGGGGGCTGCCCTTCAGGGAGGCATTCTAAGAGGTGATGTCAAGGAACTGCTCTTGCTTGATGTCACACCTCTTTCCCTTGGTATTGAGACACTTGGTGGCATCTTCACAAGGCTTATTAACCGTAACACAACAATCCCGACCAAGAAAAGCCAGGTCTTTTCCACTGCGTCTGATAATCAGACACAAGTCGGCATCAAGGTGTTGCAAGGAGAGAGGGAAATGGCGGCAGATAACAAGCTTCTTGGCGAATTCAATTTGGAGGGTATTCCCCCTGCTCCAAGAGGCATGCCCCAAATTGAGGTTGCCTTTGACATTGATGCCAATGGCATAGTCAAGGTCTCGGCCAAGGACAAACAAACTGGCAAGGAGCAAAACATCACTATCAAGTCCTCTGGTGGTTTGTCAGAGCACGAAATAGAGAAGATGGTGAAGGAGGCTGAGCTTCATGCACAGAAGGATCAGGAGAGGAAGGCCTTGATTGACATAAGGAATTCAGCTGATACAACAGCATATAGCATTGAGAAGAGCTTGGGTGAGTACAAGGACAAGATCCCAGCTGAGGTGGCAAAGGAGATAGAAGATGCAGTTGCAGATCTAAGAGCAGCCATGGGAGAAGAGAACGTGGATAAGATAAAGGAAAAGATTGATGCTGCAAACAAAGCTGTGTCGAAGATTGGGCAACACATGAACCAAGGTGGTGGCGGAAGTAGCAACAGCAGTGGCGGTGCTGCGGGAGATGAGACACCGGAGGCTGAATACAAGGAAGCTTCAAAGTAGAGTGGTCACATAACTTAATTTAGGGCTCTAGGATTAGATGTTGTATAATTTTTGAGTGAGGGGCAACCCATAATTTTGATAAGCAAACTATAATTGCAGTGGATTCTGCAGTGAAGAAACTATTATTACGGTTATCATTTATTTTTTATTTCTATTGATTGTATGACCCCCAGGCATATGTGGGAATTTGAAGATCATTTTTTGCTGAGGATCTGAGAGTAACTGCTGTTGAATTTGGATAACTCGTGGTTAATGTCGAAGATGCATACAATTAGAGGTGCTATCGGGTCGGGTCCGGGTACTATTATATTTGTACCCGGACCCTAAAAGTGTTCGGGTCCAAATTTCGATCCATATACTTATTTGTTTCAAATCGGGCCGGGTCCGGATCCGGATACCTATCTACCCGTAGATATTTCGGGTCCAGTCTTTCGGTTCCGGGTAGATAGATACCCGTAACTTGTTTGTGGATTATCGGGTCCGGTTCGGATACGGGGCGGTTCTGGATCTAGAGCGGGTATAGGTCACAACTCCAAAGTATTCGAGAAATTATTTACATTTAAATATAGTTATAATTTCTTAAACATCTCATATAATAAATCATTACAATATAAATTAAAAACTACTGCAAAATAAAAATTATACTATAAATCATGTTTATAAATAATAAAATATATCATGCTACATAGCAAAATAAAAATAATAACTCTAAATTATTAGTTGGTTGTTAGTTGTTTGGAGTACTCATGGTGTAACAAAAAATATTAAATTTAATTTTTTGTTAATAGCTTTTGAATTCAGGAGGATGGATGAGAGATAATTTTTAGAAAGTAAAATATTAGAGATGATGATTTCCTTTTCTATAATTAAAAAAAATCTATGAATTGAATGTAATAGAAGAAAAAAAGTATAAAATAAGTTGGTTATAGAAGAATAAATTTGACAATCATGTGTCATGTGTCACATGTGTATAATATAGAACAAAAATTAAAAGACGTAATTAAAGGGTAGTGTAAAACAGTAGTATAAATTTGGTTAAGTTTTATCAAATTATAGCTCAGCTGAAATATATTATCTAACACAAAAACTTGATGCAGAGTTATTAATATATATTTTATCGGGTATTTATACGGGTATCGGGTCGGTTCCGGTTATGGGTCGAATAATTAAATGATACCCATATCCTACCCATTACAGTATCGGATCCGAGTCGGATATTAAATTATTAATTTTGTACTCATACCCATAATTTAATCGGTTATATTTTTTAAATCATACTCTATTCAAATTAATCGGATCCGGGTCGGTTCCGGGTCGGATCCGGGTAATCGGGTAAAGGTAGCACCTCTACATACAATAAGACGCTGTTAAAATCTGCAGATGTTTGTAATGAGTCGTCTGCTGGTTGTTCTACGGTCATTTGGATCCACCTAATCTGCAGATGTGACGTAAAAGTTATTCACAGATATAAATATTTTTATGTACAGGTATAATACTTTCGTATATTTGTATTAATATCATAGAAAAAAAAAAATAGCGCTATAGTTTTTACAGTCCCTCAAACAGTCCGTTTTTTTTTTTTTTCAATCGCCACAAAATATGACTGTTTCAACGTCGTCTCACCTCTGTTTCAAATTTCCACTGCTCAGCAAGCAGGATTCTCTGCACTAAAATTTGTTAATCCAAAACACAATTTTTGTTTGTTTATCGTTGGGCTTATGGGCTATGGCATTTGAAATCTGTCTTCATTCTCTGACTTTAAAAAGCCTTTATTAACTAAGCATACTAACAGCTGAGAATTCTTATATGAAGTCAGGATCCGATTATGATGCTCTTCTGATCTGAGGCCTAATTTGTTAATCAAGGAGCAGCCATTAACCCACCAGTCCACCAAAGTGCAGTCCTGGGCTGATGTGTGCTTCTTTTATCTGAAGGAGCGAGTTGATCCTAATGGAAGATTCCTTCGTCCTAGAGATGAGTGGAGGGTGTCAGCCAACAGGTACAAAACAGGTCAAATGAAAACATTTTCATACTCTTCCCTATTATGTTAATGGAAATTTTTTTTTTTTACTTTTATCCATACCTGATATGTCTTGTCGGATACGGTTCCGATCAGATAAAAAGATAAAAGAGTGTTGATATCAATGGTTTAAATAGCGATTATAGCGGTATAGCGGAACGGTTAAAAAAATAAACAATTGCATTTATTAGCTAGCTATATATTGCCCATAGCGCCGATAGCTAGCTATATATCACCCATGGCACCATAGCTTTTAGAGTCCGAAAAAACTATAGCTAACTATTTAGAACACTGGTTGATATACATGAGTCATGAATAAAACTATATTTATTATTCATCATTTCCATATGAGTACCTTGCCCGTATCTGTCTAATCAATATGAATTGGGTAATAGAGTAATAGAGTGCCATTGATACCCCTAGTTTCAGGGAACAGAATCAGCTGTTTGCTGGTTGTTCTACGGTCGTTTGGATCTCCCTTATGCAGTAATGCTGAGAGCAATCTCATTTTTTTAGTTTAATGATCAGCAGATACGAACAATGTTCTTGTAGAGGAAATGTTTCACTAAAATTTCTTGAACTTCAATCTGTATATTTGATTTCATCGATTGTAATGATTCAGCAATTTCATTGACTCTATATAATATCTGGACGTCTTGACTCTTGCCCAGGCCACATACACCCGCATATCTGAACGAAAACAAATCCAACCGCATATCATGTTTCACTATAATTCTGCACATTCTAAAAAATCCAACCGCTCAAAAGGATTAGCAAATAATTAACAAATTAAACTACCCAACACAAATTACCAGTAAAATAGTTAGTTATCATTGATGTAAAAGTAGAT
This sequence comes from Carex rostrata, assembly GCF_964058835.1. Classification (NCBI taxonomy): domain Eukaryota; kingdom Viridiplantae; phylum Streptophyta; class Magnoliopsida; order Poales; family Cyperaceae; genus Carex; species Carex rostrata. Next base: position 9,559,254 of record NC_135925.1, read on the forward strand.
GTTGTGATTCGATAAGACGGTTTCGATAAGATTACCCATACCATATTTCGAATACCTGATAGGTTATCATTGATGTAAAAAATCTCATCTTTCCGTATCCGCATGTCTTGTTTTCTTTTCGCCGGTTTCGTTCTAGTTTAACCTGATAGTATATGTTGTGATTTTCTTTTCCTTTTCCTAGATCTCATACAAGTATGGTAAGAACAGATATTTAATCAAACTTTAGCAGGACGTTCACCTAGTGACTAACTTTAATAAATAAAAATTAAATTAACGAGAAAGCTCAAATGAAAACCAGAATATAAAAGAACTCTACAATTTAAGACAAAAATCTACGAATATGTATCTAATCCTCAAATACAAATTAGTTTGAATTGTTTAACCACAATAAATTTTAAATCGAATTGGTTTGATACTGGATGCAACATGTTAAGATGCCTCAACCACATGTAACTCACAAGCAAAACCCAATGACATGATATTAGTCCTAATATCCTAATATTTTACCAATTAAGGACTACATAAACCACAACTAAAATACACTCAATGCAAGACCCAACACAAACCATGCCTCAGCTATTCCTGCTTTTGCTCTCTCTCCTCTCTCTCACGATTCCACTGCTCAATCTTAGCCCTCCGTTCCTCACTGCTCTCCCTAACCGGGCTTCTAGACCGTCCTTCGCTCCTTGACCTCTTCTCAGACCTCCTTTCATGCCTTTCCCGATCTCTGTCCCGCTCACTGCTCCTCCTATGATCACCTCTTTCGTGCGACCTCTCTCTACTCTCTCTATCCCTCCTGTAACTAGGGCTCCTGCTCCTGCTCCGACTTCGGCTATACCTTGACCTCCTAGACCTTCCATACAACAGCCGCCTAAGGTCACGACTTATCTCCTTCACGTGCATGAAATTGCAATACCCACCCCTATTACAGCTGTTCTCCTCATATTGCCGGCACGTCGCCTCACGAAAATCAGTGACTGGTGAGAAATCAATTATAATAGGTCGCCCTGAGTAAAACCTCCCTTGCAGACCTCGCATGGCAGCTGCTGCCTGCTCTTCTTCACGGAATTGTACGTATACATTGCCGATCATGTGGTCAGCAAGGTTATCACACACATTTAATCTCTCAATTTCACCATATTTACTCAACTCTTCAAAGATGTCTTCATAGAAGTCTTCAAAGTGTTCCTGGATCTGGTCCGGATCAATGGGATTGCCCTGGGCATCAATGCCAGGAGTGATCATGTCGGGACGTTGGTACATGTTGGAAAGGAGTAGTGTGGGCGAGATGGTGGGACGGTTATGAAGCCGCGAGCAACGATCCCCATGACGGCAAGCCCCGATTTTAAAGTAGAATGGGCAGTTCACACGGTCCTTCTCAGTGCCAAAAATTGATGCCAAATGCTCTGCCATTTGTTATGGAGATTCAAGACCTGAAATAGATAGATTAGAAAAGATAGATTATTAGTGTTTTAAGAAAAAGATGTAGAATAAAAAAAATTAACATGGATTTACATTGACAACCGACAAGACAGACAAAATTAAAATATGACTTCTGTATAGTTTAAATATTTTGTGTATCACACTTAATGCAATTTGGGAACAGTTTGGTTTGCTGACTACATGCAAACAAAACTGGACTGTTAATTTTTCAAAATGCTCGATGAATAACCAAAAAAATGTTTACAAATTACATCAAATTTGACACACAACCATATAAAAAATATATGTGTGTGTAATTTTACTCATTTATTTTAACAATTGATCATTGGTCAAATAAATTTATTATCAAATTTGATAGTGATCGTAATTGTTTACATGCATCATGCTAATTTACATATGCCCTGGCCAAAATAAAAGTTAAAAACCAGAAGTAAAACCAACAGGAACCGAACATGAAACTTCTTTAACCAGCAAGGCCAATTGGTTCAGTAATCTAACGGAATTACAAACAACAGATAAACGCATTTGGTGGAGCCAAGAAGTTCGGCTTCATTGTACCTTATGGCCACCTGACCTCATACAGAGAATTGGAGCACAGAACTAGAATGATCGACGTCATACAAATTTTAGTTTCTCACTCTGTTATGAAATAATATGAGATAAGTAAAAGATCAGTTCCTTGGACCTCAACAGGACTACAGGAGTGATGGACTAAAACATCATGTATTAATATGGATGTTGTTAAATGCACAAAATATAGCATCAATTCCTAAAAATATAACGGAATCGCATACTACTGTTATGATAGAAATAATCAAAAAGGAAATAGAGAGCATAAGCTGGAAGGATTTGTGTGAAATCTTACCTTGTCGCCGCGATGGAGCAAGAGAGAAGAGAAACCTCTAGAAGCGCAATTGGGAAAAGAGGTGAACGCCGAAGGCAAGCCAGAGATGGGATTAGTTGTCGTTTTTAAGAAACCAATTTAACGGCCGGATTTCTTTGATCTGAAGATCCGCAACTTCTTCTGCAAATTGAACGGCCATAGATATATTAAAAAACTTCGGATCCGGTCAGGTTTCAAACCGAACTCGATTTCTAGAACCATCTGTCCAAAGTATAAAAGTTTCCTGGAACAGTTTCACGTAGACCGTGAGAAGTGTGGATGGGCCTTCGCGGAGAAAGAAGCATTCATCGTAGTACAGCATTTCAGAAGAATTGAAAAAGAAGTTAGTTTTTATTGATAGTACAGTATATCTTTTCTACCCCGGCCACTATGAAGGTGTAATATTATACAAAATATTACATAAACCATTTAACTCATTTTTATATTATATTTATATGAGTAGAACTGGAGTGTTCTTAAATTTATTATGTATTTTTGTAAATTTAACTCTAAAATTTATCGAATTAGTTTTAAACGACGAATTTAAATTATTAAAACTTATCTACTTACTAGTGATGTGTCTACATGTGAAAAATTTTAACTTTCGAATTAACGTCATTTTTTTATGTTATTTTACCACTTGTCTCTATTCAAATGGGAATGGACGCAGGCACGGGATTTGAACTGAAAAACACTGTTCCCGTGAGAAAAAAAAAATTCAATTGAACTAAATTTTTTTTTTCCCACTTGAATAGTGATCTGGCCGAACAGGCCCTTATAGTTCCACGTCCATGATTGGCTGCAAACTCGTGGATCCCACCTGTCGGATTATATGAAAGACAGAGGGGGAGAAGTGCCTTGCTTTAGTGGACATGGATCCGGATCACGGATGCTGTGTGCATGTTCCGCGGTACCCACAGTGTTTTACTGGAAAACCAAAACGCTGCACCCCTTTTCCTCCATTTAATATTTCTCTCCATTCTATACGTCATTGGACACCTCCATATTTCTTCAATTTTTTTGTTTTCTCACTGTTTTTCAACTGTTTACTTCCTCTTCTTTTCTCCATATTTAACTCTTTATCTTTTTCCCTTCTTTTCTTCATTTCTCCTTTTTAAGGGATCAACACTACCTAAAACTTATCAATTCAATTACACTAAATTTGAATTTCCACTTAAAGGGAAATAAAAAATTAGAAAAGTTCAATAAAAATGAAAAGCAAGAAAACAAAAACAGTAACAAAGACACCCTGAATATATATTGACTTCGTTTTTTTTTTTTTTAATCAGACTCTGTTTCAACGTTTCCACCTCCGTTTTTGTATGTGCCACCGACGTCAGGTGCTAATTAAGCTATCCCTATCCTGCCTTTCGGATTCAGATCTCCATCGCTCAACAAACAGGATTCTCTGCACTCCAAAGTCTATGTATCCAAACTCCAAAGCACGGTTTTTCTTTGCTAATCCGCTTATGGCATGTGAGGCTATTATCGATTTTAAATAACTTAAAATATTGCATGGTATATATATGAAAAGAATAAAAAAATACACATTTATGTCTGTACTCTATACTTGAGATGACATCGAGTTGGTCAGCGAGACTGCTAGATAGCAAAGAAATATAGTGACAAGTGAATAGTTTGAATTCGGTTCAACGGGATAAAAAATTCGTAATTTGAATATAATTCGGAAATTATTCAGTACAATAAAGAAGCAACCCCCCCCCCCCCCCCCCCCCAACCCCAATAAAAAAAATTGCATTCTTATCGCGAATAATTTGTGACTAGCATTTTTCGAAATTCAGTTCAAAAATATAAAATAAAAAACAAATAAATGTAAATTATTTGTATATATTATTACTAAAATACACAACTGTATGTGCATCGCCACATAATGTTGCACGTGTTTGTGGCCACATGCAAACAGACGTTTCAATAGACAGCCCCACACAATAAAGGATCCCAATCTGCTGCTATTCATTTCCTCTCTATCTCTCTTCAAAGAAAAGAAGAGAGAGAGAAGATTACAGGGTAGAGAGAGTAAGAGGAGAGAGAGAGAAGAGTATGGAAAGAATAACACCGAATCTCATTCCCACAATAAAATCATGCCACATGTTCAACATGCTTGCACATATTAAGTCACATTTCCATTATGACCGTTGCTGAATTTTCCACCAGCATTTATATCTGACGGAGATCAGATGAATCCGACACTGATTAGACCAAAAATTAAGTGGATGGATACATTTCAACTTGGGTGAGTTGGTCCGATGCCATTTGGACCATATATCGTTCAAAGCGCTAGATAAACATGAAAATCACAATCATGAAAATTATCCTAATATGAAAAACAGGAACCTTTGAATTAGGTATAGTTCAAATATAAGAGTAATTTTCGAGTACTTCCACACTCAAATAATCTATTACTTGGAAAATTGTTTTTGTACTTTTAATATGCTTATAGATAGGGATAATATTAATAGGATAATTTTTTTTTTGACAAAAAAAAAATCCAATGGGATAATATTTTCAGAAGAGATAAACATATAATTTGAGTTAAAAATTGATAGGATAATATTTTTTTTTTTTATGGTTGACGGCAAGTTGCCGTCAACAAATTTTATAAATAAGAAAAGGTTATGATTACAGATAGCTATTTGTTATTTACCCTCCTACAAGCAAAAGAAAAAAATAAGCAAAATAAATGTATAAATATAAGCAATTAGAAATTTGTCATCCACAAATTAACTTCCAAGACCGTGTTTGCCACCAGTCTCTCCTCCTGTTGTCGGTTTCCCGCAAAGGTTCTCCTATTTCTCTCCCTCCATAGTGCCTATGATCCCGCCGCCCAAATAGTTGAGTTAAAATTCAATGGAAACACAAATAATTAAATGTTTGCAACAGAGTTAAATTTTCTTTGAATAGATGCACTAGATATGTCCAATATTTTAAGTAGTGGTGGACAATTAACAAACATAAAAAAGTTGCCTCTTCTATACGAAGAGTATAAATTAAATTGCATTTCTTTTCACCTGTCAAGTCGCTGAATTGAACCATTTAAAATATCATTTGGACACGAGATCTGTTCAAAGGGCATCGGGATCAACTCCCAACCCTTTCAACTTTTGATTAGCATATTTCAACATTTCATTCATACCATATCTATCAAAACACGTTAATCAAATTTAATTCATTAATTGGATAACTGGAGTGGCCATAGAACTCTTTAATTCATATCAAGGACCACAAGAATCTGTCACAATATGTGAGAGTAAAAGATAACTATCATTAATTAAAGATAAGTTGACATATATAAATTATTATTTCTGAGAGGAGCTATTACTAACTGGAGTGGCCATAAGGCCCATAACACTTTTTCATTCATACGATATCTATATTGACAGTAAAAAAAACACTTTTATCGAATAGTGAGAGATTCTTGTTATAACATATGCTTCAAATCTTACTACGATGAATGAACTCTGGTTTGTGCATACGAGACCCACATAACCACGTACTAAAGAGAGCGGATTATTAATTTAGATCTAATGTCCATCTGATCCAATTCAGATTTGATAGACAGTACTTTTGTCCGATTCGTTTCAATATACATGTGTGTCCGCTTCAACATTCATACAGATTAAATGCACACGCATCTTGAAACAGATCAAATATAACTATTATTCATATTCTAAATTTGAGTCCAATAGACATTGAACTTGTAATTTTCTCCATTCTAAAACACTGCTCCGATCCTCTCTACAACAGTGATAAATCAGCCATCCTAGCTTGAATAAAACGAAACCTAATAGATGGGAAACAAATCTGCTGTGATTCTTGAGAATTACAGGACCCTGCTTTTCCAAATCTACCCATTTATTTGTTTTGAGATTTGTGTATATAAAACAACAGATTTTGAGATTTGTGTATTTAAAAAAATAGAGAGGTGAATTTGGAAAAGCAGGGCGCTGTGATTCTTTTGAGAATCGCAGCAGATTTATTTCCAGAGATGATCTCATTAGCTCTTTTTACTTCACTGTGCAATGTCTCCATGGTGAATTGGTCTAGCTCTCTCTCTCCCTCAAGCGGTTATTTGGTCCTTGTGCAAAAATTGCAAAAATTGCATTGTATTTGGTCCTTGTGCAAAAATTGCATTGTTACGTTACCACTTGCCACTTATTAGCATATATCACTATTGCTTGACAGTTTCTATCTTACGTGAGCTTCTTTATATTCTTTATTTTTAAGTACCCAACGGCAACTGTGGTCTAAAAGTTTTTTTTTTCCTGTGCTTTTCTTCAAGGTAAGGGAAAAAGTTGAAATGCAAAAAGGGAGGAAAATAATAGTTCAAAAATGCAAAGATTTTCTGCTGCAATATTCTAAACTAGTGATATTTAGAGTGGAGAAAATGTGCCATGTCGTGTCGTGCTATGATTAACACATCGTGATTTTGATCTCGTGTTGTGTTGTGCTATGACCAAATTAATTTTTCATGTGCTGTGGCATGCCGTTCCATGAACCAAAATGTCAATGGATGGTCACGGCACGCGAATGGTCACGCCACATGAGTCACGCCGTGACCAAACGTGGCTCAAGTGACTCGCGTGACAATTTGATCATAATTTAGGGTAGTTTATTCAAGATTCACCATTTGGTCAAGATTTAACAGTTCTAATTGCACGTGACTCGCGTGACTACGTGTCGTGCCTTGCCATGTTAAATTTTCTAAAGATAGTCGTGGTGCGAACGGACACAACAACATGCGAATCATGACATATAACTGACACGCATGTTGTGACATTCTGTGTCATTCTGTAACGGAACCTGCTCCACCATGCCATCTTTCCACTCTAGTGGGATGATAATAAATTTTCGAATAATACTAATATTATATTTATATTAATTATTTGCTTTCAGCACATGCATCTTCTAACATTTATATGTATGGCTTGTGAATTTTACAAATATATGATTTATATATATACCTATAATATTTGTAAAATTGACAAAAAGTTTGTTTACTTCCAATACATATATATTAGTATTTGGTAGATTATTTGCATTATGAAAAATAAAAAGGATAATACTTTCACAACGTCTATTTGCTTTTAACACATCTCCTAACAACTATTGTTTGCATATATATATATATATATATATATATATATATATATAGAGTACGGCTAACGCGCTTCCTCTAGCATATGGGCCGAAATGCTTCCGGTGGAAATTTGAAATTTCAAAATCCAAAAAGTCGATCTGAACCGTTCATCTTCTTCTCCATATTAATATCTGCTTGGAGACCAAATTTTACATTTTTCTGAAATTTTTTACTATTTATTAAGCCACTTTGAAAATTGCTGATCCAACGGTGGCTTACCAAACAGTAAAAATCAGAAGCTACCGTTGGATCAGCGATTTTCAAAATGGCTTAATAAATAGTAAAAAAATTCAGAAAAATGTAAAATTTGGTCTCCAAGCAGATATTAATATGGAGAAGAAGATGAACGGTTCAGATCGACTTTTTGGATTTTGAAATTTCAAATTTCCACCGGAAGCATTTCGGCCCATATGCTAGAGGAAGCGCGTTAGCCGTACTCTATATATATATATATATATATATAATTAATTCATCTAATATCCATATCGCTTGCGAACTTAACAAGTTTCACAAACGATATATGATTTTGAATAATCATTTTAGTACCCGTGCTACAGTAATCGTGCTACAGTATCTATAGAGAAATAATATTTTATGGTCCCACTAATTATATAGTCTCAACTAATTATTATTCTAAAATTCCAATAGCATCATTTCTCTATAGTCTCCACTAATTATATAGTTTCCCTTTTACAATCCCCACACTCGTTTTCGCGTCAACCTTTCTCTAACAAAAATAGTTGACTTCATAGGAATAAAATACTTCAATGCATAGATATAAGATGAGGGAACGAGTTACAACACTTTTGAGTTACAACATCTATTTTTTTTATTTTCAAAGTCCAAATCATCGATCCAAACCGTTAGATATTCAATATATATTAAAATGTGCTTGGAGACCAAATTTTACATTTTTTGGAATTTTTTTGCTATTTATTAAGATGGATACAAAATCGTTGTTTTTTAATGGTGCAAAATTTTAATAAAAACAACGATTTTGTACCCATCTTAATAAATAGCAAAAAAATTCCAAAAAATATAAAATTTGGTCTCCAAGCACATTTTAATATAGATTGAATATCTAACGGTTTGGATCGACGATTTGGACTTTAAAAATGAAAAAAAAAATGTTGTAACTTTGTTGTAACTCGATCCCTCCTCATATAAATACTTTTAGTACTTAAATATTAATACTTTCAGTGTCATATGTAAAAAATACTTAAATATGTGTACCTTCGTAGTTGTAAAATATTTTCAGTGTCATATGTAAAAAATACTTAGATATGTATATCTTCGTAGTTATAAATACTTAGAAGATAAGATATTAACACTTAAAAAAATATTAATACTTTGATGCGTAACTTGTTAAGATTATTCTTTTTGGAGTTCTCTAATCATCCCCGTGTCAACCTTCCTCTAACAAAAATAGTTGACATCATACATATAAATACTTCAATGTATAAGTATAAATACTTTCAATACTTAGATATTAATACTTTCAGTGTCATATGTAAAAAATAATTGCAAGTATAGGTATAAATACTTGTACAGCGAGGTATAAATACTTGTGCGACAACGAGTCAGAAAGTCGTCATCATGAATCTCATTTGAAAGAAAATATTACGTAGATATTAATAATATAGAAAAAAAATTAAAACTGTGGAGATTTTGCAGTCCCAGCAGGATATCTTTCTGTATTTAATTTTCGGTGGTCCCCCCGCAGGTACAGTGATGCGGGTACTATTATCTTCACGTTACAGTACCCGCACAATAAATAATTGTTCACCTCATAGCTATAAATACTTCCGTGCATAGATATTAATATTTTAGGAAAAAAACTTGAATTGTGGAGTTTTTGCAATCCCCACGAAAGTTACTTTTTCACATTTAATTTTTGGTAGTCCCCCCCTTCGGATACAATACGGGTACTGTTATCAGCTTCCTATGATTTTTACCTATAATATTTGAAAAATTGACAATTTTTTTTATTTACTTTCAAAATGTATTTGGTAGATATTTGCATTTTGAAAAAAAAAAAAATCAAAATTATACCCGCATCATACTTAAATTACGAATTTGAATGTCACTTAATTATTTTCTAATTCCAAACTTATTATTATATACCTGCTAGCAAAAGCGAATTAAGTCAAAAGGCTTTTCGATGACATTAGTACAACGGTTATATTAAAAGTATAAAATTACAATTACCGAGGTCACAATGAAACAGCTTTTACATATTTAAAAGATCAAAATTGATTTTGGAAATAATTATTTATGTAACATGCATGAAAATAACCACAGACATGTACGTGTATAAGATATAACCAGAAAGAAAATGGAAAGCACTTTGATTACCTTGCATCCTCCAATAGCTACTAGATCTGATTAGGACTTAGGAGTGTTCATCAGTCCACATTAAATGGTTTAAATCAAACAGTTGAGTGTTCATCAGTCGGCATTAAATTGTTTGATTAATGGTTTTAAATCAAAAGGTTGAGTGTTCATCAGTCCGCATTAAATGGTTTTAAATCAAACAAAAAGAGTTCGGATTAAACGGTACGGTTTTCTGATTAAATGAATTGGTTTGGTCTATTTAATTTGAAAACCGATTTGATTCGTTGGTTCGGTTCAGTTTAGAAAATTTTAAAAACGAATAAACAAATCGAGAACAAAGAGAGGTATAATTTTTTTATCCTATAAAAAATTAACTATGAACGTTTTCTTTTTTAGTTTTCTTTTGTAGTATGAAAATCACTACACAGACACGTATATCAATTTAGTGTATTGAAATAAATAATTTTTTTTAGTCCATAAAAAAAATTAACATAAACACTTAATTATTTTTATTAATCTTTTTATTTCGGCTCAACCAAACAAACTGAAATTTGAATCGGTTTTAATTCAGTTAACAATTTTATTTTGATTGCTTAAGTTGTATTTTTGAAAATTGAATAAAATTTTAATTTATCTATTTATTTGAGTTCTAATTGAATTGAACCGATGAACATTTCTAGATAAGTAGATCCGATAACGGAATTCTCAAAAATAAACAACCTGTTAAAGCAACCTGGCGCCAGTGCTTTCGATATGTTCTTCTCCAAAAAAAAAAAAAATGGAAAATCGGGACTAATAACACGACCAGGGGCAGAATCAAATCTTCAAACTATAAGGGTCAAATATAAATGGGAGACAATCATATAAAAGTTTTATATCGTAAATGAGAATCAATTTACAGTATCTACAACAATTTATTGTAAATTATATAAAAAATTACATATAAATATGAAAAAAAAAATAGGGGTGAATTGCCTTGCTCCCTCCGTCTCTGAACACGACCCCTTCGGATGTTGAGGGATTTCACTAAGCAACGCAACAGGGACACGTACAGAGATTATTTTATAATTATATAATTTCACTAAGCAAGGCAGCAGGGCCACATACGTTTGATTAATCTATATTTTAGACTCCCTGGTCCCCAGTGAACCTGTTGTTTTCTTGAGTTGCGGCGGATATGCTCTGTCAATAATAAACGGGATGCCTACGTGAATCCAACGTGCGTGAAACATGCCCAAGAAAAAAATTAATAATAAACGGGCCAATAACTCCATAAATTCGTCTCTCAAATATTCTCCATGCGGCTGCGTCTTTATTATATTTATTTTAGCTATAAAAAAATATTTGTCTATTTTAATTTATTAAAAAATATTGATAACTATCTCTAAAATTTTAAATCATAATTATTGCTTCAGTTGTTACGAGACTTACAAATAAACTATTACGGATATTACATAAACTAGCTATTATCTTATACACTGAAAAAATACTATACGAATATTGCGAAAACTCATACAAAGAAGCTATTAATTTTTAACATTGTATAGGTAATATAGAATTAATAAAAGATAACAAAACTCAAACAAATTGAGTTTCTCAGATTTAGTTAATATTAAGAAAAATTTGAGAAAACCATTGGATACTTATCTTGATAACTACAAAGAGGAGTTGACAATGCGATGATTTTAAAGGAGATAAAACAAGAAAAAGAGCCATGGTGATTCAACAGAAAATAATAGATACTTAAAACTTGATAAAGTTCCACTAAGACTAGACTTTATTAGTTACACTTCTCTGCTGATCATTTTAACTATAAAAATGTGTTGATTTTTTCAGATTGTGAAGTATAAATACTTAATCTGAACTTAGCTCTAAAAATAAAAAAATAATCAAAATTATATTTAGTGTAATTATCAGTTATTCCAACTACGATTTTTTTACTGCAATGATAAAATAGGTCAACTATAGTGGTTGTAATTGTGTTTGTACAATTGTGAAGGATATTTTTGAGGTATGAAAAGAGAAAGCTATCTATAGCTAACTATTTAAAATACTAATTATTATGCAATTTGACCGAGTCAAAAAAGAATTTTACAACCGTCGTTAGCCACATTGAATTTTCAAGCGTATTTTTAGGTACCTCATAATGCACACTTGACTTTTATAAAATAGACATATGTAGAATTCACACGTTATTAATTATCAATGATAATACACTTGTTGTTAACTTTACAATTAAAATTGTCAATTGATATTGGGTTGGGACATGGGAGATATCTGGTGAAATTTTGATAGTTCGCTATAATAATGTAATAATAAAATTACAAAATAAAAACAGCTCTCTAGTACTTGACTGAGTACAATTGGCTCCTAGCCGATCGATTGAAATTATATATCTATTGAGATATAATATAGTAGGTTAGTTTTGAGATTCGTGTCAGATTAAAACTGACAACTCAGATCTCATTTCATTGTACTCAGTCTGGATCTGAATTCGGAGGAAATCAGAATTGGATTTTTTTTTTTTTTTATTGAAAATTGGATATTTTCAGAGCAGCGTTAAATTGGACAGCCAGGTCGGTACCGGATTCCCGATCCCATCCCTTTCTAAATATATCGAGGTAGATATCACGCACGCTTTTGTCGCTACGCCTCTCTTCGAGGATTCACTGACCCGTTCCTAAATTTCGCTCTCTTCAGAAAGACAGAGTAACCTTCTCACGCATCTCCGCCAGTTAGTTTTGAAGAAAAGCCCCACAAGTTTAGTGCATTGTAAGGGAAAAAAACAAAAAAAGGTATATAGAAAGTAATTGAAGGAAGAAAGAAGGTTTATGCCATTCTAGAAAGCAGAAGCTGCAAGCTGTACGTTATGTTTTCTTTCTTGCATTGCATGTCCGCCTCTATATTGCTCCTAGAATTGTGAGAAACAAGATGATTTTTTTTCTTTTTTGTCTCCTTTGTAGTTTTCTCTATGTAAGAGTTAAACGAACAGTCTTTAACTCTTATTTCTAATTAGTGCCTCAATTTTCAGGAGCCAAGTTTGTTATACTCTTTGTTGTTATATGTATGCAACTGTTGTTTGTTTTATTATATTATTTTATTTTTATGTACTATTTTTGTTGTTTCGAGAAAAGAGAAAATAGGCATTTGGTTTCAATCAAATCAATAGTTAAGGAATTGTGGACAAAGCTTTGAATGGTAGATATGTTTAAGTCTCCAAATAGAAAATGTACCAAAATAGCTACCTTTTATATGATTTTATCATTTAGAGTTTCCTTATGTTGAGTTATTTTTATGGGTAGTTGAGACCAGAATGTTAAGTTGTTAGCTAGATAAGGATCTTTACTTCCGAAGTCAGTTTATTTGTTCTATCAAAATTTAAATGAATTTTTATTATACAATTGGTTTGGTTTTCCTTCTCTTTTTCCTTTCTTCCTTCTGACACCCATACACGCATAATCTCTTGTACACATTGCATCAAACAACTAGTATACACCTCATGAGATGCAATACTGATCACTAAATTGCATTCAAATGCATCCAGAAAACAAATTAACCACAGATTATCAAACTGTCCAAAACAAATTAAACCCATTTCTTACACTTGCTTTGGGCGACTGAGTTGTTTTTGTTTTGGATGCAGAAACTTTGTTCTTTTGCACTAGCTTTCAGAGAGAAGTGCAGTAGTAAAAATTAATGGGTTTACTTCAACTATTTATTACGGCATCGATGCCGGTGCTTAACGTGTTATTGGTGACTGGTGTCGGGTCATTTCTTGCGATAGATAGCATCGGGATTCTGAGCAAAGAATGCAGCAAGCATCTCAACAATGTAGGTTAATTTCTTCTCAGTCTTTTCTTTTTTTATTGGCTTATACAATTTATTATTATTTTTTGCTGAAATAAAATAAGTCTTTTATATTGACCAAGAAAAACAATTTCCTGCGCAGGTGGTATTTTACGTGTTTAATCCCGCACTTGTTGCGACCAATTTATCGAAGACAATCACCATGGAAAGCATGGCCCTTTTGTTAGTCCCAAATCAGTCTTTCAATCCTACTATTGTGAAACAAAAGGAAATATAACCATTTAACAATGTAAATGTTGTCAAATGAGCAGGTGGTTCATGCCAGTAAATGTGCTTTTGACATTTGTCATTGGTTCAATTCTCGGATGGGCTGTTATTCAAATAACACGAGCCCCTAAGAAACTCAGAGGTCTAATTTTGGGTTGTTGTGCTGCTGGTAATTTAATCCTGTATCTGCCTAGTTTATAATTAATCAAGCATGTTGAATTAAGCATGCTAATTGATTTTATTCCTCAGAATAAACTTGCAGAAAACAATTGAACAGGTAATTTAGGGAATCTACTTCTGATTATAATCCCAGCCATATGCAAGGAACAAGGAAGCCCCTTTGGAGATCATGATGTGTGCCACACATACGGACTGGGATATGCCTCTCTCTCTATGGCTGTGAGTACTGAGCACTGTATACAAACCAAGTGAAAGTTATTCTATTTTTCATTTAAATTGTTTCCAGAAAATAGCTGATGCAATCTTTCTTTTGACAAAATTGCAAGTTGCTTTTTTATTTTCCTTATTTATTCCCAAAATGCATGTGTTTGATAATTACATTTTTATCTTTTTCTGTAGCTAGGTGCAATCTTTTTGTGGTCAATTGTGTACAACATTGTTAGAATATCTTCAAAAGACATAGAAGAAAATAATAAAAATGATCACATGCAATCAGAAGGTCATCCAATTTTGGGGGAAACCGACAAGTTTATTAATGCAGTGTACAGTGCTATACCTATACCTGATGCGGAGTCACCATCCTCATCATCTGAGATAAAGGTTCATTCATTTTACCCATGTTATATCATTTTCTTTATGATTTGACAAAATAACAACTTTTAACCTTTGTTCTGTATGCAATCTGGCTGTGTGAGAATTTTATCAATTGTGAGCATTGAGCATTCAGATCAAACAATGCTGTTCTTGTTAGTTCCCCTTGTTCATTTCTAAGGTCGCAAAACCTTTTGTAGGTTTCAGTATGGAAGAAAATAAGAGAAGTCGTCTCATCAGTTTGTAAATCAATAGACTTAAAGAAACTGCTAGCGCCTTCCACAATTGGAGTGGTAATATGCTCACAAGTTAACTTTTGGAACAAAGGGAGCCAAAGAACTTTCTCAGTGCTGACCTCTCAATTGTTTTTAGATAGTTGGTTTTTCTATTGGATTAATTTCTCCAATCCGAAAAGCACTGATAGGAGAAGGTGCTCCTCTTCGCATGATTCAAGAATCAGCTACGTTGTTAGGGTAAGTCAGCTATGGCACTATTTTTTGTACTTTTTCATGATTTAAACCCAGCTAAAATAAAATTTTAATGTTGTTTTGCACCTTGTATTGTAATCCAGTAATGGAGCAATTCCTTCTTTGACTCTTATCATGGGAGGAAATCTGCTCAGAGGTTTTTCATCTTCACCTTCGCTCTCCAAACCGTTGGTTACGTTACACAAGCAATTATAATGTAAAATAAATAATTGACTTGGTTAAATAATAATCTGTCCAGGATTAAGAAGATCAAGCATAAGTGGCTGGATTATTGCCGGAGTTATATTGGTGCGCTATGTAATCCTACCCTTGTTGGGTGTAGTAATAGTAAAAGGTGCGGTGCACCTAGGCCTGATTCATCCAGATCCACTGTACCAATTTGTTCTTCTATTGCAGTATGCACTTCCCCCAGCAATGAATATCGGTACATACTGATTATCCACCAACTCTTTCTAATCATATTATCTAAAAAAAGGATATTTTAGTAACCATGTTGCCTATTAGTCTTTAAATTATGCACTCAAGTTTCTGGCTGATTGAACATGCAAAAAATTAAGCACTGGTAACCAAATAAGTAGTTATCCTCAGGTAATTTATTTTAGATAATTGATTCTTACTAGTTGAATAATTTGCCTAATTGGCTCAGTTTTGCTAAATTTTATTGGCAGGCACCATGACACAACTATTTGGAGCTGGTGAAACAGAATGCTCAGTTATCTTTATATGGCTTTATGCCCTTGCTTCAGTCGCACTCACTTTGTGGTCGGCCTTTTTTATGTGGTCTGTTTCATAATTTTACACTCAATTGTAGAAGAATTCATTGATTGCTCTCAGCTAGTTAATAAGTTGAGTGATCTACAGTGTAGTTGACTTAAAAGTACTGTGTAGCTGGAAATTTTGGAAGAATCATAAGAGTGATTAGTGTCGAAGACTTTGATCCAATTGATTTTCAATTTTTAGAGAAAGAAGTAATAAAAAATATCAAACACTTTTATGAATAGCACTAAAAATAGATAGGTTCAATTATTTCAGTTGTTTTAGCTTTCAAATTAGGCTAATTAGCTACTACTATAATGGAGTAACAGAAGTTTGATTTTAATACATTTACAGTCCCAAACTCCGATTTAACCGTTTGTTTAATCGTCGTTATTTTTAAAAGCTTGAGATCTCACTTCTATGTTAAGATGCACGTACAGAAAAATGAGAGGCCTACAGGCAATTTGGTGGATTTATGGACTAATCGTGTTCAGGCCTAATGATTCCAACAAATGAAACGAGGAAGTTTGTTACCTATTTCCTCTGCTGTTTCGGTGAATTCCTAAATTTAATTCAAAATGCATAAATTAATAAATAAAAGATGGTAAAGATCTAGGTACTGCAAGTTAAAATAATTGATTTTCACTCGAAATCAAAAGTATAAATTTACAGGGAAGTCAATAACTGGCACAACCAATATGCTTTCCGTAGTTAAGTATATCAGGGTAAATAACATCTCAGCCTAATTTAATAGTTACTGGGATATTCCCCCAAACTTGATAACTATCTAAAATGAATTAAAGCAAACCTTCAAAAAAAAAAATGAATTAAAGCAATTCGACAATTAAAGGTTCGGTTCATTTGTAAGGAAACAAACGATAACAAACAGCTTATTCCAAAAAACAATTACGCTAAATAATATGACGATTATTTTGAGGTTCGGGGTATGGAGGACAGAGGTCAAATCCATTTCTTCATTCTACTGTAATATAATATTAATATAAATATAACTATTTCGGAAAATAAATATCAAATGGTGAGATGGCCGAGTTGGTCTAAGGCGCCAGATTAAGGTTCTGGTCCGAAAGGGCGTGGGTTCAAATCCCACTCTCGCCATTCACATTTTTTTTTTTTTTTGCAGTATATTTTATGTTTTAAGCAGCCCAAAATTTAACAATCTTCCCCAAAATTTAACAATCTTGCCCATCAAACTTACTTCAATCTGCCAGCACTGTGAATCTATTTTACGTCAATCTGGCCCATCAAACTTATTTCAACCCAGCCCAACAATGTATGGATCAAATATTTATAGGTCAGGTTTTACCGCTATTCTGTTCATTTACAATTTAAGGTTCTACAAAAATCTTCACGAATTTTGAGATCATATATTGGTATGCTGTGCGTATCAAGAATATTAATTAATCTTTTATTTTTCTAATACAACGCAGCAAGCATCTCAACAACATTCATTAGTCTTTTTGATATTGACCAATAAAAACTGATTCCTGTGCAGGTGGTTTTTCAAGAAGTTGATGGAGAGCTTGTCACGATCAATTTGTAACAATCAGTATCAGAAGAAACGGTGCTTCTTTTAGTCCCAAAATTAGTATTTCAAACCTACTATTATGAAAAAAAAAGGAAATATAACCATTGAAACAATGTAAATGTTGTTTAATGAGCAGGTGGTTCATTTTGACCAATAAAAACTGATTCCTGTGCAGGTGGTTTTTCAATTTGTAACAATCAGTATCAGAAGAAACGGTGCTTCTTTTAGTCCCAAAATTAGTATTTCAAACCTACTATTATGAAAAAAAAAAAAAAGGAAATATAACCATTGAAACAATGTAAATGTTGTTTAATGAGCAGGTGGTTCATTTTGACCAATAAAAACTGATTCCTGTGCAGGTGGTTTTTCAATTTGTAACAATCAGTATCAGAAGAAACGGTGCTTCTTTTAGTCCCAAAATTAGTATTTCAAACCTACTATTATGAAAAAAAAAAAAAAGGAAATATAACCATTGAAACAATGTAAATGTTGTTTAATGAGCAGGTGGTTCATTTTGCCAGTAAATGTGCTTCTGACATTCCTCCTTGGTTCAACTCCCAAATGAGCTGTTTTTTTTCCAAACAGAGCAGCCCAATTCAGGGCGGTTGTGATGCCCATAATTTAACCCTATATCCACCAAGCTGATAAGCATGTTTTATTAAGCAAGTTAATTGATGTTGTGCCACACAATAACACAACAGTTTGGAGATGGTGAAACAGAATGCTCAGTTAGCCCTTCAGTCTCGCTCACTTCATAGACAACCATTTTTACGTGGTCCTGTTTCAAGAATTCATTATACTCTGAACTAGTTAATGAATTTAGCTTTTTGGAAGATTGATTATAGCTTCCAGTACTTTGATAATTGATTTTCAATTTTTAGAGAAGCAATCAACTCTATCAGGCATACTTTTATGTACATAAGCACTTTGTGTCACGATTAACCACAAGGAGAGAAGTGAGAAAAAAACATCACACGTGCGATTGACAAGATATCCAAACAGTAAGATAATTAACAAAGCACCCACAACAGTACAAATTTCACACATAAATCCACAAAAACTAAGCAAAAGAGATGCTTGAAAAGATAAATGAAAACAACATCAGACAAACTAAACTAAAAAGAAGTGAGGATCTTCTTGCACTAGATGATGACTCTGAGGTCCAACTCTCTCAATAGGCAGCTTTGTTAAGATCATTGAAATACTGGTGATCCAGAGCATTCTTGGCTGATATCCTTTTGCTAGGATCATACTGTAGCATTTTCTGCATTAATTAAAAAACTGTATTTAATACCAGTGAAATGATAGGTACAGAAAGTAAACTGTAATAAAAACACTCAAGTAAGAGGCACTTACAGAAAGCAAGTCAATACCCTCTGGATCAAGACCTGGCACAACAGTGGCAATGTTTCTGGGGCTCCACTGAGGGTATTCATGCCAATTTGGTAATTTGCCCACACCAGGCCACACAGTCTCGTTTGGTGTACCCAGCAGCCTGAAATTGTTTACAATTTAAGAACTCGCCAGAATATAAATTAAAAAATAGATGGATTTAGGCCAATTTTTCAGTCATATCAAAAGGAGGAAACTTGCCTGAAAATATGAAGCAGCTGCTGGAGTTCAGAGTCTCCCTGAAACAGTGCTTGTGTTGTCACCAGTTCAGCTGTCCAAAGCAACCATGTTAAAAATATAATAGAAAAATAGGTTTTTATAGAGGTGGAAAACAGGCTAGATGAGTCCAGTCAAATTTGGGTTTGAATCATTTCAGTTTGGTGTTGTTCCGGATAATAGGCCAACAAGATTTATGTTCAGTTAGGTTTCATGTCACTCGAAATTAACAGACTCAGGTCTGATTAAGGTTCCATTGTGTCAAATCTAGGACATAGGACATCTTTCCTGTTATACAGCCAGTTTACCTTGAGGTTGTTACAGTTCAGGTCAAGTCATGTCTGGTCCAGCTAGAGACCGGTGGATTTTGGTTGTTTGACTTTTCGAAGCTCTGGCATGAGGTCAGGTTAAATTTCTTTCCCACTATAATTGTCATGAGAGAAAAGATAGGTCAATAACAAAGTTGCTTACCGAATATGCAACCAACAGACCATATATCAACTGGAGTAGAGTAGCGTGTGTCACCAAGGAGCACTTCAGGAGCTCTATACCAGAGGGTAAGAATCTACAAATAAGAACTGAGTTAGTTGTGTTAAAACATAGTCAAAACTAAAACAAATTTAAGTTAGATAAAATATACCTCATGGGTGTACTTCTTGAGGGGACAAATATAGGCCCGGCTGAGACCCAAATCTGCAATCTTTAGCATCATAGTCTTGCGATCCATTAACAAATTGTGTGGTTTCAAATCCCTGTTAATAAATAAAGTAAGACAAGGGAATTCTAAAATTAAACCAATAACAACTGAAAGAACAAGTATATGATCATACCTGTGGAGCACCCCATGGCTGTGGCAGAATGCTAGTCCCTTGCAAAGTTGATACATCAAGATCTGAATTTAAAGAGACAATTGTATAGTATGAGATAAAGAGTCAAAAGTTTTAAAACTCTTCAATATATAATTTGTTAGAAATGGAACCTTAGTGGTACGCGGTGGGATGACATCTTGGGTCTGGCGAAAGCTACGAATGAATTTCTTCAGATCCAAATCCATGTATTCAAATACCAGGTACAGTATGCTCTGGCCCTGCTTGTTCGTCCCTTGCTTCAGATCTAACAGCCTGGTCAAAGCTCAATTCAAGAACACAAATCAACATCTGTTTAGTTTTTATCTATTTTACTGAAAACCCTGAATTAAAGTTTTTTTTTTTTAAGGTTGAAAACCCTGAACTGAAGTTTCAAAAGATATCGTTCAATCTGCCCAAAAATGGGTCAAAGCAGAAAACCCTCAAAATCAAGATCCCTTTAATTTTTTCAATTTAACCTGCTAAGATATAGAGAACAAAACCTAGTCTTTAAAAGTACAAAACCTCTATAAGATAGAAAAGATCTCCTTTTTTAGTAGGTGGTTTTCCTTACTAACAAATAGATAGAAAAATCAAAGAAAGATTCAAGAAATAATGAAATATTTTAAAGAAATCGCAAAACATAAGAAAATAAAATGAGGTGGCAATTTCTCAAACACCTGACGACGTGTGGATCAGTAGAGAGCATGCGGAGAAGGGAGACCTCACGTAGAGTGGTGGGAGGAACCCCCTCATCATCCTCTGGAAGCCTAGTCTTCTTCAAAGCCACGATCTTCCCAGTGGATTTCTCTCTGGCCTTGTAAACCTTTCCATAGGTTCCCTCTCCAACCTTCTCCAATTTCTCGTACAGATCCATTGCCCGGGACATTTTTACTCTTTTTATCCTGTTTTATTTTTTTTTCTCTTGTTCTCTTTCTTTATCTTGTTCTTTTCTCTCTCTGTCTATGGTACTAAATGGTGAGATTGTATATATGGGAAGGGTTTGGCCTTTGGGGAAGAAAGCCGTTGGGAAATTTGGGGAAACGGCGAGATGGTTTGAAATTCGAATTTTCGAAGCACAAGCTTTCCGGATCCTCTCCATTAGTATTACATTAATTAGACCATCCTAGTATATCTTATCTGTTCATTTATAATCGAACGGTACAAGTAAAATACTGATTTTTATGATCTGGACAGTTCAATTAGAAACAGACGGTAAAGATTTTCTAGAACCTCTAACGAAATCCTTTTGATTGGAGAGGAGACCAACTCAAGTACACGGAGGAGCGCTCCTCAAAAACCTAGCCCATTTAGATTTGGGCTTGGGCTAGGCCTTCAATCTACTACAGATGGAAAACTTATATTAAAGAAAAAAATTACGAAGAAATTAGAAATATTTGTGAATGCCCCTGCAATAGTGATAAAAAAAATTAATAACTTCCGCACAGTATATGCCTGATTAATTTTGCTTTCATATCTACTTATCTAGTTACCTCCTTTTTGTCAGATATTTCTTTCTAATTC
The DNA here is from genome assembly GCF_964058835.1 of Carex rostrata. Classification (NCBI taxonomy): domain Eukaryota; kingdom Viridiplantae; phylum Streptophyta; class Magnoliopsida; order Poales; family Cyperaceae; genus Carex; species Carex rostrata. The sequence goes on from NC_135925.1 coordinate 9,580,684, forward strand.
TAGATAATGATAAAGACCGAATGCAGTTTTGATACATTTTTCCCCTTTTAATATTTCAATGTTTATCCGAGGTATCAGGAATAACGACAGTCTGTTCAGTTGTACAATAAAATTCTAATAGATAATTTGATTTATATTAATTTTAATTGTTTACAAAAACAGTGAACTTCTTATTAATATTTTTATATGAAATGAGAACAAAAATTCTAGTAACTTTTTACATTGCGAAGTACCGTAACAAAACTCATTTTTTGAGAATACTATTTTTATCTAATTGCAGATTTTCGTTACTCAGGTTCCCGATTTTTTTATTAATATCCAACATTAAATAGAAAATTACACAAATATTCACGTTTTTTAAAAAAGTTTAAAAATTCCCAAACCACCAAGATTCTCGGCGGTCCAATTTTTTTCAGAACTGCCAAAATTCCTAATAGTTCGAGGTAATTTATATGATATTCTTATTCTATAAACCTTCAAATTGAACAGGTAATTATTGATAGTGTAGGTGGTTGGAACCTTTGCCTCATAAGAAGAGGTCCCTGGTTCAAACCGAGTCCACATCATCTGCATTAACTCAAAAAAAAAAAACCAGGAATAGCTTGGGCATTTTAACACAAATATATTAAAAGTGAACTGCCGAGAATCTCAACAGTTTGGGCATTTAAAAAAATAAAAAATAAAAAAAACGTGGACATTGTGTAATTTTCTATTTCATGTTGGATATTAATAAAAAAAATCGGCTCAGGTTCTAAGCAAAAGGAAAAATAAATAAATATTTTGAGAAATGTTTACAACTTGTCAATTTGTGGCATGCGTTGAGTCTCAAACTGATTATTAGGAATTTAATATATATAACACATATATTAAATACAGTCCAACAATACTTGTCCTTAATTTTTAAATTTATATTATTTATTGCCATTCCAACTTTGTTCGAATGGTTAATAGATTTTAAACACATCTCCAATTTTTGTAATTTTTTATACGTGTACTGAGCAATGAATGCCTTGATTACATTAAACACATTATTAGCAATATGCAGTCAGCAACTTAGTTGCATGAAACAATTTGATCTTATCAATTTCGATTAGCAGAAATCAGAACATTTGCATCAAGTTAAATAGTTAATTACATTTGAACCACATCTGCAACTTCTTTGTAATTTGATATTACCTTTCGAGGCATGAGCTGATTACTAAAACTAGAATATAATACGTAGAATACCGAAAATGCATTTTTAAAACTTTGTAGGATCAGATTTGGTCAAGTTCTGACCTGTATCAACGAGTACAAATCAGATTTTCTGCAAATAATAAAAATGCCTCACGCATCTATGGATTTTTTGTTTTATTGTTAGATTAAATTTTAATGTGTTCTCGGACAACATGTCTGCAGCAATTCATCACGGGAAAAAAAAAATTCTACAGCAAATTTGATCGAAGCAGTACAACTAGCTAAAATAATAGGAAACAAAACTTCTACACATTCTAAAAACCTGTGCCCTAAAATAAGACGTTATAGGTTACCCAAAACAACTTTATAGATTCTTAATCTATGCAAAACAAACCTGAGCAAAACAAGAAATATAAAATCCAAATAATAATAACCTAATTGCTCATTGTACCAGTACAACTTGCACTGAAATATATTACCTCGTAAGTCCAAACCATAATACTAAAAAATAAACTAACCTGAGTAGCTCATCAATTACACATATACAATTATATCCATAACAAAACATATCAAAATTATGCTCAATTTTGAGTAAAGCAAAAAAGAAGTCAAAGCTTCATTTCTATTCAATCCCATTTCAAACCCATTTGACCTAACTCCTAAGAGTATTCAAACAAAGTAAGATTACATAAGCACTTGGAATCAGCTACAGAATTTGATATATCTAATGAGATATGCAAATAAGAGATGAGATTTGCCAGTATCAAACTGGAATTATGCTCAATTTTGGAGGTACATTAATTGGATGGGAGTTGACAGTACTAAACCTTTTTGAAAAAATATCAAATTAAAAGGCTGTAAAACAAGTTACCCACAAACTGTTTGTCAGAAAAAATCAAGACACAAAGGATATAAGTGAATTTCTGACATGGAAAACCATAATGGGTTGCATTCAAATCCTATCAGTTTCCACAACAAATCCTATCAGTTCATGGTATAACCTTGATGGGTTGCATTCAAATCAAGTAGGCATTCCTTATTAAGCTCAAAAGATCCGAGTTTGTATTATTATCTTGATCCGTTGTTAAAACTAAGACCGGAACACAGCACTAAGCTGAAAACATCCTGTGAGGTCTCTAATTCTCTCCAAAAATATTATGAACTTGTGATGTTTCTATGCTTGTCAAAACTTTTCCAAATACCAAACTATTACAAAATTAAACCAAACAAATTAAATTATCTCAGATTTAATCTGAGTTCGCACCATCCTCACTGGAATCTCCAAGCTTCGTGCTGTGTTTTGGGTAGCTTTTGTGTAAAACTAAGATCCGAGTTTTTATTATCAGCTTAGAAACGAAGCAGCGAGACCGTCGACGATTGGCAATCTGACAAGGAGGCAAGCAGCTTGGGAATGATTCGACTCAATGGGCAACTCGGCTTGGATTGGATCAACTCAGTTAGGGATGAATAATTTTGGGTTGGGGCCCAGTTTGGGCTCGACTCGAATTGCACTCAGCTCAGTTTGCCTCATTCAAGAACCTAACTCGTTTGTCCATGAGCCAGCCCCGCTCATTAGTAGGGCTACCTGGGCATAGGTCAGGGTTGTTTTTCTCTTCCTCGTCTTCTAGAGAGTTGGGTGTTGTAAAATGGCACTGTGGGTATGAATTGGGTAAGGGCTGTGGTGGGATAAATAGCTTTTGAGGTTGGGGACTGGGGCGGTGATGTGTAGTTAGTATTTGGGGCCTGAGGGAACATGATGTCAAGGTAGATTGATGGGTCGTTCGAGTGTCATTGCTTAAGGTATCTATCGGTACACTGATCGGCGCCTTGCACGCCTCTCAACGTAAGTCATCCATCTGCCCCCTATTGGGATAGCAGTTCACCTTCTCATCGTCCCTCAAGGACCTTTTTCAGTCCTCATTAATGTTCTCGAGACAATCTCTTCAAGTGACATAATTTCTTCAGATGAATACCGAGGAATTCTTCTGACAACTAATCTCATAATTTCACGAGCATTTATATCTTTTGAGACCGCTATTAGTCCTTTCAGCAACTTCCTTATCGTAACCACACTGGGGTACCAATTCCTCTCCATACTCTTCTTGCAAAGTCTAAAAGCCAAACCAAAATCTCTCTCTTCACAAAGGTAATGTACCATTGTCTGATAAATCTTCCTATTCGGTTCACAGCCCCTTCTACTCATTGAATAAAACACATTGTTAGCCATTTTAACTTCACCCATTATAAAAAAACCCTTTATTATGAGATTATATGTCACCTCATCTGGCTTTATCCCTGATTTATGCATGCTGCGCACCAAATAATTTGCTTCAAAAGTTCTATGCCGATTAATCAAAAATTGTATTCTAACATTATATGTGGCAAGAGTAGGGTTACAACCTCTTAGCCTCATTAAATTCCATAAACCATCACCGATCTTGCGCAGGCTTTTCTTATAAAAAGCCGAAATCAAAGTAGTGTAAGTTACAACATCGGGTTTGACACCTGATTTACCCATTTCCAACATGACCCCGTAAGCTGAATCCAAACTACCCATCTCACACATGACCTTGATAACTGTATTGTAAGATATCTCATCCAATTGAATTCCATAAATCTGAGGGGCATTATCGAAAAGTTGGCACAACTCATGAAACTGACTGGCTTGAGAGAGAACCTTAAGTGTTGCATTGAAAGATTTTACAGTTCTTTTACAACCAAACAAATGCATCTCCTGAAAAGTTTTGACAGCATGGTCTGGCAAGTTGGCCCTGCCATACAGTGCAATAATCCTCATTACAAAACCCTCTCTTCGACCTTGGGGTAAACCTTTCTGGCACTCCAAAATCTGCTCAATTAGGTCCAACCGTTTGGCACCGGCTAGGCGGGATACCATATCCTCAAATATAAAACGATTTTCTACCACGATTCTGTTTTGGGCATTTGATTGGAACAAGGAAAATAGTTTTTCTGGGTCCCTTTCTTTCTTCATTCGTATAATTGCGGGCTCATTGGAGTGATCTTGGGGACCCAGATCATTGTTGGTTTTGAGTTTTGGGGCCTGAATCTTGCCCTTCTTTAAGAGGGCAGCTCTGCAAGATTCAATTGTGGGGAAGTTTTCGGGATGGTGATTTGCAGAGTGAGCGTAGTTGGCAATATCTCTTTTTTTCACTGATTTGGAGATCCCAGCAGCAATGCAAGTAATGGCAACTGCATCAATAGCTGCACAAATTCTTCGAACTGTGCCAAGGGAAAGCATCGTCTTGGTGACAACACCCTCACTACTCGTTCGTACCTAGAAAAATGTATTCAATAAATGGATCAGCATAGAGAGTTTGGGGCAATCAGGCTAATTTTGGTGAATGCACCAATGTCGAAATACAAAAACAAGATTAGCTCAAAAGTTAAAACAGAGAATGGAAATAGCGCAAGAACCTAGATGATAGATCCTCGGAGAAAAGGCGCTGCAGCGGGTTATAGCTAGTCGCTCAAATCAGAACTAAATTCCGGTTTTGACATTTTACTTTTCTTCTAATTTATTTCATTCGGATTCGATATCAGTAACGATTTGGGGTTCTCAGGTGGTTGCCATGCGGAGATTTTCCCAAAATGGAGGCTTGAAAGAAGAAGGAAGTAAAAGCTGCTGCGTAAGAGAAGCACCAGCCGAGAGAGAGGCGGAAACAAGAAACAGGCGGTCGTCCGTTTTACACATCGTAGCCGATCTCCTTGTGAGTCCATCTCTCAGGTACTGGATGGATAGAATGAAAAATAGAACGGCCCAAATTAATCCAACGGAGCCAAACTCAATCTGGTGCCAAAGGGTTCTGTTTTGAGATTTGTTCCAGATTAAAATAACGGTTCAGATCTACTCATTGCATCTCAGGTATTGCATTGGATTGGAATTCTCTCCGTGTAGCATCCCTGGCCGAGAAAAACAAGTGGCCCGATTAATGGGCCTTAATGGGCTGATATAAGGCACGGAATGTTTTTAGTGGGCTGCAAAAATATTAAACTACTTGTTAATATTTTTAGAGTGAGTCTATGGTACTATGCATATTATGATTTGGCACTGTGCTACGGCTCTATATTCAATTTTTCAAATCCTAACAGTCGATCTGAACCATTCATCTTGTTCTCCATATTAATGTGTTTGGAGACCAAATTTACAATTTTTGAAATTTTTTTACTATTTTTTTAGATTTATTGAAAATCACTGTTTTTTTATGGTTCCGAATTTTCAGATCAAGTGATTTTCTAAATATCAAAAAAAGTAGTAAAAAAATTTCAAAAAATGTAAAATTTGGTCTCCAAACACATATTAATATGGAGAACAAGATGAACGGTTCAGATCAGCCGTTAGGATTTAAAAACTCAAATATAGAGCCGTAGCACGGTAACAACCCATGATATGCATAGTACCATAGACTCACTCTTTTTTTTATATTAGATGAGGTCAAAATTCTCATTGTTCTTTTAATTTCTTTCAACTTCTTGTTATGCGATAGCTATGGATCATTGTTCTTTTGACTGATACACGAGTCAACACAAGACAAGTTAAAACTTAGTATTACAACTGTTTCCTTTAACTTCGGTATCTATTATACAGCGCATAGACTCATTCTCAAATCAACTACATTTGAAATAGTTCAACAAATGTTATTAAAACAAGTACAAAGAAAGACGACTACAGAGAAAAGAAAACCCTACCTAGAATGCCAAAACAAAGATACCACAACAAGCCTCTTACATTCAATTCTGATGTAAAAAATAATAAAATAAAACCTAAAATTCACGAAAACCAACTCCTTCAGTGAACCGCAGATGCAACCGACTCAGGCTGTGCTTCTGGCTCTTTGTTCAATGAATCCCAATCAACCTCCTTAAGGATTTTGAATCTCTCATCTAAAGAAACAAAACCCGATTGCAAATTTACTGCACCACATTGACCTGCTTTGTATATAAGAGATATACTGCCTCCCATGTCAGGACCATGGAGCTTTCCCGTCAATAAAACCCGAAGCGGCATAAATAGACCTTTTCCCTAAAAAAAAAATAAAACAGATTTACAAATGCTGCCAAAACAAAGATAAGGGGAACAATGCTGACAAAACAAGAACCAACCTTGCGTTTGAGAGATTTACCAAAGCTTTTGACCCATTTTTGCCAACCTGAATGCCCTTCATTTAATGCTTCTAAGAGTTCCCCACTATCGTACGCAGCAATAAGAGAAGCTGCCACCTCAGAAAGCTTATCTTGTACAATAGATTTGCCTTCGGCACTGCACATTAAATGCATGTTTAGGTCATATGTGGACACATTATGGGTAACCTATTAATAAATCCAAAACATTTTTCAAGGTATAATACCTATTAAGAGTAGAATGGAGTGGATAAGAAAGCATATTTGAGAGTGCCATGTCAGCCTCAGGTATCAGGTCAATCCCATCCATTAACAGTTCCGTTGCTTCCTGCACATGCATATAATTTGAGATAAAAAAAAGGAGAAAAAAAAAACATAAAGACACAAAAACATGTTCCAAATAGATAACAGCAATCTCATCTTTCAATGAACAGCTGCACAGATTAACTGCAATATTAAGTATACCTTTGCAAAAGTACCATCAGAATCAACAAGAATGCCAACAGATTTCCACCTATCTTCAAAAACCTGGACCAATTCATCCTGGGAAAGAGATCTCAGATGTAGCCCATTCATCCATCTAATCAATGAATTAAAAGGTTTCTAAATCATCACTCAAAATAAGTGGGCTTAAGATGAAGTTATCATGAGATAGAAGGTTTGTAGATCTTTTATTAGGTGGTTTGATCTATTACTTTAGCTTTACAATGTCGAAGACAGCGCCACTTTTGTTGACTCTTTCTAATGTGAACTTCTCTACAAGCTGATCAACAGTGAAGAATTCATTTTCTGTGCCATCACCCCATCCCAACAATGCCAAGTAATTAATCATGGCTTGAGGCAGATACCCCATTTCTTTGAACTGCGTGCCACATTACAACCAAAGATTTCAATAAGAATCAATTAAAGAAATTAAAGGTACCTGTAAAATCATGTGGAATTTTTTTAAATTACCAGGTACCTGACCAACTGATGTTGCACCATGGCGTTTTGATAATTTACTTTTATCAGGGGCTAGAATTAGAGAAACATGAGCAAAAGTTGGCATTGGAAACCCTAGCGCCTGAAAAGATATTTCAAATAGATTTAAGTATTTAAACAATGAAATGAAGCTAATAAGAATTGTGTGGATTTGAAAGGTCTGTTCTACTCGGGTATTGAAAATAATAAACTTCACTTTAATTGGTACTGACAGATTTGCACTATGCTGTTATAGGAGATTGGGACTGAATCAGTTAAGAGTAGAACTAGGGTGCTCTTAAGCTCACCAAAGTTTTGGTGAGCTTAACTCTAAAACTCATCAAATCGATTTCAAATGACAAATCCGAACCGTTGAAACCCGCCTACCTTACGTGTGATGCATCTACATGTGAAATTTTTAAACATTCGAATTAATTTAGTATAAAGTCAAGCGGTCAAAATTAGAAGGTTAATAAATTAATTTTAGTGCATTCATTTTTTTAACATTTTTGACCGCTTGACTTTATACTAAATTAATTCGAATGTTTAAAAATTTCACATGTAGATGCATCACACGTAAGGTAGACGGGTTTTAACGGTTCGGATTCGTCATTTGAAATTGATTTGATGAGTTTTAGAGTTAAGCTCACCAAAACTTTGGTAAGCTTAAGAGCACCCTAGTTCTACTCATCAGTTAAAGCTTCTTCTTTTTAGCTTTGTACTTGGTTATTTATTTACTGGCTGCTTATTTTCACCAGGTTTCGTCCATACTGGTTTTCTACAAGAGGTCACATCCACTGACACTATAATACACAAGCTTTCTTGTTCTTTATTAGATTAGTATTATTTCACATCCACTGACACTGCAAAATCAAAATTTATTGTCTACACTAGATTGACCAGATCGCTCTAATTCCTGCTAATTATTAACTACAGGCTAAGTGTTATTTGCAAACCAGTAAGAAAAATAAATACAATATATTTCAACTCAAAGAACTTTGCTTGCATTTGGAGCAACAATGGGGACAATGTTGGGGGAATAATATGAGAAATCTTACAAAATTGTGGAAAGTAAGATTCTTGCAACTAACATTATGTCCATATGGGACAGAGTTAAAAAAAAATTATTTAATCAGAATCTACCATACATCTCCAATTCCATAATCATCTGTGTTCTACTAACCATGTGTAAGTTAAATCAAAATGCAGGATTTCATGGGTTAACTTTAATATGTGACATCTGGTCATTCAAGAAGAGTGATTCATCCAGAAATGTGTTGTCAAACCTTCCAAAGAAAAAGAAAAAATCCTAGACATCTAAGTTTTTAATTTCAGATCTAGAAAGCTATACTTTTGGATATCAAATTCCCAAACTAAAAAATTTATTTATCTATTAGGAAACAAACAAAAAAAATTGACCTTGTAAATAAGTGCCTGTCGCAAGGTGTTAGGCAAATGCTCCTCAGCTCTAAGATAAAACAATCAACAGATAATATTAATAAGCACAATAATGGAGCTGAATTATATAAGCACATGCAAGTAAGCAGAGTATAGAAATTACTACCTTATAACGTGAGATATGTGCATGGTGGCATCATCAACTGTGACGCAAAAATTGTACACAGGCTGACCATTGCTTCGCATTATGACAAAATCCCCTAGTGTGTTCAAATTCCAGTTGACCTTCACGAAACTATCAACATTATCAGCTATTACTATAAATAAAGAGACATTCACCAGCAATACATCCTATCAAGTCATATTAAACAAGCTTTTGGACCTTAAAAATAGCACCCTTTCATCAAAACCGAGTTAAAGTCAAACAGAAGACAGTAATTTGCTGCTAATTTGCAAATCGAGTCAGTTCAACTAACTCTGTGTAAACTTATATTAAAATCTGAAAAAAAAAAATTGCATATGTCAATTTAATTTGTGCTAAGGGCAAAAGATTCAACAGAGTTAGCCAAATGGTCAATAATTAGCACCACAGTTATAGAACTGTCACAGTTAGTTTGGTAGAACCTATATGAGAACAATAAAGCTAACAGTTGCATGACATATACAAAATCTCAAATTACTTAATTTGTGAGCAAGATTAAATAATTGGCGTTACCTGCAAAAGACCATAATTACAAATAATATCATAATGCATATTTCTGGACTTTGAACGTTAAATCACAACAAAAACCAACTGCAAAAGGCCCTTGCAGGGTGGTTAGTTCTTAACTTGTGACTGTTTTATTGATATCAGAGGAAAAAAAAATAAGCATTATATGTTGTGGAATTGAAAGAAGAAAAATATACCTCTCCACGTATTAGGTCATTAATCTTGAGGAAGCCATCCGTCGGAACACGAAAGCGATACGTAAAAGGGGTCCCCTTTGCCAACTCAGCCTCTATTTCTGCCTCAGATGCTGTGGCCCACTTTCCCATGTATACAGGTGGCAGTTGCATCTGCTTTGCTCTTTCCTTCATTTCTTCCAGTTCCTTCACAAAAAATGGTTGTCATTTTAGGCAAAGATATTCAACACAGGCATCACGATTTGGAAAAGAAAATATGTCAACAGATAATCTCCAGAGAAACTCCCTGCTCTAACTTGCCAGTAACTTGAAATAGAAAAGTAAGACTAACTAATAACTGGAGGATGCCATTGACAACTTGAGCATTTTATAAGAAATCCTATACAAGAAAAAATCACCTCATTGGAACAAAAGCAGCGGTAAACAGCACCAGATTCCAAAAGCTTCTCAGCATATTGTTTGTACAGTGAATTCCTTTCTGACTGACGGTAGGGACCGTAATCTCCACCCACATCTGGGCCTAAAATAGAAAATGGTTCTTTATCTCTAATTCAATAGGCATCAATTTCAGTGTATATCTTGGCGCTAAACATAAAACTGTTCTAAAGAAGGAAGGAGCGTGTCATGATAAAATAATGAAAGTAAAGAGATCACCTTCATCCCAATTGAGACCCAGCCAAGTAAGATCGCTCAGCACTGCTTCCTCTGACTTCTTAGTAGACCTCTCCAAATCGGTATCTTCTATTCTAAGTATAAATTTCCCACCTTTGGACCTAAAGCACCCGTAATTGAATTAATTACATAAGACTGAAGTTCAATTAAATGTTGTCTGTAGAAGCTAGAGCAAATAAACAGACCTGGCAAAGAGGTAATTAAACAGAGCAGTCCTGGCGCCACCTACGTGGAGGTTTCCAGTCGGGGAAGGAGCAAATCGAACTCGGACCTCGCTGCTGGAGGGAGAGGCCGCCGCCACAGCGAAGCATCTCCGGCGAAAGGAGACGAAGCGAGAACGGAGGCAGAGAGACGGCGGCTGGGGAAATGTCCGGATCCTAAGCCCGACGAGACTTGCCATCTTTGTCAAAATCTCCCCGTTTCGAATTTTCTTAAACGACCGCGGGCCTAGTCTGAAGAGGTTAATCTATCTAGAATTCCAGACGGTGTAGTGAAACTGTGAAAGAGAAGCTATAAGACTATAAGAGGAAGGAAATTTAATGTTTGGACCCGGAGCATCGCCAGATGGGTGTATTGGTGCGCAAGTGCGCAACTGTGCACAGACCTAGTTCGCGCGTGGATTCGTATCCTCCCAGGTACTGGAGACTGGAGAGGATTACCCTCACTTTATGCTTTGAGATTAAATCTTAGCCGGTTTGAGATTCGGGCTAGCGCAGGAGGCATTATTATTGTGTTTTGAGATTCGTGCTAAGTTAAAATGAACGGTCCAGATCTACTGATTGTAAAAGGTTCCCGAACTGAAGTCTATACAGACTTGAGTCTACATTTCTTAAAGATCTAAAATTTAATCCGTGAAGTGCTAATTCTGAAAATTTCTTTCGAGGATCCAGATCCTAACTAAAAAAATTTGGTCTCTCTATAAATGCTTCAACAGTATTAGAGCGTCACTGCGTCAGTGCTGTCAATTAAACGGTAATTCAACAGCACTAGGTGCATCATGTTGCAGCTACGCCGCAGCCGTTATGGTGCTGCAGTGTGTGGATGTCAGTTTGATATTGATACTTTTCTTAATGGATGAGTACATATATGTAGAATAGATTATAGTGGAATAATTTGCATCTAACATTTATCGAAAGAGAAAGTATAGAAGAAATTGTGTATGTTTTTACAGTAACAACACAATTTGGAATTCCATAAAGCAGATGTGAAATTTTCCATGTAAACTCTATGACATCTATTTGTGTGTGTGTGTGTATATATATATATATATGTGTGTAAGAAAGAGCATTCTCAGGTTTGACTATTATGTGAGACTCATCAGATTAAATTTTGATCTTAAATAATATTTTTAGTTGTAATAACAAGAGTATAACTGGATGGCACTATAATCAGTTACAAATTATATCCCCTAGTCCCATGAAAAAGTGAAATAATGAATAGACCAGGCTTTTCCTCTTTCTTCTGGCTTTACCAGTTCCTCCTTCAATCTGTGTTTCCCTACATAGCATCAGATGAGATCAGCCAAGGCATACCATTTACACAAAATACTTACTCTGCGTTCTTGGAGTCGATGAAAGCTTCGGACAACGGAAATCTGCAAAAATATTTCAGAAAATTAGATGAAAATATTAAATTAATTTTTAAAAAATTGTAGTTTATATATCAGTTCATTGTCATTTATTTTTCACATAATTAAATTATTTCGCTGCATATAGGACCCACATTAACGGTACTATTCTTTATAATGTAGGTGAATAGTACCCTCGGATCAGAAAATAGATAAATTTGGAACTCATATTTATGCTAAAATTCCAAACGAAAAAAGTATAAAATTAGCTAAATTACATAGGATTGCTTCGACAAAACACATCTGACCACAGTCATTCCTTGAATTCACCTCCGCTCTCTTATAAAGCAAAAGCGACACAACCTGACACCAAAGATAACAAATTCACCAACATGAAAATTCAACGAAACAAAAGGTGAAAATAGAAAAGGCTCAATCTTTATAGGCACCTTAGTATGCCCCTTAGTTGAAGCGAAGTGCAGAGGAGGCTAGTTGAGACCAACAAAATTCAGTTCAATTCAGACCTCGTGAGATTGATATAATTGCCAATAAAGGTTGTTCTAATTTTAAGAAAATCATGTCGTAGGTTGTTATTTTTGGTGTCGTTTCCTTTTTAACTGAAGACACAGCGAATTCAATCTATTCAGTATATTGACATCCATATATGCAATAATCCCATAATTATTCAAAATAAAACTATAATCATTTAAGCTTCGGTACATACCTTTGTTGCAAGAAATATTTCTGTTTGAACAAATAAAATATAACAACAAAGAATGTGAACCAAGTTTAGTTCATTAAGAAGCCTATTTTCAGCCATTTGTCAAATCTAATTATAAATCAATAGAGAGATAATATTAAATCTGACATCAAGTTTTGTATCGATAGATGAAACTAAAATCTCACGAAATGTTGGACAGATATCAGTAATTATCATTGATAGTCGGAACTTTTTAAATACAAGGGCAAATCTAACTGGATTGAACTATATTTCAAGAAAGTACATTTCATAAAATCTTAGTTCAGTCAAACATAATAAAATAAGTACAAATATTATTGACTAAAAGATCTCAGCAAAACTTGTCATCAAATTGTTGGTTTCATTTGTTTTTAAGGGCCTAATTTGTATCTGTTTCTCTTTGATTAGATCGCTGAAGTGGAAAATTGGAATTTCAATCACATTTATTTAGAAAACAAACTCATGTTTTGCCTAGCAAGTTTCTTTGAGGCTTCCTTCTTCGACCAAGGGGGGAATTCCTACGCATCCACTGAAAGAGGCACACCGCTGGGCTCTCTTATCTCTCAGGTGCTGATGAACTTCCATCTAGTTTGGATTGGGGTTAGACGCAGGTGAAGGGGAAGAGGAATTAGTGTTGGGGTTGAGGGAAGGAGAAGGGAGAGTACTGGATACCGGGGCTGCTGGGGTCGATCGGATATGTTTAACAAGGACTTGAATACAGGGGTAGGCTCGTAAAAAAGTGCAGAATTAAGCACTTCTTGTATTTTTCACACAATTAACTTCAGGAGTCCATATCAAATGATGTTAATAACTGGAAAAAAAATTAAAAATATTGGTCTATGTGGTGTATTTTGAAGTCCTCTATGTAATCACAGTTTTACTTTTTCTAAATGTCTAGTCCAGATGTACCAGTGGAGTGAATGGTGTATTTGTTTCTCATCAGGGTGTTGTGTAGGTCTGTTGTCATGTTTGAGTGTTGGTTTAGAGGTATTTACGCCTAAGGTTAGTATTTGACAATAGCCAAGTCAGGTTTTAAGGTTTACATCTGGTTATTCATGTCAGGAAGCAATAGAAGATCTAAGAGAGTTATCAAAGAGGTGCAAGAAAATATATATCAAAGCTGAATCATAAGAGTTCACTGTCAGATAGGTAAGTAATTTTATGAAAATACCGTGTGTTTTATTGTATTTGGATGTTTTGTTGTATTTACATGAGGGACGGGACAGGTAGCGACAACAATATGAAAAGTAATTTTATGTGTTCACAGTTGCACGATTTTTTTTCTTTTTGTAAATAGCATTGTACAGCTTATATCTTATTCAATGTAATTCTTCAAGGATTTGACAATGTAGCATGTAATATAAGATGGAGAAAAATATTCAGGTGTAAGCTTTGGTACCCTTTTCCTGGTACCCTTCTATTGTTACCCTTCATCGAAAATGCATTTTTAGGCTATTTGCGACTAAAATGCGTTCACACTATGCTTCTCAAGTTGTAGATCTTCTTGCTAGCTTTTCAAAAAGTGGTCATATGCTCAAAACAGAGTTACGAGTCAAAAGTTATAACTATTTTAAGTACAGGCTCCAATTCTGCGTGTGCGTCCGCACTAGGCTCGCACTTTGCAACCAGAGTGCGGCTGCATCAAGATCCATGCGTCTGCATGAATTTTGATGCATAGCTCATTATACCTTTTTAAAATTGGCGCACATTAATAAGCATAAATTATATATGTTAGTGTAATAATTTAGAAGTCAATAATACGATAATTGATTATATATAAAGCTTTGTTCATGAATTGGATGATTAATATCATTTTGTTGCATTGAGTATTATTGTATTTATGAATCATTTCGAGTTCGTGACTGAAATTGTGAAACTCCATAATATAGATGATGGTTAGTATGTGGATTAAATGATGGTCAAGTTTTACAGACCATAGACAAGGAGTTGTCATTTTAATCACATAGATATATGTTCCAGGAACATGGTATCTGACAGACCCCGAATGAAACATTATACGGAATTGTGTTCGTGTTATTAATGTTTTCATTCAGTGTTAAGTTCTAAAGTATGAGGTATTCATCTTTCCTACTAAGAAATGTATATGTGTGATTGTTATCAAACGCTGTCGGTAAAATGCAGTTATAACGGTAGCTCTTCGGTATACACGGCTGATGTGATTTTTACTACACAAGTAATAAATCCTAATTTACACTCAATTCGGTTGCAAGTGTACAACCTTGTCAAGTAGTACTTAGGGATCATCTCCACAGGGACAAGTCGGAATATCAAATCTAACCTAACAATTTAATTTAGTAAAAGAAAGTAAAAAAGGTTTTTGTTTGTTCAAAGGTTGATTTGGTTTCGATTAAAATGAATTAAACTAAAGTCTTAAAGCAAAATCTGAGTTTTTAACAAGTATGAGAAATTAGGGTTTCTTAGGGTTCCTATCCACTAGTGTTATGACTAATTGGTTTATTAAATTTGTTCTTTTAGTTATGAAGGCACAGTTGGGTGTTGTAGGTACAAAGGGATATCTCTATATTAATACCATCTTTAAATTAGAATAAACGTCACCTCTCGGTACTTGGCTACCCTAATCTAAAGTCATTAAGTTCTTACTGTCCCAATAAATCTAGAAAACTATCTTTCACCTCTCGGTACTTGGCACAATTTTCTAAACTATTAGGTAAAGCCCGTATAAGACAAGCGTCACCTCTCGGTACTTAGCCTATCAAATACCCTATTCCTTATGGTCTGGACCTAATATTCAATTTCTCAATTGCAAATACCAAATCCCAGGGTTTCATGTGATTTCGATTAAGTCCTCACAATCAATTAAAATAAAGAATAGATCATAACAAAGAACAAGAATATATAAAATAAAACCAACTAAATTATAACAAAAGTTTCAAGTACAACCCTAATCAACCCTAGAAAAGCCTTTAGCCAGTCATGGCTAAAGCACAAATCAAATCAAGAGAATAAAAGAGTTCCAAAGGAAAGAAAATAATAAAACCGATTGATCAATGATCGCTTCTTCCTTCTTCTCTCTTCTAGCTTTTCTTTGCTTTTCCTTGTTGAAACCCTAGAAATTCTGCCTAAAAAACGTACTCAATCTGTTCTACAGGTCCCCCTTTTATACCCCTAGCAAAACCTAAAAATAACTCCCTAAAAATAGCAAATTCAGGCTCTGAACCGCCTTATTGCGGGCCGCAATGAGTGGAGGCAGTTAACATACTGCGCAGAAAAAATCTGGAGGTCATTGCGGACCGCAATGGATTTGGTTGCGGACCACAATGAAAGTGCTGGAATGAAGATGCTGTGCTGAGAAGTCATTGCGGGCCGCAATGGATGTGCAGAAATGCTCTGGCTTGCTTGGTTCTGGCTTGCTTGGTTGCGGACCGCAATGGATCCATTCCGGGCCGCAATGAATGTTGGCAGAAGCTCCATTCTTCGTGCTAACTCACCCGTTTTGCTTCGTTTAGCTCCAAACACTTGATTACCTGTAGAACAAACATAACTAGGGCAGTAACTTGAACTTTTGGACATTTCTAACCTAATTAAACCTAATTTAATCAAAACTTGGCTTAATTTACATAACAAACCCTAGGTTTCAATAGATACAATTTCAGCTTATCAATGGCTTAGCTGAGGTAGTGATGGTTTACCAAAAGTACTATTGTCCCTCGTATCTCTATACGAGCTATAGCATCACTGGGCCCCTTGATAGAGTAAGATTATCAGCGCGCGGTATGATTACAAGAGTAATCATATTTGATAATCTGCTCAAGATCAAGAAAAGATTAAGTTTACAAGGATGACACACACCTACCTTGAAACTAATCTGATAGCTATGAGACAGAAGAACAGACACAAGTAAATTGTTTACTGGATCATGATATTGTACTGTACAGCATCATCTGTGTAATTGGATGGTCATGATGTATACTGCCAGATACCGCTCATGATTATAGAAGTTAAAACAGTTTTAACTCTATTTACCAACATAACACAGATCCTATTGGGTCACACAATATAGGAGTTAATCGGAGAATTTTATTGTGATTGATTATAAATTGGTTATGATCAATAGTAAGATGGTTATAATTAATTATACGTGTTATAATTAAATTATACGTGTTATAATTAAATTATAAATGTTATGTAAAAATAACAAGCAAAAAACATTGGTTAATTTATAAACGTGTGTGACACGTTGTATAAAAGTTAACCAGTTAATTTATAAATGTGCAGGACACGTTGTATAAATTACCGAAACAATAACCGCAAGAAATATAATTGTTCAGAATAATTATACGAATATTATTTGTATTAGGGCCGAGGGCATTTTGGTCTTTTCACATGTCATCCTTATCCACATGACACGTCATCGATCTTATCCACATGACACGTCATCGATCTTATCCACATGACATGTCATCATCCTTATCCATTCAATGTCATATCTTGTAAATAGGCATATGTTGAGGGGTATTTCGGTCTTTTGCAAACCTCCTCAAAAACCTATAAATAGAGGGGTGCATGTAGAGAGAAAAACCACTAATTCACTCGTATCGTTTCGTGTCGAAACGAATCGGTATTTTCTCTCTTTCTCGGTTTCTCTCCTAAATAGTATTTCGGTTGAGAAAAGAAAGTTATACGTAGTTGACGTATAATATTGCGGGTTGTTGTGAAGTATATTTACGGGATTGGTGAATAGTGTTTTCCCGAATTTCGCGGTATGTCAGTTTTGCTTATTTGTGAAACTGAGTAGCTGAAAATTCGTGTTTACGGGTTTTCATCTTTTCCCCGTGAATAGTATTTTTACATAATTCCGCGGTTTACGGTATTTCTGGCAAAAGAAATAAACCGCTCTTTGGTTAGTCCTGGTGGATAACCTATAGAGGCACCATACGTTTGGTGCTCCGAGGAGAATCATTCCCGTGATGTAGCTCTACTCGCTCGGTCTGCATTCCAACTGTGATTTGGAAACAAGGTATAAATATGTTATATTAATCTATTTAATTGGTAAGTAGATTAAAGTTTTAGAAATCAATCATGGAGTAGATCTGTAAAATGATTAAATTGGGTTTTGATGCCAAAGGAATACTGAAGGTGGACCGCCTTGGAAAGTTTCCTGACATACCCTGTTTAATCCTTGGCTTAAGTTAGAAGTAAAATTTTTGTTTTACGTTCTTTCCGCAGCTTAAGCCTAAACGGGTTTTGGTTACCCCGAAACCCAACAATATACACATTCGATCTAGATTTTGGCAAATTCTAACACCAAATATCATGTATTTTAAATATTAATTGATTAAAATATACCTAGAATCAAGTTACTGCGGTTGTTTGACTTTAAATGCAGGAAAAGGTGAAAAACTGAAGAAAATGACCTCCAGTGCGGACGCACTCAGCACTTAGCCGCATTTCCAACATCACAGCAAACCCAGGAATTTTTCCTGAGCATAATGCGTCCGCACTTAGACACCAGTGCGGGTCAACCACTCGCACTCAACACTTAGCCGATTTTTTTCAAGCTTCAGAACAACACATAAATTTCACCAGTGCGGGTCGACCACCCGCACCCATATCCAGTGCAGATGCACTGAGGAGATTTCGCAGGATTTTTCCAAGTTAAATATGGAAACTCAGAATCCAGTGCGGGTCAGCCACCCGCACTCACCACCAATGCGGACGCACTGGAGCCGCAGAAAGCCAAAATTGCACATTTTCAACACGGTTTCTATTTTTGGCACTTCATGGACGCGTTTTACAGCCAATTATGGACAAGGCAACCTGAGAAATAATCCGAATATAGCACCCACTCACCTCACAACTATGCTTCTTAATTGGGCATAGTCCTTGGCTATAAATGGAGGAGTTGATTTCTCATTCAAGCATCATCCATTTTCATCTCTCTCTCCCTTAGTGCATATCAATTTTCATAAAATATAGCGATAAATCTGCGGTAATTCCTGGAGTTCCTGAAGCTTTTCTAAGAAGGAGAAGAAGGTTCAAGCAAGATTTCAGCAAGTTTGAGGTTCTTGATTCAATAAAGGGTGTAATCATTTCTTTATTTCATTTCTTCTTATTTTTGTCAATTTTTGTAATGGATCTCTACATGAGGGAGTAGATCTCTCTCTAGAGGTTTAGGTCAATGCATGAACTTGTTTAATTGTATCTTATTCGATTATTTGTTTTTGTTATGATTATTTTTATGGGATTTGATGTTAATTTCTGTGATTTATTATTTGTGTTAATTACATAATTAGTACTTGAATTGTAGTTATCCCGTTTTGGATTTGAAAGAACCAAAATTGACTAGGATCAATAGGATAGTACCAAATTATGAATGCAAATACCCTATATTTTGATTAGGATCTAACCAATTTGTAATCTAAGCCAGAACTACAGAAATTAAGGTTAGGAACTTGGTGAATGACCTAACCGTGAAGCCAAACCCTAATTAGGACATCTCAATTCGAATCGGGTATTGGTATGATGGACTTAAGTGTGAAGTACCAATATTTGAGGAGAGGAGATACTAACAAGAGCTCAATGGGTCTAGGTAGCTAGGGTGAAGGACCTAATCGTGAAGTCCAAATTACTTAGACACATCATTAATTCACGAAAGTGACTCTTAATGATACATTAGGTTAGAAACCTCATCAAATCATACATGAACTTAAACAAATACCGAATAGATAGAGTTAGCAAGGGATTGTAGACCGAATACCCCTAGATCTCCTCAACTAGAAAGCAAACTAATCTTTATTTCCTTTATTTACTTTAATTGTTTTAAATTCCTCTCTCTCGGGTATTGAACCCAAAACTTAGGAATTGTTAGAACAACCCCTCCCCCCCCCCAATTTACTTTTATTGCACTTTACTTTATTTCATTTTCTGAAATTAATTGTTAAAGTTTAAGCATAGTATTTAAACGTACTCCTTGTGGTTCGACACCCTAAGTACTACATCGATAGGTTGTGCGCTTGCAACAAACCTTTCTTTGGGTATTGAAGGTAATAAATTTAAAGGCATAAAAGAGTATAATCAAAGCATATTTCTATAGCCCCAAAATACTCATCACGCGTCCAGAAATTCATCTAAGTACTTAGTGCGGCCGTATCGAAAACCATGCGTTTGCACTGGATATTTTTCTTCATTTCCTGCAAATTAAAACCAAACAAACGCAGTAACTTGATTATAGGTGTATTATATTCTTTTCATATTCAAAATACAAGATATTTGGTATTATTTCGTGATAAAAATGAGATCGAATATGTATATAATTTAGACCTATCAACCGGTTGCTAGCTAGAAAAACATAGTACAACACGTAAATCGTCTTAATCATGACACAATACGAGAAACAACACATGTAGTAACGGCATGTTTTTTATAACATTAGTTCTTCATTTTAATATTTCAAACAATTCCACATTTTTTTAATTTTTTAATTTTTTTTTCAATAATTAAGTTTAAATTACTATGAAATAGTTAAATGTGATATAATATAACTAAAGTGATCAGTTACAATACATTTGATCACGTCACATTGGAACACAATATGTTTGATCACGAAGTGACTCATGCAGTGTAATCTCCGCTCAACATTTTGATCACATCACAGTACGATTTTTCAACTCCAGTGCATTTTTCAACTATAGCACTAGCAGCAGTGTAACATTCAGCATGTTAAAATGGGCTAGCGCATCAGGAATATTGTACCATGGCTTCGGGGATCAGTCTGTTACGGCGGCCTATATAAACCCAACTACCAGTCAAGCTCTCCTGTCTTGGCATGTCGGGTCGGGTCGGGTCGGATCGGATCGGATCTCAATAGGGAGTTCAAATAGAACTTCTCTAATATATGTCAAGTCAACGTACTTCGACCGCATAGAAACCCCGTCTTAAGGCCCAAGGACACCATTACTGCCTTCCACGTGGATTTGAACAGATCCAATCCGTTCACTGCGCTCTTATTAGTAATTACTAATTAGTAAAGAGGAAAGACATCAGCATGAACCGAATCGACTATCATATCAACCCGTTTAACTGAGTACGTTTCCGTCTGGCTTCGTCTCCTCCCCTCTTTTGTCGAATCCGACGAGCTTTCTCCGATTGATTGCGCGATCCCGGTGTCTTTGAGACTACTCCCGATCTAGGGTTTTTCCAAACCGGTTTTACATTGGATCGGATTCAGGTATGTTTGCGTCATCACTTCGATTCGTCCGTTTGGTCATCCAGCTATAATTTCTTCGCACCTAGAGAACAATTGTTGTGATCTGTATTTTTCTCTATTTCAGAAAATTCGTACTGACGCTCTGGTTAAGATTACGATTCAATCATGGTATGTACCGTCCTATTTCTTGCCGTGCATTAGCAATTTTAGATGTGATCTGTTTAGTAATTTTTGTGACCGCTGGTTGCCATATCGTTTTCTCTTTAATTAAGTAATTTGATGCAAATTGAACTTATTCAGACCAGGAAAATAATAAATGATTTAAGCCTTTTGCATAGAGTAAGACCATTCAGGCTACAGCGTAGATCCTATCTTTTAACTGTTTAGGATTGAGTTGAGGTGTATAGCATTTTAAATGATATGTTCATTTTTTGAGAAGTTTTACAAAGCGTCTCTTGTTGATGCATAATTGCTAAGCAGAATTATCTTATTGGAGCGTTCAAGCCACCATGCAACATCACCATCACATTTTCAGATGGGAAAAATCGAAAACAGGTAGATTGTTTATATCCGGGAGTGAAGTGTCAAACTTTAATTTTTGCTTTCATCGGCTTACCTTTCTGATATATCATAGGTATCAATTAAGAAAGAAAATGGCAAGACAACCATGGTCCCGGTTTTCCAAAGCTTGGAAAATGTATCTGGAGAGGTACTATCTGCTATTTTTGTGTTTCCTAATTTTTTTGGCGTTGTTTTTTGTGTGTGTGTTATTTACCAGTCAATTATTTCAGGTTTCTATTGAACCTGTTCAAGGCAAGAAGGTTGAACACACTGGTGTGAAGATTGAATTACTTGGCCAGATAGGTATGGCATTAATTACGTGCTAATTGTGAATCATTACTGTCTGCATTTGTTTATTCAGTTTTATTCTCAGTGAAGGTTTATTTGTTTTCTGGCTTATTTCTGAATTCTAAACTTCTCTATAGACGAATTAATCTCTAACTTTATTCTTTATACTGCAGAGCTCTACTTTGATAGAGGGAACTTTTATGACTTCACATCCTTAGGTAAATTATCTATATAGATCTTTAGTCTAGTAACTGGTCCAACTAAAATAACGAGTCAAAAGTACAATAGTTTTGCTTCATTCTGAATGTTATAAGTTATTTTATGACTTACCTAAGGGGTAATTGCGTATGCCCATCAAAATGTCCATAATTTGAAATTTGCTTCATCAAAGCTTAAATATAAGATACTCGTCGGTTAAAAGTTCATATTCTTTCACGTTTACCCTTTTGATAAAAAATGCAATTAAGTTATGATGGAAATTTCATTAAAGATGAAAATTGTAACTGTGCCTTCAGCCCCTAATCACTATAAAACTAGAAAATTCATATAGATACCGAGATCTCCTGCTTTTTCTGAGTACCACAAGTCCAGTAACTGTATTAGTTTCAACATTGACATAGGTGAAAGATTTCGTTAGTTCATAGGCAGGGGCGGAACATAATACTCTTCAGGGGGTGTTAAGCCACCCTTTCAAATTTTTTTTTTTAATCAAGTATATAGAAGTTTAAGTAAATGTCATTTTTTTGTACATAGCAGCCCACCCTATGTATAATTATAAACTTACAGGGTCTAAAAATAAAATTTAAGAAGCAAATTCTGTCTTTTTTATTTCCCATTTGCAATCTTGACTCCTAGATTTGCGTACCATTAATATTAAAAAATAGGTAACTTTTTGACTTCTTGCTAGAATTTGGATAGTTTACCGTATAGAGAAAATAAAAAAGGAAATGTCATTGAATGCTTAAAAGAAAGAAATCCCATAGCAATTGAGCATCTCTTTGGCTCTTCTAGCTCATCACCAAAAAAAAACACAAATTAATTAATTTTTTAAGAGGGCGGGCGAAATCCAACAGCATATGAAGAAATTCAGAAAACAAAAACAAAGTTAAAGAAGAGCTGTGAAATTTAATTTTAATTGAGGTTTGTATTTTGTTGATGTTAGTTATTTATTGCATCTTTTTATGAACTCAAATAGTGAAAGATTTTGCGTTATAATTTTTTTTTTTTTTTTGATATCTGGATAGAGACTATCCAGTGTACAAAAGGAGATTTGTTTACAACTTCAAAAAATCTAAATCACCACACCCTCCCGTTATAATTTTTTTTAATTGATGTTTAGCCCACCCTATATTCAAATCCTAGTTCCGCCCCTGTTCATAGGATATATGGTGATTTTGGTATTTAATCAAACTTTACTCTTAGATTAATTGTATTTTAACTAGGATCGATCTTTTTTGAACTAAAATATGTGTAAGCATGAGTATCTTAATTTTTGCTGGGGAGAATCATATTTTCAAGCTTTGGTGGATCAATTTGAAATTACAAAATTTCGCAAGAGTATACCAACTATTTAGCTTATAATTCAGTGATCATTGTTTGAATGCCTTTACGATCTACAATTTTTGTATACTATGGGACAATTTGTATTGGAAATCTTAAAGCCAACTATCGGTACAGATGTAATGTAGCCAAGGGTGTTCAGATTTTAACAACGATTGACAGCCTATCTTTAATTCTGTTTGTATAATATGATGTTCCAGTTCGTGAGTTGGATGTGCCTGGTGACATTTATGAAAAGAAAACATACCCCTTTGAGTTCTCATCTGTTGAAATGCCATATGAGTCATACAACGGGACCAATGTCAGACTGAGGTTTGTTTCTTTCTTTCTTTTTTTGGCTAGGGTATTCAACAGCACCTTGATTTGTTATATCCTTATAAGTCAATATTCTTTACTTTATGGTAGGTACATCTTGCGGGTGACGATAAGTCGCAATTATGTCAGCAATATAACAGAACACCGTGATTTTTGTGTAAGTATAGTGTCTTTTATATACTGAATAATACAAAAGCTGGTTTATGAAATTTGGTTAGTTCATATGCCAATGAGAAAAACATTATATTGTCATAAAATGGTGGAGTCGATTTGACTAAAATAGTTGGAATTTTTCTGTTGTTTTAATCAGGTGAGGAACTACTCTCCTGTGCCTACAATGAACAACAGCATCAAGGTCAGTTCTACATTTTAAGATAATCTTATAAATAGAATCTTAGTATTGCACGGGTATTGTGTTCCAGTGTGATGCAAATCTCTGTACTATATTGCTGTAATGCAATTATTTTTATGAACCTTTCAGTGCATTGCTCTTAATATATTGCTTAAACTTTTGATTGGTGATTGGATGACAAAAGTAATTGTTTATTTTGGTGGAAGCTTTGTTTCAAACTACATTTTCCATGGGATGGAAGAGTATGGACTTACTTTTGTTCAATTCTTTTTTTATTTAAAAAATGGTTAAACTATGCAGATGGAAGTTGGATGCAAAATTAATTGTTTATTTTGGTGGAAACTTTGTTTCAAACTACATTTTCCATGGGATGGAAGAGTATGGACTTACTTTTGTTCAATTCCTTTTTCATTTAAAAAATGGTTAAACTATGCAGATGGAAGTTGGAATAGAAGATTGCCTCCATATTGAGTTTGAGTACAGCAAAAGCAAGTACGGTTCTTCCCCATCTAGACTCTCTCTCTCTATTTTCAGAGCCAGCCATATTTTTCTCATATGTTTTACATAATGTTCTTGCAGGTATCACTTGAAAGATGTTATAATAGGGAAGATATATTTTCTACTGGTTAGGATTAAGATAAAGAATATGGAGCTTGAGATTAGACGGAGGGAGTCTACCGGCTCTGGTCCAAACACTTATGTTGAGACTGAAACCCTAGCAAAATTTGAACTAATGGATGGAGCTCCTGTTAGAGGTAAACCGGAAATTTAATTCTGATTATTCTATTATGTTTTTGCACTATTTGAATAGTGTATCTTGGAGATGATTAGCACTCTTTCGAAGAATATTTCTTTATTTTGCAATTACCTAATATGCCTCCTCATTAGTTAATATGAGCTGACATTTTTCATGCATGAAACGACTCGAAGTCTTTTGGAGTTGTTTACAATTAATACCTGTCTGTTAGGTTAAGTCAATGTAATGTACCAGAGTAAGGCTATTTTTCATTTTCATCAGGCTCTAATAAGAAGCATACTCTCAATGTTATTTACAGGAGAGTCGATTCCCATTAGGCTATTCCTTAGCCCATATGAACTTACACCAACTTATCGCAACATCAACAACAAATTCAGTGTGAAGTACTACCTCAACTTAGTTCTTGTTGATGAAGAAGACAGACGGTATTTTAAGCAACAAGAGATCTCCATGTACCGCCTTCTAGAAACTCCAGCCTCGTCATAAAGGAGAAAAGGAAAAGAAAAAAAAAGGTATGGTAGAAGCAGTTTGATTTTGAGGTTTTTATTCGGAAGCATCATTTTTCTGTTTTTTGTTTCGCCTGTTTGTGGAAATTCATCTTACTCTAGGCGGCTTCTGGGAAGATATTATTGAAGCCAGGCATCGTACTTGAGATGGATTGTTATGTTTTGCATGTACATATAAGCTGGAGGCCTCTCTTAGAAAGCTTATAATTCGTTGTGTTGTCTGGAAGTGATTTATTTCCTTTCCCAATTGAGTACTATCGTGCTGTACCTTCTTCTGTTCCCCTTCTGTTGTTTGAAATTGAGTTTTTTTTTTTTTTTTATGTAATTGTGTACTTCAAGCGTGACTGAACCATTCTTGTTTCTGTTGGTTATGCTTTAGCAAGTGTAGCCTAAACTAGTGTGGTGAATCATCTATGGAGAATGTCAAGCTTTCTTATCTTTGCAGAGATCAATGCTTGATAAGAGCATGTCAATACATATACAGAAAAGTCAAGATCCTAAACATGATCAGGCCATCAGGAGTACTATTTATTGTATTGTTATCGTTTAGATAGAAATCATCCTTTCTCTTTTGCATTGGTTGGGGAAAAAAATTGAATATGGTTGCTGTAATTTGCTTTATGTAAAATACAAATTGAATGCCCGATATTCCCTAGAAAAATCTCATGTCAATCTGAATGAAGAGACGGCCTGAAACAAAATAGAAATGCAATTAAAAAATTAATAAACATAAAGAAGAAACTTGATGCCAAAAACAAGTTACAGAACAACTTCCCAACATGAGATGGTAGCATATTAACACGAGTAACAGTATATTCAGGTGCCTGACCACACTATGACAAAAAAAAGGAAAATGGTATACCAATGCTATCCTACCGTTTAAAGAGGGTTACAATGTTTGTTTTGCTTGGGTCCTCATTTAAATTTTTAATGATTGGAAAATAAACAGCCAACAGAGAAAACAAATAATTGGTAAAACAGGGATCAAAGTAGGATTTTTTTTAAATAAAATTGATTTTTTGTGATTTTAACGGAATAAGCACAAAGCAACTGGATTTTACAAAAACAGCTTCACAAAGTAGTTGGATTCTCTCTTTTTTTTTTGGTTTCTACCTCCACCGATCTGTTTTTGTGCTTATTTCGTTAGAATCATTTAAATTAGTTCTATTTTAAAAAAAATCTAAAAGTAGGGCCTGCGTCTGCAGCCATAGTTGTCACCGTGGCAGAGCTATGGCATGCTATCCGAACAAGTTATTTTGATTCTACAGCACGCCAGATCACGATGTGGCATTTTCAGGAGATTGCTTTTATATTGTGCTATTCGAATTCAGTGGTTCGGTTCACATTGCAAGTCATAGTCAATAGTTATGCTATAGTTGCTACTGTGGCGTTAGAAAATTGATCCAAGTAGTCGGTGAATTTAAGTATACTAAAAGGCCCAACACTCACTTTTTCTATTTGAGATTGGTATTTCTCTGATTCAGCTTCAGTAAACTGCAATGAAAACAGCAAGTTAAATTTCAAGTTCATCTTGTCAACTAAAGATGAAATAAGCTATTAGAAAACCAAAGAAAAAAAATGAAGAAAATTAAAATTGAGGCCAGGTGAAAAGGGTGTACTTGTCCTGTAACTGTATAGAGCCTGTTATACCAGACATCTTTTGCCAATCCAACAACAGAGAGAATGTGTCTTTTCTTCTCACCAGGATCTTGTAGTGTGTATTCCAAGTAGTACAAACCTAGGCATATAAGAAAGATAAGATAAGAACTAGTAGTAATAGATATACTCAACAAGAGAACAGTTTATACTATAAATTACATTATGAAAAATTATTAGGAACAACTGAGCGGGTAATTAGAAAGAGACCGTTTGCTGCTTTTGTGTCGATTAGCTTTGCTGCAAGCCCTGGAGGCCTTTGCCAGCTCCTATCCAATCCACTTACCTAGCATACCAAAATTGTTCCCAGTTCAAGGATCCATTATTTCGAGTCTATAGGGTAAAAATTTCAGGTCTGGGTCTGTTTTGAAGCAAAAGCTTCTAATCATCAAAATAGTAAAATAGAAAGAAAAGGAAAGGGCAAAAAAAATTAAAGAAGATTGTCACCAGATTTTCTGCAAAATCATCGACAGAGCCGAAAGACTGCAGTCTGGTAAAATCAGGGCTGAGACTTGTTATCACAACACTCACTGCATATAAAAAAAAATTGGGCAAGTATATAACAAAAATGGAATAGTAAATTTATACCAGATATTTTATGAGAAGGGAAACTGGTACCATTTGAATCCGAGGCTTCTTCTGGATAGAATGCAGTAATTGACCTCACACCATCAGATTGACCAGCACCTACAGACCAGTCTGATTTTGAAAAGATAAAATCAATGCTAAAGATTATCTCAGCGCAAGCTTAAAATTTAGTGATATGAATGGTAGTAGTACAAGCTCAGCATTAAGCTATAAATTCAAATCACCTTGAGGGATCATAATGCTAAACTTAAATGTCTCATCTGCATACGGCTTGAAATTTCCCTGCACATCTAATTACCATTTATCGTTACATGATAAATCAATAAAAAGAATTAATCTACTCAGAGTATTGATAACTAAAGATGAAAAAAAAAGAGGAGCATATCAATTCGAACGAGTGATGTATACCAGTATCAGCAGAAGCTTCTTTAGTTAAAAATAACGAAGCAAAAGAAGCACCAGAGAGAAGAACTTGAAACAATGCCTCTCTTCTTTGAATTACAACGGACGACACGCCCCTGTATTATTTTCAGAAAGTAACAATTTGAATAGTCAGCAACCCCCGCCCAACTCTAACAAAAACAAACACACATGCGCACGCATCAAATGAGGTGGAGAGCTGTACCGGAGTGTAGCATTGGAGGCCACATTTCGGACTGAGGAGTGATCGTACCGGAGCCCTCTGGCCGAGGAATTGAGAGAAGAGGCGCGAGGAGGTAGAAAGGCGGGAGAGCGAAGAGAAGCGACAGTAGCCATTTCTTTTTCTAAATTTCCTTGATATTTTTCTTTTCTTTTCTCCCCATTTTTCAGTGAAAACTGTCCATTGGATAATCAGTGGTTACTGGTTACTGGTTAGAGATGGGAAAATTTCAGATTCTCTGTGTACGGATTCGGTGTGCAAGACCCATTCTCTGGGGCGTCACTGTCAGGTGGTCCCTACAGATCAAGAAAGTAGCCTTATTTCCTAGTACTGGTTAGGGCGTTCTTGACCGTCGACAATTATGTCTGTGAAACAATGAAATGAAAATATCTCTCCCAAATCATACGAATTGTTTACAAATTAGGACAGATCAATACATATTTTTCATTTATAATGCAATGTTGATTACCAAATGTAGCCAAACGTGCTTCGTATTTTGGGAAATGAGATTGACCGTGAGGAGAAAATCACCTATAAATTATCATACAAATATTAATATGGTGTACAAATTTCGATGCGGCAGAGGTGGTGTTTCTCTAGCACGAATATTCATGTGTCGAAAATCGAAAATGTAAAAGTATGTACATACATGATTTATCTTTTTGTGCGCATTCATATTTGTGAGCATGGATAAAAATTAGGAAAGCATATTTGTGATTTTCTCTTAATAAACGTTACAGTTTATAACATTTACCGACTAGCATAAATGTAAATCATGTACGAATTTAAATTTATACAAAGTTTAACGTTTCCTGTATCAAATTTGTGCACACGAGTAACAAAACGCGCTTTGTCGGAATTCGGGTGATTTTCTCTCGACGATGGTTATAATTTGTAGGTAAATATTAAGTATGAACCCTGTACACATTGATAGATTAGATTAAACTTGAATCATGTACAAATTTAAATTTGTATCTGTCTAATTCGAGTGTGTGCATCAATACGCATGCCGTTGATTCTTGTGCGATTATCTTCTGACCATAGTTGCAATCTCAATGTAATCAATATAAAACATTTCCATCCCACTTGCTGAGGAAATACAAAAGTTGATGCGATAGATGCAATTTTTAATCTAGAATATTTTACTAATACATTTTGAAATAGTCCTTGTGATCATTGACCTTGCTATCGATGATATCAAAACATTCACTCATGATCGAACTTTTTTAATGTAGATAAACGGTTAAACATGTACATGAAATCATCATTCTATCCTTAAGAGGACATGCGAATCCATCGTTTTGCCTATCAAAATTATCAAAGCTTGTCTTACACAATATTTTTTGAGTGAGTCTATAGTACTATGTATATTACGATTTGTTACTATGCTATGGTTCTATATTCGAGTTTTCAAATTCTAACGGTCGATCCGAACCGTTCATCTTGTTCTCCATATTAATATGTGTTTGGAGACCAAATTTTACATTTTTTGAAAATTTTGTACTATTTTTTTAGATTTATTGAAAGTCACTGTTTTTGAATGGTCCAGAATTTTCAGATCAAGGTATTTTCTAAATATCTAAAAAAAATAGTAAAAAATTTTCAAAAAATTTAAAATTTGGTCTCCAAACACATATTAATATGGACAACAAGATGAACGATTCGGATCGACCGTTAGGATTTGAAAACTCGAATATAGAGCCGTAGCACGGTGCCAAATCATAATATGCATAGTACCATAGACTCACTCATATTTTTTTATTTATTAATTTATTAAAGAGTCCAATACACTACAAGTCTACAACATCTCTTATATGTTATTTTTTTATAATTGAACCTGCATCTTTTGAAAGAGAGACCAAAACTTGTGCTACTGTACTAAGTCCACAATTCTCTCTTCGTACACATTATATCTAATTTATTGTATACAATTAATTTATAGCAGTTACTTGATCTTTGAATTATTTTATATGAATCTGCTTCTTTTAATTTGGTTTTGATTATAAAATTCTATTAGTTTAAAAGCCCACATAAATACAATTATCAGAATAAAAATATCCAAGTCCAATAAAATCTGAACGGTTGTAAAGTGCGGCAGATATTTAAGATACGTATCTAATTCAATAAATTTCCGAAAGATATTTAAGAGCTTCAACGACAAGTTAAATTTGTTTTCCAGTGTAATTAAAAAGTGGGGCTGTTTACATTTGTTCTCATCTTTTTGGCGCAATAGGCCAATGGATGGCAACAGAAACAGAGAGAGGGGTAGAGCAGTCACATGGGAAACGGGGGGCACTTGTCTTTTCATTATTTCCCTTCTCTCTTTCTTTCTGACCCTTTTTCTTTTTTTCTTTCTTTTTTTTCCTTTTTTCTCTTGCGTCTGTCTCATTCAAATTATCACTTTCACTTTTTATTTCTCAACCCAAACTCCCCCGACATTTTTATTAATATCCAATTTAAAATATAATTTATCACATTTATTCAGATTTTCAAAGTTTTATTAAAACTACCCAAACTGCTAATTAAATTGGTGGTTTGGAATTTTCATTCTAAACCGCCAATTTAATTGGATGTTTGGAGATTGATTCTCTCTTCTTCTTTTTTAAGATTATGAAATCATGTAGTTTGAGAGAGTTTTGAATTTTTAAATCATAAACATATGCTTTCCATGACTTTTGAATCATAAATGAAACCATAATTCATTAAAAACATCAACATCGACATCAACAAAAACACAAAATACTTTATAACTACATTTTAGAAGATTTGCGTACATAATTCTTGATATATCTCTTTGTATTTTGAAAAAAAAAATTACCGTGTAAAGAACATATATTAAACAATCATAAATAATTTCAATAATCTTTAAATAATAAATGAAACCGTAATAAAAAAATAAACAAATGCACACAATAAATAGTAAATGCATTTTAAAATGATTATATTG
The DNA here is from genome assembly GCF_964058835.1 of Carex rostrata. Taxonomy (NCBI): domain Eukaryota; kingdom Viridiplantae; phylum Streptophyta; class Magnoliopsida; order Poales; family Cyperaceae; genus Carex; species Carex rostrata. The sequence goes on from NC_135925.1 coordinate 9,611,596, forward strand.
GTAATTCTTAAATAACCTCTTAGTCTTTTGGAAAAAAAAAAAAACTAACACCGGTTGTTGTATGTCTTCCGTTGATAGAAAATTTAAACCGAATTTTTGAAGCATTAAACGACTTTTTTTTGCAATTCTGGTTCCGTCGGATGCCCGAGAGTACTCCCGAGACAAAATCCATATTCATCTCGTCCCCCCTTTCCGAATTTGGGTCATACGAGCAAATTTGACTTTTCTAGCCAAAATTATGATTGTTTAATATTTAAAAAAAAAAATCAATGCTTCCATGCAAAAACACGGATAACGCACCGATGCTTTATGCCCGGCTTAACGACGGCGGAAGTGCATTGATATTTCATTGTCAAAACATCGATGACGCACCCATACTCTCTAAACGGTCATAACTTTATTATTGTTAAAACATCGATGACACGCTCATGCTCTCTAAACGACCATAACTTTAAAATGAATTTACTATTTATTGTGTATTTTTGCTTATTTTTTATTCAAAGATCATTTAAATTATCTATAATTGTTCAATATATGTCATTTACACGGTAATTTTTTTTTTTAATTCAAAACCATCCATCTTAGATTTCACAATATTGTTATAAATTTTTTGTTGATGTTTTCCATGAATTATTGTTATATTTATGATTCAAAGATCATCGAAAGCATGAATTATGGTTTTATTTATGATTCAAAAATCATCGAAAGCATCTTGTTTGGAATAAAAATAATAATGATGATATTTATGATTTCAGAATCTTTTCTAAAAAAAAAACCAAATCACACACTCCTTTATTCATACCAGTTCCAGATATTTATGATTCAAAAATCATCGAAATCATACATCTTTTTTAATGGATCATGTTTTCATTTATTATTCAAAGATCATTTAAATTATCTATGATAGTTCAATATATGTCATTTACACGATAATATTTTTTTTTCAAAACTCAAAGAAATATATCAAGAATTATGTATGCAAATCTTCTAAAATGTAGTTATAAAGTATTTTGTGTTTTTGTTAATGTTTTCAATGAATTATGGTTTCATTTATGAGTCAAAAGTCATTGAAAACATAAATTTATGATTCAAAACTCTCTCAAACTATATGATTTGAGAATCTTAAAAAAAACTTTGAAAACCTGAGTAAATATGATAACTTATATTTTAAATTGGATGTTAATAAAAATGTCGGCAAACTACGTAAAACTAAAAGCTTAATGCATCTTATTGCTTCTCGACCTAACTTGCGTTGAAAATGTACACATAGCCCCCTTAATTTCCCTTTTTTTTATTCTTAGAAAAAGTACCAAAATGGAGAAATGTCAAGATCAGCTATTGATTTCTACCCATGCTTTTCCCACCAGTTATTCGTTTTAACACTTTTTCAGATATATCCTTTCTAATCTTTAATTAAGAAATTGTCCGACACATAAATATAGTGTGTAATATTAAGGGCAATTACAACACCTTATCTAGAGTCTAGACTACTGTAGAGATCTCGATTTTATAAACTTTTTTTTTTAAATGGTATATGTATTATCCAGCTGTCACGTTGGGGGAAGAGGATCTACTGCTTTTCTAATAAGAAAAGTATATATTTTTTCTCTATATCTCTCTTCAAAGAAGATGAGAGAAAGAAGATCACATGAGAGAGAGTAGGAGAAGAGAGATAGAGAGAATAGCAAGGAAGAGCACCCGATCTCATTTCCACGTTGAATACAGAAGCAACATTTATCTAAGATAAAAATGAAAATGAAAATGAAACTACACAATTAATTTTAAATATCTAAAAAAAATACTTAATCAGATATTAAACCTATAAACAAATGTCAATAAATTTGACTCTATATATAGATCCCGAGTTTTTCAAGCCTTAATAATATAGTAAAATGATCGATGCATTGGATCCATATGCAAGTCACGTGGCATTATTTTTGTATTAATAGCTAACTAATATTTATAAAAAAAACGCAGTAAAAAGTTTATCGATTGCATCAGATATTCAGATGCCCATAAGAAAGTCACATGACATGATTTCTGTGTTAAGAGCTACATTAAATAAAATACAAAAAAAATATTGACCGAATATTTATCAATATGATCTTGCTCTTCTTATTATAATCAACAACAACTCATTTTTTTTAATAGAAAATAAATATAAAATATAATCATAAAAAAAAAATCACTCCACAAAAAAAAATTAGAACTTCCAGAAAAGTTCAATCTCGACATAAGAATATTAGTTGCCAATCCGACACAATTTAAAAATCAAATAGTTGCCAATCGAACGGTTTGAGAAATTAAAAATTCAATTTACGGCACTTTACTCATGACTCATGAGTCCGATTTTTTTATTAATATCCAAAAAATAAATAAAATTTAAAAAAATATCCAAATCCCGAACAAATTTCAAAAACTACTCAAACCGGTTATCCAATAACCGGATTTGAGACAAATTTCCGGTTAATGGTTTCCCAAACTCAAAACAGTATATCCGGTTAACCATTAACCGGAAAGTTATATTTTCATTTTTTTTTAAATAAAAAAATCCGGTTAATGGTTAACTGGACTTGTATTTTTTTTTTTAAAGTTGTGTTTTTTTTTAAAACAATTTTTTTTTTGTATTGAAATATTAGAAATGTTGAATATATTTCTTTAAAAATAGATGGAATACAATATAATTTGATTTATTAGAAAGACTGCAACAAATAATCCGGATCAATATTTTTCAGGCCGGATTTTTCGCGGCTATAAGAAAAATTAATATATTTCTTTATGTGTTATTGGAAAAAAATAAAAATGCTTAGATTCTGAGTTATTGATCCCGGTTCAAAAGTCACTTCTATGTAATCCAAAAAATATTATGATCCTTCTACGACATTTAATTTATGAAAAGTTGTATCTATTTTTGAAAAAAAAACTAAAACTTTAAGTTATTTAATTATTGTTATTAAAAAGAATTATTAAAATAGATACAACTTTTTATAAATTAAATGTCCTAGAAGGATCACAATATTTTCTTGATTACATAGAAGTGACCTTTGAACCGGGATCAATAACTCATAATCTAAGCATTTTTATTTTTTTTCCAATAACACATAAAGAAATATATTAATTTTTCTTACAGCTGCAAAAAATCCGGCCTGAAAAATATTGATCCAGGTTATTTGTTGCAGTCTTTCTAATAAATCAAATTATATTGTATTATATTCAACATTTCTAATATTTCAATACAAAAAATAAAAAAAATAAAAAATTTCTGTTTTTAAAAAAAAACACAACTTAAAAAAAAAATACAACTCCGGTTAACTATTAACCGGATTTTTTATTTAAAAAAAATGAAAATATAACTTTCCGGTTAATGGTTAACCGGATATACTGTTTTGAGTCCGGGAAACCATTAACCGGAAATTTGTTCCAAATCCGGTTATTGGATAACCGGTTTGGGTAGTTTTTGAAATTTGTTCGGAATTTGAATATTTTTTTAAATTTTATTTATTTTTTGGATATTAATAAAAAAATCGGCTCATGAGTCATGACCCAAACATTTTTCATATTGTACCAAATAAAAAACTCAATTTTTTTAAACCGGGGAGAAGAATTTGACAATTCAATTTTTCTTTTTTTTTTTGTAATACCATAGGTGGTACCATTTTGAACGCTTTTTTATGATTTTCTATAATGAAAAATCGGTGGGTGTCCCACTTCTTTAAAAAAAAAAAAAATGGCGTTTGCAACGATTTTTTTTTTAAACATTTTTGGTGTATATTGAAAATTTTGTCTGTCAGTTTCCGGCTATTTTTATTAATATCCCTAAAACAAATCAAAATTTTAAAAATGTTCCTGCTCCCAATTTTTTTTGAAAAATGCCCTGACCGCCTGGGCTTCGGGCGGCCCAAAAAAGCCTGTGAGGCGCCGGCCCAAATGGCGGCCCACAACACCAGTGAGGTGCCCCCCCATCTGGCGCCCCATAAGCCAAGTGAGGCGCCCCCCCATCTGGCGCCCCACTGCCCATCTATAACCCCCCCATCTGAGCCGCCCCTCCTCTCTCTCCCCCATTGTTTCTGCCGAAAGAAAAAAAGAGGAAAAAAAGAGAAAAAAAGAGAAGAAAGAAGAAGAAAGAAGCCGTTCCGAGCCGACCCCTCTCTGCCTCGCGCCTCGATTCGCTTCTCTCTTGATCGAACAAGTGAGTTTTCTTTTTTTCGATTTGATTAGGGTTTAGGGTTTCGGTTAAATGTGATTAAATGATGTAATGTGATTCGGTTTTGTTTGATTCGATGTTTAGGGTGAAATGTTAGTAATTAGTTGAATTGATTGAATTGGTCGAATTGGTTCGATTGGATGGTTGAATTAGATGATTGAATTGCTTGATTGCTTGAATTGCTTGATTGCTTGAATTAGATGGTTGAATTGCTTGATTGCTTGAATTGGATGCTTGAATTGCTTGAATTGGTGCAATTGCTCGAATTTAGGATTATGATTTATGGTAAAATTGCTTGAATGACATATGGTTGAATTTAGGGTTTGTAGTTGTGAATGGTGAATTTTTTTTTAAATTTAGGGTTTATAGTTAAATTTAGGGTTTATGGTTGTCAATTGTGAATTACTTACAAATTTAGGGTTTACACTTCAATTTAGGGTTTATGATTTAAAAATATGCATATTTATTTTTTGAAAATTATTTTTGTGATAGTTTATAAAAAACATGTATATATGAATATAAAAGATTTGAAGTAAAACTAATTATTTTGAAGTATATCAATATTTGTTTAAAAATGATATATATATTTTTTTATTGTAAGTAAATTGCATCTATATCTCATTTTTTTTATTGTAAGTAAATTGCATGCATTTGTTTACCAAAAAAAAATGCATGTACATGCAAAATTAATTTTGTAAACAAATTGCATATACCCCCAAAAAATAAACCCAGAATTGTATATGCATTTTTTTTTGTAAAGTTTATTTATTTTCAACAAAATTAATTTTTGTAAAAAAAAAATGCGTATGCATGCAATTTACTTACATGCAAAGTGTAAATTAATTGTATATACATGCAAATGCATATGCATGCAACAAAATTAATTGTATATTTTTGAACATCATATAAATGCAATTTATTTACATACAATTATTTTTGGATTATATACATGCAATTCTTATTAAAAAAGTAAACCCATAATTGTATATGCTTCTTATTAAAAAAAATTTATATAAATTGTATGTTTTGATTAATATTTTTTGGCAAATGTAGTATGCCTAGAGTTAGACGGTGGGGAGTACGAGCTGAGCCTGCAGAGGGTGCAGATCCTGTGGATCCGAGTGGAGCTGGCACGTCCTCGGTGGATCCGACTGGAGAGGGCCCGTCGTCGTATGATGATACGACTGGCAGGGGTTTTGAGGATCCGACTGGAGCGGATCCGTCGTCTCAGGCCGATTTTCCAGATGGTGTGCATGATCCTGACACATTTAGTCCTCTTCTATGGACCCATCATGTTAAGCACCGCGTCTCATTGGCATCTCTTGAGGTACGTGAATTTTATACTTTAAAAAATGACATTCTGTTGAGTTATTAAAAAAAATGCACGATTTGAGTCTGACAAATTGATAATAAATACAGGACGATGTCATGCTTACGGTGAGGCACCGCAGGTCTGAGATTCCGTACGTCCCCCATAAAGAAATGCAGCGATACATCTTGAACCTCGGCTTGTATCAGCTTGCCACCATGCCGCAGAGTAGGATCGATGTGTCTCTGATGCAGGGTCTAGCGGAGAGATGGCGACCTGAGACTCATACATTTCATCTCCCGGTCGGGGAGATGACAGTCACCCTTGGTGATGTGAGCGCCTTATGGGGTTTACGTATCGATGGCGACCCCATAGGCGGCATCTCAGACCATCCAGAGCTGCAGAGGATGATACCGGAGTTGTTAGGGTGTGATCCGAAGACTCTGCAGAAGAAATATAAGAAGAAGAAGGGGGAGGAGGAGGAGTTTCGTTATTTCGGGTACTGCATTTCTCTAAAGGCACTCCGGTCTCACTTCTTCCATAATCAGATAGATGTTGATACTGATGACATTGAGGCGGTCAGGAGGTACTATTACACTCTTTAAATTAACTTAGTAGTTGCTCAACCGTCTCAATTATTTACATTGATTATTTTATATTGCAGGTATACTAGAGCATATGTGCTGGATTTGTGCGGTGCTGTCATGTTCGAGGATTCCAGCGGTGACGCGGTTCCGATGATGTACCTCTCCCTGCTGAGGGACCTGGAGAAAGAATCGAGATGGAACTGGGGTGGAGCTGTCCTCGCCCACTTATACAGAGGCCTCTGTCATGCTTGTCTGGTAAGTCTGTATTAATATACATTGTTATTGAAGGATGGATAAGAAGCACCCAGATTGAATTGTAAGTTAAATTTTCAGGTCAAGAATAAACAGCTCTTTGGACCACTGCTTCTGCTTCAGCATTGGTCGTGGTCACATCTGCCCATAAACCGGCCAGTCATACCATTGCCGCATCCCGATTGGGGAGGCCCTGAGCCAGCCAGATGCCCCGCATACGCCGCCATATGGGGCAGTCATCACGATCATGAAGAGAGGGGCAAGGAGATTTCTTATGTCCGGGGTCAGCTCCAGATGCTCCGAGATGGGAATATCGATTGGTTTCCGTATCGTGCATGGTATCAGCGCAGATGGCTGAGCCCGCTGACATTAGAGCAGACACATCTATGGTATTATCGGGGACCGGTCGTCTGTTTCTGGATCGTGGAGTACCATTACCCCGATCGGGTATCCCGGCAGTTTGGCTTGGATGCTTTCATCCCGGAGCACCCGTTGATGGGCAAGGATGCTACCGACAAGTTCCACAAGTAAGTACCATCTACTTAATTAATTTTTAACTTTAATATATCCACTGTTTCTCTACTTTCTAATTAATTGCACTTGCAGAACGGCGCACACTAAGGCTAAAGTTGACTGGAGCCAGCATTTCGTCATGCAGTACAACTGGGCTCGACATCCGGAGCAGCACTTATGGAGCCCGCCAGATACTACATCGTTGGGTGCTGGTCCCGGGGATCTGAGATATGCCGTATGGTACCAGAGATGGGGCATGCCGTCAGTCTACCTGACAGGCCATTATGGCGAGACCCTACGACGTAGGCTGATGGATTCATCCAGCAATTATATGCCCTGGGGTCCGATCAATGCTCGCGCGGTAAGTAAAACCGAAACATACTTTAATTTTAAAGTGCAAATCCAGATTACTTACTGTAGGCATAATCATGTTGTGTGCAGCTGTTGACCGCTATGAGAGGAGTTGGACACAGCTTGGCGTGCATGGCGAAGGATGCTTGGCGATATATAGGATGCCAGATGCTCGAGCACACTGCACCAATCGTGGAGACAGGCGGTTTTGAAGGCCGCCTCGTTGGCATGCTGCGCGATGCTGGGGAGAACATCAATTGGCGGGAGATACAGTCTGCACCGCGAAATCCAGATTATCAACGAGTCCCTGTCTACGGCGATGAGATGCCGCAAGCTCCTGCAGGTAATTACAAGTTAATATTAAAAGTACGACACACACAATATTCTTATTTCCGTTGAATTGTTCGTTCTAACTCAGTTAACTTCCAATTATGCAGCTGATGACTCAGGTTGGGCGTTCCACGACTGGGTGCTGAATACCCAAGGATGGGATGCTTATAAAAATAAATACGGAGTTGCAGTAGAGCTTGACACGGTCAGTCGTCAATTATACCATTATTTGTTGCAGAGTTCTTTGTATGTAGCAAAACTAACATTATTTTAATCTAGGATGGAGCACCTCGTTGGAATGCCGATCCCATATTTAGCATAAATGAGCTGGACCCGGCAGATACAGATGCAGAGGCGTATGGCTCCCACAGACCACGATATGGAGTGGAGATGGAGGATGACTTTGAGGCTGGTGGGAGTTCATCTCAGACTGCAGATGGCTTTGTCTCTGCATTATTTGGCGCACCGCCTCCTTCCACGTATTCTGCAAGCTGGGAGCAAGATCCATGGGAGCTGCGTACACAGCCCGCCAATGCAGAGTCAGCTGCTGGATTTGATCCACGGGCAGCCAGGACAGGTACGCAGCACATGTATACGGGGGACGAGGATGAGGATATGGGGGACGATGAGGAGGATTTGGGAGAGGATGCACTCCGAGATGTGAGTCCGCAGAGGCGCGTGCAGCCGCACAGGCATGGCAAGGGCGTAGCGGCTCCTAGGTTGTCTCTATCCGGAAGGAGACGAAGATGATGATTGTAGAGTTTTTGTTTATTGTGATATATTTCTGACTGTAGTATTTTGACTATGGGACTGCTGTATTATGTTGACATTACGTTTTTTTATTTTATGTTCATGTTGGTATTATGTTGTTTGCACTTTACATTTTATTATTATAACACAGTTCAACAATACAATTAAAGTTCAACAATACAATTAAAGTTCAACAATATAATTAAAAGCAGCACATGTATACTTCAAGTAATTACATTCAAACTAAGAAATTATAATTTCTTCACTATTTGCGACCCACACTCCCAGCAGACCGCCTGTGACAGGGGCGGTTTGCTAGGGTCCTGACCGCCTGGGCCACGGGCGGTCCACTAGGGATGCCTATTTATTCGTTTTTTCTCTCTCTCTCTCTTCTCACTCCAACATCAGTCTACCTTCCACCTCAAAGGCAGAAAGAAGGGAGAAAGCGCTCAAGGCGATTTCGGGCGATTTTCTGGGCGACTACAGCCACAGGTAATTTAAATAATTTTTTAATAATTTTTTAAATATTTTTTGTAATTATTTTTTAAATATTTCTTTTAATTATTTTTAAAATATTTATTTCAATTATTTTTTATATATTTTCTAATTAGCCGTTGATTACTGTACAGTTAGTATTTAATTACGCACATAATTAGCCTCCTAATCAATTGCTGTCACTTGAAACCCTAGTTATAATGGCACCCAAAGTTGGAAAAAATAGAGGAAGAACTAAAACCGAACGCGAAGCAAAAAGAGCACTCATTAATAATTTTTGGACGGCTGAAGCCTACGCGATGAGGAATTTGGAAAGATTGTTTTCACCCAAAAATAATGAAGAATTTCTGAGCACTCTTGATCCATCAATTAGAAAATGCTGACGGAAGGCTGGGTGGACAGGGTCCCTCCACCTGGATGGGGACAGTGCTGCTTATGTGAGCTGAACGGAGATATGGTGGATATGTTCTTCTGTTATAAATGTGGCAAAGCTGTTCATCCCAATTGCATGGACCCGCATGCAGATCTGCTGAACGACGCTCGTCTCACTACGTGGGAGTGTCCTGCGTGCGTCCGTCGGGCTGAGGAAAAAAAGGGAGCAAGCTCCTCGTCTCGTAAGGCTTAGACCCCAATTGTATGTTGTTGTAGTATTTTATGTTTTAACTGTAACGGTTTGTATAATTGATATTTGAACTGGTTGTTGCTGTATGAATTTTATGTTACCTTATTCTATGGACTCGACGGTACTGTATTATTTAGTAATGTATTTGAATTTTAAATTCCTAGATTTATTATGAATTTTAATCCGTTTTTCTTCACAAAATTATTCAAATCAAAATACTAACATTTCTCTATAAAAAAAAAAAAAAAAAAAAAAAAAAAAAAAAAAACACACACACACCCATGAGGCGCCCTGCTGTGTGGCGCCTCACTTGTGCTTTGGGCCGCCCCAGGGGGTGGCGCCTCACAGGCTTTTTTGGGCCGCCCGAAGCCCAGGCGGTCAGGGCATTTTTAAAAAAAAATTGGGAGCAGGGACATTTTTAAAATTTTGATTTGTTTTAGGGATATTAATAAAAATCGCCGGTCAGTTTCTCTATTGTCTTTTTCTGAGCTGCTTTAAGTTTATCAGATTCCTCTTCGCCAAATTAGGCTTTTTTCCTGGGAAAAGGGCCCACCTACTTGTAAAAGCAAAAGAAGAAATTAATTGCATCGTTCTTATCTTCTGCCAGGAAATCTTTTCAAAAAAATTGGATTGTTATAATTTTCCAGGATAAGCTTGACTTGACACGAGCATAGTGTCATGTTTGAAAAGTCATACCTGAAATCACAATAATAAATTAGATATTTGTTTCCATCTGCTAAAATTTGAAAAATGTATAAGACAGTTTAGATGATGCATTAGGGTACGCATTTTCTAAAATTAGGCACTGTTTAATTATTGTTTTTTACGAAGCGATTGATGGCGAGTGATATATATGTGCAATGTCACGAAGAAGAGATCTAAATTAAAAGCGGCAATAATTGTACCATGACCTTTTCAACGGGGAATGTATATTGTGGGAATATTGTAAAACCACAGCATTTTTTTTTCCTATAAAATATCAAATAATTTTATATTTTTTGAATATTTTTGTTATTTTTATTTAGGTACAAAATCGCTGTTTTGGATGATTCTGGACTTTCTGAAAATGATAATTTTATACTTAACTAAAAATAGAAAACAAAATAAAAAAATATAAAATTTGGTCTTGAAACACATTTTAATACGAATATCATGTTGAGCGGTTTGAATTGATTATTCGAATTTTGAAAACGTAGATAAAAATATAGAACATAATTGGAGCATAAAATTAATAGTGCTTTTTAATTCTAATATATATAAATATATATTTCGATAAATATTTAACGATATTCTGCTTTAGCTTGCTCTTTTATAATGTTTTCTGGGTTTTTTTTTAGGAAAAATTGTGAGATTGCCACTACAAAACTTTGAAATTGTGAGATTGCCACTGTAAACTTCAAAATTGTGAGAATGCCACTATAAAACGTCCATAATTGTGAAAATGCCATTAACAATGTATTTTTATAATATTTTTATCAAAAATTAATTTGAAGAGGCGATATCAACTGGAGTGTTACTCTTTGTATGAAGGGTATAATCGGAATACATAATTATGTATATCAAAACAGTATTTTTCAGTTATTCTTTGATAAAAATATTATAAAAATACACTATTAATGGCATTTTCACAATTATGACCGTTTTATAGTGGCATTCTCACAATTTTGAAGTTTGTAGTGACAATCTCACAATTTCAAGGTTTTGTAGTGGCATTCTCACAATTTCCCCTTTTTTTTATAAGCCGTATATAAAAAATAAAAATTTATCAAACAAAATTTGTTTTTTACAAAAACTATAAGTATTGAAATGGCATCTCAGTACGAACTATTTATTTTTTCTTGTGTTGAATTGGCATCTCAACCCGAGCAATTTGCAGCAGTTTTTCTGACAACAACCACAAAAAAGTTGTTATTTTTTAGAACCAAAATGCCAATTCAGTACATTAAAAAAAAATTGTGCCAAGATGACATCTCAATACTTGTAGTCTTTGTAAAATCGAGATCACTGAAGTTGGTTTGGTATATTTTTATTTTTTATTTATGATAAAAAAAAATCCTGTTTTCTGTGCAAATCACCCCCTATGACAATCTCTAATTTGCATAATCATAGTATATTCCGCCTAGAGCCCCAGCTAGTGGGTGCGTATTCCTCTGAGATATCTCAACTTTTGCGTGACCAACGTGTCTGGTGCCTATTCGGGGGTGATGTAGAGGGTCAGTATTATTTGTGCTTTGAGATTCGTGCAGAGCGTATTTAAATAGTTGGGATTTTCCATAAAGTCACGCAAAGTTTGAGATATCTCAGAGGATATGAATTCCCAGCTAGTCGCAGCGATGTTTGAAGAGGTCAAAACCTCTGCAATCCTACGACTGCAAAAAAATATTATTTATTCACAGGATGTCATAATTGTATTGGAAATTTTCTTTTATCACATGCCGTAGGCAATTAGTTATTTGGATGCATATGCATGCATCGATTTAGCAAAGTTTCCGTTATAAAATATAGTAGGTCGATTATTTAAGTATCTGAGTCACTTTGAGATATTTTTCACAGCTAAAAATGTTTTAATAATGGGTGACCCAATAACCCAACTAAACATATCCGGTCTTAAATTTTTTTTTTTTTTTTGGTTTAAAGGTCTTAAATTCAAGAACAAAGAATTAGTAATTGGCATCAAATCATGTTAACGTCAATTTCCTATGTGCGCAGATAAATAAATATTATATAACTAAGTATAATTCTAATGCACCTCTAAGTATAATCCTCTTATTTATAAGGACGTATATTAAATTTTAATTAATTTGAAATCCAGTTCATAATCCATCAGAAAGCCATTTCAATTAAACCATTTTAAATATTAAAATGTTTGATGGAAATTAAGAACGACTTTTAAGTTGATCCAAATTTGATACACACCCTACTTCAATGATGAAAAGAAATCAACAATTTTGTTTTTTTTTTTAAGTATACACAATAATTTCTAAGATATTGAATAGATGTATTATAAAAGTTGGATTTATGCTATTCCGATGAATAATATATTAAATTGTATGGGATAATACAGGGTACAGTACAACCAACTTTTATGGTACATTATTTGAAAAAGAGGAGGGATCTGATTACACTCTTTTTTGGTGATACTGAATTATATTATTTATTTTCAAAGTTTACAAAATTCAAACAGTCGATCCAAACTGTTCAACTTGTTGGATATGTTAAAATGTGCTTGCATATCAAATTTTACATTTTTTTGAAATTTTTTTACTATTTATTAAGTATTTAACAAAATCGCTATATTCAGACCGTTGAATTTTTGTACTCATCTTAGTAAATAGTACAAAAATTTAGAAAAATATAAAATTTGATCTTCAAGCACATTTTAACATATCCAACAAGTTGAACGGTTTGAATCGACTGTTTGGACTTTGTAAACATAAGGTGTAATCCGGTGTCACAAAAAAAGAGTGTAATCGGATAAATATTATCAAAAAAAAAAAAAATTTGTTTACAATTTTAATTTTGATACATCATTCATCATACATAATTAAAACTTCAGCATATTATTTTAAATTGTTTGATGGAATAACTGGACGCCTTTTAATTCGACCAAATTAGTACATACCCTATCTAAATAATTGAGAACACGTCTCCAATTTTAATTTTAAATTTAATAATACTTTTATATATATATGTATCATTAAAGTTTGATGTACGCTAGATATACTTATATACTTATTGTTTTATAATTAGTGTTTAATAAAACATATTTATTAAATAGGCTGAATTATGACAAATTTATTTGACAATCATGACAAGTTTTTAACCGACAAATTGCTCGGCAATAAATTAAAATTGTTAGATGCGTTTTCCATCACTAACATAATTATACATTATGTTTGGTGCAACTTACAAATCCATTAGTCATTCATTATGCAATTTTTTAAAAAAAAGAGGATTTTATTGACGTTTAATCGGTTGATTCTCAAATAGCACTGTACGTACTTGATTGAAGAGTACCTATTTTGACGATAACAGATATGTGTAAACCTTTTATTTTGATGAACTTTGACGAATATTACCTTGGTTTTCAATAAGTTTGGTTCTTAATTTGTTATGTACCATATTTTGTTATCATCCATGTAACTACCATTTTTATAAAAAATAACAATAAGAATGTTTATATTTTTTTTTTTATAAGTCCGTAGATATTTTTATTGATCAGGACAAACTAGTCTCACATTTTAGTGACAATTTGAATGCAAAAGTAAATGATCCATTATATTTAATTAGAAACTAAAGTTCTTCGGTATAATAAATATGATTTATTTTAAAATTTGTAAAAATGAAATCTTAACTGACTTAATGACTATTTTATTAGTCCAATTTTTTTTTTAGTTATCATTTTAAAAACATTACGAAGAATTGACATTTTATTTTTGAAAGTTTTCATTCTTATCTCAAACACAACTATTATTTACGCATTCTCAAAGAGAGACACAAATATTATCTGTGCATATCAAATGGTTGATTTGGTTACAATACGTATGTACCACCTCTGTGTGGTGCGCACATAGTAATATATATGTACCGAACAAAAAATATATATTTTTTAATTATGGTGACTTTATATATTCTTTTCTTTTTTTAAAATGGCAACTAAAAAAATTCGGTTTTCTAGTTTTTTTTTTTTTTGTTGGAGAAGAATTACAGGACTTTGCAAGAATTGCAGATGAAGACCCCTGTAGATGAGGATGATGTCCCCTACACGTGAAGTACAAGTTAAATAAATATAATAAAGGAATTTTAAACTTTATTCGATTTGCAAGCGAAATCTTGTTCTTTACTCAATTGATAGCACCAAACCTGGCTAGTCTTTCCGAATAGTTACATCCCAGTGCTTGCAATTATCAGACAGCAATCATCATGCTTTGGTTTATATACTTAAGAAATTAAATCAGGCAAGAAAAGAATCAAATGCAACCATTTGTACTGAATTATTAACATAATCATTAAATACTTCTAATCCAAGCAACAAAAATATAAAATATAATGTAGATGCAAATTTAAAATTTAAAATTTATAAATAGTAAAACTTACGTTAGATGATTTTATCTTTCTTTATATGAGTACATAGACTATAGACTGCATTTTAAATATTGTATTTCAATTTTCTAAAATTATTTTGGCAATTATCACTTTTATATATAAAATTAATTTATTATCAGAGAATTTTAACTTGAGTATGCTGCTATTAATTTTTTTTTTGCAAATGTTAGAGCTCAAGCCATCTAACCACTTAATGATCATAAAAAAAAATATTCATCTGAATTTCGAACCTACGACCTTTCATACGGAGAACATTGTTTTTGTCATTATATCAAAGACGGGTTCTCATATTACTATTAAAATTTGAAAGTTGTCGGCTTGTTACATATCATAAAGCGAAAAAATAGCACGTCGGAGTTGGCTTTTCACGAATATCGGTTACGTACCGTGATTCGTGTGTCTAGTGACCACTAGCGTGCCGTGACCAGTCTTTGAAAAAAGAACACGGGACGCACAAGAATCGCTATGGTCATGACATAGAACGGTGACGAAACGCCAGTCAAGATTCGAAACGCACCGTGAGATCTTGATCGGATGGTCGAGATTGAAATAATTTAGAAAAATAAATCGATTGCAGCGTGTGTGTTGGGCGACGTGCAAATGCAGAAAATTGACTGATGCAAACTGTAAAGGTCAAAATTTGCAAGGATAGTTATGCATCTCCGAATGTGATATGTTCATATTTTAACTATATCCAATAATATAGACCCAAATGTCTACGCGATAAAAATATAATCATACACGACTAACGCGACTCGATCACAACACATTGGATGACAACATAACTCACGTACGTGTAACTATTCACGTGCCGTAACCACTCTCACCATTTTGATCACGGCCTGATATTGAAAAAATAACTCGGTACACGAAGTTACCACTCTAGCATGCCACTATATAACTTTGGAGCAATTTTTAGAATTCACATCCTCTCCAATACCTGATAAGGGAATCTTTTACCATTACTAGATCTGAACCGTTCTTTTTAATTCTGCACGAATCTCAAAGCCCAGTAATATTGCCTCCTATTGTAGTCCGAATCTCAAACCCTAAAGTGAGGATAATCTTCTGCAATATCTGAGAGGATACGAATCCCAATTTTTTAAAATTCACATCCTCTCCAATACCTGATAAGGGAATCTTTTATAATTACTAGATTTGAATCGTTATTTCTTAACTTGGCACGAATCTCAAAGCCCAAAAATACTGCCCCCTATTGCGGCCCGAATATCAAATCGGTTGAAATTTAATCTCAAACCGTAAAGTGAGGGTGATCCTCTGCAATACCGGAGAGGATAGGGATTCAATTTTTTGGGGTTCTGTCACTAAATTTATCTCATTTGTTTTGCAACTTCGTAATAGTAGTTTCTAGTTTGCAATGGGTTTATATTTTCGCGTGTCAAAGCTCCTTCGAGAAGAAAAATGATTTGCTTGACATCACCATAATATCTTTTTGTCATCGGTACAAAATAATTTGAAGTGGATATTTAATTTCAGTAGTTAATAAATTTGACTTGTAATCGGGGAAAAGAATAATAAAACATAAGTCCTTTTTCAAAATAACCAATAAATTATACATAAGAAAACAACAGAATGAGCGCCAAGAATAAATCTCTAAGATATGATTATAATAAACGTAAAGGTTTACAAAAGAAAATTACATGCATAAAATAAAAATTAAAAACTATAATTTCATTAAAGCAAATTTGGCGTGCTTTACCAAACAGTGTCTTACACGAGGGATAAATGGAAAACATCGGAGTGGGTGAAAAAGAAAAAAATAATATAACAAAAGGACCTGCAAGAAATATTCAAGGGTCCTACTCCTACACGAGAGAAAAATGAAAAACATGAAAGTGGGTTAAAAAGAGAAAAAATAGAAATATTTAAGGGGCCGGGTTTTTTCCCCAATTTCTATTCTATCTGACTTTCTTTTGCTTGTGAAACTCTACAGAATTAAAAAAGGGCAATTGGGTTTCTCTGTTTCATACGTGAAATACCTTTTTTTTCCCTCACTTTTTTTTGGGTTTTATTTATTTTATAAGAAATTTCCTGTGATTTACTGGATTTTCTGTCGAAATTCGGAAGAGGGGGGGAAAATTGTGCATGATATGTAGAGTGAGAGCTGTAATTTCTCTGGTTTTTTTGCCTCAAAATTGGGTGAATTTTGGGTGCTTTCATCTTATTGATTGCGTTTGTGTAGCAACAAGATAAGGTTTTTAGTTGTACTATTTAGAACTTTTGGACTCCCTTTTCTTTTTCTATTCCTCTATTATGTTTCTGTTTTCCTCTTTTTCTGTTCCAAGTTTTCTCATACCACGAATTCTGTGTTGCTTCTCATAGTTGCATGAGAAATTTAGAGATTTAAGAGCTTAGGTGTTTCCCAACCTCTCACTTGAAGTAGCTTAGGTGCTTTCATCTTACTGTAGTGGATAACTCTGTTAAATGATCCAGAATTTTTCCACTTTTTAGTTTTTTAAAACTTGTTCATATATAGTGCGCGGCTTTATACCGTTGATTCTAGAGCAGAGTTCCAATTCTTTTGGAGGTTAGTGTCTCTCTAAAGCCGAATTATCTTTTCATCACAAGTGAATTTTTCTAATGGAAGTGAGATCTGAGCAAGGGATAGTACCGGGTTCGGGTCGGGAACACTTTACCATGGCCATGCAAAAGAATCCGGCTCAAAGCCAGTCACCTTTACAGAGCATGAGGCTCTCCTATGCACCAGATGGTACTGCCATTTACAAGCCAGTTTTATCCTCATCCCAGATCCCTCCATTCCAACCCAGCACTGGAAGCGGCAGTGCTGCCGCTCCCTCAAGCGGTCCCACGACTGTCCCCTCCAGTGGCGGCGGCAATGGGACCTCTTCACACGGCTTGAGTATCAGCATGGGAGGAGAAGTGGTTAAAAAGAAGCGGGGACGGCCAAGGAAGTACGGGCCTGACGGGGGCATGTCACTTGGATTGGTGCAACAACAGAGCGGGTCGGGTCAGACTGCAGAAGGGTTTTCTTCTCCTATGGCTAGTGGAGCGGGTAAACCCGTTTCTTCAGCTCCACCTGACGGGATGAAAAAGAGGGGTAGGCCTCTGGGGTCTACTAACAAGAAGCAAAAAATTGCCTCCCCCCTTGGTATGCTCTTTGTATGTGTAATATAATACTTTTTGTTGGATTCAGTATTTATTCTACTGTTATAGCTTCGTTAAGTAGTTCTTCATGAGTCTGAGAAATGTAGTTAATTAATGTTTTTTTTACTGATCTAACTTTTAATGTGATAAATATTAATAAATTTGATAACATAGTTACCTTTTATGTAAATATTTTAAGCCTGCTGAATTGAACATTTGAATTTTCTAAATGAAAATGTTATCGCCTACTTTCAGGATCAGCTGGAATCGGATTCACACCACATGTTATTACTGTCAAAGCTGGAGAGGTACTCTTTTCTAATTTCTGAAATTAATGCAATGTCAAATCCACATGACAATATCAATATTTCCATATTCAAATTTTCATTCTGGCTTTGTTTGAATTTTTTGATAGGATGTGTCGTCAAAAATTATGTCCTTTTCTCAGCACGGACCACGAGCAGTCTGTATCCTATCAGCAAATGGTGCCATTTCAAATGTAACACTCAGACAAGCTGCTACCTCTGGTGGAACTGTAACTTATGAGGTCTCTACTCTCTACTTTAATTTTTGCATTTATGTCTGATGTGAGGAAATTATGTTTTGATTTTATCATAGGGAATTCTGATTGATTTGTATGTTTGATTTGTGGAATTTGTAGGGTAGGTTTGAGATATTGTCATTATCGGGATCGTTTCTACTGTCTGAGAGTGGGGGCCAGAGGAGTAGAATGGGGGGTTTGAGTGTCTCATTGGCAGGTCCCGATGGCAGAGTCTTAGGTGGTGGTGTTGCTGGCCTTTTAACAGCCGCTTCCCCTGTCCAGGTCTGTTTTTCTGTCTTTTCTTCTCTTATTTAGCGTAATTTATTTAGTTAAAATGTATGTAAATATTATTAGTGCTACTTGGTATGCATAAAGGTACTATGTGTGCGTGAAGCTTTTTATATTATGCTATAATTTTTGCATGTTGCACTGCATGAGGGTTTCCTTGTATATATACTATTCTTTGTTAGGCTGATAGAGTTTTGTCTTGTACATGGAAAGGAAATCTTTTGGAGCAATCACATACTAACGAAGTGGTCAACAATGAATAAATGTTTCTGATCTGGTCAACTAGATTAATTATTGGGTTGTGGCAGGACTGTTAATGCGTACAGTCAAGTACTTCATACTAGTTTTGTTATGAATTTATAATTGGGGTCAGCATGTTTCAGCACATGCCAGAAGAGTAGAAGACAGTGGACAAATAACTTTTGTTTGTCATTAGCTTGTTGTTAACTTTGTATCAATCTGTTGAGCTGTTGGCACAATGAATTATCTTGTTATTTTATGCTTTCATTATTATTTTGTCTTAAGCAAGATCGAGATTGCTGATAATTAACAATAGGCCTGACATGTGCATAACAGGTTATAATTGGGAGCTTTTTAGCAGATGGAAAGAAAGAGAAGAAAAAACATAGCGCCATCTCAGAGCCTGGATCCATGCCTAATAAGCTTGTGCTGGGTGGGGGGCCAATGGGACCCGCAAGCCCGCCTTCTAGGGCTACTCTCAGCGAATCTTCGGGTGGACCCAATAGCCCGCTTAACCAGAGCAATAATAATAGCCAACCTGCCTTTTCTAGTATGGCCTGGAAATAATTTGAAGTATAAAGAGTAGAATTCAGTGGGTATGTCAACTTAGGTGTAGCAGTAGATATGCAGAGTTGTTTAGTTTGATCTGCTTAATATATTGTGCAAACTAGTGAAAACCTTAAGTAGCTTCATGTGTCTGTAGGTTAATTAATCAATGTTTATTAATTAACCTTGTTGTATGAAGAATATTCTATTTAGCTGATTATAATAAAAAATAAAAATTCTTGTATTTGCTCATTAGAATTTCTCGAGTTTAGTTTGTTGCATAGAAGACTGCAATTAAAAGCGCTCTTATTCTTTATGTATCATTAGTGATGCATATCATTTTGCCAGTTACTATATTCAATTGATCAAGGAGTTATTTTTTTTGAAAACATGACAGAAGCTGTCATGGACTTGTATTAAAACATAGCAAACGAAATATATACAATCCTTAACACAGGGGATCTAGCCCCTCAGCACAGTAGCATGCAGTGAATGCTAAACACCAAATCACAATCCCTTGTTTAGCCTAACAATACTTATGCCAATATCTCATATCATGAATGCTACGGTGAGCAAATTGATCAAGGAGTTAAACTGTTGCCTCAAGGTAAACATTTTGCACCCGTTACTATAATTTTTGAATGTGATTGGACAACTGGCAGAGGAAATGTTATTTCCAAATAAGCGAATCATTGTAGCAAATCTGATTGTTCAAAAGTCAAAACCCAGCAGATGAATAAATGATGAAGCTTTCAAGGATCCCAGCATACCAATGCTTCCTTCCATCTTCCATGGACATCATAATATCAAAGAGAAAATGTTCAGAAGGCCAACCGCATGAAGAGACCAAAAGTCGCCAAGGAAAAATTCCGCAAGTAGCCAATACAATGTTGATAGTGTCGATCTGAGTTGCTTAAAACCAATAGCTAAATGAAAATTATACCAAAATCAATGTGCGGTTAAGAAATCAAGGAAAAGAAAAGGAATTAAGTACGTGCGACTGAAAATTTTCGTGTTCCTGCTGTTAAAGGACAAGCTATTAACGAAAGAAGTTCTACTGCGCAGACAGTTCACTCTGACGGATTCTACTTGCCCCCTTTGCAATTCAGGTGAGTTGGAATCGGCAACACGCCTTTTCTTTCATTGCCAACACAGTCTTACTATTTGGTCCAAAGTTGAGCAACTGGTCAACTTTAGTATACTGGCACGAGGGGGTTCTGTTGAACAGATTTGGCGTAGGTCCTCTCGAATTTTTACAAGAAGTTTAATGCTGAAAAAGAAATGGGAATGTTTGTTTACATCGGTTTGTTGGTCAATCTGGAGGCAAAGGAACTCTTTTCTGTTTGAGGACAGAAAGGATCCAACGGACTGCGTCGTGGATTGGATTGTGAGGCAAGCGACACTCTGGGAGAAATGTTGTTCAACTAGGAGAATTGTGTAATGAGTCTTCCTTGTTTTTTAGTAATCTGGGGGGTTTAGCAGGCTTTATCTTTTCTGGTTAAGATGGTTTGTCAAGGGGCTAGATATTGGATGCGGATTGATTGCTGTGTTGTAATGCCTGTACCCTCTTCCATGATTTGCTAATATAAACTGACCTGGCAGCCACTGCCTGGTTCCTTTTCAAAAAAAAAGTACGTGCGACTGTATCTGCTTAGTTGAAATCATGTGTGAGTGTGACCCTCACCTAATCCAGAGCTTTGTCAGGTTTACACATCTTATCAGATTGCATTGCTAATAGATAAAACAAAAGAAAAAGCATAACTAATGGCTAGACAAATATAATAAAATCAATCTTTTTGCAACACATCTCTCGTGTTAGTTCCAAGACAGAGAAGCATATAAAATATTATGCATCTCACAATTAATTATCCTCCTGCGCTTTATAGTTCAGAAACCTTCCCACCATGCAATATAATTGTACAAGAAGAGAGCAGAGCCCGTTCTACTTCCGAAAGAATATGCGATTAACGACATCAACTGGTAGAGCATAAGCCGGATCGATGGTCTTCAATCCAGGGTATTCCATTAGTGACAGCCCTATTGATCATCTTTAATCAGAAAGTTTGATCTCTTATTCACATGAAAAATAATAACAAAAAGCATATGAGAGAGCACCTGCAACCCCAAAAAAAGTATGAAAGACGTCAACAGCATTATCTGGCCTATCTGAAATTCCACCATTTTCCAAGTCCTGTGATAACATAGTAATAATAAATATTGTAAGTAATTGCTGCTATATAATACAAGGTACAGATTACCATACCGGCAGGTACAGGTGCATGCCAGTATCAGGGCCAACAAGTATGGTAACAAGCTGCAGCACTGTAACAAGTTTTTCTTTTTGGTTGGCTGGCATCCCACGTCAAAGGGTGGAGAAAAAGAATAACTAAATAAAGCCTTACTGCTAATGGTACTGAGACGTTCCAAACTCAAATTCATGTATGATATAGAGCTGAATACAGTACTGATCAGTAAAAAACCATGTCCCAGACCTGGCAGTTCAAAATAAACTTGGAGAGCTTATCTTTGTCGATCCAATGCACCCGGTCAATCATTATCAAGCTGGTCAAAACCCACCAAGAGTAACACACCTATTTATTCCAAAATTCAAATATAATCCATGAAATACAGTAAACCCAACAAGAAAGAGTACCAACAGTGGAAATAAAAGAAATGATTACATCAGTGAGTTTTTCTGGGCGGCCGTTTAAACCACCATCTTTACATTGGCGCTCACAGAGCCACCAACCGAGCAGATCTCTGTCTATGCGATGAAGTGATCCTGTTATTGCAAGAGCACCGACACAGCAAAATACTACAATGCCACCAAGAAATGCAAATTTAAGATAATTAAGACAGGTCTAAATTCAGTTTAAAGAACACCCATGATTTGTAAACTGATATTATCTGCATTTTTAAACACCCATGATTTGTGGCATTTCTGAAAGGCACCATAACTATATCAGCAATAAATTGCAGCCTAAATTCAACACGTCCTGACTTCATATTAAGGTTGAATGAAATAAATCTATTTCTAAATTAAGACTCATCCCCCTCTCTTCCTTATCCCCTCTTATCCTTTGTCTTATTTTCCAAAATGCTAACCAATTTAAGTGTGACATATTTTACAGAGAATAACGTTTAAAAAATAATATTTTTTGTACAAATATAAGGATCAAACTAGTCCAATAACAAATATAAATACTTTAATGTATGGAAAGAGTATTTTGTTAGATTCATTATATACTGTTCCCCATCCCACTCATATTTTGCAAATACCAAAATTCATGGGTGCTATACACAAAAGCAGAAAAAAATAGTGTGTGTTTTCGGCCAAAGATCTTGAATAGTTAAAATAACGAAGAATGGAGAAAAGGCAAAGATGGAAACATACTCTGTCCAGCATGAGACTCTCCACCAGGTATACAGCCGAATCCACCGTCCAAATTTTTGCAACTAACAATAAAATCTACAGCCTTTTCTACATTTATTTTCCTTAGCCGGTGCAGCAAGGATAGACAACATATTGCAACATACGAGAACCTATATAGAGGGAAATATTATTATACAATGTACCTGGTCTCATACAAATAACGACATTTGATACCAGACCTGTACCAGTCTATTACCAGTCAACTTTTTCCTGAAGCTCTAAAATGGTAATTTGGTTTAGCACTCTTACAAATGAACTGAAAGGAGGTATACCGGCTGGTACGGTAATCTTTGGATACAATACAACTAAAAAAAAACAAATAAAAAATCGATAGCCTACCTAGTGTCAATCTCCCCCCACATATCTCCAGAAAATGAGCCATCTTCGTTCTGAAGCCCAGCAACATCTTACTTTGTCTTAAGCAAAACAGGAGCTTGGAATAAAGAATAGGATGCAACTATGTGAACACAACAACCAATTGCGATTCGCCAAATTTCAATATTATTTCACTCAAAAAGGATACAATCTGACACCTTTTCTACATCAAGGGCGTCCAGGCGATCAAAGATGGCCAAAACCTGCACAGCACTTAGCGTATAAAGAATGTGCGGATCATGACCAATATTCCCACCGAATCCACCTAAATTCAACAATTCAACAAAAAAGTTTACACCTTTAATTATGCCAAATTATTAGGCAATTAAGCTGAGAAATTAGAAATTTCAGTTTAGTCACCAGAATCTTTGTCCTGACAGCTCATGATCCAGGTTACAACATCGTCAGGTTTAACAGATCCGATTTTGTGCATGAGGTCAAGAGCAGTGAGGCCCCAGTAGGCACCATTCAATCTCAGATGCTCCATCACCAATGATTCAAAGTCATCTTTCCTCTGTAAGATTTGCAGAAAGCGTTTCAGTTTGACTGCTACTAGATCAAAGAGGGAACAACAAGAGAAGGAATTGAATTTGAAGCATAGAGCTAAGGGTTTAAAGAGCAATTGAGCAAACCTTTTCAATGGAAAGGATGTATTCTGTGTGCTTCTCTACCGCCAGTTCTCCCATTGAATCCAAAAAATGGAAGTAACTCAAACACAATAAAACTCCTACTAGCTAATCTCTCCTAGCGCTCTTACTTTCTCCCTGCAAATTCTTCTTCGCAAGTCTTCACCGAAATAAATCTGCTGTGATTCCAATGGAATAACAGGGTTCTGTTATTCCGATCCCAACCATTCAATTCGTTGAGATTAGTGTATGAAAAGTTTCTTCTTTGAGATTCGCGCATGCAAAATTTGAGATTGGAATAACAGGACCCTGCTATTCCATTGGAATCACAGCAGATTTATTTCCAGTCTTCACACCACAAATCAAAACAAGTAGCGATAACGGATTGGGCCTACGGGTCAAGAAGCTGCATAATTAGTATTATTATATTTTTTTCAATATCCTTCTTATCATCGAACCGAATTGACATAGATCATAGATGCCACCATGAGACTTATGGATCAACGTTATGGGCCTTTTTTGATCCAAGGTGGTTGACTATTTGTTTTAAGCCCTTTCCGACCAAATTAATTTGCTACTAAATTTTTAAGGCTAATTCGGTGATTCCCTTTCTTTACGGGTTGGGGTTTTTGTCCAAAGAGTTTTAGATAAGACTCCAAATTGTCCGATCAGTATTAAAATTACACAGACGATTTAGATTTACGAAACCATTTCAATTTATTAAATTTTAAACTGTTTGCGCAAATTGTAATGCATATTTTGTTATCAAATCTTATATTACCTTCTTTGCCCTAGAATCATTATTCTCCTTTTATTTTGTTAACAAATCTTATATTACCTTCCATTTGTCCTAGAATCATTATTCTCCTTGCAAGTAAGAAAGCAAGTAAAATAAAATTAAAAATCATTAAAAAGAAATTTTGTTGCGGGGATCGATAATGAGGTGCTCCTATATTCTTTGCATAAACATGCTCAAAGCTTCGGAAATCAAGCCAGAGTACCATAAAACAGAAACTGATCAAATTCAACTGGCTTACTCAAACAAAGACTAACAAAAGCTATACTACAAGCTACATATCTGATTATTGAGTTAAAATTGTATGGCTATTTGAGAATCAAATTTTGATCCAGTGGCAAAAACAATAACCTCCGAATAAGAGGTTACAAGTTTCAAACTCGGATGGAGAATTCACAGTGAATATTATAAACAGCTGAATGACTTGATCCTAACCTAATTACTTCAAAGAAAAAAAAATGTATGTTTATTCGTTTTGCATTATTGGGTACTTTAAGAATTATTTTCAATGTTTTTTATGTCTATAGAGTGACGATAATTGAAAATTTGTATGCAACTTTCAGCAACATGTTATACTATGTAGTCAAATTTACTTGTTTTGTTATTTTTATTTGTTGTGTGATTTAAACAAAAATAGTTGTATGATGATATTTGACTAGTAAGCATTGTATAATGCTTGAGTTTAGTAAAAATATAATTGATAAATGAAACAATAATTAACTTGCAACACTAAAGCGATCTGTATGTAGGTATTTGCATGCTATTAATATTTCTTTTCAGGTTGCTAGCTAATGGTTGGTTGTTTTGATCTACAAAACTTTCCTTCTCAAATAATGATTCGAAAATAAAGACATTTTGTTTTTTCATTAAATGTATTAAATATTTTCTTTAAAGTGTATTGTAATTTAAAAATTAAGCTATTTTTTTTAAATAAGGATAAAATAAGTATTAAGAAAAGATACGTTGAATATTACCAATTAGATACTAAAAATAGGAGCATTTTTTTTTTCGGAAACCAAATCTCCTACCCACCTGTGGTAGGTGGTCTGGAAAATTCTGAATATGGTTCATCTATCTATCAATTCATGATATGAATGGTCATGATTGAAGTTTGAAGAGTATGAGTAGTGTCTTCTTAAAATTTAAATACTCTTCGTATTCATTCATGATCTTCTAAATTATGAATGGATGGATAGATGGACCATGTTGATAGGATTTTCCTACTCATAGATGGACAGGAGATTTTTTTCTTGGAAATTAAAATACTCTCCATATTTGAATTAATCATGATCGTTCATTCAAATTATAAATGAATGGATAGATTGACCATGTTACGCAGGATTTGATTTTCAGGTTGGCAGGAGATTTGGTCCCTTTTTTTCGTTGATTTTCAAGGGATGCGAACTGTGGTGTTACATTTGATATTTATACATTTCAATTGAAACGATATCGTCATTCATCAATTATGCAACCAAGAAGAACATTATCAGTTTGAACAGGAATTCGCTTTCCTTTTTCTTTTTTCTCAATTATTGAGGAAATAAGTAAAACTCATCTTGTGTACGTTTCATTAGTAAGGTTGGATCAAGTATTCAAGTCTCTCAACTTAAACATTCATTTAAAAAATATTTGAATTTCGACACGTGACATCTCATATTTTAGAGTTAGATTTTTGAACTATGAGTAAATTATATAGGATCAATTTTATAAAAAAATTATGCAGAAAATGAAAGTCAATTTTATAGTACAATGATATTTTACTCTGAATTATATAAAAAATCATACATAAATACAAAAGATAAATAAATAAAAATAGAAATCAATTCACCTTGTTACCTCTTCTTAAATCCCTTCTTAAATCCGCTCTTATCTCATACAAAGAATTTTGTTTTTACTACTAGATCAGAGACTAATTCTCTCATTTTTTTTGTATGTTGCATAAACTTCTGATTGATGATTAATTCTCTTCTTATATTAAGCACATAGATGTCCTGATCTATCAATGACTGTGATTAAAGGATGAAATTTTACATTGAATATCATCCCGTCAATCAAACAATTTACCTTCTTTTAATTCTATGCATCTTTTTTTATGTTTGTTTATGTGTAGAAGTCTAAAATTATTTAGATACATACTCATCACACATACTTGTCACAAGTTTATTTTGTTGTTATTCAATGATAAACATGATTTTATTTTCTATTTTAGATATAAAGATACAGATGTATATAAATTATAGGGAGAGGTGGATAACTCTTATAATGATAAAAAGAGTCGTAATATGACAACAAAATGTGTAATAATACGACAACAATAAATAATACAATTTATTTTGATAATTTATTTTTCCTTTTTTTTTATTTGTTATGAAACATAACAAAAAAAATGCTATGTATCAGTAAAATAAATTATCCGTTATGCAACATAACAAAAAAAAATGCTATGTATCAATAAAATAAAACCTCATAAGTATGCTATTAAAGAATGAGTTTTACATTTGTACGAGATATGTTGGTTTATTATTTTTATTGGGAATAATTATTTTTTAATTTCATTGATTTTTTTTTAATGAAAATATGTCAATTTTATGAGAATTTTTTTTTCTCTTATAATATATATCCATGTTGCAATGTACGGGCACAATACTAGTATTTACATATGTTCCTTGCATATCTAACGAAGGCTCTGGCTCTCATACAAATAATAAGAAAACAAAACAAAAAAAAAAAACTTAGTACATAAATAAAGCAGAGTAACTGTAAATCCTCTTGGTCATACCGAAGGATTTTTTTTGCTTGTTGCGGTGCTTCATGTCTAAACTCAAGGAGTTCATATTTTAAGAAAAGAAAAGAAAACAACCTTCAAAAAACTTATGAAGGTAAATCTATGTGTGATATATATGTGATATAGGTCTTTTAGCCTTTCTTAAAAAAAGCTATATTGGTGAAACATGAAACTTGTTGATGCGTATGTGCTTAAGATTTCATTGTGTGGAGACCATGGCTCAGCTCTTAGACCAACTCTCCTCAAAGCCTTCAATATTTTGTTCCTGTTTGCATATCCAGTCACCACCACCTTTTGAATGCTTCCTTCTATTTCAACTCTCTCTATTCCTGTACATTAATTTCCAATCACAAATTGTGTTACAATTATATAACCTTTGTTTGAGTTATTAATTGTTTTCAAGGTGGATATCAATTAATTACGAATTTGAGAAATATTGGGCCTCCATTAGGACTACTGGACCGTGTGATTTGTGAAAGCACCAAAAAAGGATGGCAAAAAGAAGAAGAGGAGATTGGTTAATACAAAAGATGTGTAAGGCGTTGAACGATTTACTTTAGGTCATTTCATTGATATCATTGGTTCCAGCCATGTTGGTCTTTGATAAGAATTAAAAAAAATTAATGTTACACATCAAACTTTTGGTACTATGAATTGTGACAACCCCTCTTACGTTTCAGAATTTTAAACTAAAAAAATGTTGGTAAAAAAATTAGAATATTTTGTGTAGAATTAAGAGGTGAAAAAAAATTAATGTATCACCAATTTGATTGCATAAGATAAATTTCAATATGTTAATTTTACATCTTGTAAATTTTGACAGCTCTTATTTTTCAAATTTGAAGCTCAAGCAAAAAAGTTCGAGAAGTTCTTAGAATATATATCTGTATAAATTAAGAGGTCAAACTAATATATCACCAATTTGATTGCATAAGATAATTTTTAACATGACTTTTTTTAAATTTAAAATGAATTCTAAGAATATTGGGTGTAATATTGACATTTTGAGAAAATGTATCATCAATATCTTGTACAAAATGAATTTTAAGAATATTGGGTGTATTATAGAAAGTAATTGTTTGAATTTTACAATACGGATGTGAATGAGTTGTGCTATGATAGGAGATAATTCATCATGATAAATTTAAGATGAAGTCCTCATTACTCATGAATACTAAGTTGCATGCATATGTATCATGTATGTAGTTAGATGACATTATGAGGTTTTTTTTTTTTTTTTTTTGAGATTGAAGACATTATGAGGTTGATATCTTTTACCTTTAACTTTGGAAAGACATTTTCTTAGCCTCTTCTCATGGAGGGCCACCATCTCCACCTTCAACTCAATTGTCTGCAATTACAGAGCAATGAGATTTCATAGTTTTTTTTAGAGAAAAATCTAAAATTAAATCATTAGCATTTGCTGAAACAATAGTCTTCTTAAAAAATATTCTGAGTCCCATCTTGTGTGGAAAAAAAAGAGAATCCTAATTGTATGTTAGAAGAAAAGGATGGTATTAACAAAAAAAAGAAAGAGGAATTAATACTAAGAAGGTAATGATAAGATGCTCAATTTATCAATTATATATAGAAATTCAAAACAATTATTTACAAAAACATCGCCATAAAAGGTTATAGCGTTCTAGCATAGAAGAAGATAAATTAAGAAAGGTAAAATTAACTATTGATCCCTACGCTTTTTAATGATAAAACGTAAAAAGAAAATTAATGACAAAACCATACCTCCATATGTACCTTGATGCTGTGTTGATTTATCTTTGTCTTATTTTTTGGGGATTTGATGCTGTGTTGATTTGCTTGTGGGGAGAGGAACGAAGAGGAAAGCAAGTGACATCAATAGATGAAATGCACAAGCAAGTGCTTATATAGTACCTTGCGAATGTAAAGAGACATTTGGAGCGTGTTACTGTTACTGCCTTAGTTGGCACTGGCACAGGGGTAAAACTGAAAAGAAATGGGGGAAATGTCGGCAACAGATCATCTCAAAATGGTGGAGAACAATAAGAGCGTCCGAACAACTTTATTTGAAACAGATGGCCGAAACTGGTCTAAATCTCTTTGATTGATTTCAATTGTTTCCGTACGACTGGAGAGGAGCCGAACCCAACAAAGCGGGTCAATCAGATTCGATCGGAATTCCGCCAGGTGGGTGCGTGAGATCTTTTCCCTCCTTTGCTTTCCCAAAGAGAGAGCTACGTACCTATCTATATACAGACAAAACAATTGTAATTTGCCTATTCGAGGTCTAGGCGATGCTGTTGAACTCGATTCTGTAGTGCTTGCTGTACATCCTTTTGTAGTGCAGATATCCACAGTACTAGTACATAAGGGTAAGTAACAGTGTCCTTTTTTTTTTTTAAATCTTGATTAGTTGTTGTTGGAGAGCAGAATAAAATACTACAGTAAAATATTGTGCAAAGAGATTCGTATTCATCTCCGTTATATTTTTGGTAAATTTTTAGTATAATTTAATGTTGTTCCATTGTATTTTTGGTACAATTTTTATATAATTATTTCTGTATTTAGTGGCTAAATAATAAAATAATGTTAAAGCTACGGAAAATACAATTATTTTTAATTAATATAACAATATAACAATACAACATAGAAATGATATTTAGTATAAGAAAAAACAATTTAATATTAATAAATGAAAAAATAGAGTTTATGCTTAAAGTATTGATAAGATCTTAGGTTCATCTTGTTCTTCCTTTTTTTTTTTGAAATCTTTACAGAAGCTGTGAAGTTGTGAGCAGAGTTCGAACTCTTAATCTTTAGGTAGCTATAGTCTTAGAATCTTTTTTGCTAGCTAACTGTGCTACCGTCCCATTCTTTTAGCATCCTATATTATCTTATTTTATTTAATGTGTTACATATTTGTCTATTAACTATTAAGAAACATATTAGTAAATAATAGTTTAAATGTTATTTAATATTTTGCTCTACATGGCATAATTTTCAATATGATCATCATAATTCACTACAGTTTTGATCATACTTTACACACTATAAATTGCTAACCGCCATTTAAAATATTGATTGATGATTTGTTAAGTTGATATAGGTGAGATGACTTTTTGCCATAAAAGTTTTTAAAACTACTGATGTTTTCAACAATCAGCATAGTAAGATTGTTGGTGTTAATCGTATTGATGAATACCTAAAAAAATAACATATTACAATTTTATCCACAAAATTTAATACACATGCAACATCAATTTAACATTTTTTATATGGGGAACCATAGACTTAGTGCAGTGGTACAAATTTTGTCTCTCTACGAAGAGGTCGCAAATTCAATTCTCAAAAATAGCATTTAAAAAATGCTGGAGTGTACCGAGACCCTTCAATAAAAAAGGGAACATTCTTATATGGAATTAACATAAAGTGAAACTTACTTGAATTATAAGAATACCATCAATTTAACATAATGCATGTAGGCATAATGAAACTTTTGCTAATGGTTAACATTCTTGTGCACATCAATTTAACATTCCTATACGATGTCTATCATCAGTAACCCGTAACAGGAACTTTAAAACTGAGATGGGTAAAGAAGATCAAAGTCCCAAATAATTAGCATGAAAAGGGATGATAAGGGTTGCGAGGTGGTCTCGTGGGTTGACGAGTCCAAGAGGATCTTTGGTGCATGGAAGTCAGGAATACAGTTAGGAATGTCGGGTGTTTTCAGCAATTGTTTTTATGGTAAATTGTAAAAGAGCAAAAGGGAAAAGGGCAAAAAGAAAAGAAGCAGCAAAAGGAAAAGATAAATCCAGTCCCTGGAAGACGCTCCTGGACCATTTGGCAAGTTTGGTATTTTTTTCTTACACATTCAATTCAACCTAGCTTTGTTTCTTTAACTAGTCCATATATATTATTTCAGCCAAATTAGATTTGGAGATATTTGAGTTATATACTACTCAATTAATTTGCATAAAGCTAGTGATCAAGGTATGCAATATGATTACAAGATGAATAATGATGTTTAGTTATTTTTATTTATTTCAGTTTGATGAGATCATTCGATAAACGTGTTAACTATCCCAATGTCATTACTGTTCATTTTTTAGCCAGAAGTTGTAACAGGAATCGGAGATGAATAAAGGGAAAAAGATTAAAATCCAAATAATTTTTTTCAAAACTTACAGGTACCAAACATAATATCTATAATAATTTTGTGCCATATACGTGCCTTTGGGTAATTCGTTGCTCGACCAAATTGCTCGTAATTCAGTACATGAGCTATTTCAGTTTCAAGAAATAAGCACAGGTATTGCACAATGTATTTTGTAAATTCCTTTTTGAGAAAATTAATTTTTTTATTTGTCCTCAACGGGCGGATTCAGAATTTTAATCAAGAGCATGTACAAAATATTAACAAAAGTATAATTTTTTTCTCTTGATAAATCAGAGCAAAGTACTATATAAGGATCTAAAAAAGTCACGGCATGATACAGTTCCATTAAAGCACATGTGCTTGTTACGTGCTATGACTCGCTTGTCCTGTGTCATAACTACCTTTCAAAAATTTGACACGACAAGGCACATCACGCAAAAGATTTAGTCACAACACGTGTGGTCACATATAATTAGGATCGTTAGATCTTAATCGAATAGTGAATTCTGAATAAACTAATTTAAATTATAAAAAAAAAGTTAAACATGACCAAACCTGACAGGTCATGTTTGGACACATTACGTCATAGCGTGATTAACGTGCTCTGATCATTCACGTGTCATGACCATCCTTCCAAATTTAGTCACAATACGACATGACATGTGATCCAATTCACGGTACATATTCATACTACGATTCTTCTAAGTGGAGTAGCGAATCAGACTTTTTTTTTAATTTTTTTTTATGCGAATTAGTGTTTCTTTTTTATGGTTTAATTCAACATCTTAAAAGCTAACTAATGTATGAGGAAAGATGTTGAGAACAGTTACCAATTCTATTATCGGGCTTTTGTATCACCTCCGAAAGAATTTAACATGAAATACGAATCACATAATAAACCCCATACAGCCATCCTATTATGAGGCCTATGTAGATTATATGGGCCTAATCCAGGCCCATAAATCACATTGAAAATTCCGAGTTTAAAGTGGAATTTAAATAGAAATCCATGTCCTTAGTCTGCTGTTTGTATAATGAGAAAAATTAGGCGCCAGTAACGAACAATTAAGGCACATAAGAACATACTGACACTGAAAAATTTACTATTCAAAATTGCCTCAACATACAATTCGATTCGGTTGATCCTGAAACTCAAGTTCAAAAAAGCCTTACTGGCCTCACTAGCACTACGTTATTAAACCATTTTTTTTTCTTTTCCTACAACTGTTCTACCAACAAGATGCTCAACTGAAGCTAACAATATCTGTACTTGGGAAAAGATCTTTTAAAGGAATCAGAGAAGAGCAATCTGGAGAACCATCATTGCTAGTCTCGTTTTGGTTCCTTTTCTTGAGACCACCTTCGCTCTCAGTGCAGTTGGTGGAAGTGCTTGTGCTGTAGGTGGAGTTGCTGATAAGACTGAAACTGTTACTGTAACCCGATGCAGCCTTGGTAAGGTGATCCAGTGTGCCTTCTCTGTAAACAAAAATGCCTTCTTCATCTACCCCGCAATCACGCATTGGCCGATATGATTTCTCCAGTGCCATATCATGTTTTTTGGTCACTGGCATTGCCCTACAACCAAAGCTGTATCAATAAACTAGGATACATTTGCTAGATGAAACATCTTATGAAAATGACAACATGTAGGCTGTACTTATATATATAGAACAATGCATTAATTGGTTAGCATGACAAGCCTAGTGTCTTTGTAAGCTGCTATCATATATAATAATCAAACTGGTATACAAAGATACCTCACAAAGGTGGAATAATTAAGCTGTACATATACGTATGATAACCAACGCCTTTGTAAGCTGCTAGCATGACAAACAGAAGTCTATAATATCACATCTCCATTGAAAAAATTAACCATGAAGTTGAAAGTTGAGACTCTGAGCATCTCCACTTGGATCTAATTGAAAAATGACAATCATTTCTAGAGAAAGGGGTTGATGGATTTGGAGCTTTTGTGAACTTACAGTAAAATAGTAAGATACTGTTTGGTATTAGATTGTACTTTCTAAAATATAAGTAGAATTATGGGTACTTCGAATTGCAATAAAAACCATTTCTATTCCATCTTTTAAAAGAGCATATTACCTAACGGCTGCCCTGATACCACCAAAATTACCTCTTTGTTTGTCAAGCATAAAATTTTTAATCTCAGTCCATTATTATTCCAATTTGTATGAAGGCTTCTTACCGCATTGATATTTCAAAAAAAGTATGAAAAACAATTCTTTTTTTAAGTAGGATTTAGGAACAAAATATTAGCCTTTATGGTGGTGATGAGGGATAATTCGTTTTCACAAGTCATATAAGCCATAAAATATGACAAATTACAAATGAGCAACTGAGAACTGAATTTTAAAAATAAAATATTGAATGATTCTCGAATAGCATTTGCCCCACCTTTTCCTCTCCTATCCATTTTATTATACCGATGCTTTAAAATATTATGACCAGGACCAGCTTTTATTTAGTATTTTGCTTTTATAAATGGATTAGGAAGACTCTGTTTTTCTTTAGAATAATGTGGGTAAAAGGAAAAAAGAAAGAAAGAAAGTTGCGGAACTTGAGCGACCAAAATGAACACTAAGGGATGCTTGGGCCCAATTTCGTAATTACATACCGGCTAAAAATAAATTTTAATCTAAAAAACTTTGCTTTATTTGAATAAAGGTTAATAGCTCCTAAAGTCCTAACTGCGAAGCATTTCAGGGGCAAAAAGGTAAAACAAAACACGAAATAGTAGGAATCGACGCCAGACGCCAGTACGTCTTTTTCCCTTTTCTGTTTTCTGTCTTTTGCATTGCAGGAAGCACCTGGGCAATGAACTAATAAAAGAGTTAACACCGTTACCTGACGTGGAAGAGGTTAGGGACAAGGTGGGGCCCCAGGTAAAACTCCAGCGAGATCAAGAACGCCTCGTAAGTGAAAAGATGCAATCCATCGAGCCTTCCCCATGGCAACCTCGGCCTCGGTCTCCAGCCCTTCGCCCTACCCTTTCCCGTGCCGTTGCAATACTCGTACTCCCGCCACGTTACCACTGTCGACGAAGCACCATCTCCTTTTATTGGAGGAGTTTGCGACGGCGCGACGGCGCTCCGGACTGGACAAAATCCGGCGGAGGCAAGGATTGGCTCGAGGTCGTCGTGGGTTAGGATTGGGCGGAAGGTGGCGGTGTGCCAAAGAGATAGCTTTTTCGCTACCTCCTCCCAGCTGAACTTCGAATCCTGCGCCGTTGTAGGCGCTTTCTTCGCCATGGACATGATCGCCGCACAAAAGGTTTCTCTATCTCTATTTCTATTTCTTTCTCACTTTTTTTCCTTTCTTCTCCCGTAATCCCGTTTGTTTTTTTGTTTATTTTTGTAACTTCCTTTTTTTCAGTTTTAAGCAGAAAAGAGAACGAGAGGGGTGGGAATTCGTATCCTCTGAGATATCTCAAACTTTGCGTGACTTTGTGGAAAATCCCAACCGTTTAAATACGTTCTACACAAATCTCAAAGCACACATAATACTGACCCCTACATCATCCCCGAATAGGCACCGGACACGTCAGTCACGCAAAAGTTGAGATATCTCAGAGGATACGCACTCGAGGGGTGGGAGGTGAGGTGGACAGGGGGCGTGCATTGTTACCAATTTAGGAGAATGAAACAAAGGACGTCGCACCTTTGCTGCGGGTCACAGACGGTATAATTAGACGTTATAAACTTATAATTAGCGTTTTACACCGTGTGAAATAAATGTCTATGTTTAGCCACACAGATATGTGCAAATAATTATTCAAAGAAGATCCTAAATAAGGATGAAGGTGTTGGTGTAACTAACCTCGAAGAAAGAGCAAATTGGAGAGGCGTCAGAAGTATGCTTCCCTAGTCTGTAATTTGAATTTGCGCAGCCAGGGGCTTTAGCATGAATCTCCCCTTGAATATAAAATGCGTACAAGTACAACTGGAGCTAACATTAAACACAAACCACGTTCACGTATATCTGAATTTTGTTACTAATGTAGTATGTGCAATAATTGTCTGGAAAATGTAGTATTGTAGTAGTACTGATGTGAATTTTGTTACTATATTGTAATGTGCAATACTTGTCTAGAGAACAAAGTAGGTTTGATGTGAATTTTGTTACTAATGCAGTAATGTGCAATACTTGCGAGGAGAACAGAGTAGGTTCCATAGGGATCAGATCTACTTTTAGGTTCAATGAATTTCAAGACCGTCTAATCCACATTAATATCTGTGCTTACGAAAATTGAAGTAGACAAGCATGTATTTTAAAGCAGAACACACGCATCTTAATGCGGATTAGATGGTGATTTAGTCCATCGAACCAAAGTAGATTCGATGGGCATCAAACCTATTCTTTTTCAAGTTGTCAGAATTTATTGTTGGAATTAATTTCAATTATTAACAACATATATGGGCTTATATGTGATATAAATATATATTGAATAATAGACTGTCAAATATCTAATTAGACCCGTTATGAAGTGATCAAATTAAGAATTATTTATCGGGTTCAATATGTGTCACGAGAAGTGGGGCCTTTAATGTGTAGAATACGTATTAATAACTTTATGATTTAGTGATGGTCTAAATTATATAAAGTTTGGCAATAATACAATTATGTCATTGGTCTCTGGAGAACACAATAAATATGGCAATATTCTGTAAATAAGGAAATACTCAATTATAGACAAGTCCTGAATTTAGATCATCTAAGGATCCAATAAGGAAATAGACTACATATCACTTCTTATACATAAGAGTCTTTTCTCGAAGGGGTTTGTTGACATCTCTCTCTATTCTGTCCCCCCCTCTCTCTTTAATGTCTCTCCATCTCTCTCTCTCTAAAAAAGAACATAGATTGATCTCGAGTGATTGAGAAGGGATTTTCGAAAAAAAAAACTTGCGATTCGGGTATCCCTCCTTGTGCTAAACAGAGTGTTGCCACTGCCGCCTCTCTCGCTCTCTCCATTGGACTTGAGAGGGATTACTTAGAAATCTAAAGACTTCCGGTGATCAACGATGATTGTGTCTCTTTGAAAGATCATGGCTATAAACCAAGGTAATTTATAATTTCATATTAGAGGTTCACTAGATGATCACGGTAAATCTAGGGTTTATGTATGCAGTATAGTTTTGCACAAATAAATCCTTCATTTACATGCTCATACACCGGTTCAGCTAATGTGGATTTTCAGAAATAAATCTGTTGTTATTTGAAAGGAATAATAGAAACATGTTATTTCGATTTCAACAGTTGAATTTTGTTAAAATTCATGCATAAAAAGTTCCTTATTGAAATTTGCGTATAGAAAAAATTTGAACGGCTGAGATCGTAAAAAAAACATATTTCTTTTCGATTTCCAATCGTTGAAGATAAAACTGCGCATCAAAATGTTCATGCTTTATATTGTTGGAAGGCTTAGTACATTTGAGCCGATTTTTTTATTTATATCCAAAAATTAAATCAAATTACAAAAACTAACCGAAGTATCGTTGAATTTCGATTTCTACCCAATCCGGTTATCCAACAACCGAACTCAAGAAATATAACCGGTTATTGGATAACCGGAAAGTTATGTTTTTTTTTTTTTTTTTTTTTTAAAGAAAACCCGGTTAATCACTAACCGGAAAGTAAGTTTTTTTTTTTTTTTTTTTTAAAACCAGAAATTTCGAATTTTTTTTATTTTTTATATTAAAATATTAGAAATGTTGATTATATTTCTTTAAAAATAGATGAAATACAATATAATTTGATTTATTAGAAAGACTGCAACAAATAACTCAGATTAATATTTTTCAGGCCGGATTTTTCGCGGCTGTAAGAAAAATTAATATATTTCTTTATGTGCTATTGGAAAAAAATAAAAATGCTTAGATTCTGAGTTATTGATTCCGGTTCAAAAGTCACTTCTAGGTAATCTAGAAAATATTGTGATCCATCTAGTAAATTTAATTAATAAAAAGTTGTTTCTATTTTTGAAAAAAATAAAAACTTTAATTTATTTAATAATTGTTTTTCAAAAAGAATTATCAAAATAGAAACAACTTTTTTATTAATTAAATTTATTAGATGGATCACAATATTTTCTAGATTACCTAGAAGTGACTTTTGAACCGGAATCAATAACTCAGAATCTAAGCATTTTTATTTTTTTCCAATAGCACATAAAGAAATATATTAATTTTTCTTACAGCCGCGAAAAATCCGGCCTGAAAAATATTAATCTGAGTTATTTGTTGCAGTCTTTCTAATAAATCAAATTATATTGTATTTCATCTATTTTTAAAGAAATATAATCAACATTTCTAATATTTTAATATAAAAAATAAAAAAAATTCGAAATTTCTGGTTTTAAAAAAAAAAAAAAAAAAAAACTTACTTTCCGGTTAGTGATTAACCGGGTTTTCTTTAAAAAAAAAAAAAAAAAAAACATAACTTTCCGGTTATCCAATAACCGGTTATATTTCTTGAGTTCGGTTGTTGGATAACCGGACATTTATCCCAAATCCGGTTATTGGATAACCGGATTGGGTAGAAATCGAAATTCAACGATACTTCGGTTAGTTTTTGTAATTTGACTTAATTTTTGGATATAAATAAAAAAATCGGACATTTGAGCCTCTATAAAAAGAGCATTTTACAAAATATCCTTTAAAATTAAAAGTAATATTTTACAAAATATCATTTCCTTTAAGTTCAACAAAAAAAATCATTTTGTTATAAAAAAATCAACAAAATATCTTATAGATCCCATTAACTAGATTTACCCTTCTCTCCCGTTATCTGGTTCCTCCTCATTTCAACATAATTTTTCATACTTTTACAATTTAATTTTAAATTTTTGCTGTAAAATTTTATAATATTCCAAATTTCATAATCAGAAAATTAGCTTTTGTAGAGTATCATTTCTAAAGTATATATTTAAACAAAACACAATTTACATGAATGATGGTTCAATTTTTTTAGCATAAACTATTGAATTTGCATCTCTCAAATTTTGAATATTATTTAATTGCATTATGATTACTGTGTTTATAATTCAATCGACATTATATGATATTTAGAACATATATAGTTCTTGATAGCATTTTTATTTCTAAGCTGTAAATTTCCGTATTTCTAAATTTCGTTTTATTATTATTTAGTTCTATAAAGATACATTTAAAATTAGGTATTTATAATTTCAAATTGTTGAAAATTTAGAGGAAATAATATTGTATAACTTTTTCAAACCCTCATTAAGAAGATCTATCTGGTTAACTAAAAGACTGGACAACTAATGATGCGTTACTGATAAGTGATAACGAAGCAGACAAAGTAAGATTATGACAAATAGTTACCTAGAGATCGGAGAGTTGTTGTTTTAATAGTCTGGTTTTTATGGCACTGGCAGAAGCACTACTAGTTTAATTATAATCACATCCACTCAATTCATATTTTATAGCCTAAACAAATCCCCACGCCGTTGCGCTTCCAAATTACTATAATTTATAATCGCATCCGCTCGATTAATAATAACACAAAAAAACAGTTTAAATTAATAGGTTATAATCAGACCTCCCTCGGTATTCCAACTATTAATGTGCGCTTGGCGTAAAGATGGTGATTTTGGACCAATATGGAAATTCTTCTGAAGGAAAGATGAGGTAAAGAGGCATTGTGCCGAAATGTTTATTCGTGTCCTAAAAAAAATGAAATTCCAAACCAATCCTCGATTTGCAAAATACGAAGAACATCTGTGCGAGCGGTAGATTTTATAGAGTATAGACTAGATTTCAGGACTTCTAGAATAGAGGTCAAATGCTCTTCCTTTTTTTTTTTTTTTGATTAAAGCCGTTGGGCACTCACACCACACACACAATATTCGAATCCGTGTTCTCCCGTAAGAGAACATATGTCTTACCCAACTGCGCTAGGCAGTGTTGGCAGCATTCTTTACAACCGCCTGCATTGCCAGCGCCCAGCCGTAGCCGGTAGAGCTGTTTTCGAAACTTTTGCAAATCAATAGCAGGTAATTTCATTATGTTTTTAGAAATATGAATAAAAATTTCGGACCATTATGCATGCTATTTATGTCATGTTTTATTTGAAGCCCTTAGCCCGCAACTATTTATGTCATCTACCTGTGAGATGGGAAACGAGATCTCCTGTCCCCCTGGCGGTAGGAATTCTGTCCCTAGAGCTACTGTTGGGTGATACTGTGATCACTTTTAAAATTTAAATATTTGATATAGGGCTCACCTCGGATCCACCAACAGTGACTCTAGGGACAGAAATTTCACGCCCCCAGAGATGCAGGAGATTCAATTCCATGAGATGACGTGATTCTAAAAATAATTTATGTCATCTGCCTATGAAATGTCATTTCATAGGTAGAGCTTAATTGTCATTCCATTGCATCAAAACCTTTTACAGTTGTCATGATTCTAAATTCTAAAAACGTTCCAGAGTTGGATTATCAAGTCAAAATTATCCAGTTAATTAATTATTAATGCATGAATGCATCCCAAACCTTTGAAGTCTATTTCTCTTCAGGCTATTATAATATCTTAATTTTCAATGAGGTGTGAGGTCAGCGATGAACAGTGCGTCCCTTCTAATCTGCTCTATGATTTAGCATCAAAGGCTCATATTGTTTTCATCTTATGTCACCTGGCGTCATGGCCTCATTTCTACTCAATTTCTCAATCTGGGCTATCGGTGCGGCATACACCAAAAAAAAAAAAAATCAAACTGCCTCCTTAGCTTCTCACGATCGCACTACGGCCACACCTGGCTATCCATTTCTCCCCCCTGCGTTACACGTAGCACGACCTCGCCATGTGTTGTTCTCGCTATCACCGCCTTCTTCGGTCGGCTTATAACTGGCTGCTGTCTGCCTTCTCCTGTGCTAGCCCATCTCCTCCTGACCCTAATCTGGGAGGAGGCCGCAATTCCCACTGTCGTAGTTCCTCGTCGCTGCTCCGAGGTACAGTACTACTCTCCTGTATCACTGTTTCAATTTTTTTCAGGTTCAGGTCCCAATTAATATATCCATAGACTATCACTGGGTATTTGATCAATTTCGTACTTCCCTCCCTCATGAAGTTCATTAATTTGCTCTTCCTTGCTATTATTCGACTCTAAATTACTTAGTTACCCTGCAACACCAGTAGATTTTATTTGCACTTTCTGACCATTTCAGGCTTCATGGAAATTGAACTCCTATATTTTGCACTAATTAAAACCTATCTTATTTTAATTTTTTCCCTCTCCTTATTCCAAACAGATTTCACTTCCACATTCCAGGCAACAGTTGCTCCTGTAAACTTTCTCCTTTTCTGTTTCCCCCAATGTGTCGTTCTTTTTTTTCCAAAAAAATCTATGAGCTAACATTGACTAAGGCATTACTGGTCACTCTTACCGAGGTACTTCCTTCCCGTTGCACCATGTATTAAGCCATATAAATTAGCAATCCACATTTGACATTTAAGAAAATTAATATTACAATCACGGGTCACAAGCTCAAATCTTAATTACAATCATGGCTTCCACCTCGGTAGTGTATTCCTTAATACAATGGTAATGTTAATATTGGGAAAATTATTTGGTACTGTTACCAACAATGCACATAAATAGAAATTAGAATGAACAAACTAAGAATCCTAAGAAGCCTATAAAACACATGTTTCCTATACAAAAACATAAAAAGGAGGGGTCTGCCTGCTAAGTAAAGGAATGAATAGGAACCAGTGATCTTATTACATAAATACACAACCAAGGAATGTAAGTAAGGCCACTGTTTCATGATTAATCATTTACTGGTAAGGGTAACCAGGGACTCATTTGGGTTTACATCAGTTTTAGTGCTTGCATATAACCTAGATATTGTTCAGACAGTGTCTGGATATGAAATAAACAAGGCAAGTGCTGGTGACTAGTGCAAAACTCAATTGATACCAATTGAAATAAACAAGGCAAGGCAAGTGCTATTCTAAAAAATGCCAAAAATGCCCTCTCTGAGAAAACAAACAAATCAGAGGGCATAGGCCACGTTTTTGTCGAATCCAAGTTCACAGACAGAAATAAGGCTATTTTCCAAGTAGTTTAGACCCAAGTTTTGTATTATTTGAGTTTTTGTACTATTTTCTAATAATTTTTGAATCTCAGCTTTTCAATTTGCTTGTGAAGGATGTGTGTTTTGAAAGTTATCTTTTAATAATAATTTATGTGTTGTTCATGATTTTATTACGAATATTATTATTCTTGTTCCTTGAGATTTATATGTTATATCTTTGGAAGTATGCAAGAAGATGCTCTTGGTCTTGAATCATAGAACTCCTAAGATGAGAAACATTTAATCACTAAATAAGTTCACGATCGTGGTAATTAAGAAGGAACATTAATTACCGAGGAAGATTGTCATGTAGATTAAAGTACATTGAAGTTCTATAAACATTGATAAATGATTATCATTTAATTACATGAATATATAAAAATGTGTATTTTATATATTGAACATGACCTAAATGA
Organism: Carex rostrata; assembly: GCF_964058835.1. NCBI lineage: Eukaryota > Viridiplantae > Streptophyta > Magnoliopsida > Poales > Cyperaceae > Carex > Carex rostrata. The sequence goes on from NC_135925.1 coordinate 9,653,545, forward strand.
ATGAAACATTATATGGATTGTGTTTTGTGTCATTAATATTTTTATTGTATCTTTAGAATCTTAGATATGAGATGTGTAGGTTTTTCACATGAGAAGTATATAATGTGATTGCTATTTAAATACTATCTTATGATAGGAATAAAATAGTAGTTCGTTGTGTACAACTTGTGCGGGAGAAATCTATATGTTAATATTATCATTGTCCCTCAATTTGAGTTATGATATTACTGGGCCCCTTGATAAAGTGAAATTATATCGCATGCAATATAACTAATGTAGTTATAATTATAATTCACTTGAGAGACCAAGAAAATGAATATAATGCAAAAATGACACGATCCTATTTTGCATATTATTCATAATATCATGTGACAAGGATAGACACAAAATTAGTGGATTGAGTAAATGATTACTATGTTGTTTGGATAACTATAATGTAAATATAGAACTCCTTATAGTCAATAATATAAAGTTTTATATTATTGCCAAGATGACATAGATCCTCTATATGGTCACACCAACTGAAGAGAAATAACAAGTATTTTACATTTCATAATGATGTATAAGATAAAATTATTAGTTTGTAATAATTTAGAAGTCAATAATACGATAATTTATCATAAAGTTTTGTTCATGAATTGAATGTTTATATATATATCATTTTGTTGCCTTGAGTATTATTGAATTTATGGATCATTTCGAGTTCATGACTGAAATTGTGAAACTCCATAATATAGATGATATATACTATTAAAAAGTCACTGACCAAGGTAATTAACAGGAACACTAATTACCGCGATAAGGTTAGTATGTGTATTAAAAGATGGTTAAGTTTTACAAACCACCTGACACGAGATGCCATTTTAATTACATAGATACATGTTCTAGGAACATGGTATTTGACAGACCTCGAATGAAACATTAAATAGAATTGTGTTCCTGTCATTAATGTTTTCATTAAGTGTTAAGTTCTAAAGTATGAGGTATTCATCTTTCCTACTAAGAAATGTATATGTGTGATTGTTATCAAACGCTGTCGGTAAAATGCAGTTATAACGGTAGCTCTTCGGTATACATGGCTTAGCTGAGGTAGTGCTGGTATACTAAAAGTACTATTGTCCCTCGTATCTCTATACGAGCTATAGCATCATTGGGCCCCTTGATAGAGTAAGATTATCTGCTAGTAGTATAATTACAAGAGTAATTATATTTGATAATCTGATCAAGATCAAGAAAATATTAAGTTTGCAAGGATGACACACATCTACCTTGAAACTAATCTGATAGCTATGAGACAAAAGAACTGACACAAGTAAATTGTTTACTGGATCATAATATTGGACTGTACAGCATCATCTGTGTAATTGGATGGTCATGATGCGTTTTGCAGATGCCTCTCATGATTATAGAAGTTAAAACGGTTTTAACTATATTTACCAACATAACACAGATCCTATTGAGTCACACCATATAGGAGCTAATCGGAGAATCTTATTGTGATTGATTATAAATTAGTTATGATCAGTAGTAAGATGATTATAATTAATTATACGTGATATAATTAAATTATAAATGTTATGTAAAAATAACAAGCAAAAACATTGGTTAATTTATAAACGTATGTGACACGTTGTATAAAAGTTAATCGGTTAATTTATAAATGTGCAGGACACGTTGTATAAATTACCGAAATCAACAACCGCAACAGATGTAATTGTTCAGAATAATTATACGAATATTATTTGTATTCGTGCCAAGGGCATTCGGGTCTTTTCAGATTCGTTCTTATCCGCATGACATGTCATCGATCCTATCCAGATGACACGTCATCAATCCTATCCACATAACACCTCACCCCCTAGGTGGCATGCCTTGTTATAGGGGTATTTTGGTCTTTTCACACCATTTTAGAGACTATAAATAGAGGGGTGCATGAAGAGAATAAAATACTAATTCACTCGTATCGTTTCGTGTCGAATCGAATCGGTATTTTTCTCTATTTCTCGGTTTCTCTCCCAAATAGTGTTTCGGTTGAGAAAAGAAAGTTATACGTAGTTGACGTATAATCTTGCGGGTTGTTGATTAGTAAATTTACGGAATTGGTGAATAGTGTTTTTCCAAATTTTGCGGTATTTCAGTTTTTCTTATTTATGAAACTGAGCAATCAAAAATTTGTGTTTACGGGTTTTCGTCTTTTCCCCATGAATAGAGAAAATCGCTCTCTAGTTAGTCCTGGTGGATAACCTATAGATGCACCATACGTTTGGTGATCCGTGGAGAATCATTCCCCTGGTGTAGCTCTTCTCGCTCGGTCTGCATTCCAACTGTGATTTGGAAACAAGGTATAAATTGTTATATTAATCTATTTAATTGGTAAATAGATTAAAGCTTTAGAAAATCAATTATGGAGTAGATCTGTAAATAGGATTAAATGGATCTTCTTGATTCATTTAATCCGTAGCTTAAGTTAGATGTAAAATTTTTTGTTTTACTCTTTCCGCAGCTTAAGCTAAATTAAGGGGTTTGAATCGTCAAAACCCCAACAAAAATACATGTGATGAAATGCTGAAATAAAATGTCATAATATGACATGCTTATACCATAAATAAATTTATGAAGTTATGCAAATATTATTTGGTATAATGTTTGAATACATCATAAGAATAATATAAATATTGTATAATAGAATAATATGAATAATATTATTTGTTCATAAATTAATTTATTAAACCAATAGTAAGATGAGATTATAGAGAGCATAAAATGGCTAAATAAGGCTAGTGGCATTTGTGTAATTGATTCAAACATTACACAAAGAGTTGCCCTAACCCTTGCCTATTTAAAGAGGCTCATTTGGGAGAAAAATAAGCTAATTTTCTGTCTATAAACCTTGCCAAAATCAGCCCCTTTGAGCAGCCACGTTTTTCCTTTCCCTTTGGCCGAAACTTTGAAGGGAGGCTCTCATCTCTTCTTGCTAGGTAGTTGGATCTAAGCTCTAAACTTCACATCCATTTATCTAAGAGGTGTGCTAGTTTGTTGTTTAGGTTCAAGGTGAACCAAGAGGTGGAGAGGCGCTTCAATTAAAGAGGTGATTTCCAAGAGATCTAGAAGGGAAATTGACTTCCCTCTAATCAAGAGATTTGATAATCTCTTTAGGTATAAATTATTATCTCCTCTTGTGTGAGAAATGAATAAATTTATTTGTTTTTATTTAGTACACATTAGGTGCTTGGTGAAACTATTAACAAATTTCTTGTTTGCTATTGTCATATAAATAACGTCCTTTGTGTATTGAGCTAAGTGGTGATAGAAAAAAATTTAAATTCTCACCACATAGGCACATACCATCTGGTTTTAATCCCTCTACCAGACCTTTGTAGAAAATTTCTAAAATCATGAGATAAATCACGAATGTAGTATAGGCTTAAATAAACATTCCTATATAAAGAATTAAATTTCCATGTAGCCAATTGTCTTAATGAAAATGACAAGATGGTTGACAACAAAATTTGGACTGATAATCTTGCTACAAAATCACAGTGAAAATATAAATAAATTGTTAAAATTGTAAAATCCACATGGTGACTACCTGATAGGGTTTAGAAGACTTTGGTACATTAAAATCATATCTCCTATATTCAAAATCCTAAAAAGGGGATATTCAAGGTGATTGGTACAGAGCCCATATCACAGTAGTTCTGCATGCTATGGACTGAAACTAGGTCTTCCCCTTGATGATTAGGCATGAAATTTGACTTGTTTGTCCCTCTAACAAATTTTGTAAGGTTTCAAAATTGAATTTATGCACCTTATAGAGAAAAATGTAAGAATTAATGAAATCATAATCTCCAGCCTATAAACTATGATTCATCAAAATACTGACAAGTACTCTTCTTCCAAATTCGACAAAAGGAAGGGTAAAAGTGTAAATGATCCGAGACCACTTCTCAGATACCCCTTGTCATTCCTTTTGCAAGGTTATGAACTCAAACTACCCAATACCAATCTCTAAGTGCTTCAAAATCTTCTTGCAAAATCCAATTTTCTGTTGAGTAGAAGGAAAATGTCAAAAATGTTAGATTTGTGTTCTAAAAGTTATCATTTGTTGATTATCTTTTATACATGTTATATTTATGAATTGAATGTGATTTACATTTTGTTCCATGAGTTTTATATTTATATTTAGAAGTGTTCAAGAAGATGCACTTGGTCTTGAACTGCAGGACTTTAAGTAAATAAATATACAACACTAAAATGTTCACAGGTCTTGCATATTAGCAGGAACACTAATATGACATATAAGACTGTCGTGTTGATTAAAAGTACGTTGTAGTTCTGCAAACGTTGATAAAAGATTATCATTTAATAACACGAATATATGAAATGCTTCATATATTGAACAGACCTAATAGATGAAACATTATATGGATTGTGTTAGTGTCATTAATGTTTTCATCGTGTCTCTGATTTCAAGATTGAGACATATATTGTTTTCACATGAGGAATGTACAACGTAATTATTATTAAAAGCTACTTGCAAGAAGTGGTGATAAAAATAATAGTTCTTTATATGTAACTCGTGCGGGAAAATGATATATGTCAATAGCATCATTGCCACTCATTAATAATGAGAAATGATATTTTGGGCCCCTTGGTAAAGTAGAATTATAAATGGATCCAATATAACTGAAGTGCAGTTATAACTTTATAATTTGCTTAATAGAGATCAAGAAATGATTATAATACAAAGATGACACAGTCCTACTTTGTATATTAATCAGAATATCATAAGGCAAGAAATGGACACAAGTAATGACAAATGTTACATTACTGTAAGGATCGCGTTTCGTAAAAGGATTACTAAACGTCTATGTTATTTGGGTAGCTGTAATGTATAGCTAGAATACCGCTTACAGTTTATGAAATTAAATATTTTATTTCATTGCCAACATAATATAGATCCTCAATATAGGTCACACCAATTGAACGGGAAACAAGAAATAAATATTATGTCACATGATGTGACTGACTAGCCGGGAAATAAATATATATTGTAATGTGCATATTATGAGAATAATATTCGTTGCACATATCATAATATGTGAATATTATGAAATATAAATTTATTTCAAGCCCAAGCCCAAGCCCAAAACATATTTTAGCAAATTGAGAAGAGAATAAGCCCAAACAAATATTGATTATAACCATTAAATTCGGATTACAAAATGGACAGATTTTAAGGCAACTTTGAATGAGCATTTGAAGGGGCAAACATTAACCAATCTGGGCGTATGATCTATGAATTCTGTAGCCCTTCGAATCTAGAATCCAACGGTGAAAGTTTCAAGTCGTTTGGAATTCCCTACAGAAAGTTATGATAGTTTTAGTAACGAAAGGTCAGAAGTTGATGTGCTGTTTCGAATTCTGTTCATGTTTTAATACGAATTTAAAGAGTCTAATTATATTTTTAATGGCTGTAAATAATAGAACAAAATATATACATCTGGTATGGCTTTTCTCTCTCTCAAGTGAGTTTAGAGTTTTTCCTCCAAAACATTTTGCTAAAATATATATCGATTAATTATACAATCGATTAATAGACGGGTGAAAAGCTAGACGCGGAAGAGAGTTCGCTAGCACGAATTCGACACCGTTCTTGTTTCGGATTCAAGGTGAACCTCAGAGGAATCAAGCTACGTTAAAGATCATAGGTATGATATAAAATTCCCTCTTGTAGGAATATATGTATATGATTACGACATGGATAAATTAGCAATAATAGAACGATCTTAGATGTTATCGGATTAATTTTTTTTTATTTTATCCGATTCGCATCATGAAATCCTGCAAAAAATTCCCCAAGCATGAAACTGACACAAAAGTCAAAACAAACATCCATTCATCAGCAACAATTGTGAATTTGCCAAAGACCTCAATTCAACGATAATAATTGTTTACTAACAATCATGTGCATTGAATTATTTCATAAATTTCCCAAGTATGAAACTGACACAAAAGTCAAAATTGAAATGAAAATGTTCGTGTGTTACACTTCTTTCCATATATAACTTCTCTGTCTAAAGTGGAAAAATGTAAAATTGTTACAATATAATAGACTTAGTATTAAAATAGCAAATCTATGAAATAATTTCTCCTGTCTACTCATTGAAGTTACTCTTTTGTGCCTAGCTGCCTCTGCGAGTCCTAAGGTCATTTTTTTTTATTCTTATTAACTTCAGCTAATCAAATTAACAAATCTGAGAAAATGTGTCATATAACTTCCGTACAGATATACTCTTCTTGTATATTTTATTTAGTTTTATTATCATTTTTGTTGTCCCTCTTTTTGCAAACACTGCACCATTCGTAGTCTTTCTAGGCTAAAACTGTAGCAATGTAGGCTTAAAAATTGAACTATGACAATATAAATGTCTTACGAGCTGATTAAGACAGAAATTATGTCAGGAATTGATTGCTATATTATATTAAGTTTGAATGAATCATATTCTTTTCGTAAATATGACCAGCATAAGGTTATATTCTTAACAATATCAATTTTTTTCCACTAAAAAAAATAATCTTGATGATATGAGGTTCACGCATTCTCTTGGTGTTTTACCAGGGCCCACATTCTCCTGGTCGAGCAGCTCTGACACCTTTGGTGCTGATGAGAGTAAGTTGTGCAAAGAAATATGATTTCCAAAGAACATTACCCTAATGTCGTGACCTACAACACTCTTATAACTTCGATGTGCAAAGAAGGTATACCTGACAAGGCAATGGTTTTTCTAGATCTAATAATCTGTAAAGAACTCAAGTTTGTTATGGAACTTACAAAACATTGGATTTTGTAGTTATAATTTGCAAATAGCTTGAGCTTAATATGATGATCTATGGCACTCTTATGATTACATGATTGTTGAAGGGCATGAGCCTAAAGTTGTGACATATAGTACTCTTGTAAATGGACTGTGCAAGAAAAGTGAAATTAATAAGACATTGGATTTTTTTTGTATGTCATAATTTTCATATGGCATAATATTAATCTGATGACATGTATCACTCTTATAACTGGGCTGTGCAAAATAGGTGAGTTCAGAGGGCATTTGATTTTTTTCTAAAAATTGTGAATATTTCTAAATTGCGTCACCCTTAAGTTGTCACATAACAACATTCTCATTGCTGGTATACCCAACGGAGGTGAAATTTAGAAGGCATTGTATTTTTTTGCATCTCATCATTTGAACATGACGCATAATTTAGCGATTGAGAAACTTTTGAAGGGTTATGTGACACGTCCTCACTTACTATGCTGGTATTTTAAAAAAATGCGCCACCAATATACGCCAACAAGCATTAAAAAAACGCATCAAGAAAATGGTTGCGGCCAAGCCACAATGATGCGACTAGTGCATCCCAAAATTTATATCACCCGAGTTAAAAGAATTCATGCATTCTACCTCAGACGGATTAGTCAAAATTTTGATTGAATGACTCAGATTTAAACTCAATATTTGAGTTACTTCATAGGATCCGAACTCAGAATTCGTGCCCATTGAAGTAATTCAAATTTTGAGTTAAGATATGAACTAGTGTTGTAAATAACAGTATGCACTCGTTGAACAGATGAGATATCGTCAAACAATTAATCAGTATGCGACTGATTTTTTGAATTGCAAATATTTTTATGTTTTCATTAAAGTTATATACATATACTTGTAAGTTGTAATTATTAAAATCGATTAATTTAACTCATCAAACTTATTAAATAAATTAATTTTGAGTTATGTACATACACTTATAATTAATAAAACTTTATAAAATTACATTTAAAAAGACTCAAATAAGTTAAAATAAAATAATACAATAACAGAAAATAGACGATTTCATAATGATTTGATCACAATCAATAACTAATTGGCTGTTTAGATAGACTAAACAGTTGTTTTTTACAACACTAATATGGATTGTTTAATTTAAATTTACACTAAGACCTGTTCGGATTTGACTATTAATGTGAAAAACAAAATTCACTCAACTGTAAAAATCAGTTCAAAAATTTTGAGGTTCCATTTCTATACCCATTCCTGTACATCCGTGGCCTGAAGGACTCCGTACGCTGTAAACATGGGCCGGAGATTGGCATGTATTCTTATCATAAGATCAAAAAAATTGTACGTTAATGCTGAGCATATGGATTATCGGACATTCGGACTCATGGATCCCAATTCTCAAGGATTAGATCTGCTGCTATTTCAATGGAATAATATGAACCTGTTATTTCGATCACAACCGTTAATATTTATTGAAATTCATGCATAAAAAAGGATTTTATTAAGATTCATGTATAAAAAATTTGAAAAGTTAAAATCAGAATAACTCAATAACAGCATATATATTTCCAATTCCCAAACTTTAGATATGCAGTTCCCTTCTGTTTTTCGCATCATATCTCCTTCAAAAAGAATAAACTATAACATATCCTTACGATTTGGACTCTTCAATTTATCTGAATTCATGTATGACTACGATTAAAATCCAACAGAGTGATACGGATCTCATCCGTTGTTTTTAGGTTGGACGGACCGGATAAACATAACAGAGTTCTGCTTTTCTGGGTGAGAGCAGCAGCAGCAGAAACGAACCCCACGATGCCACGACAAATTACTCTCTTTTTTTCTGCTGGGATTATATTCAGTCCACTGCTGACGCTTCCAACTCGCATCTCTCTATCTCACCCACAGAGACGATGAATTGGTTCCTACCTCATCTCGCGTTCCTTCTCCTGGCCACGGCGCTTACCGCCGTCAAACCCAGTGGCCTCACCTCCTCCGAGGCCGGAGCTGCCGTTTCGCGCTTTCAAGAGTACCTCCGCATAGACACGGCGCAGCCGTCCCCCGACTACGCCAAAGCCGCCGCCTTCATCACCTCTCAAGCTGAATACATCGGGCTTGAATCGCAAACTCTCGAGCTGGTCGCCGGTAAGCCTCTGGTGCTTGTCAAGTGGCCTGGAAGGAATAGCGCGCTGCCTTCTCTTTTGTTGAACTCGCATACTGATGTCGTCCCCTCTGAACCTGACAAGTGGGACCACCATCCATTCTCTGCTTCCCTCGATTCGTCTGGCCGTATCTATGCTCGGGGTTCTCAGGTATGCTAGAGCTTGAATTTAATAGAGTATAGAATATAGATGATAATTAACAACCGAGTTGTTGTTTCATTGAAGTTAGAATTAAAAAATAATAATAACTACAGCTCAAATCCAGCACTTGGCGCTAAACTTGCAACAGAAATGAAGATATTATTAATATATTATGACGGTTAAAACCTTCCATCCAGCTCTTATTTTTTTTCTCCTTTATTTATGCAAAGATCTCAAGGGGGGAGAGAGATTTAGAGGACCTGTATGATTATATCACCAGGGTAATACACATCTTTTATTAAAAAAAATGTTCACATACTCAGGACATGAAATGTGTGGGGATGCAATACCTAGAGGCGATTCGCCTTCTGAAAGAAGCTGGGTTTAGACCAGACCGAGACATCTACCTCACTTTTGTCCCAGATGAAGAAATAGGTGGCAATGCCGGCGTAGGTGCCTTTGTCAAATCCGAAATATTCAAAAAGTTAAACATTGGTCTAGTGCTTGATGAAGGCCTTGCATCACCTGGGGATGAGTATAGGCTTTTTTATGGTGAGCGGAGCCCTTGGTGGACTGTGATCAGGGCTAAAGGCATGCCAGGTCATGGTGCCAAATTGTATGATGGGAGTGCCGTGGAGAATTTGTTGAAGAGCATCGAGGTTATTAAGCGGTTTAGAACAGCCCAGTTTGATTTGGTTAAGGCAGGGGTTAAAGCTGAAGGCGATGTTGTGTCAATCAATTTTGTCTACTTGAAGGCTGGCACTCCTACTCCTACTGTGAGTTGTTGCTTTGTTTTTCTTTGTTATTGTGCTGCTTCAGTTTTCTTTTATTTTTCATTCTACATGGGTTTGTGGAGATTTTGTTTCTGGTTTTCCTGTTCTGAACTGAGGCATATGTTACGATTAGGCAACTTTTTGTATGAACAGATCATCTTAGAGCTAGACAAGTTTTCAATGTCAGTATGTTACTGTGCTGATGGTATAGTTTTTGCACAACTGTCTGGTTCAGAACTGAATTGCTATGCTTTCATTAAGCAGTTACAAATTTGTTAATTCTATCTTCCAATTTTAATCTAATTATTGCTTTGTGGGTTTATTTCGTTTGTATTTGCAGGGGTTTGTGATGAATCTGCAGCCATCAGAAGCAGAGGTTGGTCTGGACATTCGGGTACCACCTAGTGCTGACCCTCAAGCACTAGAGAGGCGTATTGCTGAGGAGTGGGCCCCTTCTTCACGTAACCTGACTTATGAGGTAGTTTTTTTAGCACACCTAACTTGCTGGCTTTTATTATTTTGTTTAGTTGTCTTATTGACTCATGAAAGATGCTGATTTAGTTTGACAATTGAATTAATGGGTTATACTTCAGATCATGTGATCTTGCTTCTCTTCAAGTCTTTCTAGTTTTCATTATATGTATGTCATTTCTCTTTTGTGATTCATTGTATAAGCTTTCCTGTAATAGATCATATCAGAATAGCATTAACTAAATTAAATTCATGCATTAGTGGTTAGGTATGCATTGCTTTCGCAGTGCATTAGTTATAAGTTGTCTAATATTATACCGTCATTTTGTTGTTCTATTTGGTCACTTGTTTCATTTCTTGTCTACTTTAATATTGCATTTAAGTTCGTTTAGAAAGTTGCTACATTCTAATTCTTAAAGTAATTTGCTTTCTGTCCTAATTTTAAGTATTTTCTCATTGACATGTAGTTCAAGCAAAAAGTCCCTATCTTTGACATATATGGAAAACCGGCAGTAACGGTGGCTGACAGTTCGAACCCTTGGTGGAACCAGTTAGGGGAAGCTGTAAAGAAAGCAGGAGGCAAACTTGGAAAACCCGAAATATTCCCAGCCTCAACAGATGCTCGCTACTTCAGGGAATTGGGAATCCCTGCATTTGGATTTTCACCTATGGCTAACACCCCAATTTTACTCCATGACCACAATGAGGTGAATTTTCTGTCCTTTTACTCTTCTTTGGTATCTAACTGACTATATGTATTTCTTATGCAATCTTGTTTATATCACAGTAGAAAAGAAATATTCCAAAACACCAGACACACACTTCCATGATTTATTCAAAATATGTCCTAACTCTTGATTCTCCTGACTACCCCCTCTATGCCCATGTTTTAGCTCTGGTTATATAGGAAGAAATCACGGCCTGTTAGGAAGTTCTCCTGGAAATAAGAGAGGGATTCCATGTGATATAACCAATATTTAAAGGGGCATAAATGGAACTGAATTTGTTTTCTACAGGTGTGTGTGTTATTCTTTTAGGTTTGTGGGGTTCTAGACAGAAATTTCGCATTATATTTTTTTTACCTCGTTGAAATAACCAATTAAACAGTGCTGTTCCTATTTGATGCCTTTATTAAAAAAAATGCTGTCAGTACTTGGATTTTGGAATTGGCTAAGATTGAATTTGATCTCAAGCTATTGAAACAAGTTAATGTCTAAATAAATCAACAAGTGAAAAGTGAGAGAAAATATTTTTGACTTTACATTAATGAGTTTTATTTCTAGTTTTCAGGAGCCTTGTCTTTTCTTTTAATAAAACCTTGATTTGTTATCCTGGCAGTGCAGAACTAAAGCTTTATAACAATTTTTGGCCACGTTGCAGTTCTTGAGCAAAGATGAGTACCTCAAAGGAATAGAAATTTACGAATCCATCATCAAGGAGCTTGCCTCCCATAATGGGGATACAATTGATGAAGAAACCAAAGCGGAGTTGTGATAAGTTACAGTAATCAGATATTTCTTGCAAAATAATACAAGGCGGTCAGATGCTTAGCATGATTTGTAGTATTGCACATAACAATGTCATGGATCCGAAGGATGTTAAGCCCCGTTTTTACAAACTTGTAGCAAATACGAGAAAATAAGGTTTTCCTAGATGTTAACTCTGTGAATGTAGGTCATTCTAGACTACTTGTCTGAGTTATTGATCATCTTAATACTCTTGCTAGTTTAATTTCAACCAGCTTGATTTAACAAAGTATGTTGAAGATCGTTGTACCCCTTTTGCTTTTAACGCATAATCAACCACATGTTACCTTGGTCTTCTGTCTAAACCAGTGTTGTAAATAACGGTATGCGGTCGTTGGACGGACAGAGTATCATCAACCAATTAACCAGAATTATGCGGACAATTTAACGTTTTTATTAAATTTACGTATATATATCATAATTTATTAAAAATAATTTATTTAACTCATTAAACTTATCAAATAAACTTAATTTTATTATTATAACATGATATTATGCTTATTTTTTCTTTACGCATAAGCATTTTACATGTATCAGTAACACATTTATTTAATGAAAAAATAAATTTAAGAGTTAAACTTTTTTCAAATACTAATAACATATTATGTGAAAGAAATAAAACATTTTAACATAAAATCACTAAATTTAGTTTATGATAACAAGAATATGTCATACTAATTGAAAAAATTACATCAGTAATTAGTAAGAAAAATATATGATAAATAAATAGAAGAATAATTAATCAATTTTAAAGTAAGTAAGAAGAAAAAACATATATAAAAATATTGAATATATGTTCAAGCACAAATAAAACTACAATACATGATTTATAAAATTTATTATCACACACTATCACATAAAAAAAAAGTCAGTGTGAAATTTTTTTTTACTGAAATAAATTAGAATAAACGAGAATAAACGGACGATTAAACGGTAAAACAGCCAATTAATTGTTTTCATTCGCAAACAGTCATCTGTTAAGTGTGTTCGTAACGGTTTGGCCGCCGTTAATGATTAAACGGCTGATTAAACAACCGTTTTTTTACTCTAAACAAAATATTCACTCGGTTAGTGTGCGTGTGCGTGTTGATTTTCATATTAAATCTCTCTTGGAATTGGAGGTGTTTTCAATTTAACCCCTTGAAACGGGACCCATTAGGATCGCATCTGGAGGGCCAGCATAGCTTGAAGTCTTGACCCCATTTGGGCCGACTGAGTTCAAGACTTCAAACTATGCTGCATGCGGGGAATTTAAAGTGCAAAATATTATAGAAATTGTGAAATTTTTGAATGTTGGGTCTTGCCCATCTAAAAAGAATTTTTTTAAATGGAGGCATTTGACCCCTCCTCATAAAACAATTACACCAACATAATTTTCATTGTAGCAAGGATTTATTTTATTTCATGTGTATGGAATTTTTTTTGCTATGATCTAATACTAAAATGATATTTTCTTTACAAAACCAAATGATTATTTAGATTTTAAAAGGTAACAATTAATAGAGGAGGGTTCAAATGCACCCAAAATTTTGTGCACCCAAATGCACCCTATCTTTCAAATCTTTTTTCTCCATTTTCAAAGTCCGAATAGTCAATCCGAACCGTTAGATTCGATCTATATATTAAGATGTACTTGGAGACCAAATTTTATATTTTTTGGAATTTTTTTACTATTTATTAAGCCACTTTGAAAATCGCTGATTTTACATTTTCTGGACCATTGGATCAGCGATTTTTCAAAGTGGCTTAATAAATAGTAAAAAAATTCCAAAAAATGTAAAATTTGGTCTCCAAGCACATCTTAATATATATATCGCATCTAACGGTTCGGATTGACTATTTGGACTTTGAAAATGGAGAAAAAGAATAGGGTGTATTTGGGTGCACAAAAATTTGGGTGCATTTGAACCCTCCTCCAATTAATATATAGATTGATTTTACAATTTGTCAGACATACATATACTACAAAAAATATGAAACTGAAAAAATGTCAAATTTGCTTCTGCAAATGACTCCAATTTAAAGTAAATGGAGTTGGGCTCTTTTGGGCCTATCAATTGTCGACCTCAGCCTTGTAATTTTAGAAAGAGCAAATAATGAATTAGGTTTTCGCCTACTCTCCATGTTTGAATAGAGGGTTCCCAACATCTGTTTATAATCGTACGATACAGGTTATAATCTATTAATCTGGCAGAATATCCTCGCAAGCACCGCATGAGATGAACTGACGGTCCAGATCCGTCTAGAACTCACCCTTAACGTCCATACGAAATTGGAGTGGATCCGGACCCGAAAGCGAGAGGCTATTCGATACGAACAAAAAAGGGAGTGCACATCCTCTGAGATATCTCATATTTTGCGTGACCGACGTGTCCGGTGTCTATTCGGGGAAAACGTAGGGGCCAGTATAATCTGAGCTTTGAGATTCGTGCAGAACCTAGTTGAACTGTTGAGATTTTCCAAAAAGTCACGCATCATATGAGATATCTCAGAGGATACGGATTCCAAAAAAGGAAGGAAGAAAGAGTCGGGCTCCAGGAGACGGGCGTTGCGGGGCTCAAACCACTACCCGCCTCCAATTCCATTCCTTCTTCCAGTCAAACACTCCTAATCAAAGCTTCCTTCACGGCCACCTATTCTTCGGAGAATCACTGCCATCGTCGTATGAGCCGGGCCTCGTTGACGACTCATGCAATACGTCCTCTCAAATTGAAAATTGTACCTAGGGTTTGAATTGGATTAAGAGAGTGAGATGTCGCTCCGCATAAAGGCGGTGGTTGAGAAGTTCGTACGAGAGCTACAGGAGGCTCTGGATGCGGATATACAGGATCGGATTATGAAGGAGCGGGAAATGCAGAGCTACATCCAGGAGAGAGAACGAGAAGTTGCCGAGAGAGAGGCCGCCTGGAAGGCCGAGCTCTCCCGCCGTGAGGTAATTTGCGTTGTTTATTACTTCATTCTTAAACTATTTCTTTTTGTAATTAGAGAGTTTTGGAAGGTTTGTGGTACTGGTACAATGGACGGGGAAGTGATAAATTATGAGGATGGAAACCTCGAAGAAGAATTACGTAGATTTTATACTAATATGGATGTGCTGTATTGAGATACTTGGTAATCAATCGAATTTCTGATTTTATTGTTGAAAGTAAAATAAATCAAAGGGGAAGCTGATGTCTAATACTGTGTGCAATCACAGAAAATACTATTAGACGTTTAGATAATACTCAGTGCACGTGGAACTGGAAATTATCATACAGATATACAAGTAATTTCGTTAACAATTTGTGTTGCAAATCTGCAATGATAATTCCATCAGGAGAATATTAGTCTTCTTACTAAGGATATTACGAGTTAAAACTTTACTAAAAAGGTGAATATTTAGTTTGTTAATTGTTTCTATTAGCAGCGTTAAGTTTTTAGGCCGGTCTAGCTGGTTTAGTTAGCATCTTGGTTATCAAAATTCAAAATTTGTATGATACAAGATGCAAAAAGCTAAATGGTGGCACAGTGGGGTTATTGATTTTGGTCTGGCACCTATTGCCTTTATCCTCTCTTTTTGTGTTTGTTGTGGGTGGGGGGAGTTGATTGCTTTTGTGCATGGAACCATGTTGGCTGCTGTGAACAAGCTAAACAAAGGAATAATATGTGGAAAAAGAGAATAAAGAGATTGCATCAGTCAAACCTTTCTTTTTTTCATGTTAGATAAAGCATAATGTTCTCATATTGCTTAGTCTTGTTTCTTCACGAAGGAAAAAAAAAAGCTTAATGTTCAACTCCTTTAGGTCTTTATCAAAATTTGACATTTGCACTTTTTCCTTTTGTTTATTTTATAAATAAAGCAAATCTAAATGCACAAGTATGCTTTGTTTGCATAATTTGTAATTATCTTGGAAAATAATCCTTAATGATTTGAATTAGTGCACAGTCCAGCCTTGGTGCAGCAGCAATTTATCATTAAGCTTACCCCCTTTTCTTTTCTAAAGAGATGATTTCTTGAACTCTTTGTAGGCAGAAATAGCAAGGCAAGAAGCAAGGCTGAAGATGGAGAGAGAAAACCTAGAGAAAGAAAAGAGCGTGCTAATGGGTACAGCATCCAATCAGGACAATCTTGACGGTGCTCTTGAGATAACAGTTGGCGGTGAGAAGTACCGGTGCCTTCGCTTCTCCAAGGCCAAGAAATAATACACTTTTTTTTTAAACCTCACTTTGTATTTTGGTTGGGCAAATTGTATAGGAAGAAATGCCGATAGAAGTTATCTGTCGGGTTGTTAGGATTCTAGTTTCACTAATTCATATATTGCAAGTTTGCAACTGATGTTCTCCTTTATTGCTGAAGTTCCTATTTTTCATTCTTCTCCCAGTTGCCATGTGCTAATTATTCGGGAACTCGTAATTTTACAAAATGATGACAGCTATCATTGTTACTGATTTATTGTGTCCCATTGTAAGCACAACAAAACTACTACATGGTTCATTCATCAGGGTATGGTACAATAATTTTGTTGATTTGATGACAGCTATCATTGTTACTGATTTATTGTGTCCCATTGTATGCTATAACATTGTATAGTTCCTTCTCATTGTAACTTCCGGTTGAAGCTCTGCTGATTTGATGTACAATTGAGGAGATTGAATTAGTCATCAAACTTGTACATTTCGAACTACTACAGGCTTACAGTTGATTACGAGATATTGACATTTGCACCCAAGAAGTCCATGAAATTAGCCCAGCGTGCAAAATTATTGTTGTCATTGAATAGCAGGCTTAGTTCCGAAGGGACCTTTAATTATTGTTGATAAATTCTTGTCTAATTCATTCACTTTTCAACTCAAGAAATTGACTCCTCTTGTGCTTGTCAATTGCTCTATCAGCATCAGTATGATATACTGATATTGCAATGAAGTTTTGAATCAGAGTTATGTACATGACATAGCACAAGGACTGAAAAGGAAAGGAGAAAACTACTGATGGTCTTGTTCTATTCTCCGTTTTCACAGCTATAACTTCAAACCATATCTGAGCACAATTCACTTGTGGCTCAAAACCTACGGGACCAGTATAACATGAGCGTGCCTTTTTTTTTCATTTTAAAATTTGGGATTAACATCACTTGTCTGTCTTGAATTTGAGTAATCGAATAATAAATCTCAATGACAAGATAAATGTGGATCATTGTAAAAGACGAGGGCCGCAGTAGCCTTTAGCATCCTCGAGATATTATCACGAAATCTCTCTATCTCTCTTCTTGTTTGGTTATGTGCATTTGGATTACTTGTTCGATTATTGTTTGACTTTTGTGAATTTGAATACTGTTCTCTTGTCCTATCTTTTGAAGTAATCCGTAATGGTAGAGAAAAAGAATGCCATATATTCTCTCTTGTTGATTGTGAAGTTCCAAACTAAGTTTGAATGTATTTCAATCACATGAATAACTTGCCATATTAAAGGAGATTATAGGCAGACTTCAAAATAATATACACCACAATTCACAATTTGCGGATAGAAAATTTTACGGTGGGGATGCTTCGTGTCATTCTCAAGTTTATTTTAGTTGAAGATTGAATGTTGTTTGCATGCCAAAACAGAATTGAGTACTAAGTAGAAGCTCTATGCGGAAACAACAAGAACCGATCCCGTAAGTCCGTAACACTATTCTTTGTCGTGCACCTGCCAGTTGATTTGACCATGCCTTATTGTCTACCATAGTCAGAAGCAGAGTCAGACTTTCAAGCTATTGGTCAAACACATTGGAGATGAATCATACAAAAATTTCATACTGAATTTGGAGGTTAATTTTACAGTACCCATATAATTTATTATATTATATAGAAAATTATGTATAATCACGAAAATTTTGGAAATGAATGAAAATAAATTGATCTCATTCACTCCACTTAGATCTGTCTCTAACCTTGGTGATCAAAGATGGAGAGAGGAGGTGAAAAGGAGTTATATAAACACTATCTAATTATAATTACCTACTATATATTAGAAATTATGAATCACATTACTTAAAATAAGTTACAAAATAATAGAATGTAACTTAAGTTTCGTATCAATGAAACAGAATACCGTTGCCTTTATTCTTACAAAAGGAAAATATATTATCTTTAGATCAGTTATTGTTTGCCCTTAATGACAACCGAGAAGTGAAGGTAAATAGACGCCTTGATTACAACTAACTTTTTATGCTTAAAATTAATTTCTAGACAAACCTAAATATCAAACATGTACAAATAATGTTTATAAAAGAGAGAATATAAGGGACGCAAACATTTTTAAGGAAGTTCGAGAAGCTATTTTGGATGTCTGGTGAATTTTTCTATTCTAAAACAATGATCTTACAACTCTAAATTGGTGATTCCTTGTAACAATCTAATAGACTTTTAGGTAGCAACCAGCTTTGGTGAAAAGAAAAGAAAAATATCTGATAACCATCTTGGCACTATATCGATGCATGATTAACGGATGGAATTTAAGGCTAAAGGTTCCGGAACTTGTCAGTATCGTATTAGATATCCGGTCCGTAGGCGTGTTTGCTGGAGTACTGCTGGTGAACCAAAAGATGTCTTCTTCTATATATAGGTCCCCATCTCCCAAAATGAGAACAAAAGATGCGCCCTCAATTTCAGCAATGGGACACATTGCCCATAGGTCAATTGGTGCACCTTCCCATCACATCAGGAAGTGGTGCCCTCAGACCGAATCTTAAAGGATATCCACTGATGCGGATCAAATGACTCTGACCGGAAATGAGACCGTTCTCTTTTCCATATATAATCGCCAGTTATGAAAAATTGAGGCAGATAGATTCCCGAAATTTTTTTATATACAATAATAAAAAAATAAATCAAAACACCTTCATTTTGAGAGAATTTCATCTTTACCCAAGCCGCAGAGCTGCAACCCCATTTTGAGAGAACCGCAGAACCAATCTGTGGCTCACTTAACAGGCTGCAGGAGGTGTTTTGGTTTGTTGTAACATGTAAAGTAGGGCCGTTGATTGGCTCTTCGGTTCCCCCACAATGGAGCCGCAGAGCCAATCTGCGGCTTGGGTAAAGGTGTAATTCCCCCAAAACGGAGATGTTTTGATTTTTTTTTTTATTATGGTATTTAAAAGAAAATTTGGATAGATTCAGTATTCGCATTTTTACTGGAATATTTGAAATTTTGAATTGATCCAAATTTGAACCGTCTGAATATTTTAAAATACGAATCTAAATAGACTTGTTCTTTTTTGCAGTAATACTATCTCGCCAATTCTAAATAGACTTTAATTGAATAAAATTGTCCGATTTTGAATTAATTGAAAATTTAAATTATCTTAGGTGAAAATGTTAAGTATTCATTTTCCTCTAAATCAATCACTTATTTGTTAATGAAAATTATTTATCCATTTAAGTAAAATTATGTAATTACAAACTATTGACAGCTTCTGTCAAGTAACTCAAGTTTCTCAAAAAAATAATATAAACTATCAATTTATTAAAAAGTCTACATAAAATAAATCAAATAAATTATTTAACTTAATAAATAATCATTAACAATTATAAAAACAACGACACTAATATAACTCAAAATTACTTCATCAGAGATTTCATTTGAAAGATAAAACCGAACAGAAAACATTCTTATTTTTAGATTCTCAAAATTCGTCACAGACTGACGATAAAATAGACGAGAATGATCCGAAGAAGAAAAACAAAGTGACTGAAATGATTTTCTTTTTTTGTGGTTCGGAGACAAAAATTGTTAGGAGTTGAATTAGTTAAATTTTACGATTTAAAAAGTTACAAACAGATATTTAAAAATTTGTAATGATATTTTAAAAATTATAATTTATAATTGGACAGAGGCACTGAACAAGAGACTAGACAGAAGTAGTTCAGGACTGTTTTCAGAAATTGGATTTAGGAGGCAGCTATTTCATCCCTTATTTATAATTCTAGCCTAACATGTTGCCCGATTTTTTTATTAATATCCAAAAAATAAATTAAATTACAAAAAATAACCACTGCGGCGTTGAAATTTGAAAACTACCCAATCCGGTTATCCAGTAACCGGATTATTTTTTTCCGGCTACCCAATTCCTGGATTAGTGAAATGGGTCCGGTTATTGGTTAACCGGAAATGAGCAAAATATTTGATATGTATATGTCCGGTTAATGGTGCACCGGTTTTGTATTTTTTTTTTGTATTAAAATATTAGAAATGTTGAATATATTTCTTTGAAAATAGATGGAATACAATATAATTTGATTTATTAGAAAGACTGCAACAAATAACCCGGATCAATATTTTTCAGATCGGATTTTTCGCGGCTGTAAGAAAAATTAATATATTTCTTTATGTATTATTGGAAAAAAATAAAAATGCTTAGATTCCGAGTTATTGATCCTGGTTCAAAAGTCACTTCTAAGTAATCTAGAAAATATTATGATCTTTCTAATAGATTTAATTTATTAAAAGTTGTATCTATTTTGAAAAAAAAATAAAAACTTTAATTCATTTAATGATTGTTATTCAAAAATAATTCTCAAATAGATACAACTTTTAATAAATTAAATGTACTAGAAAGATCATAATATTTTCTAGATTACCTAGAAGTGACTTTTGAACCAGGATCAATAACTCGGAATTTAAACATTTTTATTTTTTTTCCAATAACACATAAAGAAATATATTAATTTTTCTTACAGCCGCGAAAAATCCGATATGAAAAATATTGATCCGGGTTATTTGTTGCAGTCTTTCTAATAAAACAAATTATATTGTATTCCATCTATTTTCAAAGAAATATATTCAACATTTCTAATATTTTAATACAAAAAATAAAAAATTTCTGTTTAAAAAAAAAAAACCACAAAACCGGTGCACCATTAACCGGACATATACATATCAAACATTTCCCTCATTTCCGGTTAACCAATAACCGGACCCATTTCACATTTCCGGTTAATCAATAACCGGACCCATTTCACTAATCTGGGAATTGGATAACTGGAAAAAAAAAATCCGGTTAATGAGTAACCGGATTGGATAGTTTTCAAATTTCAACTGGTTATTTTTTGGAATTTAATTTATTTTTTGGATATAAATAAAAAAATCGGCATGTTGCTGCACGCATTTATATTGATCTAATAATTGTATGTGAATATAATATGTATTTATTTTGCCTTCTGTTTTTTATTGAACTGTCGCAGAGAAATCAGTTCTATATGAAATGACATTTATCAAATCGTCATCTTTGAAGATGTAGTCATCCAATGATTTTATTTTATTTTGATAAAAATATTAAGTAAATTATCATTTTTATTGAGGTAAGGTAATTTAAAGATGCGATGTCATCCTTCATATCTCAGTCATAAATTATATTACTTTCAAACTCACTGTCTATATATATAAAAATACTAGTAATCGTGCCCGTGCACAGCAACGAGAGCAAATTATGTAGTAGAAATCATTAAGCTTCTTAATAAGGAGGAGCGATAATTTAAATCAAATATGTAGAGAAAAATAGTTAAATACTATATTTATTTACAAGATAACACATGTGAACTTTAGTGTAGTGGTAAGAATTTTGGCACCAACAGAACCCAACTGGGTTCGAATCCTGCCTTGAGCAAAAAAAAAAAAAAGGTGTGCGGTGCACAGGCTCGGTCCGCAGGTGCCGTGCGTGGTTCAGAGGCGCGTTCCACGGGTGTGACGCGCGGTCTACGGGCACTGGGATCATATGCGGCGCGATCAGTGCATACTTAAGTGTTGAAGCTCATAATTTGAAAAATTCATCTATGTGCATTAAGCTCCTTAATAAGGAAGAGAGATATACGAGCAGTAAATAACAAACTAATTTTTGCGGAAGCTATGCCGAGCTTTGGATCTAACTATTGAATAATTTTTTCACCTTTTTTTATGAATTTATAATTTTATTATATCTTGATTATGGCAATACCAAATACGTGTGCCAAAAAATTATAGCACATTTTAACATCTCATGTATAAAATAAAAAAATCTACAAAATAGTAAAATAAAATGAATCCGAATCAACTTGAGATCTCCCCCTAGCAAGGAGAGTAAACTAATAAACTGCCAACCGAAGAAATCCAATATATATAAAATGTTAAAAATATAGGCGCATCTGTGCTGGAACTAGGTACAACATAGCTATGTTTAGTGTTTGGTAAATGCCCCCGGGGGCCCAATCCGGACCGGTCCGTCCGTGCCCGTGCCCGGACCGGACCGTGCCCGTGCCACGGGTATGCACGGGTACACGGGTACACGGGCAAGGGTATTAAACGGGCCGGACCCAGTTTTTTGAAAAAATACCCGTGAGAACCCGGACCCCCGTACCCGTACCCGTGACGCCCGTGCCCGTGAACCCGTGCGCCCGTGCCCGTGCCCGTGCCCGTGAGCCCGTAGCAGATTTTTTTTTTTTTTTTTAACTTTTGATCTAAAATTCAAAATTTAAACCCAAATTCCCTCCATTTCTGTTTTTTAAATACTGTTTTTTTAATTTCTGTTTTTTAAATTTTGTTTTTCTTATTTCTGTTTTTTATTTCTGTTTTTTAAATTCTGTTTTTTTATTTCTGTTTTTTATTTCTGTTTTTCTTATTTCTGTTTTTTTATTTCTGTTTTTCATATTTCTGTTTTTTATTTCTTTTTTTCTTATTTTTGAATTTTATTTCTGTTTTTCTTATTTCTGTTTTTTATTTCTGTTTTTCTTATTTTTGTTTTTTTATTTCTGTTTATTTTATTTCTGTTTTTTTAAATTCTGTTTTTTAAATAAGAAAAACAGAAATAAAAAACAGAAATACAAAAAACAGAAATAAAAAAACAGAAATAAAAAACAGAAATAAGAAAAACAGAAAAAAAAACAGAAAAAAAGCAGAAAAGAACAGAAAAAAAAAAAAAAAAAAAACCGGATCCGGACGCGGACCGGACCGCCCGGCCCCCCGTACCCGGACCGTCCTGCCCCCGAACCCGTGACGGGCACGGGTATTAAACGGGCAGGGCAAGATTTTTGAAAAAAAAACCCGTGATGCCCGGCCCGTTTTGCCCGTGTGCCCGTGACGCCCGTGACCGTGGCTACCCGTGCCCGTGCCCGGGTTTTGCCCGGACCGCCCGGCCCGGCCTGTTTACCAAACACTAGCTATGTTTAGTAATGTGTCTTAATTTTTTTTTTTCTCTTGCATGTACAAATAGTTAAAAATTATTACACCTAGCACTGAATTCGTATATCTTTTGAATTAATATATCTAAACCGTCTGATCAACTTTAAAATTTGTGCAAATTAAATCCATACTAATATTAAAGACTCTCTATATTTTAGGCAGAGACTGAATGAACTCCGTTTACAATCAGAGGACCGATATGTATTAACTCAAAAGATGCTCTTTTGAGTTCATGCAGACCATGCGGACTCCCTAGCAGTAGTGTATTAGATATTTTTATATATGCCATTTCCGTTGAATAGATTATTTTACACAGATTTTTTCAAGTGTTAAACTTAAATCTGATAGCATTATAAGTACAGTGAAGTCAGCAGCCTTAGCCCTTAGATTAAAATATATATTTTGTTTCTTTTTCTAATACAAATAAGTCCATAAAAAATAAAAATGAAACAAGCTTTTAGGCGAATGATTTGACCTTTTGAATCTCTTTAGCTTTATATTTTAATATAAATTAGTAGAATATCGGAGTTAGACTAAAATAATTATATAGATTATCAATTGTTTTGAGTTTTGACTATGGAGAATGACGGAAAATGATTGATGCACTGGAAAGTAGACCTGGTATGACGGAAACGATCATTTTTATTATTATTAAAGGTTGGGCCTACCAGCACAAAAAAGGTTAATAATGTTTTTAAAAAGAAGAAATTGGTAATGGCGTACCAATATAGTATTGCTAGTAATACCTTTTTTGGATCGAGAGTGAGGAAGCGAGGGAATGGAAAGAAAACAATTTTTTTTCTTGAATTGTATTTGGTTGATCAAATTATATTGAAGGTAGAGGGTATAGGAGATGAATAATTTAACCTTGTATGATTATAATTAATAGAAGCAAGTCTTTTTGTGATTTGAGGTGTAACAGATGAAATTTTTTTGTTGCAAATAATTTTAGAAAAAATGACGCAAATGTCCAACTCTATATCTTACATATATAATTCTCATTCAAATTTATTTGTCACAAATGTACAAGAGACACTGAAATTCTCATTAACCTTTTAAATTTTAATTAACCAAACAAGAAATAAGACAGAAATGAAAATTAAATTTTTTTTTTAAACAAACATGAAAAATGTTAAATATGTTAATCTTCATTTCTATTCCATTCCATGCCCTTCTATTCTTCACCTCCCTTCCCTTCCTCCACTTTCCATCCAAACAAGGTGTAAGAAGTAATCGTGTGGTTTGATTCAGTGTCTTCTGTCAGAGGAACAAGACAAAATATATGCACAGAGGAAACAATTACTAGTCTCCTATCATTACAATCAAGTAAAGATGATCAGAATTTGTATCCATGGGATGCACATACTTTCTATGCGTTTAAATTTTCGAACTAATTTGTATATAATCAAGTGGTAAAAAGACTTTCAAAAAATAAATGCATTAAATTAATTTATAAACATTTTAATTTTAATCGCTCGATTTTATATTAAATTAATTCTAAAGTTTAATTTTTTTCATGTAGTCATTTGTAAGATAGATGAATTTCAACAATTTGAATTCTTCATTTGAAGTTACTCCGATAAATTTTAGAGTTGATTTCAAAAATAAATTTAATGAACCTAAATACACCTTAGTTCTACTCTCTCACCTATATAATCACCGGAATAGGAAAAAGGAAATGAACCAAGAACACTTTCAAACCATCACGACTGACCCCCCAATTCAATAACTCAAAATTTAAATTTGAATCTGGATTGTTCAATAAAAATTTGTACGAATATTAGAAAACTCCCGTAAATTTTATCTCTAACCGGAATTAGATTAAAATCAGATCTGGAAAATCCATTCCCAGTTTGGGCTCAGACATAGTTGTCCACACTCCAGTCCTATGTAACTCGATCGAAATTTCCATGTGAGACCCCATTAGAAACATTTTATTGCGTATGGTGTCAGACAAATATTTTATTTCGACCTTCTTACTTCTAGAAACTTCTCACAAATATTTCTAAAAACACAATCTAGGTTTTAATTTCATCCAAGTACAATTTCTGTCGTTGTTAATACTTCAATATTCAGTGAACTTGGGGCATTGCTCTCGATCACAAAGGTTAGCTATTAAATGTAAGCTGGACTGAGCCGATGCATTTAATTTGAGGATTGTAGAAAGTGTAGAAGTACGAAGAAAGGGGATAAGATTAGAACCGTATAATAAATGAATGGTCCCCGCAGGCCACGATATCATGTTTTGTGGTTCCATGCCAGATGAGTACCATGCCGTTTGTAACCGCTACAGTTTCTGCTGGAACATTAAATCATTTTAAGGATTCACTGTGGGCATGATCTGTGTACTTATGTGTGGGAAACAAACCAGGACCCATCGATTTTCAATATGGCCATATAGGCAGCGATTTATTTTTCTATGGGATGATATTTTAAATTTGAGTTGATCTATGAAATATTCGAAATTTTTAATTTTTTTAAGAAGAATATTTTTTAGGTATGAATTTTAAATCGTCTACTTTTAATAAATATTTTTCGTAAATTCTAGATAAACTCATTTAGAATAAAATAAAAGGTTTGATTATCTCTGACAATAATCTCTTTGAAATTTCTAGTGTGTCCGGATGAGAAATCATTTTTAAATCATGTGTTTGAAATTCAGATGAAAAAATTATTTTTGTTATAATAGTACGAGTATAGAATTTGAAGGATTGATCCGATCCTTACTTTGTAGTTATCGTCTTCAACAGAAAACAATTTTGAGAGTCTTCAGCGTCTCCTTGCTTCCTCTATCCTTTCTCCTCTCCGACCAACTTTGTCTCACTTTGTTTGAATAGATGCTTCTGTCTCGTGGATCTGACCATCGTTTTTCGCTCCGCCTTGCTGCTCCTCCACATTGTATCTTCAGATTTGGAATGTAGTGTTTATTCGCTCCACCTCTAATGTAGTATGTTCTATCTTAATCTATAAAGAAGGTACGTTTATAGTTTGCTGGATACGACGTTATAGGTCATTATGTTGTCTCATTTCTGCTTCCTTTTCCCTATTCTTCTCCCTTTTTTTTTTCCTCTTCTTCTCTTCTTTTACACATTATTCTTCTTTTTCAACCTTTCTCTGTTTTCTTTTCTATATATCTATTAGAATAAATCAGATACAAACTTCATCTAAGCACGAAAACTTTTCGAAAATGACCCTAGCTCGCTTTGTTTCCAACAACATTGCTTGTGCTAATGACAAAAAACAATGCAGACCCACTATCTATCAATCTGAGCACGTCAGTCTAAAAGCTCATCTCTAGTAATCAGGAGCACGATTCTGTTTTTTTTTTTTCTGTTTTTCTTATCCAACTTTGTGCAAGAGGATTCAGTTGTGATATTTTACGTACTAATATAAGTTGTTGTATGTCATGGTGTCGGCACTATAAACTGATTTGTATAATTGAAAAAGATAATGTTGTGTTACATGATTCTCATGAAAATTAAATAAAAGATACTTATGAATATTAACCATCGGACTTAACTCAAAACATTATTTTTTTAGGTTTTATCTTCATCGTTTCAAACTTTCAACTCCTCAAGTTTTTGACAAAAGTAATTAATTGTGTTACTCCAAATTGTATAACGTAATATTCAACTGCTTTTCATAGTCAAATAGTATTTGTTCGCACAATCTGCTCTTATTATTTTCAGGCGGAATTTATTGCATACCTCCGCAAAATTAAAAAATATCATCTATCCACCTGCAGATATATTAATATCAGGTGAATACTAAGTAGACCTAAACTTATTTAGCGATTTTATTTTTTAAATTACTAACAACGTTGTCCACTCAATTGTTTGTTTTCACGAATCTATACACAGCAAGCGAATTTGGTATTTCAAATAAAGAATTTACACAAGTTAGTACGAGTTTGATGCCTTACTCGTTAACTTCTTCTAAACTTTACCTTAAGGATGTGTTTCAGAACATGAGTAAATCTCTTATTAAAGAGAAGGAAGAGGACAGATCGAAGGTGAAGCAACTTTCGAATAGTATTTTTATACTCTGATTTGAGAGTGACATAATTCGTCAATAATCAACACTTCGCAATTCTGCTCTTCCCTCTAAATAGTATGCCTTCACCTCAGCTGTCTCTATGATTCTATTCTGAACTAAAGAAAATCGTCAGACAACACTGATCTGAGATAAACGTCTCCCTCGCACAGTGATTCTCTATTTTCCTTCTTTCACATCCTTTCATCTAGAGCACAGCCTAAAAGTCATCAACTTCAAACAACAAATTCAAAACAATCAATTAATCTTAATCTACTTCACGTGCAAAGCGTGAAATATATCAGAATATGAAATAGATCAACCAGTGCTCAATTTCTTATGTAATTTGTACATCTATTGTCAGCCGCTTGATTTGACAGTTTTGACAATGTCTTCTCAAATAAAGTAATATATATATATATATATATATATATATAGAGTTAGGCTGGGGTGCTATGGATAGCATAGTGGCCTCCCGTGCTACGGCTCAATATTCAAGTTTTCAAAATCCAAACGGTCGATCCGAACCGTTCATCTTATTCTCCATATTAATATCTGCTTGGAGACCAAATTTTATAATTTTCTGAATTTTTTTACTATTTATTAAGCCACTTTGAAAATCGCTAATCCAACGGTTTTACTGTTTTGTGCAGCAACCGTTGGATCAACAATTTTGTAAAATACTTAATAAATAGTAAAAAAATTCAGAAAAATGTAAAATTTGGTCTCCAAGCAGATATTAATATGGAGAATAAGATGAACGGTTCGGATCGACCGTTTGGATTTTGAAAACTCGAATATTGAGCCGTAGCATAGAGGCCTTTATGCTATCCATAGCACCCAGCCTAACTCATATATATATATATATATATATATATATAAAGAAATTGGTTACTCTACTTCTATAATTATACGAGGACATGCTTATAAGTTATTTTTGCGTTTTTAATGTTAAAATAGTCGATCTGAAGTACTCAACATGTTCTCCATACTAGAATGTATTTGGAGACCAAATTTTATATTTTTTGAAATTTTTTTTACTATATTTTCAGAATTTTTCAAAACAGTTATAAAAAAAATATTAAAAAAATTAATAAAAAAAATATGAAAAATCATGTTTTGAAAATTTATGAAAAAATAGTAACAAAATTCCAAAAAAATATAAAATTTGATCTCCAAACACATTAATATGGAGAACATGCTGAACGCTTTAGATTAACCATTTGAAAATTGAAAATGCAAAAATAACTTATAAACATATGCGTATGGAAGTAGAGTAGCCAATCTCTCTCTCTATAAAGATGTTATTAGCTTTAAATAATTACTTTTGTATTAATTTAAAATTGACTTCAAAATTAATTATTTTTCCGAGTAGAAAGTACATATATAAATTACAATGTTAATAAAAATTTCTCATTTCTTCAATGACTGTTTGTATATATTTACATTCTGAATTATAAACCAACTACCTGTACAATGAAGCTTTTCGTTTGGTTACTTGCAATCCATACAAATTAAAATGCTGATATTTTAAATCCAACTGGGCATTTTTCCCAGACACGTTCGGTGCAACTATTTCGGTACATATATACTATCTGGTTTCTTCACTAATAATGGTGAGGTCCAACCAAATTACCTTTTTGGGCATGCTTGTTGTGGGCTCTCTCACAGCTCGTCATACACATCAATATATAATGATGTATTAAACTATCAATTGTTAGATATTTTAAAAAACAATTTAATTTTGTAACACGTCTTG
The DNA here is from genome assembly GCF_964058835.1 of Carex rostrata. Taxonomy (NCBI): domain Eukaryota; kingdom Viridiplantae; phylum Streptophyta; class Magnoliopsida; order Poales; family Cyperaceae; genus Carex; species Carex rostrata. The sequence continues at coordinate 9,682,418 of NC_135925.1, forward strand.
TTAAATATTGGTACATATCCAAAATTTTGAATCTGATATTAATTAAAAGCTTTAAAAAGTAATATTTTTATACAATTGTTTACCTTGGGTAAATGTACGTACTTAGTATGAAATTTAAGTTGCACTATGAATAAAGGATAATTTGTTAGAGAAAATATAAGACAGTCATCAAAACTCAAACTGCAATAATGAGAAGGGGTCCACTTATTGTTATACTAAATGCACCGCTAATCTCTTAAAATTGAAAAGTAATTGCGATTAAAAGTAAATAGATGAGTTTAGAAAAATTTTACATGCGGGGTGATAACGAAGTTCGACAAAACAAAAATCTACGTCTCCGGAGTGTCGCAACCTCTTCTAGGTGCGTCTTTCTATATCCAACGAGAAATGTTTACAACTTGTGAACCGGTGAGCCCTTACAACCAATAGAAAGTCACACGGCCAAAGTTAGGATTGACTGTGATTAAGTGGCAGAAAGCCCTTACAACCAATAGAACGAAGTCTCAAAGTCTAGATCCTCAAGAAAAACACTCAAGATCTCACTCTAACCTAATCTAACTTAAGATTAGTGAAGTGGGTTTGAGGTTATTTGAGAGATATTAAAGTTTTAAGCTCAATCAACAATGGAGGAACTCAAGCTCACAGAAAATTATTTTTTAGAAAGTTAGGATTGACTGTGATTAAGTGGGAAGAAAGCCCAAATGCTTATTTATAGAGAAAGCTCTAAAAAGAGCTGTTTGAGTTAAAACGTTACAACATTTAAGTTCAAAATTTGAATTTAGGTTTTTTTTTTTCTGCGAGATTGATTAAAATGTTATCAACGTTTATAAAACGTTACCAACGATTAGACTCTATGAAAACTTGATCAAAAACAAGAATGTCTGAAATTTAGAATTTAATTAAAACGTTACAACGTTTTAAAACGCTATGGTAACGTTTTACAAACGTTACTAACGTTTTACAAACGTTACTAACGTTTGTATCCTGTTGAAACAATACCAAACGCACTTTACCAAGTTTACAATTATGCAATTTAAATTCTCGATAAGTGTCTTAATGATTTCTTCAGTCCAAGTAATTCATATTGCAATTTCATTAGACTTGAACCTGCATATACTTTAAAATAGAAGAAATCGTAAAATTCAATAATTGTATGTTTTGCAAATTAGTCTAATAGACGAAAAAGATTATTGTTAGATACAACACTTATAGCATTCTATAGTTACAACATCTTACAACATAATTTTTTCAAATCCAAAGAGTTGATTAAAACCGTTCTACATGATCTCTATATCAAAATGTGCTTGGAGATCAAATTTTACATTCTTTTGATTTTTTTTTACTATTTATTAAGATGAGTACAAAATTCAATTATTTGAAAATAAATTTTATGTAAAACACTTAATAAAAGTAAAAAAAAAATGTGAAATTTGATCTTTAAGCACATCTTTATACATAGATCATGTTGAACGATTTGGATTGATTGTTTGGGCTTTGAAAATTATATTGTAAGATATTGTAGCTATAGAATGTTGTAAGTATATCTCTCCTCTTATAATTATTCAAATATTAATGTTTTATAACCAATTATTGAAAAGTTAACATATTCTTATTAAAATTTTCATACACATTTAAACGGTTCGTTTCTAATTTTTCTATTCATTCGTTTCATAAATTTCAAGTGGGGGATGTATATTATATTCAGTTGCTTCTTTATTTTCTGTAGTGAACTACAACGGTGATAAGCTCTGCATAGAAAATGAAAATAAAAAACATGTGATAGGAAAAAATAATGAACTATAAACCTATGATTCTATGAATTAAAGAAAAGATCACAACGCATACCAATTACATTGGTAGGATTGAAATTGATTCGCACTAACAATGTAACTGGGGGACATATTTCTGAATAATATTTAAATCTATACAGCTGAACATGGGATTTAATTAATATCGCTAGTATAAAATTATTCGGCCACTCAAACAACTCATACATTGATTACTACACCTTGCAACCACGAGGTAGATTCTATTCTTCTTTCTTCTTCTATTTACGATAATTACGAGATAAATTCAAATGCATTTTATTTATAAAATATATTTTGTTTCGTATCATTTATGAAATATATATTTTTCATGGAAACATTGGGTTAGGGTGGCGTATTAATCTGGTCAGTTTTTTTGTTCTCCAATGAAAAAGGGAAATTTGTTGTTTGAAATGTCAAACTGAGTTTATTATAATGTGTTAGTGTATTCTTTCTTTTTCAATGTAAAAGGACAGATATATCCCCGAAAGAAAACTTGATTTTTTTTTTTTTGGCTAGAAAGAATGACTAGGCAAGCGTTTGTGGATAAGTAAAATTGTCTACTCTCTCTCTCCTCTGTTAATTTCCAATAAAAAGATAATAACCTCTCTTAACCTCTTTTTTCTCTCTGATGAATATACATATTTCCTTTTCCCACAGTTAGCCATTTATTATTTTGTGTGTGTGCACGAGCTTTGTCATCCCATAGGGAAATTATTGCAGAGTTGATCGAGTTGTTTTCTTCTCAGCCTCAATTTCTCTCTTAAAATGGACTAGCCAAAAGAAAAGGAAAGAGAGAAGAGAGTGTTGGTTCTTTAATCAGGCTCAATTTCATGGATTTCGCGTGAACCTATCCGTGACTATCACCTTCTTTTTACCAAAACATTTGGATTTTTCTTTCTGATTTCACTGTCAATCCACCTAAGAACGGTGATCTGTACAAAGCTTCACATCCAACCTCGTGATTTTCTCTCAACAAATAGAGAGAAGCCAAGAGAAATTCGAAGGGACATACTTCTCAGTTTTCTCATCTTTGATGCTTCAGTTCAATTCCCTTAATAATGGGTACCACTTTCAATACAATCGACAGCGTTATTCAAGAGGTAATGCGACTCAATCGGTCGCTCCCGCCTCGACCGAGCATTGAAGAGGTGGAGGCGGCCATGGCCGTGGTGAGAACTGTAGAGATGGAAGAAAGTTCGCGAATCGATGCCATTTTGAGCCAAAAAAAGGGAATTGAAGTACCAGAAGAGCTTTTCTTCGTGGTACAAGAGATGCAAAAGAATTTGGTTCTCTACCAGAGCAAAGAACAGAAGAAGGATGCCTTGAAGCTTCTCGATCTCGAGAGCTTACACGAGCTTTTTGGTGATCTGATCCAAAGAGCTTCTTCGTGCGTCCCCTCCAGTTCGAACGGCTCGGCGCGATCCATTTCCTCCAGTGTCACCGGAGCAAGCCAAGGGATCGGTACCAGTGGTACGAACAATGATACTTACAGCTCAGTTAGTTCGTCCAATTTGGTTAAATCAGGACTGGATTCGAATGAAGGACAGATGGGAAAGAGCTCTGTTATGGTAACAAGAGATGATAGTTATGTGAAGAAAGGAAAAGTGAGTATGTACCCTGATGGGATTGCTGGAAATTCACATACAGCACGGGCACTTCCCACAATTCAAGCTCGAAAACCAACAGCACCTGCTTCCTCTGGTAAGTAATTAACATCTTCAAATTTCATGGTATTTTTGTTGTAGAAATATTGGTTTTAAATTGATGAATTCATTATCTGATACTGTTTAGGTGAAGATGATAATAAATTAAGCTTAATCCAGCTCGCTAGCAAAGTAGAAATTTGCGCGAAGAAAGGCACGAAAGAACTAAACCTACAAAACAAATTATCCAATGAAATTGAATGGCTACCGGATTCTATCGGTAAGCTCTCTGCCCTGACGTCTCTCGACCTGTCAGACAACCGGCTTGTGGCCTTACCCATCACCATAGGAGGTCTTGTCTCTTTGCAAAGACTTGACCTTTCTTCAAATCGACTCTCAGTACTACATGATTCAATTGGGGATTTGTTCAATTTACTGTACTTGGATCTAAAAGGGAACCAATTGAGATCCCTTCCTTTGACAATTGGAAAATTGGTTAAGCTTGAGGAACTGAACTTGAGCTCAAATGAGCTCGTGACTCTACCTGACTCAATTGGGAATCTAATTCGGTTAAAAAAACTAATTGTTGAGTACAACAGCTTGGAGGAATTGCCTTACACAATCGGGCATTGTGTGACTTTAACTGAATTAAAAGCTGATTACAACCGATTGAGGGGTTTGCCTGAGGCAATTGGAAAGATGGAGAATCTGGAGGTTCTCTCTATAAGGTACAATAATTTGAAGGGACTCCCTACAACTATGGCTTCTTTACCGAAAATAAAAGAGATAAATGTGAGTTTTAATGAACTGGAATCGGTTCCAGAGAGCCTGTGCCTTGCAACCACACTTGTTAAGTTAAATATCGGTAATAATTTTGCCGATTTGAGGGCACTGCCAAGGTCGATTGGAAACTTGGAAAATTTGGAGGAGTTAGATATGAGTAATAACCAAATTAGGTTTTTGCCGGATTCATTTGGGTTGTTGTCAAAATTGCGTGTGCTTAGGGCAGAAGAGAACCCATTGGAGGTGCCTCCAAGAGATATTGCTGCAAAGGGTGCTCAGGTAAATTTTCAAATCTGTCCTCAGAAAAGAGGAAAATTGTTAATTTTGATTTTTTCTATGCTGGTTTGTAAGAGTTGCAAAATGAACTCAATCTTCACCTTCCTCAGTACACATTTCAGTCAGGGTGATTTTCCATAGAACTTGAAAACATACCTTTTAATTTTCTGCATTGACTATCTGATGTACATTAGCAAAACAACAGAAAATATTAAATGCATCTTTCCCATGTGCTTCCAAAATGTGCAAAGTGCCAGACCACCACCCACCCTCACTTCTTTTGTCTGTTAATTAGTGGTTAAGGATGGCAAGTTTGATTTATATTAGATGCTTAATGTTTTATTATGTTAACTGGGGCTAGATAGAATATTTAAGAAATATTGTAGTCCTTGACAAAATCCTCTTGTTTTGTATGTTTAGATATTTTATTATAAGTTTTTATCTGATTTTGATGTTGATTTATTTATTTACTTAACGAGTGTGTGTAAATTTGGTTTTAGGCTGTTGTCCAGTACATGGCAGATTATGCTGTGAAGAAAGATGTGAAGTCTCAGCCAGCAAAGACTAAGAGTTGGCCCGGCTTTTGTTTTTTCCCAAGAGCTAACAAAAGGAAGCATGACCGATTGAGTACACCAATTCCTGTCTGAGCTGGCAGGTATGTTGAATTAAGCAACAGATCCTATTAATGACCATATATGATTGAGTTCCCGGTGTCGTTGCTGATAAATACTTACCACATGTCAATTTCTAACTTATTCAGAGCTGGTTATTTATAAGAATTGCTCTTTATCACTTACAAAATTATAAAATAGTAATACTACTTTTTTAACTTTATCAAGACTCAAGAGAAATTTTAAGGTGATTAAATCAAGGAGAGTTTAAATATTTTCAAAATCAGAATATTGGGCAGAACTGCTAACAGTGGTTCTCCATTTGTTCATCCCATTAAAAGTTCCAATTGGCAAAGTATTTATTGCTAATGACTGCATAGAGAGCGGTCGTTGACATGACTGTTAGTGCTATGTTTGGGATGGAGATAAATTGGGGATGAAGCTATCATCACCTCTTAGTGGTGAGAACTTCATGCGTGAGTTATCCCCAAGTAGTCTGGGATCAGTATCCTCTGCATTAACTCAAACTTTGAGTTAATGCATCTCGGCCATCCGATCAGAATTCGGACCAATCCAGCTCAAGGTGGAATGCACGGGCCCCTTTGATATTCATACCAACACGGATCGGACGGTTCAGATTCATTCTGCATTAACTCACAGTTCGAGTTAATGCAGAGGATACAAATTCAGTAGTCTGGCCCTCAAACATAGTCTAAACTAATATTGTTTGTTTTTTCACTTTTCAAAATTTAAGACTTGAACTAATATCATAGAGGTTTTGCTTTTGTCAGATCTGGTGTTCTCTAGCTGGCGTTGGTCTCATTTGATTTTTTTTTTTTTTTAAAGTGTTTGTTTTGAATTTTACAATTAGGTGTCTAAGGCTTGTAAAATTAACTTTTTCCGGTTTGTGAGTTTTGAGTCTGTTTTATTCTTTATATTTCTTTATTTCATTTTGTTGTTTGTTGTACCATAGTGTCTGTAGACAATTCAGGTAAGTTATGTACCTGCTACCATATAGTCAATTATTTTTTTTTTGGTTGCATTTTTCTTTTTTCTCTTTTTAGTTTTCCCATTTTCTGTATAATGGTTTCTCGGTTCCTGTAATTAGTTATCAAGGGGTTAATGATGGTTCCCTTTCTGGAGTTGTATTAGATTACAAAGTGCAGAAATGTTACAAATTAAAACCTGTTAGACAACAATGTCCCCGTCCCCATGTAGCTAGTGACTTCTGTTTTATTGCTTTGATAATGTGCAAAATGTTTATTCAATTCCTTTGATTTGTTAGCAACAGCTGATATTGTTTCCTTTCTTGGAGTTGTATCGGTGGATACATAAAATAATGGCATAAAATGTATGGTGTCTGCCCATCATGAAAATGGAGTGGCATTGATTGAAAAATCTGACAGAGACTTTCACTTTTGATCTTTCAATTTTTAGTTGGACGTCAAATACTTCAGGTGTCCATCTTAGCTTTCTGAAAATTGCTAATTGTCAGTTATATCTTAATACTGCTTAACTAATCCCTGTTTAAATTTGGAGTCCAGTGGGTAGTGTTTGATTTATTTATTTTCTTGAAGTCATAATTTGCATATAATTAAATTTTCACCTAAATTAGTTATACTAAAGATCCAATGGGCCGAACTTTAATTAGGATATGCGGCTCACAAGATGACAACGACATCTCCTAGCACCAAGCCACCAACTTATCTGTTAAATCCAGATCATGCTTTCGTCAATGGGGGGGGGGCGGCTCCCAATTTAATCTTTATGCTTGCGAGTTGCTCCTACAGGCTTTTATTCCCCCCAAAAAAAGTAAAAATAAAAACCTTTACTCTTTTAGGTGTCGCAACAATAAGCTAACGGCTTGGCGCTCTCCAATTGTATAAGCAAGTTGAATTAATAGGACCATCTGTCATCGATTTGACGATCATATCATACCCAAGCTTTTAAAATATCAGCCTAAGTAGCTCTTTAATTTGTCATTAGCATCATAGACCTTATGTTCTGAAACAGATGATCCAGATCAGCACTGGACTGGCGGTTTAGGTACACGCTAGAGGGACCTGTCTTCCTTCAGGTACCCAAGGCATATGTGAGTAAAGAATGGTCTGAATTTAGTTATAGCCAGTAAAAAGAATCTGATGTCTATTAAAGTTGTTGGGAATCTGTTTTGAGATTCATATCAGATTAAAGAATGGTCAGAATTTAATTTTACTCTCTGATATCTGAGAGGGGATCTGAATTCCATGCCAAGCCCCGCAAAACTCCTCAAATCCCAACCCAGTCATCTATTGATCCGCTTAATTGGAAGGGTCCTTGGAAGAAGTCCATATCCTCTTGAAAAAACAAAGCATTTTTGTTTATATTCAGATCGTCTGATTAGAATTTGGAATGACATAAAGTGAAATGTATGAGATCTCGAATTAATTAGTTCAGAAAAAAATAGCACCACTAGAGCGAAGAAAAGAAAGATTAAAAAAAAAGCCGCTTCCTCTCCTCTTTCGCATCTTTACTTTCAATTCACCCCTCTGTCACTCCTTTTAAGCTTCTCTTTCGATAAAGCACCTCCTCTCTCTCTCGTCTCTGTCAAGATCTTGATGAGACGAAAGAGAGAGAGAGAGGAGGAACCAGAGCCGAGAGCGCGGTATCGTCGGAGTTCAGAGCGTTGAGTCTTTATGCCATCTCGATCAGAGCGCGGGTAAGTAGATCCGGTTGTCAGAGCACAGTAGCGGTCGAAAAAAAAGATCCGGCCGTAAAGAGTCATAGGGAAAGATAATAGGATAATTATGAGTGTATATAAGTGAGATTAGAGTTATTTAGAGTAGTTTGGAAGATTTTGTGAAAATAAAAGAGTGGATTTAAGTTTAGAGTCATTTTACACGTTATAAGTTTTTTTTTTTTATCAATGTAATTGTTAGTTGGTATTTTTTTTTAGAAAAGTAGTGGTAGTACCATTGATTTCATTGAAATCAAACATATTTGATATGGTACCCAAATTAGTTACCAGAACCAAATATGATAAGGTCTACAACAATCAAGTATTCATAGCAAAAGATAGAAAACATACAAGAAATTACCAACAAAGTAATAGTAACTACATAAAATAACAAAAGACCACTAAGTAATCAAAGCACAAGCTAAACAGTCAGCATAAGAAAAGACTACTAATCATCCAATAAATCTCCATCCATCAAGTCTTCTCCAGATATTTGACCTAGGGAGCTGCCAGCTCCAGGAGCTTGAAGTGGGTCCACTTCCTCACGTGCCATGGATAACAACATATTTTCCTCCTCCATTATTTGATATAGAAGATCTTTAACATCAGATGAAAGTATTAGACTTAGTTTAAGAAAATAATTTTCATATTTTGATTTGCACCAAAATGTTGCTAAAGAAATAATCTTAAATCCAATAGACCTGATAGGCAGAGGTTGAGTATCATTAAAAATGACTATTTCTTTCTAACCAAATAGTCCATAAAATAGTACCTCGTAACAATTCAACCAACAATCTATCTTTTAGAGGGATAGATGCATCAAGCAACCATAGATCCTCTAGACAGACACACTCAAAAGTGAAATTGTTATAAACAACAATCCAATCCCAAATCATTCTAATATACGAACAATGAATAAACAAATGTGTAGTACTTTCATACTGATTACAAAAGGCACAAGTCAAGTCACCTGGCCAACCTTTCTTTGATAAGTTATCATTTGTTAAGATTTTATCTCTTTTGACCAACCAAAGAAAAATCTTTATTTTTAGAGGCAAATGAGATTTCCAGATAGTATCATAATCAGAATTAGGCATACCACCAAATTCTAACCATTTATAAAAAGAATGAACCATAAAGTTGTCATCTTGAGACCATCTCCAAATTAATCTGTCTTCTAACTGTTCAGATAAAGTAAAATACTGAAATTTTTGTAACAGGGTCATCCTTTCAATTCTATAGATATCTGTTAATTGTCTTTGAAAAAACATTTGTAAAGGTGATGATGCAAAGACATCTGCCACAAAAATAAATCTATTACTTACAATAGAAAATAAATTTGAAAATTGATGTTGCAATGCATGTTCGTTATACCATCTGTCTAACAAAAAATAAGTGAATTTACCATTTTCAATTTCTTTGTTAAGGCCAAGGTTAATTACCTGATGGTCTTTAAGAATGGATTTCCAAAACAGACATATATACTTGAACCGTTCATCATTTGGTGATGAAATTACATGCATTTTAAGTATAAAGCTGAACTTAGTTTGGTGGTTTAGCATAAACTAAGACATCAAATGACATAGTTCGGCAGTGCCAATAAAAAAGTTAGCTAGCTAGATAATAATTGTATGGTACAACTTCTTGGTTTGTCTAACAGATCAAGCAATCATTAACTTCTTTCAAAAATTCCGTCCACAAATCTCAGCCCTTAATCATGTATACCGTATACGTTATTATATCGTACTGTTTGAAGCAAATCGCCGCGCGCGTGCATGATTAATCTCATTGCTGGATACAGCGTGGAGATGCCTGCTTGTGCGAAGGGAAAGGTTAATTAATTCCAACGTGATGCCGCTTATGTAAATTTCATGCATCTTATAAAAATGTACAATCGAATGTTATGTAAATTCCACTTACTGAATGCACACCTGTTTATTACATAAGACACGTACATTCACTTAATTATTTCAACATGAAACAACTGCCTACATTTATTTCGCATTATATTTTTACCTAGTCATGATCATATTTCAGAACAGATTCTGTCAACTATATTAGCCGTCTTAATCTTCTAAATTTATTATTCAAATTTCGAAAATATTCACTTAATTTTTTTTTAAAATATGTATACACTTTGATATATTGCACAATACACACTTAACTATGAGACATTACATACTTGCTATTTTATATTTTTATACGTTCATATATATTGTTGCCTAAATCATCGTAAAATTCACATCTAATTAGTACCTTTGTGCATGTACATTAATTGTACACTTACGTACTCCGTTTTTTTTTTTTTTTTTTTTTGTTGCAAAGCTAGTTAAAAATAGTTATGTAGTGTTTAGAAATTAGAAGATGGACTTATGGATAAATATAGCATTCCTAGTTATTAATACAGAAAAAGAGATAATCTTAGAGACGTAATTAAGTAGATGCAGCGGAGATACTAAAGAAAACCTCCCTTTTAGTTCTTAATACTTGTTTCAAATTTTAAGAAACAGTTCATATTTTGAATCCACCAGTACTCAAACTAGCTAGTACTCCAAGTGGAATAGTCTGAGTCTTTGGAATTCGTTTCTAAAGTTATTATTTTAAAATAAATAAAAATAAAGCAAACGAATCAAATTTTAAAGTTAATTTAAGGGAGTTAGGTATTTAACAATTTTCTAGAATAATATGAAAAATATAATTTTCTGAAGAAAATTGTCAAATACAAATATACAAATCACTCACATTTACTACAAAATGCCAAGTACTTTTTTTTTAATAATATCTTTTGTAATAGTCATCTACTTAAAGATGATGATGATAAATTAAAGAAAAATAAATGGTAATAATAATATAATAGTCCTGTTGTCTCTAACGACACCTAGAGGGGGTGATGAATATGGGATTGTTTAGAATTTAAATCTTATAACTTGAAACTATCGGTCGGATAGACAAGTTTAAAAGTCGTTCTTATATATGTTCAAGATGTTCTTGGCAGAAGCAAGAACTTATTAAATAAACAAAGTACAATAAAGTAAATAGATACAGTTAGAGAAAGTGACATAGGAGTTAATAACGGAGTCAGGCCACTAGAGGATCTACGTCTTTGGAGTAATGCAACCAAAACTAGGTGCCTTTCTATTACCTAATACAGAAAAAAATACAAGTTGTGACCGGTGAGACAACACTCCAACGATCCACAAAACTAAAAAAAAGGTGAGCACTACAGGCTCAAGCAGATAAGTGAGCAACCAACACTTAGAAGCAAGCACAACAGCTTGGAGTAGGCGAGCAACAAAGCACTTAAGTTTAGATAATCACTAACTTCACTCTAATCTCACATTAATCAATTTAGATGAAATATATTTGAAGTTGCTGGAAAGATAATTGAAGTTTAGGCACAAACAACAATGGATTACACTAAACCTCTCAAAGAATTTCTAAAGTGTAAGGTTTATGAAGGTATTTTTTGTCTATCTTAGACAGACGACATAGCCCATTGTTTATTATGGAATTCAAATGGATTTACCAACGGCTCTATGCAGATCACAAGATCTACAAAATAAAGGATTAAACTATTTTGCTTGTGCCTAGTTTTTAGTATTGACTAGGCCCGGTTATTTGAATTTTGAATTGGACTTTCAATCATACAACAACTAGACTCAGGCGGTTACAACCTCGTATCTACTTTACCATACTTTTAGATATAAATTAAATTTGATTAAGACAAAATAATAAAGTATGATCTTCATGAAAAAGATGAACAGATAAAAGAATATAAAAAAAATGCCAAGAAGATTTAGTTAGTTCGTTCATTTTTGTCATAGTTTAATCTTGTGTGAAACGGATTAAAAGTTAAAAAATATCATACAAAGGCATCGTGTATGAATAAGATCAACAATTTTTTGAAAAGCTAATTAAAAGTTGTGATTCTGTGATCTGGATGGAAAATAACCTCCAATCCTCCGCCAACCAATCGTTAACGCAACTTTTAGTTAGAATGATTTCATGTGGCGCCTATTGCATTACAACTCTGTCACAGGTCCATTCCGCATTTTTTATATCTCCAATTCTCAACCGCCACACAAAATACTACACAAATAGAGAAACAAGTAATTGGACTTGAGTTCATCCTTTAATGCTTGCATCAAGAGTGATTCCGCCGTTTCCCCCCTTTTTGTTGGTCCACACATACTCTCCACTATATGAGAGATAAACAGATGTAGAAAGAGAGAGAGAGAGAGATAACCGATCGGAGGAGATATGATGCTGAAGTTCTTGCCAAAAAGGAGACGAAAGGGAGCGTGGGTGGTCGCAAAAGAGGTGGCAACAAAGCTTCTCGGACTGTACATTTCCCGAAGGAGATCAACTGTTAGATATGTAAGAAAACTTACCTGGGGCATGATGTGGTTCCAAGTTAGGAGAAGTGTTGGACTAGTGAGAGATCGACATATGGTGACAGGATATGACTCGGTCATTAGTTATGCGAGAAACTTTGACGATGGCTTGTGGAAGGAGGTGGAGCATTCAAGGAGCAGATCAATTGTGTATCGATTCGGGGATTCCGGTCGAGTTGTGGATTAATGTTGGTGATGTTTATCTTCTTTTTATTCTTTTTTGTTGTTATTTGTTAACAACTTAACATGTTTGGTAGATTATTCTACACAGAATATGAGAGAATTTGTGGATAAATAATGCTATACTTTTTCCTTGTAAATTGATGTATCTTTTTCTCCCGTAATAATATAAACTTTTGACATGTCAATTGCCTCACAGAAAGATTCAGTTACTACTTTAATTTTTCGCAAATTTTAGGTAAATAACAGAAGTAACAACAGAATTGTTGGAGAGATTACCATCAGAACATTATAAATTTCAATATGATTTGCCATGTTGAATCTCACCATAGCTCTCCAGTCAATCAAGTGGTCAATAAGGCTTTCAACATGTAATTAATTTAGGTTGGAGAGTTTGTTTTGAACATGTAATTAATTTAGGCTTTCAACATGTAATCACTCAAGTTGGAGAGTTTGTTTTGATTTTTTAAAAATGTTTCAGACTTTCAACATGTAATTAATTTTTGCATTATAATTGGAAGGGATTTTTTTACCATTCTTACTAGCCCAATAGAGAGGCTATTTAGTCCATGATGCGCCGAAACTTTGTTTTGGGCCGGGAAGCCCACAGTGCAAACGAAGGTATCACATAACATAACACCTCCAAACTCCTCCGTGAAAGTTTGAAACCACAGAGAAGATGGGTGATAGAGAAAGGGTACAAAAACTATTTATGTTTTTATCATCATTAACAGGAAATTCAAATTTATATGGCATCATCAATTCATCATGTCAAAATTATTTGCAATTTTATCTGAGTGAGTCTATGGTACTATGCATATCACCGGTTGTTACTGTGCTACGGCTCTATATTTGAGTTTTCAAATCCTAACGGTCGATCCAAACCGTTCATATTGTTCTCCATATTAATATGTGTTTGGAGACCAAATTTTACATTTTTTTGAAATTTGTTTACTATTTTTTTAGATATTTAGAAAATCACTTGATCTGAAAATTCTGGACCATTCAAAAACAGTGATTTTCAATAAATCTAAAAAAAATAGTAAAAAAATTTCAAAAAATGTAAAATTTGGTCTCCAAACACATATAAATATGGAGAACAAGATGAACGGTTCGGATCAACCGCTAGGATTTGAAAACTCGAATTTAGAACCGTAGCACAGTGCCAAATCGTAATATGCATAATACCATAGACTCACTCATTTTATCTCGGCATCTTTACTACAGTGACGAGAGAATGACGTCGTTAGTCACACTACTGACGGATGATAATTTTTCAAATTAAGTTGAATCCGGTAGCTTATTATAAACCGGGACATTGTTTGCCTACGGGCGTCAAGAATGCAAAAATAAATAAATAAATAACGGGACATGGTTTGAGCCATTGTATGGTGCAATTTGTTGCTTGCCTGATGATTGAAACCCAATAATTAACCTAAGATTTATTTTAGAATAATTATCTAAATTTTGTCCGCTACACTCTGTCCGTTCATCTCGACAGCAGAGCAGTACATCATCACACAGAAGCAGGGGCATCGCCAAGAATTTTATCTGAGCTGGGCAAAACGATATGTCGTATCGGGTTGCAGACTGCTGTGAATTAACTAATTCAGACTGTGAATTTCACAGGGATAGACAAAATATTTTTCTAGAATATATAAACAATGATCTGATTATAAAAAGACATATATCCGGTTTTCAACTGTTTTTTTTTTTTTTTTTTTTTTTTGAAGAACAGCTCGAGATTGTCAATTCCATTGATGATAAAAAAGTATTTACAAAAGTTCACATACATTTTTATTTATTTACACACAAGAAAAAAAAAACTCTTCCTAATTCCTAACTCACAATAATTGGTACCAGCTCAGCGCTTCTTCTCTGGCCCGGGATATCAGATCCGGTATCGTTCTCTGATGTTGTATAAACAACCTTCCGTTGCGCTCTTGTCACAGGGCCCAGCAACCGACTGCCCATAGGGTATCCCAAAGCTTCCTAAGTTGAGGTTGCATACCTGCTTTTGCAGTCCACCAGAGATACCACGAGTAGGAGTTTGCGAATCTCCCCCTAGTTTAGGGGTGCACAAAAAATTCGTAGTTCATAATTCGATTCGAGTTTGATTTGAAAAAGTTCGAAAAAAGTTCGATTCGAAAGTAATTCGGTTTGAAATTAATTCAAACCAGTTCGATTCAAAATTAATTCAATTTCGAATTCGAACTTGATCAGATTCGATTGAAATAGATTCGCGAACATTTTTGGTTCGAAATGTAAGCTGGACTCGTTTCCTAACGAGAGGGAGATGGGTTGGAATTAAGTTTTTGACTGTTTGAAAGCGTTACATTTGAGAAGAAGGCTAGTGGGCGGCGGTTTGGTTTTCTGTAGGCTGTTCTATTTTTTTGTATGTAGCAAGTTCTATAACGCTGTGATGCAAGTTCAGATTCTTGGGAGATGGGTTGTAATCTGGACTCGTTTTCGTGTAAGCGAGTTCAGATTCTTGGGAGCTGCGCATTATTTACGAGTTGTATTTAATAGTGAATTTCGATTCCGGAGTTTAAAAATTGGGCTTTGGGCCCCACATAAAAGAAATTCTGCGACTATTGCATATTATTTGCATTGGCGGAAAAAGGCATCCAATTAATTTGTGATGAACATCGCATCTCTCTTCCTCTCTCGCTCCCAGTCTCGCCTAAACCTAGCCGACTAAAAATCAACTTTTCACTCTTTCAGGAAGCCATCGCCTCTCCTTCGCTCTTTGTTTGTTTCGAATGTTCTTTGTTTGTTTCGATCGTTCTTTGTTTATTTGTTTTAGATTGTAATTTGTTTGTTTCGATTTGTAACAGATTTATAATAGATCTCAATTCCTTTTAGATTGTACTTTGTTTGTTTCAAAAAATATATGTATAATCAATCATTTAATCAAATTGCTGTCTCAATTTCGAACTAATTTCGAATCAAATCGAACTTGTTCGAATTATACCGAACCAAATTCGAACTGACCTTTTAGGTTTGAAATCTATTTCAATTTCGAACTGGGTTTGGTTTGAAATTATTTCGAATTCGAATTCGAACTAGGGCAGATTCGATTTGGTTCGGTTCGTTTGCAGCCCTACCCTAGTTACATGCCACCCGTTCAGAATTTCGTCCCAGAACCTAACTGCACATGTACACTCGAAGAGCAGGTGCTTTGATGTCGCAATCTCCCCGTTGCCGCATAGGTGGCAGCCCACAGGCACATCATATCCCCTTAGGCGTAGCCTCTGCTGTGTAAGTAGCCTATTTTGCATTCCCACCCAGATGAACATTCTAACTTTGATAGGAATTTTGAGTTTCCATAAGTTAATATTAGTAATGTTCCGCATACCTCTATCATGAAGTTTCTCATAGGCGAAAGATGTTGTGATGATCCCCTGCTGTGTCCATCTCCATTCAATCGTGTTGCCATCTGACCCAATTTTTATGGAGACCGCATAAAAAGGTGAGAGTTGAAGGGTCGATTTCAGGAAAGAGGAGCAATGATTAGAAAGTGCCAATTGCGCCCTGTTGGAAGTCCTGTATAATTTCCGGATTGTTTGTGCCCACATACCCTCACCATCTCTGTCTAGTTTCCATAACCATTTTGATAGCAATGCCCCGTTCTGTGTGTCCAGATCTAGGATCCCCATACCGCCATTGCACTTGAGCGCACACACCTTATCCCACCCTATCAAGCAGTTAATTCCTTTGCACATGGCATTACCCTTCCATAAGAATGAGCGACATGCTCTATCAATGTGTTTCAGCACTCCTTTCGGAATACGGATTGCCTTAGTTTGCGGTGTGAGAGGGTTTTCAACTGCTTACTCCTAATTCAATACGGTTCCACTTAATTAAGGGCGGAACTAGAAAATTTAGATATGAGAGCTAGAAAATAAAATATAAAAATATATAATATAATAATCAATGGAATCTAGGAGCATGACTCTTACATTTCTACTTCAAAAAAATATATAATATAATAGATGGAATTTGAACTCAAGTACTCTCACATCCACTAGAAAAAACTTCAACTACTAAGACTAGCAAACATTTTATATTTCATCGAAGAGGATGAACTACATAAACCTTATAAAAGAAAAATATTCGATTAAATTTTAAAATACATAATAAAAAATATTAGAACTATGTTGGTGACTTAATTACTCGTCCTTGGCTTCGTCACTGTGCAGAAGGTGGATCTCACCGTTAGTTTAGTTATGATGGTTATGTGATTGTTGAAAACCGCCTACAACAAATCTGCTTGCTGGCTCCAGGATGGAGATATATGCCTACGTACGCACGCAAAAATTAAATAAGTGAATAATTAATAACTAAGTGAGACCCAGAAGTCCATAATCCACTGGTAGTTGGAAGTACAAAAGACAATCTCGTTTTGAGTCTAGTAGTGCATGGTCTAGAGAGTTAGGTCCCTTAATTTCCACCCTTTTCTTAATTCTCAATTTAATTTGAACAGGGTAAAATAATAATTTCATGGTTAAATAAATTATACAATTCTGATAACTATTTTCATGGCAGAGCCACTATTGTTCTGGGTTAGATATATGCCCTACTCTAGATTTTTTTTTTTTTTTTTTGAGAGAAAAGTGGAGGTCAAGCCTCCAAGTTTCATTAAACCCTACTCTAGATTTTGCGCATTAATTTTTTTTGAATGGTTATAGGATCAGAATAGCGTGCCTGCATTTACACAAAATGCACATTTTAATTCCATAGATGGAATATGTATCCTCTTAGCTGATTCAAATTTTTAATTTAGATCCCGATCGTCCAATTTAAATTCCCACGTATATTGAAGGACCACGTGCATATTGCCGCCATAGACTGGATTGACCTTGATTTTGATCGGACGGTCTGAAGATAAATTCAAACGGTGCGATAATGCAGAGGATGCGGACCAACATAGGATGCTAGCAGATCTAACTACTGCGATTTAATGTGACGTGATTTACGAAGTAAGGTTGTGAAAAGTCAATTCACCATTTTCGTATCAAACTCAAAAGTCAAAATTCTCAAAGAGCCTTTTATCCAAGTCCGCCGCACAACTAACTCCATAGAAAGAAAACACAGCAAATTAAGTTCTTAGGCATTCACCTTCATTAAATTTAATAAATGCAGGCACGCTTCGCGCTTGCAAGAGGTTCTCCAATCTCCCGTTCCTAACCTTGCAATACATCGATCTCCCCATTTTATCCATCCGCATGTGTGTGTGTGTGTGAGAGAGAGAGAGAGAGATGATGCTGAAGCGGGTGCTGATTAAGCTTCTAAGGCCGTACGTATCTCGACGGAGATGGGCTGTCAGATACGCCAGAAAACTGCGCTGGGGCAAGCTGTGGGTCCGAGTGAGGAGTAGCGTTGGAATGCCGAGAGGCCGCAAGGTGCTGACGCAATATGACTCGCTTAGTTATTCGAGGAACTTTGATGATGGTTCGTGGAAGGAGGAGGAGTACTTGAGGAGTGGATCATTTGCGTACCGATTCGGGGACTCATCTTGATTTGTGGATCGATGTTCTTAATGTTGAATCTCTCCCAAATCTTTTCTTTCCTTTCCACTTCTTTTGCTTCCAAAAAAAAGCAGAGAATCTGACATATCTCTAGGCACAGTCCATGTGGAAATTTACACAGCTACTGATAAATGTTATTATATTATATCTTTTCTTTCTTTTTTTGCATGATTCATGCCCGTAGGCTATTTGATGAATGTTATTATCCATAACAACTGTAGGCTGTACTCTGTAGTCCCTCTATTTGATAATTTTGTTAGAAATTTCTCCTTTGTTATCAATGCATGCATGCAAGCTTTTGTCTTCTTTTTTTTTTTTTGAAAAGCTTTGCGGTAGCTAAGGGGCTCGATTGTTAGATATCCAACAATCCTAGAATATTTTTCTAACTGCGTTTCCGTTCCATTCTCAAGCTCTTGTATGGTCAATTGACCGAAAGAAATAAATTAATAAGCAAGAACTTAAGTACTAGAATGATATTTTTTGGATGTGCTATAGTTTTAATTATATAATAATAGAAGAAAAATCATGTAGAAATTATCATCAATTTTTCTTTGACGACCTGGTACGTACTAGATCCCGGATTAAATTATAAATACAGTAAACTCAACAAGACAGCCACTGTCAAGTTTTCAAAAGAAGAAAAAAAGAAAGAAAGTAAACTCAACACAATTTTAGGTCACATTTTCTCAGTAAGGGAAGAATACTAGAGCAACTTCTCTTTGAAAACAAAAAAGCCCTTTTAGGAACTTTAAAATTACAGCTTGTAATATCTCGTTAGAATCTGTTAGCGACATCAAGCTTTGAAAGTTTGAAGTTTATTCGACTATTTTTTTTTGTATACTACAAGGTGTATAACTTTATAAATGTAAGCGAAACAAATTAAAACTAAATAAACGGTAACATCTATAGATTTATTAACTAAAATTAAAAGGACGAAATCTAAAATTTGGGGAATGAAATATCAGATAACATCCTTTAAAATACTCAGTTGAAGAAAAAAGACAAAACATGATCGAATAGACAAGATTGTAAATTTTTGCGCAATATATACTGAAGTGGTTCAAAATTTTGATACATATTTAATGCAAAATCATAAAATAGAGAAAGTGCATGTATCTAGCAATTATGGAATTCAAATAATTAATAAATGATAAATACGGTAGTTGGAAAGATATTTAAAGAGAGTTAAAATTATCTATACACTTTTTTTTTTTTTTGCAGTTGTGTTGATATAAAAATACGAATATTTTTAATATGCCTATCCTATATACTGATCTAGTTCCTATAACATGCATTTCTTTAACCATTACGGCAAAATAATTGGTAATATACAACTTTAAGCAGTTTATGATCTAGTTCCTATCTAGAAATCACAAGCATTCATAAACGAAACAAAATGTTTGACTGAACATATACGAGAAGTATAAGCATCCATTCTTGCAATTTTTGAAGAATTATTTGAAGAGGAGGGTTCAAATGCACCCAAATGCACTCTATATTTCAAATCATTTTTCTCCGTTTTCAAAGTCCGAATAGTCAATCCGAACAGTTAGATGCGATCTATATATTAAGATGTGCTTGGAGACCAAATTTTATATTTTTTAGAATTTTTTTACTATTTATTAAGCCACTTTGAAAATTGCTGATTTTACATTTTCTGGACCATTGGATCAGCGATTTTTCAAAGTGGCTTAATAAATAGTAAAAAAATTCTAAAAAATATAAAATTTGGTCTCCAAGCACATATTAATATATAGATCGCATCTAACGGTTCGGATTGACTATTCGGACTTTGAAAATGGAGAAAAAGGATAGGGTGCATTTGGGTGCATTTGAACCGTCCTCTTATTTGAAATAAATTATTAGAACGAGTAATTCATAACTGCCAGCTATAACGGTTTCAATGCAATGTGCTATATATTAGCTAAATGCTAAATTGTAATACGGAACAATTTTTGTTAGCTTTCTCTGGTTATCTTTCTATTTCTCTATCAGCAGCCCAGAACTCAGTAGGCGCAAGATTTTATACGGGCCGAAATGTTTCTATACTGGGCTTTTGAGACCTCCAACTACCAACTAGAGGCATGTAATAAGACAAAATATTACCATCTGGACCATGAATTTTAATTGGGACCTGCTAACTATTCTCCACAAAGGGAGAGACTATGTTATCCCTGTATATCTGACAGACATTAGCATGCTACCACGTCCACGTCACATTTTTCATCTACTTGTTACATTTATTTATTTCATTTTTGAAAAAAGAAAACAATATGAGCATCCATGTAGTATGAAAAGACAAGGGGAAGGCATGCAATGGGGTTGCTTAGAAATATCCACATTAAACTTTTCTAGTTTGCATGATGTAAATCAAAGGCTACATGATTTAGGATGTTCTTAAAATATAGGGAGGTGTTAATAGCAGGAGAGGAGAAGCCATCAGAGCAAGACATCTCAACCAACAAGAGCTATACTTCTCTCTAAACCGGGCCCATGGGCCTAGCATTTTGACACCAATCCTCTCATTTTTCACATTCTATTAAAAAAATGGTGTTAGCATCTCCAAAACAAAACTGTCTTTATTTTAATAAAGGCACTGTTATATTGTGCACGGAAGAAGAAACTCCTTTATTTTTTTTCTCTCTTGAAAAAGGTTTTAATGCCAAGTCACAAAATACTATTAATTTATTTTTATTTTATTTATATTTTAAAATTTGAACTTTAAATTGAATTTAAATGTTGATTTTATTTATTTTTCACAAAGGCTACATCAATGAAAAAGTTATAATTTTTTTTGGTTTATTTTATATGAGATCAAGATGTCCAAAAATGGCTTAAAATTATTCTATCATAGTTGGCAAGATTCATTCAATTTTGGGCCACTTGGTCTGCTATAAAAATGAACTATAACAGTTTTTTTTTCAATTCAAAAATAAAATAAAATTTCATGTAAAAGCATCTCGTGAAAATTGATAAGATCAATGGTTTGTTCATTATTTAAATTCAAAAAGTTAAATATAAATTAAAAATGAAGTTGTGACATTTTGTGATACAAAAAATTTGTGCCATGTTATAATTTTTTTTAATAAAAATTGCCAATACCTTAATCTTCATTCATTTTAACACGTGCGTTAATTCATAGATGTCATCTTCTATACTAGATATAATTCGGAAACCCTCTTTTCTGTAGAAAAGTTCTTTTTTTTTTATTTATAATTTCAGTTTGTGTTCATCTTCCCTTTTTCAGAAAAATATCATAGACAGTTGTAATAATACGATTATCTAGCTTGCAATTAATTGTGAACCTCCAAGTGGATTTGCTTAATTAGTCATGATGCAATTGTTCCTTTACATGTGTTTCCCATAACACTCTGAAAAGTGGATACTACTCGCATGCTATTGTTAATGAAGGATGATAAATATGGGACGCCACTCATGACTGCTGCTGCTACTTTCACTGATATTATTAACTAATTAATTAATTAATTAATTATTATTATTATTACTTGGGGAGTTGGGGTATGTATTAAAATGATCTACCATGACCATGTACTATCTAGCAAATAACAAAAGGGTAGATGCTCCAATGCTTGTGTGACCCCACATACACCCTACGCAAACATATAACCAGCTGTCTCTAATTGTGACACATTACTGTCTAATTAACCCCATCTCTCTTTCTTTCTTCCTCCGAGATCAAAACGAAGAAATTAAAAGGGACAGAGAAAGAGGGAGGAGTCAGGAGAGACACAACCGCACAATTAAAAGCACAAAAACACAAGCTAATTCATGGCACCAAAAGATGCCCTCCCAATATCTCAATCCACCACAGCCACTATTCAAACAAACAGCCCAGAGCATCTCAACGGGCTGAGGCGCCGCATCGCATCCTTCTCTGTCAAGATCCAGCCCATCTCCACCGCCACCACCGAATGGGCTCTCCGGAGATCCCAATCGATGCCTAACTTTAAAGATATCACCTCTGGTCCTTTTAGCAAGTGGTGGTCTTGGGGCACTAGTTGGCTGCTCTCTAAGAAAGCTCAGTTTTCGTGCGACTTGGAGATGAATGGAGAGGGAGAGAGGGCGACAATGCTCGGTACAAACGGCACTAGTAATGCTTTTGTGCATTTGTATTACAAGATTCGATCTGAGTTAAGGAAGCTTATTGGATCTGATAAGTTGCCTACTTCTCATAAGTTCAGGTATGATTCATTTAGCTATGCTCAGAACTTCGATGATGGAGAGAAAGCACAGTTGTAGATGGCAAAATAATTTTGAGTACTTGTTATGTATTTGATTTTAATTTTTTTAAATTTTTGTGTTATTTTTTGTTAAAAATATATGTAAGGATATGTTCATATATTAATTGTAATTTGTAAGTGAGCAAAGAGGTGATCTGGCATGGTTCCAGTCTGTTATTATTAATGGAAGTGTTAATAGAAATAATTTACTTGAATTGAAATGTACATATATTTTTTTTCATATACCGTTGTACTAATTCTGCTAGAAGTAGCTGCAGCTCTCTGTGTTTTTGTATCTTTGTAGATTTTCCTAATGGCAATTACAAAGCAGTTTACAGTTAATAAACTCTTGCAAAATTGAAAAATATGTTGCTTGGAGTACTATTTGGAGGAAGGAAAATAATCCAGACGACGAGCCCAATTTTTTTGGAGCAATTGCTTCTTAGGTTGTTTTTACATAAAATAAAGTGGTTGTTTTTACATAAAATAAAGTATAATAAATGGTAGAAGTTCTTTCTCAATAAAAAAAAAAAAAAAGGAAAAAGAGAAGGTAGAACCAAACTCATATGAAGGGGCCCATAGACCAGGTTCTGTGATTGGTCTTCATGTGGCAAGCTATCATCATCGTTCTCATAATTCTTATTATATTTAAATATAAAATTGTATAGAAAAAAAAAGAGGTTGGCAGGAAGGCAACAATAAACAAATTACATATCACTTGATGAAGCAGATCCTTTGTTACCGGGGCCATGTCTCTCTTCCGGAGTCTGTATCTGTATCTGTATCTCTGAGGTATTGCACAGCGTAGTGTGATTAGCTGATTCAAGACAACTCAATCATGTTCATTAACAAATTTGAGGGGGGGGGGGGGGGGTTGGGGATTCTGAAATTTGTAACGAATGGTCCCAAAAATCCGAATATTGCTTTTTACAAGCAATGAAGCAATGATGGATTGCGGAGTATGTAAGACGATTTTTCACCTGTCAGCTCATATTAAAAAAACTAGTTGGTCATAACGAGGAATACCCTTCATTAATTAGATAATAAATTACTTCCTCTTTTTTTATAATTTTTCTTAGTAAAATTAGAGGTCATGTTTATATTTCATTCTCTTTTATAATTAAATTGAAAGATATACGTACATTGCATTGTAATTTGAAATAAACAACTTATTAGTTCGAGTTCTCATTTTCTCCATCAAGTCACATGCGAGCTTATACTATAATCAAAACAAAAAATTAACAAGAATAGAGTTCAATTATATAGAAAAGAGATGAAAAGAGTTGAATGAGAATTGAAATTTGCTGATTTTGATGAATTTGAAAAAAACCCTAATATTAATTTTACTTAATTTATCTTGTATGTCACAATCTTACGTTTAGAATTTGAGTTTCTTGAAAATTTAAAAGGAGACAAATGATGATCTAATCAAATATATTATTGTGCTCTTCTTCGATAATTATGGACGTCGTTGAAGAAGACAAGGGCATAGCCGGATTCGCACCTTCAACAAAGCAATTTTCGAAAAATTTCTTGATATTGGATCGGATTTCACCGCGCAAACTCACTCCTTCAAAATCACGCCGAATTAATATAAGAGCATCTACATTCCTAAAACTCAAAATGATTTCTAAATAACTGTTAACTATTTTTTTAGAAATTATGATCTTTAAAGTTTCTAACTCTTACATTCCTAAAACTCATTTTAGAGTTTCTATTAAGCTACGTCAGCAACAAATTAAAAAGGAGAAACAATTTGAGTCAATCATTTGGCCAACATAGAGTTTATAAACAATTTTTTAATAAGAAACTTTCCTGCATAGTTTTTAAATAAGAAACTCTCCCACATCCCTGAAACTAGATTAGAAACTACCACGTCAGATTAAAAATTCTAATAGTTTCAGGGATGTAGATGCTCTAATTATGCATCTGTTTGTCCTCCTCTTCTAATTATTGGATTCGTCACAACTCCATTTCTGAATCGCGTTTGTGAAAAACTGTCGGCAATCCGATCAGAGTGTGAATGATTTTCAAGCTTTCTATTTACATTTTTAATTATAGAGTTTTTAAACAGCTTCATCTCGCTTATAAGCAATGCATTATTAATTTAATTTGATAAGTGGATATATGACATTAAAAAACTTAGACACGTACAATTACTTTTGCGACAATTAATGAAGACAAAAGTGTTTACTATTATGTATTTTTTTTGGTTCAATACGGTTATTGGAACAAAATAGTCACCAAGATTAGACGTAGTGACGCACACAACCTAACAATCTATGCGTCGGTGCATAAAAGACGCAACTTAAGATCGAGCTCTCTGTCGGTGCTTTGAGCCTAGCGAAGATCAAAAGGAAAATATTGTTTTCGTCAACTAACTAATGTGTGGAAGCATTTAATGCCAGCATATCATAACAAGTTAAAAACTCTAGCATCATATGCTATTACAGTGAGATCGACTTTCACATTCTCAGATGGCTCACAATTTTGAACAGTTTCTAAACTATTTAGGAATGGTCCGAATATTATTAATTGTCAACAGGTACAAAAGGCGACAAAGACAGGGAAATATATTTTTTTTAAATGTAAAGTCACATTATAATAAATTAAAGATAAAAAAAATTAACAAAATATTGAGAATGTATTATTTATTTATATATTTTTATATGTACAATGTAAGTTTACAAAGTTTTTATTTATAGATTAGAAATTATAAATGAAAAATCATCTAAATTGTACCCTTGCCACTCAATTGTACACTATATGCTCCAATAAAACTATCTCTATAGCTGAAGTGTTTAACTCACAAGGGTATGCCTTTCACTTTAGAAGAACACTTGCTGGGGTTCTACTATCAGATTGGCATGATATTTTACAATTAATTAGGAGTGAGTCTATGGTACTATGCATATTACGATTTGGCACCGTGCTACGACTCTATATTCGAGTTTTCAAATCATAACGGTCGATTCGAACCGTTCATCTTCTTCTCCATATTAATATGTGTTTGGAGACCAAATTTTACATTTTTTGAAATTTTTTTACTATTTTTTTAGATTTATTGAAAATCACTGTTTTTGGATGGTCCATAATTTTCAGATCAAGTGATTTTCTAAATATCTAAAAAAAATAGTAAAAAAATGAAAAAAAATGAAAAAAAATGAAAAATTTGGTCTCCAAACACATATTAATATGGAGAACAAGATGAACGGTTCGGATCGACCGTTAGGATTTGAAAACTCGAATATAGAGCCGTAGCACGGTAACAACCCGTGATATGCATAGTACCATAGACTCACTCATTAATTAGTTCCTCTAGTTTTACTCATAATATAGATAGAATTGCTTGGAGATAGACCACCACAGGTTTGTTTACTGTTGGATCGATCTACATGATTTTAAACTTTCGGAAAGTTAATGACAATCAATTTGCTATCATATGGGAATTGCTGATTCCTCCCAAAATAAAATTTTTTTCTTTGGCTTCTATTAAATAATAGAATCTTAACTAAGCAAAATTTATCTCGTAGGGATGGAATGGGGATCGTCAATGCCACTTCTGTCTTGATGTTGAGGATAATAACCACATATTTCTCAATTGCCAACAAGCGCAAAAAATCTGGTTTTGGCTAGAGAAAACTCAAGATTTCTTTCATACATGGACAACCCTTGTTGATATTTTCCACTTTTCATCTAATTTTAGTGTTGTAGAACAAAAAGGTTTTTTTAGTTATTCTAAGTGCAGTTAGTTGGACACTATGGAAGTATCGCAATGAGATATGCTTCCAATCTGGTTCACCTAAAATGGTTAGATCTATCATTCTATTGATTATTTCTATTTTTGAATATTGGACAGGGCACATGGATAAGAAGATTAAAGCAGCTGCTCTCGTTTGGCTCCCGAATGACATCAATGCAATTCCTCTACAGGTATGGGACCCTGCTGACAACCTGGTTGTGCCATATTCTGACAATGGATTCAATGAGACTAGTGATCATGGTGAACAAGCTCTTATGATGGTGCCTTTAGACAGGGGTATTGGATCTCCAGTTGAATGAAGATGACTACAATCATTTTGTATTTTGCACCTTTAGGTGGTGTTTATACTTACTTCAGCTCAAATGTCAGTGGCTTAATCTTAGAAAATTCTTCCCTATTTCTGTGTTGTGGTGGGCTCTTAAATGGAGAGCATTTATATTTGTTTTGTTTTTGCTGCATGATCTCTTAGGAGATCAGTGAGGATTTACATGTTTGACTTGGTTGTAATTTAACCTTTTGATTTCATAAAAATGAAATGGGCTTTATTGCCTTTTTTCAAAAAAAAAAAAAAAAATCATCTAAATTAATTTTAATAATAAATGGAGAGAAGATGAATTATATTTCTTTGAGGAGAATAATTGAAGTGATTAACGGAGATCCATTAATTACTCTTTCATAATACTTATTAATTTTTTGAGATATATAAATATATTTTGTGAAAATGAAACATACTTCTTATCATGAAAAGACGATACTAGTATTTTAAAGTGGGAGTAGTCTCATAGATATGAAGAAAGCACAAAAAAATGATGACATTTGAATAATCCCCCCTTTGAACAAATATAAAAGCTGCTTTCACAAACAGAAGATTAATTGTTTCGGACTTGCCGTAGCTTGCATCAGTTTGACTAGACCAAGTACATTTTTACGTATTTAAAAAATAAAAGAAAACTTTTACCCATCAATAATTTTAGCAAATATTTATTAAATAATATCAAATCATCTTCATCCTTACAAATTATAAAAAATTAATTTCGTGAGGTTTATACAATATTTAACATATATTTACCATAGTGACAATATACGTTCTTTTGACGTTTCTGAACTGAACTTTGAATAAAACACAAAAAAACGTATAATACGTTTTATTCGCGAATAAAACGTGAGTTACGAATTATTCGCAAGAAAAACGGGGAAAAAAAAACACAATTTGTTTTCTTAGAATTTTTTTTTGTTTTATTTTTATTTTTTTGCTTCTTTATTATACAGAATTATTACCGAATTATAATCGAATTATAAATTTTTGAACCCGAACTATTCATTTGTCACTGTGATCTTTAACATTTACGTCCTACAATTATTAGTTACAAATATTGGTGTGGTGATCTATGGACTATGGTGCAGCCGTGCAGGAATATGGCTTAAGAGTTAGATATCATATAATCCATTAAATTGCCGACTGGGGGAGACATGGAAATTTGTAGAGCTCAAAGGCTTTTCAAACGTGAATTGACAACTCCGTATATATGTAACTAAAACTGCTTTTGACAGGCCGAAATATGATAAGCCCAGATACGTAATTAGCAAATTACGGGCCAACTGCCCTACGTTGTTTATTCCATATTGTTAAGTAACTAATTAAGTTAGAAGAAGTCTGAGTCTTATTTAATAAATAACTTGCTAATTAAGAAAATACAATAAACATATTTTGAAAGACGATCATCATATTTGGAAAAGCTTGTGAAGTTCTTTGTAATTAAAAGCAAGTGTTTTTTACAAATTTTTTTAATTAAAATAGGCCAAGCCTACCCATTTCAATAAAAATGAAATTAACTTTACAAAAAAATAGTACCAAAATACAATTAAATCTACTGAACAAGCATATAAAATATTATAAGAAGCTCTGATTTTAAAACAACAAGCATATAAAAATGTTAAAAGATACTCAAAACAAATTACATTAATATAAAACAATTTATACTGGAAGGCCAGCAAACTGTTTTAGCTTAATATAAATTGTGTTATTTTCTAAATTTTCAATCCAACCTCTACATTTCTTAACTCGGTGTGCACTTGTTCCTCTCTCATGGACTTCTTTGATTTAATGACTATAGTAAATCAATTTTGTTATATTGTTGAACATAATTAGTTTAAGTTGACAACAATTATTTACTTAAGCTAACAATTTTATTATTAATAAGTGAAATATATTTGTTGATTTTAAATTACTACATAAAACTTCTACTAAAATTTCAAAATAAAATCCAAATTAGTTTCCTCCAATACTTCATGATTTGTATGAATCTTAAACAAAATTGTGAAATTCCATATCATACAAAAAAAAATGGCATGTCCAGATACTTGAAACATTAGAGAAAACACGAAACATATGATTTGTCATGCTTTTATAATTTATCAGTCGCATATTCAATACCGACACTTTTATTTTATTTTTTAATGAAAATTGCTACTTAGTGAAAATAAACTTTTCAGGAAGCACAATCAATGTATAAAATAGAATATTAATTTTTGCAGTTATATCACTTAAAAAAAATAGTAGTAACGAAAAAGAAAATGACAACCTACTTTAGTATCTAATAATTTTTATTTTTATTTTTTTAAAGCAAACATGATATTGGACAACACGAGCAGAAATATATTTCCGCAAACACTCCCTTCTTTCGTGACTTGTGATATATTTCAGGCTTTGTGCACAAAAGCACCTCTTTATTATCTCCATATCCATGCAACAAAGCAACATGCCTAACATTGAGTGAAGATGAAGGCATGACAGAGACGCAGAAAGTGTGCGTACGGACCAATTAGTACCAAATAATTAAAGAAATAATGACAGACTTGAATCCAAAAGCAGAGGTCTGGCAGATGCACTTTCAGTTTCTGACAGGGAAAACAGAGCCCAAAACCCCATGTTACTATGTAAGAACCAAAACCACGTCAAACCCCGCAGCCCCTAGCTGTTTAGCTACTCTCGCCTACCACTGTTGCATAAAAATTGGCCTCTTTAAATTTTTGAGTGCCTGAATGGACCTGCTGAAAGGAATCCGTATCACTCCAGGTACCTGAGGTGCAAGCTATAAATCTGAACCGTCATTTTCATGTGGCACGAATCTCAAAGCAGATCCCCCACAGTCCTAACCGGTTTCAGATTGAGTTTGGCCCAACTGAGATTAATCTGAGCCGTTCCTTCTTTTAAATTGCACCTCAGGTACATGGGCGGATACGTACTCTGCTGAGAGCCCCTTTTGTTTTTCTTAATATATATTTTTGTTTGTAGAACCGAAGAATTGCATAACGACAAAGCAGGATTTCGTTCTCTTTGCAATCTATCAACGAACTTCATTATAATTAATATAAATTAGAAATAGGGATTGTTAAGTATTAAAGATTTTAACAGAGCAGTTTTGGTTCCATGCAGCGCACAAACAATATGCAACTTTATTTTGATTTTATAGGTCGTGTGCTGCATGAAGCAAAAGCTGCTCTGTTGAAATATTTGCCGATTGTTAAGGAGTCATCTCTACTAAGCAATGTTATCAGTACTAGATCGGAAATTAATCCGGTAAAATTTCAGTTCAACAGTTTACTGGTAAGATCAATGAGTCGATTGGTTTAATTGCTAGTTTATTTAAATACTAACCCACACATATATTTGTAAGGAATGAAGTTTGTTATGAATCATATTGTTAATATTATATCTGTGAAAATTCACACATATATATTAATAATGTAATATAAAATCAAAATAATATATATATTTTAAAATTCAATATCAAAATAGAAAGAAAATATTGATTTTATTAAAAATGATCGAATGTTTTCCTTTATAGGGTAAAATATAATCACTCAAATTTTATTTTTATTTGATAATCATCAAGATGCAATTTTCATAAATAGTTAAGAAAAAATTAATCAATAATAAAATAACAATAATTGTTGTTTGAAAAGAAACAAATATACTCAATACACAATAATTATTTTAAAATATCTAAAATATTAGAGGTTTTACTTTTATGTACCAATTTGACAAGACAAATAAAATACTATATTATCTGTTTCCTTTTTTACTTCACACGTGAGCATGTATGGTCAGGTAGCTTACTAGTCTAGCTGCCTACTTTTATTCTCCCTCTTCATTTAATGCAAGGAAAAAAACACTTAAAAGTTAAAACCGAACCTGTTAAGAAAAACGGTTCATTACCGGTCCATAAATTAACCAAACCGGAAAAGAAGCTGGTTTCGATTTATTCCGGTCAGACCGTCCGGTCCTATCTGATTTTAATTATTGTGCTACTAAAGATATAGAATTGCATAATGCACACTGTAATGTTATAATTTATAAATAAATATGAACCTCATTCTTAATGCATAATGTACACTGTCCTGTCTCATTAGCGGCCGCTCCTCTTCGTCTCGTCCCCTCTTAGTCTCTGCTCTTTACTCCATTTTTGTTTCTGCAACCAGACTATAATGTACTTTTCGGATTAATTGTGTCATTTTTTTCTTCTTTTGAATGAAGCAAGTCAGAGGAAAATACTTGATTGTTGATTGTTGATTGTTGATATCAAGTGATGCATTTCACATTCTATTATCCTTTTACAGTAAAATCAACATATACGGCTCAAGATATGTTACTGTGCAACATAGTTATATAGCAAACGAGCCACTGAGCTAGATTATTATGAGTAAGGCTACGGTGCTATGGGTTGCATAGAGGACCTTAATGCAACGGCTCAATATTAGATTTTTCAAAATCTAACGATCGATCCGAACCGTTCAACATGATCTCCATATGAATATGTGCTTGCAAACCAAATTTTACATTTTTTAGAATTTTTTTTACTTTTTTTTTAGATTTTTAGAAAATCAAATATCTAAATGGTGCAAAAAAATTTAGATCGAGTGATTTTCTAAAAATCTAAAAAAATTCTAAAAAATGTAAAATTTGGTTTGCAAGTACATATTTAGATAGAGATCATGTTGAATTAACGGTTCGGATCGACCGTTAGGATTTTTAAAACTCGAATATTGAGCCGTTGCATAGAGGCCCTCTATACAACCCATAGCACCGTAGCCTTACTCTTATAGTATTTCAATCAGGACAATTTGATAAAAAAAAATGTTTTGGTTTTACTGTTTCTAATTCAATATTAAAAAAAAATTGAACAGCTCATAATACACAAAACCAATGAGTCTTCAAAATCCGAGAGAGAGTAAGATGGTAATAATAAATTGAGCAAAGGGTATGTGTAAATGTGAGAATTGGAATTTGAAACTTGAAAGGGAGATGATTATAAAATTGAAGGGACTGCGACGGTTCAGGCGTTCAGCTGGAGCTGAGTTTGTACAACCCCCAAAAGATGGATCTTTCCAAATTCCAACTCGTGTAATCTCTTTTCTACCGGTTCACCGCCCAAACAATCCCCTTCTACCAACCCCTTGCTATCATTTATTTCTGCATTGCTTGATGTCCAGCTGACATCGATCTTCTCCATTTGCTACTAAAATGGATAATCCATTTCCTTCAGTGTTATTACATCGGTAATTAATTAGTATCTGCACTGGTCGCGCTGCATATGATCCCAGTGCCGCGCCGCATATGATCCCAGTGCCCGTAGACCGCGCGCCGCATCCGTGAAACGCGCCTCTGAACCACGCACGGCACCTGCGGACCGAGCCTGTGCACCGCGCACCTTTTTCTTTTCTTTTTTTTTCTGCTGAAGGCAGTATAAATTATTACCACTACACTAGAGTTCACATGTGTTATCTTGTAGATAAATATTATATTTAACTATTTTTCACTACAAATTTGATTTAAATTATCTCTCCTCCTTATTAAGGAGCTTAATGATTTTTACTACATAATTTGCTCCCGTTGCTATGCACGGACACGATTACTAGTTTAGGTTAAAGGCCGTGAATTGCACTAAAGGACTAACTCTCTTTTTTATGAAGCGGCGCTTAATTCGTTTATTTCAGCTCTGTTTAATATAGATTGATTCATGTTAGTTTATATTTATAATACAGACATTTATATATTAAAAGAAATGGTTTATGGAGTCAAACAATTATGCTGTTGCACCGTCATATAAATTTATATTGCTTAAATTATACATCAAAAATTAATTTACGAAATATATTTATCATTCTTAATTGTTGCAAAATATATGTATTTTAGACTTATTTCTTTTTTTTTACAAGAATATTTTAGACTTATTTCTTTAACATACTAAAATTTATTATCTCACAATACAATACCTTGTGACAGTCTTCCAAATTGTATATATGCCATTTTATTTAAAAGGTATTTATTATTTAAGAACTCAGAAGATATAACAAGGACTTGTACCTTACAGGCTTACAACTAGTTTTCACCATTTAATTTGTCAGTCTCACACGTGTGTGAAAGAGGAAAACATGCTTGGCATGACTAGACTTTTTGGCTCTGTTATTCTATATGCAGTTGTATAATTAATACGTCCTAGTTCATAGCAATATTATTATTATTTTTAACGTTTTATACTTAAAATATAACACACATAGAAGTTATAGCATTTGATTTGAAAACTAGTGCATGTCAAGATAGGTCGATCAAATAGTAGAGAAATTAATTACTCCCCCCCACACAAATTAATTTTTGTTGTGCCTTTAATAACTACTAGCGCAGCAATAACTTAATAATTTTCAACTTGTGTATTCATTTCTAAATTCTAGCTTTTGTAGGGAGAAACAAACTACACACAGTACACAACCAGTCTCCAAAATCCGAGAGGGGGTAAGATCGTAATAAAAAGGACAAAGGGTATGCGTAATATTGAAGATCACGACAATAAAATTAAAGGGCGGTTCGGCTGAAGCTGAGTTTGTACGACCCACAAAAGATGGATCTTTCCAACTCGTGTAAATCCCCTTCTACCAACCCATTCCCATCATTTAATCTACTCCTTTCCAAGATTGATAACGGTCATGTTCGGCAACGAAGATTAGAGTGTTGCAGCTTAAGAGTTTAAGTTGTGCTAAGGATGAGATGTTCGGTTAACAAAGGCTTAGAGTAATGAAGCTTAAGTATATAAAGATGCTAAAGAAAGGCTCTAAGGAGGCACTTTTTCTTAAGCCTATGTTTTTTTTGGCTTAAGAATTTGCTCTAAGGAAGCTTAAGAAAGGTGCTCTAAGCTTGTCTAAGGAATTGTTGTTCGGCTAGCTTAAGCAACTAAGAAAGCTAAAGCCTTGTTGCCGAACATGACCGATGTGAGCTGGACAGGAATAAATTTGCTACGATCCTAAGGGATTGTAGGGTCCCTACAATTATAAATCTAACCTTTTATTTGTTTTGAAATTCGTGTATTAAAAATATGTTTTACAGAGATTCGTACAATGTATAAATTGAAAGGTTGGATTTGGAATTGTAAGAACCCTACAATTCTCTAGGATCGTAGCAGATTTATTTCCGAGCTGGACAACAAGCAACGTGAAACTTTTTTTATTTATGATAAAAAAAATTTCACATTGCTTGTTGTCCAGTTCACATCGATCTTCTCCATTAGCTAAAAAAATGTATAATCCATTTCCTTTAATGTTGTATTGTTGTTTACATCGGTAATTAATTAGTAATAATTATGTTAAAGGCCGTGGGTCTTATTTATTAATTCATTTTCAATATATGTCTTATGGTAGGAAATTAATGTGTTTAAATCATAGTTATTTCTTGAAGAGAGAATTTCATGTATGCCCCTCAAAAACATTGAAATTGCATATGCTTCTTCTAAAGTTAATAATATTTACCCTTCTAAATTAAAAAAACTCACAAATTTACTGATTTTATTGCCTTTCTATTAAAACTAATTTTAAGTTCATAAAATATTCATTTTACCCTTTATTTAAAAAAATATAACATGATTTAGAAAAATGCCAGTCTTCTATTTGGTCGGTTTCTGAGGGAAAATGTAAACATTTTGGATCGATTGTTTGAATTTTGAAAATGTAAAAACCGTAGTGTTTGTTCCATAATCTAGGAACAAACATTTATATTGGCCAATATATATATATATAGAGAGAGAGAGATGGGCTACGGTGAGTTGCGAAGTAAAACGTGTTTCTACTTCACGCAATATCTTCATTTTCAAAGTTCAAAACGTCGATTCGAACCATTAGATGTAATCTCCATATTAAAATGTGCTTGGAGACTAAATTTTACATTTTTTGGAATTGTTTTACTATTTATTAAGACACTTTGAAAATCTGAAAATCCGGGTGAACAGTAAAAACAGTAAAAATTTCTGGACCACCGGATCGGTGATTTTCAAAGTGGCTTAATAAATAGTAAAAAAATTCCAAAAAATGTAAAATTTGGTCTCCAAGCACATTTCAATATGGAGAACAAGATGAACGGTGCGGATCGACGTTTTGAACTTTAAAATCACAAAATATGAGTGGGAAGTAAAATAGTCGCTTTACTTCGCAACTCACCGTAGCTCATCTCATATATATATATATATATAGAGAGAGAGAGAGAGAGAGAGAGAGAGATGGGCTACGGTGAGTTGCGAAGTAAAGCGACTATTTTACTTCACACTCATATTTTGTGATTTGAAAATCTAAACGACCAATCCGAACCGCTCAACATGATCTCCATATTGAAATGTGCTTGGAAACCAAATTTTACATTTTTTGGAATTGTTTTACTATTTATTAAGCAATTTTGAAAATCACTGATCTGATGGTCCAGAAATTTTTACTGTTCACAGCAAAACAACAGTTTTCAAAATTGCTTAATAAATAGTAAAAAATTCCAAAAAAAATGTAAAATTTGGTCTCCAAGCACATTTCAATATGGAGATCCCATCTAATGGTTCGGATCAGTCGTTTGGACTTTCAAAATGAAAATACGGCGTGAAGTAGAAACACGTTTTACTTCGCAACTCACCGTAGCTCATCTCTCTCTCTCTCTCTGTGTATATATATATATATAAATGTGCATTCGAATGTATATGGGCCGAAATATATACGGTCCAAATTCGACTTTTCAAAATCCAAACGGTCGATCCAAACCGTTCATCTTGTTCTCCATATTAATATGTGCTTGGAGACCAAATTTTACATTTTTCTGAATTTTTTTTACTATTTATTAAGTATTTTACAAAATTGTTGATTCAACGGTGGCTTAACAAAACAGTAAAACCAGAAGCCACCGTTGGATCAGCGGTTTTCAAAGTGGCTTAATAAATAATAAAAAAATTTAGAAAAATGTAAAATTTGGTCTCCAAGCACATTTTAATATGGAGATCACATCTAACAGTTTGAATCGATCATTTGGACTTTAAAAAGTGAAAAACGACTTGGTTGTACGGGAGGCTAGGAACAATCGATTGTATATTAGCCTATCTCTCTCTCTATATATATATAGACACACATATTACTAATGGGTAAAATGTGTATTTTGTGAATTCAAAATGGGTTTCAATAGAAAAGACAATAAAATGGATAAATTTGTAACATTTTTAGAAGAGTAACTAAATATGATATTCAATATTTTTAAGGGGTATACATGAAATTTTCCTTTTAAAAAAATATAGACACATCTAGAGCGCATATAAGAAGTATATTTGTCACTCATATATTAAATTTGCATAGATAACACACTAAAATTTATTATCTCTCAATTCAATACCTTGTGACAGTCTTCCAAAGCTGTATATTTGCCAATGTAATTTGTCAGTCCCACTCGTGTGTGAAAGAGAAAATTACATGCTGGGCATAACGAATTTGTATCCTATGCATTAACATAACGTGCGTTAATAGATTTGGACTGTCCGATTGAGATCTGCACTAATATTGAAGGACCCCGTATGTTATAGGCGTGAGCCCGATTGGCTCCGATCCCGATTAGACGACCGAGATATAATAAACTCAAAAGATTCTTTTAGGTGTTATTGCAAACGATGCAGACTCGGGCATAACTTGGCTTTTTGACTCAGTTATTCTATATGAAATTGTATAAAGCCATAGTTGATAGCAACATTTTTTTTTTTTTTTTTACATTTTATATTGCTTAATAACCAGTAAGAATTTATCCATTCGGTTATTTTCCTTAATTCTGCTTTGGTTGTCATTTGATTTCATAAAGTTAATTGAAGCTATATGCAGGCAGAAAAAGACGTGGAAATATATAATAAAAAAAAATCAAAATTGTTGTTTTTGAATATATATATTTTCTATTTCTTTAGTAATAAAAAAAGACCCTTATAATTGTCCCCTCACTCTCATTCCTCCATTATCTCTCCAATTTTATTTGTTCAATCTCGTCCACATTTCTCACGATCTATAAGAAATTTTGCAAATCTAAAATCACAAACGTCTTCTACGCAATTTTATCTTTCAAATGAGATCCATAATGACATACTTTTGAGCTCGCCGTCACACAAGTATTTATACCTCGTCATCTAAGTATTTATACCTAGTATTTTTCACATATGACATTACTGACATTTAAAAGTAGTAATATCAAGTATTACAAGTATTTATACCTATGCACTGAAATATTTATATCTATGTGGTCAACTATTTTTGTTAGAGAAAGGTTGACGCAAGGATGATTGGGGAAGGTTGATGCGGAGATGCGGGGTTCACTATTGGGGATAAATACTTACAAGTATAGGTATAAATACTTGCACGATGATGTATAAATACTTGTGTGACGATGAGCCCGAAAGTATGTCATCATGGATCTCATTTGAAAGATAAAATTGCGTAGAATACGTTCATGGTTTTAGATTCGCAAAATTCCTCAAAGATCGTGAGAAATGTGGACGACATTGAAAAAAAAAAAACCACCTCTAAAAACGTGTATGATTCTTCTCCCCCATATAGTTTGAGTGGCCCCTCCATATAGTCATATCAAGTTAGACATGCAAGTATTAATATCTTAGTTTGCAAGTATTAATTTATTATCTTCCAAATATTTATACCTATGAATTTAATTAAACTTGGAATACCACAGTGTTTTGAATAAATTTAATTAAACTAGTTAGTTAAGTTAGTTTATGGAAGTTAAAATCTATTTAAGAGATGGGGGATGATGGAGAGACGCGGAGATGCGAGATCCACGATTGGGGATAAATACTTACAAGTATAAGTATAAATACTTGTACGATGAGGTATAAATACTGGTGTGATGATGAGCCCGAAAGTATATCATCATATATTTCATTTGAAAGATAAAATTGCGTAAAATACATTCGTGATTTTAGATTCGCAAAATTCCTCATAGATTATGAGAAATATAGACGATATTGAAAAAAAAAATCTACCTTTAAAATCTGTTTAAGAGATAAAGATGATGGAGCTAGGATGGAAGTGGAGGGATTCATATAATTATTAAAAAAAAAAAAACTTTGCCTTAAACATGTTCCTTTTGCTGGTCCATATAGTTTTCATTATATATAATTGCTAGATAAATTTTAGTCCGTTGCTCCCAACAATTAGCCCATTAACTGAAATATTATTACCATATAACAGTTGGGCCATTGATTGCTTATTCCGTTAGCACCTTCATTGATTGCAAACCCAACGTAATAATTTATATTTCAGTTTCTATAATGTATTACAATTTTACAAATAGCAAGATGCTTTATAAATAAATTATTTACAGAACGTTACGCGGGTAAAAATCAATTATGATCATTTGCTCGCTCTTAAGTTTTAGAATGTACAAGAATTTCTTTTTCAAATTTTTTTTAAAAAATAAAAATGGACATAGTCACAGATTTCATATATGAAATCAAAAACTAAAAAGAGGTATCAGAAAATGATATCGACTTTCACAGCTATGCACTTACATCATGCTATTTCTTACAACATATTAGAAATTACTTACAACTTTTGCATATAAACCCTTAGATAAAGTTGAAATATCAGAACACAAAGCAAAACACTTCTAACAAAATGACAAGTACTAGGATATAAATCTGCTACGATCCTAAAATTCCAAATTCAAACCTTTCATTGGTTTTGAGATTCGTGCATAAAAAAAACTTCTGTAGAGACTCATACAACCCAAAAAAATGAAATGATGGATTTGAAATTTTAGGACCCTACAATCTCCTTAGGATCGTAGCAGATTTATTTCCCAAGTACTAAATGCTGAAACTATTTAATATTAATAGAAAAACTTGTCAGTCTGATTCATCTTCAAATTTTGAGATCTATTCTTCATACATTAGACGCTGGGAGTTCTCAGCCTTGATATTACCATGATAATTGTCCTATAGTATATATTCTTTTGCAATTAGACGTTAGAAAAAAATAAAACTAATTTCAATGTATAGATGCTCTTATTTCTTTCTCATTATCCTTGCAGATCACAATTAAGGATATTCTTTATCCTATATATATTTCATGATTCCCTCGAACAAGAAATAGCTATATGTTTAAATAAAGCTACTGATAAAACACACAATAGATACATGCAAGCTTAAATATACACTTCCAAATTCCAATTGAGATAAAAATAATTCCTCAGGCGTGTTCGAAAAGGGGTGAGATTGATGGAATTTTTTATTTAATGGAAAAAAAAAAATTTAGGAGTGCTTGGATACCTTTTTTCGAGCATGAAATTGGAATTCTTTTTTTCATCTTCATTCTCATGTCTTTCAAAATCTGTGAGAGAAAAAAAAAACCATTTTTTTTTTCATAATCTCTTGCATCATCTCTTTTCTCGAGATTTTCAAATAAACTAATGTTGAATGCATTTGTTATACTTATATGAATTGTAATTATATTTACTTATACTTGCATATTAATCTCATAAAATTATCATAATCTCATGTTACCAAATTTAACTTTCTATTAATAAAGATAAATTAAGTTATCGAGAATCATAATGATTTTTAAGTTAATTATTGGACTTAAAATTACTAGAATTGATCACAAAACTATTAATAAAGTACTTATCACAAAATTAGTATCATTGCTGAACTTTGAAAAATGAAAAGTACCATTTCATGAATATATTTCTTAAATCAGAAATATTTTTCAACAACTATTTTAACAATACAATGTAAAATTAATTTCAACATAATTCCATAACCATTTGTGTGCATACTCATGAGCACGGATTGTCGTATTAATTTATACGTTTCTCTGAATGAGAAATCTCATACTGTACAATCTTGTAACAACCGAACAAGCTTATGGGCATCATCCCAATATGTTCGACAAGATATTAAAATGTGCCTGTTGATGCACAATATTTATTGAATATAAAAAATTATTTAACCAAAATTATCTTATTTTACAATATTTTTAGTGGACAAATTTTCCCAAGCTCGTGAACTAATTACTAAATGCTTGTGATTAATTATATAAATGTATTGACTTTTGATTTATTTTTTTCGTAATCAAGTTACTCGACTAATTTAATATCTACGTGAGATTTCTCATCTGAGTTTCAAAAATATAACTTTTTACATAGAGAATATTATCTTTGCCGCTAGATTAAAAAATAATTCTTGTATTGATTTTTTTATTTTTTATTTATTTTAGTAAATGTAAAAGGCTGATCAATTTTCGTGGCAAAAGACAAGTTCACAAATATTCTACTGAGAAAGGTTAGCTCCACTTTAAGCAGGCACTGGAGAGTAACCATTTGGTCCGTATATGCTGTTGGAAGGATACTGGGGATAAAGCGTACGATCTTAATTATATGTGCCCATCACCATGGTCATATCAGGTAGTAGAACCAAAACAAAGAGACAAAGTATAGAGGGAGGACGTGGTCTTCATGTACTGTCTAGTTCTTATGTAGACACTAAAAAATAGCCTCATGTGTAGCTGGAGTGACACGGGATTGCTAGGATTACTTTATTAGCAGAGAAGTCTACTAAAATGCTGAAATATATAAGTAAATAACACATCACTTAAAAAGTTTGATGGTATATAAGTCATGTAAAAGAAAAGATATATAGGGAGTTATTACTAACGACATAACTTAATTATTTTACAAAAATAATTATTAAGTTTATCATTGATGGAAATATAATGTACTAGTACTTTTTTTTTTAGTAAATAATGTGCTTGTAACTTTATAGAGAATATTATATAGATGGAGGGACCACTTATCATTAATATTGACATTGATTTTTCAAATAAATTCAAATAAAATTGAAAAGAAATGAATTAAATTTATTGATATATTACCGAACATATAATTATTTATAAATAACGTAACAATCAAGTTTCATACAATTTTAGTATTGTTTGATAATGCATCGATGACTATTAATTTTGAGGAGGGTTTAAATGCCTCTATTTTTTGTGTCTCCACTGTGCGTTCATTTTTTACAACTTTAATAACTCAAATTTTAAAATTAAAAGTCAAAATAAAACCGTTAAATATGATCTATATTATTTTCTCTATGTGCTCATAAAAAAATTCATAACAATATAATTTTGTTTTTATTTGAATTAATAAGTTAACAAATCAACTTTAGAGATTATCCACATTAATATGTTTTTTATAAGCTCTTGATGACAACCAAAATAAAATTGAAATATCATAATTTTTTGCACGTGCATAGATAAAATGATGTAGATTATATCTAATGTTTTATTTTGACTTTTAAGTTTTAAATTTTGAATTATTAAAGTTTTTTAAAAATAGAGGCATGGTGGAGGCACAAAAAATGGAGGCATTTTAAGTAACTTGATGTTTGATGAAATATATATCAAGTCTCATTATTTCTTGTGGAAACTGTCCCATTAATTAATGTTGGCTTACAAATTTAAATTTTATTTTTGAAGATTATAAAGATTGTCAAATAAGCAATTGTTAAGTGATCCATCTCATTATATATATTTTGATTTACTAATTTTAACTTTACTCTATCATCGATAGATCTATAAAATTTAAACTAAATCATTAGAATTGAATTAGAATTGATCGACACTCACATTAGAAACATTAATTAGTTATTTATATTGCAATTATAAATGTCCATTTTTTAGTACTGTTCCAATTAATCACCTCCAGAAATAATTTCAATGTCTTTATATATCCACATAATATTAATGGGGTCAATTGACCTCTATTTTAAAAAAAAAATATTGTATTTATGTATGATTTTCTATATAATTTAGAATAAAATATTACGAGTGTTGTAAAAATTGATTCTCATTCTCAACACGAAATTTTTTACATAGTTAGCCTTCAATATGTGTTTGACCTCCATAGTCCAGAAATCTAACCCGCTTTGTTTTATAGTTCTGACTATATATCTTTTTTTTAATGATTGGCGGCAATTTGCCGCCAACAGATATATTGATACTAAAAAAGTTTTTAAAACAATTTATTTACAATCCTGAAACAAACAAAATAAACTAGCTAGCTAACTAGCTCACAAACAAACAAACAAAATTATCTAGTAGCTTGCAAAAATTGCCGATCTAACTATATAGTTATATTGGAAGCCCGCACTACCTTTTCTAAGAGGGTAATTATATTATTATTAAATAAAGAAGGCTTCCAATATCCTTATATATTCATATTAATTATGTCTATGGAGAAGGCTTCCAAGTTCCAATAACATCCCACATATACATTCATATTATGTCTATGCAATGGAAACTTATATGGTATCTTTAATTGAAGTTATTTGGTGATTTATCACTTGAGATAGTAGTTCATTTATTTGTCTATATATGTACGTAATTCATATTTGATTCTTATATATATGCTATCATTTGTACTTACCAGCTGATAAAGATAGGAAGCTAGATGGAGATCTAATAATCTCCTGTCATTGCAATATAATAAGCGCCACAGAAGATTTAACCGTAAAATAACATGATATAAATGGAACATAGTTATTTGACAAGTAGAGTACGTCCGGATGCAGTAAATAGTGGCAACAATTGAGAAGGTGGCCCTCGTGCATTAAGGCTTTTCTCTGAAAAAACCAACCATGCATGCATACTTTTACTCAATGTTACAAGAATCGATCCGGTAAAAATTTGAAGCATCAGTTCACTAGTCGGATCGACAGATCAAACGGTTCAACCGTTGATTCTTTTCAAACAATTTTGCTTATTAGATTCCAAGATAAGATATCAAAATATTATATTTATACATGATTTTGATGAGAAATGATTTATTATTTATACATAATTGAAAAGGTTCTAATCCAAATTATAAATGAAAATATTAACCTTTTAATAATAGCCTATTTTTTCTTCTTCTTTATTCAAATAAGAGGAAATTAGTCTTCGTTGGAACGCATTTCTTCATCTTCTTTATTTTTTTGTTGATAAACCCATCAACATTTTCTTTTTTGCATTGCCCAACATTTTCTCTTAGGTGCTTTTTAAACCGGTTATTAATACCACCTTCTCCTTGAAATAATTTCACAATAGAGACACAGTGCTCCACACGTTCTCAATAGAGGCGGGCCGGTTTTCTCCGTCAAACAGACCGGTCCGGTTCAATTCTGAGGATAACAATGTCGTAAGTCGTAACAATAATGCTTCCACTGTTTGTTTCTACTTGCTGCCCTTACTTTTTTGTACTTTTTTAAACTTTAACCCTCCTAGCCCTAGTTACCCCCTACTCGTGGAGCTCAGATGTGTTTGGTTACACATGCACGCATAAATCCCTAAACTACCAGCTCTGCATTTAATGCTCCCCTCTGTCCTTCCTTTATTTTCCATTTAAACCACACAAAGTTTCCCTATTTGTGACCTTTTCAGGTGTTCCTTAGCCTTCATCAGCCTTTGCTTTGCCCTGCCCATCGCCACATTTATTATATCTCAATTTTATTTTATTTTATGTTTTTTGTCTTCTCTCTCCGTTC
Source organism: Carex rostrata (assembly GCF_964058835.1). Classification (NCBI taxonomy): domain Eukaryota; kingdom Viridiplantae; phylum Streptophyta; class Magnoliopsida; order Poales; family Cyperaceae; genus Carex; species Carex rostrata. Next base: position 9,725,223 of record NC_135925.1, read on the forward strand.
AAATACATTTAAACTCCTCTCAATTGTTCCCCCTGAAAAAAGGAAAAAAATTTGCATGGCTCAAGAGATGGGCTTAAATTTTAAGCTAATATTAATCCTTTCTCACAATAAAGCTGGTTAAGAACAATGCAAATGAGACTATGAGAGCAGTTCATTAATTACTTCTGCATTTAAATTAAATATACTTCATGCGGTGAAATGAATTAATACTTTAAAATCTACCTCTTTAAAGTGCAACTGTCATGTATACTTCGATCGGCAACAATTGATTAAAAAATATCAGCACTTAATTAAATAATAATATACTAGATGTATTACAACTTAAATAATTTTTATTAAGTTGAATTAACACACATTACATCATTGTAAAAATAAATAGCACATTGACATGCGCATATATGTAGCCAACCTAAAATTTGTCGTATCATAGTTTCCATATCATGTCATGTTGTTCATTATTATTCGTAGCGCTTGAAATAATTAATGAGCATGTATAGAAGAAGGTTTTAAATTACACGAGTAGCTGCGTACCAAATGGAAATATAAGAGGCTCTAGGTGGGCATACGAGAAAATATTACAAAAACAACAAAATTAAGAGGCCTTTGGCCTGAATGGACTCCAAGGCTCCAACTGTCCAACATGAACTCCTATTATTTATTATTATTATTCTTTTGTAATTTATATTGAAATATTTAAATTGGATAAAGGCCTATATATCCGGGTTTTGGTGTGCACTATATAGAGCCCATAGCGAACTCAAAATTACCAAATCACTACAAAACTATCTATCGAGCTGTCTTTTCTCATCTCGTCCCTTTCTCCTATCTTCTAGTGGATACAATTTTCTTAAAATGCATGCAATGGAGGAACTATTGTGGGAGATATATGGAGAAGAAGGAAGCGAGAAAGGCTTGCCACCTGGTTTTAGGTTTCATCCCACGGATGAAGAGCTCATCACCTTTTATCTGGCCTCTAAGGTTTTCCATGGAGGCTTCTCTGGGGTTGAAATTGTTGAGGTTGATCTGAATCGAATTGAACCTTGGGAACTCCCTGGTAACATCACTATCGCCTCTGCTTATTGTTTTGTTTCTCGTTTCGCATATACTCTTCTTCTTCTTCTTCTTCTTTTTTGTTGAGGTAAGCAGTGTCATCTTGCTTTAAACTTTTATCAAATCAAGAAAAAGAGTTTAAATCAAGAGACAGGTTAGAATGTACAAAAATTGTTTAATCTAGATGTTGATGTTATTTTCACAAGCAATTGTATCCGTACCAATATTTTTCCTTTCAAAAACACAAGTCCAATAAATGTGCCAACCAACCCCCCGCCCCCCTCCCCTCCCACCACACACACACACACACACAAGGCGAATATTTATTCTGGCATTCCAGTTATGTAATAACTAAAGATGAAAATTGAAAAGAGGCATAAAAGGATTATTAATTTAATAGAAGTGAACAATATTTGATTAACCAATAATCATGAGAATCATTGGAAATGGAGCTTAGCACAACCGAATAATTTAGGTTTCAGGCTTTTAGCTATAGGCTAGGTCGGCTAGGTAGGATGCATGATTAGTCGCCTAAGGGCTTGACCTTCAAAAAAGGATGCATAATTAGTGGATTAGCGTACTTAACACAATCAGTACTTTTTTACCAACTGACGTTAGTTCATCACCTAAGATACATTATTCATTTTGAATAATATCCTTACCTTTTTAATAAAATGATATATGCAGATGACGCAATGATGTGTCGATCACGTATTTTTTAATTATTATTTGTTTTAAAATGAATAATAGATGCGGCAAAGATGGGAGAAAGAGAGTGGTACTTCTTCAGCCTGAGGGACAGGAAGTACCCTACCGGGCTAAGAACAAACCGGGCAACCGGTGCAGGATACTGGAAGGCAACGGGTAAAGATCGGGAGGTGCGAAGCAATGTCACCGGAGCCCTTGTTGGAATGAAGAAAACGCTCGTCTTTTACAAGGGAAGAGCCCCTCGGGGTGAGAAGACAAAGTGGGTCCTACATGAGTACCGCCTTGAAGGCGACTTGTCGTGCCGCCATGCTTGCAAGGTATGCAATTCGGAGCTATGACTTACCATGTCTTAGTTTGTCCTTCAGAAATTTTGAAGTGTGTCATTTTTATTATTCTAACAAAGTCCTAAACTAATTAAAGATGGGGGAGTCTCTCTGTGCAAGCAAAAAAGCTCTTTGCCCTAAACATTAGCCGATAATATGATTCAAAACAATTTTCTAAATATTAAATAAGCTGGGCACTTGACCAACATTAGCCATTAAAAACATTATTTTTTTTTTCTAAAGTCATTTGTTGTTTGCCCATAAATAGCGAACATCTCAAGATACTATGTAACAAACAATAACAGACAAACACAGCTAGCCCGTTGACTTTGGTTCACAGAAGTCTATATATCTAATAAAATTACATTGATTAAATTCTTTTCTGATGTTTCTGGTTTGCGTCAAATCTTACAGGAAGAGTGGGTCATCTGCAGGATATTTCACAAGATAACAGGTGGAACTGATCATAAAAAGACCCCAATGTTCTATCCACACAACCCCATGTGCTCCTCTCAAAACCCTAACTCTCTCTTCCCATACCTCGACTTTAAAACACTAGAAAACCCTATTTTGCACTCTCTCCACAACCACCAACCTTGTAATCTCCATTACCAAGAACCTGATGTTAATCTCTTTCCTTTACCTCCTCTCCCTCTCTCTCCATTTCAATCTGATATAAATCCTAATGAAGAGATAGCACTGGCTCCTGCCACTCCCCCCAACTGGCTTGAGACTTTTTTACAAAGCCCATTTATCTATCATGACTCGAGCTTTGTGGGACCCAATTTTACAGGAGCAGCCCAATCTGAATTGATATCTTAGAAGTGGTTAAATCTATATAAGATTATATCGCATATTAGAGGACATTATGATGAAATGATATGTGCATGACTATCTGTGTAAACTAGTACTTTTGGGCCCTTTTTTTTAATGGCTAGGGTTCTAGGTACCTAGAGCACGGTTCGGTATTAAGGTTATGTCGTCTTCTACTTATGTGCATGGACCTTGGTTGCTGTTTTTTTATTGCGATGATGTGATTATATTTAGATTTTCAAAATATGGATTGATGGATGGATGTGATTTAGAGCAGAGAAGCATGGTCATTTGATAGGTCTTAATTATAAATACCTAGGGTTTAGTGCTCCTGCATGGAAGAGAGGTGATCAGTTAAGGTGCCTGCTGGCCATGCATGACGTGGGGTTCTCAGACAATGAGATTGATTTGACATCTGATCTCACTCAAAATTAAATGAAATCGAGGGCTTAGAATGCAATGGGCTTTTTTAATTGCAATTTACCATTTATTCTGCTCTTTTTGCTAGTATATAACAATAACAATAGGATATGAATAACTATAAATCCGGCCCGTCATAATTTTAACTGTATATTGCCCACCACCCAGTCAAGCAATTTCATTGGCCTTAGTATTTTACAGCACCCCTCAATAAAAAGTATTCGGTATAATGAATGCCAGAGAATCTCAAGCATATCTTCCCAAAGATGTTCATAATTTTTTCTCATGATTTTGGGAGCACACAACAGTTAAAATGTTAAATCAAAATCTAATTAATATAGTTAATGCTTTAATATTTATTCGGTATTTATTCGGAGAAGGTACGCTGCATGGATATCATGCATGCGAGTTCCATAAATGAGTATAAGATAGAATAATTTAAGAAATTCAGAAGTATATATATCAAGGTTCACATAAATGAGAACTAGTCTTTAGTCTAGTGGCAAATGTACATAGTTTATATGTAAGAGGTTATGAGTTCGAAATCCGGATAGGAGAAATCATTTGTTATAATAACAAGGGTAATAATTAGTTGGGTGGCTTGACCTCCAACCTTTACTCAAAAAATAAAAGTTCACATAAATAAGCGGTAGTAGTTACAACATGGGGAAGCCACATGAAAATCACTGCATGTTATGCACACTAAAATGTGCTTTGAAATAAAATTTTATATTCTTTGAATTTTTTTTTACTATTTTTTAAAATAGATACAAAATAACTTATTTTATAGATGGTCCACAATTTTCTAAAAAATATTGATTTTGTACCTATCTTAAAAATAGTAAAAAAATTTCAAAAAATATAAAATTTGAACACTTACCATATCTTTACCACTAGTGGAGAACTTGGAATTAGTGTCGGCTGTTTATGGGTATTAGTGTCGGACATTAGGCGACACTAATCGGGCTGATACTAATACTTTGTAAATAGCCGACACTAAAAGTAAGGCATTAGTGTCGGCTATTTATTAAATGGCCGACACTAATACTAACTTTTAGTGTCGGCTATTTATTAAAAAGCCGACACTAATAAGTATTAGTGTCGGCCATTTAATAAATAGCCGACACTAATGCCTTACTTTTAGTGTCGGCTTTTTAATAAATAGCCGACACTAATGTTTTTTTTTTAAAAATAAATTTCAAAAATTCACTATAAATCATAGAAAATTCTAAAAATGAAAATTTTTGTTCTGGAATGCTCATATATTTTTGCTGAACTATATATAAAACAAAGATATCAAATAATTCATCATAATTTACAAATAACACTCACTAAATAAAATATCATCCAAATTGCTCATTTATTGTTATCATACAAATCCTAAAACAGAAAATACATAAAAGATACATAAAAGACCATTTATTGTTATCATACAAACCCTAAAACAGAAAATACATACATAAAAGATACATAAAAGACCCTAAAAACTCTAAAATTATAAAGACTATACCAAAAGTCCATGAAGGAAGACTCGGATCGTGAATCTAAGCCCGCAGAATGGTGAAACAAATTGTATATTTGTTACGTTTCTGATCCAGTTTTGGGCTGTGGAGTTCCTGTCAAAATTTCAGCCCGATCTGACGGACGGATCAAAAGTTACGCCCCTTTTCGTGAAGCATGCGCAGAAGAAGCGGCTGAGAAGATCAGATCGGAGAGAAGCGCTTTTCGTGAAGCATGCGCAGAAGAAGCAGCTGAGAAGATTAGATCGGAGAGAAGCGTGAAGCGAAGTGAATGTTTAAACCCTAGGCGTGCGTTTGAAAGAGGTGCGCGGGACTTAAAATGAAATTTTTTTAGCTTTAGTGTCGGCTGTTTATAAATAGGCGACACTAATAACTGAGAATTAGTGTCGGCTGTTTATAAAAAGGCGACACTAATACATTAGTGTCGGCTGTTTATAAATAGCCGACACTAATTGTTAAGTATTAGTGTCGGTTGTTTATAAATAGCCGACACTAATACATTAGTGTCGGCTATTTATAAACAACCGACACTAATTCTCAGTTATTAGTGTCGCCTATATCTAAATAGCCGACACTAATATTATTAGTGTCGGTTTTTTGTAAACAGCCGATACTAAAGTATTAGTGTCGGTTTTTTAAGGCGACACTAATTGTATGTTCTCCACTAGTGTACGTGGATATCATTTTGAACAGCTCAGATCTTTTGTTTGGACTTTAAAATCAAAGATAAAGATGTTGGGGTACGATTGAGGCATGAAACATTGGGGCATTTGAGCCCTCCTCTATAATTAATATTTTGATAACTATATAACACAGTGCTAAATAAAATTTAAGAACATAATAAAATTACAACTGTGTTTTCTATCATTTAGATAGTATGTCCACCTTGATGCAGTTTGAAACCAATTAGTCATTCATAGACGGATAGACCTATGTAAATTTATAAAATTTTTGTTAGCAACTAAATGTAAATATTATAAATCTATCTATTTGAGAATTACAGCAATATATTTTTTTTTAAGTTTTAATGAAAATTTATCATTTTAATTATGTTTGTCAAAATAATGGGGTTCTCAATATAATTTTATAAAAAAAAAAAATCCTTTTTGTATATGGTGACTCTGGCTAAATCAGGAGTATATATATAATGCGGCCTGTCCCATACTGAGTTAATATCATCTTATGATATTCGAGCAAAAGGAGACATTGACCACAAATTAATGTGTGCAACTTTGATTTATTTTAAGAAACAAATGTTTTTATACTAATTTCTTACAATATGGAGAAGAACTAGCAAAAGATAAATTATTAATTTTAAATATTACGACATCAATTTTTTTGAGGCGGAAGAACTCAGAAAACTCAGTCGCACACAAACATGTTTAGTAAAATGTGATCATCCAGTTCAAAATAAATACTCAATTTTTGGAAGGGGTTTTTGCAAAATGTCGGTGTTGCAAATTTAATTATTATTGATGATTGGATCATTGGATAGCACAAAAACTTGATGATCATAATTAACTTAATTTAATGTTCTCTCTTGGTTCTTCAATACATAATTATGTGAAATGATAATCAGTAACCATATATAGCATGTCTTACATGGTTGTTAAATGAGATTATCCAGTGCCAACATCCGTCTCTCTAAGGGTCTGATCGGAATGGAGACACACAATCTCTCAAACAGGAAACAGTGTTAAGACAGCCACATTTAATCTCCCACAAGATTGAGAATATATGAAATATTTGGTGATCATAAACCTTCCAAAAAAAAAAGGATTTGGTAATAAATTCATTGCTTCTGCAAGATTCGCTTGCTCATTTTTTCTTACTACTTAATAGTAGACGGTCCAGGGCATGAAGCAAAGATAGCACATTTACTGTTTTCTTCACGATTTAACTAAAGTTTGAACATAAACCAGAGCGGCAAAGGGTAATTTTTTATCTGTAGAAATTAAAATAAAGAAAAAAGAGAAACATAAAGAGTACATCATATTTTTTTTATTGATAAAAATAACGGTAGAATTTTTACCGATTCTAAAAATTTAAAAGTTTGGATAGGTAGGAATTCTACCTATTTAAAATCAATTTGTATTTTTTTTCCTTTAAAATTTTCTAGTAAATTATAAAAAGTTTTTACAAAAATAGATAGAAAATCGTAAAATCTATTATGAGAAATATTTCATCTCTTTTTTGAAAACTTTTTACATTTTACTAAAGATCTAATATAAAAGAGAAAAGGTAATGTGCCCCCGGGCTACAGTCCCCCAAAAATCCCCGTGTATAAAAGCTTTCCATTTTTAGCTTAGTTCTGACGTGTTTTTAACTACCATAACTGTCATAATTTCAACTGCTATAATTTCAAGTACACTATGTATGTTTACAGAATTAGATGTGTATGTTTATAGGATAATATATGTATGTTTACAGGATAATATGTGTATGTTTACAGGATATTAGCCATAATTTCAACTGCTATAATTTCAAGTACACTATGTATGTTTACATAATTATATGTGTATGTTTATAGGATAATATGTGTATGTTTACATGATAATATGTGTATGTTTACAGGATATTATGTGTATGTTCACAGAAGGTGGTCCCCAACAGCTGTCACGCGTTTTCAACAGCTGTCACGCGTTTTCAACAGCTTTCACGCGTTTTTAACAGCTTTCATGCGTTTTTAACAGCTTTCATGCGTTTTTATGTTTACAGGATTTGTTGAATTAGTTTACAGGATTTAGTATTGATGTTTACAGGATTTAGTATTGTTGTTTACAGAATTAGTTGAAAATCTCCGGAGATTTTTGGGGGACTGGAGTTGGGAGACTATTAGCTGCTTCCAATATAAAAATTTCCTATATCTATATAGGCATCAAATTAAAAAAAAACACTAAATTTGGATCGGTATAATTTCTACTGTTTCAAACTTTTTAATTTTTAAAATCAGTAAAAATCTTATCAATCTTTCTACCAATCAATATACTCTTTTTGTTTCTCTCTCTTCCTTTTTCTTAATTTTAAAATTTCAACCGGCAGAGCACCTTATGAATCTGGGCCTCAAAACTAGGCCTAACTGAAATTTGAAGGGAATATTGTAAACCGGCTCAGTTAATGGGTTTATTTGTGATGGTCAACTGGGTTTGGAGCAGGCTGAAGTCCGGTGACCCAACAGAGACGTTTAATCAAATCAATCGATATTACCATTGAATCATTAAAAATTAAACAAATGAAAATGACGTTTTTTTTTTCTTGTACTTAGTGATTTTTTTTTTTTTACTCCAAATAGCTGAGAATAAAGCTAATTTTGGTATGAATGAACTATTGCCTTCCTGTCTTAAAGCACTATGACAGTAAATTTTAAAAGTACGATGACACAAACTCTTGATTAGTGGAAACAAACTAAAAACTCCATTTGTTCAAATCACTCTCGAATTCTTATTTAGAAGTTTTATGTGCCTTCCAAGACGATAAATCCACTCCTAAAGGCCTTATTTTCCAGTGCAGATAACAGGCCAGCTTCGGTCCACAAAAGCGAGTCTAGGTCGGAGGAAATTCCCAAAATATATACAAACCATTTTTTTTCTTTTTAAAGATTGAAATTTTGTAGCTAATGAAATTATTAGGCAAAATAGCAGTTGCATGTTTCAAATGAAATTTGAAAGAACAGCAGCAAAAGTTCTTTTTATTCATGCATATATGCAGATGCTTCTTTTAAATTATGCTTGAGATGCGCCTTCTAAATTCATATTGCGTTCATTGGAAGAGAGTAAATAATTCATTTCAGCTCTTCAAATTTATGTTTTATCTATGTACTTGAAAAATTTTGAACTCATCAAAAATTTCAGACCAAAAACATCTACTTCAGACGCTGTATGGTTCGTGCTCAAATTTATTAAATATAATAATACAAAACAATAATAAAATAAAGAAAAGGGCGTCTTATACACCTTGTTTATGGCCCTGATCTAATTACGTCAAACATTAGGTCTTTGAAATCAGTCCAACAAATTCTCAAATTATGTCCGTCAACTTCGGTGGTGAACTCAAACCTACTACTATTTTATATCTTCACTTAGACATATTAAAAATCCGGACCATTGTCATTTATGTCAGCTCAATTATCTGTTGCGTCTCATAACCTCCGTAGATTTACTCCAACACGAGAATAGGGAGAGAGAGAGAGAGAAGATTAAACTAAAACAACTTTATTTGTATTTGAAGTGCTAAAAACACGCAGCCAACTGGACAAGGGGGCCACTAAGGCCTCCAACACAAACGTACTACACTGATAAAAACACACCTAATTATGCCCAAGCACAAACTAGAGGGGGCATAAACTGCAACAAAAGGAAAAATAGACAAGGAAAACTCTAGACACTGCTCCCAGTACTGGTGACACCTCCGGTGGTGGCAGCACGGCCCCGTTCAGCTGCATTGACCTGCTTTTCACCCTGCTTCTCGGCCTCTGCTCCCATCTTCCTCTCCTCCTTGCGTTGCTCTGCAGCAGCTTTATCCATCGGGTCCTTAGTCTTCATCTTCTCCACCTAATTAACAAGTGTCAAACAATGCTTCATTTTGTACCTTCTAGTTAGCTCGAAATGTATTTATAATTCATTTTTACTTTTTCTTAAGCATTTTAATTTGTAGCCTTCACCTGGCTACCCAGTTGGTACCAAAAATCGTAGTGCGTTTATGAGGCATTTCTTTGTAACACTTGGAATGTATGTTATTTTGGAAAAAAAAAAAAAAAAACGCTATCTAATTAACTAGCTCTTTGACATGTTAAAATAATAGAAATGAGGAATCAAATAATTAAAAGAAAGGGACCTTTTCATCAACAGAGGCCTTGGTTTTCTCCATGCCAGCTTTGGCGGAGGCAGCAACATTCGTGGTTTTATCCTTGGCAGACTGCATTTTGGTAATTAGTTCGTTTCTCTTCCGAAGATCAGAGTTGTTTTGAAAGTGTGTATCTCAGAGTGCATAAAAGGGTTTGCGATGGAATGGAAAGGGAAAGGTGGTGCGTTTAAATAAGGAGACGAAGAGCCAAGGTACGTGCCACGTGATGGGACGCGTGGTTGATGGAGGAACTGAATAGGGTTTACGTGGGGTGTGAAAAATGAGTCAAATGACTTGGGGAGAATCTTGAGCCGCGGCGACCGGCACTTTGTGCCTTATCCTGTACAGAAAATAAATGATATGACACGTTGGCTATAGTCATTTGTAATGATATGACACGTTGGCTATAGTCATTTGTCATTTGAGGCCTCAATACAAGGACTAAATGCCCAGAAGGCCCAAACAAACAATCCGGAACTGCCCTTGTATTGAAGTCTCCAAATTTGTTCCCCTAGCCCAATGATCTTGCACGAGTTAATCAATCCAATTTTTGTCAGCTTTACTTCCTACAATGTTCTCGTTTAATCGCTATCGTGGATTGGTCAATTAGGTCCTTAAATGTGTTATATATATTCCTTACGACTTAAGAAGGAAACACCACACAGTCGAGGCAACAAGATGACAAGAATACAAAGACTCGCACTCTCTGTTGGCTTCTCATATGATCAAACAAACGGACCATTAGGAGGCCTCAAATGCTTACTTCCGCCAGAATGCAACATTAAAAGTAAATAACTTAGTATGATGAATTATCATACTTTGATTTTTTTTTACTATGATAATATATACATACAAAAATTTGCCCAAAGTAGGTACAAAAATTGGCAACTGCTACTCCCCAGTGCATCAATAATATAAACTACAGTATGATGAATCATCATGCTTTGATTTTAGACTATGCTAAGTTTACATACAAAAATAGATCTTTTGCCTACAAGATAAACGTATGCTGAAAGTAGGTACTAAAATTTGCAACTGCTACTCCCAGCGCATCTACTGTGCAGTGTTGCCAGTTAGGCGCCTACACTTGTTCCCGATAAACAATTCTTCCTCCAAAGAACTTCTATTAAGGGAATCATTTCTGACCGAGTCTTCTCTCATGAACAGACCCCTATTGCGAGACAGATTCTTTATTGATGTTGAAGTTGAACCTGGTTCGCTAGACCCAGTGTTGACTCGGTCATTGTTGGATACCAGTGTGACTGTGGCATCTTTTACCAAATTAAAACACCCAGAGTTGACTTGGTCAATGGTGGATGCCAGTGTGGCATATTTTACTAAATTAGAAGTCCCAGAATTTACTTGGCTAATGTTGGATGCTAGCGAGATATCTTTTACCGAATTAAATCTATGGGGCATTAGTTCCTCTCCTGGTGCCACCATTTCTCTCATTGACTGCATATTGCAAACAAACATTAGTAATTAGGATGATTAATAATTGTTGGCTGAAACCCACCATATACCCAACTCAACCTGACTTTATTTCACACAGGTACCTGAAGTTCTCTACACAGCATCAGAGATCCTGAGATGATGCGGACTTCTTAAACCCAGACAGGTCAATTAACAGACTTGAGTGCTGGTGACTCCGGTCTGGTCTAATTTTATTTTACTAATTAACAATTCCATCTCAACTGGGCCAAACACTCAAATGATAATAAAGAGAGATTAATTAAAACAACATCACAGTAAGACTTCTAAAATAGGCAAAATTTACAGTCTTATAGATTTTTTTCTCTTGACAATGGCGAGTATAACCAGCATGCAAATTGAAAAGAAATTAAGGATAAATAATCAAAATGTCCATTACCTTCCAGTCCTTAATATCAAAACGAAATATGAAATGATTATAAGACACCTCTCCAGACGTTATGGAGGTGGCTGCTGGTGCATTTCTTGGGGCTACATAAATTCATACAACATGAAACAATATATTTTCAGTCTCATACTTAAATTACCAAAAGATGAAAATAGATAAACAAATGAATAAATTTCTTACAAACAAAATGGTGCCCATTCTTATCCACTGTGATCTCTACACGGCCATCCTTCACTAAAAATGAAAGCGCAAATATATTCTCCACAGTTTGTGCAAAAGATTGCCGGTTTAACACTAAATATTCAAGCTTTGTCTGCTTTTGTTTTCTCAAGATAGTAAACATTGTCAACATGTTTTTGTCTGTATCAGTCTTTTTTGCAGGGTCACCCTCTGTCTCGCCAACCTAACAAAGATACTGATCATTAGATCAATATAGCAATTCCTCAATCGTCATAAATGATATCCCTTCCCTTCCCATTAATGATATAGAAGGAAGATAAAAGAATTTATAAGCTTTCCATACAGACCAGCTCAGAGCCAATTACTACAATTAATGAGATACCAAATGTGTGCCTCAATCTAGGTTCAAGGGACTACTTACATTTGTTTAACAATCCATGTAACTAAAAACTAGGAAACTGACAACATAAAACACACACACACAAAATAAAAGGTTAAGGGCTGTACTTACATCCTTAGGTTGAGAACATATAGTTGGTCTTGTTCGTTTTCTATGTACTGCACTCCTTAGAGGCTTAACCTCAGCAAGCATTGGTCCATTCCTACAACAAAGAATAAATGTGGTTAAAAATAGACATGCATATATATTGAAATAAAATATAGGAGAAGAAAGAGATATTCACATGGTGCAGTATCCATGTCCCCTCCTAAATATATGAGACACTGACATCCCAATACTTTCCCACGAAGCTTTTCCTAAATAATTGGTATGGGTGCCATCTCTATCAGGCACGCCAAATTTTCTTGCAAGTGCATCCACAAAGTCTGATGGAGTAGGCCCGCTTCTTTGAGACCTGAGAGATCTGACTAAAGAGGTAGTAATGTCAAGCAGAGTCTCAGCATCTGCCACCTGTTCTCTCGGCCTTTGAACTGCATACAACATTGCAAATCAGATCATTTCAATTCATTAGCATTTCAATTCTTAAAAATCTTATTCAAATCCACATATGGAATTATAACCTGTTTCTTAATCTTTAGTAAGCTAAAATGCAAATCAGGAAGAAGAACTTTTTTTCTGAAGTAGGAAGATTGTAACCATCATCTTTTTGGTTCGCAATGGTAGTCTGTGATTTTTGACACTGCCGTATTGTATTTGGGATCACAGACAATGGTCTTCGTAATTTATAACTTTCTGATTTCGAGTACATCCTGTTGATTTATGGGTCATATTACTAGATAAGAAAAAAACTGAGATATAGCAGCCCTAAGTACAATAACACATATTGAGTGCAAGAATATGAAGAAATATGCCAAAGAAGCATGTTCCTAAAATTTCTCACTATCAGTTATATAACATATCTGAAAACCACTGCTATATCAAAAAGGCCAATTAATGAATAGTGAATCCAATACCTTGGCAAATTAAATGGATTATACTTATCTCAACTTGGTAAGAAAACGATATAAAGTGATGTATATTAAATGAACAAAAACCATAAACAGGTACAAACATACCATGCTGATGGAGGTCCTCAACTTTTCTGATGATCGACCAGAAATTATTGGAATTGACATTTCCTATATCTTCTCCATCGCCTGAAACTCACGCACGAAATTAAATCAAATACAAAGCACGACCAGACATGGATAAACAGGGAGATAAGTGATAAAAGAAAAAAGCGAATACGAAATTGAACTCGCACCACAAATTATATTCTTCACGGAAAGATATTGAGATCGAATGACGCGTCTTTCCGAGGGTTCCAGCTGGCTACCTGGATTTTCGCTAGAGGTATCCATAGAAGGTTGGAAGTTACTATAAACCCTTAAAAACTATACAAATTGAGAAACCCTAAACCCAGGAGACGAAAGAGGGAGAGGGGGATGGGGAATTCGAAAGGTTTCTTCCGATAAAAATGGAAATGTTCGAACTCCCAATCTCCTTTTAACCAAAATAAACCGACTTTCCTTCTACCCGCGGATTAGAATTCACATCCTCTCCAATACCTGATAAGGGAATCTTTTACAATTACTAGATCTAGACCGTTCTTTTTAACTTTACATGAATCTCAAAGCACGAAATACCCGAATCCCAAACCGGTTGAGATTTAATCTCAAATCGTAAAGTGAGGCTATCCTCTGCAATACCTGAGAGGATTCGGATTCCGCGGGTTATGCTTATACGATTCGTTAGGAATTGGAGTCCGCGAGCCTTTTTTTAAGGTAATACGGGGGCACGGGGCCCATCTGTAAGTAAAGGAATGCGCGACATCTTTGGACTCCGCAATTGTCCGTCTGATTATAATAGAGCGGTTTGGTCAGAGAAGTTTAATTTTGCACGAAAAGTTAGTGGGCACTGGGCAGGTAGACCGTTTGATCGGACGATCAGGCAAACTACGGCCCCAGCGGGCCGTCACCTTATAATAGCAGATCCGGACTTGGGCATTTTTGGACGCGAAAATTATATTCGTGAAATTTGAATTGGAAATAGATCGGACATGGATCACGATTCACGATGAGAGGAGTCCATGAGTTATTTAATAATTAAATTTAATTATAATCGAATTAGTGATAAGAATTGGAGTTAATTCTTAAAATTTCCGAGCAGGCGAAAAGTCTTGAAATTCATAAAATCCGAATACTTTTTAAAAAATCTAAAACACGTACTATTCAGATGACGTAAATTCGGAATGTGAGCCAGTGCCAACTATTCTCTATTATTGCCTGAAGCCTAAAGTAAATTTAAGAAGAACCAAAAAAAGAAGGTAAATTTAAGGCCCGGTATTGAATTTGATCCAAGCGTTTCGCCCGGATTTAGTTTTGTGGATGACCAGATAGCCAGATATAAAGTATATATCTATTTGGCAAGTGAAAAAAAGCCGATTTTTTTTATAAATATTCAAAAAAATAATTAAATTTTAAAAAATAATCAAAGTTGGGCAGGATTTCAAAATCTACCCAAATCGGAAAAAAAAATTTCAGTAATTCAATCTAAAACCGGAAAAAAACAATCGTAAAAAATAATTTTCGGTTTCAATATCTTTTTTTCTTTTTTTTTGAGATTTTTTTTATTTAAATAGAAATATTTATAATTTATTTATTTTTTGTATTGAAATATTAGAAATATTTAATATATTTCTTTAAAAATAGATGGAATACTATATAATTTAATTTATTAGAAAGACTGCTACAAATAACCCGGATCAACATTTTTCATGCTGGAATTTTTGTGGCTGTAAGAAAAATTAATATATTTATTTATGAGTTATTGGAAAAAAATAAAAATGTTTGGATTCTGAGTTATTGATCCCGGTTTAAAAGTCACTTCTAGGTAATACAGAAAATATTGTGATCCTTCTAGTTCATTTAATTTAAAAAAAGTTGTATCTATTTCGAGAATTCTTTTTAATAACAATCATTAAATAACTTTATTTTTTTATTTTTTTCAAAAATAGATATCACTTTTAGAAATTAAATGTACTAGAAAGATGACAATATTTTTTGTATTTACTTAGAAGTGACTTTTGAACCGAGATCAATAACTGAGAATCCAAATATTTTTATTCATTTCCCATAACAAATAAATAAATATATCAATTTTTCCTACAACCGCAAAAAATCCGGCATGAAAAATGTTGATCCGAGTTATTTGTAGCAGTCTTTCTAATAAATCAAATTATATAGTATTTCATCTATTTTCAAAGAAATAATTTTAATTATTTCTAATATTTCAATAAAAAAAATTATAAATATTTCTATTTAAATAAAAAATCTGAAAAAAGAAAAAAAATATTGAAACTGGAAAAAAAATTTACGGTTTTTTTTTAAGCTGTTGGTTTTAGAATTCTAAAACTAGAAAAAAATTCCGGTTTTAGATTGAATTACCGGAAAAAAAAAATTCGGTTTGGGTAGATTTTGAAATCTTGTCCAACATTGATTATTTTTTGAAATTTAATTATTTTTTTATATTTATAAAAAATGGGAAAAAAAGAGAGTATCTTTCTGAAGTGTTTGTTTTCTCCGCATGCATCCCCTAATAGCTTCAAAGAAAGTTTCACTTAATTCCGAAATCTTTTTTTTTAACTACCTTAATATTTTAAAATTCTGACCCGTTTTTGTCAAAACTTCAATCTTACCATCCACGCAGATCAAAACTGCGATTGGATCTACATGGAACATTTTTTTAAAATGGTTATGCGAAGATTCAACCTACGGGGAACCTTTTTTTTTTCTAAAAAATAATTAATTCACGAGCCACCATAAAGAGGACAGAATTGAATAGAAAAAAAACATTCAAATATTAGTACTTAATTTTAAAATGTCAGGAGCCGAACAAGGTGAAATTATGAAATTTGGAATTTATTCTGACTATGTCAAAATTGGCGAAGCTGGGGAAGAAGCCAAGGTCAGAGAGGGCAGTAACTCGGGCAGTGATGTAAATCAGATCGTTTCAAGGACAATGGGGTCCATTTGTGAAGTAGCTGTTAACGGAGATATCAACTGGCCAATGGGATCCAAAGTGCATGAACTGGATACTGGAGCGAGGGTGGTCACTGGAGATGTTCCAGAACAGACAGTTGGAGAATTTGTTAGAGCGGCCAGCCCCTCGCACGCTCTAGCTGACGTGGTTCCATTATACACAGGCGAGTGTTAGGCGTGACTAAATAAGATGCCTCCTCCAGAAGCATCGCCTTCGCCTATATATACTAGATGCATCTGTTAGTTCAATTTTATAATTTGAAAAACAATTTCTAGTAATTTTCCTATATTTCTCTTTTGTCAGAATCACGGCTTGGGCGTTTTATCCAGTTTTGTTTAATACAAACTTGATTTCCTTTTGATATTCTCTTTATTTCTCTATTTATCTTTCTCTGAGTTGAATGAATTGAGATCGTGACATAAAATGATAGTTATTGTCAAATTAAATATTATGATGAATAATTTGAAGGTCGTTTATTGTTGAAATAAAAGTGTAATTCATAACTGTTGAGGATCATAAACATCAACTCAAATTTTGAAACCCTAAACAATGTTTTTACGCAATTTTGATTTTTTTTTTTTTTTGTCCGAGGGTTATGCCCCGCACATCAGGTCCTTTGTCTCTTCACGACCTTTTCAAATTGTGATGAAATGCTCAAATCAGAGTTTCTTATCATAAATTATGGTTGTATAAAGTTTGGAAACAATGTACATGCAAAAAAAATTGATGACGTGCCGAGTTTTTATACTATCAGCGATGCATGGATATTTTATTACAAAATATGAATATGACGCCAATGTTCTATATCTTGTATCGATTATGCTCTATAATTAATTATTTTTCAAAACAAAACAAAAATGGTTCCACGTAAATTGGACCTACATGGATGATTGATTTGAATTTCCAAAAAAATCACTGGTAAGATCAGAATTTTAAAATATTAAGATGGTAACTAAAAAGTTCTCAGTACTTATCGGAATATCTTTGTTAGTATTGTAATAATGTTCTATCTTTTATGGAATATGGACTGTCTTTACTTACATTAGAATCAATGTTATCAAAACCGGATCGGACATTGACCCGGTAAAGTCTCGGATCAATGGTTTACTGGTTGACCGGTGGGTCAATTGGTTCGACCGCTGGTTTTTTAAATCATCAAATTTGCTAATTTGATTTTAATTGTTATCGCTAATTACAATTTTTTTTCAATTAAGATTGATGCACACCGTTCTCTTTTTTTTTTAATTTACTATATAATCATCAAAATAATAAATTTCTTTTATTCAAAATTTCAAACCGGTGGACACCAATATGTCAGTGGCATATCAAATCTTGTCAGCACAATATTTAAAGTTAATATATTTTTTGTTTAGTGAAGAAAAATAAAACCAAATATATTCATATGAAACATTTTTTGTAATACAGCTCAAGAATATGAAAATATTAATAAAGTAAAGTTGTAAATTCTATTTTACACAAAAAATATTACATAATGATAAAATAAACATGTTTGAGAATATACATAACATAATTTGTTTTTTTACAATAAAGAAGAAACTTATACTTGATAGATAAAACAAAAAAATCTGAAATATAAGAAAAGAAGCTGTCAAATAAATTAATCACTTATAAAAAGTTGCATAACAAAGAGCAATTCACATTTAATCTGATCTTAAAGTTCAAAAATATTATATTAATAGACTATTTGCTCGGGACTCGAGTCAATTGGATAATAAATGTGACGACATCAAAAGACAACAAACAAAATGTTAAATATTAACACCTTTTAATCAATGGGTCCCACTGTCATATGTTTCTCTAACCGATTTCGCTTCGAATCTGAGAGCTAAGTGAATCAGTTTTAAATCGGATATTCTTCAGTATGGTTCAGCGATTTTTTTCATTAAATCCGGCCGGTTAAACTGGTTTCAACCGGTCCAATAGCTGAAACGGTCTTTTAAAAAACTCAAACCGGACTGATGACCGGGTCTGGTTTTTTTCGGTTAAATCGCCAGTCCGATCCAGTTTTGATAACACTGATTAGAATATGGGGCTGTGTTTTTTTAAACCAATTATTAATTAAATTCTCAGCAACTGTGCACCAATAGTTAGTTACTACTTACTAGTATCGCATCCGTATGTTGCAATGGGACATATTATAAGATTTAACATAAAGATATATAAAAAATAATAATAAAAGAAACAACAACAAATTATTGTTTTAATACAACAATATTTTTTGCATGTCAGTGCATACACAAATTTTCTACAGAATTATTTACAACACAAATGAAAAATATATACTAAATTTGAATTTTTTTTTTATTAAATATCAGTCCTCCAATCAAACAGTTTGTCTTCTTATTATTCAATGTATCTTTTTTTTTATATTCTTTTATATGTAGAAATCTAAATTTACTTAGACATGTACTTACCACACGTACTGTCCACATGATATAGTTAGAATTAAAATTAAATATCCTTAAATTAGCGGTTTTGCAATAAAAAAAAAAACTATTGATGTTTTATCCTTTTTTTTTTATTTTCCTTCAATTTTTTGGTTTTTTTATCCTTTCATCAATATATATAATCTAACAAATAAAAAGAATATAAATTGGATTGCTACATTTGACAGTGTGACATACTATTTCCTAAATCACCTAACAAATCCATTTTTTTTTTTCTTTTTTTCTTTTTTGGAAAATCGGGCAGAGGCTGCAGATATGCATTCATAGAATTACCGAATAATACATACATCCTTAACTAATTAGAGATAAGTCTCGATCCAGAGTAGCCTATCCCCCGCCACTGGTTAAAACCTACACAATATATCTAATCTCCCCAGTTCTTATTCAATTGAGTCCCATTCATAGCGAAAAAAAAATAGAGCAACGATACTGAAAGAAGGAGAATAGAAACGAATTTACAATATATTTCCGATTATAATATTTTTCGATCGTCATTTCTTTCCTTTTCCAATCTTCATTCCTTTCTTATACCAATCAAATTATTGATCTCCTTTGAGAAAGTGTGCGCCATAGGAAAAAAATAATAAAAATCTGACAATATCAAAAACTATTTTTCAAGATAACAAATGGACACTTCTATATTTGTCTGTGATCAAGATATAATTAATTGTTCATGTGATTAAGCAAATGAATTATGCGTCAATCAAAGCTGGAGAGATATGGTAACAAAAATTTAATGCTAATTTCATTTGCTCAATTCTTGATATTATGTGTGGCAGTACTTGTGGCGATTGCATCTCTAACTAAATTTAGACTTTTATACGTAAAAGAGATGTGTTTAATTAAAAGAAGATAGATAATTTCATTGCATTTAGAGTTTCTAATCATAATGAGTATGATTAGAAAGGTAAGTATTTTTTAGACCTTTTGTGTGTACAACGGTGGGGCTTCGATTCAGGTATAAGTTAGTGCAGTTCCTGTTGGCTTCAATTCATATTTATAATTCAGGTCTATATGTTAGTTCTCCTGTGATCTTTCTATTGGTACCTTAGGCCGTGCTCCAGAGAGGGGGACGACTCCTTCATTAAAGGGAAGGAAGGGGAAATCTGCACAATCACGGTCAGCCCACGCCATTTACCTGCTTCAGAAGAGCGTAATCGGAGAGGGAAAAGAAGGAACGCAAGTACTGTAGCAAGGGGAACGCAGAGAATTATACTTTACAAAGTTACGAGATTTGTACCCTCCGAATCGGGGTGTAGGTTTCACTGTAGCGAGGGTAGCGGCACGGCACTCCTTCCCTTTCTCTTCTTTCCCCTTTCTCTCCGTACTAGGGTTGTGGAGCACAGCCTTAGCATGCATGCATATAGTTAAAGATGATTTAACCAATAATCCAATACAATGAATGCTTTGAAGTTAAATCTGAGGCCGTGACAAGAAAGAAGGAAAAATATAATATAATGAAGACTTTGTTTTTTGCATTTCATGTATCTACAAGTGAAGTGTATTTTTGAGCTGCTGCCACCAACTCCTACAATACCTTCTTCACTTGTGCTTCTGACCATAATACAAGCCATCAATACTGATTTTCAACTTTGGAACATCTTGCTTTTCTACTAGTAAATTCTCGTTTGGTTATTCTGACAATGTGTCGACATTTTTGAACTTCAAAATCTAGAACTGAAAAGATGTGTCTTTTAAACTTTTGCCAGAAAAGATTCTGATTTGTAGCATGATTCTGGTGACTTGAAGTGTTATTCAATCTTGCATCTCACAACTCTTAAGCTATATGGTATGCTAAATGGTACACTGTACCAGTATGATATGATGTTGTATGCAGTTTGAGGGTTGTTGTACCACTGTACCAGTATGGTATGGTACCACTATACCAATATGCATAGATTTTGCTTTCTGACATGTAAATTTTTAGGGGTTTACACAACAATGTTTTATTATTGTTGCTTTTTGACATATACCACTAATCAATACACAACTATTCTTAGTCTTATACATCTACATGATTGAATTGAACATGGGTAATAAGAAAAGAAAGGTTTGTACCAGTTTGTACTGGTACACTTTCCTATTATAAAAGCTGAACTGAACTTGGACAGATGATGCAAATTAGTACTTTAGTTGTGACCTTTTATCTTTTTTTTCTTCGTGTTAGCCTTTTGACTTGTATGCTTTTGTAACTTCTACAAACTTTAACCTTCAAAAAAACTTCTACAAACTTTGAATGAATATGTTTGGATCGATGTCATTTTTTTCAATCTGTGTTTTTCGTTAATCTCAAAATGTAGGCAGGTTAATGAAAAGGACCTTAGTTTTAAGGTTTTGAATATTTTAATAGACTTTGAAGCTTTTGTTAGTTCTGAATATTGGAATCAGTGAGATAACCAATATTAATAATAATTCTTAGCATTTTCTTGATTATGCTTGTTCAGTTGTTTGTACTTGAAATGAATATGTTTGTTAATAAGGCCATGTTTTTCATCTTTACAATATGTAGTGAAAATTTATAATTTTTTGCAGCTTTGCGATGGTAAAAGGGAAGGATCCAAGCTCTGCTAGAACCAACAAAGAAGAAGCCTTTATTTGGAGAGGGTGGGAAACCGGGCGGTGAGTTCGGCGAGTCTGTGGCGGAGTCAAAGGTGAGTGACAATAATCAATATATATGTAATGGATTAGAAATATGATTGATGCATAAATTCCCAGCAAAATTATTTCAATTGCAAGTGATAATGTGTGGAACAGAAATGTTTCTTACGCTCATGCTCATGTATTAACTTTACGGCCATTTCCTATTTCTGTTTTAATAAGCTCATGATCATAACACCAAGATTAGTATCAAAGAGTAAAGCAAAACTAATAATGATCATCTGCGATCCAATTATTCTGGTAATTGTTCTTCAACCTTTCTCCCCGACACTGCAAATGTGGTATGCATCCTTCCAGAATTGTGGGATCAGTACAGGATCACAAGTCCTCATCTTTTCGAGTTTCAAAGAAATGCATGTTCAATTCTCAAGAATAAAATATACTGAGATGTACAGGGCCTTTAATAACAAAAAAAAAATGTGCATCCTTCCACCTTCCCCTATAATTTAACAAAACAATTGAATACCATGTAACTACAATAAGTATCCCAGATAGAGGTGAATTTTTTTTTTTGTAGCTTGTGGCTCGCTCGAAATCAACATGTAAAATTCTCGGAAAAGCTCGCTTGTTCTTGAACCAAACTGAAAACGAGCCTGCCCATTCTGGTTCGGTCCATTATCTCATGATTTTGAGTAAGGTTTGTCTCAGTTCGGTCCATTAATGAGTTATTATATATCGTTGGATATGTTTCGCTATAACTGGATCCGTTTAGAGTCCACAGTTTATCCAAAGTCGTAAGCCATAAAGCACCGCCCCACACCATCTCTCCTAGTCTCCCTCGCCCGATGTATGCCCTCATATCCCCTTCTCTTTGGCAGTTTGGCCCTCTCTCGAAAAAAGTAATTGCTCCTTAAGTTGATTTGTATGGACTATGTATATTAATTAAGCTAGTTAATTTGAATGAATTTGGTTAGATTTGATAGGCATTAATTTATTTTGTGAACTATGTTTTATGAATTTGATGGGATTTGGTATGCCTAAATTTATTTGTAAATTTAATTTATGTTAGTTGAATTGTTTGATTGCACTTGGATTAGGCATTGATTGTTCAATAATTAGTCATATAAATGTTACTTTCTTTAGTCATAATTAATAAGGTGTGCTCTGGAAATTTATTATAATAGGAAAGATATGTACCAAGCTTATATAATAACGAGCTGAATAGAGACAGCTTGACTTGGCTCATTGTACCAACAAGCGGATTACGAGTTTAGTCAACTCAGTTCATTGTAACTCGTAGATTCCCAAAATCTATTATCTATAGCTAAAAGGGTAAATTTCGTTGTAAGTCATTAAGCTTTGTTATTTGTTACGAATTGGTCACTTAAGTTTGATTTGTCCCTTTTGAATCACTCAACTTTGTTATCTCTTCTAATTAAGTCACTCTATTTTTTTCATCCAAAATTTTAACGGAATATACTAATTTCGTTAGTATTTTGGATGAAATATGCTCATTCCGTTAATATTTTGGATGGAATGAGTATATTCCGTTAATATTTTGGATGGAATGAGTATATTCCGTTAATTTTTTTGACGGAATAGGAATATTCCATTAAAATTTTGGATGGAAAAGTGTAGAGAGACTTGATTGGGATAAATAATAAAGTTGAGTGACTCAAAATAGACAAATCAAACTTGAGTGACCAATTCGTGACAAATAACAAAGTTTAGTGACCTACAGCGAAATTTACCCATAGCTAAAACAATGTAAGCTCTCTATTATTTGTCCCTCAATATAAAGGTTAGAATTTACAGGCGTATTAGTTTCTTATATTATTTATTCGGTAATGCTTTTATATGCTTAGCTACACACCAAATATTTCGTTGTCACCGACAACAACAATAACTAAAGCCACAAGATCCACCGTTTTTTTTTTAAGTACCACCCTAATAGATCGAAATTAAATAAATACCACCGGATTTCATAAATTTAAGATTCTGCCACGTTTGCGAAATGAATTTGCGCACCGACCCGTTCTCAAAATGAATTTGCGGACGGATCCGTTCACAAAATGGTTATGCGCACCGACCCGTTCTCAAAATGAATTTGCAGACAGATCCGTTCACAAAATGGTTATGCGCACCAACCCGTTCACACGATGGATATGCGGACCGACCCGTTCCCGATAAATTCTGTTTTTTTAATTCTGTTTTTTAATTTCTGTTTTTAATTTCTGTTTTTTAAATTCTGTTTTTTAAATTCTGTTTTTTAATTTCTGTTTTTTAGTTTATGTTTCTTAAATTCTATTTTTTAGTTTATGTTTTTATTTCTGTTTTTTAATTTCTGTCTTAATTTCATTTTTTTAAATTCTGTTTTTAATTTCTATTTTTAATTTCTGTTTTTTAAATTCTGTTTTTTAAATTCTGTTTTTAATTTCTGTTTTTTAAATTCTGTTTTTTAAATTCTGTTTTTAATTTCTGTTTTTTAAATTCTGTTTTTTAAATTCTGTTTTTTAATTTCTGTTTTTAATTTCTGTTTTTTAAAATTCTGTTTTTTAAATTCTGTTTTTCATTCCTGTTTTTTAAATTCTGTTTTTTAATTTCTGTTTTTAATTTCTGTTTTTTAAATTCTGTTTTTTAAATTCTGTTTTTTTAATTCTGTTTTTTAATTTCTGTTTTTAATTTCTGTTTTTTAAATTCTGTTTTTTAAATTCTGTTTTTTAATTTCTGTTTTTTAGTTTATGTTTCTTAAATTCTATTTTTTAGTTTATGTTTTTATTTCTGTTTTTTAATTTCTGTCTTTAATTTCATTTTTTTAAATTCTGTTTTTTAATTTCTATTTTTAATTTCTGTTTTTTAAATTCTGTTTTTTAAATTCTGTTTTTAATTTCTGTTTTTTAAATTCTGTTTTTTAAATTCTGTTTTTAATTTCTGTTTTTTAAATTCTGTTTTTTAAATTCTGTTTTTTAATTTCTGTTTTTAATTTCTGTTTTTTAAAATTCTGTTTTTAAAATTCTGTTTTTCATTTCTGTTTTTTAAATTCTGTTTTTTAATTTCTGTTTTTAATTTCTGTTTTTTAAATTCTGTTTTTCAAAATTCTGTTTTTTAATTTCTGTTTTTTAGATTTATTTTTAAATAGGTTAGATTTATTTTTGTAAATGTTAGATTTATTTTGAATAGGTTAGATTTATTTTTGAAAATGTTAGATTTATTTTTAAATAGGTTAGATTTATTTTTGAAAATGTTAGATTTATTTTTAAATAGATTATATTTACTTTTGAAAATATGTTAAGTAATTTAAATGAATACCATCCGAATTAGATTTAGTAATTCGGGTGTTAGATTTAGTAATTCTGGTGGTATTCATTTAAATTACTTAACATATTTTCAAAAATAAATCTAATCTATTTAAAAATAAATCTAACATTTTCAAAAATAAATCTAACCTATTTAAAAATAAATCTAACATTTACAAAAATAAATCTAAAAAACATAAATTAAAAAACATAAATTAAAGAACAGAATTTAAAAAACAGAATTTAAAAAACAGAATTTAAAAAAAGAAATTAAAAAACAGAATTTAAAAAACAGAATTTAAAACCAGAATTTAAAAAACAGAATTTAAAAAACAGAAATTAAAAACAGAAATAAAAAAAAACTGAATTTAAAAAACTGAAATTAAAAACTGAAATAAAAAAACAGAATTTAAAAAATTAAAATTAAAAACAGAAATTAAAAAATAGAATTTAAAAAACTTAAATTAAAACATAAATTAAAAAACAGAATTTAAAAAACAGAAATTACAAAAAAAAAAAATTATCGGGAACGGGTCGGTCCGCATATCCATCGTACAAAACGGGTCGGTGCGCATAACCATTTTGTGAACGGATCGGTCCGCAAATTCATTTTGAGAACGGGTCGCTGAAGCGGGTCAGTCGGGAACGGGTCGGTTCGCAGAATAGTTTTGTGAACGGGTCAGGGAACGGATCGGTGCGCAAATTCATTTCGCGAACGTGACGGAATCTTAAATTTATGAAATCCGGTATTATTTATTTAATTCGGATTTATTGGGTGGTACTGAAAAAAAAAACGGCAGGATCCAAACAAGTCGGGATTACGTTGTCACCAATATTTTTTTTTTATTCTTTTTGGCTGCAATGAAAATTTGAACTTGTAAGACAAAGTAACCAAATAATTGTTTTGAAAGATTGCGTTTTGCTACAAAAACGGGCCCAGGTCCTTCGGCCTTTTAAAAAAATATATGAAAAACAAATGCGGTGAGCGTGGATCGAACACGCGACCTTCAGATCTTCAGTCTGACGCTCTCCCAACTGAGCTATCCCTGCTTGATGTTTTGAATTAATCTTTTTATTTATATATTATATTAGTATAGATACTACGCAGTTCAAAGTCCACAGATCAAAGAAATACTTTTACTCTCCTCAAAATGGCTGCCGAAAAAAACCCCACGTTTTACCTCTTCTCCAAAGATTTTGGAGATTTGTTAAAAAAAATTGAAGTTTTATATTTAGATTGATTATATACCATAAATAAATTAGTAAACTATACCTATATAAAACATTCCACATGAGCACCACATAAGCACCACATGAGCACCATACTAAAAAAAGTAAAAATTGTCATAACAACAAATAAAGTAGTATTTCATGAACATAAATCTGACGTTTGAACTTCGATATTTTGTGACCTCTGAATGTTTTCTCTTATTTTTCTTGATATTCTGTACTCGACTTGTGCGTGACAATTAATGTTGGACAGGTGTCTTCAGGGACGGATCATAATGGATGAATGCTTTAAACTAAGGAGTTTTAATTTGGATGATACCTATTTTATTTTTCGTGTTCTTCCAATATATATTATTCTTATATAAGATGAGTTAATATATTTTTTTAAACATATCCTTGTTTCAAATATAATAAAATTCTATTAACCTATTGAGCTTTTCGAGACTAATATGACGAGTTGCTAATGTTAATTAAAAAGAACATTTTTGGTATACCTACAGACAATATATATCCCAATACTATTCACGTGAGGTATGATCATTACAAAATTAAATACAATATAGCTAGATTAACTTCCACCAACATTTCTATCATCAAAATTAGGTTCAAAAATCATAGGAAAGGAATTTAATTATCTATTTTCCTTGAAATTCTTATATTTTCTTACCCGGCTACCTATAAAACAAGAGTTCTAAACAATTGTCAAGGCATGGCAATGTTGTCTTGTTTTTAAACAGTGAAATTTCACAACTACTGTTTTATCTCATCAAAGCATCGTGGAGTAACAATGCTTCTATCAGTAACTTGCGCGATAATTTTTCTAAAATTTCTAGTTATCACTTGCTTCGAGTATGTTAAGGATGCCTTGGGGGTTAGAGGTGTTCAAACGGTCCGGTTTTTAACTGAACCAAAAAAATTTTGGTTTAAATGATTCAGTTTTTTGGCTTTAATGGATTGGTTCGGTTGAATTTTTGAATTATTACAATTTAAATGAATCAATTTGATTAAAAACCGACTAAATCGAGCTAATCGAATTATATTGGTTCATGATTTATATTTGAAGTGCTAAGAGCACGCGGCCCAACTAGACAAAGGGGACCACTAAGGCCTCCAACACAAACATACTAAGATAAAAACACACCTAATTATGCCCACGCACAAACTAGAAGGGGGCATAAACTGCAACAAAAGGAAAACTAGCTAAGGAAAACTCTAAACACTGCTCCCAAATCCCCCGGTGGGGTGGTGACCAGTGACACCTCAGGTGGTGGCAACACGGCCCCGCTCAGCTGCATTGACCAGCTTTTCGCCCTGCTTCTCGGCTTCTGCTCCCATCTTCCTCTCCTCCTTGCGTTGCTCTGCAGCAGCTTTCTCCATCGGGTCCTTAGTCTTCATCTTCTCCACCTAATTAACAAGTGTCAAACAATGCTTCATTTTGTACCTTCTAGTTAGCTCGAAATGTATTTATTATTTATTTTCCCTTTTTCTTAAGCATTTTAATTTGTAGCTTCTCCTGGCTACCCACTTCACTTGCATTGAAATTTAGAACCAAAAATCGAAGTGCGTTTATTATGAGGCATTTCTTTGTAACACTTGGAATGTATGTTATTTAAAAAAAAAAAACACGTTATCTAATCAACTAGCTCTTTGACATGTTAAAATAATAGAAATGAGGAATCAAATACTTAAAAGAAAAGGACCTTTTCATCAACAGAGGCCTTGGTTTTCTCCATGCCAGCTTCGGCGAACGCAGCAACATTCGCGGTTTTCTCCTTGGCAGACTGCATTTTGGTAATTAGTCCGTTTGTTTTCAGAAGATCAGAGTTGTTTTGTAAGTGTATCTCAGACTGTATAAAAGGATTTGTGATGGAATGAAAAGGAAAAGGTGGTGTGTTTAAATAAGGAGACAAAGAGCCAAGGTACGTGCCACGTGATGGACTGATGGGACGCGTGGTGGATGGAGGGGAAACATGCAGAACCACTGTTATTAAAACCGGACCGGACCGGACGGGTGGACCGGAATAAACCGGAACTGGAACCAAGTCCGGTTCGGTTCGTCTATAAGACCAAACATACATATAAACCGGGAAAAAATAAAAAAATCGGACGGTTTTTCCAAAACCAATGAACCAAACCAACCGGTTTTTCATGTTTTTTTTTTTAATTTGAACCAGCAGCGAACATGGCCCATTTGGCCATTTATTCCTCGGTAAAAGGAAAAGGTAAAATGCACCTACACGTGATATTTTGTGAGCAAATTTGTGTAGTCTTTTGTGTTGCTATAATGTATTCTATTTTAAATAATTATGTATTTGAACATGATACGCGTCATAATATTATTTTTTTTAATAATTTTGAACTTTAGAAAATTTAATATGAATTTTTAACAGTTCTTTTCTATCACAATAAATAAATTTTTAGTCTTTCATCTTTTTTTTGTTCATTTTTATCTCATCCATAGACAAATTAAACTTTTATTTGATATATTAGTTCAACAATACACATTTTTATATCCTTACACTTAGTTAAAATTAATTAAGGAATTAAGAACTAATTAATACTTTTGTTTTATTTGAATAATAACCTTTTTATTAAATAATTCAGTGTTATAAAAAAATCAGCGGTTGAACCAATTGACTCACCGGTCCGACCAGTAAACCATTGACCCGATGTATTACCGAGTCGATGTCCGGTCCAGTTCTGATAACATTGTGCAGAACTGAAGAGGGTTTACGTGGTGTGTGAAAAATGAGTCAAATGACTTGGGGAGAATCTTGAGCCGCGGCGTGTGCCTAATCATGTACAGCAAATAAATGATATGACACGTCGGCTATAGTCATTTGTCATTTGAGGCCTCAATACAAGTAGGGTAACTGCCGAACTGGGCAGGTAGACCATTTGATCAGACGGTCAGGCAAACTACGACTCCAGCGAGCTATCGAATTCAGATCCTTCCCGGTAGAGTAACAATGAATCTTTTACAATTACTAGATTTGGACCGTTCCTTTTAACTTGGCATGAATCTCAAAGTCCAATAATATTGTCCCATGTGTTAGTACGAATTTCAAAGCAATTGAGAGTTAATCTCAAATCGTAAAGTGAAAGGAATCTTTTACAGTAATGAAGTAATGAAGAGGATAATTATCCGCGGGCCGTCTCCTTATAATAGCAGATCTGGACTTGACATTTTTTAGTGCGAAAATTATTTTCGTGAAAGTTGAATTGGAAATAGATCAGACATGGATCAGGATGAGAGCCATAAGTTACTTAAAATTTAAATTTAATTATAATCGAATTACTGGTAAGAATTCGAGTTAATTCTTAAAATTTCCGAGCAGACGAATAGTCTTGAAATTCATAAAATCCGAATACTTTAAAAAAAAATCTAAAACGTGTTATTCAGATGACGTAAATTCGGAATGTGAGCCAGGGCCGAGTGCCAACTACTCTCTATTATTGCCTGAAGCCTAAAGTAAATTTAAGGCCCACTATTGAATTTGAGACAGACGGTCTGAGCGCACGATACAGACATTGGAGGATATGCTACCCACAGGGGCGGATCTATGTGCCTACCCCTGGATTTGAAATTTTTTTTTGAATTAGTACTAATTTTTTGATGTACCTACCCCTGATTTGATAGAGTGCCTACTCCTAACTCAAAAATACCTTTGTTTTGATCTGTTTTGGCTCAGTCCCTATTCTAAAAGAAGAAAATCTGGTTTAAATAAATTTGAGATTTGAGCAGTGGGAGAAGATAAATCATAAAGGGAAGAAGGAGAAAATGAAGAAGATGTTTATGACAGTGGGACCCATTAAATTTATTAAACATGGCATTTAACTTTAGACAATTTCAGCCCAATTAGACTCACCAAAGCCCACAAGTGTTTTCTAGACCAAACGTTACATGTGGCTGTTAATTAATGTTGAAGATATTGAAGATTACCAAAGCAACCCGATCCAATATCAGCTAACCAGCTTTAATTAGCACACTGTTTAGGAATATACACCTGTCTCAAGTCTTCCTTGTAAATAACAACCATAGGAAATTTTTATCTTTTGTATGATTTTATTTTATTATAAAAGTGGATCATACGAATATAGTATTGTACCCAATAAGTTAATGGGTTTAAACTCGATTAGTTATTTGAATCCGATTAGTGCCCTATCCTGACGGAAATCCTGAATCCGCCCTTGGCTACCCATGTGGTCGTGTGCGCGCTTACGATGAGAGGCGACTGGATTAGGGGTGTTCATTGGGTCCGATTTAATCGATTTTGAACTGAACCGAATTAGTTTGGATCAAACGGTTCGGTTTTTTCAGTTTAACGGTTCGGTTTGTTTTTAAAAACTGAATTATAACTTCAGATCGGTTCGGTTTAAAAATTTCAAAACAGAAATAACCAAACTTTTATATAATATGAATTTGATCCAGACCGTTCCAGTTTATTTCTTAATATACTTCGGTTTATTATAAATCAATTGTTTTATATAAATATATATATATATATATATATATAGAGGTTGGCTAAGATCAAAGTGGTAGTTCCTGAGCTTTGGTGCTACCAATTTATTTTTCAATTTTCAAAGTTCAAAACATCGATCCGAACCGTTCAAGTTGTTCTCCATATTAAATTGTGCTTGGAGACCCAAATTTTACATTTTTCTTAATTTTTTTACTATTTGTTAAGCCACTTTGAAAATCGCTAATCCAACGGTGGCTTAACAAAATAGTAAAATCAGAAGCCACCGTTGGATCAGCTGTTTTCAAAGTGGCTTAATAAATAGTAAAAAAATTCAGAAATATATAAAATTTTGTCTCCAAGCACAATTTAATATGGAGAACAACTTGAACGGTTCGGATCGACGTTTTGAACTTTAAAAATAAAAAAACGAATTAGTAGCACCAAAGCTCAGGAACTACCACTTTGATCTTAGCCAACCTCTATATATATATATATTTTGGTTTGAACTGAACAAACTGAAATAAAACTTTGGTTCGATTCGGTTCAATTGCAATGCTAAATCGGTTCGGTTATATTTTTTAAACTGAATTATAATTTGTTTGCTTAGTTCGGTTCGATTTCAACCGAACCGAATCAATGAACACCCCAAGACTGGACGGATCATCTGCACATGGCAGAGTTATCGTACAACAGTAGCTATCACGCGAGCATCTGCATATCACCTTTCAAGGCCATGTACGGATATCGAGTATGTACTCCCTGGGGGCCTACCAGTTCCATTCGCCCTACCGTACCTTAGTTGATCAAGGAGTGTGTGGAGAAGGTGCGGATTATCCAGGATCGACTAAAGACGGCTCAGGATTGTCAGAGGAAGTAAGCAAACTGTTGGCTTTTGAGAGTCCTCGACTTATCTGTTTGACTAGATTTGCAAAACATACATAATTGCATTTCACAGTTTTCCTCTTGAGTATCTGTGCAGGTTCATGACAAGTGAAGGAATAGTAATTACACATCAATGATGAATTAATACACTGCAATATAACATCATGAAGGCACAAGACACTGGATAGCAAAAGCATTAACTCAAGATTAAGGATAATGTATATGTATGATTGGTAATAAGCTTGAGATTAAACTAAGTGAGGCCAATCGTTGTCACGGTCCAGTGACGTGATAATGAAATAAATAAATCATGTACAAATCCCGTGACGCATAAAATAGGATTTAGCGTCACCAAACGCTAATCATTCCAGAGGATTTCCGTGGTGGGAATCGTTGTAATGGTCATCTACCGTTATCAACAATGACCACCGTTACACTCTAAACCACTCCGATTGACCTACCATTGTAATGGTCCCCTGTACCGTTACAACGGTCAGCACCACTTACTTTCTTTTTATCAACTCTCTATAAATAGAATATATACCAAGGTTTGGAGTATCACTCTAGCCGCCTCCAACTTCAATATTTCGTATTTACAGATCTAGAGAAAGCCATTGTTGCTTATGCACTCCAACTTCAATATACACAATAAATCTCAAAAGTGATCCTGCATGATCGAATTATTTACTACTTCGAGCCTTGTACTCATCTTGCAACCCTTGAAGTCATTGTGACTCGGGTTGTTCTGTTAGGGCCGTGTGACTTCCTAGAAGAATTGTAAGGGCTCACCGGTTCCACCTTGTACTCCTTTCTCATTGGGTAAAGAAAGGCGTGCCATCAAGAAGGTTGCGAGCCCCAGAGACATAGGTGTTAGTGCCAAACTCCGTAAACAACTCTCATGTCAAGTGTCTCTAAACTCTACTATTTACTTTATTTACTTTATATTTAGTTTAGGACAAAGTTATTCTAGTTTCCGCCAAAATTAACTTATAGACATGCTAGATTATTATTACTTAGACTAAAAATATAAAAATGCCTATTCACCCCCCCCCCCTAGGTGCCTTTGGGACCAACAAGTGGTATCAAAGTAGAAAAATCAAATTAAGATACACTTAATTTGATTATTGTATTAGATCCTAGATATGGCACTACGTACACCAAAATTTGTTAGAGAACCTCCCATGTTGACTCATGCTACCAAAAACTTTAGTTATTGGAAAAGGGTTATGACCAACTATATAAAATTGATTGAAATATAGGAAGCCATAGAAAATGCTTTTACACCGGTCTATAACTCAACTACCAACATAATTACCAAATCCAAACTTGCCAAAAAGGTTGATGATCTTGCCATGAATGTAATAATGGGAGCAGTACATGAATCATTATGGATTGTATTCTCAAATGCTACAAATGCAAAAGAGATGTGGGATTCTCTTATAACCAAATATGAGGGTTATGGCCAAATAAAGCGAACCAAACTAGCCGGTTTAGAAACTAAATTTGAAACCTTCTGTGTAGAAAGTGGTGAAACTGTAGAAGACACCTATAACAGACTTTTACAAATACAACATGAATTCATAGAACTTGGTCAACCTCTTTCTAACAATAAGATTGTAGGAAAACTTTTAAGAGTTATGCTTAGGAAACCTAGATGAGAATCAATGATAAGTGCGCTAGAGGTACTATCGGGAGTACAAGTCTTCACACCAGAAGAATTGTTTGCTCATCTCAGAAACTGTGAAGAGAAGCTCCGACAAACCGAGGAGTACAAGCCCAAGTCTAAAGTTACAGCACTATATGCACTACCTCAAAAACCAAACAAAGCTAAAGAATTCAATGCACCACCATTGGTTTCACCTAACTTCTCAAATACTAAAGCCTCTAACCTTCAACCAAACTATCATGAACCCTCCAACAAAACTGAGGTCCTAAGCAAGTTTCTCCAAGGAGCACTCGACTTCGAAAAGATGTATAACAAACGGCGTTTGGAGAAGAACAAAAGAATCGTATGCATTGTTTGCAACAAAGAGGGTCATTCCATCGAATCGTGTTACACCATATTTCCAAACATGAAAGGAGGTGGTGGATTTCAGAGACATCCTCCACAACAAAGAAAAGAAGACAATCACACGAGCAAAGAAGAAAAAGCAATGCATGCCGAGGGCAACTCGCAGCTAGAATATTGTAGTGGTGAAGAAGAAGGTAGCTCTTGATCTGAGATTGAGGAAACAGACAACCTGGCTAGTTATTTCTGAAAAATTACATGTTATATTGTTTGCAACCTGTCAGGTAACATACCATGAAATTTCATTTTTTTAATTTGATTTTTTTTGTTATTTATCGGACTATGTGAAGGCAGGGAGTTATTAGACTGTATAATCACTTTTGTGCGATTCTTGACGGAAGAACATCTACCGGAGAAATAGTTTTCAACATGTTTGCCATTATACAGTCTTCATTCCAAAGAAGTGAGATGCTAACAATCGAACAAAAAATTACATGTATGATGGAAAACATTTTTAACTGATTACAAAGAAGTGAGATAACATATAATTTCTCAACTTAACAAAGACCTCCTTTAGCTCTAAAAGTCTTCAAAATGATTCTAAGTTATTTCTTTCTTCAATGGGATGTCTAATTCTCACTATTTGATGATCAGGTTTTGGTTTACCAGTTGGACCCCAATACGTGATTCAAATAAGTAGTCCAAACAAACTTCATAGTTAACAGTGAGATTTGGTACTCCCATGTTATAATTACCTTTGCATCATTGTTTGGTAAATAATTTAGTTTATTTAATTCCTTTGCAGCTTAGCTTGAAAAAAAAAATATCATTTATTATTAGCAATTGTCTCTCTTGTAATATTTTTTTTATATTATTAATTTTGTTTGCAACATTTGGATGTCTGGATAGTTCTTTTCATTTCAGAATTTTTTTTTAACTGATACATGACATGTTTTCCTTCAATTTTGTCCCAATAAAACTTGTTATATCAGTCAACCATCAATTTAGTATAAACAAACAGCCTTTTTTAGACCCAAATTTATATTTGCTCATTTTTTTTCTGAAAAACAAACATGAGTCTTGATCATGAAATTGAGCCCATTTGTGACCCAATTTTGTCTTGGTATCATTAGTAGTGTTATTGATTGATAATCATCCTTGTTTGTGATATTCACATAAGAGAAAAATTTGAAGGCTTGCTTGAAAGCAAGTATCCAATTCATACCCTTTTGTTATGAATTGATAGTCTTTGACACTAGAGAGCACTTCATCATGTTAGATTAAGTGGAAAGTAAGCATTTGTATTACTTCAACTTTGTTAAGTATTTGATTTTTTTTAGTATTTTTAAATAATTGAGTTGAATAATTTATTAAATAAAGTTTTTTTTTTGGTGAAAAGAACGTTAGTTTTCTATTTGTAATTTTTTTTCGTGTTTGTTGATACAATGAACAGAGGCACAACTATTTCTTTTTGTCAATTTTACAATGCAATATTCATGTCTTATAAGTTGTCTTTTCTATTTATTTTAGTTGACTTTTGTAATTTAGACACATCTTGTGTCCTTATTAATGAAAAACCAAATGGCATGGCCAATTCTTTCTTGTCTTTTTAGTTCTTTCCTTTTCGTCCTTGATTTTTATGAAATTAATGGGGACAATGATTTTAATAATCTGAGAGACTTGAGTGGATTTTTTGAATCTGGTAACCTTGACATGCATGGGAACATAAAATGTATCATGCTGCAAATCGGAGGAATCGATTATAGTGGGAATTGACTATCTTGTAAAATCTGATTCTGCATTCATGTCAGATGGTAATCTACTATAATGTACTAGTTGGTATGTAATGTACTAGTTGGTATGTAATCTACTATAATGCATTCATGTTAGATGGTAATCTCTTGTACAGCTGCTGAATTAATATATTTTTTGGAATATAATGTGTCATGCAATCTGCTGTAATGTACTAGTTGGTACGGTGGTAATGTATTGCAGAAATTCAACTCTTGAACAACAAAAATGCTCTTACTGACAAGGATTTTGAGCCCATAAAAAAACTACGATTTACAACTGAAAATTTTGAATTTAACTTTTTTTTATAAAAGGTCTATCATCTCTCTAGTTGCCTAGTCATAAAGTATATACTGGTTTTGTATTTGAATTTTAAATTTTTTATAGGCCTTAAGTGTCAAATAGTAATATGAAAGAAATAGTGGCTGGGGCAAACTAGTCAGATTAAAGAAACGATAAAAGTGTTTCCAAAACCAAAATTTGTGAGGTATGTGTATTCTGAAAATCACGATCTGTTTTTGAGATTCTAAGTGGTCTTGTACATTTGGAGGTGGAATTCGCCATATACCCGATGAATGCATCTCATAAGGAGATTTTTATTTTATTTTTTAATACTATTTTGCGTGCCTTATGTATTCTATGTACTTGAAAATCTCAATTTTCTTTTTTTTTTTTTACCTGAAAATATCTTTATTTACTGATGTAAGGGCAAAATGGTCACATTTACATAAAATAGAAGTTAAAACAACAAATTATTTCATACCCTTCCGTCCCTCTATATCTTTCACTGGAGCAACAATAAGTTACCTCTTCCTCGCCATTCCCTCCCTCCCTCCCCATCCCCTCCCCCTCCACTTAAATTTCTGGAGCAAACCCCTCTACTTAAATTTCTGCGGACGATTTGATTCCAGATTTAAAACCCAGAAAAGCAGCAAACCAACCCTAGGAGGGCCTCCACACACACGCCTATAAGCGCCATGAGAGACAAGTAGAAGCTCCATGGGTAGATCAGGCGACACGGAGAAAGAGATCTGGGGCACTTGGGAGGAACTTTTGCTAGCATGTGCTGTGACTCGCCATGGCACCTCCAGCTGGGACTCGGTGGCCATGGAGGTACAATCGCGTAGCCCGTTTTCTCACCTTCTGACCCCTAATAAGTGCCGACTTCGATATCTGCACCTCAACAGTCGCTTCTCTTCCGCCGCCTCCGCATCCGCCGGAGAATCTGGCGCCATCGGAGATCCCGAGTCGTCCGACGCCGACGCCTGGGTGGACGAGCTGCGCAAGCTCAGAGTTGCCGAGCTCCGCCGCGAGGTAGAGCGATGCGACCTCTCCATCGTGTAATCCCATCTCTCTGTTTTCTTGTGGTCTATATTGTTGTCCAGTCTCCCATGTATTATGTTATGGCCTCGCGATCAATATCCAATAGTCTTAGAGTAAACGGTTCTTTATTTCTTTTGGGTTTTCAGATCACTAGAGGTGAAAGTGAATCGTCTGAAAGAGGAGCGCGAGCGCGGCCCGAAGGAGGATGATCCATGTGGAGAAGACAAGAAACAAGATCCGACGGTCGAGGATCACAAGGATGACGTCAGATCGCCGGGATCTATGGCGGCAGAGATCTCTGGCAGGTCTTGCAAGGAGTCCAACGAATCCAACTCCACAGATCTGAAAGAGGACGAGAAGGCGAAACCAGGAGACGAGTCTGGTACTGGATTAGAGACCGGAATGGACCGTACCGCTGGAGAGGTTGGGAAACCGGGCAGTGAGTCCAGCGAGTCTGTGGCGGAGTCGAAGGAGAGTAGCGACGTCCAGAGTTCGGCATCTCTCTCTACGCGGCGCCAAAAGGCTGTCTCCAGTGGTGAGGCTGAGGGGGGACCCGCTCTTTCACCAGCCGAATCTCAGCCGTTGATCGCGTTTCTTGAGACCATACGCTCTGATAAGTTTGGATCCACTTTCGAGCGCCGTCTCGAGTCTCAGGTATTTGTCAATTTTCCGCGATATTTCGTTCGATTAATCGGAAAATAGTTCTTCTCTGCCTGTATAACGAGATGTTACTGTTTAAAAGTTCAGGCGGAGTAATGAGGGTTTTACGGATAAGCAACCTAATCAGAACGTCAAGTTTACAAAAATAATTCCAAATTGAGGCGCCTACTTTGGACCGTCCGATTGATTTAGTGGGAATATGGTAGCAACTAGCAACACGTGTGAGGCATCCGATTCTGGGTTTGGTTGGGAGATAGAATTCAAGTAGCAAAATAGAATCCTGTGGCAACTACAGCACAATCTTTCGCCATCGTGGCTATATTTATGGGTCATAGATGTTGACGTCAAGCCAGTAATAGGT
The DNA here is from genome assembly GCF_964058835.1 of Carex rostrata. NCBI lineage: Eukaryota > Viridiplantae > Streptophyta > Magnoliopsida > Poales > Cyperaceae > Carex > Carex rostrata. The sequence continues at coordinate 9,762,518 of NC_135925.1, forward strand.
TGCCACGTGGTCTGGTGAAAGAACCCTACCACTAGGCACCTCCTTTAATGCCCTTTGGGTCCAATTTCCTGATATATGACAGACGACGTGTCTGACCTATATATAGGATTATATAAATTGGGCTAGAAGTATTGTAGGGTTATGAGTGAATTAATTCTTGGTATCCAGCCCAAAGTAAAATTTGGGCCCTCAACAATGACTTCCGTTGCAGAGAAACCTCTTAAATTTTAATCGAACTAGAGCAGTTTCATGGTTGAGAAAAAGAATCAGTAACTAAATGTTAAATTGCACCAACAAGCAATTAATATATTCCTTTGATCTATATACCTCAGCAGAGTGAGACATACCAGAGCACAATAAAGCAACATGTGGATTTGGAGATGATCCGAACCAAACTGGAGTTCCTTAACAGCTCTGACTCGTACACCAGTGCAACTGAGTTCTACCGAGACCTCCTCCTCCTTTGTGCCAACGCACTGGTATTCTACCCCAAGTCATACCAGCAGCATGCTGCAGCCTTGCACCTCCGTTCACTTGTCATGAAACAGATCAACTCCACCGGTCCTCTCAAGCCTCATGGATCCTCATCCTCATCTCTTAAAGAAGTAAACCTGATGGACTTGCCAAAACCAAAAGCTGATTCAGATGTCGGGGGCCCACTTTTGGAGAAACCTGCAATCATTGTTTGTCGAAAACGAAGCTCTTTGGCAAAAGCTGCTTCTTCTACTGTTGCTAATTCAGCTAACTCTGTAGTCAAGGAAGAGAAGCAGGAGAATGGTCCAGTTTTGGATCCTGATTCAAACCTGAGAAAGACCAGCACCAGAGGGCCTCGGACAAGCAAGACACGAAGCAACACCACGCTGCGTGCTTTGACATCAAATTCTGATATTGCTTCTAGAGTAAAATCGCAGAAGCAGTCATCTGATAAGGGGTCTGATAAGAGTGTTGCCGCATCAGCAAATTTGCCGAAGAAAAGAAATGCAGTTGATTTTCTACACAGGCTGAAAGATCACTCGGCATCTACATCTTCTAAGGTTTCTCATGGCGAGACAGGTAAGAAAGCAAAAACTGAGGCTAAAAGGGAGCAGGGTTCATCCAAGAAGCAGACGACGCCACCTGGGAAGAGGAGTGTGGGCCGGCCGCCTAAGAGGCCTGCGTCTTCAGTGACGCCACCTCCATCCAAGAGGTTGAAAGAAGAACCTGCCAGACCACCACCAGCAGCAAAGAGGCGAGGTGGGCGTAGGTCCTGAGATAATAGCGTGTGTAAATTGTGTAAAACTTATTGTGCTTATCTATCTGCTAGTTGGAGTTTAGCTTTTCTTTTGGGGTTTACGAAGAGTAGAAAGTAGGAACTAGGAAGAATTTAGAACGGTAGGTTTTAAGAGTGGCATTTATGGATACTTCTTTTTATTATGTCATCTTTAACAAAAGTTAATTTAACATGTGCTTAACTTTTTTCTGAGTGTCTACATTTTATCAATTCTATAATTTGCAATAGTTCTCAACTTCTTGTGGAGGGAGGCTAGTGATAATGAACTTTTAAAGTCAAGGGTTAACATTATAGTTTGTTAATAACTAAGATCTATTGTTAGTATGAATTAAAAGAGAGCGCGTATCCTCAGCTTTAGCCTATTGAGTCTTTTTCTGTGCTAATTTTGGCAAGGTGAGTGACAATAATCAATATGTAATGGATTAGAAATATGATTGATGCATAAATTCCCAGCAAAATTATTTCAATTGCAAGTGATAATGTGTGGAACAGAAATGTTTCTTACGCTCATGCTCATGTATTAACTTTACGGCCATTTTCTATTTCTGTTTTAATAAGCTCATGATCATAACACCAAGATTAGTATCAAAGAGTAAAGCAAAACTAATAATGATCATCTGCGATTCAATTATTCTGGTAATTGTTCTTCAACCTTTCTCCCCGACACTGCAAAAATGTGCATCCTTCCACCTTCCCCTATAAATTAACTAAATAATTGAATACATGTAAGCACAATAAGTATAGAGGTGAATTTTTTTTTTTTTTTTCTAGCTTGTGGCTCACTCGAAATCAACATGTAAAAATCTCGAAAAAGCTCGCTTGTTCTTGAACCGAACTGAAAACAAGCCCACCGGTTCAGTCCATTATCTCATGATTTTGAGTAAGGTTTGTCTCAGCTCGGTCCATTAATGAGTTATTATACATCATTGGATATGTTTCGCTATAATTGGATCCGTTTAGAGTCAGTTTATCCAAAGTCGTAAGCCATAAAGCTCCGCCCCACACCATCTCTCCTAGTCTCCCTCGCCCAATGTATGCCCTCATATCTCCTTCTCTTTGGCAGTTCGGCCCTCTGTTGAAAAAAGTAATTGCTCCTTAAGTTGATTTGTATGGACTATGTATATTAATTAATTAAGCAAGTTAATTTGAATGAATTTAGTTAGATTTGGTAGGCATTAATTTATTTTGTGAACTATGTTTTATGAATTTGATGGGATTTGGTATGCCTAAATTTGTTTGTAAATTTAATTTATGTTAGTTGAATTGTTTGATTGCACTTGGATTAAGTATTGATTGTTCAATAATTAGTCATATAAATGTTACTTTCTTCAGTCATAATTAATAGGTGTGCTCTGGAAATTTATTATAATAGGAAAGGTATGTACCAACTTATATAATAACGGCTCGTTGTACCAACAAGCGGATTACGATTTTAGTAAACTCAGTTCAGTGTAACTTTTAGATTCCCAAAATCTATTATCTATAGCTAAAACAATGTAAGCTCTCTATTATTTGTCCCTCAATATAAAGGTTAGAATTTACAGGCGTATTAGTTTCTTATATTATTTATTCGGTAATGCTTTATATGCTTAGCTACACACCAAATATTTCGTTGTCACCAACAACAACGATAACTAAAGCCACAAGATCCAAACAAGTTGGGATTACGTTGTCACCCATAATTTTTTTTATACTTTTTGGTTGTAATGTAAATTTGGACTTGTAAGACAAAGTAACCAAATAATTGTTTTGAAAGATTGCGTTTTGCCACAACAAAAATTTCCGCTGTCATCAATCTCTTACTTCCAATTTATTTGCACGGCAAAAGGAATATAAAAAAATTGTTTCGTTTGATTCAAACGGTTTGATGAATAAAACGGGCCAGAGTGAAACGGGCCCTCCGGCCTTTAAAAAAAAATGAAAAATAAATGCGGTGAGCGTGGATCGAACACGCGACCTTCAGATCTTCAGTCTGACGCTCTCCCAACTGAGCTATCCCCGCTTGATGTTTTAATTTAATCTTTTTATTTATATATTATATTGGTTCAGATACTACGCAGTTCAGATCAAAGTCCACACGTCAAAGAAACATTTTTACTCTCCTCAAAATAGCTGCCGAAAAAAACCCCACGTTATACCTCTTCTCCAAAGATTTTGGAGATTTGTTAAAAAAATTTGAAGTTTTATATTTAGATTGATTATATCCCATAAATAAATTAGTAAACTATACGTATATAAAACATTCCACATAAGCACCATACTAAAAAAAAGTAAAAATTGTCATAACAACAAATAAAGTAGTATTTCATGAATATAAATCTGACGATTGAACTTCGATATTTTGTGTGACATTTAAATGTTTTCTCTTATTTTTCTTGATATTCTGTACTTGACTCATGCGTGACAATGTTGGACAGGTGTCTTATCGACGTTTATCAGAGAAATGTTTTAAACTAAGGAGTTTTAATTTGGATGATACCTATTCTAATTTTCGTGTTCTTCCAATATATATTATTCTTATATAAGATGAGTTAATAATATATTTTTTTTAACTTGTTTCAAATATAATAAAATTCTATGTAACCTATTGAGCTTTTGGAGACTACATATGACGAGTTGCGAATGTTAATTAAAAGGAACTATTTGTTATACCTACAAACAATATATCCCGATACTATTCACGTGAGGTATGATCATTACAAATTAAATACAATATAGCTAGATTAACTTCCACCAACATTTCTATCATCAAAATTGGGTTCAAAAATCATAGGAAAGGAATTTAATTATCTATCTTCCTTCAAATTCTTATATTTTCTTACCCGGCTACCTATAAAACAAGAGTTCTAAACAATTCTCATGACAATGTTGTCTTGTTTTTAAACAGTGAAATTTCACAATTACTGTTTTATATCATCAAACCATCGTGGAGTAACGATGCTTCTATCAGCAACTTGCGCGATAATTTTTTAGTACACGACCTTCGACCAATTTCACCGGAAAAAAAAAATGTACTTTCTAAAATTTCTAGTTATTACTTGCTTCAAGTATGTTAAGGATGCCTTGGGGGTTAGAGGTGTTCGAACGGTTCAGTTTAACCGAATCAAAATTTTTTGGTTTAAATGAATCAGATTTTTTTTGGTTTAAATGATTCAGGTAAATTTTTGAATTATTTCAATTTAAATGGATCGGTTTAGTTTAGACTTTTCAAAACTGACTAAATCGAACAGACCAAATTATATTGATTCAAGTATAATTTATATTTTTTTGATTCAATCATTGCTTCATTTTTTTCATTTGTGTAAATATTTTAGAAATCTACATATTTTATATAGAATTGAACTTGTATATGAATATATGTAATTTTCATTAATAATGACAATAATATATTTACTTTAGTTTGAATTGAATAAACCAAAATTTACTAGATAATAATAATAATTTGGTTATTTTATTTCGGTTTCAACCGAACCGAACGTTTAAACAACCCTATTCGGGGTGGCCTCTCTAATGAAATTATGCCGGGAGAGACTCCGCATAATTCACACAAGTGAGTCTCAATGACACTAGCAGAAAGAGAAGTTCACAAACTTTTTTGGTATCACCACAAAAAATGTACAAGAATTTAAAAATTAACTTCATCCAATGAAATGAATTAATAAACAGAACGGAAGATGGCACAGATAATCCCAACCAGTAAGCAGCTCTACTAAAAGGAGGTTCCAAATTAATACATAATAACCCAACCAATTAACTAAATTAACCCTACATAGCGCTTTATTCAAACTATCAGCACTGGGTACAACGCCTTCCAACCAAAAAAAGATCTATCTTTGATCATGATCACAAAAGGCTAAAAGCTCAATCTATAAGTGCATTCCATTACTCTCTTTTTTTCAACCCTTGCTTCAGAGTGTTTGGCCACGTATTATCAGCACTGCAGTATATTACGTTCAACTATAATCGTGAGATCTTCCATTTCTATCCATGTGGTGCTTTCCATTGGAGTTTTCATGTACTTCATTTCCTTCTGTTCAGTTTAGGAAACAGGGTCTAGTTTGTATCAATTAAAGATGAATTAATCAAAATCTTGCTTTTAGTTTTCATTTAGGATAGGAGTCTTTTGGATATTAATCCCTACTACATATTTCTTGCAAGTTTATCCCAATGTTAGATAATAAAATAATTTTTTTTCTCCGCTGGCTTTGTCCTTGATATTTTTAAAAACTTCATTAGGAGCTAATTAAAGGAAAAACTTGTACCACTTTCACAATCAGATGCCTCAGCAAGTCTTGCTATTGCATCGAGCAAGGACTGTTCATGCTCCTACAGATTCCCAACAGTTACAGAAATATCCAATGTTAGTCTCAACTTGGGGGAAAACTGCCTATACAGAGAGACAGGAAAGAGGACACTACCTTGAGTAGCTTTTTTGCCTTTTCAATCTCATGTATATCTGGATTGCTTAAAACCCTCTCAACCTGCAGTTTGATACGCATTTAATAAGTTATGTCACAAGGACAACTACTACGGTGACCCTTGATAATATTATGCTACCTTCTTTTACAAAGGGATCCCTGATGTTTTATTTGAAACACATGAGAAATATAACAGTTATTCTTATAAAAGTATTGCAATTATATATGAGATTAAAAATAAGGGATCGTTATAAGGAATCCCAGATCTTTTACAAAGGAGGTATGCTTTCTCATCCTTATAATGAATAACCCGAAAAACACAGTATCCCTCAAACCGTTTTATTCCATATTTTTTTCTTACACGCACAACTACCAAATTTCCTGTCAAGGATTGTTACAACCCACAAAAGCCAGAGATACAGCAGATGAAGACCCCTTGGCATTGCCAAACACTTATGGGATCATTTCTATTATTATTTATTTCCTTGTTTTGTATGCTCTATTGCTATTTAATAACTTGTATTTGTAATGAAACTAGACACAAAAAAAAATCTTGTAAAATATATTTCTTTATTGCTATTTGATAGTTTTATCAATTTATGTTTATTTTTTAGGAGTAGATTAATGACATTTTCTTCAATTTATCCACAAATTTCCCATAATCCGCTAATTTCTCCAAACATACACAAATTCTCGTTATGCCCTAATCATATCATATTTTCTCTATTTCTTATTTTCTCCATGGATGCATGCATTAGAAGCAAGATGTATTATGTGGGCTTTATAAAAGAAAATGAGATACCTACAGCTTCCAATGAACTGCAGTTATCAATGTTTTATAAAATACTAAATTGCTTAATGTGGGATTAAAAATAACAAAGTATACCTCCTTAATGATTGTCTCAGTATTAGGAACATGGATTTTGTCAGAGCATTTTTTCTGGATACCATTTTGTGTGGGTCCAACATTTTCTTCCTTCTTTGATCTGCTCTGTAAGCCTGGAGGGCCTCTTACCCTGGCTACACCGGGAGCACGTGCACCACCATTGTGTAAATGTTTCCTTTCAGTAATGCCCCCTAGATCCTCACCTTCCCATCTTATATCATCAGCAGCAATCTTCAATGCAACAACAAATAATTGCACAAATAAGCAAACAAACATATAATTAAAGATTCACCTTTACTGTAAGTGGGATATTAACCTCTTTAAGATTTATCCATTCCCAGGTCTCACTTTTTGTGCCGATATCATATACGAGAGCATGTGTACCCTGAACAAAACGGGTTTGTCAGACAACCAAAGGCACAAGAAAAAGTGCATATCATTATTAAAAGTAAGGTGTGAAAAAATAAACCTTAAGGGGATCGTATTCCTTTATGATGGCCTCATAGAAAGTATTATCTTCAGGCCACCTTGTCAGAATTTTCCTTCCAATTAATGATGCTGGGTTTTCAATTCCTGCTAGTGGAGCCCGGTTGCCAGGAACTGGGCATCTATTACTGGGACCCACAGGTGTACTCTACATTAATGCACCCAGTAAGAGCACGTTATGACAAACAGTAATTCACTCTGCCTGTCTCCACATTTTTTGCATGAACATATGATCAAACCATGCTAAGATAAGCTGTTGAACAACAAGAAACTTCTTTCCTTGATGTTTACATAGCACGTTTAAGAAAAGAAGAAGGAACTATTTAATATAGGCCTCTACATAACAGAAGATATCCTTAAACCTCTGCAAGACAAAATGTCTCATACCTTTAGGAATGAAAATAACACATATGCGTATTCTCCCAAAATTCATTACAGAAAGAAGGCAAAGACTTGTGCATCTTTAAAAGTAATGACTTATTGGCAAGGAGGATACAACATATATTATTCATGTTTGTGGAATATTTCTTTTGTAAGGATATAATTTATGGTTTGATATTTTGCAGATACATATGGATAATTGCCCAAAAGATGGAATGAGAGGAAAAAGGGAGAAAAAAAAAGTAAGATAAAACATGCACTCTATCCAGTAATACAATATCTGCAATTACCGTCTTAGGTTTCTTAGACTTGGTTCCAGCAGATGATGGGCCCCACTTTGAGCCGGGCTGGTTGGAAGGTGCCACTGGAACAGCAACAGGAGAGAGATGCCTCTTTCTAGAGCCTGACAAGGCAGGCCCACCAGGCTCTGTATCATGTGCACCTCGGCTGCTCTGTTGGTGCATGCTAGACTGGGCCCCACCGTTCTGTCTCCACTCCCTGAGTCGATCAATACGCCAAAAATTTAATTAACTGACTGTTTTCTTAACATTATGTGTGAATCTGGCAACTAAAAAACCTAAGATTCTATTGTTAGCCACAGATGTAATTATGGTGTTACAGGGCACTCAAACATTGATTTACATGATGACAGAAGGGACCAGATCTATGAGACATAAATTACTTTCAATAAAGAGGATGATTATAGTCGAAACAGAAATAAATCAATCCCCATCATCAGGAGGTGCGTACTACTAGCACAACGAGATGGAGTTAAGGTATTATGTTTTACTGAATCAACTTAAGCCCCATTTAACCAATGTTTCATCAACCCCTGTAAACTACTATATAAATCATGGTCATATCAATGTTCAGAAGTGCCAAGTTAAATTTTTGTTCTTTTATTCCAGGGATCCGCATTACTGAACAGATAGAAGTTTCAACAATGATCCTGTACCGCATTAATTTTATTTCTCATATGCAAATTTACTATAAACTATGAAAATTGTTCATTAAAATTAATCAGCCATATCCAAACAGCCCTTGCATGAGAACGATTAACAATAAATGGTTAATAGACAAGATGTTAAATAGCGGTTCCCTGTTTGTCGAGGCATCCTCAAAAACCTATAGCAAGTAGCATTACCTATCGTGGAAGCTATCCACCATAGCAGTTTCTCTCTCTCTCTCTCTCTCTCTCTTATATATATATATATAAAGAATATCTTAAGTACTATAAAAACTTTCAAGTTTTTAATACATGCCATAAAGCTTATATTGAAAAACTGTGACATACTCTAGTGTTCTAAGCTGTACCAATAGTGTTTACTTGTAGAAATTGCTTTCATTCAAGAAGGCACATCTTTATAATTCCCCAGCTAAAGAAATCTATCTCTAAGGCAACTATAGTTTTGTCGACATTGGTAGCAATCTTTAAGAAAAGAGTCTATGCAGAGTGAAATTCCAGAGATAACAGATTAAGAAGAAGAATTTTCCTCCTAAACAGGCGATATTGCTCTTCAGGAAAAACTCCATGGATGAAGTTAACATATCTCTCCCAAAGAGCATAGGGTATCCATTACCGATATGCATCTTTTCCTCTCTTATAGTTCATGCTAACACTGATTTCCAAGGTGTGTCTGACTTGGGATTTGTTAATATCCAATTTCGTCATACTTATGTGATGAACCCTTGTTTGTCACAAATTAAACTATATTAATACCTTATTCGCCGAGTGACCTCGTCAGAATTGACTATGGTTAAAAGCTCTCTATGCTCATCATCAGACAGCCTCAATTCTCTCCTCAGGTCGGTAATAAGGTTTTCCTTCTCCTGAAAAAAATAAAATAATAAACAATTAACAAAATGCCCTACAAAAATCTCTCTTTTATATATTGAATAACTAATATTGGTATGGAAAGAAAAAGAAACTACCCAGGAAATGGCATCGGCTTGGGCTTTAAATGCTCTCAGAACTGAAGTGTAAGCCTCACGCTCAAGCTTGTGAATTTCCTTTTCCATATCATTGTTCTGTTGTCTTGGGTACGGGAATGGACCTGTGTTCCTACCATTACCAGTTGGATGGGGCCCTCTTATAGCCCTGTTTTGATGGGCAGGGGGGAGATCGTCGTCAGTCCCTGTAACAAAAGTAAATGATAAAAGATTGTTAAAAATATCAACTGGTTTCATAGTTATGAGATGACATTTCAGGAGCATTCATCTATGCAAAATTGCGAGCTGAATCAAGTGTGTTGTACTCCAGGCAAAGAGAAAGAGTGAAATCTCGTCTATTTTCAACAATTTATTTGTTACGGTCTTTACCCCGAATCAAGAACCCTATCCCTAAATCACAAAAATATAATTTAAAAAAGCGAGGCTGACACAATTGGGTCGAAATGCACTTACCACTGCTATCGTAGGGGTCGTACTCCATTGCTACGTTCTTCTAAGGACTCGGAATCAAACAATTCAAGCACGAAAACCCCTCGAAGATTGGAATTTCTCTCTGAAACCTAGCTGCGGCGACGATTAATAGTACAAAGAGGTCGACTTTCCCTATAAAATCGCAGATCCTAACCCAATTTAACCTAAATTCAAAGAAATCGAGACGGAGTAGGAAAAAGTACTTAAAACTGTTTCTCAATTCTGTTAATTGGGGATAAAAAAAAGGTAAAAGAGGAATCAAAAGGACAAAACCCTCGAGAAATCGCGGGATGTTTTTGAGTTGGGAAAAAGGGAAAAGCTGCTAAATGGGGATAAGCGGATAGGCGATGAAACCACATGACAATTGGAAAGGCCCGTGCTCTAATTTAGCCCATCCGATGTAGAAGTATTCTATTTCGGGTTTTATATAATGGGCTATATTTCACAATGGAATTACATATCAGGATTCATGCGTACTTAGCCCAATAAGTTGAATGAGGCCACAGAGACGGAATTCGTATCCTCTGCATTAACTCAAAAGGGAATCTTTTGAGTTAATGAATTCTGATCATTCAATCTGTTTTAAGGTTCGTGTAGACTAGATCCGCATTAATGTTAAAGGGCCCCTATATCATAAGCAGATGCCGGATTGGCTCTATTTAAATCAAACGGTTGAGATTGATTAACTCAAAAGATTCTTTTTTAAGTTAATGCAGAGGATACGCATTCACAGAGACGGGCGCTTTTTAACCTCACGCAAGTATTATTTTATTGGCAGCTGCTCATAGAGAAAAAAAGAAAGAAAAATTCATTATTTTCTTGTGTAAGACAGTATTTTTCTTCTGTTTTAGACCAAAAAAAAAAAAAATTCATGATTTTTGTTCATACTTTTCTTTTTGTGAATTTGAAAGGTAGGGATATACATATTGTCTATCTCTGACTTTCGAAGTCAAAAAAGAAAGAAATGTGTTATTTTCAACTTAACCATTGCAATATTAATATTGAGAGCTGAGATAATTTTTTTCTCTGAATATCTATTTTATCCTTTAACTCTTTCTCTCTCTTATATTCAGTGATTTAAAATGCGGCCGCATGGGCCACATATGCGTATGCGGTCGGCAACTGTGCTCAGAATGCCCATGCGGGCGCATATGTGGTCCCAATATGCAGTCATGCGGAATAAAAAAGCGCAAATGCGGATTAAAAATGCGGCCATGCGGACTGAAATATGTGGTCATGCAATCCTCTCATGCGGTTTTCATAATATGATTGTATTTTAATTAAAATTTATGTGGAAAAAGTCAAAAAACTATCGTTGGTTATGTCATTATGTGAAAATAAATTCAAATATATGAATATGAATATATATATGAGGAGGGATCAAGTTAGAACAAATTTTGAGTTACAACAAGTTAGAACAACTATATTCTACATTTTAAAATCCGCATATATAAATCCACATGAAAATCCGCATACCGCATGCATGAACAAACCCGCATTTTAAAACACTGCTTATATCTATCTCATTAATTGAGAAAGTCAATAAAGAAAATTACTCTTGAAATATAGAAATAGTTTATTGGAGAAAAAAAAAACAGATGCAATCTTTTTTTTTACATCAACCATCTATTGTTACCATGTAATTATAGTGTATATTCACGTTTTTGAGATAAAGACCAAGTTAAAGTTCTTATTAACTGTTAAACTTCCATAAAAAAATATCTCAATCAGATTTCAAAAAATGTTCCATGCCAAACAAAATATTAATATTGATTTCAATTTAACAACTAAGACCTTTACTTGATAATTGATAGGTGTAATATATACACCGTACGCGTTGCTTTTCATTGACATTAATATTCCATGTTACTATATATACTCTTAAGCAACAAAACATGTGAGGAGATTATACTCCAAATACTATTATGTCATCATAATAATAGCATGAATTATTTTACTCTCTATTATGTCACTTTTCTCATTCCTTTTTTTTTTCCACTTCTAGTGGTAATTCTTTTTTGTTTATTATTTTTTTCACTTCTAGTGGAATGATGCGTCTTTTCTTCATTACCATGTCCATATCTAAGAGTGTGTCCATCATATTATTTTCCACTTTTAGTGGAATTATTATTTTGTTCAACCATAAAAAGACAAGAAATATACTCAAAATATTTCTAGAAATCTTCTTCAGGAAGATTAAATTATTAAAAAAAATATGAACATCACATTAATTTTTTGCACATTATTTAAATTTTTTCATTATCTTTCCATTTTGGGTGGAAATATGTGTTTTTGTAATAATCACCATGATAATAAACTCATTTTTGTCCACGTCCACAAGTTTTTTTTTTTCAAATTTATTATTATATATTACTACATTTACTTCAAGAAATGGAGCAAAACCAATTGAATTATTTTGTCCAACAACTCGTTATAATCTCTTCAACCATAAAGAGATAATAAATCAACTTAGAATATCTTTAACTTCTTCAAAAAGATTAAATTATTGAAAAAAAAATGAACATCATGTTAAATTTGCGCATCATATAATTTTTCTTTATATCTTCTTCAGGAAGATCTTCTTAATATCTTTTGAAATCTTCTTCAAGAAGATTCAATTATTGAAGCAAAAAAAAAAAAAATATGAACCACTATACAATATTTGTACATTATATAAATCTTCTTCAAGAAGATTTTTCTTTTAAATCTTCTTCAGGAAGATTAAATTAAAAAATACAATTCATGTAAAATTCTATGAATCATATTAAACATCTCAAAATAAATATAAATAAATTGATAACTTATTTCATTTAGCAATTACTATGAAGTATTATTTATAGAGTAAAGCTAATATACACTTAAGTGTACCGTACTCTTAAGTTTAGGCCGTTCGATTTCTTTAAAAGTCGTGCTTTCACGACTTTTAAAGAATCTGCACGACTTTTAAAGAAATCGAACGGCCTAAACTTAAGAGTACGGTACACTTAAGTGTATATTAGCTTTAATCTTATTTATATAAATGAAATTGAAATAAAAGTTATTAAAATTACCTCGAATCTTCAACTAGTAGAGCTCTCGTGCTGATAACGTGTTATAAAATAAAGATGAACAAGCATAAGAAGAATAAACAAAATAGAGAGGAAAAAGATGGCAATCTCTTTATTCATATATTTCTCATGTGTGTACAATACAATATTACAACGTCTCTATTTATATGCTACAAATTGTAAATGAAAAACCATCTAAGTAAATGGAGAAATAAATTCCAATAGTAGTGGCCATCAATTCCAATAGTAGTGCATGGAGTAGTGGGGAAATAAATTGAGGATTAATATTGGGAGTAGAGGTGCTACTTTTACCCGATTACCCGGATCCGATCTGAAACCGAACCAGAAACGACCCTGATCCGATTAATTTGGATAGGGTATGGTTTAAAAAATATAACCGATTAAATCTGGATCCGAATCGGAACCGATACTCTAATGGGTAGGATATGAGTTTCATTTAATTATCTAACCCATAACCGAACCCGACCCGATACCCATATAAATACCTGATGAAACATATAATAATTACTATTAATATATAAAAATACAACTTTGCATATTAATTTTTGCATAAGCCGTGATGAGCCCAATACTTTTTTGAATATGAGAAAATATATTACAACCACATATTCGCTATGTTTATACACACAGATAAATGCCAAATTTATTCCTTCCATAATAACCACATTAATTTTTTAAATAAATTTTATTGCTATGAATACATCATTCAATATTTGTCTTGATATCCTCCGCATAATAATGAAAATTTATTGCTCTTATTGATATGTCATTTCTACAAATTATTAGTATTCCATTCATAGATTTTTTAAATCGTAGAAAAGGAAATCGTGATCTCCAATATTTTACTTTAAAAAAATTATATCTCTTCTTCAATATTTTTATTTTCAAAAGTTATTTTCTCTCCAGCCTCCTGATATTTTTATGACATATACCCGCTCCGGATCCGGAACCGTCCCGTATCAGAACTAGACCCGATAATCTACAAATAAGTTATGGGTACCTATCTACCCGGAATCGAAACACTGGACCCGAAATATCTACGGGTAGATAGGTTTTCGGATCCGGACCCGACCCAATTTGAAATAAATAAGTATATGGATCGAAATTCGGATCCGAACACTTTTAGAGTACGGGTCCAAATATAATAATATCTGGACCTGACCCGACCCGATAGCACCTCTAATTGGAAGTTACAACATGAATGACATCCACACATTTATAATATATTCATAACAAAAACAAATTCAACTCTCAAAATATTATTTCTTGCCTTGAAAAAGCACGCTAAAACAAAAAAAAGGTTAACTCGGAACAATTTCCTAAACACCATGTATCTAATTGTAAGGGGCCATAACTGTGTAATGGATTTTGTGTACGTTTGTTTTAGTCGCGCACGATCAAACAATGACTTGCTGTACAATTTTGTGGAGTTGTGCGGAAATGAGACCAGAAATAATAATAAAAATGAGAAATAATCTAGTTCCATTTTCAATGTTCTAAAAATTCTCCAATTTATTTTATTTTAAACTTCTGTAAGTTTTCTTTTTTTACCAAGTTGACTTCTATTTTTTTTCCGCACATATGTTAGATATAAATATTTAATATATTATATATTGGCATTTTTTTACAAATATTGATTCATTTTTTATAAGTATCAATAGAAAAATTCATTCATTTTTTTACAAATTTATTCTTTTGCACAAATATTGAAGAGTCTGTACATTTCACCTCTGATTGAATTGACTGAGATTCTAATTGGATGGTCCCGATCTAAACAGAAATATTATGTTACCTCATAGAATACGGATTCGATGTAGAGCGCATTTGAGAGAATTGTGATTTCAGTTTGTGAGAGCATTGAATTTTGGGAGCCCATTAGTTTGATTTTGGAAGCATTGGTATTTTTGTTTTGGGAGCATCAATATCTTGTCTTTTATATTGTAGAAACTTGAGCAAAACTAGGGTTTGTGGGATGTGCTTACTAAGAGGGGTTGGTAAGCACATTTTTAAAAGGCTATTGAATTAATTTCGAACTACAAATTCAAATTGTTAAAAATCATGTATTTCGTGAGTGATGCATGTACATGTAGAAATTTTGAAATTTCAAATTCATTTAGCACATAGTCAAGCGGTCAAAACAATTTAGCACATGATCAAGTGATAAAAAAAATAATGAAAAATGAATACATAAAACAATTTAAAAAATAACTTATCTCTGCATAATTCGTCACTGCGTGCACTGTGCATACACCAGCGGACCGCACGTGGACCACCTACCGAAACAATTTTTTAGTCCGCCTCTTGACCACTAGGCCAATTCACATTTGTCGTTAGAAATTAGTAGCTATTATATTTACTGTATACTTAGTCTATTGTATTTATCCATAATTTTATTCTTGAACTCTAAAATTATATTAAATAGATATAAGTGTTTTAATAATATAATTAAAATAATAAAAAAATAATATATATAATAAACGTATCATATTTTTAATGAGTTAGACTAATATGACATTGGTGTTATTTCGAACTAAATAACACCACATCTTAAACCGTTAGATCTGCTTTAATATTCGTACAAAATAAAGTACTTGAACAGTAAAAGCAGATTGTACAAATATTAAAGCAGATCTAACGGTTTAAGATGTGGTGTTATTTAGTTTGAAATAACACCAATGTCATATTAACCTAACTCATTTTTAATTTTTAAAAATTATTATATTGCCATATCCGTATCGGATCGTATCCAATACCGTAACCGTATCGATTGTTGCATCTCAATGATCTCATAAACAAAGTGACGAGCGCTACCCCATCTGACTGAATGACAGTTCTCATCTATTTCCCTTCCCACTCCACTAAATACTTGCAATATTCGGATAAAAGCAAATGTCAGTAGATCAGAACCCCAACAACAACAGCCCGC
Organism: Carex rostrata; assembly: GCF_964058835.1. Taxonomy (NCBI): domain Eukaryota; kingdom Viridiplantae; phylum Streptophyta; class Magnoliopsida; order Poales; family Cyperaceae; genus Carex; species Carex rostrata. The sequence goes on from NC_135925.1 coordinate 9,778,374, forward strand.
CACGCCCGCCTCCTCCATGGAGCCTTCTAGAAGGCAAGGTTGTGATGGTCACCGGGGCCTCCGCCGGCATCGGCCGTGAGCTCTGCCTCGATCTTGCTCGCGCTGGTTGTTTTGTAGTTGCCACCGCTAGACAGACTGATCGTCTCCAGTCACTCTGCGATGAGATCAACGGTGCTGCTTCCGCCACGTCAGCTCTCCGATCGGTGCATGTTCAGCTGGATGTGAGTGGGAGTGAGTTAGATATAGAGGTTGCGGTGAAAACAGCTTGGGATGCTTTTGGTCGGATTGATGCTTTGGTCAATAACGCTGGGATTAGAGGTGTCATTTTCTCCTAATTTGTTTCAGTTAATTATTTGGTTACTGATTGATAACTGCTGGTTAGTTTTCGAGATCGTACTCTCTCCGTTGGAGTTGGAATTACAACAGTAAAGAATCGGAATTAACAAAATGGGAGCTTCAACAAAGTGGAACTCAATGAATTACAGGTTCATGTTGGTCTATGATCCCAATCCAAAATCAAAAGGGCAAGAATTTAAGTCTACTTCTTGTATTTAATATTCTACGAATCAATGATTAACATCCTAGTACGGTCAGTACTCGTTGGTACTTTGACATTATAGCTGTTCTTATTCCAGTTTGATTCCGTTTCTTATCTCTTTTGTTTATTCTTCAGGCTTCTCTTTTTTTAACTGCATAATTCAGTCTCAATGCTGCTAATTGATCATAAAACATAAAAGTTCTTGGCAACCAAGATCGTAAAACTAAAAGAGCTTTGGGGAATAGTCGCGGTGTGCAATTTGAATGTCTATGTTGCACATATATAGCAGGTTGTATCTGTATCAGATTCAGATATGTATCCTATACAGATTTGACTCCAATATGTGTGCGATAGATATCTGATACACAACATAGCGCATCTCATTTTTTTTTTAAAAAACCCCGGTATGTACGTTATGCTCAGGATCTGCATATCCGCATCAAAATCCCACCACACTTAGGGTTGATTAAGCTTCATGGTTCCAACAATAGATTGTTTCTTTAATGTGGGATATAATTGAGAGGTCAGATGGATTGAACTCCATTGCGGCATAATTTGTTCACATATGTTTTTCTAATGTTTTTGTAAATTTGTTTTTTCATTGCTCCTAATATTATTACAAAGGAATCAACCCACTAGTACAACAACAACAACCAAGCCTTTAGTCCCAAACAACTTGGGGTAGGCTGGAAATGAAACCCAGTCTTGTGGGTTTCATTCATAAGAAAACAGTTGTTTTTCGACCATTGTTCGACCGTTGGCTCACCACGCCTACCACGACCCTCCTCCTTTATCCTGGCTTGGGACATGTTGTGCAGAAATTACACAAGCGAAGTTGAATCAACCCTCTAGTATTTTAGAATAATTCTATCATATTTTAAGTTTTCTAAGTTGTATATTCTCATTTACAGACAAAGAATGAAATTAATATATAAAAAAATACTTGTCACGATAATCATTAAAATAAATAAATCATTATCTACTGATCAAACTTTCGTATCTTAATATTTTGAAAAAGTGCTTGCTGTTGTATCCTTATTGTATTGTGTGATACTTGTATTTTCATTCATGCAACATGCTCAAACTTAAACCTATTTATGTATCTAATGAGCTAAATTTTTTTCTAGGCGGGGTGCATTCGGTACTAGAATGGTCAGAGGATGAATGGAACAGCATTGTCAGAACAAACCTGACAGGACTATGGCTGGTAACAAAGCATGTTTGCGTACTTATGTGTCGCGCTAATCTCAAAGGTTCTATAATTAACATTTCATCTATTGGCGGTGTCAATCGGGGGCACTTATCAGGTGGTCTCCCTTATATTGCTTCCAAAGGTGCTGTAAATATCTCTACAAAGGTAATTCCAAGGTTTTATTTTACGAAAGTGTAAAGTATGAAATTAGCTTGAACTATAGCATATTTTTTGGTTGGTCCCTGGGCATTTAGTTTTTGTCCAAATGGATTTCATTCTGTGAGTTACATGTTGTTGCAACAATAGCACAATTAGGTCTCAAGATATATCTCGCTGAAAGATATGCAGCTTCTGAAACCCGGGCTGTGCACTTGAACCAGATAAATAGAAGAACTAATTGAAGTTCTAAAGTAAACCTTTAGTCAAAACCTCAGTGAAAAACCTTTTAACTTTTATGGTTTTTTTTTTTTTTTTTTTTAAACTTGGTAGTGGCTACGAAGCCTGGGTGAAAAACCTCTTAACTTTGATGGATTTTTTAAGTGAGGAGGGTTCAAATGCCTCATGCCTCATATCCTATATCTTCATTTTCAAAGTTCAAACTGTCGATCCGAGCCGCTTAACATGATATCCATATTAAAATATGCTTGGAGACCAAATTTTACTATTTTGTTTAGAGAGGTACAAAATTGCTGATTTTGGATGGTCCAGAAACAGCAATTTTGCGCCTGTCTTAATAAATAGTAAAAAAAATTTCGAACAAATATAAAATTTGGTATCAAGGTATATTTTAATTAATATGGATATCATGTTGGGCGATTTGGATCGGCAGTTTGAATTTTGAAAATGAAGATATAGATTGTGAGGCATGAAAAGCATGAGGTATTTGAACACTCCTCTTCTTAAGTTAGCATTATGTCATAGACTCTGGCAAATGCCTAAGTGCTGGTTTTAGAAATTCTCAAGGGTTTAAGTAATGTTGTCTCCCTATATTGCTCCCGTAAGTGCCTTAATTGTTGTGTCAAGGTAATCTTCCATTAGCTTTTAAATAACATTCAAGTTCTGTCAAAGATATCATTCTAGTCTTCAAGTTTCTTGACCAGTACCACTGCATTCCAAACTACTGTTAGCATGGAATAATGTTTCTTTCAGAACACCACAATCATTATCTATTTACTATAAAAAATTGCCAAAACTAAAATTAGATCAAACTAAAATAGACTCAAGTTGCCTGTAGTTATATCAAGTTTTTGGAGCAATGAATTTAAGGAACTTGGAATTAACATCTAAATCTGGTTGTGTGTTTCTACCACAGCCTCGAACATATTGCATGTTGCAAAGATAAGAAATTCTTTTTTTTTAAAGACTAAATTACTGGGTATTTACTCACCAAAAGCTGACAAAAGCTCCTCAATAAATTGCAACTTGTTTGGGACTAAAGGCTTGGTGGTTGTTGTTGTTGTTGTTATCTGTGTAGGTCATGGCACTAGAGTTGGGAGAGTACAAAATACGGGTTAATGCTATTGCACCAGGGGTGTTTAAGTCTCAGATAACGGCTAACCTGATTGAAAAGAAATGGTTCAAGACTGTTACTAGCAAGATCGTGCCTTTAAAAACCCGTGGAACATCTGACCCAGCATTGACCTCGTTGGTGCGTTACCTGATCCACGAATCATCAGAGTATGTTACAGGAAATATTTTTATAATAGATGCTGGTGCTACCTTACCTGGTGTACCGATTTACTCTTCTCTCTAATATAGTCTGGACCAGAGGAAGTAAATAATATCAGTATATAGGATTTTGACCTGAGAAGTAAATAAGTTATTTGAATGAAGTTATTCTTGTAACTAAAATCTGTATCAACAATGAAATTTCACGAGGTACAGGGAGGTGGATATAATTTTCTAAATTGAATAATGGTGCAGCTGTTTTCTGGATATTGTGCTGGTTTCAGGTAGCTTGTGAAAACAGGTAGCACAATATTGATATTCGCTGGGTTAGTTACCCTTGAACTTATTTTCTCGATTAAATCAGGAAATCAATTTCTTCAAAAAAAAAAAAAAAAATTAGTAAAAGATTAATACATCATGAACAAGCAGCACAATATTTTTGGTTCATATTCATATGCAAGTATACACAAGGTATATATATCAACCCACAAAATAAGTTAAAATCTAATTGTTTTAAACCTTACATAATTGATATAATCACAACCGGCAATCCAATTACACACAAGTGACGTCTTTTTTTTAATTTACAAATTACATCAATAGAGTATCTTCCAATCACCCGGACATCAATCTCTTCACAACTTTATAACTTTCAATTATTCATTAATATTAATATTTAATTTTGTAATTAATATTTGTATCTTAAAGTTCATATGACTCGATTATCCGACAACTATTCATTACATATCTGTATTCGTGGTTCAGCTCCATATCCCTATATCGATATTCATATTTGTATCTGCTCATTAAAAGATAGATACAAATTAGATATTAGCATTATCCTCTCTGAATTTGCTCCATTCACAGCCCCAAGCATTAAGCTATATGTCAATGATCAGTTCATATACTAGTTTTGACTGTTTCGCATGCTTAGTTTTTTAGAACATATTTTTAACAGTCTAATTAAGCAAGTGTGATAGACTGATAGGGGAAAATTTCAGTTCTAATGCATAGTCCTGTCAGGTTTGTTCTAATTAGGCACAACTCCTAACTCGCACCAGCAAAACTTCTGATTTGACAAGCATCTGATTGAGCACCAAAACATCTTCAGAATTCACAAATCCAAGAAAACGAGCAAAAAAAACAACCAATGATGCATGCAAATCATCGAACAAGTTCCACAAAAAAAAGAAGCATCCAAAAATAAAACCAAACAAAACCAAACCAAACCAATACCAGAACAAAAGTTCTCAACCAAACCTAAGCAATAAAATCAAAACCACAATTCTCCTCCAATACCATGGCTGATGCTTCAATTGCCGCCCCTCCCTCCACATCTTCCTCTGCCAATCTCAGACCACTCCTTTCTTCCGTGCCATTCACATATCAAAACAGTTCCAAACATAATTCTGTATATGCAGAAATTCTGTAGTTGGAGGTGTATGAGGCTATAGTATAGTAGATGCAGTATTTTATTGAGTATCAGGATAACTGGAGCTGGAGTTGCAATAGTTATATATCTTCTCTCAATCAATGCCGTGTGGTTAGCTGGTGACTTTTGCCGCATATGATGTGGCACAGTGTGAGTTGCAATCCTGTGATATTTACGTGTCAATTTGATGTTAATGTTGCACAGCAGTCTGAAGTGCTACTGGCATGTGGTATACAGGTAATCTCAGATCTGAGTAAAGTTGGAGCTGGAACTTGTTCTGCCCCAAATTTGGGGGCAGTTTGTGACCTACAACTGTTGGTTCTTTGAGCTTAACATACAGCAGATTACACAAAGGGTGGTAACGATCTGCAACTCTAGCTGTAGTGTTGCTCATACTATAATTGGATTCAAACAAATGGGCCCTTATTGTACAAATGAGTTCTATAAAAAAGCTCAACATCTGTTAAAATTTGCTCATTGTTCTATATAAATTGTTCAATACAGAGGAGTTCTATCGTTTGCTGGAGTTGGTGATCCTCTCAGCTTAGTATCTCTGCATGCGCGTGCACATAGCAGAGATAATGGATCCTTTTAACTAATTACTATGACCAAACAAATTTAAAAAGGCTGCATTGGCTCTCAATTCCTGAGACAGCCAGACAGGAAACCCATCATTAACCTTCATTATTGGGGTTAAACAAAAAATTCTCGTAATTGGATATCTGGCCATTTCAGCTTAAAGGGTTGAAGAAAAGCCATGGAAACTGTACCAAATGTTGCAGAAAAAGTAAAAGGTTAAGAATACAAAATGGAGATCCACGGTTACATGGTCAATTCACATTACAGTATCAGGTGAGTTAATGCATATGGGAAGAAAAAAAACTGCACAATCCGTACTTCATCCAATTATGTTTTTGTTTGCAATAGTCGGCACAACAACTTTCATCATTGTAGTAGGACATTTATAACTACCTCTTATAAACTAAAAAGAAAAAAGAAAAAAAAGAAAAAGAAAATCCTACTTTGCAATCTCTTAAGAACCCAAAATTGATTTCTTCAACATTTCATAATGCTTCATCCCCTTCGGTTTCCCATCCACAAAACGTTCAAGGAACACTTTCTCTGACAATGTAAGTACGGAGGACAAAGAAAACTTCCCTCCAGAACTTTTCATTGACCCCCGTCTATTTGTCGCTAATCCTTTCTCGTCTGTAAGCCAACTTATTATCTCAAACCTAAGTCTCACTCTATCCATGTTATAGCACAAAAAGGTGGGAAAGTCAACAAGCGACTCAAGTGGATAATCTAATTTGTTTGTAAGATAATCTATCTTTTTAATTAAGACATCGGTAGATTGGTTCAACACTGGAGGTGCCATTTTTATCATCTTAACCACGTCATGGTAATCTAGGCCAGAATTGACCAGACAGTCAAATCTCTCTTGTAACTTGTCACCTCTGCCTCTAAACATGGAAACCACTTTTGCCATCTCATCTGAGCACTCGGCGAAACCTAGTTTTAGCAAGAACTCAGTTTTCGCCTTTAGAAAAAGTTGTTCACTGTTATGCACAGGCTCATCAATGCTCCCTGTACAAGCCAAGCTGGTAAAGTTTGTTGGGTCTGCCTTTATCATGTCACGTAAGCTTTTTGGGGGCAAACTCAGTTGGCATAAAACAGAATCCGAACTCCTACATGGAGAAGAGCCCAATATTTGGGGGTGGGTAGAAATAATACTAGCTATGTCACCAAGTTCCATCCCAATTTCAGTGAGGAAAATTACAGAATGACCCAAATTTTTCACAAAGTTTCCAATTAGTATATGAGGGTTCTTCACAAATAAATTTAAGATCTCATCAGTTTTAAGACCAACCTTAATTAATATGGCCACAAGCAAGTATATGTTTTTTCCTGATTTGTGAAAAACAAATACTGGCGTCTCCTTAATTAGAGTTGCTAATGCCTGTTTGTCAAAACCCATTCTGTCTAGAAAGGTTAACACTTCAGAAACTTGGCTCCAATTGTATTTACTCATGTCAGATAAACACTGGATTACCAAATCAAACTGAATTCCAAGGCTACTTAATTTCTCATATACCTGAAGAATATTCAAATTTACTTCCCCCACCAGAAGATTCGGGCAACAAGTGACCAATTTTACAATTGCTGCTCTACTGATGCCAAAATTTTCATAATTTTTTAGTTTAGATAATAACACCTCCTCATTGTATCTAAACACCTCTGCCGATTCCAGGTAGATTCTACCAATTTTACATCTTGGTACCCCATAACTCCACAAAACATGGTAATTCTCCAGCAAAGTAGGATCGTCAGATAAATATATTAAGTTTTTTGGTAACAGGTGCTTGTATTTAGCAGGGGACAAACCGATGCTTTCTAAAAAGGGTTCAAATTCATTAATTGGATGAAATCGAAGTAATCTACGGACAGATTGATCAAAGGTTCCGTCCTCCTTTAATTTTGAAACAAGCTTTCCGAGAAACACTGGAGTGTTTTTACTGAGGTGTTCGGCATCAGGGAATGAATAGCCTCTAGTGCTGTGGAAATAATCACAGAGATCCTTTTGAGCTTGAGAAAGGTGGGGACCAGTCCTTCGGATTCGGGTTGCTATTGTTTTTTTCTCTGTAGACAAGTCTCCGCCAGTGCTGACAGTACGGGCTTTGGAATGAACAATACGGCTAGTAGAAAAGAACCGACTGTATCTTGAATTATGGATCAATTGTGAATGGATATTAGGGTTGAGTTCTATAGGTCGAACAATGGCGAAATTGGAGAGAAGGAAATGATTTTGGAGCAAATTGGGAGCTGGAGCTTCGCAAAAGCGCGACACTCTGGTTGAAACTCTAAACGAAGTTTCTTGGTTGAGCATCTTGGAGTCGGAGAGTGCAACGAGCTTGGATCTCGTTGAGGAAATTCAGATAAGAAAGATTCGAGCTTTGCAATTAAAAGAGAACAATTTGAGATAAAGCGATGGAGCAACAGCAACCAATCGCACGAAAAGCTCAAAGCAATTCGCCTATTTCACTAGATAATTTCCGGATACAATTCCACACGTGCATTTGCCTTATATAGGCTATGCAATTTGTAAAAAGAAGTAGGAAAAACGATTACAGAATAGCGGAAAGTAATCTACGATTGCCATGTCAGCTGGAGAGCTGAGTTGGCGTAACTAACTTGAAAACTGAATCTGAATTCTGTCGGAAACGATCCTTTATCCTTCATCTCTTGTATCGTCTCCAGTTCCTCTCTAATTTGGCCTTCTTACAACTGGGACCCCTCTATCAGTCTTTCCCTTCATTATCTCTTCCTGCCCGAGAGCTCTGACCGCGCTGCCCTTACTCTCCTCTTCTCCCATCAAATTAGCGATGCCAACGGTCTCCCCCAAATCACAGCTGCCTTGTTGCACTCCTCCCCCCTTAAAGAAATTCGTGTCCTCACGAATAAACTCAGGAAATCGCCTAACCATTTCTTCATAATCTTCCCAAGTGGCGTTTTCAGCCAATTGCTCTTTCCATTGAACTAGCAGCTGGGACACTGCTGCATTCCGCCTCTTCACCATTCGACGGTCAAGTACCAGGTGGGGAATTGGGTCCGCCTTTGCTCCTGGACCCGTTACTGGAAGCATTGGCGAAGGTGCTTGTGCTCCGCCCAGCTTGGCCTTGAGCTGGGAGACATGAAAGACAGGGTGGATTTGAGATCCTGGAGGGAGGTTGAGCTGATACGCAACGGTACCAATGCGCTTGAGAATTTCAAATGGCCCATAATACTTGGAACTGAGTTTCTGGTTGCGTACTCCCCCCACTGATATCTGACGGTACGGCTGTAATTTTAGGTACACCCAATCCCCTTTACTGAATTTTCTCTCGCTCCTATGCTTATCTTCCGTCTTTCTCATCCGTTCCTGTGCTTTTTGCAAATTCGCCTTCAATTGAGTCATAGCAACTTGCCTATCTCTCAGGAAGTCATTAACTGCTCCCACTGGGGTTCTCGGAACACTCCCTATTCCCAATTACGGTGGTGGGTAGCCGTAGAGCGCCTCAAAAGGCGACTGTTTGATTGCGCTATGCCAATTGGTGTTGTACCACCATTCTGCCAATGGTAAGTAACATGCCCATTTATTCTGTTTGTCGAACACCATTCCTCTTAAATATTGTTCCAGGCATTGATTCACCTTTTCCGTTTGGCCGTCGGACTGTGGATGATAGGCTGTTCCCATATTCAGTTTTACTTCTAACTTCTTCATTAGTTCCTGCCAAAATCGGCTAGTGAATATTGGGTCTCGGTCTGATACAATTTGGCAAGGAAGTCCATGTAACTTATACACAGAATCCATGAAAGTTTGTGCTACGGTGGAGGCAGTGAAAGGGTGGGATAATCCCATGAAATGGGCATATTTGGTCAAACGATCAACTACCACGAAAATCACATCAAATCCTTTAGATTTTGGTAAACCAGTGATGAAGTCCATCCCGATACTGTACCAGGCCTCCTCTGGTACTGGCAAGGGTTGTAGCAACCCTGGAGAAGGAACATGTTCACCTTTGTTCAGATGGCAATTGGTACATGCTTGAATATGGTTGTGTACTGCTTCCTTCAATTTAGGCCAATAGAATTGTTTTTTGACTCTCTGGTATGTGGCAGTAACTCCTGAGTGACCCCCTAAACAGGTATCATGTAATTCGTGCATGATTTTCTGTCTCCAATCCCCATGATTTCCAATACAGATCCTTCCCTTATACTTGATGACACCTTGATATTCAGTCAAGTGATGGGGTGTTAACTGCACACTACTGTCTTTAACCTTCCTCTTCAGTTCAACAATCCATTCATCATCTTTATAGCTGTCCCTCACTTCTTGCACCCACCTAGGTATCAATTCACTTACTACTTGGATTTCAGCTTCTCTCTCCTGCAATTGCCCTCCTACCAGATCAGTATCTATTTTTCCTTTCTCACTTACAGCACTAGTATTACCACTTTGCCCTTCTTTTACCCCTTTCCCATTTTCCTCTTTTTCTTCCTGCCACTCTTGCCTAGATAAAGCATCAGCTACTTTATTCTCAACTCCCCTTTTGTACTCAATTTTATAATTCAACCCAAGTAACTTGCTCAATCCCTTGTGTTGCATGGGTGTGTTGATTCTTTGTTCCAACAAATACTTTAAACTGATCTGATCTGTTTTAATCACAAATTCCCCCCCTAAGAGGTAGTGCCTCCATTTCGTCACTGCAGTAAACAAGGCCAACAACTCTTTCTCATAGGTTGAAAGGGATTGATTCTTTGTACCCAACTTTTTACTCAAAAATGCCACTGGCCTCCTTCCTTGCATCAGTACTGCTCCAATACCATCCTTACTTGCATCAGTCTCTACTGTGAAGGGTTGTTGGAAGTCAGGGAGTTTGAGAACTGGGGAAGTGACCATAGCCTCCTTCAATTGGTCAAAAGCCTGCTGTGCTGCACTGCTCCATCTGAAACAATTCTTCTTTAACAGGTCAGTCAAAGTTTTGGCAATAATACCATAACCCCTGATAAATTTCCTATAATATCCTGTGAGACCAAGAAACCCTCTCAAACCCCTTACTGTTTTTGGAACTGGCCATTCAACCATTGCCCTAATCTTCTTTGGGTCAGTAGCTACCCCTTCCCTTGAAATTATGTGGCCTAAGTACTCTATGGTATGAACTCCAAACTCACACTTGGATTTTTTTACAAAAAGCTGGTTCTCTTGCACTGTTTTGAACACAGCTTGGACATGAGAAGTGTGAGACTCTAAATCCTTACTATACACAAGTATATCATCAAAAAAAACCAACACAAATTTCCTTAAAAAAGGTTTAAAAATCTGATTCATAAGAGCTTGGAAGGTGGCTGGGGCATTAGTCAAGCCAAAAGGCATGACTTTGAATTCATATAGGCCTTCGTGGGTTTGGAATGCTGTTTTTGGAATATCTTCTTCAGCCATTCTGATTTGGTGGTATCCTGCCCTTAGGTCAAGTTTAGAGAAGAAATGTGCCCCATCTAACTCATCCAACATATCATCTATGAGGGGAATTGGGAACTTGTTTTTAATGGTCTCATCATTCAATCTCCTATAATCAATGCACATCCTCCAAGTGGAGTCTTTCTTCTTGACAAGCAATACTGGTGCTGAGTATGGGCTGGTACTAGGTTGTATGAAGGATTGCTGTAATAATTCTTTGATGATCTTCTCAATTTCAGTTTTTTGGAAATAGGAAAACCTATAGGGTCTAATGTTTATGGGTTGAGAACCATGCTTGAGTGTGATATGATGGTCAATTGACCTGTGTGGAGGAAGAGAGTTGGGTTCAGAAAAAACATCATCAAATTGATCCAGTATGGCAGCCAAGGTAGGGTGCAGTTCTGGCAATTTCCTCTTATCTTCTTCTTCAATTTTGGAAATGTGTGCATAGTACACCTGACCTCCCTCTTTTATCTCCTGCATCACATTCAGCACCCCATCCAACACTTGAACCTCAGCCTCATCTTTTTGTATTACTAGATGGACCTTTTTGCCCTTGTTTTCTACGGTTACCACCCCATGCTTCAGAATCAATTCTACTTTGTCTTGCTCAGCAATCCAATCACACCCGAGTATTATATCATATCCCGTCACTTCCATCACCCATAAATCAGCTTCAAAGTCATGGTTTTGCACCCTAAAATTTACCCCCTTGCAGTTGGTTTTAGAGGTGAGTTCCTCCCCTCCTGCACTCCGCACTTTCAGGGTTTTTGTTGGGAAGGTAGGTAATTTCAGATTCTGTACAATGGAGGGACTGATAAAAGAATGTGAGGCACCCGTATCCATCAACAAGCAAATAAGATTTCCACCAATTTCTGCTTTGTATTGAAGGGTTCTCTTTCTACCAGCTTTACTGGTACCACTCAAAGTACCTATAATTACCTCCTCCTCTTCTGTCCCTCTAGCCTTTTCCTCCTCATGTATCAACTCACTCATCTCCAGCTGGTATTGTGCCTCTAGGTCAACCTCTTCTTCACCCTCCATGGTATGTAAGCCCTTGCTGCATTTATGACCTGGTCCCCACTTTTCATTGCATCTGAAGCACAGCCCCAATGCCCTTTTTTGATCAATAGTAAGAGATGAATTGGGAGGTTTAAGATTAATGTTTGGTTTAGGAGTGTATGGGAAGTCAGCACCCTTTTTATACCCTCCTTCAGGTGGTCTTGGCATAGGCTGTTTATAAGGTATGAGAGTGTGTGGTTTAGGGTTCAGGGTAGGTTGAGTTCTAAGGAAAGAAGGTCTCTTGTCACCAGGTCCAAGGGCAATTTCAATTTCTAGGGCTAGGTTGAAAGCTTCGTTGAGAGTTTGAGGTTTAAACAGATGAATAGTGTTTTGAATTTCTTCCTTCAATCCACACACAAAACTCCACACAAAAAAATACTCCTGTTTGATACCGGTTTCAGCTAACAGCCTGGCTTTAGCTCTTTGAAACTCTCTGACATACTCATCTACACTTCCCTCTTGTTTGACCCTCTTGAACTGTATAACTGGATTCACATTATTACGCAATTTAAATCTCTCAAACACAGCATCTACTAATTCTAGCCAAGGTGGATTCGGGTTCTCCTCTTTGTAACATTCATACCACTCCTCGGCATCACCAGTGAAGCTAAGAGAGGCCAATCTTGTTTTATAGTTTTCAGGTGTTTGATTAACTTCAAAATAGAGCTTACATCGATCTAACCAGGTAGCGGCTTTGTTGCCATCAAAAGTGGGTATTTCTACCCTTGGCATATAGACTCTTTGATCGGGATGCTCCCTTTCTTGGCGATGGATTCCCATATCAGTACCCTCAGGATGCCAACTACCTCCACCTCCTCCGAGGGGACGATCGGATCTGTGCGTGGTATGACTACTCTGAGCCGTGTCATTATGTTTCTCTGGTAAACGGGTAGCGATATCCCGTAGTAATGTCTGAAGACCATTAACAGAATTCCTCAGCATGTCAGACTGATTTCTGAGCTCATTGATACCAGTCTCCGCTCCCTGGAATCTATGCTCGAGAGCTATGACATGCTCATCCCGCGACTGAGAGGACGCTTGTGATTCTCTGATCACCTGGTTGAGCCTCTCGTTGATTGCCAACAGATCTAGAGCACCCTCCTCCGGTTGCTCAGGAACCCGCTTTGGTGGCATCTCGCGGAAGCGTTTCCAGGTAAGAAACGATGGCTCTGATACCAATTGCAACGAGCTTGGATCTCGTTGAGGAAATTCAGATAAGAAAGATTCGAGCTTTGCAATTAAAAGAGAACAATTTGAGATAAAGCGATGGAGCAACAGCAACCAATCGCACGAAAAGCTCAAAGCAATTCGCCTATTTCACTAGATAATTTCCGGATACAATTCCACACGTGCATTTGCCTTATATAGGCTATGCAATTTGTAAAAAGAAGTAGGAAAAACGATTACAGAATAGCGGAAAGTAATCTACGATTGCCATGTCAGCTGGAGAGCTGAGTTGGCGTAACTAACTTGAAAACTGAATCTGAATTCTGTCGGAAACGATCCTTTATCCTTCATCTCTTGTATCGTCTCCAGTTCCTCTCTAATTTGGCCTTCTTACAACTGGGACCCCTCTATCAGTCTTTCCCTTCATTATCTCTTCCTGCCCGAGAGCTCTGACCGCGCTGCCCTTACTCTCCTCTTCTCCCATCAAATTAGCGATGCCAACGGTCTCCCCCAAATCACAGCTGCCTTGTTGCAGAGAGAACTGAAATCCGGAAGTATATGCGGTATAACAAAAAGGAAAATGTTTCTCACCAGAGATTAGCGTTCATCCAGGAATTTGCATCACTTAGCTCAAGGGGTTTTCAAGAGATATCGACATGAAGAAGGCCCGAGTCTTTTAGTCAATAAAAGAGTGAGCCGAGCCGGTTTGATTGTCAAAACCCTAGTATGAGGTTTTATTGCTCAGGGAGGGAGAGAAAACTAGAAAATGAGAGAAGCCTGATATACTGTATTTTATTTTTGGGATAATTTCATCTATACTCCTCAAAAACTGTGAAATTACGTATTTACCATCCAAATTTCTATAATTACATATTTACCATCTAAAAATCTAATAACTCATATTTACCCAATTAATCAAAAAATAAAATTAATTAAGTTTATATATAAAATATAATTAATAAATTATTTAGTCTCTTCTCCATCTCCGCCCCTTCATCTTTTGCGCACATATTTCCCTCCTGTCTTTTTTGACGTAACTTCTCATTTTCGCTTAAACTCTCCTCATCTCATCTCTCCCGCTTAAACTCTGAGAGAAGAGACAACATACTCAGATTTAAGGATTTAAATTCCATCTTGATCGTCTAAAAATAAGGTAACTACTCCAACTTTTCCAACAAAAATAAATAATACTGAATTCGACGATTATATCGCAACCCGTTATCAAAATAGTAACTGAGTTTGAGTATCTGTGTTTTGTTACCGGTTCAGTTTGAAATATCTGTTTTTAATATTTTATATTGGGTATAAAGGAGAACGGTTGTAAGGAAAGAAAGAGAGGGTGCTAAGTTAATCGTTGATTAATTATAGTTTTAAAAAAATTAAACATAATTAATCTGAGTTTTGGGTATATTTGATATATACTAAAGTTATATTGGGTAAATATGTGAGTTATTAGATTTTTAAATAGTAAATATGTAATTACAAAAATTTGGATGATAAATATGTAATTTCACAGTTTTTGAGTGGTATATATCAAATTTTCCCTTTATTTTTTTGCTTATAAAGCTGGAGACCCGGACTTTTTAATAATAAGAGTTAAATATGAGACTAAGTTTAAAAACAAACAATACACAGATGTCAAAATTTTCCGAAATTTTTATAAATATCCAAAAAAAATTAAATTACAAAATCTACTCAGTTTCTGAATAAATTTCAAAAAATACCCCTTCCGGTTACTAAATAGCCGGATATTGATCTTCTTTTCGGTTATCTAATTCCCGAATATGGGAAAAATATCCGGTTACTTAGTAACCGGAAAGTTGGGGAGTGTCCGGTTATTAAGTAACCGGTTCCAGATCCCGTTATTTAATTCCCGGAAATGTGTTTTTTCTTATAACTTCAATGGTTTAGGCAGAGGAAGAGAGAAAGCGATGTTTGTTTGACTTTTTTTTTTTACAAAACAACAATTTTTTTATTTTTTTATTGAAATATCAGAAATGTTGAATATATTTCTTTGAGAATAGATGGAATAAGTATAATTTGATTTATTAGAAAGACTGTAACAAATAATCCGGATCAACATTTTTTAGACCTGATTTTTCGCGGCTGTAAGAAAAATTAATATATTTCTTTATGTGTTATTGGAAAAAAATAAAAATGCTTAGATTTTGAGTTATTGATCGCGGTTCAAAAGTCACTTCTAGGTAATACAAAAAATATTGTGATCCTTCTAGTACATTTAATTTCTAAAAATTTATATCTATTTTGAGAATTTTTTTTTAATATCAATCATTAAATAACTTAAAGTTTTTGTTTTTTTTTTCAAAAATAGATACAACTTTTTAGAAATTAAATATACTAGAAGGATAACAATATTTTCTGTATTGACTTAGAAGTGACTTTTGAACTGGGATCAATAACTCAGAATCTAAGCATTTTTATTTTTTTTCCGATAACACATAAAGAAATATATTAATTTTTCTTACAGCCGCAAAAAATCAGGTCTGAAAAATGTTGATCTGGATTATTTGTTGCAGTCTTTCTAATAAATCAAATTATATTGTATTCTATCTATTTTCAAAGGAATATATTCAACATTTGTAATATTTCAATACAAAAAAAAATTAAAAATTTTCTATTTTGTAAAAAAAAAAAAGCCAAACAAACATCGCTTTCTCTCTCCCTTTGTCTAAACCGATGAAGTTATAAAAAAAACACCTTTTCAGGAATTAAATAACCGGATCTGGAATTGGTTACTTAATAACCTGACACTCTCCAACTTTTCGGTTACTAAGTAACCGGACATTTTTCTCATATCCGAGAATTAGGTAACCGGAAAGAAGATCAATATCCGGTTATTTAGTAACTGGAAGGGGTACTTTTTGAAATTCATTCAAAAACTAGGTAGATTTCGTAATTTGATATTTTTTGGGTATTTATAAAAATTTCGGCAAAAATTTAAATAGATCGGCACTTCAAATTCTATTCCAAACTCTTTTAACTGCAACGACTCTGGCCAAATATGTTATTTTCAACACGGCACATGAAAAAAATTGATGAAAAAAATTGATGAAAAAAATGAAATTTATCAAGATATAAACTTGGCATTGTCTCAATTTTTTGAACATATTATTTTAAATATTTTAATATTTTGGAAAATATCTAACAGAAATTTCAAATAGACACAAATATAAGTTTTGACACCTTTAAATTTGATACCGCCAACCAATATTTTTAAATGAAGTATGTGAAAGGTTACCGCATATCGTGTATGTGAATATGTGGTATGCAGCTGTATATGTAGATTTCAAAATGAAAATTTATATATATATAAACAAGTATGCGGTAATAATATACGGTCATACATACGGCAACATTTATAGATTGCATAATAATTTATATACATAATCCAACTATATAGGTATATACAAGCAGTCACATAAATCACATTTTACTAAACTACCTCAACCACATATGCAACTATGCAGTTCGCATAAATTGCATTTTACTACACTACCTTATTAACTAAACAAGCAAGCGGCTAATGATTGATGAAATATTCTGAATGATTATTTCGTTACATAATGGTACAATATGTGAGTATCTTGTGATGTGTGACATCGGACTTAATGTGTAACATCAGACTCATACATAGATACACATTACACAGTAACATCACAGAGTACCATAGATGGCAAGTTCATATTTGAAAAGTTATCTTATCACATAATTTTAAAAATTAAATTCTATTATTGGTCTCAACAACAAAAAATTTAATAATATTTTTACGAAGTAAAATATGTCAAAAAAAAATTCAATATATTTTCTTTACTTTAAAATATTAAATTTTGTTTGCCTTTTTAGGAAGTCTTTCAAATTATTTCAATTAACATACAATCCCGACAAAAAAGTTAAGAATATTTTTATCATGCCAAAGAATTTCCAACATTTTTTCCTCATTTGACTTCATCATTGTATTTTTTTCAAAATTTTAGCATTTCGTTCAAACTTTTTTAATCAACAATGTAAAATTCAGTCAAACAAAAAAAGTAAAACATGTTTATCGTTCATGTCATGTTTAACATGCCGTGATTGGCCGGTGTGACTAAACGTGACAAGCTATAGGTGTTATTTATGTGTCTGCTTAATATTATTTGTAGTCACGTAAAAAAAAAATTATCACATTACATTTTGAGAACGAGTGTGTGCATGTCCTACAGGAAAAAAAATTAAGACAACATCAATAATAACAATAAACGGAGAAAATTATAAAAGAAGTACAAAAAAAATCATATATCACACATCACAATCTGGAACCGCTTTTTTATGACTTCACAATACTTTAACTTTCTACAATTCAATAATTTTACATTTTCCAACCATTCTACAAATAACAAAATATGTCAATAATGTCATTCTATAAAATCTTGCATTCTACAATTCTACAGGGTTTTCTAAGAAGAAGTTATGTACCATTTCAACAAATTATAATATTAATCTATTTTCATAAAAAATACACAAATATTAACCGACTTTAAGCAATCGCAAAGTAGCTAATTAAAGAATTTTCATCAAGAACAATTCGGTATGTAAATTACCGGTACTGATAGTATTAATTTGGTGTCTACGGTGCTTACATCCAAGTGCTACTTGATTTTTCAAAAATAATCAGGCAACCTTCATAAGCTACAAAAAAAATGAAAAAGAAAAGAAAAGAACATTTAAGTAACTAATTTAATGTATATGTGCGCTTGTCACCTGAAATTACCTAAAATAATTTTGTGAGATAAATTTACCGAAAATGCCTACATCGATGAAAAAAATTATATAACTCCATACAGTACATTTAAAATAAAAATCACTACTAATTAAATATCAACATTTATTATAAAATCCGGATTAACGTATGAAAACAGAAAAAAAAAAATATTACTATACTTGAGAGAAGAAGACCAGGTAGACCTAAGTAAGGTCAAGAGTTTCTCTTCACGTACTTTGCTTGAGGTTGTTGGTGTTAGAAAAATATTAACTGATCAACTAGTTTTAAATTTGAATTTTGATCACTAAATAAATAACAATTATATTAAAAAATATAATCAAGAATATAATTAAAATTTTATTATCCGGAGCTGCAAAATGCGGATCTAATGCAATTTCCCGTCCTAAGTGCAGGAATAATTAGTTAAGACTACCTCAAGTTATGCCGGTATTCCTTTGCTTGCGGGCACAACCGTGGTAGATGTTGATGTAGCTTCTTTCAACAATGATAGCAGAATAATATGTTTTATATAAAGAAAATATTTGTTTGTGGGAGAATAAAAATTGAATTTATGAATATTACCGTTTGAATGTTTTAAAGAAAATGAACGTTGAGATTAATGAATGAAACTCAAACAGACAAGCGATTTAATTGCTTGTAAAGTTGCTTGTGCAAGCTGTATGTTTCAATTGAGTAATTATTCAATTGATTAAATTTTGAGTTTTCAAAATAAATTTCTAACAGTTGGTGGATAGTTTGTTAAGGTCAGGAATTCGGATTCCAACTCAAATTATGAGTTTGAAATCGGACAGTTTGATATGTTCTAACATGAATATTAAAGGACTTCTACTTCGAACCGAATTGGTCCTGATCGAATAGTCTAATTCAAATTTCAAAATTTTGAATTACTTTAGGGTCTTCTCTAGAAGGTAGTATGCGGAGAGAAGAGTACAAAAAATAAACACTGTGCGATGGTGAGCCTCATTCGACACCGCACATGACCGACAACTTCATCTACTTCAGTAATAAAGAATCGAAAAAAAAAACGGAGGTGAACAAACACTGTATGGAGAAAAAGAAAAATTCGTAGTGTGTTGATTTTCGACGAAATCGTTCATCCTCAAATTAAAATACAAAACCACTAATGTAGAGGAGAGGCTCACCCACATCTCCTTCCCTTCCTCTTCCCTTTTCTTTCCATTAATATCATTTCACTTCCTTCTCGTGGAGCACAGCCTTAGGAGGCATCCGGACATCCGGCCGAAGGTCAGTGAGTAGAGAAAAGGTCGAATCTTTATATGTCCTGCCGGTAGTGAAATTGGGTGGAAAATTTTTGGTTTTGTCCTGAGCTAGGCTGAGATGAAGATGTGGTCATTTATCATGGATGGCCGTTTATATGCTGGCCTCGGTGGAAATTTTTTTTTTGGTCCACATACCGGTAAGAGAAAATATTAGTTTCGCATTTGACATTTGACATTTATTAAATAAAAAAAATGCTGCTGCAATGAAAGGCGAACTCGTTTCCATATGAAGAATCTCATCCACAAAATTTTGTCCGTTTATTAAATCTGTATTTGCTGTTTTTATCCTTCAGGATTTTTTTTTCTCGTATCGGTCTGTTCGATTTTACGAAAGGTCTGGATTTACACAGTGATATATTAGAGCCTTTTAATTTTTTATAAATAACGAAAAGATAACCTTTATTGTCAGAGCAGCTTTAGCCTTTAATAATGATCTCACAATCAATTTTAGACATCTCCATGACTATGTCCCTATAAGTCACTCCCCTTCCAATTTATTTGACATCTAACATTTAGTAATTTTGTACCTCTTAATTGGTACTTACAAACGCTGATTCGATAGTTTTAACTAAACTACAACAAAGAAAAATAAAAGTTTAGTAATTCTTTATATATTACAATTAATATTGTAATTATTATATCAATAATTATAATTTTGAACAAAATACTCTCATAGGAACTTTTAATTTGGAACATGTCAGATTGTTAAAAGCATCTCATACAAGCACAAAAATTGAATTGTTATTTTTATACCTATCCTTTTTTTAATTATTTTATTAATTTAATAGTGAAAGAATAAGAATGTTTGGGAAAAAATTCAGAGGAGGTGGTAAAAGAATATTAATATTCAACTATGTAGAACAATGATAATATTGTTTAATAAATCTGTCGTTGAAATAATGATACGGTTAGTAGTATTTAAATATTTAATGCCCTAGCCAAGTTTTATCGTGTGTTGACATATATACAATTGACAAGTATTTTAAAGATATGAAATTGTGCTTGACTTATACTCTTTTTGTCTTTAAATTTATTATCTTTAATACTCAAATAAAGGTTTGTTGCAAGCGCACAACCGATCAATGTAGTACTTAGGGTGTTGAACCACAGGGAGTATGTTTAGATACTTAGTTTAAACTTTAACAATTAATTTCAGATAAATAAGGAAAGTAAGGTGCAATCAAGTAGAATGGGGGGTTGTTTTAATAATCTTAAATTTGGGTTCAATACCCGAAATAAAGGAGTTTTAAACAATAAATAAAAATAAAATCAAAGAAAAGAAAGATCGGTTTGCTTTCAAGTTGAGGAGATCTAGGGACATTTGGTCTACAATTCCTTGCTAATTCTATTTACTCGGTTTTGTTTAAATTCATGTATGATTTGATGAGATTTCTAACATAATATGTCATTAAGGGTCACTTTCGTGAATTAATAATGTGCCTAAGTAATTTGAACTTCACGGTTAGGTCTTTCACCCTAGCTACCTAGACCATAAGCTTTTGTTAGTCTATTTCAACTAATTATTGATACAAGTATTTTGGTACGGTGGGTTAATGTTCCTCTGTTTTTGTTGGGGTTTCGCGCGGTGCTAACCGGAAACCGTTTAGGCTTAAGTTGCGGAATGACCGTAGAACAAAAATTTCTACAGCCAACTTAAGCTCAGGATTAAACGAGGTATGTCAGGAAACTTTCCAAGGCGGTCCACCTTCAGTATTCCTTTGGCATCAAAACTCAATTTAATCCTTTTTACAGATCTACTCCATGATTGATTTCTAAAACTTTAATCTACTTACCAATTAAATAGATTAATATAACATATTTATACCTTGTTTCCAAATCATAGTTGGAATGCAGACCGAGCGAGTAGAGCCTCACCAGGGAAGGAAACGACTCGGAGTATCACACG
The DNA here is from genome assembly GCF_964058835.1 of Carex rostrata. Classification (NCBI taxonomy): domain Eukaryota; kingdom Viridiplantae; phylum Streptophyta; class Magnoliopsida; order Poales; family Cyperaceae; genus Carex; species Carex rostrata. The sequence continues at coordinate 9,799,397 of NC_135925.1, forward strand.
TGTGATACCTCTATCGGTTATCCACCAGGACTAACCGGAGAGCGGTTTATTTCTTCTGCCAGAAATACCATAAACCGCGGAATTCTGCAAAAACACTATTCACAGGAATAAGACGAAAACCCGTAAACTCGAATTTTCAGTTGCTCAGTTTCATCAATATGCAAAACTGACATACCGCTAAATTCGGTAAAACACTATTCATCGATCCCGTAAATATACTCCACAACAACCCGCAAGATTATACGTCAACTACGTATAACTTTCTTTTCTCAACCGAAACACTATTTGGGAGAAAAACCGAGAAAGAGATAAAATACCGATTCGTTTCTGCACGAAAAGATACATGTGAATGTGCATATATATATATTTTTCTCTCTACCCCTCCACCCCTATTTATAGTGTTTAGATTCGGTTGCAAAAGACCAAAATGCCCTCCAAGTTCGGCCAATTTACAAGATATGTCATTGACACCTCATCCTTTTATATGTGAAATGACCAAAATACCCCTTCCACACCCTTCCACATTCTTCTCCATGCTTCTACACATGCAAGGTGGCATAGGTGTGAAATGACCATTTTGCCCTTGTGGATAGGATTGATGATATGTCATCTGGATAGGATCAATGACGTGTCATGCGAATAAGGTCGAATCTAAAAAGACCCGAATGCCCTCGGCCCGAACACAAATAATATTCGTATAATTATTCTGAACAATTATATATATATTTTTCTTTCGGTTATTTGTTTCGGTGTCGATGACGTGTCATCTGGATAGGATTGATGACATATCATGCGGATAAGGACGAATCTGAAAAGATCCGAATGCCCTCGGCCCGAACACAAATAATATTCGTATAATTATTCTGAATAATTATATATATTTTTCTTGCGGTTGTTGTTTCGGTAATTTATACAATGTGTCCTGCACATTTATAAATTAACCGGTTAACTTTTATACAACGTGTCATACACGTTTATAAATTAACCAATGTTTTTGCTTGTTATTTTTACATAACATTTATAATTTAATTATAACATGTATAATTAATTATAACCATCTTATCATTGATCATAACCAATTTATAATCAATCAAAATAAGATTCTCCGATTAACTCCTATATGGTGTGACCCAATAAGATCTGTGTTATGTTGGTAAATAGAGTTAAAACCGTTTTAACTTCTATAATCATGGGTGGCGTCTGGCAACACATCATGACCATCCAATTACACAGATGATGCTGTACTGTACAATATCACGATCCAGTAAACAATTTACTTGTGTCTGTTTTTCTGTCTCATAGCTATCAGATTAGTTTCAAGGTAGATGTGTGTCATCCTTGCTAACTTAATCTTTTCTTGATCTTGAGCAGATTATCAAATATAATTACTCTTGTAATTATACCGCTAGCAGATAATCTTACTCTATCAAGGGGCCCAGTGATGCTATAGCTCGTATAGAGATACGAGGGACAAATAGTATTCTTGGTAAACTATCACTTCCTCAGCTAAGCTATACATATGGAAAAGCTACCGTTATGACTGCTTTTTACGGACAACGGTAGATAGCAATCACACATACATATTTCTTAGTGGGAACGATAAATACCTCATACTTTAGAACGTGACACTGAATGAAAAACATTAATGACACGAACACAATTCTATTTAATGTTTCATTCGGGGTCTGTCAAATACCATGTTCCTAGAACATGTATCTATGTGATTAAAATGATATCTCGTGTCAGGTGGTTTGTAAAACTTAACCATCTTTTAATCCACATACTAACCTTATAGCGGTAATTAGTGTTCCTGCTAATTACCTTGGTTAGTGACCTTTTAAGATTAAGAGTATATATCATCTATATTATGGAGTTTCACAATTTCAGTCATGAACTCGAAATGATCCATAAATTCAATAATACTCAAGGCAACAAAATGATATTAATCATCCAATTCATGAACAAAGCTTTATGATAAATTATCGTATTATTGTCTTCTAGATTATTACAAACTAACAGTTTTTAGGGCTGTCACCATCCTAAAGGGATATTTAACACTCGTGCACACAAAATGCATATCAATATTTAATTAATCTAGGTGTCTTAATTAGGGTTTGATTTCACACTTACGTCCTTCACCAAATCCCTAACTTAATTTCTGTAGTTTCGGCTTAGATTACAAATTGGTTAGATCATAATCCAAACCTAGGATATTTGTGTTCGTAATTTGGTACTCTCATCTCATCCTAACTACTTTGGTTCTTTCGAATCCAAAGCGGGACTACATCGATTTCAAGTACTAACTATGTAATCAACACAAATGATAAATCTCATAAATTAACAATCAAATCCTATAAAACAATCATAATAAAAACAAATAACCGAATAAGATAGAATTAAACAAGTTCATGCATTGATCTAAACTCCTAGAGAGAGATCCATTACAAAGTTTGGCAAAAATAAGAATAAATGAAATAAAGAAATGATTACACCATTTATCAAATCAAAAACCTCAATCTTGCCGAAATCTTGATCGCATCTTCTTCTTCTTCTCATTCCTTGAAAAGCCTCCGGAACTTCAAGAATTTATGCAGATTTTTCGATGTATTTTATGGAAATAGACATGCATCAAGGGATGATGAGAGAGAGATTGATGCCTTGAATGGGAATGAACCCCCTCTTTTATAGCCAAAGACCATGCCCAATTTAGAGGCTAGAATGTGGGGTTAGTGGGTGCTATCTTTTCATTGTTTCCCAGACTATCATGTCTAAATTTGGCTCTTAAAACGCGTTCCTGGTGTACCAGAAATAGAAAACCTGTTCAAAACATGTATTTCTGGCTGTCTGCGGGTTCAATGCGTCCGCACTAGCGATGAGTGTGGGTGGGTGATCTGCACTGGCTCCAAGTTTCCTTATTTAGATTTCTGAATTTTTTGTGTATTTTCTCTGAGTGCGTCCACACTAGTCTTGGACTTTTCTCTTTCCCTTAAGAATCTGAAACTTGCAAAAATCGGATAAGTACTAAGTGCGGATGGATTGACCCGCACTTGTGGTGATTGCGTACGTATTAGGCTCAGACTTTTTCTATGAAGTGCTGAGATGTTGGAAATTCGTCTAAGTGCTGAGTGCGTCCGCACTGGCGATGAGTGCATCTACACTGAAGGGTATTTTCTTTAGTTTTCATCATTTCCTGCACTGTAAGCCAAGCAAATGCAATAACTTGATTCTAAGTGTATTTTATTTACTTTATAATCAAAATACATGATTTTTGGTGTTATTTTATAATAAAAATCATATCTAATGTGTATATAATTTACACCTATCAACAATCATGAAACGTATTAGTGTGCATCAATAAAATTGTATAAAATTACATTAAATTACAAACTTATCTCACCAGCAAGCCATCCTAACAAACTTCATAATGCAACATAAATATTGAACCTTACAAATAAATATCAAACTTCATTTATATATATTTTCAAATTGCCGCCAGTACTTGGCTTAGATTTTTTTTTAAATAGAATTCATTTAAATTATTTTAACGGAACAAGCCCAGTTTGATCGGATTTTCGAAAACTAGCCTCCACCGATTCGTAGGATTGGTGGAGCAAAACAATCGAATCCTACACCGATCCTACGAATCGGTGGAGCAATTTTCACACCTGAAGAGAGCCTGCACTACAAGAAATACAGCTTTTCCCGGCACTTAGAAACGCCACCAAAAACCCAGGAAAACGCCACTATTGGCTTTTAGCGGCGTTTACCCAAGTGCCGGAAATGCAAGTGTCGGAAAAGGCTTTTTCCGACGTTTCCCCAAGGTTTTCCCGGCGTTTCTAAAGCGCCGCCCGAAACTTTACTTTTCCCGGCGTTTCCCAAGTGCCGCCATAATTGTTTGAACAATCCGGCTTTTAATGGGCTTTTCCCGGCGCTTCCATACCCTTTCCCGGCGCTTCAGTAGCCTTTGCTGGCATTTGAAAAACGCCGGTAAAAGTCTCAAAAAATATAAAAAAAAAAATTTCCAGGCGTTCTCAAAACGCCGGTAAAAATCACAATTTAAAAAAAAAAAAAAAATGCTGCTACAAAAGCAGCTTACTAAAATGTAAAGCATTGCATGTCTATGCTTTTTGTTCTAGTCAATAAACTTCACATTAGCTAGTTGGCTACGGAAAGATTTATACATCATAATAATTATAATTTTTACATTAAAACAGGCAAGTATCATTTTCACTGGATTTACAACAACATAAGAGACAACAAGGATTAAATTGAGACCAAAATTTAATTCTTATCAACTATAAATTTTGGCAAAGGAGTCAAGTTAGGTACTGCATACATGCAAGCAAAGAGGTCACTCAAAGAAGTGAAGCACCAAATTCTCAAATCAGGATGAACGTAAAATGTTGCGGCGGCTGCTTGTAGGGCTGACATCAAGCATGTCCATGCCGAGAGTGATAACGGGTCAGAGTACGATTTGCAAATGGGGACCTACAAAGAAATGAAAAGACTAAAACTATCATATTTCATCGGAACAACTCTTACAGTAAAGAAATTATTTGCAACAATATCTAGTATATAGCTAGTTTAAATAATCTTTTAATCAAGATCTGGAATTTAGTAACACGAGAGTACAAAAAACTCTCTTTTAATTTATTCTTTTTATTCACAATTTGGTATTATTTTACCTTTAATTAAAGTTACCTGTAATATAAGCCAGAAAGACATAAAAGTTTAAAAGCTTGCTCCCATGAGATAGAGGCCACCAATAACCCATTTGTCGATATTCGTGTGAAGATCTGCCATTAAATTTTTCAAAGACATGTTTAAAAGCTTTGGACCTTTGAAGAAGGCCATTGTCATTGCTCCTCCTACACAAAATCATGGTGCCAAGTATCTTAGCCCAGCTTCTTAAACTTCTTAATTTCCTTCTCTAATCTGTAAATTGTAAAATGATGGATTTAAATAATTGTTCACTTCATAGTTTATATCCTTCACAATATTTTTTATCAAGTAACATATAAGCTAAGATTAAAAGTTTAAAAGGGTATATATATAATACATACCCAACAGAAGCAGCCATTACAAAAGTAATTGCTGGAATTAGGTTGGCCATAGCTACAGCCATTGATGGAGACCCCAAATTTACCCCCTGATAATACAATGACTGATTCATGGTGCAACTGTTGAGTATTTATATAAGTGCCTTAAATGCCTTAAGTGAATTAATACAACCAAAAAATTTGAATATATCTAAAGAAAATTAGGTACTTTACCAAGGTACTTAGCTGTTAGGGATAATGCAATAGCCCTACTCCAATCCTACAGTCATCTGCAAGCAGAATAGTCAGTCTAAAATCTTAGTCCTTTAACATCAACTCCTATGTAAATCGGCTTTTGCTCTCATATTACTCTAGTATTTTTTTTCATCTATGAATTCAATTATTTGGGTTCAAGGTGAACTGATGTTTTCCTAATAGTGGTGTGTCTGGTGTGTATGATCACTCTACTGAAAATTAGCTTTAAGTGATATTAAGCCCACTAAGACAACCAGTAGTGTGACCTAGCATGAATATCAAAAAACTGTGCAATAAAACAGAAGTAGGGGACAGTTCTCAAATTCTCGGCAAAGGGGTCAATAATGGTGGTCCTCATTTTTGTATCATTTTGGTCAGGTCACATAGATGTACATAGCACAATTAACACTAAACACGTATCAGTTACCACAGTAAAAGCAGGATCACCAAAAAATAAAATAATTGGTACCAATATTATAGTAGAGAGAGAAGAGAGAGAAATTACTTTTGTGTTCCTTCCTCTTTCCCTGTCTATCAAAGGATCCAGTATGGTTAATGCTTGAAGCTGCATTTGTCACTTGCTTAGTACTGGTAGAAGCTGCTGTACGCACTGGTATGGAGCTCTGTGACAAAATTGACAGTACCAGATCCACATCCGGCACCACCCCTGTTTGTATAACACTTGCAAAGCATAATCTCAAAAACTCATATGTATCTTCTGAATTTGTGTTTCCAGTTATACCCCCCAAGTTGGAGACATAATCTCAAATATTTCATGTCTCTGTATAGATGCCACTGTGAGTATTTCATACATATACCAAAGAATAAAAAATTGTGTTTTGGTAATGTACCAAATAACATAATCTCAAATAGAGACTTGAGCTATATGTATACTAATACCAAATCCTAACCTTTAGTATTGTAGATTTGCTAAGCTTTCTCAATGGTAGCTTCTCAGCATTATAGTCTATGTGGATTTTGATGGGATATGAATTAAAATGAAGAAATAGCAAGCAACCAGCATCAGTGGAACCATAAAGGTTACAGTATCAATATTTGAAATTCACACTCATCCTTCTCTTCAGTATATGTTAAGGTGACAACTTGAAACCCGACCTGACCCATGATGACCCAAATCCAACAATCATTCGAAGTCAAACCGACCTAAACCTGATCTGGACCAGACCTGTCCAATTGCCACCTCTAATATTTATTGTACCAATGAAATTAAGAAAAAATAATCCTTCAAAATCATGCTAACATTGCAAATCACTGAAATCAAATCAGCATTTGTTTCTCCAGTTTAGTATCCTTGGGTTCGCCACTAGTCGACCCATTTCCCTTTTTCTTTCCTAGAATAAACCCCAAAATAAACATTGCATAAAAATAAAATAAAGAAACAATAATAAAAATCATCCAAGCATATAATTTAACAAAGTGCTTGATGTATGCTCAGGTTGACATAAACGATAGCTTGATAGCAAAATACTGCTGTACCCAGTCACAAAAATATAAATGATATTTATTGTGCCTAAGTGTTGATTTCAGATTAAAAGTCTATTTGTATAATTGTCAATAAGAATAATTATCAAGTAATTCCTCCTTTTTCTTATATAAACACGAAAAAGAAATATATGACACTAAACTTCTTTAATGATTGTCAAAATTAATGTCACAATTGAAAATAATACTAACCTGTCGTAACTATGTATTAACCTTGGAGAAAGGCATAAACCCTAGGCCAAGGTTCTCTTTTAAAATCAACTACTGATTTGATAATAGCCTCATTCCTTGTTCAGTTTCTACACCACAGAAAAATAAAGGTAGATTCATGAATCAACTCAAAAATTAATTATTGGAGAAAGGAGTAATAGCAATTGTACCGAATTCACCGTGACCAAGCTCTCAGCCAAGTTGGTACCGGATTGATTGTGGATATGTACGATAATCTGGTACGGAGAGAGTACCAGTTGAGTACAGTGCTTGGTGCTCGGGCTCAGAGAGAGAGAGAGAGAGAGAGAGAGCAGGGGAAGGTTTTGGGCTCGATAATCTGTAGAGAGAGAGAGAGGATGAAGGAAATGGCGGCTCGGGAGAGAGATAAAGGAATGGTGCGGAGAGGGCTTAGGCTTGCGTAGGCGGCGATGAGGTCGGGGTGTGAGGCGAGAGAGCGATAGAGAGAGGTCTTGAGTCAGCGAAGAGAGAGAGAGGATAGGAGTAGTGGGAGGCGGGGTCTAGGGTTGGAAGCGGGTTAGGGGTCGCAGTTGGGAGGGAGATGGAACTAGCGCAATTTTTTGGGTGGTCTGGACCGTCTGGTGCCATTTCTTTTATTTTTTGTAACCAAAATTTTCTGCGAGAGATAAGCCGGCGTTTACGCGATCTAGTAGTTCACTTACCGCCATATGCTGGCGTTTCTCGTAGCGCCGCGTAGATTAACGCCGGGAAATGTCATATTTCTTGTAGTGCTGACCACGGAAGATCCCATACTACACCTACACCGATCATAGGGATCGGTGGAGGCTTTAAATTTTGCAAATGGTGTGATATTCACATGTATCAATGAAATATCTTGATCTCATGTGTTCAAAAAGGCATGGAAACCATCCAATGGTATACAGTTTTCATCAAACAATGACTCGCTACATACACTGTAATTCAAATAGCTTTGGGGATAGCGCAGGGGCCAGTATTATTTTTGTTTTGAGATTTGTGCAAAACTATTTAAACGGTTGAGAGACTCCAAAAGGTTACGCAAAATTTGAGATATTTTTTGAAGGCACGCAAATCCAAAAAATCACTCAAATTCAAACTGGGATAGCGCAGGGGCCAGTATTATTTAAATAGGTGAGATGCAAATTTAAGCCTACACCAGTCCACAGGACCAATGGAGATGTTTAATGTGGTCTTTGGTGCAGTATCTGTGGCTGGGTAAATATTGACTCCACCGGTCCCTAGGACCGGTGTAGGTCGGTTTTTTTTTTGTACACCGATCCGTAGGATCGGTGGAGGCTAGTTTTCGAAAATCCGTTCAAACTAGGCTTGTTCCGTTAAAATAATTTAAAGGAATACTATTTTAAAAAAAATCCTTGGCTTATGTGAGCAAGCACATCAAGGAACTGGTGTGGTCAATGCTGGAGAAGGATAACATTTATCGTTTCAGTGCAGATATTCCGACAAGGGCCAAACTGTAACACAGTGGCTCCATGACTCCATGTGCATGGCCACGTTCCTCTCTGATTTTTATGTACTATCTCGTCAGCTTTCCTGTAATTTCTTGAATAAACATAATCATCCATTCATAGTTTCATTCATCCATCCACGTTATAAGTTGGCACCATAACAAACATTTTTTTTATCAACCTTCTCAATGGCACACTACCATCTCTTCCTTGCTTGTCTCTTCCTAGTTCTACTAGTTTCCCCCTCACTAGCCTCACAATGCAACAGTGCTGACCTAAAAGCACTTCTCAATATCAAACAATCACTTGGTAACCCTACTATCCTCTCCTCATGGGTCCCATCCACCAGCTGCTGTGCCTGGAAGTCCCTCCAGTGCGACCGTGCCGGTCGAGTCAACAGCCTTACCATCCGCGATTCCAACCTCGTAGCCACTATCCCCCCATCTGTTGCTGATCTAACAGCCCTCATCAGCTTGGCCTTTATCGACATGCTGGGTTTAACAGGTCCCATTCCAGCATCCATTTTCACAATGAAAAACTTACAGCAACTCACTATACTCCGAACCTCGGTTTCAGCTTTGTCAGGTCCAATACCTGATTCAATCTGTCAACAGAGCCAACTTGACACGTTAGACTTGTCATCTAACAAGCTCACTGGATCCATACCAGTATCACTGAGCAAATTACCCAAATTGCGATTCTTGGATCTGAGTCACAACCAGCTCACTGGATCCATACCAGCCGGTCTGGTACATGGGAATTTTGCCTTCCTTATACTCTCTCACAACCTTTTAACGGGTCGGATCCCACTGGATTACGGATCTGCCAATATTGACTCCATCAATTTGTCGCATAACAGACTGATTGGTGATGCATCATTTCTGTTCGGTGCGCAAAAACCGACGACTGAGATTTATCTTGCATGGAACCGGCTGGAATTCGATATAAGCAATGTGGTTTTCCCGAAGGGGCTAACGGATCTGGATCTGAGCCACAACCAGATCAGCGGACGTGTGCCGGTTTCGATTAGGGACTTGGCAAAGGTACACAAGCTGGACCTGAGCTACAACAAGTTGTGTGGTGAGATCCCGAGTGGCGGCGTGAATACACACATGAGTGTGGCCGCATTCGGGCACAACAAGTGTCTGTGTGGCGCGCCACTATCTCCATGCCACAAAAATTAAACTGTAATACTAAAAAGATGGCGAGTGTTCAGCTACAACATGAGCAGTAGTTTCATGTCAAATTGTCAATGAAACAAGGACAAGAAATATATGAGTAATAGTTTTGGTATTGTAATTTATGTTTGCTTTCTGCATTCTGTTTTTTGAGGATGCTTAATTTTGTTCTCGGAAACCAGAGTGTGAATCCATGTACGATGTAACCTGTGCCCGAATTATCTTATTTTATGCATTTAATAGAGAGTTCTACGAGGTCTCAGAATAATACTACTGCCTATTGATTGATCAATACTTATGATTGAACAGTTCGTTATATGTACGTACGATCAAATTTTTGGGCCTTAGTAATTGACATGATTTTGTAGCCCATAGACCTGTTGAGAAAAATCACTAAAGATTGGGCCTTTCTTTGTTGTTCCCTTTAGCAAAAAATGAACTTAAAAGCAGGTCTCCGATATTAACAGGCCTTCTTCACCGAGTCTTGAATCTTGCTTCAATAGGAATCAATGATTTTTAAAGTGCTTGCCACTAAACAACTAGCACAAGAGGGTCATGCGTGCAGTAAAATCATCTTCTATTCACATCACCAAATTGTTAAAACTGATAAATTAGATACATGCTTATAAATGCTTATAAGTTATAACAGTGAATTTTGCCTTTAGCTTAACACGTGCTTGTGGGGGCCGAAATATCGGATTTTGTGGGTAGACTATTTCTGCCAACTAGCCTTGACCCGGCTATATATAATCTATTTCTAATGAATAATAATTAAAAATGATTCTGCAATGTTTGCTTTGTAGCATTTATCACCAATCTCATTGACTCTCTACAATGTAATATTTACCGACCCCACCAAATTGTGGAAAATAGTGATCTATTAGTTATGTCTGCTGTAATCAATAAGATCTTTGATATTTCTCTTTCTCCTTTTTATTCTTCCTTCTCTACTTCTTTTGTTGCTGAAAGATTTTCCCATGAAATTGATGTTCCTTTTACTTGGATACAATATTAAGTGGGTGAGCCACATTTAATCAGGAGTAGACAGCTATCTATTTTTTGAATTTTGAATTTTGAATTTTGAAAATCGAATATAGATCTATGTATAATTGGACTGTTTCTTATCTCTGATCAAGTGCACAATCTGAATCAATTAATTTAGCACAGTCCACAATCGCTAATTGTATCAGTAAAAAAACATTTACCAATCGGATAAAAATTATGACTGCGCATTTTCTTATATTGATCTTTTCTGCCAATTTTTTATTTGTACCACAATAATAATAAAAAAAAAATCAAAATACTCTGATTTTGGAAGAATTTCACATCTACTCGGGTCACCAAACCAATCTGCAGCCCCATTTTTAGAGGGTGCAAATTGACTTGGTGGGCCCCCAAAAGTCCAAAAAATGCAATATAATATTAAATATATTTAAGTTTTGAGGGGCCTTCAAACCAATCCGCGCCTCCTCCCATCAATAGAGCCACAGATTGGCTTGGTGACCCGTATAGGTGTGGAATTCCTCATAATTTGAGGTGTTTTGGTTTTTTTTTTTTTTTAAAGGTATAAATAAAATTTTTGGTCCTTTCCGTAAACGAAAATAAGAATGGCATATATAAACTTATATATATTTTTGCCAAAGACATTTTCCGTGAAGCTTTTTTTAAAAAAAGGTGGAGATAATAATTTTATATGGCCACAGTACATCTTATGATACGGACGATCCAAAAATTTCACTATTTTCAACGGTATTTCGATATTTGGAATTCGATTACACTACAAACTTTATATTGGAGAGCACAGAAAAGGTCAGAAAATGTTGTCCAGTTGAGAAGCAACAAATACAGAGCGCACTAACATGAGCCGGCGACTTGCTCCTTTTGCCGCTGTCCATTTCAAGCGCATCATAGAGGCTTCACACTTGTGTTGCGTTGCATGTCTGTCAAAGGACGACTTGATCATCGACGTAAACTAATAGGGGTTGGGGTTGTTTTGGTTTTTTTCACAAATATTATTAAATAAAGAAAGAAAGTAGCTCAACATAATTAATGCGTCAACAACAAGTAAAGGCTAAATTCTTTTTAGTAAATACTATCAAGGAGAATTTTGAATTCAATATATATGTAATTAAGTTTAGAACTTAGCTTCGGCCACAATAATCCAGAGGGTTTATGGCCAACTACCTTGCACATACTACATGGAGTATCCACGGCGGGTCAGATAGATTTAGGGTACGTTTTGATACACTCTAGAATAGCTAGAATAGCTACTAGTTAAGAATAGTACATAATAATAGCACTAACCTTGATGGTAAGAGAATAATGCTAACTCAAAGCTATTCGGAATAGTTAAAAAGTTGTTTGGATTCATGCTTTGGAATAGAGTTTGGAGGAAATAAATAAAGTAGAGGATTTGAAGTTATTCTTATTTTTTTGTTGGAACAGCAAAACAACGCTATTCTGGCTGTTCCGAATAGCAACTAAGATTGTTTGAATGACCCTAATTTAAAATAGCACTATTCTCAAACCATCCAAACATATCCTTAAAACTTGAAATTAACCAACATATCAACATATTTTACTTTGTGAAACCCTCAAACACAGCTCTATAAATATAATTGTATACGATGATGTGTGCGCGTATGTATATGTATATGAGTGAGTAACAGTGCTATGCATAGTGCACTTTGATATGTACTACAGATTTATATTTTCATTTTCAAAGACTAAGTATTCGATTCAAACTGTTCACCATGTTGTCCATATAAAAATGTGCTTGAATATCAAATTTTACATTTTTTTGAATTTTCTTGCTATTTTTTTAAATAAAGGTTCTAGATCATTCAAATATAGTGCTTATGTAAAAAAAAAAAAAATTTGGCATGCAGGTACATTTTCATATATGGAGCTAGATCATGATGAACTGTTAGAATATACTATTTAAACTTCAAAAATAAAAATAAAATCTGCAATATATATCAAAGTGCACTATGCATAGTATATTGTGAATGAAAATTTGAAAATTATAAAAAATACAACGTATATTATCTCATTCAATTATAAAGAATACAACATATATTATAGACAAATATACTGTCAAGGAAAATTTTAAAATTTTAAATTAAACAAACAATCCACATTATCTAGAATAAATAATACTTAAATAATTAAGCCTCATAGAGAGAAAGGGGGTGATTTATATCAGTTTTGACGAAGGGGATGATGCGAAATAGTGCATTGCAGACCATATATTCAGAGAGTTCTGCCGGTCGACCGTGGACCCCAAATTTAAAAAAAAAACCATTTCATTGAAAAAAAAAAATCACGCTTTCTATATAATTCCAAAACTACTACGGCCGTATTTATGGGACGCGGCCCAGAACAAGGTCTAGATTCCATAGATGCGGCCCCCCTTTTTTTTCAAATTTTGAAGGAATCTCAGATGATAATTTTAATATATAATATATTATTTTATTTTATAATTATTTTTCATTGAAGACTTTGAAAGTTTATTCGCCGATAGCCTTAAATTAATTTTCATTACAAAGAAGTCTAACTAGATATATATTATTTTATTTTATGGCTATTTTTCACCGAAGACACTAGAAGTTTATTCGTTGATATTCCTATAATTTTAATTTAGGGCTATCGACGATTAAACTTCTAGAATTTTCGGTGAAAAAAAATCACAAATATATATATATATATATATAGGAATATGCTAGCATGCTATGCATAGCATAGAGCCCCTCCATGCAATGGCTCGGATTTCTAATTTTCAAAATCTTAAGGTCGATCCGAACCGTTCATCTTGTTCTCCCATATTAATATGTGTTTGGAGACCAAATTTTATATCTTTCTGGAATTTTTTTACTATTTCTTTAGATTTATTGAAAATCGCTATTTTTTTATGGTCCAGATTTGCTGAAAACAGCGATTTTCAATAAATCTAAAGAAATAGTAAAAATATTCCAAAAAATGTAAAATTTGATTCTCAAACACATATTAATATGGAGAACAAGATGAACGGTTCGGATCGACCATTAGGATTTTGAAAATTAGAAATCCGAGCCATTGCATGGAGGGGCTCTATGTTATGCATAGCATGCTAGCATATTCCTATATATATATATATAGAGAGAGAGAGAGAGAGAGAGGAGGGTTCAAATGCACTCAAATGAACTCTATCTTTCAAATCATTTTTCTCCGTTTTCAAAGTCCAAATAGTCAATCCGAACCGTTAGATGCGATATATATATTAAGATGTGCTTGGAGACCAAATTTTACATTTTTTGAAATTTTTTTACTATTTATTATACCACTTTGAAAATCGCTGATCCAATGGTCCAGAAAATGTAAAATCAGCGATTTTCAAAGTGGCTTAATAAATAGTAAAAAAATTTCAAAAAATATAAAATTTTATCTCCAAGTACATCTTAATATATAGATCGCATCTAACGGTTCGGATTGACTATTTGGACTTTAAAAACAGAGAAAAATGATTTGAAAGGTGCATTTGGGTGCACAAAATTTTGGATGCATTTGAACCTTCCTCATATATATATATATATATATATCTGTGTGTGTGTGTGTGTGATTTGACTTCTTTTTAACAAAAATTATGTCACACCCCGCGGCCACGGGTAGTAACAGTCCCCCGCCGTAAGCATACAACGCCGTGTATGCTTACAAGGCTAATCAAAATTTAAACCAACAACACGCAATTCAAAACAAGTTTCTAATATATATAATCAGAGTACACAGTCTGGACAGTAAATAATACAATATAAGTATCTCATCCGGATACCAACCACGAGGCCTACCCTAAATCTATACAACAAAACATATCTAGGGTCGTATACTGGTAAGCTACTAAGGCCTACTACTCTCGTGCCTCTCCGGAATCCATCGCACCAATACCTGTAAAATAACGGGGAAGGTGGGGGGTGAGAATAAATTCTCAGTGCGAATTTTGCCACATATGAATTATTGGACTTGCAATCAAACTCTATATTCAATAATGAAACCCAAACAATAACAATGCAACAGTATATAAGAAAACATAAATAACAGAATGCCACTACTCGACAACAGTTAATCAACCTGAAACACAGTTTACGGAATTTCCAAGATGGATTTCAAAACACAACATCTATTTTGGCTTAACTCGATTCCTAACTCAGTTCATTAGGGCTGGTAGCAATTACAGATGTTCTTTCGAGCTGAACCGTTATCAAACCCACATCTGTAGGGTTACAAGCGCCTACAGATGGCCAACCAAGCTGAACCTTTATCGGACACCCATCTGCAATTGCTGTTTGGCTTAACCATTTCCTAAGGTTCGGTTACAAGTCACCAATACAGGTCAACTTGACACAAATGCAACACACGGAATCAAAGTTACCTATACAGGTCAACTTTGCTAAATCTCAAGCAAATATATCTCAAAGCCACACATACAGGTTAGTCTCACAAAATCATAACACATGGTCAACGGATAGCTCACCGTCACCTTATCCAGCCACCTTAACAGGTCGGTCTGGCAAATCCATAACAGGTCAAACGCATAAGTCAGCAGCGTCACCCTATCCAGCCACCTAAACAGGTCGGTCTGGCAAATTCTAACAGGTCAAACGCATAAGTCAGCAGCGTCACCCTATCCAGCCACCTAAACAGGTCGGCCTGGCAAATTCATAAACACCGGTCAACGGATAGGCCACCGTTACCTTAACCAGCCACCTAAACAGGTCGGCCTGGCAGATTCATTCACAACAAGAACAATTCATAGAACTAAACAATTAATAACCGTACCAACATGCCAATCAACCTTAACTAAAACCATTCAATCCTTCTCATTTATGCAAGAATCAATATGCAGTATGAATTCCAAAATATGCAACAATTAATCATTCAACATGACAAACGAATAAACAGTTTAATTCCTGAAAATAAAGTATCAAACAAGTCCAAGAATCCCGCACCTTTTTGACGAGCGTACCGCTTAAGCTAAGGATCGGACGTCTCGTATGGTCTCGCAAGTTCTTGCTCGACCGAGCCTACACCTATATTATACGTATACTTGGTTTAATTTGGATTCAGTGGTCCATACGTTTACTTAGGGTTTGTACAGTCGTAAATCAATTCTTATGTTTTGGTATCGATTCTTTTCGGTTCTTTCTTTCTTACCAAAATCTCACATAACGGTACACAATTCCATCTAGGCCCTCTAGCCTTATACTATTTCACTTTGGTAACCATCAATCACCGTTTCACTACTTTGGTTCTCGGTTCAATTCAATCCACCGTTTGGTTAACCCTAATTTGGTCAAAACCTCAAATCGGCCGTTAAATGTTCTAAAAATTCACGATCAGGAGGCAACCCTACCGATTACAAGTCTAATTGGTCGGGTTAGGCAAATCAAATCACGATTATGCCAACTTTCAATTTTGGCACGAAACCCTAGAAATCAGATTTCATAAATCGGAAGAAATCGGGAAAAAGAATGACAAACAAACTAGTAAGAAGTGTAGAGGAACTAGTCCTCGAGCAATTCGAGCACAAATCTCGGGTTTAAAACGAGAATCCGAGAAATCGAGAAAATTCGAGGTTTCGAAAGTAAAAAGGAGAGAAAGAAATACCAAATAGAAGGGTTCTGAGAGATCCTCGGCTGCTTTCTCGGTTCCAAACTCGATTTCTCGCAACAATCGGGAGTCTGGAAGAAACGGAAACTCACGGGATCTTTTCCTTCTCTCTTAACCGAAAATAACTTAGAAATGGGGATAATGGTGAAGTGAGAGAGAGAGAAGGTTTAATTTGGGTTTTAGGGTTAAAATTACCCTGAATGCGGATTAGCCAATCCGCACTGCGGGTTACCTGATCCGCACTCGAGACTTAGTCGGTTGTCAGCCGAATCCAGGAAAAGTCCGAGCCTACTGCGGATGAACCTGATCCGCACTGCGGTTCACCCTCATCCGCACTCACTACTTAGCCGATTTCAGGAAAATTCAGTGCAATACAGAAATTCATGAGTGCGGCTAAACTCATCCGCACTGCGGATCCCTCACCCGCACTCACTACTTAGTCATTTTTTTGGCAAAATTCCAGAAAAAGCCTGAGCCACTGCGGATGGCTTCCACCCGCACTGCGGTCAACCTAATCCGCACTGGGGCTATAAAATTCCGAAATCTCGAAATTTCGACGCGGTTTCAATTCACAATTAACTTACTTATTTAGGGGAACCTTAATTAAGGTTTAAACTTCCATTTTATTAACATGATTTATCGATTCTTTCTTTTAAATCATTCGAATTTAATTGTAAAAATTTCATAACGTAACATTTCTCCCCCCCTTAAAATAGAGTTCAGTCCTCTGAACTAAATTGCGTACCTTGGTCGTTGAATAGTTCCGGGTACTTCTCACGAATGGTTTCCTCATGTTCCCACGTTGCTTCCTTAGTCGAATGGCGTCCCCATTTGACCAGGACAAGCTTAATCGTTTTGCTCCGAAGTTGCTGTTCTTTTCGGTCCAATATCTGCATTGGCTCTTCTTGATAGGACAAGTCACCTTGGACATGCAGGTCCGAGTGATCAATGCAATGAGATGGATCTCGTACGTATCGGCGCAATTGTGACACATGAAACACCGGATGAACCCGGTCCAATGCTGGTGGCAATGCAAGCTCATATGCCACCGGTCCCATTCGCCTCAAAATCTGAAACGGTCCAATATATCTAGGACTTAACTTGCCTGATATGCCAAATCGGTGTACACCCCTGACGGGTGAAACTCGAAGCCACACGTGATCCCCTTCTTGAAACTCCAACGGTCTTCTATGCACATCCGCATATTTCTTTTGTCGCTCTTGGGCCGACTTAAGCCGACTCAAAACGACTTTCGTCGTTTCAGCAATCTCTTCTAACATCTGAGGCCCGGTAGGTGAATACGTACCTGCGGGTCCCCACCACAGCGGTGTGCGACACTGCTGTCCTGTAAGTGCCTCTTGTGGTGACATTCCGATACTCGAATGGTAGCTATTGTTGTACGCAAACTCTACCAAGTACAAGTGGTTGATCCAAGATTCTCGGAAACTTAAAGCACAGGATCGAAGCATGTCCTCCAATGTTTGGATTGTTCGTTCGGATTGACCGTCGGTTTGCGGATGATGGGCTGTACTGAATCTCAGTTTCGTGCCCATGGCTTCTTGAAAGCTTCCCCAAAAGTGAGACGTAAATCGAGTGTCTCGGTCAGAGACAATGTGCCGTGAACATCCATGGTATTTAAATTGGTATTGCAAGAACAGATCGGCTAGTTCTCTTCCGGATGTCTCGATCCGGAGTGGAATGAAGTGTGCAATCTTCGTCAACCGATCCACTATCACCCATATGGCATCATATCGTCCAACGGTCCTCGGAAATCCTGTCACGAAGTCCATAGTGATCGACTCGAATTTCCGCATGGGTATCTCCAAAGGTCTTAGTAAGCCCGCCCTCTTCCGTCTATCTGCCTTGACTTGCTGACAGACCTGACATTTCTCCACATAGTTTTGCACGTTCCTTTTCATCTTTGGCCACCAGAAATATCGCTTTAAATCTTGATACATCTTGACTTCACCGGGGTGAATGGTATACCCCGAGTCATGTGCTTCTGACAGAATCAGATTCTTCAATCCTGAGTCATTCGGAACGCATATGCGGTCATGGAACCGCAGAATACCATCTTCATGGAGTTGGAATGGCGAGTCTGCATTTGACTCGAAATGTTGTCGGAACTGTTGGCACTTCGGGTCCTCTTGTTGCGCTGCTCGAATCTGCTCGTGTAACTCTGGTCGAACCTCGACCGCGGCCAAGATAATCGAGGCAACTGTAGATGTACCTGCACTATTGCTATCTCCAATCAATCGAGATGAGGTTTCCAATGCAAACTCACGAGATGCACCTACGTGTAGATTCATTCTTCTCATTTCCTCGAGAAGATGTGTCTCGCTGGTGATAATCGATGCCAGATTAATCTGACTCTTCCGGCTTAGCGCATCTGCTACCACGTTTGCCTTTCCGGCATGATACTGGATATCCAGATCGTAGTCCTTCATCAGTTCCAACCATCTCCTCTGCCTCAAATTTAACTCCCTTTGAGTGAAGATATACTTCAAACTTTGGTGATCCGTGAAGATACGGCACTTCACTCCATACAGGTAATGCCGCCAAATTTTTAAAGCGAAGATCACTGCAGCTAGCTCCAGATCATGGGTCGGATAATTTTGTTCGTGCGACCGTAACTGCCGAGAAGCATATGCTATAACATGGTCCTTCTGCATCAGTACACCTCCCAAACCAGACCCGGATGCGTCGGTGTAGACCGTATATTCCTCGTCAGTAATAGGCATGGCAAGAACCGGTGCAGATACTAACCGATTCTTCAACGCCTCAAAGCTTTGATCCTGAGTGGCACCCCACTCGAACTTCACACCTTTGTGTAACAACTTCGTAAGGGGCGCAGCCAACTGTGAAAATCCAAGTACGAACCTCCTATAATATCCGGCTAGCCCCAGAAAGCTGCGAATCTCCGTAACCGTTTCTGGTCTCTTCCAATCAGTCACCGCCCGAATCTTTTCTGCATCCACTGCCAACCCTTCACCTGATATCACGTGACCAAGGAACGCCACTTTCTCAAGCCAGAACTCATACTTCGAAAACTTTGCGAATAGTTGATGATCTCTCAATCTCTGCAACACCATCCACAGATGTACCTCATGCTCCTCACGTGATCTTGAATATACCAGGATGTCATCGATGAACACCACCACAGTTGAATCCAACAGGTCATGAAACACTCGCTGCATCATATCCATGAATGCAGCCGGAGCGTTCGTTAGCCCGAACGGCATCACCAGATATTCGTAATGCCCATAGCGCGTTCGGAAGGCTGTCTTTTCCACATCGCTCGGACGTATTCTTAGCTGGTGGTACCCCGTTCTCAAATCTATCTTAGAGTAGATCGAAGATCCTTGCAGCTGATCAAACAAGTCATCGATTCGGGGTAACGGGTATCTATTCTTGACGGTCACCTTGTTCAATTCACGATAGTCAATGCACAACCGTAAGGTACCATCCTTCTTCTTCACAAACAACACCGGAGCACCCCATGGAGATGTGCTTGGTCTAATAAACCCGTTTTCCAGCATCTCTTCTAATTGGGCCTTGAGTTCCTTCAATTCTGCAGGAGCCATACGATACGGACTCTTTGAAATGGGTGTCGTACCCGGTACCACCTCTATGCCAAATTCCACTTCTCGTTCCGGAGGTAATCCGGTTATTTCCTTCGGAAACACATCCACGAACTCCGACACCACTGGAATCGTATTCATCTCAGGAACTTCCGTATCAGTGTACACTATTGCTGTCAGATATGCAGTGCACCCTGAATCGATCAGGTGCCTAACTTCCACAGCCGAGATGCACGGTATCAACCCTCCAACCTTCCTACAGTTCAGCATGCACGACATACCACCTTTTGCGGTCACAAAACAAATCCTGCGGTGCGGACAGTCGATCGTTGCGGCATGTCTTGTTAACCAATCCATCCCCAATAGAACATCGTAACCCGTGATCTCCATAACCAACAGGTCTATCTCGAGATCCCTTCCATCAACTCTGACTTTTCGGTTTCGGCATATGGTTATTTTTCGGTCAGTCGAACCGAAAGGGGTTTGGACACTCAGGACTTGGTTATTGGTTTCAGTTGACCAGTTATACTTTTCTACCCAAGCCTTCGATACAATGGAATGGCTACACCCAGTATCTATCAAACAATAGGCACTCTCATCCGAGATAGAAAGTATACCTGTCATCACATCAGCTCGAGAATCAGATGGTTGCGAGCCTTCACCTTCCTCCAGAGCCCTCGTTGCGTCATGTGCAACCTCTGCTATACCGAGTGCGTGGGCAGCCACTCGACCTCCAATCCTGCCTCCACTGGTTTGGGAAGCACCTCGACCACGGAATGGTGGTCTACCAGATCCACGTCCCATGGGCCCTCTGCCACCGCTGTCTCTCTGGAACCTTAGTGCCGCATTCGGGCACTCTCTTGCCCAATGCCCCATGCTGCCGCATGTGTAACACGCTTGGTTGCGGCGTCTACAGTCGATCTCAGAGTGTGCCTGGTTGCACGAATGGCACCACACAGAAACGAAGCCCGGCCGGAGTACCGGTGCTGCTATCTGCCCCGGAGGGGGTCTAGGTGCCATGAACTGTCTCGGGGGTGGTCTAGCTGTCGACGGCCCTCCCCTTGACCTAAATTGTCGGTTTTGGTCCTCCCTCTGCTTGACATTCCTCTCTGTCATCTCCGACCTCCTTCTCTTGCTGTGCAGTTCCACTTGCTCAGCGTGATCCATCATGGCCTGCAACTCAGTAGCCATAGGGGTATCCACAATCATCGATATCCCTCCATCCAGTCCATCCAGGTACTGCCTATGGTATCTCACCACATCCGTCTGCACATCTATCGCGTACCTGGACAAGGCAAGGAACTCATTGTTATACTCCGCCACTGCTCGCCCACTCTGCTTTAAGTCTAGGAACTTCCTCCTCAGCGCCTCTCGCTGGATATTACTCAGAAACCGTCGAGTGAACTGTAATTCGAACCACTCCCACGGAATCTTGGCCTCCTCCCCGACATAACTACGTCGGGCTCCGTCCCACCAGAATCTTGCACCACCCTCCAACTGTTGCTCTGCCAGCTCCACCATATCTTGTTCTGGTGCTCGACACAGAACCAATTTCGCACTCATGCTCGCGAGCCATTCTTTAGCAGCAGCATACTCACCAGTGCCATTAAACCGAGGTGGATTAAGGCGCATGAAGGAGTCGTACAACCTCCTAAAATCTTCCGGACCTCCTCGGGGAGCCTCCGGTGCCACCTCACGTATTTCTGCTTTGCGACCTCTCTCGTAAGCCGCGATCAACCTCTCGTCTAAATCTCGATCCCGGTTCTGCGCACCTACAGGTCCAAGATCAACTCTCTGGACCTCAGGCCCTGCAGATCCGGCCTCGCTCGCATGAACGATCGGTTCGTTCAGTGGGTTCCTAGTTCTAGGTCGTCCCCTACCTCGGCGTCCTTCCATAGTTCTTAAATAAGAAGAAAATAGTCATTAGATTTGCATATACTTATCTCATAGAACGAACGAGTCGTTAGCCGTGCGACCCCAAGTATAACGTACCCCACTCACGTATCCTATCAGTCCGGTTAGGGTTTAAACCTTGAGCTCTGATACCACCGAAGAGAGCTGTCACACCCCGCGGCCACGGGTAGTAACAGTCCCCCGCCGTAAGCATATAACGCCGTGTATGCTTACAAGGCTAATCAAAATTTAAACCAACAACACGCAATTCAAAACAAGTTTCTAATATATATAATCAGAGTACACAGTCTGGACAGTAAATAATACAGTATAAGTATCTCATCCGGATACCAACCACGAGGCCTACCCTAAATCTATACAACAAAACATATCTAGGGTCGTATACTGGTAAGCTACTAAGGCCTACTACTCTCGTGCCTCTCCGGAATCCATCGCACCAATACCTGTAAAATAACGGGGAAGGTGGGGGGTGAGAATAAATTCTCAGTGCGAATTTTGCCACATATGAATTATTGGACTTGCAATCAAACTCTATATTCAATAATGAAACCCAAACAATAACAATGCAACAGTATATAAGAAAACATAAATAACAGAATGCCATTACTCGACAACAGTTAATCAACCTGAAACACAGTTTACGGAATTTCCAAGATGGATTTCAAAACACAACATCTATTTTGGCTTAACTCGATTCCTAACTCAGTTCATTAGGGCTGGTAGCAATTACAGATGTTCTTTCGAGCTGAACCGTTATCAAACCCACATCTGTAGGGTTACAAGCGCCTACAGATGGCCAACCAAGCTGAACCTTTATCGGACACCCATCTGCAATTGCTGTTTGGCTTAACCATTTCCTAAGGTTCGGTTACAAGTCACCAATACAGGTCAACTTGACACAAATGCAACACACGGAATCAAAGTTACCTATACAGGTCAACTTTGCTAAATCTCAAGCAAATATATCTCAAAGCCACACATACAGGTTAGTCTCACAAAATCATAACACATGGTCAACGGATAGCTCACCGTCACCTTATCCAGCCACCTTAACAGGTCGGTCTGGCAAATCCATAACAGGTCAAACGCATAAGTCAGCAGCGTCACCCTATCCAGCCACCTAAACAGGTCGGTCTGGCAAATTCTAACAGGTCAAACGCATAAGTCAGCAGCGTCACCCTATCCAGCCACCTAAACAGGTCGGCCTGGCAAATTCATAAACACCGGTCAACGGATAGGCCACCGTTACCTTAACCAGCCACCTAAACAGGTCGGCCTGGCAGATTCATTCACAACAAGAACAATTCATAGAACTAAACAATTAATAACCGTACCAACATGCCAATCAACCTTAACTAAAACCATTCAATCCTTCTCATTTATGCAAGAATCAATATGCAGTATGAATTCCAAAATATGCAACAATTAATCATTCAACATGACAAACGAATAAACAGTTTAATTCCTGAAAATAAAGTATCAAACAAGTCCAAGAATCCCGCACCTTTTTGACGAGCGTACCGCTTAAGCTAAGGATCGGACGTCTCGTATGGTCTCGCAAGTTCTTGCTCGACCGAGCCTACACCTATATTATACGTATACTTGGTTTAATTTGGATTCAGTGGTCCATACGTTTACTTAGGGTTTGTACAGTCGTAAATCAATTCTTATGTTTTGGTATCGATTCTTTTCGGTTCTTTCTTTCTTACCAAAATCTCACATAACGGTACACAATTCCATCTAGGCCCTCTAGCCTTATACTATTTCACTTTGGTAACCATCAATCACCGTTTCACTACTTTGGTTCTCGGTTCAATTCAATCCACCGTTTGGTTAACCCTAATTTGGTCAAAACCTCAAATCGGCCGTTAAATGTTCTAAAAATTCACGATCAGGAGGCAACCCTACCGATTACAAGTCTAATTGGTCGGGTTAGGCAAATCAAATCACGATTATGCCAACTTTCAATTTTGGCACGAAACCCTAGAAATCAGATTTCATAAATCGGAAGAAATCGGGAAAAAGAATGACAAACAAACTAGTAAGAAGTGTAGAGGAACTAGTCCTCGAGCAATTCGAGCACAAATCTCGGGTTTAAAATGAGAATCCGAGAAATCGAGAAAATTCGAGGTTTCGAAAGTAAAAAGGAGAGAAAGAAATACCAAATAGAAGGGTTCTGAGAGATCCTCGGCTGCTTTCTCGGTTCCAAACTCGATTTCTCGCAACAATCGGGAGTCTGGAAGAAACGGAAACTCACGGGATCTTTTCCTTCTCTCTTAACCGAAAATAACTTAGAAATGGGGATAATGGTGAAGTGAGAGAGAGAGAAGGTTTAATTTGGGTTTTAGGGTTAAAATTACCCTGAATGCGGATTAGCCAATCCGCACTGCGGGTTACCTGATCCGCACTCGAGACTTAGTCGGTTGTCAGCCGAATCCAGGAAAAGTCCGAGCCTACTGCGGATGAACCTGATCCGCACTGCGGTTCACCCTCATCCGCACTCACTACTTAGCCGATTTCAGAAAAATTCAGTGCAATACAGAAATTCATGAGTGCAGCTAAACTCATCCGCACTGCGGATCCCTCACCCGCACTCACTACTTAGTCATTTTTTTGGCAAAATTCCAGAAAAAGCCTGAGCCACTGCGGATGGCTTCCACCCGCACTGCGGTCAACCTAATCCGCACTGGGGCTATAAAATTCCGAAATCTCGAAATTTCGACGCGGTTTCAATTCACAATTAACTTACTTATTTAGGGGAACCTTAATTAAGGTTTAAACTTCCATTTTATTAACATGATTTATCGATTCTTTCTTTTAAATCATTCGAATTTAATTGTAAAAATTTCATAACGTAACAAATTATTAGGACCATCGGCAATTAAACTTTTAGGGTCTTCGGTGAAAAATAATAAAAAAATAAAATAAAATAATATATATATTTTTAGACTTCTTTGTAATAAAAATAAATTTAGAAATATCGGCAAATAAACTTCTAGAGTCTTCAGTGAAAAATAACCATAAAATAAAATAATATATACCTAATTAGACTTCTTTGTAATAAAAATTAATTTAGGACTGTCGGCAAATAAATTTTTAGGGTCTTCGACGAAAAATAATCATAAAATAAAATAATATATCATATATTAAAATCATACCGTATCCTTTGAGATTATCTTAAAATTTGAAAAAAAAAAAAAAAAAATGGGCCGCATCTCCTAGATGCAGTCTCTAGAAAAAGGTGCCGCATTCCATATATGCGGCCGTGGTAGTTTTAGAATTATATATAATTGTTGTTTTTTTATTTATTATTTTTTTCTAAAATGGTGTTTTTAAAAATTTAGGACCGTGGACCGCAGTGGCACAGCAATAGTGCCCTATGGCGCGCTCCATATCGTGTTGCCTGTCGGTGATGAATTGAGCAGAGACACTGAGTCTTAGACTGTGATAATTATTAGGGACGAAACTTTAATATATTTTGAACAATTTTAGAAGTTTAGTACTATAGCATAAGCATAAGAGGAACTTGAGGAAGGATAAAATTTCCGTTTTTAAAGTTCAAAATGTCAATTCAAACCGTTCAACATATTCTCCATACTAAAATGTGTTTGGACATCAAATTTTAATTTTTATTATTATTTGTTAAACATGTAATTATCCAAAATTAGTAATTTATATATATCGAAAAAATATTTTTTTAGAAAAATATTAATATTTTGTCATATATTCTAAGAGTTTGGCTAGTATAAAATCAGTGTCATTTTAACCTATATAACACAAACTCTAAAACTTATCAAATCGACTTCAAACGGTGAATCCAAACCGTTCAAACCGATCTACTTCATTAGTTGTGCGTTTACATGCAAAATTTATAACTTTTCGAATTTTTTTAGTATTAAGTCAAGCGGTCAAATGTGTGAGTTTTTAAATTAATTTTAATACATAATTTTTCAATATTTTTGCCGCTTGATTTGATACTAAAATAACTCGAAAATATAAAAAATTTGTATGTAAACGCATTACTCATAATGTAAATCGGTTTGAACGGTTTAGATTAGTCGTTCGAAGTAGATTTGATAGATTTTAGAATTGGTGTTATATAAGCTAAAATGACACTGATATTATATTAGCCAAACTCATATTCTAATATGCAAATTATATTAAGCGGTTCGGATCAACTGTTTAAACTTTAAAAATAAAGATAAAAAATGAGAGACACCAAAAACACGAGAACCCACATATTGTAATACAATTAGTTCATCTAGACTGAGAAAGAACAATGATTTGGAGATTCTGTTGAAGAGATGATCTTTTATCAAGAAAATCGATTAAAAAAAAAAGTGGGTAACTAGGTTAATAAGGGTGCGATCATCTACACATTGATAATTGGATCATCTACAACCATACGGATCGATCATCCTTTCATGTTTGATCCAAATATCCATCCTATTAGCTTCCCAAAAAAAGCAACAGGGAGCCACCAGGATTTCCGAATCTGTACAATACATGTACGGATGTACCTAATGTATTTAGTATAAACAGGACAGAAATTATGATGCAGTTAATGTACCGAAAGTTTTAAAAAAATACAACAGTATAAAAAATAATAAATTAAAAAATACAAAATCTGAAAAATTTCATATTTAGCAATCCACAATGTAAAATTATGGACGTAAACTGAATATCTGCAATGTAAAGTTATGGACAAATACTTTTTTTTTCTCCTCACAACATGTTTTTCTCTTCCCGTTGCAAATAACAAAATAGTTTCTATCCGCAACTTAAATTAAAAAAAAAAAGTGGTGTCCGTAACTTAAATTTCTATCCGCAACGTTAAATTGTAGTCGTGTCAGATATCAGATTTTCAGGATTTAATGTTTTATTGGTTTTTCATTTTTTGAGCTGATATATTTCTTAAAATTTCGGGTCAATGTATTCACTTTAACGGATGCATTCTGTTAAATTGCTTTGACTAATATTCAAACAACAGCCTTAGTTTTAATTATAAAATATTCGAAAATGTAGCAGGTAACCCTAACGTTAAAATGTCATATAAAGAGATTGTAGTGTAGAAGCCACGTGCTTAGATTTACATTTAAGGCCGCAGAAAATCCGGATCCAACTGGCCGCACGCGGCAACCACTAACACAGCAAGTGACGACGCTATCACGCAATCGCAATGGCATGCTGTCGTGCGTGCGCGGCTTGTGCTGGACTGCTGGTCAGTTAAAGACGACGCACGGAGAGTCGTATGCGGATGGTCGCACAACGGAAAATGGAATCATAAGGGCATTGTAGGCTTTGCAGTGATTGAAAGATCCAAGTTTAAAATTAGGAGGTACAGTAATTAAATAGGTCAGTTATTGTTGCCGCAAATAAGCCGCAAAAGCAGGCAAGATGTCCCTGGACTGTAATCGCTGTTTATATACCCCTCTCTGGGCCCACTGTCAGAGATTCTCGTTCTATAGGGAGCTGCTGATCAGCTGACGACCGCAAAGATTAAAGATTTGCGTAACATGACCAACGGAATATTCTAAACCATAAAGCGGTTTTGGGAAGGTTTTTTTGAAGGAATAATTTTTCTTTTTGTTATGAGAACTTTTGAATTGTCCTTTTACTTCGGACGACTTATTTCAAATCGCCGAGGATAATTTTTCTCAAGAGTATTGTCTATATATATAGACCCACTAACAGTCTCGTTAAAAATTCTCTAAATATTTCTTAAGTACTGATAATTTGAGGAACCGTCTTTATTTGAAAAAATTTACAACTGACATGCGCATGTATGAATATTTATATGCGCAAGTATTAACATATAATATATCAATTATTCATACTTAAGATATCAAATATTTAAAAAAAAATAGAGATGAACTTTTTTTCTCTCTCTAATCGTATACCCATTTTTTACACATTTTTAGAAGTGGATTTTTTTCTCCGTTTGCTCACGTTAATATTTCTGACGATCTATAAAGTTTTACAAATTTAAATTCACGAACGTCTTCTATGTAATTTTTTTCTTTCAAATGAGATGCATGATGAAGTAGTTACATATTCTCCATCGTTCAAGTATTTATTTCTAAAATGTCAAGTATTCTTCTCTAAAATATCGAGTATTCATACTTACACAGTAGAGTGTGAGTATTTATGTTGTAAAGTATTTATGAGAAATCCATAGATCTGTCTTTGATGTTACCTACCTAAGGGACAACAACTGACCCGAGGGGGGCTGCAAATGTTGTTTGAAAGCGACAAACGACATGGACGACACACGAAAACTAAGGACAAGCGGATGCGTAACAACCATTGCAAGTGTCAGCGCTGTAATTGTTGTAAAGTTAAATCAACATTGGATCTCACCTGAATCGCTCTATCTATCCTCCTACGGAGAAGTTTGATTTCAAACTCCAATTCAAACAAGGAAGAGTATGCCATGCTAATGTGCCTTGGATGATCCACATCCCGGGGTCAGGCGCTGATGAGCACATTGAACTATCCATGTGGCTGAGAGCCCTCACAGCCCAGGCACAATGACGCAATTATTAGGGGCGCGCTCTACCACTGAGCTAATAGCCCGTCGTATGGGCCTCCCAAAGGGGAGCCTGCTATGCCAAAAGCGAAAAAAAACCTCACCCCTACCTTTTCTTTTTACGTCCCTATGTCCTTGTACATAGGGGCGTAAAAATGGGGATCGTATTTTTTTTTTCAATAGAAAGACTTTTGGAAACAAAAGTCAAAGATGAAAGGCTAGGAGATATAACAATATTCATCTCAAAAATATCAAGTATATTCATACTTAATTGAAGTGTGATTTTTTATGTTGTAAAGTATTTCTGAGAAACCCTAAGCGCGCTCTGTGCATTAACTACTTGGGAGGAACACTACCTACATGGAAAACTGCATACGTCACTTGAAAGTGACATCTACATGGATCACAAGCGCAAAAGCGGATGCATAATCACCACATAATCACCAGCACTGTAGTTTTAGTAAAAATATTAGTATCTAAAATTTTAAGTATTCATATTAACAAATTGAAGTGTGAATTGTTATGTTGTAAAGTGATGTAAATCAGTTAATCTATTTGGTGCTTCAACGTATTGATAGATACTAAAAAAAATATTCATATTTATAATTGAAGTGTGAATTGTTATGTTGTAAAGTATGTGGTTTTTGCTTAATTTTATTAATATGTACTATGAAAAGTATTGTCACATATGTATTGATGTTTGAAGTGTTGTCGTTTAATTTTCGTCTTGACTAATTTTGCTTTATCTTTGTTTGTTCTTTTATACCAAATCTTCAAAATCTCTTATAAATGAACATAAAAAAAATCGATAAATGATACCACATCAGGCTTAATACCAACACTTGTCATTTCAACAAACAATTCAATATCGAAATTTTTGGATAAATTAAAGATAATTTCCGGTCAGTTCAAAATCAAGATCCAAGCACCAAATCAGACTAAAATCAAAATCAAGATCAAAGTTTTTGGCCTGACGAGAGGTTGAGTTGCTCAATCTTCACGTGAAGCATCATATCAGTCTCGACTCTCAAACATCGCACTTGAGCTTGTTGACATGCGCTTCGGCTGAAGGAGACCAGGCCGCGCCAGCCCATCCTGGCCATAAAGGTGAGGAAAGGAGCATGATTGCCTCAGTCAAGCGCTCCGGACGATGGACGACGGAGACCAGACCACGCCAGAGCCCGTCTAAACCAAAAAGGATGAAGAAGAGGAGAATGATCATCTCAGTTAGTGACTTTATAAGAGAAGATATCGGAGGAAATATAGAAGCTGGGTGAAATGGGAGAGATGAAAATAAAAATGGAAAAGAGTTCAATTTCTAATTTGGTATGTACTTTCATTATTAATCTCTGACTTTTAGAGTCCAGAAACGTTTAGACGAAGGACTCACAGAGAACAATATAATTACTATTTTTAATTTTTTATAAAACAATGAGAATACGGTTAGTTCACAGTGGAATAACTTGATATTTTATTCTCAATCGTGTTATATAGAGTTTTCAATACAAATAAAAAGAATATGAATGAACATTGTTTAAAGATTAATTATGTCAAATGATGAGCTCTCAAGAAACATATATATATAATACGAGTAGAACTAGGATGTTCTTAAGTTCACCAAGTTTCTTGGTGAACTCAAGTCCAAAACTCATTAAATCAGCTTTAAATGACGAATTCAAACCGTTAAAATCCACCTACCTTACGAGTGATGCGTATACGTGTGAAAATTTTAAACATTCGAATTAATTTAGTATAAGTCAAGCGGTCAAAATTAGAGTGTTAATAAATTAATTTTAATGCATTCATTTTTTGAATCTTTTTTGACCACTTGACTCTATGCAAAATTATTTCAAAATTAAAATTTTTTACATGTAGATGCATCATTCGTAAGCTATGCAGGTTTCAACAGTTCAGAATTGTCGTTTGAGACTGATTTAATAGATTTTAGACTTGAGTTCACCAAGAGATTGGATGAACTTAAGAACACCCTAGTTCTACTCTATATAATACTGCATGACACTAGTTAGTTGTAAATAAAGCACCACAGTAAATTTATATAATATTATTCGATATAATAAATAATTTCTGGTGTATAGTTATAGTAATTAATATTGAACTTTGTAAAACAAAGAGTACATATTGTCCCCCAATAGAGAGTTACATTTTGAGCTGCTCAAGCCATGGTTACAGATAATCCGAAAGCCGGGTTAGAATCCTCCAAAGTAGCCCAACTACGAATTCGTATCCTCTGAGATATCTTAAACTTTGCGTGACTTTATGGAAAATCTAAAACGTTAAAATACGTTCTGCACGAATCTCAAAGTACAAATAATACTGGCCCCTGCACTATCCCCGAATAGGCACCGGACACGTCGGTCACGTAAAATTTGAGATATCTCAGAGGATACGCACCCGCCCCCCTACTCCCCTGATTCAAAAAGTGTAATCCAAGTGTCTCTAGCTGTCTGAAGATTGTACAATATAATGACTCTTTTATCCTCGAAGGGTGTAGGCTTAACAGTGGTCAGTGGATTCTGCCTATTTTCGTGGTACACAGATTATTAGTACCGAAATAAAAGCAACTACATTATCAGGAGTGCGTAACCTCTGACCTATCTCTTATTTTGAGTGACCGACGTGTCCGGTGTCTATTCGGGGATAGTACAGGGGTCAGTATTATTTGTGCTTTGAGATTCGTGCAGAACGTATTTCAACGTTTTAGATTTTCCAAAATGTCACTCAAAATATGAAGATATCTCAGAGCTGAGAGTTCCATTTTCAGTGGATTCGCCGGGTTGGTTTGTAGTTTGTACTATTAGCATACCACCGGGGAATTCGGATCCTATAAACAACTCAAAGTTTGAGTTTAGATCCGGACCGTTCGACCAAATTTTTATGAATATTAAAAAATCCAAATACAATTCGATATCGGAAATATAATTTTTAAATCCAGACTGTTCTTTAACCTGATACAAATCTTAAAACGGACCCCTTATTGTAAATATAGGCACCGAATATCAATCGCTCGGCTGGGATCGTACCACGTATATACATAGTGACAAATAAATAGTTCGATTTCGGCTCGGCTAGATCAAAAATTTGTGATTCGGGTATAATTTGGTATAATTCAGGAATGATTCGGTACCACAAGAAAGCAAAAAAATAAAAAAAACCCCCCAAAAAAATTTAAAAAAATTCGCGTTTTATTCGCGAATAAAACATATTATAAGTTTTTTTTGTGTTCGGTTCAGAAACGCTAAAAAAACAAATTATACACGAATAATTCGCATACCTTGTTACTATGCGTATATGTATAACTCGGTGTAGTACCGAGGAGGATAAATATTCAATTTTAAAGGGTCCCGTAAAATCTATCTTGAACTAAATTAGTTAGAATTCTTATCGGACGGTTCAGATCCAAACTCAAATTTTGAGTTACTTTAGGAATTGAAATAATTTAAAAATATATATTAATTATATTTTTGGTATCTAGCCATATGCTTATTTTTTTAATAAAAACTATTTTTAACATCGTTGTGAAATTTAATAAATATTTATAAGTAAATGAGCATAATTTTAAAATAAAAAGTTAATTTTTCAGCAGTTTGATTATTTAAAACATTATGAAAATAAGTAAAAGGTTTTTTTTTTTATAATTGAGTGCGTGTAGGGCACGAATTAGCTCGAATCCCATGACAATATTGATTTTTAGTTCGAATTCGTTCAAAAATGACGATTTTCTACCTATCTAAAAAATAGTAAAAAGTTTTTAAAAAATATAAAATTTAGTCTCCAAACATATTTCAATATAAATATCATGTTGAGCGGTTCGAATCGATTATTTGATCTTTGAAAACAAAAATATGAATGTGAAGTAAAACAAGATCCTTAATTCACAACTCACCATAGCCCATCTCTCTCTATCTCTCGATATATATCTCCATTCTATTATTAAGCACGTTGGGTGTCCGATCCGTCAACGGCTACGATTGAAAGATGAAACTTCGAATTTGATCTCAGCCCTCCAATTACATAATTTGTCTTTTTTTGATTAAATGCATATGTTTTATGTATAGAAGTCTAATTTTTGATAAAAATATACTCACCACATGTGCCGCCACACAATAGGTTACAATTAAAATTGAACAAACTCTGAAATTTAGCGATATATTTATCAGTTTCCTTATTTATTTGTTTCCATATTTCTCCTCTTCAATTGAGAAGACTCCACCTTTCATTTTATTATTTCTTTATTTCCTTACTTCTTCATTTCTATACAGATCACAATGGAAATCATTTTTTTTTCCTTATTTCTCTTTCTTTGTTTCTATACATATTGTTGTGGGCAATTTAGAATATATTTCCAATATATAATATATCAATGTATGTATGTGTGTATATTATAAATTGGAAACAGAGAAGAAGAAAAATATAAATTGGAAACAAAAAAGAATATAAATTGGAATGCGTGTGTGAATATATATTTCTCTTATAATGCGTGTGTGTATAAATTCTAAATTGGAAACAAAGAAGAAGAATCTAAATTGGAACGTGTGTGTGAATATATATTTCTCTTATAATATGTGTGTGTATATATATATCCTATACATATACACGATAACACTTTTTATTTATGTTTTTTTATATCATATTATATGTCGATATTAAATTGTTGTACGATATTTAATATTAGAATCGAATCGACCTATTATTTGATATCATTGGTACTTAAAAATAAAGAATCATCACATCATCAAATTGTTATTAGATATCACGATTAAAGTTAATTAAAAATATATAATCATATAAATTTTCTATTAACATGTGTCTTAATTTTTGAATAATTATTATTATTTTCATTGATATTTTTTTTTCTTATAGTATGTCTGTTGCAACACACGGGTATGATACTAGAGTGTGTTTGGGTGTGTGTGTGTGTGTGTGTGTATAAGAGTTGGCTACGGTGCTACGCGTAGCATAGAGGGCCTCCGTGCAATGGCTCAAAATTTGAGTTTTCAAAATCCTAACGATCAATACGAACTATTCAACATGATCTCCATATGAATATGTACTTGCAAACCAAATTTTACATTTTTTAGAATTTTTTACTATTTTTTTTATAGGTAGAAAATCACTTGATCTAAATGGTACAAAATTTTCAGATCAAGTGATTTTCTATCTATCTAAAAAAATAGTAAAAAATTTCTAAAAAATGTAAAATTTGGTTTGCAAGTATATATTCATATGGAGATCATATTAAACGGTTCAGATCGACAGTTAGGATTTTGAAAACTCAAATATTGAGCCATTGCATAGAGATCCTCTATGCTACGTAGCATATTAGCATTTTTCCTATATATATATATATATGAGGAGGGATCGAGTTACAACAAAGTTACCACAACCATTTTTTACATTTTCAAAGTCCAAATCGTCGATCCAAACCGTTCAACATGATCTCCACAATAAAATGTGCTTCCATATTAAATTTTACATTTTTTGGAATTTTTTTACTATTTATTAAGATTGGTACAAAATTCAATGGTCTAAAATTGACTAGTTTTTGTAAAATACGTAATAAATAGTAAAAAAATTTCAAAAAATGTAAAATTTGACCTGGAAGCACATTTTATTGTGGAGATCATGTTGAACGGTTTGGATTGACGATTTGGACTTTAAAAATGTAAAAAATGGTTGTGGTAACTTTGTTGTAACTCGATCCCTCCTCTATATATATATGCCGAGGAGGGAACCAATTACACTATTTTTGGTGACACCAAATTACACTCTCCATTTTCAAAGTTTTCAAATTTCAAACAGTCGATCCAAACCGTTCAACATGATGGATATGTTAAAATGTGCTTCCAGATCAAATTTTACATTTTGTGGAATTTTTTTACTATTTATTAAGTATTTAATAAAATCTCTATATTCGTATCATTGAATTTTTATACCCATCTTAATAAATAGTACAAAAATTCAAAAAAATGTAAAATTTGATCAACAAGCATATTTTAACATATCCATCATGTAGAACGATTTGAATCGATTGTGTGAACTTTGAAAACATAGAGTGTAATCCGGTGTCACCAAAACAAGAGTGTAATTGGATCCTCCTCATATATGCCAACCAAGAGCAAAAATATTAATTAATACATCAACACAGATCTATCAGATTACTAGTGTCCTTATTAACGCTCATCATTGATATTGTCATGACAAGGAAACATTGTTCCATGGACATAAATATTTATAAAATTATTATATACATATATTAGAAATTTAATAATAATTATAAAATCATACCTATAGCGTTTTATAATGTGGAAAATTAGAATAGAAATTAAAACATCATATTATTTTTTGAAAATAAGGCTACAAGATCCGTTTCATATAAAAAATGTTGGTAACTTGCAAAATAGATCTCAGACCAATATATGTTGTCTGACAAGAGATATTCAAAAGTTATATAGGTCAAAGCAGGGGCAGATCTACACTATGCTTAGGAAGTGCTAAGTAACCCAATTACGTTTGAAATTTAATTAACTTTATTTTTTTTAACTTTATATAATGCAATCCCCTCATAAAATGTTAGATATGTATTTGTAGTTTAGTAGTGGTTAATACTTTATTTTGTGCTTAGAAAATTTTTGGTTAAAATTATACTGGCCACAAATTAATAATTATGCACTCCTAACTAAATTTTCTAGTTCTGCCCTGAATTCGGAAGCCAGTCTACTCCTTTTCTTGAGAAAATGAGTACCCTCCTATTCTCCAATCCGAACTGTTCAAAATCGATCAAATGGCTTCAATTACATTTTTCTTTTATATCAATATAATTTATTAAAAAAAATTAGATGTAATTGAAGCCATTTGATCGATTTTGAGCGGTTCGAATTAGAGAATAGAAGAGTCCTTTTTTCTGAAGAAAAGGAGCAGAGTTCATTCCCCTGAATTCAAAGTTCAACGAAGTACAAAAGTAAACACAGATTTGTTGTGGCTACACAAAAGCCTAATAATATCCTACTACAAGCACTAAATTAAAATTTCTATTCTAAAGCTAAATTGTTGTGTCATGGGAGGTCTCTTCTTCGACAATTATCTGCCTCTCGGAGTCTCGGTGCTTGTATTCCAAGTCTGCAAGGGATATCACCAATGTCCTTGGATCTTGGGCATCCATTTCTCCAGTCCTTTCTTAGTGTCCTCTGACAACGTCCATGATCAGTAAAACATCAAGTTAATGATATTCAACACAATAGTTTTAACAGTATCAATAGGATGATGTTCAAAACAAATAGCATTTATGAGTTTCCACGCTATCCGAACTAAAGCTCCAAAAGCAGTTAAAATATTATTTCTTTGTATAGGTGGCTATGCAAAAGCAAAATTAAGTATGATCTTCAATGGAATGTCAATCAGCCAAAAAAAAATTGACAATCGCCTAACCAATAAAACATCATATTATTATTTTGCAACTGAAAATTTTGTCTTATGATATTCTACACCGTGACTCAATTCTTGCACGCCATTTGAATTTTAGAAAGAGTCTTGACGTCAGTAGCATGATTTTTAGAAAGAAATCATTTAATCCATGCTCCAAAAGTTACGGTGCATGTAAGCATATTTACACTATATGAATGAGAATTAGCCTTAATTTTTTTATTTTTCAAATTGAATTGATTTGTATAGTAATTTTTTTAATATATAAATTGCAAAATGTACATTTATTCCTCAAACTTCAAATAGATAAATAACAATTAATTGAGGTTAGAACTATGATAGACGATCTGCAAAATTATATATTTCTGCAATTATGTTTTCAAAGCCATGATATTTTTTTCTATGCTAAAAATTATGAGGACAGTTCAATATTTATTTGATAAATATTTTGAAGAAAGGAACTGTCACACCCCGCGGCCACGGGTCGTAACAGTCCCCCGCCGTAAGCATACAACGCCGTGTATGCTTACAAGGCTACTCACATTTCAAACCAAACAACAAGCAATTCAAACAAGTTTCTAATATATATATCAGAGTACACAGTCTGGTCAGCATATAATACAACAAAAGTATCTCATCCGGATACCAACCACGAGGCCTACCCTAAATCTATACAACAAAAGATATCTAGGGTCATATACTGGTAAGCTACTAAGGCCTACTACTCTCGTGCCTCTCCGGAATCAGTCGCACCAATACCTGTAAAATAACGGGGAAGGTGGGGGTGAGAATAAATTCTCAGTGCGAATTTGCCACATTTGAATTATTGGACTTGCAATCAAACTCTATATTCAATAATGAAACCCAAACAACAACAATGCAAACAGTTATATAAGAAAACATAAATAACAGAATGCCACTACTCGACAACAGTTAATCAACCTGAAACACAGTTTACGGAATTTCCAAGATGAATCTCAAACACAACATATATTTTGGCTTAACTCGATTCCTAACTCAGTTCAGTAGGGCTTGTAGCAATTACAGATGTTCTTTCGAGCTGAACCTTTACCAAACCCACATCTGTAGGGTTACTGACACCTACAGATGGCCAACCGCTGGACCCTTTATCTGACACCCATCTGCAACCGCTTGGCTTAACAGTTTATTAAGGTCTGGTTCAAATCATGTAAAGAAAATCCACTTTAGAATCGTTTCCAATATTCGTCATATTCAATCGACCGTTCAAATGCATTAACACGTAGGAAAATGCTACCGAGCCATAGACGTTACACAAGTCAACCACGATTTCCAATCACACATCTCATAACATAATCACCCTCCCTCGTCCCAACCGGTACTGGGAATATCGAGGGCCGTTCACCTAAGGCCATTTAGGATCCTGGGAATCCAAGTCAGCATACAGCCCGACTTGGCAAATTAATTGGATCCAAGTGCTTAACTTCGTAAATCCATTCACACACATATCAATTCCACTCGTGGTGACTTTAAATCAAAATCAGATCACAATAGATCGACATAACCTATAACCATACCAGTATGCAAATCATTCAATTCAGATCAATTCGAGTTTAATTTGATTGGGCTATGCAAATGCTCTACGCAATTCAGTGATGCAATCAATGATATTCAACATGACAAACGAAAACACAGTTTAATTCCTAAAAATAAAGTATCAAACAAGTCCAAGAATCCCGCACCTTAGTATGACGAGCGTACCGCTTAATTTAAGGATCGGACGTCTCGTATTGTCTCGCAAGTTCTTGCTCGACCGAGCCTACACCTATATTATACGTATATTTGGTTTAATTTGGATTCAGTGGTCCATACGTTTACTTAGGGTTTGTACAGTCCTAAATCAATTCTTATGTTTTGGTATCGATTCTTTTCGGTTCTTTCTTTCTTACCAAAATCTCACATAACGGTACACAATTCCATCTAGGCCCTCTAGCCTTATACTATTTCACTTTGGTAACCATCAATCACCGTTTCACTACTTTGGTTCTCGGATCAATTCGATTCACCGTTTGGTTAACCCTAATTTGGTCAAAACCTCAAATCAGCCGTTAAATGTTCTAAAAATTCACGATCAGGAGGCAACCCTACCGATTACAAGTCTAATTGGTCGGGTTAAACAAATCAAATCACGATTATGCCAACTTTCAATTTTGGCACGAAACCCTAGAAATCAGATTTCACAAATCGGAAGAAATCGGGAAAAAGATTGACAAACAAACTAGTAAGAAGTGTAGAGGAACTAGTCCTCGAGCAATTCGAACACAAATCTCGGGTTTAAAACGAGAATCTGAGAAATCGAGAAAATTCGAGGTTTCGAAAGCAAAAAGGAGAGAAAGAAATACCAAATAGAAGGGTTCGGAGAGATCCTCGGCTGCTTTCTCGGTTCCAGACACGATTTCTCGCAACAATCGGGAGTCTGAAAGAAACGGAAACTCACGGGCTCTTTTCCTTCTCTCTTGGACGAAAATAACTTAAAAATGGGGAAATGATGGAAGAGAGAGAGAGAGAGAAGCTTTGATTTGAGTTTTAGGGCAAAAATTACCCTGAATGCGGATGCCCCCATCCGCACTGCGGGTGGCTTGATCCACACTCGATACTTAGAAAGTTTTCAGACCAAAATCAAGAAAAATCCGAGCCTAGTGCGGATGAACCCCACCCGCACTGCGGATGGACCCTTACCCGCACTGCGGATGGACCCCATCCGCACTCACTACTTAGCCGATTTTAGACCAACGCAGAATTTCATGAGTGCGGATGCACCCCACCCGCACTGCGGATGGACCCTTACCCCACTGCGGATGGACCCTTACCCGCACTGCGGATGGACCCCATCCGCACTGAGCCTATAAAGTTCCGAAATCTCGAAATTT
The DNA here is from genome assembly GCF_964058835.1 of Carex rostrata. Taxonomy (NCBI): domain Eukaryota; kingdom Viridiplantae; phylum Streptophyta; class Magnoliopsida; order Poales; family Cyperaceae; genus Carex; species Carex rostrata. The sequence continues at coordinate 9,838,060 of NC_135925.1, forward strand.
CGACGCGATTTCAATTCACAATTAACTTACTTATTTAGGGAAACCTTAATTAAGGTTTAAACTTTCATTTTATTAACACAATTAACTTGATTCTTTCTTTTAAATCATTTTAATTTAATTGTAAAAATTTCGTAATGTAACAGGAACCCTGTAGACAATTTATTTTTGAAGATAAGTTATGAGATCTTAATTATCTTTAAATCATGTCTTTCTAATATAATCCTGCTTAATGTAAATTAACTAACCTCAGATTATTTTCTTTTTGAAACAAGGCTCTGTAAATTTCGACAGTTATTTATTTTGAAAGGCTTCTTGCAACGGAGAGGTAAGACCCATCATACAAATCACAATCATGCTTAAGAGTTATATCAGTATTATTATTTAATATTTATTAGCAATCGAGAATCAAGTGACTTGAATATTAATTCTAATACAGAATACTGAGAGCTACGGATCAAAATCAAATGCATTTTTTTTTACCTTAGTAAGAACCGCATATGAACACTTTTGTCATAAAAAAATAGCAATAGTTTATATTTTATCAAATTAGTACGTAATAGCTTGTTGTGCGGAAGGGGGAGAGTCTGTAGTTAGACAAATAAACAAATGTAAAATAATAAAAGTGGTCCAAAACAGGACCTTAACAACGTGGTTACCGGCAACAAAATTTTATTTTCAACTCTCCATTTTTAATAATAGGAGACTTCAGTTATGCGATTACAAGAAGAAATGTTAGGTACCGGACAGATCCAGCCTTCTCTTAACTGGAAGCTTTTCGAAATTGAGGGTACCAAACTTAAGAGAGACATCTCCTCTCTGGCTCTGGCCAGACTTCTCTCTCTTTCTCTGAGCTCTTGCCTCTCTTATCTCTCTTTGTCTCTCTGCGCTCCTCTCTCTCTTTGTTGGTTCTCTATCCAATACGCAGCCTCCAGCTGTTTAACCTCTCGTTTCTCTTTCTACAAGTGTGAAGCACTTGTGCGCTCAAAGCTCAAATCTTTCTTATTAGACTCCTCTTTTGCTGCCTCAAATTCATCTGCTTCAGAGAAATTTGGTACTTCATTCATCCCTTTTTTATTTATTCTGTATAAGAACTAATAATTTGTTTTTGTTACAAATCAGAAAACTTATAGAACCGAGATTGATTTTGTTCTTATGTCTTATTTATCTCGTCTTTTATGAAACTTGTAAGTCGAGAGATGATGATTTGGTTTTGTTCCGATTTAAGCTAGAATTTCTGTGGTATCAATATTGACATGCATCTCCATATTTTGGCGCATATCTTCTGGTAAGGGATTGGATTTGCGGTTAAGTCAGCAGTCAGTTGTCAAATCGATAGCTCAAACTTGCTTGTCCTAATCTTCCGATCCTATAATTATTATTTGTCTTTTCTTTTCCTCGGTTGCTCCCTTTTTTGGGGTTTCTTAAGTCTATCATAACAAAATTATCCACTCCGAGAAGTGAGAACCTCTTATCTTAATCAATGAAGAACTCATGATTATTCCTGTCAAAAGGTTTTGTCTTTGTTTGGATTTTGATGGGATAATATTTATCCCCTTCAAAAAAATATGAGACAATATTTATTAGCTTTAGGTTCCGTTCAATCTTATACCATCTAAAGTTTCCTGCTCTGTTGATTGCTTATAACCTTGGAATATTCTCAGGCTCACGTTTCTGATATTCCACAAGGATTTCTTTACTTATTAAGGTCTGTTAACAAATTAGAAGTTTTATGCTTAAAATTGTACAAAAAAGTTGTTTATATTCGTTCTTTTTTCATATGTATATTTTAGTTGATTTAGTAGCTTCTTTATTTGATATGGAGTTAGAATAAACAATCCTTGCTCACAATTACTGTTCTATTTTAATTCTAATCCTTTTCTAATCAATATGGTTTCTTTCTGTACTTTAAAATTTCAGATTGTATGAGCATCTTCTGATTCAAAAGGTATGGGAAGAGGGAGGGGCAAGGGAAAGAAAGCTGCAACCGGATCTGACGAAACAGGTAGTGGGCCTGAAGAGGTGATTCCAACACAGAAGCGACGTGGCCGGCCTCAAAAGCCACTAAAAGATGAAACTGACGAGGAAGAAGAGGACGAATCAGTAAAACCTGAAGTTGAGCTGGAACAGAAGGAGAACAGCGGACCTGGTAAGGTTGAAGCTGATCCAAAACCCACTCCGGTAACATCAACTAAGAAGGCTGAGGAAATCGCAAAGAAAAAGCGAAAGAAACAGGCCCAAATGAAGGAAGAAACCAAATCAGAGGCACAGACTGGTGCTGAGGTAGTGGGTCGTGCTAACGGGTTCAGACATAGTGGAAGCCGCCGAAAGAGTAAACCTAGGCGAGCAGCTGAGGCAGGCATCAGGATCGACTGGTAAATTCAAAAGGTCCTTATAACTGATTTTTGAAATTTGAAATTCAAAGTTCAGTAGGTGGTTTGGTGTTTTGGGCATTCTTGTTGGCTTATCTTTTTTTTTGTTTTGTTTTATAGAATAAGAACTCTTATCTTATTTAGGAGGCTAGTGAGTGAGTGTATGAGTAGGATAATGGTGTAGTACCGGTTGTAGTGGTGGTACAAGTTCAATCAAATTATTGGAAATTTTCTGCTAAAGTTGTTCTTAATATTGGTAATTAATATTTTTGCTTAGTAGAGATGAGGTTTGCCATTTTGGACACAAAAGCTTCATACGACAGATTTAATTTACCCTGATTTTGATGAAAACATATTTTTCCAGGCGTATCAATGTGGCAGCATGTCATTGGCTCGGCTGCCTTTACCAATTTTTTTTTTTTTTTTTTAATTTTACTTGTGTATCTGCATATAAGCTTGTGTAGTTTTACCTCCTGAAGATCAAGATATCAAGGGAGCACAATTCATTTATTTTGTTGACATAAATAAAAGGAGGGCTTCTTTATTATGCTGGGGATTGGGGTGGGGGTTTGCAAAATAACATGAAAGTAAAGTTACGGTGAACCAGTACTAATTATGTCAGTGAGTCCTCTTTTTCTTTCAAACAAAAAGAATTGGTTTAATTCTTACCTATTTGGTTGTGATTTGAATCTCACCTTCATTGAATAAGAATCTGGTCGTGTTAATTTGCCTAGTTCCTTCGGTATTTTCTGTTTTTTATATGTCGGATTATGTATTCCTCTTTCTTTTTCCATATCCCTGATTCTGTTTTTGAAATTACAATTTCACATCTTGAGTTGATGGCTATGAGACTGTTTGTAATGTAATAACCTACTTCCAACGGTTCATTTGTTCAAAAAGCAGCAGCTCTAGCAGAAATCAGTTGTATTGTTAATAGTTTTCTGAGAAGTAAAGATGGGATTAATAGTAGTTTAAAATTTTGTTTAGTCTAGCTATTTTGATGACTTGCTGTTTGGATGAAGTGCTGTTTTCACTTTGTTTGCATTTGATTTTATGGTATAAGTAGCTGTAGTAGGGTACTTCATAGTTCATGTACTTGTACGCAGGTGATTTTTAGCTTAGTTTTATTTTGTTCAATCTTAGATGTGATAACCTTTTCACAAAGGACTGGTAGCATTTGGGTACCGGCCTTAGTGAGCAACTATGATATCTATGATTTCCTAATGAAATCCGTGGCAATACCCAACTTTTCTCAAAAAAAGAAAGGAAGATGGGATTAATTTTGCACGCAATCGTTTTAATTTTGCCAGAGTTATATTTTCTTTTTTATGGACGTATCTATGTTAATTTTACCAGTCTATATGTCATAGTTAATTTTGTTTACTGGTAAAAAAAGGGTGGCATAAAATCCCTTGAAATAGCTCTTTGTTCAGAGGTTTTGTGAGGTTTTTATTGTGTTTACTTTGTTTTGAGTTGATAGAATATTTTTTTAATTATTTTGTCAAAGGTGGATGACGTCTACATGTGTGCTGGGGGTTACTTTCATGCATAGGTACATGTAGGGCTGCACAAAAAATTCGCATTTCGTGATTTGATTTGAAAAAATTCATAAAAAATTTGATTCGAAATAGTTTGAAATTAATTCAAATCAAATTTAAACTGGATCTAGTTTGTTCGAAATGGGTTCGCAAACTAGTCTATTTCGAATCTCAAAGTAACATAAACAGTTGATTTCTGCTGATAACTTAAAAGTTAAAATGTAAGGCTGTCGAGCCATAAGTCATAACTCGTAAGTCGTAATTCTCACTCTCAGTTCTAAAATCTTAGACTTTCATCACTCGTTTTTGGCGACTATGATCACTCTTCCTTGTCGTAAAAAAACTCGTAAAAAATTCGATTCAAAATTAATTCAAACTAAACTCAAACTGGAGTAACTTTGATTCGGTTCGATTCGCTTGCAGCCCTACATGCTATCGGTGCTGAATTCAAATATATAATGTTAATGGGCATGTTGTTGAACTAGCTTGGATGAAAAATGATAACATTTTGGCATTGGAAAATATCGTCTAAAAGAGAAGTCAACGGAAAAGGCCCATAATCCAGATTGGGCCTTTCTATGAAGAAACTATATGAACCCAATTATTTTGTACTTCGCTTTTCCAAAGTGATTCGGTCTAATGGGCTCTCTTTTACCTGAGGAGATTCTTACTCGAATCTCATCTAGTTTCTAAACGCAAGATTAGTCTACAGGGTGAATCACTTCTTCCGACAGGTGCAAACAAAATTTTTTTTTCTCGTAATTTCTGAGATTTTGTATAGAGTGAGTCTATGGTACTATGCATATTACGATTTGTTACTGTGTTACGACTTTATATTCGAGTTTTTAAATTCTAACGGTCGATCCGAACCGTTCATCTTGTTCTTCATATTAATATGTGTTTGGAGACCAAATTTTACATTTTTTGAAATTTTTTTACTATTTTTTTAGATTTATTGAAAATCACTGTTTTTGGATGGTCCAGAATTTTCAGATCAAGTGATTTTCTAAATATCTAAAAAAAATAGTAAACAATTTTCAAAAAATGTAAAATTTGATCTCCAAACACATATTAATATGGAGAACAAAATGAACGGTTCGGATCGACCGTTAGAATTTGAAAACTCGAATATAGAGCCGTAGCACGGTAACAACCCGTGATATGCATAGTACCATAGACTCACTCTTTTGTATATGTAAAGTTTATTTAACGCTGCTGTTAATGGTGCGTCACATCATGTCTAATTGAAGAAAAAAGATAAATTAAACAATATTTTTAGGACGTATTTAGCCATTGGATTATTAATTATTGTTATGAATTAGTTAATTATTTATTATTAGTACAATTCACATTATTTTTTTTATCATCATCATCATCATCGTATAATTTTTACTACTTATAATATTTATATTATTTTTAATATAGTTACTATTGATTTCATTATTTTTATTATATCATCACCATCACCATCATCATTATTACAATCCATCGTTTTTACTATTCGAACGTTTAAGTAATTTTATCAAACAGTATTTATTATATTTCGAATAGTATAATATATAGTAGTATTCAGATTTCAGACACATATCCCAATAACATTGTTCATATTAATAATTTATACTGTTCGGATAACATTATTCATTGATTTGCCAAACTAGTCTTTATAGTGTAGCATAATTATTTGTTGAAAAAAAAAAAAAAACCAATTCAATTAAAGAAAAGTCAACTGACATTGACAGGAACTTGATTCAGTTTATCAAAGAGCAACAATTACCTGCCCTTGTAGTCGATTTATACAGTCAGGTTAAATTTCCCGACATGTTTGTTATTGGTGTCTAGGCTCGCAGCTACCATCTAAGGTGAAATAATTTTACAATAGGGCCAGACATGTGGTTCGTTGCGGCTCCCTTCCAATGGTAGGGATTATAAATTTTGATCCTTTTGTTTTATATCAGACAGTAAAGATTTTTATCTTATATTACTTTAACACAGAAGATCAGTCAGATCTGTATCGACCAATATGAAAAGAAAGGCCCAATTTCCTCTGGATCCATTAGGGTAGGTGTGAGGGTGTCCGAGTAGGAGTGTCGATGGATTCTTTTAAGCGTTTATCTGATCCATGTTGTATTTGATACAACGGGTACGTATAATATTTTTTCTTTTATTAACTTATCAAGTACGAGTGAGAATAGAGTATTTTTTTCGTTAATATAACAGGTAAAGATATGACCAAAGACTATTTCGTATTAGGGGTGTTCATCAGTTTAAATCGAGCCGAAAGAGTTCGGTTTTAACATTTCGGCTTTTTCAGTTAAATGGATCGGTTTATTTTTTTTTTAAATCAGCTTAATAGTTTGGTTCGATTTAAATTTTTTAAAACCAGTTAGAACGAACTAACCGAAATTTTTAAACCCATCCCACGTCGGAACCAAACATTTAAAAAAATTCAAAAATTATGACATAACGTGTATTGCTTGGTTTGATTTAAAACTGGTTAAATCGAACCAAACAAAATTTTAAATCCATCTTTAAAAAAATTAAAAAAATAGTTATTTTTATGATTAATATCCTACTTTCATTCAACCAAACAAACCAAAAGTTACTTCGGTTTGTTCGGTCCGAAACTTCCTTCGTTTCTTTCAATTTGGTTCTTATTCTACTTCAATCCGGTTCAGTTTGTTTTTTTTTAAATTGATTTACACTTTGGTTTGCTTATTTCGGTTTCAATCGAACCAAACCAATAAATACCCCTATTTCGTATATGTTATTGTATACAGTAATTATTAGCATAGTCACAAGATTCGCGAATTAAACCCGAATAATTTTTTTTTTGGTGATACCGAACCAAATACCGAATTATTTGGTTGAACGAACTTTGACCGAATTAAACTCAAATAATTCGCAAATTTTACATTTTCCCCAATTTTACGAATTATTCACGAATTTTTCCCATAACATTTTTTTTTTGCTCTTTTGCAGGACTGAGATCTCTGATCCGAAAAATTCTGAATCATTCCCGAATTATTCCTGAATCACAAATTTTTGACATCGCCGAACTGAACCCAAATAATTCATTTGTTACTATGATTATTAGAAATAAAAATATACATAGATAGATACATACCACATAGAAGCATATCTACGTATATACATATACATATAGACAGGGGTGGATCTAGGATTTCGGTCAGGGTAGGCACAAAATGTACACATTTTTTTGAATTTCAATGTTAGATGTTTTACATAAAAAATAACAGTCTATACGAATCTGACATGAAAAAATTATACAATTATTTATTTTTAGTTTTAAAAACATAACGTATTTATGTTGAAATTTATTTGTAAAATCAAGAGTTTGAAACAACTTTTATATTTGTACTTGAAAAAATAGATAAAAAAAAATAATTTGTCACAAATTATTATACTAAAAAATCAGTTTATTCTCCGAGGTAATGTCATGTGGTTGTTCCCTTACACTGATTGATTGGCTTAGATTTTTCGAAAAAAAAATATGTTCTATGTCAATTGAATTGCCCAATATAGGCACATGAGTCATGTTTTTTTTGTTATATATATGCCTCCATGTATGGTTCTGTATTAAGTTTTTTTTTCCGAGATCTTTGCAAGAAGTTGGAGTTTCGATGCTTCGCAGCTTCAAGTTAAGAAGCTCAATACTGCAGACACGCACTACAATTGATCCATCTGTATTTTATGTTTTATTCACACTTACATGCATGGGATTTTGACAAGTTCTAGCTGTAAAAATTATGTTATGTTTTTAATAAAATTTGGTCCATGGGCTTTGCGGCCAAAAAAATTGTCCAATATAAACATTAAATAAAAATGGCCCACTATAAACCAAAAGCTGGCCAATTCAATTGAATTGTAAAATGTTGGTCTCACCTATCACATTCTTCTCCTTCTTTTTGACTCATTTCTTTCTATAGACAGGCAACAGTTTTTTTTTTTTTCTTTTTTCCGATTTTTTCCATTTTTCTCTGATTTTTCCTTCAATCAAGGTACGGAACTTAGTTGGACAATGTTTTCTTCTTTTCTGTTGAACCTGGGATAGGCATAAACATTGTGCAGGGGTAGGCACTAACATATAATACTAGTGGACCTCCAAAAAAATTCATAATCCAAGAGTAGACAAGTGCCTACCCCTGAGCCTCTTTGGATCTACCCCTGCATATAGAGTGACACTATAGTAAAAAATTCTTAAAAAATGAATGTATTGCGTATTGGTAACCAGCGATGGGTTAAAGAAAATTTTGAATGGGAGTTAGGTACTAAATTTGATCCGGTTTCAAAAATAGTAAAAAAGTTTCATAATATATATAATTTTATATAAATTATAGTTTTGAGAGTTAATAATAGGACGATTCTTATATTTTTAATTTCTTGTGGATGTGAAACATAAATCTCACTAGTACATAATGTTTAAACTTTAAAGTTTAAACACAGTCAAATGAAAATATTATTAGAAAATTAAAATATTGACCTCATTCTTTATACCCAAATTTGACAAATGTATGCGCTTCTGTACTATTAAAAAATTTGGTCATTTTTATTAAAACCCTAAAAAAAAAAATTTATAGATCTGCCCCTGCATTCAGTTTTTTTTTTAAATTTCCTTGACTGCCTGGCCCATAAACGGCCCACCCTTCTAGCAGACCGCCCGGGCCAAGGGCGATCCACTAGGGACCAGACCGCCTGGGTTCCGGGCGGTCCCTCTTTTTTTATTTTTTATTTTTTAGAGAGAGATCTTAATATTTTATGAAGAAAATTTTTTCTTGTTTAGAGTGTATGCCAAAAAATAAGACATTTGATATATTTATGAAGTGATTGTTGGGTTTCGGGGTAACCAAAACCCGTTTAGCCTTAAGCTGCGGAATGACCGTAGAACAAAAATTTCTACAGCCAACTTAAGCTCAGGATTAAACGAGGTATGTCAGGAAACTTTCCAAGGCGGTCCACCTTCAGTATTCCTTTGGCATCAAAATCCAATTTAATCATTTTACAGATCTACTCCATGATTTATTTCTAAAACTTTAATCTAGTTACCAATTAAATAGATTAATATAACATATTTATACCTCGTTTCCAAATCACAGTTGGAATGCAGACCGAGCGAGTAGAGCTACATCACGGGAATGATTCTCCTCGGAGCATCAGACGTCTGATGCCTCTATCGGTTATCCACCAGGACTAACCGGAGAGCGATTTATTTCTTTTGCCAGAAATACTATAAACCGCGAAATTATGCAAAAACACTATTCACGGAAAAAAAGACGAAACCCGTAAGCACGAATTTTCGGTTACTCAGTTTCATCAATGAGCAAAACTGAAATACCGCAAAATTCGGGAAAACACTATTCATCGATCCCGTAAATATACTTCACAACAACCCGTAAGATTATACATCAACTACGTATAACTTTCTTTTCTCAACCGAAACAATATTTGGGAGAGAAACCGAGAAAGAGAGAAAATACCGATTCGTTTCGACACGAAACGATACGAGTGAATTAGTATTTTATTCTCTCCATGCACCCCTCTATTTATAGCCTCTAAAATGATGTGAAAATACCAAAATACCCCTATGACAAGGCATGCCACCTAGGGGGGTGAGGTGTCATGTGGATAGGATCGATGACGTGTCATGCGGATAAGGACGAATCTGAAAAGACCGAATGCCCTCGGCCCGAATACAAATAATATTCGTATAATTATTCTGAACAATTATATTTCTTGCGGTTGTTGTTTCGGTAATTTATACAACGTGTCCTGCACATTTATAAATTAACCAGTTAACTTTTATACAACGTGTCACACACGTTTATAAATTAACCAATGTTTTTGCTTGTTATTTTTACATAACATTTATAATTTAATTATAACACGTATAATTAATTATAACCATCTTACTATTGGTCATAACCAATTTATAATCAATAACAATAAGATTCTCCGATTAACTCCTATATGGTGTGACCCAATAGGATCTGTGTTATGTTCAAATAGAGTTAAAACTGTTTTAACTTCTATAATCATGAGCGGTATCTGGCAGTATACATCATGACCATCCAATTACACAGATGATGTTGTACTGTACAATATCACGATCCAGTAAACTATTTACTTGTGTCTGTTCTTCTGTCTCATAGCTATCAGATCAGTTTCAAGGTAGATGTGTGTTATCCTTGCTAACTGAATCTTTTCTTGATCTTGAGCAGATTATCAAATATAATTACTCTTGTAATTATACCTCTAGCAGATAATCTTACTCTATCAAGGGGCCCAGTGATGCTATAGCTCGTATAGAGATACGAGGGACAAATAGTATTCTTGGTAAACTATCACTTCCTCAGCTAAGCTATACATATGGAAAAGCTACCGCTATGACTGCTTTTTACGGACAGCGTTAGATAACAATCACACATACATATTTCTCAGTGGGAACGATAAATACCTCATACTGTAGAACCTGACACTGAATGAAAACATAAATGACACGAACACAATTCTATTTAATGTTTCATTCGGGGTCTGTCAAATACCATATTCCTAGAACATGTATCTATGTGATTAAAATGACATCTCGTGTCAGGTGGTTTGTAAAACTTAACCATCTTTTAATCCACATACTAACCTTATCGCCGTAATTAGTGTTCCTGCTAATTATCTTGGTCAATGACTTTTTAAGAGTATATATCATCTATATTATGGAGTTTCACAATTTCAGTCATGAACTCGAAATGATCCATAAATTTAATAATACTCAAGGCAACAAAATGATATATAAATAAACATTCAATTCATGAACAAAGCTTTATCATAATTTATCATATTATTGACTTCTAGATTATTACAAACTAACAGTGATGTCGTAACTGTTTGTCAGTTGGATATCACAAGTTTAAAGATAACACTAATTAAGGACTTGGCCTTGATTCTTAATAATTTATTTTATTAAAATATACACAAAGAAATATAGTTAGATTGCCTCAATGATGTCAATTTTGTTTTTTTAGAGAATAATTGGATTATTTGATTACTGTCAACGTGTACCATTTGCTCAGAGATAGGCAAACGAACACAATAAATAGTAAATGCATTCTAAAATAATTATATGAATAATTCTTGAATAATCTCTTAGGCTTTTGACTAAACAAAATACTGATCGTTGTATGTCTACCGTTGAACGAAACTTAAACTGAATTTTTGAGACACTAAACGATGTTTTTTTTTAAATTCTGATGCTCAGGGATTTTTCCCAAGCGAAATTCGAATCTGTCTCGCTCTCCCCTTTCCGAAAAGTGATCATACGCACAAATCCGACTTTCCTAGCCAAAGTTATGGCTGTTTAAATTTTTTTCGAAAGCTGAACATTAGAAATTCATAACTAATTATAGAGAAAACCAAATAAATTGAAATTTGTGTCAATTCTGTGTATTTTTTAATGCTCTAGATGTTGGTGTAATCATTTTTATAGTTTGATCCCTGTATCAGTCCAGACTTGCTGATTTACTAGCAGAGGTCAAATTTGATGTTTTTAGTGCATTGCACTATACTAGTGGCCTTTGCCTAGTGCTTGGCTGCTGAGTTTGGACTTGGTACCATACCAGATGTCAGTTTAGGGTGTTTTGTGCATGAACAGAGATCCAATTTGAGGTTTGTACATATTTTAGTAGCTCTAAACTACTGTGTTAGTACCAGAAATAAAGAGAAGAAGATCAACAAGCTGTTAGAGCTTGAAATTTTTTGAATCAATGCCAAATTCTTAATTATTGTTATTTTTAAACTTGTTATATCTAACTGACAAACCAAATCAAAGTTATAAAGAGTTACGATATCATAAATATATCAAATGTCTTATTTTTTTGCATACACTCTAAACAAGAAAATTGTTTCTTCACAAAATTATTTAAATCAAAATATTAAGATCTATCTTAAAAAAAAGGGACCGCCCGGACCCCAGGCAGTCTGGTCCCTAGTGGACCGCCCCTAGCCTGGGCAGTCAGCTAGGAGGGTGGGCCAGACGGTCGGGGCAATTTTTAAAAAAAACTATCCGAATGCGGGGGCATATCTGTAAATTTTTTTAGGGTTTTAATAAAAATGGCCGTAGAAAATTAGATATTCTTCTTCAGTATTTAGACTTGGAATACATTTTACAGTGTGAATCTACTGTATATTTAAATTTTATTGGAGCGATTTCAAACGTACATTTACATTTTTAATTTTTAGATTTTTAAATACAGTAGTAAAGTGTTAAAGTAATTGAAAGTTTACGGGTTATTTAATATAATCATTTTTCATTATTTTGTTTCCTATACTAAATAAAAATAGAAAAATTTATAAATACAACACTAAAGAAGTGAATATATTTTAACAGTTTAAATTTATCATTTGAAATATGATCCAATAAATATCTGAATTGAGATCATAAACTATTCTTGCAAGGAGAGGCAGATGCACATGTTGCGCACGGGTGTCAATTGATCTCATTTATTTTTTAAAAATCTGTGCTTATATATGATTTTTATATAGTTTAGTGTAAAATGATATAAATATTGTAAAATTAATTCCTATACACATTATGAAAATTTTATACGATTGATCTCCATTCAGGTTTTAACTCCTATAACTTGAATGTGTGACTCTTCGCTTACAAGTTTAAGTTCATATTAACATCATTTTAACGGTAAAGGAGTGCAGCTGTGCAGGATCAATTTTTTTAGATCTGTGACTCTCCACAGCATGAAAAGAATTTCAACATCTGACCGAACGGAGGAAATTACATAGAAATTTATGCCCAAAGAATGAAGATGAACTATTCTAATAAAATCAACTTTGCTATGTCTCTCTGATACTTTGCCAGTGTTGTAAAAAGGTTGAGCATCGTACTTCTTTGATTTATTATTATTTTCATTATTACTATTTACAAGTTTGGCAACTACTGCTTGTAAGCCTGTAAGAATGACACAGCGTCTCTCTTACGCGGTTATTAGCGTTGAGTTGAAAACTTGAAATCATGGGGTTTGCTCGGAGAGAAGGGGTCAGAGTACTAATGTTAGACTTTAAGGAGACCAGCTAAAAATATGGGCTGACAAGCTTCATGTTCTCCCTCCTTCTATGGTCAGTTCAGACTTCAGACTTCAGACCTCACCATATTTCACATCAGTAATGATCTCTTTTCTTTTGCAAACAGCAGTGGTTTTCATATGGGGCGAGTACAAGTTTCTTGAGAAAAGGAGCACCCTTCTATTTTTCAATCCAAACAATTTTAAAATAATTAAACGGTTTCAATTACATTTAATTGATTTTAATATATTATATTGATATAAAAGAAACCGTTTGATCGATTTTGAACAGTTCAGATTGAATAATAGAAGGGTACTCCTTTTCTCAAGAAAAAAAGCAGATTTGAATCCGAAATTTGGCAGCTATGGTGGTGGAGTTACATTAAATCCGAAATAGATATATACATAATAATCGGGTTGTTGCATATGCCTAGATAACTTACAGTCTGAATTTATTAATTCGCGACAGACCATAATTCGCTAGTTATATCAGTAAAAAAAATTGTCTATTTTTGATAATTTTTTTGACTACGTCCTAAAATAGCAAATGTTTTAAAATAAATTGCTATGCAATACTCGTAACCTTAATTACGATTATGTATATGTGATAATTGATATAACAACACATTATAGTTTAAAATTTAATTATTATGTATTAATTTAAACCCCGGCCGAAAAAATGAGACATTTAAATAAGGACTCGTAGGACGCGAGGAGATGCTAAATAATGATAGAGAGTTAAATTTTGTTTCTTAATTGTGCCGCATCACATGTGCTTTATCAATTAGATTCTTTTCTTCTTTAATAACAGTTCACATTTCTTTTTTTGGTTGGGTTTTATTTATTTTTGAGAAAAATATAAGGATATAATTCTTGTTTGGATCCCATTATTGCAAGGAAACAGTTCAACTTTTGAACTAAAATATGTTCAACACACTTTGAAAAATTGACACAATTTGTTGGGTTATAAATATAATGCAATTAATGTCTCCACAAGTAGTCGCTTCATTATTATATGGGATTGATCAAAAGGTGCGAAAATAGTTAGAGCGGTTTGACAGTATTTGTGAAAATTTTCAAACAAAAAAAATACCAAAAAGTACAAAAAATAAACTTAATTTCTACAAAAAGCACATGTAAAACATATTTCAGTCTACGGGTTTCAAAAGGAAATAACGGAATATGTGATTAGGCAAAAAAATCAGAAGAGTTTTTTTTTTTCTCTTGCATATTATTCAAAATTAATTTTATATATCTCGGTCCAGTTTTACAAACTGATTTTCACGAACTCAAATCGTTTAAAAACTGAGTCTCAGTAGTAAGTAGTAACCCGTTGCATTATAGAATGTTCAAAAAAGAGGAGACAGGAATTAATCAAGACACATATGACTATGAAAATGCATATCCCTATCCCTCAAAAGTAACTGACGTCGAGTTGTCAACAAGATCGACACTTGTTCCCTAGTACCTAGACTTGTTCTACATCAGGTGGTGGATCCCGTCCTCTTGTGACATGTCAATCATGCTCAAGCAGAAGAAAGTTGGCTAAATCTTACAAAAAACGAGACGGGATCTGAGATTTAGGTCTCCACTCGTGCCCAGACCAAACCCCATAAGTACGGTCCCCAGTTTTGTCAGCCTAGACAGCGACTGTACCTTCAACTGGACCCACTACTGACTTTACACCACGAGGCTCTGTCAGCGGGTCCACTTCGTCTGTACAGTGTGACGGAGGCTCTGCAGAAATTGTTCTGCGCATCCTTCGTTGCATAAATAAAATATAAGCTAAGCCTTGTATGAAAGAATTTGCAAAAATATGTACGTCAGATGATTCAGAGCGAAGGCAGAACATATTTTCGAACAAATAAAAATCAATTGAGATTCGTGTTCAGAGTCCAAGAGTCCCACATAAAGTTAAGATTCGTAGCACCGCACGAAATCATTTCGGACCTCAGATTGAGTTGTGACGCGAATCATACAACATTGACACGAATCACGCATAACAAGTAAAACAGAGTCGCAAGTTTGAAACAGGCAACACACACGGATCCATATACAAAGCAGCTGAAAATCGCAATAACATTTCTCGATTCCGTCGTGCGGCAGCGCACAATCTTTTGCAAACACAGCGTCGGCATTGCGGAAACTCGTGCTGATTTTATGCGGCATGCATTATTTTAGATGACGCTGTCGCGTGCACATTTTATATATATTGTTATATAAACGGGAAATACAAATTGTCATGCTTTTCAAAATTTTCAAACAAAATATCCTTTATCTAAAATAATTAATAAAATATCCTTGTGGAGCCCTCATTTCCTCTTCTATCTCCCTCTCTAACCCTACCTATTTATAGTGATTTGCTCTCGAGTAGGGTACGGGTACCTTGGGTAACGGGTAGGGCGGGTAACGGGTAGGCTGGTACTCGGGTAGAACGGGTACGGGTAGGCGGATTTTTTTTCAAAAACTCTACCCTACCCGTTTCATACCCGTGCCCGTCTCGGGTAGGGGTAACGGGTACCTCGCGTAGGGTCCGAGTATTTTATTTTTTTCTTTTTTTTTCTCCTTTTTTGAAAAAAATTAAATTTCAAAATTAAACGGGTTAATGGGTTAAACGGGTAAAGGGTGGGGTACAACGGGTAAAGAGATGCGGGTTCGAGTAGATGGGTGCAGGTATGGGTACAACGGGTCCGGGTAGGCGGGTTTCGGGCACGGATAAGGCCGGTACGGGTTGGGGAGATTTTTTTTCCAAATAATGGTGTCCGGCCCGTCTCAAACCCATACTCGTGTACCCGTTTACCCGCCTATACCCGGGCACGGGTACCTTGGGTAACGGGTACGGGCGGACCGGGTTCGACTAATCCGTCTAGGGTTTTAGCAAACCACTACCTATTTACTCTCAACAAGTTTGACGCATACTTATCTCTTATTAGACTTTAATGAATGCATTAAAGATTTTTAAAAATATATAATTCAAACAACAATTTTTTTTAGATATGAACCAAAATTTTTAGTTAAATAATATATATATCGAGTACATGTTTTTTTTTAAAGTATTTGTACTCATATGTATCATGATAAAATTATTTACATAATTATACAGTACGTTATTAGAAAGATAAACTCTTAAATTTATATTTTACTTGTTTTAATGAATATAAGAAAGTTTAATTAAATGAAACAATGTCAAATAAGTAAAATATCAATTTAAAAATTAATAATGTACTATATAATAATATAAATAATTTTATCGTGATGCAAATTAGTATAAATACTTAAAAAAATATATATGTATTAAATATATATGTCATATAACTGAAAAATTTGTTGCATGTCTACAAAAAAAATATTGTTTGAATTACATATTATGTAAAATCTTTTATGCACTCATTAAAGTCTAATGACACCCCATGACATACTAGGAGTAGAACTAGGGTGTTCTTAAGCTCACTAAGGTGTTTGGTGAGCTTAACTCCAAAATCTATTAGATTAGCTTCAAACAATAAATTCAAACCGTTGAAACCGATTTAATTCACGAGTGATGAATTTACATGTAAAGTTTTTAGAATTTCGAATTAATTTTGTATAAAGTCAAGTGGTCAAAAAGTATTAAAAAAATGAATGCACTAAAATTAATTTATAAACCTTCTAATTTTGACCACTTGACTTTATACTAAAACAATTCGAAAACTCAAAATCTTTGTATGTAAATTCATCACTTGTGAAGTAGATGGATTTCAACAGCTTAAATTTATCATTTGAAACCGATATAATATATTTGGAGTTAAGCTCACCAAACACCTTGATATAAATTGAGCAATCAACGCAATCCAGCAGATCTAATACGTTTGAATTTGATCCGTTGCTTACTTAAAGCAAAAGAAAAATCAAAACTTAAAATTTTCAAAAGTTCTAAACACATCACATATTGATGTTCTACTTGACAATGACGAATGTACCATGAAAATATTATTACACCTGGGTCTGTGTCCTTTTTTTTCTTATTCCATTTTGTACGAATGATGCAGATTAATTAAATAACATATCTAAAAAGGAACAATATAACAGCATAAAAGTACATAGATCTTGCTAACCCTGGGGAGCGAGCAGACGGAGCTTGAGAATCTTACCGTTAACATATTTTTCAGCATGCTAATAAATAACAACAAAAATGACATGACAAGATGAGAATCACATATTAAAACATTCTATTTTTTCAATTAGCAATCAAACCAGATACTAACAGTCTGGATTTCTTAATTGTATCCTCTGATAACCTGAGGGGATACGGATTCGTATCGGTTTTTGTACGGGAATTATGGTGGTATGTTTCTTGGGCAAGAATATATTAAAACCTAACAATAAATCATCGTGCCCGTAAAATAGATTCGTCACTTTGTCCTTCAGCACGTGCACACAGATTCTACAAAAATATTTTTTTATCAAAGTAGTCTTCATTGGACAAAATAGTAACTAAATTTTATAAAAATAACAAAAAACGAAAACTAAGAAAGAAAAACTTACTTGGAAGTCTTGAAATCTTTCAAGATATCAAGAAATTTTCCATACAGGTCCGGTGTTTGACCGTAAAATGTCAATTTAACCTTTCCCATGTATTCAAATGCATCTTGGATGGTGATATCATTTTTGCTCTGCCCCCTGCATTTTTCACTAATCAATAAAATAGATAAAGCAAAAGTATTTTACTGTATATTCTTCATTGTCTAAGAATATTATGGTAGATAAAGTTAGGAAATAATATATTAACTAGCATTCTCATATAGTAGTTATAGGCTAAATTGGTATCCACCTTAATTAATATTCCATAATTAGTCAGATTTTATATAAGCAACTTTAGAATATAATCAAACTATAAAATAGATGTTTTACTATAAATATTAAATACTGATGTACTACACAACAAGAGAAAATAACAACAACAACAAAACAGTTATTCTTATTATCTTAAAATTTAAAAATATCTATACAAAAATTACAAATTATAGCCGAACCTCTTATTTTTTAGGAGAGTTCAAATGCTTCTATTTTTTGTGCCTCCAACATGCCTCTATTTTTTAAACATGAATAACTCAAAATTTAAAACTTTAAATTCAAAATAAAACCATTGTATACGATCTACATCATTTTATCTATGCACACATAAAAAAAATATGACATTTCAATTTTGTTTTAGTTGTCATCAAGAGCTTGTAAAAACGTACTAATTTTGATAATTTTCAGACGTTTATTTTTTCAACTTATTAATTCACATAAAAACAAAATTGAAATATAATATTTTTTTCATGAGAAGAGAAAATAACATAAATCACATTTAACGGTTTTATTTTGAATTTATGATTTAAATTTTGAGTTATTCACATTTTAAAAATGGAGGCCTGGCGGAGGCACACAAAATAGAGGCATTTGAACCCTCCTCTAGTTTAAATCATGCTTTGAATATTAACCAATACAATACTTCTGAATTAACGTGCAAAATAATTATAAATTAAACCCAAAGAACACGATATAATTAAATTTTAACAAAAAAACATAAAGAGGAAACCTATTCTGATCGGAAAATAATTAATGAAAAAATTACTGTTCATGCGGATTAGGACCCATGATGTGTATGCACCAGTTTTAGAGCAAACACCAAATTATTAAAGTTGAATGTGGCAAAATTGATTGAGAGGAAGAGAGAGATAGAGAGGAGCTTCAGGCCAGAGAAATCGCAAGAGAGAAAAGGAAGATATTAGTTGAGCGAAGAAGAGAAAATAAGCTGCTGAGGAGAGGTAAGAGGTAAGAGGTAGCTTAATATAACTGTGTCTAATTTTGTGATTACTAGATTTGAATTATCGAATTTGAAACTCTCACCAATAATGACTACAAAAGTCAGCGTTAGAAAATTATATTTTGACTACTCTACCTCTAAAATTAATTATTTTTTTTCTAATTTTAAGAATATTATATACTAGTCGATCTATTATTTCATTATTTGTGAAACTTAATGGTGCCTTTTGGATTCTTTTCGAATAAGCATGTAATTCTGACCGATTTGATCACTTTCTGGCAAATTAAAAAGCGTGCATTTAAATCCAGCTACTAATTGGTCTGCTTAATTAATAAATAAACTTCTAAAAAAATTAGATTTAATTTATAATGAAATATAACACGACGAGAGACTTAACGAAGGTAATATATGAGCATCTAATAAAATAAATTCTCTTCTTAACTGCCTAAAGGGAATGACATCGGCCAATAGTCAAAATTAAATAAATCAAAGCAAAAAATATATATAAAGGAATATGCTAGCATGCTATACATAGCATAGAGCCCCTTCATACAACGTCTTGGATTTCGATTTTTTAAAATCCTAACGGTCGATCCAAACCGTTCATCTTGTTCTCCATATTAATATGTATTTGGAGACCAAATTTTACATTTTTTGAAATTTTTTTACTATTTCTTTAGATTTATTGAAAATCGCTGTTTTTTTATGGTCCAGATTTCCTGAAAACAGCGATTTTCAATAAATCTAAAGAAATAGTAAAAAAATTCCAAAAAATGTAAAATTTGGTCCCCAAACACATATTAATATGGAGAACAAGATGAACAGTTCGGATCGACCGTTAGGATTTTGAAAAGTCAAAATCTAAGACGTTGTATGGAGGGACTCTATTCTATGCATAGCATGCTAGCATATTCCTATATATAAATATAGAATGTCCGGTCCCAAGAGAGCATTATTTTTTCAATTTTTGTGGGATTGATAGATACAATTAATTTCTCTTAGGATAATTCCACTACTGGTAAGTTTCTCTTTTGTTCTTTGTACTTGCTACGTTAGCCGCTGTGGTCCTGTCATCCTAATTTGGTTAAATTCATGTTATTTCTTGTTTTAATAGGAGCTCAGCAAAAAGGGAACAAATCACATGCATTAACTGTACGACTACCAATTCCTGCTTTAATTATACATTAGATCTGGCGTGCTACCTTCTTTCTTAGACTAATCAGGGTTTCATCACATTATTATACTCCTCTTTGCTGTCCAGAAAGTTCCAAGCTGTTACCAACAAAGGATTTGTTAATTATGTATTTACTTTTTCAACATCGCACGCTACTGTTTCTGTGCATGCAAATACCATTCCGTCCCCACTTCCATCTGTTTTGAGCGTATGAATTATTAATCTATTTGAACACAACCTCCATGTGTTGTCATTGAAAAGACTAGTTGATTATTATGAGATTCTAACATAACACATTTTTATATGCTAACTGTTGACTACTGTCAGTCTCTAATTCGCTATGAGGTTAATTAATCAGAGCAACGCCAATATGCTTCTGGTGAGTCACTGGCCCACTGCGCATATATCAGCTTTGCAAGGGACCCACAAAGATGTCACCTCTTTATTTTTAATTAGATTTTTTTTTTTTACATGATTAGTACGTAAAACCGTGTAACTAAGACATGACAATACAACAGTTGGTTAGTAAGCAGGTGTCATACGCAAAGCACACACAAAATCGGTCCCCACTAACAATATATGAAGCAGCCAGTACAAATTATGGAGCAAATAAAACGGTTCCAGTATCAGACCGAATTGAGTCCGACGCCCATTGGACGTGAATTCGTATCCTCTGCATTAACTCAAAAAAGAATCTTTTGAGTTAATACATCTGGACTGTCTGATTCTCTTTAAAATTTGTATGAACTAGATCTGCACTCATATTGAAAAACTCCTGCATTGTAGACTGTGGCCGGATTAGTTCCGTTTAAAATCAAACGGTCCATATGCATCAACTAAAAAATGCTCTTTTGAGTTCATGCAGACGATGCAAACTCATTGGACATGCCATGCTTTGTAATTTTTATTTTTTGAAGATTGGAGGAAAACCATTAAATAATACATGTAAATTGTAGACACAAAAATCTTACAATTCATATAATAAAAAATGTCTTATAATTAAAATTTTTGCATAGAGATTGGATAAATTAAAATAAAAAACTTAATCAGTTTATGAGGATTTTGTTTATAAAAATTGAAACTTAAGCCTAAGCACGGGCCTGAGGTTACACATGTCCGGGTCCATCTCTGTTTTGGATACAAACATTTTTAAACACCAAATATAGTCACAACATGTCTATAAATTATTCATACGCAAATTGGCACACACAAAAGCTACTCTATTCGGATCCAGTTCGTGACCGGATCGAAATCGATTATAATCGGATAAAAGCGGTAACTCTACTAAAAATATATCCTGTTTTGTCTAGGATTAAGTTACTTGGGGATAGGGGTGGCAACGAATCGAACTTATCTTAGTATGAGTTTGAGTTTGAATAAGATTCGAATTGAACTGAGTTTGATTTGTTTCGAATTAAACTAATTGTGAACTACACATTTTTCAAATCAAAGTTAATCGAATTACAAATTACAAATTTTTTTGACAGCCCTAGTTATATATATTGGTAGTTTATGCATTAATTTCTTCTTGCGAAATAAAATTCACACGATTTCCTTTTACCTTTCACGAATCCACACTAATAAATTTTCATGGCATGGACCTAGTCAAATGAAACTTATTTTATTGTTAATTTGTTACGCTGCTGAAATATTTTTCTATTATAAGTTTCCATTATATTAATAATTTTCAACTGTGATATAAGTTTGATTCTTGCATTATTAAAGATTAATGGTTGAATCCATTAGTTGTATTATTTAAGATCCGAACCTAAATAGTTCGCGAATCAATTTCGAACAAATTATATTCAATTTAAGTTTGATTTGAATAAGATTCTAACCGAACTGATTTGATTTATTTCAGAACAAACTAATTTGATTTATTTCAGAACAAACTAATTTTGAATCAAACTAAACTCAAATTGAACTTAAATCAAACTCAAATTGAATGACAACTACAAAATTTTTTGCCTCTCCTACTTGGGACTAGGGGTGAGTAAATCGCTCATAACTCGTGAGCCGCTCATAACTCGCTCATTAAAAGCTCATCTAAACTCGCTCATTTATCCGCTCATTTAAACTCGCTCATTAACAACTCGCTCATTTATTTAATGAGCGAGCATGAGCATGACCCAACTCGCTCATAACTCGCTCATTAAGAATTTACCACACCTAATCCCTGCCACATTTAATCCTATGTAATTCTGTATAACATCAACCTTGCCTCATTAAAATTGATAGATAGTGAGCATAGTTTCATATTTAATTATGTGTAATATAATGAGTACAATGTAACATTTAATCCTGTGTAATATACTAATATTCATAGTTTCATATTCATTTTTTTTGTAAATCGGCAGAACCAAAACCTTCGTCAAAAGCCCAAAACAAGTAATAGTCATAACAACTCACTCATTTAAATGAATTATAACAATTTGTTGGATTTTATTACGATGACTTTTAACAAATTTTGTTATGCGTGGACACACTATATAATTTTGTTATGAGTCATAAGTCATAACTCGTGAGCCGCTCATAACTCGCTCATTAAAAACTCGCTCATTTACAACTCGCTCATTTATCCGCTCATTTAAACTCGCTCATTAACAACTCGCTCATTTACTTAATGAGCGAGCATGAGCATACCCTAACTCGCTTCATGCTCGCTCATTAATCACCCCTACTTGGGACTAACACCATCAAAATCCAAATTACTCGGTCTCCAATGGCGGTTGAATATAAAACTTACAAACACCAAAAGGAAAAAAATTAGAGCGCGTTGTCTCAGCTGAAAATAATATAGAAAAATAACATAGAATACAGAGAGCTCGAAAGCACGTACAGATATCCAATGGACGACGGTCAGGCAATAGGAAGGTCATTCCAAAAGATTCTCGACCTATAAAACAAATCACATCTGAACAGTATCAAGTAAGGTTGGGGATTAAACAAATTATATCCGTCTTGTCAAAGCAAAAGGCTACAAAGAAAGAAAGGAGAAACCGATAAGCCCCTAAAGCCACTTTGCAAGACATTACCACTGTAATTACCCCATAATTTATGGAAAAAGCACCCATATGCCAACTGTACAAGAAAGAATTTATGTTGGACATGTTATGACATTTAATGCTAAAGCCGAATGATTTATGTTGCACAACATAAAAATGCTTTCATCGCGTTATATTTTAGAATAAAGATTTTTATCCCCTATTTTTTATTCTCCATTCATCCTCAATAAATTAACTACTCAAAAAGAAAACTTAAATTCTATCCCCCATTCATCTCCCAACAGTTTAAATACTAAAAAAGGAAATTTTGAGTTGTCTAATATTTTTCTAATTTGACTGGGTATATCAAAACTCCATACAAATCTCTTCATGGTTTAGAATTTATGTATGACATCAAGGAGATCTTCAAGTTTTCCGTAGCAAATGGAGAGAAAATTAATCAAGGGGACCACCAAGTATATATGTAATGCCTGAAAGATTGGCACAGCCGATACATATATTTAGTTCTCGAAAATATGTAACGAGTCGTATATCAGCAAAAATTAATTTGAAACACGGAAACATCACATAATTTTGTACAGGTAATTAGAACTGGAGGCAATCATTGAGTCGCTAGCCAACCACTATTTAGAGTGGAAAAAACGTGTCGTGCCTTGCCGTGACTAACACACCATAGCTTTGATCTTGTGCCGTACCGTGCCCTGATCAAGTTAATTTTGTACGTGCCGTGACTAAAATATCAAAGGGTGGTCACGCCGTGTCTAAACGTGTCTCGTGTGTCTCGCTTGACCATTTAATCATAATTTAAGTTAGTTTATTCAAGATTTATCATTTAATTAATATCTAATGGTTCTAATTACATGTGATTACGTGCCGTTCCATGTTGTGACTAGATCTTTCACGTGCCGTGCCGTGCCAAAGTTTCAAAAGATGGTTACGACACGGGACACGCGAGTCACGATATGTATCTGACACGTGCGTCTTGTCGTGCCGTACCATAACGAGGTATGAGTACTTGTATTCTAGATTTTTAAAAATTGTCCTATTGTCGTATTTGTATCGTATCTGATACGATATCCATAACTGTATCCATACAACATACTCTACAATGTAAATATTAGTAAATAAATGTACAGGTATTAATACTTTCCATATTCCATATTAATACAATTAAGCACCAAATAGAGTAATTTGTAAAAAAAAAAATATTAAATTAAGATATTTTTCAACGTAACAATTCATACTTCAGTTATAAGTACGAATACTTACATTATGAGGTATGAATACTTACAATACTTGATATTAATACTTTCAAACGTCATCTAATGCCGCAAGGCAAAAAAATAGAGAATATGTTAGATACAAACACTTGATACACGAACTATTCACACTTGCAGACAATGTATAAATACTTGCAATACTTGATATTAATACTTTCAGACATCATTTGGTGTCATGTGAAAAAAATTGATAGAATTTGTTAGATAAAAATACTTGATATATGAACTATTCACACTTACATGGCGATGTATAAATCCTTGCAATACTTTATAGTAATACTTTCAGATATCATCCAATGCCATATGAAAAAAAAAGAATTTGTTAGATACATATACTTGATACAAGAACTATTTACACTTACATGAGGTATGAATACTTGCATACTTTATATTAGTACTTTCAAACGTCATCTGATGCCAAAAGAAAAAAAAAACTGTTGATAGAATATTTTAGATAAAACGCTTGATACATAAACTATTAACATTTGTATGACAAAGTATGAATACTTTATATTAATACTTTCAAACGTGTAGAAGATGTGTGTGTGATGTGTTCAGTTTTTTTTTTCGAAATACTTGATATCTTAGGTATGAATACTTTATACATTATATATTAACATTTGCGCACATAGGTATTCATATTTGCACGCGTTAGTTATAAAATATATCAAATATTAAGTGGTTCCTCAAGTAATTAATGAAATTCAGTTAGTTAATAGTCTCCACGAGTAGTTATTGATTAGAAAATAAATGAAGAAAATTGACTGAAAAATAGTTAGTCCATCCCTGTATTTTATACATTCACGTCATATCTATCTATAGATCTTACCAAATTGATAATGTTACACTGGATACTAAAGATTCCAAGTTTGGGAGCTAGTTGATTCTTCAGATGAATGTGGTGTAGAGATTCTTCTCACTCTCACAGTCTCACTCGGTTAAAAGAAAAGTACTTCCTTTTTTCAATCAAGCAAATCCAATTCAACCACTACACAATGCAAAAGCACTAGCTGTACATGGTCCCTCTTTCTCTCCTACCTAGTCCTTCGACATCTCCAGGCTTCCGAATAAAAGTGGAAACTAATTCTTGCTTTCGCTTTTATGGTTTATACCAGAAATTAAAACGACCTCTTAGAGGGAGGTAAAAGGAAGTAAAAAGCGAACTATACAGAGTTCAATAAAATCTGAGATTTAGTAATGAACAATAATAGTGTTCTGACAGTTAGGCAGGGAACAGTGGATACTGTGCCCCTAAATGTAGCATGGTCCCTGTCCAATATGGCAGAGCTATCTTTCATACTACATGAGTCCCCCGGACTCCCAGAGTAAATATAGGACGCGTTGTTGTGTTTCCTCCTCAAATTACAGGGAGGAATCACTGTACTATAATTATTTTAACAATCTTGATTATAATTTTCAAATTAATTCTAATAAATTTATAAGAGTAAAACTAGGGTGTTCTTAAGTTCACCAAGGTGTTTGGTGAGCTTAACTTCAAAATAAATTATATCGATTTCAAACGACAAATTTAAGTCGCTGAAATCCATCTACTCCACAAGTGATAAATTTACATGCAAATATTTTAAGTTTTTGAATTATTTTAGTATAAAGTCAAGCAGTCAAAATTAGAAGGTTTATAAATTAATTTTAGTGCATTCATTTTCTTAACACTTTTTGACCACTTGACTTTATAGAGAACTGTATTGTTTGTAAAGTGTTTGTCAAATTGTTTATGGAATAAATAATGACATAAACTTTATGTTGTTTGTCACGTTTAATGGTATGTTTTCTGTGATTAGTGTTATAAATAACGATATGTGCTTATCGGACGGACAAAATACCGTCAAGAGATTAATTGGGAATAATCGATCGATTAGTAAAATTTTTTTTATAACGGTTTGATCATTGTCAACGACTAATCGGCCGATTAATCAGCCTAAATGAACGTTTCAATACTAATTATGACCTGACGTGCAGATTAACACAACACAAAATACGTGAGTCACACCATGTAACTGGCATAAGTATTGTGTTGTATGTATCTAGACAAAATTGTATCATTTGTAGTGTCTGTCAAATTGTTTATGGAATAAATAATAACATAAACTTTTTGTTGTTTGTCACGTTTAATAATATGTTGTATTGTGATTAGTGTTATAAATAACAATATGTGTTTATCGGACAGAGATAATACTGTCAAGCAATTAATCGAAAATAATCGATCGATTAGTCGAAATTTTTTATAACAATTTGATTATTGGAAACGACTAATCAAGCTATTAATCAATCTAAATGAACGTTTAAATACTGATTATAACCTGACGTGCAGATTAATACAACACAAAATACTCACGCATAAATATTGTGTTGTATGATCGTATCGTGACAGAACTGTATTGTTTGTATAGTGTCTGGTACCGTCGTGACCTTTTTTACGTCATTGACAAATGTATATAATATTGTATCGTGACGTATAAAAGGAAATAAGTGAATCCCAGCATGAAACGTTCCAAATATAAACAAAACAAAAATCATGGAAGCTCCCACTATTGAATTCCGCAAGTTCACCACCATGGTGGAATTGGGAGCAGACCATAGACCAGGTCCAGTCGAATCATCGTAGTCTGAGCCTAGAAAAGCCCCCACCTTCCCTGCGTTCGCCCCGCATCCTCTAGAATTATAGCGGTAAAGTTCACCTGGATCTCAAAAGCTTTTTATAACGGAAATAGTATACTTCCGTCATTAGCCGAAATTTTTAAATATACCATCATCTCAAAAAAAATAAATCCAAACACCATTTTTTTGAAAATTTTCGAATTTTGACACGGCCGCATCCCGAGGAAGCGGCCACCTTATTTCGGGCCGCTTCTAGGCGATGCGGCCAGGGCCGCATCCCGAGGGAGCGGCCACCCTGTTTTCAGTTCAAAGTCACATGAGAAAAAAGCAAAAAAAAAAAAAAAAAAAAAAAAATGGGCCGCTTCCCCTAGATGCGGCCCGCAGAAAAGTGGCCGCATCTGGGCGATGCGGTCATGTCAAAATTAGAAAATTTTCAAAATCGGGGTGTTTGGGTTTATTTTTTTTGGAATGATGGTATATTTAAAAATTTCGGCGTCATTAGATCAGTACTCGTTAACTAAGAAGCAATAATATGACAAACAATATACTTTGCAATTTTATAAATTCATTAAAGTACCGGTTCTCGTGAATATGGATCTATAGCAAAAAATAATAATTAAAGAAACGAAAAAACAGGTGAACAAAACACAATAAAACTATACAACATCAACTTCTTTACTTATTAATTTTAACACTTTGTACAGTTATGATTCTTCTTTTCTTTTTTTAATAAATAGTTTAATACCATCTAGTATTTACACTATTTATATATCACTAGTGCGAGTCTTCAACATAAATTTTTTATTTTGAGAATCAACTTTTAATTTAATGATAAAATTAATTTTAATACCAAAATATAATACAGATGACCTTGAAAATATTATTTGTGTGAAAAATTGTAAAATTGAAATTCAAATGATCCTATAAATATTAAATAGTTGAGTAACTATTTTAATAAGAGCATATAAACCAATAACAAACTGTGGTTTTTATAGGATTCTACCGAGATAATTGTAGAGGTTCAGCAAATATTTCCTTTCATTCATCTTAATCAAATGACTTTTCATCCCTGCCCTTTTTCAGAGACAACTCACAAACCCTTTTAGCCCCTTCTTGACACTCCATGGAGGAGCACTAGTCTCCAAAGAAGAAGGGGAAAAACAAAAATCCCCCAAATGGAGACTGGTTCAAGCTCAAATCATGATTCCATGTCTGGTCTCAAATTTGGCAAGAAGATATACTTCGAAGATGGAAACACTGGGGAACCCAATTCGTCAAAGAAGCCTGTACAGACCCACGCCCAGGTACCAGAACCAGCCCCGGTACTAGGGAAGAAATCAAAGGGAGTGGGGTCCAGTGCTCAGCAACAAACTCCTAGGTGCCAGGTGGAAGGATGCAACGAGGACTTGAGTGGTACGAAGGCTTACTATTGTAGGCACAAGGTGTGTGCCTTGCATTCAAAGGCACCTAGGGTCATCGTAGGTGGCATCGAACAGCGGTTCTGTCAACAGTGTAGCAGGTTTGTTTATTTAATTTCTGAATGTTTAGTTACAATTTGTTGAATTGTTTAGCTTGTCTTTTGTAATTGCTTGACAAATTATTTTGTTGGTCATTTTATAATTTATAGACAGTATTATTTTTACAGGATGGTCATAAGGTTATAAGGTCATAGGCAATCTTGTTGTCTTTGATAGTTGATTTTTGAATGTTTAACAATAGCTGTCGAGTGTTTTCTGTAGCTTTTGATAACAGCTCCGCATTTTTCTTCTCGGTCATTGTTGTATAGGAATGTAATAGACAGCCAGGGTTGGTATTTCTTCAAAACATATCCAGTTTTCTTTTAAAGTTTGAATAGATGAAAGGAATTTCAAAGGAGCTAATAGTGGTTTTTGTTTTGTTGTTTTTCTTTTTCCTCGTCTCGTTGTTTGTGGTGTTGGAATGAGTTCGCTATTTTCTTGTAGTTGTAGTATTCTTCCTGCCTGTTATACGCCTTTTTGTACGTATTTTCGTAATTCATAAATAGTTTATAGTTGGTGACATATGCATATATATTCACCCAAGAAATGTTCCCTGTCTATATATCTATTTTTTTGCTTGTCATGTGAAATATCTAGCTATCAGTATTTTCACTGAAGGGGCACAAGAAATGCAACAGTCCAAAAATTTGCATTAATTTGGAAATGAGATCACTACAGCAGTTTTGAATTAGTATTTATATTAATGGAAGGTAGTAACGGTCTAATAGACTATTTCCAGCTATTTTCTTCTTTCCTGAAAATTTTATATTCCCAACTTGCTAGATACTTGCATTTTTTTAATTTCCCTAACTCTTTTCAGCCATTTTTTATGCTTGAAACAAAATGGATGGATGGAACGTGACCAACCCTAATCATTGAAAAACTTGTATTTTGTTTATTCGCATCAGCTATCACTTTTTAGAGGTATAAAATTAAGGCGTCTTTTTTGAAAGAGACCCATGGGAGTTTGCTTTGTTTAATTTATTTGCATGCTTTGATGCTTAGTAGTTAAATACAATTTATTTGCTAATCTAACGTAGTTAGTGGTCTAGGTTCCTGCATCTTTTCTTTAAGTTGTCCATTAATTAAGTAGACTGCACTATTTTATTTTGGGCTTTAAGATGTGATTTAGATGAAATTTGTTTCTGAACCAAAATAGAGTGTCTTAACTTAAAGAGTAATCAGAAGAATAATTAGTGTGCTCCATAATCGTCTTCATGTAAGATAAAGTAGTATTCCATCCCTCAAAGAAAGCAAGACAGTGGCTCTCACTTTTGACCCATCTTAAAAAAAGTTATGGGACCTTTAACTAGTATCCTTGTGTCCCTTTAATTAGTTGTGCAGTTTTGCATTTTAAGTGCGAACTTTTAAGTCTTTTATAACTGCAACATTATTTAGATGTTATTCCCACCTACAGATTTCATCAGTTGGGGGAGTTTGATCAAGGGAAGCGCAGTTGTCGGCGCCGCCTCGCAGGACACAATGAGCGTCGAAGAAAGCCACCACCTGGCCCTCTTTCGTCCCGTTATGGGCACCTTAGTTCATTGCATGGTATGTTAAATCTGGGACCTTTTATTTGAATCTAATCCCAATTCATAACAAGTTGGAAGGTGTCGGGGCATAGGGTATGCTATTTTTGTGATTTTACACCACCTCAAGCACACCAAACAAAGTCCCACAAAAGTTTCCCTCCCATTCATTGTTACTGTTTCAAAAATTCGTAAATACACCTTATGCTTCCTACATGTGCATAACAGATTCACTAAAAGAAACAGTAACACCATAGTACGCTAGAATGCATTGTGATTACACTTAATGCAATTAGCTATTGATTTCGTGCAATGTGAATTCTCTGTTTGACAAAAGAACCAGGAAGGTTCAGGAGTTTCCTCTTGGATTTTTCTTACCCAAGGGTTCCTCCCACAGCTCGGGACATGTGGCCACTGCCAACCAGCCATCGATCTAGCCTTCATCGAATGGCCAGCAACCAACACTGGCAAGGAGGGGGCACTGTAGAGCCGCATCATCATTTCACTTCAGTCACAGCACATGAGACCCAGACATCATACCTGCCACATGCCTCTACAGTCTATGCAGCTGCAGAAAACATTTCACATGGTGGGTCCCTCCCAGTGGTCCCAGAATCGAGCTGTGCTCTCTCTCTTCTGTCAACTCAGCCGTGGAATAACAATGATCCGAACTCCACTTCCCGCAACTCAACTCCCACTCAACTTGAGGACAACTATGCAATCAGTACATGGGGTGGTTCAAGAAATAGTTTGAATGAGATCGGAATAGGGGAGGTTGGAAGTGCGGGAAGTGGGTCTGGATTGGGTCAGTTCTCTGGAGAGCTCGAGTTAGCTTTGCAGAGAAATGGGCCACGGCAAATGAACCACGGCTCGAGTAGTAGTGGGTTTGGTCAATCCGGCCATGCTTCACACTGGTCTTTGTAGTAGCCCAGTTGAGCATTTTGGAATTGTTTTGGTTAACAGGATTTTCACATTTTGGATTTTGATATGGTGTTAAGAGTGTCTGTTGATCACCCAAGTAATTCCAGATTTGTAATGTTTGAACCCAAGATTAACTATTCACTAGCATCACAATTCATGGACTTGTATCAGTTTGTTACTGTTTTATTGTTGTTCCTTTCTTTTGTTTCCTGCTCGACAATACTCTTTTTTGAAAATTGATTTCTTACACGGCATTATCCAGTTTCTCTTTCTTTAAATAAGTGAAAGTACTTTAAAAATTAACTGTAATTGTTAAATTTCTTATGAAATTTAATATCACAGTTGAGAACTGCTTCAGAATGATTATTAAAATACTACAAATTAATGAAATATTCTAAAAAGAAAATGGATGCATCAAATGCAGTACCAGCATGTGAGCTATTGTGATCGAGTTTAATAGCTAATATATGAGTAGAACTAGGGTGTTTTTAAGTTCACCAAGCTCCTTTGTGAATTCAACTCTAAAACCTATCTTGATTTCAAATGATGAATTCAAACTGTTAAAATCTTTTTATCTTAGGAGTAATGTGTCAACATGCGAATTTTTTTTAATTTTAAATTAATTTTATATAGAGTTAAGTGATCAAAAGGCGTTCAAAAAATGAATGCATTAAAATTAATTTATACAACTTTTAATTTTGACCACTTGACTTTATATTAAATTAATTTGAAACTTTAAAATTTTCACATGTAGACGCATCACTCATAAGATAAAATGATTTCAACGGTTTGGATTCATCGTTTAAAACTGTTACACGCAAGAAATTATGTGTGGTCACTCTAGTTCTGCTCCTAATATATTATTGATTATTGATGAAATTCTGTGTGGTCACCTCAGTGTTTTGATTTTTGACTAAAGCTGGACCAAGGTGCATCTTACTGGCCAAACTGTCACACTCAAGAAACTAAATTTTGTAGCAATTGTACATCTAATAAACAATCTACAATAAATTCTGGGAAACACACCTATAATTTTTCTTTCTGCCACTGTACCTGATATCATAATTTTTAGTTTGTTGTGATGTTATTATTGTTGTGATGGTAGCTGGCCACATCAGCACAGAATGTGACAAGACATGAAATAAACACTAACAGCACTGCCCATTACTGTTGGATGACCATGGACTGTAACTTTATAAATCTAACTTTAATGCAAATATAGCTGACAATTGATCAAAGCCATCTGTAGGAGCAGATAAACACTGGTCACTAAAATCAGTTATCTGCTTAAATCTAAAATTGGTTAGGTTGTGATGAATTAAAGAACTATGAAAAGACTTCATAGAAATTTTCCAGCAGATTAACAAAAATCTTTGTGCCAGGCATGCAGTATTATAATTTACAAATGCTTCCAACTATATCTTAAATGTACCAGTATATTTTCTCAAAGTGAAAGAGGAATCAATGGTCTTCTTCATGCAGTCCAGGGCAACTATTCGTCAGCTCCTCCAAAGATTCATACTGGAAGACCGAAGGGGAATGCAAAATTTATATTTTAGTGATAAAGTAGGAAAAAATGCATCTGTACAGACTTTAAAATCATAATGCTTATATGGTTATACCTGGCACCCACAGTAAAGGCAGTACAGATGTTCATCTCTCAACTTTGTCAGTATGTCATTCAGATCCTATGAGAATCAAATCAAGTTGAATTCATGAGATTTCAATCTATACATCTCAAATAGTATACAGATCAGGTATTGAACATGTAAAACATCAGTACTGGTACTCAATTGGTTTGGAATGAACTGATCAGGTAAGTTGCCTGGTACACTCGTACAGATGGTAGCTGAGGGATGAACACTCACAATAAGCAAAAGAGGCCCTTTACCCATTATCTCGAATAATAAACTACTTACAAATTACACACTAACATTTCTCAAATTTGCAACAGATACCCAGGCAATTTCTATTACCACTTCTGAATAAGACCTGACAGGGCTCAGCCTTAGCCCATCATACAGCGGATTATAATTCAGCTCAAAGCCCATCCAGAAAGCCCATAAAGCCCATAAAGCCCACCCCAGGGTCGCCCTAACTAGCTCATGGGGACCACCTATGCATCCTGTCTTCAGTCCAGACAAAGTACAGCTAGCCAAAAAGATTGCCGAGATTGCCTCTCCCTAGTCCCCACCACTACAGATAGCGAACCTTGACAAGATTTCTTGCACTCTGACCTTTTGATTACTCTAGCCTTGCAATACTCTGGACCCTAACCCTAGGAATTATTCTCGTACCATCTATGCATCTGTTGGGGTCAGTCCGGTCAAGAGTCCAAGGCCCAACTGCCAGATTAATATGGTGGAAACGTACTTCGTCTCCTACAATGATGCCTTTTCCCCTACCTACCTTAGGACATCTTTCCCAAGACCAAGTCAGGATGCACTTGTACTGGTGTTTGTTTAACTTAATACTAAAATGGTAGTCAATGGTAATTTCATCCTTTCTGCTTGACATTTTAACAATTGGGCACAGATTGCAAGATATAATAAAGCTGCCAAATTCTTGGTAAAAATTACTGAAAAAGAAAAATAATAAGTTGGCAGGAGTTTTGTTAACTACGAAAAACTATCCTACTTAAGAAAATAACTGAACAATGATTTGAAGTATCATTAATGAAGAAACTTTCAACGTAGTAATGAACAATCTCATTACCTTCACTCATTTAAAAAAAGTTGAGGATTTGTCAACAATAAGATTTAGTTTGACAAATCTTCACAATTGGCACAAATTATTCAAAATTTGAAATCAAAAGTTTAAAGATGAAATCCAAATAAGAAATATACAAAATAAATTGACACCACAGGAAAACTATCTATCAGCTCGTTTATCTAGTTTTTAATAATTTACTCAATTGATTAGGATAAGAATAGTTGAGATTGTCAAGTTGTTGCATTGTGAAACTATGGATTGTAATTCCTAACCTAATATATCACTCGTAAACTTGTTTCTGATCTATTTTTGTTCAATTATGAAAGCGTTGAGGTATATTGACAACCAATGTAATCATCAATATTAAAAAACAATTGAAATTATGTGTTTTTCATCATTTAGATAGGAGGTGTCTGAATTTTATTCAATCTGAAGAATGTTTTGTTAACTCTGGAAAGTTGATGAAACTGCCATAAAATTGCTGAATAAATGACCATTTCATTTTCAACTTGCATCATATTTGATACAACACCTAAGTGATAAAGCACATGTACAATAATAGAGGAACTCACCTCTTCAGTGATTATTTGCTCTTCTTCCTCGTTTTCAGCCTCATCACCACCCTCCTTCTTCAGCTCAGGCATGACTTTGCGTTTCTCAAGCTGTGCCAGCGTTGCCTCAGCCTTATGAAAGTGGGCCCTTACCCGGCGGCCCTTCCAGCGGACCCGCTGATATTCCTCGAACTCCTCCTTCATGTTGTCTGCTTTCCTCCTCTTTCTTTCCAACTCTTCCTCCTCTTCTCTTGCTCTCTCTTCGTCCACTCCTAGCCCTGCTCTTGAACGCCTTATACCTACTCCTATTGGTTCTGTGGGACCTGAATTGTCCTTACCAATCGCTGAACCAGGCTTGTAACTGTTCTAAATTAAAATAAGAAAAATTGTGAACATAGCTATACCCCTGTACAAGACCATGAATATCTTGTTCAGTTTTGTAGAGTAGAACTAGGGTGTTCTTAAGCTCACTAAACCCTTTGCTGAGCTTAAGTCCAAACCCTATCAGATTGACTTCAAACGACGAATCTAAACTGTTGAAAACCAATCTACTTCACGAGGGATGCGTTTACATGTCAAATTTATAAATTTTATAATTAATTTAGTATAAAGTCAAGCGGTAAAAAAAAGGGTGAAAAATAACGGTGAAAAGTGAACGTATAAAAATTGACTTGTAAACATTTTTTTTCACCGCTTGACTTTAAACTAAATTAGTTCAAAAATTCATAAATTTGACATGTAAATGCATCACTAGTGAAGTAGATCAAGGGTTTGGATTTGTTGTTTGAAGTCAATCGGATAGGTTTTGGTTGAGGTCACCAAAAGGGCTTGGTGAGAGCTTAAAAACACCTTAGTTCTACTACAGTTTTGTAATACCCAAGTCCTTCATAGCCATGAAGACCTGAACACTGAGATCTACTATATTTGAATTTCTGCAAGGCTTAAAGTTGCTCTCTGCTAGTGTAATTTGTTAATCATGATTATCAATGTTTAGAGAATATAATTTAGTTTGGTGTAATGCATAACATTGTTCTGTTGGTATGTGCTATCCTGCATTTGCATACATATTCATGTAATGTCCATAGCATATTCAGCTTCAAGCTAAGTCTACGATGCCCATTGTAAGTTACACAGCTAATGTCAACATATTAGTGACTTAAGTACTTACAAAACAAAAGAAAATAAATAAACTTTTCAGGAAAATAGGTGAATCTAAGAGAAAAGAGTTGCCAAATCAATTGATCCAGGAAACAAGGGGAGAAACTTTCTAGGTCAGGTGTTCAGATTTTGTAAATTTTATAGGTACTCCAATATAATCAGCAAATATATTAATCCCTCTAGTGTGCTAAACACAAATTCAGTAAGGAATCAAGTTACTATGTTCTAGATGCTGATTGTAAACAAGCATAATGCAAGCATCTCTGTGACTTAAATACTTAACGGACATAAACCAAGATCAATTTTCTATAAAATACAGGAATCAGTGATATATACTGTTGTTTTTGTCAGCAGATTGATGATTAGGTTTATTCTCTATTAGAATTCGAAACATCTATTTTAGGGCTTAGGTGCAGCACCCATTACCCACAATAAGTAATTCATCACTCCAACTAAACCTAAAAAAAAAAAATGAGCTTTTAACATTTCTACGCTTGAAAGATGCAATAATAACTAAAAAACAGCAATAAGCAAACCAATATTTACCCCATACGCTGAAGGAGCTTAAACCCAACGTTGGAGTCAGGTATAGCCTTCTCTAGGTTCGCTCTGGTTTTCTCATCCTCTTCTCTCTGCTTCCAGGCCCGATCCAGCTGTTTCTGCTCCTGCCACGACATTCCCTTCGTTTTGCTTCCCCACTTCGACGGCTGTTGCTGCTGCGGAGGTCTCTTGCCGCCTGGCACTTTGTCCGATGAGGCGGGGAGGTCCGATGGAAGAAATTGAGAGAGGTCTCCCATGTAATCATCTTCTTCCTCCTCCGCTCCGGCCATCTCTGACCGGTCTTTTCGTTCTTGATTTGTTGCGGTGATATTGGGCTTCGATTCCTTCTGTTCTTACGATATATTTTGGGCTTTTGGATAAGTTTCGGGCTGAGAGTTGTTAAACGGTGGACGTAAGTTGATGTTCGGTGAAGGTATATCTTTCAGAAATTAAGGCCTATTTTAGGCCTGATAATGTTGATTTGATACGTGGCCTGTAAAAAATATAAATGGAAGGTCACTGAAGGCCGCAAAGATAAAACTTAAAAAGGTCTATGTAACTTTCTTGAGTCTCCTTGGAAATGGAACCCTGTGGTGTTTTTACAGTTAAATCCTTGTACAAAATTTTGAACTTTAGAGGGGTTTGCTTCCCTAATCCTATGTTATGGTGACAATTACCTATACCTAACAAGATCAAGGTGGTTGGTAGCCAGAAATAGAATTCTCACCAAACAGACCGTGATTTTTATTTTTACCCAAAAAACAAATTCTTTTATTATAAATAACCACGGTTTAGCAAAATTTATAAAAATGTTCAAACTGCACAGAATATTTGCGGTCCGGATTTAAAATTCCGGACCGTATAGAATATTTGCGGTCCGAATTTTTTTTTTTTTGGATTTAAAATTCCGGACCGCATAAAAAATTTGCGGTCCGAAATTTTTAATTTTTTTTTTTGCATTTAAAAGTCCAACTTTGCAAATCTGGTTAACATATCAAAACACCTTCAAAAATCATGAAAATTTACCGACATACAGCCTTGACTTCATAGAACAAGACTGTGAAATTTCATACAAAATCTCAGAACAGATCGTGAGATATCGACTCTCAAAAATTGCCCGAACTGCTGAAGGAGTGCTTCTAAGTCCAACTTTGCACATCTGGTTAACATATCAAAACACCTTCAAAAATCATGAAAATTTACTGACATTCAGTTTTGACTTCATAGAACAAGACTGTAAAGTTTTATACAAAATCTCAAAATAGATCGTGAGATATTGGCTCTAAAAAATTGTCCGAATTGCTGAAGGAGTGCTTATGAGTCCAACTTTGCACATCTGGTTAACATATCAAAACACGTTCTATGAAGTCAAGACTACATGTTGGTAAATTTTCATGATTTTTGAACGTGTTTTGATATGTTGACCAGATGTGCAAAGTTGGACTCAGAAGCCCTCATTCAGCAGTTCGGGCAATTTTCGAGAGCCGATATCTCACGATCTGTTTTGAGATTTTGTATAAAACTTCACAGTCTTGTTCTATGAAGTCAAGACTGAATGTCAGTAAATTTTCATGATTTTGGAAGGTGTTTTGATATGTTAACCAGATGTGCAAAGTTGGACTCAGAAGCACTCCTTCAACAGTTCGGGCAATTTTTGAGAGCCAATATCTCACGATCTGTTCTGAGATTTTGTATGAAACTTCACAGTCTTGTTCTATGAAGTCAAGACTGAATGTCAGTAAATTTTCATGATTTTGGAAGGTGTTTTGATATGTTAACCAGATGTGCAAAGTTGGACTCACAAGCACTCCTTTAGCAGTTCGGGCAATTTTTGAGAGCCGATATCTCACAATCTGTTCTGAGATTTTGTATGAAACTTCACAGTCTTTTTCTATGAA
The DNA here is from genome assembly GCF_964058835.1 of Carex rostrata. Classification (NCBI taxonomy): domain Eukaryota; kingdom Viridiplantae; phylum Streptophyta; class Magnoliopsida; order Poales; family Cyperaceae; genus Carex; species Carex rostrata. Next base: position 9,875,742 of record NC_135925.1, read on the forward strand.
GTCAATAATGCATGTCGGTAAATTTTCATGATTTTTGAAGGTGTTTTGCTATGTTAACCAGAGGTGCAAAGTTGGACTTTTAAATGCAAAAAAAAAAAAAAAAAAAAATTTCGGACCGCAAATATTCTATGCGGTCCGGAATTTTAAATCCAAAAAAAAAAAAAAAATTCGGACCGCAAATATTCTATACGGTCCGGAATTTTAAATCCGGACCGCAAATATTCTGTGCGGTTTGGACATTTTTATAAATTTTGCTAAACCGTGGTTATTTATAATAAAAGAATTTGTTTTTTGGGTAAAAATAAAAATCACGGCCAAACAGAACCTGAGTAGGAGAGGTTGGATAGGAGATACCAAATGCCAATTTTGTCACCGAACTGAAACAACCAATCATTTGTTTCTGACATATCCTTTAACACAACAAATTTGGTTATGGATGGAGAATAGCCAACATCATTTTACTAAATGGACTACTATACATGATATTATTGCATTTGCAGGGTCCCTGAAAGGAAGATATAAAACAGCCTTTTTGATTATGTTTAGTGCATTAGTTTGGACAATATGGAAATTATGCAATGAATCATGCTTCCAACAAACTAATCATAAAACATTTAGAACAATTATCTTACTCATCATTTCTCTTATTACTTATTGGACATGGGTGATCAAGAAGCCAATTAGAGACATCATCCTAGCTGACTGGATGCATGTGGACACTGAGACAGTTCCTCTTCAGATATGAGATCCAAATGTTACTGACAGTAAAGACAATGGGCTGCAGATGGTGATATATCAACCACCAGCAGGAGAAGACTTTGACTCCATGGAGTCCATGGCTTGAGTTGATTTGCATTTAGCAACTATTATTATGTTTTGTAATATATTAGATATTAGGTCTTTTGGAACCCAGTTTTATTTTGCCAACAGTTCTGCATTATTCTGCCAGTAGTTATGTTTTCAACATTTTGGACAATGGTTGTAATATTTTGAATGGTTTCTTTAATGAAACGGGCGTAAAGCCTTTTATATATAAAAAAAAACTTTCTTCATAGTCTCATATTTTATATATTTTCACGTGGTTTTCTTTCAAAGCCAAAATGCATATTTCTTCTCGAAGAGAATCTGCTACTTTTTTAGTGAGAAAAGCAGTCTCCTGCTATCCGTTTTATCTTTATATCTCTCTTCAAAGAAAAGAAGAGAGAAAAAAAAGATTACGTGGGAGAGAGAGTAAGAGGAGAGAGAGAGAATAGCAAAGGAAGAGTGCGGTTTGAAGAGCACCGGATCCCATTTCATTTCTTCTAGCCAAAAGAAATGGTCAACTTTGCTGGAATGTACATATCTTTGAACATAATGAACGCTAATTTATTTCAATTTTCAGGATTGCACTGAAAGCTCATAAGAAGCAAAGTTCTCCAAACTATAATGGTTTCAATTATCAAGCAGTTGTAACCTGAAAAATGACAAATTATCAATCAGTTGACTCTTAAAGTGATACTTCATAAAAAATGTTAAACGTTCAAATTGGTTAATTATGCTACATCATTAATATTTGTCCGTCTAATTTTTTCTTTCTCCTGACGTTACATCCGATGACCTTTTTATCTATTTTTGTCTTCTTATTTATAAGATATGTGTTTGAAGTGCCTTAGTGGCTTAGTGCAATACAATATTTTGTTTTCCTTCGTTGAATTGCATGGATAATCGTTGTTTACAATTATATATATCTTCAATATATACAATGTTTCAAAAATATTTATTTTTAATTTTCTGAATGCAAAGTAATTTTATATATAAATTTCTTTTAAAATTAATGTTTTGTTCGATTGATATTTTTTTTATCGAGATGAAACTCAAAAAATAACTTTAGCATAATATAAGAGAACAAAAAAATGAAGGGGGAATTTCACGTATACCCCTACTTCAAAATTACATATTTTCCCCTTTAAATCTTGAAATTATGTATTTTCTCCTCTAAATTTTGATGAGTTTGATGGGTTGTTTTATACGTTTTATGTTTTTTAATAAAATGGTAAAATAAGTATTTTATAAATTTTGAATGTGTTTTAATATAAAAGACAATGAAATGGATAAATAAGTGAATTTTTGAAGTTTAGAGAGGAAAATATGCAATTTTAAAATTTAGAGGGGAAATACATAATATTGAAGTTTTTGAGGGGTATACATGAAATTCCCCCGAAAATGAAAATAGTGATCGAGGCCAATTTGTCCATTATATATATATATATATGAGTTAGGCTGGTGCTATGGATAGCATAGTGGCCTTTATGCTACGGCTCAATATTCGAGTTTTCAAAATCCAAACGGTCGATCCGAACCGTTCATCTTATTCTCCATATTAATATCTGCTTGGAGACCAAATTTTATAATTTTCTGAATTTTTTTACTATTTATTAAGCCACTTTGAAAATCTCTAATCCAACGGTTTTACTGTTTTGTGCAGCCACCGTTGGATCAATAATTTTGTAAAATACTTAATAAATAGTAAAAAAATTCAGAAAAATGTAAAATTTGGTCTCCAAGCAGATATTAATATGGAGAATAAGATGAACGGTTCGGATCGACCGTTTGGATTTTGAAAACTCAAATATTGAGCCGTAGCATAGAGGCCACTATGCTATCCATAGCACCCCAGCCTAACTCTCTCTCTCTCTCTCTCTATATATATAGAGAGAGATGGGCTATCCTACATTGCAATGTATTAAGCCTTCTATACATTGCATTATGGGCCATTTGATTCGTTTCAAAAGTTGTGCTGATTACTGATGAGATCAAATCATAAAAATTCGGAACTGGATTCTCCAGTTAATTCTCTCTCCCCAAATCTAAAATTCCCGATCCCTCTCAAAAAGAAAACCTAAGTCCGACCACTCCCCTCCAGCGACTCCCCTGTGCCGACCCTCCGAGATTCTCCTCCCAGGTCCTTTGCTGGCCCCATGATCTCCTGACTCTGTCGAACGCTCTTCCTCGCGCGCCCTGCCCTCCACCTGTGACCTGTCGAACGCTCTTCCCCATGATCTCCTGGCTCTGTCGCCCCATGATCTCCTGACTCCCAGGTCCTTTGTTTTAAGTATTTTTATTTTCTTTGATCTGTATGTTTTCAAATATAATTGCTGTAAAACTAATTGTATTTACCAGATGTAAAACTAGAGAGATGATTTCAAAACATGATTCCAAGCATGATTATGTTGTTATGTCCTTAAAATTTGTTGTTGTATAGTTAATTTTCTGCAATAAATTTGTTGCTGTGTAGTTAATTTTCTGCAATAAAATTTGTTGTTGTGTAATTAGTTTTCTGCAACGGTATCATACCCATCTCTAATACGCACATGTACCTGCTTTCATGATTGAAGTAAAAAAAAAATGCAACTATCCTCTTATCAAGATAAAACCGACACAAACTATGAATAAGACAATTTAAGAGATGCAAAACTGTGATGAAAATTTTCTCAATTTTTTTGGTAAAATATTTTCTTTCTATGTACCAGGAGGAACTATGAAGACCTAAACTGCTGAGCATAACACTTAACCAAGAAATTAAGAGACTAGCAACTCAGGTAAGTCTTTGTCTCAATATATCTGTTAACGGTACTCCCGTTAACCTTCAAAAAATTCAGGTAAGGCTTGTGAGCTTAGGTTCCCAGATTTCGGTCGCATTGTTTGGATGTAGTCATGATTTGGAACAATTAGGGGTTGAAATTTTTTTTGAGTTTCATATTCCTATACTGGAGTTGGATCTTGCTATTTACGTGCATTTTGATAATCGTGAGAAAAGAAATATCATTTTTGTGATGTAATATTTATAGAAATTATTATGTATTAATCATTATATGGATGAATAATTACCATCTTTGATAATCTCTGATCTAGATTTGGTCCTGCTATCAGATCAGACGCGGCGATAAGAAGCGAATTCAGATGTGGCGAGCTTTCTTTGCAAGTGATGTAGATTTGCAAGTTATCTTTGATAATCTCTGATCTAGATTTGCTCCTGATATCATATCAAATGCGGCAATAAGAAGCAAATTCAAATTGCTTCAAGAGATAGTTGTAATAGGATAAATTTTGGTTGGCCTGTTGAAAATTTATCATTGATTTTTAAGTTGTATACAATATTACAATGTATTGTTCGGTATGTACTGAAATTTGCTCTTGTTACGTACTGAAAGAGAGTTTTAATGTCTCATTATTTGCTATTGCTATGTTTTATTGTTGTTTTTATGCTGTGTAAACTATGGTACGAATTGGTTACTGTTGTTATGTTTTAACAAGCAAGTTTATTCGGTTGGTGGTTGCTTAATTAACAAGCAACTTTATTTTGTTCATTTCTTGCGCTCAATTCTGGTATGTGCAGTGTATTGTAAACAAGAAATTTCACTAGTGCAAAGGGCAGTGCAATTTCACTTGTGCATCATTGCATCTTGCCATTATTTTATGATTGTCAGTTAAGCAAAACCAAACAAAAAGATACCAAAAATTCGTACCCAAGGATCATATTACATATTTGAATTTGTTCTGTTACATTAGCAATATGAAATGTTTACATCTTTGAATAGAATAACATGAATTGGGTAAATTAAGCAGATACAAATTACATCAAGCAAACATATTCATGCAAAAAAACAAAGTCATAAACAAAGGGCAGTGCACCAATAATTAACAAATACATGAAAATTGTACAAAATAAACAACAACATATTGCTAGTAATTGATGAAAAACAGATACAAATTTGAACAAAATAATAAAATTACATTACTCATCAATATCTACTTTAAAATATTTATAAAGTAAACATCTTGAACACGAAGTTAACTAATTTGAACAAAACATAAAATAATAACACTAGTCCTAATGTTGCATTACTTCAATTAGCAATAGCAGGTCAATGATTACAACAATTAATTCATAAATGAATGTCGTCTTCTTCATATTCATTCTTCGGAGTGAGATGTTGTCTATTTTCATCTCCATCCATAGGTTAACCTGTATCAGTCAATATATCTTGCTAACAAGATTCTGTGAATAAGGTATTGTTTGAACAATAGACATGAGACCAAAATGGCATTCATATGTGAATCTTTCAAGTGCACATTAAAAATAGACTAGGCTTTACCAATTTGTTCGATTTGGCCATAAATCAGAGGAAAAAAAGAAACTAGGGTTTTCACACAAAACATTTAATATAATTAAACTAGGGTTTACCAATGAGAAGGATGCAAAAATAGAAGGTTCAGCAGTTCCAGCTCGAGAGGGGAAAGGGCAAGGTTGAGGATTGTGTGTGACCAAGAGAGGGTGTGAGAGAAGTCCGACCGGCGAAGGGGACTGAGAGGACCACTGAGCACGATCTAAAGGATACGGGGGCCGGTAGGGGAGAGGAGAGATGTGCGCGAAATGGTCGGCGGAGGAGAGACGTAACAGGGTCGGATCGGAGAGGAATCACCGAGCACGCGCTAGGTTTTTTTTTTTTTTTTTTTTGGTTTCTGAGAGGATATCGGACAAGTTGGGAGAGAGAGAGATTGGACTGGATGCCTCCAGCCAGTCGCTGGGTAATTTAATTTTCAAAAATTAGAATTCAACATCACAGATCCGCACGTATCCTGAAAGAAATCCGACGGCTCACAATGCAATGCATAGAAGGCTCAATACATTGCAATGTAGGATAGCCCATCTCTCTCTCTCTCTATATATATATATAGAGTTAGGCTGGGGTGCTATGGATAGCATAGTGGCATCTATGCTACGGCTCAATATTCGAGTTTTTAAAATCCAAACGGTCGATCCGAACCGTTCATCTTATTCTCCATATTAATATCTGCTTGGAGACCAAATTTTATAATTTTCTGAATTTTTTTACTATTTATTAAGCCACTTTGAAAATCGCTAATCCAACGGTTTTACTGTTTTGTGCAGCCACCGTTGGATCAACAATTTTGTAAAATACTTAATAAATAGTAAAAAAATTCAGAAAAATGTAAAATTTGGTCTCCAAGCAGATATTAATATGGAGAATAAGATGAACGGTTCGGATTGACAGTTTGGATTTTGAAAACTCGAATATTGAGCCGTAGCATAGAGGCCACTATGCTATCCATAACACCCCAGCCTAACTCTATATACATATATATATATATATATAGAGAGAGAGAGAGAGAGGGGGGGTTATCCGGTTATGGTGAGTTGCGAAGTAAGAATCTTGTTTTACTTCACGTTAATATCTCTATTTTCAAAGACCAAATAGTCGATCCGAACTGCTCAACATGATATCTAAATTGAGATGTGCTTGGAGACCAAAATTTTCATTTTTTTAGAAATTATTTACTAACTTTTTAGATAGGTAAAAAACGACTGTTTTTGGATAGATTTTGGACCATAAAAAACAATAAATGATAACTCAATCTTTATGGTAAAGAGACCAATCTAGCTATTTTTGTGTTTTATTAGAAGTTTTATTTCATAGTTAAATAACATATACTATTTGATACTGTACTGTGGAGACTGATGTTTGTGGCATTGTAAAATTTTTTTCATTATTTAATACAAAATGTTGGTGAGCCATTGCTCACTGATCCTAATAATAAAAAAAAAAACTCAATCTTATGTAAATTTTTAGTAAGTTACCGTTTTATAGGGTCAGAATGTAGATAATTTGGCAACAGTTATTTTTCACTTTATTTTCGCATATAAGAAAGCCCACTGCAGATGAAAAACTGTAAGAATTGACATGTAATTTCTCATTCTATCTTCTTTGTCTCATATTACTAAAAACACCGTCATTTTTATCAACATAGTGCTCCCGTGTTTCTTGTCCACATCAGTTGTAGCAAAAGTTGTGTCGGTGTCGATGCCTCATCAAGGAGTGTGTATCCTCTGAGATACCTCAACTTTTGCGTGACCGATGACGTGTACGTGCCTATTCGGGGACCGTCAGTGGCGTAATCAGGATTTTCATCAAGAATAGGCAAAATAAATTATTATTATTATTTTATTTAAATTATAAAATATTATAAAATTATTTTTATTGGAAGCGGAATCGGTAATTAACCATGAATTAAAATCGAGAAAATCGGTAGAAATCAACCGAATTAGATCGATAACTCGATTTTTTCAATAGTTTACTTTGAAGCATAGTTCACAATACTCTTCCATTAAAATTCAGCTCATTTTAAATAGTTAAACGTAATAAAAATAATTTAATTCATTGCATTAAATTTCAGTTTATTACTTTATAAAACATTTTAGTCTATTTCTTTCACAAAAAATAACAAATTTATTGTGGTCCCACTATTATACCATTCTTATTCACCTTCCTCTTGTCGGTATATTTCAAAATAGATTGATGAAAGACTACTAAAATTGTAACGACTCGGCCAATTTCACTAATTGAGAGCTTTGACTCAGTCAGGAGTAGGCAAAACTCAAATCCAGGAGTAGACAAAACAAAAATCTAAACCAACTATATACGAATTTGATACCGTATTTCAAAATTTAAGGGTAGGCTACTGCCTACCCTTGGATATAGCTGGCTCCGCCACTGGGGCCAGTATTATTGTGTTTTGAGATTTGTCCATAACGTATTTGAACGGTTGAGATTTTGTAATAAGATAAAGAATGGAGCTATCCATTTGAGGTTGCACTTGAGACAATATTTGCTCTATTAATTCTCCCCCCTGTCACGAAAACATATTTTATTCCCATTATTTCTTTTGTTTCCTTTAACAGCGTTTTTACCATTTACAATTTTATTTGACAGCTCAATCTTTGCAATGTAATGATTCTGCCTATATATATGGCATGAGAAGTAATGCAATAATACAATATCAAATACCAAAATTATTCTTCATGCTCTCTCTGATTTGAATACTGTTTTTAGATTTAACAAAAAAAACACTCATAGTTTGAGATATCTCTGAGGATGTGAATTCCTCATCAAGTGGTGTCCCCCATAAGAGTTGTTACGCATAACTGTACTATTTGTCAGTTGAATATGTGTGCCACCGATTAGTCGTCTCCTACAGTACATATGTTCGTGATGGCCCAACCTCTCCTGCACTGCTTCACATATATTACACACATGACACATGTTATGTTTCTATAACTAGTAACGAATCACGTGCTTTGTAGTTTGTTTAACATATGCTTGCTTTATTGCATAGGTGCTGTATGCTATATTGCTATGTACTTTTCTTGAGTGTTAAAACTCCAGAGCAGGGGTGTTAACGAGCTGAATTTTTTTATTGGTAGTAATTAATAGAAAAGAAGAGGGTAAAATAGAAAGAGTATAGCTATTTTTATATGGGTAGTAAGATTGGCACTGTTTATACCGATCCGAACTTTGTTTTTTTTTAAAGTTGCAAAAAAGAAGAAGTTTAGATCGGTATGAACAGTACCGATCTTAACTTAAAAAAAACAATTTAGATCGGTATGAACAGTACCGATCTTAACTTAAAAAGAAGAAGAAGAAGTTAGGATCGGTATGAACAATACCGATCTTATTACCCATAAAAAACATATGTACTCTTTTTGTTTCTCTCTCTTCTTTTCTATCAATTACTATCAATAAAAAATTCCCGTCAACGAGCTGGCTCGGTCCGGGCTAGGCCCTAACTCAGCTTGCTAATTCTGGACCGAGCTACAGCCGAGAAGTGAGCTGGACCTAGGGCATCTGAGCTAAAACCTCAGTTTGAACTCGTGACAAGTCAGTCTGAGCTAGCTCGTATATAAGCTGACGAGCTGGCTCGTTGGGTCTGATTGGATCTTGTTTTAAGAAGAAAATAAATTATACAAACTTTTTAGATCGAGCTGGACCGAGCTAGACAGTATAAAATGCACATAAATTCACAAATTGATGCTTAGCAGAGCTAGCTAGGCCCCAGCTTGAACTAGTTAATTCTGGACCAAACTAGTGGCGAGCTGGCTCGTTAACAGTTCAGTCCAGTAATGAGAGAGTTGTTAGCGATCGAGCGAATCAGTCACAATTGAGCCACGAGCTACGAGCTTTTTTGCAACCCCTACTCGAGAGGGCTTGATTTGCAAAAGTGACGTGCCATCTGCATAGAAATGAACTGCCTTTATTCGGTGTTTAATTTCCATTTTATTTCACTTCCATGTTTACTTTTCTGCACTTTTCTTTCAGCTCAATTGTTTGAGTGAATTGGCTTTTTTTTGCTCTGTGTTGTTGCAAAACTCTTGTAACGTCAATTAAATATGGATACGATGTTGGATTTATTGTCAACTTCGTTGGATTTAATGCCAATATTGAGCATATATGTAATATAATTATAGATTGTTTACTGTCATATATGGTTGTCAATTAAAGTGATCAAATAAGGTAATAGATAATTAATATATTAATTAGGATGTGGTCCATAAATGTGTAAAACAATTTAGGCAAAGATCAAATTATTGATGGATTGATTTAGAAATTTGCAATTTAGAAAAGTACATTTTCAGAGATCAAAAATCTGCCTTTATGGAGGATTGTGCTGTCCGCATGGATATCAATGCAGTCACACAGATTTTGATGCGCCAGCACGGTTTTTGATGCACATCACATTATACCTTTTTTAAATTGGCAAATAATCATAAATATTATGATATATAAGGATTGGTCTCCAAGACACAAGGTAGCCAAGAAAAACACAGAAACTGAATATATGTTTTTCTCTTAAGAAAAAAACAGTTATGCATGCCTTCTCTTCTTCTTCCACCATCAAAGAATAGAGAAAAAAAATTCATTAGGAAATATGGAGATGATTTCTTAAGAGCCACACCTTGCTGTCTTGAAAGACTTATTCCTTAGCCCGACGACAAAATGCGAGAATGACTTCTTGCCATTGAAGACTTGTTTCGTGCTCACGGAGACGGCTTGCTCTACTATGGCTTTGGTTATTCCATGACAAACGACATGGAATAATGTATTATGTTCCGCACTTATGATTTATGTTTTTGGTCTCTTTTGCATAGGACGGTCTTTAGGTTAAGGTGGAGAACTGTTTCTCTTTTTCTGGGGTGTAAGTGTTTGACTCCTAGATGAGATGTAATTGTTTGATCTCTAGATAAGACGTAATTATTTGGCTTTTATGATTCTCCAACGATCCTTATTTTTTCTGAAAAAAAAAAGAAAAGAAAAGCCAACTCTGCGAAACCATTCAATTATTGATTTTTCAAAATATATTTTTTTTTGCCAAAACAATCAATAAAATGATCAGCTGGAAATAAATGCGTGTATCGTCTTTATCATTGGCCTCCTTCCAAATTTATTTTTTCACCTTCAATATTATGCAGAATTCATTCATGCATTCTACCGAACTTTTGACAAGGAAGATTTATCTTACTTTTTTTTTTTTTTTTTACAATAATCCCATAAAAGAATATCAATGATCTAAACTTGCCAGAAGTATAATTCATTTAATAATTGTATTGCTATCTTGGATAGTATTAACTATCAAGGTGACGTGATCAATCTGAGGGTTATCTCCGTAAATTCCTTTGCGAGAATACAGTACTTAATTAATGCACTTCTCTATAAAGCAGAGTTGGGAAGGACAGGCAAAACTAAACTCTACTTTCAATAAATTCTATATATCTTCTCTTCAAAAATAGCTAGAGATGATTAAATTTGTAATTGGACACATTTTTCTTCTGATTGTTTTGGTGGTTTTGTTAGATCATGGCGCTTGTAGTTCTTTTAACAGAAGCAGTTTTCCAGATGAGTTTGTGTTTGGGGCCGCGTCTTCAGCCTATCAGGTTTGTTTTTACCTTTGGTTTATAGGCATATCGTATTATAGATTTTTGAAAATTGCCGTATTGCCGTATCCGTATTGTATCTAATACGATATCCGTATCCGTATCCATGCAACATTTAAATATTCTAACATTACCATTCCAACTGTTTAAATAATAATAATCAATTCTAAATTTAAATTTTTAGACATTTATGAACTAAATTTTGAAAAATGGAAAGACAGATAAGTGTGTACATCCTTAATTATTTTTTGTGAGACAACTAATAAAAAATTTAAACCGGAAGGTGTTGTTTCGTCCCAAATCTGGATCAGACAGCAATATCTCCTCTCCAAACTTATTTAATGAGCAGAATCCCTGTTGTGGGCATATGTTTTTCCAAATTTGAGACGAGCAACATCTTTCATCCCTATTATATTTTTTTCGTTAGATGCATGCGTTGCAAAAAAGCTAGAAACGTACAAAATTTATTCGTAAAGAGATGCATGAGAGAAACTCGATAATAAAAGAAGTCTTAAAATTATTATTATAATTTTTAAAAATAAATTAGTAATTGCGATTTTTTTGTTCTTCTTTTATTTATTGTTTGATATTATATGGGGTGCAATATTTGTGCCGGTTAATTTGTTTCAGTATGAAGGAGCTGCAAGAGAGGGAGGCAAGGGGCCTAGCATCTGGGACACCTTCACCCATTTACATCCAGGTCTATCTTCCTGATCTCTCACACAAACAAGCAGTACATACAAAACCATGCACACTATGAATTAATGCTCAAAAAATATATGGGATCAATTTGATTGTTCATAAAAACTTGTTTTTAATCTAGTAACAAACACATAGTTCTCATGTGGAAGATCATGAGTTTGGTACTAACAAAGTGGGAAAATCCTCTATATTAATACATAGAGGTTTGAAATGTGTCGGATGACTTGAATCCAACCCATGATTCAAAAAAATTGATTGTTCATTTTAGATCAGACTGTAAATACTGAGAGTATGGAATAGTGCCAACTCCCCTCCTGCCATATATAAAAACACAATAATGCAAAAACACATAATTATAGATTTTATAATGTTTGGTTAAAATAGGTTTTTTGTCAATTTGATGACAATTTTTGATTAATTCAATTTGAGATAAAACAAATTAAATAACTTTGTCCCTGCAGATAAAATAGCAGACGGAGGCAATGGCGATGTAGCTGATGATTTTTACCACCGTTATAAGGTAATTAATTGTTTTTTTATCCTTGCCTAATCTTTCATCTGGCATCGTAATTTGGAGACAGATTAATATAATTTATTTCATTTTAGAATATTCTGTTTTAAGAGATACTTTGATTGAGCAGGATGATTTGAAAAACATGAAGAAGATGGGAATGGATGCATTTAGGTTTTCCATCTCTTGGCCAAGAATTTTACCGAGTAATTTATCAAGCATTTTTAATCATTCGTTATTAAATGGTCAACTTTTTAGTTAGAAACTTAGAATGAAGTAATAATTGTGACACAATTAATGATTTGCAGATGGAAGCCCAAGTGGTGGGATAAACAAAGAAGGCGTTGACTTCTACAATAATCTCATTAATGAAATTCTATCCAATGGTGATCATATTAATTTAGTTGAATGTTTGTGTAGTAAAATTAATTCTCTCTTCTATGATACGGAGTTTAATATGTTGGATGATTATTGATGGGTGAAATTAATGAAATAAACTCCAAGAGTCAGAAATGCCTATTCCACTTTTTGGAGTTTAAAGTTTGGAGCATGCATCAATATTTGAAATTCATAAAACTAATACTTCTCTCTCTTTCATATGAATCTAAAATTGTGCGCCTTTTTTTTTGGAATGCTGGCAAATGCAGGAATGCAGCCATTTGTGACACTGTTTCATTGGGACCTACCGCAAGCTATTGAGGATAAGTATTTGGGTTTCTTGAGCCCTCTTATCTCGTGAGTTGATTGTACAGTTGACATTTTTTTTTTATATATTTTATGTACTTGCTACTGGAATCTATCACATGCAGATGTCTTGGCAACAATGCTGTTGTGACACCCATTTCTTTTTACAGTTCTAGAACTTGTTTGATTGATGATTTCTAGGAGCAATATATAAACAAATTTAGTGCGTTGAAGGTAATAAGTAATTTGTTTCAGTTAAATGAAACGGGAAATTTTGCATTTGTCCAAAACAAAGGTAAGTGATTAACTCCAGTTTCTATAATTTTCTAGTGGGGGCTGTTTCGAAAGATGGAAACAGAAAAATTGTTATAAAATTGAGTTGAATTAGTTTTAGAAAGAAATTAAAATTTAATTTAATTGTGAAGTTGGACTAAAATTTGGTAGTCAAAGATCTATATTGCACTTATTTTATAAAAAAAATAAGAAAATAATAGGATAGAATATACTGTATTTAGTATAAGGAGTTGGCTACGGTGCTACGCGTAGCATAGAGGGCCTCCGTGCAACGGCTCAATATTTGAGTTTTTAAAATCCTAACTGTTGATTCAAATCGTTTAACATGATCTCCATATGAATATGTACTTGCAAACCAAATTTTACATTTTTTAGAATTTTTTTAGATAGATAGAAAATCACTTGATCTGAATGATACAAAATTTTTAGATCAAGTGTTTTTCTACCTATCTAAAACAAATAGTAAAAAAAATTCTAAAAAAATATAAAATTTGGTTTGCAAGTACCACTAGTGGAAAATATGGAATCAGGATCGGTTATATACACATATCAGTAACGGAATCCAACCGATCCTGATGAAGGCGATACTGATACTATCAGGATCGGTTTTATATTTTTTAAAGAACCGTTCCAAATAGAAACTAATAGGATCGGTTTTTTCATAAAACCGATCTTAATAGTAGTTATCTAGATCAGTTTTTGAATAAAAACCGATCCAGATAGGAACTATTAAGATCAGTTTTTATATAAAAACCGTTCTTGATAATATTTTCGAATATTTTTTTTTATTAAAAATTTCATATCTATATCAGTTTTTGAATAAAAACCGATCCAGAAAGGAACTATTAAGATCAGTTTTTATATAAAAACCGTTCTTGATAATATTTTCGAATATTTTCTTTTATTAAAAATTTCATATCTAGATCAGTTTTTGAATAAAAACCGATCCAGATAGGAACTATTAAGATCAGTTTTTATATAAAAACCGTTCTTGATAATATTTTCGAATATTTTTTTTTATTAAAAATTTCATATCTAGATCAGTTTTTAAATAAAAACCGATCCAGATACGAACTATCAAGATCAGTTTTTATATAAAACCGATCCTGATACTTTTTTTTTTGTTGGAATGAGGATCTGAAATCTGGATCGGTTTTTTAAAAAATAACCGATCATAATAGTAGTAATCTGGATCGGTTGTTTAAAATAACCGATCCTGATGTTTTATTGAAGCTAAAAAAAATATTTTTATTTATTTAACCAGCTTCCATATATATTTTGCTGGCCAGCATCCTAAATATATTTTTTTTTGCACAGTAAGAAACAATAATCAAATATCATATACACATCATAAATTAAATATCATACACATCTTAAATTATTACAAAAAATTCATGTTCATACAAAGTTTTGTGAAGCATTACATATTATAACAAGAAATTTAAATCCAAAAAAAATTAATTAACAAACATACAAGTGACTAATTGAGCTATTTCTTCAATTAACACACATTTATGCAATTAATGTAAAGCACAACAATAAAAAAATCAATAATTACCTCTTTTGCAATCACATCACTTGAGATTAAAAAAGATCCTAAAAATAAAAACAAATGTAACAATTAGATGGAAAAACATTTTACAATAAAAAATACAAAAAAATGTGTTTTTAAAGCATAATAATGAGAAAATTATATAAAGTTAATACCGTAATAGTTGATCGGCCGAGCCGGAGGTGCGAGAGGCTCGGCTTTGAGAGGAAGAGACGGAGAGAAAGAGAGAGAGAGACACGGAGGAGAGGGAGAGACGGAGACAGAGAGAGAGACACAAAGAGTACAGAGGGAGAGACGGAGACAGTGAGAGAGACGCTAAGTTGAAAATGAGAGGCGCGGAATGAAAATAAGAAGAACCCTAAGCAGGTTATATAGGGAATTATCATTAGGATCGGTTGTTTATAAAAAACCGATCATAATAGTATCAGGATCGGTTTTTTATAAAAAACCGATCCTAATACTAATTTTTTTTGGCGGGACTAACTTTGAAAAAAATAGTATCAGGATCGGTTTTTTATATAAAAACCGATCTTGATAAATTTTTTTTTCAAAATGGGTTCTGCAAAAAAAAAAAAAAAATCAGGATCGGTTTTTTATAAAAAACCGATCCAGATACTATCAGGATCGGTTTTTTATAAAAAACCGATCCAGATACTATCAGGAACGGTTTTATTGCTAAAAACCGTTCTTGATAATTTTTTTTTTTTTTTTTTTTTTTTTTTTTTTTTTTTGCTGAAGAACCAACTTTGAAAAAAAATAGTATCAAGATCGGTTTTTTATAAAAAACCGATCCTGATACTATATATAAGAAAGATCACTGCGGTAAACCCCACTCATATTGATGGTCTATCAACCATCAAACGGCTACCATTTATTTTCTTTTCTGTTGATAATGCATGTACACAGATAAATATTAAGAAAAATGTGAAAAATATCAAATTTATTTATTTGTGTTTGTATGGCCAAATCAACTCTACTATGATCAATTTTGTACAATTTTATTATTATTAATGGCATCAAATTGTTAAATGGAATGCAGACCGTTCATTTCTGCATGATCATCCAACGGTGGGTCTGTAATTAAATGACATGTAATAATTTTTAAAATGATCAAGATATAACATGGAACATTAATAACGTAAAAGTGCCGAAGGCCCGACAACTGTAAGTTTTGATCCAACGTAAATTATTTACGGCCGTGCGATGTTGCTATATTGTTTTGCTTTGATGAACTAGTACACGAATCCCGAATTGTATCAAATTTTATAATGGTGAAATTAATATGACATTCTTTCATTTTAACGGTTCCGATCGACCAAATGCTAATATTCGTATTCGTTCCTTCACAACCCCACACAACAAGGGTTCAAGTCCTATGTATATTATTATATGGCACAAGTCATTGATGCATCATGCATGATTGTATAAAAAAATTCAATAGTCAAAATGACTTCAAAATGAAATATCAATGTCAAATAACTAATTATATTATCACATAAATTTTAATAATGTAAATTACATTAATTTTCATCAAAAAATATTTATAATTGAACCATATGCCATATACAACAACCATATATATATATTTTATTAATCACCACACTAATTACATATACAACAACCATATAATTGAACCATATGCCATATACAAAAAAATAGTATTAGAATTGGTTATTTGAAATAACTGATTCTAATACTATTTTATTTTCAAAGTTGTTCTTAAAAAAAAAAAAAAAAAAAAAAAATTATCAAGAACGGTTTTTAGCAATAAAACCGTTCCTGATAGTATCTGGATCGGTTTTATTGCTAAAAACCGATCCTGATGCTATTTTCTGATATATATTTCATTTGTTAGATGTATTTAAGTTATCTGAGAAATATATATATAACCAGAGATTATTTAAAAAAAATAAACAACTTGTTTGTGTTTGTATAATTGTTTGTTTAATTATTTATTTGTTATTTATAAATTAATACCATAAAATTAATTGCTTAATTGATGTCATGAACAAATGGAAACGAATTCATATTACCTGAGATAACAAAATATATATGGTTAGACCAAGACCATATTGATTCGAATTTTATCAGACGGTTCATATATAGGATGTACATAGGGAATTAAATATCTTTAATTTGACATCTTTAAAGAAATTAATTCAATTATAAACCTCTTTTTAAAAAAATATATATACTTGAAAGCTGACCAGGTTTTACAATGCTACCTTTAAAAAAAAAAAAAAAAAAAAAAAAAAAAATTATCAAGAACGGTTTTTAGCAATAAAACCGTTCCTGATAGTATTTGGATCGGTTTTATTGCTAAAAACCGATCCAGATGCTATTTTCTGATATATATTTCATTTGTTATATGTATTTAAGTTATCTGAGATATATATATATAACCAGAGATTATTTAAAAAAAAATAAACAACTTGTTTGTGTTTGTATAATTGTTTGTTTAATTATTTATTTGTTATTTATAAATTAATACCATAAAATTAATTGCTTAATTGATGTCATGAACAAATGGAAACGAATTCATATTACCTGAGATAACAAAATATATATGGTTAGACCAAGACCATATTGATTCGAATTTTATCAGACGGTTCATATATAGGATGTACATAGGGAATTAAATATCTTTAATTTGACATCTTTAAAGAAATTAATTCAATTATAAACCTCTTTTTAAAAAAATATATATACTTGAAAGCTGACCAGGTTTTACAATGCTACCTTTAAAAAAAAAAAAAAAAAAAAAAAAAAAAAAAAAAAAAAATTATCAAGAACGGTTTTTAGCAATAAAACCGTTCCTGATAGTATTTGGATCGGTTTTATTGCTAAAAACCGATCCAGATGCTATTTTCTGATATATATTTCATTTGTTATATGTATTTAAGTTATCTGAGATATATATATATAACCAGAGATTATTTAAAAAAAAATAAACAACTTGTTTGTGTTTGTATAATTGTTTGTTTAATTATTTATTTGTTATTTATAAATTAATACCATAAAATTAATTGCTTAATTGATGTCATGAACAAATGGAAACGAATTCATATTACCTGAGATAACAAAATATATATGGTTAGACCAAGACCATATTGATTCGAATTTTATCAGACGGTTCATATATAGGATGTACATAGGGAATTAAATATCTTTAATTTGACATCTTTAAAGAAATTAATTCAATTATAAACCTCTTTTTAAAAAAATATATATACTTGAAAGCTGACCAGGTTTTACAATGCTACCTTTAAAAAAAAAAAAAAAAAAAAAAAAAAAAAAAAAAAAAAATTATCAAGAACGGTTTTTAGCAATAAAACCGTTCCTGATAGTATTTGGATCGGTTTTATTGCTAAAAACCGATCCAAATGCTATTTTCTGATATATATTTCATTTGTTATATGTATTTAAGTTATCTGAGATATATATATATAACCAGAGATTATTTAAAAAAAAATAAACAACTTGTTTGTGTTTGTATAATTGTTTGTTTAATTATTTATTTGTTATTTATAAATTAATACCATAAAATTAATTGCTTAATTGATGTCATGAACAAATGGAAACGAATTCATATTACCTGAGATAACAAAATATATATGGTTAGACCAAGACCATATTATTTCGAATTTGATCAGACGGTTCATATATAGGATGTACATAGGGAATGAAATATCTTTAATTTGACCTCTTTAAAGAAATTAATTTAATTATAAACCTCTTTAAAAAAAAAAAAAAACGTACTTGAAAGCTGGCCAGGTTTTACCATGCTACCTTAAAAAAAAAAAAAAAAAAAAAAAAAAATTATCAAGAACGGTTTTTAGCAATAAAACCGTTCCTGATAGTATCTGGATCGGTTTTATTGCTAAAAACCGATCCAGATGCTATTTTCTGATATATTTTAATTTGTTATATGTATTTAAGTTATCTGGATCGGTTATTATGTATAGACCCGATCCAGATGCTATTTTATGATATATTTCAATTAATAAGATTTATTTGAGATATTTTAATTATCAGGATCGGTTTTTGTTGGAAACGGATCCTGATACTATCAGGATCGGTTTTTACTAAAAACTGATCCAAATGATTGAACTATTAGGATCGGTTCTAAAATAAAACCGATCCTGATAGTATCAGGATCCGTTTCCACAAAAAACCGATCCTAATAGTAATAAACTAGGATCGGTTGTTACTAAAAACCGATCTGAATAGTTTTTTGGATCGGTTTTTTTAAATAAACCGATCCAGATACTTATTAGGATCGGGTGTCCATATAACCGATCCAGATAGGCCGATCCTGATTTCTGTTTTTCCACTAGTGTACATATTCACATGGAGATCATGTTCAACGGTTCGGATCGACCGTTAGGATTTTGAAAACTCAAATATTGTGCCGTTGGCCGGAGGCCATCTATGCTACGTGTAACATATATATTAGCATTTTCCTTGGTATAAAGACAAGTAAAAAAAAATGATGAAAACTGGATACATTAAAATAACTTTGAAAACTCCATTTTGACCGCTTGACTTTATACTAAATAAAATTATATTATATCCTATTAATTTCTATTTTTTTTTATATAAACCAAACAAACCCTGAAAATCGAAGTAGTATTTTGTTGCCGTTATATTTAGTTTAGCAAGCATTTTGATCAGTGTATTTTATAGACATGCAAAGGACAACTGTTATAGTAAGTATATAGATTTTCAAGTTGGAAAAGTTTTTTCTTTCCAAACAATGTATATAAATAACAAATGAAAATAACCAATTTGAAGAAAGAGTAAAACATCAAGGTCTAACCTCATTTGGACAATGATAATGATTTCACTTGAAGAAAATCATCAAAATTTCATTGAGTACACATGATTCATTTTTTTTTTTTTTTGCTTAGAAAAGAACATACTATGTATATTTAAATAGTGAATCCTGCACGAATTTGAAGCAAAAAAGAATGAATTTTGTATGCATGGGAAATATACAAAATTCTCTAGACCATTATTAGTACAATAATACTAAACTTAAGGGCTTGTGAATTGTGATCCTTTTGATGACATAAGTCAATTTTTTCAAACCCTCAGGGATTACATACAGAGATCTTTTTCATGTGTTCAGGGAAACATCTCTTACATTGCTAACTATAAAATCCATTGCAGAAGAGACTATGTCGAGTACGTAGAATTTTGCTTCAAGGAGTTTGGTGACAGGGTGAAGCACTGGATAACATTTAACGAGCCTGTTGTATTTTGCTCAATGGGTTATGCGAGTAGTACATTTGCACCAGGACGATGCTCTCCTTGGGAAGCCGGAAAATGCAGCGCCGGTAATTCAGGAACCGAGCCCTACATTTGCGGCCATAACATGTTGCTTGCTCATAGTGCTGCTGTCAAGCTATACAAAGATAAATACCAGGTATATATCACTTCATTTCTTAATTAACTTGGGTTGACCTCCAATTTGAAAATTAGATATGTCTTTTATGAGAATTAGAAATAAAATACATTAACCGGGTGTGAAATTGTCTTATTTTTCTTAATGTGAAGTTGTTTTACTAATAATAGAAAATTGAAACGAGCTTTGAAAATTAATTTTATTTCAATTTTATATAGCCTAATTACAAGAAAATGGTCACATGCACTTATATATATATATTTTTTTTTTCAATACCTTGTTTCCACATTCCGGCATTATATTTTTATTTTATTTTTTTTGATAAAAAGAGCAGGGTCTGGCCCTAGCTTTCATTAACCATTTTCGGTTACAGTTGTAGAGTTTCTGAGAAGAAACTCTGATACAAGAAAGTAAACAAAAGGAAAAATAAGAAGAAATACATAAAAGGTAAAAAACAGAAATATAGATAAAATAGAGGGGTTTGCTGGTAAAGGTGAAAATGTGAAAGGGAAAAAGTGAAAGTTTTTTGCCCTTTAGGCTGTGTTATTTCTTGTTACTTCTCACTCCACCGTGTTGCTGTCTTGTGGCCCCACCACTGAGGATTTTCACTGCTAGATTGTTTCTTCAATGAGTTGCTGTATGGTCTTCTTTTCATCTCTGAATATTCTATTACATCTTTCTCGCCAAATTATGAAATGTGTTGTGAGTAGCAACTCTTTGTCCTTTTTGGGTCTACCTTGATCCACGATTGCAGTTATATTATTTTGCCCTGTTGTGTATCCTCTTCCTTCCCTTAGTACCCCTGAGTATACTGGTATTGTCTGCGCACACTCGTTGAACAGGTGTTGTGCCGTCTCATCATGGTTCCAACACTTATAACAGATCCGCACTATGTTGTATCCTCTTTTTCTGAGATTTTGGGCTGTGAGTATCCTATCATGTATTAATAGCAATGCAAAGATTTTGAATCGCGGTGGTGTTCTCAGTTTCCAGATCTCGTGGACTCTAGATTCAATTTTTGGACCATTTTTCATTTGAAAATATGCCGAACTGACCATTGCAGTTATATTTTTATTTTTTCACGGTTAGTGGTTTTTAAGTGCTAACTAAAAATTTCATTGAGAAAAAAAAACGAACTTACAATGAGTCAAATGACTCTAATTCTAAATATAATCATTTATTCTTATAAAAGAGCAAATTTTGGAGAATTTTATCCACATTCCTGCATTTTTAAGAAATCCAACTTATTCAGATTGAATAAGCAGAAAAAAAAATTCTATTCTTATAGAGAATTTTACTTTGTTTCTTGTGACCAATACTTCACTAAATCTTGAAAGAACTCTACTGCAAAATAGCACCATTATAAACTTATAATAGTGAAGACTAAAGTATAATCTATGTACCAGGGAATTCAGAATGGCAAAATTGGAATAACACATGCTACCCATTGGTTTCTCCCGCATTCATCTTCTAAAGCGGATTCCGCTGCTGCCAAACGTAGCTTGGATTTCATGTATGGATGGTACGGACTCTGCTGCTCTCAGCCGACTATTTTAAACCTTGTTATACACTTAATAGTTATTATAACTGTTTCATAATTTGATATGCACAGGTTTATGAATCCTTTAACTTTTGGAGATTACCCAATAAGCATGAGAAAGTCGTTGGGAAATCGTTTACCCAAATTTACAGAGGAACAGTCTGAGTTACTAAAAGGATCTCATGATTTTATTGGAATAAACTACTACTCTACCTTTTATGTCATAAACAATCCAGCGAGCAATTCACTTCTTAAGAGTTACAATACTGATTCCAAGGCTAATCTTACTGGTACGTACATACATCCTTTATTATGAAATAAATGAATATCATATACTTAAATTTAAGAAAATTTTACTATTAAGCTACCAGGCTTTGCTAAATTTGAACTCTCATTACCAAGACACGTAAATTCTTCTAATATCAGTACATTGTATTATTTTTCTGTGCTGTAACAGGTGAGAACAATGGTATTCAACTACCAAAGGTAAGTGACTTCCGAATAATTAATTTGTACAAATAGTTTGGACCAATGGTTTAAATAGCGATTATAGCGGTATAGTGGGACGGTTAAAGACAATAAGCGATTGCTCTAAGTAGCTAGCTATAGCTCCGATAGCTAGTTATATATCCCCCATAGCGCCATAGCTTTTAGGGTCCGAAAAAGCTATAGCTAGCTATTTAGAACACTGGTTTGGACATTATGTGCTTTCAATAATTTATTCAGACTAGCTACATCATTTTGCATTTCAGCCCTTTGCGAGTTCTTTTATTAACATATACCCTCCTGGAATTAGAGATCTAATGCTTTACACCAAGTCTAACTACAAAAATCCCGTCATTTACATAACGGAAAATGGTATGTCATCTCCTCTATCATTTTTAGTTGTTCATAGTTATTATTTTCTTAATTTTTCTAGTACGTACTTTGAATTTTTTGTTTTTTTGACCTTCCTTCAATTCCCTTGCAACTATAATTGAATTATTTGTAGGTGTGCACGAGCTCAATAATAAAACCTTACCGGATGTCTTGAATGATGAAATAAGAGTATCGTACCATCACGATCATCTCCTAGCACTGCGCAGTGCAATAAGGTCCGCATTTTTTTAGTTCAGCGATCTATCTATCAGAGAAAAAAGAAAAAGAATTGAACTGCTTCAGCTTTTGCTAATGAATGCTATATTACGTAAATCTTATTATATTTAATTTTGCAATAAATGATGAATAGAGATGGAGCAGACGTAAGGGGATATTTTGCATGGTCTTTCATGGATGACTTTGAATGGGGCAGTGGTTACACGCATCTGTTCGGCCTTTATTTTGTTGACTACAGCAATAATCTCACGAGGCATCCAAAGAAATCCTCATTTTGGTTCACCCAGTTCCTGAAGAAGTAAATTTCGCAAAATATTGCAAAAATTTGAATGGAACAGAATAAGATCTCTTTAAATAAAGACTGGTCGTTTTTTTAACTGCATGTTATGTGTCTTCATGTTTGCTATCTTATTTTTCATATGGATGTATGAATGCTCAAATTTTATATTGATTATATTGAGAGCATCGTTTAAACTCAACTGAGTTTCTAAATTAACTGTTAACTAGTTTTTAGAAATTAAAGTCTATAAAGTTTCTAACTCTTAAATTTTAAAATTAATTTTAGAGTTTTTATTAAGCCACGTCAGCAACAAATTAAAAAGGAAAAATAATTTGAGCCAATCATTTAGTCAATATGGAGTTTATAAATAATTTATTAATAAGAAACTTTACTATATAGTTTTTAAATAAGAAACTCTTTCACATTTTTGAAATTAAATTAGAAATTCTAATAGTTTCAGAGATATAGATGCTCTGAGAACGTAAATATTTTTGTTTCTATGAATTTCGCATTGTGTATATATAAACTGATTAATTTCCGTGCTGCATTGTTAAATTGATCAGCTAATTTGACTGGATTCTTAGTGAACCAGTTGTAGCTAGAAAGTTTGCATGCTGCCTAATTAATGAACTCGTTGTTAGGTACTGTTATAAAATTCATTTTTATATTCACGACAATCTGGAAAAACTAGTTCAGGATGTTAATTGAGAATCAGGTTAGTCTAGTGACTAACGCTACGTATGCTCAAAAGTTAATTAGAACCTAAGAAGATTTTTTTTGGATGAAAAGTTGAAATTTTTTTACTTCATCCTAACAGTTTATCTGAACCATTCAACATAATCCCCGTATGAATATGTACTTGCAAGCTCAATTTTAAATTTTTAGAATCTTTTTACTACTTTTTAAGATAGGTATAAAATCACTTGATCTGAAAATTTTGGACCATTCAAAAACAGTAATTTTTTACTTTTTTTAAAACATAGTAAAAAAATTCTAAAAAAATATAAAATTTGGTATGCAAGTACATATTTATATGGAAATCATGTTGAATGGTTCGGATCAACATTGAGAATTTTGAAAACAAAAATATTAATCTATATTACGGACCAATCTGTGCTATGCATAACACCATAAACTTTTTTTTTTTTTTTTTTAAACCTGATAGAGGCTATCAGAGTGACAATATCCTCCTGTAGCACCATAAACTCATTCTCATCTTTATTATATGGAAAAAGTTATTGATTTTTTATTTTTATACGAACCTATATATAGAAGCATTGATTGGTACAAATTAGTGTGAAGTAACTAATGACTCGTGTCAGAGAACAAGTCCAAAATTTATACAAAATTTTGAGCATCGTCCAATTTATGGAATTGTCGGGGAGCTAAAAATTAAGCTATCAGATTCAGATCTCGCGAAAAGAATGATATCAATAATTTTGTCTTTTAATTCTCTAGTTCCTACTTCCTACTGGCGGGCAAAAGGAATTCGTATCCTCTCCATTAACTCAAAAAGATATCTTTTGAGTTAATGCATCTTGTCTGTCTGGTCAGCTTTAAAATTTATGCGAATTAAATTCGTACTAATATTAAAGACCTTTTTATATTTTAGACGGGGCCGAATGGGCTCCGTTTACAATCGGACGGCTGATATGTATTAACTCAAAAGATTGCAGACTCGAGCAAAAGTGATTCCGAGATACTCAGCGAGCCTTGTTGATGTTGGCTGAGCTCAAACTTTAGGCGGTCATTTTTATTAATACCCTAAAAAAAAAGATTTTTACAAAACTGTCTCGACTTTGATTTTATTTTAAAAATGCCCTAATTGCCCAGGGTAGAGGTGGCCCACAAATATAGCTGATCGCCCGGGGTAGGGGCGATCCACTGTCCGCCCATAGGCTGGGCGGTCCTCTATTTTTTTTTTTTAGAGATCTTAATATTTTCATTTAAATAATTTTTCAAAGTATTAGTTTTATTGTTTAGGGTGTATGCCAAAAAAAATAAGACATTTGATATATTTATGAGTGATGTCACTTTATAAGTTTGATTTAATTTGTCAGTTGGATATCACAAGTCTAAAGATAACACTAATTAAGGACTTGACCTTGATTCTTAATAATTTATTTTATTCAAATATACACAAGGAAATATGGTTAGATTACCTCAATGATGTCAACCTTTTTTTTAGAGAATAATTGGATTATTTGATTATTGTCAACATATACCATTTTCTTGAATAAGAAAATGCACATAATAAATAGTAAATGCATTTTAAAATAATGGATAATTCTTGAATAATCTCTTAGGCTTTTGACTAAACAAAATACCAATCATTCTATGTTTACCGTTGAACGAAAACTTAAACTGAATTTTTTAGGCACTAAAATTTTTACAATTATGATGCTTCGAATGCCCGAGGATTCCCCCTCCCTCCCTTTTTGAAAAGTGGTCATACGCGCAAATCTGACTTTCATAGCCCAAGTTATGACTGTTTAAAGTTTTTCAAAAGCAAAACTTTGGAAATTCACAACTAATTGTAGAAAAATCCAAATAAATTAAAATTTATGTCAATTCTGTGTATTTTTTAATGCTCTACATGTTGGTGTAATCACTTTTACAGTTTGGTCCTTGTATCAGTCCAGACTTACTGAATTACCAGCAGATGTCAAATTTGATGTTTTTAGTGTATTGCACTATACTAGTGGTCTTTGCTTAGTACTGGCTGCTGAGTTTGGACTTGGTACCATACCAGAGGTCAGTCTAGGGTGCTTTGTGCATGGACAGAGATCTAATTTGAGGTTTGAACATATTTTAGTAGCTCTAAACTACTGTTTAATTACCAGAAATAAAGTGAAGAAAATCAAAGCTCCAAGATATCATTTAATCAAAAATTTTGAAATATCAACAAACTGTCAGAGGTTGGAAATTGTTACACCAAAAATGTATAGTACAAAGTTTCAGTACAACGAGATATACCTTTTATCCCTAAATACACTTTTGGTTTAGATTGCAAGTGCACAATCCTATCGCGTAGTATATTATCGGGTATCAATCCACAGAGAGTATGGTTAAAGCTAGGTTTTGTACTTTGTCAACTAATTTCATAAAATAAAAGAAAGTAAAGTGCTATAAAAGTAAATTGAGGGGTTTTGTTCTAATTAATCTAAATTTGGGTTCCATACCCGAAAAGAGAGTTTTGAACAATAAAAGTAAATAAAGAAAATAAATATTGATTTACTTTCTAGTTGAGAAGATCTAGGGGTATTCGGTCTACAATTCCTTGCTAATTCTATCTATTCGGTATTTGTTTAAGTTAATGTATAATTTGATGAGGTTTCTAACCTAATATGTTATTAAGGGTCACTTTCATGAATTAATAACGTGCCTAAGTAATTCGGACTTCACGATTAGGTCCTTCACCTTAGCTACCTAGACCATAAGCTCTTGTTAGTCTCTCCTCTCCTCAAATATTGGTACTTCACGATTAAGTCCATCATACCAATACCCGATTCGATTTGAGATGTCATAATTAGGGTTTGGCTTCACGGTTAGGTCCTTCACCAAGTTTCTAACCTTAATTTTTGTAGTTCCGGCTTAGATTACAAATTGGTTAGATCCTAATCCAAACCTAAGGTATTTGCATTCATAATTTGGTATTATCTTATTGATCATAGTCAATTTTAGTTCTTTTGAATCTAAAACGGGATAACTACAATTTAAGTACTAATTATGTAATTAACACAAATGATAAATCACAGAAATTAATATCAAATCCCATAAAACAATCATAACAAAAACAAATAACCTAATAAGATACAATTAAACATATTCATGCATTGACTTAGACCCCTAGAGAGAGATCTACTCTCTCATGGAGAGATCCATTACAAAGTTTCGCAAAAATAAGAAGAAATGAAATAAAGAAATGATTACACCCTTTATTGAATCAAGAACCTTAAACTTGCTGAAATCTTGCTTAGACCTTCTTCTCCTTCCTAGAAAAGCTTCTGGAACTCCAGGAATTACCGCAGATTTATCGCTATATTTTATGGAAATGGACATGCACTAAGGGAGAGAGAAATAAGAAGGGATGTGTTGTCTTTGAATGAGAATGAACCTCCTCTTTTATAGCCAAGGACCATGCCCAATTAAGAGGCTAGGAAGTGGAGTTAGTGGGTGCTATATTTGGATTGTTTCCCATGATTGCCTTGTCCACATTTGGCTGTCAAAACGCGTCCTTGGGGTAGGTATATTAACACCACACACATTTATATTAACACAACATCTTTACAAAAATTTAATGTATGGACAATTTTAACCCTCATTAAATCTCTTCCTAACTACCATATTTTTTCATAATGTAATTAATATAGCAGTCACTAAATTATTTGGTTTCCATAATTGATAGATATTTTTTTTCCTTTTTTTATATTTTGCATTCATATGAAAATATGAAATCAAAAGTTACAGAATTTCGTTGATCTTCCCTTTTTTTCATGGAAATATAGCTGCATAATTTACACAAGAAAACATTCAATTCAATTAAAGTTTTAAGCAGTCAAGTCAAAATATGTATTTAACTATTTTTTTGTAATTTTAATTTATTTTAATAATAAGATACACTCACTTTAATATGTGATATATTCCTACTCAAATATATTATAATTTTTTATATTTTGTTCTCTTAATTTTGATACTTATAATCTATTAGTCTATTTTAATTAAAATTGTTAGAAATTATTTTATTGATGTTTTGTAATTAATTTATTTTTGTTAATTGAATAGATGGATCAATTCTCTAATCCGTCAGAAGAAAATCTTGAAAATCAAGTTTTGAATTACGCAAATAAAGGCAATCAACTTCTTAATTGATATGCTTCTTGTTTATATGGTGCTAAAGGTTATGTATGCTAACAACTTGCGACTTGTGACCAAATAAATTTGTTATTTTGTAGTGTTTTGATGTACTTTTAATTCATGATAATTTGCATTCAATATGTTTTTTTATGTAAGTAATCATGTCATTTTCTTAGTGTTATTGCGTAAAAAAAGAAGATAAATTTTAATAGACAAAATAATATAGTAGATTGTTAAAAAAAATTGTGAAGTTTTACAAAATAAATCGATATATACAACGTTGATAGATTTTAATAATATAATAAAATTAATTCACTGTTGTAATTTCCTTAAAAAGTCTTAAAGATTTGATTAAAATAAATAATGAATACTTATTATATGATAACATAAAGTTTATAAACAAATTTTATAGTAACTTTTAAGTAGCAGATTTTAAAATAATATTTGACAGAATAATATATTTTACACAAAATAACATACTTTATAAAACATAACTTTTAAGGAAAAACATAAATGTGCTAATATATGAGAGAGAATTAGTTTTCAAAGGAAACACTTAATGAAGGATAAAATTGTCTATATAGTAAAATATTTTGATAATGTTGTGTTAATATAAAATTGAGTTGTTTTAATATCATCACCCGTGTCCTTGGTGTGCCAAAAATAGAAATCGTGTTGAAAACGTGTAATTTTGGCTGTCTGCGAGTTTAGTGCGTCCGAATGACTCCAAATTTCCTTCTTTAGTTTCTTATATTGTAGATCTTCTTGCTAGCTTTCCAAAAAGTGGTCGTATGTCCAAAACGGAGTTACGAGTCAAACGTTATGGCTATTTTAAGTTCATGCTCCAGTTATGTGTTCTGCTACAGTGCGGACAGGCCACCCGCACTGGGCTCGGATTTTGTCTGTGCATCCAGATTTCGGCCACATCGAAATCCGTGTATCCGCACGGATTTTGATGAATAGCTTATTATACCTTTCTAAAATTGGCGCGCGTCCAGAAATCCATCTAAGTACTTAGTGCGGCCGTATCGCAAACTGTGCGTCCGCACTGGACATTTTTCTTCAGTTTTCTTTGTTTTTCTGATTTTTCTGCAAATTAAAATCAAATAAACGCAGTAACTTGATCCTAGGTGTATTATATTCACTTTATATTCAAAATACAAGATATTTGATATTATTTCGTGATAAAAATCAGATCGAATATGTATATAATTTAGGCCTATCAGAAATTTTTAAATCAAGGCCAAGTCCTTAATTAGTATTATCTTTAGACTTGTGATATCCAACTAACAAATCAAATCAAAGTTATAAAGCGACATCATTCATAAATATATCAAATGTCTTATATTTTGGCATATACTCTAAACAAGAAAACTAAAACTTCACAAAATTATTTAAATGAAAATATAAAGATCTCTAAAAAAAAAAAAAAAAAAAGAGGACCTGCCCTGTCCTGGGCGGTTAGTTATTGTGGGCCGCCTCTGTCCCGGGCGGTTGGGGCATTTAAAAAAAAAAAAAAACAAAGTCGGAGGCATTTTTGTAAAAATCTTTTTCTTTAGGGTATTAATAAAAATGGCCAAACTTTAGGTGAGGATTGTTAACAGAGCAGATTTGACTTCTTACAACGTACAAACTAAAACGACACTGCATATAATCCGTACGCTGTATGAAATCAAAACTGCTTTCTTAAAATATTTACCCGAAGTCTAGCAAAGAATTAGGATCCGATACCATTATTTTTTATTGCATTCTCAATTAAAACATTTTGTCAAGTTTTTTACTACCTAGATTAATTTACTTCTCAGTTAATAAAATATTGTACTTCTATTAAATTTTTGATGAACTGATCTCTGTCGTCATTTATTTGCAGAAAGTGCGGCTATCGTAGACAGTTAAACTACTAAGAAATTAAACTGAAAGGCAATATACATTAATTGCTTATTTAAAGGGAATTGACCCGATAACTAATCCAATTGGCAGGAATGAGAAAGATCAGCAGTACTAGCCGTTGGTCTTCTGTTAAACTTTACAGACATCCGTATATGTGTGAACTTGGTCAATATTTGTGTTTGTTTGTGTTTGTTTATTAGGGACGTCGTTGAATTTTTTTTTAGAAACCATAAATAAAAAGAAAGAAATGTTACCAAATCAACTTGATTGCTTTGTTTTTTTACAAAAACTATAAGAACTGAGATGCTATTTCAGTCCCAACAGTTTTCATAGATTTCAATAAAAAAATATGTTGAAAAGTGGTAAAAATGCTTGGGACCGAATTGCCAATTCGGTCCCAAAAAAAAGTTTCGGGACGTAAATGACATTTCGGTTCTTATATTTTAAAAAAAAAAAAAAGTAATCATGTTGGTTTCATATTTTTTTTTTTTCTAATTATGGTTAATAAAACAAATTCGACATGGTTGGTGCTATAATATTTTGAGTCCTATTTTTGCGTCATGTTACGTTGTACTGCCTTTGTTACGTTCTGTTACCATGTCTTCTGCTTGATCTCAGCAGATATAGAAATGATGCTCCATTTCAAAGATATTTTTTATAAAACGTAATTAAAAATTGCAAAAGAAAAAACAGGTTGATTACCCTCAAATTTTGGAAAACCATAAAAATCGAGAATTTTTCTTGGTTACCCCAGGCATCAACTGAGAAAAATTCTTGGTAACTCTTTTGTCACACCCTCCCACAAACGGCTACACCACAAATTTCAACAAATATTTAAATTTAATCAACTTTAGGGATTTTGTTTTAAACATAACTAATTCAAAATCATTTAATGCAACAAGCATCGATGATTTCGAAAAAACAAGCAACACAATAACTCCACCGATCGAGTCTCTGTCTGGGTGGAGAAACTTTCTAACCCGCTTGTTTTCTCCATCACAGAAAATCCAGTTCATCCCCTTCTTCCCTTCTCCTTTCTCCTCTCTCTCTTTCTTTCAAACCGTGAAAATCTTCGACTAGTTTGTCAAAATCTAGGATTTTCAGTTCTTGTACTAGCCAATCTGGCGCTGGAGGCTTACTCAATCTAGCATTCCATCGCAAGCTTGCTGCTTACTCATTTATTGTTTGTGGATAGTTTCAGTTACTCGATATTTGTCACTGTAAAATGGATCAAGTATGTTATGCTAAGAATAAACCTTTTTTTTTTTTTTTTGGATATATTCCTTTGGAAACCAAATATTTTGAAATATGTCGAAGAACTAGTTAGCTTGAGAAGTTTATTTAGGGTGCTTTGTGCATGGACAGAGATCTAATTTGAGGTTTAAACATATTTTAGTAGCTCTAAACTACTATTTTAGTACCAGAAATAAAGAGAAGAAAATCAAAGCTCCAAGATATCATTTAATAAATTTTTTTGAAATATCAGCAAGTTGTCAGATGTTTGAAATTTTTGAATCAAGGCCAAGTCCTTAATTAGTATTATCTTTAGACTTGTGATATCCAACTAACAAATCAAATCAAAGTTATAAAGCGACATCATTCATAAATATATCAAATGTCTTATTTTTTGGCATACACTCTAAATAAGAAAACTAAAACTTCACAAAATTATTTAAATGAAAATATTAAGATCTCTAAAAAAAAAAAAAAAGAGGACCGCCCCTGTCCCAGGCGGTCAGCTATTGTGGGCTGCCCCTGCCCCGAGCGGTTGGGGAATTTTAAAAAAAAACCAAAGTCGGAGGCAGTTTTGTAAAAATCTTTTTTTTAGGGTATTAATAAAAATGGCCGAACTTTAGGTGAAGATTTTTAACAGAGCAGATTTGACTTCTTACAGCGTACAGACTAAAACGACACTGCATATAATCCGTGCGCTGTATGAAATCAAAACTGCTTTCTTAAAATATTTACCCGAAGTCTAGGCAAAGAATTAGGATCCGATACCATTATTTTATATTGCATTCTCAATTAAAACATTTTGTCAAGTTTTTTACTACCTAGATTAATTTACTTCTCAGTTAATAAAATATTGTACTTCTATTAAATTTTTGATGAACTGATCTCTGTCGTCATTTATTTGCAGAAAGTGCGGCGATCGTAGACAGTTAAACACTTAAACTACTAAGAAATTAAACTGAAAGGCAATATACATTAATTGCTTATTTAAAGGGAATTGACCCGATAACTAATCCAATTGGCAGGAATGAGAAAGATCAGCAGTACTAGCCGTTGGTCTTCTGTTAAACTTTACAGACATCCGTATATGTGTGAACTTGGTCAATATTTGTGTTTGTTTATTAGGGACGTCGTTGATTTTTTTTTTTTTAGAAACCATAAATAAAAAGAAAGAAATGTTACCAAATCAACTTGATTGCTTTGTTTTTTTACAAAAACTATAAGAACTGAGATGTTATTTTAGTCCCAACCGTTTTCATAGATTTCAATAAAAAAATGCGTTGAAAAGTGGTAAAAATGCT
Source organism: Carex rostrata (assembly GCF_964058835.1). Lineage (NCBI taxonomy): Eukaryota > Viridiplantae > Streptophyta > Magnoliopsida > Poales > Cyperaceae > Carex > Carex rostrata. The sequence goes on from NC_135925.1 coordinate 9,907,856, forward strand.
TGGGACCGAATTGCCAATTCGGTCCCAAAAAAAAGTTTCGGGACGTAAATGACATTTCGGTTTTTATATTTTTAAAAAAAAAAAGTAATCATGTTGGTTTCATAATTTTTTTTTTTTCTAATTATGGTTAATAAAAAAAATTCGACGTGGTTGGTGCTATAATATTTTGAGTCCTATTTTTGCGTCATGTTACGTTGTACTGCCTTTGTTACGTTCTGTTACCATGTCTTCTGCTTGATCTCAGCAGATATAGAAATGATGCTCCATTTCAAAGATATTTTTTATAAAACGTAATTAAAAAATGCAAAAGAAAAAACAGGTTGATTACCCTCAAATTTTGGAAAACCATAAAAATCGAGAATTTTTCTTGGTTACCCCAGGCATCAACTGAGAAAAATTCTTGGTAACTCTTTTGTCACACCCTCCCACAAACGGCTACACCACAAATTTCAACAAATATTTAAATTTAATCAACTTTAGGGATTTTCTTTTAAACATAGCTAATTCAAAATCATTTAATACAACAAGCATCGATGATTTCGAAAAAACAAGCAACACAATAACTCCACCGATCGAGTCTCTGTCTGGGTGGAGAAACTTTCTAACCCACTTGTTTTCTCCATCACAGAAATTCCAGTTCATCCCCTTCTTCCCTTCTCCTTTCTCCTCTCTCTCTTTCTCTCAAACCGTGAAAATCTTCGACTAGTTTGTCAAAATCTAGGATTTTCAGTTCTTGTACTAGCCAATCTGGCGCTGGAGGCTTACTCAATCTAGCATTCCATCGCAAGCTTACTGCTTACTCATTTATTGTTTGTGGATAGTTTCAGTTACTCGATATTTGTCACTGTAAAATGGATCAAGTATGTTATGCTAAGAATAAACTTTTTTTGTTTTTGATATATTCCTTTGGAAACCAAATATTTTGAAATATGTCGAAGAACTAGTTAGCTTGAGAAGTTTATTGATATAATTTCACAAGCTGAACTTGTTATTGCTGTAATCCAAACAGGGACCGAATTGCATCATTTGTTTTTAAAATATGCATTAATTACTGATGGTTTTCTAACTAAAATGGAAAAAGAAAAACTGATATGGTGATTTTTTTATTTTCATTGTAGAGACATTGATGGCATCCTAGTTGGAGATAAGCTAACTTCAAAATTTTGAGAAATAATAATTTGGAGATAAACTGATATGGTTATATGATATCTAATTTCTTCTTTGTCTAATGCAAACTATGGTTATGTGCTACTTAATGGTGACAACTAAGTTACTAGTAGAAGCTTGATTTATGTTCTTGAATTATATTTTGTTGGCAGCTGTGACATAAGATATATTTTTTTTTTTTTTAAATGAAGCTTTGAAGGTGAAGGCATTAACTCCCAATTGGTCCATCGAGAGTTCGAGACAGAGGCTTGGTACAACTTTTCTGTTCCCCCCCTCTACCGAGGCATTGCCTCGGTGGGGTTTATTTTTAGAACTTTTCAAATCATAGTGCTTCTTGCGTTAAATAATTTTGAATCAGTTCTATTTAAAAAAAAAAAAATCAAAACATTTTTGTTTGATTAGAATTTTAAAAATATTCAGACCGTCAAACATTTTTGAGGCTTCAAAAACTGTGACCGCCAATTGACTCTGCGGCTCTAGGACCCTCCAAATAAAATAGCGGTCCCATTTTATTATCGATATAAGGCGTTTTTTATGTTGCTCGATCTGAATCAAATCAGAGAAAACTGATTTTTAGACAAAAGAATCGAATGAACGAAGATGTATAAAAAGGAATCAAATCATTAATATTTTTGGGAGGAGACTATTTTTATTTCTTAATATATTTTATTATCGATATAAGGCGTAGGATAATTGCTGTCCTTTTCAGAATCGTGCATTGATAGCTGTATTTTATTTTTTTATTTCATTCTATGAAATTGATAGTTGTTAATGCCACCGTGATCCGCGTGTACACTTGGTTGATTTCCATAGTCACATTTCTGTTGGGCTCCTCAGTGGACCCAAACGTTAACTCTCTTTATTTGCTCAGAATATAATAGTTGTCAAGAGACTGTTACTGATCTCCATACACCCAGATGCAGATCTAGGACTTTTGTCTCGGAAGAGTAAAAAAATATCAAATTTACTCGATGAAAAATAATGTTTTAACTTATATTTTTTAATATTTTGACTTGTAATTTCTAATACTCTAACTTGTAATTCTAATTACCAATCAAAATTCAACAAATTTATTTTAATTTAATTCTAAATTTAACCTGAATTATAAATCAAACATTCAGAGGAGAGAAATTTTTTTTCAAGAGAGAGCAAAACCTGTCGAAATTGATATTAAAATGCACTTAAAAATTAAATTTTATACTTTTTAAAATAGAAATATAAACATTAAGTAAAATATAAACCTTACTTAATGAAATACAATAGTTCAACTCATAAAAATATGAACATAATATTTCCTTAATTCTCATTTTTTTTCCAACAAAAATCAAACCACCTTAACTTTTTTTTGGTTGGCAGAGCACAACTCTCCCTGTCATAATATTTTTTTTTGGTGTTTTGGTGCCAGTCTGGCAGAGCACAACTCTCTCCCCTGTCACAATTTTTTTGAAAAAACAAAAATCAAACGGCCTCAACTTTTTTTTTTTGGTCTTGTTGGTGCCAATCCTATCATGGAAGTTGTTTAATAGTCATCGATAATATTTCGTTAGTTGTAATGATTTAATCAATTATAGTATCGTGGGAGTGGAATTTGAAAGAATATATATAATATTCTTATATGGAACCAAATCTCCGAAAATTCTGGCCCATCATTAATTCAATCGATCTCTAATTAACACATGACATCCATATTTCATATAATTTATAAGTTTTAATGTTAATTCTCTCAACTGCAAATTACAAATTTCTGTTAATAAAAATCTTATATTTAATTAATTAATTATGTCATTTTCCATTGACCTTTCCTTCCAGAATTAATAAAACAGACAAACAAATTTCACTTATGAACAATAAGAATAGAGAATAACAGGAAAAATAAAGATAAAAAAAAACTCTCATACATACAAAATAAAAAAATTGTATATTCAATCAAATTATATCTTGTAATAGAAAATAATTTATATATAACGGTAAGTAGTGATTACAATTAAGAAATTAGCACTGTTAATTTTTTTATTGGATGAAAAATAGATGCCACGTGTCAATTAAAAGTTTGACTAAACTCAATAATGAGCATAATTTTTCTGCCACATATGAATAGGAGATTCGATTCCTTCTTTTATACCTGGAAACATTATTTTTCCCATTTTACGGAAGTAGTCTATAACCTCTTTCCATTATCAAAATAGCAGCAATCCAACAACCAACTACAACCGAAATTTTTATTTCTACCATATTAAAAAAAAAACCCCAAAATATTCTAGTTTAGTGTGAATTCGAAATTCACTCAGACTGCCAAATCATTTAGCGGCTCTAAAGACTAGGGGCCGTCAATTGACCCTGTGGCTCAATTTTTTTTTTTTTTAAGTGACAGATATCAATTGCTTATGTTGGTTTTAAAAATCAAATGACATGTTTCAAAAAAGTGACAGATCTCAATTGCTTATTTGACGGTCCTCAGTCTTTGAGATCGCAGGGACATTTGACAGCCTGATTAATTTCTAAATTCTCACCAAACGTGAATGTTGTGGTTTATTTATTTATTTTATTATATTATAAATAAAAATTTCGGAACTTACAATTTAGATCAAAGGCACCTAACTGCAATAAAAAATTGCCCTCCGGATATCAATGCTGTATTTCGTTCATTCGTTGAAAGGTTAAGCCTCAGAATAAAATAAGTGAGTCATGTGTCCTTGCATTCGGATAAATCTATTGAGTCAATGTGAATTGTTCTAGGAATTCAGTGTCCCATCCGCTCTACCGTTAATTAATTTTTTTTTTTTTTGGAAGGTTACTGATTAATGAAAAACTTATACGGGTCCGTTGAACTTTTCAACACAATTAATCAATGTTATTAAAACCGGACCGGACATTGACCCGGTAAAGCTTTGGGTCAATGGTTTACTGGTCGAACCGGTAGGTCGATTGGTTCAACCGCTGGTTTTTTAAAATAGTTATAAATTAATATTTCCAAGTCCATCTAGATATTTACTTTGGCATCTAACTCTTCTAACAAGAAATAATGAGAATATATATTTTCTTAGATAAAACATACAACTTTTACCTAAGAATAACATGTCACTCAAATAACTCGTAGTGTATCATTACTTCGTCCTGAAATGTTCATTTAAGCATTTTGTCAAACACGTTAGAGGCATTTATTATTCAATGGGTGTTAACCAAATACGAGTAGTTCAACTATCATATACAAACACAAATTCATCAATTAGTGTTAGTATTTACTCGAGAACTTACAGATTGGGCTTTTGGATGACGATATGGACCATTGTTGCTTCAGCTTGAGTTGTCTTTGTAGATTTTTTTGCTTGAACTTTGAACCTTGAGAATCTGAGTTGGTCCATGTGCTTGTGGAAGGATCCTGTTTCCATGAATCGTTCTAATTATTTGCATATTTTGATCTCTTTCCAATCGTATGAGAGAAGTGAAAGGAAAGAGCCAAATGAAACGTAATTTTCGCAAGGAGATTTAATAAGTTTTTTGGCTCCGTTAAGAACCGGTTTTTTAAACACGGTTTTACTGGTTTTTTAATCAAAAGTCGGTCAAATGACCCGGGTTTTAACGGTTCTGGTACTTACACGGTCTAATAAAAGAACCAAACCGGATCTAACTACGGTTCCGGTTTTTTTCGGCCGAACCGGCCGGTCCGGTCCGGTTTTAATAACACTGCAATTAATGCAACGAAAAATTAAACATTTACGGGAAAAGAAATACTAAATGTTGACAACTTGATCGTTCTATATATTAATATATGGAGTGTAAAGTGCGGTGCTACGGACCAATGCCTAGAGAAGATATATATGGTTTTGTTTATCAAGATGAGTGTTCCAATGTCATGTGCCATGGAAACAAACAATAAATTCTTTAAAATACAATTATTGTCTAAATCGAAGTCTAATATCAATCTGTATTTATAATGCCCGAGCAAAACTACGGTGTGATATACTTACTAAGAGAGGTTGGTGAACACACCTCCAAAATGTCATCGAATTGATTTTGAACTACGAATTCAAACTGTTGAAATCCAAGTACTTCATGAGTGATATATGTACATGCAAATTTTTTAAAATTTTGAATTCATTTAGTACATAATCAAGCAGTAAAAAAAATTAATACATAAAACAATTAAAAAAATAACTTATAAAATGTTCATTATTTTTACCGCTTGACCATATACTAAATAAATTCAAAACTTTAAATTTTTTGCATATACACACATCACTGACAAATTACTTGGATTTAACGGTTTGGATTCGTAGTTTAAAGTCTATCTGATAATGCCGTACCACTTTTATGTTTGTATGAAACAAAGAATAGAGTAAGAGAGCTAATTTCAAGTTTGAGAATAGTAGCTAACCCAACTTTTGGTTGGGTTAGTAGAATAGTGAGTTAACCCATATATAAGACAAACAACGAATAGTGGGTTAGTGTTATTCTTCATCCATCCAAACATCGAATAGCTCAAAAGAATAGTGATTATCATGCAGCTGTCACTCTTAAACATCAAATAGCTCAAAATTGAATAGTGCTATTCTCGGATTAATACTTTTCTTGCTCTATCCAAATGTCACTCTTAATGAATTATTTTTTTTTTCCTCAGAGATAATTTTTGTTAGTAAAATTTAGAGATCAAACCACCAAACTATTTAATATTCACAAAAAATTGTCATTTTTAAAAATTTCATCCCGCGACCTTTGATACGAAAAATATTGTCTTTACTCCTATATCAAAGACTACTTCTCTTCATAAATAATTATTAATTTCATAGCACGTATACCAATTAACTTTCAACATAAGATTGGTTTAATTATAATATTTATGCGATTTTTGATTTTTACAATGGAATTTCGTGTGATTATCATGCAAACAATTCTAAATCAAAATTTGAAGTCAAACTATTGACTGACTATAATTCAACTTGATGCTTCATGACAAATTAGATAAAATTCGATTACAGTTGTCGGGCACAAGATGATACGCGAGAAGAAACAACATAAAAATTGATTTTACATTTTGACGTGATCGAACTCCATGTTAGACACGGCAACAAACTTTAATTACTCCAAACATAGTGGAAGTAGCCAGAGGCCTATCAAACTAAGATTATTCTGATTTCTGAAGATTTTTTATTATGGGAAGTGCTATACTGAGGACATCTTTTCTAATTTTGAGAACCAAGAGAATTTTTTTTCTCTAAAAACCTATTTTGTCCTTCCACCCTCTCTCTAACCCAATTAATAAAATAATTAATAATAGAAATAAAGAAAAGTTACCTTTTTTTCCCCCTGAGTGATTGACACATGGAATGAATTACACTTTCTTCTTCACACAGATTCTTACCATTTCTGTTGTTCATATAGACGGATCTAATCAACAAGGAAGAATATGGTGCCATTGATAATGTACTAGATAGGGCATGCAATGTATTCAATTTTTCTTTGAATTGACATTCGTCAAAGACCATGACTATTTGAAATTTAATTTGATTTTTAGTTATGCAAATTTCATTCAATTAATTATCAAAATCACTAGTACAAACAAAATTTGTATCAGGTCAATTTCTTTGGTTTTATTATTAAATTTTGATTAGAGATGTTTAACCTTAAGTTCCCAAATGGTAAATGCTTGGTGTCATAGTGTGTTATTACTCACAAAATTGGGTTGAGTTGTTGCATCAGATTTGTTTTCTTGGATCATTATTCTGTCGAATTAAAATTCGACATTCATTTTCGTACTTATGACGAACACTGTTATTTGGTGTTAATTTTACACTTGTTTTCATGTAAGCTACTTATTATCCACTACTTAAAATGGCAAGTAACATCTTTTTAAAATCTAAGATGTGTGCAATTTATAATTTATGCACAAAATTAACATTAATTTACAGAGATCATAGTCTCTAACTACTTAATCATTTGCTTTCAAAATGATCTAACTTTATGAGCTGACAGAGCTCTAGCCAAGGATGTATGCTACGAAGCATCTAAATTGAGTGAACAGTAAGAGGAAGTGGAATATCAGCACAGATTTACATGACCGATCAAGGTTACTGATAATCAAAACAGTCCCGGTACCGCTAGTATGGTTTTTGGTACATAACTCTGTATCAACAAGTTGCTGGTACTGTTGCAGTTTCAGAACAGACACTCAAACAATCAGGAATTATAAGAATCTGTATGAAGAAGAAAGTATTAATTTATGGAAATTTCATGCACCAATCACTAACGGGAAGAAATGGTAAATTTTTTTATTTCCTTTATTAGTTTCTTTATAAATTGGGTTAGAGAGAGAGGGTGAAAGGACAAAATTGACATTTAGAGAAAAAAAATCTCTTAGCTTTCAAAATTAGAAAAGACGCCCTCAGTATACCACTCCCCTTTTATTATAGATAAAATGACCTATGATGATTATAGTTGCAACCACCTTTAACTTTCTTCAGATAATATATTAATGAGGGCATGAATCTCATTTTTCGTAAAAAAAATTGTAGTTGATCTGAAACGAGCATTGATAGTTGTAAACTTGTAATAATGCAATCGTGATCCACGTGCTATGATTTACATGGTCGATTTTCCTTCTCACATTTCTGTTGGGCTCCTTTGTGGGGTCCAATCATTAACTCCTTGTCGCTTTCTTTGTCATGTCAAGGAGACTGTTACCAATATCCATACACTGCACATTAATTGGCGTTGATGATCCTTCAACCATGTGCCAAAAGAGATAATGCTAGTAATATTGATTCGGTTGGGATTGGATGTGTTATTTTTTCATGTAACTCAGTTTTTAATATTGGAGTATGTTCATGCTCATAGTGACAAATGAATTATTTGGATTCGGTTCGGCAAGGTCAAAAATTCGTGATTTGAAAATAATTCGAGTATATTCGGAAATTATTCAAAATTATCCGGACCAGAGATTTCAGTTCTACAAGAGAGAAAAAAAAAATATATATATATATATATATATAATATGAGAAAAATTCAGAAAAAAATCGTGAAAAATTCATAAAATTTGGGAAAAATTTGTAAAATTCGCGAATTATTCGGGTTTAATTCGGTCAAAGTTCGGTCAACCAAATAATTCGACGTTCGGTTTGGCATCACCAAAAAAATGAATTATTCGGATATAATTCGCGAATCTTGTCACTATATTCATACTTGGTTCATTAAGTTAACGAACAAGTTGATAATGAGTAAGTCATTAGTGAACTTTTAGCGATCGAGTCACGAGTTATGAACGATTTACTCACCCCTAATATTGACAATCATATTTACTCGACAGCAAGGACAACCTATAAAATAAATATCAGAATAAAATAAAATAAAAATGTGGGTGCATTTTCTACATTTTAGATAATATATGTATCAAATTAGATTCATTTGAAAATTGTTCTTCCATTGAGTGTCGATAAAATTGAATGTTATTTTTTTTTTCTAATCACTTGATGGATATGACCAATCGAATTTGAAATCCATCAATTTTTTTTTATAGTAATATGAAAAAAATACTTTATGTTGATAAATTGATCTACATAAATCACGTTAATAAATTGGTAATGTTTTGTCTATCCAATTTTTAATGTAGTAATCACAATATACGAGTTTCTAATATAAGTTGTTGGATACTCAATTATTTCTAATATATTGTTCATAAAAGTTAAGTTGACGAACTTTATATATATGGGGCGATTGTGCTTGTATACAGGGGCGGATTTACACATAGCTCCCGGGGTGTTAAGTCACCCCATGATTTCGAAACTTTTAATCACGTAAGTTGAAATTTAATTGAATTTTTATTTTCTTAAAGTTTTTATATAGTTTAGCCCCCCTCATAAAATATCAAATGTGTATTTGTAGTCTGGTGGTTAAAACTCTATTTTGTACTTGGGAGGTCTTGGGTTCAAATCCCACTAGCTACAAATTAATAATTAATAATTTTAAGTTTTCAGCTCCCTCTATATAAATTTTCTAGTTCCGCCCCTGCTTGTATACAGCTGCTTTGTCTGACTTAACTATTTTTTTTTATCTTATTTATCATATTATATCCATTAACTAAAATATAATGTTTCAAACAATATATTACTAATAAGGATACGTGTCTGATTTGATAATTAACTTAATTACTCTACGAGACACAAGACATATGATATAAAGATCGAAACTAAATATTCAGAAATATTCATTAGACATTTCAGAATCCAAAATTCGAAATAAAGGTCGAAACTGAACTAATTTTGACATTTTTATAAAACATTAACTCAGATTTATAAAAAAAATGTTTTGATACTTTTAACCAGGTCTAAACATGAAATATTATTTTGTGCCTGTATTTGTGTGGTTTCTGATTCCAATATTGTACAACCCGAAAAAAATACAACAGTCATGTTTAGTTGTGGAGTAAAGTTAATTTGGATTAAATTTCTTACTCCGAGTTAAGGTAAATTAAATAATCATGTTTGATTGGAGTTTGGTAGATTAAGCTCATAAAGAGAGAGAAAATTATAACATAATGTTACTCTAACTGCGGGACTCACATGTAGAGTAAGTTACTCCACCTAGAGAAGTGGAGTAACTTAATCGGAATTAACTCAAATGTTATTCCATCTTACTCCTTCGAATTTATTTCTTATCTGACTCCTTAAAAGTGAAGTAGAGAATTTACTCCACCACTTCACAACCAAACATGACCGTTGACATTTCTAAACTTTAGACCATGTTATAGGTCACATGATGAGACAATAATTCGAAGCTTATATATATAATGGTTTTCTTACCTATACTGTATAGGCAGATTTTTATTTATTAAATTATAAGATCAATTGATCTCTATTTATTTTCAAAAAAATTATAATTAACTTTTATTTATTTAAAAAAAAATATATTTAAATATGAATTTAGTATAAAATTTACAGTAAAATGTTATAGATAATATGAATTGACCATCATATTTTTTTTTGGTAATGATCTCTATAACTTGAAGTTTACCTCTGTCGCTATAACTATATGATTTCGTAGCAAGTATATCAAATCATTATATCAATTCTCAATTATACACACTGTGGCCGGATACAAAGACTTAGAAATTTTTGTTTCACGAAACTTTAACAGCCATATATATATAGCTCATGCCGGAATATCTAATTTTTTAATATCACGTCACATTAATTGTTAACAAAATAATAACGCCAAATAACTAAAATGATTAAATATAAGGTAATATGTAAATACTTATATTTTGTATACATGGAACGCGATGGTCGAAAGTGTGAGAGAGATTGCGAGGATTGATAGTAAAACGTAAATAGATAAAATATTATATTCTTACTTTAAATCCTCTCTAATATGTAAATGACAAAATTATGTTTCAATCAATCAAATAAAAAAATGACAAAATTATGTCACGTAGAAATTACTTTTTTGAAAGAGCCACGTAGTTATTAATTATTGGAAGGATTTACTCGATCGAGATGTGATGTGACCCATGACCCCTACACAAGGGGATACGAATTCCATTGGATATAACTTATCCATTGATCAAGTATGAGCGCCACGTGCTGTGTTTTTTCGGGAATTCACATCCTCTCCAATACCTGATAAGGGAATCTTTTACAATTACTAAATCTAGACCGTTCTTTTTAACTTGGCACGAATCTCAAAGTACAAAAATACAGCCTCTATGTTAACCCGAATCCCGAGCCGGTTGAGATTTAATCTCAAACCGTAAAGTGAGGATACGCTTCCGTTTTGCAGTTCGAATTCTCTGCGCCTGTGGGAACCTGTGCATGTATAATATCAACTTTTTCTAATAAACAAGGAACTCAATTCATAAATTAATATTTCCTGTGGGACTAATTTAAACTTTGGACCGGACATGCTTTTTTGTTGAAAATGAGTTGAATTCATTGTGTAACATCTGTTTTTTGCATTAGTAAAAAAATAAGTTTTAATTATGACACTTGTATTATATTATATAATTGAATTATATATGTGACTCAAATATCCGACAATTATTCGTTTCGAATCCGTATTCGTAGATTATCCGCTCTGTATCCGTATCCGTTTAAAGTGGATTTGGTTTTGAATTTTGATATCCGTTTACTATCCGTATCCGTATTCGTATCCGCTCATTATCTGATAAATGCGGATATGGTATCAGCATTATCCGCTCCGTTTTCACCTCTACCTGGGAGGATACGTATGCGCAGTACATGGAGACGGTGGCAGAATGCTGTGCCCAATTGCGAAACTCCTCAAATGCACAATCAGGCATGCTGACAGACAATTCGTACAGACACCTCACGGCATGGCAAACCAAGCAAGGAAAATGGGACTGCAGTATAGTGCGCACCTAATCGAGAGGTACAGAGGAGACAAGAGATAGGCATACAGATGCTCTACAGCTCAGACCATTTCAGGATTCAAAGATAAGATCTGAAATCAGAGATAAAACATGCCAATTTTGCATCATTCTAAATAGGCATGATTGATCCACTAAGCAGCTTAACATGGGACATCTATGTCTTTTCTTCACAAGGCCTGCCTCCTATAGTCCTATTAGATATTACAACTTAGATATGTAATTTTAATTTTCTGTCAACTGCTTATTTACTTTTTAGTTTTACTTTTCTGATACTTTAGATAGTCGTAACAGTAGCTTGCAATTACATTCCAGTTTAAATTCAAAACATTAACTTGTAATTTTAACTTTATGATAATGATAGTTGTTTTCGGGCTTCTCCTCAAAAAAAAAAAAAGAGAATACCAACTCCTGTGTACTGAACCTACACAATAATACAAGATGTTAGAAACTGTTGTTGTTTCCATCAAACACCTAAAAAACAGTGATAGCAGGTAGCAACTTTTGTGAAAGAATTATCAACCTTTTTTTTTGTTACCGTATTTAAAAAGAATATATAAAACTGACATCCCTGCTCTCTGTGTTCCTGGTAAAAATATACATGTCAGTTATGTTTATTTTTTTAAAATATAGTATAAGAAAGGGGGAATTTCATATATACCCCTCAAAAACTTGGAAATTACGTATTTCCCCCTCTAAAATTCATAATATCATATTTAGCCTTCTAAACTTCAAAAACTCACATATTTACCCATTTTAATGTTTTTCAATTAAAACTCATTAAATTTTTTTGAAATACCCATTTTGCCCCCTCCTCTATATGCCTATCTTTGAGTGGCATAGAAACTAGAAATGAAATGAATACCATAATTAAGGTTTTAATTAAACTTAAAGAGCGAAGTAGAGAGAGGTGGGTATTATACAAGACAGTTTTGAAATTTGTAACTTATGGTTCTAACGCTCCCCTTGAGGTACTATAGAGAGAATGTGACTAGTCAAGTTAGAACTCACATCCTTTCACATATCTCAAATTTTAATACGTTGAGAATCTGAATTATTTATATTTCTAAAGCACCAATTTAAAGTAATCATTTCCTGTCCGTAAATTTTGAATTGTACGGCCACACGCGTGAACTGTTTTACACATGCATAGTACGATCTCAATTAAAAGCTGACAGAGATAGATACATACAGAGAAGAGAGAAGAGAGAGAGAGAGAGAGAGGAGGAGCATATGAGGTGACAATTGAATTCCATATATATATACGATTCTCTTCTTTTGTGAACAAAGTGTGAATAAAAATATTGAGAACCAATAATCGGTGGTGTTTTCACTTGGCTCCTTCTGGAGTTGTTTAATCAGCTTCTTTGTCTTTCTAGCTCCTTCTGGAGTTGTTTAATAAAAATTCTCCAGCTTCTTTGTCTTTCTAACTCCAAGATTATCTTGAGCACGATTGATAAAATTTGAATTAGCAGGTTGATTAGGGACCACTCATAGATGTTCAACCCACCTTTCATTTTTAGTTTTTTTTTTAGTTTTCACGCCTCAGTTAGAGACAGACAGATAGAGAGAGGAGGTATACATGAAGGGTATAATGGGTATTTCAAAATTTTAAAATGAGTTTTAATTGAAAAAATATTAAAATAGGTAAATATGTGAGTTTTTGAAGTTTAGAAGGGTAAATATGATATTATAAATTTTAGAGGTGGGAATACGTAATTTCCAAGTTTTTGAGGGGCATACATGAAATTCCCCCTATAAGAAAAATAGAGATAATTATCAATATGGTCCCCTAAATTTTTTTTTTGTATATATGGTAAATTAGAAGAAGGACAAATAATTAGCAGAAAAGACCCAAAAAATAGGACAACTGGACAAGTATCTTAATCAGCAGATACGAGCACGTGGGTCATAGCCTTGGAAAAGGATATTTTCTCCGGTAATGTTTATTAAGTTGATAGAACGACATTTTTATTTATATCTATTTTTTAATATATTTTACCACAAATAATCAAAAGTTTTAAACTTTTTATAAAAATACCTAAACCGCAAGAAATTCTTGCAGTTTGGGATTTTTTTTTGCGCTATAAAAACCCCGTTGCACTATATCTCTTTGAATTTTGAAAAAACAATAATTATTATCGTGTTAAGGACATATATTGAACAACCATAGATAATTTTAATGATATTTGAATAATAAATGAAACCGTAATCCATTAAAAAAATAAGCAAACACACATAATAAATAGTAAATGCATTTTAAAATAATTATATGAGTAATTTTTGAATAATCTCTTAGGCTTTTGAAAAAACTAATACCGGTTATGGCCAATCTGTATGGGTGCGTTATCGATGTTTTGACGTCATCGATGTTTTGGCAATGAAACATCGATGCACTTCTGCCGTCGTTAAGCCGGGCATCAAGTATCGGTGCATTATCAGTATTTTTTGCAAGGAAGTATTTTTAAAAAAAAAAAAAACTTTAAACAACTATAACTTTGACTAGAAAAGTCGGATTTGTGTGTATGATGACAATTCAAAACCTTGGTTATTTGTGGTAAAATATATTAAAAAATGGATATAAATAAAAATGTCGGTTTTAAACAGGAAGCTATTTTCACAAGAAAACAAAAGCGAAAGTATTAAGAAAAAGGGCAAGCAAACCAAATAAAAGAGAAATATTTTTATAATTAGTCCAGTAATGCCGAACTCTTCAAATTACAATTGTTTTAATGAAGTTTACCAATAAGCAATCATCACAAGACATGGAGTCCTACTGGCAAAGGAGAAAGCTGCCCTTTAAGTGTACATTAAATTCTTCTTTATTATTCTAGCTGCTAAATCTACCACTCCAGTCTCCAGGCCTCTCCTTTATGGAGAGAAATGAGCAGAAAGATTTAACTGCAATCATCACAATTGTTGGATAAAGATTTTAACAGAACAGTTTCGGCTTCATACAACGCATATATTATAGCATCAAAACATTGTTGGGTAAAGATTTTAACCGACCAATTTGAGTTTTATGCAACACACAAATCATATGTACAATGTATTGCTATTTTGATGTTATAGTCTGTAAGAGTACAATATAATGAATGGGGGTTGATTCACCCCAATTTTATTAAAATAATTTTGTATTTATATATGATTTTCTATATAATTTAGAATAAAATGTCATAGATGGTGTATATTGATTCTAATTCTCAGCATGAAAAATTTATATAATTGATCTTTATCATATATTTGATCCCATAGTTTGAAAGTTTGACTGTACCTCATATGTGTGTTGCATGAAGCCCAAACTGCTCCTATGAAATATTTATCCCAATTCTTACCGCTGTAAAGGTACATTAATATATTTTTTGGGTAATTGTATTTAAATGTTTTTATGAATATTTGTTCTTTAAGTACATTGCAAGATATTACACTGTAACACTACACCCAAAAAAAATGAAATGAAATTATGCAAAAAGCTTGGAACTATTATGTAAAGCTCATTAAAAAAAAACTGAAAAAAAAAGAAAAAAAAATGAAGGCATAGTAGTATATCACTTAACATGGTTCAAAATAGCTAGTCATAGCTCCACAATAACTTTTTCGGATCTTAAAAGCTATAACGTTATCAACTGTTTTCTATGTTAGAACTAGTTATAGTTGCACATTAGTATTTTTTTAGACTTTTCGCAATGACGCGATAATCATTATTGAGAATCTTGATACTTAAACCCAACTTTATTACGAATTTACGATACACAACTAGTTACTCCAAACTGAACTTTTACTTTAAAAAAAGAAGAAAAATATTTTTTCAGTTGTCTTGGGCGCGCACAACTAGTTAGTCTAAAGTCTAAACTAAACTTTTACCTTATAAAAAAGAAGAAACGATTTTTTCAGTTGTCTTGGGCTCTGTTACAGCAGTGAACTAGTGAACCCAAAAGTATCCAAGGCGTACGTCGCGCATTAAAATAACTATACAGGACAGTTATCATGGAATAAGCCTACGGTGCTATGGGTTGCATAGAGAGTTACAGTGTCACGGTTTAATATTTAAGTTTTTAAAATTCTAACGGTCGATCCGAACCGTTCATACTGTTCTCCATATTAATATGTGTTTGGAGACCAAATTTTACATTTTTTGAAAATTTTTTACTATTTTTTAGATAGGTAGAAAATCACTTAATCTAAAAAATTCTTCACCATTTAGATATTTAATTTTCTACCTATCTTAAAAAATAGTAAAATTTTTTCAAAAAATGTAAAATTTGGTCTCCAAACACATATTAATATGGAGAATAAGATGAACAGTTTGGATCGACCGTTAGGATTTTAAAAACTCGAATATTGAGTTGTAGCACCGTAGTCCTCTATGCAACCCATAGCACCGTAGCCTTACTTGTTTTCATGATAGCCTCTATCGGGTTTTCAAAAACACTATACAGGATAGTTTAAAATAACTATACATAATTCGTATCCCATGCGTTAACTCAAAAGGGAATCTTTTGAGTTAATGAATCTCAACAGTTTGATTTTAAATAGAATCAATTCGGTTCCTGCTTATAATATAGGGGCTCTTTAATATTAGTGTGGATCTAATCTGCGCAAATTTTAAAACAGATTGGACGGTTGAGATTCATTAACTCAAAAGATTTCTTTTTGAGTTAATGCAGATGATACGCATTCAATCATAAATGTGTTTTGATGAATTACAAAAGATAGATTATATTGATAACCGCGAAAAGCAATTTAATGACTATTAAAATTAAAATTAAAATTTCTTCTATAGTTGATACTTGACATAGATAATCTCTTCAAATTTATTACAAGTTTAAAGACAAATTTGATATACAATTCATTATTTCTAATTTTGATAATAGAGGAAGTATCTTTATTTTTTATTATTTTGATAATTATTTGGTCAATTATGAAATAATAGTCGGAACTATATCTCTTCTCATTAAAAATATATTAAGTGTGTGGCTTTGATTGGCTCCAGTTCTCCTATAAATATCCTGCAAGAAGTACAGGCAAAAAGCGGTGGAAGTCACATCTGCTTGCTTGAATAACGAATTGAAAACATGGGAAGGGGAACAGGAATTGGGGGTCTCCTTTGCATTTTCGTTATTTTTGCAGCATTTTTGGAAAATGGTTCTTGTAGCGATTTCAACAGAAGCAGCTTCCCTGCCGGGTTTGTGTTTGGAACTGCTTCAGCGGCTTATCAGGTTTTGTTATATTTTGTGCTGTAAAAATATCTCGAGCCAAAATAAATACTTTTTTGGGTCTAATAATTAATGGCAATATCTTTTGTGTAACTTATCAGTAACAATGATGGCTGGACTTCTCACATTCCTAAAATAAGTTAACATTCCAAGTTGAGTAGGAGTATGAAAGAAAAATCCTTTGCAATGAACATTATCAGTAATTAACGAGTGGTTGGGAAGGAGAAGAAATGGGGTCAGGAGAGAAAAGGAGTATTATATGTTGAAGAGGAGGTTTATGATTGGAATAATTTTTAAATGGGCTGCAATAATCACTACTGAAGATAGGCCGTGATAATATTATTAAATGGGCTTTAAAAATTAATTGAAAATAATAAAAGGAACAGACAAGTCCAGAGTTGAAGATAGGCGCTCTAGTATTTGTTGTATTTCTTATTTATCCATATACTAATTACTGAGTTGTTAGCCATTTTCTTTTTTTGTTTTGTTTTTTTTTGAAATAAGTGGCAAACACCACCAGTTTCATAACTGAAACTGAAACTGAAGTTTTTTTTTTTTTTTTAACATTTTATTGATACTTTCTATTATGCTTAGCCTTAAATCCTTTTTTTTGGGGGGAATAGTATGAAGGGGCAGCAAAAGAAGGAGGCAGGGGGCCTAGCATTTGGGACACTTTCAGCCATGAGCATCCAGGTCATTTTGCCTATCTTTGTTTTTTTTGTCAATTTATTTAAAAACCTTTCAGTAAGTTAAGAAAGCATATATATTTTTCCCCTATTCTGCAATATCTTCAGAAAGGATTTTGGACGGAAGCAATGGTGATGTAGCAATTGACTTCTACCATCGCTACAAGGTCAACTAATACTCTGAAAAAAAACCATCGAATCCATGTCAAATTCCTAGAATGAAAATTTTGAGTAAATGATTGATTATATTTTTACAGGAGGACATACTGCGGCTGAAGAAATTAGGAGTGGATGCCTTCAGGTTTTCTATTGCATGGCCTAGAATTCTACCTAGTTAAGTATCTAGTACATCAATTTATCCTCTATTTCATGTACTCCAGCACACATTAAATCTTAAAGAAGCTTTGTTCTTCCGAAGAAATTTGTATAAAAAAATTAAGAAGCTTAAGTTCCTGCACACAATCAAAACATGAAGACTCTTTTGGTTAATTTTTTATTTAAAAAAATTGAAATAATGACTGTTAAATTCCAAAAGTGGGCATAATTACAATAATTGACATATAATTGTGTTATGATATGCAGAGGGCTCCTTAAGTGGTGGTATAAACCAGGAGGGCATCAAGTTCTACAACAACCTTATCAATGAAGTTATCGCTAATGGTACTCACAAGAAAAATAACCAATAAGCATCAAGATTAAATAAGAAACAAAACTGCTTTGAAATTGTCCTTCAAACTAATTAGGAATTCAAATTTGATCCTTTTTTCCTAATTACTGTTCTCGGAATGATAGGAATGCAACCATTTGTAACGATATTTCACTGGGACCTGCCGCAAGCCCTGGAAGATGAATACAAGGGCTTCTTAAGCGAACGCATCACGTCAGTCTTAACTCCTCATCCATTATTTATAAACTGATGGAACAATATTGAAATTCTAACAAGCAAAGATGGTGAAATTCAGTAAAACCGGACCATTGTAGTGTTTCACAGTAATAACTAATAACAAACAAGAAAATATAAAGCACTTTGCTCAAAAAGATAATTCTGAACAAAATAAGCAGAGATAAATACTTGATTGGTGTAATAGGATGAATGTAAATACCAGTACAAAAACTTGTAACAAAAATGAGAAGGTTGATGCATTACATGACCTCTTTCCATCTGTTCCTTCCTTTCTTTGTTCTTTCGTTTAGTAAACAAAAAAAAACTCGTGTTGGTTTTTAAAATAAAGAAGTAATCTCTCAAAACTTCATAACAAATAAAAATAAGAACCTTCTCTCTGGTTTTCTTCATTTATGCTTTTCAGGAAAGATTATGTTGACTACGCAAATATACTTTTCAAGGAGTTCGGTGACAGAGTGAAGCACTGGATCACCTTTAATGAGCCATTCTCATACTGTTCCTTTGGGTATACTGGTGGGAGTTTCGCACCGGGACATTGCTCGTTGTGGGAAAATGACAAGTGCGTACCAGGGGACTCCGGCAGAGAGCCCTACACTGCTTGCCACAACCTCCTTTTAGCTCATGGTGATGCCGTCAAACTTTACAAAGACATGTACCAGGTATTGATTCATTTATTCTCACACTTTGATATATATATTATTAAATAGTCAAAATTGACTATGCAATAGTCATCAAGAGGCTGAAAATTGGTCCTAAATTTTTTCTGTCATTTAATTGCTCATGCAGCCAGTACAGAAGGGTCAAATTGGAATTACAATAGTATCGCACTGGTTCCTTCCCTACTCTAACTCGAAAGAAGATGTTGAAGCTGTAAAGCGCAGTTTGGATTTTATGTATGGATGGTATGTTACTGACACACTACTATTATCTTCTTATGTGCCAGTCAATATTAACTTGTATATGTTACTAACATGGATTGGCCTTTTTATTCCACTAGGTTTTTGCATCCATTAAATCAGGGAAAGTATCCAAGTAGCATGAGAAGAATATTAGGAGACCGTTTGCCCAAATTTACCAAGGAACAGTCTGCGTTATTGAATGGTTCTTACGATTTTATTGGAGTAAACTACTATGCTTCTGTGTATGCCAAAAATAACCCAGTCAGGAATACGGTTCAACTTAGTTATAACACTGATCCTGAAGTTAATCAAACAGGTACTAGAAAAACTGAAGCTATGTATACAGTTTTACTTGTCGACTTTGCTTGGATACACTAAGAAAATATACTGATCCTAATCATTTTGTTTGTATTCCTGAAACAGCTACCAACAGCAAAGGATTATTATTAGGTCCAAAGGTACTTTTTTTTTTTCGAAAATTCTCATCCAAATGTCAATTTACAGTACTGTTAGAGTTTAATGTGAATTTAATAAAAGGGTGATTGTGCGCAATCTATTACTACAGATCATTTAATTTCATCTCTTTTTTGAAAAAAAAGTTTAAATCATTTTATTATGGTTTATTAACTAACAAACTTGCCTTGTAAATTCTTTAACAGCCCGTAGATATTGCATGGTTTAACATATACCCCCCTGGGCTCAAGGACCTTTTGCTCTACACCAAGGCTAAGTACAATAACCCTATCATGTACATTACAGAGAATGGTAATTTCTTTTGCAACTTTAATGACTAAATTATATTAACCAAAATTAAAAAATTTCTATTATATTATTTGTGATGATTGTCTATATTTATGTGATTGTAATATTTATTCTCAGGGGTGACAACTTATAGGAATGATAATTTAACACTAGCACAAGCTTTGAAAGACGACATAAGGATAGACTATCACCGAAGGCATCTCATGAATGTGAATATCGCCATCAAGTATGTTTTATTTTCTGTTAATTTCTACAAATCAGTGTAGTTTTAGTACCAAACTTATCATATATTACACTCTGTACACTAAAAATTTAAATATTCCTTAATGAGTAGTTAACAAATTGTTTTATTTGGAAATAAAAGGAAAGGAGCTGATGTTAGAGGATATTTTGCATGGAATTACATGGATTGTTATGAATGGAACAGCGGGTACACACTCCGTTTCGGCCTATATTTTATCGATTACAAGGACAATTTGAAGAGGTACCCTAAGAAGTCTGCTCAGTGGTTAACTCAATTCCTCAAGAAATGAGGCGCCATTAGTCATCAAGCAATAATTCAAAGGGTACTGGAAGAAGAGGGAAATCACTTGATAATTTTTTATTTTAACAATTATTGCATTTTTAAAATTAAACTTAAATTTGAAATTCAAAATCATGTTTATGAAATATGATGAGATTTACTTTTTATTACTATAAATCAAGTGATTTAAATTTTCAACGGTCTGAAATTAGCAATTTTTTATGAAACCTCAAACAATATAAATTTTGTAAATTTGTATTGTTAGGCTATCTATATGTCCACTAATTTTTAAATCTGTTTGTCAAAATTGTCAAAATAATAATTATCAAGTGATCCCTCTTAAATTTGGGCTATTATCATCTTGTATGTTTATTCTAGATTTTGCTTGCGGAGTTGTATTTGTGGTTACTTTTTTTTAATGAGATATTTGTGGTTACTTGTACTTTGGTTTAAGTTGAAAGCAAATAAAGACGCATATTCTTGATTTGTCGTTCGTTATATGGTTATGTTGTTCTATATTTTTAGGATCCTGATAACAATCCCCGCAGCCTCAACCCCGTAAAAAATCCCGCGCAAACTGCCAAAAAAGTCATGGGGGGACCGCTCAGTCATTAATACTCTGCAAAAACTGTTAGTATTTAACTTAAAGCATCAAAGTATTTATCTTGAATTTGCAAATTATTAATCCCTATGGAATGATCTCTATTTAGGAAAGAATAAATCAATCCATTAGTTGTCCCCGTACAAAATTTCCTTTTTTTTGAATCATCCCCGCACAACTGGAGACTATTAAATAAACAATCCCCTCATAAATACTTGTCATTTATCCCCGCACAAATTTTCCTTTTTTTCTGGATTGTCCCCGCACAACTAGGGACCATTAAATAAACTATCCCCTCACCCAATGATAAATACTTCTCAGACACAAGGATAAATATTTTATGATACATTGATAAATACTTTATGTTACATGGATAAAAATTTATCAGACATAATTGCAACTTTCAGTACAATATCAATGATAAATACTTCTCAGACATAAAGATAAATACTTTATGATACATTGATAAATACTATATGTTACATGGATAAATACTTATCAGACATAATTGCAACTTTCAATAAAATATCAATGATAAATACTTTTCAGACATAATGATAAATACTTTATGTTACATGCATAAATATTTTTCAGACATAATGATAAATACTTTATGTTACATCAAGCTTCTAAATAGCTAGCTATAGCGGTTTTGGACCCAGAAAGCTAAGCTACGGGCTAAAACTGCGCTAATCAAGCTACGACCGCTATAGCGGTAATAGCGGTCCGCTATAGCGCGTAGCGGCAATAGCGGTCCGCTATGCTACATGGGTTATGATTTTGCAATTTTTTTTTTCTGAAAACATGATTTTGCAATTTTAATGGGCCTTAATATCTAGATTGGTTTTTTTTTTTTACTTTATTAAGCTATATCAATACAATGGAACATGTGCGGGCTATACCGCTATATCAATTAAATTTTGTATCATGCATTAATATACGGTAGTGGTATATTTTGAATATAAAATATATTGATAGTTTTTGAATTAGGGATATTTTGAATGACAATTTGAACTTTGTATTGGTTTAATATGAATAATATTAGAACTTCTTAATTAATTTGATATTTGTTTTCTTGATGAGACATTTTTACTAGGCAAAGCCTTCTATGGACATAAGGACCTATTTGTAAAATGAACATATTTTTATTTTTAAAGTTCAAACAGTCGATCCGAACCGTTCATCTTGTTCTCCATATTAATATGTGCTTGGAGACCAAATTTTACATTTTTCTGATTTTCTTTACTATTTATTAAGATGGGTACAAAATTTAATGGTCTGAATTTGATATTTTTTATACCCATCTTAATAAATAGTAAATAAATTCAGAAAAATGTAAAATTTGGTCTCCAAAGATATATTAATATGGAGAACAAGATGAACGGTTCGGATCGGCTGTTTGAACTTTGAAAATAAAAATATATTCATTTTACAAATAAACCCTTATGTCCATAGAAGCATCACTCTTCTATTAGTAGAAATATAAAATATAATTTTTGAAATAAAAAAAACGCTATTTATAATAGCTTTCGCTATAGCTCCGCTATTCGCTAAAGCTTTTTTTTTTTGTCTCCCCGCTACACCGCTATAAACGCTATTTAGAAGCTTGTGTTACATGCATAAATACTTCTCAGACATAATTGCAACTTACAGTAAAATATATGTGACAATGATAAATACTTTTCATATATAATCGTAAATACTTGTCAGAACAATAATAAATACTTTCTTGAACTTTATTCTTGAACTTGTCAATAAGTAATGTTTAATCAAATCAAAGTATTATCATGTCAGGGACAATGGTAAATACTTCTGAGACATAAGGATAAATATTTGCCAGAACAATGATAAATACTTTCTTGAACATCAATAAACAGATAAATATTTATTTGTGGTAATTGTTATTAAAGGACAGTATAATTAATGTGGGGATTGTTATTAGAGGACAGTATAATTAATGTGGGGATTGTTAATTAATGCGGGGATTGTTATTAAAGGGCAGTAATTAATGCGGGGATAAATGGAAATTCTTAGAGGAATTAATGCGGGGATAAAAGGCAGTTAAGGGAGTTAATTTGGAGAGAGAGAGTGCGGGGTTAAATGGGGCGACAGGGGTGAGGGGATCAATATAATTATTCATATTTTTAATGCATTTGAGACTGCATAACTTCCAACAAAAATTGAAGTTTTTACGTAGAAAATTAATTATAAAAATATGTGAATTCCAATGACTAATAAAATGGTAAGTATATATTAAAAATCAAGAAAAAAATAATATCATAAAATATAATGCAATCTTAAAAAGGTATTATTCCTATTAACCAACATATTTTTACAACATATTCTGGAGTGATTGTTCTCTAGCATTGAGCTGCTTTAACAATTTATACCATTGCAACTTTTTTTTTTAATGCTTGAAGAAAACGAGAGGTTCCCTTGTTATTGATTTTTCAAACTTTTGTTTCGTTTGGGCTGGTAATGTTTGATTAAATATGACAGCCCACTAGATATCCAATAACAGCCCACTAATAGAAAGAGGATGCAACTTCGAAAACTATTTGCATCTTTCAGTCATTGATTTTTGACCACCTTAATTATAAGATCAGGATGCATTTGTTTTACATTGCATTCTTTATATAACTCCAATAATTAGGTGCACAAATACAATAACGCTTAATTTACTAGGCATTTTCTCTTCTTTTTGCGAATTTGTTTTAGAAAATAAGATGTGATAAAGTCCTTAGATTGAAATCAAAGATGACTAAATCACAACGAATCGAGAATTTTGAAAGAAACACAAAATTTTAAAAATGAAGAATAAATAAAAAAAATATCTACCAAATATTCTGAAATATTGTATTGAAATAACAATTTTTTATATTTTTTTTAGCTGAGGAAATAAGATAAAGAAAAAAATATTCAGAACGAGGAATATTTATATGCTCGGAATTTAAATTATTTGTTAGTTGATGGAAATTTTGCGGTGCTCTTCCGAGTCCGTATAATCTCAGCTAATACTTCAACTGGGCCAAAAGAAATACATATCTATTTAGATAGAGGAGATTTGAGCCATATTAAAACTAACCGCTCATATTATACTCGGTCAGGTATCGCACTGGATTTGAATTCGGCTCACTCGCCACATTGAATTTGAATTCGCCTCATTAAATATAATTTATTGCTAATCTCCATTCCATTATTATGCACGTAGGGTGTCCAATCCGCTAACGGCAGCGATTGAAAGATGAAATTTAAGATTTAATCTCAGCTCTCTAATTACATAATTTGTTTTCTTTTGTTTAAATGCATCTGAATTATGTGTAGAAATCTAAATTCAATTAAAAACATATCACACATATTGCCACACAATGCATTACAATTAAAATTAAATAAATTCTGAAATTGAGCTATATAATTTGTTTCCTTATTTCATTCATTCCTTATTTCTCCATCTTCAATTTAGTGTTATAATAATGTTTCTTTATTTCTTTCATTCATTATTTCTCTTCTATGTTGCTATAGCTATTGCCATAAGAATTTTAGAAATATTATCAATTTTGTTTTTATACAGATATACACATATCACAATGAAAATCAATTGAAAATCTTAGAAGCACAAATCAGCGGAACAGGAAGAAGGGAAAGAAAACAAAATTGGAAAAGTTGCCAAAAATATGAAATCATTGGTACTTAAAATACCAATGTATTTTTAATTTCAGGTTTTTTCGTTCAGTTTGCTTATGGCATGGGTATTATATCTAATCAGCTATATTAGCCTATCAGGTATTCTATTTTGTACAAATTAATTTAAAATTGGAAAGCTATTGGTACTTAAAATACATAATCATCACATCATCAAATTATTATAAGAGATCACAAAACAAAAATACAAAATCATATAAATCTATTCAGAGATCATGTCCCTCAATTTTTGAATAATTATTAATTTTATTGAATGATTTTTTTCAAAACAAAATTTCTCTTATAGTGTGTCCCGTTGCAACGCACGGGCATGATACTAGTATTTAGCTATGCTTATTTATTTTAAAGATCTTATGTGGTAGAAATAAATAATTTGTTATTATATAATTATTTACTCACGTGCATGATTTTTTTAGGAGATAAATTTAATATATATAATTATAAAATCAAAACATAATGTAAATAAATAGGAATAAAAAAAACATATTTTAGAAATTTAAGATATATATAATATTATATTTGATTTTCTCCAAAATCATAGATCAAAAAGAACAAAATGGAAGCTATTGGTATTATTAATGTCTAATAATTAAACATAATTTAATACTCATATTTAACTATGCTTGATCGATATATTTTATAAAATCGTTTCTCCATTAAAAGGTGGTATCTACTCACACACACATAATATTTAGGGAATATATTTTGTGTGTGAAGAATGCATTCTGCATGAAGGAACCAGACACAATTGTGAATGAAGACATACTTTAAAAAAAACAATATATTCTATTGGAACTATATTTTAAAAAACATGCTATATTTAAAATGCGGAGATGAATTTTCACAGTGCATTTAAACTCAGCTAGACTATGTAAACTTTACACAATAAAATTGATTTTAATTGGACCTCTTGCGAGTAAATTTTTTTTTTTTTTAGTAAATATTGGATTTCAAACTATCTAACTACTTAATATTCACAAATTAGATGATTGCTTTTTTGGATTTTGAATCTGTGATCTCTCTACGGAGAGCTATCATAACTAATTTAATTATCAAATTGTGTTTATATCATAAACTGAAAAATAACGCAACTTCAAAAAAAAAAATATATATATATATTTAATGTTGGTATATCAAGGAAAGCAATTATGCAATATGTTTTGACCTCACAGAGATTAATTTATGATTATAAAAATTCAGCAACTAAATACAACAAAGATGAGATGTCGACAAAGAAAAAAAAAATCTAGAGTTTCGAATCTTCATTGATTCGTGTTAGGTGAGATCCTCTGTGAAGAGGGATATACGCATTACTAAAAAAAAAACATTTTTACAATCGCTTATTTACTATCAAATGTGCTTACACACAGATGGTGTACGTAACGAGTAACAATACTGTAATTACTTTGAACTTTTTATCATCGGTTGGTATTTAACCAACTGATGGCACTGATGGACCCCTTCTTTGCCACTAATTTTTTATATACAACCATTCGGACGGTCTCAATCCAAAACACAAAAATTAGGTTACTTTAGGCAATCCGGACCCTACCTCTTTTGACCCCCGTAAACCCTTAAAAGTGTCTCTCGCTCTATTTCTTTTGTTGCAGGAGAGGAAAAACAAAATGAAAACTGAAAAGAGAAAATTAGAAGGTAAATGAGGAAAAATTTATGAAATAAAAAAAGAAGTTATTTTTGATAAATATTCTGAAGAATACAAATAGATAATACAAATAGATAATATAAATTATAAAATAATATAGAACAAGTCCGAAGGTAAAATAATATAAAAAAAAAGCCCATAAGTCCAGTGGTAATATAAAATAATATACAAAAAGAAATTGAAGTTATAGCTAGTGTCCATGACTCCACTATTCAGAGGTAAAACGGAGATGTTGTGCCCAGTGCCCACTGGGCAAGCGCAGTAAGTCCGGAACTCATGTGGTTGGTTAGTCCCACAGTTGAAAGATACATTTTTTGAAATATGGGTCACATTTGAAAGTAGGGGTGTCAATGGCATCCTTTTACCTGTTTATCCGACCCGTATCGTATCCGAAAACACGGGTAAGGATAAGATTTTTTTCCGTTAGCTAATCGGATATGGGTAAGGATAATGATTTTTTTTGTTATCTTATATGTTTTTGTATAAGATAATTTTTAAAAATAAAATTATATATATATATATAGAGAGAGATGGGCTACGGTGAGTTGCGAAGTAAAACGCGTTTCTACTTCACGCCGTATTTTCATTTTGAAAGTCCAAACGACCAATCCGAACCATTAGATGTTTAATCCATATTGAAATGTGCTTGGAGACCAAATTTTACATTTTTGGAAAATTTTTTACTATTTATTAAGCATTTTTGAAAATTGCTGTTTTGCTGTGAACAGGAAAAACAGTAAAATTCTCTGAACCATCAGATCAGCGACTTTCAAAATTGCTTAATAAATAGTAAAAAAATTCCAAAAAATGTAAAAATTGGTCTCCAAGCACATTTCAATATGCAGAACAAGATGAACGGTTCGGATCGACGTTTTCAACTTTAAAATCGCAAAATATGAGCGTGAAGTAAAATAGTAGCTTTACTTCGCAACTCACCGTAGCCCACCTCATATATATATATATATAGAGATATATATTTGTATGAAGATGATATATGATACAATAAAATTTTGTATTTTATTAAATTTTCATAATACAAATTAGTTGTATTCATTATTTTTTTTCTTATTTTGAAAAATATTTTATCAAAAACATAAATCAAAATGTTAATGGCACTTTTTTATCCGTTACCCGACCCGTATCGTATTCGAAAAGACAGGTAAGGGTAAAGATTTTTTTTCGTTATCATAATGGATACGGGTATGACAATATCTCCACCCGACCCGTATCGTACCCGTTGACACCCCTATTTGAAAGATACATTTTTTGAATTCAGATTTGGGGTGAATTCGAAGTGATTCGGACGGATTTATTTTCAGCTCTTGCTCTTACCTGTACTTTTATTCAATAAATCACGAAAAAAGAATATCATTAACACCTCTGATCCTTCACCGTAATACATTGATTAGTACTCGAAGCATAAGTATTTATAAAGAGATGGACCCAAAACATATTTCCAACCCACAAATAATTCAAAAAATATAAACTAACGCTAATATACCATCCCCCAATTGCTTACAATTATGCCTCGGAATTAATGTCATACTTATTGTGTTGTACAACTTTTTTTTTTTTTTTTTTTTAATTTTCCACTTATTCCATATTTGATACAAATTTTCAGTGAACTAAAATGACATAATAAAAAAAAAAAAACGTAGGTAGTGTTTAGCACGCAATGTGTCGTATTATTTATGGAGTAAAACTAGCGTGTGATTAGGGGCATTCATCGATTCAGTTCAGTTTAAATCAAATTAAAATAGATAACTTAAAGTTTTATTTGGTTTTCAAAAATTGAACCAAACTGAACCAAATAGAATAAGAACCGAACTGAACCGAATAAATCGAAGTAAATTTCAATTTGTTCGGTTGAAACGAATATTAATACAAAAATTAAAAATTTTGTTAATTTTTTTAAATATTTCTAAAGATAAATTTAATAAATTTTTTGTTAATATTTCTAAAGATAAATTTTGTTAATTTTTTGACCACAAATCATACAGTCATGTGAATCTTGGTACCTTTTTTTTCAATAAAAAGACAGTCACGTGAATCTTGTCACCCTTTTTTCAATAAATTAATTCTAGTTAAGATCTTATCTTTTCTAACTAATCATAAAATGATCTTAATTTTGAGTGGTAATTTGGATTGCCAAATAGTGTTATACTCATTATTAGAAATACCACCATAATATAACCACTTATAAAATGAATGAACTGAAATAACATACTGATTAAATCATCTCCATAAAAGCTTATCTTCTAAAGTATTATCAAGTGAGAAATGTAAAAATTGTTGCTTTAAACTAAGTCATTTATGTAAATATATAACAGTCAATTGTCTATAGAAAAATATATTGTTTGGTTGAATTTGAAATCAATTAAACCGAATCAGATGAACACCCCTACGCATGATGTGCTTATCAACTATTTAGATTTGTCGCTTTAAGTAAATTTAATAAATTTTTAAACTTGTGCTCGCCAAATTCTCTTCATAAAATATATCACACACTAGCTACTTTTGCTCTTATTTATAAACTTTATGTCATATTTTTCGACGAAATGTATCGAACTAAAAGTTGCTGAATTTTCCATATCGAGATCCAACGCTCAACACTCGTTCGTTTTACATGTTCCAATACCTTTTCTTGTAAAAAGAAAAAACAAAAACAAAAATACTACAGTTACCACATATATATACAAACACATAACACTGTCGTACCAATTAAATTTCCTACCAGCTTGAAAAAAAAAAAGAATCGTAGCAGCTGCAATCACTTTTGTAGCTAGGTCTGTATGGATATAGTGTTCCAAACAGTGTTGTAAATAAAAGTTTGCGGTTGTCTGACGGACAGGGTACCGCCAAGCGATTAATCAGGAATAAACGGAAATAATCGGTCATAATCGGAAATAATCGGCCAAGTAGTCAGAAAAATTCATAACAATTTAGTCACCGCTAATGACTAATCGGCCGATTAATCGGCCTAAACAGACGTTTTTTACAACACTGGTTCCAAATTAAACTTAGTTGTCGCATTTTTTTTCTCTATTTATTTTTTTTCCAAATTAGCACTCCATATTTTAAAAATATTGACATTTTTTCGACGGCGAAAAGTTCAGTTGTCTTTCTGATTTTTTTTGTTTATTTTTCAGAATCCAATTTATGGAAATTTTCTCTACATAATCAACTAGATCGGAGATGACAGTCATAAATCAGTATTTCATTTTTTAACCAACACAATGACAGGCTTGGTTTGACCAGTCCAGCATGAATTTGACAAAGTGATCAAATTAGAGATATCTTAATTAAGCCCAGCTGTCAATATTCCACCTCAAGAAGATAATATAGAAAATTGGGATGTGCACTTCACAAATAAATGCTTCAAATAAATTTTTGTTTGAATGATTTAACAACAGGATAGTCCCTGCCATGAGCGACAAAATATTAATTGGATGAAGTCATTCTCTTGAAAATAATATATATGCTCGTCTTATAGACAGTCTTCAGGATTTAAAATAGTTTAAACAAAATCAGCACACAAATTTTAGATTTTGGAAATTACAAAAAACAGCTCCATTGTAGCAGTGCTACGGTGAAGGGTGATTTATAAATTAATTTGATAAATCTTTACTATTTATTTATTCATTCATTCTTCCTCCACTGTAGCATTAGTGGAGCTGTTTTTTTTTTTATAATTTCCAAAAGTTTTGTTATAATTTCGTTTAAACTATTTTATTTAGTTCTATTTAAAACAATAGTCCCAGTCTTCACATAAATTTTTCAAAAGAATAACTCATATTTTGATCCTTAGATTATTTTAATATACCTACTTTCTGAAAGTTTATTTGTATCAAATTAGTCTTTTAACTTTTAGGAAAAGTACAAAAAGTTGATTGACACACTTAGTCCTTGAACTTCTTTTTGCACCAAGTTGATATTTTTAAATTTTAAGAAAAATATAAAATGATCCTTTTAATAATCAGCAATATAAGGGCTAACCTTGGTTATATTTTTGAAAGAAGTTCAAGGACTAAGTTGTATAAAGTTCAATAATTTATTAGATATAAATAAAAATTCAGGAAATGACTTAATTTTTTTTAAGTTTAAGACCAATTAATTCTATACAAATGAAAGTTTATGCAACTACGTTAGTGTCTTTTAAAAAGTTAAGGACCAAATATGAAATTTATCATTAAAAAAAATGATCAACAAATAAGTTCACGTTAGTGGTAATTCTAACATAAAATTCTCCGATTTTGAACTCAAGTAAAATGAGAATATTTGATGTGTAGTAAGGCATAAAGTCAAGCATTTAAAAAATAAGTATAATGTCAGCCACTTGAAATCAAGAATATTATTGCTATTCATTTAAAAAACTGCATAGAGAAAAAGATTAATAATGCAAAGGCATTTGCCTTCGTCAAGCCTTTTGTCCCAAGAACTAGCGACAGAATATTCTAAAGAATATAAAATAACAAATTATAATGTCAATAAACTTAAAAAACGATGTCCCATTATAATATTATGACGAAGATTCAGTATCATTTAAGATAAGATTGACATTCAATATTTAATTTTTCTTTATATTTAGTTAATGTGAGAAGAAAGTCATTGATCACCAACTCACCACTTTGATGAGCTGTTTCTTTGTATGCATAAACAAAAAAACATTGTTTACTTTTTCTAAATGATAACAGATGCAATGTTCGTTACAATTTAGGAGAATTAATTGCTACGATAAATCAACCAACATAAGCAACGTTAAACTTAGTTAAATATTTCGCAAATAATTAACAAGAAAATAAGAAATGAAATCATCTACGCCCCATTTCTTCCCTGAAAATAAGAATAACAAATAATCCTAAATTGATGAAGGTACGCTCACTAAATAGTAAAATACTCCGAGTAGTCGGCTAAGCACAAAGCAATAACACAACGGCGCTTCCCATTATTACAAGGCCAACGACTCAAAGGTCACTCTCGTTCGCTAAAACTTTTAAAAATACAGATAGTTAACAGTTTTCACCGAGTGGAGTTGACAATAGAAACCATATGCAGAGCTAAATTTCAGGGTACACAAAGTGGGTACACTTGGAAATACGCGTGTAGGCGGCTGACTGTTCTCCAGTCTCCCCTTCTTAACATAAAATAGTATAGCGGGTCAAGTCGAACCCACTGAAATGAAATAGGGTAGCTCTACAGTTAAAAGAAAGACATAAAATATACGCTGAGAGAGACGCATAAGATCCTGATTTTGTATGAATGAAAAAGTTGTTTTTTTTTTTTTTTTGAGAATGGTCCCTGGATCACAACAATACTATTATAAGATAAAGAAACATATTGTCATTTTTGTTTGTAAAAGCAATGTTCTGCCGCTTTGACCCAAATTCTTCCCGAATTATCACAACTCTTTCCCTTTTCTCAATCGACTCTCCATGAGCAAAGGTCGTGGCGGCTTCGAATCCTTCAATTGTTTTAGCGTTGGGCTTGATTCCATCAAATCGCGCGCCAGCATATTGCCCTCTCTTGGCGCGAATTTCACCATTATCAGGCCTCCCCAACATTTTGATTTGTCTGAAGATCTCCCGTGCTAAGTGTTTATACCAGGCCTTTGCAATAACTGAGAACAAGCACTGGAGTAGGCACATAACCGGTCTGGACTGGGAGTTTATACCATAATACCAACGCTTCCGCAGGTACGGTTTAAACGCCTCCAGTCTCAGTGTATTGTACGAACTGAACCTTTCTTTTGGAGTTTCTTACAACAAAAGCTATACCGGCCTTAACCCATTAGTCCACTGAAGGGTCACTCTGGCAGATTGCAGCTGCCGGTTGGTCCCACCTGCATAAACTGATAGGAAGTTGCCCAATTTTGAGCTGGTTGCAATTATCCAATTTAAATAAAAAGGAAACCGAGCTCTCTATCTCTCTATACAATCTATGGAGTAGTGGAGTTTGAATCCGGTATTGGTTCGGCCCATATCTTCCTGTTTTGTATTGTTAATGTTTTTGCAATTGTAGTTTGTTCTTGAAATTATTAACGGGTTACTAGATATTTGTATAGGTTTCTACTACTCATATTGTGGAAAACTGAATTTGATTCATTAGTCTGTTTTTTATTTTCCTTGGGGTTTTCGTCGAGAGAAAAATTGTTTCTTTCCAGCTGCAAGTTCCAATACTAGGTCAGATGTAAAATTATCTGAAAGACAGCAGTTTGCTATTGTGTAGATGTTTTGATGGAATAGTATCTCTATAAATTCAACAAGCACCTTGAGCAATTAGTTAGCTTTTTTCCCTCTGCTTTATTTATATCAAGAATGGATTATACTAGGTTTATACTAGGTCTGAATTGTGTACTTGAATAGCCTTAGTGCAAAACTCATGTTTAATCTGGTTTGGATTGATGAAAAGTTTTGGCTGTTGTTTCTTCTGGTGTTTGTAGTGCACTTATTCCTATTAAATGGTACTTAAATCTACTCTTGACAGTGTCTTGGTTTTTTATATTAACTGACTAACCATCATAGTTATTTTTTTTTTCAATTTATCCAATTCTTGCACATTGTTTTCTTGTTTTGTTTATATAAAATGTTTTGTTTTGACAGGCTGTGTGCATGGGTATTTTGGGCATACATCAGAAAGGAAAAATTTGATTAGAAATAATATCAGCTTTTTTTCATGGACCAACTTGCAATTATGGCCACTGAGTTAGGAGAGGCATCTGATTGTGAAGTGGATGGCATTCGTTGTGAGAATCTGGTGGAAAATGATGTCAGCGATGAGGAAATCGAAGCTGAGGAGCTGGCACGCCGCATGTGGAAAGACCGAGTCAAACTTCGCCGAATCAAGGAACGGCAAAAGGTCACTGCCCAGGAGGCTTCAGTGGATAAGTCAAGTTCCAAGAAACCCATATCTGACCAGGCTCTGCGGAAAAAGATGTCGAGGGCCCAAGATGGCATTCTCAAATACATGCTGAAGCTTATGGAGGTTTGCAACGTACGTGGGTTTGTTTATGGCATTATACCCGAAAAGGGGAAACCTGTTAGCGGTGCATCGGATAACATTCGTGAATGGTGGAAGGAGAAGGTGAAATTTGACAAAAACGGGCCTGCAGCTATTGCAAAGTACGAGGCAGAGAATTTTGCACTGGAGAATGGTCAGGTGATTTCTAATGGAGGGAAGGGCCAACAGAGCTTAATGGATTTGCAAGATGCGACTCTGGGTTCTCTCTTGTCATCTCTGATGCAACACTGCAGCCCGCCTCAGAGGAAATTTCCTTTAGAGAAGGGGGTCCCACCTCCATGGTGGCCCAATGGCACCGAGGATTGGTGGGTTGGGTTGGGTTTACCAAAGGAGCAGATACCACCATACAAAAAGCCGCATGATTTAAAGAAGGTTTGGAAGGTTGGAGTTTTAACAGCTGTCATAAAGCACATGTCGCCAAATTTTGTAAAGATAAGGATGCATGTGAGAAAGTCGAAGTGCTTACAGGACAAGATGACAGCAAAAGAAAGCTTGATTTGGTTGGCAGTCTTGAGCAGGGAGGAGAGGTCAGAGCCACAGAATTTTGTGGCAGGTAAAGATAGAGAAAGAGATACAAAAAATGACAGAGATAATGGTTTTACAGATGTGACTCAACATAGCGATCAGGAGGAGAGGAGAGAGGATACATACACCTACAGTAGTAGTAATGAATATGATGTTGACGGGCCTGACATGGCGCCTGTTGCTGGTGCCACATTGGCAAAGGATGATGAGAGCAGTCCTACACCAGCATCTGGTAATGGTATTGCTACTAATGCTGGTGAGAGAGGGAAACAGATTGTGAAGTTTAAGGAGCAATCAGAGCCGAAGAGGAAGAAGCCTCGGTTGGCTAATTTGTCTTCACTTACAAGAAATCAAGTTGCTGTAAATGAGGATGAGAGCCCGCATGAGGACTTGCGGAGCAGTGCAATTCCTGATATGAATCAAACTAACTTCCATGAAATGGCTAATAACCAATTCTTTCTGCATGCTCCAGCGGTCAACAATGGCAGCAATAACAGTGATCCTGACTACAATAATAACAATAATGATAACAATAACAATTTTATTGGAGTTAATGTTAGTACACCTCAAAGCATGTACATGGGTCCGCAGCCATTATTGCAACAACAGCCTGGGAATAGCCTTTTCCAGTTAGGGAACACTACTGGGTTTGATTTCTATACTCCACATTTGCAAAGACAAAAACATCCCCATCCTTTACCGATTTCGTCGAACCAGCAGGTGGAATATCCAATAGTTGGAGTCGAAGTGAATAATAATAACAGTAATGGCAATCACGTCGAGAATTTATATGAGCATGAAAACATGCATCCATTTATGGAACCATTGTACCCGGTAGAACAAGATAAGTTTGTCGGGAGTTCATTTGATAATTTACCAT
Source organism: Carex rostrata (assembly GCF_964058835.1). Taxonomy (NCBI): domain Eukaryota; kingdom Viridiplantae; phylum Streptophyta; class Magnoliopsida; order Poales; family Cyperaceae; genus Carex; species Carex rostrata. The sequence continues at coordinate 9,942,776 of NC_135925.1, forward strand.
TAGATTTTATTGGTATCGGAAGCCCGATTGCTGACATTGAAGATTTGCTTCATGATGAAGATCTAATGGAATATTTGGGTACATAAAGAAGGTATTTGTTACTTCATTTTTTGTTTTTGTTCTTGTTCAACTTTTGTTGTTTCATTTTAGCCCTGTCCACCCTCTACAATGCATTTTTCACCCTCTACAATGCACCATATTTTAAGTTGTTAACAATTCCATTGATTGATTGTTTAAGCATGATTGATTTTTTTAGCAAAAGAGTATTACTGTGTAAAAGTTTAGGAAAACAAAATATGAGGTCTTCTCCATGTGATTTTATATAGTCATTTACTTGACAGGGTTGGAGAAGATGCTTTTTCTTGGGTTTCATTTGTTTCAGAGCTTGTTGTCGTCAGAATGCTACAGCATAACTTAGATGCTGTTGGGAGTTTGGGACAACAATCTGTTTCGATCACTCCGGCATTATTTTTTTGGTAATTTTCTTTTGCTGCAATTGTAGATGATTAGAGGCCTGCATCATCTCTTAAATGATTGGTTTCAAGAGACTACAGGTCTAATAAACAAAATTCCACAAATCAACATGTTAGAAGCTAAGTGGGTAACCGTTAAAATGGAAAAGTTGTACATTTTTAATTATCTCTTCTGGTTGAAAGGTGTGACTGGTTATTCCTTTGGATCGTTCTGTTTGGTAATAGTTGTCCTATATAACTCTTACGTTTTTTATGGTATTCTTTTATTAGAGTTGTTACTGACTTGTGCTAGGGTCAAAGGTCTGTTTATGTAGTGGAGATTATTTGTTTTTATTAACGATGATACATAAATAAAACATTAGGTAAATTTCCTACGACCAAATTGACCTGCTTGTTCTGTACTTGCAGTTCTTGTGCCCTTGTGAGGAAATATCAGCTTATCATCTCTAATCATTAAAGAGATAGGTCGATTGATTATTATCTATATCATATGCTGCAAAGTCGTGTATGAGGAGGATTGCACCTTGAAAGAGTTTTATTCGGTGAAAGATCAACTGAGTGCATCTTCTTCATAGTAGACCTAATAATGCACTGCACCAAGTTGGCGATTGGTCTCCACGAACAAATCTTGAAAGAAAGCTGCTTAACTACTAAACTAGAATGGTAGTTGCATCTCAGTGGGTTGAACTGTGTTTTGTTCGTGTAGTTTATTGAAAGAAATATGATCTGTCTAGTAGTGATAATTGCATTGAAATTGACATGGTAGTGTATTTATTTATCTACAAATCTCGGAGGGAAAGCTAATTGAATTTTCATAATTAGTCCAAGCTTCTGATGTTCTTCTTCCTTTTGTTTTAATGTTTCTCTAATTGCAACTTTGATAAACCTTTCCATTTTTTATACTCAGTTAACTTTTCTTCTATGTAAGGGGATCTCAAGTAAAATTGGTCAGCAAGGGCTCAACATCAGTCACATCCATTGCTCAGAGAAGTATTTTGTGTTTATTTGCACAATATCTGTTTTTTGTATCTAATATGTGGTTGAAAGACCAACATCCATTAATCAGAAAGAATGGAGTGCGTTTCAACAGAACCAAACTAACAAAAGCAACTACCATTGAAATATGAGGGAAAACACAAATTATCTCTGATATTCTATTGCATCCTTCCATAAAACTCCAATGCCTCACTGGTATCACATTGGACTGATACTGGTGTACAGCCAAGCTCGCAGCAGGTACCTTGTACCCAACATACTAGGAACCCATGGACATCATCCCAAAATTCAGATTTAATTTGCCAGTAAGCCTCCTTATTACTGAAATTGCTTTAGCCTGCTTAGATTAAAGTGGATGTTGTGCAGGTGGGTGAACCTTTAAATTTGCAAAAGCTCAAGCTTGCAAGCTCATTTCTGGGAAAGCATGCCAGTATATTCTTCCAATAGAAACCTAGAAAAATAATTAGTACTGCTATTTCCCTGAAAGTTTAGCAATTACTACTTGAGTAACCTTTGTTCTTTGTTTTGAACTATATAGCTTGAAAAGATTGTCCAACATAAATCGCATAGCCTATTATTTTTTTGACCCCTACACATTTCTGGCACTGACTTTGTTCCAAGCTGGAACAAAGTGTGTGAATTTTGTTGTTTCAAGAATCAATGCCAGATGGGAACTAATACTGCAGTTGTCAGGTGAGGAACAGATGATCTACAATTTTAGGTTTTCTGCAAATAGCACAAGTCATTGAGCCTCGTCAACCCCTTAATGCCAACAATCTTTAGACCGAACCCTTCTCTTACTGTGTTACCAGTGGCTTTAAAATCAGTAGGAGAATTGTCCAATAACTTCAGTAATAATGTAATATAATTAGGTGTCCCTAAAATTTAGCTATCTGTACAGGGATCTCACTGAGAATGTGCAATTCTGTTCCTACCTCCAAGTAATTTCATCAACAGAATCCTGAAAATGACAATCTGATCTGACTGCTGAGTTTCTCTATTTAAGCCATGTAATTGCTTTGAAAGGAGACTCTTAACTCATCATTGTGGCATGATTGATACAGAAACAGAAGGATCATTGCATATAGAATACAGTTGAGGATATATACTGATAAGGCACGGCAAATGGGGAGTTAAAACTGATTTTTGGCATGAAAAATGGATAGTTGATAACGTACTATGTGTTATATTTCCGACTTTGTATGATTATTGCTATGAGAAATGTTGCAGTTAGCTCATTGGAATGACTCTCTTTGCAATTACACTTTTAAAAAAGATTGACACAAAAACCTGGCTCCACAATGGATAGATCAGAAAGCTTTGATTATTGGAAAGGTATTTGAAATCTGGCACGGATCAGACAGTGTGACAATTAAATGGCTCTGTCAATTTACCGTAAAGCTCCTTTATGATAAACTAAACAATGTGGGAGATTGTGATAAATTTATAAGTTATTTGAAAGGATAAATTACCGTTATAAATAGGGGGTTTGTTGCTAATTTCGACATTTTTTCTGACAAAAGATCAATTAGCCAAAATGGGTTGGACATGAGATTTGAAATGTGTTTCCTCTGATGATGAATCTATTGATCATATATATAGTGTGGCTACTATGATTTTGGTTTTATTTCAGCCGTAGTAATATTGATTTTAAAATCACAAATAGGCTTCAAACAAATAAACAAAACTATTCAAACTGATCTATCTTACGAGTGATATATTTACATACAAAATTTATACATTTTTAAATTTATTTCATATGAAGTCAATTGGGCAAAAAATGATGAAAATAAATGTATTTAAATTAGCTTAAAAACCTTCAAACCTTCTTTTTTGAAGTATATATTCCTATCGTAGAGGTCTTTATATCAATTAAACAAACAACTTTTCTGAAGGAAAACAAAAAGACAAAATAGTTCCCTATTAATAGATATAAACATGTGGTCTTAATATTTAATTATTTCTAGTGTTAAACAAACAACTTAGTAAGGTCTAAATAGCTAATCAAAGAAGAATCGATAAGTTCTTTCCATGCGGTAACAATAGCAAGTAAGAGGCTGTTAAAAACATGATCATTCAACCATTGTATCAACATAAACCAAAATCACTATTTACTAACCTAAAATTTCATAAGCATCACTATTTAGAAACAGACATAATTAACACCACTATTTACATTTTATCATGCTGCATGCACCTCAACAGACAATTAATGAGCCGCTTCCTTCTCGAATCATCCTACAATATTCCACAAAATGATCTCCTAATTTAATAACACCTTGTTTGGATAGAGAGAGGAAGGTAGAGAATGATACAAGAAGTGAAATGTTTAATCTTATATCATTGTAATTAATAAAATAAGTTTCTCTCAATTTGGAATGTAACGGATGGAAATAAATTTTGTTGCAAATATTTTTAGAAAAAAATAACAGAAATGTCTAATCCTATATCTTACCTATATAATCCTTATACAAGTTTTTTTTGTCACAATTTTATAACAACCACCAAATTTTTCATTAACCTTCTAAATTTTAATCAACCAAACAAGAAATAGGACGGAAAGAAAAATTAAATTTATTTAACCTCATTAATCATCCAAACACGATTGAAGAGGTTAAATATATTAATCTTCCTTTCTATTCCATTCCATTCTATTCTTCACCTCCCCTTCCTTCCTTTACCCAGGGTGTAAATCAAAAGTATTAATATCTAAAATGGAAAGTCTATGTAATTAGAAAGCATCTGATGTAGGGGTGCAAACGGGTTGGATATTATCCGACCGTATCCGACTCCGTATCTGAAAATTTAATACGGATACGGATATGATTTTGAATTTTAATTATCCGTATTCGAATAGTAGATATATATTATATAATTTAATATGAGTTATGAAAAAATTATGTTATTCACTATAATAAAAAGCAGATATCCGTATCCGCATCCGGTTAATATCTGATTCGTATCCGTATCCGTCTAATATCCGATCCATATCCGGAAAATAAAAATGGATACAAATATAATTTTACCACTATCCGATCCGTATCCGATCCGTTTGCACCCCTAATCTGATGCCAACAAATTTAAGACATATCATACAGAAACATATAGAAAAAAACGTTAATACATACAAAAATCTCCAACTACATATTCATAGAAAAACATATAGAAAAAATTGAGGGTTCAAATGCCTTCACCTTTTCGAAGTTAACAGCTGACTTGGATAGTAAATGTACACTAATTATCATGTTTCCAAAGTTCAATAAATATTATATGATATTTAGAAAATCTCCAACAACATTAGTATTTATTAAGATGTGTACAAAATTATTGTTTTGAGATAATTCTGGACTATTGAAAAAAAAAAAATCTAAATAAATACTAAAAAAAAATCCAAAAAATGTAAAATTTGGTTCCAATGACATTTTAATATGGAGATCATGTTGAACGGTTCGAATCGACTGTTTGAACTATGAAATCACTAAAATAACTTATAAACATATAATGTCAAGATGTGTCATCATAAAATGGTGTAATTGGATCCCTCCTCATCCAACAATCTACATTTATAATTAACGAATTTGATTGAATCTGTTTAAATTAGCGTATGTACATTTTAATCGTGTTTTTTCTTTATCTAATCACTAATAAAATAGATTAATAGAATTAGAAATCTGAGCAAGTTTCCATCATCTATAAATTGAAATGCGTCATGCATGACAAAAGTGATAATGAAAAAATAAAACATTGAGAAAGGGGAGGTAGTACAATTGGCTAGGAAGATGTCTTAGAGTTGTTATACCCAAAGGTTGAGAGTTCGATTCTCCCTCATGAACCTTGGTAGTTACTACCAAGTTTTCAAAAAATAAAAAATAAAAAAAAATAAAACATTAAATTCAAAGAAGATTTTATGTTTTTTTTTTTGTTTTTTGAAATTCCATGGTAGAAGCTTTTATGTTGTTGTCAACTTTCAGATAAGCAATTTTTAGATAAGCATTAACAGCGTGCCTATAATTTATTAGATATGAAAAATTCAGCATTATCATGCAAAACCTTATAATATATTTTGATTATATCTATGAATAACTATTAAAAGACTACTAGAATTTGATTTATTTCTAATGAACTTTTAGGTACGGAAAATAAAATTTTCTCCATGCGTTCTTGTATTCACTCATGAAAAATTCTATCACAAAAATAAGTTAGATACACCATAGCAACAACTTAATGATTCAGATAAGATTCGGCGGAGATCAAAAATTCGTGATTCGGATATAATTCGTAAATAATTCGGAATTAGTATCGTGCCCGTGCGTTGTAACGAGACATTAAAAATCTCATAAAAAACAAATTTTTATAAGTAATAGACCAATATTTAAAATAGCTTGGAACAAAAATATTATAAGAGAGTAAATATGTTCAAAATTCAGTATTTCATAGAAAGATAAGTTGGAGAACTTTTAATTCGCATGTACGTTGATTTTGTGTGGTATTTTATATTACAATAAAATATTACAATTTGTTATTTTACTATCTTATCGATCTAATATAGTTTTGTTGCATGAAAATTTGTATAGCTTTTTCTATTATTGTAGATATGTAATCTTTATTGTTATTATGTGTGGATATGTATCCTTATTGTTATTAATTAATGTGGATATGTAATTATTATTATTATTATTATTATTATTATTATTATTATTATTATTATTATTATTATTATTATTATTATTATTATTATTATTATGTGTGGATTTGTATCTTTAAATGATCTACACCAAAATCAAGAATTGCAGCGATAATTATGGATATGTATCTTTAAATTACATTTTAAAAATGAAAAAAATGAGAATCAATAAGAAAATTAAGTATCTTACAATCAAATAAGGAGAGTTTAGGATAGTTTTTGAGAGAAATGAAAAATTACGACACCTACATATGATGAGTATGTGTCTAAATAAATTTAAACTTTTGCACAAATATAAAAAAGATGCACAAAAAAAGCACATACTATTTGATTGAAGAGTTGATATTTAATATGAAATTTCATCTTTCAATCACAATCGTTGGTGAATCAAGACATTTATATGCTTAATATAAAAATGAAAATTATACATTAAATTCAGACCGAAGATCTTAGTCCCACAAAAGAATCAAACAAATATATACTAAGAACTTATTTGGTCCAAAAAATAATTTAGAAATAATTTGAATATATATGCGGATTGATTCACTAATCTGAATAATTCATAAATCTTATTATCATGGGTACAATCATGGATATAAAATTCCATGACCCACTTCTCTCTCTCTCTCTCTCTCTCAAAAGACATGATATCATTATTTTAATCTTGGTTCATGTTGGCGTAAAAACCGCCTATATATTTACATGGAGTAAATCATTTTGTGCGTAAGCTCACGAATATAACTGAACAATCACCCATGTATGTATGTAACAATATACTAGTATCATACTCGTGCGTTGCAACTGGGACATATTATAAAAAATATATATATATTAATGAAAATAATAATTATTCAAAAATTAAGACACATATTAATAAAAAAATTATATGATTATGTATTTTTAATTAACTTTAATCGTGATCTCTGATAACAATTTGATAATGTGATGATTCTTTATTTTTAAGTACCAATGACGTCAAATAATAGTTCGATTTGAATCTAATATCAAATATTATACAACAATTCAATATCGACATATAATATGATATTAAAAAACATAAATAAAAAAGTGTTATCGTGTGTATGTATAGGATACACACACATATTATAAGAGAAATATATATCCACACACACGTTTCAATTTATATTCTTCTTTGTTTCCAATTTAGAATATACACGCACAGACACACACACACATTGATATATTCTATATTGAAAATATATTCTAAATTACCCACAACAATATGTATAGAAACAAAGAAAGAAAAATAAGAAAATTAAAAAAAATGATTTCCATTGTGATCCCTATAAAAACGAAGAAAAAGTAACGAAAGAAAGAAATAAGAAAATGAAAGGTGGAGCCTTCTCAATTAAAGAGAAGAAATATGAAAACAAAGAAATAAGGAAAATGAGAAATATATCTCTAAATTTCAGAGTCTGTTCAATTTTAATTGTAACGTATTGTGTGGCAGCACATGTGGTGAGTATATTTTTAACCAAATTTAGACTTTTATACATAAAACATATGCATTTAATAAAAAAAAGACAAATTATGTAATTGGAGGGCTGAGATCAAATCCGAAGTTTCATCTTTCAATCGTAGCTGTTGACGAATCAGACACCCAACGTGCTTGTAGGGAATTTTTTACATTTTTTTGGAAATTACAATATAGGGAGCGATACTGTTGATTGTAATTGCCTTATTGGAATAATCACACACACACACATTTATATAGGGAGCGATACCGTTGATTGTAATCAGTGTTCTAAATAGCGCGCTATAGCAGCGCTATAGCGTTTTTGGAGACCAAACGCTATGCTATGGCATTAAAACACGCTATTTGTGCTACAGACGCTATAGCGGTAATAGCGGTCCGCTATAGCGTATAGCGTGTAGCGCAAATAGCGCGCGCTATGCAACATTTGCTGTTTTTTTTTTTCAATTTATATGAGCTTTAAAATAAATAAATGGTGAAGATATTGTTTAATTTTGATGAATATTACATTATTCAAATTCAAGTCCGCTATAATAATTTTTTCATTTTGCTCTTGGTTTTTTTTTAATTGATGATAAATCAAATAAATAATTGCTAAATTATGGAAATTTTACGGACTGACAAGATTTCTTCAAGGATCATCTGTTTATTTTACTAGAAGTATGATTTTTGTTTTCTTTTCAATTTCTAGGTTATTTTGAAATTTAAATAGAAAAAAAGATAAATTATGTTATGATGTTGAAGATATTTTAAATAGAAAAAGATCGATAGTTTATGATATTAGTATTACTATAGATATTTTGAGTCACAATTTGGACTTTGTATTGGTTCAATATGAATATTATAATTTTTTAATCAATTTGATATTATTTATTGTTCTATGAGACTAAATAATATTGATATTTAGTACAAATATATAATATAATTTTTAGAAAAATTAAAAATGCTATTTGGAATAGCTTTCGCTATAGCGTCGCTATTCGCTATAGCTTTTTTTGAAGACTCCCCACTATGACGCGATAAAAGCTATTTAGAACCTTGATTGTAATTGCCTTATTGGAATGCTCCGAATATTTGGGCAATATTAAAAAGGTTGTCGTAAAAGCTGCACAAGCTTCCAAAGAATAAATGGTAGTATTGTAATATCAGTTAACCATAAGCCCATTGTTGTTCGTTGTCTCTGGTGACATCATCACAGACTCCTGTTTCCGTACGGGCTAAACGCCACCAGACGACGCCATGTGTCCCGGCACCGCAGCCCTTCGAGGAGTAACCATGTAGCTAAAACTGGTCCCATCAACTTCAATGTGAGCTGTTGGAAGTGACATTCGTGGAACCCACATATCAGTGAAATGGCTCACAAAGTGAGATGTTAGAAGAGGAATTTGGGTATGTTAATACACCTGCCGCCAGCTTGCTTGGCTTCAGACCATGCCAAAGAAGATCAAGAAACGCATCGGCTCCTCTCCTCCGGATCCAGGTCATTGAAAAATCCAGAACTGATCAGTACATTAATTTTAGATCGAACAGCCTATATTATCCTGACCAACTGGCTGCCCATGCTGCCCGGACGTGATGATTTGTTGTCAGGTGTGATTTCGGCACTTCGATTAGATCAGACGGTCGTGAATTTTTTAAGATCGTTCGATGAGTTCCGTAAAACTGGAGAGGAGCTGGATCCAGAGAAGCATCGCTCAGAAGAAGAGAAGAGAGAGAGTTCAGAGATGTTGCCTTTTCCTTTTCCTTTTTCCAAATTAGGAGATACTATTGCTTGTTTCAAATGAGTATCTGTTTTCCAATATTTTCTTCTCGATTTGAATCTTCATAATAGGAACTGAAAACATACATTTTATATATAGCGATTAAGTAGATCGGATCATTGCATTCCAGCGACGACTGCGATCTTTTATTCTCTTTTCCGAGTAGTGGAGGAAGGGTTTCAGAGGGAGATGGCGCAGTCCATCTCTTATTCAACCGCCATTGTTGTTCTTGCTATAGCTCTTCTATCATTCACATGTGCTTCTCGTCATAGTATGCTCTCTCTCTCTCTCCTTTATCTCCCTTTCTCTCAAGCTTGAAGATGCTTTTGAAGCTAATGTTTATGCGCAATATAAGATGCTTAATTAACTACCTTAGTTGCCTGAAACTTGCAGTTTTGCAATCTGAGGAGGTAACGCCGTTGGATATCTCTAAGGTAAACATTATTTTCAAAAACCTTAATTAGAATATCCGCTATTTCTAGGTACTTTGTCTTCTTTAATCAAAACTATTTTGGGTGACCTAGGAATTGTCATCTGGGGATCTTTAGTTTATAAGGCGGAGAACCTTACTACTAGAAAACTTATTTTGGATTTTTGAAAGATTTTTTTAAGGATCTTATCTGTTTGTATCTTGGCCTTTTCTAATAGATTTATTTATAAGTTTTCTCAATTTTTGAACAGATTCAAATGCTTCCCCTGCATTTTGTATCAATGCGTGATTCACAATTTCACAACATTACGGTCTGCTTTTGTTGAAAATTCATATACCTTTTAGATCCTGTATCATCTTTTATGGAGATTTTTTAACGAACCCAAATTTTAGATGCTGTTAATTTCACAGGAATAAATAAATAAATAAATAGACAAATGAATACCTAACTTGGTAAATGAATAATTACATTTTTCCCTTTCTAATTTTTTAGTAGTGAAATTGTGTACTTTTAATCTGATGAAACAGGAAACTTTTAACTAGTTTAACATCTTAATTAAGGTCAAGTTTAGTTAAGAGAGTATTTAGTAGGTTCTCTTATAAGCTTGTTGATCTACCTACCTATTCTACATCAAACCTGACACAAATGATTAACAATCTGGTGTAGGAGGAAGGAAGCAGGGTGGCGGAAATGGTGGGATATGCTACAACAGGGGAAGAATCAGACAGGGAGGTCCCAACCGGGCCGGATCCAATCCACCACCATGGAATACCCAAGACCCGATCAGCCTACTTACCTAAAAGATTTTGGCCCAATTCCAATACTAATAAAAGTGCAGCGGACCAATATCCTTGAGCCTCTTTCTTCCAACTACATACACCTAAATTAAAAAAACTTAATTTGGTCAAATTCTTTTCACTAAATTTTTTGTTGTTGTTGCTGTTTGTTCTTTTGTTGTTCCTTCGCACAATTTTGATTAGCATTTAGTGTAGTTCTTGCTTGTCATAGATGTTGTACCTGTTTTGTTGTGTGGTGATTTGTAAACCGGGGAAATTTGTGGGATATCCAATGGCTTCATATTTCTGACAATTTCACTGCCATGTTGAACAGGAACTTTAGATTATAGATTAAGATGTTTAAATCTCTTTGGTGTGTATTGTTGCTGTGTGTAGTAGCTTTTAACCATATGCGTTTATCACATATCAATTTTGAAAGCTTGATTAGGTTTCATTTTAATTTTTTTCTTCAAAATATAAAAGCTTTGTTATGGCGGGAACTTGTCCCTGTATAGATTGCATTTTTGTTTAATTAATTTGATGACTAAATTTTTCAGAAGCAAAAACGCTTACCAAGTCATAAGCTGATGAATCAATTTTGATTTGTCCCGCTGCCCAATCAGCTTTATTTTTATTTTTTTTCTGTTCTTTTTCTTTTTTACCAATACAAGTAACAAGAGTAAGAAATTAAGAATCCAAATTTGTGCTAACTACCCCATGGTACTCTCTTTCTATTGTCTGTTCTCGGCCTCTCAGAAATCTAGCGAATTTCATTGCAATAGCAGAGTACAATACCATAGACAAAATGGAGATTAAGGTGGAAAATAGGAATATAAGATGCTAGTATCGTAATATTTCTTTTATTTTTTCTTGTATAAATAATATCAGATGATTAACATCCTGCACAGACTGGGACAATAGAAGATTTAAAAATATATATATATATCCAACAAACAAATATAGTGCAAAATTTGCCCTGATTTGCACTTATTCTGTTAACATTTGGAGTAGCGCATATATTCAAATGGAGATGCTATTTGGAATTCCCATTCCTGTGGCACCAGCATCTGAGAAGGGTTTCATGAGTTTATAAGGCACCATGCCTGCACCAGACCTATTCCTCAATTTTGGGTCCAAATTTCTCGCATCAATTGTACCCTCGATCTCTTTCAGCCTTGCATAAAACCTTCCGTATGCCTCCTTCATCACTGGATCATCAAGCCACGTCAGCCCAGCTGCTTGACCGCCCAAATACTCCTCATCTGACGAATGGGTCGATAACAGGTTCAAAACTGCCATCACTAGAGTTGCTTGAATTTGTGTAGGGAAACTCTCAAGAAGTGTATCCTCTGGCTTCTGTAGAAACTTGTCAAATTGGTTGGCTGTCATGTCCTCAATTGGCATGTTAATCCGTGCAATTGTCGGCCTGTTTGGGAAGTAACCAACAAAATCATACTGCCCGAAATTGACCGCAGCATGGTGCGCTGAAGCAACCCAAATTATTGTGGTTAGGATTTGGATTAGGCTCACATGGGTGTTTAAGGTGGGCCACCATGGCTCGTCCTTTTTGTCAGCATGGCCCCGTGTACGGACCTCGTACCACCATGCTTGCAGTTCTGTGTCATTTTTTATTTGAGTCGAGTCAGGGTAGTAGTGCAAGACGTATTCCTGCACCCATTTTTTGATTGCTGACCAAATCAACAGGCCGTCATTTGCAAAGGGATAATCATCAATAACCAGCTTTACTCCATGCTCGGCTGCTGGATCCTTTACTGCCATTCCTCTGTTATGATATTAATAAAAATCTTAATTAATTTAAACGGACTCAATAGGCAATTTCCTTGTGTTCCTAAAATCAAATTGTTACAGTTACACAAAAGAAATATAATGAAAGGCTTGTTTTCGTCATCTATTTTTTTTTCAATTTTGATTTATATTCAATTTGGGGGGGGGGGTCAGTTTTCTTATAAATGTGCACAATCTTCACGAACTCACTATATGCTATAACATATTAGAAATTGTGAATAACTAATCCTAATCTTTTCCATACATAATTAACTTCAAAAATAATATTACCTCCGAATCAAATCAGACGGTAAAGCCTCAAAATCGAAACGCCAGAACTGGTCATAGGCATCAGAGCTTAGCTCCATGGAATACTTCAGAGGTGAGAATGACGACTCAATGATACCACCAGCATTAATTAGAGCTTGCCGTGCCAGTGCATTAATCTTCATTGTGTATCGGAAGTGTGGATGTAACAACCGGTAAATTGGGTGCATCTCACTCAGCTGCCTGTGCGCTGCTATTATATATGGCTCAACGCAACAGTGTGTCCTTAACCTATACAGAACAACATTAACGAGGATGGTTGATTTCATACTTTGGACTGGATATTTTATTTTAATTTTCTATAGGATATGGAGACAAGTTGTTCATTCACAAAATTTACTATGCCTTCAAATTTCAAGAGAAAGAAGAAGAAATCTCTGCGTTTTCCCTTGATGTCATCTTCCTAAGTCTATATAAAAAGTAAAATTCCAAAGTCTTACCAGTGACTGATAAGCTCGTGATGTGCCGAATCGTGAGCACAAACATGGGCTTTAGCAAATCTCCATAGCCACGATCCTGTCGAATCAGATGATGGAACAAAGACATGCCTCCATCCGGGTACAGCTGGTGAAGGCGGTCGAGTGAGCTCAATTGCAATTGGCTTCAGAGTTCCTTCATCTGTAAGAAAGAAAAGTGTTCTGGAACCGTATAATGTTGTTCCTTCTAAGGCTCGGACCTTGTGTACATATGGCAATAGTAAGTCTTGGTTGTCTAGCACAAACAACTTCTTCTGCCTGACTGCCTATGTAAGCCGAAAAAAGAGTAAACTGTAAGTTGTAGGATAGTTCGCTTTGTTTCAAATCAAGAAATGGCAAAGAGATTTGTAGTTTTGTACTAGGGCATAAACACAGGGTATGGTCTTTTTCTTGTATAATTTCCTTTTCCATGGAAGAAATTAACTCTTATGTTTCTAAATATTTTACCTCCTCTGCTGTCATGATGCCATTTATTTCTTTTTCAATTATCGCAGTTGTGATTGCAGATTCAACAGTTCCATAAATCACGGGATCAAGCTTACTTTTCATTGGGAGCTCCTGAAAACAATAAAAAACCAATGGTGAACAAATTGAGATGCTAATTCAGAGGTGAATGTGAATTCAGCATTGCATGAGAAAGCAATATACCTTAACCAATTGAATTGCATATGGATTGACACCGGCAAGAGTCTCCCTAGCAAACTCTTCATCTCGTAACCATGAGAACCTATCTCCTACAAATTTGCATAAGCATGCATTCATTTTACAATCTAAGAGTGACCAAAATACAATTATATAACTGTAACCAATTGAGAAAATCTTACTTTCAAGCATCTCAGGAGCGTCAAAACGCAAGGCTTGGTCGGACACATTTTGGGTTCCATCAAATATGCAGGCTATTAGAGTTTTGAGGAGGCCAATCTCTTCAACCTTTGGCATCTTGAACCCCTCATTGTACAAGGCACTAATTGCATCAAAACTAGGGAAACCAAGTTCGGTGTCTATGATGGCACTTTGGGCCGAAGGGACAACAGCATGAAGCAGAGATGTCAAAGTTGTTGTGGAGAATTGAAGTTGTTTAACCTCGGAGAAATCCTCATCTCTTGGCACATAAAATGTTGCACTTCGAGTTTCAGATATAGGATCTGTTTGTTTGTAGATTAAATTAATGTCTTTTCATTTCAGTCTCTGTATCTTCTCAATTAAATAAAATGTGGTCAATACCAAAAAATGTGTAGGTCAGAAATGAAGCAAGGATACCTGTCTTTGATTGGGGACGGCCTGTCCGACACCGTCTTGGATAGGGGAACTGCTCGGTACCACCTAGTACTGGTCTAGCTTTATCTTTGTCACTGTCAGGCTCACCTAGATCATTATATGTGTCATAATCATATATCCTGTCAGTGCTCTTTCGTTCTCCTTCGCCATTTCCCCTCTTGAGTTCGAGTTCATGTTTTCTCATTCTAGCCAACCCGACAGGTGTCTGGTCTGGTAAGTATGACTGTTTCAGAATAAAGTACAATTTTACACCACTGATAACAGTTCATATAAGCTAACCACTCATTTATATGGGCAAATTCATGTTTAGTAGATAGAAAGAAGAGGGCCAGTGTCTAATATTGCTTCCTAGCTATTCAATTTCTAATAGAAATGTTTGATTAATGCATCCGCTACTGCTAATCTGAATAAAAGCAAATAATTGGATGGATGGCCGGCCCATCGGACCAACTCCGCTCTCCATGTAGATAATGTATATATATGCACTTCTGGATCCTCGTAATCATAACGATACAAGTGTGAAGAAAAAATTCAAGAAATTAACCTTCAACAGAATTGCCCTTTCGCTTTTAGAGAAAAAGTAAGGGTCGTGTCCAGATAACAATGTTAAGCTACAGGTACAGAGCCACATATATAGGAGTAACCTTTCTTGGGGTTTGACTTAGAAATTTATGTTTAGCCGAGGTCAATTCACTTCCTATTCCCAAGTAAATAAAAACAAAAAGAACTGATAAACAACCAACTGAAAAAATGACTTCGTAATAAAAAATAATGTGCTTGGATGTAAAAAATAGCATTAATTTTGGTATGCTTGGAAGTTAGAATGTTGAATACATGCTAGATGTACTGGATCAGCTGTGGCCCAGTATTACTATTAACTATTAAGTTTCTACAACTTTGATGCCGACGCATACATCCGTAAATTAAAAACCCAGTTTTGAATATATGATGCATAACTATGTAAGTACAAATTTACTGGTACATTGAAGAATTATGATGAGGATTTCTTTGCTGGTTAATGAAACAAGGTCTACTCAGAAGATTTACCTTGGTGGTGAAGAAAATTCTCTTGTCAGGGCTAACTGACTTAGGTTGAATCCAAGAGTTGCAACTCATTGTAGTCACAACAACACCAGTCTTAGGATCTTGTAGAACCATATCTTGGAGAAAAATCTCTTTTTGGTACTCATTAGTCACGAATACACCTCCAATCTCACCAAAATCTTTTGGGATAATGAAGTTGCTCTCATATGATATATCTTCGCCATTGTGGCTTCCCTTTTGTGCATAAGCCGATATGAGCTTCTCCTCTGGTGCCGACTCTGCACAAACAAGGATTTTACTAATTGTTGTGCGTATAAGGTTGAATATATGCTAAAAATTTATGTATAAAGTTGAAAACCATATCCATATCAAATTTAGGTAAGCCATATTGTTGTGCGATTACATTCATCGGATGAATGTACATTTACCCATGTTATAAAGTTGATATCAACAATTTAAATTTATGTATAAGGTTGATATAAATGAAACATTCATTTGATGTACACATGTATAAGGTTGAATACATGCTAAAAATTTATCCATGTTATTATTCATGAAAAGTCGACATTAGTAACATTAGCAAAGTCTTTACTTTGCTGCAATCTGATTTCTATATTAAAAAAGGAAACACAGAAGACTAAATGACTTCCATGAGTCTAGAGAGTGGGAGAGGTTTACCGGGGTCGAGCTCAGAGCTAATGAGCTCAAGGAGAAGAGATCTAGACCTCCCTAATAGATCAGTGACACCATCTAGCACATGTGTCGGCTCGAGGTGCCTCAGCAATCCTCCTACATTCGATCTAACTGTCAAAGAAGCTCGGAGCATTGTTGCATCAGTGGGTCTCGAAGTGCCTTGCATGTTGCGTTTCGTTTCTCCTACCAGACAATGTATCACCTCTAATCTTTCGCAGACGATATATATAACTGGTACAAGGTAGTTGGGGTTGGGGACTTGAGTTATTTATATCCCGATTTTGTTTGCGAGACAAAATGGAGGTGAGCTGAGTAGCAGCGATTGATTGATGGCTTTATGACTTGGAGGCCTTAATGTGTATCTTTTCAATGAATAGTAGCTTACTTGAGGCTTCAATGAATAGTGTTAATTAGGTGTGTATCTTTTGAATGCATGGTCTATGTATATGCATGTGCTATATATATAACTTGACGCGTTGAAAAATTATATATATTCGAATTTAATTAATTAGCAGTTGCTTCTTCACCATTTAAGGTGAATAATGATCCACGTACGCACGTCAATTTTTTTTTAATAATAAAAACTGATCCACGTCAATGTACGCGTACGAAGGCCCTATGGCAACAGTGACCAAATTTAAAATTAAGATTGAGAGATTAGATGAACATGTATCATGTAATTTTATTTTATAAGAAAGGTACTAGTAATAATTTTTGCAAAAAAAAAAAACTTTAAAATGTAAAGGATGAAAAATGCATATTTTCAATGTATAGGTAACAAAAGGAAAAATGTGACGCGTCACGTACGGTACATGACTAAAATTTATTTTTACGTGACGTCATTAAAATGATAGCAGTCAGTCGTGACTACACATGACATGAATATTTGCGTCTAATTATTGTTTTCAAGTTTAAGTTAGTTCAAAAAAATAATAACAAAATGTACCAAAAAATAAGAAATTGTTACAAAAAAAATTATAATTAAGAACTAATGTTAAAAAAATTGATTCACATGACTTAACGTGATCGAGTCTATTTGTATAACGTGATGTGACTAAGATGGTGGAGAACAGTCATGTTACGTGACCCACAAGTCAAATCAGGTGATCAACACAAGTAACGTGACGTGTCTGGTAACAACTAGGGATGGCAAAAAGGCCCGATTGACCCGGAGGCCCGTTGATATCTGCCCGGCCTGTTCTTTACCCGGTCGGCCCGATGCTGTGATGGGCCAGGTAAGGTCGGACCTAAAGACGGGACAGGCCAGGCCTGGACTTAACTCTAAGCCCATGGGCAGCCCGTTGGACTTATATGTTAATACAACAAATTTAATTTTAGGGTTTTTAGCCAGTGAGCAGCCGCTCCTCTTTGAGTCCCGAGTCTCTCATTCTCTCTCGCTCTCGCCTGTCCTTCTCCTCTCTCTATCGCTCTCTCTGTCCTCACTCCGCCACCAGTCGCCGCCTTCGCCACCAGATCGCCGCCTCCGCCACAGTTGTGATCTCTCTCTCCGCCACCAGATCGCTCTCTCTTCGTCTCTTTCACTTCTCTGCCACCAGTCCTCCTCCAGGACCGTCACAGTGTCACTACTACTCCAGTCACGGTATCTGGTTAGTTTGCTATTAAATTAGACTTAATTATTTGGTTGTATAAATTGTTATTGGTTTGGGGCCCTCAACCTTTCTCTCTTTTTATTTTGGCTTGTTAGCATCATTTCTTTGTTTTTTTACATGTGATAGATGAGATGAAACTATTAACTTTTTATCTGCCGTGGTTGTTTTTGCTTTAGCTATCTCCGATTTTTCCACTGTAAAAATCATCTTTACTGTTCTAACTTGGATTTAATGCACATTGCCACAGCCTATAGTTTCTGGATAAAAGGTTCTAGAAATTCGGACTAAAAAAAAAAAAGTTGTATTTGGATTTAATGTACAGTGCCATAGGGCCGGGTCGGGTAAGGTAGCCTATGGGCACAGGAAAGCTTCCACGGGCAGGCCTGGGCTTGGAGGAAAGGCCCATGGGCAAGCTGGACCTAAATTTTTAAGCCCGCTAGATTAGGCCAGGCAGGTGGGCCATTGATTTTTAACGGGCAGGCCAGACTTGAGCTTGACAAAATACCCGTGAACTCGGTCCATTGCCATCCCTAGTAACAACCTGACTGATTTCATTCTGTGTATAGAGGTGATTAGCACCCTTTATCTTATGCATCATTCCGTACCTGATCCGGAGAACTTGCCTAAACAAATTTGTATCGCGCTTAATGTTATCCAACAAAGTTGTTTTAAGTTGGCAAAACACCTACAAACAATTCATTAATTACACAAATAAAACTATATAAAAGTACTGTGAAGACGGCACAAGAAAACAAAAAAAAAGGATAAAAAGGTAAAAGAGAGATAAAAAGTTCATCCGTGTCAAAATTGAGTAATATTCTTTTGCTGACCGTATGTATATATTTTCGCTTTCAGCTTATGTATTGGAATGAAAGACAAACAAAGTGCACGTGAAGCATGCACATACTTATAATAATGGCTTAATTTGAATATATATAATGTTATATTTAATTTAAGTTGCTCGCCTAATAAATTTCTCATTTTGCCTAGTACGTAGCTAGCTCCTCAACCATATCTTTTTCATATCTGAAACGATACATCTCATTTGCACAAAATTAGTATGTCGTTATATATTGTCTTCTTTACAATGTAAGGTAAAGGACCACATATAAAGTCCTCCCTATTACAGCTAGAATTTTATATCATCAATTAATTGCTGGCCCCTCTAATAACGTATGAATGCTAAATGCTTTATTAATTTTTCCCTCTCCGGATTATGTTACGTATCATCCATCTCCAACACAATCTTCGATATAATTAACCGAAATGCATTCAACTAAGACACATGGACAAATTTGGTGGTTGAAAATTTAAGACTTAGCAACATCTTCGTAGTCTCAACGTGTCTATTTTTCTAACTAAAATGAAGAAAAAATCGATCATGTACACATATAATATATGCTCATATCGAGACGGATTCGCATCTCCCAGGTACCGGACTCAACACAATTGAAAAGAACGGTCCAGATTTAATTTCATCCGGTTCTTGCTCGGGAGGGCTGAGGGGACAGTATTATTTGTGCTTTGAGATTTGTGCCAAATTAAAAAGAACAATTTTGAACCATCCGATTCAATTATACTCAGTCCGGTAACATGAGAGGATGTGAGATCATATCGAGACACCTAGGTCCGTAGATCAACTACATATATACACAAGCCCTTAGCGTGCAAGATTTGAATGTTTAATCAATGCACTTTTGACAATTCGGCTGAAGAATTTTCTCCAAAATAAAACTAGCTAGCTAGTATCTGCAAAGACAAATCAATTACCAAGAACGAGATATGAAAAGATATGGAGAATATTATCAATTATTTATTCATTATTAATGAGTCCGGTTTGTATGATATTAATGTTATTTCAGTTCATATAATACTAACTTTAAAAATCTATCAAATCGATTTAAAACAACAAATTCAAACTGATCTACTTTATTAGTTATACGTTCACATGTACAAATATATGTATTTATTTAGTATAAAGTTAAGCGATCAAATATGAAAGTTTTTAAGTTAATTTTAATGTGAACTCAAAAAAATATAAATTTTGCATGTAAACACAACTCGTACAATCAATCAGTTTGAACGGTTTAAATTTGTCATTCAAAATCTATCCAATACACTTTAAAATTGACCGACACTGCATTAGTTGCAGAAATTAATTAATGTATTTCCCGTAAACAAACAAGCATGTTTATTGCTTCGATTGAGTATCTCCCCAACCACAAAACTCACTCAAAAGGACCCTATGTACGTACTCTACTGGTACCAATTAAAGATTTGTACCTTTGGTACTACTTTTAAGTTTTAACTATTCGGTGGAGGCTATCCACTTTTATCAAAAAGAAGATAGAAAAGGACCCATTTCATAGACTTTTGAAAGTAATAAATGTACATTTGTATAAGCACTCAACGGTACTTTTTTTTTTGTAATACAGAAAGATTGAGGTTAACCTATTAATTTTTATTGAACGTCTATATTGTTATAATTGTTCTATAGGTCAAAATTACCTGGACAGAAATTGATAATTTATAAAATTAAATATAGATAAACCTAATTTGATTACATGTATTAAAGGACCCAAAAAATCTACTCTCTGGAAAAAAAATTACATTTGGATAACTTTGAAAATATTTATATTAATGAATGTGATCAAGTGGTGCAACGAATTGGTACATAGTATTATAAATATACATGCACAATTTATTTTTCAATTGGCTATTATGTTCAATTTTTTTAGTGTTTTTTCTTTTACTTTCTTTTTGTCTATGTTTTGTTTTAATTTCCGATTACCTGATAACTTCTTACTTTTATGCCCAAAATGTTTTGAGCTAATTTTATTTTCACTGTGTAGTTACATAACTAATGTAACATCATTATGATCAATAAAATATGGCTAGATCTCTATTTTCCTAAAAAATGAAATTAAAAGTTCTGAATTAGATATTTTTAGACATTAGTTGTTAAAAATTTGTTCACCTTAACCAGGCAATCAATTAAGAAAATTCATTTTATTTAGTGAGAATCAAAATACAAGGGGGAAATAACACGTATACCCCTCAAAAAAAATTTTCAAAACTACGTATTTTCTCCTTTAAACTTCCAAAAATCACAAATTTATCCATTTTATTTTATTTATATAAAAACTCATTTTAAATTTATAAAATATCTATTTTTCTCTTCAGTAATAGCATAAAAAAATTTTGCTTGTTTAAGAAAAATGTTGGTCTTATATTTAATTGATCTATTTTCGGGAGCAAATGGTTCATTTTTTTTTACTTCTAACATATACACGGTGATGTTTAGGTATGCCCTTGTATATGCATCAGAAGTAGAGAAATAGACCCATTTCCCTCGGAAACTAACTGATTATAAGACTGACATTTTTCTTAAACATACTATATTTTTTTATGTTTTTAATAAAGAGTAAAATGAGTATTCTATAAATTTTGATATAAAAGACAATAACTGATTAAATTTGTGAGTTTTTGAAGTTTACAATTTTTTAGGAGTATACATGCATGAAATTCCCCAAAACAAGGGCTTTTAAGAGTCTATTATTACAGCGTGCAAAACAGTAGTACTTTCGAAAATTATAGAAAACTCTTTGAACAACCAACTAAGAAACAAATTATATGTTCAAAAAGAAATTGTTAAATCTAGATATTATAAGATTTCAAACATTGAGAAGCCATCGTCCGACTAAAAAAAAGGAAAAAGTATCATTTATGATAACTGCTCTTCACAGTTTTGAATTTTCTTTGAATTAATCAAGTTAAAACAATCACAAAAAGATAATTAAGAATGTGCAGAACAGAAAATAATGCCAAATGAAAGTTCTAAAACTCAATAAAGCGCGAGCATAAAAGTAAGATATATAGTAACATATTACCGCATTCTGAAAGGATAAAAAATATTAGCAATGTAATTTTGATTTCACGGATAATATAATAAAAATGAAAAAATATATTACTCACGGGTAGGGGTGTAAAAGGGTCGATATTATCCATTCGTATTCAGAAGCATATCCAAAAATTAAATACGGATATCCAATATTCGAATATTTGTTCAAATACATATACATATATAGTATTGAATTTTGATTATCCGTATTCGAATAGTGGATATATACCATAGTTTAATATATATATATAATTTGGTACCTATCTGAAAAAATAGAAAAAAAAATTCAAAGATTATAATATTTGGTTTCCAAGCATATATTAATATAGATATTATGTTGAGTGGTTTGAATCGATAGTTTAGATTTTCAAAATGAAGATATTAAATATGAAGTATGATGAGTTATGAAAAACATAAGGTGTTGAAACCCTCCTCATTATGAAAATATTTATATATATGTTTATGTACGAATGTCCGATATCCAATATGTAACTATACGTATCCGTTTAATATCTGATTCATATATATCTAATTTACAGATGTATGATATCCAAGCTGCATCCGTACTAGGGGTGGCAAAAAAACTCGTAGCTCGTGGACCGATCGTAACTTGTATCTGACTCGCTCGCTAACAACTTATTCATTAGTGGACTGAGCTGTTAACGAGCCAGTTCATCACTAGCTTGATCCAAAATTAACAAGTTTGAGCTGGGGCCTAGCTTGCTCACGAGCTGGCGAGCTAGCTCGGTCCAAGTATGAATTTGTGTGAATTTAGTATGCATGAATTTATTTTGTGAACTATGTTTGTATGAATTTGAAGATTTAATAGTTTAGTATGTATGAATTTAGTTACAAACTTAATTTATGGTAGTTGACTTTATAATATATTTGGATTAATTTTGGTTCACGAGCTTTCACGAGCTACTTTTTCAGCTCAAATCTGAACGTTGGCTCGCTCATGACTCGCTCGTTGCTAAAACGAGCGAACCATGAGCTTGGTCTAGCTCGGACCGAGCCAGCTCGTTGCCAGCCCTAGTCCGTACATATCCGTCTAATATCTAATTCATGTATTAAAAAAAAAAAAAAAAATAGGTTTCAGCAGCTTTTTTTTAACAATTCAGGATATGAGGTGCTTATTATATTGTTTGGGCTTTAATCAGTTCATCCTGACATGTTCGCATGATCTGGCCCATGAATGAAAAGCGACCCAAGTTATAATACTTTAGCATATACCCAATCAATGACGCAATTAAACTAGTAGAACATATATATGGCCGATCAATGAAAGTGAGAAGTTTCCATATAGCATTGTGGAAAGACTAGGCCCAACTTTGCAGAAGTACGTGCATTTTTCATCTGTCATACAAACCTGAGAACTAACAAACCCCATTCGCCACCTCCACACGAACCCAAAAACTAAACTATAAATAATGATCCTGATGCTGATGATGATGATGATGATTATTATTATTATTATTATCATTATAATTATTATTTATATAATAGTAATAATAATTAGAAACTAAGAGAAAAGAGAAAAAGGTAAAAACAAAATTTTCAGTCAAATGATTAATAAAGGAAAAGCTGTTCTTTATCAATACAAAGTTTGCTGCGGTTTTTCAATAATGGAGTACATTTTTATATTCCTAACATGTTCCTTTTCTAACGTTATGATAAATATCTGACCGAAATATATAAAATAAGAAGAAGTCGTTAGATACCGTAGAAGAGAATATTAATACAGAAAAAAATGTAATCCATCTTTTTCTTTGACATTTTCTTTTTTCTTTTTTTCTTTTTTCTTTCCTTTTATTATCAGCTTTTATTCATTTGTGTATTTTGACTTTTGTTGTGTTATTGCGTGAATTAATTGACTTACTTCAGTGCAGTCTTAAACCAAATACTACTGGTAATTAATTAACCTTATAGAAAAATATGATATTTAATCTCACTTCTAATTATTTTGTTTTGAGAATTTACTAAGAACAGATATCTGTTCTAGAGAGTATGATCATAATAACTTCAACAAATTAAATTACCCCAACAATGAAAAGCTACTGGTATTCTCAATCAATTTTGGAACTTCTGGTACCTGTCACATTAAAAAAAAATGAACCTACTTAAAATATTCAAAATTTACTAATTTTCCTTTCTACTAGTATAGTTGTTTCATTTTCTTAGGTTGAATTTGATGAACCTAATCCTTATATCCTTCTAAGATTTGAAATTAATGTTAGAAAATTTGAATAAAAGAGACAAACACTAAGGGTACAAGTCACAACTATTCCTAGCCTTTGATATGCACTTAATCCATATTTAAGGAAAATAGTACAACTTCTCTGATGGAGACAATTAGCTTATAATAACAAGATTTGAAATTGTGATGGTATTGTTGCACCTATTTGTCAATGTCACGATATATTTATAATCATAAATTCTCCCTTTCCTTTTTCATATAAAATAGTTCTTGCATTTTTATTGGTTAAAGTTCTATAAGCGCTATCACTCTGACATTTTTCATATAACTCGTTAGTTATTTTAAATAGAGAGGATATCTATCAACAAAATAATAAATCTAACCTTAATTTGAAAGCATCTAATATCTGATGCATGCATTTGTTCAGAATCCATAAATTATTTTGACCCTTGTAAAGCATTTAGTTAGCCTATAAAAAAAAATACCTTTATATACAAAGTCAAATACAAGAACCTGCAAGTTAATATACTTTACAGTCAATAATGCAAGGAAACGGCAGTGCATACATATGTTTTTGTTTTGCTAATGGAAGCCACAATAATAAAAATATCAAAACGTGACAAATTATATTGAACCTTCTAGAAATCATTGTGCAAGATTTCATAAATTAACTTATCTAGTTGGTGCATTATGTCAAATTCAAAGGAAATATGATTTTTTTTTTTTTCAATCTTCTTTTTATAATAAGCTCAAGCATATAAATATGTCCTTTTTCTATTTTCTCTTGTCTTTTTGCACCGTTTCTCTGAATTAAATATTGAAGTTTGGAGATCTTTTTGACTTGTGAGAATAACTTAATTCTACTCCAATTTAAAAAGAAAATTAATAGCGCCACATGAAAAGAGAAAAAGGAAACATCAAGTTTAAGCTAAATAATGAAATGACATGATACAAGTTAAGCTATCAGCTATGTACGCTGCATATGGACTGATAACATCATTTTGAACTTAATTTAATACTAGTGCATATGCTGTGTACAACTAATTGTGCTGATCAAGGATAAAAACGACTTGAAAATCAAGTTTGAAGTTTTGTTTCAGTCACTTTTTTTTTTGTTGAAAATTTTCACAGAAGCTGCGAAGTCATGAACTACACTTTTTTCTCTAGCCAACTGTGCTACTGCCTCAGCTCTTTGATTTAATTATCACATGCTAAAAAGAGAAAACTATAATTGTTCCAAAATTCCCTTGTATAATTGATTTAATTTGTCTTTCGAATATTAATGCAGCCAAATGAATTAACTGGATGCACACTGTACTCAAAATAAAGAAAACTATATATAGGCTAAAAGAGAGAACGTCTATAAAATCGTCCAATTAAAAACAAAACAAAAATAAATCTTGTCTCCTATTGAAAGGCAGATTCTGTCTAGGAAAGGAAGAAATTTTGAACTTTCAGTAGTGTTGGAGAGAATATATTACGCAAGCATATACTCAATTTAGACGAATTAGTTTTGATAGCTAATGAAAAATATTAGATTATCAATAATTCAATATAATTTATTGGTAAATCGATTTTCCAGATAAAATTATTGATAATATATTATCAATAATTCAATATAATTTATTGGTAAATCGATTTTCCTGATATAATTATTGAATTATCAATAATTAATTAGCCGTAGAATTTGATAATTATTTATCAAATACATAACTAATCAATATTTTAATAAAATAATTATATTTTTTATTCCAAATTATTTTATATTAAAAATAAAAGGCTATATGTCTGAGAGCCGTCAAGTGTCCAACTCCACAATCTTTTAATGCCGTATCATGCTTGTCATATCTATGTCATGTCTGATCTTTTGTGTCGGTGTCCATCCTTAAGAGACTTTTGTATTTATTTTATAAACCATAATTAAGAAAAATAATTTTATGAAACTAAGATGATTATATATATATATATATATATATATATTTTACAAAAATTATAAGAACTGAAATATCATCTCTGTCCACCATATTTTTTTTAGACCAAAATGACAATTCAGTCCGTATTAGTTTCACAGCTTTTTATACCAGCGGCTACAGAATATCCATAAATGTCTCCAAAATTGAAATGGCATTTCATTACCGTATTAATTTTTTTCCCACCCGAGACAGGCTCCCTCTTCTCTCTTTCCTAATAAAAAAAAAAAGTTGTTCGGACCGAAATGTCATTTTGGTCCAGACTAAAAAAAGTTGGACTGAAATAGCATCTCGGTCCAGAGGTATTACATTAACGGCTACACCATTTTTCTGAAAAACTGTGAAATCGTGATGGACTGAAATGCCAGTTTAGCTCATTTTAGCTCGGGAAAAAAAAAGGAAACCGAAATGACATTTCAGTTCTTATAGTTTTTATAAAAAAAGAAAAATTAATGTTGGTTTCCTAAATTTAAATTTTTTAAATTATGGTTCTTACAAAAAATTCGGGACTTTTAGTCATAAGAAGTTCTTAGTTAAATTCATGCAAAATGGAGGTGCTTTGTAAAAAAATTCAACCCTAAAATATTAACTTTCTTTTTCAAGGGTCGGAGTTGTTGGGATGGTCCGATAACCCAACTACTTGACAAATTCGATTAAAGTTTGGGCCCACCATCTCTCCGCTTCCGGAAACAAATCCTTTATCAGACCTCTGAACCTCTCCATTTCTTCTAAACTGTAGAAATCCATTCTTTTTCTGACAACATAATGATATCAGAAAAAAAAAATTCCTCATTTTTAGATAGTTTCATCCGTCTATATTTTATTTTTGCATTATGTCCATCTTATCATACTGATTCAATATACCATCTCAGAATTTTTAATCTAACACTATATTTGACAGTGTTGTAAAAAAGGGTCTTAACGGCTAATTAAAACGGCCATTTAATCGTTAACGGCGGCCAAATCGTTATGAATATACTTAACGAATACTTGTTCGGGGATGAAAACGATTAATTGGTAGTTTTTTTTCCGATTAATCGGCTATTTTACCGTTTAATTGTCCGTTTGTTCCCGTTCATTTCCATTTATTCTAATTTATTCCAGTAAATATTTATTTTCACATTGATTATTTTTCTATGATAGTGGATAATAATAAGTTTTATAAATTATTTATTGTAGTTTTGTTTGTTTTTGGACATACATCCAATATTTTTTATATATGTTTTTTCTTCTTACTTATCTTGAACTTGATTAATTCTTCTATTATTTATATATCATATTTTTTTTTACTTACTGATGTAATTATTTCAATAAGTACAACATGTTCATTTATAAAATTAAGTTGTTATTATAAACTAAATTTAGTGATTTTATGTTGAAATATTTTATTTCTTTCAAATAATATTAGTATTTGAAAAAGTTTAACCCTCGAATTTATTTTATCATTAAAATTTAAATAAATGTGTTACTTACACATGTAAAATGCTTATGCGTTGAGAAGAAATAAGCGTAGTGTCATGTTATAATAATAAAACTGAGTTAAATTAAATTTATTTGATAAGTTTAATGAGTTAAATTAATTATTTTTAATAAATTATGATATATATACATAAATTTAATAAAAACATTTAATTGTCTGCATAATTCCGATTAACTCTCCGCATACCGATTAATCGTTTGGCAGTACCCCGTCCGTCCGACGATCGCTTACCATTATTTACAACACTGATATTTGATACTAAAATTATAGAACTAAAAATTCCCCGTCAACTCCTTTTTTAAAAAAAAAAATAGTGGTTATACCACCAATTTCATTAAAAAGTAACAGATAGCTTGCTACTACATCTGTCATCAATGAAATCAAAAGATTGCAAATTTAGCTCAAGTTAAAAATTCATGCAGACAATCATTCGTCCGGCACATATCATGCAATTTGCCCATGTCCTTTTATTTTATTGCTTTCTCAATTTCCAATAATTACAATTTGTACTTAATTAATTTTCATTTGGAATCCTGATCGGTTGGAGATAGTAAATAGAGGTGCAAAAAATTACGTTTATCTCTGATTCAGTACAATAATTCATCATTTTTTATTTTATAATTATCGCAGCTTCACTCTTTAAATTTACAGAACTCATCTTTGCACAAGACAAAAAAAATTATCTTGCACTAATAAAATATGAACGTTTTATTTTTTAAACGAGCAAAATTATTACCTTCTAAGTATATTTGCTTTTTTATTCGGCCTTAATGATCAAATCTCTTGTTATCGTTGCTCCTTTGACCAAATTAAATTTTCTCTAATTCAGTTATTTTATCAGTTGTCTTTTTTTAATCCATGACAGTAAGAAACGTATTTCCATTGACAGGGGCGGACTCATGTAGTTCTGAGGGGACAGCTGCTTCCTCTTCTTTGGATTTTGAATTTTAGTGGAGATCAGGATGTTTCGATCGACTTTGCTTCTCTTGAATTTTTTTTTCTCCCTTCTAAATGTTTGATTTGTAATTCGAGTTAAAATTTAGAGTTAAAATTAAAATAATCTTTTTGAATTATAATTGGTAATTAGAATTATAACTTAGAGAATTATAAATTACAAGTTAGAGAATTATAAATTACAAGTCAGGATATTGAAAACAATAAATTAAAATATTATTTTTTATCGAGTACTTAATTAGTTAATGAGCTCACATTCCTTCAGTACTATAAATAGGAACACTTAGACACTTACCTTCATTCATATATCATATCACATTCTAAAATAGAAATCTTACCTTAAATATTTCTAATTTTCTTTAGTTATCACATTGATCACAAGATACCTCGTACTACTGTTACATCGAATATGCCAAGCTTAGAGAACTGATCACACAGATTATCAATCTTGATGGAGATTCCACTTGGCATACATAAGACAGAATATGATTAAAAATTGAGGTATTCCAATCCGTACAACTTAAATATAATTTAATTATTTTATTTATTTTATGTCCAGCTATATCATATATATGCTTAGAAGTCATATATACATTTTTAAAGTCTAAATAGTTGATTCAAACTGTTTAACTTAATCTCTATATTAAAATCTACTTGGAGACCAAATTTTTCATTTTAATTTGTAAAAAAATTATTATTTTCTAGAATTTTTTAAGAAAAATAATGAATCAAGATAGGCACAAAATTCTTCATTTGTTGACCGCTTGATTTGATGCTAAATTAGTTCGAAAATTTTAAAATTTCATGTGTAAATGAAATTATAAAAAAGGAGCTCGGTTTGAACGGTTTAGATTCATTATTTGAACTTTGAAAATGGATAATAAATGGTTTATAAGCATATGTCATGATATGGTTATATAAGTAGTATACTCGACTCTTATTTTATTATCTTGATGGTGGCTCTACTTATTTTATTTTATCGCTATCCAAATTTTTATTGAACATAATAATATAATCTATATATTTTGTCAAATGTGAACCTTGTTCAAATTTTAAATTGCACATAAAAGTAGCACTGAATAGAACAAAAAAAAAATAACGGTTTCGCATTTAACAAGGCCAAATCATGTTAATGCGCTACAAAAACTGTTATTATTTGCAAGAGTAAAAGTATTTTTTACTAACAATATCTTTATGGATACTTCTGTCACTAATATTGATACATTCAAAAATAACAATTTATATCTGTTTACATTCGATAATAGTCATTTTTTTACGTTTTGATAGTGGCATATTTTTACACTTGCGCAGATTATAATTAATTAAAGTCTCCCTGCCCATCAAAATTTGCGTTGGCAAGAGAAATTAGGTGATGAAATGCGCATATAAATTAAAAATTATTTCTCTTAATTTCATAAGTTGGTATATATTTTATATGATATTTTAATCAAACATTAAAAAATATTTTTCTATGTATCCTTTCTAACTTGTATAGTTTCTAATATATACTTGTTTAAATGCTAAATTCCGTACCCTGATAAAATTATTTGTTAAAAATATTAAAAAGAATGAGAATCTTTTTCGGTAACTATCTTGTACCAACTAGTCAACTACCAAGAAAGATGAACATGAAAAAACTGGAAAGGCGCTCGATCGAATTCACATCCTCCGGGGATTTGGGAAGATCAGAACCGTTAGTTTCCTTCTGGTCCCATGTATCTTCACTCTCCAAAGAGCGGTGTGGACCCAGGAGGTCCGAACTTAGTGACACGTGGTATCCGGTAAATGGTTATCGTGTATCATCATTTCCCGGTGTACGATACGTACGGTCCTTGTAACATGAAACAAAATACGAATTCAGTATCCTCTGCATTTAACTCAAAAGGGAATTTTTGAGTTAATAAATCCTGACCATCTAATTTATTTTAAGATTCGTGCATATTAGATCACACTAATATTAAAGGACTCCTATATTATAAGTGAGTTAGGCTAATATGACACTAGTGTTATATCAAACTAAATAACACCACATCTTAAACCCTTAGATCTGCTTTAAGATTCGTACTATCCGCTTTTACTGTTCAAGCACTTTATTTTGATATAACACTAGTGTCATATTAGCCTAACTCATTATAAGTAGGTGCCGGATTGGCTCCTTTTAAAATCAGACGATTGAGATTTAGTAACTCAAAAGATTCCTTTTTGAGTTAATGCAAAGGATACGCATTCACAAAATACATCCGCCTCTGTAACTTATGTAAAATTATATTTTAGTCAATTATGCACTGTTATTTATACATGTTTTTTTTTTTAGCAAAATTAGAGTATGATGTGTTCACCAAGAAAGATTAGTGAGCACACATTCAAAAGACTATCGGATTGACTTCGAACTATGAATCTAAGCCGTTGAAATTCAAGTACTTCGCGAGTGATGCATGTACATGTAAAAATTTAAAGTTTCGAATTCATTTTTGTACATAATCAAGCGGTCAAAAAAATGATGAAAAATTAATACATAAAATAATTAAAAAAATAACTTATAAAATATTCATTGTTTTGACTGCTTGATCATGTGCTAAATAAATTCAAAACTTTAAAATTTTTACATGTACATGCATCACTCACGAAGTACTTGAATTTCAACGATTTTGATCCATACGTAGTTCGAATTCAATCCAATAGTTTTTTTAAAATTGTGCTCACCAACTCCTCTTGGTGAGCACGTCACACCCTAGTTTTGCTCTATTTCCTTTTCAATTCTGCGATTCATTGGCTAATTAATAAAAATATGTCAAATGGAATATCGGGATGCAGTTTGCAGTTGCGTATATCGTAAGAGTCTAATCCCAAGTTAGACTTAACCAGAATAATGACAAACACTCAGGGACGCTGTCATCTGATAATATCCAAGAAAACATTTGCTTTAGTAATTTGTAAGACATTAATTATTTAAAATGATTATTTTACGCGCGCACACCCTGGGGTACCTTGAAATGGCTTGAAAAGGTTTATGTTATGGGGTTTGGAAAGGAATTGTAGAGTTAATTAAATTTTTTAGAATTATTTGATTTAGTGATTAAGATAAATTTTTTCTATTAGAAGTCATAAATTTAACATTTAAATGGAGGTTGTTTTGTAGATATTAAATAATTGAATATATAGATTACTAAGAGAATTAGAAAATTTATATAGGTGAATTAATATAGACTTGAATCCAAACTTTCACAATAACAAATTAGAATTTTAATCACTAAATTAAAATAAAGGATTAGTTCGGATGTTGACTTATTAAAAGGATTAGGAGACTTTTGACCAGTCAAATACATAGATAGAACCATAACTACAGTTGGCCCTTAACTCTGCAAGCACATATTTAATGATTTATAAGATAATTAAATTGTATAAAAAAAAAAAATTAAATGAAACAGACACTTATTGTCTAATTCTATGTAACAACTACTTTGTTTCAATGAAAATAAAATTAAAAATACAATTAAATTTTAATATATATAATTACAAAATTTAAATCATAAGGGAGGCTAAGCACTCCCAAAACTTACGTAGAAGAAAATATTTTCGGTGTGATGCTAAAAATTCCTTATTTTGTCTTTTATAGTTTTTATTCCTTTGTCAATTGCTTGGAAGGGAAGATTATACACAAAAATGGGCAAAAGTTCGTTATTTATTGAATTTTTTTTCTTGAGCTTTCTAGGCCACATACAAGATACGATTCTTACATCTTTATTTCTCTACACTATTTTGTTTTTGTTTTAAGAAAAAATGATAGTTACACTATATGTATGTATAAAGAGATGAGATCCACTTAAACTCTTTTTTGGTGATACACTCTACATTTTCTAAGTCCAAAAAGTCGATCTAAACCGTTCAATGTGATAAATATATTAAAATGTGTGTTTACAAATCAAATTTTCTATTTTTTTTATTTTTTTACTATTTATTAAGATGAGTACAAAAATTTAATGATCTGAAAATATTAATTTTATAAAATACTTAATAAATAGTAAAAAAAAATCAAACAAATGTAAAATTTGATGCGCAAGCACATTTTAATATATCCATCATTTTAAATGGTCTGGATCAACTGCTTGGACTTTGACAATTTTGAAAATGTAGAGTGTAATTCGGTGTCACCAAAAAAGAATGTAAATGGATTTCTCCTTATGTATAAAATTAAGAATATATATGTGTGAGCACATTATCTGAAAGACAATGGAAAATATCTAGATTTATGTCTTGGACACTTCATCCATTATCTAATTCAAATTATTTCGAAAATAATTAATGCATATCCATTTAATAACTTAATTGACTAATTTACCAATACAACATACGATCTACACTTCTATTGTCTTAATTTAATTATTTTAATTAAGAATATACTTCGTTAGTTAACTGAATGTAAATTTTGACCGAATCTAAATGATGGTGCTGATTGATCAACAAACACGCATAATAAATAAATAAATAAATAAATAAATAAATAAATAAATAAATAATAACTCAATTGCAATAGGTCTTTCGCAGCTGACAAGCTGAAGCTAGTAATACAGATTAGAAGGGCAAAAATGGTAACATACCCCTCAGACTTTAACAATTTATATATTGTGTTATCCGAACATTAAAATGAATTAGTGCACATGCTCTACTTATTTGTTGTAATGAAATATAGTAGGCTTTTAACCGATTTTTTTATTTTTATCCAAAATTTAAATTAAATTTCAAAAATTAACCGGTTTGGCTGTGAAATTTTAAATCTACCCAAACCGGTTAACCGTTAACCGGACCAAATTTCCGGTTAACGGTTAACCGGACCAATGGGTTCGGTTAACGGTTTAGCGGACCAATGGGTTCGGTTAACGGTTTAGCGGACCAATGGGTTCGGTTAACCGTTTAGCGGACCAAGGGTTCGGTTAACCGTTTAGCGGACCAAGGGTTCGGTTAACCGTTTAGCGGACCAACACAATGGGTTCGGTTAACCGTTTAGCGGACCAACACAATGGGTTCGGTTAACGGTTTAGCAGACCAAGGGTTCGGTTAACGGTTAACGGTTTTAAAGATTGATGGACGGTTCGGTTAATTTTTGAAATTAAATTTAATTTTTGGATATAAATAAAAAAATCGGTATAATTCTTCGAACCCACATTTCAGTCAAATATTTTTTATTTTCTGGCGGCTACAGGCTACTTAATCACGAAACAAACATAGAGTATATGAAAAATTGTTGTTCTTGTTTTTTTTTACAAATTAGTGAATTACAATTAAACTATAATGATAATTTTTATATTTTATGTTAGATATTGAAGAAGTCTTCATCATTTTCTCCTATGGATGAGCTTTCTAAAAAGACTTACAAGCAGTGGTGAAACCACATTGAATCAAAAGTCGACAACTGTTTATTTTTTAATTGTAAAAACTGAATATAGATATATCATATATGTATAATCGGACTGTTGCTTACTTCTAAATAAAATTTTATATATTTTTGGACAACCCATAGTCTGAATTGATTAATTTACGACAATCAGCAACCCGCTTATCTTATTAGTAATTTTTTTGACCTATCCCTGATAAAAATCCTGACTATAAATAATTTTATATGCAACGCATCGTAAGTAAAATACATTAATTTGATCTCTCATGACAAAGTTAACTCGCCTTGATGAACTAATTTTATATTATATTTCTTTAATTACAAATTTTTTAATTATACAGTTTTCACTTATTTAATATAAAGAAATTAATCACGCACTCCCTTATCTCCGATTTTTTTATTTATATCCAAAAATTAAATTAAATTTCAAAAATTAACCGAACCGTCCATCAATCTTTAAAACCGTTAACCGTTAACCGAACCCTTGGTCCGCTAAACCGTTAACCGAACCCATTGTGTTGGTCCGCTAAACGGTTAACCGAACCCTTGGTCCGCTAAACGGTTAACCGAACCCTTGGTCCGCTAAACCGTTAACCGAACCCATTGGTCCGCTAAACCGTTAACCGAACCCAGGGTCCGGTTAACCGTTAACCGGAAATTTGGTCCGGTTAACAGTTAACCGGTTTGGGTAGATTTAAAATTTCACAGTCAAACCGGTTAATTTTTGAAATTTAATTTAAATTTTGGATAAAAATAAAAAAATCGGGGCTTTTAACCTACCAATTCAAAAAAAAATACATTAGATATTTTCATATTAATTAATATATCTTTTTCTTCGATATTTGAAAGAAATGTTAATGGGCAAATTTTTAATATTAGTATTTAAATAAAAAATAATGAACTTTTTTTGTAGGTGTGTATCTAGGGGTGAAAACGAAGTAGATAATATCTGATTCATATTAGATTAGTATTGAAGAAATAGATAAGAATATCTGATATCTGAATATGTGAATAATATGAAAATAGTTTAAAATTTTAATTATCCGTATCTCAATAGCATATATATAGAGAGAGAGAGAGAGTTGGGCTACGGTGAGTTGCGAAGTAAAGCGACTATTTTACTTCACGCCGATCCGAACCGCTCAACACGATCTCCATATTAAAATGTTCTTGGAGACAAAATTTTACATTTTTTGGAATTTTTTTACTATTTATTAAGCCACTTTGAAAATCGCCGATCCAGCGGTTCAGAAATTTTTACTGTTTTTTATTGTTCACTAGGATTTTCAGATTTTCAAAGTGGCTTAATAAATAGTAAAAAAATTGCAAAAATTGTAAAATTTAGTTTCCAAGCATATATTAATATAGATTAAACATCTAACGGTTTGAATCGGCTATTTGAACTTTGAAAATAAAGATATTGCGTGAAGTAAAAACGTGTTTTACTTAGCAACTCACCGTAGCCTTACTCTCTCTCTCTCTCTCTCTCTATATATATATATATATATGAGTTGGGCTACGGTGAGTTGCGAAGTAAAGCGACTATTTTACTTCAAGCTCATATTTTGCGATTTTGAAGTTTAAAATGTCGATCCGAACCGCTCAACATGATCTCCATATTGAAATGTGCTTGAAGACCAAATTTTACATTTTTTGGAATTTTTTTTACTATTTATTAAGCCACTTTGAAAATCACCGATCCAGCAGTCCAGAAATTTTTACTGTTTTTACTGTTCACCCGGATTTTCAGATTTTCAAAGTGGCTTAATAAATAGTAAAAAAATTTCAAAAAATATAAAATTTAGTTTCCAAGCATATTTTATTGTAAATTAAACAACTAACGGTTTGGATCGGCTATTTGAACTTTGAAAATGAAGATATTGCGTGAAGTAAAAACGTGTTTTACTTCGCAACTCGCCGTAGTCTTACTATATATATATATATATATATATATATATATAGAATTAAGCTGGGGTGTTATGAACAGCATAGTGGCCTCTATGCTACGGCTCAATATTCGAGTTTTCAAAATTCAAACGGTCGATCCGAACCGTTCATCTTATTCTCCATATTAATATCTGCTTGGAGACCAAATTTTATAATTTTCTGAATTTTTTTACTATTTATTAAGCCACTTTGAAAATCGCTAATCCAACGGTTTTACTGTTTTGTGCAGCCACCGTTGGATCAACAATTTTGTAAAATACTTAATAAATAGTAAAAAAATTCAGAAAAATGTAAAATTTGGTCTCCAAGCAGATATTAATATGGATAATAAGATGAATGGTTCGGATCGACCGTTTGGATTTTGAAAACTCGAATATTGAGCCGTAGCATAGAGGCCATTATGCTATCCATAGCACCCCAGCCTAACTCTATATATATATATATATATAGGGTCTGTCTAAATTACTACTGGCAGCATTTCAGCAGAGGTGCTGCCGGGGCTATATTTAGCCGTGTGATATCCAAATAACAAATCCAAACCGTTAGATGTTTAATCTATATTATAATATACTTGGAGAACAAATTTTACATTTTTTGGAATTTTTTTACTATATATTAAGCTGGTTTGAAAACTGCTGATTTCAGTAAATTTCTGCAGCATTGAAATCAGCGGTTTTCAAACCAGCTTAATATATAGTAAACAAATTCCAAAAAATATAAAATTTGGTCTCCAAGTAGATTATAATATAGATTAAACATCTAATGGTTTGGATTTGTTGTTTGGACATCACAAAATAAAAAAAACAGCGGCAGCACTGCCGGCAGCAAATTAGCCACAACAAATTATCCTAATGGTGCAGAATTTTTTAGATCAAATAATTTTCTACCTAGCTAAAAAAATAGTAAAAAATTTCCAAAAAATGTAAAATTTGGTCTCCAAACACATATTAACATGGAGAACAAGATGAACGGTTCGGATCGACCGTTAGGATTTTGAAAACTCGAATATTGAGCTGTAGCACCGTAGCCCTCTATGTTATCCATAGCACCCAAGCCTTACTCTATATATGGAACCTGCTACGGTGCTACGCGTAGCATAGAGGACCTCCGCGCAACGGCTCAATATTTTACTTCTCAAAATTCTAACGGTCGATTCGAACCGTTCATCTTGTTTTTCATATTAATATGTGTTTGGAGACCAAATTTTACATTTTTTGGAATTGTTTTATTATTTTTTTAGATTTATTGAAAATCACTATTTTTTTATGGTCCAGATTTGCTAAAAACAGCTATTTTCAATAAATCTAAAAAAATAGTAAAAATATTCCAAAAAATGTAAAATTTGGTCTCCAAACATATTAATATGGAGAACAAGATTAACGGTTCGGATCGACCATTAGGATTTTGAAAAGTTAAATATTGAGCCGTTGCACGGAGTATGCTACGCATAGCATGCTAGCATATTACTACAAGTTACAACAATTCAGACCATTGAATTTTGTACCGATCTTAATAAATAGTAAAAAAATTACAAAAAATGTAAAATTTGATCTAGAAGCACATTTTATTGGGGAGATCACATCTAACGGTTTGGATCGACGATTTGGACTTTGAAAATGTAGAAAATGGTTGTTGTAACTTGATCCCTCTCATATATATATATATATATATATATATATAGAGGAGGGATCAAGTTACAACACTTGAAAGTTACAACAAAGTTACAACATTATTTTTTTTCATTTTCAAAGTCCAAATCGTCGATCCAAACCGTTAGATATTCAATCTATATTAAAATGTGCTTACAGACCAAATTTTATATTTTTTGAAATTTTTTTGCTATTTATTAAGATGGGTACAAAATTGCTGTTTTTAATGGTGCAGAATTTTAATAAAAACAACGATTTTGTACCCATCTTAATAAATAACAAAAAAATTTCAAAAAATATAAAATTTGGTCTCCAAGCACATTTTAATATAGATTGAAGATCTAACGGTTTGGATCGACGATTTGGACTTTGAAAATGAAAAAAATAGATGTTGTAACTTTGTTGTAACTTTCAAGTGTTGTAACTTGATCCCTCCTCATATATATATATATATATATATAGATAGATAGGCTAATGCGCTTTCAGTAGCATATGAGCCAAAATACACACGGTCCAAATTTGAAATTTCAAAATTCAAAAAGTCGATCTGAACCGTTCATCTTGATATCCATATTAATATGTGCTTGGAGACCAAATTTTACATTTTTATGAATTTTTTTACTATTTATTAAGCCACTTTGAAAATCGCCAATCCAACGGTTTTACTGTTTTGTTAAGCCACCGTTGGATCAGTAATTTTCCAAGTGGCTTAATAAATAGTAAAAAAATTCAGAAAAATATAAAATTTGGTCTCCAAGCACATATTAATATGGAGACCAAGATGAACGGTTCAGATTGACTTTTTGAATTTTGAAATTTCAAATTTAGACCGTATGTATTTCGGCCCATATGCTACTGAAAGCATATTAGCCTCTCTCTCTCTCTCTCTCTCTCTCTATATATATATATATATATATGAAAAAGAGGAGGGCTCAAGTGCCTCATTGCTTTCATTCCTTAATCATATCACGTATCTTTATCTGTGATTTCAAAGCCCAAACAAACGATTCAAATCGTTTGACATGATATCAACATTACAATATGCTTGGAGACCAAATTTTATATTTTATGAATTTTTTTTTTAAAATAGATACAAAATCATTGTTTTTAAACAAGCTTCTAAATAGCGTTTATAGCGGTATAGCGGGGAGACAAAAAAAAAAGCTTTAGCGAATAGCGGAGCTATAGCGAAAGCTATTATAAATAGCGTTTTTTATTTCAAAAAATATATTTTATATTTCTACTAATAGTAAAAAGAGTAGGGTTAAAATGCACCATTGTTTTTTGCCCCAACTATGCCTCATCTCTATATCTCCGTTTACAAAGTTCAAATAGTCGATCCGAACCGTTCATCTTGTTCTACATATTAAAATGTGCTTAGAGACCAAATTTTATATTTTTTGGAATTTTTTTACTATTTTTTTAGATAGGTACAAAATCACTACATCTGGACCATCCAAAAACGGTGATTTTGTACCTATCTAAAAAAATAGTAAAAAAATTCCAAAAAATATAAAATTTGGTCTCTAAGCACATTTTAATATGTAGAACAAGATGAACAGTTTGGATCGACTATTTGAACTTTGTAAACGGAGATATAGAGATGGGGTATGGTTGGGGCAAAAAACAATGGTGCATTTTAACCCTACTCTAGTAAAAATGTCTCATCAAGAAAAAAAAATCAAATTAATTAAGAAATTCTAATATTCATATTAAACCAATACAAAGTTCAAATTGTCATTCAAAATATCCCTAATTCAAAAACTATCGATATATTTTATATTCAAAATATACCACTACCATATATTAATGCATGATACAAAATTTAATTGATATAGCGGTATAGCCCGCACATGTTCCATTGTATTGATATAGCTTAATAAAGTAAAAAAAAAAAAAACCAATCTAGACATTAAAGCCCATTAAAATTGTAAAATCATGTTTTCAGAAAAAAAAAATTGAAATATCATAACTCATGTAGCATAACGGACCGCTATTGCCGCTATTTCCGCTACGCGCTACGCGCTATAGCGGACCGCTATTACCGCTATAGCGGTCGTAGCTTGATTAGCGCAGTTTTAGCCCGTAGCTTAGCTTTCTGGGTCCAAAACCGCTATAGCGGCGCTATAGTTTCGCTATAGCTAGCTATTTAGAAGCTTGTTTTTAAATGATCCAAAATTTTCTTAAAAATAGTGATTTTGTATCTATCTTAAACAATAGTAAATAACTTTAAAAAAATATATATAGAAAATTTGGTCTCCAAGTACTTTTTAATGTGGATATCATGTTGAGCGATTCTGTCTATTTGGACTTTGAATTCAAATATAAAAATGCCTCTCAAATATTAAGATGTCGAGACACAATTAGAGCAAAAAAGCAATGTAACATTTGAACTCTCTTCTATCAAAAAATTATGATATTCACTATTATCATTAAATAAATATTATAAACTTTGATTAATTTTATAATATTTATATATATTTTAATAAATATCTAATCTGTATTTATATTAAAAATAAATAAATATGGGTATGATTTTACCACACTGTCCCGCTGTCCGCTCCATATCTCATCCGCTTTCACCCCTACATTGTATCCAGTACTTTCCCCAAATAAAAAGGCCTTCTTTGAAGTTGCAACGACCATTTTAAATCAGAAAAATAAATGCTCCCAAGTGGAAAAATAAATTAATGTTTATATAATCCCTTAAATGCCCCCATTTAAAGATTAAAAAAACACTTATTAATTACAAACCCATAAGAACACAGAATAATTAATTACAGACCCAGAAAAAGGCAAATGAAAATTATGAAACTGTAATTAGTCAAAGTTGGTCGTCCCGTATCCAGTAAACACATTTATTTTAATGTGTCCGGAACCGCCTATATCATGTCTTTTTTCAATTGAGCTGTGTCGGTATAACTGTATAAGCTTCCTCTCTCCTTCGCAGTCAAACAGTCCTTTATAATGCATGCATCTTTCTTCTCCATTTTATTGGCAGCAGAAACATATAAGTTTCCAGGGATCAAGGCTTCTCCCGTTGTCTAAAATGGAGGAAAAGAAAATAATTAAACTTTTTGACCTGCTCCCTGAACTTGTATTTGTTCATCAAACAAGCCCCTCTCGGTACCTCTTACGTTTGTAAAGTCTTCCTTCTTCACAATTCACGGTGACAATTAGAAAAATACAACAGGAGAGAAAAATAGGAGAAAAGAATTATTAAAGAGAGAACAAAGAAAAAAGTCGGCTGTTTTTATATCGTTTGGCTTGGTGATGGAACTGAAGTTGGTTTCTTCCATTTAATGTCCCATCTTTAGAGAGAGAGAGAGAGAGGGGCATGAAGAAGAAATAAAACAGGTTTCTCTTTTGTGCGGACCTGAGAGAGAGAGAGCGACAGAGAGAAAGGACCAAGAAAGGAAAGAAGAAAGAGAGAGACAGAGAGGTAGGAAGAGAGAGAGTACTTGGCAGCTGCTGCCAAGGTTTCAAGAGAAGGAGAGAGAGGATGGGGAGTTCAAACCATCGAGCAAAGCAACCACTGCAAGAGCAGCAGATTTCATTTGGGATGATGCATCACAACCCTTCATCTTCCTCCTCTTCTTCCTTGCATGCTAGCTTCATGTACTGATCCTATCATATCTCTCTCCAATTTTGTTTAACTGAATAATTTTCTACAATTTTGGTTACTTTATTTTATCATTTTATGAGTAATTTACATCTCGATTTTATTCTCGTTTTCCTTTTTATGTACAGTGGCTTGATGAAAAGAAGGAATTGTTTTCCGTTTCTTTCTTCTTTTTTCTGTATTCTTTATTCGGTGCAATTTCATTGAATAAATCCCACTTGTTAGTAATACACAGTTATATACTTAACGATGAAATTGAGCCTGAGTTAACATATGCGTGTAAATTAGAATTAGGAACTTGTAATCCTTTTTTCATTATCAATCAATCTGTTGGAGCTTAAGCTTCCAACCTTGAAAAAAAAAAAAAAAAAAAAAAAATGAAATCGAGCCAGAATTGTAACTTATAACCATGCACTTATGATTAAGACGATAAACAAGTACAACAGCTTCTTCCAATCATGAAATGCTTATAATAAATAAAGTTTGATCCTTGACTTCAAATACCAAATTTGTGTTAAACAATACTTGAAATAGGCTTGATACCTGCCATGAAAACCTAACATATCCTTGATTATTTAATTAAATAACATAAATTATACAGCACTGATTAATAACATGCTTTCACTTTTCATGTAATAATAGGAGTAAAGAGAGCGGAGGCAATTATGACCTGGGATCGGAGCTAGACCAGGCTTTGTACATGTACTTAGATGGCCAGAACAGCACTTCTCAGGAGCAAAGGCGTGAGTTCAATTAATTCTTTCTTGACTAACCTTCTTTACTAATTACGCTTGGAAAAGATCAATCGTTTAGGTTTTTTTTTCCTTTCTTGATACAAA
Source organism: Carex rostrata (assembly GCF_964058835.1). Taxonomy (NCBI): domain Eukaryota; kingdom Viridiplantae; phylum Streptophyta; class Magnoliopsida; order Poales; family Cyperaceae; genus Carex; species Carex rostrata. Next base: position 9,984,555 of record NC_135925.1, read on the forward strand.
ACCAAACTGACTATGCAAAAAGTTTACTTTGTCCATGAGTCTATTTTTGCTCTGAGAGAGAGATTCTTCTTCAGAGAATAAAGCCTGTTTTGTGCTGCCAACAGATCGCTCTGTACTATATTTGACCAGATTTCTCGCCGATCAGTTTGAAAAAGATTTCAAGCTTTGTTTTGTTTCTTTTATTTCTTTTTGGTTTTTCTGTTTTATTTTTCTCTGAGGTAGATTGTGACCCCTAACAAACTGCTCATGATTCCCTTGCAAAATATGGAGACTGCATGGTGTCCTTATAGATTTCTGACACCTCTTTCCTTTCCCGTTTTCTCTTCTTCTTTATTCTCCTTGAGTCCTTGGCCCCATATCCCAGTCTCACTGTTTCAATAAAACAAACCCAAGATATAAACAGAAAAAACAACAAAAATTCTTTGGCTCCTTTTCCCCTTCCATCTTTTTCTGACTGAAGATACACACACAGATATTTAGTTTTAAGTACTCATGATTCTGTCTGGACAATGGTTGTGTATTTTATTTTATACTACATAAAGAGAGAAGTAGCTAGACAACTTCAATAAAAATTTATGTTTATTGCAGAGACATTGAACATTTTCCCTTCTCAGCCTATGCATCTCCATCCATCTCCAAACAAGGTACATAATTGCAAATATATGATTGTATTGATTTCCTTCTCAAACTCCTACTCGAAAATATTCTGATATTGGTACTTGTAGGTTGAGATTGGGATGCTAAATTCAATAACTAGTGGTTCCAATAAAAGATCACAAGAGGGAACATCCATGGAGCTTGCTAACCCTAGAACTGACGCCTTAACAGAGCCTGGGAAGGATGCCAAAGCAATTGTTAAGGTAAGCCTTTCTCTCTCTCTCTCTCTCCACACACACACACACACACACACATATCTCCCTCTCGATATAGGTTGGCTCTTAAATTAAACTCTTTTGTTGTGAATGTAGAAAGAAGGAAACAGTAAAAAGGGATTATCAACCTCAGATGGCCCAAGGACAACGGACCCAAAGGTAATATGCATTTAGGACCAGACTTTGTTATATTAATTTGGCCCCAATTTCCTGGAACCCTTATGGTTTTTTATATCTGACATTTGTTTTCTTTTTCAGACATTAAGAAGACTAGCACAAAATAGAGAGGCGGCTAGGAAGAGTAGGTTGAGAAAGAAGGTATGATGTTCTTCTTCATAATCATGAACCAGGTTCATAATATGAAATCACATATATACATGTGCATAAATTGTTTAAATGAGATTTCATTTCTTTGTTTTACATTGAAGGCTTATATCCAACAACTGGAGTCAAGTAGGATAAAACTAGCTCAGCTAGAACAAGAGCTGCAGAGAGTGAGAAACCAGGTACTAAGTTGCACCAATGCATGTTTTAAGTTCTTAAATTAAGCTATGAGAACTTTATAGGGCAAAAATTCAATTAGTTTGTTACTTATGCAACGTAGGGCATGTGCTTCGGTGGCGGAGCCCTTGTCAATGAACAAGGCATTCCTGTTGGCCTGGACGGCATGAGCTCAGGTAATTAATGAACCATGCTAAAGCTATGGTTCATTTAAATTAATGTACGTACTCTCATCTATATCATTTCTATTATCAGGAATAACTTTTGTTAATTTTATTTTAGAAGCAGCAATGTTCGACATGGAGTATGCACGTTGGCTGGAGGAGCACCACCGGCTGATGTGTGAGCTGCGCAGTGCAGTAAGTCTGAAAAGAAGAAGACCACATGATCGTCTTTTCAATAAATCTGTTCTAATAAAATTTTCTGAACAAACTAATGGTCTTACTGATCAGGTGCAGCAGCACATGCCAGACAACGAGCTGCAGATGTTTGTGGCCAACTGTGTGGCGCATTATGATGAGATGACAGGTATCAGGAGTCTCGCCGCAAAAACTGATGTTTTTCATTTGATCTCTGGCATTTGGATGACTCCCGCCGAGCGTTGCTTCATGTGGCTAGGTGGTTTTCGTCCATCAGACCTTATAAAGGTTTACTTAGTTGCTTCTATTCAAACCCTAACACTAAGTGGGTCTATACCTAGCTGGGATATCTATTACTTAATCAAGACATATTTTATTGAGTTCTCATGCTTTAGCATAGTTATTTAATTACTACAACATCAGGATCAATGCAGGTAGATTCAGATGAGAATGAAAAATGCCAAATTTTAAAACGAAAATTATAACCGCACTGCAAGATTATGTAATAGTAGTCATTACCTCATTGGCATAATGGCATCCTAACAGAAGAGCAACAACTAACAACAGTGACATGCTAACCAAAATAAAGCCACGCAAAAAAAGTATATTTCAGACATGCATATAGAATATTGTACCTAGATAAATAATAGACAATAATACAATATATGTTATTGGAGAGTAGAACTAGGGTGCTCTTAAGCTCACCAAAGTTTTGGTGAGCTTAACTCTAAAACTTATTAAATCGATTTCAAATGATGAATCCGAACCGTTGAAACCCGCCTACCTTACGTGTGATGCATCTACATGTGAAATTTTTAAACATTTAAATTAATTTAGTATAAAGTCAAGCGGTCAAAAAACGTTCAAAAATGAATGCACTAAAATTAATTTATTAACCTTCTAATTTTGACCGCTTGACTTTATACTAAATTAATTCGGATGTTTAAAAATTTCACATGTAGATGCATCACACGTAAGGTAGGTGGGTTTCAACGGTTCGGATTCGTCATTTGAAATCGATTTGATAAGTTTTAGAGTTAAGCTCACCAAAACTTTGGTGAGCTTAAGAGCACCCTAGTTCTACTCGTTATTGGATATATATATACTTAATTACTGCTTACATGTACAGCTATATATATTAGTAACAAACCATGGTAAAAAAAAAGGTTTATCTCTATTCATTTAGAAGTGTTAAGTACTTTTGAGAAGTCCACAGTATGGGCATAACAGATGCTTATAGGCAAGTTATTATTCTCTTCCTTATACAAGGTGTGAATATATGACCAAGCCATCAAATATTTTATAAATTAAGTTGCATTAGCTTCCACTTAACAAATTAAGAGATCGAAGCAAGTCCATTGGTAAATTGGTTTCCACCTGAGTCGTGTAAGCATGAAGCTCCCAAATACTAAACTTTCCTGCGACTTGTTTGCTTGATGTACTTTTCTCTTTGTTAAGTATATACATATATAAACTTCAAAAAAAGTATATACATATATATATTTCTCCCTTTTCAAGACACAGGCCATGGATCATAAGAAAAAACAAATCTCTTTTGAGAAGATAATTACAAATTCACATAATTTTGATAAGGATGGTATATATATACTGTGACCAAGATATTAGTTTTAATGTGACAGATGTTGTTACACCACATGGAGCCCTTGACAGAGCAACAATTGCTTGCAGTATGTGGGTTGCAACAATCGACACAAGAGACAGAAGAAGCTCTCAGCCAAGGGCTCGAAGCCCTCAACCAATCACTTTCAGACACCATCGCCTCGGACGCATTGAGCTGTCCTTCCAACATGGCGAACTATATGGGCCAGATGGCAATTGCCATGAACAAGCTTGCTAACCTAGAAGGCTTTGTTAGACAAGTAAGAAATTAAACTTAACTTTTTTATTCCTCTCTCGTCCTCTTGTTTTTAACTTAATGTTAACTGCATGCACTCCCCGCTCTAAGAGTACAAGTTCTGGACTTCTGGTATACTGCTAACCATCTAATGATTACAACAGGTAGTTTAATTTGTTTTCTCATGAAAATAATCAAGACAACAAGTGTTGTGTTAACGTTTTGGAATTACTCCTAAAAATTTTCGTATTGATATAAAGAACCTTGACTAGACTTCGGTAAATTAACAAATTAGTTTCTAATTAAGATAGATCATTTCAAACAGCTTCAAATTATTTAAACTTGTACGCTAATGGTTCATATTTGATTAGGTCTAGCTAAGATTAACAAAAATATTGTACCAAAAATTTAAAGAATTAAAAAATGGTCTAAACAAATAACTCTACATGGGTCCCCAAAAAATTTGCATGTATTCATTGTGTTATGCATGGTTGGACCTATGCATTGACATTGACATATTATATAGTACTAATTAACCCTAAAAAGAATCCTATCAATGGATTAGTTATCTCATAATTAAGAATTATTCTTCTGGTAGTTGAGGAACTAGTATATCTCTGTGCACCTAATTTGAAAACAACGGGGCCCCACAAGATATGATTTAACAAATACAAGAAGACAATTAAGATATGGATTAGTTGACAAAAAAAATCAACTAATTGGAGTTTACTTTGTATAGTACTATTAAGAAATCCACTGTCGCAATCTGAGGAAAGCATATCACAGACAGCATAGCGTTTTAGTGTACATTTGCTATAGAATATGCTAATTAATTAACTGAAAGCAAGTTTCACTATAAATATTGTTTGGCTATAAGAGATTAGGCTATTACTATATGAGGTAGGTCTACCTATATGTACAACATATCATATTGTCAACTAATTAATTAACTATGTTGTCCTGGAAAGGCCTAGCTTATATTTTGATTAGTTTGCGCTATATTTACATACATAAGGACCACACAACCCTAGTTCCTATGTCGAATAAAATTATTTTGATAAGATTTTTTTTTAACTTCGAACATTTGAAGTGTAAGGAAATCAGTTCAAAGAAAGTCAACAAGACATTTAACATTCATCCAAAGATTCCTGAGTAAGTGGGCTCTACTGGTTAAGCCCATTAATTAAAAGCCCAGCACACGAGAAAAGCTCATTAATCCAATAAATCTTGCATTAGCTTCTGTGCTCTCAATTTAAATATAAGTTTGTCACTTTCTTCCTACAAAACCAGAAAGCTAACAAGCTCATTCATATGTGATCCCTCACAAGTAAAAAAATAACAAATAACAAAGAAAAAAAATAGAGAAGAAGCAGACCTATCTGTTAAATTTCTAAAATTCATGAACTACAAAAGTATTTGTAAGATTCCAATTTCTAATAAAATCTTATGCTTACAGGCAGATAACCTGAGGCACCAGACTCTGCATCGGCTGCATCAGCTTTTGACGAGCCGTCAGATGGCACGCTGCCTCTTAGCCATTGCTGAGTACTTCCACCGACTTCGTGCTTTGAGCTCACTCTGGCTTACCAGACCGAGGCAAGAGTAACCTAATTATTTATAGACCACTATATATACCATGCAAAAGAACGCAAGGAGAAGTTGAAGAAATTTTGAAGAATGTTGAAAAAAAAAAGTCGTATCTCACCACTGTACTCCAAAGCTCATTCATTAAAGTAGTATGGAGAAGTGTATGTGTACATAAAGTAGAGAAATGCTTGATCAGAAAGGCATAATAGTTGTGTACGGTATACCTTTTTCTCTATATTTCTATAGCTTGTTCTGACTAGAAAGACAGTAATGGAGGAAAGGAAGGTAATATCTGGTGGTCTGTGGTAAGGAGATTTGAAGGCTATGAAAAGATCATGGAAACATGCCACTTTCTTTTACGTTTTTTTTTCTTTCTTAGTAACTTTAAATGTTTAGATCTCCACGTGGCAATTTAAGACCTTGCATGGAGTTTTTAGAATGATGGCAAGGTGTTAAGGAGTGAACAGTATTGCGTCATACCTCTCGGTATAGATGCTTCAGTTAAATGCAAGTACTTAATGTGTAAGTGTCGTTAGTGGTTACCTAGCAATATTATGTGCCTAGTTGTCTCAAGAAAATTTTACATTTCCTAGGTGTCAATCCTTAATAATTAATTATATACATCTTCGTTAACTTAATTTCCTGTACGACCTTTAATCGATTATCCCTACGGCTTAAATTAGGATATAAATGATTTAGATTTTTTTAATTAGGTAGATAAAGTCAGGAGCGAAACTAGAAATTTTAGATAAGATGAACAAAAAATGCATAATATGTGAAAATACATGTATGGTCATTGAAATTTGAACTTGCATAATATATATGTATGGTCGTAATTGAAGTTTAAATTCAAGTCTACACAACCATTAAATAAAATTCTATCCACTAAATTAAAAGCAGACATTTAGTATTTCATGAGGAGGAAGAGGAGGTTGAACTATATAAATAAATTTTAAAAAATAAAATTTTAATATACATGATTAAAAGTTTGAAATATCATGGAGTAGCTAAGCATTCCTAGACTACACATAGATTCGCCCCGGATAAATTGACAGCCATTTGGGATTTAAAATTAAAAGAGTCATACCCACTACATCTCATCCGTAAGTTCTTCAAAAACATTCAAATTAATTGGGATTGTTCCTCTTCCATCCCTCCTTGAATTTAAATCTTTGATGTCTAGCATTAATTTGAACGTACTTCTAAATTTGTAACAAATAATCAACTCTGATCATAAATTTCATTGAATTAACGTCATTAATTTTCTATATGTAAATGATGGAAATGCCCATAAGTTCATATATATTGTTCTTTTGTTAATTTAAATGCTATTTTTTAATTTAAATTTAGAAATGTTTTCAATCAAAAAGTTATTGTTATAACCATTGTTAAGTTGAAAATTTAATAGTAATTAATAAGTTGAAGGCTTAAAGGCTTAGTATGCGGATAGTCACGGGTGAAAATTTAGAAAGATCGCTTGGGGCACTATTAGAAGGGAAAAAAAAGGATAATTGCTTCTAGAATCTGATTTATATAAAAAAGGATCGTTACGTCAGCTTACCCATAAAAAAAACTAATCACGAAAATCCCTTCGACATCAATAGTCTTTATATTTCCATGAGCGCTGAAATAAATAACTATATATTTATGTAGAAGTACTAACGTAATTAACTAAATATTAGTATCGTGTATGCGTGTTGTACCGGAAATATATTATTATATATATGAGAATAAAAAACAAATTTTCATAAAAAAATTATATATATATTTATAAAAAAATAGACTAATAAAAAGTATTCAATAATATCTATATATAAATGATACTAAAATAAATTAGTTCTAAATTCAAATTATAAATAAAAATTGACTTAGTATAATAAAGTTTAATGAGAAATAATGTCGATTTAGTGCAAATTGACGATATCATAGTAATAGCTATATTACATATATTGTATTTGTGAGAGAGAAAACAAAGAGCAAAACTAGTGTGATGTGCTTATCAAGAGGGTTTGGTGAGCACAAGTGCACAGCTTCAAAAGTCTATCGGATTGTCTTCGAACGATGAACCGAAACTGTTAAAATTCATTTATTTCATGAATAATGTATGTACATGAAGTACAAAATCAAGAATTAAAAAAAAAAGAATTTTTTATAAGTTATTTTATATATTCATTTTTCATCATTTAAAGAAAAAATACTCGTTAAAAAAATAATATATTTGGGAGATAAAATTTTGTGTTTCGCATTGTTTAGATTAGTTGATTGCAGTTCAACTAATAATTAGTTCTTCTTGTATATATTACATTTTTGGGAAAAAATGTTGTTTAGTCCATGGGGTTTAGTTACAATCATATATAACATAGATAATCAAATAAGGTGATTTAAGAAAATTTTCAAAAAAAAATAAATAGAAAAATTAGGACATTTATATGTAATAAGTACGTATCTAAATAAATTTAGACTTCTATACATAAAAAAAAAATATCAAAAGTTGCATCGAATAATGAAAAAAGACAAACTATTTGATTGGAGAGTTAATATATAGTCTGAAATTTCATCTTTTAATCTAAACCATTACTAGATAAGGACATTTATGTGCTTAGTATAAAAAATAGAGATACTAATAAAGATATATACTTAATAACCATATCCCCGAAAACATACAGTGCAATTTGTACATGGAAATTGGTTTGAAAGCATCTAGTTAACACTAATTAATTGATAAAACTATTCAACATACATATATATATATATATATATATATATATATATAGAGGTTGGCTAAGATCAAAGTGGTAGTTCCTGAGCTTTGGTGCTACTAATTCGTTTTTTAATTTTTAAAGTTTAAAACGTCGATCCGAACCGTTCAAGTTGTTCTCCATATTAAATTGTACTTGGACACCAAATTTTACATTTTTTTTGAATTTTTTAACTATTTATTAAGCCACTTTGAAAACAGCTGATCCAACGGTGGCTTCTGATTTTACTGTTTTGTTAAGCCACCATTGGATCAACGATTTTCAAAGTGGCTTAATAAATAGTAAAAATATTCAGAAAAATGTAAAATTTGGTCTCCAAGCACAATTTAATATGGAGAATAACTTAAATGGTTCGGATCGACATTTTGAACTTTGAAAATTAAAAGACATTGATAGCATCAAAACTCAGGAACTACAACTTTGATCTTAGCCAACCTATATATATATATATAGAGAGAGAGTAAGGCTTGGGTGCTATGGATAGCATAGAGGCCTATGGTGCTACGGCTCAATATTTTAGTTTTTAAAATCCTAACGGTCGATCCGAACCGTTCATCTTGTTCTCCATATTAATATGTGTTTGGAGACCAAATTTTACATTTTTTGGAAATTATTTACTATTTTTTTAGCTAGGTAGAAAATCACTCGATCTAAAAAATTCTGCACCATTCAGATATTTGATTTTCTACCTATCTAAAAAAATAGTAAAAAATTTCCAAAAAATGTAAAATTTGGTCTCCAAACACTTATTAATATGGAGAACAAAATGAACGGTTCGGATCAACCGTTAGGATTTTAAAAACTCAAATATTAAGCTGTAGCACCGTAGGCCGCTATGCTATCCATAGCACCCAAGCCTTACTCTCTCTCTCTCTATATATATATATTAATTGTACCAAAAGTTAAAAATCATTTATTTCCCACAACTGTTTTACAGCCCACAAAAATATTTGAATACAAACATTAATTGTTACCAAAATATACTCAAATTCAGTAGAAGAACGAAAAAACACAAGGTCGGATCAGGTCCAACCGAACCCGATCCAATTCAACTCGTATCCGACCCATTTAATCATCGAGTAGATTCGGGTCAAGTCAGGCTGACCCATTCGGATAAAAAAATTGGCATCCTTAATCCCGACTTCTTAGATATCTTTTTGGTTTCAATTTATTTTATTTTTTAATTCCGTCCTGTTGTTTTTCAACGATTTCATCCTTTTTGTGCTTACGTCAATTTCTTTATAACATAAGGAGAACGAAGCTTCAGTTAATATCATTTTTTTTGTTTTTATTTCTCTTAATTTTATGTTTTGCACAATTCAGTGCAATTATTGGACAACTTAGAGCATTAAAATAATATGAAGTTAATCAGAGGCCTGACTATGTCAAGTTTTGACAAATCTGATGGATGGAAATAGTTTTGTCATGAGTACACCCATGGTATTAATTTACTCTTCAATATTAGTTTTTATATTTCTATAACATTTCAAGGTACTATTTGATGTGTTTATTTTGCACTTTAGTAAGATTTGTGTACAAAAATTGATCTTTTTTATAGTATGTTCAGTGCATTAAAAATATGCGGCCGCATATTTTTATTCGGTTGTAATTTGAATAGAAAATATGTATTCAGTTAAATATGTGGTTCTATATTTTCGGTTGTATATAATCGTATATTATCACATATTTGTTTGTATGATACCACATATTACCGTATATTTATTTACATATATATGAATTCTCATTTTAAAATCTCCATATATAAGTCCGCATAAAAATCTGTATATGTGGTTGCATACTGTATATGCAGTATGCGGTGACTTTTTGCATACCATATAAAAACGGCATTTATAATATTAAATATGTTTGACCACCGTATATTGTATAGAAACCACATTTAAAAATATTGAGTATGGTTATAACAAATGCTCTTTGACATGAAAAAAAATCTGCTACGATCCTACAAGATCACACGATCCTGTGATTCTAATCTCAACCGTTTATATATTTTGAGATTTGTGCAAAAATTATCTCTTTTTACTACATTCTAATAAATAAAGTGTTGGAATTGGAACCGCAGGATCGCAGCAGATTTGCTTACCTTTGACATATATATATTTCGCTGGCTAAGCTTAATCGTGCTATTCTAGATTCAATTACAGTTTACAGCGAACTTAATTAAGCTAAGGGTTTAGCCCAAAAAAAACAAATGCTAAATCATATAAAGAATCAAAGACACTAAGCCCAATTCACTTATTTAGATCAGCCACTGTCCAAAATGCCAAAGTCTGAAACAATTTGATCTGATATTGATGGCGTTGTAAAACATGTATAGAGAGCCCAACTACCAGATCTTATATGGTGAAGTCTAATCTACATGGACCCCTTCAACTAATTGCGGTTTCTGGAGATAAGGGTATCCACTTGGAGACCAACAGATCCACGTCCACTGCTGTTCCCCCACGTGGTCCCTTCACTCGCGGTGCGCTTACCACACACCCCACTCTCCGTTCCAACTTCCAATAATTAAGTTGACCTTCAAAAGAAAAGAAATGTATTATATGTGAAAACTTTACTCTTTGGAAACAGTTTAATAAAAGAGAAGTGCAGAGTCGTGAACAATTTTTTGAAATAATATAATATGACAACCGTTGATTATACCTTTTGTTGTTGTAAGTAATTTAATTTTTTATTTAACTAATTTACAAAATATATAAATATTGAATTTTATAATTTTTGTATCTAAAATATTTACATCTTTAATTGCTACATTAGTTTGATTGACAAGAAAATAAATCAAGACATGAATTATAGGGAACACAAGCAAATGAATACATTTATCTTTTTTGTTCATCTAGATGAACAAATAAAGGTAGCGAATACATCGATATGTGTCAACTCTCTATTTACTTTACATATAGTTTATATTTTAATTTTTGATTCCGCTAAGAACTACTTGCTTACATACGAAATCTATTATTATATTTGAATATCTAACGGAATAGGGTCTAAAAACATTAAATTTTAAAATGCTACATATTCATCCCCTTCTGAATGTCATTAGATAACACTTTCTACATTTTTTATGCGACATACACATAAAAATGTACTATTTATAGTTTGAATAGTATTTATTACTTCAAAACACATTTTTTGTGTTGGCTGCACCTAAAATGTGTTTAATTTGTTGTCAAAAAATCTTTATATTTGATAGTGTAAGAGTTTATATTTTGCATTACTAATAATGAAAACTTTAATCGACATGTTTATTGAAGTTTTAAAGTTATACTTATTTGTGAACATAAAAAAAAAAGTGATGCACGCTTTGGAGTGTAGATAAAAGGATCAACGTATTATCTGAATCATTCTTTTAACCTGACAATTTAAATAGGTATTGGATTGAGTTTGATTTTATTAAGAGTAAATCTGAACTGTAAAGTTGTGAAGCCCATAACAGAAGGGTAAAAACAATTTTATAAAGATAAAAAATTTATTTAAATATATTCAAGAATTTAAAAATATTTATCTTTTCATTATATATATTTTAACCGCTCTTAGTAAAAATAAAGTTAGAATCTATTAATAATGACTTTATTTGACGATCTTGACTATACTTTTTCAACTCAATTAAAAAACTTAATAAGAAATATTGATACGTTGTTGCCTTATAGATTATTTGTGTATCAATTTATTGTAACTTGAATTTAATTTTATTATTGTTATATGCCGTTAAATATGTTTTTCACTAAATTTAAGTCATTCACTTAACAAAAAATCACATCAAACTTCTAATTTTTTTCGTTAAATGTGAAAGATAATAGTGTATATAAACTATATTGTAATTGTTAAATTTCTTAGAAACTATTTTATACAATTATTGAGGTAAGTCATTATCAATAGATCCACCCTTCAAAATATCTTGCAAATATAATCCTGCGAAGGAGAAGGTAACCACACGCCTAGGCCTGTGATTCCTTTGAAACCTTTAATAGATCCCACCCTTCAAAATATCTTGCAAATATAATCCTACGACGGAGAAGGTAACCGCACGCCTAGGCCTGTGATTCCTTGAAACCTTTGAACTCCCAACTAATATCTCAAAATATCTCATTTCGCTTTTTGAGGAAAAAGTATTTCTTCCGGGTACTTTTCCAAGCGGTGTCATATTTCTACTCTCAGTCTCTCTCTTCAATAAGTCCAGATGGGAGACGAAACAGGGTGCGCCGGCGATCGGATGGAGGCGGAGGGAACGAAGCGGGCGGCGCTACTTAGGCAGATAACAGAGGAGGGGGGTTTCGCCTTCGTCAGCTCGGTGGAGAAGGCTGCCGCCGGCGACATCCGGGCAGCGGAGGCGGCGCGTGAGATGGCCTGGGAGCAGCTCCACTCCGGTCCTTGGAACGAGGTCTCTAATTCGCTGCCTGTTAACTAGACCTTATCTGGATGAAATACTCTTTTTTTTTTTTTAAACCTTCGCAGAAAGCTGCGAAGTCGTGAGGGGGAGTCGAACTCTATCTGGATGAAATACTCAGTTCCTTTTTTTTTAATTGTACAGTTGGAAAGCTTCGTGCTGAAGTGTTAAACACTTGCTATGTAGCTTCATATTTGCTATTGACTTTGAGTTGAGATCTGAATACAAACTTCAAAACGTGGTAATAGATATTTTTATGCGTTTTAGCAAGGCTTCTTTCTTGCCATTTAAGAAGGTTTCTTGCCTTCTTTAGTCCGTTATTTCCAAAACGGTTCATCTGAAAAGAATGGTGGTTTATCTTGCAAAATTTCAACTAGTTCCTAATCCAAGTTCGCATAATGAACCTGCCAGGGAGTGGTGGCTTATATAAGGTGCCTATACTATAGGTTTTTAAAGTAAATTATGAATGATCATAGTATTGAAGTACAGTTTCCTAAAATATTTAAGAAAATACTAGGATAGGTTTTAGGAAGGGAATTAATTAATGAATGTTGCATGAGAAATGTTAAAATAACAGGTAAATTATATAATATGCCATAATGACATGAATTTGACATAAGAGGAGGGATCACTTCACAATATTTATCTTGACAATCTTGGAAATAAAAATTAAACTTATATGTATATTGTTGGACATATAGATAGTCTAACAATCAAATTCTTGCAATTTGAATATCTTTTCGTGATGCATTAAGAACTATTAAATTCAGGTTATTGAAAATTAAACCTGTTTTCCTTTATAGGTGATGTGCATAGCATAGTAACATGTCAGTATGTATGTTTCTATTGTTTACGCAAAGTCAAGATTAATGTGCTTAACAATAATACTATTTTTTAAATTTAAAAAGGTGGTGCCAGCGTGGAGAGATGCATATGCAATGGCATGCCTCCACATGGCAGAGATTAAATCATCTGGAGGTGAAAGGCATGAGGCGCTGCGAACCCTCGACATGGGGCTTATCATGGGTGGTCCACTCCTCCGAGCTGAGCTGGATGCTGCCATCAACAGGATCACTGCTGCCACTCCATCCAATGCCCAGGAGCCACCTATTACTGGATTTGGAATGGAATCTGACAGTGACGCTGATGCCTCACAGTGGGAGCAGGGCTTGTGTACAAATAAAGACCCACATGAGGTTTCTAAAACTTCTATTTTGTGTTTTCACTATGTTATTCTTATTACCTTTTGTGCTAGGTTGAGTTGTAATTTTTTTCCAGGCATTACGAATTCTGCCAAGCAAGTCTCTTTCTGGCAGAAGTATAGAGAGAAGGGCGTTGATCTCATTTGAGACATTTATAAGTGACTATTTCTTGCGTCAAATACCAGTGATAATAACTGGATGCATGGAGCATTGGCCGGCATCCACAAAATGGAAAGATATTAATTACCTTAAACAGATAGCTGGAGATCGGACTGTACCTGTCGAGGTGGCCCACCTTCTTGTTCTTTTTTATATATATTTTTGTCCCCATCTTGTACAGTATGCACCATATTTAGTTGGCTTGAAATAGACGATTGAAAGGAAATATTTATTTGGTTATTAATGTAGCTCAGGTGGGGAAAAACTATGTGTGCACTGAATGGAAACAAGAATTGATCACCTTTTCACAGTTCCTTGAGAGAATTGGGTCCCACAACGCCGAAAATACAACATATCTTGCTCAGCATCCCTTGTTTGATCAGGTACAGAATTTTTTTTGTTTAATTATGCTGTCTGCTTATTGTTGTAATATGACTTATGTGTTATTATACGATTAGAACCTTAGAATCAAATGCAGTTGAGTCCAGATAAGATTGACTAAATTGCCTTGATTTCCACATAACTAGACAACACAACAGTTGAGCACTATTTGGCTAGCTTAACTTCATTTGGATTTTAGTTCACTTTGGGCTTTTTGCTAAAATGAAAAGGAGCACTCATTTATGTTAGGTGTAAATTTGCTATTCCGAGGGGCCTGCTCTGACAACTTATGATGCATTACTAAGGATATACCACAGTACCATATATCCTATTTGTGTCTACAAACTGACCTACTGCTTGTTTTTATGATTATGGAACTATTCACTTGATTTGGAAATTTTATTGCATCAAAATTGTCAACATTTTCCGTTGTAAATGATGCTATTATCAATTACAGTGTTTCCATCTCACATGGGAGCTAGTTGCAAGTATTCCAAGAAATTATAGTTGATAAACATAAAAATGGAGGCTTATTTGCAAAGTGTTTTGTTATAAACAAAAAAGGCAAAACTTAACAAAATCATTCAACAAAAATTAAACTTAAATAAAAAATATACATGATCTAATTTTTTCACATACTATTTATGTGCACTTATCAACAGATAAGGCAGTTGAAGGAAGACATTTTGGTACCAGATTACTGCTATGCAGGAGGTGGAGTGCTCAAGCCCCTCAATGCTTGGTTTGGCCCAATTGGCACTGTTACCCCATTGCATCATGATCCTCACCACAACATCTTGGCACAGGTAATGTCTTTGCCGATCTCCAATTTGATTAATGCAAATTGTGAGTATGCTGATACCTTATTCTATGCATGAGCAGGTTGTTGGGAGAAAGTACATAAGACTGTATCCTGCTTCTCTTTCCGACGAATTGTACCCACATGATGAGTCTATGCTTATCAACACCAGCCAAGTAATGCATTTATTAGTAATTTTTTAATCACTTAGAGATATTGTAACATTGGCAAGGGTGCTTAAGAGCTGGATAATTGTGGGTGACATACACAAAAATAAAATGCCGTAACTTGTTAATTTTGATGTGCCAACTCTTTAAGCCAACAGAATCCAAGTCTGATTCAACCAACCCAACTTGATCTGTGAAATTTGTAAATTTAATGTCCTAAACATGCTCGGCTTGACCCGAAGGACCTACACTTAACTTGCCTGGACCTGAATCAGTAGCAAAATGGCTCAACTTACAATTGGAAAAGTGAAATTATTTGTACTAACTTGAACTTGAAACAGTTTGCCTGAACCCAATTTTCCCTAAACAAATTACACTTGACTAATTCATTTTTCTGCCTCAATTTAATGTGCTTTTATCTGTGTTCGAGTAGGTAGACCTTGATCACATAGACACTGCAGCATTTCCAAAGATAGAGAACCTCGAGTTTATGGATTGCATATTAGATGAAGGAGAGATGCTTTACATACCTCGAAAATGGTGGCATTATGTCAGATCTCTTTCTACTAGTTTCTCTGTTAGCTTTTGGTGGAGTGCTGCTACACCTGAGCATAATTAGAAAGACAAACCCTTCTTTTAGTTTGCTATAGTTTGTTCATTGATTTGGTACTGGCTGATTTTGCCTGATTGATAGGAATCTGGGAATGAAGAAAACTTTAATTTTGGCCCAACTTTCAGAAAGTCTTATCAATCTGATTATGTTAGGTTTGTACATCATTTTTTGATGCTGATTCAAGTGATTATGCTGTTATATATAGCATATCTCAAATATGTTGATTGCTCAGCCTTTTCTCGTCCAATTCGTTGATGATACATCTTTTGAATTGGCTTTTGACATATGCCTTGTGTTGTAGTTATAAATTAATACGGGCTAATCTGGTCTTGATCTATGGCGGAATAATAATTAGAGAAATTTAGATATATACCCATCATAACTTTTCCATCCAAATTTGAAAATTAGTTATTTCCCCATTTAAACTTGAGTGAGTCTATGGTACTATGCATATTACGATTTGTTATTGTGTTACGGTTCTATATTTGAGTTTTCAAATCTTAACTGTCGATCCGAACTGTTTATCTTGTTCTCCATATTAATATGTGTTTGGAGACCAAATTTTACATATTTTGAAATTTGTTTACTATTTTTCTAGATTTATTGAAAATCACTGTTTTTGGATGGTCCAGAATTTTCAGATCAAGTGATTTTCTAAATATCTAAAAAAATAGTAAAAAAATTTCAAAAAATGTAAAATTTGGTCTCCAAACACATATTAATATGGAGAACAAGATGAACGGTTCGGATCGACCGTTAGAATTTGAAAACTCGAATATAGAGCCGTAGCACGATAACAACCCGTGATATGCATAGTACCACAGACTCACTCTTTAAACTTACTCATTTTATTAATATACCCATTTTGAATTTTTTCACTAACATGTACATATTAATAATGATTAAAAATAAAATTGACCATTTTTCCCTCATTCAAAATTCGGTATGAGTCCTCTCTCTCTCTCTATCTCCTCTCATCTCTCTTCGCTCTGCTCTCCCAAACGACAACAAACAAGCAAAAACCTCGCCTTGCTGAATATCCTTTATAGCATCTAATATATAAGAGAGTTGGTGTCCTTCATTTTCTTTGACTTACATTTTCAACACGTTCACCTTTTTGTGCCACATTTTTTTTCTCTACCTTTGCCTGGAATAGGATTTTTTTTTATAAATCATAATTAAAAAAAAATTATGAAACCAACATGGTTACTTTTTAAAAAAAAAAACCATAAGAACTGAAATGTCATTTTGATCCGAAATTTTATTTTTTTCCGAGATCGAAATGTAATTCGGTCCGAGTTATTTTCACAATTTTTCAACGTATTTTTTTCTCTCAACATATGTGAAAACGTCTGGGACCGAAATGACATCTCGGTTCTTATGATTTTTGTAAAAAAAGAAAGCAATCAAGTTAGTTTGATAAAATCTATTTTTTTATTTTGGTTTCTAAAAAAAAAAATCCCTGGAATAGATAGCTACTAGGGGTGTAAACAGATACAGATAATCCGCTCCGTATTCGTTTTGTATCCGGAGATTATCTGAATCCGTATTAAACAAATACATATAATTGCGGATATGGATACAGATATTTTTTGCATATGGTGAAATAATTGCGGATACGGATACATATAATTTCATGAAGGTGAATATCCGCATCCGCAATTATCCAGATCCGAAATTGCTCCCAACCGGCTCCGACTTTACTACTTCAAATAGAAGTTGTTATATAATTATCTCATATTCATTTCAGTCTTGGTTGTGGGATAAATGATAATACGATATAGTTTTCAATTTAATCTCTTTTTCACTGGTGATGGTGCTACAATAATGCTATGTTTTTTTTTCTTTTTTTACCTTCATTTCTTCACTCTCTTTTTTCATTCAAGGTTTAGCCCGTGAATATAGTTTGTTTTTAGTCTCTGTTAAATTAGTTTTAGTCTTTGTTTCAAGACAACAACAAGGCATTCTTTCGTATCTTAAAGTGTTAATTATCCTACAATTATTCGTTTCGTATTAGAATCTGTAAATTATTCGCTTCGTATCTGTATCTGTTTAAGGCGGATTTGGTTTTAAATTTTTGATATCCATTTACTATATGTATCTATATCTGTATCTGCTCATTAAAAGGTGGATACAGATATGGTATTAGCATTATCCGCTCAGTTTACACCCTAATAGCTACTCAAGTAGAAAAAAAATGCAATTATTTCCGTGCTTGTCAGCTGAATCCCATTTCCAGTCCTCATTGCTTGAAGAAGCATGCAAATGCTACATAATGTAAAGAAACAATGAACTCCAACATCAAATTAAAAATATTGTATTTCCTCAAATATCTTTGAATCATGTCTCAAGCTGAGCTTTAGAAACAACAACATGCTAATATTTTGCAAATTGATATTAATTAGTGTCCATTTTTATAAATTGATATTAATTACAATGTCCATTGACAGACAACCTTCGAAAAAAAAGAGCACTATAATTTTCGCACAAAAAGAAAAAAAAAATCAGATCCCCATTTTTTCTTGCACATTCATTGTTATCCCAACAGTTAACGATAATAAATAACATTTTCAGAATTTCTAATAGATACATATTCCATTTATCCTGCTTTTAAAAAACAATGCAAATAGGTGCATATTTCATTTCTAATAGCGGATTCCTTTTCTTTAGACCATAAGAGAATGCAAAAACAATGCAAATATATGGAGACACTAATAGTGTGCTGCAGAGACCTTCAATTGGAGTGTTGTATTAGAGTTGCAACTACCCTCATCTCTTGCTACTACAAGAGTGCAGCAAACACTTCAATTGGAGTGTTGTATTATGGTTACAACTTCTCTCTACTCTTGCCATATTGAGACATTACTAGCATGTTGCAAATACCTTCAATTGGAATGTTGTATTAGGATTGCAACCACCCTCTTCTCTTGCTATCTAGAGACACTACTAGAGTACTGCAAAGATATTCAATTGTAGTGTTGTATTACAACTTCTACCAGAATTGATAGAGAACACCCAGATAGCTTTTGTCAAGGGTAGATCCTTAATAGAATCATTCTTAGTAGTAAGAGAACTACTATGTGAGTCATAAAGGCTAAAGATACCCTTGGTTTTATACAAAGTTGATTTCGAAAAAGAATTCGATACGGTGGATTGGTGCTTTCTGACATATCTTCTCATTAAAAGAGGATTCCCCCTGAGATGGTTATCTATGGTATTGGCAATCCTAAAATCTTCATATTCCACAGTAAATGTTAATTGGGAAACCACTAGATATTTCAAGCACAAGAGAGGGCTAAGGCAAGGTGATCCGTTATCACCAATGCTATTCATTTTGGTGGCAGACTCCCTCACTAGATTTATTTCTAACACGGGACTGCTCATGCACACGCCAATCCATATACCAACAAGGGTCATACAGTTTGCAGATGACACTTTCATCATCACAGAGGCACATCCAGAGACCCTAAAGGTATTGGCCACAATCCTTCAAGCATACAAATCTCTATCTGGACTCAGAATTAATAGGTCCAAAAGCAATTTTGTACCTATCTCAGTATCGGTAAGAGCAATTAAGGGGATACGAAACATCATATCAAGCCCATCCTCGCAACTCCCGATGAAATACCTGGGTCTTCCGCTGACCTTTAAGAATCCAAAAAAGGAAGATTTCCAACCTATCATTCATGCAGTCCAAGACAGGTTGGCAAGCTGGAAATCAAACCTCCTCTCCTTGGGAGACGATTAGTGTTGACCTTTAAGAATCCAACAAAGGAAGATTTCCAACCTATCAGCATTATCGTTACACTTCGCGCAAGCATTCAAACTACCCAAATGGGTAATCAAACACATTGACCGTCTAAGAAGGCGTTTCCTGTGGAAAGGGCATTCGGTATGAGACCGATCAGCTGCCTCATGAACTGGGAAAGGACATGCGCCCTAAAAAAAGAAGGCGGGTTGGGAATACTAGACATAGAGGATCAAAACATAGCGCTCATAGTCCAATGGCTATGGAAGATACACAGAGACCCAGATGGACTGTGGGCACAGGTGCTCCAACAGCTACACAATATCACAAACTCGGCAGATCTAGAGGGACAGGGTTACTTTTTTTCCAAAGGCTCTTGTATAGTTTAAACCCGTTTTTAATTGTGCAACGAAAATGGACCAGAACGCAAATTGCCTGAAATAGAGATGGACCAGGAAAGAAACTTCCTCAACGGCATCAGCATACCAAATGCTATACCAGAAGGGAGTGCGGTGCCAATACCAAAAACAGTTGTGGAAATTAAAAATTCCAATGAAGGTTAGAATCTTTGTATGGTTACTTTTAAATGACAAACTGTTAACGAGAGAAATACTTACAAGGCGAGGTTGTGTGGTTCACATTGAATGTGTCATGTGTGTAACAGATACCTTAGAAACAAGATACCACATTTTTTTGGCAATGCCAATTGGCTAAAAAGTTTTGGAGGGGGCTGCTGGCATCAGTTAACCTAACGGTCCCAACTAACACAACATCCGTCAGGGATGCATGGTGGGAACACAGGAAGGTATTACATGGAGAGACTAGGAAGAGATGGGACGAGGTCTGGGCCTCAGGAGTGTGGGAGCTGTGGAAGGAGAGAAATAGACGGATCTTCACATTGGAGAGTAAACAAGTGTATATGTTAATTAATAAAGTCAAAATACAAGCAATTACATGGGGAGGCAATTGTTAGTAGGGTATCAGATAGAGGGGCAAGGGAGACTAGCGATCATGCTCGACACTTTGTGATGTTTTTATACATTTTGTTTACCATTTAATATAATCATAGGGGTGTAGAAGAGCGAGTGTGTAAAAAGGGCCCTAAGGGGTGTGTAAATACTTTTTTTTATCTTAATATATTGTCATCAGGCTTCTGGCCATCTGACCTTCATCTTGAGACACTACTATAATACATCAAAGACCTTTAATTGAAGTGTTGTATTAGTGTTGCAACTGCCCTATTTCCTTGCCATCTAGAGACGCTACTAGAGTGTCGTAAATAACTTCAATTGGAGTGTTGTATTAGAGTTGCAACGACCCACAACCCTTCCTATCTAGAGACACTACAAGTGTGTTGCACATAACTTCAAATGAAGTATTGTATTAGGGTTGCATTACCCTGTTCTTTGCTATCTTGAAACAATACTAGAGCGCTACAAAAATCGTCAATTAGAGTGTTGTATTAGAGATGTAAATGCCCTATTATCTTGCCATATAGAGACAATACAAGAATGCTCCAAACACTTTCAATTGGAGGGTAGTATTAGAGTTGTAAATGCCATATTATCTTGTCATACGGAGACACTACCAGAGTGCTCCAAATACCTTCAATTGGAGTGTTGTATTAGGGTTGTAAATGCATTATTATCTTATATAGAGACACTACTAGTGTTATATCCCATAAATTTAAAACAGGATTAATGATACTAATCTAAAAGTTCCACTCAAATAAAAGTTTTATTCCTAATTAAACAAACAGTCATTTAGAAAATAGTTGTTGTCTAATTAAAACATAAACTAGAAATTTCGAGATGTATATATATATAATATTAGAAACTTTGAAAATAAACTAACAGGGTACGTGAAAATAGATGTTCACGCAAACGAAATTATAAAAATCTACAATTCTTGTTCATAATAACTGATTTAGTCAAATTGGATACTTATAGGTGTAAATGGATATTATGACAAATATTTCCAAAACCAATTTTTCATTTGAAATCAATTATTTCATCCAATAATATTCATTATGACCCCATTTTATTGCTTGATTTATTTTAACCCTTGGATCTCCTCATATCACGGATTTTGAAGTCATCTCAACCTTTGATTTTGAATCAAGTGAATCCATATTGAAATTCTGAAATTTTCTGAACCATTAGATTACATCTTGCACCAATCCTGAAGCATCATCAACCCTTGATCCTTGACTGGATGTGAAATAGAGAATAAACTCTATTTGAGTGAAATTTCGGGTCCATGACCCTTCCTCCCCTCTTCTACACTAACCCGTAGAGCCCCTGCTCCCTCTTTTCTTCTCTTTTCCGCCTCCTTCACCTCTCCCGTGAAAACCCTAAACCCGGATCTCCTCTCTCTCTCTCTGAACTACGGCCCCACCCGAGAACTCCTCTCACTCCCTCTCTCGTTTCCTTCCTATAGAAGGAAACTAATTTCCCGCTCTCTCGTGCAGTCCCGTCTGTTGTCAGAAAACCCATCCCCTGTGCTTGACTTGTACGCGATTTCACCTGCCCAGTGCGACCTTCGTGCCTTGCGCGTGTCTACCCTCTGACAGGGGCTTGGCCGTATCCCTCTCTGTCCCTGTTGCCGTGTGCCTCCCTTTCTGGTATAAGTATACCCCCTCTCCTCTTTTGATGGGTTGCTCTTTCTCTCTCTATTCTCTCATGTGTTGAGAAAAAATCTGTTTCCCTCTCTCTCGTTGCCTTGTTTCCTGTTTTATTTGAGATTGTAAGAATTCAAAAATCCTAGATAGTTTAGGGGTTTTCTTTGCATGCTTGTGAGTATCTCCGGTGTCTCTCGGTGCTAATTTGGTCCTTGGAGATGCTTAAATCTGGTGGTGTTGTTGATTTCTTTCCGATGGCCGCGAGACGAAGTGACTTTTCTTGGAACCGGCCATTTTTGCCATCTCCCTCTTGTGCTAGCTCAATTCGGGTAAATTTCAATTTACCTTGTTTATTTGATTGTGTGGCTTGTTGGAATTTTGAGTAGATAGGTGGCCCTTGCCGGGTTGTTGTTTTTCCCGGGGGGCAACTCGATTGAAATGTTCTGTCGATAATTGATCGAGGCTAGTGTGCATTTTTGCTGGTTGTGATACTAGCGATACCAGTACTGGTACAGCCCTTGCTGTGCTGCTCCTTTTCCCTCTCTTCTTGCCTCTGTCTTGTATCTGGGTTGGCTACCCTGTTGTGTTCGTTGACCCTTATCTGGACCCTTTTGCTACTGCCTTGTTCTGTTTCCCTTGTTGGTGATCTATGTGATGCAACTTACCCAACTTAGTGGGTTGTTGTGCTGTGGTTGCTTGAAATTATATCGGGTCTGGTTTTGTATGTTTACCAGAACATTGAATTAACAGGGGGCCTTTGCATAAATTGATAAGATGGAGGGGTGGTTATGCTAATTACCCTTGTTTGTGTAAATAAATTAAATAGAGGGGCTGAATTGTAAAATATATGACCTTATGTGATTTGTATGCATTAAAGGGGCTAAAATGTAAGAAGTGATTTGTTTGATATTATGGCCGGCCATGACTATGAATTTTGAATTGGGCCATATGCATATTTTAAAAAAGAATTGGGCCTTGAATGGATTTGAGTATGTCATGATATATATATGTTAATAATTGAGCCCAATCCTATAATGCAAAGGAAATTGAAATGGAATTTGGCATTGGAAATAAAATTACGGAAATTGGCTTGCCAAAATGCATAAGAATAATTATATTGATCCCCTCACCCCTGTCCCCCCATTTAACCCCGCACTCTCTCTCTCCAAATTAACTCCCTAAACTGCCTTTTATCCCTGCATTAATTCCTCTAAGAATTTTCATTTATCCCCGCATTAATTACTGCCCTTTAATAACAATCCCCGCATTAATTAACAATCCCCACATTAATTATACTGTCCTCTAATAACAATCCCCGCATTAATTATACTATCCTTTAATAACAATTCCCGCTAATAAATATTTATCTGTTTATTGATGTTCAAGAAAGTATTTATCATTGTTCTGACAAGTATTTATCCTTATGTCTGAGAAGTATTTATCATTGTTCCTGACATGATAATACTTTGATTTGATTAAACATTACTTATTGACAAGTTCAAGAACAAAGTTCAAGAAAGTATTTATCGTTGTTCTGACAAGTATTTATGATTATATATGGGAAGTATTTATCATTGTCACAGATGTTTTACTGTAAGTTGCAATTATGTATGAGAAATATTTATCCATGTAACATAAAGTATTTATTCATGTAACATAAAGTATTTATCATTATGTCTGAGAAATATTTATGATTGATATTTTACTGAAAGTTGCAATTATGTCTGATAAGTATTTATCCATGTAACATATAGTATTTATCAATGTATCATATAGTATTTATCCTTATGTCTGAGAAGTATTTATCATTCATATTGTACTGAAAGTTGCAATTATGTCTGATAAGTTTTTATCCATGTAACATAAAGTATTTATCAATGTATCATAAAGTATTTATCCTTCTGTTTGAGAAGTATTTATCATTGGGTGAGGGGATAGTTTATTTAATGGTCCCCAGTTGTGCGGGGACAATCCAGAAAAAAAAGGAAAATTTGTGCGGGGATAAATGGCAAGTATTTATGAGGGGATTGTTTATTTAATGGTCCCCAGTTGTGCGGGGATGATTCAAAAAAAAAGGAAATTTTGTGCGGGAACAACTAATGGATTGATTTATTCTTTCCTAAATAGAGATCATTGCATAGGGATTAACACTTTGCAAATTCACGATAAATACTTTGATGCTTCAAGTTAAATACTAACAGTTTTTGCGGAGTATTAATTATTGAGCGGTCCCTCCCATGATATTTTTGGCAGTTTGTGCGGGGTTTTTTGCGGGGATTGTTATCAGGATCCAATGCATAATTGTCAGATTTGAAAACGCGGCTTTAAAAGTTTAAGTTTTATAAGGAATCGAATAAAAATCGGATGCTTACGTAAACTTAAACTAGCTAGGAAAATGATTATACCGTCCAGGGTCTTCATGCCTCGATGATAGCTCATAACATAATTTGAGCAGCTACTAAACTAACCCGATTGGACACCTGTATGATTTCGAAACAAACCAAATTAAAACACCCAACATATTTAAAATAAAATAAAAGTTTCATAATAAGTTTTTAAATTAAAATATTTCTTTTAAACATTTTCGAACTGGTGCGAAAACTCATTGCTAATTAATAAAGAACAATTAATTAGCAATGAGAAATATTTATTTTTGACTTAGATTCGAAACGACTAATTACACGTAGAAGTAGATTAGTTATAAAATAACGAATTGCTCAACTTAGAAATAATTAGAAAAACACGTAAAATAGATAAACAATCATTTTCTAAAATTTTGCAAATCAAATTACATATCTAAATTATAAATAACTAAAAAACATATTATACTACTTGTTTAGCAATGACTTCAACATTTATGCACTTTATAAAAACAGTAACATTAGACAACAAACTAACTTTCAAAACTACATTTCGATCGATTAAAATAATTATAGATAAGTTAAAATAAATCAAATAGATAAGTGATTAGGATATAATAAATGGATAAGACACGTTTAAAAATTACCGTAGCTCACGAGTAATTATTTTTGCGAATATTTCGATATTAGAATTTTTACAAGTAATATATCTTCAAATTAAATTATTAAAACTATAAATTATTTAGAATTAAAATTAGGATAACTTATAATCAAAGTGAATGATCAATATCTAACGAACTTATAAATTAAGATTAATGCTAAGCTCGATGGCATGAAACTAATAATTAATATCTGACTAATCGGATCAGTCAGACTGACTGAATCGGTAACATTTATAAAATCGAAATAATCGAGAATTTAACTTACACATTAACTGGGGCAAGGGTTAGAATAATTTAGCGTAGTTTTTAATTAGCTTAAATTACGTGATCACAGATCAGTCAACTCCGTACGAGTCCGACCCGTGGGCCGATCCGACTGATCCACAGTTTGGAGCATACGCGGAGCACGGTGATTTTTAGTGACAGAGACTCCAGCCCCCTCAGGTGTAAGATATCTGAATTATTTTTTCGTGGGCGTACTCTTACCAGTCGTTCCATCTGACCTGACATTCGCACTTTATTTTTAAGTAGTTGCATTAAAACTTTAGAGCATGTTTATCCTTTTTGCACTGTAGGTAGAATTGCATAAACCCTAAAAAACCCGAATTTATTGTATTTTAAGAGTAGAGTAATTAAATAATATTATATATATATATATATATATATATAGAGAGAGAGAGAGATGGGCTATGGTGCATTGCAATGCATAGGCCATGGTGTGCATTGGACCATAAATCACCGATTCAAAGTCCAAATGACCGATCCAAACCGTTCATCTTGTTCTCCATATTAATATGTGCTTGGAGACCAAATTTTATATTTTTTTGGAATTTTTGTACTATTTATTAAGCCACTTTGAAAATCGCTGATCCAACGGTGACTGTTTGGAACAGTAAAATCAGAAGCCACCGTTGGATCAGCGATTTTCAAAGTGGCTTAATAAATAGTACAAAAATTCCAAAAAATATAAAATTTGGTCTCCAAGCACATATTAATATGGAGAACAAGATGAACGGTTTGGATCGGTCATTTGGACTTTGAATCGGTGATTTATGGTCCAATGCACACCATGGCCTATGCATTGCAATGCACCATAGCCCATCTCTCTCTCTCTCTCTATATATATATATATATATATATATAGAGTTAGGCTGGGGTGCTATGGATAGCATAGTGGCCTCCCGTGCTACGGCTCAATATTCAAGTTTTCAAAATCCAAACGGTCAATCTGAACCGTTCATCTTATTCTCCATATTAATATCTGCTTGGAGACCAAATTTTATAATTTTCTGAATTTTTTTACTATTTATTAAGCCACTTTGAAAATCGCTAATCCAACGGTTTTACTGTTTTGTGCAGCCACCGTTGGATCAACAATTTTGTAAAATACTTAATAAATAGTAAAAAAATTCAGAAAAATGTAAAATTTGGTCTCCAAGCAGATATTAATATGGAGAATAAGATGAACGGTTCGGATTGACCGTTTGGATTTTGAAAACTCGAATATTGAGCCGTAGCATAGAGGCCTCTATGCTATCCATAGCACCCCAGCCTAACTCTATATATATATATCTCTTATTAGAATATTAGGTTATTAGTTGTCTTCTTCTCGTAGAAGACTTTATTATTATTTTACGTGCATACGCATGCATTGGTGAGAGCTGAGCAGAGCCGAGTGACTCCGTTCCGTCTTGGTGTCACTTGGCATGGGACGGCCCGACAGCCACTGAGCTGAGGGTCACTTGATCCTTGGATGGCTTTAGGATTTATATTATATGTATAAACTTTGATTATGTATCATTTTTGATCATTTTACTATTTGACGTGAGCAGTTCCGGACTCGAGTTCTGTGGCACGATATGATTCGGGATTTATTCCTTCCCTACATTAGGAGCTACTTTGCCTAGAACGGGATTCCAAGCCGGGTAGTGTTGGGTAGAATCTTGTACGGGGTTCCAGCACCGGTTTGGGTAGAATCCATGTGTTAGAACGGGATTCCAAGCCGGGTAGTGTTGGGTAGAATCTTGTACGGGGTTCCAGCACCGGTTTGGGTAGAATCCATGTGTGGTGTCCTATTGGTCTGGCCGGACGATAGAGTTCTCTCATGCTCATGAGGGAAGAGATTAACTTTTTACGACCTGGATTGTATGATTTCTCCTATTGGATATGTTTGGGTGATGAATCGTTAGGCGAGATGACACATTGGATTTGATATAACCATCGGCTAGTGTGCTATTATCTTGTGGAGCAATGCTCGATGTCACTAGGCAACGTGTATCATTGCACTCTGATCACAGTCCTTGGATTATATTGTTTGGATCTTTTTGATCCTATTGGCACGGCACGGGGTGATTACTTTATCCATATTATTATTATTATTATTATTGTATTTGGGCACACAGTGCAAGGAGTACTGGATTCCGACTTGATAGATATCCGATATTACACCTTGATTTTATTTTGGGTTTATTTTGCATGTTGGCATAATAGAATAATCGCATCATGGCATCATTCAAAAGTATTGTAAATTCTATTAGCTATTAATATAGGTTCACACATGTGCATATTTTTAATTGTATTCATTTTATAAATAACAGTGCTTTGACCGTAGAGGATCCCTAAGGGGATAATTCTGGGTCACATACTGGGTGATTCGTCGCTCACCCACAAGTTGTTTCGTGGGTTTTAGGTACAGGTTCTGGCGGTCCGCAGCAGGAGATGTCAGGAGCTGTCCCCGAGGGCCATACCACTTGACCTAGTTAGGGTTAGGCTTTTGATTAGGTTTACGAGTCCCGTATTTCCTGTGTTATATATACGGGCTCGATAGATCATGTATCCCCTTCTATAGATGGTGTTATTTGGATCCGAGATGGATTGAATTATATGTTATGTATGTGTATGTTTATTCATTGACTATGTGACTGATGCTTGACATTTATATTATTTTGCTTCTGCTGCTGTTTGATTTATTATTTATGATTAGCCTTGCGTGCTTAATGATTAATTAAGCACGAGGCGAGGTTGATCACACCTTAATCCAGAATTCCAGGTTTGGGGTGTGACAACTAGAGTGCCCCAAACAAGTTCAATTGGAGTGTTATATTAGGGTTACAACTACCCTCTAATGTTGTCATCTAGAGACACTACTAGAGTGGTCCAAACACCTTCAATTGGAGTGTTGTATTAGGATTGTAAATGCCCCATTATCTTGTCATATAGAGTCACAACTACCGTGCTCTAAACATCTTCAATTAGAGTGTTT
Source organism: Carex rostrata (assembly GCF_964058835.1). NCBI lineage: Eukaryota > Viridiplantae > Streptophyta > Magnoliopsida > Poales > Cyperaceae > Carex > Carex rostrata. The sequence continues at coordinate 10,012,869 of NC_135925.1, forward strand.
TATTAGGGTTGTAAATGCCCTATTATCTTGCTATACAGAGACATGACTAGAGAGCTCCAAACACCTTAAATTGGAGTATTGTATTACGGTTATAAATGCCCTATCATCTTGCCATATAGAGTCACAACTAGAGTGCTCCAAACACCTTCAATTCGAGTGTTGTATTAGCGTTGTAAATGCCCTATTACCTTGCCATTTTGAGACACCACTAGAGTGCTCCAAACACCATCAATTGGAGTCTTGTATTAGGGTTGTAAATGCCCTATTACCTGGCCATATAGAGACACTACTAGAGTGCTCCAAACAAGTTCCATTGGAGTGTTTTATTCAGGTTACAACAACCCTCTTATGTTGCCATCTGGAGACATCTCTAGAGTGCTCTAAACACCTTCAATTGGAGTGTTGTATTAGGATTGTAAATACCATATTATCTTGCCATATAGAGTCACAACTAGAGTGATCTAAACACCTTCAACTAGGGTTGTAAATGTCATATTATCTTGCCATCTGGAGACACAACCAGAGTGCTCCAAACACCTTCAATTGGAGTGTTGTATTAGGATTGTAAATACCCTAATATCTTGCCATCACGAGACACTACGAGAGTGCTCCAAACACCTTCAATTAGAGTGTTGTATTAGGGTTCTAAATGCCCTATTATCTTCCCATCCGGAGACACTACTAAAGTGCTCTAAACACCTTCAACTGGAGTTTTCTATTAGGGTTGTAAATTCCCTACAATTTTTCCATTTAAAGTCACAACTAGAGTGCTTTAAACACAATCAATTAGAGTGTTGTATTAGGGTTGTAAATACCCCATTATCTTGCCATAAAGAGACACGACTAGAGAGCCCCAAACCCGTTCAATTGGAGTGTTGTATTAGGGTTGTAAATGCCCTATTATTTTGCCACAGAGAGTCACACCTAGAGTGCTCTAAACACCTTCAATTTGAGTGTTGTACTAGGGTTGTAAATGCCCTATTATCTTGCCATCTATAGACAGTATTAGAGTGCTCCAAACACCTTCAATTGGAGTGTTGTGTTAGGGTTGTAAATGTCCAATTATTTTACCATATAGAGACACTACTAGAGTGTTCCAAACTAGTTCAATTGGAGTATGTTATTAAGGTTACAATTACACTCTTATGTTGCCACCTGGAAACACTACTAGAGTGATCGAAAGACCTTCAATTGGAGTGTTGTATTAGGATTGCAAATGCTCTATTATCTTGTCATATGGAGATACTACTAGAGTCCACCAGACACCTTCAATTGGAGTGTTGCATTAAGGTTGTAAATGTCTTATTATCTTCCCATTTGTAGACTCTACTCGAGTCCTCCCAACACCTTCAATTGATATTACGGTTGTAAATGCCCTATTATTTTTCCATCTTGAGACACTACTAGAGTGCTCCAAACACCATCAATTGGAGTGTTGTATTAGGGTTGTAAATGCCCTATTACCTGGCCATATAGAGACACTCTAGAGTGCTCCAAACAAGTTCCATTGGAGTGTTTTATTCGGGTTACAGCATCCCTCTTATGTTGCCATCTGGGGACATTTCTAGAGTGCTCTAAACACCTTCAATTGGAGTCTTGTATTAGGATTGTGAATACCATATTATCTTGCCATATAGAGTCACAACTAGAGTGATCTAAACACCTTCAATTAGAGTGTCGTACTAGGGTTGTAAATGCCCTATTATCTTACCATCCGAAGACACTACTAGAGTGCTCCAAACACCTTCAACTGGAGTTTTGTATTAGGGTTATAAATTCCCTACTATTTTTCCATTTAGAGTCATACCTAGAGTGCTCTAAACACAATCAATTAGAGTGTTGTATTAGGGTTGTAAATACCCCATTATCTTGCCATATAGAGACATGACTAGAGAGCTCCAAACCCCTTCAATTGGAGTGTTGTATTAGGGTTGTAAATGCCCTATTATTTTGCCACATAGAGTCACACCTAGAGTGCTCTAAACACCTTCAATTTGAGTGTTGTACTAGGGTTGTAAATGCCCTATTATCTTACCATCTAGAGACACTATTAGAGTGCTCCAAACACCTTCAATTGGAGTGTTGTGTTAGGGTTGTAAATGCCCTATTATCTTGCCATATAGAGACACTACTAGAGTGTTCCAAACAAGTTCAATTGGAGTATATTATTAAGGTTACAATTGCACTCTTATGTTGTCATCTCGAAACACTACTAGAGTGCTCCAAACACCTTCAATTGGAGTGTTGTATTAGGATTGTAAATGCCCTATTATCTTGTCATATGGAGATACTACTAGAGTCCACCAGAGACCTTCAATTGGAGTGTTGCATTAGGGTTGTAAATGTCTTATTATCTTCCTATTTGTAGACCCTACTCGAGTCCTCCCAACACCTTCAATTGATATTACGGTTGTAAATGCCCTATTATCTTTCCATCTTGAGACACTACTAGAGTGCTCCAAACACCATCAATTGGAGTGTTGTGTTAAGGTTGTAAATGTCCTATAATCTTGCCATATAGAGACACTACTAGATTGTTCCAAACAAGTTCAATTGGAGTATATTATTAAGGTTACAATTACACTCTTATGTTGCCATCTGGAAACACTACTAGAGTGCTCCAAACATCTTCAATTGGAGTGTTGTATTAGGATTATAAATGCCACATTATCTTGCTATATAGAGTCACAACTAGAGTGATTTAAACAAACTTCATTTAGAGTGTTTTATTGGGGTTACAACTACCCTCTTGTGTTGCCATCTGGAGACACTACTAGAGTGCTCCAAACACCTTCAATTGGACTGTTACACAAGGATTGTAAATGCCCTACTATCTTGCCATCACAATTAGAGTGCTCTGAACACTATCAATTAGAGTGTTGTATTAGGGTTGAAAATGCCATGTTATATTTCCATGTAAAAACACGACTAGAGAGCTCCAAACACCTTTAATTGGAGTTTTGTATTAGGGTTGTAAATGCCCTATTATGTTGCCATATGGAGACACTACTAGAGTGCTCCAAGCACCTTCAATTGGAGTGTTGTATTAGGATTGTAAATGCCATATTATCTTGCCATATAGAGACACTAATAGAGTGCTATAACCACCTTCAATTCGAGTGTTGTTTTAGGGTTGTAAATGCCCTATTATCTTGCCATCTATAGACAGTATTAGAGTGCTCCAAACACCTTCAATTGGAGTGTTGTGTTAGGGTTGTAAATGTCCTATTATTTTACCATATAGAGACACTACTAGAGTGCTCCAAACACCATCAATTCGAGTGTTGTATTAGGGCTGTAAATGCTCTATTATCTTGCTATCCGGAGACACTACCAGAGTGCTCCAAATACCTTCAATTGGAGTGTTGTATTAGTGTTGTAAATGCCCCATTATCTTGCCATATAGAGACACGACTAGAGAGCTCCAAACACCATCCATTGGAATGTTGTATTAGGGTTGTAAATGCTCTATTATGTTGTCATATAGAAACACTACTAGTGTGCTCCATGAAAGTTTAATTGGAGTGTTTTATTAGAATTACAACTACCATCTTATGTTGCCATCCGGAGAAACAATTAGAGTGCCTCAAATACCTTCAATTGGAGTATTGTATTAGTATTGTAAATGCCCTATTATCTTGCCATATAGAGTCACAATGATCTAAACACCATCAATTACTGTGTTGTATTAGGATGGTAAATGCCCTTTTATCTTGCGATATAGAGACACGACTAGAGAGCTCCAAACACCTTTCATTGAAGTGTTGTATTAGGATTGTAAATGCCATATTATCTTGCCATATAGAGACACTAATAGAGTGCTATAACCACCTTCAATTCGAGTGTTGTTTTAGGGTTGTAAATGCCCTATTATCTTGCCATATAGTTACACGACTAGAGTGCTCCAAACACCATCAATTGCAGTGTTGTACTGGGGTTGTAAATGCCCTAGTATCTTGTCATATAGAACCACGACTAGCGTGCTCCAAACACCTTCAATTGGAGTGTCGTATTTGGGTTGTAAATGCCCAATTTTCTTGCCATCAGGAGACACAACAAGAGTGCTCCAAACACCTTCAATTGGAGTGTTGTATTAGGATTGTAAATACCCTAATACCTTGCCATCAGGAGACACAACGATAGTGCTCCAAACACCTTCAATTAGAGTGTTGTATTAGGGTTCTAAATGCCCTATTATCTTACCATCCGGAGACACTACTAGAGTGCTCCAAACACCTTCAACTGGAGTTTTGTATTAGGATTGTAAATTCCCTACTATTTTTCCATTTAGAGTCACAACTAGAGTGCTATAAATATAATGAATTAGAGTGTTGTATTAGGGTTGTAAATACCCCATTATCTTGCCATATAGAGACACGACTAGAGAGCTCCAAACCCCTTCAATTGGAGTGTTGTATTAGGGTGGTAAATGCCCTATTATTTTGCCACATAGAGTCACAACTCGAGTCCTCTAAACACCTTCAATTCGAGTGTTGTACTAGGGTTGTAAATGCCTTATTATCTTGCCGTCTAGAGACACTATTAGAGTGCTCCAAACACCTTTAATTGGAGTGTTGTGTTAGGGTTGTAAATGCCCTATTATCTTGCCATATAGAGACACTACTAGAGTGTTCCAAACAAGTTCAATTGGAGTATATTATTAAGGTTACAATTACACTCTTATGTTGCCATCTAGAGACACTACTCGAGTGCTTGAAAGCCCTTCAATTGGAGTGTTAGTAGTTCCACGACTAGAGTGCTCCAAACACCTTCAATTGGAGTGTTGTATTTGGGTTGTAAATGCCCTATTACCTTGCTATGTAGAGACACTACTGGAGTGCTTCAAACCCCTTCAATTGGAGTGTTGCTTTAGGGTTGTAAATCCCATATTATCTTGCCATACAGAGACACGACTAGAGTGCTCCAAACACCATCAATTGAAGTGTTTCATTAGGGTTGTAAATACCCGATTATATTGCTATATAGATTTACTACTAGGGTGCTCTAAACATGTTCAATTAGAGTGTTGTATTAGTGTTGTAAATGCCCTATTATCATGCCATATAGAGATATGACTAGAGAGCTCGAAACACTTTCAATTGGAGTATTGTAATATAGTTATAAATGACCTATTACCTTGCCATATACACTAGAGTGCTCCAAATACCTTCAATTGGAGTGTTGTGTTTGGGTTGTAAATGCCCTATTATGTTGCCATATATGGATACTACTAGAGTGTTCCAAACAAGTTCAATTGGAGTGTTTTGTTAGGGTTACAACTACTCTCTCATGTTTCCATCTAGAGACACTACTAGAGTGCTCCAAACACCTTCAATAGTAGTGTTGCATTAGGATTGTAACTGCCCTACTATCTTGCCATATAGAGTCACAACTAGAGTTCTCTGAACACCATCAATTAGAGTGTTGATTACGGTTGTAAATGCCCTATTATCTTTCCATATAAAGACACGACTAGAGAGCTCCAAACACCTTCAATTGGAGTTTTGTATTAGGGTTGTAAATGCCCTATTATCTTGCCATATGGAGACACTACTAGAGTGCTCCAAGCAACTTCAATTGGAGTGTTGTATTAGGATTGTAGATGCCATATTATCTTGTCATATAGAGACACTAATAGAGTGCTAGAAACACCTTAAATTCGAGTGTTGTTTTAGGGTTGTAAATGCACTAGTATCTTGCCATGTAGTTCCACGACTAGAGTGCTCCAAACACCTTCAATTGGAGTGTTGTACTAGGGTTGTAAAAGCCCTATTATCTTGCCATATAGAGCCACGACTAGCGTGCTCCAAACACCTTCAATTGGAGTGTCGTATTTGGGTTGTAAATGCACTATTAACTTGCCATCTAGAGACACTACTAGAGTGCTTCAAACTCCTTCAATTGGAGTGTTGGTTTAGCGTTGTAATTGTCATATTATCTTGCCATATAGAGACACGACTCGAGTGCTACAAACACCATCAATTGAAGTGTTGCATTAGGGTTGTAAATACCCGATTATATTGCTATATAGATTTACTACTAGGATGCTCTAAACATGTTCAATTAGAGTGTTGTATTAGGGTTTTAAATGCCCTATTATCATGCCATATAGAGACATGACTACAGAGCTCGAATCACTTTCAATTGGAGTATTGTATTACAGTTATAAATGACCTATTACCTTGCCATATAGAGTCACAACAACAGTGCTCCAAACACCTTCAATTCGAGTGTTGTATTAGCGTTGCAAATCCTCTATTATCTTACCATATAGAGACACCACTAGAGTGCTCCAAACACCTTCAATTGGAGTGTTGTATTAGGGTTACAATTACTCCCTTATGTTTCTATCTAGAGACACTACTAGAGTGCTCCAAACACCTTCAATTGGAGTGTTGCATTAGGATTGTAACTGCCCTACTATCTTGCCATATAGAGTCACAACTAGAGTGCTCCGAACACCATCAATTAGAGTGTTGTATTAGACTTGTAAATGCCCTACTATCTTGCCATATAAAGACACGACTAGAGAGCTCCAATCACCTTAAATTGGAGTTTTGTATTAGGGTTGTAAATGCCCTATTATCTTGCCATATGGAGACACTACTAGAGTGCTCCAAGCACCTTCAATTGGAGTGTTGTATTAGGATTGTAAATGCCATATAGAGACACTAATAGAGTGCTAGAAACACCTTCAATTCGAGTGTTGTTTTAGGGTTGTAAATGCGCTAGTATCTTGCCATATATTTCCACGACTAGAGTGCTACAAATACCTTCAATTGGAGTGTTATACTTGGGTTGTAAATTCCCTATTTTCTTGCCATACAGAGCCACGACTAGCGTGCTCCAAACACCTTCAATTGGAGTGTCATATTTGGGTTGTAAATGCCCTATTACGTTGCCATCTAGAGACACTACTCGAGTGCTTCAAACCCCTTCAATTGGAGTGTTGGTTTAGGGTTGTAAATGTCTTATTATCTTGCCATATAGAGACACAACTAGGGTGCTCCAAGCACCATCAATTAGAGTGTTGCATTACGGTTGTAAATACCCTATTATATTGCTATATAGAGTTACTACTAGAGTGCTCTAAACATGTTCAAATTAGAGTGTTGTATTAGGGTTGTAAATGCCCTATTATCATGCCATATAGACACATGACTAGAGAGCTCCAAACACCTTCAATTGTAGTATTGTATTACAGTTATAAATGACCTATTACCTTGCCATATAGAGGCAACACTAGAGTGTTCCAAATAACTTCAATTGGAGTGTTGTGTTTGGGTTGTAAATGCCATATTATGTTGGCATATAGGGACACTACTAGAGTGTTCCAAACAAGTTCAATTGGAGTGTTTTATTATGGTTACAATTACTCTCTTATGTTTCCATCTAGATACACTACTAGAGTGCTCCAAACACCTTCAATTCGAGTGTAGCATTAGGATAGTTACTACCCTACTATCTTGCCATATAGGTTACTACCCTACTATCTTGCCATATAGAGTCACAACTAGAGTACTCTGAACACTATCAATTAGAGTGTTTTATTAGGGTTGTAAATGGCCTAATATCTTGCCATATAATGACACGACTAGAGAGCTCAAAACACCTACAATTGGAATTTTGTATTGGGTTGTAAACGCCCTATTATCTTGCCATATGGAGACACTACTAGAGTGCTCGAGGCACCTTCAATTGGAGTGTTGTATTAGGATTGTAAATGTCATATTATCTTGCTATATAGAAACACTAATAGAGTGCTAGAAACACCTTCAATTCGAGTGTTGTTTTAGGGTTGTAAATGTCGTAGTATCTTGCCGTATAGTTCCACGACTATAGTGCTCCAAACACCTTCGATTGGAGTGTTGTACTAGGGTTCTAAATGCCCTATTATCTTGCCATATAGATCCATGACTAGCGTGCTCCAAACACCTTCAATTCGAGTGTCGTATTTGGGTTGTAAATGCCCTATTACATTGCATTCTAGAGACACTACTCGAGTGCTTCAAACCCCTTCAATGGGAGTGTTGGTTTAGGGTTGTAAATGCCTTATTATCTTGTCATATAGAGAAACAACTAGAGTGCTCCAAGCACCATCAATTGAAGTGTTGCATTAGGGTTGTAAATACCCCATTATATTGCTATATAGAGTTACTACTAGAGTGCTCTAAACATGTTCAATTAGAGTGTTGTGTCAGGTTTGTAAATGTCCTGTTATCATGCCATATAGACACATGACTAGAGAGCTCCAAACACCTTCAATTGGAGTATTGTATTATAGTTATAAATGACCTATTACCTTGCCATATAGAGGCAACACTAGAGTGCTCCAAATACCTTCAATTGGAGTGTTGTGTTTGAGTTGTAAATGTCCTATTATGTTGCCATAAAGGGACACTACTAGAGTGTTCCAAACAAGTTCAATTGGAGTGTTTTATTAGGGTTACAATTACTCTCTTATGTTTCCATCTAGATACACTACTACAGTGCTCCAAGCACCTTCAATAGGAGTGTTGCATTAGGATTGTAACCGTCCTACTATATTGCCATATAGAGTGACAACTAGAGTGCTCTGAACACCATCAATTAGAGTGTTGTATTAGGGTTGTAAATGCCCTATTATCTTGCCATATAAAGACACAACTAGAGTGCTCCAAATACCTTCAATTGGAGTTTTGTATTAGGGTTGTAAACGCCCAATTATCTTGTCATATGGAGACACTACTAGAGTGCTCCAAGCACCTTCAATTGGAGTGTTGTATTAGGATTGTAAATGTCATATTATCTTGCTATATAGAGACAGTAATAGAGTGCTTGAAACATCTTCAATTCGAGTATTGTTTTAGGGTTGTAAATGCCCTAGTATCTTGCCATATAGTTCCACGACTAGAGTGCTCCAAACACCTTCAATTGGAGTGTTGTACTAGGGTTGTAAATGCCCTATTATCTTGCCATATAGAGCCACGACTAGCGTGCTCCAAACACCTTCAATTGGAGTGTCGTATTTGGGTTGTAAATGCCCTATTGCATTGCCATATAGAGACATGACTACAGAGCTCGAAACACTTTCAATTCGAGTATTGTATTACTGTTATACATGCCCTATTACCTTGCCATATAGAGTCACAATAAGAGTGCTCCTAACACCTTCAATTCGAGCGTTGTATTAGGGTTGTTAATGCCCTATTACCTGGCCATATAGAGACACTAATGGAGTGTTAGAAACACCTTCAATTCGAGTGTTGTTTTAGGGTTGTAAATGCCCTATTATCTTGCCATATATAGTAACAACTACAATGCTGTAATCACCTTCAATTTGTGTGTTGTACTAGGTATGTAAATGCCCTATTATCTTGTCTTCTAGAGGCAACACTAGAGTGCTCCAAATACCTTCAATTGGAGTGTTGTGTTTGGGTGGTAAATGCCCTATTTTCTTGCCAAATAGGGACACTACTAGAGTGTTCTAAACAAGTTTAATTGGAATGTTTTATTAGGATTACAACTACCCTCTTATGTTGCCATATGGAGAAACTATTAGAGTGCCCCAAATACCTTCAATTGGAGTATTGTTTTGGTATTGTAAATGCCCTATTATCTAGCCATATAGAGTCACAATTAGAGTGCTCTAAATACCATCAATTAATGTGTTGTATTAGGATGGTAAATGCCCTTTTATCTTGCCATATAGAGACGCGACTAGAGAGCTCCAAACACCTTTCATTGAAGTGTTGTATTAGGGATGTAAATGCTCCTTTTATCTTGCCATATAGAGACACGACTAGAGTGCTCTAAACACCTTCAATTCGAGTGTTGTACTAAGCTTGTAAATGCCCTATTATCTTGCCTTCTAGAGACAACACTAGAGTGCTCCAAACACCTTCAATTCGAATGTTGTGTTAGGGATGTAAATGCCCTATTATTTTGCCATATAGAAACGATACTAGAGTGCACCAAACACTTTCAATTGGAGGGTTGTATTAGGGTTGTAAATGTCATATTATCTTGCCATATGGAAACACTACTAGAGTGCTCCAAACACCTTCAATTCGAGTGTTGTCTTAGGGCTGTAAATGCTCTATTATCTTGCTATCTGGAGACACTACCAGAGTGCTCCAAATACCTTCAATTGGAGTGTTGTATTAGGGTTGTAAATGTCTTATTATCTTACCAAATAGAGATACTACTAGAGTGCCCCAAACGAGTTCAATTGGGGTGATTTATTAGGGTTACAACTACCCTCTTATGTTGTCATCTGGAGACACTACTAGAGTGCTCCAAACACCTTCAATTGGAGTGTTGTATTAGAATTGTAAATGCCCTATTATCATGCCATATAGAGTCACAACTAGAGTGCTCTAAACATCTTCAATTAGAGTGTTGTATTAGGGTTGTAAATGCCCCATTATATTGCTATATAGACTTGACTAGAGAGCTCCAAACACCTTGAATTGGAGTACTGTATTACAGTTATAAATGCTCTATTATTTTGCCATATTGAGTCACAAGTAGAGTGCTCCAAGCACCTTCAATTCGAGTGTTGTATTAGGGTTGTAAATGCCCTATTACCTGGCCATATAGAGACACTAATTGAGTGCTAGAAACACCTTCAATTCGAGTGTTGTTTTAGGGTTACAACAACCCTCTTATGTTGCCATCCGGAGACATTACTAGAGTGCTCTAAACACCTTCAATTCGAGTGTTGTATTAGGATTGTAAATACCATATTATCTTGTCATATAGAGTCACAACTTGAGTGATCTAAACACCTTCAATTAGAGTGTTGTACTTGTTATGCAAATTCCCTATTATCTTGCCATCTGTAGACAACGAGAGTGCTCCAAACACCTTCAATTGGAGTGTTGTGTTAGGATTGTAAATGCCCTATAATCTTGCCATCAAGAGACACTATGAGAGTGCTCCAAACACCTTCAATTAGAGTGTTGTATTAAGGTTGTAAATGCCCTATTATCTTGCCATCCGGAGACACTACTAGTGTGCTCCAAACACCTTCAACTGTAGTTTTGTATTAGGGTTGTAAATTCCCTACTATTTTGCCATTTAGAGTCACAACTAGAGTGCTCTAAACACAATCAATTAGAGTGTCGTATTGGGGTCGTAAATGCCCCATTATCTTGCCATATAGAGACACGACTAGAGAGCCCCAAACCCCTTCAATTGGAGTGTTGTATTAGGGTTGTAAATGCCCTATTATTTTGCCATAGTGAGTCACACCTAGAGTAATCTAAACACCTTCAATTGGAGTGTTGTGTTAGGGTTGTAAATGTCTTATTATCTTGCCAAATAGAGACACTACTAGAGTGTTCCAAACAAGTTCAATTGGAGTATATTATTAAGGTTACAATTACACTCTTATGTTGCCATCTGGAAACACAACTAGAGTGCTCCAAACACCTTCAATTGGAGTGTTGTATTAGGATTGTAAATGCGCTATTATCTTGTCATATGGAGACACTACTTGAGTGCATCGGACACCTTCAATTTGAATGTTGCATTAGGGTTGTAAATGTCTTATTATCTTCCTATCTTGAGACACTACTAGAGTGCTCCAAACACCATCAATTTGAGTGTTGTATTAGGGCTGTAAATGCTCTATTATCTTGCTATCCGGAGACTCTACCAGAGTGCTCCAAATACCTTCAATTGGAGTGTTGTATTAGTGTTGTAAATGCCTCATTATCTTGCCATATAGAGACACGACTAGAGAGCTCCAAACACCATCAACTGGATGTTGTATTAGGGTTGTAAATACTCTATTATGTTGTCATATAGAAAGACTACTAGTGTGCTCCATGAAAGTTTAATTGGAGTGTTTTATTAGAATTACAACTACCATCTTATGTTGCCATCTGGAGAATCAATTAGAGTGCCCCAAATACCTTCAATTGGAGTATTGTATTAGTATTGTAAATGCCCTATTATCTTGCCATATAGAGTCACAATGATCTAAACACCATCAATTATTGTGTTGTATTAGGATGGTAAATGCCCTTTTATCTTGCCATATAGAGACACGACTAGAGAGCTCCAAACACCTTTCATTGAAGTGTTGTATTAGGGTTGTAAATGTCTTATTATCTTGTCAAATAGAGACACTACTAGATTGTTCCAAACAAGTTCAATTGGAGTATATTATTAAGGTTACAATTACACTCTTATGTTGCCATCTGGAAAAACACAACTAGAGTGCTCCAAACACCTTCAATTGGAGTGTTGTATTAGGATTGTAAATTCCCTATTATCTTGTCATATGGAGACACTACTTGAGTGCACCGGACACCTTCAATTGGAATGTTGCATTAGGGTTGTAAATGCCTTATTATCTTCCCATCTTGAGACATTACTAGAGTGCTCCAAACACCATCAATTGGAGTGTTGTATTAGGGTTGTAAATACTCTATTATGTTGTTATATAGAAACACTACTAGTGTGCTCCATGAAAGTTTAATTGGCGTGTTTTATTTGGATTACAACTACCATCTTATGTTGCCATCCGGAGAAACAATTAGAGTACCCAAATACTTTCAATTGGAGTATTGTATTAGTATTGTAAATGCCATATTATCTTGCCATATAGAGTAACAATTAGAGTGCTGTAAACACCATCAATTAATGTGTTGTATTAGGATGGTAAATGTCATTTTATCTTGCTATATAGACACGACTAGAGAGCTCCAAACACCTTTCATTGAAGTGTTGTATTAGGGTTGTAAATGCCCCTTTTATCTTGCCATATAGAGACACGACTAGAGTGCTCTAAACACCTTCAATTCGAGTGTTGTACTAAGGTTGTAAATGCCCTATTATCTTGCTTTCTAGAGACAACACTAGAGTGCTCCAAACACCTTCAATTCGAATGTTGTGTTAGGGATGTAAATGCCCTATTATTTTGCCATATAGTAACAATACTAAAGTGCTCCAAACACTTTCAATTGGAGGGTTGTATTAGGGTTGTAAATGCCATATTTTCTTGCCATATGGAAACACTACTAGAGTGCTCCAAACACCTTGAATTCGAGTGTTGTATTAGGGCTGTAAATGCTCTATTATCTTGCTTTTCGGAGACACTACCAGAGTGCTCCAAATACCTTCAATTGGAGTGTTGTATTAGGGTTGTAAATGCCTTATTATCTTACCAAATAGAGACACTACTAGAGTGCCCCAAACAAGTTCAATTGGGGTGATTTATTTGGGTTACAACTACCATCTTATTTTGCCATCTGGAGACACTACTAGAGTGCTCCAAACACCTTCAATTGGAGTGTTGTATTAGGATTGTAAATGCCCTATTATCATGCCATATAGAGTCACAACTAGAGTGCTCTAAACATCTTCAATTAGAGTGTTGTATTAGGGTTGTAAATGCCCCATTATCTTACTATATAGACTTGACTAGAGAGCTCCAAACACCTTCAATTGGAGTACTGTATTACAGTTATAAATGCCCTATTATCTTGCCATATTGAGTCCCAAGTAGAGTGCTCCAAGCACCTTCAATTCGAGTGTTGTATTAGGGTTGTAAATGCCCTATTACCTGGCCATATAGAGACACTAATAGAGTGTTAGAAACACCTTCAATTTGAGTGTTGTTTTAGGGTTACAACAACCCTCTTATGTTGCCATCCGGAGACATTACTAGAGTGCTCTAAACACCTTTAATTCGAGTGTTGTATTAGGATTGTAAATATCATATTATCTTGTCATATAGAGTCACAACTTGAGTGATCTAAACACCTTCAATTAGAGTGTTGTACTTGTTATGCAAATTCCTTATTATCTTGCCATCTGTAGACAACGAGAGTGCTCCAAACACCTTCAATTGGAGTGTTGTATTAGGATTGTAAATGCCCTATAATCTTGCCATTAGGAGACACTATGAGAGTGCTCCAAACACCTTCAATTAGAGTGTTATATTAGGGTTCTAAATGCCCTATTATCTTGCCATCCGGAGACACTACTTGTGTGCTCCAAACACCTTCAACTGTAGTTTTGTATTAGGGTTGTAAATTCCCTACTATTTTGCCATTTAGAGTCACAACTAGAGTGCTCTAACCACAATCAATTAGAGTGTCGTATTAGGGTCGTAAATGCCCCATTATCTTGCCATATAGAGACACGACTAGAGAGCCCCAAACCCCTTCAATTGGAGTGTTGTATTAGGTTTGTAAATGCTCTATTATTTTGCCATATTGAGTCACACCTAGAGTACTATAAACACCTTCAATTGGAGTGTTGTGTTAGGGTTGTAAATGTCTTATTATCTTGCCAAATAACACTACTAGAGTGTTCCAAACAAGTTCAATTGGAGTATATTATTAAGGTTACAATTACACTCTTATGTTGCCATCTGGAAACACAACTAGAGTGCTCCAAACACCTTCAATTGGAGTGTTGTATTAGGATTGTAAATGCGCTATTATCTTGTCATATGGAGACACTACTTGAGTGCATCGGACACCTTCAATTGGAATGTTGCATTAGGGTTGTAAATGTCTTATTATCTTCCCATCTTGAGACACTACTAGAGTGCTCCAAACACCATCAATTCGAGTGTTGTATTAGGGCTGTAAATGCTCTATTATCTTGCTATCCGGAGACACTACCAGAGTGCTCCAAATACCTTCAATTGGAGTGTTGTATTAGTGTTGTAAATGCCCCATTATCTTGCCATATAGAGACACGACTAGAGAGCTCCAAATACCATCAATTGGAATGTTGTATTAGGGTTGTAAATGCTCTATTATGTTGTCATATAGAAACACTACTAGTGTACTCCATGAAAGTTTAATTGGAGTGTTTTATTAGAATTACAACTACCATCTTATGTTGCCATCCGGAGAAACAATTAGAGTGCCCCAAATACCTTTAATTGGAGTATTGTATTAGTATTGTAAATGCCCTATTATCTTGCCATATAGAGTCACAATGATCTAAACACCATCAATTACTGTGTTGTATTAGGATGGTAAATGCACTTTTATCTTGCCATATAGAGACACGACTAGAGAGCTCCAAACACCTTTCATTGAAGTGTTGTATTAGGGTTGTAAATGCCCCTTTTATCTTGCCATATAGAGACACGACTAGAGTGCTCTAAACACCTTCAATTCGAGTGTTGTACTAAGGTTGTAAATGCCCTATTATCTTGCCTTCTAGAGACAACACTAGAGTGCTCCAAACACCTTCAATTCGAATGTTGTGTTAGGGATGTAAATGCCCTATTATTTTGCCATATAGAAACAATACTAGTGCTCCAAACACTTTCAATTGGAGGGTTGTATTAGGGTTGTAAATGCCATATTATCTTGCCATATGGAAACACTACTAGAGTGCTCCAAACACCTTCAATTCAAGTGTTGTATTAGGGCTGTAAATGCTCTATTATCTTGCTATCCGGAGACACAACCAGAGTGTTCCAAATACGTTCAATTGGAGTGTTGTATTAGTGTTGTAAATGCCCCATTATCTTGCCATATAGACACGACTAGAGAGCTCCAAATACCATCAATTGGAATGTTGTATTAGGGTTGTAAATGCTCTATTATGTTGTCATATAGAAACACTACTAGTGTGCTCCATAAAAGTTTAATTGGAGTGTTTTATTAGAATTACAACTGCCCTCTTATGTTGTCATCTGGAGAAACTATTATAGTGCTCCAAATAACTTCAATTGGAGTATTGTATTAGTATTGTAAATGCCCTATTATCTTGCCATATAGAGTCACAATTAGAGTGCTGTAAACACCATCAATTAATGTGTTGTATGAGGGTTGTACATACATTTTTATCTTGCCATATAGAGTCATAACTAGAGTGCTCTAAAAACTTTCAATTTGAGTGTTGTACTAGGATTGTAAATGCCCTATTATCTTACCTTCTAGAGACAACACTAGAGTTCTCCAAACACCTTCAATTGGAATGTTGTGTTAGGGCCTGCTCAGTTGATGGGTGACTGTCATGGTCTGGTCGATTCAGTTCCCGGTCTGATTTGGATTCAGTGCCTTCTTGGCTGTGATCTGCATACAGAGGACATTATCGATAGGGTCCTATCACTCTAATCAAGCAAGGATGATCAATTTGCATCCACATAATGCACAGTTCTCTGTGCGTTTTTTGTTTTGTTTAGCTGTGTGTTTTTCAAAAACACTAGTTATCTAATCTTATATAACAGCTACTTTGTAACTTTTTCAATGAATTAAATTGCCTTCGGGGTTTTAGTAATAAAAAAAAACAAACAAACAAACAAACATCCATTTTGGATGAAAATTATACGCCAGTTTGACTGGGGCCGGAGCAAACTCCCAAGGACCCATAAGACGATAAAAAGGAGGGAAAATCAGTATCAATCCGGGTGAAATTTCCAAACAAATAACGTGCAAAAAGCGAGAGCTGAAAGTCAATTTACAGCGAGAAAGCAAAACAAACAGTTCTCAAAAGAACCTCCTTCCTCTGTGAAATCACTGTTGCGGGTCGATTGGAGGGGACAAAGGATTCTATTCGCCTATTCCAAAAGCACAAAATGTTTGTTAACATGAGAAAAAAATCAATGACTGTTACAGAGAAACGATTTCGTTGAAAAGTGGCGTGCTGTTAGGACCAAGAATCTCCGCAAAGAGCAACAAAGGGACAATCCAACCTGAAAGGTCTAACCATGGACCATAATCTTCTTTTCATCTTAAATAAAATAATGATAAATAAATGGATAGATAGATAGATAGATAGATAGATACAGATAAAAGATAAAAAGATAGATCGAGTGCCTTTTTAGCTGTAATCAAATTATCAAACTACTTCGTTGGTATAAAGCGTGGACTGTTTTTACATGTAGTGTTGCAACTTGCAAAGATTAACACTTGCGTGGATAATTTCTTCTATCATGCATTATTTTTGTACGTTTTTTATGTGTATAAGAATGGAATGAAAATATTGCAATTTCCTAATGAACAGAAAAATAATATAATCATATTTAATGATAATATTTGACCAGTTCAGTTTATATTTTAATAACAATATCAATAACTATAATAATAATTATTATTATTACTATTATAATTATTATTATTAAAACAACAGTGGTAATGAGAACGTTAGAATCTCTAAAAGATCTAACTATAATATAAAGTAACCTTCATTTTAATACAAATTATATTGTAATTAATTTTACAAATTAATTTTACCCATCTATAGCATTTCTAAATAATTTTAAGAAAAATAACAATGACAAAAAAAATGTCACAATGTGAACGACCTACTGAACGATTATCAACACCTCAAAAGCAAGCTTACATATATTTTTAATTGGAATCTATATAAATTGTACATCAATTTTTTTTTGTAATTTTGAAAACCGATTGGTTATCTATTAGCAGTTTGAAAATTGACGTTTAGTTTTTATCAACACTTGAACGATGATTAGATGAGTCTCATTTGTTTAAAAAAAAAAAAAACATTGCACAACTTATTTAAACTATAAAAAGTATATCAATCTTTTTGTTTTATTTATATTGTTGATAAGAGTTTGATTTCTTGTCGTGTCGTAAAATAATAGTTGTATTTTTATACACCTTTGGAATAATCTTAATACATATTGTCTTTCCTCAAAAAAAAAAAATTTGTCAGATAAATGGGGCGGTGGCGGAGGCCATCATTTCTGTAAATAATCTTAAATAACATTTATTAAAATTTAAAGACGTTATTTTTTATTGGAAAAAACACAGTAATTCTCAGTTATTGTGGAAAAAAAATATTGAAAAACGAGGAGTATGAAATACAATCCACAAAATTCTTCACAAAAGGATTAATAATAGTCACAACAAAAGTTCTAAGAATATAAATTCGGCTCGAATATTCCTATTAACGCACTAAGCTAACTGGAACCAATTTCAAAAAAGGTGTTTCATTAGAGATTACAAAGGCATAATAATATTCATTAATCCATATCAGAATATCCTATAAATCAACCATTGTTGCGCTCGAGACCAGTGAGCGGGCCCATATTTTTATTGAATAGTTCATCTAATTCCAACGGTACAATGGTACAAAGGAAAAAACACAAATTTTGCTACGAGTAGGTTCATCTGTCAGAGCTTTATTAGGTTCCCGTGGCTTGGGTTTTGTATTTTGTAATTGTATAAAGATCGAGCAATTTATTTTAGTATGTACGAGGACAAAACTAGTGCAACTTCTCTGAGTTAGCCTCTTCACAGCGCTTTCATCAAAGACAAGAAACAAAAGAATTACTACCCCCATCAATTATCAACCAATTTGTAATTAATTGTATGCATATATTCATGTATATGGAGGAATATTATTTATTCATAGAAAATATTAAATAATATAGAAAAAAAAAGTAAGAGTACTTTCGATTTTCGATGCATAGAAGAATTGCAGAAATTATCTCGATTCAAACTTAAGATCGGTAAAAAGATTCCCGATGCAAAGGTTATTTTTTCTGATTACCTATAATTCTCTGTAGATCAAACAAACTCTGAGGCTTTAGAAAAAAGTAGCCTGCAGATTTCTTGTCTTGATTGCCATAGAAGTTTTACGCATGTTTATTATTTTTATTTTTTTGATAAAAGTGGGTCATTCCCACTTGTTTCTTATTGAAACAAAGACAATTCCATTGTACAAAAAGAATAGGAGTAGAGTTCTTATAACAAAACATAAGTAACTAGATAACAGCAAAAATAAAAGACATTAGATAGCTAAGTAAAGGCAAAACAGTAACTAAGTAATACAAAACAAAGAACTAAGTGTCATTAGAGCAAGTAGAGCAGGAAGCCCTCATGAAGCTAGCGTATGATGAAGTACTAGGAGAATGAGAAGAAGAGAATGCAGGGGAGACAGTGTCTGAAATAGAGGACAGCATATTAGTATCTCCAACGAGCTCAACTCTGCCTCTCAGGTAGGCAGACAGACCCGTCTCCTCTAATCCAAGTCCGGGAGTATCCTCTGAAAGGTATCCCTCGCCTAGGGTATCGGAATCTGATTGGGTACAATTCTTATCCATCCAAATTTCGAATCAGTAGAAATTCTATGTATCAGAAACGAAAGAAATTTTCTCTCTTTTTTTATATTATTTTATAATCTTTTTATAAATAAAAAATTATCTGTAATATTTATTATATTCATTCCTTTGAGAGATCTTCTCGTATGCTGGTTTAGCATCAGACCCATTTTGAATGTATTTGGATAAAGTGAGAATGATTAGAATAGAGGGCTATTTATAATTAGGGACTATTCGTAATAGCAATGTGTATTTAAACAATATTTTTGCTATTTGGAACAGCTTGAACAGTCGTTATTTTTTGTTCCTTGTAAATGTTATAATAGCTACTCTTCATAAGTGTGAAGAGAAAAAAAAAAATTCCTCTTGGATTTTTACTAATATAGTTCTGAAATAACAAAGTTGACACCACTTCTGTTATCTCCACATCATGACAATTCGTTTAAAACTCCGCTTATCTATCTTTTATCTTAATTAGCACATTGTTAACACTGTTTTTTCTCAATTACATGTATTCACTATTCTAAATATACAATCCAAACAATATTTTTAATAATTTAAATAATATTATTTTTCTACTAATATAAAACTCAGTATATTTTTCTCTATTTTCATCTATTAATCTCGAATTTCACTATTTCTATCTACTGATCAATATTTTTATTATAGGCCTGAATAAATTATAAGCGACAAAATCAAAGTAATGAAAGGGGTGAGAGGCTCCACCGCTCCAGTCTCTTTACCCACCCCCAACTTATATGAAAACACCTACATGTCTCATTGGACGGTAGTTGCTAAAGTTTTCAAACTGTTAATACAGGAGGCATAACATGGAGACACGAAACATTTTATTATGGAAAATGTCCAAGCACATCTCTCTCTCTCTCTCTCTCTCTCTCTCTCTCTCTCTCTCTCTCTGTTGGTGAAATGATTTTGTCCATTCCCATACTGTAGCACCAATAGACTCTTTGGCTTCGTCAAAAGGGAAAAAAATGAATAAATAAACAAAAAGAAGAGACCAAACAGGACCAACTGGTCATGTTGCTGGTGCATTTGTCCGTATACTTGGCTTGCATGTGAATTGCTAATTTTCTCTAATATTACAAAATCCAGGCACCTAATGCGTTGAATAATACAAGCGCAAAAGTACAGTGTGGTATTCTCGTCATGATTCAAACTCAATATCATTGTATTTAAAAATTAAGAAGGCAACTGAAATGCACTATGCCAGTGAAGTGTCTATCCATTAAATATTAGATTTGTTATATTAAGGCAGAGAATTACTTAAGGTATGTATAGTTATTCCAAATTTTTTTGGTGGGATTAATTCTTCTTGTTATTTTATTTGAATGAGTCTTACTTTTGTTGTGTCCTACTTTGTTTTATGGTATCGACATCAATTGATTAATTAATTAATGCAGGTATGTTCATTTATTAACCTTTTACCTTTATCTTCCATATTTGCCAAGGCCAATTATACTTAGTTCAAACAACGGTAATTAACTTTAATTAATGAAGTCTCAAGTACATATTATTTTTCTGGATATATATGCCAGCTTATAATAAATCTCAAAGCACGTGCCTTTGTATATGATTAAACAGACGTGCTAATTACATAATTTGACTTTCAATAATTATTACAAACATAATTACTCTTTTTATTTTATTTTCATTATTGACGTGCTAATTACAACATTATTTGACTTTATGGAAAATCCCAACCGTATAAATACATTCTGCACGAATCTCAAAGCACACATAGTACTGATCCCCCTACATCACCCCCGAATAGGCACCGGACACGTCGGTCACGCAAAAGTTGAGATATCTCAGAGGATACGCACTCGTAATTGGCGACGTAGATCCAATCTACATTCTGTAGACCTGGATTCTATAAACTAGCGATTGTACATTACAGAATGTGGCGAATCATTGTAATGGTTTTAAGTTTTTAACCTGTTACACCACACGACATGGTATTCTATACGGTCTTGAAAGAATCCGGATAATGGATGCAGTACCCGTTAACGAGAAGCATAATTCAACACCATTTATTCCGAATAATTGATAATGTGATGCTCTTTACTTTTATAGACAAAATAAGTAGCTTTTGTCATTCCTCCCCCGTCCCCTCACTCTGGCACACCTCCTTAGGTTCTTTTTAGAAAAACAGAGCTATAAAGCTAAAGCAAATCCAGTCTGACCTCTCTCTCTCTCTCTCTCTCTCTCTCCCACTCCTCTTCTCTCTCTCCTAGTCCACCACGGCCCACCTTCCTTTTCCTTCGTTACAACGCAACCCAAACTAAGATTTTCAGAATCCCAATACCTCTCCCTCTCTCTCTCTCACTGATATGACCAGACCAGCATTGGGTTTTGATCAAATAGCTTCTCTTTCTGCATGGCTTCTTCGGCTCAGCTTGCTGGAGTCCAAAGACAAGAGCTTCAATCCGCCATTGCCAAAGCGATCGAGTTAAGAGCTCTCCATGCGGCGCTCTTGCAAGGGAGTAGCGGTAGCAGCCCCCTTATTAGACTACCTCAAGCTGGTGCTTCTCCTTCTATCTCTAGAGTCCCAAATCAGTTCACAGCTGAAGATTACCCCGTTTTCACCCCTGTAAGTGCTTCGATTTTTGTTCAGCCATTGATTCTGGCGACATGTTAACAGTTGTTTTTAGACTCAGTAGGGTTTTATTCGAGTGAAAAATGAGAATCTTACCCGGTTGGTGGCTATGAATAGATTTGATTTGTTGATTTCTGAAGTGAAATATTGCATTAATTATCAAGATTGGGGCTTTAGTGACCAATTAATTGGGGGCTGGTACTATTTGGATTTAGTTGTGTTTCTTTATTGAGGACGGTTCAATGCCCCCATTTTTTTGGCTCCATCATGCCTCAATTTTTTAAAACTTTAATAACTCAAAATTTGAAACTTAAAAGTCAAAATAAAACCGTTGGATATGATCTACGTCATTTTATCTATGCACATATAAAATATTACGACATTTCAACTTTGTTTTGGTTTTCATCAAGAGATTGTAAAAAATGTATTAATGTGGATAATTTGTAGACGTTGATTTTTCAACTTATTAATTCATATAAAAATAAAATTTAATGTGATAATATTTTATGAGCATATAGAGAAAATAACGTAGATCGCATCTAACGATTTTATTTTGACATTTATAATTTAAATTTTGAGTTATTAAAGTTTTTAAAAATGGAGGCATTTGAACTCTCATTTTCTTTATTATAGGTGTTTAGGTTAGTATTTTTCAATTTGGAATTTTTGTTTGGTATTTTCTCTGTTAAGGTTGTTGGGATTTATTTACAACATGTGTAGATGGAACCTCTCTGTACAGACTGATTCATTATTAGATTTAGGCATATTATTTTAATCTTAGGACTTAGGAGGCCATTCTCTCCTTTCAGTACTTAAAATTGAGCAGCAACATTAACTTGGTTACTATGACTAACCTGTTCAACCAGAATAACATAAATCCAGGATATTTTTTTCCTTTTAATTTTGCATACTAGTAATTACATTTTTCTCCATTTATTCTTCTGAAGTGGCGTAATGGAAGTTTTTCACTGTTCTAATTATAAAAAATCTAGTAACCACAAATAAATATCAACTACATTAATAATAGTTACCTTTTTTCCAACTACTAGATAGTACAAAATGTTTTTGTATTTATTATTGTTATCCATGATGTTAAATTTTAGAGCTATGAGGAGTCATTGCTGAGAAACAACTCGATTTGTCCTGAGAACCGGAGCTTATCAGAAACCTGGAGCGGTATTGGGCTCGAAAGGGAAAGAGAACATGATACCGTAACTCGGGATGAAGAATCAACCTCCATAGAGTATGAAAACCCGAACAACCTCTCTTCTTCAAACAGCGAACCCCCAAATCTTTTCTCAGCCTCAATTGAGCACCACCTCCTGAAACGGGTCCACTGCACCAACCACCTTCTTACCCCACTTTCACTAAGTGCCCCTGAATTTGTCCCCAAGGCCGCCTCCTGTCGAACAAGCTCTGGTGATCTCAAAGCTGTAACCACTTGCAACACTTGTAAACCTGCCACCATTAACAAAGCTGACCTTACACAACCAATGTCAGTTCAAGCACCAATTAAAAAACCACATAAGACCCAGATTCTTTCATGGCTGTTTCATAAATCCAACAAGAAAAAGTCAAAAGCAAGGTCTGCCTCATCACCAAACACAGTTGCGGGGTCAGAGAACATGTCCCACTTATTGAATGAATGGGGTGTTATTTCAATTGAATCATTAAAGAAGGAATTGGTTGAAGCAAATCAAGGCAGAGATGCAGCACTTTCTGAGGTGGCAGATATGAGAGGTTCACTTGGGGAACTGACAAACAAGCTTTTCAGTTTAGAGGCATATTGTGAAGAATTAAAAAAGGCCCTAAAACAAGCTGTAAATTCAAAAAATGCCCAAGCAGTTGACCGGTCAAACCTTTCTAAAAGAACTAAATCTATAAGCATTGCTAGAGATAATAATTTTTTACCAGTTAGTCATGAAGTAATGGTAGAGGGTTTCTTACAAGTGGTGTCAGAGGCCCGCTTGTCAGTGAAACAGTTGTGCAAGGCTCTGATCAACCAGACTGAAGAATCCGATGGCTTTGGTTTGTTGGAGAGACTGAACTCCCTTCTCCAGCCCTATCAGGTCATAATCGGCAACAACAATTGTGTATCAAAATCTGTGCTGTACCACTTAGAGGCAGTATTGAATCAATCCCTGTACCAGGACTTTGAGAACTGTAGTTATTGCAAGAATGGGTGCCCCAAATTTCTCGACCCAAAGAAAGAATGCCACGACAAATTCTCTTCCTTTGTAGCACTGCGAAACCTTAGCTGGAATGAGGTTTTGCGAAAAGGTACAAAATATTACTCTGAAGATTTCAGTAGATTTTGCGACCAAAAAATGAGTTGCATTGTTTCTTGTCTTGGCTGGTCTAAGCCATGGCCGGAACAGCTTTTGCAATGTTTTTTTGTTGCTGCTAAGTGCATTTGGTTGTTGCATTTATTGGCATTTTCTTTTAGCCCACCACTTGCTATATTGCGGGTGGAGGAAGATAGAGGGTTTGATCCGGTGTATATGGAGGAGATTGTGTTAGAGAGGCAGAGAGGTCAGATACCAGGCCAAGTTAAGGTCATGGTTATGCCTGGCTTCTATGTGCAAGATAGAGTTCTCAAATGCCGGGTACTTTGCATGTACCGTTAATGACTTTCTTTTGAGCAATTCGGCATTCTAACAAGTAGCATTGCTAAACTGGTGTTTCGTTTATGGTAATTGTAATTTATTTCTTTGTTTACTTTTAATGTTGTTATAGTTGTGCGGAAATTATAGGTGTGAAAAACAATTGAGTCTAATTTGCAAGTTGTGTAATTTTATTGTGTGCGGATGCGATTCCAAAAGGCTTGACTACCTGGAATTTGAATATGACACCCAAAATACCTTTTTTTTTGGGTCTAATGCAAAAAAATATATGTGACATATCGCCTTTTATAGAGATCCTTCATCTAAAAAGATAATTTAGATGACAAAATACATGCGGGGGTTATGATACTTTCGAAAGAGGGGCATGTTTTTCTCCTAACAAAGTTGGCAGTGTATGATTTTGCGTAGTCGTAGATGGCTTATTTGCGTTTGTTTTTATGGTATTCAATTACACATTCAACATTACCCATAGGTTCTCAAACAGCGTGAATGCATTTTGTGACACAAAACACCACTACATTTGCGATACAAAAGGCATATGACGGTTTGTATTACAAATTCATTTGTGATGCTTGAGAACGTAAATTGTTCGATTAAATAAATGCATCATCCATCACAATACAATCTCACAAGTGAACACTATATGAAATCAAATGTTGATTAACTAAAAAAATGCTTCTATATGAACCTCACTGAACATTTTTACCGACCCTATTACTTGTTGATGTCCCTATAAAATGTGAACAATGTTAGTTTTTTGAATTGCTGTAGAAGTTTGATATGAATAAATATATGTCTCATGCCCACAGTGATTAAACGTCGCTTATAAATGATAAAATAGATAAAACATCAACTACACTCTAAAGCCTAAAACTTATTCTGAAATTAAAAAATCCAATAAATTCTCTAAATTAAAATATTAACTGATGTGGTTGTTTGTAGCGGCTCATAAGCTCATTCCCTCTCCTGTATTGAGTCGCTATGAATAGATAATTATATATGTCACCATCTAATCAGAATCTACACCAGTATCAAAGGGTTCCATCACTTCCATGCATTCCACTTCGGTCTGAATATGAACAAAAATATTTGTTTTGTTTTTTTGTCATTCTCTTCTCAGAAAAATGGAATCTATGAATAGGAGCGACTCAACCATTTGTTTTTTCTTTCTTTCTTTTAAATAGTAAACTTGTGATATAGCCCCTGGGGTTGTGGGTTCCGAGCCCCACGGTTTGCAAGGCTCATTAATCTCCTTTTTTTTTTTTTTTTTTTCTTTCTTTTCACAGTCAACAAAAAAATTGGAAATAAGTATAGTTAATGTTAATTAATAAAAAAAGTTTTGAACCTAGAAATACTAAAGGACTCTTTTCAACCTTAAGCACGGTAATTAAGTATCTACATGATCCGCAAGATAACTTTTGAAGACCAAGACAACTAAAATTACTCTGTTCAAAGTTTAATTCCAAAAGCTGTGTGGTTTTTTTAGAACCAACTTTTGATTTACTGACTGAATTAATATTTCTTGTGTGAGAGATCGCAGTCTTTAAAATTATCCGACTGAAGAATCAATTTTAGATATTTTAATTTTTAAGGTTTGAGATGTCAAACAAAATAAAATGTAATTATTTCTCTTAATGTCCTATTGTTCTTGAAAGTTGTCTATCAGGTCTATTCCAACTATCCTTATGGTCAAATACCACGACAGGTATGGCATCTAATTGCTGATCTTCCGCTCCAACTTAACATAGATTTACATACGATGTTAAAAGTTAATTTGCCGATATTCTTATTATTTCAATTGAAGAGTGAAAACTTTCACTTTTATTACTGTCAGAATGTTTATGCAAATTTTATCCGAAATTAAGGAAAACAAAATTACAGAGAAGTCCTTCAAACCCAGCTGCTAGGCAGGACGACATCTTCAAACCTGAAGGAAACATCACCAATAGATTCCCTCTCCATACTTCCGACCTCTTCCTCAAGTTCGTTACTAGGAGGTTCTGGCATTGACTCTGCCGGTTCCTCTGCTGATGTGGCAGGCACACTCTCAGTTCTCCTTTCATCGACCCTACCATTGACGTTCATGTCCCACAAGAGTACATGGATAGAGAAGGGAAGCAAGGTCTTGCGGTGCAGAGACAGCTTCTGGCTCAAAGAAATGGTGTCGTAGCAACGGATTGAACCGTTGGAACATACCATCCATGGGAGCACCTTTTCGTGGGCGATACGGGAGATGACTAAGTATTGCGATGCAGATTTGGCTTTCTTGTAAAGGTTTCTGAGACCGCATCTTGTCGAGGGTGCCTCATCTTCTTTATTATCCTCTTCTACTGATGAAATATAAACAAAACCCTACAAAAACATCAATGAGCACACAAATATAACAAAAATTAATATATGTGCATATTATTCCTTCGAAAGCAAAAAAAAAAAAAAAAATACACACATGATCAGTATGCAAAAAGTGTAACAAATCCCTACGGGGCCGATTTCTCTGTTTTTTCTTTATAAAAAAGAAACTGTTTCAATCATGATATAAAATATTCAAACAAAGAGACAAGCATCTGAATGTATGACACAGTGGCTTTATCTAAATAAAATTGTCATAACGTAGGCACTAAACTGTAGCCTTTTTTTTTCTTCTTTTTATCTTTTCTAATAGTATATATATTGGTTTCTATTAGTATATATATTGTTCTCTAAAATGTGTTTTACATAATCTGTTAATAAAAAGGAATAGAAGTAACCTCGTCGGTACGACTAACAGCAAATCCCAGCCTTGTGTCATTCTGGTTGAGTTTAATTTCAATGGGAACTTCTCCTCCAATAGCACGGTACCAGAGCCGGACAGCCTTCACAACTCCAAGATCTACACCATGATAATCTTCAAACCCATAAAGACTCAGGTTTGTTATGTTTGATAAATCATTTATGCAGTTCACGGTTGCTGATGCCGTTTCTCCTGATATCTTTTTGTTCCATCCAAAACAAACAAGAGAAATTAATGAATACCCTTGAAAACATACTGCCATTGAAATTAAAAGAATATAACATTAGTTGGTTTACCTTAGTAAGAAGAGCCTCAGTCTGGATATTGACAAAGGCAATAGGCACGCCAGATTTACGGGAGGAAAGGAGCCAAGAGTGGGCCCGGGCCATGGTATCCTCTATAGTGTCATAACGAGAAGATGTCGAATCAAGTGCCTTTGGCAAAATAAGAATGGATAAAAAGCTGCTACCTACAGGGTGATTGTAATTCGGAAAGGTTTTGCTGTCCATCTTTTTCTCCCATGGATATGTGGCGAACCCGTCTTGGACATGAGCTTTAGACAGTTCAGACACAAGCCTTGTGCTCCTGGAACCTTTGATTGTTAGGTGGTAGAGCAAATTAGTGAATTCATGTTTAATCGTGAGGTTATATAGTGATCATAGAGAAGCAATGCAAAATTCAATTTGTTAGAACTATAAAAATGGTGAGATTTCTAAGGTTTGGTTTCAAGATACTAGTCGGCTTCTATCGGATAATTTGAGAGATCCTTTTAAGACAGATGAGAACATACAGTTCAGTTAGGGGTGTAAACGGATCAGATATTATCCGATTTTACCTGGATCCGAATTGGAAAAATTATCTAAATTATCCGATCCGTATCCGAAAAATTATAACAGATAAGGATACAGTAAGACCTTTTTAACTATCCGTATCCGACCGTTTACACTTTTAAACCATAACAAATGTGCTATATCTATATGTTCTCAAATTGACTTATTAAATTGCATATTGTACCAATAAATTATTAAATTGCATATAGATATATATTTTGATGAACAATATAATACTATGACATAATTAGTGACTAATATTTTAATAATATAATAGATGTTTTGTAACCAACAAGCTAATTATGAAAAATATCTGTATCCGTCCGATATTCGATCCGTATCTGCAACGTTTAATATCCGATCCGTATCCATATCCGAGACTATCTGTATCCGTATCCAAAAAATTATAATAGATACGATAATACCACTATCCGATCCGTATCCGACCATTTACACCCCTAAGTTCAGTAAAACTCAGGGAATGACTATTCTTGTCTTGCTGATATACACCCAATTTATTCAGTTAAATAGCTGAAATGGAAATATAATTTCTAATTGCATTTCAACTTTTCATGTACGTGCACCTCAAGAGAGAAAACGAGATAAATAGTTATCTGGTTAATTTGGACCCGAATTGCTGACTAAGATATATGATAGATCAAGTGTCAACCTGTAAAAATTAGAGGAGGGTTCCAATGCCTCATTTTTTTCATACCTCATGTCCTTATCATACCTCATATTTTATATTTTTGTTTTCAAAGTCCAAATTGTTAATCCGAACCGTTCAACAAAATATTTATACTAAAATATGCATGGAGATGAAATTTTATATTTTTTGGAATTTCTTTGCTATTTTTTAAGATAGGTACAAAATCATTGTTTTTGAACCGTTAAAAAAACAGTGATTTTCTACCCATCTTAAAAAATAGCAAAAAAATTCCAAAAAATATAAAATTTCATCTCTAACCATATTTTAGTATGGATATCATGTTGAACGGTTCGGATCGACAATTTAGACTTTGAATATGAAGAAAATGAAGATATAAAATATGAGGTATGATGAGGTATAAAAAAAATGAGGCATTGGAACCCTCCTCGTTAAATTATTATTACAAAATTTCGAGAAAACAAAAATATTAAATTGCTTCAGTCTTCTTTTTCTTCTTGGTTTAGTGCTTGACGATTGTTGTGCATAACTGAGTACGGCAAGGGGGAAAAGAAGCTTTTGGCAAGAAGATGGCTTCTCAGGGAGAATGACAGCAAGTCAGAGGCCGCCGCCGCTTCCCAGACGCTTGGCGCACAACGGTAGACTCCGCAATTGATAAGGTGAAGGCCTGCGTACCTTACAGTCACTGTAAGACCTACGCTCAGGTGGTCGGAAACAGCTCCGACAGGAGAACCAACAGCTCCAACACCCCAAAAACCTCCGCTAACACCTCCCCCAACATCTCTCCTCCCAACTCACGACCACCAAGCCCACCTGGAGAGCAACAGGTTAGATACTACTCCTCACCAACAAGCCCTACTAGCCTTCGTTTCCTGCCAGCAGCCACCTACCCCGAGTGGAGGGGGAGGTGTTTCCGCTGCTTCAGACTGGGACACGCGGCATCCAAGTGCTGCAACCCGCTCAAATGCGAGAGATGCTGGAAGGAAGGCCACGTACTCAGCATGTGCAACATGGCTCCTAACCCGGCAGCCACCCCTTTCTTTCCACCAGCTCAGCCCCTGCAAACAGTATACAACACTACCTCATATGCATCGGGGAGGGTTGCCTCTGATCCCCCAAACCCACAGATGACACTTACCAACCAGTCCCGGGCTGAACCAGGCTTTGATGAGTTGCTCAAAGGGGATGGACCACCGGCACCACCTGCATTACCCGATGACTGCCCAGAAGAAATTCAGTGTTTTATTAAGAGAGATGACGACTTCTTCCTAGTGCTTAACAGTTTATCCAAAGCTGTTGTTATCTATGGAGAACCATATAACTCAATGGAGGTGCACCAGTCCGTGAAGCTAGCTGTCGATACAGGGCTAGTGAGGGAGGAAGATATCAGGGTGGCCAAACTAGCCCATGAAGGTGTCCTTATTCATCTGCCTAAAGGCCTGAAGGTGGACACATTCATCAGAGCTCTACCTGATGCCCTATGGGAGCAAGGATTCTCAACACAGCCATGGACGCAACATGATGGTGCAACTCTAATAATGCCAAGGTTCAAGCTGATGATTGACTTGATAGACTTTCCTGCACACCTCTGGAAGGAATATCATGTAATCCGCGGTCTCTGTATTTGGCATTTTTTTGGGGTTGGTGGCGCCGGAGCACAAAGCCAATCTCTCGGCATGGAGGGAGGTCATTGCTACAGATGACTTAAGGAGGGTGCCAAAAAAAATCACTGTGGTATCCGGCGGTCTCAAATACCCGGTCATGGTGATGCCGGTGGCCTGGGAAATTGATCTGATTTACAAACCAGATGACTATTCGGAGCAGCCCAAAAGGTATGTACATGCACCGCCTTCTCCAAAGTCCTTAGATGAAGAATCAGTCGGAAGTGATTCGAGTATGGAGTTCAGTGGAGGTGACGACTTGATCCAGTGCTCAAGGAGGGCGTTACAAGAGATCCTTCATAGCCTGAGCCTGGAGGTCATCCCGCCGGAGCTCCGGCAGATTCTGGAGGGCCCTAAAAAGTCCGGTGAAGTCCCTATCTAAGTGCTCCGGGACTTGGTCTCCAACACGGAACTTCGATTCCCTTCCATGCACCAACCAGAGATGGGGAGCAGAGGCAATGGTGCGGGTCAGGATCTCACACAAACGAGTTCGGCTGTACAGGAAGTTACACGACCACTTCGCAGGGAATCAGTAGCAACCGGGCCAACATCTCTCTCCCGACAGGATCAGCCTGGGGATCAGCAACGATCAGAAATGCAAATGGAGACAAATATAATTCTTCCAGACCCTGCCGTGAGATCAGAAAGGACAGAATCTTCTCAGGTACGGAGACATCGAGCTGGTGATTCAAAATAAACTCCGACTGATGTATTCCGTGAGGCAGGTCCCTCTACAACCCCGGAGGGGCACGCAAATGCGGTCACTCATGAGGGAGGGCCACAAAGGATCCGCCCAAAGAAGTCACATGGTGCGAGTGGGATAAAAGATACTGCAAAGGAAACACTGGGTCATGAAGTGAGTCGCTCCACTGCCAGGCAGATGAATGAATTACCTAAACAAACTGAGAGGGTGCCACACCCAATCATAGAAAGTGCCAAGGAGAGAAATCATACCAGACAACATAAGAAGATTCCAGTAGTGACATCCAGCCATGCAAGGTTTAAGGGCCTGTTGGGCCAAGAAAAGGGCCGGATCTCTAAGCAAAAAATGGTGGTAAATCAAGTGTTGCAGAAGAGTATATTGCAGGGGTCTGTTAACCCAAACTATGTCCCCAAAAGGCTTCCAACGAACAAATAGATTCGGTAGCCCGCTACACAGTTGGTTAATGTCCCAATTCAACAAGTCACGGCCCCTTTCACAAGCCCGTCTGGAAAAGCAAATCAACTAAATACACCAGCAAAAAGGAAGACAGCAACACTTTCTTCCACCTCTTCAAGACAGGTTCAGGAAAATAAGAGACAGGCGGTGCAAAACGCAGCTAAAGCTAAGGTGGTGATCGAAAATTTAGGATTTGTTTGTAAAGGTTCAGAAGGAACTTTGCAAGGAGATTGGGGACAGCTGCAGCGTTAGGGAAAGGGATGTCCTCCGAACTTTTCTGACTGATGAAGAAGACTGCAGGAAGCAGGCCGCCTTGACTGAAGAACGCAACAAAAAAGCCGCCTTGACTGAAGAGTTGATATGAAGAAATTGAAAACCGAAGATTAGGTCCTTTTTATTTTGTCATTGTGTATGTTTCTTTTGTTTACTTATGAATTACAAAAAAATGAGCATTTTATCGTGGAATTGCAGAGGTTTAGGTTTGTTAGATAAGTGTAATGTGGTGCACGAGACAATCCGGTCTTCGCGGTGTGATGTGTGTTTGTTGTAAGAAACAAAATTAAATGAAATTTCTTTAAATTATGTGATGAGTTTCCTTCCATCTTATTTTGATCACAAATGTGTGTATATCTGTGCTCAAAATAGTAGGGGGGCATTCTTATTGCTTGGAAAAAAAATTCAGATTAATCTCAAGTTGGTCAACTCATCATACAATATCTGCCAAATTACTAGACCAGAGTTCTGGTGCTATCTCAATTTATACGGGGGTATATGAGCCGTGTGGATGCTGAAAAATCTGAGTTTATTCCAGAATTGAACACTATAACTGGTCTCATTAGTAACCCTTGGATCTTGGCAGGAGATTTTAATCTTATTCGTTGGTTGATAGATAGGTCAGGGGATTTGAGATCCTCTCCTCTAATGGACCTATTTAATGATATTATACAGGCGGCCAACCTTGTAGACATCCCCCTAAAAAACAGAAAATTTACATGGTCAAATAAACGCCCTCAACCAACCTTCTCCAAAATTGACCGCATTTTTACATCGGTTGATTGGCAACTCTTATACCCCATAATCACTGTGCAAGCGTTAGAAATGGTGGTATCCGACCATGTACCATTATTGCTAACTTGCAAAAATAGGGCCCCAACTAAAAAGCAGCCGAGAATGAAAACTTTTTGGTTAAAACATGAAATATCAAAGGAAATGGTCTCTAAACTTTGGGTTTGTAGTGATCACCAACAGCAGGAGGCATTGACCGATTTTTATCATATGACTCAAATTTTACAGAGGGCTCTAGCTTTATGGTATAAAGAAGGTTTCTCAGAAATTGAAAGAATACTAACACATTGCAAAAGTGTAATTTTGCTCTATGACAGATTGGAAAATTGAGACCACTTACTCAGCAAGAATTCAACTTCCGATGCAAAACGAAGGAGAAGGCCTTCCAGTTAACAAATATCATAGAAGAGAGATGGAGGCAAAGGTCCAGGTGTAACTGGCTCAAAAATGGCGATAAAAATACTCGTTTCTTTCATGCATTCGCCTCAACACGCATGAGTAGGAATAGAGTGTTATCTATACAAGCAGAAGACCACAGCACATCCGATCAGCAATTAATCCAGAAGGCCTTTTTTGATCACATGAGAGACTTACTGGGGAACTCCTCTCAAATCATGGCTTTCGACCCGGCGGCCTTATACCAACCAGATCCATCCTTACAATCCCTACAGGACCCTTTTACTCTACAAGAAGTATAAGAGACAGTAAAGGGACTCGCAAGCAACAAAGCTTCGGGTCCAGATGGCATCCCGAATGAATTTATAAAGACATATTGGGAAGATCTCAAGGATGGGATAATGAACATCATTCATGGATTTTATCGCAATGAGGTCAATTTAGCAGAGCATAACAAAGCCAACATAGTCATGATTCCAAAGACTGAAGCCCCCACAAGAGTCAAGAATTTTCTCCCGATAAGTGTCATCAACTTAATTCCAAAGCTGATTTCCAAAGTATTAGCAAATAGGCTGAGATTGAAGCTACCCGAGCTCATCTCAACTAACTAAACAACATTTATAGGCGGAAGGCAAATCACATAAAACTTTGTCGCAACTCGAGAGGTCCTTCACCACATTCATAAGTCCAAAAAGCCAATCGTGTTCCTTAAAATTGACTACGCAAAGACATTTGACTCGATAGAATGAGATTTTTTATTAAATGTCATGATGGAGAGGGGGTTCCCAGGAAAATGGATGATTTGGGTAAAGGAATTACTGCTCACTGCATCATCAAGAATTGTACTGAACGGTGAAAATTCAGACTTCTTTGTTCACAAAAGGAGGTTGCGGCAAGGCGACCCCCTCTCGCCAATGTTGTTCAATCTGGCAGCCGACGTATTTCAGTGAATGGTGCAGGCCGTTAACGGGTTCTTGCCGAATGGCATAACCAGAAGGGTAAAAGAGTCAATCTTGGCATTCCAGTACGTAGATGACACGGTGGTCATCGTGTTTGCTGACATCACTACATTGATATCCCTCAAGATTGTTATTCGCATCTTTGCATCAATCTCCGGGTTAAAGGTCAACTTTGACAAAAGCACTTTCGTGCCGCTGAACTTGCCAGAGGAAGACAAGGATTGGGTCAATGCAGTTCTAGGGTGCAAAGAAACAAGGTTCCTAGTATCTTACTTAGGGTTACCTCTAACACTGACTCAGCCAACAAGACCCTCATATCTGCCTTTAGTTGAAAGGGTGGAGCAGCGACTAGGGGGGTGGAAAGGGAAATTCCTATCAAGAGGGAGGAGACTGCAGTTAGTTCAGTCGGTATTATCATCGATACCGGTTTACTACATGATGTGCTTCAAACTCCCCTAATGGGTTATCAACAGAATTGACAAAGCTAGACGAAGGCTATTGTGGGGGAAGTCTGATGATCAATCCATGGGTATGTCTTTGACCAGCTGGTCCGTTGCATGTCTGTCGAAGGATTGTGGAAGGCTTGGTATAATTGATTTGAGAATTCAAAATGTGGCATTACTTCTACGATGGTGGTGGAAAGCATATGCAGACCCGAATTGCCTTTGGACTGAATTTTTATTCAAAATAAAGAGGAAGGGGGAAATAGGGAATCATCCAAAATTGTGGTTCAAATCAGGTTCCTTCTTTTCGAAACAATTGCAGGGGATGAGAGATTTCTTTACTTGGTGCACGGCATGGCAAATAGGAGATGGCAAGTCAATCTCCTATTGGTTCGATTCTTGGGATGGCTTACCAAAGATTCAACAGCAGGACCAGACACAATCCAACCTTTCTATATCCCTAAGAGAAGCCTACACAACACAATCAGCCCTACAATTGATGGGTACAGACTTGCCTCATATCCAATTCACAGAAGATGAGGATTCGATTACATGGCTTTGGGAGAATACAGGAACTTACTCATCAAAGTCGGCATACATAATCATTTCTCAGGGGGGGGGGGTAAAATTAAATGACACTTCTCATTTATCTGGTCATGCAAAATTCCCCCATCAGCCAAGTTCTTCACTTTTCTGCTGCTACAGAACAAACTGTCGACGAAGGATGTGCTAAGGCGTAGGGGGATACACCTGAATATGGGTTGTGTTTGCTGTCAACAGTGCCCAGTAGAGTCGGCACTACACATCTTCTTCTTGTGCCCTTTTGCGGTGGCAGTATGGTACCATGTATCTAAAATTCTATCCAAACCTCTGATGAAAATTCAAATTACGGTGGATCAAATTGTGTGCTCCTCTTGGGAAATGGTCAGGAATAATGACCACATGGGAAGGGAAGAATGGGCATGTCGTTTCATATGCGTAACATGACAACTTTGGAAGCACAGAAATGATATTATCTTTCAAGAACAGAGATTGGAGGCAAAGGCACTTGCCTATAGATGTGTGTACCATATGGAAGAATGGCTGCGACACTACTAACAACCATAGAGAGCAAGATTTAAGGAATACGTTGGTTGTTCTTGGTTGGATATATTTTTCTTTTATGCACAATTTACATGTTGCTGGATAGATGTTTTTTTACTCCTTACAGCCAGGTCTGATGCTTGAGGTGTAACTTACACATGTACTTTATTTTCGTTCTAATAAAAGCAACATAGCAGCTTCCGCCAGGATTTCAAAAAAGACGATTGTTGCGCATGGCCTTAAGATTTATCGTTCTTCTTAGATAATATAAAAAAAAAGTACTTATGTACATTTTATTTCATCATATATACATTTATGACTGAAATTTATAAAAGGGACGTAACTTTCCTTTCTATATATTTTGAAGAAAGTGATATTTTTGTCGGTTTAATTTGTTTAGAAAATTAGAAGAAATAAGAAGATGAAAGACTAATACATGTTTTCTTATCTAGAAGATACTAAATTTTATACTATTACCGATTTTTTTTTTCCTTTTTACAATTATTGGTTATTATTTTGAGTGTGTGCTATAAAAAATTGGCTGATTAATTATGAGCATATTGTACAGAATATTCTACGCGTTTGGTCAACAGCTTGAGTTTGTTATCTCATGATGCTCGATGCAAATCCTATGTTAGAATCTCCTGACACAATTTCGGTTATAATTAATCTTCTTCTTCTTTTTTTTTCCTTTTTTAAATTCTTTGACGTGTCGGTCTACGCACCCTTCACTGTATACGGGCTCTGTGAATAATAAAATTCTGTGGACCCTCTTACCAGTGACATTGTAACATGAAAATTAATAGGAATTTGTTAAAGAGCATCCGGAGTCAATGATCCAACAATAAAGAAATAGTTTACTTTTTCCAGAGCTATCATGGGTTGCATGCATCTCGAGAATTTGACTCTCAAAAGTCAAAACTATATTATAGTTGATATAACTGGATTGTTGCAATTTAATGCAGGTGGGTAACATTTGAGCCAATTAAAAAAGATTAACACGTACGATTAGGGTGTCAATGGTTACGGTACGGGTTGGTGGAGGCATTTTTATATCCATACCCATTAAAATTGATTTTATTCATACTCTATTCATATCCATTAAAAATTAATCTTATCCTACTCTATTCTTATTTGTTAATATTATCGAGTAATGAAACGGTAATACATAAATAACGAATAACATTAATATAATAATTAGTTTTATTATATTTTACAAATTAAACATCAAAAACCCATGCATTTCACACATATGTAATTGCATTTCTAATAAAAAATAAAAATAAATGTACAATCAATTCCAACTAAATTATTTTTTATAAAGGAAGAAAATTCAAAAACACGAACAAATATTTATATAAGTTGGAAATTGAATTGAACATATATTTAGATTTTATAATTATCCTATAGGATAACAGATATGGAATAGTCATTATCCATATCCTTATCTATTTAATTAACAAAAAAAAATTTATCCATACTCAATAAGCTAACGAAAAAAAAAATTATTCATACCCGCTTATTCAAATACGATACGAATCAGATAAACCGCTAAAAAGGTACCATGCATTGACACCCCTACGTACGCACGTACGATGGTAGTCAAATGAGCCTAATTATAGCGATTTATTCTAGCACAAAACATGTGGTTAACAATATTGGTAAAACAGCAGAAAATATATCAAATAGGACACGACCTATAGGAAATTTAAAGGTGAATGTTCTTGTGATTGCAATCATACTACTATTAATTGTTCTCGGTTTGACATTGTCACATTACTGATAAAACAAAAGAATTAATTAGACGCAAAATAAACAGTTGTTTAATGTCAAATTAATTTCCAATTAAACATATGGTTGTGCTGCTACCAGGCAGCGCATAAATCTTTAGCTGCCGCCATGTTAACTTTATTAATGAAGTCCAAAGCAACCTTTATTAATTTTTAAAATACTGTGGATCATCTTTTTCTTCTTCTTTCATTTACCCTTAATAGCATCTTTTTGGTATTATTTTAATAATCATAAGGAGCTCAGGTTGTAAATTCCTTGTATTACTGAATTTTGATATTCTTGTGTTAAGATGCCTAAACTAAATATGTATTACAGTGAAACACTGCTGGCAGTTGAGAAAGGAGAGGTAGCACACAGTTGGCTAGAAGAAAAGTCTTAAGATTGTTGGTTATTTTAAGATCGAGAGTTCGATTCTCTCTCACGACTTCGCAAAAGCTTCGGTGAAAGTTTTTAAAAAAAAAAAACACTCGGATAATTTAGAGGGAAAGGCGTAGTAAAATATTTAGAATTAAGATAGATGGATCCATGTGTTGCTAATTACTTGTAGTTCCTCTCTGCACTGAAATCGTTTAAATTTTGAATTGGTGTTTAAGTCAGTTGAAACATTGTATAAATCTGATAAGATGGATATTGATGGAAGGACAGGAGAATGTATTGGATAAAGAACGTAAACAATTCATAATTATTACTTAATTTGGATCTTAAAGCATATATGATATATCGTAGAAGGAATCAAATTAGTGTACGTTGATTTTGCCAAAAAAAAAGGTAGCTGGTAAACTTAAAAAACAAATCCAAATTAAGCAAAGTAAAGAAGCAATAATAAGCTCAATCCCGATTGAAAAGGCCACGTAAAGAACTATTCTTACCCTTGATTGAAAAAATAGAGGCAAAACTAGATGGATGGAAGAGAAAACTCATATCGAGGGGGGGAAGATTGCAATTGATGAATTCGGTCTTAAGCTCAATCCCGATTTATTTTATGTCATCATTTCTTTTACCTACTTGGGTGATTAATAGGATCGACAAGATAAGAAGAGATTTTTTGTGGGGTAAAACTGACAATCGCAATGGTATTTCCTTAATTAAATGGGAGGTGGTTTGCCTTCCTAAAGAATTAGGAGGTTTGGGGGCAGCTGATCTCACTCTTAGAAACAAATCCCTATTATTAAGATGGTGGTGGAAGATGTACAGAGGCACAGACTGTTTATGGGCAGAGACAGTAGGTCAATTATATGATCTAACAGGTGACCTCCAAGCACATTACGTATGGATGAGTCAAGGCTCATTTTTTTGGAAACAGCTCCTAAAAATCAGACCTGATTTTGATAGGTCGGTTAAATGGGTTATTGCGAATGGTGCTTCGATTTCCTATTGGTTTGATTCATGGATTTATCCAACACTAGCAACTCATATCACACCTGACCGCACATCCAGGAAAATTTCACTAGAAATGGCGATTAATAGGGGCTTATGTCAGGTACCACCCTTATCGGGTCAAAGTGAAGACCGGTTACAATGGTTACTGACTTCTGACAAGGAATACAGTGCCAATTCTTTTTACAAGCTAGTCATAGCTGTAGGAAAATCAAAATGGAATTTCAGTTTCATTTGGCGCCTCAAGATTCCGCCGACAGTGCGGGTGTTTGCATACCTCCTTTTGCAAGGCCGACTTCTAACTCACGACGTTATGTTGCGCAGGGGAATACAGTGTGATACACAATGCGTGGTATGCCATCAGTGTCCATTTGAAACGGCAAACCACCTATTCTTTCAATGTAACCATGCGAGGCGGGTTTGGATAAGAGTTAGTGAATTGTTAGGCTTCAACATCCTGGCAAATGGAGACACAGTTCAAGGAGTGGCATATAGCTCGGGAAGGATATGTCAACAAAGAACTTCAAGAATGCAATGGGGGACAGTGTTCTTTGGAGTGTGTTGGTTTATTTGGCGAGGTCGAAACAAGAAGATTTTTGAAGGAGTTGAAACAGATCCAAAATGGATTGCACATCACTCCGTCAAAGAAGCGAATCTATGGAGGAAGTTCTGTTGACCATGATCACATCTTCCCCACTGTGTTTTTTCTTGGTTTTTTTACTGGCTTTCTACTTATGCTTTTTCTGATGTTTCTTCTTTTTTACTAGTTCGGGGGGGTTTTATTTGATGCATAATGCTGTACATACCTTCTAAGGCATGTTTGTAATGTTGTAACTTCTGATAGCCACTATCAGCTTTATCAAAAAAAAAAGAAGCAATAATAAGATTTGTAATAACTAACAAACATACCTTGCAATGCTAGGCACTCACTCTCGGTTCGATCCACAAACCCAACAACATGGTTCGGATCATAAACAGACCGCAGAATGTAATTCCTTTTTCCTTGCAGTACAAGGCATGCCTGCAGCTCCTTTTGCTCCGTCTCCAGTCCTATCGGGCCCCGCCTTATCCTCACTACAACCGATGTGTCACCTCTTTTAAATGCCGCATGGAGTATCTTCTGCACTGCAGCCTTGCCTCCTTTGAATGGTGCCTTAACTGGAGGGGAGCCGCTAATTCGTATCTCCTCAATCACATCTCCAGATTGCATCTTCTCTGGACCAAAATCTTCGATCTTTGAACAGCTCCCAATGTTCTCGATCGCCACCACTGGTCCATCAGATGGCCGGGATTTATCCATATCAAAGCTCTGCAGTATGCACTGAATAAAGGTAGGCACCAAGATATAACTCTTTGTTATCTGTTGGTTTCTAGAAAAGCTCCGGGAAAATCAAAGCTGTATTGAGTACGTAAAAACTAAAAACTATTAAATCACCTCTCGTAGAATTTAAAAATGGAAAGAGATGGATGCATTAAGAAGTTTCCTCGGCTGATTGGTGTCTTTATCCTACCTAGGAGGGAGAAGATCGAGGCCCATTGTAACTTGCATATATAGGTTTAAAACGAGGATATACCTGCCCGATTCTCCCAAGATATAAATTGGAATAATTTTTCTTTTTGGAAATTAAAATTGGAATAAATTATGATCAAATGAGGTGCCAGATTGTGAGATCCAAGCCGCTGGGTCTCCTTTCTTGGTTTAGAAATTGAGGGAATTGAGGAGAGCTCGAGTCAATTATGAAATTTTAAATTATAGAATTACTTAAAAGACGAACATAGTATATTCAAATTAAGGAGAGAGAGAGATCGCGCAACGTGGTACACTGGTTTCGTAGGTTCGAGTGGATGGCCAATCAGAGAAAATAAATAGGTTTAATTAATATGTTCAAGTGGATATCCAATCAGAGAAAATAATGAATCCTTGTGATCACGATTGGAAGTGTACAGCTGGATTTGATACTCGGCGAAATGGAGACGCATACTTTGGTAATCACCGTATTGGAACTATTAAAGTGCTGTTTTTTACTTTTGTTGCATTCCAGCGTAGTTCCGGTTGTCTATATATCAACAGATGCAGAGTCTAGAGTGTAGACCAGTTTAACCAAGGCCCAATTTGAGCCTAGACTGGGCTTTAACATTTGAACAAACAGGTTTAGTTCCCGCAAAAAAAGAAAGGAGGACGAGCAGGAACGGGAGCTTAAACAAAGAGAAATGGTTAAGATTCCCAAGGGCAAAGTACAATCTGTAACTAAAAAAACCAAAGAATCAAGACGAAGTTAGATTAACTTCCAGAATTTGCATTGAGAATTCAAATACTTGATTCCGTATCTAATAGCATATCACACAAATATGTATATTTTCATGTGCATATTAATTTAATTATGATTATTATGTCCTGCTCTAATACAGTGAGGTAACGGGCGCCTTATGTTACAGTATATAAATTGTTTTATAATTTCATAAAAAAAATCTTATTATAATGGAAAAATTCTATAATTTATTTTCTAAAGATTCGCCAAAAAAAACCTATGAATAAAACTACAATGATTCAATAGTAATTTAATCCTCACGTTACTCCGGATTAGCATCGCCAAAGTTGAGGTACATCCAAATTTTCAGTTTATCTTTCCACCATAACCTGGTAACCAGAATATACTGAATAAAATTTTGTACATACTTCCAACTGTAAATTATCTTTATATGAGGCATTAATATTTTTTCCTACTACTTAAATTAAACCCATCTTCTCTGGATAACACTTTTAGGCTCATGCTGAGTTCCCCTTCTAGTTCTCTTGAAACCTTCACTAGAAGCAGCCATTGGCCTTGGCCTTACACCTGTGATTTCAGTTTTTTTCTGTGTGTGCTTCTCAGTTGATGGTTCAATTTTCTTCAATAACATTTGCCTCGATTTTTTCTTTTCTAAAGTCACTGGTTCTTGGCTGGGTGCAAAACCAACAGGACCTTCTAAAAGATGTTTTTCTGATGCAAAAGGAGACTCAGTATCGGAAGACGAACTCGAGCTGCTCATGTCAAACAAGATATTATTTACCATGACTGGAATTTCTTCTTCAGTTGAACCCAAAGAGAGAGCAGAAGAAGTCCGTCTTGACCTTGTTATATCAACAACCTGTGTTGGTTTTGATCAGTTGAGAAATTCCTATTTTGATTCATTGATAGAATTTTAAGTCAACGAAAGGTTAACATACCATTTGTTCCAGAACTTCCATGTCTTTCTTCAATTTAGAGATTACCATGTTCTTCCTTTTAACCAGCTGCTCGAGCTCAGTAATTCTCTACAGAACAAAACAACAATTCAGTTAATTAAACAATTGTTAGACAATTGAATTCGATAGATCATACAGGAAATCAATTCAAGAAATACCTTTGTATCAGCAATTTTGGATACTTCAACAGCTGAGAGCAATTCCTTGATAGTTGCATCCTTCTCTTCGCACTCCTTTTGAAGGTTGTACAATTCTTGTTCTGATGCCAGGGAGCTCATCTGAGTAGTGTTCAAAACAAAATAAAATTAGAATCAAGAATATGTGGAGTAAAACAAGCATTAGGTAACAACTTGTAAATTTCTAACTTGATTGCCAAAAGAGGACGCAACACTCCAACAAAAATCAGATAGATCAGACATGCGTCTCTCCTCCTGCTCCACCAAGTCTGTCAGACTGTTATCATGTTGTGCCTCGGTTTTTTCCAGCTTGGGTCCAACAGCATCCTACATTAACATATAAAAGAATACTCGATCAATTTGTAAACATGCAGAAATACATATTTAGGAAAAAAGTGAACTATAAAAGCTAACCTGAATGGAGTTTATTTCTTCGCACAAACTATCAAGCTTCAGCTGCATGGCTTCCAAAGCTCTATCCTGAGGCGGAAATTGAGAAGTCAGATCAATAGATCAAACATATAGCATTGGAACGGCTTTAATCATACTCGTGGGAAGTTTCAGAAAATTTAGTTTTAGCCATAACTGTCATTACCTTAGAGTCATTATCATAAGCATCTAATACGCACATATGTGCTATTGTAAGGAACAAAGTAATGTACTTTCTAAATTTCCACCTATCCTAGAGAATTTGAACTGAATTTATCGGCCATTTTAATTTAATGTTGTCAACAACTGTCATGCACTTTCATAGTTTTTTTTTTTTTTTTTTTTTTTTTTTTTATGGCTAGTGGAAATTCCAACTAACGGATATATTAATAAAGAAAAATATTTACAATGTTATTTTACAATAAGATCTCAGCTTCCTAAGCAAAGATTGATTCAGGAACCCCTCCATTAATTAAATTTATATTTTACTCATTTACTGAAAAGGTACGCCAACAAAATTAGGAACACACTAATTATGACGTCCCGTTCTCCCCGTGTCCTCTCGCTCCTATTCAAAGAGCATCCAATTATGAACGTCGATTGCCGCAGCATTTATTAGGTTATGCACCGGTTTGGTCTGTTGGGAGAAGGCTCTTTGATTTCTCTCCTTCCAAACATCCAATTAATGAACGTCGATTGCCGCAACATTTATTAGGATATGCATTTTCATAGTTGTCAACAGCTTTCTTAAAATTTCGAACTCATTATTCAGATCCTCCACAAGCACACTTGTTTAAGTTTGAATGAAAATTTGTTTCGATTGGAACAGACACTCAATTGAACTGAACTAAAGACATGCAATTTTTTATTTGCAAGGTTGGATACAAGTTCAATGCAGAGGTATTTGAAAGTTGAAGAAGCAGAGAATAATAGAATACTTAAAAAATCTAAGAAGTTCAAAATTCTTCTTTTTCCGGTACCAAGCATCCTCTTTTCATTTTTTTTTTTTTTTCTGTTTTCATTCCTTTCACTTTTTAATTCCCTTCCACTGGGAGTATTCCGCTAATCATTTCTGAACCGTTTTATCTATTTCAAATACAAATTGAACGTAGGTTTTGCCTATTGATTACAAAAAAGGTGTAAAGACAAGAAAGAAGAGGAAATTTCAGGTTTTAATTGCATACCCTCAGATCAATGGACCGTTTGAGCTCTCTGATCTTCTGAGAAGCTCTCGATTTTGCTGTAGCAGCGGCCACAAGAGCGACCAGAAGAACTCTATGGAGAGGGTTAAACAGCTCCCATGCCACCGCTTCATCTCGGCTTAATCCCGGCCCCACCGCTCTTGCCGACGTGGCTCCATCCACACCGACCAGACGACCTTGAAGCGTGATCCAGCTGAGCTTTCTTCTAGCCACGCATGAAGGTTTGCTCGGTTCGCTGTAGCGGCTTGACAGGCGGCTGATCGAGCGAGTACTCAATGGGAGAGAAACGCGTGAAGGAGTCGGGCTTGGAGAACAGGCTTCGTAGGTTTCCATCAAAATATTAAATAAAGAGAGGGAAGAAGGGTTCAAAGTTTCGGCGCCATTTGATTTACAGGGAGGAGTCTTATGAGAATTTCAGCGTTAGGAGCAATGGAGTCTATCAGTAGTCTTTTTTTGAGTCTATGCGAGGTACAATGAACCGGATCATGCCACGTGGTATCAACGACTCGGCAATTTAATTGAGTCCAAATTAGCCGTTTGAAACTCCAACCCAATAAATCAAGTTCCAGCTTTTCGCATTTTGTACTCTCCGTTCGTACGAACTTAATGGGAAGGAGTGGGTGAATCTCGACCGTTTATTTCATATCAGAAGGTTAATATTTCAAATTTTCAACTGATCAAGAAGAGTTGTCTCAGTTTTAAAAGGACAATTGTAAGGGGAATCTGTGTTTAAGGACTATATCTTTTCCGTTTGAAAATTTATAGTAAGTTATTATAAGCAAGAATCTTGAAGGAAGTTTCTTTGTATACTTTTCAGTGCTCAAATTGTTGGATCTAGGGGTGTCAATGGTACCTTTTTAGCCGTTTACCCGACCCGTATCGTATTCGATAAGGCGGGTATGGGTAAGGTTTTCTTTTCGTTAGTTTATTGGGTATGGGTATGGGTAAGAATTTTTTTTCGTTAAATAAATGGGTAAGGGTATGGGTAATGACTATTTCGTACCCGTTACCCTATAGGGTAATTATAAAATTCAAATATGTATTCAATTCAATTTCCAACCCACTTAAATGTATATTTAATTCAATTTTTAACCCACTTAAATGTTTATTCATGTTTTTGAATTTTTATTCTTTATAAAAAATAATTTAGTTGGAATTGATTGCACATTTATTTTATTTTTTATTAGAAATGCAATTATATGTGTTAAAATGAATGAGTTTTTGATGTTTAATTTGT
Organism: Carex rostrata; assembly: GCF_964058835.1. Classification (NCBI taxonomy): domain Eukaryota; kingdom Viridiplantae; phylum Streptophyta; class Magnoliopsida; order Poales; family Cyperaceae; genus Carex; species Carex rostrata. Next base: position 10,057,611 of record NC_135925.1, read on the forward strand.
AAAATATAATAAAACTAATTATTATACTAGTATTATCCGTTATTCACCCGCTACCGTTTCGTTACCCGATAAGATTAACGGGTAAGGGTAGGGTAGGGTAAGATCAATTTTTAATGGGTATGGGTAGGGTATGGGTAAGGTCAATTTTAATGGGTATGGGTATGAAAATGTCTCCACCCGACCCGTACCGTACCCATTGACACCCCTAGTTGGATCTTCTAGGCCAAAGTATTTTACAATTATAATAATTTATTTACTACAATGTTACATGGTGGGGATCCTAGTATTTCTTGTTGATGGACGATTTTGGAAAATTTTGAAAATATTTTTGGTAATTTTTGCAAATAAATAGGAATTCATATCATCTGAGATAACATAATTTTTTTTGTTTAGATCTGGACCATCCGATCAGGATTCGTACAAATATTAAAGAGGCATCTTGAACCAGATTGATCCGGATTGTGATATATACTAAAAGTAGAAAATAATGAGAACAAGAAAGATAACTTGAAATTCTGAATTAATATTGAAGTATATGCTTGTTCCATGCAATATTGGAAAGTAAAAAAAAAAAAAAACATTTGAAACGTAGGTAATAACAACAAAGAAATAACCAAGATCTTTTCTGATAAATTATATGACAAAAGTTTTTATAACAACCAGTCTATATAATTTATCAAAATGGCTATGAAAATCAAAATAATTAAAATTACATATATCTTTTCTATTATAAAGATAAGTTGTGTATTATATTTAATGCAATTTGAAAATTGATTTGTTATCAATCGTGTGGTTTCAAAAATTAACGATCAAGTTTCATCAGCACTTAATTAGTGATCAAACGATCTATAAATTACTCAAATCAAATACCTAACTTATTTAAAATACAAGAAAAATGTCAATTATGTTATAAAATAAAGTAAAAGAATAATAAACAAGATATTGAGAATGTATAAAGATGGCTATGCTTTATTCATATGCTTTTGTTGTGTCAAATACATTCATACAAAGCCTCTATTTATAGGCTAGAAAATGTAAATTACAAGCCATCTAATATTAACTCTATTGATAAATGTTGGAGAGAAACATACTTCTTTAAAGAGAAGTTTTCAAGTAATTGCTCAAGAGAGTTGCAATATGGACATCCATAAATACTTAATTCATAACACTCCCCCTTGGATGTCCATTTCATAAGAATATGCCTCATTAAAACCTTACTAGGAAAAACCCTATGGGATAAAAACCTAGTGAAGGAAAAAGAGTACATTATTCTTCTTAATACCCGATTACAACCTTACCAGGAAAACCCTGTGGGAAAAACCATGGTTAAGGAAAATGTAATGCGTATTTAACTCCCCCTCATGATAACATTAATCAAGATCTTTAAATCGACGAATACCAATATTGCGGACCAGCTTTTCAAATATCCCAGTAGGAAGCTCCTTGGTGAATAGGTCTGCTAGATTCTCACTTGAACGGATTTGATGAACATTAATAACATTATCCTTCTGAAGATCATGGATGAAAAAGAATTTTGGTGAAATGTGTTTTGTTCTATCTCCTTTAATGTATCATTCCTTTAATTGAGCAATACATGCAGTATTATCTTCATATATGATCGTCAGGATCATTTTTTCAGAAGACAAGCCACATGTCTGACGAATGTGTTGAATCACAGATCTTAACCAAACACATTTTTGGCTTGTTTCATGTATTGCTAAAATTTCTGCATGATTAGAAGATGTGACTGTTATAGTTTGTTTCACATATCGCCACGAAATAGTTGTTCCATCACATGTAAACAAATAGCCTGTTTGAGATTGGCCATTATGTGGATCAGACAAATATCCAGCATCTGTATAACCAATTAAATCAGATTTGGATATATTTGAACAAAAAAACAAATCCATATCCATTGTACCTCGGAGGTAGCGAAATATATGTTTAATTTCATTCCAATGTCTTCGTGTGGAAGAAGAACTATATCTTGCTAATAAATTTACAGCAAATGATATATCAGGCCTTATATGTCCAGCAAGATACATAAGTGCTCCCATTGCACTAAGATATGGTACTTCAGGACCAAGTAGTTCTTCATCATTCTCTCGAGGTCTAAATGATATTTATTCACATCTAATGATCTTACAACCATCGGAGTGCTTAATGAATGCTATTTATCCATATAAAATTATTTCAGCACTCTTGCAATATAATTTTCTTGATGCATAAAAATATCATTTTTAAATATTTGCAATCCAATGCAAAATTTTGTTCTTTCAAGATCTTTCATCTCAAATTCTTCCTTTAAATAATTTATTCTTTTGAAAGCTCTTCAGAAGTTCTAATGATACTTAGATCGTCAACATAAACTGCAATTATAACAAAATCATTTCTATATCTTTTCATGAAAATACATGGACTCGTATCATTCTTATATCCATGTTTCATAAATATTCACTTAAACGATTATAGCATATGCGTCCATATTGCTTTAATCGATATAAAGATTTATTCAATTTAACTGAATAATGTTCTCGAGAACCTAAATTACATGCTTCAGGCATATCTTAAATATTTCAGAGATTTTCATATAAATATCATTATCAAGCAAACCATTTTAAATAGGCTGTAACAATATTCATTAGGTGCAAATTAAGTCCTTCATGGACTGCCAGACTAAAAAAAAAAATTGTTGCATCCACCACATATGAGTATATTTCAAAATTTCATCTTTCTCATTTTATTTTCTCATAAATATTCATTTATATCCTACTGGTTTTATACCTTGAGGTACAAGGACTACAGGTCCAAAAACTTTTCACTTTTCAAGAGAGTTTAACTCTACCTCAATTGCACCTTTCTATTTTTGGCCATTCATTTCTTTGTCGACATTCTTTAATAGACTTCGGGTCATGATCCTCAATATTTATTATATTTAGCGCTATATTATATACAAAAAAAATATCATTGATATCAATTTTATCTCGGTTCCATCTTCTTCCATTCATGATATAATTTATCGAGATCTCTTTATTTTCATGAATTTCAGATACCTGAGTTTCTGCTGGAACTCCAATATTAGTTATAATTTTATTCTCTTCTGGAGTTTTATCTGAAATTATCATATTCTCGTCTTGACCATTTTCATTCTTTGCTCCTTTTCTTTTTCGAGGATTTTTATATTTTTTTAATCTTTGGAACCGATGCTTTTCCACGCTTCATGCGTGTTATAAGTAGTCTGTCCAACAGGGACACCGACTTTAATTGGAGCATTAGCAGCTGGTACATGTGATTTGGTCACTTTCTTTGAGCCTGTGAATGTGTCTGGCAATTGATTCACTAACCTTTGCAAATGAATTATCTTTTGAACATTTAGTTCACATTCTTTAGTACGAGGATCAAAATAAGACAATGATAATTCATACTAATGTATTTTTTTCCAGCTGATAGTTTTCTCCCCCTAAGGTTGGAAAAAAAAAATTTTATTTATCAAAATCACAATCGGCAAAATTAGCCATGAATAAATCTCCCATCAATGGTCTAGATACTCTATTATATATGGAGATTCAAATTCAATATAAATTTCCAACTTTTTTTGATATCCCATTTTAGTACGTTGTGGTGGAGCAATTATAACATATACCGCACATTCAAATATTATTATATGAGAAATATTAGGTATGTGACCAAAAACCAATTATAAGGGGAAGCTTTATAATAGCTAGTTGGCATGATGCGAATTAGTTTTATTGTATATAAAATATCATATCTTCTTTTTATATACGAACATTTACAGGATGTTCAACATTAATTTCGATATTGTCTAGACGTATTTTCATAATTGAATAATCATAAAATTATGCTCTTTAATCAAATCTATTGAGCAAGTAATCTCGCAAACGCCAGGTTGTGATTTGATAATAAACATATATGTGACTATCTTGTTGATGCATCAATTAAAATCATAAAATATTCAAATAATTCACATGGTGGATATAATGTTTCACAAATATCATATTGTATATGTTATAGAAATAAAACCAATACAAAAAAAAAAATCACCAGATTAAAGAATCTTCTAGTTCTTTGATGAATGTTCATAATAATTATCTATTATTTTTCGCATCACTATTGATCCGGAATGGTCCAACCGGTCATGCCAAACTATAAACATATTCTTGTATGTAAACTTCTGGTTTACAATAACATGTGTTTCAATTGCACTAATATATGTGTTTCAATATATTTTTTTTTCATTAGTTGTCTCAATATGATATCCATTTCGGCGGATATTATTAAAACTTAACAAATTCCTTTGAGACTTATAAGAATATAATACATCATCAATATAAATTTGTATTCCTCATGTAACAACAAGATCACTCTTCCGGAGCTTTCAATCAATTTATTTTATTAATAACATTTGCAATATTCTCAAATAAAAAATACCACCACATTAACAAAAATGATAACAACAATTAGAAATATGTCAGAAGTACCATTAACATTACTTCAACAATATATATACATTCTTTTTTTTAGTTTATTTAGTACTATCATCATTAATCAATTGAATAATTTTATTTGCAAATTCTATTGGGAAGAGAAACATTATTGAGTTTGAGTCGAGGTCTAATTCAGTACATATCAGGTCATGTAATTAATTAAAGCAGATAATAATTAGATTATGTAATACGTAATATGTATTACATATTTGGAAACCTCTTATTTATTGAGACTATTTAAAATCATGGCGTAACAATTAAATTTTCTTTTTTTTTTAGGCAAAATAATGTTAATTATTTAAAGCTTATAGAGTAGGTATACTCTTCTGGTTATGTTGATTTAAAAAAAAATCTATCGATGCAAAATCTAAAATCAAATTCCTCTCATTAATAAACTCATTAAGAAGAATAAACAACATTCAAATAAGCAACATCAATTTGAATAAGATCGAGATCATCTTCACCAATAAAATTTGTCTCGATTTTTTTTTTCTTTATTATTATTGATGGTTGATATAAGTTAACAAAATATTTGGGCGTACGACAAATACGTGGCCAATAATATTTATCACCACAATGATAGCATGAATTCTCATATTTGTTGTCATGTCCATTTTTCTCTTTCTAATTATTTCTCCACTTCCGGTGGAAAGATGTATATTTTCTTTATTATTTTTTCACTTCTAGTGGTAATTCTTTTTGTTCATTTATTTTTCCACTTCTAGTGGAATGATGTATTTTTTTTCTTCATTACCACGTCCATATCTAATAGTTTGTTCATCATATTATTTTCTTCAACTATAAGAAGACAAGAAATATACTCAAAATATTTATAGAAATCTTCTTCAGGAAGATTAAATTTTAAAAAAATATATATGAACATCACATTAATTTTATTTAAATTTTTTTCAGGAAATTTCTTAAAATATTCTTGAACAAATTATATTTCTTGAAATCTTCTTCAGGAAGATTATTATCAAAAAAAAAAAATAACATCAGCATCATATAAGTTTTGACATTATATAAAATTTTTGGAAATCTTCTACATGAAGAATTTCTTAATGTCTTTTGAAATCTTCTTCGGGAAGAATAAATAATTAAAAAAATAAATAAAATAAAATAAAGAGAGAATAAAGGTGATGCTTAAATTTATACAATATTAATCATTCAACGTTTCTGTTATGTTTCAATTTGTTAGATAGGTCCCTTAGGCTTATCTAATGAACAGACTTAAATAATCATATTAACGTAATATAAAGTAAAAAAGAAACAGAGAAAGTTTTTAAAAAAAATGTAAAGGTTTGAACCATTCAACAATGTTTAATTCCTCTAGAGCTAATTCTGTTATTAGATTTAAAATGTATATTTGGTTAAAATTGAGCTTCGGGTCATTTGTTTAAATGTACATTTTCAATAATTTAATTTATAATTGAGCTTCGGGTCAATTGATAAAATTACTAAAATGGCTTCGAGCCAATTGAAATTGAGAATTTATTATTAGCGGATGGCTTCGGGCCAATTGATTAGCATGATAAAAATAAAATATTAACAAAATATAGTATAAAGGTAAATAATTAAAATATCAAAATGTTACCTTGAATCTTTAATTAGTAGAGCTCTCGTGCTGATAACGTGTTATAAAATAAAGTAAAAGAATAATAAACAAGATATTGAGAATGTATAAAGATGGCTATGCTTTATTCATATGCTTTTGTTGTGTCAAATACATTCATACAAAGCCTCTATTTATAGGCTAGAAAATGTAAATTACAAGCCATCTAATATTAACTCTATTGATAAATGTTGGAGAGAAACATACTTCTTTAAAGAGAAGTTTTCAAGTAATTGCTCAAGAGAGTTGCAATATGGACATCCATAAATACTTAATTCATAACAAATTATTTTATATTATTAAACATTTTATAAGTTATCGTTATTGTAGTAAAAAAAAAAAAAATTACCAATCAAGCCCTTTTCATAAATACTTGGTCACATTCAACAAAGCAATATTCGCCTAAGGTCGGCCAAGAAACCTCATGTCTCGGTATATGAAAACACAAAGATTGTACAACTTTGTCCTAAATTTCTATAGAATTTCTAGATCCCCTCATTTGAAGTAAGAATGTATAAGACATTGCTTACTGAGACATTTCTAGATCCCCTAAACAAAAAGGGTATGTTTGGATGAGAGCTATAATAGCAAAATTTAAAAATAGTAAAAAAAGAATAAAAAAAAATAGTGATTTTTACATTAATGTGAAAATAATGCTATTCGGATTAGTAAAAATATTGTTTGGATTGTAAATTTGGAATAATTAATAGTTATAAAAGTAAGGCTTGGGTGTTATGGATAGCATAAGGACATCCGTGTTACTGCCTCAAAAACATATCGTATAAATTTCAAACTTCGATTTAAGTAGCTCAATAAATTTGTTATATAATAATCTTGTAGAATACTAATTTTTACTATTTTTTATGATTTATGAAATATGGCAATAATTTTTACTGTCTGTATTCGCTTTGCAATTTCAGATGACATCGGTAATGCTCTGTTGAGCACTCTCCATAAAAACATTCTAATTTTCGAGGCCACATTTGCTATGAAGTCTTGAATATATAGAACCACGGTCTTAATGCAATATAGTGTATATAAAGTCTTCAATCAATCAATTGTACGTTTTAGTAGGGGTGAAAACGGAGTGGATAATGTCTGATTTGTATTCGAAAAATTAGAAATCCAATTTGATCTGTTTTCATTAAAGTGTTTGGTGAGCTTAACTCCAAAATCCATCAAATCGATTTCAAATGACGAATCTGAACCGTTGAAACCCGCCTATCTTACGTGTGATGCATCTACATGTGAATTTTCAAACATTCGAATTAGTTTAGTATAAAGTCAATCAGTCAAAATTAAAAGGTTAATAAATTAATTAGAAGGTCAAAATTAGTTTAGTATAAAGTTCATTTTTTTAACATTTGAACTTTGAAAATGTAAAAAATAATTATTTTAATTTATTGTAACTCAAAAATTATTCTAACTTAATCCCTCCTCTTATATAAATACCTACATATCCGTATCCATTTAATATAAAACATGGCCACCATCCATGTCCGAAAAATAAAACTAAAAATAGATATTAGCACTATACGCTCGGTATCCGATCCGCTTTCACCCTGACTTTTTAGTCATCCAAAATTCCAAATGCGACAAACCTTGCTCAACCTGTTTTTAACTTTTTATGTTTTCTTTAACTCTGAATTGTCGGATTTGAAACGAAAAGTATTTTTGGAAATGAAATCAGTAAAACCAGGGAGGAACAGGGTTAGTTGTTTCTCCCGGCCCAAATTAGTTGTGCCCTTAATTAGAAATATGTTGGATCATTTACTACAACCCCGTAAAATATTGAGGCCGTCAAATAAATTGAGAATAAAGCTTTAAAGCACGAGAAAGATTATGAATTGAACTTTCAAAAATCAAAGTAATAAATAAGCCCACAAGCCCATATTTGCTACTGAAGGCCCGTCTCGTAAAATTTCTATTGCCTGGAATATAAAAATCCGAATTTTAGTACAATGTTATCGACATGGAGAAATATAACGGTGAAATATTATCTTGCTAATTATTTGAGACTCAAATAATATTATTAGATTATTTTGGTTCACGTGAATTAGTATCTTCTTTTATATTTAATGTTGTTTGGAGTCTTTTTCTTTACAAAGGATATATATGTTACAATTTAAATCGTTAAATGCTAAATAATTATTTCACCTCGACCACGGTGAATTCAGCCGAGTTGTTGCAAATTTGGCAGAGCTTTCTATCAATATGGTTCGAAAATAGAGCAAAAAAGCCGATTTTTTTATATATATTCAAAAAATAAATAAAATTTTAAAAAAATAACCAACTAGCTATTGAAATTGCAAAACTACTCAAACCGGTTAACCAGTAACCGAACTCAAATCAAATTTCCGGTTAACCATTTCCCGGACCCGTTGAAATAGTCCGGTTAACCATTAACCGGAAATTTGATTTGAGTCCAGTTATTGGTTAACCGGATTTGTGCATTTTGCTTCTTCTTTTTTGTATTAAAATATTAGAAATGTTGAATATATTTCTTTAAAAATAGATGGAATACAATATAATTTGATTTATTAGAAAGACTGCAACAAATAACTCGGATCAATATTTTTCATGCCAGATTTTTCGCGGCTTTAAGAAAAATTAATATATTTCTTTATGTGCTATTGGAAAAAAATAAAAATGCTTAGATTCTGAGTTATTGACCCCGGTTCAAAAGTCACTTCTAGGTAATCCAGAAAATATTGTGATCCATCTAGTACATTTAATTAATAAAAAGTTGTATCTATTTTTGAAAAAAAAACAAAAACTTTAATTTATTTAATGATTATTTTTCAAAAAGAATTCTCAAAATAGATACAACTTTTAATAAATTAAATGTACTAGAAAGATCATAATATTTTCTAGATTACCTAGAAGTGACTTTTGAACTGGGATCAATAACTCGGAATCTAAGCATTTTTATATTTTTCCAATAACACATAAAGAAATATATTAATTTTTCTTACAGCCGCGAAAAATCCGACCTGAAAAATATTGATCCGGGTTATTTGTTGCAGTCTTTCTAATAAATCAAATTATATTGTATTCCATCTATTTTCAAAGAAATATATTCAACATTTCTAATATTTTAATACAAAAAAAAATTCTGTTTAAAAAAAAAAAACACAAAACCGGTGCACCATTAACCGGACATATAGCATACCAAATATTTTGCTCATTTCCGGTTAACCAATAACCGGACCCATTTCACTAATCCGGGAATTGGATAACCGGAAAAAAAAAATCCGGTTACTAGATAACCGGAAAAAAAAAATCCGGTTACTAGATAACCGGATTGGGTAGTTTTCGAAATTCCATACCGAAGTGGTTATTTTTTGTAATTTGATTTATTTTTTGTATATAAATAAAAAAATCGGGCGAAAAAGACATGGAGAAGAAGGATATGATAGTAGGAACCACAATTAGATACTGTTCGGCATATTACTGTTTATGTGGGAAAAAAAAATTCACTCTAATTGAAGTTTTTTTTTTCTCATGGTGAAACGTAAAAATTAGTTCAAAACTATTGATTCCTATTCTCATTTCTATTCCTTAGCGGGCCGCCGAACAGGACTTAAACCTATTATACTTATTTTCAGAAAAATGGGTCAAATTGTTTTACAGAAGTATTGGACTGAACTTTAATACAAAACATTAAGTTATTTTGAAAGATTTTACTGTTAAAAAATAGGTGGAAATTCAAAGAAAAGGTCTTCTAGACTATGCTTTAAAGAAAAAATTAGTATTCCAATAATTCATATTAATATTTTATCTTAACATAATTCTTTTTTTTTTTAAATTCGAGTTGCTGATCTGATTCGGCTATTTCTTATGGATTCTCTCGATTTCAATTTCGTGATCACCTTATTGATTATGCTTTCTATGAAAATTAATAATAATAATTCAATAAAATAATTAAGAATTCTCTCGATTACAATTTATCCTGCCTCTGACAATAATCTTGAGTCCAAACTTCTTCTTTTTAGAAAAGATAGAAATTTAATCTTTCAATTTCAATATTCATAGAGGATTTTTATTGAAATATTTAACATATGACATCTCAGATAACATTATCATTTATCACTAGATTAAAGACTGGTTCTTATTTTGTTAGGCAAACCTAAACTTGTTTTTATTTTTATTTTTTTGAGAAATTGGAAGAGAGTGCCAAAGATTTTATTCATGATTAAACTTGTTTTTATTTTGCTCATTCAAAACTTAACACATAATTTGGATTTTACACATTTGAAATTAATAATTTTTTTTTTGAGAAAAAATAGGAGTCATGCTCCCATTTCATTGATATAAGGTTGTTACATGGTTGTGTAACAGCAAAAAGGAAAAGAAACATTGCAGCTCATGATGTTGAGCTTAAAAAAACAAAACAAAGGTGCAGTAATTAAAGTAAAACAAATAGTTTCAGAAGGAGAGAAAGTAAAGAAAAATTGAAAGATAATCGTGGTGTGCATTCCTTTGCCTACAGCGCTGCCATATTATGCATTTATTCTTATCTGTGAATACTGGTATTGCACTACTATTTGCTCCATTAGATCCTGTATTGTGGCTGCTGAATTTCTGAATATTCTTGCACACCGTTCCCTCCAAATTATGAACTGTGTTATAAGAAACAGGGATCTCTCCTCACCCGAGTACTTGGTGCTTAATAACGCCCTAAGCGATGGCTGTCTTGTGTGGAATCTGAGTCTCAGCTCTTGATACAATGCCCGAGTGAATGAGCAATCATGGAGTATATGTTCCACTGTTTCAGAGTCCACTTGACAAAGCACACATCTGTTCGGCAACTGCCATCCTCTTTTAACCAAATTATCTAATGTCAAAATTCGGTTGAGTGTTGCTAGCCATCCAAAGACTTTGAATCTCGGCGGTGCTCTGATAGACCAGATTCCGTTGTATCTATTTGCAATCCGAGGGTCATTCTTCATGGCAAAATAGGCTGTTTTAACTGAGAAGACTCCAGTTGATCCCCACTTCCAACAGACTCCATCTCGGTCATTAGCTTCTAAATGCACCTCATACAACTGTACCAGCAAAAGTTGTAGTTGTTCCTCTGCCGTTTCCGATAACTGGGGCCTCACTAGCCGGTTTAATCTCATGTCCTGCATGGCATCACACAGGTTGACTGCCTTGTTTTCTGCATAAGTGTATAAAGTCTCAAATCGCCATTTCAACACTCCTAATCCCCAATCATGTCCCCAAAAACTTATTGTGATGCCACTGCCCGGTTTCCTGATCACCGAAATTGTCCAAAAAGGCAACACTTCTTTTTCCAATTTGTAAAATAAATCTGTGGCCGGCACAAGATCTTCTGTAATTCCCATTTGTATCAAAAGCGGCTTCCACAAGTTAGTTTGCGGAACCGTCCATTGCCAATAGAATTTCATTAGTAAGGCCCTGTTAAATATTCTCAAATCATGTACACCCAGACCCCCCAGTTTTTTGGGAATGCAAACCAATGGCCAATTTACCAAATTCATTTTTCTTGTTTCTTGCGTCACTCCATGCCATAAAAACTTCCTTCGTATTTTATCGATCTCATGTATCACCCAATTTGGCAATAAAAAACACGACATGAAATAGACGGGCAAAGCCGATAGTACCGCATTCATTAATACCAACCTGCCTGCTATAGATAAGTGCCTAGCGGCCCAACCCGCTAATCTCTTATTGAACTTTTGAATTAATGGGATGTATGCTGCTTTCTTCAACCTTTTGTTTGATAATGGCAGCCCTAGATATGTGATTGGAAAGGTCCCTAATCTGCACCCTAAGATGCCTGCCAGCTGAGTTGCTAGGTGCTCATCCTCTTGTGTCAAAATTACTTCCGACTTATTCATGTTAACTGCTAACCCCGAGATTGCCTCAAAGACAATGAGCCCAATCTTTAATATTTGGAATTGTTGCTCTTCCGGCTTAACTATGAATAATGCATCGTCTGCATATAATAAAATTGGTTTCATGTTTGGGAAAGGAAGCCGGATTGCTCCTGATGATACGAGTTTGTTGAACCATCTTGTTATAAAGTCCATTGCTATTATAAACAGAAACGGCGACAACGGGTCTCCTTGACGTACCCCGCGTCTCAATTCTATTTTCCTTCCAAGCAAGCCATTTATAATGACCTGTGACGATCCCGTTAACACCGAGTGCTGCACCCAAGCAACGAAATTAAGTGGAAACCCCAGTTGTTCTAACACTTTTAAAAGAAATTGCCAACCAAGTGTATCGAACGCCTTATGAATATCAGCTTTAAATATTGCCATTGGAATTTTCTGCGCCGTGCCATGCATCAAGAGCTGCTGTGCATATATAAAACCTTCAGTGATGTTTCTGTTTTTGATGAACCCAGTTTGAGCACAGTCCACTAAATCCGGAATCCTGCTTTGAACCCTGTTCGCTAAAATCTTGGAGAAGATTTTTTGGATGCTATGTAACAAGCTAATCGGCCTGTAATCAGCCGGGGTATTCGCATTTTCTTTCTTGGGAATTAAAGCTGTGTAAGAGGTGTTTAACGGGTGCAGTGAAACTCGTTGTGTCATTACTGTGTCCAACACAGCCTTTATATCCGACATGAGAATGTGTGAAAATTTCTTATAGAATTCCCCGGTAAACCCGTCTGGACCGGGACTTTTATTATTCGGCCAGCAACTTATCACATTTTTTATCTCCTCAATCTCAATTTGCCTTCCTAGATGAGCAAGATCCAATCTATGTTCATATAGATTCTCCCAATAAATCTGAGGCATTTGCCTAGATTGTGTGCCCATCAAAGCTAAATAGTGTTGAAAAAATGCTTCATTTTTAGCTCTCTGATCTGAGTGCATGACACCTTGGAATTCAATTTGTGACATGCTATTGTGGTTTTTGTTACCTGATGCCTTTGCATGAAAAAACCTAGTGCCTTTGTCTCCTTGCAACTCCCAGTTTAATTTTGATCTTTGTTTCCACATATCCTCCTCGATAACTGACAACTCGGTATACCTCCTTTTAATTATTGCAGTTATGAATTTTTCAAGATCCGACACATGTCGATGCTCTTTGACCTTATCAATCCACCCTAAAAATTCTCGGCAAGCCTCAACTTGATTTTTTATTACTCCCACCTTTTGTGCAGCCCACTGTTTTATCTCCTTTTGTAGCTTTTGCAGCTTGTTATGTAATTGAATTGGCATTTGAGCCACTGACTGGGAGCTCCAAGATTGTACTACCACTTCTTCTAACCTTGGAAACCTAAGCCATAAATTTTCAAAACGAAAAAATTTCGTTTTTCTAAACCCGGCTTTGGCTATGAGCATTATTGGACAATGATCAGATGACGTGTTCGGCAGAGCTTTCTGCAGAGAGTTTGGATACTTGTGATTCCATTCCGTAGAGATTAAAAACCGATCCAACCTTGCCATTGTCGGGTTGCCCCGTTCGTTCGACCATGTAAAATGCCTTCCGTGTAACGTAAGGTTTAATAATCCAAGAGATGAGATCAATCTCGAGAATTGCAATGGTGTTCTCCAATTCGTTGGGGTTGTATTTCTATCTTCTGGATTTATGGTTATGTTGAAATCACCACACAAGAGCCAGGGCCTGTGATCTGTCGGTTTCAAATTTTGCAATTCTTCTAGAAATGCTTGCCTTGGGTGTGGAGTAGAGGGACCATATACACTGGTTATCCAGAATTTGTGATTGTCTGACCTGTTCTTGAGCAAAACTGACACCGAAAAGGTGCAAATGACATGTTGAATTTCTTCAAATAAATGACCTGACCATGCAAGAACTATACCCCCTCTGGTTCCTTGTGCATTTAGAATTCTTATTTGATCTAACCGGTTTCCACAGGTTTCTCTAATACACACGTCATCCATATGTGCCATTTTGGTTTCTTGTAAACAAATTACATTTGGTTTCTCCATCAATATTGTCTGTCTCACTGCTAGTCTTTTTGGCCTTTCATTCAATCCACGTACATTCCACGTAATGAATTTGATTTTTGCTTGATAATTCATTTGAGACATTTGAGACAACACAATACATAGTAGAAAGCACATATATATTTGGATTTCAGAGATGGTACAATACTGGTATAAAACCATACATCTCCTCTGTTACAAGTTCTCATCCTACCATGAAACTTCCTTCTACCTAACTTCAGAAAAACTAAAAGAGAACATATAAGTCGGGATTGACCCGTGCATCTAACCAAAAGCATATAGTGACTAATCATTGAAACTTAAAATTACTACTTAAGTAAGACTGGATCCGACCCATTAAGGATCCGAGTCCCTGAGGACCCGCATGCCATTGCTATTGTCTAGCACGGCCTCAATTCTTGCTTGAAGTTCTTCTGTAACCTCTACTCCTGTAGCCATAACAGCCACTTCGGCTTGGGACCTGGAAAGCGGAGCCATGGAGTCTAGGTACTCTGGCCTTGGCCTTTGAGGCTTCACTCTAGCCTTGCGCGTGCGTGTTTTTTCTGCTTCGTATCCTTGCACAACCCGTGCTTTGTCCATTACTGTCACGTACGATCCATCACTTTTCTCTTTCAACCTTGGGCTTCTCCTGACCTCTAAGGGTGTTGCTAAACCCGGTTTGGGGTTCACTATTTCGACCTCTGTGAGACCTTCCTGCATAGCCCGTAAAGGAGTAAGAAAACCCGGAGGCGGGCTATCGAACTCGCCTTCATTTAGGTCTTCAACAGCGTCCTTGGCCTGCAACTCTGGTTCTGTGGTGAAGCCCCTCTTAACAGGCCCGAAATTGGAATACATTTCATTGGGCCCGAATTCCAAGCTTCTGATAGGCCCGAAATTGGAATTTACCTCTCTGGGCCCGAGTTTTGGGCCTGTCAAGCCACCATTCTCCATTGGACCTGCGATATTAAAAATTGCACTTCCCCAACCCTCTTTGACCAGAGGTAGTACCTTAACAGTACTAGGCCCAGTACATATCATTTCTTTTTGGTTTCCCAAGTCTATATCATTAATGGTCAACAGCTCCCTATCCCATCCGGTCAGTTTTTTGAGTCTCAATACAACAGTAGCAGGTAACTTGTCTACAGGAGTAAGTACAGGCCAATTAATACTGAAGGGACTCAACCCTCTACGCATGCTCTGCAAAATGAAGCTTACCTTACAGTTGGTGCCGTTAGAGAGAAGAATGTGCACCCTGTCTCCTTCAAAACATACTACTGTCTGAATTGTACTCTCTTGATCTGTTGCGGCCTCATCCAGTGTGGCATCCTGTGTGTTGGGATACTTCTGCTTTTTCCACAATTTCACCATTGTCACCTCTGCCGGCCTTAGAATTGTTGTTATCGTAGTTACTGGCTTACCGACCAGCTTTGTCACCGGCTTCGACACCCAAGTTTTTTGCACTGACTTGTCAACCGGTTTTAGCACCGACTTTTTGACCCACACTTTTTTGACCGTTCCCGCCTTGTGCGCCCGGGATCTTGGCCATCTGCTTGAGGCCTCACTACTATCACCTGATGTAGGCGAGGTTCTCCTTGGTGTATTCTGATACGGGTGCTGTCGAGCAGCTTGTTGCCTCTCCCAGTGCTGACGCCTTTGTGGTGGATTTGGAGGTGGTTGGAAATAGCCTGGCTGTGCCGGCCTTGAACCCATCACTTGCACTCTAACCCTTCGAGTGTAGTCGCCTTCCCTTACCCTTAAATTTTTAGGCATTGTACGCGGGTGTTGAGAGGCTATCAGTAGAGTGACATTATCAAACTGGTTTGCTTGCAAGCCATAAGGCATAATCTCCTTGATAGTTCCCAGCCTTGCTGTTATGTTGTTCAAAGCTAATGGGTTCCAGAACTGAAATGGTAGATTGTGCAGCCTAATCCATGTTTGATGACCTGGGGGCTGAAAAGCCATGCCAATGGTAGCCGACCAAGCTACCACTTCAAACCTTGCCCCTGTCATGTAGTACGGACCCTCTTGCACTACTGCATCTCTTGTCAGTGCATCTTGACATACAAGGAGGATAGGTGTTCGACCTTCCTTGAGTATCCTGTAGCGGGCGAGTGGGCCTCCATGACGCGCTGCTAGTGTTGCTTGGATGTTCTCCGGCATGTCAGCCATTACCTCACCCTCTAAGATGTTAATATATGCAGCCCTCTCTAAATACGCATTAACCGGACTTACTTGGGAGTAAGCCGGCAAGAAGACGTCAGCCTCATCCGGCCTTTCATCAAGAAACAAATCACCCATGTCTAAACTATCTCTAGTTGCTTGAGCGTATGTTCTTCCTGGTTGTGTTGGTTTTGTTACTGGAGGTTTGGGTTTAGGCTTTACTTCCCTTGGTTTTATAGTTGAAGTGCACCTACCAGCCACATGACCATATTTAAAGCATTTAAGGCATTTCAGAGGCTCTCTACACTGTGCTTTTTGATGACCTGACGCAAAACATCTTAGACATTTTCTTTCCTTGAACAGTTTTATGTAAGCCTTTTCCACCTCGGGGGATGAGAACTGCTTAGTCTTTCTGTTGAGAGGGATTCTTTTTTTCCATCGAGGCATTGCCGTACGCCATCCTTCATCTTCTAGCTGTTGTTGTCCTTCATTGTTGGCTGCTCGGGGTCCACCTTGAAGTTGCCCTAGAAAGCTCTCATGCTTGCTCTCTACTGTGGTTTTTGGGTTGGTTGTTGGTTTCACTATTCTTTGGAGAATGGTGTAAACACTGTTGATCGTCGTTGCCGGTATTGTTGAGTTGTCTCCAGGGTTTTTGTTTCCTGGGTCGCCTTGAGAATCGCCTCCAGGATCGCCATTCATTTCTCCGTTCCAAATCATATCATTTAATTTTCTGAAATTAATAATTTGATAGTATATGATTGATATATTCTAAATTAAGAGTTAACGCCTACTTGTTATTTGTTAATAATATATGCTATAAATATCTTGTGCATTTTGAGAACTTTCAGTGCTGAAGGATTCTCTTTTTAATTATTGACATCTTGTTTTTTGAAAAAAGAAAAGAAAAAAATGAGGATCTAATTCTTATTTATACATTGAAGGTGGCAGTGTACATGTTCAGACCTTGGACTAAGACCTGCGATACAAAAATAAATAAATAAAAAACTCAAAAGAATTGAGTGGTTGAGTTATAAAAGAGAAAACTAAGAAATATAAAATTGTAGTAAAACAAAAATGAAAGAGACTGAATAAGATATGAAAACTATGAAAAATTAAAAATTGAAGTAATTAAAACACTTCATCGTTTTTTTCTCTGATCTATAAGCATTGATAATATTTTAATATGAACTCTAGCTTTATTTCTTTTCTTTGCCGCATATGACGGGTATCCAAGTGTTCATTCGTGTCGACACTTGACTGATGGGTGAGCTAGCCTGAGCCGTATACAACTGTCGAGCAATTGAAATTAAGTACTAAATAATAATTATGAAAATTTTAAAAATTAAGCAATTCACTTCTACATTAGTATAATCAACCAAACAATTGATAATTAAACACTTAGCTAATAAGAATTAAATATTTGGCCAACTCATTTTTAGAAAATAATTTCTTATTAAACAATTATTTCCAATAATTGCTAAATAAGTAATAGCCATACAACCCAGTAATTACAAAAACAATTGACACATCAGCAATTGACAAGCAATCCATAAGCAATCACTGTTGGAGATGCTCTTATACTTTACTATTAATTAATGTTTGTGGGGAGAATATTTTTATTAGGGTACACAGAAAAGATCCGATATTAGCAGGACGGACTTGTGAGATTCCAATGAGAGTTTAATTGACCCTTAATTTTTGTTTTTCCAAAATTTAAATAGTTTCAATTATTATTCTTTGTCCATATAAAAGTTTGTTATATATGTAAAATGAGGTGGGTTCAAAGGTTTTTGTTTTGGCCTCCATTTTTTAAAGGTTAATAATTTAAATTTTAAAATTTAAAATCCAAATCATTAGATTTGATCTATATCTCATCTTCTATATTAAGCATCTTGGTTTTCCTATCCTACAAGATTGTGATTGAGTGATGAAAATTCAGATTGAATCTGAACCCTTTAATCAAATAAACTGACTCCTTTTAATTAAATGTATTTATTTTAGATATAGTAATCTAAAATTAGTTAAAATCATACTTGTCATTACACGATATCAATTAAGATTTAGTATACTGATCGATATTTTGTTACTTCAAAAAGTCGGATTTATTTTTATAAGAGACTCAAGAAGTTTTCCAATAACTAATCTTTATTTTTAGAAGAGACGCGACGGCATACCCTCTCTCTTTCACGGCTTAAACCCTTGCTCTCCATTGTCGCCTCCTCTTCTCCTGTTCTTCAATTTCAGGTTAATTGGAAGAATTGGTAATCTTTATCTACCCCCTTTCCTATCCCCATCTTTGATTTCAATTATTATTGGGTTATTGAATGGTTTCCCTTTTTTATTTTCATGGTTTAAGATTTTCAACAATGTTAAGATTTTTATTCAAGGTTTCTTCTAATCTGTTTATTCAGGTTAAGATTTTTAGTCAAATCTTCATGATTCAAAGTTTCACATGCATATTCTTATAATTTTTGCAAATCACGAAAAATCAAACTCATTAAAAGAGAAACAAATTGGGGATGTCTCCTAAGTTGGTCGAGTGAATGAGGATGTCTCCAAAATATCTTCGATATCTTCTGACATCTTCTCTACGATCTACGTATAGCAAGTTCATATTTTTATTTTTAGAAATTGATAATCTGTAATGAGGATGTCCTTTGTCGGTTTTGATTTTTGCCCCAATTGCCTATGTTTATTATTGTGTAAAGATGGTTAGACTTGTAATTGATAATATGTAAAAATGGTTACACAAGCCTAAAAAATTATTGTTTACCAATAAAAAATGTGTAGAGTTCTTGTTTCATGAGAAAAGATACAAAATTTTTATTTTTAGAATTTCATTAAATATAGAAATCATTCACAGTAATAAACATATAATTTTTATTTTTAGAATTTCATTAAACATAGAAATTATGGGCTAGACTTGTGTAATTATCTTTACACAGTACTAAACACAGACAATAAATAATTATGTTAGAAATAAGAGGCTAGAGTTGTGTAAAGAGTTTCTTCCTATTTGCTATGTTTGTTACTGATATGGTCCCATATGCATTTTCAAAATTTCTTAGCATTCCTTTAATAGTAGATACTTCTATATGACAACTAAAGGTGTCATTAATGTTTATTTTGAATCTCAAGTGAATGAGGATGTCACTGATAGCAACCTACAATCCAATATTGTTGAGCCATCGGTCACAGTTACTATAGGAGAAGATGAATCGAGTGGAGAAAAGGAACTTACAACAGAAATTAAACTGGAGAAGGAAGAAAATGAGACAAATGAACGGTACTTCTATTTATAAAAGAAGATTTTGTCATTTTCTCTGCTTATTGTTCATAATATCTTTTATTTATTTTTTGCTATTTTCAACATAGTAAGATTTCTCATCTGTCTTTGCTTATTTTTCATGGTCTGTTTTTTTTTTGTTTCTTATTTCACATATTTAAGAGAAAGAAACTCAAGACAAGGTATCATATAAAACTTGATTTCCTAATTTTTTTAGCATTTCTTGAAATTTCAGGTAATGTTAATTTTTTGTCATACATAATGACAATTAGTAGGTTTATCATATTTGGTGGCATGTAGCTAGGTTGACCATATTTATTTTCTTTTGCTATTTTTGAGTGGTATGTTGTACCAATAAGGGCATCTTGACTTTTTCTTTGGTTCTATGTTTTTGGTATGACTGGTACCATGTCACTGGTGCAAAAAGAATTACAGTTCGAGAGCTTACAAAATTTTCACCTTCAATAGCAATATGGTACCAGTTCAATTCTAAAAACTAATTTAATTGTTTACTTGTAACTATCTGTCATGACAAATAATTATCATTCATCTTGTGCAGTGTGGCTTTTATGAGGTTGTTATTACAATTACTAAAATTTACTATGATGAACACAAACGCCTATGATATACGGGGTGTGGCTGGTGTAGGACAAGTATCCATGCAGCACCAAACAAACAATATTGGTGTCGCAAGTGTGACAATATTATTCTGAAAGGCATCTCAAGTACTTATTTTCATGGTAAATGTGATTGATAAGTTTGAATGTCCATATTGGATGGCATATATGTTGATCTTTGAACTTTAATGCTCTTATTTTCTAGGTATCTATTCAAAATAGAGATTGCATACCATATTGGTAGTCATGATGTCACAATTTTTGATGAGGTAGGAGAGAAATTGTTGGGATGCAAGGCAAATTTCCTCTCTAAGTTGTTTAAGAAAGTTACTGTTTTTTTCATGTTTGAAATAATTTTTATTTTCTCATTCATGTTTCAAGCATTTCTCAACCAACTGAGCAGACTTCCTCTCTCTTCCTATGATAAACAAATGACTTGGATTTCTTAATGAATAAAATTTGATTTCCTATGATTTTCTCTCTTATAAGTGTTCAAATAGTTGAGAAATGCAATAAACATAGAAATCAGGGGCTAGACTGCATAAATTACAGATAAAACTGACAAGCAAATGTTCTACATAAGTGTAAAGCCTTTGATTTTATGTTTATTGTATTTCTGGTAAATGAGTAATATAATCAGAGGGTAAAATAGTCTTTAAGTCTATGTAGTGTCAAACTCTGTGTCATACATGTGTTCAAACACTGATACTGCATGAATTATATGTGTGACCAGTAGAAAAGACAAAAAAAATGAAGTAGAGCTTATATGGTACACTAACAACCCCAAAATGATCTCTCAAAAGTATCTGTATTAAGTTCCAATTTACCAATTTGTAATTGTATTTTTTTTATTTTAGGATAATTCTCATGTTGCTATACTGGAACGTCTGCGGTCAATTACTTACAATAGATATAATATGTCCGTGATGGTTGAAAATAATAATGGAAGTCAAATTACACGACAAAGGCATGAGATCAGTGTGATTCATGTCACCCCTCTTGATCCAGCAAAAGAAGTCAAGTATCCTCTCAATGTAATTCATAGTTCTACTTAATTTAATAAAGTGTAATAGCAAAACAACTTTATTTTTACTTGTTTTCCTGTAAGAATGATCATAACTTGCTTTCCAACATCAAAGATAATTTTCCTATCAGTAGCTTTGCTTACAAGAAGTATTTCTCACAGGAAAGCAAGCTAAAATAAAGTAGCTTTGCTATTACACTTTATTGAATTAAGTAGAACTATCTATTACATCGAGGAGATACTTGACTTCTTTTGCTGGATCAAGAGGGGTGGCATAAATCACACTGATCTCATGCCTTTGCTGTGTAATTTGACTTCCATTATTATTTCCAACCATCACAAACATATTATTTCTATTGTAAGTAATTGACAACACATGCTCCAGTATAGAAACATGAGAATTATTCTAAAATAAAAAAAGTACAAATACAAATTGGCAAATTTGAACTTAATACGGATACTTTTGAGAGGTCATTTTGGGGCTGTTAGTGTACCATTTAAGCTCTACTCCATTTTCTTTGCCTTTTCTGCTGGTCACACATATAATTCATAAAGGATCAGTGTTTGAACACATCTATGACATAGAGTTTGACACAACATATACTTAAAGACTATTTTACCACTCTGGTTATATTACTCATTTACCTGAAATAAAATAAACATAAAATCAAAGGCTTTACACTTATGCATAACCTTTGCTTGTCAGTTTTATCTGTAATTTATGCAGTCTAGCCCCTGATTTCTATGTTTATTGCATTTCTTAACCATCTGAATACTTATAAGAGGAATCATAGGAAATACATTTTTATTCTTGAAAAAATCCAAATCATTTGTTTATTATAGGAAGAGAGAGGAAGTCTCCTCAATTAATTGAGAAATGCTTAAAACATTGATGACAAAATAAAAATTATTTCAAACATAGAAAAAAACTAACTTTCTTAAACAACTCAAAGAGAAAATTTTCCTTGCATCCCAACAATTTCTCGCCCACCACATCAAAAATTGTGACATCATGATTACCAGTATGGTCTGCAATCTTCATTTTGAATAAATACCTAAAAATAAGAGTATTTAAGTTCAAAGATCAACATATATACCATCCAATATAGACATTTGAACTTACTTATCAATCACATGCACAATGAAAATAAGTACTTAAGATGCCCTTCAGAATAAAGCAAATTACAAGTTTGATTAGACGGTTCTTTTGGAGTGTGATGGATAAAGACAGATTTCTATCCTATGTTGCTTTGCATAAGATTGAACTTCCTTTGGAGTTTGGAGGTCTGGCAATTAGGAACTTATCAAAAATGAATGAGGCCTTAATAATGAAACTGTTGTGGAAATTTGCATCGGGAAATAGTGCATTGTGGGTTGGCATTATTCGTGCTAAATACCTATCGAGATCGAAGTTGTGGATTGCAAAAAGAACTTACAATTGTACTTCTTGTCGGAGTGCAATTATGGCGGCAAGAGAAAACTTGTTTCCAAAATTAATTTGGAGTTTAGGGGATGGAAGAAGGTGTAGTTCGCTGATGCAACCATGGTTTGAAGGTGTCGTAATTAACTATGAGCAAACAGCGGCTGAAAGAAAGCTTTGCGTCAAGGACTTGGTGTTGGAGGAGACCGGTACATGGAATATGGATCTTTTGATTCAGTTCTACGATCTTCAAATCTGCTTGTACATACTGACGGATGTGAAACCGCTAAGGGAAGGGGGATGTGAGGACCGTCTTATTTTCTCTGAGCAAGTTTTTTCGCACAACTAGTTATATGTCTTATTGTCAAGAGGTACATCACGACGTACAACAAAAGTCATGTTGAAACAGAAAGAGGAAATTGATGCCCCAGGAGTGTGTGTATATAAAAAATATAGTTTATCGGGAGGTCTTGAGCGAGGAATAAGGTATAACCATATTAATTTAATATTTCTAATTTTATTATATGTTTTTCAATTTGAACAATTATAATCTAGTTTTCATATTTTATTTGTTCATTTTCAGAAATGTTGGATTACATAGAAGAGGATCAATGGCAATGATACTTCAAGAATTTTTTCATGTTCTATTTGATCTTTTTTTTTTCATTTATTGTTGTTTCTTTTACTGTTATTTATTATTTGTCTTATCTTTTATTTTTTATTTTCTTATATTCAGTATGAATATTAATAACAAAATATTTTCCATGTTTTATTCAATTTTATAATATGTCCCCGTCACGTGCACAATACTAGTTATGTTTTATGCACATATATGATTACAATATTTCAACTTTGTTTTGATTGGTATTAAAAGCTTGTAGAAATACATTGATATGGATAAATTTTGGACATTGATTTTTCAACTTATTAATTCATATAAAAATAAAATTCAAAAGTAATAAATTTTTATATGCATGTAGAAAAAAAAAATATATAGATCGCATCTAACGGTTTTATTTGACATATAGGTTAAAAAAATTAGTTATTAGTTATTAGGAAATTAAAAAAAAACATAATTGATACACAAAATAAAAATGCATTGCATTTGAAACCATCCTCAGTTCCTCACTTACAATTTGAGTTTCATATATTATTATTTTTTATTGAAAATCTCCACTTCGATCCCTGTAACAAGTAT
This sequence comes from Carex rostrata, assembly GCF_964058835.1. Classification (NCBI taxonomy): domain Eukaryota; kingdom Viridiplantae; phylum Streptophyta; class Magnoliopsida; order Poales; family Cyperaceae; genus Carex; species Carex rostrata. The sequence goes on from NC_135925.1 coordinate 10,081,361, forward strand.
CATTAATAACTATATAATAAATTAATAATAAACCAATATTTATAAAATGATAAGTATTACTAAATAGTAAATACTAATTATATAATTTTCAATGAGTAACTAGTTGACTTTCACTTCTAAAATTCATGCATCCGCCTCTAAATTGATTTAGCACTTTGATTGGTTGGAACAGATTCTAAGTCATAAGCTCTAATTCACGGTGAAAACAAACGGTTAACCCAACAACGAACTAAAAATTTAGACAAGAAAAAAATAAATAAATAAATAAATAAATAGGCTTCCGACCTTATTCAAAAGTGAAAAAGACGATGGTACTGTGCTACTGGCACATATAAGTGAGTCAGACTTTCAATGATACCTAACAGCACCTTGTTGCACCAACCAAGTCTAGCTTTTTTACTTCATGCTTGAAAAGCAGCAGCATTGAAGCACTATATCTACTCCCTGTCATGCATTCAACCACATGCTGTAGCTCCTCCAGCATCCAGAAAGAACAGGTTATATCTCAGCAATCGTCGAACGGTGAAGTAATTGTTTTCTCAATATAATGTCAATGTGTTGTTAGTGGTGGATGACTGAGATGTCACAGTAATTTCTCAAGATGCAGTGCACCTCAATGCGCAGTACACATCTCTTTTGGGCTGGAGAAAATGATGCTTTCTCTACATGCTATCAATCAAGGTATGGGGCTATAATTGTGCACGACATTATTTCTTGGCTTGGGTACAGTAGCATCTCAGGCAATCGATCCAAAGATGTCCTGCACTAGTTTGTAGCTTCTGATTGTTTTTGTCCTGGTCCCTAGGCACTCAGCGTGACAGTGAATCTCCGAAATTATTGATTGGTCCTTGCTACAAACCACACGGTTTAATGTGATTTTAATCTCTCAGGGGAAAAAAAAATGATTTTAAGGGCACACCTGCTGGCCATACTTAGGTGTTCATCGATCGGTTCAATTCAATTCAAATCGAAATTAAATAGATAAATTAGAATTTTATTTAGTTTTCAAAAATAGAACCGAACTGATTGAAATAAACTTATCAATCCAATTAAAACATAACCAAACAAACGAAGCTAAATTCCGATTTATTCAATTATTAATAAACATATTTTATTAATTTTTTGGATTTTCTTTATAGGCTTAAAATAATTATTTATTTCAATACACATAATTGAATTAGAATTTAGTGAGAAAACGTTCATAGTTAATTTTTTATAAGCTCAAAAAAATTATAATTCACTTTTCGATCTAATCAATTTTAAAAGTTTCTAAACCGAACGGAACTAAACAATTAAATCGGTTTTAAAAAATGAACCAAACTGATCCATTTAATTAAAAAAACCGAACTGTTTAATTGAACTCTCTCGGTTCAGTTTAAAACCCGATTAATACCCCTACGTGGCTACGCTTAATAATTGTAAACAAACCGGTATTTATTTGAAGCACTTTACCTAATTAAACTAGACTGCCGAAATTTACCATCTTCTTAAAATGTATTTAGTAAAAGTGTAAAACCAAAGAGGACCTCATTTTCTTAGCAAAATAAAGCTATCTTTTGTTGTACAAATAGTTGATTTGCCACATTTAAGTATTTCTCCGTGTCTGTTTCATTAATTTTTTACCATTTTCAGATTTAAGTATATTACAAAGATATCAAGTTGGAGAATAGCTATTGACAACACGCTACATGTTATATATTTTGAATCTCCATAATTGGTACAAAGTACACACCTAGCTCTAAATGTATTATAGTAGCTCATGTTTGAAATAAAACGGATGCATCATTTAGAATTAGTAAAATTTGATTGTTTCAGCAAGTAGTTTGTATAATTGGAATATATTTATTATTTGAAAATTTTATGACTTAATATTCTGCCTAAATTGATTTAAACATCACTCAATGCATGCAAACATGTTGTAAAAGCATATTTAAAGGAGTAAAACTAGGGTGCTCTTAAGCTCACCAAAATTTTGGTGAGCTTAACTCTAAAACTCATCAAATCGATTTCAAATGACGAATCCGAACCGTTGAAACCCGCCTACCTTACGTGTGATGCATCTACATGTGAAATTTTTAAACATTCAAATTAATTTAGTATAAAGTCAAGCGGTCAAAAACGTTCAAAAAATGAATGCACTAAAATTAATTTATTAACCTTCTAATTTTGACCGCTTGACTTTATACTAAATTAATTCGAATGTTTAAAAATTTTACATGTAGATGCATCACACGTAAGGTAGGCGGGTTTCAACGGTTCAGATTCGTCATTTGAAATCGATTTGATAAGTTTTAGAGTTAAGCTCACCAAAACTTTGGTGAGCTTAAGAGCACCCTAGTTCTACTCTATTTAAAGTATTTGCAGACGTACTGTAATGCTTCCCGAAATTCTAGATTTACCTCTCAACAGCCACCCCCCCCCCCCCCAATCCGTATCACTCTATGTATCTAAGGTGCAAGTTATAGATCTCGAGTGTTCTTTTCGTGTGACACGAATCTCAAAGCAGACCCCCTAAAGTCCCAACTGGCTCCGAATTGAGTTTGGCCCAGCTGGGTTAATATGGGTCGTCCATTTTCTAAAATTGGGCCTTAGGTACATGGGGGGACATGGACTCCCTCTTCCCTCCCCTATCGATACAAACAGATTGGATATTAGACGGATATGAATCGCATATTTGTAGATATATACATAATATTTTTCATAATATATGTTAAATTATATGACATATATCTATTATTCGGATACGGACAATTAAAATTTAAACCCCATACCATATTCATATCCGTATACAGACGAATAATATCCGATCTATTTGCACCCCTACCCATCGCCCCTCTCACTCCTCCTCGACCTCAACTGACAAATAAACCTCCCTTTTTCTCATCTCTACCTCCTTTAATTAGAAGGATGTGTGTTGTGGAGATGTGAAGAGAGGGTGCAAGGAGTAACCATCTCAATCGGACTTGGCTCCAGTCATCGGAGCGCGTGATGCGTCTCTCGAATGATGATGGAGAAGATCCGTAAAGTTCATGGAGAGATGTAGAATATGATAATAGGGAGGTTTAAAGAATAGTCATAATAGAGAGAATAAAAAGTGTAGATATGTAAAAAATAAAAGAATAGAGTTGTTTAGAGGAATATTGAAGAAAATAAAAAAGTAGATCTAGAATAAAAACCGTAATCGTAGTCAATTGACGTGTAAATAATTTTTTAATTATCAAAATTATTAGTGTAGACATTTGAATCATTAACTTTCAAAAATAATTAGCGCAAATAAAGTATTTGACGATACTTGAAGCATAATTGTCTATTTTAGAAATTTTATGAGTTCAAGTTGGTTTGAACTCATCAAAAATATCATTACGCACAAAACATGTTGTAGATGAATACGAGCACCAAACATTTACACGAAGAATTTCATTTAAAATTTCTCAAATGAATCTAGCAAGTAGTTGGTGATAATTGAAGTATCAATTGTGAATTTATGATACTTTGTAAATCCAAAATAAAGCATGAAGTCAATAAAAAAAAGTATTAAAATAGAAACACAACGTGAAATAAATGTATCATAACATTATTTGTATGTAGAAATTTAAAATATTTATTTAGGATTAGCACCGACGTCTGACCTCGATTTGAACAAAGCTTCAATATGTATTTACTTGTCACATTTTGATAGACAAAGAGAGAGATAAATTAGATCTACACATTTTTGTTTCGCAATTTATTGCAATAACGTTTTCACATTATTATTTAATCTTTAAATTTTAAATAAATGAACCGGAACAGTTTATAATGCTGTCCTTCACATCATCAGAAGCATAGGGAAGAAGAGTGAATGGAGATTAATTAAACGAAAGGAAAAAGAGTGAATGGGTCAATTGAACTTTTTCTTTATTGATATATAATTTTTTATATAATTTAAAGTAAATTGGTATGGTATTGTAAAATTAATCTTCATTCTCCAGAGAATTTTATCTGATTAATTCTCATATGTGTTTTACTATTATAGTTTGAAAATCTAACTCCGCTCCTTAATGACATCTGCGTAAAATATTATAAGTTTTCAATTTTTCAGTAGAAAATCAAAAGGAACAAAAATAAGCGTAGTAAAATTTATTTATAACAATTAACATCATTTATTTATTTTCGAAATATTATTAATCTTGTATCTAAGGATCTCTTTTCATGTACATACTCTTATACAGTCTGGCTAATATAAATCAATGTTATTTCAGCCTATATAATACCAAGTTCAAAATCTATTGAATCAACTTCAAACGATGAATTCAAACCGATCTACTTCATTAGTTGTGCATTTACATGCACGATTTATAATTTTTCAAACTTCTTTAGTATCAAGTCAAGCTATTCAATGTGTAAGTTTTTAAGTTAATTTTAAAACATTCATTTTTTTCACATTTTTTACCACTTGATTCGATACTAAAATAACTCGAAAATATAAAATATTTACATCTAAACGCATCACTCATAAAATAAATCGTTTTGAATGATTTGAATTAGTCGTTTGAAGTCTATTCAATCAATTTTAAAATTAGTGTCATATGACACCGATCTCATACTAGCCGGACTCATTACTCATATGATTCTCTACAGTATAATATCTGACTTAATAGTATAATAATCTCTTTGTTCTATATTTTTTTTCTAACCATCACACTATCTTATCAATTCTTTGAAAATTTTAATTTTAATAAAAAAAAGTCAAATAATATTACTATTATATGAGTAGGGTTCAAATGCACTCAAATTTTTGTGCATCCAAATGCACCCTATCATTTTTCTCCGTTTTCAAAGTCCGAATAGTCAATCCGAACCGTTAGATGCGATCTACATATTAAGATGTGCTTGGAGACCAAATTTTATATTTTTTTGGAATTTTTTTACTATTTATTAAGCCACTTTGAAAATCGTTGATCCAACGGTCCAGAAAATATAAAATCAGCGATTTTCAAAGTGGCTTAATAAATAGTAAAAAAATTTCAAAAAATGTAAAATTTGGTCTCCAAGCACATCTTAATATGTAGATCGCATCTAACGGTTCGGATTGACTATTCGGACTTTGAAAATGAAAAAGAAAAATTTGAAAAATAAAGTACATTTGAGTGCACAAAAATTTGAGTGCATTTGAACCCTCTCTATATTTATTTCCTAAAATCGTTCCAGTGAAATAATTTTACTTGCGACAAATTTTGCAATGATTCCAATAATATGTCACTTTCAGGCCGCACATATAAGATCTAAGTGGGACCTGAGAAAAGCCACAGAAAGCTAACACACATCCCATCATGCCTGCTTTCTTTTGGTGATGTCTCCACCGCCTCCCGTTCCCCCCACTTTTTTCTCCCTCACACTCACAGCTTCCTCACCTCTCATATAAGATGTTTTTCAGCTTTCAGTTTTCCCCTCCTCCTTTTACCAACGTAAATAATATATTTTTTTTCATGATGCTGTTAACCAAATCCCCTAAAGGCCAAGATGAACATGTGTCATTTTCCCTTGGATAGTTGGATGTTGTACTGACCCTTACTTGTACGAAACGAAGCTAGCCTTATCTTTCTCATCACGGACCCTCGTTTTGTGCCGTTGGATTGGACGAGGAAAAAGGAAGGGACTTCATCTGACGGATGGGAAAGGAGTGGTCTCGTTCAACGATGGTGACACTGGAGGCAGAGAGAAGTTGCATTTTCTTTCTCTCCAACCGCTTTAGTGGACTATGTACTGTAGGGGACCTGATTAATATGACTTTTCTTATGCGGTACTGTAGGGGTGTAAACGGAGCGGATTCGGAGCGGATAATGCTAATATCATATCCTTATCCGTTTTTTAATTAGCAGATACGGATACGAATACGGATAGTAAACGGATATCAAAATTTAAAACCATACATGCCTTATAACTGATACGAATTCGGATAGGAAACGAATAGTTGTCGGATAATTGAGTTATACACTTTAAGATACAAAAAAAAAATTATTGTTGTCTTGAAACAATAACTAAAACCAATTTAGCAGAGATTACAAGTATACTACATTCACGGACTAAAGTTTTAAATGAAAAAGAATGAAAAAATGGAGGTAAAAAAGAAAAGAAATTGCGTTATTGTAGCATCATTACCAGCAAAAAAATAGATTAAACTAAAAACCATATCGTATTATCATTTATACCACAACCAAGACTGAAATGAATATAGGATAATATATAACAATTTCTATCCAAAGCAATAAAGTTAAAGCTGATTGAGAGTAATTTCGGATCCGGATAATTGCGGATACGGATATTCTACTTTATGAAATTATCCGTATCCGTATTCGCAATTATCCGTATTTGTTTAATCAAGATACGGAACAAATATAGAATGGATTATCCGTATCCGTTTACACCCCTATGTGGTAGTCACTTCTATGAATTGGATTAATTGATAATGACCAATAAATTCATGAAACGGTGTCTTTTACGCGATGTAGTTTTTCTCCGGTTACAGAAAATTAACCGGATGGTTCTAATTTCTGCACATATATATATCGATAATTTGAGATGAACTTTGGTGAATTTGTCAAATAATACTGAGTTTCAATCTGAAATGGACACTCAGATAGTAGGAGAACTAAATCTAAGAAAAATTTCAAGTGCTCAGTTGACCGAGTACCATTTAATTAGTAATCAGAGGGGATATAAGTTAATTAGTTTTCATGTACAAAATTTCAAATAAAAATTAGAGAGAATAACCGACACTTAAATTTTTTTTTTTGAAACTTTAGTAGCGACTGCTAAGTATAATTTTTCATTAAATAAAAGTAAAATTACATCATCACCGTAATATCACATCATTATAATATCATTCAAACAACACAACAAATGTAAAAAAACACTAAAGTAGAGACATCAATCTCCTCTCTCACCTTCTTGCTCTCCGCTGCACCAGCCAGCTAACAACATAAAAGTAGAGACATCTAGAAATTATTTTATTTTATTTTATAGGGGGGAGGGGCTTAGATGGCGGCTTCTAGGTTTTCAATTTTTCAAATGCTAAGTTGCTAACTACCGACATTTAAAGTTAAAGAGTAGAACCAATATGGCCAATGGTTTTTCCTCAAAATAAAAATAAAGAGAACTAATTAAGGTATTCTTATGCTCATCAAGTACTTTGTTGATTTTAAATTTAAATTCTATCAAATTAGCTTTAAATAATAAATCTAAATTATTCACAAGTGATACATTTACATATCAAAATTATAAATTTTTGAATTAATTTAATATAAAATTAAGCGATAAAAAAAGTAAAAAAAATATTCTTTTTTAACTAAACTTTATACTAAATTATTTCAAAATTAATAAAATATAGTGAGACCAGCCGGCAACCGATATCTAAGTTAAATAAAGCTGGAGATCGCTTGGAATCTTTTTTTTTTCCTCGTCTCTTTCCTTCCCCTTCTCGTTAATTTCTCTCACACAGAAAACATAAGAGGGCCCATGTACAGTAACAGAAATACTGCAATATCCCGGAAATTTTGGAGGCTTGTCGTAATTTTCAGTCCTGGTCTAAATTGAGGGAAATAAACCTGCTGTTATTCTTGAGGAATAACAAGAACATCTTATTCCAATCCCAACCTTTCATATTTTTTTTTATGTGTGAATTTAAACGATATATTTTTCATGCACAAATCTCAACCGACTGAGATTGGAGTAACAGGTTTTTGTTATTCCTCAAGAATAGCGAGTTCGTGTCCGCTCCCCCCCCTCCCAATACCTGAGATACAATTTATAAAAGTGGACGGCTCAGATTAATTTCAGTTGGACCAAACTCAATCCAAAGCCAGTTAGGATTGTAAGGGATCTGCTTTGAGATTTGTGCCACATTAAAAAAATACTTCAAATTTATGACTTGCACCTCAGGTACCTGAGGTGATACGTGTAGCAAGTCTCTGACGAATTAAATTGCCTATTTTATGTCTCAGGGGCCAGGGCCGTCTAGTAATCAACAGCACGACGCTAGCCCCAATAATTCATACTTTTATGTTTAACATTATTAATATTATGTAATCATTTTGTATGCTAACTAGCGTTCTTATAGAATAAAATTTATAATTCATACTTTTATGACTACCATTATTAACTAATATGTAATCATTTGGTATGCTAAATAGCGATCTAATAGAATAAAATATGTCGGGTCAGCATCCAGCAGGTGATAAATTTCGCTGAGTACCAATTATGGCCATATCATATATAGAAGTTTAGCACATTATAAAGGACATTGTAAGATTTATTTGGTATTTAAGTATACAATATTTTGGTTGATGAAGATGGTTTAAACGTCTCATGTCTTTCTTATCTTATCGTGGTTCTCATTTATTATCTTCATTCAAAATCTAAACAGTCGATTCAAACTGCTCAACATGATCTCCGTGTTAAAATGTGTTTGGAGACCAAATCTCATTTTTTTTTTAAATTCTTTTTATCTTTTTAGATAGATACAAAATCACTGATTATGGATGCAGAAACATTGATATTGTACCTATCTAAAAAATAGTAAGAAATTTCTAATAAAATATAAAATTTGGTCTTCAAATATATTTTAATATGAAGATCATGATGAATGGTTCAGATCAACTCTTTAAACTTTGAAAAAGAGATAATAAATGTGAAACACGATGAGACATAAAAGACGTGAGACATTTGAACTCTCCTCTTGGTTGATAAACTGAAGTTCAATTTATACATGAATTAATATGAATAGATCTGAAAATTGCTGAATAGACGATTATTTGACCAAAAAGATAAGCTAATGAGCAATAAAACAGGTACGTTTTGCAAACTATAAAACCGGGCACGCTTCAGGTATCCTTTACAAGAATAAAAGGGCTCCGTAACCACAAATGTTGCATTCTTAAACCTGGTCGTTTACCACAAGCATGCTTAAAGAAAATCAAGTTTATAGTAAAATGTCTCTTGACTACCAAAAAAGAAAAACTGAAACTGTTGAAATTAAAAAAAAAAAAAAAATGTGAAACTGCCTCTAGCTTATTGCTACGCCTACGCGGAACCCCACATATTTTACATTTAAAGTAAAAACTTGACACATTTCCAAGAAGAGAAAGATGAAACACATTTTCCTTTAAACAAATTCTAAAGAAGGAATGATTTATACAAAACGTACAATGAAGATTATGTGCTTGATGCATATTATTTTTTTTATTTAAATAAATTATGGACCTTTTGGTTGACCCAACTTAATTAAGGTAGTTCTATTACAAATGTATGTACGATATGAGGAATGGCAGCCCGAGCTAGCCCAAAATAAAATACCAACGTTGTATATTACTTGAGAAATAAACTTTTAGGAACATCACCATAAAAGACTTATTTTGAAAAACAAAATACATCTTCAGTTGTCACCGTTATCAAATGACTAGGGCTGGCAACGTGCCGGGTCGGTTCGAGCTAGATCAAGTTCACGGCTCGCTCATTTTAACAACGAGTTAGTCATGAGCGAGCTAATATTTGGATCCGAGTTGAAAAAGTGGCTCGTGGCTCGCTTGTTTTGGCAACGAGCGAGTCGAGCCAGCTCGTGAAAGCTCGTGGACCAAAAACTAAAATGTATTATAAAGTCAACTACCATAAATTAAGTTTATAACTAAATTCATACATAGTAAAATACTAAATCTCTAAATTCATACGAATATAGTTCACAAAATAAATTCATACATACTAAATTCACACAAATTCACACCAATTCATAAATTCATACTTTGACCGAGTTGGCTCACGAGCAAGCTGGGCCCCAGCTCAAGTTTGTTAATTTGGGATAGAGCTAGTGATGAGCTGGCTCGTTAACAACTCGGTCCACTAATGAACAAGCTATTAGCGAGCGAGCCATATGTGACTCACGATCGATCCACGAGCTACAAGCTTTTTTGCCACCCCTACAAATGACCTAAATTTTTTTTTGAATCTTACACTAAGAAATAAAGTGTTTTTTTTTTTAAAGGTGACTCTGGTTAAACCAGCATCACTATATATCTACATGCTAAATTGTAAACGCATATATAAAAAAAATTATGAAAATAAAAAATGTTACCACAGCTTTTAAAGGTGCTTGAAGGAGTGTTTGTGTGCAGATAAGTCAACAGTTCTATTGGATACTGATCAACTGATGCTACGATCCCGAATATACAAGTTGATACCGAATATTAATTTATAAGATTCAAAACGTGAACCAAATTGCTCAATTCGATATACATATTTATATCTTTGAATATTAATATTTTATTCTGAGATGTTTTCTTTGTATTTTTATATGAGAAAAAGTATTTGTGTTGGACTAAAGAATTTTTAAAGGCAATGGTTTTCTAACCCCTTGAAAATAAGTCAAAAGTTTTCAAAACATATTTTTGTACAATATTTTAATATATGTGATGATTAAATTGAGTGGCTCTTATTAGCGGTGTGATCTCAAAAATTGAGATTTAGAATCATAACAACGCTCAATTGATGCTATGCGCAGTGCCGTAGACTAACCTATATTATACATGTGTTGAGTGGAAAAATTGTTACATATATATTTGATGAGAAAAATATTTTCAATTGACCGATGAACAGCATTTTGTGGCTTCAGGCAACTTACCGGAAAGTGACAAATTAAATAAATGTAACAATTATCCGTGGACGATGACAATCACCGCTAGACGTACGATAGAGGGAAATTAAGAGTGCGTGTCCCCGCAGGAGTGCATGTCCCCTCAAAGTATTGGAGGGGTGCAGTAAATAAACGGACGGCCCAGATTAATTTAAGCTGGGTTAAACTCAATCTTGTGCCTATAGAAACTATAGGGGGGCTACCAAAGTTAAAAGAATGATCCCGATTTATTGCAATTCAGGTACCCGGGGATCCGAATTGGAAAATTAGTAAATTCGTGAAATGAAAATAAATCTGCTGTTATTCCGATCCCAACGGTTGATCTTCGTTGAGATTTGTGCATGAAATTTTTTGAATAGTTGAGATGGGAATAACATGTTCAGAGGCAACCCAGAGAAACTTCTAGCAACACTAGTTACCCCAATTAGAATTCATTAGAAAGGGAAATAAATCTGCTGCGATCCAAAAATTCCTGCAATCCCTGAAAGATAACTCTCCTATTGGCAAGTGGTAGGTAACATAGTACAATATTAACAAACAGAAAAGGAAAAAAAAAATTAAGTGGATAAGCCAACAAGCCGTTGTTGTTTAATGAGCTCTCAAGCTCGCTAGTAAACTAAAGACCAAAACCCAAAGCACAAGTACATACAACCATCATGAGTGGTAGGTATAATATAACTCCCCAAAGTCCCAAAACTTTACATTTCCCTCCCTCCTTAATTATATCGTTAATTAGTGGCCCCTCTTTCCACTACTGCTCAAAAAGCTGCATTAACGCCTAACTATATATATAATAACTCTTTTAAGCTTACGCTGTTAAGGATTGTTGTACGGCTGCTTCTGCTTGCTTGATGAACAGGAACAATTTGCACGGCTCTCATTCAAACCCTTCAAAAAGTACATAATTAATTACATTCCGTATAATATCATCATTTGTTCAAATTACAAAAAAAGTACAGATTAGACTATATTTTTATGTTGCACTTACCTTCACTTGCTTCTGGAGATCTTTGATGTAGTCAACTGCTAAATCTAGCATATCAGCAGTGTTCGTTTGCTGGTAATCAAGATGAAAAATTACCAATTTGATCAGCACTTGGGCTTTAAGAAAGTAATACTACTGTTTTATTGGGAAGAAAGGCAGGAATATGTAGTAGATACCTTGTCCATGTTGGGTACTAGCTCTTGTAGCTTTCGTATTCTCTCACTAATTCTTGTTCTTCTAACCTGATTAACCACAAAAGAAACCAACCAATTATCCAAGAGCTCCATTTAATCATCTCATGAATCCAGGACTCGATTAGAGATTATAATTAAATACCCTCTCAGCAATACTCCGAGGATGAGTGGCACACCCCCTCTTAGCCCGAATCTTGCATGGCACTGCATCCTGGAACTGGAGAAACTTCTCAATCGCTGCCATTTCAGACGACGTCTTCGGCAAGCTAAACTGGTGGGTCAGTCCATTCTACCAAATTTTGAAAACCAATCACCTCCAATCAGACCAAGTCATAAACCTGTTAATCCAACAAAATTAAGCAAAATTGAAAATAAACCTGAGTGTGATCGGCCTGGTTCTCCCTGGTCCGCTTCATCCCGGAGAAGTTATCGGATAGTAGGGATGGTTCATCCCAGGAATTCATCGGAAACCCTGGGATGTAATTTCGGTGGGATCCAACTCCGCTGTTTCCAGCACCTTCTGGGCTGCTCCCGTCCATTCCCTCGCTCTCCATTTCTGAGATCTGAGACATAAGTGAACCCTGTCTTGATGAAAAGCTCAACTGCCCCTTCAACCTATTGTTGTTGTTGTTGTTGTTGCCGCCGCCCCCGCTGCTGCCGTTGTTGTTCCCAGCACCTAATCCCCTCATCATTCCATACCCTTGATTAAAAATATCAATAATAAAACATGAATGAGCAAAAATACACAAGAAACTATGCTTTAAAGAGAGTAATTAAATTACCTCATGAGTATTTGTACAAAAAGGGAAATAACTAACTACTTCCATTTAGGGAAGTTAACTAATTATAGGAAAAGGGGAACGAATTTAAGAGAGGTGCTATGCAATCGTGTGACATAATTATACCATTTTCTACATTGAGATTGGCGAAGAATCCAGCTGGGGAGCTAGTAGTGCGCATAATATTAGCACTGGCAGTGCTAGCAGCTGCACCGGCCTTGATCTGCTCAGTCTCTAATCCAGCCGAGCTCACCGTCCGGTACAAGGTATCCACAGTGCTGTGGCTCGGCATCTGTTGCTGGTGTGAGTGGAACATCATCTGATGTGGATTTGGGTGCGGGTTGTGCTGGTGCTCCTCCACTACAGCTGAGGCAAAGTGGGATCCGGGGGCCGCGGTAGTCGGAGGTGATGGATTCATGGCAGTTTTGTGATCGCAGATCGGGTCTCTAAGATCAGTGCCAAGAAATCTTGCAAGCATAGAGTCGGTCTCAGGACTGGAGGTACGGCCATGAGCCGGAATAAAATCTTCACACACTTCTCCCAGTAAGGTGCTTGGTGCCGACCGGTACCGAAGCAAGCCAGAGCTCATCTGGCCGGCACCGGCGGCGCTACGAGTCTGCTGATGCATCAGATCCGGGTCTTCTTTTCTATGCCCATACGGTGAGGTCGGAATTGGAAGGTTCAGATCCTTCTGTGGCGATCCGTACATCTTGTAAGAAGCAATAATTGAGGGAAAACTACTTAGATTTGGAGTAGCTTTTGCTTGTTGTTTCTTTCTGCTCGTCTTTTTTCGGTTTTAGGATCTTGGCTTAAAGGTCTAGGTTCGAACGCTTGCGTCTCTTTACCATAAGCAAAAGCTCGAGTAAGCGATGAAATCTAGGAAGAAGAGAGAAAGACTGATCTACTGTACACAGTCGCTGATTCCTAGGATTTCTGCCCTCCAGCTCCGTAATTCGATCAGAGAATTGAGAATTGAAAGGATAATTGAATTAAAAACAAACACTCAAGCTATCTTTATTAAAACCAATATAGATATTGGAAAATAAATATATTTTTTGCTTCGTTTCTTAAAGGCGGCCCACTCCACTCGCCATCAGCGACGACCTCGCAGGAGAGATCCACTGATATCCTCTCTTCTCTCTCTCTACTTTCTCTCTCTAATATTTTCAGACTTTTTTAACTTTTTAGCTTTCCTGGAGCTGGATGCACCGAAACCAACGAAGTGGTTTTTGGCTATATTTTATAGTGTGGAAGTGAGAGCGAGCCCCATATCCAGTATTTATATCAAGGGAAGTTACAAATATGCCCTCTCCCCGCCGAGATTTTTCCTCTAAAATTGCTGCGCTCTAGCCTATGCACATCTTGTCCGGAGATTCAGGTCTCAATTTACCGAACTACCCCCATTGATGCCCCAACGAACAGTCATGTATTCTACTCCACTCTCTTAACAGGTTCCAACCACGTGGACAATTTAAAGCGGCGCGTAATCAAACACGATGGTTCTAGCTCAGACTTTGGAAGTCAGCTATGTTATTCCGCACGATAAGATAACAAATTGTCTGTTTTTAGCCAGAATTGTTCAACTTATTATAGTAATTGGACGGATGTTTGACGTTATCCGAAAGGACGGAAATTTCACAGAGCTTTGATTATTAACAGGTGCTGAAGCCAGGTGAAATTAGTGTTTGGTAAACGGGCCGGGCCGGGCGGTCCGGGCAAAACCCGGGCACGGGCACGGGTAGCCACGGTCACGGGCGTCACGGGCACACGGGCAAAACGGGCCGGGCATCACGGGTTTTTTTTTCAAAAATCTTGCCCTGCCCGTTTAATACCCGTGCCAGTCACGGGTTCGGGGGCAGGACGGTCCGGGTACGGGGGGCCGGGCGGTCCGGTCCGGATCCGGATCCGGTTTTTTTTTTTTTTTTTTTTTTTCTGTTTTTTCTGCTTTTTTTCTGTTTTTTTTTCTGTTTTTCTTATTTCTGTTTTTTATTTCTGTTTTTTTTTTTTCTGTTTTTTTATTTCTGTTTTTTGTATTTCTGTTTTTTATTTCTGTTTTTCTTATTTAAAAAACAGAATTAAAAAAAAACAGAAATAAAAAAACAGAAATAAAATAAACAGAAATAAAAAAACAAAAATAAAAAAAACAGAAATAAAAAACAGAAATAAGAAAAACAGAAATAAAATTCAGAAATAAGAAAAACAAAAATAAAAAACAGAAATATGAAAAACAGAAATAAAAAAACAGAAATAAGAAAAACAGAAATAAGAAAAACAGAAATAAAAAACAGAAATAAAAAAACAGAATTTAAAAAACAGAAATAAAAAACAGAAATAAGAAAAACAAAATTTAAAAAACAGAAATTAAAAAAACAGTATTTAAAAAACAGAAATGGAGGGAATTTGAGTTTAAATTTTGAATTTTAGATCAAAAGTTAAAAAAAAAAAAAAAAAATCTGCCACGGGCTCACGGGCACGGGCACGGGCGCACGGGTTCACGGGCACGGGCGTCACGGGTACGGGTTACGGGTACGGGGGTCCGGGTTCTCACGGGTATTTTTTCAAAAAACCGGGTCCGGCCCGTTTAATACCCGTGCCCGTGTACCCGTGCATACCCGTGGCACGGGCACGGTCCGGTCCGGGCACGGACATGGGCGGACCGGTCCGGATTGGGCCCCCGGAGGTATTTACCAAACACTAGGTGAAATGAACCTTATGCTCTGGGTCCCACTTTTCTCTCTACCGTTTGATCGGCCATCGGTGGCTGAAAATACAATAGATCCTGGGCTTAGCACCGTCATCGGCCCGTTTAATTTTTTGTGTGTCCATCTTGGATCAAAGATCGGCCCAGGAATTTGACATTCCGATTAATATTGTTGAAATTGATATTATACTTATGAGCTATGACTCGTAGGGGTGAAAAAGGTACGGATAATATTCCATCCGTGTTCGATTCGTATTCTAAAACTTAGATCTAGAGCCCAGGAATTTGACATTCCGATTAAAATTGTTGAAATTGATATTATACATATGAGTTATGACTCGTAGAGGTGAAAAAGTTACGGATAATATTCCATCCGTGTTCGATTCGTATTGGAAAACTTAAATCTAGATCTAGATATTCAATATCTGAACATCTTCAGCCAAAAATATATATATATATATATATATATATATATATATGAAGAGATGGGCTATGGTGCATTGCAATGCATAGGCCATGGTGTGCATTGGACCATAAATCACCGATTCAAAGTCCAAATGACCGATCCAAACCGTTCATCTTGTTCTCCATATTAATATGTGCTTGGAGATCAAATTTTACATTTTTTGGAATTATTTTACTATTTATTAAGCCACTTTGAAAATCGCTGATCCAACGGTGGCTTCTGATTTTACTGTTCCAAACAGTCACCGTTGGATCAGCGATTTTCAAAGTGGCTTAATAAATAGTAAAAAAATTCCAAAAAATGTAAAATTTGGTCTCCAAGCACATATTAATATGGAGAACAAGATGAACGGTTTGGATCGGTCATTTGGACTTTGAATCGGTGATTTATGGTCCAATGCACACCATGGCCTATGCATTGCAATGCACCATAGCCCATCTCTATATATGAATATCCATATAAATAAGGATACTGATATGATTTTACATTTTAATTATTCATATCTATATATTATATATTTTAATATATATTATGAAAAATTTATTTTATTCATCATTATAATTAAATAAATATTATGAAATTTAATATTTTTTATTTTATTTTCATAAATATTTGATATAATCTGGATCCGTATCTATATTCTTCTGATATCTGCTTCATATTTGTATCCAGAAAATAAGAATAAAAAGAGTTATAGATATAATTTTATCACTGTCCGCTCAGTATCTGCTCCGTTTTCATCGCAGATATGAGTTATGACAAGCACCTTTTCATAATAGTATATGAGTGAGTCTATGGTACTATGCATATCACGGGTTGTTACCGTACTACGGCTCTATATTCGAGTTTTCAAATCCTAACGGTTGATCCGAGCCGTTCATCTTGTTCTCCATATTAATATGTGTTTGGAGACCAAATTTTATATTTTTTGAATTTTTTTTTTACTATTTTTTTAGATATTTAGAAAATCACTTGATCTGAAAATTCTGGACCATCCAAAAACAGTGATTTTCAATAAATCTAAAAAAATTTCAAAAAATGTAAAATTTGGTCTCCAAACACATATTAATATGGAGAACAAGATGAACGGTTCGGATCGACCGTTAGAATTTGAAAACTCAAATATAGAGCCGTAGCACGGTGCCAAATCGTAATATGCATAGTACCATAGACTCACTCATAGTATATTCACTGAGCTGGGAGAATTTGACAGTACTATACACAATTTTAGAAGCATATTGCGGTAATTGATTTTGCCAGGTTGGCTGTCTTCTTGGGTACAGTAAGATTAAACTTTACGCTTATATTGATTTCTCTGCTATGTGATTTATGATTGATACAAGGGTTGAGTCAAGATTCTGAATCATTATTGCGAAGTATAAAAAAAACTTTTGGTGTTTATTAGTGTTGATATTCTTAATAATTAATCCGTTTGTACTTACGTGAATAACAAATGACAAAGAGACTAATTGTTCTTTTCTAGAAATGAAAGATCGAGAGAGCTCTCTATGACATAAGGTGATGTAATATGCAGCCGATGAGACCGCATATACAAAATTGTGGACCCACATCAGGTGTACTTATCTCATTTACCTCGCAATTAGATCAAGACCTCACAACCACTCTCAGTTGTATTATAATTTAGGTTCAGAATAATTGTTATATTGCACAAATAGAAAATATTGACCAGAATTCAAGAAATTTGCACAATACCAATTTGAACTTTGTTTCGTTATATTTGTTCATAGTAACCGAATGAGTTAATTATTTATCTTATAATTATCTGCAATCATTCTAATTAATTTAATTTTATGTCACATTTCACACATAGTAAGATTTTGCGATTTAAAAGGAAACCATAAAATTCATATGTGAAATTGTTCCTACATGTCTTTATGCATTCTGTAAATACAATACTTTCTTTACAAAAATACACAAAATGCTTGTGTTTTTTGCAAAGTAGAAATAACTACTTAACATATTGTATGCAAATTAAGATTACTTGAAACATATGTTTTAAAAATCATTTGTACATAAAATCAAAGATATAAAATATATGTATATTATATGTTGAAACCTTTTTGCATAGTGGACATAAGAACACATTTAAGAATTTGTATATGTTTTATGTTTTTGGATATGGCGGGGGAGGTTGGCAAATGGAAGTGGCTATGACCTATGCTTGAAAGCCAAGTATTTATTTATATTCATGTATTAAGATGGCAACGTCAGCGTGTCTCAATAGGTTCTCTTTGACGAAAAAAAACAGGAAGATAGAGAAGTATACGTAGGTCTTAGATGCACCAAATTTGAGTTGTAGATTGCTTCTTTTAATGGAAGGTAATTTATTTGATGGGTGCCATGTTTTGACTGCATGCACATTGAAGCCAAGCATCATGCAAACAAATGCCAACTGCCCCTTGATGTAGACACTTTCTTAATTAATTGGTTTTGGTAATTATATTGTTATTTAACATGGATTAGATGTACTTGATCCTGAGAATAAATTTGTTTGCAACTAGATTCAAATTATGACACCATAATAAGTTGCAAAAAGCGTGAAACTAATTAAATAAATTAAATGATGCTATTGCTAGCAGCGAAATTATGACGCTGTTAGTGATCGTCATGTAATCAATCGACTGTCTATTAAAATATATTAATATTCAATGGCACACATCTGCTTTGTTGAAATTCAATAGTTTAATGATGAGTAATTGAGTACCCCATAAATCATGGCACCTTAACTTCTCCAGCACTTTTCTTTTCTTATTTAAGGAGCGGTCGAGGTTAAGTTGGTAATTTTAGATTAGATGGCCCCATGAGTCATGACCCATCTTTTATAATTAGGAATAATATAATCCAACCCTTTACCGACCCGCCCCCCTTTTCCTTTCCTTTCGCTTTCGCATCTCACGTGATAAACTCACGTATCGCCTCGGTTATAGTGAACGCGAACCGATAGCCCACGAGGCACGACTAAATCGGGACATCGGGTCAATATTCAAACCCGTCAATGCTACCTTAACCTTAGCTGAGCTGTGCAATAGCTGTAGGCCTGTAGCTTGACCTGTGTTATGCTGCACCAATATAGCCGCATCCGATCCTGACACCACACGTGCTTTTGCGTTATATTTACGGCTGTATTAGTGAAGAAAAAAAAAAGTGACGTCAAGATATAATTTGGACACGTGATGTGATTAAAGTGAAAAAAAGATGTTCGATAACTCTATGTTAAAACTTTGAAAACAAATCGTCGGATCAGAATTTATTTGCGATATAACTTCGACTTGACGTGATGTTCACATGTCATCATGCTGTGTATGTATAACTGTTGTAAATAAGCAAATATCGGTATACGCTCGTCGGACGGATAGAGTACCGAGATTAATCGGAAATAATCGGTTGATTAGTTGAAAAAATTCATGACGGTTTGATCACCGCTAACAACTAATTGGTCAAAATAGACATTTTTTACAATATTGGTTTGTATATTTAGTGACCGATCTAAAATTATTTATAGAATGGTTAAGTCATTTTTATAATTATAAATTTTTAGTTATGTATATTAAAATATAATTGAATTTTATTTTTATTAGAATATTTTATATAATCCAACCACCCTCGTAAATATTACATGTCTACTTGTAGTTCAGTAATTAAAGTTTATTTTGTGATGGTAGAGAAATTGAGTTCAATTCTCATCAATTACAATATGTGCATTTCAAATTTTAACTTTTCTATCAATATTTTTTAGTTCCTCTTATGTGTATATTCAGATGTGATCACGTGTTACATTTTGATGTATCAAAATTGGTTCAGGTGACATCAGAGAGAGAGACAAAACTATACTTTCGAACTATGTAGATCACACACACATTGAAGATCAATCATCTAAAATTAACTTGAAAATCAATTTTACAATATATGAACATTTTACTCTAAAAAGAATTATAAAAAATTAATTAATCTCATTTCTTCTACTTAAGTCTGCACCATACATGATGCGGCGTGCAATATTATTTTTAATCGATAACTATATCATGCAATAAGCTTGACAGCCGCTGTCAACTATTTCAAAAAATATATATATATATATCATGCAATAAAATATATCACACAATATGTGAGACACGTTTTTTTTTTTTTTTGACAAAAGTGGTTAACCCCCACCTGTTTCTTATAGAAACAAAATGTTGCAGTTATACAAAAATCAACGAGGTCAACCTCATTGTGCAAGATAACCATACTGTCAAATATTCGTAGAGACAATATTACAAAACCAACTACTAAAACAACTAATTAAGCAACTTCTAGAAATGACAAAGATGAACTAAAAAGTTAAGCATCAAAAGAAGCAGAGTTGTAATCCAAAAGAGAGCCTCCAATTATTCTTGTATCAGATGAAGAGGAGGTCATGTGGTGAGAATCAACCCTGTCTATCAGGTATGCTGAGAGATCCATTTCCTCTGATCCAAGACCTCCTTCCTCTGTATCTTGGCTGTGGTCCTCCTCTAAAGTATCTAGCATAAGATGAACCATGCCTACCTGAGTTAAATTACAAGCATGCATTGGCAAGATCAAAGTTAATTTAAAGTAGGTATCATCATTTTTAATTTTGCACCAGAAGGAAGCTAAAGATATTATATTAGAACTAATGCTAGCTACTGAGGGAATAGAAGTATTATTGAAGCAAACTTTATTTCTGGTTAACCATAATGTCCAAAGGGTGGCTGCTCTTACAAGTTCAACTAAAAGCTTATCTTTCAAAGGAATACAACTATCAATTAGCCAAAGGTCCTCGATTGTTTCGCAGTTAAAATTAAAACTATTGTGGTTAGCAATCCAAGACCAAATTGACTGTGTTATATAACAAGTAACAAATAAATGATCGGTGGTCTCTAATTCTCCACAAAATATACATGATGCATTACCAGACCAGCCCCTATTAAGTAAATTTGATTTAGTCAAAATTCTGTTTTGTTTAAGAAGCCATAGAAAAACTTTAATTTTTAAGGGTATATTAGCTTTCCAAATTGTTGTAAAGTTCTTATTTTTAATTCCTCCATACTCTAGCCATTTGTAAAGGGAATGTACTGAAAAAATGCCATTTGCATTCCATCTCCATGTGATTAAGTCAAGCCCTATAGTGGGAGTAAAGAGACAGTTATTTTTCAAGCTATTCCATTCAACAAGAAGAATACCAATAAGTTGCCTATTAAATGTAATAGTAAGCTGAGAATTTGAATTAAAAGCCTGAGCAACAGAAATGATTGGATTAGAAGTGGCTTTAAATAAGTTAGGGTAAATGCAGTAAAGGCTACATTCTCCTTGCCAATATGTGAGACACGTTATATGACTATTATATTAGTCATGACGTGACGTGATAGACATATTTCGTGTGATGATTTTTTTTTTCCTTTTCAGCTATAATAAAACATTGTATGTTATGAAACTTTTGTTTTGATAAGAACACGTGTAGAATGATTTTGAATAATGTACGAATCACTTAATTTATAATCATTTTGAAAGATTATATAAATTGAACTAGATCTTCTTCTTTTTTGAATAATTGGTAAAATTTTGTGATTTTTGAAAGACGATCAACCAGTTGGAAAGTTTTATCCCATTACAGATTTTCACCACCAATAGATGGCTGAAGAACATTTGGATTCAGTATGTTTTGCTCTGTTAAAAAAACAATAACAGATTTTTTCTTTAAAACATCATGATTTTGATATATTAATATATATTATGATAAACTTAATTATTTTTTAATTATATCCATATTTATATTCGCAACTTTTAAATCATTTTAAATTATTTTTTCATTCAGATTTGTGACTATAAGTAAATGTGAAGTTGGACTATTACACCTTATTGGACAATGGAGCGCTGCGCGTTCAATAACATTAAGGGCCTGTTCGGCTTTTAAATGGGCTGGGGAATGGACATGGTAATTGAACTGATTTTTACTGTGCTCGTGGGAAAAAAAAAATTCAGTCTGAGTGAATTTTTTTTTTCCCACGCGCACAGTAGCGCACTAAACCCTAATATTGCCTCTGATGTCAAGGATCTCTCAGATCAGTTGACAACAGAAGAGGAGGCTGTGAATCTACTCCTTGCCATCTCCACCATGGATGAGGACCTTCAAGAGGATGTTGTTGTCACTCAAACACTCACAGGAGGGAATGGAATGTCTGGAGATGTGCAGGCTAATGAAGAAGATGCTGACTCCATTGTTTGGAGTGATTTGGAATGATTTGGATTTTAGTCTTTTGTTACTTTATTTTGAGCTGGGTCTGTTTATGTTTATACTTGTTATTTTGGCAGGATTGGTAGTTTACTTATATCTGGTTTGTAGATATAATTGTAATATGTGAACAGATGACATGATGGTGCTTGTTTTAAGACCTCCATTTTGGATACCTATACAAGTGCTATTTTGATTTTGTAATGAAATCGGTAGTAATACCACCTTGTTTAAAAAAGACAAAAAAAACATTAATTAGATCTATATTGATTCAATATTTGTTGAGAACCGTTCGATTCGCTTCATGATTCGTTCGTACCACTTCAATATGCACAAGGATCAAACCAGCACGGATCATGACACAAATTGAACAGTTTTGAACGGACATTGAACTGATTTGCGTCTTATGTTCATTTAACGCACTATGTTTCCACCAGACAAAAGCTAGCTATAAATATGTGTCCCTAATTTTTGTCATCTCTTTTCACCCTTCTATTTGCTAATATACTTGATTATTTTTGTTAAGTATTTTTTTTAATTATTAATGATTACCAATTAAAATAAATTAACAGATTTATATAGATTTTATAATATCGTTATTATTATATAAATACGTAGTTCAAACTTAAATAAATAGATAACTGTTATTGACAAATAATTAGAAGGTAGACTATTAAACAGATAATAAAAAGAAACGTACACACAAGATTCTCTAGAAATATTTGTCTCCAAACAGTTGTTACTATTGCAATGTCAAGATTACTATTAATTCATTTGAAAAAAAAGGATTAGTATTAATTAAGGAAGCAGCTAATAGTCCCCGGTCCTCAGTCTCCCGAAAATCTCCGGACTTTTTACACTAATTCTATAAACAAGTTTATTAGATCCGGTAATACTATGAAAACAATCCTATAAACAAGTTCAATGGATGTTCTGCAGATGAAACCACGTGGTTCCAGATGAAAACGCGTGAAAGCTGTTGAAAACGCGTGGTCAACGAACAAAGTATAATTGAAGTAGAATCGACAGTTAAACTCGGGACCACCTTCTGTGAACATACACATATTATCCTGTGAACATACACATATTATCCTGTGAACATACACATATTATTCTATTAACATACAAATATTATCCTGTGAACATACACATATTATCCTGTGAACATACATATAAAAATTATGTTTATATACAAATATACTTCAGACAATCATAGATATTTGACGTTGTAAAAAAAAGGAAAGCGGTAAAAAAAAGGAAAGAAGGTTCAAAAAACGATTCAATTTTCAAAAAAAAAGAAAGTAGTAAAAAAAGGAAGGGCTTAAATAGGAAAAATGACGGCTGTAGTAGTGGGGACCACGTCATTGCCAGTTATGGCAGTTGAAAGCGCGTGGTCGAAAAAATGCGTCGGAACTAAGCTAAAAAGAAAAGGTTTTTATACGTGGAGATTTTCGGGGGACTGTAGTCCAGAGGACGTTACCTTTTTCTCATTAATTAATACAGTTTTGCTTGACTTTATTTTATCCTAACCACTAATCAAAGAAATTCAAAATTAATTAGATGGATCGCGTCAATTAATATTAACAGGAACCTATCATTTTCTATATATGGCTTTGAGGAACTAGCTGTTGCTGATTAAGCTGGATAGTAATTTGATCTATTAATGATTCCAATTTATCCTTCCTACGGTATTATATATTATACTTAATATATACTATACGGATAGGGGTGGCAAAGAAATTCGTAGTTCGTGATTCGAAATTAGTTCGTTTTGAAACAAATCAAATCCAGTTTGGTTCGAATCTTATTCAAATCAAACTCAAACTGGGTATAATTCGTTCGAAATTGATTTGCAAACTAGTTGGGTTCGAATCTCAAATAATACAACTAATGGATTCAACTATTAATTTTAATAATGCAGGAACCAAACTTATATCACAGCTCAAAATTGTTAATATAATAGTAACTTATAATAGAAAAATATTTCAGCAGCGTAACAAATTAACAATGGAATAAGTTTCATTTGACTAAGTCCATGTCATGATTTTAATCAATCTAGCAGCCTAAAAGATAAGAAAATCTTGAACTAGCCCATGATCCATTAATGTGAATTCCGGAAAGGTAAACAAAAACTGTGTGAATTTTGTTCCGCGAGAAGAAAACTAATGCATAAACTACCGATATAACTAGGACTGCAAAAAATATTTGTAGTTCGTAATTCGATTGACTTCGATTCGAAAAATGTGTAGTTTGCAATTAATTCGATTCGAAATAAATCAAACCCAATTCAGTTCGAAATTCAAACTAGAGTAAGTTTGATTCGGTTTGATTCGTTGCCACCCCTAATACGGATGAGTCAATAAAAAGTTTTTATTATTTCAATGAAATGACAAGTTCATTTTACATATAAACTAACATATTCTTGAAAAGTTGCAAGTAATGTTCTTTTGATAAAAGATATAGCAGAAGTTAAAAGTATAGAATAAATATGTCTATTTTTTGTTTCAAAAAGCCCAAGTATAATGAAATTAAAAATTAAAGTACTAATGAGATGATAATTACTGGAGAGCAAAAGTTACATTTTGGTTAACAGAGGTTTTGAGATTTTGCAGACAAAAAACTGTCCTTTGTTTTTGTAACATAATACTTAAATTACATAATATTTAATATGCCCAAAAACAATCTTATTAATTTATTTTTATTTTTTAACATTAATAAAATTAATTTGAAATTATATTAATATCAAATAAATTATTATCAAATACTCTCTTTTAGCAATGAATTAAGTTCCCCTATTTCCGTTGAACAAGAAAATAATTAAAAAGAATCGAGTAAATATTGTGGAATTGAAAAAAGTGAAATTAGATTTGAAATTTTGCACTTGAATATCTGCTTTTTACCCTTTGATTCCTCATCGATTACTCAATTCTCTATTTCGTGGAAATAATGAAATAGAAAAGTTTACATTTTTCAAAAAATATAATTAACTCATTTATCAATACTCTTTCAGGACCTATTCGGCTGCCAGTCGGGAACTAAATTCAGATCTAATTTAAATGACCGAAACACTATTTCCATAGGAAAAAAAAATTCACTTTGAATGAATTTTTTTTTCTCAAAAAAACAGTAAAAGTAGAGCAGGCCCTCAATTCATTATTCCACCATCACGAAATAATAAAAAATAAAAACCTATTCCAAATTTCAACTTTTTTCCAATTATTCTTGTACTATTTCACATGTTGCCAAACTGCCTCTAGGGTTAAGCCTTAAATCCGAAACCCGGTATTTTAAGCTCGTGTTATCCCCCGGCCCAAAGGATTCACGTGACGAGTACGTGGATTTTACAAGCCTAATTTTAAAAAAAAATGGGTGACGTGGAGCCTCACCAGACAAGTGAACCGATGAGAGCAGCTGAGCAGCGCAGTAATCGGGGCATTATTATGTGTTGGCGTTGCTTTCATAGACAATTAATTAATCAAAGTGATGAACTGGGTAAGTAATTCATTAGTTAATAATTATAATACTCATTTTTAGATTTTCTTTGATGCCGTCCAATGATCAATTCAATCGATAATCTAGAGCCTCGGAATCATCAAGCAGGCCTATTCGAAATATTGAAAGTTAGAAACAAGTTTTGAATTTATTTTTTTAAAAAAAAAAAAGTTAAACGACCCCCAACATACACCAAGCATATTAGGCTGTGCTACAGATAGGAGTATAAACCTCTTCATTAACACCCGGTTTGAATGGAGAGTAGAGAAAGGAATGAGAAGTAAATAATAGAAGGGAATGAAATGGAATAGAAAAGAAGATTAACATATTTAATCTCTTCGTGGTTGGATGATTAATGAGAGAAAATAAATTTAACTTACCTTTCCGTCTTATTTGTTGTTTGGTTGATTAAAATTTAGGAGGTTAATGAGAAACTCGGTGACTGTTGTAGATTTGAGGAAAAAATCTTATATAAAAATTATATATGTAAGATATATAGTTGGGCATTTGTATTGTTTTTTCTAAAAATATTTGTAACAAAATAGCTTTCCACCCGTTACACTCCAATTTGGGAGGGAATCCGATTCTATTAATTATAATGATAGAAGGTTAAACCTTTCACCTCTTCTACCCTTCACCTCCGATATAATTTTATCAACCAAATATGATTCAACGGAAAGTTTTTGTTCCTTTCCTATACTCCCCATCCAAACAAGGGAAGGAAGGGGAGCGAAGGACAAGAGGAGAGAAACGCTACTGTAGCGAGGGTAACGCTCTATACAAATATTCTAAACTTGTACCTCTTGAATCGAAGTGTAGAAATTACTGTAGCGAGGGGAACCACGGCTGCCTCCTTCCTCTTCCTTTTCATTCCTCTCTGTATAGATTTTGTAGAGCACAGTCTTAGGTGATTGGGGGTTGGTCCCTCAAAAATATGTATTCAACTTAGACCATGACCAAGCTTATTAGCTATTATAATTTCTAAATATATTATTTACAAGAAAAGTAGGCTCTACACCTATGAAATTATCAGACAATAATACTACAGCAATATCTATGTTTTCCACAACACTACAAGTGTACTTTAATTAATACAACCAGTATTTAAGCTTTTTATGTTATGTTATGTTTTGTTTTGTTTTATTTTTTATCTTATTGCTCAAATTTTTTTAGCATATTTTTTTTTCCCTTTTAAAAACAGTTACAACACCTTCTAACTGACTTCATAATTTAATTAAATGAAGACATGACTCTTATTTTTCTTACTAAAAAAAATATATACAATACAACCAGTATTTAACCACCGGCTGCACTAAAATCGGAGGTCAATTAGTTTCTTGGTACAACAAAATATCTAACCTGTAACAGAACTCATTGTATCTGGATCCAATAATAAAATAAAATTAAGTTTTAGGTTTCTCTGATAAGAATCAAACGGTCCCTGTCAGTGTAGACAATACAACATTGTGTACCATATTGCACCACGGAGTGTGTGAGACATGGATTATTCCTTTAATTTTATACTTAGCTTCTTTTGTACTAAAACCATACAAGTGGCCTCTGAATTAATCTTGATCCAAAAAAGACAATACCTCTCAATCCAAAACTTCAGCTTGACCTAAATCATATCTAAAAAGGGGGCAAAAAGAGGAAGAAATTAAACCATGATCCGAATAATTGCACAGCATAGGTTCCTGTTCCTTGATGTCCATTTCAAGAGGTTGACCTGGCAATTCAGATGATGTAACAAATCTAAATATCAATTTAGTTAGAGCTTCAGTTACAGGTTATATTATATGCTCTAACCTCATCATTCTGTTTTTATTTTTTACCTCAATGTTTTTCAAAATTTTCTAGATGTCAGTTAATATTTTCCAATAATGGAATAGCCAGAGAATCCTGTGCTAAAGGAATACTGTAAGCATCAGATCCACATCTCCATGCCATTCAATTGTTCATTTTGGAATATATACCCATGATAATAAGTTTCCCCAAAGAACTTATGCATAAGAGGGCATAATTATCACTAAGCATTTCATGGGTCTCGATGTCCTAATCAGTCGCTTATTCTGACTATCGGTCGCATAAATTCCCTGCAAATCAGTGACATTTTCAGAATAACCAACAAGAATTTTAGAACCTCGCCATGCTTTGTTAGTGCATCGCCTAATTTTCTGAGAATACCTTGTGGTCACATTATTCTTTGTCTGAAAAATATCAGTAATAAAGCTCTTATTCTGTCGAAATAATTGAACAACTTTTATATATCCGTCCTAGATACATTGAAAGTATTTATTTTTCATATCCTTAGGTTATATCTGGGAGAGTTTAGATGCTTTAGTACTCTTTTTATATTGGTAATGGTTTTTTTTTTTAAATAAATGACTTGTCTATTACCTATTAAATAACAATGTACCTTCTTATGAGGTGAAAACAATACCAGCAGGTCAGATACTGTCTTCTCACAAGTGTAATCAAACATCCAAGACTGATCATAACATATAATTTAAAGGGAAAAAAGATAGATAGTCAACTGGATCTGAAGACGCAAGAGATGAACACATACCCATACTAATAGATGGGGCAGACATGTGCTAGTAAATCTACGACAATGTCAATAAAATTTGAGGTTCAATTTGTCGGTGTCCAGCTTTTAGAGGTATGGTGAGTAGCTGGAAATTCGACTAGGCCATTTTATAAACCAGAGAACCCGGATAAAGGCCCAATTAAAATCTACTGTGATTTCAATTTTTAAGTCAATTAATACCTATTGTCAAAGACAAGAAGTATAGTTTTTTCGGTCTGCTGCATCTAAATTCACGTCTACTCATTCTAATATTCTATATTATTTTACATTAATTTTTATAAAAGTGAATTTTTGATAACACTCAATCGTATATATTTTCATAAAGTTTTTGACTTGAGTTTTACTTCATATCTCACTTTTATGTTTATTTTATATAAGAAATCGGCTACTGTTGCGTTCTTTTATTTTATTGTAAAAACATGATTTAGGACGTTTTTATTTCTTTGGCCATTTTCTGCTGTCAATCTAGAGCTGATAATTCACTTTTTAAACCAAGTCTGATGCTTTCCTCTAATTTACTGTTAAGGACCTCTCAAATTTAATAATGAAGGAAGAGGCTAGCAGTCAGGATACGGTAGTGGACCTGCTGCTGTCAATGGGCAGAGAGGATACCAACGAGAAAATCAATATGCAGGGTTTTGGAGTTGGCAGCTCCCAAAATCAAATGTTTGGAGAAGAACATGGTGAGGAAGATCAAGTTAATTGGGAGGAGTTAGCTTGATTTTTTAGTACTTTTAATATTGCTTGTTTCTAGTTATTTTGTGCATGGATTTGTTGATTGTTAGACTTTGTATTTTATCTTTTGCTTTTTTTAGTATTAGATACTGACATGAACTTGTAATATTTGTAAGACTCTCTGTGCTTGATGTAGGTACCATGTCAGACATATTGGTTTCAATATGAAATCGGTGGATATCTCTACTACTTTAAAAAAATACATATATCAAATGAAACAAAAATTAGGACAAATCGAACAACGGCCAAAGACCTAGGTGTGTTGTTACGAATCTAATCACAGAACCCCTTCTATCTACCAAGACAAGTCTTAGTCGAACCCCTTGTTAGATAGGGAGATTACACCATGAGAACGGATAGTTGCTAATTTGGATTAGAAAGTTTCAAACAACATTTGAAAATTAAATATCGAGTAAAAATTTATTAAAATGAATTGAGTATCATTGGTTAAGTCAAAAACCTAGAAATTCACTATATCATCTTATTCCTAATTACTTTATTTTTAGTTTTCACTGAATCTAAAGATTAAGACAAGAACTCTCAAATTTCAGATTTTGTCTGTCCTTTCGAAAGATTGAGATCTAATCGCTCAAGGCCTATACACTAATTTCATGCTGATCGACACCCAATTATAATACTCGAATGATTATGCGTTTATAATCCGACACATATAGGAAACTGGACTATACAATTTATTAGCTATAAAACTTTCTGTCATTGAGTTCAAATACTAAATAAAAAATTAGTAGGGTTAAAATACATCAATGATTTTTAGATCCAATCATGCTCCACATTCTTATCTTTATTTTCAAAATCCGAACAATCGATTCAAATAGCCTGACATTATTTTCTTATTAAAATGTGTTTGGAGACCAAATTTTATATTTTTTTAAATTTGTTTATTATTTTTCTAGATAGATATAAAATCATTATTTTTGACAATTCGAAATCATTTGAAAACAATGATTTTGTATCGATTTAAAAAAAAATCAAAATAATAATAATTTGTCTCCAAGCACATTTTAATATGACGATCATGTTGAACAGTTCAAATTAACCGATCAAATTTTGAATACAGAAATAAGAATATGAAGTATAATTGAAGTACAAAGCCAATTTTACATTTTAACTCTACTAAAAAAAAAAATCTCCCTCTTGAGAGATGAATTGATGAGTTGTACAAGTACTTTAATGGGCTGCTCAATTAAATTTGATAATGGGTCCTTTAATTTAATAAAAAGGCGTGCGTAACTTTCTGAACCGAATGATTAATTGATTATGTGGAAAATCGATCGCTTAATCGGTAAATTGACCTATTAGGCGTTGGAGATTGTGAAATGAACTTGTGTGTTGTTTCTTGTTTGTGACGATTTATCCTCCGATTAATTGGTCGACTATTGTGTTTTTTACTGCTCTGTTTCTACTAATTTGAAATGTACATTTCTAGCTTATTGATATTCAATTGATTGCTTCACGCAAAAGAATTTGTAATGTTTTTTTTTTGTCCTTCTTATTGTGTGACAGTGACACTAAATCGGTAAAATTTCGATTTTATTATCTTCCTTTTATTTAATTTCATTATAACAGATGGTTTTTAGTTTTCTAATTATACATAAATATATAAGTACATATTTTTAATAAATAGATTGAACCGGTGCCAAAACCATTCGAGACATGAGATAACTATAATTTCTACACGAAAGTCACATGAATCTGTACCACACATGATCCGATAAGTTTTAAAAAGCTACGCCTGGTTGTTGTTTAATTTTCATTGGATGATAAAGGCGCGTGGCTGATGGGGGCCACCAATGTAGGCCCACTTCGCATTGTTTTCATTTCAAGTCTTCTATGGTGAGATCGAATCCTGTGTCCCCCTATCCTCAAAGTCACTATTAGTGGGTTCCAAATTTAAAAATTACCAATGATTGGCTCTTTTTAATAGTGACCGGCCTCAGCTACAGTAACTGAGAGGGCAAGATTTTCCTACACCCAGGGGGATAGATGATCTGCTTCCTTCTATGGTGCCTTTATAAAAGAAACGGGAAGCAGGGTTCTGTGTTACGATTTACGAGTACAGTGACAATTGAATTATTCGGGTTTGGTTCGGCGAGGTCAAAAGTTTGTGATTTGAGAATAATTCAGATATTGTTAGAAAATAATTCGGAATTATCCGGATCAGAGATCTCAATTCTACAAGAGAGCAAAAAAAATTAAAAAAAATGTTCTAGAAAAAGTTCGGAAAAAATTGGTGAATAATTCGTAAAATTCGAGAAAATTCATAAAATTCGCGAATAATTGGGGTTTGATTAGGTCAAAATTTGGTCAACCGAATAATTCGACGTTCAGTTTGGCATTACCAAAAAAACAAATTATTCAGGTTTAATTCGCAAATCTTGTGACTATACTTATGAGTTGTTAGTTGTTACCCATACTGAATTACTGACTCTGTGTGATATCTGCTACACGGTTGTCAATATATTATTTTTACAGTAAATCTTCAATAATATTTTGACGAAAATCCAAAAAGAATCAGGGGGAAAAAAAATATCAGCATTTGAGGGACCGATATATATGCTAAATGTAGATTATAATACAAAATCAAATTTGAACCTAAACGAATATGGATGAATAATTGATGGATACAGATTGGGAACGAATAACAAGTATATATAAATTACGATGTTGGTAGCAAACATACATATAATAAATAACAATAATATAAAATTGGAAATATTTCAGAAAAAATAGAAAAAATTCTACAATTTGAGATACGCATTTTATGGTATATTTACACTAGTTATTTTAATTCAGACATCTGCAATTTCTAATGAATTATAAATATAATATCCGCATTAAGTACACACATTTTATGGTAAATTTACACTTGTTATTGTTGAAGTTCAAATATGGAGGTTAATATTGCTGCTTATTGAAGATGTGTATAATGATATAATAATACTAAATAATATTACCATGGGTGAGAAACAATACATATGCTTGACGACAATCAAATAAAAAAGAATATCAAAAGGAACAGGATCTAAAATTTCTGAATGAATATTAATAAGCTCCAAATGCTTTCACATGGCGACCCATGCAAACCTGAACTCCTAATCATGATACAGAGGTGTTAATAAATGGGACAATCTGATCAGAATATAACCCTGATTTTGTAGGTTAGCAGTCCAACAGATCACGTGTCCCAAGCTGATCAGAAAATAACACTGATTTTATAGGTTAGCACTTAGCAGCACAATGGGATCACGTGACCTGACACCCACTTTTTCTGCTTTTCTGTTTTCTCTCTGTTTTACTTTTTTAATATGATTTTTCTTCTTCTTTTTTAACTGTTATAGGTTTGAAGAGGCAAATCCAATTTTCCTGTCTTTTATGGGCCAAGACAAATGTGGCCCCATAATTTAAATTAGAAAAGTTGATTGTAAAACAACTACTCTGTGGGTCGACTTTTGTTTGTTTATTTTTGTACGGGAGTTATAAAGTGATGTCACCGTCTATATCATTATTATCATAATTCATTTAATATTTTTTAATTAGTTTTTTTTTATAATAAACATTTTCCACAGACCGTCTGTGGACTTCCGGAGGATTTTCGTCGAATAAGTGAATAACAAATATATCGAAATGAATAATAAAATAATTATTCGACGACAATTAATATGAATAATAAAATATATACAACGAGTACTAAAGCAAAGCAATCAAATTAAATAATAAAGAACTCAAAATAAATAACTTTTGAAGGAGGTTCGACGATGTTGGAATTTGTCAATGCTCGTCAGAACTCCTATAATAGTTTGTCAAAAAAACAATGAAAAATGGTGGAATGCTTGTTACGGCTCCTCATGATACTAATAGTAACTAGTTTTTTTTTTATATTTTATGGACAAAAATTGGTTCAAATCTCTAATTTTGATTTATTTTTTTTAAATATCAACATGACAATAATTTTTTTTTTCACGGTTTAGGTATTTATAAAATTTTGACTGAACTCTGATTATTTTTATTAAAATATTTTAAAAAATGAGTAAAAATAAAAATGTCGGACGTACTGTGAAGCCACGTGATATTAGCATTGTAACATTCACATGTAATTCATTCCGAGACATGCATCCATAAGCTCATGGATGTATGGTTCACATTAAATTCATGAACAGTTGGCATGGCTTGATTCATGCAATATACACTCAGTTCTGTGCTATATATACAAGATTTGTATTTTTGAAATTTTCACCGAAAAATTAACTTGATAAATTCACATGTATACATTGCCGGTACTTAATTTTACAACTTTAATATATATCATAGCACCAAACATTTTTTTTTAGATATTATAGAAAATCAAAATAGCATTAAAAGTATAATATTATGCTTAAAAAATATGTTATAAGTTTTTTCAATACTTTATAAAAAATGTTAATGCTAGATTAATAATCATTTTAAGTTCTTATATGCTCAAATTTCCAAAATTGTATTATATTTGAATTGGAAGATTTAAGGGAATCTTAATAGATAGACGTCAAATAAGTAGTAAAACATATATGTGTTATTCTAGTAATGAGTTATAACTCACAATGAGTGAGTCTATGGTACTACGCATATTACGATTTGGTCCGTAATACGGTTCAATATTTGACTTTTCAAAATCCTAACGGTTGATCCGAACCATTCATTTTGTTCTCCATATTAATATGTGTTTGGAGACCAAATTTTACATTTTTTGAAAAAAATTTACTATTTTTTTAGATTTATTGAAAATCACTGTTTTTGGATGGTCCAGAATTTTCAGATCAAGTGATTTTCTAAATATCTAAAAAAATAGTAAATTTTTTTTTTAAAAAATGTAAAATTTGGTCTCCAAACACATATTAATATGGAGAACACGATGAACGGTTCGGATCGACCATTAGGATTTTGAAAACTCAAATATTGAACCGTAGCACGAACCAACACGTGATATGCATATTACTATAGACTCACTCTATATGAAAACTCGAATATTAATTATGTTAATTGGACACCATAAAATATCGTTGTAGCATTTTTTATGTTTTGAAATTGAGAAAGAATTGGGGTTTGGAATTCATTACGATCTCAATCCGGACAGCTGGGATTTGAAATGGGTATCTTATTTTTTTTGGAATGAGACTTCATATTTAAAACTTTTGTGCCATCCATACGGCCATACCCAAATAAATTTTTATTATCACATTCGGCAATTTCATTTTCATGTCGGGTATGGTTGTTTTCAAATTGTACAAATTCAAGAGAGTATCTTAAGGTATATCTATATTGTTTTGTCCAGTGTAGTAATATTCGGTATATTCGATCGAATATTCTATTGCAGTTCGAATAGAAAATTTATATTTGATCTAAATATGCGGTTTAGAACATATTATTATCAGTTTAGAGTATATTAACAACGATAAAAATGCCAGTTTAGAGTATATTAACAGTGATTTATATCACATATTACTGTATACTTGTTTATATATATATGAATTTTCATTTAAAATATGTACATATAAGTCCACATATGCAGTATGCGGAAAGTTTCCGCATATAAACTGAATATTAAAACACTGGTTTTGTCTGATCAGATCTGAACTCTTACATAGTGATCAAGTAGGGTGAATCGGCATGGAATAGTTAGCTTTCGATCAAAATCAACCTACCGAGCAATTCAATCTTAGACGGGATTCTCAGACTGCCTAATATTATGATTATTGGATACGTGCGCGTGTATTTGAAGTTTTGAACGCCCAAAAGAGAGAGAGAATGTTTTCGGGCCTAACATTATGATTATTAAGGCCGTCAAATATCCGCTTACACAACGACGCCCTAATTTTGTTTATTTATTGGGCCTATCTAGGCCCTTTTTCGGCCCAATATAACAACATCCCCTTCCTTATCTGAACAAGAGAAACGGCGTGTGCTACTGTGACCTCCGTAGAGGACTGACGAGCATTGAGAATGGAGCATAGCGGGTTGCGGGTGCGGGTACGGGCACTGATCTTTCCGCACCCGCCCGTTAATTTGATCAGATATCGCTCGCGTATAGGCTGGAGCGGAAAACCCTCGTTTCTGGCCAAGCCGTACAGCTCATCTTCTCCTCTCTCCGCTTCTTGCTCCGGTGAGCTTTCCTTTAGGTTTCAGTACTACAATGTCTTGAATTAGGCACTGTCATCTTTCAATACCACATGTATGATTTCATTGATATGAGTTTCCGATTTTTGAATTAGTTGAAAAGGATGATCGGAATGGCTTTAGCAATGGAGCCGTTAGCTTACCAAGTGAGGATCCGAGTGCAAGAGTTCTTCAAGTTGTACTTGTTTCACCTCAGGTACGTGCTAATTTCCATCAATTTATGTACTGATTGACTAATGAAAAATCTGCAAAACCGTTCCTTAACTAAGCAGACATCAATTCCTTCTTTCGGAAAAAAAAAAAATATGTACAGCTAAACCCTTGGACTTGGTTAGGTGCCAATTTTCCTATATACTTATTTTAAATTTATGCTTTGACAGATTCCTGGGAATACAGGATCTATTGCCAGAACTTGTGCAGCTTCAGCTGTAGGCCTTCATCTTGTTGGGGTAAGGTACTGTTATTAAACATTGCTAGCATATATATGTTTACTTATGGAAATGTGTAAATAGTATGCCAATTGTTTGTCAGAATAATTTATAGTTGATATTCTGTCCCAATTTGCATCTTTGTTATATTTTATTGATTGGAAGATTTAAGGTTTTCTTTCTGACCATTGGTAGCTTCTTATTTTACAGCCATTGGGGTATAAAATAGAAGATTCCAAACTGAAGCGTGCTGGATTAGATTATTGGCCGTATCCTTTAAATATTTTAATTCATTTAC
Organism: Carex rostrata; assembly: GCF_964058835.1. Classification (NCBI taxonomy): domain Eukaryota; kingdom Viridiplantae; phylum Streptophyta; class Magnoliopsida; order Poales; family Cyperaceae; genus Carex; species Carex rostrata. Next base: position 10,117,107 of record NC_135925.1, read on the forward strand.
TTTTTCTGTTAATGAACTTTCCTTATTGCATAGTTTTAAATTGCTTTATTAGGAATTGCTAATTGTCTTGAGGTAATATATTGTGCTTACTGGTTTTGTAATACATCAGCAGAACACCTAAGATGCCAAATGGCCCAATTCTTGGGTGGTTCTATTTCATGGTTCATAGAATGAAATATGTATTATTCACAAATAAATATCATGCATAAATTGATATAAATTTTCGACCTTAAATTAGTTTAGATATGTAGTCGTTAAAATTCATGAATCATGGGCTGAGTTCAGAGACTACTTTAAACAACAGGTATTTATATCCAGAACATTTTACTGTATCATCTCTCTCTCCCTCTCTCTCTATTTGAGATCCTCACTTATTTTTCGTTCTCATTTGTTTCAGGCTGGAAATAAGCGGCTATTGGCATTTTCGAAGAGAGGTTCCAGCATCCATTCAGTGAGTTCAACTCAAGGGACACAGCAGCCCCTCATTTTCTATTAAGACACCACAGACTATTTTCTCATAGGGATGGGCAATTGGGCTGGATCTGAAAGTTTCAGCTACTTTTTAATACCCATGGGAATTTAAATAACTTGTTTATTTATATCCAGGAAACATGGTTGCTACTCATATGAAATCTAAAAATCACTGTTTATCGTTATACTTTTAACTTTTAGGAGTTCTCATACAAGAGAGGCGATTGGCTAGTGTTCGGATCAGAAACAAAGGGGCTACCACAAGAAGCCCTAGAAGATTGTTCCAGTGAGGAACTGGGTGGTGGGACCCTCTTGCGTATACCAATGGTGGATACTTATGTAAGGTGCCTAAACCTCTCTGTCAGTGTAGGTGTTGCTCTTTATGAGGCAGCGAGACAACTTAACTACCAACAGCTTGAGACCCCCACTGAAACCAGATCTGGAACTCAAAGATTGTTCTTCAGGGAAGATATATATGGGTAAATACCGTCTGATTTTTTCTTATGAAAAAGTATCTTATTGTTGATAATTGCAACATGCATGAAGTTATTGACCAAATTTGTAGTTTGAGAAAGACAGGTCTTGTATTGTATGGCTGTCTCAGTGAGTGATCATTCAGGCATTTTTTTTTGTCGTTATTCTATCAGATGATGTAATCTTTATCTGAAGAATAAATTGTTAGGTTGGGAAAAAGGACAGCAAATTAACATTTTTTAATGACTCGTCTCTGGTAGTGTTGACAGTGCTCTTGTTAGTGACATGATGCTTCTGTTTGTTCAGATTTTTTTTTTCACTAGTAATGCTTGTGCCTTATTAATATTTAAATCATTGCAGTCATTGTGCAATGCAAGATGAAAACTTGCACCAAGGTAACATTTAAATCCATACGAATATATCACAACTGGAAATAAATAAACTATTTAACTAATCAAGAGTGAAATAACATGCAAATAGAACAAGTAACATGCTTTAATTATAATGGTAGTAACACCAGTATTATAGGCCCACCTTTTATCAATGTCAATGAAGAACATTATCTTTCCGAGCGACTATGAAATATTTTTCTATTTTCTGTTATAGTATTGATTTTCAAATTACGCGCATCTAAGATAACCATCTTTGACCTTAATTGTATTAGAATTCCATTACCCTATTAGGCCCAACTGCCGCTATCTGATAAAGTTCTGTTAGGGATGCAAACGGATCGGATAGTGGTAAAATCATATCCGTATCCGTTTTTAATTTTTGGATATTAGACGGATATATGCAGATATGGATTGGATATCAGATATTCGTAGACAATATATATAAATATTTTCATAATATTTAGTAAACTATATCTATATGGTACTTATCTACTATTGGGATACGTTGGTACTTATCTACTATTTGTATATGGATAATTAAAATTCAAAATTATATTTGTATCTGTATCTACACGGATATTTGGATATCTGTATCCAATTTTTGAATATGGTGGATAAGATTCAACCCGTTAGCACCCCTAAGTTCTGTGTGGCATTAGCCTGCGACGTGGGTAGAAATGTTTGTATGCATAGAGCGACGCAATTTTTCTAATCTACAATCAACATGCTGCAACGCCTACAAATAAAAATTCGAGTTTCAACTGCAAATCTAAGCCCATTTATGAACATGGCCGAACGACCAACATATGCTCAGCTTCAGCAAAAAAATTCATCTCAACTGAGCGAGCAATTAGATATGTGCAATGCTAACAATCTGAAAAAAAAATGTAGTTCAAATTCATTCATAAGAGTCATACATACCGAGTAATTTGTTTATACTTTTTTTTGTGACATGCAAAGTGACGAAATAGTATTAACAAGTGAATTATGCATGGATCTATAATTTTGCCGCCAATTATGTGAAAACAAGATCGGCTGCATATACACATGTAGATGAAAATCCAATAGAAAGTATTGTCCGAAGTCAAACGAAAATCGCAACATGTTTTGGACGGGTTTTGAATGCCACAAAATAAAATGAATGAGTGTGTGAATAGTTTTAGTTTTACCAACACAAGAGTTAGACAAAATAAAAGTCAATACATACAATAGACTTCTTTTGGTGCTTCTGGTTCGATCTCCAAAATTAGGTCAGATCCTCTCCCGTAAATAGCAAATCCTCTGGAACAAAAATGAAACTCCCTTATTCCAGACTGCTAGCAACCTCCCACTTGAAAAACATTGTTTTCGCTACTAGATTAAAAGACTATTTCTTCGTAATTTTTTCTTTGATACATTAAAGGTTCTGAAGTATTTTTTTTTTTTTTTGCTGTCCCATTAGGTTACACATGATGAATTAATCTGACAATTATTATGAATAAGCTTGTATTACAACACACAAGAAAATATTTATATTTGCAAAAAATTAGCCTACAACACATCTGAAACTTCTACCGAGGTAGCCAATTCCGACTGTGCAACATCCTTATTTACATATTATATGAACGATATTTTGCACTGACAAATTCTGAACATTAATGTTTTAAGAACATTAGAATGAGACCAAGTTGTCACCACTGCATAGAGCAGATGGTCATGACACTAAGTTCTCCTACGGGAGAGCAAGAGTTCGATTCCTGCTTAAAGCAGTAGAGGGGTGTGTGAGTTTGCCTACGGGCTACAATCAAAAAGAATGAGACCAAGTAATTTATTTTCTGGTCAGAACAGCATTTATATCACTTTAAAGAATGGGACAAATAATTGTAACACTATATAATGATTTCAATTGTCTTCATGTGTTATCAGTGTTTGTTGGCATTGATTGAGAGCACTGAATTACATTGTTTATATGCACATGATCTTTACTAACTGTAGCATCATTTTTTTTTTTTGCACAAAGAAGCATACGCAAGAAAACATCTACAAAATTTTCAGCTTTGATATTAACTGGAAGAGATAAATAATTTCAAAGCTCCTATGGCCAATGTGCTCAGAAAGATGCAGAAAGCGTTAAATACAAAATTAGCAAACAAATGCTACACCATTTCTACAGTTGAATGCTTTCTGCCATGAAAGATTCCCAACTACTTAAAAAAGGATTAAAACTAAAACCTACATCTAGTGCTAATTAATCCGAAAACATTACATATTACAGCTTAAAAGACCTGGATTCCAACTCAAGCACATATCACTGCCCAATCCTGTCAAGGCTCTCAGACACAGCTCGCATCCTGGGCCTCATCTCCGGATCAGGTTCAGTGCAACCAAGTGCAACATGAAACACAGAAAGAACCTGCTTCTTTGCGTGCACCTCATGTAACAATGCCGGGTCAACCACCTCAGATAACGGCCTCTCTTCCTTGAAAGCACGTCTAACCCATCCCTCCAAATCCGCTACTGCTGTTTCCCCTTCCCCACTAGCACCTGAAACCCGACCCGTTACCACCTCAAGGAGCACCATCCCAAATGCATAGACATCAGCCTTTTGTGTTGCAGCAGTACCCGGAGCTCGTGCCTCAGGCGCCAAATAAGCAAGTGACTGGGCTCCACAGGCATATGATGCAGGTCCCAGTTTCTTCGAGGCTGAGTGTGTTAATTTTTGAGTGGCAGAGACAAGACGGGTCAGACCAAACCCTGATACATATGGGTGTAACTCATCATCTAGGAGGATCTTAGTCGATTTGATGCTACCATGGACATATTTCCTTGGACTACACTCATGGAGGTAAGCTAAACCTTGTGCCGCACCTTGTACAATGGATAACCTTGCTGCCCAATTGAGGCCAGAAGAGGGCTGATTCAGGGGACCACCTAACAATACCAATGTAACATATAAAAAACAAAAGCTAACTTCTGCTAGAGCAAAAATATTTACAAAAATAGGAGAGGGAAAATTGAAAAATGAAAAAATAGGGTACCATGTAAAGCAGAGTGGAGAGTGCCATTAGAGATAAAATCATAGATGAGCAACTTCTCCTCAGGCGCGTAATAATAAGCCTGGAGACGAACCACATTTGGGTGCCTCGTTTGACCAATTGCCGCTGCTTCTGATTCAAACGACTTCCTTCGCCGCCACTTGTCGCCACTGCCACCGCTGCTTGATTCTGCATCATCAGCCTCACTCAACCGGCGTACAGCCACCACTGGCCCTTTCATAGGCACTACTTTGTAAACAATGCCGCTCCGGCTTTTTCCCACTACATAAGCCGAGGCACGGAGCAACTCCTCCAGCTCAAGTGTGAAGCCCTCGTCTAAAGCAACAAAGAGCTCCGAATCCTGCTTGCCATCTCTCTTATCTTCTACCACTGGGAATAGGGTCTCTCCTTTCTCTTTCTTTGTCTCTTTTTCTTGGTTATTAACCGTGCATCTCTGGCGACATTGCCACTGGAAAACAAAAACGAAAAGAACTGCCACCACTACAATGCCAACTAGGATGGGTATGGTCACTGCTGGTTTTCTCCTCTGTCTTTCAGGTACAAGTGAGTTTGGATTACCCATAGTGGAGTTGAAACCTAGACCAGGTTCAGGCAGCTTGGGCTCCTGATTTGACCCGGGGCAAGGATTTTTCAGCGGAAAGCCACATAAGTCGGGGTTACCCGCAAAAGCAGTTGGTCCTTGGTTTACTAGTGACCCCACTTGAGGAACCTCACCAGAGAGATTATTATGTCTGAGATCAAGACTAACCACAACAGGTAAGTTACCATACTCCGGTGGAATCTTACCAGTGAACTGGTTGAACGACAGATTGAGCACGCCAGAAAGCTGGGAAAGACCGGCTACAGCCGGTGGAAGCGTACCGTTCAAGAAATTAGCCGAGAGATCGAGGTGTGAGAGAGCTGTCAAAGCAGCAATGCCAACCGGGATTGGGCCTGAGAGGAGGTTATGGGAGAGATCTAGGATAGTAAGGCTGCGCAAAGCTGAAACGGCAGCTGGGATCGGGCCAGAGAAGCCATTTTGTGACAGAGAGAGGGTTTCTAAGGAGGAGAGAAGGGAGAGCTCCGAGGGAAGGTAGCCAGAGAGGGAAGAGTTGGAAAGGGAGAGAGAGGCGACTCGACCGGCTCGACAGGCGACGCCATTCCAGGCGCAGGGGTCCGAGTCAGAGTCGCGCCATGAGTCGAGCGCGCCGTTCGGGTCCAATGAGACGGCGAACTTGAGAGCCAGGAGAGCTAGACCGTCTGTGCTGAGCGACTTCACTGTTGGAGCCATGGCGGCAGTGAGAAGAAACAAGACCAGGAGAGTTGTAGAATCTTCCATTGTCGTATATTCCGTTTCGTTCTTCGATTTGAAGCTCCTCTTGATATTTTTTTGAGGGGGAGATTCTCTTTTGTTTTTTTTAAAAACGAGCCATGGATGCAACGAGTTGTTGCAGAGTGCGAGAAGAGACGAGCGAGTAGCGACTGGAAAGTAGAGAGGAGACAAGGAAACTGCGATTCAGGAAGAAAAAGTCAGGTTTCGGTTGAAATGACGAATATAGGCTGATTAGTGATGTGTACAGTGTTCGCACTTCAACGGCTGAGATTTAATATTCAGTGTTTTAGATGCAACATTGGCTGTGTGAGATGCTACATTTTGCATAGGTAGAGGATGTAAATAATGCCAAGACCAAGGGTAGGTTTGTGTTTTAAATTTGAAATTGTTACTGATTTAACATAGGGAACCGCGCTCATGGGAGTAATGTGGACCTGGAATTCTTTTATTAGGTTTTATTTTATAGCGTGATTAAATAATCAGAAAATTTTCGAAAAGTTACAGACGGTGTGCTGTGCCTGTGGTGCAATATAACATGACATATAGGCCAGGTGGCAATTCTTTGATCCAATTCCTCCAACTAAAGTATGACACGCAGCTGCTGTTTGTTTAATAAACGAAATCTGAAGTTCAAATTTGTTACAGAAGAGAACAAACTACTAAACAGGAGAGCACAGACAAAAGGACATTTTATTGTTTTATATATATCATTGCTTTTGAACGGACAATAGGCTCTAAAATACGAGCACTGTTAATTTTCTTTTGAGAAACTGGTCCCGTTGGGAAAGCACTGTTATTTTTTATGGGCACGAGCTTTCGGTATGGAATTAGATGCTTTCTGTTCAATTCCGTTTCCACAACTGGAGAGTGGGGCCAGGTAGCCAGTAGGTGGTATACTCCAGTGAAGCATAAGCAAAAGTGCTACGACTTTTTAAAGCTCGTTTCTCCTTCAAAAAAAAAATGCTGCGACCTTTTTAAACCCCTCGGTGCTGTTCGGCTGGGAGGATTAAGGGGTTGAGGATTAACACCTTAAGCTGTTCTAAGGAGCTAGTGTTCGGCAATTGAAAGATTAAGATTGGAAAAGAATTATGCACAAAGAAAATATATTTTATTATGTAACAAGGGTAAAAGACCAATATATCCTTATTTAATTGTTATGTAATAAAAATATAAATTGATGACGTTTATTATTTCATTGTTTTTTCACAATATATTTCGTTCACAAATTTAAAGTCAAATTAATTTAAAAAGGAAAAGAAATATGAATTTAAACAAAAATGAAATTCGGTGAAAAAAAAAATCAAAATATTGTCAACATTTGCTTCCATGTATTCAGATATCAACCAAAAGTAAAAAAAAAAAAATTAGACAAAGTTCAAAATTGTAAATCTTGGCTCATCAGAGAATTCTCCTTGGCTTCATACTCTCCATTAATGTCTTTCTTCTCTCACCCTCCCCGCTACGAATCCATATCCTCTCAGGTATTGCAGAGGATCACCCTCACTTTACGATTTCAGATTCAATTTCAATCGGTTTGGTATTCGGGCTGCAATAGGGGGGCAGTATTTTTGGGCTTTGAGATTCGTGCCAAGTTAAAAAGAACGGTTTAGATCTAGTAATTGTAAAAGATTCCCTTATCAGGTATTGGAGAGGATGTGAATTCCCCCGCTACCACCACCAATCCTTGCCCCTTGATGGCCCCTTGCAACCTTTTCTTTTTCTCCTCTTCCGTCACTATATCCATGGGTAGCAACACTTTTCCTCTTTCAATCACCGGTGAGTCCGCTACGGAGGCCACAAAAACACCGACGAGTTTGGTGCTACTCTTCAATACTGAATGAGGAAACAAAATACGCTACTCTTCAAGATAGGTGGAGTTTCTCAGCACGAATGCCCCTGTGGTATAGTTTGTTGCTGTAATCACTGACGAGTCCGCTACGGAGGCCACAAAAACTGGGTAAATGGGATCTCGATAGATAGAGCATCTCGAGACGAACTCATCTGTAGCATCGGATGAACGAGTTTTCCATTACAATCGCCAACGAGTCAGCTACGATGGCCAGGGAGAAAATGAAAAGAGGCTTAAGGAGCTTCTAGGAAACCGTTCCAAAAGAGAGAAGAAATGATAGAAAACAATTAAATAATGAAAAATGGCTTAAGTAGCACCTCAGCTGAGGGTAGAATCGTAAAACAAAATACCTTTTTGAGCTCTAAGGAGATTCTAAGGAGGGCTGATTCTTAAGGAAGGGGGGAGGGTTCCTTAAGATTTGACACTAAGGAGGGATGCTTAATCTTCTATAAGGAAGAGCTGTTCGTTAAGATTAAGGTGGATTAAGAAGCTAAGGAGCTCTAAGGAGCCCAACCGAACAACCCCCTCACTCTTTCGGCGATAACCTTGGTCTAAACATATACGGATATACCTCGTAGCTGTTTTCTCTTCCGAAGAAAAAAGGAATTGAATGAAATTGTTCAGTAGGGGATTAAGATAGTCAAACAAAGCTAAAGAAAAAAGGGAAGTGCCTTAAAGGAGGGTTAAGATCCGGACAAAAAAAGGACTAAATAAGGTTGTCTTAATCCGTGCTAAAAAATCAATATTCAGCAGGATTAAATGACTAAAAAACTAAATGAGACTTCTTTAATCTTGAGGAAACTTAAGGAGGTCCTTGCCGAACAACACCAAAGAGTTTTGAACAAATTTTATTCTAAATCGGATTTAAATCGTTTGATCTATGTTTTTTTGTGAATGAATTTAAAACTTAATAGAGAAAGGAGAGAGAATATAGTTGACTAGAAAAATATTTACAGTTGGTTACTTAGGTAGTGTTTAGTAATGTGAGTCGGATTAAATTTTAAGCTCTGCTAAAGAAAAGGTGTTCAACAACAAAAAATTAAGAAAGTACATGCTTAGTTTTCTTAAGAAGACTTAAGTCCTTAAGTCATAGAGAATGACTTCTTAAAAATATGGACAACCTTAAAAATGTGGGCAAACTTAAAAATGTGAGCCTCAAGTCCTTAAGACTCTTTAGTCTCTTAAGGAGCTCTAAAGAACTCTAAGAAAGGTGTACCGAACACTACCTCAAAGATTAAGTTTCTCAAAACTTTGCAGCTTTTGTAAAAATTCCGAAAAAAAAAATTTAGAACTTAATAAATAGTTTCTTGAACTAAACCGTCTATTTAAATTTTAATACGGATGAAATAATTTAGATCTGACTTTGAGGCTCTGGCCAAAATTCTTTGGACAAATACTATCACCCGAAAACAATAGCTCCGTGATGCTCCTTTTTTTAAGATTAATGAAATTACATATATCCTGTTGTTGTCAAGTGTTCTTAGGTTAATATTGTTCGTAATTTATTACAATATAACGTTTGATAGTCCTTAGGTTAATTAATAATTTAATATTATTCATAATTGTATAATATATCTTGAAATCTGAACTACTTGTAGGGGAGTAACTTAGTTGGAAGCCAATCTACTCCTTTTCCTGAGAAAAGGAGGACCCTTCTATTCTTCAATCCGAACTGTTCAAAATCGATTAAACGGCTTAAATTAATTTTTCATTTATATCAATATAATATATTAAAACAAATCAGATGTAATTGAAATCGTTTGATCGATTTTGAATGGTTCAGATTGGAGAATAGGAGGGTAACTGCTACGCCACCCCAACATTTCAAAAAAATTTTACTAGATAGATATTTATATTGACTTTTTTTACATGCATTATAGACTTGGGAGAACCTAACTATCCCCCCATAACAATCCCCCATTTATCCCCCAGCCATTAACTACCTGGATAACTACTAACTACCTAGGGGACCACTTACTATTTGGGAACCATCTAATATTTGAAAGATTTTAAAACTGGCGCGCGGAAGTATTCATGTATAATGTATTAAGTATTCATCTATAACACATCAAGTATTCATACCTAATATATCAAGTATTTACAAAAAAAAAAAAAACTGGACACGTTTTTAGAGGTGTTTTTTTTTCCCATTCAATCTAATCAATATTTCTGACGATTGGTGAGGAATTTTCAAAATCTAAAACCACTAATGTTTTCTACATAATTTTATCTTTTAAATGAGATCCATGATAACATACTTTTGAGTTATTCGTTGAACAAGTATTCATCCTCATCGAGAAAATATTTATTCTCGTCGTGCAAGTGTAAATATAAAAGGGAGTAACTAGCTATCCCCCCGTAACAATTCTCTATTTATCCCCCAATCATTAACTACTAATAACTACTAACTATCTAGGGAGATCACTTACTATTTGTTGAGCATCTAATATTTGAAAGATTTTACAACTGGCGCGCACAAGTATTCATTTATAATGCTTAAAGTATTCATCTATAACACATCAAGTATTTATCTCTAATATATCAAGTATTTTTAAAAAAAATGGACACATTTTTAGAGGTGGTTTTGTTTTCTCCGTTCAATCTAATTAATATTTCTGACAATCAGTGAGAAATTTTGCAAATCTAAAATCACGAATATTTTCTACATAATTTTATCTTTCAAATGAGATCCATGATAACATATTTTCGAGTTGTCCATTGCACAAGTATTCATCCTCATCGAGAAAAATATTCATCTTCGTCATGCAAGTGCAAATATAAAACTGGACACATCACTCATCCATCTTTTATAAGTTTTTAGAGGTGGTTTTTCTTCTCTTTCAATCTAAACACTATTTCTGACGATTTGTGAGGATTTTGCAAATCTAAAACCACGAATGTTTTCTACACAATTTTATCTTTCAAATGAGATCCATGATGACATACTTTCAAGTTATCCGTTGTACAAGTATTCATATTTTGTGATGCAAGTATTCATACCTAAGATATCAAGTATTAATTTATACACATTGAAGTATTCATTCGTATACCTCTATTTTTTTTTCTATTTTTTATGGCATTTCTTAGTACGCAGTGGCTTGATTCATCATTAATAAAGTTTTGTTCTTTGCAAATAACTCACTACTTCATGAGAAAGGAGAACATAGACAGGGATTAATTGCATCCACAGATGCAAAAATATTTTGATACGGTCGACAGTGATAAATCTAACTCGACAGAGGCATGCTCAAGTATTCATTCATACACGTTGAAGTATTCAACCTGACAGAGGCGTGCTTGATTGGAATGGAGTGACGGATGATCTCTGGCAGAACGTCCGCTGGATCGGGAGCAGCAGGCATAGATGGAAAAAACACAGACGTGTTCAAGTATTCATTCACACATGTTGAAGTATTTATTCATACATATAAGTTAAAGTATTCATTCATATATGTTGAAGTATTAATACCTAAGACCTCAAGTATTCATTCATACACCTCTATTTTTAACTCGCTACTGCATGAAAAAGATGAACATAGACACAAAAAGAATTAATTGCATCCACATTTCAAATTCAATTCATTTAGCACTCATTTTGAGATGGCTGAAGTATTCATATCTAAGATATCAAATATTCATAACTAAGATATAAGATATCAAGTAGTCATACCTCTATTTTTTACAAAATTTATTTTTCTGTCATTTCTTAGTACTTAGTACTCACTTACCTAATTTAACATATTTTGTTATTTTCTCCAAGCCTCAATTTTAAAATTGGACACCTATCCAAAAAGAATCACTTGAAACGAATTTCCTTCCCATAACATTTGAAATTAAGTCGTTCTTACAAAAATATTTTCACTCTCTTTTAATTAGACGACAGCTTCATTCATGCTAAAAGAGTAAATCGAATGAGCACACTCGCATCTACCATAAATAATTAGATGATTGCAGATCAATCAGCTCAACGACCGATCACGTGTTATAGATTGACAAAAGTAATATCAAAACCAATGAAAACATAATTTAATACTTTTCTTTGACATTTTTCATTAAGTCTGAAATGGGCCTTTTGACTTGGAGAGGATTCGAATTCGGATCTGATCTAATTCCTTACTGCTCTCAAATCGTTCCGGTACATAAAATAATTTGAATCCTCGATTAGACAAAGTAAAAATTTATACAATGCTTCAATTAAGATCTATGAGAAATGTTATTTTATTTTTCGAATCCTCCAATATAATTTCGAGAAGAAAAAAGAAGAGTACAATGGTAGGCAAGGAGGAGTAGTAGAGAGCTAGATCGCCGGAGACAACGGCAGAGAAGGAGGCGCCAACGGAAATCCCACGACCCTGAGTGGAGGAGTGGTGGTGTTGCCTGAAGGAGGTGGGAGTGCTGGCCAGAGAAGAGGATTTGGATAGTCTTCGAAGAAGAGTTGCCATGGCTGCAATATCTTTCTTTATCAGTTGAGAAGACTCAAGAGGAGAGCTAGGGTGAAAACAGATATATGACGACAAAATAGGAAAAAGTTTCTAATTTAGTAGACTTTGACCGTTAATTTGGTATGACTCTTGATCTAGGGTGAAAACATGATAGATGACGACAAAATAGGAAAAAGTTTCTAATTTAGTAGACTTTGACCGTTAATTTGTTATTACTTTTGATGGGGAACAGAACGGGAGATAGTTAAGCGGGGGATATTATAATTACCCTATAGACTTATAGTCCCCGTATAAATAGGAAAAAGGAGGTTGAAAGGAATATTTGCGCGTTTCGATTTCTGAGTCTCTCACTGTGGAAAAAAAAAGACATCTCTTTCTGATCTAAAACTTGGGGGAAAAAAAAAAGAAGCAAAATATAGAAAGTGGTGAGTGTCCTGCAAAATAGAAAAAAGACTAATTTTCATTCTCCATCACCGTAAAGAAAAGAATATATAAATTCTTCAGTTATCCACCATTTAATGAACAGACAACAAAGTAGCAAAAAAAATCATCATTTAGCAAAAATTGTATCTATAGTATAACTTCACATACTCACCTTTTAATATTAGTTTACCTTTAATATCAATTCACCTTTTAAATTGAGATTTGTGATTATTCGTAAACTAGATTTTAGTTTGAATAATAATTATTATTCATTATAATTAAACTCAAATCTGTCAAAAGTTTGATGAAATGAGTTGCATTCTAGCTAAATGGAAAACCAACACATATGAATCACGTGCTTTAGTTGCGAGTACTTTGCGATCCTAATTGTGGACGTGCCTGGTGCAGTTGAGATTATGGATCCCCCATTAGTATGATTGGTTGGTGCATGGGGTCCAAACCCATATCCAAAATTGTGTACAATTAATACCAAGATGAAGATATAATATTTACGAGTGACATAAATAAAATCTGTACATTTTATGATCACACCATGCTATTCCATTTATATATGAAGACATACTTTTATAGATAAAATCATATCTTAGTATATTTATACTGAGTTATAGGAGTCCGGCTACCGCGATATCATTAGTATATCAGTTTAAATACCATCAACTCTAAAACCTATCAAATTGATTTCAAACAATGAATTTAAATTGTTCAAACAGATCTACTTCATGATTAGTGTGTTTACATATAAAATTTATAATTATTCAAATTTGTTTTGTATCGAGCCAAGCAGTCACAAGTAAGAGTTTTTTAAATTAATTTTAATACATTTATTCATTTATATTATTTTCTACCTCTTGACTTGATACAATAATAATTAAAAAAAATTATATATTTTGTATGTAAACACTTGACTTGATTTTTGATACAATAATAATTAAAAAAATTATATATTTTGTATGTAAACACTTGACTTGATTTGGATTTGTTGTTTGATACATATTTAGTAAGTTTTGAAGTTTGTAACAAATACCACCGATATCACAGCGACTCGAGATGTAGTATCATTGTTACCTTCATTATAACTACATTACCATTTTTTTTTTCTTTCTAAATGTGTGTTAGAAATGAAAAAAGAAGAAGAAAGGATTAATTTATGGGGACTGCATGTGGTTCGACTGTGGATACAGCTATGTTTCTTATAGGCATATGAAAACATTTACTACTTTCCTCAAAAAAAAAAAAAAAAAAAACATTTATTACTGCAGCCGGACTAAAATTCACATATTTCTCATTATGATAGCAGGTTTTTACCCATGTCAAAATGTGGATCAAACAGGTAGATCTTATGCCATGTCAACACTACCAGAAAAATTCTCTCTGAAAGGGGTGCGAGAATTTATAATCTTAACCCAACATAGTACTACAGGCAATGAAGTAAGTTACCTCCTCACCAACAATTAGATTGGTCAACTATTGCAGTTATTTTCATTTTAGCCCAGCTAAAGTTATGCCCTGATTAAAATTGTTTTTTTTTCTTGTCTGGTCGGATTGGCGAAATATTACGTAATATGTTATAATAAATTAATTTTAGATCTTGGTTTTAAGTTCATTTTTGTTTCTTTTTCTGCTGAAGGTATATTTATGTTCTGATAATAAAGTCAATACGTTAAAATGATAAGCTGGTTAAGCGTCATATTATAGCTTTTAAATTAAGTTCTTTTAAGATAAATGATAAGAGTAAAATCTTCCAACTTTAAATATATATAAAAAATTAACCGAATTTAAATTTGACTACCTCCTCCATAGAAAATATATATATATATATTATCTGAACCGTTTGTCACGCTAATTCAGTCGAAGTTAAATAAAATAAATCGTTTATTTGACTGGATTAGACAAGTGTTATAAATACGGTATGCGGTAGTTGAACGGACAAGGTACCACCAAACGATTAATCGGTATACAGCCAATTAATCGGAATTATGTAGATAATTTAATGTTTTTATTAAATTTATGTATATATATCATAATTTATTAAAAATAGTTTATTTAACTCATTAAACTTATCAAACAAACTTAATTTAACTTAGTTCCACTATTATAACATGACACTAGGTTTATTTTTTTCTTAATGCATAAGCACTTTCCATATGTAAGTAACATATTTATTTAATGAAAAAATAAATTCAAGAATTAAACTTTTTCAATTATAACGTATTATTAGAAAAAAAATTTGAAACATTCCAACATAAAATCACTAAATTTAGTTTACGATAACAACTTAGTTATATAAATGAATATCTCATACTAATTGAAAAAATTACACCAATAATTAGTAAGAAAAATATATGATATATAAATAATAGAAGAATTAATCAATTTCAAAGTAAGAAAAAAAAATATATATGAAAAATATTAAATGTATGTCCAAGTACAAATAAAACTACAATATATGATGAGGGATCGGATGACACCGTTTTTTGGTGACATCGGATGACACCGTGCATTTTCAAAGTCCAAACAGTCGATCCAAACCGTTCAACTTGATGGATATGTTAAAATATGCTTACAGATCAAATTTTATATTTTTCTGAATTTTTTTACTATTTATTAAGATGGATACAAAAATTTAATGGTCTGAATATAGCGATTTTGTTAAATACTTAATAAATATTAAAAAAATTCCAAAAAATATAAAATTTGATCTGCAAGTACATTTTAACATATCCATTATGTTGAATGGTTTGGATCGACTGTTTGGACTTTGAAAACTTTGAAAATGCACGATGTCATCCGATGTCACCAAAAAACGGTGTCATCCGATCCCTCCTCATATATGATTTATAAAACTTATTATCACACACTATCACATAAAAAAAAGTCAATGTGAAAAATCAATATTCACTAGAATAAATTAGAATAAACATAAATAAACGGGAATAAACAAAAATAAATAGACAATTAAACGGTAAAACGATCGATTAATCATTTTCATCCACAAACAGGCATCCGTTAAGTGTATTCGTAACGGTTTGGCCGCCGTTAACGATTAAACGGCCGTTAAAACCGTTTTTTACAACCCAGTAAATAAGCATCCGTTAAGCGTATTCGTAACGGTTTGGCCGCCGTTAATGATTAAACGGCCGTTAAAACCGTTTTTTACAACACTGGGTTAGACTGCATTTGTAGACCAATCGAGGTTTAATTTCAACCAACTTAAATCTTATTTGTATCAACTGTACCATACCATTGAATACTCCTACCCGCATTAACTCCATTTTGACTCAAATTGATAGACAAGAGGACAAATTTTTCATTCACCTCACTATTTCAATCATTGAATGCATAACAGCAACAAAATACCAGAGAACCCTTAAATATAGATAATAAAAAAAATAGGTGATTCTAAACTACCATCAGTGGAAAGCAGAAGAACCAAGTTTAGCCTACAAGCTGGAATGTAGATCTTGTTTTTATTGCAATAGCTTTTGTGAGGGAAACAAAATTGCCTTCGTAGGATTAAAGCATTCCATCAAAACCCCGCCTAATCCTCCAATCACCATGTAGCATGTCGTAGATATCTCCAATTCAGCATCTTTCATTCAAAACAATATAGGAACAAGAAGTCAGAAGAACATAAAAAATCCAAGTCAAAACTTCAAAGCATTGAAATTAGGACCACAATAGTACATCAGATTTCATTATTATTATCCACATCAACTATTCTTGCTCTTCTATTAGTAGACAGCATGACAGGTCCTTATTAATTAGGTCAATCCATTAGCTCAGCGATATCAAAGAGAAAAATAAACATGCATGGGGTGTAGTAATCATAACTTTCTGCAATAAATAAAATAAATAGCTACAGTTATAACCAGAGGTAAACAAGCAACATCTAAATATGGAATATCATAACCACTGCAGGAATTTTGTTGAAGTCATGTTAACAAAAAAAAAAAAGAACCAAGTAATAAAAACACAAACATCTCTCTAGAAACCTGAGTACTACTTATATTGCAGAAATAAGTCGCATGCATTATTAAAAAGGTGCAAAAGGAAAATATCAGTCCACTTCATCCCGTTAAGCATCTATTAACAATTATTTTAATTGAAAAATAATTTCTTTTGCATGACGATTTGTCAGAAGTAGAGAGGAGCAGCTCAGGCTTAGGGAATTTTGCAAGCTCAACAAAGAAACATTAAGAAGTCTGAAATCTGAGCATAAATAAAGAAAATGAGAAAAAACAAAAGACAAACAGAACTTAAAAAATATAGTTGGTTAAACCAGTCAAGAGAAATACTCTATCATTTGGCATTACCTAGATATTTACTTGCTACATTAGACCTAAATCCTAACCAATATCTTCTGAAATTCTCAATGAAAATTTGCAAGTGTAGGGTTCAAATGCCTCATGCCTTTCATGCCTCGCATCATTATCTCTGTTTTCAAAATGTGCTTGGATACCAAATTTTACAGCTTTTGGAATTGTTTTACTATTCTTTTAGATAGGTACAAAAAATCTGTTTCTCAGAAGATTCTGGACCATCCAAAAACAGTGATTTTGTACATATCTAAAAAAGTAGTGTAACATTTCCAAAAAATATTGAATTTGGTCTGCAAGCACATTTTAATACGGAGATCGAGTTGAGTGGTTCGGATCGACTTTTTGGAATTTGAAAACGGAGATAAGGATGTGAGGCACAATTGAGGAAAGAAAGACACGAGGCATTTGAACCCTGCTCAATTTTCAAATATCTTGTCCACTGATGGATGTTTGTACCATTAGAGAAACATAACTCATAGTGGTCGTGCTCTGACAAAAGAAGAAACTTTTGCAATTAAAATTCACTTCAAACTAGAATCACCTATTCATCTACACTAAAACTTGAGAAACTGCAGGCCTATTTTAGCCCAATAAACATATCATATAATTTGGGTTAGGCTTGCGACTATCCAATTATATAAAAATCATTGAATGATCCTAACTTGATGTGGCCGTCCATTTAGATCTGACACTCCAGAGTCCAGATAGGATCTGACTGAAGAGCAGCCAATGCCTGCCAAGTTTTAATTTTAAGGGACCAGACAAGACCAGGACCACCTGATCTTGGGATGCACAGATCTACAGAGTACCATCCAATGAATTCGATACAGCTAATGAGGAGTCATACCCTATAGTTCGACTCCTTGTGGACTTCATTGTTTTACAAAACTCTATGCATGTTGTAAGTATAACACATGCATCCCACTGTACTCCCCAATAAACTAAATTATTAAAGACGAGAGTGCCAATAGAAAGCTCCAAAAATATTATAGCAATCTTACCTTAAGTTTATTAAAACAATCAAATTTCATTTCACTAAAAGTTGGGGGAAAAAAATAAAAAAGATGTGAGAAAAAAAAAAGTGTGCAAATCATAGTGATTATGCAATTTGAATTTATATACTAAATTTAGAGAGAGAAAAGAGAGGAAATATTAAATTGTGGAAGATAAGGTTTCGCCCAAAAATTTTTAATTTACCATCTTTAAAAAAAAAAACCCATTTAACCCTATATTCTGACAAATTCCATATTTATCATGACCGCAGTTCACTGCGGTATCAGCAGTGCATTTAATATCACACTGAGTGCATTAATTTGGTATCAGCAGGGTGGTACCGCCGTTTCAAATTGCAGTCCCGGCAAATATGAAATTTTTCAGAAAATAGGGTTAAATGGTTTATTTTTATTTTAAAGATGGTATATAATTTTTTTTTGGAGATTTCTCTATCGTGAGATGTTGTAGATTTCGCATAAAAAAACAGCTAAATTTATTGCCAAGATACTTGTGGTGGTTTCACAATAATCACATAGTTCAATTTACTGTACCTAAAAAGATTAAAAAACTCCTAGGTGTCAAATACAAGCATTAAAACAAATGGGGTTTTACATGCAACGACTGCTAAGTAGAGATGGGCTATCTACAGTCAAACCAAAATATAATTCTTGCCAAAGGCTCACCTGATTACACATTTATTATCCAGTGTCATAATCTTGATTGAGGAGCTTTTCTGGTGGGTAGGTAAAGCGCATCATAATGGCCGAATCCATGATAAAGAACCCTAATGGGATCATCTGTTCCATACTCTTGCCCATATTCAGCTATTGATATCAAACCTCCAGCCTCCTCATCACGCATATATACTGTAATAGGCATTCTACAACCAGAATTCAAGTTTGGTTATTTAGTCATAAACATAACAAGAAGAATAAGCATTCTATAATGTTCGAATTGAAACAGAGCCCCTCCACTACTAAAATTGCAATTATATGACCAGTCTTGAACAAAATTAAAATACGATCCCAGGCTATGGCAAAAACCAACAGAGTCAGAGTTCACTAGAGAATTCAGTTTATCGATATAATAAACCTCTAAAATAATATATTGCGAAACAATTTAGTTGATAAATATATTGAGATAACGCATTGGGAAGTTAACAGTTACTGATTATTTTGCTAAATCAATCAATTAAAAAGCAAGCTAGGTCAAAATGGAATTTTAATAGAACTTTTATGCAATTTAGAAAGAATACAGAGCTCTTCACAAAATAATCTCAGAGGAACAAAAATAATATATAATAATGGAAAGGTTGACTACTCACTCGAGAACATGAGAGGCCATGAACAACTCAGGTTCTCCCCCCCACACATGCGGCTTTCTTATATGGGAAACATATGTATCAAAGTCTCCCTCAACAAACCTACAATAATATTACAGGATTAAAAAGAAAAGGCAGTATAGCAATCTACTATTAAGTACCGGTGATAAACTTATGCTGAAGTACTCACCATTCAGTTTCTGACCTCCTCTTAATAAATTCATCTGCTACCTGTATTAAAGGTTATCAAGCTTACTATTAGAAAGGGCGGATTATATACAGAATATTCAACTCCACAATCTTTTGTAGTATTTAAGTAGTGACAATCTTTTAAAAAGGAGACTGCTACAAGAAGAAACTGAAATGATACCTTTTGTCTAAGTTCATCAGCGAGCTGTCTCTGAAGCTCCTCATCAGGTAAAGATTTCCCAGAGCGCATGCATGCACCATGAGCTACTGACCTAAACAAGCACCTGCCGTCCCCCGGTATACCTTTAAGTCAAATATGACGCATGCACGTGAGCCAGTAATATAAGCTGGAGACTCAATACGTTTAAAAGCTTAAATCTGTTTTGTTCTTTTTGAACCCTAGCCAGCCAAATGCCTCTACAATTAGATCTAACATTTTGTTAAATCTGGCATGGCACAGTCAAGTAGCTCCATTAGTGTGATTATCACGAAAAAACAGAGTTTTGTGGAATGTACACCTTATAAGTGAATCCAAAGTGGCGAATTTGGTACACAAGCTACGAGTAGAACATTCATAAGAACACCAAAAGTAAAAAGAAGTGAAAGCTTGACTATCCAAAAGAGACCAAAAAAGTAATGTTTCACAAGTCCTCTACAACAATAACAATGGATACAGTAATATTTCCATCCTTGCAAAATTGTCTAGATTCAATTTGACCTAGTAATTACCATCAAGAACCATGGGGAAAGAAATGAACAAAACTGTAAAGAAAATAGAATTATCAGCTCATACCAATAACAGTATAATCTGTATGAACAATCTTTCCATGAGATGAAGTAAGCGATGATTCAACAAGCTTAGGAGAACTCCCTTTGCTTTTCTCATCATGTGCTTCAGCATATGCAGGCCCAGACACCGAAAAACTAAAAAACAGCAAGCCTCCAATCTTGCCACTTGGGACATGCCTCATATTCCACCTAACCCTTGATATTGGCATATTAAGCCTTACACAAATGCTCTGGCTTCTAGTTGAAAGGCCGACCCGTAATTGATGCCCCATTAGACTCACCATAGAGACCATACTTTTTAAGTGAAAAGCCCTGTTCTGTTTTAAAACTGTAAACTTTAGGTGGCGGTAATTTCTCCTTTGTACTTGGAAAGGATGAGAGTATAGGCTACAAGGGCTTGATCGATGTAGGAAAACACCAGGCATATAACGAAGCATTGATCGGTATTATGTTTTCACCTGTACAATGAAAAGAAAAAGAAGAAAAAAAACTCAGGGCACTACAAAATACTGGCAATTGGTTTATAGATTTACTGATAATAGAAATGTTTTCACAGCTGATATACTAGAAAACATATGGTGCTATTGACAAATGCATTACGACATATGGTGCATTACAGATTCATCCTGTCAAAATCAATCTCTCCATTGAATCAACTGTTGATCATAAAGCATAATTGTAATAATACAATACTATAATTTAAGCCCCTTCTAATATCAATTTGGTCCTCAAATTTTCAAAGGATTAAATTGCTCATAAGCAATTCAGAAAAAAAAAGTCAATCTTATAGAAGTTAATCAAACCAATAGTAATAACAGAACATTTATATATATATCTACAAAAGCATGATAATATGGTTGACTGAGTATATCAGACAAAGATAGATAGAAATTAGAGGATTGCTGGTACTGAAATGTAGGAAAAAATTGATCCATTCTCTTTCCAACCTCAAAAGAAGTAGAAAGTACCATACAACATTTAATTGCCCCAGAACATAACCCAAGTAAGGAAGGAATGGATGAATGGCATGAATTAATAAACTAATAAAGGATGGAGTCAGAAGATATTTATCTTAAACAAAATCAACCAAAAATATCAAATGCAGTTGTGTTTTATGAGTATTTAGTAAAGAGCTGAATATACTGCATATGCAAAATATTGACTAGATGTACGCAGGAACTGGTTTAATTGATACTGAGTAGTTCTTCCCTTCATTAAAAAAAATAAATAATGCTTGCAACGTAAGAAAACTAAGAAGAATGAGCTTGATTGACCTCAATATAAGGCTTTAGAAGTGCCAATTTGTGGGTAAAAACCATGTTATTTTGGTGCTGATATTGGGTTCAATTTCTCCATTTAGTTGAGTTAGTTGTGTACATTTCAGTAAATACATTTTTATTAGCCTAGTTCACCACATCATCATGACCTAAAACATCTAAAATAACATAATTAAAGCTTAAATCAGACTAATCAGTAGACAGAAGGACCTCTACTTTATCTAAAATAATAAAAGTACTAATTGGTTCATTAATCATTCCCCAATTAGTTTTATTTTAAGAACGAGATCAGCACGTGAACCTATTAATAATTAGGAAATAAGTCGTTTAAATATTCCTAAAAAAGTAAGTGAAAATATATCAAATTAATTCAAATTTGTATAATGATCTACACAAAGAAAACTTTGCGTAAAAGTTAAAACAGTTTCACCTGCTCCATGCGTCCTAAATACTCTTTAAGTGTTACCTAGATGGCCAGGAACACCCCCAAATTGATTAAAGAAAATTAGAAGAGATAGGTAAAAAAAAAGGGGGTAAGAGAAAGGTACCTGTTCATGCGTGAAGGAAGAAGCTATAAGAATTGCAGATATCCAATAGTTAATCCACTGGAAAGAGAAGTCTAATGAGGGTTGGCGGTGAGTGTGGCGCAAGAAATAATAAGCGGGTTGCTTGGGCGACAAACTAGTACGAGGAATGGGGAAAGCTGAAGGTGCTTTCTTGGTCCTTTCACTTGTTTTTTTGGAGAAGGGGAGAAGAGTAGGAGAAGGGAAGGATAGCGAAGGTTCGTTCAATCGAGAGAATTCTCGCCAAGGAGTGGGGACGACGGAAGGGGAGTGTGAAGTCAGCACGTTACACCCGGTCCGCTATGAATGAGTATAGAGTACGAGGAGGGTTCAAATGCCGATTTTTTTATTTTTATCCAAAAATATTATTATTTTAATTAAAATACTCAGTTTTTCGCCGGAATTTTAAAAATACCCAATCCGTGGAATTTTTCCACGGGTTGAAATTTGAATTCCCACCGTGGAAAAATTCCACGGACCAGACCCATTTTTATTTTTTTTTTATTTTTAAAAACAGAAATTTGTATTTATTTTTTATTTTTTGTATTGAAATATTAGAAATATTGGATATATTTCTTTGAAAATAGATGGAATACAATATAATTTGATTTATTAGAAAGACTGCAACAAATAACCCGGATCAATATTTTTCAGATCAGATTTTTCGCGCCTGTAAGAAAAATTAATATATTTCTTTATGTGTTATTGGAAAAAAATAAAAATGCTTAGATTCCGAGTTATTGATCCCGGTTCAAAAGTCACTTCTATGTAATTTAGAAAATATTATGATCTTTCTAGTACATTTAATTTATTAAAAGTTTTATCTATTTTGAGAATTATTTTTGAATAATAATCATTAAATAAATTAAAGTTTTTGTTTTTTTTTCAAAATAGATATAACTTTTAATAAATTAAATGTACTAGAAAGATCATAATATTTTCTAGATTACATAGAAGTGACTTTTGAATCGAGATCAATAACTCGGAATCTAAGCATTTTTATTTTTTTCCAATAACACATAAAGAAATATATTAATTTTTCTTACAGCCGCGAAAAATCCGATCTGAAAAATATTGATCCGGGTTATTTGTTGCAGTCTTTCTAATAAATCAAATTATATTGTATTCCATCTATTTTCAAAGAAATATATCTAATATTTCTAATATTTCAATACAAAAAATAAAAAATAAATACAAATTTCTGTTTTAAAAAACAAAAAAAAAAAAAAAATGTATCTGACCCGTGGATATAACTTTTGAATAATAATAATTAAATAAATTAAAGTTTTTGTTTTTTTTTTCAAAATAGATATAACTTTTAATAAATTAAATGTACTAGAAAGATCATAATATTTTCTAGATTACATAGAAGTGACTTTTGAACCGGGATCAATAACTCGGAATCTAAGCATTTTTATTTTTTTCCAATAACACATAAAGAAATATATTAATTTTTCTTACAGCCGCGAAAAATCCGATCTGAAAAATATTGATCCGGGTTATTTGTTGCAGTCTTTCTAATAAATCAAATTATATTGTATTCCATCTATTTTCAAAGAAATATATCCAATATTTCTAATATTTCAATACAAAAAATAAAAAATAAATACAAATTTCTGTTTTAAAAAACAAAACAAAAAAAAAATGTATCTGACCCGTGGATATAACTTTTGAATAATAATAATTAAATAAATTAAAGTTTTTGTTTTTTTTTTCAAAATAGATATAACTTTTAATAAATTAAATGTACTAGAAAGATCATAATATTTTCTAGATTACATAGAAGTGACTTTTGAACCGGGATCAATAACTCGGAATCTAAGCATTTTTATTTTTTTCCAATAACACATAAAGAAATATATTAATTTTTCTTACAGCCGCGAAAAATCCGATCTGAAAAATATTGATCCGGGTTATTTGTTGCAGTCATTCTAATAAATCAAATTATATTGTATTCCATCTATTTTCAAAGAAATATATCCAATATTTCTAATATTTCAATACAAAAAATAAAAAATAAATACAAATTTCTGTTTTTAAAAAAAAAATAAAAAAAAATGGGTCTGGCCCGTGGAATTTTTCCACGGTGGGAATTCAAATTTCAACCCGTGGAAAAATTCCACGGGTTGGGTATTTTTAAAATTCCGGCGAAAAGCTGGGTATTTTAATTAAAATAATAATATTTTTGGGTAAAAATAAAAAAATCGGGTTCAAATGCCTCCATATCTCCATCGTACCTTTATTTTTAAAAAGTTTAATAATTCAAATTTAAATATTAAAATTCAAAATAAAACCATTGAATATGAACTATATCATTTTATATATGCACGTGTAAAAAATTATGACATTTCAATTTTGTTTTGATTGACATCTTGAGCTTGTAAAAATGTATACTAATGTAGATAATTTCTAGACATTGATTTTTCAACTTATTGATTCATATAAAAGCAAAATCAAAATGTGATATCTTTTTATGGATACATAAAGAAAATAACATAGATCACATTTAACGGTTTTATTTTGACGTTTAAATTTTAAACTTTGAGTTATTTAAGTTGTTAAAAATGAAGGCATGATGGAGGCACAAAAAATGGAGGCATTTGAATTCAAATATTAGTTAGTGTTATTTTAGTCTATATAACACCAATTCTAAAATCTATCAAATTGAATTCAAATAGTGAATTCAAACCGTTCAAACCAATCTACTTCATTAGTTGTGTGTTTACATGTAAAATTTATAAGTTTTTGAGTTTAGTTGGTATCAAGTCAAGCGGTCAAATATTTGAGTTTTTAAGTTAATTTTAATACATTCATTTTTCATTTTTTTTTGCCACTTGATTTGATACTAAAATAACTCGAAAATTGATACTAAAATAACTCGAAAATATAAAAAGTTTGCATGTAAACGTATCACTCATAAAGTAAATTAGTTGGAACGGTTTGGATTCACCATTTGAACTCGATTTGCTAGGTTTTGGAGTTGGTATTATATATAATGAAATGACATTGATGTTATATTAGCCATACTCGCTATGAATTCGTATCCCCTCAGGTTACCCAACTGAGTATAATTGAATCGAACGGTCCGAAAATGGAAATTTTAACTTGGCACGAATCTCAAAGCACAAATAATGCCCCCCTACTGCCATCCCGACCACCGACAGGCTGATATTAAATCGGGGCCGTCCATTTCAATCGTGGTGAGTCAGGTACCTGAGGTCGGCTATTGCCTTTTTCGTTGCTGCGCGGCATTTGTGCGGATCAATTTGGGCCTGATGTTGCACTTCCTTCCAATAGGTTTATGGGCCTTTGAAAAAACAAAACCATAAGGACACCACGAGAAACTATCTGTGCAATTACTCTATTAATATCGTTTACTTATTTTATTTTTTTATTTACAGGTAATTATTTCTGTATTTAACTGTATTGTACCCTAATATTCTCCCTCTCTTCTAGAGTTGCTCATTATTTGTTTTTCAACCGAGCCGGAAAATTTTGAATTGAAAAGTTTGATTTTTCAGTTCAATTCGAAGTTCGGTTAAATTTTTGAATTGCTTCGGTTTAGTTACTTTGATGGCTTGGTATACACCACTGTACCGCCCTATTATGGAATTGGTCTTGTACTAAACAAGTAAATTAATAAAAAAATTAAATTGCGACTAGAAATGTCTGTTACCTTAGATGGACCACATTTCGGCCCAAAACAGTTTATTTTCTATTCAATAAAGAAAAGTAATTCTCCATTTTTTTTTTGTCTAAATGAGTTGAAAATTCTTCTTTGTCACAGAATAGGGTAAAATAGTAAATATCATATGATTCTTGTTAGAAATTTATTTTAAAACTCAAAATTTAAATAATATTTATTTTAATATTAATGGTTTTTAACTTTATGAATTATGGAGCTATTTGTGAATTAGTTGTATGATTCAATTTTCATACGAAAGCTCTCTATTCCATTGCCACAGAAAATCAAATCATATAAATATGGTAGAGAGCAAGCTGTGGATGCAATTTCTAAATCTTAGCATTTACCCATAATCAATTGAATTAATTGAGAATAACTTGCACCAGAGCTTGCGCAGGAAATAAAATCCATTTGAGTTTCTATATGTGCATGATTACCATTTATTCAATGAGACCGTTTCATTTCCATTCATATTTTCATATTCAATTTCTTTTAATAACGAATGAAACGGTAATATATTGAATATAATTTTTAATAGTCATGAATGCACAAATTGATTGATATCTATGGTTTTGCCTATAAATAACACATACCATTTGGAGAGCAATCATCTAATAATGGACATACTCTCTTCTTCCTGTTAGCTCCATATTTCATAAATTCAATTTCTATTCTCCCACAAACACATATTTTCTTTATAGAAAACATATTATTCTGCTATCATTGTTGAAAGAAGCTACATCAACCTCTACCACGGTTGCGCCCGAAGGTAGAGGAATACCGGCGTAACTTGGGGCAAGCTTAATCGATTATTCCTGCGCTTAGGACGGGAAGTTGCCTTAGGTCCGCATTTTGCAGCTCCGGGTAATAAAGTTTTAATTATATTCTTTATTATATTTTTAATATAATTGTTATTTATTTTATTGATCAAAATTCAGATTTAAAGTTAGTTGGTTAGTTCATATTTTTCCAACAATCTAAGGCAAACACCCGTAATCTGAATTTGATAAAATTAAAAATCTGATTTTTTTTATAATTTGTAGAATTAATAAGTCTATCCGAAAAAAAAACAAAATTAATAAAGAGCAAAATAATATCATAATAAACTTACAATTAATTACTGAAATTAAATTGTAGGCATGATTCTTAATTTGAATAGTAATTTTACAGATTATTATTTTGATATTCTTAAGTTAAAAATTGGAGGAATTAAGTTAAACTGGTGTAGCGAAATAGTTTTGTCAATGTTCCTGTTTTTTTTTATTGTTAATTTGATAGTTGGAAATGCAATAATTTATTACTCACTTAATCCATTTTATATAGTTTGTGATGATACTTCGTAATCATTATTCGTATCATGAATTCTTATTAATCATTTTCAATTAAATTGTAGATTATTTCTTCACTAAGTATTTGATCTGGTATAATTTGTGAAACTTAATTTTGTAATTTCACTAGGGTATAAATATTATATCATTAATTATTTCTGGATCAGTTCGGTCCAACCTCAGATATACAAATCAATTAATAATCTAAATATTGGTCCGTTGAAAGAAAAATAAAAACGGATTCATAATAAATAGCAATAACAATAGTTGGGTAGTGTGTTAATGATTGTAGTTAATACTCAATAAGAATAAATATTAAATTGTAATTGATCATTACTACCTATCCAGTAAAGTTTACTAGATAGTTGTTTGTCCACTACGTTGGATTTATATATTGAACTGTCAATTAATATTTAACAAACAAACTTTAGAATGATCTGAAAATATTTTATTTAGAAGTTATAAGTTTATTTTAAACTTCATCAATTCATCTCATTTAATAAGAATAAAAAGTTGATGTTATTTTATGCGAAATAAATTTTAGTGATCAAGTTTGATTTATGTATAATTTAGGCTATATATATTCTTTAAATAATTGTTCACCAAACTAATTAAAAAAAAAAATCTCAGAATTCTTATTAAAAATTTAGAAATCTGATTTTTTAATCTTAACTCAATAATTAGAGTTACTAGTTATTTTCTGAGAAAATAAAAAGGAATGAAGTTACTAGATTATTTAGTAATTAGGTATATTTGTAAATAAAATATAGTTAGGAACATAATACAAATAAATTTGTAGGTTCATCGGTAAAAGAAGAAAAAATTACCATTAAATATAAAAGTTAATTAATAGGGTAACATTAACTGTGAGCAATGCTTTAGCATTACTTTTGTATTTTATAACCGATTAATATTATTAATTATTATAAATAAGAAAACTTGAAAGTCCTAATTAATGCTCATATAATTGCCACCTCTGTAATTTAATTGCATGAACCATCTTGATCATTTCTTTAATGAGCAGAGAAAATGCTATGTCATTAACCAAAAGAAACTATGAGCGTTTGTTTCTTAAATTAACACATGAAATAAGTGTTAGTCTCATATAATTAAAAAAGAATAAGATATATATAGAGGAATCAACAAGTGATATACAACCCATGTAATCAATATTAATATTGATAATTTCCCTCATCTAATGTCGCCCATATAATTAGATGAAATATTATATTAAATATTGAAAAAGTTGTGACTTGCAAGAGGATAGTATAATTTGAATTTATATGGCTGTTTTCTAATTAAATTGTTAATCATGGTAATTATATCTTTAATGTTTATAATTATGTATTTAATGATTGGGAATATTGAACAGAGAATATTAAGCAGTTATATTCTTAAAAGACATTATCACTTGTCCAATCAGAAAATGCTATGTCATTTTTGTGTGTGTGTCTAATCAATATTAAATTGATTGTAGATATTCTTAATTTTATTTTAAGGGACATTAAAATCTGATTTCCAAATGGATATTCTACATTAGTAAATTAAACTTGACTTTCTATCCAGTCAATTTATAATTTTAAAACGGAATATACATTTGCAATTGGAGGCCTTATTTTAATACTTTCTTATGGTCATAGTAACGAAAATATATAATTATGTTGAGATATTTTGTTCTTGAATAACTATACAAAACAATCTAGATAATATATTTTTTAAAAAAAAATTCATGATCAAAATTATAGTTTACTTATTACCAACTTCTAAGAAAAAATATCCTAATGTAAAACAAATATGATTAGTAATAATTTACAAACAGAGATAAAACTATTACAATTTAATAATGTTCCATAATAATATATATATTCTCTAATATTATACTATTAGTTTCATTGATGCCAAAAGTAAGAATTGTGATATCGAAGGGTTTATTTTGCCAAATAAATGAATATGTCAGTCTTATTTTCAGATTAAATAAAAATAATCCATGACATCTATGTAAAATAAATCTGATAAATATCGTAGTATTCCAATTTTATAAATATAATAATAAATCAAAATATTTAATATATTGTTGTCTGGTGAGATTTTAATTATATATATTATTATGATCTGAAAGATAACTAAAGTAAATTGAAATATTGAATATTATTTGATATAAGAAGAAAGAGAAATGTGGGGGTATAATTAAAAATAATAATTTAAATAATTGTGATCAATTTTATTGATTGAGGTGCATTTTACTCAATTAATCATGATGACTAATTAGCATACATGATTCATAATGTTATGTTTGGAAATAATTAAATAAGATGACAATCTTATTATTTGATATATAACATAATAATATGAAGGTTCGAATGTTTATTAAAATATTTATAAACCTATTAATGCATAAATTAAATTTTAATACTGATTATGCATTTATAGAATGCTTTAACATTATGTTATATTGTTATATATAGTTAATTGTGGAGATTAAAATGTTAAAGAAATATTAAATTAACCCTACGATATGTATGGCATGAATATTGAATATATGTCAGTGATTTTCATTTTATGAGGAATTATGATAAAGTTTAATAAGAAAACGAAATGTGGGGGTGTGAAATAAATGTACTCATTTAATTATTGATCATGATAACTAATATATATATTGATTGTGATTATAGCTAAGATGTATTAAATGAGACTACTTTATAATTTTCTCATATGTTGCAAACAAATGTGAGAATTTAAATTATCATATATCATGACATGAGGTGATAAAAATTTATTGAGATATACATGCTTAATCTATCTTGATGTCTTAAATTACTTTGATTGTATTAGAATGCATGATTTTGACATTCTATTAAAAATACTATTATTGTTAGCTCATATATTTTATTCTAAGTACGTGTGATTAATTTTATGTCACATGTTGCTACAAAATTAATGATATGCTTTTGAAAGCATTATTTCTAATTATAATAATTTGGTGAATATTATTTTGCAAGTGATTTATAAATAAAAAAAAAATTACTTGCATGCTTGAGCAATAAATGATAATTCATTGACATGAAAATGTTAATGATGGACTAAAAGTTAAAGTCCATGTGTATATAGGACGAAAGTCCTAGAGTCATCGAGGGGGATGAGATTTAGCCTAATGGGCCAATCTGGTGTGGGAACCCAACCTCTGTGATGGGCGATCCCCTGAAGGGGGTTCAATGGGTAAG
Source organism: Carex rostrata (assembly GCF_964058835.1). Classification (NCBI taxonomy): domain Eukaryota; kingdom Viridiplantae; phylum Streptophyta; class Magnoliopsida; order Poales; family Cyperaceae; genus Carex; species Carex rostrata. Next base: position 10,147,211 of record NC_135925.1, read on the forward strand.
AACAAGCAGATAGGTTGGCCAAGGAGCACAAGAATATTTAGATATGGAACTTCTGTTCCAAACCCATCCCTATGGTGATCAGTGCTCCTGTGTAGTGTAATAAGATGAGTATCCCAAGTCGGTAATTCGCGAGATGTGACTCTACACACATCCCAGATGGAACTCTTCTATATGAGAATGACCGTATATAAAAGGCCGCGGCTACTGAGTTTAGGCAACCCGTAGAATATTCTCATGAAAAAATCAAGTTAATGTGCATGGCCTCAAACGCACAACCCGCGATGTAGTTTTCTGTACTGTGTGTGTAATAATGTAAGTTCCGATCAAAGGAATCGTTGTTCAAGACCTGGTTCACTCCGATCTTCTCGGACTGAAATTATTGACACTAAGCGAAATCAAAACATTTTGCCCAATGCACAGTATAAACAATGGTAGCAGAAATATTTATATATATGTTTTTAGTTTATTTAGTTTTTTTTTTTTTTTTGTTAAATTAAATTTTGAATTTTGTGGGGGATTGTTAGAAATTTATTTTAAAACTCAAAATTTAAATAATATTTATTTTAATATTAATGGTTTTTAACTTTATGAATTATGGAGCTATTTGTGAATTAGTTGTATGATTCAATTTTCATACGAAAGCTCTCTATTCCATTGCCACAGAAAATCAAATCATATAAATATGGTAGAGAGCAAGCTGTGGATGCAATTTCTAAATCTTAGCATTTACCCATAATCAATTGAATTAATTGAGAATAACTTGCACCAGAGCTTGCGCAGGAAATAAAATCCATTTGAGTTTCTGTATGTGCATGATTACCATTTATTCAATGAGACCGTTTCATTTCCATTCATATTTTCATATTCAATTTCTTTTAATAACGAATGAAACGGTAATATATTGAATATAATTTTTAATAGTCATGAATGCACAAATTGATTGATATCTATGGTTTTGCCTATAAATAACACATACCATTTGGAGAGCAATCATCTAATAATGGACATACTCTCTTCTTCCTGTTAGCTCCATATTTCATAAATTCAATTTCTATTCTCCCACAAACACATATTTTCTTTATAGAAAACATATTATTCTGCTATCATTGTTGAAAGAAGCTACATCAACCTCTACCACGGTTGCGCCCGAAGGTAGAGGAATACCGGCGTAACTTGGGGCAAGCTTAATCGATTATTCCTGCGCTTAGGACGGGAAGTTGCCTTAGGTCCGCATTTTGCAGCTCCGGGTAATAAAGTTTTAATTATATTCTTTATTATATTTTTAATATAATTGTTATTTATTTTATTGATCAAAATTCAGATTTAAAATTAGTTGGTTAGTTCATATTTTTCCAACAATAGGAATGCAACACAGGGACTTCCCAGGAGGTCACCCATCCTAGTACTACTCCTGCCCAACAATTCTATGGGTTGCCTGAGTTTTTTTCTGCCCTTCTAAGTTCTAACGAGGTCAGAAGATGGTTCATATAAGAAAAATGCTTCTTTGAAATTAGGGCCGACTTTTATAAGCTGGTATGTTACTGGTAGACGGAATGTAGTGTAACTGGCTTCTTTTATCTTCAAAATATTTCAACTTCTTTTCTGACATTCACATCTAAACAAATAACAAATTTAAATAACATTTACATCTAATCAAATAACAATTTTATATAATATTGCACAGTGAAGTAAAAAAATACAGAGATCATTCAATCCTATTTGATAAAAAACAACATCAATTAACATTCATGCCTACACAATTAACACCACTCAACAAAAACCATATCGGTCTATGGTACACAAAACCACAAAAGATATTGACTTCCCAAAGAACCATCTTCTAACATCCTGTAAAATTTTAGACTTCGTAATCTTCGTAATCTTCATATCTGTCTGTATCTAGCTCACCTACACAATATGTTTCAAGAATTCATCTCTTGATGTGATTTCATTTCACGTGTTAGAACCGGAGAAAAGTACCAATTGTGTTGATTTATTGTCTAAACAAAAAGGCCAAAAATTCAAGTATGAATCAATATACTAATGAGACATTCACCTCTAAAGTCATGATGACTTCTATATAAAAATTTAGAGTTAATTTCAACAATTAATTATAAAACTAAATTGGTCAGACAATACTAGATAAGAACTAACAATAATGATATGCAAAACTAGTTGAGACATTACTACAAACACCTTAGCTACATGATGTGAATTCTTTTCATAATTACTAAAAATTGAAGAATTTACTTCGTGGATGGAGAATGGTGATTTTATTTCCATGTTAGAGTCGAAGAAAAGTGCCAACTGTATTTTTTTTTTTTAAGGTTGTCAATTGTAGTTTCTTAGGGTATGTTTGGTTGCAAAACAAAAATAGCTAGAATAGTCAAATTAAGAATAATTGTCGTTTGTCTTATTATAATAGTTAAATCTCAAAAACCCTTAGAAATAGTCTTATTCTAATAAGACAAAATATTTGGATTCTCTATTTTAGCTATTCTAATAACCACACCGAATAGCCTAATTCCAATAATAGTATATTCTCAACCTAACGAAACATGAGCAATGTTAATATCATCTGTTTGAGAGGAGGATCTCTTTGTGAGATTGACGAACAAGAAAAGACAAAAAATTAGAGAAATGAAGATGAAATCGACAATACAAAGGAGGAGAAATTTCCTCCATCACTACTCCATGCGCTGGTAATTTGATGTCAAATTAGAATAGAGAGAAAGAAGAGAGAAATGTCATTTTTTTTTTTTTTGTTTACTGGAGGAAGGCTAACGTCAAATAAACTTCTGTTACCATTAATTTAATCAATTTTGATGAAATTTGATCGTGCAGTTTAGAAATTCTTTGGAGAAGACTCTTGAAACAGGGGCGGAACTAAAAAATCTTGATAAAGGAGCTAAAACTTAAAATGCACAAATTCTAGTTAGTGGAAATTGAGCCCAAGTTCTCCACTAATACAAAATAAGCTCTAACTATTAAACTACAAGTAGATATGTGATATTTATGAGGGGAAGCTAGCTTTATATAAAATATTCTAAAAAAATAAAATCCAATTAAATCTTAGTACATATAACTAAAATTTTAAAATTATAGTGATAGCTTAGCCACTTTTGAAATGGCTTTAGATCCGCCCCTGTGCCCAAAGAACATCGGATAGGCTCTGAACCCGTATTTTAACGAACAATGATAATGACAATGGTACTGAGCCGTTATAAGATATCAAATGCAATTATGACCTAGCAACAATGTAAACACAACAAATCTAGTAATTTACATTTACTCAATTGTGGCCGAGTTTTCTGTTTGTGGATGTAGCCTGTAGTATCTCAGCGTGCGTTTCTGAGCAGGCAGGGTTAAAATTGTTCTAGCTCTTGGTTCTCTGTATATGGTAGTGTTAAATTGTTGAAAACTTTCAAATTTGCTAAAAGTGTTTTGTTCACACAAAAGCGTATGCACAAAGTTTCAGTATAATAAGATATACCTTTTAAACCTTGGTTACACCTTTCGAGTCAGATTGTAAGTGCACAATCCTATCGAGCAGTATATTCAGGTATCGATCCAAGGAACGGTTCAATTAATAACCAGATTCTACTCAAGTTAATTAAAGACTAGAAGTGAGAAAAAATTGGTTTGGATATTTATGTTTCATAAACAGTTCAACAACAGTAATTAAATGCAAGGAAGAAAATAAACTTGGTTTAAATCAATAATAAAAGGTGTTTCCAGGGTTTCAGACGCATCTCAGTTCTGTCTCTCAGTCCCTGATACGGACCGTGTAGTTTCTTACACGGGTCGTGTTAGGTTACATGGCCCGAGTACTTTCGTATACGGTCCGTGTGGACTTCGAGTTAATGCACCAGTTACTGTTCCTTTGTGTAGGGTTCTACTGACCAGACCTAATGTTCCTGAATCTCAACTCTCGTATATTGGTTCATAAAACTTGGTATAGAGTTGCAATATTTACCCTCGTCGGATTCTAGACCTCAACTTTCGTATTAGTCCGAATTACCTAGTTGCTTGTTTGGTATTCTAAAGGTAACCTCTTATCTATCGATAAAATGAAATGTTTATCTTTCGGCTACTATTTGGTTTCACCCTTCGGATCACTAAACCTACCTCGTGTACTTAGTTTTGATTGAAAGATTATAAAGAGTAAAATGCACTTTAGATGTGATCATGCATCTAGTGACAAACCAATAAAATCAAACAACTTAATCTAAGCAATTAAAATCAAACACAATCATGCTTGATATGCTTTATTAGATTTAATAGTTTTAAACACATGTTTTGGTACGACCGATTTAATAGTTTTAAACGCATGTTTTGATACGAAATATAGGTCGAAATATAGATAAGTTTGCGAGATATCATGCTTGATATGCTTTATTAGATAATTTCCGTGTTATAATTGATATGCGTCTCTATTCTATGAGATAACTTTGTGGTCCTTTTCGGAAGTTTTTAATAATCAATTGAGGTTTATTATGATGAGGGTAATACAGAGGTCAGGAACCAAGCGAAGGACGAGAGTAGACGATCGGGGACTAACAAAAGGATACTTTTTTTTTCTGCAAATTTTGATAATATGTATTGGTATATAGTTAATATGTCTTATTATTTTATGTTCTAATTATATTTTATGTTCTTATTTTTGTTTTTAAAATTCAAACAGTCGATTCAAACCGCTCAATGAGCTCCATATTAAATTGTGTTTGGAGACTAAATTTATATTTTTAAAAATATTTTTAATATATTTTTAGATACATTTTATTATTTTTTTTAGAAGATTCTAGATCACTCAAAAAAAGTAATTTTCTACCTAAATAAATAAAAAAAAATTCACAAAAATATAAAATTTGATTTCTAAGTACATTTTAATAGTAACATTTTAGACTTTACAATAAAAAAATTAAAAATGCGAGACATATTGCTTGTGACATGAAACATAAGTATAGATTAATGTACAAGCAACACAGAACTAATTTGTTTTACTCTCTTAATATATTTTCGGTGATAGTAGTTTTCTGAACTCTTGTTTTATTTAATTAGGCCATGGATTTATTTTCATTTTCTAAATACTATGGCCTCTCTTTATGTACGTCTCATCTAAATTAATTTGGTCTTTCTAGCAATACACTAGAAATATTGCTAATAACTTTATAATAAATAAAATATTATTTTTCGAGATAAGAATTTACCTGGGGTATAGCTGATGACTATGATAGATATTGATTCATGAGTTTAATTGTTCGTCCAAGAGGTAGCATAAGAATGTACATAATTAGGATGCAATTTTTTTTTTAGGAAATTATGATGTAAATAATTTGGTTTCAGAAATGAAAATGATGGCGTAAGCCATTAAGTCACTTATCTTATTTATTTATTTATTTTAAAAATAAGTGGCAACAAATCTAATGACATGACATTAATTAGGTTGGACTAGAATTATAGGTCTATTAGGTGGAAACAATTCAAGTCCAGAAGGCCTAGTACGATCACCCGTAATCAAGAAAAATAACTATCATCATATCTCTCTTCTTATTCAGCACGTAGATGTTATAATCTGTAAACGACTGTGATTAAAAAATTAAATTTAAAATTGAATATTAGATCTTCAATTAAATAGTATGTCTCTCTTTTTATTTTATACATTCTTTTTTATTTATATTTAAATGTAAAAATCAAAATTTATTTAGACATGTACTCTTCGTTTCTTTTCCATTTTTTTTTACTTTTCTAAACTCTCGTATTTAATTGTGAGACTCAATTTTCTAATGGTCCTGATTACTTTCATTGTTTAAATATAATTTAAAAAACTTTTAAATTGATTGATAATTAATTGGTCATATACCTTTATTTCTTTCCAATCTATTTTAATATCATTTTATAGATATTGTTGAAAATTTATTCTTTTCGTTGATTTATTTTTTTTAATTTATATTATTTTGTATGAGAATTTCTTTTTGTTCTCTTATAGTATATATGTTCCGTCACAACGCACAGATACGGTACTAGTAATATTTATGTACCTAAAATTAGTCATTTAACAGTTAATACTTCTCTTGTGGTCATGGCACCAATTCGATTAAACTACATAGGACGGAACCAGACTTTCAAATTATAAGGATCAATCTTATAATTTTTTTTTTTTGAAAAATAGAGGTCAATTTTATAATAATATAATATTTTACATCAAATATTATAAAAAATTATACATCAATATATAAAAAAAAAAAATCAATTGACCCATGCCTATTACTTTCCTCCGTCTCTGAAACTAAGCACTAACACCTCTCTTAATTAATCGCCTACTTTTATACCCATTTGATAATAGAGGAGGGTTCAAATGCACCCAAATGCACTCTATATTTCAAATCCTTTTTCTCCGTTTTCAAAGTCCAAATAGTCAATCCGAACCGTTAGGTGCGATCTATATATTAAGATGTGCTTGGAGACCAAATTTTACATTTTTTTGAATTTTTTTACTATTTATTAAGCCCCTTTGAAAATCGCTGATCCAATGGTCCAGAAAATATAAAATCAGCGATTTTCAAAGTGGCTTAATAAATAGTAAAAAAATTCAAAAAAATGTAAAATTTGGTCTCCAAGCACATCTTAATATATAGATCGCATCTAACGGTTCGGATTGACTATTCGGACTTTGAAAATGGAGAAAAAAGATTTGAAATATAGGGTGTATTTGGGTGCACAAAAATTTGGGTGCATTTGAACCCTCCTCTTGATAATATTAAATTTGCAGATATTGTGCTATTAATTGCACTGAATAATTGCATCACATGAGCGGCGCGGCCCAGTGTTTCCTGCCCACCACATCCGTTCATGTTCTCTCGCAATTCAAGGTGCATCAGCCATTCAGCCCGCTTGATTGCCATCTCATCTGTCTGCTCTCAATCTTACAATTTGTAAACATGTTCCAGCAATGGTACGCAACTGAAGGTAGCGGTCTGGTGGGTACAAATTAACATGTCAATTCTCTGGTGTCAGTGAGACACCACACATTGGGCAAGGTTGTTACAGCTGTAGACAACCCAATCATTTTGAGTGAGTTGTTTGATTCCAATACTTCCACGTGGATAATCTTATGGAACTTAGCATGTGAATTTTGCGCCTGTGGATCTGGGATTTGGATCGCTCTCGCCATAAATACTTTACCATTGATTTGATTAGGAGGAGAGTTGAAATGCACCCAAATTTTTGTGCACCTGAATGTACTCTATTTTTTAAATCTTTTTTCTCTGTTTTTAAAGTCCGAATAGTCAATCCGAACCATTAGATGCGATCTATAAATTAAGATGTGCTTGGAGACCAAATTTTACATTTTTTGAAATTTTTTTACTATTTATTAAGCCACTTTGAAAATCGCTGATTTTACATTTTCTGGACCATTGGATCAGCGATTTTCAAAGTGGCTTAATAAATAGTAAAAAAAATCCAAAAAATGTAAAATTTGGTCTCCAAACACATCTTAATATATAGATCGCATCTAACGGTTCGGATTGACTATTCGGACTTTGAAAATGGAGAAAAAGGATAAGGTGCATTTGGGTGCACAAAAATTTGGGTGCATTTGAACCCTACTCTTTGAGTAGATAGTTGCATGAAATTAGCCAAACCAGCGCTTGAGGTTGAGAAAAGGTTCTTCTACTAGCTACTACCCATAAGAGATTGGGACAATTGATTTCGAGCTTTTTACTTTTTAAAATTGTATTTATTATATTAGAGAGTAGGATCTGTAAATAAACATCTTTTATTATTAAAACATCTGTTGGCTAAATTAGCCAACCTTAAAAAAAAAAATGTGTTGTATTCAAAAGTATTTTAGTAAAAAATTTTTTTATGAGAATGTTACATTTGACTTCCATTATTTTCTAAAAAAAAAAACAGTTGATGCAGTGCAACAAATTTTTCATTGAATAATTTATATTGAGTGAGGCTATGGTACTATGCATAGCGCGGATCGATCCATGCTATAGATCAATTTCTTCAAATTTCTTCATTTTCAAACTCTTAATAATCGATCTGAACTGCTCAATATAATCTCTATATAAAAATATATTTGTAGATCAAATTTTATATTTTCGTAGAATTTCTTTATTATATTTTAGATACATCAAATCCACTACTTACGAATGGTCCAAAAATTTTAGACTGAGTGATTTTCTATCTATTTAAAAAAAATAGCAAAAATATTCAGAAAATGAAAAATTTGGTCTACGACTATATTTTAATATGAATTTTATGTTAAACGGTTTAGATTGACTATTTTAACTTTAAATATAGAGAAATTTATCGGTAGCACGGGTCGATCCACGCTATACATAGTAATAGTACCATATTAACCTTCCTAAATTGAATCCACGCCTCTGTTTCCTGCTCAGATTTTTTTTCATTAACCTTCGTAATTTAAAATTACGCCCCTGTTTGTGCTCCCATTTTTCTTATGAAGTAGGTAAACCCTTCTCAGATTTATGCAAAAAAAAAAAAAAAATTCTATACTTGGGTCAGAATCCAAGCTGCTATAGTAGTGACGGTGCATTTGCTCTCATAAGTCATAATACGTGGTCCTCTCAATCAAGATCAGATTGTCTATAGACATCTTAATTTTTAGATTTTCTTTATCAACCGTACGATTTAATTACAGATCAGCGACGAATACAAATGATCTGTATGGAGGTCCCATTTTCTTTTTCAAACACCTTTAATTATGCATAGTATGTTCTATTCCTCTGTATGAAGATCCCATTTATTCAAAAACCTTTAATTATGCATTGTATCTTCTATTCATCTATACAATTTTTTGAAAAAGAAATTCAAAATGAGTCCGTATTTTTGACAAAAAAAATTAAAAACATTAAATTCAGTGACAGTTACCACGTATAATATATTTGTAAATGGGGGGAATTGTGGCTGTGGGATTCAATATCGATTATTTACGTCACATGCATTTTCTAGTACATTTTAATAAATTAATGAAACAAATAATAGGAAACTGATGCAGAAAAAAATTTTCATTTTTATGTTTCTAACAGAAAAAAATTGCTTCTCATACACTGACAAAACTACCTACAGATGGAAAAAAAAAATGATGCAGGTCAAGCTTTGGTTCGTTTTTAGAAGTTTATATATCAAACTAGTTGAAATAGATGTTCAAAATTTAAGTTTATTTTTTTGAATATTTAAGAACTAAAATCTGAAATTTTCCTTTATTATATTAATCAGTTGATTAATTAGCCAGTAGCCAACATGTGAAAGTTGCCTATATTATTAATACGTTTTAACTTCGGAGAGATTAAGTCGCAATGTCTAAGCACGTTCTATTAGTTCGTGCGGGTTAGGTGTATATTTATTACGTATCCGGATGAAACTAAGTGCAGATCTGGTAAGTACGTAACTCTATCTTTTATGTACCGTGTATTGTTGAATTGTGGTCTCCGAATTCAGTGAACTTTGAGGTATTTATAGCCTATAGGTCGGTTATGATCTCGTACGGTCGTCCCGCATGGGCTTGCCCCGCAGGCCGGTAGGTCGGTTTGGGTGTCGTACAGACTTGTCTCATATGCCAGTAAGTCGGTTCAAATCCCGTACAGATGACTCGAACGGATTTGTGAACAGACTTGTCTCATGTGCCAATAAGGCGATTTGAGTCTCATACAGTCGTTCCAAACGAATTTGCTATTTGAGCTTGTCATTTGAACTTAGTACTCGACTCATAATAATTTTATGGGACTTTTATTACATAGTCCTATCAATTACAGATTCAGCTAAGAACTAGCCTTTGGTCTAGTGGCAAAGGCACATAGTCTCTATGTGATAGGTCATGGGTTCGAAACCCAAGTGGGGAAAATCCTTTGTTGTATTATAATGATATTAAATAGTTGGATGACTTGACTTCCAACCTTTACTCAAAAAAAAAATTACAGATTCAGCTACCTGCCGAGACGAATCAGAGTTCAAACCGATTTATTGTATAAGTGATGTGTTTGCATGCAAATTTTTTATCGAGTTATTTTAGTACAAAGTCAAGTGGTCAAAAATGTTAAAAAATTAATGTAATAAAATTAATTTAAAAACTCTTATATTTGACCGCTTGACCTGACACTAAATAAGTTCGAAAAATTATAAATTTTGCATGTAAATACACAACTAATGAAGTAAATCGGTTTGAATTTGTCGTTTGAAATTAATTCGATAGATTTTAAAGTTGATGTTATAAAAACTAAAATAATACTGATATTATTTGGTCAGACTCTTTTATAAAATAATAGTTACAGTAATTCATAGAAATCAATCTTCAAATTGAGATTGTGAAAATATACATTCATAGAAGCGGGAGATAGATATTGTAATTTGATCTTTGATTTTCTAATTGGAAGTCGCTAATATAATTTTAATAGATGACGGTTCAAATGTGTTTATTTTTTGTGTCTGTACTATACTTTTATTTTTAAAAACGTTAATAAATTAAAATTAAAATTATAAACGTCAAAATAAAACTGTTAAGTGTGATCTATGTTATTTCCTCTATGTGCTTATAAAAGAAATATTACATTTCAATTTTGTTTTCATGTGAATCAATCATTTGAAAAATTAACGTCTATAAATTATCAACATAACTACGTTTTTACAAGCTCTTAATAATAACTAAAATAAAGTTGAAATGTCATAATTATTTACATGTGCATATATAAAAATAACATAGATCACATCTAACGGTTTTATTTTGACATTTATGATTTAAATTTTTATTTATTAACATTTTTAAAAATAAAGATACGATGATGGAGACACAAACAATTAAAGGCATTTGAACCCTCTATTCGACTATAATAATTAAGTAAGATTATTATAGCGAATGCCAAAGCGCGTTTGGATCCGAATCGAGTAGTAGGACTAAGTCTACAATCTATCAATTTATATATTTTAGTATTTAGCATCATTTCCGGTCCGGATTTTAGAAATATTAAATTAGTAACATGATATATCCCGGTAACCATGACCTATCTGTTTTTAATTAGGTCCTAACTAAGTCGAGATACAGTTGGAAATTAGGTAATTACACAAAATTAGTAATCCCTACCAGCAATGTGCGATAGTTTGCATATGACCCATTCAATCAAATTTGCAAAGTGTAAATCAACATAAGATATCTCCCTCAAAAAATTAATAACAATCTTAGAGCATCTCTATTCCAGCAATTGAAATTAATTGTTAAACAACAATTATGAAAATTTTAGAAATTAAACAATCCATTCCTACATTGATACAATCAACCAAACACTTGACCAATAAGAATTAAACACTAGACCAACTCATCTTTAAAAAAGAATTAAACACTAGACCGACTCTCAATCATCTTTAGACCTTTTGATTTTGCATAGGACCACAGCGGCCATCACCTTTTATGGAAGCCGATGTGAAAAATCAATATCCGAATTTCTAATGAATTTATATTTATTGTTATTTACAACTTAGATAGGTTTTAATTCCGATAATCTCGTCTTGAAAAATACCATTCTTATTTTCAATGCGTGAATAAAGGAAACGAACGGAAATCCTGATTAAATTGTTGCTTTACTACACTACACATGTTTACTAAAACAAGGGTCAGAATTTAATGCGTTGTCCTTCGTGGAAAAGTGCTTCTGATTTCATGCCATCGACATCGAGCCGTTCGTTACAAATTGTAGTTATCTTGATCGCTTGATGATCGCAATCTCAGCCGTTCCATTTCAATCCAACTGCCACAAGACAAAAGATAATTTTTCATTTATATTTTTGGTCTTAAATGAAGTGGACCGGTCAGTCAGATAACGACACCTCTCTCCTTAAATGCTCGCCATCTCCATTACTTACAAACTCACGTGCTCCCTCACTCTTTTGTTTAAATTCGTATTTCCTGCTCTACCCCTACAATTAAATCCCTTGGAAAGTTGGAAACTTGGAATGCTCCTTCCGGGGACAAAACCGTCAGAATCTAGCAGTTGAACCCTTGTTAAAGCTCACTTATAAGGCCAACGTACCTCTCCACAAGTTAAGAAACAAACAAGAAGCAGAGGGAAGCTAGCTAAGATTACACTTCAATGGCTACCTTCTTCATACCTCTCGGACCGGTTCTCTTTCTTTCTCTCCTCTCCATTGCTATCTCATGCTCAGATTCAGATCGTACCGCTCTACTCGACTTCAAGGCTGGTCTCTCAGAGCCGTATCTAGGCATCTTCTCCTCGTGGACTGGTACAAACTGTTGCTCCAACTGGTACGGTGTCAATTGTGATCCAACCAATGGCCGAGTGGCCGACATTACACTGCGTGGTGAGTCTGAAGATCCGATCTTTGTTCGATCAGGAAGAAATTCTGGTCTTATGTCTGGCAAGCTCTCCTCCTCTATTTGTAAACTCGACCGTCTGACAAATCTGGTAGTAGCTGATTGGAAACAGATCACTGGCCCAATACCGGAGTGCATCACTACATCGCTGCCAGCACTTAGAATTTTAGATCTACCAGGTAATCGTCTCACTGGCCCGATACCATCTTCCATTGGTAAACTCTCTCACCTTACTGTGTTCAATCTAGCTGACAATCAACTCACCGGTAAGATCCCGGCTTCTTTAACCTCTATGTCGGATTTAAAGCACCTTGATCTGACGAACAATCAGATTTCTGGTTTAATCCCCTCTGACTTTGGAAACTTGAAGATGTTGAGTCGCGCCTTGATGGCAAGAAACCAGATTTCAGGTTCAATTCCTTCTTCTATTGGGAACATGAACCGCCTTGCAGATCTAGACCTGGCTGGAAATCAACTCTGTGGTTCAATCCCATCCAATCTCGGGTCAGTACCAGTACTGTCCTCCTTATATCTCGATGATAATAAGCTTACTGGCAACATACCACCAAAGATTCTTCAAAGCAAGGGCCTTGGTATGTTAAACCTGAGCAAGAATGCATTGGAAGGTGAGATCCCGGATGTGTTCGATTCAAAATCATACTTCATGGTACTTGATTTGTCATACAACAAGCTTAGCGGTAAGGTGCCGCATTCGCTCGCTTCAGCTGCTTATGTGGGTCACCTTGATCTGAGTCACAACCATTTGTGCGGCACGATCCCGACGGGACCGCCTTACGATCAATTTGAGGCGACTTCATTTATCAGTAATGCATGTTTATGCGGATTCCCTCTCACCAAGTGTGAGACGTGATCTTGGCAGTCCAAGTATAGATACAATGGTTTGTGTAATTTCTCAATGTGTAGTGTTGGTGCGTGTTATATAATTAATCCGTAATTAAGGTTACATGCACGTGAGTGTGCCTGATAAGGAATTATTATATGATTTAGGATATGGTATATAGATTAATTTATTTTAAGATCATGTCCAGTCTTGATAATTGTGTTAGATGGGAAAAAGAAAAGGATGTCTGTAAGACTGTAACTGTAAGATTCCTAAGCTGCTTTGTTTTAAGTTTTACATGGACAAATAGCAAGTTTTTGAGCTCCTATAAAATTGTTATAAAACAAGTAATGGTGATATTTTGTTACTGATGATAGTATGGATTTCATTAATTTTCAAATCCAATAGTTGACTCCAGTCAACTATTTTAATGCTTATTGAAACAGCACCACAGTTTTAAGTCTTGGTTCCTTGTTTAATTTTTCTAAGAAAGCTCTGGGACTGTCACTATATACCGAGTATTATATTATTGCATTTATGACTTGTCAATGTGCAACATAAAATGGCAAACATTGAAGCAAGTACAGAAAAATGTTGATTGCTTAACTCGTTGGTAATTAAATGATCTCAAGTAATGAATTTTCTTCGGTAGTAGATAAGATGTACTTTTTTTTAATCAGACAAAATGTACGTTTTACCCCACACAGAATACATGTTAATAAAAAAAATTACGGAACTGTTTCAAACAGAGATAAAGAGCGTTTGATCTCTGGTACAGCAATTTGAAAAAAATAAAATAAAATAATAATAATCAGAGCAAAATGCAATGCTCGGTAAAATTATATCGCAGCTAATATACATTTTATCGTTATTTAATAGCTGGTACAGGAAACCACGTTTTATTTTATTTTATTTGTTACTGGTTCATATTAATCTACCACCGAAAGCAATAAATATTCATAGGTCAATAAGAAGACCTTTTGGGACCTAACGTTAGTTTTTTTTTAAACTGCGTATATCACGACGAAAGGATGAACTTTCTCAACTCATTTATTGATCGAACTTAATAGCAGAGGAGCAGTTTTTTTTTTTTTAAATATGTAAATTTCTGAATTATACTTGCAGGAAAATATAAAAAAAAAAAATTCGAAGTTTTGAACGGCAGGAATTTAAAATTTTGCCCAATATAATTTTTTTAGTAGCGTTGAATGCACCACTGGTGTTGTGCCTCCAACCGTATTCTACATTTCTATCTCTATTTCCAAAGTTCAAATTGTCAAAACCGCTCAATATGATATCCATATTAAAATGTGCTTAAAGACTAAATTTTATATTTTTTTTTAATTTTTTACTATTTGATTAGATAAGTACAATATCATTGTTTCCGAATGATCAAGAAGTAGTGATTTTGTACCTATCTAAAAATATAGTAATAGAATTCCAAAAAAATATAAAAATTTGGTCCCCTAAACAAATTTTAATATGTATATCATGTTGAGCGGTTCGAATCGACTGTTTGAACTTTGAGAACATAGATAAAAATGTAAAATATGATTGGAGCATAAGACCGATGGTGCATTTTAACTCTCCTCTAAATTTTTAGTCAAAAGGAAGTTTTTTACAAAGAAAATAGTCTATATTTTAAATAAGGGTTCAATGGATGACATTTGAAAATACAGTCCATTTAGAACTGCTATTATAAATTTCGGCACTTCTTAGAACCGGATAATTAAAAAACGATCTTATTAGAAGTTTAATTGTTTGCTCGTAAATGTCATAAATTATGTAATTAGAGTCAGAATTTAAATCCCGAAATTTTTTATTAATACTCAAAATTATTATAAAATTACGCAATCTACCTACTTTTTTGGCGGATTTCGAAAATTCCGGTGATTAAATCACTCGACCAATTTTCTTGGTCCGGTTATTTAGTAACCATAAAGCATGTTTTGACCTTCAATAAATTCATCCGGTTTTGTTGTTTTGTCTTTTTTTTTTACAAAACAGAAATTTTTATTTTTTTATTTTTTGTATTGAAATATTAGAAATGTTGAATATATTTCTTTGAAAATAGATGAAATATAATATAATTTGATCTATTAGAAAGACTGTAACAAATAACCCAAATCAACATTTTTCAGACCGGATTTTTCGCCGTGAAAAAAATATGGAGAAATTAAATGTTGATCCGAATCGTTCATCTTGTGAAAAATCTGGTCTAAAAAATATTGATTAGGGTTATTTGTTGCAATCTTTCTAATAAATCAAATTATATTGTATTCCATCTATTTTCAAAGAAACATATTCAGTATTTCTAATATTTCAATACAAAAAATAAAAAATTTAAAAATTTCTGTTTTGTAAAAAAAAAAAAAAGACAAAACAACAAAACCGGTTACTAAATAATCAGATGAATTTATTAAAGGCCAAAACATGCTTTCCGGTTACTAAATAACCGGACCAAGGCATGTTTTCCGGTTATTTAGTCACCGGAACAAGAAAATTGGTTTGGTGATTTAATCACCGGAAAGCATGCCTTAGTTCGATTGTTTAGTAACCGGAACTGGCAATTTTTGAAATCCCCGAAAAAGTGGGTAGATTGCATAATTTTATAATAATTTCGGATTTAAATCCCTACTGTCCTAAACTTCAAAATTAATTTAATATATTTCTTAATGTGAAATTTGTAAAGAGGAGGGTTCAAATGCCTCCATGTTTTTGTGCCTCCATCATGCCTCCATCATGCCTCCATCTCTCTCCATCGTTTTCAAAGTTCAAACAGTCGATCCGAACCGTTCAACCTAACCTCCATACTAAAATATGTTTGGAGACCAAATTTTATATTTTTAGGAATTTTTTTACTATTTTTTTAGATAGGTACAAAATCAGTAAATCTGAACCATCTAAAAACAGTATTTTTGTACATATCTAAAAAAATAGTAAAAAAAGTCCTAAAAATATAAAATTTGGTCTCCAAACATATTTTAGTATGGAGGTTAGATTGAGCGGTTCAGATCGACTGTTTGAATTTTGAAAATGATGAAAAGAGATGGAGGCACAAAAACAGGAGGCATTTGAACCCTCCTCATTTGTAAATCACATAAATGGGACCGAGGAGAATTGATTGAGCAAACTGATTTGGCAAAGAAAAGTGGAAGGAAAGACTAAGAACAAGGACAGAGAGGCAGGGAGTGTGGGACCAGATCTGAAATCCTTCACGTGGGCCGACTTCTGATGGGCCCCCTCGACATGTTCAGGCCCTGGATCATGCACTCCATTATTGCCTCTGACATACATCTCCGATTCTCACGTGACGCCTTTAAGCTGGAGATTGGAGCCTATCAACTCGTGCAAAAGTGTCCTCTAAGGTACTGTGAAAGATTCTCCTTACTTTACGGTTTCAGATTGATTCTAAACCGATTTGAGATTCGGGGTAGCCTGGGAGGCAGTATTATTGGGCTTTGAGATTCGTGTCATATTAAAAAGAAAGGTTCAGATTAACTAATTGTAAAAGATTCCCTATTACAGTACCGGGGAGGATGTGAATTCTCTACTTGTGGCGTAAAGACGAGCGGAGCTCTGCTTTGATAATTGAACATTTGATATTATGATTGAAACATTTCATTAGTAATTAGTAATTACAGATGTGTATTAAGTGTCGTGAAAGATATTAAATGTTATAAGCATTTTTTCCGAGTATTTAGTGTGCATTGATCTCTCTTCCAGCAAATTAAGGGTCATATCTTATTTAGCATCACTATTATTTTTCACCTGCAATTCAAAATGCTTCAACATCGATCTCTTTATTGTTCGAGCACTATTCCGTTAATCTAACATCTCTCAGAACAGTGACTTGAAAAAAAAATCAGTACTTTTCTTATACTATTCTAGCACACTAATCTTAATTAATAGTGCTATTGTTGATGTTGTGTCTGGAAAAAATAAAATGAAATCAAGTTAGTATTTGAAAATCGAAGAAAAAAAAATATCGATCTCAAGACATTGGATTTTGAAAATACGACCTTGAAAACCTTCAAAGGTTGGGCCTAACTTTCAAATCCGCCCATATATTTTTTTTAATCGTATACTCGTTTAAAATGATATTTTTATTTTTTTACATTTTTAACTTTCATATGCTAATTTTGATTTTAAGCTTTGAGGATGAATTGTTTTTCTACCTTTGACTATCCAAATTTACTTGTAGAAATTACTAGTATTGTATGATCATGAGTTGCAACAGAAACATATTATGAGACAACAACAAAAAATATATACCCTTTTGACAGGACACAATTTAACTATTTAATAAAACTTATGTATAATTTTGTAGCAAGTTAATTAAATCAGAAAAAAAAGACTTGCTACAATATGATTGTACTTGACAAAGAATGAGATAAGTCCATATGAATTCGTATCACCTATAAGGGTTTAAAAAACAGTAGCAGCGGATATGTGCCTTAGCGCTGGATCCTCAAAGTATAATATTGTGGTCAAATTTTTTTTTATTCTATTTTCTTAGAAAATTTGTAATAATATATATACTTTATTTATTAGGTAGGATTATATATATTGAAGGAATGATCAGAAAAAGATTGTATTGATATACATTGTAGTTAAATATTTTTTTATGCTCTTTTCTTATAAAGTCTATAGTAATATATATATATTACATTCTTGATTTGGTGGAATTATATGTGATACGGGTTATGTGAGGTTAGTGGGCCGTATGTTATAATTGGGCTGAACTGGGCTCGTCCTTCTAGAAGTCGCAGGCCGAGTAATGATTGTGCTCGGGAGATCTGTGGACGATCTCTGATCTCGGAAGTCGCAGGGGGACTTCGGAGACTGAGGATTGTCTCGAATCTCGGAGGTCAGGAGCTGATCTCAGAAACTGAGGGGTGATCTCGGAGATATCTGACTCTAACATGTACGATATCTCTCCGAGGTAGTGTGCTCAGCCTCTAAAGAATTAGAGGCTAAGGTGGAGGATGACCTCGGGTCCCCAAAGCAAGATGAAAGCTTGAGAGACTGAGGGAGATCTCGGAAGTATTTTGACTCTAACCTGTCTTATTCCCGAGATGAGAGTGTGTGTGCAAGCGTGAGTAGCTTGTGGTTCGCCCTTTCCTTGTGGAGGGAAAGGCCTTATATAGCTACGTACTGCCTTACCCCTGCCAGGGTAAGGCAGAACGTGGGTTAGTTATAAGGTTATGTGATCGTGTGATCGTGGCTGTATGGGCAGCGGCGAGGTCGGTAGCCGACGTGGCTGCCAGTTATAAGTGGTTATTGACTCAGGGGCGACTTTGGGCTTTATGTCCCGAGGTGTAGGCTGTCTTGGCCGTAGCTGGGCCGGCTTATTATGGGCCTCAATCGTGGATTTTGCATTGTATTCCGGGTTGGCCTCGCAGAATAAGGTCCTAATCCCGGCCTTGTTCATGACCCAGATTGAGACTAAAAGGGCCTTGGGAACATGATCCTATCAATATGCATTGAAGGAAGGATCAGGAAAATAAAAGGAAAAATTGCAGGAGAATAATAAAAGTAAAATATCAATAATTTTTTCATTACAGCACTGCTCATTTAAGTCTATTGAATTTTAATTCTAATCATATTGTGTGCAGTACATGTAACATGTGGTAAGTAAGTGTTTAGATTTCTATATATAAGGAACAAAAAAAAAAGAATATATTGAATTGAAAGAAGACATACTATTTGATTGAATAGTTAATATTCAATCGAAATTTTATCTTTTAATCATAGTTCTCGTGGAATCATGACATATACGTGTTTAATATAAAAGTAAAGATATGTAACATAAATCAACAAATTAGAGCGTGATTGGGAGATGAAAAGGGTGAGATGAACATTTACTTCTTCTTTTTTACTGCATCGGATAAGACATTGTTTATGTTATTGCTTAGTTGGGCAGAGCAGCGCATTAAATTAAACAGGTACTGAGGTACATTATTCACAGCCGTATATCAATATTCATTTGATGGCTGCCGATTTGTGGTATTTCGTGGCGCCGACATTTTTGTTTTTAGTCAATTTTTAAAATAGTTTAATAAAAATAATTAGGATCTGATCAAAATTTAAAAAATGTCCAAAACGTGGAAAAAAATCCACGGTCTCAAATTTTAATTCGTAACCGCAAAAAAAATCCACGGCCCTGAATAAAAATTCGGAACCGTGGAAAAAATCTACGGCCCGGTGATTTTTTTTTTATAATATATGTATAATATATGTATATGTATATGTATATGTATATGTATATGTATATGTATATGTATATGTATATGTATATGTATATGTATATGTATATGTATATGTATATGTATATGTATATGTATATGTATATGTATATGTAGATGTATATGTATATGTATATGTATATGTAGATGTAGATGTAGATGTAGATGTAGATGTAGATGTAGATGTAGGGTGTTCTTAAGCTTACCAAAGTGTTTGGGGAACTTAACTCCAAAACCTATTAAATCGGTTTCAAATGACGAATCCAAACCGTTGGAACCCGCCTACCTTACGAGTGATGAGTCTACATGTGAAAATTTTAAACATTCGAATTAATTTAGTATAAAGTCAATCGGTCAAAATTAGAAGGTTAATAAATTAATTTTAGTGCATTCATTTTTTGAACTTTTTTTTACCGCTTGACTTTATACTAAATTAATTCGAATGTTTAAAATTTTCGCATGTAGACGCATCACTCGTAAGGTAGGCGGATTTCAACGGTTCGGATTCGTCATTTGAAACCGATTTGATGGGTTTTGGAGTTAAGCTCACCAAACACATTGGTGAGCTTAAGAACACCCTAGTTCTACTCATATATATATATATATAATATATGTATATGTATATATAATATAATATATGTATGCATATGTATATATAATATAATATATGTATACATATGTATATATAATATAATATATGTATACATATGTATATATAATATATGGAGAGTGACTAATGTGCATTCGAATGTATATGGGCCAAAATACATACGGTTCAAATTCGACTTTTCAAAATCCAAACGGTCGATTCGAACTGTTCATCTTGTTCTCCATATTAATATGTGCAGACCAAATTTTACATTTTTCTGAATTTTTTTACTATTTATTAAGTATTTTACAAAATTGTTGATCCAACGATGGCTTAACAAAACAGTAAAATCAGCAGCCACCGTTGGATCAACAAATTTCTAAAATACTTAATAAATAGTAAAAAAATTCAGAAAAATGTTAAATTTGGTCTCCAAGCACATATTAATATGGAGAACAAGATGAACGGTTCGGATCGACCATTTGGATTTTGAAAAGTCAAATTTGGACCATATGTATTTCGGCCCATATACATTCGAATGCACATTAGTCACTCTCATAATATATGTATATGTATATGTGTATGTGTATGTGTATGTGTATGTGTATGTGTATGTGTATGTGTATGTGTATGTGTATGTGTAAATATATAATATATGTATAATAGAGGAGGGATCAAGTTACAACAAGTATTTTCTATATTTTCAAAGTCCAAATTGTCGATCCAAACCGTTAGATGTGATCTCTACAATAAATTGTGTTTCGAGACCAAATTTTACATTTTTTGAAATTTTTTTACTATTTATTAAGATGGGTACAAAATTGAATGGTCTGAATTTGACTAGTTATTGTGCCCATCTAAATTTGACTATGTCTTCTTTTGAAAATGTAGAAAATACTTGTTGTAACTTGTTGTAACTCAAAAATTGTTGTAACTTGATCCCTCCTTATGTATAATATATGCATAATATATGTGTGTATATATATATCAAATTTGACCTCCGCTGGTAAATTAGCAAGTCTGGACTGATACAGGGACCAAACTGCAAAAGTGATTACACTAGCATATAGAGCATTCAAAAATACACAAAATTGACACAAATTTCAATTTATTTGGATTTTTCTACCGTTAGTTATGAATTTCCAAAGTTCAGTTATCGAAAAATATTTAGAGAATCATAACTTTTGTTAGGAAAGTCGGATTTGTGCGTATTACCACTTTTTGAAAGGGGGGGGGGGACGAGACGGGTCCGAATATAGCCCAGGAGAAGCCCTGGGCATCTGAAGTATCAGAATTTCAAAAAAACGTCGTTTAGTGCCTAAAAAATTTAGTTTAAGTTTTCGTTCAACGGTGGATATACAACGATCGGTATTTTGTTTACTATAATTTAGATTTTTGTATAATTATATTATATATACATATATATGCATATATTATATATACATATATATACATATATTGTAACATATATACATATACATATATGAGTAAGGCTACGCTACTTCGCGAATTAAACATGATGTTTTAATTCGCACTCATATCTCTAGGTTCGAAGTCTAAATAGTCGATCCAAATCGTTAGATGTTTAATCTATATTAAAATGTACTTGGAGACCCAATTTTACATTTTTTGAATTTTTTTTACTATTTATTAAGATGGTTTGAAAATCGTTGTTTTTATTAAAAAAATGAGTTTATAAAAAAAAAACCGGGCCGTGAAAAAATTCCGCGGTTCCGAATTTTTATTCGGGGCCGTGAATTTTTTTCACGTTTTGGACATTTTTAAAATTTTGATTAGATCCTGATTATTTTTATTAAAATATTTTAAAAATTGAATAAAAATAAAAATGTCGGTTCGTGGCGTGTCCGCATCTGCTGTAATTCCAAGGAGAATTACAGACCTGTAATTCTGAATTTCCACAGTTGATTAAAATTGAATGGTCAGAATTGAAAATAAAAGAAATAGACTAATTTATTATGTCTTTCTCTCTCCCAGCGCTGCCCCCATTCTTGCCCGTCTATCATTTCCCAACTCTTTACTAAATAAAATCTAAACACATTGCATAATCCGAATAAGAATCAAAATAAAGAAAATTAACAAAAAAGAAAAGAGAATCAAGCTAAATTGGAGTTTTAATAAGAATCAACAAGACTCAATTATGGTTTAGGCATAACAAAATATTTTGACAACTCAAACCTTTACTAACCACAATCTAAACATATCAAATAGCATGTAAATTGCATAATCCGAGCAAGAATCAAAATAAAAAAATAAAAAAAAACTATCAAAAAAGAAAGAAAATCAAGCTAATTGGAGTTTCAAATACACCATCATCGTTTCATTTTGCAGTGCTGCACCTGGAGCAAATTAAACTCAAATTTTACAAGCTAGTACCAGTGAAGAAATAAAATAAACTATAAATATATTTACAAGGGTTAAGAGGTAAAATAAAACAACAATAACTGAAAAGAAAAAAGAAAAATGAAAAAAGAGAACAAATTTAACTATCTTGGACTCCATAAGCCGGTATCAGTGGTGTTTAAAGTCCATTAATTGATTATATGGTACCAGCACCATGTGTACCCCGGGATATATATTTCGACCCGTTAACCCCAGTAATTGGATTCGACCCAGTTGCAGAGAAGAAGATTTTGGAAGTGAAGAGAGAAGAAGAGAAAGGGAAAGAAAAATAGTGGGAAATCAAAATTATCTTTATAACTCCCGCCAAAATGAAAGAGAAATAGGAGAATACGGAGCAGGAAAGACGGAGCACACAATTGAAATACGGGCAACAGAGGGCCAGTGCAGGGAGAAAGAAAGGAGTACTATAAATTGAGTAGAACTAGGGTGCTCTTAAGCTCACCAAAGTTTTGGTGAGTTTAACTCTAAAACTCATCAAATTGATTTCAAACGATGAATCCGAACCGTTGAAATCCGCCTACCTTACGTGTGATGCATCTACATGTGAAATTTTTAAACATTCGAATTAATTTAATATAAAGTCAAGCGGTCAAAATTAGAAGGTTAATAAATTAATTTTAGTGCATTCATTTTTTGAATGTTTTTGACCGCTTGACTTTATACTAAATTAATTCGAATGTTTAAAAATTTCACATGTAGATGCATCACACGTAAGGTAGGTGGGTTTCAACGATTCAGATTCGTCATTTGAAATCGATTTGATGAGTTTTAGAGTTAAGCTCACCAAAACTTTGGTAAGCTTAAGAGCACCCTAGTTCTACTCCTATAAATTAGTCTATTTCCTTTTTTTTAATCTCAACCATCCAATTCTAATAAACGGTGGATATTAAGGATTACAGGGTCTTGTAATTCTCTTTGAAATTTCAGCAGATGTGGTTCCATTTCGTGGCAACTAGAAATTGTGGCATTGGAACTCCATCTTCTTATTTGATCAATTCCTAAATACAAGGGATTGCATATAAAGCTATAGGGTTTCAGATAGGTTATATATGTAACAATTCGATTCAATTTAAAATTTGTTCACTATCTGAAAACCAGAATTTATGTATAAAACTAATTCCAAGATTAATATAGAGTTTACCACTAGACACGCAGCGGAAACTTCAAACCATAGCAGTAACTTTCTTCACTTTGTATACCTCGTGTCGGATCCACGCAACAACAATTGCAACCACGTCTTTACCAGTATCTACACGAACATGTTAACACACAACTGCGAGTTGGAGTACTAGCGCCAACTGACAATCCCATCTTGTCTTTCTACTTTTCTCTCTTTGTTTCTGGAGTGGAGCGAATTCAGACATATCAAATTTTATGTTTAATCCAATAAAACTGTAAATACTATTTTTCTGTCTATATTTCTCTTTCTGTGTAATTTCAGATAAAATGAATGATTAATAAAAAAAAATTGAACTACTGCATATGTATTTATAACCAAACACATGTGTTCAATTGTACCAGTTCATTCACACCTATTCAGTATCACTTATCCATAAGTGATCTGATCAAAGAGATTCAAAGAAATTTCAGCCCATATTGTGTTCAGCCCAAAATAGCCTAATTCATATTACAATTAACTATTAATTATGACCCATAATATTCTCGCATGTTAGTACATTTCTTAACAAAGCAACCTCGAAATGTATCAAAAGAACACTAAATCGGAGTAAGCCCAATACTTTAGATGCGATGAACTTCAAGATTGTTCAATCTGCTTAAAGATCCATTTGTATCTGCTTCAATTTTGTGTGCACAAATCTTAAAGCAGATCAGACGGTCTTGAAGTCCATCAAACTCAAAAGTAGATATGATGATTATCGGACCTACTCTGCTCTAAGTTGTGTTTTATAGAGTTAGCAGGGTTAGTGATATTAATAAAAAAATAGTTTTCATTTCTCTCAATAAGAGTTAGTTTAAATATTAAATTAGTATTAGAAAAATATTTCATTAGTATTAAAAAATATAATAATATATTAGATTAGTATTAAATAAATATTATTTAAATAATAAATGTAATATAATAATAATTTAAATAATATATTAGTATTAAATAAATATTATATCTAATTAAATTAGTACTAAATAAAATATTAAATTAAATGTAATAAAATATTAATTTAAATATTATATTTGTATTACATATAATATTAATATTAGATTAGATTAGTATTAAATATAATATTAGTGTAGATATTAAATGTAATATAATCTTAATTTAATATTATATTAGTATTAAATAAATGTAATATCAAATTAGATTAATATTAAATAAACTGTTGGATTAAATGTAATATAATATTAATTTTAATTTTAATATAGTATAATATTAGTATAAATGTTAAGTGTTGAATGTAATATAATATTAATTTAAATATTACATTAGTATTAAATAAATATAATATCAGATTAGATTAGTATTAAATATAATATTACTTTAAATATTAGATTAGCATTAAATATAATATTTGATCAAATATAATATAATATTAGTTTAAATATTAAAAATAATGTAATATGAATTTAAATATTAAATGTAACATAATATTGCTTTAATATTTAATTAGTATTAAATAAAATATTAGTTTAAATATTAAACATAATATTATATTAATTTAAATGTTATATTAGTATTAAATTAAATATTAAATTAGCATAAAACATATTAGTTTAAAAATTAAATGTAATATTATATTAATTTAAATATTAGATTAATTTAATTATTATTTTATTCATCTCCTCTGTTGCTATTTCAAATATACAATTCAAACAATATTTTTACTACCGCTGCAAATTGGAATGTGGTATAAATCCACGACTTCATTCTCGCTGTTGTTCTAACTCAGGGATTTTTTTTTTTTTTGGGTACATTTTTCTACTTACACGTCTGGTTTGAAATGGGCGGAACGCATTCCTGTTAAAAATTCTATGAATGACATCAGCAAATTGATCCAATTAATATATTTCTGATGGGATAATACAAATTTAAATAAAACAGCTCTCTCATCCATCCGAATTGAAAATTTAGCTAAACGGAGGATATTTAATGCGACCACCTCACATTATTAATTTGAAAATCACCGTTTATCTACGCATAAACGATTGGACCCAAAGGCCCCAAACTATCTGACAAGTGACAAGTAATGTATTTGGTTGGCAATATAACACTTGGCAGCCCCTGTCCGGTTTTTTCAAAAAAAAAAAAAAGTGACAAGTAATGTGACCCCCTTACTAGAGCAGACTGCTAAATTAGGAGGTCTATGTAGAAACGGACTCGTCTGGATCTCTTCAGCTGTAACCTAAGAGGTCTCAATTTTGGTGCACGTCTCAATTAAAGCCCCACAATAAGCCCATAGGGATGGATCTTTAACTAATGAGTGATTAATGATTATCAACCAGTTTTGATCCCAATTTGCTCAGGAAATAAACCCGCACGCTTATGATATACTCTTTCAGTGACTAAACGAATAATTTTAGGTATAAATTAATAGTGAATTATGTATTCAGGGTTTTTTCATGTATATTACAATAAAATTTCAATTTTTTTAAACCTATAACAACTGATTTATCCTTCTAAAATATAAAGCTCTCGTATTAATCCTTCTAAACTTTCAAATAACGTGTTTTTCCCTCTAAAATTAAAAGTGAATTATGCCGCTCTTTCACTCACCTTGTTGCTCCTCTGTCTCGCTTCAGGTTGTGCTGTTCGGGTAGCTTCCATGTTGTAAATTAGCTATTATGTTTGTAGTTTGTTCTTTGTGTGATGAATAATGGTACATGTTTTTATGGTTGTTGCTGACGACGCTGATGTCAAATTGCTCTCCTTTCTCCTCTCATTCTTTTAGTAGTGACTGTCCTGGACCGGTTGATTCAGTTCCCGATCCAGTTTTATTCAATGTCTCTCAGTTGCCTGGTGACTGTCCTGATCCGATTGATTCGTTTTTCAGTCTGGTTTTGATTCAGTGTCTTTTCGACTACCATATGCGCACAACGAAACAATCTCTAGGTTGCTGATACCAAATTTGAGTCCACATGTGCACAGTGTTAGTTTGTTTACAGTTATATGTTTTCATAGACACTTGTCTTATGTAACATCTCGCTTCTAATGCAATCCTCTGCGGTCTTTCAACCAAAAACGAAAAAAAGAAAAAATAGACTTCTTTTAAAGTCAAAACCCCTTATCAACTTACTAAAGATTTGGTTGACAAACAAACTTCACGGAAATAAACATACACAGTTACGTGGCACGGCTAAGGGGAATGGTTGGTACAATATCCACGTGCGGTAAACATTTTACAAAAATGGAAGTAGAAGAACCAATCAGCATATCGTGAAAAAAAAGGCGAAAACGATAATGAAACTGAATATCTAGTATCTACCTCTCTGAGCTTGACAAGTCATGGAGCCTATCCCTCTGACTCTGATCTCTCTTCTCTTCATCTCTCTCACCACTTCCCAATGCCTCGATACTCGCTGTGAATCCGGTATCAGCGCCGGCCTAGATACCTTCTCAGTCACCGAATACGGAGCGATCGGCGACGGGAAGCACTACGACACGGCAGCGATCCAGGCGGCGATCGACGTCTGCCACCAGTCCGGCGGAGGTCGGGTACTCCTCCCTTCCGGTGGAGACTACCTGACTGCCACAGTCTTTCTGAAATCGGGCGTCACACTGGTGGTCCAAGAGGGGGCAAGGCTGTTAGGCGGGACGAAGGAGGAGGATTACCCGAACGACTCGGACAGATGGTATGTTGTGCTGGCGGAGAACGCTACCGGAGCGGGGATAACTGGAGGAGGTGAGATAAATGGACAGGGAGGGGAGTTTGTGGTACTGGAGAACGAGAGGAAGAACGTGATGGTGAGCTGGAATGCGACTGGGAAGTGTTCAGGGGATGAGTGCAGGCCCAGGTTACTGGGCTTTTTGGACTCGAAGGATGTCAAGGTTTGGGATATCACGCTTAATCAGCCCGCTTACTGGTGGTATAATTCTACATTTCTACTTCTTTTTATTTATAATTAAAATTACATTAGGTGAGATCAACGAGGTAAAACTACAGTGGTTTGCTAACGGGTTACCCGTGACCCGTTCCGGGTAACCCGTTAGGGGTAACGGGTAGGGCGGGTAGACGGGTAGGACGGGTACGGGTACAACCCGCAACGGGTAGACGGGTAGTTTTCCCAAAACCACTACCCTACCCGTTTATTACCCGTACCCGTTGCGGGTTGACGGGTATGGGCGGGTTTTTTTTTTTTTTTTTTTTTTTTTCTTTTCTGGTTTTTTCTGAATTTTTATGCTTTGAGATTCGTGCCAAGTTAAAGGACATCCTGGATGGAGTTTAGATATAGGGGTCCGTTTTGAGATTCATGCCAAATTAAAATTGATGACTCAGATCTCATTCTACTCAGTCAGGTATTGCACTGGATCTGAATTCTATAGGGTGCCGCCAAAAAAATTTTGAAATTTAAATTTTGTAACGGGTCAGGTACGGGTACGGGTAGACGGGTACGGGTAGACGGGTACGGGTAGACGGGTACGGGTAGGCGGGTACGGGTTGGCGGGTAGACGGGTACGGGTACAACGGGTTTTTTTCAAAATTATGTTGTCCGGTCCGTTTATTACCTGTACCCGTCTACCCGTTTGTACCCGGGCAACGGGTACAGGTACCACGGGTAACGGGTACGGGCCGGGCAAAACGGGTTCAACCCCTAACGGATTTAGCAAACCACGTAAAAGGTAGGATGTCCATTTTTGTAGCCCGATGGTGTTCATTATGAGCGGGCTAAGAATTTCAAAAAATAAAAAGAATGGATTGTGTCTTGTGTACATGCAGTGTAGGGGTGTCAATGTTACCCTTTTACCCGTCCAGCCGGCCAGTACCAAATTCGATAAGAAGGATAAAGATTATTCTTTATCCGTTATCTTATACGGTATTAATTAAAAATAAAAATTATAAAATTATTTATATATATATAGAGAGATGGGTAACTTGCTTTGAGAATTAAAGAGGGTGTTTTACTTTTCGTTCATATCTTTATTTTTAAAGTTCAAATAGTCGATTTGAACCTTCCAACATGATCTTCATATTAAAAAGTGCTTGAAGACCAAATTTTACATTTTGTGGAAATTTTTTATTGTTTTTTTAGAATTTTTTTTACTATTTATTAACTAAATTACATTTTTTGGAAATCTCTTTGGAGTTTGGATTGATGCATTTCCTAAGTTCTATGCAATTTAGCTATAATATCTAATTTTGATTTTCAATTCTCCTTGAACAAATCACCAACCTTTATCGCATTTGTTAAAATCTCCAAACTAGTAAGGATGTTGGTATATCCAACATTCATGTAAGTAGAAAAAACACACAATGTCGGTATAGCACAACAATACAATGTTTTTGAGTTTGATTATTTGAAAAATACTGTTGGATGCTATTTGTAGTCTGCATCTAGTGAGGTGTCAAAAGTCATGGATACACAACATTTCCATATTTGGAGATTTTAATTCGCCAAACAATGATGGCATAGACATAACGGATTCAAACAACACAAGAATCAGCAAGTGCCACATCGATACTGGGGATGATGCTATCTGCCCCAAATCATCCACTGGACCAGTTGTTAAACTGACTGTCACTGACTGCTGGATCCGAACAAAGTCAAGTGCAATCAAATTGGGAAGCGCTAGCTCTTTTGATTTTAGACAATTCTTGTTTGATAACATTACCATTGTAGAGTCGCACCGAGGGATTGGAGTGCAGATACGTGATGGAGGTATTGTACTTTCTATGCATATTAAATGTGAAAACCTTATAGTTTATGCTTAAACCCTCTCATAATTTGGCCATGAAGGTAAAAAAATAAATAAACATGTGCACTGTGAAGTGTGAACTAAGTTTTTCTGGTACAAACTTGATTTTGCTCTTAATCTAACTGAAACCCCTAGGAGAAAATTGTATCATCAGAATCTCAGTTGTCTAAAGCAGCCATCGAACTTGATTGCGCTTACAAGATGATTTGTTTGCTCTTTTTGGTTAAAAGATAACTTGTTTTAATGCACTAAATCACATATTTCATAAATGGTTCAATTTGTGAATGCATTCTGGTTTAAAATGCTACATCTTAGTAGCAAACAACAATGCTTGTTTGTCCTTTCATTTCTATTTCTTTTATGTATAAGCTTGACAACAAATATCTAAATAACTCCTTTTGTCACACTTTTTTACATTTTTGTGTAGGAAATGCTCAGGACCTAGTCTTTTCTAACATCAAAATAAGCACGAGATACTATGACCCATTATGGTGGGGCCGAGCAGAGCCCATCTATATCACAAGCTGCCCACGATTCTCAACCTCCAAGTCCGGGTCCATTTCTAACCTCCGATTTGAGAACATTTCAGCTGTTTCCGAAAATGGGGTTTTCTTATCGGGTACAAATCATGGCCTACTCCACAACATAACATTCAAAAATGTGAAGCTAACATACAAGAGATGGACAGAATATCCAGGCGGGTTGTTTGATTACCGACCAGATTGCCAGGGCTTGGTCAAGCACAATACCGCTGGTATGATGGTAGAGCATGTGTCAGGATTGGATTTACAAAATGTGAAGATGAGTTGGTCTAAAAGTAGTCTTATAAACGGGTGGGGTACTCCTTTGTACTTCCGGCCTAATACAGTTGACAAGATTTCATTCCATGAATGGCAATCTGAGAAATCATTAGACATTTGAGGTTATTTATTTCTCCTTTTTTTGTGAATTCCATTTTTTTTATACTTTGTATTAATTATTCAAGGAGAGGAGAAAGTTGTAGAAGATCATAAATCAAACACGTACTAAAGATGCACTCATTTTGAGAAATAAAGTCTGCATTTAGAAACTGTGAACATGAGGTGGTCTTAAATGAGTTAACAGATTAGGAATTCCAGATAATCTAAGATGTTAATGTAATAAGAACTGGGAGTGCTATTCATCAGAAATTAGCTATGGTCTTTAGATGGCACCACCTAACTTCTCTACTTTGTCTATAATTTCAATTTTTGTTGCCCTGTTTATTGTTGTAGCAAAGATTGCTTTTATTAATGCTATCAACTAGTTAGATTCAGTTTTTGATGGCAATTTTGGCAACATTAAGGTACGTATGTCACAAGTATGAATTTTGTAGTCCAGTAAAGCGCTTACAATTAACATTCGGAACGGGACAGATTTTAATATTTAGATGATCTGCTGAAAATTTAGTCAGTGCTACCTTAAGTGGTCTTGAAAAGTGATGGAAATATGCAGTACCATTGCAACGAATGCCATTCAACATCAATTTTACCCCACCTCAGCTAATTCCATCAGTTTATTATTCAACTGTTTCAATTCATTAACAGTTTGGGTGCTAGGCTTGGTCTATGTTCTGGTAATTTACATGCGATACCAAGCTCAATGCAGAAATAAATGGATGGTGAGGTTAAGGTGACTAAACATTTCCCAAAGTCCTGCTTCCCAATTGGTTGATAAACTCTCAAAGATAAAATTTGTTCTTCGAGAAGCAAGTTTCTTTTGAAGGTATTGCCATTACTTTAATGAATTAATGAGGACAGCCCGGCTCCTCAATAAAGGAAACAAATACATTTTTCTTTAATTATTGGTAGGTGCTAAATTAAGGATCTCTTCAATATTTTTCAAACACATTATCTGGATGTCATCTCAATGAATGGGAACATAACTGACTTTGTTTATTTCTGGTTGTCATCTCTTTGGTGTAACTATATCATATGATGTTTTTGGAATAGTTTTTTCGGAACTGCTTTGTTTGTTATAAATATCTTTGTTCTTCACTAACAGTTTGTGCCACCAAATTCCACATCATGAAAGCTTAAAAGATTATAAGTTTTATTGAGGAAATCAAAAGTACCTGGCAGTTTTGTATCATTATCATAAACTGTCAACCCCTTGCTGGTACTTCCAGACTAACTGGAATTACTATATGTCACAGAGGATACGACAGTTATTATTTGGGGACTAAACATTGGGTTATGGCTAAATGGCAAGTTCTGATTGTAACTACTGTTTAAAAAGATAAAAGAATATCTGGTCTCGAGTTCGATTTATCAGTAAAGGCCATGACATGAACAATGAAACAATAGAGGTGCTTCTAAGTCATTTAGAGTTATCCCTACTTCTCCTGCAAGTTCCAACTTCTACCACAGGTTCTGCTGTTCTCTCTATAGTTTGAAGTTTACTTTTTTAAACTTCAGCATATGTTGCAGAATTGACTTCCAATCATGGAAATTCAATTGAAAATGTCCATAGAATTTTGGTCGGTCTATTCAAATTCACTCATGGGTTACTTTGAAAATTTATGATAGAATGGTGAGATTTTGTTTTTTCAAGAAAACAAAATGGTTATTTATTGTTGTAGGCTGTTGCCTGTGCTAGTCCCTTCTTGTGATATAAGAATCATTTCCTCAAGCTGTAAATAACTAATCCAAAAACAGGCTATATATGGCCCAAGCCCATTACACTGATGTGGAGCAAAACCAGTATGCTGTTACTAGATTTAATCTAAGAAAATAAATTAGTCTTATTTGACTTAAATAATTTATTCAAGCTATTCATCGTTTAAACCAGCGAAATGCTACGATCACATAAATAAAGAGATTAATTCAATACTTGATTTCAATCCATGCACATGATTACAAATATCTTCAACTTAAAAATTAAACTGCATAAAAGAATACAAAAATAACATAAAATCCACCATTTTTAATGATCTCTTTTCCTCCGAAGCAACAAGATTAGTGCAAGTAGTAGGTCAAGAGGGAAAGAACCGAGGCCCCGAGGGCAGCACCAACAGCAGGCACGACTGCATAGGAGGCGCTGGATTGAGCAGGAGCGGGTGCGGGCGCATCAGTGGCAAGTGCCACGCTGGCAGATGCTGCAACAACAAGGATGGCATATGCGATGTTCTTCATCTCCATTGGTGATGATTGTGGTCGAAACAGAAACTTTAAATGTGTTAGGAGATGAGAAGACCTTGATGTGGCTTCTCCTTATTTGATTGATTGCTGTTGTTGTTGGAGGAGAACAGAGATATTGAGATGTATATATAGTGGTGCTGTTATCATGCCTGTTTTTAGCGAGAGGCTTGAGTTCTTTGTTGGTTAGTTTTTATTGCTAAAATTAGGGATGCATGATTGGTGCAGGTATATTTTGGTTGAGAATTGCATGTGATTTGATGCTTTTATGAAGAGTTTAGAATGTTATCTTTAGCTGTCATCACCAAATATATCGTGCAAAGGCACAAATTAGGTACTCAATGAAGGTAACTTGGTAGCACAATACAATCAAAGTTCGAAGCGTTAGATAGCTTATTTGCGCACTTCCTCTTTTCTTTTTCAAGAATTTAGTTCTATATACCTTCTTTTGAGGGGTGGTGGAACGAGTAAATTGGTAATTAATAAACAAGGAAAATCAGGCGGAAAAATTAATTAAGGTCAAGTTTCGTAACCTCGTTTAATTTATTAAAAAAAAACATAACTTAATGCATATTTTTTTGCAGTGATTTAGTACCATGGAATTGTATTAGGTTGATCTGGCTCCAAGCTTAGTTTTACTTGGTTCTCCAAACCAGTGGCGGAGCCACTCTCAAGCAATGAGGTCAATTGACCCCATTTATTTTCAATTTTTTTTTATATTTATATCCTATTTTCTATATAGTTAAGAGCAAAATACTATGAACAATGTACATTCGATCCTCATTCGCAGCAAATTTTTTTTATACATTTGACTGCCATAATCTGAAAGTTTGACTCCGCCACTGCTCCAAACACATGAGTGTCATTATATATGTTTTACTTGGTTCTCCATAATTCGAATTATGGAGGTCAAACACATGAGTGTCATTATATAAATTTTATGAGAGTTAATTTTACAATATTATGATATTTTACTTTATGTTATATAGAAAGTTATACATATATACAAATTAAAAAAAAATAGGGTCAATTGACTCCATTACTATCTCTTTTGGATTTATGCATACTCTTACTATTTAGTTTATCCCATGTTTAAGAAGATATGAAAGGTCAAGTTCAACTTAAAGATGTGTGATGTTTGTTTGTTAGTCAATTTATCGGTAGAAAATTAGACCCCATGGGCACTAACAGTATAATCTATTTTTCTTACCTTCAAAGATTTTCTAACTTTTGCAATGTTATAGCGAAAGTAACTACACACTACAGGATTCGGTTATTTTTGGTACTCTTGCATAATAAGTTTTGCTGTTGTACCGTCCAGTTTATAAGCTACATACATATATGTAATGATGAATGAAACTAATTTCTTGAAGGAATAAAACACCATGCCAACCAATTAATGCCATTATATATGTGCTAGAGCTGCTAAGATTAAATTTAAATGGTTGTTTGGACTATGGTTTGAGTAAATAATTATCTTTTATTGTTGTCTGGAATAGTTTCTCTGTTTCTTCCCTATTGCAATTGCAGTTTTCCTAATTAAATAACAAGATTTGTGCTTTGCCAAGCTGCTCTTTGTCTTTAATAGTTTAGTTCATAATAATAATAGAAATTTAGGAAAGATAGTTCAAAGAAATTAGTGGGACATTACATAAAGGAACCCAGAACCTTCCTTTTATGACATTTTTATTAAAAAAAATAATAAAAAGGTAATATTTGAAAAAAAAAAAATTGAGAAAGAGAAAGGAATGACATCTTTAAATCGAATTAGTAGATGCGTTGATGTCCCTCTTTTCCCTGACAGGCTGACACCTGTTGCTAAAGCTGAATATGGTACCAGATGCGTGCACCATTAGGACTTTTCTGAATTGGGACAAAATTAAATGCATATAAAAAAAAATGAAAAACAAGAGGAAACAATCATGAGAAATTCAAATATTCTATCCAAAAGTAGTGGATGTACATTAATTTTCAATGTTAATTGCTGTATACTATAATGCAAGTTTTCGATGTTATCTCTTGGGTTATATATTTTTGCGGTGGGCAAAATGTATAAGCTGAACGCTGAAATCTAGTTCTACGTTAATCAAGGAGTACAGTGTAGGTCCGATGAGTATGGACATATTTTTGGCGGCCATTTTTATTAATATTCTTAAAAAAAAATTAAATTTAAAAAATAACCCTACATTTAATTTTTTATTAAAAATGTCCCAACCGCCAGGCTCACGGACGGCCCAAAACACAAGCGGAGCGCCCCATGGCCCTTTTTTTATTTTTTATTTTAGAGAGATCTTAGTATTTTGATTTGAATAATTTTGTGAAAAAAAAGTTTTATTATTTAGAGTGTATGCCAAAAAATAAAATATTTGATATATTTACTAAGTGATGTCGTAAATTTTTAAAACTTTGATTTTTTTTTTTTTTGGTGAACTTTGATTTTATTTGTCAGTCGGATATCACAAGTCTAAATATAACACTAATAAGGACTTGACCTTTATTATGATTTTTATAATATATGTATAATATACACACATACACATACACATACACATACACATACACATATACTAATAAGGACTTGGCCTTTATTATGGTTTTTATAATATATGTATAATATACACATACACAAATACACACATACACACATACACACATATACACATATACATATACTAGTATTTTGATTTAAATAATTTTGTGAAGAAAAAGTTTTATTGTTTAGAGTGTATGCCAAAAAATAAAACATTTGGATATATTTATGAAGTAATGTCGTAAATTCATATAATATGCAATAATTTTTTTTTACGAAATTGATTTTCAGTGGTTCGTATAAAAGTTATACAGATTCAATTAATTTTATGTATAGATATTTTCTTATAATTTTGAACGAAAATTTTAACTGAGAATTTTTATTTTTTATTATGTATGCACATATATGTTGATGAATGTCATTTGAAGATGCAATATGTTAGAGATCTTTAACCAAGAGACATCATGTCATGGATCACATGCATACTATTTTTTTGATATGTTGGATCTAATACGCCTTAGTGTGTATGTGTATATTATACATATATTATAAAAACCATAATAAAAGCCAAGTCCTTATTAGTGTTATATTTAGACTTGTGATATCCAACTGACAAATAAAATCAAAGTTCACCAAAAAAATAAAAATAAAAAAAATCAAAGTTATAAAAATTTACGATATCACTTCGTAAATATATCAAATATTTTATTTTTTGGCATACACTCTAAATAAGAAAACTTTTTTTCACAAAATTATTCAAATCAAAATACTAAGATCTCTAAAAAAAAAAAAGGGCCATGGGGAGCTCCGCTTGTGTTTTGGGCCGCCCGTGGGCCTGGCGGTTGGGGTATTTTTAATAAAAAATTAAATGTAGGGTTATTTTTAAAATTTAGTTTTTTTAAGGATATTAATAAAAATGGCCGTATTTTTGGGTATGATGGATATCTGATGTATTTTTGGATTCAGTAAGCATCGGAATCGTTCAATGTTATTTAAAATTCATGTATATAAATTTCAGAACGAAAATACACGAATCTTAAAGCGTATCAGATGGCTCTGGTGTTTATCAAACTAAAAAAACAGTGCTAATCAGACTTTTATAATTAGGAGACAAATGCTCTTTCATGTCGCAATCGCATCTGATTTCTTGTCAATTTTTTCAGCTGACATCGCTAACCGTCCGATTCAATTCTACTCAGTCAGGTAACCTGAGGGGATACAAATTTGCTAATTCGAGGGGTATAACAAAAACAAGCAAGTGTGAATGATTTCTAACCATGAAAATATATGACTACTTGAGTTATCTCGGATTTCATTCCGAAAAATATAATACCTATCAAAATAATTTTAATTTTATAACCATAATATTAATAAAACAAATACGGGCAAGTACATTTTAGAAATAAATTATATTTTTGAATCTCTAAAATTTATATAATAAAAGTAACATGATTATAATTTAAAAAAAAATACTTATATTTGTTCTCTTTTAAATGAGCATAAAATATGATAAATATGAGTACTTATGGAGAAAATAAAAAAGATGAAATGCTGATGTTGTGACATAAGTAAAACTCAATTATTTGTATGAAGTATAAATTAGGCGTGTATAATTAATCTCACCGACGCATAGCCTTACCAGATAGAAATTTGTATGCTTCAGAACGTTGGAAGAATAAACAACGAGGAAATACACCTTTTCTTTTCGCCTAGCTATATTCCGCATATGAAAATCAGCTCTCAAATGCCAACAACCGCTTCAATATAAAATATATACAGGAGATCACGAACGAGCAATTGCCAATTTTGCCCTTTGGTGGCATCCTTTGTTGGCTCCACTAAAATCTCAAAATGTTGATATGTTGTAGCTTGTAGGTTTAGTCTATTATATGAAAAATAGCCGAAGCTCGGTTCATCTAGAGTGCGTATCCTCTTAGATATCTCAACTTTTACGTGACCGACGTGTCCGGTGCCTATTCGGGGGCAATGTAGGGGTCAGTATTATGTGTGCTTTGAGATTCGTGAAGTATGTATTTAAACGGTTGGGATTTTCCATAAAGTCAAGCAAAGTTTGAGATATCTCAGAGGATGCGAATTCGTTCATCTATGGCCCCAGCTATAGGAAGCGTATTCTTTGCGGAGTTTTTCTGTGCGAAGCTGTGCGGAGCTTTTAATCTGGTCCGTTTCATTTCGGATTAGACGGACCCGATTAAAAGTTCCGCAAATTTTGAGAAATTTTTTTTTTCAATTTGGACAAGATCTGATCTGGTCTGTCCGATTCGAAACGAACGAACCAAATTAAAAGCTCCGCACGGAAAAAATCCGCAGAGGATACGCTTCCCCCAGCTATATATATATATATTTTTTGACATCGACATCTCAGAGCTTGTGTATTAAATTATAAACTAATTATAAATGATGACACAGTGACTAAACTATAAATTAGAATAAATAGAACAGTTACTAATCTAATAAACTATTTATATTAGCAATTAAATTGAAATAGCAGCATCATCTTGTGCAATTAATTTGCAATTATTAATTGCATGGATTTAGTATCTAATATATTTTATTTGTAATAATTATTGTGAGCTTTTGAAAAAATATTTCAATATCAAAACTTAGAAGATAAGAATCATGTATGTAATTACAAGTTATTTATACTTTAGTCTATTCATTTATTATCATCCTATTTTGGATACAAGTTGGAGTTACAGTGTGATGCACTGGCAAACGCACCATCTAGCCGTTGAATTCAGATCCAGTGAAGTAACTCAAAAATCGGAACCGTCCGATTTGAATCCGTGATAATCTATCCGAAGTGGAGCGCACACATTCCGAGAGATGAATTCGAATTGCGAAGCAATCTCAAGCGACTGCTTTGATCGGATGGTTCCGATCCAAAACCCAAATATTGAGTTACTTTAGGGGATCCGGACCCATCTTTTCTTTACAATATATTTATAAAACCATGATACTTTCTGAACATCAGGTTCATCAGAAATTGTCGCCATGAAATTATAAAAACTGATCAGGTCCAATCCTATTGTCCATTTCATTTCATGTCCTTTTTACAAATGGCATGGACGTTATTTTGTTGAACAAAGGGTGAGAACTGGAAAGATACTTGAGTTTGAAAACAAATTATTTTAAATATTAAATTGAAGAAAATCGAAAGCAAGAAAGCACAAAAAATCTGACCTTTATTTTCGGTTCGTCATAATTTTTCCGGAAAAAGCACACAAATCCGGTCCAAAAGTAGAACCGGACTTTCAAGTTTTGGTTCTTTCATTTTAAAAGGTTGTAATTTCATTTAGCATTTTTTTTTAACTTAATTTATATTTTACTTCTGTTTTCAAACACAAAATTTTCTGAAAACTGAGAAACTCTCTAGTCTAGTGGCTAAACAACTCGAATTTTTTGTATTTAGGATTAAAAAAAAATTACAAACTTAACATACATTTTTTGAAAAAAATTCAATGTTAGATATCAAACGTAGCACCATGTATTATATGCGCACTAAATAATTTGATAATAGTTGCGTACTACAAAATACTCAGATAATAAATCAATTTTTTTCAATTCCATATCAACTTTGTATTTTTTTAAAATGCTAGCAAAAAATAAGACGCAATGTTGGTAAATAACGGTATGCGGTTATCGGATGGAAATGATACCGCCAAGCGATTAATCGGAAATAATCAGCCGATTAATTGAGAAAATCCGTAACAGTTTGGTTACCGCTAATGACTAATCAGCCGATTAATCAGTCTAAACGGACTTTTTTTAAACACTAATTGGACGGACAGAAGAAAAAGACTATCAGGGACATAATGGTCATTTGAGACCACCGACACTCACGCATTAAGCAGTCCTTTTATCTTTTTCTCAAGAAATGACAAAACGGCCATACTATTTAAATTATCGTCATCTCCCAGTGGCCACAAGAGAAAATAAGTATTTTTTAACCAAAAAAGAGAGAAAATAAGTATTTCAATGCATATATGTCCGCGATAAGTTTCATATTTGGAAAACTCGTCCAAATTTTAATTGGAACGTTAATACATGCATCTTGAACAATCTCAAAATTTAATTTGCACAATTTATTTGTATGGCTTATTTTTTCTTTTCTATTATTAAAGTAATTAAAGCCGCTTCCTATATATGTTCTGGGCATAGTCTCTAGCGAAAAAGAATCAAATTAAGATGATTGAAGCATGAAGTACAAAGAGTTAGAAATTGTATAGAAAAAAAATTCAAAATTCTAAAAGTTTAATATATTGAATTGCATGAATGGCTCGAAACGTTTCCATTTAATCGGATTGTTCGTGTAGTACTACTCTCTCAAACGAAGTTCGGATGTAACGTATACATTTATGAATATAGCATTGATATTGTCAAATATTCTGTGTTACATAGTTAATTCTCAAGAGAGACGTTGGAGGCTTGGATGAGTTCTAAATATGTATTGTGCTATGTTGTGATTAAATTCTAAATAATGAACATGATACATTAGTTACAGTGACACCGCAAGTACACGTGACATGTCATGTTTAACTATTTTTTCTTCTTAAATATAGGTAAATTTATTAAAAAATCACCATTCGATTAAGATATAACATTCCTAATTACATGTCACTTGCGTGACATGCCAAAATCAGATCTTTTGTGTGATGTTCTGGTGCTAAATTTAAAAAAAATAGTCACGTCACGCGAATAGTCATGACACTGGACACGTAAGTCATGACACGTGACCGACATACGTATCATACCATGACGTGATAGAACTGTATTGTGTCATGATGTATATGATCATGACGTAATTTTTTAGATCTCTACTTAGAGCTATGGCTTCTATATATATTCATTATTGTAATCAGAATATTTATTAGAAGTAAGAAGTATGAAAAGAAATTGTTATTAATTTTGTCATTTCATTTTATTATTATTATTATTATTATTGAGTTGGGTTAAAATGAGCGTGTTGGTGAGCCATGACTCATTTTAGCTATTTTGAAAATTCAAACAACCGATCCGAACCGTTCATCTTGTTCTCAATATTGAAATGTGCTTGGAGACCAAATTTTACATTTTTTTGAAATTTTTTTACTATTTATTAAGCAATTTTGAAAATCGCTGATCTGATGGTCCAGAAAATTTTACTGTTTTTACTGTTCACAGCAAAACAGCCATTTTCAAAATTGCTTAATAAATAGTAAAAAAATTCCAAAAAATGTAAAATTTGGTCTCCAAGCACATTTCAATATGGAGATCACATCTAACGGTTCGAATCAGTGGTTTGAACTTTCAAAATGAAAATACGGCGTGGAGTACAAACGCTTGGTGAGCCATGGCTCACCCAAGTCATCCTCATTATTATTATTATTATTATTATTATTATTATTATTATTATTATTATTATTTTATTATTAAAATTAAAATTGTCAACACACATTTTCTTTAAAATGGAAATCTCTTTTATTTCCAAATAATTCTGTAAAAATTCAAGTTAAAATAACTTTCATACTAATTAACATGACTGCGTCAAACTAAATTAAAAATAATTGAGACATGATACAAGATATTAACAAAACCAAAAATTATAAGGATAAACTAATTTTACCAATATTACAAGTATTTTAAGCATTTAGCTCAAAATTAGATGCAAGTACTAAATCGTTTTGAGCTAAATGCTTAAAATACTTGTAATATTGGTAATAATAATTTTAAGCATTTGGCTAAGGCTCTACCCTGAATTTCATTTGTCGAGAGGTGAAAGTTGTATACGGTTTTAGAATTGAGAGCGAGGATTACGACTTACGAGCTATGACTTATGACTGAGCGGCCTTATGTTTTAACTTTGAAGTTATCAGCGAACATAAGTCATCAGCAGAAATCAACGGTTCACGTTACTTTGAGATTCGAACAATAATAGTTTGCGAACCTATTTCGAACGAACCAGGTCCAGTTTGAATTTGGTTTGAATTAAATTCGAACTATTTCGAATTGAATTTTTTATGAACTAATTTTTCGAATCAAACTCGAATCGAATTACGAACTACAAATTTTTTGTGCAGCCCTAGTTAACATCTACCAATTAATGCCTTAATTCAAAATTGAGTATTTTCAGGGGTTTACTGAATTAATCATCACCGGTACAGTAATTTCATTTAATTAGTCAAAGTCTTAATTATTCACTGTTGTATCTATCCAAGTGCCAGTCAGGCGCGACATAGCTTTCATGTGCTATCATTACTCTCGTATTCCATCATTAAAAATTCAAATTAAGACAACATAAGCAAAAAAAATTAGCATGTACCACCACGCTCTTTCTCTTGTCAGTGTCGCTGTCGCATTCTCCTTCTGACCTTACGACCAGAGCTTCTCACCAGCACGAGAGAGAGAGATGGGAAATATAGAAATACTAATATACTAAGCTTCTTTCTTTTCTGAGATCCATTTCTGGTAAAATTAGTTGCATTCAACTTCGCTTAGAAGCTTCGTCAGTGAATGCTACATATTATTTGTTCCGAGAGAGAGAAGAGGGACAGAGAGCTTGAGGAAGATAGAGATAAGGGAAGGGGAGAAAACTTCCAAGGTAATTCTTACACAAATAATGAAATCATCATATATAACGCTTCTTATATGATTTGGTTTAAGGGTTGATTATACGGGACTTCCAACTTGTGTATTGCTGTTTCAAAGCTGCATCTGTAAGATTCTAAGATTCGTCTATTGATTGGATTGGATTGTGTTTATGAGATTTGTCTATTGTTTGGATGTGATTGTGTTTATGGTGTTTGCCATTACTGTTTCATTCTCTCTTTCTTGCTTTCTGTGAAAACAACTTTTGTTTTCCAGTACAGTTTTGACCTCAATGCTGTTTTCTACTATTCAATTTGAATAAAGAGCGTATCTTTAAGTTGGTAAATAAATACTTCACGTCACCTTTTTCACGGAGGATTTTCATTTGACTAAGAACAGGAAAAAGTAAAGTTAGATTAACTTTTTTTTATATATATATATTTTTCTATAAATATGCGATTAGACCTTTTAACTAAGCTAATTAGACTTTGATTATTTGATCTTTGTGGTTGTTACTATGTCAAATATCATTGACGTTACCCCCTTCTATTCCTTTCCTGAAAAATTCTAATTTATTCTTAAGGCACTAATTAACATTAAAATCCATGTCAAGTTGGATTGTTGGATTGTCTTAATCAATAATTTTATTGTTGTGTTTATTTAAATAACAATTGGGTTGGCACTTCTCATTCCATGTGACGGTGCTTATTTAGTGGACACTCTGTTGGTTAGTTATTTATTTCTGTATTTTTTTTTTCTCTATCTAGCATCTCTCAGATTGTAATAATTTATTTTCATATTTATTTACATAATCGTATGCTTTTATAACCATTTGATATAGTACGTTAAGAAAGAATTCCAATTTCCATTCTTTTTTGTCAGAAGTCAACTGGATATTAAATGGCCATTACAATTTCCATTTGAACTTCCACGAGTAGTATTATAGAATAATGTTTTTGATGTTTAAGCGAAGTTTGAATCTTATACACAGTTCTTAACATCTAATTTTGTTCTTAGTTTAATTCAAGATCTTCTGATATGGGTGCGAAAGATAATGGCAATGAAATAGAAGATTATTCTGCCGAACAAGGGAAGGAAGCCGAATTGGATATTGAACCTGCAAGAGACTCATTCTCTTCTCAGCATGAAACCCATCTGATCGAAGAAAACAACAAGGCAAAACGGGTTACGCGAGTTCCCAAGAAAATTACGAAGAAAGAAACAATCGATTCTAATCGTAGCAGTCGAATATCAAGACTCAGCACCCCAAAGCTTCAATATAACAAAACGTCTAGCAATAACAATAAAAGTACACCAAAAAATTCACCAAAGCAATTGAATGTTTCTAATAACAATCATGTTACAAGGAACTCAAATGGCAAAAAAACAGAAACAGAAACAAAGGAAGTGTTAGACGAAGCAGTTCAATTTGTAACAATGGATGAGGGAAAGGAGGTAGTAGATGTGCTAGATGAGGCACCAAATTGTGACCAGAGTAACAGCACAGATACAGAGACACCTGACAGAGAAGAAGAGCCCTTAGTTGCTCCCGAAGAAAAGATTAATGACATTATCTACCGAAAGATGGAGGAGTTGGAGGTGAAAGTGGAGAAGTTTGAAGACGAGTTGCGGGAAGTGGCAGCAATTGAGTTTTCAATTTATTCAGTTGTAGCAGAGCATGCTAGCTCAGGTTATGAAGTGCATACCCCAGCAAGGAGATTGTCAAAGGTTTTTATTCATGCATTTGAGAACTTTCCACAAGATAAGAA
Organism: Carex rostrata; assembly: GCF_964058835.1. Taxonomy (NCBI): domain Eukaryota; kingdom Viridiplantae; phylum Streptophyta; class Magnoliopsida; order Poales; family Cyperaceae; genus Carex; species Carex rostrata. Next base: position 10,190,569 of record NC_135925.1, read on the forward strand.
GGCTAACATGGCTAGAAGCATTGTATCAGGTCTTGTGAATGTTGCAAAATCATGTGGCAATGATATATCAAGGTACCTCTTTTACTTTTTGCATTACAACTTTTGATATTGGTTGGTGTGTTATTTATTTCGTATGTTATGTATAAAATTGCATTTGGTTATTTTTCTTAACATTATTAATTAGTGTAGTTTAATTTATGCAATTGAGAAGTTAGTATAATTTGTCATTGTAAGTTAGATAGAATTAGCACAACTTATACATGACCTGAAAATTAACTGATATTTCTCAAAAAAAAAAGGGTTCTATTTGTCTAAAGGATTTTCTTTTGATTATTAGGATTTATCTAAATTTGTCAATATTTTTCATATGCAATACCATGAAGTACTTGGACCTCTGTCCTCTTTAGTTGAAGCAAAATAGCCTCTTTGTTCACTGGTCATGTCCTGGAGATAAGTTTTGCTTTCTGAAGTTTCTCAGTCTATTCATTTTTCTAATTGAAGGTTGACCTTCTGGCTCTCAAACACTATCGTCCTAAGAGAAATTATCACCCAAAATTTGGCAAAATCATCACAAAGAAGTCGGGTCATTAAGGAGATAGCAGCAGATGCAAAAGTGCCTTCATTTCAATGGAGAAATGGTTCAATCAGCAGGCCAGACAGAACGAGAACTAGCATACAGCCAACCTATGTCTGGCATGAGACAAGTACAATTATGACTGCATTGAAGAAAATTGAGTCGTGGATCTTTAATCGAATTGTCGAATCTGTCTGGTGGCAGGTAATTTTGCTGCAAACAAACTAAATCACCTATATGAATAACAAATTTTGCGTAAACTAAACATGTTAAACTTCTACAAATTTTGCGTAACCTATATATTGTTCATTATTATGAAGGATTTAATGAGTTTTATGTCCAGGCATTGACTCCGTATATGCAATCACCCATTCAAAATACACATCTGCCAATTTCATTGGTGAGATTGTTGGAGCAATATTCCGGAGACAGAAAGCAAGGAAACATTTCAGTTAATCTATGGACAATGGCATTTCATGATGCCTTTACCAAGCTCTGCCCTCTCCGTGCTGGGGGAAGCAAGTGTGGATGCTTACCAGCACTCACAAAGCTGGTACATTTCTTTTGCAATATAAAAATTTAATCATGCTATTCATTGATATAATCCTGGGTCAGACCTTTATAAAGAATTCTGCAAATGCTCCATGTACAAAGTTTTAAATGCCTACATTCCATGATTTACAAATTGACAGTAAATTCTGGTACATACCTGATCTAGATACCAGAATACCTGCTGAAAAGGGAAAAATATCAAGCAATCCAAATTAAGTCGCCGTAAATACCTACCTTGTCTGTATTAGCCAAATTAGGCCAATTATGCAATACCAAAAGGACATTTTGCAGCTGACACCTGCATTACTGGAAGATGCATGTCAGTACAAGACCTGACTAACATGTCAGATTACTTTGCAAGTTTTTAGTTCCTAACTAAAATTCTCTTCTGACAAATTTTTTTTTTCTCTTTTTAGGTCATGGAACACTGCATAGCACGATTGGATGTTGCAATGTTCAATGCAATTTTGCGTGAACCAGCTAGCGATATACCAACAGATCCAATATCTGATCCAATTGCTGAACCAAAAGTTCTTCCAATTTCTCCAAGAGATCTGAGCTTCGGGACTGGTGCACAACTGAGGAATGCTGTATGTGTTTCCAATTTCATTTTTGAAAATATTTAATTCATTGATAAGTTGTTATGCAGTTCAATTACAGATGTTGATTTAAATGTTAAATATATTAACTAATTAATCAATTTCAACCTATTCAAGCAATTTAACTTTGATCAACTGACCAAAGTAGCTTTGGTTATCACCTCCTACATTTGAACTGAGAATTTTTTAACTTTCCCTCTAGATTGGAAATTGGTCAATCTTACTAACCGAGAAGTTCGGCATGGATGCGGAAGAGTCCAGAAAAGGTGTTCAAGATGGATTAGAGGATGATGATGACAGGAACAACACTAATGAGATAATGTGGTTTGGTCTGCTTCGTGAGCTGAGTGAACTACTGATGCTTCCCAAAGATATGCTTCTCGAGACACCTATTCGTCAAGAGGTTATAAAATGTTTTGATTTGAGTTTCTTTCCTTAGGTGTTACCATAAGGTTCAATTACTTCTTTCCAGAATATAATTGCTCAGATTTAGGGACACTAAATAGCCGAAGTTTTACAAATTAGGAACTGTGTATAAGTGCAAAAAATTTCTGCATTATTGATTTCTAAAGAAAAGACACTTCATTCCCAATATGTAGGCAACAATTACATTGCCAAGGCTTATAATTAATTAATGCTTACAGGTTTGCCCTTCATTCGGTCTACCACTTATAACAAGAATACTTGGCAATTTCACACCTGACGAGTTATGTCCTGATCCCGTTCCCAGCTTTGTTCTAGATGAGCTGAACTCTGAGGTACTCCTCTCTCTCTTTCCCCACACATACTTACATGGATATTGACATAGAGTCATTAGCAGCCTCAAATACATCATTTTTCTTTTTCATATACGTAGAGTTTACTTGATGAAGAATCAGACAAGGAAAAGGTGATCAGCATCCCATGTGCTGCCCCTGCAATGGCATACAATTTTTCTACACCAGCCAACGTGACAGTCAAGCTGGCTATTGCAGAAGAGGCAACCTCCAAGCTTGACAAAAAGGTTTTGAGTGTTCAAAGGAGAGGCTACACGAGCCAAGATGATTTGAGAGAACTTGATTTACCCCTCTTGTCCTTGGATGATAAAAGTGTCACCGAGATGTCACAAACAAATGAAAGATACAAACTCCAGGAAATATGGTACGAGTGAGACCTCTGTTTTGGGTCCCTCGTAAAGCATTCTTAGCGTGCTTCTATAGAAAATAGAGATATTAAGAGATAAATAGTTGCATGAGATGGCTATCGCATCTTTGGGAAATGAATACCCATATATTTTGTAAAATTTTCTCCAAAACGATCTGTTTAGAGATTGGCTCAGTCAATAGAGAATACTAATTTGTATATTTTCCTGTGGGATGTAGCCGAGATTCCTCATGTATCAGATTGAACTCAAATGCCATAAGAAAACCTGTTATAACATTACAGTATAATAACCTGGCTTCTTATGTCGCATTATCCCATTGCAGAGCAGTACTTTAATAAACACCCAATCATGTTTATCAGCTCTTTTTCATGTGAAAGTGAAAAAAGGATGCGAACGTGCTAGAGAGAGAGAACTTCCTAGACAGTATCTTCAATCATCTAACGACAAGATATCAACCAAAGCTGTCAACCCAAATTCAATACCTAGTCCTCTCGCTACACACACTACACTGAAGTTGTCAACCCAAATTCAATTGGGGCCAGCATTTAACAGATCAATGATATAGACCAAAACTGCATAACTGATCAAGAATACTTTGATTCATAGGGTTTCCAGAAAGCCTTACTACAATCTCTGCAAAACACTATAAAAGACTCAGGAAAGAAACAGATAATATTACTTTGGTTAACACAAAAAACACTAGAAAACTCCAGCACAAAACTAAATTCAAAACCACCCAAACTAATCAGCTTCATCAACCACCAAGGTTCCCAATCCCTTCAATCCCTCAGCCGGGACCTCAGCAACAGTGACCAGAGAGTAAAGCTCCTCCTTAGCATCCTCTTCATCATTCCTCTTGCGAGAGATGCGCACACGTACACGCCTAGGGACACTACGGATGCCACTGCTCCAGATTTGCTTGTTCAGCTTCACGTCAACTCTCACGTCATTGGTCCCCATAGCCTTCTGAGCAAACTTCCTGATCTCCTTAATGGCATTTGGCGCCTTCTTCTTGAAGGTGCTGGTTTATAGACAACAATTATGAACTAATATTAAAACAACCTCACATGACAACTATGGTTTATAGCAAGATTCTATGAAATTATGGTTACTTGTTGTAGGATGAAAAAAATAATAAGAGGGTGTGGACCTGACAACACCAATAATTTATATTTCTGTGTTCAAAATAAATTTGGGTCCAAAGCCCTCACAATCAGTCTAAAAATTCATTCAAATATTAATGTTAATGTGCAATAAAATAAACTCCAAGGCAGAATCATCAGTTATGTAGACGAACTTTTCCACAAAACTTACAAGCAGTAAAAGTAATGCTTGTCTTGATAATATAGAACCTCTAGTACTCTTAACTATGTTAATTAATCTAATTTGCAGGCTGCAAGTGCAAAATTCCATCTGATAGTACAGAAGCACAAAGGTTCATATGAGAACAAAAGATATTTTTACTATTTCCCTAAATAATTAAATAATCAAATGGAACACCAGATAAACTTTTATCAGGTCATTGATCATGTCAGAGCAGTACTGAGCGTAATAAGAGATCAGCTCGTTGGAAAGCAAGTAGAACTAGCTTCTTAAAAGAAGATAAAGAATCTAGCTACGGATCAATGTCATTGGTCTATATCAAAAGCTACAAAATCAGCTCATAGAGCTAGCTCTAGCAAAAATCAACTCAACACACTGGTCTTAAGCCTAAGTTACATTTAATTCAAGTAAATTAAGAAAAGAAGAGGAGAGAATGGAGAAGAAGAGACGAACCAGCCATGGAGCCGCTTGTGTAGGTTGATCGTGTACTCCCTGGTCACGACATCGTTCTTTCTCGCTCCTTTGCTCCCCTTGTCAGCCATTTGCGCAGCCGCCGCCTTCACCAACCTTCTCTTCTTATCAAGCTCTCTTATTAGAGCTAAACCCTAGACCGATATAGGAGATGCGGCTGACCCCCTTCGAGGCCCATTTATTTGTTTTTTTTCAACATGGCCCGTTTATAAGTTAATTATATTTTTGAGTTATTAGTCCGGGCCGGACGGCATCGGACTATCGTGCAAGTTTCAGTGGCCCGGTTATCTCAAAATTTTATGGGCTACTTTTAGTTATGTTTTAATTAAATAATGGGAGTCGACAAATATTTATTTTTGCAAAATTTTGAAAGTTTAAAGGAAATATAGAACTCGATATTTGGCATCATTTACCATGAGGGATAAATTTACAAATTATATTCTAAGAAATAAATTGATACTAAAGCAAAAAAACGATGCAGTTGGAGCTGCATCATTGCACAAGTAAAAAACGTTATATTTTCTCTATATATAGTTTTATTTTGTGGAAGAGGAGACGGATACCATTATTCCTTGCTGGAACTTTTGGTACTTGATTTACAGATCTAGGATTCATTTTTATTCTTAGCTATGCTTATGTATTAAATAATAAACATCGCCTAGACAATTTTCATTATAGAGTATAGACTGTCTATCAGGTTCTCTGTTACGGTTTCACATGCGAAATGAATATGTAATCGATGCTTATGCTTTGCTGTCAATCAAGAGTACGATTCTTGGTGGTATTAATTTAACTTCGACGTCATTTGTTATATATTTGTTTATCGATATTATAAATGCTGATGGACCTTTATTATGCTAGTTTTTGATAGCAACCGACATCTAATTTTTCCAAGGGGAGTGCTATTTTGAGAGCATCAATTCTACTTTTGAGTGTTGAGAGAATTTTTTTACTTTTAATACAATTTTGCCCCTTATTAAGTACTTTCTTATTATGGTTCAAATTAATGCCTACGTAGGGTATGAAGCTATTTTTTGTTCAAATAATTCATGTTATTAATTCTTACCTAATAGAGTGGAATAAGAAACAACATTATACATGTACAAATCGATATTGATTCAAATTTAGAACAACCCCAAAAAACTTTCTAAGTAATTAATTGATGAGGTGATTCATTGAGATTAGTCAAAAAAAATTGTAAACAAATTCTTCTCTATTTGATCCAAGGCAAATTATTTGAATAAAAAAAATATGGTCGAATTTGATTAGTTCCAATATGTACAATTAAAATAATGAAAAAAATATATAACATGTTACATTTTGGAAACTTTTTAATTGAAGAGTCATTGACTAATCTTTAAAAGTTCATAATCATTATATAATTCTCTAAGTATTCTATTTGTTAATTACAATAGATAATTTTATTTTGTGGATATAATTTATTGTACATGTGCAAATGGATTCGATGCGGATTGGATAGTGATAAAAATTATATTTCCACATGTTTTTATTTTTCAGATACAGATTGGATACTAAATAGATACAAATACAAATTGAATATTAAACAAACATGAATACATATCGGATATTAAACGGACAAAATAATATTTTCTTCAATGTTAAACTTGTTATCTTATTATAAGATATGACAAAATAGCCAACATAAGTAAAATTTTAATCAATAGATACTTACAAAAATAAATATTTTTCTCTAACATGTACGATTCTAAAACAAAAGGATAAAAAATACACATCATCATTTGTATCCGTAATGAATATGCACAAATAGATATTTGAAAATTTAAAATAAAAATATAGATATAGATAATTATTATCAGTATTTGCTTCTGAAACCAAAACCGTATTCATATATGTATCTTCATAACTCATATCTACACCTGTATCTGTATCTTATATACAAATTATACTTATAGTTTGCAAAAAAAAAAAAATTATACTTATCCAAATATCTGAATCCACAAAAGTTCGAATACATATCTAGATACAGACGGATATTAACCAATTTGTCTGCAATTTTGCACCCCTAATTTATTGTATTTTAATGCTAATATTAATCTTGAAGATAAACTTAATTAGTTTATAATATAATCACGGTCATGTGGGTAAAATAAAAATAATTACATTACTTATGAATTCCATAAATATACAAGACTGTCATGTGTATTGTGAAGCCTATATTTCCTTTATTAATAGTTACTTAATTTAAAATAAAGATTGAAAGAAGAATTTATTAAGAGAAAATTTGGTCTAACTGCGAAAAAAAACCTCTCAGCTCTCAATAATAGAATTTTTGCGCTTAGAATAGCGCTCCCCCTTTTCCAAGGAGATGACAGGATGGTAGCTTCGAATTTTCCTTAAATTTATGGAGCAGCGCAAAACATTGACGTTACTTTCATTAAAAACAACAATATCAAGTTATCTAGCTATAATAAATAACAAACAAGTAAGTCTGCTACTAAATTGCAACATGCACATAAAACCATAACGTTACAGAATATTATATTATCTCAGCTAGATAACAACTCCAATTTATAATCTTGTTTTGTCTTTTGTAGGACGACATTAATAAATAACGTATTTTTCTAGTGATGAAGCTACTAACTCATCCAAACAATACAAAACAAAGGGTGATGAATATGGTGTGAACAAATGTTTTGGAATGTTTTTGAACAGTTATGGTTGTGAACAAATGTTTTTGAATGTTGCTGTTTCTCGAGAACAAATGTTGTTGTTTGTGAGTAGTAACAGTTTATGGTTGTGAATAGTTAATCTGGTTGTTGAACAATGTGGTTGTCAATAGTCAATTGCTAACGGGTTACCCGTGACCCGTTCCGGGTTACCCGTTACGGGTAACGGGTAGGACGGGTAAAGGGGTAGGTCGGGTACGGGTAAAACCCGTAACGGGTAGACGGGTAATTGGGCCAAAACCTATATCCGGTCCGTTTATTACCCGTACCCGTTGCGGGTTGACGGGTACGGGTCCGGGTATCCGGGTACGGGTCCGGTCCGCCTGTTTTTTTTTTTTTTTTCTGTTTTTTTCAAAAAAATTCAATTTTTTTTGAAGTGAAACGGGTCGGGTACGGGTAACGGGTACGGGTATGCGGGTAGATGGGTACGGGTAACGGGTACGGGTATGCGGGTAGATGGGTACGGGTAGGCGGGTACGGGTTGGCGGGTAGACGGGTACGGGTACAACGGGTTATTTTTTAAATCATGTTATCCGGTCCGTTTATTACCCGTACCCGTCTACCCGTTTGTACTCGGGCAACGGGTACGGGTACCACGGGTAACGGGTACGGGCCGGACAAAACGGGTTCTACCCGTTCCGGGTTTAGCAAATGTCTAGTTGTCAATGGTTTATATAGTGATGTTTTATAATTTGCATATGATAGCTTTACTGTTTACATCTTTTTGCAGTGTTTCCACGTCTATTTTACTGGTTACATATTCTAATTTTGCAGTATTGAATTTTGCGGTGCACATATGTATATTTTACTGTTTACATCTTCTAAATTTGTAGTATTAAAATTTGCAGCGCATATATAAATATTAAAAATTGAAGAAAAATTATGAAATAAAAAAAATTTAATTTAAAAAAAAATCAGTTTTGATCCAATTTTTTTTTTTATAATAATTTTCATGATTATTTTGAAAAAAATGCAAGTTGTAGAAGTTGTCTGGTTTTGAAATGTTGTAGAAGTTTTTGAAAACTGTAATTAACCGTTAGAAAGAAAAGTACAACTAGTTTGCCAAGTGGTCCAGCAAGAAGTACAATTAGTTTGTCAAGTTATGCAAATTGCAAACTGTTAATGACAGTTTCTAGTTGTTTGAAAATTTTAATTACGTTTTCTATAAGATTTGTTACATAAGTTTACAAGATTGAATATGGAATTTTATAGAATTCGCACAAGTTAAATGATAGTTTTTCTATGAACAAACTGTGGACAACTAATTGTGGATAATAAGACGCTTCCTAATTTAATAACAAAGCGAGGCACAAGTGAATCTAAAATGTCAACTACAAAACTCTTAAATATTTATATGTTGACTTATTAAAATAAATAGTACATTAAATGTTATACACAACAATAATTAAATACTAATTTGAATGACATTTATTTTTATTCTTAATCTGATATGTTAACAAAATTGTCATCTCTACATCCTTATTGATGTTATATGTTTTTTGACATTGCTCTTTGGAGTCGCAACTTCAAAAGCTCATAAATAAAGATGTCGGTCTCATAAATTAACAAAACAGAGCCGAAACCCACCCATGATTTTAATGAACTTTAGAGAAACAAAATTAAATTCTTTAATACAAAAAGGTTCAATACGTCATGTTTTTCATACTTCATCATGTTTCATATTTAATATTTTAATTTTTAAAGTCCAAACTATTAATCCAAACTGCTCAACAAGATATTCAAATTAAAATATTCTCAAAGACCAATTTTTTATAATTTTTGAAAATATTTTGCTATTTTTTTGTAATATACAAAATCACTATATTTTAACGGTACAAAAACTGTGATTTTGTATCTATCTTAAAAAATAGTAAAATTTTCAAAAATTATAAAATTTCATTTCCAAGCATATTTTAATATGGATATCATGTTTAGTGGTTCGGATTGAAAGTTTGGATTTGAAAATAAAGATATTTAAATATGAGATACGATGAGATATAAAAGGCATCAGGTTTTGGAACCCTCATCGAAGATGAAATACAACTAGTAAAATATTAAAGACAACTAGTACAAGAAGAAATACAATTAGAAGAAGATGAAAAACAAATAGTAGAAGATGAAAAACAATTAAAAAAAAGATTAGAAGAAGATGAAAAAATAATTATGAAATAATGAAAGACAACCAGTACAAGATGAAAGACAATGTGAAGAAGATGAAAGATAACAAGTAGGACATGGAAGACAATCAGTACAAGATGAAATACAACTAGAAAAAAATAAAATACAACCAGTAGTAAATGAAAAATAACTAGTAGAACATGAAAAACAATCAATACAAGATGAAAAACAAGCATTACAAGAGAAAACAATCATACCATGCATCGACTCATTTGTATCTACTATTTTATTATGAGCGAAAAGACAACCAAAAAAAGTTGAAAGGCAACTAGAAGATGATGAAAGACAACTAGAAGAACATGAAAGACAACCAGTACAAGATAAAACATAAATAGAAGAAGATAAAATACAACTACAAGAACATGTATTACAACCAGTAGTTGATGTAAGACAACCAAAAGAATATGAAAGACAACCAGTGCAACATAAAAGACAACCAATACAGGATGAAAGACAACGAGAAGAAGATGAAAAATAACTAGAAGAATATGAAAGACAATCAGTAGAACATAAAATACAATCATAACAAAATGAAATACAAATACAAGAAGATAAAATTCTGCCAAGCACAAAAGATTGCTTATAACAACAAGAATAAGATGAAATACAACCGGTAGTAGATGAAGTACAACCAGGACAAGATAAAAAATAATTAGTAGAAGAATCAAGGCAACCCGAAGAAGATGAAAGTTAACCAAGAATAATATGAAAGACAACCAGTAGTTTTTGAAATATAACTAGAAGACAACCAGACGAAGATGAAACACATCCAAAAGAAGATAAGAGACAACTCGAAGAAAATGAAAGACAACTAGTAAAATGTGAAAGACAATTAGCACAAGATGAAAGACGACTTTAACAAGATAAAATCTAACTAGAAGAAGATTAAATACAACTAGTAGTAGATGAAATACAACCAGAAAAACATGAAATATAACTATCACAATATGAAGACAACTACTATAAGACAAAAAAATAATTTGTAGAATATGAAAGACAACCAGTAGTAGATAAAAACAACAATTAGAGCATGAAAGATAACAAGTAGAACACGAAAGACAACTATTACAAGATAAAATACAACCAGTACAAGATGAAAAACAATTAGTAGAAGATGAAAGATAACCAATAGAACATGAAAGACATCAGTACAAAATGAAAGAAAATTAGTACATGATAAAAGACAACTAGAAAAAGATAAAATACAACCAGTAGTACATGACATATGTCACACCCCGAGACAACCCGCCATGTATTGACACGTAAGGCGTGTGCACATCACATACATTATCAATAATAAATACTCATGCAACATTTAAAAGTCAAACAAGTCTTCCAACACCATAATTAATTTGAGTACATAATACACATTCAACATGAGATCAAGACTGACATGGCAAACAAACCGATAATTTCCATGTCAGTCAATGTATCCACTTTTCAAAGAGAGAATTAAAGTTTAACTAAAAAGAAAATAAAAAGATATTTGAGCCATCTGCTCGTTGGCCTCTTGATCCACATCCCTCCTATTCGTGCTCCATGTCGGCCTCATGATTTCCTGGAACCCACATAAAAGTGGAACAGGTGAGAGATCGAACAGTCTCTCAGTATAGGATTTAGTTCCAGTCCCGGAATTTGTCAAATTCACTTATTAACACAAACAGGATATTAACTTTTGACTCGTAATTTGCAGAAAATGAAGAAAAATGAAGAAAACCGAAGAAAAATGAAGAAAACCGAAGAACAATGCTCAGTGCGGACGCACGGTTTGCGATATGGCTGCACTAAGTACTTAGATGGATTTTTGGACGCGTGCCAATTTAAAAATGTATAATAAGCTATGCATCAAAATCCGTGCGGACACACGGATTTCAATGTGGCTGAAATCTGGTCGCGCAGGAAAAGTCCAAACCCAGTGCGGACGTACTGTAGCACCAGTGCGGGTGGTCTGGACGCAATGTAGCAGCCAGTGCGGGTGGCCCGGTCGCACTGTAGCAGTCGGCCAAAAATGGAGCCTGAACTTAAAACGACCATAACTTTTGACTCGTAACTCCGTTTTGGGCATATGACCACTTTTCGGAAAGCTAGCGAGAAGATCTACAACATGAGAAACAAAAAAAAGAAATTTGGTATCCAGTGCGGACACACTCAGTACTTAGACGAATTTTCAACATCTCAGCACTTCACAGAAAAAAAGTCTGAGCCTAGTGCGGACGCACTCACCTCCAGTGCGGCCCGGGGCATCCGCAGATAGCCAGAAATACGCATTTTTTACAGTTTTTCTATTTATGGTGCACCAAGGATGCGTTTTTACAGCTAAGCTTGGACAAGACAACCTGGGAAATAATCCAAATATAGCACCCATTAACTCCACTTCCTAGCCTCTTAATTGGGCATAGCCCTTGGATATAAAAGAGGATGTTCATTCCCATTCAAAGACACAACTCTCATCTCTCTCTCACCCTTGGTGCATGTCCATTTCCAAGGAAACACACACTTAGCGTAAAATTCAGCAGCCAAGGAAAGCTTTTCTAGGAGGGAGAAGAAGGAGATTCGAGCAAAAAGTCGGTAAGATTGAGGGTTTTGATCCAAGAAAGGGTGTAATCATTTCTTTATTTCATTTCTTCTTATTTTTGCCAATTTTTGTAATGGATCTCTCCAAGAGAGAGTAGATCTCTTTCTAGGGGTCTAGATCAATGCATGAACTTGTTTAATTCTATTTTATTTGGATATTTATTTTTGTGATGATTATTTTTATGGGATTTGATTGTTAATTGCTGTGATTTATCATTTGTATTAATTACATAATTAGTGCTTGAATTGTAGTTATCTCGTTTTGGATTCGAAAGAACTAAAATTGACTAGGATCAATAGGATAGTACCAAATTATGAATGCAAATACCCTAGGTTTGGATTAGGATCTAACCAATTTGTAATCTAAGCCGGAACTACAGAAATTAAGGTTAGGGACTTGGTGAAGGACCTAACTGTGAAGTCAAACTCTAATTAGGACATCTCAAATCGAATCGGATATTGGTATGATGGACTTTATTGTGAAATATCAATATTTGAGGAGATGAGAGACTAACAAGAGCTTATGGTCTAGATAGCTAGGGTGAAGGACCTAATCGTGAAGTCCGAATTACTTAGACACGTTATTAATTCACGAAAGTGACCCTTAATGACATATTAGGTTAGAAACCTCATCAAATCATACATGAAGTTAAACAAATACCAAATAAATGGAATTACTAAGGGATTGTAGACCGAATACCCCTAGATCTCCTCAACTAGAAAGCAAATCAACCTTTATTTTATTTGTTTTTATTGTTTTAAATTCCTTTCTTCGGATATTGAACACAACTTTAGGATTGTTAGAACAAAACCCCCCAATTTACTTTATTTACACTTTACTTTCCTTTTATTTTCTGAAATTAATTGTTAAAGTTGAAGCCTAGTATCTAAACGTACTCCTTGTGGTTCGACACCCTAAGTACTACATAGATAGGTTGTGCGCTTGCAACAAACATTTCTTTGGGTATTGAAGGTAATAAATTTAAAGGCATAAAAGAGTATAATCAAAGCATAATTCCATAGCCCCAAAATACTCATCAGCTTTTAATGGAATTTGTTTCTTATAAGAAATAACAATATATTATTGATAACTTTATAAAATATAGTTCTTTGAAATAAAAATAGTTTTAGGGTTATTGGTGAATAAATCTTTAGGGTTATCGGTGAAATATTACCATCTAATAAAATAACAGATGCAAATCAAAATTCTCAATTCACTTCAATGTAAGTCTAAAAACAATTTAACTTATGAGATTTAATTATCATTTAAAATACATCCGACAATTGTGATTATCAACACAATATATTGTTTAAAGAGTAATTATCATTCAAGAACAAATTGAAACTCTATCCTTCATAAAATTTGAGGAACTACTGACTCTTAAAACAATTACGAATTTCCACTGGTTAACAAGAGAAGAAAATCAAATAGAGAATATCTTATCATCAAATAAGTGAATATAAGAGAAAACGGTAATTGATTATAAGATTAATTATTTTACCTTATCAGTTTTGAACTTTCGACAGGAATTACGAAAGGAAGAAAATGATCAAAAGTAGAAATCTAACCTTCTTCTTTTTATTTCTTTCTTAGCCTTCTGTAAAGGATTATTAGCGGAGAGAGATAGACATACAAACGAGGATTTAATCATGGATATATCTATATATATAGATAGATAGAAACAATTTTTAAATTGATAACTTACGGATTGATCAGAGAGGCGGCAATTATTTTGGAGGTTATCAATTTAATTTAGATATTTTCTTATATCGTAACTTTTGACGGTATACAACTTTTGGCTGATGAACCAATTAGATTGCATTTGGCTTTCAATGTTTGCAACGATCCATTATAAGTGCTACATAAATTCAGATCATCAGAACTTATTTGTTTCTAGTGCTACATAAATTCAGATCATCAGAACTTATTTGTTTCTAGTGCTACATAAATTCAGATCATCAAAACTTATTTGTTTCTTTTCACATAGGTTAATTTGAATAATTTGTTAAATTAAATAATTGAAAGAAGAAAAATAACATAGAAAGATAAATAACTATATACAATATTTATGTTGTACCTTAATTTAATATTTTGATTTACGTGGCGTTACAACATATAACCTGTAGAACATGACAATTAGTAGAACAAAAAAGATAACAAATAAAACATGAAAGACTACTATAAGAAAATGATATTCAATCGGTCATAGATGAAAGGACAACTAGTAAAACATGAAAGACAACTAGTCGAACATGAAATACAACTACAAGAAAATGAAGACAACCAGTACAAAATAAAAAACTAGTAGATGATAAAAACAACCAGAAGAAGCTGAAAGACAACTAGTAGTAGATGAAAGACAATCAGAAGAAGATGAAATACAACTCAAAGAAAAAAATAAAAGACAACAAGTAGAACATGAAAGACAACAAATATAAGATAAAAGACAATCAATATAGGATGAAAGACAATTATAAAAAGATGAAATACAACTAGAAGAAGATCAATACAACCATTAGAACATGAAAGATAACCAATACATGATGAAAAACAACTTGTAGAAGATGAAAGACAACTAGTAGTAGATTCAAGACAACTATTAGAACATGAAGACAAATAATAGAAACTAATACAATATGAAATACAACCAGTACAAGATGAAAAATAACTAGTTGAAGATGAAAGACAACCTGAAAAAGATGAAAGACAACTAGAACAAGATGAAAAATAATAGTAGAACATGGAATATTACTTATACAAGATCAAACACAACAAGTACAAGTTGGAAGACAACTAAAAGAAGATGAAACACAACCAGAAGAAGATGAAATACAACCACTAGAACATAAAAGACAACCAATAATATTTGAAAGATATTATAAGATGAAAAACAATTAGAAGAAGATAAAAGAAAAACTAGTAGAACATTAAGACAACCAATACAAGATGAAATACAAATAGATGAAGATTGTCACACCCCAAATCCCGGGGTCTGACAGCCTGCCGCGTATATTTACCAAGTGTCACATATACACGCAAGGCAGTGGATCTTTTTATATGCATTGCCAATATCCTCATTTGCTGTATCCGTGTAATAAACCTGAAAATTACCCAAAGGGAGGGTGAGAATGAAATTCTCAGTGCGAAATTTGCCACAGTTTAGATTATTGGACTTGCAATCAAACTCCATATTCAAAAATGAAACCCAAACAATAACAGTTCAAACAGATATATATAATCATAAATAACAGTATGCCAATGCTCGACAACAATTAATCAACCTGAAACACAGTTCACGGAATTTCCAAGATGAATTTCAAACACAACATATATTTGGCTTAACTCGATTCATTAGGGCTTGTAGCAACTACAGATGTTCTTTCGAGTTGGACCTTTATCAAACCCACATCTGTAGGGTTACAGACGCCTACAGATGGCCAACCAAGCTGGACCCTTTATCTGACACCCATCTGTAGCTGTTTGGCTTAACCATTTCCTAAGGTCTGGTTAAAAGTCACCTATACAGGTCAACTTTGACAAAAAATGCAATCACACAGAATCAAAGTCAGCTATACCGCTCAACTTTGCAAATTTCAAGCAAATATATCAAAGCCACTCATACGGGTCAGCCTTGCAAATTCATTAAACAGGTCAACGGATAGGTCACCGTCACCTAATCCAGCCACCTAAACAGGTCGGTCTGGCAAATTCATCACAGGTCAACGCATAAGTCAGCAGCGTCACCTCATCCAGCCACCTAAACAGGTCGGTTTGGAAAATTCATAACAGGTCAACGCATAAGTCAGCAGCGTCACCTTATCCAGCCACCTAAACAGGTCGGTCTGGCAAATTCATAAACACAGGTCAACGGATAGGTCACCGACACCTTATCCAGCCACCTAAATAGGTCGGCCTGGCAGATTCATTCACATCAAGAACAATTAATAGAACTAATCAAATAATAACCATACCAACATGCCAAATAACCTTAACCGAACAATTCAAATCATTCTCATTTATGCAAGAATCAATATACAACATGAATTCCAAAATATGCAACAATTAAGCATTCAACATGACAAACGAATAAACAGTTTAATTCCTGAAAATAAAGTATCAAACAAGTCCAAAAATCCCGCACCTGATTACGACGAGCGTACCGCTTAATTTAAGGATCGGGCGTCTCGAATTACCTCGCGATATCTTGCTCGACCGAGCCTACACCTATATTATACGTATACTTGGTTTAATTCGGTTACATCATCAAAACTTAAATTTCAAAAGCCGTCTTTTAATAAGTCAATTCTTTTATACCTTTTGACTCATTTATAATCATTTTAATTCAAGTCCAATTCCAAAATTACATATATGGTCGGCCCTTATATAAACTTTCACCTTATCACACTTTGGCCCATTTGACGTATCAATTATTTTATTTCAATTCAATTTAATTAAAGGCCCATAATTTAGCAAAGGTTTAAGCCTCTAATTAACAATTCACAATTTACTCCAAGTCCATTTATAACATTTCTAATGCATAGGTCGGCCATTAATTCAAAACCTCACATTTTCACATCTAGGCTCTTAATTTATACTACTCTACATAAGGCCTTATATTTTACAATTCAGACCCCTAAATATAATTAATTTGCAATGTGGTCCCTGCCAGTTCAAAGGCTGGTATACACACAAAAATTCAGCACAGTACCAGTGGTATCACTGGGCCAGTACCGACTGGTACCAGTAGCACATACACAACAACAAGCACCACAAGTACTACAAGTACCACAAGTACCACATTCTCAACACAAACCAGCAAAATAGAACAAACCAGGCCAAGCAACAACAGAATCAGCAAAACAGAACAAACCAGGCCAAGCAACAACAGAATCAGCAAAACAAAACAAGCCATAGGTCAGATCAGAACAGGCACACCAGAACTCAATCAACACGGCTCAAGCCTCAAGTCAGCACCATTTACCGGGAAAATCAACAACCCGAGCAAAGGTGAAATTAACTACAATTGCCTTTACAAAATCCAACCAATTGATCAAGAGGCTCGATAATTTACCCAATTAGAGATAGCCCGGTATGGAGAGAGTAAAGGGGAAAGGGAAGTCGACACCGGAGAAACAACAACCGGAAATTAGCACGGCTCAGCACCAACCAAGCATCAGAACAGCACCAATCAAGCACCGAGACAGCACCAATCAAGCACCGAGGCAGCACCAAGCCAACACCAGTACGACACCAAGCAAACACCGAGGCAGCACCATGCCAACACCAGCACGGCACCAAGCCAACACCGAGGCAGCACCACGCCAATACCAGCACGACACCAAGCCAACCCCTCAACCCTAATTTCTAGGGTTTCATGAGAGGGGATGGGAGGCAGAAAAGAGAGAGAGAGGGTGGGTGGTTCTGGCGGGTCGGACCGAGAAGAAAAGGAGAGAGAGATGGGGCGGGTTCAGCGGGTTCGCCGGGGACGGAAGAGGGAAGAGGGGGCGGAGCCCCTCTGTTTTTGGCGTAGAAAGAGGAAAGGGGACGGGGGGGGCTGGGTCTGTCACGGGTAGAGAAGGAGAAGAGAGAAATAGAGAGGGATTTATTAAATTGGGTTGCTTTAAGATTCGTGCTGGATGAGATGAGTGGTTGATATAATTCCAAACTTTAAATTACAACATTTAAGATCCGTGTTAGATTTAATCGGATGGTCCCAATAATTCAGCATTTCATTATGGTCTCATTTTAATTGGTTTAAATTCCGTTTCTTTCATAAATTCAAATCGAAAGTTCATAAAATTTTGTAACTATATTTGTACATATAATTTGTGTATTTATCTCTCAATTTAAGATTCGAATAATTCGTTCTCCTTTTATATAATTATATATATTCAATTAGTTCTCTAAAAATTCTAAATGAACGAGTTTTATAATTTATATAATTTATTTGTACGAATAATTTCGTATAATTATACTCTTATTTGGAATTCAATTACTTATTTATTCACACGAATCTAATTAAATCAATTTCTTCTTTCCTAAAAATTCAAAGGAATTGTAACGGATTTTCTAAGTTTCTAATTTACCGAATAATTATAATTTTATTCCTAGTGCTATATTTTATCTTATTTCTAAATCTCTAAATTTTATTATACATAATTTCATACATTATTTATATTACGAAATTTTTGTTTCATTTTAGTCGGTCAGAAAATTTCTGAACGATCGTTAAGTTAATTAAACTTTTTATTTAAGCCAAATGATCGATTTAACAATTTAATCATGTTTTAAAATTTCGGAATGTAACAAAGATGACGAGCATTTGTATTAATATCCCTAAAACAAATCAAAATTTTAAAAATGCCCCTGTCTCCCATTTTTTTTTAAATATGCCCTGACCGCCAGAATTACGGGCGGCCCATTCCTCTAGTGAGGCGCCACCCCCTGGGGCGCCCCACTAGGCCTGTGAGGCGCCACTCCCTGGGGCGCCCCATGCTATTTTTTTTTTTTTTTTTTTAAGATTTTAGTATTTTGATTTGAATAATTTTGTGAAAAAAAGTTTTCTTATTTAGAGTGTATGCCAAAAAATAAAATATTTGATATATTTACGAAGTGATGTCGTAATTCTTTATAACTATGATTTTTTATTTTTTATTTTTTCAGTGAAGTTTGATTTTATTTTTTATTTTTTCAGTGAATTTTGATTTTATTTGTCAGTTTGATATCACAAGTCTAAATATAACATTAATTAAGGTTTTTATAATATATGTATAATATACACATATACATACACACACACACAAACACACACACACACACATATACATACACATACACATACACATACACATACACATACACATACACATACACATACACATACACATACACATACACATACACATACACATACACATACACATACACATACACATACACATACACATACACATACACATACACATACACATATATATACCCTAGTGGAGAACTTGGAATTAGTGTCGGCTGTTTATGGGTATTAGTGTCGGACATTAGGTGACACTAATCGGGCTGATACTAATACTTTGTAAATAGCCGACACTAAAAGTAAGGCATTAGTGTCGGTTATTTATTAAATAGCCGACACTAACACTAACTTTTAGTGTCGGCTATTTATTAAAAAGCCGACACTAATTTACAAATAACACTCACTAAATAAAATATCATCCAAATTGCTCATTTATTGTTATTCTTATAAATGGTTTGTGCAAACCCTAAAACAGAAAATACATAAAAGACATGACGTCTGTTTAAATACAAACCCTAAAACAGAAAATACATAAAAGATACATAAAAGATACATAAAAGACCCTAAAAACTCACAAATTATAAAGAAAGGTCCAAAAGTCCATGAAGGAAGACTCGGATCGCGAATCTGAGCCCGCAAATGGCGAAACAAATCATAGATTTGTTTTGCATCCGGTTTTGGGCTGTGGAGTTCCTGTCAAAATTTCAGCCCGATCCGACGGACGGATCAAAAGTTACGCCCCTTTTCGTGAAGCATGCGCAAGACCATATTGCATCACATCTTCTAGAATTCGCCTAGAAGAAGCGGCTAGGTTTGAGAAGATCAGATCGGAGAGAAGCGTGAAGTGAAGTGAAGGAGATGTTTTAAACCCCAGGCGTGCGTTTGAAAGAGGTGCGTGGGACTTAAAATGAAATTGGAATAGCTTTAGTGTCGGCTGTTTCATACAAACTAAGGCGTATTAGATCCAACATATCAAAAAAAGAGTATGTATGTGATCCATGACATGATGTCTCTTGGTTAAAGATCTCCAACATATTGCATCTCCAAATGACATTCATCAACATATACATGCATACATAATAAAAAATAAAAATTCTCAGTTAAAATTTTCGTTCAAAATTATAAGAAAATATTTATATATAAAATTAATTGAATTTGTATAACTTTTATACGAACCACTGAAAATCAATTTCGTAAAAAAAATTATTGCATATTATATGAATTTACGACATCACTTCATAAATATATCCAAATGTTTTATTTTTTGGCATACACTCTAATCTTGTTTAGATCAAAATTATTTAAATCAAAATACTAGTATATGTA
The DNA here is from genome assembly GCF_964058835.1 of Carex rostrata. NCBI lineage: Eukaryota > Viridiplantae > Streptophyta > Magnoliopsida > Poales > Cyperaceae > Carex > Carex rostrata. The sequence goes on from NC_135925.1 coordinate 10,210,809, forward strand.
TATGTGTATATGTGTGTGTGTGTGTGTGTGTGTGTGTGTGTGTATTATACATATATTATAAAAACCATAATAAATCCCAAGTCCTTAATTAGTGTTATATTTAGACTTGTAATATCCAACTGACAAATAAAATCAAAGTTCACCAAAAAAATTCAAAGTTATAAATATTTACGACATCACTTCATAAATATATCAAATATTTTATTTTTTGGCATACACTCTAAATAAGAAAACTTTTTTTTCACAAAATTATTCAAATCAAAATACTAAAATCTTAATAAAATAAAAAAAAAAAAAAAAATAGCATGGGGCGCCCCAGGGAGTGGCGCCTCACAGGCCTAGTGGGGCGCCCCAGGGGGTGGCGCCTCACTAGAGGAATGGGCCGCCCGTAATTCTGGCGGTCAGGGCATATTTAAAAAAAAATGGGAGACAGGGGCATTTTTAAAATTTTGATTTGTTTTAGGGATATTAATAAAAATGGCCGCAAAGATGAATACAACTAGAAGAAGATGAAATACAACAAGTTGAATATGAAAAACAACAAATAGAAGATGAAAGATGATGAAGCCAAAACATATAGCGAAAATCACTATATTTTCTTTCAGAGAATGGCGAAAAACGAATGCAAAGTAGCAATTTTCCTGATTTATTTACCACAAATGTGTTTTTAGGTCATTTTGACAGATTTTGGAGAAAATTGCATTTTTAGGGCAAAAACTGAGCAAAAATGTCATATTTAGGCAATTTCTAAATAAGGCATCAAAATGAGACATTACATGGAGCATGCAATATCTCACATGAAGTGCATAACATGCGAAATGATGAAAAATTATATGGAATTACCGACATCATACGATCCGTGGACTATCCTAATTTGGGCTTTTCTGATTAGCCTTCTAGAATGGGTGGACCCCATATCCCATATGATCTCCACTACCTCCACTACTTCCACCACTTTACTACTCACTCAGGAAGACTATAGATACTCCTTTTGTAATAGGATTTAGTGTGCTTGTTTAATTATGTCAAGTCCAGAAATTATAGACTAGCAATTCTCATGTTAGGTTAGGTTAGAGAGTTACTCAGGGAGAGAAGCATAGCCATTGAAGTCAAGCAAGAAAGTGTCATCTAAGGAGGCACATGTTCTTCCGTCTCTAAGAGGGTTGTACTTTATGTTCTCTTTATTTTATTTTGCAATGGCTTTGAAAAACTAAACTTCTCATCTCTAGGGTGAGGGTTGTACTTGAATTCTTAATGATGTTTGAGTATATGTTTATGTTATGGTTTGAGTTTTCTTTTGCACTTTGAATTCCTTTTTATTATATCCTTGCATATAGTTCTGTCTACTATGTGTCAATTTCCTCCACATACCAATAGGTGTTTAGTCAGACATCCTTGTGTGAGAAGGATAATGCATGTAAATATTAACACGTTGGCTAACGAGACTTGGCAGCGGTTCAAAGACTAGTGTTAGAACCTAGAGGCTCCTTTGACATGATATTGCAAATCGTACTTTAAATAACATTAGGAAGCACTTAGTTTAAGTAGGGTCTTTGGGATATTTCAACTACGGAGTAGTATAGGGAAAGAATATAATTGCATACCTAAAATACTTTAGTCTTGATAGCCCAAAAGCTGATTGAATGATTGGAAACCTTTCAAATCACATAAACAAACACCCAGCATGCCCTGCGGGTAGTGACAGTGCTCTGTACGTGGTAGGTTGTGGGGGTAATCTATGCCGTATATGATAGTGACAGTGCCGTATGCGACATAGAGAAACGTCAAATCTTATATTTTGCATGATTAGAAATATAGGAAACATGAACCCTAGAGGCTTTATATTTATTGTTTAACCTTTACTAGCTATAATACCTTGATTGCATTTATCACCACCACCTCAATTAAAAAATTCGATAGTCTAGACTAGTAAAAGTTGTTTAAAATCATTAACACTATCTCTGTGGATCGATACCCCAATCATACTACGAGGTAGGATCATGCGCTTGTGATCTGAACGTAAGTAGAAATTAGGGTTTATAAATATTTAAAAGTAGTAGTACCATGTTGGTCCATCAAAAGACTACTAAAAGAAGACGAAATACAATAAGTAATACATGAAGAACAACCAGTAGAATATGAAATACAACTAGAGAAGATGGAATACAACTAGAGAAGATGAAAGACAACCAGTAGTAGATGAATGATAACTGAAGAAAATGAAAGACAACTAGAAGAAGATGAAAGATATCCAAAAGAAATTGAAAGATAACTCAAAGAAAATAAAATACAACTAGTAAAATACGAAAAACAACCAGTACAAGATAAAAGACAAACATTACAAGATGAAAAATAACTGTAAGAAGATTATATACAACCAGTAGTAGATGAAAGACAACCAATACAAGATGAAAAACAACTTGTAAAAGATGAAAGACAACCTGTAGTACATGAAAGACAACCATTACAAGATGAAATACAACTAGTATAAGATGATAAAACAAATAGTAGAAGATAAAAAACAACCAAAAGAAGATGAAATATAATAAGTACAAGATTAAAAACAACTCGAAGAAGATGAAAGATAACTAGTAGAACATGAAAGACAACCAATATAAAATGAAATACATATAGAAGAAGATGAAAGATAACCACTAGTATTAGTGTTGTGATCTAGAAACCAATCATCAGATGATTGTTTTCTAAGTTTTTTCATGTAATTGAATGATTTTGATTATCATTTTGTTCATTGAGTATGTTATTACTTATAGATCATTCAGGTTGAGGACTTGAAATTGTGGAACTTTATAAAAGAGTTAATCAATACTCTAAAGTGTCCCTAGTCTTGGTAATTAATAAGAAATATTAATTACAAGCATAAGATTAGCATTTGGATTTGATGATGATCATGTTATGCATATCATATGACAAGGAGTTGAACATTTAATATAGATTGTGTTTGTATTATTACTGTTTTATTTGTGTCTGGATTCTAAGGTATGAGATGGTTGTTTCTCTCACATGATAACATATTCGTGGGTATTATCTACGCTATCCGTAACTAGCAGTCATACAAATTATATATGGGTATAATAATTATCAAGAATATCAATGTCCCTCATGTAAATGAGTGATGATATCATTGGGCCCCTTGATGAAATAATACAAGTTTGTGCACATATGATTAAAGAGTTAATCATAATTATTGAATTATCTCAGAATTAAGAAATGAATGGATTTTCAAGGATGACACATTCCTACCTTAGTTCATGATATCATGAGACATGGAATTGATACGAGGCAATTGTTGCTTTAGGATTTGTGATATAGCATGTACTTATCATTTATGTCTTTTGGATAATTACAATATATATTGATAGGTACCGCTTGTAATTTATGAAATCAAAAGGAGTTTCAAATTACATTGTCAAATGACATAGATCCCACAGGGTTACACCAATAAGGAACTAATTAGTTTATTTGACATGTGTGACATGGCTGATAAATTGAGTTCTCTACCTAAACATGAGATAAATAATTATGGAGACAATTATATGATGTTTTGGATTTAATTAAATAGTTTACTAAATCCAAATATCGAAAAAGATCAAAATTGAAGAAGCTTTGTAAACCACAAAAAAAAAAGTTTTGTGGGCAGCAAAGAGTTATGTAATTTTATCACGATTTCTATGAACTCATCAGCCGTAGCTCCATTTTCAGTGTTCTATGACTTTTTAGAAATCTTGCGAGAAGATCTACAGTTTAATGTAAAATAAGCTGTAAGTGGTGTTGGCTGTATGCAATCTTTAATACTTTGTTTGACTAAATTTGCAAAACATACACTAATTGGATTTAACTATTTATATGATTTAGTGAGTTTGCAGGTTTGCTTTAATTACAAGATTTATAATGAAGACCAAAGATAGGTTTAGAGCTTTAATTCCAAGATTTATAATGAAGAACCAAGGTTCATGAAGTGCTGAATTTCAAGATTCTTTTGATGAACCTAAGGAGCCAACAAGATCTTTACGAAACTATAGATTTGTGTAATAATCAAATAGTTAAGTAAAGTATATTTGAGGTTTGTTGATTTCTGGAGCATCCATCTTGAACGGAACAAATGTGGAACCAATTCAAATGATAAGTCAACATGTTCCAGTTTAGTTACGTCCAAGATGAATGTTATCCGTATGGTTAAGCTTATCAAATTTTGTGGGACAAATTATATCATTGTTCTAGATGAGCATAAACGCTTAAAATGATTAATGTCAATTTGAATTAAATTGAGGAAACCCTAACTTCAATATCCGTACAATCTAACCTGATGGGTTTTTGCCCGTTAGAATGGATCTTGATGAATCTGAATTCTCTATTATGAAAAGAGTTATTTCACTTCAGATTCTTCAAGCTAGCCGCCTCCCACATTTAAAAACGCATTAATTTACAACTCTTGAAAGCTTCCATTGTTGAGTGAGCTTAAACTTCAATATCTTCTCAACAAACTCAAATCCACTAGACTTATCTTATAGAATTTAGTGTATATGATTTAATTCTAGAGCCTTTACTTCCTAGCTAGTGTGGTTTTCTTGTAGGATGCAAATGAGTACACTAGCTCGAGCTTTTCATTTTAATACACTTAAAGCTATGTGAGGATCATCTGAGTATGACTCACTAGTTGCAGCTTCTAGGCCCAACATGTACACAAAGTTGGTCGTGACAACACACACGATTTGGGATCACGTGTCACTTGTATCCTTTCTTTTTGGATAATAGGAAAGGGGCACCGACGAGGTAGCTCTACCCTGGAGACGTAGGCAATTTACGTCGAACTCCATTATAAATTTGTGTGTCAATTATCTCTAAATCTACTTTATTTCTTTTCCTAGTACTCGATTGTTTAACTTATTAGTTTAGCCTCTTAACTGAATAGCGTGAAAAGAGTTTTTGAAACTCCCGTAAACCTCCCTCTAAGTGTCGTTAGGGACTATAGGTCTATGCCGCGTACACTATGCCCATGCCGCATACGGTATCGCAAAGAGAGCTGTTGGGCCATAATTGGCTATTTCTGGCCCATATTAATTATGAAAATCGTGAAGAATGTGGGAATCGTGTCTAAGTCTGTGGGGACTCTTCTAAATAACATGAAAGCTATTTAAAGATGTCATACTACCTAGGGTTTAAATCTAATCTTTATTCATCGTCCTTAGAGAGCCAAAACTTTGTCTCTCTCACATTTTGATCTATCATATGTTTAGAACCCACAAACCCTACAATCAAGATCTAGTTCTCTTGGAGGGTAAAAATTAAGGAGCAACCAAATTACTACTCTCTAGCCCTAGGAAAAGTCTCAACTTAGTGCAAGGCATCAACCACCATTAGCATCAACAAAGAGGTGAAGGATCTTCAACACTACATCTCAAGGACCTTCATTTCTTGTTTGGAAACAAGAAACAAAAGGTATGATGTTTATTAATCTAAAAATTTGATTTTGGTTTGATTTCAGTCGCACATAATGATCCTTATGGTACTTTTTTTGTCAATTTTTTTTTAAAATTATGATGCCTTAAGTACCATAACAAATCAACAAGTAGTCGATGAAATACCACCATTAAAACATGAAAGACTACTGGTACAAGCTCAAAATCAATTAGTTGTATATGAAATACAACAAGTATAATATGAAACATAACTAGTAGAACATGAAAGACAACAAGTACAAGATGAAAGATAATGAAAAAAAAAAATGAAACACAACTAGAAGAAGATGAAAGACAACTAGTTGAATATGTAAGACAACCAATACAAGATGAAAGATAACTAGAAGAATATGAATTTAACTAAAAGAAGATGAAATACAACCATTAGTAGATAAATGATAACATATAGAACATGAATGACAACCAATAGAACATAAAAGACAACTAGTAGAAGATGAAAGACGATTAGTATAAGATAAAAAATAACTAGTAGAATATCAAAGACAACTAAAATAAGATGAAAGACAACTAGAAGAACCAATAGAATATGAATAACAACCAGTCTACGATGAAAGGCAAGAAGAAGAAGGTGAAAAACAACAAGGAGATGATGAAAGATAACTTGTTAAACATGAAAGATAACTTGTTAAACATGAAAGACAACTAGTACAATATCAAAGACAACCAGTCCAAGATAAAATATAACTAGAAGAAGATGAAAGACAATAAAACATAAAGACAACCAGTACAAGAAGAAAGAAAACTAGAAGAAGTTGAAAGATAACTAATAGAACATGAAAGACAACCAGTAAAACATTAAAAATAACCTATACAAGATGAAAACAACTAGTAGAAGATAAAAAATAACCAGAACAAGATGAAGGATTACCAGAAGGAGATGAAATACAACTCGAAGAAAATGAAATATAACTAGAAGAAAATGAAATCAGTAGTAGATGAAAGACAACTAGTAGAACATGAAAGACAAATAGTTTAAAATAAAAGCCAAACAGTACATGATGAAAGGCAACTTGAAGAAATTGAAAGACAAACTAGTGGAACATGAAACACAACCAGTACAAGATGAAAGACAACTAGTAGAACATTAAAGACAACTTATACAAGATGAAACACAATCAATACAAGTTGAAAGACAAATATAAGAAGATGAAACACAACATGTAGAACTTAAAAGACAACTAGTACAAGATGAAAAATAAATAGAAGAAGATGAAAGAAAACTAGTAGAACGTGAAAAACGATCAATAGAACGTAAAAGACAATAAGTAGAAGATGATATACAACTAGTAGTAGTTTAAGGACAACTAGTAAAACATGAAAGATAACCAATATAACATGAAAGACATCTAGTAGAATATGAAAGACAACTAGTAGAAGATCAAAGACTACTAATACAAAATGAGAAATACCTATAAGAAGATGAAAGACAACCAGAAGAACATGAAAGACAATCAGCACAAGATAAAAGACAACGAGAAGAAGATGAAAGGCCAACAGTAGAACATTAAACACAACCAGAACAAGATGAAACACAACTAGTAGAAGATCAAAGACTACTAATACAAAATGAGAAACACCTATAAGAAGATGAAAGACAACCAACACAAGATGAAACACAACGAGAAGAAGATAAAAGGCCAATAGTAGAACATGAAACACAACCAGAAGATGAAATACAACTAGTAGAAGAAGATGAATTACAAGAAGTGGAATATGCAAAACAAGAAGAAGAAGATGAAATACAACCATTAGCCGATGAAAGACAACTCGAGTTGGCTCACAACTCGTTTATACTCGTTTGACCAATAAATTTTCTTAGTAATAGTTATATAATAGTAAGAGTTTATCTAAACACAAACAATTAAAATTATTTCATAAGGGTTTATCTAAACACAAATAATTCAAACATAAATAATAATACAACTAACAAAATAAAAAAATCCAAGCAACAACTTAGGATTGATTCACAAGGGCATGAGATTTATTGTGATGAATTTTGTGTAACTCGAGTTGTTAATGAGCGAGTTGGGGTATGCTTAAACTCATCTCAATTATTCAACGAGTCAGCCAACTCGAGTTGTAAATGAGCGAGTTAAAGCGAGCAGTTAGAGAGGAATTAAGCGATTTTGTACAGCCCTAGTATTGATATGACAAGAGAAGATGGTAGTAGAAATCATAATGCAACTGCCCAATTGAAGGTTTTCGCAGCACTCTACTAGTGTCTCCAAATGGCAATGAAAGATGGTAGTTGCAACCCAATACAAGACTCAAATTGAAGGTCATTGCAACACTTTAGAAGCTTCTGCAAATGAAAAGGGAAGAGGGTAGTAGCAACCCTAATACAAGACTAGAATGAAAGGTCTTTACAACACACTAGTGGTGTCTCAATATGGCAAGAGAAGATGGTGCTTGCAACCCTATTACAACATTCTTATTGATGGAGTTTGCAACACTCTAGTAGTACCTCCAAATGGTAAGAGAAGAGGGTGCTTGCAAACCAAATACAACACTCCAATTGAAGGACTTTGTAGCACACTAATAGCATCTCTAGATGGCAATAGAAGATGATAGTTGCAACCCTATAACAACACTACAATTGAAGGTTTTTACCGCAATCTAGTAGTGTCTCGATATGGCAAGATAATATGGCGATTACAACCCTGATACAATACTCCAATTGAAAGTGTTTGGAGCACTCTAGTAGTGTCTCCAGATTGTAAGATAATAGGGCATTTACAACCCTAATACAACACTCCAACTAAAGGTGTTCGGAGCACTCTAGTAGTATCTCCAGATGGCAAAATAACAGGGCATTTACAACCCTAATACAACACTCCAATTGAAGGTATTTCGAGCACTCTAGTAGTGTCCCTATATGACAAGATAGTAGGGTATTTACAACCCTAATACAACACTTCCAATTGAAGGTGTTTGGAGCACTCTAGTAGTGTCACTAGATGGCAAGATAATATGGCATTTACAACTCTAATACAACACTCCAATTGAAGGTGTTTGGAGCACTCTAGTACTGTTTCTGAATTGCAACATAATAGGGCATTTACAACCCTAATACAACACTCCAATTGAAGATGTTTGGAGCACTCTAGAAGTGTCTCCAGATTGCAAGATAATAGCGCATTTACAACCATAATACAACACTCCAATTAAAGGTGCTTGGAGCACTCTAATAATGTCTCCAGATTGCAAAATAATAGGGCATTTACAACCTTAATACAACACTCAAATTGAAGGTATTTGTAGCACTCTTGTAGCGTCTCTATATGGCAAGATAATAGGGCATTTACAACCCTAATACAACACTCCAATTGAAGGTGTTCGAAGCACTCTAGTAGTACCTCCAGATGGCAAAATAACAGGGCATCTACAACCCTAATACAACACTCCAATTGAAGGTATTTGGAGTACTCTAGTAGTGTCCCTATATGACAAGATAGTAGGACATTTACAACCCTAATACAACATTCTAATTGAAGGTGTTTGGAGCACTCTAGTAGTGTCACAAGATGGCAAGATAATATGACATTTACAACCCCAATACAACACACCAATTGAAGGTGTTTGGAGTACTCTAGTAGTATCTTTAGATCAACATAATAGGGCATTTACATCCCTAATACAATACTCCAATTGAAGGTATTTGGAGCAGTCTAGTAGTGTCCCTATATGGCAAGATAATAGGGCATTTACAACCCTAACACAATACTCCAATTGAAGGTATTTGGAGCACTCTAGTAGTGTCCCTATATGACAAGATAATAGGGCATTTACAACCCTAATACAACACTCCTATCGAAGGTGTTTGGAGCACTCTTGTAGTGTCCCTATATAGAAAGATAATAGGGCATTTACAACTTTAATACAACACTCCAATTGAAGGTGTTTCGAGCACTCTAGTAGTGTCTCTGGACGGCAAGATAATTAGACATGTGCCACCCTAATACAACACTCCAATTGAAAGTGTTTGGAGCACTCTTGTTGTGTCTATATGGCAAGATAATAGGGCATTTACAAAGGTGTTCGGAGCACTCTAGTAGTGTCCCTATATGGCAAGATAATACGACATTTACAACCCTAATACAACACTCCAATTGAAGGTGGTTGGTGCACTCTAGTAGTGTCTCCAGATTGCAAGATAATAGTAATTAAAACCCTAATGCAACACTCCTATTGAAGGTGTTTAGAGCACTCATGTATACGGCAAGATAATATGACATATAAAACCCTAATACAACACTCCAATTGAAGTTGTTTCTTGCGCTCTAGTAGTATCTCCAGATGGCAAGATAATAGGGCATTTACATCGAAAAAACAACACTCCAATTGTAGGTGTTTGGAGCACTCTTGTAGTGTCTCTATATGACAAGATAATAAGTCATTTACAACCCTAATACAACACTCCTATTGAAGGTGTTTGGAGCACTCTAGTAGTGTCTCCAGATGGCAAGATAATAGGGCATTTACTACCCTAAAACAACACTCCAATTGAAGGGGTTTGGAGCACTCCGGTAGGTCTCCAGATTGCAAGAAAATAGGGCATTTACAACCCTAATACAACACTCCAATTAAAGGTATTTGGAGCACTCTTGTAGTTCTCTATATGACAAGATAATATGGCATTCACAACCCAAATACAACACTTTAGTTACAGGTGTTTGGAGCACTCTTGTAGTGTCTCTATATGGCAAGATAATAGGTCATTTACAATTCTAATACAACACTCCAATTGAAGGTGTTTGGAGAACTCTAGATATGTCTCTAGAGTGCAAGATAATAGAGAATTTACAACCCAAATACAACATTGCATTTTAAGATGTTTCAAGCACTCTTGTAGTGTCTCTATATGGCAAGATAATATGGCATTTACAACCATACAACACTCCAATTGAAGGTGTGTGGAGCACTCTAGTAATATCTCTAGATGACAAAATAATAGGGCATTTACTTCCCTAATAGGACACACTAATTGATGGTGTTTGGAGCACTCCGGTAGTGTCCCTATATGACAAGATAATAGGGTATTTGCAACCCGAATACAACACTCCAATTAAGGTGTTTGGATCACTCTAGTAGTGTCCCTATATTGCAACATAATAGGGCATTTACAACCCTAATACAACACTCCAATTGTCGGTGTTTGGAGGCACTCTAGTACTATCTCCAGATGGCAAGAAAATAGGGCATTGACAACCCAAATACAACACTCCAATTGAAGGTGTTTGGAGTACTCTAGTAGTGTCTCAAGATGGCAAGATAATCAGGCATTTACTACCCTAATACAACATTCAAATTGAAGGTGTTTGGGGCACTATAGTAGTATCTCCAGATGGATAGATGATATGGCGTTTACAACCTAAATACAACACTCCAATGGAAAGTGTTTTCACCTCTCTAGTAGTGTCCCTTTATGACAAGATAATAGGGCATTTACAACCCTAATACAACACTCTAATTGTTGGTGTTTGGAGGACTCTAGTAGTGTCTCTAGATAGCAAGATAATAGGCCATTTACAACCCTAATAAAACACTCCAATTGATGGTAGTTGGAGCACTCTTGTAGTGTCTCTATATGACAAAATAATAGGCATTTACAACCACAATACAACACTCCAATTAAAGGTGTTTGGAGCACTCTAGTAGTTTCTCCAGATGGCAAGATAATAGGGCATCTACGACCCTAATACAAAACTCCAATTGAAGGTGTTCGGAGCACTCTAGTAGTGTCCATATATGGCAAGATAATAGGCCATTTACAAGTTTAATGCAACACTCCAATTGCTGATTATTGGAAAACACTAGTAGTGGCTCTAGATGGCATGATAATAGGGCATTTACAACCCCACTACAACACTACAATTGAAGGTGTTTGGAGCATTCTAGTAGTGTCACCAGATTGCAAAATAATAGGGCATTTACAACCCTAATACAACACTCCAATTGAAGGTGTTCGTAGCACTCTAGTAGTGTCTCCAAATGGCAAGATAATAGGGGCATTTACAACCCTAATACAACACTCCAATTGTTGGTGTTTGGAGCACTCGTCTAGATGGCAAGATAAGAGAGTATTTAAAACCGTAACAAAAAACTCCAATTGAAGGTGTTTGGAGCACTCCAGTAGTATCTCCAAATGGTAAGATAATAGGGCATTTACATCTCTAATACAACACTCCAATTGAAGGTGTTAGGAGCACTATAGTTGTGTCTCTATATGGCAAGATAATAGGGCATTTACAACCCTAACACAACACTCCAATCGATGGTGTTTGGAACACTCTAAAAGTTTCTCTATATGCAAGATAATAGGGTATTTACAACACTAATACGACACTGTAAAAGAAGGTGTTTGGAGCACTCTAGTAGTGTCTTCGGATTGCAAGATTATAGGGCATTTACAACCCTAATACAACACTCCATTTCAAGGTGTTTCGTGCACTCTTGTAGTGTTTTTATATGGCAATATAATAGCGCATTTACAGCACTAATACAACATGGCAATTGAAGGTTTTCGAAGCACTCTAGTAGTGTCTTTGGATTGCAAGATAATAGGTCATTTGCAACCCTAATATAACACTCCAATTGAATGTGTTTTGTGCACTCTTGTAGTGTCTTTATATGGCAAAATAATACGGCATTTACAACCTAAATTCAACACTATAATTGAAGGTGTTCATACCACTTTAGTAGTGTCTTCAGACGGCAAGATAATAGGGCATTTACAACCCTAATACAACACTCCAATTGAACGTGTTTGGAGCACTCTAGTAGTGTCCCTATATGGAAAGATAATAGGGCATTTACAACACTAATACAACACTAATACAACACTAATACAACACTCCAACTGTCGGTGATTAGAGCACTTTAGTAGTGTCTCTAGATAGCAAGATAATAAGGCGTCTACAACCCGAATACAACACTCCAATTCAAGGTGTTTCATGCATTGTACCAGTGCCTACAGATTGCAAAATAATTGGGCATTTACAACCCGAATACAACATAACAATTGAAGGTGTTTCGAGCACTATTGTAGTGTCTCTATATGGCAAGGAAATAGGGTATTTACAACCCTAATAAAATACTCCAATTGAAGGTGTTTAGAGCACTCCTAATAGTGTCTCCAGATTGCAAGATAATATGGCATGTACAACCCTAATACAACACTCCAATTGAAGTTGTTTGGAGCACTCTTGTAGTGTCTTTATCTGGCAAGATAATGGACAATTTACAACCCTAATTCAACACTCCAATTGAAAGTGTTCGGAACACTCTGGTTGTGTCTTCGGATTACAAGATTATAGGGCATTTACAACTCTAATACAACACTCCAATTCATGGTGTTTCGTGTACCCTAGTACTATCTTTAGATTGCAAGATAATATGGAATGTACAACAATAATACAACACTTAAATTGAAGGTGTTTTGAGCACTCACGTGGTGTCTCTATATGGCAAGATAATAGGGCATTTACAACCCTAATAGAATACTCCAATTTAAGGTGTTTGGAGCTCTCTAGTAGTGTCCTTATATGGAAAGATAATAGATCATTTACAACTTTAATACAACACTACAATTGTCGGTGTTTGGAGCACTCTAGTAGCGTCTCTAGATGGCAATATAATAGGCCATTTACAACCCTAATATAACACTCTAATCGAAGGTGTTTGGAGCACTCTTGTAGTGTCCCTATATAGAAAGATAATAGGCATTTACAACTTTAATACAACACTACAATTGAAGGTGTTTCGAGCACTATGGTAGTGTCTCTAGATGGCAACATAATAGGGCATTTACAACCCTAATAGAACACTCCAATTGAAGGTGTTTCGAGCACTCTAGTAGTGTCTCTAGACGGCAAGATAATTGGGCATGTACCACCCTAATACAACACTCCAATTGAAGGTGTTTGGAGCACTCTTGTTGTGTCTATATGGCAAGATAATAGGGCATTTACAAAGGTGTTCAGAGCACTCTAGTAGTGTCCCTATATGGCAAGATAATACAGCATTTACAAACCTAATACAACACTCCAATTGAAGGTGGTTGGTGCACTCTAGTAGTGTCTCCAGATTGCAAGATAATATGGTATTTAAAACCCTAATGCAACACTCCTATTGAAGGTGCTTAGAGCACTCCTGTAGTGTCTCTATACAGCAAGATAATATGGCATATACAACCCTAATACAACACTCCAATTGAAGTTGTTTCTTGCGCTCTAGTAGTATCTCCAGATGGCAAGATAATAGGGCATTTACATCGAAAAAACAACACTCCAATTGTAGGTGTTTGGTGCACTCTAGCAGTGTCCCTATATGGCAAGATAATAGGGCATTTACAACCCAAATACAACAATACAATTAAAGGTGTTCAGAGCACTCTAGTATTATCTCTAGATGGCAAGATAATAGGGCATTTACAACGCCAATACAACACTCCAATTGAAGGTGTCTGGAGCACTCTAGTAGTGTCTCTAGATGGCAAGATTATAGGGAGATTACAACCCTAGTACAACACTCCTATTGAAGGTGTTCGGAGGACTCTAGTAGTGTCCCCGGATGGCAAGATAATAGGGTGTTTACAACCCTAATAGAACTCTCCAATTGGAGGTGTTTGGAGCACTCTAGTAATGTCTCTATATGGCAAGATAATATGGCATTTACAACCGTAATACAACACTCCAATTGAATGTGTTTAGGGCACTCTAGTAGTATCTCCAAATGACAAGATAATAGGGCATTTACATCCCTAATACAACACTCCAATTGAAGGTGTTTGGAACACTCTAGTAGTGTCCCTATATGGCAAGACAATAGGGCATTTAAAACGCTAATACAATACTCCAATTGAAGGTGTTTAGAGCACTCATGTAGTGTCTCTATACGGCAAGATAATATGGCATATACAACCCTAATACAACACTCCAATTGAAGTTGTTTCTTGCGCTCTAATACTATCTCCATATGACAAGATAATAGGGTACAACCCAAGTACAACAATACAATTGAAGGTGTTCAGAGCACTCTAGTAATATCTTCAGATGACAAGATAATAGGGCGTTTACAACCCTAATACAACACTCCAATTGAAGGTGTGTACAACCCTAGTACAACACTCCTATTGAAGGTGTTCGGAGGACCCTAGTAGTGTCTCCGGATGGCAAGATAATAGGGTTTACAACCCTAATAGAACTCTCCAATTGGAGGTGTTTGGAGCACTCTAGTAATGTCTCTATATGGCAAGATAATATGGCATTTACAACCGTAATACAACACTCCAATTGAATGTGTTTAGGGCACTCTAGTAGTATCTCCAAATGGCAAGATAATAGGGCATTTACATCCCTAATACAACACTCCAATTGAAGGTGTTTCGAGCACTCCAGTAGTGTCTCTAGATGGCAAGATAATTGGGCATTTAAAATACTAATACAATACTCCAATTGAAGGTGTTTGGATCACTCTTGTAGTGTCTTTATACGGAAAGATAATATGGCATATACCCTATTACAACCCTCCAATTGAAGTTGTTTGGAGCAGTCTAGTAGTATCTTCTGATGGCAAGATAAGAAGGCATTTACATCCCTAGTACAACACTCCAATTGTAGGTATTTGGAGCACTCTAGTAGTGTCTCTATATGGCAAGATAATATGGCATTTACAACCGTAATACAACACTCCAATTGAAGGTGTTTAGAGCACTCTAGTAATACTCCAAATTGCATGATAATAGGGCATTTACAACCCTAATACAACACTCCAATTGAAGGTGTTTCGAGCACTCTAGTAGTGTCTCTAGATGGCAAGATAATTGGGCATTTGCCACCCTAATACAACACTCCAATTGAAGGTGCTTGGAGCACTCCTGTTGTGTCTATATGGCAAGATAATAGGGCATTTACAAATGTGTTCGGAGCACTCTAGTAGTGTCCCTATATGGAAAGATAATACGGCATTTACAACCCTAATAAAACACTCCAATTGAAGGTGGTTGGAGCACTCTAGTAGTGTCTCTAGATTGCAAGATAATATGGTATTTAGAATCTAAATACAACACTGCAATTGAAGGTGTTTGGAGCACTTTTGTAGTGTCTCTATATGGCAAGATAATATGGAATTTACAACCGTAATACAACACTCCAATTGAAATTGTTTAGAACACTCCAGTAGTATCTCCAAATGGCAAGATAATAGGGCTTTTACAACCCTAGTACAACACTCCTATTGAAGGTGTTCGGAGGACTCTAGTAGTGTCTCCGAATGGCAAGATAATAGGGTGTTTACAACCCTAATAGAACTCTCCAATTGAAGGTGTTTGGAGCACTCTAGTAATGTATATGGCAAGATAATATGGCATTTACAACCCTAATACAACACTCCAATTGAATGTGTTTAGGGCACTCTAGTAGTATCTCCAAATGGCAAGATAATAGGGCATTTACATCCCTAATACAACACTCCAATTGAAGGTGTTTGGAGCACTCTAGTAGTGTCCCTATATGGCAAGACAATAGGGCATTTAAAACGCTAATACAATACTCCAATTGAAGGTGTTTGGATCACTCTTGTAGTGTCTCTATACGGAAAGATAACATGACATATATAAGGTGTTTGGATCACTCTCGTTTTTATGTTATTTTATTATGAATTGATGAATTTATTTTAAATGCCTTGTAAGTATACATGGAGTGTCTCCAGATGGCAAGATAATATGGCATTTACAACCCTTATACAACACTCCAATTGAATGTGTTTAGAGAACTCTAGTAGTGTATCCAGATGGCAAGATAATAGGGCATTTGCCACCCTAATACAACACTCCAATTGATGGTGTTTGGAGCACTCTTGTAGTGTCTATATGGCAAGATAATAGGGCATTTACAACCCTACTACAACACTCCAATTGAAGGTGTTAGGAGGACTCTAGTAGTGTTTCGAGAGGGCAAGATAATAGAGAGTTTACTACCCTAATACAACACTCCATTTGAAGGTGTTTGGAGCACTCTAGTAGTATCTTCAGATGGCAAGATAATAGGCGATTAACATCCCTAGTACAAAACTCCAATTGAAGGTGTTTGGAGCACTATAGTTGTGTACCTATATGGCAAGATAATATGTCATTTACAACCCTAATACAACACTCCTATTGAAGCTATTTTGAGCACTCTAGAAGTGTCTCTATATGAAAGATAATAAGGCATTTACAACACTAATACAACACTCCAATTGACGGTGTTTGGAGCACTCTAGTAGTGACTCCCGATGGCAAGATATTGGGCATTTAGAACTCTAATACAACACTCCAATTGAAGGTATTTAGTGCACTCTAGTAGTGTCTCCATATTACAAGATAATTGGGCATTTAAAACCCTAATACAAAACTCCAATTAAAGTTGTTTGGAGCACTCTTGTAGTGTCTCTATACGGGAAGATAATATGACATTTACAACCTTAACAGAACACTCCAATTGAAGGTGTTTGGAGCACTCTAGTAGTGTCTCCAGATGGCAAGATAATACGGCATTTGCATCCCTAATACAACACTCCAATTGAGGTGTTTGGAGCACTCTAGTAGTGTCCTTATATGGCAAGATAATAGGGCATTTACAACCCTAATACAACACTCAAGTTGAAGGTGTTTGGAGCACTCTTGTAGTGTCTCTATATGGCAAGATAATAGGTCATTTACAACCCTAAGACAAGACTCCAATTGAAGGAATTTGGAACACTCTAATAGTGTCTCCAAAAGGCAAGATAATAGGGTGTTTACAACCCTAATACAATACTCCAATTAAAGGTGTCCGGAGCACTCTAGTAGTGTCTCTATATGGCAAGATAATATGGCATTTACAACCCTAATTCAACTCTCCAATTGAAAGTGTTTGGAGCATTCTAGTAGTGTCCCTAGATTGCAAGATAATGGCATTAAAAACCCTAATACAACACTCAGATTAAAGGTGTTTAGAGCACTCTTGTAGTGTCTCTATACGGGAAGATAATATGGCATTTACAATCCTAATAGAACACTCCAATTGAAGGTGTTTGGAGTACTCTAGTAGTGTCTCCAGATGGCAAGATAATAGGGCATTTACAACTCTAATACAACACTCCAATTGAAGGTGTTCGGAGCACTCCAAATAGTAGAAGATGAAAGACAACAAGATGTAGATGAAAGACAACTTATATAAGATGAAACACAACCAATACAATATGAAAGACAGCCATAAGAAGATGAAACACAACTAATAGAAGATGAAATACAACCTGTAGAACATGAAAGACAAATAGTTAAACCGAAAAGACAACCAGTATTGGATGGAAAACAAATAAAAGTATATTAAAAACAACTAGAAGAAGATGAAAGACAACCAGTAAAACATAAAAAATATTAAATGATGAAAGACAACTAGAAGAAGAAAAATAAAGACAACTAGTAGAATATGAATGATAATCAGTACAAAATAAAATAGAAATAGAAATAAATTAGAAATAGATGAAATATAATAAATAGTAGATGAAAGACAATAAGAAGAACATGAAAGACAACAAAAAGAACATGAAAGACAACAAAAAGAACATGAAAGACAACAAGTAGAATCTGAAAGACAACTAGTAGAACATGAAAGATAACTAGTAGAACATGATAGATAACTAGTACAAGATGATAGATAACGAGAA
Source organism: Carex rostrata (assembly GCF_964058835.1). NCBI lineage: Eukaryota > Viridiplantae > Streptophyta > Magnoliopsida > Poales > Cyperaceae > Carex > Carex rostrata. The sequence goes on from NC_135925.1 coordinate 10,228,997, forward strand.
TAAAATAAAAGACAACAAGTAGAACTTGAAAAACAACTAGTACAAAATGAAAGACAACTAGATGAAGGTGAACAACAACTAAGAAAAATATATACAACTAAAAAAAATGAAATACAACTAATAGTAGATGAAGGACAACCAGCATAACTTGAAAGACAACCAGTATAACATAAAAGACAACTAGTAGAAGATGAAAGACAACCAGTACAAGATGAAAAACTACAAATAGGCAATCATAAGAAGATGAAAGACAATGAGAAGAAAATGAAAGATAATCAGTGGTTGATGAAAGACAATAAGAAGAATAGAAAAGAACCAAATGAAAATGAAAAACAACTCGAAGAAAATGAAAGACAACTAGTAGAATATGAAAGACAAGCAGTATATGATGAAAGGTCACATGTACAATATGAAAGACAAATGTAAGAAGATGAAATACAAATAGGAGAAGATAAAATACAACTAGTGCTAGATGAAAGACTACCAGTATTACATGAAAGACAATAAGTATAACATAAAAGACTACTAGTAAATGATGAAAGACAATTAATATAACATGAAAGACAACTAGTACAAGATGAAAATCAATTATAAGAAGATGAAATACAACTAGAAAAATATGAAATACAACTAGAAAAAGATGAAATACAACTAGAAGAAGTTGAAAGACAATCAGAAGTAGATAAAAGAGAATCAGTAGAATATGAAAGACAATCATTAGAACATGAAAGACAACCAGTAAAAGGTTGAAAGGCACCGAGAAAAAGATAAAAAACAATAAGGAAAAGAAGAAAGACAAATAGTAGAATATGATAGACAACTATAAGAAAATAAAAGACAACTAGTAGGACATGAAAAACAATTAGTTCAAGATGAATGCCAACTAGTACAATATGAAAGACAGCTAGAAGAAGACGAAATATAATATGTCCATAGGTTGTCCCACCTCTTAGACAGCATGCTATTCCACATCGCCTCCTTAGTCATGAGCAGCTGTAAGATTATGATAAGTATTGAGTCTGACAAATTGCATATGTAGTCACACATCATTGCGTAATGGAAGGTGCAATAGTAAAATGGGTAACAGAGTGACTACTAACTCTAATAGAGATAGAGGGAAGAAATAAATAAAGAGAAGAGAGATTAGAGAAATTTAGTTGGCAATGGCTTGGAGGGTGTGAAAATTAAAGACCTCCTGACTCCAGTAAGGAAGCGCGAAATTAAAGTTTTTATATTTTTACGATTCAAAATACAACCAACATATCAAATTCGACTTTCTTATATCGGTAATGTATGATCCGATATCAAAAGTTTAGGTAATAATTATATCGGTTAGAACATACATTCCGCTAAAATAACTCACAGCTCTTCTATCGATACATAGTTACCGACAGATAGTAGAAGTTTGGATAAGTTTCCTATCGATAAGAAAAGTCTGAACTGATAGAATAATATGTCAACTTATTTACAAAGTTGCCACCAAAGCGTTGGTCTATCGGTTTCAGCCCAATCAAGATCGATATAAACCGAAAGAAGCAACCTCACATATTCTAGGGACAATAAATGACACTTGTTCTGTCCTGTTCTACTTTCATGCTAGTTAGGTTATAAGTTTGATTTGTCTTGTGAAATTTTTTGATATGTCAGGTGGTTTACGACAGGGTGACAGATAGAAGCAGAGGGTTTGGTTTTGTTACGATGGCTACTGTTGAGGAGGCAAACGAGGCCATTCGCATGTTTGATGGCTCCGTAAGCATATTTCCCTACACTCATTAATATGTCCATATAGTTGCACAAACAATTCCCATAAATCTGCTGCACCAATCTGGTCTATCAGGTACGTGTTTTAGTACGCGATCTGCCAATTTAGAACCGACACCAGGTTACTGGTAGTGGTAAGGCTCTCCTTGAAGTGGGTTCACAAGCCTTATCCATTTCATCATTATGGATATAAACGAAAAGGTAAAAAATTTAAGCTTTTTTTACCTGACTTGGTTTTCATTTTTGGTATCAGCAACTGGGGGGTAGGTCAATTAGAGTGAATTTCCCCGAAGTACCAAGGGGAGCAGAGAGAGAGGTTCTCACTGTTAGCTCGAGACCATCAAAGGGATATGTTGACAGTCTCCACAAGATCTATGCGGGAAATCTCGGATGGGGTGTGAACTCTGAGACGCTCCAGCAGGCCTTTTCAGATCAGTCTGGACTGCTTGGTGCCAAGGTTATTTTTTACCGTGAAACCGGCCGTTCAAGGGGTTTCGGTTTTGTGTTATTTGCATCTGCTGAAGACGCTCAAGCTGCACTTGAATCCATGGATGGAGTGGTAATATCTTGTACTTTTTAGTTTGGGAAATACTAGAATGGGAATTGGGTTATGCTTTCAAGGGTAATTACTTCTTTCCTAGTTCTGATTGGAATTTGGAAATGATAAGGTGACTGATTGAATATTCTGCTTTAGATTGAAGATGAATTGGAGTAAAACCATACCAAATTGGTTTTGGGAAATTGGGTTAAGTCTATGTTTAATTTTTTCTTTTACAAGGAATTGGGGAAATAAGCTATACAGTGCTTCTATGACCAGGTACAATTAAATTAAAATTCTTGATATCTAATGCATTGGGATGAGGGGGAATGTAGTCATACTTTCCAACTTGAAAATAAGGATTGAGAATCATTTCGTATAAAGCATGTTGAGTTTTGGATAATTATGACAACAGGAAGTTGAAGGGAGGCCGTTGCGTTTGAAGTTTTCTCACAATAGCTCGGGATATAATTCTTCTTTACAAGACATGGTGACAAAGATGCAAGAAAGTTCTTTAGAAACGAGCTCTGTGAGTGTTTGAGGTTGAAAACATATAATAAGGCAAAGAACGTTGATTTTTTAAGTATAGATGCTTATTTTTGTGACAATTACTTCATTTGGCAATTTTTTCACTACTCTCAAATATGTTAATTTTGTGCATCTGAAGAAAAATTCCCAATAATGTTTTGATTGAGGTAACCTTAGATAAATTTGCAAAAGGTTTGTAATTTCTCTTATCAAGGAGACACGGGATTCTTTGTGATGACTTTATTCTCAGTGAATATAATGTATATGTTAGATATAAATGTTTGATGACCTTATTCATTATAGGAATCCAAATCTGCTCTCTTTTTGAGAAAAGGAGCACTCTCATTTTCTTTAGTTGCTTATATAAATGAATCGGTGCTTATATAGATTAACTAAGTGGTTATAGACTTAGACGGTTACTCTCTAATAACCTAAGTGGATCCCAAGTTTTGCTAAGTGGTTATAGACTTAGACCGTTGCTCTTCAACCACTTTGCTAAGTCTTCAATGACCTCAGTGGTTATAGACAATTTATAGACGGGAATATTGAGGGACAACTTTAGTAGCGTTCAGATAAGTAAAAATAATTGTAGTTTAATGAAAAAAATATATTAATGGTTATTTTATTTCATTAGAGTTTACCGCTTGATAAAACCCTGCCAGGATTAATAATTTTATTGGCATTAAGGACAATTTATTTTATTTCGCTCCTGGGAAGTGATTATTATATGGTTCTTTCTGAAAATCAAGTTTTGTATGTTAAGATATTGCTAAAGTAAATCAGAAAAAAGTTGCTAAGTGTTTAAGATTTTTCTATAGGGGTGTGCTTATTTTGTACATGATTAATAATTTAATACCCGTATCACTAGAATTCATGGGTGAGTCTGTGGTGAAATTTCCGGAACGGAAAAAAGTCGTTACCAAATTAGAAATGTCTACAAAGAAAACATACAAGTATACAAAAACAAGAGGTTCGAATTCCTCCAATAATGTCTAAGTTCATTAAATTTTAATTTATATTTTTTCTCTATACAGTATACATACAAATATATCTAATTATTTCATATTTGACTTTCTTTCGGTTCACGTCAAGAACTAACGTTTATTTTACATGCGTGCAAAGAAAATAATACATGGAAATTTAGTTGTAATTTTAATTTTAGAATTTTTATGATTAAGAATTTAAAAACTAAAAGCATTTGTAAAAATATATATACTAAACATAATATATAAGATCTTATAGAGATAAATTGTACACCGTCGATTTGACAACAAAAAACAAAAGCAGCAAATTGAGTTTGATTTTCAAAGGTAAAAGAGCTAATCAATAAACGAAAAACTGAAAGAGTCAAAATGAAGAAAACAAAAAAAGGCAAAAAAAAACGAATTATAAAAAAAGGGTAAGCATTTCCCGACTGCATCTGCTCTTGCAAAAATGAAATAAGAGGAAAAGGGAATACATCTCTGCACTACCACCAACAATCCAACTGCATCTCAGTTATTCTCAGAAATAACACCACTTTCAAGAAGAGAATCACCAGCTGTATCCAAATCCTGAGGAAAGAAAACCCTACAAAATATGCAAGCAAATTATCAGGACTTGGTCAAAATTTTAGTGGTGCACATACCTTTGGAGCATTTGCCCTAAAGTCATATATACCAGCAGGAAATAAAATTTTCTCAAGCCTAGATAACCTAATTCACATGACGTAAAGACACAAGACAAGCATACCTGCATGTATTGTGGTACAATATCTTGCTCAGGTACTCCACATCATTTATTTCTTTACATCCAGCCACCACCTCTAGAACTTGTCTGAGAGAGAAGAAATGCTGGAAGTTGATTTTGTTTACAAAAATATAAAATGTTTATCATGAAATCTGTCTTCATCTAATTCTAGCATTTTTCAAGTTATTTTTTATTTTAAAGTCACTTTTGCTTTCTTCTTCCATGGTTTGAACCCAATTAACTCGACAAACAGTAGGATCTTCCTTCTATTATACTTGCTATTTTCCTTAAACGTTACAAAATAAGAGGCAAAAAAAACAGAGGAGGAGTTTTTCGATTTATAGAATCACTATATGGAAAATCCAAAAAAAAAAAAAAACTGGAGTCTCCATCTTGTGGTTACAAGTACCTTCCTGACATAAATTCCTATCAATTCTAAATACATCGTTCTTATCATTTTGAGGCTGTTACGTAATTTCCATTCTCGTACAAAAATGTTAAATACCGGGCAAATGGTGGTTTTCAGTGTTCTTGATCAAAAACTGAAAAGAACATAAATTATCTACTGGAGAGGGTGTTCGTTTGGCCTCGTCCTACATAAGAAACCCTAGAAGAGAGAAGTGGTGTTTCCTCATCTAGCACCAATTCTGATGCAGCGAGTCCCTTGTTTCCATCTGTGCTGCCTATGTCGCTGTCATCTTTATACATGTCTGAAGCTCTCTTGTCAGACTTCCAGTCCTGTATTCACAAATATGACCACAATGATTTATTTTGTTGAATGATTATACTCGGAACAGAAAGTTAAGATCCCAGAGCTGTAGTCTCTAAATTCAACTTAAAATAAATTAGTAGTCACTAGAATAAACATTTTGTAATATGTGCAGACAACACCAAATATACTTGTATTTGCAACTGACAACTAATTTTTTTCAAATAGTTGCTAAATGCACTCAACATTTTGATTGATATGATGGACAACTGGACAAGGAATAATTCATAAGATGCCACCAAACTTCTGTCCCAAATAAACTAATTGAAATTATTCTAGGATAAGCTAAAATCAAACCAAAAGAAACACTAGGTCTGAATTATGTACTAGTTAGAAAGCTTTTAATTTAATTAAGGTTCAAAGAAGTCAGGGGCAATTTACTCATATTTAATCAACTTTCTCATCACTTCTTTCTTTCTGTTTGATTATAGCAACAAAAATGCAGAGCAATTATGACAAATTTTTTTGGAAAAAGAGCAAGTAATGGGTACTTCTAGCAATCATAATGCGAAGAAACTATGAGAAATCTTAGAAAAACAAGTGATGGTCATTTTAGGAAGAGAATAAAACCACCAATAAACTCTCACTTGGAATTAAGACCTTGACTTTTCTAAAGAGGAATCAATTGCAACTTTTCTGTTTTCATTATACAGGGTTTTTCTTTTTAATACTTGACTGATGCAGTCAAGATATTCATTATACAGGGTTAATTGATGAAGCAAGGGAAGGCAGGGGTAGCTTCATTGCCACTTTTATGTTTTCCCCTGCTTGAAGACTACAAGCCTCCCAAAGATTTGAGAATTTATTATATTTTCTTATAGGTTTAAGGTATTATGCTATAAGATTATCATTTCAGCTCCCCTCCCCCAAACTTGATGTGCAATGGAGCTCCCCCCCCCCCCCCCCACCAACACACACGCACACAAAAAAAAAATTGTTACCACTGAGGGCAAGGCACGGACCAGCACTAGCTGAGAGGTAAATTACCTTTACTGGCAATGCGTCAGTAGGTAGAGGGTTGGATGCCTTTCCATCCTTCACCTTCAAATAGTTGTACATCACCACACCGGAGAGAGCTGAGCAAAAAGCGTTCATTAGAAATGTAAAGCATAGAAAAATTCCTGAAAGTGATATAATAAAGGAGTGCAATTTGGGACTGTGACTGCGGTACATATTATTTATTAGGTCTGGAAGGCAACAGTTAAATAGCGAAATTGTTTTTACCTTATGTTGCAGGTTTGCTTTTTCTTGGCTAATTTAGTGCATAACAGCAAAATTTTGTGAAACAAATATATATATGGTTGAGTGAAAGGTATTTGAAGATTTAATCATTTAATAGAGTTTGCTTATACACGTGTAACTGATGCTGAGAAAGTTTAATTGCACTATCAGGGTCAATAGAAGCAGAATTGGGCTTATTCTAGCTTAATTGTAAAATCAATTAAACTAAGCAGCAAATACATTGACTAAACAAGAATTACTGTGATAACCCAATGGGGACATGACTAAACAAGAAGTACGACGATAACATTAAGGTCAGTGATGGCCAATTTGGAAAACCCAAATATCGAAAGAGCAATTAGCATCCAATCCATCATAACTGCAACTTCAAACAGTGCATGATCAATTTTCAATTTTCTTTCTTCAAATTGTCTGACTCTAGATGCTAAGCATAACTAAGATTTCAATCAGCATTGATTAAGCTAATAAACAAAATGTATGAACAACAAGCTGAAATTGGAATCGACCAGTATTCCAGAACCAGAAGTGAATGAGAGAAAGTAAAGGAACCCAACATGAGTGGATAAAATAAATTCAAAAAGTACTAACCTATTCCATAGCCAGTAATATTGAGGCCAGTGATGGTCGATTCAGGGAAAATAATGGTTGAAAGGGCAATGAGAATCCAATCCTTAAGAACCCCGGCAACTCGAATAGTGACGGCCCCAGTTCTACCAATTACCAGAAATATTGAGAAATTCAAGGCCAATGCACAAATTGCATTCAAGAAGAAGATCCAGAAGTTGAACTGTATATGTGACAAATCCATCCCAGGTTTCTCCAGCACATACCAAGGCACAAACAGAAACAAAAAACTGTGCCAAAAAGAAAACAATTAAATCAAGATAACAATCACATCGATCAAGTTGCCAATAGCTACCAATAGGTTTACAATGCACATGTCTCATTGGAAGTACAACATAACTCAAGAGGTGGTACAATTCTCAGCTCAAAGCACACGACGTGACATTGAAGTTATAGTGCCTTATTTATCTGTCCCTGACCCAAGACAACCTTAACTAGTGCACTGCTACCATAAAAGGACAGACATGTTTTCCATAAAAGGTTGAATGTATTCAGAGAAAAAACAAATTATTGCACGTTAACTTGTATCTCGAGCACCATAAAACAAACCAGATGGAAATTTTCCAGTAATTGTACAATTCAAGAATGCACTTGAAAGGGTATATGTTTACCTGCAAGGGGCAATGTAATATAGACTTGTAACAGGATTCAGTGTCAAGCCCTTCTTTTGAAGAAGAACCTGAGTCAGTACCAGTCTTAGAGCCTCCGCAAAAATACCAGTGACCTGGTACACTGTACCAATCACATTAAAATGTATCTCTCCGTATGAAGAGACGACTACGCCAACACTAACCAGTAGCATGTTGAGGAACAGATCGCATCTCAACTTGTCAGTTCCACATATCACAGCCATCACAAAAGTTGCAACCGGCACTATATTAAAAGAGCGCGTCAGGTTGGAGCTAAAAAAATTAGTGCTGATCCAGGTACAACAATTCTCTCTTAATATGGTGATAAATATATGTTAAACTGGATTTTGAAGGGTGGACTGATGCTAAGTGTCATGTAGTACAAGCTTAATTAAGGGTTCATCGAGGCTAATCTGAATAGTAATTTAGGGGCAGTATACCAAAACAGTCCATACCATGAATGTCATGCCCATACAAGTTGAGCCATCAGTAAACCAGCTTGTGAACACAATAAAGACTCGGCTTGTCGATTTTACAAAAAAATGCTCTTTAGCATTAATGGTTTCTACTCTATCTAAATTAACATAGTTCCCTTAAAATAATTTCTGAAATGGCAAATGGTTTCTGTAAACAATCAAAAGACGTTATTCCTGGTACATCCTACAATAAAACACTGGATATTACACTACATAGAAGGGGCATGGGAAGCTCACTTAAGGCCTTAAGCATCTGTATGAAAGCCACTGAGATATACAAGTAAGCAGTGTTGCCAAACCTGTAGCATAAAAGCAATAGTGAACTTCTATCAAGCACAGAATACTGTTAATTACAGAAGATAAGTATCTTGACTTACAAAAAAAAGAGTTAAATCTTATAAAAAAAATTATAGTCCACACTAATAGCTTGTGTAGTGTTCTCGTTTCATTAATTTATCGATGGATCCAATTGTAGCATGCAAAATGAGCACTCATTTTCACTTACCAGAGACTGGATGCAAAGAAGGCACTTATTGGAATTACACAGGTTGCATATCTGCATTGGACATTAGCATATCTCATAAGTCGTAAGAATTAGTTAGGCCAGGAAACGAGCAGAAAAGATCAAATAAAAGCACATTACACTCTTACATTTGAAAAGTCATCTTGACAGGTTGCACCACCTGGCATTGATACCATCATAAAAAGTAGTTAGTATTTTCCAAACAAAGTGAAAAGGAAGGGATTACATGATTTTTTTTTTTTAAATCGAAATCATTTGCGAAAATTTGTTCGAAAATTGTAGAAAGGTGGGTACATTAGTAGAAAATTGAAGCAAGCAAATCATACCTTAAAAACGCGAACAAGTAAGATAGCCACAGCACCCGAAAATCCCATATGAATCATGGTAAGAGTAATAGGAAATGGGAATTTGAAATACTTTGGAGATAAAACCCACTGCAAGAAGAAATTAAAGAAAATGCAGTAAATAAGAAATTTGCAGAATGAAAGGTACATTGAGCTCAAATTCGATTGAACTGAATTAACATTGGGTTAAATTCAGGCTTAGATTAAGAACCAATATTTATTTAAGGCTTATATAGAACCCTGACTTCAAAACTACTGGCACGTGTATAGTACATACTAGCAGGATTTGTTTAATGATATTGTCTGTACCTTGTTAAACAATATAACTCCCGATGAAAGGCAAATGTAGATGAGAATGTAAAAATAAGTTAGCAGAAGCTGGTTACTAATCTTCATTTTTCTCGGCTTCTACAGAGTACAGATTCTGAAAGTAACTCAGGATCACTAATTATTGCACTCCGTGACAATACTATCTGCTCTTATATGCATCATTCATTAATAAATGCTTCTGAAATTCCTTATTGACCTGGATTGAATCAATTTAGAAAAAGAAGAAGTAATGTGAGAATAGGTTAAAATAAACAGACTGACATAAGCTTGAGTGGGAAGAAAGAACAAAGGTAAGAATAAAACAGAATACTTGAACAGTAAGCAAAATTTTCAGACATTCCACTTTTGGAAAGGTCAGAAACAATAGAGTGGCTCTCAAGGCATAGAATGTTCAATATTTTACACATGAAAAATTAAATTACACAAATTGTTACTTTGCATATGAAATTTCTACTAAAGACCTGTGGCTAACAGAACTTTTATCCACTTAATTAACATAAAACCATTTGTTCTGTCTCTAGAGACGGAGCGAGAGGTGGCCAGCGCCGCCTCCCTTCCGTTCTACTATTTGTGAAGTGCATTCCTAAAAAATAAGGACCCTTCTACAGGAGCAAGCAACACAACTACCATGGTTTGGAAGATCTATCGGCAGCCAATGATCCATTTATTGCGCGATTTTTCGAACAGAATAAAGAGTTTTGTCAGCGAATGCGAGCTATTGATGATGAATTGTCCTTTATCGGGTCTCCCGTTTCCGATGATGATCTGGTTATTCAAATTCTTGCGGGTCTCGGGTCTGATTTCAACTCCGTCGTTGCTGCAGCCAATGCCAACCGTTTCTCTTCCCTCTGATTCCGTCCCTGCCGCCCTCTACACTCAGCCCCGACCTAACTCACACTCTAACTCACGTGGAAATAGATCTGGGAGAGGACACATAGATATCGGGGCGGGTCCAATAATGCATCATATACCCGCCAGCAGCCCATTTTACCAACTCCCTCTAGGCTGACTTTTTATGGGTCGAATCTCTCTGGGCCAAATTATTCTGCATGGCCTCAATCTCAAATTCCTGTTGCTCGGGCAAATAATCCAGATAAAGACACTGTGTCAAATATGCTCCAGGAGAGGTCACAGTGCCCGAATTTGCTGGTACCGCACCGATTTTGCAAATTATTCAGATCAGTCGGTCCGATCATGCAAGCTCAACTCACTCAATCCGGATTTCAAGCTAATAATGCTCAAACCACCTCTTTTCCTACCTGTCCCGAGTGGTATTTAGACTCGGGTGCAACTCACCACATCACCAATGACATCAACAACCTCTCCTCGTACTTGCCATATGAAGGAATGGACTCTCTACACATTGGTGATGGTCATGGTATGGCTATATCTCACATTGGCTCTTGCACCTTATCCTTCTATACCTTTCATTTTTGTTTAAAGGATGTTTTGCATGTGCCATCCTTTACTAAAAATCTTTTGAGCTTGTCTAAACTTGTTCTTGATAATTCAATTTTAATTGAATTTTGTTCTTCTCATTGTGTCATTAAGGATCGGCACACATTGACGGAGCTACTTCAAGTCAAGCTCATTAGTTGTCTTTATATTCTCCCTCCACAAATAAAAGCTTCTCCTCAAGCCTTCTATGGTGCAAGAGTCTCCGCAAATATGTGGCATCTCCGTTTTGGACACCCCTCATCCGATACTACACAAAAAATCTTAGAATTACATGATTTGTCTTGTTCTAATAAAAGGATGGCTTTGTGTCATGATTGTTGTTTGGCTAAAGTGCATCGCTTGCCATTTACTTCTAGCAATTCTTGTACTTCTTTTCCTCTTGAAATAATCCATTCGGATGTATGGGGTCCTAACTCGATTTTTGTCTCATAACGGTTTTCATTATTATGTCACATTTATTGATGATTTTTTCCGATTTACTTGGATTTATTTCTTGCGCTCTATGGGTGAAGTTACTCATGTGTTCACTTTATTTAAAACTCAAGTTGAAAATTTATTTGATCGCACGATTAAAATTCTTCGCACGGATGGCGGCACGGAGTTTAAACCCATCACACGAGCTTTTCCCTCCTGTTCATCAAACATCGTGCCCATACACTCCGCAACAAAAACGGCGTATCCGAGCGCAAGCATCGTCACATTGTTGAGTTGGCACTTGCCTCCATGACTCATTCTCACATTCCCGATCGATTTTGGGACGACATCTTTTCAAGTGTGGTATACTTGATTAATCGGCAACCATCCACAAATAACTCTTCTTCTCCCTTCTTAACTCTCTTTAATAAACATCCCGATTACTCTTCTTTACGGGTTTTGGATTGTTTATGTTTCCCTTATACTATACCATATAATGATCACAAGCTTCAACCTCGCTCCAAATCTTGTGTATTTCTTGGCTACCCTACTTCCCAAAAAGGTTACAAGTGCTTACATATTGAATCTAATAGGGTTTTTATATCTAGACATGTCATTTTTGATAAAGAACAGTTTCCATTCAAAGATCAACCTGCAGCTCAGATTTTGGATTCAACAGCTCAGCCTCAGGTTGCCTCCACATTGCCATTGTTCTCCCTTGGCTCTTCGATGCAGCTTTCCCACAGCGACTCTGCCACAATCAATCCCTCTCCTTTCCATGATTCGGGTCAGTTAGATCCGTCCAGACCAGCACCCCTCCTCTCTTACATCGGATTGCAATCCGACTCTTCTAACAACAATTCGGGTACTTCTTATATTGGAAGGAATCCCACAGCCCCACCTCATTTTCCCTCCTTACCTGCGGGTACTTCTGTCATTGGAGCGGATCCCGGTGCTATTCTATCCTTACCTGCGGGTCCAACAATGGTTGGAGCGGATCCAGAGAGGTTTTCAAAGGTATACAACGGGCGCCAAAACTCAAACAGAGAGCTGCTTCAGACCCCTATTTCTGTTCTTCACCCTTCCACTCAACCTTCCTCGCATCAGATGGTCACCAGATCGCGAGATCAGACACGTAAACCGAAACACTTTCCCGATCATGTAGCACTTGTTACCAAAACCTATGATCAAGTTGAGCTGAAAACTTATAATCAAGCAAAAGTGCATGCCCATTGGATTGAGGATATGACTAAGGAACACAAGGCTTTTCTCGCTAATCGCACATGAGATTTAGTTCCTGCCCCTCCCGATTAGAATATAGTGGGTTGTAAGTGGGTTTATAAGATCAAACGGCGGGCCAACGGTTATTTGGAACGTTACAAGGTTAGGCTTGTGGCCAAAGGTTTCCATCAAGAGGAAGGTATCGATTATTTTGAGACTCTTAGTCCCGTCATTCGACCTCCTACCATTCAACTTGTGCTTACTCTTGCTCTCACTCATGGTTAGCCGATCCACCAATTAGATGTGCACAATGCCTTCCTACATGGCACTATTCAAGAAACCGTGTATATGCAACAACCTCCCGGCTTTGAAGATACTTCTTATCCTTCGCATGTATGTCGCCTTTCCAAAGCTATATATGGCCTTAAGCAAAGTCTGCGTGCTTGGTTCAATGCGCTTAGTTCGGCCTTTCTTTCTCAAGGGTTCATTGCTTCATGATATGATCCCTCGCTCTTCATTCTTTCCTCACATGGCTCTTCTCTTATTGTACTCGTTTACGTTGACGATATCATCGTAACCGGGTCTAGCTCTAACCTTATCCAAGCCCTCATTCTTTCTCTTCAACACAAGTTTCCTATCAAGGACCTTGGCCCTCTTCACTTCTTTCTTGTCATTGAAGTCAAACCGACTTCCAATGGGCTTCACCTTTCTCAAACGAAGTATGTTCGTGAGGTTCTTACTCATGCCAATATGCATCACTCCAACTCTCTACCATCTCCCATGGTGGTTCACACTTCCCTATCCCGATTTGAAGGAGATCCATTTGATGACCCTCACTTGTACCGATCTATAGTGGGTGCCCTTCAATATGCCACCCTTACACGCCTCGATATTTCATTTGCGGTCAATCGTGTGTCCCAATTCATGCAATCATCTACCACTATTCACTGGGCAGCCGTAAAGAGAATACTCCGCTATCTCAATGGCACCTTGTCTCATGGTCTTTCTTTCCGGCCAGCCTCTTCTCTCACCCTCAATGCTTATTGTGATGCCGATTGGGCTAGATCTATTGATGATCACAAATCCACATCCGGCTTTTGTATTTTTCTTGGCGATAATCTCATCTCTTGGAGCTCCAAAAAACAACCCACGGTGGCCCGATCAAGCACCGAAGCCGAATACAAGTCCCTTGCCATTGCAAGCTCCGAACTTGTTTGGTTGCAATACCTCTTGGCCGAATTACATACCTCTCACCCTTCCCCTCCTATTTTGTGGTGCGACAATATTGAAGCGACCTTCTTGGCTTCAAATCCAATCATTCATGCACGCACCAAGCATGTGGAGATCGACTACCATTTTGTACGAGAAAAAGTTGCTGCTAAAACTCTTCAAATCTGATATCTTTCTACCCATGACTAGTTGGCCGACATCTTCACCAAGCCTCTTACATCTCCTCGCTATCTTCTTCTCTCTTCCAAGCTCACCGTCCCTTCACCAGGCTTCGCTTGCGGGGGGCTAATAGACTATCTCATGCAACAACTCAAGCAAAGTCAACGGATGAGGCTCAGTCAACCAAGTTAGTTATCAAGGAGATTAGTTAGAATAGTTTGTTAGGCAAGATAGTTAGACTAACAAACTTTGTAGATGCATTGTATCTAGACATTAGTTGATATATGCTCTCATTATAAAAGAAGTATTAACCATTGTAATCAGGTCAATGATAGGCCTAAATTATATATACATTCGATCTGATTTTTATCACGAAATAACACCCAATATCTTGTATTTTGAATATAAAGTGAATAGAATACACCTAGGATCAAGTTACTGCGTTTGTTTGGTTTTAATTTGCAGAAAATGAAGAAAAACGAAGAAAAATGCCCAGTGCGGACGCACGGTTTGCGATACGGCCGCACTAAGTACTTAGATTGATTTCTGGACGCGCGCCAATTTTAAAAATGTATAATAAGTTATTCATCAAAATCCGTGTTGACGCACAGATTTCGATGCGGCCGAAATCTGGACGCGCAGGAGAAAACTGAGCACAGTGCGGACGCACTGTAGCACTAGCAGTCAGCCAAAAATTGAGTCTGAACTTAAAACGGCCATAACTTTTGACTCATAACTCCGATTTAGGCCTATGACCACTTTTTGGAAAGCTAGCGAGAATATCTACAACATGAGAAACTAAAAAAAGAAAATTTGGTCCAGTACGGACGCACTCAGTACTTAGACGAATTTTCAGCATCTCAGAACTTCACAGAAAAAAAGTCTGAGCCTAGTGCGGACGCACTCACTTCTAGTGCGACCCGGAGCACCCACACTGGACCCGCAGAAGCCAAAATTATACGTTTTCAACACAGTTTCTATTTTTGGCGCATTATGGACGCGTTTTTACAGTCAAAACTGGACAATGCATCATGAGAAACAATCCAAATATAGCACCCACTCACCCCACAACTATGCCTCTTGATTGGGCATAGAGGAGGTTCATTCCCATTCAAACATCATCCATCTCTCATCTCTCTCACCCCTTGGTGCATGTCCATTTCCAAGGAAATACACACTTAGCGTAAAATTATGCAGCCAAGGAAAGCTTTTCAAGGAGGACAAGAAGGAGATTCGAGTAAGAAGTCGGCAAGATTGAGGATTTTTATCCAATAAAGGGTGTAATCATTTCTTTATTTCATTTCTTCTTATTTTTGTCAAATTTTGTAATGGATCTCTCAATGAGAGAGTAGATCTCTCTCTAGGGGTTTAGGTCAATGCATGAACTTGTTTAATTGTATCTTATTCGGTTATTTGTTTTTATTATGATTGTTTTATGGGATTTGATTGTTAATTTCTGTGATTTATCATTTGTGTTGATTACATAGTTTAGTACTTGAAATCGCGGTAGTCCCGCTTTGGAATCGCTTTGTTATGCAAAGGATCCAAAGAAGTAGGATGAGAAGAGAGTACCAAATTATGAACACAAATATCTTAGGTTTTGGGTTAGAAGCGACCGTATTTTGATATCCATAACCGGAACTATAGAAATTCAGGGTTAGGGTTTGGTGAAGAACGACCTAGATTGATAACCGGAACTATATCCATAACCGGAAGTCAAAACCCTACTTAGGGCACCTAGATTGATTAAGTATTGATACGTATTTTGTGTAAATGTGATTGTTAAATATCCCTTTAGGATGATGACAACACCTAAAATTCGAGGAACATTAACCCAACCTACCAAAATACTTGTGTCAATAATTAGTCAATATATGCTAACAAGAGCTCAATGGGTCTAGATAATTAGGATAAAGAACGACCGTGAAGTCCGAAATTATCTAGGCACGTTATTAATTCACGACCGTGACCCTTTTTAACACTTTAGGTTAGAAAGCTCATCAAATCATACATGAATTTAAACAAATACCGAATATATAGAATTAGCAAGGGATTGTAGACTGAATACCCCTAGATCTTCTCATCTAGAAAGCAAACCAACCTTTATTTTCTTTATTTATTTACTTTTATTGTTCAAAACCTTCTTTTCGGATATTGAACCCAAATTTAGATTAATTAGAACAACCCCCCCCCCCCCCCAATTTACTTTTATTGTACTTTACTTTATTTTATTTTCTAAAATTTATTACTAAAGTTTAAGCATAGTAATTAAACATGCTCTCTGTGGATCGATACCCGACAATATACTACACAGTAGAATTGTATACTTGCAATCTGAACAAAAAATGTATTTAGAGATAAAAGGTACATCTTGATTGTACTGAAACTTTGGACTATACCTTTTTAATGTAACAATCAATCAAGAAATCAATAAAATTCTTGTTTCATACCTCTGTGTTTTAGACTGGCTGCATTTTGGTTTTGGGAAAGCAACACTTGAATCGGAAGAGACTCACCGTCCGAGTTACGCCGCTACGCCGATTCTTGTAGCACACCACACCATGAGAACTACCGACTACGGCAACGAGTCTTCCCCAACCTAGTGGTAAATTCGCATCCTATGCCCTTTGGGCCTTTGCCTAGTTTCTGGACAGAGCCCAAAAAGGAGTCTAGCGCAGTTTTAATTTTCCTTTACTTTCTGAAAATTAGAAAGCTTAAATAAATTTCTCCTTTCAAATCTAGCCGAACACAATACCGCAGTTTTACAAATTAACCCCTCGGACAAGGGATTTCTCTCATGATATGTTAAGGAGATAATTTCAGTTTTAGATTACATGAACAGAGGGCTACATCGCTATGGCAATAAATGAAGAAAACATGTTGAAATTTTATTTGCTATGTTATAAAATATTTAATCGCTCAAGTTTTAAGTTGTTAACTAAAAAAATGTTGAAAAATTTCCTAAAAGTGAGAATTATTTTGAAGTGAAGAAAAAAAATTGAAATGTTTTTTATCATATTATATTTCGTAAAAAAACTATAAAATATTTCTTGGGCAACAAAATCATTTTTTTTTAGAAAAACAAAATGTCAAACTCATTTTGATACTTAAAAATTGTAAATTTTTATTGTACAATAATGGTTTAGTTATTCGTAGTATCTATGACGTTATGTTTATTGTAGAGGAGGTAAACTCTTTACATTGTCCTGAGAATAAAAAAGCTTTTGTCTTTTTTTCCCTTTTTATCTCATATAAATTTGTATTTATATCCTTTAGAGAAATGACGCTATCAATATAAATATCCCTTATCCATAACAGCTAATATTCAAAGACAAATTGGGATATGGATGGATGATATTATATTTACTTGGCCTTCGACATCTTGATCAGCTTTTTTTTCTTTAAAAAAAAAAAGAAATAGAAGGTTTCGAAAAGTCAATGCATTTATATGCAAAATTTCTAAATAGAAAAAATATAGTATATATAAATTTAAGCGTAAAAAAATGACTTGATTATAAGTTAACATTAATATATTTATTTTTAATCATTTTTTAAATCTATACATATACAAAATTAATTTAAATATTAATAAATTTTGCATGTAAATGCATTACAGTGAAGTAAATTGGTTTCAATAATTTGAATGTGTCTGTAAAATCAATATGATAGATATTTGAGTTGAAAACACCCTAGTTCTACTCTATGATTATTATCTATGATTAATAGTTTGTGTCCATCAAAATTTCCTAAATTGTTCATTTTCACATAAAAACATTATAATTGATTAGTTTTGCACAAAACTCAAGAATCTTTTTTTAATTTAATTAGAATAATATTAAATAGAATAATTAGTATTATGCTGAAGACGAAATTATAATTTTACCTCAACTCTCTAATTGTTGTAAAAACTAAAAAAGAAAATACTATCCTCTATTCTCATTTCTCTTTCGCTCTCTCTCTCTCTATATAAGTTGACTAATATCAAAACGTTTGTTCCTAAACCATGGAGCAAATATTTTGGTTTTTACATTTGCAAAATCCAAATAATCGATCTAAACCGTTCAATCTATAATAAATTGTGCTTGGAGACAAAAAAAATTTATTTTTTGAAATTTGTTTACTATTTGTTAAGCTAGTTTTAAATTATTGTTTTCAATAATCTAGAAAATTTTCATTATTTATTAAAAATCAATAATTTTAAAACTGACTTAAGAAATAGTAAAAATATTCCAAAAAAAATGTAAAATTTAGTCTCCAAGTACATTTTAATATAGAGATCAAATCTAACAGTTTGAATTAACTGTTTGAACTTTAAAAATTAAAAAACCAATTGGTTGCACTACAACTCTGGAACAAACATTTTAATATAACCTCTATATATAATATAAAAACTATCGAATATGAAAATTTGTATATGATATTTTAATGATGAATAATGGGTCAAGGTGTTGGGAAACGAAAGGAAGGTGTGTTCAATATTTTTAGAGATATTTAGATATATGTCCATCATAACTTTATCAATTAGATATTTTTCCATCAAAATTTTAAAATTA
The DNA here is from genome assembly GCF_964058835.1 of Carex rostrata. Lineage (NCBI taxonomy): Eukaryota > Viridiplantae > Streptophyta > Magnoliopsida > Poales > Cyperaceae > Carex > Carex rostrata. The sequence goes on from NC_135925.1 coordinate 10,247,524, forward strand.
TCTATCTATCCATCTAAAACTCACTCATTTTATCAATATACCCATTTCTTAATACCAGTCAAGTGTCCATGCGTTGCAACAGGAATTGAAATATTATTTTGATTAATTTTTTTAAATGTTATTAATTTTTTCATTATGTATTCATCAATAACAAGAGCAAACTATAACCTTAGAGCTTAATACTATAATATTTTGGAGATAATTAATTGTAAATACATATCACACATGTATGCTGACCCTTGCGAAATATATATGTTCATCACATCTATGCACCATATAAAAACTTATATTGAACAGACATAAAGTCACGTATTACTGATCCCATCCATGTTACAATTAAATAACTTGCTAATTTGTTTCCTTTGAAATTAAATAACAAAAAAGTTACTCTTAGGTACCTTATCTTTGGCTGGAGGTGGATTCTTCTCAATTTTTTTTTTTTTTGAGTAAAACCCGTAGGTATTTTGTATTTAAAGGAAAGGGGTCTACATTTAACTATTACATTTTCCTACTTGACTGGAAGGTAAAAAATTAAAACAAACATCTAAAAATAAACGGCTCATATAGCAGCCCAATGTTCCTACCCTTTTTTTCTTTTGCGCAAAAACTTAACAAATACAGGGGTCTAACAATAATTTTCGTCCAAGCTTCTCACATAACTCTCTTGTGTTACCAGAAGCTAAAACTCTTAAAAAATGATGGTGCGAAGCGAATTTTTTGCTAGAACCTAACAATTCGATTTTTAAAGGATTGGATTATGCACATAATTCACACAATTCCAATTATGTAACAATCAACATACAACATGAATTCCAAATTATGCAACAATCAAACATACAACATGACAATCGAAAAAGATAATTTAATTTCTGAAAATGAAACATCAAACAAGTCCAAGAACCACGCACCTGTTTGCGACGAGCGTACCACGAAATTATGGATCAAACGTCTCGAAATACCTCGCAAAGTCTTGCTCGTCCGAGCCTACACCTATATTACACGTATTCACTTGATTTAGGCTTGGCTCAATGGTCGGGAGGTTCAATTGGGGGATACGAGTTGTTTTCTGTTTTCTTAAACGAATTCATATACCCTTTTTATCGGTTTCCTTACTTAACACCTCTAACCCTCACGCAATTTGTAATTAGATCCTCCAAACCATATACCATCTCGATTGGGTACAATTCACTTACCGTTTCATTATTTTGGTTTTCGCAACCATTCAACTTGTCCGATTTCTTAAACCCTATTTTGGTCGAAATTCGAATTAACCGATACACGTTCTGAAATTTCAAGATTAAGAGGTAACCCTACTGATTACAAGTCTAATTGGTTGGATTAAACTAAACAATTCACGATTATTCCCAATTTCGATTTTGGCATGAAACCCTAAAAATCGAAATCAACAATCGAGGTGAAATCAGGAATAGAATCGACAAATAAACAATCAAAGAAGCTCAAGGAGCTAGTCTACAAGTAATTCAAAACATAAAATCTCGGGTTTAAAATGAAAACCCGAGTAATCGAGAAATCCGAGTTTGAGAGAGATAGAGAATGAGAGAAAGGAATACCGAATAGGAGGGCTAGGAGAGATCTACGGCCAATTTCTCGCTCTTTCCTTCGATTCCCCGAGCTTTGGAGCGATTTGGAGGGTTTTGGAGCTCTCTCTCTCTCTCTTTCGCAGAACACACACAAGCACAGGGGAAAGGGGCGGAGGGGAAAGAGAGAAAGAAAAAGAGAAATTTTGGGGTTTTATTAAAAGACCCTCTGAGTGTGGACGCACTCAATTTCAGTGCGGGTCGGCCACCCGCACTCAGCACTTAGCTGAATTTCAGCAACTCAACACAGAAAAATCCGAGCGTAATGCGTCCGCATTCAAATCCAGTGCGGGTCAGTCACCCGCACTCAGTACTTGGCATATTTCGGAAAAATTCAATCAACACAGAAAATTCATGAGTGCGGACGCACTAATATCCAGTGTGGGTCAACCCATTCGCACTCAGTACTTAGACGGATTTCTTTAGCACCTCAGCAAAACACAGAAGAAGTCCGAGCGCAATGCGTCCGCATTGAATTTCAGTGCGGGTCAAGACACCCGCACTCAGGACTTAGTCAGATTTCGAACAAGAGAAACTGGAGTCAGTGGGGATCAGCCATCCGCACTCACCCCCAGTGCTGACGCACTCAGAAGAAATTCAGAACACAATTTAAGAAAAACATAAGCCAATGCAGATCAACCATTCGCACTCACCACCAGTGCGGACGCACTGAGCCTATAAAGTATCATAATCTTGAAATTTCGACGCGATTTCGATTCACACTTGACTTACTTATTTAGAGAAGCATTATTTAAGATTTAAATTTCTATTTCGTTAGCATGATTTTCGATTCTTGTCTTTAAAACATTTAGAATTTTAATTGTTAAAATTCAGTAACGTAACAAATACAAAGATAAAATAAAATAAAAGAGGTTGAAATATTTATATCTAAATAGTGAAATGTTGTTATCTTCGTCTGTCAAATTAAATATATTTTGGAACCAACGAGCAGAAATAGAAAACGTGGCACATCCAGCATTGGTGTTTTGACTGTTTTCATGTTTGGTGCGCTTAAATTTAATTGATAATAATAATTTAAAAGAAAACTTATAATTAAAGTCTTATTATTAATTATAATGGCCTGTTTTCATGTTTGGTCCGCTTAATTGATAATAAAATTTTATAAATTAAGTACTATATATGGGGCCAATTGATCCGTTCAGCCGTTCTCTCTAGTCTCTACCAGGCCACCAGCTATGTCGCTACGCTACTACCAAATAATGACAAATTAGTGGGCTAAAACATCCAAAATGCGTAGAATGGCTGATATTTAAGACCAAATAATGACACTGTGAAATAAATTTTTGTCTTTATTATTCTATGTACATGTGACCTGCGAGGAGCTCTTGCTTGATTGAAATCATTAATAAAGTACAGTTGTTCATCAGTGACTAAAGACACTCAAATGATTGTCTAACAGAGATGTCCAACATTTTTTATTTTAGTCCTTCAAAAATAGTTTGTTCTGTTTGCTCACACACACATGCATGCTTCAGTTCTTTGCATTTATCAAATATTTCTTAAACTGGATTATGAAATTCTTTTATCAGTGATAACTCGATTTCTTTATTTTATTTTATTTTCAAACTTGTTTGGATTTTATCGGTTTTTCTTTTAAATATTAGGTTCCGGGTTTATATATATAGATATATATTTTCAGAACTTCAGTTTTTCCGTAATTTATAAATTATTCTTGAAGAAGAAATTCTCCAGCTCAGTTTTTGTACAAAAAGTTCACAAGAAATCTGACTTGTTAAGGCATGAAATTGGATGCATACATTTAAATTTCGAGTCTGAAACTCTGAATGCATATGTTTAAATCATTCAGGCAAGAACGTTAAAAAAAAAACAACATTTTTTTTTATAAAGATGGACTAGTTTTTGTTGTTCTAGTCAGTAGGGACAGAGGGGAAGTCTGAAATTGGATGGACTAGTTTTTGTTGTTCTAGTCAATAGAGAAATAAATGACAACAAAACAAAAGGAACGTTGCTAAATTGCTAACGTTGTGTGTGTTTGAGAGGAGAAAGAGGCGCCAATAGGCCGAGGGAATACGAAGCCACGAAGGGATAAGAGGAAAAAGATGAGAGAGAAACAGCAGTGTTATCAGGAATTCAGAATCCAGGGCTTTGTCTTGTTCAGAGTTTCTGACAAAGTCCTTGCTTCAACTTGTCCGATCAATGTTGTACCATTCTGGTACTTCATCAATTTATTTTTCTGTGGTAAATAATTATTAAATTTACTTCGATAACAAAGCTAATTGAAAATAAAAAATAAATTCATGCATATTACACACTGAGCCGCGCTACATATTCATATTTACATCTACATTTTCATATAGAGATCTTCTTCTTCTTAAGAAAATGTACTTGTTGAACGAAATTTATATATTGTTTTAGAATTTTTTAACTATTTCTTAGATAGATAGAAAATCACTTAATTTGAAAATTCTAAATCATTCAAAAACACTTATTTTCAATTTATCTAAAAAATTAGTAAAACAATTCTAAAAAATGTAAAATTTTCTCTCCATGTACATTTTTATATAGAGATCATGTTTAACAGTTAGAATCAAATATTTAAAATTTGAAACTAGAGAAATAAAGTCATTGCGCATTACCATAGCAGCCTCATTTTTTTTTTTTTTTCAAGTAAATGTCAAAACTCAAAAGTTTAAGCTATCCAATTATTATTTTTTTTCTTTTTCTCTTTGAGTTTCAAACCTGTAATCTCTGATTGTGTAATATGCATATTACTTAAATCTTACTACAATTAAAAAAAAAAAGTAATTAATTATGCTGTCACAATTTTGGTACCATCACGAGTCTGATCTTGTCTGACAGAATAACTACTCACTATTTGTTCAGTCTGATTTCGCACTCTATATATCATACGATTTATCTGGTCTGACAGAATAATTACTCACTATTTGCCCCCACTGCCTGATCTTAACAGCAAGGAATCAATTCAGAATTCAGATTTGATCATTCAATTTGAAGTTGGCTCAAATCTGATCTGCATCTGCTTCACCAACCAAAGGCATCTGTAAAACTGTCGAATAGCTAAAGCCCTGTTTAACAGCTGTCAAAGATCAGATTCCCAATCATTAATTTAACTAGGTCTCTGGAAATAATAAACTATAGCAACTAGCTAGCCAACTTGTGCACGGTGCCACGGTCCATGACAGTTTGATCAGAAAAATGAAAGAGAGTTCCCAGACAATATTTTTTTGCCAAAAGTTTGCAATTCACATGTCGCGCATCATGTTGCACCTTTTATAATATGTACTCATGACACCATGTCAGCATAGCACTGACAATAAATACGCTTGTCACAATTAAGATGAGTAGGTGCTTCTGGTGTCTTGTCTGTGGCGCTCATAGCCACCAGTAGAACTCCACAATATTTTGTAACAATTAAGTTGAGTTACACAATATTTTCAAATAACTTTTTTGTGCGTCAATGCACACGCAGATACGTGCAATAAATTTATATTTATATTTTTAAAATTCAAACTGTTGAATTGTTTAATATAATTTTCGTACAAAAATATATTTGGAGATCAAATTTATATTTTTTTAATTATTTATATTATTATTTTTAAAGTGATAGAAAATCATATGATCTAAAAATTCTGGACCATCCGAAAATAGTAATTTTCTACTAATATAAAAATAGTAAAAGAAATTTAAAAAAATATTATGCATCATGTTTAACTATTCGAATTAGTTATTTAAAGTTCGGAAGTAAAGATACATATTCATAATAGAGGCCGATCTACAAAGTACCATAACCTCACTATCCTAAGTATCATCTAAAGTATCACTTAACACAATGTTCTAAATAGCGCGCTATAGCGACGTCGCAATAGCGGCGCTATAGCTTTTTCGGACATTGAACACTAAGCTATGGGATAAAAGTGCGTTATTTCAGCTACGACCGCTATAGCGGTAATAGCGGTCCGCTATCTGCGCTACACGCTACGCGCTATAGGGCATGCTATGCTACATAGGGTTTTATATAAAGGCTCAATTTGAAAATTAATTTTAAAGATCAATTTTTTCAAGATCTATATTGATTTTGCTTTTAAATAGAAATAGATAGATAGTTTATTCCATGATGCCTAAGTTTTTTTAATAGAAAAAATATATAGTTTAAGTCATGATGTTTATGTTATTTTGAATGAAAAAAGAATAGATAGTTTATGAATATTTTAATTCCTAAATTAATTTTGTGTTACTTATTGTTTTATGAGACTTTATATAATGTTGATAATTAGTAGAAATATAAAATATAATTTTTTAAATAAAAAATGTCATGTATGATAGCTTTCGTTATAGCTACGTTATTCGCAATAGTTTTTATTTTAGTTTTTCTGCTATGATGCGATAATCGCTATTTAAAACCTTGCTTAATATTCTTATACAAGTTAAAAAAAAAAACAAAAAAGCTTGCAATAAAGCTAAAAATTACTTTACCAACTTTTTCACATAATTTATCCTTTCTCTCTAAATTAAAGATAATTATTTTATTTTTAAATAAAACAAGAAAAGAAACGAATCATGTCTACTCGGCTAGCTACTCCTACAAAATAAATTACAAGTATGATTAGTTAGTTGTGGTCATCTTAGTTTCCTAGTACCACCCGAATACCTGGTATATTCAGCTATCCTGTGCTTACATCTTACACTGTTTTATTTTTAATAAATAAGAAGTGGCAAGCAAGCTATGAGTAATGCTTTGCTTGTCGACGTTTATGAGCGTCTACAACTTTGTATGGGAATGAATATTCTCTAGCCTTGTGCAATGCGTCTAGTTATATCCATTTCTATAATTTCTTTGGTTATTTTCTTGTTCTTTTTTGTTAAAATATAAAGGAGATCTTTAAAACAAATGAAGGGTAAATTAGCCGATTTGATTTCTAATAAAAGTTTGTATTAGATTAAACGAAGAAATAGGAATTAAAGAAAGGATGTATAGTTTTAATGGGGAAATATATAAGATAAACAAAATTTATGGATAATTATTTTTTTGTAAGTTTGATGGATGTGTGAGAAATTAACTCATTATTTTGCAATGACCTGATATGGCTAATTAAGTCTCTGATCCAGTATTTGTTCCCATCAGAACAAGCAACTAATGCATTACCTTTTAACTAATTATGACAAAACATTAGACCTTAATTTAAAAAAATTATATCATGAGGTCATTGTCCAAAAAAGATCTAAATTTGTGCACAAAGCAAGCTCCCCTGTTCCCTGCACTCTAAACAATCCTTGTGTTAGTGATGCAAATGGACCTCCAAAGATTATAAAAAGCAATCCCTCAAGGAGATGTTATAAAATTAATTAACAATGATAATGTAATACCAATAGTTAATTACCCATTATGAAGAAGTCCACATCATTATGTCACCTTTCTAATTTTTCAAAGGTTGGTCATCATGCACTAGCTTTAAGCGATTTGTTTAAATAAAAAATAAATAAACTAAAGTGAAGCAACCAACAATACAAGCAAGTGATTTGAACACAAAGAGGCACAATCATCAAAGCAAAATCATGTATATACTTTCTGTAATGTTCGCTCGTATTTCACCAACTATGTATATGTAAATTTAATTAATGTTTGTGCCTTCATTTAACGGTTTGGATTAACTGTCTAGACTTCAAAAATATAGAATATAATCCGGTGTTATCAAAAAAGGGTGTAATTGAATCCCTCCTCTTATTTTGACATAGAACACTTTAAACTTTCAATTCTCTATATTTCTGCCTCTCACAAGCGTTCAAATGTTTAGTATTTTTTTTTCCTCCAAGATGTTTCTTGGAATATTTTGAATTTCAATTTACATTATCCGAACAGACAGGGGTGGAACTGGGGGGGTGCAAGCGGGGGCCAAGCACCCCCTATCAAACTATGAATGTTGAAACCATATATACATACATCAACCATTTATACACAATTGTTTACAGATGCATACCGATTAGCACCCCCATCCAAATTCAAATCCTAATTCCGCCCCTGCGGACGAAAGCATTCAGATGTAATGTTAACTTGTCATATTCTGAAAATGAAAATGTCTGACATCAAGGAACGTCAATTTTAAAGAATCATGTCTAACACATTTAATTAACACTGGTCTCGTAATAAAAATAAATAAAAAATTATGGATCAGAATCTACTAAATCATAATAAAATATAATAAAATAGAGTGAGGCTATGTTAGTGTGCATAATGCAGATTAATCTGCCCTATGGATCAATAATTTCATTTTTAGAGTTTAAATAATTGATCTAGGCCGTTCAACACGATTTTTATATTAAAATGTACTTGCAAACTAAATTATATATATTTTTTTAGAAATTTCGTGCTACTTTTTAATATAGGTAAAAGATCATTACTTTTGAATGATCTAGAATTTTAAGATCATGTGATTTTTTAGAATAATGATAAAAACTACAAAATTTGATTTGCATGCACAGTTTCATATGGTAATTATAATTCAAATCGACTGTTGAACTTTAAAAAAGAGCTATTGATACGCGCTGTGCATAGTACCATAACCTCACTTCACTAAAATATTGCGATTGGAAAATTAATATTCGTACTAATAGAACCAAAAAAAAAAAAAAAAGGTTGTTCGAAATTTTAACTCTCATCTGACACTAGAATTATCTCAGCTCCAGATTCAACCGTAACAATTAGTGTCAACTTAAATAAATAAAAAAACTACGCATCTAAACCCTGATATAGTTAGTTAGTTTCATGAAAGGAAAAAAAATCCAAGGAGTAGCCTTAAAGCTTTTTTATTTTGCCCTTTTTTCTTAGTACGAAATCCGTGGCGTAGGTAAATCTTGTGTAGCAGTGACACAAGTTAGTAATATGCTCCGCCGTGAAAGGCAAGTTCACTGACACCACGTGTAACTCACTCATACGGGAGCTTTACAAAACTTTTTTCCATTTAGTCCCTAAACTATTCTCTAATTACAATCAAATCCCCTACCGAACCCCTCTGTATGTACAACCAACCACCAAAACAGGTAATCGCCCCGGCACCCTACATTTGCAATTTCTTAATTGCTAACCTTCTAAATTAAGAAAATATTACAACGACTTCTTCAATGGCCATTCCCCGTTTGCCAGCTCAGGATAGAAACAGATGCACTGTTGCTCTTTCAGAGTATCGAAATATGTTGCTGGTGTCTTACATTTATACAAAATTACAGGCGGCAAACTTTATACAGCGACCTGCTACACCAATAAATACTGAGATATTGATGTATAAGAACCTGAACCCGGCTAGAACTCCGTCAGGGCCGACGCCGACTGATCCAACGGCGGAGGATCCCGTAGCTGTTTGAAATATTCCCTAATATCAAATCCTTCACCGGCTGCAGCACTGTCGAGCGCCGTTGTTTCTTCCTCCAAATCCTCGATCGGCGGTAGAAATGGCGGCCTCATGACCTCGTCTAATGAATCCCATTTAACTCCAGTGAAGAAGGGATGCGCCTTGACCTCATCAGTCCCGCCAGCAAATCCCAGCCGCTTTGACGGGTCCTTCGCTAACAACTTCCCTATCAAGTCAGTTAGCTCGGATCTTCTCCGACCGATGAACTCAGGTTGTCGTGTCAAGACATTGCGAAATGTTTCTTTCCTATTTCGTCCCTTGAATGGTGTTTTTCCATACGCCATTTCGTACGTTAGAATCCCCAGGGCCCACCAATCCACTGCGAATTCATGCCCATCACCGCGAACCACCTCCGGTGAGACGTACTCCTCTGTACCGACAAATGAGAATGACCGCTCGTATGTGGTACCTCCCGAGCAGTGATTGGTAAAACTAGGACGCTTTTTGCTGACAGGCGATACACGTGCCGATTTTGCCTTTTTGAGCTGCTCACCAAGATACTCGCTCGGTGAATTGCCGAAGAAAATTCTTGTAAAATTACGCCGGTGCTGTTTGCTTACAGGCTCAGGTGGAACAGCCCGAGGAGAAAAGGTTTGCGAGTCAATTTTCTTCTTTGGGAGATTTCTCGAGAGATCAAAGTCAGTAAGAGTGACATGACCGTCGGCTTGAATTAACACATTCTCTGGTTTTAGATCACGGTAGACTATGCCGAGGGAATGGAGGTATGCCAAGGCAGAGATGATCTCGGTCAGATAGAAACGAATGGCGGCTGTTGAGAAAATACCATCAGAGAGGGAATACCGCAAGGTGTTCAAATCACCGCCATGGCAGAAGGGCACGGCCCATGCGAGTAATTCAGGTGTCTCCGTTGTGCCGATCAGGCAAGGGAGATATGGATGTGCCAATTGGGATAGAACAGACACCTCCCACCGGGCCCGCCTGTCAGCATCCGGCTTCGCCTTGGGTGAATGTTTCTCAAAAACCTTTAATGCATAAAGCGATGCCGGCGAGGCTGAACGGTCGGCAACTAAGAATACCGTTCCCATTGCACCTCGACCGAGCACTCGTAGCGCCCTCACCTTGTCGAGGTCTATCTCCATTGTTTTGAGAAATTTAATCCGGAGGATTTTGAAATGGAGAAGGGAAGGAGGAACAGCGGGTGAGGAGCGGAATATAAAGAGAGCAAAAGGTGACAAAGGCGGATTGTTTGTATATTGGTAAAATGGAAACGTTGGATTATATTGGTATTTCGGTGGGATTAGGGGAGTTAAAAAAAATTGACAAGGGTGGAAATTGGGTTTGGTTTGTGCCTAATGCGCTAGGTAATTAGGCGTCAAGGAGGAAATGTAGGAGAGGGTAAGCATATGCTTGCCTTTTGGTTTTTGTTTTCTTTTTTTTTTGAAGGTCAGCTGGCAAGAAGCCTTTTGGTTTTTGTTTTCAGTTCGCTACATATGGTCATATGGAGCGCAAGAATAGTATTTGTTCTGACCTGTTTGGTACAGTTGGAGTATTTAATAACAAACTTTAGGTAAATGTTAAATTAAACAAAACTAAAGGATTAATGGTGTAAAAAAGTAAATTATAATTCAGAACACCATTAAAACTATCTTTTAGTATTTCTGACAAAGGTTCCTTACTATTTTTCAAAATTGTTGAAATCTACTATTTAATTAAATAAAATTTATAAAATATAATATTTACAAAACGCAAATAAAGATACATAAAATTTATTAATAATACGAAGATAATACACATGTTATTTGTCAAGTTCGAAACTAATTTAAGAAAATTTTAAAAAATAATATAAATATAATACAAATATAATTTTGAAAAAATATAGAATCCTCGAGATTTTTTTAATTATTTTTGGGGTATCACTGTATCAGTGGACAGTTTGCAGTGGTTGCTCTTTGGAATTTGGATTTATGCAAAATTCCAAATGTTCCCCCAAAATAGGTGTCTCTCCGTTTCATGCAACTTTGTAGTTAATTAAAGTTTATAATGGAGATTGGTTACACGGAAAGTTCGCAATTATTTACAATGCTCAAGAATAAAGGTACACCTACACGTGTGCCGAGGGAATTTAATTTGAATTAATTACCATAATAATAATGTAGCCATTTTGGGGTGCGTGTAGTGGATTTGATAGGATACGTTGTATGGATCCATGTAATGAGACAAATTAAAGCGGTACGATTAATTTCGAGGACTGCACATGGGACGCAGCTTTCACATGTTTATCTTTATGTGGCATTCATGTATGTGCAGTTGTGCACCTCTGTGTTTTCCATCGCATGCTTTTTGCATAAAATCTGATTACAAAAAAAAAAAAGCAAAACAAATAAAATTTAATTTTCATCTGGTTACGTTTTATCAAATTGGAGTATTTATTTATAGAAAATTTCATGTAATTTTATTATCTGATGTCCTTTTTATTCAAATAATGCCGACATATTTCGCAGAGGGCGTGAGGTACTTGCCACATAAGATCAAAGGTATTATTAACGGCCTGATGGTTTTTGTTCTGTTCTTAAGAGCCCGAATCCTCTGTGGCAGCCACAGTACTGCGAAATCATAATGTCCTTGACACATGTAAATATAATCTGGGAAGTAGAATTAGGGTGTTTTAAGCTTATCAAACTCACATTCTTTCAATGTTGTTCTTTTATCACTTATCACTAGATTAAGAACTGTTTTTTATTAAGTTAAAATATTTTTATCTTAATTCTTAATAATAAGATATATATTCTCAATATTTCTCATCATGTACCGAGACCAACAAAATATGAAACAACGGATAAGAGAATAATTCTCGTAGTGCGGATATTTAGTTACAATCTTGAATATATATATAAGTTGTTACAGTAACATAAAGTTTTGGTCTATCAGGTGCCTAAACATGTAGATATAATGTTTTACTTTCAAATTGATTGTGTACTAATTTTCATGAATGTTTCGTCAAATATTATTACCTATAAATAATTATAAATTTTGCGCCATTTAACAAACAGTAAAACTTACATTAAATTTATCACTATTCATTTACATAATATATATGGAGTATATTTTATATGAAGAAGATTCAAATGTCTTCATTTTTTGTACCTCCATCATGCCTCCATTTTTAAAAACTATAATAACTCAAAATTTAAATTATAATTGTTAAAATAAAACCATTAGATGTGATCTATATTATTTTCTCTATATACTCATAAAATATTATCACATTTCAAATTTATTTTTATGTAAATTAATAAGTTGAAAAATCAACATCTGAAAAGCATCCACATTAGTACATTTTTACAATCTCTTGATGAGAACCAAAACAAAGTTGAAATGTACATTGTAATATTTTACATGTGTATAGATAAAATGATGTAGATCATATCTAATAGGTTTATTTTGACTTTCAAGTTTCATATTTTGAGTTATTAATTTTTTTAAAAATAGAGGCATGATGGAGACACAAAAAATAGAGACATTTGAACCTCTGCATATATATTATATAATGCATTTTTTTCCAGCTATTAAAATTGTCAAATTAATATATAATCAATGAATCTTCATCCTTGAAGAATAAATAAAATATACAACAGGATATAACTTCTTAGTTCTTAGTACCGGAATCAGCGTATAGTTTTGTTTATATGCTCAGACAGTTTTTCTTATGACAGGGAAAGGAGGAGGGTGTAACAGTACCTCAGATTATTTCTTTGTACAGTTGTACAGATCCCTCGTTGGTCCTCCAAGTTATCATTCATATATCATTACGCAATTTCATTACAAGCCAAACTATACTAATTATTAGCATTCTCATCATTTCTTTTAGTTTGATCATTAATGATCGATGCCCCATCCGACACGGGGTACAGTCAGGTTTCATCTTGTTTTGGTATTGTATCTATCCACAATAATATTTCTTATTAGTGATAAATTAATTTGACCAAAACTAACATGTGATATGTTCATCTAGAAGATTTGACGAACATAACTCTAAAAATTTATCGGATTAATTTTAAATACCGAAATCAATTTGTTAAAACTGGTCAATCTATTTCACGACTGGTGCTTGCAATTTAAAAAATTTCAAATTCATTTAGTATAAAATTAGATAGAAAAAATTGAGAAATGAATACTTTAAAAGTTTAATTACTTATACAACTTTGTTTTATTTTTTGAATGTTGTGTGATTCGAGTTACTCAATTCAAAGTATTAGAAATTTATTTTAAAACTCAAAATTTATATAAATAAATATTATTTTAATATTAACCTTTTTATAGTTTTATGAATTATGGAGGTGAAGATCAAAATCTAATATATTCATAAATATATTCTTTAAAACAAAATATTGAAACGGTCATATATAATGAATAGAAATTAAATGTCATTAATGCATATATTTGCCAGCTCGTGATATTTAGATAGTAGATTATTTAATAATTTCTCTACTCTCTTGTTCTTTCTCCTAATTCTATATTTTAGAGGAGGGATTCAATTATACCATTTTATGGTGACACATCTTGACATCATATTTTTATAAGTTATTTTTGTGATTTCAAAATTCAAATAGTCGATCCGAACCGTTCAACGTGATGTCCATATTAAAATGTACTTGGAGACCAAGTTTTACATATTTTGGAAATTTATTACTATTTATTTAGAATTTTTTAATATTGGTGTCTTTCAATGGTCCAAAATTGCCTTAAAACAATAATTTTGTGTACATCTTAATAAATACTAAAAAAAATTCTAAAAAATGTAAAATTTTGTCTCCAAGTACATTTTAATATGGACATCACGTTGAACGGTTCGGATTGACTATTTGAATTTTGAAATCACAAAAATAACTTATAAAAATATAATGTCAAGATGTGTCACCATAAAATGGTATAATTGGATTCCCTCCTCAATTTATAAAATTCAATTTCTATTATTTCACAGACAAATATTTCTTTATAGTAAAAATATTATTTTGCTATCATAGTTGAAAGAAGATACATCAACTTCTATCATGGTTGCGTCCGCAGGCAAAGAAATATCAGTGCTTTGAGCAGTCTTAACCGATAATTTATGTGCTTAGAATATGAAGTTGCCTTAGGTCTGCATTTTACAGCTCTGGTAATAAAGTTTTAATTGTTATGTTGTAGATTAAATTTTGAATGTAGTTTTTATTTATTTTATTGATCAAAATTCATATTTAAATTAGTTTGTTGGTTAATTTTTCACACAATCTAAGGCAACTTTTCGTCTCAAGTACAAGAATAATTAGTTAAGACTGTCCAAAGTTACGCTGGCATTTCTCTGCTTGTGGGCACAATCGTGGTAGATGTTGATGTAGCTTCTTTCACTAATGGTAGCAAAATCATATTTTTACTATGAAAAAACTATTTGTTTGTGGTAGCAAAATAATGGGACAGTTTTTAATCAATTATTCCTGCATTTAGAATGAAAAGTTATCTTAGATCTACATTTTGTAGCTCCGGATAACAAAGTTTTAATTTTATCATTGGTTATATTTTTCTAATATAATTGTTATCTATTTAGTAATTAAATTTCATATTTAAAACTAGTTGGTTAGTTAATATTTTTCTAACACAAATTATGTATCATAGTTTCGTCATTGATAATTAATGACGCAGCTATAAGGCCTCAGTTGAACAACTCCAATCACACAATATTCCCAAGAGCTATTCTTAAAAATTTGATCTTAGTGTCTTCAGTCTCGAATTGAACGGTTTGGATCGTGTGTCACAGTGATAATTATAACTGTAAATGAAGATCTTATTTCTAACATATTTCAAAACTTGAGAATCATTCAATGACAAAAATAATGTTCTTCGTGTAAAAGGTTATAAATTCAAAATTAAAAAAAAAAAATCTTATGAAAATATTAAATAATTAAATGACTTAATTTCCAACTTCTACTAAAAATCAAAACACATTTCAGAACTTCCAACATACTTATTAGCTAAACACATATAACAGTTTTCAAATTCTCACTTATTAGCACAACGGTTCAAAAAATAGATCAAACAATTACGACAATTTTTTTTAAAAAGATAGAGTTTACGGGTCAGAACCACCCAAATTTTTTAATTAAGATATATAAATATCTAAAATAAACCTCTAAAAAACTATAAACAAAATTCAAAATTTAGAAAGACTACAATTTTAAATCCCAGTCCATACACATTTTCACATGAATATGAGCAAGATTATAAATTTCAAGGACTATTGCTCAATTTTTCGGCCAATCTGAGGACCGTTATTCAATTCCATCGTATAAAGATATCTATTCAAAATTTCGACAATTCAAGGGCGCTATTTAAAACTATGAACCTTCATTTTATCCGCCATTTGAAAATACAGTCATTTCTTAGGGATCTGAGTGAAAAGTATATTTCTCTTTTCGTGTGTCAGAAACCTATGATTAGAGCGAAATTTTAAATTCTGATCCTTAAATTTCGGAATTCATTTTATTTTGTTAGAGATTTAATTTCAAATTTTATATTTCTTAAATTAAAAAAAGGGTACAACCACTGGCAGTTTACAAAGTTCCTGACTCAACAAAATTGTTGGTGTCAAAACTATCTTCATGCACATTTTCTTTTAAGAAAAAAAAAGAAAGAAATCTCGAACTATGTTGCCATATATCACATTATCTATGATTTTGGTCTGGGTAAATAACTTGCCTGTATAATTATTTATTAAACCTTATAAACATTGTTTTGTACCAACCCCACTAAAAAATTTTAGTGAGCTCAATGCTAATGACTTCATGGTAATTTTAATATGAGAGTAGTGGTATGATTATTCCATCAATTTGATCAGCGATATGCTTTATCCATTTTTTAATTGTCAGAATATCAAACTAATGCAAAAAATTAAGATTAAACTATACTTACGCCACCTAATTACAGTGCACATCTTGTCCTATTTTATTCCCAGCTCCCTATTTTATTCAAATGTGACAGCAGTGATCCTGCGGTCAATTCAACAACCCTTTCATATAATGCATATTAAATGTTCGATTAATTATGTCTTAAAATGAAATTAAATCCCTTGTTCCACCTTCAGTTCTAATTTCAAGGAAACCATTAATTTGTTCTAATTTTGAATTGGAACTGTAAATTCATAATTCAAATATTATACAACCCATATGCATATTATAAGGTTATACAGTCTTCAATGCTTGGACATAGTTATTTTTTTTTCTTTTTCTTTTGGCGTCCTCAGTTTTAAATGCTCTTGGGTTCGTCTGAATTTGTGCTGCGGTTCTAGTTTTATTGTATTATTAAAAAATAACACATGTTTTCTCCGAACTTTAATTACATAATATATGAAACCCAACTTATTTAAAAACATAACAATAGCTTGACTTTGCATTATTAATTATTTTAATTACTGATCGCCAAACTACAATAAGATATTAAAAAGGCTAATCATGAGTATGCATTTTTCTATTGTTTTGTTATTTAATTATGCCCAGGATTACAGGCTGAAAATAAGGATCAAAAGTTTTTCTCCTCGCACACTCTTGTCATCCTGTGAGCTCTACTCACTTAGTGTGGGTCAATATTTTATATTCTATTCTGAGCCTCAGCTCAATACGAAAAAAAAGGGTCCCATAATAAATTTCAGAATACCTAGCTAGAGTATAATTAAGCTCTTTACTTGAAAAATGAACCGCCTAGTTGATTCGCTCTTGTTAAAGCGTCAGCGTCACCTACACCTTGTTTGGATGGAGAGCAGAGGAAGGGATGGAATGGAAAACAGAAAAATAATTCTCTCCTATTTGGTTGACAAAATTATACAGAGGTGAAGGCAAAATAAAAAAAAGATTTAATCTTGTATGATTGTAATCAATGTAATTAATTTTCCTTATGATTAGAGATATAAGGAATGAAAAAGAAAATGTTGCATATATTTTCAAAAAAAATGAGACAGATACCCAACCCTATATCTTACCCATTAATTGTTATTAAAATTTCCTTTTACAAAACTACAACAACCATTGAATTTCTCATTAGCTTTCTAAACTTTAATTAAACAAACAAAAATGAGAAAAAGTTAAATATATTTATCTTCATTTCTATTATTTTATTCCGTTCCTTTGTACTCTTTACCTCCCCTCCCTTCCTCTACTCTCCATCCAAACAAGATGCTAGTAAATTAATTGAAGAATATTAGGCCGAATTTTTTATTAATATCCAAATTTAATATTAAATTTCAAAAAATAACCGGATCAGTAACGTTTTTTGAAATCTACCCTTTCCGGAAATTTTTTTTCCGGAAACGGTAGCTACTTCCGGAAAAAAATTTCCGGAAATAGGCTAAATCCGGAAAAATTTTATACGGAAATAGTTTTTTTTTTTTTTTTTTTTCCGGAAAAAATTTATCCGGAAATAGGATTTTTTTTTTTTTTTTTAGGAAATTTTTTTTTCCGAAATTTTTTTTTTCAGTTTTTATTTATAATTTATTTATTTTTTGTATTTAAGTATTACAAATATTTAATATAGTTTTTAAAAAAATAGATGGAATACTATATAATTTGATTTATTCGAAGGACTGCTACAAATAATCTGGATCAACATTTTTCATGCCGGATTTTTTACGGCCATAAAAAAAAATAATATAATATAATATATGCATATGTATATGTATATATAATATAATATATATATATATAATATAATATATATATATATAATATAATATATATATATATAGAGTTAGGCTGGGGTGTTATGGATAGCATAGTGGCCTCTATGCTACGACTCAATATTCGAGTTTCCAAAATCCAAACGGTCGATCCGAACCGTTCATCTTATTCTCCATATTAATATCTGCTTGGAGACCAAATTTTATAATTTTCTGAATTTTTTTACTATTTATTAAGCCACTTTGAAAATCGCTAATCCAACGGTTTTACTGTTTTGTGCAGCCACCGTTGGATCAACAATTTTGTAAAATACTTAATAAATAGTAAAAAAATTCAGAAAAATGTAAAATTTGGTCTCCAAGCATATATTAATATGGAGAATAAGATGAACGGTTCGGATCGACCGTTTGGATTTTGAAAACTCGAATATTGAGCCGTAGCGTAGAGGCCTCTATGCTATCCATAGCACCCCAGCCTAACTCTATATATATATGTATATATAATATAATATATGTATATATATGTATATATAATATAATATATGTATATATATGTATATATAATATTTTTTATACGAGGCACTAAACGAGGGTTCCAATACCTCATATTTTTTATACCTCATCATACCTCATATTTTATATCTTCATTTTCATATATATACATATATATACATATATTATATTGTAGAGTTAGGCTGGGGTGCTATGGATAGCATAGTGGCCTCTATGCTACGGCTCAATATTCGAGTTTTCAAAATCCAAACGGTCGATCCGAACCGTTCATCTTATTCTCCATATTAATATCTGCTTGGAGACCAAATTTTACATTTTTCTGAATTTTTTTACTATTTATTAAGTATTTTACAAAATTGTTGATCCAACGGTGGCTGCACAAAACAGTAAAACCGTTGGATTAGCGATTTTCAAAGTGGCTTAATAAATAGTAAAAAAATTCAGAAAATTATAAAATTTGGTCTCCAAGTAGATATTAATATGGAGAATAAGATGAACGGTTCAGATCGACCGTTTGAATTTTGAAAACTCGAATATTGAGCCGTAGCATAGAGGCCACTATGCTATCCATAGCACCCCAGCCTAACTCTTATATTGTATATACATATATATACATATATTATATTGTATATACATATATATACATATATTATATTATATATGCATATACATATGCATATATTATATTATATTATTTTTTTTACGGCCGTAAAAAATCCGGCATGAAAAATGTTGATCCGGATTATTTGTAGCAGTCCTTCGAATAAATCAAATTATATAGTATTCCATCTATTTTTTAAAAAACTATATTAAATATTTGTAATACTTAAATACAAAAAATAAATAAATTATAAATAAAAACTGAAAAAAAAAATTTCCTATAAAAAAAAAAAATCCTATTTCCGGATAAAATTTTTCTGGAAAAAAAAAAAAAATTCCTATTTCTGTATAAATTTTTTCCGGATTTAGCCTATTTCCGGAAAATTTTTTTCCGGAAGTAGCTATCGTTTCCGGAAAAAAAATTTCCGGAAAGGATAGATTTCAAAAAACGTTACTGATCCGGTTATTTTTTTGAAATTTAATATTAAATTTGGATATTAATAAAAAATTCGGAATTAGGTATACACAAATGGGTCAAATTACCTGACTAATTTCTAAACCTGTTTGACAAGTAAATTAAAACAAAATCAAAATTAAATCACTTTAAATAGTTTTTGTAAACACGTCCTTGTTGGCTCCTTCGCCAAATCAAAGTTGCCCTGTGCTATAACTATTTAGCCCTCCAATTCTAATTTTTTTTTTTACTGTCCTCGGGTGTGCTTATCGTTAATAACGCAGATGAAATGATATAGAATCCAAAAAATCATACTATCCTTGTATACTATGTCTACATGAGAGATAATCTAGGATCCGTATCCTTCCAGGTACCTGATTCAACACAATTGAAAAGGACGGTTCAGATTTAATTTCATCCGGTTCTTGTTCGGAATGACTGAGGAGGCAGTATTATTTATGCTTTGAGATTCGTATTTTATTTACATGTATGCTGTATTTTATTTATACGTAAAATATTGGTGATTTTTTTATCTTGAAATAACGTCTCTAGTAATTAAATATATTTTTTAAAATTCACGAGTAGTAAATGAATTGTAGCTGATTAATCAACTTTGCCATGCTAAATTGCGTCAGTGCGTATGTTTGTATATGTTCAACTTTTAATTAACTTAGACCACATTTATAATTTTTAAATTACCAAAACTATCTAACAGGTAATGTCTAATTTATGCTCTTTATATGTTACGTAAATATATTAGTGCCAAATTAAAAACAGAAAATATTATCCATAAACTTCTACTGGAATGAATTTACAGCGCCTTTTTTTTGTGTGTATTCATTTTTTTTATTCAATTAGGTCTTAATATTTTAGAATTATCAAATTGGAATCGTAATAACAGCAGATTTATTTCCGTGGTGGCCGGCCGCCTAGTGGAATCCGTATCACCCCAGTTACATGAGGTGCAAGTTATAAATCTGAACCATTATTTTCATGTGGCACGAATCTCAAAGCAGACCCCCATAGTCCCAACTAGGGGTGAGTAATGAGCGAGTTAGGGTATGCTCATGCTTGCTCATTTAATAAATGAGCGAGTTAAAGCGAACGAATAAATGAGCGAGTTAAAGCGAACGAATAAATGAGCGAGTCGGAAATGAGTGAGTTATGAGCGGCTCACGAGTTATGAGTATTAAAATTTAATAAATTGTCATAATTCAATTAAATAGAATAATAACAAAAAATCAACGGTATTAAAAAATAGAATAATAACAACATAAACTAACAATAGCACACTAATAAAAATCCAACAAGTTATGAGTACTAAGAAAATGAATGTATAAACTATGAGGCGTCTGTTTTGAGGCTTCTGTTTAAAAAAATAAATAAATGTATAAACTATGAATATTTGGGATTGAATGTGGCAGCGGGATTAGATGTGACAAATTTTAAATGAGCGAGTTTAAGTGAGCATTTAGTGAGCAAGTTATGAGCAATTTACTCACCCCTAGTTCCAACCGGTTTCAGATTGAGTTTGGCCCAACTGAGATTAATCTGGGCCGTCCATTATTTAGGGGAATACGGACTCCGCCTAGTGGCCATGTAGAGCTTTTTTGCACATGATGCCATTTATCTTAACTTTTTTGTGGCTAAACAATAAGGAATAAATGAACAGCAGAGAAAAAGAAACAAAAGAAAGTTCTCAGTATCTAAAAAGGCGGTACTGTGCGGTCTGAAAGCTGAATACCAAGTGCTCAGACATAATGCGGTCTGAAATTATTTTAAGCCCCCACTTCGCTTGCAAATTTTATTTGTTGGTTACTAATTGTTCTTTGCTCTTTCATTGGCCAAGGAATGGTATTGCCTGTTGACTGTTGAGTTCATGCGTCTGGTTGAAAGCCAAGATGTACCAAAAGTTACTATTGAGTGCCTTAAATTCGCATCCTCTGAGATATCTCATATGTAGCGTAACTCTTTGAAAAATCTCAACCGATTAAATACGTTCCGCACGAATCTCGAAGCTCAAATAATGCTGGCACCTGCGCTATCCCCGAATAGGACATGTCACGCAAAATATGAGATATCTCAGAGGATCCACACTCCTTTTTTAAATGCTTGTAGAGTTGTAGGCCCTATTGGGTGCTCTCTTTGTAGTCATGAGGTCATTTTCATTAGTCGAACGTATTACAATTGGATATAAAAATAACATGAAATGAATTTAATGCGATAATTTTATCAATTTTTAAAAACAAATTTGAATTTTGAAGTCTATTTGTAGTGTGGCATATATTACAGGATATTGTGTATATTTAAAATAATGAAATTTGATGTAATTAATGAAATGTCTTTAAATTTACAACAGTCAAATATGGGTAGAGTTAAAATGTCATGTTAGTTTTGTGATCCATCATGTTCTAACATTGTTATCTTTATTTTCAAATTTTAAATAGTTGATCTGAATTGCTCAATATGATCTTCATATTAAAATGTGTTTGGATGCAAAATTTTATATTTCTTTGAATTTTTTTGTTATTTTCAAGATAGATATAAAATCATTGTTTTTAAACAACAATAGAAAATTTTCAACAATAAAAATTACATTGAATATGAACAATTATTTTGCAATTTTAGCTATATATGTAGGGCTTCACTGTGTGTGGGTGTAACACGATGCAGAATATACTCATCTCTTTATTAATACAAATATAAAAAGTTATAAATGATAACTAGTTTGACAAAATTCGAGCATTATTTATTGCAAGTCACTATTTGCTATTTAGTAATTAATATACTTCAGAATTTAACTAAATAACCAAGCTTTCTAATCATGCACTTAAAATTCAATTTACTTTTAAAAAGTAAAAGCCCTTGCATGACTTTTTGGAAGTTTCAATATATTTAAAGTCCGTTGTTATATCATTAGAAGAACAGTAGTTACACTGGTACGTAAAAGCATGTGCTTTAAAATAAACTATCCCTAGTACTCGAAAGCACAACCGCAACAGTGGTACACTGGTACTTACCTCCTAGCTTCCAAGCAAAGTTATAAAGGAGAATTTGTTAATATACTTGGTCGGCCACATAACGCACCAAGTGGAAATTCGATGAGGACAATAGAATATTGTATGCATGATTAAAATGTTGCGGTTTGATCGCATAAAGTGAAACATTACTGGAAAATAAAGCTATGGAATTGGGCGACCGTGTCAATCCTGCTTTCGGTTCCTCTCCAGTTATTATATGGAATTCATCGATGGTTTAGAGAGAGTTTTTTTTTTTTTTTTTTAAACTTGTGATCGAACGTTTTATACCGCATTTGATATGAGGTAGAATAAGTACTCTCCAAGAAGCTATTATATTTGACTCGATATAATATATTGTCTGAATTCGATAATCTAAATATGACTAATTAGGATCATCCAATAAACCGGAATTTTTTTATCATATTTAGAAAAAAAAAAAGATAAACCCAAATGCTATTTTTTTGGAAAATTTTCAAAATTACAAGTTTCTCATTTAATACATGCTGGTTCCGCATATTATAGCTGCACAATCAGTCTTGCCTAATTATAATCTATGGGACCAAGAACTGTGCAATTCGATACATGTTGGTTCCGCATATTATAGTTGCACAACTAGATTGTTGGTTGCGCAGTTATAATCTGCGGACAGCGGACCTGGTATTTTTAGAATTTCTCAAAAAAAGTGGTGTTTGAGTTTTTTTTGTTTTTGTCAAAAATAATAAAGGGAAAAAAAACTGCCAATAAATTGTTGAATGGTTTCAGAAGCCAACCATGTCGAGCTGCAATACAAGTTGTACATAATTTATTGAATGGTTTCAGAAGAATTTTGACTGTCATTTTGATTAGAAGTAAAATGTTTTTTCAAGGTGCCCAATTGTATTTTTTTTTTAGGAAAAGGTATCCAATTGTATTGGTTCGTGATTGGGAATTAAACATGTAGCTTAAATACAACGTATGTATCATGCGAGTAGTAGGCTATTCCTAAGTTCACTAAGTCTCTTTGTGAACTCAATTTTAAAACCTATTGGATTGGTTTCAAATGACGAATATAAACCGTTGAAATCTTTCTACCTTACGAGTGATGCGTCTACATGCAAAACTTTTAAAATTTCGAATTAATTTTGTATAGAGTCAAGTGGTCAAAATTAAAAACTTTATAAATTAATTTTAATGCATTCATTTTTTGGACACCTTTTGACCACTTGACTCTATATAAAATTAATTTGAAATTTTAAAATTTTCACATGTAGACACATTACTCGTAAGATAGAAGGATTTCAACGGTTTGGATTTGCCATTTAAAGCTAATCTAATAGGTTTTAGAATTGAGTTCACAAAGAAACTTGGTGAACTTAAAAACACCCTAGTTCTACTCCGTGTCATGCTATATTGACAAGGAGGGCAACGAATCACGTGTCAATTAGTTTTGATAGGAAACAAATTAAGGGTATGTTTGGTTGCAAAACAAGTATAGCTATAATAGCTCTTTTGCTATGTTGCATGGATACGGGTACAGGTATCGTGTCGGATACGACACGAGTACGGCGACACGGCAATTCTCAAAAACAGAGGATACGACACGGCAATTATATATTTATTATTTTAATTATATTTAACACTCATGTTATAATTAAAAAAAAATGTTAAAGCTAAACCTAAGTATCAGTTAAATTCGGCATTTGTTAGAAAGAGACATATATAAATCTAGTAGAGTGGTACTCAATTTTGATACTCAAATGGGCTTCCAAGGATCGAATCGCGCCGAAGGCAAAAAAAAAAAGAGAGTAAATTGGCGCGTGTTTGGGCGGGGTTCATGAGCTCGGTGTATTCGCGGTTCAGGAGCGCGGATCGCGCCTGGCATCTTTCTGCGGTTCGATTATGACCGTATCCTAACTGCAGACGTATCCAGCCGTGTCGAAAATGGTCAACCAGGTGTCGGAGACCGTATCAGAAGGTAGCTGGCGTGTCGGGGACGTGTCGGTGTCGGATACATGTCGGACACGGGTACGATGGCTTTCTAGGAGTGTCGAGGTAACATAGCTCTTTTGTCATTTGTCTTATTAGAATAGCCAAATCCAACTTTTTTGTAAGAATAGACTATTCTAATAAAACAAAAGAGTTGAATTCACTATTCTAGCTATTCAACCTCATCCAAACAAAAAACAAGTTATTCCGAATAACCTACACAACACGTCTAACAACATGACATATGACGCACTACATGCAGCACATATACCAATACGTGATGCAGGGGCGGATTTACGTGTATAGTAGGGGGTGCTAAGCCACCCTATGATTTTAAAATTAGTAATTATGTATATTAAAATTTAGTTGAATTTTTGAATTTTTTTAACTTTTATATAATTTAGCCCCCCTCATAAAATAACAAAAATGTATTGGTAGTTTAGTGGTTTGTGCTCTTGTTGGTATGTGCAGGTCATGGATTCAATTCCCATTAATCACAGTTTTTTTTGTATTTTTCACATATTACATTTTATAGATTAGCCCTCCCTATTTAAATTTTCTAGTTCCGCCCCTGACGTGATGTGTCATATTTCTTAATATATATTTCATCGATGAGGATTAATTAAAATGCCTCAATGTTTTAGGAATATGCTTAAAATGTTTATTTATTTTTGAGTTCTAATTATGAATTATATTTTTTTCTCTATTTTTAAAATTTAAACAGTCGATTCAAATCTTCCAACACGGTCTTTATCTTAACATATACTTGAAGACCATATTTATATATTTTTTTTAATTTATTATTTTTTAGATAGATATAGAATTATTGTTTTTTCAAAAGATTTTAGATCATTCATAAATAATGATTTTATGTACTTATCTAATAAAATAGCAAAACCTTCAAACAGAATATTGATAGGCCTAAATTATATACATATTCGATCTGACTTTTATCACGAAATAACACCAAATATCTTGTATTTTGAATATAAAGTTAATAGAATACACCTAGGATCAAGTTACTGCGTTTGTTTGGTTTTAATTTGCAAAAAATGAAGAAAAACCGAAGAAAAATGATCAGTGCGGACGCACGGTTTACGATACGGCCGCATTAAGTACTTAGATGGATTTATGGACGTGCGCCAATTTTAAAAAGGTATAATAAGCTATTCGTCAAAATCCGTGCGGACGCACGGATATCGATGCAGATGAAATCTGGACGCACAGGAAAAATCCGAGCCCAGTGCGGGTGGCCTGGCCGCACTGTAGCAGAACACATGACTGGAGCCTGAACTTAAAATAGCCATAACTTTTGACTCGTAAGTCCGTTTTGGATATACAACCACTTTTTGGAAAGCTAGAAAAAAAGATCTATAACATGAGAAACTAAAAAAGAAAATTTGGAGTCATTCGGACGTACTAAACTCGCAGAAAGTCAAAATTACACGTTTTCAACACGGTTTCTATTTTTGGCGCACCAATGACACATTTTTACAGTTAAACTTGGACAAGGCATCCTGGGGAAACAATTCAAATATAGCACCCACTAACTCCACTTCCTAGCCTCTTAATTGGGCATAGCCCTTGGCTATAAAAGAGGAGGTTCATTCCCATTCAAGGACAACATCATTCAATCTCATTCTCTCTCTCCACATACACAATACTTAGCGATAAATTCTGAAGTAAGGAAAGCTTTCAAGCAAGGAGAAGAAGGGTTTCCTGAGCAAGATTCGGCAAGATAGAAGTTCTTGATTCAATAAAGGGTGTAATTACTTCTTTTATTTCATTTCTTCTTACTTTGCCAACTTTTGTAATGGATTTCTCCATGAGGGAGTAGATCTCTCTCTAGGGATTTAGGTCAATGCATGAACTTGTTTAATTCTATTTTATTCGGTTATTTATTTTTATTATGATTGTTTTATGGGATTTGATTGATAATTTATGTGATTTATCATTTGTGTTGATTACATAGTTTAGTACTTGAAATTGCGGTAGTCCCGCTTTGGAATCGCTTTGTTATGCAAAGGATCCAAAGAAGTAGGATGTGAGGAGAGTACCAAATTATGAACACAAATATCTTAGGTTTTGGGTTAGAAGCGACTGTACTTTGATACCTATAACCAGAACTATAGAAATTAAGGGTTAGGGTTTGGTGAAGAACGACCGTGAAGTCAAACCCTTACTTAGGACACCTAGATTGATTAAGTATTGATACGTATTTTGTGTAAACGTGATTGTTAAATATCCCTTTAGGATGGTGACAGCACCTAAAATTCGAGGAACATTAACCCAACCTACCAAAATACTTGTGTCAATAATTAGTCAATATATGCTAACAAGAGCTTGATGGGTCTAGATAATTAGGGTGGAGAACGACCGTTAAGTCCGAAATTATCTAGGCACATTATTAATTCACGACCGTGACCCTTTTTAACACTTTAGGTTAGAAACATCATCAAATCATACATGAATTTAAACAAATACCGAATAGATAGAGTTAGCAAGGGATTGTAGACCAAATGCCCCTATATCTCCTAAACTAGAAAGCAAACCAATATTTCTTTCATTCATTTACTTTTATTGTTTAAAACTCTATATTCGGGTATTGAACCCAAATTTAGGAATTGTTAGAATAAAGCCCCCAATTTACTTTTATTGCACTTTACTTTATTTTATTTTCTGAAATTTATTACTAAAGTTTAAGCATAGTAATTAAACACACTCCCTGTGGATCGATACCCGACAATATACTACAAGGTAGGATTGTATACTTCCAATCCAAACCAAAAAGTGTATTAGGGATAAAAGGTACATCTAATTGTACTTAAACTTTTTACCATACCCTTTGGACGTATCAAATATAAAATTTGATCTCCAAGCACATTTTAATATGAAGATCATATTGAAGGTCCAAATCGATTATTTGGACTTTAAAAACAAGAATATTGATGAGAAGCATGATTGGGATACCAAAACAAGTAAGATTAAAATGTCTTCTTATTTTTGTACCACAATTATATCTCGCATCCATATGTCTGTTTTTAAAATCTAAACAATCAATTAGGAAAGCTTAGCATTATTTCCATTTTAAAATATATTTGATCAATGTTATACTTCTAAAAATCTTTTACTATTTTTGAAGATAGTTACATATTATTATTTTTCAGATCTATCTATTAAGTTATATAAACTTTGGTCTCCAATTACATTTTTATATTAAAATTATATTGAGTAGTTTAAATTTTGAAAACAAAAATGTAAATATGAGACATAATTAGAGTATGAAAACAATAAAATATTTTTCTCTCTCTACTCTTTATTGTATTTTAAATACAATAATGAACTTCATCCTATAAGATAGTCCAAAAACGCACGAGATCCAGGAACCACGGATTGCTTCGATCAGTAGCTTTCAAAACAAGTGTTTCGATCAAAAAGGTTACTTAATGGCATTTATTCGGCTGGAAAATTTCACTTTTTCTTATACAGACCGACGGTTCATTTAAGAAGCCACGATTCTCAATGTATAGCTAGCCTGTCATGGTATATTGCTAGCAAATAGCTATAAAAATGCATTTGTAGCTCTGCTTAGGAACTTTTCTTATAAAATTAAGAAAATGTACGTTTTAATAGAATGTACATTTTAAGAAAATAGCTATATGAAGTACATTTTAATATATGAAGTAGCTACAAATACATTCTTAAAATGTACTCAGGGAGGAGGGGGCGTACATTTTAATATATGAAGTAGATACACTAATCGTTATTAATCGTTATTAAATTTGAAATGCTTTTGAGGGTGTGGACTTAGGGGTGCAAACGGATCGGATACAGATCGGATAGTGGTAAAATCATATCTGTATCTGTTTTTAATTGTTGGATACGGATTGGATATTAGAATGATACTTAAGGATACGGATTGGATAACGGATATCCATAGAAATATATATATTTTTTCATAATTTATGATTAACTATATGGTATATATCTATTATTCGGATACGGATAATTAAAATTCAAAACTATATCCGTATCCGTATCCGCACGGATATTCGGATATCGGATATCCATATCTAATTTTCGGATACGGATGCGGATACGGTCGGACAATATCCAATCCGTTTGCACCCCTAGTGTGGTTGTCAGCAATTAAAGTTATTTAGGATACACGGTGGATATTGTGCGTAAACATATTCACAATTTTACAATTGGCATATCTCAAGTCACAACATGTCAGGTAAGATAGCGAATCTTTGTGATGCGGCACTTTTATGTATGATATTCAACCGTGAGATCTGTGATCTGATAGCCATTATTTACAAATACATAGTAGCGTTTTATTTACTATATACAATTATTTCATTGTCTACCTTTTGTATCTCCATTTTTGTATCTTTAGGAAAGTGACTATTGCATAGGGGTTTGCTCTGGGGTAGGGTACGGGTACCTCGGATAAACTCGGGACGGGTAACGGATAGGGCGGGTGCGGGTAGGACGGGTAGTCGGGTAGAACGGATACAGGTAGGTCGGGTAATTTTTTAAAAGGGTGTACCCTACCCGTTTCATACCCATGTCCGTCTCGGGTAACGGGTTCGGGTACGGGTAACTGGTACCTCGGGTAGGGTACGGGTATTTTTTTTTTAATTTTTTTTAGTTTTTTAATACTGTTTTTTCCGGCGGCAAAATAATTTTGAATTTTAAAAAAACGGGTAAAGTTGTTCTGGTAAATGGGTGCGGGTACGGGTGCGGGTAGGCGAGTTTCGGGTACGGATAAGACGGGTACGGTTTGGACGGGTTTTTTTCTCAAATATCGGTACCCTACCCGTCTCAAACCCGTACCCGTTTACCCGCCTATACCCGAACACGAGTACGGGTACCTCGGGTAATGGGTACGGGCCGGACAAAACGGGTACTACCCGTTTGGGTAAAAGCAAACCTCTACTATTGCATAGGGGTGATTAATGAGCGAGCATGAGCGAGTTAGGGTATGCTCATGCTCGCTCATTAAGTAAATGAGCGAGTTTAAATGAGTGAGTTTTTAATGAGCGAGTTATGAACGGCTCACAAGTTATGACTTATGACTCATAACAAAATTATATAGTGTGCCCACGAATAACAAAATTTGTTAAAAGTCATCATAACAAAATCCAACAAATTGTCATAATTCATTTAAATGAGCGAGTTGTTATGACTATTACTTGTTTTGGGCTTTTTCGGAGGTTTTGATTCTGCCGATTTACAAAAAAAAATGAATATGAAACTATGAATATTAGTATATTACACAGGATAAAATGTTACATTATGCTCACTATATTACACATGATCAAATATAAAACTATGCTCACTATCTATCAATCTTAATGAGACAAGGTTGATGTTACACAAAATTACATAGGATTAAATGTGGCAGGAATTAGATGCGACAAATTCTTAATGAGCGAGCTATGAGCGAATTGGGTCATGCTCATGCTCATGCTCGCTCATTAAGTAAATGAGCGAGTTGTTAATGAGCGAGTTTAAATGAGCCGATAAATGAGTGAGTTTAGACAAGTTTTTAATAAGCGAGTTATGAGCGGCTCACAAATTATGAGCGATTTACTCACCCCTACTATTGCACACGCGATCTGAAATAGGAGTAATACGAAAGGTATATGCTGCGTAACAGCTCATACCTACATACCCTATCGTATATTTTTATTTTTACACGTGACTATCGTATGATAGATTTATATAGCATAGTAAAATTCTACGCTGCTAAAAATCTCCGGAAACCAACAGTTGCTAAATTACTTCTCTCACAACTTTTTAATTTTAACCTGTTAAAAAACGTTTAAAAATAAGCTGACTTCCGATTAATTGATAAGACCTGAATAGCATAACTTCATTTAATCAGTTTAATTAAGATGCTAAAAGCTTGATTGAATTTGATTTTTTTTTTTCCAATAAGAGAGAGAGGGTGGATTCATGTTTACTAGACTAGTAGAAACATCTAGTATGTTGAAGGTCAAGTAAGAAATTAGGAGTACAGTTGGAATACTTTTAGCTCCCCTTATAAAATAAAATTGCAATGTATTTGATTTTTTAGCCCCTCCAATCTCTATTTTCTAGTTCCACCTCTGACTAAGAGGGTTCGGTGAACACAACTTCGAAAGTTTATTGGATTGTCTTCAAATGACGAATCTAAATTGTTGAAATATATCTACTTCATAAATGACATATGTACATGCAAAATTTTAAAAATTTCGAATTCATTTAAGTACAAGAACAATCGATCAAAAAAATAATGAAAAATGAATACATAAAAAACTTATGAAATAATATATAAAATGTTCAATTTTTTACTACTTGACTTTGTACTAAATGAATCCGAAACTTTCAAAATTTTACATGTACATATATTACTCATGAAATAGATGAATTTCAATAGTTTGAATTCATCGTTTGCAACCAATTCAATAAATTTTTAGAGTTGTGCTCATCAAATCTTCTTGATGGGTACATCATATCCTATCCTAGCTTTTCTAAGAAATCAGATCCTTATTTATTATTTACAGAGTAAAATATGAACTACGCAAGTATGTACCGATTAAATTGAAATAAATTATTTCTCAAGTTATGTTTCGGTGAGACTTACAATTTACAATATCATCATCATCATCTTCTTCTTCTTCATTATTATTGTTATTATATTATCTATATATGGTTATATTATTATTGTTGTTCTTATTGTTACTATTATTTTGATCATTTGTTATTGTTTAATTTTGTAAATGTTGTGATCATTGTTTTATCATTATTATTGTCATTAATCGTATATTTAGAGTGATTACATAAACATTATTCTCTTCTTATTCCTTCAATTGCTTAACCAAGAAAGAATAATTTATGGTGACATACATTTACATAAGAAGTTATTTTTATTACTTAATTATGCAACTAAATATAGTGCAAAACTGGAAACATTTAGTCTCAGAAGGAACAAAACATCTTTACATTAGAAATCATATATGCATGTATAACTTTATGATCTAATTAAATATGGTGGAATACTCGAACATTTACTGTCATCAAGAAAAAAAATATGTAGCATCATTGATCTAATTTATGGAACGAAACGAGGCATGGTACCAGTCTCAGTTAAACCAAGCAAGAAGATGCACCATCAAAGAACAAAAGCCAGCACAATAGTTGCACTGAAATTTGGGTTACACATACATATGGATTTTCTCTCTGGTTGTTCAGTCGTGCCATTCCTGCAAGTGTTCTGCACACAAGCTATCCTCCTGCACCTGGTACTGAAACTTAAATTTACCTTAATTTCTTATTTAAAAAACAGTACTGTAAGATAGTTTGCAAATACAAAGTTCAAATTTCAAATCCGAGACGAGACAAAAAGGGGTGCAGCTTAAAAGAAGAACCAATGAAGGGTCCAAGCCCATACTTATCTTTTTAAGGTTTTTTTATTCCTGTCAGAGATCTTGAATTCGGCCGGGTAATATGCCAGCGAGTAGTTTGTAATTCACGTCAGTATAGGCCTATAATATTAATTTTATCAAAAGAAAGGCCTTTGATAGACTCGACCTGACTCATGGGCCATATGGCATCTGCCCATCAAATGGCCCATGGTCTGGTTTTAACAAGAATAATGTTTAAGACTATTACGATGTCTACCTTGTATATACTTTCAAATGTGCGTTAATTTTTATTTGATAGATACCTGTTAACGATGTACTTGTAAACAGTTAGTTACTTACTTACTTTTAAGTTACAGTCATCGAAAATTTAAGTCATATAACAGTTAGTTTTTAGTAATAAGTTTGTTACTTTTAATTAAATATTGAGCTAGTAATTAATGGAACATATAATTGCGGGCCAAGGACAACCAAGGGTCCTCTCTATTTTGTCTATCACGTCCATGGACCTGTCAATGAATATTCATAATTAGTATGCCTTTCAATTTAGGAGTAAAAAATAATATGTGATCCGCATACGATCCATACTATAGAAATGAAAGTCATCTAAAGAAGATAAAAGGGGGAGGGGGGAATCGACAGGGAATTAAAAATTAAAATTTTTGTTCTTTATATTTTGTAATTTTGTAGCAATTTTCATAGGTACTTATACTTTCTTATTTTCTTTATAAAGCAAAATTATATTACTAAAATTTATTCAGTTCTGAGTTCTCTAATTTCATTTTTCTAATTATGTTATTAAAATAAATTTCACAAGTAAAATTTTGATTACTTCCCAGTCTCCAAACAATATTGGAAAGTAGTGGTGCACAAAAAGCTCGTAGCTCGTGATTTGATTGAGTTCGATTCGAAAAAATATTCGGTTTGAAACGAATAAAACAAGTTTGGTTCTAAAACAAATCAAACCCAATTCAGTTCAAAATTAGTTCGAATCGAACACAAACTGAGTTTGGTTCGGTTCGAAACTCTTCTTTTTAGTTCTAAATCCTGCTTCAATTCCGAACCAGTTTGATTCGAAATTGGTTCGAATCGCACTGAATCAAACTCGAACTTTTTTTTCAGTTCAAAACCCTACTTCAATTTCGAACCAGTTCAGTTTGAAATTGGTTCGAACTCGAACTCGAATTGAGTTAAGTTCGATTTTGTTTGATTTGTTTGCAGCTCTATTAGAAAGTAGAGCAAAACTAGGGTGTGATGTACTCACCAAGAGAGGTTGGTGAGCACAAGTCGAAATTTTAAAATTTTTGTATGTACATGCATCACTTACAAAATACTTTTTTTAAGAGAATATTTTTTTTTTTGGAGAGAAATCACTTACAAAATACTTGAATTTCAACTATTTGAATTTATAGTTTGAAGTCAATCCGATAGTCTTTTAGAGGTGTGCTCACCAACCCCTCTTGATGAGCACATCACACTCTAGTTTTGTGTTGAATAAAATGTGTAGTGTACCTGTCGAGTTGGCTGGGATGTGTTGAATAAAATTTTCTTCATTGCCCTCTTATTGAACAATCATAATATTTTTAAAAGATGGGACGGTATTCATAATACTTCCTAAAGATTTATCAATTAACGATTAAAGAATATTTCAATTTGCGATCAACTGAATATCAAAGTGGACGAGTGACTTTTTCAATAAGAATTGCAGGCAACCTATCCCCCAACAGTTATATGCGAGATCACATATTATATACTAAATTTTATTTTGAGTGGAGGAGAAAAAAAGATAGTTTAAAAAAAAAAATACAAGAATCACGCACTTAATTATTTTGTCGGTGAAAGTTACAAGTTACAAGTTGCAACTTCCAAGCTTCAAGTTTATTATAACAAAGAAGAGAAGAAATAGTATATTATTTCATCTTTAGTTATTAAATACGTTTATTATTTCAAATAAGTTTTTTCTACTATTTTTCCATTCTTAGTTATTTTTAGCACTTTTTCATAGTGCTAAGCAGGGGCAGATCCAGTAAGAGGATATGGGGAGGACATTTTTCAACTTTTTTTTGTTTGTTTTTATACAATTTTTTATATGGTTTAGAGTAAAATATTATGTGTATTGTAAAATTAATCCCATTAATAATGTATAAATTTTGTATGATTGACCCCCATTCAAATTTGACTCTTATACCTTGAAAAATTTGGATCCGCCACTACTGAGATTGTTTATCAACCTCCGCTTCCAAGAATTTCGTTTATAAGTAAACATACTTTGAAATTTGGACTAAAATATATATCTTATTGAAACATCTTAAACTTATAAAATTAACAAGAACACCAATGGCCATACAAAAGTTCTTACATTGAGTTCTTACAAAAATAACAAAAGAGTGATATTATAATAGAGAGAAGAATGGCAAAATAAGAACCCTACAAGATCAATAAGAAGAAAAAAAATTATATAATCGCGCATATAAGAATATTAATATTATAATATAATGAGAGGCCTTAAAAATTAATATTTTTATGGAGTATAGATTATCAAACAATACGAAATTGTACTTTGCTTTTGCTAATTTGTTTCTTCTTAATCACAAAAGAGTGGCCCGGACTGTGTATTTTCTTAAAATTAAGATACAAGACGAAATTCACTTGACAATAATTTGTTTTGACAATCTTAACAATCTTAAAGAATAAAGTTCAAATTTAAAATTTAACATTATAAACATGATCTATATAACCCACATATTACATATGTAAAAATGATGAACTTTAGTGTTCTTGAAATTTCAATGATACAAAATTTACCGCTTTTGATGTATCATCAAACAATGCTTAAATTGTATGAATTTAATTATTAGTCTCCATGAGTCCAATAACATATTTATAAATTTACTTTTTACTTTTAATTGTATTTTTTTTAAATGATCATCAAAATAATCATTATGGAATTATCCTCCCACCGCCGTACAAACAAACGAATAAAAGATGTCCGGCATTAGCCCCTGGTATCATTTAGCAACTTTTCTTTGTTAGGACTGTGACGGCTGTGGGGTCCATAAACGTTGTCTGACAGGCTACCACTTGTGTGGACATATGCTATATGGATCAAAACCTGCGGCTGTGGGGTCCATAAACGTTGTCTGACAGGCTACCACTTGTGTGGACTAGGGGTGATTAATGAGCGAGCATGAGCGAGTTAGGGTATGCTCATGCTCGCTCATTAAGTAAATGAGCGAGTTGTTAATGAGCGAGTTTAAATGAGCGGATAAATGAGCGAGTTGTAAATGAGCGAGCTTTTAATGAGCGAGTTATGAGCGGCTCACGAGTTATAACTTATGAGTCATAACAAAATTATATAGTGTGCCCACACATAACAAAATTTGTTAAAAATCATCATAACAAAATTCAACAAATTGTCATAATTCATTTAAATAAAATATAATAAAAATCCAACAAAAATATAATCATATTAAAAAATCAACAGTATCATCAACACTTCAACAATAATACTTTCACAGCCATCGTCCAACAAAAAACAATAAAATATTACAAAAATCAACAGTATCATCCAACAAAGTGTAATACTTTCACAGTAGCATCAACAGACAACAATCAACATATTACAAAAATAAAATAACTATGCTCATTATCTATCAATCTTAATGAGGCAAGATTGATATTACACAGAATTATACAGGATTAAATGTGGCAAATTCTTAATGAGCGAGTTATGAGCGAGTTCGGTCATGCTCATGCTCGCTCATTAAGTAAATGAGCGAGTTGTCAATGAGCGAGTTTAAATGAGCGAGTTGTCAATGAGCGAGTTTAAATGAGCGGATAAATGAGCGAGTTTAGGCGAGTTTTTAATGAGCGAGTTATGAGCGGCTCACGAGTTATGAGCGATTTACTCACCCTTAGTGTGGACATATGCTATATGGATCAAAACCTGCTGTTATTCTTGTACAATGAAGTTATGAACTGTGTTTCTGCTATTTTTGTTTTTTAAATCCGGTCATTGAATTGTTTCGAGATACGTGCACATAAAAGTTTTGAAAAAAGTTGCTTTGAGATTCGTTCCCCCAAAAAATTGAACGGTTGAATTCGGAAAAACAGAAATAACAAGATTACTGTTCACGAGAAGAGAATAGCAGCGAATTTCATTCCTATGCTATACACCATTGACCATGGGAATTGTATCCTCTGCATTAACTCAAAAAAATTACTTAGAATAAATTTTTTTAGTGAATGCATCTAAATTGTCTAATTTATTTTTAAATTCAGACAATTCATAGACAAGAGTAGAACTAGAGTGTTCTTAAGTTCACCAAGTCCTTTGGTGAACTCAAATCTAAAACATGTCAGATTGGTTTCAAATGATGAATTTAAACTGTTGAAACCTACCTATCTTACGAGTGATATATCTATATGTGAAAATTTTAAGAATTAATTTAGTATAAAATCAAGCAGTCAAAAAAGTTCAAAAAATTAATGCATCAAAATTAATTTATTAAGTTTCTAATTTTGATCACTTGACTTTATACTAAATTAATTCGAATGTTTAAAATTTTCACATGTAAACGCATCACTCGTAAAATAGGCGGGTCTCAACGGTTCAGATTCGTAATTTGAAGCTAATTTGACGAGTTTTAGACTTGAGTTCAGCAAGAGGCTTGATGAACTTAAGAACACCCTAGTTCTACTCCATAGACAATATTAAAAGAGTTTAGACGATATCAAATTAATTCCGTTTAAAATCAAATGACTTAGATGTAATAACTAAAAATATGTCCTGGCTAACTTGGACCATGGGGCATTATTATAATAGGCGGGCCCCGCTAAAAGCTTGTATCTAATTTTATCCATTTGCTGAATAGCCCTCAACTCGTATCATACGTTCAACATATGCATTTACATCCAATATATGATTTGAATTCAGTGTCTTCTCAGCTGTGATATGTGTAAAAAAAAAACTATCATTAAACACTCATTGTTTAATCATATGTAACAACTATATAATTTTTTCTATCAATACAGTTACATACGTGGTTTTCAACCATGAAACAAATTATAAATTTACTTTCTACTTTTTAATTGTATTTTTGTAAAATGATCATCAAAATAATCATCATGAAATTATCCTCCCACCGCCGTACAAACAAACGAATAAAAGATGTCCGGCATCAGCCCCTGGTATCATTTAGCAACTTATCTTTGTTAGGAATGTGTCGGCTGTGGGGTCCATAAACGTTGTCTGACGGGCTACTACTTGTATGGACATATGCTATATACCATTGATCATGGGAATTCGTATCCTCAGCATCAACTCAAAATAGATCTTTCGAGTTAATGCATTTAAATTGTCTGATTTATTTTAAAGAATAATTATTTCAATCTCCACACTCCAGTACCCGCATTATACCCCCATCTCTTAAACATATTTTAACTTCCCATAAACTAACTTAACTAACTAATTTCATTAAATTTATTCAAAACACTAGTATAAATACTTGGAAGATAATAAATTAATCCTTTGCAAATTAAGATATTAATACTTGCATGTATAACTATATGGAGAGACCACTCAAACTACATGGGGGAGAAGAATCATACACGTTTTTAGAGGTGGGGGTTTTTTTTTTTCAATGTCTTCCACATTTCTCACGTTCTATGAGGAATTTTGCGAATCTAAAACCACGAATGTATTCTACGCAATTTTATCTTTCAAATGAGATCCATGATGACGTACTTTCGGATTCATCGTCACACAAGTATTTATACCTCATTGTGCAAGTATTTATACCGCATCGTACATGTATTTATACCTATACTTGTAAGTATTTATCCCCAATCGTGGACCCCGCATCTCCGCATCACATTTCCCTAATCATCCCTACGTCAACCTTTCTCTAACAAAAATAGTTGACCACATAGGTATAAATACTTCAGTGCATAGATATAAATACTTGTAATACTTGATATTAATACTTTTAAATGTCAGCAGTGTCATATGTGAAAAATACTATGTATAAATACTTAAATGACGAGATATAAATACTTGTGTGATGACGAGCTCGAAAATATGTCATCATGGATCTCATTTGAAAGATAAAATTGTGTAGAAGACGTTCGTGATTTTAGATTCGCAAAATTCTTTATAGATCATGAGAAATGTGAACGAGATTGAACAAATAAAATTGAGGAAATAATGAGGGGGTGAGAGTGCGGGTACTCATATCATCTCCCAAATCAAACAATTTACAGACAATATCAAAAGATTCTTTATAGATTAGATGTATTAACTCAAAATATATCCTTTTAAGTTAATGGCTTAATGCAGACGATGCGAACTCGGACCATAGTCCATGACTCCATGGGGCATTATTTAAATAGGCGGGCCCCGCTAAAAGCCCGTATCCAATGTTATTCATTTGCTGAATAGCCCTCAACTCGTATCATACGTGATACGTTCAACATTTGCCGTTACATCCCAACATACTGTTTGAGATCGGATCAGATATCAGATTCCCATGGCGTGGGGGCTAGGGCGGTGCAGGTCGAATCCTGTGTGTGTTTGTTTCTTATTTTCACGGGATCTTATTTTTTTCGAAATTTTTATAAATACCCAAAAAAAATCGAAATTACGAAATCTATTCAGTTTCTGAATAGATTTCGATTTATGCCCCTTCCGGTTACCAAATAACCGGATTTGGAATAACTTTCCGGTTATCCAATTCCCGGGCATGGACAAAAGGTCTGATTACTTGCTAAGCAAAAAGAAGAGAATTTCCATATTTTGCGCCTTTTTTTTTTTTTTTACAAAACAGAAAAAAATTTAAAAAAAAAAATTTGTATTGAAATATTAGAAATATTTAATATACTTTTTAAAAAATAGATGGAATACAATATAATTTGATTTATTAGAAATACTGCAACAAATAGTTTCGATCAACATTTTTTAGGCCGGATTTCTTGCGGCTGTAAGAAAAATTAATATATTTCTTTATGTGTTATTGGAAAAAAATAAAAATTCTTAGATTCCGAGTTATTGATCCCGGTTCAAAAGTCACTTCTAGGTAAATACAGAAAATATTGTCATCTTTCTAGTACATTTAATTTCTAAAAAGTTGTATTTATTTTTGAAAAAAAATAAAAACTTTAAGTTATTTAATGATTGATATTTCAAAAGAATTCTCAAAATAGATACAACTTTTTAGAAATTAAATGTACTAGTAGGATGGCAATATTTTCTGTATTTACCTAGAAGTGACTTTTGAACCGGGATCAATAACTCAGAATCTAAGAATTTTTATTTTTTTCCAATAACACATAAAGAAATATATTAATTTTTCTTACAGCCGCAACAAATCCGGCCTAAAAAATGTTGATCTGAACTATTTTTTGCAGTATTTCTAATAAATCAAATTATATTGTCTTTCATCTATTTTTAAAGAAATTTATTCAATATTTTAAATATTTCAATACAAAAATTAAAAAAATTAAAAAATTTATGTTTTGTAAAAAAATAAAAAAGAAGCAAAATCCTGAAATTCTCTTCTTTCCGCTTAGCAAGTAACCGGACCACTTGTCCATGTCCAGGAATTGGGTAACCAGAAAGTTATTCCAAATCCGGTTATTTGATAACCGGAAGGGGCATAAATCGAAATCCATTCAGAAACTGGGTAGATTTCGTAATTTTGATTTTTTTTTTGGGTATTTATAAAAATTTCGGTTATTTTTTAGTACTACTGACTACTGTAGTTATATTATGATCACTAGGTCTTCTAGCGCAAAGGATTGTTGATTTTAATCTTGTCTTGTATTTATCATTTTTTTATTGTCATTAAAATGTTATTTGCAAGTCTATATAAAAATATTAGTGCTAAATCAGTCCTAGTAAAATTAGATAAAAACTTTACATCCTGACTTTATTTCTGTATGTGGTAAGCATAACAAAATAAATTGATCGAATGTAATCGGTATTTTTATCTTTTGATGGCTATATATTGCGAGTAGAATTAAGGTGTTTCAATCTCACTAAGTGTCATGTTGAGTTTAACTTCAAAATTTTATCATATAGTTTGAAGCAACGAATTCAAATCATTAAAATCAATCACATTTTCATAAGTGATACCTTTGTATGCAAATTTATGTAGTTATAAATTCAAACAGTAAAAAAAAACTTTCTAAGTTATAAGAACATTCTAGATTTCTAGTTCTACTTCTTTTGAAATTAGTCAAAAAAAAATTAATATTTTCATTTTTATGCATTTAGCTCAGCTGATATAAAACATATATGATGGATTAAATTTGGATTAATTAATTAAATCCGTATTTCTATCTGCAGCCACAAGCCCACAACTAAATATGAACGATGAGTACTCAATAATATTTCAAATAAGTAATAAGACAAATATGGATCGAACATTCAAATGAAGTACAAAATCATTGGTTCATATATATGATCATATGTTATAGATGTTAAAGTAAAATAAATTTATTTATCATTATTCTCTTGTGAGAAAAAAAAATTATTTCCTCAGTCATTCATTTTAATTTATATAAAAAAAAAATCAGTATGAATTTAAATAACCACTTCAGCACTGAAAGTAATTAGCTTTGGAAGGCAATCCTATTGAGAAAAAATAAAGAAAAAAAAGAATTACTTCAAAATAAAAATAAATTTAACCATGGACCAGAATATTTGAGTTTGGATTCAGACCATTTGATTTGATTCTAGGCCAATCTGGTCCGAAATAAAATGCGCATAATCCCTTTAATATTCGTGTCAAAACAAATTGAAAAGTCCGAATCTAAACTCAAAATTTCTATCAGGTCTCTTTCAAAACAAAAAGAAAAAGAAAAAAAAAAAGACCAAGAGCCTTGCAAAAGGCAAGAACTGGACTGTCTACTGTCTAAACGTCGGCTGAGAGATCTTCATAAAAGATTTCTTTTTACTAGTGGACACAAAAAGGACCACCCATTCTTAGGCCCTGTTTGGCGGTAAGAGAGGAAAGGGAAAGGAAAAAGGTATGGGTAACTTTTGAACTAAATTCTACTGTTCATGTGGGATAAAAAAATTTCAATCTAAGTGAATTTTTTTTTCCCCATGTGAACAGTAACTTCGCTGCAGCAGCCGAACAGGACCTAAGCAAGAATCTCTGTGGTGAGGTGATGCCATCATCAAGTAGGTGCAGCTCTCATTATCCGAGATTAAAAATGTCTCCTCTGTTTACGAGAAGTCGTATAGCCAATTAGCTCTTTAATTATATATGTTCATGATTTGGTATATAAAAAAATTAGATGACGATCTTATCTTGTTTTTCTAAAGGCGAGGTTCCCAAAAATCTTCGAATGGCCTACAGCCAAGAGCCAACTAACACTAATACACTATTATGGATAGAACGGTGTCGTAGCTAAATAAGCTATCTAATAATGATGACGTGTCGAGATATTATTTAAAAGTTTGAAGAATATGATAAATTAGTAAATTATAAATGCTAATATACTATAACAAAATTGGAATGATAGGCTGATAGGTTAAATAATATTAAGATTGAATTTCTATATTGAGTCTAGAGCGTTCGAAGTGCCTTCCTGCTTTTTAAAATTATTTTCTTCTAGAAAAGAGTATTATAAAATAATTATTCTGGTCGATGTAAAACATATATTTATTTTGTTCTATTTCCATTTACAAAACGAAAAGACAAAAACAAGTTTCAAGAAGGAAATATATATATATATATATAGAGAGAGAGAGAGAGAGAATGGCTAAGTTCAAATCGTTTGTTCCTAGGCTCAGGAACAAACGATTCGGTTCTCCTATTTTTGAAGTTAAAATGGCCGATTCAAACCGTTAGATGTTTAATCTATATTAAAAT
Organism: Carex rostrata; assembly: GCF_964058835.1. NCBI lineage: Eukaryota > Viridiplantae > Streptophyta > Magnoliopsida > Poales > Cyperaceae > Carex > Carex rostrata. The sequence continues at coordinate 10,289,032 of NC_135925.1, forward strand.
GTGCTTGGAGACAAAATTTTAAATTTTTTGGAATTTTTTTACTATTTATTAAGATAGTTTGAAAATCGCTGTTTTTATTAAAATTCTGCACCATAAAAAAACAGCAACTTTCAAACCATCTTAATAAATAGTAAAAAAATTTCCAAAAAATATAAAATTTTGTTTCCAAGCACATTTTAATATAGATTAAACATCTAACGGTTTGGATTGGCCGTTTGAACTTCGAAAATCAGAGAACCGAATCGTTTGTTCCTGAGTCTAGGAACAAACGATTTGAGCTTAGCCACTCTCTCTCTCTCTCTATAGTCTATATATATATATATATATGAGGAGGGATCAAGTTACAACACTTGAAAGTTACAACAAAGTTACAACATCATTTTTTTTCATTTTCAAAGTCCAAATCGTCGATCCAAACCGTTAGATATTTAATCTATATTAAAATGTGCTTGCAGACCAAATTTTACATTTTTTGAAATTTTTTTGCTATTTATTAAGATGGGTACAAAATCGCTGTTTTTATTAAAATTCTGCACCATTAAAAAACAGCAATTTTGTACCCATCTTAATAAATAGCAAAAAAATTTCAAAAAATGTAAAATTTGGTCTGTAAGCACATTTTAATATAGATTGAATATCTAACGGTTTGGATCGACGATTTGGACTTTGAAAATGAAAAAAAAATGATGTTGTAACTTTGTTGTAACTTTCAAGTGTTGTAACTTGATCCCTCCTCTATATATATATATATATATAGTTAGGCTGGGGTGCTATGGATAGCATAGAGGCCTCTATGCTACGGCTCAATATTCGAGTTTTCAAAATCCAAACGGTCGATCCGAACCGTTCATCTTATTCTCCATATTAATATCTGCTTGGAGACCAAATTTTATATTTTTATGAATTTTTTTACTATTTATTAAGTATTTTACAAAATTGTTGATCCAACGGTGGCTGCACAAAACAGTAAAACCGTTGGATTAGCGATTTTCAAAGTGGCTTAATAAATAGTAAAAAAATTCAGAAAATTATAAAATTTGGTCTCCAAGCAGATATTAATATGGAGAATAAGATGAACGGTTCGGATCGACCGTTTGGATTTTGAAAACTCGAATATTGAGCCGTAGCATAGAGGCCACTATGCTATCCATAGCACCCCAGCCTAACTCTATATATATATATATAAATATTGTGCTCATTTTTTTCACAAGAATTCAACATTTTGAAAAAACAAAATTATGTCAATGTAAATATTTTAGAAGGAGATAAGCATAATAAGGAAATGAGAGATGCTCAATTGCTGGTATTATTTGTATTATTTTTTAAAAGGTTTCCTATGCAAAAAAAATGAAAAAAAATGAAAGAATGGCCGAGATGGATTGAATGTGGATATTTATGTAAGTTTTTGTGTTCCAGATAAAGAAATAACTAATAACGGAAGTCTACACACATGTCAGAAAACTAACGATTACAGAAAATCACTTTATAAAAATCACTACCGAGAGCTGGTTGGCTCGGATGAACAGAGCAACGCACACCGGCCACGCGCCACGCTTTTTAGAATTTCTGTGATGATGTTTTCTATGAAATGCGGAACAAGTTGTGTTAACCCGCTACACATCTTTAATACGCTCGCTACAGAAATACATGTAAGTTTGCATTACATAATATTTCGGAAGAAATCAGATGATATTATGGAGAAATTCGAAGAAAAATAAAAAAGAGCTCTCTGACTATGAATTTGTGACCGACGCTCCAAGTCGTTCGCGAAGTATGGAGGGCACATTATAGATTTGGCTTAGTTACATAATCATTCGACCATTAGTAACATAATTTCCAAATTTTAGTAGTTTAATTTTAATATCCTTATTATTGCATACCGTATATAATTTAAATTGGACAAAAAAATATATACACCATTCCAGACGGCCATTTTTATTAATATCCCTAAAACAAATCAAAATTTTAAAAATGCCCCTGTCTCCCATTTTTTTTTAAATATGCCCTGACCGCCAGAATTACGGGCGGCCCATTCCTCTAGTGAGGCGCCACCCCCTGGGGCGCCCCACTAGGCCTGTGAGGCGCCACTCCCTGGGGCGCCCCATGCTATTTTTTTATTTTTTTATTTTTTTATTTTTTTATTTTTTTATTTTTTTTTTATTAAGATTTTAGTATTTTGATTTGAATAATTTTGTGAAAAAAAAGTTTTCTTATTTAGAGTGTATGCCAAAAAATAAAATATTTGATATATTTATGAAGTGGTGTCGTAAATATTTATAACTTTGAATTTTTTTGGTGAACTTTGATTTTATTTGTCAGTTGGATATTACAAGTCTAAATATAACACTAATTAAGGACTTGGGATTTATTATGGTTTTTATAATATATGTATAATACACACACACACACACACACACACACACACACACACACACACACATACACATATACATATACTAGTATTTTGATTTAAATAATTTTGATCTAAACAAGATTAGAGTGTATGCCAAAAAATAAAACATTTGGATATATTTATGAAGTGATGTCGTAAATTCATATAATATGCAATATTTTTTTTTTACGAAATTGATTTTCAGTGGTTCGTATAAAAGTTATACAAATTCAATTAATTTTATATATAAATATTTTCTTATAATTTTGAACGAAAATTTTAACTGAGAATTTTTATTTTTTATTATGTATGCATGTATATGTTGATGAATGTCATTTGGAGATGCAATATGTTGGAGATCTTTAACCAAGAGACATCATGTCATGGATCACATACATACTCTTTTTTTGATATGTTGGATCTAATACGCCTTAGTTTGTATGAAACAGCCGACACTAAAGCTATTCCAATTTCATTTTAAGTCCCGCGCACCTCTTTCAAACGCACGCCTGGGGTTTAAAACATCTCCTTCACTTCACTTCACTTCACGCTTCTCTCCGATCTGATCTTCTCAAACCTAGCCGCTTCTTCTAGGCGAATTCTAGAAGATGTGATGCAATATGGTCTTGCGCATGCTTCACGAAAAGGGGCGTAACTTTTGATCCGTCCGTCGGATCGGGCTGAAATTTTGACAGGAACTCCACAGCCCAAAACCGGATGCAAAACCAATCTATGATTTGTTTCGCCATTTGCGGGCTCAGATTCGCGATCCGAGTCTTCCTTCATGGACTTTTGGACCTTTCTTTATAATTTGTGAGTTTTTAGGGTCTTTTATGTATCTTTTATGTATCTTTTATGTATTTTCTGTTTTAGGGTTTGTATTTAAACAGACGTCATGTCTTTTATGTATTTTCTGTTTTAGGGTTTGCACAAACCATTTATAAGAATAACAATAAATGAGCAATTTGGATGATATTTTATTTAGTGAGTGTTATTTGTAAATTAGTGTCGGCTTTTTAATAAATAGCCGACACTAAAAGTTAGTGTTAGTGTCGGCTATTTAATAAATAACCGACACTAATGCCTTACTTTTAGTGTCGGCTATTTACAAAGTATTAGTATCAGCCCGATTAGTGTCACCTAATGTCCGACACTAATACCCATAAACAGCCGACACTAATTCCAAGTTCTCCACTAGGGTATATATATGTGTATGTGTATGTGTATGTGTATGTGTATGTATATGTGTGTGTGTGTGTGTGTTTGTGTGTGTGTGTATGTATATGTGTATATGTGTATATTATACATATATTATAAAAACCTTAATTAATGTTATATTTAGACTTGTGATATCAAACTGACAAATAAAATCAAAGTTCACTGAAAAAATAAAAAATAAAATCAAAGTTCACTGAAAAAATAAAAAATAAAAAATCATAGTTATAAAGAATTACGACATCACTTCGTAAATATATCAAATATTTTATTTTTTGGCATACACTCTAAATAAGAAAACTTTTTTTCACAAAATTATTCAAATCAAAATACTAAAATCTTAAAAATAAAAAAATAAAAAATAGCATGGGGCGCCCCAGGGAGTGGCGCCTCACAGGCCTAGTGGGGCGCCCCAGGGGGTGGCGCCTCACTAGAGGAATGGGCCGCCCGTAATTCTGGCGGTCAGGGCATATTTAAAAAAAAATGAGAGACAGGGGCATTTTTAAAATTTTGATTTGTTTTAGGGATATTAATACAAATGCTCGCATTCCAGATGACTGGTAAAATTATTGAACACCGTATATTTTTCTTTTTTTTCTTTTTTTTTTTAACGAAATGTTTCGAGCTTCATCAAACAGATTGTGAATACATGTATCAAAATGGATCTAAGCCAAACTCGTTAATTCCATTTCTTTTAAAATGCTTTAATATAAAACCTTCATTAATAAAAAAAGAATAAGAGTAAGACTTAGGTGCTATGAATAGCATAAATTCATCATATAAATTTCAAATTTCAATCTAAGTAACTCAGTAAATTAATTATATGATGAATTTGTAGAAAACTAATTTTTACTATTTTTGAATTTTTTTTTTAATATTTTTCATAATTTATGAAAGATGGTAAAAAGTAATTTAAAAATAAGAAAATTGTCAATATTTTAAGTTATTTTTTATCATTTTTCATAAATTATAAAAATAGTAAAAAATATTAAAAATATTAAAATTAGTATTCTACAAGTTCATTATATAACCAATTCACTGAGTTACTTAGATCGAAATTTGAAATTTATACAATAGGCTTTATAAATCGTAACACAGAAGACCTTATACTATCAATAACACCCAAGCCTAACTATTCGCATTATGAAAAGATGAAATATGAGACTATTTCTAATTAATCAGACAACGATCGAATCTGACGAGATATACTAGAGGGTAGAAAATAAGTTAAGAAGCTATGGGACTCTATTCTTCGGTTATTTACTTGCATTAAAGTGCTAATATGAGTGAGACTATGATGCTTTGCATTGTACATCTATCTTGTGTACTTCGATACAACAAGTGTTCAAAACGAAACACATTCAATAATTATTGTTTCAAAACACACTAGGTGAACTCACTCAATTAATATTATAATTAAACATTGAATTTCAAATTTGAGTATCGTAATTAGAGATATAGTTTTTCTCAAAAAAAAAAAAAAATTAGAGATATAGGATGGAGAAAAAAAATTCCATCTCTGTTTATTTTTTAATATAACAAAGGAACAAAAACCAAAATTTAGGGACAATTTTTTTTTGTTTTTTTTAACCCTGTCTAGGGAGGAAAAGGAGTTTCTTTTTACTAGCAAGTAGGGGTGGCAACGAACCGAATCGAACCGAACCAAACTTACCTTAGGTTTGAGTTTGGTTTGAATTAATTTCGAACCAAACCTGATTTGATTCGTTTCGAACCGAACCCATTTCGAACTACACATTTTTCGAATCGAACCCGAATCGAATCACGAACTAAATTTTTTTTTAGCAGTCCTAGTTATACCGTTTGTTTATACATTATTTTTTTCTCGCAGGACAATTCACATGGCTTCCTTTTACCGGTATGAACTATGAAATGAGTGTTTTTAAGTTGAAAAATTGTTCATGAAAAAATACATCAGAAACGGCTTTCCTGGTATGAACTATGAGAGACGACCGAAAAGAGAGGAGGGACAGTCATCTAGGCCGGAGAGAGGAGTGACAGCCAGTCGCCGAGAGCGTCAGCTAAATTTTAGAGCTAGAGAGAGAGTGAGTTAGGGAGAGGTGGAGAGAGAACGAGGTTACTGAGATTTGAGAGCGAGGGAGTGTCGGCTAAGTTAAATTATGACTCTCTATCTTGAATTTTAATTTCATCAGGTAAATGGACGGCCGATGTTATTATGAGATTCGAACCATAAAAATGATCGAACCCATTTCGATCGAACAAGGCTAGGTTTGGGTTTGGTTTGAATTAATTCCGAACCGAACCTGATTTGGTTCGATTTAATTCGAACTCATTTCGAATCGAATTAAACTCAAATCAAACCCGAATCAAACCCGAATCAAATCACGAACCTCGAATTTTTTTGCCAGCCCTACTAGCAAGTGATGCAAATAAAACGGTAGACAGACAACTTTTTTCCGTCCTTCACTCTTTTCTTAGGTTCTAAGTCTTTTTTGTCGCTTTTTTGGCTGTCAATGAAAATAGACACGTACCATCCTAACTTATTTTTAATATATAGTTCTTGAATTTCTAAAATGCTTCGAATTTGAATATTATGAATTATAAATTGGTTTCAAAGGTTTTATATATTTTCTCTTCGTATTGAAAATAATACTGAACTCTCTCCTTATTATTGAAATTTTTTTGTACCAACAACAAAGTTATTTTTTCTCCAAAAATATCCTGTCCAACTTGCTCGTTTCTATTTATTTTTCTTCTTCTTATTTTCTGTCTGATATTATATTTCAGGCTTTGTTGGTTTCGAATTTGTATCCTCAGAGTTTACTCGAATTTTGAATTTATATCCGGATCATCCGATTTAAATTCACAAGTATTAGAGGGTCCATACATCATGGGGCGTGAACCAGATTGATACAGATTCTGATCAGACGGTCGAGAACTAAACTCTAACGGTGAAGTAATGCAGAGGATAATTAGGTTTCTGGTTTCTTTCTCTATTACAGTGGGCGAGGAAAATGTAGGGCCCTCTCAGCAGTGCAGTGATTTACCGTAGATTACAATGGGAATCATTGTCAGAAAACAGGGCCCACAAGGAGAATTATTCAAGCTGGGTCCAGATCAAGTTGAGATAAGCTTCCCACGTCTGTCCGAGACCGCATCGTCTGCATTAGCTCAAAAGAGCATCTTTTGATTTAATACATCTCGACCGTCTGATTGTAAATAAAGTCCATCCAGTTTCAATCTATAATTTAGAGGGCTTCAATATTAGTGCGGATCTAAATATGCACGAATATTGAAGTTGATTGGACGGTCTAGATGCATCAACTCAAAAGATTCCTTTTTTGAGTACGAATTCCGTCTGTCCACATTTCAAAGAGGCCAAAGCCGAGTGCAACTTTTCCCTCCGAAAGTTAATTATCACCATCATCATTATTATCAACTACCGATAACAACCTTCATTCATACTTTAGATAAAACTATGAGATTAAATAATTTATTCTGGAATTGCATTATCATCCCTCACACAAAACTTAATTGCAGCCCACGAAATGAAGAGAAAGTTCTCCGTCGAGGACACTTATTCAACACGTCTATTAAGAGATCGCAATATGATATTAACAAAATATGCATAACTATAATACGAGAAATTCAAAGCGAAGCTTCTAAATCAGCAGCATCAAGTATCACACTAAACTTTTTTTTTTTTCTCCAACGATATTACAATATAGAAAGAAAAGGAAATTAAAAGAAAAAAAAAAGCTAAATTTCCCTTTTCATGATTCAACTAACTGCCGATCGACAGTTCAGAACCTTACGATCTTAGCCGCACGTACGATCGGGTTCTCTCTCGAGATCGCCTCCCTCCCCGCCGCCTTATAGTCAAAGGAACATCCGTGTTTGTCAGAGTACCGGTGGTCCCCACAAAATAGATCACCACACCGGCACTTGAAACCGGTCAGACCGACCCGCTTACGGCACCTGAAGCACCGGCTAACTGGCCTACCAGGACCGATCGAACCGGTTGTTACCGGTGATGTCACCAATTTAATGGGGATGGTTTCAGGTGCGGAAATTTGAACGGCAGAGGGGATAGGATCTGATTCGGATCGGGGTATTGATTGGATCGGATTTGATGGAGGTGATAACGGAGTTGCTGTAGGAGAGGCGCAGTTGTTAACGCATATGGGGAGCGATTCGGGGACTTGCAACCCCGTCTCTTCCTTGTTGCCGCTCTGTGCCATTTTTTAAATTCAATTTAGTAGACAAATTCTTCGAGCTAGAGAATTATCAGATTTCGCTCCAAGAAATGGAATTGGAAATTGTATTGTGGTGAAGGGAAGAGAGGAGTTTATAGCTGGAAAGGAATGGAGGATGTGGTTTTAAAAGGTAGGAAGAAGTCCAGTTCAGAGTGGGTCACCGAAGAGGTGACGCGTAACAGCGCGTGAAATTCCTCAAATGGGTTTCGCGTTTATTTCAATGTTACGGAAACAAATCCCGGTTTATCGGCTTATGGTTCACCTCAAAGGCTTTTCATCCGAAGGGTACAAACGTCTTTCCGTTGTGCAGGGGGTAAAACGGGGGTGCTCATTTTTACAGCACAAATTCCTTGATACACAGCACAATAAAATTTTAGAGATGAAAATACCCTTGCTCTTATTTACACAGCACAATCTTTCGCAAAAACTATTACGAAAATTTGATTTACTTTTGTTATTATTACGAAATTGTAAGTTTTGTATACTTGTCAGATAACTGATTTTTTTATGATAATCTCTGATTTAAATATAGTTGGAAAGAAACGGGTCACGGATCAAGAGGGTTAAAGGCACAAAAGACAGACAGGGACGCAAGGCTGCGCTGTGGAAATAAGAATAGGGGCATTTTCGTTCCTAAAATTTTATTGTGTTGTAAAAATGGGCATCCGTCTTTTGTGTGATCCGTGACCCGTTTCTTTCCAACTATATTTAAATCAGAGATTATCAGAAAAATTCAGTTATCTGATAAGTATACAAAACTTACAATTTCGTAATAGTAACAAAAGTAAATTAAATTTTCGTAATAGTTTTTGCACAGAGATGTGCTGTGTAAATAAGAGCAGGGGTATTTTCGTCCTTAAAATTTTATTGTGCTGTGTATCAAGAAATTTATGCTCTAAAAATGGGCACCCTAAAACGGCGTTCAACTCGGGGCAGGACAGAGGGTAATCTCGTAATTTCTGCACAAATGGACTCGGCCTGGCCCAGTGGCCCACACCGTGTTCGCGTGGGGAAATCACAAAAGAGATGCGTGTTTTAAAGCTACAGGAAATAAAGAAAGAGAAAGGGAAAGAGAAATCGGCAAATAGAAGAGAGCCGCCCAAAGCTGACTGGTCGTTGTCAGATGGACGCTGGGGAAAGGGTAGTGTCATTTAAAACTTGACACGTTTCGTCACTCGGCCGCTGGCGTTGTCCCTTCCAGTTTGCACTTCCTGCTTTGTGAGCTGTCATGTGAGTAAAGCTAAGCTAGGATATGATGTCCTCATTAAGTGAATTTGATGAACACAACTCTAAAATATATTGAATTGGTTTTAAATAATAAATTTAAACTGTTGAAATTCAGATACTTAATGAGTGATGCATGTACGTGTAAAGTTTTGAAAGCTTCAAATTTATTTGTTATAAAGTCAAGCGATAAAAAAAATTAATTTTTTTACAAGTTATTTTATATATTTATTTTTTTATCATTTCTTTGACCGCTTGATCTAATAGCAAATAAATTCGTAATTTTTAAAATTTTACATGTATATGTATCACTCATGAAATACATGAATTTCAACAGTTTGAATTCAATACCAAAAGAATTTGCACTTGTCATGTTATCATATCAAACCTCCTCAACCCGGATTCTCTGCTGCATGATATATTCACAATTATATAGATTGGTCCCTGTTGTTTTGAATCGAATTTTTTCGTACCAGGTAAATAAATACTCAAAATAGTCAAATTAGAGTCACACTTCAAATTAGACCAAGATGATCGGAAATGAGTCTTTGCATCAGTTATTCTGGTTCATGCGCTGAGCCGCTGCATCGGTCACTCAATTCCGCCTTTTTTCTATTTTTTTTTTCAAATTAACCATATAATCAAAATCTAACGGTCATAATTGTCTATTTGTGTGTTTATACATAATGACGTGATTTTTTGTGATGAAACGGAAAATCAGTTTGTGTGACGTGATGTGCTATATTATTTTCTATAGTAAAAAGACATGTCACGCAAATAAACACGTCATATGGCTGTAATGCATGAGGTGACATTTTGTATCGTGATGTGAATTTTTTTATTTTGACAGCCGTGTCATGAGTTATTGTGTGATCCAATTAGCATCGACAAATGACGCTATCGATATATCATGTATTGAAGAGTCTGGTTAGTATGATATTAATGTCATTTCAACATATATAACATCAATTTCAAAATTTATCGAATCAACTTCAAACGGTGAATCAAACTAATCTACTTCATTAGTTATGCATTAACATGCAAAATTTTAAAAATTTCAAATTAATTTAGTATCAAGTCAAGCGGCCAAATATGAGATTTTCAAAGTTAATTTTAAATTTTTAATGCATTCATTTTTAAGACTTTTGACCGCTTGACTTGATACTAAAATAAATCGAAAAAAAAATATTTTGTTTGCATGTAAACACGTCACTCATAAAATATATCGGATGAACGGTTTAAATTAGTCGTTTGAACTCTATCTAATAAAGTTTAAAATTAATGTCATATATATATATGAGTACGGCTAACGCGCTTCCTCTAGCATATGGGCCGAAATGCTTCCGGTGGAAATTTGAAATTTCAAAATCCAAAAAGTCGATCTGAACCGTTCATCTCCTTCTCCATATTAATATCTGCTTGGAGACCAAATTTTACATTTTTCTGAATTTTTTTACTATTTATTAAGACACTTTGAAAATCGCTGATCCAACGGTAGCTTCTGATTTTTACTGTTTGGCAAGCCACCGTTGGATCAGCAATTTTCAAAGTGGCTTAATAAATAGTAAAAAATTTCAGAAAAATGTAAAATTTGGTCTCCAAGCAGATATTAATATGGAGAAGAAGATGAACGGTTCAGATCGACTTTTTGGATTTTGAAATTTCAAATTTCCACCGGAAGCATTTCGGCCCATATGCTAGAGGAAGCGCGTTAGCCGTACTCTATATATATATATATATATATATATGTGACACTAATATCATACGAACCGTTCTCATTATTTTCCCTCGTAATTATAGAATAATAATAAAAATGTATCTTGGCAAATGGCAATCCTATATTGATTGAATGATTCGGTATAGATATGATGTTTTTGCATTTTACTTTCTATTATTGATTGAACCCCCGGCAAAAATAAGTAAAAATACTAGGTTTTGTATGAAGTATCTTTTTAAATATTCAAAAACGTGTATTACATCTCAATCTTTTAAATTGGAGTCGTATAACAATTCCATAAACTTTTCTGAAGCATTAACTAGTGATTTTATCATCAATTATTCAAGTAATGTAATATTAAAGGCGTGTATTCTATAGAGAACAAAGGAACGAGATCAACTGCTCTTGGGGTAGGAAATTTCTGTCCCTAGAGTCATTGTCGGGTGGGGCCAGAAAATTTCTATCCCTAGAATCATTGCCGGGTGGGGCCGGGATCACTTTTAAAATTTAAATATTTGATCTGGGGTCCACCTCGGACCCACCGGCAGGAATTTCCTGCCCCAGAGGTGCAAGAGATTCGTTTATGAGAACAAATTGGTCTTTTTGACGCTGGATTGCATTACATTAAAGTTATAATTGTTTTTGTCTCACTGTTAAGAAAAAAATATGATCGCAATATAACTAATTAAATTGCCAAAGCAGCCGAGGCTTTGGATTTTGTAAAATATTAAATTACTAAAATAAACAAAATTACTATTTTAATGTCATATAAATTTTTGGTTTCAAGTTTAACAGATATTTGTCATATTTTTGTTCATTATGACATAAAGATCAACCCTTCCCAATTATTTTACTGTTAGTAAATGATGCTTTAATTAGAATAGACGAAATTTTCATATCAGTCATATGGAAATATTAAATCGTACTTTTACCTTTGACCTTTTGAAAATTAAGAATTAATAATGGAAGTCCACCCGAATTCTTTTTCCATACCATCTTCCAAAAAATAACCTTAATAGCCATTTTTTAAAAATACCAGTTTGCAGATATAATTTGCGCAATCTACAGACTGATTGCGCATATATAATCTCTGCAACCAAATTTATTTACGCAGATATTGATTTTACTGGAATTCATACTTTTTTTTGTGGCCTATTGGACTATTGGTTGCTCATATTATATTTGTGAACCTGATAATTTCGAAATTTTTTTCCCAAATAATTACTATTGATTTTTTTTCAAATAGGGTAAAATAAATTAATAAATTCGAGAAGTCCACGCGCTCACGCCTATTGTTAATACATTTTATGTATTTTTTTTCAGACGGTAATACAAATTTCTGTTTGGTGTGCAATATAATGCAATAATGCAATGGTAACGAGTTTTCATTTTTTTTTTTTTTTGCATAGACTTGGAAGCTATATATTTTCTAAGACGTACAAAAATACATTGTAAGAAGCGGCGTACGTAGATGGTAACTATGTTGGATTTTTATATTTCATACGTATGATTTGGAGGAGAATTAATAAGCTGTTTTTACACAGGGTCATTGTCAAACCCTTGTTCTCTTTTAGCCATGTGATTGGATCAACAACTTAAATTATATCTGAAAGTGCATCAATTGGTTTTATTACTTGGATAATTCAATAGTTTGAATACAATTAAATTAAAAATATGGACTTACGCGACCCCGCATAGCATATGTATTGTGCATACAAAAATTGATGCTTTGCATGTTTACTCAAACCATATAATTTGAAATATCGATTCAAATTATCAGATATGAACAACTTACATATTTAATGCAAGCAATCATGGAATGTAAACAAAAGATTAGGGCATGAATAATCACTCATAAAATTATACACGACCAAACATGATATGCCTAATTTTTTTGTGTCAGTTATAATATTTTATTGGCTTCAAAAATATTCTCAAGCATAATCTTTGAGCTTCTGTTTACCGACATAAAATTGTGTTTGGATTTAGGTTTAGTAGGTGTGGTGATAAAACAGATAATTTATTTTTAATTACATTAGAGCATCTACATCCCAGCAATTCAAATGAGTTTCTAAATAACTGTAAACTATATTTTAGAAATTAAGAACTCTAAAAGTTTATAACTCTCATATTTCTGAAATTAATTTTAGAGTTTCTATTAAGCTACGTCAGCAACAAATTAAAAAGAAATAATTTTAGTCTATCATTTTGATCAATATGGAGTTTATAAATAATTTCTTAATAAGAAACTTTACTTCATAGTGTCTAAATAAGAAACTCTTTTACAATTTTTGAAATTGAATTAAAATTGTCACATCATATTAGAAATTCTAATAAGATGTAGATATTCTTATAAAATAAAATCATGTATGACATGCATTTAAGAGGAGAGTTCAAATGCCTCCATTTTTTGTGCCTCCATTTTTAAAAACTTTAATAACTCAAAATCTATAACTTAAAAGTTAAAATAAAACCATTGGATATGATCTATGTTATTTTCTATATGTGCTCATAAAAAATTATCATATTTCAATATGATTTTTATGTGAATCAATAAGTAAAAAAATAAACGTTTCTAAATTAGACACATTAGTATATTTTTATAAACTCTTAATGATAATCAAAATAAAGTTAAAATGTCATAATTTTTTACACATGCAAAATAAAATAATGTAAATCATATCCAATAATTTTATTTTAACTTTTAAGTTATAAATTTTGAATTATTAAAGTTTTAAAAAATTGAGACAAGAAATGAACCATTTGAACTAGATCACGAGAAAGGAACCAATGAATTGCGACTGCGACTGATAAAATTGAATACAGGGGTTGGATAGTCTGGATCTGGACGGCTAATACGTCCATTTTATCCAACTCAGAATACCAGCAAACGCATAGGCGGCCTCGGGATCCTGATCCTGATCATAAGGGAATTGAAATGTGTCACGAGAAAAAATGATTAAAAAAATACCAGGAACGCATGCCGTGGAATTTCGATTAAAAAAAAAAGAGTTGACACGATTTATGGCTGAATTCAAATGCTGACGGAGTTTCTAGGCACTTCAAGGCCTTCAGCGGCCGATTGGATAAGCACGGAGCGGTTTCCTGGAAACGGCTTGCTCCTCTAATTTAATGATTGAGTTTTTTTTTTTTTTTTTGTAATTATTTAAATGATTGAATTGGCCTTTGTATATTATAACGAAAGAGAAATTAAGCAAAAAGACTAAAAGGACCTGCTTGATCGATCTGTGACAGATCGATCAAGCAGGCCCTTTTAGTCTTTTGATCTGTGACAGATCATCTGTCGGTACTCCGTCCTCTAATTTTTCTTCGACGTGTTTTTTCTCTTGTTTGAGCAAAAAAAAACAAAAGAAAGCTCTCAATTTGGTAGGGTCCATACGAGAAATAGTAACATCATGTGAAAATAATAAAGGTCAAAAGTTCAATCTCCTATGCACTTCACAACATTTAATGCATGTAACGGGTCATTATCAGGTTATATCGATGACTCGTCATATGAACAAATAAATATTTGCAGTTAAAAGACAACAATATTAACAATTTGCATATGATATATGCATTTCTCTTTCATTCTTTCTGGTACTTTTTCTATGAATCAAATGACAACACAAAATCCTGAAAGTAATGGAAGTAACTTATTTGTAGTATTTTTTTTTTTCTTTGAATTTTTTTCACATTCTTGCACATCAAACAGCTGCCAACTCATCTAGCAGCCTTTTGAGAATCGCCAAGCGCCGTTGTTCTAGAGAGTTGTAAATGCTGACAAGGCTTGAAGTATTTTTTTTTAGGCAAATACTCATTGGCAATAGTACAATAAAAATCACGTTGTAGCTATTCGGCAATACAATTAGAATTAAATCTTAATTCGTGCTAAAAAGCTGGTAATTAATTGTTTAATCTATGAATAAAAATTAAAGAAACTAAAGAGATAAGTAGAAGTGTCTTAAAGTTCGGACAAGAGATTTAGATTAAGACAAAACAAGACTAACAAATATGATCTTCATCCGTGATAAAAACTAGCGTTTGACAGAAATAAACAGCTAAAAAAACTAAAAAAAAAAATTAAAAAAAGTAAGAAACTTAATCCCTCTTTGCTGAACAACACCTTCAGTTTGCTAATGTTGGGTTTCGGACGTTGCCAAAATCCGTTTATGCTTAAGCTGTGGAAAGGCCGTAAAAGAAAAAATTTACTTTTAACTTAAGCTAAGGGTTAAAGAGATATGCCGGAAAGACCACTTAGAGTGTCCATCTCTAGTCTTTCATTGCAAGGACCCTTTAATCCTTTACATATCTACTCCATGATTGATTTCTAAAAATTAAATCTATTTAACAATTAAATAAATTAATATAACATTTATACCTCATTTCCAAATTCCAATTGGAATTTAAACCGACTCGCCTCGGAGCACCAGACGTCTAATGCCTCTATCAGTTATCCACTAGGACTAACCGGAGAGCGGTTTATTTCTTTTGCCAGAAATACCGTAAACCGTGGAATTTAGCAAAAATACTATTCACCGAGAAAGGACGAAAACACGAACTTGCAGTTATTCAGATTCACTAATAAGCAAAAATTGAAATACTGCAAAATTCAGAAAAACACTATTCACCAGTAAATCGAGAAAGAGAGAAAATATATTACCGAATCGATACGACACGATATGATATGATAACACGGAATTAGTAATTTTCTCTCTACCCTCATCCTCTATTTATAGGCATTTGAGGAGGTTCGGCCAATGACCAAAATATCCCCAAAGTTCGCCCGATTTACAATAATGCCATTAGATGGCGGTTTTGAGAGGAAAAAACAAAATTTGATTTTTGCACTTTGGCCCAAAAATCTAATTTAATTCTTTTGGGCTTTAATCTTAATTAAGGCTTTAATTGTTAATGGGCTTTCGGCTCAAAATTCAAATCCATAATTAACATTTAAAATCCAAATCAAATATATATATATAATTGTTCTAAACAATTATATTTCTTACGGTTTGGTTTCGGTAATTTTTATACAACGTACTGAGTATGTTTATAAATTAACATTTTGTTTTTACTTTGCCATTTTTACATGACATTTATTATTTAATTATATCACGTATAATTAATTATAACTATCTTATTATTAATCATAATCAATTTATAATTAATCAACAAGATTATCTGAGTAGCTCCTATACGGTGTGACCCGATAGGATCTGTGTTATGTTGGTAAATAGAATTAAAACTGTTTTAACTTCTATAATCATGAGAGGCATCTGGCAGAACGCATCATGACCATCCAATTACACAGATGATGCTGTACTGTACAATATCACAATCCAGTAAACTATTTTACTTGTGTTAATTCTTGCGTCTCATAGTTATCATATCAGTTTTAAGGTAGGTGTGTGTCATCCTTGCAAAGTTAATCTTTTCTTGATTTTGAGCAGATTATTAAATATGATTACTCTTGTAATCATACTGCTAGCAGATAATCTTACTCTACCAAGGGACTCAGTGATACTATAACTCGTATAATAAATACGAGAGATAATAGTACTTTTGGTAGACTATCACTTCCTCAGCATAAGTTATGTATACCGAAGAGCTACTGTTATAGCTACTTTTTACGGATAGCGTTAGGTAACAATCACACATACACATATCTTAGTAGGAAAGATGAATACCTCATACTGTAGAACTTAACACTGAATGCAAACATTAATGACACGAATATAATTCCATTTAATGTTTCATTTGGAGTCTGTCAAATACCTTGTTCCTGGAATAAGCATCTATGTGATTAAAATGACACTCTTGTCTATGGTCTGTAAAACTTAACCATATTTTAATCCACATACTAACCTTATAGCGATAAATTAGTGTTCCTGCTAATTACCTCGGTCAGAGACTTATAAGAGTATATATCATCTATATTATGAAGTTTTACAATTCCAGTAATTAACTCGAAATGATTCATAAATGCAATAATACTCAAGGCAACAAAATGATTAATCATCAAATTTATTAACAAAATATATATGATAAAATTATCGTATTATTGACTTCTAGATTATTACAAACTAACAACTAAGGCATCACCGAAAATATATATATAGAGAGAGGATGGCTAATTTGTTGCCGGCAGCACTTCAACCGAAGTGTTTACGGGGCCATAATTTAGTATTTGTTGTTCAAACAACAAATCCAAACCGTTAGATATTCAATCTATATTAAAATCTGCTTGGAGATCAAATTTTACATTTTTTTAATTTTTTTACTATTTATTAAGCTGGTTTGAAAACCGCTGTTTTAAATGCTGGAACCGTTTAATAAAAATAACTGTTTTCAAACTAGCTTAATAAATAGTAAAAGAATTTCAAAAAATGTAAAATTTAGTCTTCAAGCAGATTTTAATATAGATTGAACATCTAACGGTTTGAATTTGTCGTTTGAACATCAAATACTACGATATGGCCTCGTAAGCACTTCGTCGAAGTGCTGTCAGCAGCAAATTAGCCATGCTCTCTCTCTCTCTCTATATATATATATATAAAGAGTATTGAATTAGTGTGTAACAATTATACGAAAGAAGTGCTAATTCGAAAAGTGTAGACGAACTACTAATGTTGTAGAGAAATGGAGAGAGATGGAGGCACAAAAACATGGAGGCATTTGAACCCTCCTCTTCGAAATATTATACTATTGAATTGTAATCCTCGTAATGGCATTAGAAGTACTAATTCATCATTTCCATGAAATATTCTTTGCAAGATAACTCTACCACAACACTATGAAAAAGAAAAATACAATTCCATTTAGGTTATATGCAAATAAAAATAACATAACATTTCTGAATTAATGATACTTCCATACATTAAAAAACACATCAAACTCTGAATAATTTACAACCCATTTCCAGCAATTTGCACTACATCACACTGAATGCATGGTCTAAGACGTCACTGTTCATTGTACTTCCAGTCGTAATACAGGAACTCTGGAAAACGGGCAAAACATGATAAATACAAAGATGCCCTGAGGCTGAGAACAATAGTTTAGACGTTTAGTGCATTTGATCTGTAGATGCACTGAACCAAACTAGCAGATTTTTTTAGCTCCGTACCGTTCCCGTCGTTATCTTACCAGACACAGCGGCCTTTCCCCCAAAAAAGGGAAAACAAAATTCTGTAGAAATTAATAGAAAAGAAGAGAGAGGAACAGAAATAGTATGTTGGTATTTTTATTGATAGTAAGATTGATACGAATTGTATTTATTTTAAAATCCAAAAGAGTTTAGAACAGTGTATCTAACATCGGTTCTAAATCTTTTCTTATTTTTTTAAGCAGAGATTAAAAAATTTGAGTTTAGATTTGTATTTTTTTCTTACCGTTCTAAATTATGAAGCATTTTTTTTT
This sequence comes from Carex rostrata, assembly GCF_964058835.1. NCBI lineage: Eukaryota > Viridiplantae > Streptophyta > Magnoliopsida > Poales > Cyperaceae > Carex > Carex rostrata. The sequence continues at coordinate 10,307,234 of NC_135925.1, forward strand.
ATTTTAAAAAACTATATTGTTTCTGTACATAAGAGAGGAGAAACCAATATAATATTTAATTAAAATATTGTTGTTGTTTGTATCGATCTGGATTATACAAATCAAAAATTGAATTAGGATTATACCGATCAATATAATATTTAATTAATATTCTAAGAAGGAGAGTAGAGAGAATCAAAGTAGAGACGGGACTCCAAATCAAATATCAAGTTAGGATCAGCAGTAGCTGTACCATTCCAAAATTTTAGATTTTTAAGATCAGTAAAAATTGTACCGGTCTTAATACCAATAAAAATATAACTGTATTATTTTTGTTTTTCTCTCTTCTTTTCTATTAATTTTTACCTATAAATTTTTTCCAAGAAGTAATATCTAACCAAGTACTGCGTTTAAAGACCGCTGACGCCGAGCTCCCAGTGCATATTGTCTGACAGAGGTGCAAATTTTCCAGCACACGTCTGACGTCCCGACTGAAGGGGAAAGAATTTGATGGCGCAGATCTCAAAAACACGAATATTGATGAAATTCTATCTGATCTCTGAAATGGAAATTTTGTAAGCCAGAGAGGATACGGATTTCCTGAGCCCCAGCAAATCTCACAAATACTTGAAAACGAGGTGCAAATGGAAGATTGAATTTGATAAACCTATAATATAGATGGTGATTTTTTTTTGAGGAAAAGCCCTTGGGCGATATAGATAGTGATAGGTCATGGATCATGTCTGTCCATAGAAAAATGCCTGTTGATTCTCCCAATAAATATCTAGAATTAAATTGGTGCCGGAGTTTAAGAAAAACCTCATTTAGAAAAGAAATTGACAACACTAAAGCCAGTAATAGTTTACATATAAAAAACGCCTCCTAGATATGACAACCATAATACTAACAAACCTAAACATAAAGAGGCTATATAGTATATATTGCGGATCCAAAGAGCCCCCAACTTTAAAGAGTTTCAATTGATCATATATCCGAAAGACGGTGTGCTTACTTACCTGCAAAAGCACTTCCTATCCACACCTCTTAATGGCTCCGACGACGACCGCAAGATACCACAAAATTGAAGTACGAAACCTCACACCGCCAATATACCATTCACAAAACAAATGTTGTCATCCCTGGTGCCATGGTCCTCGAGACCTTGACTCAATCGGTCTCTTTTGAATTTATTTTGCTTTTTTTTTTTATTATTTTTGTTTTTTGTTGTCTCCCTTATCGTTTCCAGGATACCAGCTTAACCGTCCCATGATATTTATTTTTCATTAATCCAGCACTTATAATACTAATTTGCTTTCCTCTCCAGTTAATGAGTTTGTGATCAGTTTGCATCTGTATTAGTGCTTGCAACCGAGGAAGTGCCACGCTTCCACTGTAAACTCCTGGCCCCAGGTTTTATGGGAGGACGGCCTCTAAAAGCAGCTCCCCTTGGATACATACCAAATGAAGAACCGACCCTTCCGCCTCTAGGCCAACCCAAAAATTGGGTTGCTTCATGTGAATTCCTTTTAACCACCTACACCACATCCAAAACCAAAAATTGGTACCAGTCTTTTCAAATTTGAATATGTCAGTTTTATAGGAGACTTTGGTTACCTTGACTATGCGGGACATGAAAGAGGTGCCATTAACCGACAAGGCAAGATCAGCTGACTCTTTGTTTAAAAATTCCACACAAGCTGACCTGTTAATGAAAATAATTAAATAATTTATCTCCACAGAATTTTAATTTAATTTAGGACATGTAAAGAAACCTCACAAAAATAATCTCACCCTGTAGGTTGGCCAGTTGAGGGGTCATTGATTATTACAACTTTAAGAACAGCCCCAAACTTGTTGAAATGGCGAGACAATGCATCTTTTGTGGCACCAAAATTAACCTTCAAAAGAAATTGCAAACTAAATCATAACATCCACAACTCTTATATATTGACCCATCTTATGAAAGAAAGGAATCTGAGCAAGTTCAAGAGATACTTTTCCAAAATAAAGTATTGCTTGTATTTTCTGAAAAAAAGGTTGGAGAAATAAAGTGAAGCAAAAATGGAAACAGGATCAGACAATCCCTAATTTTCCAAGAATGAATCCAGGAAATTTAGCTACTTCCCTTCATTTTCCTTCAGATTCTAGCACATGTCAAACAGACCCATTAACTAAATAGTGATCACTAAATTGAAACTTACATTACTAACAAAAACAGTACGGGAATCAACATCATCTAGAGGATGTGAGGTGGCATATGAAGCAGGCACTAGAATCAAAACAAAACAGCTGTTAAATGCATATTTCAACAAATTAGAAACTTCATCTAGATACAACTTGTAGGATCAATCTTTTAATACCTTGTATTGAGCTCTTTTGAAACTCTTTTGGTGCATCTACATTCTCCTCCTGAATAAATTACAAAATTTTTGAGATCCCATCAGAATGATCCTCATAAAAATATCAACAAGCACCATTATCAATATGACTAATTTAAGCAACATACTTTAATATCAGGTGTGCAGCATTCTTCCACCTTGGGCATTACCGAGGTATTGGTGTTCTCCTTTTCCCTAGAAAATGGAGCCACCATTTCTTTGATATCATTTGATGTTTTGTGAGCACTAGGTCCTTCGCATGTCTCAGCATTAACTGATAAGTCCATGCTCGCATCAAAAGAAGCAACATTCGTTGGGTCCTGCTTAGGTGACATTTCCTTTACAAAATCATCGTCCAAGCTATCAACTGCAAAAGTTGATTGGTGTGTCATTTCTTTCTGCCCGTCTAATTCAGCCATCTCGTCATCATGATCAAGATCATAATTTTTGGATGCTTCAAACTGGTCAAACTCAACATTTTCTCTCTCCACCAACCTTTGCTCAAAATCTGGTTTCCTTGTTGCCAGGCGATCAAATACACTCTTATAATTTCTAGGTTTACTCGTACTTTCAGCTGCCTCAGCCGCTGCTTTGATGGCAATAAGTGACCCAGAGGCATTCAAAGTGGATCGTTTTCTTTGAGCTCTGACATCGGCTGAAGCATCTGGATTTTTCTCTTTAGGGGATGTGAGCACAACAGAGTGGAGCCGTTTGGAGGCTGGCTCACTTAAATTGCTAGTTCTCTGCGCTTGTGGCACGGGTTTTACAGCATCACGAACAGCCGATTGGAGTAGACGGTGGGATACATTGAGAAACACGCCGCCCCTCTGGTCAAAGTACATAGCACTGCTGGTGGGTAAATGAGTATAGGGTGATTTGTTTAAGAGCATGGATCGAAGAAAAGGGCTTTATAACTATGTGCATGCCACCAACTTTGATATCAACAGATGAAGACTGTAGCACAGACCCAAATACAGCACTTTGTTTGTTCAATTTCTATTGAGACCAGAGTCGGTGTCATTTGAAAAAGCTAAACTGTCCCATGCTACATATAGTACCTTCCAGAACTTTTCCTATGCAATTTTTTATTTTTTAACCTAAGCAGTTCGCAATTTCCTAGATTTGTTAGTAGGGTTCAATTTTTTAGGATTTTAATAAGAGAAGAATTCCTATCACTGTACATGAATTGTCATTGCATGAATATGCCAATGGTCCCTGGAATTATCACCCATTGTTCGGTTTTAATGCTCAATGTTCTATTTGATCCTTGGAAAATCAATCTGTATTGATTCAACCTCTACTACCCTAATCTTTGAGCAAAAAAACGTAAATGCAAAATCCTAATCAGCACTGATGCAGTATTATTCCTTTTTTTTTATCGATAGATATGTGCACAGAGATACAGCTCTGACTAGCATTTTCTCTTTTCGTATTTTGACTAGAAAACTTAATACGCTTTCTAAATGGTACAAGTTGGAGCATTGAGGACCCCATAATAACTCTGAAATTTCAGGAACTGAATGCTAATGTACTTAACTATCCTTCATAATAAGAATGGAGGGAATTTAAAAAACCTTTTGTGGCTGTTGGCCATCGTCCTCCCTGAGCCGTTTTTTTATATCACGGGTTTTAGAAGAAGAGTCACATTGCTTCAGACTACTCGTTGATTGTTTGTTTCTCTCTTCACCATGCAAAATATGAGTGACGACATTTCTAAGAGGAAACATCTCCTGTTGACCCCTCTTGTGCCAGTCTCTTCTACCCTCTTTCCTAGAAGCAGTATCTGCCTCCATTTTGTCAGTCGAATCATAAGTCGATGAAATCAATTTTTTTGAAAGATCTCTCTTGCGGCCATTGTCATTGGCAGAATTGGATATGTTGCTAGGACTAGGTGCCTCTTCATTCACATAGAGATGCGAATTGAGAGAGAGATGTTCCCATAGCCTGTATCAAAGAATCACAGAACTAGGTGAGATAAACAAGCAAAAGAATTCTGTATTAGAGGATTTGGAAATTTGAAAGTACCATGAGACAAAAGGGGTGCTTTGATCACCCAGAAAAACATCCAGTTCTTTAATTGCATCATCTTTGCTCCTTCCATTTCTAAGCAGCACAATTACATAGTCCTGCATTTTACTTTAATATCAAGTGTCGACAAAAATAATTCTAAAACATAAAAAGGAACAACAGAACCTAAACCCAGATCGCCTTAATGCAGCTTCTCACAATGGATAACCAAGAAATTAAGAACACCCCATGAATATTTTCAATGTATGCTCCCAAATAAACAAAACAAATTAAATCGCTGGCAAATAAACCAAAATTTAAATACAATCGATCTCAGAGCACAAACCCCGAAAACCACCCACAATTTCTACATTCACAACTTAAGTAAAAAGAAGAACAGATATGATCAAACCATAAGAGATTCATCGGTTGAGTCTTCCATGATCTCCCGGAGCTTCTCTCTCAACCTCTCTTGGAGCATCGACACACCCTCTGTTGTGAAGCTCCCCTTAAAATTTTCACCATCCATTGGAACACGACAGCTGCAATAAGAGAAACCCTAGATCGGTTCCAAATCAAGGATAAGATGGCTAATTTCGGAGCAACCTGATTGGGAATTAGTAACTATTTTGGGAAGCGCAATAAAAAAATTATAGAAGAAGAGAAACACAGGGATGCCATTTAGGACTTGTAAAACTGGAGATTTTTTTTGGGGTTCATTTGAGAAGAACGGGAAGGGGAGGAGGAGGCGCGGGAAATCTCGTCGATCTCGCCATCACGAAGGAAATCAGAGCAAAAAATGGTGAACGAGAGAACTTATCGCTGGCGTAATCTCGTGTAAAACCTTGTGAAATACAGATTTGCGCGAGGTTGGGAGTTTGCTCTTTACTACTATTTTGCGCAAGCACCCTTGTAAGAAACCACTATTTTCTCCTCACACTCTTGCTCCGAGTAACTGTTGTCTTCGACGATACAGTTGGCCACAGGGATCAATGGATAATGGACCCAGTATAAATAATACTTTTATATTTATTTATGTACAAAATTAATTTTATTCATATTCTATTTTTATTTATTAAATATTAGCTTTATCTACATTCTTATATTAAGTGCATACAAGTTCTGATCTGCCAGCGATTTTTATTAATTAATGAAATTTTATATTAAAAATTAGACATCCTCATAGGGCTATGTGCCCAAAGTTTTTATAGAACCAACCTTGAGCCACAAATGAGAACTTGAGTTGAAAGCCATCTCAATGAGATCAACCCAAGGACAAACAAAAGACCCAAGATAGAATAAATATAGGCGGTCTAATTACACGGCCCAACCTGAGATGTGAGCATTCCGATCCAAGGCCTGGCCCAGAGTCGGCTTAGGATCCCTCTGACAGTTCTGACAACGCAGAATGTCAGAGCTGGAGGAGGCTATTTAAGGTGAACAGTTCCATTAAATGGGGGGCACTTTCACTACTTGAGACATGACATAGGGTAGAGTTATAGTGTCTCACAACTATCCTCGGGTTCCAAACCCCGACTTAGACACCCTCGGGTTCCAAACCCCGACTTAGAAATGCTGGACCATCTCCCCGAGACAGGCCTCGAGTCTTACCTCGACATAGTCTGTATCACATCCGATCAAATATTCTGATCCTATGCATCTTTTTTATGTTTATTTACGTACATAAGTCTTAAATTTATTTAGAAACGTACTCTTCATATTTATGATTGGTCATGATTTCTTTTGATTTTTTAAATGACTTCATTTCTTTCTATTTTTTATATTATTTAAGGAAAGTTATTTGTTATTTAATATGTCATTTTTTTATTATGAAAATATGTCAAGAAGATAAAAAACAAATTATGTTATTTAATATGTTGTTTAAGAAATATTATTTAATATATATGTCATTCAATATGTCACTTAAGAAATGTTATTTGTCATTTAATCTATTATTTTTTGTAAAAGTGTGTAATTTGTATGAGATTTTTTAATTCTCTTGTAATATGTTTTGTTGCAACGCACGAGCAGAATACTAGTTTATATTATATTCTTACCCATTGATATTAAAACCTAACGAACAAATAATAAGTAATTAGCTAATAATTGATAATTTATATAATTTGATCAAAAAAAATATAAGAAGCTAATAAATATGTTAAATTAAATGCATCCTTTACACCATATCATAAATATAAAATTTATATTTTTTTATCTCACTATTATAGAAAATATAAATGATTAAATATAAGACAATATTAAATATTGTATAAATTAGTTTTGTCATAAATTATTAATTGAAAAACAATATAAAATATGAATAAACCAATTTTATCTTAAATTACTAAATATAAAATTACATTAAATATTGTACAAATCCATCTAATCATTATAATAATATTAAAAAAGTTGATTAAATTCTAATTTGATCATGATGAGTTGGTTTTACTATGAAGTTTTTATATATTATGATAATATTAAATAATTATTAAGAGGATGATCTACTTATAACATTTGTAAGTTACAACATCGTACAACAATTTAGTTTTGTGATTTTCAAAGTCTAAACAGTTGATCCAAAACGTTTAATATGATTTCTATATTAAAATGTGATTGAAAATCAATTTTTTTTTTTTTAATATTTATTAAGTATTTTTCAAAATTGTAGTTTTTAGTGGTCCAAAATTAATTCTAACAACAACAGTTTTATAACATACTTAATAAATTATAAAAAAATTCAAAAAAATATAAAATTTGATCTTCAAGCACATTTTTAATATAGAGATTATGTTGAATGGTTTGGATCGACTATTTGAACTTTTAAAATTACAAAACCGAATTATTGTAAGATATTATAACTTACAAATATTTTAAGTGGAGCAGTTCAGTTTTGGACTGATACCTGGTGTCACACTTGCCCATTACAGATTACTTATCCTCAACTATTTGATATATGTACAACCAAATCTGTTACGGTACAAGAGGTGGTAAATACTCAGGGTAGTTGCTTGCAATTTAGGAGAGGTCTAAGTGGAGTGTTATTAGAAGAATGGCAACAAATTTTTGGGTTACTGCAGACTACCACTTTTACTCAGGACATAGATACACTTAAATGGCAGTGGGAATCTCATGGGACATTCACTGTTAGATCTATGTATTTGTTTCTTAATTTTCATGGAGTCCAACCCCTTACACCTTTGCTTTGGTGGAAACTCCCAGTTCCCCCAAAAATTAGGGCCTTTATGTGGTTAATGAGTAAAAATAAAATTCTGACTAAAATGCAACTCTTGGCCAGGGGATGGCAAGGAGATATTATGTGTCAGTTTTGTCCTATGCGTGAAGACTCTAACCATTTGTTTTTTCAGTGTTATTTTGCTAGGGCTATATGATTTTATATGGGAAAATGTCAGGACCACAGACATACTTGGACCTCTATTGATGATGTGTTACACTTTGCACAGTCACTACCCAAAATAACTCGAAAAGCTCTTTTAATTGTTGTTAGTGCAGTGGTGTGGTGCATATGGAAAAAACGCAATGACCTTTGCTTTAATCATTCATTAACACAGCCTTGTCGGGGTACTATTATGATTATTATTTCTTTGGTTGTTTCTTGGACAGGTACTCAAGGGGAGCACATCCAAGCTGCAGTAAATGAGTGGCTGCCACAGGATCTGGATGAGGTGCCTATTCAAATCGTCCCGATGGAGGATGCCAGGCTGATAGAGATGCTCTCTGATGACTATGAATAGCGTGTTGGATACCAAGGCTTTAATTGATTAGATTAGACACATGTGAGGGCTCTGTTAGCAGTCGCTTGCTTGTTTCCAGTTTGTTGTTTTAGATTCTGATTAGCGTTTCTGCTATGGACTCTAGCACTTGGTTCGATAATATTTCTCTGGATTTTGTGTGTTTTGTAACAATGTTTCATGGTAATGAAACGGGCTAATGCTTTTTTTCAAAAAAAAAAAACAAATATTTTAAGTGGATTCCTCCTAAATAGGCTTGATCTCCAATCATTTTGGATTTCGGGTTTCGATTTTGTCATTTCTTTTCCTTATAATTTCTTTTGCGTTATTGTTAATTAGAGTATTTTATATTTTATAGTATTTATTTCTAATCCAACTTATTATCGCTTGTGATTTATAACGACCTTTTTTTTAATAGAACCCATAAAATTCGGCTGTCTATGCAAATCTCGAATTTGAAATTGATGACTTGGACGAAATCTGGCCAGTACCTGACCTGCATGCACCTCTAGTTTGAATTCATCTTATAGTCGCACCCTCGAGTCTGAATGTAATAACTGCCTCTTTCAAGTGTAATTGAGGATCTCAACATAACGCCGCAATAGTTTCATAATTGAGTGAGGCTATGGAGTATGCCCAGTGCATATTGGTCTGTGTTATGGTTTTAAATTCTCAATTTGAAAGTTTTGATAGTTAATACGAACCGTTTAACATGATTTTTGTATAAATATATATTTATAAACTAAATTTTATATTTTTTAGAATTTGTTTAGATGGGTAAATAATCACTTGATCTGAAAATTCTGGACCATACATTTAACCAATTAATTAATATTATGTATTGATTTTGACGCAAATTAAATAACGAATGATAATTGTAAGAGACCAGAGAGAATCAACATTTGATATAGTCATAAAGACAATATTTTTTGTACAAAAAGTTGCAGGTTTGAATAATAATTATTTATGAATATTAAATAATTGGGTGGCTTAACATTTATTCTTTATTTAAAAATGGTAAGAGATTAGTGCTTGGAAAATTTAATTCTCTATCATATATATTTATAGAACATATATCAAAACTGGACAGATATCTAAAATTGTAGGTGGTTCACTAAAAATATAGATTTGCCCTTTGCGTTGAGATGGTCCACCTGATATCATCGAAGAATATGCTTTGAATCAATTACATACGCAGTGACGTGCTTCTACATTTGAACCAATATGAGATTATCAAAATGTAAACATGTTTTCAGTTCCAAGCGTTGTTCCATGCATGCAATTATACAGTGACATCTCTAGTAAATTTATTAATACCCTCAATCCTAGCTAGAATTAATATTATCCTTTTTGCTTAGATTTCCTCGAGGCTGGAAAATTGATGTCTAAACAGATTAAATTCGCTAATTATTAAGAGGCAGAGATAACTCTTATTTAGAGATAGATGATCAATTAAAAAGCTTCAAGCTAGTTTCAAAGTCGAAACTTATTTCTGATCTCTATAGTTTCTACAATTGTACATCTCCCAAGTTAACCTATTCCAATTTATTATTAGCAGCCTCTGATTCAAGATACTTGCAAATCCTCTCAATAATTTCCCTTCCCTTCACACTATTCTGCCTAAACCTCTCGGCACACCTGTGCTCCACGTGCTCAGCCAATGCCGAGGCCACAGATACCACTGGCTTGCATCTAATGCTTGTCTCCTGCCTGAATGTAGTCCACTGCTCTGGTCTGTGATGGTGGGGTCGGTAGCTTGACTTCTCTTCCACCTCGATCAACCCCGTGAGACTCGCATTTTTGGAAACAATCTCCATGGAGCAGCGAGGTGCATCCACAAATGAGGTTTCGAGGCAGAGGATGGTGGGGGAAGGGGACAGGCGGCAGAGAGGGAACGGAAGGGAGGGTGATCGGACGGTGATGGCACGGGTAGAGGAGAAGACGCCGTGGACTGGGTCCAGGCGGCGAGAGAGAGTGTGTACGTCGAGGATGTGGGAGAGAACAGTTGGGGTATCAGGATCGGTGAATTTTCGCCATGCGGCCGAAGTGACCCGATCCCATGGGTGCTCACACACATGTTCTTGCGTGTAAGTAAGAACCATTTTTGTGCCTACGTACAGCTACAGAGACAACGGGTGAAGAACTGAAGGTCTCCTAAAAATGCGACCGAAGAGTAGAGGATGAAGAATGAATCTGATATAGCATATACCTCAGAGATCCTACTCTCACCAAATGGTATTTATTATCAGAGTAGAATATTAATCTTATTCTATGTGGATATGTGATAGAAGTTATTCTTTAATTCCTTTATCTAAATTAAAACATAACTACAGGATTCAAACATCTTTATTTATCAACCATCCATTATATTTTAAAAATTTTAATTCTCACGAACAAAATTTTAAAATTTTAAATGATAATATAAAAACAAATTCACTTCTAATGGCATCAATATAGTATGAAATTTCGAATTTGTTTGTTAAGTATTCTGAATTTGCAATAACTTACTGATATGAATCATATTGAACATTAATTTTTTAGTTTTTAAATCTATCAAATTAAATAAAAATGTATTAATATTTTATACACATCTAGAGAAAGGAATGTTGTTATGCGTCCAGACAAGTGTGATCATGTTATCCTGGTCCAATTCGTTAGATAAAAAACGAGGGGGATCAAATTCATGTCGTTAATGAGAATTGAATTGTTGAAACATAATTCTTGCCATTAAAGAACGAAACAAATCGTTCAAAGGCCACGAGATCTCGGGTTCAGATTATTGAATAGTAAATACTTTTTATATAAATTTGAACTGTTCATTAAATTTAAGTTTCTTTTCGGATAGGAATACAATGGAAATAAATCTGCTACGATTCCAACCAGAATTGTAGGATCTCCTTTTTCAAATCTAACCATCAATATTTTAGAATGAACGAATCTCAAAAACAGTTTATTTTTATGCACGAATCTCTAAATAAACGAGTGGTTGGATTTGAAAAAGCAGGTTCCTAAGGAATCGTAGCAGATTTATTTCCGGAATACAATCAAATAAAAAAGGCAGACTGCCTATTTTCTTGAGTGAAATATGTATAATTAGAGGAGACCAACTCCGAGATCTCTCCGATTCGTTGGTTTTCAACGAAAAGTAAAGTCAAAGTTCCAGGCGGTTTGGCCGCTATGCATAATAGAAAAGTCAAACATAACTCCAGCCACTCAATCCTCTCCTCCTTCCCTTCCGATCCCCTTCAGAGTTCAGACTACTGAGAGCTGGTTCTGGCGACGCTATGCACCAACTCTCACTCCTCTTACTCGGCTTCATTTTCTCACTCCACCTCTGCACCTCTGCCTCCTCGACTCCTCTCCCTAATCTCACCTTTTCCTGTTCCGATTCCTCCCAACCCGACCCTTTAACCCTGATACCAGACCGGCTCACCATCGTCATCTCCGGTCACTCACCGCGCCGACTCCCTCTCCTCCGTCGCATCATCATATCCCTCTCCACTCACCCCTCCGTTCATTCCATCTTTGTCGTTTGGTCCAACCCCTCCACCCCTCTCTCCCTTCTCTACTCCTCTCTCCCCCTTTCCCTTCCTTCCATCTCTCTTGTTCCCCTTCCCTCCTCCTCTCTCAACCTCCGTTTCTTCCCCCTTCCCCCCATCCAAACTCGTGCTGTCGCCATCTCCGACGATGACGTGTCCGTGCCGCACCGATCCCTCTCCTTTGCCTTGTCTCTTTGGCAAGCGAGCCCTACTTCACTAATAGGATTTTTCCCAAGATCCCATGATCTGGATATATCCCGCAGAGATTGGATTTACACTGTCCATCCTGATCGGTTCTCTATCCTTCTTACTAAGTTCTTGATACTGGATAGAGATTACCTTTGGAAGTACAGTTGCTCAGAGAACTATGCAAAAGCGCGATTACTTGTAGACAAGGAGAGGAATTGTGAGGACATATTGATGAATTTTGTGGTGGCAATGGAGGGAGGGACCTTGCCAGTATTTGTGGATGCTGGTGGGGTCAGGGATTGGGGTGATCCAAGGAATAGAATTGGTGGTAATGTAAGTGAAGTTGCTCTAAGTGATGATTCACGGGAGTTGGAGGGCATCGAGGTGAAGAAAGTGGGGTTGAGTTCTAGAGGTGAGATGCATTGGAGGAAGAGAGGTGAATGTATAAGAGAGTTTCACAAGTTGCTTGGTAAAATGCCACTGAGATTTAGTTATGGAAAAATGACGCAGGGAGTAAGGGAACAGGCTTTGTGCCAAAAAGGTGGAAAAATTGTATCGTGTGATCATGAAGAGTGATAACGGGTAAGAAGTGTTCCTCTAAATTACTATCTACACAAGATACATAAAACATTGTAATTGGATTAATTATGCAGCCCCATGGTGGTATGTAACATCGGGTTTTCATAAATTTTTGGCTGTAATGAAATAATTTAGTCTCATTTCTCGAACCAGATTACTTAAATGATACAAATAAACAATACAGAGATATAATTTAAGTTCTAGCAATATATATATTTTTTTTAATTTGACAATTAGAATAAAGTGCCTCCAGTTTCCATTGCATTGAACAATAGAAATTCATACATCATTTTCTTGACATAACCAGGTAATGCGAAAAACCCTGAATTGTGTCGTAATAGTTAATAATAATAACAACATCTGTGCATATTATAGTTGAATAAGGAGAGAATAGAGACAGACACCCATGACCAGACCAAAAGCTTGGTGGCATTGCAAAGGAGCTTGAGGTGGTTGTAACAGCAGGTCCATTGCAAGCATAGGCCAGATGCAACAAGAAAGGTAAAGGCAAACTTTTTCATTGCATTTTTCTGAGATTTGTAGGCGATGAAGGGTAGAGTTGTCTTGATATATCTTGTTCGTTTGGAGGAAGTAGAAGGGTCAAAGGGGCTGTAAAGTCTTGCTTAGTGTTATGGTTTGCCTCTTAGGATATAGGAAGCATTGTTCTTTCTTCTTTGCTAGGATTAGGGAATACTTCCTGTTAATGATAACTTGGAAGGAGATAAATTGTCAATTAAATGAGCTTCAAAATTAATTTACTGCTAAATGATAGCTCAACTGAATCAGAAAATCAATATTTACACAGCCGAATCCTTGAGATGAAATTTAATTGAAGTTTAATTTAATCGACGATTCCTTCTAATTTAACAGTGAAGTTTGTTTCACTAGTATTGTTTTTTTTGAGGGTTAACGGCAGAGCCATTAACAAATATATTGATAATAAAAAAGTTTATTTACACAAATATTGACTATATACACCGAAATACTCTATAATGCCGGCTATTGTCTCCCTCATGCAACCAGAAATGAATTTCTTCGGCCGCATTGTTAACTAAGATTGGCACTGGTTTGGATGCCTCATTGAAGATCCTTCGGTTATGCTCTCTCCGGAGTGAGGCTATGGTACAATGCATAGCGCATTTTGGTCCACGCTATGGACTCAAATCTTCAGTTTGAAAGTCCTACCGTTCAACATGGTCTCCATATGAATATGTACTTATAAACTAATTTTACATTTTTTATAAATTTTTTACTATTTTTTTAGATGGGTAGAAAATCACTTGATCTGAAAATTCTGAAGCATCCAAAAACATTGATTTTCTACCCATCTAAAAAAATAGTAAAAAAATTCTAAAAAAATAAAATTTAGTTTACGAGTACATATTGATATCGAGACCATGTTGAACGGTTCGGATTGACCGTTAGGATTTTGAAAACAAAAATATTGATCCGTAGTACGGACCAATCCACGTTATGCAGAGTTCCATAGCCTCACTCAATAATAAATTACTAAATATGAAACTCTACAATTTTGTTGATGCGGCTCATCCAGGGTTGAAAGCTGTGCAAATTACATTACTTATCTTGATTTTATGATTGTGATTGGGTTTTATTTCTAGCCTACCCCAACTTGTTTGGGACTAAAGGCTTAGTTGTTGTTATTGTTGTTGTTGGTATCTTGTGGGATCTAGTAGTCATAAACATCTTTGTTTACAAACTGTGCAACAAAAGTTTTAAGAAAAATGCATATGTTATAAGAATTAAGAAACACATATTGTATTGCAATGGGTGTTTCTAACCAAAGATTGAACATACGAAACAAACAAGTGTAGGACATGACTATAACATCAGTTGGTTCCTAAAGCAGTGAACAAATATAAATTGCACAAAAATAATTTATTAGTCACCGAGATTAGTGTTAATTGGTAATTATTTTATCAGCCTTCTTTATTGGAACATATTATGATCGAAAACCACCTGGATCTATTGTTCCATATTTGAAAGCCGAGGGCAAGCTCTTTGAAATAATATTGCATGATTTTTTACACGTGCTAATATTTGTCGTAATTGCCTTTTCTGAAAGTTAAATTCTAATTTGGACGGCCTCCTCCAATATGTGAATGGCATATAACATTTGTATTCTCAGATTGCGAAACCCAAATCTATGTCTTGAGCTGACATCAATTGGGTTAGCTCGTGAAATGTCTGCTTGTTTACAGGGTTATTGGTTTGCAATGAGCCCCCAAATTCTATTAAAGGACAGTAATAAAATAAAATGTTTCCCCTAGATTTTTTTTCTTGATTTTGTAGTGAAATTCTCATAATATATTCACATTAACCAACCAATTGTGAAAGAATTAACGACTCACAGAGCATGTGTGTGCTAATAAAGTTATTTTACTTTATACTGAATTGTATTAAGGGCTTTACTGCAATGTCACCTATGTCGGTGCCATGCCCTTGTTGAAATGTCAGGTAGTTGCTTCATTGTCTAACGTCAGTACTTAGGTGGACAGCTAAACATCTTTGGCAAAACAAACTGCTACAGATAAATTGTACATTTGGAAACTCCAAGTAAAGCTCTCTCAACCAATACATCCCTTGTTAACCTGCATCGCAATTTTCAATATAGATGACTAGTGACCTTTTGGGCATCTAGAATTTCCAAAATCTAAGCAAAAAGGATATCAACTCTTGTTGAAAGAATATTTGAACTTATCTTGCCTGACATAATCCAAACAACATAAATAGTTCCTATTCGGATCCCTTTTAACCAGTATTTTCCTCCCTTATGATTTAATACCTGAGAGCTTTCCTTGTCTCAACCTTCTAGCCTGATAATTTGCAATCTCAGCCATCAGATCCTGATAGGATGGCAAGAGCATAATGTGAACCAGGGAAAGAATGGCACATGGCTGTTGTTATAGTCTAGATGATGTTTTGAAGAATTCTGTTTTGATTCAAGGGCAGCGATGTACGAAGGGCATGAGACAATAAACAAATGGCAGGTTGAATTGCCTGCATAGGAGTTCTAAAGATCTTTACCAATTCCAGTTTTCTGATTTCTTTCTCTCTGATCCGGAGAAAATCTAACAAAATTTCATTTAAACTCATTGGAATAGATTATAAAGGTAACAAAAAGACTTCTTTCTGATGATCTGTTATGCAGACAGCTCATAATATAGTTCCGTCTCACACAATTCATAATTGCATTCCTTCTATTTCCAGATAAGGCTTAATGAAGGTAGTAGGGAAAGAAGGAAAGAGCTGAAGTCCAAAGAGCAGCTCCTAGAGCAGGTGTTGTCACAAAGGAGCCATTTGTATGAGCTGGAGCGGGTGCAGGAACATCACCAGCAAGTGCCATGGTGATTCGAGGCAGCAATAGTGAGCGAAAACAATGGCAACCTTCCTCATCTCCATGGAAAATGATGGATGAAATCAGACTGTTTCGGACTATTGACCATTTAAGATACCAGAGTGGGCTGTTAGTCGTGATTTAATGGTCTAGTAGCTAGTACAAAGGAGCTCTGGAAGGAGGGGGAAAGATTTACAGACGATCTGGTTGATTGTCACTGATGTCTAATTTGTTTACTAAAATCAGGTGTTTTTCTAAGGAGTTTTGTTCCGTTCATTCTGTTTGTTGGAAAAATACAGAACTCTTGCTGTGTTGAATCGGAATTTGTGGGGCAGCAATTTCCCAGAAGTTCGTTTGCAAGTAATGAGGAGGAATGTGTTTGTATGGTTTATTAGAACATTGCTTGTATGTTTTGTAATTTCATCTTTTTCTTTTTTTAATCCTTTTTCACACATGTAGCTGGTGGTGGTTTATTTTATTTATTAATAATAGAATCGAATAGATGATTGTCTTTACTGGGTTAAATAATGATTAACAACCGACTGACGGCCCTAATTAAACATAATGAAATCCGACCAGCCCGCTCTGATATGAACCCTGGTACAGTAAAAAAAAATGCTAAAAGCACACAATGCCGAGGTGTAATTCTTGTATCTGTACAAACAGAGATCCTCAAACAAATCAAATCAAATCTGAATAAAAAATACAACCAGATCATCAAATCTGACTTGATCTAGCATTTATAATTGGAAAAGTCTAGATTTTCGTATGCGAACTTAGAAAAGAAATTGTATCTGAATTTTTTTTTGATTTAGTCCTTGAAAAGTAAAGGATACGGTGGTGCTACCACTTGGGAAATAGAATGAAGTTGGCATTGAAACTTTTATTCGCTCCAAACAATTCATCCAACTTTTCAAAATGACCAAATTTGATTTATTTTTTTTTTTGGGAAGTTAAAAAACTAATCTTATTTTATGGAAAATCACGGAATAATTTGATGTAAACAACAGTTCATAAACAAATTTAAGTTTTATTATACAAATTTAAGGACCAAAATATTTTAATTTTTTTTTTCCAGTTTGATAAGTAGAATCCTGTTTAACACCAAAAGAGTAATTGGCCCCCACTACAATTTTACATGCAAACACATAACATGTCAACCCAAATTAAGAAAGAAAAGAAAAACATTCCTAATTATGTGTAACACCATTCATCCAACCAATAATTTGAACCAGTCAATCAAACCTCTCCAAAGGGTCACCAAGAACCTATATAAACCGCTGTGCTGTGTCTTTATTCCTCAAACAAGGCAAAGAAGAACTCATTAGCAAGCGTCTCTCTCTCATCTCCAACTTGTCCCAAATCCATTTTTTCATTCGTAATGGAGATGAAGAAGATCGCCTGTGCTGTCCTTGTTGCTGCTGCATCTGCCACCATGGCGTTTGCTGCCGATGCTCCGGCCCCAGGTCCTAGTACGAGCGACTCCTTTGCCATGACACCAGCTGTTGGTGCTGCTGTCGGTGCCTCCGTACTGTCATTCATCGCATACTATTTGCATTGAGTTTTGTTGGGTTAGGGAGAAGGAGATTTAATGAGCATATATGTTTACTTTTTATTATATTGATATGTAATTTCTTTTCAGCATATCTGTTTACTTTGTATTGTATTCCAGTGTTAAATGTGTTGTTGAGAACCACATTCTGAATCTGGCTTTACTAGTACCATACTTTTCATGTGTCAACTAATTTTTCTTTTCTCAAATGTGTACATGCCTGCTGTTGTATTTATATGCAACTTCTTTACACATTCTGAATCTGTTAATTTCTATTATATTTATATGTAATTTCTTTTGTTTGATCCAAAGTAACCGTCCAATCAGCACCATTTCAAATAAGGGGTGAAATTAGTCCATCTGATCTGTCTAATTTCAATCCAATAACTTCCTGCCATCACGTAGCAGTGCGAAAGCAATGTGTGCCTCGCATTCGTCTAATCTCAAGTATCATGGATGATACTGTTTCATGACAGTACCAGAAAACCAGGCTCCACCCTGCAGCCAAATGATGATTTGTGCAGTATTGTGACAATATTGCAGGGGTTATCCAATAGATTATAAAAATTGGATGGTTCAGATTAAGTAATAAATAATTGGAGCTGTTATTATATTGATATTCACCTTTTAACCAGCATTTTCCTCCCTTGTGATTTAATACCCTGAGAGCTGTCCTTGTCTCAAACTTCTAGCCTGATGAGTTGCAATCTCAGTCATCAGATCCTGATAATGTGAGCCAGGGAAAGAATGGCATATGGATGTTGTTAAATTCTAGATGATGTTTTGAATAATTCTGTTTTGATTCAAGGGCAGCGATGTACGAAGGATATGAGCCAATAAACAAATAGCAGCTTGAATTGCCTGCAGAGGAGTCGTAAAGATCTTACCCATTTCCAGTTTTCTGTTTTATTTCTCTCTTATCCCGAGAAAATCTAACAAAATTTCATTTCAACTCATTGGAATAGATTATGCAGATAGCTCATAATATTGTTCTGTCTCACAGAATTCATAATTTCATTCCTTCTATCTTCATATAAGGCTTAATGAAGGTAGTAGGGAAAGAATGAAAGAGCTGAAGTCCCAAGAGCAGCTCCTAGAGCGGGTGTTGTCACAAAGGAGCAGGGACGGAGCCATGGTGGCCCGGGGGTCTGTCTCCCCTGGATTTTGAAATTTAGTTCAAAAAAATAAGACCAGTAGCTTATTGCCTACCCTGGAAATCAATCTGCTCCTTCCTGTGCCCAAAATTGAAATCTCCGGACCCAGTATAGAATGGACCTGAATATTTTATAAAACGGGCCTGAATTTTTGGACTGAATAAAAGGCGCTGCGTCACTGAATAAATTAAAAACGTGTCTAAGCTCTCACTCGTCGCTCTCTCAGCCTCTATGAGTCGTCGCTCTCCAAAATAAAATAAAAAAAAACAAAAATTCTCAAAGCCCTCTCTGACTCGAAATGAGTGCATACTGGTAAGTAATTCAATTGGCTCGACATTTATTTTTGGATTTAAATCAATTGATTTGGCACCAACTGATGCATGATGTACTCTGGTTTTGTATTGGCTCTAAACCTAGCATGATCAGTACAGTTCAAAATCCAACACCTAAATCTTTTGGATACTGTACAAAATCCAAAACTACATCCTTATATTTGCATACTGTCAATCATGTTGTTTTTGCTTATGTTGATTGTTTTTTTATGTAGTACCCAATTAGCTAATAAATTTGAATCCGATGAGCTATTTTAATTCAATTTCTGCCACCTCTGACAAAAATTCTGCATCCGCCTCTGCAAAGAAGCCATTTGTATGAGCCGGTGCAGGGGTATCACCAGCAAGTGCCATGGTAGTCGAGGTAGCAATAGTGAGGACAACAATGACAACCTTCCTCATCTCCATGGAAAATAATGGTGACATCAGATTGTTTAGGCCTATTGACCTTTTAAGATATCAGAGTGGGCTGTTAGTCCTAATTTAATGGGGCAGGGGCGTCAGGGACGGACCTAGAAAATCATGATAGGAGGTGTTAAAACTTAAAATGCACAGTATATTATTGGTAGGAATTGAATCCAAACTCTCCACATCCACAAAATATACTCCAATCACTAAGCCACAAGTGGACATATGATATTTTATGAGGACGACTAGGCCATATAAAAAGTTAAAAAAAATTCAATTCAATTAAATTTTAATATATATAACTAAAATTCTAAAATTATAGGAATGACTTAACACCTATACGGATAAATATAGATCCACCCCTAAAGAGAGTAGTTCCAATGCCCATCGGACCAGTTCTGGGTTCCATGGGCACATCTACCTTCCGATTCCATCAATCACTCTCCGATTTGATAAACGAAGCATTCCTTAAAGGGATTTGATTTATCAGTTTTAAAACCAATTGACTAATTAAACCCACTAAAATTCATCTCCTCAGGTGTTCATCGGTTCGGTTCGATTGAAACCGAACCGAACCAGGCAAACCAAAGTTATAATTTGGTTTCAAAAATAGAACCGAACTGAACCGAACCAAAGTTTATTTCGGTTTGTTTGGTTCAAACCGAAATATATTAATTTTTTATTTAAAACATTTTATTTATAATAAACCGAAGTATATTAAGAAATAAACCAGAGTATTAAGAAATAAACTGGGATATTAAGAAATAAACTGAAGTATTTAAAGCAATTGATTAAGAAATAAACTGGGGCGGTCCTGACCAAATTCATAATATATAAAAGTTCGGTCTGTTTGGTTATTTCAGTTTTGAAAATTTCAAATCAAACTGAACTGAAGTTATAATTCAGTTTTAAAAAAGAAACCGAACCGAACAATTAAACCGAAAAAACCGAACATTTAGTCCAAACTAAAGTTGGCATTGAAACTTTCTGAAAATAGAATAAAGTTGTCATTGAAACTTTTATTGGCTCTAAATCAGTCAACCAAATTGAAAAAAAGAAGAAGAAAGATTATAAGTGGTATTGAAATTCTTCTCCAAATGATTAAGTTAGTCCACCATAATCCTTCTTAAAGGACTAACTTTCAAAATGATTAATTTGATTATTTTTAGGGAAGTTCAAAGACCAATCTTATTTTATGGAAAATCATGGAACAATTTTGTGGAAAAAAAAGTTCAAAAACAAATATAAGTATTTTTACACAAATTTATGAACCAAAATATTAAAAAAAAAAAATCCAGTTTGATAAGTCGAATGAAAGGATTTTGTTTAACACCAATAAGAATAATTGGCCCCCACTACAATTTTACATGCAAGCACATAACAACTGTCAACCCAAATTAAGAAAGAAAAGAAAAACATCCCTAATTATTCGTAACACCATTCATCCAACCAATAACTTGAACCAGTCAATCAAACCGCTCCAATGGTTCACCAAGAAACCTATATAAACCCCTGAGCTCTGTCTCTATTCCTCAAACAAGGCAAAGAAGCACTCATTAGCACAAAAGCATCTCTCTCATCTCCAACTTGTCCCAAATCCATTTTTTCATTCGCAATGGAGATGAAGAAGATCGCCTGTGCTGTCCTTGTTGCTGCTGCATCTGCCACCATGGCATTTGCTGCCGATGGTCCTGCCCCTGGTCCTAGTACGAGCGACTCCTTCGCCATGACACCAGCTATTGGTGCTGCAGTTGGTGCCTCTGTACTGTCATTCTTCGCATACTATATGCATTGAGTTTCTTTGTGTTAGGGAGAAGGAGATTTAATGAGCATATCTGTTTACATTTTATTATATTGATATATGTAATTTCTTTTCAGCCTATGTTTATTTTGTATTGTATTCCAGTTTTAAATGTGTTGTTGAGAGTCACATACTGAATCTGGCTTTACTACTACCATTTATTTTCACGCGTCAACTAATTTTATTTTCTCAAATAGGTGCATGCCTGTTGTTGTATCTATATGCAACTTCTTTACACATTCTGAATCTGTTAATTTCTATTATATTTATATGTAATTCCTTTTGTTTGATCCAATGTAACCGTCCAATTAGCACCATTTCCAATAGGGGGTGAAATTAGTATGATCGGTCTAATTTTAATCCAATAACTTCCTGCCATAATTTATAATCATGGTGTAATAAAGGTCAGCTATTTTAGGGAAAATTGGTTGTTTGTCACTCCAAAACCTTCAAATTTGAAAAATATCATTTCAAAATTTAAAATTATAATAATGTCACTCTAAACTTAATTAATTTATAATTTTGTCACTTCAAATAATTAATGACTAAAATACCCTCTTCTTCTCCTACCATGGCGAAAGGCCTATTCGATCTTCTTCTCCTGCCATGGCGCAATTAGTACTGACGAGTGACGACTGATAAAAAATATAAGAGTGTTACATCAGTAGTTGTTAGAAATTTACAACCCCACTGTTACTGGTTGGTAAATGCATAATTTGGAGGAAACTAATAATGAGAAAATGAAAAGTATAGCTCACTTAATTTAGGAATCAGATTTCCTGCCCCCATACTCACTGCGAGTTGGACCCGGTTACTGTTAAAGGGTTTAGGGTTAAAATAATTTTGGATTTAGGATTAAATGGGGGCCTACTCTACAGCGATTCTGGGGACAGAAATTTTCTGCCCCTAGGGGGGCAGACGATTCGGTTCCCTTAATTTAATGATTTTCTATTTATTTTTCAACTTTTTATTAATGAATTATAGGCTGATAGCAGACAAAAGTTTACGCCACGGTTTTAATGAATTCATCAATTGTATGACTCCGCTGGCTATGCTATGCATTAATTACTTCTGAAAGGTTGAATTAATTGAAGTACCGCTGTACCAGTGTACCTGCATTGTTTATATATCGCTTTTCTATGAACTCATAAATGATCAAGGCTTCACAAAAGAAACGAATTTGATTAAGATAAGCTAAAATCGCTAAATTTAGAACTGTAATTGAAGATAAAAGGGATGAAATCAAAAGAAAAAATAGTGTATTTCCACTAAATTGCTAGTTAATTTGTCACAGAACAAAAAGATAAAAGCAATCCAAAGAATCAAGCACGAGAAGTGCAATGCATCACATCTAGAAAGAAATCTACCAATGTTTACTCTCTTATTTCAGTCTCAAACCCTTCTTTCTCTACAAACCTCAGATTCCAGCTAAGAAGATCGAATAGGCCTTTCGCCATGGCAAGAGAAGAGGAGAAGGTAGGAGAAGAAAAAGAGGAGAAGAAGGGAGGATATTTTAGTCATTAATTATTTGGAGTGGCAAAATTTGAAGTTAATGAAGTTTAGAGTGGCACTATTACAATTTCAAATTTCAAGATGACATTTTTCAAATTTGAAGGTTTTAGAATGGCAAATAATCAATTTTCCCTTTATTTTACTGTTCTATATTGCTAGCTTGTGCCAATTTTTCAAAAAAAGAAAAAGAAAAACAAAATTCCTGTCATCACGTAGCAGTGCAAAAGCAATGTGCACCTCGCTTTAGTCTAATCTCAAGTATCATGGATGATACTGTTTCATGACAGTACCAGAAAACCAGGCCCCACCCTGCAGCCAAATGATGATTCGTGCAGTATTGTGACAAAATGTCAGGGTTCATCCAATAGATTATAAAGATTGGATGGCTCAGATTAAGTAATAAATGATTGGAGCGGTTATTTATCCTACAAATCAATCTGATCTTGATCGGAAAGTTCCAAGATCTACAATATACATGATATACATTTGCCATTATAGCACATAACATTATTTTGGTGGTTATTTGTTGTCTTAGTGGATATTCACTTCAGCCTCCTTTATTGGAGACTTAAACGAGTTAGAATTTCATCATGCTGTTGTTAAATCCAGCAGCATAAATTTCATTAACAGAAAAACTGGTTTGCAGTTAACTTTATGAGTTACAGGTCAAACACCTGAAATAGAAGAGCAAATGGTGCTTGAAATTGGGTTTTATCTACCTATTTGTGATAAAGTTTTGGTATTTTGATGATCGTTGATGTAATTTACCAAAAAGTTACTGCCAAGTTTGGAAGGTATATTTCACTGTAGATTTAAGAAAAAATACATTGGAAAAAATGGATAACATTTGCACTACTTTACTTGTAATTTATTTATTCAATTTCTTTACGTAATTTACATTGGAAAAAATGCATAACATTTGCACTTTAATTTTTTTCCAATCTCTTTACGTTATTTAAATATATTTTTGATATTAGTAGTAATTTGCAGATTATATCTGTCCATTTTTATATCTATTTGTTTGTTTGTCCGTCTGTCTGTAAGAAAATGATTAAATAAACCTGTCCTATTATGCAGCTGCGTTTCTTTTTTCTACATATTTTACATGGTTATGCTCATATTGTGAGAGCTAGTTTGCTAAAAAAAGAAAAAAAAAAAAGATGAGAAAAACATTGGTTGAATTTGTACTTTTTACTTGAATCAGTCTAATTTAGTTTTTTTATGAAAAATTGGATAAGCGGGTGGAGAGGAAAAGCCTACCTTTAATGGCAAATGTATACCATTGAGATCTTCGAACTTTCCGATCAAGATCAGATTGATTTGTAGAATAACCGCTCCAATTATTTATTACTTAATCTGAGCCATCCAATTTTTATAATCTATTGGATGACCTCTGACATATTGTCACAATACTGCACGAATTATCATTTGGCTGCATGGTGGAGCCTGGTTTTCTGGTACTGTCATGATACAGTATCATCCATGATACCTGAGATTAGACGAATGCAAGGTGCACATGCATTGATTTCGCACTACTACGTGATGACAACAAATTGGATAGAAATTAGACCGATCAGATGGACTAAATTAGAAAAGGTGCTGATCGGATGGTAACGTTGGATCAAACAAAAGAAATTACACATAAATATAATAGAAGTTAACAGATTCAGAATGGGTATAGAAGTTACATATCTCCATTCTTATAATAAGTACGTAGATGTCCTGATCCGTCAACGGTTGTTATTAAAAGATGCAATTATGATTAATATCAACCATCCAATCAAATAATATGCTTTTTTTTATTCAATGCATTTTTTTTTTGTCTTTTTACGTGTAGAATTATAAATTTATTTAGACACGTACTCACCACATGTACTGCACATATTTTGGTTACAATTAAAATTAAATAGACTTAAATCAGCGGTGCTGTAATGGGAAAGTTATTGATGTCTTACTTATTTTTATTATCTCCTTCAATATTTTCTTTGATTTTCCTGATCCTTCCTTTCTTTCTTTCTTTCCGTTTCCAAAAAAAATATTTGCAAATGGGCGTGGAAGACGACATCTTAGGGTTGTGCGGACGTTGAAATCTGGCGTGTTATATTGGGGAAGGGTAAATAAAGAAATGTGCGTTGTAAGAAGGCAATAGCAGAAGAACTTGCTTTCGGTCCAGTGGCAAAGGCACATGGCTCTCATGTAGAAGGTCATGGGTTCGAAATTTACAAAGCAGAAAAATCTTCTATAATATACAATAAAAATAGACAATAGCAGATCCTGGTTCAGGTTTCTGGAAGAATAAAGGGATCAAGGACGAGGGTAAAATTGCCATTTTCTGGGTTTTGACTCTCAATGGCTGGGAGGTTTGCTTTGAATCTGGTACCACTTTGGAGCTTTTGGTCGGGGAAATAAATTTATTTTTGATGGACAATACTTTGTTAGGGGATTGTAAGGTGCTTCAAGATCATTGTAGTGCATGAGATCAATAGCTGGATTTGAAATCAATATTTTTAAGACAGTTTGAGTTTTTTTGTTTTTGTTTTCACGGTAAAGTTGGATTTGGAGGAGCTAAAAAAGATATTATTGTTCTCATTGCTTACGACATACTATCATTCTTTTTTGAAATGGTAAAAAGATGTATCTAACTATCTCATATTTCAGGTTGATTATCTAACTTCCATTGTCCCCGCTTATAGATATTTTATATTTTATCCAGCTTATAAAACTCCGTTAATTTATAACTTTTAGTAGGCTCAGATCATGTCAGCTGATATTCTGGTAAAACTTGTAGAAAACATATATTAGATTTCTTTATTAATTGATTAGCATTGCTATAACTCCTTTGCCTGTGAAATTCGTATGTTTTACTAGGGGCTATGTACAGTTCTAACCAAGGGGCACTTCATTGGTCTAGGTTAAGTGAACCATGGGGTTTTTTCTAGGTGGTGAAATTTATTTCTTCTTCTTTTAATGACGCATGAATATTTAATCAATTAGTTATTCGGTAAAGGAATGCGACATAAATGATGGCCCGAACTCAGTTGTGTTGTGAACTGGTTGCATCCATTTACAAGTTTTGAACCTTCCAAAATTCGAATTAATTTTCTCTGTTACTAATTTGCTGTTTATCATACAAACAGGTCAAACGTTGAGCAATATTTTGAGTATCTAACTTCTCATATTAACAAAAATAACTGTACACAATTATTTTTGTTTCACGCAACGCAAAATCAATATTAACATAGTTATGTCTCCGTTACAACACAGGGGTACGATACTAGTAAATTAATACAACAAGAAGTGTGCACATTTAACACCCATTTGAGAAAATAAAATTAGTTACGCATGAAAAATATGATAAACAGATATGGTAAAGCCAGATTCAGAATGTGGCTCTCAACAACACATTTAACACTGGAATGCAATACAAAGTAAACAGATATGCTGAAAAGAAATTACATATCAATATAAAAAAAAAGTAAACAGATAAGCTCATTAAATCTCCTTCTCCCTAACAGAATGAAACTCAATGCATGTAGTATGCGAAGAATGACAGTACGGAGGCACCGAGAGCGGCACCAACAGCTGGTGCGATGGCAAAGGAGTCGCTCTTAGGAGCAGGGGCAGGAGCATCGGCAGCAAAAGCCATGGTGGCGGATGCAGCAACAACAAGGACAGCACAGGCGATCTTCTTCATCTCCATTGCGAATGAAAAAATGGATTTGGGACAAGTTGGAGATGAGAGAGAGATGCTTTTGTGCTAATGAGTGCTTCTTTGCCTTGTTTGAGGAATAGAAACAGAGCTCGGGGGTTTATATAGGTTTCTTGGTGACCCTTTGGAAAGGTTTGATTGACTGGTTCATGTTATTGGTTGGATGAATGGTGTTACACATAATTAGAAAAGTTCTTTTTTTTTTTCTTAATTTGGGTTGACAGTTGTTATTTGCTCCTTGCATGTAAAATTGTAGTGGGGGCCAATTATTATTGTTGGTCATGGCATGACTGGATCCAGGGTGGAGAATGCTAATCAAACTGTTCGGTAAAGGAAAAAATAATAATATTATGATGACAGGTGTTATGCCTAGTTAGCTATATGCTAATAAAAGCTAAAAATGGTTACAGATTTTTTTATCTGAAAAAAAAATGGTTATAGATTTCAATGTTGACTTTCGCATAGATATATGATTGGAAAAAAATTAGTATCATATTTTCCTCTCTAACCCTTGAAGAATAAAAATATCAAATATACTATAATTTCATAAAAAAAAATTCAAAAATTCAAAAGTAAAAAATTAAATATTAATTTCCTGTAATTGCTGAAGAATAAATTAAAAATTCCAACAAAATTTAGATCTTTAAATATGTTCCTCTCGATCTATACAATCATCATACAGTCCGATTCAGAATTACTCTTTACTCTTAGAATTCACATTATTAACGGCCTATCAAAATTATAGAAAATTAGGCCGCTTAATAAACAATCAAACATATTTTCTAAGTGGAGCGCTAGCCTTCAGCAGCTCCATCAACAGTCCTAAAAGACTCGTGCAATTGCCGGAGTGTGGCCTCGTCACGGTTCCAGTCAGGGTTAGGCGCCATGACGAAATGCGAGTACAGTTTATTTTTTGCACAAGTTACCGAAATCAAGCTATGTGAACCAGCCCCTTGGATCTCATACTCGTAGTACACTTGACCGTTGTCATCCTTTCTCTCAGTAGACTTAACACCATCAGCACTAGCAATCTGATCCTGTAGGCCCACATCTGACAATGCAAGATTGTTCAACACTGCATCAAGTGGTGCAAGGGACCGGAAACCTGAGAGGAATGTTAAGTATTCACGCTCGGTACGCTTTTTCGGGTTGAAGAATTCACTGTCAGTGCCGTTCGTTCCTTTTTCGACTTTCGAGACAAGACGTTCTTTCCAAGAGTCGGGAACGAGGTAGACATACTCAGCTGAGGTCTTCTTGCTGGAGTTGCCACCATAGCCGCCATAATTGGCTGCACTGGCAGCGGTACCATAGTAGATATGGAGGTTTGACTGGTCAACAGCGATGGCGGCAGGGATTGCTGGGGTTGTCGATATGAGAAGAAGGGAGGCGGCGGCAGCTGTTAGAAGAGAGGTGGTGTTTGTAAATGATGATTTGGCATTTGAATTAAATTGGCAAGTGACTTGGGTTTTGAATTGAATTTTTGGTGTTGAGGTGGTGGGGATTGATAGCAGGGGAGCCGGAGAGAGGAAGTTAGCCATGGTGGTGGTAGTTTGATTCACTGCGTTTTGGAGGAGATTTGGGCCAATTTGGATTTTGGTTTGTGGATTTGTGGCTGTGAGGAGAGCAACCAATATGAGGTGGCTTGCAGGTAGTGACTAGTACAGTGACCTTATCCATACACAAATAAGGATCTTTTTTCATAAATAATGCTTTGCAAATCATATGAGGATTTAGTGACAAATTGTACAACTGAGACTACATGAGAAGTATCTTACAATTTTTATTCCTATGTTCACACTATCAAAGCCTATTTATTATATGTGACAAAATGTTGAACAAAGTAAAAATAGAAGACTGAACATATATATTATTAGTTTCAAAATTACATGTCCTTTACAATTATTTGAAATAGGACTTTAATACAGTGTGTGGCCGTCATCATAGGACACGTGCCACCCACGCCGGCATGGTGGGGCATTCTCGTCATACTCAGCACAGCAACTCCATCTCCTCTTCCAATTTGAGCTGCCGGTGTTAGGTCGGTTGTCTTTCTCATTCCACTTGTAAACTATCACTCCGCTCTTGTCACTCCACTCCCCATCTATCCCTTGATGTGGTGGTGCCAATGCATATAGCCCTCTCTCCCCTTAAACCAAAATGAGATATCATGATCAACTTCACAAACTTTGCTAAACATTCATGTTAGCACAAATACAAGGATGCTAGGGGTGAAGTATTGAACCGCTAAGAAAATGGCCCATATATTGCACGAGCCTTAGGCCTAAATCTAAAGTAAAAGACCATAACCTATTATAACATAATTAACCCCAAAAGGCTTGAATAAAATATGGGCCATGTGCCTGGTAAGCTCAAGGCCCAATAAAAGTGAAAAATTGTAAAAATATTGATGGTTATCCATTACCAGTGATGTGGCCATGGAAGGAACAAGCGGTGGGAGAGTTGTTCTTATCTTGGTACAGTGTCCCGCATCGGAGGCATCTCTTGTGCACCTTTATCTCCTTTAATGGTTGGTGTTGGTGTGAGCTAGGTATTATGTTACCGTTTGAGGATGCCTTCAATAAGGTTTTGGAAGTTGGGTTTGCTATCTTGATTTGGGAAAAGCCTGGGAACAAAAGCGCCATTACGACTTCTTTGCTTCCGATTTTTATTCGTCTTTATTTTTTTCCCTTTTTAATAATTGGTTTTTTTTTTTATTTGGGAGAGGCGGAAGAAATGACAATGGCTACTTTCTAATTGGGCTGGCAGGATATCTACTGGGCTTCTGTTCATGTTTTTTTTTTCTCTCTTTTTGGTGCCCGAAGAAACGGTAATTTACAAAATAGTCATCATCATCACCAAACTGCTTTTAATTTACTTGGTAAATCTTTTACAAATACATATATTATTTATTTCAATTGAATTTGTTAATTTGAGTTAAATTATTGAAAACTAATTCTTGGAGATTTGAAAATTTAAATCTCTATTTCAGATAAAAAAAATAAAAAATAAAAACTTGCGTGCACATAAAATACAAAATTTTGACATATGTGCTAAAACCGCCAATAAGAATAATTAAATGTTATCGATGAGTGGATCGCTCTCTCCGAAACAGATCTTATAATATATAAATATAATGAATCCGCGACAGAAATGCTCGGTTAGATTATTATGAAAATGGAGCTAAGCTTGGGGAATAATAAAAAGGCCTCGTGATCTGGTGAAGAGGAGACAGAGGTGTCTGAGCGCGGTGTGGCGTGAACAGGACAATACATCCCGTATATTCTCTCTGTACAAACGCTTAATTCGTCTCTGTCTGTTTCTCACATCTGATCTGCTGCTATTTTAAAATTTTACTTCCAAATTGCACCCCCCATTTCCATTCCCCCACGAGTGGATTGTCGCTTTTATTTCTCGTTTTCTCTTCGTACGTATTAAGCTGAATCAAGCAAGAACGCCTGTGCACTCTTAAATCAAACCCATCACTTTTGGTGAGAAAGGTGTGAATTTTTAATTTGACATTGGGATTTTAATCTCTTCACCAACCGTTCAAGAGGGGCTTTCAATTCTTTATGTCCTCTGCAGCTCTGCTCCTTCTGTTGTGTTAAGATTTTCTGTTGCAGTGCTTATGAGAGCAAGCCGTCGTAATTATGTCCAGTGTTGTAAAAAAAAGTCCGTTTAGGCCAATAATTGCCCGATTAGTCTTTGGCGGTGACCAAATAGTTATGAATTTTTTTAATTAATCGATCGTTATTTCCGATTGTGACCGATTATTCTGATTAATCACTTGACGGTATTATGTCTGTGCGATGACTGCATACTGTTATTTACAACACTGATTATGTCTGCTTGTCATGCTCCTGCTTTTTTTTGTTTTTTTTTCAATTATTGGCATGTGCAATACATCTGAATTTATTAAAGTATTTATGACTATTTTTTTAATTTATTAAAATATTTTATGACTATAAAGCAAAGGTTTAAATAGCGTTTATCGTGTCATAGCGTGCCGGCTGAAAAAGCAGCGTTATTCCCAAATAGCGCCGCTATAGCGTGGAATAGCGCCGATAGCGCCATAGCTTTTATGGTCCGAAAACGCTATAGCGGCGCTATAGCACGCTATTTAGAACCCTGCTATAAAGAAAGTGTAATTTGCACTCATAGATCTTTACTCGGATTAAAAATAGTGTATGGTGATTACAGAAAACAAGTATTTATGTCTTACAAAATTGATAACTTAAATTATAAGTGATTTAGTAATACATTGGTAATTGGTGTATCTACTAATATATAAAAAAAATTCTGGCTTTCGATCCTGATATACCATATATAATATATGGAAGCGAGATGTATTTGATAGGCATCAGATTCAAATTAGTTTGATATTTATATGGAACAGTCTAATTCGCTTCACGATTTGTGTGCACTTGATCTACACAATTATTTAAACAATGTGCATGAATTATAAAGCGAATCCGATTGTCCCGAGCGGACATCAGACCAATTTGGATCTGGTGTTGATTCGATTCCCATCGGACGGACCCCACTTCCATATTACTTAAAATTTAACTTTATCATGAGATATTGTTCATAATTTTACATATATAAGCTATTATAAAAAGTTAAAATTATTATGATTTTTTTCTTAAAAACATAAATCTAACAAATGTAACCTTTTTCCCCCAACTATACGAAGATATACAGCATGACATTAGTGGGTATAGATAATAGTATTAATAGATCCACCCGACAGTATATATATTTTATCCAACCTTCCTTTTCGGGGTGTGGGCCCCACGTACCAGGATATACTATAATAATAAGATATATATACACTTTGGAAACATCACATCTCATCGCATCCACATTGCGGAGTTGACACTTGATATGCCTAGCATCCTCGGAGAAATGAGAGATGACACAAGTCTTATATATTATGATACTTCAATTTTTTTTTTTCATTAATTTATATACAGCCGCATATTGAGCCATATAAGTATATAACGACGTAATTATAAAGCAAATTCCTCATTCTTTAAGTTTCTCAGTTTCAAGAAATGTCGGCATCCATAGTGTATACAATGATAAATTAATCTTTTTTTTTAAATGGGGTAGTTGAGGGATTGTTTATTACTATCGGTTTGAAACTTTGAATTGAGTTTATAAGCAATCTATGGTTTTCTTATGACAAAAAAATAATATTAATTAACTAATTTGCTTATATATTAATACATTCATCATGTTGTGGTATGAATATTGTTAATTATAATCGTCACTTGCACGGGTGTGTTATGTTGGATTATATTAATAATATTATTAAATAAAAAATGTTTTCTCTATATTTTACTAAGCACGTGATTTATTACAGTCAGTTTTTGTATTTTAAAGATTAAATTATTTTTAATAGAAAAAAACATTAATATTAATAGTTACTGATTTTTTTTTCTGTCAACAATATTCATTAAATCGGATTGTCTAGAAAATTTGAGTTATAAAAGTTATTAGCGGTGTCGTGAAATTCTGATCGATTGGCATGACTGCAATGAATCACATTTAAATATCAACAAACTAAATCCGATCAATGCACTTGTTAATCGACTGAGATTTAAAAAAAAAATTAAATTCTATAATCTACCTTGAAATAATATTATAATAGAGTTGTTTAATTATGAACTATACAACCGTAAGACCCAGCAACATATTATCGTGTTGGCCGATTGGGAAACACGCAGATATATATAGTCGACAAATTAAAATTTCTCTTAAATTAAGGAACCTTTATGGTAAAAAGTCAATGTGTAATTAATTTCAAATGTTAGTCTGTCGGCTACAATATGGTTTTTGTTCTTTGGACAGTACTACTAATTAAATTTTCCCTCGATGCAATTTTATTTTGAGATTTCACATGCACAAAAGTCTGTCACAGATCGATGGTGCTAGGTTTCATATTTTGAGATTAGATTTACTGAAAAGATACTTGTCTTTTTAAAGCAGAACTAATAAAATCTATTAAATTAAGTTGATGCTGTCAATATTTTCTTATTACAACAATGGGACACTGGTCAAACATCATGGAACGTTTATACTTTATAGGTTTATTAAAAAGTGAAATAATCCCATGTCATTTGGTTTTTATATTTTCCAATTCTGATTTTTTTCCCCTCTTATATATATCGATCGGATGATTTCTGTATTTTAATACTTTTCTATTTATTTGAAAAATTCCATGTTTAATATATCCAAGGAGATCAATAAATCCTAAGTAATGTCAATTTTTTGTGTTCCTCAATGTAAATTATCATGGGATCGTGTTATTTTTCATTTTATAAAAGGTTTAAATAGCGTTTATCACGTCATAGCGTGCTGGCTGAAAAAACAGCACTATTCCCAAATAGCGCCGCTATAGCGCTGATAGCACCATAGCTTTTACGGTCCGAAAACGCGATAACGCGCTATTTAGAACCCTGCATTTTATATAATTTTTTCCCTTCAAAAATGATATTTGTGTTCAAAAATTGATGAATGCCTTTATAAAGATTGTATTATTTTCAAAATAATTGAATTTTAATATATAATTTTTTTAGAAAGAAACTTGGATTAAATCCTCATATGCTTATTGTCCATATGTTTTGAAATAAAAAAAACTTTATGCAGATTTAAATCGCAAGTCAATTAATATTAACATAGTCTAGATGTTAGAAATGAAGATTTTTTTTAGTGATACTATCACGCCACAATGCTTTAGGAAGTAAAGAGAGTATTTTACCTCTGACTCATATCTCTATTTTTAAAATTTAAAAGTTGATCTAAACTTTTCTCTATACAATCTTTATATTGAAATGTGCTTGGAGACTAAATTTTATATATTTTTTTTAAATTTGTTTTACTATTTTTTCTTTGAAAATCGATTTAAATTTTTTATTATTATTTTATTTAATAAAAAGCTGTGCTTTTCTAAAATTCTAAAAAAATAATAATTTTTTTCCAAAAAGTAAAAAAATTTGATCTCCAAGTACATATCAATATAAAGATCATACTGAGATGTTATCGATTGTTTGTATTTTAAAAATGGAGATATGAGTGAGATGTAAAATACTATATTTACTTCTCAAAGTATGATAGTCTATCTTTTTTTAGTTAATTAAGTTGAGCCAAATTATCCATTTTTTTTCAAAACTATTAAAAAAAAAATTCATATGAATTTCAAACTTACAACCCCACTCAAAACAACATTGCTTTTGTTATTAACCCGAAAGCTAATTCTCAGAATGAAGAACTTGCAAAGATATGTTGCCGAGGTATTTAGGCACAAGAACAAAAACAGCCGACACCTTTTGACCTTTTCGACCAAAATAATTATTTTAACGTGTTCTTGTGGTTGGACATGATTGATCTAAGAGCATAGTCCGTACTTTTACGGTAGTCAATTTTCATATTTTAAGGTGTGTGTGTATGTGTGTATATAGGAGTTATTATATATATAAGCTTGCAAAAGTAAGCAATCAGAAAATTCAAATTGAAGGAGGATTGAATAAATTAATGTAATATTTTCTTTTATGAGAAGTCGCAAAATACTAACGTTTATAAAATTTAAAAAGAAACTTAGGAAGTATCCGGTTCAAATGTCCCATGCCTCACATTTTTATTTTTGTTTTAAAATTCAAACAGCCGATTAGAACCACTCAACATAATCTTATGATAAAATGTGCTTAGAAAAAATTTGTATTTTTTGAAAAAAAAATACTATTTTTTAGATAGATACAAAATTACTATTTTTTTTTTATGATGATCCAGAATCTTCTGAAAAGCAATGATTTTTTACCTATCTAAAAAATAGTAAAAGTTATAAAAAAAATGATAACTAGGTACATTTCAAAATAAATATTATATTGAGCCGTTTGAATTGATTGTTTCAACTTTAAAAACAGAATTAAATACAATTAAGACACAAAAGACGGGAGATATTTAAACCTACTCAATTATAAAATGACCATAATAATGTGACATGCCTTCGACTTTCTTTCTCTCCATTCCTGGAAGAGGACGTAACAACTGAACTATTATTGTATATATGAGCTAGCACCTTATAACATAAGCTTTACAAATCTGGAGAAGTAAATTTTATTGTAGAAAATAGAAAAAGAAAAGAAAAGAACATATGCTGAGCTGAGCTAGTTAGTGTGGAGTCCAAGTCACGTTGTTGAGTTGTCTGCTATACACCACTTCTTAACACCACTGACCACCCCACCTCCCTCTATCTATCAACAGTGCTTTTCCATACTCCATCTATGATCTATGATGGAATTGTGCCTTGAGATGTCTTTTCCGAAACCCTATTCTCTCTACGGAGACCCAACCCCAACACCTCTCCGTGCAATGTTTCACTGGTTAACTTCTGCTGACACAACAAACTAATACATCCAAAGCAAGTAATAATGCACCCCTACCTCATTTATAGCCTATGCCTACAACTGCCATGCTCTCCTGAAATGTTTTCCCCGTAGAATCCTTAGATCCAGGCCCCCCCCCCCCCCCTATTCGTTGAACTCATTAATTTTATAAGTTATATAATGGATAATGATATCATAGTAGGAAAAATTTTTATATAACAACTGGCGGATTTATATTTGACGGGGCTGGCTACTATCAATTTATAATGCATGCATGGGCATTATAAACTTTTACCTAATAAAAATTTAGATCTAAAAAACAAAGAAATGATGTCAACTTTAATAGTTTTTTTTATAATAAAATAAACTTCAAAGTAAAAATAGTCATCATTATAAAAACAATGAAAAAAGTAAAACGCTCGGTTATAAAAAGTAAAATTGGATTAGCTTTTAAAATATTCAGTAATTGTTGATTATGACGCTAAATATTCTC
The DNA here is from genome assembly GCF_964058835.1 of Carex rostrata. Lineage (NCBI taxonomy): Eukaryota > Viridiplantae > Streptophyta > Magnoliopsida > Poales > Cyperaceae > Carex > Carex rostrata. The sequence continues at coordinate 10,342,354 of NC_135925.1, forward strand.
GGATTAAATTAATAATTACTAAATTGTGCATTTTAGGTTGGCAACATATCTATCAAAGTATCAATACTCCGCGTTGAAGTACAACTAAACAGTAGCTATGGTTGCTATCTACATCATTAGCTTCAATGTTCTAATTATCAAGTCCTTTTCAAGAACAAATGATTTGAAAAAAAAAAATTGTTATTTTTTTTTTCTTTATAAAATAAATTAGGTGATCACATATGTATATGATTGTGTTAGCGAGTCCATGGCATGTGTTATGTATGTATATATATTACAGACGGACATAAGGATGGACATATGTATGTATGGATGTATGCATACATATATATGAAGAATATATCAGTATCCTTCCAGGTGACGTAAAAGGAAATCTTTTACAATTAATGAATACAAGCTGTTCTTTTAACTTTGCACGAATATCAAAGCACAAATAATATTGCCCCTTCACCATCCGAATAGGCATCTTTGAGATAATCTGAAGCCATAAAATAGCGGGCCTCTCTGTCCAATACCGAAAGGATACTCGTCCAGTCGTCCTACATATGAATGTATGTTAAAAAAGAATATAATTAAATAATACAGAGACAAATACATATAAAACTATTATAACTTTTGACTCATTGTAAAATACATATTTAAGAATAGAATTTGTAAATCTTTTTTTTACCAAAGAAAATGTGAGATGGCAGTTGCCAACTCTCAAAAAAAAATTGACTCATAAAATATTACTTGAATATTAATTTCATAACTTCCAATATTTGTGAGATCAATAAATTTAATGAAATGTTTACTTTTTTGAAAAGAGACCACTTGTTAGTTGTTAGTGCAAAATTTGCAAAAATAAATAGGATTGCTGGTTTTGGATTGCAATATTATTGTAGAGGTCCATGATGCAGGTACTCGATATCAATATGTCACACTTTTTCTCTCTCTAGGTTGCAGAGAGTCTTATCATTTGATTAGAACATCTCATGTTATGTATGTATAAGTAATAAGTTCCATCTATCAATGAGCTTCCTTAGCCTCTTTCTTCCTGTGTCGGTCATCCATGTGTCAATCCTTCTAACCTATTTGGGCACGCAAAAAGTTGATATGCTTCTTGTAAACATAGATAGATATATAGGTAGATCTCCAAGAAAGATCCAAGGGCGAATATATATATCCTCGAGAGAGTAAAACTTGAAAGATTTATGCAAAAGTTACGTTTTACATCCCTGTAATTGGGAAGGTGCACGCATGTTTGGATTTGATGGTATAGCTTGTGGTAAAGTTTCATGCTCAGAATTTGTCAATTAATTCCTTCTCTGTAGCGATTTGTCTTAATTCTGAAGGTGTCTCATGCAGTGAGTGTTCGGCAGGACTAGATTAAGCCTCCTTAGCACTCTAAGGAGTCTTAAGCTTACTGAACAAGTGTTCCTTTATAAAGCTTAAAACTACTTTTTTAGTGCTCCTTTTGTCCTACTTTTTAAGCTTGCCCAAGATTTTAAGCTTTGATTCTACATGGCTTAAGCACTTTTTCAAGTTTAAGGTATTCTTAAGAAAGTGATTCTTCAACTTTATTACCGAACACCCTCTCCTTAGTGTAGCTTAAATTTTAAGCTGGTGACCCTTGCCGAACACCCTCGCAGAGATTATATGAATGCGTATCCTCTGCATTAACCAAGGTTATAAATAGCGATTATAGCGGCATAGCGGGGAGACCAAAAAAAAAGCTATTGCGAATAGCGTAGCTATAGCGGAAGCTATCACACATAGCGATTTTTCCTTTTCAAACTTTATATTCTATATTTCTACTAATTATCAACATAATCAATATTAGAGAATTTATGTAACAACTAAATGACAACTAATCTAATTCTATACTTTTTATCAATTACGCAAATAAGAATGAAAAAAATCTAAAAAGTAACATTATTTAATAGTTTATACTTCATGGTATTACATATTATAATAGATAAAGAGCAATTAATTTTATAAGGTAAATGAAGTCAATATACATATTTAAACATTTTATAATTATAATAATAATCAAAATCAGCTTTCAATTGAAACGAACGATAATAATTTTACAAACGAATACTATAAAAAGAGTAATCAAAATGAATAATTAGTATTTGAATATTTCTCGATATAGAATGATAGAATAAATCACAAATAAAAATAGAAGCATATAGTTTGGTTTAGTATACTTATCGTAGAAGACCATGTAGCATTAGAAATAAGAATAGAAGTACAGAAGTCCATATAAATTGCAAAAAAAAAACCATGTAGCATAGCGGTAGCTATATCGGGTCTCATAGCGGTCAACTATTATAGCTATAGCGGTCGTAGCTGAGTTAGCGTAATTTTATCTCATAGCTTAGCGTTTATGGTCCGGAAAAGCTATAGCGTAGCTATAGCGCCGCTATAGCTAGCTATTTAGAAGCCTGGCATTAACTCAAAAAGGAATCCGGCCGGTAAGTAAATATGCTGAAAAATTAAAATTAATTAAAAACAACAAACTAATCTGTGCCAGTAGACTGGTTTTTCTAGCTTTAGATGTACTGGCATTAAGAATCCGTATCCTCTCCGGTATTGCAAAGGATGACCCTCACTTTACGGTTTGAAATTAAATTTTAACCGTTTTGATATTCCGGTTGCAATAGGGGGCAGTATTTTTTGGCTTTGAGATTTGTGCCAAGTTAAAAAGAACGATTCATATCTAACAATTGTAAAAGATTCCCTGATATTGGAGAGGATGTGAACTCCTGGTATTAATGCCTTTTACTTTCCTAGGACATTTGTTTCTAAATTATGTAATTGTAAAAGTTTTACTATAAGTAATATAGGCCTACGGGTTTCTCATAAAAAAATAAAATAATAAAGGAATATTTTGAGTTAATAAATCACAATCAGTCTGATTTTAAACGGAGACAATCCGGTTCCTGCTTGTGATATAGGGAGCCTTTAATATTAGTGCGGATCTAATTTGCATGATTTTTGAAACAAATTAGATGGTCAGAATTCATAAACTCAAAAGATTCACTTTTGAGTTAATGCAGAGGATACGAATTCGAGATTATATAGCTGTTGATCATTCGGTGAAATTATATATTGGATTGGGATCCGACATGGCGCATTGACGCCTTAAAAACTTTCATCACCGTGTAGTACTATAGGTTGTTCAATGACAGGTTGTTGCGTCTAATTAAAGGAAACATGTTAACGGGTCATTAATTGATGTTTCCTAGTTTATTGTAAATTTGGGTCTTTGTCTTCTATATAATTTACGACTAATTAACCATCACAGTCAATACCAAAGTCCATGCATGTTCATAATTAATGGGCTTATTAATTAAGTATGTATATGTAAGTGCATTGTTTTAACGGCAAATATTGCTATAAATAAATTAAGCCTCTGGTCTAATTAATTTGAAAAATAAATCATTGTTTTAACGGCAAGTCAATGGATGTCCAAAGATTATAAAATTTCACTTTTCATTTTGAAGTGTTGTATGTATATAATAGTGTCACGAGCAGTACTGTGGACATATGATATATCACTGTTTAATTAACATATATAGTACCACGCTCAATTATTGCCATTTTCTATATATAAAAAAATTATTGCTTCTTCTACGGTTTCAACAAGGCATATGATTTTTCTTTTGTAAGTTTCTCATGAGGTCGCAATGTTATTGAGAAGCCAAAGTACAAAAGCGCACCCATTTGTAGTTCGCATTATGTGTAGACGCGCGACTGATCTGTTGATGTATTCTCTCTTTGTTTTTTTTTCTTTGTTAGTTTCTAAAAAAGAACAAAATAATTTGACTGATCAAAGATGGATATGATAAATTTTGTTTGGATCTAAGACCTGAATACTCGAGAATAGTTAATTACGTGATCATCGTAGCACGAACGACTGCATGCACTGGTCAAAGTGTCTTTTACTATTTACAATATGTTTTCATGACGGATTCAAGCGGTATGAAGAATATAATCTAGATGTTGATCATATGCAATTATTAGTTGAACTACGAGACGAATTACCTACTCCATCAGAAGAGGCTTTATGACAAATTAACATCATATGTATGATAGTGTCATGCTACAGTTGGTCACACTTGCTTTCATTCTATTTGAGAACAAATTAAAGCTGAGCCAGATGTATACACAAGTACTTATTCATTGAAGGCCCCGGAGGCTCTAGCTAGGTTTATTTTCAATATTTGATCAGTTCGTTTAGACAAAATGTGGACCTCAACCGGACTTATATATAACTTATTATGTAAATAATGTATATAATTAGCGGGTTTCTAATGTTATTAATTATACCTCAAATGAGGCATTCAAATAATTCAAATTTTAAAATTTTAAATTAATTATAGTACATTTATTTTTCGTTATTTTTTACCACTTAACTTTATATTAAATCAATTCGAAATTTTATAAATTCTACGTACATTAATTAAACACATTATTGCTGAATTAATTGGTTTCAATGATTTGAAATCACTATTTGGAGTTAAACTTATTAAATAATTTTGTTAGATCAAACAACCGTGGGCTAAGTGTAATTGCACACTGACACTGGTTCAATTTTAAAAAAAAAATCTAAAAGATATTGAAGTATATCAGAACCTTTAATAAAAAAGACAAAAATATATATAAACACTTCTTTATATATGTGTGATGGTTATGTCCTCATTTTTTATTCATATCCTAAAAAAATAGAAATCCCAACCCTGCTCTCAATTTCTAAAAATTTCAAAAAATGCCCCTACTGCGGGCATTGCTAGCGGTTGGCTTCTATCGCTGACAATGCTAATGGTGTGTGTATCACTACTACAAAAAATACATTTGCTATCGCCCATTTACCATCTAATGCCTTTGGCACATATGGTGTGGTGTTTGTAACCATGGGCAACACCGTAATTCCTGGAATACGGTGTTCTCCATCTCTTCATGAGCTAGCTTTATGAACTGTGACAAGTGTTATGGCCGTTTAACGTTTGAAAACATTGTATCAATATTTTATTATAAAAACATTGATAACGTGCCCCTATTTTATACCCTAGTTAATCTCAACACAATTGCATCAATATTTCACTACCAAAAACATTAACAATGCGCCGATGTTATTTTATTAATCTTGCAGTGATTAATCAATTTTTCATTGAAAAAACATTAATAAAGCACCAATGCAAAAAAAAAAGAAAAAGGATCACTCTCTCTCTCTCATCTTATAAAAATACTCAAAAAAAGAAAAATAACCATGCATGCTCCAATCATATTTTTAATTTATTTAAGAAGTGAACAAAAAAATAAATATATATACTGTACCGTTGGCAATGCCAACCGTAGAAGGCAGAGATGGAATTTTTTTTTAAGGATATATATGAATAAAAATTTCGGTGATTGTGTTAATATCCAACTTGATATGTAATTCGTTACTAAATTATTACCTTTTTAGAGCCGAAGTAAAAGAAGAAGAAAAAAAAGCCTCTTGGAATATATACAGTATGCAAGTAAAGAAAGTTCCTTGATATAAAAGGTTGCCCACGTGTAGAGCAAGTTTAGTCGAACGTGTAATGATTTTTTTTTCTTTTACAAAGCATTTAGTTCTGTACAGTGAAGTTGATAGATCTATTTGCACAAGTTGGAAAAGAAAACTACAGAAACTCATTTAATTTAAGCGCACATATGTTCATTTTCGGTGAAAATGCAGTCACCTCCATAAAAAATTTTGGGGTCCTTCATTAATTATTGCTTGAAGAATATTGAAAGATAAACATGGAGTCATGGAAGAACATATATAATTTAATAAAGAAGAATAAATAACCAAAGATACAGGTATGATGAGATCCTGTTCATATCAGCAGTATGTGACATGACTAAAATTTGGAATCATATATAGGGTCACCAGTAGAAACCGACAAGACATGTTAAGTTATTGAAAGAGGTGTTTGACAAGGCACTCTGTTCAATCATTTAAACCTTTCCTCAATTTTGTTAAAAATGTAGATTTCGCTTGATTCTCTTTGCTTCCAATTGGGACCCGGAGGAGTCCGCAGAATTTAATGTTTAGAAAATGAAAATTTTAATTATTGAAAAAGAAATTTATTGTTTTTTCTTCAAAAAATGGATAGATAGATTATTATTAACAATTGTTAAAATAAAAATGAAAATATGAAGTATGATGTAATATGATATATCGAAATAGATTTTCTTTTTCGATCGAACATTATTTTGATTAAAAAAATTGCAGATTAAAGAAATTTATCAAAAAAAATATAAATAGCAATTCAAACTTTGAAACGCACACAACTATCAATGATTTCTTATCATGATCCCAGTATTCCAGATCAATTACATCAAGTAATTTCAAACGTCTAAATAAAAATATTAAACACAATAATCAGTATCACAAATAAAATTAAAAAAATTACATCTATACATAGTCATTATAAAATTATCCCAGTTTTGAATTGATCTATTATAATTTTTATTACTCATCTAAATTTAGCGAAAATATTTCCTCACTTTTGATTAGCGTTGAAATCTTAAAAAAAAAAATTTATTTCTAAACTATATATATCATCTGAGTTGCATGGAAATGAATCTCCTGAAATTTTGATTCGTGAACGGTGTTCTTGAAATCTCTACTTTTCTAAATCCAGCCGTGTTTTCAAATGTGTGCACATAAAAACTAGCTAATTCGAGATGCATGCACAAAAAAAGTTGAACGTCTAAACTCAAGATTTAAAAAACACTGTTCACAAATGAGAGATTTCAGCCGATTTCAATTCGAGTTGTCTATATATATATATATATATATATACACACATGTGTATCTATCCATATCATCTTCATCAAGGCACGAATGATCAATAACCCACTCCAGACCCAACGACGACGTACGTGTCTCCCTTCAAAATTTTTTTTTTTTTGAAATGCTTGCCAAAGACTACCAAAGTCTCCCTTCAAATTTCGAAAGCGCCAAATCGAAATTCCAAAGTATGCACTGACGACGAAGACTTTCATGATCTATCTCTCAATAATTATTTCTGATTTGAACGACTTCAAAAGTAATTAATTAGTCAATATAATTTGAAAAAAAAAATAACCAAAATAATTAATGATTGACTTGAACTTTAATTGAAGACTTCATGCGATAGTTTAAGTCAAATTCAGTACAGGACGTTTCAAATTTTATTTTTTTATAAGGTTAGTCGGCTTGATGCTGCTAACAACTATATTAATCAAGAAAAAGTTATTTACAAACTACAAGAAGTTTGATTTTATGTTATTTGAGTTTGGGTTGGATTGACCTTCAAAATATCCGGTTTTGTCTTCTTGAGTTTTGAGTCAGTCAGATTTAACTTGTCTTTCGGTTTAGAGTCGTGTCAAATTTTGATCTTTAATTAAGATTTGGGTCCGATCGGATTTTAAGGCATCGACTTCAGTTTGTTATCTCCAATTTTAATTGAGTCATTTTAATCTGACCACATCGGATTAATCAGGTAATTAATATGCAATCTCGTCCAGAAATTATCCAAAGAAAACAATTGTGATGTGCATCCAATATTTCATAGTAAATAAATTTATTGTCTATGAAAATATAATTCAAACTTATTTTTCATATTCAATAAGATACGGGTAAAAAAATTTAATATATATGAACATTAATTGACCATTTATCAAGGAGATATTAGATCCACACCATGAAAAATTTTAAATCACTCATTTATTAGAAGGCTTGATTAATTTTTTTATTTAAATAAAATATATACACAGCTTATTTTAATAATGACAAAATATAACCATATTTTTAATTTATAATTTCAACAGTATGTTTGAAAACATTATATGGATAAACCATAAGATTGTGTTTGAAAATATTTTAAATTTTAATTTCAACAGTATGTTTGAAAATATTACATGAATGTACCATAAAATTAAATATTCGCTAAAATTATGGCAAAGTACTTTCAAGTTGTAAAAGGCACATTTCAATAAGAAAACAAAGAGCGAATCTGTCATGCTTACCACAGTCCTAGCTCCGGTTTTACATTTTTAACTCAAAAACAAACGTTCAATAACCAGGGAACATGAACCTAGCTATTCAAATTTGATCTAAGCTAATATCAAGCCATATGAAAATGCTAACTATAACAATTAAACGGTTAAACCCTTTCTCCATATGTTTCACCGTGATGGCATCATGCAGTCTTGTTCTATCTCTGATAGCGGTTCATCTTCTTCCTCCAGACCATCCACACCAAATGCTCCATGTCCATGACCAAATGCTCTAACATGATCTTTCAGCGACCTCTTGTGCTTGAACTCCGATCCGCAAATGCAATACCTGCATGTATTAAACCCTTTTTAGCCCTTACAAAGAGAAGTAATTATCTTTTATTCAAAAACAAAAGTATTCACATTTCTGCATCTGCATAAACTCGATCCATATCTACAGCGTACAATGGTAGTGATGCATACATGAATAAAATCCTCGTACAATGGTAGTGATGCACACATTACTACGTACACAATCACCATCGAATAAAATCCTCGTACTATCTTGCAGGATTTTAAACATATCTCATTCTGATAAATATTCTCTACTCCCTTGTGTTTCGCTATAGTCTTTGGTGATTGCAAAGTTTAACATAATTTCGGGAAAAAAAATTTATTTTATTTTTATATTTTACCATAATTTGCCACAGTTCTTCTCATGTGTGCGCCAATCGCCTTTCACTGCAAAGGCCTTGCCGCACTTGCGACACATGAAAGGCTTGAGGCCATGCTTTCTCTTGTAGTGAGTTTGAAGGGTTCTGAAATCCTTCAATGGCTTTGAGCGTGGATGGTCAATATTGTTCCGGCAACCTGGTGCACAGCAGTAGCATGGTAGGCGTAGCATTGCGGTCGGTTGGACGCCTCTCAATGACTCAGGGCCTTTTCGGTATTGTGATCCATGGCCCCACATGTGCATCTAAAATATATGGAAATTAATAGTAAATAAATTATTCTACCTCTGTTTAAGTGTAATCAACTACATTTGGATATGTTATGTGCAATTTGGAAAAATAATGATATCAAACTAATATAACTAAAACAAAAGTGTTATTTTCCAGTGCATGTGAGAAGTATCAAAACCTTTCTCGCATCTGTGTTAAAACTGTAGTGAGAGAGAGAGAGAGAGAGTATGATATGTGTGGTCATTCATTTTATCATTGTCAAGTATCGTGGGAAACGAATAGAAGACTTGCTCTTGAGTTCGGAAATTACAATAGGAAAAGGGTGAATTTTGATGATAGCTGAGTCCTTTAAAAACTAAAGAAAGACTGATTATATAAGATTTGTGGTTATAAATGTACAGTTACTGAGAGAGATAGACTGATATCTCTCAAGTGAGGGACCTAGACACCTAGTGCTTGATTTTTTTCTCAGTATTTGTGGAAGGTGAATGAGAACTGTTACGAAATGGCTTTTTGCAGACAAGATCTAAGCCAGCGTCAGTCAAGCAATTAGCTCCCCATGTGCTAATTAACCTCTTCAGATATAGGACACTTAACTGAAGAGAGAGAGAGAGAAGAGAGAGATAGAGATGAGGGGAGGACTGAGGGAGGGGAGAGAAAGAGAGAGATAATTAAAGAACTGAAAGAAAGCGTTATTTCTCTGATGCAAGTTAAGAAGCCCATATCTAATGCAATTATTCTGCTATACATTGAGTGTTATGATTTCAGAGCAGTTCATTATTTCATCTCTCTCTCTCTCTCTCTCTCTCTCTATATCTGAAGCGCACTGAAATAGAAAGAAGATTTCTAACAGCATCAGGATCTCATCAGTACAAACCATGAAATAATATTAAAAACTAAAGAAAACCACAAAAGCACAAAAAGCGCAAAAAGCACAAAGGCAACTGCCACTGTCTAGTTCAATCAGCTGAAAAGAACCCCACAGTTCATCTTTCTTCCCATATATCTCAGTGTATAATAGACCAGACAAGTGACAACCCCATTAGAGATCCCTTCATTAAAATACAGAAAAGAAGAGAATAAAGATACACACAGAAAGAATGCATCAAATGTTAACCAATAACCAACGTACGTACGTATCCATATATTACAAAGTATGAGATTAAGAGGAGAGATGTATGATAAAAAATACAATATAACAAGTCTACAATATTACTAAAGCTTTTGCCCTTTTTTGTTATGTTGGAAGGGCCATGAACCCTTTTTTACCAAGTTACTTAATTAGTTATATATACTCAGCGTGTTGTATTGGAATGTGTCAAGTATATTTGCTATGTTGTTCCTGATTTTAACAAAAGGACCATGGTCCATGAAAGCGTCATATAAAATCACAAAGCGAATCTTAAAAAGGATTAAATAAGAAGAGCAAAAGAGGGAAAGATAATTAACGTACTTGCATGTTATTGTATCGGTTGAAGGTCTTATAACAAACTGGGCAAGAGAACTGAGTTGGGCCAATTAAAATCTGAGATGGTGTAGGAATCCAATATTGCCCCTTGTTGAGCTTCCCAATTGGGGTGGAATTAAAGCCTAGAGGCACCGTCACCTCATCACCAGCTTCCCCCAATTCCTTCTCTGTCTCTAGTTGAAACGAGGCAGAATTACAATTTGTGTTTGAGGAAAGGCTAGATAAGAGATCGATTGCACCGGGGTGTGGTAACCCTATGTGTAGTGCCACTGTCACCGCCTCTTGATCATCCTCCTCCATTGGATCGTCGTCCAAGAGAGATTTTTTTTCAGCTTGATCGGTGCTTTCTCCATCGTTAGTTTCTGGGGTTTCTTTTCTTGGGCTGAGGTTGAGTAAAGGAAGAGCTTCTCTCAGAGGAGGGGAGGAAGGTGGGGGATGGGTGAAGGAGAGAGAGCTGTGGGTAGTGTAGTTGTTTATCATGTGTGTGGTGTAGAAATTACTGTAAGAACTAGGGATTGAAATAGGAGTTGGTGTGTTAGGGTTTGTGGAATATTGGCAGAAGTTATAGTACCCTTTTGAGAAATTGTAGTATGGATCCTCCATTGTTGAAGAGAGAGAGAGAGAGAGAGAGTGAAAGAGACACAGAGAGAGAGAGGATGGTTCTTCTTTGCTGAAAGGCAGAGTCTGGCTTGCCTCTTTATAGAGATAGAGAGAGAGAGTACTTGTTACGAACTAGAGACAAGACTAGATATGGTAGAAGAAGAGAAAGAAGAACACACATACACACGGGGTGGGTGGAGGTGCAAGGACAGGAGAGATCTACAAAAGGTTAAAAGGAAAGGACACACCGAGGGAAATTTGTGATTTATCCTAAAGGCTTGAACTTAGATGTTGTCTCCCAAACACTATTACATGTTTTTGTTTGCATATACCAGTGGGATAAACAGGTGGTATAGTAAGTATTAACTTTATTTATATTCCTCGTATATTTATGGTTGGGATGTGGGTTGGTTGCCGCATGAACCAGCATTTGCATCGGGTGTAGAGCGAACCGGTCGGTCCGGTTCGTTGGTGAGCCAGACCGGACACACATCCCTATTCTGACTCGATTTCTTGTGTTATGAGTTAGGAGTCTGACTCTTGCCTCTTCCCATTTCCATTTTCTCGTAATTTGGTGTATTGATGTATTGCAATAATAGCACAGTACTAAGTTTAATTCACAGTCTATCACGTGAAACAGTGACAGTGACGGTGTTGCGAAATATGAGCCGTCAGATTGAATCTTAACAGATCAGATGTAAAAAGTAATTTGCATTGTACAATCAAACGGTCCATATCGATCAATTCATACAGCTATCGGAAAAAGAAAGAAAGATTGAATACTGATAAGATATTAAATGAATACAAATACGGATATCTCATTAGAAAAATATTAATCACCAACATAATCATATTTTTAATCAAAAAATATCAAAGAAAAGTTTCATCTCTAAACATATATGATTCTAAAACATACGGATAAAAAATATACATATATATATCCGTATTCATACCCGCACAAACAAATATCTGAAATTTGTAATAATACAATTACATATAATTAAGTACGGATAATTAATTATCCATATCCATTTAAACAGGTATCCAAAAAATAAAATAATATAAAAGCAAATAATTATCTATATTTGTATTAGTGTCTGCTTTCTAAATCTTTATCGGTATTCATATCCACAAACTATCTGTATCTGATTATTTGAATATGTAAAAATTTGAATACATATGTCTAAATACGGATGTATAATATCTGACCCATTTTCACCCCTAATGCATGCACAGCTCTTTTTGAAACCTTGGCAGCAGCTGCCAAGTATAATTTTTCATTAAATAAAAGTAAAAGTAAAATTACATCTATCACCACAACATCACAACATCATTACAATATTGTCCAAAAACAACACAACAAATATAAAACACACAACAACATTTAAAAAACACAATTTAACATGATGTCCACAGTTTTTGCTATTATATAATACCCATATTTTCTGGCATTAATTATTTAATTATTAAGCATTTTAAGAAAAAAAAATAATGTATGCAATTGATATTATTTTACATTAAGAGTACAATATTCCTACCGAAGATTATATAACTGAAAATTTATTTGTTTGTGTGAGTATGGATACGGATATATATGGATAAAAAATATTTTTGAATGAAAAAGTTAAAGAGTAATTTGATTGAAAGAAATTAAAAATTTAGTGGCTATCGAGTAACAAATCAAACTTGAATAACCAATTTATAACAAATGACAAATAGTATTATCCATGAAGTTAAATAAAATGAATATATAGCCCATATTGAGTTACCAAATTGACATTTGAACATGAACGTATTATCCATGAAGTAGAATAAAATGAATAGCTCATATTGATTATCGTTTGGAATTTTAAAGTTTGAATTAGTCAGTAAATTGACATTTTAACATGATTGTATTAATTTATTATTCGTCCAGTAGAATGAAATGATGAATAGCTCATATTACCCTAAACCTATATTAAAGTTTGAATTAGTAATTAATACCGAAGGTGAAAAGGATTTCAAATATATTTTTGCGCGCCAGATAAAAAATCTGTTAGATTGTGTGAGTTGAACAAGTTGAGCGGGTTAATTAACCTTTATTACACCTATAAATTTTACAAGGTTTATGCAATGGAAGTAAGCAATCTCTTAAAATTACCCATGTCTTGAAAAAATGGGTCTATATAACAATTGGGGGCTAGATCAGAGATGAATCAGTGTTGTAAATAACGGTATGCACTAGTCGGACGGACAGAGTACTGTCAGGCGATTAATCAGAAATAATTGAGAATAATCGGCTGATTAGTTGAAAAAAATTATAATAGTTTGATCACCGGCAACAACTAATCGGCCTAAACGGCCGTTTTTTACAACAATGAGATGAATCACACTTCTAATTTTGTTATTCCTTTTTTGATGATCCTGGTAGTGGCTACCAGGGTGCCAAAAGACACAGTGTATTCAATTTGATTACAGATCCTAAAGCATAGAAATTAGAACTCCTACTTCTCTATCACCATGCACTTCCTCTCCTCCCTGTGCAATATTTCAACCAAAGATTGCTCTTCTATAATCTTATTTTGTTATTCAAACCTGATAATTACATTTATGATTCGCCTCCTAAAGAATTCACTTGAACATTTCACATAACGGAATATATAAAATAGAAAAAACAGAGCGGGTAACAACATCTTAAGTTCTTTGTTTAAAAAAAAAACGAAGAAGAAGAGAAAAACAGAGAGAAAAAAAAAAAAACTATTAACAGTAAAATATTTTTTTTATCATTGATTCCAATGTAAGTGTGTTAAGAAGTATTTCTTGATCTAGTGATAAAATAATACTTTTCATGTAGAATGTTGCATGCTCAAAATTCGACTAATATCTTTGTGGATATTGGATAATTAATTGGCTTGACTCTCGGCCCTCTTCTCAAATCTATATGAGATAGGTTGAGATAGGTTAATGTACATTGCGAACTAAAAGTTCATGTTTTAATTCATGTTTATATTTTATGATTTTAATGTTCGAATTACTCATGATCTTCATATTAAATTGTACATGGAGAACAAATTTTACAAATTTTTTTTGAAAAAAATATTATTAGATAAGTAGAAAATCGTTGTTTTTTATGGTCCATAATTTAAAAAAAAAAATGATTTGTACCTATATAAGAAAATAGTAAAAAAATTCAAAAAATAATGTAAATTTTGATCTCCAAGCACAATTTAATATGTAGATCATATTAAGCTGCTCAAATAATTAACTGTTTGAATCTCAAAATCGCAAATGAAAACATAAGCTTTAATTTGTAATTTACATAAATTAGACCATTTTGTCTCGTTTTTTTTTTTTTTTTTTTAAAAGTTGGCAGAAGTATATATAATCGAACTACGATTACAAAAAGTCCCATCAAAACAAGACCTTCTCGTTGATTGGAAACTTACAAAGTGTAACCATAGTGCGTTTCTTCGAATAGTTTAATGTTATGGCACCTGATAATTGTATCTCAAACGGTATCTCCGAACGCGTCCTCTAAATAGTTTAACAGAAATTTTTTTTAATATTACCTAACTTTCATTTTCAGCACTAATATTCAAACATTTAAAGCTATATTTATAACATTTTACAATGCTACTCGCAAGCATTTAAATCTCTATCTGCAAGTATTAAAATTCTAAATCGATATAGTTTTAACTCCTAACTACTTTTATTTTCAAGCCAAAAACAGAAAGATTTTTTTCCCTCACTTTTTTTTCTCTGATCATTCTCATCTATTTTCTCGATGACCCGTGATGAATTTTGCGAATCTAAAAATATGAATGTTTTTTTATCTGATTTTCTCTTTCAAATGAGATCCATAAAGAATAACTTTCAATTGTTTTTTCTTCAAAATAATTTAAACCTCATTAATAACACTTTAAATCTCTCAAATAAAACATATAAATCTCGTGTACAAAGAATATTAACCTCAACAATAACACTTCAAAGCATATAAACTTCAACAATAACACTGCATTTACAAATCTCATGTACAAAGTATACAAACCTCACGTACAAAGCCTTGAAAATTTTAATAGTTATAGACTGAGATTAAAAAACTTGAAAATTTAAAGTGTTCATGAGTTTTACTTTAAAAAAATAAATTACTTTAAAATTACTCAAAAGTGTTTCTTCATGGATCTTATTTAAAAGATAAAATCGAATAGAAAACGTTCGTATTTTTAGATTCGCATAATTCATTACGGATCGTCAGAAAAATAAATTATAATAATCAGAGAAAAAATAAAAAAGAGTAGGTGAAAAAAATATTTTCTTTTTTTTGGCTTGAAAACAAAAGAAATTGAGAGTTAAAAATATCTAAAAAATACTTTCAGACAGATGTTTATATGCTTGTGAGTAATATATTAAAATGTTATAAACATAGCTTTAAATGTTTGGATATTAGCGCTAAAAATTGAAGTTAGATAATATTAAAAGATTTTTTCTGTTAAACTACTTGGGAGACGCTCTCGGATATAATGACTCAGGTACCAGAACATTTCTCTAATGCTATAATAGTTCCATCTTCAGAACAAGAAAACCAAACCTGATTACAAAATTAGGAAAATTCTTCTTGCATGTTCAATTTTAATAGGAATTTCCATTTCCCTCATCGAATCTCTTAATTTTCTTCAATTTGGGATAGATAATAACAGTGAACTACTATATTACACATACATGATCTACAGTTATCATTTTCCACTATATTATATTAGATTTGAGAATTCCCTTCTAAATATGTAAGATATTCCCTAGGCTACCACCGGTGCTTGAAATTGAGGCAGCAGTTGCGATTGTGCAGCTTTATAGTGTCAAAAGGTTTGCTTTTGTGTACTTTTCCCACTAATATCAAATTTAATTGGGTTAACAATGTCATCTAGAGCTTGCTTCAGGCTTCTTTTGAGTCTTATAAACCGACACAATTTCTTGTTGTACTTTGTATTTAATTCACCTTTCTCGGCCTGACTGTTAAAAGTCCTGTCAAACTAGCATCCACAAGTCAACTATGATCCCTGACGAATCTCTTCTGACTGTTAATGGATTTTTATTTTTATTTTTAAAGAGAATCAAATTTAATATTTTTAACAAAAACAAGCACTATTGATTGAGATTTTACAAAAAACAGCTCCATCACGGATCTGGGAGCTATTTTATGACTCATCTATGAATTCTAACCGCATAATATTTAAAATTAGCTCTATTAAAAAAAATTCATGTTAATGCATTTTATTTTTATGAATTAATAATAGAGAAATAAAATATGCGTAAATTTCAATGATACTAAGAAAATATTTTTCATTAAAAGAGGAGTTATACCCTTTATCTCTTTATATATGTACTTCTTGATTATTTTTTTATTAATCGGTAATTTGTTTTCTCTTCTTATTTCCTTATTTGTACTTTGTTTTCTGTAACTAAAAGTTTGGTGGTTAGAATCTTTCTCTTTAAAAAAGAGTGAGGCCATGGTAATATATGCATATATTACGGATTAACTTGTGTTATAGATATCTATATTTTTAAAGTTTAATCAGTCGATCCGAACCGTTTAACATAATCTTCATATCAAAATGTACTTGTAGATTAAATTTAATATTTTTATTAGAAATTTCACTATTTTTTCAGGGGAAGACATGTAAAAAATTATTGCTTTTGGATAGATCAAAATGTTCAAATCAAGTCATTATCTACAAAATAGTAAAAAAAATTATAAATTTTAATTACAAGTATATTTTTATATGAAAATTATATTTAACAGTTTAGTTCAACTATTTGAACTTCAAAATTATAAAATATAAGTCGGAAGCACGCTGTTTATATTGCCATAGCCTCACTTCTTAAAAAAATAAAAAATAAATAATCTGTATTAGTCCTTTTATCCTTATTGATGGTATCTCAATTTGAGTAGAACTAGGGTGCTCTTAAGCTCACCAAAGTTTTGGTGAGCTTAACTCTAAAACTTATCAAATCGATTTCAAATGACGAATCCGAACCGTTGAAACTCGCCTACCTTACGTGCGACGCATCTACATATAAATTTTTAAATATTCGAATTAATTTAGTATAAAGTCAAGTGGTTAAAAAACGTTCAAAAATGAATGCACTAAAATTAATTTATTAACCTTCTAATTTTGACCGCTTTACTTTATACTAAATTAATTAGAATGTTTAAAAATTTCACATGTAGATGCATCATACGTAAGGTAGGCGGGTTTCAACAGTTCGAATTTGTCATTTGAAATTGATTTTATGAGTTTTAGAGTTAAGCTCACCAAAACTTTGGTGAGTTTAAGAGCACCCTAGTTCTACTCTCTTAATTTATATCCAACCTTATTGGCGGTATATATTTATATCTAATGGAAACCCAATTAATATTATGACCTGGATCACGTGGATGGCTCCATCCAGCCGACTAATGCAATAGATAATTAGACCACGTCTCCCTTAGTTACACTCTCAAGGTGCTTACATATATTTGTATTATATTTCGAACCACAAATGAATCACGTAAGGACCTCTTAGCGGGTATATTGAGCAGCAGCTAAACGCGATGCACTGTTCCAGATCCTTCGTGGCAGATACATGTTTATCTTGTATGTGCGCGAGTCACCTTTAAGGTCTTTTATATTCAGGAACCTGTTTCTACAGTGAGCCGCCACATGTTATTGCTCTCAGTATCCGCACCAAAGGATAAAATTACAAAGGACCGAGCAACCAGAGTGAGACCACTGATCGAACCCGACATGAGTCCGAATCTTCGCTCTGAACAGTAACCAATGGACCCATTTTCCCCTTAAATTGTGCTCGTACCATTCGTTAGAATTAATGGGTCCCTACTAGCTAGCTTATTCAGTTTCAATGCCCACAACATAACAGTATCATTCTCCCGTACTGTTCGCTTTGCCTCCACTGGAGATTTCACCACAGAAAATAAGGGGTCCAAACTGATCTTCAGCAATCCTTCATATATATTACTCTTCTGCAATCATATTTGCTTTGTTTTTTTTCTCTATCAGGATGATTAAGGGCAGGGGTGGACCCATGTAGTTCCATGGAGGCAGCAGCTCTCTCTTGGATTTTGAATTTTAGTAGAGATCGGGGTGTTCCGATCAACTTTGTTCTCCTTGAAAATTTGTTTGTCCCCTCCAGATATTTAATTTGTATTTGAATTAAATTTAGAATTAAAATAAATAAAAAACTCTTGAATTATGATTGATAATTAGAATTATAGGTTAGATATAAGTTAAAGCATTATTTTTTTATTGAATACTTAATTAGTTAATGGGTTTAATCTGATTAGCTATTTAAATCTGATTCGATATTTTTTTGCACCTCTGACGAAAATCTTGAGACGTGCTTCAGAACGTCTTTATGGAAATGAAAGGGAGGGAAAAAGAGTGGGACCGTGACCATAGCTGATGGACACAAGTTATTAATTATCTGCTCACCAATCCGGAATTTTGAGGGAATTAAAGCAAAGGTGAGGACTATATGTACAATTTTTACTATTTAATTTGTTCATCTCTAATTTAGAATGCAATGAAGATGAATTATTTATACGGTCTCTTTGAAATCCTTACTATTTATTTTCTTTTCACAAGTGATTTTGAAGCACGTCCTAATACTGAGAATCAGAGGTGAAAATTTAACTGGCTTTAACAGCCACCATTCCAAAATTTTGTAAAGCAGAAAAAAAAAATGGTATTTTGAAAATCTAAGGTACAAAAGGGAAGATAATAGCTCAGATTGAAATATCTAATTAAAAAATTTAATTAATAAAAATTACTTTTGAAATATCTAATTAAAAATATCAGATCTTCGTTTTTCCAAAGAAATCACAATAAATTTATATTTGTGTTTTACCATTTTCATATATGATATATAGGTCCTCCGAGTAATAATAATAATTTCAAATATGTTCTTAACATACGGCCACATCTTATTCCTATAGATATATAAATTGATATCAAAATTTTGCATCTTTCTAGTTGAAATTTTGAAATTACGTGATGAATGTGAGGCACTTTCGATTTAAACATGAAAAGTTTTTTTATTCAACTGATGAATTACCAGCATATTAACATAATTCGCACAAAATTTGCATATAATTCGTTTTTTTTTAATTTCTGAACTGAACACCGAATAAAATACAAAAAAAAACGTGTAATACGTTTTATTCGCGAATAAAACACTAAAAATAACACGATTTTTTTTCGTGCCTCTTTGTGGTACTGAATATTTTTCGAATTATATTCTAATTATTCATGAATCACAAAACTTTTATCCCGCAGAACCAAACCCGAACTATTCGTTTATCACTGGGACTTCCAGAAAAGAAAAAGATTGCAGAGGAACTGGGACCAGAGGGAGAAAGAGAGGAGGGAGACAGACTGGGTTCAAGGTGGAAATAATAAAGAAACAACAGTGAAGCAGAAGCTTAATAAATAGGAATAGTGGCCAGAGAGCAGTGCTAAAGGTGTGAGTGATGCAATCAATTGTGTATGAGCAAAGCTATAGGGTTTTGGTTGTGTCAATTCCCCATGTCAAGACAAACAAGGTACTATGTACACATTAATTGCAGAATCCTTAGTTAGATTGACCAAATGGTTTCAGCCGATCGAATACGGTTGAAGTTGAACTGACCTCATAAATAGAGAAAATGATCGGTTCAAAACTTCAAATTGATCTAATCTGGTTGCTGCTACTCATACATTCAAATTTATTTTCAGTCAGTTCTGGTTCCATTTTAACTGTTACCTGCTTTGATAAATGTCCACTATTATTTTCTTTTTTCTTTCCATTGTGTATCATGATGTCTTCTTTAAAATGATAAATGTCAAGAGTCAAGTGTCTTGAATGTACTTTAATACTATCCCAAGTATCCACTTTTTTTTATTTTTTGCTTTTTAAAACCAACTGTATCATATATGCATGTGTAATATATATACTTCAAACCCTGCATTTTAAGCATACACCTTTCCTTGTTTAGTAACTGGTCCTTTTCTGAGCAAAATGTGAAAGTCCATGTAAAAATATAGAAATAATCATAATTAAGAAGGAGGATGAGAAAAAAAGAAAAAAAAAGAGGAAAATTAAACATGTGAGAGTACTCAATCTAGGGGTGACAATTAGTTGCTAAAGAGCGAGGTAGGCTTCACTCGTAATGGGTTTGTTTGTGAACTAAGTTGAGCGAGCAAGTTTGGATTTTAGGTTCTGAACTCAAACTGCTGCTCAAGACTGATTTGTAGCTTGTCCGAGCGAGTTGAGCTAGTTTTTTACTAGCTTGGCAGATTTATAAATTCGTATATTCCTTTCCTGCACATCTTATCAATTATGGTTAAAACAAAATGATATTTATATGACTAATTATAGAGCGATACTCTAAATTCAAGTGTAACTAAGAAAGTCAACTACCGTAAATTAAGTTTGAAGGTAAATTCATACATATCAAAATATCAAATCTCCAAATTTATATAAACATAGTTCATAAAATAAATTCTTGCATATCAAATCAAACAAATTCATACAAATTAACTTAGTTGCCTATAATTAATTCACATATAATCCATACAAAATAATTATCAATGAACTTAAGCACAGTTCAAAATGCAATTAATACAACATTGGCTATAACATCCATAGACCATAATTTTCCTAGCCTGAAGTGAATGGATCCGATTAAACTATTTAACTTTGTATATTCAATAGCTCATTCATGAACCGAGCTGGCTCATGCTGAGCCAGACCTAACTCAAACCTGTTAATTTTAGTTTGAATCTGTAACAAGCAGATTCATTTTAGCTTGATCCATCCACTAACAAGCGAATTGTTACCGATTAAGTCACAAACTAATATCAAGTGGGCCACAGAGCCACATTCTTTTTTGACAGTCCTAACTCAATGAAGATTAATATTTAGGACATGATTAATTAATAGCTCAATTTCAAAACAGGTACGTGGGCTCTTTATATGCTGTTTCAATATAAAAGGGTCCACCTGAACTAATTTCCTGTATAACCTGTAGGTTTTAGATAACCACTTGTCCCACATTCTCCATATTATTCTTTCATTTAGAAAATGGTAACACCAAGATTTCAAAGAACTTAATAAATACACTCAGAGGGGACCCAAAGGATGATTATCGATCTCATGCATGCTCGATCCTTAATTCGCTAGCTGGAACTAAGATATTTTTTATATTAATTAGGCAGACGATTTTAGGGACTACATAATTTGAATAAACGATGACTTTTAGAGTTCACCTCTGTTCTCAAAATTATTGCGTAGATTTGAGTTGTTTAATTGAACTTGGTTCAAATTTGTAATTGTCATTCTATAAAGTCAAAATAGATTTTGAGACACTCAATTAAAATTTGATGGGACAAGTTGAATTGTGTGTCATTTATAATTATCAAGTCAACACAACTATAGTGTTGAGAATGAAGAATAAGTCAGACCTGTTAAGATTCAGACCCGTTTAGAATTAAATAGAACTACGATAACTTTTTCACTTTTTATAGAGTATAGGCACCCGTTAGAAGCATACAACTGTTATTTCCCAACAGCTATATTTTTTTTCCTTTAGCCTATAAAAGGCCCAACTGTACAATAAAAATAAAATGAATGAAATATACAAATTCAACATGGTATCAGAGCATGGATTGAGATCCTAACTCAAAAACAGAAGAATCTGCAACATCACCAGCAGCTGTAAAACCATAAAAAGAACTAACAGCACAAGTAGTTGTTAAAACAAAAATTACAACAGCACCAGCATCTGTTGCAATGTCACAAAACCAAAACCACGAAAAACTCACCGGAGTGATGCTAAATGACAAAAATTACCACATATGGGCAAGACAAGTCGTGTTTGCCTTAAGCGGTTGAGAAAAGAGCGATCATATCGACTTAGAGAACAAGGCTCCCAAACAATCAAATCCTCTAACTGAACCAGAAAAAAGGGCATTAGCAAGATGGAAAGTAAGCAATCATATCGTAATCACTTGGTTACTCGCAACAATGGAACCACAGGTATTCGACTTACTTTCATACAAAGATACCGCATTAGAGATTTGGCAAAGAGCCGAAAAATTGTATGGCCACAAGAAAATTATGCCCATATTTACCAAATTCAAAGAGAAATGCAACAAGCAAAACAACAACAAGGTCAACCAGCCATGAATCTGTTTCGATTTCTCCAAAAGAAAAAAAGACGAAATTAGAGTTTACCGACCTCCTGCCACTGACCTTGCTGAAATTCAAAAAAAGAGAAGAATTAGATGATGTTTTTCAATTCCTTTCTTACCTTGATTCATCCTATGAGGCTGTGAGGTCACAAATCCTTCCTAGCCGAACTTCCATCTCCAGAAGAAGTGGCTGATAGGGTGAAAATCAATGCTAATAATATTTATAACCCTAATGTCTACTCTACAGTCGATTCACAAGCGTATGAATCTATCGTATAGTATAGATTGGGGTGTCAATCCGCAGGGATGGTGTATTAAGAGATCTAAGATGTAAACTAAGTTATAGGTTATCGGTTCTCTTAGGTTGGTTGATTGTGTTTTGATTGGTTGATTGTTGGTTGCTCGGTTGTAATGTTGAATTACAACAGAGAAGTAGTAGTAGATTAAGTGTTTAAAAAATAGGCTTTTAGGGAATCATACATTCTATCATTCAAATTCGTTTAATCTAGGTTCTGGTTGTCATAACAATAGCGCACGGTCTGTCACCAACCGCATGCTACTGCTAATACTTGTTAATTGTAAAGTTACTCAGTAGTATGCGGCTCTGTCATCATCCGCACACGATTGGATAAACTGTACAAAGTCTGGTTTCTACTCCAGTCAAAATCGCACACAGTTTGGCCTTAACCGTACACGCCCTGCACTGGTATCAATGCGATCTGAGAGTTGCTAATCCTGTTTTAGTGTTGTGCGTTGGGTCGGTCGTCACAACACCCTATTGAATAAGTCCTGGGTCGGTAACTTAGTACAATTGCATGAAGATTAATGATAAGTCATAATTACTAGTATTTCACAATACCAATAATTAAGATTACCCCACTACTAGTCATGGAATGCGACGTTCGTCTGCTAAACAACATCCTAAAAGGTTCTTTACTATAGTTTGAATACAAGCGGTCAACTGGTCAGTCATGTTCTACTTGTATCTAAGATACTTATATTCTTTGAATATTGGTTAACCTCCTAATTAAGGATATGAATGGATTGTACACTCCATACATACGAGGTCACTTTAAGCACACAATAAGCAAGAACATAAGGCATAAATCTCAGTAAGAATTCAGATCATAGTGCAATGATAATATAAATAAACAACTAGATTAAACTCATAAGAATTCAATATTACATGTCTTCACCCTAGAAAAGAGTTTCTTAGCCGCTCATGGCGGGTTTAACAACAAAAGAGACAAAGTACCTAAAGAAAGAGAGCAATAAAGAGAGATGGAGGGAGAATACCTATGCTGCCTCTTCTCCCATGCACGCCGTCTTCACGTCTTGTCTTTTCCTCCTCTTCTAATGGAGACCTCACTATTCTATTGATTTCTCCTTTTCATAGCCTCCAATAGAGTGAAACCCTAGTTTTAAGTGCTCTCTAATGTGTATGATTTTTAGGAATTCGAGAGATAGATCTTTCCCTAGCGTCCATATGCTTATATAGGCCTTGATTAGGAAATTAGATATGTAACCGCTGTTCTGGCAGTTTCTGCGTGCGGATGCCTAAGTCGCATGCGGTTTGTCTATAAACTGCACGGATGGCATAACCGTATGCGGTAGCACTTCTGGGTCGCATGTGATGAAGGCATCCGTACGGCTGAGGCTGAATGTCATAATTGCATCGTTTTATGGCCGTTTTAGATCCAATATTCATTGAAAATATGCAATTATCTAAAATCAAGTGAAATAACACAAATTAATCTGATTCTCTAAAAAATAAGCAATTGCAACTCGATAAATGACAATAATTTAGGCTAAGTGATAGGGAAAATAATGACTTATTTCACCCCTATGAGTGGCCTCAATGGTAAAAGAGGAAGAAACGAGAAGAGAGGTAATGGGTCATAACCGCTTGAAAACCCAGAATCTAAAGTATTCATGGCAGCCGGCTCTAGACCAAACTCTAATCCTAGTTATCGGGTAGAGATGAGAAGGGACCAAATAATCAAATGTGAGCACTGTAGAAGAGAAGGGCATCACAAGGAGGAGTGTTGGTTTCTCCATCCTTTGGTATGATTTGTGTCTGACCATATGACCTCTGGTATAATTTGTTAGTTTGTAATAATCTAGAAGTCAATAATACGATAAATTATCATAAAGCTTTGTTCATGAATTGGATGATTAATATCATTTTGTTGCCTTGAGTATTATTGAATTTATGGATCATTTCGAGTTCATGACTGAAATTGTGAAACTCCATAATATAGATAATATATACTCTTAAAAGGTGACTGACCAAGGTAATTAGCAGGAACACTAATTACCGCTATAAGGTTAGTATGTGGATTAAAAGATGGTTAAGTTTTACAAACCACCTGACACGAGATGTCATTTTAATCACATAGATACATGTTCTAGGAACATGGTATTTGACAGACCCCGAATGAAACATTAAATAGAATTGTGTTCGTGTCATTTATGTTTTTCATTCAGTGTCAAAGTTCTACAGTATGAGGTATTTATCGTTCCCAGTAAGAAATATATATGAGTGAGTGTTATCTAACGCTGTCCGTAAAAAGCAGCCATAACGGTAGCATTTCCATATATATAACTTAGCTGAGGAAGTGATAGTCTACCAAGAATACTATTTGTCCCTCGTATCTCTATACGAGTTATGGCATCACTGGGCCCCTTGATAGAGTAAGATTATCTGCTAGCGGTATAATTACAAGAGTAATTATATTTGATAATCTGCTCAAGATCAAGAAAAGATTCAGTTAGCAAGGATGACACACATCTACCTTGAAACTAATCTGATAGCTATGAGACAGAAGAACAGACACAAGTAAATTGTTTACTGGATCGTGATATTGTACAGTACAGCATCATCTGTGTAATTGGATGGTCATGATGTGTTGCCAGACGCCACCCATGATTATAGAAGTTAAAACGGTTTTAACTCTATTTACCAACATAACACATATCCTATTGGGTCACACCATATAGAAGTTAATCGGAGAATCTTATTTTGATTGATTATAAATTGGTTATGATCAATGATAAGATGGTTATAATTAATTATACATGTTATAATTAAATTATAAATGTTATGTAAAAATAACAAGCAAAAACATTGGTTAATTTATAAACGTGTATGACACGTTGTATAAAAGTTAACCGGTTAATTTATAAATGTGCAGGACACATTGTATAAATTACCGAAACAACAACCGCAAGAAAAATATATATAATTATTCAGAATAATTATACGAATATTATTTGTGTTCGGGCCGAGGGCATTCGGATCTTTTCAGATTCGTCCTTATCCGCATGACATGTCATCGATCCTATCCAGATGACACGTCATCGACACCGAAACAAATAACCGAAAGAAAAATATATATATAATTGTTCAGAATAATTATACGAATATTATTTGTGTTCGGGCCGAGGGCATTCGGGTCTTTTCAGATTCGACCTTATCCGCATGACACGTCATTGATCCTATCCAGATGACATGTCATCAATCCTATCCACAAGGGCAAAATGGTCATTTCACACCTATGCCACCTTGCATGTGTAGAAGCATGGAGAAGAATGTGGAAGGGTGTGGAAGGGGTATTTTGGTCATTTCACATATAAAAGGATGAGGTGTCAATGACATATCTTGTAAATAGGCCGAACTTGGAGGGCATTTTGGTCTTTTGCAACCGAATCTAAACACTATAAATAGGGGTGGAGGGGTAGAGAGAGAAAGATATATTCACATATATATATATGCACATTCACATGTATCTTTTCGTGCAGAAACGAATCGGTATTTTCTCTCTTTCTCGGTTTCTCTCCCAAATAGTGTTTCGGTTGAGAAAAGAAAGTTATACGTAGTTGACGTATAATCTTGCGGGTTGTTGTGGAGTATATTTACGGGATCGATGAATAGTGTTTTACCGAATTTAGCGGTATGTCAGTTTTGCATATTGATGAAACTGAGCAACCGAAAATTCGTGTTTACGGGTTTTCGTCTTATTCCCGTGAATAGTGTTTTTGCAGAATTCCGCAGTTTACGGTATTTCTGGCAGAAGAAATAAACCGCTCTCCGGTTAGTCCTGGTGGATAACCGATAGAGGTATCACACGTGTGATACTCCGAGTCGATTCCTTCCCTGGTGAGGCTCTACTCGCTCGGTCTGCATTCCAACTGTGATTTGGAAACAAGGTATAAATATGTTATATTAATCTATTTAATTTGTAAGTAGATTAAAGTTTTAGAAATCAATCATGGAGTAGATCTGTAAAAGGATTAAATTGGGTTTTGATGCCAAAGGAATACTGAAGGTGGACCGCCTTGGAAAGTTTCCTGACATACCCCGTTTAATCCTGAGCTTAAGTTGGTCGTAGAAATTTTTGTTCTACGGTCATTCCGCACCTTAAGCCTAAAAACGGTTTCCGGTTAGCACCGCGTGAAACCCAACATAATTTGTGTCTCTAATTTATCTGTCACACCAAGAAATTCCAGATGGATATTGGATTCGGGAGCAACTGACCATATGACCAGAAATATAAATCTATTGACCTCATTTAAAAATACAAAGCCAAACAATTTGTTACGGTTTCAAATGGTGATAAAATGGAATTAAGGATACTTTGGCATAAAAGAATTGGGCATCCTTCCGACAAGATTTTAAAGAGTCTTCTTAATTTTTCAAATTTAGAGAATAATAATTGTGAGACATGTAAGCTAGGAAAACACACTAGGTTACCTTTTTAATTTATCAAGTTGTAAAAGCGAAAAACCTTTTGATTTAGTTCATTCAGATGTATGAGGCCCTACCCCAATTAACTCTTTTAATGGATACAAATATTTTGTTATCTTTATTGATGATTTCTCTAAAACAACTTGGTTATATTTACTAAAAAATAAGAGTGAAGTATTCTCGCAATTTCTAGACTTTTATAAATTCATAGAAAATCAATATAAAGCAAAAATCAAAATTTTTAGATCCAATAACGGAACGGAATTTGTAAATCAAAATTTCTCAAACTTATTTAAAGAAAAAGAAATTTTGCATCAAACTACATGTGTTTATACACCTCAACAAAATGGTGTTTCCGAAAGAAAAAGCAGACACTTACTCAAATGACTCGCGTACTTTTATTTCAAAATAATGTACCAAAAACTTATTGGTCAGATGTCATTCTTATTGCAACCTATTTGATAAATAGATTGCCAAGTGCTAATTTGAATTACAAGAGCCCATTAGAAATCCTTTATCATAGAAAACTTAATATTGAGCATCTAAAAATATTTGGGTGTACATGTTATGTGCACAAAAATAAACAAGATAAATTGGATTATACCTCAATTAAGGCTATTTTCTTGGGTTATTCATCATAAAAAATAATATAAATGCTATGATCCCAAAGAAAAAAGGTTATACATTTCTAGGGATGTGACCTTTTTAAAAAACGAGTCATATTACTAATGACTCTAAATGAGTACTACTAACTTTTAGTATATAAAAATATACACTTAGCTACCATAATGCTACTCTGTCAGATTACAAGCGCATAATCCTACCGTGTAGTAGTGTCGGGTGTTGATCTAAGTTATTTAACAACGTTAGCACTAGTTTAGGTTCTTTGGATTTGTTTGGTAAGTGTGTATACTAAATAATAATAGAGGAGGGCTCAAATGCCCCAATAACTCCTGCCCCAATTGTCTCCCAAAATCTGAGCAATACACCTTAACGTTAAGATTCATGCAAAAATAAAGCTGTCTCAGTGGCTCTCTGCGCGCTCCAGTTCTTTCTTGACCTCTCCTTCTCCCTCTATTTCTTTCTTTCTCTAAATCCCTTCTGATTATGATGGCCATCCCGACACCGCCCTCCTCTCGCCCCTCCTGCCCCCTCGACACCGATGGCGCTCCATTCTCACCTTTCTTTACCTTTTGGGTTTGCTGTCCGGATCTCGGCACTGGTTAGCGATGTAATCGGTGTATCACATCCGGTGAGCCTGAAATTCATACTTTTTGAATCCTGCAAATTGCCGCATACTTTGGGAATCTTACAAATTGCCAAAATTAATAACCATGCATGCAAGGTGTTTGTGGTATTGATCGTGAACTTGTTTGACTGATACCAGAATCTCTTGTAGTTCCATTAACAATCTCAAATGGATATCATGATTATCAGGCCCGGTTTAAGAATAATATTGTGATTTTACATCTTATTCCTAATCAGGTCTTCACATTTTTCTTCTCTGGGCAATATCCTTTTTGTTATCAAAATAAGAAAAGTTAAATTGGTCTTTGGGATTCTTTTGTATAATTGAGAAATAAAAAGCTGGTCCTTTTGGCAACATGGCAAGCTAGGGTTTTATCTCAAGAGCAGAGACTATCTCCATGCCTGCCGCTTCCTTCATTACTAATTGCAAACTAGATGAGGAAATCCAGAGTCACTGATGAAAGGAGAGAGAGATAGACCGTTGTTGTATCGAAAGGAAGAGAGAGAGAGCTCGCGACTGTGTTGGATAGTCTGTCGGAAGAGAAGAGACGATCAGTCATTTTGATAAGAACTGGAGAGCGACAGCAAAAAAGAGAACTTGAGAGACCCATCGAATGAAGCGTGCGTATTATTTGAAAATGAAAAGTCTTCGACAAACACAATCTGAGCCTCTAATCTAAAATTAAACGTGCCGTTCAGATTTTGGGAAAAAAATGGAGCATAACTTATTGGAGCATTTGAGTAATAATAATAATAATAATAATAATAAAGGTACATGTTAATTTTACAGTTTAATCTGGCGAAGATATAGGTGGAGATGATAATTGCTGTAAATGAAGTTTAGGGAGCCTCTAGGATTTTGGATGAATTTCCTCTAATTAACTCAATACATATTTATGGTACTCATGTCTACCTGTATACGACCTTCTGTCACTGCCGCATACAGCCTCGCATACGGCCTTCTGTCATTACCTCATGCGATATAGACCATCCCGCAGAGTAGAGCCGTGTACCAGTACTATTATTCCCTACAGATGCTTGGGTTCGATTCTATGTGTATTTGAATGGTTCTCCGACTCTAAGGTCGGCTTGTGGGGGACAATTCAGATTATCACAAGATATAATGTAATTAAACTACTCACACCAATTATATTCCCCTATTACCCGCTAAGTAATAACCCTAAATCCTATTCATTACAAGTAACAAATAAATTCCTAATTAAACCTCGAGATGCTATCTAATATGTGTCCTGCCAAGGGAGCCCACTAGGTTCGATCCCTAGCTTTTGAACCGCTGCCAAGCCTCGTTAGCCGAAGTGTTTATAGTATTTACTTGTATCCCCTCTTACACCGAGGTACAATGACTTAACACCTATTGGTATGTGGAGGACATTGGACAATTTGTAGACAGAACTATGTATGCAATAACATATTTCAATGGCATTCTAAGTATAACGAAATCTCAAATAGACATAAAAGAAAAATAAATATTATAATAAATAGCAATTAGAATTCATTTGAGGAGGAGCTTAGCTACTCAAAGCCATGACAAAATAAAAGAAGTAATAAAAGAAAGACAACCTAAAACATAGAACACCTCTTCCTTGGATGACTCCTTCTTCTTCCTCCTTGGACTTCGAGCGTGTCTTCTCCTCCACGACTCCAGAAATTACACGCAATATTCTGCTCTAAACTGTGGACTTACACAACTAAAACATGCACACTAATTCCTATTACAAGAGAGGTTTATATAGCCTATCC
Source organism: Carex rostrata (assembly GCF_964058835.1). NCBI lineage: Eukaryota > Viridiplantae > Streptophyta > Magnoliopsida > Poales > Cyperaceae > Carex > Carex rostrata. The sequence goes on from NC_135925.1 coordinate 10,372,345, forward strand.
TAAGAGTGTGGAGTCATGGAGATCATAGGAGATCATGGGTGCCAAATATAACATAAAATGCTATATTTGGAGCGCTAAAAATAGACTTCAAAGCAAGTCAAGGCCTGCCACATCTAAAGATTCATCCTTCTAGAAGGTTGCTGTCAAATGGCTGAGATTTAATCCAAATTAGACAGTTCACGGATCCAATCCGTGTGCCCCTACAGCATAGGCCTTTATGCCGCATGTGGCATACTAGAGGCCGTAGGGTACTGTACTTAGCTTAATTTCAGTGGATTTTTCCATGTTGCATGTTGTGCACTTCGTGTGAGGTGTTTGCATACTCCATGTGTTGCCCTATTTTGACGCTTCATTCAAAATCGGCCTAAATATGACATTTTTGCTCCGTTTTCGGCCTAAATTCGCAACTTTCTCCAAAAACCTGCCAAAATAGCCTAAAAACACGTTTGCGGTGAATAATTTGAGAAAATGATTACTTTGCATACGTTTTTTCACCATTTTTCGTACTAAAAAGTAGTGATATTCACTATATGTTTTGGCGTTATCAATTACAAAGAAAAAATTAATGAAGAATTTATTAGAGAAACCTTCAAAGAAATTACATTACCTCAATCCAATCCATCAATAGAAGAGGTAAGACTAATAGAAAATGAGGTTGCAATTGAAACTGAAAATGGAAATGAAAGTGAAAATGAGGAGGAAATAAAAAAATGAGCATGAGGAAGAGATAGAAGAAATTTCCTCAAATGATGAAGATCAAAACATGGATGAAACACTATTGAGAAGGTTGGTTCGAACAAGACAACTTTCAACAAGGCTGAGGGATTTTATAACCTACAAGGTACAATACCCTATTCAAAATTTTATTACATACGGTAATATCTCTTCTAATCATAAAATATTTTTGACCTCAATTGCAAAAGAACAAGAGCCAAACAATTATGAGAAAGCCATAAAAAATTCTACATGGACCAAAGCCATGAAAGAAGAATTAAAGACTCTTGAAAAAAAATTAAAACTTGGGTTATTGTGCAATTACCAAAAGATAAAAAATCTGTAGGTTGTAAATGGATATATAAAATTAAGTATAATTCAGATGATACCGTAGAACGGTACAAGGCTCGCTTAGTTGTGAAAGGGTATACTCAAACCTATGGTATAGACTATCATGAAACCTTTGCAATCGTGGCCAAAATGAAAATGAATATAGTGAGAATACTATTTTTCTATTGCGGTCAACCAAGATTGGAAATTATATCAAATGGATGTGAAAAATGTCTTTCTTCAAGGAACACTTGAAGAAGAGGTATATATGGCTTTACCACCCGGTCATGAAAAAGAAAAAAAAAAACCATGGACTAGTTTTCAAATTGAAGAAAACAATCTATGGATTGAAGCAATCTCCAAGAGCATGGTATGGCAAACTAAGCTCTTATTTAAAATTTTGCAATTTTAAGATTAGTAATGCCGATTATTCATTATTTATAAAATTTGAACAAATTAGTATTACCATCATATTAGTATATGTTGATGACATTATAATCACCAGAAACAATAAAAAAGAAATCAATAAAATAAAATTGCACTTGAAGGAAAAATTTGACATCAAAGACCTTGGCTATTTAAAATACTTTTTAGGAATAGAAATAACACATTCAAAAAATGGTCTCTTTATTTCTCAAAGAAAATATACTCTGGATTTGTTAAAAGAAACCGGTAAATTAGGTTGTAAACCGGCCTCAATACCAATAGACGGTAGACATAAATTGAATAGCGAAAAAGGTGAACTATTAGATGATATAGATCAATTTCAAGACTTGTTGAAAAATTAATATATCTAACGGTAACTCGGCCAGATATATCATTCTCTGTAAGTCAAATTAGTCAATTTATGCATGCTCCAAAAACACTCCATTTGGAGTCAATAAATAGAATTTTAAAATATTTAAAAAGAACACCCGGAAAAGGGATTTTCGTGAAAAATAACAATTCTAATAACGTGTGTGGCTATTCCGATGCAGATTGGGTCGAAAGTTTTGATAGAAAATCGACAACCGGCTTTTGCACATATGTAGGCGGAAATTTAGTCACATGGAGAAGCAAGAAACAAAGTGTAGCAGCAAGATCAACCGCTGAGGCGGAATATCGAGCCATGACATCCACTGCAAATGAGCTAACTTGGATCAAACAACTTCTTGCGGATATTGGAATTAAAATTCAAGAACCAATAAAAATATTTTGTGATAACCAAGCGGCACAACACATAACAACCAATCCGGTGTTTCATGAAAGAAAGAAACACATCGAAGTGGACTGTCACTTCATTAGAGAAAAAATTCAAGCAAAAGAAATTGAAACTCCATTCGTGAGAAGTGAAGAACAATTGGCGGACATCTTCACAAAGGGTTTAGATTCGAAACCATTTGAAGGAAATCTAAGCAAGTTAGAATTGATCCATATCTACACGCCTATTTAAAGGAGAGTGTTGAGAATGAAGAATAAGTCAGACCTGTTAAGTCTCAGATTCGTTTAGAATTAAATAGAGCTACTATAACTTTTTTACTTTTTTTTATAGAGTATAAGCACTCGTTAGAAAACATACAGCTGTTATTTTCCAACATCTATATTTTTTCCCTTTAGCCTATAAAAAGGCTAACTGTACAATAAAAACAAAATGAATGAAATATACAAATTTCTCATTCTCTCTCTCTCTCAAACTCTAAAATTCAACATATATAGTAACTGGACTTTATATTTTCCCCTAGCTCTCTTTTAGGACAAAAATATATATATCAGCACTCAATTTTTTTTTTGTTTCTCTTCCCTTATTATTCTTAATTACTTCTTTTTAAAGTATATAACCTATATTTTATTTTTAATGAAATTGAGCAAACTTTTCTAACCATTACCAATAAAATATTTCACGTTGATTTATGTACATTTGTTTTAGAATTAGAGGGAGGTTTTGATTGATCGATTCATTATGTAACTCAAAACTGATGTTACCTCTTTCAAATTTCTTTAGTGAAAACGGTGGCCCTAGTAGTCAATTAAAATTGGCTATCGTTTGTCTCTCCTTAGTCCTTATTATAACTCTTCATAATATTTATTAATCCAAATCAGATTAGTCCTTTTGTTTAAATTTTATAAATCAACAAAGTTCACAAAATAAGACTAATGAAATATATTTTGTAAAGAAAATATTGTTATTATTTGCATTGTGAGCGAGAAGTAATGAACTTTTTGGAAGTTTCAATTAATTATACACTATATATAGTTCAATGACCTCAAGCAACTAATATTTAAACATGTACTATCATCCACCCCTCTTTCTGCCCGGCCCCAACCCCGCAATACATAAATGAGAAACCAAAATAACTATTAATAATAGTAAAATGGAAGAAAAAGGGAATAGTTGTTCTCCTGCTCGTAAAAGAAGCCTCAAAATAAATATGGTTTCAACAACTACTAGAGAATGTGGGGTATAATTTGCTTGCTTCATGCATTGATTGACGACAACTGCTACAGCATTGTAATTAAGACGATACATATATAATTTATACCAATTTCCAGTTAGTTATCTACATACACCGATCATACATGATACAAAGGGTTGGATGTAATATCTCGCCGCATATGCATGCTTCGTCTGGTGTAGTTTAATTTGTATGATTTGCTAGTTTCTACGTACTCCCTGCAAAAATACAAATTCTGTCAGCGCAATCTTTCATTGCTTCCCATGCATGCATTACAAACTCAACAGTTATTAGGGCTACGGAGCTCCATGCATCCAGCGATAATTAATGACATTGTATATATATATATATATATATATAAAAAAATCAAATCTCAACTGAAATTAGATTAGGATTAAAGATTTTAATTTTGTGTGTGCATAATATATGTGTCTATATTAAAAAAAGAAAAAAGAAAAGAACAACTCTTAGGAATATATTCTTCAGATTTCAAAAGTAAACGCTTTGGAGGTAAAGTATATGGAATTCGGATCACTCCAGGTACCTGACTCGAGCAAATTAAAACGGACGGTCCAGGATTGTTCTTTTAACTCGGCACGGATCTTAAAGCTCAAATAATACGGGCTCCTACGCTATATGCCAATTTTTTTAAAAAAATAGAACTAATTTTAATTATTTTAACATAATAATTAAGCATCATTGAGTTGATTGTTATAAAAATAACTCCACCAATCCTAAGTATCGGTGGAGAAAGGAATAAGTAAAAATAATTAATATAGATTCTTTTGAACAAAATTTAAATTCTTTCTCACCGATCCCTAAAATCGGTGGAACTGTTTTTTTTATAAAAACCAAGTTAATGGTGCTTGTTTTATTAAAATAAATAAAATTGATTCTATTTAAAAAATAATAATAATCTATGCCAATGCCTATACCAAATAGACACTGTTTTTAAGTTCATCTGGACCGTCCATTTCAATTTGCTTGATCAGTCAGGTACCTGTGAGGATTCGGATTCAAATATATAGCGTGTGTGTATACACTTTCTCTGCCCCTTCTCTGCATAATCGATTGTTTTTGTCTTACCTCAAGATATGTCACGGAAAAGGTTATCAAAGGCTGAAGAAGTGAAGAGTCAATGAGGCTATCTTGTAAATAAAGTTAGTATCATATTTTAGTTTCTAAAACTGGGATTTGACAAAGCAATTGTGTTTATATATATTTTTTGAAAAGTGTTTATATTTCTTCTTCCAAAAAACATTTATACTTAACGATAAGAATTTTTATCTTATGTTACTAATTTATAAGGGGAATTTCATGTATACTCAAAAACTTTGAAATTACGTATTTTCTCCTCTAAATTTGATAATGTCATATCTACCCTTCTAAATTTCAAGAACTCACAAATTTACATATTTTATTACATTTTCTATTAAAACTCATTTTAAATTTATAAAGTACCCATTTTACCCTTTATTAAGAAATAAATATATGTAGCATGTTTAAGAAAAATGTCAGCCTTCTAATTGGTCGGTTTCCGAGAAGGAATTATTCGTTTATCTACTTCTGACGTATACACAAGCGTATATCTATATGTCGCTATGCATATGCAAAAGTAGATAAATGAACCATTTTCCGTTGGAAAGTCACTAATTTGAAGACGAATATTTTTCTTAAATAGGCTAACTATTTTTAATTTTTTGTAATAAAGGAAAAAATGGGTACTTTATAAATTAAAATGAGTTTCAACAGAAAGGTAACAAAATGGGTATATTTGTGAGTTTTTGAAATTTAGAAGAGTAAATATGATAGTATGAAGTTTAGTGTGAAAAATACATAATTTCGAAGTTTTTGAGGGATATACATGAAAATTCTCCCAAGATTTAAAACTGTATGTTTATTTGCTTAATAAAGTCTTTAATTAGTATTATTTTTCTTGTGATTATTGAAAAAAATAAAAATAACAAACAATTTAATAGATATAAACACTTGTTAGTTCAAATGTCAAATATATATATGTAACTTTTATTTAAATATAAACATTTTTGGAGTCCGAGTGCAAAACTAATTAATTCTCAAATGTTTAATTACGCTGGATAAATTAGAGGACAAAGTAGCTAGCAAGGTTCACGGTACAGTATCGACTATTGAGGATTAATTATAATTCCTAATAATGCAAATCATTTATGTATATCCTTGTAGCTTGACGCTTAATATCAATTTTTTTAAGTAGGTCATACCCAACTTAAATATTTTACCAATTCAAAAAAAATTAAAGAATTTTATGTAAGATAAATATGTATATGGAACTATTTGTCATTTGACTCATTGAATTTCTACGGCAGGTAATGATCATATGAGAAGAATAACGCCTGATATTAATTATTGCTTCTAGATCTTTCGTCCAAGTCTATATATAGTCTGGAAATGATTAATACTTCATACAATGATTAAGAATTGAATATTCTCGGCGCTTTCCCACGTAATTATCTAATTATATCAACCAAACGAGTACGACTAAAATAATAATTTTTTTTTGACAAAATTTTACAGTGAATAAATACTATGCAACTTTGCAATGAACAAAAAAAGGGTTACAGTATAATACGATTCAAATTTAGATGTATTATTTCGATCTTCTTTTCTCAAGATAAAATTCAGATTTATATGACTGTTCAGATTTTGTTTTTGAACACATTTAGTTCTTCGAGTTATTCTAACCTATGTAATATTGGTGATAAGACAAATTCACAAAAGATCTGCACCTTATTCTTTAATATTAATTTTCTTTTGATTATTCAGAAAAAAATACCAATTTTTTTAATTTGTATACTTGATACTTGCTAATTCAATATATATATAAATATTTTTTTTAAATATAAACACTTTCGGAATGCAATATATGGACTGCAGAATTTATTCTCCAATGTTTAATTACTTGGATAAGAAAGATAAATTAGGTTCACACACGATGATACAACCATAAAGGATTGAGGATTCATTAGAATTTCAAATAATAGAAAGAATTTATGGATATCTTTGCTGTCACTCCTCGTAGCAAATCATTTTTAAGGAAAGTAGGCCACACACAACTTAAATATTATATATATATATATATAGAGAGAGAGAGAGAGAGAGAGAGAGAGAGTGTGGCTAATATCAAAACGTTTGCACCAACCCTCCCGTGCAACCGAGTCAGTTTCCGATTTTTAAAGTCCAAATGATAAATCTAAACCATTATATGTGTTCTCCATATTAAAATGTGCTTGGAGACCAAATTTTACATTTTTTGGAATTTTTTTACTATTTATTAAGCCACTTTGAAAATCGCTGATCCAACGGTGGCTTCTGATTTTACTGTTCCAAACAGCCACCGTTGGATCAGCGATTTTCAAAGTGGCTTAATAAATAGTAAAAAAATTCCAAAAAATGTAAAATTTGGTCTCCAAGCACATTTTAATATGGAGAACACATCTAACAGTTTAGATTTATCATTTGAACTTTAAAAATTGGAAACTGACTCGGTTGCACGGGAGGGTTGGTGCAAACGTTTTGATATTAGCCACTCTCTCTCTCTCTCTCTCTATATATATATATATATAGAGAGAGAGAGAGAGAGAGAGAGTTGGGCTATGGTGCACTGCAATGTATAACTCGTCTTGTATATTGGACTATAAATCATTGGTTTTAATTTATGAACAACCGATTCAAATAGTTCAATTTGATATCCTTATTAAAATGTGCTTGGAGACCAAATTTTACATTTTTTTTTGAAATTATTTGTTATTTTTTAAGAATTTTTGAAAACCACTGTTTTTCTATGGTCCAGAAATTTCGGAAAAGAAAATAATTTTCAAAAATTCTAAAAAAATAGTAAATTTTTTCAAAAAATATAAAAATTGGTCTCCAAACACATTTTAATATGGAGAACATGTTAAGCCCTTTAGATCGACTGTTTGAACTTCGAATCCAACAATTTACAGTCCAATATACAAGAGACCTTATAAATTGCAATGCACCATAGCCCCACCGTTGTATTTGAGGTTAAAATAGTCAATCTAAAGGGCTTAACATATTCTCCATATTAAAATATGCTTGGAGACCAAATTTTATATTTTTTTGAAATTTTTTTACTATTTGATTAGGAATTTTAAAAAATCGCTACTTTTCAAAAATATCAAATAATTTCCAAAAAAATATAAAATTTGGTCCCCAAGTACATTTTAATATGGATATCAAATTGAACAGTTTGAATCAGCTGTTTGGAAATCAAAATTAACAATTTATAGTCCAATATATAAGAGGTTCTATACATTGCAATCCGACATTTTTATTTTTACCCGTTTTCTAAAATATTTTATTAAAAATAACCAGGGTTTAGCCAAATTTTTAAAAATACCCAAACCGCATATATTTTATGTGGTTTGGATTTAGGTTCCCAAACCGTAGAAAATATTTGTGGTTTCGATTTTTTTTTTTTTTTTGCTTTTTTGCACTATAAATACGGAAAAAAACTCTAACTTAACAATTCCATCGAAACCGTCTCCTCTAACTTAATAATTTCATCAAAACCGTCTACATTATTCACCACACCATAATACACATGTCCATCATACTGATTTCTACATGCTCTTAGATTGAGAAGTTAACAATTCCATTGGAACCGTCTCCTCTAACTTAACAATTTCATCATAGTGATTTCTACATGCTCTCAGTTTGTGAAGTTTTTATACTTTCAGGGACCTATTTGTAAATTTTGAGGGACTTCTCTGCATATTTCATATAATTAGAGGGGTTTATATGCAAAAGGACATCATTTAATCATTTTTGGGCTTCAAGATTGGTGTTGTTTCACATATACATTTTATCAGTTTTGTCGATGTTTGGAACTTCAGATCTCTCAAACTCTTTTACCAGTTTGATCAATTTTTGAGACTTGATATCTCTTGATCTGTTTGGACATTTTGTATCAAACTTTACAGTCTTGTTCTATGAAAATTTAGCTAAACCCTGATTATTTTTAATAAAATATTTTAAAAAATAGATAAAAATAAAAATGACGGCATTTCAATGCAACATTGTCCAAATATATATATATAGGGTCCGGCTAAATTGCTGCCGGCAGCATTTCAGCAGAGATGCTGCCGGGGCTATATTTAGTCGTGTGATGTTCAAACAACAAATCCAAACCGTTAGATGTTTAATTTATATTAAAATCTATTTGGAGACCAAATTTTAGATTTTTTGGAATTTTTTTACTATTTATTAAGCTGGTTTGAAAACCGTTGTTTTTCAATGATGCAAAAATTGACTGAAAACAGCGGTTTTCAAACTAACTTAATAAATAGTAAAAAAATTTCAAAAAATGTAAAATTTGGTCTCCAAATAGATTTTAATATAGATTAAATATCTAACAGTTTGGATTTGTTGTTTGAATATCACACGGCTAAATATAGCCCCGGCAACACCTCTGCTGAAATGCTGCCGGCAGCAATTTAGCCGGACCCTATATATATATATATATATATATATATATATATAGAGGTAGGCTAATAAACAATCGATTGTTCCTAGCCTCCCGTGCAACCAAGTCATTTTCCGATTTTTAAAGTCCAAATGATCGATCCAAGCCGTTAGATGTGATCTCTATATTAAAATGTGCTAGGAGACCAAATTTTATATTTTTTGGAGTTTTTTTACTATTTATTAAGCCACTTTGAAAATGGCTGATCCAACGGTGGCTTAACCAAACAGTAAAATCAGAAGCTACCGTTGGATCAGTGATTTTCAAAGTGGCTTAATAAATAGTAACAAAATTCTAAAAAATGTAAAATTTGGTCTCCTAGCACATTTTAATATGGAGATCACATCTAATGGTTTGGATCGATCATTTGGACTTTAAAAATTGAAAAACGACTTGGTTGCACGGGAGGCTAGGAACAATCGATTGTTTATTAGCCTACCTCTATATATATATATATATATATATATATATATATATATATATATATATATATTTAAGTTGGGTGTGGCCTACTTTCCATAAAAAATTATGAAATTAAGATCTTCAGCATAAGTGCGTAGTAACTGCATAACAGATGAGAAACATGATGATGTCTGATTGTCTGTAGGAACAATTTTATATTCCATTAAAAAAATTATGAATTGAAGATCTTCAGCACTTAATTTTTCACACATTTATCTTATGCCATTCGATCCACACTGATACTGTGCATGATATCAATCAAACGATTAATATAAATCTTTTTAAACAAAAGTATTTACAGTAGAAATTAGGCAGCGTCTATGCAACGGACACCTATATAATAATAATAATAATAATAATAATAATAATAATAATAATAATAATAGGGTTTTAATACCTCGTACCTTTCATATCTCATCATACTTCATATTTTATGTCTTTATTTCTGAAGTCTGAATAGTAGATCCGAACCACTCAATATGACGTTCATACTAAAATGTGTTTGAGAATGAAATTTTATAATTTTTGGAAATTTTTTACTATTTTTTAGATGGATAGAAAATCATTGTTTTTATAACACTCCACAAATAGTGATTTTGTATCTATCTTAAAAAATAGTAAAAAAATTTCAAACATTATAAAATTTTATCCCCAATCACATTTTAGTATAGATATCATATTGAACGGTTCGGATCGACATTTTGAACTTTAGAAATAAAATATGAGGTATGAAAAACATGAGCTATTGAAACTCTCTCCAAATTCACGAATGATCGGTGGCTTCAGATTTATTTGTCTAATGATCCATTTTTAACGGATTTATCTAGTAATTATGACAATATAAGTTTGAAATTTGACACCTAGAACATGATCTATCCTTTATCCATATCATAAACATGAAAAATAATAAAATCTAATGTAGTTTTACTATTAATTAAAGGGGGAATTTCACGTATACCCCTCAAAAACTTCAAAATTACATATTTCCCCTCTAAAGTTTGAAATTACGTATTCCCCCTCTAAACTTTAAAAACTCACAAATTTACCCATTTTATTGTATTTTATATTAAAACTCATTCTAAAATCTTAAAATACCCATTTTACCCTTTATTAAAAGCATATAAAGCCCATCAACCTCAAAATTGAATATGAACAATTTTTCTACCGTCCAAACTGCTTTTAAATATGCGTGCGCAAGATCAGCACGAATCTTGATGCGAACACACACTTATATTGATGTGACGTGCACAGATCTTAATGCGATGCGCACCAATCAATATTGCTTTAAGATCCGTGCATGCATGATCAACACGAATTGAAGCACTATGCACAGATCTTAATGCGATGCACACAGATCAAACGGTAGAGGAACCCTTTAGATTTAAATTTGAGTTTGATGGGCTTTATATGCTTTTAATAAAGGGTAAAATGGGTATTTTAAGATTTTAGAATGAGTTTTAATATAAAATACAATAAAATGGATAAATTTGTGAGTTTTTGAAGTTTAGAGGGGGAAATACGTAATTTCAAACTTTAGAGGGGAGAATATGTAATTTTGAAGTTTTTGAGGGGTATACGTGAAATTCCCCCTTAATTGAATGACTTAAAATTTATAGCAGTTCATAGCTAACAGTCTTTAATAGAATATTAAATAGCGCTTAAATTAACAAGAAAATTAATACAAAATCAATCGGTAATGTAAAAACATGTCTATATTTTTTTTATATTTCAAAATTTAGTTAATTTGGTTTGATAAACTATTATTAAAAGAGGAGGTTCTAATACTTCATATTTTTCATACCTTATCATGCCTCACATTTTATATCTTTATTTTCAAAATTCAAATTGTCGATCTGAACCGCTCAACATATATAATATTCATACTAAGATATGCTTGGGGATGAAATTTTATAATTTTTAGAAAATTTTTAATATTTTATAAAATAGGTACAAAATTACTGTTTATGGACTGTTTAAAAACAATGATTTTCTACCTATCTTAAAAAATATTAAAAAGTTCCTAACAATTATAAAATTTCATCCCAAAATATATTTTAATATGGATATCATGTTGAGTTGTTCGGATCGACAATTTGAACTTTAAAACTGAAGATATAAAATATGAGTTATGATAAGATATGAAAGGCATGAGTTATTGGAAATTTGGAACCCTCTTAATAAAATTATGAAATTAAATAAGATGTCGGTAATAAATTCTTGAATCTTTAATTATTTATATATTTAATGTTTGGTACCACCAGTCTTTAATTCATACTGCACTCACAGAGGAATATAGTAGGATGCGTCAGGCGATACATGCGGGGAACAACAAGTATGCCCTCATCAGGTTTAGAAAGGTAATTTACATAATTTTCATCGTACTTCGTTCGTTGTGTCTATCGCCTGGTAATAAAATAAAATATGAGCATTTGTTTACACAGGGGCATTAATACAATAGATTAATTGTTCAAGTGCTTCTCGTTTGACTTAGCAATTTGCATTACTTTTTTTATGCGATTGTAAAATTACATCAAGAACAAGAAAGCACGAGTGGGAGGCAATCCCTCTAATTAATAAACTATTAGGTTTGTCTGTGCTTGGGCTTCCTCATTTCACGCCCGAAGGAATATAAAAGGGGAAAAAATAGGAACATAATCCGGCGTTTGCGTCGTCAAATATTTCCACGCGGATTTCTGTTTATTTTTTTAACTGTTTGTCTTAGTTCAAAAAGAATGTACATTTCAATTGCAATGAATATTTATGAGTGAGTTTATGGTACTATGCATATCACGGGTTGTTACCGTGCTATGGCTCTATATTTGAGTTTTCAAATCCTAACGGTCGATCCGAACCGTTTATCTTGTTCTCCATATTAATATGTGTTTGGAGACCAAATTTTACATTTTTTGAAATTTTTTTACTATTTTTTTAGATTTATTGAAAATCACTGTTTTTGAATGGTCCAGAATTTTCAGATCGAGTGATTTTCTAAATATCTAAACAAATAGTAAAATATTTCAAAAAAATGTAAAATTTGGTCTCCAAACACATATTAATATGGAGAACAAGATAAATGGTTCGGATCGACCGTTAGGATTTAAAAACTCGAATATAGAACTATAGCACAGTAACAACCCGTGATATGCATAGTACCATAGACTCACTCAATATTTATTCTACCTAATTATCTAAAACAAATAAAGCATGCAAAAAAAAAAAAGAGTAAAGATTGAATATCAAACTACCCAACTATTTAATATTTATAATAAAGTATTTCTTTTTAATTTCAAATCTACAATATCTCATATAAAGAGCATTGTTTTTGTTGTTGCCCAGACGAATAAACCATGCAAAAAAAAAATCTATAGTGAATCTGAACAAATTTGAATAGCTTGTAATAAATTTGACTTCTGTTAAAACGTGACGGAATAATCAATAGCTGTTATCCGAATAAACATTCTTCAACTACCAAAAGCTAGAGAAAATATGTCTTAATTTGACTACTATACAAGACCCACTTAACTATTGCACAAAATACAGTTGTTCATTCAATTTTTTTTTTCTTTTGAAGTTAATCCCCAAAAAGTTGGATAATATTTGAGGGATGAAAATTTGGAAGTAACTATATTTTTTTTTCTTTTATTAATTAATATATATAGAGGTGTAGTTTCGTCTGGTTGCATGGCTGTTTTTATCTTGCATACAAAATATTATAATATTAACGTTTGGGTAACACAGGAATAGCTGCTATTTCTGGCGAGCTATTTCGAACCTAGCACGTTTGGATGAAAAAAAATGTTATTCTCAACAAAGGAATAACTCGGGCTAACTACTATTCCACTATTCCTTAAAAATATCAGATTAGCTGCTATTCCGAAGTCAGGAATACCTGCTATTCCGAGCTATTCTTTGTTTCATCCAAACGCACCGAAACAAATCGTCTGTATTTCATTGGGGTATATTTGATTGGATTGAGAAAAACTATTTTTAAGAAAAAAATAGTCGGAACAAGTTATTCGGTGTTTGGTTAGGTTAGAATAATTAGAATAAGAAACCAAACTTGTTTGTTTTAATAGAACAAGCTAGAACAAGCTATTCTAATAAAACAAATGTCAATTTTATTATTCTAGCTATTCTAAGATTGCAACCAAACATACATATCAGGATCTTGTTATTCTAATGGCAACCGTTCAATTTCGTTTAGATTTACGCATAAAAATATATCTTCATTGAGATTTGCGTACGACAAAATCTGAACGGCTGTCATTGGAATAACAGTAACCATTGGAACAACAGCCGATTTTTTCCAGTAGTATTCAGCTCTTTACAAAAGAAACCGCCATTGATTTCTTTTATAGGAACCATTAATGGTATTCGAGTCAACAATAAGATTTTGCATCTCCTTCGTCATTCTTTTCGCATCTCTGAATTTCAGAAGAAAAGGAAATGTATATTTCTTTCTTTAAGAGGAGATGGGGGACAACAGACATTCCTTATTTCCTTTTCACCTTTCTTTAGATTCTCAATCGACTTGTAGGAATTGCGTGAGACCAAGTATAAAGATAGGCTGGCTGGTTGATTGAATTGAATTGAATGATATCGGTCCAAAAGGGATAGATATTAGAGAGAAGGAAGAGACACCAATGACCAACCAAACCCTCAATTGTAAAGAAAACGTGGGCTCAGTTTTTTTTTTTTTTTTTTTTTGAGAGCTTATAAGCCCATGTAAATATTGGCAATTCACTGTCACATCCAAAAGTCACATTTTCTCTAGACTTCCCTTGCGGTCCTTCAAAGTTGTGTGCCTTCTAAGGCTGGGCTTCCCCCTTTATTTTTGGGTGCTGTTATCTCTGAAAGCATTTGGCATGTTTCTCTCAAAAAGGGGATATCTATAGTTTATTTCCATTACTGATAGTGATAAGTAATAAAAGGGAATAAAAATTTTATGCCACTCCAAAAGTTAAAAATTAGAAAAATGTCATCCCAAAATATGATATTAGTTATTTGTTATTCTAAAATCATCAAATTTATCAAATTGTCACAATTATACAAATTTTATACCTTCTTAATTATAAAATGATATGTGTATAATTTATTTTGAGATGTATTTTAGTATTTTCAATTTTACCCTTCATTTCATCCTCTTCAAACACCAGATCATTCCCTTGAATCATTTCATGAGCGCCGCTTCTTCCTCAATCGATCCTCCTCCTCAATCGCACCTCCTCAATTGATCCTCCTCCAGTTCTTCTTCTGCCCTCGTCCTCCAATCCGCGCAATCGGTCCCCTTTGCCGATTGTTCGGTGCGTAGACTGCGGGATCAAAGTCAAGAGACTGGTGAGGACCACAGAAGCGAATCCAGGGAGGTTTTTCTACATTTGATTCTCAATTTTCATTCTTATCTTTGTCTATTTCAGGCATCTGAGGTGCATTTGTGCTGTGAGCGCTAGAGATTCGATGAGATAGCTAGGCCAAGTGCATTTAGTCTATTTGGGTGCAATACTGTTTTATTTAATTCTGGTAGAATTCATATGTCTGTCTTTTTTTTTGTGAAGTAGAGATGTGTCTGTCTTTTAAATTGGAAAAGAAAGTGATGTAATTGTATTGGATATTTAAATATAGACTCTGAATGGAAATTTATTTTGGTTATATATATAAGAACAGTGAATGTGTTTCATTTTGCAAATTCCTTTTGGGTGTGCATCTTGTTAATTTTTTGCTTGTTCGTCTTTTTTCAATGTACAAGTAATCGTTAGGCTCAGTATGCACAAAAGTACCATTATGAGCTCTTTTTTTTTTTTCTTACGTAAGGTCAATAAAGCAATACGTATCAAAATTATAATGCTGTGAAAGACACAAAATAGTAAAAGGCAGTATATATATTTTACATGGAACTATTAGTTGGAGCAATTAGTTGAATAATTACCACGGGAAACTTAAAAAAAAATAATCAGACAATTACCAGCAATTGTATGCAGTACACACTGGAATAGTAATGCTCCAAATTACAAGTGAACCTTGATATATATAGAGAGAAGCATGGTAAATTTTTAAAGGGAAAAATTGATATAAATTGAAATGATCCATATTTATGGATATACATATTATACAATAGAATAGAGCCGTATTATACAAGAAAGTTGATATAAATAAAGAAGAAAAACATAATGATTGTTACACAAATAATGACATATAATCCATTTTTACTGATAATACATATCATCAGAATAATAAATAAACATTTATTTTTATCCTTATCTCTTCTTCATCGATCTATTAATCAATCATCCAAATTTGGATGGATCGCACAGATGACAATGGATCAACACTATTCTTCAAGAAGATTAATTAATCAAGAAGATTTATTTTTCTTCCTTATCTCTTCTCCAGCGGACAGGAGAGGACCAGCGGAGAGAAGTGGAGGGCGGATAGGAGAGGTGGGTGGACAGGAGATGAGGCGGAGTGGAGAGGAGGGCGGAGCCGACCTAGGGTTAGGCGATTTCTTCTGAACTGGCGGAGAGAAGAAGAGGTATGGAGGGGAGATGTATAGATGGCAATTAGCTAAATTAAAAGGTTTTGCGGTGGCATTAACTAAAAATAAATTTTGGAATGACATTTTTCTAATTTTAACTTTTGAAGTGGCATGGAATTAATTCTCCCAAACCTAAAAGGTACAAGCTGGTTTTTACATTAAAATTCTTCTAAAGTGTCAGTGTGTAATTACAACATTAGATTTATTTTAGCTGCATTAAAAGAATACTGCACATTGGTAATTGAGGTACACTTTGCCCTTCTGCCACCCCTAAATCGGTCGACAGAACCATTGGAAATTTAGAGATTTTCCCACACTATCGAGGGTATTCAGAGAAGACCGATCACTGTTCACAGGGGAGCAGAAGGTCGGCAAGGAGGCTGGTGATGGAGATGCTTCGAGGTGGAAGAAAATGGAGGGAAGAGGAAAATAAGAATATAGAAATGACTATGGGATGAAACACTAACTGTTCGGCCGACAAATGGGAATAGGCACGGGCACGGAAATTGAACTGAAAAACACTGTTTTTGTGGGAAAAAAAAATTCAGTTGAACTGAATTTTTATTTTTCCCATGTGAACAGTGATTCGGCCGAATAGGCCCTAAAAGAGAGTGGTGTCTATCACATTCTTTGTTACGCTCAAAACAGCAGCTCGTTTCTTTTCTTTTCAAAAAAGTAGTTTAAAGCTCTTTTTGTAAAAGGCTCACTTATTATAAGAATGCAAACCAGAATTCTTTTAATTCTGAAAAAGAAAAAATAAATACATTTTATTTTTCGTAATTCTCCCTCTTTGATAAATTATCAATGATAAATTGATAATCCTTGATGTATTATGATATTTACAGGTACCTGATACTGAAGGTACAGAATAAACTGTATATTGCCTACAAATCAACAGACCACCTAAACAAATTAAAAAAGAAGATGTTAAAAATGTACTATAGGCCAGAATATTTAAGGGCCATATTAATAATTAATATGGATCAACTCTTTATTGGGCTAGGCCCGAATTTCTGATATTCTGATCTGATCTGAAATAGATAAGTCTTCTGAAAGGGTTCAACGAATTGATGCCATGAATAGGCTCAAACGAACTGGTGCATATAATTTATAAATATGCTGTGATCTGTTCAGAATTCGGTTGGCCATTATCATTCAGATTTTCGAAAAAACAGAAAGAGAGACAGATAAAAGAGGGGCTGTTAATTCGGTACTAGCATATCGAATTACAGAAGTTTATCAACTTGTTCGTGTGGATACTGATAGAGGCGTGACTGCTAGGCTGTTGCGTGGATCTGACACGAAGGAAAGGAGACACGAAGGAAAAGAAAAGAAGGCTACTGCTAGACTTGAAGTGTCCGCTGCGCGTCTAGTGGTAAACTCTATTTTAATTCTAGAATTAGTTTTATACTTGGATTCTGATTTTCGGGTAGTGAACAAATCTTGAACTGTTTCGAATTGTTGCACTATAACCTACCCGAAATCCCAACAGAAGATATATATGATGATACCAAAAGAAAATTATATATATAAGATCACATGTTCATATATCTTTTGGTGCTACTAGGGGTGCTAATGAGCGGTAACTCACTCAAAACTCGGCCCGGCCCATTCATTCTTTCATTAGAACCCGACTCGGCTCGGTCCATTAGACTCTTTAGGCTCGGCCCGAACTTGGCTCAAACCCAAAACTCGGCTCAAACTCAATTAATTGTAATTATTTCAAAGGCATGGTATTAAATTAGTGTTCTCTGACTTTTGTTTCTGTTTGAAAATATTTGCACTTTATGTTATCTGACTTTTTTCTTTTATTTTCTATGATTGCATGGTATTAAATTAGTGCTTACACGAATGAAATATTCTGTGTTAACATAATTTAAAGAACTAATTTTTATAAATTATTATGACAAACAGAAAACACTGAAAAAGGATCTGAGTTTCCATATATTTTTAATAAGGGAAAATATAATACCCTACTAATAGTATGACCTGGATGTTAATTTTCGCACAATGAGAACAAACTATACTTTCCTGTACCAGGAACCTGTTAACCCCATAAACTGGTACCAGTAGCTTATAAAATACAGTAATTGAATTATCTGGTACCAGTACCATGTATACCGCAGAAAATGGGATCCGACCCGGTTACAGATCAAAGTATATTTATTCAAAGTTCTTCCTGTATTCCATATGTCACCTGCTGTGATGTTTTTTTCTTATCAAAATTAAACGGCTATATATATCAAGATATTAGCATAGTGCCATAGCCGGACAGGAACAATGCAAACATAGTATAACAATGCAAACATAGTATAGTGCCATAGCCGGACAGGAACAATGCAAACACATTAATGAAATGAAAACTGACCGAGATAGTTTTAAAGAAAAATAATTATAACAAGTAATCTGTCAACCATGAATTCAAATAAGTTCAAATTATAACAATAAACTAAACAATCCATGAATTCAAAAACAACAAATAACCAGAATTCAAAAAACTGACAAACAATCAATGAATTAGAGACTCAAAACTCTTCACATTACAAATCAAATGTTAATTTAAATCCATGAGAATCAACATGCCTCAAATTTCGTAACATTCATCCTTTTCAATTGCCAAGCAATTTTCTTTTTCCAAACCAAGCAATTAAATGCAGCCGACTGTGTTTCTCTGAATAACTCAATTCATCTGAACGTTAAAATTACTATATCAAGTAAATAAAGTAATAAAACTGGGTGGATACATTCTGTGGATTCCTTTGAGCTTTTCTGTAAATTGTAGGTTACGGGATAGGGGTAAATTTTGAACCAGGAGAGAACTTAGTTTTTAGTTGGTATTACCATATTAGTGAGATTTTGATGTACAAGCAGGTCTTTTGACGGTAGTAAACAAATAGTTTCGATAGATAGAGAACTTGCAATACAACTGTACCTAACTTTGTTCCAATAAAAGAAAAGAAAAAAAAACAATGAAATGTTCCAACTAAAACAAAATACAAATACAAGTAGACCATCTCTAGACAGTACACAATTGGCAGATCAAACACTAACTCTCAACTCTAATAAAAATTCACACATCGGGCCATAATACTTTCATTTCTCACCAGCTATTTATTAGTCATTCCTGCCTAAAAGACCTTTTGTATATACCATTGAGAAAATATCCAAGTTGAGCATCTTCAAGTCCCGTATTTGGCCATTAGATTTCAAGGAAAATCTCAATCAGCTTGGGATTTTGCAACAAAATTCAACTGGCATTTCAAACTTATACCTTCTCCTATACCATGTCCTTCACATATCCACAGTTGTTACAAATTGAGTGTACAAGAGTTGTACAATGGACTGCCAAATAAATTATGAACTAGCCAATCAAACTATTTTAGCACCCAAGGCTCATCACTATTTTGCTCAGCGCATCAGTGACCTCAGCAGGTCGGGCATAAGACCCAGGAAGGTTAATTGCATGGTACTCCAAACCTTTCCATCCTGAAATCAATTGAAAGTGGGGCCTTTTATACATGCTAGCAATTATCTCAAGCACAATTGTGCCAGGCTGGGCCGAGACCAAATGCGTCAGGCCAGCCCCATGGGCCCCAATAACAATTGATGCATCACGAATCACCTTTAACTGCTCTTTCATGTGCATGTGTGCAAAAAGACCATTAACGACATTTAATTTGCACTTGATGTTGTTGTGCAATTTAGCCCAGGTGTTGACCGAGTCGAACACCTCTAATTCGTTGCTTAACCTAGATTCAACCTTGCCACTGTGCCTAGGATGTGCAAGGTAATCTTCACGTCTCACGAAAAGTATGTTTAGCTCACTAGGTCTAGGCTTAGGGATTGGTAGAAGGTCAAAAGCAGATAATAGCATATCACCAAATTCTGACAGGCGTGCCGTTTTTTGGTAATCAGGTTTCTGACGGAGCATTTCTGCAGAAGAGCCTTGGCAAGAGAAGGATTCAGTAAGACCTTTGAAAAGAGCAGTTTCATAACCTAATGGAGAGAGAATGGCATGACGAAAGCATACAGTGCCAGTGAAGTCTTTTGCATACCTTACACTTGTAAAGAGCGCCTTCCATGTCTCCTCCAGCTGTGCCTGGTTATTTCAAAAGGGTAAAATTGTCGGATCAGTTATATATATAATTGCTCTAGTTCAAAAACACAGTGCTACAGACAAATATATTATTGGAACATATATTGCTTAGGTAAATTTTTGAAGAGGTAATTAACATAAAACACAAATTAGTCATCAAATTTTCATTTGTCCCCCCATCAAATCATCAGAAGTTTACTTTGTTCCAATCAAGTCTTTTTGTCTTTATTCTGTGATATAAGCCATAAAATGTACTTCTCTCTGCTTTCCTCTCTCCTTCTCACTTCTCCATTACCTCTTACCTGTTTCTCCTCCTTTTTAACCTCTGATGAAGAAGCAAAAAGGATGATAAAAATTAAATTATAGAGAAGTGGAAAGCATAAAGAGCTGGGTGGTAATGGATATGCAGGAAGGATGGTGGAATTACAAAATTGGAGACGATCTCCATCCCATTTTTATTTGACAAAATATCTTGGTTGAGAAAAAATGACAAGTGAATGACTTGAATCAAACAAAAACAAGGTTGACTTACAATATGTAGTTTGCATTACAGTTTTTTTTTAAGGTCAGGTGGCCAGTTGCCTTTTAATTTTGTATTAGAAATAATAAAGGTTTTTACAATCTAGTCCCTGTACATTAGTGTAATTGCTATCGACTATCTACTGATACACCAAAACCAGTACATACCCAAATTACTGTAGTTTGCATTACAGTTAAACTTTTCTTTAAACACAGTCTAAATTACTTCCATAATTCAGAAAAAAAAATTATCTTGATCAAATTAAAATGCTACAAGGCTCTCTAGACTGCATCAGAAGTTCAGAATATAGTACAAGACTGGCCTACACTTTCTTCAAATTTCCCATATTTTTTCCAAAACGAATTTCAATTACTTCAAGTCGATTCTGTTGGCTCATAAATAATATAGAATGGTTACCTATAACTAATAAAATCAATTGGGACTATTGACACTACAATAAATCACCAAGTAGAGTCAGGAAAAAAGAAGTAGCAACTTACCTTACAGTGGCCATCAACAAAAACAAGATGTGGTCGCCCGGCCAAGCCAGTAACCCGAGAACTAACATATGCACTATACCAGTCAGTAACTGTGTGAAACATGTTTGCGTACTCAAATCGTGTCACCAGCAATGTAGGTTCATCTATCACCTTGATGAAAGATATTATGCAATTGATAAGTTAAATTTATGGGCCTTCCAAAATAGTGCTATTACTATCCTTTTAATATTTGCAACTTAGGCTTGATTTTAATCACAGAGTCAGGTTAAACTGAATAGCTCTTTTGTTCCAGTTCATTCAACTAAGCAATTTTGTCCAAAGAACAGAAATTATACTTCAGATACAACAGTTCAAATCTAGGAAAAAAAAAAACCACAGATATTTCAAAATATGGAAAATCGACCCCTCACCTGATCACAATGAAGCTCTCCACTTGGCACAACCCGTATTGATTCCACAAGAGATCGCATCGTGTGCATATGCACTGCACCGTGCCTCAAATACTGACCAAGAAAAGCCTGATCAACAAGTCTTTTATCCTCTCTTCTCTCCCACCCCTCTCCTTCAATTTGAAATGCACCAACCTCATATTTTGGTAGTTCGTCTTCTTCATTCCTCCCCATCACCTTCTCCAAATCCTCTCCACCTCTCGACATCAAAATCCTCCCGGCATCCATCCTGATCGTTCCACCCTCACAGATCGAACTCTTCAAGGTCTGACTGTAGTGACATCGGAAGAATCCAGTCCGTCCGCGGAGAGGCGAAATCGAAATGGAGAACCCATTGCCAAAATAGGCCTCACAAGAGCCAGCGGGAGGGAAAGTGGTGATATTCCACGGGAGGTACGAAGGGAGGTAAGGCCATGGCTTAAGAGCGGTGGAAGGAAGGGAAGGAGGAGTTAGGGTTATCGTTCGGTTTTCTTCGTCGAGGGGACTCCCAGGTCGGGGGTGGAGCCTAAAGTAGATAAATATACATACAGTGTTGAGGGCGAAGAGAAAAAGAAGCGTCCGTAAAAATAGATCTCTCTTTCTCCGATTCATGGGGCCCACCAGTCAGGGATGGAGAGATCGCCTCACCGGAGGTACCTAGTATCGTCGTCCTCGTTCGCCTCTGGTTGGAGGCTTTCTTTTCTTCCCAAGTTCTCAGTCAGCGGTAATCTCTCACTGACAGTGGGACATTTACGACTTCTGTTTCTTGTGGAGTGGAGAATACCGAGTCAGCGCTAAAACTGCGACCTTGTGGAAGCTGATTGTGTTGGGCTTGGAATAAGTTTTCGTGTGGGCCTGTTGGATGGCCCAGGTTTAAAAATGCAAAGAAAGAAAGAGGTTAGATAAAGGATGGTCATTTGGGGCTAGAAGAAGGAAGGTAATTCTAAAAAGGGATGTCAGAGGTAAGGATGGCCCAAGTTTATAAATGCAAACGTACTATTTGAGCTTAAATCCGATTCGTTCGTTTCATGCTGGCACGAATCTTAAAGACACTCAAATCTCGATTCATCAAATTTTAGGTGCATTTTCTGAGGTAAAAGTCTGCTAGATTATCCATAATTTATTGGCGACTGTCCCTGTTTGCTAAATCTCTCATAAAAGCTGAGTTTCAACCTCTAATTTCCAAACTATCATCCAGATTATTGAATAGTACAAAAGCCAGGTTACTCTCTTAATGAAATATTATCATGTCTACTTATATATTTCAAGGTTCCTGATTGAACTATCAAGGAGATGGACAATATTCGTCGCAGTTTATTTTGGCAAGGACCAAAATTCGAACAATGAAAACTTCAACTAGCTAGCTGTAGGGTACAATGCAAACCAAAAGTACAGGGGAGACTGTGTCGGAGGCAGCTCAGAAGCCCACCTCACAGAACCAGTGGTAACCAAAGCCGGTGCCGACCTGGTACCCAGAGGCGGACCCAATACAGCCCAGAGGGGGGCAACTGCCCCCCCTGGATTTTGAAATATAGTGCAAAATACTAGCTCAATTAGTCTTTGCCCCCCCCCCCCCAGAAAATGATTTGCCCCTCCTTGTGGTCCAGCAAGCCCAAACGTACTTCAGTCTTCTTCAAAATGCTTAAAGAAATAATCAATGGGCCCAGCCCAAAAAAAATTAGTCTCTCTGCCTCACTCTTCAGCCTCTCTCGGACTCCAATGAAGAATTAACCCAAAACCAAATTCGCCCGTCTCTCTTGCTCTCTGATTTCGAAGAGAAGTCCGGATCCGATATCTCTCTGACTCTAATGTCTCTCTCGCTCCTCTCTTAGTTTTAATAACGCGCGCCGACAATCTCTTTCAAAATTGCTTCTTTCTCATAGTCTAAACCTAGCCCCAACATTTCAAGGGTCCAGTTTTCAAAGCTTTTAAAACTGGTACGTTTACTGATACACAAATCCATATTTATATTGCAAATGTATTGTGACAGAGGGTAGCTTTGTGCCTTTGTTAATGGATACTAGTTAAGAAATAAGAGCCAAAACGTCAAGAAAAGACAAATGATAATAATGCTATGCAAGCCGTATTATATACTACAAAAAAAAGGAGGTTAATTTTTATGTGTACCCCTGAAATCTTGATAAATTTGAAATTATCTTGTATAACCCTGCAAAATGGGGAGTATCACAGTTCCTATATTATATAGTACCCGATATGCTAATGGGTTTGAACTCGATAAACTATTTGAACCCGATTTTTGCCCCTCCCTGGCAGAAATGCTGCGTCCGCCCCTGCTGGTACCAGTCCCTGAACTCTTTTATGAAGCATTCTAAATCTCTTAGAAACACCAATTCAAAACCTATGTGTATCATTTGCACAATATTTGGTATCAGTACACCAATTCTAAATTATACACTATAGGTTTCAAAACCCGGGCAACGAGTTTTTGAGCCTTTATACCATACCAAACCGAATTTTGAACTTACTACTCCACTTAATTGCCATCCAAATCAGAGCTGACGAACTTGAGAAGAGTTACTGCAAGATAATTATTATTAATTTTATTTTCTCTTTTTCTAATGGAATAGATCAAGTATAAAGACTTATATATCCATATTTTTATATCAAAACATAGCAATTTGCAGATGACTAAAATAACAGAACGCTGACTTAAAAAAAAAAGGAGGAGGAGGAGGCTGACCAGCTCTAAAATAAGATTTTTTTTATTTTTTATTTTTTTGGAAATGTCATTTTCATGCTTATTGTTCAAGATATTAATACAGCATGGCTTTTTCTAGGAATACTGACCATAAACAAACTATGATATCATAAACCAATAAAATTAATTACAGTTTGAAATGTACATGAAAGAAACAAATTCAAGAAAAAGGAAAATTATATATACACCACAAATGAAGATGATCTGTTTGTAGCTAGTTTCCGAGAGTTCTCAATCTTGTCTACAAAAAGTTAAAAAGGGAAGTATTTGTGCAGAATTCATCCGCAACATTCCCTACAACACGATCTTGTTTGTCCCGAAAACATATTGACCTGCCAACAAGAAGGAAAGAAAAACACAATTAGATATCATCAATTTTCAACAATTAGGAAGGAAGATAGCAAAAAAAAGAAACCGGTAAAGGTTATGATTTGGAATTTTCAAGTTTCTCACCTAAAGTCGGCATCAGTACAGTTATTAATGCAACACCCGCTACCTTCAAAGGCAGCCCGACTTTGATCATATCCTTGATTTCAATATGTCCTGTAGCAAACCCAACCGCATTAGATGGCGTACCAGTTGGCAACAGAAATGCAAATTCAGCTCCAATTGCACCAGGCACCATGAGCAGTAGTGGATGGACACTCATAGACCGAGCCAGCCCGATCAGCAACGGTAAAACCAAAGTTGAGGTAGAATTATTGGATGTGAACTCTGTAAGTGTTGCACTAATAAGACAAGCTAATGGGGCGATTGCTATGTATGGTGCAGTTTTTACGAAGCTGAGGCTGTCTGACAGCTCATTCGCAAGACCGCTGGTGTGGACCCCATCTGCTATGGCGAATCCGGCACCAAGTAGCAGGATGATATTCCATGGGAGCTTCTTGCATTTATTCCAATCCATTAGTTTTTCCCCTTTGTTCCTCTTGTTTGGTATTATGAAGAGCACGGTTGCCATCATCACCTACAAAATATAAAATCCTACTGGATATGAATATATGCTATGAATTAGTGCTTTTGTACTTGGTACTGCATGAATACTATCTTTCCATGTCCAAAGAAAACAAACAGAGAGAACATATTATCAAAATAAGTTGAAAATTTCATTTCAGTTAACATGTCAATTAGACTCAACCAGTATAAATTATAATCTAAATTGAAAGTGTTAATGCTTCAATTAACATATTTAACTTTTACAACATTTATATGATATTGTAAATTAAAGGGCTCATATTAAAGTTGAACTTTTACAGGCTATAAGTAGATTCAAATAAATGAAGTATAATTGTTTAATTTTTATGAAAGGACATTAAAAAGGTATATAAAACTTACGCTGACAGTGCCATCACGAACATTATTATGAAAGAGAGCACCCCAACCGGGTATTTCATTCGTTATGCTTCTTGTCATCCATAGCACAATCAACCCCTGCTCGTATTTATTGCCCCCAAGCACAACAAGTAAAATTTATTAGTTCGACACCTTACCTAAAATTCAATATTATTTAGTTGCAAAATCGAAATAATAAAAAAAAAAAAACTGTCAATTACTTACCCCAAAAATAACCAAAATCATCTTCTCAGCAAAATCCATGGGACCTGACACAATCCATCCACAGAATCGTATAATTTTGCATTCTTAAAACATTGATCTCAAATATAAATTATATATCATTTGCGTGTGTGTATGGAGTAAAGCTACTTGAGAGTGTTCGGCAGTGAGGCTTTAGCCTCCTTAGACAGGCTTTAGCCTCCTTAGCTGCTTAAGCTGGCCGAACAGCTGTGCCTTAGAGAGGCTTAGAGCACCTTTCTTAAGCTTCCTTAGAGCAAATTCTTAAGCTGACAAAAACCCAGGCTTAAGGCACAGTGCCTCCTTAAGCTCCTCCTTAGCACCTTTATTGCTCTTAAGCTTCATTGCTTTAAGCCAAAATCAGCCGAACAACTCCTCCTTAGTACAGCTTAACTCTTAAGCTGCAAGGCTCTAAGCCTCACTGCCGAACACTCACCTTGAGCTTTGGCTTACGAAAAGATTGGGGATCTCTACAGGTTTCGGAGTGGTCTCAATGATGAATTTAAACCTTCAATTCTGACATACTTGACATTTGACAAGGCAATTGTTAAGATTTCAAAATTCAAGTTTTTGAGCCATATTGTATTTATGATCAAGTGGCTGAAAACAGTAAAGCAGAACAAAATAATTCATAGTTCAACCTCTTATCTCATACAAAGTAAACTCAAATTAAAAGTTCAAACGAAAATGCTTGATTGATAAGGTAGATATAAATATTAATATTTGAATCCAATTCAATAATCTTTGAGATTAAAGTTATTGAACATTCTTGGCTTAACCTCACACTAACGTTATAACTTTATATGTGTGTGCATATATATATTTGTTAGAAACAGTAAATAATCTGTAAGTTCAGAGAGGAATTATACCAAGCAACTCAAGTTCTCTTTTGAGATGGCTTCGGTCCAAATACACCGAAAGTGATCTTCCCATACTCCGTGAGCAGTACAGCAAACACAACACAATCCAAAGAACAAAGAACAAAATAATGGCCAAGGGAAACCCAAACATGAACCAAGAACTGAAGCTAATTGGCTCCTCTTGGGGGAAGTAGCTTTGCCACATTCCGACAAGTATTAGGTTAACCCCAGTACCAGTAATCGTGCTCATACCGCCAATGGCTGCAGAGTAGATAACACCTAGAATCACTGCCTTGCAAAAGCACTGCACATCTGTGTTGCTTCCTAACTCCTGGGATCGATCAGGCAGCCGCTGGAGGATGCCATTGGCAACTTCGATCATCATGACTGCAGCGGCTGTGTTTTGCATCCACATGCTGACAAAGGCCGTTGTACCGCAAATGCCGAGGAGGAGGAGAGGCGGATTTAGTGGGTCTCCACAGAAAAGGGAGGTTATCTGTGTATTTTGTCATAATTCAATCATATAACATGATACTCGTGCATTGTGATACTGATATTTGTTTAATTGTAAAATCTCTCCTGAAGTCTTTGACTCTGTATCAATTTGGATGCTCATATAATTTATTTCCCTTGGGAACATCATCAAAATACAAAATTAATTAGAATATCAGGATGACTGGTACGTTGTCATGATCTTTCAACTACATTTACAAGTTCACTATAAAAGAAAAAAAAAATTGGGATCAACATTTTATACTCACATTCAAAGCGAGACGTATGTGGATATTGTAGTGCTCAATTGCCAATGCAAGTATAAAGCTACCTAGAACCAGGGAAATAACATCATCCATATATGCCTTCACCACATCATCAGCCGACGATACACCAAATAACGGGAACAGGAAAAGTGGCGACATAGACGTCACAGCCATTGGCACCGCCTCTGTCAGCCACCAGAGGAAAACCCAGGCAAGCACAGCCAGCATGCTCCAGCTCGAACTTGGCTCATTCACAAAGAGCAAAATCGCAGTACATGCTACAGGTCCGGAGGCGATTTGTATGTATTTGTTGGCTATAATTGAGTTTAGAACAGAGCTTGTATTGGTTGTAGAAGTTGATTCTGTATGTATTGGTAGGAGTGGCACTTTTGGATCAGCTGCATAGGTATCCACCATTGTGAGTAGTCTTGTGGTTTGTTTTGAACTTCCAGGTTTCTTATTTGTCCGGCAAATGAGAAAGTTTGGGCTTTTATAGGTTGGTAAGTGTCTAAGTGACGTACAGGAAAACAATTGCCAAAATAAAATTTTCTAAAATGACTTGGATGGAGACATTAATAAATAATAACATTTGGTTTTGCTCATTTAATTTCAGGGACTTGCCAGAGGATCTGATAACCCGATTTTGTAAGAACCTGACCAATAACGTTTCTTGATGAAGAGCAGCCAATTGCCAATTTAGTAGTTTGGACTTTGGACTAGTGAGATCTAAAGAGGCTTTTGGATTCTGGTTTTGGATCTGTATGTGAACCTGATCCGGTTTGAATGAAGGACCCACACGCGCTGAAGAAGAAGCGCCCCTTGTATGTTGCATCAAAGGAAGGAGACGGGCTATTGTATTGGGGGAATTTTACAAACTGCCCTGGCTGGCTGGCTGTACAAAAGATCAAATAAAATATCCTCTTATTAATTTTCTTGACAAAATACCTTGTGGGTCCTAAACTTCCCTTCCCTTCCTCTCTCTCCCTCTCTCTCAACGTTACTCTCTGCTATTTTTTTACTCTCCTCAAGTAACTGTTGGGTATTTAATTTGAAAAGTGTCAAATTAAGAAGGTATAATTTCCTCCCACATTTATAAAATTCTATTACTATTAAATTTCTTATATTTGCCTCAACTATATATTCTTAATCCTCTTTACATATGACATATTAATTGAAGATGATAGGATATATTTATGATAATAATTCACAGATCTAATTTTTAATAACATAAAATGAGTGTCTCAAGACATATAATCTATTCGTAATATTTGTAATATCTCAAAGGATCAACAAATTTACAGAATCTTATATATTTAGTATAAAAATTATTTAATGCAAAACGACATGTATTTCTCTCCAATACTCATATATTGCATATAACATATCTAGTATAAAATCTTTTAAATGAAAACTGTTATTAGATAAACACATACATGATATAGTATTAGTTTATTTTGCAATATATTTTTACATTTTAATTTTTTTAACAATCACTGTAATACATGATCTTTTAAATTAATATATAGATCTTTTTAATATAGACATTCTGCAAAAGACATTCTACATATAGTTTATGCAGTAGAAAAGTTTCATAATGTGGCTTCCACAATTATAAAAAAATTATCATATCACATGAGTGAGTCTATGGTACTATGCATATCACGGGTTGTTACTGTGCTACGGCTCTATATTCGAGTTTTCAAATTCTAACGGTCGATCCGAACCGTTCATCTTGTTCTCCATATTAATATGTGTTTGGAGACCAAATTTTACATTTTTTGAAATTTTTTTACTATTTTTTTAGATTTATTGAAAATCACTGTTTTTGGATGGTCCATAATTTTCAGATCAAGTGATTTTCTAAATATCTAAAAAAATAGTAAAAATTTTCAAAAAATGTAAAATTTGGTCTCCAAACACATATTAATATGGAGAACAAGATGAACGGTTCGGATCGACCGTTAGAATTTGAAAACTCGAATATAGAGCCGTAGCACAGTAACAACCCGTGATATGCATAGTACCATAGACTCACTCATATCACATACTAAGAATATTTAAGTGAGATATTCATGCTTAAAATAAATGTACTAATCATGTACATTTTCTTAAAAAAATAAGAAACAAATTAAAATTAACATTCTAATAATCAATTGGCATTTTTTCTCATAGTACATTTTATAAATTTTTCATCAAAAAATGTTGACACAACATTAAAAGTCTACCAAAATATGTTAAGATTTATAGTTCATTCAACTTTGTCTTTCACATGCATAAATTCCAAAAACATTAATAATACCAACAATACGAAATAACACAATAAAATAAAATATCGTTACAAACGATAAATCATCAATGAATCACTGCCTTAATCTTATGTGGTTGTATCAAAGTTTCAAACTTCCTACAATGAAAAAATAAATATTTTAAAAGTTATAATATAAAGTGAGCAACTTCATCTTTAAAAAAATCAAATAGTAATTAATAAATTCTAAACAACTAAAAAATCTCACATTAGATTAATGTTTAGCATACTTTAGTTGTCAACAGTAGATGAAATCTCAAGTTGTGGCACCTACATAATCATATAATTTTATTAGTAAAACATAGTACTATTTGAAACAAATGTAATGAGAAAATGCTTATCACCTCTAGTTTTGTGAAGTCGCTGACAATTATTTTTGTAATGACCAAGCTCATTACAATGTCCGCATTTACTCTTTGTTGTACCAGTTGTTTCTCTCACATCCATGGAATTATGTATGCGAGTTGACTTAGAACGACCCTTTTTTTCCCTAAGTGCAGAAGGGAGCACAGTTGGCCCTTCGATACTTGGCCAAAATCTCTTGTCTGGTACAGGATGAAACTTGATTAAGTATGCATTGCGATACATCTCAATGAAATACCAATCATCACAAAGTGTATGAAAGTCTATTTTATGCCATTGATCACCACAACAAGCCAACATATGACTGCAAGGAAGACTGATAAGTCGAAATGCCTGACATACACAATTTGATGAGCTCTCGTTTATTGTTATCGGGTATTTTGAGGTTCCAGTATTAACCTCATATGCACAAGGACCAAACCGACATACCTGGTACCCGCGAGATGCGATTTGTCGAGGGCGTATTTGGTCAATAACTTTAGGGCACAAGTGGGTTGTCATTTTTCTTCCTTGCTCACTACGCTCGACAAAAGCTTGGTTTACTCTATAAAAGGTAGCAGCAACAAATGCGGTGATAGGTAGTGATCGAGTACCTTTGAGTACCGAGTTAAGGCTCTCAGACTAGTTGGTGGTCATAACACCATATCTTCTTCCACCATCAAATCCTGGTCATCATTTATTTTCTCCTCTATCCATTTCCAGGCATTCTCACACTCATTTTTTAATTTCTCTTTTAGTCTATTAAATTCTACAACCTCATTTACACAACCAATCCTGTAAAATTTATCCAATACTACTTTATCAATAATACATGCCTTCTTAAGGTTTGCCTTTATATGACGCAAACACCAGCGATGAGCATGACTATCATTAGGAGAAAATACACTACGAACCACCTCTTTATTATCAGAAAAACGATTAGATATGATAAGGCCACCATTAGCATCAATACTCGTAGCAATTAATGCACATCCCTCGTATTTGCCATACAAATGAGTGCATCAACACTTACCACCAGCCAACAATTTTTCCAACCCTCTATTAAAGGGCCAAAAGCCCAAAAGACTCGCTTAAATTGTTGTTCACCTGTTCCTATAAAGGGAGGGTTCATGGTCTAGACATTACCTGAATTTGAAGCTTGCATCATAGTTAAGTACCTTGGTAAATCAGAAAAAGACTTTTCCCAACTACCATATATAATTCTAAACACTCTGCTGCGTGCTTTCCATGCCAAATCATAGCTGATATCTGTTTTCCAATCATCCTTGATCTTGAGTCGAATTTCCTTTACACTCATGGATAATGATGCTCTCATTGATGGAAGTATCTTCTTACAAATTAAAGCAGATGTGCAATTTCGGTGCATACTGTTACCTATTGGAATAACACAATTATGAGACCCATTGTATTGACTAACCAAAAAGTATGTAGCTCCTTTCGGTTTGTATGCATGAAACCTCCAACGACAGTCACTTTGAACACAAAGACAAGTATAACAGCAAGTGTCAGACTTCTTCACTTTTATTTGAACATAGTGTGTGACATGCCACTCTCCGAGTGTCCTTGATAAAGCCTTTTTATCAGAAAATATTAGTCATTTTCAGTCCCCGTTTGCATTTGCCGGGCTGTGGTTGCAAATTGACTCTCGTTAGTCAAGTCTTCTATCTCGTATGATGCCAACCAAGATTTATCAGTATTGAAAGACATCGGGTTGTTGACAAACTGACCATCCATCTATGGAATTTTGTCTGCTTCAATAGCAGCAGCTATGCTTGTGAGACCACCATCATGTTCAACTTCTATCTCCTCATCAACATTATCATCAGAATCATAACACTCTTCCTCTTCAGAATATTCGCTTGTATCACTGGACCATTCGAATGCCAATGTATCAGCCATGATTCTACATGTACATAAAACTCAATTAAAAAAAAAATTGGATGAGTGACATTGTTCGTCCTATATATTCATGAATTCCATCTAATAAGTACATATACTTATTAGTGCATATAGGTAGGTACGGAATCAGAGATTTTTCACCCCAATATTTTTAGTTGTCAACATTATTATTAAAAGTCATTAGTGCATTATTTACGTTTTCATTTATAAAAAACCACAAGTAGTGTCATTATTTACATAAGATCCTAAAAAATACACATTAAAAAAATAAAAATAAACTAAACTATAAATGAAAGTAAAATAAAATAACTGTAAACTATAACCTACAGAGGGAAGAGTAAATGTAACAATGAAAATGATAAAAAAAAAAAAAAACTTAGGTAAAAGTTTTAATTATTAAATCCGTACCAGTAACCAGTTAGTTTGTCACTGATGAAAAATTCAGACGGAGTGTCAATTGGAATTGAAACTAGACCCGATATCAATTGTTGTCAGACCCAATATCACTAATTCCTTCTAAAAATCTTTGCATCCTTCTTGATCTTACGTACTGATGCTGGAAGAACCAATTCACATACTCATTTTAATCTCCTCTTAAATTCTCTGCACCAACCAAAATAGTTAAAATAAGGTTATCAGGCTAATTCGTTATCCTTCTTTCAATAGTCTTAATTTACAAGTCAAACAATTTATAAAGTTACTAGTCAAACAATTTATAAAATATTTTTAATAAAAACGACTTATACTAATTCGACTCAAGAATAAGTGAGGCTAAATGATAAGTTTTTAATATTTATAATTCGACTCAACAATATTTAATAGAAACGACTAATTCAACTCAACAATTTTTAATAGAACTTTTATACCAATTGAAATTTTACACAAGGGATAATCACAAAATGTTAAAACCTTAGTATATTTCATAAAAGGAGCAACCTAACGCCATGCCAATCAAATTTCCAGAAAGATTTTGAAGATTTTGGAGGGGAGGCGAACTGACGGAATTGAAAGAAGTGAAATAACAAAAGTAAACAGAGGGGAGGGAAAAAATTTATGTGGTTGGAGCCCACAAGAGTATTTTGTCAAAAAAATTAATTAAGGAGTATTTTATTTGATCTTTTGTACAATCAGTACAGTTTGTAAAATTCCCCATTGTATTGCCCTTTCATTTAATGGTAAGAGATACTGAAAACTAAGCTTTGGGCGGAGGGAACAGAATAAAATATAGAGATCCAGCTTTTTAAGCATAGGTAGAAAAATTGAACTTTATTAGCAAACAATTATTCAGTTCGGTCGGAAAAGAGCGAGTATCCAGCGAGTTTGTAAGGTTGGATCAGTGACGCAATGTTGGATTAATATGTAAAATAATTATGTATTGTATATTGTTATTTATACTCGATTAAAAGTGATCATTTGCGTCTTATTATTTATTGAGCATTAATGTGTCGTATAGAGTGTAGATTTTTAATGTGTAGAACTTAAGATGTAATATTTAATTTTATGATGAGTTGAATTGAATAATTACCACATTAGACAGTCAAGGGTATCTTGGACTGTATATTATGATTTGGTCTTCAGAATACAAGGTTATCTTGAATTCATATCTCATTATCTCATTAGATAAGAGCAAGCTTCTAAATAGCTAGCTATAGCGGTTTTGGACCCAAAAAGTTAAGCTACGGGCTAAAACTGCGCTAATCAAGCTACGACCGCTATAGCGGTAATAGCGGTCCGCTATAGCGCGTAGCGGCAATAGCGGTCCGCTATGCTACATGGGTTATGATTTTGCAATTTTTTTTTCTGAAAACATGATTTTGCAATTTTAATGGGCCTTAATATCTAGATTAGTTTTTTTTTTTACTTTATTAAACTATATCAATACAATGGAACATGTGCGGGCTATATCGCTATATCAATTAAATTTTGTATCATGCATTAATATATGGTAGTGGTATATTTTGAATATAAAATATATCGATAGTTTTTGAATTAGGGATATTTTGAATGACAATTTGAACTTTATATTGGTTTAATATGAATATTAGAACTTCTTAATTAATTTGATATTTTTTTTCTTGATGAGACATTTTTACTATTAGTAGAAATATAAAATATAATTTTTGAAATAAAAAAATGCTATTTATAATAGCTTTCGCTATAGCTCCGCTATTCGCTAAAGCTTTTTTTTTTGTCTCTCCGCTATACCGCTATAAACGCTATTTAGAAGCTTGGATAAGAGTGTGAGAGACTTTGGAAAAGGCAGAACAAAGGAGCCTCTCTAAAGAGCCTTGCTATTTTGGAATAATCAAATCAGTGGCGCTCTCTCACACAAGATAGTCATGGATTAAGGTACGCTTCCGCACTTCATTTTATATAAAACACAGATAGTCCTGCAGTGACTGGCGATGGTTTTCGTCAAAACCAACATGTAATTCCAAATAATTCATAATCTAAATAAAATATATTATTAAAATAGGCTCCAAATATAATTCGAAAATAGTTTCTTATAAAATAATGAGAGGTTTCAAATGCCACTATTTTTGTGTTCCTTCACTTTTTAATTGTTTAGTAACAAAAATTATAAAACTCATATTTTAAAATAAAATTTTTAAATGTAATCTACATTATTTTCTCTACATACACATAAAAAATATTATTATTATTCGATTTTTTTTTACATGAATTAGTTACTTGAAAAATCAAAGTTTGAATTCATTTATATCAACATATTTTTTTCAAACTCTTAATATCAATCAAAATTAAATTAAATGTCATAATTTTCTATATGTGCGTAGAGATGATAATATAGATTAAATCTAATAGTTATAGTTTCATATTTAAGTCTTAAATTTTAAGTTATTAATATTTAAAAATTAGAGGTGTGATGGAAGCCAAAAAAAATAGAGGCATTGTAATCTCCTCTTTTATAATGTAACAAAATATTTATGCTATTGAAAACATATTAAAATTTCATCAATTTCATCAATAATATTAATAAAAAGTGTGTTAGACATACAATTCAATAAATTTAGATTTTTTTTTTAATAAAAATTAGAGATCAAGCCACCTGACCGTTTAATATTCACAATAAATTATTTCATCTAAAGTTCAAATATGCGACTTCTCACATAAAATATATTGTGTTTGCACTAAACCAAATATCAGTTCTCATATATTTAGAATCATTTAGTAACCTTATTAATTATTATATAATTATGGTATCCACAAGATATCATTGCGTCCATTTTAAAGTTTGTATGATTGGCTCGAGTCAACTTATTACAGGTGGGAATTATTTTTTCCTTAATTTATTATTTTTTTTTTGTCGTGATATCTCATACGGGAAGTTAATATTCAGGTGATATAGACGTTGAGTCAGAAATTGGTGGTGGATTTGAACAAATCAACAAGCTCTTTCTTGTGCCACATGGAGTACGTGCCGACGGGAATGGAACAGTTGCCACAAGTTATGGCCATATGTCATCAAATCACAACAGGCTTCTGAACTTAATTAGGATTCGGATTAAGAATAATTATTTTGATACCCACATTTGAGTACCCGCACAGTACCCGCATATTTTCCAACTCAGTCAATCTTCTAATTTGACCATCCTAACTAATGCTTTCTAAAATAGACTCTCTCTCTCTCTCTCTCTCTCCCCTCACCTCCATTAGCGATATAAATCGGCTCCCAGTCTGATCCGCTTCCAGAGAAAATAAAAAATTCTCAGATCATGTCGACGACCTCTGCCACCCGAATCACCTCTACCTCACCAGCCTTCGCCTGTGCGCCCCCTGCGTGCTTTCTCTACTCGCCACCTCTTTTTATCGGGTACAAAACCCGGATCTGATTTGTCTGGATCAGCTTCCAACTTTCCAGCCTAGGCGATTTTGATTTCAATGGTTCAACTTCCCGGATCTGATTTCGATGGTGATTTCAAAACTGGAAGCGATTTGTTGTGAATTTTGAGTCGATCTATCAATTATCTATGGTGAATCAGTGATTCTGACGGGTGATCAGTGAGATTAATATTTGTTTTTTTTTTATTGATTTCGAGTTTGTTTGTGTTGTCGAAACAATAATCATAGATCGTGTCATTTCTAGTTCATATACACAATCGATTTCAGTTTTGCTAGATTTATATGAAATTGTGTGATGTTTCTGTCATTTATGCAAAAATCCTTGATAGATCTTGTATTAATACCTGATAGAACTAGTATAAATACATGATTGAATGTATAAGTTTATTTCGTATGATTTTTGTATGAGTTTGTTTGTATGAGATAGAAATAGTTGATAGATCTGTTATAAGTACTTGATTTGTTTAAAATAAGTAGGAGAATATATATATATATATATATATATATATATTGTGATGTGTATTTCTCTATGTTTTGTTTTTACAGCTATTAATAATTCCTTGTATTTGTGTTAATACTTATCTTCGTAGGTCTTAGATCAATTCAGCTCTGTTGATCTTCTTTCAGGTAATATGTTCATTTTTTGTATGTCTACATTTTTTGTTTTATAAATGTATACACTAGTTTTTGTCGTTATATGTAGTTGTATGTATGTGTTATAATGTTTGTATGTATTGGTCAATATAAATACTTCACTGATTTAGTGTTAATAATTGACATAATAGTTATGTACATTTTGGCATTATAGGCATTAATACTTTGTTACATTTATGTTAATACTTGATTGGATATATATTTGCATTAGTTATAACAGATATTAATACTTTCCATCTGTAATATATAAAATATTGAACTGATAAATAATTTTTATTTTATTGTTCAATATCAGGATGGATACAAGATAACGGTGATGCTTTTGATGAGGTGAATCTGTATCGGCTTTATAAAGATTTGCATCATGTAAATGAAGCAATAAGTGATGATGTGGGTATTAGAGAGTTTGGCTATAAAGGAGTCGAGATTGATCATATTAAAAATGTTTAATGATATGAATTGTCTATGTTGTTGGTAATTATCTATATATGTAAGTGGTAATTTTAGAGTTTTAAGGATATGAATTATCCAAGATAACTGATATGTGAATTATTACTTTTATGATAACTGTATGGTTATAAACACTTTTTGAGATTGCTATAAGCACAATGTAGTATAGATATAAATAATTCATTTAGTAATTATAGAACAAATGCAATTAATTAATTGCATAAGTATACAACATATCTATAAACACTCTATTAAATGTATGTAAATATAACAATATATAGGTATAAATACAAGTTAAAATAATATTAGCAGCATATCAGCTAAGTGAACATTTTTTGGTCAATATTTATAGTCAATATTTTTTAGTTGGCAGTTTTTAGTGGTCCCCACATGCAGTTGTGGTCCCCCAATGCCATTTCAGTAACGGTTGTGGTCCCCACAAGCAGTTATGACAGTTTAGGTGCGGGTACGACGTAAGAAATTTCAAAAAAAGATACGGGTACGATTATTTAAAAATAATTAATTTATCATTTACATTGTTTACTATATAGATATAAATACTTGTGTTCTTTGGACTACATACTTTAAGATTTGACTATTAATATTAAAAAAAAAAGTTACAGACCTGGAACGGTTGCAGTCCCCACAAGCAGTTATGGCAGTTTAGGTGCGGGTACTGTGCGGGTACTCAATGCGGGTACTCGTATCAGCTTCCTAGGATTAATTGTCGCTTCTTACCACTAATTATGGCCATTTGGACGAATTCGGATCATCTCAGATACCGCACGTTATATTACTAAATTTAGACTGTTTTTTAATTATGATATGAATGTCAAAAAAGAACCTCAGTGTCTAAACGTTTGTTCCTAGACCGTGGAATATACGTTTCGGTTTTTACATATTTAAAGTCCAAACAGTTGATTCAAACTATTAAACATTCAATTTATATTAAAATGTGTCTAGAGAACAAATTTTATATTTTTTGAAATTTTTTTTACTATTTATTAAGCTAGTTTTAAAATCGTTATTTCCAATGATCTAGAATTTTTTTACTTTTTTTTTTAATTAGCGATTTTAAATTGGCTTAATAAATAGTAAAAGGTTTCCAAAAACTATAAAACTTGGGAAGGGGAACTCGTTGGATGGACAATGGATTTAAATAGGTTCAATGTCCGCTCGAAATCGTCTAATTCGTTTCATAATTTATGTACACCTGACTTTTTTAGAAAAACCCAAATTTATAAATATTTTATTATAAATAACCACATTTTTGTCAAAATTTTATTTTTGCCCAAACTGTACAAATTATTTACGGTTTTAATTAAAAATTCAAAACGTAAATATTCCTTACGGTTTGAATTTTTTTATTATTTACGGTCCGAATTTTTTTTTTTTTTTAGCCCAACTTTACACCTCTGGTTAACATATCAAAACACCTTCAAAAATCATGAAAATTTACCGACATGCATTCTTGACTTCATAGAATAAGAATGTGAAGTTTCATACAAAATCTTAAAACAGACCGTGAGATATCGGCTCTCAAAAATTGCCCGAACTGCTGAAGGAGTGCTTCTGAGCCCAAATTTGCACCTCTGATTAACATAATAAAATACCTTCAAAAATTATGAAAAAATTACCGACATGCATTCTTGACTTCATAGAACAAGACTGTGAAGTTTCATACAAAATTTCAAAACAGATCGTGAGATATCGGCTCTCAAAAATTGCCCAAACTGCTGAAGGAGCACTTCTGAGCCCAAATTTGCACCTCTGATTAACATATCAAAACACCTTCAAAAATCATGAAAATTTGATATGTTAATCAGAGGTGCAAATTTGGGCTCAGAAGCACTCCTTCAGCAGTTCGAGCAATTTTTGAGAACCGATAAGTTGGAAAATATGCGGGTACTCAAATGTGGGTATCAAAATAATTATTCTTAATCCTAATCCTAATTAAGTTCAGAAGCCTGTTGTGATTTGATGACATATGGCCATAACTTGTGATTTTGACATATGTTCCATTCCCGTCCGCACGTACTCCATGTGGCACAAGAAAGAGCTTGTTGATTTGTTCAAATCCACCACCAATTTCTGACTCAACGTCTATATCACCTGAATATTAACTTCCCGTATGAGATATCACGACAAAAAAAATAATAATAAATTAAGGAAAAAATAATTCCCACCTCTAATAAGTTGACTCGATCCAATCATACAAACTTTAAAAGGGACGCAATGATATCTTGTGGATACCATAATTATATAATAATTAATAAGGTTACTAAATGATTCTAAATATATGAGAACTGATATTTGGTTTAGTGCAAACACAATATATTTTATGTGAGAAGTCGCATATTTGAACTTTAGATGAAATAATTTATTGTGAATATTAAACGGTCAGGTGGCTTGACCTCTAATTTTTATTAAAAAAAAAAATCTAAATTTATTGAATTGTATGTCTAACACACTTTTTATTAATATTATTGATGAAATTGATGAAATTTTAATATGTTTTCAATAGCATAAATATTTTGTTACATTATAAAAGAGGAGATTAAAATGCCTCTATTTTTTTGGCTTCCCATCACACCTCTAATTTTTAAATATTAATAACTTAAAATTTAAGACTTAAATATGAAACTATAACTATTAGATTTAATCTATATTATCATCTCTACGCACATATAGAAAATTATGACATTTAATTTTATTTTGATTGATATTAAGAGTTTGAAAAAAAATATGTTGATATAAATGAATTCAAACTTTGATTTTTCAAGTAACTAATTCAGGTAAAAAAAATCGAATAATAATAATATTTTTTATGTGTATGTAGAGAAAATAATGTAGATTACATTTAAAAATTTTATTTTAAAATATGAGTTTTATAATTTTTGTTATTAAACAATTAAAAAGTGAAGGAACACAAAAATAGTGGCATTTGAACCCTCTCATTATTTTATAAGAAACTATTTTCGAATTATATTTGGAGCCTATTTTAATAATATATTTTATTTAGATTATGAATTATTTGGAATTACATGTTGGTTCTGATGAAAACCATCGCCAGTCACTGCAGGATTATCTGTGTTGAATATAAAATGAAGTGCGGAAGCGTACCTTAATCCATGACTATCTTGTATGAGAGAGCGCCACTGATTCGATTATTCCAGAATAGCAAGGCTCTTTAGAGAGGCTCCTTTGTTATGCCTTTTTCAAAGTCTCTCACACTCTCATCTAATGGGATAATGAGATATGAATTCAAGATAACCTTGTATTCTGAAGACCAAATCATAATAACCAGTCCAAGATACCCTTGACTGTCTAATGTGGTAATTATTCAATTCAACTCATCATAAAATTAAATATTACATCTTAAGTTCTACACATTAAAAATCTACACTCTATATGACACATTAATGCTCAATAAATAATAAGACGCATATAATCACTTTTAATCGAGTATAAATAACAGTATACAATACATAATTATTGTACATATTAATCCAATATTGCGTCACTGATCCAACCTTACAAACCTGCTGGATACTCGATCTTTTCCCACCGAACTGAATAATTGTTTGCTAATAAAGTTCAATTTTTCTACCTATGCTTAAAAAGCTGGATCTCTATATTTTATTCTGTTCCCTCCGCCCAAGGCTTAGTTTTCCGATTTTTTTTTAAATACCCAAAAAAAAAATTTATTTTATTAAAAATAACCAGATTTTGAGTGAAATTTTAAAAATACCCAGGTCGCAGAAAAAATTTGCGCCCCGAATTTTTTTTTTTTTTATTCCGAGCGCAGAATTTTTCTGCGGCCCGGATTTTTTTTTTTTTTTTTGTTAGAGTTTGGAGTTTGG
This sequence comes from Carex rostrata, assembly GCF_964058835.1. Taxonomy (NCBI): domain Eukaryota; kingdom Viridiplantae; phylum Streptophyta; class Magnoliopsida; order Poales; family Cyperaceae; genus Carex; species Carex rostrata. Next base: position 10,413,184 of record NC_135925.1, read on the forward strand.
AGAAAAAAAATATCCATGGTTTGATTTTTTTTATAAACTCATTTTTTTAATAATATATGTGTATGTATATAATATTTATGTATATACATATATATATGTCTATAATATTTATGTATATGTATATGTATATGTATATGTATAGATATGTATAAGTATATAATATTTATGTATATGTATAATATATGTATATATATATGTATATGTATCTATACATATACATAAATATTATATACATATACATATCTATACATATACATATATATACATATACATATACATATATATACATATACATATACATAAATATTATATACATATTTCATATACAAATATATACATATACATATATATACATATACATATACATAAATATTATATACATAAATATTTCATATACATATACATATACATAAATATTATATACAACTTGAACAGTCAATTTTCAAGGTGAACAATCTGATATAGATGGAAATGCAAGAGTTGAGGTTGATTATGTTGATAATAGAGATTTTGATTTGAATCTGAACATGTACTCCTTTGAACAATGAGTTATATGTTGTACAAAATAAAGGAGTCGAGATTGATCATATTAAAAATGTTTAATGATATGAATTGTCTATGTTATTGGTAATTATCTATATATGTAAGTGGTAATTTTAGAGTTTTAAGGATATGAATTATCCAAGATAACTGATATGTGAATTATTGCTTTTATGATAACTGTATGGTTATAAACACTTTTTGAGATTGCTATAAGCACAATGTAGTATAGATATAAATACTTCATTTAGTAATTATAGAACAAATGCAATTAATTAATTGCATAAGTATACAACATATCTATAAACACTCTATTAAATGTATGTAAATATAACAATATATAGGTATAAATATAAGTTAAAATAATATTAGCAGCATATCAGCTAAGTGAACATTTTTTGGTCAATATTTATAGTTAATATTTTTTAGTTGGCAGTTTTTAGTGGTCCCCACATGCAGTTGTGGTCCCCCAATGTCATTTGAGTGGTTCCTAATGCGGGTACGACATCAGAAATTTCAAAAAAAAGTGCGGGTACAATTATTTAAAAATAATTAATTTATCATTTACATTGTTTACTATATAGATATAAATACTTGTGTTCTTTGGACTACATGCTTCAAGATTTGACTATTAATATTAAAAAAAATTACAGATCTGAAACGGTTGTGGTCCCCACAAGCAGTTATGACAGTTTAGGTGCGGGTTCGACGTCAGAAATTTCAAAAAAAGATGCGGGTACGATTATTTAAAAATAATTAATTTATCATTTACATTGTTTACTATATAGATATAAATACTTGTGTTCTTTGGACTACATACTTTAAGATTTGACTATTAATATTAAAAAAAAAAGTTACAGATCTGGAACGGTTGTAGTCCCCACAAGCAGTTATGGCAGTTTAGGTGCGGGTACTCAAGTGCGGGTACTCGTATCAGCTTCCTAGGATTAATTGTCGCTTCTTACCACTAATTATGGCCATTTGGACGAATTCGGATCATCTCAGATACCGCACGTTATATTACTAAATTTAGATTGTTTTTTAATTATGATATGAATGTCAAAAAAGAACCTCAGTGTCTAAACGTTTGTTCCTAGACCGTGGAATATACGTTTCGGTTTTTACATATTTAAAGTCCAAACAGTTGATTCAAACTATTAAACATTCAATTTATATTAAAATGTGTCTAGAGAACAAATTTTATATTTTTTGAAATTTTTTTTACTATTTATTAAGCTAGTTTTAAAATCGTTATTTCCAATGATCTAGAATTTTTTTACTGTTTTTTTAAATTAGCGATTTTAAATTGGCTTAATAAATAGTAAAAGGTTTCCAAAAAATATAAAACTTGGGAAGGGGAACTCGTTGGATGGACAATGGATTTAAATAGGTTCAATGTCCGCTCGAAATCGTCTAATTCGTTTCATAATTTATGTACACCCGAGTTTTTTAAAAAAACCTAAATTTATAAATATTTTATTATAAATAACCACATTTTTGTCAAAATTTTATTTTTGCCCAAACTGTACAAATTATTTATGGTTTCAATTAAAAATTCAAACCGTAAATATTCCTTACGGTTTGAATTTTTTTATTTAAAAATTCGGACCGTATATAATATTTACGGTCTGATTTTTTTTTTTAACCCAACTTTGCACCTCTGGTTAACATATCAAAACACCTTCAAAAATCCTGAAAATTTACCGACATGCATTCTTGACTTCATAGAATAAGACTGTGAAGTTTCATACAAAATCTTAAAAACAGATCGTGAGATATCGGCTCTCAAAAATTGCCCGAACTGCTGAAGGAGTGCTTCTGAGCCCAAATTTGCACCTCTGATTAACATAATAAAACACCTTCAAAAATCATGAAAAAATTACCGACATGCATTCTTGACTTCATAGAACAAGGCTGTGAAGTTTTATACAAAATCTCAAAACAGATCGTGAGATATCGGCTCTCAAAAATTGCCCGAACTGCTGAAGGAGTGCTTCTGAGCCCAAATTTGCACCTCTGATTAACATATCAAATTTTCATGATTTTTGAAGGTGTTTTGATATGTTAATCAGAGGTGCAAATTTGGGCTCAGAAGCGCTCCTTCAGCAGTTTGGGCAATTTTTGAGAGCCGATATCTCACGATCTGTTTTGAAATTTTGTATGAAACTTCATAGTCTTGTTCTATGAAATCAAGAATGCATGTCCGTAAATTTTCATAATTTTTTGAAGATGTTTTGATATGTTAATCAGAGGTGCAAATTTGGGCTTAGAAGCACTCCTTCAGCAGTTCGGACAATTTTTAAGAGCCGATATCTCACGATCTGTTTTGAGATTTTATATGAAAATTCACAGTCTTGTTCTATAAAGTCAAGAATGCATGTCGGTAAATTTTCATGATTTTTGAAGGTGTTTTGATATGTTAATCAAAGGTGCAAATTTGGGCTCAGTCTTATTCTATGAAGTCAAGAATGCATGTCGGTAAATTTTCATGATTTTTGAAGGTGTTTTGATATGTTAACCAGAGGTGCAAAGTTGGGCTAAAAAATATTTTAAAAAAAAAAATCCGGACCGTAAATATTATATACGGTCCGAATTTTTAAATAATTTTTTTTTTCAAACCGTAAGGAATATTTACGGTTTGAATTTTTAATTGAAACCGTAAATAATCTGTACGATTTGGGCAAAAATAAAATTTTGACGAAAATGTGGTTATTTATAATAAAATATTTATAAATTTGGGTATTTTTAAAAAACTCGGTATGTACACCATCACTTTAATATTTGTGTGTACCACTTCAATATTTCTGTGGATCAAATGCTAATGAATCATGACGCGAATTGGACTGTTACGAACGAACTGAATTTATTTTATCATTCTTTGATCTAATTTAGTACAAAGTCATAGTAAAAAAAATTATAAATTAATTTTAATAATTAATTTTATTATTTTTTGATTACTTGACTTTATACTAATTAATTTATTATTTTATAATTTTTGTATATAAACGTATCGTGAAATATATCAGTTTCAACGAATTGGATTCGTTGTTTGAAACTAATATGATAAATTTGTAAGTTAAACTCACCAAAAAACTTTTAATGTTCTCAAGAACACCCAAGTTCTACTCCTATTAAACCCAGCTTGGTTTTCAACTTTTGTTCGGATAAGCAAAAGTAAAGTGAGAAAAGCATAATTACAGTAAAACGCACGCACCTTAATGGCCACACGAATTCATATATTTCTGACCATAGAAATTCTTCGAACACGAATTTATATATTTCAATCGGATGGACCAGAAGAGTTACTGCAAGCGAGCTAACTTTTTGTTTTTTTTCCCCTTCAAATTTCAATCTTTTTTTTTCTTGTGGAATAAATGATTTTTGAAGTCCTATATCCATAGTTTTACATGAAAAACATGACACTAGTGCAACTGTGCAAGAGTGAAAAAAAAAAAAAAGATTTATAAGAAATAATGAAAAATATATGTATGATACAAAAAAAAAATAGGATGTACTGATGCAGGCAGCATTCATCCAATCTATATCCTCTTCAGAGCTATACAATCTTGTCTGTCCCAAAAACATAAGCACCTGCCAACCAGAAAAAAAATAAATAACATATATGTAATTCAAAATTATCAAATTTCAACAATTAGCAAGCAAAATCACCAAAAAATTATGTGCAAGTCACAATTTAAAATATTCAATTATCTCACCTAATGTCGGCATCAACAAAGCTATCAATGCAACACCTGCTACCTTAAGAGGCAGCCCAACCTTGATCATATCCTTGATCGTAACATGTCCCGTGGCAAAGCCGACCACATTAGATGGTGTACTGGTCGGCAAGAGAAATGCGAATTGTGCACCAATTGCACCAGGTACCATGAGCAGTAGCGGGTGGACATCCATAGAACGAGCCAACTCGATCAGCAATGGTACAACCAGAGTCGTGGTAGAATTGTTGGACGTGAACTCTGTAATTGTTGCACTAACAAGACAAGCTAATGGTGCGATAGCTATGTATGGTGCAGTTTTGAGGAAGCCGAGACTGTCTGACAATTCGTCGGCGAGACCGCTGGTGTGGACCCCATCTGCTATAGCAAAACCAGCACCAAGTAGGAGAACAACATTCCAGGGTAGCTTCTTGCATTTGTTCCAATCCATTAGCTTTTCGCCATCATTCTTCTTGTTTGGTATTATGAAGAGCAAGGTTGCCATCATCACCTACAAAAATTCAGATGGCGTTTATTTGTCAGTACCAGTCCACAATTCATTCTGGGAACCGTACCAGTACCAATTTTCCAGCATAATTTCTTATTTTTGTTATTCTCATTTGATAATTAGGCGCCAAATTCCTAAATGGAAAACAGATAGAACATATCAAAATGATTGAAATAAGTAGAAATAGGTATGTCGGATATGCGTCAGTCCCAAAATTAGATTCAACCGGTGTTATAATGTAAATGCTTGTGTTGACCTATTTAACTTATTACCCACATACATATATTACATTGTAAATTAAAGAGATCATATTTAATTGGAACCTTCTAGGTTATATAGTGATTCAATTAAATAAAGTATCTTGTTTATAAAAATGTAAGTGAAAGGTTTATGCTGAACTTACACTAACAGTGCCATCGCCAACATTATCATGGAAGAGTGCACCCCAACCAGGCACATCATTTGTTATGCTTCTTGTCATCCATAGCACAATCAACCCCTGCACATAATTATTTCCAAATTTCAAAATGAAATTTATTAGACTCAGAATATATTTGAAAAGTTAAAATAAGAAACTGTCAATTTCTTACCCCAAAAATAGTCAAAATCATCTTCTCAGCAAAATCCATGGGACCTGCCATAATTCATTGACAGTGTATGATTTTATACTCTTATAACACTGTCCCAATTATATATGAAATAGAGAAAGGAACTATTAAGTTAGAGAGGGATAAATACCAAGTAATTCAAGTTCCCTTTTGAGATGGTTTCTATCCAAATACACCGACAGTGACTTTCCCATGCTCTTTGTGAGGTATAACAAACACAACACAATCCAGAGAACAAAGAACAAAATAATGGCGAAGGGAAACCCAAACATGAACCAAGAACTGAAGCTAATTGGTGCCTCTTGAGGGAAGTAGCTTTGCCACATTCCAACAAGTATTAGGTTAACCCCAGTACCAGTAAGTGTGCTCATACCCCCAATTGCTGTGGAGTAGATGACACCAAGAATCACTGCTTTGCAAAAGCGCTGCACGTCTGTGTTGTTTCCTGACATGTTGGACGTATCAGGCAGCCGCTGTAGGATTCCGGTGGCGACTGGAACCATCATGAGTGCCGCAGCAGTGTTGTGCATCCACATGCTGACAAAGGCCGTTGTTCCGCAAATGCCAAGGAGGAGGAGAGACGGGTTTAGTGGGTCTCCACAGAAGAGGGAGGTTATCTGTTAGTATATATATATATTTTTTTCATTAATAATTTAAATAAATAACTTATTGTCTTGTGTATTGTTTGATCAATTTATATTTAGTTTTAAAATCCGAGTCCCAAGTCCCCACTCCTGAAACCTTCCTCTCTGTCACTAATGTTGGATTATTAATCTATTTTCCTGAAGGACACCATAAAATTAAAATAATTATAATACCAGATATACTGATACATTACCCTAATTTCTCGAGTAAATCTGTAAATTTACAACAAAAAATAATAAATTATTTAATATCATATATTTCACTCACATTTAGAGCAAGGCGTTTGTGAATATTGTAGTGCTCTATAGCCAATGCCAGTATAAAGCTACCTAGAACCAGGGATATAACATCATCCATATATGTCTTTGCCACACTGTCGGCCGACGATACACCAAACAAAGGGAAAAGGAAAAGTGGTGACATAGACGTAACGGCCATAGGCACCGCTTCTGTCAGCCACCAGAGAAAAACCCAGGCAAGCACCGCCAGCATGTTTCGGCTTGAACTTGGACCATTGACAAAGAGACAAATTAGAGCAGATGCTAGGGGTCCAGATGCAATTTGTATATATTTGTTGGCTATAATTGCTTTTAGTACAGAAGATGTGTTATTTGTTGTAGTAGTTGCTTCTTCATGTATTGGTAGGAGAGGCTCTTTGGACTGAGCTGTGTTGATATCCACCATTGCAGAGGGTGTTGTGCTTTGTTTTGGCAGTTTTGATTTCTTCCTTCTTTTTGTTTTGTGTGGCTGTTTGAGAAAGTTTGGTCTTTTATAGGTTAGTAACTGAGATAAATGGAAAAGGTTGTGAAGCTGGAATTTTCTAAAATGACTTGGATGGAGATTGCGTTAGTAGTTTGTCGTTGGATCAGAACACAATTGCTTAAAAACTGATAAATAACGTTTTCTAGATTTAAAGTAGGATTTTATCAATTGTAATATTTTGGATTATAAAAATTGGTAACTAACGTGTATAATTCTCCTTGTCTGAAGAAATGTATGGATCTGGGTTAGGGGTGCAAACGGATCGGATAGTGGTAAAATCATATATGTATCCACTTTTATTTTTTGGATACGGATACGGATTGGATATTAGACGGATACAAATATGGATCGGATATTAAATAGATACGAATACAGATATCCGGTTTTCATAATAGTGAATAACATAAATGTTTTCATAATATATATTAAACTATATATTTACTATTTAATTACAAATAATTAAAATTTAAAATCATATCTTATCCGTATCCGCACCCCTAATCTGTTGTGTGTTGACCCGATATGGCTTGGATGTAGGCCCCACCATTGAATGATTAAATGGAATCTTTATTTCCAAGGTACATATCTTTTATACATTTATTTCCATTTAGAATAGTAGCTTGAGTAAACTTGCAAACAAATGGTAATATTTTTCTGCCGTGTTTTTTTCCTTGTTTTTATCTTTTTGAGGAAATCCTTGTTTTTATCTTGTTATCACAGATGGGAAGTTAACAGTCAAGAGATATAGATGATGACTCGGAAATTGTTGATTGGTTTGAAAAAATCAGCAAGCTCTTTCTTGCCACGTGGATTTAATGGCGATGAGAGAATGACGTAATTGCCATAAATTTCAGCCATTTGGCACCAAATCACACGAGTCTATTGAAAGGCACCCCTTACAATTATTGCGCTTCTGCTTTTATTCATCTTTTTTTTTTTCTTTTGAGAAATTTCATGGCCTTGTAATTAAATAAAGGCCTCATGCGTGTAATATTTGCTCATTTGCCCCCATTCAATATTCTGAGATCTGAAACTTATAATCTCTCTTTCTTTAGGGAAATAAAAATAAAATAAAATAAGAAACAAGCTGAGTGGACTAAATTAGTTACAAGGTACAATAAAAAAAATTGATTACTTGATTTCAACAACATGTAGTTTCAAACAGTGATCAAATCCAAATATAGACGATTGCTATCAATCCAGCTGTCGTCGCAACTAATGATACTAAACAGGAAATCAGGCCTGGTTATGAAAGTTTGTTTCAAATAACCATCTTTAAATTATTTCTCCAAAATGGAGAAAGAAGGATTCTCAAAATTGTTTCAAACGTCTTAAAAGCAGTCAATTAAAACTACAACACCCCTTAAAAAAAAGGGGGAATTTCACGTATACCCCTCAAAAACTTCAAAATTACGTATTTCCCCCTCTAAACTTCAAAAACTCACAAATTTACCCATTTATTGTATTTTATATTAAAACTCATTCTAAAATCTTAAAATACCCATTTTACCCTTTATTAAAAGCATATAAAGCCCATCAAACTCAAATTTAAATCTAAAGGGTTCCTCTACCGTTTGATACGTGTGCATTGCATTAAGATCTGTGCATAGTGCTTCAATTTCGTGTTAATCTAGCATGCACAGATCTTAAAGCAATATTGATTGGTGCGCATCGCATTAAGATCTGTGCACGTCACATCAATATACGTGTGTGTTCGCATCAAGATTCGTGCTGATCTTGCGCACTCATATTTAAAAGCAGTTTGGACTGTAGAAAAATTATTCAGATTCAATTTTGAGTTTGATGGGCTTTATATGCTTTTAATAAAAGGGTAAAATAGGTATTTTATAAATTTAGAATGAGTTTTAATATAAAAGACAATATAATGGGTAAATTTGTGAGTATTTGAAGTTTAGAGGGGGAAATATGTAATTTCAAACTTTAGAGGGGGGAATATGTAATTTTGAAGTTTTTGAGGGGTATACGTGAAATTCCCCCTAAAAAAAACTATAACACACAAAGAAAGAAAGAAATTAAAAAAAAAAAAAAAAAGCGACATTAGGGGAGGTTTTAGGCTGCCAGAAATCTGGAATGCTTACCGTCACATGTATGTAGGTCCCATTTAGTCGGCGGCACAATTAGTTATCAAATAAAATATAGGAGGAATTTTATGTATATTTAAATTACGTATTTCCTCTTTAAAATTCATAATATCATATTTATCCTTTTTAAATTTCATAAACTTACAAAGTTATCTAATTTATGGACTTTTCTATTAAAAATTATTTTAAATTTATAAAGTATCCATTTATCCTTTATTAAAAAATTAAAAAATATATAGTTTGTTAAAGAAATATGTTATGCTTATAATTGATTGATTTTTGAGAACAATTTAATTTTTTATCTACTTGCGATGCAGTGATATTTAGACATATACTTGTGTGTTTTATACATGTAAAATATTGAACACTTTGCTCTTACTACATATTTATCTTAAATGTGCTAGAATTTTTGTATTTTTTAATAAAGGATAAAATGGATAGACACCAAGTTTGGTCATACTTAAACTCTATATCTCAAGTTTGACCATACTTAAACTAAATACATCTCGAATACTAAAGGTTTCAGATAATTCAGAACCTAGACGGTAACCACTAACCAAGGTAATGTTTTCAACATCTAATATTGAAGTCATTATTGTACCAAGGTAAGTACAATAATTTGAGTAGATAATTGACAAAATGATTAAAATTGAAATCAGGGGGTACAATAATTCACCAACAGACAGCGTTGGCCTTGTACACTTGTATCAATATAGTGTGATTAGGTCCCACATTCGTGTAATAATGGAGGAGAAGTGGGCCCATTGTCTCTTCGCTCTATTCTTTTCATTAAAATCCATAAGAAATTAGGAACCATGAACCTTCTCGGTATTAAATATGTCATCATATGTGATTTCCCCCACATAATATTCTTGAGTGTATTAAATTTCATCTGTGAGACTTCTGTTTCAATATTTGCATATTATAATATTGTGTATTGTGTTTTGCAACGAGAATATTATATGAGAATAAAAAATATCGCATATAAAATGACATCTTTTTATAAAAAAAAATATTAAACTAAATGATAAATAATATTTTTTAAATAACATATTAAATGACATATGCACATAAATAGTATTTTTTAAATGACATGTTAAATAATCATGACATTTTTTTTTCTTTTTGATATATTTTTCATAAAAAAATATCAATTAAAATGGCAATTATATGACAAATAGCATTGCTTAGATGATATAAAAAATATAACAAAATGAAGACATGAGCAATTAATTATCAATCAATTCAAAAATTCCTTAAACAACATTTATAAAATAAAAAGTAATCATGACTGGTCAAAAAAGATGATACGATTTACATGTGAATAGTACATGTCTAAATAAATTTAGACTTTTACACATAAACAAACATAAAAAAATGAATAGAATCAGAATATTTGATCAGAGGACTTATATTCAATTCAAAATTTTATCTTTTAATCAAAGTTGTTGACAGATCAGAACATTTATGTGCTTAATATAAGAATATACATATAGAAATCAATCTATCAAATAATTTGATCAAACTCCAAATGACCGTTAATTCGTTGAATTGAAGTAATGTAGAAATTTAAATTTTTTTACTAATAATACAATTACTAACTTTATAAAATATATATGTATCAATATATATATAGAGGAGGGATCCAATTACATCATTTTATTTGTGATTTTAAAATCCAAACAGACGATCCGAACCGTTCAATATGATCTCCATATTAATATGTGCTCGGAGACCAAATTTTATATGTTTTGGATTTTTTTTTTAGTATTTATTAATATATGTACAAAATTGTTGTTTTTAGACAATTTTGGACCATTGAAAAATAACAATTTAAAAAAAAATTAAATAAATAGTAATAAATTTCCAAAAAATGAAAAATTTGGTCTCCAAGTACATTTTAATATGGTGTCAAGATGTGTCGCCATAAAATGGTATAATTAGATCCCTCCACACACACACACACACACACATGATGGATATATTAAAATGTGCTTGCAGATCAAATTTTATATTTTTTTGAATTTTTTTACTATTTATTAAGATGGGTACAAAAATTTAATGGTCTCAATATAGCGATTTTGTTAAATACTTAATAAATAGTAAAAAAATTGAAAAAAATGTAAAATTTGATCTGCAAGCACATTTTAATATATCCATCATGTTGAACGGTTTGAATCGACTATTTGAACTTTAAAAACTTTATAAATGGAGAGTGTAATTCGGTGTCACCAAAAAAAAGTGTAATTGAATCCCTCCTCATATATATATATATATATATATATATAGAGGTTGGCTACTCTACTTCCATAAGTATATGGGGGTGTATGCTTATAAGTCATTTTTTCGTTTTCAAAATCTAAAAAGTCGATCTGAACTATTAAATATGATCTCTATATTGAAATGTGATTGGAGACCAAATTTTATATTTTTCTGAATTTTGTTTACTATTTATTAAGCCACTTTGAAAATTGTTAATCTAATGGTGACTTCTGATCAATATATATATATATATATTCGACAGCATTTTTCTCAAGAAAAAGAAATATACATTATAATATTTCAACCCTAAGAACACGTCATGCCGTAGACACGGCGTTTCTCTCCAAAAAGAAAAAAAAAAAAAAAAAAAACTTTGAAATATCACAAAGCACGTGAAAAGCAAGTATATCCAAGGAGCCGAAATTTTTATTAATAACATTTAAATTAATTAAATCAAAGAAAATGACATAGTTTTAATCAAATTTTCAGAAACAACATTTTGTTAAATAATCCAACGGCCAATATTATTGGATTATCTAGCGGAATGTCATTTGTGTGTTTCCGCTGGCAGCGGTATTGGGATTTCTCTCTCTTCAACCTCATAATTCATTTTGCAGCTCAAGAGGAAGAAGCCCTCCTGTAATTTTTTTTTTTTTTTTATTATTTAATATTTTTAATTTTTGTTGTAGATTTAGGATGCTAAATTATAGGGTTATTATTTTTAATTGTAGTTTATTATCTCAAGAAATAAAAAATGATTTGTGTGAAATTGTTTGTTAGGGGGAAATCTAATACGATTCTAACATAGTTCTTGAGTTATATGTAGAATTGGAACCCAAATGTTGGGGACAAAAAGTTGCCTAAGTCCTTAGGTCTTCTCCTCTTCTGTATTTTTATGTGCTTCCACTCCTTTGCGGTGAAGAAGTGGAGAAACCTTAGACATTTATTTGTTTCTTTCGGTTCACCCTCGACGACCTAGTATTTACTTGAATCAGTCATCGATATAATTTATTAATTGTGGAGACATTTAACTTCCAACGGGAGCAACTCGAGAACGCTTATAGTCTTTGGCACCTCGTCATTTCGGGATTTTGGGTATTTTAATAAACTAAATATTAAGGTATCATGTTTTAATAATTCTTTCCACCAATGCAAGTCTGATTTTAGTATGCCATGATAAATAATACCCACTAAAGAAATTTGGTATCCTAATCAGTTTACATGTGAATCCTTTTGTATTTTCTTTAGGGATTGGTTTGAAGGTTTTGTGATTTATGGGTCCAACCGTTGTCGATTTGTAACTTGAGCTTGGTTTTGGATTTGCTTGGTTACTTGAATTTCCTTATCTTCTTTAACTTGGGCTTGGTTTTGGGATTTGCTTGGTTACATGGATTTGATTTTAAACTTGGTTTGAACTGAATCAGACTTGTTTTGGGTTCATCGGGCTTTATTCGGTCTTTGTTTGAGTTTGATTTGGGCTTGGTTTGGGATTTCGAGGGATATGGGCAAAAAGGACTTGAAAGACCATATTTGTAAACGGGACAGGCTTAAAAGACTCATCACTGAATGGTGTTTGGGAAAAGTTTGAAAAGAAGGCAAAGGTGTATGGCATTGAACCGACCCAGATACAGAAATACAACCATGTGGCAACCTTAAGCTCAAATTTGAATTATCAAGTGGAAGGTTTTGATTGGTTCAGGCTCATGGTCGGGTTTTCCACAAATAATACTACACATTCATCATGATTTTGCTATTTAGAGGAGTCTTTAAGGGTGTGTAATTGTCTTCTCAAAATTGAATTTTCATTGGGTTTGGGACAAACAATTTTGCACTACATTCAAACTGAGATAAATTAGATTTTGAAGCTTGGTTTTGAGGGCTTTAGAGACTGGATTTGGATAATTGAAGTTAACCATTGTGTATAAGGGGTGTCAGACAGTAGTTGAGGGATGGAATTGGTAAATTTGCATTTTTTTTTCGCTTGCTTTTATTCCATTTGCAAGATGTCAAGATGATCATGTTTGTCGACAAAGGATGAGAGTTATTGAATCTTCATTTCCTCTTGGTTTATTCAGATTTTGGCTTGTTTGAGTTCACAACAGTTTAGTATATGAACCTAAGGGAGTCCATGTCAAGTTTCATATCCAGAGGACATGTATAACGGTGATTTTCAAATTTTTCTAGTAAGGAACAATGCACGCCAGCACTATTTCTAGCATTTGACCCAGTTATTTGATTTGATTTCTAAGTCTTGAACTTGGGGGTATAATTAAATTTCACATTGACCTTCTAAAGTGTGTCAGGTGTCTCTTCATATTTTTCTCATATTTTTATGAATTTTATTTCATTGGTTTCCACTCAGATTTGCACCAGAAACTTTGCTGTTCAGGATTTTCAGACAGACCAGACTTTGAGAATTTATTCTGGGCAATTGGTTAACCATTTTTGGAGTTATTTATATGTAAATATAGCTACAGTTGTATAATATATTCTTGATTTATTTCAACTTCTGGAGATCTGGAACTAGTATTGGTAAAGGGTTTTCTAAAGAGGTGTTTGCTGGTAAACTGTTTTTTTGGTATTCTGACAGTCTGATTTGTGAATTTTGTGTAGAGCAGCTCATAACTCCGTTTTGGTGTTTCTGGTGTCTAAAATTCCAGACAATCATGATCTACACTCTCAATTAATTTCAACCCATTTTAAATTTGAGCTATGTCAAATTAGCACTTTTGTAAGAGGGTAGTTGCTGGAATTTTCAGTTTGAGCTGCTGTTTTGTTATGAGATTGGCTAAACATATTTTTTTGTTCTTTTTATGTAAATGTAAGTTTAAACCCAATCTATAAGATTAAAAAATCTCAGATTCATTGAAGGTCCAGAACTATTCAGTATTTTTGTGAAAGGGTGACTGCTGGAAGTTCCAGTTGAGCTGCAGTTTTAGGTGTTCTGACAGTGAGATTTCAAAATTAAATTTCCGGAGATTACATATACAGTACTTTTGTTTTTTTATGGAAATGTAGATCTAAACCCAACATATAAGCTAAAAAAATTTCAGATTCATTGAAGGTCCAGAGCTCATGCTGGTAAAGAGGTTTCAGAGGAGCTATTTTAGAGGCTTTTTTGTACTAGTTTTGTGTTTTAAAGAAGCTGAACTTCAAAGCTTCTCCAAAAACCACAGAAAAATCAGAAACAATACAAAACTTGTTTCTATGTACTAATGAATATGTCCTTTATTAGGGTGTAAAACAGTTTTGCTAGATTCAATGTCTAGATTTTTTTCTTTTGTGCGACAAAATCAATAAAGACCCTTGTTATTTTTCTATTTACACTTTCTTTCTAAATTATAGCATTTTTGTGAGATTTTTTTTTTTTAATCCTTGAACAATCATGGATTATCTACAAGCACCATGACTCATATCTATTCTATGTTCTCAGTTCAATTTTGCATCAAGGATCTTGATCTTTTTCATAATATGAGATTAAGAGGGATGACATTTAGTCATCAACATCACAATCTCTAATATATTAGCCTATAGGCATTGTTTCTCTATACTTAGGAGAATAATATGTTTTAGAAATTGATTAAAGAAAGATGCTCTTAATAAGGGATAACATCTAGACTTCAGCCTCACGAATTACATCCTTCTTTCATTAAATTCCAAAATCAAGCATGTTAAGATTTAAAAACTTGTTTTATTTCGTTTCATAAAATTCAAATAGAAAGAAAAGCGAATTCGAATAGAGAGGGGAAAAAAGGAGAAGCAAAAGAATTCAATTTCATAAAAAGGGAGCATCTTTAATTTTTGAGATCTATCGATAGAGGTCTTTGAGATAACATGACATCAATGTAGCTATCCTATTTCAATTTCTAATTTCTGGTTCTTTTATTTTACAATTGGAGGATAGAATGAGAGCTTAAATTTTTGAATGGCGTAAATGGCATTTTGCTGGATAATCCAGCAATAGTGATCGTTATTTTCACTAAATATTGTTTCTGGAAATTTGATTAAAACTATATCATTTTATTTATTTAATTAATTTAAATCTTATTAATAAAAAATTAATATGAAGTTAAACAAAAAAATCATCAATCATCACACTATAGTACACTATATGTGGTAATACTCATTATGAATTGACCGATGCCATATCTTTATTTTTAAAATTCAAACAGTTAATATGAACCGTTAAATATGATCATCATATGAAATTGTATTTGTATATCAAAACTTTATTACTTAGAACAATTTAGCTATTTATTTAGAAAGGTAGAAATACACTTGATCTAAAAATTTTGAACTATTCAAAAGTAATGATTTTCTAACTTTTAAAAAAGTAAAAGAAAAATTATAAAATTTGTTTTCAAGTACATTTTTATATAGAAATCAAGTTTGATGTTCAGATTAATTGTATAAATTTTGAAAATAAAAATATATAAATGCATAACACGAATCGATCTATAAATATGCATATTATCATAGCCTCACTATTTGATCAAACTTATACTTTACTAGTTAAAGTTAACCAATCCATAAAATACATATAAATATCAAACAAACTCGAGAGAACTAAAACATGATGAGATATGTTGTTAGTCTATGATGTTTTTTTAGAGAAATAATAGTTTTTTTTTTTTTTGAAATACCATGACAGAAGCTATCAGGTGGTGTTGCATTTAACGGAAAGCACAAACAGCACTTACATAGTTCATCATACAAAACTGAACGCACCTACACCTTACCAGTGAATACTGAAAAAAAAAAAAATAAATAAACAACTAAAAATCAACAAAAATTCAACCAAAGACAATACATTCATTTAAATTCCTGCTCACTAATCATTACCAGGTGTCGATATTCAACCCATGAGAAATAATAGTTGAAACGTTATAATCTACACTACAGTGTAGTGTAGACTACATCATTTGTGTTAGATTTGGAAATATTCACAATTCGATATCATAAATTTGTTGCTTCTTCAATAGAACATCAATTTTCACTACCAGGTGTCGATATTCAATAGAACATTAGTTTGATACTTATCGCAAGTGTAGATATTTTGTGCGCATTCAATTGAAATTGTTGCATGATATCGTCAAGTATGGTCATATTCTTGGAATAAAATCACTATTATGTTATAGTATAATTTACATGCACAATCAAAGGTAGATTAGCACTATTCAGCTAACTTGGCCTTTCGGTGAAATAGCATAAGGTTAGTATTCTTTCTCATTAGTTTGTTCGTTCTTTCTAACACTATTTGATAGTATAAAATTAATATTCTTCTAGCCCAATTTTAACACAATAACATAAATAACGATATTCTAACATTATTTTATTAATAATCCAAATGTACCCATTTTATAAAGCGAAAATATACGGATGCATAATATCTGCTCCTAGTAAAATATTATTAAATACATAAATTATAACAGATTCATAGATACGTACTCTATTTAAAAAAATCCAATTCATTATTGAAAGAAAATGGTCATATTAGTTTCCAATCTTCACTGTCAAAATTAAAACTAAAAGAAAAGAAAAAAAAAATCAGATTCTGAGTTTAGAAGCTTTTAAAGTTACAATTAAATATATAAGAACGCTAATAATCAAATCAATTGTTGCTTCTCATCTCTATTCATGATTTGTGCGTGCCTCTCTTACAGAAACAAACAAAAATTAAAACATCATTATTCTCATCTTAAAAATGTTTTGTATTGGACAAATAATAGTGAAGCAAATAATGTAAATGGTTAAATAGTTCTTATAAGTTATTTTAAATATATACTCTTACAAAATCACAAATTAAATTACACTGAGTTTTCTGATTTCTCACAATACTATACTAGTTCACATACTCAGATGGTAGAATTCAGATCCCAGACTGAATAGAATGAGATCTGAGTCGTCAGTTTTAATTTGGCACAAATCTCAAAACGAACCTTTATATCTAAATAGACACCAAATTCCAATCGCTCGGCTGAGAGTTCGCCAACGCACATTGTACTCAGTTCGATATCTGAGAGGATACGGATTACATATGGTAACAACTGGTACAAGTAGTCCACAGGCTTTAAAATATAATTATCTACTGATCAAAGACCTCGTTTCAAATAACTATTGATCGTCTTTCCAAATACATAAAAGCTAACCGTTGTATTGTCTGCGTACTAACAAAAAATACATATTCAAGCTTGAATACAAGCCCAATCAAGAGACGTACAGAAAGAACAAGCTTTTATAAATAACGAGTTGAAAATACTGAAAAGACTCACAAATTGAAAATTATTGGGCGAATAAAGATAAATACAACAACTAAATTGAGAATCAATTTTTAATAATGAAGAAATAATTAACGACAGTCATTGTCAAGTTTTAAAAAAAAATCAACTAATGAAAACAAGTAAAGATCTATACAAGTCATATTATACAGATCTTAAATTAAAAAAAAAATCGTTGGCTTTTTTTTCTCACAAAAAAAAAATTAATATGCAACAAAATTTAGAGGAGCTCCAGGCAAAAACAAAGTTTATGGGATTTGTATTTTGAGAGTACAACACTTAGGGCCTGTTCGGCCGATTCACTATTCACGTGGGAAAAAAAAAATTCAGTTCAACTGAATTTTTTTTTTCCCACGGGAACAGTGTTTTTCAGTTCAAATCCCGTGCCCGCGCCCATTCCCATTTGTCGGCCGAACAGGCCCTTAAAATACAAATTTCATAAACTTTTCTGATTTTCTGATTTTGAGAAACTAGAGGGAATTTAATATTCAAAATATGGATCCGGTGACTAAATAACTGGACAAAACCTCTCTTTCCCGTTATTTAGTCACTGGACCAATATTTTAGGTCCGGTGACTAAATAACCGGAAAGAGAGGCTTTGTTCGGTTATTTAGTCACCGAAAGGGGCAGATTTCAAAATTCCACGAAAACGTGGGTAGATTGTGTAATTTTATAATATTTTTGGGTATTAATAAAAATTTCGGTAAAATAATAATTCAATAAAAAATACTTGACTTCCTAATCTCCTACCTTTGAAAAGGAAAAAGAAAAGGATACATACATATGAACCTTCTACCTTTGAAAAGGAAAAAGAAAAGAATACATATGAAAAAAAAAACAGTATTTAAAAATCTATGACACTTTTATCAAGTGTCTAATCTAACATAGCTTCAGATCTCCAATGTCGGGCCTTCTCGAAACCATTAACAAAATACTGAAAATCATCGACCGTCTGATCGATCTCCTCATCTGTATTCATAACGAACGGCCCCAGCTGAGCCACCGGTTCACCCAACGGTTCACCTCCAATTAGCACAAACCTAAGCATTTTACTGGACCTGTTCACCACTTCAAGCCCGTCCCCTTGACCTAGTAACAATACATGATGGGCTCCAACTGGGCCTGATTTTTCAAGCCCAAAAATGCCCTCTCCTTCTAAGATGTACACAAAAGCATTCCAGCTAGAAGGGATCGGCTGCTGGAGATGACTGGAGGGTTTCAAGGTGAAATCTAAGTACATTGTAGGGGTACAAGTGTAAACCGGTGATTGGATGCCCATCGACTCCCCGGCTATTACACGAACGGTTACGCCGTTCTTCGATGTGCTAGCAATGTCTTTGCTTTGTATTTCTTGGTATTTTGGTTCAATCCTGAAGAACATAAAACGATTTTATCTTTGGTGAGTCAGTGTTTTAATATTCAGTTTATATGTGGTATGTGAAAAATCACAGCATACCGCATATGCGGTATGTGACCGCATATGCGGATTTTAAATGAGAATTTATATATATATAAAAACAAGTATACGGTAATATGTAGTATATACCACTGTTAATATACTCTAAACAGACATTTTTACCATTGTTAATATAATCTAAACTGATAATATACTATAAACTAGTAATATGTGGTATAAACCACTTTTAATATACTCTAAACCGGTATTTTTTATCACTATTAATATGCTCTAAACTGCATATTCGTACCGAATATAGATTTTATATTTGAATTGCAACTGAATATGAATATTCGACTGAATAGACCGAATATTACTACACCGTGAGTGCGTGAGTGTGAGTACATACTAAATTTTATGCATATAAAAAAAAATTATAAACACTACAAACTAGCTAGAGAGGCTGTACGGCTTCCACCTATGATCAACAGAAGCCATTTTTTAGTATCGGGTATTAGTCCTTTTCAAAGTTAACATAAATAGAGCAAGTGCAAGTTTCCCAAAGGATAAGATCAAGGGCAACTTTCTTACTTGGGAAAAAGATATGTGGTTCCGTAGATAATTGCAACTTAAGCTGGAATTAACTTAAACTATGATGGACTTCAGTTTTGTTAGATATTTATGCTGTCGTTTTCTTTCCCTTCCTGTGGTATTTTTACTATTTAACTTTGTTGTTTCTTGAGTTAGTATTTTTTTTTTCCAATAAACAACAAGAAATTCTTAAATTCTTATAAAGTATATATTGCTTTAGAAATGAGATAATAAATAATAAAATAAATGGGCACTTCTGTGCATTGAAGCCGGGATTTTTATTTAATAATTTACTATGCTAAAAATTCATGGTACAGGCTGGGACAGTAGAGGTGTCTTTCTGACACACACCTTGCAATTTTTATACCATAGTTCACAGTTCACACTATCCGGTACATAAAAGTAGAGTTTAGGTAAAAAAAAATTACTGCATATTGAAATTAAAATCTTATTGATCTATTTCAAAAAAATACTTTTGTGTGGCAAATTCAAATTCGGTGACCATGAAATCCTCAAAATTGTTTTAAAATTCTGCAAAATCGGTGCCAGGCTGAACGGTGGACAAATACAATGGACATTTTCAAGATAATTCCTAATTTAAAATTATTTTTCTTAAGTAAGGCATAAGGATCATGCTCCGATTTTAAAATTATTAATTATCAGAGGAAATGGACAATTCGATTGGCCATGTGTGTGTCATCAGAAAATGACACACAGGTATTTAGAAGTTGTCACCTCTAATTAAATAAAGATATGGTTTATTTAATGAAAAATGAGTTTGGTGCCTACATTTTATTTTTGGAGGAGAGATTGACCCAGAGCTGCAACCCTTTAGAGACCCCTTGATCAGCTGGCATTTCTGAGTGCACAATCCCACGGCCTGCTGTCATCCACTGTAGATCTCCTGCTTTTATCAGACCCTTGTGCCCTTGAAAATCTTCATGCATTACTGCCCCCTAATTAAAAGTCATGTAAATTGGGTCATTATGGTTTTTTTGCATAATTACTAAGCATATGTTCTTTAATTTAACTGAATTTATCCATTTAAATAAGTAAAAAGCAATAAAAAAAAGGGGTCTTTTGAGTACCAAACACAGGCAAAACACATGAAAGATGAAAAAATCATGCAATCTTGTTTGATGGGTTTACAGCAATGTTGGAGCCCATTATTTGTGGGCTCCACTTTTGATGACCTAACAAAGATTAATAAGTCTTGTACTCTTGTGTGAATGGTTGGGATCCCACTTTGTTTTTTAGCAAATTTGACATGGCAAAATATGAGTATGGTTAGGTTGAATATTCCTCTCGTTGAAATAGTTAGAGAGAGCGAGCATGTAAGGTAGAAATGGTACCTCTAGCATGTAAGTCACAGTCTCAAATCCTGCATTTGAAAAAAATAAAATTATTAATAATTGTAACGACAATCGGAGAGAGAATATTAAAAGGCATTAACTTTGCTTCTTATGGAATCCAAGTTACCTCTGTGTGGATGGTCAGGAAATCCAGCTGGAGCAGCAACTGCAAAGAAATTATAGAAGAATCCATAGAACAATATCAGAACATAATAATCTCATCGCTGTAAGAGGCAATTTCAAAATTTGAAAGAGAGATTGAACCAAACTTACCAGAGAATTCATCCAAAACTAAGAAAGGATCAAAGTATCTCAACTCAAACCTGCATTAAAAGCGACATGTTCTTAGGATATAAAGAACATTATATACTTCAGCGTTGACACAAATCAAAGTGATTTTTGAATTACCTCCCAATGCTCCTTCTGACAACGGCACCGACACCTTCATGCTGCGGCCTTGAATGAAATTTTCTTACGACATGGCGTGGTTTTTCTAACTCGCAATTCATGATTTTTCTTCTTCTTTTCAACTGAATACCAGGTCGTTGGGGAACAAGAGGATTGGTGGGATCAATTGTATGTATAAATAAAGAAAGCGGTTTTAAGTACGGGTATATGATCTGAATAGAAGAAATAGAGATGTTTCAGAGTCCCTTTTGTGATGGTACTTGAGAATAGAAATTAAATTTTTCATGGTTTACAGGGAGACTTTATAAGGGGATGGGAGGGGAGAGATGTGTTCTGTTTGTTCTGTCTCCAAAAAATGAAATGCTATCCTTTTCCAACTTGTCCCTGAGGGTATGTTCTAACCGTGCTATGCTGTTTTTTTTTTTTTGAGAAATAAATAAAATCCATACAGAATTATTCTTCTGAATTTTGAACTTGTAACCTTCTACATGAAAAATGTACCATTAATCATTATATCAAATGATGGTTGTTCAATATGCATGCATGTTTATTCATTTGTACATAGGCGTGTCATACTCAAATTTTAAAAATGTTTCAGTTAAGTGAGATTGAGCATGCTATCTATGTAATAGTTGTTATTTCGTATGCTTGTATGCAATCATCTTAAACAAAGAAGTGTAACAAAGTTATCTAAACAAGGACATAATAAAGCATAGTGTATTGAGATATAAATGGTTAAGATGGTTTTTTGTCTAGAGATATGTAAGCCATGTAAGCCTCACAAGCAAGTTGAAATATAATCTACAAGAATAAGTTATTCAGGAATGTTGTTTTGAAGTAAAATTATTTAAGAATGTTAAAATTTACAGTAATTTACAGATTTAAAACACCAATTCTAAATTACTTGGTTATTTGTTATGAATAATAAATCACTTGAGTTTTTTTTTTCTAATCTCAGTAGAATTTTAATTATTTCAACTTAGCTAAATAAAAGTTCATCCAGTTTATTATGAGAATTGACGGATCTGATCATTGATTAGTTTACCAGGCATGTTGATATGTAGTTGTTCTCATGGATACTAAGTTGGAGCTCCCTAACAAAACCATCTAGTTTAGGAAGGAATTTGATTTTAGGTCAAAGGCTCCAGGGAGTACAACTCATGGAGCCCCAAGTTTAGTCGAATTGGTGCTTAATACCCTCCAAAAAGAGTTGTTGTCATGCTTATCTAATGGTTACGCAAGCTTAGATCTAAACAATACAACTCAACTTTAAGAACCTATTTAACCCCGAGCTATCAGATATTCAAATCATTGCTTTGTTTCTCTGCGGCGCAGATTAAAGTCCCCCATTTTGTCTTAGAGGCGGAGTGGGGTCAATTAATTCTTTTTTTTTTTCAAACTTTTTATATTTATCTATATTTTATATTTGTATAATTTAGACTTTAGAGTAAAATATAGTGTAAAATTGACTCTTATTCATGTAAATTTCCTATGATTGATCACATTCATATTTGATCTTCATAGCTGAAAAATCTGGTCGGTTAAGAAAAGCCACACAACGCCATATTTCAGCTTGAATTTGTTGAACCAGTGAGAAAAGAATAAAAAAATTCAAGCAAGGTGTTTAAAGTTCTAGGAATTTGTTAAAATTCTATAATAAAATGCATCCTACACAACTTTCAACTCCAAGAACAAAATAGAACACTTGTTACGACGCGTTAGAAAGGTCGTCTTTTTAATTTTTTAATCAACATAATAAAAAAGACAGAATATATTTTTAATCATACATTTAATGTTCTAATTAACTCATTTACACCATGTTTGGTTGTGACCTAAAGGGTGGAATAAGGAGTTTAAGTCTCGTTATTCCACCAAACATGCCTTAATTGAGCCGGACTAAGATGGTATAAGTCAATCTTTAGGCCGACCTAAATTAAACCACATCACATGGTGGTTTAATTTTTATTCCACCTCGTGGCCTAACTTGAATGATTATAATAATATTTTATTTGTATATAATTAGTATATTATTATTAATAATTATTATTAGTATATAATTATATAATTAATATCTTATATTATTAATATATTAAATAATTATTATAATAATATTATATAATTAATATCCTTTTATTAATAATTATTATTAATAAATAATTATATAATTGTTATGTTATATTGTTAATATATTAAATAATTATTATATAATATTGTAATATATTATAGTTATTATTAATATATTAATATTGTGTAATTAGTATCTTATTAATGATATATAACTATATAATTAATATGCTATATTGTTAATATATTAAATAATTATTTTAATAATATTATAATATTTTATAGTTATTATTAATATATTAATATTATATAATTAGTATCTTATTATTAATATATAATTATATAATTAATATCCTATATTGTTAATATATTAAATAATTATTATAATAATATTATAATATATTAATATTATATAATTAATATTTTCTTATTCATAATTATTATTAATATGTAATTATATAATTAATATGTTATATTGTTAATATATTAAATTATTATTATAATAATATTACAGTATATTATAGTTGTTATTAATATATTAATATTATATAATTAGTATCTTATTATTAATAATTATTATTATTTTATAATTATATAATTAATAATTAATAATTAATATTGTTAATATAGTAAATCATTATTATAATAATATTATAATATATTATAGTTGTTATTGATATACTAATATTATATAATTAGTATCTTATTATTAATAATTATTATTAATATATATATTTTAATATATTAAATAATTATTTTAATAAGATTATATAATTATTATCTTTCTATTAATAATTATTATTAATTTATAATTATATAATTAGTAATTTATTATTAATATATAATTAATCTTTTATATTATTAATATATTAAATAAATTTTATAATAATATATAATATATATTACAGTTATTATTAATATATTAATATTATACAATTAGTATCTTATTATAAATAATTAACCAATTTAGTCTTTCAAAACTTTAGTCCTCCACCAACTCTAACCAAACAAGGAATAGTTTAAGGAGTTTGGCTAATATAACATTAGTGTCATTTCAACATATATAACACTAACTCTAAAACCTATCAAATCGACTTCGAACGACTAATCCAAACCGTTCAAACCGATTTACATTATGAGTGATGCGTTTACATACAATTTTTTTATATTTTCAAGTTATTTTAGTATCAAATCAAGCGGTAAAAATATTGAAAAATTAATGTATTAAAATTAACTTAAAAACTCACACATTTGACCGCTTGACTTAGTACTAAATAAATTCGAAAAGTTATAAATTTTGCATGTAAACGCACAACTAATGAAGTAGATCGGTTTGAACGGTTTGGATTCATCATTTCAAGTCGATTTGATAGGTTTTAGAGTTGGTGTTATATAGGTTGAAATGAGACTAATGTTATACTAGCCAAACTCTAGTTTAAGCTATGATTTAATTTTAGACCTCAACCAATTTAGGCCTCCTTAGCTTTAGGCCACAACCAAACATGAGGTTATGCAACAATCCCATTTAAAGAACGAACACACATTAATCAAGTGGTAAAATGCTACGTATCTGATCTCGTGATTAATGGTATGAGATGATTGGTTATTGCTCATAACCCACACATTGAGGGACACACATCCTCTGCATTAACGTACTATTTGAGTTAATTTATGAATCGTACAATCAGAATTTGAGCCAATCCGGCCCAAGCCTATAACGCACGGGGCCTTTAATATTAGTACAAATCTCAATCGGACGGTCCACATCTTAACTCAAAATTTGAGTTAATGCAGAGGATATGAATTCCACATTGAGTGGTACCGTGGCCTAATGTTATGCCACAGAAGAAATCCAGCCTTTTCGATGTGACTTTAAATCCTACCGCGGTCCCTTTTCTGAATTTTTATTAATAAACATAACAAAACGTAAAAATATATCTGCTGGCGGCAAAATATAAAAATATATCTGTTGGTGGTATTTTGCCACCAACAATAAAAAAGAAGTAAATTTTACATAATAAAAAATAAATAAAATTTACTGAACCAATATAATAGCTTAATTTTTTCACAAAAGTTATGAGTATCGAATAGCATATTTGATATATAAAAAGGAATACCCAAAAACCTATTTGGTACACTTCCATACCACAATTTTTTCACATAATGCATAAAAAATGAAATTGGAACTTACCAATTAAATAAGCTAATCGGTATTTATGATTTTTGTAAAAAAAACCAACTAATCATATTAGTTAAGTAAAAAAAAAAATTTATGGTTTTAAGAAATAATTCCCCTCCTTTCTGTCACATGATATTTAACTATTAATGTAACCATAGGGAGAATTTCATATATATCTCAAAAAAAAAATATTATGTACTTTTTCCTTCTATATTTCAAAAACTCATAGATTTTTTTTTATTAAAACTCCTTTTAAATTTAAGATTTTTTTTTATAAAGAATAAAATGATTGTGTTAATTTATAAGTTGTTTTATATATTCAATTTTTATTATTTCTTTGACTGCTTGACCTTGTAGCAAATAAACCGAAACTTTCAAAATTTTGCATGTACATGCATCACTCATGGAGTACATGGATTTTAACAATTTGAATTCGGCGTTTAAAATCGATTCGATATAGTTTTGGAGTTGTGCTCACCAAACCCTCTTGATGATGAGCACATCACACCCAAACTTTGCTCAAACATATAGATAGCTTAACAATCGAAATATTGTTTCGTGCTGCACTAAGCTAGATCTTTAATTTCAAACAGTTAAATTTTCAAATAAGTTGATGTATGATAAACTTATATCAAATTCCTTCAATTTTTACAAACGTTGATATTTGAATAAGATAGATTATGTGTGGGTATTAAATTTAAACTTTTCAAGATTGTCTCCATCTTAAAAAAAAAATTTCAAGATTGTCTCCATCTTAAAAAAATGCTACAATGAGAAAATTATTAGGAAATCTAATGCCACACTCAAATTGGTATTCTAGTGGTATATATTTGGATAAGCAAAAAGCCTTCACCAAATTTTCTTTGGTTGATTTCACCAAATTTATTTGGTTGAACAAAAGTTGAAATAAGTGAATCAAGTATAGGGATGTTCATTTGGTCCGGCTTAGTCGATTTTGAACAGAACCGAATTAATTTGGATCAA
The DNA here is from genome assembly GCF_964058835.1 of Carex rostrata. NCBI lineage: Eukaryota > Viridiplantae > Streptophyta > Magnoliopsida > Poales > Cyperaceae > Carex > Carex rostrata. The sequence goes on from NC_135925.1 coordinate 10,439,580, forward strand.
ATGGTTCGATTTTTTTGGTTTAATGGTTTGGTTTGGATTGTTTTTTAAAACCGAATTATAACTTCGGTTCGGTTCGATTCGATTTGAAAATTTTCAAAATCGAAATAATTGAACCGACCGAACTTCTATATATTATGAATTTAGTCCAGACTATCCCGGTTTATTTCTTAATACCCTAGTTTATGTCTTCATCAATTCCTTTAAATACTTTGATTTATTTCTTAATATCCCTGTTTATTTCTTAATATACTTCGGTTTATTGTAAATCAATTGCTTTAAATAAAAAATTAATATATTTTAGTTTGTACCGAACAACCCGAAATAAAACTTTGGTTCGGTTCAGATCGGTTGCAATGCTAAATCGGTTTGATTCAGTTCTATTTTCAAAACCAAATTATAACCAATGAACACCCATAATCAGGTATATTTCTTTTTCTTTTTTTCATTCGAAATCATGGATAAATCGTAACAGCGTTACTATATATGGTTCGATTAAGCAGCCAGGGGTAATTGTCTTAAAAACAATTTGTAAGAAGGGAGAACGGCTCTAAGTCTACGGAGTCTAGATTATAACATATTTTTATCTAAATTGTTTTATGCTATTGTACGGAATAAAAAGTATTGATGTTTTGCGCTAAAGTTGAAGAGCACAAACAGGGGCGGACTCAGAATTTTCGTCAGGGGGGCAAAAAAATATCAAATCGGGTTTAAATAGTTTATCGGATTTAAACTCATTAACTAATTGGGTACTCGATAAAAAAAACAATGTTTTAATTTATATTTTCCAATACCCTGACTTATAATTTATGATCCTATAACTTATAATTAATATTATCAATCATAATTCAAGAAATTTATTTTGATTTTGACACTAAATTTAACTCAAATTACAAATCAAACATCCAGAGTGGGGCAAAAAAATTTCCAGGGAGGGGCAAAGTCGATCGGTACCAATAGATTGTTGGAATTTCATGTGCATGCCTATGTGGTGAGAATTAAAAAAAAATTCTATCACCACTTGGCTCAATGCACAAATGACGTTATTTATATGACAATAGCAAATAAGAAACTTCTTAATAGTTTCATCAAACACCTAATGTGCACTAAATAGAATAAATATATCTCATCTAATTTATTGCTAGAGAGGATAGAGATCTTTTACCTAAAGAGATTTTCAAACTTCTTGATGGAGAGAAGCCAGTTTCCCTTCTAGATCTCTTGTTCTTCTTGGAAGCACCTCTTGATTCACCTTGAACCTAAACAACGAACTAACACACCTCTTAGATAGATGGATGTGAAGTTCAAAGCTTAGATCCAACCACCTAGCAAGAAGAGATGAGAGAATTTCGACCTAGGAGCAATCCCCACAAGTTTCGGCCAAGGAGAGGCATTTCTATTTTCGACCAAGGAGAAAGAGGAAAAATGACTTTCAAAACACACATCCTTCATAGATCACCACTAAAACTCAAAATCCAGGGGGAGCGGCTGCCCCCCCCAAGCTACAGTAGATCCGCCCCTGGGCAGAAATTTGCACAACCGATTAGTACCGCTAAATGTATTTTACGTATTAAAATTTTATTAGAAATCAAATTTTATAATTATTTTTGTATTTTATATTGAAGGATCAAAATTATTGAATTTTGAATCTGCAACCATTCACACGGAGGACATTCTCTTGGCCAACTACGGTGGACATAATTATTATTTTTTTACATTTGTTCTTAAAAATATGGAGAAAATCATAACTAACATATGATCCAGAACTTTTTTTAGATCAATAAATTTTCTCCCTATGCATTTAAAAGAATTTTTAAAATGTAAATTTTAGTTTCCAGCAAAATTTCAGCGGTTCGAATCAGTATTACGAAGATTAAAAATATAGTGTTTTAGTCACTATGATAGATATGATTTAGAGGAGATTGGTTAATATACCAGCATTGGCATAGAGCACTTGGTTATATGAAGTGAATCTTTGCGATTTTAAAACTTAAATAGTCAATCTGAAGTTTGGAGACCTAATTTTACATTTTATGGAAAAATTTACTATTTTTTTTATTCTTTTTTAAATCATTGTTTTAATATGATAAAAAATAGCAAAAAAAAATTGAAAATGGTGATTTAAAAAAATTCAAAAATAATATAAAAAGTTTCAAAATTTGATTTTCAAACACACTTTAATACATAAAACACATTGAACACTTTATATCAACTGTTTAAACTTCGAAAATCACAAAAAAATTACTTATGATAAAGTGCTATGTATCAATCATTGATTTATAGTTTAGCCAACCTCGATTTAGAAACCTCTAAAAGGCTGGTGATGATATTTAACTAACTCATCTTAATCTTTAGAATAAAAGTGAGCGTAGGTAGAATTCTCTCTATGATTAGTGACGTAGGGATGATGTGAATGTACCGTCAGGTGGCGAATCAGGCGATTCCTTTCTTTGTTTAGAATTTAGACTTTTTTTATATTGATATTTCCTGCTCATTTCCAAATTCCAACTCCTTTTATCTTCGGATGTTGCCACGCCTTCGTCAGTCTTGAATCTTGATTTGATCCATAACCGTTGACCGCTCCTTTGATTCTTATAATGTCACACATGCAAAGTCGTGTACTTAACTATCAATTAACAAATCAAATTGCTTAATTGGAATTTTAGTACAGATCTTCCATTTATATATACCGGTATTAACACAACGCATTTTTCTATTCACACAGCATTGTTCCTCCCCTTTTATATAATAAGAGGGATTAATTGAAAATTGTTTATTTAAATTTAATTATTGACATAATAAATATGATAGAGGAGGGTTTCTATGCCTCGTGCCTTTCATACATCATCATACCTCATATTTTATATATTCATTTTCAAAGTCTAAATTGTTGATCCGGACAATTCAACGTGATATCCATACTAAAATATGATTAGAGATGAAATTTTTTAATTTTTGAAAAAAAATTACTATTTTTTAAGATGGGTAGAAAATCACTGTTCTTTGAATGGTCCAAAAACAGTAATTTTGTATTTATCTTAAAAAATAGTAAAAAAAATTCAAAAAATATAAAATTTTATCTCCATACATATTTTAGTATAAATATTATGTTGAGCGGCTCGGATCAACGATTTGAACTTTGAAAACAAAGATATTAAATATGAGGCATGACGAGGTATGAAAAATATGAAATATTGGAGCTCTCCTCAGATATGATATATATTTGATTCATTTTTTGCTGGTCTTCAAGTAATTTGAAACTTTTTACTATTTGAAATTAATGGCTCTTCATGAATCATCAAATGATACTTAAATTGCATGAGTTTTGATTGATACTTTATTTATATGTATCACAATATATCTATAAATTTATTCTTTCAATTTTCAATCTTATTTGAATTGATTTACAGATGCCTGTATAGCTAAAATTGTCAACATAAGTCATTATAAAGCAGTGTTCTCTCTTTAAAACAATATCATCCTTTATATATCTTACAGATAACTTCTATATATAAATATGGGCAAACAAAATGTCAAGGTACATGCACTTTAAAACAATATCATCCTTTATATATCTTACAGATAACTTCTATATATAAATATGGGCAAACAAAATGTCAAGGTACATGCATGTGTCTGCTAAGTGTGTATTGATCTCATGCATGCACCTATAGTTTTGGAATTTTGTCTAAAGAGTTGGACAAATTAAATTTTATTCAAAATCGGATTTCAACCGTCTGATCTATTTTAAAATTTGTACAAATATATTTAAAACTCATTAAATCTGGACATTCCTATGATTCTATTAATCTAAACCTCCGTACAAATTTTAGATTCAGACTTTCTCCAAAACTCTTTGGATAAATTTTACCCGTAAAAAGAAGAATATGTTACATTCTTTTCATAAAATCTTAAAAATTGGCTCTCATTATTCAATAATCAATTCAATAATTTATTGATTTTTTTTGTAGGTGTTGGAAGTGAACCCATCTAATTGAGAAACAATAATGAATGGAAATAATGCTAGTAACAAAAATGTCATGTTGATGTCACTACCACGTATATGGAAATATTACTATGCGTACAATTATTCAAAAGGTATGGTAAATGGTAATTTTATCCTAAGATTTAATTAACATTCGCCAATTAAGCAATATTTACACATGACCCCGGCCGTTTTTTTCAAACACTATATTTTCACGCTGAAAATTCGTCGAGGGTTGTATGCGCAACATTGACGCATTAGTGACTTCAGGCTATATATATATATATATATATATATATACAGGAAGGAGATTTGCCACGTCAACGTCTTTCTAATATACATGACGAGCTAATGAGCTATGTTTGATTGTCATCCTGTTTGATTGGAATTTATTTAAGGTTGCTACATGAAGGCTCTGTATACACGCTTTGTCGTTTTTCCATAGTACAATTAGTCTTAGTCAATCTAGAGTTCGAGATATTCCCTAGATAAATTAGATGAATAAGTTACAACTGTTTGGAACATAATTTTATGATTTTATCCAAGTCCTTTCCGGATACTTTTTCAACTTCTTTCAATTGTTTTTTCTGAAAATAAAACAAATATGTAAATGCACAACTAATGAAGTAGATCGGTTTGAACGGTTTGAATTCACCATTTGAAGTCAATTTTATAAATTTTAGAGTTAATGTTATATAGATTAAAATGATACCGATGTCACCATTTGAAGTCAATGTTATACTAACCTAACTCTAAAGAAATATCTCATATAATCAATGTCGAATCATTTCTTCGTCAGAATAGTTTAGCTCTAGATTCGCCCATCAGTCTTGACAGGATACATGTAATTTCCATACAAATTTAAGAGTAAGTTAAATAAGTAGGGTTCAATTGTCAGTGTCTTTCATGTTATATTGGAGCATAATATTCTTATTTTTATTTTCAAATCTAAATTTCTCAATATAATCTCCGTGTGAAAATGTATTTGGAGATCAAATTTTATATTTTAAAAAAAAATTACTATTTTTTTAGATGGGTACACAAATGACAAATCACTGCTTGTTAGAAGATTTTGACCAACCATTCAAAATCAGTGATTTTGTACTTATTTAAAAAGGTACTAAAAATATCCAAAAATATATTAATTGGTCTCCAAGCACATTTTAATATGAAAATCAAAATGAGAAGTTCAAATCGACCGTTTGAATTTTAAAAACAAAGATAAAAAATAACTTGTGAGATGCGAATAGAGCATATTGAAAGACATGAGATACTTGAACCCAGTTAAATATAAATTATAAATAATTTCTGAATTTTGTATAAATTGAAATTTATACCTGAAAATAATATATGGTAGTATGTAACGCGTTGAATTTGTGTATAAATCCGAAACAAAATTATAAGCCCGATCATAATTTTTTTTTTTTTTTATCTGTCAATTCAGGCCCCCTAAATCTCTTTGTAGGCCATGTAACTTTGCAAGTAGGCTGAAAAAGAGAAGTTCAACACCCATTACGCATCTTTAAAATAGCCGCTATAGTTTTGGGCCCTTTCATTCTGCCACACACCACTGTATAAATGAGGTAATTGATCCCTCAAAAAAAAAAAAATAATAACGGTATGCGTTGGTCGGACGGACAAAGTAATGTCAAATGATTAATAGGAAATAATCAGAAATAATTAAAAATAATTGATCATATTCAGAAATAATTATCTGATTAGTCGGAAAAAAATTATGATGGTTTGGTCACCGCCAACGACTAATTGGCCGATTAATCAGTCTAAACGGACGTTTTCTACAACATAGATTGATACCCAATTATCCATAATTATCTTTCGGCCATCACTATATCCGTAGCCCGTAGGTCCTTCGTCGGCTTGACCAACACGCGGTCGAGGGTCGTGGAGCTTCGATCTAGGAGTGTTCATTGGATTCAGTTTAATTAGTTTTAAAACGAAACGAGAAAGTTTAAATTAAACAGTTTAGTTTTTCGGTTTAAATCAATTTGTTCGGTTCATTTCTTATTTAGTTTGGTTTATTATGTTTGGTCCAGTTTAGAATTTTTTTTAAACCGGTTGAACTGAACCGACTGAATTTCAGTCTTTTAAAGAAATCGCTGAATAGGCAAAGATGAAATAAAACAGGTTTGAGCATTAGGTAAAGAAAAGAAAAAGGCTTTAGACTGGCTGTGAAATATAAGAAGTGAAAATAATAAATAATTACATTGTTTTGAGTCCATGATACTTGGACAAAGATTGAGCTTCTATTTTTTTTTTATGATTAATATCTTATTTCAATTTAACCGAACAAGCTGAAATTTATTTTCATTATTTTGATATGGTTGTTATTCGGTTTATAAGTTAAATTTAGTTGGTTCAGTTTTATTTTTGAAAATCAAATAAAATTTACTTCAATCAGTTTTTATCGGAATTAAATTGTACAATTGATTAATATGAACTCTATCCGCATAGCAGCAATGTCCATTATTTTAAACTCAAATTCTTTAATATAAAAATCGTTATAAGCTGATTTTGGTTGCAGTGTTCTATCCAAATAAAATGACAAAACAAAAGCTAATTAAGCAAATGTTAATTGTTTTTTACCATTTAATCGGTGTCAAAATGGGCAATTGGATATCTTCTTCTTAAGAATGTAAATGGATCAGATAATTAAGTTGAATTTTGTTTAAATCGTCAATCTGATTTATTATAGTCAGATTATGACATTTACAATACATGACTAACCAATCGCTCGCCATTGTCATTTCACCATAGAAAACGGATTCAAATCTCACAAGACGTATGAGGGGAATTTTTTTTTCCGTAGAAATTAATAAAAAGGTAGAGAGAGAAATAGAAAGAGTATATTATAATTTTGATTAGTAGAAAGATTGGTAGGAATTCAGCCAATTTTAAAAATCAAAAAGTTTAGAACGGTATAAAATATACCGATCCTAACTCATTTCTAATTTTCATTTCAGTTTTTTCATGGCAACACTAGCCAAAAATGCAGAACCGAAAAAATTTGAAGTTTATATCAGTAAGGAAATTACAGATCAAAACTTTGAAGCAATTTTTAATTTGAATCAAATCATGATTTATATTATTATAATATATAATTTGATTAAAATATTTATATTGCTTAAATCAATTTGAATAGTACCGATCAAATTTTTTTTTTTCTAATCTGAGTTAAGATCGGTGAATTTCATACCATTCTAAACTTTTTTTTATTTTTAAGATCGGTAGAATTCCTACCAATCTTTCTATCAATTAAAATCTTAATATACTCTTTTTGTTTCTCTCTCTCCTTTTTTATTAATTTCTAAGAAAAAAAATTCTCCGTATGAGGTTCTAAAAAAAAACATTAGAGAAATTAGATAGTAGATAACTAGATATTATCAGAATGTAGAATAAATTAAAACTATGACATTTAGGGCGTGTTCGGATTTTACTGTTCATGTGGGAAAAAAAAATTCACTCAGACTGAATTTTTTTTTCCCACGTGAACAGTAAAATTTAGTTCAAAAATTTTACAATTTCATTCCTATTCCTATTCCCGTCCGTCCGTCTGCCGAACACGCCCTTAATGTGTCGGACCTTGTCTCTCTAAAGAAGAAGAAGTATAAAAAATATTATAAAAATTATTTAAAAAGTAGAATAACAATAAGTTACAATGGAAAATACAAATAAAAAATATGACATGTTGACTAATAATTGTTGGATCCAAATGGTAACCTAAAGAGGGCTCATATTACTATTTTTTTTTATGATTTTTTAAGCACGCCGACATGCTTTATGAGGAGTGCTAATTATATTATATTTTAACTTGTAACGGATGTGTACTAAGCCTTCTCATCTCACCGACATGCTTTATGTTTTTCTTCGATTTTCTTCGATTTTTCAGTTCAAGATCTTCTGAAATATGGATAAAGTATCTATCAGTTGTAACGGATCAAAACTAGCCCAGCAGCATTGTGACAAATGAATTATTTGGGTTCGGTTCGGCGAGATTAAATATTTGTGATTCAGGAATAATTCGGATATAATTCGGGAATGATTTGGAATTATCCGGATCAGAGAGCAAACAAAATAAAATATTATGAAAAAAGTTCGGATAAAATTTGGAAAAAATTCATAAAACTCGCCAATTATTCGAATTTAATTCGGTCAAAGTTCAGTTAACCAAATAGTCGCCGTTCGGTTCGGTATCACCAAAAATGCAAATTATTCGAATTTAATTCGTAAATAATTCACGAATCTTGTTACTATGCCCAGCATTACAGCAGGGTAAGAAAACGACTCATTCTGAATATAAACATTGTATCATCCGCATTTGATCCGCGAAGAATTGAAGGTTTCTTCAGGATATTTTGTGCCATATTCCCTGTTAAAGCTATAATGATGCTTAATATCAGTTAACATCTCATTCGCAGTATGGCTCTTGCCTCTTGGAAACGCCTCCATGGAAATAGAGCTGTGCTGAGTGTCGTATGCTCTCCAATGCAAGTGGCTTTAAAAGAGGCGATACACTGTCAAGAGCTAGCTAAAGTGGAGCTGCACCCACCAATTGATGCCCGACTGGAGAGCTTAATTATAGAGAGATAAATGATATATGGAGGTTGCTAAAAGATTATGAATATGAGTGGAGGCACATTCTGAGAAGCCAAAATTGCGTGGCTGATCATCTAACTAAGAAAGGTAGTAGGTTGAGTGAGAGGTTTGCTGAATACTCTTATCCAACATTTAAATTCTAATTAATAAGTGTGTTTAGAACAGGCATTACAGTACCAGTATCTATGATATCAGTTGTAATATGCGAAACTCTGTAACTTGGAAGCTCGGATGAAATAATAAGCCTACGGGCATGTTGTATTGCAAAGAAAAAAAAAAAAAGACAATCTTTTCCGTAAATACTCTCCGTAGAGTTTTAAAGAAATTAGAAATTAAAAAGGTATCTCAATAATTTTTGTTTGGCCCTTTAATTTATATTAATTGTAAAAATTCTAGCAGATTTGTATTTTTTTTTATTTAGACTTGTATACATTTTTAAGCTCATATTGACTTGAGATAATTTTTCTTTTGTAAATGTTCATTTAATTTTTACGAACAAAATGAGCGGCCGAGCGCAGTATTGAATATAATTTCGTCAATCATTTTGATAGTTGTATTTTTCTTTTGAGGATTGGACCCTTAAAAAATATATATAATCGTGTTAAATTAACATTATTTTCTAAATAGGTGAAAAGAATTAACATTATAACGTTGCAGGATTTGCAATTAGCAATCTGGACTTCAATTCATTATTCATATAAATGATTCCACTTGATTTTGTTGTTGGATTATATATCCAACGCTGAGCATATATGGAATGTAATTATGAGTTGTTTACTGTCATGTATGATTGTCTAATTAAAATGATCTAATATGGATTAAGGATATGTGTAAAACAATATAAGTAAAACTCTTACTCATTAATGGACTAATTATGAGATTTGTAATTAAGAATAAACACTAAATGTGGAATAGGTTCTCATCTAAATCTAGATATCTAATTTTGGATGTATACATATAAACGTCTAAATTGGATAACTAAGTCTGGTGCGTCAGATTTAGAGTTAGCCATAAGGATTGGTCCCATGACACAATATATAACGAAAAACACATATTCTAAAAGAAGTTATTCTGTGTACCTTCTATTATTCTTCCACCATCAAAGAATAGAGATGAGAGATTAATTAATGAAATTGGAGATGATCTCTTAAGGGTCAAGTCTTGCTATCTTGGAAGATCTATTCCTATGACCATACAACAAAACGACAAGAAGGGCTTCTTGCCATTAGAGTCTAGTCTCGCGCTCACGGAGACGATTGGTGATCTCTAAAAGGATCAAGTTATTCTATGGAAACATCCATGGAATCAGGTATTATGTTCTGCACTTATGATTTATATTTTAAGTCTTTTTGACATAGGACGGTTCTTAGGTTAAGATGAGAATTATTTCTCATTCTTTGGGGGTAAGTATTTGACCCTTGACACCTTGTTTGGATGGAGAGTAGGGGGAGGGAGGGAATGGAAAGGAACAAAAAATTTCCGTTGAATTGTGTTTGGTTGATAAAATTATGTCGAATGTGAATGGTACAGGAGGTGAATGCTACAGGAGGTGAAAGGTCTAACCTTATATCATTATAATTAATAGAATCAGTTTTCCTCCCAAACTAGGGTGTAACGGATAGAAATAAATTTTGTTACAAATATTTTTAGAAAAAATGACACAAATTCCCAACCCTATATCTTACATATATAATTCTCATACAAGATTTTTTTTCTCAAACGTATAACAGACACCAAATTTTTCATTAACCTCCTAAATTTTAATTAACCAAACAAGAAATAAGACGGAAATGAAAGTTAAATTCATTTTCTCTCACTAATCATCCAAACACGAAAAAGTTAAATATGTTAATCTTCCTTTCTATTCCATTCCATTCCCTTCTATTCTTTATCTCCCATTTCTTCCTCTACTCTCCATCCAAACAGGGTGTGAATGAGATGTAATTGTTTGATCTTTATGATTTTCCAATATTTGTTTCTTTCTTAGGAAAGTTATAAAATGATTGATTCTACTCAAAATGCTTAATTTTGAATTCTTTTGTAACTATACAAACTTACGGCTATCGCAGGAAAATAAAATTAATGCGGCAATGACAATATCTACATGTAATGATACATAGAACCGAATAAATTTTAATATAATTTACCAAAACATTAAATGTCTTCGGCAAATAAAAAATCACGATGAATTAAAAGGATAGAGAAATCTCCATTCTTATATTATGCACGTAGATGTCTTGATTCGCTAACAACTATGATTGAAAGATGAAATTTCGGATTTAATATCAACCATCCAATCAAATAATTTGTCTCTTTTGATTAAATACATTTTTTTACATGTAAAAGTCTAAATTTATTTAGAAACATACTCGTTACACATACTGCCATACGATATGTTACAATTAGAATTGAATAGAGAACAAAATTGGAAAAAAAATCAATTTATTTATTTCTTCTCTCCAACTATCTCTCATTCTTTATTTTCTTTATTTAAGAATATCAAATGCTGACATCTTTTAAAAATATTTTATTAGCATTTGATATTTTATCAAATTATTTGATATCTCAAAATTTAATATATTACTCAAGTTAAGCTATAGTGAATCTTTTTACAATTTTACTTCTTTAATTTTTATAAGATAATATTTTTAGTATGTTCACGTTCATTCTTAGTTTGAATTGCTAATTATATGGAGAATATATATTGAGGAGGGATTTTAGTAACATTAACTATAATTAGTGCCACAAAATGGAGCAACTAATTTATTAATACGAATTCACTTTCACTAAATATTTTTTGTCCTTCTGGCTTTTGTCTATGGGATGTATATATTTCTACAAGTTACTTGCATCAAAATTTGAAATTCAAATTGTAAATCAAATTCTTGATCTTCTTTAGTTTATAATGTGTTTCTGTTGCAACGTACATGTACGATACTAGTTTAATATTATTTACTCAATCATTGTTAAAAAAATTAGAGTGAGTTTATATTGGTCTCTACTATAGACTTATATCTTTATTTTCAAAGTTCAAATTAATTATTGATTCGAACCGTTACACATGATCTTCATATAAAAAGATAATTGTAGATCAAATTTTACATTTTATTTTTATTTTTTTTAGGTAGGTAGAAATCACTTCATCTAAAAATATTAAACTATTCAAAATTAGTGATTTTTTTACTCATTAAAAAAATAGAAAATTAAAAAAATTAGTCTTAAGGTTAATTTTTATATGGAGATTATATTGAATGATTCAGATTGACTGTATGAACTTTAAAAACAAAAATATTGATTCATATAATGAACCAATATTCTAAATAATATGTTGTAGTGTTTTCGGACCTTATATGCTAAGCAATAGGATGAAAAGGGCGTTATTTCAGCTACGACTGTTATAGTGATAATAGCGGTCCGCAATAGCGTGTAACACTATGATACATAGGTTTTTATTTAAAAACTCAAATTGAAAATTTCTTACAAGAACCAAATTTTTTTAAGACTCATATTGTTTTTATTTTTTAAAAGAAAAATATAGATAGTTTATTACATGATACTTATATTATTTTATATAGAAAAAGATATATAGTTTATGATATTACTAGAGATATTTTGAATAACAATTTTGACTTTGTACTAGTTTATAAATATTATAATTTTTAATCAATTTAGTGTTACTTATTGTTCTATGAAATTTTAGATAATATTGATAATTAGTAGAGATATAGAATATAATTTAAAAAAAAAAAATATTATGTACGTATCTTCCACTATAACTACGCTTTTCGCAATAATATATATTTTTTTAATTTTTCCGCAATGGCACGATAATTGCTATTTCTATTTAGAACCTTGATATAACCAAAATCTACAGTATATATAATACCGTAGCCTCACAAAAGCTTTTAGTATGACATAAAAGATGAATGTTTAAAAACATTTTTTTAATTAATTAATTAGTTAGTTAGTCTTAATACATATTAATCGTCTTTGTGAATATTTTGGCACTTGAACCTGTGAACCAGACTCTCTAATCCATGCTGCTTTTCCGGATGTCGGTATCAGGGCTTTGTGTGGGGTATACATACTTCCACGATCCCCTTGAAAATTAAAAATAAAATGAAAATTAGAACCGTTCTTGTAATAAGAGTGTGTTATTTTTAACTTTAAATAATCATATTAAGTGTGATTACTGGAGTATTATTCATTTTTCTAAATATTGCATTTGTTTTCAACCATTCAATTGCAGTGAAAGAAATTGATATAAACGAAATTGTGAACAACAGCGCAAGCAACACTCTTTAATTCTTTATTAGTATCGTATCCGTTGCAACACGGAGATTTATTATAATAAGAGAACAATTTTTTTTCATACAAATGATATATTTCATCAAAATTTAAATTACAGACAAATAAGATTCCTTCAATAATACAGAAAATAGAAAGAAAATGAGACATGATCAATCAATTCAAAAATTTCTTAAATAATATTTAAAAAATAGAAAGAAATAAAAACCAATCAGAAAGATGATACAATTTGCATGTATAGCAAGTACGTGTTTAAATAAATTTAGACTTTTACACATAAATAAATATACAAAAAAAAGAACTAGCTTTTGGTCTAGTGGCAAAGGCACATAGTCTCTATGTGGAATGTTATGAGTTTGGAACACATATGTGGAATGTTATGAGTTTGATGACTTGACATCCAATTCTACTAAAAAAAATACAAAAGATGTTTAAAATCACGATATATAATCAAATAATTGATGTTTAATATGAAATTTCATCTTTTAATAAAAAAATATTAACAGATCAAAACATCTACGTCTTCTTTAATAAGTCTGACTAGCATGACATCAGTGTCATTTCAGCTTATATAACACAAACTTCAAAAACTATCGAATCAACTTCAAACGGTGAATCCAAACCGTTCAAACCCATCTATTTCATTAGTTGTGCGTTACATGCAAAATTTATAATTTTTCAAATTTATTTAGTATCAAGTCAAGCAGTCAAATGTGTGAGTTTTTAAGTTAATTTTAATGTATTCATTTTTCAACAATTTTGACCACTTAATTTGATACTAAAATAAATAGAAAATATAAAAATTTTGCATGTAAACACATCACTCATAAAGTAAATCGGTTTGAACGGTTTAGATTAGTCGTTTGAATTCTATCCAATCAATTTTGTAGTTAGTGTCACCGATATCATATTACTTTTTAATATACGAATGGAGGTAATAAACTTGGAGGCCAAGCAATCCAAGCCAGAGAGGGTCATAGTCGCAACATTTTATCAAACCCAATTAAAATGCTCACTATAATTCCCCCGTCACGTGACTTGCTGCTTAATCAAATTCTCTTCACTCTTTTGATATCTACGAGACTACGAGGTAGGGGTGTCAATGGGTACGGTACGGATCGGGTGGAGACATTTTCATACCCATATCCATTAAAATTGATCTTATCCATACTCTACCCATACCCATTAAAAATTGATCTTACCCTATCCTTACCCGTTAATATTATCGGGTAACAAAACGGTAACGGGTGAATAACGAATAATACTAGTATAATAATTAGTTTTATTATATTTTACAAATTAAACATCAAAAACTCATTCATTTTAACACATATATAATTGCATTTCTAATAAAAAAATAAAATAAATGTGCAATTAATTTCAACTAAATTATTTTTTATAAAGAATAAAAATTTAAAAACACAAATATACATTTAATTGGATTAGAAATTGAATTAAATATACATTTAAGTGAGTTGAAAATTGAATTGAATATATATTTGAATTTTATAATTATCCTATAGGGTAACGGGTACGAAATAGTCATTACTCATACTCTTACTCATTTATTTAACGAAAAAAAATTCTTACTCATACCCATACCCAATAAGCTAACGAAAAAAAAATCTTATCCATACACGTCTTATCAAATACGATACGGATCGGGTAAACGGCTAAAAAGGTACCATTGACACCCCTACTGCGAGGCCACGGTTATATTCTAATGAATGTCTTAGAGTTGCAACAGATATTATTACCAAGTCAAGCAACATAAAATCTAAAAGTGATTCTCACTCGATTCGCACCCGCGGCGCTCATTTACTATTTAGACCCGGTCTCTTGCTTGCTTACCTCCTCAAAAAAAAATTTCCTCTATTTTCTCCGAGCAAAACCCCCAAATCAATCTCTCAATCGGAATTGGATCTTCGATGTTGTAACATCTCGTTATTCGTCGTTGCTATTCCAACTCATGTCCGCCTCTCTCTCGGCAGCCCTTGCGCGTTCTCGCCGCCACCTCCCCTCCAAGCGGAAGCTCGACGATACCACCGCTAGCCCCACCTCTACCTCGTCTATCTCTCGTACCTGTCTGGTCTCCAACCCCTCCAGTAATGTTTACCCTTCTTCCCCTTTAGTGATGCCTCCTCTCCATTTTTTCGTGCGTACCTCATCCAAAACCCTAGTCGTACATGCGCACCCCTCGGACGACGTCAACTCCGTCATCGAGCGCTTCTGTAGACAGTCTCCGCCTTCTGATTACCGTTTGATCTATCAAGGTCGACAGCTTCAAGGTGAAGAAACCCTTGCCTCCTGTAAGGTCCAACCCGATTCGCTTCTTCATCTCACTGCCCGGCTCCGATCAACCCGTTGTCCCCGTGCGTGGCAGCTCGCCAATGATATTTGCCACCCGCGCGACCCGTATTTGTTGGATTCTCTCGTGAAGGAGTTCTTATCCCTCTGTCGGATGCAGATACCCGAGAAGGAACTATCAGATCATCTCGATGTTTTTCTCCTCTCAGGCGCACCTGTTGCGTTGGTAAAGTTCTACCTCTCACATACCAGCGCTCCTGTTCGTGTAGTTGCTGATCGATCCATCCGGCTTTTTACCCATGATCCCAATCAGCAAAAAGACTCCCAGGTTAAATGCTTACCTATTCTACTAGAGTTCTGTCGGTTGTTAAGCTCTACAGCTGGAAGAAGGGACCTTCTGTACCAGTCGTGCAGGGGCACAGTTGCAACCCTGTTAGATTTTCAGGAGTGCAGAACAGTAGGACTTTTTCGTCAGCCATCAAGTGCTATACCTCAGTTGCTTCCCTTTGCAAAAGAAATGGCTGAAATAGTAATAGCAGGTCTCTCCTCAGAGTCCATGCTCATTTCTTCCAAGGATTTAACGGAGTTCTCCAAGTTCATGCGTGCATTACGGATGCAGATTCAGGACTGGATGGGTGGAGTGGGTCCGATGCCTCTTGTACTGTATTACTCCAACCTGAACGCATGTAGTACTAGTAGCAGTAGCTCAAGTAGCAGTAATAATACTCATAGACAGTTGGATGGTTGGATTCATGCTCTCTATTCTACCTACAAGGAATTATTAGAGAAGGTCAGTTGGTGCTTGAAGAAGCTAAACACTGACCTGACATATGGGAAGAGTGTTGTAGGAGAGAGTGATACCCATTTACTGGGACCATCTTGCATCCTTCTTGTACTAACTGAACTCAATCATTTCTCTGACATATACGAGGATGCAGAGACGACCCTTCTCTCAGTTCTCACTGCGCACAGGGTCCCACTAAATGCTCTGGTAAGGCATGCCAAGCGGCAGGAGAGCTTCTGTTGGTTACTGAAACACCGGGATATTTTGGATTTTGAGTCAAGGCGTAATTTGGCGTTGATGATGTTTCCAGAAGGGAGGGATGACTACCATGAGTTGCATGAGATGTTGATCGATCGGAGCCAGCTATTGGCCGAGTCATTTGAGTACATCACACAGGCCGATGCTAGCTCTCTGCATGGGGGGTTGTTTATGGAGTTCAAAAATGAGGAGGCTACGGGGCCTGGTGTACTGAGAGAGTGGTTTTGTTTAGTGTGCCGTGCAATTTTTAGCCCACAGAATGTGTTGTTCTTGCCATGCGCCAATGATAAGAGACGGTTCTTCCCCAATCCGGGTAAGTCATGTTAAGTTGTGGTCTTTACCTAGCTCGATATGAGAGTATCTTTTCTGTTATTACTTTTGCTTCACCCAACAAAAAAAGAGATTGAACCCTGGTTTCGATAACTCAATTTTCATTGATTTTATTACTTACTAATCCAAATGTCTATTGCGAAAAGATGCGTCAAAAGCCGCCAACCAAATGGTGCTTCAAATTGTGACAGTGCTAACATGTATGCTGGTTACTGATCACGAGGTTTCTATGAATCATTTCACTGGTTTCATGCTAGTGGTAATGTGTCCAATACTTGTTTGTAACATAGACTTCTTTAATTGTCGCAACAAGGTATGCCGTATACAATAAAAGGAATAAGTCTATGGTGCTATGCATAGCACCAATAGTGCATGCTACTGCTCCAAATATCGATTTTTGATATTCAAACAGCCCATCCTAGCCGTACATCCATCTAGATATTGAAATATTGCAAGAAGCCAAATTGTACATATTTAAGATTTATTTTACTGGTACGTTTGGGTGACACAGGAATAGCTGCTCTTCCTGGTGAGCTATTCTCAACACAGCACATTTGGGTGAAAAAAAATGCTATTCTCAACAAAGGAATAGCTTGGATTAGCTGCTATTCCGCTATTCCTATGAAATGTTGGGTTAGCGGTTCTTCCGAACCTAGGAATAGCTGCTATTCCGAGCTATTCCTTGATTCATCCAAACGCACCATATATCTTTTTGATAGGGAGAAAACCATTTAGTCCAGTAAGATTTCTTTTTCTTTTTCATATTAAAAGAATAGTAAAATGATCCTAAAAATTGTAAAATTTGGTTTCTATATTGAATTAAGCACCTCAGACTGTCCAATAAGATTTTTTTTCTCTTTTTCATATTAAAAGAATAGTAAAATGATCCTAAAAATTGTAAAATTTGGTTTCTATATTGAATTAAGCACCTCAGATTGGCATTTGAATTTTAAAAAATCAAGATTTGGAGCTGTTGCACTGGCCAATCGGTGACATGCACAAAACGAAAAACTTCAATTTTCTCTCTTGCATCTAAATTTAAAAATGAGCTTGTAAAAGAGGTACCTTTGTTGATCTGTGTTGGTTACTTGTGTGGTACCTATGTCAACAAGCTATGCAATGCTAAATATCCCAATAACATGTGATTTATTGGCGACAAGGCAAAGACCAATTATCCTTCAATAGTTTTAGATGCATGCAAGGCATATCATTATAAAAAAATAGTGAATCATGAAATGGGACTAGAAGGGTTACTACATGGTTTATCATCTAGTTTATAACAGTGCCCTTGGTTAATCATTGGCTTTAAGAAAGACAACAGATAATCAAAAGTTTTCCTGAAACTTCTGTCATGTCCTGTAATCGACTAATTCACACCTGTGTCAAAGTTTTGGGTCATCATTGTAGGTACTTTGTATTAGGTTTAAACATGCAATTCTTTTACAGTTTCAAAGAAACAGGAACAAGAAAACACTGAAAAAACATTCTGTACAAAAAGAGAAATGAAGTTATTGCAAGCCTGGTATATGGTACTACTTAAGAATACTTCCATTAGCCCACTGTTTTTGGTAATTATAGTTTCTGATTGCTAACATTTCATTTCCAGCATCATGTGTGGATCCATTGCACCTCAAATACTTCGTCTTCTCAGGCCGCATCATAGCACTTGCTCTCATGCACCGGGTCCAAGTGGGAGTAGTCTTCGATCGCATTTTCTACTCCCAGCTCTCTGGTCGAACCATAACACTAGAAGACATAAAAGATGCTGACCCATTATTATATGCCAGTTGCAAAAAGATACTTGAGATGGACCCTGACATTCTCGACTCTGATGCGCTAGGGTTGACCTTCATTCGTGAGGTTGACGAATTGGGGTCACATAAAGTTATTGAGCTGTGCCCTGGAGGGAAGGACCTTTCAGTAAATAGCAAGAACCGAGACGTGTACATTAACTTATTGATACAGGATAGGTTTGTTAACTCAACCTCAAAACAGGTAGCACACTTTGCACAGGGTTTTGGAGATATACTGACAAATGCAAAGGAGCAAAAGTTTTTCTTTTCAAGCCTGGATTTGGAGGATTTCGACAGGATGATTGGGGGAAGCGAGGGAGCGGTGGATGTGAAGGATTGGAAGGCGCATACGGAGTACAATGGGTACAAGCTCAAGGATCGTCAGATCGGATGGTTTTGGAAGGTTAGTTCTATTTTATCCTACTTATTAGCGTACAATATTTTTTTTTAGTAGATATGTTTTCTTTTACCATGCTTGTATTGTATTAATCATAAGGAAATAACTCGAGAGCGTAGAAGTGGGTTCTTTTACGTGCTATCTATAGAGATTCTTTGTATTTCTTGCGAATAAAAGTGTACCCAAACATACAGAATCCAATGAAGCTGCAAGCCAACAAAATTGTAAATGAGCTGTGGTATTGGCTGCATGCTATCAGGGATCATAGTGATGAGAATCATTTTGAACCAGGCACATCTTTGCTTATCAAGAACCAGTGATAAACAGAAGAAAATTATGCACATGTATGTATGTGCTGCAATGCAGTACTTTAATGCATCCTGGTAGGAATATGGCTTAAAATATTGTAGAAGCTTTTACTTTATTAAGAATATAATTGGAGTCTGGAAACGCCTCAGGATAATTTTGTTCAATGAGTTCCACCAACACCAACTCTGGATGTTGTTCACATTCTTCCTTCTGGCTGACAACACCGACTTATGCTGCCATGCCATGAGTGTGATTGGGTTGTTCGCCTGTTTTATCCTGCTGTAGAAAAAAAAAATGCAGGATAGTGGCTTACAAATCCTTTTAACTCAATTTGGATATCTGATATTCTGATCTATGCAGCCACTATATATGTGATCGCATGCAGCCATATTTCTCTGAGGCAGCAGAGAGTCAGCGATCATGCAAAGTCACTGCATGCGTCCCCACAAGACACTGGTTGCATGCTATTGCAAATGCAGGCATAGTTTTGCAATTAGTTGTGAACCAGAAATGGAAATCAAATTATTGTCTCAGTATTCCATCCCCAGAAAAATCCCAAGTGTGTTTGACCGGTCAACTCTAGTTACACTACCTCGAAGGCGTGAAGCACTCTCACACCTTCCTTTTAGTGTGCCACCACTATTTATACTTAAAGCTCAACTTTTATTATTACTACTGAACCTATTTATACTGACTATTCTAAGGATTCATTAACATAACTAACTCCCAATATGCTGATTGGAGCTATTTATAGTTGTCAAAGGTATTATTTACATGCATCTAACTAGCTATTGTTATCGACTGTAACAAACCTTTTTGAATTGCTAAAAATCCTAGTCCAACGCAGTGGCTGGTTTGAAACTGTTTATAGTTTTTAATGGTCTTATTTATACTTAATTAAACTAGTTATTAATATCTAGAAGGACAATTTTTATATTTGTGATTTTTTCATTATACTAATTGAACTAGTTACTAATAGCCATTGTAATAACTTTTTTTATGGCACCCAACTGTGGTCCAGTGCCACATCTTTTTTGTACTTCTGATTACAACTGTTTATGAATACAGTTATCTAGGGGTGACAACGAATTGAACCGAATCGAACTTATCCTAGGTTTGAGTTTGGTTTGAATAAGATTCGAACCGCACCTAGTTTGATTCGTTTCGAATCAAACCCATTCCTAATCGAATTAATTGCGAACTACACATTTTTCGAATCGAACCCGAATCGAATCACGAACTAAATTATTTTTTAGCAGCCCTAGTTATACCGATAGTTTATTAGACTATAAGAGCTGCTACAGCATTGCATAGCACAGAGGCATCTGTGCTATGGCAGCCCTATTACTTACTGTTAGTTAGGATGGCAATTATGTAATTAGCAGTCAAGGCAATAACATCAATTAGTTGGAAGTAGTTAGTGGCATGCATGTAATTAGCTAAGTGATTAGAGATTAGACTGTTGCCTTTATATAGAGATGTAACTCATCAGTTGTAAGGTTACACTATTGAGAATGAAATAAAAAGATTTGTTCTCTCTTTATATAGAGATGTAAATCTTTTTATTTCATTCTCAATGCAAATCTTTTTATTTCATTCTCAATAGTGTAACCTTACAACTGATGAGTTACATCTCGATATAAAGGCAACAGTCTAATCTCTAATCACTTAGCTAATTACATGCATGCCACTAACTACTTCCAACTAATTGTTGTTATTGCCTTGACTGCTAATTACATAATTGCCATCCTAACTAACAGTAAGTAATAGGGCTGCCATAGCACAGATGCCTCTGTGCTATGCAATGCTGTAGCAGCTCTTATAGTCTAATATAGTTTATACATTAATTTTTTCTTGCGGGACAAAATTCATATGGCTTCCTTTTACCGGTATGAAATGAGTGTTTTTAAGTTGAAAAATTGTTCATGAAAAAATACATCACAACAAATAATCGTAAAAAGAGGATTAAGTACAAGAATTGAAATATGTAGTAAAACAAGTAATCGTATCTCGAGTGCTCACTCGATCAAACCTTTGATCGGACCATCTAATGAAGTGAGAATCCAAAAGATAGAGAAGGTGGAGGAGAGACGGTCGAAGAGAGAGGAGAGATAACCGTCTAGGCCGGAGAGAGGAGTGACGGCCAGAGAGACAGCCAGTCGCCGAGGGCGTCGGCTAGTTTTTAGAGCAAGAGGGAGAGTGAGTTAGAGAGAGGCGGAGAGAGAACTAGATTATTGAGATTTGAGAGCGAGGGAGTGTCGGTTAGGTTAAATTATGACTATCTATCTCAGGTTTTAATTTTATCAGGTAAATGAACGGCAAATGTTATTATGAGATTCGAACCATAAAAGTTTGCGAACCCATTTCGATCGAACCAGATTAGGTTTGAGTTTGGTTTGAATTAATTTCGAACCGAACCTGGTTTGGTTCATTTCAATTCGAACCCATTTCGAATCGAATTAAACTCGAATCAAACCCGAATCGAATCACAAACTACGAATTTTTTTGCTAGCCCTACAGTTATCTATCTTAACCATTTTAATTGTGATAACTACACGGAATATTTTTATACATATTATTACAAGTATTTATAGTTACCACTGACATTATTTTTATGTTTCCTTGTTTGTTTTAATAGCTTGTTGATTAGTGCAGTGAATTTTGTGCTGCTAGAGTTTACAAGACTTGAACCAAAGAAAACTTTTGAACTTCAAATATATAACTCTTGACTGCAAAACTTTTATTGTTTTTGTTTTTAGCCAAACTTCAAAATCCTTAAAGTATGTTGAATAAAGACAATTTGGGAAAATGATGAAGAAATGAAAACAAACCCCAAAAGACGAAAGGTTGAGCCCAATAAGTTGGAAGTGCCAAATAAGAAAACAGAACTTGGACCTGTTTTACTTAAATTCTATAACAAGCAGCCTAATGCCTTCATAAAAACACATACCTCAGTTATTGGTGCTGCTTAACCATACCTCAGTTAAGGGCTCAATTCAGACCCACCAATGGAAAGAACAGTTGAATACTGTTAAAAAACTATGGTTCTCACTACCATACCCAAGATGTGCAAGCACAAAAAAACTTTTTATTGGTCTAATAATTGTGGTGTGACAGGTGGTTGAGCAGATGCTCCCAGAGGAACAGAGGATGCTGCTGTTTTTCTGGACGTCGGTGAAGTTCCTGCCGGCAGAGGGATTTGGAGGTCTGGGATCAAAATTGTACATATACAAGTCTTCTGAATCTCAGAACCGCCTGCCCTCCTCCCACACCTGCTTCTACCGCCTCTGCCTCCCAGCTTACTCCTCACTCTCCACTATGCGATCTCGTCTCTCCATGATCACCCAGGACCATGTCAGTTGCACCTTTGGTACCTGGTAGAACAACTCTACCAGTTGCCCCATACCTTTTCATTTTAGGGTCTTGTATATATTTTAAATAATTATATAGTAGGTCGGTTAACTATTGTTATAACTATAATTCTGTAGTTTTTGAAGTTTTTTTTTTTTTTTTTTTTGCAATTTGTTTATATATCTTATAGTGTTATGTATAGGGTATTTTGGCAGGTGTTGTGGGTGGAGGGGGGAACCTAATTTAGAAATTGGGAATGGTCCAGTGCCTTTCTTTTTAGTTGACTGTTGACTGTTGACTGGTGGTGATTGACATGAGAAGTGAAAAAAAGTGGGTCTTCGTTCTATGTTATTGTTTATCATCTTTTTTTCTTTCCATAGTGTGTGCACTATTTCAACTTGTTTTCTATCGTTATATGGTTGTTTGTGGGTTGCCCCAATTCTTTGCAATTGTTTGCACTCAAAGCAATTTGTGAAGTTTTTGGCATTAATGGAACACCGGTTCATCTTTTATTCCAAAATCAGAGCGTACAAATTTCAACCAAACTCAAAAACACACGTATTCCTATACAGTATACACATTAATTTCATTATTGTGCAAAGTGAATAGTATACAATGCACCTCCAACCAAGTCATCCCACACAAAAATCGTCAGAAAGTGTAACATAAAAGATGCCGAAGAAATACAAAATAGATAGCTCCATTACTAGATGGAATTGGCAGGAGTAATCTGCTGGATCTACAATAGAACTCTTAAACCAAAAGGACAATGACCGGAAGCAGGAAAACCACTACAAATATTGGGGTGACAGTTTGTGATGCATGTGAAGGCTTAGTTGATGGTCCTGGTGGATTTAAAGGAGTTTCTGATGAAACTGAAGTCAACGGCGCCTCAAGCACATCAGAGGGATTTAAAACAGGCAGTGGGGCCAGGGCTGGAGGCATAGCAGGTTGGACAATTAGTTGCATAAGACCTCCGACCTGAACAGGTTCAAAATAGACTGGGCTATTGTTCCTGGCACTGAAACACTGACTTCCTGTAATAAAGAATGAGAAACAACATATTAATTAAGATTAGTCCATATACTATATGAAAAGAACAAATTGAAACTATATCTATCCTCCCAAAATTGTTATTTGCTTGTATGCCATGTAGAAAATTCTTAACCAAATCAATCTATGAATATCTCTTAATCCTTCCAAAAACTATAACTTGGTGCAAGTTCAGGGCAGAATCAGTTTTTTTCCTATTATAACCTACTTTATAGATACCTGACTTCCAATCCAGAAAACATTAATACTTCAATTGAATTTAAGGCTGTGCTCCAAAAAGGAGAGGGGACCGTATGGTGGCAACTGGCAAGGTTGTAGGAACCTTTTCTCTTCTTGCCTACACCCCTCTCGCTTCAAATAATTAGAGGCTGGAGCAAGATTTAATGATTTGGCCAAGGTGGTTACTCCAATCCAGTCTCCACCTCAAACCCTCTATGGAGCACACTGTACGGGGCATATAGGCATGTTTGAATCCCGGGAAGATGTTATGGGCACAAGTACCAAAGGACAACATTAAATACAATGTAAATGGCAGAAAAGTTTAAGCATACTCTTATATCGCCTGGCCGTGGCAGGATAGTCAGTTATGAACCCATCAATCATAGCTCCTTGGAAATATGTATTCAGCTCAACAGTTGCATCAGCAAAAAAGTCCCACGCTATTGACACAAACTCGTTCATAAAACCATAGCCATACACCTTCAACCCAGCTGACTGAAAGCGGTTCATGACGTTTGTCATGTTGGTTATGAAATTATCATCTATAGGATAAACAGAATATTTGTCTATTGCAACTGCATCAGCAAAGCGTTTTATGTCAGCTACAGAGGCTGTTGAGGCATCACGTATGTTTTTAAGGATCTTGTATATGAGCTTGTACTTGGAATCTTGGCGAAGTTTGGCCAGAACAGCACTATCAGGGGAGAGGACGTGTACTTGCAGCGAAGTCTGGTTGCCATAACCAGCGTCAGTCAATGTGGTTGTGACAAGACTTATCATGTCAAACCCTACTTTCTCCTGTATAAATGCCACATCCTGATTCACAAAATGGTAGAAGGTTAAGATTCTGATACTTTCAGACTAGTTATTAAAGACTTAATTTCCTGTTAGTGTAGAGATATCACCTCCAAAATGAGTAGAACTCCTTCTAAATCTTTGCCTTTGGCAAAATCCAAAAAATCAGAAAGCTTAAGAAACTTTCCTGCGTTTTTGTTTCTTGGATTCCGATAGATATAAAAATCGCTAACTGGTGACGATATCATCGCTGTAAATAAAATTAAAAAGATAAACAAATTAAAATAATTGAAGAAACATAAGGAGAAATAATATTTACAATAATGACAAAAAAATTGGAAAACAAGGATCACGTTTCAAGCTCTGGGAAATCTCATTCCATGTGAGGTTGAAAGTGAAGATGCCAGCGGAATTTTGAAGAGCTGGAATTGTAGAAATGCGGGAGCTAAACTGAGACTGTGCAGCATTGGTGCTATGAATCAGATCGACTGAGCTCATGCATATTAAAACTCCATCCTTAGTCACCTATGTTGCAAAAGTATATTTTTTTTTACTGTCAATAATTATGTTCGGCGATGGAAGAAGACACCAAAAAAAAGCTTTATAAATGACTGAGATTAAGCAGTGTGAAAGTAAAAAGTTTGTATTGTTCCAGTAATTATTTGCATTTATCTTATAACAACCTGAACTGTGCAGTCAATGACATCAGCACCGTCATCCACAGCTTTTCGGTACCCCAGGTCAGTACAGTCTGGATAGTCCCCGCTTGCTCCATTGTGTGATATTATCAAGGGTTTTCCTGTGCAATAGAAAAGAAATAGAGACCAATTTTCAGTTCCTAATATATCATACTCAAAAGGCATGCTTTTGGATTGTGTGGCACAGCATTAGATTTGAGGTGTGTCTACAGCTCCAGGATTAAATTATGGAACTTTTTTGGTGTTGCCTTAAAATAAAAATCGTGGAACCTACAAGGTCAGATTTTTTTTTTTTGCTACAGTCAAAATAGAATTAATTGATGTTGTTTGTTTGTTAATTAAATATATACAAACTGCATTTACCATGATCCACATTGCTGGTATTCAAATCCTTAAAGCAACCTACAAAGGAATTCAGACAAATCAGCACAGAATAGAAAAGAAAAGAAAAAAACGAAGCTAAAGAGCTAATTAAGCAAAGGTAACTTTGATGTACCAATGGCTGCAGCAGGAGTTATTGGATAATCCGATAGAACCCCGTCTACTGAAAAGTCACCTTTATCAGTGAATTGCAAATACTCAGCTAAAGGATCGTAACTATAATTATAACTGAACAAATTATCATTTGCAAAATCAGCTGCATAAACCTCCAATCCGGCCTTATGTGCATCAGTCACAAGTGAGGTGTGGTTTGTCAAGTAGTTATCACTTGAGACAGGCCATATATAACCTTTCGGTACCAAGATACCAGATGCGAAAGTCGTGATGTATGTTAGGTTATCTTTGAGAGAATCATAAGTTTTGTTCGTAGAGGGGTCCGTTAGGGCTTCCTTTTCAGAGGGAAACCGAAAAATTAATTTTGTTTTTGGACTGACACGAGTGCGAATGCCCTTCAGGAATTCTTCTTCCGGAGAGGAGATGTAGTTAATTACGACTTGCTTGGACAGAGAGATAGTGTAGTTGCGCAGATTATGGCCGTGCTGCTCATAGAATTTGGGATACTGTGGAGAGAGAGAGAGAGAGAGAGAGAGTTAAAATTCTGTTTTTTTGCGAGTAAATTCAACAAATGCTGCAAAAGGAATATGCTTTTTATTCATATTGCAGCTAGAAAACCAGCAATTCTTGTATTTACCAGAACACCCAAATTGACAAGAAAAGTTCTACAAGCTTATGTTCTGCCTTTGGAACTGTTTTTATCTCAGCAAAATTCATACTCTCCAGCCCATCCCACCAGTGATCTTTGTGCAAAATCATCAGTAATTATACTTTACAATTATCACCAGTTAGTGATGAGTTATTGTGCACTTGCAAAGGCCACAATTAATAGATTCATTTTCTTTTCACTTGCAAATACTAAATTAATTGACTTGCATAAACTCATTTTTTTTCTTGAACAAAGGTTGATATAAGGATACCTGCATATTTAGCCACAGAGAAGATAGCTTGACTTGCGTTTTCAGGTCAGTGACAGAGAGAATGGGATAGCCGCCGTCAAACTTCTCAGAACGAGACCAAATAGCTTGCGTCACTAATAAAATTATACAAAATTTTAAAAACATTTCAGGGTTTTCCCTTGGAATATGTCAATGAATAAGTATACTGAGATGGATATACAAAGTACACTATTAAAAAAGGCTTTGGCACATTGAATAAGAAAAGGTATACCATATCAAGAGCAGTGATATATCAAAATTAATATGAAGCAAGAGAGAATGCTAGCAACTAGAAGTAGACTGAGTGGAAAAGTATACACTATAGTCTCTATCTGAAATTTGAAGGGATAAAATTCAAAGTAAATAACCAAAAAGATAAAAATATTGCTTACAACCAACTTGAAAGAGGTCAGAACTATTGAAGTCAACCGCAAACCAGCCAGTTTTGCTAACTCCATTTACATCATACTTCTTCTTCCCCTTGGGATAAACATAAGCTATGCTGGTGCAATTATCCAAAGTTATGCTCGGCACACAAATAGGGACTCCATCCTTGCTCAAATGTACATCACACCAGAGAGTTGTGTCCGCCGAGCTGGCAGCTAGTACAAAGGCGTAGGCACTATAACTTGAATCTGGGAAGGTTCCAGAAAAGCCACCTCTTGCTATAACTATTGGAGCCTTACCTAAGATTAAGAATACCACGATTTGAGTTGGGATATTCAAGTTCTTGAAATAGGAACTTTGTTTAAACTGAGTAGGGATATTCGACTTCGTAACTGACAGCCTCTGTCAGCTTTCTCAAAAAAAAAAAAAAAAAAAAAAACTTTAACTGGAAGAAGACCACAATTATTACCAAAATTAAACATTTAAAATAGAACCAGAAATATAGCATTGATCAGTGTAATTAGCTTAGTCCATTGGTGTTTTGGTCCTTTTGGACAAAGTTCGAGCTTCTTTTCTTATCCCAAATAACGACTATTCTCAGATTAAAATCATATTAAAAAGAAAAGAAACTAGTTAGCAAAAAGAAAGAAGAAGTTAGGGCTTCCAGCCAATTGGAAAGAACCATTTAATAAGCAGCTGAACAACTTTGAGGAAGGCGAAAACCAAATTAAACCGAACTATAAAAACCACTAGAAACTGCTACCGTTGGAGAGACAGAGAGTACCAACCCAAACTTGTCAGCTGTTGCCAGGGATTTTAAAAACTAGACTGAGAGCGAGAGAGAGAGTACCATTCAGAGTTTTCCATGAAGAAGCATTGGTACTTTGTCCAGCAGCCAAAACCAAAATCTGAACAAGGAACAGAGTCGCGAGCCCACACAAAGCTAGGCTGTTTCTTCTCTTCCCCATTTCAGAGCGAGATAATTTCGGAGGAAGAGAGAGAAGACGTGAAAGGTAAAGTCTCCACCTTTCTCTCTCTAGGAGAGAGTTAGCCAACTTCTGGAACAATGGCAAAGTGGCAAGGCAACCCAGCACGAGAGAGAGAGAGAGAGAGAGAGAGAGAGAGAGAGAGAGAGGTGAGAGAATTACTGACTGGTTCTGGCTTTTGCCTGTGAGTTTAACTCATTTTATATTTTTATACCCGTACTGGCTACTGGGTTCTTAAAACCATTGACCCGTGTTTTCTTCTTGACTTATCTCTTACCATTTCTGTGTTTTCGTTTCTCGTCTTTGAAAATCTATTTCAAAAGTTGGAGCTAGGTCCTCCAAATTATGACTAAATTTGACAAGTACCCCTCGTTTTGTGCATCAAATTAAGATGGTGCAAAATGTCCGATACTTTTATTTTTATCATCTTTCAAAAAATTTAAACTAAATAAACACGTTTTGATCATAATTTTATTTGTGGCACGACTGCAGTTTTATAGTGTGGATAGAAATTGGATGTGGACACATCCTTTTTTTTGTGATCAAAGCCATTGCTTTGATTTTTGTGGGCTCCAAAAACTTTTTTAGCCAATTCAAAACAAAAATATATGGGCAAAGCCGCTCAAAGGTAAAATTTTGAGCAAAACAAAAAAGTTAGGGTAATTATAATATCCCCACCTATCCATTCCCCATTTCATCCCCCAATTAACTTTTTATTTTAACTATAATTATAATTACTATTTCTAACAACCTTTATTTCTTTCATCTTTCTCTCTTTCTCTTCCACCTCTATTTTCCCCTTCCACCTCTATTTTCCTCTTTCACCTCCATCTTCTTCTCTCACCTCCGCCTCCGCCTCCCTCTACCACCTCCCTCTCTCACCTTCACCTCCGCCTCTACCTCCCTCTCCCACCTCCGCATCCCACCTCCTCCTCCACCTCCGTTTTTCCATTGATAAGCTCTCCTCCATCTCCCACCTCGAAATGATAAATACAATAAGCTCCCTCCCTCTTATACTTTCGCCTCGGTTTTTTCCCTCTATGTCTGCTACTCCTGCTACTCCTGCTCTAGCGAACGTTCTGCCGGAGATCATCCGTCACTCCATCTCAATCAAGCACGCCTCTGCCAGGAATGAATACTTCAACGTGTATGAATGAATACTTCAATGTGTTTGAATGAATACTAGAGCACGTCTCTACCGGGTCAGATCCGTCACTGTCGATCGTATCAAAATAATTTTGTATATGTATATGCAATTAATCTTTTTATGTTTATGTTCCCCTTCCTCATGAAGTAGCGAGTTTTGCAAAGAACAAAGCTTTATTAATGGTGAATTAGGCCACTGCGTATTAAATAAATGACATAAAAACAAATTTTGAAAAAAAAATAGAGATATATGAATGAATACTTGATGTCTTAGATGTGAATACTTCAATGTGTATAAATGAATACTTAATATCTTATGTATGAATACTTGCGTGACAAGATATTAATACTTGTGCAACAAACAACTCGAAAGTATGTCATCATGGATCTCATTTGAAAGATAAAATTGTGTAGAAAACGTTCGTGGTTTTAGATTTGCAAAATTCTTCCCAGATCGTCAGAAATATTGGTTAGATTGAACGGAGAAAAAAAAACCCACATCTAAAAACATGTAAAAAATGGATGAGTGATGTGTCCAGTTTTTATATTTACACTTACACAATGAGGATTAATACTTTCTCGATAAGAGATGAATACTTGTGCAACGGACAACTTGAAAGTATGTCATCATGGATCTCATTTGAAAGATAAAATTATGTAGAAAACGTTCGTGGTTTTAGATTTGCAAAATTCCTCATAGATCGTCAGAAATATTGGTTATATTGAACGGAGAAAAAAAACCACCTCTAAAAACGTGTAAAAGATGGATGAGTGATGTATCCAGTTTCTATATTTGTACTTGCACGACGATGATGAATACTTTCTCGATAAGGATGAATACTTGTACAACAGACAACTCGAAAGTATATCATCATGGATCTCATTTTAAAGATAAAATTATGTCAAAAACATTCGTGGTTTTAGATTTGCAAAATTCCTCACCGATCGTCAGAAATATTGATTAGATTGAACGAAGAAAAAAAAATCCCACCTCTAAAAACGTGTCCAATTTTTTTTTTTAAATACTTGATATATTAGGTATGAATACTTGATGTGTTATAGATGAATACTTGATGCATTATAGATGAATACTTGCGCGCGCCAGTTGTAAAATCTTTCAAATATTATGTGGTCCTCAAATAGTAAGTGGTCCCCCTAGGTAGTTAGTAGTTATTGAAGTAGTTAATGACTGGGGGATGAAATGAGGGATTGTTACGGGGGATAGCTAGATGCTCCCAAAAAGTTAATGTGTCCAAACTGCAGACATCCAATTTTTATTTGCAATTTGAAACTACAACTGGGTCAAAAATGTAATATATCAAAATTCGTAGTTGTTTGATTTTTATTTTGAATGATAAAAATTAAAAAAAAAAATTCGGCCAAAATGTAGTCCAGAGCCCTAATTACTTGGTCCTGAGTCCTGACCCTTTTCTTTTGAAAAAATTATAACTAAATGCGCTGCTCTTTAGAAAAAGTAAGTATTATTAATAAATAACTAAATATTTTGAAATTTAAATTGGTCGGTATCAATTATCAGTATTGCAAACATTGTTAATTTGCCTACGGGCATGTTTGAAGCAAAAATAAAATAATAAAAAACATTGTTAATTGCCGGTGCCTATAGAATATCTGAATCCTGTATTTTACTTTTTAATATTTTTATATGAATTTTAATTTATGGACGCTAACAATTGTCTGTGTCTAAATTAGATTTTAAAATATAACAAGGACCAACTTAGGTTTCTGGTTATGATTTTAAAAATGGCAGATCAAAAAGGTAGCCCTAGATTGTTTCTCAAGTACATGCACAATTTCGATATTTTTTTTTATAAACCATAAATTAAAAAAATTTATGAAACCAACATAATTACTTTTCTTTTTATAAAAATTATAAGAACTGAAATATCATTGCGGTCTGAATTTTTTTTTCGAGACCGAAATGGCAATTCAGCCTAAGGTATTTTCACAATTTTTCAGCGTATAACGGCTGGGATCGAAATAGCAATTCGGTCCAAAAAAAAGAGGACCGAAATGGCATCTCGATTCTTATGATTTTTGTAAAAAACAAAGCAATCAAGTTGGTTTGATAAAATCTATTTTTTTTTTAATTTATGGTTTCTAAAAAAAATTCCTCAATTTCATACGCTAATTTGTCCTGATAATTGGCAAAGTTCATATAATGTATTTAGATTCTCGTTTGCTTGAAGTAATGACAGTTTTTATTATGTATAGATGCAGTGATAAAATTTATTTGTCAAACTTAACTGTACAAGATTTTAGAGCCATATGCTTATCGTACAAGGTTTGTAACTTAGGTTGTGCTTTCAACTTAGATAGAGGAGGTGAATGGGAAAGTGGGAAAGGAAAAAAAAATAAAGAGAATTAATTTTCCTCTTAACATTGTACTAGGTAAAAAGAATGTGAAGATGTATCATGTATGGAGAGATTTCCTTTTCAGTTATTTTTTAAATTATATTTTTTTTAAGAGGAGGGTTCAAATGCCTCCATCATGCCTCCATCTCTCTCCATCATTTTCAAAGTTCAAACAGTCGATCCGAACCGTTCAATCTAACCTTCATACTAAAATACGTTTGGAGACCAAATTTTATATTTTTAGGAATTTTTTTACTATTTTTTTAGATAGGTACAAAAATACTGTTTTTAGATGGTTCAGATTTACTGATTTTGTACCTATCTAAAAAAATAGTAAAAAAATTCCTAAAAATATAAAATTTGGTCTCCAAACATATTTTAGTATGGAGGTTAGGTTGAGCGGTTCGGATCGATTGTTTGAACTTTGAAAACGATGAAGAGAGATGGAGACATGATGGAGGCACAAAAACATGGAGGCATTTGAACTCTCCTCTTCTTTTAATTTGAGGTTAAAAAATTTAACATTTTTCTCATTTTCTTTAATTATCTTTTTCTTCCATTTTTTTTTTTTTTTTGTCTTTCTAACTCCGGAACAAATTATTGGTTGGGTCACAATTTGTCCGTTTTTGTGATGAGAAATAATAAGATAAAACCATAAATGTAGTGAGGCTGCATACTATGCATAATACGCATATACGTATCGGTTTGTACTTTTATTTATTTATTTAAAGAAAAGTGGTATATACTACCGATTTCATTTGAAATCAAAGCATATCTGATTTAGTATCAAATTGGTACCAAAATCAAATATAACAAGTTCATACAGCTATAAAAACAAAGTAAAAACAAAAGAAGAACAAGTTCACAGAGACAAATCCACAACTAAGAAAAGTAAAACATAAGAATCTACTAAAAACATTGAATCTATATAAAGCTAAGGACTACATATCCAATAAATCTTTATCACTCTCCTCTTCTCCAGACATTGGAGATGGAGGGTTGCCAATTCTGAATTGTCTACTTGGGAAATGGACATTAGAAGGTCCACTACTTGAGCCAATTCTGGACTTCTTACCTCTTCCTCTTATATTTGATCTGGGAGATCCTTAACATCAGAAGGGAGCATTAGACTCAATTTTAAAAATAAATCATCTAATCGAGATTGACACCAAAAGCTAGCTAATGAAATAATTTTTGTTCCAATAGATTTAATCGGTAGAGAGTTAGCATCATTAAAACAAATTCTATTTCTTTCCAGCCAAATAGTCCATAAAATGGATCATCTAAGTAGCTCAACCAGTAACCTATCCTTTAAAGGAATGTATGCATTCATACCCATAAATTCTCTAAAGATGCACAAGTAAATGTAAAGTTATTATGATCAGCAATCCAATTCCAAATTAATCTAATGTAAGAACAATGTATCGGTTTGTACTTATAAATTAATATTTTCATTTTCGGAGGTTTAGCAATAAATTCGAACCATTCAATATTAATTATTTCCATATGAAAATTTACTTGAATGCTAATTTACATTTTTTTACTATTTTTTTTATATATGTAGAAAATCACTTTGTTCTAAAGATTTTCTATCATCTAAAGAAGTAGTTAAAAAAGTTCTAAAAATGTAACACTCGGATACATATTCATACGGAGATTATGTTGAAAGATTTAAATTGACTATATGAATTTTGAAAATAAAAATATAAATTATAGACTGATGTGTAATCTGCACGGTGTGTAATCTTGCTTATAATATAGTATCAATATTGAAAACGCAACTAAACACATTAAATAGAGCTTCACAGAAACTATAAGCGTGCAACGGAAGGATTCATGACAAAATGGAAGCGGCCAAGTGGGCATCCATGACTCGCTACACAAGTTATGGTCCGTTAAAAGAAAAGGCATCGATACAATGGTGCTGCATATAAATATAATATGAGGAGGGTTCAAATGCCTCCATGTTTTTGTGCCTCCATCTCTCTCTATAATTTTCAAAGTTCAAACAGTCGATTCGAACTGCTCAACTTAACCTCCATACTAAAATATGTTTGGAGACCAAATTTTATATTTTTAGGAATTTTTTACTATTTTTTTAGTTAGGTACAAAATCAGTAAATCCGAACCATCTAAAACAGTATTTTTGTACCTATCCAAAAAATAGTAAAAAAATTCCTAAAAATATAAAATTTGGTCTCCAAACATATTTTACTATGGAGGTTAAGTTGAGCGGTTCGGATCGACTGTTTGAACTTTGAAAATTATGGAGAGAGATGGAGGCACAAAAACATGGAGGCATTTGAACCCTCCTCATATAATATATAGTCTCCAAACCAATCCTCTAAGATAACTCAAAAGTTTAGTTGATACGTGTAAAAATCAGAACCGTTAAGCACAAATTTTAAAGCAACCCATTTTCTATAAATACACCTGTCATGCATCTAATAGGTACTAATTAAAATCCGGTCGTAAAACCATCAACTAGGGGTGCAAACGGGTCGGATATTATCCGACCATATCTGCATCCGTATCCAAAAATTAGATACGGATTTTCGATATATGAATATCTGTACGCATACGGATACAAATACGAATATAGTTTTGAATTTTAATTATCTGTATCCAAATAGTAGATATATACCATATAATTTTACCATAAATTATGAAAATATTTATGTATATATCTACAGATATATTTGATATCCGATTTGTATCCATATATATATGGCTAATATCTGTTCTGCATTTGAAAATTAAAAGCAGATACAGATATGGTTTTACTACTATCCGATCCGTTTGCATATCCGATCCGTTTGCACACCTACTAGGAACTCAAAAGTTGAGGTGATTTAATATTCTAAAAGTTGGAGGACATAAAGTCACATTTAGATGCCATTGTACATTTGTACTTTTGAAAAAGGAAAAATAATTGGAAGGGCATAAAGGCGATTATATGGTAGAATATTGTCCGACTAAAAATTGAAATCCTGTTCACATTTCAGAAAGATAATTCAAGTACCCTGTCTTTGCTTTCTCTAAGAAGTACCATGTCATTTTTTTTTATATACAAAATGACATTATGATGTCCACTCAACTTGACACGAATGTGTTACATCAATTTCTTGAATTAATTATGTAAATTTTGGTGGATCTTATAATGATTAATGAGGGCTTTTGTACCAACTTGGCAACTTTCGCTAAGTCAGTGCTTTGATATCTCATATTTGTATACACATTCACGAGAAAAGACGCGAAATTCGTTCAGCCTTGCAATTCAAACATTTTCTACGGTCTAGTTCAAAAACAAAAAGTGTTATATACGGGGTTGTTCGGCAATAAAGTATTAAGTCTCCTTAAGACTTAATTCGTTTCTTTTGGCTTCCTTAGCAGCTTAATCACCGAACACCATTTCTTTAGTACGGATTAAGAATACCTCATTTAGACTTCTTTTGTCCGAATTTTAATCATCTGCTCGGACCAAATTTTATATATATTTTTTAAATTACTATTTTATTTAGATGGTTAAAAATCACAAAATATAATTTGATACACAAAGGATAGCAAGGCGACACTGCATGTCTCTTTTGAAAGCAGATGGGGGATACTGTAATTTGGTATGATTCGTATGAACACTACATGTTCCTTTCCATTGCCTTTTGTATGAACTGTGCATGTTTCAATATGAAACATGTCAAAAAAAAAAAAAAAAGTTTCAAAATCACTTGATTTAAAAATCTTGACAATCCGAAATTAGCAATTTTCTATCAATTTTTAAAAAAAAGCAAATTTTTTTTAAAGAAATGTAAATTTCAATTTCTAAGTACATTTTCATTTGGATCATGTTTAATAGTTTAAATTGATTGTTTGAACTTTTAAAATAAAGATATAAAGTTATAACACAAGCCGATCTGTAACATACATATTACCATAGTCTCACTCGTATTATGAACTCTTTAAATCCTTTCATATTTATCAATTAACTCTTCAATATGTTTTATACCCTTGAACTTTTTAAATCCATTTCATAATTCATATTCATTCACATGGTTAAATTGATATATCGACTATAGTTGATATGCATCAAAACTATACTTTATGTGATGTTTAAAAATTAATTGATACAATTATCCTAAATATATATTTTTTTAATTTTTAGTTGTCTTGATAAAAATAATAATTTATGCTATCGCCTAATTGATGTTTTCTTAAAAAAAAAAAATTGTTATCCTAGACAAATTAATTGCATTAATATTGTTGGGAGAAGGTCAATTATGCCAATTCATTTTAAATCAATTAATATCAAACCTATTCATTTTAAAATAAACATAGTAATTCTAGTTAATGTACATCAAAGACTCAAAGTTATTATATATGACTGATTTAAAGAATTGACAGAATGATCTTATCCCTTCAAATAAAATTTCATTAATCTAATTATTCTTTATTTTTCCATGAAAAAGGTGTTGGGGGTGAAGTGGTGAACGGACTTTACACATTTGTTTTTGGATATTAAATATCCCACCTATAAAAAAAAAATACATGCAATCTTAATATAATGCACCAACAATTGTTAAATTCAGATTGTTGAAAATATCAAATTGTTCGATGACCAGCAAAATATCCGCTGAATCTTATCATTTTCAAGTATTAACCCCCCCCCCCCCCCCCCCCCCATATGTCCATAGTTAAGGTGGTTTTATTGTTTATTATTTTTTCCGAGTTAAAAAATAACAATAAATCTATTTTTAATTTTAAAAAATAGTCTCTTAGATAGAAATAGAGCTCTCTATAGGGGCCTATGTGACCAATATTATAAAGTTAGATAAATTTTTAAAATTCAAAAAGAGCTGATACCTTATTTCTTAATATTGAAACCAATTAGCTGGTTCGAGCCCGTGTCAATCACACGAAACAGTTTTAGCAAACAAACTAGAGAAATATTGAATTAGATATATGTTTACTAGTGCACTGTGTGTGAGAATATATATGTACCTCTTGAGACAGAATTAGAGCTTTGTTGGGGTCGATTTAATAAATCTAAGCAAGTTAGATATTGAATTAGAAATAGGATTAGAATTATGGTGTTCTTAAGCTCATCAAGTTTATTGGTGAGCTTAGTTTCAAAATAACGAATTTAAACTGTTGAAAGTGATCTATTTCATGCGGATGAGTTTGCAGGAGTGGAATCAGGATTTTCATCAAGGGGAGCAAAAAAAAAAAAAAATGAAATCAGGTTTAAATTGCTATACGGATTTAAACCCATTAACTAATTAGGTACTCGATAAAAAAAAAATAATACTTTAACTTATACTTTCTAATACTCTGACTTGTAATTGTTGATTCTCTAACCTATAATTATAATTACCAATCATAATACAAGAAATTTATTTTTATTTTAATATGGATTACAAATTAAACATTCAGAGGAGAAAAAAATTTCGAGAGGGGAGCAGATGGAACCACATGGGTCCGTCGTCCTCCCCTGTGAGTTTGCATCCATTTTTTAAAAAAAATAATTTAATATAAAGTCAAGCAATAAAAAATTAAAAAAATATTTCATTTAAAATTAATTTATAAACTTCTTAATTTTATGCGTTTGACTTTATTTTAAATTAATTTGAAAATTTAGAAACTTTGATGCAAATTTTTTAGTTGTAATAATTTATAAACTCAGTTTATCGATTCGATATAGTAGTTTGAAAACAGTTTGATAAATTTTGATTTTAAGTTCATCAAAAAAGTTAATGACCTTAAGAACACCTTGGTTCTGTTCTTCCTGGAAATAACACTATATTTTTTTTTTTGGAAAATAATTAGAATATAGAATATCAGATACACTTTTACCAAATAAATGAGAACATAATTATTTGACCCGAAATCGACCGATACGCAACGAGTAACGACCAATCGCCATTGTCGTTAAGGCAATATCGCCTTTTTTAGGCTTTAGCTAATGACAGCCTGGCTCCAACAAATCCCAGGGTCACATGGGGGCTCTTCTCTGGGGAACCAACAATTAATGCTCTCTCTGCCAGTGGGCCAACCCATTTTGTTGGGCCAGCTTGAAACATATATTCAGACAAAATAAATGGATTAGCAGGCTGAAAAAAAGACAATTTTTTCTTACAGTTTTGAATCTTCTGATCAAATTTTTTTTTTTATTCAATAATATTTTGATCAAATAATTGAGTTGCAGGAATTGTAAATAAAACGGAATCCTATATCTATTTTCTTGCAATAGTCTTGGAAACCTGAGGCGATACAGATTTTAAATGAGACTATGACAAATATACATATTATGGATTGATCCATACTATAAATTTATATCTCTATTTTTTAAATTTAAACAGACGTCACGTACCATTAAACATGATCTCCATATAAAAATATAATTGCAAACCAAATTTTGGATTTTTTAGAATTTTTAAACTAATTTTAAAAATAAATAGACAACCATGGCTTTTCAATGGTCCGTAATATTCAAATCCAAGTGATTTTTCTACCTATCATGAAATAGTAAAAATAAAATATAAAAATATATAAAATTTAATCTGCAAGTATATTTTTAAGTAAAGATTATTTGAAAATTTTGGATGGACTATTTAAATATTGAAAATAATGATACAAATTTTCAACGCAGAATACAGTGCATATTACCATCACCTCACTCTTTATTTAATCAATCTGTGGACTATGGTTATATCCAGAGGCAAAGCTACAGTGCCGTAGGGATTGGCAGCTGTTTATTTTTGGAATTTCTTTTTTCTTTGAACTAGAATTTTCAATGGGTCTTAGTTACTCATGAATTTGAATATGTCTATCTCTGGATTTAATTTGGAGTAGCAATTTTTATTCAATTTGAATGTGTGAATCGTTTAATCTAATAAGGAAAGAAATATGTTTTTAAAAACACTGGAGAAATATAAAGAATATGACAGAATTTTGTGGCATGGATTGCGCAAGAAAGGAGCACCAAATTAACTCGATACAGTGTGGAAGGAGAGAACGGCTGTCCCTCACCGGTGTGCCACGTAGGATTTATCCAGTTGAGAGTGGGACCCAGAAGCTGTGCTTTCTTTCCAGCGCATACGAAGTTGTATTGCAATGGAAACAACCCATGCCGTGTTTCAGTTAGCAGACTTTTATAGATAGCACAAAAAGTTTTTTTTTTTTTTTTCTAAAGATCTAACTTTTTTTTTTAAAATAGCACAAAAACATTATTAAAGATAATAGTATCCAAGTATCCAACTAATTTATGTGTTGCTTTTAATAAGAAATTTAATGCTCCTAAACACGCACATCATTTCTTTTGGTAATTTTTTTTTTCTCTTTTAATAAAGAATGGAGATCAAGTAATCCAACCATTTAATTTTTGAAGAAGATAATCCAACAATTTAATATTCACAAGAATTTTTCTCATCCAGATTTTGATCCTACGATCTTTTACACGGAAAACATTGTCTTTATCACTAGAGTAAATACTGATTCTCTTTCGATAATACTCTGACTTAAATGTAATAAAATAATTTGGAAAGAAGAGTTTTCATTAATGTATCGTTAGATAAAATATGAATTAGATTGCATTCATTGCAAGTATCATCATCAAAGAGTTAGTCTAATATTGTTTATCCTTTTGTAAATCATTTTGGCAACTGTATATTTCTTGTGTCATCTATTTTTTCATAAGATTTGACAAAGTTCGCTTAATTTAGCACATAAACATTACATTCGTTTGTTTATTTCTTTTCTTTTCATTTTGACATTCGTAATATCGGACCACAAAAACGAAATGAAATTACAACATCATATGACCACTATAATAATACTCTTTTTGCAGTGTCGTACTTGTATATCACAAGATTCGTAAATTATTCGTGAATAATTCATTTTTTTGGTGATGTTGAATTGAACGTCAAATTACTCAGTTGACCGAATTTTGACCGAATTATTCACGAATAATTCACCAATTTTATGAATTTTCACCAAATTATACGAATTTTTCCCAAACTTTTTCCAGAACATTTTTTATTTTTATTTTTGTTCTCTAGTGAAACTGGAATATATGATCTAGATAATTCTGAATCATTCCCGAATTATTTCCGAATCACCAATTTTTGACCCTGCCGAACTAAATCTGAATTATTCAATTGTCACTATGCTGGTATTACCAACTTTTACGGTCATAGTCACAAGATTCGTGAATTAAACCCGAATATTTTTTTCTTGTAATGCTGAACTGAATGCCGAATTATTTGATTGACTGAATTTTGACCGAATTAAACCTGAATAATTTACGAATTATTCGCGATTTTTTTCGAATTTTTGCCAGAACATTTTTTTTAGCTCTCTTGCATGACTGAGATCTCTAGTCCGAATAATTTCGAATCATTTCCAAATTATATTTGAATTATTATCAAATTTTGAATGTTTGACCTGGTGAACCGAACCCAAATAATTCATCTGTCACTATGCTTTTACCATACAACGATCATACCACATGCGTGTTCATACAGATGGAGCTACAATGGATCCATGGATCCGTGTTTGGCGAATGGCGACTTAAAAAGGAAGAGATTTATTATTATTTTATTGTGCTCAACCACTCATTTTCCATCGAGAACTGGTCCAAATTGGAAGGCCCAAGAAAACGACTCCCACGGACCAACGGGAACTCAAAAAGTTTGAATTTTGTTTTTCTCTTATTATTCCTTCTTCACACACACATTCTAAGTAGAAGGAGAAGCACTGAAGCACAGGCCCAATTGCCTTGAAAACGACTCGAAACTTTGAACAGAAAAATGGATTTTTGTAAACTTTTTTCCCTTGAATAATAATGATTGAGATATGTATTAATATAATAATATTCTGTAAGACGCTTTAGAAATTAAGTGGGTTATTTATTTACCCCCCAACCGGCGACTCAGCGAGTCATGATCAAGTCAATGGGGAATGCCCCAATAAGATCTCTCACGCATATCCCGTCCCCACGATAAATCTGTGCCGTTGGTCTTAATCGAGATCATATAAGCGAATCTTGATGTAAATAATTGACTGGCAGTCTGGCACTAATTTTTCCAGGAGTGATTGGACTTCGTAGGGATCTAGCCTCGGAAATCACAACGTTGTGTTACTTCATATGGGAGATGAAACGATATTAACAGGAAAAGAATGGAAAGAAACGGGATGAGAACCGCACAGTATTCTTAGTTTCTTACATTTTAATTTAGAATTTAAACGTTCTTGTCAAAAATTAATACGGCTCTAACCTCTAAACAGGAAAAGAATGGAAAGAAACGGGATGAGAACCGCACAGTATTCTTAGTTTCTTACATTTTAATTTAGAATTTAAACGTTCTTGTCAAAAATTAATACGGCTCTAACCTCTGCCCTCCTCTGTCCTCTGCACAGTATTCATTCATTTTTGTTATTTTTCTGATTCTTCTCTAGAGTAGGTGAAGTTGTCGATTAGGTTTGATCTGAGGTGAGACCCTCTATGCACACTGTTTTTTTTCTTCCCCTCCCTATTCATAGAACAGATCTTAAATTTAGGTGTTGTGTAGAATCAAATTCAGAGATAGAGTTTTAAATGAGCTGTAAATGAGTGAGTTACCACCAATTCAAGATCAACTTATTAAGTTGGTGAGCGAGTTAACTCGAGTTGAAAAGACAATAATGAGTTGAAAATGTAACTCGAATTTAGCTCAGTTCATAACTCGTTTGGCCCAGACAATCTTTCTAGTTATAGTCATTCTTAATCCATAATACGGTGTATTATAATTTAAGTTGTTGTCCTGTTACAAAATTACATTAAAAAAAAATAGAGTATGAATAAATAGGGTCTTATTCTCATCATAGTCCCTCTTTTTATCATTTTATGAAATACAATTTTAATTCAGCTCACAAGATAAACGAGTCAGTCAATTCAAATTAGATCTGACTCGAGTTATAAATGAACGAGTTAAAGCGATTAATTACCAAATGAGTTACGAATTCGTAATTTTGTTTGCAGCTCTCCCCAAAGATAAGAAACTAAAAATAACACGTTGTGCCAAATAGGGAAGTAAATAGAAAATTAAAATTGGGGCTGAAATATCTAACGCGAGTCTAATTTGATTTGATTTTATTAGAGGGGTTAAAAATATTGATGTAAGAATTTTTTTCAATTTTCAATTTATAAAGGGGGAAGAGGGTTTATTAACGTAGAGAACAACAATCGTCATAAAATAACTACAATATTTAAAGACTAACAACGGTAACTATCATGAAATTAGAAGGGTCATGCTATGTAAAAGTATATTCCACTGTTGTCCATGCTTTATCAGTACTGTTTCGATAACTACAAGCACTTGTGTTTTAGTTATAACTAGAAATTAAAAGGGTCATGCTATGTAAAATATATTCCACTGTTGTACTTTCTTTATCATTACCGTTTCGATAATTAGAAGCATTATATATTTATATGTTATTGGTCATAGGTTTTTTTTAAGTAATCTATAATGAAAATTCACAAGAGATGAGATTTTGAACCTGCGATCAGAGTTGTTCATGAAGATTTTGGATCCAGGGAGAGAGAAAAGTTTGGACTTATTATATATATAAAAAATAATATTTTTATGAGATTGGCTAACATGTTTTTATAAGTACTTTAACACCATACACTTATAAGTTATTTTGTATTTTCAAAGTCCAAACAGTCGATCCGAACCATTCAACATGATATTCATATTAAAACGTACCTGGAGATCAAATTTTACAATTTTTAAAGATAGATAGAAAATCCATTGATTCAGAAGACTCTAGACCAAAAAAACAATGATTTTCTACCTACCTTAAAAAATAGTAAAAAAAATTAAAAAAAATATAAAATTTGGTCTCCAAGCACGTTTTAATATGGATATCATGTTGAATAGTTTGGATTGACTATTTGGACTTTTAAAATACAAAAACGACTTATAAGCATATGGTGTTAAAGCGCTTATGGAAGTGTATTAGCAGCTCTTATTTTTTTATTGATATGCCAATAGATCATACATATTTATAAAAAAAATTGAATCGTTTACATATACAAAATTTAGGCCCTAATATTTTATTTACTTTTAATATAACAGATTATTTTTTTATATATATACATACTATTTTTTTTTTGGCTCTTTGAATTTTAGGGCCCGGAACGGTCGCCTTGAGTGCTCTACACTGGGCTCAGCCCTACTTGCAACCTCTTACACAGAGAATACCACTAAATCAAGAGCTGATTCTCGCTATTAATCATAGTTCTATAAATAATTCTTTCTTGTATTTTTTAATCAATTACGAATGTAACCTATAACAAAAATAACATTTTTAAAAGTAGTGGAGATATCCACCAGTTTCATATAGAAACTAAAAGCCTAATATGGTAACCAAAAGAGGTACCAGTATCAAACACATAGAGTATTACAAATATTACAAAACAATACTAGTCTGAAAAGCACAAAAACTAACTGTATCTAACTTAGAAAATTCACACACGAAACAAATCAAGTAAAGCACTAATAATCAAGCTAATTCTTCCCAATTAACTTAATCCTCATCACTCTGTTCTTTTCCAAACATTTGATTTTGGTGGCTGCCAACTCCAGAATCCTACAAATTGGTTTCCACTATGGAATCCTCCCTGCCAATTTACAGCAGAAGGTCCACCACCTGAGCTGTGTCTGAACTGCTGACTTCCTCTTCCATTAACATTTCTAGTAGGTCCTTAACATCATAAGGCATCATTAGACTTAATTTAAGAAGTGAATCATTAGCACTAGCTTGACACCAGAAAGTAGTTAAAGAAATAATTTTAGTAGCTATACTCTTAATTGATAAAGGATTAGAATCATTAAAACAAATTCTGTTTCCTTCCAATTAAATTGTCCATAAGATAGCACTTCTTAACATTTCTACTAATAATCTATAACGAAAGATTATTAACGAAAGTAACATACCATGTCGCAACAAAACATACTTTTGGTCTTTTCGATAGATATCTCGTGGTGACAAAAACAATCTTGAAAATGAAAATTCAATGATGTGCCTAACAGATTTCGAACTTGTAAATAAAATCTTCCTTTTTATCAATATATTTGCTGCCAACCATAATAAAAAGAAAAAAAAATAGACTTCACCGGGGAGATATAGACAGACGAATTTTCAGACTTTTCTTCTGAAAAATGACAGGGAAGATTGGAATGCTGCGAGCTGTGAAGAAAACCAGTGGAAAGAACTGCTCGCCTATTCTTTTGACAGAGATTTCAGAGGTCACAAGTGGATTGGTTACTAGGGGTTGACTCGAGGTCAGCTAAAGCGCCAATTCAAGAATATTCAAAATAGTGAACTTATTCAAATGCAAAAAAAAAAAAACACTACTGGATATGATACATCTTAAGACGTTGAAATCAAACATAAAATTGTTGTGAAGTATATAATTCTTTGACAAATCAACTCACTGAGAAAGAAGAGATAGCACAGTTGGTTAGAAAAAAGTCGTAGAACTATTGGTTACCCAAAGGTCAAGAGTTCGATTTCCTCTTACGATTTTGCAGCTTCTGTGAAGGTTTCAAAAAAATAAAAAAAAATAAAAGATAAATAAACTCATACAGTTCATTCAGTTGTTATTTGGTTATGGATATTCAAATTCCCAAGCAAATAAGTAATAAAAGGCCCACCAATTCAAAGCCCAAAAGTGGCCGTAAAGGAAGAATAAATAAACCCAAGTTTCCCCAAGTTGGGAAAATGCACTTAAACCAATAATAAGCTAGGACTGAATTTCAGAGAGGATCTTCAGCTGGCAACAGCAATTGATGACAATTTCTTTACTATGCGAACAACAGTAGAGCATGAGTGAAGAAACACCATAGGCAGAAGAACCCCACAGCCACCATATCTGGCTATTTTTAGGCCTTGTTTTTTATATTAGTATCTGTATTAGGATTCTGGTAATTGTAGTTTTTTAAATTTCAAGTTTTAGTTTTCATGTATCGTAGTCTAGGTAGATTCTGCCTTTTCAATTATTGTAGACTAGGATGTATTATGATATCACAGAATATTATTTTGGAAGAGGGTCACTAATTCTGATACCAAATCTAGGTGAAAAAACATGGTTCTCACTCTCAGTTTCTCAATAATTATAGTGGCAGTGATATATACAGATTTTATGTAAGAGCCGAATAATATCAGGAAGATAGGAACTCTTTTTAACTAGAACCATCAA
Organism: Carex rostrata; assembly: GCF_964058835.1. NCBI lineage: Eukaryota > Viridiplantae > Streptophyta > Magnoliopsida > Poales > Cyperaceae > Carex > Carex rostrata. The sequence goes on from NC_135925.1 coordinate 10,484,340, forward strand.
TAGTGGCGCATTGATATCTGGCCCATAAAGGCAACCTAAAGCATCTGTTTTTATCCTGAATGGAATTTCAAGTTTTTGATAATTCTAACATATATCCACTTAAAATATATATATATTTTTTAACATATATCTAAATTAAAAAATTAAATTTTAGAAATGTATTATTCATCGTTTAAATATGATATGTCTGAGTCAAGTTAGAATATATTGGTCATTCACAAACTAGATCTAATCCTGCACCATTTTTTTTTCATCTGATGCATATAAATTTCTACTTGTATATAGGAGCGGACCCAAAGGGGTCTAGAGGTACTCAAGTACTGACAAGTAATTTGACCTTTTTTTTTAAACCATGTGTCTATTCTTGAACCAAAAGAATGCTTACCCCTAGTCCAAGAAAAAGTTTAGATTCAAATCCCTTGTCCCTGTAGGCGGATTGGTTGATCTTTGATTATACATTTCTCCTTTATTTAAAGTGAAACGCATGATTCAGTAGTTTAGCATGAGTGTTATGGGACTAAAAGACTTTTGTTCTATTCCGTCATTTTTGTACTCCTTGGGATGTTCAACTTCAGAGAGCATTTTGGGCTGGGCCCCTCTTTAGCCTCATTAATTTTCTGTCATACAATATACAACGTACCTTTTCTATATATAAAAAAATTAATTACATCTCCAAATTGAGTCATACTGATTCATACAGCATACCTCTTTTCCTTTTTTTTTCTCCTTTTTTTTCTCCTTTTTTTTTTCTTAATTTTTTAAATTAATATTTGTATCTTAAAGTTCATATGACTCATTTATCTGATAATTATTTGTTTTGTATTTGTATTCGAATATGCATTAGTAGATTATTTGCTCCGTATTCGTATCTGTTTAAAATAGCTTTGATTTAAATTTTGATATCCATTTACTATTTGTGTTTGTATTCCTATCCGTTCATTAAAATACAGATACAAATTTGGTATTAGTATTATCCACTTCAAATTCGCTCTGTTTACACCCCTACGTCCGTCTCTATTTAATCAAAAATTTTACTCTTTTCAAAATAAATAAATCTAGTACATCTAGGCTTCCTTCCCAATTCTGTATCAAGTCATATCACTTTGCCTAAGGTCCAAAGCCCTGGTAATCTTTTTTTGAGGGTAAGGTGGCAAGATGCTATCTTACGGTTTTCCGTTGATTTAGAAAAGTATTTACATCGGCACTAAAAGACCGTAGTAACGAAACACAAAAAAAATCAAAAGTAATTACAACAGTTCTCTGCTCCCTAACAATATGTCAACCTTATTGTCTTGCCTAAAAGGACGCGGATCATCTTTGTCTTTTGAGAGAAAAACCTGTTGTTCCTTTCTCGCCAAAGAGCCCAAAGTCCTGCTGCCCAGACGGCGTCCCATTCTCTTTTTTTGTATCTTGTCCAAGGCCTGCAAATGTGATATCCAGAAGGCGACGTGTGAAGCTATAACCCACGATGGCGGGGACCTCTGCAGTGATCGCATTAGTGCCCACCAGAATGCAGTCGAGTAAGTACACTCCCAGAATAGATGTACACTTGATTCGACTGTGTTTAGCCCACACATTACACATCCGTCCATTGTGGGGCCCCTTCTCATGAGCACCTCTCTTGTCAACAATTTGTTCTGAAATAAAACCCACATAAAGACACGGACTTTTGGTGGAGTTTTGAATTTCCATAGTCGACGGGTGAATTGACAATTGACTCCCCTTGTGTGTAACACTTTGTATGTCAATGCCGTAGAGAAGAGACCCCCGGCTTCCCATTTCCACACCACCGATTCCGTCGGATGTTGAATCACAGTTGATACCTCAACAAAAGGTACGAGAGATTTCAAATCCTTGAGGAAGAAATAGTGGTTCGCGCTGATGCCCACTTGCGTGATGTTATCAATATCGTGTAAGAGTAATAGTGCCTTTGCCCAATTGCTCCTGCGGTCCTGTTGAAGCATCCAGATTCATTTATGTACACAAAAAAAAATAAAAAAGTTATTAAGATTACTAGGGCTGGTCCTGGTAATTTTAATAACTTCAACATTTATGTACACAAAACAAAATAAAAAAAATAGACGGCTCCACTATTTTAGCGAGTTAGAGAGCAAAAAAAAGACAGTTGTCGCCACTTCAGTTGTTATTTTTTATTTTATTTAAAAAAAAATCTATTCTTATTAGCATTTTTTATTTGAAGTTGCGAGATTCTAGAGTAAAATAATTTTGTACTATTATTAGTATTTTATGTTGATTGAAATTCTGTATCCGTCTATGCTTGTATATATTAATTCTGTATCCGTCTATGCTTGTATATATTATAGGCAGGGCCGGTCCTGAAGATTTTGGGGCCCGGGGCGGGAGATAAGTTTGAGTCCTTTATATAGAGGTGTAAATGAATAAGATATTATCCGATTTCTTTCGGATCTGAATCCGAAAAATTACTTAAATTATCTGATATGTATTCGTATCCGAGACTATCGGTATTTGTATCCATATTCGAAAAGTTATAACGGATAAGGATACAGGTTAATAATTAACTATTTGTATCTGCATCCGTTTTCGTATCCGAAAAGTTACAACGGATAAGGATACGGTTTAATAATTAACTATCCGTAACTATCTGTATCTGACCATTAACACCTCTACTCCACAAGAAATGAGTTGTTAAATACCAATAATTTATTACTTATATTTTAGTTGCATGGTATTGATATATGATCGTTAATATAGCTGGTTCAAGACTCTTTTTATTTTTGTCCTACGTGCTTAGAAAAAAACACTATTGATCTTTAATTGATATATTCTGATTAACAATGTAACATTATGAGATGAATAGTGACTAATATTTTGGTAATATGATGTATGTTTTGTATCCAACAAATTTATTATGAAAAATATTAGATCTAATTAATGAATGAAAAAAAAACTATATTTAGATATTATACTTTACTCAAATGTATATTAGTAATTTTTTTAATTATCTGAATTATATTCATATTCGTCTAATATATAATTCGTATTCGTATACATTTAATATCCGATCCGCATCCGTATCCGAGACTATCCATATTCGCATCCGTATTTGAAAAATTACAACGGATAAAGATACAGTTTGATTACTATCCGATCCGTATCCGACCGATTACACCCTTACCTTTATATATATATACTATTTTATTAATATGCCAATAGATCATTTTTATTTATAGAAAAGTTTAGAGCTTTTATATATACAAAGTTTGATTTTTAATATTTTATTTATTTTCAATATATACAAATAATTTTTTTGTAATATACACATACTAAAAAATTTTTGGGGCCCTTTGAATCCTGGGGCCCGGGGCCATCGCCCTGGGTGCCCTGCCCCAGGACCGGCCATGATTATAGGAATTAGATGTAAATTCGTCAGAGCAGAGGTACACGTAGCAGCATTGTTTTCAAGGCCGTTGAATGTTTATACTTTATGGGAGATTGGGAGAGATTTTATTTTTGAAGGTTTATAGGAGAGAGTTTTGAATCTTAATAACGTGTATGAATCTTAAAGCAATTATCGCAGTTTGATTCTTAATACTGCGTCGTATCACGAGTCTTATAACTCTCTGCCAAAGAATTATTATTTCATTTTATTTGATTTTTAAAAGTACGCAGTATATAACGAGTTTTGTAGCCAAAATGACATATTTTTTTTCCCTAAAATTATCACATTAAATGAAAACAGCAGGATAAAATAGAATTAGTCTTGTATTGTATAATACTATAATATTTCAACATGGTCTGGAACCAGTAAACTGTTTTTAATTTATAACTTTCAGTTTTGATCTCTAAAATTCCAGGATTTTCCTTTTTATTTTTTCCGAAAATTTGCTGACATGGCAACCATATAAGGCAAATGCTCCTATAGAGTTGTATCGAGAATTTTGTTAATGAAATAGACGAATTGCTTCGTGCATTCAATGTGGAATGAAATCTGCTGCGATTCGAATTGGATGAACAGTATCCTGAAATCCCTGCTTTTCCAAATCCAACTATTCAACTTTTTCTGTGCACACATCTCCAAACAGCTAGTTTTTCTATGCACGCATCTCAAAATAAATTAATAGTTGGATTTGAAAAAACAGGGATTTCAGGATATTGTTCATCCAATTCGGATTGCAGCAGATTTGTTTCCATTCAATGCATTGCTTGCTGTTAGCTCCTTCGCTTTTTATTTTATCTCAAATTAGCTTTCCTCTTTGTCAAAGTTCGTTTCTTTTTGTTGATTCCTGCAACTGAGTTACAAGCTCGTTGCATCTGCACTAACTGCTAAGTCTCAACTCTGAACATCATAAACATGTGTTCACGATTTTTTTGGTCTTGTTCAAACCGGCCCATTAATTGACATGCGAACATCATAATAGTAGCACAATTACTATTATTATACATAAACGAAACACAACACAATTACACAAAGATACCCCTCCAAAGACAAGCGACCCAAACAAACAAACAAACCCAAATGGGCTCACAAGCCCACCTTTATTTCCTAACATAAACTACAAACCCAGAAAACCCAACATCAAACCCCCAAAACAATGCATAGTTTTTCCTCTCATTCTCCCTGAGTTTCAACATCATTCAATCCGATCGACTCTCTCTATTCACTCTTCTCCTCCTCGCTCGCTCGCTTCCACAGTCTCCGCCGGTACGGCCTCAGTCTCGACTTTGTCTTCCCCAGTAGGTGTAGGTGTAACTGTAGCTTCAACCGGTGTATTAGTTTCTTGTTCTGGTGCTTTCTCCTCTGCATTTTCAGGTTCATTTGCTGGAACCTCGGCTGTGACTTCGATGGCCGTATCGGAAGTTGGCTCCTCAGTCTCTGAGGACACAACCTCTGTTGTAACCTGGTTTGTTGTTTCAATGGCGACCTCCTCTGTTGTCACTATTGTCTCTGTTGAAACTTCATCTGGGGTTTCTTGATTCTCCTCTTCCACGGTTGGGGTTTCTTCATTAGGCACCTCAACCTCTTCGGCTGCCACATTGGTTGTCTCTTCTTTTGGTTCATCTGCTACAGCCTCTGTAACTGTTGCAGGTGCTGGTACTGATTCTGGTGCCACTGCTTCCTCTTTTGGTGCTTCAACAGTCTCAGAAACAATCGGCTTATTGATGTTCTCCTCGGACAAAGCCGAAGTTGCTGATTGGACCTGTAGATAAAGTTTTGGTTCATGCATTTGATAATTTCACTGGAAATATGGAAATATGTTACTGAATAACATTATTTTCAGTTTTTATTGATTGATTTATAGAACAAAACACTGAGAATCTCATTTCTATGTGTCTTATATTTAAGTTCACTGGTATATCCTGCCAAAGCCTTATAGAACTACTATTGAAGTTCAAGAAAAGTGCCAATAAAGATAAAAGAATGATTAGACTACCTCAACTGTTGCCATGGGAATGATCAATTTGGGGAATTAGCTACACTGAATTTTTTGAGTGGTATTGGGTTGTGAGCTCAACACTTGATAGGACCAGTAGTGGGGTTGAAGCAACACGGGGGCAAATGGTGCTACTTATAGGAGGTCTGAGGGGTAAAATGGGAATACAATGAGGAAAAGAATGAGGAATTAATAACTGATTAAATGATAAACTAGAGCTGCCACATACCGAACTTTCGGTGTATTAAGCAAAGAAGATAATATATGAACTTTAAAATGTTATCAACGTGTTAAACTAAATACGAGCCAGACTATGGTACTATGCATAGCGTGAATTGGTCTGTGATAAGATCAATATTTTTATTTTCAAAGTTTGAATAGTCGATCTAAACTATTCAATGCGATTTTCATAGAAAAATTGCTGAAACGTGATGATGACCCAGACAGCACATAATTCGACGAGTTTTATCTCAAAAACATACAATTTGCAACTGAATTCCTTTCGTTGTTATTTTTTTTTTCACATTCAAATTTACTTTAACTGAATTACCTAAAATTTCGAAGTGAAGATCAACAAAACAAAAGATTGTTCGTAGCAAATTACAAGATATATATACCTTCTATAGCAAATAAGACGCTTTACTGTACAGGAACTAATTAGATATCTTATGTTAAGCGTATAATGTTTATGTGAAAGGATGCTTCAAGAACTGTATTACCCATAATTTTTTTCTGATAAAAAATTACTCAGTTTTATAGATATATAATAACAGGACATAATTAATGCCAAATAGATGTATTAGTTTATAGAGGAGGGTTCAAAACTTCAAATGCACTATAATTTTATGCTCCAATATATTTCACATTTTTTATCTTCGTTTTTAAAGTCTAACAGTCAATCTGAACTAGTGTATTGAAAAAATCCGGGGGGTCCAGACCTGAACCGGCCGAACCTTGGACCGGACCCGGACCGACCTGACCCTTGCTAGATCTTCGGACCGGACCGGACTAACCCAAGGGACGGGTCTAGCAAGGGTTTGGGTCAGATTTTTCCACTAGACCCGTCCAAACCCATCCTGCACTAATCCGAGACCCGTCTAGACTCGGACCGGACTAACCCGAGATCCCCCTAGACCCGGACCGGACTAAAAAAACACATACCTGTTTCGGTAAGAAACAGTCCGCTGTTTTTTTTTTTTTTTAAAAAAGAAGATCCAGACTAGACCCGGATCCGAACCGGATCGTGGACTGGATCGGATCGACCCGTGTGAATTTGAACCATGGATCTAGCACGGGTTTGGGCCAACTCCTCCAAATTAGACCCACCGAACCCACCCGTGCTAACCCGTAGACCTGTGTGACCCCTGGACCGTGGGAACCGTGGACCAGCCAGGTCCGAACTAGACCGACCCGACCCGTTTTCAATTCACTAATCTGAACCACTCAACATGATTTTCATAATAAAATATTCTTGGAGATCAAAATTTATGTTTTATAAATTTTTTTACTATTTTTTTACATAGGTACAATATCGTTTTTTTCGGATGGTTCAGAATGTCCTTAAAACAATGATTTTGTATATATCTAAAAAAATAATAAAAAAATTCTAAAAAATATAAAATTTGATCTCCAAGCATATTTTATTATGAACACCATATTGAGTAGTTCAGATCGACTGATCGAACTTTGAAAACAGAGATAAAAGATGTGGAGTATATTGGAGCACAAAATCATGATCCATTTGAACCCTCTCTAATTTATATGAGCAACAAAATAGTCGCATGAATTACCAAATAATAAAATAACAGTTGTCACGTAGAAATAGCATATAACAAGTAATTCGTAAATGGATTGGTATTTTCGAATGTATATATATATGCATCTTGGGAAATTTTTTTTAGATATTAATTTGCTTAATTAATTCGTTATTGTGTCGTTATAATTATGTTATATTTTTTTTTAGATACTAAATTGTTATACCTGACGGTTGATATGCTAAATGTCACTTTGTCTTCTACCTAAACTCCTAATTTTCTATTTGTTATGCTAAATGTCACTTTGTCTTCTACCTAAACTCCTCCTAATTTTCTAGTTATATATTTTTTCGCTTTTCGCCTTGCATGATTTATATCTCTTTTTATGGTTACTTTTGCCGGTCAGCTTTAATTAATATGCCTAGAAAGCTAATTTCCAAATCAAAAGGATGAATATAATATGTGAGAAAAATCAAATAATTTGAGCGCTTACTCATGAAACTTAATATAATCAACTACAAATTAACGAGTATTAACTATAACAATATATAAAGAACTAACATTTGGTCTAGTGGCAAAAACACATGGTCTCTGATGTGAAGGGCCGTGAATTCAAAATCTAGATAAGAGAAATTATTTGTTGTAATAACAAGAGTATTAAATAGTTGAGTAATTTGACTTCCAACTTTTACTAGAAAGAAAAAAAAATATAACAACATACATTTTTTTTTTCAATTATTTTCAGTTTAAATTGTTTAGATGCAAGGAATATAGAAATAAATTTAATGAGTGAAAATAATAAATACTTATCTTGTGCTCAAATTGTATTATATTTTTATTATTTTCTATAGTAAATGCAATATAAAATGGTAAGAATTATGACAAACACATTTCAGTTGCGGTTGTAATCCTATACATTTTTTTTTTTTAATATTCGGTGGGACTGATCGTGGATTACTATTTAAAATCGTAAAATCAATTGTTTCGAGGGATGTGAGGTGGTGGGTTGATAAAGAGTCTCGAAATTTGGTGAGATCTCATGTCAAATAGTGAAAAAAGAGGGAATGGGGGAGGTGGAGGATTATGTAGATTATTGCTAGACGATATGATGTGATATGGGCATGGCAAATGGCCAAGCAAATAGAGGCCAAATCTCACAGTTCAGACACCACCATCCAGATGAATTATCACCATTCTATATCACTAATTTCAAAAGCATTGTTTCTTGAGTCCAAGTATATCTGTTGTGCTTTGTGCATGTAGGGCTTGTGGGTAACAATTCATTGTTCATGCATGTTCCCTTGCGATTTTGTGGGATCCTTTTATGAATTCCATGCATCATTACCAGTTTTTGGCATCGGTTGGATCAGAGAATGTTAGAAGAGTACTTAATTTCTGAATTTGTAAGACCACGTTCCCCAATCTTTCTTCAAAATAAAACAATGATGCAAATTTCAAGTTGTTGGATTTATTGAATGGTACGCCCGTTATGGGAAACCCGAATCCAAAACTGTGACCCGTTATGAATAGGTGCTTACCCTTTATGAAGAGGTGCATACCTTTTATAAATAGGTGCATTGATTTTATATAAATCATTCATATCTCTCTCATTTAGTCAGTAGAAAAACGTATGAATAGTGACTGCCAAAAATAGAGAGAAAAGATAGAGAGCACCAAGAAGCACTCTGTTAATACTTGAAGGTCTTAGGTCGTGGAAAACGCAGGGCTTTCGGCTTCGGCTTGTGATTCCTTGCAGAACCAGTGATACTACTACGCTCGCAACATCTGCTTCCGCACGAAGATTAACAGAGTAACTTGTAAGTTCTATCTGTTAATTAACACAAGTAGCAGGAGATCGATGAATTACTGTCCACAATTGCAACCACAGGTCATTCAGTCATTCTCCCTTTAATTTGCTAAAAGAAAAAGCCATTAGCTTAATTTCCTATTCGAAATCATGAAAAATGATGTCACTGTTTATACATCCAAAGCCATCTCAAATCTATAGTGAGAGCCTTACAGTACCAGGCTGTCACTTGACAGTTGATAATACGATAATTTGTGAATGCTAAAAGGCGCCGAGCATTTGGCTTGTTGCTCTCAAATTGTAGTACCTTTTCATAACTTTTTATCACTTTGGATCTTGTCAAAACTTGGGAGGTGATTATAAATTAAACAGTCTCCACTCCGAACCAACACGCAGGCGACTTGACGATAGTGGTGCACAAACCTGGTGAAAATTTAATGTGTAGACCATTATAGAAGAAAATCTGAGAGCTCAAGTCCAAGGAGTTTCAATTATTTGACACAGTGATAGGTCCATCCTCATTGGTAGGGATGGATTCAAGATTTCTATATGTATAGAGCAAGAGATCAAGAATAATCGGATTCAAATCTATTAACTAATCAGGTACTATTGTGGATTTCACAATAAAAAAATTAGTACGGGCTCAACAGGGGATTTTGACTCAACATGATAGAGCAAAGTAATTTTCTAAGTAGGATAAGAGCCCAACAGTATATATCAGAAAGTTTGTTTTCAAAGTTCAAGATGAGAGATGTTAAGACAATCTTAAAAAAAATCAAGGTAAAGCAACCTATATCAAAAAGTTAGTTTTCAAAATTCAAAATAGTTACATGTGAGTCTACCTGTACTCTCTACATCGAGCCACATGTGATCAAAGAGGAACTTGATCTAAATTTTTTTCAAAAGTAATTTTCTTTTTTCAAAATATTAAAATATAAAACAAGATTCAAAACAATTATAATGTTACGTACGTCTCATTCTAAAATTATTCATTTTTCTAAATATGTTAACTCCGTTCTACAGATTTTCTCACTTTCCTATGCGAGAAACAACTTGATATCCATAACTCCATAAAAAATAATAATTATAAAACAGGTAGTAATACACAAGTAATAATAATAATTAGTGAAGAGTGAAGAGCCGTATACATTGAAAAATAAAATGACGCAAATGGCGTACCATATAATTCCGGGACATGTTAGATCCAGCACCAAGTATGGAGATACAGAGTCCGGGTCTCGCTAAACATTCTAATCGGGCCAGTAGTTAATTTAGGGGCGGTGAGATGGGCCCCCACAATTTGTCCGGTCACTGTTAGGTTTCAAAGCGTGATTAGAATCCTTCGAGGACGCTGACGTGTCCTAGTCACTCACACAAGGAATCCACCTCATAAAGTGCTCTCCTTGCCTAACTCATGATAATCGTCCACAACTTGGGGCTATTCTTTGCTTGTAACACCAGAAGTCCAGAAGTCAAGAAGGCTGCTAATGATGTATTACAGTATTAGAGAAACATCAAACATGCCAAAATATTAAAATTCTAAGAGGCAAAAAGAAGTTTAGAAAATATAAAAAATTACTCGGCAATCATAATAGACAGAGACATTTAAAAAATTGAATATGTTATATTGATGATGTACTTTTTTGACAAACGTGACAACAAATCAAATAGCTATCCAAAATCAAATTGTTTAAGAAAATTTTAATTTGAATTTTTTTTTTTACTCTTTTGCTCGATGACTTAATAATTTCAAAATTATACCAAGCTTGATACACATCATACCCAAACAATAATAGCATTTATGCAATTTTCATTATTTTTATTTGATAATTATTTATGGGTTATCTTGATTGTCATTATATCACTTCATTAATTATAGATAAAAAGTAAACAGTATACGGCTACAATATTGATTTTAATTTATTTTCTTCTTTTTTCTGCTAAAATGATTTCCCTGTTATCTTGGGTAGGAAAATAAATTGGAAAATTTTCCAACTGCATTTAGAGAACTAAAATGATCAGATTTTACACAGATAGCTTTCCAACTCATCAGCCCCAAATTTGGACTAATAGTGGTCCTTAAGGCAGGGATTAGAGCAAGGTCTTAGTTGCATAATCCAACTCTGTTGCAAAGGAATTTGATTAGCAAAAAAATGTTTAAACTCTTAGACTAAAGGACATACCTATAATCTATAGAAGGTACTTTGTTTGAAGAGGTATGAGAGAGGATCCTTAGCTTGCATGAAGGCGCCTTTAGGTAGCATTGCTTTCCCATTGCACAATACTTTTCTTCTGTTATAGTGACCTGATAACATCAAATTCTATGCTCTCTAGCTTAAACTTCCATATACTATATCTCTTTAAGCTAATCGTTGTCATCTTAACACGTTAAAAACTTGCCAAAAATGTCTCTGACCGTGAGAAATTGGTGTTCTTACCCGAACCTAACAACTCACACAAAACATCAGGCAAAAACAATCTGTTTGATGCAATGCCGACAATTCAATAAAAAGAAACGTGCGCAAACATGCACAAAGGCCGTGTTTGGAACGGGTGGAGACGATTTCCACACATTGAAGAGGATTATAAGATTGAATTCAGCAATTCAGAATCGTAGCGTCAAAGAGTTCTTGGACTTGGCGAGCGATGAATGCAAATTCTTGTTTGGTTCCCTTCCCCCTTTTGACCCCTTCTCTCTTAGTAAGGTATAGTGATAAGAAATTATGATTAATAATATTACTAGATATCAGTAATTATTTTTAAGCATTTACATTGCAGGGAGTGTTCGACCTGCTACATGCTCTCATGCTACACAACAATGTGACCTTTGTGGTTAGACCAACACCAGATGAAGGATTTGATATTGGCGTCCGATGGTCAATTGGTTTGTTCAATGAATATAGCTCAATTTATATTACAGAAGATAACAATTTTATTAGAAATAGTTTATACCTCAAAATTTATTTATTTTTTATTTTTTCCCAGCGTCCAAAGATCATAGGGTGCCCTTGGGGCTTGGTTGCAATGTCCATACTTCTCATCTCTACAAGGGTAATCTGATGATTAAGTAAGATATCTAACATTTCCTCTTTTTGGAAAGCCTGTACATTTTGGGACCTTTCAGGACTGGATTATCTTGCTATAGCAAACATACTCTAGTCCTAGAAGATACAAGATATGGAATGTAACATTGAAGACTAGCAGATAATAATGGATCTGAATCTGCTGCGATCCTTCATATGTGAACAGTACTCTGAAATTGTTGCCTTTTCGAATCCAGTTGTTAAATTGTTTTGAGATACGTACACAAAAAACTAACTATTTTGAGATGCGTGCATAGAAAAAGTTGGATGGTTAGATTTGGAAAATCAGGAATTTCAGGATTACTGTTCCCGAACTTCAGATCGCAGCAGCTTTATTTTCAAAGGCAGATTTTCACATTTGCCCCTGTAATAATCAAAATATCATTTCTATCCTACAGAGCATGAAATATCTCAGATGCCCGACAAAATCATCAAAATATCACTAACCTAGTAGAACTAGTAAGATAACATCGTAATGGTTATCATATATGGTTTTTGTACGTGTTTTTGATAATCAGCGCAGAGAGTATTGTTTCTAGATTGCAAGCAATAGCATTTTTCTCCTTTTCGCGTTTGAAAAAAAATATATATAGAAGCAGCACATCGTGGGGGCCCGACTGATGCTGCATGAGAGATCTAGTTATCTTCTATTTTTGCAAAACATTGTTATCCTTTGCTGACTGCGATCAGCCGCGTATTTTTGACCTTTTGTGTTGGTTCTGTGATATCTCTATTTTGCTATAGCTGTTAGTGTTCCTAGTTGGATAGGAGCAGGGTCATCTCGGATTATATCCGTTATCTACAAACTCTGTTTTGTTATATATTGTTTTTGCAATGAAACGGGCTTAAAAGCCTTATTTCCAAAATATATATATATATATATACACACACACACTTCGATATTTTTGCGGTAACTGGTAACAAATATTGTACAGGAAAGCACACCACATCCTGGGGTACTTGTTGAATATTGGCAACATTTCCAAGGTAAAATTAAAAATCCCAAACAAAAACTTTAATTTGGCAACGCGACCAAGACTTGCATAGAGAAAAATAAAAAAATAAAATTGCTAGGAGGCCCTTCTAGTATAGAAACAAAATAAAAATACCGCATTTTAACTTTTTAACATTTTGCTGTCACAGAAAGTAGAGGAGAAAGTCGTGCTTCTGCTGGACAAGATTGTACCAAAAGATATAGAAGGCAAGAAAAGAGAGGCTTTCATTGGCATCTTACTGAGTCTAGTAGTTATGTTGTTATATTACGCCTTAATGCAGAAGTTAGTTTTATAGTTCCTTGCCTGGAAGTAACACAACACAATTGTGTTTTATGCAACACTTAACTAGCAGTATGTTGTTATACTACACCTTAATGCATATGTTGTGAAAGCAAGCCCTCTCTCTCTCTCTCTCTCTCACACACACACACACACACACACAAAACAAGCAACAAGCAACAATACTCAAGGCAAAATATAATGGCAAAATATAATGGTAAGAAACTATTGGTATTTCACTAGCAACATCATATTAGATCAAGCTACAACATGACTAATCCCCATAAGTTGGATGAGTAAGCTAAGACACAGCACGACAAGAAATAAACAAAAAAAGAAAATAACATATATTTTTTTGTTACATCAGCAGTGTCATCTGTGCTGTTAGAACAACTAGATGCCTCTGGGAGTTCTTTCATCTGCTCAAATATGCAAAAACTCAGTTGTCAAATGTAGTGGGGCCTCACAATATAATATTAGAAAGAGAAATAAAACAAACTTACATATTAGAAAAGACGGTTAAGATAGGGCAAAGCAATGCCGAGATAACAATTCAGATATGCCCAAAGCAGATACACTCTCACATCCAAACAGTTGCTTCAGTTTTGAGTCGCATAATATCACCATAGCATTTCGTGGATCCTAAATTTTTATTCAACCCCAAAATATTGTTTAAATTAGTATTAAATGAATTATAGAGGTAGAGCAGGAAGCTCACCAGCCTATAGCAAAATCCATCTACCACATTAAGTGCAACATACTCTTAACTACCCACAACCACAAGTTTCATACATCAATACTAGTTTTAATAAAATTTCCCTAAACCTAATAATATGCAAAAACTACAAGTCATTTTGTAATTGATAGTTGCATCATGAGTTCCCCTAACCTACCACCAACCAACAAAAGTGCACCCAAATTAACCATGATCTTGTTCACAGAATATAGTCCTATTAAATTGCAACAATTACAAAGATAACCTTCCTAGATAATAATCTCAGCACAATACCCATAATAGTAGCTAAAAATCTCAACAAGTATGAAATAGTCCAATACCCTCATCACAATACTTCAGGGAGGAAATTGTATATAATCATGTTGTTTATTTATAGACACATAAATTATTTGATCCTATGACATGATTCAAACAGCATAGATAATAATAAATAAGGAAACACAACAAGGAATTGACCTCAAGATGGTTGGATTTGATGTGGTCCCAAACACGACCCAAGGCCTCTGCGTGAAGCATCTTTTTCTCTCCTGTGCCAAGAAATTGAGCAAGAGCATCTGATATCATGATTGGACACTTATCAATTCCAGTACTGTCAAATGAAACCACATCGGCTGAAAGAGCTGCCTTCAGCTTTTTCGATTCTGGTCCCACTTCTCCTGCAGCAAATTAAATAAATGCACTTTGTCAGCATGTGTTCTTGTTGTTGGCAATGGTAGAACAGGGAGGGCGTGTGTTTACCTGAAGGCTCATTTAAGGAGGTAATGTGCTTGGATAGAAGCTTATTCATTTTGAACATGTCAGTGCAGTCAGTCTCAAAAAGAAGGCGAAGCTCGTCATTGCAGATTATCTTTCTCTTGTTATTTGGATCTTGAAGGTTGTTTTTGCGAATGTATGCCCAAAGATGCTTCACTATCTGAACCAAAAGTTAAAAAAAATAAAAATAAATAAATGAATGACAAAAATCTGTGTGAAAATATACACACTTAAATAAAACAGCATCATATAGGACTTTTAACGGAATGAACCAGCAGTAGTCCAGTTGGTGTATACTGAGAATGGATCTAACATCCACAGTACCATGACCAAACAAAAAAAAAAAAAGGAAACGTTCTGGTACAATGTTGTAATTATAGTGGTACTACACTGGTACATTGAGGTAAGGCACAGGTACTGTCCTTGGTGAAATGGTGGATAAGGTACCTCTGTTCGAGCCATGGTGGGTTGACCAACAATAGCTTGCAGTAAAGGTGACACACCACACACTTTATTTAAGCCCCCAGGACCGCCTTTCCTTTTTGTAGGAGCTGGAGCACTGAAAAAAGAAGAAAAATTGACTTACTAAATTTGCAGTCACAATAGAATGTATAGAATGCACTAGTCTTTATAATATGTATAGGATATGCAGATCAGCATAGAAGTTATTGAGAAATATCAGGAGGGCATGTAATAACAATATTGAAGGTTTAAAAATCCGGAAACATGAGAATATACTGCATGCTTTTGAGTTTATGAACTGTAAATAGAACCTCCTAGAAACAAATAACTTCAATGGGCTTGGTCCTCTATAAGCAGAATTACACCAATATACAATTTCAGTTTGAATATATTGCCATAAGCACCTCCAAATATGAAGACCTAAAGCCCTAAAACCTAAATCGTATAACAGTGTATAAATTAATGTGGAAAAGACCATTTAAAAGATCCAAACAATTTCCCGAAAGCTTGCTGTCAAATCAGCATGCAAATGAAATTGTAAAAATAGGTGGCATCTTAATGCATGATGTGATACATCATCTTAACACTTCCTCTCTATGGCCTCACTAATCCAGAGTTGAATTTTAAATTTGGCAAATGTACTACAATACTAATAGAGAGTCGAATCTAAATTTGGGAAAAAGATAAAAAAGTACGCAATTTATCAACTAACATAATGCTGCACTAACAATGATTCCCACATTCATATTGTTAGGAGCAAGAGAGGAAAATCACATAACTTTACCATTTCCACTCTTAGAAAATGAAGTGGTGGTAAAGTGGCCGAAAATCGACCTCCATTTTCCTTTCAATTCAAATATTATGCATCCAACCAAGCTATCTCCTTCACTTTTCCGTATACACTCCTCCAGGCACTTACCGGAACCACTTAATTCAATTACAGGACCCCCAAAATCGAAACCAAAACCCTAATTCCAAGCAAAACCAAAGAGTAAAGAACTAACCTTTCCTTAGTACCTGCCACGAAAACAGCAGCAGGCTTTGCATCTTCCCTCAACGGCTCCGCTGTGGCCTTGACAGATGCAGCATTAGGCGTGGCAGTGGCCCCCACCATCTCTGGTGCACCCTGGTACTTGAAGGAGAACTCTTGCTGACCCTGGTAAGGCGAACCCGAAGCGGCGGCGGCGGCAGCTGCGGCCGCGGCAATTGCCAGGTTGGAGTGGTGGTGGTACTGAAATTGCTGAAATGTAGGGGCAAAACGGTCCTTTGGAATCTGAGGGGCGAGTAAAAGTTCGACCTGGTTGCGTATGAAGGATTCCTTGTGGGAGAGGTCGAGGCCGAGCTGGGCCTCAAGGTGGCGTACCAGATTCGGGACGGATATGTTGGAGGCACTGACAGCAGGCGCCACCTGTCGGAGCAACGTCTCCACGCAGCTCGCCAGCTCTTGGTCGGTGACCATTGGAATGTATCGAGTTTCAGAGGTCGATTTGAATTGTAATTAGAGCGAAATTAACGGGATGGGACAGGGGAGGTTCAAAATTTTGGAGGGGAAAAAAGAAATCGAAGTGTTCAGGCGGGTCTCTCTCTCGCGTCGCTCTGTATTCTCTTTCCCTCCTCTAGCATGCGAATGGGATGTGTCTGTCTCTCTCCTCGGAAACTCATTAATTAATTGTAGAATGACGTAAATGGGGCTTATTTCTGTAGGTATTTACCAGTGTGCCACTGGAAAGCAGATATGGATTTGCGATAAATATGAAGTTTTTTTTGCTGAAACAACCTTCCATGTATATAATTTCTAACTATGGGCTTCAAATTGAATTTCTGCATCAGGCAGGCCCTCAACCATCAAAATTAAAAACAAACAGTAATACAAACGTTAAATGTATGTGTACATAAATTTTTTAAAATATAATCAAGCAATAAAACTTTCAACAACGGTAGAGAATATTAATTGAATTGCTATTTTGAAACAAATATATTCTCTATCAATTCTTATTTGGGTTCTTCTTTTGTACTTTGGGTCCCATGTCTTGTAGCTGTAGTGTAATGTTTTATGTAGTCAGGTCATAAAGTAGCTTATTGGTAACAGCAATAATGATTATTATTATTATACTTCATTAATATTATGTTATCATTTTTTCTCTCTATATGTTATGTGGTAGTAGACATAAGCAAGTATCATTTTTATTTTTGTTCTGTCATAAGAATACTTAGATTTACAAGGATGCATGTATAAGTCCAGCTCCAAAACGACGCACCGCTTTGGGCCCCTTAAAAGTATTATTTGTTTGCACCCAGTGTATAAGTTAAGAGCTCTTTTTTGCAATTTCTGCTCTAGTAGGACCCACATGCAGTGATACAATTGTTTAAACGTCAACAAGTTCAGCTACAATAAAATTTGTGGTCCAAGTCAAGACAAATATCTACAAATCCAGGGGTTTTGTCGGGATTTTCTCGGTGCCAAATTTGATATACAGAAGATTACTCAAATTTGATATTCACGTCTTTTATACCATCTATTGTCACTGGACAAGTGTACCAATAAAAACACGTCACGTCAAACAAACTAAACTTTTGTAAACATCTTTGGTGAGGAAAGGGCACTACGATCTGTTAGACCACCGGTCCATCCTAATGTCTGATGGGTCGCTGAACAGTCTCACCGTTTTGGATTTTTAATTATTCAACGTAAGATTACGAGAAGTCTTGTTGCTATTCAGGACTAATCAGGCACACTTAAGTGGTTGCTAATATCGGATTGATCATAGTGTCACAGTGTCAGTTGTCATATCTCCTGCCAATGCCAATGTGGTAGAACTTATCTTTTTATTCAATCCACCTTATTTCTTTCCTAAGTTGACCTTAGTTTATTTTACCACGCTTCGTCGTAGCTCTGTAAATTTACGAGAAGAACTCAAACAATTAAATTAAAACATGCAAACAGTACTTTTGCTTCCTGTTTTAAGATTAACTTCCATATATATATATATTTTAAGGTAATTATAATATCCCTACCTATTCATCCCCTATTTATTATTTAACTAACTAATTTTTTATTTTAACTATAATTATCATTTCTAACAATATTTATTTATTTCCTCCTTCTCTCTTCCTCTTCCACCCCTATCTTCCTTTTCCACCTCCATCTTCTTCTCCCACCTCCACTTTCGTCTCCATCTCCTACCTATGCCTCTGCCTTTCTCTCCTACCTCCGCCTCTCCCACCTCTGCCCCCGTCTCTGTTTTTCCATCGATAAGCTCTCTCTCTCTTCCACCTCCCACCCTCTCCCACCTCGAAATAATAAATACAATAAACTCTCTCCCTCTCATACCTCCACTTTCGCCGCCGCCGCCTCCACTTTTCTCATTTATGCCTGCAGCTCCCGCTCCAATGGACATTCTGTCAGAGATCATCCATCACTCCATTCCAATCAAGCACGCCTCTGCCGGGTTGAATACTTCAACATGTATGAATGAATACTTCAACGTGTATGAATGAATACTTAAGCACGCCTCTGCCGGGTCAGATCCACCACTGTTGACCGTATCAAAATATTTTTGTATCTGTGGATGCAATTAATCTCTTTCATGTCTATGTTCTCTTTCCTCATAAAGTAGAGAGTTATTTGCAAAAAACAAAGCTTTATTAATGATGAATTAAGCCACTGTGTATTGAGAAATGATATAAAAATTTTTTTGAAAAAAAATAGAGGTATACGAATGAATATTTGATGTCTTAGAATGAATACTTCAATGTGTATAACTGAATACTTAATATCTTATGTATGAATATTTGCGTGACAAGATATGAATACTTGTGTAATTGATAACTCGAAAGTATGTCATCATGTATCTCATTTGAAAGATAAAATTGTGTAGAAAACATTCGTGATTTTAGATTTGCAAAATTCCTCACAAACCGTCAAAAATATTATTTAAATTGAACAGAGAAGAAAAAATCATCTCTAAAAACGTGTAAAATATGGATGAGTGATGTGTCCAGTTTTTATATTTACACTTGCACGGCGATGATGAATACTTTCACGGCAGTCATCTGGAATATTTGGAACCAGCGTAATCGATTGTGCTTTAGAGATTCAGTAGTTCACACATGTCGCATTGTGATACTAAATATTATTTCTCTCATTTCATACTGGACAGGTCAAATGAAGGAGGAAGTACAGGCAGCGGCTAACAATTGGATGCCACAGGATTTAGATGAAGTGCCCCTCCAGGTGGTCCGCCCAGAAGATGCACAAATGGTGGCATGGATCTCTAGTGACCCTTCTTAGGCTCTGCTGATTGAGTGTCACGTTCACAATTGCCCCTCTGGTGGCATAGACTAGTTTTATTTTTGTGCTAATGACTATATTTCAGCTAATACTTGCATGTTTTGTGTATGCTTTTGGTGGGTTGATGCATGACTGATGTACGTTCTGTTACTTGTATGTTGCTTTTTATGTTTTTGTTTGATATGTAGAACTCTATGTTTCATGGCAATGAAACGGGCTTACGCCTTTCTTTCAAAAAAAAAGTAGTTAATTACTGGGGGATAAATGAGGGATTATTACGGGGAGATAGCTAGGTGCTCCTTATATTTTAATATAAGTTTATAGGTCCATACTATTATAAATTAAAAACTATAATCAATTCTTAATTTAGTTCAGAGGTCTTTTGTACAAGATTGATGTTACTGTTACAAGTCTGTAAGCTCATTAACCATCTCGGCATATTTATTTGTAAGAATAATTGGGATTTTAATAATGTTAACTGCTTTAGTTCTTTCAAAATATACACGTATTTAAAATATTATTTTCTTAGCCACCTCGGTCTATAGATAAGACCACCAGACAACTTAAAATTATAAATTGGGATCCAACGACTATCTACAAATATTGACAGTGCTTGTAGAATTTAAGTGTTTTAGACAAAAGTTACGTGATACATGTATTTCACATTAATACATAGTATGATTTTGTATATATTTATGATTTATTAATGGTTTTAACTTTTTCAACAATAACATTGGAGATGTTTTCACACAATACTCTCTAGTTCCTAACGGGCACTTAAGAGGATTAAATAAGTCTCAAAGACTCTTAAACATTTCTGGTTAAACCCTTTAAATAGACAAGTCAAACAAGTGTGTACAAATAAATTAAAAAAAAATAGAGTTTATAGAAATTTGACACGCAAGCTGATAACGGAGTTCGTCGTAAAAAAACCTTCGTCTCCAGGATAGAGCAACATCGTCGGCGTCTATTTTCTATTATCCAAAAAGAAGTGATACAATTCATGACACGTGAGCCCAACAATGGTAGGAAGTCACGGCCTAATATAATGTATATAGAGACTGTAATTCAAACTTTCAAAGTATATCAAATTATATATGCTTTTATTCATCCGATTTTGTTTCTTCCTTCCTTCTTTTTATCTATTTTGATTGGATGACTCCTATGTCACATTTATCTCTAATGAGAAAGATATACATATCTCTTAAGATAATATAATTTTTTTATGTACTTCTACAAGAATTATTGGGTGGCGAATTGTCAATATACACGTCTTAAATTTTTGTATATAAAATAAAATTATGCCCAAAATTGTTTTTTTATTAGAATTTATTTTATGAAATTGCTCTCATTTTAAATATCCAATTTTCATTTAGTAGCTATTTTTTCATAGCAAAAATCAAGAAATATAACCAAGTACTTCATATTTATTTTTGGGCTGCATTAATTTATAAGAACATGGACAGTTGAAGCCGAAGTTTTTATTAATATCCCAAAAAAATACAAAATTTTCAAATCCACATCCGATTTGTAAAAATTTCGGAATCTACCAAATCTGAAAAATTATTCTGCGGATTCAAAATCTGAATCCACAGGATATTTTTTCTAGATCCAAGGTTTCTCTTTTCTGTAAATTATTTATCAAAAATAGCATTTTTGATAAATGTCAAGTTATTTTTTTCTATCATGGCTCAACCGAAATGTCAATTTTTTTTTCCGAAGATAGATGTAGTATCTATATCTCAAAATTTGAATGTACTAAAAAGACCATGATAATTTATTTATTTACCTATAAGTAATTTTTGATCAAATGTTGAGATATAGATACTTTTTAGCTTGAATTTTATCAAATGTTGCTCTTAAAAAGGAGATTGAAATAGAAAGAGAAAGAAACCTCAGGCCTCATACAAAATGAAAAAAAGAAGAAGAAAGTGATTGTAGCTTCTAAGCCAGACGTGATTTACAGGAATCTTTTAGATGATTAGATGTGCGGGACTGCGGGCTGAGAAATTATCATTAGGGGTGTTCAAACGGTCGGTTCGGTTTAAACCGAACTTAAAACCGAAGTTTGAAAATTCAACCGAACCGACCGAACTAAAATAGCAAACCGAATTAAAACCGAACCATTTAAACCGATTTAAACTTCGGTTTGATTGATTGAACCGAATTTTCTCAAAAATCAAAACTCAATATACCTATACATTCATAATTTCGATTTGATCAGTTGAACCGAGGATTAATGAACCAAAATAATACTCGAAGTCTCGACCTATCAATAAAATCGGTCGGTTCGGTTTAATCGGTTCTGAGAAATCAAAACCGAACCGAACCATTTAAACCGAACTAAGTCACAAAATCAACCGAACCGAACCAATTCAACAGAACCATTTAAACCGAATCTTACCGGTTCGGTTCAAAACCAAATAAACCGAACCATTTGAACACCCCTAATTATCATCTATGGGGAAATTTAGTATTAGATCAAATATAATGCAAACAAAAAAGGACATGGCCGCACAAAACTTAGCAAATTTAAAATCCCAAACAACTTAAAATATCCGTTTTGATGATATTAAAAGATGTCTCTTTATTTCTAAGTATAGGCACAGGTTATTAATGCATACTAATTCTACGTCTTACAAAAAACAGAAGAGGAAAAAAAAAAAACATGGCACGAATCAAAATTCGTACTACACCAAGCCGTTGATGTTTCGAACTTTCAATCGACAAGTCCAATGGTCCGATTCAGTTAGAAAAACCTGTTGCATTTTTGGCAACCTCTCTCTCTACCGCCCTTTTCAAAAAGCTTCCTTCCTCAACCACCATCTGTACCGGTACAAAACCCAATCCGTTCGCGACCGCCAACATGACCTCCTTCATCTCCCCTCTGAATTCCTCCAAATCCACCATACCGTCACCATCCTTGTCAAATTGCTTGAACAAATCCTGGTACAATTGTGCAACCTCTTCATGGCTTACGCTAGGCTCGTCCATTCCCCCAAAATGCGAACCGAGAATGGTTAGACTCATCAACTCTTTTGCCATTTCAGCATATGTCAGCCTACCGTCAGAGTCGGAATCCAGACTTGCAAATCGAGCCTCGATGGAGGTGTTGAACGCTTGCTCATCCTCAATGAAGCCAAGAACCATTGAGCCATCTAGTAGTTCCACACTCATGTTTAAGTTGTTTCAATTCTCTTCTACTTATTTGTGGCACCCTTTGGTTTGGAGAAGACACTGTGTGATGGACAACATTTATAGGTGCAAGGGTAAGTAGACCTTGGTACTTGGTAGTAGGTTTGAAAGTTGGTTCCTGTGGGTTTGGTAGAGTTCCGTTAGTATGTTATTGCATTGTCTTATTGTCTGAGGAGAATTCTCCTGAAGCAAATTAAAAGGCGAGTAGTTCAATCTTGAAAGAGCAGTATAACAATGACCCGTTTTAGGAATGAAACTAGAAAGGAAGCGCAAGGAGGAGTTGGGATATTGTCTGGTATGGGAAGGTTTGGAATTGGGTGCTTTTAATTTGGTTGTTTGCATAAAAAATCAAATTTTGGTAGATGGTTTTAACCAATTGATGGACTATCCAACGGCTGGTGGAGCTTGAACTAGAGCTGTTCTCGATTGGAAATCAAGCAAATGGAGTTGAGTGTCTTGAGTCAAGTTCGACTTTTCTGAGTAGTTGGAATATGTGGCACATAATTGGAGCAAATCGCTATCCAAAATGAGAATACATGCACGGAGAATGTGCATCGAGAGCGCTAGCGTGGCTCGCAATTTTGAATTCAACTAAGGTCAAACGTCTAAATGCACGGTAGTATGTATTTTGCAGCTTTACAAATATTTCAGAGCAGTCAATAAATATGAATGCTATTAGTTGATATTTAGAAAATAATAGAGACATATATACCGGAAAGAAGTGGCGGTGTACTGGCCACTCTTATCAAATATATTCTTTTTTGAAAAATAGTAGTAGAACGATACCACCTGTTTTCTATTACTAGAAACACACCTATACACATATCAATGACGACTCCATAACATTACGCTTAGACAGACAAGCTCTATTTTTTTTTATCAGTAAATGTCTTTGTGCTTTTCATTAATTAACACATGGCAACATCATTACATATTGAGTTCACAAGAGTAGGATTACCCAAATAGCAAACCCTCACCCGTGATGTATATAAGAAATAAAGCCACTTATTACCAGTATTGCTACCCCTGAGAAACATCTGGTAAAAACAAAGGAAAAGTAAATCCAAGACATCCCATTCTTGTCTTCTTCCAGTTTTAGTCAAGTAATCCGCCTGTCCATAAGGAACATACCAGTTACATTACTATTTGCTATCTTCATCCGAGAACTCAGTATACATGAACTCGGTATCCCTAGCACTTCTTGCACCTTATTTGAACAAAACAAAAAACTTGATATTCACACAATTATGCTAAACAACCATGATTATGTGTCCACAGAGTGTTTAATTGAGGCTTGATTGCAAAATTGGGAAATTTATACATATTAAATGGATAATGTAGGAATGAGGCCTAGTTATGGAATTATGAAAATATGGACAAATGCTTAAGCAGTGGTTTGCAATGGCAAAATATACCAAATAAGATCTTGAAACTACAAATAAAGGACATTGTGTCACGCACAAACAGTGCAAAAAGCAAATAAACAAGATAAAATAACCAACCTGTTCTCAGGTGGTGACATGGTGGTGCAAGAAGGCAGCACATTTTGCTTAGAGACTAATCTAGAATAGAAAAAGGAGGTACAATATTAATAACCAAATGCACTCCACAGGAAGTTAAGCTTCTATTTGCAGCGTCAATAGATTTGTTGGGATATAAATAAATAGCCAACCAGTTGGGCCCTAAAGTGTTCAAACCCCCTCGCCTTGGTATGTGGTGAATTGATTTTTTTTACCCCTAAACATTTGAATATATGTAATTTGTCTCTTAGCTCTAAAAAGTCTTTCCTTTCTACCCATTTCACAATAATTCTGAAGTTAACCATAGTTAAGTCTCTTGTTAAAATAGTAAAAGATAAAAATATACTTTCTTAAGAATCTATTACCAGTTCTAAAAGGGATTTTAGCAGGAAACTGGTTACTTAAGATGAGATCTTTATTCGATTCTAGGGGTCTCAGATTTTCCGGAACAAAGTTCTACTTGGCCCAGCCCAGGCTTGTGCAGTTAAGGTTATAGGTTAGAACTAGGACGCACGGCATGGTTCATCACCAGAGATAGATAGTATATCTTCTTTGAATGAGAAGGGAAGGTTAGTAGCAGAAAAAAAGGTCTATGTTTCAGGTGATTCTCACAATTGCATAAAAATAGAAGAGAATAAAAGGCCGATCAGAAAAAAATGAATGATATCACATCCAAAAAGTTTTGTTCTGACAAAAGAAATCATCATCTTTGTTGCTATAAAGGTAATTAAAAAAAATCCATAAGAAGACAGTACATGTTAATTAGGCAAATTTTAAGACAAACTCTGGTACACTGAAATTTTAATTACAATGTGTATGGTTTGGACAACTTCAATGAAATCTTTTCAAGTTCTTTTAAATTCAAAAATCGCTGAACAAAATACAAGTGTTACGGATATCATTGGAATATTTACGAGACTCAACTATCACTACTTTGTTAATTTTCTCCTATATTTTCTTTGTTGTATTTCAAATTTTTTTTCTCTTCCCTATAAAATGGAGTTAGCAATAAGAAATGAGAAAACAAAGATTTGATTGCCCTGGTTAAATGATTTTAACATAATAGTGGGGGAATATCTTTTGCAAAACTTTACTCTGCACTAGTACTACCATAATTGCTCTGTGATGATGTCCTAATAATACAACTCTTTTTTTTTTTTTGAAGGCGTCCTAATAATACAACTCAGTTGAGTAAATATCTGATGGGAAAGATTTGAGAAAGAACAAGGATACAATGGAAAAAGATAAATTCTGACAATGGATAATTAATTCTAAGGTAAATACAAAAAGATAAAAATAGTTAAGTAATTTATTAGATATAATAAAGACTTAAATGTAAATAGAAAACCGAATAAGTGTTTAGGAATAATAGAAAATTAACCATTAAAACTATTAATCACATCGGAATCCAAGATCTATCCATGAGAAAAGAAATTACATTAATTCAACACGAAAAATCAGAAGAAAGAAACAAAAATCATTGCCCAGAAAGCAAACCCTAAACCCTAAAGGATCGCTTCCTGAAGTTGGATTGCAAAAAAGACATTAACAAACAAAGTAAACCCAAATGCTTATGTGCTAGTTAATTGAAAAGCTTAACCTCATAATGTCCGGTCTTAAACTGGGCAAGTTGTGAGTGGCCATTACGGAGTACGGAGGTTCCATTTGACTTGGTCAAATCGAGAGAAGAGGAAGAAAGGCACATTGGGCTTTGTATGGGCCTAAGGTGGGCTTTTACGAACTAAAAAAAGGGCCTAAAAGAGTCGGAAATATCTCGTTCACCCTATATCAATATTCTGCGAAGTGGGCCAGACCGAATCTTCCGCCTAGATTCGCCTACATATGGAAAGGAAATTTTTTGCCAAAAGAATCGCAAGGAGCCGAAAGGATGAGTTCGCTTGGTACTGGGTCCAATGAGAATCATTCCTTAGTAATTTACTTATTTCTCAACTTAAATAATATTTTAATTTATCCTAATTTTAATTAAATTACTGTTACATTTTTTTTTACTTTTTGTTGACTTGCTTTTTCAATATTTAATATGTTTTTAAATAACTACTGTCTTTTTACATTTCGAATTCATAATTAAGACAATTGTCCTTTTATAAATATCAAAACTTTTTTTACTTTTAGGAGATTTTTTTTTTGGATAAAAAAAAGGCCAAGCCAAACTTCATTAAAGAAACTAAGTTAAATTACAAAACAGGGACTTCTTTTCGAGAGCTCTAAGATTTTAGGAGATTTTGTAATAGCTATTTTAAACATATTATCAAGGGCCTATGCAAAACTTGGTGAATGAGACCAGTGTTTTGCAAACGGACTAGTCCGATCGGACCGGGCAAAATCCAAGGCGGGCCACGGGTGAAACGGGTACATGGGTACAACGGGCCGGGTATCACGGGTTTAATTTTGAAAACTCTTGCCCTACCCGTTTCAAACTTGTGTCAGTCTCGAGTTCGGGGGCAGGGCGGTCCAGTCCGGGTTAACAGGTAGGCCGGTTTTTTTTTTTTTTTTCTTCTTTCTAAACCAATAAAATTTTCAATTTTTTTTTTTTTGTGGGGGGGGGGGGGGGGGGGGGGGGACCAATCCAAATTTTTCAAAAAATTTCAAATTTTTTTAAGTGGCACGGGTACGCGAACCGGTCTTGGCGAGCACGAGTCTAGCTTGGCTCGGGTAAAGGCGGGTTTGGTCCCTAAACTTCGTGACTGGCCCGTTTCAAACCCGCACCCGTGTACCCGTGCAAACCCGGGCACGAACACGGTCTAGTCAGGTAATGGGCACGAGCGGACCGGACCGAGTTCAAACATGTCAGTCTTTTTCAAAATACTAAATGAGACATGTACAGAAATTAAAGTTTTCCCTCTCACATCTTTCCAAACTTGAGACACCGAATATTTAGTTTAAAGATTTTTTTATATTAAATACATAAATGTCATGACCTGCCAACGACTGTGATTAAAGTATGAAATTTTTTATCAATATCAGCCTTCCTATTAGATAGTTTCTCTTCTTTGATTATATATATCTTTCTTTTTTTTTATATTTAGAAGTCTAAATTTATCAAGACACATACTCATCGACGTCTCTCCAGTGCTCTCTATCTCACATAATCTACGTTTCCTCCTCTTTTTCTATTTTTTTTTCGAAAACTTTTCTAAACCCTCTTATTTGATTTTTATATACTCGATTTTCCTATTAATCCCGATCTTTTAGATTGATTGATTGAGTCTTCATTTCTTTTTATTTTTTATATCATTTAAAGGAAGTGTTCTTAAGTTTGCCAACTTCCATTATGAACTCGATTCTAAAATCTATTAAATTGACTTCAAACGATGAATCCAAACCGTTGAAATCGATCTACCTTGCCAGTGATGCGTCTACATGTGAAAATTTAAATTTTGAAATTAGTTTTGTACATACTCAATTGGTAAAAAAATATTAAAAAAAATGAATGCATTAAAATAAATTTATAAAACTTCTAATTTTGACCGCTTGATTTTATACTAATTAAATTCGAAAGTTTTAAGTTTTTGCATATGGACGTTTGATTTTAATGCATGTAGACGTTTGATTAAATTCAAATTTATCATTTAAAGTCAATTTGATAAGTTTTATAGTTGAGTTCACAAAGAAGCTTAGAAATGCACAAATGCATATAAACCCTAGAATATTATGAACCCATCACTCCATTTAAAGAATATTATTTATCATTTAATAATCTCATTCAAGTGAAAATGATTATCTCTATTTTAAATATAAATCCTAGAATATGTTATTAAAGAAAATCCATAGATATGTTTATAAAGAACGAGCTTTACATTTACATTTATATTTTTTTCATTGTTAAAGAGTTATTATTTTCATCAAATTATTTTCAATAATATATCATTTTGTATAAGAATTTATTTTTAATAATGGACAGGACTTGAATTTGGATTTTAATCTGTGTCACCGATTTGTCTGATTCTCGCAAGCGGTCTTAAAAATTGATGCCTGGTCCGTTCAATTATATTTCAATCAATTCTAACTCGGCATGATGCTGCCCTATTAGTCGTTTAGAATCTTTTAAATAAACAAAAAAAATATTCTCATTATAATTGAACTATTGACAATTTAATTTTATAAACCTACTTTTTAATTAGTTTTCACAATGATTGCATGTATACATTATACATAAGACAATCCAATTATTTAAAATAAAGATACATCAATGTTGAAGACTGTTAATCAATAAAATAAGGGATCAAACACTAAATTTTGTTTCTATAAATAACAAATTAAAATGCATAATAAATCTACAAGAAACATACAAAATATTTAAATAAAAATATATAAATAATTGAACATACTATGAATGGGCTAGGTCCATTTTACCCAACAACCCTTCAAATAGAACGGATTGACCAACAAGTGAGACGAGTAAGGATGAACTGATCATATCGTGATTCGTGACTTTTATTATCATCCTCGGTCAACATAAATGGACGCACTATTAGGTTAACATTTTTGTTTTATAATCCTTGATGCTTGAATTTGAATTACATTTTTTTATAATTTTTTTACTATTTTTTTTAGTTAGATAGAAAATTACTTGATTTGAATAGTATCAGATCAAGTGATTTTCTACTTATCTAAAAAAATTCTAAAAATATAAAATTTGATTTACAAGTGCATATTCATATGAAGATCATGTTAAACGGTTCAGATCGACCGTTAGAATTTTAAAAACTCAAATATTGAGCTGCTGCACAGAGGTCCTCTATGCTATGCGTAACACGTAGCCAACTCCAAATATGTTCTAGTTATTTCTAAATAGTTTGCAACTAATTTTTTTTAATACACTAAATCAAGAAATTCGCATTTTTCTATGGTTAAGGCGTAGGATTTCATATCATGCAATTAACATGTAACCCTCATGACACCTAGATAGTCAAAGAATGCATTATGTCAATTCATGAGGATATTGATGCGACAACAGCAAAGCTTATGCGAGATCCTATCATTACATAATTAATCATTTAATAATCGATAAGATAGCTTGCAATTAGATTCACATTGCTTTAATTAGTTGATTGTCCGATACCACAAATACTTTAATTTGATTTGTTGAACTCCTTTCAAGATCTAACAATTTCAAAGAGTTCAACTGCGAGTATTAATAGCCCACCTAACTAATTTGTACCAATATCTGGAAAATAAAGACGAATACGGATATGGTTTTACCGTTTTATCACAATCCGATCAATACTCTGTAATCTGTTTTCACTCCTAATTTAAAGTTTAAACCTCAATTGGACTTTCAAGATTTCAATTCTTGAGTTCAAGCCTTTTACTTTTGTTTATTCGGACCACAATGGAGATGGATATCTCGTCTATGATTTCAGATTTCGAGTCGTCTCTGCAGCGTCTATTACATTTTACACAGACGTTACGCGAGGCAGAAGGGATACTCAAAGAACGACACACTGGGGCCACAACTGATCCAGTTCGCCAAGCTCTGCCAATTCATCTATCACCGACAGTAGAAATTGGGGATTCTTTGTTAGCCGCTCGATCAGGAGGAGTGTCTCACGATTTGGGGAGTGCACCGCCGAATCAAGATTCTCTCATCTCCAGTCGATCCTATGCGACTACAGTTCTTGCTGGTCCTAAGCGGGTCATTCCAGAGTCAGCTCCTTACTCCGCTATAGATAGGCACACAACAACCTCTACACAAACAGATCGGCGACAATTTATTAACCAGGCAGTGACTACCAAGATCGATCAGATCCGGCGTTCTTCCTTTTCTTCTAAACCTTACTGTTTCAAGTGCGGCGATAAAGGCCACCAGGCGATTTCCTGTCGGAACGCAGTAGTGTGTTTCCGCTGTCATCGATTGGGTCATCGTTCTTATCACTGCAAAGCAACCATGCTACAGTCGGCGACTCGATCTGTTTCTCAGGAAGTGCTTGGAGAAGCGATGAAATTTCCGAATATGAAATTCTTTCCTAACAATGCGATTAGGGATTTTGATGAGGTGATTAAGAGGGGGATTGTGGTCAAGGATGATTTGGCATTTGGTAAGGATTTCATTCAATCACATTTAGTGAAGGAGCATCCGACAAATGGCTTTGCGTGGGTACCTCGCCTTTTAGGGGATAACCTATACCTGCTGGATCCACCAAATGACGAGTGGAGATCTGAGGTACTGGCGAAAGGGCAGCTTTGGTTGGGAGATGTAGCTTTTGAGGTGGCTCCGTTCGACTTTCTTTCACATGATGGAGGATATGAACCAGTGCAAGTCTGGCTCAATATCCGAGGTTTTCCACCACAGCTATGGTCTCGAATGGAGTTTCGAAGGTTAGTTGATAATTTAGGGGGTTTCTTGATTGATGTCGATCCCCGTTCTAGCGGGCACTATGATTTTTCCGTTCTTCGATTGAAAGTAGGAGTGCCGGATGTAGCAAGCATTCCTAAGGCCCGGGTTTTACACTTTGTTGGCAATGATCAGCTACATCGGTTTTATTTTCTGACTATTGAGATTGATAGATTACAGAAGGGAGGTGCTATGAATCTAGGTAGATCAGTTTCTTATTGGCAGGAAAGACGTACTTGGGAGACTCCTTTTTGGGAGGAACCTTTGGTTCAGAACAAGGCTAAGAGTTCTCAAGGGATTAAGGAGAGGCAGGGTTCAGGTCGTGGGCTAGTAATTGGTGAGCAGCAGGTTGAGGAAGGTCAGCGACGGAAGGTTGAGGAAGTGATGGGGAAAGGTAAAGGTGTTTGGCGTGACGAGGGAAAGGAGGTTGAGGAGGATGAAGATGAGGATCTTTTAGATAGTAATCCATTCTCATCTTTAAGAGAAGAGGGGTTTTATGGTGATAAGTCAGGTGAGCAGATTGGGGAATCATCGAAAGATGTTAGTAGCAAAGGGGTCTCTATGCAATTTACAGTGGTGCCACC
This sequence comes from Carex rostrata, assembly GCF_964058835.1. NCBI lineage: Eukaryota > Viridiplantae > Streptophyta > Magnoliopsida > Poales > Cyperaceae > Carex > Carex rostrata. Next base: position 10,515,568 of record NC_135925.1, read on the forward strand.
ACCAATTCAGTCGGAGTCAAGGCATAGTACACAGCTGATAGATAAGCTCACTTGTGAGAAGGAGGCTATTGGTGATAAGGAGATGATTGGGATGAGTGCTGCTGCTAATTCAGGCGATCAGCTTGAGGACCTGAGTCAGACTGAGCAACAAGGGGATAAGGGGAATGCTGATGGGAAAGGGTCGGCTAAAGAGTTTGGTGCAACTTCATTGGATCTTGCTTTAGTAAATCCAGGGGTGGCGAATGAGTTACCAGCAGGTTCAGAAATTCAGAAAGTGGTTCCTGCTCAACCAGATGTTACAGAGGGCCCGCTAGCAATACCGGAGGAGCCACGCCATAGTACCCGCCTGAGGGGTGGACAGGTACAGCATGTCGTCAACCGCAGGGGGCGAGGTTGAGGTGGTCGCCGTGGTAGGGGTGGACGACAACCAACAGCTGGTCCAGGTAACGTTAGTTTTCTAGATGATTTCCCATTTGTGGATTTTACAGATGATGAGCTGATTCAGTTATATGAGATTGCGGGGTTTAAATTAGGAGAATGTTATGATGCTAAACTGATTGTTATAAACTATTTGCGAGGGCTTCATAAGGAACGATTTGACTTTGTGATGGATGACTTACTAGCAGCCAAAAAAGCAGCAGGGGAAACTGTGGTAAATATTAGTTCTAGAGTTATGCTAGAGAATTATGAGGGTGTATCTGGTTTGCCTAATGAGTAGAATTTTAAGTTGGAATATTAGGGGATTAGGTAATCCGGTAGCTAAACGTATTTTAAAAGATGTCCTCCTTCATAATAAAATAGATATTGTTGGGATTCAAGAAACTAAATTAGAAGTTTATCCTTCTCGTTTTTTCAGTACTTTAAGTACAACTATTACTAATTGGCATTATAAACCGTCGATGGGTAGCTCCGGGGGTATTTTATTAGGTATTAATGCTGATTTATATGAAGTAAAGTCGATTTGGATAAAAGATTTTTCTGTATCAGTGCTTTTAAAAAATAAAATAGATTCTTTTGAGTGGATTTTTTCTGTTGTTTATGGTCCTACTGTTTCTCATCTACGAGGTAATTTTTTAAAGGAAATAAAGGAAATTTGTTCTATAGGACCTGATGCTGTTATGATTTGTGGGGATTTTAATCTAATTAGGCGACGGAGTGAAAAAGTAGGAAAGACGTATAACTATGTGTTGAGTAATAGGTTTAATACTTGCATTGCTGATCTTGGATTAATGGAATTAGGTTTGAATGATAGAAGTTTTACATGGGCAAGGTCTATTTTTTCTAATTCTAAAGCGCTATTAGACAGGTTTTTATGTTCTATTAGTTGGAATTCTCATTTTCATAATTCAGGAGCTTATTCTTTACCTCGAATTCAGTCTGACCATAATCCCATCATAGTTAGCACTCAGGCTGTTTCGTTTGTTGGGAATAAAAATATTAGATTTGAAAAAGATTGGTTACATCAAGAGGGCTTTACAGACTTACTTATTAAATGGTGGAATTCTTATACATTAACACATGATGTAGCTAATAGTTGGAGGTTAAAACTTCAGTTTATGCGCCAGAAATTGCGTGGATGGAATAATAATTTTAGGGCTACTCAACGGAAAACTAAAACTCAACTATTACATAAACTAGATAGATATGAACGTTTAGCTGAATTAGACTCTTTGGATATGGTTGATCAACAAGAGTGGCAGGATTGTCAATTAGATTTAAAACAAATATTTAGGGATGAAGAGATTTATTGGCAAAGTAGGGCTAAGACAAAGTGGTTTCTAGAAGGGGACACTAATACTAAGTTTTTTCATATTCAAGCATCTATTCGAAAAAAGAAAAATTCTATTTTCGCACTTATGATTGATGGAATTCTAGTACAGGATGTTCATTTAATTAGGAATCACATCACAGGTTTTTATAAGAACTTGTTAGGGACTACTACAAATAGAAAAGTGTCGATTCAGCCATTGTGGGCTGATTCAGAAAAACTAACTTATGAACAACAGCAGGCTTTAGAAGCACCTTTTACATTAGATGAGATTACTAAAACAGTTTTTTCATGTAACCCATCAAAGGCACCAGGCCCTGATGGGTTCTCTTTCTTGTTTTATCAAACTTTTTGGGAGGATATCAAACATGATTTTATGCAATTGGTAGTAGCTTTTTATAATAATCAATTGGATTTAGCAAGGATTAATATGGCTTCTATTTGTTTAATCCCAAAGAAAGATAATGCCAATGAAGTTAGAAACTTTAGACCAATAAGCTTAATAAATTGTAGCATGAAAATTATTACAAAATGTTTAACGGATAGACTTTCTTTGTGCATTGATGATCTAATTGATGCATCCCAAACTGCATTTATCAAAGGTAGATTGATAATGGATAATATTATAGTGGCCAACGAAGTTTTATATAAAGTTAGGGTGCATAAAGAACAAGGTGTGTTATTGAAACTGGATTTTGAAAAGGCATATGACCGAGTCCATTGGGATTTCTTGTTGGAGGTTTTACATTTGCGAGGATTTGGTGATAGGTTTATTTCTTGGATTACCTTATTCTTAGAGAGTGGAAGATCTTGCATAAATTTAAATGGAGAATTAGGGGCTTACTTTCATTGTAAAAGGGGTTTACGTCAAGGGGATCCGCTATCCCCTTTATTATTTAACCTTGTAGCTGATGCGTTAAATAAAATATTATTGAGAGCTCAACAATCAGGTTTGATCCAAGGTTTAGGAAATTTTTCTACTTGTAGAAATATATTGAATTTACATTTCGCAGATGACACTTTACTTTTCTTGAAAGCTGATAGAAAAATGATCACTGTTCTTAGGTGGTTATTATTATGCTTTGAAAATCTTTCGGGTATGAAAATTAATTTTGACAAGAGTGAGATGGTATCTTTAAACATTAGCACTGTGGAGGGCCAAGAACTAGCTAGCTTGTTAGGATGTAAATTAGTGCAGCTACCAATCATGTACCTAGGTGTACCTTTGCATTGGAAAAAGTTAAGCGAAAATGAATGGTTGCCTTTAGTTGAAAAAATAGAAAAACGTTTACAAACATGGAAAGGCAAGCTGATGTCAATGGGGGGAAAAGTTACTTTGGTCAACTCAGTTATTTCATCTATTCCGTTATACTGGCTATCTCTTTATAAAATGCCAAGTAAGATCAGGTATAAAATTGATAGATTAAGACGTAAATTTCTATGGTTTGGAGGGAACACTGTTAGGAAAAAAACATCTCCAATTGCTTGGGATAAGGTCTGTAAAAGTAAGAACCAAGGAGGTCTTGGGGTCTTAGATCTCCAACGTATGAATATCTCCTTGTTGGCTAAATGGTTGTTTAGGTTTTACGATAATAAGGTAACAGGTACATGGAAAGAGCTCATAATTGAAAAATATTCGTATACAGGTGATAGAAGAGTGAAATCTTCTTTATGGAATGATATCTTAAAATTTAGACATATTATTCAGGTAAGTAGTAGTTGGTCTGTTGGTAATGGGGAATCAATAAGATTTTGGTTAGATACATGGTGTGGAGATACATTGCTAAGTGTTGATTTCCCTAGTCTCTTTGAAATTGCTTATGACCAAAATATTAGGGTTGCTGCATCTTTTCAAAACAATAGATTAAATATTCAATTTGCTAGACAATTAACAGAAACTCTCCTTACTGAATGGATAGCCTTAGTCAACCGTATTTCTTCTGTTAGTTTAAACCTTACTGCTGACCAAATCTCTTGGAGGTGGAATCCACATGGTACCTTTACTGTTAATTCCCTTTATAAGTTCTTAGAATTTGGTGGAGTCCCTGTTAATACTTACAATAGTATTTGGAAGGCTAAAATTCCTTTAAAAATCAAGATTTTCTTATGGTTAGTAAGACAAAAGCGTGTCTTAACTAAAGATCGATTAAGTAAACAAGGATGGACAGGTGATACTACATGTGTGTATTGTTCCCAAAAGGAAACTATTGACCACTTGTTTGTGACTTGCACTTTTGCACGATCGATTTGGAATTGGATAGCTAAGTATAATAACTTTTCTTTCGATTATATGACTATAGATACCCTGTGGGAAATGGATTACTGTATTCCATTAAAAGAACCAAATATTATTGAAATAATTCGAGGGTCTGTTTTATGGAATATATGGTTGGATAGAAATAGGATTATTTTTAAAGAAGGTAATATACAGCATGTGCATGCAATAGGTTCAAAAATATTAACTATGGCTAGATTTTGGGCTTTAAACCAAAAAACAGATCTTACATGTCATTTGAATCTAATTTTACCTTGTGATTTGAAGGACCTGATAGGGCGTACAATGGTCATTTCCATGGAGGCTACACAAGTTTCAACCCCTATGCATGGAATAGAGATCATTTCTAGTGATGAAGAAGGTTCCTCAACTAGTGCAGGATATAGTGGAAGCAACTTAACAATAGCGGTGACCTAATATTTTAGGGTCTTTTATGCTAAAGTTCTCTTTTGTGATGTTCTATACTTGTCTGTTCGGGTTTCTGGTTTATGGAGGCTTTGATGAACTGTTTTGAGATTTCTTTGTTTACAGGGACTATTATGCATATGTTGATTCGTTGGTGATATGTTAGCTTTTTAGGGGATGGTGAGCTTATTTCTTTAGGTATTCATAACCTAGAGTAGATGACACTATATGATGAGGATCTATTGGACCTGGCTTCATTTGAAGATCTTCGAACCGGCGTTTTTTATTATGACTGCCTTTAGTTTTTGTTGTTTTGTTGTTACAAAACTATATTTCTATGTGGTGTTTTGTTCTAATTCTAGCTATGAGGATTGCTGTAAGAACATAGGTGGGTTGGTACCAACTTGGTACCATCTTCACCCTTGAGATTTTCTAATGAAAATCGGTGGCAATGACCACTTTTTTCAAAAAAAAAAAAAAAAATAGCCCACCTAACTGTCTATTTTTATTTTTTTTAACTATGTAATTATCTATATATTAAGTGAAAAATACATAATTATTAATTATAAAATTTTAATCACTTCATATATAAATCTATACAAAAATATATGAAAAGATTAATTTTTAGTAGTTAACAATTATGTATTTTTATTTAACAAATAAAATATGGATAGTTTGATGGACAGTATGTGTGTGGACGGTTCATGATTTTGTATTTCAAATTGATTGTAAATTTGAGATATATGAAACTCAAACTGAATAATTACAAAAATATGAGTATATATATGGTAAAAAAAATATTATTATAGTCCGTTCCTATAACAGAGAACGAAAGGTTCTTACATTTATATTCATGTGGTTACTTGAATAGAAACGAGGCTCTTTCTTAAAAATTAAGACTGAAGAAGGAAGTTAAACAAGAAGATAAAAAACCTTTCAAGCTAAGATGCATTGATTTAAAGCAAAGTTTTAATTCTTCATGAAAGGAAATCTAAGTTGGAGACAAAAAGAAAATACACTAGTTTATTTATTTTTTGGAACCAACAGACTAGTAGGGGTGAAAACGGATCAAATACAAATTGGATAATGGTAAAACTATATCCGTATCTTTTTTTATTTTTCGAATACAAATATTGATCAGATCGCATATTTACTAAATAAATATATAAATATTATTAAAAAATACTAATGTTCATAATATATATCTAATTATAATGTATTATAAATATATATTAAATTATATGGTGTATATTTATTATTCGGATACATATAATTAAAATTTAAAACTATATCCGTAGCTAATTTTTTTAAATACGAATCAGATATTATCCCCTCTGTTTTCACCCTTACAAGTGAGAATTACCATCTGATAATTATATTAAAAAAGAAAAGTTACAAATCAGATATATATACGTAATGTGTTTCAACGTTGCATTACATATGTTGTAAAAAGATATAACAAACATCACAATGAAAACAAATATGGTCTATCAACTAAAAACGAACAAGCTAGTAAATTCGAAATAAAGTTTGGATCTGATGCCCATAATATATATATATATATAGAGAGAGAGAGAGAGAGGTAGGCTAATAAACAATCAATTGTTCCTAGCCTCCCGTGCAACCAAGTTGTTTTTGAATTTTTAAAGTCCAAATGATCGATCCAAACCGTTAAATGTGATCTCCATATTAAAATGTGCTAGGAGACCAAATTTTACATTTTTTGGAATTTGTTTACTATTTATTAAGCCACTTTGAAAATCGTTGATCCAACGGTAGCTTCTGATTTTACTGTTTGGTTAAGCCACCGTTGGATTAGCGATTTTCAAAGTGGCTTAATAAATAGTAAAAAAATTCCAAAAAATATAAAATTTAGTCTCCTAGCACATTTTAATATGGATTTCACATCTAATGGTTTGGATCGATCATTTGGACTTTAAAAATTGAAAAATGACTTAGTTGCACGGGAGGCTAGGAACAATCAATTGTTTATTAGCCTACCTATGTATATATATATATAAAGAGAGAGAGAGAGAGAGATATGGGCTATGGTGCATTGCAATGCATGGAGGGGTTTGTGCATTGGACCATAAATCTAAAATTCAAAATCCAAACCGTTCATCTTGTTCTCCATATTAATATGTGCTTGAAGACCAAATTTTACATTTTTTTGAATTTTTTTACTATTTATTAAGTATTTTACAAAATTGTTGATTCAACGGTGGCTGCTGATTTTACTGTTTTGTTAAGCCACCGTTGAATCAACAATTTTGTAAAATACTTAATAAATAGTAAAAAAATTCAGAAAAATGTAAAATTTGGTCTCCAAGCACATATTAATATGGAGAACAAGATGAACAGTTTGGATCGGCCATTTGGATTTTGAATTTTAGATTTATGATCCAATGCACAAACCCCTCCATGCATTGCAATGCACCATAGCCCATCTATATATATATATATATATATATATATATAGAGTACGGCTAACGCGCTTCCTCTAGCATATGGGCCGAAATGCTTCCTGTGGAAATTTGAAATTTCAAAATCCAAAAAGTCGATCTGAACCGTTCATCTTCTTCTCCATATTAATATCTGCTTGAGACCAAATTTTACATTTTTATGAAATTTTTTACTATTTATTAAGCCACTTTGACAATCGCTGATCCAACGGTAGCTTCTGATTTTTACTGTTTGGTAAGCCACCGTTGGATCAACAATTTTCAAAATGGCTTAATAAATAGTAAAAAATTTCAGAAAAATGTAAAATTTGGTCTCCAAGCAGATATTGATATGGAGAAGAAGATGAACGGTTTAGATCGACTTTTTGGATTTTGAAATTTCAAATTTTCACCGGAAGCATTTCGGCCCATATGCTAGAGGAAGCGCGTTAGCCGTACTATATATATATATATATATAGTACGGCTAACGCGCTTCCTCTAGTATATCAACAATATACTTCCGGTCTCTAAAATCTATCGAATCGGCTTCAAATGACAAATCTAAACCGTTCAAACCAATGTCCTTAACGAGAGCTTCGTTTCCATATAAAAAAAAATTAAGTTTCAAATTTATTTACTATCAAGTCAAGTGGTCAAAAAAATGATCAAAATAGTGCATTAAAATGCGCATAAAATCCTTCATCTTTTGACCGCTTGACTTGATAGTAAATAAATTCGAAACTTAAATTTTTTTTTATATGAAAACGAAGCTCTCATTAAGAAATATATATATATATATATATATATATATATATATATAGGGTCTGTCTAAATTGCTGCTGGCAGCATTTCGGCAGAGGTGCTGCCGGGGCTATATTTAGCCGTGTGATGTCCAAACAACAAATCCAAACCGTTAGATGTTTAATCTATATTATAATCTACTTGGAGACCAAATTTTACATTTTTTGGAATTTTTTTACTATATATTAAGCTGGTTTGAAAACCGCTGATTTCAGTAAATTTCTGCAGCATTGAAATCAGCGGTTTTCAAACCAGCTTAATATATAGTAAAAAAATTCCAAAAAATGTAAAATTTGGTCTCCAAGTAGATTATAATATAGATTAAATATCTAACGGTTTAGATTTGTCGTTTGAACATCAAAAAATAGAAAAAACAGTGGCAGCACCGCCGGCAGCAAATTAGCCACAGCCTATATATATATATGGATTTAATGGACATAGGAGCTGACTGAATCGCTTTAAAATTTTATACGCACCCCGCATTATAATTGCATGCAAGAAATATAAAGCGGATCGGATAGCTCTGATGCACATTAGATCCAAATTTGTTTCTGATGAGCATCGGACCTAAACTGCATGCACTGGTATATAGGCAGCTAGTTTCTTGTTTGAACCAACCAACCTTTAATTCAGTAAATATTTAGAAACCTTTTGTTAAATGAGGAGGGTTTAAATGCTTTTATTTTTTGTGTCTCCACCGTACCTCTATTTTTTAAAACTTTAATAATTCAAAATTTAAAACTTAAAAGTTAAAATAAAACCATTAGATGTGATCTATATTATTTTCTCTATGTGCTCATAAAAAATTATCACATATTCAATTTTGTTTTTATGTGAATTAATGAGTTCAAAAATCAACGTCTAGAAATTATCCACAGTAGTATGTCTTTATGACAATCCAAATAAAATTGAAATGTCATAATTTTTTACATGTGCATAGATAAAATGATTTAGATCATATTCAACGGTTTTATTTTGACTTTTAAATTTAAAATTTAAAATTATTAAAGTTTTAAAAAATAAAGACACGATGGAAACACAAAAAATAAAGGTATTTGAACCTCTTGTAAAATCGACACAACTCAAATTCACGTGTTCTCCAATTTGTGCGTTTTTTTCTCATAAAATAAAAAATAATAATTTGTGTATGCGTTTATAAGACATTGAACAAATAATCACACAAAATTAACTTTGTGCATTTATCGCATGTAAAAGTGCTACAGTGCATCTACAGGAGAGGACCTCAAAAGAAGAATAAATGCTATGCCATATAATTAATTTACTCCTAGTTTTGTACTGATCATCTACCCTCTTTTGGTAGTTTAAGCGTCACTGTGCTACTGTGATGATATTTAATACTTAATAAGATCAAATCATTTCAACTTTTTAATTAAAGCGCTCAATAAATTGTCTTTTGTCATATTAAATCGCTCTGCTGCGTCTGCACACGAAATGATAGAGCACATCGAAACTGGAACTCTGAGAAATCTATAGACTTGTCGGTCGAGAGCGAATCGGAAACTTCCAATCAAGACTGAAAGGGACAGGATTTCTCGTTGAGGTACGATTGCATAAATAAAAGGACCCTGATAACAATCTCTGCATGTCTATCCTCGCAAAAAATTCCGCACAAACTGTCAAAAATATCATGGGGGGGACCGCCCAGTCATTAATGCTCCGCAGAAACTGTTAGTATTTAACTTGAAGCATCAAAGTATTTATCTTGAATTCGCAAAATATTAATTCCTATGCAATGATCTCTATTTAGGAAAGAATAAATCAACCCATGAGTTGTCCCCGCACAAAATTTCCTTTTTTTTTGAATCGTCCCCGCACAACTGGGGACCATTAAATAAGCAATCCCCTCATAAATACTTGCCATTTATCCCCGCACAAATTTTCCTTTTTTTTCTGGATTGTCCCCGCAAAAATGGGGACCATTAAATAAACAATCCCCTTACCCAATGATAAATACTTCTCAGACATAAGGATAAATACTTTATGATACATTGATAAATATTATATGTTACATGGATAAATACTTATCAGACATAATTGCAACTTTTAGTACAATATCAATGATAAATACTTCTCAGACATAAGGATAAATATTTTATGATATATGGATAAATACTATATGTTACATGGATAAATACTTCTTAGACATAATTGCAACTTACAGTAAAACATCTGTGACAATGATAAATAATTCCCATATATAATCGTAAATACTTGTCAGAACAACGATAAATACTTTCTTGAACTTTGTTCTTGAACTTGTCAATAAGTAATGTTTAATCAAATCAAAGTATTATCATGTCAGGGACAATGATAAATACTTCTCAGACATAAGGATAAATACTTGTCAGAACAATGATAAATACTTTCTTGAACATCAATAAACAGATTAATATTTATTAGCGGGAATTGTTATTAAAGGATAGTATAATTAATGCGTGGATTGTTATTAGAGGACAGTATAATTAATGTGGGGATTGTTAATTAATGCGGGGATTGTTATTAAAGGGCAGTAATTAATGCGGGGATAAATGGAAATTCTTAGAGGAATTAATGCGGGGATAAAAGGCAATTAAGGGAGTTAATTTGGAGAGAGAGAGTGCGGAGTTAAGTGGGGGGACAGGGTTGAGGGGATTGTTATAATTATTCTAAATAAAAAGGGATCGACTAACAGTCCCCCTACTTCAGTCCACTATTTGTCCCCCGCACTAAAAGACAAAAAAAATAGTTAAAACGTGCTAATTACCACCAAAGAGCAAGATTAATGCTATTTTATTAATAGTCAAAATGTATAGTATTCATACCTACGAATTTATAGTATTCATACCTACAAATTTATAGTATTCATACTTATTATCAGAACCATTCGTCATATGTAAACACAAGCTGGAGGGGACCACTAATGACCAAGGGGACCGCTGATGTCTTGTGACAGCCTGGATTGGGGACCGCAATCGTCTGAAAACGACATTTGCCAAGATTGGAGACCACTACAGCGAATCTATATATTATTCATATATAAATAAAGAAGTATTAATATCTAAACAAATGAAGTATTCATACTGACGATTACGAAGTATTCATACATGTTTGAAATAATTTATACAATTCAAAATTCAAAGTCAGATTCATCTCTCTCACCCCACCTCTTCCAAGAAGTATTCATACTGACGAATACGAAGTATTCATACATGTTCGAAATAATTTATACCATTCAAAATTCATTGTCAAATTCATCTCTCTCACCCACCTCTTCCAAGAAGTATTCATATCTAACATGAAGTATGCATATCTAACAAATGAAGTATTCATATCTAACTAGTGAAGTACTCAATATCTAACAAATGAAATATTCATATATATAAGGAGTAAAGCTAGTGTGTGACATGCTCACCAAGAAAGTTTGGTGAGCATAACTCCAAAAGTATATCGGATCGACGTCAAATGCCAAATCCAAACCGTTGAAATCCATGTACTTCATGAGTGATGCATATACATGCAAAATTTTGAAAGTTTCGAGTTTATTTGCTACACGGTCAAGTGGTCAAAGAAATGAACATTTTATTATAAGTTATTTTATATATTCAATTTTTATTATTTCTTTGACCACTTGACCGTGTAGCAAATAAACTCGAAACTTTCAAAATTTTGCATGTATATGCATCACTCATGAAGTACATGGATTTCAACGGTTTGGATTTGACATTTGACGTCGATTCGATATACTTTTGGAGTTATGCTCACCAAACTTTCTTGGTGAGCATGTCACACGCTAGCTTTACTCTATATATAAGTATTCATATCTAACTAATGAAGTATTCACACATGACACTAACAATATTCACATCTGACACTAATAATATTCACGCCTGTCCAGATTGGGACCAAGAAATATTTTCAACAAACTAGTATGCATATCTAAAACAATGAAGTATTCATATCTAACTAAATAATTATTCATACTGACGATTACGAAGTATTCATACATGTTCGAAATAATTTATACAATTCAAAATTCAAAGTCAGATTCATCTCTCACGTCCCACCTCTTCCAAGAAGTATTCATATGTAACATAAAGTATGCATATCTAACAACTGAAGTATTCATATCTAACTAATAAAGTATTCATATGTTGCACTGTGACAACCTTCGCTGAGCTAGCATGGACCCCCTCCAATGGTGCACCACGCTCTCCCCGCCGAATCTCGACGGTGCACCACTCTCTCCTCGTCGGATCTCGACCGTGCACCATGCTCTCCTCGTCGAATCTCGACGGTGCACCACGCTCTCCTCGCCGGATCTCGACGGTGCACCACGCTCCTCTCGTCGGATCTCGACCGCCATCACAACCATCGGCGTGGGTAGCTAGTGGCGAGCAGTAGAGGAGAAGAACATAATGGATTTTGAGTTGTGTTGAATTTTTTTTTTTTTTTTTTTAAGAGAAGATTGAAGGGGGTGAATTTTGACCACGTGGGGGAACAAAAAAAGAAAGGTTGTTAGGGGGACAGATAGGGGACAGATTCAAGGGGGACAACATCTTTACTCAAATAAAAAATGTAGAATGTATTTTCGTCGAAAAGAAAAGAAAAAGGAAAGAGGATATGTCCGTAGACCGTAGTTGCAGGTAGAGTGAGAAAACTACTACGGTGGAGTTGACTTTGTCACGGAATGATACGGTTACAGTACATAATAGTATAAGTGTCGGTTATGTGATGTGACTCGCGTGTCATGTGTTGTGATTATTTGTGTCATGATAATCTTTAAAAAATTTGACACATCATGTTACGTAAAAGATTTAATCACAGCACGGCACGATACGTGGTCACTTGAGTCACGTATAATTAGAACCTTTAGATCTTGATCAAATAGTGGATTTTGAATAAACTAATATAAATTATGATCAAATGGTTATGCGAGTAAATTTGGCACGGTTGATTAATTATCCGTGCCAAATTCTAATATTTAAATTTTAACGCTACATATATTTAAAAAAACATTTATTCCAATAAAAATAATTAAATCATATATTTCTTCTTAATTATTTAGATATAACATGTATCAAATTAAATTTCATGTGAAATTTGATTGGTCATCCGTCATAAATGATTAAAAGTTCACTATTATTTTTTTAAATTATTTAATAGGAAGCTAATTCTTTTAGAACGACGTCTACAGTTTTATTTTTAAATTTAAATATATGCATCATAAGAGTTAGATGAACTATAAAAGTTAGATGTATGCTAGAATTACCCAAATAAATAAATACGTACTGATTTTTGAAAAATATTTTTGCTTGCATTAAAAAGTTCATATCTAACTCTTTCATTAAGCAGTGCATGTCATGTTGTCATGTTGTTGCGTTATTTATAGAGGAGGGTTCAAATGCCTCTATTTTTTGTGCCTCCATCATGTCTCCATTTTTTAAAACTTTAATTATTCAAAATTTAAAATTTAAATTCAAAATAAAACCGTTAGATATGATCTACATCATTTTATCTATGCACATGTAAAAAATTATGACATTTCAATTTTATTTTAATTATCATCAAGAGCTTGTAAAAAATACACTAATTTGGATGATTTCTAGACGTTGATTTTTGAACTTATTGATTTACATAAAAACAAAATTGAAAAGTGATAATTTTTTATGAGCACATAGAGAAAATAACATAGATCACATCTAACGGTTTTATTTTGACTTTTAAGTTTTAAATCTTGAGTTATTAAAGTTTTAAAAAATGGAGGCATGATGGAGGCACAAAAAATGGAGGCATTTGAATCCTCCTCATATTTATTAGGGATAATTTTGAATAAATTTAAACGTGCCAATTTTTATTTGATGGAAGAAGAGTTGGTGCTTAAGGAAAATGTGATGTGCTTTGCTGATAATAAGTAACAGGCGATTTTTTTTTAAATGACCGTTAGCAAACTTCTTAATTTTTTTTATGTAAATGAAGTACTAGATATCAGAGACAAATTTCAACCAGTATTATCAGTCTTCTGCTATAGAAAGCACCAATACACTATTTGAATTTAGCGGTGGAGTTCAGATGTTTACGACCATGAATTTAAAATGAGGAGGGTTCAAATGCCTCCATGTTTTTGTGCCTCTATCATGCCTCCATCTGTCTTCATCATTTTCAAAGTTCAAACAGTCGATCCGAACCGCGCAACCTAACCTCCATACTAAAATATGTTTGGAGACCAAATTTTATATTTTTAGAAATTTTTTTACTATTTTTTTGGATAGGTACAAAAATACTGTTTTTAGATGGTTCAGATTTACTGATTTTGTACCTATCTAAAAAAATAGTAAAAAAGTTCCTAAAAATATAAAATTTGGTCTCCAAACATATTTTAGTATGGAGGTTAAGTTGAGCGGTTCGGATCGACTGTTTGAACTTTGAAAATGATGGAGAGAGATGAAGGCATGATGGAGGCACAAAAACATGGAGGCATTTGAACCCTCCTCATTTTAAATTGATTGACTATAAGTTCATATCAATTTGAAACCTTTCAGTTGCGGTCTAGAGATGACAATACTATAATTTTGAGATTTTTTTTTTCTTTTATTTTCCTTCAATCCGAGATATTTGTTTTTTGTTGATTCATTGTTCGTCAAGGAGCCGAATTTTTTTTAGTTACCATATTAAAAAATCAAAATTAATAAGTTATTATTCTAAACTTCAAAATTAAAAAACCACCCCCCTACACTAGTTGAATCCGTGTACAATTTTTTTTGATGCGCCAACTAGGCTTGTACACCAATTTTTTTAAATTATGTTTTGTTGTATTTTAAATTTTTGGAATAAGTTTTTTCATGTTCTATTCTTTTTTTTTCTGCAATATTTAGAATAATATGTTCACATCAAATTAGACAAAAAAAATTGCAGAAAATAAAACGGGCTTAACAAATAAAATTTTGTACTAAATTTGAAATAAAAATTACTAGAACAAATTCTATGCACAATCTGAGCAGCATATTGTACTAATTAAGTTGTTGCGCAAATTACTACAAATTATACTTACAATCAGATCAACGTTTTATACTACAAATTATACACACCACATAAAAAAAAAAATTGGGGCGCCAAAAAAAAAAAAACAAAGAAAGAAAGATCGCGCAGATCCACTTGGTGTGGGTGTTTGGTTTTCGAATTTTGAAATTTAGGGTGGTAACTAATTAATTTTGATTTTTTAATGCGGTAACTAAAAGAATTTCAGGTCAAGGAGCATATGCAAGACTATATCAATTTGAGCGTGCATCACATTTCCTAATGAAAGAGAAATTATTTTTGCAAGAAATAGTGAAAACTTGAAGGAATCATTTGGGATATATAATAAACTCAATGCTCTTTGGCGTATTTGGACAAAATTTTAGGCCTTCTCCAAAAATTAAGCAGAATTATGTTGTTAATTAAGATCAATGACCTTTCTATTTTAGTTATAAGACAAGAAGTTTCCAAGTCATCTAAAGCACATGGGCTGGTAAGTCAGAGAGGCCTTAGTA
Organism: Carex rostrata; assembly: GCF_964058835.1. Taxonomy (NCBI): domain Eukaryota; kingdom Viridiplantae; phylum Streptophyta; class Magnoliopsida; order Poales; family Cyperaceae; genus Carex; species Carex rostrata. Next base: position 10,530,788 of record NC_135925.1, read on the forward strand.
GCAATGAAATAGTGTATCAGAGAAGCTGCTGCCAGAGCAGGTTTCAAAGTTCTGATGTATGTCGTACAGTCAAGTGTTTTTATTTTAACTTTTTTCCTGTGTGAGGCCAGACTGCCAGTGCATGACAACCCGATAAATTCTATCTTTTTGATGGTTTGGTGTCACCTACTCTGTAATAATTGACCTTTCGAGTTCCTCTATTTCCTTTGAAAACTAGCCATCAAACTTGTTGTTTACTAACAAGGGGACTAATCAGCTTGTAGTTTCTTAAATTTTGAAGCTCGTATTTTTACTTCACAAAGAAAGTCTCGGTTTGAAATTTGAATGGTCACAAACTCATGATAGTCACGCTTTCTTCTACAAGTTGGTATGAATCTATATCCTCTGAGGTAGCAGAATATTTCTGTTTGGATCACTGACGTGACGTGACGTCCGATCATAATCCAAGCCAACTCGTTCGAGATGGAACGCACGGAGCCGCTTTAATAGTCTCCATTGCAATATGATACCAACTATCAAGTTTCATGATAATCTCTGCCATCCATAACGGTAGAATTTGTTTCTTTATGATTCACATGGGCGGATCTACATTTATCCGTACAAGTGCTAAGCCACTCTTATGATTTCAGAATTTTAGTTATATATATATAAATTTAATTAATTTTTTTTTTTAAAACTTTTAATATAATTCAACTTTTCTCATAAAATATCACATGTTCACTTATAATCTAGTAGTTAGAGCATATTTTGTAGTTATAGAAAATTTGAGTTCCATTTCCAACAATACCAAATTATATATGCATTTTAAGTTCTTCCACCCCTCTCATCATTTTCTAATTTCACCTCTGTTTCTGAATATTATTCTTGATCTTTTCCTCCATATGATAAAGAATATAGCTGCTTTATAGCAACTCGTATTTGACTGATCTTTTAAAATGCAGAGCACATACCAAATAACAATAATTTGATCATGTATACTAGGCGTAGAGGCCGACATTTTTATTTTTACTCCATTAAAAAATTATTTTAATAATAATAACCAAAGTTTAGCAAAAGTTTTAAAAATACCCCACCCGTGGAAATTTTCCACGGGCTGGAATTGAAATTCCCATTTTTTTATTTTATTTATAAAACATAATTTTTTTTTGTATTGAAATATTAGAAATGTTGGATATATTTCTTTGAAAATAGATGAAATACAATATAATTTGATTTATTAGAAAGACTGTAACAAATAACCCGGATCAATATTTTTCAGGTCGGATTTTTCGCGGCTGTAAGAAAAATTAATATATTTCTGTATGTGTTATTGGAAAAAAAATAAAAATGCTTAGATTCTGAGTTATTGATCCCGGTTCAAAAGTCACTTCTATGTAATCTAGAAAATAATGTGATCCTTTTAGGACATTTAATTTATGAAAAGTTATATCTATTTTAAAAAAAAAACAAAAAATTTAAGTTATTTAATAATTATTATTCAAAAAGAATTCTCAATATAGATACAACTTTTTATAAATTAAATGTCCTAGAAGGATCACAATATTTTCTAGATTACATAGAAGTGACTTTTGAACCGGGATCAATAACTCAGAATCTAAGCATTTTTTTTTTCCAATAACACATACAGAAATATATTAATTTTTCTTACAGCCGCGAAAAATCCGACCTGAAAAATATTGATCCGGGTTATTTGTTACAGTCTTTCTAATAAATCAAATTATATTGTATTCCATCTATTTTCAAAGAAATATATCCAACATTTTTAATATTTCAATACAAAAAAAATTATGTTTTATAAATAAAAAAAAATGGGAATTTCAATTCCAGCCCGTGAAAAATTTCCACGGGTGGGGTATTTTTAAAACTTTTGCTAAACTTTGGTTATTATTATTAAAATAATTTTTTAATGGAGTAAAAATAAAAATGTCGGCGGAGAGGCGGATGGTAGTGAGAGAAAATGAAGCTACGTCCCCCTCCCCAATAAATTAAAAAATTACAATTTTGTCTATTAAATTTTGTATTTTTTTGTATGCAACAATATAGTTCAGGATTTCAGGCCCCTTATCGGATAATATTACACTTCACTAGATTTTTCGGCTCCATCCATCCCAATTTTCGAAAGAGCCTTTTGTATTTTCAGAATTTCAACAATTATGCCTGACTCTCGTAAAATATCTTCCGCTTGCTTAGAAAGTTACAACAAAATTCCTGTTTTGATCCTATACCTGAAATTCATCAACATCATGCGCTAACTTTTCATTTAAGTTTGCTGAAATTGATAATAATAAATTGTTCTATTTTGAAAAAAAAAGTAATATAAACGAATATTGGATATAATGATATGTATCTTTATGACACTCTTTTGCAGATTCATTAATCTTTTCATTACAGTAGGAAGAACTTTTTTGATGTAAAATTAATTATCATATAATATACGAGGAGGGTTCCAATGCCTCATTTTTTTTATACCTCATCATACATCATATTTTACTGGTATCAAACCCGTGCGTTGCAACGGAGACATTATAAGAAACAAATATATTAATGAAAATAATAATTATCTAAAAATTAAAACACATGTTAATAGAAAATTTATATGATTATGTATTTTTAATTAACTTTAATCGTGATCTTTGATAACAATTTGATAATGTGATGATTCTTTATTTTTAAGTACCAATGATATCAAATAATAGCTCGATTCGAATCTAATATCAAATATCATACAACAATTTAATATCAACATATAATATGATATCAAAAAACATAAATAAAAAGTGTTATCGTGTATATGTATAGGATATATATACACAGACACACACACATATTATAAGAAAAATATATATTCACACACATGTTCCAATTTATATTCTTCTTTGTTTCAAATTTAGAATACACACACACACACACACACATACACACATTGATATATTATATATTGAAAATATATTCTAAATTGCTCACACCAATATGTATAGAAACAAAGAAAGAGAAGTAAGGAAATTAAAAAAAAATGATTTCCATTGTGATATGTATATAAACGAAGAAATAAGGAAACAATAAGTAAGAAAATGGAAGGTGGAGTCTTCTCAATTGAAGAGGAGAAATATGGAAATAAAGGAATAAGGAAACATATAAATATATCGCTAAATTTAAGAATTTATTCAATTTTAATTGTAACGTATCGTGTGGCAGCACATGTGGTGAGTATGTTTTTAACTAAATTTAGACTTCTATACATAAAAGATATGCATTTAATCAAAAGAAGACAAATTATGTAATTGGAGAGCTGAGATCAAATCAGAAGTTTCATCTCTCAATCGTAGCCATTGGCGGATCGGACACCCAACGTGCTTAATAATAGAATGGAGATATTTTCATTTTCTTCATATTCAAAGTCTAAATTGTCGATCCGAACCGCTCAACATGATATTCATACTAAAATATGGTTGGGATGAAATTTTATATTTTTTCAAAATTTTTTACTATTTTTTAAGATGGGTAGAAAATCATTGTTTTTTTGAACGGTGCAAAAATAATGATTTTGTTCCCATCTTAATAAATAGTAAAAAAATTCAAAAATTATAAAATTTCATCCCTAGACATATTTTAGTATAAATATCATATTGAGCAATTCGGATCAATAGTTTGAACTTTAAAAACAAAGATATAAAATATGAGTTATGATGAGGTATTGGAACCGTCCTCGTAATATATTTAGGAATTCATAGTTTATAAATGTAGCAACTTTAAAAAGTTTTCTCAATGAATGAATGGAAAATACTTTAATGATGCTTTAAATTGATTTTGCTTAGGACTCCAGGAAGAAAAGCATCAATGTAGTTTACACTAAAGTGCATACATTATGTTTCTGTCCTATAGTTTACTTAAAAAGGTGCATATATACATCTGGTCCAATTACAAAGCCACAAATGCTCATCCGGTCCAATTTTTTTTTTTTTTTTTCTAATTTGATTAATATTTCAAGAGTCCAAAACACATGCCACATGCATCATCTTTTAATCATAATAATTAGCGTTCAATGCCATGCCAGTATTAACAAATAATTAATTGGTATATTATTAGTATGTGGCTTGAACTACTGATTTTTATTAACTTTTCTTTTCATTTTCCGTGACTAGCATAATTAGCAGATCCTTAATAATTGTGAGACACAAATTTAAATAATTTAGGTTGACGCATCAATTTTTTCAGTTTAATAATAATATATTAGGTTGCCTTTAATAATAATATATTTTTTGGGTCTTAAGTCAACACCATTCAAAGGAGGGATCATGCTGAAGCATCCTCCCACAATATTCCACTATTCCTAAACCTCTCAAATATACAACGATACATCTTATGTCATTATCAATAGAGAATAAAAAATATCATATGTATATGTTGAACCTTAGAATTTGTCACATGTTTGCTTGATGTTTTTTAAATGATAAACTATTTTTGGTCCAAACAGATTCAGAAATTGTAATAATAACCACCACAGTGAAAGACTATTACTGAATGAAAAGATTCAGGGTGGATCAATAATCAGAAATTTAATGAAATATTCCTTACTTGTTAAAAAAAAAAAAAAAAAAAAACAGAGGAGGCAGGCTCCAGAAAATCCTGTCCATGGCGTGCAATAATTGAAAATATAATTTTTCTGGTAAGCGGTGAGGTCGATTTTCTTTACGAAAAAGGAAGTAAAATTAGCTGCGAGGTCAATTCATACCTCCTCAGCAGGCTTCAGGCGCACAAGCGCTCTTTTGCAGATCTCTGACCAGTGTATTGAAGCCCTGCCATATTTATACGTGCTCGAAATACGTGCTGTGTTAATACCAGTGTTGTAAAAAATATCTGTTTAGTTCAATTAATCGGCTGATTAGTCGTTGGCGGTAATCAAACTATTATGAATTTTTTTAACTAATTGGCTGATTATTTTTGATTAATTACTTGACGGTATCATGTCCATCCGACGACCGCATAATGTTATTTACAACACTGGTTAATACGTCAAATTTTTTAGATGTGACATGCCGCATAGTCTGATGATGTAAGCAGCACATTTAACAGCACAACATGACTTGGTAATGCATGTTTTGATGTGCCGCGCCGGTTTTTCTTTTAGATTTTGATAATTTGTTACTTTAAAAATGTATAATAATATTAAAAAAATCTAGAAAATTGAAAATAACCTAAACTGTATTTCTGTAAGTTTCAGTTTTTTTTTTTCCAAAATATTATGTAGTCTTTCTGTGTTGTTTTGATATAATCTGAGAAAATATTTGTAATAAGTGGTTAAATAATTGAAAAAAATATTATAAAATAATCTAAAAAATAGAAAAAGTAGACGTGTGGTATATGTGTCTTGTCCGTATCTGAATGCAAAGGTGGAGTCAGATTTTTCAGACTATAAAAATTAAACGTAAATAGAAGAGAAAAGATTAACTGTATAAAATTTTTCTATTATAAATGAGAGTCAATTTCACATTATTCATAATATTTTATCTTAAACTGTATTAACAATATGTCATCAATATAAATTTTTAAAAAATAAATGGGATCAATTTGATCCATTCATATATGCTTAGATGAACGTACACTGTTTAAATATGTCGATTTAAAAAAATTAAAACACTACAGGACTGAAAATGCAGTACGTCTAACAAGACGTACTTTGTTATGCCATGTCATTTTGTTTCAAATAATAAATAAATCGGCTTGTTATTTGGTCTGGTCATTTGGACATAATACAGAAATCGGCGGATTCAAGAAAAGAAGTATTCTCCTATTCTTTTATCCGGACCGTTCAAAATCAATGACACGGTTTCAATTACATTTGTAGACCATTTTTTGTTCCGACACTATTTTTTTGGTTTGGTGGAAACAATATTAATCATATGGGAGTTCTCTCGTGGCTTCAGTTGTATGTGATCTATATACAGTACTGTGCAGTAGAACACTGGCAGAGGTATATTTTAATTTTTAATATACTTTTAGGAGGCTTCCAGGACGATTCTTCAAACTTTAAAGCATGCGGTGCTCTCCTATTGGAGGAGTGCTGTACCAGTGGCATCATTCTGATACCACAGAAAATCTAGAAGCTTTCTCTTTGTCTTTGGCCAGAAAAAGTGTACCAAATAAAAAAGAAAAAAGAGTACCAAATATTAGCCCCAACAGCTGCCACCCATATGGTCACATTATTAGCTCTCACGCCACTTTTTAATATATAAGACATACTTCTCACTCCTACCCATTCAAATTTTTGTCACAAATACATACTTCTTCCAGTTTCTCTCTGTTCTACTCTTCCTTTCTCTTCTGGTGTCAGGTCTGTTTATCCACTCTGGCCTTTCTCTCCATTGTTTTACCTGTATTATGAGCAAACTCATGATGCTGATAACTTATTAATTTTAGTGCACATACATTTTTCTAGTTGAGCTCTGCTGGTTGGTAATTCTTAATTATTGCTTTTTCTTCAAGTTAAAGGATAAGCTCTTTATTTATTTTTAAACATGAATCTACATCAGTTTGGTGGTTCCAACTTTTTATAATGGTTTGCTATAAGCTTCATACACTTTAAATTTGGATCTTGGGAATTCGGTCAATGTGTTTTGCTGTTGGGACATTGTGTTATGTCCAATTAAGGTAAGATCTCTTTTTGATCTTATTGTAATATGAAATTTATGCATTGTCTGTTCTTAGTAAAAATAACTCGTTGTAGATTCTATTTTGGTCTACGTAGAGAACCGTGAGAAAAAATTTAAATACACCATGGTTGGCTGGTGATGCATGCATAGCTGAGATCTCCCTTTCACAAGTTAACTCGATCTGCGATTGCAATTTTTAAGTACACTGTCTTAAAAGCGAGTCGGTGGTTAACTACCATTGTTCCAGAAAGAGTAATTGGCATCTTTCTTTAATAGTCCAAATCAATAGTTGAGTTCTGTTGATCTGTTATTGCTCTGTCGTCGATGAGTAGTGTCTTAGCTTCAATTAATTATTTGAAAGATCTATAAATCGGTACATATTAAGTACTTAAACTTGATCAGTGTTAAGTTTTTTAGTACATTAATTGTCGTAACTCCTCTCACATAAAAAAATATTATTATTATTATTATTTTTTTCTGAACTGAGATCTAGCCCTCCTTGTATAGAATAAATGTACATATATTTTCCATTTGTCCCACAATGCTAATTTTCAATTTGTCCCACATGATTATTAACAAATCTTTACTTTATGCCAGGTTCCAAAAAGAACCCAAGACCAGAGGGAAAGGTAATTAACACTAACTGACAATGAAGCTCAGTGTTTCCATTCTGACCCCTATAATTTTTACCCTTTTCATCTCCACCCCTACACTTGCTCAAGCACCAGCACCTATGTTCATGCCGCCGACACCGGCTCCCGCACCGGCCCCTCATTATGTCAACTTAACCGACCTCTTGTCGGTCGCAGGCCCATTTTCAATCTTCCTTGACTATGTTGTTAAAACGAAAGTAATCGACACCTTTCAGAACCAAGCAAACAATACTGATGAAGGTGTCACTCTTTTTGTTCCTAAAAACTCAGCATTTACCTCGCTCAAGCAAACCACATTTTCGAATCTCACGGAAGACCAGCTCAAATCCCTTCTTCTGTACCATGGTTTCCCAAAGTATTACTCCTTGGCAGAGTTCAAAAATTTGAGTGCTCTGAACCCGGTTAGCACCTTTGCTGGTGGTGCATATACCGTGAACTTGACCTACGACATGGGTACCGTTAAAGTTGCCTCAATGTGGTCGAACCCGAATGTTACAAGTAGTGTTTTTTCTACCCGACCGGTTGCTGTTTATGAGGTGAATAAGGTTCTACTTCCACTGCAAATCTTTAGTACCGACCCACCACTTGCTCCTGCACCGGCACCTGCACCTGAATCGTCTAAGCCATCAGATCTGGCACCAAAGGCGAGTTCGACTGGCTCGAACCCTAAATCCACTGATTCGGAAAGTTCAGCACATGTTGTTAGCACAAGTTACTTGTTTTCATGGGCTCTTTTTGGTGGGATTATGCTTATGTTATGAGAGGGAATACTTCCATTTTGTTTCACTATTTTTATTTTTTCTTCTATTTTAATATATTGGTTTTAAGGTAAATTTGTAATCATTCTTTTGGACAGAGTATATGTTGTCATAAATGGATTGTTATATATATCAATAATCATGTTGTCGTTTCTAAAATGTGAATATGTATACATGTTAACATGTTTAGTCCTCGACTGCTGAAAATGGAAAAGTTAATTGCCATTTTATGGAAAAGGTAAACGCTTGCATGTGAAGTAACCGGAATTTACGATTAATATCTCACATCTCACATGCAATGATGCAATCGATTTGTCGCAGAACCTTTCAGTCTAGGTACAACTAGGGTAATTATTAAAAGAAAAGTGTAGCAAGTTTTCTGTTTGTTTCTCCATCATGATTTGAAAGGAATCCTAACAACTAAGATTTCATGTGAGCGTAGCATAAAAAAGAAACAAGATTTTTCATGTGAAAGTTATGCACACACTTGACATGTACGCTACCGTGTAACTCCACCAGAAGTGATACATTTTTCTTTTTTCTTTGACCGATATAATTTTGCAATTAATTAATTAACATTTTTCTACTAGCTTAGAGCATCTCCAACAGTTATTGTTTATGGATTGCTTGTGCTGATGTGTCAATTATTTTTGTAATTGCTGGGTTGTATGGCTATTGCTTATTTAGCAATTGTTGGAAAAAAAAAATTGCTTAATAAGAAATCTTTTTTCTAAAGATGAGTTGGCCAAATGTTTAATTCTTATTGGTCAAATGTTTAATTCTCAATTGTTTGGTTGATTGCACCAATGTAAGAGTGGATTGTTTAATTTTTAAATTTTTTATAATTTCTAATTTAGCAATTAATTTCAATTGCTGGATTGGAGATGCTCTTACAAGTATGAATATGAATGCCAATTTTTTCAATTATTTTGTTTGCCCTTTTGATTATTTCAAACCGGTAATTCAATTTATGATCTATCACCTCATTTTCGCCCATTTTAAATGTTGTTATTAAAAAAAAATCAATAATGGACTATAATTGGGAAGTAATAAATGTATTAAAATTTAAAATATTATTCATTGCTTTACATTTGTTCGGCAATTGGCAATTCAGATAAAGGAATTTCCTCCAAAAGTTGTGTTCTGTTGAGCTTAGTTGGCAAGATCATGATATTAATATTATATTTCTATGATTAGTTCGTAGTATGAAAATTGGTACGACCTTAGTCCGAAATGATTCTTCCTTTCTGTCCAGAAAGATAATATAATATCAAAAGCAATATTTTGAATCCTTTTGTTCATGTGTTTGTTGTGAAGTAAAGTTAACGATATTTAAATGGTTTACTCTATTTTAGTTCACATGTTTTATATTTTGTTTGATAATTTAACTCATGATCTTAATTAATCTGTTCTAAAAAGTAAGACGTTGAAAAATAAGTCTTCGTCTATAACAGTGGACTCTACAGGTGAAGTAAGTGTTGAGTAAGTTAATTCATTTGAAGATGTGAAGTAACTCACAACAAATTAACTCACATCTTATTCCACTTTAATGCTCTTCTTTTATTTTTCATTTTAACTACTTAAATATAGAGTAAGAAATTTGCTTCACTTCTTACTCCATAATTTAAGACCTAACTAGTTCCGGCCTATATTTCACAAAATCTTAGCTTCGGCTCTAAATTGGCCCAAAATAGTCCATTTACGCCAGGAGCTCATGTTGAGTAGTTTTACAAAAATTTGATACCTGGATCAACTACAAGATGGACAAAACTGCATGAAGCAATAAAAGTATGGAAACCTGATGCCACCTCCACTTGTATCTCTGGAGTAGCTGGGACTGGGCCCCATTGCTCGGAGAAACAGCCGACAAACAAGGCCACCTCTACTGAGAAAACTAATTGTTTGACGAAGAATTAAACTTTAACTGCTGTGAAGATGGGTTTACAGCTGGGATTTAAGATCGGCCCATCTAAGGCCCGGTTAGAGAATAACAAGTCTGATCTAGGCCCGATAACTACTGCGGCGTGCTTGGTTTGGGTTGGTTCAATGGAGATTGAATTGATGAAAAATGAGGTGGTTCTTAATTAGTGCCTTAATTTTGGCGTTAATTTAAATCAGAATCTTAACATATGAATGCATTAAATGATTTTAGTAGTCTCAAAATTACACTTTCTTTAAAATCAATTGATTTCATTCAAAGGCACGTTGTGTGCTCTATTTTTTTTTTTTTTAAATTTAAATATTCTCCTTAAATTCATAAGTTTCTTATTTCTATAGATTTTTTTCGATACTTTTGGTATGATCATTGGACACGTATATCTGTTCTATATTTTAATATTTAAATTCACATATTTCATACTTCAAAAGCTGTTTTCCATTGCTTTTGGCATGACACATTTACATGCTTATAAAAATAAGTTATTTATATTGTTAAGTTAGATATATTCATTTCTACAATTTAAAAAAAAAAATAGATAAATAAATATAATGTTATAAATTAAAAAATGTAGCATAACATTAATTTTTTTTTTATTTTGTGTTAGATATTAGAGAAAATCACATAATTCTTACTTATAAAGATAAACTGGTTTGTACGTTCTTGGAATATGGGTGTCCGATCCTTATGGACTAACTGTATTTTTAAAAAAAAAATTTGGATATGGATTAATCCAATTATTATTCTTACTTATTTCTTTAAAAATTCTATAAAAAAAAATAGGACAAATGAAATTATTATAAATTGCATTATCTGTAAATTTAGTCTAGTTGTAAATTTTGTAAGAAAATTCAAAGAATTGAATTTTTAATATTTTTTACAAGATTAAATAACATTTTGGTATATAGATTAGACTGACACTTTTCAAACTATCTTGCTTATATATTCAAATTAGATAAAAAAAATATATAGTATGATGTTATACTTTTATTGAGCATAACAATGTATAATTATTTCATCTAAAATATTAAAGTAAATACAATTATTTCATCAATACATGTAACATATCTCTTTGCAATGTGAAAAACGTTGGCCACTCAACTATTGGTCGTTAATTTGTTAAATCTTTGTTTAAAAAAAAAAAAATCAAAATTTAACATATCAATGCATTAAATGATTTTAGTAGTCTCAAAATTACAGTTTATTTAATAATTTCTATAAATAAATAAAAATTAGAAAGGCAAAATATAATATGAAAAACAAACCTTTTATTTTCTATTAGGTCTAACTAGTTCCGGCCTATATTTCACCAATTCTTAGCTTGGGCTCTGTATTGGTCCAATTTATTTCATTTATGCTGTGTTCTAATTAGGGGTACGTCGGGCCGATTTTTTTAAAAATACCCTAAAAAAATAATTTTATTAAAAATAACCAAGTTTTAGTCAGATTTTTAAAAATACCCTGGCCGCAGAAAAAATCTGCGCTTCGAAATTTTTATTCCGGGTAGCAGAAAAAATTTGCGCCCCGGAATTTTTTTTTTTTTGGAATTTTTATTCCGGAGCGCAGAAAAAATCAGCGCTCCGGAATTTTTTTTTTTTTTTTTTTTTTTAGAGTTTGAGTGATGATATCTCACAATTTGTTTGGAGATTTTCAATGAAACTTCACAGTCTTGTTCTACGATGTCAAGACTACATGTCGGTCAATTTTCATAATTTTTTAAGATGTTTTATTATGTTAACCAGAGGTGCAAGTTTGGACTCAGAAGCACTCTTTCAGCAGTTCGGGCAATTTTTTGGAGATGATATCTCACAATCTGTTTGGAGATTTTGAATGAAACTTCACAGTCTTATTCTACGATGTCAAGACTACATGTCGGTCAATTTTCATGATTTTTGAAGATGTTTTGTTATGTTAACCAGAGGTGCAAGTTTGGACTCAGAAGCACTCTTTCAGCAGTTCAGACAATTTTTTGGAGATGATATCTCACAATCTGTTTGGAGATTTTGAATAAAACTTCACAGCCTTGTTCTACGATGTCAAGACTACATGTCGGTCAATTTTCATGAGTTTTGAAGATGTTTTGTTATGTTAACCAGAGGTGCAAGTTTGGACTCAGAAGCACTCTTTCAGCAGTTAGATTTTGTATGAAACTTCAGTCTTGTTCTACGATGTGAAGACTAGATGTCAGTCAATTTTCTTGATTTTGACGAATTTATTAGTGTCGGTTTTTATTTTATTTGTTTGTCGTATTATTGTTCTTAATTTTATTTTGTTTTTTATAACATAGAACCCAAAGCACAATAAAACATAACGAAAACAATAACTATAAAACTAAACTCAAAGCATGATAAAAAAATATAGCTAAACTACACCAAAACAAGAACTATAAAACTAAACTCAAACACAATAAAACATAACGAAACTAAACTACACTAAAACAATAACTATAAAACTAAACTCAAACATAATAAAACATAACTAAACTAAAACTATAAAAAAAAAACTCTCTATCATTGGTACGTCGAAGGGGTGAATCGGATAAGTGCTCTACCCTTGTTCTCCCTACATGTGTTGGGTTTTGACTGTTCAAACCCATTGATTAATTATGTTGGGGTTTTGACTGTTCAAACTCATTTATATGCTTAAGGTGCGGAAAGAGTAAAACAAAACTTTTACATCTACCTTAAGCTACGGATTAAACGAATCAAGAAGATCCGTTTAATCCTATTTACAGATATACTCCATAATTGATTTTCTAAAATATTAAATTTATTTATCAATTAAATAGATTAATATAACATGTTTATACCTTGTTTCCAAATCATAGTTGGAATGCAGACCGAGCGAGTAGAGCCTCACCAGGGAAGGAATCGACTCAGAGTATCACACGTGTGATACCTCTATTGGTTATCCACCAGGACTAACCAGAGAGCGGTTTATTTCTTTTGCCAGAAATACTATAAACCGCGGTATTATGCAAAAACACTATTCACCGAAAAATTCGTTTTAATCAGATTTGCTAATTAAACCAAATCTGAAATACCGTGAAAATTTGATAAAACACTATTCACCGATCGAAAAAGCGTAAACAGAGAAAGAGAGAATTCCAATTAACGAAGTAATCAGATTAACACGTGAATTAGTGAGTTTTCTCTTTCACCTATGCCCCTCTATTTATAGGCATTTGAGGAGGTTCGCAAAAGGCCGAAATACCCCCGAAGTTGCCAAAATTACCAAAATGCCATTTTGGCATTCAAATTTGATTTTGCAACTTCATTTTGGTTAGATTAGTTTAATGGATTCTAAACCCATTAACCCAAACCCATTATGAATAGTAAATATCCAAATCAAATATGTATAATTGTCATGTACAATTATATTCGTCTACGGTTTTCATTTGGTAATTTTTATACAACATGTCAAACACGTTTATAAACTAACCAGTGTTTCTGTTTGTCATTCTAAATGACGTACAATTAATTATAATTAATTATACCAAGTATAACTAATTATAACCATTAGTTTTTGCTTTGTCATTTTTAACATGACAAATATAATTTAATTATAACACGTATAATTAATTATAACCATCTTAATATTAATTACAACCAATTTATAATTAATCAGTAAGATTCTCCGAATAACTCCTATATGGTGTGACCCAATAGGATCTGTGTTATGTTGGTAAATAGAGTTAAAACTGTTTTAACTTCTATAATCATAGGAGGCATCTGGCAGTATACACTATGACCATCCAATTACATAGATGATGATGTACTGTACATTATCACGATCCAGTAAACAATTTACTTGTGTCAGTTCTTCTGTCTCATAGCTATCAGATCAGTTTCAAGGTAGATGTGTGTCATCCTTGCTAACTGTATCTTTTCTTGATCTTAAGTATATTATCAAATATAATTACTCTTGTAGTTATACCGCATGCAGATAATCTAACTCTACCAAGGGGCCCAGTGATGCTATAGCTCGTATAGAGATACGAGGGACAAATAGTATTCTTGGGAGACTATCACTTCCTCAGCTAAGCTATACATATGAAAATGCTACCGTTATGACTGCTTTTTACGGACAGCGTTAGATAACACTCACACATACATATTTCTTATTAGGAACGATAAATACCTCATACTGTAGAACTTGACACTGAATGAAAACATAAATGACACGAACACAATTCTATTTAATGTTTCATTCGGGGTCTGTCAAATACCATGTTCCTAGAACATGTATCTATGTGATTAAAATGACATCTTGTGTCAGGTGGTTTGTAAAACTTAACCATCTTTTAATCCACATGCTAACCTTATCGCGGTAATTAGTGTTTCTGCTAATTACCTTGGTCAGTGACTTTTAAGAGTATATATTATCTATATTTATGGAGTTTCACAATTTCAGTCATGAACTCGAAATGATCCATAATTTCAATAATACTCAAGGCAACAAAATGATATATATAAATAAACATTCAATTTATGAACAAAACTTTATGATAATTTATCGTATTATTGACTTCTAGATTATTACAAACTAACAACATGTCCGTCCAACTTTGCACCTCTGGTTAACATAACAAAACATCTTCAAAAATCATGAAAATTGACCGACATGTAGTCTTGATATTGTAGAACAAGACTATGAGGTTTCATACAAAATCTCCAAACAGATCGTGACATATCATCTCTCAAAAAATTGTCCGAACTGCTGAAAGAGTGCTTCTGAGTCCAAACTTGCACCTCTGGTTAACATAAAAAAACATCTTCAAAAATCATGAAAATTGACCGACATGTAGTATTGACATTGTAGAACAATACTATGAATTTTCATACAAAATCTCCAAACAGATCGTGACATATCATCTCTCAAAAATTGCCTGAACTGCTGAAAGAGTGCTTCTGAGTCCAAACTTGCACCTCTGGTTAACATAACAAAACATTTTCAAAAATCATGAAAATTGACCAACATGTAGTCTTGACATCGTAGAACAAGACTGTGAAGTTTCATTCAAAATCTCCAAACATATTGTGAGATATCATCTCCAAAAAATTGCCCGAACTGCTGAAAGAGTGCTTCTGAGTCCAAACTTGCACCTCTGGTTAACATAACAAAACATCTTCAAAAATCATGAAAATTGACCGACATGTAGTCTTGACATCGTAGAACAAGGCTGTGAAGTTTTATTCAAAATCTCCAAACAGATTGTGAGATATCATCTCCAAAAAATTGTCTGAACTGCTGAAAGAGTGCTTCTGAGTCCAAACTTGCACCTCTGGTTAACATAACAAAACATCTTCAAAAATCATGAAAATTGACCAACATGTAGTCTTGACATCGTAGAACAAGACTGTGAAGTTTCATTCAAAATCTCCAAACAGATTGTGAGATATCATCTCCAAAAAATTGCCCGAACTGCTGAAAGAGTGCTTCTGAGTCCAAACTTGCACCTCTGGTTAACATAACAAAACATCTTAAAAAATTATGAAAATTGACCGACATGTAGTCTTGACATCGTAGAACAAGACTGTGAAGTTTCATTGAAAATCTCCAAACAAATTGTGAGATATCATCACTCAAACTCTAAAAAAAAAAAAAAAAAAAAAAATTCCGGAGCTCAGATTTTTTCTGCACTCCGGAATAAAAATTCCAAAAAAAAAATTCCGGAGGGCAAATTTTTTCTGCGGCCCGGAATAAAAATTCTGGATCACAGATTTTTTCTGCGGCCAGCGTATTTTTAAAAATCTGACTAAAACTTGGTTATTTTTAATAAAATCATTTTTTTTATTGTATTTTTAAAAAAATCGGTACATCGGGAGAGAGAAAGGAAGAAATATTGTGCAGAGGAGAGTCTCATCTCAGATTGTAGTTGTCCGATAATTTTTCTTGCTCCAGAAGAGGTGAACGAGAGAGGAAACAGAGATGAAGGCTTACTGTTCGAAGGGTAGAGTGAAGTGAAAAACGTTGATTTTTGAAAAATTATGTCACCCGCAAATCGGAGTGTAAAAACACTGTTTTAAAGTGAGACTACCATCGATCTATCCCTTCCCTTTCTTTTATGAGGAGTTTATCTCTCAGTTTTGGAGCACAATCTTAGGGAAGACGCTTTTCTCGAGTAGTTTTATAACAATTTGGTACTCGGATCAACCACAAGATTATTTCCCTTTGCAATAATTTTCTTGCAAAAGTAATAATTTGATACCTGATCAATTGCATGAAGCAATAAAAAGTATGGAACCTGAAGCCGCCTCCACTTTATATCTGGTGTCCCTGGGACTGGGTCCCATTGTACATAGAAATAGCCGACATACAAGGCGCACTTTACGGAGAAAACTACATGTTTGAGGAGGAATTAAACATTAACTGCTGTAAAGATGGGTTTAAAATGTGATTTGAGTCCGGCCCATATAAGGCCCGGTTTTATAATAACAAGTCTGAGCTCGGCCCGATGATAACTGCGGCGTGCCTGGTTTGGGTTGGTCCGTTGGTTCAATGAAGATTGAATTGATGAAAAATGAGACGGAGTTGAACTTGTATTAACTGAGACGCGTTCTAATTTTAGTAGTAAGATATGCTTATCTGTTCCATGAATATCAATGAGGTTTGGCTGCGTTAATTTTGGCAGTGCTGTTTGCAAAGACTAATTAGTATTTTGGTGCTTCTTTTGTTGGACCTCATGAATCAGGACTGTCTAGAGAGATGGGATCACTACATACCCATATTTTTCTAATTCGGTGTTAACAATTTAAAATTTAAGTTCTAAATGACTTAGCAATTTCTTGTACAGTTTTAATGAATAATTAAGTACTGCTTGCTGTAGAGTAGAACTAGGGTGTTCTTAAGTTTACCAAGGGATTTGGTGAACTCAAGTCTAAAGTCTATCAAATCGGCTTCAAATGATGAATCCGAACCATTGAGATCCACATATCTTACGAGTGATGCGTCTACATGTGAAAATTTGAAACATTCAAATTAATTTAGCATGAAGTCAAGCGGTCAAAATTAGAATGTTAATAAATTAATTTTAATACATTTATTTTTTGAATATTTTTGACAGCTTGACTTTATACTAAATTAATTTGAATGTTTAAAATTTTCAGATGTAGACGCATCACTCGTAAGGTATATGGGTTTTAACAGTTCGGATTCGTCATTTAAAGCCAATTTGACGGATTTTAGACTTGAGTTTACCAAAGAACTTGGTGAACTTAAGAACACCCAAGTTCTCCTCTATTGCTGTATGTTATAAAAGTTTAGTTAATAAAAGCACATGATTGAGAAGTGAAAATCAATGCGATGTACTTGTTACATGATCAGACTTGTCATTTGTAATATACTTATATACATATTCAATTATTAATGTCAAATGAAAAATGGAGAATGAACTTTGAAGATTATTATTTGTTCAGAATATCCCTTCGTTCAAAATCTCCCAGAATTTGGTAGAATTAAATTCGTTTATATTTATTTGATGTTTTGTGTGTAATTTACTCCTCCTTTTGTACTTGGTAATATGATGGGGACATCGCAGTTTCAACCTTTTGAATTATTGCTTAATTTCACATGGTACAAATTAGCAGAGGAATCTGCTACAGTGCTAATTCAATAGTTTAAACTAATTGAGTCAAAATCTCAATCTGATTATCAGGTTTAATACCCTTCTCGGATCTGATGCATCATGCATACGAAGATTAAAAATGATTTCTACTAATTTCTCAGAGAAAAAATGATCCCGAGTACAGACAACTACTGGGTAGTTAAATTTTCAAGTCTGATAATCACTCCATAATCTCGCTCCTCGAACATTCTCACTCAATTTTCTATACACTTCTAGAATGCAAATTTGATCACTATGTGCGCACATTCGACTATAACTAAATGCGATTTAAAAAAAAAATTAGAATCAAATTTTAATATTTCAACGAAACAATTAATTAGCGAAACTTAAACCGACTATTTGAAAATCTGTATCCTCCCAGGTACCTGATTCAATCAAATTACAAACAGACGGCCCATAATAATTCCAGTTGGATCAAAGTCAATTCTGTATTCCTGTGCCTATAGAAACTAGGGAGTCCGTTTTGAGATTCGTGCTAAGTTAAAAGAACTAATCTGAGCTTTCCGTTTGTAATTTGTTTGAGTCAGGTACCTGGGGGTGATCCGAATTCATCACACAAAGGTCAAATGAACAGAACCGTTCCAGTACTTTTCATAGGAGACTATCGCAAAAGTGTACACACTTGCTGGAGCCACTTTCGATTCCTCTGCACAATTCCATGGTTAGAAACTTAGAATCCTCAGCAAGACAGCCAGCGTACAAATTTGGTGAATGGTTCAAATTGATTTGAATCGTCCATTTCAAATAGCATCCCACATTCCCACTGAACAATTCATCCCACTTTTTTTTTTGTTTTTTTTTATAAAGATGAACTACAATAGCTGCATTATTGCATATGCAATTAGAATTTTTATATCAAACAATTAAAACTCCATCATTTTCATCTGAAATAAAATGATCAAGTCATCTACTTGAGAGGAATGCGTGCACTGAGGCGCTTGCTGGACCAAAATAAGTGCCTTTTTCTTGCATTGTGCGCCATTGGGAGGTCAAAATTAGTGGAGCAGTAACTTTCTGCAGTTCAGACAGATTCAGAACCTCAGAATCTCAGATAATTTTTTTTGTTAAAATTATATTCTCATCAACCGATAAATTAATGCATCATTAGTTTACTTTTGCACGAGTTAACCTTTTTATATTCTCATCAACCGATATATGCATGATTAGTTTACTTTTGCACGAGCTAACTTTTTTCTTAAGCAAACTCCTCATTGAACGGTTCAATGTTTATTCGATGATTTGACAAGGAAATTTAATTTTGGTGGGAAGAACGGACAAGAAACTAGGAAAGAACGCGCAATACGTTGAAAAGCAACGAGTCATTTTCGTTTCGGGCCCCTCCAAAAATGTCCCGTTGTCACAAAACAAATGCCCATTGTATTTCTCACTTGTTTCTTGGGAACATATCTCGCTTTGCTAGAGTTAGCAAGTTGGGATCTTCTACGGTTATACCGTATTCTTGTCAACAACCATGCGCAAAGTCACAAGATCCGCTAATTAAATCCGAATAATTCATTTTTTTGGTGATGCCGATCCGAATGTCGAATTATTCGGTTGATCGAATTTTGACCGAATTAAACCCAAATAATTTGCAAATTTTATGAATTTTTCTCAAATTTTCCTGATTTTTGCTCATAATTTTTTTTTGTTCTCTTGCATGACTAAGATCTCTGGTCCGGATAATTTCGAATCATACCTGAATCACAAATTTTTGACATTGCCGAATCGAACCTGAATAATTCATTTGTCACTATGACCATGGGCAAATTCAATCAATATAAAGAAAAACTATAAAAGAGTGTTAGGATTTGGAGCAATTTTAATATAAATATGAATTGGCATTTATTTACAATTTAATAATAAGAAGAAATAACTTGTGAATTTAAATAGTAATAAATAACTTGTAATTTAAAATCCAAAGACTTTTGAAATGTTCCATACTATTATAGTATTATTTATATCATGCGCATAAAAACGATAGAATTTAATGCATGTTATATTGTTCATTAGACAATTTAAAATTTACAATGATCTATATTTAATAGTTTTTGATGGAATATCAAATAAAGCTCAAATAGCATGAAAATTATACCAATCAACACATTACACCAACAACATGTTTATAAAGTTTTTTGCAAATTTTGTAATTTGGTTTGAAGAAGATATTAACAAGATTGTCAAGGAATCTCAACCTACATTATAGAGGAGATCACTTAACAATGACTTATGCTGGCAATAAATTTTCTAATAAACCCAACTAAGTTAAAAATAAAGAAAATTGTTTTTATAGATTTGTCGATGCATGTATAAATGTATTACCCATCAAATTACATGTAATTTGAATATTATTTAATGGTGCATCAAGAGCCGTTAGAGAAAAAAAAAAGAACCGTTAATTTCAAATTGTTGAAAAATCCATATCACTTGAGGAACATTAAACATGCATCACATTCCATTTTTTTTTTTTAATAAATATGATATTGGCAACATAACAGATCAGGACTATAATATTGGATTTTATATTTAATCTTTAATTATCTCTGTGATTGTTAAAATTGTCAAGATAAATAACGGTCAAGTGATATCTCCTCTTATATATGATATATATTGGAGCAAAGCTAGGGTGCGATGTGCTCATCAAGAGGGTTCGGTGAGCATAACTCCAAAAGTATATTGGATCGACTTCAAACGCCGAATCCAAATCGTTGAAATCCACGTACTTCATGAATGATGCATTTACATGCAAAATTTTGAAAGTTTTGAATTTATTTACTACAAGGTTAAGCGGTCAAAGAAATGAACTTTTTATAAGTTAATTGATAAGTTGTTTTATATATTTAATTTTTATAATTTCTTTGACCGCTTGACCTTGTAGCAAATAAACTCGAAACTTTCAAAATTTTGCATGTACATATATCACTTATGAAATACATGGATTTCAACGGTTTGAATTCGGCATTTGAAGTCGATTTGATATACTTTTGGAGTTGTGCTCACCAAACTCTCTTGGTGAGCACATCCTACCCTAGCTTTACTCATTATATTGCGAACTGTCCATATAATTTCTATTGTTAAATATTTGTGTTTGTTTTTATTTTTATATATAATATTATCAAAAAATTTCCCCTAATTTTCATTGCAAAACTTTTGAGACAAACAAGAGTTCATTATTATTGGATGTAGAGATATATTTAAATTTAAATATATTTGTGATTTTGTTATTCTTTATCACTTTCTAAGCCTTACATATATAAAACATATGCCTGAATAACTCTAAAAATACTTATATAGCCAATGCAAATTAAAATTGATTTAGCCCTCTCCTAAACACCCTAATTTGATATTTAATGATTTAAATAATGGATATTCTTCAAAAGATTTTGCTAGTTTATATAATGATTCCTCCTAAGACTTTAAAAAAAATTGACATTCTCCTGGTTGGGAGTATCAAACTGTCAATGCTATAAAATAGGTCCATTAAAAGTACGATATCTCATTGTGTTGTACTAAATCTGTACCAAACTAGCTACAGAAAGGGTTGCATGATACATATCCACAAGTGATCTTTTCCTTTTGTAATTATTTAAATTCACATGCAAAGGCACTAGTTGTACTAAAAGAAATATCAAATATCGCTCACAAATAATTAACCTTCTTTATTTATAACAACGGAAAAGGAGACTCCTCTCTCAGTCCTGTCTCTCTCTCTCTAACATTTCTCAAACACAAACAAGGATGGAGAAGAAGGTTGATTCAGCCAATTGTTCCGTAAAGCTTCCACTTGAGGTGCCACGTAGCTCCGTGCAGTTACATGTGGGTCCCACCCTACCGTTTCGTCATCGCCGGCGTTCTTCATAGCGGGTGGTAAGTGGAAATTATTGAAAAATAAAGGGGGCTTTGGCGAAGAATTCGCTGAAAGATTGAAGGCATACATGGGAAAGTCAGGCATTTTCTCAATTTTCTATTATATTACTTTCCTTGTTAAGCGTTAGGAAAAATGCATTCATTTTTTTGTGAAGAGACAAAGGATTTTAGGCAGGAATCATGCAAAAAAACATGTTGCCTCTCTTTTAAATTTTTTATTAGAGGTTGATTATGTTTTTTGTAACAATGCTGTGTATCCATCTTGATGTTCCTCTGTCTGCTTTACTATTTTTTCTTTTTTTCTAATTGCTTTTCTTCTTACAGTCTTAGTTTCTCTTTTGTAACAATGCATGGTTTTGAATTAAGTTAAGAATTACTAATGACAGCTGTTTGGTTCTTTCTTTACTATTTTTGCTCAAAATAAAGTTTGCCTGCTTAATTAGTTTACATCTTGAAGATGTAACCGGGATGTCTACCAAGATTTTTTTTTTTTTAAATAGATGTACAAAAAAAAAAAAAAACACAAGTCAGCTGTCAGTCCATACTTATGATATCTGAGTTGGCATCATTCATCAAAATTTATTTAAGATGTAACCGGGATGCCTAAATATATGAGTTGCACATTAAATTTTGATGCATATATAGAGGGGATGGACTTATGATATCTGAGTTGGCACCATTCATCAAAATTTATTTAAGATGTAACCGGGATGCCTAAATATATGAGTTGCACATTAAATTTTGATGCATATATAGAGGGGCAACGAAGAAAGTTTAGTCCATACTTGTTCCTGATCAATAATCAGCAAAAAGAATAAATGTCATAGTGTTGATGTGACATGAGCCAAGTTTTACAAATTATATAACGTTTTGATTAATTAGATGAGTAGCAAAAAGAATAAATGTCATAGTGTCGATGTGACATGAGCCAAGTTTTACAAATTATATAACGTTTTGATTAGATGAGTCTTAAATGGTGCATACATACATATAACACATTTACAACACATTTGCGTCAATGGTTCATCTCTCCTCTGTTCTCCTATAAAACTCTCTAGAAACATCGATATCTTTTGAAATATATTTCATATTTGAGTTAGTTGCGTCATAGTTTAATTAATTCATCCAATAGATGTTGTTGAATACCTACCTGACATTATATTACTTCTTGTTTCCTTTTCTTATTTCTAAATCTAAGATAATGTGCTGTTTGAGTGTGCTTTGTGCTATTGTTCCCTAACAAGCAAGGCATCCTATGATCGTTTGCTTGTACTCTTTCTGTAGTTTGGACTCTTTTTCTAATTTGTGAATTTGTCTTATTTAATCAATAATGTCGGAAAATAGACTAGGTTTTGCATGTGGTGCACCAGTCACATCAACTAACAAATAAAAAGAATAAAAAAACTAAAGCAAATGTACCCAAAACAATTATAATTCAGTTAAAACAAATCGAAGCAAGACAAGAGACACCGATATGATTCTAGCTTGGCGCATGAATAATATTCTCCTTGCATAAAACAAATATGTGCTTTATTTGATACGTCTTATAAGAGCTGTATAATATATACCCATGGAATCATATATTCACTTCTGATGTCATGCAAAATATGAAAAATAACAAACCTAAGAACTTTGCTAATTAATTAATTGCCTTAAATATTTAACTTCTGAGGCTCTGAGGCTCTGACCTAGTGTGGTTCTAAAAGTCGCTACGGCAGCTATATAAGATTCGTACTAAATAAAATAAGAGGCCTTATAATTAGTGTAAGAGATATTAATGCATGTTTTTTCGTACATCAATGTTCTTGAGCTGGTAGTTTTGACTTTTGGAAGCCACAGAAGGTTGCGTATAATCTGCCTTGAGAATTGGTGACCTAGTGTTTGAAAATGAAAGCCAGAGTTAGGGTTTAGTTTCCTAATGAGTTGGCGATTGTATAATTAATTTGTAACTATTTTTTTTTCTTTTTCTGGTAGAGTGTGTCACATGAATTATTTTATAACTTGGATGTCTTGATGCAAAACTTTGCGGCTCGCATTGCGCATTTGAAAGGGGGCTTGGAAAGGTCGCCCGTTTGACCTTTTTGGGCTTTTCCAGTCGATCTCAAATAAAAATTGTAAAATCGAAACCTTTCATTCTCTTAGTTTAATTACAGAACAAATGCGGTTTTGTTTAAGCCGTCCGGACCATTGAAAAGATGTGTCATTTCTCGGAGGTCGCAGACTTTTAGGTTCCAAATTCGGAATGGGCAATTTTTTTTTATCAATATTAAATATTAAATAGTTGGGTAACTTTTGCTCAAAAATATGCGTCATTTATCGCAAGGGTTGTTCTTTTGATGTATATCTGTAATAAAAAAATGAAAAAAAGAAGAGAAATGCAGTTATTTCATATTATTTTAATTCGTATTCAACAAGTATAAAATAATGAAAGAGTGAAACTGAATTTCCTGTATAGAAAATATGTTTTTTTTTTCAAATAGGAAGGAAATAAGTATTAAGATAGTTTTCTTTTCACTTTTTACAGTTTTATTAATTCCACTTTTATTTTATTATTAATCCTAACCGATATATATTAAGTACGGAATTTGATGTAGATAACCTAGTGGGACTCCGCTATTCCGCATACGAGGGTCAAGAAGAAAAATACATCGTTTTTTCAAGTTAACGATTAAAAATACTAAATATAATTTTGTCCAAATCATGATAGTAACACGAAATTAGCTATTCACCAATCATTCAATTTAGAACAAAATTATTTTTTGAGTACAATAAATATTAAGTTGTATTATATCCAAATCATTCTCTTTTAGCTAATATGTTATTTTTTTCTTCTTCTCTGTTGAATTAATTCGTTGAAGCTTGAGATCAAAACACTTATCACTAATAAAATAAACAAAATGTACAAGTTAATTTAATCATTCTATTAGAGACTACGATGACAAAATTAGTAATTATCATTAGTTTTGAGAGATTACTTATGTTACTATATCCGAAATTAAATTAAAATTATTAGATTTATTTCTTGGATTATGCTTTGGAAAAAACTATATTTCTTGATAAAAAAAATGTTCAAACCAGGTGAAGGATTGTC
Source organism: Carex rostrata (assembly GCF_964058835.1). NCBI lineage: Eukaryota > Viridiplantae > Streptophyta > Magnoliopsida > Poales > Cyperaceae > Carex > Carex rostrata. The sequence goes on from NC_135925.1 coordinate 10,555,367, forward strand.
CGGTGGTACAGAGCATTTCAGATGGGTCCGGATCCCCTAAAGTAACCTAATTTTTTAGTTTAGATTCGGACTGTCCGATTCGAATTCGGACCAATCCGGCTTGAGTTGGAGCCCACAGGGCCTCTTTAATCTGACAGTCCAAATCTAAACTCAAATATTGTGTTACTTTAGGAGATCCGAACTCAATTCAAATCCAGTGCAATAGCTGGTGCAATTAGATTGAGTCATCAGTTTTAAGTTGACACAAATCTCAAAACGAACTCCTTATATCTACATAGGCACCAAATTCAATCACTCGGATAGGAGCTCAATGTACTCAGTCAGGTGATATGGATTCGGATACAGAGGTGTACAAGGCTATAAAGGCACAATATAGAGGCACGAGGAAAGATAGTTAAATGTTGTATGAAAGCATGATAGTTAGGTCTTCCAAGAAATTTATGAAAGATATATAGAAATTCATCGGTACAGAGATGGAGATTATATTATTCATCAGCCATCTAAAAAAACAATAAAAGAGTACAAAACATAAATTTATTTATTGTGATCACTCGAAGTGTACACATTACATACTGCACACTTATCTTTATTGTAAAATAAAAAAAAAAATATAAGAGACATTTACTATGGAATTTTCAAACTGATTCCGTGTTATAGCAAAGCTTTAAAGAATGAAAAAACAGGGTTGGTTTAATCCAACCACCCGTACAGATCCTGCTCCTTTTTTCAACCAATGGCAATGCCCCAGGCATATAAATTTACAAAAACCCTGATAAACAGGGCAATACATCACTTTAAATATGAATGATAAAGAAGATACCCAAACAGCTGTCAAAAAGAATGAATAGCTTGTGTACTATAAGTTTGCGATCACAAAACAAATCCTCGCTTTATTGAAGTTAAGTTGCTGGTGTAAGTCCTGTGTATTGCTCTGCCAGTAGGAAAATTACCTTTGGCAATAAGTTTTTCACTGTCTTTTTCTTCAACAACACCTTTCTTTAAATCTAGCTCAATGCTCTCTTCAGGCTTCGCGTCTTCAGAAAGAATATGAAGCCCCTGAAGAAAAGAAGGAGAGTTTACCATTTAAAACAATTAGAAAGTATTGACGACACCTCAAAGGGCGGTGGTGGGAGGAGGGAGGGTGGGGGAAGAGAGAGAGAGATATACCTTAAGCTTCTCAGCCGCTTCAGAAAATGTTAATGCATGTGAAGGCTTCAGCTTTTCACTTGCTTCCTGTTGTAAAGAAAATGATGTTAAAGAACAACCTACTCATACAAGTAAGTTATTATGTACTGCAAAACTGTCATACTTGTACTGGGCATGATTGACATGAGCGTGTGGCAAGAAAGTTTTGGGAGAAGCCCTTTACCTGGAAGAATTTGGCATGTATTCCATCCTTTATACCACCAGCAACTTGGCAGAGGTACCAAATTCCAGCATTAGCCATATCCTGAGATATTCATTAGATATCAACAAGAAATTCAGATAAGAATTGATTTGCCAGGTGATATCAATGTATGAAATATAGTACTTTCACCAACCTGCTTCTTTTCAAGTGAGCCAACTTTTCCTTCCTAGTTAAAATGTAAGAGATGACTATTAGTATCTACATTAATCACAAATAAAAACCATGAACATAATTAAAAAAAATTACAAACTCACCAATGCTGCTACCATCTGTTGGATGGATTCAATATCGAATCCAATCTGACTAAGATCTGTTTTTACATCATTCACCTGCATGTCAACAGAGAAGATTAAATGACATCAAAACAATTAAGTTGGAATTAATCGAAGAAGTATACAACATTCAAACAGATTAGAAATTTTACTTTATGGCACAAATATAAATATAATCTAAATAACAACCAAATCAAGATATTAAATAAGATGCCAAATAATGACTTGGACAGTCAAAGGAGAAAAATAGCTATTCTTTCATTGCCATTTGCCCAACATTTATTTATTTTAAAATATTGGAGATATTTTTCTTTCAAGAAAAAAAATAGACAAGACATTTCAATTCTTTGTATATTAAGCAAACCTCATGCATTATAGCTTTGGAAACTTCATGCTGTTCATCAATCTTTCCATCCAAGTTTTCGAGTCTCTGGGTAAGGTGTCTTTTTGTTGCCTAAAAAATAGAGACATATGATTACAACAACAACAACAACAACAACAACAACCAAGCCTTTAGTCCCAAACAGACATATGATTACATATTTCAAATTTCACTTTTTTTTTTTCTTGATAAGTAAAAAACTTTGTATAAAACATACAGCTAGAGCATCTGCAACTTGTTCAAGTTGTTTTGATACACTAGCAACAGCATTCGCCATGTGTTGTTTTGTAACAAACATCACATCAGAAAAGGATAATCCCTGCATAACAAAAAAAAAATCAACAGCAAATCAAATGACCTAACTAATTTTTTTGTTAAGAATCGTTCGGGTTGACATGGACAGCTAGTGTCAGCTACCCATTACTGACATTGTCAACCCACAACATATTGAGATGGGTAACAGGTATAAGAAATTCAAATTTTAGCTCTCAAAACGAAAATATGAATAAAATTACGATGACTCGCTAAAAAACCGAACCACCATATTTCCAACCAAAAATATGAGAATCCATTGATGCACAACACTCAAAATTTAAAGAGCAACTAATACTGCTATACTCTTTGGAAGTATGAGATACTAGGAAGTTTTAGATGACAGTATGACACAATGCAAATTGAAAAGAACCTATAAACAAGAACATTAAACCTGAAAGTGCTCAATCTGGAATTTTCTTTGGTTTTAGGTTAACTGCTTTATCAAGTCACATCACAACTTACAGTATGGTGCAGGTAAGAACTTTGGACAAACCTGACCCAGACAATTTAGCAGCAGATATCATTATGTCAAGATAGAACAAAATTTAATTCTTTGGAACCAAACTGGCAAAAAATAACCAACGAAAATCTTACTAGATACATAAAACTTAAGATATTACCTTCAACTTCATATAGCAATAACCCACAGCACCAATTGCAGCAGCCGGTAAAAGATAAGACGCTATTGTGCCTGCAGACAAAAAGAGATGCAAATATATTTAACAATGTAGACTTTAGTTGAATTAGCTAGATCTGATTCCATCAAACAAAATGAGTACCTCTTGAATCAGAATCACCAGTCAATATGGTCACAGGTCTAGATGCTGTAAGATCCCTAACTTCTTGAGCCAGATGCCTTATCTACTGATTAGTAAAATGAAACAATAACATATAGTGGGAATGAGCATATTAAAGAAGAAGATCAAATAAACCTGACAAGAATACAAATTAACTGCCAGAACATTAACAATAGTACCTGAGCAGCAAGAAGAGCCATGTCAATATGGCCAGGAGATACTTCCCCCTCGTTTACACCTTTTGAAAGGTCCTGTTATTAAAATCAATAAATGTGAACTTAGGAGAGAGTACCATATACCTTTCTCTCAACAGAGTGGCAAACAAGTTAGATACATGACTAAGGAGTTCTAAGGATTATTTTTCAGTGTTATAGATGCAAAATAAAAAATTGAACTGCATATTAGATCAGATCTCAAAATAAAACCAAGTAGAGGTTTTTCCATAAAAAATAAAACAAACTAGCGACAATTTAAGCAGCATACATGATGACTAGCAGTTAAACACATGTGATCTCCAGTTACAGCATAAGCTCCTTGGAAATGTTTAACCTTCATGTTGATTTCTTTTCTTTTTTTTAGAAGTAGTGGGTGAAACCCAACGATTTCATAACATGAAACCATTCAAATAGGATACCAGTACCAAACCACTGGTACGTGGTACCTGGCAAATGTACAGGTACATACCTAATGTTATTACTAGTTCATCTCATGCCATCACTATATAACAATGGGGTATACATGAAAGAAACCAAAACATCACATAATTAACCTGGCAAATTCACATAGTAAAAGAAGTTTGCAAAAACTACATCCTATTTATCTCCTATAAAATCTAAAGCATCTTGATCATGCATCTTTCCTGTCATCTGTCCCATTTCATGTTGGTTTCTTATAGGGAACAAAATGTCAATTTTCTACAATGAGGTGTGAATATTACCTCCAAATGTTTCGAGTAGATATTTATACCAAATTCAACTCTGGTATTTACTAAATGACTGAACTGGAATATTTATAACTAATAGCTCTTAGCCTCTAATAATATTAGAAAACTAAAAATAGACTTCAGTTCCAAACTTAGAAATTCTTATAAATTTACCAGGATCTGCGCCAAAACATCAGACAATTGGCCGTTCCTCAGTACGATTGAACCAGCAAGACCTAATAAAACAAAAGTGAAGCGAATTTACAACTTGATCAAAGCGCGAGATCAAGAAGTCAATAAAGTAGAAGAAAAATAAAATCAAGCAGGATTAACATTACCAGCAGTTCCCAGAGCAATTAATACTTTGGAGGTGGCAGCTCCGCTGTGCATCGCCATTCTCCGATGATCGTCTCCGTACAAATAAACGGGTCGGACAGATGGATAGAGTCCGACGAGAAACGAAAGAGGGGCGCCGTCAATTCAATCCACTTGTCTTCGACTCGTTGCTGTTTGTACGCCACCTGTTTAGGCTGTTTTTCTTTGATCAGCTACTTCTTGAAGGTTGAACGGGTTGGAAACAACCAGAGCTGTCCGATTGTGATAATCGGATCCAGCTCCGTTAGGCCCAACAGATTGTATGTAATCCAATAGCTTATTATTACTGTCTGGACATGGTATATTTTGTACAGACGCACTGAGTAGTAGGTCCCAATAAACTACCTGGTTTAACAGATAAGAGAAATTTAGATATATACCCATCAAAACTTCTTCAATTAGATATTTCTCCATCAAAACTTTAAAATTAGTTATTTCCCCATATAAACATAACTATATTATAAATATACCCATTACTCAATTAAATCAATTAAAAACACTGGTTAATAATAATAATAAAATAAAAAGACAATTATACCCCTTTTAATTAAATCACTGCTATGTCTCTCATCAAATATGACAGGTGGGACCCTTTTTGTATGTCTCAATTAAATCACTGTTATGGCTCTTCCTGAACTCGGAGTTAATGCACCCTCTTGAATTTGCTTGCTGGCTCATGGAACACCAGACTCCTGAATAAAGAGTCTCCTTCCTCCTTAGTCGCTAAAGGGAAAAAAAATGGAGATTTGCAAATAAGAATGAAAGGATAACAGCAGAGAAAATGGAAACAGGGAAATTGGGCTCCTTTGATTGATTCCTTGCAATTATTGAATGAGGAGGATGAGGAGAGCATTCTGGTACTGTTATGGCTACCAATTTGTCCTACGGTTGCAGGAATAAAGAGAACACCATAGTGCTTAGTTCTCGGGCTTCTCGGGTTAACTTGGTCAAACTGAGCAATTGAGAACATAATAGTTTAAATCACTTATACAGGTAGAATTGTGACACTCATACGAGACCATTTGAACGACCAATTTGGTACAAACGGTAGTAACAGCTAAATACATTAAAAGAGTGCCCGAATAGATCACCATAAACAGAATGTACAATGTCAGACCACTACCCTGTCATATTTTCTTTTTCGAAACCTGATTATAGTAAAAGATATTTGGCATAATGATAGAGTCATAGAACCCAAATTCATTTGAAAAAAAAGCTTAATATAAGGATGACACTATTAAAAACCCAAACCAGTTGAAAGTTGAAAAGAAAGCTTCATATCAGGGTTTAAGGGCTGTATGTGTCAGTCAAAGCAGTATGCTAGAATATGTAATAAAGCTCAAGAACTACACAGATGACTTTTGAAGGATACATAGTACCACTTACTAGAATAATAACATAGATACTTTGTTCAAGTCAAAGTTTCTAGCGATCTTAATGTAATTTTTGTTCAATTTGGTACTTTTTTGACATTTGTCTCAAGTCTCAAGTCTCAACCTTGAACAATTTCAGTTCTGATATGATATATGGGTTGTCCCTGATACAATGCGAAGAGGGCAAAGAAGTTACGATTTGCCAGCCTGAGGTTGATGGGAGGTTTGTTTTTATTTTTCATGTGTTTTATGTAGTAGTTTTGATTTTTTCATGATTTATCTAGAACTTCACAAATACCGTTTAAAAGGGCAGAGGCTTAATCTTCACCATTCTTTGTTTTCAAATGTAAGGGTATAATTGTCTTTTTATTTTATTATTATTATTAACCAGTGTTTTTAATTGATTTAATTGAGTAATGGGTATATTTATAATATAGTTATATTTATATGGGGAAATAACTAATTTTAAAGTTTTGATGGGGAAATATCTAATTGATGAAGTTTTGATGGGTATATATCTAAATTTCTCAACAGATAATTTTTGTTATCGAAAAAAGACGCAATAACTACGAACCGGACAACGAACTTAAAAGTTATCTGTTCCTCTGCCTTCTCATGTCTCTCTCGCTCCTCTTGTCATCTCATGGCGCCCCTGCTCCTCTTTCTGCTCGTCTCCTTCTCTCTCTTCCCCCATCGATCGATCTCCGAATCGGACAGCTACATATCCTCCACGATCACGACCAAAGGCCTCTCCTTCGCTAAAGATCTCTTCATTTCTCAGGCGGTTGATTCGTTTGTCCCAATCCGCCTCCCTGACATAGCGAAATCAGTTAGGATCCCTTTGGTGGGAGAAGTTCACATGAAGGTTTCTAACGTTACAATAGAGGCAGTTAATGTGTCGGCTTCGGATTCTAGAGTCGCTGCAGGTGAGTCGGGGATTGTGGTTGTGGCTTCTGGTGCCAGTGCAAAATTAAACTTGAAGTGGAGCTATTGGTATGATAGTTGGTTCGTGACCGTCTCTGATGAGGGGCTTGCTTCTGTTCAGGTAGATCTTTCTTTTTTTATTATTAGCTATATGGTGACAACTAAAGCTGATTTGAACCTCAGCTTTCATAATTTTGCGGTAGTGATAATTACGAGTTCTCACTTCTCAAAAGGGAGAAATTAAAAGCAAGGACAAGGCATATGTTGATTGAAATCATAATAACTTGTGCTAGAGCATAGTTTGGTCAATTACTGGCCTTTGCGAGCCATTAAGCAAGGTTATGGCCATCTTTATATTTTGGGCTGCCAGTACATAGATCTACTTTAATAGAAGGGGTTGATTCATGACACTAATTAGGTTGAAGGAATGGAGATCGGGCTCACTATCAGTATGAAGAATGAAAATGGTGCTCTCAAGACATTTGTTACTGAGTGTGGCTGCTACATTACAGATCTGGCCATCGCCATGGATGGTGGTGCCTCTTGGTTCTATCAAATGTATGAAATCTAGCAAAAATGATCATATTAATCATATTAGTCATATTAATGCTTTAAACCATGCTGACACATTATTACTTACTTTTGTAGATTTGTGGATGGGTTCCAGGACCACATTACATCATCAGTAGAAAGTGCAATCACTCAAAAAATCACCGAAGGAGCTGAAAAGCTTGACTCCTTACTCCAAAGTCTTCTGAAGGAAGTAAATTTGGATGATGTTGCTTTTATGAATGTCACTTTTATGAAGGACCCCCTGTTTAAAAGCTCATCTGTGGATTTTTATATAAATGGGCTGTTTGTCTCATCAGAGAGAGCTCATGTGAAGAAAGCTTGCCAGGTTTCGGCTGAAGATTCATTTTTTCTTTCTGATGCTTCAAAAATGCTGTGGATTTCATTAGACGAGTCTGTGTTTAATTCTGCATCAGATGTGTTGTTTCAGGTAAATGTTTTGTACAAATTTTCCCCCATGTAGGTTTAATAGTTTTGTTTTATTACAAGGACATGCATTCAGATACAAAAAACTGGAATAATTATGTAGTCTATATCTTTGTAAATATTTTTCTTTATTAATATATCTGTTAGTTGGAAATTTTCCACTAACCATAAAAAAAAATTATGTAGTCTATGCAATAATGATACTCATGCTTACAACGTTCTTAGATCATTTTTTTGAGGGAAGTTGGGGGTTGAGCCTTCATCTTTCAGGTAAAGCTTCGTGCATGGTCGTCCAACTATATTTTAAGATAAAGACAGAGGCAAGAACCCCACCTTTAAATATCCATAAAGGACCCCTACTTCGGGTTTCTAATCTGTGATCTCCTACACAGAGGGCATTGCTTTTAGCCACTAGACCAAAGGCTGGTTCTACAATGTTCTTAGATTGATGCATAAAAAAATTCAAACCTTTCCATTAAGCCTGCCTTTAAAGTAGTAATGTAAAGCGTGCTTGTTTTGACTCTTATCAGAAGTATGGTTTATTGTTGGATTTTCGAATTTCTTTGCTTGCATGTAAGTCCGAAAAATTTGAGGGGTATATACTTAACAAATTGTTTCTCTTTAGGCTGGTTTGATGAATTGGGTGGTGAATGAAGTACCAGAACAGTTCTTCCTCAATACGAAGACATGGCGGTTTCTCATTCCAAAGTTATACAAAAAATATCCGAATGAAAACATGACACTCAATATTTCAGTGACTTCATCACCTTCAGTCATGATAGGGGTTGGTAATATTGGAGCTACTGTCAACTCAGACTTGATAATAAATGTTTTGGATGACAGAAAGACGGTACCTGTTGCATGCATATCAGTGGTAAGCTCTTTCTTTGTTTGCTTATGTGTCCATTACATGTGTGATTGTGTGTGGGAGAATAGTGGTACCTTTCAATGCTCATTACAAATGCAGTACCAGCACACAGCAGGTATCTTGTGCATTCCCATTGGCTACATCTTTTAACTATCTCCAGCAAGAACTCATAAGGACCTCCATCATATATTTAATTTATCAATAGATGCTGCTTTTCATATTGCGTAAAAATGCAAACCTATACCTGCCAAGTAGAAACTAGCGCCAGAAATAATATAGTGTCCATAAAGTAAAGAACTAGAAGCAGGTTCATGTTTTTAGTACAAGTTATGCTCACGCATTTGCAAATGAATGTTTAGTTTATATTCAGATGGAAAAGTCGGTCATGTTCATCATATTATATTAACTGGATATCCTTTTAACCATTTAGTAAATTGGATTATCCCTGCATTTATTAAGCTAGCAAGGCTGGTTTTGCAGGTAGCTACTGTTTCAGGGTCTGTGGAGGTCATAGGAAATGAAATAGTGGCAAAATCAGAGCTAAATGATTTCTCTCTTGTGTTGAAGTGGAGCAATATTGGCAACTTCCATATGTCCCTTATTAGGGTATGAATCCATAGACATCTATTTACAAGCTTCTCATAAGCATAGATTATTTGAATCAAGTATACATTAAGTTCAATCGTCTATAGTCTTTCATCTATTTTCTGTTTTTGTTCCTCAAGTTATTTATTCCCATTTTAGTTCTAAAATAATACAGAAACTGATTCCTGACACCTTTGAGTAAAAAAGTGTGGGTCAAATTCCTTTCAGCAGTTGCAATGGCATTTGGATAATGAACCTTTGTCAAAGAAGTTATCATTGCACATTTGTCTCTCACCAGGATTTCAGTCCATTTTTTGATGGACAAACTAAAAAGACACAAAATAGCTATGCCCAAGGACTGAATGGAAACTCAGAATTTTTGAAGTACAACAATGTTTATTTGGTCATACTTGGGCAATTATTAGATTCTTATGGACAAAGATGTTCTTGTCTCAAAAAAGAATGTTTTAATTGATATAAATTCTTATTTGTAGGGTGCTGTTCGGACTTTCTTAAAAACAATATGCATACCATATCTGAACTCATACCTAAGGCGTGGAATTCCATTGCCGATAATTCATGGATTTACTCTCGAGGGTGCTTATATATTAATGCCAAATTCACGAGTGATAATTGGCTCTGATGTCACCTACAATAATTCTATTGCTGCTCTAGATTTAAGGAGTTTCATCCATAGGTCAAAATATTAAATTCCCAACTATCTGTAGGATGCATGTAAATATTGTATGTTTTAGGTTAGATCTTCTATTTTTTTTTCCTGAAAATAGTAACCCAAGGCAGGTTACCTGCTTTCATTTCTTCTCGAAAGCAATATTGTAATCCTAGATTTTAATAGTTATTGTATATATCTTTTGCAAATCAGAATTAATGACTGTATATATATTTTAGTTGTATTTATGACTTATTTTTCCTTTCTTTTAGTTGTATTTATCAGTCTATAAGTCTGTACGTTTCTCAGGCGTAAGGTCATTGTGGGCATACTATAAAATTGGTTATAGAATTTGCTGTGAATTTACATTTATATATAGTCTTATATATAAATGTAAAGCTATATTTTTTATCAAATACATATTTAAGGAGCTTAAAAGGGAATTTGTGCCGTAAATTGCCCTGCTGTTGTATTTGGTTGGAGGATCCTTAGTACCATTGCGCTTATTCAGATTTTGGTCAATAGTTGTATTTTTTGGCAACAGAAGGTTCATGCCATCTTGATTGCAAGTCTTTTGTCCTCTAGTATCTTGCGTAGTTTCCGTTTTTTTTTTTTTTTTTTTTTTTTTGTAGATTAGCTCGTACTTTTTAATCTAAATATCCTAGCCCTTCTAATGCAAACTTGTATGTTTCAATCTGCAAATTTACAAATAAGACCTTCAAACTAATTTTAAATTGGTATGAAGACTAGAGCTAATATTTAAACCGCGTCTAGAACTTCCATGTTGCTTCTGAAGGAAATGAGTAAAGTACAATTTACAGTAACATAATTGAACCGAGTAAAGTAGAAGTACAAAGCATGAAACTTCTAATTTTCCTCTCAGGGTAAGTGATTGAGTTTGGACATTTTTCACACATTCACCTAGGAAAACTTGATGAGTTCTTAAGTTCTTGCTCAAAGCTAAACTGCCTTGTGGTAATCACCCCTTCAACTTGCAGTAGTTTTTGTTGCTCTGCTGAGCTTTCTTCAGTCCAAGGGTGGGCATGCCTCTTTTGCAATGCTCTTAGTTCTTCAAGTCTCATATCAACTTCTTTCATAGTAGGTCTCTCTTCCCCTTTCAATCTTAAGCACATCTCTGCAAGCTGTGCAACTCCTTCAAGTTCAGCTTTTTGTCCTTGGTGTACAATTTTTGGGTCAAGAATCTCAAAGAGACGGTTATCCCTCTGTAGTGAGGTAAAGTAGGAAACAAGAGTTCCTGCTTCTTCAGATCTAGAAAACTCATGCGGTGTTTCTCTAGTTAACAGTTCTACCAGGATGACACCAAAGCTATAAACATCACTTTTATTGGTTAACCGGCTAGTGTAGAAGTACTCAGGGTCCAGGTATCCGTAAGTACCTTGAACGGCTGTGGTGATTCTAGTCTGATCAATTAAGACAGATCTCGAAGCTCCAAAATCAGATACCTTCGCTGTTAGTGTATCATCCAACATTATGTTAACTGGCTTTATGTCCCTATGGAAAACTGACACTGGAGCAGCTGTATGTAAATAAGCGAGTGCTCTTGCTGTTTCTGATGCGATCCTCAACCGATCATCCCAAGACAAACAGCAGTTGCTTTCAACATGGAGATGTTCAGATAATGTGCCATTTGAGATGAACTCATAAACTAATAAAGGAACTTCAGTTTCAAGGCAACACCCAAAAAGCTTCACCACATTTCTATGATTAATTTGAGAAAGAATAGCCACCTCATTTATAAATTGGTTTATTTCACTTTTGACAGCAATAAGTGATTTCTTAATAGCAACCACACGCTTGTCTGACAAGATACCTTTGTAAACTTCACCATGGCCACCGCGACCCAGCAACCGAGTTTTGTCAAATTTGTTTGTTGCCATCTCGAGCTCTTCTATGCTGAAGATCTTCATCCTTCCAGCTACATCTTCGTTACATCTCAATAACTGTTGCAACAATAAACCTCGATTTTGCAGGAAATGTTTCTTTTTCAATCCTTTTTCTTTTATTTTCTTCAGTTTGTAAAAGAGTACAAGCATTGCCAGAACCAAAAGAAAAATTCCGACTGTAGTAGCAACTCCAATCAGAAAACCTGGCAATATATGCATAACTGTCATGATGATTGCCAATTGTGGTAAATAGGAACATTTGATTATACTCTTTTAATACGTAAATTAAAAATACGACTTAATGTGGCAATAAAAAAGTGATTTTTTTTAGGAACTTGTTCGTTGGACTTCTTAGGCGATTTAAGAGAAATGGATCAGGTAAGTATAACTTTTAAATAAAATGCAGTCCTTAACAGTATCACACTTTTGTTAAGTGATTCAAAGCACACATTGAAATAAAAGTTTTAGGAAAGGGGAGGTAGCACAATTGGCTAGGAAAATGTCTTAGAGTTGTTCTACCCAAAGATCGAGAGTTCGATTCCCCCTCATGAACCTTGGTAGCTACTACCAAGTTTTCAAAAAAAAGAAATAAAAGTTTTAGAATTACTTAGTATATTCAAATAATTTATTAATAAATACAAATGAACTGCGAACAGTGCACTAAATAGTGTGAATAAAATATAACTTAGTATGGATAAAGCACAAACTTTGTAATAATAAACAATGAAGTATGAATAATGTATTGAAAATGCAAATAAAGTGTAAATCGGGTATAAAAGTGCGTAAACATATCAGCATATTAGAAGTAACAATTATAATCTAGTTGAACTTTTTGGTATTGATAAAATACAAAAAATTGAGCATTTACTTGGAGATCTGAAGACGAGAGGAAAATCTCCTCAAGGCGAATATTTTTTCAAGTAAAAGTCAATAAAAATAGGTTGTCAAACTGCCAATTAGTTAAATTAATGCCATGTAGCGGTACACCACACACGTGGCCAGATTGAATTTATTGATAAGAGATAGGAGAAAATAGTTTTGACGAGAATAATTATTCTCTTTCGAAAAAAAAAAAAAATTCAATTTGGGTTGCTTTTGAGAAACTCTTTGGAGAATTGCAATGTTTATTCTTTGATAGTTTTTAAAAAAAAAACTAGCACACTTATGTTGGTATGCCAAGGAAATTGGAACGGATGTCTCAAATTTTGAATTCATAAAGTGCTACTAATTTGTCTTCAGAAATTTTAACTTGCCTGATCTTGTTGTCACATCAGATTTGCATTGCCCTGCAGTGGCATTTCCGTGCGTTCCTTTTGGGCATGAGCATTCATAGGTCCCAAAAACATTCTTGCAGACCCCATTACAAGGATACATGTCCGGAAATTGGCACTCATCAATATCTAAACGCCCACCAAGATAAATAAAGAAAAATATTGACATTGTTAATTAGTGAAAAATATCAGCATGTACCAAAGGTAGCAATAAAAAACAACCAAGAATAAGTTTTTTTTTTTTATAGAACCAAATTTAATATTTTTAACAAAACAAGCATTATTGATTTGGATTTTGCAAAACACAGCTCCAATAAACCGCAAGATCGGTGGAGGCACAAACATGTTTGCTCCACCGATTGGTGGAGCCATTTTATGAGTCATCTATACAATCTGACCACAGAAGTCTGGTCAGAAATCAATAGTAAATAGCTCCACTGATCTTGCAAATCAGAAACATGTCTCCACCAATCTTGTGGATCGGTGGAGCTGTTTTTTATAACATGTAGTTTGATGGATTAATATCGGTGACTCGAACCAAACTAAGTAGATCAGGATCAAACTTAATTTGTTTATAACATAATTGTATACCTCAAATAATTGAGAAAATAGAAGATGTTAATTAATTTGTGTTCAGGGCTTAGGTTTTAGGTGAAATTTAAGTTAAATTTGCTCGGATTAGGAGAAACACAGCAAAAGCAGAAAATTTCAGGTCGGAGTTCAAACTAGATTGGCATCAACCTACTCGGGACCAGACAATTTTTCTTAACCATTCCTACTTTGAGCTAGAATTCTAGTAGTTAAAATGCCCTTAAACAAATAATATGGGTCAACAAAACTTACCTACGCAACCATTTTGTAAGTAGGCATTGCCTTCATATCCTGGCTGACATTTACATTGATAACCGTTTGGAGCATCAGAGCATAAATGATGAACACTGTGGCACTGATACTCTAAGATGTTCTCTTTGGCTTTTAAACATCCCTTTGAACCATCATGAGTGATTGACCATTCTAGTACAAAGGGCACGACTATGGACTCCCGATGATTGGAGAATGGGTCCAGGAATTTTATCAAGTCGAGTTCGTGTTTATTGAGCCACTCTTGCTCCACCAACAATGCACTATTTTGCTTTGCATCATACAAGGAATATGATCCATTGAGAGTCAGTGGTGAAATCTTTACAGAGAACGGGCCAGAAAACACACCAGGTACCGATGCTTGGGAGCAAACGATGCCAGAGCAGGTGTGGCCAGTGCGATTAACTGGACACAGCGGTGTACAAGCAGCAACTGGTTCTAAGTCTGACAGGATATTCGCTATGATGTTGCACCCCACAGCTATCAACACACTTTGATCGAGTAAAAGTAAAAACGACTGTGAAATACCGATAACTACCTCCTTTTCTTGGGAGGGAAGGGTGATCAAGGGAGTGCTCTTGAGACGCACGATGCTCTCTAGTAAAGAGATTTCGATCACCTCGATGGTTCCATCGACAAAGAATAGTTTAGGTGGTTGAGAGGTGTGGTTGCATGTCAGATTGAAGCCCTCGAGGTAACATCCGGTACCAATACCAAAAGGGTATGGGATGGTTATGTTGCCGCAAGTTGTCGGGCAGCCCGGCAATCCTGCAGATGCAGCAGCAGCTCTGTTAATTTGTAAGAGCTGCAGTAATAGTGCTACCATCATCTCCCTAGCAAAATGGGAAGGCATGGACTATTCTGAAGAATTTTTTTGTTCTAAATTCTGAACGAAGATGATTTGTTTATAAATAGAGGGGCAAGTGGCGCTAACAAATATATTGATTAAAAAAAGTTATTTACAAGGTGACATAATTACATATCCCTACTTTACCCTATTTGTTAAACACTGTTGTGTTGAGTCTACTAATTATTTAAGTGTTTAAAAACATAACAGAGTCCGTCTAGTACAACATCTGTATCATTTCAGCTTATATAACACTAACTCCAATTATTGAATTAGATGTGTTCGTGTTCAGTGATTAATGTAAAATGGATACTTAAAATTCCACTCATGACTCCAAATAGAAGAGTCATAATGATCAATAATAATTGATAGCTGCATGTCTCCTTTTCCAAGTCAACATAGACGACTTGAAGCCAGTAATGAGTGACCGGTAGTAGTTGTCCGTTTTTTCTTCTATTTTTATTTTTTTGTCAAAAGTGGAGCATCTATAACTAGTCAACCCCTTCCCATTTGATGTAAAACAGAACTATCTCCAATAATTAAAAAGTTAAGCTAACTACTTCATCTCAGTTAATCAGATCCTTGGCAAGAACATAACCCAGATTTGCAGTCCCAACTATAGTTTGTCAATGGCGAACGGCCCAATATGGAAACATACAGGCTAGACAATGATGCGTAGACTAGGCTCGCTAGGCCCGTCTGTTAATATCATTAAATGATGATTTCACATAAGTCCATAAGTCCATTTATGCTATTCCTAAAAGGATACATATTTTGTACAAAAAAAAATATTCCGAGGTTTATTTAAAAGCATATGGTCTCTAAAATTTAAAAAATATATATATAATCTGACATTTATCAAAATGTTTTGGCATAAAATTTGGTTTTTCTAATTCTAAAAGATATTTCAAATGTCGTGCTAACACTTATGTTGCGATGCACATCTTCAATTCATACGGTACTTGAATAAGTGGGAGTAATAATTTCCTTTTTAGCTTATGCAGTAAAGGTATGAATAAAAATAATAATATTGAATATGGGTACGGCCAATGCACTTGTGGTTGCTTGTTAGAATATCTATTTAGTATTTAATTTGTTAGTTATTCGGGCTATTTGAAATGACATAAAAAGAAGTCTAGAAATTTGTATAGTTAATTTTGTTTGTTTAGAGAGATCCCTGACAGTCTTATTTATTAAAAAAATATACAATAAATAAGTTCTTCTGATTAACTAAAATAAAAAATTAAGGATTTTCTATAATATTTTTCATACAACGCTCCTCCTACACAATTAAATTACTCATCCCTATCGTGCTAACTTTATTATATATATTTTTTTGAAAGAGAAACATGAGGGTCAAGCCCTCAAATTCCATATATGATCATACTAGTGGTATGATAAAAAAAATCTTACACAAATTATTTACAAACCACGACAAGGAAAATAAAAGTAAAGGAAGATCAGTATGAAAATAAAGAAATCAAAGAAAAGAAAATAAAATAAAATAAAATGAAAAAACTATTGTAACTGCCACAATATCGATTTACTCCTCAGGAAACCAATTTCTAACCTCTTGCACTATTTCCCAAGATAATTGAGTTGGAGTTTTGCTCACTTCTTAAAATATTCTTCTACATCTTTCTTTCCATATAGAGAATACCATGGCCAATGATGTTCTTCTTACCATCTTCCATTTAGAGTCTAACATTGCACCCTGAAAGTTCCCTTGAGTAAAAAATTGACACTTCCCCAAATCCGGATTCCTGATCCGCATTTCCCTTCTTACCAGTATAGCGAACTGACATTGCTTGAAGAGGTGGTTAACCGATTCTGCCTGTTGCTTGCACAAAGAGCATCTATTAACCATGCACCATCCTCTACTAATATCATCCTCTACTAACTTTATTATATATGTTTCCATCGAAACTCAAGAATCTCTTAATTTTTTTTCCTTTTTTTTTTTCAAATAACCACATTAATGACGTGAATATTATAAGTTACTGGGATAAATGGTTAGGGGTACTGTCCTTTAAACAGTTTGGTTAGAAAAAAATAAACAATGTTTTCAGGACTACCCTATTCCTACAATTCAGGTTATTGGGTTCAAAACCATAGCTCTGGCTACATTTTGGGCTGAAACTTGATAACAGTTTAGTTTAATTTAATTTAGTTTTTCTTTTTCTTTTTTTTTCTTTTTGGTTGGATATTATTGCTCTGCCTTCACAGGACTTGATGGTACATTCAGAGGAGGAAGACCTCACAGAAGATGAGGTAGAGACAGGATACTTGTTGTGCAGGGACCTCTGAATTCCTATGTTTGGAACAGGAACCCTACCCAATATCTCTGATGTTGTCTTTGTTGCCTCTTTGTTTTTTGTTATTGTTGTGTCTTTGTTTGTATGACTTTGTTACATGTTTTTTTATGTAAGGTATTTTGTTACATTGGCAAGTTTTTGTTTTAGTTGTCAACTGATACCGGTATAGAACTGGTATTAGTTTAATTCATAAATAATCTTTGAATTTTTTTAAATATCAACTCTACTCCTAAATAGACATAATTTGTGGTGTCATTCGTTCTTTTTTCTGTGTCCAATTATTTTCAAACGTTAGAAAAATCCAAGCAGAAGCGGGTAAAGATTTTAACAGAGCAGTTTGGCTTCATGCAGCTCACACCTTGCTACCATATTCATTCTACTGTCCGTGCTCTGTATGGAGTCAAAAACTCAAAATTACTATGTTAAAATCTTTACCCGGCAGAGGGCATGAATGCTTCTTCGTTTCATTTATACTGAAAGTACGTAACAATATGTGCATTGATCATTCACTGAACCCAAATGAAAATCTGAAAATTCTGTCAGAATGACAACTACCAAGCAGGTTGATCTAGGCAGGTGCCTCAATTGGAAAAGGAAGCTTACTGACCAAAATTGCATCAGTTTGGAGTGAGTACAACTCTGAGGCACAAACTTCCATTTCATTTTCAGGACCAACATGTGTTTTTTCATTAGTTCAAATTGCTATAACACTGAAAAAAATAATTGAAGGAGCTAAAAAGACGACTTTTTACTACACTGCAAAGGGGAAATAAATCTGCTGTTACAGGAACCTGTTATTCCGATCTCATCTGTTCAAACTTTTCTCTGCGTGAATCTCAACGGAGTATGTTTTTCATGCACAAATCTCAACGAAGACCAATGGTTGAGATCTGAATGACAGGTTAAATTTTCTCCCTGCAAAGGAAGTCAATTATGACGGTCTTGCTTTTATATATGAAAACATGCACTCAATTTCATTTCGATGGACCAGAGATGGGGCCTTTTTTTTTAAGGTTGGTAGCATTAAGCTCCAACAATTGATTGACAAATAAAAAATAATTACAAGGTCCTAAGTTTATGTCCGCATCATTTATGTACACCTATTGTTTGGATGTAGCGAGAATAGCGGGAACAGCGAGAACAGTGCTATTCCAATCCATCCAAACATACTCAGGAACAGCGAGAATAGTGTTGTTCTCACTGTTCTCGCTATTCCTACAAAAACATGGAATACCAAACTACTCCCTCAAATGTTCAATCGCTATTTTCGCTATTCTAAATGTTCAATCCAAATAACATTCCGAATAGCTTTGAGTTAGCGCTATTCTTAAATAGTAGCTATTCTAACTATTCTTAACCTACTATTCTCAACAGTAACTATTCTAGCTATTCTAGCTATTCTCTAGCTATTCTAGCTATTCTAGCTAGTGATTAATACGTGGACCGGTTTGGCCTTCGGTGAGATTTTCCTTCTGTTCTGCTCTTTCCATAATGCCCAGAGGCCCGCTGCCTAGGTCGTATCCCATGCCACTCATTGTATTGCCCCATCCCTGCTCTTGCATTCCACCAAACATTCAGAATTGTGGCTCCCGGCTGTGCACTTATGTTAAAATTGTGGCTCCCAGCCTCCCACATGTTGCTTGCATATTTGATCTTCTTTGTCTTGCTTATATTTTTGTGTGAGAAGTGAGGACAGAAGTACCATTTTAATTCAATTTAGATTAACATAAACATTATACAAAATTATGGCAGAAAAAATTTGAATTACTATATGTTATTTTCCTTGAAACATGTGAGTTTCTATATGTGCAGGGAAAGGGAGTTTTGTTCTTGTGTTATCTTTGTTAGCAGGTTTGGAAGAGTGAGGGATGGTGCATAATAGATTTTTACTTTCTTTGTGTCATTTTTTCTTCTTCACTATCCCAAGGAATTTTAAGCGTGACAAAGAAAATCACCTTCTAATCAAAATATAGAAATAGTTTTATTTTTTTTTTGTTTTTTTTATTAGGTTAATACATAAATAGTTGAGGATTAACTGTCGCACATGGAAATCTTTATTATCGTTTTCGGAGTCTCAGGAATATTCATATCCTAGTCATGCTGGAAATAATGAATTCGTATCCTCTACATTAATTCAAAAAAAAAACTTTTGAGTAATACATATGGACAGTTCGACCTACTTTAAAAATATATTTATACTAATATTAAAAGATTCCTAAATTATAACTTGTGCCAGATTGACTCTGTTTAAAATCAAACGGCTGAGATGCATTAACTCAAAAGATGTTCTTTTGAGTTAATGTAGACGATGTGAACTCGGAAATAATGCCGGCTCACACAACAAGAATGAGACACTTTTCGCGAGGATAAAAAAATAACTTTTTGCGACGAACTATTCTTATTGTTCAGTTTTTTTTTCTTTTTGCTACTTTTTGCAATGGACTACCGTCATAAATACGTTTTTTCTCTCGCAAAAAGTATTTACTTTGTTGTAGTGTCAGAAAATAATGATTAGTTGAGCTCCCTTAAAATGAATCTGTATCCTGCCATGTACCTTACTCAAGCAAATTACAAACGGACGGCCCAAATTAATTTCAGCCGGATCAAAATCATCAATCAGTACCTATAGAAGTTGTAGGGGGTCCATTTTGAGATTCGTACCAAGTTAAATGAACTAATCTAGTCATCCGTTTGTAATTTGCTTGAGTCAGGTAGCTGGAGGATCCGTATTCCCTTTGGATCGTGTTAGGTTTGAAACAATTATTTCCTTATTATATAATTAGCAGAGCTCCCCTTTCTGCATGCAGTCACTGTCAGGTCCCGCAGCTCTTCAATTATGCATTGTACGTACACTTTTTCTAAGTTCTTTGAATGGTTGTTTTCCTGAGTAAAACGAGTTAAATATTGACTATATTTTATGCTTGTTTTCATTATTTATTCATTTGATTTTTGAGTTCACTAGTGGAAACACATGAATCAGGATCGGTTATATGAAACAACCGATACTAATACCTATCTGGATCGGTTTTCTGAACAAAACCGATCCTAAAAACTAATTAGATCAGGTTTTTTAGTCAACCGATCCTAATTTGTGAACTATCAGGATCAGTTTTTTTATAAAATCCGATCCTGATACTATCAAGATCAGTTGTTCTAAACAACTGATCCTAATAGTTCAACTATTATAATCAGTTGTTTATAAAAACCGATCCTGATACTATCATGATCAGTTCTTAGAAAAAACCGATTCTAAAAGTTTTTTTATTTTCAGATCCTAATTCTAAAAAAAAATAAAAAACTTTTAGGATCGGTTATTAAAACAGTTCTTAGAAAAAACCGATCCTGATACTATCAGGATCAGTTCTTAGAAAAAACCGATCCTAAAAGTTTTTATTTTCAGATCCTAATTCTAAAAAAAAATAAAAAACTTTTAGGATCGGTTTTTTTTTAATAACCGATCCTAAAATTTTTTTTTTTTTAGAATTAGGATCTGAAAAAAAAACTTTTAGGATCGGTTATTACAAAAAAACCGACCCTAAAAGTTTTTTTTTTTTTTTTAGAATTAGGATCGGTTATTTTAAACAACCGATCCTAATAGTAGTAATCTAGATCGGTTGTTTAAAATAACCGATCCTGATGTTTATTAAAACTAAAAAAATATTTTTATTTATTTGACCAGCTTCCATATATATTTTACTGGCCAGCATCCAAATTTTTTTTTTTTGCACAGTAAGAAGCAATAATAAAATATCATATACACATCCTAAATTAAATATCATACATATCTTAAATTATTACAAAAAATTCATGTTCATGCAAAGTTAACTAAACTAAAGCTTTCGAAACAACC
Source organism: Carex rostrata (assembly GCF_964058835.1). Classification (NCBI taxonomy): domain Eukaryota; kingdom Viridiplantae; phylum Streptophyta; class Magnoliopsida; order Poales; family Cyperaceae; genus Carex; species Carex rostrata. The sequence continues at coordinate 10,576,302 of NC_135925.1, forward strand.
AAAATGTGAACTCTTTATCAACAAAAATTAAGTTTTTTAATAAATTATCTTATTAAATATAAGCTACAAAAATTTGTAACATCAAATAAGTATATAAAAAGTCAGATATTATATATAGTACTAACTATATGAATGTAATAGATGTGAATTGTATAATTGTAAGTAAAGTATGAAGTATGTCAGTATGAACTATGAAGTATGCAATTAATCATATGTGTGAAGTAATGTACTTGACCTGATATGATATCCTGAATTATGTATCAATACAACCGATTCTGATATCTTAATTTCTTATAATTTAATAAATTGTATACAAATTATATTAAAAAAAAATTTAATATTATTTCATCAATCATGGCATAAATTATAAATTATCTTATCAATAATTTTAATTATTTATTTCTATATTTCTATATTTTCAAACTAACAAAAATTGGTCGTGATAAATTTATGAAATTTATAAAAATTTTAAGGTAAATTTTTAAGATTTATTTATAAAATTTATAAAAATTTCAGATTTATTTATAAAATTTATAAAAATATTTTCAAACTGATACTTGATTTATTTATAACACTTATTAAATTTATAAATTAAGTTATTAGGATCGGTTGTATACGAGAACTGATCCAGATAACTATCAGGATCTGTTCTTAGTATACAACCGATCCTAATAGCCACTATCATGATCGGTTGTACACTAAGAACTGATCCTGATAATTATCATGATAACTATCAGGATCGGTTTTTAGTGTACAACCGATCCTGGTAACTATTAAGATCGGTTCTTAGTGTACAACCGATCCTGATAACTATCAAGATCGGTTCGTAGTGTACAACCGATCCTGATAGTTGATTCTAGTTTTTTTATTTTTTCCCGCCTTATCTTATCAGGATTGGTTCTTAGTGTACAACCGATCCTGATAGTTGATTCTAGGTTTTTATTTTTTCCCGCCTTATCTTATCAGGATCGGTTCTTAGTGTACAACCGATTCTGATAGTTGATTCTAGGTTTTTATTTTTCCCCGCCTTGTCCCTTTTCTCCTTGCGTCCCTCCATTCAAAATACACTAAGTTCTCTCATCTCCTTGTCTCCTCTATCCACTCGGCTCTCGGTCTCCCCCTCCGTCTTGCTCTCTCCTCTAAGTCCGATCGGCTCAAAGAAGAAGAGTTCTCGGTGCTCAACGCAAGTGTGTTCGGCGCAATAAACCCATTCAGTCGCTCAATGCAAGTGTGCTCGGTGCTCAACCCTCTTCTCTCAGTCCGCTCAGCTCTCGGTGCTCCTTGCCTTTCTTTGTTGTCCAGATCCGAATAGGATTTTGCTAGTTTAGGTAATTTCAAATTATTTTTTGGATTTATGTGACATTTCGTTTTGGAATAAAATTACATGAGATGGGTTTTGGAATAAAATTATATGAGATGGGTTTATGTGGCATTTATCAAATCAATTCGGTTTCAATTAGATTTATACCAAATTAGATTTATCAAATCAAAGCCCGATTGTGTGAATAAATGGATATGATATATGTTCTTCGGTAAATTTTTTCAAACTTGTTATATAGTGCCCACAACAACCTGCCGGCTGGGAATGTGCATATTATGTCATGTTGCTCATGCAAGACATAATAAACGAATACATCGATGTTTTTTCGAACTTAAGGGTATATATGCATTTATATATTTTTCAAAAGTAATTAACCATTGTTGCTTCAAATATAATCAAGTACACAATTAATTGTGCATGCTCTTCTATCTTTTAAAAAATGCAGGATATTCGCTAAACATAATGTACAATGCTTGGGCAACTTTCGGAAAATGTGGGTTCAAATTTTCCTAAATGAAGAAAGCCGAGAAGAAGTACAACAATTTAGGATGTGATGTGTAAACTTAATTTGCATGAACATGAATTTTTTGTAATAATTTAGGATTTGCGTATGATATTTAATTTAGGATGTGTATATCATAATTTAGGATGTGTATGTGATTTGTATCAGTAGCATATTGGGCCAGCATATATATATGGAAGCTGGCCAAATAAATAAAATTTTATTTTTTAGATTCAACCAAACATCAGGATCGGTTCTATTTAAAATCTGATCTAGAAAACTAATTTAAATAAAAAAAATATATATTTTGACATATCAAGATCGGTTTTAAATAAAAAACAAAAACCGATCCAGATGCTAACTATCAGGATCGGTTATACATCAAAACTGATCTTGATAGTTAAGTATCTGGATCGGTTTTGATATGTACAACCGATCTTGATATATTTTTGGAAATTTTTATATTTTTATATTTTGACATATCAAGATCGATTTTAAATAAAAAACTAAAACCGATCCAGATGCTAAACTATCAGGATCGGTTATACATCAAAACCGATCTTGATAGTTAAGTATCTGGATCGGCTTTGTTATGTACAACCGATCTTGATATGTCAAAATATAAAAATATAAAAAATTCAAAAAATATATCAAGATCGGTTGTATAAACAAAACCGATCCAGATACTTAACTATCAAGATCGGTTTTGATGTATAACCGATCCTGATAGTTTAGCATCTGGATCGGTTTTAATGAAATGCGATACTAATTGTATTTTAAAATGGGTATTAAAAAATGGGGAAAAAACTATTAGGATCGGTTCTCAGATATAACCGATCTAGATAAGTGCTTATTAAGATCGGTTGGTTAAAAAATTAAAAACCGATCCTGATAGTATCAGTATCGCCTTCATCAGGATCGGTTATATTTCGATACTAATAGGCATATATAACCGATCCTGATTCCTCATTTTCCACTAGTGGTTGAACGTTAAATTTGAAAAGAAAATTGTTTTCTTTAATAGAAACATAAAAAGTTTTTTGTTCATTGCAATAGCATGACGTTTTTAATTGCAATTATAATGGATTTATGAAAAAAAATCATTTGTTGTGTTTCTTTGAAAAATATTTTATTTATTGTGGTCTATTCCAAATCAATTGAGCAGTTTTACTTTAATATGTTTTTCACAGAAAAAAGTACAGTTTACTTGATTCTAACTACACTGTATACTCGAGAAAAAAATATCTATGGTCTTTTATTGAAGATCATTTATTGTGTTGAAATTAATTGTGCGTGTTTTTTTTTTATTTGACAATATAATGATAAGAAAAACATATCGATGGTCTTTTATTGAATTACTTATGGATTCACAATAAATAAAATTTTATATGAATATATATATATATATCTAGAGAGAGAGAGGGGGGGCTTCCATGCTTTATAAATTAAAGTTGGTGTTTTAATTTACGCTCATATTTCTAGTTTTAAAGTTCAAATAGACAATCCGAACTTCTCAATTTGTTCTTCATATTGAAATGTGCTTGGAGACCGAATTTTACATTTTTTGAAACTTTTTACTATTTTTTAGAATTTTTTAAAATTAGTGTTTTATTTTAATTTTGAAACTAAAAATATGAGCGCAAATTAAAACATTCACTTTAATGTAAAATCATAAATTTCTAGGTAGATAATGTACAATCATATAATGATTAAATATATTATATCGAAACAATGCAAAGTGTCGAACTTGGTATCATATAATGATTAAATATATTATATCGAAACAATGCAAAGTGTCGAACTTGGTATATAATATAATACAAAACAATAGTACTACAAGCTCACCAAAATACAATACAATACAATAGTACTACAAGCTCATCAAAATACAAAACAATAGTACTACAAACTCACCAAAATACAATACAGTACAATACAATAATACTACAAGCTCACCAAAATACAATACAATAGTACTACAAGCTCACCAAAATACAAAACAGTAATCTTGTGAGGCATTAGAGTCTAATAATATGCCCCACTTTTACTGATAAAATGCACAAAATCTTTAAAAGTATTACATATATAATTGGTTTAAAGTGCAGAAAACTACATACTAATTACATAAGTTACAAAAGGTCAGTGTGCTTAATTAAATTTATATTTACACATTTTACTCTAATCAATGAGCATAGCTAAATCCAATCACAGAACTTCTCGTATATCAGTTGATAAAAGGCTGATATTAAAGAAAAAAAATCACAAAAAGAAGAAGATCACCGAGGAGTACTTTCGACCAAATACTCCTCCTCAAGGCTGAATTGCCGTGTCATGTACTCGCTGCTGCTGCCGCCGCCTTCCATTGAAATCAGTCGTAGCAACTCTTCATTCTCATCCCATCTCGGAGGTGTCGATAGGTGCCCGCTTCTTTTCTTCGACCTTTTTCTCAACCCCGTTAAATTCTCTAGTTTCATCTCCACTTGTTTCATCGTTGGCCTCTCCTCCCCTTGTATACTCAAGCATGCCTCTGCTAATGCGGCAAAGGCTTTTATCTCAGACTTTCTCCCCTCCACCACAACTTGGTGGTCCAAGATCTCGAGAAGCCGCTTTTCTCGCATTAACATCATGAAATTTGTGGCTAGATTGCCACCTTCTGGAAACCTAGTTTGAGAAGTAGGCATCTCTCTTGTCAACAATTCCACCAGAATTACACCAAAGCTATAAACATCACTCTTCTCAGTTAGTCTACCAGTATAGTAATATTCTGGGTCGACATAACCATAAGTTCCCTGAATTACGGTGGTAATGCCAGTCTGATTAATGGGTACAGATCTTGAGGCACCAAAATCTGAGAGCTTTGCTGTTAAACTTTCATCAAGCAGTATATTTGGAGTCTTGATATCCCTGTGGAATACCGAAATGGAAGCGGCAGTGTGGAGATATGCAAGAGCTCGTGCAGTTTCTAAAGCGATCCTCATTCGATCTTGCCATGGCAAAGATCGATGTCTCTCACCATGGAGGTGCTTTGAAAGGTCTCCATTTGAGATAAATTCGTAAACCAGTAAAGGAACTTCAGTCTCCAAACAACAGCCATAGAGCTTCACCACATTCCTATGATTAATTTGGGAGAGTATTATGACCTCATTAATGAACTCTTCGATTTCTTTCTGCAGTCTAATTTTTGATTTCTTAATTGCCACGACACGCTGGTCTGACAAAATACCCTTGTACACCGTGCCGTGGCCCCCGTGACCGACAATGCGAGTCTGATCAAAGTTGTTTGTTGCCTTCTCGAGCTCTTCTAAATTGAATATTTTCATCCTTTCAGCAATATCTTTATTTGAAGAGATCAATTGCTCTAATAGGAAACCCCGGTTTTCCTTAAAGAATTTCTCTTTTAATTTTCTTAATCTCCTTGCTTTCAATTTGTACAGCAGCATGATGACAGCAATTGGTAGACTCAGAAGACAAACAAATATGCCAACTCCTACTATTATGAGTACCCCTGCTCGTGTAAAACAAATATGTTACATCAGTTATGTAAGTCCTTTGACTTGTACAATTTAAAGTTGTAGGTAAGATATTGTTTGAGATAAATATCACATTCAAAGTCATAGAATTTTATTTTACTACTTGTCCTTTTGTTAGAACTTCCTAATCAACTCTTTTATCGAAGCTGACTAGTTAATCCAAATTCAATATAATCGTTTGACCGATACGTGCATACAATAATGACATTCAAACTGTCCAGTAGTAACTTCCCGAATAGAAAATTCAAATGTGATAGATTATGCATGTAACATCTACCGACCATTGTTCTATTTTAAGGTATATCCAGCTTAGGCCTACTTATCTTAATATATATAGACTAGACTAGGACCACTAGATACGTAGCATATATTGCATATAATATTTACTGTTTTAATACATATGCAATTCTTACTCCAAACGTATATATACTTCGTATATAGGGACAGCAAAAGAGAAAAATTATTCCTTCTGCTCTTACTTATCCTAATCATATAGATTGGATGATGACTTAATTAACTGTACCTTAAATATTTATAATATATATTAATTTTGGTCAGAGTCAACTTTTCTGGTCAAATCTGGCTTCGATGGTTCATTGTATCGAATTATCAATTCAACCTTTATCATTTTTTCTTCTCTCCTTGCCCAACTAAACTGAGAAAATAAAATAAAATTATCCCAATACATAGATTTACTGGATTTTTAGGTTCATTTCAGTTCTAGGAAGATCTTACACACCTATATTTGTGACTTTGTCCTTTATACTTTCCATCCTAACAGGCTAACACCGATGATGTAAAATTTAGTCTACTTAAAAGTTTTCTGCTTACCTGAACTTAGTTTGTGACAGAGGTCAGAAATGCTCTACGAAAAAAAATAACTTGATGTGTAATTGAGGAAAGTTACCTGAAAGGGGAATGAAATCTTGGCCATCGGAGGAAACACATTCCTCTTTTTTTGGGTCGGAAGAATTATTTCCATGTTCACAGAAACAATTGTATGATCCCTGCGTGTTATCACAAACCCCGTAGCATGGATATATATCTTTCTGGTTGCACTCATTAATATCTAATCACCATAAAAAAATTAAGAAAAGAATTAGACAACCCTTATTCCCGCCAGTTATAGTTTTTATTGGTATATTTGAAGTTTTACATACCTTGACACCCATTTTTTTTGTAAGGATTACCGTCGTACCCATTTGAGCATTTGCACTGGTATCCAGTACCACTGGTGTAGTTAACACAGTAACTATTCTCACTTTGACATTGATAATTAGACATCCCTTGTGCGATTGAACAAGATGAACCATTAATTTTCCAATCCAATAAAACCGGTACCGCCACTGACTGGTCATCAGTCAAGTTGGTATACCAGCCCTCCCCATTTAGCCATGTTTCCTCCACTATGAAAGCCTTGTTTGAAAATTTTGTTGCAGAAGGAGTCATTTGGTTGACGGATGTGAGCTGGAACTCGAAAGAGTTATTGCTTATCGGTATGGAAGACTTGCAACAGCCGATTCCGGTACATGATCCATTTATTGGTGTACTTGCCTCGCTCACACAAACCGATACACAAGCACTGATTACTTGTTGAGGTTGCTGATCAGGGGAACTGAGTTGCGCAAGAGTACCACAACCAGTCGCTACAAATTTGTTCTTAGTTGTTGACATGGTGTAGGGCCCATTTGGTGGAAAAAGCGACCATGATTCGCTGTAGTTTGATTGGTTAGTGCTTACTACTTTTGATCTGACAAGTGCAGTGCTGTTTAAGTAAGATATGTTGAGCACCTCGACTGAACTGTTTGCAAGGAATAGTTTGGGAGGTTGGTAGCTTTGGTTGCATGTGAGTTCGAATCCTTGGAGTGCATCACAGTTGATGTCGGTACCGAATGGGTATTCGATATTTATGGTACTACAGTTTGTGAGGCAGATAGCTAGAAGTAATCTTATGTTAAGGAGTTGGAGGAGCAAGACAACAAGAACAATCATCTCGGCCAGAGAGAGAGAGAGATGTAAGAGGGTAATTAAGGTCAGTTGGAGGAAGGAAGAATCAAATGAAGAGCAGAGGGCTCTATTAATATAAAGGGAGGGATTGGTACTATGTAAGAATAATTAGGTGGAAGTGAGAAGATATTAAAAACAAGATAATTTGATGCTATGCTATGCTATGGTGTGCTGCTAAGGCTAGGCAAGTCTTAATCAAAGAGTTTGTATGTAGGAAGTTAGAACAATGAGACAGCAATTAATGTCAGTGTCTCTGTTTTGGGTCAGGCAAAGAATTTACTATTAATCATGATAAACGAGGGTTTAATTACACTTTTATTAGGCAGCTTCTCCGTTTCTTCATTTTTTTTTTTTTTTTTTGAAAATCTTTGTAGAAGCTACGAAATCGTGAAGGGAAATCGAACTCCCGACCTTTAGGTACAACTCTATGATTTTTTTTTTCCTAGCCAATTGTGCTACATCCCATTTCTTCTTCATTTTAATTTTTACCGTAAAGAAAATGAAGAAAGCTATATATATATAGAAAGAGAGATGGGCTACGGTGAGCCATGGAGTAAAATGAGTTGATGCTCCATGGCACTATATTTTTATTTTGAAAATTTAAACGACCGACCCGAATCGTTCAACATGTTCTCCATATTGAAATGTGCTTGGAGACCAAATTTTACATTTTTTGGAATTTTTTTTTACTATTTATTAAGCTACTTTGAAAATTGTTGATCCGATAGTCCAGAAATTTTTACTGTTCACAGCAAAACAATAATTTTCAAAATTACTTAATAAATAGTAAAAAAATTCCAAAAAATATAAAATTTAGTCTCCAAGCACATTTCAATATATATATCACATCTAACGATTCAGATCGGTCGTTTGAATTTTCAAAATGAAAATATGACATGGAGTACAAATGCGTTTTACTCCATAGCTCACCGTAACTCATCTCTCTCTCTCTCTCTATATATATATATATATATATCAAATACTTCATCCTGTAATTTTAATAAAGAAAACTTACTCCAGTACAGATTTTTTTTTTTCTTTTTTTTTGTTCTGATTTCAAAAAAAAAATTACTGTAGTACAAAGCAGTTCTGCAGATTAGATTATAATTAAAATGTGATATAATGGCAGAATTATTTTGGTTACAAACTTCCAATTAGCATGACTTTGTGGGGTTCAAAATCTGAGGGGTAGTTGTGTAATTCATATGTTTTTTGGGTTCTTGTAAAAAATAAATGATGGAGAACCAGGAGAGGAGAATAAAGCATCCAGCCAGCCAACCAGGAACAAGTGCATGCAACTTGCATGTCCTTTTCCAGTGAAGATTTTTTTAGTTGCTTTCTATAACCATATTTCTCTTGTGTTGTGTAATACGGGTCATCACGATGTAAATTTAACGTAGAATGTCTCAATTATGCTCCACATTTTTATTTCTATTTTAAAATTCAAACAATCAATTTGAATCAACATGGTCTACATATTAAAATTTTCTTTGAAATCAAATTTTATATTTTTTAAAATAAAATTTATTATTTTTTAGATAGATACAAAACTGTATTTCTATATGGTCCAAAAAATTTGGACTCATCTAAAAGATAAAATAGAAAAAATAATATAAAATTTAGTCTCCCAGTACATTTTAATATGGAGATCATGTTAAACGATTCGGATCGATTGTTTAGACTAAAAACAAATATAAGAATGTGAGACATAATTAAAGCATGAATACAATGAGACATTTTAACATCCTTTTGGCTATTTATTTAAATCTGCACCCAGCAAACTATAATCCGCTACACATCTTATACACATCTTATCCAGGAAAACTGGTACAAAAATTCAGTCTTAAGGATAGTACCTTTTGTTTATGACCATGTGCAGCTTCATATATACAGTGGGTTTCCCTTCCAACTGTCCAAGCATGTGGAATCAATGATAATTTATTATTTCTAAATGAAGCTTCGCACGAAGAAATAACAAGGGGCGTTATAGTTCTCAAAATATACCTCGATTAATTAACCCACTAAAGAAACAAAGTGATTAAGACTTAAGCCTACCTCAATATCTAATAAGAAAGTGACTATTCCATCAATGAAGTATACATGCAATAAGATGTTTTCATCAATGAAATGGAGTAAATCTCTCTTAGAATTAAGCATCTTAATTATCCACTATAAAGAACTAAAGATCATCTATAAAAACCTCAATATCTGTGATCTTTGACTTAGTGGTAAAAACAATATATGCTCTCTGTGTGGGAGATCACAGATTTGAAATCCAAAAAAAATATTTTTTTTATAGATATTAAATAGTAAAATAACTTGACTTTCAACTTTTATTAAAAAAAAATATCCACAATAAGTAGAAAATTAATTGATCTTTCTACTAAGATCAATTGTAATAGGTAGCAAAAATTAAGCGACGGATGATAATATATCCTACATATAAAGCTATTATGTTTTAAATTTTTAAAATAATATGTGATATTATTTATACTCTTATCTATCTGATTTTGTTTATATTTTTTATTTATTTGATCCAACGATTCATGTGCAATTCTTTCAATATCTATATTATGTATATTTGTTTAGACATCAAAAGTGTAATTTAACCTCTAAATATACATTTTTGTTGTGTCTGTGTACGAATTATCACGAGACTAATTATGTTGTTCATCATTATACACAATTTTAGTGTTTTGTTTGTATTGAAAATTTGCTGAATATAAAATTTGTTTAAACTTGCCTCACTTTTAATATTTAATTTTTTCTTTAGTATTTTTTGTTCAGGTTAAGTCCGGAAAATAGTTCTATTGCAAATAAATGAAAACATTTTTTACAGACATTTATATCAATTGTAGCTTGCTTATTTAGTAATTAAACTAAAATTGACACATCAAGATATTGCGGGAATGTAAAAAATAATCTATTAATATAGAATAAAACACAAATATTGAAGTTGAGGAAACGTTATAGTGATACAAAATTAAAACTGATTTAACATTGTTTGAGAGATAATTGCTAAAATTGTAAATAGAAGAGATCATTTTTCTCAATTATAGAGATGTACATGCTCTGATCTCATTGGATATATATAACTTCCTCCTAAAAAACTTAAATATTTCCTCTTAGGTATAACCCCTTTGTCAAAAAAAATATTAAATATGGCTTTGTGTAAACAATTTCCGTTCAACACAACTATCATACACAGAAAACATCATTTTAGTTGTCTCACTCAAAACTACATACTTTTCCAAATCTGACTGAATGCGTATCCTCTGCATTAACTCAAAAATGAATCTTTTTAGTTAATGAATCTCAACCGTCTGATTTTAAACGGAGTCAATCCGGCTCCTATAGGGGCCTTTAATATTAGTGTGAATTTAGTATGCACGAATCTTAAAACAGATCGGATGATCAAGATTCATTAACTCAAAAGATTTCCTTTTGAGTTAATGCAGAGGATACGAATTCAATCTGACTGCAATGTTGTTGGATCTGAGGATCTCTAACTATATTTTTTGTTAGTTTAAGATCTTTGTTAATTGGTCTAGTCCAGAGGTCAATTGATTAGACAAGCTAGAAAAGAATATATATATATATATATATATATATATAAAGGAATATAAACCACATGTTACAGTCTGAAATCTGGATAACATAAATTGTCGCCTGAAAAATCTCCTCACACATCACAATAGCAAGAATAGTCCGGTTCGATCGGCGTAAGCAAAGGGACTGGAAGAGGACTTGATCTTGAATTTGGCAGTTTCCTATTTGAAATAGAAATAGAGCCTAATTTCAAGTTGCACTTTTTATTTTCTTTTTCAAATCTACAGTTTTGTGATAATTCGTTTAATTAAGTTACAGCGTAATAAACACTTGAGCAATAATTTATTTATAATTTTATACGCAATTGAAATGCATATTGAAATACAAATTTCATGTTATGATGATGCACAAGCTAACAAAAACTATGACCATAACTTGTCCTTGTTCTATTTTTAACTTTTTTTTATATATATTATGTGGTCACTCATTTAATGTATGAATGAGGCCATCGTACCCTACAAAGTGCGGATCATAATTTTTGTTAAATATATTGTAGATTTTGAAATTTAATATTTTTTTAATATTAGAAAAAATTTCGGCTCTGACATCATTGGTGATAACTTCCTCGTAAAAATCTTAAATATTTCCTCTTAGATATAATCCCTTTGTCAAAAAAATATTAAATATGACTTCTTGTGCAAACAACTTCAGTTCAACACAACTATCATACACAGAAAACATCATTTTTGTTGTCTCACTCAAAATTACATACTTTTCCAAATCTGACTGCAATTAATGTTGTTGGATCTGAGGGTCTCTAACTATATTTTTTGTTAGTTTAAGATCTTATTTAGTTGGTCTAGTCCAGAGTAGACATTTGTTCTCGGGTAGGATACGGGTACCTCGGGTATACCCAGGACGGGTAGTCGGGTAGGACGGGTACGGGTAGGACGGGTAGTCGGATAGAACGGGTAGGTTTTTTAAAAAGTGTACCTTGCCCGTTTCAAACCCGTGCCCGTCTCGGGTAACGGATACGGGTACCTCAGGTACGGGTAACGAGTACCTCGAGTAGGGTACGGGTTTTTTTTTGTTTTTTTTACTGTTTTTTTTGTGTTTTTTTTGTGTTTTTATTTTTTCTTATTTTTTCTTTTTTTTTTTTTTACAAACCGGCGGGATTTTTTTTTTAAAATTTGAATTTCAAAATTAAACGGGTTAATGGGTACGGGTTAAACGGGTAAAGGGTGCGGGTAGAACGGGTAAAGTATGCAGATTCGGATTCGGGTAAATGGGTGCGGGTATGGGTACAACGGGTCCGGGTAGACGGGTTTCGGGTACGGGTAAGACGGGTACGGATTGAATGGGTTTTTTTCTCAAATATTGGTACCCTACCCGTCTCAAACCCGTTTACCCGCCTATACCCGGGCACGGATACGGGTAACTCGGGTAATGGGTACAGGCCGGGTAAAACGGGTAGTACCCGAACGGGTATTAGCAAATGTCTAGTCCAGAGGTCAATTGATTAGACAAGCTAGAAAATAATATATGAAGGAATATAAACCACATGTTACAGTCTGGAATCTAGATTACATAAATTGTCGCCTGAAAAATCTCCTCACACTCTATCAGAATTTCAAAAAAAAAAAAATCTCCTCACACATCACAATAGCAAGAATTGTCCGGTTCGATCGGCGTAAGCAAAGGGATTGTAAAGGGATTTCATCTTGAATTTGACTGTTTCCTATTTGAAATAGAAATAGTCTAATTTCAAGTTGCACTTTTTTTTTCAAATCTACAGTTTCGTGGTAATTCGTTTAACGTGACGAGTTCGCAAAAAAAAAATTGAAAAAGCCATAACCAAAGTCCGTAAAATTAAGTTACAGCATAATAAACACTTGAGCAATAATTTATTTATAATTTTATACGCAATTGAAATGCACATTGAAATACAAATTTCATGTTATGATTTTTCTTTTTTTTTAAAAAGGTCTAAGTCCGTTTCATTGCCAGAAACATATATAAGAGTCTGTTTACAACAAAAACTAAAAACACACAAGGTAAATTAAGGAATATGCACGCAGGCATCACAAAAGTATCAGTTTAGCAAATAACAGGTAGGTAATTTTCTAGGACTAAGCCACCTCAAGGGCTAAGAAAACAACAGTTTAAAAGTAAAATATCAGATAGCGCTAAAGAGTTCTTCATTCTGAATCATCAGATAGGTACTTCCTCCATGTCCTGAGGGAGCCATTCATTCACACCAGCTTAATTGCATTTCCTCCCCAAGTGTACCTGTCTAAGAGATGGCAAGAGAGAATAGTCATATATAATTACTCTCCTACAAGATTCAACAATAGAATTTCTAAAACAGAGTTCATTTCATGTTATGATGTTATGATGATGCACAAGCTAACAAAAATTACGACCATAACTTGTCCTTGTTCTATTTTTCACTCTCTTTTTTTTATATTATGTGGTCACTCATTTAATGTATGAATGAGGCTATTGTACTTTACAAAGTGCAAATCGATATGTACTATGAATTTATATTATATTTTTAAAGTTCAAACAGTTGATTCGAATTACTCGACATGATCGCTTTATAAAATGCAGTTGGAGACCAAATTTTACTTTTTTTTAGATGGATTGAAAATCACTACTTTTGTGTGGTCCATAATTTTTATATTTGATGATTTTTACTTATTTTAAAAAATAGTAATGCGGAAAAATATAATATTTGATCACCAAATACAATTTTATATGAAGATTATGTTGAACGGTTCAGATTGACTATTTGAACTTTATAAATAAAAATGTGAATTCATATTACGAATCGATGTGCGTTTTACAAAGTAACATAGCCTCACTTTTAACTCGATCTCACTTGTAAATAAAATTGCAAGCTGATGTAATAATTGTAATTTTCATTGATTTGAAGTAATTGCTAATTAAGTTACAACTGTAATTTCAATTATTACAATAATGTAAATTACAGATTACTAAATAATTTAGCAAGATTACTAACTCGATCACACTTGTAAATAAAATTGACAACTGATGTGACAATTGTAATTTTAATTGATTTGAAGTAATTGTTAATTTAGTAATCTTACTAAATTAGCATTATATTTTAAAGTGTCATATCATACTTTGTAAATACTAACTTCAGAGATACAATATTAGCAATTGATATATTACCAATCCTAAAAATTAATTATCTTTGTCATATCTGCAAGGATTTAAACATTCTCACTAAATCGTTAATTTGATAAACAAATTCAATTTTTATAATTGCAAGAATGAAAATATGTATTGGCAATTGCTTTACAAATGATCAGAGCATATTCATCCTTGCAATACAAAAAATCGCTCTTTAGTCTTTATCATATTAGTGGGTCGTTACAATTGAAATTATAGGAATGGAGACTGTTAAAATTAATTGAAAAATAATTATTAAAATTGTTGATGTGATAAACAAATATTTGTTTTCAATAAAAAATAGAGATATTATAATATCCTACATTTCACATCTCACAATACTTTTTTGAAAAATAGATATTATCCAGACCATTCATTACGACTTCCAAAATAATCGTTCCCTAAGGGGTGTGTAGGGTTTAGGGTTTAGGGTTTGGCTATTTTTCTAATTCAAACACATCCAAATAGAAAATAGCAATTCGGAATAGTGCTAATTCAAGTTAGTGGCTATATTTCACCCATCCAAACTCGCCAGAGACTATTATTATTTGTTTATCTAATAATTAATTAGTTAATAAATTTCAACATGATTAATTAATAGTGTTGAATTCAATTACCAACTGACAGAATTTCTAAATCCGCCCATATTGGTCAAAATGTTTTACCCAAAACTCTATCCAATGCGGTCCATTCGGATTCTCCCAATTCTCCAATCTGACCATTTTACACAGTAAAGTACCGAGAAGATACGGCTTGGAGTACTTGTGTATTAATTTATTAATCTAATATGTAATAATAATAAAATATTAATATAAGAAAAATTCAAGCCTCAGGACTCAGCAGTGAAGCATGGGCTGAAAAAACATCCAATTAATATTCAAAGTACATTTTTCATTGTGTCGGTCATACAACGGAAATAACCTTGCTCTTTCTGATAAGACATGCCAAAAAAAAAAAAATGCTAATGGTATCCATTAAACGTAATTGGTCAAGTAACATGGGGACCACTTCACCAATCAACAGTTCAACACTAGTGAAATTGGTCAAGTAAAATGTTGAAAAATAACCACGACACAATGATTCGTTATGGTTCAAAGCTTCAAGTACAACCTAGTGAAATTGGATTTTGCTTGTGAGCCCTTAGAATTCATTTTAATCGTATTAGTTTTGGACATTTTTACAAAAATGATAATATTTAAATAAAATATATATCACCATTATAAACACCAAATGTTATGATGTGCATCGAATCTATACAATTTAAGTCGAAGTTCCTATACTAAAATTATTCTACTTGTTTCAATTTTTCCTCCTGCCTTAATAAACTCACAGAAATTTTTTGAAACATGATGAGTAGGAGTGGAATCAGAATTTCAAGTTATATAATTAAACGTAAATATAAATCAATTATATAAAATTTTCTGAGTGTGTCTATGGTACTATGCATATCACGGGTTGTTACCGTGCTACGGCTCTATGTTCGAGTTTTCAAATCCTAACGGTCTATCCGAACCGTTCATCTTGTTCTCCATATTAATATGTGTTTGGAGACCAAATTTTACATTTTTTGAAAAATTTTTACTATTTTTTTAGATTTATTGAAAATCACTGTTATTGAAAAAAAAAATTACACTACTCGTAACATTTTGCTATAAATTATATAGAAAATAAGTTGCAAATTCAAAAAAAAAAAAAAAAAAGGATTAATTGACTACATTCTTATACTAGAACTCTCCTTAGAATTACATTATGTGAAGGTACAATCGGTGTTTAATTATATCTTTGTATCCCCTCCGGCCACCACAATTTAACATGAACCTACTTTTTCAATGTAATTAAACATGGCCAATTAAGAAATATTAACAAGATAAATCCCTTGTTTATTTGTAGAATAAAAAAAATGTGATTCAGTGTTACTCGAAAATATTTGTTTTTTACTTTCTCTACCTAAGGATTTAATATCAATCAATTTTTACCTCTTAATTAGAGAATGTTATCGTCCAAGTGTTAATTAGTATATACTATGTCATCAATTATGATCATATATAATTGAAGTTAGCTGACCAATAACACAAATGTCAAACTTTTTTTTTTTTTTTGGCGTGTTCCTGATTAGATTCCTCAAAACTACTATAAACATTTACAGCATTGACGACGAATATATATAAATGCCAACTATTTTTATATGTATTTGATTGCTTCCTTTGTGTGGATTATCATCAGCTACGAGCCATTGGATATATTTGGAGGATTGACTTTTATGCGAGGAAAATCACTTTCAATTTACCTTGCAACTTGCATATATAAGAAAAGAAAAGAAAAATGAGTAGAACTAGGGTGTTCTTAAGCTCACAAAGTGTTTGGTGAGCTTGACTCCAAAACCCGTCAAATCGGTTTCAAATGATGAATCCGAGCCGTTGGAACCCGTCTATTTTACGTGTGATGCGTCTACATGTAAAATTTTTCAACTTTCGAATTAGTTTAGTATAAAGTCAATTGGTCAAAATTAGAAGGTTAATAAATTAATTTTAGTGCATTCATTTTTTGAACATGTTTTGACCGCTTGACTTTATACTAAACTAATTCGAAAGTTGAAAAATTTCACATGTAGACGCATCACACGTAAAATAGACGGGTTCCAACGGTTCGGATTCGTCATTTGAAACTAATTTGATCGATTTTGGAGTCAAGCTCACCAAACACTTTGGTGAGCTTAAGAACACCCTAGTTCTACTCAAGAAAAATTTATTTACTTGATGTTAGTCATTGCTAACACCTCCGGTCTCTTTCCTTTGTTGACAAAATCAACAGATAATAACTTATGACAGGTCTTCTAACATAACATGTTTGTTTAATCAAATTAAGTACGATAATTAGATACTTGCATTTAATACATTATCACTTGCAGATTGCAATTGTCAGCTCTAGAACTCTCGGTTAATTAATTATCCAAATTTTGGATTCATAACTGGTGCCGACTATAATGATCAGAACCGGCATCAGATGTGCATCTACTGGAGTGGCGTGACCGACGTGTCCGGTGCCTATTCGGGATACGCAAAGGGGAAATATTATTTGAGCTTTGAGATTTGTGCATAATGTATTTGAACAGTTGTGATTTTTCAAAAAGTCATGCAAAATGTAAGACATCTCAGAGGATGCGAATTCCATCATTTTTTTTATCAAAGACAATACATCAAACAGACTATTGTGATTGTAATTTCTAAAAGAATCACAATAATACTGGGTTCTTAATTTACAATATTTTTTCTGAGTCTACGACTTCATACGACTTTCTGCCTTAATATGTTTAAATAACTCATTCTTATCACATCAGTTGACAGAATTTTGTATGATTGCATCGTGAATTTAAAAACAATGAATTGATAAAAATTATGCCTACGGGCTTACTTCCAAAACAAGAAACAATTAAATTAATTACAAAAATCTCCATAATCTTATGCCCTTATGTCCTTTTAATAGAGTTATATGGAAGATCAAAATTCCCAACAAGGTCAGAATTTTTATCTGGATTGCGATCCAAGACAGGTTGCTAACACAACACGTTTTAAGGTTGAGAGGATGTGATGTAGAAGCAGGTTGTCATTTGTGTTAGGACCCTGGCATTGAGACGGCAAGTCACATCCTCTACTCATGCCCCTTTGCGACAGGATTTTGGTGCATGCTGCTATTCAGATATGGCTATAGGCAGAAATTTCGAAACAGTAACACGGTGCTGGAATGGTGGTGGGCAATGAGGATGGACATAGCGCAATCGGATAAGGGTCAATGGGACACCCTCTGGGCTTCGGGGTGTTGGGCGCTTTGGCGTGAGAGAAACCGGAGGCTCTTTACAGGAAAGAGCAAGACGGTGATGGATCTGATAAATCACACCGCAATTGAGTTCTCCAATTGGCGTAGAGAACTTTAGATGATCTAGATCTCTATCAGAGAGATTTGTACATATTTACTTTCGAATAATGTGTGTAAATAACTTTTTTCTATTAATCAATGAAATGTCAGTTCTACTGACCTTCAAAAAAAGAAATTAATTATAAAATTGGTCCGACAATGTCAGTCAAGTGTACCGATTCAAATGAAGGCATCACCTTCATTTTTCCTCATCAAAAATGTCAGTCAAGTGTACCTATTCACATGAAGGCATGACCTTCATTTTTCCTCATAAAAAATGTCAGTCAAGTCATCAAGTGTATCGTTCAGAAAGAAAATGTCCGCCTACGGGCATGAATCATGCAAAAAAAAAAAAAAAAGTAAAAGAAAGAATAAGTCAAATAGACTTAACTATTTAATAATCGATAAAAATCCTTTCTTTTGACTTAGCTTAATTATTTAATAATCGATAAAAATCTTTTCTTTTGACTTAGGTTCAGATGAGGTATGTAAGAAAAAGTCTGGTTGTCAACTATTTGCTCCTATTACATCATATAGCAGAAAGTAACGAAAATGAGTTAAGTCTGTGCATCTAGTGTCCATTTCTGAATGTATTAGATAATTAAATTTTAAACAGGTATGTTATATATATAAACACTTAGTTAGTTATTTTTCACAGTAAGTTAATAAATTTTAACATATAATCATCAAAATATGACCATCTAATTATGTATTTTTAACATTAAGCTAATTATTATTTATCCAAAATATTTTCCTTGTATACCCTAGCAAGCATCTTTCTTTTAATGTTTTCTAGTTATGTTTAACACTTATACAATTATAATTTTCAAGGTGTGTCTGATGATACGGAAATGCAACGATGATTTATGTATCATCGCTAATTAAGAAAGCAAGACTTTTCTTTTCTTAATTTGGACCATTCAATCCAAAACAAAGAGATCATGTCATACTGATTCGCTGATGTTATTTAAAAAGATTTTGTTTTCATATAAACTTGCTGTGTTATTCCAGACTATAAGGTTTAAAACGGAAGAAAAAAAAAAAAAAACGAACCCTACTCCAATCCAATTCGTACAGGCAAAGGTGACTGGATTTTGACGGGACATGGTGAAATTGGTTCAGCTCTTCTCCAATCATAAGAAATCTATTACTCCTTCCGGACAGAATAGGAGTATTTATTCTATTCAAATTAGACGCTCTAAATCGGATCTCAAATAAATCTGGCTTGAACGGTTTATAGTAATATATAGTACAATTGGAGGGTTGGGAATAATGAATTTAAGACAAATGAACATTGCCTTATTGTTGAAATGGTGGTGGCGCTTTAATGATCCTAAATATTTCAATCTATGAAAAACTGCTCTACAACATAATGTAGCCGCCCATATAATTTCACCATTCTGGTAAGTGATACTGAGCATATCCCACATTGGGAAGATCAGCACTACCACCCATCCAGGTTTCACAGGGCCAAGTTCGATTTTGGCATGACATTTAGTACCAACAGTGCCCTTTGCACATAGAATTCCCTCAATTTAATTATTTGAATTGTGTCTTACACCTGCTGTGAAGTACAAGAAGTGGTTGCCTCCCAAGGGAGGTGTATTAGATTTCGTAGAACTCTAAGTGGTGTTTTGAACTTTTGGCACAAGAATGGCACTCTCTTTTGCATATTATCAATAATGTCTCTTTCACACATGACTATGATAATAAAATATGGGAATGGGAGACCTCAGGACAGTACACTGTTAAATCTTTTGTATAAATTCTTAAATTTCAGAGGTGAACATCCTATCAAGCCTTTGCTGTGGTGGAAATTACCTGTACCTCCCAAGATTCGGGTTTTCATGTGGTTGCTGCATGAGAATAAAATACTTATCAAAATTAACCTTCAACAAAAAGGTTGACACCTTGGTAGCTACTACCAAGTTTTCAAAAAACAAAAAGGTTGACAAAGAGATGTTACTTTGCTAAAATAAATTTGGTTTTATATGGGTCAATGTCATGCTCCTGAAGACACTAATCATCTTTTTTTTCAATGTTACTTTGCTAAATAAATTTGGTTTTATATGGGTCAATGTCAAGATCATTTTCAACAATGACATTCAATTGAGGATGTAGTGCAATTTTCCCTTTCCCTTCTTAAACTGAAAAGACAAGCACTATTGGTAGTGGTTAGTGCGGTTATATTTGAATAGCAATATTTTTTGAGAAAAAACGTGGATCAAGTCCACATTTGATTTCATTTAATTAGTTACAAAAAGTTTTGTAACCGGTTTACAGAAGTTTAAAAAAAAAACAAAAAACGAAGGCTCAAAACAATTGAGCTGAAGGAAGTCTAGAATAAAGTAAATTAACTAAAAAAATATAAAACTTAGACAATTGCAAAAACTGAAATCTCTCCCAGTAAGTACTAGTTTTCTTTGTTCTCTGACCACCCTTGGCTTGTAGCAGTACTAATTTTTTTGTACCGCTTACTCCCATCACATTTTGATTCTCTGTCTATTTTTCTTCGTTTTTATTGACTTCCATTTAATTGGAAGAATTTTGCTTGCCACAAAATCTCACTAAGCAATTCCTCCGGTTCTTTTGCAGACTCCCTAAAAGACCTGGCACACCTCTCTCGCCAAATTATGAAATGCATGATCAGAAGTAGTGCTCTCTGTGCCGCTGACAGCGATCCTATCTGATTTCTGTCAGTAATGTTTAGTATTGGTCTTGCCGGCCAATTTGGTGATGGCTGTGCCGAGGTTAGCCTTCTATACACTTCTCTAGTGTAATTGCAGATGTGAAATAAGTGATGTACTGATTCTGCAGCTGCCTTACACATAAGGCATCTTGTTATTATGATGCATCCTTTCTTTCTCAAATTATCATGTGTTAGTTATTACCAGCCATCCGAAGATGATCATCCTTGGCAGCGCCTTAAGCTTCCAGATATGCCTAAGGTCTGATGACAACCTCGGCCCCCTTTCATTGCTTTGTATGCTTTTGTCTTTTTTTAAAAAAATAATAATAATAATATACAGTACAAGAGACTATACAGATTCTCAAGCGATCTGCGTAGGCATTGTTGGGTCCGGATCCCTAGCCCAACTTTTTCGTTTTGGATCGAGACCGTCCGATTCGAATCCATCACTCGAGATTGCTTTGGAATTCGGATTCCTTGCTCGGGATGTGTGCACTCCACTTTGGATGGATTGTCACGAATTCTAATCGGACGGTTCAGATATAAAACCCAACAATTGGGTTACTTTACTGGATCCAAACTCGGCATTGTTGGCCCAAGTGTTTATTTATCGAGGAGAGACGAGTACAATTTGAAGTTGTTTATGTTTGAAACTGAAGATTTAGCATCAAAAGTAACCAAACAATATGCATAGTTTTTAAATCAGAGCAAATCTAAAACAAAATGATCCGCGATTGATCCGTGTTTCAGAGATGAATCTTTCATGTGGGGCCCTAGCGCTTCAAATGTTTACCAAATATGATATTTGGTACCAATTTTGAAGAAACCGGCCAACCGGGAAAGACAAAGTTCATATGATTTTAGAGACATAACGAGCGGGCACTCGGGCAACAGAAATGGGCCTCTAAGTATTATAATGTCCTTTTTTGCTTTCGTCGACTTTAAATCATGTCTCTTTGCATAAAAAAAAAAGTCGTACACGTGTGGAAGTAAAAGTTTGATGATGTATGTTTTCACCAATTGTGGTTCTTTCCAATTGCATTCTCCTGTTGGGAAATAAATCTGCTACTTTCATTTGTTTTGAGATTCGTTCATAAAAAACTTCTATGGAGATTCGTACAACTCAAAAAATAAAAGGTTGGATTTAGAATCGTAGGACCCTGCAATCTCTTAGGATCGTAGCAGATTTATTTCCTCTCTTGTTGTGATTAGGACTGGCAAAAAAGCTCGTGGCCCGCTTGGTATTCGTCCGTGGCTCGATCGGTAACAGCTCGTTCGTTGGTAGATTGAGTTAAAATTAACTCGCTCGCTACATACTCGGGCTAGAATTAATGAGTTTGAGTTTGGCCTGGCTCGGCACGAGCCAGCTCGATCGTTAACGAGCTATTTAATATACATAGTTTAATAGTTTAACCGGATCCGTTCACTTTAGATTGGGGATATTATGGTCTATGGATGTTATAGTCAGTGTTATGTTGCATTATGGACTGTGTTTAAGTTGATTGGTAATTTTATATGGAATATGTGTGAATTAATTATAAGCAATTAAGTTAATTTGTATGAATTTGTTTGATTTGGTATGCATGAATTTATTTGTATGAATTTAACTGTAAACTTTATAATAGTTGATTTACTTAATTACAATTGAATTAAGAGCATTCCTCAGTAATTAGTCATATAAATATTATTTTGTTTTAGCCATAATTAATAAGATGTGTTATGAAAATTTAAGATATAGCAGGAAAGAAAATATATATATTTATAAATCTGCCAAGCTAATAACGAGCTAGCTCGGCTCGCTCGGACAAGCCACAAGTCTTGAGCAATAGTTTTAGCTCGGGACCTAAAATCTAAACTCGCTCGCTCAGCTTGATACACTAACAAGTCGAGTACGAGTGTGACCTAGCTCGCTCTTTAAGAGTCGTTGCCACCCCTAGTTGTGATCACTTAAAATCTTTTAAGATACTCGGACAGTGAAGCGTCCTTCCTGCCACACGGTCATCGGTCAACGTTAGCAAAATTCCTCTTTCTTTTATTTTTTTATTTTCGTTTTCTGTTGAACGTATATAGTATTCAGTTTTCCCAAAAAGACATGGTGAACAGATGAGAACGGGTTGAATTAAAGATCAATTGAACAATCAATAATTCTTGCTTTATATCCCCATCTTGTCCGCTTCCAGCACCAATAGCGCCCCTTTCATCTTTATCTTTTAACACCTTCACCTTTAGTACCATGACTTGCTAGTGCATCTTATTTTCGGAAAGTGTCCTCAACATCCAAAATGAAACTTTCACAGACTTGTCACAAGCACGTAATAAACCGAATCCATGCTGACGTATAATTTGTTGTTTTTAGGCAAATGAGAGGAGAGGATTTTTAGACACCCAGGTACCTGAGGTGCAAGTGGTGAATCTGGACCGTTCATTTCACTTGGCAAGAATCTCAAAGCATACCCTCTACAGCTTCAACATGTACCAGATTGAGTTTGATATGAATGAAATTGATCTGGACCGTCCATTGTTTTCAATTGCACCTCCAGTACCTGGGGGATACGGACTCAGATTTTTAGGCAAATGAGAGGAAAAGATGAAAATGTTTCAATGTCCCTGCAATTTTACTGTGTAAAGTATGCAAGTGCAGCAATTCAAGTCTACGGGCAACTACATCCCAATAACTTTTCTAAATAACTATTAACTATTTTTAAAAATTAAGATCTCCAAAATTTCTAACTCTCACATTTTTTAATTTAATTTTAACATTTCTATTAACCCACATTAGCAACAAGTTAAAAAGACGAAATAATTTGATCCAATCATTTTAGTCAGTGTGAAATTTATAAAGTTTCTTAATAAGAAACTCTACTTCGATAGTTTCTAAATAAGAAACTCTCTCACATCTCCGAAACTGAATTAAAAACTCTAATAGTTTCAAAAATGTAGATACTCCAATAACCTAATTCTGAAATTTGTAAGGTTGTAGAACTTGGTAACAAGAAAAGAAAAAAATGAGAGAGAAAACACAAGTAATCAAAGAAAAACATCAGTCAAAAAAATTATGATTACAGTAGACAGACTATCCAAGCCTAAAACTAATTTTCTTTTTACTTCTATGAGGAAGTAAAATGGAGCAGCCAGCCCTGTGGCTGATTTTCCATATAAGAGCAAACACTATAGCATCTATGTCAAATAATTAGATTGAATTAATACAAGGACTAGCTAGAGACCTAGAATTATCAAGAGCTATATAATGTACATACAGCACCAGCCACTCTTCGACTCCATCCTGGCCAGTTCTCTACCTGTTACAAAAAAAATATCAGATGTTGATAAAAATAGCACAAAGAAATTATATGGGCTTATAAGGTTGAAATCATGAAAGTAAGAACAAACCTCATTTCTTAGAGACAGAGATAAGAATGTAGTTACAAATATTATTGCTGATTGAAATTTCCTCGATGTTAATGGGTAAGCGGCCTTAAAATCCCATTAGTGTCATCATATTTCCATCTGTACAATCATCAACATAACACAACTTTTAAGAAAACTAAAAACTCATCTTCCACAAAAAGAATTAAACCTCCAATTGCTTGCGAGCAGAAATACACATACCTACACAAAAAGATGGGAGGCGAATTATTGTTCGAGTCAGCTAATTGGTGCCTCTTTTCATTCTCCTCCTGAAACTTGTCAGATGTTAATACTTCACAGGGACCACTGATCAAGTTAATATTAATCGTCTCTTTGTTATCTGAAGCATACACCTGCAACCAAAGCCAATCAAATTAAGGATGTAATTGTACACGGTACACACTCTCTTTCTATTTTTTGCATCCAAAAAGATAAATTTCTTAGTATATATGTTATTACTTCCTACAGTTGCGATAAGTAATTATTTATTTTTTTACATTTTTTCTGCATTTTTTCCTTGCATTTAGGTCTTTAGATAAAAACAAGAGCTTGAAGACAGGTCATATCTTGGCTGATAAACTCTATAATACCTCTCAGTATTGTATGGTGTTGTACCAGTCAAGCACCGTCTTCTAACAACTAACAACACTAAGAAATTTGCATCCATACAGCATACAGAACTCCTTACCTCATTGTCTTCAACACCACCTGATGAGCTGCTAACAGACTCAGGAAGGTCACTGGGAAGGTAATATGGATTCACAACTGCCCATTTGGAACCAGGTTCCTTGCTTTCCCATAAAGACTGCGGAGTTTTAGCAAAAGAAAGATAAATTTAGTATCTGATTAGAAGATAGAATATGGCAAGTAAAATCTGAAACTAAATTGAGTTTGAAACAGCAGATACTAGCCTTGATCTTTGACGGAATAAAACGTTCACCATCAGAAGAAATCAAGACATGGTCTTGAAGCTTGTAGGTAGTTTGATCAATACAACATGAACTATAGTAACTCTTCCCGTCAATCACTTCCCCAGCATCTCCAACCCAACAAACTTCAGGACCAGCAGATTTCTCACTTGCTGCAACTCCATTCTCCTGATTACTATCTTTATCCACTCGGTGCTGTTCTGGTAATGCTTTCTCTTTTTCACCCAAAGATTCCTTTGGCTCACAACCAGTTATGTCACTCTTACCAGATTGACCATTTTGCGAACCATGGTTTTCAACTTTGACAACTGTGCCAGCCAATTGTGCAACTGCACGTTCTTTAGGATGATTAGATACCACTTGAACATTATTTAAATTTCCACTATTGACACCAGGCTCAGTATTTGGCCGATTCGTAACAGTTCCATTAGGTACTATTTTCTTCTGATCATCCTTCAACTGTGGATTTTCTTTTCGCACAGATGTCACAGCTTTTACCGTACCCAGTGTACGTGTCACCTTACCATACTTAGGTGGCAATGCTTTGCCATGGCTAGCTGCAAGGCACCTCTGACAGTGCCATTCAGCTTTAGGTACCTGAACCTTTGTACCATTTGACTCAAGGCATCTCAAGTGGGTCCCTCTCTCGCATGAATCACATATGAGCAAGCTGTCCACATCAGTAACAACAACATTGCATGCTTGGCAGATAAGGGGTTTGTTCATATAATCACTCGAGGGTGGAGTCCAACTCGGGTGGGTGGAGTCCCTTTGACCCTGTATAATCTGTTGAACCTTTTTAGAAATCTCAGCATGGCTAGAGTATATTGATTGGGCAGGAACAAATGTTATGCCTTGCGGGGCTGGGAGCCCGATAAGAAGGTTGGGGGGCCCAGGTTGAACTGCGGGTGGTTTTACTTCATTGTTCTGTGCTGTGCGGGTGCTGTTAACTCCATGGGGTGCACTGGTCGACCTAAGAGATGTGTGATCCACCAATTTATCCTTCTGATCAGGTTGGACATGGGGATTGACTGCTTTTGCTGCATTTGACACCAAAAAAAGAAAAAAGAAAAAACAATCAGAAAACAGATAAGCAATTGGCATACAAATAACTACTGATGGTTGGAAGAAAATAATCACCACTGGCACTGAACCATAATAATAAGTTTTTATAACAGAAGCACCATGCACAACACTTATTCTTTATGGTAATATTAGATTTGTTGGATCCAGAATTTCACATTTTCCATTTCTCCTACAAAATTTGCAGAAGTCATCAATTTAAAAATATCCAGAAACTTGTATTGCATTCATTTCTGCTGTCATTCCGTACTTGGATACCAGGACCTGCTTTCCGGTAAGGGCGTTCTATCAAAAAGTAACACACCAATCTTTGCTGCCACTGGAATGGACCGGAAAAGCAGGGTCCTGCAATCCAAGTCCGAAATAACAGCGGATACAGAATAGAACAATCAAGACAAAGTCAGTAATTACCACATGTTAATTAAAGAAGAAAAACAAAACTTAAGTACCTCTAGCTTGAGCTAGATGTGCCATCCCATTGTGTCTCAGATGTGATGTTTCAGTACGAGGAATGGCTCCCGAAGGATTAGACACTGCAATTCCAGATGATTTTTCATTCATTTGTGACCTCCTAGTCTGCACAGAAGTAGTAACTGTCTGGGTGTGATGCCCTCCACCTGGTACTGATATTTGACTTGCACCAAAAGCAACCGGTACATGCTGAGACGGGTAGTACTGGTTCATGGGAACTTCGTGAGCTCCCTCCAGCTGTACAAGATAACATTGAAATGGTTTAAATAGTTACCAGTATGAAGTATTTCATTAAAGAAAGTTGGTCAATATACTAGTATTTCAGTGAACAAAAAAACAGTGTCCGGAAGTTCTGATGAATGTCATCATGGGAATGAACATAATGTGAGTTTAATAAGAATTTCAGATACAGCATATAAAAACATAACATTTGAAGTTAGGTAGGACTTCTAATGCATGGATCCAGTTCCATATATAACACGCAATAAGAACTTAGTATCGTCCTCTAGCAAAATCATATGAATTTAATAGCATCCTCCGTATTCATTAAGAACAACCAAACCAGTAAGAAACGGTACAAGTGATTGCAACCAAAGGGAGAGTGCAGCATGGAATAACTGGCTAGTGACAAAGCGAATATCTGTTAGTCAATCATTGCCCCCACAAAAATACCAGCAATAGAGGGTGATTTCTTAATAAACAAGAATCTGGCTCTGTTAAATTCAGATTGCAGCTGAATTTTTACCAAAGACATTCCCTGATAACTTGACTATTTAATGATATCTCCAAATTCACTATCATAAGACAAACCAAAGCAATTGTTCAAATAAACAGAAACAAAACCGAAAAACCTTTCTCTTAGTCTGCAAGATCCTGTCAGCAATTGAAGTCCTAGGTGGCCTGAACACCATACCAGAATCCTTATTGAGCCCTAAATCCTCCACCACAGCCCGAACAGCCTCTCTGGGAAACAAATCCTTAGGTTTAATCCCTTCACAGAGTCCAGTCAAACTCTCCCTCGCCTCTGCAGCCATGGCCTTCTCCACGGGGGTCGGATCTCTCCCCCCTCGCATCTCAGCCATGGCGGAGAGCACCATCACCACCTCGGCCACCCGCTTCAACCTCTTGGCCGCTGGAGGGGAGGGAATGTCGCCTGGCCCCTCGTCTCCCATCTGCAAGGGAGAGGTAGAGAAAGGGAAACAGATCTAGAAACATTAGAGAAAGAGAGAGGAGGGTTCGGGTAAGAAACCCTAAAGAGAGAGAGATACGGAGGGAGAAGAAAGGAGAGGGTTAAAAACTACACGAGTTTTAAAAATACCTTTTTCGCGCGGGTAATTGAGCGGGATTAATAGTTATAAGCCAGAGAAAAGAGAGTGCGTGTGATGAGGGAAGGGAAGGGTAATGAGATTGGCGGTGAGAGAGTAGAGGCGATGAGAAACCAAGGAAATTAGAAGGGAGATGCGGGGGTGGAGGGTTTCTTTTGTTTATTGATTTTTTTATTAGGTTTTTTTATACGCCGTGTCGGGTCGGATCTATTCTCTTATGGATCCGGGGGACGCGGAACTAGCGGTAAAACTGGGGAACAAGCTAGAGCCGATGAAAAATAGACACGTGGGCGAAAGCCGAGACTTATGGGTGTTTTGTGTTCTGGTGGTGCTTCGGCATAGTGTTGTGTGTTTAGAAGCCAGTTACGCGTAATTTTTTTTTTTTTTTTAAATCAAGTAATGCACAATTTTCGCGGAACGTAAGTTCGGCTGTTTCGGAAATGTTTGGGTCGAGTCGAGTGTGGCCCATGAGTCGCTACTAACCTGATTGGTTGGGAAGACGGGTCGTAACTCGGATCACTTGTTGTGTAATTAAATTTTTAGGTATTATTCCGTACTGTAATTAAAATTGCAAGAAATTATGATATATTGTTACACCGTAATTAAATGTGTGAAAAAAAAAAAAGACATCAATGTTCATGTTTAATCATATTTAGTCGCAATTAACTAATTTTTAAAATTTTAAGTATGTTTAAGAAAAAAAATGATAAACAATTATAAAATAAAGAAACAATATTCTAAAACAAAAATATATTTTTTTTTCAAAATTTATTATTGTATGCAATAAATAATGGCATAAATTTTATAATAACATTTAGTTGCGTATTGTATCATGTTGTATAGTGACAAGACGGGTTTACATGTCGAGTCATTTTTTCGAAGAATAATCACAGCATCGAAACACAAGTCACACTCACGCCGCAAGACCAGTGCATGTGCTGTACGGCACTCGTAGCGTGTCGTAATGTGCTCGGCGGCTTCGGCCTACTATAAAATTTTTACATCCCAATTGGACTCGATCAGAAGAGGATATCATAATTTGAAAGAAAAAAATGGGTTGAATTAGTTGGGTCCAACATTAAATACAAATCTTCACGGTTTTATCTGGTTGAGACTATGAGAGAGACCAAATTGTTAAGTTGTTTTACACATCACACTCTAGTTTTACTAATACCGACGAGCAAAATTAAGGTGTGACGTGCTTATCAAGAGGGGTTGGTGAGCATATTTTCAAAAGACTGTTGAATTAACTTCGAACTGTAAATTCAAACCGTTAAAATTCAAGTACTTTGTGAGTGATGCATGTACATATAAAAATAACTTATAAAGTGTTCATTGTTTTGACCACTTGACCATATGCTAAATAAATTCAAGACTTTAAAAAATTTACATGTAGATGCATCACTCACGAAGTACTTGAATTTCAATGATTCGAATTCATAATTTAAAATTAATTTAATAGTCTTTTGAAAGTGTGCTCATCAACTGCTCTTGGTGAGCACATCACACCCAAATTTTGCTCTATGCCGAAAAACACTAAAATTGCTAATTGAAACGTTTTATGGTTATTGTACTTTCAAAAGTAATACTTTTACTACTAAGATGAAAGTTGAGGGTATGGCACTATGTTGACCGATTAGTCTATATTATGAATTAATATTTCAGCTTGGAGTTTAAATTCAAGTTATTTATATGAATAATTCTAACATAATCTCAATATGAAAATTTATTTTCAAACTAAATTTTATAATTTTTTTAAGGGTTTACCGTGTTAGATAGGTAGAAAATCACTATTATTTAGGAGTGAAAACATTATGAATAAAATCTGATCTGTACTCGATCCGTATTCGAAAATTTAGATGTGCATATCTGATATCCGAATATCCGTGTGGATAAGAATACTGATATGATTTTATGTTTCATTTATCTGTATTCAAATAGTAGATATATACAATATATTTTAATAATGTTATAAAACATTTATGTTATTCACCATTATAATTAGATAAATATTATGAATTTTAATATTTTTAAATATTTTTTATATTATTTTATTAATTATCCGATCTGATACGAATTCGTATCTGTATCCAGAAAGAAAAAAAAAAAAGACATTTGGATATGGTTTTACCATTATCTACTCCGTATCCGCTCCATTTTCACTCCTACCATTATTGAATGATTTTCTATCTATACAAAAAAAAGTTAAAAAATATTAAAATATTAAAACTTGATCTCCAAATACATTTTCATATAAAGATCATATATTAAATGATTCAGATCAACTTTTTATATTTTAAAAACATAAATATAGATTCATGGTACAAACCAATTAGCGTTATGCATAATAGCATAGCCTCAGTGCCTCACTTAAGCTGAAATACATTTCACGATGTTTCCCAATAGTACGACCCAAAATCAATGATACCTTACAAATGACTGCACCTAACTAGAAAAACATTAGAGATTATTTTTGCATTGATAGCTTAGTAACACTGAAAATGGTACTTCATTTTATCCATTTTGTGAAAAGAAAATAAGAAACCGTATAAAGATAGCATCGTCCAGGGTTGTGCTTGATTTTATCCCTTAGCAGTTAGCAGCAGGGCCCGAAAAAATGCAAGCAAGAAAAAACTACCATTGCGAATTTCTTTTACTAAATTGTAATTAATATTAATTAAAAATTACAATTATACAGACATGGTAGAATGAGGAAACGAATTTGTATGTTCAGTTATACATCATGTGTACGCTGATCTGAAACCTTCTGTCAGAGGAACAACTTTGCAAGATAAACTGGATTGAAGCTTTGAAACAGCTTGCCGAATATCCTGTAAGATGAGTGAGGTTTGATTACGGGGAACTATCAACTTTAATGGACCAATGATTTACAAGTAATTCACCTCAACAGTATAGCGGGAGGAAAAATGGGTAAGTAAGATTGCCTCATTCCTGAACCATTTAGCATGCTCCGTAATCTACCAAAAAGAAACATAATGCATTCATTGAAAATTCACCTTTAACCATTAGAATTGCCCTAATTTAATTAAACATTTCAATTATATCAAATGTGTGGTAAACCAGAAGAAAGACAACTATCAAGTTACCTCAGAAATATGCATGTGACCGTGCTTCTTTGCATGTTCCACATCATTCTCTTCATCTAAGAAGGTCGCCTGTCACCAAGTTAGCAACTATTTAGAAAATTCCTGCTTTAGTATTAACTGGTACAGTGTACCCCACCTGTATTTACACCGAGCAGTAGACCATTACCTCAGTTATTAGCACTTTAGCTCTTAGGGCATCTGAATTTCTTGGGTCAAGTATAAAATCAGATGTCGTGTCTCCAGTAAATGCAACTTCTGGAACTAAAATCATGTCTGTGATCTAAGAGTTAAATGTTTAGTCAGAATGAAGGTTTCTTAAAACTAAAAGCCTTGAACTATAGAAGTGTAGTAACATTGTAACAGGTCAATTACATGACAGCAAACATACTACTTACCTCAACACCTGAGTTCTTTAGCTTTTTTATTTGACTGCCGTTCAAGTGAGCATACTTCTTCTTTAGCTTCTTTCTCAAAGAATAAATGACATACCCCTGAGACAAAATCAGATTCATGGTATTGTCACCTCTTCGGCTATCAATATTAGCCAAAATTAGAGAAATTTAGATGAATTATTTTCTTAATATCACCTGGCTAGGAATAACATGATGAGTCTTGAATGGTCTTGCAACTAGATCATTACGAATTTCATACGTCTCTCCTGAGATTACATCACACCGTACCACCATTCATCCAATACTAATTAATAAAGACACCACAATAGAACTAGAGTACATTTTTTTTTTTAATTAAAAGAATCATACATACCCACATCAAGTGCGACCAAATCAACATTAAGTTCCACATTGCTCATTGTACGATGAATTTCTAAAAGTCTCTCCACATCCTTCTTGATACATGGTGGCACAAACACAGTTGGAGGCTTCAAACTGTACAGGCCCCGTGTCGCCAAGTACATAGGAAGAGAACCCTTGAAATAAAAAATAAAAAAGTACCAATTTGACTCAACAAATTCTCCCATGGAAATAATAAAGTGAAATTCAACGGAAAATGCATAAAACTCAGAACAAGAACTCACTATATGGTCGAGGTGTGCATGTGTGATAAAGAGGAAATCCTGATGAACAGCCCGGGAAGGACATCGGCCCATATCAAACACCGAGTTCAAGGTCGGTAAAACAATACAAGTCTCCATACCGCCAATTGAAAACCCCTCGACCGACAATCCTTCCAATTCCGTCCCTTTTCGGTTTACCTCAGCACGCGCCTTGCGGTACTCTTCTTCCTCCACCACTGCTCTGTGTATTACTGAGAGATAGCCAGGTGGCGTGGCGCGGAGTCTGGTACAGGAATGAGCAGTCGAGTATGGTACGGAGACGGAGCGAGAGGGCGAAGCGTGTGGCAATGAGATAGAAGGTAGTGGTGTGATGGTGGTGGTGTAGAGAGTTGGAGAGAACGCCATTGGAGACTGGATTTAGGGTTTTAGAGCTCTGGCTGAGGTTCCGAAGGAGAGGTGAAAATGAAACGTATTCATGTCCTTCGGATAGAAAAGTATCAGAAAAAAAATACAATCTTCCTCGCGAGTGAAAACTGAAATAAGAGCAATTTTTCAATAATTGTAGTGTAAAACTAGTTTGAGCTCAGTCGCCTTGATTTTATAAATCGGTGATATTGATAATGAATTTGAAGTATTAATTTTGATTTATTTACACAATCAATCAAGTTTTTAAAAAAATTCCGAATTTATTTTGTATAGAATAAAGAGATGGGAAAACTTCCGATTTTTTTTTAATACCCTAAAAAAAATAGCAAATATGCCCTCCGATTTCTAAAAATTTGAAAAATGCTCTGACCGCCCCTCTGTGGGGCGATCCACATCCAGAGCCGATCGCCCCACAATCGGGCGGTCAGCTATATAAACCCTATATGTTGGGGGTTTTTTTTTCTCTCCTGTCACTCACAATTCATTCCAACACTGTTGAGGAGAAAGAGGAAGAGAAAAGAAGCGATTTTTAGGCAAACAGGATGAACAATAACAATTGAGGTAGATTGTCTAATCGTGGCATAGCGAAAGGAGGATCAATAAGGGGTCGAGATAGAAATGAGGCAAAAAAATGCACTTGTCGTACATGCTTTATAAGTCAAATTTGTAGGACGGAACAAGGGTATGAAATTTCAGATGATGACTTTGTAGAACATCCTTATGGTTATGGTTTGAAAAATAAAATGGTGATCCAAAGCCTCCAACATCGAACGATGACTTTGCTTCTTGTACTTATACTAGTAATGCTAGCACTCATCAAGAGCCACCAACATCTTACGATAACTTTGTTCCTTGTATTGAGAAAGCCAGCATTAATCTTCGTTCTAAGAAGTGGGATTATTGGAGTTTAATTTCAAATTTTACAGTTTTAGTTAGATGAATTAGGATTTTACAATTTGTGATTTTATTTAGTGTTTATGTTGTAAGTTTTCCTTTATTCCATCAATTTGGTGTTTGTTTAGGTTTTATATTATATGTTTGCTTTTATTTCATCAAGTTTCAACTTACTCATTTCATAGTCTAAATAATGACAAACAAATAAAGTTCACAAATTTCAAATAAAAAATTTCACAACATTGCAATCTAAATAAGTTCAATAAGATGCAAAATAAATAAGTTTTACAAAACATATAAATAAAAGAAGTTAATCATCGACCATGTCTGAAAAAATTAAGTCGACAAGTTCTGGGTCTGCTATCATATGCCTCTGTGACACTCTCAGCTGTCTCTGCCCAGCTACGAGAAGCTTGTGACCCTTGTGTGGGTTGTCTTCTACCAGTTGTCACTGCGACAACTCTAAGATTTTATCTTTTATTGGCTTCATTTATAGCATCCGCATTGCATTTGAATTTACAAAATCAATGTTAGTTATTAAGACAGTAGTATTGAAATTAAATATAAATTTGTGTAACGTTATATACTTGTCCTTTGTATGTTGGTGATGGAACGCCTACCTTGCATCTGGTTCATTTTCATGTTTGCACACTTGTGTGTTCTCCTCTCCGACCTTGATCCATGATTTGGAAGGAAGTACTCTATCCTCAACGTGGAGAGGCCACTCGTGCTGGTTGGGATAAAAATGAAAAAATGCACCTCAAGTACTTGCAAGGTAATCAACACGATGCATGCCGGCTACATAATCATCCTTGCGGAAGTTTCTCACTCAGTACATCGCCATAATATGAGAACAAGGTGAGCTAATTGGATTCCTTGGCATGTATATATGTTACAGTATTATCAGGTTTGATATTGACAACATACTTGAAAGGGCTTTTGACAAACTCCATGGTCTCATCTGGTTTATGGCTGGTTGGAATGTACTCATCTGGGACATGCACTTCAAACTCACCATTTTCATCACCGTACGGGATCGCGGTCATAATTGTACCTTTCTCCCTCTGTTTTCTTAATTTCTCCTCCACCCTTGTTGAAAACATATGGTTCTTGTCCGCATCATCAAACCATGCATTTAACTTGTAGAAGGTATCCTAATTCATACTCTTTAAATTCCTCAAATGTGGTATTTTTATTAATCTGGAATGCATAAGTTGCTTCCTTTTGTGTATTGTGCTCCTTCCACATCTCTTGTAATTCATATGTTCACGTAAAGTGCAATTAGCATTTTTTTTCTTTACCAAAACTACATCTGTGAGTAAACTTTTATCAATAATCTAATAATTAAAAGAAATTAAATAAATAAATAAAATTATCTAAATTGCTTAAAAACCACTTCTTTTCTCTTCCTCTTTAGCTGTGTTTGAATGAATTGTGAGTGACAAGAAAGAAAAACCCCAACATATAGTGTTCAGATAGCTAACCGCTCCACTGTAAGGGCGGTCAGGGCATTTTTCGAATTTTAATAAATCAGAGGGCATATTTGTGATTTTTTAAGGGTATTAAAAAATAATCAGGGGAAGCTTGTTGGTCAGTTTATTTTTTTATGTCATTTTTTATTTTTCATTCTTAAAATACACAAATTTAAAAAAATTAAAAGTTCTATAACTCGTATACTGATCAAGATTAACAAATAGAATCTATCATCTGAAAACTAAAAGATTTTGAGATTGAATTATTGGAGTCACTCTTAATTGCCAGTGTTATAAAATGTGGTTCTATGAAACGCATATGCGGTCGCATTTTCATTTGCAGTCCAAAGCAGCATAAAATTCGACTATGCGAATTTAGTTTTGATATCAACCAAAACCAAATAGAACCCACTTAAAATATTTTATTATTAACAAAAAAGTTCCAGATAGATATCCAAACAGTTTTATTAACAATTCGGATCCACAGCCCAATTTAATAACTCATCCGGACAAATCTGGTCAAATGAGATTTCTCTTAGTCTCTAGTTTCTTTTATAGCCTCCCACCGATTCCTTTTATAGTTTTATTTGTTTAGTTGATGCATGACTTAAAAATAAATGGCAAAATCCGGATTCAATGCCTAGATTCACACGAAGCATCTATTGTTATTAAACCTTGACAATATTCCACTCACCCGTAGCCGTAGCCTTACCCCTGAGGGCATTCAATTCGAAAAGTAAAAGACAATATTAATAGGCCGGTCCACTAATGTGTATGTGCAAATTCATTCAAGTTTTTTATCTTATTATTAATTTTTAGAGTGTCCATTTCTTATATATGCAGAAGTGCTGCTGTTGGACTGTTATAAATTTTTAAAATGGATGTAACTAAATTTATAAATTGAATGAATGGACTGTTGTATGAATTGAAAATAATATTAAAATTTGCATATATAAGTCCGCTTAAAAATCTGTATATGCAGCTGCATATTGTATATGCGGTATGCGATAGCTTTACGTATACTGTATGAAAATCGCATTTTATAACACTGATTGCCACTAATATTGAATGTTAGAAGCTTCAATTCAAATGGTTGTTATTTGTGGTTCCAGTCTTCTTTGTACGGAATAGAGTGGTACGTAGTAGGTTGTTAACTTCGGCAAAATCGAATTCGAATCCATTAAGATACCGTAGGTGTAAAGTGAGACGGACCTCAACCATTCATTTTAATCTGACACGAATCTTAAGAAAAACCTTATGAATCAAAGGCATACTCGGATAAAATTTTACTCAGTTGGACTCATTATACACAGGGGTTGATCTAAATAAGTCCAAAACTAGATAAGTGTCTACATCTGAATTTAAAATTTTGTTTAGATCCAGTACAGTTTTAGCCCAGTGCCCCAGTGTCTATCTCTAAGCATAGTATGTGTCTACCCCTGGGCCCAAAAAATCTCTTTGGTAGAGAGAGACTAGTTCGCTACAAGAAAAACCTTTGCCTTAGAGCTCTGGGAGAATTCGCGGTGACGTTTGAAAAACCCAAGGCTAGTTCACTAGAACGCATTACTTTCTCGTCTATTTTGTTTAGAATGAAAAATATACTAATTGCAAAAGCGCATTACTTTCTCCTAATTTTCTGATACTTTTTGATCTATTGATCTGTAGAGAATGCTCCTGTGACGAGGGCTTTGATAGTTGCATCTAGTTTTCTATTATAGCGATTGAGCACGACGCAAGTCCAGGCAACTAGCGGTGCCATTTCAGGTGGGTTAATTTATTTTTTCATATGGACAACAAAAATTATATGCCCGGTAGATAGGGGTGTAAATGGTTGGATACAGATCGGATAGTCTTAGATACGGATATGGATTGGATATTGGACGGATACATATAGGATATAAATATAATTCAGATAATTAAAATAAGTTATTAATGTACATTATAGTAAACAATAACATCTAAATATAATTTTTTCCATTCATAAATTAGATCAAATATTTTCCCTAATAAGTTTGTTGGTTACAAAATATATATCATATTATCAAAACATTAGTCATTAATTGTGCCATAGTTTTATATTTTATCAAAAAATATATATACATATGCAGTTTAATAAATTATTAGTATAAATATGCAATTTAATAAATCAATTTAAGAACATAAAACATATTTGTTGTGGTTTAGAGTGTAAATGAACGGATATGGATAGTTACAAATAGTTACAAATCTTATCATATCCTTATCCGTTATAAATTTTCGAATGCAAATACAGATACAAATAATCTCCGATACAAATACATATTGGATAATTTAATTAATTTTTTAAATTCGGATACAGACGAAATCCCTATCCATTTACATCCTTACCTATCTAGCTCGTTGTTGTTGTTTTTTTTCAATTATCTTTTGGGAAGCAAAATTTAAGTAAGTGCTGGTCACATATTATAGTTTAAATTGCTGGAACTTAATCCAACGTTGAGCATATATGTGATATAATTATAAATTGTTTACTGTCATATATGATTGTCACAATTAAAGTGAACTAATATGGAATTAAGATATTAGACAATCTATGTATTCAATAGGATGTGGTCCATAAGTGTGTAGAACAATTTGGACAAAGATCAAATCATTAATGGATTGATTCTGAAACTTGCAATTGAGAAAACTGCCTTTTGGGAGCCCAGTGCGGGTGGCTCACCCGCACTGGATCTGAGTGCGGACGCACTCAGGACTTAGCCAATTTTTGGGAGTCTTTTGGGAGCCCAGTGCGGGTGGCTCACCCGCACTGGATCTGAGTGCGGACGCACTCAATACTTAGCCAATTTTTGGGAACTTCAGGAAAAAGTCCGAGCGCAGTGCAGACACACTGAGCTCCAGTGCGGGTGAACCACCCGCACTGAGGACTTAGTCGATTTTCTGGAAGTTCAATGCAGAAAAAAGTCCGAGCGCAGTGCGGACGCACTGAGCTCCAGTGCAGGTGAACCACCCGCACTGAGGACTTAGTCAATTTCAGAAGTTCTGTTTTAAGCCCAGTGCGAGTGGCTCACCCGCGCTGAACCAGAGTGCGGACGCACTCAGGATACAGACTATTTTCGGGGCTGAATTTTAAGGCGGTTACTTAGACACGTTTTGACCCAGTGCGGGTGAACCACCCGCACTCGTGTCGCCAGAAGTGTATAACTATATATAGATGGGTCCCCAAGGCACAAGATGAACCAACTCAACTCAGAATTCTAAAAAGAGATTCTTCTTAGACAGAATTCTGAGAGTCTTCTCCCTTCTTTCACCATCAAAGAATTGAGAGGAGAAATCCATTAGAAACTTGAAAATGATTTCTCAAGGGCGATCTTGTTGCTTTGGAAGACCTAATCTAAGATTCAACCAAAAGGGCGAGAAAGGAATAGCTTGCTAGAGTCTTGTCTCGCGCTCACGGAGACGGTTGCTTCTCCAACCTAGGGTTTGA
Organism: Carex rostrata; assembly: GCF_964058835.1. Taxonomy (NCBI): domain Eukaryota; kingdom Viridiplantae; phylum Streptophyta; class Magnoliopsida; order Poales; family Cyperaceae; genus Carex; species Carex rostrata. The sequence continues at coordinate 10,614,603 of NC_135925.1, forward strand.
TATTCCATGGCAAACGACATGAAATCAGGTATTGTATTCTGCACTAAAGATTATGTTTTGGGTCTTTTTGAAGTTGTTATTGTGAAGTCAATTGTGAAATTGAGCCTTAATGCATGAATTACTTGACATAATTGATCTAGCAAATTGATACATTCAATTGTTGAATCAGTTTTAAATTTTAATCATAATGGATTACCAGTGAATGTATTAATTTGCTGCCATTAGTATAAATTTATTTCAGCCAATTGAATAAATTTACTACATTTCGTATGCAGTTGTGTTTACATCTGTGTTTGTGTATGGGCGTTAGAGAGTGATCTATATTTATTTATTTGTGTGAAAGAGAAGCAGGAGATTCATCGAGGACTCAATTTACACAGAAAAATGACATAACCGAACTACCGAAGCCATTCTAGGAACAACCAATGTAAAATTTCTGTCTATTTATGTTCCTTTTCTAAAGAAAGGAGTACTCTTCTATTCTTTCATCCGAACCGTTCAAAATTGATCACACGATTTCAATTATTATTTTTTCTTTATATCAATAAAATGAATCAGGTGTAATTGAAGCTGTGTGATCGATTACTTTGAACGCAGCACTGACCAAGAACATTACTTTGCCACACTAACAGTAATTGATCAAGTATCACATTTTGTTGCTACCGCTGATCCTGGATCCACCAAGAGCCTGATTATATAACCACATTACATACAATATTTTGAGGACTACTTGCTCAAAACGTACAAAAATGTAGAAATGTGGATAATTTATAAACATTGGTTTTTCAACTTACTAATTCATATAAAACAAAATATAATAGTAATCAATTTTAATGTATATATAGAGAAAATAATATTAATCATATCTAACTATTTTATTTTAACAATAAATTATATATTTTTTTATATAAAAAAATAAAGACACAACAAGACATTGAAGTGATTTGAATACTTCTTTTCTAAAATGTTTAATCCAAATTTTATAGGCGCAGGGAGAAATCTGAAACGGGTGTTGGAACAGAAAGCAGTGGAGAGGAAGAGAAAAGAAAGCTAGGGAAGGAGAGGGAGAGGAAAACGTAATAGCCTAATAGGAACTGATGCGAATGGGAGAGACGAACAAAAATTTTAATGGTATCTGCTGTAATTTTGATGAAAATTATGACCTTTTTAATTTATTTCAAATCAATTCTTATTTTTTAAATTAATCATTCTGAACGCTATTCTGTTAAAACGAATTGAATTTTTCCTTCTGAATCTTTCCTTCTGAACGCTAATCAAAATTCAATTCCAAATCTTTCCTTCTGAACGCTATTCTGTTAAAACGAATTGAATTTTTGTTGTACTTTTATTCTGATCAGAGTTGAGCATTGAACAATTTCTATTAAAAATATCAGAAAATTAAAAATATTATAATTTTTAAATCAAAATATAAATCATGTAAGCATCATTTGACGCAACCTGTTATGAAGAACGCAGCTTGCCTGGAAGATGCTCAAGCTATGTTATTCCTTTCAACAAATCAAACAAAAGAAAGAAATATCGATAAAAGGAGAAACCAAGAGCCTTTGATATGCGAGAAGGTTTTCTAAAAATGGCTAACACATGCACCATCCTTCTCTTCTCCTCCCTCTCGCCATCAGTAACCAAAACACAGTTCCGATTTTAAACAACTTGAAATAATAAATATGAGCTCAGCTTGCGATGAAAAGTAGATATAATATGGGAAGAACGGTAAGCGGGTTGGCAATTGCAAACAAGTACCAGTCCGACCAGATTTTCTTCCCCAATTTTGTTTCTATTGCTACAGCCGATTACGGCAATTTCAAGACCAGGGTTTGTCGATAACCCAAAATCTTGGTACAATGTAGCACTAATATTTACTAAATATTTCAAGAAGATTCAACAAAAAATAAGATCCATTTTGATTTAAATAAAACTCTCAACTGGTTTTGAGGGATGAAAAGGTAGGCGGAGCGAGATCTGAGACCAGAAAAACGAAAACCCTAAGTATTGGGGATAGGCGGAGTTGGTTGTTATATAGATAGAGCTGCTGGGTAAATCGGTATCTTGGTACAAATTTAAATCATACAAGAGATTCGTCAAAATTGAGTATGATCATAATATAAATAGTGAAAGCCTCATAAAAAACTGATATTTTCTTCTCCCGTTTGAGATCAAACAATGTAGGCATTACATATCTTAGTCATCATAGAGCTTTCACGATTCAAATAACAATGGAAAAACACCAATACAAACTCAAATCCTATCGGATGGAAACGCAAACAATTATTTAAGAAAAAAATCGAACACCAGATATAGATAGATGGATAGAGATAGAGAGACGACGGCGCAGTTCTCTGAGGCTGAGGCAGATAGGCAAAGATGCATATTATATATCAGTGATCGGAGGTGAAGCAAGGGTTAGGGATGGGTTTTGTGGGTTTTATATAGGCCCAACAACTTAAATTGAGCCCATATTATCGGATATGATATCAGCCCGGTAAAACAATTTTAATTTACAATAGCACGTCTAATTTTCTTTTTGGACCGTAGCACGCTACTTTTCTGCCATTATGTTTGGGAAAGAGAGTGCGTTGCGTGAGCATCAGATTCGCTTCTGTTTGATGGGTTCAAATACTTTATTTTTTGTGCCTTCTATCATATTATTATTTTTAAAAACTTTAATAATTCAAAATTTAAAACTTAAAAGTCAAAATAAAGCCGTTAGATATAATCTACATCATTTCATATATGCATGTGCAAAACATTATAATATTTCAACTTGTTGTATTTGTCATCAAGAGCTTGTAAAAATATAATATATCAACGTGGATAATTTATATATGTTCATTTTTCAATTTATTGATTCACATAAAAACAAAATCGAAATGTGATAATTTTTTATAAGCATGTAGTGAAAATTATATAAATTATATCTAACGGTTTTATTTTCACGTTTATGTTTTAAGTTTTGAGTTATTAATGTTTTAAAAATGAAGACATAATAAAGACACAAACAAATAGAAACATTTGAATTCTCATGAAAAAATGGACTTGAGGGCTTTATTATAATATTAGTGTGAACTGCAATTATCCTTCCATAATCAGTGAGAAAGAAAAAGAGACTGCCCAAGGGCTTTGAAATAAAAAAAATAAAAAGAAATAAAAAGAAAAAGAGAGGAATTCCGAAACTTACAACGAAGCTGCTAGTTCGTACAGGGCTAGAGGCATACTATTATTGTTAAATAATTTTGACAATCTTCTTTTTTTATGGTTGATAGCAACTGCACATCAACTTTTATATTAATAAAAAAGGTTGTTTTACAGAAATTCAAAATATTTATAAGCCCCCTAGGAGCCAATATATATATATATTTTTATGAGCAAGTCTATGGTACTATGCATATCACGGGTTGTTACTGTGCTACGGCTCTATATTCGAGTTTTCAAATTTCAACGATCGATCCGAACCGTTCATCTTGTTCTCCATATTAATATATGTTTGGAGACCAAATTTTACATTTTTTTTAATTTTTTTACTACTTTTTTAGATATTTAGAAAATCACTTGATCTGAAAATTCTGGACCATCCAAAAACAGTGATTTTCAATAAATCTAAAAAAATAGTAAAAAAAATTTCAAAAAATGTAAAATTTGGTCTCCAAATACATATTAATATGGAGAATAAGATGAACGGTTCGGATTTGAAAACTCAAATATAGAACCGTAGTACGGTGCCAAATCGTAATATGCATAGTACCATAGACTCACTCTATTTTTATTTGTTTTTGACAATCTTCCCGGTCAACGAGACAAATAGAGATGAAACTTCCCGTGTGATGCTTCTCTACGCTTTTAGTAATAAATTAGAGTGAGTCTATGGTACTATGCATATTACGATTTGTTATTGTGCTACGGCTCTATATTCGAGTTTTCAAATCCTAACGGTCGATCCGAACCGTTCATCTTGTTCTCCATATTAATATGTGTTTGGAGACCAAATTTTACATTTTTTGAAATTTTTTTAGATTTATTGAAAATCACTGTTTTTGGATGGTCCAGAATTTTCAGATCAAGTAATTTTCTAAATATCTAAAAAAATAGTTAAATTTTTTTCAAAAAATGTAAAATTTAATCTCCAAACACATTAATATGAAAAACAAGATGAACGGTTCGGATCGACCGTTAGAATTTTAAAACTCAAATATAGAACCGTAGCACAATAACAACCCGTGATATGCATAGTACCATAGACTCACTCAATAAATTATATCTTAAATCTAATTTACACGTGAATTTTAATTCAAATGGAAATTAAATTTTTTTAAAATTTAAAATCCTAAAACCTATCCGGCTTCCCAACAGAAAAGAATATACACAATTGCTAAACTCGTAGTGAGTTTGCCTGTCTTACTATTTTTTTGCTTTACATTCAACCAAGGCATCTCATGAGGGAAGATGACAGCTCTGCTGACAAAATGGACGCTCTGCCAGATGGAAACTTGATATTTCCACATTTTTTTTAAGTTGAGTAATTCGTCCACGATCATAGCAGCAATGGCCTCCAACAAAGAGGAAGGCATTATCAAACTCACTGTAATTATGAAGAACAGTAACTATGCTTCCAAGTATTATATAAAACAAATAGTCTCTAGAACAACAACATGCCTTTGAGCAAAATTGGCACGAGATATTGGTTAAATTCACAACCAATAATTAATTGTAATAACTATTAGCTAAATTCATCTGGATTTGACCTACTACGGATCAAAGGGACCCCATCCTCCCTCCAAAAAATTCGATCTTCGCATAGAGCTGCCACAGCCTCTACATAAACCTGATGCTCCTGAAATTTTGAATCTCATGTTAGCAGATAAACAAAAGTAGCTGCTATTATGAAGGAACGATGCCACAAAAATAAAAACTTTTCTTAAAATTACTCAGCAATCCAAATTCTGGAATATGGACCAGCAAGTTGTTTCATTGTTGGTATCACTTTTAACACATCATAACATATTTTGAGAAAATACCAAATAAGCCCCCACCTTGATTTGTTGTTCCTTGCATAACTGTAATCCAACAAAACAATACAAACATACATAATTAAAACTGGAAGTCTAGGACAGCATTTTAATCATCCCACACCAAAATGATAGTTCTCTATTCAAGAATTTAAAACACTTGGGTGCTACCTCATGAAGAACTCTAGCAGCTAGCACTTCCGGAGTATCACTGGCTAACACAGGTACGACTCGCTGGGCAAGGGTTCGACCCGTGTCATAGTGCTCATCTACAAAGTGTACAGTCGGGCCAGAATATCTGGAAAATGATTATGAAACTTAAAAAAACAAGTTGATAACAAATTTAATTGACATAGTAGAGAACTGGATCTAAATCAAATGACATAGTGGAAAACTGGATCCTTGCTTGCTACATTTGAAGTCACATCCCCAAGTGATTGAAAAATGTAGTAATTACTGATTGTTTTAGAACCACTGTGGTATATTCTTAGTAGAAAAAAAGGTATATGGACCCCAGCAATTTTAGATGGATGCTTAGACTTTGCATTTGCTCTTTTAGCAATTTGAAACAATGGATGGGAGAATATTGATTCCAGCAAATTCACTCTTTTGCTTTTAAAGTTATATGCTCAAAAGAGCCATTGTTAAGTTAATAACAATTGAAAACACAATTGCGTAACAACGAACATTACCTAGCTCCAGAGGCAATGACAGCTTTATGCACTTTTAGGCCATAATACCCCTTACCTCCAAATGCAGGAAGAAGGGATGGATGAATGTTCAATACAGATTTTGGATAGGCCTGTACCAATTCCACTGGTATAAGTTTCAAGTATCCAGCCAAAAGTACAAAGTCTATTTCAAAGTTCCTGTTTCATAGGTAACAAAATTAGATAGATCAATGCTTTCATCTTGTTAACGAAGACGAGATAACAAAAACAAACCTTAAAATAATTAGAAGTTCTTCAGTTGATAGCCCATCAGGAGCCGATTTTAATTTGGGAAAAACAATAACTGGAATACCATTACTTCTGGCATACTCTGCACCACCACAACCTGGAAAGGAAAGGGCTATCACCTATAACATCATTTGCAAGATACCATAAACCAGCACTAAAAAATGTTACTTATGAAGATATAGTTGGGAGGTCTATTTGACACTATATTACAGGCCCCATAAACCAGTAATAAACAGCTCCACGAGCAGACAAACATCCAATTTCTTTAACCCAATCAGAACCCATATAAGATTTGTTTTCATTTTTCTTTCTTTGTTTTCTTTTTATTATTTTCTTTCTGAAGGTATTATCAATCAAATGTTAGATATTTGAGGTTCATAAAATGTAAACAAATTCCATAGGGAACACATAATCGTCTACAACAATGCTTCCTCTATTTTACTCCTATCAAGAGTAAAATCTCTTTTGTTTCTCGAACATAATTTAACAACCTTAATGTTTGTCAAATGAGTTAAGCAATACATGAGCCATAACAAATGTGTCAAATTATCAACATGGTCACTATCGACCAACAACTCAACACTAAAAAGATCAAAGCCACATGAGACAAATTCAGTTCATATAAACCACTCTTAATTTAACTAGGTATGGCTTCAGACATGAAGGCTCACAATTTCAATAGATTCATGGGCGCATATTCATTTAGGTTGATCTGAAGATATCAGACCAATTTTTTGGTTTTATATACAAAAGCTGAATAAACTTTGTTAATTTCATTCCAAAGTATGTCTAATCCCAAGTAATTTTCAACACTGAAAGTTGCATAATGAAATTCAATTTGCACTTATTTTGTAATGAAAAAAATAATAGTTGGTTCAGAAACAAAATAACCTGGTTTATCTGTGACAAGGACAGTTACATCACCATGAATCAACCCTTGAATCGAAGCCTCATGTATTGATCTAAAATTAGAACCCCCACCAGAGACAAAAATAGCAAGCCTTTTTCTCCTGATATCTGTTCCCAAATTGACACCTCTTGAAGTGTCTTTAGGTTCCAAAGAGGAACACCTAACTTTCACAATTCTCCTATTAACTTGGGGTGGCCTCACAGCACATATCTTATTAGAATTCAAATTCTCTTTCTGGATGAGACAATTAGGTGGAAAAGGCAATCTGGCTTTCAGGAGCTTTTCAGAAAATTGGAACGCCTTTTTCTGATTCAGAGAACAAGTGGATCCAAAACAAAGAGTTGCAGCCTCCATTGATACCAAACATATAAACTTGAAACTTGCTGTGTAAAAGAACAAAAACCTCAGAACAAGTACATGCTAGGTAAAACTCAACTCTACTTTAAAAGGAACTCCTTAGAAACTAAGTGGATTTCAAAAATTACAAAAGGAAAAAAAAAATTTGCAAAGAAATTGCAGCACATACTGCCTGGGGACTCTTCAACCACAATGTAAGCAGTGGCGAAGCTAGGAATTTCGCCAGGGGTAGGCGAACAAATATAGTTAACAAACTTTTTCATTGTGCCATGCGACACTCTAATTCTAACCCAAATTGCTGCTAAATGAATTTGTTGCACAGAAAGTTCAAAAGGATTGTGAACTTCAGAATATCAGTGAGCTAGACTACAAGGTGAAAATGAATTGGCTTAACTTGTTGAGATCACAGGAAATATGTAGTGACATATTGAAAGTTACAGTTATAAAAGCATAGATTAAACCACTAACTCCTTGTTTTATATTTGGTCATTTGTTATCACTATCTTTCACTTTCCTGCGTGAACAGATTCATAGCCCAAAAAAAGAAAATAGTGATTATTTATCAATTCTTGCACCTCATGTACAGAAAACCAAATGGTCAAACAATTTCAGCAATGTTTTAGCCGAAACAACTACTTGCGTAACAACTGAAATTAAATTAATTGGAAAGAGATTTGAGCAACAACAAAAATGAATTTAATCAATTCAACAGTTTTTAAGTTTTAACCATGATTTCTTTATGTGCAACAGTCACTTAAGAAAGAGAATTTAACTTTAGACTTTAAGCAGACCATTTACATAATAACTTTAGTTGCAGAAACAACAACAAAAAAGAAAAAATTCATACAATCGAGTAAGTTAAGTTTTGTTAAAAACCAATAATAACAGGTACGGCTCCTCGGTTTGTGCCTGAGAATTTCATAGATGCACTCCAAAGGTCTCAGAGGGAGTACAAACTATTATTTGTTTACCTCCACTCACCAGATCACCCAGATGTGCTGGTCTCCTGTGAAAATTGTCTGTGAGCAGGCGGAGGCGAGCATAAGCGGTGATCAGCGGGCACAGGCAGCGAAGTGGCGGCAATCCTTTCTCCTTCGCCGCAGAGGATCGCCTTTCCTCTTCGCCGCAGCGGATCACCTTTCTCCTCTCCTTTGTGTCCTCCCTCTCTATCCCTGATTCTCTAAACCCCTACGGAGGTTTTAAGTGGCTAATTCCATAAATTAAAAATGATTATTGGAGAAACCCTGGATAGCGAGAGAGTAGACTGCCAGGAATAGCGGGACGGGCGGAATAAAAAGGGTGAGACTAGTCGGGCCGGGCCAGAATTATTATTTAGCTTGAGGTAATTTCAATATGGGCCCTGAAAGAGGCCAGCGTCGAATCGCATTTGAGGATCGACATTCGACCATGACAAAAACAGTTGACCTGTAGATGAGACGTGAACACATACTTTCTTCTGTAGTGGGATTAAGGGTTTGTGTTTGTAGGGGGTATGGATGCTGGTTCTTCTGTACACGCATGAAGTACATGTACCATCATATATTGCTCTAATGTAATGCCTACGGGCCGTTTGGCAAAAAAAAAAAAAATACTTTCTTTCATTCGTTGTGCAACAACATTGGATCGCAAGATTAGTCTTGCTATCATGCATCTGTTGCATAATTATTATATAAATATTCATTCTAGTATCTTAAATTTTCTCGTTTACAAGAGAGAACAGGGAAAACAAGCTCAAGCTCAATCTCAAGAATCATGAAAGCTTACAAATAACCATCATCGTCAACTGCACCTGTAAAAGTTTCTAAGATATAATTTTTTTTCTGTAAAAGACTGCACATTCAAAATTCAGTATATTAGACACATTTGGGTGTCCTCTCCATCACAGGCGCCATCCCCCTCCCCCAATTGCCGTGTTTGCTTCGTATCCTTGCCTCTCACGTCTCCCTAGCATGGGTCATGACAACTAGTTTCAGACATTGTCAACCACAAACTCCGTCGGCCTCCTCCTATTGTCGTCTTCTGTACTCTATTTTTATTTTATTTAATTTAATGAAATCATCGGTAGGTTTTCTGTTTTTGTTTACAAAAAGGCATCACCACCAGTCTACCACACACACACTGGTGGGGATTGTTCATAATTGATGAGAAAAATGGAAAAAGGAAGAAGCAATTGTATGTACTACTACTACTACAAAGTAATGTTAGGAAATTTCAGACCCACTAATTCCTACGAGGCTTAGTCGCTGTCTGCTCTCATTCAGCAACACATGAAAAGAAGTTCCAATATTTACAATGCCTAATGAGCAAAACCTTTTTAGACCGAATTTAACGTTATTTGACTGCCATTTATATACCTCCTGTACAAAGTTAAAATTCCATCAGCAATTATACATCATACAACAAACCTGAGACAAGAACAACCCAAATAAAGGGGGAAATAATACAAGCTATTGAACCTATATATTCAAGCCATGGACACCTCAAGAAAAGACTTGGCAAGCCACAACAAACCAGGATCGTTTCTTTTCAACACCATGTAAGTTTCCAATCGGCCAACTTCATCAGCTATAGCATCCTCAGTAAATCCAACCATTTTTAGCACCTCCATTGCAGCTGTTTCAACCAAATAAGGTCAGCCCTTGATATCTTAATACAGAAAAGTCAATAAAAAAGAGTCATCACAAGTAAAAATCCAAACCTGTGTAATTAGCCACATTTCTTTGGAAGTGAGGATTAGCCTGCAAGTTATGCAGGTAATGTTAATACGATGTCAAGCTATTAAGAAGCATACTGCAAATACAGTATAAATGCCCAGAAATCCTTTTGAAAATTGCAGACACTAAAATCTAGTACAAAACCCTCAACCAAAAAAGACAAAACAAAGATGCAATATATTAAACTCAAATATCATTTCTGTAAAATTAACTATCATATGCTATATACAGTGGATAAGCATATTTCTATTCGAAACTAGAGCAAGAAGAACAGACCTTCCGCAATTTCCTGAACTTGACCTCATTTGGATGTTCAATCACATTCCTGCAAATACAGAAAGAAAGTTATAAATCCACACATATACTCAAGACAGTACATGAAAAGAAAATATCAACAAACAACTGACCTGATGATTTTAGAAAGTGTTTGCAGTACTGCTGGCACTTCAACAGAAGTTGCTTCAGATCTTAACATCTGAATTGCCTTTTGAAGACGTAAGCATATTTCAGCTACCGGCTCTTCTATTCTCTGTATGTCTTCACTCTTTAAACTATCAATTCTGTCGTCCGGATCAGGCTCGGAACTCGAGTGCAGTTCTGTGTGGCTCTCCTGATCCATTTCCATTTGGTAACTGACCACTGCTGTAGACTCATCTGGGTCAGGTTCCATGAGGTTCTTCTCATCAAAATTCAGTTCCTCCATTATTACCTCTTTAATTACCAAATCATCTTTGGTAGGTGGTACAATTATTTTTTCAGAGTTACCAGTACTTCTGTCAGAGTTATTAGGCAGCATCAAGTTCATTTCAGTAAGAGTCTCGTCAGGATCAGGCTCACTGGCTGCCACCATCCTTTCTAACTCCTCAGTAACAGGTTCTACGGATCTAGTTGGTTCAGAGGTCCTTTCATCTGGGTCCGGTTCATTTCTAAGACCAGCTTGGTCAGGGTTACCAGCAGATATGTTAACAAAACGCTGGTAGGCAGCAGCAACTGATGATGCACGTGGGCTTGCAGATGGATTTACTTCTCCTCCGAGAATATTAGCAAAAATGGGTTTAGCTGGTGCATCGGAGAACTCTCCTTCGTCATATGAATTGAAGTTTTTGCGGCCATTTAATGTATGGCCTTTTGATCTTGTCCAGTCTAGACTAGCAGCTTCTTCAGTCAACTACATTTGGATAAGAAAAAATGAACAAAGAGAGAACTTACTGTTCCAAAAGCTTTTTAAAAGTTACTACTACTGTTATGATGTAGACAGCGTCCTAGCATAGCAAAATCATATAAAAAAAGATGATGTCCAGATTAATTGAGCTCCAAAACCTACCATCATCATGGTCTCCAGTAAATCACCAAAGAACTTCAATCAAAATTTGAACTTCCTGACATTCTGACCTTTGAAAATAACTCCTATTCTGAATGTGAATGTTGGAAGCATTTTTTTTCCCTTTCAATGTACTACTATTATTGATTTATATACTCCTATTGTTCACAGTAATATATTCCTCGTTTCTCAGGCCCTCAAAAGTTTCAAAAGTACCATATTGATTGTCAAATTTACCAAATTGGTCCTACTGCTATTACTAGTTAAAAATGAGATGGAATTCCACATTAGCATCTATGATAATATCCGAGGTAAGGATGCATGTACATATGAATTTTAATTAATTTATAGTGGCAGACACATGTCTAGTATCCACTAAACTGATATGTGACATGTAAAAAATAATATTAGTTTCCATGTCATCTACATCGTTTCTGCAGCTACATCAACATTATTTGCGATGCTAAAATGACACATGCATTGCTTTTATGACTACAACCTTGTTTGCAATGCTAAAATGACACTGAAATAGACAAAAATATTTTATTTTTTATTATTAGGACCGATTGGGTACACAATGAGAACTTCAAGGACCAAAATAGCAGTTTTGAAACTGATATGTGAATAAGAGAACTTCAAGCCATTTATGTTATCTACTCTACTATTTTTGTATTGGGGGCGATGTGGGGGTTACAGTATATAGAGGTCCTACACATCGAGCACAAAGAAGTTTGGAGGCAATACCTGCTTATTAAGAGCAAAGAAGTTTACGTCATGTTCAGAGTGCACCATGTGTGCCTAACATATTCACATAACAATGATGATCATTAAGCTGAACATCTAAACTTTATTGGAAAAGTATCTGAAATCCCACCAAAAGACCTACCAATTCATGTATCAAGGTTTTCTTGATGACTTCATACTTCCTAAATCCTTTCAGGTCATCTGTTCTAAGACGAAGAGAGATCTCCTCCCCTTGGTTCTGCATAATAATATATAACAACTATTTGTTATATAGCTCAAATTTTCAGATCACCAGATGGTATTCTTTTGTTACTAAAAAATATGCTTTTAGCCTCTCCACTGACCTTATTGAAACCCAAAATACACTTTGGACTGACACCAACATAGCCCACTGGTGCCATTTCAGTCATCATCCCAACTCTCCATTCATGCTGAAAAAGGTCGCAAATGGAACAGTATTAGGGCATCATTGATTATAACATGTCACTCATTTTAACAGCAATTTTAAAAAAAAAAAAAAATGCCTTAATATGACTCGATGATCTCACCTTGTTCATGATAGCAATGATTCCAGGATCACATGCAAGCATGTGCATTCTTTTCAATGCCTCGGATGGTGGAGGATTTAACTAAAGATCATTAGAAGATGTTAAAAAAAGAAAGAAGGGCTTAAATATTAACTACTAAGTTTACAAAAGGCAATTTCAAAAAGACATTCACAAAGCTTCATCCAAAGAAATGCTTAGGTAATATAGAAATGTTACCTCAATACCAGGTAGATTCAGTGTGCGAAAATCACAAAAGATATATTGTCCCTGTGGTAATTTAAGTGAAGTTTGTATTCGATTAGAAGAGCGTTGCTTGAGCCGCTTTTCTTCCTCATCAAACCCAATTATTCGCATATCAGTTCTCTTATTATTTTCTGACACTTCTTTGATTTCATCTTCAAAGACACCCATCATTCTAATTGATTTTCCCTATAACAACATAAGTAGCATAACATTTAGCTCATCAAGACAAGCATGCCTCTACAATCCTTGCGCACAAATGTATCATACTGACATATCAAATTGCATGAACTCAAGTAAAACAGAACTGAAGCTCATCCATGAATAACACAATAAAAATAAGAACAGAAACATCAAACTCAATACAACTATAATCAAACAACCCCAAGTAGCCATATTAAGATGGTGGAAAAGAATGACCACCTGAATAATGCCAGCATCTTGCAAGCTTAAGCTTGAGTTAACATCAGAAAATGGTGCAACCAGCTTTGAACTTTTCTTTTCAGACTGGGGCACTAGAAGCTTGAGTGTATCTGGTTTCACATTTGTTAAATCTTGCAGAATCTGACCGAACTCTTTAACATTGCAACTCTGACCTATTTCTACATTGAGTTGCTTGCCCCTCCATATTACTGAAACCTTAGCGATTTTATGTTCCCCCATTTGGTTAAATGAAGATGTAGAGAATGCTTCTACTGCCTATTAACTGATAAAAATGACAAAGTCAATGAAAATCTGTGAGTGTTACAGACAATTAGAAGGTAAAACTTCAAATTTCAATTGTGCTAACTTGAAGCCCGGTGCCCTTGAGACATTTAATAGTATGGTAAATTTTGGCAACACAATCAAAAGGTAGAAATTAATAGCTTTTCTCAATGAATAATATAGGATTAGAGCTTTACCCTTAGTTTTCCTGATTAAAACATAAAGAATTAGAACCTCTACCCTAAATTGACCTAGAAACCATCTCCCCTTCCATCTCCAATTGGACGGAACTGAAGAACGCAATCAATTTTAATTTGCCAAACCTAATATCTTAATTATTGTTTGTCAGAAAATTAAGAGCAGAACCAATTTCAGTAAACAAAAACTCATCGGGAAATCAACTCTAAATGTCAAGATGCAAAACAAAAGTTAGAGCAATACTATCCTAATTAATAGATACTCACCTCAATCGTCGAGTTGGACTTTAGCCGAGGAAATATAATGCTCCTAACAAACACACACAACGGGTAGCGCGAGTATCTTTAACTAAACGAGATAGAAATAATATATATTGGACCGGAGAACATTCGAGAAATCAAGAGTCGCTGATTTTGTAATGCTGACGGTGATCAAATGGCGGTAAAAAAAAAAGCCAAGAAAATATCGAATATGACGTCACTGCTGATTCAAAAGAGGAAAAAGGAGCAAATGGTATCTTCTACCGCGATCCCAACCTAAAGCAGCGAGGATCGGGCATGTCCTGGGCTGGGTAAAACTGGAGAGGATAAGTAGTCACTTGGTTTCTTTTTCCCCAAGCAGCAATTTGAGGGTGAAGCCCAGAATTTTGGGAGAAGGGAAGGAAGTAATGAATGCGGCCTAAAATGATCAAGCATATTTAATTTGGGCTTAAAGGTAATTTGGACCGCTACAGAATTATCCATGTGTGAACCCAGTTTATGTGATCAAGTAGAATCTTTACAACAAATTCCGACCCTTTTCTGAAGGCTTCCTGAATTAAAATTGAAAGATGGATTCTAGATTTCTAGATCCTGATTTATATCTAATAAATATAGTTCTAACTAGACATTTAACACCGTGTTTTGTGCATACGGACATCAAGAAATACCATTTTTTTATTGGATTTAAAAACGACTTGCTATTATTTGTATGGGCATTTATAAAAGTTGGGTTACTTGAGATTTTTCATATTAAAAACAACTTTTAAAAATAAAGTTTAAATAAATTTAAAATTCATCATTATAGATACGAACTACATTTTTCATATATCATGTCTATAAAAATAATAAAATTTGAGGTATATTTCATTGGACGTCAAATTACTTAAAAAATTTATACATATTATATTGGATGAAACAATACTGAAATTTCAATTTAATTTAATTTTTTTAATTTAATGTCAAAATTGTCAAGTGATCTATTCTCTTTATAGAAAAAAAAGGATGCAACTGTATTCGAGCTCTAAATGCAATTTTGATAAACACATTCGTATGTTACCCAAGTACTGTACGTAGTATCATAGTGACAAACGAATTATTCGGGTTCGGTTTGGTGAGGTCAAAAATTCGTGATTCAGATATAATTCGGGTATAATTCGAGAATGATTCGAAATTATTCAGTTTTAATTCGCGAATAATTCGCAAATCTTGTGACTATGTGTAGTACAAACATATATCACAACAAAATAATTTGTGACCTCTACAAATATATGTTGTCATTCTTTTCACTAAAAGTTGGCCATGGCTCTAATTAACAATATGAAAAGGTAAAACAAATGTCCCGTTACTTAAATCAAGTAAAAGATTGGAGGAGACCATTAAAAAATTGTATGACAATAATAGATGTCTTCCTGATTAGCTAACAAGGATACAGTTTTCTAAATAAAGACGTAAACAACAGTTTATCAACTTTGCGATATTGTTATCTAAATAAAGACAAACAGAGATATTCGACTTTCTGTCGAAGACATCATGTTCTTGAGGCAATCAAAAGGTAATAGATGAAATGGATACATTTGTTCTGGAGTGCACGATCCATTGGCTCGAGTGAGTTACTGGTTAATTGAGTTGAAAGAAAGAGATCAGTGAAAGATTGAAATGGATAGTGCAAATGAAACAGTAACAGTGGAGGCGCCACCAGGCAGGGAACAGCAAGCGGCTGGGGCTGGGATCTTACTTCAGATCTCTATGCTTGTGCTGGCATTCGTACTCGGTCATGTGCTTCGTCGAAAGAAGATTTACTGCCTACCTGAGGCCAGTGCATCCCTGATAATTGGTGCGATCGATGACCACTTCACTTTTGATTTTGTTCTCTGTATTGATTTAGTTTGATTTCTAAGAATTCGGATTTTTTTTTTCCATTGTATACAAAATAAGAGAGGTCACTAGAGTACTCCAAATGGGATATGAACCTTGAAACTAGGAGTTCTTTAACATGAGAGATCTCAATAGTCAGAGGAAAGGACACCAATTTTGATCTCTAGATTTATTGAGCATGCTTCAACTATTATTACTTTAGTACAAATATGATGCCAAGGACATTCATAATTTAAAGAGAGCTTTTGTTTTCTGTGAAGTCTGATTTTCAACATTCGAGGAGTTTACCAATTTAGGTACTCAATTTACATATCTTTACATGGATGCATGTGGGTGTCAGAAATTCATATTCATATCAGTACTTTACAAGCCTGGTAAATAGATGTTTAATTACTTGTACTGATTTTTTTTCCTGCAATAACAGGATTAACTGTTGGTGGACTTGCGAATATATCTAATCGGGGAAGCAATATCAGGTCAATATCAGAAGTGAATGTGCATGATAAAACATGTTTATTCATTCAGTAATCTTTTTCTTCTTTATTTTGCATCTTATCTAACACTGAACAAATTATTCTTACTTCAAGGGAATGGTTCAACTTTCATGAGGAGTTCTTCTTTCTCTTCTTGTTACCTCCAATCATATTATATCCTTTTTTTCTAAATTAATAATCTTCATTTTCTAATAAAGATTTACCCCTATTTCATTTTTCTGTAAATTGTTCAACTTAACTGGCTTTTATCTACTCAGTCAGGATTTAGCCTAGCACCGGTTAGTCTTCACATTTTTTATCCGTTAAAGATGCATCAATCATATCTAAGCTTTTCTGATATGTACTTATTTGCTGTATATGTTTTTGCAGAATCCATTTTTCTCAAATTTCGGTGCCATTATCACTTTTGCTATTCTAGGCACCTTCATTGCCTCTATTGTGACTGGCCTCTTGGTGTAAGAAAATCTATTCTCCGCAGCATGAATTTACATTGCCTCTGTACTCATTTATTTTGGAGATTATTGACACTAATATATGGTCCTAATTCTCTATAGATTCCTCGGAGGTTTAACCTTTCTCATGTATAGACTGCCTCTAGTTGAGTGCCTCATGTTTGGAGCTCTCATATCAGCAACTGATCCTGTGACTGTATTATCCATATTTCAGGTTCTTCTAGTATTCTTCTTGAAAAATTCTAACATACCCTTTATTCAGTAACATCTAGAATAAGCAGTAGCATGTATCATTCTAATTTATTTCACACGAAAGAGCAATTGCTGTAATTCCATTAATTCTATCATAGATCACAGATTCACAGCTTCAAAACAAGCTATTGCATTTAATAGTTACCTTGTATTCTTGCTTTGTTTTGTGATTGTAGGAACTTGGATGTGATGTCAACCTATATGCTTTGGTTTTTGGGGAATCCATTTTAAACGATGCTGTATGTTACATATTCTTAAATTTGCATGCAGTTGCCTTTATTATTTTACCTACAGCAAAATGACTTGAGTGATAATTTGTTTTCTTTTCATGGCCTTTGGTTCAATAATGAAGATGGCAATTTCTTTGTACAGGTCAGAATGCAAAGATCACATGTCTCTGATATATAATTAACCCTTTGTAAATTTGTTCATGCCTTCTATGTAATTAATTAATATTTTGTTCATTCAGGACTATGGCATCTGTAAGCATCAATCATACTTCAGGGAACTTTTTTCGTTTAATATTGGAATTTTTAGGGACATTTGTTGGATCATTGTCTTCAGGTATACTCAGGTCAATGAGCAACTGTTCTTAAGCATCAATTTCAAATTTCTAAAGAAGAAACACGTTTGCTATAATTAAATCACTGAATTTTATATTTTTTTTACTAAAACTGAATCTACCTTTTTTTTCAGGTGTTGGTGTTGGACTCACATCCGGTGTCATATCCTTTCGAAGTGCTTAGCAACATTTTAATCTTAAAATATAATTTACCGATAGTACTCATTGCTATTAACTTGAAAATTAATATTTTTGTTATTTTTTTGAAGAAAATAATATTTTTGTTATTGAAATACATCCATGCAGGAGATAATCTGTGACCATATATTAGTTTTTAGTTTGACACTGTGATTATAAAAGGAAAATAACTTGTTAGCACCTGCTGGCAATAATAAGCATGAATTGTGAAATATTCCCTACTGGCAATAAATAATCAAAATTGCAATGCCTTAACTTGTTAGCACCTTTTCAAGTATGCAGGACTGGATGTGGAGAAGTAAGTTCATTCAATTTTTTAGATTATGAGCTCAACTACAATATAGCTAATTGCTTTCTTACTATGGTTGATTTTTTATTATTATTTGTAGTTCTCAGTTATCTATTATGATTTAATTAATCAAACAAAAGGAGAACAAAGGGGGCTTAGTATTTACAAGAAGAGGAAAAAAACAATGAGAAAAAAAAATTAAAAAATCCCACCAATTCATAATATTATTATGGTTGATTTATTGTTTATGTTACCTCTGTTATCACGTGTGTTGTTTTAATTTCTCAGCCTTCATAATCTGGAGAGTTGTCTCTTTGTCCTTTTCCCTTATTTCTCGTAAGTACACTTCACCAGTCCTTGCAGCTTTTCCACTAATTTCTATGATTTTTAACAGTATTTAAACATGAATTATATTTTCAGATACATGCTTGCTGAAGGCCTTGGACTTTCAGGCATAGTCTCCATACTCTTCACTGGAATTGTGAGTATTATATTTTTGTGTTATATCATTTACCTTTTCCTTTAAGTTCTGCAAATGATAGCATTTAGCATCTATCTTCTCAGATAATGAAACGGTACACAATCCTGAATTTGTCGGAGAACTCACAACGATTTGTTACTGCTTTCTTCCACCTTCTTTCATCATTAGCAGAGACATTTGTGTAAGTAAATAGTGAATAATTTGATTGTGATTAAATGCAGATCCTAATACTGACTTTGTAAATTACATGTAGGTTCATATATATGGGTTTTGATATATCACTGGAAAGGCATAGCTGGTCGCATGTTGGGTTTATCTTCTTCTCAATTGTATCCTTGATCAATTATGTTATTATTATTGTCTATCTTAATCAAATCAGTCTTCCATATTTCCTTAACTTGCAATCTTTAATTTGCAGCTGTTCATCTTAATTGCTAGGTATATTATAGAATGCTTACCTCTTCATTTGATTGATTAAAACTTTTTGTTTCTCTGCTAAGAATGATAATTTGTTTTAAGGGCTGCAAATGTATACTGCTGTGCTTATTTGGTGAACTTCTCTCGACCACCACATCAGAAGATTTCTCCGCAATATCAGAAGGCACTCTGGTACAGTGGTATGCCAAATATATGTTATTCTTATAAATGAGTTAGGCTAATATGACACTAGTGTTATATCAAACTAAATAACACCACATCTTAAACCCTTAGATCTGCTTTAAGATTCGTATAAGATCTGTTTTAAGATTCGTACTATCCGCTTTTACTGTTCAAGCACTTCATTTTGTACGAATCTTAAAGCAGATCTAAGGGTTTAAGATGTGGTGTTATTTAGTTTGATATAACACTAGTGTCATATTAGCCTAACTCCTTATAAATTGTGATCTATCTGGTAACTTGGTTAAATAAACAATGAAAAAATGCAATGTAAGCTTGCTCCTCTTAAAATAGTGTTCTTGAATAAAATTTAGTTTTGTTGATACAGGACTTAGAGGGGCAATGGCTTTTGCACTAGCTCTCCAGTCTGTGCATGATCTTCCCGAAGGACACGGCCAGACAATTTTAACTGCTACAACTGCTATCATCATACTAACCGTCAGGCTGTTTCTGCTTTCTTTTAAAATATTTAGATACAATCAAAATAATAAATGGATGCAGCGTGCAAGATTTTACAATTGTGGATTTTATGGTAATTCAATTTTATATTTTTTTTAAATTTTCCTTATCACCAGGTGCTCTTGATTGGAGGTTCAACAGGAATTATGCTTGAGGCTTTAAAAGTTGTGGGAGATGGCCATAACCGCACGTTTGATGTAAACAAATAAATGTTATATGTTTTACTAAAATATAGTACCCATTTCATAAAGTAAAAGTGCTAAAGTGCGTAAATTATGAATTTTAGAAGGTTCTGGAGGAGAACATTTGCCTAACAACCCACGCAAACTCAGATAATGACGAAACTCCTCCTTCGGCCAGCAAGTTCAGGAAAAAGTTCGACCAGCTAAGGAAGAGGTTTGCTAGTGCTGCAAATTCTACTTTTCAGATAAAAATTATTTCTGTGTTAGTTGCTTTTGCAATTGAGTTCTGCCATTAATGATACTTTGATATTCTACTTTCAGCACTCCTTCTCTCAGATCACTAGATCAGAACTATCTCACACCTTTCTTCACACTAAGAAATGAAGATTATGATGAGGATCTGGGTATGTAAAATGATGGATTTTTATCAATCGGTTCAGTCCAGATCAAACCAAAATTAGTTGAACCAATTTTTTTACGGTTCCGCAATAATTTTAAAAGGTCAAACTGAACTGAATGACTGTATAAGCTGAACCAAAACCAAGACTAGGCAAACCAAATTTCAATTTATTGCATTGGTATAATAAACTGAACCAGTACGTAACCTATGATATGGATGATTAACTGATAATATGCATGGCCTGATGACCATTTGATAGTTCATGATTTTTTTTCTTTTTTGAAAGCAAATTCATCTGAAATGTACTAAGTGATCAGCATCTTAACAGTTGATCAATGAAATACAACAAATTAGCTCGAACAGACTTAGAAAACTCATTATTGAATTATAACTCTATAAGACTTGAAACAAACAAACAAATGAAGTGTACAATTACTTGGCCTACTACAATTAATAGAGTAACAAAATTAATCAGATTTTCTGAAGACTTAACTGTGCCTTGATTAAACTTGAATACTGAAAATGAAGATGGAGAATGAAACCAAAAGGGTCCACTGTGTGTACATGAAATCTCTAACAAACCTGGCTCAAATTGTAAGCATGCTGCCAAGCCAGCACAAGTTTCATTATTTTCCGCAAGATGCAATGTGTGCATCTTTAGCTGGTTATACAAACCAGTAACTATAACCTAGACTTCCTAGTCGAACATAGAGTCTAAGTAATTTGCAGCACTGATTATTTTCAATAAGGTGCAACAGATAGGGAGTCTGGAAATGCTGGCGCACGAGGATCTGTGGGTAATGGATGAAAAGCTCCCTTGAGCAGTTAAACTACTTTTTTGCTGTTCTGCAAAAAGACGAAACCGACAATCACTGGCTTTTAAATGTTGCACAAGGTACTTTGGCTGTACCAGCACACATGCAGAGTCTTTTGTCAAAACTAAAATATTGCAGGAAGTAGAAATGTTAATTTTAAACAATGTTCTTTATAGCGGACAATAGCCATTATAGCAGTTTTAAATGATAAAAGGTTTGAGTAAATGAAAATAATTTAGATTTTAGCACTTGGGGATTAGTTCTTATTTAGGGTTATAGGAGTTTTAGGTCCCTTGAGCTACACAGATTAAGAACTTGTACATTTTGGGCCTGTTCGGTGGATCTGTGGGAATAGGAATAGGAATGAGTTAGCCTGCTTTTTGAACTGCTTTTTACTGTTTACGTGAGAAAAAAAAATTCAATCAGACTGAATTTTTTTTTTTCCCACATGAACAATATTTTGCCGAACAGGGCCTTCTTTTGTAGAAAGTTCTTGTCCCATGATTAGAAGATATTTTGTTATATTCCGAAATTTTAAAACACGATTAATTGCTAAAATGATATTTACATTAAATAAAAATTTCTAACTAAACTAATGATCGATCAGATTTTCTGATTTAATTTTAACTGAATCTAAAAATTTCGAAATATAAACGAACTATGAATTATGTACATTTGAATTATAGGAGTTAGAAGTAAAACAATTTAAAAATATAAACTAGAAATTGGAGGTATAAATGATTTATGAAATTATGGAACAAAGATGAGAATTAAAAATAAAATAAAATATAGAACCCATAATTAATTATAATTATTCGCAAGATTCGTAAATCGAACATTCGCTGCAAGTCCAAGAAATTTAGAAAAAAAAAAAAAAAAAAAAAAAAAACAAATTGATTCGTACAAATAAATAAATCAATCAAGATTTAATTAAAAGTATAAGGATATGAATTTTTTTTTGTGTGCAAGCAAAATTATAAAAGTACAAATTTTGTTCATAATGAATTATATAGACTAATTAGATCTTAATACGTATATACAAATTTCCAATCAATTTCGTTGAAATCCATTTTGATTTATCCATTCTTGGAGCCATTAGAACATCCATTTAATTCTTGAAATTATTTCAAACCATTGGATCCCATCCAGCACGAATCTTAAAGCAGACCCATTTAATAAAACCCTCTCTTTCTCTCTTCCCTCTTCACCCTGCCACTGGACCCCCCCCCCCCCCCCCCCCCTCTGCTTTGTTCTTACGCCAAACCCCCCCTCTCTCTGCGTTCTTCTTACGCCAACCCTCCCCTCCCCTCTCTTCTACGCCAAAACCAGGGGCTCCGTCCCCCTCCCCTCTTCCGTCGCCGGCGAGCCCACCAACCCCCGCCCCAATCTCTCCTCTCTCTCTCGGTCCGTGAAACCCCACCAGCACTGCCCCCTCCCTGTCTCTTTTCCGCCTCCCTCTTCCCCCTCCGTGAAAACCCTAGCCGTCCTCCCTCCCCTCTCGCTGACCCGCGGCCTCACCAGAAAAATCCCTCTCTTGTTCCTTCTTGGAGAAGGAAGAAAGGCACTCGAGTTCACTCTCCCCCGCGCGTTTGGGTGACTTTTGCCGCTGTCTTTTCATGTCGAATGGCCGTCCGAACTGACCCGTCTCTGTTGCATGGGGGTTTTCCTTGACTGCCTCTCGGTTGTAAGTAGGCCTTTCTCCTCTAATTTTGGTTAGTTTGGTTGTTTGCTCTCATGTGTTGAGGATTTTCCCCTCTTTTCTGTTTGCCTCTAATTAAATTGCTAATTACCCGAATTGTAGAGGGCTTGCTGTGATTTTTGAGAAATTCGGTGCATTGTTGTCTCTTGGTTGAGATTCGGTGATTTCGAGAAGGTCGTGAAGCGAGATGATGAACCTTGGAACCGGCCATCTTTCCGTGTCTCTGACGGGTGTTCAAACTCTCTCGGGTAATTATAAAACAACCCTTTTTCTGATTCTCGAGGCTTGATTGTGCCTTGCTGAATTTAATTGATGTCGTAGTATAATCGTAGGAAGTGATTTATTAAGCATCGAGTGCGGGTTGTTGATTTTCCTGACTCGATTGAAGTGTTGAATTTTAGATTTTTGCGAGGGGTTGGGGTCGATTATTACAGTACCAATGTCATCCGAGTTGTTTGCCCTATGAATTTGCCCGGGTTACTTGATGATTTTGAATGAATAAATATGATACTTGAGTTCAAACTGAAATATAACTAAACAAGGCTAGAACTTTGATTAGGCCTTCTAATTCGAATTGGGTTGTGCGAGCCCGTCATAGAAAGTATGCTATAGGAATTTAGTTAAAAGTGAACCTAGACCTTTTATTTTGGTCTGCGATTTAGATGAAATAGATGTTCTATTAAAATCTAATTTAGGTCTTGGATGTAGACTTGATTAAATTCTTGAATATCTGATTTAACTAATCATGACATAAATGAAATAAAATGTGTAATTCCTATTAAAAATAAATTGTATATCTAACTTATTGTGATTTCAATATAAATGATCTTATATACTTATTTAGCATGTGTTTGCCCATTAGATAATATAATATTGTGATATGTTAGTGTAGTCCATAAACACGATTGAAATAGATAATATGTTATGCATCATCACATTTGATAAATTATATCGTCAATAAATAAATCATGACTTCTTGTGCAGTCAAAATTATAAAAGATGTAATATATTATTATAAATTATTTACCAAGTATGTAGTTAAAATAATGGTTGAGACATTGAAACTTAGGTGTCAGTTAGCACGCCACTAAAACATTCAATATATTTGTTGTGACCTAAAATAACAAAATTATCTAGAGTAAAATAGAACCAAATAGATTAAAAGTCTCATAACAAGTTTTAAAATTTAAATCTACTTTATTTTATTTTTATTTATTTTTAATCGTTTTTAAAACTTAAAAGAAAAGTCTGTTGCTAATTAATAAACGACACTTAACTAACAACGAAAAATATTGTTTCATACTTAGATTCAAAACGACGAGCTAAACGTAAAATTAGAGTAGTTATAAAATATCGAATTGTGCGACTTAGTTAGGAATAATTAACAACGCGTAAAATAGACAAACATTTCGTTTTAAAATTTTATAAATTAATTACATATCTAAATTAGAAATAACTAAAATATATTAAACTAAATACTAGTTTAGTAATAATTACAAATTTACACATTTTATTAAAATAATAGCATTAGAAATTTTTAATAATAAATTAACTTTGGAAACCACACTCGATCGAATTAAATAATTATAATTAAGTTAAAATAAATCAAAGTAGATAAATAATTAACTTATGATAATTTGGTAGAACCCGTATAAAATTACTGTAACTCACAAATAATTATTTTTGCGAATATTTCGACGTTATAATTTTTGCAAGCAATTTCTCTTCAAATTAAATTATTAAAAATATAAATTATTTTAGAATTAAGATTAGGATAATTTAAATCAAAGTGAATGATCAATATCAGACGAACTTATAAATTAAGATTTATGCTAAGCTCGATGGCATGAAAGTAATAATTAATATTTGACTAACCGGATCAGTCAGACTGACTGAATCGGTAATATTTATTAAATTGAAATAATTGAGAATTTAACTTACACATTTACTGGGGCGAGGGTTAGAATAATTTAGCATAGATTTTAATTAGTTTAAATTACGTGATCACAGATCAGTCAACTCTGTACGAGTCCGACCCGTGGACCGATCCGACTGACCCGTAGTTCGGAGCATACGCGGAGCACGCTGATTTTTAGCGACAGAGACTCCAGCCTCCTCAGGTGTGGGATATCTGAATTATTTTCTTTCATGGGCGTACTCTTACCAGTCGATCCATCTGACCTGACATCCGCACTTTATTTTTAAGTAGTTGCATTAAAACTTTAGAGCATGTTTATCCTTTCTGCACTGTATGTAGAATTGCATAAACCCTGAAAAACTCGAATTTACTGTATTTTAAGAGTAGAGTAAGTAAATAATATTATACATATATCTTATTAGAATATTAGGTTATTAGTTGTCTTCTTCTCGTAGAAGACTATATTATTATTTTACGTGCATACGCATGCATTGGTGAGAGCAGAGCAGAGCCGAGTGACTTCGTTCCGTCTTGGTGTCACTTGGCATGGGACGGCCCGACAGCCACTGAGCTGAGGGTCACTTGATCCTTGGATGGCTTTAGGACTATATTATATGTATAAACCTTGATTATATCATTTTTCGATCATTTTTGCTATTTGACGTGAGCAGTTCCGATCTCGAGTTCTGTGGCACGGACGATTCGGGATGTTTCCCACGCCTACATTAGGAGCTACATGCCTAGAACGGGTTACCCCACCACGGTTCCGATCTCGAGTTCCGTGGTGGCATTTTTATAACTTGAGACTGCACAGTTCCGATCTCGAGTTCTGTGCAGGTCTGTTTTACGCTACCGCATGGTTCCGATCTCGAGTTCCATGGCGGATTTTGTGATTTGGTGTGGCGGGTGTTGGTGTGGCGGGTGAGGGCACAGTTCCGATCTCGAGTTCTGTGGCCCTGGTGATGATATTTTTGCGACTTGCATTGTATGATTTCTCCTATTGGATATGTTTGGCTTATGAATCGTCTAGGTGAGATGACACACCGGATTTTGATATAACCATCGGCTAGTGTGCAGTTCTTGTGGGCAATGCGCGATGTCATTAGGCAACGTGTATCATTGTTCCCTGATCACAGTCCTTGGATTATATTACTCAGATTCTTTTTGGTAAAGGTATAACCATCGGCTAGTGTGCAGTTCTTGTGGGCAATGCGCGATGCCATTAGGCAACGTGTATCATTGTTCCCTGATCACAGTCCTTGGATTATATTATTCATATTCTTTTGGTAAAGATATAACCATCGGCTAGTGTGCTGTTCTTGTGGAGCAATGCTCGATGTCACTAGGCAACGTGTATCATTGCACTCTGATCACAGTCCTTGGATTATATCATTCGATTCTTTTGATCCTATTGGCACGGCACGGGGTGATTTACTTTATCCATATTATTATTATTATTCTTGTATTTGGGCACACAGTGCAAGGAGTACTGGATTCCGACTTGATTCATATCCGATATTACACCTTGATTTTATTTTGGGTTTATTTCGCATGTTGGCATAATAGAATAATCGCATCATGGCATTCATTCAAAAGTATTGTAAATTCTATTAGCTATTAGTATAGGTTCACACATGTGCAAATTCTTAATTGTATTCATTTTATAAATAAAAGTGCTTGACCGTAGAGGATCCCTGAGGGGATAATTCTGGGTCACATACTGGGCGATTCGTCGCTCACCCACAAGTTGTTTCGTGGGTTTTAGGTACAGGTTCTGGCGGTCCGCAGTAGGAGATGTCAGGAGCTGTCCCCGAGGGCCACACCACTTGACCTAGTTAGGGTTAGGCTTTTGATTAGATTTACGAGTCCCGTATTTCCTGTGTTATATATACGGGCTCGATAGATCATGTATCCCCTTTTATAGATGGTGTCATTTGGATCCGAGATGGATCATATTATATGTTATGTATGTGTATATTTATTTATTTGCTATGTGATTGATGCTTGATATTTATATTATTTTGCTTCCGCTGCTGTTTGATTTATTATTTATGATTAGCCTTGCGTGCTTAATGATTAATTAAGCACGAGGCGAGGTTGATCACATCTTAATCCAGAATTCCTGGTTTGGGGTGTGACATATTTTGTGAAGAATTATGATAGTGATAGTTGCTGAGAACGATTCACAATTTGTTGAACTC
Source organism: Carex rostrata (assembly GCF_964058835.1). Classification (NCBI taxonomy): domain Eukaryota; kingdom Viridiplantae; phylum Streptophyta; class Magnoliopsida; order Poales; family Cyperaceae; genus Carex; species Carex rostrata. The sequence goes on from NC_135925.1 coordinate 10,641,514, forward strand.
TTTTTCCTTTTTTGTATGATTGTAAGGTTGTTTATATAAATGAATCAAGCTCTGTTAAAACAGTAAATTTATTGAATAAAAATTGATTTATTGATTAATGTCTCATAATTTAAATTGTATAATCGATCTCTATTTATAAGTTTACAAGGCTTGATTGCCCTTAGAAAATAACAAAAATGCAAATTACTCTTTAATTGAAATAAAGAGCACTGTCCCTATGAACTTCTATGATCCCCTCTTTACAAGACTAAATGAAATACAACAAAAAAAGAAGAAAGTAAAAACATATAACAAGAACAAATTACCAGTACTTGTAGCGCTATTGAACTTCTATGATCCCCTCTAGCCAGAACAAAGTACATTGATTAACCTATCAAATGAAAGTGCTACTGTATCCCTCTAACTAGGTAGCAGTATTGAAAAACCTGCGATCAATCCGATCAGTTATGTCCCTATCCCTCATGAAATCATCAGTCGGAATGCCTTTGAAGTTCAGACCTTTTCTCCTTCCAGAGTAAACCTGGTACAATCTAATGTCAGCTGCAGCTGTAACTCTTCTCTGAAGGTTGCGCTTGGTAGCCCGTTAAAGTTGCCTGTTTTAGGTTTTGGTAAAGTTGTTCTGTTATGTATCGGAAGTAGAATTTTTTTTATAAACTATAAATAATTATAAATAATTAAATGAATTTTACGGAACAACGTAATTTTTTTTTTTCCTACCACCCTCAAAAATCAGAATTAAATGAATACCACCCGAATAATCAGATTTCAGATTCCGCCACGTTCGCACTGTGGATCTGCGGACGGATCGCCAACCCGTTCGCGAAATGGATCTGCGGACTGACCCGCTCACGCCCTGACCCGCTTGCGTGACCCGTTCGCACCGTGGATCTGCGCACCGACCCGTGGATCTATGCACTGACACGCTCGCTTTGACCCGCTCGCGTCATGACCCGCTCGAGTGACCCATTCGCACTGTGGATCTACGCACCGACCCATTCGCACCGTGGATCTGTGGACGGGTCAACCCGTTCGCAGATCCACAGTGCGAACGTGGCGGAATCTGAATTCCGATTTTTCGGATGGTATTCATTTAATTATGATTTTTAAGGGTGGTAGGAAAAAAAAAACGGACCCAACGGACCGTTCGGTCTCGCAATTCCCTTTTCTTCAGACCGAATAGACCGTTCGGTCTCAACTTTTTTTTTCAATTTTTCACGATTACTGCACAATTTCTGTCGCAGAAGATTCCATCCAAACCATTTTTTTCTCCAAACCGGACGGACCATCCGGTCTCCACATTTTATTTCTCCATATCGAATGGACCGTTCGGTCCCCCCCCCCCCCTTTTTTTTTTCCACACCCGTGCCTCCCTTCTCCTTATTAAACAAAGAATATTATATATTTCAATTTGTGTCATTCCTGCCAATATTTGCCACTAACAATCCACATATATAACAAATTAAGAAAACGATTCATGCATCTTGTATATTATTAATTTATTATTAACTTTGTATTTTTTTTTTATAAATCTTTTCATGTATCCACAAATCAAGAAATCAAATGCATGACCCATCCTTGTATGTTGTTAACTTTGGACTTTATATTTGTTTAATAAATCTTTGCATCTAAGTAACTTACCATGCATCCACGTAACAAATATATATATGAAGAAAATTAATGGCCCATTCTTCTTTATTCTTAACTTTGCACATTATATTTGTTTAATACATCTTTTCATCTATCCATCCACGTCATAAAATAATGAAGAAAATGACTCATCTTTGTATATTCTTTAACTATTTATTTATATTTGTTTAATAAATATTTTCATCTAAAATAAAAAAAAAATGATTCATGATATTTTTTATGCAATAATTTTATTTTGTCACCTGTACGAAGGACAACAGCCAATTATACTTATGACATACGATGGTCACTTTTTACGAGAGGAGAAATTCTCACCTTATTTATTTATTTATTTTTGAAAAAATTCTGTGTATACTTCAATGTTTCCAAATCCTTAAATTTTCCAATTGCGTTAGTTTTCCTAATTACAAATTGAAAAAATTAAGACCGAATGAACGGTCCGGTCTTGAGTAAAAAAAAAAATGAGACCGGATGAATGGTCTGGTCTTGGAGAAAAAAAAAAGGAGATCGGACGGTTGGTTCGGTCTGGGGCTTTGTTTGATCTTCTGCGAAAAAGTTTGATCTTCTGTGAAAAAGGGTGAAAAAAGGTTAAAAAAAAAAAAGTTGAGATTGAACGGTCCATTCGGTACTTATGGTCTTTAAAAAAAAAACAATCATATTGGTTCCGTAAAATTCATTTAATTATTTATGGTTTATAAAAAAAAATTCTCGGAAGTAGCACGGAAAAGAGAAGGAAAGAGAGAGGGTTCAATCAACAAAATTCACTAAGTCTATGCTATGTGTACCCGAGAAATGAATCTCACCCAGTGTGGATTATACTAGGTGTCTCCAACAAGCTTCCATTTTATTTTTGTTTAATAGTAAATTTTGTTAATAAAAATTAAAAAGTAAATTAAATGAAAGGGTTCGAACTTTTAATATTTTCAATTGCTTCGTGAGGTGCGAGGCTCTGTCGGGCATCTCTGACAACTAATTCAAATTTTTATCAGGATAGAAGTAGAACATAAAAAAAATATCGGAGTAAATAAAATAATATCAATGCTTGTACATCTATTCGCATTCGTAAATAGGCAAGTGATTTTTTCGGTATAATTTTTCAGCTTGTTCCAAGAGCTAGCTGGTGGTTGATGTAATTGCTAGCTATGCTGAAATTATTATTTTTTAACTTATTTATTTAATCACGTGTCTTAGAGTGAGAAAAACGTGCCGTGACTTTGATCTCGTGCCGTACCGTGCTATGGTTAAGTTAATTTTTCACGTGTTATACAGTGCCGTGATTAAAATATCAATGGTGGTCATGCCATGTGAGTTACACTGTGTCCAAACGTGTCTCGCATAACTCGCGTGTCTATTTAATCATAATTTAAGTTAGTTTATTCAAGGTTCACTATTTAATCAATATCTAATAGTCCTAATTGCACACAACTAGCGTGACTACGTGCCGTGCCGTGCCAAAGTTTCAAAAGATGGTCACGGCACGAGACACGCGACTCACGACACATAACTGACACACATGCTGTGTCGTTCTGTGTCGTTCTGTGTCGTAATCGTGCTGTTCTGTGCAATAACCGTGACGTTTTGTGACGGAACCGGCTCCATCGTGCCATTTTTCCCCACTCTAGCGTATCTGATTGGAGAGTTGTTACAAAATAATCAATCTGGCGTTTCAATGAGACGCTTTGATAGGCCATATTAGCAGTAAACGTGTCCAGACTTATGGTGCCGTTAAAGCAGGAGAGAATTGTATTTGAACAATATGTTGCCCCAATTATGATGTCAAAGTAATACGTTTAATTCCATTGGCCGGTGAGAAAGAAATGATTTTATCAAAAAAACTGACCAACCGATTTTAACCCTCCCGGAGAGGCGTGAAAGGGTGGTCTTGTTCCCTGTTAATTTTTTGCGGTATCTAATTCAATACAAGAGACTCGTGTAATTATTACAACACGACTCATGCAAAGTATAATAGAGATGCTGTAAAATGGTAGGAGATTAGAAATAAGATGTAAAGTAATTAATTTTAATTCAATTATGATTTAGGTTAAAATATAAAATAATATAGAGTTTGGCTAGTATAACATCAGTGTCATTTCAACCTATATAACACCAACTCTAAAACCTATCAAATTGACTTCAAACTGTGAATCCAAACCGTTCAAACCGATCTACTTCATTAGTTGTGCGTTTACATGCAAAATTTATAATTTTTCGAATCTATTTAGTATTAAGTCAAGCGGTCAAATGTGTGAGCTTTAAAGTTAATTTTAATACATTAATTTTTCAATATTTTTACCGCTTGATTTGATACTAAAATAACTCGAAAACATAAAAAAATAGTATGTAAACGCATCACTCATAATGTAAATCGGCTTGAACGGTTTGGATTAGTCGTTCGAAGTCGATTTAATAGATTTTAAAGTTGATATTATATAGACTAAAATGACACTAATGTTATACTAGCCAAACTCAATAATATAACCAGACGTTTGAATCAAATGACAAAACGATCCAGATAAGTATCTAATGTAACAAACTCCTAAAACACTTTAACAGATAATACATAGTGATGGATAATACTTTAAAAGTTTAATTTTATCGGCGATTTTTTGATATTTTTATTTCTAGCATTCACGGTACAACTCGCGAATCATGAGACAACTCGCTTTTGCCCAGGTTGTCCCTTCCTCAGAGTTTGTGGATGGTATAAATAAAAATATTAAAAAGCTGCTCATAAAATTAAAAGTTTAAAATATTAAGATGGTAACTAAAAAATTTCAGCGCATGAAGAAATAAGGGTATGTTGGGCTGCATGGGAATGACATGGATTTTATGAGATTATAAAAAAAATAGGATTTTCTTTCACTGATGCGGTCATCAAATTTTAGCGAGGGAAGAACACATGAGAATATAAAAAAAAAAAAAGAGTGTTATTCCTATGAGAATTTTAACATTAACTCCGAGCTAATATTAATTTTTTCCATAAAAACATGAATGGCGGAGGTGTATTTTTTATTGTTTTAAATTGTTAACGAGTTGGTTATTTACATATAATCACCATGTCAAATAACAAAGTACTGTTTTCGTATAGTTCAAATTTGATATCTCAACAAATTACCAAAATATTTATGATACCATTTAAATTTAATAGAAATCGTTGATGCAAAATAACAACAAGAAAAAGAAAAAAAAAGATTATTTGATGTGGCTTTAAATAAATAAATAAATAAAATGTTATATCAGATTATTTGGTGTGGCCCTACATGTAATGTATTTTCATTGTAATTAGATTTAACATTAATAATGTTAAACAAGTTAATAGTCAAGAACTGATTGAAAATTTTAGTAACATTATTATTACACAACAAAATATTATTTGATTATTTGTCACTAATTAAAAATTGAAATTAAAAGGGTATCTTGACATTATCCACACATTATTTTATTTTAGTATAAAATGAACAGACGAGTTAGCAAATTTTTAAATAGACAAAAAATTTAAATAAAAATACATATTTTAAAACAAATTAAGATATTCCACAACTAATTTTATGATACAACCGAACATTCATTCAACACATTTTCATAATCATTCCCGTACATATCCATGAATATAATTCTTGCAAATTAAATAATAGATTCCCGAACATTTTAAATCCCATCTCACACAATTTCATAACATTCAAACAATCACAACGCTTAGAAATTTTTAATTTATTTACTTTTCAGTTAAATTGTCCATACATACAAGAATGGGTTGGTCATTGGTGGTTTTGGTTTCCATCTAAAAATATGAAATAATCATTAGATCGTTTTGTAACTTTTCACTCTAGCTTCAAATTTCAATGATCCAGATTAGATCTACTGTATTTTTTTTAACACGAACTAACATGGACAGTTATCATTTAGTTATTCGTTCAAACCTGATTGCAAGGAACTTTAATTTAAAATGGACAATCTAAATACTACTAAAACTCCTCAATAATTTCTGCAACATTTGAAAAGGACCTCAATTGATGTTGTCTTCCGAGCTACATAAAATCTGGTACTTTGGTTAAAAAAAAATTCACCATCGGCAAATATTTGGAAAGATTTGTGAAAATGCTTATTGATAAGTTCAACAAATTATATCGTCTTCACAGTAATTGTATAGGCAAAGGCTTATATGGACATAAGGATCTGTTTGTAAAATGAACATATTTTTATTTTTAAAGTTCAAACAGTTGATCCGAACTGTTCATCTTGTTCTCCATATTAATATGTGCTTGGAGACCAAATTTTACATTTTTCTGAATTTTTTTACTATTTATTAAGATGGGTACAAAATTCAATGGTCTGAACTTGATATTTTTTGTACCCATCTTAATAAATAGTAAAAAAATTCAGAAAAATGTAAAATTTGGTTTCCAAGCACATATTAATATGGAGAACAAGATGAATGGTTCGGATCGACTGTTTGAACTTTGAAAATAAAAAGAGTGTTCATTTTACAAATAGGTCCTTATGTCCATAGAATCATCACTCAATTGTATAAATATTACAAATTTGTCACAAAAAATAGTTTAAACATTACTATTTTATTAGGTAAGAACTGGCTGTTTCTATTGTGCATTATTAGTAATCATTATTTTAAATATTATATTTTCTGCTTTAATTAGTTGGCAATCGGTAACACGAACAAAATAAAATTATTCTAGCAAAACTTCGAGAACATTCTAACCATGCTATTAGTAGTTGCCCGCCATAAAAGGCGGAATATATAGGAATGACATATATTTAGAACAAATTTTTATTTGCTAACTGCTTCAGGATACATATTTTAGGCAAATAAATCACCCAGAACAGAAAGCTTTGAATCGGTGTACTAATAATAATGACTTATTTTCCAAGAAAAGCATTTAACTAAAATTTATTTTTGTTTTTACTTGAAAAAAACTGAACTCCTAATATTTAAAAAAGAAAAAAAAAAACTAATTCTGGCGTTGGTTCGTCTGGGCCTAGCATTACGGTCCGCGTTGACCAAGTCCAACCGACTATTATCACCGTCCATCTCAAGAATCGACGGTCGATCTCTCAATAGAAGGCTCTAGAACCCCCACGATTCTTTGACGACTCGCGCACTCCTCGTCTCCTCGTTTAGTCGTTTGGAAGAATCTAGAACCCCGGTTCGCTATTTAAACCCCAGGTCTGCGCTTCAGATCCAATCCCTCTAACCCTAGTTTTTAGCCGTCTCGCTCTCTTTGATAAAACCCTAAGAGCGGAAAAGAGCTTCTCCCGTCACTTAAGATCGTTAACATGGCCGCCGAGACAGAGACCTTTGCCTTCCAGGCGGAGATCAATCAGCTTCTGAGTTTGATCATCAACACTTTCTACTCCAACAAGGAGATCTTTCTCCGTGAGCTTATCAGCAACGCGTCCGATGTAAGTGTCTACCGCTTTGCAATTTATCTTTACAATTATATGTAGAAAACTTGCACTGGTGTGATATAATTGTTTATCTTAGATTGTTGGGCCAGTAAGGTGTCTTTTCTAGTGATCTAGGTTTTGTGTAATGGACCTGTCGTTTTCATGCTTTTATTTTGGGTATCAAATATCTTTTAAGAAGGTTCTATCGGTTACGTTGACTAAAATGATAGTAGTTACGATAATATTTTGACTAGGCCAATTTCTGGGTTTACTAATGTCCGTGCTTCCATTAGTTGGTGCTAACACCATAATTCGGACTTCGTGAGATGTGTAACTATTTTTCAATATTATAGTGTACTTGAACTACAAGAAATTTCTCATTCCGCACCCATGTAAAATTAGTTGTTCCTTATGTCAGGAAATCCTCAACATGAAAGGAAATAAATGCATAATTGTGTGCATTTTAATGTTTATATTGTTAATTAACAAATTAAGTTTATTTTTAGTAGTGGTTATTCATAGTTACTAAATCCATGTATCACAGGCTTTGGACAAAATCCGCTTTGAGAGCCTCACAGACAAGAGCAAGCTCGATGCCCAGCCAGAGCTCTTCATCCACATCGTGCCTGACAAGGCTTCCAACACCCTCACCATCATTGACAGTGGTATTGGCATGACCAAATCTGACCTTGTCAACAACCTTGGTACTATTGCCAGATCTGGTACCAAGGAGTTCATGGAAGCCCTTGCTGCTGGTGCTGATGTAAGCATGATTGGGCAGTTTGGTGTTGGGTTCTACTCTGCGTACCTTGTTGCTGAGAAGGTTGTTGTTATAACCAAGCATAACGATGATGAGCAGTATGTGTGGGAGTCTCAGGCTGGTGGATCTTTCACTGTTACAAGGGATACCTCTGGTGAGAACCTTGGACGTGGAACTAAGATGACCCTTTACCTCAAGGATGACCAGGTATGGTGTTGATCATGATATTTATCTATTACTGTATGAATTGTTTGGTTCCTTGGTTATATAGATGATTTCAATTTTTTTGTATAACTGTTGGTTATAATTTGGTTCTGATTGGGGAGGTTTTTTTTTATGTTTCTAGTTTAGTTTAAAATGTTTCACTTCTCAGTCAGCAACTGAGTACCATACCTGAACTATATGTTATACATTGGCGTGAATAATTGCAGCAAAGCAATTTGTCAGTAAGTGGAAGATAAATCATGCCTATGCATATTCTAACTGAAATAGTTGAGGCTCAATTTTATTTATTCCTATAATCCTGCATGTTGTCCATGTTGTCTATTACTTTTCTCAGTTGTCAGTTTTACCCGACTGAATTTCTTTTCTTTATTAGCTGGAGTATCTCGAGGAGCGCCGCCTGAAGGACTTGGTCAAGAAGCACTCTGAGTTCATCAGCTATCCCATCTCTTTGTGGACTGAAAAGACAACTGAAAAGGAGATCTCCGATGATGAGGATGAGGAGGACAAGAAGGAAACTGAGGAAGGGAAGGTCGAGGAAGTTGATGAAGAGAAGGAAGAGAAAGAAAAGAAGAAGAAGAAGATCAAGGAGGTCTCCCATGAGTGGGCTGTTTTGAACAAGCAGAAGCCCATCTGGATGCGCAAGCCTGAGGAGATCACTAAGGAGGAGTATGCTGCCTTCTACAAGAGCCTGACCAACGATTGGGAAGAGCACCTTGCCGTCAAGCACTTCTCAGTTGAGGGTCAGCTTGAGTTCAAGGCCATTCTCTTTGTTCCCAGGAGGGCACCGTTTGATCTGTTTGACACCAGGAAGAAGGCCAACAACATTAAGCTATATGTTCGCCGCGTGTTTATCATGGATAACTGTGAGGAGATTATCCCCGAGTACCTCAGCTTTGTCAAGGGTATTGTTGACTCTGAGGATCTTCCCCTTAACATCTCCAGAGAGATGCTCCAGCAGAACAAGATTCTTAAGGTGATCCGCAAGAACTTGGTGAAGAAGTGCATTGAGCTCTTCTTTGAGATTGCTGAGAACAAGGAGGATTACAACAAGTTCTACGAGGCATTCTCAAAGAACCTGAAGTTGGGCATTCATGAGGATTCTCAGAACAGGTCGAAGATTGCTGAGCTGTTGAGGTACCATTCAACCAAGAGTGGTGAGGAGTTGACCAGCCTTAAGGATTATGTGACCCGCATGAAGGAGGGCCAGAGTGAAATTTATTACATCACTGGTGAGAGCAAGAAGGCTGTTGAGAACTCCCCCTTCCTTGAGAAGCTGAAGAAGAAGGGCTATGAAGTGCTCTACATGGTTGATGCTATCGATGAGTATGCTGTTGGCCAATTGAAGGAGTTCGAGGGCAAGAAGCTAGTCTCTGCCACAAAGGAGGGTTTGAAGCTTGATGAGAGCGAAGACGAGAAGAAGAAAAAGGAGGAATTGAAGGAGAAGTTTGAGGATCTGTGCAAGGTTATCAAGGAGGTTCTTGGTGACAGAGTTGAGAAGGTTGTTGTCTCTGACCGTGTTGTCGATTCCCCATGCTGCCTTGTCACTGGTGAGTATGGCTGGTCTGCCAACATGGAGAGGATCATGAAGGCTCAGGCTCTGAGGGACAGTAGCATGGCTGGGTACATGTCGAGCAAGAAGACGATGGAAATCAACCCTGAGAACGCGATCATGGAGGAGCTGAGGAAGCGAGCTGATGCTGACAAGAATGACAAGTCAGTGAAGGATCTTGTGCTGCTTTTGTTTGAGACCGCCCTCCTCACCTCTGGCTTCAGCCTTGATGAGCCCAACACCTTTGGCAACAGGATCCACCGCATGCTCAAGCTTGGTCTCAACATTGATGATGCTGATGAGCCTGCTGATGCTGACACCGATATGCCTCCACTGGAGGAAGCTGATGCTGGCGAGAGCAAGATGGAGGAGGTTGATTAAATGTAGGGTTTTGTTACATGAGTTTGGGTTGGTTGCTGTTATGGGGTGGTTTTAATTATGTTTTTTTTTTATGTTTTGTTGGGCTAATGTTGTTCACAGTTTTGAGGTGGGTTGGTTCCTTCACCTAGGCTCTGTTTAGGTGGGAATTATTCATCCAAACCTAAAATGTGTTTTGTCAAGACTTTTAGATATTTTAGTTAATATATTCGGTACTTCCCGTGGTAAAATTTTGATGTCTGTGATTCGTGTTGTTTTGCGCACTATGCTGTTGCCATTTTCTCCAGTGTCTGGGTTTAACTAGTTGAAACGAAGTCTCTTATTATTGTTGCATAGAAGCATAGAAGGATGCTTGGTTTAAATAGGAATAATTCTCCTTGCAAACCACAGGGTTGCAGTTTGCAGTTAAGAATAATTCTCCTGGTGTTTCCCCTGTACTGTTTGTAAAGTCCATTTAGGTTGTATTCTGCTTTTAGAAGTTTCAAACTGAATGGGATCACTTCCAAATCCAAGTTCTGCTAGGTTCAATCTGAAATACGAAGTTGATCACTTCGATTTGACAGTTGATGGTAAAATTGGTAAAAGCTTGAGTGTGCGGGTTGCTAATTGAGTTTTAGCTTTTTCTCCGCCTATATATATATATATATTTTATTATTTCTCTTTTCATTTTCTATGTATAAAATTATATCACTGATTTTTCTGTTGCAAAACCATAAAAAAGCCAACAAAAAGTGGGTCAGATTTAAGTTGCATGTGGCAATTCTTTTAAATTTGAAGTATTTGAATTAGAGTATACGACAAAGGTGTAATTTGTTAAAGCCGCGGATACTGCTGTAAACCTTCAATATTAGAGAAAAGCTCTGCTTCTGTTTGAGCGAGGAAGAGGTATAAACTATAAAGACTTGTTTCTCCAATGGTGAAATTTAAACCTGAGATTTAGATATCTGTTGTCTCTAGGTCAAACAAGAGCTATCAACTGGGCCGGGCTTGCCAATCAGATATATGAGATGCTTTTGAAGTAGGAGTTTTGGTATTCTCCATTGACCTTTTGATGCCAATGCTACGTATTTACAGCCCAATTTTTTTTTTTAATCTCCGAATTCAATCTCTAGCAATCCGTTGCATCTCATTTCTTCATAATGCAACTTACAGTAAAAGATAAAGACGGGAGATGTTAGTGCGTTCAAAAACTAAGAATTTCCTCACCCAAATCTTCTCTTTGAAACGGGAAATTGCTATTTTGGACAGACAACATTACACATTTCTATTTTCTCATTGTTAATTATGTCAGGAAAAAAAGAGATAATGGGATATATTATTTATAGATATTTGTTATCATGTAGAGTTTTAATTTCGGATTTAATTATACCAAGTAAAAATTTAGGCAGTTACAACCAAGTGGCGATAATTAGAGAGCGAACTACCATAAAATCATTATTATAAGCACAATGTAACTAGTATACTTGGTTTCTCTTGATACCACGTACCTATTAAATAGGTTTCTGGGAACAATAATTTCGTTATTCATATTTTCTTTCATTTCTTTTATTCTAACAATAATACAGTTGTTAATCTTTAATTGCAGCCTCCAGAACCAAAGCCAATTTTCTGATTGGCAATATCATAAATGACAAGGAGTGTCTTCTGTTGTGTGTTGCCTATGATTCCTATAGAAGAATCACGGCTATTGCCAGCAAATGCCAGGCACACCTGAGACAACTGCGATGCATACAATAATCCATTGACATTAACATCAAGGGTAGTACCATCGGAGAAGACAAAAGAAACTGTTGGTATTTTAACTGTCTGGTATTTGGTCAAATCGTAGCATGTGTCAAGTATTGAGAGACTCGGTGCTGATGGGTACCTTTTCATTAGCTGCCGGAACCGATCTCGAAATTGAACATAGGCTGTATGTGGCAGTCTGGTTATCACTGTACCAGAATCTATAATTGTACCAGCATAAAACACAGTTGCAGGTATGTTGAGCAGCTGGCCACCAACCTTTAAGCCAGTTAGATTTATATAGTAGAACGATGGGGTATCTGTTTCTTGCACCATAGGTGTGAAAGCAGCGTTAGACATCGTGTTTTTTCCGATTGAGAGATATCCAGTATAACTAGAGCTCGAAGGAAGGCAATACGAAAACATAGCACCGTATTTTGAAGACGCTTGTGAAATTAGTGAGACTCTATCCCGGCCTAACCCTATCAACCCGTCTATCTTGCCAAAAATCCCAGCATTACTGGTTCCACACCCGAACATGAAGTTCGGTAATGTGTTGGCCGGTGGTAGTGTTAGAGTGTCCCGAGCAAACAAACCATCAGTTTGTGAATTGTCTCCATACGTAACCTCATACTGACACTGCCCGCTGGAGCAGGAGCTCCCGTCGAGCTGAGTACAATCCATGGATGAACACGGAACACTTGAGAAAGTGCTCGAGAGGTTCGGGTCAAAAAGGGGGTCCGTTTGGTTGTAACAAGTTTTGCATGGTTTACATTGGATCCAAGAGAGATCAGAACCGGTGTCAAATACTATAGTGAAATCCTTCCTCGGGGTTCCCATGCCGATTTTAACGACATAATTGCCTGTCCCATAGGGGAGACCAGATTGTGCGGGTAATGAAACAGAGAGTGATTCCCCGATTGAGTCCTTTTTTGCTGAGGTGACATGGTGGTGGATTGTATCAACGCGGTCTTGATCATGTGTCAGGATTTGGACATCAGTTGTTTTGTAATTTGTAGGTTGGGGCGAGCATGGGCCATTCCGGTGGGTGATTGTCAGCCTGTTAAAGTCTTTTTCTGGTGAAATATAGAGGAAAAATGAATTAATATTCTCTCTTTTATTAACCAGTAAAATCAACCTGAAACAGGAGGCGGTATAGAAAATACTATAAATTGAAGGTTAATCATTAATGTAATAATGTCTATGACCTGTAAAGAAATAGGTATTATATAATTTAAACTAGAAATGCAGTTTTGTAAGAATCTCTAGTTGGAATCCTTTCTTTTCTAGTGTACCTCTTGTTTGAACCAACATAAACTGGAATGAGAATTTCCTTAACTGTAATTCAGTAAAATCAAACTTTCTGCATCTATACGGCCATAACCGCACAAAAGAACTGAATTTATAGCGTGCTCTGATTCTATTTAACTTTTTATCTTCTTAACCATGAGTGTTTTGATTTTTTTTTTTTTTTTGGAACATTGCTTTTATGTATGATATTGATATTTTTTTTTCAAGTAGGTTAGTAAGGAGATCACATCATAATGAGGGCCCAAAGCTTATTCTAGACTTGATCCAAATAATTTTATATTGCTTGAGCAAGACATATATAGGAGCAGAGTTGAGAGTCCTAATGCTATTATCAGTCTAGCTTCCTCATTGGTTAGGTGGTCAAATCAAGTTTGGCATATGGAACCAGAGCAGTGCATGAGACACGTTTTGCTTTTCCTTTTTCGGTGCGCTTCCCATTGGTGCTTGACTTTTTATTTATACTCCAATTTTAAAATTTCAACGATAAACATATCATGTAGTCCCTTTCGTGAAATTTGGAATTTATTGCGGTTTTCCTACCTAAGAATAATAGCTCTCAATGAGGTAAAAAGAGAGAAGAAAATCTCATTTATTAACAAAATGAGGTCAATTAGATGAGCTGAATAAACAACAAAATTCGACTAAACTAAGAACTAGTTTGAAATAAAGCGAGTTGATTGACAAGCTAATAAATTACAATGGTATCATTGGTAAAATACGGGCTTAAGCCGCATGTATGATGACTATGAGGTAAATTAACCGTGCATTAGGCTCACCACGAACTGGTACCGGGGCCAATTCTTCTCCCCGGAGAATTAAGGCAGAGAGAACAATGATTAAAGATATTGACAGAGCTAATTTAGCTTTATGCACCTCATCAGTCACATATGTTTTTTCAGTTCAACTTTAATTGGTTTTGCGTTGCGTTAAGTCAAAATAACTATGTTAATATCTTTACCATTATCAGTTTCAGTGCAGTAACTTCAATTTTTATGTTGTACAATTAGTCAATTAAGTGAGGTAGGGGTGTCAACGTGTACAATAAGAGTCGGGTGGAATTATTTTTATACCCGTACCCAAAATTGTTCTTACCCGCTATAAATTATCTTATCATCTGTACTTAACTCTTATCCGTTATAGTTGTCGGATAACGAAACGGTAGCGGATAAATAACGGATAATGCCAATATAATAATTACAACATTAAAACACATTCATTCCACACATATATATGTGTTTTAAAGGTCTAAACTTTATTGGGATTTGTTGGAATTTATTTACGTGTTTTAATGTAGTTGGAGAATGGATATTCATTGCTCATTAATATATATAATATGTATTTATTTTATATAATTACCAGATCGGGTAATAGAATAGGTTTTACCCAAACTCTTACCCATTTAGACAACGAAAAAAGCATATTTACTCGTACCCAATAAGTTTATAAAAAAAATAATCTTATATGTACCCGTCTTATCGAATACGGTACGGATCGGGTAAACGGATAAAAGGGTGTCATTCACACCCCTAGCATTAGCCCCTTTTATTTAAACTAATTAATCACAATGATTAAAAAGAAATGAAGTTTGCGTTAATGAAGAGATTATGCAAGACTGTAATGTACCTATTGGAGAAGAGCAAACAGAGCTAGGCAAGAGTGACATGATATCAACGACATGCCATGCATTGTCTCTGCTTCTTTCCTCAAGAGCTTGTGAAGAATGAGAATAAAGCAAACATCCTAGAACGAGGATGCAACAATGCAAAAGAGAAATATTGAGAGCCATGTAAGAAAATATGGTTTTGGGTATAAATCATGTGAGAGCTAGATAGAGATGCATACTTTATTTATAGTCTCTCTCTCGGTTGACTACTGACTACTGCGGTCTTCTCAGTTGGAAGTTAGGTACTAAACTACTAATCACGATAAGGCTCGGTAAAATCGCCACTTATAAGTGGGTTTGAAACTTTCACATCAGTCAAAGAACTTCTGTAGTGGATGCTGAACGACGGATTCATTCAGATCCTCTTCAATTGAAGGGGTACTATTGGAGAGTTTCAAAGAGATCTGGATCGTCCATTCAAAATCGGACAGTTAAACTGAAGCATTATGTTTTATTGGGCACATCTGGATCTTCTGATCAGAACTAGGTGTTCTTAAGTTCACCATGCTCCTCAGTGATCTCAAGTCTAAAATTCATCAAATCTGCTTCAAATAACAAATCCGGACAATTGAAATCCGCCTATCTTACGAGTGATGTGTCTACATGTAAAAAAAAATTAATTTTGCATAGAGTCAAAATGTCAAAAAACATTCAAAAAATGACTGCATTAAAATTAATTTATTAACTTTCTAATTTTGACCGCTTGACTTATACTAAATTAATTTGAATGTTTAAAATTTTCACATGTACACACATCACTCATAAGGTAAATGAATTTTAACGGTTTGAATTCATTATTTGAAGCCGATTTGACGAATTTTAGACTTAAATTCACCAAGAGACTTGATGAACTTAAGAACACCCTAGTTCTACTCACGAAGTTATTATCCTTTCCTTTACTAAGTAATACATATAGTAATATACACACACTAAAACCTAAGCCCCTATATTTTACTTACAAAAGGAAAAGAAATATATATCTATTTTTGTATTGAGTGTAGGGGTGTATTCGGAGCGGATTCGGAGCGGATAATGCTAATATCATATCCGTATCCGTTTTTCAATGAGCAGATACGGATACATATAGTAAACGGATATCAAAATTTAAAACCATATCCGTTTTAAATGGATACAGATCGAATAATCAACGGATACGAAACAGATAATTGTCGAATAATTGAGTCATACACTTTAAGATACAAAAAAGTGACTTGTTGTTGTCTTGAAACAATGACTAAAACCAATTTAGCAGATACTAAAAACATACTACATTCACAGACTAAAGTCTTGAATGAAAAAAAATGGAGAATGAAGAAATGGAGGTAGAAATGAAAGGAAATTGAAAACCATATCGTATTATCATTTATACCACAACCAATACTGAAATGAATATGAGATAATATATAATAACTTCTATCCAGAGCAGTAAAGTTAAAACTGGTTGGGAGTAATTTTGGATTCGTATATAATTACGGATACAGATACAAATATTCACCTTCATGAAATTATCCGTAACTGTATCCGTTATTTTTTACCATATGTAAAAATTATCCGTATCTGTTTAATTCGAATTCGGATAATCTCCGGATACGGAGCGAATACATAGCGGATTATCCGTATCCGTTTACACCCCTAATTGAGTGTTAGTGGGTTATTATTTTCTTTCTAGAGAAGGATAATAAAGTTGTTAGTGGGTGTCAATCAAAGGAAAAGGCAGTTATATTCATCTTTGATATTTCTTTTTTAAGGTCAAGTCACTTATACGTAGCACTAGTCGTCCGCTATCGAAGCTTCCAGTTTTGAAATTTGAAACTTAAACAAGAACTGAAAAATTCAAGTTATATATCGAAACTTATAAAGAAAAAATACAATTTTAAAATTTATTTATTATTTTTGTAACTAGAAGAACACTATTCTACAATTTTAAAATTTATTTATTATTTTTGTAACTAGAAGAACACTATTCTACAATTTTAAAATTTATTTATTATTTTTGTAACTAAAAGAACACTATTCCTATTAAAAGGTCTATAACTTTCAAAAAATTATAGTTTCCTCTTTACCGGAAAATTCTAAAATAGTCCTCAAAACCGTAAAAATTGGTTTCCTGCGAAGTTTGATATGGGGAACAAATTGCACAACTCGAATCGATGTTTAATCTCTTAATTATTCTGTTATATATCACACAATTGATAAATGAAATGAAATTTGATTTTTAGACTATTTATATGTAATTTATAGACTTTATTAATTTTTATTAATTATTAAGTGATCTCTCTAGTCAAAACTATATATATTACTATATCAGCAAAGTTAGCGTGCCCTATGCTCATCAGGAGAGTTTTGGTGAGCATTACTTCAAATTTATCGTATTGACTTTAATCGACGAATCCAAACTATTAAAATCGATATACTTTACAAGTGATATGTATACATGTAAATTAAAAAGTTCAAAATTCATGTAGTACAAAATCAAGTAATAAAAAATGATGAAAAATTTATGCATTAAAATGACTTATAAAGCTTAATTTGTTTTTTCACAGCTTGATTTTGTACTAAATAAATTCGAAAATTTTGAACTTTTTTATACAATAAATCGGTATCAATAATTTGAATGCATCATTTGAAATAAATCTAATACATTTTAGATTTATAATCATTGAACTTTTTTGACGTACACAACACACAATAGCTCTGCTCGTTATAATCATTGAACTCTAGCCAGTTGTTTGTTTTCAAGTAGTCGTGGAAACGGCCAATAGTTGGTACAAACAGTCAAACATGCAGTATAATACCGATCAAACATAGGTATAGCAGACAAATTTATATATATTCTTTTACTCATATGTAATCTATTTCAGCTGATGCTTTGGAAGTACCACTGGAGAAGGCAAAGCATTCAGACAGAGAAGACTTTAATCAAAGGTTCAGAGATCATGCAATTGGATGATTGGTCGGTAGTCGGTACAGAGATGACAAAAAAAATGCCCAACTAGGATAAATTAGTATCAGATATAAACAAAAGTTTGATAAAATGTCACCACATTTATATGATCGAGAACAGTTTACAAACAATAGATTATATCAGTTTGACAAATCATGCACGTACACAATTTTACAATGCAAAATTAATATTAATACATAATTTGTAACTTTTCTCTTTTTTTGCATTTAATAGAATGAATTTTTGTCAGATATGTTGGGTTGGCTGTCTAAATTGTAACTATTTATAGCAAAAGATTCTCATATCTTTTTTATAAATTTTGGATTCATGCATCTGCGTGGAATACTTTAATGAGTTCTGATATGTAATGCTCCGACATGGTTATATATTATTTAGAAGCTAACCACTTAACTATTGTTCTACACTAACATTTTGATCATTTGATACTTCTTAAACAATAATGTACAAACCTAACATTTTTTTTTCTAAAGGAGCATATGTCTTATAAGTAAACTGGAATTACAATTTAATCCTTCTCGTATGTGAATAATAAGAATAATATAATTCTAGCATAAATTCAACTTTTATGGTACATATATTTAAAAAATAATATTCAAATTAAATTAAAATAAAGATGTATTTTTAATTATTTAGACATGATGTGTATCAAATTTGAATCAATTTGAATTTGATTGTTCATTCATAATAAAGTCATCAGAATTCCATAATTGAAATTATTTGATGACAAATTAACTAAATGTCTATTTTAAATCATACATAATAATGTCAGCTTTTAGTGTACATAATATACAGAGAACTACTGGTAGAAGGTAGCAGAGTTTGATTACAAAAATAAAAGAATTTTACTGGAACGGGTTTAATTTCTTATATGAGATGTGAGATGCCTGTCTTGATCAGATCTAAACCGTCAAATGTACTAATGTAAGGTCATTGTTCCTCGTTCCAATTTACCAGTTGCTATCACTACTATAATTAGATTTCATCCTTCGGAAATGTAAATCAGTTCTACAACTTGACAAAACAGTAATAAAACAAAGAAAAATATACGAGGCGTTTTTAAAATGGATTGCGGCAATTCAAAATTAAACAATAATCTTCTTATGAAAAGTTGTATTTTCAAAATTCGAACGAATATTTTTCGTTAATATTTAAAAAAAAAATTGAGCCAGTCTTGGTGCAAAGAAAAACGTAACATAATGTGACGTGATTAACAAACCATGATTTAATCATGTCACATTTAATTATTATTTTTAGCTTTGAAGTTCATAGAAAAAATAACAAAATATACTAAAAATTAAGAAACTATTAAAATAAATTATAATTAGAAAATAATGTTGAAAATTGATTACTTACCGTATCACATGACAAGATCGGGTCAATTTGTGTGACATGATTTGACTAAAATAATGGTGAACAATCATGTCATATGAATGATCACATCTCGCCACACATGAGTCACATGACATGATCAAGATACATAATGTGTCATGATTGATCGACTACAAGAATGGGAGAGTATCTGCGACCGATAATGTCGGTATTTTCACGCGGATACTACCATTGCTAAGGGCCAGTTCGGCTCCGTTACTGTTCGCGTGGGAAAATAAAAATTCAGTTCAACTAACTGAATTTTTATTTTTCCACAGAAACATTAAAAAGCAGTTCAATTCCTATGCCTACACTCATTCCCGATAGTTGGTCGAACATGCTCTAATAGAACAAAAACACCTTTCCGTCGATATACCTTCGCAGATAATTACTTTTCCCCTCGCAGATAGTGTGGGAAAAATGGTACGGCGGAGTCGGCTCCGTCACGGAACGGCACGGCACGTGTTACTGTTCCGTGCCGTGACCACCCCTTGAAATTTTGGTCACGGCACGCAAAAGATCCAGTCACGGAACGACACGGCACGTAATCACGCGAGTCAAGTGTAATTAGAACCCTTAGGTCTTAATCAAATGGTGAATATTGAAGAAACTAACTTAAATTATGAAAAAATAGTTAAACGTGAGAAACATGACAAGTTACGTTTGAACACGGCGTGACTCGCGTATCGTGACCATTCGCGTACTGTGACCACCGCTTGACATTTTAGTCACGGTACGGTACGACACAAGTCACTGTTCACTTGATCACAGTACGGCACGACACGAGACCAAAGTCACAACATGTTAGTACGACACAGCACGTTTTTTTCCACACTACTCGCAGATGGCATTACGAAACTGATAACAATATAACTAATTTCTTTCACTATCCACTATCCAGCGAGTGCGTATCCTCTGAGACATCTCAACTTTTGCGTGACTGACGTGTACGGTGCTTATTCGGGATAGCGCAGGGGCCAGTATTAGTTTTGCATTGAGATTCATGCAGAATGTATTTGAACGCTTGAGATTTTCCATAAAAACACTCGAAGTTTGAGATATCTCATAGGATGCGAATTGCTATCCAGCAGGACAACTTTTCTTTTACTTTTGGTTAAAGCAACATGTGACCTTCTTTGACCACTAGGCTATAGCCCCGAATTTTTTATTAATATCCAAATTTAATATTAAATTTCAAAAACTAACCGCTTGACTAGTGCAATTCGAATTTTACCCTTTTCGTAAAATTTTTTTCCGGAAACAGGCCCCATTTCCGGAAATTTTTTTTCCGGAAACAGATAAATTCCGGAAAACATTCCTTCGGAAAGGATCTCTGTTTCCGGAAAAAAAATTTCCGGAAATGGGAATCCGGAAATTTTTTTTACGGAACCAGGCGAAATTTCCGGAATTTTTTTTTCCGGAAATGCATTAAATTTCGTTATAAATTCGCAGAGTGTTTACGGTTCGCTTTCATATCATCCGCTCTCTCTCTCACAGTAAGTTTTAATTTAATTAATTTATTATTTATTATTTATTATTTATAATTTAAATTTAATTAATTTATTATTTTTAATTTAATTTATTTATATTAAATTTAAGTAATTTATAATTTTAATTTCATTAATTTATAATTTTAATTTCATTTATTTATAATTTAAATTTAATTTAGAAGTATTTAATTTGTAATTATTTAAATATGTAACTATTTAATTTGAAATTATTTAAATTCTGAATATTGTCATATTAACAAAATAACAAAATACGAAAAATAAAAATAAAAATAAAAAATAACAAAATAAATCAAAAATAAAAAAATATAACACAAATGTAAAAATAAAAAATATACGAGGAGTCCTACAAGATACGAAAAATAACAACATATAACGCAAATAACAAGATAAAATCCATAAATCCTACTGGCGACGCTGTGCATGTACATGGTGGTCCGGATAATGTGAATGTGAGAAGCGAGAAGCGTCAACCCTAGCACGCTGTGAACGTCGCGGTGCGTCAGTGGGATCCACTGCATGTGGTGTCTGAGACGGATCCTCTGCAGGAGGTGGATAAGAAGACGACGCCCCAGTATCACCTGCATCATAAGAAGACGACACCCCAGGATCACCGAATGCGTGGTCGAAAAATGGAGTCGGAGGCGCCTCCATATGAGCCATCATTGATTTGTGCCTTGCCTGGTCAAATTGTATTTGCTCCATCTCGTTCGCCTGCTCCTGAGACAGTCCTTGATAGTAATGATAATCCGCTTGATCCTGAGACATCTGCATTTCATAAGAAAATTTTTATTACTTGTTGATTGTAAATTAAAAAACAAAATTACCTCAATTAAAGTATTACATACCGGGCCGCCTTCATCGCCGAATAGTACATTCATCCATTGAGCATAACTCATATCCTGGTCCTGCCTCTGCTCATACGCCTGCTCATGAGTCTGCTCCTGAGTCTGCTCATGAGTCTGCTCCTGCAATTCATACATAGTTTTTCTTAGCTACAAATTAAATTTGAAATCAGCTTGTAAGTTGAATTCATACCTGGCGCGCATTGGCACGTGATGATAGAGTATGCCCTGCGAACTCTCCCGGACAGATGTAATCCCTCCATTGTGAGCCATCATATAACCAGCCCGTCACTGGATCTGGGCCTTCAAATACAGGGCCTGGTGGCATCGGCTCCGTTCCCAAGGGATAAGAATCGTCGGATGGAATTTCCTCCCAATTACGTGGAACCCCCGCATCCTCCAGCATGGCAATAGCACGGTCTCCATAACCATTATCTCTGCAGAGGCACCAACCTAGTCTCATTTTGCCCTTGCCAATTGCACGGAGACCCTTCGTGAAAAATGCCCGTGTGCCATGTGCTAACTCTCTTATCCCACGCAAAGCCTGCACGTATATTCAGAGTATAATAGATCATATATAATAAACCAATCATAAAATTCAGAGTTAGAAATGTTTACATTTCGAACAAATGTCGATCCGCTGGGAATGTATCCAGACTTGGAGTGCTCGTCTCTTGGAACTGGAACATTACGATCCATCCCCACCACGTGCTGGCCAAACAGGTAAACGGATGCCATGCAGGTCTCCTGGTACCATTTACGATATCTTAGGAGGTCATTTATATCCCACGGACGACCTACTTCGTACACATGATGTGCATAATGTGTTGCATCGTTTACATGCCGACGGTGCACTTGCGCCCAGTTGGCATTTTTCTTTGAGCCCGATTTCAACCTGTTTACAAGGTTAGTAGAATAAATAAGTAAATAAGTAAATAAGTACTTTAAAATAAGTAAGCCACATATGATTTGCGAATATTACTTGTGCAGCTCTTGGTGCTCGACTATATCCTGGGGAAGCGGTGGCTCTATCTGTTGCCATCTTCCGAACTGTCGCATGCAGCGATCAGGATTGTGATGCTCAACAATCCAATAAAAAATAAGAGGACCGCGGTACAAGTAGAACGGCTGACAAATTTAGAGTTGCAATGTTAGGTACAAATTATAAATGTGATGACATAAATTAAAGAAAGAATATGACTTTATTACAATGTACCTGGTCCGCCCGGGTTGTTCTCGAAAGGTTGTGGTAAACAGATGCATATGGCTGCCAATTGACCATGTTATCCGTCAGTTTCTGAATCTGGTCGCGAGGGATACCTGGACCGGAGGTTGCACCATGGGACGAGTTTTCCCAATTGTGTGGGTCTTTCCACATGTCAGCAAATGATGGACATGTATCTTCTGTTTCTGCGCCCCAATTCGGTTGAGATCCCGGTAACGGCCGGTGAATTTGAAATCGGGTCCACGACCAGTGTTGCAGAAGCATGGTGGGACCATGCATGCTTTTGCATGAAGGACTGGATGCGAGGCATAGATTTCTATATAAATAAGCGAGAACAGCTCCGCCCCAGTTGTACTTTCTCGGCTCGTCCAAGTTTTCAATCATGCCGAGATACCACAGCGGTATTCCGTCCCCGCTACTGTCAGCAAACATGGTATTCCCTAGCATGTCGAGGAGAAATCCACGGACATACCTAACCGTCAATTTTAAAATGTGAGTACATTATTAAAAAATATCAAATACGAATAAGATTGTAAATAAAAAAATACTAACCATTTCAATTGTTCTTCGTTCGCATCTGTTGGTAATGTTTTGAAGCGCTCACGGACAGCTTTTTTGGCGATAAGCATGTCGTACGTATCATTCCCCCTCTTCTTCATGAACCCCTTCACTTCATCATCTTTCACCCCCAGCAACTCATACAGTCGGCCTTGAAAACTCGCCGAGTTTGTAAATCCCGTTATCGGCTCCCCCGTAATAGGCAAACCCCAGAGACAACTCACATCCTCCAGAGAAACTGTAATATATTTGACTTGTCAGGAACGAATCAAAAAAAAAATTATTTAAATTAGTTAATACCTGTCATCTCTCCGAATGGAAGATGAAAAGTGTGCGTCTCCGGACGCCACCGCTCGACAAGTCCATGAATGAGGGCCGCATCGAGGGCGATATCGGGCAATGTCGCGAGCTGATATAAGCCCATTCGAATTAAAAACGGTGCGTACCTCTCATTATACTCGCATTTGTGCCGATAATGTCTCACGGATAAAATTTCTGTACTCTACAATAAGAAAAAAATTAATTACAATATTTATTTGATTACTTACAGAGTTATGAAAAAAAAATAAGTAAATGTTTACCTCCTTAGACGCCTCAGATATCCTGTGATTACCGTGAACTATCCACAACAGGGGGCTAAATCTATGCTTAAGTACTGGGTCTGCCATACTACAAAATTCGAACAATATTGTAAATCACCTTAAATTTTTTCAAATTATTCTACATCATTTTGTTATTTTTCTAAATTATTGTACATCATTTTGGCATTTTCTAAATTAATCAGACAATATTCTTAACCATTAAAATGAACTAATTAATTATATTTTAAATTAAAATTAAAAAAAATACAAATATAAAAACCTGAATCGCAGATCCGATCGATCAGACAATCAGAGCTCCGAAAGGGACCCGAAAGGAAAAGAGATTCCTAAAAAAAATTTAAATTAATCAAACAATTTTCTACATTACTAAGATAATTTTCTACACCATTTGGTATTTTTTAAATTTCTCCCAACATTTTGATATTTTTAAAATTATTCTACACCATTTCGGTAATTTCTAAATAATTCTAGACTATTTCGGTATTTGCTAAATTATTCTACACCATTTGGTATTTTCTAAATTATTCTACACCATTTAGGAATTTTCTAAATTATTCTACACTATTTTGGTATTTTTCTAAATTATTATACATCATTTTGGTATTTTCTAAATTAATCAGACAATATTCTAAACCATTAAAATGAACTCATTAATTACATTTTAAATTAAAATAAAAAAAATTCAAATGTAAAAACCTGAATCGCAGATCCGATCGATCAGACAATCAGAGCTCCGAACGGGACCCGAAAGGAAAAGAGATTCCTAAAAAAAATTTAAATTAATCGAACAATTTTCTATATTAGTAAGGTAATTTTCTACACCATTTGGTATTTTCTAAATTATTCTAGACTATGTTGGTATTTTTTAAATTATTTTACACCATTTCGGTAATTTCTAAACAATTCTAGACTATTTCGGTATTTTCTAAATTATTCTACACTATTTGGGTATTTTCTAAATTATTCTACACTATTTGGGTATTTTTCTAAATTATTCTACATTTTTTCGGTATTTTTCTAAATTATTCTATACCATTTCGGTATTTTTTAAATTATTCTACACCATTTCGGTAATTTCTAAACAATTCTAGACTATTTCGGTATTTTCTAAATTATTCTAAACTATTTTGGTATTTTCTAAATTATTCTAGACCATTCGGTATTTCCTAAATTATTTGGACATTATTTTCAACCATTTAAAATTAAATAAATTAAATAAATTAAATAAAAAAAAAATTACCTTGAAAATCGGAAGGGAGAAAGTGATGGAGTGTGATGGGGACGGGGGAGCCAGCGGCATTTGTAGTTAACTCTGTTTCCGTAAAAAAAAATTTCCGGAAATAGCTTGTTTCCGTAAAAAAATTTTCCGGAAACAGAGGCGGTTTCCGTAAAAAAATTTTCCGGAAATGGGGCCTGTTTCCGGAAAAAAAATTTACGGAAAGGGTATATTTCGAGATTTACTGCTGATACGGTTAGTTTTTGAAATTTAAAATTAAATTTGGATATTAATAAAAAATTCGGGCTATAGCCTATAGCATTAGCAGCAAGGGAGGCGCTGATTAGTGATTAGTGCCGCCAGGAAGCATAGTGCTAGACTTGGAAAAACCAAGGTCAAGTAAATTGCTAAATTGTCATGTCTTCCAATTGGTTTCTCACCATTTACAAAAAAGAAACGAAGAACTTCTTGTTCGAAGAAATAATGAAAAAAGAAACGAAGTTTTAACTGGCCGACAGATGAGATGAGATGATAAGAAATAATGAAAAAAGAAACGAAGTTTTAACTGGCCGACAGATGAGATGAGATGATTACGGGTAGTAATTTGAACGAAATCAATTATAGTTGCCTACTTTTGATTAAATTCCTAACTTCGCCACTGATTATGGTAACTAAAAAAAAAACCCAATGCGGAGTAAATAGAGGCACAATGACTTTGGTGGATAAATCCAGTATAATTTTACAGGATAAAGTCTTGTGCACATAATTTCACATGACTAATGACTATATTGACTTGTATTAATTGTCGCAAGCATATGATTTTTTTATTCGTTTTAATTTGTTTTGAGAAAAAAAAAATAGAATTTTCATTTCCACCAATTTCCACTGTTGTCAGTGGGCATTACATTACCGAAATTTTTATTAATAGAAAATTAATTAAATAAATATTCAAAATGAAGAACGAATCTGAGTTTTTTCGAGATATAGGGAAAACGTGATAGTGTATAACGTCCTCTGAATGTTATACACTATCACGGCCAAATTAGTGATACTAATCACCGCATTTATTAAAAAATATATATATATTACTGGCCGTGATTGATAATCACAGCCAGAATTCAAATCCAGTGCAATATCTGACTGTGTAGAAAGATCTGAGTCGTATAGAATGAGATCTAAGTTTGTCCATTTTAATATGGCATGATGCATGTCTAGCCGTGATTATCAATCACGGCCAGGATTTTTTTTTAATTAATTAATAAGTGCGGTGATTAGTATCGCTAATTTTAGCCATGATAATCTATAACGTTCAGAGGACATTATAAACTATAACGTTTTTTCTATATCTCAAAAAAACTCAGATTCGTTCTCTATTATGGATATTTATTTAATTAATTTTCTATTAATAAAAATTTCGGTCCATTACATTATATTGAAGGTCAAATACTTTGTTCTACACTTGTAATTGAAGGTCAAATACTTTGTTCTACACTTCGAACGATTTCTCACTTTTATCTCTGGTTATCCTTCACAAATTTTATATCTATATTTTCTGAGGAATAACCCAAAGAAATATATCCAAAACTAAACAAAGATTGGTTTAAGCAGTAAGCATTATGAAACCATTCTAATTGGGCATCAATAGGCCCATGTAAACACATTTAAATCTCCTCTTTCATTCTCATTGCATTGTAACTTTAGCTTTAGCAGTAAATGTTGAAAAAAAAAGGGAAATAAATCTACATGAACCTGTTATTCCGATCCTAACCATTCAAACTCTTCTATGCGTGAATCTCAACAAAGTAAGTTTTACATGCACGAATTTCGATGAAAACCAATGGTTGGATCGGAATAACAGTTTCTTGTTATTCCTATCAACAGATTTATTTTCAGAAAAGAAAAAAAAAACCCACACACAACAGAATAACACATATTGAAAACTATCGGTGGGACCAACCAACCATAAGGTCCCTTAATTAGTGCTTACTTCATGTTATGTAGTATATTAGTGAGGAAATGGATCATTCTTTAGTCTAGCTAGTGGCAAAGAGCAAAAATCTCCATTGTAAAATGTCATGAGCTTGAAATCTTAATGAGTCCTTTATTGATATTAAATAAAATTTAAAAGGTTAGACTTCTATTTTTCTATTTAAAAAAAAGTGACAAAATGATCATCATATTTCAGGCATGAATAATGCATGCATGTGAAGGAGCAAGAAAAATGAAATATAAGACCCATAAAAGGTGAAAAAGAAGAAGATTATTAACGTACAATTAAAAATGAAGCTAATATATTATAAGAAATATCCAAAACACCTTTTAGGACGCCATTAATAATTGAGAACTAACGAAACATTATATGAAAGAGGATTTAAATATATCTATTTTTTGTGCCTTCTCTATGTCTTTATTTTTGAAGCATTAATAACTCAAAATTTAGAACATAAATGTTAAAATAAAATCTATATAATTTTCATTACGTGCTCATAAAAATTATTACATTTCTTTTTTTTTTATGCGAATCAACAAGTTGAAAATGAATGTCTACATATTATCTACATCAAAATATTTTTATAAGTTCTTGATGACAAACATAATAAAGTTGATATATCATATTTTTTTTTATACATGTATATATCAAATAATGTAGATCATATCTAACAGTTTTATTTTAACTGGTAAGTTTTAAATTGAATTATTAAAATTCTTAAAGATAAAAGTATGGGAAAGACAAAAAAATAAAAACAGTTGAATCCTTCTCTACTTGAATATACAGATAACATACCTATTATGTTTATATTCCAATTGGTTTACCAATTTGTTGAATAATAAATATAAATACAAACCAACACTTGTATTCATACTATTGCATTAACGCATCACATGACTCTGTCATAATGCAATAGTATGAATACAAGTGTTGGTTTGTATTTATATTTATTATTCAACAAATTGGTAAACCAATTGGAATATAAACATAATAGGTATGTTACGGACTATTAACCGAATCTGTATCCTCCCAGATATGAGATATCTAACTGAAGCAAATTACAAACAAACGGTTCAGATTAATTCCAATTAGATCAAAGTCAATTTGGTACCTATAAAAACTATAGGAAGTTCGTTTTGAGATTCGTGTCAAGTTAAAAGAACAGCTCTGAACCGTCCGTTTGTAATTTGCTTGAGTCAGGTACCTGAGGTGATCTGAATTCAAACCAATGTGTTTGGTCGGCGGTTTAATTAAGGTGGTTGGATGTATAATCCGTCGATAGTTGTTATAGGGCAGTCGACAATCGTGCATTTATATCCATACGATCAGGATTCAGGAGAGTTTATTAACTCCCGTGGCCTCGCAATCTGCACTATTGAGGGTGTGTCCAGGGATGCAAACGGGTTGGATATTACCCGATCATATCCGACTCCATATCCGAAAATTTAATACGGATATCCAATATCCGAATATCCGTGCAGATACAGATACAGATATAGTTTTGAATTTTAATTATCCGTATCCGAATAGTAGATATATATTATATAATTTAATTTGTATTTTGAAAAAAATTATGTCATTCACTATTATAAAAAGCGGATATCCATATTCGTATCCGGTTAATATCCGATCCGTATCCGTATCTGTCTAATATCCAATCCGTATCCGTATCCGGAAAATAAAAATGGATACGGATATGATTTTACTACTATCCGATCCGTATCCGATCCGTTTGCACCCCTAAGTGTCTCTTTATTTATATTTATGTATAGCAAGGTTGGTTTGTTCTTGACGTAAGGACGACATCAGAGTGGATTTATATTCATTCATAGAGGTGCTTAATTACTCGATTTTTTAAATTTTAATTATATATATTAAATATATTTGAATTTTATTTGTTAAAAGAAATTATATAATATATTTGTAGCCTAATAGTTAGAGTCAGTGTTGTAAAAAAACGTTTGTTTAGACTAATTAATTGACCGATTAGTTGTTGACGGTGACCAAACCGTTATGAAATTTTCCGACTAATTGATTGATTATTTCTGATTATAACCGATTATTCCCCATTAATCGCTTGGCAGTATCTTGTCTATCCGACGATTGCATACCATTATTTACAACACTGGTTAGAGCTTTATATTATGATTGTGGAGACTTGATTCAAATTTTAACTACAACATATAATGTATTTTAAGTTTCAGCTCTCTGTATCAATTAAGATTTTCTAATTCTGCTTCTGGACGACATCGAGATCATTATATTTTATTACTGACACGAGATCATCATATTTTATTACTGACTAGTAAATATTATGTTATCGGATTGGATAATACTTCTTGAGCGATTCAGGTTTACTGCTTGTACTATCATATTATGTAACATTTTTTCATATATATTTTCCTTTTGCGGCCTTCATATTTTATCATACCATTTAGAGAAGAGCATTGTAGATAGTTACAATTTTTAATTGATTTGAACCCCCAAAGATTTATAATAATGCTTTAAGTTATTATTTGTGAAAGGTGACTAGGTGAGGTTAATTTTATTCTTGAATTGTGAAGTTTTTCATCCATCTGATTAATGTTTATTTAATGAGTGAGCCATATTTTGCGGATTCATTTTCTTCCAAGTGCATTTTTGTTTGTTTGTTTGGTGTTTCGTGCTAAAGGAACCAAAAGGAAAGCATGTAATTTGGTAATTTAATTACTTGCACTAGTATATGGACAGTCATTAAAAAAAGGCTCTGTATTTGTAATTGAGCTTAATTGGTAAATTATTAAATTCTAATAAATTCATTGTTGCCACTCGTTTGGGAGTATAGTGCTTCATGCATAATAAAATCTGCATACACATATTTTCTTAATTCAAGATCATGCACTATTACTTAGCCTAAACATATATAGTATGGAAGGGACTAATTATTCCTTCCTTCAGAATAGAGAAACCAAGGAATAAAGCAAATAACATACTTTGTTAAGAATCTTAATTAAAACAAAGCAATAGATTAGGCTTTGGATGCTTAAAAGGGAAAAGGCAGCACAAGTATCACTTGATATTTCACACCAGCAATGGCAAATAAGCCCTTTCCTTAAAATGTTAGAGATGTCACTAACACCAAAGAAAAACCCTTCATGCAGTGATGTTGCAAAAACCTTGGTGAAACTTCCTGTGAGAGCAATACATGGCATAGTAAAGGCATTATGCTATAGACATCCAAGAACTAATAAAATATCAGGAAACCCGAAAGTGCAATCGCAAAACCAAGAAAAGCTTGAACCCATGGGAAGTGAGATGGAATTTTTTAATGCATTCGAGAGACAATATGGTATCCACCATCCTTTCTTCTATGCGTGTCCATTAACTGAGGCCCTCAGAATTGCAAATAATGAATCAAAATTTCTATTCCTCTATCTCCACTCACCTGATCAAAACCCCTTAAATGATTTGTTCTGCAAAAGAACACTCTGCTCAGAATTGGTGGTGCAATTCCTTGATACAAATTTTGTTTCGTGGGGTGCATTTGCAAATAAAGGAGAAGGGTTGGATTTGGTTGCTTCTCTTAAAGTCAGTAGCTTTCCTTTCTGTGCAGTCGTAGCTCCTGCTTCTAGTGACAGCATTATGGTACTTCAACAGGTACAGAAAACAAAACAAAACAAAACCTGCATAAAATCAATTAAATGTGTGCAATTAAGTTTAATTCTGCAGAGTTGCAGGAATTTGATATTATATGTAGTTTACCAAATATAGTCACTGCTGGTAAAATGTGGGTAAGGTTCAATAAAATTAAATGAGAAGTATAGTTTAAATAACTTGGAGCTGATTTGAGAATAGGTGGAAGGCCCAATTTCTGCAGAGGCACTGATGGAGATACTGCATAGATCTTTAGATGAACAAGGTTCGGCATTTAATGCCATGAGATCTGAAGAAGAGAAAACAAGGAGAGAAAACCAGCAATTGCGGCAAGAACAGGATGCTGCTTATCTTGAATCTCTCAGTAAAGACAAGGTAACCACAATATTTTTTTTTTTTAAAAAAAGGAAAAACAAGATAACAAAAAGAACCAAAGAAAGAGAAAATATAAAAGAAAGAAAAATAAAATTGAGGGGTTATTAAACCTAGAAATTCATCACCACAGGAAAAGGAGCTGCAGCAAAAAAGAGCATCAGGAAAAGGCCCTGGAGCAGCTACAAAGGGACCTTCTCCGATGGGTCATATTGCAAAGGAAACTACAAAGAGCCCACAAACAAATGGAACTAATGGTTCTAAAAGACCGAACCAAATTACTAAGGTATCTGGCCAATACACTTCCTACGATTTTAGTTTCATGCTTGCAGATTTGTTGGTTCTTAATTTATGTTAATTTTGGACTTATCACTGATTTTTTATATGTATATACATTGGCAGATGATGATAAGATTGCCAAATGGGGAGAGGGTGCGCTGCAGTTTAAACCCGACGGACACTGTCAGATCAATATACAATTATATTGATTCTTTAGACATACCTGGCATGGGCAGTTACCAGATACTAACCCATTTTCCCAAAAGAGTATATGGCTATGAGCAACTGGGAATGACTCTCAGGGATGCAGGATTCCATCCAAGTGCAACTCTTTTCGTTGAGCAGCTTCCCTAATTCTACTTAATTTAGACAATAAAAAACAGTATATTACATTAGGTGTCTCAATTCAATACTAGAATCAATGCGTTGGTGTACTGGATGTCAATGAACATTTACATAGTATCCATGGTGTATTATATTTCCTGCCTTCGTTGGATGGAAGTGGATTGTAGTTGTCGCATATCTACTAGTTAAAGATCTAATAATTAGTCTACTTAAAACTTCTGAAAATCTTTTATATCTGTTGTCAGAAAAATAACAGCCACATTGCAATACTTTTTAGCATTTCGAAAGAAAACATAATTGCAGTCGTCTAAGCCTGACCACTTGTAAAAGGGAAGAAGTGGCTCCAAGTTATGGAGTCATTTTTTTTTTTTTCCAATTTACAAATTTGCAAGCTTTCAGATATCAGGTAATCAGGATAAAGCTAGCAGAGCAATAGAGCATGCTCCTGTAGCTCTGTTTTCTGTTAAATTTTCTAAAATCCAGTTACATAGTAGAAGAGAATAGAATTATTCACTTCTATAGAGAAATAAAACCCAAATACAACTTACAAAAGGTATACACTATATATTGAATTACTAATAGTGCTCTAGAATTCAGCATGAATTTTCCATGCTTCTAATTGAGCATCTCTATTATTATCATCTCTACAATCAGAATCTCAGAACTACATTTTATGTACTACTCTTAGCACTTGAAAATACCCAAACAAATGGTTAGCCAAATGCTAACATTTCTAATAATGATTAATTTCTCAACATCAGAAATGTCTATCACCCCCATTGCTAAATTTTCGGATTTGCCTCCATGTTGTTTTCTGTATGATCGGCGACAATTGGGTGGTGTACTAATTCAAGCTTTCTCTGAACATTTTTCCTTTTATATGTTATTGGAAAATTGAGTTTAGAATCAGAGAGTTTTGCTAAACTTAATTTTGGAACTTCTGTTAAAACCTGATTGTTTTCATAAACTGGACTATCAGACCTGCCAAAATTCTCCAAAAGATTTTTCTCATAAACACACCCTCCAATTTGAGAGGCTCTACTGTTAGAACTAATCATATCAACCGAACTTCTAAAAGAGTGAGCACCACTCTCTGAACTCTGGTGCCAGGTGTCATGTGGATCCCACGACTGACTGGTGTGAGAATAAGACCCCAAAAAATCTACCGTGATTTTCCCACATACATCAGGGACAATTGGAGAAATGTTATTACTCTTGGACTTTATCTTAAGTACGCCTTTAGGTGACCTCAGTAAAATTCTCTTCTCCAACAAATTTACCTTCACCTCTTTTTGGCTTACCTTAATAAGACCTTTTGCCTTTTTTCTTGCATTCACTTCAAAGGTGTCAGGAGAAGAACCTACATCAAGCGGGTTAACCGTTTCATCCACACATTTTGTACTATTTACCAGTGGAGGAGGCAAAGGCTCTTCTTCTACAGGAGAAGCATTGAGGTCAACTAAAACAACGGGCTTCTGACACCGTTTATTATTCCAAATTTTAACCCTTTCTTTGGTGCCAATGGTTGGCTCAATATTACTCCACATCCTTGCCATGTCAGCAAATTTCTTGGTCATACAATCTTGATACGATTTCAGAGAATGGTAATAGGCCCTTCTCTGTAAGAACAGTAAAAATTCTCTCGTTTGGGTAACTCGTGGAGAATAAAAACCACCTTTCAATCTATAAAAGAAAATCTCCAACGGTTTTCCAAAGCAAATGGATTCACCAGAAAGCAATTGTTTTACCATTAGAGAGAAATCATGCAATTCCATGTCCGGTAAGTAGGCTGCTAAGCTTAACCTTTCATCTTCTGTTAAACACGAGTTCCATACCTCTAAAGAGAGTATCTCTCTCAAATCAGGCAGGTTAAATAGATCATAAGGGACATTACAAATTTGACCTTCAAATAATGCAACTTCGCACCCCACTTCTACTGATTCAATATCATCAGATTTGTATCCAAAATCCTCTTGTGTGAAATCAATTGCAGATTCTGTAGTGACCTCTGTTCTCCGGCCTTTATTACTTGAACAACGATTTTTTATACTTGCAATAACCATTTGTAGAAGGAAAATGAAGCTCTAGAATTTACGGTACTAGGGAGTGAAATTTACGGAGCAGAACCATAATCTTGGAAATAAAATGCCTAAGTCAATGCAAAAGGGGAAAATGTAATCAGACATAGAGACTAACCAAAGGAAAAGGAAAACCAGTAAAATGTTTATAGAAAAAGGTGTTGCTAAATCTTTAAGAGATGTAGGATGAATTCCAAAAAACTATCCATAACAAGTACCATTAATCTTCAGTTTCTGACATGCCAAATCATGATTTAAGTTACAAAGAAACCCCCTAATTTGATAGACCTGGACTGAGTATGGCTACAAAGTGTTAAGGCTACTTCTTGGTTTAGGGTTTTGACATTAGAATTAAACCAAAGAAGTAATAGTTCTAGGGTTCACACGCATTAGAAACTAGAATTATGAGAGTGCTCCCTACAATTGGGAAATATATAAAGCAGTTCAGCCAGTTTTCCCCTCAAATTCTACTGATTTTCTTCCATCACATGAACAGATCAAGCAAGTAACTGAAGGAAACTCAGCAACAATTCAAAATAAAACTAAATTATTCAACAATCACTCCAAAATAATCTGATAATTCAATACAATGACTGATTGCATAATTTGCCCCCAAATTAGAGGTAATTGGAGGATCTGGCGTGTTACCTTGAAAGGGGAAGAAGAAGGGGTCCAGTGCGCTTTCCGGTTTGCTCCTCCAACAATAAATCATTCTCTTTCACGCTCTACCTTTCTCTCTTTCTTCCGAAAAAGAAGGGCACTAACTGGAAACAGAAAATGAACTTTGTGCTCTTTTTCTCCCACCCTCTCTCTTTTTTCATTTAGTCGTTTCGGGTAAGTAACAGTAGAAACACTAAGCTGGTTGGTCTTAATTGCTTGAGCGGAACATTTCACCTGACTTTTGCTTTGAACTCCAACCATACCAGGCAAGTGGCAACAGGCAACTACAGCCTACAGTACAGCCTACAAGTGGCGTACTATTTATTGTGGCCTGTCTGGTAAACTATAAGTGTAGCTGGTCATAATTAAACATTTCATAAGACCCGCTACATAAATGATTTTCCTCGGAAACATCAGGAGACTTCAATATCTACAGAGTGGCGTGTAGCACTACTGAGTGCGTATCCTCTGAGATATCTCAACTTTTGCGTGACCGACATGTCCGGTGCCTATTCGGGGGTGACGTAGGGGTCAGTATTATCTGTTCTTTGTGATTCGTGTAGAACGTATTTAAACGGTTGGGATTTTCCATAAAGTCACGCAAAGTTTGAGATATCTCAGAGGATACGAATTCTAGCACTACTGCACTAGTTATGGTATTTCTTCCTCCAAATAAAAAAAATAAAAAAAGCTAGTTATGGTATTTCGGGCTCCCCACTTGCTAGTGCCTTCGAGGGTTCTCTTCTTGGGCCTTTAAGCCCCAATGAAAGAAACCAATTATTGCAAATATAACAGCTCCTTTGTTCTACCCAAATCAAGTTGCAACATTTCAATTGTAAAGCCCCAATGAAAGAAACCAATTATTTGCAAATATTTTCTTATAATATAAACTGTTGAGGGTATCAATCCGCATGTTTCCCATAAAAGATTGCAAGTATTACATTATCCATATTGAAGAGCATCGAACAATAGAATAATCGTTAGTTATGAGCCTCCTTACCAAGTAGGGGAAAAAAGAATTATATAGCCACCGCCTATACTTTAATAACACGCGTCTCTGATTAGGTTTATTGGCTCGTGCCTATTGGTAGAGCAACTTTATAATTATATCTTATTGTAGGCTTAGTGTGCTTAATATTATTAATTATTTAGGTGATGGTCCCATGCATCAACAGTTCATATTGGATTTGGTAACTCCGAAACTGTGTATGACAAAAATATTAGGACAGCGTACGAAAAATTGGACCCATTTGTTTAATACGGAGCATGCATGAGATTCATAAAAATTGTAAATTTGACCCATTAGTCGCTAAAAATTTGCATATGCATTGATTTCCTTCTGATGTTTTTTTTTTTAAAAAAAAGAGGCTAGAAGTCCATTCCATTACTGAAATACGATAATTACAAAAGTTTTATCAGTCAGATGACCGAGAAAGGTAAGTCAAAGTAACAGGAAAAAAGAAAATGTAAAAGTCCAACCGTTAACCTACAATGCATCCAGCCTCTATTGGAGGCAATATACCAAAAGATCTTTTAATACTTAGCTTAACGTTGAGTGACTTATCAATAAAAATATGTAAGACTGGAGTCGGACTTGCTGATTTATTTTTTGCTTGTTACTTTAAGTAAAATGATAGACCACAAATGTAAAGCTTTTCATACTTCCCTTTCTTTTTTAAATATAAAGATGTACAATTTTGTGCTTTGAATCCTTAGAGAGGGCCATTTTTTTAATTAACATAAAATTTGAAAGTGGAATATTTTCATGCCTCTCTAACAACTGGGTCTCATTTTCACAATGGACGTTATTTATTAACTCTGAAATGGTTCAAGGTTTGCTAGATCTGCCGTGAAGCACAGACTATAGCTCCAGTGCTATAAATTAAAAAGGAGTAAATATTTTAGGGGACCAGTATATTTAAGTACCGCATGTTATACATTTTTCTTTAATACTGATTTAATGTCTCTTTAAACATTAAATATTTATTTAACTGCATGTCATACATTTTTCTTTAATACTGATTTAATGTCTCTTTAAACATAAATATTTATTTATTTTTCAATCAAGCCATTTTGCAGTTGAATATTTTTTTTATTTCTATATTGATGCTATTTTTACTTTGGGATCCTTCACAATTTGTGTCGTTTTTTTATTTACACTTAAAGACTTTAATTTATCTCATTCATCTCTCAATTCTTTCTTATTTAGCTCTCATGTAAACAATCTCATATAAATTTTAAATTAATTATTAAAAAATCTTGATTTACCTTTGATTAAGAATTACAAGGTCAAAATTCTCTTTATTGTTTCTGTTTTTTTTTATGGTGTTATGTTTAAATAAAAAGAATACACATTTTTATTAAAAAATAAACGGATAAGATTAATAAATATATCAACTCATGAAATATATTAATTTTTAAAATTCAGACATATATGTATCCAAAAAGGAAATTATTGACTGGTGCACGTTCAGCCAAGAAGGAACTAATGATCATATGTAATTTTCAGTTAAAATTCAAGAGTAGTTTGACTTTGTAATTCTTAATTAGAAATAAACTATAATTTTTATAATAATTTAACTAGATAAACATAGAACTAATTACATATTTCTAAATAAAAAAGAGTCACAAGAGTTAAGAAGTGAATAAAATAAATTAAAGTATCTGTGGATAAATAAGAAGCTGCACAAGTTTGAAAGAGTAAATAATAAAATATCTCTTTTGTTCTTGTCTTTCTTTTTTAAACTTGATTCGATCCGTATAGAAGATAGTATGGACCGGAATTCGAATCCGCCTGAGATCGCAAAAAAATAATTTTTAGAATTAGTGAATCCGGATCGTTCTTTTAACTTTATATGAATTTCAAAGCACAAATAATATTGGCATCCTGTGTCATCTCCAAAAAGACACTGTTTTTAGAGTGAGTCTATGGTACTATGCATATTACGATTTGTTACTGTGCTACGGCTCTATATTCGAGTTTTCAAATCCTAACGGTCAATCCGAACCGTTCATCTTGTTCTCCATATTAATATGTGTTTGGAGACCAAATTTTACATTTTTTGAAATTTTTTTACTATTTTTTTAGATTTATTGAAAATCACTGTTTTTGGATGGTCCAGAATTTTCAGATCAAGTGATTTTCTAAATATCTAAAAAAATAGTAAAAAAATTTCAAAAAATGTAAAATTTGGTCTCCAAACACATATTAATATGGAGAACAAGATGAACGGTTCGGATCGACCGTTAGAATTTGAAAACTTGAATATAGAGCCGTAGCACGGTAACAATCCGTAATATGCATAGTACCATAGACTCACTCATGTTTTTAACTAATTTGAGCCATAAAGTAATGGGCTCATCTTACACATACCTGAGAGAATACCGCTACCTAGCGCAGCTGGTTATGACAAGAAACAAAAGAGAATACACTACGCGTTTGTATGGGTACAGAACTACAGGGACAAGAAACAAATCTGTTGTGTTCTTTGAAGAAAAAGGATGAGATTTGTACATTCCTTCGTATGTTTTGAAATTTGTACATAAAAAAAACAAATGTTTTTGCATTTTACAAAATAGAGGGATGGATTTGGAATAACAAGGTCATGTCATCATGTGATTCTCAATCACAGCAGATTTATTTCCAAAGGGACAAAATTGCGGCAGTCGCTCCACGCCATGCAATCTCAAAATTAGTCTCAGATCTCTGCATCAAAGGCCCCACTCGAGGACCGAGTGAGGTGATTGTATCGGCAAACGGTTGTGAATTCGGTGTGTCCGGTGCTTGATGAGCTTATCTTATTTGCCTACGGGCGTTGAATCGGACAAAAAAAAATGATGAGGCGTCATATTTTTACAGCCGCAATAAAATGATTGATGATACAATAATTTTCTCAACGAAGTAAATAAGAAATGGCTTGTTACAAATCTAGAACTATTTGACTATTGTGGCAAAAACAAAACAAAAAAAGGAAAATCTTTCTCATTCATCCCACTAAAATCAGACGAACCAGAGTTGTTAAAAGAAGAGAGTTAATAAAAAAAATCCAGTTTGTTGTCCTAACATGAATTGCAGACATGCGTACGCAGTAAAAAAAAATAATCACAAATAAAACTTGCTGAACTTGGTTTTGATTTGTTCTATTAATTGGATTCATTGACTGAAGTGTATGTACCAGCGAGATCTCGTTGCTTCCTATCGGAATTATCTCTGAATGCGTATCCTCTGCATTAACTCAAAAAGAAATCTTTTTAGTTAATGAATCTTAACCGTCTGATTTGAAATAGAGCCAATCCGACCACTGCTTATGATATAAGGGACCCTTTAGTATTGGTGCGGATCTAGTCTACATGAATCTTAAAACAGATCGGATGACCAAGATTCATTAACTCAAAAGATTCCCTTTTGAGTTAATTCAGAGGATACGAATTCATTATCTCTACGGCTTTAACCCCTTTCATTGGCTAATTCAGTGATATTGTGCAGAGTACACGTGCTGTCCTTTTTTTCTAAAAAGTTAGCTGGATTTGTACTAACAACGCGTTTAGTGTAAAAGCTCTCTGGTCAACGATTGACTGATTGGCTTTTTTATTGAAAAGTTTCTCCGCTTGCTAGTTGCTATGTACACTTTATAAAAAATAAAAAAAAATTGTAGGGATTTTCTCGAGAAAAATGTTTTGGTACTGCCTGCAAATTATAATTGCTTGCAGTAAATTCACGAAATTAAAATGGAAGAGACGATATTTTTATTAAAATTTGAAGGTCAAGTCACTGAACTATTTAATATTTAGAAAGAATTATTATTTTTTAGATTTCAAACATGCAACATTTTATGAGAAAAAGATTATCTTTGTCACTAAATTAAAAACTAATTCTCGAAGAGAGAGAACTCAGCAGTTGCCCGTCAAGTGATTCTTGTTAGTTGGTAAAGGGAAAATCTCTATCCATTCAGTGAAAGAAGTCTTGAACAGACTGATAAGATCATTGCTATCTGACTATATCGTTCCTTCGAAATATATGCAAAATTCAGTTCCTAACTGCTGCTCTGATGTACTAAGAGAAAGTAGGGTATCAGTTTAAAATTCGGTTTCATATGCTTTCAAGCCATCCAATTATCAAATTAAGAATTTGATAATCATTATAATAAAGGTTGTGTTTGTTAAATGGCAGTGAAGATTCAGCAATAATAATTGCTCGAGATTGCTTGAAAAATAAAATTATTCAATCTAGGTATCAAAATACTACTAGAAACATGTCGCATTAAATAAAATAAAATAAAATCTTGAGATCTTCAATAGAGTTAAAGTATTAATGAATAAAATAAAAATGAGTTGTTAGCACTGACTTCGGATTAAGTTTGATGCCTATTGGACTTACTTTAGGTTTGATGATCTACTTTAAGATTTGTACCCTCAGTTTTAATATTCATACGTCTTTGCATCGATCTTGAAGCGAATCGGACAATTATGGAGTCCATTAACCCAAAAGTAGATCCATTAATTAGTCAAACAGAATTACAGATCTCGAGGTCAATTTCATTTGTTTAGCTCACAATTTTCAGATTGCCTATCTGTAACCACCTCGTCATGTGTACTAAACAACAATAAGAAATGATTAACTAAAATAGTCTGTTATTCTACCTGTTCAATATTTAACCAATTTACTGAGTTACTTAGTTCGAAATTTCAAATGCGGTTTTTTAAAATTTTGACTCGAAATCGAAGTGCTACCAAAATCATATTAGTCAATATCTCTCTATATATATTGAACAACTAAGTAACAAGTAATTAATAACGAATAATAGAAAGTAATAAACAATTAAAGTGAAAAACTTGTAATTACCTTCACTTTGAAAACTCTCTTGAAGCCACTGTATGGACAAAATTGAAATTTCCTTCCATAGAAACTAGTTTCTCTTATTTTTGAAAAAGGTATTTAACAAAGGAATCCTGTGGATTTAGGTGTTAATAAAGTTCTTGATGATGGTAGTACAATCAAGATTCAGTCAGATTGATGGGCCAAAGAATGCTCTCTTAAGATTCTGTCTTGGGACTATTTGAATATATTTTGAATCTAATTTGATGGCCTTATTATATAGAGGGTTGCAACTTGTTGGCACTATTGTATATAATTGCATAACTTAATTAAAAAGATACATATTTTTCAACTTGATCCTTTTTGTATGGATGCTATTAGCTGGAGATGAAACCTAAGAACATGTGTGGAAATTCATAGGATTTTTAACTGAAATTTTTATTAATATTAAAAAAAAATATAAATTTCAAAAACTAACCAGCATTTCAACTTTTTTTGAAATCTACCCAAACTGCAATTTTTTTTTGTGGTTACAGTCGTTATTACCGCAAAACAAAAAAATTTGCGGTTCAAAGGGGATTGAAACTACAAATTTTTTTGCAGTTTGGATAGATTTAGAAAAAGGTTGAAATGCTAGTTAGTTTTTGAAATTTAATATATTTTTTGGATATTAATAAAAATTTCGGTAATTATTTCATATTCCCGTTCGGTTAGATTTTAGTTTACTAGTATTTAAAAAAAAAAAAAAAACTTGGTAGTGTTAATTTACTAGTATTGGAATTGGATAAATATCTCAACCCTCGTCCCATTTCTTCACAAAAGAATATAAGAAAAAATATCCACTCTAACCCAAAACAATTTTTTTGTTCCACAGATAAGTATTACTGGCTCACTTCTTTCTTCTGCATTTCATTAATTCACATATTTATCAAGAATTAGAAATGCACTTATCAGGTAGGCACATATATTATGAATTGTCTATTTTCTCATCAAAATACTCAATTATCTTATTTTCCTATTTTTCAATTAAAATACTTTATTCTTTTCATTTATATTAATTATATCTAAATTTTCTAAATTTAATTAATTATTTAGTTATATTTAATAGTTGAAATATCTATTTTGTTTAATTCTTAATTGGAATCGTCTCTTTTAGGGCCTGTTCGGCTGTTGGTATTCCTATAGATTTTCGTTGGATTTTGAATTTTTTCTATTTTTTTCTCAACAGGTGTTCGGAAGACTCAAAATTTTTTCTCAACTTTCTATCGTTTGTTCTCAATATCATTCTCCGCAGGGTTAAATCACGGAAAAAAAAATGAAGTCAGATTGAATTTTTTTTTTTTCCAACCATCGCTCTCTCCTCTCTCTCTATCTGTCTCTTTTCTCAAAATAAATGAAATTTGTCTTTTTGATGGCCAGGTGTGCTTTGTCTACTGATCTCTAATTTATTTCATTGGACATCAAGAAAAGTCAAAATGTATTTTCCTATTTTGATCTATATTTAATTATTTATATACATACCGAAGTCTCAAGTAAAGATATCTCCTTTATTTCTGAAGTAAATAGTTAATAATTAATATTAATAATTACTCATTACTATTTTTATAGACCGAGAAGAGCATTTATATTTGACATAAAAAGTTTTGATGCCAACGACTAGCATATTTCAACGGATATATTATTATAGCAATAAATATTATTTTTGAAAAAAAATATCATAATAGTAGGTTCTATCTCTATTATTTTTGTATCTTATCAATAAAAAAATTATTTGATTATTTGTCACTAATTAAATAAATAAAATTAGAAGAGCATGATAACATTACTCATACATTATTATTTTTTTATATGAAATGAATAGAAGAGTCAAAAGCTCTTAAAATACGTGACATCTTTAAAATATTGTAGCAATAAATGCTATTTTTTTATATTGTAGCAATAAGAGTCATATTTAAAAAAAATGTCATATATAAGGAGATTCTATCTCAATATTTCTTACAACTATACCCATGGTACAACCGAACACTAATTCAACACATTCCTATATCTATTCCCGTGTACACCAATGAATATGGGATCCCGCAAATTATAAAGTGGATTCTCAATCCCGTCAAATTCCATCCCGTATAATCCCGGCCGTGACAAATGAACAAGCCCTTAACTTGTAACACTTTGTTCGTTTCTCTGTGATTATGTTTAGCACTGTGCACTGACCATGCAACACTCTCTCTCTCTATGTTATTATTTTTAGTATTGATTAACCTATAAACACTTTCTTAGATACAAGGTTA
The DNA here is from genome assembly GCF_964058835.1 of Carex rostrata. Lineage (NCBI taxonomy): Eukaryota > Viridiplantae > Streptophyta > Magnoliopsida > Poales > Cyperaceae > Carex > Carex rostrata. The sequence goes on from NC_135925.1 coordinate 10,683,925, forward strand.
ATCAACCGAATTTTTTTTATATACCATAATAAAAAATAAATAAACCAAAACACCTCCGTTTTGGGAAATTTCACCTTTATCCAGGTTGCAGAGCCAATTTGCAGCCTCACTTAACAGGCTACAAGAGGTGTTTTGGTTTGTTGTAACATGCAAACCGCCCCCTCCCCCCCCCCCCCCCCCCCCCCCCCCCCCCCCCCCCCCCCCCAAATGAGCCCCATAGCCAATTTGCAGCCTGAGTAAATATGAAATTCCCTCAAAATAGAGATGTTTTGGTTTTTATTTTTTTATTATGGTATTTAAAAAAAATTCGGGTTAATCAATACTAAAATATAATAATAGGAATATATGTTACATACAGTTAGGCGTAATCATAGAGAAAGGGATAAAGATGGGGTGTGAATTTGTATCACGTAAGTTAACAAAATATTTATGTTTGGATTTAGACCGTTCAAACAGAATCTATACGAATATTAAAGGGGCCTGATGCATTTCATCTTGTGTCGGATTAACCCGAATTCCAATCAGACGGTCCAAATTTAAACATAAACATTTTGTTACCTCGGAGGATATGGAGATTCGATGGGGTGCTGCAAATCGAACGGGCGTGTCCATTTAACAAGAGCAAAACAAGTATTTCAATTATTAAATAAACCTAAATAAGTAATTCAATTAAAATTTTCAGATTTAATGAACATACGGAGATATAAAAAAAAAATCAATTTGGAACGAAAAAAAAAAAACAATTTAAAATTTTCATCAAATGTACCAAGTACTAACAAATTATTCGTTAATAAAATTACTAGGGATAGGGGAGAAGGATTATTATACAAAATCTGATCCGGGACATCCACGGAGGCGGTCTGGTTGAGTCCGCATCGTCTGCATTAACTCAAAAGAGCATCTTTTGAGTTAATAGATATCGTTCGTCCGATTGTAAACGGAGCCCATCCGGTTCATGCCTAAAACATAGGGGGTCTTCAATATTAGTGCTGATTTAATTCGCACGAATCTTAAATCTGATCGGACGGTCCAGATGTATTAACTGACAAGATTCTTTTTTGAGTCAAGGCAGAGGATACGAATTTGGTCTAGTTGATGTAATACAGACAAAATAGACAAAGTGGAAACTGCAAAGCGCACTCTAATTCATGCCTTCTTGTGTTGACAAAAGGAGTGTGCCAAAAAGGCTACTTGGGAAAAACTAAAAGCAGAATCAAGATCGAGATAAGATAATAATCTATTATTAAAGTACATTAAAGTTTCGTCTCATCCTAGTATTCAAATTACCAGCTGTAACATTATGATTTTGAACGAGTAATGTTTTATTACATCAATAACGAGTTTGGCTAGTATAACATCAGTGTCATTTCAACCTATATGACACCAACTCTAAAACCTATCAAATTGACTTCAAACGGTGAATCCAAACCGTTCAAACCAATCTACTTCATTAGTTGTGTCTTTACATGCAAAATTTATAACTTTTCAAATTTATTTAGTATTAAGTCAAGCGGTCAAATGTGAGAGTTTTAAGTTAATTTTAATACATTCATTTTTCAATATTTTTACCGCTTGATTTGATATGAAAATAACTCGAAAATAAAAATAAAATTGCATGTAAACACATCACTCATAATGTAAATCGGTTTGAACGGTTTGGATTAGTCGTTCGAAGTCAATTTAATAGGTTTTAGAGTTGGTGTTATATAGGCTAAAATGACACTGATGTTATATTAGCCAAACTCATCAATAACGGTCACCAATTATTGTCTACGGATAATTGGTATTACAAAGGCCCAAAAAAATATAAGAAATTAATTTTAGAGTAAAACCGTAAAATCGTTGGATTAGCGATTTTCAAAGTGGCTTAATAAATAGTAAAAAAAATTCAGAAAATTATAAAATTTGGTCTCCAAGCAGATATTAATATGGAGAATAAGATGAACGGTTCGGATCGACTGTTTGGATTTTGAAAACTCGAATATTGAGCCGTAGCATAGAGGCCACTATGCTATCCATAGCAACCCAGCCTAACTCTTAATTTTATATATCATTTGAAATCAAAACTCTTCGAATTTGGAACTAGCGGTTCGACTCGAAACACAAGGCCTGGTATCCAATGCACATATTATTTTTTTTTTTTCTAACAGGCGCTTTTCAACTTGGTTTCGCTCCGAAGCTACAAAAATAAATAAAACAAGCTTTGTCAACTCTCTGAATAATTAATACTAAATCTTAATATCCTATACGGATAATTAATACTGTATATCAAGTATTCCAGTGAAGCATTGTGCGATACTTCGGTTACCAGCACCAAATTAAAATCTGCATCCTTTTTGAAAACGAAATCAGAAACCCCATTATAATACCATCTCCTCCTCTCACTGTCCTCATCGGACATTTATTGCTCATTTTCTCTCGCATTGTGCCCCAAAATGGGTTCTTGCGTTTCATCTCAGCGGAAGCTACCTCCGGCGATGGTCGACAACTCCAGCGCCTCCGTGTCGCGCTCCGGTTCCTGGTCGGAGAGGTGGGTCGCTAAGAAGGAGAAACAGCGCATGAAGAAAAATGAGAAGGCCAGGCTGCGAGGCTCTGGTATGTTCAGTCGTAGGCAGCTGTTCCACGACGGAGATGACGAAAACGGCGATGTCGCCGCCAACGGAGCGCTGACGTCACTTGACGAGCTGTCTGGCGTGTCTGGTCGCATGTACTTGAACGGAGCGAGTGAGGTCGCGTCGTTATATACTCAGCAAGGGAAGAAAGGGACTAATCAAGATGCCATGATAGTTTGTGAGGTACTGATACTAATTACTTGAAAATTTTAATTTCTTCTGGACATTTTCTTGACATAGGATTTGATTTTTATCATTGTATTATGTATACTTTCTCCCATCTTTACGAACAAGGCCAGCCAGTGATAAGAGTGTCACAACTGTTGGGAGCTTAGAAATAGGTTAACATATTTCCCATTTATATATGCCATTTTTCTAAGTCAATAGTTAGACGAAAAAGATATCATATTTTGTGCGATATGTTGTTTCAAGGTTAGATTATTTTTTGACTATTTGATTTCTACTGTGATTCTTTCCGGACGGATAAAACTATTCACAAAACTTAATACTGAAGTCCCGTATTTGTGTGTGTTTGTGGTCGGGGAGAGGGGGCAGAAGGGCAATAATCTGCTCATTTTTTTGGGTTTAGAATATCTCATTTGTAGTTTGTTTTGATAAAAGCAAATCTCTTGGGTTAATTGGTTGTCAAAAATGAGAGAATACCAGTACAAAACAACAATCATTAAATTCCACAACACAAAGTTTATGGCTACTTAATTATGAACAGTGTGCAATTCAGTGCCCCCAATAAAATGGCCAGACAAGATCCAGTATGTTAATTAGCTATTATTATTAATAATAATAACAATAATATTGTATTAAATTGAGAATTGATTTGCATGAGTTTCCTTATCTCGTGAACTGACAACAACAACTTTTTTTCTTTTTTTGAAAGCTTGGTAGGTGCTACCAAGTGGAACAACAACAAGTTTTTTCACTATTAAGAAATCTATCATTCAAAATATGAAAATGTGTACTTCTGTCTGACAGTGTTACCTTAATTTTTTATAATTAACTACCTTAATCTGATACTTGTACATATTCTTGGTTATTCTTTGGAGTTTGAAGCCTTATAATTTCTGTAATATCATTGCACCATTAACTTTTCTTCTTCTTTTCCTCTTTTGTTCATAAGAATTTCAATTGGGATCTGGAGACTGTATTTTGTGGAGTATTTGATGGACATGGTCCATACGGCCACCTCGTGGCGAAGAAGGTCAGAGACTCTCTTCCTCTCAAGTTATGCACCGAATGGAGAGATCTTGTCACATGCAAACCCCATGAAAATGGAAATGGGAATGGGAATGCCTCCCTCTCTATTTCTGGAAGTGCAGAGTCAGAAGATACGGAATGCATAAATCCTGATGATGAATTAAGCGAGTCAAATGCTGAGGCAGATGAGGCTGGCAATAAGCTTCCAGAGATGTTCATGCCTCTTAAACAATCATTCTTGAAGGCTTTTAAGTTGATGGATTGGGATTTAAAGAAACATCAGAGCATTGATTGCTTTTGTAGCGGTACCACAGCTGTTACATTGGTAAAGAAGGTATTTCAATTTCACACTATATTTTTTATTGAGTTGAAGACAAATTTGATAATGTCAAAGAAATTTGAATTAAGCCAAAAAAAAATGATGAACAATATAATAGAAATTTGTTCATTCTGATGCACATGCAGTAAAATCTGATATTGGATGGGTCATGACTGAAACTTCAAGTATAGCAATCCTTGTTAGAGCAACAATGCATCGTGATCCCAGATCTGATAAATTTGGGCTTTCTAAACTATAAAGCCAGATTTGCACATTGGTCATGATGCTAATTATTATTATTTTTTCCTAGGGTTTTGATCTTGTAGTTGGAAATCTTGGGGACTCGAGAGCTGTGCTGGGTACTAGAGATGATGACAACATTTTAATTGCTGAACAACTCACTGTTGATCTTAAACCTGACCTTCCAAGTACGGTCTCTCTATTTCTCTCTACTCCCCCCCCCCCCCCCCCCCATAATAATAAAAAAAAAATGCTGGTTTAGGTAGGATTTTTTTTTTCCCCCTCTTGTGTGATCTTGTTTCCAACAGTATTTTTTTTTTTCCAATGCTTGTTTGGAAAAGACAATTTCGACAGGAGAATGGGCTGAGTTTTTGCTATGACCAACATATACCTTTATTGTTTTTCTTGTTATACCAAGTCAGAATGCCAATTCTCTATATAATTTCTCCGGTACTCTGCAACAAAGATTCGTGTGTGTTTGAGCTTTATGTACATGTCATGCGATTTTAGTCAGTGTCTTAATTGACCCCCCACCCCCTGAATTCGTATCACCTAAGGTAACAGAATATTTCTGTTTGGATCTGGACTGTCTAATCAGAATCCGCACGACTATTAAAGCCAGGGGCGGAGGTAGATATTTAAGTAACGGGGGTCAAAAACATACAAGGGCAAAATGCTACAAGAACTCAAGTTGTACACATTGTACAATAGTCTAGTGTTTTTTTTTTTTTTTTTTTTGAAAAAAATGGGGGTCAATCATATAACATTTTTATAAAAAGTATGGGGGTCAATTTATGGTATTCATAGCATTTTACTATAAAATATATAACAAAACCATATAGTAATGATCAGATTTTAAGAAAGTATGGGGGTCAATTGACCCCATTTGCAGTATGTTCCTCTGCCTCTGGTTAAAGCGTCCCCGTGCGTTCCATCTCGGGCCGGATTGGCCCGGATTCTTATTGGACAGCTGTGATCCAAACAGAAATATTCTGTTGCCTCAGAGGATATGGATTCCAACCCCCCCCCCTCTCAATTCATAGAACTTTTTGGCTCTGTTCCACCTGTCGTGGCCGACCATGTCTTCCAGTGAACTAATGTTTATTCTTTGACCCAGTATATCAACTTTTTTGACTTGAAGTATATCAACTAATTTAGCAGTATGTGCTAATTTATTATTCTAGAATCCCGGAGCAGCTATTACAGGAAAGCAATATTAAAATAATTGCATGCATCTTAATTTCAGGGGAGTCGGCAAGGATTAAGAGATGCAATGGCCGTGTCTTCGCATTGCAGGACGAACCTGATGTAGCTAGGGTTTGGTTGCCGAATAGTGACTCTCCCGGTTTGGCAATGGCTAGAGCCTTTGGTGATTTTTGTCTAAAGAAGTATGGTTTAATATCAGTCCCCAAGGTTGCCTATCGTCGTCTCACTGTGAAAGATGAGTTCATTATTCTTGCCACGGATGGGGTAATATTGCTTTTCGTAATAATTAACCAAGCAGTAATTCAAGTATTTGCAGGAACTTCCCATACTTATTTTTTCTTTTTGTTTGTGTTATGTAGGTTTCCTTTTAGGGTTTGTAAATCCAATGTTTTTTAATTAATTGGGAATGTTTGTTCAGCTGCCCCATAACCATCCACACACACACCAAACAGGTGAAATAAAGAAAGCCCTCTCAACTGAGAGAAAGTGCTGACAGTTGACACAGTGGACTAACCCAGTTTTTCCTGTTAATGTTCGGTACGAAAAAGTCTGAGTTAGCTACATTAACGCAGAAACATATGGTACAGGCACATTCAAATTCCGTGGGCCTTGTCCCTCTGTGTCATGTCCTGTAATGACAATGTATGCTGTTATGACTTTTTCACATGGCAAAAAGTGAAACTGTTGCTATTTGTGTAGATTTGGGATGTTCTCTCTAACAAGGAAGCGGTTGACATAGTGGTCTCTGCCCCGTCCCGTGCCACTGCGTCACGAGCACTAGTTGACACAGCTGTGCGAGCATGGAAACTCAAATTCCCTACTTCGAAAAGTGACGACTGTGCCGCTGTCTGTTTGTTCCTGGACACTAAATCCCCGTCCGACCCAGTTCAGGACCCAATATCCAATGATCTCCCTTCAAAACACGTGAACTTAATTATCTCAAGTGCAACGGATAAGCCCATTGAAGAAAAAAATGTGTGTGTAAGTATTGAGCCTAATTTAGAGCATTTGGATATGCTGCAAGGAACGGATGAGATTGTACCGATATCTGAGGAACCCGGTACCACACCCAGCAAGGCACTGGTTACTAGTTCATCTGCAAAGAAACTGGCTGAATGTATCTCGAATTCAGAGGAAGAGGAATGGTCTGCTCTGGAAGGGGTCACCCGTTCAAATTCCCTGTTAAATCTCCCGAGGTTTATTTTACGCGACAAAAGATCAAGCAGCAGGAGAAAGTAGTTCTGATGTAGGAGGCCAAAGGAAAAGTGGGAAAAGGAAAATGTTGAGTTTGGCTCGGTTTATTTATTTGGGTCAATTCTTGACATGCTGGAGAGTAAATAAACAAGTAAATGCATACATGGGAGATATATTCATGGTTGTTAGGTTATTTGTAAGGTAGATCGATCTAGATTCTGCTTTATTGGTAATTATTTCTTGTTTATTGATTTCGGAGGCTTGTGCTTCACCGGTTCCTAGTTTTTGTATAAAGTTATTTTTTTTTTCTTTTCTTGGTGATGTTAAGAAGCCTGTGTAGCGCTTGTGCCTCTTGGTCTAGCAACATTCTCTATTTATTTGAACAATTTGCATATTAGTTATTCAACTGTTTCTCTTATATTTAGATTATTTTTATATGGTTTATCTGATCCATGGTTTGCTAAACTGATCCTTTTTATACATGTTGCACTGGCAATAAATATACCGTACCTGATAGTGCAGTTTGGCAAAGCTCGTATTTTGGCCCAATTTTGATATGTCAAGAGACCTGTCTTTATTAAATTAATTGAAGCCATAGTTTTTATTTTACGGGAAACGAACGTATTTGTGGACTAGGACTATAAAAACGGACGAAATATTACCCTTAAAATTTAAGTCCGTGTTATTCGTATTTTCATATTTAGATGAGAACTAAACTGAAAATTAGGAGTTCAGCTCTTGTCTCTTGACTTTAGTGGAATACGAAATAGTTAGGTCGGCTTAAATTAAACCATTTATGAAATAGTTAGGTCGGCTTAAATTAAACTATTTATTTAGAAGACTTAAATTATTCTGTCTGAAAAATATGCTGTTAGAGCATCTCCATTCTAACAATTGAAATAAAATTTTCCATTACAACATTTGAAATAAAATTTCAAATAACTGTTAACCATTTTTTAGAAATTAAAATCTTTAAAAATTTTAAACCTTCATATTTTCTTAAATTAATTTTATAGTTTCTATTAAACCACGTCAGCAATAAATTAAGAGTAGAGATCGCCACAGAAACAGAGAATAAATAATTTGAGCGAATCATTTGACCAATCGTGCACAAGAAACAGTTTTTTATTGAAACTGGAGTACATTTCTGAAATTAGAATAGAAACTGCTATTAGAAATCCTTGAAATTTCTTCAGAAATAGAGATGCTCTAAGTGAATAAAGATTTTTAATATTCTCTCTCTTAATTAACTTGGTCTCCTTTAACTTAAACTTTCATCAAATAAAAATAGTTTAGACTGCTTAACTTGAAATAATTATTTTAGACTTTCTTAGCTTTAAATATCTGTCAAACATTTTCATTGCTTGTATGGATAGAAAAATAATATTTAGTATAGTAACAATGATGTGAATACAGATACTGGTAATATATAGTTTCTTAAAGAAATATGGATATTTGAATTATCCAACGTCTATCTATAAGATCCTATTTTTTTTTCCTTTTACTTTTTGTTAAAAGACTATATTTTTTTTTTATTCTAATTATCAATTGTGAAAAATGAGAAAATCAACTATTATACACAAGTTTGATAACCAATTTGCATCGAACATTTTATGGTATACATTAAGATGCTAATTTTTGTTGTATTTGCATGTTTGTTATTAGTGTTAATATTTGTAAAATTTCAATTTAGTATTGTTTTCCAACATCTCACTAGAATATTATTAGAGTTTTCAATGCGAGGTGGCAATTTTTATTTTAATTTCAAAAATGTAGGAGAGTTTCTTATTAAGAAACTATATAATAATTTTTTTATTAAGAAACTGTTACTCTACGCTGGTCAAATAATTGGCCAATTTTTTTTCTTTTAAATTTATTGTTGTTGTGATTTAATAGAAACTCTAAATTAGTTTTAGATATGTGAAAGTTTAGATATTTTAGAGGCTTTAGTTTCTAAAAAGTAGTTATCAGTTATTTAGAAACTCAATTAAGTTGCTGGAATGTAGATGCTCTAAAGAAGATGACCACGATTATAACAAAATTATTTGATTTAGTATTATTTTCAGATGTCTTGTAAAGAAGATGATCACGATTATAACGACAACATCAATGGTAATGACAATGACGATGATAATAGTAATATAATAACAAGCTTCATAATCATCTCCATAAACTCATCCCCTAAATACCCGAAATTTTTAAAAATACCATTTTATTAAAATTGATAAACCAAAACACCAATCTGGGTCGGAATTTATATAATTCGCATGGCCACTGCCAAGGGAAGCGGGCAGTTGGAACCGGGCCGCTGCGAGGGGAACCGGGCGCTTATTTGGGCCGCTTTGGGGGCCAGCGGCCATACTGGATTTTGCTTCTTCTTTTTTTTTTGGAAAACATAATTTTTTTTTTGTATTAAAATATTAGAAATGTTGATTATATTTCTTTGAAAATAGATGAAATACAATATAATTTGATTTATTAGAAAGACTGCAACAAATAACCCGGATCAATATTTTTCAGGCCGGATTTTTCGCGGCTGTAAGAAAAATTAATATATTTCTTTATGTGTTATTGGAAAATAATAAAAATACTTAGATTCTGAGTTATTGATCCCGGTTCAAAAGTCACTTCTAGGTAATCCTGAAAATATTGTGATCTTTCTAATACATTTAATTTATAAAAAGTTATATCTATTTTGAGAATTATTTTTGAAAAACAATCATTAAATAAATTAAAGTTTTTATTTTTTTTCAAAAATAGATACAACTTTTTAAAAATTAAATGTACTAGAAGGATCATAATATTTTTTGTATTACCTAGAAGTGAATTTTGAACCGGGATCAATAACTCAGAATCTAAGTATTTTTATTATTTTCCAATAACACATAAAGAAATATAATAATTTTTTTTACAACCGCGAAAAATCCGGCCTGAAAAATATTGATCCGGGTTATTTGTTGCAGTCTTTCTAATAAATCAAATTATATTGTATTTCATCTATTTTCAAAAAAATATATTCAACATTTCTAATATTTTAATACAAAAAAAATATGTTTTCCAAAAAAAAAAAAAAAAGCAAAATCCAGTGTGGCCGCTGGCCCCCAAATAAGCGCCTGCTTCCCCTCGCAGCGGCCCGCTTCCCTTGGCAGCGGCCATGCGAATTATATAAATTCCGACCCAGATTGGTGTTTTGGTTTATCAATTTTAATAAAATGGTATTTTTAAAAATTTCGGCCTAAATACTTCACATAAACTTTGTATGCACTTTAGAATGCATACTTGTCTATATATTATGTCGACATACATGTCCTGATTTTTTTATATATATCCAAAAATTAAATCAAATTACAAAAAATAACCGAAGCACCGTTGAATTTCGATTATTACCCAATCCGGTTATCCAATAACCGGATTTGATAGAAATGTCCGGTTACCCACTCCCCGGACTCAAAATGCACAAATCCGGTTAATGGTTAACCGGATTTGTGCATTTTGCCTTTTTTTATTTTTTGTATTGAAATATTAGAAATGTTGAATATATTTCTTTAAAAATATATGGAATACAATATAATTTGATTTATTAGAAAGACTGCAACAAATAACCCTGATCAATATTTTTCAGACCGGATTTTTTGCGGCTGTAAGAAAAATTAATATATTTCTTTATGTGTTATTGGAAAAAAATAAAAATAATTAGATTCTGAGTTATTGATCCCGGTTCAAAAGTCACTTCTAGGTAATCCAGAAAATATTGTGACCTTTCTAGTACATTTAATTTATAAAAAGTTGTATCTATTTTGAGAATTCTTTTTGAAAAATAATAATTAAATAAATTAAAGTTTTTAATTTTTTTCAAAAATAGATACAACTTTTTATAAATTAAATGTACTATAAAGGTCACAATATTTTCTGAATTACCTAGAAGTGACTTTTGAACCGGGATCAATAACTCAGAATCTAATTATTTTTATTTTTTTCCAATAACACATAAAGAAATATATTAATTTTTCTTACAACCGCGAAAAATCCGATCTGAAAAATATTGATCCGGATTATTTGTTGCAGTCTTTCTAATAAATCAAATTATATTGTATTCTATCTATTTTCAAAGAAATATATTCAATATTTCTAATATTTTAATACAAAAAATAAATAAATAATTTATGTTTTCAAAAAAAAAAAAAAAGGCAAAATGCACAAATCCGGTTAACCATTAACCGGATTTGTGCATTTTGAGTCAGGGGAGTGGATAACCGAACATTTCTATCAAATCCGGTTATTGGATAACCGGATTGGGTAATAATCGAAATTTAACGGTGCTTCGGTTATTTTTTGTAATTTGATTTAATTTTTGGATATATATAAAAAAATCGGTACATGTCTATTATACCAGTGCATACTTTTTTTATAGTAGCGATGAACACTTGCTTATTTCAGTTAAGACATAATTATTAATAATTATCACGTCGTTGTGACAAAGTCAAACGTGTTTTGACAATTTGTCATCCGAAATTTTTATTAATAGCATAACAAAAAAAACCAAAACACACTAGATTTGGGGGATTTCTGCATTGACCCGGACCACACTGTCAATCTGTGACCTATTTATGGAGGGCTGCAGATTGGCTTAGAGGTTCCCAAAACTTAAATATTCAATATTACAGTGCATTTTTTGTGTTTTTGGTGGACCTCTAAGCCAATCTACGCCCCCCATAAATGAGCTGCAAATTGACTGTGCGACTCGGGTAAATATGAAAATCCCCAAATCTAAAGTGTTTTGGTTTATCTCTTTTTTTTTCTACAAATAAAAATTTCGGTTTGTCAATAGCTGTCTTGATCTTTCAGATGTATTTTCCGAATCCGCTAAAATACACATATAATTATACCAATACATGCTTGAATACAGTGCACAGTTTTTTTTTTTTTTTACAGTTGACCGAAAATAATTGGGAATTCTTTAGAGCGTAAGAGATTGAAGCCTACATATAATATTCCTTTATATAATAATAATAATAATAATAAATAAACAATTATATTTGGTGGACATCTTTAATATTTATTTTGCAACCGTTTTTTAAGTAGAACAGTGCACTATTTTGCTACTACGTTATTCTAACAGTTGCTAAACGTAATAATAGGCCAAACAGAAATTAGATCGCATGAAAATTATGGAGAAGCACACTATATGAAATTGGGTAAGGCTTTTTGGATTTTGAGTCAAACTCATTATTTTGCAAATTAGTCTAAATTTCTTTTTCTTTGTTCGATTGTTTTGCCGAACAAAAACAAATGCTTAAGCATTAAGGGTATGTTTGGGATCAAATGAGAATAGCTAGAATAGGAGGCTATTTGGACATTTCAATGTACATCCAAACAACATATTTGTTATTCGGAATAGTTAAAATAACTGCTATTCCGAATAATAAATATGACAACACAGTCTTGAAATGACAAAATTGACAACAATTATGTTATCTTTACGTCGTAACAATTTGTTTGAGAAATCACTTGCATATCTTTCATGTTAATTAGCACATTTTTAACATTATTCTTTATCAGTTATAACTATTCACTATTTCAAATGTACAATCTAAATCCGAATAACACCATTTTCATACTAATATAAAAATTACTATTTTTTTTTTCTATTCTCATTTACTATTCTCTAATTTCACTATTCTAATTATTCTAACTTCCATCCAAACTTGTACACGACTCATAAACACCTAAACTCTTGGGAAACAAATCTGCGGGAATTCTCAGGGATTTCAGGGAACCTGAAATTCTGAATTCAACCATTTATATGTTTTGAGATTTGTGCATAAAAAACTGTCTGCTTTGAGATTCGTGTATAAAAAAATTTAGATGGTTGGATTTGGAATTTCAGGGAGGATTTCAGCAGATTTCATTCCAAACCCTTGGGGCCCGGAAAAATTCCAAGCCCAAACTTCTTATTATTGGATTCGGATTACAGCTTCGGGTCTCATTATCCTTTAGGAGCTGGAAGCGCATCCTTTGGAACCAATCGCTGCGGAGCTGTGCGGATATTTTAATCTGGTACGTTCGTTTCGGATCGGACGGACCATATCAGATCTTTCCCAAATTAAAAAATATATATATATATATACTCAAAATTTGCAAGATCTGATCTGATCCGTCCGATCCTAAATGAACGTACCAGATTAAAAGATCCGCACAGCTCCGCAGCGATTGGCTCCGCAGAGGATACGCTTCCGAAGGAGCTCCGACCGACGTCCCTTCCTCTTTCGTCTTCTTTTCGTCGGCCTCTTTTACGTCTCGATCCTGAATACTTTCTCTATACTAGCAGAGAAAATTGAATTCTGGCTAGGGGAGAAAAACCTGAAGAACGAATCGGGAACAATTTCTGAGGTTATTAATGGCGTTGAAGTTCTTGAACAAGAAGGGATGGCACACTGGGAGTCTAAGAAACGTAGAGACCGTGTGGAAGGCTGAACAGAAGCACGAAGCCGAGCAAAAAAAGCTCGAAGAATTGAAAATACAAATTCAAGAAGAGCGAGAGAAGTCCGAGTTTCGACTTCTCCAAGAACAAGCTGGCCTCGTACCGTAAGTTTTGCAATTGTTGATGTAGGGTTAGGGTTAGGGTTGCGGTGTGATTTAAATGAACTGTTCAATTTGGACTCATTTTTTAATTGAATCTGGTGCAGGAGACAGGAGAGGTTGGATTTTCTGTACGAGTCAGGATTGAGTGTGGGCAAAGGAAGCACTGAGGTATTCAAAGCTTTGCAAGATCCTGCTCCTGTGACAGCTTCTTCAGCGGGTACCTCATCTTCTAAGGTATCTTTCCTTGTTGCTCACTTTGCTTTTGAATTGTATTGCGTTCTTTTTTCAGATAAAATCAGGATTGAAGGCATGTCTCTTGGACTTATTGCCTATCCTATATTCAAAGTTAAAAAAATATTTGTATGGATATTATCATGTAACTGTTAGTGGCATTGAAGAAGTTAATCGTCTTGACTTTTTTCTGCTTTCTATACTGTGCTATTATGAACCTTATGCTAATCATTTTTTGGTTCACCAAAATTTAGCAATCAGCTGTGCCAGGAGCATTATTTGAAGATACACCACAGTCAGCTAACGACACTTGGAGGAAGCTGCACACAGATCCTCTACTCTTAATCAGACAAAGGGAACAGGATGCTCTAGCTCGAATTAAGAACAATCCTATTAAGATGGCCATGATTAAGAAATCGGTATGTTTGCAATTAAATGTTTTACTTATTTCTTAATTCTTAATAAACAGAATCTAGAAGTAGCAAAATTATGAATGTATGAGGGGTGATTTTGATAATTTAAAGAACTTGTATTGTTCTATCAATTACTCAAGTTATTGAAAATGATCAGCTTGTAAGTGCATTAAGGTATCTTAGATTAAAAAGGTTTATTGAGCTAGACAATATGGTGCAAGGCAAAATACCTTGCCTAACCTGCATCCAACTGGATCCTGCTATTTCTAGAGGTCGACACCCTAATTAATCTAAGTTGGAGTTAAGTCAACTTTCTGTACTACTGAAACCTGTATCTTGACAAAGCTGAAACTCAAATGGCATGCAACATACACTTCAGCTTTCCCAAAAGCTCAACCCCACTATCTGAAAAAAGGTTACCCTCATCCAATCAAAAGATTACTCAACAACAACTCTGATTCAGGTTTGTCAAACTAAGGACAAAACCAGAAATGCCACAGGTCACAAACGAAGTGACCTTAGATCTGAACACAAACCAATAGCCGGATGAACTCAGGTCCAACTGATCTGAAATCTAACTAGATCTGACATGATGACTGAGACTCACCATGAGTGACCTGAGACCTGGATCAGAAATTATCCCAAACCTGAATTCAATCGCTCATTTTGTTACCTTTTTAACTGTTTTAGGATTAATCAGTTGCTTTGCTGTCTCTGATCTTGTTTTACGAAACTGTTGCAAATTGATTTCTTGTTACACAGGTTGAAGCTGAGAAAAAGCAAAAAGAAGAAAAAAAGGAGAAGAAAAAGCGCAAGAAGCATCGCCACGGCAAGTCGAAGCACCGATCGGACGATGGTTCTGACTCAGAGTACTCAAGTGGAAGAGACGAGAGGAGAAAAAAAGAGCACAAAATGTTGAGGCATGAGAAACACTCAAAAAGCTCAGATTCAGAAGAAGATACCAAAGAGAGAATGAGAGATCATGAATTGTCAAGGCGAGATAGGCAGTCCAATAGGAACAGGCCACATGCAAGCACTGACAAGGATTATAGTGGGAAGAAAGCTAAACATGATCATGACCATTCAACAAAGTCTGATTCAAGGAGTAGTGACAGGGATGATAGAGTGGGAAAACCTAAGCATGACCATGATTACATGAAAAAATTGAATTCAAGAAGTAATGACAGAGATGCCAGAGATGGAAGACCTAGAGATGATCATGATTACTCGAGGAAATTGGATTCAAGAAGTGCTGTTAGGGATGACAGAGAGGGAAGATCTAGAGATGGTCATGATTACTCAAGGAAATCAGATTCAAGAAGATCTGACAAGGATGATAGAGAGGGTAGAGCAGGACATGATGACAATCACTCAAAGCATGAGGAAATGAAGGATAGGAATATTGGTTCAGAGAACAATACGAGAGTTGAACAAGAAAAAAGGGTAAACCACCGGCGAGGTGTCCACAAAATGTCAGAGAAGGAGAGGGAGGAGAGGTTGCAGCAGATGCAGCTGGACGCTGAACTGCATGAGGAGCAGAGGTGGAAGCGCCTGAAGAAAGCAGAAGAGGATGATGCAAAAGAGGCGGTTGTGTCAAACTCATATAGAGGCAAGAACTTCTTGCATGAGACGCAGAAAAGTATATATGGTGCAGAGAAAGGGGGCAGTTCCACTATAGAGGAGAGTGTACGAAGGAGGGCTTATTTCTCTCAAGGTGGGAAGTCTGCGCAGGAGAGCAATGCCTTCAGGCGCTGAGACTTCAGCAAATCACATGAAAACCTGTCTCGTGAAGGTGGTCGTGGAATGTGGTGCTATTTTAATATTATGCAAGTGTACTCCATTCTGTGCTATTACTTCTCTTTAGCAACTTACAGTTTTATTTGGATATTTTTGGTATGATATGATTTCTAGTTTCGAACTTTCTTGTAGGTTTGAGTTTTGATGGAGCTATGTTATGGTAAATAGTTGAGTCTCAGTCATGAGCTGCAAAAATCAGAATGTCCACGCCGTCTCAAATAAACATGTTTACTCCCATCTGCATAGCGTCTTCTGGAATTTAGTTGTGTTGTAATATTATTTGATAATTACACAGTTGTGTTTTTATTGTGTCAAATGAGGAATTCAAAATAACAAGCAAAAAACTAGCATTGGCCATCAAAAGTGTTAGCGGGGCGTCATTTTATTTTCCAATTTCTAATTTACACAGGTGTAGACAGTTTAATTTGAAATATTGTGCATTAGATGCCCCGCGTTACTGTAAATGCTGCTAAAAGCTACATCCACCGGCTTGTCAAAATAGTCAATTTAGATCTCCCACAGCGGTTCGCGAGTAAAGAAGTAAACTGAGGACCGCAAGCTTCACTGAAAAAAAAACCCGTAACCCCAAAGATTTTATTTTTTTTCTTGGCATGACTTCACGCATATGCAGACAATTGAGCCACTAAAATTACAACGTACCTTTTGTAGGGGAAGTTCTAAATTCCATGTCCTTGGGGCAACCTAACAGTTACAAAACTATCCACAGTGGTCTAGTGCATAAATGAAATTGTTACTCTTTCTCTGCGACAAAGCATTTTTTTAAATCATTGCAATACCAATAAGGCAGATTTTTTTTTTAAATCAACATTTGATTTGATGCCTAAAAATAATATCCTTTTTTGAAAAATCACAGGTTCAAAACTCGAATAAGCAATCCTTTATGAATATTTAAAGATGAAGCTTGTCCCCATTTTTATCTTGAAAAACAGCGAATTGACTGTGCACAAATCTCTATTTTTTCCAAAAATTAATATTAGCAGCTCTTTTGCAAAATTGACTGTAACTGGCTGCAGTTTCATGACCACCTCGCAGTCCAATGATACAATAACCCTCGTACTACTATTTTGATGTTACATTTACAACACAGTTAACTTATGCTCATATAGATTTCTAAATATGCTGAGCATATTCTGTACTATTATTAAGGTTCGACACAGGTTCCTTATGTCATTTATAACTTGTACAAGGAAGCATTAACAAATTACGAAGGAACCATTATGACTGAAAAAATCGGACATAATGTCTGCTTGAAAAAATCTTCATTTCCTACCAACAGATATGTCCTCTCCAGGTTGCACATGTTTAAATAGAGGAAATGCTGTAATCTCACAGAGGGAACTCCTTCTGGAGAGCATCAAGGTTTCTGGAGTCGCATGCTTCAAACATATCATTTCTAGAGGCACATCTGAAAAAAATTAAAGGAAAAAAAAATTCAAGAATTCAGTCAAGTTAAATGTTTTATTTCTCTTACATTAATTAAAAAGTGAATATTTGGGGTTGTTCAAGAGCATACTTGAGAGATATCCTCAAGTACTGCCAGGCATTGTCTGCTTTAGGGTTCATAGCAAGCGCTCTAACGTAGTATCGGATGGATTCATCATATAAACCCTGAACACAAAAAGAAAATAAATAATGAGATTAAAGAAAAACGTTTTACTTTAGTAAGTTAATGCAGCAATAGTGCACCTTTACCATCACTGCAGATGCTAAAGAATATTTAAGCAGTGTTTTCTAGTACAAGTAAATTTTAAAGAAACATCTAGCAATTGCCAAATTATATATAAGAGATTTTCAGCCTCAGTCTATTCTGCATTTCCTTGGTACAAATGGAGAACGCTATGCTTTACTAAAGGCAGGTTGAACTAATAAAATAAATCTGAAAAATAAATAAATAACAAACCTGATTAGCATAGCTTATACCCATGTTTGCCCAAGCACGGACATAATTAGGTTTCAAGTCAAGAGCCTGCAAATTGAAGGGGCAAAAGGAAGTGTGTTACTCAATTATTCTCCATAACAAATAACTCTGTAGGGTACTTGGTCATCATTTTCTCAAGTTCAATGTTTCCAGAGACTTCAAATGGGAAAATACATGGAAAAGATAACTCATTTTCATGGTTCAGACCAAGAATCATTCCCTAAAACCTGAAATAAAAAACGCAAACAAGGTACCTGTTGATATGCCATAATTGCATCTGCACTCTGAATGCTGTTGGCTTGTGTAGCACCAAGCTTGTTCCAGAGAGAATAATCTTGGGGCTTGAGCTTAAGCGCAGTTTTAAAAGCACCTATAGCCTTGTCATATTCTCTTGACAAATTGTACAGCACACCAAGAACTATATGTACATCTGCATCCTCCGGCGACAACTGTGCAGCTTCGGTATATAACCTGGCCACCTGAGAATTATTTTAATCAACACATCATTAGGTTTGACAAAAATGCAATTATCAACACATACAAGAGTAAAGTTGCAGGTTCGATTGGAGTGCTCACATCGTTGTAAAATAGAGTATCTGGTTGCTGTGGAGGGGCAAGAGTACCATATTTTGGGTGATTTTTTAGCCACTGGTACAGGTATGACAATGCCTCTGTTTGTTCCAATTCTGCAATTGCCATATAGAAAATTTAGAAAAGAACTACTAAATTATAAGAATATATAAGGTTCATATCCCAACACAAGTACAAAAGAGCTACACAAAAAACTAGTAACTCAAATAGAACAAACTTTAGTTGCTCATGTTATTTTTCTGGTAACCATTTGGGACACTATTGATAATCTTTCCCTTGCAGATTACTTTTAATCAAATAACTTTTAACTCTACTCCAGTTTCAATCATACATCAATGACCAAATCAAGTTCAAGTTTGGTCACCTGGTTGATAGTTTACTTTGGAATTTAATGAAAATCTCCAAAACTGCTCCATATCCAAATCAAGGGCGTCAATAATTAAATTACCTATTTATTTAAATTTAGAAGTATACAAATCAAGGTTGACATAATTTCCTATTATGGTTCTGTAAATAAAAATAGAGAAAATAATGTTGTATAAACTGATTGATAGAATATCAGAAAATCCTTCTTCAAATGATAATTGGTCCCTACAGAGAAAAAATCACTAGCATAACTGCATTGAACAGTAACTGGCTGAAAAGGAAATGTAACAGATACCATTAGTATGGCTAACGCCAAGAGCAAGAAGCACTTCCAGGTTTGTAGGATCAGCTTCTTGGGCACGCATCATGGCAGCTATTGCCTGTAAAAAAAAATTATGAGAAACTGTAAATCTAAAACCCATACTACAAATCTTGGTCACTACTTGATCAATGTGAAAAGCTCTCATAAGCAACTCAAGCATGAATTTCTACTGACAATGATATAAAGGTCACTCTCTAATATTATTATACAAACTGGTGGTGGTAGATCCATGGCACAAGAGTTTGACTCATTTCCATCAGCATTACCTGCATGCATCTAAGATGGGATGATTCAGACTAGTCCCAAGTCCTAATAAATGACTGACAAAGCAAAGCAATTTTATGTTCACTAGTAATCGGGATCATTTATCTGAACTGAAATGCCCATCTATATCATGCACCATCCAACAGATACTGTACAATTGACAAGGAGCTGACCTTAATACACAGCTGACTGCATGGTATCAGTTCAAATGATTTGTAATCCCTAATCCACCACAACAATACTACAACGATCAACTACATGCCATAAATGATTTTTCAATTCAACCTAAACACAAATTCCCATGAAAAGATAT
This sequence comes from Carex rostrata, assembly GCF_964058835.1. Classification (NCBI taxonomy): domain Eukaryota; kingdom Viridiplantae; phylum Streptophyta; class Magnoliopsida; order Poales; family Cyperaceae; genus Carex; species Carex rostrata. The sequence continues at coordinate 10,703,526 of NC_135925.1, forward strand.
GTTTAAGACTTGTATCTGTATTGGCAAGGCTAGTTAAGTCAGTAATCACACCCCTTGGTACTTATTTACAATATCAACAGCCTTCAACTCCTTTTTTCTTTTCCTCTTTTTGCTTCTGCTTCAACTCGTCTATTAATTGAATATACAGAAAACAAAAAAAAAATATTGACCTGCTGGTCGTCATCATTTTCCGCATGAGTAATTCCTAGCAATCGCCATGCTTCAGCATTATCTTGATTTTTCATAACCTCTGCCTCTAAAGCCAAAACAGCCTCACTCAAAAGGCCCTTACGAAACAGTTCTTGCCCTTCCTTCAGAGGATTTGGATGGCCCACATAAGGGTTCAGGGCGGAAAATTCATAAACCCCTCTTGATTTTGGCTTTTGCCTTGAGGCCAGCATTTCATCACCCAAGTACCTGTTTCATGAGAAAAAAAACAGTTAATAAAAAAATACATAAAAGGGAATTATTCTGGAAAAGAAAAAGTATTCATCATTTAGCAAAATAATAACCATCATTGGTGGTCTTGCAAAAAAAAGAACAAAAGAAAAGACAGAACCTCTAGCGAAAAAAAAATGAAAATATGCCCAATTTGTCCAAAAATTCAGTTCAACTGCCAGTGACACAGCAAAGTCTCTCTACTTTCTAACTTATTTTTCTCTTTTATTTGCAAATATTCTGTATAACTCTAACATCAATCACTTATCTATGGCAAGAGAAATTGAATCCAAATATTTCTGTGACAGAGATAATGGCGAAGGCTACATTTACCCAAAAATTATATATAAATATCAGAAAAATTCCATTGAACCATTTTTGATAGAATAATTCCAAATAAATAACACATGTTTCCTACTTTCCTGCAAACTAGGAGAGATTTAGAAGGTTATTATTGAAAAATATCATTAGAGAGGATCTAGGATAGATGTAGATGGTTTCTTTCCAAAATAACATTAAAGAGGGTCTATACGAATGAATCTTAAGTTGTTATTGTCCAGACACATTGTGCAGATCAATGAGTTATAGTTAAACATAATACTGCAAAATCTGTCTGTTAAAATGAAGGACACAAAGATAGTGAACTCACTGATCATATGCATCAGCCCAGTTGTCAGTATCAGCAACTTGGTTGCTGAATTCCTCAGCCCAATCATTCACATTCAACTTGGAAGAGAACTCGTTTACCCATTTTTCATCCACTGATCCCTCCAGTTGATGTTCCTGGGCAAACTCACTGGCCCACCCTCTTGTAGCCTGGGGTACAAAATATCAAAGAAAGTGAATAATTACCATAGATAAAATTTGATTATGATTTCAATGTTACTTGACAATTTTAATTTATTTATACATATGGTCGAAAGAACTCCGCTTGTGTAGTTTCTACGCAGCCTATCCAAGACAGGAAAAATGAGGAGGGTCGGGAAAGGCGTGGCGAGCCAACGGTTAAAAAACAGCCTTTCTTATGGAGATGAAACCCACTCATATCCGATCGGGTTTCATTTCTAGCCTACCCCAACTTGTTTGGGACTAAAGGCTTGGTTATTGTTGTTGTAAACATATGGTCGAAAAAAATGAATTTTAAATGAACATTAAAGTAAAAATGAGCTGTACTTTGCTTTTTCTTTATACATTCCATTTGTTAAACGCACTTTAATTTGTCTTAATATTTTTACTTTGTCTTTAACAAACTTTATTTAATTAATATATTGTCGAAGGAGATGAATTTTAATTAAATTTTCAACTCTTAGAAAATATGAAATCAAACAAAATTACAAGCTCTTCATGTAAATGTCTATGTATCCACTAAGAATAGGAACAGGAGTTCAGAGAGACAGATGAGTATAAAACATTATTGAAGTGATGAATTTGTTAGTAAAATCTGAAGTAAACAACATATATACCTGTTCCTGACCAAACTGATCAGCCCAGGAGACAGGGCCACCATTATGCTGTGCTTGATACTCATCAGCCCAATCAGTATTGGCCGGTTTGATTTGATTGTCGTCAATAATCAGCTCCCCACGGCTCATTTTAGAAACAAATTGGAGAAATTGTGAATTCTGAATGAAAAAAGGAGATTGATATTAGATTTGTATTAAGGAAACTCCTGAAACATTTTCCCTACCTAGATTAACATAACCAGTACGCCCACAAAGACAGTAGTCACAAGTATAACACAAGATATTGACCTATTGTATGAGAGCAAATCATCCCATAATATGCTACCAGTAAGTTCAAAGTTATTTTGAGCAAAGCAGGTGAGAAAAAGGAACCTGAAATTTTGGGTTACTATTCTGCGAAAGTGTGTGCGCAAGCATCCGAGATTGCTCCATCATTGCCATGTTAGGTGCTGCTGCACCTCTGAACTGGCCCAATGCCATCTGGTTTTGTTCCTGGTGACAAACCCTATATAGTTAGAAGACATACAAGGAACCTTTTTATCTTGTAGGAGCCACAACCAATGATAAATTTAATTTTCTCTAGTCTTACTTGCTCAAATTCAGAGGCCCAACCATTAGCACCATGTTGTTGCTCAAAAGACTGAGCCCAAGCATCAGGATTGTCATTGTTCCTTTGTTGATTAAACTCAGTGATCCATTTATCAGCATGATTAACCATGCCAGGTGGTCTGATCAAGGGACCTTGGGACTCGTTCCAATATTCCTCCATTTCTCGGAACTGCCCTGGCATGGGGCCCCTCATTCGACTACTATCTATGTCCAATGATTGCAATAGAGTGTTTACCTGAAAAACAATTTTAATTATTGAATTTGTAATTTCTGGGAGATATTAGGCTCATGGTTACAATGAAAGGAGATCCGATGTGACTATGACAGGAGCTGACCAACTGTTTGCTTAGAGCCTCTCCAGTTAATATCAGTCATTTTTACATTGTCCTTAAAAAATTACAAATCATAATACAATGTAAAAGCTTGTGATGCTTGTTGCTTGTGCAAATCATAATACTGTTTGCTTGTGCTGCAGCCGTGCCGGATGTTGTCATATGGACAGTTTGATATACTACATTGTATTATGATTTGTAATTCTTTAAGGACGCATGATCCATCACAGACAGTTGGTTTGAGATGACTTGTTCATATTTAGAACCCCCCCCCCCCAACCCCAAAGTCAATTGATAGCTATAGACTACTGAAAAGGACACCCTAAAAGTTTAAAACTATAATTTTACTTCAAAGTTAGTCAGACCAATATATTGGGCAGATGGAAAAAAGACAAAAGAAAAAGAAAAAAAGACTGCCAAACAGAAACCTGAGCACTGATGTAATCTTCACTCTTGTCACCATATATATGGCGTGCCAAAATGCAGCTCCTATCACGTATACACTGCTTGTCACCTTCTGACAATCCAAGCATTGGAAGTGCTACTGGATGGAAAGGGACACCAGACCGGCCACTGTCCACAAAAGAGTGAAGCACGCTTGACAGCACTCTCTGTGGGGGCCCTATAAAAGTAGAAAAAATGATGGTGGGTTTTTGTTAAAATCAAATTGGCTGAATAGAATCTAAAGTGTGCTCAATTCAGCTACAGCATACTGTAGGAGATGACCCAAGCTATTAATCAAGTAAACCAACTAATTTAAGGGACTAACAACATGAGCCCAGCCGTGGATTTTGTGATAATAAAAAGAGCTAAAAAGAAAAGATCATGCTGGTGTGTGCCCATCCTACTTATAATATGTTGGTAAGGTCCAGTCATCTGCTTAGCTCCACTATCAATTTGCAGAAACATTTTGGAACTATCAAATCTAAAAGAAGTTCAAACACCTAACTAGAGGTCCAAAGCAATACTGACATCAATCCAACAAGAAGTAAAATTAACACCTCTGTAAAGTACAGCTATTCCTATGGCATTGGATATATAGCAAAGCAAACAACAAACCTGGATGAGTTTGTCAAGGAACACAAAAAAAGGTGTTTATAAAATAAGGATGTAAGGAGCACATACCATCCCATGTGGGCTGAACAGGAGGGGCATCGTATATCCTCTCAAACTCGCCAAATTGTGGTTCACTTCCAGCAAAATGAGGAGGAGGGAGAACTGGAGGCCGTTGAACATCATCCCAAGCATCGGCAAATCCTACATGGTCTGTAGAGTGAAATCCTCGAAGAAAATCGTTGCTCTGTGCAAGTGTAATTGCAGAGTTAGTTTAACCTTTCCAATCCAATACTTAGCATGAACAGCTGGTGATTACTTTTGCAAACTAGAATAATCAAAGCTGCCTGTTATCAACACTGCATAGAAATTATATAATCCTCTACCAATTAATGTTAGCATGATTTAAGCAGTAACTGTACTGGTAGGTTCCTGCCCCAGCATGTGCATTTCTGTACCAATGGTGAGTTGATGACCATCCTCAATTCTCAGGCTGCACCCGAACTAAGCGGATTTGGCTTCTTCTTCTTTTATTTAGGTCATGAACAAGGTCTAAACTGTGGTTCCTACTGAGAGAAATTAACGAACAAACATACACCTTTCTCCAAATACCAGCTCCTTTCATCAATTAATCAAATCACAATAACAACCATGTAGATGTTGGCTAATTATTCCTTAGAGACTATCAGCTAGTGGCACCAACAAGGTATTAAATTATCTTAAACTACATGGACAGAGTTAATAACAACATCAGGAAAAATAATTCACCCGTGCATCGCGCAGCCGGTTCTGTTGGGTGTCGAATGCAGACCCAGGAATAGCTGAGAGAGGAATGTCCGGCCTGAAGTCAGGAGAAGATTCAGGCACACTAACTCCAGTTGAAGGAAGTCCTTTTAATTCCTGTTACAAAATAAGAAAGAGTAAACAAGATAAAATAGGAAACACATGTTCTATAAAATAATGAGAACACCATCTTTGATGAATTGCAATAATACAATAATGCAAATTGGCACCAAAAGTTAATTACTTTAAGGGAATTCGAATATGCTCTTAGCTGACAACGAACTACAACAAGCAATCAAACAACTAAATTTCCGTTCGAGCTCGAGAACAAGAAAGGCTGCTAAAATAATCTAGGATCACAATTGATCGATTCTAATTAACTACCACAACCCAGGCAATCAAAGAACTAAAGTTAATAATAATCAACCTCAGCTTTGTTAGATGTGCCGAACATAACATTAGCAAGGGCACCAATAGGATTGGAAGAAGACGAGCCAGGCACCGCGCAGGTGGCGCCGCCGTTTATCAGATCCCTCATCGCCATCTCCTTCTAATCCAATCAGTAACTCTACTCGATTAATCTCCTAATTGTGCCAAGTTTTAGCTTCGCAAACAGATAATAGTTGCGAAGCAAGAAGAAGAAGAGAGAGCGGATGGAAATTTCGGAGTTCCTATGCAAATAAAAAGAAAACACGACTCTTTTTGGCACGGTTGGCCTCGGGGCGGGTAGAGTTGTGAGTCTGTTGACCGAAGGTAAAGATCACCGCTTCACAGGCTTTGGTTCATTATTTATTGTATACCGATTTATACGGGTGTAACTTTGTAAGGTAAGACCAGGGAACTTTGTATACCGATTTATTTAGAACCGTCTGATTATTTTCTGGAGACTATATGGTGCTGAGTTTAAGTTTCCAAGGTAAGACCAGGGAACAAATAATTGTTTCTGGCGGGGAGGGAGGAATGTGGATCCTCTGCATTAACTCCAAAAAGGAATCTTTTGAGTTAATGAATCTCAACCGTTTGATTTTAAACGGAGCCAATCCGGATTGTACCTATAACCTATGGGTTCTTTAATATTAGTGCGGATCTAATTACACGACTCTTAAAGCATATTGGACGGCTGAGATTCATTAACTCAAAAGATTCCCTTTTGAGTTCACGTAGAGGATACGAATTCGGGAGACAGCAGACGCCACACAGTTGTTTTTAATCCTCCTAGAGGGACGAGCCCAACTAAATGGCATGGACTGGACTTGCTTAGCCTTAGCCCGTGGACCCGATAACCCTCTAAAAGAGGTTCGTAAATTCTTTAGTTCATCTCTCGTGGCGCCGCAGTTTAACAAATGGTTTAGCCGGCCCTCCATAAGAAACATTTTGCTGACCAAAAGTTCAAGACTACTCCGAAAAAATAATAATAAGATTTACAAACTTCTGATAGCAATATACAGCAGCAGCACTACATAGCACGTTGACGTGGCAAAGCATTAATAATTGCAAATATTTTTGTTGTATCACGTATTAAAAAATGATTGGGCGTTTGGCTCAGCTTTGATTAGTTTGTTTTTCACTTCAATTTCACAAATTGAATGCAGTCCCACGGTGAGCTGTACACAAAGTTGAATTAATATCAAACTTAGAAGTAGCAATTATAGTGCTATAACTTTTAAGAAATTTGGCTAGTATGATATTAGTGTTATTTCAACCTATATAACACAAACTCTAAAACCTATCGAATCGATTTTAAACGGTAAATCCGAACTGTTCAAATCGATCTACTTTATTAGTTATGTGTTTACATCAAAATTATAATTTTTCAAATTTATTTAGTATCAAGCCAAGTGATCAAATGTGTGAGTTTTTAAGTTAATTTTAATACATTCATTTTTTCAACATTTTTAGCACTTGATTTGATACTAAAATAACTCGAAAATATAAGAAAATTGTATCTAAATGCATCACTTATAAAGTAAATCAGTTTGAACGGTTTAGATTAGTCGTTTGAAATCTCTTCATTTGATTTTAAAGTTAGTGTCATATGACACTGATGTTATACTAGCCGAATTCACTTTTAAGATCCAAAAAAGCTATAGCACAACTATTTATAGTTATAGCTAGCTATTTAGAATCAGACCGATTTTATGTTCGAGCAAAAATAAAATAAAAACTATATATGAGAGAGAATTTTAGGCATGCTGATAACTGATTCACGCCGGCCCCCATTCCAACCCAACTCTTCGTCCCTATATATCATGATGAGAAAACGGGCTGTGGTCTGTAACGGGCTAAAATTGAGAAAGACTGTAAAGACATAATATAGGGCTTGCTAAAATTAAATTTCCAATTTCGGCTTAGCTTGTTCATGTTTCTCTGTCCTCTCTCGTGCTCCGTACAATAAACCTCTCAAGGGGATCGGAGCTGCTCCAGTTGCACGCAACAGAGGAAAAAATAGGGAAGTAAGAAAAACCCCAAAACACCCCCGCTCGTTCTCCTTCCCTCCTCTCAACCAGCCATGGCTTCTTCTTCAAGCAGCGGAATAACCTTCAAGCTTCACCCTCTGGTAATCGTCAACATCTCTGACCACTACACCCGCTTGAAAGCGCAAACCCTGCACTCCGGCGAGTCTTCCTCCTCGGCCGCTCCTTCCAACGGAGGTGCCGCCGGATCGGCGCCTCCTGCGCCGCCGCGTGTGTTCGGTTGCGTCATCGGCGTCCAGCGTGGCCGCACCGTGGAGATCTTCAATAGCTTCGAGCTCCTCTTTGATCCGGATACTCATACCCTCGACCGTGCCTTCCTTGAGAAAAAGCAAGAGCTCTGTATGTTTTTGTATTTCTCTCTGTCTCCATTCTCTGTTTATGGCGTTCCTTTTTGGTTTTAGCTCTCTAGGGTTTTAGGCTGTAATCATATCTTGGGTTGCAGAGGGAAAAAGGTACCCTGCGTTTTGTCTTGCGGTTAATTTATGTTGCTAATGATCATACAACATGCTCTGTTGAGAAGAGGCAGATTTGATTATGTAGGAATTATTCAGAATCTTAGAAGATTAATTTAGGTTTAAGTCATTAAGGCAGAATTGTCAGATTTTGATTGGGCTTATACTGTAGTTTCTGGTGCCTTTTCATGTTTTAGCGTGAATTTATGTTTTTTTTTGTGGCAACTTGAATTGTTAAAAGTTCTTTACTTGACAAATGAAAATGAGTGAAATTCATCACCTGACATTCTTTGATTTATTAACACCATATGGAGCTTTGGTCCTCTTGGGAAAGAACCCAAAATCAGGGTTAAGGTGATATGTGTTATTTTGCAAATTTTTTTTGTTCTTGTATAGTTGCTTCTTTGGTTCAATATTTTACCTCAACATAATATCATTTGTTGGCAATAATAATGCAGATAAGAAGGTATTTCCAACTTTCTATATACTCGGGTGGTACTCAACTGGAAGCGATGTAGAGGAGTCTGACATGCTAATTCATAGATCAGTAAGCCTTAAATTGCCATCATTATTTTTAAAGTTCATTTATGCTAGACATGCTAATTTCTCATGACATATCATTCTTCTCTTAAATGTACAGCTTATGGATATAAATGAGAACCCAATTTATGTCCTTTTGAACCCTGCAATCATCCACTCTCAGAAGGACCTGCCTATTTCTATTTACGAGACAGGTATGCTTATGTTTTTATCCTTTAAATATTTTTTTTCTTTTTAGGGTTTTTCTTTCTAACATTTTTATTTCTTGACTTAAAAAGAGTTGCATGTCATTGATGGGAATCCTCAACTCATATTTGTCAAATCAAGCTATAACATTGAGGTTTGCATCTTCATTTATGAAACTATATCTGGCTGGCAACTTAGTATTTTAGATTAATTTGTTTTACCTGTTTGTATTTTTTATTTTAATTTTCTTATGCTAAGACGGTAGAGGCAGAAAGGATTTCTGTGGATCATGTGGCACATCTCAAACCATCTGATGGTGGCTCTGCTGCAACCCAGTGTAAGATTTGTTTATATAGTTTAATTGTTTATCGTGATAAAAATAAATATCATCCCTCTTTCTTATATTTGCCAAAAGGCTTCACTGATAAACCCTTCGTTGAGCAGTGGCAGCTCATCTCACAGGAATACATAGTGCTATTAAGATGCTTAATAGCAGGGTGAGAATACTCCACCAGTATCTCGGTGCTATGCAACGAGGTCGGTCATGACTTCTTATTTTATTGTGTTTTATACTGCAATGCACTTTTAATTTCATGAGCCTTCCATATTTGTTTCTTTGTTGTTTCATACTTGCTGATCCTTCTGAGGATAGCCCCTAGGCCAAATTTTTGGAGCAATGTTATGTATGTTGTCAATCAAAATATAAATTGTATGCACTCAAGTTTTCTAAAATATATCATCACTGAATCTTTTTTTTAAGTAAAGATATAATTTAGTGAAGTAATTTTTGATGGAAATGTTGATCATTTACTGAAATGTAAGATGCAAATTGTAATAATTTGTTGTCTTATTTTTGGTATAACAAAGACCTATAAACATAAATTTTGGCTTTGATAATATTTTGCTGCATCATGTTTAGAAAGGAGGCACCTTCATGACTGCCTGGCTTGGTAGCATCATTTATTAGTAACTTAACATATCCAGCTATTATTTGTCTTGTGCTGTGCTGATACAGGAGAGGTTCCTCTTGATAATTCACTTCTGAGGCAAGTCTTGAGCCTTTTACGACGGCTTCCAGCTATTGAGTCTGAGAAATTTCAGGACGAATTCTTAATGGTTTGTTTTAAGGATATTTAGCAGATTATTATTGAATCTGAATAAGCTTATCTCGTACAAAATATCTTCTAGTATATGATCTATTGCTAATTTATTGTTCATTTTTAATTAACGGTAACTGTATTTTTATATGCAGGAGTTCAATGACACTCTTCTAATGACATATCTTGCTATGTTCACCAACTGCACTGGGTATGTTTAAAATAAAATTCCTTTAGCATTATGACACTGTTAGTTGTTAATTATATAATAACATAAATAAATAGCATTATGACACTGTTTGTTTTCAATTATTAATAGCATTAATTGGGGACTCTTGAAGTGATAGGCTGCGATGTTCAGCACAGATTACCTAATTTCTGATATCAGTGGTTGATAGAACAATATTATTAAATTGTGAATCATTTTATTTTGCATTGAATCATGATCTGAATCAAATCAAATCGTTAGGATTCGTAAACTTTTACCGAAATGAATTACTACAAATATCTATCACATATAGCAAATGAATTACATTACAAAATCATTATAATATCACATTATGTAAAATTCAATACAATTCACATTACAAACAAATGTTACGTGCGCAAATTGTTCACAATATGGTGTCCTCGTTCGTTCTCTCATGGTTCTTCTCTTGTGCTTTTCTCGGCTGGTGAAACCAGAAAAGCAAAAAAAAAGACACTATGGACTCTTGGGAGGCAGAAAATCTAATACAAGCTTGGCATGTACATTTAAAAAAAATTAGCGGGTCTTATCCTGCTAACCCAAATCATGAATGGTGATCGTGAATCTGAGTTTTTCATGTAGTCACTCTATTCAAATCGTGAATTCGAAGACTCAATTTCAATGGATATGAATGCATTTTGTTATCTACTGTTTTATGATGTTGTTTTCTTTAACTATTTTGCAGTACGATGAATGATGTGGTGGATAAGTTTAATGTTGCATATGATCGGCACAGTAGAAGGGGAGGCCGAACTGCCTTTATATGAACTGAAGTTGTTGAAGGCTTCACACTTGAAGTTGCACTCTTCAGTGCAGTTTTTGATAGTCTGCATCGGAGGGTTGTTTTCTTCTGATATCCTTGGTAGCATGGAGATTATGGAGTTTACCATCATGGTCTAGGTTGATTTTTTTTTTTTTTTTGTTCCTACTCGTGACAATTTGTCTAGTTCAATTTTGTTTAATTGATGTGCCTTGAAAATATATATTATGCATTCATTTTTCTCTCCCTAAAGTGATAGGCTCTTCATATGCGTTCTTCCACTGAAAACCTTTATTGGTTGATGATTGCTGAATGATGGGTACAATGTGTTGTAAAATGCGGCCGCACATGCTTATGCAGTAGTCTTCTGCATACAGAATCTCATGTAGTCAAGTTAATGCGGTTTTGAATATACGGACACATATGGTCTATGCAGACTTTAAAAAAACCTAAAAATTATTTTGCGGTGAAGGATATTAGAATCTATAACTTTTATAATATGATAAAGAGTACAAACCACTAGACTAAACAAGTCTTTAGATATAAATTAGTTTTATTTTATATATATTTCTTTAATAAAGCATAGTAAAACGTATATGTACTTTCGCATACAAATTTGCATATGCGGCCGCATGCTGCATATGCAGTATGCAGTGGTTTTCCGTATGCATGAACAAAATTGCATTTTACAACACTGTACTTAACTACATATTCTTGTTAAATTCTGATGCTTCTGAAATGAATATAATGAATAGATTATAGATGTGTAGGTAGAGGCCTAATGCTTTTGAAGGAAATACTGGAGGGTTCAGTTGTGTTTGGTACCTTTTGGTGTGGCAAATGGATTTGCAGTGGATGTTTAATACACTTTGACAGTTTCACTGGTTCTGATGCATACAAAGTCTGAACTCTCATACAATCTGTTGGTCTTGTACTAAAAGCAAGACTGCAGTTAACGGATATGCCGCTTTGATGTATGATCATTTTGCATCAAGTCCTTGGTTGTCGAAACTTGTAATTGAGACTTTTTACAGCAGATATTGGTGCACATCGTTGTGCACTCCTATATTTTCACAGAAATCAAACTTGATATAGAACCATAGCTGTTATAGTCTCAAATGCTGGAACAAGAGCAATATCTCCATTTTATCTGGCACCAAAGCCTTTACGAAGCCTAGGCCTTTTTATTGAATCACCCTTACTAGTTTGAAGATAGGAAGTTGAGGCTTCTGTGACTTTTGCCGAGAGTGCATTGAATTGAAAACGTTGATAAGAAGAGATCTTGGTCCAAAATTATGATATAATAACTGGTGCTTAGCCATTGAAGCATATAGCTTATGAAAAGACTTTTAGGGGGCGTTTGGTTCGTGCTTTTAGAAGGTGATGCTTTGGCATTCCAATTTCCTGGAGAGTGATTACCGTGTTTGGCGGGAATAGATATGGCAATCGGTGATTCCCTGCCATTCTGATAGCCTGATTTGTGGCTATCGCGATAGCAAAAAAAAAACACAGAATTTCTTTATTCCCGCTCGGCAGACATCCTTCAAGCGCGCGGTTTCTCTTTCCCTCTCTGATATATTTCTCTTTCCCTCTACATCCTTCAATGCCAGTTCTGACTTCTGAAGCAGTCTCCTATGTCTCTGTGGCCCTTTCTTCTTTTCTGCTTCGGCTAGTTTTTGCTATAGTTGCGAAAATAATGGGCGTCCTTTATTCTTTTCTGAATCTTTCTAGGTGGATTCAAAGTATCTCCTTAGGCTGTGCTCCAGAAGCCTGTCGCACAGAGGAAGGGGACGGGAGAGGAAGGAAGGGGAACGCGCTCGTGTTACTCCGTCTATACCCCAAATCGGGGGGTACGAATTTCGCAGCTTTGTACACTTGATTTCCCCCTGCCACAGTGCCATCTCCCCTCCTCTCCTCTTCTCTCCTCTCGGATCTCCTCGTTTCTGGAGCGAGTAAACGAGACGGGCAGCAGCGGTCTGAGCGCGTCTCCCCTCCCTTCCCTTTAATGAGCGTTACCTTCCGCGTTCTGGAGCACAGCCTTAGATGCCGCACATAGACGAGGAAATTTCAGCCGAATTATTTTTTTTCAAAGCTGTCTAGGATGCACCAGGGTTCTGTGAAATTCGTGCCAGATGGGATTATTTGAATGAAGTCCCGCTGGATTGAACGGACCCCAATTTCCTCACGGGAATGTATTAGTGCACGAAGCTTAATCTTATCTATGATACGAATGCAATCAAGCAATCATTCTCCGTCTAAAAAAATGTGAAAATCTTCATTACAAATCAGGTCATGTAAATTATAAAAGAAACGTTTCAGCTTCTCGTATTCTACATAAGTTTTCAACTATTAGTCTTTTACATCAGGACCAGTGTACCAGATTTTCAGGCGTCAAGATGATCAAACCAAACTTTTCTTCGGTTTTCAAAAATAGAACTGAACCGAACCAATTAAACTTATCAACCGATTACAAACCAAACTGAACAAAACAAAGAAAATTTCAGTTTGTTCGGTTCAAACCGTAATAAACCCTTTGGTACCATTATTAATGAAATAAATACATTGTCATACACAATAGTTGAAGTTTAGTTAGGTTCGGTTTAACAAAATCATTATAACACCAATAACACCAATAAAATTAGAGTCGAACCAATATAAATCGGTTGGTTCAGTATTGGGAAGTCTAAATCGAATCGAGTCATTTAAACCGAAATAATTCAAAATTTCAACCAAACCGATCCATTTAAACCGAAATTTTCCAATTCAGTTAAAAATCAAATAAACCGAACCATTTGAAGTTTTGAACACCCCTACTTAGCACATCATAACCCCACCCAGCACACTCGAAAAAAGTGACTTGTTCAAATCCAGGAGACAGATTTCTAGGACAATTACTTCATGCAAATACTTCTATACATACATCTTTAGACTTCTTAAAAAGACATGTTATAAGCAACTACTAAAGGTCGCAAAAGAGTACATGATATAAAAAAAGTTACATAATACACACTAAATGTTCAAAACAATCACACTAAGAAAAATTAAATTATCCTAAAACGAGTTCCAATTACAACAATAACACAAGAAACATCATAGTTCTCAGTGTTCCATTAGGAATGATACTGCCATTCATTCTTACAACCCATTTCACAATTATCCTTGCATATTTGCAACCCAGGTCTCTCAGCCAAGAGTTCAACAATTCTTCCATTTCCACGAGGAACCATCCTCGTACTGCCAATTCCAAGCCAATGTAACCCACGGAAATATGGCCGATCAAACAACCTCAAACCATCAGCTGAAATCCCATTACAATGTGTCAAATCTAGCATCCTTATCACACTTGCACCATTGGCAAACCGGTCCGCTGAACCAAGTCTGGTTATTGAAGTTGCAGTGATAAAGAAACAGCTCCTGAGACATAGCCTGGTGATTCTCTTGCAACTCTCTGAAATTACCTTTATGGCTCTATCTGTTACTCTGGGTAAATAACCCAAATCAAGAGTTGATATGTTCGAACTAATTGTGGTACTTCCATGAAACATTTGGCATATGCCATTATCGGTGATTCTTTTGCATCCCCTTAAGCATAGAGAAGAAATAGGAGAAGAGGTATTACCAAGTGCAGATAAGCCGGCATCGGTTATGTCAGCCCCTTCCAAATTCAAAGTAGTCAAATTTTGAAGTTCTGAAATTGATACCAACCCGGAGTCAGCAATGCTGCGACAAACTGATAGGTCCAAAACCCCTAACCTTCTACAAGAAGATAGAGAAACTGCCGTATCACTGGTCAAAAGGTTGCATGACATCAGCCTGACTTCAGCTAAAGAACTAGCTGAATTGGCTAAATCATGAAATGTTAAGTCTGACAAGAAAAGAGCATGGGTGACCTCAAATCTCTTCAAATTCTTGCATGAATGGATAACTGAAGCGTAACCGGCATCAGTTACCTTAGAGAACCCACCAAATCTCACCGACTCAAGCTTTCTACACCCTTCGGCCAGTAGAAGCATACCCATATCATTTACTCTTTGGAAGGTCCATTGTTTGTCACGTGTCAGATAGAGACGGATCAGATTGTGACAAAAGCTAAGGAACTGAAGCCCGTTATTGGTTAAGTCTTCAAGCAAAGTAGGTTGTTCTGGAGGGTTATCCTCAAGGCATAGTTCGGTTAAATTGGGAAGATTGGAGGTGAGAGATAAAATTAGTTCATCGGTAATTACATCCAACACAAGGGAGAGTGAACGAAGACCGACATAATTTAAAGCAGCATTTTGAGTATTTCCTGACATAGGAATTCTCGCTTGCCTATTGGATACTGGCTGAAGTATTAAAGCTTTGATGGATTTTGGCAAAGCAAGCCAAAATGAATCGAAATAAACTGTCCCAGGATACTGGAGTTGGAACTTCAAAGACAGAGACTGCAAAAATCAAAGTAACTGAATCAAACTATTGAAATAATGTATGGCATGTACAAGTTTGGTTGACTTAGCACGTCCCTCCTAACCTGATTAGTTTGTCATATTGGCTAGCGAGGCCAAAAACTTTTCACCCAGTTTGGCTTCATTTTGACCTACTTTGTGGCAATGTATGGTCAAACCATAAGAGGATGTTTTCAAAGTAAAACTGGCCACCTAGGATTTTATGGCCCAAAAACAGTTTAAAATTAAAATATAGAATTGGGAACTACAATGATTATAACATAAAACCAAATAAGCGACTAGAAATTTTAGCATTCTCAAAAAAGGAAAGAGGGGGGGAAATATAATAATCACCTCCAACTGCGAGAAGCCCCTTAGCATCTGTATTATGGCATTGTTGACAGCTATAGATGCATCCTTCCTTTTTCCATGCAATGCCATATCCAAAGAAAATTGTCTGTAAAGGTTAAAAGATAATCTTTTCAAGCAATCTTAACTCCAATTAACGACAGATGAGGGTTCAATTGATGAAGCACTCAGAAAACAAGTGGTGGAGCACATACAGTGGTACAGTTCCATCAAGACTCCTACCTAAGATTGGGGCACCTTTCACCAATGGCTGCAAATATGGAAGAAGAAAATTCTGAACATTTCAGCAAAGAAAGTTCAATCAGGGGCTCCTTTGCAAAGTCGTTAATCGAAGTGTAATCTAATCGGCTACAATCAAGGGCAAGACTTTGAATGGCATTATTCCCGCCAAGGATTCGGCTAAGGATCTGAACTGTGGGAGAAAAACCCTATAAAATTTGAACAGAATCAGATAAACATTGCAACATTTACTAAACATGCACATTCTGAGCACAAAAATAAAATACATAATACTAACTGGTTGCGTAGAAAAATTACACCAAAAGGATTTAAAAAAGGAGAAAAATTCTGCAAAACTCCAACCGATCATTACCCCCAAAAAAAAAAAAAAATGAGAAAGGAGAACCCCTAAACAGACTCCGTTGTAGTGAAATTAACAGCAGTCGCGAGAAAAAGGCCGTGTTTTTGGGTGTTATAAAGCTTTTCTGAACATTCAGAAACCATTTCTCCCACACAATCAACTAATTAATTATTTTGGTTTGATCGGACCCGTATTTCGAATCATACGCAGCTTAAATTGACTCACAGATCCACATGAGCAGCAATGAACAAAGAAAATCCGGGGGGGAGGGAGAAACTAACAGAGAGGTCGAGGGAGGAGATAGAAGAGAGCGCCTGAGAGGCTGAGGAGTTGAGAGTGCGACAAACAGGCGCGGCGGAGCAGAGAGAATAGAGATCCAGCCTCGACAGTATATCCACAAGTAGCGCTTGTGGGAGCCTCTCCACAAGCTCCGCTGGCGCGCCACCGTCGACATGGGGTTTCTTCTCCATTCAACTACTACCCAGGCAAAGGTGAGAAGGAAGCAAAAGAGAAGATATCCCGTGACGAAAGCGCTGTTTACAGAAGAATATCCTATTTCACTTTGCTGTGGCGTTTTCTGTGTAGCTATTTGTGCAACGAGCAACTGTACAAAGGCTTTGCCAGACCACCAGACCAACAAAAAGCCCGAATTTCACGGGCCGTCCAAATCTGGACCGTTTAGCACGAATATTGAAGCTGCCCGTTAATAGGAAAGTTGGTGAACCACATTCATACTTCTACTGAATTTTAAAATCGTCCGTCCTCTAAAATATGTACATTAAATTAGACGGTATATTTGTTTCAGCTAATGGAACAGGGCTTCGGCCTTGTTACTAAAAAAAAAAATTAGACGGTATTAATCCTTCCTATTGCCAATTATGTACACACGGCACCTAATACGAGTTAAGATAATTGCACTTTTAGATTCATATTCAGTGTCCATGGATGAAATAAATAATAGAGTAAGAATAGAGCTAATTTTAAGTTTGAAAATAGTAGGTAAATTAACTTTTGGTTAGATTAGTATAATATAAGACAAACGAAGAATAGTGCATTAGTGCTATTCTTGCTCCATCCAAAAATTGAATAGCTTAAAAAAATAGTGTTATTTTTAAATTAATGCTATTCTTACTCCATTAAATGTGCCTTTAAAAATATTTCCACATCCATATTTTTTTTGGTATGAATGTGATCGGCTAAGGATCATGCATCCAACTTCAGTCTGCCGACACCGACACGCTATATTTTTGTACAATACAGTGTTTTATACTGACTATGAATATAGAAGTGCAGTAATTGCTCTGACTTACTTCGTGATGAGACATTTCTATTTCACTGAGCATTGATTACAATTTAAATAAGAAATATCTTTGTCATTGTTTTAGTAGAAGGATTATATGAGTACATACTTATGCAAAGGTAGTTGAATTGATTTTTGTCCCTCTATAGAAGTAATAGGAATAATCTCTCTCTATGTACATTAATATATAGAGTTATAGACTCGTGTACTGAGAAGGCCACCTAAACATATGCTCTCCGAGCTCCTTTTAGGCGCATGCATTTTAGATTTTTGTCTATCCTCATTTTTAAAAACTTCAACAATAATATTCTTGTTCTCATAACATTATATCATTTTTTTTTTAATGTATGCATTCACTGATCATTCTGAACTTGTACATTTAGATAATTAAAAATATTTAAAACAACTTCTAAGAACTAAAACAGTTGACTGAACACATGTATTCACTACTTGTTTTGACACTTAAAAAATTTCAATATTTCACAGCTGGTCGGACGAATGAGTTCACAAGTTTAACACATGTATTCACTACTTGTTTTGACAGTTAAAAAATTTCAATATTTCACAGCTGGTCGGACGAATGAGTTCAAAATAACTTGTGAACGTATGCGTTCAAAAAAAAACATATAATGTTGCCATACTTTTCAAAAACTAAAATATTATAATCATACTTTCTAAAAGTCGAGATAAAAAGGAAATTCCCAGGAGTAAGACGCCCAGCATAATCAACATTTAATATAGATTTCTTGCCAGAGTACTTTTGCAAGAGGAAAACAGTAACAATCAACATTTTGGTCAACGACCGACGCTACTTTTCTTTAACCACATTCCACAGTATGATTGTATTAAATGGAACTACATGCTTCATCTTTAATTGGGAGCTCGTGAGAAAATAAAACAGAAAAAGGAACAATGCTGAGAAGTGAGACAATACATCAAATAAAATGTCAGATAATCTAATTACAGCTTGACAGCTTCCACATTCGTCCATAGCCACAGGCCACAGGCCACAATTCAGTCATACCAACTCTCTCTCATACAAAAAGAAAAACAAAATAAAAAATAAGTACACCTGCTGTTCTCTCCGCAAGAGTTTTCTAAACTACAAAGATCAGTAGAAAAATACCCTTCTACAATCGAATTCTGATCCAGTGTGATACCTAACCGTGTAGAATGAGATCTGAGCCATCTGTTTTAATCTGGCACAAATCTAGAAGCAGGCCCTACAATCCAGAGCTTTCTTTTCTTTTCCCACCCTTTTTAACGTTGACATATCAAAAGAACTGAAAAATTCCTTGCTGAAGCTTACTATAGCTTTATATGACACTTTAAAAAAAAAATCCTCTTTTGAAATTGGAAACACAAATAGAAACCCTAGCTGCTTAAAAAAATCTGAAAGTACTATCAATCTCTTTTGATATGCTTATGAGACATAATCTCTTGAAATGATATAATTTCTTCAGATGAATACCGAGGAATTCTTCTATAAACTAATCTCATAATTTCACTTGCATTTATATCTTTTGAGACCGCTCTTAGTCCCTTCAGCAACTTCTTTATTGTATCCACACTTGGGTACCAATTCCTCTCCATACTCTTCTTACAAAGTCTAAAAGCCAGACCAAAATCTCTCTCTTCACAAAGGTAATGTACCATTGTCTGATAAATTTTCCCATTCGGCTCACAACCCCTTCTACTCATCGAATAAAACACATTGTTAGCCATTTTAATTTCACCCATTATGAAAAAACCCTTTATCATGAGATTATATGTCACCCCATCCGGCTTTTTTCCTGATTTATCCATGGTGCGCACCAAATGATTTGCTTCAAAAGTTCTACGCTGATTAATCAAATATTGTATTCTAACATTATATGTGGTAAGAGTAGGATTACAACCCCTAAGCCTCATTAAATTCCATAAACCATCACCGATCTTGCGCAGGCTTTTCTTATAAAAAGCCGAAATCAGAGTAGTGTAAGTTACAACATCGGGTTTGACACCTGATTTACCCATTTCCAACATGATCCTGTAAGCTGAATCCAAACTACCCATCTCACACATGACCTTGATAAGTGTATTGTAAGATATCTCATCCAATTGAATTCCATAAATCTGAGGGGCGTTATCGAAAAGTTGGCACAACTCATGAAACAGATTGGCTTGAGAGAGAACCTTGAGTGTGGCATTGAAAGATTTTACAGTTCTTTTACAACCAAAAAAATGCATCTCCTGAAAAGTTTTGACAGCATGGTCTGGCATGTTGGCCCTGCCATACAGTGCAATAATCCTAATTACAAAACCCTCTCTTCGACCTTGGGGTAAACCTTTCTGGCACTCCAAAATTTGCTCAATTAAGTCAAGCCGTTGAGAGCCAGCTAGGCGGGATACCACATCCTCAAATATAAAACGATTTTCTACCACGATTCTGTTTTGGGCATTCAATTGGAACAATGAGAACAGTTTCTCTGGGTCCCTTTCTTTCTTTATTCGTATAATTGCGGGCTCATTGGTGTTATCTTGGGGACCCAGATCATTATTAGTTTCGGGTTTTAAGGTCTGAATCTTGCCCTTCTTTAAGAGGGTAGATTTGCAAGATTCAATTGTGGGGAAGTTTTCAGGATGGTGATTTGCAGAGTGTGCATAGTTGGAAATATCTATTTTTTTCACCGATTTGGAGATACCAGCAGCAATACAAGTAATGGCAACTGCATCAATAGCTGCACAAATTCTTCGAACTGTGCAAAGGGAAAGCATAGTATCGGTGACAACACCCTCACTACTCGCTCATACTTAAATGTATTCAAGAAATGAATTAGGATAGAGGGTTTGGGGGTCAATCAGGCTAATTTTGGTGAATGCACCAAGGTCAAGATACATGAACAATATTAGGTCAAAAGTTAAATGAACAGAGAATGGAAATAGCACGCGAACCTAGCTGATAGATCCTCCGAGAAAAGGCACTGCAGCGTGTTAAGCTAGTCGCTCAAATCAGAACAGAACTAAGTTCTGTTTTGACTTTTCTTCTAATTTATTTTCATTCGGATTCGATATCCGAAACGATTTGGGGGTTTTGACTTGTTGCGGAGATTATCCTAGAACGGAGGGGAGGGAGGAAACGAGAGAAGCGAAAGCCGAAAGGGAAAGGAACGAGAAACGCCCGTTTCTCACATCATCGCCGATCTCCATGTAGCAACTCTTGCCAAGTAAAACCAGTGGCCCGATTAATAAGTCCAATTGGGCTGATATACGGCCCAAAATATATTTTAGGCTGGTCATTTCCTTTATTTTGACCAAGAGGCCCAAGGTTTTGGGCTCACCATTATACGCATTTTACGATCTCGTTTCTATTTTTCTTCTATATTTATACGGCATGTCTTGCATGTCAGTGAAGCACTGCACTATGAGTTATTACGGACGAAAATCAGAGAATCTGAATTCTCTTGAGATAAGTAATTCTATCAGTATCTCAGTAATGGCCTTCCCGCCTCAAAACGAAGAAATCGGAAAAAAAAAATAAGGAGAAGACATCGGAAATTTCAGTGATGGCCTTGGTCTATCACATCCATCTGCATCCATTTTCTCCATCTTTACGCCGCTTCTCTTCTCTTTCTTCTCTCAATTCTCCACCGCTATATAACAAATTTCAGAGTTTGAAAACCATTACATTGAAGCACAGAAGCAATCGGTTTAGGAAGCAGAGATTGCGATTCAATTCAGTGTCGGCGTCTCTACCAGCACTTGATCTGACAGAGGAGAATATTTGTCAGGTCCTACTTGATGCTAGATTTGAGGTGGCCCTGTTTTTGTTTCCTCGCATTGCATGCTTCATTTTATTATTTTTATAACTTCACAAAAAATAACCCTTTTTGCCTTAATTTCAGTTAGGTCAGATCTTCGATACTTCAATTGGAATGACCGGTACATTTCATTTATATACCATACATGGAATTAAGATAGTTATTTTTTTAACAATTTTTATTACTTTCCTTGGGTTGTCCATTGTAACTGTGTATTAAGATACTAACCATAATAATATAGGAGTAGTCGAACTTGCCGAATTGGATGGCCCCTATGTGAAATTGAGGCTTACAGGCAGATTCTGGCACACCCGTGCCCTTGTTCTAGCGCGTGTCGGTAATTACCTGAAAAACCGCATCCCAGTAAGTTAACATCTTTCTCATATCATATCACTATACTGTGTTATAATCCATGTTCCATGTTTCATTCAGAAGATTGATTAGAGATGATGTTCTTTTGTTAGGAAATTTTGGAGGTGGAAATTGAGGATGAGAAACAACTGGATGATAGCCCTGCGAATTTCTAAGTTAGTTCCCGGATCTTGAGTTATCGTCCTGATTATTATTTTGAGTGTTAGATTTACTTTTGTATTATATGATGTAATGTTTGCTAGTTCAATTTTTGAAAACAAAATCATATGGTTTGAACTTTGAAGGCCCAACAAAGCAAAAAAAAAAAATTGAGCCAGATTTAATGTAGCAAGCTGCACAACAAGCAGAAAGTTTCTGCAATCATTCATGTTATATGACATAATTAAAACCCTAAGAAAGTGTTTGGTTATAGAACAAAGTTCAGCTAATCCAAGTTATTTATTTCAAGTTAGGTCGGTTTAACCATTCTCATTTGGTTATGGAAAAAAGTTAGATTGCCTAAAGTAAAGCAAGATAGAGAGAAGGAGAAAAACATTCTTTTATTAAAAGCGAGCTCCACATGCGGCACAAGTTATTCCGTTTAAGTAAATGGTTTAACTTAGGTCAGTCTGAAGTTAAGCTTAATTATGTCATCTAGGGTTAACAAAAAAAACACGTAGCTCGTGATTTGTTTGAGGTCGGCTCAAAAACGGTTTGGAAATTGTCACTCCATCTAGATTTGAACTAAAAATAGATTGCTTGTTCTGTCTTGGTATCTTTTTTGACGAGTTCAAGCTTGGCTTAACTCGGCTCAGTTCGTTAACAAGCTGGTATGAATTATTCATTATATTTTGATTTAGCCTGAACTGTTGACATGTTAGGGTTAACTATTACTATGTCTCAACTTAGGACAACATATATGAGATATTGATTAACTATTACTATGTCTCAACTTAGGACAATATATATGAGATATTGAGATTTGATGTTGTGAAAATTGATTTAGTAGATAACCAGTTCGGCTCTGCATGAAGAATGGCGAGCCAGTATTTTCAGCTTCAAATTAAAGTCTTGCTTGGCTCAGCTCCTTATAGTCATGTGTTGGCTTTGAGTTTTGTCTAGCTCGACTCGGCTCACTTGTTTTCAGTTCCAACATGTTCATAGCTTGATCTAACTATTTCGTATTTGACGGTGCCCGGGTGAGGACTAAAATTTTTAGTTTTAGATTTAGTCCCATGGAAATAAATGTGCAAGCATCCTGTTGCATTGAATGTTTAAAAGTTGAAGCCATGTAATATATAATGATAAATAAGTTCATGATGCTAGAATATTGATTAAACAGACTAAAGATCTTTGTATAATTGAACGCTAACAAAACTTTTGTTCTAGTACATCTGTTATCTGTATATGACAAAGCGTTGAGTGCATTTGGTTCAATCGTACCAATATTCCTTCCGAGTAATAATTTTAATTATTCAAGTAGCTTTGTCATCATTATGAATCCTGAAAATTTGCTGTTACCCGGTTTAATCTCTTTAAAATATTGGGGCTATGATGAGTGTACTTGTGCCTTTTTAGACGGGACCATTTTATGATGGCCTTGATTGGACAATACTGCCTTCTTTATTCATATCATAGATTGATTATACATTATCATTGAAAAGGGTAATAAAAGGGTAAAAGAAAAAAGAAATTCAGTATTGATTGGACAATACTTTCTTCTTTATTCATATCATAGATTGATTAGACATAGTGGGCCAGGCCCAAATTTCCACATTGAAGCCCAGCAACAGTCATTAAGGTAATGGGGTAATGGTGTAATGGTGTTACATGTAAGATCCATATATATATACGAGGAGGGTTCAAATGCCTCCATGTTTTTGTGTCTTCATCATGCCTCCATCTTTCTTTATTATTTTCAAAGTTCAAACAGTCGATCCGAACCGCTCAACTTAACCTCTATACTAAAATATGTTTGGAGACCAAATTTTATATTTTTAGGAATTTTTTTACTATTTTTTTAGATAGGTACAAAAATACTGTTTTTAGATGATTCAGATTTACTGATTTTGTACCTGTCTTAAAAAATAGTAAAAAAATTCCTAAAAATATAAAATTTGGTCTCCAAATATATTTTAGTATGGAGGTTAGGTTGAGCGGTTCAAATCGACTGTTTGAACTTTGAAAATGATAGAGAGATGGAGGCATGATGGAGACATTTGAACCCTCCTCTATATATATTCCCTCTTGAGAACTAGGCAGTGGCTGCCAAACATGGTACCTTTGATATTCATTTACATATATATACAGAGAGAGAGATGTGCCGATAAATCGTAATGTACAGATATTTATGTACATTGAACTAATAATTATTAGATTCAAAATTTAAATAGCCGATTCAAACCGTTCATCTTGTTCTTCATATCAATATGTGTTTGGAGACCAAATTTTACATTTTTTGGAAATTTTTTACTATTTTTTTAGATTTATTGAAAATCGTTGTTTTCAAACAAATCTGAACCATAAAAAACAGTAATTTTCAATAAATCTAAAAAAGAAGTAAAAAATTTCCAAAAAAATATAAATTTTGTTCTCCAAACACATATTAATACGGAGAACAAGATAAACAGTTTAAATCAATTATTTGAACTTTGAATTCGATAATTTATAATCCAATGTACAAAAATGCATATACATTGCAATGTATCGTAGCCCATCTATCATCTATCTATCTATGCATATATATATCGGACAATCCTGATCTAACCTCAAAATTCGATTTACCTTGGGTTTAGCTACAGTACAAAATAGCATAGCTGCAATAATCATGATGACAAGACTCGTGAGAAATTCGTGTATTATTCATTTTTTTTTAATATTATCAAACTGAACTCCAAATAAAACGCAAAAAACGTATAATACATTTTATTCGCGAATAAAACGCCGAGTAACAAATTATTCGCAAGAAAAAACTTTAAAAAAAATACCAAACAAATTTTTAATTTTTTTTTCAACTTTTTTTTGTGATTTTTTTTTTGCTTCTTTATTGTACAGAATAATTCTCAAATTATACTCAAATTATACTCAAATTATTCGTTTGTCACCACGGCAGTAATAGGATCTAACATATTTAGTTGCAATCCGAATAGAAAATCTATATTCGGTCCGAATATGCTGTTTAGAGCATATTACCAGTGATAAAAATATCGGTTTAGAGGATATTAACAATGGTTTATACCACATATTATCGATTTAGTGCATATTAATAGTGGTATATACTACATATTACCGTATGCTTGTTTATATATACTGCATATTATCGGTTTAGTGTATATATATGAATTCTCATTTAAAATCCGCATAAAAATCAGCATATATAAGTTCGCATAAAAATCTGCATATTTGAGTTCGTATAAAAATCTGCATATGCGGTCGCATACCGCATATGCAGTATGCGGTGGTTTTCCGCATACCGCATATAAATCGAATATTAAAACACTGATCTAGATGTAAAAAAAATTTAGATTCTGACAGAACCCTCTATATTCTCTCCGGTACCTTATTTGATACAATGAACTTCAAAGAGGTGTGTGCGGCATGATTGCTTCAAAAAGGTTGATTTAGATAAGAGAATTAATATGAATGCGATTGATATTCTAATGTTGCACCCCTGCAATTTGTTTGTTGTTTATTTATATTTTCTTGCTTGTGATTCTTCTTGTTTTGATTTCTTAGCACATCTGGTACTAGTGCACATTATTTAAAGAGTTGTTCTGTGGTCCATGGCGAAATTCATTATGCCTCTTGCCAAACTCCCAAGCGTTTACTAAAATATTAGCAAATTTGCCCTCTTAACTTGCAAATGTGCAGCACGACCAATACAATACAACCGGTGAATTTTGTAGGTTCAGTGTTGTTCAGAATTTTAATTTGTTGGCACGAATCTTGACAAAGGTAACTCCGATCAGCCCTACACGTTTTCAGCGCGATAGGTGATTTCATTTTTTGAACTCAAGAGTAAGTATCAAAATCCAGTAAATAAAGAAGCTCTATTTCTCACGATTAATGCTTTTAAATTTACTAAAGATTATTTTACTTTCTTTTTAATAGGAGAGCCTATGAAAATAGGATGTTCAAGATTAACCCTGCTTTTTTGAAGCACCAGCGACCATATAGTATTATATATACATTTTATATAGCAGCTAATGACCTGTGGTAGTGAGGTCCCAATAAAAATCTGACTGTTGTAGTGCAAACTATCATATAAAGCAATTTATGTTAAATCATAAATTAATACCGTAGGTTTTGACATATATAACTATCAATGATATCAAATTTTTTAGGGTATGTTTGGATGAGAGCTAAAATAGCTAAATTTGATAATAGTAAACAAGAATAGAGAAAAAATAATGATTTTTAGATTAGTATGAAAATGGTGCTATTCGAATTAGTAAAAATGTTGTTTAGATTGTACATTTGGAATAGTGAATAGTTGTAACTGATAAATAATAGTGTTAACAGGGTGCTAATTAAAAGAAAATATAAGTAAGTGAGGTCTTAAACGAATTGTCACAACGTAGAGATAACATAAAGTAGTGCCAATTTTGTCATTTCAGGAGTGTGTTGATGAAAATCCGAAAAATAATTATTTTTCCCTCTCTCTTCACATTTTCGAATAGTAGATATTCCAACATTTACAAAAAATTGAGAATAGCAGCTATTCTAACTATTCTGAATAGCAAAAATGTTGTTTGAATGCACATTATTATTCCTCTACTGCACTGAACATAAATATGATAATAATCACTCTCAAAAATAAGAGCTACACATTATACATAAAAGGTAGAATTAAGCAGACTATAAATTAATTATCTGCCCCGAATCATTATTTAGAGTTATAACTTATTAAAAAATTATTCTATAATCATCGCATGATGAACCTCTTAAAAATTTTATGCAGCTTGGCGACCGTTTTTTTTTTTTTTTTGAGGTAAAAACAGGGGTCAGGCCACTATATTTATTGATCAACAAAGATTTTGGTGACCCTTAAAACCTTTATAGTAAAAGCTGATTTTTTTTTTTTCAATTTTCTCAAGTTAATGGCAATTAGAATTCATAAACGCTATATACAGTGGTGTTATCGTTTAAATTTAGAACAAAGATATCTAATAAAATCACTCAATAACTGTAGTTAAAAAGTGGCACAAGTCATTGATAACTGCACACGTTGAGTGTAGAGACACGAGCTCTCATCTATTTTCAATGAAACATGTTCGGCTCTAAAAAAATATTATTTAAAAGTCACTGTGTATCAAAATTCTATAATAAAAAATAAAAGAGTGAGTCTATGGTACTATGCATATTATGGGTTGTTACTGTGCTATAGCTCTATATTCGAGTTTTCAAATCCTAATAGTCGATCCGAACCGTTCATCTTATTCTCCATATTAATATGTGTTTGGAGATCAAATTTTACATTTTTTGAAAATATTTTACTATTTTTTTAGATATTTAGAAAATCACTTGATCTGAAAATTCTGGACCATCCAAAAATAGTGATTTTCAATAAATCTAAAAAAATAGTAAAAAAATTTCAAAAAATGTAAAATTTGGTCTCCAAACACATATTAATATGCAGAACAAGATGAACGGTTCGGATCGACCGTTAAGATTTGAAAACTCAAATATAAAGCCGTAGCACGGTAACAAATCGTAATATGCATAGTACCATAGACTCACTCAAAATAAAAAGCTGTGGCATGATCAAAGCTTCGGCAAATGTTTAAAGAAATGAGTAGGCAATGTGGAATACTCAAATTCTCTTATGGATTTTCATTTTAATAAAGAATATATCAAGTAATAGCGCAAGTATCGAAATTGATTACGAGTCTCTGAATTGCATCAAATATTTATAGTTCAATCTGAGTGCTGTTCCGCTTTCTGTTTTGGTGTGGATTGGCATAAACTTACGAATTTTTTAAATGTATTATTGAAAAAAAAAAAAAATCTTTTCTTTAGAAAAATTTGATTTTTGTGATGGCCGCACTTAGCGGATGCAAACTTATTTATTGGAAACTGCATCTAGCGGATGAGACTTCAGAATAGAGTCTACACCTAGCGGATGAGGCCCTCTTTTTTTTTCAGATGAGATTTTTTATGTATTTGGGTGCGAACTCTATTTTGGGGTCTCATCCGCAAGATGCAGACTCTATTTTGGGACCTCATCCGCAAGATGCGGACCTTATCCTGGAGCCTCATCCGCTAGATGCGCCCCCCAGTAAATGTGTCCGCATCCGCTAGGTGCAGCCATGGCAGAAATCGAATTTAAAAGACGGTTTTTTTATTTATATTTTTATGAGAAAATGGTACATTTAAAAATTTCGGCATAAACTCGGTCATATTCAGACAAACATTAAAGCAGTATCTGATTATGTGTTTGAATCGGTTTTATAATAATTACAGCTCCTAATCCTTGGCTGGATATTTTAGTTTTCTTTTTTTTCTAATCATTTTCGTTACGGAGAGACTTGCGCAACATTTTTTTGTCTGTATTAGGGGCTGCGAAGGACCTTATTTAATATTTTTAAATTTTAAAACATGTGAAGCCACGTGAATGACACGTGAGTCGCAAGAAGAACATGAAGCTGATGTAAGAAATGTATGAATCTATACACATTGTTGGTACAATTTCACATGTAAAATCAAAATTATGAGCAGAACAACCTGATGCGCTGTCAAGAGAGATTGATGAGCATAATTTTAAAAATTTATTGAATTGTCCTTAAATGACGAATTCAAACTATTAAAATTTATCTATTTGATGAGTGATGCATGTACATGAAAGTTTTTAGAAGTTTTGAATTTATTTAGTACATGATTAAGCAGTCAAAACAATTAACCTTTTATAAGTTATTTTATAAGTGTATTCAATTTTCAACATTTTTTGACCGCTTGACCTTGTACTTAATGAATTCGAAACTTTTAAAATTTTGCATCTATATACATCACTTATGAAGTAGACGGATTTCAACAATTTAAATCCGTCATTTGAAGACAATTTGATAGACTTTTAGAGTTGTACTCACCAATCCATCTTGATGAGCACATCACACTCTAACTTTGCTCCCAAAATTATTATGCACAGTCATTGTTATTGTTCTAAAATTAACAACTATATATAAAGCAATTACACGCCGGGAACACAATCTAGGAGCCGTTTGGTTCGTTCTTTTAGAAGATAATTTTCAGATTTTATAAATGTTATTTTTTTTATTATCGTATTTGACGAAAATTGTAAGGAAATGAATATAATAATGTGCGATTATTTTGTTATTACGATTTTATAATTTATGGTTGTTGTTTTGGCGATAGCAATGGTGGATTTTCTCTATTACTTAACAGAAATCATTCCTTTTAAAAATTCCTTTTTTTTTTTTTTGAAATAAAAGTCATTTTTATTTTATTACATTTCGATAGCTATTATAATCTATACTAAAATCAAACATTGTAAACAACTAAATATACATTTTATCGGATGCTGAAACACTACTAGAATCTCGGTTTGTTGCATGAATAAAATTTGGCTTGTTGCATCGGCTTACCGTTGCAACAATCCCTAAAAATGTCAGTTGCATGGGTTACCCATGCAACAAGCCCCAAAAAATACCGTTGCAACAACCCCCGTTGCAACTACTCAATTTCGGACTTGTTGCATGGCTTTACCATGCAATAACTTCTGAAATACTTGTTGCAACGGTGTGTCCATGCAATAAGTACCCATGCAACAAATCAAATGCATTGAGTAGTTGCAACGATATAGCATTGAGTAGTTGCAACGATGAAGTGTGTGGGTCCCATGGATTAGTTGCAACGATATAGCATTGAGTAGTTGTATGGATAAAGTGTGTGGGTCCCATGGATTAGTTGCAACGATAGGGGAGTGAGTAGTTGCATGGTTAAATGTCGTGAGCCCCACATGGTTTGTTGCATGGGTAATTAACCTATTAGTTGCATGGACAAAGGTGGGTCCCACCAGGTTATTTGCTAAGATATTGTCTGGTCCTCATATTTGTATAGATTTTACGATGCAAAAAATTGTCGTTACCAAAAAAAAAAATCCAGGCCCAATTCTATAATTCACCTCGTACCAATTTGGTACCTGTACCGATTTGGTACCAACCCATAAGCAACCAAGAAATCTTTTACATTACACATTGAAACATAATAAGAAGAACAACACAATAAAACATGGAGAGTAACATTTTAATTATCATTAATAATTATAGTAAATTCAAGCTTTCCTTGAAACATAAGACCAAAAAGGATTGCAACCACAGTATAAGAGGATTGCAACCACTTGTTTCTATAACCAAAATATACACACAACCCAGCATCAAAAAATATACAAAAAGAGGCTACTTTTCTAGCTATACAAAATACCATTTTTCTGTGATAATGGTTTATAACACCCCACACTAGAAGGGTTGGTTGTTCTGCCTTTCTTCCCCAAACCACTCGTCGTCAGCACCTAGACATGTTGCCACCTCATTTTCAGATTGCACATTGAGAAGTGCTTGGAAATTTCTTCCCCCATTTGATTCTGTAAAATCAGCACCTAGACCCTACATATACAACATATAGCATAGAATGAAATTTAATATTGATAATAAATTGTAGAAACACTCGAAAAGCATTAAAATAAGTATAATAGGTATATCTTCATAACCTACTACACATAAAAAATCAGTTTATCTTCATGACATAGGACTAAATGGTAAACTAAGTATATTTCTATTCTCATTTTATCTTCATAACATATGACTAATTGATGAATTATCAGTTTAGCTTCATGCATCTAGCTAGAACTTATTTTTAAGTATGATACCTAAAAAGCCACAAACAAGGAAATTTCCTAATACAACCTATGTTCTTAAAAAAAGAAAAAGGTTATTGATATGATACCTGAGAGATGGCCATCGACATTCCCGAAGCTCCTTCATGAGGTTGAGGTAGTGTTGTGGGACCTTGACCCTAAGCATTAATCATAGAAGAATTGTTTTAGATTATGGACATTTCAACATCCAATTAGTGAGTACTATTAACATCATCTAGTTTTAATTTGACAATCTCACCTGCAAATTAGTGATATTCCCTATTAGACCAACATTTTGAGGTCCCTGACTGTAACCTTGAGCCTAAGTTAAACACGAATCCATTCAAATGAGAATTTAGCAATCAGAAATACACAGTAAATTCAAATGACAATAAATATAAAAATTCAGAAATTAAGAGTAAATTATTTATTTCTGCAAAATACTTTAACACTTGAACCAAGGTGCAGGTAGCTTATTTTGACACGCCGGTCACCTTTCTTCCGCTTACTGCCCTTTACCATGATTTTATTGTAATAGTAAAAATTCCTAGGAATTGGTTGAACAAGTACAGTTATTTGGTTCTTCCTAGGAGTCTGGTTAGGGGTATGGTACCATGGTACTATTCATAGCGCATAATGAAGCATGCTATAGATCAATATCTTCAATTTTAAGGTTCAATAATTCTTAGGAGGCTGGTTAGGGGTATGGTACTATGCATAGCGCATAATGATGCGTACTATGGTACTATGCATAGAGTTAAATATTTTTCGTCTTTCTTTGCAATTCTGACATAAAGATAGAACCTCTCATGTTACTGGATTTAATTGGACT
This sequence comes from Carex rostrata, assembly GCF_964058835.1. Taxonomy (NCBI): domain Eukaryota; kingdom Viridiplantae; phylum Streptophyta; class Magnoliopsida; order Poales; family Cyperaceae; genus Carex; species Carex rostrata. Next base: position 10,734,485 of record NC_135925.1, read on the forward strand.
TGTACCTTGAAGGTTTGGCGTATCAATAACAACAACATGATTTCAGTCTCTGAGGAGATGGGCAAATTTTACAGTGGAGATTGTTACATTGTACTTTATAAATACCAATCAAATTTCAAGTAGGAAGAGTACTTGTTAGCATGCATGTTGGATTGGGAAAAATAAAGCTCAGGTTAAACACACAACTCGTATCATTTAATTTATCAATTGTATCAATTATAAAACAATATCTTCTTCACTACTTAAGCAACAGCTAGAAGAAGTTACACTACTAGAATCGAGACTTATAGCATGGGTTAAATTCTCGAATCCTAAACTGACAGTGAAAATAATAATTAGACCGTACCTGCAAGTCAGGCCTTTGCATCCCCACCATAGCGTACAACTGCCTGAACATGATGTTATTTTGTTCTTGCATCCTAGTCCTCTCTTGTTGTTCTTAGTTGCTCTTGATCTTGGCAGACCAGATTTTTTTGGAGGCATATTGGTTGTCGTCTTCTATATTCCAAAAAAAAAACAAAGAAGTGTGTTATAGGCAGCAAAGAAGTGTGGTATATACCCAGATTTACTTGGTATAATTAGAGTGTTTTTATTTGCTAACCATTGTGGTTATTATCCATGAACTAATAACATTTTCTAACGAGGCAGCAACACAATTAAATTATGATTTGCATAGTACCAAATATTTGCACAAACTAAAAAGAGTATTTTTTTTCATACATATTTCGACATTTTTTTGTTACTGCAGTGACAGTGACCTAATTGCATGAAACAGAAATTATATTAGTAATATTGGAATGTCATTTATGCGACAAAGGAAACAAGTATACACCAAACAATCACATATAAATTATAAGATGAAATGTCAATTTCAAGAAATATTAAAAATACATTTGACCAAGTTGCTCCAGATACTAATTTGCAGTCTCCTATGTAGTCTCTCATTTGTCTGTGGTAAGAAAATAACACCCAATTCGACCGGGAGCTCCACCAAATAATTGCAGTACAAAAGAAATTTTTTAAAAAGTACTACAAATGGTAAACAATTGGAATATGACTTTAATTATGGAGTAGCAAAAATTTGACAAGTATAAGAGAGTATATCCCCAAAAGAAGCCAAATTTCAGAACTAATTAGTGACACAAATTCAATGTTCCAAGCAATAATGAACCAAAAAAAAAAGTAGATAAAAACATCCCAAGTAACCAGAATTTGGCTGATCACCCCTATACGTGATGACAGCTACAATTATTTGCAAATTCTGGTCATGACAAATTATTTGAGAGAGCTACATTCTTTAAACCATATTTGCAAATTCTGGTCATTACATTTGACAGGTTCAGGTATTTGAGTGTGCAACTGATATATGGTTGATTTGAGATGCAATTATACCACATTGTTAGGTAAATGGCAGACCAGAATTTTTTAGAGGCATGTTGGTTGTCGTCTACTATATTCCAAAAAAAAAACAAAGAAGTGTGGTAAATACCCATATTTACTTGGTATAATTAGAGTATTTTTATTTGTATTTTAGTAATAGTATATAAGGTTTCAACTTAAAAAAACGTGTACAAACTAATATACTTGTATAGATACCAATGGCAGCAACATGTACTTATTTTCTATGAAAAATTTTGAGTTCTTAAATTTTTTAATCCTTAATTGGATGATACCAGATCATGAAGCCTCTTTAGTCATTATTGGGAATTTTGCATGAAGCCTCTCTAGTAAATTAAAAGTGCATAGATATTGTACCAGTTGGATCCAATTCAGTTAAGTGTATACCCTCCAAAAGAACTTGTACAAACTAAGATACTTGCTGATTACCTTTAACCTTCAACACTAGTAAGGAAAAATCTCAATCCCCATGTACTTATTTATTGTCATTATTTAAACCATATTTACAAATTCCAGTATTTGAGAGAGCTACAACTATTTGCAAATTCTGGTCATTACAAATTATTTGAGAGAGCTACATTCTTTAAGATTCTTTTCGAAAATTCTGTTAATTACATTTCACAGATTCAGGTATTTGAGTGTTCCATTAATTTAAGGTTGAATTGAGCTGCAATTATACCACAATTTCAGATAAATGGCAAAAATCACAAGACAAAGGTTTTCATTTCAAAAGCCAAGTGCAAAATTTGCAGAGATAAGCGCATAACACTTAATCAATTTCAAAAAATGTTTGAATTTACCTGAAGAGGAGGAGGGTAATATGAAAATTTTTCAGGGTTCAATCTACCTCCGAGAATTGAGAGAGCTACCTCCGGTGGTTGAATCTACATCCTTGTTTGTCGGTCAATTTCTTGGCGAGAGTGATTCAGAGAGAAAGAGAGACTGTTCGAATCTACCTCCAGTGGCTGAATCTACCTCCGGTGAATTTAGGGTGGTTTGTCGGTCAATTTCTTGTTTAAATCTACCTCCGAAGGATGAATCGTGACCTAATGGAGAGAGGTAAAGAGGGAAAGAGGAAAAGAGGTGTTAAGGGCAAGTCAAAATTTGAGGGAGGCGGCTAAAGTAGTGGATCTGAGAAGGGATGTCGTGAAGGGATTTCGGAATTCACATCCTCTCCATGACATGATTTCCCCAAATTAGTAAATCTGGACTGTTTATTTATCACTGCCTGAATCTCAAAGCCCTTTAATGAAGTATCCCCTGCTGAGCCCGAATCTCCAATCTGTTAGTGATTTAATCTCACACCGTGAATTTAGGGTAAGAATGCGCAATACTTGAGAGGAACGTACCCTATGGAAATCTGATGTGAGCTATAAAGGGGGGAAAATTTTTATCGCCAATTGATGTTATTGACAGAGAGGTTTCTCCTTTCTTCAGTTTGTAGGAAATGCTTTGTATATATAAATTATAAATGTGATGTGCTGTTTTAAATCAAAACTGCTCTGTTAGTAAAACCCCCCAAATTTGAGAGGGAAGTGAAATACAGCACCCGGGAACTTGTTTTGTATATACATGTGAATTTATAAGAAGTGGAATTTTAGTATAATTACATGTGAATTTATAAGAATATATATTTGTACATAAGATATAAATTTTGTAAAGGATGTAATAATTATATTTTGTTATTTTAATTATAGATGTACATGTCACGACTATTTGATGAATAAAATTCAATTTATTATGTACTATTGTTTATTTGCATGATATGTTGTTATTTTCTAATTAATGAATAAAATTGGCATTTTGTGTGTTAAAAAAAATTATTGAAAAAATATATTAGTAAAATTTACACGATAGTGAATGTTAATTCGTGTTTTTATGTCTTAGTAAGCGATTTAGACACGTAAAATAGTACGTTAGCACATGCATGTTGTGTTAACAATTCATATGCTATATACTTGTCATGCAACAACAACAACAATTGTCGAGGCTAATGAAGAAAGAAACAAAAATGTCATGCATCGATCGATCGGGACCGTTACAATTAAAGATTACTAGCTTAAATTGTCTGTGTGAAAATTTGGTCGAAATTTACGTTGATTTTCACATCCATCAAGCTTACGGACTATCATGCCATCGAATGGCTATAATCACATCACGTCGGATCAAAGCTTATACATAACCAAATTCAAAATCATTTCTATTGTGTATGTTAAGGGTTATCCCTTGATCATTTAAAAGTTAAATTTGAATCATTTGAAGAAAAATCAACCGTCGATTTGACACGTGAAAATGCACGGTCCACATTTAATAACACTATGACAAGAGCCAAATAATAATGAAATTGTATAAATTTTATATTTGTATGTATATTTCGTTCACATAATATGGTAAAATTTAGTTTTTTATTTTTTTGGAATTTTGTGCATATAATTTAGTGTGCAATTATTATCTTATTGATTACTGGATTAATCAGAGCCCTATGATGTGTGATGAACTATTCAGATTTAAAAGGAGGCCTCCATTTCAATAGATGAATTACTTGGGGACATTTTCTCTCAATTAATACCATCCATCAGGTAGAAATCCGCCCCATCGGAAGGCTATCTAACTTTCAAGATGCGTGCTACATTGATCAGGCGGCTATATTCGTTACCGCTAATTTTATATTAACTCAGACTACAAACAGAGTGGAGTAAAGGGGGAAATGAGATAGTCTCACAGAGAGCCTTCTCTGTGAAGGACTTGGCGTTTTTTTGAAAATCAAATCCAAAAAACCCTTCTCCTCCCAAAATCCTCCTCCTCAGCCGCAGCCGATCGACTAACCCTCACATCTCCCTCTCCGAAACCCCTATCTAAGAAACCCTCTCTACTCAGCCGATCGACTAACCCTCACATCTCCCTCTCTCCGAAACCCATGTCTACAAAACCCTCTCTACTCAGCCGATCGACCTATCTCTCTGACCTCTAAGAAAACCTATCGCTCACCCTCTCTACTTTGCTTTGTTTTGTTTATCTTAATTTTGTTCTCTATTTTGATTTATTCAGATTTTATAGATCGCAGAGGAAGAGGATTGGAGCGCATTGAGGTATATCTTGACATTTTTTCCCTTAATTATTTAGCTAGAACTAGTCTTTCTTGAATTATTATCAATGAAAAGTGATAGCTACAAGTTAGAAGTGTAAATGTAATTTAGGATTGTATTGTAGCAGTCTGGTTTGCTAATATGTCGTGTAATATATCTGGCTGGTAATTTCGGTTGATTTCCTTGAATTCCTTGATTTCAACTGCACTTGGGAATGAGATGTATTATGGGTTTGAATACTGTCATGACTAGTTACATTTGTTTATAAATTTAAGATCTGCAGTAGACATTAAATGGTTAATAAAGTGTTAATCTGAATATCGAGTTTGCATTTTTTGCATTGCATATAAGCTTAATCTGAATATGAATGATTTAATTAATTCCCATATGTTTTAGACATCATATGATCTTCCTCTAGAGTTGTTTTTTTTTTTAATGTAAAGTAAAGTTTGATTCTTTTGTAGAAAATCACTTTTATAGTTATGTACTGTTCTGATTTTTGTTAACTTAGGTTTTAAGAACCAGCACTTAAAGGGCGTACCTTGAGCCATGTAATCTTTGATATGTTGATGATATAATTGTCTCAAGTTGATATAATTGATAAATTTCAATTAATATAGTTGCTGGTACCAATCTGCACTCTTAGGGAATTATCTCAATCTGATTCGCATAATTACATTATTTGTATATATTCAATTAATATAGTTGCTGGTACCGTACCAGTTCATCAAGTTCTGCCATTGAGTAATAAGTTAATTCAATCTTCTTGATTTTTTTTCTACATATTACATGGTTGAACCCCGTGATGATGTCTCGCAGTTCGAGGCCATTGTTCCACAATGGTGCCAGAATTTGGACCACTTGAAGGGTCTGTGCGACATATTTAAGAATCCCAATTGGGAGAAAAGTTCAATAATCAACCGAAGTAACAAACTAGTTGACAGAAAGGGAGTTGCTAGTCATGTGGGTGGATCCAGGAGCTCGTACAGGCACAAGATGAAATTGGTGTTTCTTTTTTTTAACTAATACGTTACATTACAATGCTTTCCATCATAAATTGCATTGACTAACATCTTATGAATTCATAATTAAATTTCAGATTGCTGAGAAGGGGACTTCTGTTGATTTGAAGGATATTTTTGACCGAACTCACTTGAGGAAGGACTCGAACGAGTACGTCAATAAAAGAGCAAAAGACGCAGCGGTATACAATATTTCTGTCTCTATTCATTTTTAATAGTTAGAATAGCGGGTTAGTTATTTTGTAGGAATATATAGCTGCTGTTAGCTAAGCATTAAAAAATATATGTGCATAATACTTCTATAAGGGCGGTGCTATTTTGAGGTCTCAAAACCCTTTAATTCAGTGCTTAGGAATCTATTTTTATCTTAATACCAGTTTTACCCTCAATAATAAATTGTTATTTAATTTTCAAAGGTTGGTAAACTAAGTTGTAGTAGTACATGGTTTCACTTGATAGAAAAAAATAGCTGCTGTTAAGTATTTGACATTTGAAATAACTACATTGTGTCAAGTAAAAGAAAGAAAATAGCTGCTTCCATTTTTTGTTGTTTATTTGAGGTCAAGTAAAAGAATGTTGGAATATTTTCAATTCAGGGGCCTTAATTAATGAACAATATTAGTGCACTTCAATGATAATTGTAAAAAATATTCACATTTAAGTATTGTATAGAAACTTGTTCAAGCCATAAATCGATGAGAGTTTGTACTAAATTTCTATTGCATAATTAAATTTTAATGAGTATTTTTAATTGGAAAAATACTTCTCTGAGCTAGAGTTATAGTTCAAGAACACAAAACCTGTGAAGGTTCTATGAACCACAATAAAAAATTGTGAAGGTTCTGGTCACAAAATTCATAATTATAAAAATATATTGCACCTGGTGGTAGTAGGGGAAATCAAGAAGGGGGAGAGGAGGGCAATCAAGAAGAGGGAGAGGAACCTTGATCCGGGACTTGTTAAAGCAGAACTGCATGGTTGAAAAGAATAGCAAATTGATTAAGATGGTTATTATTTGAAATACTTACAGGAGAAGGCAATTAATGAAGGCTCTGCTCATCGCGTGCTCGTCCTCTCAATAACTTTCTAATGTTTATTCTCAAGACCAAAATTTAAAGATTCTACAATTTAAGTTTCCGAATTATTTGTGTATCTCTTTTATTTTGTAATATACTGCTCTAATTCTTTTTGCTATGATTTACAAAATATATTTAATTTAAAAGGAGAAATCAAATTTCCTTCTAAATTTGAAGGATATTAAGTAGGATGTGAAGAAATTAATACACTGCTGTAATGTATCCCTTGTTGTAATTTATAAGAATATATTCAATTTGAAAGGAGAGATCAAATATATATATATAAGTCACTGTCCAGAAATTCAATAATTGTTGCATGGGTAGGCCCATGCAACAAATAGTTCAAAAAAATAGTCAAAACTTGTTGCATGGGTAATCCATGCAACAAATAGTTCGTAAATAATCCTCCAAACTTGTTGCATGGGTTACTCATGCAATTGTTTAGTCTAGATTTTGGAGATTTGTTGCATGGATAAGTCCATGCAACAAATAGTTCTCAAATAATTGTTGCATGGGTTATCCATGCAACAGTTTAGTCTAAATTTGGGAGACTTGTTGCATGGATATGAAATGAGTTGTTGCATGGACATTCATTAAAATATACTTTCTATTTCTGCTGATGGGTCATGGGTCATCAAATATTTGTTGCATGGATAAATAAGAGACAGTTGCATGGTTAACTATCACATTTGTTGCATGAGTAACAGTTGCATGGGACTGTCCATGCAACAAATTTAATTGTGTCAGAAATGTCAATACTTGTTGCATGGACACTACTTAACCATGCAACAATTATTTTTATCCATGCAACAAACCCAGATTCTAGTAGTGAAACTAATAGTCATTTAAAACCAACATGATAATAGCACGATACCGTGAATGATATTTCTTGATATTATATTTTTTTAAATTCTGATATTCCATAAAATGGTCTATAGCGTGTAAGGGTGAGTAAATTGTTCATAACTCGTGAGCCGCTCATAACTCGCTCGCTAAATGCTTACTTGAACTCGCTCATTAACAACTCGCTCATTTATTAAATTAGCGAGCATGAGCATGCCCCAACTTGCTCATTTAAAATTTGCCACATCTAATCCCGCCGCCACATTCAATCTCAAATATTCATAGTTTATACATTTATTTATTTTTTTAAACATACGCCTCAAAACAGTGTGCTGTTGTTAGTTTATGTTTTTGGATTTATGTTGAATTTTTATTAGTGCTGCTTTAGTTTTTGTTGATTGTTGTTTGTTGATGCTATTGTTAGTTTATGTTGTTATTATTCTATTTTTGTAATACCGTTGATTTTTTTGTTATTATTCTATTTAATTGAATTATGACAATTTATTAAATTTTAGTACTCATAACTCGTGAGCCGCTCATAACTCGCTCATTTCCGACTTGCTCATTTATTCGCTCGCTTGAACTCGCTCATTTAACAACTCGCTCATTTATTAAATGAGCGAGCACGAGCATATCCTAACTCGCTCATGCTCGCTCATTACTCACCCCTAATAGCGTGTGAACCAAACGCCCTTTAGAATTTTAATGTAAATAATATCATACTAAATGTTGACTTTTAAATAGTCCGGCGTTGAGGTGCTAATTTTTTTTTTTTATGAATACTAAATGCTTAAAAAGAATTTAATTTTTTTTTATCGTTATGGATGATTATTAAAATTGTTATTTTGCTATCAGCTATAGCTATTTTATTTAAATATCCGCGCCATGTTAGGTGGATATCTTGTCTTTTTTTTTCAAATTATTAAAGAATGCATGGTTTGTATTACTTCTTCTTCACTCTTCAATATGTATTATATTTTTATTTAAATGAATTTTGTTCAACCTATAGCAAAGATTGGATAATTATTAAACAATATCTGTGTATGATCATTTCTTGCACCTTGTACTGATGATTCATTTCTTGCTATTCGTATTTTACAAATTAATATGCTTTATAGCTCTTTTTATGGATACGTTTGGATGGATAAAGAATAGTTATTAACTCAGATTAGTACTATTTTGAACTACAATTTTCGAATTGAGTGTTTTTGGATTAATATATATGGACTATTTTTTGTTTGTCTTTTGTAATTTTTCTCACTATTTTACTAATCTAACACAACATTGGATTAGCTACTATTCTACAAAGCATCAACAATAATTTATAATTTAATTTTTTGATTCAGAAAATTAGTTTTAGCAGAGAAAAAGGTTAAATATTTGTCTTATATTCAACTTGCATCGTGATAAAAATTTATACGGTTTAAATACAACTACAACCATAATTGGATCGGATCAAACTATTCTCCAGTTTATTATAATTTTTCAATGCACATTCTGTGTTATGTGTTAAAATCTTGAATTTTCTTAACATTTATCATATAATTTACCTTAAATCACACATAACTATATATATCTAAATAGTAAATATAAATCATTCTAATTAAAGGAGGTTTCAAATGTTTCATGTCATTCATGTTTCATTGTGCTTCGTATTTTTTATTTATATTTTCAAATTCCATACAGTTGATCTAAACTGTTCAATACGATTTCCATATTAAAATATACTCGGAGACCAAATTTTTTATATATATTTTTTTAAATACTATTTTTTAGATAGGTACAAATTCATTGTTTATGGACAATCTAAAAAGTGATTTTTTGCCTATATAAAAAAAATAAAAAATAAGATATATTAAAATATAATATATATTAAAAAAAAAGTCTTCAGAATGCAATATCGCTGAAATTTTTATTTATAGCACAAACAAAAAAAATAAACCAAAACACTTTAGATTTGAGGGATTTCCACATTTATTCGGGCCGCAGATTGGCTTAGAAGTCCCCAAAAGCACAAAAAATACACTGTCATATTGAATATATTTATATTTTGAGGGACTTTAAGCCCATCTGCAGCTCTCCATAAATGGGCCACAAATTGACTCTGTGGCCCGGATAAATGTGAAAATCTATCAAATTTATGATGTTTTGGTTTTTTTTTTTTTTAAAGGTATAAATAAAAATTTCGGGCAATATCGTATATTTAAAATTTGAAGTACAGATCCTTCGTGAATATAAAAACGTAAATAGCTAAACTTTTATTTTTCTATGAAATAATGATGATATCCTTTGCGTCACGGACCAGAGACCGCTAAGCCATGGTCCCCAAGTAAACCTGGTCCGGTTTTACGCTGATACGTGTTGTAAACTTGTTATTATTGCTTTGTGTTTGATATTACCTTTAGACTTTAGTTGTGGTGTTTCGGGTCGGAAACCTTCTAAGTTGGCCACCTAAATAAATTAATCAGCGAAACATCCTTCTCTCAGGCCCAGTATAAGTTTATTTTTTTTAATTAGTAGGCATAGATCCCACAGCATCATGTAGGCTATTGATTAGAGACAAATTAATAAACAATCAATCAATCAGCCCCACATGCAGAAGAAACTTCAAATCATGATTATATGTTATTTTAGCAAATCTAGGCACTTTTGGTTCCGAACTATCCGGCTTTTGCCACTAACTTTTTTAATTTAATCACACCTACCGACAGGGTTTTGTGACTTAAACATGACATAAATTGGTTAGACTTGATAAAAACTTGCTCGGTATTGTTGGATTGTTTTTGGTCCTTTAGAATTACGCATATTTCTTGAAAGATGAGGGTTAAAATGCCCTCATTTTTTTAATATTTTATTTTGCTTGAAAATTTTATTAATATCCAAAAAAAAATATTAAATTTCAAAATCTACACCCCATGAAGGAGAATTTCGAAATTTGTTCAAATCAGAGATTAAATGTTCGATTTTAGACCAAATTACCGGAAATTTATTTCCCGGTTCTAGACAATCTAAAACCGAAGATTAAATTTTCGGTTCCAAAAAACAGAGAATTAATTATGATTCTAAGCTTTTTTTTATATATAAATAGTAGAAACATCAAATATTGGAAACATCAAATTCATTGGAAATATCAAATTCACATAAATATTTGCAAGGCGCAAAGCAAAGAGGGGGGAATTTAATGTTACAATTCACAGACATTTTTTAAAATACAAAAAAATTACGACGCAATTCTGAGAAGTTTCAATTCACTTCTGACATAATTCTGACAACAATAATTTTAATTAAAAAAAATTTAGAACCGGGGATTAATTCTTCGGTTCTTGGAACTGGAAATTTAATCTCCGATTTCGGACTAATTAGAATTGGAAAATAAATTTTGAAAAATATTACCTAAAACTGGAAATTTAATCTCCGATTTGGACATATTTCGAAATTCTTCTGCATGAGGCGTAAATTTTGAAATTATTTATTAATTTTAGATATTAATAAAAAAATTTGGTTAAAATGTGTTTGAAGATCAAATAAATAGATAGATACAAAATCAGTATTTTGTCGACCATACAAAAATAATAATTTTATACCCATCTAAAATGTAGTTAACGATTTTCAAAAAAATATAAAATTTGATCACCAAACATACTTTAACCGAAAATAATAAACGCAAGTGCCCATTCAGTGAGCTAATATTTTATTACGTGCAATTTTGTTATTTCAAAAGGTTATTTGATAAACATTTCGTTTTCATGACCATCACTATTTTATAAAAGTACGAGACTGAAATTGAAATCATCTAACTCGCATTCAATCTGAGCATTGAATTTTGAATATGTATTTTTTTTCTTGGTCTTCGTCCTTCAATTAATAAAAACAAAACAAAACTACACCATCAAGGTTTTGACCTTGAACCAGATAAGTCAAATATGAATTTGCGATATCTCAAATTTTGAAATATCTATAGCAGTGTCATAAAAAACGTATGTTTAGACTGATTAATTGGCTGATTAGTCGTTGGAGGTGATCAAATTGTTATGAATTTTTCTGATTCAGACGATTATTTTCGATTATTCTTGATTAATTGCCTGACGGTACCTTATCCGTCCGACCACCGTATACCATTATTTACAGCACTAATCTAGAGAATACACTCGTCAAATATGCATCAATGTATAAATTGTAAGAGTGAAGCTATGGTAATAAGCATATTACGCAATGCTCTGTGCTATGGTTTTTTATTTTTGTTTTTAAAATTTAATGGTCGATTTGAGCTGTTCAACATAATCTTCAAATAAAAGTGTACCTATAGATCAAATTTTACATTCTTTTAATTTTGTTTTACCATTTATTTAGATAGATAGAAAATAAGTTAATTTGAAAATTATGTACTATCTAAAAGCAGTAGGTTTTCTTTATATCTAAACAAATAATACAAAATTTAAAAAAATATAAAATTTGGTATGCAAATATATTTTTATATAAAGATCATATTTAATGATTCAGATCCACTGTTTGAAATATGAAAATAGAAATAGAAATCTATAGCGCGGTTTGATTTATAATATGCGTTATGCATATCATCATAGCCTCACTCAAATTATAATATGTTGAGTTTTATTTAAGCTGATATGGTTGTATATTCCGAGGAATTATGACAAATACAGTTTGAATCGAAAAATAATATAACATCTTGCTTTTTCTTTTTCTTTTTCTCTGAGAATGCTGTGTTATTTTAGGCGTTTCTTGTAATTTGAGTTGAATTACTCGAATCGTTTATCAAATTTTTTCTGTCAATTTTTAATTCTATGCACTACAATTTATGTGAACCCTGCATATCACCTCCACCGACTCTTATAAATAACGGTATGCGATTGTCGGACAGACAATGTACCATCAAGCGATTAATTGGTATGTAGCTGATTAATCAGAATTATGCGGACGATTAATCATTTTTATTAAAATTATATGTATATATTCATAATTTATTAAAAATAATTTATTCAACTCATCAAACTTACTGAATAAATTTAATTTAACTTAATTATATTATTATAACATAACACTACACTTATTTCTTCTTAACAATACATACACACTTTATATGTGTAAGTACACATTTATTTAATAAAAATAAATTTAAGAATTAAGCTTTTTCAAATACTAATAAAAATATTATTTGAAAGAAATGAAGCATCCCAACAGAAAATTACTAAATTTAATTTATGATAATAACTTAATTTCACATATGAACATAACGTACTAATTGAAAAAATTACATCAATAAGTAAGAAAAATAGATGTTATATAAATAATAGAAGAATTAATCAATTTCAAAATAAGTAAAATGAAAAAAACATATAAAAACTATTGCATGTATATTCAAGCACAAATAAAACTACAATATAGAATATATGAAACTTATTGTCACGTGTAGTCACAGAAAAAAAAATATTAATTGAAATAAACGGGAATAAACAAAATAATCAAGAATAATTGACCAATTAATTAGAAAAATCCGTAAACAGATATCTGATTAACGTGTTTGTAATGGTTTGACCACCGTTAATAATTAAACAAGCGTTTAATCGGCCATTAAGATTTTGTTTTTTACAACACTGTCTCCACATATGCTAGCACCGATTGTGACAAGAGTTGTTGCAGTGGTAAAATCGTACTCTTTTTCATGACTTATGTTAACAAAGTTTTATTCCTTTTCCTGCAGTAAACAAATGAGCGGATTCAAATTTATCTAGCTAATGTCTGAAAATCAGAGCCGGGGATGTGGGCCATGTGGCGCCTAGTTCCTGAACCTGGGCTCCTCTTTAGTAAAACATGTACTGTATTATATTCTATTGTATTGAAAATTTGAAACTGAAGGCGTTTGCAGTTTCGACTGATTTTATGATAGAGTAAGGTTTGCGTACTATAAATAGTATAAGGTTATCATGCTACGGTTTTAAAAATTTATCGTATAAATTTCAAATTTTGATTTAAGTAGTTCAGTAAATTAGTTATATAATAAACTTGTATAATATCAATTTTTACTAGTTGGCAAAAAAAATTTACTATATTTTATAATTTATGAAAGATAACAAAAAATGACTTAAAAATTAAAGAAAATTGTCAATATTCTAAGTTGTTTTTTGCCATATTTCATAAATCATAAAAAATAGTAAAAATTGGTATTCTACAACTTCATTAAATATAATCAATTTACTGAGCTACTTAAATCAAAATTTAAAATTTATCCCATAAATTTTTGAAATCATAGCACGAATGATCTTATACTATCCATAGCAACATAGCCTTACTCTTTCTGATATGCACTAAAAAAAGTTTCAGAAATAAACAACTGTCTACCCTGCAGCATTGTAGCTCCGCCCCTGATTGTGACTATACCTCTTTACATCTTGTTTTGTTTCTCGGAGGTAGCAACATGTAAATCGAGAATTTTGAGTCCATGATTCTGTCAAAAAAGAGTTGTTCCATTATTAAAATCGTACTCTTTTTCATAACTTATGTTAACAAGGTTTTATTCCTTTTCCTGCAGCAAACAAATTAGCGGATTCAAATTTTTTTGGCTAATATCTGAAAATCAAAGCCAGGATGTGGCGCCTAGTGCCTGAACCTGGGCCCCTCTTTAGTAAAACCAGCATGTACTGTATTTTATTGTATTGTATTGAAACTGAAGTACTTTGCAGTTTCGACTGGTTTTCTGATATGCTTTAAAAACAAGTATATCCATCAAAGTCGGTTACTTAAAATAAAGGCTCGTATGCTTTCTCGATTTGTCTTCAGTCTTCATACATGTGCTTGAGACAAAGATTTTTTTATTCTTTTGGGTAACGTTTGGTGGTCAAAGTTTTTCAACAATTTAATATTTAAAGGACATTTTCTTATTTGAATTTTGAATTTTAAACCTGTAATTTTCTACGGATGGTATTATTTTTGTTACAAAATTAAAAGTTGATTCTCGACACAATATTTTTTAGGCTAGCAACACCTGAGTTTAATCAAATCAGCAGGGATTTTTTTCTTCTAAAATGAAGTCAACTACGGACCTTTGAGGTGTGAAAAAAAGTTAATATAGGAAACTAAATAAAGCTAATTGAAAATGATACTTTTCATCCGACTTAATATTCCTTGTCAAATTTTATTTTCACGTGACCCTTCAATTCTCAAATTGTAAAGAGTTATTACTATTTCCCAATCGTAGATTAGGTTATCGCTATTATGTTAAAATTCAACGTCACTATTTTTTTTTATATTAATTTGCAATTCAAATGCAATTTCTTTTCAAAATAAAAAATAGTGTTATTCTATTAACGTAATATTTTCAAAACAAAAATTAACACTTTTTTTAATTATGCTATAACCAGAATAGCACTTTTCTTACATTACTTCATTCACTGTTTGAATTTAGAAGTATAATGGAAATGTCTTCCTGTGGTTTTTTTTTTTTGTTGGTAAAAATTGGACGTCAAACAGTCAAACTACTTAATTATTTAATATCTCTATTATTACAACAAATAATTTCTTCTAATAGAATTTCGAATCCGTAACCTCAGACTGATATTTTTTATACATGCATGGATGCACATCTTTAATTTTGTTCTCAGAACACGATGATCGGTAAACTCATCCGGCCGTCTACACCATCGGCCACTCCTAAGTCCTAATGCTATTCATTATAACAGAGAATCAGACCACTGCTTAGCACTAGACTACTAGTTGAAGCCATAATTTTACAAAGGACGAATTTTATGTATACCCCTCAAAAAATATTGAAATTACATATTACCCCTTCTAAACTTCATAATATTGTAATATTAACCCTTCTAAAATTTAAAAACTCACAAATTTACTAATTTTATTCTTTTCTATTATAACTTTGTAATTTCAAAAGTTTTGAGGGGTATACCTGAAATTCTCCCTTTACAAAAGCCAGTGGGACCCGTTGTCAGTTGAGACTCAACGGTATAAGCAATGTATAAGGAAGCCATAAACAATCCGGTGCTCTGACAAGGGAAGGTACCTGACACTGACAGGCAGATAAGGTCTGGCAGTGCTGTACACTGTACCCATCAGGGATGTGGTGTGTGGTGTGTGGTGTGTGGAGAAACCCCACCAATGGTCTTTCAAAAAAAGAATCCCTACCGAATATGTCACAAGAGAAACTGTTTCAGAGAGATTGCTTTTCTTTCATTCGTTGGCTTCGGGTATCGGGAGTCATGGAGTTACCATGACAGACAGGACAAAACTGATTTCTCGTAATGTAGTGTCTGATTCAAAAATAACTAGAAAAAGAAAGAATATAATATATATATTTTTTTAATTAGAGGGTGAGGCTACAGTAAGAGACATATTACTATATTAGGGATCAATCCGTGTGTGAACTCATATCTTTTTTTTTTCTTTTTTTTTTTAATTTAAAACCTTAGGTAAAATTCTTATTTTTAATTTTAAAGTTGAAATAGTCGATTCGAACCGTCACACATGAATCTTGTATGAAAAATATATTTGCAGATTAAATTTTATATTTTTTTGAGCTTTATGTAATTTTTTAATAGATAAAAACCATTATTTTTGGATTGTACAAAATTTTCAAATCAAGTAATCTTTAATCTATATTAAAAAATAAAAAAATAAAAATGTAACTTTTTTCAAGTATATTTTTATATAGAAATAATGATAAAAAATTTCAATCAACTGTTTCAATTTTAAAATACAAATATGAGTTCATAGCCCATACCGTTGTGTATTATATATATTAGGCCCCACTCTTAAGTAAAATTAGGTGATTTGATAATATTGGGTGTTGCACATTGGAACCTTGAGTTGGCGTAGCGAATTCAATATTATTTTATTTATAGTTGACATTTTAGAAAAAAAAAAAAAAAAAAAGATATGACAAATTTGAAAAGTTTATATAATGAAGTAAAGGGACAAAAATGTAGTATGAAAGGGAGCAGCTATGACTTGTGTAACACGGATCAGTTAAAATAGTAAAAAGCTCCAAAAACACAAAATGGTTTCCTCCAATTGTTTTTATACCTGGATTAAATAAACTACTTGAACCGACTGTTTAAACATAAAACACGTTACCTGAGTTGTCAGCGTTTTCAGTTCAAAAGCCAGTAACACTGGTAAAACTCTCCCCCTCCACGATGTTGAATATCAATAGTAATTACTAATCTGGTTCTAAATAGCTAGTTATAGTTATGTAATAGTTGCGTTATAGCTTTTTCGAATCTCAAAAATTATAACGTTATTAACCGCTTTTTTTTATAATGATTCAAATAGCTAATTATTATTGCGCTATAGCTTTTTCGGACTTTAAAAGCTATAGCACTATAATCGCTATTTAGAACCTTGACAGTAATGCAATAAATGTTTATATAAGTGAGTATAATTTTTTTTAAGTTAATCAAGTTTTAATGTGAGCTTAACTAAAAAATATATCATATTTTTGTTTTAAACGACGAATTTAAACTGTTAAACCCGAGTTGTTTAATGAGTGGTGTTTTTACATGTAAAATTTATAAATTTTCAAATTAATTCAGTATAAAATCGAGCAGTAAAAAAATGATGAAAAATAAACATATTAAAATTAACTTAATTATAAACCATTTTTTTTATCACTTGACTTTATACTAAATTAATTCTATAATTTATAAACTTTGCATGCATCACTTGTGAAAGTAGATCGATTTCAACAGTTTGGAGCTAATCCGAGATGTTTTTGAGTTAAGTTTACCAAGATACTTGATGACCTTAACAACACCCTAGTTTTACTATGTTTAAGTTGTTTTATCACAATTTTTTATTCTAAATTAACTGATCCAGCCAACTTATTTTAGAGATTTTTTACTTATAGAAATTATTATTAAATAATATAGGAAAACATAAAGAGGGGTTGGATTATTCGATGGAATAAATGGACCCGAAAAAAATTGATTCAAATTTTGAAGCCAGATTTTTATTCAGATCCTAAGTTTATTTTTCTGTTGCACAGATTCACAATGATTCGACCACAGACAATCCCGCTGGCAAAAAAAAATAAAAAATTGGCTCCAAAGTTTGAAAATTTCGGATCCATCTATTCCATCAAAAATTTAAGATTGCTCTTTTTTTTTATATTATTTGATAATAATTTCTATAAAGCTATAAAAAAGAAGATAATAATCTCTATAAATAAAATATTTTCCTTTGTTTAGTGTTTTTTTATGAACCTAGTTTAGTTTGTTGTAAAAAGCTGAGTTTGATGCTCATGCAACAGGAATTCGTATCCTCTATATTAATTCAAAAAGAAATCTTTTGAGTTAATGAATCTCAACCGTCTAATTATAAATAGACCTAATTTAACTCTTGCCTGTAACATAAAAGACCTTTTAATATTCGCATGAATTTAATTTGCACAAATCTTAAAACAGATCAAATGATGAACATGCATTAACTCAAAAGATTCAATTTTGAGTTAATGCAGAGGATACGAATTCCATGCAACAGTCTGTCATCTATATTGCTCAGAAATCAGAACCCCCCATTAACCAGGATGAATTTTGTACGTAGATTTTTGTAGTTAGAGCTTGACCTAAAAGTCCGGCCCAAAAAGAGATGACATTAAACTTGGTTTGCATCCAATGCTAGGAATCAAGTCCCGTCTGAATTATAGAGAACTTATTTATAAATATATTTTCTTTTGATAAGCTACGTATAGGTTGTGATTGTAGGTTGTGATTGTAGTTAGTGGCATGGCAGCTGCCTACTTCTGGAAAAAAAAATTTCTTTTGACCAAGTTCTTTGATAGGTCTTGTCTATTTTTGAATTTGATTTTGCCTATCTCTTGATTCAATTCGGAGTACCGATTGTCAGTTCAGATTTCAGATATGGTTTGTGAGTCATTTAATCTAATTAGGAAAGAAATGTATTTTTAAATCTTTGTTCAATTTAGCAATGCACATGCAATTTTATAACCGATTCGATAGGCAGAATGCAATTTGGTAGGCGGACGAAGGTGGAAAGAGAATTATGAAGGCGATTCGAATCTGAACCCGTTTTAAAAAAATATTCGAACCCGATTTCTGCCCACCCCTGACTCAAATCCTGGCTACGCCACTGATTGTAGTTAAATAATTTTAAATTATTATGACACGTTCATTAATAGAAATATCAATATAACTTTATCTAATATGCGTAAAAATTACATTTTGAAAAATCCTGTCTCAACTCAATGGAATATGATAATAATGTTTTTTTACCAATTCTTTTTTAATAAAAAATTAAATCATTTTGTCGTGATTAAATTTTACTCAAAAGATAACAAAACTTGAACATAAAAATAATTAGGTTCGAAAATATCATTACAACTTTGTAGCAATCTTTCCAAAATTGTTTCCATAGTTATGGCAATCTACACCTAAAATAATCAAAAATAAAAAATCTCTCCTTTTTTATATTAAGCATGCAGATATTGTGATCCATCAACAACAGTAATTTAATTCGCTAGATTTTAATCGGTTAACATAAAAAGATTTTGCACTTGTCATTTTATGTGATAATATATTGACATTTATTGTGTTAAGGTATGTATTTAATTATCTAAATACTCGCTACACTGATTTTCTCCTTACAATTTTTTCATATGAATATTTCACAAAAATAATTAATTGATAACATTTTTTTCTTTCTTGTTATGTTATTGAATACAACAAAATAAGAGAGTGGTTAACATATTTGTTCACTATGATTACCTTCCTATCTAAAGACAAAATAATTTATTTTATTATAAAACAAAGATAAATTATAAAAAGATAAATATTGTTATAAATTAAAATATTTGATCCGGTTTGCTTCTATTTTCTGCATTTTTTGTTTGAATTTTTAATCCTTAACAAAGTAAGGGCAAAATACAAGTAATAGTTATATATACACTTTATAATTTAATTAGGACATATTAAATTTAATATAATTTCGTAATACTTTTAATTTTTGAATTATTATTTCAAAACATCGGTCACTTCTCTTTGGCCCGGAAGTTAGTTTTTACAAATGTTCTTTCACGATGGGTCATGTTTTGTTTGGTTAAGATATAAACTATGGAATAAAAAGTCTACACTTCAATAAAGCTATCAAATGTAATATATTTGAGCTGGGCTAAGGTGATACAAGCTAATTTTTAGACTGGCTTAAAATGTAAAAACTTAGGTCATCTATATATGAGGAGGGATTTAATTACACCATTTTTTGGTGACACTGAATTACATTCTCTATTTTCAAAGTTTACAAAGTTCAAATAGTCGATTCAAACCGTTCAACTTGTTAGATATGTTAAAATGTGCTTGCCGATCAAATTTTACATTTTTTGGAATTTTTTACTATTTATTAAGTATTTAACAAAATTGCTATATTCAAACCGTTGAATTTTTGTACCCATCTTAATAAATAGTAAAAAAATTCATAAAAATATAAAATTTGATCTGCAAGCACATTTTAACATATCCAACAAGTTGAACGGTTTGGATCGACTGTTTGGACTTTGTAAACATAGGATGTAATCCGTTGTCACAAAAAAGGGTGTAATCGGATCCCTCCTCCCATCTTAATAAATAGTAAAAAAATTCCAAAAAAATGTAAAATTTGGTCTCGAAGTACATTTTATTGTAGAGATCACATCTAACGGTTTGGATCGACGATTTGGACTTTGAAAATATAAAAAATGCTTGTTGTAACTCAAAAATTGTTGTAACTTGATCCCTCCTCATATATATATTACATTAAAAAGTTCCTCTTAACCGTTTGATTTCAAATCTAATTAAATTTTACTTTGCTACTAAGTATATTTAACTATTTTAAATAATATTTCGCATCAAATTTGATTTAATCTATATCATGTCAATGCGATTCAGATTTTTTTTAAAAAATTAGCTAATTTGTTAATGCACATTATGTAAATTTCCACCAATCAATGCATATATGTATTGAGGTCCAAACAAAACTAATAACGGTAATTAGTAAATAAATTGAAAGTATATAATTTTAATAAAAAAACATAACAAATAAATATATGCATTAAATAAATCATGTATCTAATATAACAAAAAAATTATTTTTATCTCATTTATAATTTTTAATCTCCTTATAAATTATTTTAAAATATATAAATGATTAACTAAATGAAATGATAAAATATTATATAAATCAATTTTGTCAAGAAATATTAATTAAAAATCTACATAAAATGTTGAATAAGTTATTTTATCTTAAATTACTAAATAAAAATATTATATAAAATATAATATAAATAATTTTGGTCGATCGTAACTTAAACCACAAATTCTAATCGATCAAACAAGAAATATACCTCATTAATCTTAGGTCACAGCTAAACATCACCTAGAGTTGTAAGAAGATGAAATATATATGAAGCCAAGGTTAATGATTAAGATGGGGAAGGTTAATGATTAAGATGGGGCAATCTTGTAGAAAATTATTTTAATTTGGAAAACTTCAAACACAAGTAATTTTCTTTTTTTAAACAATGAAGATGTGTATAATGACCGTTGATGAACGACATATTAACAATGCATCAAAAGAGTAAAAAAATAAAATTTCAAATGAGAGGAAAGAAACTAATACATACATGTCTGATTAAAATGTGGAGAACAAGATAGAATTGGATGGATAATCATATAAATCATGTAGCATAAATATTTTTTTTAATATTTCATAATTTATATGAATTATCATTTAGTCATGGAAAATAAATTATATGTATAGACTTTGTCGGCTTGCTACAATTAATTTTCAAATCAATTCAAATAAGATTGAAAATAAAAGGTAAATATATAAATATATTATTCGACATATAGATAATCCAACAGTTAAATGTCGTAATACGTAAATATTATATGACTATTTATCATTGACTGTTAATTTTGGGTCGTTCGAATTTTACTTACATGAAATCTCATCGTTGTTGATATATAGATATTATATGTAATGTCAGACTTTAACTTTAAACTTTATTTCTGAATATTGTCAAAAATATCAAACTAATTTTTTTTCAGGTGATTCTTTGGTTGACTTTTTGTGTAGACGTGTAATCATGATATAATACGAGCTTGTAAGTTGTAACGACAGGCAATAATAATAAAAAAAATTTCCCTAGTTTTGTCGTTTTCCTGGACCCCACAAGTAAAACGAGATATTTGCCCTAATAAACGAGGTATTTGATAAATTTGACATCCTTTAATGTTTAAAAAAATCCTCCATTTCATGTTTTAGCTGTTGGAAACGATCTTCGTTCTTTCTCATAATCTCTTGCAATAGACAATATTTTAAGTAAATATATAAATTCAAATGCTATAAACACACAAAATTTGACGTCTATGTTTTGTTACAATTTCATAATTGATCCCATATATATATTTCTTGCAAGAAAAAAAAAAGAATACATTAATTCTGTATGTATATATGGACCCTCTCGGGGGGAGCGTATCCTCTGCAGAGCCAATTCCTGCGGAGCTGTGCGGAACTTTTAATCTGGTCCGTTTGTTTCGAACCGGACGAATCAGATCAGATCTTGCCCGAATTGAAAAAAAGAAAGAAAATATTTTCAAAATTTGCAAGATCTGATCTGATTCGTCTAATCCGAAACAAACGGACCAAATTAAAAGCTCCGCACAGCTCTGCAGGAATTGGCTCCGCAGAGATACGCTTCCCCCTCTCGGGTACATTCCTACCTCTCTGTTCCTGTCTGTGGCCTGTGGGGACTGAGTGTGATTGGTATGTTAGGTAGCAAATTAGCATAGCTACTGATCTATGCTAAGATCGATACATTTATGAGCTCAATGTCAATTTTTTTAAGCTTCATAAAAGCCACGGAGTCATGAGACGAGTTCAAATTTAAGATTAAGACTTTTGGTTAACCATTCTCTAGGGTTTATGAGTAGAACTAGGGTGTTCTTAAGTTCACCAAACACTTTGGTGAGCTTAAGAACACCCTAGTTCTACTCAGGGTTTATTTTCCTAGCTAACTGTGTCCGCCCCATCTTCATTTAAGCTTAATGGCAATAGCTCAAAGGAGGATTTTCTAATACATTTTTTTTAGAAAAAAAATGTCTTTATATATGTGAGATTTTGTTCTCTTTTGCGGGGATTATGGACCATAATTTATGGTCACACACATAGAGGTTGGTTAATATCAAAATATTTGTTTTGGTGTCGTGGTGCAACCAATTGGTTTTTCTATTATCAAAGTTTAAACGGTAAATTCAAACTGTTAGATGTGATCTCTATGCTAAAATGTGATTGGAGATAAAATTTTACATTTTTTTTATTAAAATCACAAATTTTAATAAACAGTGAAAAATTTATGGATCATTGAAAACAATGATTTTAAAACTGACTTGATAAATAGTAAAAGAATCCCAAATAAAATATAAAACTTGGTCTTCAGGCACATTTTAATACAGATTGAATATTGAATAATTTGAATCGACTGTTTAGACTTTGAAAATGTAAAAACCGAAGTGTTTGTTCCACATATCAACCAACCCCCCTTCTCTCTATATATATTTATTTTACATAGTACGTAATTATTGTTCAGCACCGGAGGTGATTACAATTATGATATACGCACTGCTAGCTTAAGTATAGCTTATGCTAAAGGGGATAAGTTACAAATTAAGCTTGATTTGCTAGCATTTGAATATGAGGAGGGTTTGAATACTTCATGTTTTATATCTTCATTTTCAAAGTTAACTGTTAATCTGAACCACTTAATTAACGTGATATTTATGCTAAAATATGTTTGGAGAAGAAATTTTATAATTTTTGAATTTTTTTTACTATTTTTTAAGATAGGTACAAAATTATTATTTTTGGATCGTTTAAAAACAATGATTGTACAAAATTATTATTTTAGTATGGATATCATGTTGAACAGTTCGAATTGACAAACTAAACTTTGAAAATAAAGATAACGAAGATCTAAAATATGAAATATGAAAGGCAAGGAACATTGAACCCTCTCTCTTTAAATATATACGTTATACACTTGCCCTTATGGAATTTAATTTGGTCGTCGCCTAGACCGTAGACCGTAGACCGTATATCACCATTCTGGTTTTATCTTGACCGATCGAACAAAAGGGGAATCAATGAAAATTGAAATCATTCTATTGATGGAAGATTGGAAGGTCATGCATCATTGACTGGAGTAGAAATATGGTCAAAGCACGTGACGCATAGATGGAATGGATCCGTATACTCCCAGGTACCTGATTCAACACAATTGAAACGGACGGCCTGGATTTACTATCAGCTGGTTCTTTCTCATATGGTCAAAGCAGGTGACGAATATATGGAAGGGATCCGTATCCTCCCAGGTACCTGATTCAACACTATTGATGAAATGGACGGTCCAGATTTACTCTCAGCTGGTTCTTTCTCGGGAGCACGCTGGAGAGCAGTATTATCTGTGCTTCAAGATTCGTGCCAAGCTAAAATAAACAATTTTAGACCGTCCAATTCAATTGTACTCAATCCGGTAACCTGAGAGGGTGTGAATTCATACGGAAGTAACTCGTGGTGCCTCTTTTGATTACGAGGCAGAGAAGGATATATTGACGGTCAAAAGACTTATTCGAAAAGAAGGTTTATTTATTTCGTCAATTTTGAGAAATTGATTGGTTTAATAAAAAATTGAACTGAATTTAATGAAGAGATTCAAATATGAAATTGAATAGAAAATAATAACTTGGTTTTTTTTATCTAGTGACATAAAATAGTACTTTTGAAACAAGAGATTGTTGGTTTGAAACTCAAATTGAATTATTTTTTGAAAATATTATATAATTTGTTGACTTGATTCCAGTCTTTGCTACAAAAGAAGAAGGAGAATTATATACATGAAATATAAATAAAAAATATGGCGGGAGTTTCACTGTTCATTAAATGGCTTGAATTTATAATAATTCTTATTTAACAACATTTACATGAATTATCAATTCAAATTCAAATTTTATTAAACTTGACACACAACATTTCTATATATACATTTCTATCTACTTTTAGCTTTCTGATTTTTTTTTAGAAAGTGCTACCAAAATCTTCAGTTTAAATTATTGTTAGGAGATCACTATCCTTAAAAAGAAAATTATATTTAATTTATTCAGTTAACTCTTGAAAGTTGAAATTGTGAGATCACATGTAGTTTAAAATAAATACTATAATTAATTTATCGGTGTTCATTTTTTTTATTAAAATTTTCTATGTTCATCGTGCAATGCAAACTCTCACCAATAATATATAGGTCGCTCTCCGTCAAAACTACACTCGTTGACCGCCTAATTTTATATATATATTTTTTCCTGTAAAGGCTGTTCTTCTTCATTATTGGAATTTTTAAAATGCAAGACTTGCATATATTTTTATTGTCCTCCGGAATACGATTTTTATGATAGAAGTATATGAAAAGTGATTTGTACAAGTTTAGAGGATTTTTTTTAAAAATAGAACCAATTTCAATTATTTTAATAGAACAAGCACTATTTGCTTGATTTGTATAAAACACAGCTCTATCGATCTTAGAGATCAGTAGAGGGGAAAATAAGTATCCAACTCATGACTTGAACCAAATTTGAATTCCCTCTCCCTGCTTTTTATAAAAATTAAAACAACGATGCTTATTTCATTAAAATAATTAAAATTAATTCTATTAAAAAAAATCAGTTTAAAGTAGAAGGTTTATCTTATTTTACACTGCATGAATTTTAAAGTAAAAAATAAATACATGAATTTGTACTAAGTTTTAGAGAGACCAACTTTTTGTTAGCGGCCTTCTAAATACATTTGCCCTCAACAAAACCTAACAAATGAGTTTATTAATTAGTTCGGAATTAACCGATTAAAGAGATTACCACCACTGAAATTACTTTATACACAACCATGTAACCTCTGCCGCGATATAACTCAACTGAAAAGAAAATACACGTGAAAGAAAAGGCAGATGCAAATGCAGCGCACTACACCCAAATTTCGAACATTTAAGAAGCTGAGCTGGCTCATCGTCGACCGTCCACGTACACAAAAACCGCGCGATCGTCCGTTTAGTGATTCGGTTCAGTACTGGCTTCCCTACGCATTTAGCAAATGCGAAGCATATCTGCTCATCCACGTGGAAGCTCGACATGGCCCCATGTCCGAATTCGACGCACCTATCTCTCTCTCTGGTACAACCGTTCATTAAAAATGGGGCTAAAAAAACAAATTATTATTGCTCCTTAACAGACAATAAAATCAATGCTTGGCGTGTTACATATGCGCCCCCAGTAGTTCACGGTTCATATTCATATAATTGAAAAACATAGGAGAGCAAATTTTATACTGTTTCATCATTCAAGAGTTATTATAATAATAATAAGTATGTAATTTATTGCAATTGAGTACAGTTTAAGCACTATTTCTTAATGAAGTAGACATCTTAATCAATCATCAATGGTGTACTCTTGGGTGCATTTAGTAATTGTAATTAATGTCTCTCACATTGCATTTAGAAAATACAACAAAACGGGAAAAGTAGTAACGAGTTGAAACAGCCCTTGGAAAAGTTGAGAACTTTAGAATTGTGATGCATCGAATTTGGATGTCCAAAGGTTTAAATTGGATTATTCTCTTAAAAGAATCTTCCCAAAGAAGGTATTGACTAGTTAACTACTTCGATCAATGTACAAAAGTGCATGTTAAACAATTAATATTGTATGGTCAATTACTTCTATGTCGAACTTTATATAATGCCCACTATACTTAATGTTCTTAACAAATTATGTTAATGATCCTAGTTCTTGTAAAACATGATAAAGCAAAGAAAATATTCAAAAACAAAATAACCCGTTTGCGGTATACAATATTACGTATACTATATGCGCACAGTAAATTTTTATTCATTCAATTATGCTGTCGGAAAAATGTATATAGTTTGAACTTTTCAAAAATATATAAATTTGAAAGTAAACAAGTGATATTTTGGTAAACCAAATAAATTTACATCACTTATCAATAGACATAATTGAATTTTTTTTTATAAATCATAATTAAAAAAAAGATTTTTGTGAAACCAACAAGATTACTTTTTTTTTTTTTTTACAAAAATCACAAGGATTGAAATGCCATTTCGGTCTCAATTTTTTTTTGGACCGAAATGATAATTCGGTCCTAAGTATTTTCACAATTTTTCAAAGTAATTTTTTCTCGAATTATATGAAAATGACTGGAACCGAAATGACAATTCGGTTCCAAAAAAAAGGGACTGAAATGACATCTCGGTTCTTATGATTTTTGAAAAAAATAAAACAATCAAGTTGGTTTGGTAAAATTTATTTTTTTATTTATGGTTTCTAAAAAAAATTTCATATTATGTTCGTTAGTAGTCCAAAGTTTTTGTTAATTCGGATGTCTACCGAAGAAAATAAAATGGACTGAGAATTAAAAAAACTTTAGGACCTATAAATTTAAAAATAAAAAGGGTGCAAAAGGAAAGGGAAACAAAGAGAGAGAAGGGGGAGGGAACAGCTTTGCCATCAATGCACAAACGAATCCTTCCTATTTCTCGCTCCTCGGTCAAACCGCTCCCTCTAGTTTCTCTTTCTCTCTCTCCCCCTCAGAAGAAAGCGTTGGAATTAAAAATAATTACAGAATTTTCTCTTTTCCCGATAGAGGCAACTCATGATTTATGTCCGATCCTTGTCTCTATCGCTCTTTCTTCTCTCTCTCTATCGTATCAAATCTGTTCTTCTTCTCTGCTCTTTCTGTTCCTGGGGTTTCGAACTGAGTGAAAGAGAAACAAAAGAGAAGAGAGAGAAGAGACCAATCATTGGCTTTCAAACCCCTTGCCAGGTTTGTGCTTCCTTCTTTTCTTTTCTTTTCATTGTATATTATGTTTTAACCTTTTTAGGCGATATCTCAATTAATGGCGTCATTCTTCTGATTTGGGATTTCGTCTCTCTGTGGCTCTGTGCTGTGCTTATTGTTATTTTCGTGAAAACCTTTTTGTTCTTGTTTTTTTTAGCTGGATTCAGTGCTTAAGCCGTATGGATTGTCGGCACTATTGAATGATACATAAAAGGTCGTCTTTCAAATCTGTTCTTTCACTTAATCAACACAGACATACACAAAAAACGGGAGCTCTTCCTTCACTTTGTTTGGTTCAAGTTTCTTCTTTCTTTCTGATTTAGAACTCGGGGTCTCTGGGGTCCGTGTTGTCTGGATTTGGTTGGAGTCGATATTAAATCTGCTAATTTCAGGTGTCCGGTGCATTCATTTCTTATCATTATTTTTGAATTTTTTGAATGTATTTTCTCCTTATGGCGTTTCAGCTTCTGCACAGTGAGTAAATATGATTATTTCTGGATATTCCAATTCCTCTCCTTTTCCTTCTTAATTTAATACCTTCTTTCCGGATATTTTGACAAACGACAGAAACCCAAAAAAGAAAAAAGAACAATTTTGACTGAACTGATGAAACAATAATAGTTCATTAAATCCTTCATACGTTATCCGAGAATCATTTATTATTTAAACTGAGTTGCCAAATAAAACTCTTGACCCATTCGTTGCCATTAATTCTGCAATAAACATTTTGACCCATCTTTGTTACGCAGGTTTGAACTGAAAAGTTGGTCTTTTCTTCAAATCTGAGCTCAAAATCACCCCCAAAATCCGGTATGAATAACCGGACAACGATTTTAGATGAATGGATGCAACCAAACCCAAGCCCAAGAACCCTATTTGCAAACTTTTTAAATGATGATTTCACCCCAAGAGCCTTAGCTGATCCATTAGCCCAAACCCGAACAGAGAATGAAATGGACATGAACACCGGTGAGGAAGCCGCTTCGTCTGAAGAAGAGGCCCAGTCAAAGGAGGTCAATTTCCCCCAAGAGTTCTCCCAGCAACCGCACTTACATGCAGCTGGACCTAGACAGTTGAGCTCAAATGGAGGTTTGGCCGAGAGAATGGCAGCTAGGGCAGGTTTCAATGTGCCAAAGCTCAATACAAGCCGGGTCAACCAGGTAGCAAATGTGGTTGGGTCGTCAACTGAGGTTAGGTCGCCTTATCTGACGATCCCCCCTGGACTTAGCCCGACTACTCTGTTGGAATCACCGGTTTTTCTCTCTAACTTGGTACATATCACCTTTTTTAACTTGATGTATTTGATATAATCAATATTTGATAAGGATCCTTTACTATGTTTGTCTGTAACCAATATTTGATAAGGGTCCTTTTCTATGTTTGTCTGTATTGGGATTTATTTGCAGGCAACTTGTCATTAGGGTATACTATCCTGAATTGACAGAAATTATTGAACCTGTACATTTTTAAGTAAATCATAACAGACATTGCAAGTAGTTTTTATTTTTTTGAATTGGAATATTAAATTTTGTTAGATCTAGTAGGTAAGTTAATTTTTTTTTTTGGATGTAGGTGCAACCTTCTCCTACTACTGGGAAGTTACCTTTTTTGCAGAGTAATAACATGAGTGCTAACCATTTTGGAGATGCGTCAGAATCATTTTCCTTCAAAACTTCTCTTAATCTGAAACAATCATCATCGTCCATCCCAGAAAAGAAGGTACTTTTTTTTTTTTATGCACAAAATTCTGCAGTTAGATTGGTTGCAAAAACACCACCTCTAACAGGTTGAAAAAACATGAGTCATCTTTAAATTACTTTTTGTTAAAAAGAACAGACAAGATCTTTGTCAGTGGGATATTCATTCAGGTCCTGTTTATTAGTTGCTTTTGTTGTTTTAGACTTTATGCAATGCTAGAACATTTCTTAATTTCTGCAACTCTTATGAGGTTGAGTCGTTGAGATTTATCTTGTTCTCTACACAGCCTGTCCCAAGCCAAGAAAAAGGAGGAGGGTTGTGATAGGCGTGGCGAGCCAATGTAAAATACAGCCTTTTATGGAAATGAAACCCTCACGAAGACTGGTTGGGTTTCATTTCTAGCCTACCCCAGCTTATTTGGGACTAAAGGCTTTGTTGTTGTTGTTGTTGTCTGTAGTTGAACAATGTTGAAATTTTCATAACCTTAGATGAGCAAATGCCATTTATCACCACCAAAACTAAAGGTGAAAGAAAAATATATAACCTACCTTATATCTTAGCTCACCTCATCACCCCCCTTAGTCAATATAGCAGAATTTCTGCTGATTTTTGCCGAAAAGGACTACATAGTGTTTCCTTGCGTCTTGTTAAAGTTTACTCACCCCTTGTATTAATTGTACCCTTCTCTTTTTTCCTTATTCTTTTGGAAAAAAAAAACAGGATTCTTCCACATCATTTCCTGTTCAACCTGAGAATAAAACCACAACAACCACCAACAGGACTCAGGATGGCACCATTTCAAGCAATCGAGAGTTCAACTTTAATACCGGGTTTTCAAATAGTAAACCAACCCAAGTTGATCCTGCTTCATCAACTGACAATGCTGACAACTCTCCCCCACCTGATGATCCACAAGATTTCGAATCCGACTTGAAAGCTGACAACCTGGGTGGCACACCTGCTGATGATGGTTACAACTGGAGAAAGTATGGTCAAAAACAAGTCAAAACCAGTGAATTCCCGCGCAGTTATTACAAATGTACCCACCTGAATTGTCCTGTAAAAAAGAAAGTCGAGAGGGCACACGACGGACAAGTGACTGAGATTATCTACAAGGGGACCCACAACCACCAAAAACCATCACCGAGCCGCCGATCTGGTATACCTTTCTCCGACGGGTATGAAAACTCTAATTTTCAACCAAGCCAACACCCAAATCAACCTGTTTGGGGCAATGGGCAGAATGGTAGTTCGCAGGAGGTGCAAGGCGAAGGCATGCAAGAGGTGAATAGAGCTGGTTCAGTGTCTATTCCAGCAGTGCCAGAGTTTGAACCAACCAATCAGGTGATGCCAGGTGGCAACGGGGCCCGCTCAGAGGGACAGAGTATTGGTCTGGTGGATATATCTTCTACTGTTTCGAATGAGGAGGATCAAGTGACTCATGGTGCTTCTTTTGATAATGAGGCAGAGGAAGATGACAGTCAAGAGACTGATTCGAAAAGAAGGTTTGTTTCCTGTGTCAATTTTGGAATTGATGGATTTAATCAAATGTTGAACTGAATTTAATGAAGAGATTCTACGATGAAATTGAAGAGAAGAAAGAGGGGTCGATTCTCTTTTCACTATACCCCATAATCATCTTAATATCCTTGTGTACATTTTACCAAAAGAACCCTAATGTCATAAGATATTACAAAACAAATGTATCAAATATAGATGTACCAAAATATAAGCCAAAAGTGAACAAACTCTCCAACAAAAATAGATATTAATTAAGATTTGAGAAATTGTGTGTGATATGTTATAGTATTATCAACTTCTGTTATGTGGGAGTTATGTGGAATTCATAGTATTTTCCTAAATTTTAACAAATGGATAAACGTTGGGAGTTTACCTTATAAAGAAATCTGAGCTAGAAGAACAATGGGTTACCTTAATTATTATATGGCTTTCCTTCTATATGTTTCTACATAAATGAGAAGGTGCTGAGATTTTGATTTCTATTGTGAATTGTTCCACCTTTTCCTATCTTTATTTGTCCTTTTCCCCTTTTGTGTTTCTATCCTTCTTTACATGCCCAAAATAATAATATGTATTCAAATATAAACAGGTTTAGATCATGCCAGTCTATATGCCCATTTGCACTACAAGGAAATGGAAGGGAAGATGATTACTATAAATAATTTCGTATAAATTCATTTATTAATAGAAATCACATAATAAAAGAAAAATTATGAAAAAAAGGAAAACCATTGATACAGAAACAAACAATTATTACAGTATGTCTATTTAGAAAAACAACATTAATCAGGAATACATAATAAATGAAACTGTTGATTTTAAAGGGAACTTTGTAGTATTATTAACAAACAATTCTACAATCTAAGTTTCTATGATACACTAATTAGGCTTAAGGACCCTATATATAATATATAGATACATGCATGATAAGTACGTCATAAATATCACATATGCCAGCTGCCATATCTAATTATTAATATTAAATTCTCCTGATATGACTGAGGATACAGTCGGATGTTTCATACAAAATGAATTGCATGCCTTGGCTGATCCTAGCCCTTCATGGCTACGGCTCAGAAAATGAAGGAAATGACTAAGCGCGGGGTCGAGTTTGATTGAGAACTTGGCTCCATAGTGTTCTCAAGAAGTCCCTGTGGGACTATTCTTCCAACTTAAGCAAAGCCTGGATAGGATCCAGATTAACATGCACACACATGTATATATTTGGTCCTTTTCCATCTCAGTCCTCGCTATTACACAATTGTTTTTTATTTTCCTGGAGCTTATTTTCTGAAAAAAAAGTACTTTATGTGTATTTTTTGCGTTAAAATATTAAAATACTTGTATCTGTAGAATGTATTGTGTCCTAAGATTTTGGGATAATATGAACCACCTTACCCAGTATACAATATGATATTGTATCTATGCAACATAGATGACATTATTATAACTGAATAAAATCAATGATTTTAAGATTCCTGTATCTGGGTTTTTAGAAAAAGAGTTGATAAATATCATTTGACTATTAAAAGTGTTTAATCAATAAATTAATGAATTTTCAGCAAGAATTCCTTGGGTCAGTTTATCGGAAGTATATAAGATATGGTGCCAGAACGGAAGATATTAAAAAGAACAATGCATTTCAGAAATCAGCAACCCATGTTCTTTGTTTATTTGTTTGGGATAGGTTTGATAGTAGATATTTTGGTTAAGCACAGGTATTAAAGCCAGGAGAATCTCCAACTGTGGTATAAGATGTATACTGTTTGGTTGGTTAGTTACCTGACTGGTAGTGTTGGGGCCATGATCAAGCTCCAATTGTGGTATTTAGATGAATACTAATACTGTCTTAGTTGGTACCTGACCAGTACCATCAATTGGTAAATATCTTCTTTGTTGGTTGGCTTGTTTCTTGTTGCTCTTTGGGTGAACTATGGCAGAAATGGAACTCATTTTTTTTGTTTAATTTTCCAATTGTCTTAATTGAGGCTCGAAAATTAATACCGGTGCGGACCATTAGTATAAAGCTACTTTAACTTAATAATCTACCTGACATGCAGGAAGTTGGAGGCATGTGCAGTTGAGATAAATGCGGCATCAAGAGCAGTTCGGGAACCGAGGGTGGTGGTGCAAACAACCAGTGAGGTTGACATACTTGACGATGGCTATCGCTGGCGCAAGTATGGCCAGAAGGTTGTCAAAGGCAATCCAAATCCAAGGTATATAGTTTTGCAATTCATCCCCTAACTTTTTCTTTGTTTCCAATTAGTCATGCACTGTTGAAGACTAGTAAATATTACATCTGGTTGGTTATAATTAGTCTCTTAGTTTGCCTGACAATTGAGCCAAACCATCAGATTATTTAACAAAAGTTTAAACATGACAATTCAGGAGTTATTACAAGTGCACAAACCCGGGCTGCTCGGTGCGAAAGCATGTGGAGAGGGCATCTCATGATCTCAAGTCTGTCATCACGACTTACGAGGGTCGACACAATCATGAGGTGCCAGCTGCCAGAAACAGCGGTGGCCATGCCAGTGCTTCCACAGCCCCACCAGCTGCTGCCATGCCGCAACAATCCAGTACGTTTAGCTGTCGACCAGATCTAGGTACAGATAGTCTAGGCCGGTTTAACCCAACCAGCCTTCCTCTTGGCCCATATGGTCTCCCTCCCAGAGACCAGCTGAGTCAGCTGAGCCAGTTTGGCCCAGGTGGAAACTTCTTCCGGATGGGACCGCCAGGCTTAACCGGCTTTCGGATGCCAGGTCTTGGACCCGTTCCACCTCTACAGTCTAAAATGACAGGGATGCCGATGCTTCCACCCAACATGGCTACTGCTTACTTGGGGCATAACGGGCAAGGAATGGAGGGGAGGTTTGTGATGCCGAAAGGAGAGATGAAAGAAGAGAACATGAACGATAGTGGGTTTCGAGCTTCCAATGGGGGCTCAACCTCTTCTGCGGTTTATCAACAGATGATGAACAGGATGCATATGGGGCCTCAGATGTAAATAAATAGAAGTGATAGGATGATGTATGTTTATTAAAGAATGCTGATCTTTTTGTTAATTTTTGTCTTTTTTGACATTTCTAATAGAGAGAAAAAGAGAGGAGAGAGAGAGAGAGTGAGAGACAGAAATGTTTGGTTTTCTTGTTATTTACCCTTTTAATAGAAGCAGTGCAGGATATGTTTACTTAGTCTGCATCCTAAAAAGAAAAGGAAAAAAATATGCTATTAGTCTTTTTTTAGTGTGTGATCTTCTGTTATTGATTGATGCACTGAAGGAGGATACATTAAATAATAGTTTCAAGAGATATTAGAGCAACATTATCATCTTTCAAGATAATTAGAGCAACATTAAATAATAGTTTCAGGAGATATTAGAGCAACATTATCATCTTTCATGATGCCCCTTCATGCTGCAACTTTGGGACGATTTTTCACATGCCAAGAGAGTTGAACTCTAAAATTTAAAAAAAAATTGAGAGTGAGTCTATGGTTAGAGTGGAAAAAACGTAACGTGCCGTTATGTTATTAACACGTCGTGACTTTGGTCTCGTGCTGTGCTCATGACCAAGTGAATAGTGACACGTGTTGTGCCGCGATCAAAATGTTGAGCGGTGGTCATGGGCGGATTCAAGGTTTTGATCAGAGATAGGCACAAAATATTAACAAGAGTGCAATTTTTTCTCTTGATAAATCAGAACAAAGTAGTATATAGGAATCTAAAAAAGTCACGGCATAACACGGTTTCGTCAGGGCACATGTATCGGTTACGTGCTATGACTCATGTATCCTGTGTCATGACCACTTTTGAAAATTTGACACGAGAAAGCACATCACGTAAAAAATTTAGTCACAACACAACACGTGTAGTCACGTATAATTAGATCTTAATCGAATGGTGAATCTTGAATAAACTAGCCAAAATTATGAAAAAAAAATAGCTAAACATGACCAAACCTGATAGGTCACGTTTGGACATGTCACGTCATGGCGTGATTAACATGCTCTGACCATTCACGCGCCACGACCATTCTTCCAAATTTAGTCACAGTACGACACGACATGTGATCCAATTCACGGTAAATATTTATATACTTAGTAGTTGATCTATTTTTTCTCCTAACAAATTAACGATTCTTCTAAGTGGAGTAGCGTATGAGACTGTCTTTTTTTCCTTCCTTTCTTTCTTTTATGCGAATTAGTTTGTAATAACTTTTTTTTCGTGCAATTTTTTTTCTACAAAATCGTAAACTAAATTCATGGGTAGGCACTGGATATATTTAGGGGTAGGCACAAGTATAAAATACCACTGCATCTAATTTTTTTTTCGAATCCAGGTGCCTACCCCTGGATCCATTTGGATCCGCCAGTGGGGGTGGTCATGACACGCGAGTTACTCTATGACTCGCGTGCCGTGACTATTCGCGGATCATGTCCAAATGTAATTAGTTACGCTTCTCACGTTCAACTATTTTTTTCATAATTTAACTTAGTTTATTCAATTTTATTTTTTTAGAATTATTTTACTATTTTTTAAGATAGGTAGAAAATCACTGTTTTTTATGGTCTAGAATTTTTAGATCAAGTGATTTTCTACCATCTTAAAAAATAATAAAAAGATGCAGAAAATATAAAATTTGATCTGCAAATACATATTCATATGAGAATCATATTAA
This sequence comes from Carex rostrata, assembly GCF_964058835.1. Lineage (NCBI taxonomy): Eukaryota > Viridiplantae > Streptophyta > Magnoliopsida > Poales > Cyperaceae > Carex > Carex rostrata. The sequence goes on from NC_135925.1 coordinate 10,769,722, forward strand.
ATGGTCGGATTGACCATTAAAATTTTGAAAATAAAAATATTAATTTTTATTATGGACCAATCCGTGCTATGCATAGTACATAGACTCACTAGAAAAACATGAAAGTATGGCCCAACTTCTCATTAATTTGCATTGAGAAAATTTATCGTACTTGCGATTCTTGAATATTCAGGTCATCAGGTGAACGCAAATCTCCTTTTATCTCCATAACAAATAAGCTATTTGTTATAATGGAAAAATATGTACCATAAACAATTAAACTCTTCAGAAGTCTGAGAACTGAGATCATCTCTATTTGACGACGTTTCCATAACGAATCTAGTAAGCAATAATTTGTGAAACCAAACCAAAGCTTCTTATTGAAGTTTACACTTAAGGAATCAGGCCCACTATTTAACTTTACACTAAATCATATGAGGTTATCAGCAAAGTTGCAAATGCCAAGTCAATGAACCACCAAACCAATTGCTACAAAAATGAAAAGCAAATATTATTATGCCCCAGTGATTTTGACAGCATATGGATATCATTATTTCCAAAAATAAATGCAATTATAATGGCAAAAAACTAAATTAAAGAGTCAACAGAATGATCATGAAGAAAACTTGTATCATAAAATTCAGGAAATCAAAGAAGACACTTCTATAGAAATCAAACCTAATTAAAGAGTCAACAGAGTGATCATAAAGAAAACTTGTATCACAAAATTCAGGAAATCAGAAAAGACACTTCTATAGAAATCCCGCACAAAAAAATTACGACAGGTTACATATCATCTTAAAGATCCTCAAAAGATAAACAAAATGTATATCAGGGTGCCTATGAAAATTACATGCCATGTACCAGCAACAACTATGACATATGAACTGACCCGTATTAGCACTAATCAGTGTGACTTTTTTCCAGAATTTTTTTGAGATCTGTACCAGAATCAAAGTAAATAACTCTGTTTGCATGCATAGTTATGGCACATTTGCAAGTACCTGGCAGCAGATGACAAACTCACCGAACACATCATAAAATCATACCAATATTTAAAAAAAAAATGTGTTCTCCGTTGAAGCCCGATAAGAATGTAGAGTAGGGCTAAAATGCCCCCCAAAAGGTTATTTTTAGGTACCATAGTCAGAAAAGGTAACCACTTTCATGCATGTATACAGAGCTAAATGTGGAAATTATGTAAGAATCAGTTTCACTATAAAAGCTTGACAGTAACCATTATGCATTTTAGTTGATCAGAAATAATAATCTCTTGATCAACTTCGTCAAAATTACACATACCCACAAAAATATGAGCTTCTCATCAGCTATCACAATTTCACAACATAGGAGACTTGAGACATGCTTTGTTGCACTCGTAATACACAACTAATTAACTCATAAGATATAGTAAAGAATGATATATGGACATTGGATAGAGAAGACAAGCAGATTAATGTTTTGCTAAACTGTTTCAAAATTGGAACAAGAACATCTAAAATTGGAACTTGATGAATTTTCTATATACGCTTGAACCTCTTATAGTAATGCAGTCAATATTGGCCCTCTGTTTGAGAGACTTTTGGTCTTAAATTTAATTTGATTTCTCTACCATTCAATCTGTATTTGTGGCTATCTGGAGCAACTCTTGTTCCCTCTGATATATGGCCTTCCAGCGCTCCACCTCCTCTCTATAAAATAAGAGCATGTTAGAATTTTGAAGTACAAGAAGATTTATAAAGTGGATAAGAACGTATGCCTAGGAAGGAAAAAGTTCAAAATTGAAATCAACTGGTATGCAATCCATAGCAGAACCTAAAGACCAAAATTGTTCCACCAAGCTACTGTATGTAATAGGATGCTAGTAGACTAGCGGTACACCATTAGGGTTTCATGTCCATTTCACAGCAAACTCAAGTGGGGGAGAAAACTATCATAAAGAAAAATTAAACATCTACTTGAAAAAATAATTATAAAGAAAAATTAAACATGGAACAGTTAACTGAGATCTACCAAAAATATGTTTACAAAAACAGCAAGTTACTAACCGTAGGCATTGGCCAATATAATCATAATAGAGAAGGCCGATGAGGCGGCGCTTGCCATCCCTCCCCCGACTCTTCCCACGCTTCACCACAGGAAGTTGCTTTATCCCTTTTGCCTCCATTAGCTCTTTTGCGGTAGTCAAATCGGTGTCTTGAAAACATGTTAATAATCCACGCTCACTTCCTCGGTATTGAAATCCTCTAGTAAGACACGATGAAATCAAAGAATTCCCCTGCATGTATGATTAATTGGATATATGTAAAATGCTATATGTAAAGAAAGACCAGTGCCGCCTCAGCAACATGAGTGGTTTCTCTCATTTTTTTACTGCAGTAACATGTCAAATAACATCCAACAATAAGCAAATTATCACAGAAAAGACAATTACATCTGGTGTGGTGGGTTGCTCTCCCCCATTAACGGAAGCCTCTGTAGGTGAGAAAAACCCATGTCGACGGATATCTCCAAATGTAACAATTCCTTCGAGATAATCTTCACCATCCACAACAAGAACACAGCTCTGATGTCTATCTTGCATTAATTTCACTGCCTCCTTTACAGAAATATTTGGTTTGACTTTTACATATATCTTAGACATTGCCTGGGACACCTGATAAAATGGAAGAGAAACAAAAAATCCTTTTAGAATGTAAGCATACAACTTGTTATTTAAGTATTAAGAAGCTAATTTTCTGACCTTAAGGTCATCCAATAGCAGTTCTTCATCATTAGCCTCACAATGTAGAATGTCAGATTGTGCAATGGCAAGTTCTAGATCGTCTTGACCGTTAACCTTTACTAATGCTCCGTCTTTATCTTCAAGAGATATAAGAGAATAACCATGCCTGGAGGACCCTGTCTCGAATAATTTCCCACCCTTGTGCCGATTCGTCACAGATGGGACCCATATTGCTAAACCAACTGCTCCCTATTACCACAAGTGCACAGAATAAAAAGCAAGCAAGAATAATAATATATTGATTAACTTTCAAGTTGGACATATATGATGCATTGTTACCATCAGGGGCAGTAAAATACGGTAATCCTTGGTGAGCTCGAAGAGAAGCAATACTGAGGTTAAAGGAACTGAACAAACAGAAGCCAAAGTTGCTGCCATTCCCACCTGTATGTTTTGGTTAATAGCTATGGTAAATTTTTTACAATATTAATGATTATAAGGGCATAAATTAAATTTAGAATATCCAGCAGGCTTTTATATAAGGATATGCTATATACTGACAAAAAAGGTTGCAAACTTATATGGTAAACGTGATAACTGGCTCAACACTCATTGAAATCCAAAAAGAAAATAATAATAATAATAATTTGAGGTTTGTACTCCATGATTTAGATAGGTGGTGCATCAAATTTAATTCAATTTGAAAATGAATTGATCATCAATCAAGTGACTTGAAAAATCAACAGTTCAGTTTTGTCAGCATTTGATTTGGTGCTCAAATGATTCTGACGTTGGACCCAATTTAATACACAATCAATCTAGATTATATAGACACATTTATAACCTAGGCTCCATGGGTAAATTAAAAAAGTTGCTAGAATAGCATAGTTAGAAGAGTACGGAAGAAGCATGGCAGTGGGAAAAGTGATGGAAGAGAGCTAGTGCGTTTGATAACCAAAAATGAAATAGCACTGAGAAAAATAAATTGATGATATTCCAGCACTATTCTAGGGCTATTCTGAGTAGTAAAATGATCATATTCTAGCGCTATTCCATCCTTTCCTTAGAATAGCAAAATGATGATATTCTAGTGCTATACTGAGTAGTAACTTTGTGTTTGGTAACAAGATTTGTATGGAATTGCATTGTTATTCGGTTAGTGATAAAATAGAGGGTTGCCAAATGACCCCTCAGTCATTACGGTTCTCAAATAAATTTGGTTGTCAATAATTGGAAGGGTATTGGCAACATATTTTTTTTGACAATCTCAACAGCTGACAAAGTTGTCAAAATAAAAAAGAGAGTAAAATTGTAGATATGTTTTCCATAGTCTAGATAGGCTGTGTATAAAATTTGATGCAATTTGGGAATCGTCTAGCAATTGCCCAAGTGCGGCTCAAACTGAACCATAAATTTTTCAAGTCGATGGATCATGAACAAATTACAAAGTGCACCAGATAAACAATCTATATAAACTATAAAGAAGATATCTGTTATTTTACTTTTTGATTCTCATAACCGCTTGATTAGTTGTGGCAGTTGTCAATATAACCTATCCAATCAATGATATCACTACCCTTTATGTAATTTTGTAAGATATATCAGTCAAGAACAGGCACAATATACTGTTTCAGCCATTTTCTCCTCATGTTATATTCCCAAGCATTATACCATTTCATAAGTTAGCAAGTATATACATCATGATTTAGTTAAATGCAACTATACATGAGGGCAATATGGTGATTTTCCTCTTAATAGTGATAAAAAACTAAATAAGAATGGATCAAGCAACATATTCTTGGATGCATTCTAGAGACTTCTAATTTTCTACCAACTTACGAGTGCATAAGCTTGTGGCTGTGCAACAGCACTGTTACCAGGTATAGCCGTGTTAATAATGTGTGCAGCAGAGCCACCAAAAACTGCCCCAATAGCAGCTCCAATCATTAAACTGGGGGCATAAAGACCACCAACAAGACCTGAACCCTTGCAAAGTGCAGTTGCAACAACTTTGGCTGCTGCAAGTTGAGCTACGAGCCAGATTCCAGGAGCAGAAGCACCTTTTCCAGTATGTAAAATTTCTTCTACATTGGTGAAACCCCAGTATAGTACGCCTGGATACTTTAAGGCTATTAAACCAGCACCTAGACCACCGAGAGCTGGGCAAACCACAGCTGGTAGATTGAATTTTTTCTTTATGTGGTCAAAGAACTTTGTGAACCAGATAACTAGCCGGGTAAAAACCACACTTACAGCCCCACATAACATGCCTAGGATGAGATAAAGGGGTAACTCTGCAAGGCAAAAAGAGGGATATCATGATAAATTGAAAATAAACTCAGGATAAAAGTGGAGAAATAAAATAAAAGAACAAAAATACAGCATCAAGCCATCAACCATTGTTATTTTTGACAACAAAAAATGTTTGGTGCATCATTTCTTTCTTTCTATTTTTGTTGAAAAATTCCAAAATTAATATATTTAACTTATCATGGCTTGTTTAGTATCAACAATCGGATGCTTTATGAGAAAAGGGTTATACATATAACTGCCTCAACCACTCAGAGGGTATGGGTTGCCTTATCAGATACTGGAATCTTACTATCATAAGCAGTAAAGGTGCACAAAAGTTCATTCTATGACACTTGTCTTCTACCATTAATTGCTCATTTTTTCCCCTTCTTTTTCATTCTTTCCTAATATGTAATTTGTTTAATTCAAGTTTAGCTTCTTTGTTTTCCCTTCATTATTTATCAGGAAAACTGCAAACCACTACGAAATTATACTTTAGTGGTACCCACAAAAATGACCAGCAATCCGCGTCTGTTCCAACTCTTTAATGCCCCCCCCCCCCTCCCTCCCCTATTTAGAATTCTATATTCAAATGGTAATTGCTACGTTAACATAAAGAAGTGTTTCAGAACGAGAACGAGATAAATACCGGCAGCAGATTTGAGTTCATACGTTGGGACAATAAATGCCGGCTTCTCTCCTAGTAGTACATTTGACACAGTAGATGAAATAACAGATGCCAAAATAATCATAGCAGTTGTAAATGGAGGTGAATTCTCTGCTTGAAGTGGCCTCAACACCGTCTCTATTGCAAAGAAGCATCCAGCAACAGCCGCATTAAAACCTAAGACAAAAGTAGATAAACTGAACAAATTAGTAAAGTGAAATTTGGAAGAAGACCTCCCTGCATCACAAAAATGTTTCAGAAAATGGTCTCATGATCATTAAGGAATTTAAATGTCATCATTTTAAGTTGGTTTATGACAATTTATATAATAACTCATGAACAAGCCAGATGATAAAAGGGTAACTCAGTCTTTTCTGATCACATTGATAAAGTGGAAGACTCGACTAACAGTAATGACTTGTAGACATTTAAAAGGACGAACTCTCTTGTAAATAATGAAAAGAAAGGGTCTTTTTTGTTATTTTATAGACAATCTAGGGACTCAATTTCAAAAGGCTCGAATAATGAATAGCATTGCATCAACTTCTAGGTAACAAAAGTACCTGAAGCAATTCCAGCAGCTGCACCAGCCGCAAGCAGAGCAATCCTTCTCTCTCTGTTATTCTCCATCATTTCAGAGCAACCATTTGCACAGGATTTGCCAATATCAACACTGGGCCCCTCTGGCCCAAGAGAACAGCCAGTTCCTAGAGTAACTGCTGCCTGAACTGCTTTAATTGTAGGAATTACTGCTGCGAGAATATCAAGGGTTTTTCTTTGCGAGTTCCTTATCTGTCTTATTTGCTCAAAAATCTCGAGGAGGCCATGCATCATGCCAACTATAACCCCACCTGTCACAGGGACGAGTAAAATACGGTGCCAGGTGTCAACGAGTCGTTGGAGACGGAGCCATGCTGCCCCTTCGTTTGGCGTACCAGCCCAAGCCCATTCATGTATGACATGTACCTAGCAGAAGAACAAACAACGGCTTTGGTCTATCATGGAAAGTCATGAATCACAAAATGGCATTTTTTGCACAGTGATAGATCGTTGAAAAGAAATAGTCAAAAGAATTACTATTAATTTGCAATATATCAAACAACTTCTAAGAAAATTTCATCAATAATTTCTTCAATCCCACAATCTGTTTCCTAGGATAGTTTTTGATATTTCAGACCGACATAGAAGCCACTTATTTACTATAATAAAAAACATAATCTTCTGGTACAAGTTGAAAATTAACATGTGAACTCTTTAGAAACTTTTGGCCATAACAAAGAAAAAAGAGGTGCTTTAACTTTGCCTATTGCAATTATTACTAATTTGCATAATCACCTGATAAATGCACCAAAGGAATGTGGGAAACTGAACACACTGATACAATTAAAGTTGCGTAATTTTCAATTTGATGTGACCTTAGTTCAGTGGTGTATATTCATTTAGGGTATCCTACACCTCATAAAAGTTTTCTGGTAAATGGAGAGGAAACAAAATCAGTATAATAGAAAGACAAAACAAGACTTGGTAATTTACAATTTTCAAGAGGGACAAAACCACTTCAAAGCCCAGAGAAAACCAAAGTAGAAGGATCAAATAACAATAGCATTTTATCATTACTAAAATTCAGCGATTAATTAATTAGTTCCTTCGTGCAACACTCGGTCAACGCGAGTCTGTAAACCAATACCACAAAGTTTTACTTTAGACAAAAATAGAAGCAACAGATCCAGAGAGGACATTAATGTTAAAAAGGCAGAGGAATGAAAATCTAACCCCACGATTAAAGGCAGCGACGCATACACCAGTAGCAAGGCCAAGCAAGCATCCTATGAGCAGCAGGGCCCACTCAGGAGGCGCCCCATCAGCCAGCTCATCCCTCACCACGCTACGTGGCGACTCCGCAGTGACATTAGGTTCTAATCGGGAAGACTCCACATGGAGGCTTCGGCGCGTCAATCCTCCTGACGATAGTCTCAGTACCGTACGTGGAGTGCCCGCATTGGCCTCGGCAACCGGCTCAGGTGATGTTAGTCTATCCACGTGAAGCCGTGAAAGGAGCCCACGGGGCGTGCCCAAATTAGTGGAATTCGCCACCTGCGGCAGTGAAGTGGATGGAGAAGGGGGGAGCGAGGACGAGGATGATAATGGATCGGATCTGAGGAGGGATCTTCGTTCGTCTTCTTCAGGAAGCAGATCCGAACCCGACATGAGGTGGGAGGTGGGAGAGAGTCTAGGATTCTTCTCGCATTCTGTGTTAGAAGAATTTGACTTCAGATTACTGCTACTTGTTAGAAAGTCGTCACTTGTGATCTTTCTGTTGCACACGGATATCGCCGCGAACATGGGCGCTGACTAACTGAAATTTTAAATTGACCAACTTAAACCGGCGAAGGTTCCCCTATCTGCTGGAGTGCGCATCCTCTGAGATATCTCAACTTTTGCGTGACAGACGTGACCGGTGCCTATTCGGTGATAGCGCGGGGGCCTGTATTATTTGTGCTTTGAGATTCGTGCAGAACGTATTTAAACGGATGAGATTTTCCATAAAGTCACGCAAAGTTTGAGATATCTCAGAGGATACGAATTCCATCTGCTGCCGTATGGTTTGCAACTTCGCACTGCGGTACTGGCACCCCGTCCGAGTCAAATTAATTCCAAGTATGCAACGCATCACATCACCGTGTCGTGATTATTTAAGAGGTTTTTGGATGATCATATGAAGAACAGAAGAAAGATCCAAAATCTAACGGTAAGTTGTATTATAATCACAACCATGATAGCTTAATACGAGTGTTCGCATCCGTACATGTTATATGTGAGCTCCCCATAAAATTAATTATCAGAATTATATCTTAGTTTGTTTACACAAAATAAATTTATCTGATTTGAACCGTCAGTATCATCCGTGTAACACAAGTACATAATAACATATTTGCTATCATTATTATATAATTAAATTGTTAGGTTGGACGAGACAGAAGAACTATGATGGAATTGTATTGAAAATTTGAAATAGATGTCGAACGGTAATAAAAAATTAAATTTAGTAGAATTATAGAATGAGTAAGGCTACGGTGCTATGGGTTGCATAGAGGGCTACGGTGTTATGGCTTAATATTTGAGTTTTCAAAATCCTAACGCTCAATCCGAATCATTCATTTTGTTCTCCATATTAATATGTGTTTGGAGACCAAATTTTACATGAGTAAAGCTAGGGTGTGATGTGCTCATCAAGAGAGTTTGGTGAGCACAGCTCAAAAAGTTCATCGAATCGACTCCATACGCCTAATCCAAACCGTTGAAATCCATGTACTTCATGAGTGATGCATATACATGCAAAATTTTAAAAGTTTCAAGTTTATTTGCTACGAGATCAAGCGGTCAAAGAAATAATAAAAATTGAATATATAAAATACTTATAAATTAACTTATAAAATGTTCATTTCTTTGATCACTTGACCGTGTAGCAAATAAACTCGAAACTTTCAAAATTTTGCATGTATATGCATCACTCATGAAGTACATAGATTTCAACGGTTTGGATTAGGCGTATGGAGTCGATCCGATGAACTTTTGGAGTTGTGCTCACTAAACTCTCTTGGTGAGCACATCACACCCTAGCTTTACTCATTTTATATTTTTTGAAATTTTTTTACTATTTTTTTAGATAGATAGAAAATCAAATATCTGAATGGTGCATAATTTTTTAGATCAAGTGATTTTCTACATATCTAAAAAATAATAAAAATTTCCAAAAAAATGTAAAATTTGGTCTTCAAACACATACTAATACGAAAAACAAGATGAACAGTTCGAATCAAGTGTTAGAATTTAAAAGCCTCAAATATTGAGTTGTAGCACTGTAGTCTTACTCTTATAGAATTGTACTGAAAATTTACAGTCAAACTTCTTACTTTTGTACTTAATATCATCCTCTATATGTGGAATATACAATTTCACGGTAATAAAATTAAATTTAGAATTACAGTAGAATAGAACGGTAACTGAACAAAATAGACAATTTTACGGAGAGGTGAAATTGTGGAATCGGCTCTTTTCTAGAAAAATAAATGGAAAACGCACAATTCTACAAGTTGGAATTTTAGAAACAAAATTGCACTCTATTTCATTTGCAGAACAAGAATAGAATAGTGTAGAATCGATAAATTTTTCAAAAACAACATACTTCTTAGTTCCCCTTCGAATTCTACCTTTTTGCCGAAAAACTACATAGAAATTGAAGGACTGTAAAGTAATTATTTGATTATTTGTCTCACGACTTACTACATGATGAGATCATGTTGTAGATATAAGCTTACTCCTTTTCCTGTTGTATACAATTCATTCAACCAGCTCCTTTTAGAATTCATTATTTAAAGTCAATTATTACAGTAAGAATTAAAGTTAATTTAAATCACCTGATCTAAAAATAAATAGCTTAAGTATAAGCTTTCGTCTGCTTTGTAATTAAAAAAGTCTCAGTCTCTCTCTATATATATCTATATATCTCTCATTCTTATTAAGGAGCTTAATGTCTAGATCTTGCAAGGGTCCTGATTTACTATTTTTTTTTTTTTTTCAGAAGGATGCTCAGCCGTTGAATTTCTAGACCGCACATAGATGAATTTTTCAAATTATGCGCTTCAACACTTAAGCATGCACTGGTCGCGCCGCATATGATCCCAGCGCCCGTTGACCGCATCTCTGAACCACGCACGGCGCCTGCGGACCGAGCCTGTGCACCGCGCACTATTTTTTTTTCTGCTGAAGGCAGGATTCGAACCCAGTTGGGTTCTGTTGGTGCCAAAATTCTTACCACTACACTAGAGTTCACATGTGTTATCTTGTAGATAAATATATTATTTAACTATTTTTCTCTATAAATTTGATTTAAATTATAATTATATAAATATCATATATATATATATATATATATAGGACGTGGCTACGGTGCTATGGGTAGCTAAGAGGCCTCCGTGCTACGGTTCGGATTTCGAGTTTTCAAAATCCTAACGGTCGATCCGAACCGTTAATCTTGTTCTCCATATTAATATGTGCTTGGAGACCAAATTTTACATTTTTATGAATTTTTTTACTATTTATTAAGCCACTTTGAAAACCCCTGATCCAACGGTGGCTTAACCCAACAGTAAAACCAGAAACTACCGTTGGATCAGCGGTTTTCAAAGTGGCTTAAAAAATAGTAAACAATTTCCAAAAAATGTAAAATTTGGTCTCCAAGCACATATTAATATGGAGAACAAGATGAACGGTTCGGATCGACCGTTAGAATTTTAAAAACTCGAAATCCGAGCCGTAGCACGGAGGCCTCTTAGCTACCCGTAGCATATTAGCCAAAACCTATATATATATATATAGGAATATGCTAGCATGCTATGCATAGCATAGAGCCCCTCCGTGCAACGCCTTGGATTTCGACTTTTCAAAATCCTAACGGTCGATCCGAACCGTTCATCTTGTTCTCCATATTAATATTTTTTTAGGGACCAAATATTACATTTTTTGGAATTTTTTTACTATTTCTTTAGATTTATTGAAAATCGCTGTTTTCAGCAAATCTGGACCATAAAAAAACAGCGATTTTCAATAAATCTAAAGAAATAGTAAAAAAATTCCAAAAAATGTAAAATTTGGTCTCCAAATACATATTAATATGAAGAACAAGATGAACGGTTCGGATCGACTGTTAGGATTTTGAAAAATCGAAATCCAAGGCGTTGCACGGAGGGGCTCTATGCTATGCATAGCATGCTAGCATATTCCTATATATATATATATATATATATATATATATATATATATTAATAGCCGTATCGTATCCTTCATTTTTGAAAATTGTTGTATCACCGTATCCGTATCGTATCAGTATTATTATTGCTTTGAGATTTGTGCAGCACGTATTTGAACGGTTGATTTTCAAAAAGGTCACGCAAATAATGAAATAATGAAACGCTTGATCTTCTTCATTTTATAATGAAATAATCTGTTTCCGTTGCAACGTACGGGTACGATGCTAGTATCCTCAATATCCTTTCTCTAGGAATATCTTCCCCAGGAATTTAGTCAAACTTTCCGAAAAAATGAGTAGGCAATTAATTAAGTTTAAATAAGCGAGTGTCCGTTGTGGTTGAACCAAGCTTATATTCTTTGGAGCGTAAATAATGACAATAAAAATTCAATACATTAAGACATTTATTGATAACTGTCAAAAATATATTTTGACTTTGGTTAAATTACATAGTGATAATTATTATTAATTTGAAATGAAATAGATGAGTGTTTATTTGGAATTTAATTCGATTCAAATAAGTAGACATTCTATCTGAAAGAACAGTGTCTATTCTGTATAATAAGTGCCAATTTAACTAGGTAGGTCCGTAGGCGGAAGATCCGCGCAAGTAGTTGGATGTGGAAGGAGTCCGCATCGTCTGCATTAACTCAAAAGAGCATCTTTTGAGTTAATGTATCTGGTCCGTCTCGTTGTAAATGGAGTTCATCCGGCTTCCGTCTATAATGTAGGGGCTCTTTAATATTAGTGCGGATTTAATCAGCACGAATTATAAAGCTAATCTGACGGTCTATATACATTAACTCAAAAGATTCCTTCTTGAGTTCATGCATAGGATACGATTTCACGTAGGAGGTCTACTAGTGCAATCCTCCCAATATACTAGTGCTGAAGCAATTATTGGGATGTTTAGAGCTTCCTTTTTCTTTACTTTTTTGGGCCAAATTCAACTTATGATGACTTGTTGTCGAAATTTTTTTAGCCACCATCGTAATATTTCATTGCTTTTTCATCATATCAAATATGCGCAGAATCAAAGGGTTCACACACATTGGATCTGCGTGGAACTTTTATTATTATTATTATCCTTTTAGAAAATGGGTGGAACCAATTTTTTTTTTGAAAAATGGTTAATCTTAAGATAGAATCCCGAGATTTTTATTTTTACCCAATTTTTATTTTTATTAAAAATAACCACGGTTCGGCAGAATTTAAAAAAATATCCAGACTGCGGATTTTTTTCGCAACCCGAAATTTTTATTCCGGACCGCGAAAAATATCTGCGCCTGGAATTTTTTTTTTTTTTTTAGAATTTTTATTCAGGGGCGCAGATTTTTCCGCAGCCCGGATTTTTTTTTTTTTAGAATTTGGAGAAAGAAAATATCCATGGTTTGGTTTTTTTTTTAATATATGTATAAAAATGTATATATGTGTATATGTATATATGTATATATATGTGTATATGTATATATGTATATATATGTGTATATGTATATATGTATATATATGTGTATATGTATATGTATATGTATATGTATGTGTATATGTATAATATATGTATATGTATATGTATATATAATATAATATATGTATATGTATATATAAGTATATGTATATGTATATATAATGTATATATAATGTATATATAATATAATATATGTATATGCGATTTGCCTGGGTAGAACACCGGGCATCGTCGCATCGGAAGCATCAGAATTTCAAAAAAACATCGTTTAGTGCCTCAAAAATGCAATTTAAGTTTTCGTACGACGGTAGGCATACAATGATCGGTATTTTGTTTAGTATCATTTAGGTTTTTGTAGTGTAATTATTAATTGTGGAATTTTTTAGTTTGCATGTATATAATTATATTATATTATATAATTATAGAAAAACCTTAATTATATATATGTTATATATAATATAATTACATACATATACATATACATATATTAAAAAAAAAACCAAACCATGGATATTTTCTTTCTCCAAACTCTAAAAAAAAAAAAAAAAAATCCGGGCCGCGGAAAAAATCTGCGCCCCGGAATAAAAATTCTAAAAAAAAAAAAAATTCCGGGCGCTGTTATTTTCCGCGGTCTGGGTATTTTTAAAAATTCCGCCGAACCGTGGTTATTTTTAATAAAATATTTTTTTTTGGGTAAAAATAAAAATCTCGGGATAGAATCAGTACAAGGTACAAAATGTTAGCGTTATATTTAAATTTTACAATGAAACAAAAGACACTATTGTTGGAATTAATCATGGTATAAAATATCAGCGTGTCATCGATATTTTTTAATGAAACATTAGCGCGTCATTAATATTTTTACAATGAAATATCGATACATTGTTTCCAAAGTTTAAACAACCATAATTTTTGGTAGGAAACTCCGATTTGAGCGTTTGACCACAATTCAGAAAGTTCGTGAATAGACGAAGTCCATCGTATCATGAGCATAGCCTCAGGACATTGAAAAAAGTCAGAATTAAAAAAAAAAAAAAACATTGTTTGTTATCTATTTTTCTTTTCTTTCAACTAGAAATGCTCTGTTACATTAGAATATTTAATTTGGCAATAACCAACATCTTAAAATTAAGTACTAATATTTGAAGGTTTTTTCAATTTATTTTTGTCATTATATTCCATGGCCTGTGAATTATCTATTTCTGAAAAAAAAGCATATACGCAAATCCAGGCTGCATAACCATTTTCCAAAAAAGAAAGAAAATTGTTCCACGCAGATTGGAACTGTGTGGAACTCCTTGGTTATGCACAAATTGAATCTGCATGGATGGTAATATTAAATTTTTTTTTTTAAAAGCAGTGGTAAGATCAGAATTTTGAAATATTTAGATGGTAACTTAAAAAATTTCGGGTGTTATTGTTCATTTATCTTAATTACTATTTTCTGTTTTTTTTTTCCACCTAGCTAGAAAAACAATTGGCACTCAAATTGATAGTTCAATTTCATATAATCTGCGTAAAATTTGATGGTTTAACTTTTAATGCATTAAATTTAAAACACTTTCAAACATTTATTACCAGTTTCCAAAATAAAAGTGGGCCGGAGCAACATAGTAGCATATGACCTGTCTGTATTTCAAAAGTCAACATCTGCACAAGCACAACAGTTAATCAGTTGATTTATAGCACTGGCGAAAGAGAAGAGGCGTTCGTTTAAGGGGAAATCCAATAGATTATAAAGCTAAATGGCATCATCCACAATTAATCAGTCTTTCATATTTTATCCCTCCTACCGTCCTCTCCCTTTCATGCATGTATACTCGTATTAATCTACAACAGAATGTACCAGTACAAGACAACAGGAGCACTTGTCTGATAATTAATTGGCAATAATGTTCCACCCCCGTTTGATTCCTTTCTTTCTTTACATGATACTTTCTCTTTACCCTAATCACATTTAGGCCTAGGTCCACCGATAAATATTTATAGTTCAAAAGGTATCCGTGACAGGTGAGAGGCAGTTGCTATCAATTCTATTCCACCAGACCACCACCATAGCCTTGGTTTCTTAATGCAAGGATATATTCTTCTTTTCTCTTTGTATAAATAAGAAACCAAGATGTGCTAACAAAGTAACTATTTGTCCGAAGAATTTTAGTGGAGATGGGGTTGCCTCTCTTTTATGCTCTCTCTGTTCTTCTCAACTTAGCATGTGTTGCTTTTGCTGAAAGCACGTCAAGTGCTCTCTGTTCTTCCAAATTCAATTGTACGTGCTCTGTTTATCCTTTCATTTTGTTTCCTTTTAAGTTCTCTGGGGGGCTAAATTTGGCAACGCATGATGGCTTTTTTGAGAAGCAATTGGTTGTGTGCTGCAACAATTTATACTATATATAAGTTATTAATTTCTTCTCATTTGTAATACTATGTACAAGTTCTTATTCTTCTCATTTTTTCTAATTGCTGTGTTTCTTTTTCATAATTAATTGAACTGTTTAAAAATTGAGATAAAAAATTCTTGCATGAACAGATTATATTAGCAAATTTGTTCTCATTAGTGTGAATTGAATGCATATATGTAGGTTAACTGGTTAAGTAATTAGCTTAATTTTCTTTCTTTTTGCACAGTACAAGTCTCAAGTAGTATTACCATGGAACACGGTTTGAGCCGTCCTATTCAAATTAAGATTGGTTCTAACTTGATCCACATGAGTTTTAAAGCGGCATGCACAAATATTAACAAATCGGTGGCTCCAACTGAAATCAGACCAAATAAGTTTTTAGATCACAAGCTGGAACTAATTATGTCAGAATATACCATTGTGCGTTAATCATACCCAGCGATTAAATTTTATTAACAGTTTTTTTTTTAATAAAAACTAATTAAATTACATATTATCCATTATTCTTGTATACCTAAATTTAGAGCCATAAGTTTTATTCCAATACGCCACTATTCAGTAGAAAAGATATTAGAATCGACAAAGAGCAAATGTGCGCTGGATATTTCAAATCTCAAGTTGCTTCCAGTACTTACTGGTAGTCTGGTTTACTGAGAGAAAATCGGAAGGAACCACAAAGTTGAACCTTGCATGTATACTAAAACAAACTAATTAAGCATTACTTGTCATTTGTCAACCCAGAAAATGTGTAAAGCCCATTACTGTTGAAATAGCATTGAACAAAAGTGAAAAAGAAGAAGAGAACTAAAATTGTCAGTATTTTTTGGCAGATCATATCAAACAGTTTCTACATATCTTATCTTATCTTAACTTTTTTTTTTTTTTTTTTTAAGGTTAGCAGCAAAGTTTGCTACTAAAAATATATTGATAAGAAAGATTTATTTACAGAATATTAGATTTATTTGGGTAATTATATTGTATATGAGCCTCTAAATTACCTTAAAATCGAAATGCTAATCAATGAACAAGCTAGGGACAATGCAAATGCCATTTGCTTAGCTGTTTCCTCCAGAGATATTGATTTGTACATAATCTCGGGAAGGACCATCTTTCCTGTACATATAGAAATTGGTACCCCTATTTCATATTTGATGCACTATAAGCCTTTTTAAAAGCTGTATATAATTCCTCAAAAAAAAAAAAACTGTATATAACTTTATCAAAAAAATTGGTAGTTGGCTCCACGCGAGCCGCCATCTACCTAACATTGCTATTATGTCCTTAATGAGCCAAAACCTACTCTATAGCGCATTTTCCTTACTGTTTTCTCTACAGAATTTATTGTACTTTAAATTCTCTGTATTATTTTTCTCCTTATCTTTATCTTTAAGTACAGTTTAAACGTTGTACCGTCAGAAAATTACAAAAAAAAAAAAAGTTTTTTTAGCTAAGGAAAATGAATGGGATAACTGATAATGACGTTAATTAATATTTTTTTAGTAAAGATTGGAGATTAAGTCACCAAACTATTTAATATTCACAAGGATTGTCTCTTCCGGTTTTCGAACCTACGACTTCCCACACAGAGAACATTGTTTTTATCACTAGATTCATTAATTAAAACTTTTAATAATATTTTCAAATCAGTTTAATATTTGCACTTCCTTGCTGTTAGATAGCGTTTCTATTAAATATCTCACAATTTAAATATTATTTAATGATGCATTGACAATTAATAAATAAAGACGAAATTGAATATATATATACCCATCAATTTTTTTGTAATTTATAATTTACCTGTTGAAACTTCAATATTGGCTACATCCCAATCTCAATTCAAAATTAATGATCTCATATTTCCCATCATATGATATATTGCCGTTAAAACGCCAACTAAATTAATTTTATTTATAAGTAATATTTGGATAGGTTTTGAAATTATTATTTTGTTCCTAAAAAAATATTGAGTACAAGGGGTGCAGATTTTAACAGGTCAGTTTTAATTGGTGGTGGGACGGTGAGAGAAAATAAATTTTTTGACCATACTGTCCTCTTTCAGATAAGGAAATTTAATAAGGCTGAAAAGTGAAAACTAGTGATTAAAGGTAGATACTAATCGGTGAAAATAAAAAAAAATCAATCACAAACTAATAAGTAGATTGTCATCTATTGTCGTTGACTTAATTAAAAAAAAAACTTTCCAACATTCTTCCAGATTTATTTTAACTTTTCAAGTTTCAACTTTGTTGTAATAAAAAATATTTTATCTTTTATTTTTAAAATAGTTTTAAATTTATTTTTATTCATTGTGTACATAATTTTTACTTTTACTAAACTTTTATAGACAAATTTAATTAAATTTATTGACTATATTTTTGCAAATACAAAATTACATTAGTAAAAATATAATTGCAATAATCAAGTTATGGTATTAGTTTTTTATTATATGGATATTGATGAGTCGGCAATTCTATCTTAACATTTTTTTTTGAAACAAAATTATATCTGAACATGAGGTCGAAAACTTGAATTACTCGATTTCAAATACAAAATTCGTAAAGATCTAGTTAATGGTGTTAGAGCATATTACTTAGTTATTATTAGAGTATAAAATATCACTTCTTGATATTATTGGAGTCTCATACTTTAAGCAATTTTATGCTGATATTGTATGATTTCCACTTTATTTTTGTTTTTCTAACTTTTGTATTTTTTTAAGAAAAAACAACGATCAGAATCCTTCTTTACTTTATTAATACAAGATATAAAAGAAGTAAATATATTCAAATTGCGTTTAACCGTAGCAATAACAAAATTAAAAATTCTTGTAAATAAAGATAAAATAAAACTCTACCACACTGACAATCTAGAAGTCAGTTTAGAAACTTCCGTACACAATAAATAAAAAGAAAACCTATTAAAACTGTTTTAAAAATAAAAGGTAAAATATTTTGAACTACCTTTGTTAATTTTAAAATTTGAGAATTTGGAATAAAACTTAGAGAATGTTAGAAAGCTTTTTGAATGCCAACGAAAATAGATGATCTTATTTGAGAAAAAATAAAGTTTAATCATTTATTTCCTTTATTTTCACCGATTAGTATCTTCTTTTAATCATCATTTTTCAGCCTTATTAATTTTCTTTTCTGAGAGAGGGCAGTATGATCCAAAGTTCCAAACAAGTATATTTCTCTCACTGTTTGCCCTGTTTGAATTAAAATTTGACCTGTTAAAACCGGTATGGTGCAAACGGATCAGATAGTGGTAAAATCATATCCGTGTCCACTTTTATTTTTCGGATACGGATACGAATACATACAGATACGGATCGGATATTCATAAATATATACATAAATATTTTTATAATATATATCAAACTATACGGTATATATTTACTATTCGGATACAGATAATTAAAATTCAAAATCATATCTGTATCCGTATTCGCACGATTCGAATATCGGGTATCCAGATCCAATTTTCGGATATAGATCTGGATACGGTGAGATATTATCCGATCCGTTTGCACCCCTAGTACCCGAGTACAAGCCTACAAGGCATCAAACAAAAATCTGCATTTCCTATTAGGCTATTACAGAAGGAACTGCAGCGGGGATTGCGCGGGTGGTACAGTTTTGATCGGTGTATCCAATAGTGAAGTTTTGATGGGGAAGTTTCTAATTACAGAAGTTCTGATGGTTTGATTGGTGCCCAATTTCGCCATAAATAAAATCAACATGTTAAAAAGTTTTAATCTTAACGTGATTCGTAAAATTGGACCAAATTTAAGTGAGATTTCATCATTTGAGTTTTTGCGTAAGCACTACTTTATATATAATATGTAGGTCATGTCTAAACAATAACAACTCATATTTTAGATTTAAATTTACACGACCGTCAAAGATCATGAGTTAAAATTTATGGACGGATACTAAACCTTTAGAAAATCAATCCTCCATGGAGCAATTGCTGCAAGGCAAGTAATTTAATTAGTGCCTGGCCGCTTACAAAATTCAAAACAAGTTAACTTTTCACTTGCCTCATTGGTAGCTTATCTCATAATTTTCTTTATTACACCAGTCATGTAATGAACTGATTTGAAACTCGTTAAATTCAGCTAAATGCAACTCGAACAGCTCAGGCTTGTATCTGACTCTGTACCACCCACGCAATCCCCGTTCTCCCGCCTCCATCTCTGATGTACCGATCTCCACCATTCTATCACATGACGAAGCTCGTGTCAAGTCTCTTGAACTCCGCCTCTTTAAAATCCCGTCTTCACGCCCGACCTCACTTGATCGCCACTATGACACAAAGTCTGTGTCGGATCCACTCAGTCCTGGAGGGTCAGTTGGCCTTGGCAACTATGTCACTCAAGTTGCAATAGGAACACCCGCTACTTCTTATGTGATGGTGGTTGATACAGGTTCATCCCTCTCCTGGATGCAATGTCGCCCATGCACGGTTTCCTGTCATGCTCAGGTAATGTGGTCTTTTACATTACAAGTATAGATGCAGTCTTGGCATCAATGGAAAAGATTTTCTCTAAAAATGGTATTATTTTTATATGTGCTCAAAATGTGCTTAGTTAATGGAATAGCTTGTTTGGTATAATTTAACTAATTAATAAAATATATTTCTAATTAGGCTGGCACCGTCTTCAATCCAAAGTCATCTAATACATACCGTGCCATCACCTGCTCCACCAACGAATGCAAATCTCTCAGGTCGGCCACGCTGAACCCCTCTGCGTGCTCCTCCAATGTATGCGTTTACCAAGCAAGCTATGGCGATAGTTCTTTCTCTGTTGGTTACTTGAGCAAAGATACACTCTCTCTTGGCTCCCATTTTGCCTTTCCTAATTTCACTTACGGTTGCGGTCAAGACAATGAAGGGCTCTTTGGCAAGTCTGCAGGACTTATCGGCCTTGCACGCAACAAACTCTCCCTTTTATCACAATTAGCCCCTAAACTAGGTTATGCCTTTTCTTACTGCCTTCCTACGACCAAGTCAACCGGATTCTTGTCAATCGGATCATACAACAACCCTGCAAGTTTCAGCTACACACCGCTGGTATCTAGTTCTCTGGATGATGCCCTGTACTTCCTTAAGCTAGCCTATATTTCTGTGGTTGGAAAACCGATTGCAGTCCCAGCTTCTGCTTATGGTAGTATCCCGACAATTATTGACTCGGGGACAGTAATCACTCGATTGCAATCTGATGTTTACACAGCACTAAGCAAGGCTATCCTTGCGACCATGAGGGGCCACAAAAGAGCCGATGCATATTCGATACTAGACACATGTTTTGAAGGGAAAGTAGCAAGCACAGCAGTGGCAGCAGTGGCATTGGTATTTGATGGAGGAGCGACTATGAAGTTGCGACCTGAGAATATTATGATTAGTTTAAACAATGGAAAGTTAACGTGTTTGGCTTTTGCACCAGCAACGAGTGTGTCCATTATCGGAAATACTCAACAAAAGACTTTTAAAGTGGTTTATGATGTCGCCGGAAAGAGGATCGGGTTTGCTGCCAGTGGGTGTAGATGAGATAATGGTCATATTTAATAGCAATAGTCAATTTTATACATGATCAAGGAATAAGGGTGGGAATTAATAAAATTGGAAAAAGACTGCTTAATACCACAGTTCTTTCTTATCAGGCATAGTTCAAATTTTATGGAAAGCACTATATTAATTCAGCTATGTGAAACATATCACACAGCTGCTGCTACAGACATTAAAAAAAGAATGAAGGAAATATCATAATTTACTTTAAAAGCTGGTACTTAAGAATGGTACGTTGGCCATTGTGAATCTTTGGAAAATGATAATCAATAGTAATTACAAGTTCAATTTGGAAATAAAGAATCAATTGCTTTTCTGTTTTGATTATTTTTCCTCACTTAGTTGTTTTGTACTCACTCCACATGATATGTGCTCAACCTCTGCCTTGTTCCGCCTCCTATTACTAGCATGACTGGTATAAACAATCTTTTCTGTTTCTCAGCGTAAAAGGTAGTCTAAAATGAATATATGGTGGCCCCTGCTTATAATCTTTAGGCAGCAGAGCACAATGGTGGAAATGTTGTGATGACTACTCCAATTTGCATTATCTTTTTCACAAAAAAACGGAAGTTGCATATTAATTGGTACTCATGATTGAGCTCTATATAAGTACAAGACTACACCATAAGTAACAATGAACAAATTTTTGGCAAAATGGTGAGTGCTATCATATCAGATCAGAATGTGCCAGTAAGTACCAGTCCTGACTGATATGGTAATGCTCACTAATCCACAACCAAATAAAAAAATGACGTTTGATGTCAGTTTTTTTTAATGTCATTTTTGTCAGACATATACAAGGAAATACAGCATTGTTTAAATTTTATGAAGCACTGAGGTCGATACGTGAGAAAGTGGTCAATTTTTTTTTTCTTTTTTTTGACAAAGTTGGTTGCACCTCAAAAAGCTTCCATAAATACAGGAAGGTGTTTGAGTAGAGTAAGTTTTTATTTGCTGCTACAACCAGAGATATTAGTCTGTTTTGAACACCAGCATCCCTCATCTATTATAAGTTGCATCTAAAATTCTTAACTCACCTGAACAAATTTTCTTCTTCTCTGGAAGATACTATGACAGCATGATTTACAGGCCCATCACCAACATAAAGTGAGAGTATAATGTTGGAGAGCAAGCTGTATGTCAAATCAGATTGCAACATTGTGTATGAGAAAATAGGGGTTGCTTAAAAATGGGGCAATCATCAGGAAACCCAGAAACACCTTCGTCAGTGGCAGTCAATACCAGACAGAAGTACTTGCCTATCTCTGATGCTATCTGGGAGAAGAGAAGAAGATCTAATGTTTAAGAGTTTAAAATAAAAATGAGAAAACAGTTTCTTATTGGCACACAGACATTACGACATATGATGATGCGCTATTAAAAAGTCTTCACCCAGATACTATTACACATGGGCCTTAAGCTAGCCATAATACGAAAAAGAAAAGAAAGAGATTATTAGAGCTGGTTAACCAATGAATATCTCATATCTACTAGATGATATGGTACCCTTCTTATTGGTAAATTTATTTTATGAATTGGTCATTGGGATTTAGCATAGATCTGTTGTCACTTGTCAATCATCAACTCAAACAAGAAAAGGTGAAGCGAATATATACATTGGGACCTAACTGGTACATAAAATTTCAGGATTCCTATCATATCTGATACAACACTAGCGCTAATGAGCAATTTTTGTTTTTCAAAAATTGATACTAATTTACCAAAGTTGACCATAATATCAGTCTAAAGGTGATGTCTCGTTGAAGTTTTACTGGGTTATAATTGTTCCTGGATCAGAACACATGCAGATTACAGTTATATATATCAGCACACTGTAGATGATAACGCTAGTAGCAGAAATAGCAGTACAACAAGAACACACTCTATCCGTAATTAATTAATGGCCACAGAGTGGCTTTGGACAAGTGCCCAAGTTTGATTCCACAAAGGAAGTGGAAAAAATTTAAAAGTTTACATAAGCAAAAGCAAACCTTTCACGTATCCGCTAACTGAGTCTGAGAGCTCAGTGCCAGATAGATTCCTGTGAAATAATCAAACAAGTACTTGCGTGCGTTTTGTGTCAGTAAAGGATTGTGGTAAATTTGGAGGCGGCGGAAGCTGTTAGAAAAATCAAAATTTTCGAAGCCACAAGCCGGTTAAGCGTCGTGTTTCAGGCTTATAGCCCGAGAAGGAAAACTATTCAGGAATTTTAGCATCTCAGAGAAAGATCTAGAAGCGAATCATTCGGCCCGTTTACTTTCTGGCTCATTCGACTGACTGTCGTACATTATTTTTATATTAAAAAAAATATATATAATTGTAATGGTTATATAGAAATAATGCGTATATTGTGAAGGCTATTTCTTTTAATTAAAATTTTCTCTATAATTATTCTTACTCGGGATATATTATATTTTTATCCGTATTTATTTACATTTAACTTATTTGTTTAAATATTTATTTATTTTTAAACTAGTTTTTACAAAAAAAGAAATCAGTCAAACCTATAAAATTCGACTGTCTAGCATAAAGTACGGATTGTGAACCTTTATTTTAATTGATTTGCCATAAAATAAAATAAAAATAAGAATTTAAGAACTCAACAAAATCCATTCAATCTGGTCCGTTTATATATCTAATTGAAAGTATGTCTATAAAGTGAAGAATTGCAAACCTTGATGAATTCCAGCGGTATTTGGTCCTAAAAAAGCGGGATTACATGCAGTCAAATTAGTATAGCCGGTGCATCTAAGTATCTAACCATGCTTCATTTTGGTCGCACGCAATTCGATACATGAGTATCTGAGTAGAGACCGAATCGTCTGCCCCCAGAGTCACTGCAGGTGGGCTCAAATTTAAAAACAATAACAGTAATTAAACCCTTTAACAGTAACTGATCTCACTCGTAGTGACTCTGGGGGCAGAAGATTCGGTTCCATCTGAGTATGATGTGTGGCATTGGGTAAAACGGATGAGATCGAATTCTCTGCCTTCCGGGAGCAAGAAATTCCTACTCCCAGAGTCACTGTTAGTGGACCTCAAAATCAAAAATGAACAGTGACCGGCCCTCTTTAAAAGTGACCGGTCCCAGTTACAGAGATAGAGGGTAGGATTTTCCTGCACCCTGGGGCAGGTGATCCGAATTCAAAACGGACTTTGTGAGGTTTCATTTGGACGCATCAGTCAGCAAAGCAAAATAACTCGTAAATATATAATGAAATACTAGTATCATACCCGTGCGTTGCAACGGGGACATATTATAAGAAACAAATATATCAATGAAAATAATAATTTTCTAAAAATTAAAACACATGTTAATAGAAAATTTATATGATTCTATATTTTTAATTAACTTTAATCGTGATCTCTGATAACTATTTGATGATGTGATGATTTTTTATTTTTAAGTACAAATGATATAAAAAAATAGCTCGATTCGAATCTAATATCAAATATCATACAACAATTCAATATCAACATATAATATGATATCAAAAAATATAAATAAAAAGTGTTATTGTGTGTATGTATAGGATATATATACACACACACATATTATAAGAAAAATACATATTCACACACATGTTCCAATTTATATTCTTCTTTGTTTCCAATTTAAAACACACACACACACACACACACACACACATTGATATATTCTATATCGGAAATATATTCTAAATTACCCACACCAATATGTATAGAAACAAAGAAAGAGAAATAAGGAAATAAAAAAAATAATTTACATTGTGTTCCATATAGAAACGAAGAAGGAAATAATAAATAAGAAAATAGAAGGTGGAGTCTTCTCAATTGAAGAAGAGAAATATGAAAAAAAAAAAAAAAAGGAAACAGATAAATATATCGCTAAATTTCAGAATTTATTCAATTTTAATTGTAACGTATCGTGTGGCAGCATATGTGGTGGGTATGTTTTTAACTAAATTTAGACTTCTATACATAAAATAGATGCATTTAATCAAAAGAAGATAAAATATGTAATTGGAGAGCTGAGATCAAATCTGAAGTTTCATCTCTCAATCGTAGCCGTTGGCGGATCGGACACTCAACGTGCTTAATAATAGAAAATAGAGATATCAGGCATACTGCATACGGAACTTGTTCTATCTACATTCTACAACTGTATTTTTATATGTGGTAAAATATATGCTGGATATATACGAATTTGGTATCGATATTTCGAATTTACGTACACTAGCCAACTTAAATAATCATTTCTTCAATTGTGATATATAACTAACTGCTCTTATTGCTTTAACTAATATTAGTGCCTAGCTAATTTAGGCATTCCCGTTAGGTTTCTAGATCCAAATTCCTAAGCCACCATACAGCTCACTGTCAAATCTGAAAGACTTTATCATTAACAAATTCAATCACTAATCCAGATTCTTAATTAACAGAGTGAGGACAAAAAATCCTAACATTTGATTAAGACGTAAGGAAAAAATTTCGACAAACACTTCCGCAAATGTTCAAAGCACTTTTAGTAGCTAGCTAGCATTATATTGCCAATATTTGATTGGACTTGATTGTTTTATTTTGTTTAATGTTTTAGTTACAAATCTATGTGTCATATGTAATCTTAGACAATTAAATTCTCATGTAGATTGAGGATCAGTATTGACAAATTAAAGCCGTGATTAATTTGGATTATTAATTTAGTGTAGATTTAAATGGTTTTAATAATATATAGCCTGATTAATTTGGACTATGAATTTTTTTTTGTTTAAACCCAAGATAGAGAGAGCAGAAAACTTTGCTAGCTGCACTGAATTTGTTATATTTGGTATAAATGAAACATTTAATTAGTGGGATAGATTGACCAATCTCCTGTTTATATTAATCATTGCATCAAACAAGAAAAATAATAAATAAAACCGACCCGATAAATTTACCCTCCAGCTTGAACGAAGAAATCTAAACAAGACAAAATAATTAACGAACAAAAAATTAATGCAAGATAGATAATCTTTTCTTTCTTCCTTTTTGAGTTTTTCGTGTATTTGTTACCAGACCTCTCAACTGTAATAAATGTGGTGCTTCTCGTTAATTACCACGTTATAATATGATGACATATTACCATAAGTTATATATATTACAGTATTTAGTTATCATATCACCACAAATTAAACTAATTAGTCATGTTTGTTTAGATGAATTAGTCATGTTATAAAAAGGTTAAATATCTCTCTTCATATTATCATGACAATATTTTATAATCAATAAATAAAAATGTTATTTTATAACATGGCACTTTAATATGGTGACGGAAACTTGTATAAAAATTAATATGAAAAGTAAAATAAAGGATATGTTTAAAACACTTTAATAAGTCTATGTGGGTATTTAAATACTGGATATTTTTAAGATCTTTTCAAAAATGAACGAGTATATACTTTTTCTTTACATTCTGTTTGGATGGAGAGTAGAGGAAGGAAAGGAGATGAAAAATAAAAGGGAATGAAATGAAATAGAAATGAATTTTAACATATTTAATCTCTTAAAAGATGATTAATGAGGAAAAATAAATTTAACTTTTATTTTCATCTTATTTCTTGTTTGGTTGATTAAAGTTTAGAAAATTAATAAGGAATTTGGTAACTATTGTTGGATTATGACAAAAAAACTTATATAAGAATTATATAAGTAATTAAGATATAGAGTTGAAAATTAATATTTATTTTTCTAAAAATATTTGCAATAATTATTTTTCTATCCATTACACTCTAAATTGAAAGAAAAACTAATTCTATTAATTATAATAATACAAGTTAAATCTTTCACATTCTGTACTCTTCACTTTCAACATAATTTTGTCAATCAAACACAATTTAACGGAAAATTTTCTTTTCTTTTCATTCCCTCCCTTCCTCTACTCTCCATCCAAACAAGTTGTTAATGATCTTCTCGCTAAGACAATGTCCAGATTCTTTTTGAACTAACATTATTTTGAGACATTGCGTCTATTAACTTTGCCTCACTAACATTATTAAATGGTTTTGAACGTGGTTTACAATTCCGTACGCAACCTTCTGTTTAATTGGAATAATTTAATGTACACATTCATGCATTCTTTTTTTCTTTTCGGCCTTTCCATCTATGTATTCAAAGAACTTAACGAGGCATGGTCAATTTGACTTCCAGTGCATGAACATTTCTACAAACATCCAAAATAACCCATGTAGTGCAGAGATGCATGCACTGTGGCGCAGCTCACAAAAGTGAACTCTGATATTCTGTGACATGCATATTGTCATACTGTGTAAGTAAAGTGTGTTGTCACAACACATGACTATTGATAAATTGAAAATTCAGAAATACTTCTGAGATCTAAAAATATGCAATATTCTACATAGCATAAGGGCCATTCGAGAAAAAAATTGATATTTTTGTAATACAAATAATACACAAAACATATTGATAATTTTAGAAAACAAAAAAAATTCATAAGTTCCTCACATAATACAAATATATATAAATTTTACTTTGTAAAATTCTTTGAATAGTATGAATATCAGAAATAAATCCTGCAATTTGTTATTAGTTCTTAGGAGTATTGAAAAAAATAATACAAATATTATTTGGAGAACCTTTATACTATGCATTTGCACTTGATTCAAAAGACTCATTAAAAGGAATTTCTTTGTTACATCTTTTGATATTCATACAAAATGGTATAATATCCGACACAAATACCATTTCATATTTGTCTTCTCGATGGCCGTAACAGAGAATCTGGAGACCCACAAAGTTTGTCATCTCATATTTCCATCTGTCGGCAAGGGAACTTTTAACGTCATCCAAGAATCTCTTTTCGGATCTTCAGTGTCGCTCATGGTGTTTGACTTCATGTTGCATGTCGCTGAATATGTAACATTTTTGCGAAATTATTATTTTTTTTGTTACAAATTATGATTTTTCGTGGTTTAATTTTATAATAATTAATAAATGAAATGAAATTTGGTTTTTGAATAATAGGCTGATGCTTACTGCATGATGGACAAGGAACTACATGGCCTGAAACTCTACAGAGGAAGTTTCTTTGTCTTGAAGGTATTTTCCCCTTTAAAAATGGGAAAAATTGTGAGATTGCTACTATAAAACTTTGAAATTGTGAGATTACCACTACAAACTTCAAAATTGAGAGAATGCTACTATAAAACGTTCATAATTGTGAAAATGCCATTAACAGTGTATTCTTATAATATTTTTATCAAAAATTAACTTGAAGAGGTGATATCAACTGGAGTGTTACTTTTTTGTATGAAGGGTATAATCGGAAATACATAATTATATATATCAAAACAGTATTTTTCAGTTATTTTTTGATAAAAATATTATAAAAGTACACTGTTAATGACATTTTCACAATTATGAACGTTTTATAGTGGTATTCTCACAATTTTGAAGTTTGTAGTGGCAATCTCACAATTTCAAGGTTTTGTAGTGGCATTCATACAATTTTCCCTTAAAAATGATATATCTCAGATTCTCAGTACTATGGATATTAAACTATTGATTTAGGCTAGAAAGCCTTAAACCCCTACATTTGGTAAGGCTTCGTTTGTCAAAGAGAACAAATATAACTATTACTTGGGCCTGGCCCAAAAGCAGCACCATTCAGAATAAAATAAAACTATAAAAGAAACAAGAGAAATCGCATGTGTGTCCTTGCAAAATCTCAAAATTACTATAATGTGATCTAGAAGCTCGAAATAATGTGCTTGCTTTATTCAATCTTCCGCGCATCGAATTCTTTCTTTTCTTCTCCACCAATTTTACATGAATTTAGTTCGTAAATTTTATTTGGACAATTTTTCTTCTCTGTGTGTTTATTGTGATGCGAGTAAAAATGAGAATCTTAACAGATAAATATTATGTTATGTGTTACTAGCAAAAATAATGGCTGCAAAATAGAAATTCCAATATGACGAGTAGGGCTGGCAACGAGCCGGCTCGGTCTGAGCTAGATCAATTTCTTGGCTCATTCATTTTAGCAACGAGCGAGTCATGAGCGAGCCAATATTTGGATCCGAGCTAAAAAGGTGACTCGTGGCTCGCTTGTTCTGGCAACGAGCAAGTTGAACTAACTCGTGAAAGCTTGTGGGCCAAAAATCCAAATGTATTATAAAATCAACTACCATAAATTAAGTTTGTAACTAAATTTATACATATTAAAATACTAAATCTTCAAATTCATACAAACATAGTTCACAAAATAAATTAATACATATTAAATTTACACAAATTCACATCAATTCACAAATTCATAATTGGACCGAGCTAGCTTGCTAGTTCGCGAGTGAGCTAGGCTTTAGCTCAAACTTGTTAATTTTGGATCAAGCTAGTGATGAGTTGGCTTGTTAACAACTCGGTCCACTAAACAAGCTATTAGCGAGCGAGTCACATGCGAGTCACAATCGATCCGCAAACTACGAGCTTTTTTGCTACTCCTAATTACGAGGGATAACATTTTTTATTTTAACAGATAGCTATCTTCGGATCAAATTTTATTTATTGAAATCCTTATTCCGTGTGTATTGTATCTTGAAACACACCATTAGTTATACGTTGCCGTGCAACATGCAACTTCGCAGAGTTTGTGCTTGCTCCAGTTTCTTTTCCATTGAATTGTCGTTTTTGTAAATTTTCTATGTATATTATTTCAATTTCAAATTTATTTTTGAATAAAATTAGAGTCAAGTCAAGTAATTATTTAAATATTCACAAAAAATTCCATCCAAATAATTGCAAATTATCTTGTAGAGAATTTTTTTTTTTTTTTTTAAGTGTGTGCATACATCTCTTATTCCCTTAAAAGTGAGAAGTTTTTTAGACGTTTTTATTAGTATTGCGCGCTGAACAAGTTTAATATTGAATATATTTTGTGCTTAATATAATGATTGTATCATTATTATTTCGAATTAGACTCGTGAATATAAATTTTATATATTTTTAAAAATGATGAAAACGTACGGTATCTATATTTCTTGGTGTTATATTTTTAAGATTAAGGTAATCTTTGCGTAAATTAAGTCAGTTGCGAGCAGTGTTGCAAAATGCGGTCCTATGCGGCGCATATGCGGCCGCATATGCGTATGCGGTTGGAAACCGCATAGGAAAAAACATATGCGGTCTAATATGCGGTTCCGCATATGCGGTCTTATATGCGGTTCCGCATATGCGGTCTAATATGCGGTTCCGCATATTCGGCCGCATAGAACCGCATTATGTTTTTTTTTTTTTTTTTTTTTTTTTTTTTTTTTTTTTTTTTTTTTTTTTTTTTTTTTTACACATTATGTTTGTATACTATGAAATTTATGTATTATGTTGTGATATGTTTGTATTATGTTATTTTATGTTATTTGATATGTTTGTATTATGTTATTTGTATGCTATGAAATTTATGTTTATATTATGCTGTGATAACTGATATGTTGGCTACAGCTATTCACTATTTTACATTTATATTTATATTTTTATTTTTATTGTGAGATTATGCATATAATGATACAAATTATATATGAATTCTTATTTTAAAATCCGCATATATTAGTCCGCATAAAAATCCGCATATGCGGCCGCATACCGTATATGCGGTATGCGGTGCCCTTCCGCATACCTTCCGCATACCGCATTTTGCAACACTGGTTGCGAGTGTCATCAAGGATAAAATTAGAATTTCAAACTATGGAGATTATTAATTATGAATAGAAGTTAATTATATAAAAAAGTTTATGTCAATAATGAGAATCAATTTTACGATACTCGTAATATTTTATTCTAAATTATAAAATTTTTATAAAATATCAATTTACCCATTCATAGTACATGCCACCGTATTGTCAGAATTTTTATTAATAAGAAAATAAATAAATAAATAAATAAATATCGACAATGAAGAAGAAAATGACGTAAATTTGACATCTAGGAGAAACGTGATAGTTTATAATTATAACCAGCTAAGCGAAATCTAATTACTCTCTAACTAAACTGCCGTGAAAAAAATTTAAAATTCTGGACTTCACAGTCCATCATGGCCAGAGAATACCTCATACCTTTGTGGCTTCGAAGTCCAGATCAGAATACATCAAGTCCAAGTATTCTCTAGCCATGATGGACTAGGAAGTTCAGGTATTCTCTGACCGTGAAAGTTTATGAAGTCCAGAATTTGTTTTTTTTTTTCGTTATTTAGTTAGAGAGTAATTAGATTTCGCTAAGCATGCCATGATAGTTTATAACGTTTTGCTATCACATTTCTCCTAGGATGTCAAAATTCTGCCATTTTTTTCGCATTGTCGATATTTATTTATTTATTTTTTATTAATAAAAATTTCGGCCGTTACTGTTGTCACAAGCTCAATAATAATAATTGTTTCACCACCGAGGGGATGTTCATATATGACTTTTTATTCGGCCCCGAATTATTGCAGCATTCCTTCGATTTTTAATAGAACTAAAACATAACGTTACTTTGTCGTTAACTCTAGTTATGGGAAATAAAAAGTGAAGTATACTTTCTGTTCATTTTTGTATTTTTATGGACATGAAAATTTAAAAGTACAAAGTTAGTTTTACTTAATTGGATGATAGCTAGAAAAAAAATATAATTATATACAAGACGACTAATTTTTTTTTTACGAAATTTGAAGTTGCTCAGTTGAAATTAATGATATATTAATTCAAAGAAGAGAAATTTCTATATTGTTGTTTTAAAAGCAAGCTAGTAGTTTTTTTAAACCAATAGTGAAATATATAGGATAGTGCATGCCTATAACATTATTTTCGTATGTAGATGTATTACTTGTTAGGTAAATGAATTTTAACGGTTTAAATTCATCATTTGAAATCAATCCGATAGATTTTAGAGTTGAGTTCACAAAATAATTTAATAACTTAAAAAACATTAATTGTACTCATATATATAACATTATTATTATTATTATTTTTTGTTACTCTTGACATATACATAGCATTTTCTTGAGTTAATCAAGAATTTAACATATTGCGGTCTAGAGATAAACTTGTCCAAATACATAATTGTTATTTATTTTTTTTGGATTAAAGAGTACATCCCCAAATATATATCTTTTAAATGTTTTTTTAAATATTGAATCGGCATCTTCTTGAAAGAAAAACGGGGACTCATATAACTGCACTACGTCTACAATTCTCCAAATACATAAATTTGTATCATGATTTGAACTTTTACTTCTTTTTTTACATTGATTGGTTTAGAAAACTAATATAGATTTACCGGGTTGAATCATACATCCATAAACTTAGGTTAGACTAGCAGTGGTCTCAACATGGCTAGGTTAAATGCCACCATTAATTGTTCTGGCCCACATGTAGTTGTGCATTATTTTTGTTTGACAAGATATCTGAGAATTGCATTATAGTAGTGGAAGATAGATCAGATTCTCAGTGATAACAACAAATTTATTACTTCACAAAGAAATATTAAATCAACATCATAGGGTCCCATTGCCCCACTAATTTTGACTTAGCGACCATGAAATTAAAGTTATCATATATATGAAGCACGAGAGACACGGGATCGGATAATATCCGACCGTATTCGGATCCGTATTTGAAAATTAGATATGGATATCCATACGGATACAAATACGAATAGTTTTGAATTTTAATTATCTATATCCGAATAGTACATAGATATATACCATATAGTTTAGGAGGAGGGATCCAATTACACCATTTTATGGTGACATATCTTGTCACCATATTTTTATAAGTCATTTTTGCAATTTTAAAATCTAAACAGATAATCCAAACGTTCAACATGATCTCCATATTAAAATGTGCTTGGTGATCAAATTTTATATTTTTTGAATTTTTTTTAGTATTTATTAAGATGTGTACAAAATTATTGTTTTTAGGCAATTTTGGACCATGAAAAACAACAATTTTAAAAAATTCTAAATAAATAGTAATAAATTTTCAAAAAAATATAAAATTTGATCTCCAAGCACATTTTAATATGAAAGTCACGTGGAACGGTTAGGATTGACTATTTGAATTTTAAAATCACAAAAATAATTTATAAAAATATGGTATCAAGACGTGTCACCATAAAATAGTGTAATTAGATCTCTCCTCATAGCTAGTTTAGTATATTATGAAAATATTTATGTATATATTTACGAATATCTGACATCCGATCTGTATTTGTCTTATATCCGATCCATATTCGCATCCGAAAAATAAAAACGGATACAAATATGATTTTATCACTATCCTTCGTAACCGATCTGTTTGCAACCCTAGACCGGATCATTTGTAGTTATTACTCGTTGAAATACATGAGACAATATTTTTCTTTTCTAGATTTTTTTTTCTCACAGTTCTTTTTTATCTTTGGTTATTTTTCGACTTCACTATTTTTGTTTTATTTTATGTGGTTAGAAGTAGAGTCAGATTTTTGAATTGTGGAGATCAAACATATAATGAAATCAATTATATATAAAATTTAAGTTGAAAATAGAGGTTAATTTTATAGTACCCATACTATTGTTAGTGTTATGATCTAGAAGTCAATCATATGATGATTGTATTCTAAGTTTTGTTCATATAATTGAATGATTTTGATTATTATTTTGTTATTTGAGTATTTTATTACTTGATCATTTAGGTTGAGCACTTGAAATTGTGGAACTCTATAAAAGTGTTAATAAATATTATAAAGTGTTCATAGTCTTGATAATTAACAAGGAACATTAATTACTAGTATAAGATTAACATTTATTATCTATTTGTATTAGATAGTGATTATGTTCTGCATATCATATGATAAAGAGTTGTCAATCTAATCAAATGGATACCTGACCAAAATAAAACATTTAATATGAATTATGTTTGTGTCATTAATGTTTTATTTGTGTTTGGAATTCTAAGGTACGAGATGATTGTTTCTCTCACATGAAAACACGTATTCGTGGGTATAATCAAATGATGTTTGTAACTAGCAGCATACATATTCTATCTCAATATGTATCTCTTATGTGAAGGGATAGTAATTATCAAGAATACCAATGTCTCTCATATAATGAGTGATGATATCACTAGGTTTCTTGATGAAATAATACAAGTATGTGCACATATAAATAAGGAGTTAATCATAATTACTGAATTATTTCAAAATTAAGGAACGAGTAGATTGGTAAGGATGACACGTTTCTACCTTGGATCTATTTATGATATCATGAGACATGAAATTGACACGAGGCAATTGTTGCTTAGGAATCGTGATACAATATGGTACTTACCATCTGTGTCATTTGGATAATTACAATGCATATTACTAGTTGTCGCTTGTAATTTATGGAATCGAAAGGAGTTTCAGATTCCATTGCCAAATGACATAAATTCCATAAGATCACACCAATAAAGAATTAATTAAAAATGCTCCTTAATTTATTTGACATGTATGACATGACAAATAAATTGATTTCTCTACCAACATATGAGAAATATAATTATTTAGAATAATTATATATGATACTACACTTAATTGGATCAATTGTATTTGATTAATTCAAACAAAGAAAAATAGAACTTGGCCCAATAAATAAAGTTCATGGCTATTGCTAACTATGACTCATGTTTATTTTTAAGAATTATTTCCATAATTAAAAATTTGTCCAAAATAGTTTATCACATTTTCTGTAAACTGTTGTGCAGCATTTCTTATGTAACATATCTCTCTCATAAGACATATGTTTTTAGCTATTTATATATTTTTCGAAAGGTAAAGAACATTGCCTCTCTAGAGGAAAACCAAATTAGAAATTGATCATGATAAAAAACATGATAGATTATGTTGTTGAATTTAGACTACCATGTTCTGAAAACTACTGTGCACGTTTCGTATTTGTACCATTGGGCCTCATTTATCTTGATCAATCTCTCTAAAGAGAAGGTCCTAGAGTGAGCACGAGACCCTTTAAATTTGTTCATGTACTGATTGTTAATGTTTAATTATCTTTATGTTATTTTAAACATTTTTTCTAGGCAACTCATTTAACTCATTTAATTAAGAGAAATTTAGATATATGCCCATCATAACTTCATCAATTAGATATTTACCCATCAAAACTTTAAATTTAGTTATTTCCCCATTCAAAATCATTCAATTTATTTATATCCCCATTTTAT
This sequence comes from Carex rostrata, assembly GCF_964058835.1. NCBI lineage: Eukaryota > Viridiplantae > Streptophyta > Magnoliopsida > Poales > Cyperaceae > Carex > Carex rostrata. The sequence goes on from NC_135925.1 coordinate 10,804,822, forward strand.
GATTTAATCAATTAAAAATATTAATTATTAGTGATTAAAAAATAAAATGTCATTTTTACCCTTATCCCTTTCCTTTTCTTTGCTAATTACCAATTTTCGTCCATTTTCATTCCATTTCTCTGCTGACTGGTTGCTTAAAATCAATCTGTCTTGGTACCCCGCTTGCTTGTCCACCTGATCTCTCTCCTTGAGCCCTTTCTCTTCTCAGTTCCTTCTCAAATCACATGGACACACATTCAGACAGTGATTTCAAATTCAGGTTTTGATTCGAAATCCCTTAAATTGTTCTCTTTTATGCTTAGATTCAATCTATTAGCACAAGCGTCAGAGATGTGCAATGGAGATTGATAGAGCAATAAGGGAGAGCGCTGATAGGCACCTCCAGACCAAGTATTAAATTGCGGGACAATTAAGACAGAGAGCTGCAATGGAAATGAATTAAGTTGCATACTGAACTGGCATCTAACTTTTGCCAGTAAAGTGTCCATAAAGGCTATAACATAATGTTATGCTTTAATTTTTGCTCAACCGCTGCAGATCCACAAATTAACCCAATCACATAGACAGATGGATGTACTGGTTATGACAGTGTACCCGGTGTTAACTTCCTCCAGTTTTTCAGTGCCAGTACGTACAGTTCCTTTGGGAGAAACATAGTGCAAAGTACCAGTGACAACTTTAAATTTGAGTCGAGTTATGGAATTACTGGATTCTATGGAACCTGTCACTCTGGCCGTCTCCACTCATTGGGTGTTTACCTTAGCTGCTTAGCTAAGACGCATCGACAAATTCCTCCAAATAATTAAATACATGGATCTTATCACTTGATAGTCCTTTTGAAGTTATATCATCTCTTGTGATGCTTTATATTATACATTTTCAAGGAAACTTTGTATTATATATTTATGCATCAATTCATTCATTTGGGTTTTTGATTATTCATTTACTGGTCTTTTCCCCAATGAGCTTTAATACGTGACATTCTAATTATACACAATATGTCCTTTTATAATTATTGATCCGCAAAAAAAAATAATGTTTCTTTAATTTGCTTGTAAATTAATAATTTTGAAAAGTCTAGAGGAGACATTTAGCCATGCTCCAAGAAGAAAATATAAGGAGAGAGGACCAGAAAGAGAATGAAAGTATAGAGGAGATGAAATTTTCTCCTTTTCCTTCTTGTTAATTTGTATAACAAGCAAAATTAATTTTTACCCCCACTGCCATCATGTTTTTTCGTCACATCTTATGGAGCATAATTTTAAGATTCTAAAATCGGCCAACCAAAAATTGATAAAAACAAATGTGATAGCAATTGAGAAGAGAAGGTGCTCAAGGAGAGAGAGGACAAGCAAGTTGGACACCAAGAGAGTGATTTTAAGGAACCAGCAAATAAATGAAATGAATAATGAAAGAAGAATTGATAAATTAGCAGAGAGAAGGGATAATGGTAAAAATGTCATTTTAGTTTCTAATCACTAGTAATTAATGTTTTTAATTGATTAAATCATAAAATGAGGATATAAATAAAATGAATGATTTTGAATGAGGAAATAACTAAATTTAAAGTTTTGATGGGTAAATATCTAATTGATGAAGTTATGATGGGCATATATCTAAATTTCTCTTTAATTAACCAGTAAAAACCGTATATATGCAAGAAAAAAAATGTTAATCAAATAGATTTAGCGGATTTAAGGAAGGATTGACCTAAAAAATTATCAACTGAGTATAATTGGATCAGGTTTAAGTTCTCGACAAAATTCTTAATCCCGGCGTTATACACGTCTACGTCTGAATTCTTTAAAAAAACTACACGCAGAAGGCTACATAAAAATAATCATAGAAAAGCTCGGTTTTTCTGTGACGTGGCATGGCCCGTGCGCTGAAACAGAGGCCCAGCCACGTGCAGGATGATTTACGTTACAGTGATCTTTTGTGAATGATCTAGCCTGGCAAATTACGCGAGTGCTAAAAAAGGTCAGTGTTGCATGATACATTACACCGCCGGCACAGCAGAAACTTCGGGAAAGTAAAGTAGGATCGCACGAACGGCTATTATACACTCCTCTTCTCCAGTTCCTTATATCAGAAGGCCACGAACGCGTCCACTGATCTAGTCTCGACGCGCCGCTACTCGAGTGGCTGCCGTCGTGGCGAAGGATATATCCTACCATTTACGTTTCTCAGGAGATCCACCGTGCAACCAAAGATCAAATAACGATATCATCGTATACGTTTTTTGAGTAAAAACGGGGGTCAAGCCCCTATTGTATTGATGATAAACCGGTACAAATTTTGTTTCCAAATCTTATGACGTTCGTTACAAAAATCGCTGGATAGTATCCGATGGCAAAATCTCCCGATAAAAGGAGAACAGATTATGATCAGAATCCGAAATCTGCTGCTCCTCTTAAGAATTTTTTTTAAATTTTTTTTCTTCATTAATTCCAATCGATCATTCTCCAGATTTTTTTCTTCCTTTTTTTTCTTCGATAAAACAACTAAATCTGGGCCGTTGAAAATATTTTAACAACCAGAATGAAAAAAAAAACAATTACTGCCAGATTATGAGCCGCTGGATCTCAACCAGCTGTATGTGAATCTGGACGTGTTTGGACGGACGAGATCAAATTAATTAGCTGGAGATAGATTGAGGAATAAAAAACGAAAATCATTTACAATTTTACATGCACCATGCCATTATGTTAATATAACGTGCTTGCTAGTGTTCAGAACATGTGATCGATGTTGCGAAAGGATTTCCTTGACTGCTGTTTTTTCTTTGGATTCTTGCGTAGATTTACACATATATAATTAATCGCTATTTTCCCGTATAGTGATGATACAAACTTTACCGGGTTAAATTTGTGACGAATGATATAATAAAAAGATATGAAACACTGAAATGTTTATCAGCAAATTAACACCACAACTAATTACTTGAGCGACAGGGCAGAGTTTGATGTCATTGATACTATTTATGGAGTTCATGAGTTATTCCTTTCGAGTCTGATTCAGTTGATACTGGTTCTTCGGCTGGTGCTGTTGTTATTGTCATTTAGTCTATTACTTGCTATTTAATGGTCTGTTTTGTATGACTCGCTACTCCTTACAGAACATTATATGCTATTATGTAGTTGCCTCTGTGTTAATTAGGTTTATTTCTTTAGTTTGATTCAGAGTTTCTGCACCAGATCTGATCTGCTTTTGTAATCCAAAACTTAAAGTTCCATAAATGAAACCAGTGTTTTAAAATGCGGTTTTGTTAATGCATGCGGAAGGTCACTGTATACCGCATATGCGGATTTTCATGCGGATTTATATATGCGGATTTTAAAATAAAAATTCACGTATATATATCATATTAATATATTTGAATTTATTTTCACATAATAACATAACCAACAATATTTTTTTGACTTTTTTAATATAAATTTTAATTAAAATACAATCAAATTATCAAAACCGCATGAAAAAACTGCATGGCCGCATATTCGGACCGCATGACCACATTTTTAAACCGCATGACCGCATATTTGGACCGCATATGCGGCCGCATGGTCAAAACTGCATGGGCATTCTGAGCACGGCTGCCGACCGCATTTTAAAACACTGAATGAAACTGATGAATCTCCCACTTTTATCAAACAAAATATTTATATTTAAATGTTCAGCACTGATTATAATAATATATTATTATTATGTGTCAGGAATGGAACTAGAAAATTTAAATACTTATTATAATAATATATTATTATTATGTGTCAGGAATGGAACTAGAAAATTTAAATAGAAAAGACTAAGCTATAAAATACATAATATGTGAAAAAAAAGTGGTTACTGAAAATTAATTGTGGTGTTAATTTGCTGATAAGCATTAATTTTAGTGTCTCATATCTTTTCATTATATTATTTGTCAGAACACATCAAAGTTTGTATATTATTATTATCTATGTCAGGGGTGAAACTAGAAATTTAAATAGAAGAGGTTCATCTATAAAACACATAATATGTGAAAGGAAAACAAAAAGTGATCATTAATCATAATTGCATTTTAGAAGAAAAAAGTAGAACTCTAACTAGTCACGAATTGAAGAAGGGAGAATGGGGTCGATTGACCCATCTTTTTCAATTTTTTGTATTTTTGTATTATTTTTTTATATAATTTAGATTAACATGTCTTAATACGGTAAAATTGACTTTCATTCTTCGCAAGAAAATTTTATATGATTGATCATCATATATATTTGATCCTCATAGTTCGAAAGTCTGACTTCGCCTTTGACTCTAACTACTAAATTACAAACACACATTTGTTATTTTATGAGAAGAGCTAAAGTATATAAAAAACTAAACAAGCAAAACTTTACCTAAATTTTCAATATATAATTAAAAATTAAATTTTTTGGGGTGACTTGGTCAATTTTGGCTAAGCTTTAGATCGTATTCGATCTATTTGCGTAGATGTACCTTTTGGAGAATTAATTTTGCTTAAAGTACCATGTAGTTTTGCAATATATAATATGATTTTTTTTTTGTCTCTTTTAGGAAAAGCAACAAGTAGTCGAAATATATAATTTTATCTGAATTGTTATGGATGGTATTCTCAGACAAATATGTGAGGTCATTTGGCGACTTAAGCAATTCAATGCATGCAATACTAGTTTGAATAAGATTGATAGAAAAGTTTGACCAAAATAATATTTTTCTGTTTTATTCGATCGTATATACTTGTGTGATATTTTGTTTGATAGCTAGCTAGTACTGTTTTATTAATTGGTTGCTTGAGAATTGAAATTATATGTTGCTCTGTGCGAGTCGTTGCAGACTCGTCTACATTTACGTCATGTTTGAATTTTTGTTTTCATAAAGTAAGTTAAAAGGCAGGAAGATAGACCATAAATTGAAACTTTACAATTATCTATGAGTCATGTTTGATTTTTTGTTTTCATAAAGTAAGTTAAAAGGCAGGAAGATAGACCATAAAATTGATACTTTATAATTATCTATGAAAAGGGAGGAAGAAATTAAGTGAGAAGATGTGGTTACGTTATCTTTTGCATGAATAAAAAGAAATAGAGAATACGTTGACGTGTTTTTGAGGATGTAAAATTTTCAGTGGTCATAGTCTTTATCACCGTCTTATTCTTCAATTGTGATAAGTTTAATTACTAACAAGGGGGGCCATGTTGCATATATAAAAATTTGGAGGGCCTCTATATATAGACGTCCCTCACAAAACTGAACCAACGAGGTTAGTTCTACTCAGTGTTGTAAAAAACGTCTGTTTAGGCAGATTAGTGTTGTAAAAAAGTATGTTTAGGTCGATTAGTTCTTGACGGTGTTCAAACTGTTATGGTTTTTTTTTTGACTAATTGATTAATTATTTTCGTTTATGACCGATTATTCCCAATTAATTGCTTAGTGGTACCCTGTCCGTCCGACGGCTGCATACCGTTATTTACAACACCGGTCCTACTAAAGTATTGGTATTATTTTTTCATCTATTTTTCATGTGAAAATAAAGGTTCTATTTTTATTAGAAGAGCATGGAGTTTAATTCTGGAGTACATATATCATTTAAAATACATGAAATATTGTATTTACTTGCAGAATTTTGAAAAATAAAAGGGATTCAGTAGCATTTAATGGATCCATCTAATATTGTAGTGAACAGATTTTTCTTTTTTAAAAGAAAGATGAAGATAAAGTTTTTAAATTTTATATTTCTATTATTGTAACATAAGATTTTTTTTATTCGGATATTTTTGAATTTATAACCTCTCATTAGAAGGTTATTGCCTTAATTTTACCACTAAATTTAAGACTGATTATGAACTTTTATTGGTAGTACTATGTAAATTTAATTTCGAATGAGATATCTCAATTTATATTGTAGATCAATTTCAAAATTAATATGTACAGTTGGAGCACATCTCATTTAATTTTCATTAATTGATCTCTTACATTCGTAAAATATAGTCGTCTGACTCTGAAATTAAGAGCTAGCCATGCATGGATTAAAGTCCTAATATTTTTATTAACCAAATAAATAAAATAAGCTTACAATGAAATTTGAAATTATTGTCATTACTTCAGAAGATCTTCTGAAGGAGACTATAATAATCTTGAGTATCTATAAAAATAAAAAATGACTATTGTCGATAATAATTAAACTGACATAAATTATTATTTTTTTAAGATATCACTATTATGAATATATAGGAGTATCGACAAGAATACTGATACTTTAAGCACTTTTATTCTCGTAAATACTCACAAATTCTTATAGATAATTTTTGTATGATAGTATTCTTGCTACTATATATATATCATTGTCACCAATAATAGTATGACTAGATCAACACTTTGTTTTGAACATAACACTATGAATAATTATCTTTTAATAATCGATATTGTGTGACTTTCAAACAAACTTCGCTCATACTTAATTTGGCAAATTTCTGGCAATTATAATCTGAGATCGATTGACGATGCTCCAACGCACTCGATTAACAAGCTATATGGGATCACAACGGTGGGCCAAATAGCAAATAGATTGATCGATCTTCACCTCTCCTTTTCTAAAAGACTTAATCCGACTGGTACCGTTCTATATGTGCTCCACGAAACCGGATGGGGCAACAAGCCAAGAGTTTTGGCAATAACATAGCTCTTATATATATGTTCTCCTGCTCTGCGGCATATGGAGTAATGCATGACAGGGTGATAAAATCAACATCCAACCAGCGGCTCTGAAAGATTAAAGCCCCACAAAAGATAAAAATCTTCCTCTGATTGGTACGTACGTACGTACGGTGGTGCTAGGCTGTGGCATGCAACACAAGCCTGCTGGAGGTAGGGAGCACATTTTCTAGGAATACACTTCAGCGATGAGATTTTGGCAAAGACTATTCGGACAAATGAGTACATCACTGGGCACAGGCCTCATTATAACAGATGTCTGGTGGAATGGAAGAGCAAGTATGGGCCGCTTGTAGAGGGCAGTTTGGGATACATGGACGGCGGGAATGTGAACATTATGGAAGGAGCGTAATAGAAGGACGTTCGCCAATAAGGTTAGACTGGTACATCATCTAATTGATGAATGATGATGCGGCGATAGACATTTATAATTGAGCAAATTTTGAATAATTAAAGAGATGACGTCTTTGAAAACATAATAGTATATCCTTGAATTAGATTTACGTTTTGGTGATTATATAGAGGACTAGAGTGATATAAGTAGATCTTTTGTAATTTTTTTTTATAAATATATATGTTAGAATTTATGCTTCTAACCTTAAAATAAAACACATCGAGATAAATCCGAACATCCTTAAAAGTGAATTCTATTCTAAAATAAGATAAGGAATTTCTCACTAAATTCTAACTAATTAGCTACTAGTCTACTACCAATGATAAATTATATCATATGTAAGTTAATTATGTACTTGTTACTAAATAAAAGACTGTAGTTGACTGAATAAAGATCAACACTCCAATGATTTTTTTTTTAAAGATTAGCAGTTTTAATTCCTACTAACAATTCAATTGATAAAAAAATACATTTACAACGAGTCAAGCGACTCTTATTCCTAAATTTATTTCTTTATTCTCACAAAATGCTCTAAATTACTCAATTACCCTAATCGCCCTTATTCATCCTCTAAATTCTTAGATCTACTTTTTAACTAGATTTACTCTTCTAATCTTACATATATACACCCATAGTCACTAGCTAATATCTTAATCTTCATCTCACTCCACGATTGGATCCGCTCTTCTGACCACCGTCGCACTCCAATAACCGGATCTACTCATTGTCGCACTCCGATCAAGATAATGACTCTACGCTCCGAACTCCGATGATACCGCGCTCTCGGCTCCGCTCGGTTCCTCTCTCTCTCATTATCTTCTCCGTTCAAAGAAATAGAGCCGAGCGAAAGAGAGAGAAGGATATGATGCAACAGAGATAGTAGTGACGAACGAATATGGAGTGTGAATTTAGGAGATGAATAGAGGGGAGAGTGGCAGCTAGCTTTAGGCTTTCGCTTGGGCTCTCCAACACCCCAATGATTTGAAAAGTTACATTTTTTCCGTTAAATGTTGATTGGTCAATAATTAGTAGCAATATCATCTTCCATTTTCAAATATCAATCGACCCAAAAATAATATTCTAGCGGTCTAATTAAAAAATATAAGCATATTACCAATGGTCCTGAATCATGAAGTTACAGTCTAAACGCATTGATTGACTCGAGCAAATGCAATTTACACAGTATTATTTACCTTGTAATACACATACTATATCAACGAATGTGCGCGTCGAGACCAAGTACGTAGAAGCTTTCCAATATATACATTTCTTATATGAACTCTCATCTCTTTACACGGCAGGTGCATTTTCTTGGTAATTAATGCGTGTTAGGTTGTTTGTTTCTTGCATCGACGCTCTTTCCTAATTATCTGCATAATTAATGCAAAATGATTGTTTTCATGAATTCGTAGGTAATTTTAATATTAGTGATCATTTAATAATTTCTTGCATGCCAAAATTTTATATATAATGTCATTACTGTATCAGGTGAATTCTCTCACGAAATGTTTAATATTTTCTCTATTTTAAATGCGCTTTATGATCAAATTTTAAATTTTTTGAATTTTTTTACTATTTTTTATGAATTTTTAAAAATCAATGTCTTTCGAATTTTATTTATTTATTTTATTATCCAAAACAGTGATTGTAAAAAAAATCCTAAAATAATAAAAAAAATTCAAAAAATTTAAAATTTGGTCACAAAGCACATTTTAATATGAAGAACACGTTGAACTCTTCAGATTGATTATTTGAACGTTGAAACCGCAAAAAAAAAATTAATAGCACTAAGATTCAAGAACTACTATTTTGACCTTAACCAACCTTTCGCGCTCTTTCTGTATATATAGAGAGAAAGAGAGACTAATATTAAAATATTAAAATATTAAAACGTTTGTTTATGAATTTTGGAGTAACTAATTAAGTTTTGAACTACTATTGATCTGATTTGAAAAGTAAAACAATATTGAACTTCTAAGTTGAATATTGGTTTACGATTAAACTAAAAACAGAAACGTCATCCATTTAATTTAATAAAGTGACAAAAAGTTTTAAAAGCTCGTATGAATTTGGCATGTATCAATTCATAATTAATATTGACGACCGTATAACACAGCTGCGAAGGAATGCAATAATTATTTTCTCTAACCAGGCTACAAAATTGAAGCCCTGTTGCGGATCTTGATATGCTACAAATTCGCAACAAGTCGCAAGGCATATCAATGTTTTACAGCAGCACCGTTATACGAGAAAGTATCTGATATCAACCAGACACAGAGAGTAACAAAAAGCATCTGCACAGAGGATCCAAACTAAACCTGAGTTCGGGACCTGGACGTCTGCAGTGTTTGTACGGACTGGAGAGGAGTCTGAATAAGCCGACAAAAATGGACAATTAACATCTCTTTAGGTGAATGGAACTTGCTAGGGGTATTTTCTCGAAGAGGAAAATAAAAAATACAAAGAAATGATGGGAATGGAGTATGGACTCGGCGCGCTACTCTCTCTTTCTATGCGTAAAAGCACCGGAAGGATAGAAGCTTGGAATAAAGCCATGGGAGTTTGGCAAGTCCGTAATTTCTTGGTAAAATAAGGGGTGAACTCTTTTTAGCCCCCATCACTTAATATCATAATAATAAAAAGAGAAAATGTAGAGAGAGAAGAAAAAAAGCTAATAGAGTAGGTACAGGATAGGACAGCTCCCTGAAAAATCCTTCATTTCCTCTCTCACTCGCTGTCTCTTTCTCCCTTTCCTTTCTCTTTCTCTCCACAGGCCTCTCTTTCTTTGTTTTCTCACTCTCTCTCTTAAGTTGCTGTTAATGGTACACAAAGGCTTGCTTTTGGTGGAGAACCAGATGCCTCTTTGATGTGTGAGTGGGTGGTTTTTCCCCTTTCTTCTCTCTTATCTCTTCATCTCTCTTAAGCTCCAACAGTTCAAAAAAAAAAAAATACTCGCACTTTCTCTCCATTGTTGTCACAGAGATATCGAAAAATCAGTTCAAATTATTGCATGCTAGTAGATCTGTTTTTTTCCCTGGATCTCGTTGGGAAAGCTTGGATCTTTCAGGAATAGAGGTTAGAGGTAAGAAACAGTTAGATTTGCTTACATATACTTTTTAATTTTCATACCATATTTCTTGTCTTTTCATTTCAAGTCTGAAAACAGCAAAGTACGTACTGTTCATGCCTCGGGGCTTACATGTATAGTTACTCAACCCTTAATCGATCCTTCATTTTGTGTTGTGTGTTTCGTAGAACCAGATAAAAACAATTACCTGATGTGAGTCTTTTCTTACTTTTTTGAGTTCTCTTCCCCTGATTTGGTTTTTCTTGAAGAATCGCAGCAAGGATGTTGCCTCACTTTTATCTTTCCTTATATTAATCAGATCAAAAATATTTTTTGAGCTCAAATCAAATCAGAGATTTTGTTCGATAGCTTCTATGAGATTTTAACGATGCTTTTTTCCTTTCCTTTCTTTTGTTATTTATGCATCAAAACCCTTTTTAGATCTCTTGCCGGTTTGTTGAGAAATAATATTTCATGTACGAATTTCTAAAAACGGGAAATTAGGGGAAAATACTCTTGACTTTTTTTCCACCTCACTTTTATCTCTCTTCACCTATCTATGTCTACAGTTTACATATTAATTAGTTTGGTTTATCAAGCATGAGTCACTAAAATGGATCTATCTTTTGTGGCCACATAAAATGACAGTTCTAGAAAGTTCCACCAAGGCTATCCCCTTTGATCCGACCTCGTTTTCCATGCATCAGTGCATGAAATAATACTTCTATAAACCTTAATCAACACTTAAATTTTATTTAATCACACTACTTTTTTTTTTTTTTTTTTTTTTCTCCCGTTACAGTCTTTGTTGAATCAAAAGAGACGATTACTGGCACTTTGAGTTCTTTCTATGCTGGAGTCTAAGGATAAGAGTAAGCCCAGTTGCAGTAAAGCTATTGGGCAAGTACAATTGCTAGCAAGTGCACTTGCTAGAACTGGAGGGAATAGCGAAGGTTGTCCTAACTTCAGATGTTATCCACTGCAAGATCTATAGATCTCTCAAGTTCTTCTTCCCTAAATCAAATTGAAATCAAAACTGATGAGAAAAATAGTGCCCAAAAGATTGGCTCACAAAAGCTAGATACAAGAGACTTTGTCGCGTCACCACCTACCCCCAATTTCTCAATAAGGTGAAAACATTACTCTTTATGTTTTAAACTGGCTATTTTTCTCTTTGGCAACACCGATTTGCAAGTTAATTTTGTGTGTCTTTTTTGAGGTATATCTCCTTGGGTTTTGAGAAGTAATTAAGCATAATAGCTTGGCTGAAAAATTGCTTCTCTTTTATGCACCGTAATTCTTGCTTGAACACTTAAATCTCTCAGATTGATTTTCTTTTTGTGGGCCATTTTGATTGTTTTACTTAAATTGGATTTTCGACACTTGCCAGCTCATAATTTGATTATGGAGAAACAAGATATAAGAGTTGCTATAGTTTTTTTTATTATTAAAACTTCCATCTCCCTGAACCGAGAGCATTATGTGTTAGTATTCTTTAGTTATATTGGTTCCGTGTACAAAGAAAATATTCTTGTTCCCTTCAATAACTATATTATTTCATACACTTATTAACCTGGAGCTTTGGGAATAAGAGTTGGCTTAGATAATTGTAATTTATAAATTGGAAACATGTGTTGAAACTTTTTCTGTAAAGCGGCCTGATCATCTTATCCTAATTCATTCTTCTAAGTGTGATAGTTGTATATATATTGGCTAACATGTGATATAGTTGGGCATTTCTGAGCTAATTATACACATTTAAGCATAACACTAATGCATTCAGCTATATATTCAGGTATAAGCTCTTCAAATACATGCAAATGCTGCATCTATTGAGAATTTTCTCCATACTAATTATGTGTTTTTTTCTTTTATATTTCAGAGATCATGTATACAAATCAAGAAGCAACGGAATAGGTGCTTGCTGGCCCTTCAAACCTAAATTCTTGCAACTTTGTCTCAAAAATGGTGTCAAAGAACTACTGCCTCCGTTCGAACCGCCTCGCTTAATAAAAAACCGTCCTATTTCAGCCACACCACAACCTGACCCATCTATTACTGATGCTTTGCATGAAAGGAGGGAGTTGAAATCTGACGAAAATATCCCTAGTGATACTGAGAATTTTCAATCGGTGGTTTTAAAAGATAAAAAGAAGAGAAACAAGAGTGTTCGAAAGGTTAAAAGCTCTAGTGAGTTACTGGAGAAGAAGTGTAAGTTAGTGGTCAAGTTGAGTTGCTCATTACCAGGTACCAGTCGAGCTGAAGAATTGGCATCCAACAATAGTGCTGCAATAGATCAGATGGCTTCTAAAGTCTGCCCAGTCTGTAAAACATTTTCATCTTCTTCTAACACCACTCTGAATGCACATATCGATCAGTGCCTGTCGATGGGATCTAGTGCTAAACGGTTTGAGTTGGATGTATTAAAACCCAAAATCAAGCCAAGAAAGAAGAAATTGATGGTCGACATATATGCTACGGCTTTGCACTACACACTTGAAGATCTTGATAGAAGGAATGGTACCAATTGGGCTGCAAGTGCTGTTGCGGTGGATCCTAGTGAAATACTGGCTGAACCTATGAACCGAAACCCACAAGAACCTGAGAACCTGAGGCTGGTGATGGTTGAGTCAAGTGGAAAAGATAGAGAAGGTGCAGTTTATGTAGATTCGAATGGTATAAAGATACGGATTCTATCTAAGCTCAGTGAACCGGCTTTATCATCTGGGGTTTCAAGGGAGGAGAAGAAGAAAGGGAAGGTTAAATTTGGAAAGAGGTTAGAAGTTGGATCGAAAGACATGAAGAAGAAGAAGAAGAAGAAATTGAAGCTTGACAGGAAGGAATTTAAGAAGTGCAAGATTTTAAAAACACAGGTGTGTATTCATTTTCTTTTACTATGTTTGATGGAAACATGCAATCATCTGTTTGGAGATCTTTATGCTATGATGAGTTGAATATTTATTAGATTTTTTTCTTTACTGTATAAAATCCCCGGGTTGTCTTATTTTGGATATATTATTTTGGCACAAAATGCTTGTTCTGACTCCTTTAGCAGGGTTTTTTTGAATTTTTTTTTGAAAAATTTTAATGGGTTAATAATATGAATAGGCTTTTTATGGAAAACTGGATTCATGAGTTGTATTATTGTCCCTTTTATTGGAGCACTTAAAAAAAAGATACATTTTATTTTCTAAGATTTATACACTTGAAAATAGGGATGTTTTTAAGTCTTGAATTCCTAGTTCATAATGTGAATTTACTTTTAGTTCAATGTACTTCCAAGTCTTTGACCTTTTTCTTTGACTAACTGGGAAGACAAATTATAAATGGTTATCTCATGCATTGCAGTCATTAATGAACCTATATCAAATTTTAGCCTACCACATCCTTCATCGTTTGAGCTTGTGGGAAAGATATATTCAAAATTTTCTTCTTTTCCGGTTGTAAAAAGTGTTAGTTTTGCTATTTCTATCTGTAGACCCATCTAAATGAGTTTATGATTTTAATACAACATCAGGTGCAACAGTTGACAACAGATGGTGATGGAAGTGGAACGGGAACTGAAAATGAAAATCAAGGAGCAGACCCACATCTAGATCGATCATTAAAAATATCAAAAGTCCCAGTCATATTGAATAGAACCACTTCTCCTCTAGGCAATTGGGTGTGTGCAAAAAGATCCGACATCCACAAAAAAAGAAAGAATAAAAACCCTGACAAAATTACCCAGAGTCTTGCATCCATTATAGAAGACTCTCCTTCCACCAGCAGCCAAATTTCCAAATATTCAAAGTCAAAATTAACCAACTCTACTCTCCGGCTGAAGTTGCCTAAACCCATGATAGGTAACGAAGGACATAGTCATGAAGCTCGTTTGGAGAATGTTTCTTCTAGTTCAAGTTTTTGTAATAGCCCCTCAGCCGAACCCCAACACACTCCATTGCTTTCTAGAAAGTTCCGGAAACAACGATCGATACTAAAATTTGGAAAAAGAGGAGGAGAAGTTCCTCCATCTTCTCAGGTTTTCCATGAATCGACTGAAGTGTCTCCAGGAGAAACCGATAGTGAAAACAAGCGGCTGAAATTCACCCAAAACGAAGGACTTCATAAAAAGTTTGCTCCAGAGCTGGAACAAATTAGAGAAAACACTGAGGTCCAATACGGAACTTTACCTGCCGAGGATGCTGAATTGGAAATAGAGGCTGCATCTTCGAAAGACCACTTGAATGAATATTTAGATACTCCAAGTGATGAGCCGATCAACTTGGAAAATACTAGCTGGCTCCAAGAAGAGCATCCTGTTGCAAGAGTTGATGATTACGATGGTGACAACAATGATGCTCATGAGGAGGATGATGATGACGATAATGTTGGTCATGATGATGATAATGTCGGGGATGGTGTTGATGCTGCTGCTGATGACGATGACGATGATGACGATGACGACGATGACGACGATGATGATGTTGTCGCTGAGACTTCAGATGAAACTAGTCATGACACCCCCCAGGATGATTCATCAATAACCTCTAATGGGGAGGATGAAATGAACCTCGAGAGAAGCTTGGCTAATTTTCGGGAACTCTCGGGGTCTCCTTCCACTGCATCTACTATGTCTCTTTCTAACTTGAATGAACCCGTTTTCAAACCACCTGGTCTGTTTACCCAGCCTCTGGGTTCAGATTTAGCAGTTCAAGTTGCAGAGATGACCCAGGGAGTCGAAGAAATTACGGACGAGCCCTGGGTTTGCTCCTGCAGGGAAAACCTTCCCAAGGAGTGCAGGAAAGCCCCAACCATCACAAAAGATAGGCATTTACCTCCACTATATATTGGTCCAAGAGAAACAGGCCCGTTTAATGCGTATCGGAGCTTCCCTCGGCCTGATCCTATTGTCAGCAGTGGGTTTGAATCACCAAGCCAATCTTACTCGACATTGTCTCAAAGCCCGGTGCCACCATCTCCTAACCCGATACTACGACTCATGGGTAAGAATTTGTTGGTGGTGAACCATGAGGAAATTACAGTGCAGCCTCCAACTCCAAGTTCCCACACTTCTTCTGGTTTTGGGGTTCCAAATTATGGAGCAAATCATAATTTTTCCTACCAGAATTTCAGCTCAGTTGTTAGCCAGTCTCAGCCTGCTGCCAACCTGTACCAACCCTTCCATGTATCAGATAGGCAAAGGCCAGTTTCTCCTTCTCCGTATGTGCCCAAGGAGGTGATTGTGATTGATGATTCTCCCAAAATGGATAACATGTCGGTGCATGTACCAGTACCGATGCCATTGCAAGGTGTCAGCATGGTGGGTTCTGAAAACCCTGCACTGCAAAATATCTCCGTGTTGGGTGCATCGATGATGCAACCCAGTCCGTTCTTTTGCTTCCCCCAACATAATCAGGCAGGTCCAACAGGATCATTTTTGTTTCCGAGGGGTGGTACTGGTTACATCACACAACAAGTGGGCTCCCCCAGTTCTCATGAAGTGGGATCATTTGTGCCAGGTTCTTTTGCGTTTCGTTCTCCATCCAGTCATGTCAGTAATCCATTGTATTATTCTCATACCATGCGGTAACTATTCTGGTCATATTTATGCAAATGGTTTGATGATAAGGTGTGGAGTATAGAATAGTTATGTTAAGAGAAACAGTGGTTGGCCCGGCTCAATAGATGCAAAGGGTCTGACTGTTCAGTGCCATTCAGGAGTTTACTTTCAAAATAGGTTGGTTTTTTTTTACAGAAAAACACTCTATAAAGTTGCACTTGATTTGCTTAATTAAATAGTATGCTGTGTGAATGTAAAATTTCTCAATAATTTAAGAACTCGACTTTTTTTCCTAAGGAGACAAACAAGTTTTATTTTAACTTGTATACTTTCTTGCATCAGAAAAAAATCATATTAACCACATCTATTGCTTGTGATCTTATACTACTGTCCTGGAATCTTACTACCTTCTTTTAATAAAACCCATGAAACAGTTGGTTGTTATTATTGTTTTATTTATTTATTTTGCTTCATTTATTCTCTTCTCATTTTTTGATAAAACATTATCTCTTCTCATTTCTTTTATTGATCTTGAAATACCTCCAGAAAAGTTGCATAGTTAATGTTTGATACCATTTTATCCTTTTTGCCCTTTTATTGTAGTAGTTTTGTTGTGCCTTTTGCACTACTGCATCTTATTGGTAATCTAGCAGTATTTATTTCTTGTGCTAGTTGCTATCATCTGAGATGTGCATATCCTTTTTTCTTTTAAGTATTTTCTATTTTGCGTGCTACATCAATGCCATCTTTATTTTTGTTTCGTCTTAGTTGACACGCCACCATATATTATGCCCTTCATTCTTGCTTCTTTTTTTCTCTTTTTCCTCCCCTTGTCTACATTTGGATACTTGAGGGAATTATTTAACCTCTTATTTTTTGTTACTGAACGTAAAAAGCATTTTTGGAACTTTTCACATGGCTTTTGTACAACCAAGGCGAATAGTTTGTATTAGTGAATTGCTATTTTGTACTAGTGCCAAATTCTCCAGTATTAAATTGATCTACTTTATATAATAGTCTAGAGCTCCCTTGATCCCTTCATTCAATGTGATGCTCCTCAAAATTGCTCACTCTAAAATTAGAATTAAAGCTGTAACATAACTTTGGTTTAATTGTTATCAACATTGAATGTTGCTTGAGCTACTATCTGTATGATAATTTAATTTTGTAAAATGAAATTTCATGTTTTAACTGTTGAATGGTTTTCATATCAGAAAGATTATAAAATGGTTTTTCCGTATGGAAATTTCTATACCAGTGTTTTGAATGGAATACCACCACATCATATTTCAAAGGAACCGAATCTCCTGCCTCCCGGGGTGCAGAAAATTTCTACCCCCAGAGTTACTGCGGGATGTGACCAATTACTGTTAAAGGGTTTAATTACTGTTATTGTTTTTAAATTTGGACCCATCCGCAGTGACTCTGGGGACAGACGATTCGGTCCCTATTTCAAAGGGACTTCTCCTTGCTTGCATGTTTAGCATAGCAAGGCTATTGTTAGATAGGTTAAACAATACGATGCACTCGTCTGCAGGTTCCTGTCATTTTTACTGTGGAGTCTGAAATTAAATACATTAAAAAATCAAAGAAAGATTAAGGAGAACTCATAAAGTGACAGCAGTGGTGGAAGATTATTTCCAAAGGTGTGGTCACATGAATTGTAGCCGTTGCTACCGTACGTTAAATACCTTTCTAACTCTTATCACCAGAAGAGAAGACGGGGAGAGGCAGCACTTTATAGCTGCTATATATCAAGATTTTCGGAGAGAGAGAGATCGGCATTTTGCATGAACAGTATCACAAAGGACGACAACAGTGCATTCCAATATATGTGTGAGGATCCAAGCATGAGGCATCTACATATTTCCATCTTTACAGTATACTTTTGCCTAAGAATGTAATTCGCTACAAAGATTATGTCATTGTACATTATATTTATCTTTCTTTCGGCAGAAATCACATATAAAAGAAAAATAAAATCTATCTATCTATCTCATGCCCCAAGGAATCAAGCTCCTAAGCCCTAACCATCCAACAAACAAAACAAAATATATCCATCCCGGCCTAACCAAAACTAAAGCACCACAAGTCCAACTATCAGCAGTTAATGATATACATATATGAGGAGAGATCCAATTACACCTTTTTTGGTGATACCGAATTACACTTTTGATTTTCAAAGTTTTCAAAGTTCAAATAGTTGATCCAAACCGTTCAACATAATAGATATATTAAAATGTGCTTGCAGATCAAATTTTACATTTTTTAGAATTTTTTTTTACTATTTATTAAGTATTTAACAAAATTGCTATATCCAGAACATTGAATTTTTGTACCCATCTTAATAAATAGTAAAAAAATTCAAAAAAATATAAAATTTGATCTACAGGCACATTTTAACATATCCATCGTGTTAAACAGTTTAGATTGACTGTTTGGACTTTTAAAATATAAAGTGTAATCCGGTGTCACCTAATTGGATCCCTCCTCTACATATATATACATGCACAACTAGAAATAAAGTAGTAAAACATCATCCAAAATACCAACAAAAACCAAGTTTTAGCCTCGACCATATATATATCTCATTTTATTATGCACGTTTTGACAATTAATAATGAACAAAATTTATATTCATTATTTTTATATAGTTAACAATTAATTAATAATTTGACATTACTTTTGGCTGTATTTAGCAGTTCTCCAAGGACTTGGTGCATGCTGGGAATAACATGTCGTTTTCATCTACCCATAAAGATGCCAGTTGAAAATGTGGGCAGCTACTGAATGGGACCGGATGAATTTAAGTTCAATTGTTGGAAATGATGAGAGAGTTGAAATTAGTAATAATTGTATGCAAGTGCTTTCATTCTTTAAGTTAAGATAATAAAAAGTCCTAGTGCTTGAATATCTAACTGGGTTCCATTTGGCTCTAAAAGAAATAAAAAATAATAAAAAGTCATTACTAAAAGCTTTAGAATATATAAGGTGGTCGGAAACTTCTCCACCAAGAAAATGTCATAACATTCTAGGCTAAAAGACAGATGCAAGTCTTTAAACGTGATCCTTGCCTTCGAGATAACATGGTTATTATTATTTTGTAAATTTTTTTTAAGGCGGAAAGCTATGTATCATGTAAAATCCTAGTTTTTTTTTTTTTTTTTTTTATAAACATCATGATCGATCCTAGTTGACAAGGCGGAAATTAATGTGTAAAAAGAAAATTTTATTTTTGCAGTGGCAGAGTTTGGTATCAATATATAGATAAGTAAAGCATAATATATATAACTATGCATTTAAGCGTCTTTAATTATTTCCTTGAGGAGATTAAAACAAAAGAAGTGCATATTCAAAAATAAAAGAAAAACCAGTTCATCAATGACCAATCAATTACTCTAGTACCGACGTTATCCAAGGAAACAAAAGTGGTACCGGTACCAAACACAAATGACAATCTAGCAACCAAAAGTCTCTACAGACTGATTCAGAAATAGATTCCACGAGATAGAAGATTAGACAAATTAATGTACAAAACATGTCAAGTAGCAACATTGTCCACATATATATATATAACTTCAATTCCTAACGAAAATCAAAATGCTATTAGCTACCAGCGGTCCTCATTTATATATTGTCAGATCTTTAATGAAATCATCATCACTATTTTTCAGGTGTATATATGAGATTTGTTGTATAATAACCCTTTTCTGAACCCTCAGAGTTGTACAAATCCTACTGCTATATATATCTAACTTACGGTAGGTATCCAATGTGCTAGATATTACTCACTGAAGCTTCTGGTTTATAAGCAACAGGAAAAATAGCTCTAGCTGGTAGCACCTCTGTGATCCAAGCAAATTTTATCATTTTTTAAGAGAATCTGACATCCTAATCTAACTGGGTTGCAAATTTGCAAACAGAACACCGGGAGTAAGAAAAAGAGCCAGTGCAAAGCTGAACCGATTGAGATTAAATTCAATACAAAAGGTATATATATTAGTTCTATCCACATGATCATATACACTCTTAATTAGTAATTACAATTAAAGATCGAGCTAATTATTCCCTCTTGTTTTGTAAATTAACAGATTTGGTACAAGTACTTGTATTTCACTTAACAATATAAAAATTTAGCTTCATTAAAATTCCCTGGCTTATGATCAATAGGAGTAATCCATAGTTTTAAACCATTAATTTGGCGGGTAAGGGCAAGGACGCTGGACTAATTTTGTATAACTAGTTGTTTTAATCTTATGGGGAGAGAGCTGTATCTTCCTTAATACATGTTAATTAAACGTTTTATAAGTTACACAACAAGAATGAGACACTTTTCGCGAGAATAAAAAAGTGACTTTTTGCGACGGACTACTCTCATTGTTCAGCTTTTTCTTTTTGCGACGAACGATCGTCGTAAAAGCACTTTTTCTCTCGCAAAAAGTGTCTACTTTGTTATAGTGTTATCCGATGGTGTATTAGATGATTTATTATGGACCAAAAGTTCCCCGAGATTTTTATTTTTACCCAACACAAAAAATATTTTATTAAAAATAACCATGGTTCGGCGGAATTTTTAAAAATATCCAGACTGCGGATTTTTTATTCCGGGCCTAGGAAAAAATTTGCGCCCCGAAATTTTTTTTTTAGAGTTTTTTATTCCGGGAAACGGATTTTTTCCGCGGCCCGAAATTTTTTTTTAAGAGTTTGGAGAAAGAAAATATCCATTGTTTATTTTTTTTTTATAAACTCATTTTTTTTATAATATATGTATAATATATGTATATGTATATGTATATGTAATATATTTATATATGTATAATATATGTATATATGTATATATGTATATATAATATATGTATAATATAAAGAGGAGGGATCAAGTTACAACAATTTTTGAGTTACAACAAGTTACAACAAGCATTTTCTACATTTTCAAAGTCCAAATCGTCAAACCAAACCGTTAGATAGGTACAAAATCAGTAAATCTGAACCATCTAAAAACAGTATTTTTGTACCTATCTAAAAAAATAGTAAAAAAATTTCTAAAAATATAAAATTTGGTCTCCAAACATATTTTAGTATGGAGGTTAGATTGAGCGGTTCGGATCGACTATTTGAACTTTGAAAATGATGGAGAGAGATGGAGGCATTTGAACCCTCCTCATGTATAATATAATATTTCTGGACCACCGGATCAGCGATTTTCAAAGTGGCTTAATAAATAGTAAAAAAATTTCAAAAAATGTAAAATTTGGTCTCCAAGCACATTTCAATATGGAGATCGTGTTGAGCGGTTCGGATTGGTTGTTTGGATTTTCAAAATGGCTAAAATGTACCATGGAGCACCAAATGCGTATACTCCGCGTCTCACCCAATCCCATCTCTATATTATATATACATATATACATATTATATTATACATATATAAATATATTACATATACATATACATAAATTTGTTGGGTTTCGGGGTAACCAAAACCCGTTTAGGATTAAGCTGCGGAATGACCGTAGAACAAAAATTTCTACGGCCAACTTAAGCTCAGGATTAAACGGGGTATGTCAGGAAACTTTCCAAGGCGGTCCACCTTCAGTATTCCTTTGGCATCAAAACCCAATTTAATCATTTTTACAGATCTACTCCATGATTGATTTCTAAAACTTTAATCTACTTATCAATTAAATAGATTAATATAACATATTTATACCTTGTTTCCAAATCACAGTTGGAATGCAGACCGAGCGAGTAGAGCTACTGTTAGTGTAATAATCTAGTAGTCAATAATACGATAATTTATCATAAAGCTTTGTTCATGAATTGAATGTTTATTTATATATCATTTTGTTGCCTTGAGTATTATTGAATTTATGGATCATTTCGAGTTCATGACTGAAATTGTGAAACTCCATAATATAGATGATATATACTCTTAAAAGGTCACTGACCAAGGTAATTAGCAGGAACACTAATTACCGCGATAAGGTTAGTATGTGGATTAAAAGATGGTTAAGTTTTACAAACCACCTGACACGAGATGTCATTTTAATCACATAGATACATGTTCTAGAAACATGGTATTTGACAGACCCCGAATGAAACATTAAATAGAATTGTGTTCGTGTCATTTATGTTTTCATTCAGTGTCAAGTTCTACAGTATGAGGTATTTATCGTTCCCACTGAGAAATATGTATGTGTGATTGTTATCTACCGCTGTCCGTAAAAAGCAGTCATAACGGTAGCTTTTCCATATGTATAGCTTAGATGAGGAAGTGATAGTTTACCAAGAATACTATTTGTCTCTCGTATCTCTATACGAGCTATAGCATCACTGGGCCCCTTGATAGAGTTAGATTATCTGCTAGCGGTATAATTACAAGAGTAATTATATTTGATAATCTGCTCAAGATCAAGAAAAGATTCAGTTAGCAAGGATGACACACATCTACCTTGAAACTGATCTGATAGCTATGAGACAGAAGAACAGACACAAGTAAATTGTTTACTGGATCGTGATATTGTACAGTACAGCATCATCTGTGTAATTGGATGGTCATGATGTGTTGCCAGATGCCGCCCATGATTATAGAAGTTAAAACAGTTTTAACTCTATTTACCAACATAACACAGATCCTATTGGGTCACACCATATAGGAGTTAATCGGAGAATCTTATTGTGATTGATTATAAATTGGTTATGATCAATAGTAAGATGGTTATAATTAATTATACGTGTTATAATTAAATTATAAATGTTATGTAAAAATAACAAGCAAAAACATTGGTTAATTTATAAACGTGTGTGACACGTTGTATAAAAGTTAACCGGTTAATTTATAAATGTGCAGGACACGTTGTATAAATTACCGAAACAACAAACCGCAAGAAAAATATATATATAATTGTTCAGAAATTCGAGAAAACAACAAACCGCAAGAAATTCGGGAAAACACTATTCATCAATCCCGTAAATATACTTCACAACAACCCGCAAGATTATACGTCAACTACGTATAACTTTCTTTTCTCAACCGAAACACTATTTGGGAGAGAAATCGAGAAAGAGAGAAAATACCGATTCGTTTCGACACGAAACGATACGAATGAATTAGTGAGTTTTTCTCTCTACCCCTCCACCCCTATTTATAGGGTTTAGGGTTGGTTTCCAAAAGACCAAAATGCCCTCCAAGTTCGGCCTATTTACAAGATATGCCATTGAATGGATAAGGATGATGACATGTGGATAAGATCGATGACGTGTCATCTGGATAGGATCGATGACACATCATGCGGATAAGGACGAATCTGAAAAGACCCGAATGCCCTCGACCCGAATACAAATAATATTCGTATAATTATTCTGAACAATTATATATATATATTTTTTTGCGGTTGTTGTTTCGGTAATTTATACAACGTGTCCTGCACATTTATAAATTAACCGGTTAACTTTTATACAACGTGTCACACACGTTTATAAATTAACCAATGTTTTTGCTTGTTATTTTTACATAACATTTATAATTTAATTATAACACGTATAATTAATTATAACCATTTTACTATTGATCATAACCAATTTATAATCAATCACAATAAGATTCTCCGATTAACTCCTATATGGTGTGACCCAATAGGATCTGTGTTATGTTGGTAAATAGAGTTAAAACTGTTTTAACTTCTATAATCATGAGCGGCATCTGGCAACACATCATGACCATCCAATTACACAGATGATGCTGTACTGTACAATATCACGATCCAGTAAACAATTTACTTGTGTCTGTTCTTCTGTCTCATAGCTATCAGATTAGTTTCAAGGTAGATGTGTGTCATCCTTGCTAACTGAATCTTTTCTTGATCTTGAGCAGATTATCAAATATAATTACTCTTGTAATTATACCGCTAGCAGATAATCTTACTCTATCAAGGGGCCCAGTGATGCTATAGCTCGTATAGAGATACGAGGGACAAATAGTATTCTTGGTAAACCATCACTACCTCAGCTAAGCCATGTATACCGAAGAGCTATCGTTATAACTGCATTTTACCGACAGCGTTTGATAACAATCACACATATACATTTCTTAGTAGGAAAGATGAATACCTCATACTGTAGAACTTGACACTGAATGAAAACATAAATGACACAAACACAATTCTATTTAATGTTTCATTCTGGGTCTGTCAAATACCATGTTCCTAGAACATGTATCTATGTGATTAAAATGACATCTCGTGTCAGGTGGTTTGTAAAACTTAACCGTCTTTTAATCCACATTCTAACCTTATCGCGGTAATTAGTGTTCCTGCTAATTACCTTGGTCAGTGACTTTTTAAGAGTATATATCATCTATATTATGGAGTTTCACAATTTCAGTCATGAACTCGAAATGATCCATAAATTCAATAATACTCAAGGCAACAAAATGATATATAAATAAACATTCAATTCATGAACACAACTTTATGATAAATTATCGTATTATTGACTTCTAGATTATTACAAACTAACAAAATTATACATATATTATAAAAAAAATGAGTTTATAAAAAAAAACTAAACCATGGATATTTTCTCTCTCCAAACTCTAAAAAAAAAAAAATTCGGCCCGCGGAAAAAATCCGCGCCCCGGAATAAAAAACTCTAAAATTTTTTTTTTTCCGGGTGCAGATTTTTTCCACGGCCCTGAATAAAAATTCCGGGTCGCGGAAAAAATCCGGGGTCTGGGTATTTTTAAAAATTCCGCCGAACCGTGGTTATTTTTAATAAAATATTTTTTTTGTTGGGTAAAAATAAAAATCTCGGAAAAGTTCCTTGCCACAAGAGAAAAATAATAATTATATATTGTAGACTTGAAAAATATTAAAATATTGCGCTGTACTAAATTTATGTAGGAATTAATAATAATGACAATGCTAAGCTAATGACAGAAGAAATATCATTAACTATCCTATTAATAAAGTACCAATAAATCAATGGTGACAAACAAATATTGAATTGTTATAGCAATCAATATCATCGTACCTTCTCAATTAGCGCTTCATGATATTTTCAACTCACAAATAAACGGGGCATGATCATCAACAAATATACAATGCATCAGCGATATAAAACAAAAGGGTGTACATGTTACGATGCATGAGATAACACGGTCAAATCTAGACCAGATTATTTGGATCAACATGCATCTTTGAAAGTGGACAAGACAACGATTTAAATATGAATAAATAACAGGCGCACCACTTCCAAGACCACACAGGGAAGCGGGAGTACATGGGTACAGAAAGATGAAATGTGGCAGTATGAGGTGGGGACTGGGGACCGAATCGGAACGTGTGCTGCTCGGCGAAAGCCAGACAAACGGCCTTTATAACGCGTTCGCTAGGCCAGTGGGGGCGTCCACTTCTTAACATCCAATGAAAATCTGCCACGTGGTTGACTGTTAAACGTCCGCAGGGCATGGGCTTTGGGGTTTCTCTCCAAGCAATGCAATCTCTGAGAAATACTGCACCTTAACGAACGGCATCTAAATCCTTCGTTGAACTTTAAATATGTCTATACTTCGGATGATTCAGATCGCATAACTGATTAACGTAATTCGTGAATTACAATTGCACACCTAATAGTATGATGCCGATCTTACTGCAAGTAGATAATTGTAGAATATTTTTATATAGTGGAATTTTTTAAATGGGTTCTTGCAAAGCTTGACAACGACTGGATTAATTAATTGTAGCCGTGTCAATTTAGCTACTCTCGATTTGAGTTTAATTTGTAATTTTATCCAATCGAATAGTTTACATTAAACTGTAATTTCGAAATGAGGAGGGTTCAAATGCCTTCATTTTTTGTGCCTCTATTTTTAAAAACTCTAATAACTCAAAATTTGAAACTTAAAAGTCAAAATAAAACTGTTGGATATAATCTAAATCATTTTATCTATGTACATGTAAAACATCATGACATTTCAACTTTACTTTGGTTGTCATCAAGAGATTGTAAAAAAAAATGTACTAATGTGGATAATTTTTAGACGTTGATTTTTTAACTTATTAATTTACATAAAATCAAAATTAAAATGTGATAATATTTCATGAGCATATAAAGAAAATAATATAAATCACATCTAACGGTTTTATTTTGACATTTATAATTTAAATTTTGAGTTATTAAAGTTTTTAAAAATAGAGGTATGATGGAGGCACAACAAATGAAGGCATTTGAATCCTTCTCTTTCGAAATTGTAAGATAGTTTGAGGATTTATAGAAAAAATTCTAGCTAGTTTGTTCGAATTGACCTAGCTTGAATTTAAACAAAGAACGAGCGTTCAACACTCAAATCAATCGTAAGTTCTAGCTGACTTGAGTAGTTGAGTTTATCAGCGATTGTAATTCAAGCAGACAAAAAAAAATTGAAATTATACTTTTGTTTTAGATATAAGATGTATAGATTGAACGTGCTGCACTCAATTTAAGTTTGAATCCCGAGTGATTTGAGCTTGATAGCTTCATTTGTTAAAGGAAGCAGCTAATAGTCCCCCAACTCTAGTCCCCCAAAAATCCCCCAGATATTTTCAAAGATCCTGTAAACTAATGGAGCAAATTTGGTAAACTTCAATACTAAATCCTGTAAACTAATTCAACGAATCCTGTCAACATAAAAACTTCTCATTTTTGTGTGGTCCCCAATAACTACTTTAACTTCCCCTTCAACTACCACTTTAACCACTTTAACTTCCACTTCAACTACCACTTTAACCACTTTAACTTCCACTTCAACCTCCACTTTAACCTCAACTTCAACCTCCATTATTTTTTTCCAAATTTTTTTTTTTAAATTTCTTTTTCAAAAAAAAATTTTTCCAAAATTTTTTTTCCAATTTTTTTTTTTCAAATATCCTTCTAGATACTACTTTCAATTATTTTAATTTCTGTAAATCTTATCACATAACTCTGTAGATAGTTTCATTGAATCCTGTAAACTGATAAAAAAAAAAATCAAATTTTAATTTTTTTTCAAAATTTTATTTTATTTTTCAGATTTTTATTTTTTTAAATTTACATCTAAATGATACTTTCAATTGTTTTGAATTCTGTAAACATATTCACATAACTCTGTAGATAATTTCGTTGAATACTGTAAACTAGTAAAATAAATTCAAATTTTTTTTGTTTAAATTTGCATCTAGACGCTACTTTCAATTATTTTGAATTCTATAAACCTTATCACATAACTCTGTAGACATTTTCATTGAATACTGTAAACCACTAGAAAAAATTCAGTTAACAGTCCCCCAACTCCAGTCCCCCAAAAATTCCCGGATATTTTCAACTAATTCTGTAAACATCAATACTAAATCCTGTAAACATCAATACTAAATCCTATAAACTAATTCAACAAATTCTGTCAACATAAAACTTTCAATTTTGTGTGGTCCCCAATAATTTCCACTTTAACTTCCACTTTAACCACCACTTTAACCACCACTTTAACCACTTTAACTACTTTGACTGGGACCACTTTTAGACCTTTGACCAGGACCACATCTAAAAGATCTCTAACAGCTTTTCAAAACTAAAAACTAACCATGACTACATTAAAACTTTGTAAACGGAAATATGTAAAAAATATTCGAATTTTTTTTTCAAATTTTTTTTTTCAATTTTTTTTCAAAACTAAAAACTAACCATGACTACATTAAGTACTTCAATTTGACATAAACTGATTCAAATCAATAGAAAATATCAATGTAACAAGCTTACATCTGACAAACTGTCTAATCGAAGACCTTCATCAAATCCATGGCTCAAAAGTCGAGAAGACCTTCATAATATTTAAATCATAGAGTTACTCTCTATGAATCCTATAAACCTAATTAAAGAATTATGTACACTGGTAGTTTCCATCCTGTAAAATATAAATCTCACCTCATGGTGCATGCGGTACTGAAACATAAAATACAGGTACATTAGGCACAAAAAATAGCCCCCCTAAATAGCATGTGCACGATCTGTTCAGTCCTAAATAGCCCCCCTATAACTCGAATGAAACACTGAGCCAGCACCCAACTCAAATACAGGTACATTAGGCACAATGCTCATATAAGAAAAAACTCAAAAGACATTCTTTGGAAACCAGAACATGACAGACTGATACAAAAAATCAAATCAAAAATCTAACTCTGCAGTTAAATAAAGGACTAAAAAACAAGCAAGTTAGGATTAAAATTTACATTTGTAGTATTTTTCTATAATTTATTAGCTATTTTTTATAATTCAAAATTTCAAAATACAAAAACTACTATTATTTTTCTGCACAAATTACCATATATGTCCCTACATTCAAGCATCCGTTAAACATAGCTAAAAAATTATAAAAAATCTAAAAATTAACACGCATATAGCTTTGACTTTCCTCTACATTTCCACAAAAAGAACTAAAAAGTTGGTTCAATGGATCTCTCAGAAATATAATTTGAATTTGGCCTGACAGTAAATAAAGAAAAAAAAAATGGCATTCATCCTTGTAAATAAAATAATGATTAAGAAAAGATTCATCTGTTCACTAAATTAACTTACAGCATGCATTGCCATAATGAATGCACTTACAGTGCTACCATAAGGAAGACGGTAACCTACCATAAGGAAGGCCAAATCGTGGTTTTAAAAGGGAAAATATACAGCCAAAACAGGCTGCTTCTTGTGTGTGTCTCGTGTGCTTTGTTTAGTTCAATTAATGTTACGCTAGTCATCTACTATCTACACTAAACATTTTAATATCAACATTCATAACAAGGCCAGTGTATACCAGTTAAGACATACCGTCAGCGAACTGATGGTATTATTTACTGGCAGCAACATAGAATCAAAACTGATCATGACATCCACTGGTACATTATAGATAAAAAAGAAGGATACAGACAAGGATGGCACGTGAATATATATATATATATATATATATATATATATATATATGTGTGTGTGTGTGTGTGTGTGTGTGTGTGTGTGTGTGTGTGTGTGTGTGTGTGTGTGTGTGTGTGAACTTACCAAATGGACATCAAGACAAGTTATTTTCGTACTAGAAGAAGCATTGACAAGGTCATGATTTCCTAGAAACCAATGCAGGATTAGCAAGTTCACATTAAGACCAGTAAGGGAATAACATGTAACGATTTATAATTAAGGTTCTAATAGCAAAACAATAAGTCTGGATACAAGACCAGAAATCAATGGATATGCTAAGACGCCCTATTTCATCTTCAGATTCAAAATCTAAACAGTTGTACAAGAAACCATCTTCAGATTGAAATTTAGCTTTGCTCTAGTGAAAAACCTCACTGCAGCAGCACATGTTTTGGCCCTGATGCATTTGTATAGACGGGATGGCAGGTCATAGATGAACTGTAATTTTGTAAAAAGGAGGATTTGATATCGGAGTCCACAAAATACTAATGGTGTGGCTTCATCAACTTCTTCCTGACAACCAATAACGCATTTTAACCCCATGCGCATTTTAACCTTATGTACTTTAAGCTGTTCCTTAACAACCTATTAGTAGAATATTAGTTCTGAAATATAAAATTTAAATCATAAACTTACTCTCCATGAATCCTATAAATCTAACTAAAGAATCCTGTACACTGATAGTTTCAATCCTATAAAATATAAATATCACCTCATGGTTTGGATAAGATTTTTGATAATCTCCCGCAAGGAAACATATACAAAAATCCGATCTAATAATCCCCCGGAAATCCCCTGGAAATCCCCGGACTAATAATCCCCCGTCTAATAAAAAAAAGGAGCATTGGTGGTACTGTATTCTAAGTAGGAGCATTGGTGGTACTGTACTAGTCGGTAAGTTGCAGTATTGGTGGTACCATACCGGTAACCGTAGTTGCAGCATTGGAGTGTACAAGCCAATTAACATGCCAGTACACACAAGTAGCAGGGTTGTATTAAGATAAAAAAGAGAGATTGAAATCATTGATATCCATACTGTAATGTCTCTTTGAGACATTTTATCAAGCAACTTACGTGCACACCCAAAAACCCCAAATTACACATAATCTGTCTGAAATTCACTCACCTAAAGATTCACATACAGTCAAAGGAAATGAACAAGTAAATGCAAAAATCCTCTCATTAATCAATGAAAATGAAACAAAATAACTCACTGCTCCTTTTCCTTCGTGTCGAATCATCACAAATTCGTTCTGCTTGTTGTTATGTCGACCATACCTGCATCAGATTTGGACTCATGGGATGCCTACTTGCAAATTTACCTAAAATAACCTGAATTTTTGTCAGTTAATTATTCAACCATGAATTTTGCAATTGACAATCCGTTCAACTCAAATTATGTCCTTTCACTCTCAATTATACAGATTACCTGATCCTTGAGAGCTTGTATTTCTATCTCCATCTCGTGCCTCATCTCTGCACCTTTTATACTACATCTCGTGCCCCATCCTTGAGAGCTTGTATTTCCATCTTGTGCCTCATCTCATCTTGTGTCTCATCCTGGCCAATGCCTCACGGTACTAGTCTAATTCTTCATCCGTACGATCAAGGTCACAGGAATAAGAGAAATTAAACACAGATTGATTAGCGCCAAAGAATTACAGATTGTGCAGTAGAGAAGGGGCCACGAAGAGAGGAGGGAGATCTGATCTTGGAGACCGACTCCCGTAAAAGATAGAATCATCGATGAAAATCAGAGATTGTCAAAATTGGAATAGGAGATCGTCAGATTTGGAAAGAACGTAGGAGAGATTGAAAACAACGGCAACTCAGAAACTTCGTTTATATAAGGAAAGTGGGAGGAACGGTCGAACCGTTAACATCAGTTGAAACTGCGTTGGCGGACTGTTGAAAACGCGTGAAAATAGAAGGCGGGGATTTTCCGGGGACTGAACGTCGGGGGATAATACCTTTTCTCTTTGTTAAATGTTTTTAATTTATTCGAATAAGCTTTTTACGAAATATTACCAAATAAAACTCAGAACAAATCACAAACATTTTTACCACCCCTTGCTGGGCTGGGTTGGACGGCCTCATGGGTCATGGCCACCTCGTAAGACTATTATAACGAGGCTGGGATTTTCCAGACTTCGGGTGCCGATTCTGTTCAATGCCTTCATCATTCATTGAAAGCTTTTCTGAAGTGAAATAAGCAAAAAGATGGCCGGTAATATCCCTTATTTGGGCCATCATTGGGCCTTCATTGGTTGACGCCCGGTGCATGCAAAAATCCCAACCAATATGGATGTACAACAAGAATCAAATAATGACAGATTTGAGAGGGATCTCATCATCTAAATATTTGGGTTGATCTAGTCAGGGGCTGCACTTGGTAAAATAAACTGCACTTTTATGCGATCTGTAAGGCGTTTGTTTGGTTTTGGAATTAGAATACTGATTTTTTCTTTTTACCAAAAAAAAAAAAATTAAAGATTTTGACAGTTGTATAATATGTCAGCGGTTGAGATCAGTGTTACGAGAGAGCTGGTTTCTGGACGCAGATTTTAAATTATTCAGCGGCCGATTGTAGTATATAAAAGAAAATTATCCGAAATGGATAGTATGGATAAAATTTTGTTATTTGTTTATGCTACCGATAATAAAATCAAATCAGATAAGAATAAGGGAACTGAGGCGTTTGATGGACGGACTAATTAAATTCAACTTATTCTCGGTCTAAATCGTCAGATTCATGTCGAGCTTTTCACGGACGATTTGTATCACTAGGCAATTTATATTTTACGGATCTAAACCTGTTCGTACGAATCTTAACATGAATCGGACCGATATTATCAAACATGAGATGGAACTTAATTCGATGATTATCAAAACCACGCGCTTTCATCGAATAAAGCATGAGAAAGTGATGACAATTTTTTTATCTTTCAACTTATTCTCTCAATATATGACTAGTATTATGCCTATGCATTGCAACGGGAACATATTATAACAAAAAAATATCAATTAAAATAATAATTATTCAAAAATTAAGACACATGTTAATAGAAAATTTATATGATTATGTATTTTTAATTAACTTTAATCGTGATCTATGATAACAATTTGATAATATGATGATTCTTTATTTTTAAGTACCAATGATATCAAATAATAGCTCGATTCGAATCTAATATCAAATATCGTACAACAATTCAATATCGACATATAATATGATATTAAAAAAATAAATAAAAAGTGTTATCGTGTATATGCATAGGATAATACACAGACACATATTATAAGAGAAATATATATTCACACACGTTTGAATTTATATTCTTCTTTGTTTTCAATTTAGAACACACACACACACACACATTGATATATTTTATATTGAAAATATATATATATATTCTAAATTGCCCACAACAATATGTATAGAAACAAAGAAAGAGAAATAAGAAAATAAAAAAAATTGATTTCCATTGTGATCCGTATAGAAACGAATAAGAAAATGGAAGGTGGAGTCGTCTCAATTGAAGATGAGAAATATGAAAACAAAGAAATAATAAAATAGAGAAATATATCGCTAAATTTCAGAGTCTGTTCAATTTTAATTGTAACGTATAATGTGGCAGCACATGTGGTGAGTATGTTTTTAACTAAATTTAGACTTATATATATAAAATAGATGTATTTAATCAAAAGAAGACAAATTATGTAATTCGATGGCAGATATCAAATCCAAAGTTTCATCTTTCAATCGTAGCCGTTGGCGAATCGGACATCCAACGTGCTTAATAATAGAATGGAGATATAAGTCCGATCGTAACAAAATACCTCTAAACTAATTATCAACCTTTTTCCATACAAAGTATTTTTACCGGTTGGATTTGAATTGTCAATAATGTTAGTAACTTTTTAAGTTCCGTAATTAAAATAATATTCATACCTCAAAATGATAAAGGACTTGGAGATATCCAAAAATAATATCCACTAGGTGCGTTCCCGCAACTGTCTTCTTTTGTTCCACTAGGATAAAGACTCTTATACGAATATCAAATATCTACATCTAATTTTGAATATAGATCGAATACAAATTGGATATTTTTTACCTCTACTAAAGTATAATATAATTTTTGAATCCGCTTTTTATATTTCTCAACAAAAATATCATGTAGCTAATTATATTGTTATCATTATACGAGTTTTGGAAAAAAAAAATGTTTGAATAAAAAATTTGTTGAATTTTTTTTGTGAAATATTTTTTTGTTGTTGATAAAAGTGGGTAACTCCCATCGATTTTCTATTGGAAATCAAGTGTTTGAAAATTGATACCAAACTATTGATATTACATCTCTTACAAAAATCGACCTAAGCTATTACATCATATAAGTAGTTTCCTAAAGCATTACCAACTATTAACATAATACAACTATTAAAAACAAAACAACTAGCATAGCACAAACCAGCTATTGATAAGATGAGAAATCTAACAAAAAACATAAAAGTCCATCTTCTAAGATATGCGTCACTCTTGGTCTATATCTCCTCTTGATCTCTTCCACCTAAAAGAGACAAGGCCTCTTTCTCCTGAATAACCACCTCTAAACCCTCATGTATCATCAATCTATCAAAGTTAATTAGAAGAGTTGAAACATCACTAGCTAATATTAAAGAAAGTTTAAGTTTAGAGCCATCATTTCTATAATTAACTCAAAAATTTGTCAAAGATAGAATTTGAATCCCCATATTTCTTGGTGTAGTTGTAACCCCTTGAAAATAAAGTTTGTTTTGAACTATATTGTCCATAACACAGCACCAAGGGTGGATGTAGGATTTTGATCAGGGTAAGGCAAGAAATTATTGAATCGGGTTTAAATATATAATCGGATCCAAACCCATTAAATAATAGGGTACTAAATAAAGCATGATAACAAAAACAATATTATAACACAATTTACTCCACAATATTTAGATAACTAACTAATCAAGCTACCAATTAAAATATGACAAAAAACTAACAAAATAATATTCTTTTGCAAAACAAAAACAATAACAACTATTATCCTTTTACATATAAAAAAACAAAATACTAGATAATTAAGTCAATGGAGAAAGTGTTCCTTTATGGTTTTTCATAGATTGAAATCTTTGTATAATTCTTTCATCATTGACACACATAAACAACTCCTTCTCAATGTAAGTAACCAATAAATCATTCAACAATTGATCTCCCATGGTACTTCTTAAGTTATTTTTCATGAAATTCATTGTCGAAAATACCCTTTCAACACTAGCGGTCGCCACCAGCAATATCAATGCCAATTTCAATAATTTGTAAACCAAGGGATAAACATTATGCTTGTTTGTTTCCACCATTTTTTGAAAAAGTTCACTTAAGCTCTTTAGGTCAAAATCTTTATCATCTTGCATATCTAAGTGATCCAATTGACCATCTAGGGTTAATATATCGTATTGGTTGAAATCGGAGAGATAAAATTGAGCAAAATTGAAGCAACCTATCTTTGTTAAACGATGAAAAATAGTTCTTTGGATCTAAGCATAACATATAAATAAGAAGTTTGGTATTAGATTCCGTGAATCTTTCACCAAGCTCTTGCAATTGCATATCAATAACCATGCAAAATAAATCAACAAGATAATAATACAAATTAGTTAAGTTTGTTGGGCGCCGTGGATTCACTACATATAAATCCCCCATATTTGGAACAACAATACAATGTTTGTCACAACATGTACACACTTAGAATAATGAATCCCAACCACTATCCTGAAGGATTTCATGATGCGAATCGGATAAAATAAAAAAAAATTTAATCCGATAACATC
Organism: Carex rostrata; assembly: GCF_964058835.1. Classification (NCBI taxonomy): domain Eukaryota; kingdom Viridiplantae; phylum Streptophyta; class Magnoliopsida; order Poales; family Cyperaceae; genus Carex; species Carex rostrata. Next base: position 10,839,352 of record NC_135925.1, read on the forward strand.
TAAGATCGTTCTATTATTGCTAATTTATCCATGTCGTAATCATATACATATTCCTACAAGAGGGAATTTTATATCATACCTATGATCTTTAACGTAGCTTGATTCCTCTGAGGTTCACCTTGAATCCGAAACAAGAACGGTGTCGAATTCGTGCTAGCGAACTCTCTTCCGCGTCTAGCTTTTCACCCATCTATTAATCGATTGTATAATCAATCAATATATATTTTAGCAAAATATTTTGGAGGAAAAACTCTAAACTCACTTGAGAGAGAGAAAAGCCATACCTGATGTATATATTTAGTTCTATTATTTACAGCCATTAAAAATATAATTAGACTCTTTAAATTCGTATTAAAACATGAACATAATTCGAAACAGCACATCAACTTCTGACCTTTCGTTACTAAAACTATCATAACTTTCTGTAGGGAATTCCAAACGACTTGAAACTTTCACCGTTGGATTCTAGATTCGAAGGGCTACATAATTCATAGATCATACGCCCAGATTGGTTAATGTTTGCCCCTTCAAATGCTCATTCAAAGTTGCCTTAAAATCTGTCCATTTTGTAATCCGAATTTAATGGTCATAATCAATATTTGTTTGGGCTTATTCTCTTCTCAATTTGCTAAAATATGTTTTGGGCTTGGGCTTGAAATAAATTTATATTTCATAATATTCACATATTATGATATGTGCAACGAATATTATTCTCATAATATGCACATTACAATATATATTTATTTCCCTGCTAGTCAGTCACATCATGTGACATAATATTTATTTCTTGTTTCCCGTTCAGTTGTTGTGACCTATATTGAGGATCTATATTATGTTGGCAATGAAATAAAATATTTAATTTCATAAACTGTAAGCGGTATTCTAGCTATACATTACAGCTACCCAAATAACATAGACGTTTAGTAATCCTTTTACGAAACGCGATCCTTACAGTAATGTAACATTTGTCATTACTTGTGTCCATTTCTTGCCTTATGATATTCTGATTAATATACAAAGTAGGACTGTGTCATCTTTGTATTATAATCATTTCTTGATCTCTATTAAGCAAATTATAAAATGATAACTGCACTTCAGTTATATTGGATCCATTTATAATTCTACTTTACCAAGGGGCCCAAAATATCATTTCTCATTATTAATGAGTGGCAATGATGCTATTGACATATATCATTTTCCCGCACAAGTTACATATAAAGAACTATTATTTTTATCACCACTTCTTGCAAGTAGCTTTTAATAATAATTACGTTGTACATTCCTCATGTGAAAATAATATATGTCTCAATCTTGAAATCAGAGACACGATGAAAACATTAATGACACTAACACAATCCATATAATGTTTTATCTATTAGGTCTGTTCAATATATGAAGCATTTCATATATTCGTGTTATTAAATGATAATCTTTTATCAACGTTTGCAGAACTACAACGTACTTTTAATCAACACGACAGTCTTATATGTCATATTAGTGTTCCTGCTAATATGCAAGACCTGTGAACATTTTAGTGTTGTATATTTATTTACTTAAAGTCCTGCAGTTCAAGACCAAGTGCATCTTCTTGAATACTTCTAAATATAAATATAAAACTCATGGAACAAAATGTAAATCACATTCAATTAATAAATATAACATATATAAAAGATAATCAACAAATGATAACTTTTAGAACACAAATCTAACAATCCTTCTGTTTTTGACTTGAAGACAAAAAGTAGTTATGAGTTAAAACTATACAAATTTATAATTTTAATGCTTGCAGGTAGATGTTTAAATGCTTGCGAGTAGCATTGTAAAATGTTATAAACAAAGGTTTAAATGTTTGGATATTATTGCTGAAAATAGAAGTTAGATAACATTGCAAGTTTTTTCTGTTAAACTATTTGGCGGACGCACTCGAGAATTTTGTTTGGGATACAATTATCAGGCTCCAATTTTAAAAACACCTGACCAAAAAGAAAATAATATACTCCATGTTCCTTGGTTGCTATATTTTGATTTGAGAATAAATTTTCATCTACCAATCACTTTGGGATCATGAAATCAGAACAACCATTTTAACTAATAAAGTTGTGTTCATATTACTTAAATTTAAGGATCATGATAACAATCCCCGCAAGTCTATCCCCGCAAAAAACCCCGCACTAACTGCCAAAAAAGTCATGGGGGGACCGCTCAATCATTAATACTCCGCAAAAAATGTTAGTATTTAACTTGAAGCATCAAAGTATTTATCCTGAATTTGCAAAGTATTAATCCCTGTGCAATGATCTCTATTTATGACTGAATAAATCAATCCATTAATTGTCCCCACACAAAATTTCCTTTTTTTTTGAATTGTCCCCGCACAACTGGGGACCATTAAATAAACAATCCCCTCATAAATACTTGTCAGTTATCACCGCAAAAAATTTCCTTTTTTTTTGGATTGTCCCCGCACAATTGGGGACCATTAAATAAACAATCCCCTCACCCAATGATAAATACTTCTCACACATAATGATAAATACTTTATGTTACATAGATAAATACTTCTCAGACATAATTTCAATTTTCAGTAAAAACATCAATGATAAATACTCTAAGACATAATGATAAATACTCTATGTTACATGGATAAATACTCTACGTTACAAAGATAAATATTTCTCAAACATAATTGCACTTACAGTAAAACATCAGTGATAAATACTCTTAGACATAATGATAAATACTCTCATGTATAAGGATAAATACTTTATGTTACATGGATAAATACTTTATGTTACATAGATAAATATTTCTCAAACATAATTGCAACTTACAGTAAACATCAATGATAAATACTCTCATACATAATGATAAATACTTTATGTTATATTGATAAATACTTTATGTTACATGGATAAATACTTCTCAGAAATAACAAATAAACATTTATTAACGGTGATTGTTATTATATAACAGTATAATTAATGCGGAAATTATTTTTAAAGGAATAATTAATGCGGGAATTGTTATTAGAGGAAAGCATAATTAATGCAGGGATTGGTATTAAATGACTCTAATTTAATGCGGGGATAAATGGAAATTTTTAGCCAAATAAGTGAGGGGATATGACAGTTAAGGAAGTGAGAGAGTGCGGGGATAAATGGAGGGACAGGGGTGAGGGGCTTGTTATAATTATTCTAAATTTAAAAGCCCTAAACTCCCTTTCTCTATCTGCACATACAACATGCCAAGAAACTAACGATATTTTTTTCCTCACTGAACTACCTCCATACCATAAAAACCTCCTCCTTAACTGATCAATCATCTTTCTAATCTCTACATGCATCTTATAAATAGCAAGCCAATACATGAGAATTGTTGAAATGACAGCATTTAACATAGACATTCTACCACCTATAGAAAGTAATATACTTTTTCATCTCTGTAACATTTGTTCAATTTTATCAATTAACACATTTCAACACTCTCTTGACAAAGTTTTTCAATTAATAGGTACGCCAAGATAAGTAATCAGTAAATTAGTGATTTTACAATTAAATATATCAGCTAATATTTTATTTTTGTCCTAACTAATGTTCAAATGTATCATTTCACTTAATGATAATTAATTTTTAAACCAGTTATATTTTCAAAACCAGAAAGTTTGGTCAAGTATATATTTGATGATTTTCATTTTAGATGGGATAGGCATGAGAGTTTTTCTGAAGTTTTACGGGACGACGAGATTTTTTTTTTTTTTTTAAAACTTGAAAAGACTAATATGTTATGTAGATTTGAAAGGGTAAATTAAATTTTGCTAACAAAAATGTCAAAACTAAAAAACAACACGGTTGATTCATTACTTTGTCAATTTACCTTGTGGACTCCAAATAGTTGACTTTGTCTTGAGCCCAGCGGAGTAATGTACAAGCCATCTACGCAATCTCAACCTCCCAGATCTAATCCTACAGTTGAGATTGATTTGTCGGCTTGAACTTTCCTCCAAATTCTTTCCCTTAAATTGTAGAGTTGTTGCGAGCTTCATGCGGCTTTATTGTCTTCGCACTTCAAAATCAACTTTTCTTGCGCTGATTACATCTGCAAAGAATCAAAGATATATCAACCCCCCTATATTAGGGGGAATTTCATATATAGCCCTCAAAAACATGGAAATTACATATTTTTTCTCTAAAATTTTGTAATATCATATTTATTATTATACTTTAAAAACTCAACCCAATTTACTATATTTTCTGTTAAAACTCATTTTAAATTTATAAAGTATCCATTTTATATTTTATTTAAAAAAAAATAAAAACTAGCAGCATGTTTTAAAAAATGTCAATCTTCTAACTGATCAGTTTGCAAGGGAAAATAAGGCATTTCTCTATTTCTGACGCTTACACAAGTATCTACCTAAATATAGTTGTGGAAGCGTTAGAAGTAGAGAATGACAAATCTGCCTCAAAAACCGTCCAATTAGAAAACTAATATTTTACTAAAACATGTTATATACTTCTTATTTCCTTAATGAAAGATAAAATGGATACTTCATCAATTCAAATAGGTGCTTTAAACTTATTAATTGAGTTTTAATAAAAAATGACACTAAAATGGATAAATTTGTGTACATATGATATTATGAATTTTAGAGAGGGCCATACATAATTTCCAAATTTTTGAGGGGTATACATGAAATCCCCCAAATAAATTATATTTCATGTTCTCGCCACAATACCCTGCACTATGTTTTGTTATTGCCACCTCCACTATTATATATACCGTCAGTATAAGTAAATTTAGTATATGAGCTTAAGCGAATAAAAAGTTCGTAAATTTAATTTCAATCTGACATATCAGATCAGCTTTAAATGTTAAGATTAAATCGTTATTATTATTTTAATTGATTAGTCAAATGTTAGATCTTTTTTACCTTTCAAATTCAAAAAGGCAGATGATTAATTTTTATTAACCATTATACTTGCAATTCTAATAATAAACATGGCAGTCAGAGGTGTATTTAAAAAAAACGAGGGTTGAGAATTTGGGGGGTTAATTTGGTGGTTTTTGGCCTCTGAGCAAAACACAGGATAAATATAAAGAAAAATAAAGAGAGACTGAGGATACATTTTCTGTATGAAAATCACAGAACCATTTATATTTCTTTTTTTTTTTTTTGAGGGTTAGTGGATAATGATCCACTAAGATAGATTGATACTAAGAAAGTCGTACATTGTGGCTACAAGGATCAAGTAATCCATGTAGCCGGAAAATTATTTACAATCCTCTTACTTATTAAAAAGCCCAGCTAAAAAAAAAAAAAAAAAAAAAAAAAACAACAACTCCCAGAATGTCCATGCCTCTCCTGACGTTCTTGCATCTAACTGAATAATAGCCAATTATGTATATCCGTTGATGACTCATTAATCAGAATCACCTCAGTCTTTCTTTTTTGGGTGAAGGTCCTTCTGTTCCTTTCCTTCCACAGAACCATTTATATTTCATATTTGTGTAATTCTATCATATATCCGAGTATTAAGTTTTTCATGCATTCTAAATAATAACCCTTGATTCTTAAACAAGAGCAAAGTCATTCTCAATAATAATCTCAAATTGATTCTCTTAACAACAAAATTCATATCATAATTTCATAAATTAGTCTATATTAGTTTATCACAATCTCAATCTGTACGTTTGATGCAAATACTTTATTTTTATTTCTAATAAGAAAACTGACGAAAATACTCTTCTTCTGAAAAAAAAGGAATATTTTATTTCTTAAGTTTAAATTTAACTATTAATTGTATACTAAGACATTATATACCTCAAAACTTAAATATATGTATACGATCGAGAATCAACCTTTATATTTATAACTCGTACTTTTAAATAGACTAAGTCATCATAAATAATACTATAGTAGACTATAGAACATTGAAGTCAAATAAAAAATGTATACAAAGAATTTTTTTAATAAAAATTCTAATAACACTCTAGGCTAAACATACTAAAATCAATAAATAATGAATCGATATGATGTAGAAATTGGTGGTACCGTGAATGAAGCTCTTTAAAGTGTTGCTGAAATTTTTTAATCAGTAATATTTAAATTCGAACTAATTTAAAAAAATATAGCTGAATTTTAGGAAATAAGATAACGGAATTTGATATCATGTCGCCTATGGGCTATCCATTTTTCTGACCGGAAAATTAAACCTGCACACTACTCTACCATGAGAGGCCATAAATGATTGCCTCCGATCAACTCCGTTATAATTAAGAAAAAAACCAATTTTGAAGTTCTGTTTGTCTCATCTTGATGGCATTTACATATAGGGGCGAGGTTACAATTTACATATAAACCAAGGTGACCAAACACTAGGCATGTAGATTATAATAATATAGTGTGTAAAGAAAATTGAGAACTTAAATTCAAAGTGTGGTTGGTGGTGTATAATATGCATAGTACCATAGACTCACTCATTGTTTATTTCAAAAGTTGACTCCATCTCTAGACATCTTATACTTGGAATTCTCAATTTGAGAAACCCTATTTTTATTCTAATTCTAGTTTCCATGCATTAATTAGAGCCATTTAATTTTCTATGATTAGATCTTGCCTCGGTCGAAGATAGTGTGTTTTTCTTTATTACAATTGATGATAGTGTGTTTCAAAATGCACAGCAAAATCAAAGCGCGCGCACCAAAACACACAATCGCGCACCCCCATAAGCACTAGTACAGTAGTACGTGATTGATTAAGTCTTTTGGATGGAAGATTAGAGCGAAACTAGAAGAAACTGTATTTATTCAATTTGTGATGTTAATTTCCTCAATTGGTGAGTGCTTCAATCCTTTCAATATCATTGTTATTTCTCTTTGTTTTAATATTTTTCTGCCCTTCTTTGATAGATGAAACCATGAAATTTAAGAAAAAAAGGTTCATGGTCATTTTCAGAGGTTAGGTATTTCCATAATTCAAAGGTTCCTATTTTGAAGCTTATCCAAATTTGGTGTACTATTGCTAAAGAATAAATCAGTCAAATGCTATATTTTTGAACTTCTAATCTTGAGCTTTTTATGATTAATTTTTTTTCTTCCTCAAAATTCTCTTGATACAGGTTACTAGAGATAAAGATGGGTTGTATCTCTTCAAAATTATTAGGAAAGTCAGGGAATTTCTCAGAAACAGTCAGCCAAAGCTTTCCAAGGAGATCCAGTAATGTGTTAGAACTACTAATCTCCAATTCAGAAAGCAACAACGATCAACAGTTCCTTGCCCTTCTGTGTTCAACAAATACAGCAACCTCTATTAAACCAAATGGGTCTGAACCGACCCAACTCAGCAAAGACCCGGATCCAACTCCATCTCCTGATCCAACAAAGGTAGAAACTATCAATTCGTGGGAGCTGTTAGCTGGTTTGGAAGAAGAAAATGAAGAAAAAGAAACAGATAATCATGAAGTAAAAAATGCAGAGCAAAATGTCGAAGGAGTTATTAGTGGTAAAGAGAGAAGTTTTCGAACTGTCGAGGAGTTAGATGTAATTTTGACCTCCTCAGACAGTGAAGATAGCAACAATTTTGTAATTGAAGATAGTTCCGGTAGTAGCGACACGAGCAATAGCAGTAATTCGAGTGGTGCAAAGAGAAAAACCAGAGCAAGAGAACTTGCAGCGCTCGAATTACCAGCATTTGAATTTGGTAAAAGTGGCAGTTTGAGAGATTGGCTTTTAAAAGGAGGTCAGGTATTTTCTCCGGGTTCATACGTAACACCAAAATTCGGCTCTTCAGTTCAAAAGGAGGAGATAGTAAATAATAATTCAAATGATGAAGAACTTGTAGGCGGTGGATCTGTGTTTGATCCTGAAATGTTGGCACAGTTTGAAGATGCAATAGAAGAGATGAGAAGAGAGGAGGAGAGCATATTGAATGGGATTGTAGAGAGGTTAGCAGGAAATGAAGAACAGGAGAGACCTATTATGAGTATAGGAAAAGAATATATTGAATTAAATTGTCAAGGTAATAATGGATTTATTGGAGGTGTGTTAGTGTAGTAACCTGAACTTGAAGATTATTTTTATCGTCTTCATTTGCTTTTGTTTGTATTTTACTTTCCTTTCTGTTTTGGGTTGGTTTTGTAGTACTATGTATAATCAAATAGCTTAACTATGTTTATGCGAAATAAATTCCTCTCTTTCATTGTAAGTTTGTTTTTGAGACGCTCATAAGATGACATGGTTAGTCTTGATTTAAACTAGTATAGATTTCAACAAAACTGAAAAGAGCAGCTAAACATGTAAATATAAAATATGCAATAACAATTGAACTAGTTTACTCTTGCGGTGTTGTTTCTTTCGAGTAAATAAAAAAACTAACAATGTTTTGGAGAGAAGCGAATTTTCGCTCGTTTAATAAATTATATATGATTACTATTTACTAACAATCTTTAAAATCGTCTATTTCTCGTCCAGCACAATTTTATACACAATTAAGTATTTATATACTTTAAAACAATGTTTTGGAGAGAAGCTAATTTTCGCTCTTTTCTTGGCGACTCAAAAACCCTAGCCGGCCGTCATCCAAACCTCTTCTCTCTTTCCATTCAACTCCATCTTTTTTATATTTTGTAGTCTTTGTTTTCAATACAACATCTCTCCTTTCTCTCAATTCTATCTTCTCGAGTGGAGAGAAGAATGAGAGAGAAGGGAGAAACCGGAGCCAAGCGGAGCTGATTGGAGCTGAGAGTGCGGTATTGTCGGAGCTCTTAGTGTAGTCTCCATCTCAATTAGAGTGCAACGGTGAGTAGATCCGATCGTTGTCGGAACGCAGCGACGGTCGAAGAAACAAATCCGATTGTGGAGCAAGATAGTGTTAGAGTGATCGACATCTCGATTAGAGCGCAACGATGAGTAGATCTGGTCTTTGTCGGAGCACGATGGCGGTCAAAGAAGCGGATCCGGTCGTGGGGCGAGATGGCGTTAGGGTGATCAACATCTCGATTGGAGCCCGATGGTAAGTAGATCTAGTCATTGCCGGAGCGCAGCGGTGGTCGAAAAAGCGGATTCAGTCGTGGAGTGAGATGAAGATTAAAGTATTAGAGTAACTAAATTAGATTAGAATATTAGAGTAGTTTAAATATTTTTAAGAATAAAAGAGTAAATTTAGAGATTATGGTCATTTTATCGATTGTAAATATATTTTTTATCAATGAAATTGTTAGTAGGTATTTAAAACCACTAACCTTAAAAATAAACAATGTTTTGAAAAATAAAACAGGATCTTGAATAAAGGGATGTTTATATATTCCGCTAGAACATTAAAAAAAAAAAAAGAGGTGCTTGATATTGTCCATGATTGTATTCTTTTTATATTTGGTGCTTGATATTGTCAAAGAAAATGAGAGATAATATTTGTGGAATCATGGAATAAATTGTTTCGAAATTAACAAAGGAACTCAAGAAAGTTAATTAGCTCCGAGTACAAGGAATTCAGGACAGAACCAACTAAAGTTTCTGTTGAATTTGAGATAGAATTTGAAGAGTAGATATATTATTAATAATTATTCTACTCTCTATTATAGTCTTATTAAAATGCATGATCTATATATAATGGATACAAGGCGTATAGTCGTTAGAGAAAAGAAATACAATTAGAAAGTAAAGTGTACAAAACCTGTTGGAAAAATATTCATAAATGATAAATTTCGGAAGAATATAAAAAAAGCAAAAAGTTGGGGGATATTTTGTAAAGGGTTCACTTTATAGCATCTCCAATTTGTGTTTTGTTTCTTAATCTTTAACATTCTCTTTTTAAGTTGGGTTTGAACGTAAAATTTTTGCCGATTCTTTTACTTTTTTCTTCTTTAGATTTTCTCTTTTGAGCCCAAGTCTTAAATTCATTTTCACTTATTTGGACTGCTTCTCTTTCTTCCATTTAAAAAATTTTAGTCCAATTTATTCTCTTCGTTGGGTTGATTTCTTTTTTACTAATCTCGTTTTTCCTCTTCTTTTTTGGGCTTTGGCCTTTTTAATCCTTCTTTTATTTTTTATTATTATTTTTTTAATCTCCTGATTCTCCCAGTTACCTTCCATTCTCCTCTTTTATTTTACTCCATTTCATTATTTTTTATTTTTACTTCTCTTTTCTCTCTTTTCGACTCTTACAAAACTTCTTATCTTTGTTATTTTGTTCTCAATCCCGATCTAGGGTTTTCTCTCTTTGTGACACGATGTTGCTACTTTAGTTGTGTAGTGCGCAAGCTTGTCGCCGCAGCTGACGACAGAAGTACAGGTTATTTGATGTTTAATACCTTCCAAATTTTGTCAATTTGAATATCATTTGATTATTCATTTGAGTTGAGTTGAGATCCAGTCCCACAAAAAAAATTTCATGCACATATTTAGTTTGTCCGTTTGCCTTAAAATCTGTAAAAGACATGTCTCGTGCGTAAAAAGCAAAGGATTCGTGCTTATTTAAGATGGTTAGATTGTTGAACATTTGAACTGCGAGCTTAGTGCAGTGGCAAGAGCACTCGTTTCTCTTCTAAAAGAACGCAAGTTCAATTCTTAAAACTAACATCTAAAAGATACTAGGGTATGTCGGAGCTATTTAATAAAAAAAAAGAAAAAAATGTTGAATATTTTTTATTTAACAAAGGTTGGGGTTCAATATTTCATTTTCTATTAGCCATAAGTACAAGATGAAATACAACTAGTACAAGATGAAAAATAACCAGAAGAAGATGAAAGACAATTAGAAAAAAAAATATGAAAGACAATCAGAAGAAAATAAAATACAACAAGAAAAATATCAAATACAACTAGAAGAAGATAAAATACAACTAGTAGTAGACGAAAGACAAGTAGTATAACTTAAAAGACAACAAGTATAATATGAAATACATTGAGAAGAAAATAAAATACAACTTGAAGAAGATGAAATGCAATCAGTAGAGCATTAAAGACAACTAGAAGAAGATAAAAAATAACTAGAAGAAGATGTAAATACAACCAGTATTAGAAAGACAACCGAAACAAGATGAAGTACAACAAGTAGAAAATGAAATAAAACTAGAAGAAGAGGAAATACAACCAGTAGTAGATGAATGACAATCAGTAGTAGATGAATGACAACCAGTAGAATATGAAAGACAACCAGAATAATATGAATTATAACTAGAAGAAGATGAAAGACAACAGGAAGAACATGAAAGACAACAAGAAGAACATGAAAGACAACTTGTACACGATGAAAGACAACAAATACAAGATGCAACACAAATTGTACAAGATGAAAGACAACTAGAAGAAGATGAGAAATAACCATAAGAAAATGAAAAAAAAAAAAAACAACCAGTAGTAGATGAAACACAGCCATAAAAAGATGATGGACAATCAGTATAAGATGAAGCACAACTAGAATAATATGAAAGACAACCGGTACAAGCTGAGAGACAACTAGTATAAAATGAAAGACAACTAGAAGAACATGAAAGACAATAAGAAGAACATAAAATACAACTAAAAGAAGTTGAACTACAACCAGTATAACATGAAAGACAATTAAAAAATCCATCAGTAGAACATGAAAGACAACTAGTGCAAGATAAACAACAACTTGTACAATATGAAAAAAAAAACAAGAAAGATGAAAGACAACCAGAAGAAGATAAAATATAATTAGAAAAAAAATCAAATATAATTAGAAAAAAATCAAATACAACTAGAAGAAGATGAAATACAACCATTAGTAGACGAAAGAAAAAACATAAGAACATGAAAGAAAAACTAATAGAACAAGAAATACAATGAGAAAAAAAATAAAATATAACTTGAAGAATATGAAATGCTCAACAAGAAGAATATGAAATGCTCAACAAAAAGAATATGAAATACAACTAGTACTAGATAAAAGACAATTAGAACAAGATGAAATACAACAAGTAGAATATGAAATAAAACAATCAAATACAACTAGAAACAGATGAAATACAATCATTAGTAGACGAAAGAAAAATATAAGAACATGAAATAAAACTAATAGAACAAGAAAGACAATGAGAAGAAAATAAAATATAACTTGAAGAATATGAAATGCAATCAGTAGAATATGAAAGACAACAAGAAGAATATGAAATATAACTAGTACTAGATGAAAGACAACTAGAACAAGATGAAAGACAACAAGTAGAATATGAAATAAAACAAGAAAAGATGAAATACAACCAGTAGTAGATGAATGACAACTAGTAGAATATGAAAGACAACCAAAACAAGATGAATTACAACTAGAAGAAGAAGAAGAAAAACAATCAGTAGTAGATGAAAGACAATCAGTAGAACATAAAAAATAACTTGTACACGATAAAAAACAATCAGTAGAAGATGAAATACAAATTGTACAAAAGGAAATACAACTAGAAGAAGATGACAGAAAACCTGATGAGAATGAAAGACAACTAGAAGAAAAAAAAAACTATTACAAGACACAACCATAAGTAGATGAAAGACAACTAGAAGAAGTTGAAATACAACCAGAAGAACAAGAAATACAGCTACAAGAACATGAAATAAAACTAGAAAAAAAAATGAAATACAATCATTATAACATGAAAGTCAACTAGCAGAACAAGAAAGACAACCAGTAGAACATGAAATACAACTCGCACAAGATGAAAGACAACCAGTACAACGTAAAAAATAATAAGAAAAATATGAAATACAACCAAACAAAGATGTAATACAACTAGAAAAAGATGAAATATAACTAGAAGAAGATAAAATACAACCAATAGTAGACGAAAGACAAACATAATAACATGAAAAACAATTATTAGAACATGAAAGACAACAAGTTGAATATGAAAGACAGTGAGAAGAAAATGAAATACATCTAGAAGAAGATGAAATGAAATCAGTAGAACATGGAAGACAATCAGAAGAAGATGAAAGACAATCACAAGAAGATGAAATACAATACAACAATAAAGACAACAAGTACCAGATAGTAAGAGAAGGGAGTGGTTACTACACTCATACAACACTCCAATTGAAGGTGTTTGAAGCACTCTAGTAGAGTCCCCAAATGGCAAGAGAAAAAGGTAGTTGCAAACCTAATACAACCCTCCAATTGAAGGTCTTTGCAGCACTTTACAAGTGTCTATTGGTAAGGAAAATGGATAGTTGCTATCCTACTAAAACACTCCAATTAAATGTATTTGTAGCACACTTGTAGTGTCTCTAGATGGCAAGATATAATAACAGTTGCAACCCTAATACAATACTCCAATTGAAGATCTTTGTAGCACTCTAGTAGTGTCTCTAGATAGCAAGAGAAGGGGGTGGTTGCAACCCTAATACAACGCTCCAATTGAAGGTGTTTGGACCACTCTAGTATTGTTTACAGATGGCAAGAGAAGAGGGTAGTTGCAACTCTAATACAACACTCCAATGGAAAGTCTTTGTAGCACAACAATAGTGTCTCCTAATAGCAAAAGAAGGGGGTGGTTTCAACCCTAATACATCACTCCAATTAGAAGAAAAACAACCTTAATACAACACTTCAATTAAATACAACCAGAAGAAGGTGTATCCAGATGGCAAGATAATAGGGCATTTACAACCCTAATGCAACACTTCAATTAAAGGTGTTTAGAGCACTCCAATAGTGTCTCCAGATGACAAGATAATAGAAAATTTAAAACCCTAATACAACACTCCAATTGATGGTGTTTGGCGCACTCTAGTAGTGTCTCCAGATGGGAAGATAATAGGGCATTTACAACCCTAATACAATACTCCAATAGAAGGTGTTTGGCACACTCTAGTAGTGTCTACAGATGGAAGATAATAGGGCATTTACAACGCAAACGCAACACTCCAATTGATGGTGTTTGGAGTACTCTAGTAGTGTCTCCAGATGGCAAGATAATCGGCCATTTACAACCCTAATACAACCCTCCAATTGAAGGTGTTTGGAGCACTCTAATAATGCATCTATATCGGAAGATAATAGGGCATTTACAACACTAATACAACCCTCCAATTAAAGGTGTTTGGAGTATTCTAGTAGTGTCCCATGATGGCAAGATAATATGGCATTTAAAACCCCAATATATCACTCCAATTGATGGTGTTTGGAGCACTCTAGTAGCGTCTCCAGATGGCAAGATAATATGACATTTACCACCTTAATACAACACTCCAATTGAAGGTGTTTGAAGCACTCTAGTAGTGTCTCCAGATGGAAAGATAATAGGGCATTTACAACCCTAATACAGCACTCCAATTATTGATGTTTGGAGCACTCTAGTAGTGTCTCCAGATGGCAAGATAATCGGCCATTTACAATCCTATTATAGCCCTCTAATTGATGGTGTTTGGAGCACTCTAGTAGTGTCTCCAAAAGGCAAGATAATAGGGCATTTACAACCCTAATACAACAAGCCAATTGAAGGTCTTTGGAGCACTCTAGTGTCTCTAGATGGCAAGATAATAAGGCATTTACAACCCTAACACTCCAATTGAGGTTGTTTGGAGCACGCTAGTAGTGACCCCATATGACGAGATAATAGGGCATTTACAACCCTAATAAACACTCCAATTGATGGTGTTTGTAGAACTCAAGTGGTGTCTCTATATAGCAAGATAACAGGGCAATTACAACCCTAATACAACACTCCAATTATTGGTGTTTGGAGCACTTAGTGTCTCCAGAAACCCGTTTAAGGCATTTACAACCCTAATACAACACTCAAATTGATGGTGTTTGCAGCACTCTACTGCTGTCTCTATATAGCAATATAATAGGTCATTTACAACCCTAATACAACTCTCCAATTGATGGTGTTTGGAGCACTCTAGTAGTCTCTCCATATGGCAAGATAACAGGGCAATTACAACCCAAATACAACACTTTAATTGAAGGTGTTTGGAGCACCCTAGTAGTGTCTCCAGATGGAAAGATAAAAAAACATTTCCAACCCTAATACAGCGCTCCAATTGATGGTGTATGCAGCACTCTAATAGTGTCTCTATATGGAAATATAATAGGCCATTAACAACCCCAATACAACTCTCTAATTGATGGTGTTTGGAGCACTCTAGTAGTGTCTCTAGATGGAAATATAATAGGGCAATTACAACCCTAATACAACACTCCAATTATTGGTGTTTGGAATACTCTAGTACAGAAAGCAAGATAATCGGCCATTTACAATCCTAATATAACCCTCCAATTGAAGGTGTTTGGAGCACTCTAATAGTTTCTCCATATGACAAGATAAATGGACATTTACAACCCTAAAACAACACTCAAATTGATTGTGTTTGTAGCACTATAGTGCTGTCTCTATATAGCCATATAATAGGCCATTTACAACCCTAATATAACTCTCCAATTAATGGTGTTTGGAGCACTCTAGTAGTGTCTCTAGATGGCAAGATAATAGGGCAATAACAACCAAAATATAGCAACTCTAATTGAAGGTGTTTGGAGCACCCTAGTAGTGTCTCCAGATGGAAAGATAAAAGGGCATTTCCAACCTTAATACAGCACTTCAATTGATGGCGTATGCAGCACTCTAGTAGTGTCTCTATATGGCAATATAATAGGCCATTTACAACCCTAATACAACTCTCTAATTGATGGTGTTTGGAGCACTCTAGTAGTGTATCCAGATGGCAAGATAATAGGCATTTACAACTCTAATACAGCACTCCAATTGATGGTCTTTGGAGCACTCTAGTAGCGTCTCCATATGGCAAGATAATAAGCCATTCACAACCCTAATACAACACTCCAATTGGTGTTTTGAGCACTCTAATAGTGCCTTTAGATGGCAAGATTATAGGGCATTTACAACCCTAATAAAACAAGCCAATTGAATGTGTTTGGAGCACTCTAGTACTGTCTCTAGATGGCAAGATAATAGGACATTTACAACCCTAATACAACACTCCAATTGAAGTTGTTTGGAGCACTCTAGTAGTGTCTCCATATGACGAGATAATAGGGCATTTACAACCCTAATACAACACTCCAATTGATGGTATTTGTAGCACTCTAGTGCTGTCTCTATATAGCAATATAATAGGCCATTTACAACCCTAATACAACTCTCCAATTGAAATTGTTTGGAGCATTCCAGTAGTGTCTCCATATGACGAGATAATAGGGCATTTCCAACGCAAATACAACACTAAAATTGAATGTATTTGTAGCACTCTAGTAGCGTCTCCGGATGGCAAGATAATAAGCCATTTACAACCCTAATACAACCCTCAAATTGAAGGTGCTTCGAGCACTCTAATAGTGCCTTTAGATGGCAAGATTATGGGACATTTACAACCCTAATACAACACTCCAATTGAAGTTGTTTGGAGCACTCTAGTAGTGTCTCCATATGCCGAGATAATAGGTCATTTACAACCCAAATAGAGCACTCCAATTGATGGTGTTTGGAGCACCCTAGTAGCGTCTCCAGATGGCAAGATAATAAGCCATTTACAACCCTAATACAACCCTCCAATTGAAGGTGTTTGGAGCACTCTAATAGTGTCTTTAGATGGCAAGATTATAGGGCATTTACAACCCTAATACAACACTCCAATTGAAGTTGTTTGCAGCACTCTAGTAGTGTCTCCATATGACGAGATAATAGGGCATTTCCAACGCAAATACAACACTCCAATTGAATGTATTTGTAGCACTCTAGTAGCGTCTCCAGATGGCAAGATAATAAGCCATTTACAACCCTAATACAACCTTCAAATTGAAGGTGTTTCGAGCACTCTAATAGTGCCTTTAGATGGCAAGATTATGGGACATTTACAACCCTAATACAACACTCCAATTGAAGTTGTTTGGAGCACTCTAATAGTGCCTTTAGATGGCAAGATTATAGGGCATTTACAACCCTAATACAACACTCCAATTGAATGTATTTGTAGCACTCTAGAGTGCTCCAAACAAGATTATAGGGCATTTACAACCCTAATACAACACTCCAATTGAAATTGTTTGGAGCACTCTAGTAGTGTCTCCATATGACGAGATAATAGGGCATTTCCAACGCAAATACAACACTAAAATTGAATGTATTTGTAGCACTCTAGTAGCGTCTCCGGATGGCAAGATAATAAGCCATTTACAACCCTAATACAACCCTCAAATTGAAGGTGCTTCGAGCACTCTAATAGTGCCTTTAGATGGCAAGATTATGGGACATTTACAACCCTAATACACTCCAATTGAAGTTGTTTGGAGCACTCTAGTAGTGTCTCCATATGCCGAGATAATAGGTCATTTGCAACCCTAATAGAGCACTCCAATTGATGGTGTTTGGAGCACTCTAGTAGCGTCTCCAAATGTCAAGATAATAAGCCATTTACAACCCTAATACAACCCTCCAATTGAAGGTGTCTAGAGCACTCTAATAGTGCCTTTGGATGGCAAGATTATAGGGCATTTACAACCCTAATACAACACTCCAATTGAAGTTGTTTGCAGCACTCTAGTAGTGTCTCCATATGACGAGATAATAGGGTATTTCCAACCCAAATACAACATTCCAATTGAATGTATTTGTAGCACTCTAGTAGCGTCTCCAGATGGCAAGATAATAAGCCATTTACAACCCTAATACAACCCTCAAATTGAAGGTGTTTCGATCACTCTAATAGTGCCTTTAGATGGCAAGATTATGGGACATTTACAACCCTAATACAACACTCCAAATGAAGTTGTTTGGAGCACTCTAGTAGTGTCTCCATATGACGAGATAATAGGTCATTTACAACCCAAATACAACACTCCAATTGAATGTATTTGTAGCACTCTAGTGGTGTCTCCATACGACGAGATAATAGGGCATTTACAACCCAAATAGAGCACTCCAATTGATGGTGTTTGGAGCACTCCAATTGATGGTGTTTGGAGCATTCTAGTAGCGTCTCCAAATGGCAAGATAATAAGCCATTTACAACCATAACACAACTAATAGTGCCTTCAGATGGCAAGATTATAGGGCATTTACAACCCTAATACAACAAGTCAATTGAAGGTGTTTGGAGCACTCTAGTAGATGGCAAAATAATAGGTCATTTAAAACCCTAATACAACATTCCAATTGAAGGTGTTTGGGACACCCTAGTAGTGTCTCCAGATGGAAAGATAAAAGGGCATTTCCAACCCTAATACAGCACTCCAATTGATGGTGTATGCACCACTCTAGTAGTGTCTCTATATGGCTATATAATATGCCATTTACAACTCTAATACAACTCTCCAATTGATAGTGTTTGGAGAACTCTAGAAGTATCTCCAGATGGCAAGATAATAGGGCATTTACAACTCTAATACAGCACTCCAATTGATGGTGTTTGGAGCACTCTAGTAGCGTCTCCAGATGGCAAGATAATAGGCCATTTGCAACCCTAATACAACCCTCAAATTGAAGGTGTTTGGAGCACTCTAATAGTGCCTTTAGATGGCAAGATTATAGGGCATTTACAACCCTAATAAAACAAGCCAATTGAATGTGTTTGGAGCACTCTAGTAGTGTCTCTAGATGGCAAGATAATAGGGCATTTACAACCCAAATAGAGCACTCCATTTGATGGTGTTTGGAGCACTCCAGTAGCGTCTCCAAATGGCAAGATAATAAGCCATTTACAACCCTAATAAAACCCTCCAATTGAAGGTGTTTGGAGCACTCTAATAGTGCCTTTAGATGGGAAGATTATACGGCATTTACAATCCTAATAAAACAAGTCAATTGAAGGTGTTTGGAGCACTCTAGTAGTGTCTCTAGATGGAAATATAATAGGGCAATTACAACCCTAATACAACACTCCAATTATTGGTGTTTGGAATACTCTAGTACAGAAAGCAAGATAATCGGCCATTTACAATCCTAATATAACCCTCCAATTGAAGGTGTTTGGAGCAGTCCAATAGTTTCTCCATATGACAAGATAAATGGACATTTACAACCCTCATACAACACTCAAATTGATGGTGTTTGTAGCACTACAGTGCTGTCTCTATATAGCCATATAATAGGCCATTTACAACCCTAATATAACTCTCCAATTGATGGTGTTTGGTGCACTCTAGTAGTGTCTCCATATTACGAGATAATAGGCCATTTACAACCCTAATACAACACTCCAATTGATGGTCTTTGTAGCACTCTAGTGCTGTCTCTATATAGCAATATAATAAACCATTTACAACCCTAATACAACTCTCCAATTGATGGTGTTTGGAGCACTCTAGTAATGTCTTCAGATGGCAAGATAATAGGGCATTTACAACCCAAATAGAGCACTCCAATTGATGGTGTTTGGAGCACTCTAGTAGCTTCTCCAAATGGCAAGATAATAAGCCATTTACAACCCTAATACAACCCTCCAATTGAAGGTGTTTGGAGGACTCTAATAGTGCCTTTAGATGGCAAGATTATAGGGCATTTACAACCCTAATGAAACAAGTCAATTGAAGGTGTTTGGAGCACTCTAGTAGTGTCTCCATATGACAAGATAATAGGGCATTTACAACTCTAATACAACACTCCAATTGATGGTGTTTGGAGCACTCTAGTAGCGTCTCCAGATGGCAAGATAATAAGCCATTTACAACCCTAATACAACCCTCAAATTGAAGGTGTTTCGAGCACTCTAATAGTGCCTCTTTAGATGGCAAGACTATAGGACATTTACAACCCTAATACAACACTCCAATTGAAATTGTTTGGAGCACTCTAGTAGTGTCTCCATATGACGAGATAATAGGGCATTTCCAACGCAAATACAACACTAAATTTGAATGTATTTGTAGCACTCTAGTAGCGTCTCCGGATGGCAAGATAATAAGCCATTTACAACCCTAATACAACCCTCAAATTGAAGGTGCTTCGAGCTCTCTAATAGTGCCTTTAGATGACAAGATTATGGGACATTTACAACCCTAATACAACACTCCAATTGAAGTTGTTTGGAGCACTCGAGTAGTGTCTCCATATGCCGAGATAATAGGTCATTTACAACCCAAATAGAGCACTCCAATTGATGGTGTTTGGAGCACTCTAGTAGCGTCTCCAAATGGCAAGATTATAAGCCATTTACAACCCTAATACAACCCTCAAATTGAAGGTGCTTCGAGCACTCTAATAGTGGCTTTAGATGGCAAGATTATGGGACATTTACAACCCTAATACAACACTCCAATTGAAGTTGTTTGGAGCACTCTAGTAGTGTCTCCATATGCCGAGATAATAGGTCATTTACAACCCAAATAGAGCACTCCAATTGATGGTGTTTGGAGCACTCTAGTAGCGTCTCCAAATGGCAAGATTATAAGCCATTTACAACCCTAATACAACCCTCCAATTGAAGGTGTTTGGAGCACTCTAATAGTGCCTTTAGATGGCAAGATTATAGGGCATTTACAACCCTAATACAACAAGCCAATTGAAGGTGTTTGGAGCACTCTAGTAGTGTCTCTAGATGGCAAGATAATAGGTTATTTAAAAGCCCAATACAACACTCCAAGTGAAGTTGTTTGGAGCACTCTAGTAGTGTCTCCATATGACGAGATAATAAGCCATTTACAACCCTAATACAACCCTCCAATTGAAGGTGTTTAGAGCACTCTAATAGTGCCTTTAGATGGCAAGATTATAGGGCATTTACAACCCTAATAAATCAAGCCAATTGAAGGTGTTTGCAGCACTCTAGTAGTGTCTCTAGATGGAAATATAATAGGGCAATTACAACCCTAATACAACACTCCAATTATTGGTGTTTGGAATATTCTAGTACAGAAAGCAAGATAATCGGCCATTTACAATCCTAATATAACCCTCCAATTGAAGGTGTTTGGAGCACTCTAATAGTTTCTCCATATGACAAGATAAATGGACATTTACAACTCTAATACAACACTCAAATTGATGGTGTTTGTAGCACTATAGTGCTGTCTCTATATAGCCATATAATAGGTCATTTACAACCCTAATACAACTCTCCAATTGATGGGGTTTGGACCACTCTAGTAGTGTCTCCAGATGGCAAGTTAATAGGGCAATGACAACTCTAATACAGCACTCCAATTGATGCTGTATGCAGCACTCTAGTAGTGTCTCCAGATGGCAAGATAATAGGGCATTTACAACTCTAATACAGCACTCCAATTGATGGTGTTTGGAGCACTCTAGTAGCGTCTCCAGATGGCAAGATAATAAGCCATTTACAACCCTAATACAACCCTCAAATTGAAGGTGTTTCGAGCACTCTAATAGTGCCTTTAGATGGCAAGATTATAGGGCATTTACAACCCTAATAAAACAAGCCAATGGAAGGTGTTTGGAGCACTCTAGTAGTGTCTCTTGATGGCAAGATAATAGGACATTTACAACCCTAATACAACACTCCAATTGAAGTTGTTTGGAGCACTCTAGTAGTGTCTCCATATGACGAGATAATAGGGCAGTTACAACCCGAATACAACACTCCAATTGATGGTATTTGTAGCACTCTAGTGCTGTCTATATAGCAATATAATAGGCCATTTACAACCCTAATACAACTCTCCAATTGATGGTGTTTGGAGCACTCTAGTAATGTCTCCAGATGGCAAGATAATAGGGCATTTACAACCCAAATAGAGCACTCCAATTGATGGTGTTTGGAGCACTCTATTAGCGTCTCCAAATAGCAAGATAATAAGCCATTTACAACCCTAATACAACCCTCCAATTGAAGTTGTTTGGAGCACTCTAGTAGTGTCTCCATATGACGAGATAATAGGGCATTTACAACCCCAATACAACACTCCAATTGAATGTATTTGTAGCACTCTAGTGGTGTCACTTACAACACAAATACAACTCTCCAATTGATGGTGTTTGGAGCACTCTCGTAGTGTCTCTAGATGGCAAGATAATAGGGCAATTACAACACAAATGCAGCACTCCAATTGAAGGTGTCTGGGGCACATTAGTAGTGTCTCCAGATAGAAAGATAAAAGGGCATTTTCAACCCTAATACAGCACTCCAATTGATGGTGTATGCAGCACTCTAGTAGTGTCTCTATATGGCTATATAATATGTCATTTACAACCCTAATACAACTCTCCAATTCATGGTATTTGGAGCACTTTAGTAGTGTCTCCAGATGGCAAGATAATAGGGCAATTACAACCCTAATACAGCACTCCAAATATTGGTGTTTGGAGCACTCTCGTAGTGTCTCCAGATGGCAAGATAATAGGACAATTACAACCCTAATAAAACAAGCCAATTGAAGGTGTTTGGAGCACTCTAGTAGTGTCTCTAGATGGCAAGATAATAGGACATTTACAACCCTAATACAACACTCCAATTGAAGTTGTTTGGAGCACTCTAGTAGTGTCTCCATATGACGAGATAATAGGGCATTTACAACCCCAATACAACACTCCAATTGAATGTATTTGTAGCACTCTAGTGGTGTCACTATATAGCAATATAATAGGCCATTTACAACACAAATACAACTCTCCAATTGATGGTCTTTGGAGCACTCTCGTAGTGTCTCTAGATGGCAAGATAATAGGGCAATTACAACACAAATGCAGCACTCCAATTGAAGGTGTCTGGGGCACCCTAGTAGTGTCTCCAGATGGAAAGATAAAAGGGCATTTTCAACCCTAATACAGCACTCCAATTGATGATGCAGCACTCTAGTAGTGTCTCTATATGGCTATATAATATGCCATTTACAACCCTAATACAACTCTCCAATTGATGGTGTTTGGAGCACTCTAGAAGCGTTCCAGATGGCAAGATAATAGGGTATTTACAACTCTAATACAACACTCCAATTGATGGTGTTTGGAGTACTCTAGTAGCGTCTCCAGATGGCATGATAATAAGCCATTTACAACCCTAATACAACCCTCAAATTGAAGGTGTTTTGAGTACTCTAATAGTGCCTTTAGATGGCAAGATTATAGAGCATTTACAACCCTAATAAAACAAGCCAATTGAAGGTGTTTGGAGCACTCTAGTAGTGTCTCTAGATGGCAAGATAATAGGACATTTACAACTCTAATACAACACTCCAATTGAAGTTGTTTGGAGCACTCTAGTAGTGTCTCCATATAACGAGATAATATGGCATTTACAACCCTAATACAACACTCCAATTTATGGTATTTGTAGCACTCTAGTGCTGTCTCTATATAGCAATATAATAGGCCATTTACAACCCTAATATAACTCTACAATTGATGGTGTTTGGAGCACTCTAGTAGTGTCTCTAGATGGCAATACGAAGGGCAATTACCACCCAAATACAGCACTCCAATTGAAGGTATTTGGAGCACCCTTGTAGTGTCTCCAGATGGAAATATAAAAGGGCATCTCCAACCCTAATACAGCACTCCAATTGATGGTGTATTCAGCACTCTAGTAATGTCTCTAGATGGCAAGATAATAGGGCATTTACAACCCAAATACAGCACTCCAATTGATGGTGTTTGGAGCACTCTAGTAGCGTCTCCAGATGGCAAGATAATAAGCCATTTACAACCCTAATACAACCCTCAAATTGAAGGTGTTTCGAGCACTCTAATAGTGGCTTTAGATGGCAAGACTATAGGACATCTACAACCCTAATACAACACTCCATTTGAAGTTGTTTGGAGCACTCTAGTAGTGTCTCCATATGATGAGATAATAGGGCATTTACAACCCAAATACAACACTCCTATTGAATGTATTTTTAGTACTCTAGTGGTGTCGCTATATACCAATATAATAGGCCATTTACAACTCAAATACAACTCTCCAATTGATGGTGTTTGGAGCACTCTCGTAGTGTCTCTAGATGGCAAGATAATAGGGCAATTACAACACAAATACAGCACTCCAATTGAAGGTGTATGGGGCACCCTAGTAGTGTCTCCAGATGGAAAGATAAATGGGCATTTCCAACCCTAATACATCACTCCAATTGATGGTGTATGCAGCACTCTAGTAGTGTCTCTATATGGCTATATAATATGTCATTTACAACCCTAATACAACTCTCCAATTCATGGTATTTGGAGCACTTTAGTAGTGTCTCCAGATGGCAAGATAATAGGGCAATTACAACCCTAATACAGCACTCCAAATATTGGTGTTTGGAGCACTCTCGTAGTGTCTCCAGATGGCAAGATAATAGGACAATTACAACCCTAATAAAACAAGCCAATTGAAGGTGTTTGGAGCACTCTAGTAGTGTCTCTAGATGGCAAGATAATAGGACATTTACAACCCTAATACAACACTCCAATTGAAGTTGTTTGGAGCACTCTAGTAGTGTCTCCATATGACGAGATAATAGGGCATTTACAACCCCAATACAACACTCCAATTGAATGTATTTGTAGCACTCTAGTGGTGTCACTATATAGCAATATAATAGGCCATTTACAACACAAATACAACTCTCCAATTGATGGTCTTTGGAGCACTCTCGTAGTGTCTCTAGATGGCAAGATAATAGGGCAATTACAACACAAATGCAGCACTCCAATTGAAGGTGTCTGGGGCACCCTAGTAGTGTCTCCAGATGGAAAGATAAAAGGGCATTTTCAACCCTAATACAGCACTCCAATTGATGATGCAGCACTCTAGTAGTGTCTCTATATGGCTATATAATATGCCATTTACAACCCTAATACAACTCTCCAATTGATGGTGTTTGGAGCACTCTAGAAGCGTTCCAGATGGCAAGATAATAGGGTATTTACAACTCTAATACAACACTCCAATTGATGGTGTTTGGAGTACTCTAGTAGCGTCTCCAGATGGCATGATAATAAGCCATTTACAACCCTAATACAACCCTCAAATTGAAGGTGTTTTGAGTACTCTAATAGTGCCTTTAGATGGCAAGATTATAGAGCATTTACAACCCTAATAAAACAAGCCAATTGAAGGTGTTTGGAGCACTCTAGTAGTGTCTCTAGATGGCAAGATAATAGGACATTTACAACTCTAATACAACACTCCAATTGAAGTTGTTTGGAGCACTCTAGTAGTGTCTCCATATAACGAGATAATATGGCATTTACAACCCTAATACAACACTCCAATTTATGGTATTTGTAGCACTCTAGTGCTGTCTCTATATAGCAATATAATAGGCCATTTACAACCCTAATATAACTCTACAATTGATGGTGTTTGGAGCACTCTAGTAGTGTCTCTAGATGGCAATACGAAGGGCAATTACCACCCAAATACAGCACTCCAATTGAAGGTATTTGGAGCACCCTTGTAGTGTCTCCAGATGGAAATATAAAAGGGCATCTCCAACCCTAATACAGCACTCCAATTGATGGTGTATTCAGCACTCTAGTAATGTCTCTAGATGGCAAGATAATAGGGCATTTACAACCCAAATACAGCACTCCAATTGATGGTGTTTGGAGCACTCTAGTAGCGTCTCCAGATGGCAAGATAATAAGCCATTTACAACCCTAATACAACCCTCAAATTGAAGGTGTTTCGAGCACTCTAATAGTGGCTTTAGATGGCAAGACTATAGGACATCTACAACCCTAATACAACACTCCATTTGAAGTTGTTTGGAGCACTCTAGTAGTGTCTTCATATGATGAGATAATAGGGCATTTACAACCCAAATACAACACTCATATTGAATGTATTTTTAGTACTCTAGTGGTGTCGCTATATACCAATATAATAGGCCATTTACAACTCAAATACAACTCTCCAATTGATGGTGTTTGGAGCACTCTCGTAGTGTCTCTAGATGGCAAGATAATAGGGCAATTACAACACAAATACAGCACTCCAATTGAAGGTGTATGGGGCACCCTAGTAGTGTCTCTAGATGGAAAGATAAATGGGCATTTCCAACCCTAATACATCACTCCAATTGATGGTGTATGCAGCACTCTAGTAGTGTCTCTATATGGCTATATAATATGTCATTTACAACCCTAATACAACTCTCCAATTGATGGTGTTTGGAGCACTTTAGTAGTATCTCCAGATGGCAAGATAATAGGGCAATTACAACCCTAATACAGCACTCCAAATATTGGTGTTTGGAGCACTCTCGTAGTGTCTCCAGATGGCAAGATAATAGGACAATTACAACCCTAATAAAACAAGCCAATTGAAGGTGTTTGGAGCACTCTAGTAGTGTCTCTAGATGGCAAGATAATAGGACATTTACAACCCTAATACAACACTCCAATTGAAGTTGTTTGGAGCACTCTAGTAGTGTCTCCATATGACGAGATAATAGGAATTTACAACCCTAATACAACACTGCAATTGATAGTATATGTAGCACTCTAGTGCTGTCTCAATATAGCAATATAATAGGTCATTTACAACCCTAATACAACTCTCCAATTGATGGTGTTTGGAGCACTCTAGTAATGTCTCAAGATAATAGAGCATTTACAACCCAAATAGAGCACTCCAATTGATGGTGTTTGGGGCACTCTAGTAGCGTCTCCAAATGGCAAGATAATAGGACATTTACAACTCTAATACAACACTCCAATTGAAGTTGTTTGGAGGACTCTAGTAATGTCTCTAGATGGCAAGATAATAGGGCATTTACAACCCAAATACAGCACTCCAATTGATGGTGTTTGGAGCACTCTAGTAGTGCCTTTAGATGGCAAGATAATAAGCCATTTACAACCCTAATACAACCCTCCAATTGAAGGTGTTTGAAGCACTCTAATAGTGCCTTTAGATCGCAAGATTATAGGACATTTACAACCCTAATACAACACTCCAATTAGAGTATTAACAATACCCTTAACGGGTATACCCTACCCTACCCGCCCGTGCCCGCCGCCCGGGGTACCCGTGCCCGCGCCCGGGTATGGGTCGGGTACTCGGGTACGCGGGTAAGGGCAAAAACTAGACCGGACCCCGTTTTTTTGATCAATACCCGACCATACCCTACCCGACTATACCCGTACCCGACTAAACCCGTACCCGACTACCCGAGTATCCGTACCCGTATACCCGACCACTGTTCATGCCATTTCAAAATTCAAAATTTGTATTTTTTTTCCCCCAAAAAAATCAGATAAAAACCAGAAAAAACCAGAAAAAAACCAACAAAAAAACAAAAACAGAAAAAAACAGCAAAAAAAAAAATACCCGTACCCGCCCTACCCGTACCCGCCTTACCCGTCAAGGGTACACGGGTAAGGGTATAGGACGGGTAGGGTATGGTTTTTGAAAATTATACCCGCCATACCCGTACCCGTATACCCTTGTACCCGAGTATACCCGTACCCGTACCCGAGTCGGGTATACCCGGGGTACCCGTACCTGCCCGAGTATTCAAACACTAACTCCAATTGAAGTTGTTTGGAGCACTCTAGTCGTGTCTCCATATGACGAGATAATAGGGCATTTACAACTCAAATACAACACTCCAATTGAATGTATTTGTAGCACTCTAGTGGTGTCGCTATATAGCAATCTAATAGACCATTTACAACACAAATACATCCCTCCAATTGATGTTGTTTGGTGCACCCTCGTAGTGTCTCTAGATGGGAAGATAATATGGCATTTACAAACCTAGTACAACACTCAATTGAAGTTGTTTGGAGGACTCTAGCAGTGTCTCCATAAGACGAGATAATAGGGCATTTACAACCCTAATAAAACACTCTAATTGATGGTATTTGTAGCACTGTAGTGGTGTCTCTATATAACAATATAATAGGCCATTTACAACCCTAATACAACTCTCCAAGTGATAGTGTTTGGAGCACCCTAGTAGTGTCTCCAGATGGAAAGAAGAAATGGCATTTACAACTCTAATACAGCACTCCAATTGATGGTGTATGCAGCACTCTAGTAGTGTCTCTATATGGCAATATAATAGGCCATTTACAACCCTAATACAACTCTCCAATTGATGGTGTTTGGAGTACTCTAGTAGTGTCTCCAGATGACAATATAATAGGGAATTTACAACCCTAATACAACAAGCCAATTGAATGTGTTTGGAGCACTATAGTAGTGTCTCTAGATGGCAAGATAATAGGGCATTTACAACTCTAATACAACACTCCAATTGATGTTGTTTGGAGCACTCTATTAGTGTCTCCATATGACGAGATAATAGGGCATTTGCAACCCTAATACAACACTCCAATTTATGGTATTTGTAGCAATCTACTGGTGTCTCTATATAACAATATAATATGCCATTTACAACCCTAATACAACTCTCCAATTGATGGTGTTTGGAGCACTTTAGTAGTGTCTCTAGATGGCAAAATAATAGGGCATTTACAAACCTAGTACAACACTCCAATTGAAGTTGTTTGGAGGACTCTAGCAGTGTCTCCATAGGACGAGATAATAGGGCATTTACAACCCTAATAAAACACTCCAATTGATGGTATTTGTAGCACTCTAGTGGTGTCTCTATATAGCAATATAATAGGCCATTTACAACCCTAATACAACTCTCCAATTGATAGTGTTTGGAGCACCCTAGTAGTGTCTCCAGATGGAAAGAAGAAATGGCATTTACAACTCTAATACAGCACTCCAATTTATGGTGTATGCAGCACTCTAGTAGTGTCTCTATATGGCAATATAATAGGCCATTTACAACCCTAATACAACTCTCCAATTGATGGTGTTTGGAGTACTCTAGTAGTGTCTCTAGATGACAATATAATAGGGAATTTACAACCCTAATACAACATGCCAATTGAAGGTGTTTGGAGCACTATAGTAGTGTCTCTAGATGACAAGATAATAGGGCATTTACAACTCTAATACAACACTCCAATTGATGTTGTTTGGAGCACTCTAGTAGTGTCTCCATATGACGAGATAATAGGGCATTTACAACCCTAATACAACACTCCAATTGATGGTATTTGTAGCAATCTACTGGTGTCTCTATATAACAATATAATAGGCCATTTACAACCCTAAGACAACTCTCCAATTGATGGTGTTTGGAGCACTCTAGTAGTGTCTCTAGATGGCAAGATAGTATGGCAATTACAACCCAAATACAACACTCCATTTGAAGGTGTTCGGAGCACCCTAGTAGTGTCTCCAAATGGAAAGATAAAAGGGCATTTCCAACCCTAATACAGCAATCCAATTGATGGTGTATGCAGCACTCTAGTCTCTCTATATGGCAAAATAATAGGGCATTTACAACCCTAATACAGCACTCGAATTGATGGTGTTTGGAGCACTCTAGTAGCGTCTCAAGATGGCAAGATAATAAGCCATTTACAACCCTAATACGACCCTCCAATTGAAGGTGTTTGGAACACTCTAATAGTGTCCCTAGATGGCAAGATAATAGGGCATTTACAACCCTAATTCAACAAGTCAATTGAAGGTGTTTAGAGCACTTTAGTAGTGTCTCTAGATGACAAGATAATAGGGCAATTACAACCCTAATACAACACTCCAATTGAAGTTGTTTGGAGCACTCTAGTAGTGTCTCCATATGACGAGATAATAGGGTATTTACAACCCTAATAAAACACTCCAATTGATGGTATTTGTAGCACTCTAGTGGTGTCTCTATATAGCAATATAATAGTCATTTACAACCCTAATACAACTCTCCAATTGATGGTGTTTGGAGGACTCTTGTAGTGTCTCCGGATGGCAAGATAATAGGGCATTTACAACCATAATACAGCACTCCAATTGATGGTGTATGCAGCACTCTAGTAGTGTTTATATGGCAATATAATAGGACATTTCCAACTCAAATACAACTGTCCAATTGTTTGGAGCACTCTAGTAGTGTCTCCAGATTGCAAGATAATTGGGCATTTACAACCCTAATACAGCACTCCAATTCAAGGTGTTTGGATCACTCTAGTAGTGTCTCCAAACGCATTTTACTTCGCGGCGTGAAGTAGAAATGCATTTTACTTCGCAACTCACCGTAGCCCATATATATATATAGAGAGAGAGAGAGAGAATGGCTAATATCAAAACGTTTGCACCACGCCTCCCGTGCAACCGATTCATTTTCCGATTTTTAAAGTCCAAATGATAAATCTAAACCGTTAGATGTGTTCTCTAGATTAAAATGTGCTTGGAGACCAAATTTTACATTTTTTGGAATTTTTTTACTATTTATTAAGCCACTTTGAAAATCAAAAAAATGTAAGCGTAGCTCATCTCATATATATATATATAGAGGAGGGATCAAGTTACAAAATTTTAAATTTTGAATTTTAGATTTATGGTCCAATGCACAAACCCCTCCATGCATTGCAATGCACCATAGCCCATCTATATATATATATATATAGAGAGAGAGAGAGAGAGAGAGAGAGAGAGGTGGGGCACCATATGTTTTTCATTTATATTCTTTTTGTTTAAGCAAATACCGCTGCGTAGACTGTTTAGAGGAAATGAAAAGAAATCAGTCTTGCAATTATGCTTTAACAAAAAAAACTTATAGCATGATTGGTTAAATTATTTGTTTAATCTAATAAAAATACCATGATCAGATGATCTTTCTACCAATCGAAAATGTTTCTTAATATGTTTCAAATGGGCTCAATTAGGGCTGCAAACAAATCGAACTGAATCGAACTTACCTCAGTTTGAGTTTGGTTTGAATTAATTTCGAATCCAATTTTTACGAACTCAATTTCGAATCTTTTACAAACTTTTTTACAACAAGGAAGAGTGGCCGTAATCGCCGAAAGCGAGAGGTGAAAGTCATTTAGGATTTTAGAACTGAGAGCAAGGATTACGAGTTATGACTTATAGTTGGGCGGCCTTATGTTTTAACTTTTAAGTCATCAATGGAAATCAACGGTTCACGTTACTGTAAGATTCGAACTATAATAGTTCACGAACCTATTTCCAACTAACCAGGTCCAATTTGAATTTGGTTTGAATTAATTTTGAACTATTTCGAATTGAATTTTTTACAAACTTTTTCAAATCAAACTCGAATTTTTTGTGTAGCCCTAGGCTCAATAATAAATAAAAAATAGTTAGTGCACGTACAGAGATGTTCTACCGCATAAACAATAGAATTACAAGAGCTGATAGAACATTGAAACTGTTCTCAACTTGTCATAAATTGTTGTTTGTAAAAACTGTGGGAGTCTGTTTCAATTTGGTGGATATAGCTTTGAGGGACATTAACATTTAAGTTAAATTTTGCTTAATTTCCAAGCTTCTAGTAGCAAAAGATTCCAATTGACACACAAATTAACACAAACGAGCGTTCTTTCAAAGGAAAAGACACATTCATGGTCAAGCGTCTTTTCCATCAGCTTCATTTTGCTCAGATCTTCTAAAGTGCTTTAATTTATTGATTCTAGAAGGTAATCCGGGCATAGCTGGTATGAGTTCTTAATTGAAGACGGCATACAATATTTGGATCCACCAACTATTTTTTTATTCCTTTACTATTGTTTCATTTATCATAAATAAACTAGATTAATTATTGTTTAGTTATTTCTTACTCTTGTATCTTGTTTGTTCAATTACCAATATTTTATTGAAATTATAAATTAAAACTGAAGGGGTCTTCTAAAGTATAGCTTTGGACAAATCGATGATGGCAAGAGACGGAGTCATTCTAGAAAGTAATATGACAAACAATGAATTTGAAGGTAATAGAACAACTATAAAACCCCTTCTATCCTGCCAAAATATGTAAAGTTCAAATCTTAATCCCCACAAAAGAAATGGGGAGCTCAAACAATGAATTTCTTCATAAACTTAACTCTGTTGTAGACATCCTCAAAGAAAAAAACGAGTATATCAAGGTTCATGGAAAGAGCCTGCTCCGAAACGATGTTCTCTATAAGGTATGTAAAATTTGCATGTCATGAGTATGTAATTACAAAAAAAAAGTATCTGGCTAACAAATTGAATTTGTTTCGTGCTTGAATTTACAGTATATATTGGAGACAACAGTGTACCCTCGTGAACACGAGTGCTTGCGGGAGATTCGTCTAGCCACAAAACAACATGTTGGAATTAATTTCAATTAATTACAATATATGTGGGCTTATATGTAATATAAATATATATTGAATAATAGACCATCAAAATTAGACCCGTTATGAAGTGATCAAATTAAGTATTATTTATCGGATTCAATATGTGTCATGAGAAGTGGGGTCTTTAATGTGTGTAGAACGCGTATTAATAACTTTATGATTTAGTGATATATCTAAATTATATAAAGTTTGGTAATAATACAATTATGCTATTGGTTCCTGGGGAACACAATCAAATATGACAATGTTCCGTAAATAAGGAAATACCCAATAAGACAAGTTCTGAATTCAGACCCAGTAAGAATCCAATAAGATTTAATTAATTAATTAAATAAAAATGAAAGAGACGCATGATGAATGCACCTATTCATTTGATATCAATAAAAAGAGCATATTCATCAGATGAATTAATTAGGCCTCTTTGTCTCTCTCTCTACTCTCTCTCTAAAGAAGACTGAAAAAGAGATTAATATAGAGTGATTAAGAAGAGGAGTTTAAGTTCAGAACTTGAATCGGGTATCGGGTATCTCTCCTTGTGCGGAAGAGAACATTGTCGCTACCGCCTCTCTCGCTCTCTCCATCGGACTTGAGAGGGATTGCTTGGAAATCTAAAGGCTTCCGGTGATCAACGATGATTGTGCATCCCTGGAAGACCATGGCTACGGATCAAGGTAACTTTAAATTTCAGACTAGGGTTCACTAGAGTATCATGACAATTTAGGATTTATATATGTAATACGGTTCTGCATAGAATAATTCCATCACGACATCCTTTGTATGAAGCTTAATTTTCTTTTTGATTGATGATACTTACTCCAAGCATTTCTCAAATTTAGAAAACTTATTTAAAAAAATTAGGAGGTCGTTTAATAACTGGCTGATTATTCCTAAATCCATTTCAAAAATCAGAGTGATAAAGAATGCTCAATTGAAATGTTTATGTTATTGTTGCTGATGCATGTGCAATTCAGGGCATTGATGGCAGCATCACCAGATGAGGTACAGCTTTTACAAATGCTGCTAAAGGTCATGAACGCCAAAACAGCAATTGAAGTTGGAGTTTTCACTGGTTATTCTCTCCTTGCTACTGCTTTAGCTCTCCCAGACGATGGCAAGGTAGGAAATACTAACGAAAAAATGTTAACTGTCTATTTGATGGACAGAACAGAGAGAGTGACCCGTTTTTATTTTTAATAAAGTAAATGAGGTTTCAATGAAAAACAAACTATAATTAAAGTTGACAAAAGCCTTAGTTTAGGGACCTCTGCAAAAAAAATTATCTTTTTAGATATTTTTCACAAGAATATGCTTCGAAGAAGAGCAATTTCAAAAGTTTCTTATTTTTATACTTTCTGTTCGCCAATTTTATTTGCTTATTGAAAATGGTGCAGAAGACATGCAAATAACCCCAAAAGATGCAATTCTGTCATAAAATTATATCAAAAATCATCACAAGGGATGCCAGAAAAGGTTATGTACAACTTCCGTGTAAGGAACATCTGTTTCTTCACGTGAGTACATAGAAATTATCCTGGCTATGATCAAAACTAATGATGATCTATGTTTAAATTTTCTGGAAGATCATAGCAATTGATGCAGTAAGAGAGTTCTATGATATCGGCCTCCCATCTATTGAGAAAGCCGGTATGAACCACAAGATCGACTTTTGGGAGAGCACTGCACTACCAGTCCTAGACCAGTTGCTTTCTGAGGTATAGATTAATGAAACATCAATTCTACCATATTGTTGTCATAGGCGTTTTCTGAAGCTCAGTATTATTTTGTAATATACTGAAGTTAATAACAGCCCTCTACAAAGGATTACTCGGAAAATAATTTCATTAAAAATTTGACCTTTGCCTTCTTAATAACATAAACTTTTTTCCTTTGCCCTCCTAGAATTCTTAGATCTTCAATGAATGAAATATTTTGACATAAGAACAGCAGCAGCCTAAGTACTTTTATCTTTGCTACTTTTTTGATATATAAATATAAGAGTATATCAAGGATCCATTTGCATAAAGTAGATATAGTGTTACTAAACTTTACACAGGAAAAGAATGAAGGGTTATTTGACTATATAGCATATAGTGGTATTTAATTTCTTCTCCTGATTATTCTTATATACCTTCCAACAGGAAAAGAATGAAGGGTCATTCGACTTCATATTTGTTGATGCTGACAAAGATAACTACATCAACTATCACGAGCGTGCGATAAAATTAGTCAGAGTTGGTGGAATCATAGCTTACGACAACACTCTTTGGAGCGGATCAGTGGCGGCCTTGCCAGACGACCCGCTCCCGCAGTTTGATCGCATGTATGCAGAGTGCGCAAAAAAGTTCAATTCCGCGATGGTTGCCAACAAGCTCATTGAGGTGTCGCAGCTCTCCATTGCTGATGGTATCACTCTCTGTCGTCGTGTTGCTTGATGTTCTAATTTCTACAAGTTTATGCCAGCTCGCAATAAATGCATCATTTTATTTTCTTTCTGCTTTTGGAAGCTGCTTGAATTTTGCTTTTGATTTTATATTTCTGTTACACACACGTAGGACGTGTGAGCCTACAAATTGTTCTAGAAAAAAAAAAGTGTAATTAATTATTTGCTTCTGCTTCCTCTGACAATTTCCCAGAAGATGATTCACACTTACATGTTGTATTTTAAGATGCAAAGAAATTTTGTGGCAATTTCCATCTCCCAGACTTCGATAGGCCACTCATAGAACATGATTTGATGCCTATCTCCGTATTAAAAAATATAGAACAAGCATGAAAAATTGATAATAAGGTGATGAGATTCAAATGACTTCACTTTTTAATGCTTCTGCTTTCTAAATGTTCAATAACAAACTATTTAGTTAATTAATAATCTAAGTAACAATATGAAACCATTACAAATGATCGATACTCTTTTCTACATGCATATAAATAAATATAACATATTTATTTTTTATGAGCACCAAGAACAAGAAAAATGAAACAATGCATAAAAGTAGTCTACATCATAGTTACAAGATTCACAAATTATTCACAAATAATTTATTTCTTTTTGTAATAGCAAACCGAACACCGAATTATTCGGTTGACCGAACTTTGATCGAATTATTCACAAATTTTACAAAATTTTCTCCATTTTTTTTTGCTCCCTTGTGGGACTGAGATTTCCGGTCCAAATATTCAAAATCGTTTCCGAATTATACCTGAATTATTCCTGAATCACGAATTTTTGATCCCGCTGAACCGAAACTGAATAATCTATTTGTCACTGTGGTCCACACCAGCGGACAATTATATATAAAGAGGGTTGAATTTCTGAACTTCTTAACTCTACCACATTTGACATAACATGTCTTCAGCCATCTGATTTTGCTTTCTCTTCATTTATCATGTCAGAATGGATTCTGTTTTCAGTCCATTTTCATGTCAGAATGGATTCTGTTTTCTGGTCAATTTGTTTGTCATGTTAGTCTGCCTATTTAAAAAGTAACTATTAATATAGTTCTGTCTCCAAGAAAATAACTAATAAGAGATTTCTCAGATAACTTTGGAGCTTCTTTACATAGATCAAGGCAGTATCACACAGCCCCTTTATTCTCCTCTCTCTGTTCTTCTTTATTTAACTCAGGTTCTGTAACTAGCATGGCATCAAGCGATACGGCGGCAAAGTGTGAGACCATCAGCAATTGAGAGATGAGAAACCTCAA
Source organism: Carex rostrata (assembly GCF_964058835.1). Classification (NCBI taxonomy): domain Eukaryota; kingdom Viridiplantae; phylum Streptophyta; class Magnoliopsida; order Poales; family Cyperaceae; genus Carex; species Carex rostrata. Next base: position 10,875,122 of record NC_135925.1, read on the forward strand.
CACGATGATCGTCTATGATTGCCTTGTTGAATTCCTTTGTGATATGCGCAAGCTGTCGGTCAATGTCTGACAGTGGCTCATCAGCCAGGGCCACCACAGAACCACCCCAGAGTGTGTTGTCATAGGCAATGATTCCTCCAACACGTACTAGCTTCAGTGCTCTCTCATGATAGTTTAAATAGTTTACTTTGTCAGCATCTATAAATGCAAAATCAAAGTTCCCTTTGTTTTTCTCCTGCAGTAATTACATATAACATGCCTCAAATGCATCCATATCATCAGCAGCGTATTAATTGAAAACATTGTCAGACATGAGTACATGACGAGGGGTTAGAGCTTGGAATTACCTCAGAGACTAACTGGTCTAGGATAGGTAGTGCAGGTCCCTCCCGGAAGTCAACCTTGTGGGCCATACCTGCCTTCTCTATTAACGGGCGACCAATTTCATAGTACTCGCGTTTCATGTCAATTGCTATTATCTGTTAATAACTTATTTTAAACAAGATCATGATTTGTAATCCTCCTAATAAACTGATTGCAAGATATGTCCAGTAATTTTATATGTTTTGTCATTCCAAAAAAATGAAGATTAACAGACCTTGCCATCACTGGGAAGTGCAAGAGCAGTTGCAAGGACGGAGTACCCAGTGAAGACCCCTATCTCCAGTGTGTTCCTTGCATTCAAAATTTTCAACAACATTCCAAGAAACTGTCTCATCAGGTGCTGACGCCATCATATACCTATTTCAGTACAATTCCAATTTCAGCACAATTTCTCCACAAAAATAATAAAGAAACAAAAAAATAAATACATCAGTTCCATAACCAAAAGGTCAAAAAGGCCTTCTTTTCCCTAAAACATCAAAAGTTAACCCAACAAAGAAAAGATAGGTTATATTGACAATAAATTTATTTCACAAACGTCACAACTGACAAAAAGTTTATCAAAATTGGATAAAAATTAAAATACAAATAAAAATAGATAGACCGCATTTCAAATTTGTCTGATTGTCCATTAAAATGACTAAAATTAGACCGTCAAAATTTTCTAATACTGATGAATGGAGTAGAACTAGGGTGTTCCTAAGTTCACCGAGCTTCTTTTTGAAATCAAACTCTCAAACCTATCAGAATGGCTTCAAATGGCGAATCTGAACTGTTGAAACTCATCTACCTTACAAGTGGTGCATCTACGTGCAAAAATTATAAACTTTTGAGTTAATTTAGTATAAAGTCAAGTTTGACCGCTTGACTTTAGTATAAACTTTTGATTTAATTTAGTATAATTTAGTATAAAGTCAAAAAATGTTCAGAAAATAAATGAATTAAAATTAATTTATAAAACTTCTAATTTTGACCGCTTGACTTTATACTAAATTAATTCAAAAGTTTATATTTTTTGTATGTAGATACAACACTTGCAAAGGCGGACCCACACTCCTGAATTTTGAGTTTTAGTGGAGATTAGAACATTACGATCGACTTTGCCCCTGAAAATTTGTTTGCCCCTTTGCTACTTGCCAGCTATCCTTCAAAAAAAAGAAAATTTTTTTGCCCCTTTGGATGTTTGATTTGTAATTCGGGTTAAATTTAGAGTTAAAATTAAAATAAATTTCTTCAATTAGAATTATAGGTTAGAGAATCAAAAATTACAAGTGATTATTGGAAAGTATAAGTAAAACATTGTTTTTAATCGAGTACCTAATTATTTAATATGTTTAAATCCGATTAATTATTTAAACCCGATTCAATATTTTTTTGCCCCCCTCCCTTGATGAAACTTGGTGAACTAAGAACACCCTAATTCTACTCCTGATGAATGTTTAAATGATCTTGAATTGTGCCAAATTTAATACTCATGCAGCCATGCTCTGTTAGAAGTACAATTTTAATTTACTCAATTTGAAAAATATCATTAATAATACTAAATCAGTGTACCACAAAACTGAATATTTATTGCTAAATAATGAATTATAGAATTGAAATTATACCGAGGGTGTTGAGCTGTAATCAGTCGGAGCTCTCGCATACAGTCGTGCTCCCGAGGGTATACGCTTGTCTCCAGTATATACTTCGGTTTATCCAGAAAGAAAAAAAAAAAGGAAAAGGGAAGTTAGAGAGTAGAAACCGAAGGGGCAGAAAGTGTTGCGTTAAGTGACTCAAGTCAGTAAAAAACCTGATAGACCGCATCGTTCTTTAGGAGAGTCTTGCTGTCAGAGGCCTCCATGAGTGATTTCTGAGAGAAGTCTTTTGTAAAACCTGGCGTTAGGTGTTGATTTTCTTACAAATCCCCGATTAGGTTTCGCATGCAGGTAATGCAAAGAGGCAAGAATTGGAAAAGGGAATGAGAAATTAGTTATATCCATTATCTCGAGTTGCACGCTGTCATCCCCACGCTATTCAGCCTTCTCTTTTTTATACTATTTTTGTCTTCCTTTTTTAAATGTCCCAATCCTACTATTTATTAATTGAAAAATCAATAACTGACATATAAAAAGAAGCATCTTTATTAAATAAATAAATAAACAACCACCAATCCAAAAGCAATCTATTTTTATCTTTGATCATTTATGGCTAAAAGTTGATGATTTCAATAGAATTGTTGTTAAATGGTAGAATGAATTTCCCCTTATTACAGATAATTTAGGACATAGTTGGCAAAATAAAATAAACTACATGGGAAGAAACATTAGAGATTGGGAGAAAATCTTTTAAGGTGCAAATAGAAAAAAATATATCTTAAATAATTAAGAGATTTTACTACTAAGGGAACATTGAATATGCATAGCTAAAAAATGAGGTTATATATGGTTTTGCAAATGTATATGTGGGCATCATGTATGAAAGAATAGGTAAATGTGAGTGTTCTAAATAGTGCGCTACAGCGGTGCTATTGTGTCAGATCTTAAATGCTAAATTATGGGATAAAAGTGTGATATTTCAGTTATGACCACTATAGCGGTAATAACGATCCACTATAGCGTGTAGCATGTAGCGCAAATAGCACACACTATGCTATCTAGATTTTTATTTCAAGGTCCAAATTAAAAATTTCTTTTAAAAATCAATTTTTCTAAGGTCTAAATAATTTTTGCTTCTAAATAGACAAATATAGATAGCTTTGACATGATACTTAGGTTATGAATAGAAAAAAAAATAATTAGTTTATGTTATGATGCTTATGTTATTTTGAATGCAAAAGATAAATAGTTTATGATACTAATAGAGATATTTTGAATAGAAATTTGAATTTTGTACTGGTTCAATATGAATATTATTATTTCTTAATCAATTTAGTGTTACTTGTTGCTCTATGAGACTTTAAATAATGTTAATAATTAGTAGAATTCTATAATATAATTTTTGAAAAAAAAAAACTATATAGGATAGTTTTCGCTATAGTGTTATGTATCTACCAACGTTTTGCAATCTGACAGGAGATGAATGTTTCACCACAGTTGTGACTCACCGGGATTCCTGCTTATCTGCAGCAGTTTTTGTAAGGCTTTGGCTTCTGCATGAAAAGGGTCTTCAGCCATTAATGGACGTCCTAGATACACTTGAATAAGGTTACTAGAAAATCTTAATAGGAGGGACTAAAAATTAAAATACAAAAATTGTGGCTAGTGGAAATTGAACCCAAGCACTTTCCAACACTACATAAGCTCTTACCACTAAACGAAAGTTAACATGTGATTATTTATGAAGAGAGCTGGACTATATAAAATGTTTCAAAAAAAAAAAATTTTAATTAAACCTTAGTATATACAACTAATATTTTAAAATCACGAGTGGCTAAAGCCACCTTTTGATTGACTTAGATCCATCCCTGGCTATCTGAGATGATTCGAGGTGCTCAATTATCATCAGAAATGCTCGAGGAAAGTTTAGAGGCAATTGGTCCACTCGGAGGGAGAAAGCCGAAAGGGGAAGCGTACCAAATTGCTCTAGAGAGGGGACAGAAGAACAATACATGGGTGATAAATTTATTCTCTATGTTGCACCTTTGACAATTGACACCTTGGGTTAATGGATCGAATCCTTCTGTGCATTGCGTCAGATGTTGCTAGACCACCATGTATCACCCCCGACCATTCCCATTCCAATTCCAGGTCACTTACTCGCACCTGCTGCTGTACCAGTAACTTATATCCTTCTTTCGTGTTGTACCTGCCTGTCTTAGTACCCAACCAAATTAGCCTGTCGTAGTTTTTTATTCATATGTATTTTTCCTATGGTTGAAGTAAAATATTGCAATCTGTTGGAGATACATCACCCGGGACATTTAGCATAACTGCTGACAATTTTACCGATTATACCTAGTTTCTTTCTCTCCTTTATGTCTCCATCCCAGTGAATTTCAAAGAAGATCGATATCCGGAATGGAAAATGTTTTCGTAGTTTCTACAAAGCACGTCACCACCATGTGGCACATTTTTTTTTTTTTTGGTTATAATAGTTAATTTTCTAATATATCACTGAACAAATTTTATAATATGGTATATATCGAAACGGAAAGCATAATTATTCAGAATTCGATGTCAAAGCAAACTTGATTGGCTGCCAAAAGGATTTGACCAGCCTAAAAAAAATAGGGGGGAATTTTATGGATCCCCCTCAAAAACTTCAATATTATGTATTTCCTAAAAAATTTGAAATATAATATTTACCCTTCAAAATCATAAAAACTCACGTATTTATCCAAAAATAATAAAATAATAGAACTTAACACTTAAATTTACCCAAAAATAATAAAATAATAAAACTTAACACTTAAATTTACCAAACAATATTAATTAATTGAAAAAAGACCATTATACCCCTCTTCGTTTTCTCCTCTCTCTGTGCCTTTCCAATTCCTGACGTCAAACAAAAAGTACTCCAAAACGCGCCTTGCTCCTCTTGCATATGGCATCCTTGCCCCTATATTTGTCTATTCTGCGCCTCTCCGATACTGCATCAGACTTGAATCGCTCCTTTTTGTTTGCTCTGTGCTGTGTCGATTCTCTGGACTTGGTTGTCAACGTTCCCTCGAAACCAAGATGGGAGATCATACCTGAGTCGCCTTCTATCGATTAAGTACTGAAATTAGGGAACTTGTGAAATCAGAGTCAAGAAATTTGTGAAATTTGTGAAATTTGTCAGTTATTTGTATTTTAAGGACATGCTTGCTGAAAATTACCAGGTCATTGCATTGTTTGTGCCACTGCCATCTACATGTTGTACCTTCAGTAACATGCCTTTGACGTGCTCCGTTTGTACCAGTAAAAAGTTTCATGGTTTAGAAGTAATTACAGTAGTATGTAATTAGTAAAAGGTTATCAATTAGTAATTCATGGTTTAGAAGTAATTGCATGCCTTGGGCGTGCCTCTTGTGAGTTGTGACTACATCTCAAGTATCTAAATCTGGTTACTCTCAACCATCAATTAGTAAAAGGTTTTCACTTATCTATGTTCTTATTTGATTAATTTTTTAGAAATTAAATCTCCATATTTATGGATGTCATTATAGTTTATAAATACTGACATTCTTTTCCCTTTTTTATTAGGGTACGAGGAAAGAATTCACAAGTATGTAGGAGTAAGAAGTCGAAGTCGTGTGATGCCATGAGTTGATTTTGTTTGATTGTCTAATAGTTATGATGTGATTTAATTTTTGGTTGTGATTATGATTGGCTATACTTGGCATTTTGTATGTTAAAAACTTGTTGGTACTGCAATGGCATTTTTCGGGGCTTTTGATTTGTATTAGGAGGGTACTGATATAGTGACTTGATTTGTAATATGGTAATACGGTTAAGGAGATAAATCAATTATGGAATTTTGGTCGAGAATGAGTTAATATTATGATTTGTTCAATCTTGAATTCTCCATTTTTATGCATGACACACTTATAATCTCTTGCCGTAACACGAAATTGTATCAGTTATGACATGAACTTACATTTTTTTGTTTAAAAAAAGATTGACAATGGCTCTCAAATTTGTGCTACCTCAAAGCAATTTTACAACTCTTAATGAGAGCATCCCCTTCAATAAATAAAAGAAACCAAAAACTACCCTGCACAAGTGATCGGTATCAAAACTGGTACAACACCTTAGTGCTTAATCCAAGCACTATCCTGTACCAGTGACCAGTACCAACACTAATACGGCACCTTGCAGTTCTTTAATCCAACTGCTACACTATACCAGTTACCGGTACCAACACTGGTACAACACCTAGAAGTGCTTAATCCAAAGTAAAACCTTCCTGAACTGCTGCATCTGCTGCAATGTTTGATGATAGCTTTCTCCATAAAAAAAACTCTCGCATTTCTTTGCTTCTGAATCAACCAACACGTTGATAAGAAGAGCAAGCCCCAAGTGTCAAAATTCATCATTTCCAATCTTTTAATTCTTGCAGCCGAACCCAACCAGACTTTGTGTACTGACTCATGCGGCCACATTATGCGCATGCCCAGTATGAATGCAACAAAAGAACATGTGAATAAAAGGTGTGGCGTTGTTTCAATTGGCCATGTCTCGCATGTAACACACTTCAAGTCACAATGAAATCATCTTCTACTCATCACTTCATGTGTGAGAAGTTTTGTCGTGAGCACTAGATATGCTAAGATACACCTGAATTCAGTTGAATATATGTAATGAAGAAAATGTAACTGAGTTATAAATTCAGTTGTATAAATCTTAAAGAAGAAAAAAAATTCAGGATATCAATTGCTAGAGCTCATCTCCCTTTTTCCATCGTTTTGAAATTGACGATGCTTCTAATGCCATCTCCACCCCTCAAATTTAAACAAAGTAAATTTTAATGCAATTACTTCTAAGTAATAAATCATAGCGGTTTTTGTTTGGTGCCAGGGAATTGGAGTGTGATTTGGCGCTTAGGTTGGAGAGGATTTTGTTTGGCGCTGAAAGGCACGGAGAGAGAACGGAGAGAACGGAGAGAACTTAGGGGTATAATAGTCCTTTTATTATTAGTTAATATTGTTTGGTAAATTTATGTGTTAACTTTTATTATTTTATTATTTTTTGGTAAATATGTGAGTTTTTATAATTTTGAAGGGTAAATATGATATTTCAAACTTTTGAGGAGAAAATATGTAATATTAAAATTTTTGAGGGGGATACATAAAATTCCCCCAAAAAAATACGACTGCGGTAGTGCCATACCTGTTATAAGAAAAAAAAAATTTAATATAAGCTTTACATAAATTTAACTAAGGAGTATAAAGAACAAATAGCAATGACCAATGAGAACTTAATTTAAATAAAAGGAGCAGCAGTTAAGGCATTTTAAGATTTAAGAACAGTAATCAGTCAATAAAAAATGATAACATAAAAGAATCATATTTAGTTCTGTTGAATAAAATATTTTTTGTTGGAGAAGGACACGAGAGTTGAAAACTGACTAATAGTTTCGGTCGGGTATTAAAAAAACAGACAAGCCATTTCATTACCTAAAAATATGATAAACCAAAAAATATATGATCGTTATATGCATATAATTCATCTCCGTTGTTATTTGTCTTCAGAAAAGTAGGAACTAGGAACAACATTTTTTTAGTTTTAACTATTTAATCTAAAACAAAGATATCATATTTACTTGTTAATCTAAAAAAAATATTCAATTCCCACAAGACTTTTTTTTTATTTGCAAGTTCAATGTATCTTGCCCTTATTAAATAATTAATCTAAATTAATTCGTTCTGAGACATCCATCGAACCAATCTTCTGTTGGGTGAACATTGACATTAGACCTCTTATAATTTGGTATGTAAAGTACTCGTACAATAGATTGGTGCCACCAAAATCGGAAATAAAATTAAATAAATGGATAAAAGGAACGGAGTGGAGCGAACCTCAATTCTACTTTTAGATTTAAGATGAATTTTAGAATAATGAGGTGCTGATGTGTTAGTTAGGGACAAGAAGCAGGTAAGTTCCTTCGTGTCATAGGTGCTTCCTCGTTGTTTCTCAAAAAAATAAATCAACTTTCTTTTAAAAAAATAAGGGTGATATCATAAGAGTTTCTCACACTTTTGGCTTTTGGCTTTTGCCAATTCTCATCTTATTTAAGGTACCCATTGACACTTTTGTTGGACAGTAGAATATAGGTAAAGTCAATTTTAATTGAAATGGGTATGAAAATGTCTTTACTTGATCTCTATTATACTAATTGACGCCTCTAAATGAATATTCTTTTTCAGGTAATCTATGAGCTGCTGCTTAATAAATATCATTAATTTTATGTGTATTATCAATGTGTATTAATTAAAAATAAATTTAAAAAAAGTACCACACTTTTGGCTTTTGCCAATTTTGGTTAAAAAGGTATCATTGACACCCCTATATTCATTATTCAAGTGAATATCCTGAGATAAGAAGACAAAATAGAAGCAATACTTGAAATGACAACCTATAAAAAAAACATCTATATCGAGATCAGCTAAAACAAGATGAGATATTCAAAAGAAATTACTAAATAACTTAGTTGCAATCACTATCCTAAGCCATATATTTAAAAATCTAAAGTTGCAATCACTATCCTAAGCATTTAGAAGTTTATTTTATATAAAATCAAAAGAACAATAGATAAATGTACTAAAAAGGAGAGGTTGACTAATATTAAAACGTTTGTTCCGGAGCTGTGGTGTAACCAATCAGTTTTTGGATTTCAAATTTCAAAAGGACGATCCAAACCGTTAGATATGATCTCTATATTAAAGTGCTTAGAAACAAAATTTTACATTTTTTTTGGAGTTTTTTTTACTATTTATTAAGCCAGTTTTAAAATAAACAGTGAAATTTTTTGAATCATTGAAAATAGCGATTTTAAAACTAGCTTAATAAATAGTAAACAAATTTCAAAAAATGTAAATTTTGATCTCCAAACACATTTTATTATAGATTGAATGTTGAACGATTTGGATTGATTGTTTGCACTTTGAAAATGTAAAAACTAAAAAATTTGTTCCACAGCCTAAGAACAAATATTTTAATATTCGTTAACCTCCTAAAAAGGAATAAATTAATTTCCTCAGTCTATTTATGAATTGCCAAAATAAATTCAAACGAATTTAAAAATTTATGTCATCAGTTTAACTTCTGTTTTTTAGAGTGTTATCCAGTGTTGAAAAAAAAGCTTGAGAGACGAATTTTGTATTCGGCCCATTCGGCCGAACTTCTATTCTTTTCTGCAATCGCAAAGAGCCTCTTGAATCTTGATTTCCGTGTGGTGTTTACATTTTTCTAATTATAGTAATTTAATATATTTTTGTTTTCTATTAATGAACAAAGACAATAATTTTGTATGCGAGCCATGCTCCCCGAGTTTTTTAAAAATACCCAAATTTATAAATATTTTATTATAAATAACCACAGTTTTGTCAAAGTTTTCTTTTTATCCAAACCGTACAGAATATTTACGGTTTGAATTTTTTTTTTAATTTAAAAATTCCAAACCGTATATATTCCTTACGGTTTGGATTTTTTTTTTTTAGTCCAACTTTGCACCTCTGGTTAACATATCAAAACACTGTCAAAAATTATGAAAATTTACCGACATGCATTCTTGATTTCATAGAAGAAGACTGTGAAGTTTCATACAAAATCTCAAAACAGATCATGAGATATTGGCTCTCAAAAATTGCCCGAGTTGCTGAAAGAGTGCTTCTGAGCCCAAATTTGCACCTCTGATTAACATATCAAAACACCTTCAAAAATCATGAAAATTTACCAACATGCATTCTTGACTTCATAGAACAAGACTGTGAAGTTTCATACAAAATCTTAAAACAGATCATGAGATATCGGCTCTCAAAAATTACCCGAACTGCTGAAGGAATGTTTCTGAGCCCAAATTTGCATCTCTGATTAACATATCAAAACACCTTCAAAAATCATGAAAATTTACCGACATGCATTCTTGACTGTGAAGTTTCATACAATATCTCATAACAGGTCGTGAGATATCGGCTTGTTCAATATTGGAATGAAATATAATTAGGGTTGAATGTTACATACCTCGACTCTACCTGTCAGTAGTGGAACGGAGAGGACGATGGCCCTGTCGCCTACCTTGCATTTCATGATTTTTGAAGGTGTTTTGATATGTTAATCAAAGGTGCAAATTTGGGCTTAGAAGCACTTCTTCAACAGTTCGGGCAATTTTTGAGAGCCGATATCTCACGATCTGTTTTGAGATTTTGTATGAAACTTCACAGACTTCTTCTATGAAGTCAAGAATGTATGTCATTAAATTTTCATAATTTTTGACAGTGTTTTGATATGTTAATCAGAGGTGCAAATTTGGGCTCATAAGCACTCATTCAGCAATTCGGACAATTTTTGAGAGTTGATATCTCACGATCTGTTTTGAGATTTTGTATGAAACTTCACAGTCTTCTTCTATGAAGTCAAGAATGCATGTCGGTAAATTTTCATAATTTTTGACAGTGTTTTGATATGTTTATTAGAGGTACAAAGTTGAACTAAAAAAAATAATTCAAACCGTAAGAAATATTCTGTACGGTTTGGACAAAAATAAAATTTTAACAAAACTATGATTATTTATAATAAAATATTTATAAATTTAGGTATTTTTAAAAAACTCGGCATGCTCCCCATATGTCATCAGCAGTTAATTGTCAGCGATGAAATTCTTGGACACAAACTTCTGACCGGTATCCGCGGATCGAATTTCATCTCTAGTGGGTAGAATGAAGGGAGCTTTCCATTGTTCAACTGTTGCTAAAAGGCAATTGCCTAGTGCGTTGAAACTGGAAACTGGAAATTCCATTATTTTCTAAAACTGGAGAGGAATATTGACTTGAAACAGATACACGTGCCGAAGGCCACATGCGAACGACCCCCACCGCCTCGTGTCCACGTTCTAGTCACGTCCTGGTTCTTCTGATAAAATTCCTAATCTAATTCTACTCCTTTTCACGTATCGCAACAGCAAATTTGGAGTTCCAATTACCAATGAAATTCCTTACTGTTATATTTGTAAGACTTTCGAGTATTCTCGAATTATTGACCTATCATTGAAACTGCCCCTACTACAACATTTTCCCGAGACGCTATTGTGTAACAAAAGTTCGTTACGCGGTGAGCTCCTTACTAGTTTCAGGTTTTCAGTTGAAACTCTATGATTCGTTACATACTTAATTTACCAAACGATTTATAGAAACTATAACATTCCGAACCAGTTATGCTTACCTCCGAACTTTTCCCTCGACCGTGATCGTGATAATAATAAAAAGCTAAAAATATTTCCGGATGAAGAAAAGTAAATTTCTTTTTTCTTATCCTGCTGTTCTCTACTACTACGCGGAATTCTAGGGTTGAACTCGTTCCCTCGGATCTCTGATCTCTTTCCTCCTAAAATCCACCTCGAAATTCGTGCGAAATTTCCCGACCTTTATGGTTGTAATTTCCCAAATTTCCTTTCGATAAACCCCTCTTTATTTCGCGCCACCTTCTATGGATTCAGACGAGCTCAACCAAGAAGAAACAACTACCGAAGAAGCTCCTAGGAAACCAACTACTTCCAGCGGTGAATTGGATTTCCACCCCAATTCCGGTGATTTGAAATCCAACGGGAGCTTAGAGAAACCGGTTGGATCTCCGGCCACTGCCCCGGAGCAACCGGTGAATACTAAGAAAGGTAAAGGTTTGAGGAAATGGAGAAGGATTAAACGAGAATTCATCAAAGAAGGATCAGCTGAATTCACCAAGGAGGGATCACCGTCTGATTTATCTGATATAGCGCAATTAGCTCAGATGCACAAGCGGCGGATCCCACTTCCAGATTCTTCTAGAAACGCTCCGGTTGGAGATGAGCGGGACGACGTAGAAGGAGAGAGCTCAGTGGCTTCAGTTGAATCAAGAAACACGGGATTGAATGAGGTTAGTGACTTTGCGCCCCCGTTTGTGCCATCTAAGAGTCCAGAGGATGAACGTCCTTTGATGTTAAATGAACAGCCTCTGTTTTCGATTGGGGCCATAGATTCTGACAATAGTGAAGATCGGAGCAGTAAATCCTCCACGGCAGCCAGTGCACCAAAAACACGGTATGACAATCTAGGGTTCGGAAGAGAAAGACACCGTAACAAAGGCTCCTCAGTGTTTGGCACCAGTCAGAGAGGCTCACGTGCCAAAGGGGAAACTGGTAGGAGCCACAGGTTAAAGGCTGAGGCTGAGAATTCAAATTCGAATTCAAATCCGGTGAGTAATGGAAAGCACAGTGATATATCAGTAAATTATGATGGAGGGGATAATAGTGATGAAGGATTGCAAGGGGAAGAGGTACGATCGGGGTTTTACAAAGAGAATGGAGGCATGGAGAATCCAGGTCACGATGAATTTGGGCCCGCTTTCGAGGAAAGGAAGGATGTGAATAACGGTTCAGAGAATCCAAGTCTGGACCCATTTGTCGAGTCAATCATGTTTCTGCAGACTGTTCAGGAGGCGCTTGAAACAGGTACAGTTTGGTTTTTGACTTGGGGATTATTTTATTTTTAGCATAGTGGTACATAAACCAGCTTGATTGGTATGACATGAATACTAGAAACCTTTTGGCATTCTCATTAGAAAACATTACCAGTGCCAGGTCTTAGTGGAAATACATATATGGTGGCAATCAATCTAGTAATAGTTAATTCTTCCACCTCTTAATGTTCTTCCACTAATATTTTGCGTTGTATTTCTAATTTTATTGTTTATATTCAAAAATGGTACAGCAAGCCCCTTCTGTAGTCCTATTACATGCAATAGATGTTAGTGACATGAAAAAAAGAATGATCAAGACCCAGTAGTTGGCTTTTAAAAATATCCATATTACAGTACATATTTTCGGCCTACTACTAATCACTTGATAATAGTTAATTTACCTCTTAGTGTTCCTCCACTAAAATTTTGTGTTATATCTATTTTTTTTGTTTATTTTCTTGGTACAATATGTGCCCCTTCTTCGTTATTTAAATGCAACTGATTTTAGTTGCCTGTTAAAAAATGGGCAAGACCCGGTTGCCAGCCTTTAGAAAATCCGTCTGCTTGGCAGACAACACATATTGTTAGCCTACTACTACTCTCTTGGAAGAGCCAGAAAGGGGTTCTTTTGTCCTTTAATAATAATAATTTTGGTATATTGTGGTATGGGATTTTCTGTTTGTCCTAATAAAGTATTACAAGTGGTTGGCATGAAGTAGTTAGGTCTAAATTAATTAAATTTTTTTCTTCCATGTCTTGTTGTTTGTTCTTTTCCATATGGTAATATTTTTCTCAGTAAGTGATTGACATGAAGTAGTATGTTTTTGATTCAGCACCCTGAAACGGTTGTTATGTGCCCTTACCCTTGAAAACAAGACATTTATTGTCTGCATATTACAATCCATAATCTTTTTGTTGATTATGTCACTATTTTGTAAAACCTTTCATTGTGAATAATAAATTAGTAACTTACTTTCAAATGTTTATTATGCACGGATAGTGTATTTGTTTCTTTCAATTTTTAAATTTGTAAATATTTTTCAATTGGGTAACAACTACTTTGTTGTTTTTGTTTTACATAGGAAATCACTATCTGATGAATTAAAAATTCAGGAATTATTTGAGTGAAGCACGAATTTTTGTATAAGCCATCATTTTTCTGGAGTATTAATTTCACTAACAGGGAATGCTTAATGGCTTAACGTGAAATGGCCCCATAGATTCCTAATTCATTAATAGAGCTCAACTAAGCAACCATCAGAAGTTAGGATTAGATATCTAATTACAACCATAATTCTCTGCTTATGGTCTTTTCTTATTTGTCAGAAATCGGGAAGTTCGTAGAAATAGAGAAAGAAGCCACTGGAGAATGTGAAGAGTCTGAATTGGGCGAATCTTTTGATTCAAATATCGAAATTAATCAACTTAATCAGAAGATCAACAGTCTAGAATCTGAACTAGAAGCAACATTAACCGCTCTCAGGGAAAAGGACTTGAAAATAGTAGAGCTGAAATCGCACGTAAACCAAATGCAGATGCAACCCGAGCTGGACCAGCTCATTCAAGAAAAACTGGAGGCTGAAATCAATTCCCTTGTGATTTTAAAGACAACACAAAAATGGAGACGAGTAGCTGAGGATGAAATTGCATTTTATGATGAAACAAAGTCTCTCTCGTCAGACCATAAAAAATTGACTGTTAAACTCAGAGAATATGAAAAAATGGAGGTGGTGCTGAAAGAAAAGTTTGAAGAACTGGAGACTGTGTTGAACGAAAAATATTGCAATGTCGAGGTTCTGGAATTTAAGAACCTCACTTATGACACCTCTCTTGTTTTTTTCATGGAGTTGGTGCTGTTGGTTCTCATGATGTTGATGTTTATCATGCACCTCTTGCCAACTTCTAGCGATATTGTGCCCACATAAATTAGTAATCTTTTTCTCTTCTTTTGTTGGTCGTTTCTTTTAAGATCCCATTTCATGTTTTTTTTTTTTCATTACTGTAAGATTTGTTAGGAAAACGGAGGTATTTTCTGCCTTATAAATTTTCCTTTTGTAAGATTGAGTAGATCATACCAATGATGCAATGTATTTTTCCTTTTGGTCCTCAAAGAGGGTATCCTTCCATAGTACGGATATTTGTCTTGTTGATCTTTTCCAAATACATTTTTGTCTTGTAAGATTGAGTCGTGTTAGTAGTGATATACCATTTTAATTTGGTCGTTAAAGTGGGTCCCCACATATAGCACGGACATTTCTTATGTGCAATTATGCTGTTAGCTAAATACAAGAAATGGTTCAAACATATAGCATGGTCATTTCTTATTTTGAAACTGGTATCGTGCTAGTTCTAGTAGGGCTGTTGGAGTAAGGAGAAGTGTCATTTGTTGACGAACTGATGTTCTACGGGACAAGTTACCTGAATGGCTGAATCTGTACAAGGTATTGAGATGAGGTTGTCTATGAATCTGAGTACCTTAGACATACACTTAGATTTGAATTTTGGGGACCACATGGTAGTGATTTTGCTAGGAACACCCTCACAGCTTTGGTGACTTTTCCATTTCTTTTTTTCTTTCTTTTTTTTTCCGTTTGTTGAGAACATGGAAATATGCCCAGGGGGGGGGTATTCTTCTTGGATTAAAGAAAAAGCACCAAATCTGCCAAATCAGTTTGTCTGTGAGACAGCTAACTCCCCCTTCCATGTATATCTTCCATTGGCCATCGAATTCGGTGAGGTGCAAAGATTCTTCAAGCCCAATCCCCAAGTATATGTGTCACACCCTGATCCGGATGTATAACAATCTATTTACTATTCACGTAACGCAAGGCACATAATTTTTATATATATTGTCAATATTATTTATTATTTTTGTGACATCTCAATTTATTTATAAGAATTATCTGACCATTTATAGTGAATAGTGCTAGATAAATGATCTAAGCACCACATCAGATAAATAATCCCAATTCCATATTTGTAGGTGACTCATGTTAATTATAATCTGAAAACATTTATCTGATTTTGTATAATGAACCTAGCACCACATCAGATAAATAACCCCAATTCCATATTTGTAGGTGACTCGTGTTAATTATATAATCTGAAAACATTTATCTGACTTTGTATAATGAACCTGTAAACTCACAAGGGAGAAACGAGTGAGAAATAATAAATTATTTTCAGTGTTGATTTTAACTCAGATTAATGAATTCAAAGGAAATCTATATTCATAATGAAATATCTGCACGAGAAACTAACAATTCATTCTATAATAACGAATGCAAATGCTCAATAACAATATTCAATTGAACAACAAAAATTGCATAAATAAATAAATCATAACTCTGTGAATTATTTCAATTTGGATCTAAATCTTTTAAACCATAAAGTCTGGTAATGTTTGGTTTTCTAACTTTATAATTTCTAGTCTAGTAACACAGACAGATACCATCCGACTTGCCGTGCAAACGCCATCCAACAACCCACGTCTGTCTTTTCACATAACATATATCTGTCGTGTCATGGATTATGCTTTTCTAACTATCTTGACAATTTGTTAATGAAAATAATACGAAACCAATATTAAAATATTATCATTATTGAAAAGAAAATCAATGATAAGACAGTTACCACGGTTCATTAGTTTACAGTCACAACTCACATTTATTTAATATCCTCTACCCAACCCGTACTGGGTTCAGTTGTGTATAAGGGTACTGGTGTAAAGTCTAGTAGCTAGCTAGACTTTACGATATAGTAATCTTTTTGCTCCACTATATGGAGGTTCAAGGATTGCAGTATTCAATATTCAATCAATTCAATCACTGTGGTCACAACCAATCATTTGCAATAAGAATCAATCAATCGATAAACAATATCAACATGACAGTCAACAGACTTACTTGTAATTCAATTTCAATTATATTGGACTATGCATATGATGCAACAGTTCAATCAATACAGTCAATCAAATATTCAAAATGCATAGTGAATTATAATTTAATTGCTAGTCATGAATCTCAGACTAATCCAATAACCACACACCTGATATCGTAAGGGAACATGTGAGGTCACTAGCAATCTATTCTTCCCGAGCATTCCATCTCACCAATCTCTTTCGCAATTTTACCTACTTTAAAACAATATATACTATAATCAATATTTGTAACATTTTCATAAAGCATAGCGGTGTGTTCATAAAGCAATCTATTCTTCCCGAACATTTTCAATATTTAAATCGTAACTATATGTTCATTCATTTATTTTTAGTTAATATTTCTATAAATATTAATCAAACTTCCATGTTAGATTAATTAAAGTTCCCATTTTAATTAGGAAGCTGATAACAATACCTGCGCTATAGTACCCACACTTGCGGTACTGTAATGCGAAGATAATAGTACCCGCATCACTATATCCGCACTATATCCGCGGGAGGACCACCGAAAATTAAATGCAGAAAGATAACTTCCTGTAAGGACTGCAAAATTTTCACAATTTTAATTTTTTTTCTATATTATTAATATCTACGTAATATTTTCTTTCAAATGAGATCCATGATGACGTACTTTCAGACTCGTCGTCGCGCAAGTATTTATACCTCGCCGTACAAGTATTTATACCTATACTTGCAAGTATTTTTTACATATGTCACTGAAAGTATTAATATCTAAGTATTGAAAGTATTTATACTTATACATTAAAATATTTATACGTATGAGGTTAACTATTTTTATTAGAGGAAAGCTAATGTATGGATGATTGGAAAACTCTAAAAAGGATAATCATAACAAGTCACGCATCAAAGTATTAATATTTTTTTAAGTGTTAATATCTTATCTTCTAAGTATTTATAACTATGAAGATATACATATCTAAGTATTTTTTACATATGACACTGAAAGTATTTTATAACTACAAAGGTATACATATTTAAGTATTTTTTACATATGACACTGACATATGACACTGAAAGTATTAATATTTGTGATGATACAATTTTGGTTGGTATGTTTCTGGGATCAAGCTTGAATTACACATTTGTAGTTCTTTTTATGCTAAAGAGCAAACATCAAATCTCATAACCAAATTCTACAACTACAGCACTTCATTTATAAATGGCATAGCACCATTAAGTACAGTATTTGCCAGAAAAATGATAGTAAGCATCATCTTCTACTGTAATTAAGGAGCTATCGTTTACCAGTCAGGTATGGAAATAATTAGCTAGACTTGAACATTTAGGGCACAGGTAAATGTTCAAGAAAAGAATTAATAACCATTGTGATACAAGGACACACAACAGGTGTGTGAAATGTCAATAAATGATATGAGAGTACATAAGCTCAAAGAATTACATCACAAGACACAAATCAGAACCAAACTCTAAATGCAAGTTATGCACTCTTAGCTTCTATGACAACCTATCTTATGCTTATACAATTTTAACCCCCATCAATTTCCCTTCGGTGCAAATCTCTACATATTCTGTACATTCTTTTTATATACTTTCAACTCTCCAGCATTTCTCCAAGCACCCCTTTCATAAACTCTAATCTTCTCAAACAAACAATACCCTCTCAGATTAGCAAGTCAAGGTATGAGTAGCTTCTTCTTCGGTTGTACTGTAACAAACTACCATATGTACGGTCCCAAACACCAATAAACAATGACTCTGTATCCGGACTGAAAGATATCCCTGAAATCTCACCAAAGAAATCCACCTCCTGTCTCTTGTTATACCCACTTGACACATCAAAAATGTGAACAAAATCAGCAGGCTCAGCCATGGCCATATACCGGCCATCTGATGAGAATCTGACAGAGCGAATTGCACCAAGGTTACCCCGCAAGACAGTAACAGGTTTGGATAGGTTTCGGGTATCCCATACCCGGCAAGTCCTGTCCTGGTTTCCTGTAGCAAATGTGAAACCATCCGGGTTCCATGCTGATGCAAAGGAGAAATCCACATGGCCCTTTAATTCGTGAATTGTCTATAGAAAACATCTGTTAGGTATAACATGCACATATACTAGTAGAAGCAGCAGCAGATAAACATTAGAAACATTTTACCTTTCCAGAGGTGGAATCGACTAGGAGAGCCTCAGGGTTGTCACCAACTACAACTACAAGTTTTCCATCTGGGCTAAGTGCTGTATGCTGCATTCACAAGAGAAGTAAATAATAAAAATACAGAAGTATAGCAAAATCCACTTTTGGTGGAACAATTGCTTCATAAACAATGTTATTCTATTTATGTGCGTGCATGTGTCATGTTGAGAGGTGGGGGAAAGAAGGATAGAAAAACTTACATTAACAGGCCAATCGAATCGAAAGGTTCTGCAAAGCAGAAATCGCTCCATGTCAAAAACCCTGATTCCACTGTCATTGTTTGAGGCCATGAAATGAACAGCACCGCTAAAAATCAGAAGAAGACAAAGTGCTTGAGGTGAAATGACTCCAATCGCCAATAGCCAAAGACCAAGATTACCAAAAGACCACAAATTATAAAAACCAAGATGACCAAGAAAGAAAGGTACCTAGGACCATTGTAGATCTCGATGGCATTAGTGATTGCATTCTCATCGAATGTTGTCCTGCAACAGTAGCTTACTCCTTCCCTATCTAAAAACTGAGAGAGAGATTCACACATATTGGTTCACATGTCAGTTTCTGAATTCTAAAACTCGTAGTTGCAAGAAAATGTAACTAATGGTATATCACAAGGAAAGTTATACTTGTGTTTAGTAAAAGAAATATGAACACAGATATGAAGGATTACTTTGCAAATTATCTCTCCTTGAAATCCACCGGCAACAAGCAAGTTATCTTTTATAGCTAATGTACTAACTTGAGTCTGGTAAAACCCTTCCAATAGACTTCCTGGATGTTTCTGTAATAAAGAGCAAAAAAAAAAATTAGTAAGAAAAAAGAATGACCATCACGAAGTTCGACAAAGACATGAAACATTTTGCACATAATTTCAATTACCTCAGTCGGGGCGACATGACCTTGCACGTCAATGAGCACTTCCTTCTCATTGGTTAAAGCTGACCAATGAAGCACTGAATAATGTGACATGAAATATACATCGTGTTTTGATGTTGCCCACACCAAATTTCTCAACTGCATAAAAAGCAGTTTAGTTTACAATTTTAGAAGTACTGTTCTTGTAGTGGAGTCCCCTCATGTATTATTATTTATTAATCAATCACTTGAACTCCTTATAGAGGTCATTTAACTGCTTGTTTCGCAACAGAATTCCGTGTAAATTTTATTTTCAGGGTGATCTGACTGTATATCAATGTATTGCCCTCATTAGCTTAGCTGATGATTTGAAAACGACAGGAGTGTAATACTCCACACTACCCCCACACACTAAGAGCCAGAAGTAATGTACATTCCAATCCCACTAAATGCATTGAAATAACTAAAATAATATATAACTTATTTTCATATGTCCATTTTGTTATGAGATATCATATGACAATGGAAACTTTTTATTAAAAGTAACCCAAATTTAAGTTTAAAAGTGTGTCGTTAAACATAAAGATAGCCTACCTATCAAAGTTTCATTCAATTTGTGTATAGTCTAAAAATGCATCAAGGTTCATTGAATTCCAACCGTAAAATGTTCAAATCATGAATTGTAAAACGCTACCAATATCTTATAATTTTCTATATGCATGATTTGTGTCCCATATCTAAAATGATGAATTACTTATTTAAACTTAATTTAACCCACTTGTTTCTTAAATGCAACCTCTTAGCCTAGCAAAAGATAGACTTCTTTCATAGTGACTGGGTGATTGATACTAAACATTTGTTTAACAAAAAAGAGCTAAATCAGTTTTTATCACTTGTCAAATTTTGTGTTTTTGCAAGCATCTTACATA
Source organism: Carex rostrata (assembly GCF_964058835.1). NCBI lineage: Eukaryota > Viridiplantae > Streptophyta > Magnoliopsida > Poales > Cyperaceae > Carex > Carex rostrata. The sequence continues at coordinate 10,895,517 of NC_135925.1, forward strand.
GTTAAAAAAATTGAGTTGCCAAACAGTATCTTATTTTTTTGTCAACATTATCTTTTTCACAAAATAATTATCACCATTGTGCATCCATCGGAACCCTATAAGAACACAGCAATATCTAACAGCATGTGAATTCTCTTCTCGGATGGAAAGTCCCTGAGAATGCAGTTCCGTAACTAACCGAATACAATGAATATTAGGTGCTCAAATCTCCAACCAGCATATTAAAGGAACAGAAATGATAATAACAATACTTGAGAATTTAGTCAATTACCTGGAAATGAAGAATGGTAGATTTCACAGATCTGGAGTTATGATGGAAATCATAATAATTTTCTCCTTTCTCTGTGATTACGCTTTCCTGTTTTATAACACCAAAGAACTTGTAAGCAGAGTATCAAACAAACATTAAATTGAATCCAAAAAATCATATCTTGACATTATCAAGCTAATAGGTGAAAACAAGCACAAATTGAACAAAATCACCAAATATTCTATTTACTAATCATCGCACCGTTACAAACAGACATCAGACAAAACCAGTATGTAACATCAAATGCCAGACAAAACCAGTCTGTAACATCAAATGCCCCAATACCGGACAGTATTTAAGTGTTAATTTGTCAAAATTTGTTTTAATCACAAATCCTACATACAACCTCAACCAAACTAAAAATAAGGCGCTGATCACCAACGAAACAGATCACTGAATAGCAAACCATAGAATTTCCAGACATGCCCAAAATACCCTAATTTATATTTGAGCCTGCTTTCTCTTTGTTTTGCGCAAAATTATTGTATGCATATAAAATTATAAATGGCTGTCCCAAATGTAAATCATCCTTATGGTGCCCTTGACAGGAAGAAACATTAAAGAAGAATGATTTAGAATCTGACATCAAATTTATACCATAAAGAGTTTAATTGTCTTTGACACTTAAAAGCTATATTATCAACAACAACAACAAAAAACAAAGGGAAAAAATTATCCAAGAACCCTGCACCAACATATCCCCATAACAGGAGTATAGCGAACTGTGCAACTCAACCAGTACAGTGGACACCAGTAGACCAATGTGTCTGTACAATTGGGCCATTCCTACCTCTGGGTGTAAAATAGTAGTCAATACCTTCTGAGATTTTTCTCCAGAATTGGGTACATTCTCATAATTCTTGTATTGCGACAATCTGGTTAGGCGGTACTTTTCTCGGGTAATACTTAGCCTTTCCCAGGGAATACCCTGTATATCCTTCCCTTTCCGTGCCTCTGCTGCTGTTGTGTCCGTCACCTTGTTGTGCATGGAAGGAAGAGCAGATTAATTTGGTTCATTCAATCATTCAATTCAGTTTTCAATTAAATATAAAAATTTATATCAAAAAAGCTTCAGACTTATTACAAATTAGGTTTTAGGTTGAACATAATTTGTAACATTTCCAGTTTTGTGTGTTTCATAATTACAAAATAAATGGACAAAACAACAACAACCAAGCCTTTAGTCCCAAACAAGTTGGGGTAAGCCAGAAATGAAACCCAACTGGCTTCACAAAATCAAGGTAGATAGTAATATAATAATAATAATAATAATAACAACAACAACAACAACAACAACAACAATAGGAGTAATACTAATAGTAATAATGGTACCAATAATAATAGTATAATACTAATAATAATACCAACTATATTACGCCTACACTATTGATCATAGGGACCGAGGTCCTAAGCCCTACGTCCTTGACCCCGAATCACCAGACCTATGACCTAAAGCCTATAACAGTACTCCTAAAGCCTTAAGTCCTTCATTTTTGCGTTTGCCAACCTAATTTTATTTTGGTCATCCATTTATTTTCCAGTATTATATACGTCGCTCTCATTTACTATGACACAAGGGGGTAAATTGTCCACACCACCCCCCCATCCCCCCTCCACACACACACACACACACACAAAATAAAAAAAAAACAGAACAAACCCCTTGCACATAGGTAGAGAGAGAGGAAAAAAAGCAAAATTATGGGATCTCAACTTTTTTATTCTGTCATACTGGCCACTATGTATCATCTAAAACTTTGCAGAGGACAAACAAATGTGCCAGCTAAAAAAAAATTCAGTCAACTACACTACTCCAACCAAACAATTTTTTTTGTTTAGAAAATGTGTTCTAATACTTAGACCCAAGTTTTTAAAAAAATTCACCACACACTGTAAAGTCTTCACTATTCCCAAAAGAAAACTTTTACCCTGACATATATTTAATTGAATGATTTGACAAATTAATTTGACTACAGCAAATTTTAAATTTCAAATTAACAGAGCAAATTTGGACAATGCAAGACAAATAGTTGGGTGTCCAATTTGAAACAGGTGGTGATAATAGAGGTGATCTCAATTGAAATTGCATATGCATTATTGTTTATGTAATAATAAATTTTACTTACTCAGTAATGCTGAAAAAATGAGATTGGATTGATGATTTTCAGTTTTGTATGCAATTCATGACAATTTTTGCATTCAGATAGGTCTACATTTCACAGAGCTAACAAATTCAGTTTGCCTAACCCTGTTCGTAGTAAACTGAGACAGCCAAACAAAACAAAGGAAAAACGAAAACTAGTGCTAGAAATAAGAAATTAGCTAGAGGCAAATTACAGATTGTTCTTCGTCATCTGAATCAGAACCGATGACACGGGCCCCGTTGTATTCATCATCCATGTCATTATCCATATCAGACAAGTCATATTCATCAGCCATTTCTTCAAGTTCATCATGCCCTAGCTGAGACATGGCTCCTAGACCTATATGTCCATTTGAAAAATAAATAAATAAATAAATAAAAAATGAAGAAATCAACATTGAAATTATATTGTGCATTAACATAGTAAACAAGCTAAGGGCCTGAGCAATGATTCCACAAAGCTAATCATACCACTACTCAGACACAACCCCCCCCCCCCCCCCCCCCCCCCCTCCTCTTATTGCTTGTAAAGTACCTTACTTAAAATTAAGACCCTCTACCATATCAAGCCATAGTTCGACAATTGCTACCAAGGTTTGGAAAATCAATCGGCAGCCCACGATCCGACTGTCGAGAGATTTTCAAACCGACTGGACGCGTTTTTGGCGGAAGCGGAAGGATACTTCAATGGGAATCGGAAGAGACTCACCGTCGAGTTGTGTCGATGCTTCTAATTCTTCGCGACTGATGAGTCAGATTTGATTTTGCTACCTATTCTTCAGAGTTGGGTGCGATTGTTGATCGCGAGAGAAATTGGGGGTAGCTTTTGCTGTTGATTTGGGAGAAAGAAGATGGGTCGGTCTGCCGGGTCGGGGAGGGGCTCCGAGTTCCGATGGTCAATACGTAGGCTCGGGCTGCTGAGAGAGAATAATTGTCGATTGGGCCGTAAATTTAGAGTTATTATTGGCCCAGCTATTACTTTTTTTTTAGCCTTTCATTTAATTAAACTGTGAAATTATAATTTAAGTATATAAAAAAAAAATTTGTGAGTTGGTAAAGAAGGAAATATGTGACACGCCGTGATATGACGTGATAAATATATCGTTATCAAATTTTTTTTATCACATAATGTAACGTGACGTGACTAAAATGGTGGTGGACCGTCATGTCATGTGGTCACGCCATGACCACACGTGACATAAATTACGTCAAACTTTTTTTATATTGTAATTTAAATTGTTGAAAATTCAGAAAAAAAAATATCAAAAAATATGAAAAATTCTAAAAGAAATAAATAATGTTGCAAAGTTTTTTTTTTTTTTTTAAAGAAAGGTCTTTGTCTGTTAAGCATCTGACATTACTTTAAAGAAAGGCCTTTGTTACCTTGTTGTGCATGCAAGGAAGAGCAAATTAATTTGGTTCATTCAATCAGTCAGTTCAGTTTTCAATTAAATATAAAAATTTATATAAAAAAAGCTTCGAACTTATTACAAATTAGGTTTTAGGTTGAACATAATTTGTAACATTTTCAGTTTTGTGTGTTTTATAATTACAAAATAAATAGACAAAACAACAACTACTAAGCCTTTAGTCCCAAACAAGTTGGAGTAGACTAGAAATAAAACCCAACCGGCGTCACAAAATCAAAGTAAATAGTAATCTAATAATAATAAGAGGGGTGACAACTTACCCCCTTGTGACATAATAAATTAGAACTACGTATAATACTGCAGGTATAATGTTGCCAACCTAATGTTCTTAATTCATTTTATTTTTGTCATCCATTTATTTTTCAGTATTATACGTAGTTCTAATTTATTATGTCACAAAGGGGTAAAGTGTCCACACCACCTCCCATCCCCTCTCCACACACAGAGAAAAATTAAAAAAACAGAACACACTCCTTGCACATAGGCAGAGAGAGAGAGGGAAAGGACAAAATTATGGGATCTCAACTTTTTTATTCTGTCACACTGGCCACTATGTATCATCTAAAACTTTGCAGAGGACAAACAAATATGCCAGCTAATAAAATTCAGTCAACTACACTACTCCATCCAAACAATTTTTTTTTTTTTTTTTTTTGGAAAATGTAAAGTCTTCACTGCTCCCACAAGAAAACTTTTACCCTCACATTTATTTAATTGAATGATTTGACAAATTAATTTGACTACAGCAAATTTAAAATTTAAAATTAACAGAGCAAATATGGACAATGCAGGACAAATAGTTGGGTACTTGGGTGTCCAATTTGAAACAGGTACTGATAATAGAGGTGATCTCAAATGAAATCGCATATGCATTATTGTTTATGTAACAATAAATTATACTTACTCAGTAATGCTGAAAAAATGAGATTGGATTGATTGTTTTCAGTTTTGTATGCAATTCATGACCATTTTTGAATTCAGATAAGTCCACATTTCACAGAGCTAACAAATTCAGTTTGCCTAATCTAGTTCGTAGTAAACTGAGACAGCCAAACAAAACATAAGCAAAAAAGAAAACTAGTGCTAGAAATAAGAAATTAGGTAGAGGTAAATTACAAATTGTTCTTCGTTAACTGAATCAGAACCGATGACACAGACCCTGTTGTATTCATCAGCCATTTCTTTAAGTTCAACATACCCTAGCTGGGACATGGTTGCTAGACCTATATGTCCATTTGGGAAAAAAAAAAAGAATAAATCAACATTAAAATTATATTGTGCATTAACTTAGTAAATAAGCTAAGGGCCTGAGCAATGATTCCACAACGCTAATCATACCACTACTCAGACCCCCCCCCCCCCCCCCCCCCCTCCTCTTATTGTTTGTGAAGTACCCTACTTAAAATATAGACACTCTGCCATATCAAGCCATAGTTCGACAATTGCTACCAAGATTTGCAAAATTAATCGGCAGCCCACGATCCGACTGTCGAGAGATTTTCAAACCGACTGGCCGCGTTTTTGGCAGAAGCGGAAAGATACTTCAATGGGAATCGGAAGAGACTCACCATCGAGTTGCGCCGATGCCTCCTTGTAATTCTTCGCTTCGTGTTGAGTATTTTAAGTATAGGATTTTATGCTTATTTTTATACTCTTTAGACTTTTAAATTTATAAACTTAAATACTCAAAGAATGGTCGGATGCGAGCGCATAACCTATCCTTGTAGTACTTTAGGTATCAATCCACAGGAAAATCGGGAAATACTAGTCTTTAACTCTATTGATTTGTTTTAGACTTGTGTAAGAAAGTAAAGATTGATTGGGGGGGTTTGTTCTAACAATCCTAAGGTTGGGGTTCAATACTCGAGAAGAGAAGGTTTAAAACAATAAAAGTAAAGTAAAATAGAATCTTAGTTGCTTTCAAGAATTAGGAAGATCTAGGGGCATTTGATTTACAATCCCTTGCTAATTCTATTTATTCATTTGTTTAAATTCATGTTTGATTATGATGAGGTTTCTAACTTATGTCGTCCTTGGAATAAATATTGACACCATTATCTTGGGTGGATAGTTTAATGTTCTTCAAACTCTATCAGTTTTACCTTACCTAGCGGGATATTTAATACACATGCTCCAAAACAAACATCAATATTTATTCTAAGAAAGCTTGAAAAATGGTTTATAATTTGTGTTAGCCTTTGGAACAAATATTGATACAAATACTTTAGGTGGATAGATTAATGTTCCTCGAATTCTATGGCTGTCACTACCTAGAGGGATATTTAAGTCACATGCTTCAAAGTATATATCAATATTTGTTCTAAGGTGTCCTAATTAGGTTTTGACTTCAATTTAATACTTCACCAAACCCTAACCTTAATTTCTGGAAATCCGGTTTAGATATCAAAGTACGGTCACTTCTAATCCAAATCCTAAGATGTATGTTTATGGTTTCAATTAGTACTATCCTTACCTTGACCAATGATAGAATTTAATAAACTAAAGCGGAAAGACACGATATAACATGATTTCAAGTTACTTTAATTCATTTAAACCTAACCAGGTGAACTATAATTCAAGTACTAATGAAATTCATAAAAAATAAATCACAGAAATTAACATCAAATCAAACAATCATCATAAAAACTAAAATTCGAATAAAATAGAATTAAACAAGTTCATGCATTGATCTAAACTCCTAGAGAGAAAACTAGCCTCTCATGGAGATACAATAATTCAACAAAAGATTCATTACACCATTCTCTAGATGAAGAACCCTTATTTTTGCCTTCTTCTTGAAATCTTCTTCTTCCTCCTTGAATTGCTTTCTTGATTGAAGAATTTTTTGCTAAGTATTAGTGGAGAAGAGATTTTGAGAGATGAGATGATATTTGCGAAGAGATGCATTGAATGGGAAAAAATCTCCTCTTTTATAGCTGAAAACCATACCCAATTTAGAGGCTAGAATATGGGGTTAGTGGGTGCTATCTTTACATGTTTTTCAGACTAACATGTCTAATTTTAGGCCCTTGAAATGTGGCCAGTAGTTTCAAAAATAGAAAAATGCATCGAAAACGCATTTTTAAGTTGTCTGCAACCAAAGTGTAATCACACTGTTTCTCAAGTTGTAGATCTTCTTACTAGCTTTTCGAAAAGTGGTTATATGCCCAAAACAAAGTTACGAGTCAAAAGTTATGGCTATTTTAAGTTCAGGCTTCGGTTCTGCTTGCTGCTACAGTGCGGCCAGGCCACCCGCACTGGCTGCATCGATATCCGTGCATATGCATGGATTTTGATGCACAGCTCATTATACCTTTTTAAAATTGGCGCGTGTCCAGAAATCCATCTAAGTACTTAGTGTGTCTGCACTAGACATTTTTCTTCGTTTCCTGCAAATTAAAACTAACCAAACGTAGTAACTTGATTCTAGGTGTATTATATTCTCTTTATGTTCAAAATACAAGATATTTGACATTATTTCGTGATAAAAATTAGATCGAATATATATATAATTTAGGTCTATTACTTCATGACTGATGAGTCAGATTTGATTTTGCTACTGATTCTTTAGAGTTGGGTGTGATTGTTGATCGCAAGAGAATTTGGAGTCTGCGTCGTTTGTATTAACTAAAAAATGCTCTTTTATGCTATTTTGAGTTAATACATATCGGAACGGAGCCCATCCGACCCCGCCTAAAACATAGGCGCCTTTAAATTAGCGTGAATCTTAATGCTCTTTTTTAGTTAATGCAGAGGATACGAATTCGCCCATCCCAAGCCGGCAGACAAACCCTTTTCTTTCTCCCAATTCAATAGCAAAAGCATCTCCACCATCCGATTGACTTTAAAATTTGTGCAAATTAAATTTGCACTAATATTAAAGACCTCCTATATTTAGGCGAGGGCCAGATAGGCTCCGTTTACTCAAAAGATGCTATTTTGAGTTAATGCAGACGATGCGGACTCGGAGATGGACTCCGAATTCCAGGAAGCGTATCCTCTGCGGAGTCATAAGCTGGGGAGATGTGCGGAGCTTTTAATCTGGTATGTTCGTTTTGAATCTCGGACCAGATCAGATCTTGCCCAAATTGAAAAAAAAAATTCTCAAAATTTGCCCTTCCCTCAGAGGATACGCTTTCTGCCCGCTCAATTCAAAATGAATGAACCAAATTAAAAGCTCTGCAGCTTACGACTTCGCAGAGGATACGCTTCCCCGAATTCCTATGGTCAATGGCTCAATGCATAGGCTCGGGCTGCTGAGAGAGCATAATTATTGGGCCGTAAATTTAGAGTTATCGTTGGTTATTACTTTTCTTTTTTTTTCCTTTCATTTAATTAAACTGTGAATTATAATTTAAATATATAAATTTTTTGTTGTGAGATTAAAGGGTTAGTCGGTATTAACTGCACGGGTGATAACAACATAATGTAACTTTATAAAGTAGATAGAAATTTATTTGGAGGTTATTCAAGAAATGTGGAATACCGGTACACAGGTACTAACTACAAGAAACTCACAAAAGTTCCAATATACTATATATCAATAAGATAAGAGCAATTAAAGACAAATACAACTTGCATTCAACCAAAACTAACAGCAATAAAATAAAGATATTACCGCAAGATAGATCGAGACCTACAAGCACACAAGATAAAGCATACAAGAGAAAGCACACAAGAAGTAAGGTGGTTCAATCGAGCCTACTCCACTGGGAGGCAACCAACAGACAAACTTTACTATTAATTCTTGTATTCCAATTATTAGCACAAACAATCACTCTATCTCACTAATTTCTCTTCCTCTCTGTCTCTCTTTCTCTGTTTAGAACAAGAGCTACCTCAACCATCTATCTAAATGGCATGACCTAAAGAGAAGAAATAGGAAGGTTACAACTTTGATATGGGCCAGGCCGATTGGGTCTAAACCCAACAATCTTCATCGTAGGCTCAAATCGGCAACTCACTCCATCATCAACCGTCACGGCCCAATAGCTGTATGTCGGTATCACGTCGCCTCACCCAAGCCCCCAAGTCCAAAGACTACACCATCAAACCTGAGTCCACGGCCCAGGGCCGCCCAGGTCCAATGCCCCATGTAGTGTCAGTCACCACATATCCACGCCTATCTCTACCGGCAACAAGGCTCCTGCAAGTATCAAGGCAGCCAAACCTGCCACCACCGGCTCGCCTCCGTACAGGTCGCTGTCCAATGGCACGCTCCGGCATACGACTTGTGTCCACCGCCACGGCTCCACCGCAACGTGTTACATCATCGCCTCCTACAGCTCTGCTCCTCGCAGCCTCGCACAAAGACACGGTACAATGGCTGCCAGCAAGCATAGGCATGGTCCCGACGAAGATCGTACCACTCAAGCCATACTTCACCTGTAGAAGTGTCGGCTGGTACAACAGTGGCCGTGAACTCCACCGTACCAACCATCTCATAGAGACCACCGCGTCTGGAACCCCGAATGACAATCATATCACCTCGAAATACGTCAATGGATTCACCGCGGATCCGTAGCTCATACCCACGTGAATCCAACTCACTAAGTGACACAAGACCCCGTCGAATACCGAGTACATACCGAACACCTGTAATCGTGCAAATCACACCATCCCACATCCAGAACCTAACCGAACCAACTTCGGCAACCGACAAAGTCGATCCATCAACCAAAGTCACGGCATCACCGAACAAGTCTCGAAAGGAAACAAAGCACTCCCTCCATGGACAAATATGGAATGTAATCCCAGAATCTATCACCCAGCTACCACAGACACTGCCGCTACCGCTACATGCCCCGTCACCAACAACCTCATACACATCCCCCTCACCTGTACACACAATGGCATCACCATCATGAGTCCATTTAAACCTAATTCAAATGGAATCCAATGTGGTTCGCATGGTCTCCAATAGACTTGTCTTTCAAGCAAACCCTCATCTCTTAATTATGTTGACCAGGTCAACATAACTCTCATCCATTAGTCAATTTCGAGTTTGACCAAATTTGACTTTCGCCAACCTTCCTTCTTTTAGCCATATCTTGTGATCTACAAGTCTATTTCGCGTGTTTCACATATCCACATGCTCGTTTACTAATCCTCTATCATTTGGTACAATCTAATTGACCAAAATAGCAGGATTATTTGACTCCATTTTATGTTGAATCTAATTAAACATTTCCTTATTTAATCGAGTCATCCTTTGTACATCTAATGTACTAAATTAATTCGACTAATTCTCATATTGTGTTGAATGAATGTTGTATTATGTCTAACATAATTATGCACTACTAGATTCAATATATGTTGTCCAGCAACATAATCATCAGTATCACAGACGTGGTGATATCTCAACTAGGGATCTTGTAGGTGTGATTTGCTTGGATCCGGTCATGGAATACATATTCCACAAGTCATGAGAAGCATCTAGCATAATGCATCAAGATCCCCAATCAATACAGACGATATGTAACTGGACATTATCGTGATCCAATATAGATAGTGCATTACACACTTCCTATGTTGTTTTCAATATCGCATGATATCTATAATGATAAGCATAAGATAGGAAAGTGTCATTCTTGCTATCTTGTCGATTATGTTTCTTGATCCGTGAGTGCAATTGTATCCACACTCAACTATTGATCATGGTGACCATATATAATGCTACTTTATCAAGGGGCCCAAAAGATATCATCGCTTACGCACCATATGCACATAAGGAATATTCGTCTTCTTGACATAAGTGAACTTCTCGACATAAGTGAACTTCTCAACATAAGTCATACAGATAGAGATGATGTCCTTATAATTCTCTATCACGGTGAGCGGTAACCACCAACCATTGATAGGCATTCCTTAAACTAGAAAACCAAATGTCTCAGACATAAGACAACAACACCACATGAACTATTAATGGACACAAACACAAAATCCATATAATGTTAATATATGGTCAATCTAATGCCACATAAACCTCTACATGCATCTATGAGATTAAATCGACATACTGATCGCTATGATATGTGAAACATGATCATCCTTTAGTCATCACACTGATCTCAGGTGTAATTAGAGTTCATGTGCTAATTACCTTGACCAGAGATAATTTAAAGTTTATTACTTGTGAATAATAAAACTTCACAATTCAGATCCAAAACCTCGGATGAACTATCAAGTAACCAAACTCAAAGCAACAAATTGAACAAATTAATCATTCTATAATCAATATAAAAAATAACAAACATGTTTACTCTAGAACACTAATTCCTTCAAAAGTAAAAAATTCCGAACAGGAATATCATTTTCACCTCAATGTAGCAAGGTTTCATAAGCAGATGGGTTAGTCTCAGGAAGAATTATTTGAGATATATTTTCATCATAACCGGTAAAAAAATTGGTTTCGTTAAAAATGGGTGATTTCCAACTAATCACCAAATTTGAGAGAATTTACGGGTCTACTAGGCCTTCAGCATATACGAGTATATAAATAAAGCGATCAAGTAAACACAAACCTACATCAAATGAAACAGCTCAATCCTTGGAAAAACCATAACCCAAGAGAAATGCACACAAATCACACAATAACCTTCATTAACGTCTCATGCCAGATTACTCGCCCACCTTGTAGTTCAGACAAATGCCCAAACAATTCCATATTAGTGTAAACAGTAGAAAGTTTGATAATGCCTCACAAATCATAAAGCATGTAATGCTATCTTCCTCATTACATCAAAAATCACAATTTCAGAACTGGCAAGGCTTTCTTGGCCAAAATATCAGAACTACTCTTGTAAATTTCTACATCCCACGACTCATTTACTTTCAACCATCATGCTGGTATCAAATTCAATAAGTAAAACTCAAATTAAAGTAAAATTACAAAGAATGACAGCACATAACAAGTTGTGGACCGCAGAGTCTCATAAGAAGAGAACTGCAAAACCAACCACACCCAACAACCCAAACCAAAACCGAGACACACCACGGTTAGCAGAAATAGCGCCTGATTTCTCAGATTGGGAGGTGGAGGTGGAGTTAGAATCAGGGCAGGGGAGTCCGTTCTTGTCGCCCTTGCACTCGCTGGCAAAGAGGCCTGGAGGGTACTTACCATAGATATTGATGTAGCTGAACATGGTTGAGGCACAGTCATTTGATGCATCATTGAGCTCGCTGGCGTATGGGCATGCGAACAGCACCAGCGCATCGCAGCACTGTTTGGCTGGGTAACTTGGCCCCTTGCACTGGCTTGTTATTATCGTGTAGTTCTGGAACTCGAAGTTCACTGGACAACCTGGAACAAACGTTGGTATTGAAGTTTAGCCAACTAAAATTTATTGGTTCCAACTGATAATAGGATCGAGGGTTTGAACTATGGTTCTGTGTTAACGTGATCTCACACGGTCATACTGTTAAATGCTTAAACTGGTTACTTGATCAAGGATTTCATTGAACTTTTTTTTAATAAAGCAGGGACTGGATTAAGTGATTAACCTAGTAAATACATTAGGAATAAATCTGCACTTTGACCTAATTGCTGGAATTAAAGGCGGCACTATTTGTATCATGAGTATCTTATTTTTATCATGATCCTCAAAATAGTAAATAAACAAAAGGGCATTGCCCATTTTACACCACAAATCGTAATTTCTTAATTTTAATAAGATTATTATATGATTGGATCGGTTTCAGACTTGTATTCCAGCACAGGTTCTTTTTACCCTTTTCTAATTCCACGAGAATACGTTGATTTACAATTGCATCATTGTTCAACACTGACTTTGACTATGACTAAATTGAACAAAATTATGAGCACAATACTAAAAAGTGACCATTTTTTCTTCCATAGAAATAAATAAATCTAGAATTGGAAACTAGATTTATTCAAAAGAAAAATCATTACTCTTCTTTGCCTGCAGCAAGTTTCTTCCTGTAGATCTGTGAGAATTGAGCACCTCATCTGACAAAAGCAAAAATGAATATATATAAAAACAATTAATATCTACTGAAACGCGGCAAAAGAAGGAAAGAAGTAAGTTATCACAGAAATTAAAAAGAATACTCCATTGAAAACCATCAAAAATTTTAAAAAGCTCCAATGAACAAGCATATCACGCACCTGAGATGAAACTACTAGAAGCAAAACCGATCAAAAATGCAAGTACAAGCGCCCCCATGGAGAAAACTCCATAGAAAGCCATGCCTCGGCGGCTGAAACAATGGATCTCTAAATTAGTTAATTTCTCGCCACCAGTTCGGATAGGAAAAAAAGAGGGCTACAGAAAGAGAGAGGGTGGCACGAAGGCAAGGCTGGCTATGCAAGACCCGTCAAAAGAATGTTAAGAAACTGAAAGAAACACTAATAAAATGAATCAGATTTTTACTTCACGGAACTACGGAAGTGGCGAAGACCGCTAGTTTAGTAATTGGTTGGATAACTCCGTAGACCGGAGACTTGGAAAGTGGATGTCCATGTCACGAAGACCTGGTCCATGGAAAATTGACGTTTCTGGGCCCTACTACTAGCAACAGTTCTGCCGTTCTGGTGTTTCGCCAGGCTGATCGGTTCACGCGGTTTCTACTTTCTAGCTGGATACCAACTAGCGAGCCAGCTATTTTCGAATTTGAATAGACTGTCTCGGCTTATACTAATTAAGAAGGTGCAAATGTTTAATGGTCGATGACAGGTGGGACCAGAGATAAGCCCCTAAATTCGAGAGGAAATAATGGTCTCGGTTCCCATCATAGTATTCATAGTTTACACTTTACAGAGGATTTTATATTCGAGATCGGTGCTTGTCCCTATCTTCATCGAGTCCATCGTCTGCATTAACTCAAAAGAGCATCCTTTGAGGGAAAATTTGATAGAATGCCCTACCTCCAAAAATTATTAAACAAAATACCCTCCTCTTAAAATCATTCTCTTAAAATCATTGACAAAATGTCCTTGTGGGCCTTACTTTTTCCTTTCCTCTCCTTTATCTCTAGGTTACTCCCATGAACCTTTTTAATGCACATTGAATTCCTATGACCCATAATTGGCAACCATTTCTGCCTTTATTAATTTATATATGTGTACAAAAAAGACAAATCAAATTACATTGCTTTTTAGACCTACGCTATCTGAATCAGCACAACTAGCTAGAGTTACACAGGATATACAAACGATACTGGCACAATTATCACTCACACCTAGAATACTGGATGATGCATCATGGAAATGGACTGCCTCAGTCAAGTTCACTGTCAAGAGTGCTTACTTTACGATGAAGAACGACCCCATACCAAATTAAGTTACACAAACACAAGGTATGGTCGTTGCAGGTGCCATATAGAGTAAAATCCTTTGGGTCGTTGATGACTCTAGACAAAATTATGACGATTCAAAACTTGATGAAAAGAGCCATATGCTTGCAGAACTGATTCTGAGAGTGTTAATCACCTCTTCAATGAATGCCTATACACCTTGGCCTTGTACAACCGTATTGAAGCCCTCACTGACAACACAACAAAGCTAGTACGGCCACTGATACAGCCCTCTATGGCAATTATGCACGATACGGCCACTGATACAGCCCTCTATGGCAATTATGCACGATACAGACACCTAGAAGGAGGCAACAATCACATAACACAATTTGTAGTGTGGAGCATACAGCCACTGAACACCCCGCCGAACCTAACCCGAACTATTCATTTGTCACTGTGATGTGGAGAGAGAGGTGCTTGCGGATATTCAGAGAGGTAACGAAGGACATAAAGGATCGACCTTGCACAAGAAGTACTAATACAGCTCAAATATGTGCAACCCAGACTAACCTCAATTGTAGGAGAATGAATATTATGAATGGGTTTCGGTCTGATAAAAAAGTAGGGATCACATCTTGTATGATACAACACTAGTACCGTGTGCCCTACTTTCATGACAAAACTTTTTTGTTTCTCTTTTAAAAGCTCTAATTGAGCCAATTTTTTGTTTGTTTGTTTGTTATAAAACCCTTGTAACTATTCTAATTAATGAAATCCAATGAGAGCGAGGTCTATATTTTTTCTCAAAAAATATAATATAATTATTCTGAATACTAGCTAGGTTGAGTAAGAAAAAGAGACGTCATTATAGGAATTCAATAAATCAACAAAGAGCTGATTCAAATTTAACAAGAAATGTTTACATCAATACTAATTAATTCATGAGCGAATCTGCTATAGAAAGATCAATTACTAGATAATAAAAAAATATAACTCATGGCCCTAAATTTCGTTAAATAATTTACATAATTACTTTCTATGAATGGTGCATTGACAAATTGAACCTGCCACATCGACAAAGTGATGATTTGCCTAAATAAATAAATTAATAATGGCAAAACTGATTGCCGGATATGGCATTCAATGTGCATTAAAAAAGTTTATGGAAGTAAATAAGAGGTGAAGGAGAGGGAGTGGAAAAGTAGGACCACAAGGGCATTTTGTCAATAATTTTTAGAAAGGGGTATTTTATTTGATAATTTTTGGAGGTAGGATATTCTATCAAATTTTCCTCCTTTGAGTTAATAGATATCTGCCGTTTGATTGTAAACGGAGTCTATTTGACTTCCACCTAAAACATAAGAGGTCTTCAATATTTATGCGGATTTAATTCACACGAATCTTAAAGCTTATCGGACAATCCTAATGTACTAACTCAAAAGATTCCTTTTGAATTCATCTTCATCCCTGCTTTCAAGATCGGTGCTTGTCCCTATCTTCATCGAGTCTGCATCGTCTGCATTAACTCAAAAGCTCATTTTTGAGTTAATAGATATCTGCTGTTCGATTGTAAACGGAGTCCATCTGACTCTTGCCTAAAACATAAGGAGTCTTCAATATTAGTGCGGATTTAATTCACACAAATCTTAAAGCTTATCGAATGATCCTGATATATTAACTCAAAAGATTCCTTTTGATTTCATCCTCATCCCTGCTTTGGCACTCCAATATCAATATGCAACTCAAGAGGTGTCATGTTGCCTTTTTTTGTATAGCAGCACTTGGCAAGACTCGAGAGGTGTGATGCACAAAACTCTGAAGCAGCGGATTTGCAATCTTGATATCCACACACTTGACCCATGAAATCGCCAATATACTTGCATAGCGTTTCTTTAGAACTCGGAACAAAAAAAAAAAAAAAAAAAAAAAAAAAAAACGAAAGTTTAGGTTGAGTTTTACTGTACTTTCAATTTGGATAAAAAAAATTAATATATCATGCAAATTTCTCGAAAATGATGTATGGTAATTGGGTAAATGTCAGGTGCTTTTACCTTCTTTGTAGGCCGCAGTGTTTCGACTTTGGAGGTTTCTTGGGCTTGATCGGATAAGATTATCGTCCCAAATTGGATAACACTTGCTGCAAACAATATTTTGGGCCGAATTTGACTGGACCTTGTAAGGATCATGCTATGGGATATTATTTAGGCCCAATAAAAAGAATTTATGCGCTGGGTATAAGAATATATATAATATTACTAATTCATTTTCGGCTGGCTATAAGAAAATATTATATTACTTTGATTTCATAGTATCATATTCATACCAGATGGCATGGAGAATGGAGACAGCTGATAAACAAGAGGAATTGAACAGATGGCAAGAGGGGTACAAATGTGAATTGTACAAGATATGTAGAAGAGGCAGTAGGATGGATTTCAGTCCTGACTCGAGTCAGGTACACATCAAGTAAAAAGTGCTTATCCTTTTTATTGTGTATTGAACAGCATGCTGCTATTTTTGTGTTTTATTAGTGATGTAATACAGTGGACTGCATTTCTGTTGTAGAGAAGTTAGTGAGTTGTTTGGTTATGTAAAACTCGATATAGTCCCATAATGGTCATCGGATGTAAAAATATGGGGTGGTTGTAAAAAACAGTACAAAACTACTCGTAAAAAAAATACAGTACAAAACACAAAACTGCTTTGAGACACCTTAAACCATAGGTAGCTTTCTACATTTCATTTCTACGGCAAGGGGAGCACTTAGATGAAGTCAGATCAAACAGCTCTCCATCCTCCGAAGAGGTCAACAGAAACTAAGAGCTTGCGATGGCAAATGACGCCAAATTTACAACAACAAAATTACTCTATGTTCCTTTCTGTGACCTTTCATTCATATAGTCAGTTGACAAAAAAGCAAGTGGAACAACAAATGCTCCTAGTCCTAGTATGCCTCTAAACCAAAATCCCTCCTGCAGTCAACCAGCTCACATTTCTGTACCAAGAGGTGGAGAAAACAAGAGAGCACAAAAAAAAGGTGGGTCAAGGAGAGATCCGGAGCAGAAGGTATCAAAAGAGATTATCTTGGCGCCATGTTATATGTCACAGACCAACTGTATAGCCTTGTCCTATGAGCAAAACCTCCGTCTCTGCAACAGACGCGTTATTTCCAGATCAGATCTTTTTATATTAGCAAAAACAAAAACAATATATTTTCTTGAAAATTGAAGTTGTATACTACAGAGAGACGTACTCTGAGGCTTGCTTCCTGTGCAGCCTCTAGTGTATCGGCCATCTCCATCTGTTGTATCACTGTTGCATGCAGAACCTACAAAGGCAAAAAGGTAAAACATCTAAAGACCAGCAACATAAAAAAGTAGCCAATACATCTGTAAGCTAACATGCATAGCTAACTGAGAACAGAAAAGGTAGAATTCTTTCTGCTGGCATATTATCCAAAAAAACATAATCCCTAAAAACAAAAGCATAAGATAAAACAACAGAGCAATTCATAAGCTCTCCATCAAATGGCATGGAGGGAGCTGAAGAATTAGTAATATTATAAAATTTAATTAAAAACAATACCCCCCAAACTCACCTTCTTGGTCTTGTCAAGGTCATGCTCAATACACTTGATTCTATCAAATGATTCCAGAAGCACACGGTCTTTCTCCCTTGGAATCTCTGGGGGCTTGTTCATAAGCTGATTGAAAATAGACTCGAGCCGATCAAGCCGTTCCAAGCATGGTTTTACATTCAACTCAGTAGTCTGTCGTACAACTGGCTGATTAACAGCTGGTGAGGGGGACTGTTGAGCTTGAGCCTGCATGGCATATGGTGGTGAATGTACCGGTCTTCTGACTTGTCGAGTAGAGAAGCCTCGAATAATGTTCCAAAGTTTTATTAATAACACAAACATTGCTTTAACAGTATACCATAAAGTGCTTTCACCATGTGTGTCATTTTGCAGAACTGGAACTCGTCGACCTAATATCATCAAATCAGACAAAAAAGCAAGTTTAATCCGTGCCTGGATCACAAATATGCATGAAATTGTGAAGTACAAGTATAAAAAAAACTAGCCACCTGTGGGAGTGTGTGCAGTTGCATTGGACAAAGCATTTCGCTGAATGCTCAGTCGTTGCTCAGATTCATGTGAAGTTGTTGTACTTGTTGAAGTACTCCCTTGAGCAGCATTTAAAGGCTTTTCTATACAAGTAGGTCTGTCATTGCAACTATAGTACGTGGTAGCATCTGATCCACTAACCTGGTCAGCAGTAACAGAACCATTTAAATTCAGTGCTCAGATACAGCATTTTAAGAAAAGATAAATGAAAGGATGTTAGTGGTAGGGTTAACACTTCTCAACTGACCAGTAAACGTTGCAGGCCAGTTTGGTGAGACCTAGATATATAAAATTATATGCCATATTTACAAAGTACAAGATACAATCAATTAGGAGGAAAACTTCACTTGTAAATTCTTGTTTGATACAATTTTTGATGAATTAGCAAACAGAAAAACAAACTGCCGTATATTCAGGTAAAATTAAAGAAAGTGTGTTTGTGGTGTGCATTTGTGTAGTAGTATGAGGTAAAAAGCCCAACCAGGCCAAACTCATCATTATCCATTATTAGTATATAAAAGTTACCTCTTCACGAACAGGAGTAAGACGGGCATAGTCAAAAATTCTAGAAGCAACTGGAGAACCGGCATCATCAACCTCTGGTTTCGATTCACTGTTTGCGGTTTCACCAATTCTTCTCTGTTGTGTTAAAAAAAATGTCTATATTATTATTATTACATAATTGGACCTAACGAACAGAAAGGATTACAGTATAAAACCAGCATGAACCAGAATCGTACAGCATAACCTATAACTAAGAATAACAAGAAACAAACACCAGCCAGTACCAAACCAGGACATTACTATCCATGGTACTGGTACTGGGATTGACAATGAACTCAGTGTAGTTACACAGTTGCATACCGTTCTTCTTGTCTTTAGAGGATCCAATCTGAAGGATGGATCACTAGTCTCTTCTCCACTGGATGCTAGTCTTGCTTCTTCCCTCAATGTAGCTGAATCTATCCCATGCACAAGCTATATGCCGCAGATTAACAAACAAAAGGTAAGCAAAAATAACTTTAGGTTAATACACGCTTTCTTGCAGTAATCCAACTAGCGTTTCTTAAATGCTTCTTGCAATAGTATATCAAAATGAATTACCTTTTGAATAACAGGGTCATTCCATGGTCCCCTGTTAGATTTAAGGCAACCTCCCTGATCTATGCAAGTACATGAGCCACCAAGAAAATCCGGCAATTGGCTGAAAAACAATTTGCTAGCTTAGACCAATGATCAATATTTGATTGATATCACAACATTGAAGAGTACTGAAATGTCATGAATTATATAGTCATAGAAACCTGGGATCAATAGCTTCAAACAGCCTGCTCTGGAACTTGTTACCAAGCATCTGTAAGCAAAGTCAAATAATTTTATTTAATTAATATGAAAACGGTGCCAAAGCAACATGGAAGAGGGAAATAAAATATACAAAAATAGCAAAACAAGAATATCATGTTTGGTCTCGCTGGTGAATATAGAAAACTGAACCACACAAATAGCACACAAGGGCAAAGCACCTGGTTGTTACAGTA
Source organism: Carex rostrata (assembly GCF_964058835.1). NCBI lineage: Eukaryota > Viridiplantae > Streptophyta > Magnoliopsida > Poales > Cyperaceae > Carex > Carex rostrata. The sequence goes on from NC_135925.1 coordinate 10,915,321, forward strand.
CAGAGATAGCTCTGTGGCAAGACCATAAGCTTACCTTGATATCTATTTGGTACCAAACAATTAGGAAATTGACTTACATGTATCTTGGATGCAGTTTTGGGGTCGATAAATCCCTTAACGCTGCTCCAAATCAACTTGAATGCAGATCCCGCATTGACAATGAACATTTGATGCATCGTCTGAATTAATCCAAGTCTTTCAATTTATTTCTGATAACCAACAAATTGGAGGATAATCACACATTTACAAAAGTCAAAATTACCTCGGGATAGTAATTGCTGTCTATTTTTAGGACTTGAAATACTAGATCTCTTGCTGTCTTTCCAAAATTCTTTAAACCCTACATTTCTCAATTCCAGGAGACGCATATTAGAAGAAGAAAAAAATAACAAAAAAGGACCTATTGTTGGGACAACCTTTTGTGAGGCACACTAACATCCTGACATGTCAGAGAGAGAACATCAGGAAAATTATAAGAAATGAAACAAATTTTCTAAGCAATTCACTTCCTGCAAGCAATAATTATTACAAGAAAACTATACATTAAAGAAATGGTATAGTAAAGAGAGAACATCAGGAAAATTATAAGAAATGAAACAAATTTTCTAAGCAATTCACTTCCTGCAAGCAGAAATTATTACAAGAAAACTATACATTAAAGAAATGGTATAGTAAAGCTAACAGTAAAAAACGTACCACACCCTGCACGTCCAATATAGAAGTGGTAGAATCAATGTGGCGCTTCACAGCAAGTGAACAAGCAGGAAACCTTTCTTTGAAGGCTCTTTCAAATTCTTGAACATGATACTTGATGTAACGCTCAATAGTGGTCGCTTGTACCACTTTAGCTGGTTCAACCTTGCCGAGCCTCTCTATGTACACAGGTCGGCCCTCCCTATCTACCCCGTGGTACCCATGAGGATAGTGGACTTGCACCTCCTCTAATTCTTCGAAATGAAAATCCTAAATACAAATTTTGGGAAGTACAGAACATAGTAAAAAAAAGTGAACAGCTATATTCTTTAGAAGAAATTGTCAAACATAGAAGACAGGCACGCTAATTTTTCTAAAGAACAAATTGTAAACATAATAGCACAAGTTACTAGGACTTCAAAGAAAATTCATGTTCCTGTTTTTAGTGGATTAAGTCAAAAAGACCCATCTATACTTAAACAAAATATCTTGACTAGCTAATATAAATATAAAATTTGCATGCATCGAATGTAACAAAGGTTCCTAGCATTTTTGCATGGCTACAACTCCCTTCTAAAGAACAGAAATGCAAATTAGAGGAGCTCGTGGAAGTGGGATTTACTCCGGAAGGAATAATTCAAATATAATGAAGGCAAAAATAATTGACTAAGAAATATAACTAATAATATTGCATATGCTTCTGACATAAAACAAGCTAGGAGCTTCCTACATGAACACCACTGATACGATTATATTGTTTTGCCGGTTCTGGCTACTAAAGGCACCTTTTTTGTACACTCAGACTGCAAAGAATATACATAAATCATTGGTACAAAATCTTAATTATTACCTCCAGGATGGTGTCAGCACCAAATTCCTTTCTCCATTTTAGCATCTCACGCCACATTTGGGTCGCCTTATCAACATCAAGCTTTCTGGCTTTCAGAAATCTGAAGGGAGAAGAAACAAATAAGTCACCACTATGTTGCTTCAAATGTATTATTGTCCTTCTAAACAATCTATTAGATTTTCTTCCTGTTTCTGATAATATACCAGGATTGTAAAGTACAAACTGACCAACCAATGGTGTGCACCAAAACAGAGAAAGCAATAAGCAAAAAAATTCAAGGGAAAATAAGTATTGCTACAAGGCATGAGTCCCCAAAAAATTAAAAAAGAAGTTCACCTTAGCATCATGTGATAATCATCATGTTTCTCTGGCAATAAATCATTGAGAACAAGTGTATCTCTAAATGCATTAACCGCTTGTTCTTCTCCCGGATCTCTGACATCTTCAATAGAAATCGAAGGAAATCTATAGTGGACTTTCCTTTTCCCTCTTTTCTTGAGAGAATGTGTGAGTTTGGTTGAGGCATTTAATGCCTTCTTCTTTAAAGATGCCATCTTTGTTCTCCTTCTCTCATCCTCTGAGTTTTCAACATCTGATCTTCTATCTTTTCTGTCATCATTGCTGAAGGATAGTTCAATTGCATCCCCATGATTTCCTACAAAAGTTAAACAGAGTAATTGAATCTTCAATATAAAAAAATGGAATAAACTGAATTTTATAAATTCATAAGAACATTTCTAGCTTTATAAATCTGATCCCAATTCCCAAATAAAGGTCGTAAATAAAATAGCAAGTTACAAAACGTAGTTTTAGCTACTCAAAATAAATTCCAACTTTGTCATACCTGACATTTTTTCAGCCGAGAAGAATGGATATTTTTACCCGTATCCTTGAGAAGTCTTAAATTAAAATTATATGCTTCTTTCGGCACACTTCCATTTCTGTAAGAAGAATATATTATGTTCAGCTTTTCAGACGGTAATTAAAAAGATCAGGGGGTAAAAATGAATAAAGTGAGGCAGAGCCAAAGCCTGAGCAGCGCATTGTGCCGAGACAAACCGGAAAAAGAAAAAGACAGGTCGATTAAAGCCGATTCTGTCAGAAGGTTTAAAACACACAAAATTTAATTAAGAAAAGAAAGAAAAAAAAAAAAACAAAGCTCAGAAACGAATTCAAGTGAACTAAGGAAACCCCAGATAGAAGATTTTTCGTGATAGGAAGCTAAATTCTTTGCTTGAGGCTTTCTAACGGGAATCTATTAAGCTTGAGGGGAAGAAAAGAAACTCAACGTAACAGTAAAATATTGAAATTTATATAAGCAAATAATCCAAAACCCAATGCAGATTGAAATACATAGATTTTAGAGATCCTAGATCTAAATAAAAAGGATTTTTCTCACACCCGTTGTTAGTACATGAAACATAGTTCGAAAATTTACATCAATATTATTATAAAAAAAGCTGGATGGAAGTACCAAATTCCTTCTTTAAGAACAAATATATTTGACAAAATATTATTAAAAACGGCACAGCAACAACGAAAGCCAATAAAACAGCGAACGAGTAAATGCTGCGATATTCGTCTTAAAAATCGAGAACAGATCTGTTACGATTATCGTGATAGAAACCCCATAGTATCAATTACAATCACACAAAAACAAACAGAGAAACAGGATAAGAAAATGGGGATCGAGATCGAGATGAAGATCACAAACCGGCAATGGAGAATCTGGAGGTAGAAGTTGAAAGGGTGAAATTGAGATTCTCTACCTGCTGTACATGCATCTCTGTTTCCCTCTTTTACTTTCTTCTTTAGCTTGCTTGACGCTCTCGGTTTGTGTTTTGAATAAGAAAAATAAATCGGGAAATTCCAGTCGAAGCTCCCTATTAATTCCAGTTGAAGCTCTCTCGCTCTCTCTCTCTGTCTCCCGGGAGCCTCTGTTTGGTTGTTACTTGTTAGAGTGGCGACTGTTTTCTTTTCCTTTCCCTTTTCTCTCTCTTTTTTGTATCTAATTGTTTTTGCGAAAGACACTTTAGTACTTTACCCACTTGCCGTTCTTTACAGATACCTACTCAAAATGACGTGGCTTCTTTGTACACAATTTCTTCTCCGAACTATCTGCTCCTTCATTGGTTATTTTAATTTTGGATAAAATATCGCAACGTCGGAAACCAATTAAATTCCGAGAAATCAATAAAAGAAGTCTAAATTTGAAAAACACTAGTCAATCTTGAATTTACGACAATCACACTACCAAATAATTATAAATCGTCTGATTGGTTCGAATAAAACGTTCAAACTTCGGATGAAATAATTAAAATAACTTTGCAAACAATTAATTTTAGTTGGACACATGGACGGAATCAGAATTTAAGTATACGGGGTCCGTATATTGAAAACTGCATGAATTTGGTTGTATGAGATTTTGTATGCGAAATACCACTGCATAAATATATGCAACCGCATATACAATCTATGCGGCCGCATTTTAAAACACTACCCCCAGTTAAGCTGATGTTCCGCTCCTAATTGGACCCAAAATATTTATTTTTTTTTCAGACGCATGATTTAATTGGAGCAAAAACGTCGCTCGTTGTTTGGATTTTTTTTTTTTTTTTAACTTTTTCTAGTATACATGATGTACTAGATTTTTATGTTCAAAATTGATAAGCATATTGACAAGGCTAGTTTTCTTTAAATTTTAACGTCGAACTTTGATTGAAATTTGTTAGTCATATTCAACATCGGCAAAATCAAAATTGTAAAATACTAAAATATTGTGACATAACTTTTGTAAGAAAAAAGTTTATAACTTCGGGACAAAATTTTTATAACCTCCTATATCTGTGTGGCATGATTTGGTCAAAACCAACAAGAATTTTTTCCTGATAAAAAATTCAAAAGTTCAATACAACGTTGTCTGGAAATGATTTGGCTGAATGAGATTTAGTTTGGAGAAGGAATTAATTTTAGACAAATAAGGCCTATCGAAAAGAGGGTTTGAATGTGAAAATCAAATATGTAATTGGTTCGATTTTTCAAAATAGTTTTTTTAGTGGTAAAAAATGGACGAAGATGTGAAAGTTCTTTTGTGAGAAGAGTGAGTAAATTTTATGTGTTTATAATAAAATAAAAAATGCCAAAAACAAGAGAAAGAAGATAGAAAATAATTTAATTTTCATTTCAACCTTGTTTTTAAATGAGCATTATCGCCTTGCTTAAAACAATACAACAATGAAAATGAAGATAAGATAAAATAATATATTTTCCTAAAAGACTTGACAAAATAAATTACATTTAAAATAATAAACTTGGACGCTAAAAAAAAGTAATTGATAATCACATATTGTGAGTCATACGACAAACATTATCAACATTAGAGACCTCAAATATGTAGAGAATGAAGTTGGAATAGTGGTGACAAGATGGAGGGTATTTTGTTAGTTATCCAATTTATAACAACTTTTGAAAAGAAAAGAAAAAAAAAGGAGAAGTCACAAGATGTAAAGAGTGTATGTTGTTGTATAATTATTTTCTAGTCTTAATAGTATTTTCATATCAATTTTAAATTACTAGAAAAAGCAAAGAGAAAGTTCACGGTGCAAGTTTTCATTCTGCGCACAAACAGTTTATTTATCTGATATTGTATTAAGTATCATTTGATAATAGAATTTGACAAATTCAAATCATCATTACATTTAGATTGTTTGATTAATATTAAAGCACGTACTAAATGTTATGTGTATTTTATAAAACAATGTATATCATATAGATTATATAAAACAATGTTGGATTTTCTATTTAATTATTTGTAAGATGTCAGGAAATTAGCATGATCAGATTAAAACAAAGTGTTTGATGGTTGGTTTGACTGTTTTACTATTGTTGTGTCTGAACATATATTCCTCAGTCATCTGGCCGAGTGCGATACTGTAATTAACTGTTTCAGTAATGAAACGGACTTAATAGCCTCTTTTTAAAAAAAAGAAGAAGATTAAAACAAAGTCAAGAATCTTTTATTTACCTAGTATGTTTATTTCTATATTAAAATGTTGTTTCTTTTTTTTTCAATTTTACTATAATCAACGCACAGTTAAGCATTGTAATATATACTTTTATCCAGTACCAGTGTATGTCGTACTTCCATGCAATGCTCTCCCTTTAATATTTTATCTGAATTGTAATGTTCAGTGCTCCAACTGATAGAGTCTTGATTGTTGTATTAAAATTTCAACATAAACGTATTTTCAGAAGAATAGAATAAAGATGTAAAATGCACGACATCAGAGGAAACCGTACCCATAAAAAATATCATATTATAAATTATGAATAGTTCATTGCGGAGTGCATCGGCATTTTAGTAATATTCTTTCGACATGCTTTGGTAAAATTGGAGAGTGCACTTAACAAGCGAGCCTGGCGAGGGCTTTTAATTAGTGAGGTCCAATTACGTGGATGCTGATTCAGAACGAGAGAGGTCGGTGGACGCACACGTGTCGACCATCCGTTAATATAACTTGAGCGCAGTTTGTGCTTTTTGTTACACGCCAAGTCTTAAAATTTCGATGGCAATTGGCAGGTCCTTTTCAGGCTGATCGGGTGGACCAACGACCCTTTGCTCCACGACCCAAATTATCGGAATTTACGCACCTAGATTTTTTATTAATTTTTAATGAGACAAAACTATTGTTAGTAATAATTAAAACACAACTAAATCCTCAAAGGCACACACAAACCGAACTTGCTTCTGAGCCGTCAATAGTCTAAATGATTTTTACAAATTTTGTACGATTAATTGAGGCACGGAACGTCGGAACTTGGTTTGAATCAAAAATTTAAATTGATTTCCATTTTAAAAAAAAATATTTGTTCCCTTCTGAGCCGTCAAATTCGATATGATGCTTTGGTAAACAAAAACCTACGGATCAAAAGGCACACCTTTGTAGTTTGTACGATGGACAAACTTCCCGATGCGTATTGTCTCCAGAGCCTATCAGCGCATAGCCCGGTCGTACTTTTGCTTTTTTTTATTGAAATATAGCCGTGTCGTGTAGGCTCTTTCTTTTCAGTCAATCCAAGGCTCGGTCCGGTCGTACAAGCGCCTGGGGTTTGATGTACGCCGTGCCAAGTGCCAACGGCCAAGCATGCATAACTTGGCGGCCTAACAAAAACTAGTTTAAGTTGGTTAGCCATTCATTTATCATTAGGTTGCTTCTTTTAATCATCCCTGTTTCTATAGGGCCTATGTCCCTCGCGAACATTCGATTTCGTGGCGGGTTTTGATTGGTTTCGAAAAAAGCTGCTGCTGCTACTCAAGGATACGGTGGATTGGTGTACTGAACCAGATCCATCTAGACGAGGCAGATCTTTTGTCACGAAATAACAGCTGTCTTATATGTAACGAACGAAATACTAGATTCAAAACCAATTGATTTGAATAATATCACTTTTATATCTTGCCACATAAAATCATAGATATAACAAGGATGATTAATTAAAAGGTACCCATGCCCATGTTTGACCTGTGCTCGCTCCACTATTCGACTCTGCCATGGTTCTTAATGCAACTGCAGGTCTGTGGTCATTTAATGCTACTTTAGTTTGGTAATACATTCGGATCATGATTACCCCATTGTTTGGGAATTCGCATCCTCTGCATTAACTTAAAAAGCAATTTTTTGAATTAATGTACAATCAGCTTTATGATTCGTGCAGATATGCATTAATATTAAGTATTCTTATATTATAGACGAGATCGGATGAGCTCCGTTTACAATCAAACGATCGAGATGTATAAACTCAAAAGATACCCTTTTGAGTTCATACAGATGATGCAAAATCATTGTTTTGGGGGGGGGGGGGGGGGGGGGGGGGGGTTATATTATCTTTTTTACTCATTACTTGTTTATCCATTCTGCATTGTATCTTAAAACATAGATAATATAAGATTTTTTTTAGCTTCTCGGATACATATAAGAATAACAATCTTTTGAAGTTATCTTATTTATTTTCATGTAAGATAATAAAATAAAATGATATATATATAGAGAGAGAGTCGCTAATATCAAAACGTTTGCACCACGCCTCCCGTACAGCCAAGTCATTTTTCGATTTTTAAGTCCAAATGATTGATCCAAAGCGTTAGATGTGATCTTCATATTAAAATGTGTTTGGAGACCAAATTTTATATATTTTGGATTTTTTTTTTTACTATTTATTAAGCCACTTTGAAAATCGCTGATCGAACAGTAGCTTATGATTTTACTGTTTGGCCACCGTTAGATCAGTGATTTTCATAGGCTTAATAAATAGTAAAAAAATTCCAAAAAATATAAAATTTGGTCTCCAAGCACATTTTAATATGGAGATCACATCTAACGGTTTGGATCGATCATTTGGACTTTAAAAATCAAAAAATGACTTGATTGCAAGGGAGATGTGGTGCAACCGTTTTGATATTAGCCACATTTTAATATGGCTAAATTGCTACCGATAGCACTTCGACCTAAGTACCTACGGGGTCATATTTTAGTATTTGATGTTCAAACAACAAATCCAAACCGTTAGATGTTCAATTTATATTAAAATGTGCTTGGAGACCAAATTTTACATTTTTGGGAATTTTTTTACTATTTATTAAGCTGGTTTGAAAACCGTTATTTTTTAATGCTGCAAAAATTTAATAAAAATAGCGGTTTTCAAACCAACTTAATAAATAGTAAAAAAATTTCAAAAAATGTAAAATTTGGTCTCCAAGCACATTTTAATATAGATTGAACATCTAATGGTTTGGATTTGTTGTTTGAAGATCAAATACTAAAATATGATCCCGTAAGCACTTAGGTCGAAGTGTTACCGGCAGCAATTTAGCCATACTCTCTCTTCCTCTGTGGGTGTGGGTGTGTGTGTGTATGAGTTGGGCTAAAATGAGCCATGGCTCATAGCGTGTTGGTGAGCTATGGCTCATTTTAGCCATTTTGAAATTTCAAACAATCGATCCGAACTGTTCATCTTGTTCTCCATATTGAAATGTGCTTTGAGACCAAATTTTACATTTTTTGGAATTTTTTTACTATTTATTAAGCATTTTTGAAAATTGCTGATCCGATGGTTCAGAAATTTTTACTGTTTTACTGTTCACAGCAAAACAGTAATTTTCAAAAATGCTTAATAAATAGTAAACAAATTCCAAAAAATGTAAAATTTGGTCTCCAAGCACATTTTAATATGGAGATCACATCTAACGGTTCAGATCAGTCGTTTGGACTTTCAAAATGAAAATACGGCGTGGAGTACAAACGCTTGGTGAGGCATGGCTCACCCAAGTCAACCTCACACACACACACACATATATATGAAGATGATACATTATACAATAAAAATTTGTATTTTATTAAAATTTTATAATACAAATTAGTTAAATTAGTTGTATTTTTTTTTCTCTTTTTTTGTTAAGAAAAAATATCGAAAGCACAAATTGAAATGTCAATGTCATTTTTTTGTCTGTTAATTTGATGTGTACCGTATTAAAAAAATACATGTAAGAATAATTTTTTTTTTAATTATCATAATGAATACGGATATGAACATATCTCCACCCGATTCATATTGTACCCGTTTACACCCCTACCTATCCTTGACGCATTAATTGGCTTGGAAGAATTTTTCTCTTAAAATTAGCTTAAAATGTAAGGCACATATCGTCAGAAGCCTGCGTCTGCTACTGTTAGGATTCAGGGATGCACATTCTTACATTTAAACCACCTCCAAGGAATTAATAATTTTTTGTTTTGTTGCGCTTGTCCGAGATCATCTTTTAGCATTATGGAGCCCAATTATTCTTCCTCTAAATCAAATCATGTGTTCTTTCGTTCATACGTCTATGTAATTTTGGAACTGTTCATTGTAAATAGCAGAGTACATAAACTCACGTATAAATTACAAAAAAATAAAAATAAAAGGACAGCATGTCGTTGTCAAATTTCTATGACCAGTATCCAGTTTTGGTAGTACTTTAATTTGTTTTCAAAAAAAATATTTTCAATAGCCCGATCAAAATCAAACATTTGCGAATGGAATGCAGCATTGCAGCCTCCCTCGTTGCCATCATTTGTGAATGGTGGAGTTTGTTGGTCGGCACCTCTCTACTTTCCTTTTAAAGGAAAACCCTCACATAATTTATTGTAACTAGAATAATTTTATTAATAAATTATATATATTGTGAAAATTTAAGATTCAAATTGAGGCAGTAGAATTAAAGAAGATGCAATGTCAAGAAATGTTGGTAGATGGTCATTCAATGACTCTAGTTCTAGTAGTAATTAACTATTCTTGATTTGTTTTATTTTATAGGAAAAATTAGTTACATAAATTATTCAAATTGAAAAGGCTATTTTAATTTATACATTACGAAGTAAAATATTTTAATATTTTTTTATTGATATTGAAAATTGCAAAAGTATTATAATTCATAATTACATAAAGTGGGATAAAGTTATCATGGTTTCTGGTAATTTCATCCTTAAAGACAAGTATTAAACAGTGGTAATTATCATGGATTGCATTCTTCAAAATTTCGTACAAAAATAATGAGAAAGGTTTCAATACCTCATCATGTCTCATGTTTTATATTTTTGTTTTTAAAGTCCAAAATATCAATCTGAACCGCTTAATATGATATCCACACTAAAATATGCTTAAGCATGAAATTTTATAATTTTTGAAAAAAATTTACTATTGTTTAAGATAGGTATAAAATCATTGTTTTTGGATGGATTAGAATCACTAATTTTGTACTATCTTAAAAAATAGTAAATAATTTTCAAAAATTATAAATTTTGGTCTCCATGTATATTTTAGTACATATATCATGTTGAGAGATTCCGATCAGCAGTTTAGACTTTAAAAACAAAGATATAAAATATGAGTTATGATGAAGTATTGAACCTCCTCAAAAATAATTATCAAATTAAAATTTCGGAGATTTATTTTGTAGAAACTATAATTTAAGATCCTCCAATAACATTCTCATTTTTTGAAAAGATAACGCGCAGGGCATCATCTATTGTACACGACAAGTATACTTCCGTAAATAAAATAAAAAATGATACAAATATTTAATCTTTTGCTCCTATAAAGCTACAAGTTAGTTTGATTATATACTTAGTTTTTATTTTTTAGTGAACAAAAATTATAAAAATGTTACATTGCATTATTGCAGAGTTTAGCTAGTATAACATCAGTGTCATTTAAGCCTGTATATATAACACCAACTTCAAAATTTATTGAATCGACTTCAAACGGTAAATCCAAACCGTTCAAACCGATCTACTTTTTAAGTTAATTTTAATACATTCATTTTTCAACATTTTTACCGCTTGATTTGATACTAAAATAATTCGAAAATATAAAAAATTTGCATGTAAACGCATCACTCATAAAGTAAATCGGTTTGAACGGTTTAGATTAATCGTTTGAAGTCTATTCAATTAATTTTAAAGTTAGTGTCATATGACACCAATGTCATACTGGCCGGACTCATTATTGCAACCATGGATTAGGAAACAAAAAAACAGTCGTCCTGCGGTGTCGTCTCTCTTGTAAATATTCTTATGATATTTATTATCATATATCTATTTATTTCTCATATCTAAATCTGAAACAAATATTGGTATGCTAAAGAATAAGATATATATTCATTGTAGTTAATACCGCATCTAATGCTTATTAGTTTTTATATTTGCTAAGAAATTGAGACACAGAATTAATGAAAAACACAGGAGAATTGTTGTAATTATGTTTTAAAAAGAGTTATGTAACAGATCATTTAAATAAAGAACCTACATGCATATCTAATTTATGCAAGTTAATCCGAAATTTCTATTCTTACCATAATAAAAAAAGATAAACCAAAAAACATACCTTTTAGGGGATTTCCATATTTATCTGGGTCGCACAGCCAATTTGCAGCCCATTTATGGGGGGCCGCAGATTGACTTAGAGGTTCCCAAAACCTCTAAGCCAATCTGTGTAGCCCCTAAAAGCACAAATTGGGCTAATCTGTGTAGCACTATCTGTGGGAACTATAATATTAAATATATTTAGGTTTTGGGCCAATTTGCAGCCCATTTATGGGGGGCCGCAGATTGACTTAGAGGTTCCCAAAACCTCTAAGCCAATCTGTGTAGCCCGGATAAATATAGAAATCTCCCAAAACGGAGGTGTTTTGATTATGGTATTAAAAAAAAATCGGCAAGTTAATATGGGGCGACCTGTATGATCTTCAGCCATGCGATCAACATAAGTGGAATAGAGACAATTTCAAATATGTTGGAAGGGATAGGTACAAGTTCAGATCCAATGAAGTAACTCAATCTTTGGGTTTTGAATCAGAACTATATGATATGAATCTATGATAATCTATCTAAAGTGAAGTGCAAACATTCCGAGAGATGAATTCGAATCGCGAAGCAATCTCAAGCGACAGATTCGGATCGAATGGTCTCGATCGAAAACCTAATCTTTAGGGGATCCGGACCCGACAGGTACGGGGTGCAATATTGATTGACAACGACATACGAATGTTATCAGGATGAAATAGATATCTTTCTTTTTTTGTTCGTACATGTGACATAACATATCTGTGTAGAGTCCTTTTACCTCAAAAGTCGCCCCCACAGGTTACTTGAGGCGCGATTCGATCGCTTGCTTGTAGCCGGCTCTAAAAGCTGCTCAGTACTCTAGCGGACAGTTGAGATAACAGGGTTGTAAGCTCTTGCGTTCCATCACGGGTTTTTGTTTTATGGATACTTTTTTTGAGAGAATGTTTTATGGATACATGTGTTAGCCTAATTCGTATCCTCTGCATTAACTCAAAAATGAATCTTTCGAGTTAATGCATATGGACCGTCCGATCAAATATAAGATTCGTGTGAATTTAATCCAAACTAATATTTAGTCAATGTTTTAGGCGGAGTTCGGATGGGCTCCGTTTACAATCGGACGCTCGACATGTATTAACTCACAAAATGCTCTTTTGAGTTAATGCAGACAATGCGGACTCGTGTTAACCGAGTATAACGGTCAGCCATAATAACTATTTGAAAGAAAATCACTGACGTTTTCTTAGGATCAAAGAATTGCTATTACAGAATTCGTATCCTCTGCATTAACTCGAAAAGGAATCTTCCGAGTTAATATATCTGAAGTGTCCAATCAACTTTAAGATCCGTGCGGATTAGATCCGCACGAATATTAAAGACCATGTTTTAGACAGAGCCGGATGGACTCTATTTATAATCAGACGACCGAGATGCATTAACCAAATATATGTTATTTTGAATTAACGCAGACGACGCGGACTCGCTATTACACGCCTCATCTATTGGACCCAATTTTACTCTGTAATTTGGAACAACGTAATAAGGGCATGTTCGAATTTTACTATTCACATGGGAAAAAAATTCACTCTTGTGGTCCTGTTCGGCCAACTAATGGGAATGGGTGTAGGCATAGGAAAAGTAAAAATTCAGTTGGACTGAATTTTTTTTCTTCCCATGCGAACAGTAATCCAGCCAAACACGCTCTCAGACAGAATTTTTTTTTCTCTATGTGAACAGTCAAAATCAGTTCAAAATTTTTTCAATCCCATTCCTATACCTATATCTATACATCTCACCTAACTGAATAAGCAACTAATCGGTAAATGAAGCAAGCCATAGCAGGCCGAAAGGTACACTATTTCAACTAAAAATAAGTATCGCAGTAGTTCAACACCATAACTAGTTTTTTTATCTAGTGTCTAAGACAATATATCCATGTGAAAAATCAAATTTGAAATTTAAATGAAAATTTATTTGTGAATATTGAATAGTTATGTAGCTCAACCATAACTAAAAAAAAAAAAAAAAATTCAACATACAGTTAATAAAAAAACAAATTGCTATTTCTTCCAATTGGATGAAATAATGAATTAGAGAGATATGAAATAACAATTGTTATTATTCATTTTTTTATAATTATTTATTTTTATTATAATCACTACTATCGTCAGCATTATAATTATTATTATTATTTTTATAATTTATTATTGTTGTTGCTGGTTTTGACATAATAATAACAAGAAGACAATAATAGTAGTTGTAATAATACGGGACGGATCCAGACTTTCGAACTATGAGAATTAAACACACATTAAAAGTCAATTATATAAAATTTTATAAGAATAGAGTCAATTTTACAATATAATTATATCTTACAAAATCATTCATAAAGACAAAAAAATGGTGATCAATTGACTCTCATTCGCTATATATAATTATGCCTTGGTAATAATTGCAATGTATTATATGAGAATTTCAGTTCAATGAAAATTACTATATAAGCTATGTTGATGTAAATTTCTTTTCGTATTATCTGGTCCAATAGTCACGTCCAAATACTCAACAGATAAAAAAAATATATATTTAAATTTTATAATTGTCGTATTGAAAAATAACAAATAAAAGTGTGCTCTATTAAGATTATATGATTTTTATAATTCTCGTATTGAGAAATAGTGTAACCATGGAAATTTATCGTCGAACAAAAAAAAAAAAAAAAAAAGAGTTCGGAAATGTTATATTATTTATAGTTTGTATTATTCTGGCTTCTATTAAATATGTACTCTGACTGCTTATATAAATTTTAACTAAAATGTGTTCTGTTAAACTAAAAGTGATCCTCGATTTGATATGATATGATTAAATACATTAAAGCGTCTGTTATTTAAAAATATGAATACTGAATTATTTTAACAAATGGCGGAACGAACCGTAGGTTTTGGAAACAATAAAGAATATCTGTGAAATTTTGTGTCGGCAAACATGTTCTAAAAATATATAAATCGACTAGATTTTTCAAGCAATATCTGACAAATGTTTGGTCAAAGATAAATATATAAAGGCAACTGGCAACTGTCATTTGCCTTTCCTAAACTCCAAACAATACCGGCCGAAGCTGATCTGTGTACGAATTAAGATCAATCCGTCAAAGTGCTTTTCATTTATCTTGGCTGGTTCCCCCTGTTAGTGTCTGGCTGATCCATGCGCTTTCTTTTAGCGAGGTCTTGTCACGGCTACACGATATAAAGCACCGACACCACACCATGAGAACTACCGACTACGGCAACGAGTCTTCCCCCGCCTAATGATAAATTCGCATCGTATGCTCTTTGGAATTCGTATCCTCTGAGATATCTCAAACTTTGCGTGACTTTATGGAAAATCCCACCCGTTTAAATTCGTACTGCACATATCTCAAAGCACAAATAATACTGACCCCCTACATCCTCCCCGAATAGGCACCGGACACGTCGGTCACGCAAAAGTTGAGATATCTCAGAGGAAACGCACCCAAGTGGGCCTTTGCCTAGTTTTAACATTCCAGATGACCGATAAATGTGTCGAAACTTGTTGCGGGTCAGTGCAGGGACCATACGTGGAGTGATGGGTGGGTCGCTACACTATAATGTTTGATGGTTTGAACGGAAGATCTTGCTTTATTCCCGTTGCATCTGTCTTCGCGCCAACTTTCACGGGGCCCCGCGATGTTCTGACGGTTCGTACTGTGTCCATCAATGCCTACCAGCGGGGGGTACTTTTTGGATTTAAAACATTTTTGGGAGAATCGTCGGTACAGGTACTTGGTGATTAATTGACGAGAGATGACTTTATTTTACTATTCTTTGCCTCATGGTCAATTCGAAGTGTAACATTGTGCCTAAAGGGCTTCCATAAAAAAAAAAAAAAGTGTAACACTGTGACGAAATGTTCAATGGCACATGATGACTCATGAGGATCCGATTAATCCGGGAAAGGTATCTCTCAGGTACCGTAAAAGATTCCCCTTATTTTATGATTTGAGATTAATTCAGAGCAGTCTTGAGATTCGGACTAGAGTAAGGGCAGTATTTTTGAATCCCTATCCTCTCCGGTATTGCAGAGAATCACAGTTTGAGATTAAATCTCAACTGGTTTGATATTCGGATCACAATAGGGGCAGTATTTTTGGGCTTGGAGATTCATGCCAAGTTAAAAAGAACGGTTTAGATCTAGTAATTGTAAAAGATTCCCTTATCAGGTATTGGAGAGGATGATTTAGAAATATATTAGTGGCAAACTATACTCTTTTTTGGGTATAATTATCAATACTAAATTTATGAATAATAGCTAATAATTAACCTACAATAAAATTTAGGGAAAAAATAAATTAGAAAATAATTATGATTTTTCGATAATAATATTAAAATGATAACAAAAAACATTATATTATTGTTTTTAGAAGTGAGGACGTTCTTTTGTAATTAGAAAATTAAATTCAGTGAAAAGATAATAGTTATAATTTGTATGCATAATAACTTGTTTATATTCAAAAACAATTTATAAAGTCTAAATTTTGTAATTTGTTTAAATACATATAACATAAATTATTTTTGATATGTTCTCATAGTAACTATATTATCTTAAGAATAAAATAGATGTGAATATGTCATTATTGCTATGGATTAATATTGTCGACTGAAAAATTAAATAAGAGAACAATAATATTTGGAAACGAAAAAAATACAGTCTGATCAATTTTTGTGTTCCCACCAAATAATAAAGAGTTAGGAATAAAAATGAAAAATATAATTCAACACCATCTCTACAAAAAATTGCAACACAAACGGTGTAGTAGAATTTTTTTCTACCAAATTCAAAATCCTTCAAATTCCCATGGATGTAAAGGTCTCCGAACAAGTCCGAAGTACATTCTAGTTGTGGCATTACTAAAATATTTGTTAAAACCTCAGCCGACTTCGTAATGTCACAATTTGTATAATTTTTTGAGTAAAGGAGTTGGAAGTCAACCCTCTCAATTATTTAGTACTCTTGTTATTACAGTAAATAATTTTATTCATCTGGGTTTCGAACCTATGACCTCTCATATAAATATCATGTATCTTTTCTATTAAACCAAGTAAGTTTGTATAATTTTTATAAGAGGTCTAAATTTAGGTTTCAATCAATTTGATTTTGAAAATAAATTATACTCATGCAAGTTGAAGTTGTCTACCTCTTACTTTGCTTACTATATATTTTTATTCATTAATATAATTAACAATATTATTAGAGAAACGTTTTTATCATTAATTAAAAAATGTTGTGTTGGATTATATAAAATATTAATAATTAACTATGCATTTATGTGTATAATATCACAATCCAATTCACTCCCGCTTATGATGTACGGGATCCTTTAATATTTGTGTGGATCTTAATCGGAAGGTCCATATCTATTAATGTAGAGAATACAAATTCGGTCCCCACCCGACCCGTGCACTTTTCTGTTGGCTCCATTTTATTGGGATCTTATTCAGTTTTTCCTTTTTGCCGAGGGGTTCTTGCCTTTCAAGATACTTATTTATGCTTTGCCCCAAACTTTCCAACTGTTCATGCACGGGCATGGAGCACTGTACAGTTTTTTATTTTTTATTTTTTATTTTTATTAGAAGAGCGATTAGGGATATGATACTATCCTATTGTGGTTAGATACATTTTGGTAGTGAGTAGAACTAGGTGTTCTTAAGTTTATTAAGCTCTTTGGTGAACTCAAATTTAAAACTCATTGAATCAGCTTTAAATGATGAACTCAAATCGTTGAAATCCGCCTACTTTACGAGTGATGCGTCTACGTGTAAAAATTTTAAACATTAGAATTAATTTGGTATAAAGTCAAGTGGCCAAAATTAGAGTGTTAATAAATTAATTTTAATATATTTATATTTTGAATCTTTTTTTACCACTTGACTCTATGCAAAATTAATTTTTTCTACATGTAGACGCATCACTCGTAATATGGCGGGTTTAAACTGTTCAAATTCGTCATTTGAGATCGATTCAATGAGTTTTCATCACTCGTAAGATGGCGGGTTTAAACTGTTCAAATTCGTCATTTGAGATCGATTCGATGAGTTTTAGATTTGAGTTCACTAAAAGACTTGGTGAACTAAAGAACACCCTAGTTCTACTCTTTGGTAGTACTAGATCCGAAAGATCGCATATATATATTAGCAAATACAGATAAATACGGAAACAATTTTCCAAAGGCTCGATTGTCAATCAAATTTGAAGTTTGCATTTCAATAAAAATTTATGGAGCCTGATAATGGTGCCTCAAACAAAATCATCGAGAGCGTCCCTCAAGTAGTTAAATGAAAAAAACTTTCAACGTTATATAACTTTCATTTCCAGCGCTAATATCAAAACATTTAAACCTATGTTTATAACATTTTATAATGCTACTCGCAAGCATTTTAACCACAAGAATTAAAATTCTAAATCTGTATAGTTTTAACTCGTACCTACTTTTGTTTTCAAGCAAAAAACTGAAAGATTCCTTTCACCCATTTTTGTTTTTCTTTTTTCTCTGATCATTCTCATTCATTTTCTCGACGATCCGTGATGAATTTTACGAATCTAAAATATGAACGTTTTTTACCCGATTTTGTCTTTCAAATGAGATCCATGAACAATAACTTTCGAGTTATATTGGTGTAGTAATTTTTTTACCACTTTAAATCGTTGTGACTTTCAATATTTTTTATTTTGCTTCAAAATAATTTAAACCTCTGTTTACAAGCATATAAACCTCATGCACAAGCATATAAATCTCATGTACAAATAATTTAAACCTCAACAATAGCACTTCAAAGCATATTGTTGTTTGAGCAATAATCTTATTCGTCTATTTGACTAATTTGCAAAAACATACAATTATTGAATTTTACAATGTGTTCTATGTTTCTAAGATATATAGGTTCAAGTCGAATGAAATTGCATTATGGAATACTTGGACTGAAGAAGACATGAATACACTTATCAAAAATACAAATTGTAAAATTAGAAATTTGGTAAAGTATGTTTGAGGCTGTTTAAAAAGGGATAAAACGTTGGTAACGCTTGTAAAACATTATAACGTTTTATGCTTGTTAGAAGTAACAAGTTACAACGTTATAACGTTTTATAAACGTTGTAACATTTTAGTAGTGACAGAACTACTGAAACACAGCTGTACAGTATCAGCTTGAAACGTTGTAACGTTTTATGTATGTCAGAATGTTAAGTACAGCTGTACCAAAGATTAAATTCAAACTTAAAACGTTGCAACGTTTACAGAAAATGTGGTAACGTTTTAATTAAATTTGAGCTTCAAAGAACATCTATTTTGATCAAATTTTTACAGGAGAAAACGTTACGTAACGTTTTGCTGAGCTGTCAAAAAATTAAAATCCTAAATCGCACTTTGAACAACGACGTTGTAACATTTTATAAAACGTTGGTAACGTTTTATGGCAAACAACTCATTTTTGAGCTGACTTTATAAATAGGGCATTGGGCTTTCTGAGCCGACCATAATCTTCTAAAAAACGATTTTCTGAAAGCTTATTCTACTCCATTGTTGTGTGAGCTTAAAACTTCAAAATCCCTCAAACACACTCAAACACACTTCACTAATCTCAACTTAGATTAGGTTATAGTAATCTATTAAGTGTTTCTCTTGATTAGCTTGAACTAAGAGACCTTGTTCTCATCTCTTTGAATTGGCCGTTTGACTTCCCGCTTGGAGTGTAAGGGTTCAACGATTCACAAGTTGTAATCCTTTTGTATTGGGTAATAGAAAGGCGCACCACTCAAGGTTGCGAAGCCCCGGAGACGTAGGTCTTTATTTTGCCGAACTCCGTTAACATCCCGCGTGTCAAATTTCTCTAAACTCATCTATTTATTTTCAATTGCAATTTAATTTCAGTTTTTGTTCAATTAGAGGTGTACTTAGTATAACACATATAAATCTCAACAATAACACTGCATTTACAAAACTCATTTACAAAACATATAAACCTCATGTACAAAGCCTTGAAAATTTTAATGGTAGTAGGCTAAGATTTAAAGACTTAAAAATTTAAAGTGCTCATAAGTGTTACTTAAAAAAAATAAATGACTTTAAAATTACTCAAAAGTGTTTTTTTGATGGATCTTATTTGAAAGATAAAATCGAATAGAAAACGTTCGTATTTTTAGATTTGTAAAATTCATCACGGATCGTTGGAAAAATAAATTATAATGATCAGAGAAAAAATAAAAAATAGTGGGTGAAATGAATCTTTCCGTTTTTGGCTTGAAGACAAGAGTATTTAGAAGTTAAAACTATACAAATTTTGAATTTTTATGCTTTCAGACAGAAGTTTATATGCTTGCGAGTAACATTATAAAATGTTATAAATATAGCTTTAAAGGTATATATATTAGCGTTACAAAATAAAAGTTAGATAACATTGAAAGTTTTTTCTATAAACTACTTGGGACGTGTGCAAGTATGATGGCTCGGGTACATGAACATTTCTCACAATTTATTGCCAACTCAATAGACACTTTGGGTGTAGTTAGTTAATTAGACCCAATTACATTTTCTTTTCTATGAAGATATACGAGAACGATTCAAATGTCTTGTGTTGACTCTTTTATTACGTCTTCATTTTTAAATTTCAATAACTTCAGATATAAAATTTAAATGGTAAATTAACATCATCATATATGATCAATTTCATTTTCTTGATGTGCTTGTAAAAGGTCACGCTATTTCGGTTATATTTTAATTGATATGAAAAATCTAAAAAAAAATATTGATCTGAATAATTTGTGGACAATTATTTATGATCTAAATTATTATCAAATGATAACAAAAACAAAACGAGATAATTATGTATGTATACATAAAAAAAAATATAAATCAAGTTTAAAGGTAATATTTTGATATATAAGTGTTAAAATTTTTGTTAGCAGAAAATTGAAAAGTAAAAACATAATAGATGCATATACCATGTCATTTTCACTGTCAAGTGTCAACCACTTGCACTCTTTCCTTTTCCTAATTTCGCATAACCATATAAGTTATATACGAGAAGGATTTACTTACACTCTTTTTTGGTGACATCGAATTACACTCTACGTTTTCAAAGTTTTCAAAGTCAAAACAGTCGATCCAAACCATGCAATATGATAGATATGTTAAAATGTGCTTGCATCAAATTTTATATTTTTTTAAATTTTTTTACTATTTATTAATTATTTTACAAAATCGTTATTTTCATACTATTGAATTTTTGTACCTATCTTAATAAATAGTAAAAAAATTCAAAAATAAAATAAAATTTGATCTACAAGCACATTTTAATATATTTATCATGTTGAACGGTTTACATTGACTGTTTGGACTTTGAAAATGTAAAATATGATTTGATGTCACAAAAAAGGATGCAACCAGATCCCTCCTCCTTATATATTCTTACTTCTCTCTCCTTATTTTGAAAGTGATCAAACTCTTATGTGATTATTCCACATATATTATCACAAAGCTAATTACAGTGTTCTCTGTTTGGGGTGTTTATTGGTCCGGTTTAATCAGTCTTAAACTGAATCGCGAAAGTTCAATTTAATTGGTTCATTTTTTTCAGATTAAATTAATCAATTTGGTTTATTTTTTAAAAATATGTTTAATAGTTCGGTTTGGTTTAATATTTTTAAAATGATTAGACTGAATTGACCGAAAATTTTGAAATTCATCTCCCATCATAATAAAACATTTAAAAAAAATAAAAAATTTACGGTGTAATGTATATTACTTGTTTCGGTTTAAAACCGGTTAAACTGAACCGAACAAATTTTTTAAGAGTTCTAAAAAAATTCCGAAAAAATAATAGATAAATATTTATTTTTGTGATTGATATCCTATTTCAGTGAACCAAACAAACTGAAATCTCTTTCGGTTTGTTCGGTTCAATTATTATTCTATTTTGATTCGGTTTGATTTTATTTTTGAAAACCGAATAAAACTTTAGTTTGCCAGTTTTAATTCAGTTTGGAGTTTAATTGAACCGAACTGATGAACACCTCTATTCTCTCTTCTCTGTTGTTTAAAGTTTTAGTTGTTCAAAATGGCACTTATTTAATTACTTATTTCAAAATTGGTTGTATGAAAGTTTTGTTAAATTGAAATCGTGTCATTTTAGATTTTAATTCATTTCATTGAATATTTTTACTGGGGGGACGGAGTCTGAAAATTAGTTCACGCATCAAATTAAACGGTTACATGCAATTGATATCATTGTTTTCTACGTACGTATAAATAATTATGATATTATGACTAGGTTTTTATTGGCATGAAATTTTTTTAAATTTAATAATCTATATCAAAACAAAGTTGAAAACATATAATTTTTTATTTACTCATAAAAAATAATATAAACCATTTCCATTAATTTGGTCATGTTAAAATTATTCAGTATTTATAGGAAATATCCTCTAAGATATCTCATATTTTGCGTGACCAACGTGTCCGGTGCCTATTCGGGGTGACGTAGGGGGCCAGTATTATTTGAGCTTTGAGATTCGCGCATAATGTATTGTAACGGTTGAGATTTTTAAAAAAGTCACGCAAAATATTAGATCTCAGAGGATGCGAATTCACCAGTTCACCACGCTTAAGATTAAGGGCATGGAATATATAAATGGTAAAAAGGTAAACATTTGGAAAGGGATTGAAGAGCCAGAACAGGACAAATGATCCAAAAAATAGAATCAGGGACAGGAAGTGAGCATGGTCTGGTGGAAAATTACAAAAAATTAAAATAATAGAAAAGGAGGGGGGGAATAACTGGCCAACAAAAACCGGGTAAACGAGCATTTAGTGCGCGGAGGTAGGGACATCATGAGTAGGACATGATAAGGAACTCATTGTCTCATGTCTGCTATTGCATTAATTGATCATGCCTTAAGTGAGTCCTGATCTAGAACTGTTGGGAGAATGTGATCAAGATCTCTGAATTTTACCATTCCACATTAATTACTATATCTATAGTTCTATACAATTCATTTTTGGCTTGATCCATTCTGTATGCACAAAAGGACAACCCACGTTCACCGACAAGAAATAAAATATAATCGATAATTAATTATTTTTAAGAGATAAGTGGATAACTAAGACTAAAAAGCGATGATGATAACAATAATATCGTTGTGAAACCACCACTAGGTTACAAGTTACAACAGAATATTATAATTGAGCTGTGGTGATTGCTGAAACATAGAGCATTGGACGCTTCCCATGCAAAACCAATTTGTGAATCAACATTAAAACATGATTGAGTTAATTTAATATAATAATGTTGTGAACCCTCTAATAAGTGTTCGGTAACTTTTCTTCAGACAAAATAGTGCGCCATTTTGTTATTCCATAGCATCTAAGTTCTTATTAACCATGAATAACACGCTGACAATGTAAAGAATATGAGATATTGCATGCCAATTATCTTTCCTCTCTAATGTCAAAGTATGGTGTAACTAACCAATTTTGCTCTATCTATATTTTAGTTTTTTTCATCCTCTTTTAATTGTTATGATAACAATTTATTAAACAAAGATATTTAAGCCGTTGAAGCTAATATATAATATATTTTATGAGTGATTATTTTACATTTTACATTTTTTTTTTTTTTAAATTTAATTAGTACAAAGTTAAACAGTTCAAAAGAATGAAGTTATAGGCTGCTCATTCCTGGATGCCTGTGATAGAAGATGTTGTGCCATTGAACATCATTCCACCTAACATGGAGCTGGTGCTGTACGAGCCTCCTGCAGTGGTAGCCGCTAGCGTTCCCTCCACTTCTGAATGAATGCCAATGAATCTCCATTTACAGTTCTTTTAATGCTTAGCATAATTTTGAGTGGCTTAAGCCTTGCTACTTGTGTTTACTTTTGATATATTGCCTCCAATAGAGGATGGTTGCACTGTAGGTTAACGTTTGAACTTTTATGTTTTCTTCCTGTTGCTTTGACTCAAATTCCTTGGCTGATGATGCTCTTGTAATTATAACATTTGAGTAATGGAATGGGCTTCTAGCCTCTTTTTTTTTTAAAAAGAATGAAGTTATAAATTACTTGAATACATTTATTTTTTTATTTTCTATTGATACTTAATTTTTGTTAAAATAATTACAATGACAAGTTTGAGATCTTTTTGCGAGTTTGACTCCGTCGGAATTTTAAAATATTTATTCTGGAATAATAAATATTAATGCGATTCATTAATTTTAAATTGCTCATATCAAATGCCCAAAAGGCATAAAACGATTTCCATAGTCCGAATAACCGACAGGCGACAACTAAAAGATTCACTGCCCGTAATCACATGACGTCTGTAACAATCATGTGGCTAACAATGTCGTACAATTAAAATGGGGAAAGAATGTGTTCAATTGTTCCTTTATTACGCATTTGAACGGGAAGGTACATGTTTAGGGCGTGTTCGGTTGCTAAGCGGGAACGGGAATGGGTTTGGGTTTTGATCCAATTTGAATGGCCAAAATACTATTCGCGTGGGAAAAAAAAAATTCACTCTGAGTAAATTTTTTTTTTCCCGCGGGCACAGTGGCACGCCGAACACGCCCTTAGTCAAATTAATTAACCACGGTAATATCCTAATAGGACACAAGAGGTCAAATGGTCAAAGATCATTTAGTCAAATTAATTTCCTTTTCTCTGATCAATCTAGTTGGTTGGTACATAATTGTCTCTCTCTTGGCCAGATCTACTGCAAGCCAGTCCTCTATCTCCTTAGTGCGCTGCACCTGACATATGGGCCAACGTTCTGCTCTGGTAGTCAGGTATAGTAATATGGTTGATTTGATTGACCCGCTATACAGAATCACATACATAGGACAGCGTCAGACGACCGAGATTATTAGGAACGCAGAGATGCACGAGAATCGAGAGCATCGAGATGCCCTTTTGCCACTTTAGTCGCGCCAAAAACAATGAGTGGGGCCCACCACACCTTGTACTCCATCTTTTACCTTCGACCCATTTAATGCGAATCTGTCGGGGGTACTTTCGTAATGTTGTACTGTTCTAGATCCAGAATTTTTTATAATTGGGACCCTTGGAGCCTTGGAGCCGGCGAATGCGCAACCTCCACGCACACGACACTTTTCTGCGCGACTCCGTTATTTTAATTGCTGAAGAAAATTTGTTGACCTTTTGAATTCAGATATTTTATCATGGTCATCAAAATGTATCCATTTGACCAAAAGAAAGAAACAAGTATTCAGCATTAAAACATTTATCACTAAATCAGGGACGGATTGAGTGTGTATCAGAAATGGCAAATGTCTTTTTAAAATTTTGGAAATTAATTTTGATTTAATATGCCTAACTTCCTTATCATTTTTGTTGTTTTTAATATGCAAAGAATACATTATTTATTTATTTGTATAAAACACTATTTTTGATGTTTTTTTATCTAATACTTAATTATTTAATGGATTTAAATCCGATAAATTATTTGAATTAGATCAATTAATAAGTTTGAACTCAATAAACTATTTGAATCCGATTCTTGTCCCTTCCTAACCAACATAAATTATGAATCCGTCCCGGTACTAAATATTTATAATGTATTTCTTGAATATTAATTATTGATATGTAAAATATTTTCTAGAAAACAAGAGAAATGACATGCAGGACAACGAGAGCCACATTGAACCGGAAACAAACAATTGCTTATCACTAGATTTTAAAAATTGAATATTCCATATGTAATTCAGTTGTTGGTTGCTTTTGGACAATCTGTAGTCTGCTAGTTGTATAAGTAAACTTTTTTTATATATAGACCTTAAATAAAAATTCTAACTATACTTATTGGGGGAAATAAAATATGCCAAAGGAAGATAATCACTATGAGTAGCGAAATGAGTTAAACAATGCTGTCATGCCGAATAGAGAAAGATAGAAGTTGAGAAAGTAGCTGAGTTTGTATCCTCTGAGGTATTGCAGAGGATTACCCTCACTTTACGGTTTGAGATTAAATCTCAATCGGTTTGGAATTTAGTACACCATAGGGGGCTTTATTATTGGGCTTTGAGATTCGTGCCGAGTTAAAAAAATGGTCCAGATCTAGTAATTGTAAAAAATTCTTATTGGAGAGGATGTGAATTCAAAGAAGCTGGGGGTGAAGATTTTCCCATTTAACAAAATGATGGTGGAGCATCGTAATCTCCTGAAATTTGGTATGAACTTGACTTGATAACTAAGCAAACACAGCTGTGCCCATGTGTTTTACCTCATTACTTCAAGCAAATGCCACCAAAAAGTAAAGCTAAAATCAATTAGGTTGAAGGCAACTTGTGTGTGTGTGTATATATAATAATTATTCTTTCATGTCGTGATAAAAATTGACAGCTTCGAATTTATCTTTACTCTAGGATCTCTGTGTACCTAACTGAGCTAGTTAAAAATTTAAGATGGGATCGTGCGGTGAACCAGCCATTATTTATATAACAGAAGCTTTTCCATTTAAATACACGAACAATTTAAAATATAATCAATAGATTCTGTGATCTAATAGTACTGTATGTACGGTGTTTCGTAATATATGTACGTACCTAATGAGTAATGACCATTAATTTTATTTAAGAACATATTTAGATACATGGTCCCGTCCAACCGAAATATATATATCTGTAATATAATTGTAGGCTTGTAGCGTGGCCTATGAAGAATTTTAAGAATAAAAGGCAATCAATTCAATTTGCAGTTCTCGAAAAAGACACTGGCACACTCTGTGCTGCCTGAGCTCAATAACTTTTTTGAGTTCCATTCAATAGTGCCAATCTGTCATTTGTCCAACCATTTTCATAGTTTTCTTTGTCTCTGTTCAACCCTGTGCCAAAATAGATAGATGAAAATTACGAATTCACATCCCCTCAGGTTAGAATTCACATCCTCTCCAATACCTGATAAGGGAATCTTTTACAATTACTAGATCTGAACTGTTCTTTTTAACTTAACACGAATCTCAAAGCCCAAAAATACTGCCTCCTATTGCGACCCGAATCCCAAACCGGTTGAGATTTAATCTCAAACTGTAAAGTGAGGGCGATCTTCTGCAATACCGGAGAGGATACAGATTCCTCAGGTTACCGGACTGAGTACAATTGAATCAGACGGCCCAAAATTGTTCTATTTAACTTGGCATGAATCTCAAAGCACAAATAATCCTGCCTCCCTCTGTCATCCTGAATCCTGACCGGTTGAGAGTAAATCTGAGCCGTCTGTTTCAATTGTATTGAGTAAGGTACCTGGGAGGATACATATCCTGAAAATTACACCATAGGAAGGTGATATAAAATGTACAAACCATTTATGTAAGAACTAACGAATTAAGGAGATTGACGGCCTACATTAACTGAAGTATATGCAAATTTAAATTTAAATTTTCATGTTACGTGGACTGTATAGATCAGCTCTATATATAATATTGATTGTCAAATGACCTTCTTTATAATTAATTCAACATAATGCGTGATTGGGAAATAATTTGGGACGACATAATCTATGTAACATGAACCAAATAAAAGATAATCTGACCATACTGGTTTTATAATCCTTGAAAAGATTGGGGGAGAAAGGAAAGCGACCAAGCATGTGGGAAATAATGTACCTGTTCTCTCTCATTGCCACTGCCACCGTCATCAAGTTGGCATTAATTATGGTTATTAATTAGGTGCGTTCTCATATTCTCATAGTAGCCACTACATACCCAATTTATTACTCTTATTTATTGCCACTGGGGCCAAATTAGTACTGGTGCATGCTTTGGCTACTTTACGGTTGCACGAAAAATGGACCCCAATATTAAAAGAAAAAAAACAGCAAAATGGTTTTGGTTAAAAGAACTTTAAATAACATATTTTTTTTAAATTAAAGAATTTTCATGGTAGCTAAACTAAGGCTTTAATTTCATGAATATTTAAGTAAAATCAGTGTTGTAAATAGTGCGCTATAGCGTTTTTGGACCCTAAATGCTACGCTATGGCATCAAAACGCGCTATTTGAGCTACGGACGCTATAGCGGTAATAGCTGTCCACTATAGCACATAGCGTGCGCTATGCAACATGAGCTGTTGTTTTTTTCTTTTCAATTTATATGGGCTTTAAATAAATGCTCAGATTGGATTTTAACCGTTATTTTTTTTTTCAATTGACATACTAAGGTTTATATTAAACTAGTAGTTATTAAATGAGAGATCCATCAAACGAAATCAAATAAGGAAGCTACAGCGCGCTATACAACATGAGTTGTTTTTTTTTTCAATTTATATGGGCTTTAAATAAAAGGCTCAGATTGGATTTTAACCGTGACCGTGATTTTCTTTTGCAATTGACGTACTAAGCTTTATATTAAACTATTAATTATTAAATAAGAGATCCATCAAACGAAATCAAATAAGGAAGCTACAGCGTGCTATGCAACATGAGTTGTTTTTTTTTTCTTTTCAATTTATATGAGCTTTAAATAATGGCTCATATTGAATATATTAAAATATTTCTTGAAATAACAAAATGATACTTACTACATGGTAGTTTGAATATTTTAAATAGATTAAGATAGTTAATTATGCCATGATATCTAGGTTATTTTGAAATTTAAATAGAAAAAGATAGATTATGTCATGATGCTGAATATATTTTGAATAGATAAAGATCGATAGTTTATGATATTAGTATTACTATAAATATTTTGAGTCGCAATTTGGACTTTGTATTCGTTCAATATGAATATTATATTTTTTTAATCAATTTGATGTTATTTATTGTTCTATGAGACTTAGATGATGTTGATATTTAGTACAAATATATGATATAATTTTTATAAAAATAAAAAAAAACGCTATGTAGCATAGCTTTCGCTATAGCGACGCTATTTACTATAGCTTTTTTTTGTAGGCTTCCTGCTATGAAGCGATAAACGCTATTTAGAACCTTGAGTAAAATATTTGCTTATGTGATTTACTAAAAATAATAAAGTTGAATGCATAGGTGAAACTGGCACCACTGCACTAAGTCTGCAGCTATTTAAGCGTGCAATCTATACAGAGTTCGTATACTTCCAAATGATGTAGAAAATCTAGCGTGAGAAAATGAATAATTTTGTGGAAGTTAGCATTCTTCAACATTCATGTACCGTTCTTCAGGATTGGTACCAAAACAGTTGGTATAAGTTGGGTATTCGTAAGTTGACTGGATGTTAGAAATCGAGCCCCGTGAGACCCATCAGATGAAGAGTCCGTGTCCCTTCCGATACCTGAGATACAAACTCAATCCGGAGCCAGTTGGTCTGCTTTGAGATTCGTGCCACATGAAAAAACGGTCCAGATCTATAACTTGCACCTCAGGTACCTGGGGTAATACGGATTCTCAGCTGAACTTAAAAAAAGAAAAGAAAAAAAACCTACTCAAATCAAATCAACACATTTGTTTTTCTAACAATATAAGAAATAAGAGGAGGGTTCAAATGCCTCCATTTTTTGTGCCTTCACCATGCCTCCATTTTTCAAAACTTTAATAACTCAAAATTTAAAACTTAAAAGTCAAAATAAAACCGTTAGATGTGATCTATATTATTTTCTTTATGTGCTCATAAAAAATTATCACATTTCAATTTTGTTTTTATGTGAATCAATAAGTTCAAAAATCAACGTCTAGAAATCATCCACATTAGTGCATTTTTTACAAGCTCTTGATAACAATCAAAATAAAATTGAAATGCCATATTTTTTTGCACGTGCATAAATAAAATGATATAGATCATATTCAATAGTTTTATTTTAACTTTTAAGTTTTAAATTTTGAATTATTAAAGTTTTTAAAAATAAATACATGGTGGAGGTACAAAAAATGGAGGCATTTGAACCCTCCTCAAGAAGTAATATGGATTTTCGAGATGATACCACTGTTAGCAATAAATCTCAACTTCCCTATAGCTTGACTGACGGGGAACAACCCCTTCAGGCAGCTCTCTCTCAACCTGACACCATGAATTTATTATATTTCCTTTGCCCTCTGTTTTGTCACTCTGAAAGAAGACTGTTGACAATAAATGTTAGATTCATATAATATTCTGAAAATATTTTACCAATTGCAACATGGCGGTTTAAGTAATGCATGTTTATCTAGAATTCATGTACGAAATTCCCTCTAAAGTGCGTAAAATTTGAAGAAAACAAAAGCAAAGAATAAGCTGAGATTGTACCACTGAGCTGAGCTTTTTGGGTACATGTTTGGGTGACATGTTGTATATTCAGCTATAATTAGAGGCTCTTAAACAAGAAAAGAGAAGAAAACAAAAATGAAATTTTCAAAGAACAGTGGTGCATTTATTTGCAGGAGCCAGGTAGGGAATAACTGGACCATGATTAGCAGTTCATTGTGTTTGTTGTTTGGTAGTAGCATTAATTTTCTCTTGTCTTTTGCTTCTATAAAAAAATTAGCTCTACCTAACAGGAATGTAGGCATGCATTAGTTCTCTTTGATTCTCTGCTTTGCAGTAAAATTTTGTTCTATGCGTTGATTTGAAACGAAACCCTGAAGTTTCTAAATTTAGCAAATTTTGTTCTCCACGGATCTATTTTTAATTTATTTCTAAATTTAGTAAAATTTTGTCTGTGTTCTGTTCTTCATATTTGCTATTAAAACATTTTGCATGGAATTGTTACTTATTATAAAACATCAAGCTTATACTAATTTTATTTATATGTTAACCATGAATATTTTAAACAGGTACAGCTAGAGAGTGTCCATATTGAAATGCGTAGTGCTCTCTGTTAAAATAACAAAATAAAAAATGATGATGAAACTGCCATAGCGATGTATATTTTTTTTGGGTCAAGGCCCAAAATGTTTTCTACCGAGTCTAGTATACAAAGCCCATAATAAAGCCCGGAATGAAATGGGCCCTTTTTGTAATCCGATCATAGTTCTGACCATTATTCCATTAAGCGAATGCTGGTAGCGCACTTTTCCTTTTCTCCCAGCTTATCTTAAAAAAAAAAAAAATGTTTTCAGGTTTTAGAAGTCAATGAATACATTAAAATTAGAGTGAGTCTATGGTACTATGCATATTACGATTTGTTACCATGCTACGGCTCTATATTCGAGTTTTTAAATCCTAACGGTCGATTCGAACCGTTCATCTTGTTCTCCATATTAATATGTGTTTGGAGACCAAATTTTACATTTTTTGAAATTTTTTTACTATTTTTTTAGATTTATTGAAAATCACTGTTTTTGGATGGTCCAGAATTTTCAGATCAAGTGATTTTCTAAATATCTAAAAAAATAGTAAACAATTTTCAAAAAATGTAAAATTTGGTCTCCAAACACATATTAATATGGAAAACAAGATGAACGGTTCGGATCGACCGTTAGGATTTGAAAACTCAAATATAGAGCCGTAGCACGGTAACAACCCATGATATGCATAGTACCATAGACTCACTCTTAAAATTAAGTTAAAAGTTCTCATATTTGACTGTTTAATTTGATATTAAATAAATTTAATTTTTTAAAATTTTATATGTAAACACACAACTAATGAAGTAGATCGGTTTTAATGGTTTGAATTCATCGTTTGAAGTTGATTCGATAGATTTTAAAATTAGTGTTATATAGGCTAAAATAACACTGATGTCATATCAATCAGAAAATGAAAATTGAACTCGTGCTGCTAATCAATTC
Organism: Carex rostrata; assembly: GCF_964058835.1. Lineage (NCBI taxonomy): Eukaryota > Viridiplantae > Streptophyta > Magnoliopsida > Poales > Cyperaceae > Carex > Carex rostrata. Next base: position 10,946,512 of record NC_135925.1, read on the forward strand.
CATGTCATCGGTTTTAATGTGCGAGGTTTTTGGGTACACATGTCATTGGTTTTTTTTATTATGCATTTATTTAAGTCCAATAATTACATATAAAATTTGGAGGAGGGATCCACTGCCTCCATTGAACCTCCAAATCTAAGCCGTATATCAACCAGCTTAATCAATGGTTTGGATTAAAAGGCTCATCAGCGAAAAATTCTTTCAATTCGCCTCCAGTTTTTTTTCTCGCTTTTTCATTTACCCTCCCGACCTTACTCCAGTCCGCCCATCCTCTCATCGGCGCACCTCCGTGCCCGCCCTCCGGCGACGACGCTCTGCGCCAGCCCAGCGCTTTTTCACTTGCTCTCCCCACCAACTGCCGATTCTCGCCCCTTCCCTTCGCCCCTGCGACGACAACGCCCCTTCGCACTACTCTAGTAGTACTCTATGTCGTGTCTAAGCTCGCACGTGAAAACAAGGAGCGCCTCCAGCCGTCTCCCTTACCCTTTCAAATCTTCTCTCCATTGATGGTAAGCACTCCCTCCTCTCTCTTGTTCTCACTAATTTTGTTAAATGTTGCCGCAATTAAATTGTGATGTCAGTAGAGGTAATATACTTTTAAGAAGGTACAAAGAATATGATGACCTGGACCTAGCAATTATACTGGTAAGTATATGGGTTAAAAAAAAACTCACAAACTGAGCTAAAAGGGTGGGAGTAGACCTACTTGCTTATACTGGTAATTCTGGAAGCAAGCTTGCATTCAAAACACCAAAATGGTCATTGACTGTATCACAAAGCGGTAATCAAAACATCAATTTTGCAAATTTTTCCCTGTCGTGCTTAGCTTTTTTTCTTTTTTTTTTTCTTAAGCAATGGTCATACAAAGCAATATATACATGAGCAATTTTTCATTTTTGTACAAAAAGACATTATAGATTGATTTGAAGCAATAATAATGTTCGAAACTTCCTCAAAAAATTTGCCAACTTTATATTGATGTTACATAAAGGCATTATATATTGATTTGAAGGTTAAGCACAACCAAAATAAATTATTTTTAACTTTTTAGATTTTTTCTTGAGAAGCGGTAGTTATCAAACGTTCCAAGGAGATAAAAAAGGTCATGCAAAGATAGAAGTGAATTTGGACACTATTCACCTACAAACTAGATACTGATTTAAATATGTTTTAAGATTGTGCTGTTATTGTGACTTTTGCATTGTTTTAAAAGAGACGTATTATATGAACCTATCCTTCCCTAATCATTTTTGAGTTCTAACATGTGTGTTTAGATTCCAGGTATAATTTTTTAGTTGTGAAAAGAAATTTACTTAATTGATTCTTGGTATACTGGTGTTTCATTACAGGCCTACAAGTGGGAGCAGGATACCAGTCTGTAATGAATTCACTTTCCTTCGCTAATTCTCAGGGTAGGTTGTAATTTATATTAAGTTGTAATTTGATGATTAATTAGTTGTAGTAACTCTTCTGTTAATTTCCTTTTCTTTTTTTTTTTCTTTTTTTTTCTTTTTTTTGCTTTTGAATATGTGGCCTATCTGTAAGAACTATTTTTGAAGTCGGTTGTACAACTTAGTTAAATTTTGGATTTGTTTTACAACTTAGTTAAATTTTGAAGTTGGTTGTAAGAACTATTATGTTTTACAAATTGGAGTTGTTATGATATCCATTTGAGTACAATTTGGTGTTGTTTTATAATTTGGAGTTGTCAAATTTTGTTCTCATTCTAAATATGCGCATACGTCTCAGTTTTTTATGCATCTTTTTTCACTTGTACCACCTGGTACCAATGACTAGTTGAAACAGTATTGAAACATAATATATGAAAATAGAAACTATAATTGCATATATGAATGCATATTGGTACTAATTGCATGTATGAAGACTTTCCTGTTGTAACACAGAGAGTGTGTAACATAATAAGCGCACGTCATCTACTAGACAATCATGCAAATTAGCATACCAAAAAGTAACACGATGAGTGTGAATTTTTTTTTGGGGGGAAAAAATATGAATCATGTCCATATTATTCATTGATAATAAAGTTACAACTACAAAATTTTGAAAAAGAAATGCTCAAAACAGATGAGCTTTAAAAAAAGGCAAAATGTTGATTAAAGGTAGCAACAGCAACAGGTGCTTCAGTGATATACTGGTAAATCGGTCCAGCAGCCACTATTATTATGAGGAATGTGTAATATGTCAACTTATTTCTTCCACCAAGTCATCCACCGCTTTGTCTCTGTCTCGGGAGATTCTAGAGCAACTTTTTCTCCACAACACGAATTGTGCAATGAGTAACAGTGTCCTTTTTGAATTGATTAGATCTGTAAATATTGATTCTTGATCGAAACACACAAATATTTGTACTAAATTGCTCCATTTGAAACGGGGTGATGTTGCTTATTACCTCCAACTATTTACTAGTATTTACCAGCAGTGAAGAATAAAATCAGTAATGGTACCGATGCTTGTACCAATTCGAAAGAGTTGAATATGTAACAGCAATGGTGTTGCCTTCAAAAGTACCTTCAAATTAAACAGTAAAAAATACATCAATTTTAGCTAATTTTCCAATTAAATCGTACGAAGAGCTGAGCAGCAACTCTTTGATGACCTAGGTGCTTCTACCTTTGTGAGTTTCACTCTATAAGTAAATCGATGAAGGAAGCCTTGCTTTGATGGATATTTTCTATATCTTATCTCACCATGTCTCCTTACACACTTGTAATTGAAGAAAACTAAGAAATTGTTGCAACAATTCCGAGTTAGGGTTTTTAAACTGAAAAACAATTATTAAACAATAAATAAACAAAAGTTGCAAAATCGTGGGGGCAAATATGAACGAAATCTGGGAAAACAGGAGGTAATTTGAACAAACCGGTAAATAAAATTTTCTGCAAACACCCTGTGCGAGATCAAGGGATCCTGTTCGACGAAATTGAGAGACCAAGAGAGAGTGGCGAAAAAAGGTGGGTCAAAAGGGAGGGAGCGACATGGGGACAGGTCCGAGAAAAGAGCAGTATGGGGACATGTCGGAGGAGGGGCCAACAACGAGGGCAGTTAAGAATAGAGCCCGGGGAGGGGCGCTGGGCTGGCGCGAAGCGTCGCCGGAGGGTGGGCATGGAGGTGCGCCGATGAGGGGATGCGAGGACTGGAGGGAAGGTCGGGAGGGCAACTGAAAAAGCAAGAAAAAAGAAAACTGGAGGCGAAATGAAGATTTTTTTCGCTGATGAGCCTTCTAATCCAAACCGTTGATTAACTTGGCTAGTATACGGCTTAGATTTGGAGGTTTAATGGAGGCAGAAAAAATTGAGGTAGTGGATCCCTCCTCTAAAATTTGTACCTATTTAAACAAATATTAAACAATTTAGAGAAAAATATAAAATTTGGTCTTGAAACACATTTTTAATATAAAAATTATGTTAAACGGCTGGAAAATTAAAATCGACTATTTGAACTTTTAAAACAGAGATAAAAAATACAAGACACAAAAGGCACAAGACATTTTAACCCTCCTCTATTCTCATGCAAAAATTTCTTTAATTTTTTTTTTTTAGAAAAAATCGATTATCAAATTCTTCCAACAAGTCACACATAGACTTGCTATAAAAATTGCAAAAAAAACAATGTATACATATAAATATATAACCATATCTCACAAAAACAAAATCAAAGAAAATAATTTCTTTTAATTTTATAAGAAATATAAGATTAGGGGCTTGACGCCTACCTTATTTTCAAAAAAAAAAAAAAATTATACATGCAACATTAACAATGCTTTTTATTTATTATTATAATTTTATATTTTGTTCTTATTTTACCTCTCAAGTTATCTTAGTCTTTTGCTTAAATTTCTCGATTAAAAAGGCACTTCAAGTAGCAAGTTAGATTTTAGTTTTTTTTTACTGAATGTTTAGTTTTAAAGGCTCGAAATCAAGAGGCATGGAACAATTTTTTTAATCTTTACTAACTTTAAATTTTAGTTAATATTATAATTTTTTAATTCAACAATTATTATTGTCTTATGATAAAACTGGTCCTGCTAAAAAAAAATTATGACCCTCAACGAAACCTCCTCCAAAAGTTTAGTAAAATTGAGAAAAACCGATCAATCTTTTGTTGCATAGAAAGCTATAGTTGTTCGTCATACTGCTGAAAGTTGATCGAAAATTTATCAAAATTTATTAGGAAACTGAATAAGATAGACATATTGTTTAGAGTATTAATTAGTTTTCTTTTTTAAAAACTTTGCAGAAACTACTAAATTGTGAGCGGAGCTCAAGCTCTCGACTTTTGAGTAACCACAATTTTAGAATATTTTTTTTGGAGCTAACTGTGCTACCGCCCCAAAGTAATAATTAGTCAAACAAATAAAATAGTTGATCATCCATAATACAAAACTAGCAGTTATGATACGGTTTTGCTTAATTTATTTGTTACTTTTTTCTTTAAAGTTTTAGTCGATTGTTGATAACTGCGGACAAGTTATGAATGCTTCTTTATTTTTTCTAATTTTATACACATGCTTGTAGATTTTTTTTTTTTTAAGGTCAGCGACAAAGAGTCACTAATAATATATTGATAAGAAAAGTTATTTACAAACTAGTACTGTACAAAGATATCTAAAGTAGATAATCAGTAATGCAAGAAAAAAAAATGAATTATTTAGAAAATAATGTCTCAACAAGGGGTGGTTCTGAAGGATGCAATATGCCCCCGCAAAACCGCCCCTTCTTCTCCTCTTACACATAATGTGACCAAGCATTAACATCCCGGATCGTATTATGGATTAACCAGGTACCATTCCATAATGCCTTCTCTGTTTGCGTAAATACCCGTTGTCCTGTGATTCAGGCATCGTAGATGTTCGCACCTCGCGATTGCCCAAAGTTGATGAGTGCCATTAATCCCCTCCAAAGTTGATCAAATACATGCTTGTAGATTCTTATACCAACTGAACTATTAATTCTACTATCATGATAGGTGTGCCAAGTGGACGGGTAAATTGAAACATTGAAAAAAAAAAAAGAGATTCATTTTTTGTCGCTGAAGATGACTCGTTATAGTTTATTAAAAATACAACTTGGCCTGGGGTTACTATACTTCAATTGAAGGTCAAAAGTTGCTACAAAGCCTACAATGAGTTATATTATCTTGTATTATAAGAATATGAAAATTCGCTCGCTATCTTAGTTCTTAAGTTAGCTGCATATTAAATGAAATGTGCAAATGACCAAATGCTAATTCAATTCTACTGCTATCTAATTGTATTTTTAATTCACCCAAAAATTGCACCGACCATTATAGATTGTGCACCTTCTATTATATTGGCATATAGTGTACTCATAGAACCTTCGCTTTTGTTGGCATATAGTATATTATATTACATACTTCATATTACTCTGCTGAACATCTTTATATTACATACTTCATATTACTCTGTTTTTCTTATTTCTTATTTAAAAAACAGAAATAAAATAAAACAGAAATAAAAAAAAAACAAAATAAGAAAACAGAAATAAAAAACAGAAATAAAAAAACAGAAATAAAATTCAGAAATAAAAAAAACAGAAATAAAAAACAGAAATATGAAAAACAGAAATAAAAAAACAGAAATAAGAAAAACAGAAATAAAAAAACAGAATTTAAAAAACAGAAATAAAAAACAGAAATAAGAAAAACAAAATTTAAAAAACAGAAATTAAAAAACAATATTTAAAAAACAGAAATGGAGGGAATTTGGGTTTAAATTTTGAATTTTAGATCAAAAGTAAAAAAAAAAAAAAAACTGCCACGGGCACGGGCACGGGCGCACGGGTTCACGGGCACGGGCATCACGGGTACGGGTTACGGGTACGGGGGTCCGGGTTCTCACGGGTATTTTTTCAAAAAACCGGGTCCGGCCCGTTTAATACCCGTGCCCGTGTACCCGTGCATACCCGTGGCACGGGCACGGGCACGGACACGGGCGGACCGGTCGGGTTGGGCCCCCGGGGGCATTTACCAAACACTAATCCAAACGCACCCTAATAGTGTTCACACACACACAAAAAAAAAAAAACTATTCTAATTGCTACTTCCTCGAGACTCGAGAGCATCTGTCAAGGTAGCATACCGAATTTCTTTTATAAACCATAATTAAAAAAAAAATTATGAAACCAACATTATTATTATTATTTTTTTTACAAAGATCATAAGAACTTAAATGTAATTTCAGTTTGAATATTATTTTTTTTCAGGACTGAAATGACAATTCAGTCCGAGATAGTTTCACAAGTTCTACAACATCATATTTGTTTTAAATTTGTTGAAAAAAAAATTCAGTCAAAAAAAAAATAACATCTCCGTTCTTATGGTTTTATAAAATCCAAAACAATCAAGTTGGTTTGATAAAATTTATTTTTTTATTTATGGTTTCTAAAAAAAATTCTAGCATACCGGTGTACCATACTACCAGTACCTATTTGGGCTTTTTTTACCCTTCCATGTCAAAAATACTGGTAAGGTGTGTATTCATTTAAAAATAAATACGACCATTTAAATATAAGGGAGGTCACGTGTGACGGTTTGAGAGTTTGGAGGGCAGTGCAGTGCTACTGAATTCGCATCCTCTGTGTTATCTCATATTTTGCCTGACTTTTTGGAGAATCTCAACCGTTACAATACTTTCTACGCGAATCTCAAAGCTCAAATAATACTGGGTCCCTACGTTACCCCCGAATAGCCACCGGACACATCGGTCACGCAAAATATGAGATATCTCAGAGGATACGCACTCAGTGATACTGTGCTACTCAAATTCGTTTCGTACAAAAACGAAATTTTCGTTCTCGGGCCTGGTGGATGGGGCTCATCTTATTCTCAGCCCGGTCCTGCCTATCAACAAACCAAGCTCTGATCGGAACGCGGAGCAAAACAAAGAAATCAGAATTGAAATGGAATTCGCGACTTGCGGCTGATCGGAAGCGGAGAAGTGACGAGAAACACTTCCAGTCGATGAGATTTCTGGGAGGCCAAATCGCGTGAGAAAATCCTCCCCAGATCGATCGGATTTGACGAGAACTGTACGGAATAAAGCGACGGGACCGAAAACCCCTTCTCCTCTTCTTCTTCGCTAGGTTGTTTTCCTTGTTTAGAGCTTTCCGTTGTTGGTAGAGAAGAACTAAAACGCCGGCTGGACTATACTACTCTTCAAGGTGATCACTGTTTCATTCTATAATTTTTTTTTTCTTTTTCTGTTATTTCTGCTCAAGGTATAAACTCTAGTTGATGTCATAAATGATAAATTACAAGAATAAGCTGACTTATTTTGAGTTTTACCAAATTAATTCTTCTCGGTGAAAACATTCATTCCGATCAGAAAATTTCAATTCTAATTCGTTTCAATTGAAGTCATCTAATATTGAATCGAATTGAAATTTTGTGCTTCTTGTTTCTGATCATTGCAGGCTATACAAAGTGAGGATGAAAATCACGGCAATAGATCGACCTTTTGCCATGGAGGAAGAGAGATACTCCAACCCAAACCCTAACCCAAGTTCCCAAAATAAGGTCCCAGCAACATCGATTCTTATCGATCGGTTTCAATCGATGGTACGGGAACGAGATGATGAGATGCGAAATCTAAACCCTAATCAGTCTCCACCTCCGCTTGACATGACCGAGGTTGTGAGCTTTTATGAAGAGCTTCTGAGAGAACTCGCATTCAATTCGAAGCCAATCATCACTGAGCTCACGATTCTAGCTGGAAATCAGAGAGCCTATGCTGAGGGGATAGCGGATGCGATCTGTACCAGGATTTCTGAGGTCGAGCCCCACCTGAGCTGTTTGTTCTATACTCGGAAAAATTTGCTCACTTAGTGTAAATAGAGATTTCAGCTGGTTGTCTTGTGTCTTTAGTTTTTTTTATTTCTTTTTATTTTTATGCGAGATTTTGGTTTCTTTTATTCTTTTCTTGTCCGCATGGAGAGAACATGGATTCTGAGCAACTAATTTCATTTCCAATTAAAAATCACAAACTAAAACCAGTAAAAAGAAGAAGAATTTAGATGAAATTGGCAGAATTGTGTAATACTAACAAAAATTCAGTGAGAAAACGCTTGAATTTGGTAATTATGAGTTGTCATTTAGTTAGATCATCTCAAATTTGAACTCTGTTCAATTTCACAGTTTGAATTTGGGATCAAATATTTGGACATGGCCATAATAATCAAAAGATGTCACACTAATATGAATAAAAAATCAAATGTTGGAAGCATCTGAAATACTTTGATTTCATAAACAATTTAATCTTTTAAAAGGAAGATTGATTAAAATGGGGAAAAATTATCTGTGGTACCAAACTGGTTTGGGTTTGGTACTGCCTAGTACATACCAGACCTGTCTGTTTGGTAGGATGTGGTTGTCTGGTACATAAATAACCGTGTTGTAATAGTAGCTACCTGACTTGACCTGGTTGGTTTGCTGTTTCAGTTGCTGTATGTTCATCCTTGCAAAATAAATTGGAAAATTGATATTTGATGAAGCTAAAATTTTGAACTTGGTTTATTCGGATTTACTCGATAATAACTTCTGAATAAAAAGTCCAAGTTCATTAATTAATTATCTTGAATTTAGTATTGAAAGTTTGGGGAAAAGGTTTTGTACTGGTACCAACAATCCCCAGTTCACTGACTGCGGTTACCATACCAATAGCTTTTTATTTTTTATTATTTTTTTCCCAAACAGAACATTTGGTTAGCATTGAGCTCTTGTTTTGTGTTTTTGAAGGATCTTAGTGATATTAGAATTTTGAATTAAATGGAAGCCAGAGGGTGATTTAATTTGCTTAAACTAATAACTAAATCCAATTCATTGTAATTGAATCAGCTTTGGAATATATAGCCTAGATTATACCCCTCTTGTTATGATCTCACTAGTCCATTTGCTATGTTACCTGCATTTGTATGCAAAAACATCAGATGTACATAATACTATAGTTCTCTCCTTACCTCATCAATGTATTATATTGTTGTTCTTCCAGGTAACACCAGACCAGAAATTGCCGTCGCTCTATCTCCTAGACAGCATAGTGAAGAATATAGGCGGGGAGTACATCCGCCCTTTCACAGTCCGGTTGCCTGAGGTCTTCATTAGTGCGTACAATCGTGTCCATCCAAGCCAGCACCCGGCAATGCGCCACCTCTTCAAAACCTGGTCCCAGGTCTTCCCTTCTAGTGTTCTCCGAAAAATAGAGGATGCCCTGCTGTTCAATTCGTCTTCTTCTTCTGGTACAGGTCATCAGCAGCAGCAGGTGGTGGGACCTGTCGGACAAACTCAGTTAGACTCGCCAGTTGACTCGCCTCGCCCGTCTCGGATACATGTAAACCCGAAGTATTTGGAGGCTTCTCACCAGCTCAAGAGCTCTGCTGGGGTATGTTTAATTATAAAATACTATCACAGCTTATGATATCAGGGGTAACATGAACACAATTTCAGTTAAAATGAAAGAAAGAAAGGTAAATTTAGGAAATTATCCTGTTCAAAGAAAGCCCAAATCAGCACTGGTATGGTACCTAGAGTTCTTTGGTAGGGTGGGTCCTTTTCGAGGTGTGGCATAATGTAATAGTCTTATTTGATTTTATGATACAGACACATCCTGTGGGGCCCACCGACTATAAAAATATAAGCAACTATGAGACTGAACGTCTTGAGCAGCATGCCCAAGAGAGCCCATGGTCTACAATGTCGCCAAGTCATCATGTACTCTCTCTCTCTCACACACACACAAATTTACCATACACTAGACATTTGTTAGTGATGCATGCTTTCTTTCAATCATCTACTGAATCATTTGGTAAAGTTGAGTCGGTAATATATAGAACTTTTGCCTTTGAGTGGTTATTAATTTGTTTTTGTTCATATAATGCTCACTTTTGTTTCTTTCTAAATAGATAAATATAATAGTTATTTTTTTACTCATTCATCTAGTACGGAGGAGACTACGATCGGGGAGAGGTACTTCCACCACGAGTCGGGTCAAGGGTCAGCACACGTACAACTGCATTCAGTCAAGATGTATCATTACAATTTCCTTCTAGAAGAAGCAGCATTCTACCTCCACCAAAGCCTCCATCACCAACCCGAATCGGGATTCGACGGTCTAGATCACCCCCAGCTGACCTATACACAGACAGGCCATCCACCTCTCACATCTTCAGAAATGGGTATCGGGTCCAGAACCCAAACCCACGAGACCTGATAGATGCCTATGGAGGTGACAATAGGAAGATTCAGAGGCTTGATAATGGTAGAGAATGGAAGAGGTCAGAAGAAGAGGAGTTTGTATGGGAAGATATGAGCCCAACATTCTCAGATCGGGTTAGAAGGGAACAAAGAGAGAGGATAGGTTTGTATGGGACTGGGTCAGGCTTGGTTGGCAGCCGGGCTGGGTTGGACCGACCTGATTCGAGGCCAGTTGATCCCAGTTACAGGAGGAGTTGGCCTGGGCAGGGTCGGTTGGGCCCAATTGAGGAACGGGTCTACGTATTGGAAGAGAGAAAACCTATTTCTAGTGTACGTGTACCCGCTCACCTTTTCTTTTCTTGTAATCTCAGCTATTGTTTTTTTTTTTTATATTGTGGTAGTTAGTGTAGATGGAGTGGTACCAGTACGTGTACCTGCTTTCGTTTTTTAGTGCATAATAATTGAAGTTACTAATTTTAGGGGAAATCTGAGGCTTGACTATGCAATGTGAAACTTAACTAGCTTACATGCCTATGCGATGGTTATTAAGGCGTGAGCACTGTAAATTTTTGTTTTTAAAAAAATTAAAATGGGGTTCCATTTTCATACAAAATTGCATCTTCTCTAATATTTTCATGTCTTCATACAAATTGTAATATCTGTACATCCTTACATTTGCAGTTTGGAGATACAGTGGCATACAAGAAAAATGAAGGTAGTATTGCATCTCATTATGAACCTATTCCGTACCAACACCCAAGCTCGAATCATGAACATGAATCCTCTAAATTACCACCATACACCGGATCAGTGCACATGCAAGCAAACCATGGTGCACTGCACCATGTCCGGCCACCTCATAACCCTGCTGTTGTAACACGAGTCATGCCACCTCCTTTAAATGCTCCTCGCAGGTCATCAATGGTTCCACATGAGAGCATGTCTGCACCAGCTAACTCCATCAGACCACTTGCACTAAAACCTGACTATATGAGAAGTGCAGCTGATACCTCCTTAGATGTTAACAAGACGTCTCTCTTCGTACCGAGCATTTCAGCTGGTACGGTACCAGTACCTGTGGCAGGGCATATACCAGCTCAGCAACCAATAGTGATTATGCACACGCAAGGAATTGCAGCACCTCGAGTTTCGGCATTGCCTCAGTTGTTGCCATCTCAGTTGCATGCAGGGGTTGTTAGTGCTCCTTTGCCTGGCAACATAAGTATGATGCCACCTTTGCCCCCTGGCCCACCTCCTTCCTCATCAGCTCAAGTGGGACCCACATCTCTGCCCACTGGGCCTGTGCAGTCGTCTGGTTCTGCTCCTGTTGCTTTCTCAGGCCTGCTTAGTACACTTATGGCTCAAGGCATTATTTCGTTGAAGCCACAACAAGCCCCATCTGAGGTACTAACATGATGTATATATATTTCATTAAATAGTTCTGAAAATCTTCTTTTTATATCAGATATTCTTATTATTTCATGTTTTAATCCAAATAGGATGCATTAGGCTTTGACTTCAACCTTGACCTCTTAAAAGTAAGGAATGAGTCAGCAATAAATGCATTATATTCTGAGCTGCCGAGGCAATGCACCACTTGTGGGGTCCGTTTTCGGCATCAGGATGAGCATAGTTCACACATGGACTGGCATGTGACCAAAAACCGTGTTGCCCGAAACAGAAAGCAGAAGCCATCGCGTAAGTGGTACGTAAGTGCCAATGAGTGGTTACGTGGGGCTGAGACGGTAGGTACCGAAGCATTACCAGTTGTACCAGCTGTGGAGACTGAAAAGGAAGAGGAGGCAGAAGTGGCTGTACCGGCTGATGAAAACCAGACAGCATGTGCACTTTGTGGGGAGCTGTTCGAGGACTTCTATAGTGATGAGACCGAGGAGTGGATGTATAAAGGGGCTGTCTATATGAATGGTACAGATGGGAGTGGTGCCGGTTCCGGTCCCATTGTGCATGCCAAGTGTAGGTCTGAGTCAACCAATGCTTAGAAATATATTTAGAGGTGAGTCTACTCGTGAAAAAACCAAGTGTAGGTCTGAGTCAACCAATGTACTTGAAGAGGTGAGTCTACTCATTGTGTTGTGTTATATTGCATATTTAATTATTGGTAATGGGCTCATTGAGTAGTTGTTTTTGATGGTGCAGGTTAGGTAAGTGAGACCTTTATTTATGAAGGTTATGTGAGAGATGTAAATGGCGGCGGTAAATCTGTAATGTTGCTGAGGAACATTTGTTGCATACCACTGGTATTGATGTACAAGCTACAGCAAAAGTCAATTGTACAGTTATTTTAATTTAGTGAAACAAAGAATGAAGTTTTCACTCTCTCTCTCTATCTCTCTGTTATATTTCTGTTATTTTTCCTTCAAAACTTAGCAGTCTCTCTCTCTCTCTCTATCTATGTCTTTCTCAGTGACGAGCAATTTATTGAATAGCCTTCTTCCTAACAGAGCATGTTTATTGGAAAGTATTTGCTTACAGGGGTAAGAACTGTTTTAATCGAAATATCCAACTTTTATGTATTGTTAAGTTCTAAGTTTTAACCAGCCATGTTGTGCAGGTTAGTAGTCTAATTTTCTGGAGTTACAGAGAATGTAATGCAATATGGGCATGTTATTATTACTTCCATAAGCGGATTGCGAGATATGCTATATATGTTGAGCATTATTTTTGTATTTTAACTTCTCTATTAAAAAAATTCTACGTTGTAAGTTGAATTGTGGTTGGATCAGCTGATGCTGCAATAAAATAAAACTATTGTTAAGTTAAAACTGTGTTTGTTAGCATTGTAGCCATCTTTTTTGCTTTTTGGTTTTCTTTTTGTCAAAAATTACTAAATCCATTTCTTGTTATGTTATTTTCTCTTTGTCACAAAAAAACCATCGATTTTCTCTCTGCTTCCATCTTTCTATCTTGACTCTCTCTCTCTCTCTCTCTCTCTCTCTCATCGGAAACACTCCGCTTTACAAATAAGTTGACTATCCTCCCCTCAAAATAATAAATCAAAATGTTCTTTCAAAAACAAAAGTTTAAATATTGCAAGAAATTTATGTTGAATCATACAAATTGATGCATCAAGTTACCATCAGTTGCAAGTAGGGGTGGCAACGAATTTAACTTACTCTAGGTTTGACTTTGGTTTGAATAAGATTTGAATCGAACCTGGTTTGATTCATTTCGAACTGAACTCATTTCGAATCGAATTAATTACGAGCTACACATTTTTTGAATTGAATTCGAATCGAATCACAAACTAAATTATTTTTTAGCAGCCCTGTTATACCGGTAGTTTATACATTATTTTTTTCTTGCGTGACAAAATTCACATGACTTCCTTTTACCGGTATGAAATTATTGTTTTTAAGTTGAAAAATTATTCATGAAAAAATACATCACAACAAATAATCGTAAAAAGAGGATTAAGTACAAGAACTGAAATATGCAATAAAACAAGTAATCATACCTCGAGTGCTCACTCGATCAAACCCTCGATTGGACCATCTAATGAAGTGAAAATCCGAAAGGTAGAGAAGGCGGAGGAGAGACGGCCGAAGAGAAAGGAGAGATAGCCAGTCACCGAGAGCGTCGGCTAGATTTTAAAGCGAGAGGGAGAGGTGGAGAGAGAACTAGATTATTGAGATTTGAGAGTGAGGTAGCGTCGGCTAAGCTAAATTATGACTCTCTATCTTGGGTTTTAATTTCATTAGGTAAATGAATGACCGATGTTATTATGAGATTCGAACTATAAAAGTTCGTGAACCCATTTCGATCGAATCAGACTAGGTTTGAGTTTGATTTCAATTAATTTTGAACTCATTTTGAATCGAATTAAACTCAAATCAAACCCGAATCGAATCACAAACTACGAACTTTTTTGCTAGCCCTAGTTGCAAGTATAAATAATCCCAGATTATTGTCTACATTAATTTATTGCTTAATGAATCCCAATCTTCTTTCATTAGCCATGATAACTACACAAATTGTTATCGTACCAAGTTGGCAACTTGCAATCATGTAACTCTAAAATATTTCGTCACTTGTGGGTCAGCAACTCAGCATGCTTAATTTGGGCTGTCATTATAATATATCAGCTGGAGAAGTTACCAAAACCCATCTACATAAAGTTTGGCTTGGTGGCTGCCACAGGCCCACAGCAACCATTTTGCACCAACATGCCAATTTTTAATCTAATTTGGTTGAACCACTGATAATATCTCATGCCAAAATATCCAAATATATAAACCCTCCAAATCAACATCCTCTCAGCTCTCTTGGCGCATATCTCCATTAGTTGTCATGCACACAGTAGAACCAGAATCTACACATTTTTTAGGGTTACCATGGCCCAACTACAGCGAAGATCCGCTTTACTTCCCGAGACCACGACAAGATTACATGGTTAGGCGAGCGTTCTTGCAAAGTTATCAGTTGTCGGCTCGGGAATGTTTCGGTGATTGGCTGAGACGCAACCTGAGGGAAGCTGGTGATGCTGGAAAAGCAATTATCAGTAGGGTCTATAGTAGCCGTTTTGTCATGCGGAAGTTGCGCAGCGCTTTCGTTTCGAGAATTTCTCCTTTTAAGTGCTTTCACTCAAGGGAAAGTGGATTCATTGGAGATTACTTTTGAAGTTTTTTCTGTGTAAAGTACATCATCAGAATTCAAATCTCTTCTCATGCGTCCTTGATTTGCCTCCCGTGAACACGATTGTTCGTGTTTCGGATGCGGTTCATGAAACCTTGTATAAAATTATGATGATTATTTTTCTTTTTTCCTTTTTCTTATTATCAATAAGAGAGTGCCGGTGTATACAATATGTTTTGGTGTCAAATTCTGAAAACAGTTTTGTTGGTCTTCAAATCCAAGATTTTGAAATCACAGAAAATTACAGAGTGATTTATCTAATTTTTCAAGATGTGCTACAGATTATATTGCCAATTGAAATTTCAGACTTCTCTTACCTGAATTTCTGACATCTCCTATGGATTGTTCTTTTTTCATTTCTAATATGTATACAAAATAATGTTTTAACATTCTTAATTGGTAGTTGGAGTACTGTACTTGAAATTGGTTGTTGCTTTTTGATACTTGTACCGCACGAATAGGTATTTAATGTTGGTTATCTACTCTTAGACTCAGACTGTGTAGGATTCTGATATTCATTTGATATCAGTACTTGCAGAGTGCAGACTTAGTTTTTGAACAGTGATTTTTGTTAAATGAATAACTTTAATTTATTGTTAAATATCTAGGTTCTACAATGTTATAAGAAAATATTTAGGAATTTATAAATTCTCGATAAAAAAAATAGAGAAAAATAATATTATAGAAGAGTGAGGCTATGGTACTATGCATAGTGCGGATTTGCTTATTTAAGTACTCTCTATATAAACCTGTAAAAAGAAAAATAATAACATAGCGGGCATAAGTGATAGCTTGCAAGGTAACCGCCCAAAAAAAAGAAAAAGAAAAAGAAAAATAGAAACTCGGGTTTATTTTGGGTTTGGTTCACAGATTTTAGAAAACCGGTTGGTTCTTTGCTTCAACTAGACCGAACTGGATGGGCCTCTGGTTTCAGTTTTTCTAATCAAAACTAGGGGTGTCAATGGGTACGGTACGGATCAGGTAGAGACATTTTCATACTCATATCTATTAAAATCAGTCTTATTCATATCTTATCTTTACCCATTAAGAATTAATTTTACCCTATCTTATCTTTACCCGTTAATATTATTGAGTAACGAAACGGTAGCGGATGAATAACGGATAATATTAATATAATAATTAGTTTCATTATATTTTACAAATAAAACATAGAAAACTCATTATGTTTTACAAATTATATTTTATTTATTACATAAGATAACAATTTAAATTGCTATTTCACTCAGTATATTTTTTTATTGCAACATTTGAAAACAAAATTGAGTCACAACCACTGTAAAAATTAAAGTGGAAATGTAACTATATGAATCAGATTCTTACTACATTTAACGAAGAGGGAAAAAAAATATCAAAGATACAGTTTAAAGCACTAAAATAGAAAAATAAATCTAGATGCGCTGGAAATTAAATTGAATTTATATAATTTTAAATTTTATAATTATTTTATAGAATATGTACAAAGTAGTTATTACTTATATCTTTATCCATTTAGTTAATTAAATTTTTTATTTATCCATATCCATACCAAAGAAAAAAATATATCAAATACTGACCCATCAGGTAAAGGAAATAAATCTGCTGTGATTCTAAAGGGATCGCAGGACCCTGTTATTCCAAATCCATCCATTTATCTGTCTGAAGATTGGTGCATAAAAATAAGTGTTATTGAGATTTGTGCATTCCAAAAAGTGAAAGGCTGGATTTGGAATCACAGGGTCCTGCGATCCCTTTAGAATCACAGGGTCCTGCGATCCCTTTAGAATCACAGCAGATTTATTTCCTCAGGTAAACGGCATAGAAGGTACCATTGACACCCCTTTACAAAACCCACAAAACCCCATAGAGAGAGAGAGACGGCGACGGCGATGGTGCTTCTGGAAGAGCTGATGCGTTGCCAAATCAACGAATGGTACCATCTCTTCCAACCCCACACCATTCCAACTCTCTTCCTCCCTCTTTACCCCTCTTTCCTCTCTTACCTCCAGGGCCTCTCTCTCTCTGACAACGGGTCCCATTCCCCTGCCCCCTTTCTCCTTCCTCGCTCCGTCTCTAATTCTGCTTCCAGTTCCTCTTTCCATAAATTCCCTTCTCATTCCACTGTTGCGGATCCGGACTCCAATTTCAACTCAGATTCCGATTCCGGTTCTGAGATCGAGGCGCCGGTGTTTCCTGAATTGGAATTGGAGGTCGAGAAATCAATTGCAGCTCTAGGTGGAGGTGTGGTGCCCAAATTGAACTGGAGCGCTCCTAAGGATGCCACGTGGATGTCTCCCTTTGGTTCTCTAAAGTGTGAGTCTTTCTCTGAAATTTGTTTGCTGCTTCATTCCTCTGATTGTATTATCCATGATTTGACCGAGGCACTGCCGTCTTCCCAAGACTATTCAAATCAGAAGCAAATTGAAACTGAATTCCAATTCGTCCTGGCTTTGAGAAAATGGGTCCCAGATATCAGACCTGAATACGAATTCCGGTGCTTTGTTCGAGATAAGAATCTGGTAGGTATCTCTCAGCGTGAAGTTACAGCCTTTTATCCTTCTCTTCTGACCCAAAAGGACCAAATTGTCGATTCAATCTCGGATTTCTTTGAACAAATAGTAAAACCTGTTTTCGGGTCTAGAGATTATACCTTTGATGTATATTTAACCCAGAAAAAGAAGAAGGTGATTCTGGTTGATTTTAACCCTTGGGGGGGTTTCACCTTACCTCTGTTGTTTGAATGGGACAAATTGGAGCAAGAGAGAGAAGAGGTGGAGCTGAGGTTAGTGGAGGGTTCTTCAGGGGTAAGGCCGGGAATTAAAACAGCGGTGCCGTATGATTATCTGGATATGAGTGAAGGAAGTGGATGGGACGAGTTTTTCAGGAAGGCTGAACTGGAGATTAGAAGCCAAATGGTAACTGGAGAGGATTGACAGGTAAACACTCTTGACTGGTTTCTTCAGGTTGTATTCCTCATAGTTATTTCAGTACCAGTCAGTTTAGATCGGTAATGACTAGGGTAGAGGGTAGTATCAGTTTGGTCTATTAATATTTTTGTTCCTTGTACATTCTGAATAATCAATGTTGTATCTTTAAGATCTCTAATATTTCAAGTTTCGTGGCAAATTTCTGGTACTCTCAGTTTTTGTCGGTATTGACATCAAATACCATTCAGTAAAGTAATTTTCTTTTATAAAAGAAGGATTTGTATTTGCTCTAGTAGGATTTCCACTTATTTTTCACCAGGTTGGGTAGGGACCTAATGAAATAAATTTTAAATGTTTAGAGGATGACCATTGCTCTAATTCACATTAATTTGGTAGTCTGTGCATTGATATCACTAGAAGTTGGTTCTACAAAATGTTTATCCATCTTCATGTTGTACTAGTCAGGTTTAGTACCAGTATATAACAGGCAGTTATTACTCTGTACAGTCATTTCTCAAGGAACAATCTCCCTGTATAATTTTGTAAGAAGAGGGTTCAAATGCCTCCACTTACGGTATCTTCATTATGCTTCCATTTTTAAACTCTAAGAACTCAAAATTTGAATCTCAAATGTCAAAATATAACCGTTAGATATTATATATATCATTTTATATATGCATATGTAAAATCATACGATATATCAACCTTATTTAGTTTGGCATCAAGAGTTTGCAAAAATACATTGATGTGCGGTGATTTCTAGAGGGTGATTTTTTAACCTGTTGATTTATATAAAAATTGAACCAAAAAGTGATCGTGCAGAGAAAGTAATATATATTAAATTTAAATGTTTTATTTTAACATTTGAGTTTTAGAAAATAAAAAAAATTGGAGGCATTTGAACTGTCATTATTTGGGTATTCAGAACCAAATTTTTATCTTATGGATTAATCATTTCTTTTATTACACACTGGTTGATATCTCAAGGTCCAATGTGGTGTTAAACATATATTGTGTATACGTACAAAATTAAGCTGACAACTTGAAGTTGTGAGTAGAACTAGAGTGTTCTTAAGTTCACCAAGTCTCTTTGTGAACTCAACTCTAAAATCTATCGGATTGGCTTCAAACGACGAATCCGAACCATTGAAATCCGTCTACCTTATGAGTGATGCGTCTACATGCAAAAGTTTTAAATTTTCGAATTAATTTTGTATAGAGTCTAAGTGGTAAAAAAACGTTAAAAAAATGAATGCATTAAAATTAATTTATAAACCTTATTTTGACCACTTGACTTTATAATAAATTAATTCGAAAGTTAAAATTTTTTGCATGTAGATGCATCACTCTCGTAAGATAGATGGATTTCAACGGTTTGATTATCATTTGAAGTCAATTCGATAGGTTTTAGCGTTGAGTTCACAAAGAGACTTGGTGAACTTGGGAACTTGCAAACTTTTCAGCTCTTAATGTAATATGGACCAATAAATTTTTTGTTAATTATTGTGCCTTCAGAGATTTTGTTTAATTCTGTGTTTGATTTCTATGCTTGTAAAAGTTTTCTTGTACATTTTTTCACCTTATTGTATCTTTGTTTAGGAATGCAAGTTTTTCGCAAATTTTATTATATGTAAGAGATATGCATATTTTGAGTAAAGTTAAGCTTGCTTACTGTAAATTTTTTTAAATAAACTCAAAATATGCTATGACAACATATTAGTCCCTGAATCAATTTAATAATAATTTCACAGAAAAAAATGTTTTATATTTCAACAAAAAAATGTTTACCACCAGGTTGAGTAGGACTCCTCTGCCTTTTATTTGTTTTAATGAACATGACCAAGACATGATATGCAAAATTGCTTCAGGACCATTATAACACTGACATAGTAGGGACAAAATTTTGTAGTCAGTTTAACCAAGGACTTGCTTTGAATAGCCTCATCAGATATATATTTTTTTATTTATATTTTTGGTGCTGGAATGCTCCAGTTAACTATTTTAGTTATTTTCTTATTTCTGTAGCTTATCATGTTTTGTTTAGGAGAACAACATTTGCCAAATTGCCAATTTACCAATTTACCTGTATATTCTTTTTTTTTTAATGAAATTGATTATGGTTATACTGGAATGAAACTTGCCTGCTGAAACAATCTCAAATAAACAAAAATATGAAAGGGCCAACAATTATGAAGAGGGAATCATGATACGATACAGTGGCACCATAAGTTCTCACTATTAAAAGACGAGAACTACAAAAGCGTAAAAAGCTTGAAACAAAAGTGGTTGTAATCATAGATTACCAAATCTTGTAGCCTTGTAGAATATAAAGTTATCTAATTTTGTTTGTTTTTGTTTTTTATTCAGTTTCCTATAATCTTGCCAATTAGAGAAATCTTCCTATCTAATTATTACGAGTGATTATTTGTGCTGTTATTTTTTTTTCTTCACTACACATGAAATTTTGTACATGCCCCTCTATTTTTGGATTCCTATCCATATATATACTTCCTCTAGCCTTGATTAGAACCACTTCAAAAGCCAAAACTCAAAATTAGAAACATAAGTCGCTTTGGAGTATAATTATGTCCGCCCCTAAGTATAGTCCTATCTGCTTTGATTAATATCTTTTTTTTTTTTTTTTTTTCTAAAACTTTGTGTGGCTCTTAAGTACAAATTTTGTTGGCCCAGAATGCCCCTTTACTTTATTTTTATTCAACACAATTACACAAATCATAAAACACTGGTGTCTATACTATTCCTATTTTTTTTTCTTGAATATATATTAGTCAGGTATTATTGTCTTATACTCACCAGATTATTCTTTCTTCTTTGGTTGTAGGTTGCGGGTCACATGAACCTCCTTGAAGCTGATCCATTCTTGAAGCAGAGGCTAAGCCTGCGTGACCCTTGTAAAACTACCCTGAATGTTTGCCAAGCTTACACTTTGAAAAGAACAAGGGAGCATCAATTGAAGGCAGAGGCATCAAGGCCGCGTCTATCGAAGGAGTTCACTAATTCTGATAAGCCTGACGAGCTTGTGAAATGCCACAAGCGAGTATGGACCTGGATTGGAAGATACCCTTATATTGACCATGAAGGATATTGCTGCTGGAATGCGTAATAGTGGTTAAGTTTGATTGGTAATTTAAGAAATAGTACCCAACTTTCTTCAGAATTTTCAATTGGTTAACTGACATCTAAATTTTTCCTACTGATCACTCGAGCTTTAATGTACTGGAAGTAGCTATCCTTTTTCTCTGTAGTAATAACTAATAAATGAGTTAGCGCATGCATATTAGTGTAACTAATATGTAGAAAAGTATATCTTCTACTAAGGGATAGTTTCTAGGTCTCATGAGTTTATTGTTCGGCCTTTGAGTGCCCATTGCATGCCCCAATTTGATACACAATTTGGTTGGAAACGAATCAAACTATTCTGGGTGGCTAATTGCAATAAAATATGTTTTTTTGAGTGGTCTGAGGTACAACATTTTTTTAAAACAAATCTGATGTAAAACTTTGAAAGTCTAACAAACATGCTCGCAGATTATTTTCTTGCACGAACTTTAACCACGAGCTTCCTTCAATCGCAGATTATTTTCTCTGGTCTGAAAGTTTTGCGTATCCTCTGAGACGTCTCATATTTTTGAGTGTGACGGACGTGTTCAGGGATAGCGCGGGGACCAGTATTATTTGAGCTTTGAGATTCGTGCAGAACTTGCTTGGACGGTTGAGATTTTCCAATAAGTCGCGCAAAATATGAAGATATAAACCTCCAAAAGTTTTAGTAAAATTTACAAAAGCCGATCAATCTATATATCATAGAAAGCTATATAGTTGTTCGTCGTACTGCTGAAAGTTGATCGAAAATTCATCAAAATTTATTAGAAAACTTAATAAGACAAGATAAGTTTAGACTTTTAGGTCCTGTTCAGCAACCTGTTAAAGAATAGGAATGGAAATAGAAATAACAAATTTTAAACTAATTTTTATTGTTCAGAGTGAAAAAAAAACAATAATCTACACTGTCGAACAGGCCTACAGTATTAATTAGTCAAATAAAATGGTTGACCATCCATAATAAAAGAACTACTAGTTAGGGTATCGATTTGCTTAATTTATTTGTTACTTTTTCTTGAAGTTTTATTTTTAGCGGGTCGAGGTCTCCTACAATTTTCATCCTACCGCGTATTTCTACGTGCTCCTTACCTACCCATGTTTAACCTACCAACTTATCATTCCATTTCAACACCCTCGTAATTCTTTCGTGGAAGGAACTTTCACGTCCAGAAATCACGGCGGTCCCGAGCCTGTGGCACCGACGTTTTTTGTTTTGTCATTTTTTTCTTCAGTTATCACTTACGCTCTCTCCCTCCTCCAACCAACCGACACACAGCACAAATCTCCCAAAAAAGTAAAAAAAAACTGAAGATAACGAGATCTAGATTGAGGCGCTCTCTTCTCTTCACGAAAGGTAAAGCCTTTACGAAGAAATTGCGGCCTCGATTTTCTTTTTCGTTTGAATAGGTTTGCTATTTGAATCACATGAATATTTTGTATTTGCACAATTTGTGATCGTTTTTGTTCACCAAATGATAACTTAATTGTGTTAGGATATATGCTCATAGTTCGGCGGGGATCTCGATTTTTTTTTTAATCTTTTGTCCGATTCTTTTACAGAATCCGAGGAAGAATAAATTTGCAAGTATATTCTATGAATACGGGAAACAGTTTAGATTACAGGCGGCATTAGGAAATGTGCTGTTGGATCTACGACTGTCATTTCACAAATGCTACCATTATTTACCAAATACGAATTATATTTTATTTTGGAACAGATTTCTTCCTAATAGCTTGCGTGAAACTCTCGTCTAAAGTTATTTTATTATCTCCATTTTTGTCTAATTTTGAAATTATTCTTGATTTTAGGTTCTGTTTATGGTGACATAGGCCATAGAAAAGCAGTAAAGCACACCAATCGACCTTAAAAAAAATAAAGAAAAGCACACCAATCTCCAATTCTACCCCAAAATTCACTGAAACTCAAAATGACACCCACTTCTCTAATTCTTCACCTGTTACCTTTTCTCCTCCTAGTTTTCCCGAAAACCGATGCTTTCTATCTTCCTGGGAGCTACATGCATACCTACTCTCAAGGCGAGGCCATATTCGCAAAAGTTAATTCCCTTACTTCCATTGAAACTGAGCTCCCTTTCTCTTACTACAGCCTACCCTTTTGCCAACCACCAGATGGCATTAAAAAAAGTGCTGAGAATCTAGGCGAGCTCTTGATGGGGGATCAAATTGACAATTCCCCATACAAATTTCAGGTGAATGTCAACGAGTCACTGTACCTCTGTACCACCAAAGCACTTACTGAGGAAGATGTCAAAGTACTGAAAGAGAGAAGCCGTGACTTGTACCAGGTGAACATGATGCTTGATAACTTACCTGTCATGCGGTTTACTGAGCAAAACGGGCAATTTATTCAGTGGACTGGGTATCCTATTGGGTATGCGCCAACTGGTACTGATCAATTTTATATTATAAATCACTTGAGGTTTAAAATCTTTGTGCACGAGTATGATGGTAGCAATGTGGAGATCATTACTACAGGAGAGGAGGGTGGGATGATTTCAGAGAACGATAACAAAAATATGTCAGGTTATCGGATTGTGGGTTTTGAGGTCACTCCTTGTAGTTTCAAACGGGACCCAGGGTACTTGTCAAAGCTTAGCATGTACGAAAAAATAGACCCAGTATACTGCCCAGTGGAGATAGGAAGGTCTCAACCAATAAAAGAGAATGAAAGGATAAGCTTTACGTATGACGTAGAATTTGTGAAAAGTGATACCAAATGGCCATCTCGGTGGGATGCGTACCTGAAAATGAATGGTGCGAAGATACACTGGTTATCTATCATGAACTCTGTCATGGTTATATTGTTCTTGGCCAGTATCGTATTTGTCATATTTCTACGTACTGTGCGTAGAGACCTTGCGAAATATGAGGAGCTCGACAAAGAGGCGCAAGCACATATGGTAGAGGAATTATCGGGTTGGAAATTGGTGGTGGGTGATGTATTTAGAGAACCTGAGAACTCAACACTTCTTTGTGTGATGGTAGGAGATGGGGTGCAAATTCTGGGGATGGCAGTGGTTACAATTGTTTTTGCTGCACTAGGGTTTATGTCACCTGCCTCTAGGGGTATGCTTCTGACTGGTATGATAGTTTTGTACTTGTTTTTGGGTATTGTGGCTGGTTATGTGGGGGTTCGTCTTTGGCGTACCATTAAAGGAGGTTCTGATGGATGGCGGTCAGTGGCGTGGTATATTGCATGCTTCTTCCCTGGCATCTCTTTTCTCATCCTGACATGTCTCAATTTCATTCTCTGGGGAAGTAAGAGTACTGGGGCCTTACCAATTTCTCTCTTCTTCACACTTCTTGCACTCTGGTTCGGCATTTCGGTTCCGCTTACCCTAGTAGGTGGCTTTCTAGGTACCCGTGCTGACCCAATTGACTACCCGGTGCGCACCAACCAGATACCAAGAGAGATCCCAGAAAGGAAGTACCCTTCATGGTTACTGGTACTTGGTGCTGGTACGCTCCCCTTTGGCACACTGTTCATTGAACTGTTCTTCATTCTGACGAGCATCTGGCTTGGGAGGTTTTACTATGTCTTTGGGTTTTTGTTAGTGGTGCTTCTGTTGCTTGTAACTGTTTGTGCAGAGGTATCCGTGGTTTTGACTTACATGCATCTCTGTGTAGAAGATTGGAGGTGGTGGTGGAAGTCGTTTTTTGCATCTGGGTCTGTTGCACTTTATGTGTTTCTTTACTCGGTAAATTATTTGATATTTGACCTGAGGAGTTTGAGTGGACCTGTCTCAGCAATACTGTACCTGGGGTATTCTCTGATCATGGCACTTGCCATTTTGCTGTCAACTGGTACGGTCGGTTTCCTTGTGTCTTTTACTTTTGTGCATTACCTCTTTTCTTCAGTCAAGATTGATTGAACTGGAAGCAGGAAAAAAAAAAAACAAATAGGAAGCTGCTTGGAAGGCTAAAGGCACTTTTGCCATAGCAAGTGATACATCTGAGATGACTTTTCCCTGATTTATTATGAATCTATCTACTTAGCTTAAGACTTGGATGTTGATCATCCATGATTAGTAATCTATTTGGTTAGATATTTATTTTATCTTTAATCTTTTGTTTTGAGTTCACATACTTTGGTTAAACTGGAAATTGTCCTCACTGCCCTGATGAATTAAGGATGAGATTGTTATAGAATAGAAAATCATTTTTTTTTTTCAATAAGGAACACATTCTTTTGATTTGTTACATTTTCTGTTTGTGGGTGTTAAGCAATAACTGTTCTTCGGGATGCTTATATCTGCTTAGATGTTTTATTTACTGCTGTTAAGTACCTAGTATAGTTAATTAATACACTTGGCATAATGCCCAAGGGCTTTTCCTCAAAAAAAAGAAAAAAAAAATACACTTGGCATAGTTTAAATTATTTCTCTGTCGAAATTACTTTCAATTAGATATATTTGTGCTTAACCCGTAGCATAATATCTATTAAGCTGTCGCATTCCGCATTTCAATTAGGTATAGTTGTTGGCACTTACATTTGTAATTTAGTTCAACCTTTCTAACCAACTTTTAAATGTGTTGGAGGATATTGTTAGGGCGTGCTTCCGAATTTAAAGTAGGAAGTAAAGCGAAAGACGAAGGAGGCTTAAATTTTGTATATTTTAAATTGGGTGGGAGTAATTTTTGGAAATATATATATATATATATATATATATATATATATATATATATATATATATATATAGAGTGGCTAATATGCATTCGGTTGCATATGGACCGAAGTGTTTACGGTCCAAATTTGATTTTTCAAAATCCAAACGGTCGATTTGAACCATTCATCTTGTTCTCCATATTAATATGTGCTTGGAGACCAAATTTTATATTTTTCTGAATTTTTTTACTATTTATTAAGTATTTTACAAAATTGTTGATCCAACGGTAGCTGCTGATTTTACTGTTTTGTTACGCTACCGTTGGATCAACAATTTTGTAAAATACTTAATAAATAGTAAACAAATTCAGAAAAATATAAAATTTGGTCTCCAAGCACATATTAATATGGAGAACAAGATGAACGGTTCAGATCGACCGTTTGGATTTTGAAAAATCAAATTTGGACCATAAGCACTTCGGTCCATATGCAACCGAATGCATATTAGCCACTCTCTCTATATATATACAGAGAGAGAGAGATGGGAGGACTTATTTTTTATTTTTAATAATTAAAATTCAGAAACAAGATGAAGGTGATTTTTTTTCTCTCCTTTCCTTACTGTTCATTATCTCCTCAAGAGCAGAAATAAGAAGGTGAGAGATCTTAATTTAAAGGTAGAGGTTCCTTCAGGAATCGAGCATGATTAAAATTCTGTCATGATTTTAAAGAAAGTAAAGTTTAATTTCCGCTAAGATAACATTATTTGGCAGGATTAAGATGTTAATGAATTTCAAAGAGGCTTAAAGAGGCTCCCGTTGACGAACACCGCCATGGCGCCATATCCAGGGTGATTTAACTAGACATATTTGATGGAACAGTTCTCCATAATACCGCTGAATCTAATATATGTTGAGAAAAAGTAGAATTTCAGCGATGTAGGAAGCCACTACGATCTTTCAATAGCTTATTTAATTCTAATCCTCATACTTTATTATGAAATGTCATGAGACATGATATTAAAATGAGGGGAACAAGGAGTGTTACGAGTTGCTATATTCGATGTAGCAATATTCTTAAATTTAACTTCTCAATCTTCGTACAAAATCGTAAAGACGACCCTTGTTCACTTCTTCTTAGTATATTCTTCAATCAATATAGAGTAGCTGACATCCAATATTCAAATTAAGTTTATTCTCCATACTTGCATTTATTCGTGCTCAATCAAAAACAAATACAATGAATATTATGTAAATAGTTCTGCTAGAATACATTTATAGTGCTGTTTGACTATATTCTGTCCATGGTTATAAATAGCGTGCTATAGGATCATTATAGTGCTTTCGGACCATAAAAGTTACAGTGCTATCGGCGCAATATGGCCATAGCGTCGTTTTTTTAGCTGTTCCGGTATGACGCGATAAACGCTATTTAAATCTTTGAATTTCTGTCCATAGCTATTTTTAGTACCGAATTTTTTATTAATAGAAATAAAATAAAATAAAATATTTAAAAAGAGCGTTACTTTAATTTTTTTGCGAAAACTAAGTAGATCGGGTTCTGTTAACCCGTCCCGGTTAATCATCATTAAACCTTAACCAACACCACGAAAAAAAAAATTTCTCGACGGGTCCTCTTAACCCGTCCAGCTC
This sequence comes from Carex rostrata, assembly GCF_964058835.1. Taxonomy (NCBI): domain Eukaryota; kingdom Viridiplantae; phylum Streptophyta; class Magnoliopsida; order Poales; family Cyperaceae; genus Carex; species Carex rostrata. Next base: position 10,973,718 of record NC_135925.1, read on the forward strand.
CGTAAAAAAAAAAAAAAAAAAAAAAAAAAAAAAAAAAAAAAAAACTCAGTTGGTTACCCAAATTCGGCATTTAATTCTATCCCTTCATTTGTGTGAATTCTTCTAACATAGCACAGAAAAATCACCCTCCTAAAGAGGGTAGACTTCCTCGGAAATATTGAAAACAAAGAACTTTTTGAAACTTCATACAAATTTTGCCACTTTTGCAAACTTCCTAGCATAAAGAGTACCGGCTTCTCAGCCTCCAACATCGCGTGGTAGTTCTTGACAGCCTTTTGTAAAGCTCGGTAGGTGTGATTTCTATTTCGATCAAAAAAAGGTGTGATTTCTATTCCAAAATGATGCAAACTTGTACCTGACTTTCCCTGAAAAGCAAGCATGAAGGAATGAGAAACCTAGGCCTTAGTGCAAGATAAGGGATTGGAATGAGAAGCCAGGCCTTTGACCAACAGAACACTTTTCACATATGCAAGACCCAACATCTTGCAATATATGCATCAACCGGCGTCATTCGGTTAGTGCGAAGGAAGAGGTAAGCCTTATTTTTTTTTAAGGAGCGGGACGGGTTGAGAGGACCCGTCCGTAATTTTTTTTTTTTTTTTACTGAGGGGGACGGGACCATTAAACCCGTTTAGGATTTTTTTTTTTTTTTTTCCTTCCGTGATGCTGGTTAAGAATTAACGACGATTAACCGGGACGGGTCAATTGGACCCGTCCGGTGGGACGGATTTACAGAACCCGATCTACCTAGTTTTCGCAAAAAACTTAAAGTAGTGTTCTTTTTAAATATTTTTTTTATTTTATTTCTATTAATAAAAAAACCGGATTTTTAGTAACTTGCTCTTTTAAAAATAAAGCTAGCATGAGATATTAGGATTGTCAATGGGTACGATACAGGTAGGGTGGAAGCATTTTCATACTCATACCCACTAAGAATGACCTTATCCATACCCTACCCTTATCCATTAAGATTTAACCTTACCGTACCCTACCCTTACCCATTAAAATTATCGGGTAACGAAACGGTAGCGAGTGAATAACGAATAATACTACTATAATAATTAGTTTTATTATTTTTTCAAATAGAACATCAAAACTCATTTATTTCTCACATATGCAATAATATTAATAATAAAAAAAAAAAAACAATAAATGTGCAATCAATTTCAACTAAATTGTATTTTTTATAAAACAAGAGAATTCAAAAACAAAAATATATCTTCCAACAAATTAATTATTTAATTAAAGAACAAGACATACAAATAAAGATAATATGTTTAATATTTTTCTTACAACAAAAAAAATACACTAAATAACAAAAATACTCACTAATTATTGCTCAAACATTATTATATTATTATATTTTATATAATTACCTAAAGGGTACGAAATAGACTTTATCCGTACTCTTACCTGTTTAGCTAACAAAAAAAAAATTTCTTATCCATACCTATACCCAATAAACTAATGAAAAAAAAATCTTACCCATACCCGTCTTTACTCATACCCGCCTTATCGAATACGGTACAATTTGGGTAAACGGCTAAAAGGGTATCATTGAGTCATTGACACCCCTATGAGATATATGCACCCACACAATCAGGTGCAACAATTGACCGTTTTATATTTTTTTCTAACAAATATTGAGAGCTATCTTACTGCATTTACTGCATTTATATGTTTCTTTCATCGATAATGAAATAATAAGAACAAAACGAAACCAAAGTTGATATAGGCTGTTTTCCCTTAATAAGGAAACAAAATTTGTATAGAAAACGAAGATGAACGATGATTCTGTTAAGCAAAGTACGAGGCAGAAAGAGATGTATTTGCAAGGACCTGAAATTTTACCAGAAAAGAAATCAGACGACATACATATATAAACTGTCAAAAGAACATAAAGTAAAACTCTTGACTTGCCTCCAATTGTTCTTCAGTGAAAGCATTCTTTTGAATATCCCAAGTATCAGCATGACTTCGCTTGAACTCTGCTACCGTTTTTGTAACCGTAGATCTAGTTGGATATGGCTCTGTAATAAACTGTGCAAGCAAGGTCACGTAATTTGGAAGCCAGCTGTAAAATCATTAACAAAGAGTGTGAAAATAAATATTATTAGAAATTAAAAGGGTAAAAGGTGGTTCTTCTTCTGAAAAATGAAAACTTTTTTCCAATATACCAAAATGAGATGGTACTCGTATTGTAGTTTGTCATGTAATTCCAAATTTTCAATTGTGAAATTTAGACTCAGTGTCCCCCTATTTGCTCTGACAAACCTTCATTTGAGCAATTAAGACTTATTTAAGCTTCACCTTTTCTGAATTGTATGTATTCAGTCTCAACTAGCCCTGAAGTATTTAACCAGGTATCAAGAGTTTATACTTAAATTCTATAAAGCATTTTCTGCACCAGACCCCTAAATGCAGGTGACCAAATTAAAGACCCTTAAAAGGCAGGCTTTAAGTTAGTATTATTTTGTCTTCTTTTATCATAGAAAAGATGAAGATTTACTACCTCGGCATGTCATAGGGTACTGATAAGACAGAAGCAGCCAAAGCGAGAACAACCCCATGTCTAGAATCTAGAGCAGAATATAAATTTTGATACCTGCAACTGTAATTATCATAGAAAGTTGGAGCGTATTATGATTGGAATTCTTTTTTTTTGAGTAAAGGTTGGAGATCAAGCCTCCCAACTCAAATATCCACTAGGAATCTTCCATCCAAGATTCAAACTTGAGACTTCTCACACGAAGGATATTCATTGCTTTTGCCACTAGACGAGAAGCTGGTTCTCAAATTAGATCTTTTAAAAAAACAAAACTAAATTGGAGCTCAAATGAATGTGTTTGGTGCATTTTAAAAAAAAAAAGTACCTCTGCTTATTTTGGTTGAGGACGGACAGAGCATTTATGTACGACTCTTTACGAAAAGCATTAGAAAAGTCTCTCTCCCCACTTCTCATTAAGCTTGCTAAAACTTTTGCGGCATGCTCCCTTACCTAATTTTTTGAAAGATAAACCGTCAAATATTTGTTAAATTTTTTTTTAAGGTTAGTGGCTTTAATGCCTACTAACAATTCGATTGATAAAAAACGTATTTACAATGACTCAAGTGACTCTATTTCCTAATAAAAATTTGTTTAAATTGTTAATAAAATTGTTTCTTGAAAAAACACATGGACTTGCCTCGACTTGGGTATCTGAAAGCAGTTTCTTTATGCTTTTCCAAATCTGTGATTTCTCCATGATTGAAAGGATGAAAGTGTGCCTGTTAATTACCCAAACATGGTGAATAGGTTTACCATTTTAGAGATTTTTTTTTTTTACCATTAGCACTGGAGCTATAGGCAGAGAAATGAGATACAAAGATGAGGTATAAATATTTAATTGATCCTTCATCTATATATATATATATATATCTATTAAAAAAATAACAAAACACAAATGGCCTGTTAGAAAATGAAGTTTGAACCTGTACATGAAGGCTTCCAGATATGTAAGCGATGCACATCTTGTTCTCCAGTTCGAATCAGTGGCTGAAGAAAGGATTGTTTCCATTGCGCTTTCCAAAAATGGTCTTGGGAAAATTCTCCAACTTAGTAAGTCAAAAGCATCTCGTGCTAGTTTTGACAAACCTTTATTTGATGTGTCCTGAACTTATTTTCCAAAACTGTATCAGATAGAATTTATGTATGCTTATATTATCTTACAATTGACATAATTTCAGAAATATCAGGAATAACCTATTTAACAAATAGATACTGCGAGAAAACAATAGCAAACAAGAGTTGTACTAAAAGAAGAAATATCACCTGAAGTGATAGAACTGGATAAATGAGTCTCACAATCATGTCCAATAAAAATGAAGATCTCCCAGACTTCAAGCATGACATCATGAAATGTAACATCTAATACATAAATAAATCAGCAAGCATCAACCATCAAGCAATATAAATGACAAGGTTCTTAACAGAACTCCAATAAAAAGCATTACCGTTTCTTTTAAGTTGGTGTCAGTGTCTTCATTTTTGTGTGTCAACTTCTTTATTGAATCTAATAGAGACAATATGTTCTCTGGTTGGCTGGAGTTCTTGTCCTCTTCATTAGTTTTTTGAGATTTGGTAAAGAACCTCAGATTGGAACATATAACACAGAGAGTTGCACCGACGACCTCCCTCACCTACCAACAAACAAGATTGATAAACAATCATACTTCCATATAATAATAATTATAGTAAAAAGAAAGAACAAACAAACTCTCAATACAGAGCTGCTTGGATTAGGAAAACCCCAGGAAGTATGAAACACATCTTAATCTTAAAATAAGCAAAGCTAAAAAATAATAAGAAGGTTGCCCTAATCCAGATGGGTATGTACACAACAGTGACAGTGGCACCAAGTATTGATCACAAATAACCTTGTATTGCCAGTATCATTTTCCTAGAGAATAACTAGGAATATATATCTTACTTGAGGAGAAAAATGATCAAGGTCTCCAAGAAGCTCCTCAAAAATTTCATTATGGCATCGCACCTCATCATTACTCATCATAGCAGGAGAAAACTCATTGAGTGCCACCACGAGGAAATAATACCTCTTAGCCACCAATACAGCCTTGATTTTTTTTGAATGCCTAGCTAATGAATCCAAAATGATCTGCCTCAGTACTGGAACTCCACTCCCCTGAATTCCTTTTTCAGTAACTGCATATTGTATACATGAAGCCCAGTCTTCAACTGATTCAAAGGATGCCTCTGCCAATATATTCTCTAAACTAGCAGAAATCCACTCCTCTGAAACTTGAACAGTGTTTGAGTGAAGTAACCCGGCCAAGGCCTCAGATGCAATGGCTCGTTTTGATCTGTCATCTGAACCAGAAATCTGTTCTATAGCATTTTTAATCACACCTAAAGCTGGTGCACCACATTCTTGCACTAGTCGTTTGAAAACCCTAGCAGACCTTGAATTGAAACTGATGAAACCAGGAAAAGAATCGAGATGTATCCAGTCAGGAGTACGGGGCCAGGAGGCAGAGAAGTCAAAGAAGAAAAGGGTTATATCCTCATCAGTCATGCTTTGGTTGAAAAACATCACTTTATTGGCCAAGTTGTCATTTTCAGCATTGTCATGTAGCAAAGAGAGCTTGGTAAATATCTCTGTTAAGAAACCATCTTGAAGTAGCAATTGAGTGAGTGTTTCTCTGGTAGAGGCATTAATTGCAGCATTTTGAGTTCCCTGTAAAAGGCAGTTGAGTGCAGTGATGGAAAGCATTCTTGATTGTGGGAGTTGGCTTTTCAGATTTTCCAGGAAATGACCTAGTAGATAAAAAGGATTAGAGGCATAATTTTATCAGCAAAGCCTATACAATTATAACAGAAACTAACACAAATGTAAAATACAAAGTAAACCATATAAAGTACCAGAACTGACCAGTTGTTTCAGAACGGATTTTGAAAGGCAAAATTGAATCATTTGTACATGACAACATTAGTAGAAGAAGAATTCTGTCAGCCATCAAATTATACCTAAAAAATGCAATTTGCATTACGGTTATGTTACATCAGTGGAAGTTTCTAAAGGAAAAGTACTTACTGAGATATTTGACATATAAATAAAAGATACTCTACCTCCATTGAAGTGTAGTAGAAGAGAAGTTTAATCTACGAATCTTAGAGATCAATTCTAATAAAGTTGGCTGACCATCTAAAACCTTTGAAAATTCTACCGGTATGCCAGGATAGTTCATATTAAATTCCAGGAACAACTGTCAAGTCACCATAGATCACAAGAAAAGAATTAGTATCTAGTAGAAGTATGCAGCTCTTTTGAATCATGTCTAGTAATTGAACTATAGTATGTTTACCTCTGTAATAACCTTCTGAGACTTCAGTGAGTCGTGATAGAAGCTTCAAAGAATAGACTACATTCAGTTAGGAGATCCACATATTATAACAAGTGAGGGTAAAACTGATCAAATGTACCTTTCTAGAAGGCCAAGGATGAAGGAAGAAAATGACACTCTGTCCTACATGTACCACAAGATTCATCACAATGAGGTCACAATAGAGAATAACTTGCATTGCTATCATTTTGACTACCTTTTTTAAAATTTCCCATGTACCCCAAAGAACTTAAAAAACTTATCATGATACTAGATTCTAGGTACAGGCCTCATGAACTTTTGTTTAATCACTTTTTAACTTTTTTACATTTTTATAATTTTTTACAAGTACAAGCCTCATGATACTACATTCTTGGGTCTTTGGTTTTTATTTTAATTGATTTACTAGATGGAAAGATTGAACTCATCCCATTATTACACTACTGCGATATGTAAATAGTTCCATATAAATATGCATCACTGAAATATGTGTATGACCTGTGCGCCCCACCAATACTACTAAGAAAATGACTATTTTGCAATAGTATTTTGTATGTGGATGTGCATAATTTCACATTTTGAAGGGTGTTATATATTTACATGACATTTACTATCATTTGGAATAGCCATAGTAGTTCAATAAAATTTTAAAATAGATTTACCGTATTTAGATGCTTAATCACAGTGGCATCAGAGAGAAGCTTGCATGAACCAAGAACCACATGTTCTGGTGTCTTTCTATCACACAATTTATGAGCCAGAATAGTAACAAACTTGGATACAAGTGAAGGACAACGTTTGAACATCCTTGCAAGTGATCTTCTCGCTAGACTGGAATTCATTCAGTCATTTTATGTGCAGAGATTTCTTATCATTTCAAGTTTCATGCCAAATTGGTACCAATAAAAAATTCAAAAAAATTAACTTTATCCCTTCCCCAATTTTCTCGATTGATGTTTATTTCAAAAGTTATGGCCTGATTTGAATGAGCATAATACCAAACTGCGACTCATTTGTAAGGTACTGGTGCTGGACTGACCTGTTAACATTTTGGTATTTTTATAGAAGAATCCTTGTTCAACAAGTTTAAATTGAAAACAACAATTGATACAAAAGTTATAGACTGCATTGATCATAAACAAAGACCAAAATAAAATGTTTGTGACCAGAACTTACTAGCGAATTCCATCATAGTTGTGCAATGACAACTCTAGAAGGTCTTGCATCAAATAAATCATATGATTTGATGGAGATAAATTTTCATTCACTCGAAATTTATGGTAAGATGATTGTGAAGCTCGATAAGTATTGTGCATATGAACTTTCTCAACCAGTGCCCACCTTGGCCTAGAATGGAAAGACAAACTTCTTTTAAAAATGTTTTAATAATGAAACCTTCTTTGCATATACTCGAAAACCAATCAACAATAGTCATTCTGGCTAGTTCTGTACATAAGAGCACCAAACACGACCAGCAGGTACCATCAGAAAAGGCAACAATGCTACATTTGAAACCTCAATTTCAAGTATATCATAATAGCAGCACAAGGTCAGAGAAAAACTGGGAACTACCGCCAACTCAGTGTTACCCCAAGTACCAGCACTAACAGAGCATACTGTACAGTATGGAAACTGAATTAATCCAGTATTGTAAATCTCGGTATCCACAAGGAAGTCTGGATCGCAATTGCATGTATAATCAGATTTGGGAAATATAATACCTCTTTTTGGCAACATCATGAGAGGAACTAATAAAATTAAATGGAGGTTCAACTAGGAAATTAGAATCCAAGATGCAACTATTTCGTTGCTGCCATCTGTCATACAGATTACTTCCTGAACAACAGAACAGAATATAGTCAATGCCTTTTTCTTCTCCCAGTAATGATTCATGTTAAATTGAATTTTCTTTATTTGCTGCAAAGCACCAACCGTAGTTTCCAAGTAAATCAATGATGGATATAGTGAGCTGCAGGACTATGCTGTCATCTCCTCTTTCTTTCAGCAGATATCTGTGACATCCAAAATGTATATTGAATGATAAAAAACAGTATTACAGGTGGTTATGGTGTTGTTAGACCACTCAACAATGGACCCCGGAATTATCAAAGGTTAACTGGCTCGGACCCCACTCAAACCCTATCAACTAAAATATTCAACAAAACCATTACATGGAGATCATAAAATTGAAGTAGCCTAAATAACATGTATAAGACAAGACATTTGGAAGGTTGACAAATTGACACCCAGTCCACGAGTAACCATTAATATAAATAAGTTTGAAATATCAAATGGCCTGTACCAGTCCTGGCAAAGCTGATATACCTAAATCAATTCACCTAAACCAAAACAACTAAATGGCTAAACCTGATTTGACCATGCCAGTCCATTTGCTACCCTAGTTCTGATATATTCACTCTACAGCCATCAAATTAGACAAACAAAATTGATACTGGAAGAATTTATAAAGAATTCATATCTGAAACATAATGCTAAAGTCAATTAAACCCAAAAAGTGTGATGCAAATCATACGGGCAAGTAGAATGGATCAGTTGAGCCACTCTTTCTCTCATCTCTGGACTACCAACAGCCGCGCCATTAGATCCAGAAATTAAAAGATAGTTAGAAAATTTGGTTGATTTGAGCTCTAAATCCTTGTAGATGGGCTGCATGTCTGGCAAACAAGATAGCACACCTTCCAATGAGCATTTAATGCGCAACAGGGACACTTTGAGATGATCTTCAGAGACTGAAATTAGAAATTAATGCATGGATATTATTAATAATTAGAGCTGTGCTAGTGGTTGAAATACAGCAGTAGTACTAAATACTCTCCTGGAAGAATATTTTTCTTTTTGCAGCATTCTCTTTTGGGTTCATGAAATTTTTTTGAACTGCATGTAAGTACAAGTACTTCAGAAAAGATAACACTCAAGAAATTTTGTCTCGATCTGAACCTGATTTGGTAAAGGAACTTTTGTCTTGATGTTCCCGACAACTCTTGACAAGTCCATCTGAGGCCAATTGAATGTGCATCTCCAAGAGCTCATTTGCAAAAGCGGACTCATCTTTGCTAGGAATGTGCCATTTGGGGATAAAGGACAGGGCTTCATAATTATGTTCATCAATTTGATCAAATTTTGCCGTTGACCATGGATCGAGCATAGATGCACCTATCTCACTAGGAATTGACCTAAAACCCAGAAAACAAATAATATGTCAAGTATAGAGTGTATTATAAGATATCTCATGATATGTAAAGTTTAATGAAGGTTCAGAAATATTAAGAAAAAATATTTATACTTGTACTGGTCAATTGGATAATAAAAAAGCAAGCTGCGAAGAAGTGAGCGGAGTAGGTAACCACCGTACTCATTGACCTGTTACAAAAATAAGTGAAGCTGATTAAATTTTGAACTGATTCACGAAAGAGAAATAAGAGGAATTTGAGAACAAACAGAAACCTTCCATGAAGGTGTCTCAAATGCCAATGAAATAGCCTCTTTGAGCTCGTCCTTGTATTGAACTAAAACTGGGCCAGCATGGGAAATGGTGCTGGCTAGAATATTTAGATGATAAACCGTCACCATTTCCAAAGCCTGAGAAATTTTATCCTGCAGAACAAATTATTGGGTTTCTCAAAAGAATCAACTTAGGTCCCATGGAGGTAATGAGGCTTGGGCTAATAGGTTTATCAACAAAAGTTACTTATTCCAGTCAAATACTTTTGTCTAAACTTCACTAAAATTGGATCACCAAATGACCAAACTACAACTTATTTCTTTGGTACCAAGCTAGGTTATTGTTTCCATATAGGTAGGATAATGGCTAGTTTGAGACGGATAATGTTAGATTCTTTTCACCTAAATCAAATGTTAAGCAACATTTGGACAAAAGAAACAGGATAGCAGGGATCCATCCTAACATATCTTAGATAATTTTGGAATTGTCAGCTTTCCATCGTACCAGAACTTGGGAAGCAGCTCCACCAAAAGTACACTCTTGTCACTGACCAATGCTTGGTGGCATTTATATGAGAAAACATACCTTGGAGCTTTCCCCCAGAGATCTAGAAGGCATTTGCTTCAACGAAGATATCGTAGTTGTCAGAATTTTACTAATAATATGGCACCCAGCCAATTCGGGCTTAGCTTTAACACATGCACAGCAGAGTAGACCAATCTCGACCATTACCCCAGGAAGAAAATATTCTATTACAAATTGTGAGATACTCTCCATAGCCTGAATAAAGAAGAAAACAGAACAAAATTTTAGTTTAAAAGAACTTCGACTATAGTACCAGCCTATTCATGTTGGTAGTTACCTATACATCATGTACAGGTTTGATAGTATTTCCCTGTAAGAGAAATAAGCACAACAGAGAAAAATAAAGCAGAAATAGGAAATGATATAGAAGAACACCAATGCTATTCAATATTCATGGTTCGTACAGTGGTCGTACCAAGTATAAACCAGCAAAATCCTTAGTTGAAATATTTTAGTGTGTTAAATTAATTATAACCTGCTTGAACAATGGATGAGATAGTCTGCTGAGAAGGATTTGAAGCATGAGGTAATAGCAGGAATTTTCTTGACAGATGAAAGTTGGTTTCGCAGTTGGTACCCTCAGACCATCATGGCTGTCACAATGGTATGGATCAGAAGAAATGCTGATTGAATATACAAATTCCAACTAGGTAGATGTCTTCAGAATGCATATAAAAGAGGTAAGCTAGTTGCCTTTGAGGAAGTCAAGTAAGAAGATCAATCAAATTCTAATACTATCAAAATTTAAACACTTACACAATGTTGTCTGAGTCCATATTGCGCAAAAGGCAAAACAAGCGACAGAGAAATTCATCTAACCAATCTGATAGACAGAAAATCTTGTTTAGCATAATCTCATTCTCCATTAAGCCAGCAGTAGGTATCTGAAAAGAAAAGAAAATAAAAGAAAAAGAAAAATAAAGATAGAAAAGGTAATGGCAGTGAATACACAATATTTTTAGCAGAAACTAGCAAATTTTGTAATTGATAAGCTCAGAACTCACGTTAGAGAATACAGAGCAAATCAGCTCCATTGCACGGCAAGTTTTAGGTGGATCATTAGCATCCAATGCGACCAAAGCAACAGATAGAAACTTTTTCACAAGGTTGTTGAATTCCTTCAAATCAGTGGAGTTAGCTGGAGAAGAGTAAAGAAGGAAAGCACGGCCTGCAGCTGACACTGAAGAGAGAGCAATGTTCAATTGGTGTATTGCTGTTGTCTGTTCATGAAAAAAAGATACATGAATGAAAAAGATGTTCACAACCAGTCAAGAGCAGTAATGACCATCATTTTTTTATCAACTTCTGCTGTGAAAATGGAGTATAATACTTTGGTACACTGAATTGTTTCTTTGGGTAGGCCAAAATTAAGTGGGGGACAGAGACACTTACAGTCTCAAGAGCTAGCTGAAATCTAGAAGAAATGAAAGGAAGAATCAAGGAAGGCTCCACATAAGACAGTATTGAAACTGCTGTAGTAACTGTGTCAGTGAGGTCCTCATTCTTGCTATATTGGCCCTTCTCCATCAATCTAAGCACTGTCTTCACGAAACTCTCTCTCTCTGGCTTCCCCAAGTGAATATCTTCTTTTCCTTTGTTAGTGTCACTGCATTCCAATAGGACAAATTAAGGCATTCTGACTAATACATTACCAGCTGGTACATAGTACTATGTTAGAGAGTGAAGGTGTATACCTTATTTCTCTCGAAAGGCGCTTTTTGAAGGAATCAACGAGATACCACAAAAAATAATCCAATGAGCCAGTCCAGTGACCTTCATTGGATGGATGGAAGTACCTAATGAAAATGAAAAGACTTCTTGAAGGTTACTATGTAACATGTATACTCCATGAGCTACGCAAAAGTACATGTGGGACAAATAGGACATACTGCTGTAGTTTCTCTACCAACATCTGGAAATATTTTTGCGCTGAGCTGCTGGGCTTAAGGAGATAAACCTGAAAATTGTAAGACAATTAGTTGAGAACTGAGGCACAATTATTGCAACTTTAACAGTATCATGCTAGTTCCAGTATCTGTACTATAATGATTTCCAGTTGATCAAGTTAGTGCAATGTTCATAACAGCTAGAACGTGAAACATACCAGTGATATTTATGATAAGCTTATAATGTAAATCCTTCTGGTATAGTTTGTATTAATTATAGGCTTTTGTCTAAGAGGCATTGAGGCACTAGTGCAGTGCTAAAAAAAGTTTTGGAACATTTCTAATACGAAAACCCAATAGAGGCATTCCTCTTTTTCAAAAGTACATGTACAGGGCATCCTGTGATGTTTACCTAGCAAAGCATGCCAAATAGAAATTAAATATAGTGCTCACGATTGACTTTGCTATAGATTTAGTAGGGGTGCCTCCATAGCAACAAAACAGAGCTCTAAGACTGTGAGGTCTTGAAAGAAGGGATTGCTCAGATTTTAGCCTATATGAAGGAGAGACCTGCAAAAGAGAATTATGTCGGTTCTTGGATCTCCCTTAAATTATAATTTTATTTCTCATCTGATGTTTACATCTTTCTTTCAATTATTTAATTATAATTAGGTCTTTTCTTACTTTTTTCTGAAATGATTTTTATGACATAGCCAAATAAATATTATATTACAATTGAAGTTTCTTACCTCAAACATATTCAAATAATGAGTAAAAAGTCTTTGATGGAAAGCTTCCCAATTGATAGAGGTACAATGTTTCACACATCTGGCAAAGATAGAAACCCACTGATCATTCCAGAACTGACAATTCGGCACCGACTCCCAAATTTCAAGACACTTTTCTATCCATTCACTGGTAAAAGTGGAGGAAAAAACATAGTAAGTGAGAGCTTGAAAGAAGGAATGTGCAATCCTCAGATAAGATAACAAGAAATAGATGAGGAATGTACCTGTTATAAAAACTTCGATTCTCTGAATTCATGCTGAGAAATAGGTTTAAAAATCCACACCCTTTGAAAGCAGAGTGACTCCATGGATTTATCAGAAATCCACTACAAGTTAAGAAACTTTATTTACAAGACTATATCGATTGTAATTTTTATGCAAGAGGAAAGTGTTTGCTGAGAGGTCTTATTTTCTGGATTTTAGCTCTACTGAACTGGTTTTGCTGGAACCATACCAGTTTCATAATAGCAGACGTCTAAATTACAAAATTGTTAGTTGTCTTTTTCCATAAGCTTTCTTGTGGTTTGGTTATGTAGTGTTGTTACTTATTCTACTCCAATAGTTTAGCATTACATTACCAAAACAATACAAGAAATTTGCACAATCATTACAAGTCAAATAAAACATCGATAAACTGATTGGAAGCTACCTGAATTCCGACCAAATTTCATAAGAAGAACCAGCAGGGAAGAACCTCCGACAATTCTGAATAAGATTTCTGACTGATCTTAGATGATTACTTTTCAGTCGCCATCCTTCTGGACCTGTATTTCTGATCATATATGAAAATTATACAAAAAGTGATTATTATTTAACCCAATAATTAAATATTCTCTAATTAGACTATCTGCGTGGAATTTGAAACTCGGTTTATTTATACTATTTAACATATATTTTTTATATGACTTCCAATGTTTTACTTGTGACTTCACTATTTCTAAGAGCAATTTACTGCAATCACAGCACAGCAATATATCAAATCATGAAATTTTAGAAGAAATCAACCTCTTAAAGTGCATACTCAATAAAATGTCATAGAAAGGCCTCCAACCAATAGTGAGCGAGAGCTTCTTTCGATGCTTCCGTAAAAGTCTGTTCAAAATATAAGCCCACCTGGCCTATATAAATAAGTCAGCATGCTGTTAATGGCATGTTGCAAAGAAATGCTGACAAAATAAAATCTCCATTTAAATACTAAATGATTTATATATACTTGAGTATTCATGTCTTGTGAAGAACAGAAAAGCTCCAAACCAAATTCTATAAGCTCCTTCACATCATCCTGACATATGCTGCTTTTTGCTTCTATAAATCTACGCAAGATTATATCAATAAGAAAGTCGAAAATACAAACGTCAATAGGTTAAGATTCATTGACAATAAAAAAACATTACAAATTTTAACAACCCGCATAAACAAATTCATAAGTATGAAGTCTAAAGTATCTAAATTTTTTGTATACGTTATATATTAATGCTTATGAAAAGTAATTACGCTTGGTGTACGTTTTAACACTCAAAATGCAAGAGGAAGGCTGCCTAGAAATTCCTTTCCCCAGACCCCACGACGTGTGGGAGCTTTCGGAACTGGACACGCCGTTATTCAAAATTAACAATGATCGGTGTTAGTGACTTTTGAGGAAAAGGCCAAATAATACTAAGATGCATATCTTAGCCCAAGGACATTTGACAAATAAGCAATCCACATGTCCAAAATGATGGGTTAAAATTGAAATTGTGTTAAATTGTAATTGTGTTACTTGGATCGTTACTACTACAAAAATGGTCATTGTACACTGCACATTATACACGGATTTGATAATTTTATATAAAAATCATGTAGAAATTGTAATTTTTTAGAAGCCTGAAATATCTGTGAGATCTCTACACGGATATTTATTAAAGAATCAGTGTAGAAAGCATTGAGAGAGCTACACGCACGTTTATTAGGAATTGTACACGGATGTTTAATTAAATAACAGTGTAGAAAGCCTTGAGAGAGCTAGATAATATTTATTAAAGAACCGTGTAGAAAGGTAAGCATTGTACATGGATGTTTGTTTAAATAACAGTATGGAAAACCTTGAGAGAGCTACATGGATTTATACTTAAAAATCCATGTAGAAAGGTTATTGTAGGATTTTGGTTATATAAAAGGCCTTCTCCTTGCAGCGCCGTTTTGATCAATTAATACTCTCTCTCTGTATTGAATGTTGGTCTGATTTTTGCACACAAGGAGGCCGGATTTGAGATCTTTAAAGTTAATTTGTATTTCTCCTCTCTATCTTGCTAAGATTAGTCATGTATATATATATTTCTCTTTTCTTCCTCTAATTTTCTATTACTTATTATTGCTTATTTAGGTCAATTATTAATTAATGCACGCATGCTTGATTTGTTAAGATAATGTAAATAATTAGTGTATTGTGGACCATTTTTTGAAAGTGAGAAGTAAAGAAAACGCTTAAGGTCTCCATCATCAAATTTGAGGAAAACCGTTGAAGATCAGTCCTAACTTTTCCGCCTAAAAATGTCTGCACTTCAGAACTGTAAGATTTAAACTACTTTGCTATTTTATTTTGGATTTACAGATTTTGGATTGCTTGTGTTTTTAAATTGCAAAACACGTCATGAATTATTAAGACTATCATTTGGCATCAGAGCCATCGTAAATTCATATAAGATGTAATAATTTTTTTTTTACGAAATTGATTTTCAATAGTTCGTATAAAAGCTATACAGATTCAACTAATTTTATATAGAAATATTTTCTTATAATTTTAGATAAAAATTTTAAAGGAGAATTTTTATTCCCTATTATGCATGCACATATATGTTGATCAATGGATTCTTATTGGAGATGAAATATGTTGGAGACCTTTAACCAAAAGGTATCATGTTATGGATCACATGGGAGCTCCTTTTTTGATATGTTGGATCTAATATGCCTTAGTTTATATGAAATTCTGGTCCAAACTAGATCATAACCAAGCGTTTTGGTAACATGAGCCCAACTTTACGAATTTTGGGCCAAATCTTGATCACATTGTTACTAAGTAGTAAGGACATAACTTCTATACAAACATTGTATTGAATCTTGAGGAGTATATGTTATGTGGATCACATAGAATTGCATGTGTACAAAAAGCAATATGTATATATGTTGCACGAATTGTAATATGTTAATATTTTCCATGGTTTTCATATTGTCTTACTTATACTTTTCATTTTATTAATAACAATTGATATTTGCGAGTGTCTTGCATCTACCTTTTCTTGTTACTAACTAATACCAAATTATAATTGTAGTATTGACCAAAGCAAAAGTGTTACTCCAAGGAGCAGATCGATGATCTCAGATGTATGTGGGCACAATGGTTTCAAGAAGAATTTTGTAATGCTAAATATGGATTTGTATAATTTTGTATAATGTAGTGTACATGATTTTTTTTTTGTGACTAGCCTCTAGTTTTGCTAGCCATTTAAAATCAGAATTTCAAAACAGTTGGAATATAGGAATCCACTTTGAGATTCATGTTAGATTAAAACGGACGACTCACATCTCACTCTACACGGTCAGGTATTGCAGAGTGCGCACAGCCCAAGCGCCTCTTCATTGTTTTTCAGTTTAATTAGAAATGGGATTTTCAGTTTAGTTTTGAAGTTTACAATATTACAAATGGAGACTTCAAAAAATATATTCAAATGAAAAATTTGACTTTTTATAATCTAAGTTTCAACACAAATGTGCGAACTTACGAACTTATTTGCTACTTAACAATTTTTGGCATAAAATAAGAACCGTCCACCGTAATTTAATTATTATAATAGTTTGTTATTTCAAGAAAGGGTAAATTTCGCTGTAGGTCACTAAACTTTGTTATTTGTTACGAATTGGTCATTCAAGTTTGATTTGTCCCTTTTGAGTCACTCAACTTTGTTATTTGTCCCAATCAAGTCCTTCTATTTTTTTTCATCCAAAATTTTAACGGAATATGCTAATTTCGTTAGTATTTTGGATGGAATATACTCATTCCGTTAATATTTTGGATGGAATGAGTATATTCCGTTAATATTTTGGACGGAATAGGAATATTCCGTTAAAATTTTGAATGAAAAAGTATAGAGGGACTTGATTGAGACAAATAACAAAGTTGAGTGACTCAAAAGGGACAAATCAAACTTGAGTGACCAATTCGTGACAAATAACAAAGTTTAGTGACCTACAGCGAAATTTACAAAGAAATCTGGATTATTTCTTAAGAGTTGGAACGGTATGCGTAACAGGGCAGCCAAATCCGACTTGAATGAGCACGTAACCAGAGTATAATTGCATCAATTTAAATTATATTAATGTCACCAAACCTTTCAATTATTCATATAAAATTACTTGGGGCATAATTTACGATCAGTCCAGACTCCGGACAGAGTAAATAGAAGCAACCCGAGAGAGAGAGAGAGAGAGCAGAGTGTTCTCCTAGTTTTTTAGTTTTTCAAAGAGAGAGGAATCAACTTGGCAGCCGTTGCGAAGATTTCAAAGAGAGAGAGAGCAGAATAGGAGAACTAATCTCGATTCTCTCTACAACGCCTTTGGTAAAATTCGAGGGATTTTAAAGCGTCAGTATGCTCTAGACAATTTACAAAAAAATGAAATACCACTTTCCACGTGTAAAACAGAGAAAAATGAATCGAACATTTCCATAAACACCTTCAAATGTGGAAACCACATAATATATCAATTTAGAAAATAACCGGATGGAAGTTGCTATATATAATAACAAATTTTAAAATGGTTTTAAAGGAGCATGTTTGGTTATTTGATAATTTTGCACAAAGTCTCAAAAAGGTAAACAGAATAAACACTGATACCAAACCTATTTGGTGACTTAATATTCCAACCTTTCTAAAATCTATCTAACGGAGCTGCATACAAAAACCACAAATCACCGACCAAAAAGAAAAAAAACAATTGAAAGCATGTTTCAACAACTCATGAGAATCTAGACACACAAATAAGACAAACAGTAAGAGAAATAAAAAAGAGTATGAAGTAGGTGCTCACAGATCAATGACCGAGATCCATTTGAGGGTATCGTGGATTGAATCAGGATCGTCCACTCGGCAAGAGTCCTTCACCGACCACACCACAGATTTGAACGCCGCCGCCTCTTTCTTTGCCTCCTCCGCCACAGGTGGTGGCAAGCACAAATTGTACAGATGCATCGCTTGCTCCTATCTCCTCCTCTCTTTTCTCTCTTCACAGGCCTTCGAAACTGGCTGAAGCTATAGCTCTCGCTTTCTGTTTCTCTGGTTGGCTTCGTCCTCACCTAGTCACCTGTGACGGAAGTTTATTTATAGCCACATTTTTTTATTTGGAGGCTGATAATTAACCCCACACCTCCCACCCCGCAATTAACCCCGCACAAAATGCCAAAAAACTCCAGCTGTCATTTTTTTTTCATAAGGTATTAATGCTTACGTACAGAAGTATTTATCTCTAAGAACGAAAGTATTTATCTCTAAGTACGAAAGTATTTAGGGGACCATGCACATTTTTTTCATGGAGGGTGGGGGGAATCTCAAATCACATGGGGGGGATCATGCACGTTTTTAGATGTGGGTTTTTTTTAATCTCATTTCAATCTCGTCCACATTTCTCACAATCTATGAGAAATTTTGCGAATCTAAAACCACGAACGTTTTCTACGTAATTTTCTCTTTCAAATGAGATCCATGATGACATACTTTCGAGCAAGTCGTTACAGAAGTATTTATCCCTCATCGTGTAAGTATTTATATCTATACTTGAAAGTATTTTTTTGCATATAATACTTATAATACATGATATTAATACTTTCATATGTCAGATAAATACTTATAATATATGATATTAATAATTTCATATGTCAGTATAAATACTTATAATAATTGATATTAATACTTTCATATGTCAGTATAAATACTTATAATAATTGATACTAATACTTTCAGTATAAATACTTATAATACATGATATTAATACTTTCATATGTCAGTATAAATACTTATAATACATGATATTAATACTTTCATATGTCAGTATAAATACTTATAATAATTGATAGTAATATTTTCATATGTCTGTATAGATATAAATACTTGGATGATGAGGGATAAATACTTCTGTAACGAGTTGTCCGAAAGTATGTCATCATGGATCTCATTTGAAAGGGAAAATTACGTAGAAAACGTTCGTGGTTTTAGATTCGCAAAATTTTTCATAAATCGTGAGAAATGCGAACGAGATTGAAATGAGATCAAACTAATTTGGAGAGAGATAGAGTGGGGGGATGGTGGGGGGATGGAATGGAGGGGAGTAATATAATTGTTCTTTTTATTTACCTACTCCAAATATTTTACAAGTTGCTGTACCGAAAGTTGCTTGCTTGATTAGTCAAAAGGAAAAGTTCAGACTAGTATCTTGTTTTGTAGAAGTGCGTAGATATTTTGAAGTCGAAGAGTTGATTTCTGAGCTTTTGGGGAAGGGACCAGCTGCTGTAGTCAGAAATTCAGTTTCATCGCATTCCCCGACGACTCGAGTCAAAATTGCCCCCAAGCGATTATGTGAAAAATATAGGAATAAAAAAAAGAAATATGGAAAAGACAGGTGTCAAACTAAACAGTAAACACCTTTCTATAAGGCGTAATTTTATCTTATCCCTCTCAAAACTTCAAAACTACGTATTTTCTCCATCAAAAAATTCATAATATTATATTTATCTTTCTAAATTTCATAAATTTACAAATTTATCCAATTTATTGAGTTTTATATTTATAAAATATCGATTTTAATTTTTATTAAAAAAATTAAAATATGAAGTTTGTATAAGAAAAATGTTTCGTCTTCTAATAAATCAGTTTTCAGGAATAAGTGATTCATTTATCTACCTGTGACGCATACACAGTGGTATTTAGACATATACTCGTGAGTGCGTTACATGTAAGAAAATGAATTATTCTTCTCGAAACTGACCAATTAGAAGACTAAATATTTTGTAAACACGCTACATATTTTTTTTTTATTTTAGAATAAATGTCAAATAGGTATTTTATAAATTTAAAATAATTTTGAATAAAAAAGTCAGTAAATTTAAGACTTTTTGAAATTTTGAAAGAGCCAATATAATATTATGAATTCCGAGGAATATACATGAAAGTGCCCGTCAAGTCATAAGATGCTGATGGGAAGTTTTCGAGGAGTATACATGAAATTGCCCCTCAAGTCAATCCCTCGAGTCGTAAATTTAAAAGGAACTGTAGTGGTCTGATGTCCCTCCAGTCGTAAGATGTTCCACGAGGCGAGGTGACCACTGAAGCAATTAAACAAAAGAACTAGAAAACAATTTATATGCCGACGGGCCTGATATTTGTTTAATATCCAACATTAAATAAGAAATATCAAATATATCCAGTAAAATTGGGCATTTTAAAAAAATGCTCCGACTGGCTATTTTTTGGCCGGTTGGAATTAAAATTCGAACAGTCCAAAAAATGGCCAATCAGGTATTTTTTTTTTAAATAGTTGATAGTTTAACATTTTTAAATTTATTTTAAGTCCAAAATAGTTGTAAATTGTTAAAATTTATTAGAAATGTACCAAAATTAGTATAATTTAGTTCTCAATTAGTTTTAATTATTGTTAATTAGTTCTCAATTAGTGTTAATTAGTTTTAATTAATTTAATTTAGTATAATTTAGCATAATTAGCATAATTTAGTATTCATAGCATCATTTAGTATATTTTAATATAATTAGCATAATTTAGTGTATTTAGCATAATTTAACATAATTTGGTATAATTAGCATAATTTAGCATATTTTAGCATAATCAGCATAATTTAACATAATTTAGTGTATCTTAGCATAATTTAGCATAATTTAGCATATTTTAATATAATTAGTATAATTTAGCATAATTAGAATCATTTTAATATTTTAGTATAATTAGCATATTTTAACATATTTTAGCATAATCTAACAATTTACAACCATTTTGGACTTAAAATTTAAAAATGTTACTCTATCAACTATTTTGACCAAAAAAAAATCTGACCGGTCATTTTTTGGCCGGTCGGAATTATCGGCAAAAAAATAGTCGGTCTGGATATTTTCCAGTTTTACTGGATATATTTGATATTTTTTATTTAATGTTTGATATTAAAAAGTGTAAACAATTAAATAATCTGATTGAGTTTTCTTGTTATTACTCAAAGTGTAGTTTTCTTGTTATTACTCAAAGTGCAGATTTGAATTCGTATCTGTGAGACTGATAGTAAATAGTCTGTTGTGGTCGGGTCCGGATCCCTAAAGTAATTCAATATTTGGGTTTTGGATTGAGACCGTTCGATTCGAATCCGTCGATTGAGATTGCTTCGCGATTCGGATTCGGATTCATGTCTCGAGATATGTGCGCTTCACTTCGGATAGATTTATCTTAGATTTGAATTGGATGGTCCCGATTTAAAACCCAAAAATTGAGTTACTTCACTCGATCTGAATTTGTTGCGGTCCTTGCGGACCTGTGGTCCTCGTAGTACGGACAATTGACAAACACTTGCAAAAATAGGCAATATACACAGTATATACTGCTTTGATTTAGATTTAAATCAAACATTTTTTACACAGCAGAAGTTATTTATCTTGCTATCTGCACTGTACATCCCATTAAAAAGGGAGGATTCAAATGAAACTCATGTTATTATTTCTTTCTTTCATATGATTATTAATATGAAATGGAAAGCAACATATATTTTAAACTCCGTTCCAAAACTTCAAGATTTTACAAAAGATACGGGTCAAATTAAAAAAAGAAAGAAAGGAAATATATAATTATAGTCGCGATCTCAAATCATATTCACATTGAATTGTATGCGCAAAATGACAAAAAGAGAGTTAGAAACTAAAAAAATGATTTAAATATATATTATATGCAGCAGAAGATGAATATCATATCTTTTTCATCCTATTTTAAAGCAACAAAATTTTATCAATTGTTGGGGTCAAATTTGATATTTGACTCACTACATTTGTAACAGCTAAACGAGCATTTTTGGCTACCACTGCAATAGCGCAGTGATAATTCATAATAGCGTAGCTCTCGTCTTGTGGAAGAGCATAAAATTGAATCCTACTTGCAGGGAAATAAATATGCTGCGATTTTTTTGGAATCGTAGGTTTCTGCTTTTTCAAATCTAACTATTCATTTGTTTTAAGATTTGTACATAAAAACCAATTATTTTTTAAAATTCGTGCATTTTAAAAAATTAATAGTTAGATTTGAAAAAACAGAAATCGCAGGAATTTTTTAGAATCGCAGCAAAATTATTTCCCACTTGTAGAATGAGATTTTTAGTGTATGTGCATTGTAGTGTGAGTGGGAAAGCCTACGGACCTTCATAAAAATAAATAAAGTATTTTTGAAAATAAAATTATGTATGCACAAAAATGAAAGAAAGAACCGATAAAACAATAGCCAAACATACCCAATATTGATCTCGTTGCGCTCACAACAACGAAACAAGTATTTTATTTTTAAAAAAAAAATCAGTTTCCTCAATTTGTGAAAGTAATGAGAAATATATTCATTATAAGTTTAAATTATATTTTGAAACCTAAAGTGCAATATATATTTTTAAGGTCCAATATGATGACAGCACGTCCCAAACTCTACTTCGCGTGTACTGATTTTGTTTAATTTAGTGAGATATTGAACAATAAAAAAGAACTTGCTCTGATATCACTTGACGCAATATCAGTCCCGAATCTTGACTCTGCTAGTGACAGGTCTCAAAAGCAGTTTAGTGGAATTAGAACTAAGTAGCAAAACGCGAGAATAAATTCTCTCTCAAGGAAACATATTCAATTATTAAAAACTTAAGAAGAAGATGATATGTCACCTCTTCTTATAATACAACCATAATATGTTAATTAACTTAGAAAAATTAAATGAACACTTTGAAACTAATAAACATAATTAAAATGATATAGAAAATATAAATAGTCAAATCTAGAAAATAATAACATAATAAAAGTTTCTAGAAAACACAACATAATTAAATATTGTAATTGATCATCATAGAAATTGATGAATTATGGGACCTCTTCTTGAGACTTGTGTCTAGTCTTTCAAAAATGTTGAATAACAATTAACCCATACCGAGTCCGAGTCCGAGTTCGAGTTTGGATTTGAGTTCAAGCCGAAATTTTGATTTTCGTCACAATACAAAAAAATATACAATATTGAAACTGTGAGTATTCGTTTATTGGATTGTGTTTGAGTTCTCATTCTAGTTTGTTATCAGTATTCCATCTTAATTCTATACAAATATTAGTTGATTGATTTATCAGGCATGACTTGCACTAATCATTTAATTTAAATATATTTGAGTAAGGCAGCTATGGATAGCATAAGGACTTATGTGCTATTGTTTTAAAAACCTATCGTATAAATTTCAAAAAAAAAATTCAAACCGTTAATACCGCGCGATGTATTTCATTATTGATGTGTTTACATGTCAAATGTATAAATTTTTGAGTTCATTTGGTATAAAATCAAGCGGTCAAAAAAGAATGAAAATAAATGTATTAAAATTACCTTAAAAATCATTTTTGACCGCTTGACTTAATATCAAATGAACTCAAAAATTTAAATTTTGACATGTAATCGCATCAATAACAAAGTACATCAGTTTTAACGATTGAATTTGTCATTTGAAATTTATGCAATGGATTTTTGAGACAATAGCACGGAAGACTTTATGCTATCCATAGCTCCTAAGCCTTACTCAATATATTTACCTAAAGTAATTTGCTTCAAACCAATTTCCTTCTCTGCTGAATATGTTTATGATAAATTTGATTTGATTTCATAACACTCATTTAAATTTTGAGGAGGGAAAAAAATGTAACTCTACAATTTTTAAAACTATTCTGAAAATTTGTTTTGGATCGATTTAAAATATAGAAAATTTTATTATTTATTTGTAATATATGAATTTATTTCAATAATTTAAAATCTGAAAATTAATGTAAATATCAAAAAAAAAGAAAAAGTGATGCCACATGTTGTCATACATCCAATCTAGTCCCCTTTGATCCAACTACTCCACTCCCACAAAATCCCCTTAAATACCCCTTCTCTCTCATTTCATTTTTGTAAAGAGAAAAAAAAAGCTATGCAAATGGGAAAGTAAAAAAGAAAAATAAGAGAAAATGAGGAATGAAGAAAAATTAAAAAGTAAAAGAGAAATTCGCAATCTGTCCGATTAAAATTTTAAGTCTTCGCTGCAGTTATTTTGAAAAACCAATTACAATTTGATTTTTGAAATCTTGCTATCAAGTAATCAGACTTATCTATAATAAGTATTTTCGTTTTGGTTTGTTTGAATAATGAAAATTATAATGTACCTGGATATTGGATTACAAGAATAAATTATAAAGCGTGTTGTTAAATAGCCGATTACTTTATTTTGTAGCTAATTTCGTTTGATTTATGTTTCCATTAACAACATAAATTGACGGGCTGTCAGACAAATGCTAGTCTCGTTTTGTCATTACGTATCCAATCTAGGGCCAGAGCGTGACAGAAACGATCTATAAATACACTGATATTAGATTCAATTTGCTTGAGGGGAAAAGAAACTCGATCCGAATTCCCAACATGAGATACATCACTTAAAAAAAAAGTCCATAAAATTAAATTTATTGAAGTTACATTAGAACTAGGGTGTTCATAAGTTCACCAAGTCTCTTGATAAATTTAAGTCTAAAACCCGTTAAATTGGCTTCAAATGGCGAATATGAACTGTCAAAATATGTCTACCTTACGAGTAATGCGTCTGCATGTGAAAATTTTAAACATTCGAATTAATTTAGTGTAAAGTCAAGCGGTCAAAATTGGAAGCTTAATAAATTAATTTTAATGCATTCATTTTTTGAACATTTTTTGATCACTTGACTTTATGCAAAATTAATTTCAAATTTTTTATTTTTTTTTACATGTAGACGCATCACTCGTAAGGTATGCGGGTTTCAACGGTTCGAATTCGTCATTTGAAGTCGATTTAACGGGTTTTAAACTTGAGTTCACCAAAGAATTTGGTGAAATTAAGAACACCCTTGGTCTACTCTAAATTATACGTCCTTATATGCGAAGTATAGAGAATCAAGATAACTCAGGCGCTCTTACGTGTTTTTTTTCTCCATAATTTTACTCTAGCAAAATGTGGGTGGAAATTCGCGGTGCGGGTGTAACTCTAGTTACACTATCTACTTTCGGCTTTCAATGATTCTACCTTAAATAGATAAAATTACAGAGAATACATTATACACATGAGAAAAATGGGTTTATGTCGCTTCGCGTGTTGAGTAGAAAAGAAAAAAAAAACGTGATATCACTACTCCACAAAATTAGTTTTTATTTTCATGTAACGTTAAATAATCAAAATAACAAAGGAAGGTAGTTATGTGATGTATGGTCAGTCTAAGGGTGTAAATAGATCCGAATTATCCAATCCGTATCCGAGATTCAAATTCGGATATTATGCGGATCCGAATTCGGATATTTTTCAAATATGCTAAATATAACCGGATATGGATTCAAATTAATATTCTTACCCGCAAACGGAGCAGATATCCGGTGTATCCGGATACATCCGTAGATAGGGGTGTTCAAATTGTCAGTTCGGTTGAAACTGAACTAAAAAAATCAAACCAGACTTTTTTCGGTTTTCAAAAATAGAACCGAACCGATTAAACTTATAAACCAATTAAGAACTGAACCAAACAAACTGAAGTAAATTTCGGTTTGATCTGTTCAAACCAAAGGGAATATGTTGGTATCATTATTAATGAAAATTAAACATGTTCATACATAATTTATTCAATTTCATACAAAATATGTAGATGTACTAAAATGCTTAAACTAAAATAAAAGAAATGAAGCAATAATTGAACCAAATAAAATATAAATCATACTTGAACCAATATAATTCAGTTTAGTCAGTTTTGAAAAATCTAAACCGAACCAAACCATTTAAACCAAAAATTTTCAGTTAAAAATAGAATAATCCGAACCATTTGAACAACCCTATCCGCAGGTATAAATGAAGCGAATTCAATACATGATCCGTTCCTCTTCGGGGCAGTGTTGTAAAAAACGCCCATGACGGTGGTCAAACCGTCACACATACCCTTAACGGAGGCATGTTTGCGGTGGAAAATATTTAATCGGCCGATTATTCCCGTTTATTCCAATTTATTTCAGTAATTTTTTTTCACATTGACTTTTTTTTTATTTGTGATAGTGTGTAATAATAAGTTTTATAAATCATGTATTGCAGTTTTGTTTGTGCTTGAACATACATTCAATATTTTTTACATATGTTTTTTCTTCTTACTTATTTTAAAATTGATTAATTCTTCTTTTATTTATTTATCATATATTTTTCTTACTAATTACTGATGTAATTTTTTCAATTAGTACGACATATTCATTTATAAAACTAAGTTGTTATTATAAATCAAAATTTAGTGATTTTATGTTGCAATGTTTCATTTCTTTCACATAATATGTTATTAATATTTGAAAAAAGTTTAACTCTTGAATTTATTTTTTCATTAAATAAATGTGTTACTAACAATGCTTATACATTAAAAAAAAGTGTAGTGTCATGTTATAATAATGAAATTAAGTTAAATTAAGTTTATTTGATAAGTTTAATGAGTTAAATAAATTATTTTTAATAAATTATGATATATATATATACATAAATTTAATAAAAAAATTAAATTGTTCGCATAATTTCAATTAATTGACCTCATACCGATTAATCGCTTGGCAGTGCTCCGTCCGTTCGACGACTGCATACTGTTATTTACAACACTGCTTCGGTTTTTTTTTCACAGAATTCACATCCTCTCCAATACCTGATAAGGGAATCTTTTACAATTACTAGATCTAGACCGTTATTTTTAACTTGGCATGAATCTCAAAGCTTAAATCCGAATCCCAAACCAGTTGAAATTTAATCTCAAACCGTAAAGTGAGAATGATCCTATGCAATACCTGAGAGGATACGGATTCGGGCTTCACGTTGGTTAACCTAGTGATACCTTTCTCTCTTCACGTGGAATGTACAAATCAATTGCTTCACGTGGGTTACAAAGGTCTCAAAATTCCAACTGCTCCCAACTATTGAGCAAACAGGTCCGTACTTTATCAGAGACTTATATACTCTTGACTCCAGTTTAGTCTTCCTAAAACAAAAGGTCATTATCCGGAATTCCGGACACTTCAAACGATATTATTATTCTGAACGTGCTTATAACACCTTCCCACCGAATTCACATCCGATATCTCATATTTTGCGTGACTTTTTGGAAAATTCCAACTGTTGCATCGGGTTTAAATAACTTATCAGATTTAAACTCATTAACTAATTGTGTACTCGATAGAAAAATAATAATTTGACCTATATTTTTCAATATTATGAATTATAATTTCTGATGCTTTAACTTATAATTATAATTACCAATCATAATTCAAGAAATTTATTTTAATTTTAACACTAAATTTAAACCCGAATTACAAAACAAACATTCAGAGGAGGCAAAAAAATTTTTCAGGGAGGGACAAAGTCGATCGGTACCGATAGATCACCACTAAAACTCGAAATCCAGAGAGAGGCAACTGTCCCCCGGTTCTATACTGGGTCCGCCCCTACATGAAGGAAGCGATTAGATTTTCTGTGACATATAATTTAGATGCAATGGGTTATTGAAATCATGTTGCTGCATTTAGTTAAATTATAGACTAACTTAAATTATTTATTATTTTAACATTTATATTTTATTAATTAGTATATGTATCTTAAAGTTTATATAACTTAATTATCTGATAATTATTTGTTTTGTATCTATATTTGGATTCGTATTCGTAGAGTATCCGCTTTGTATCCGTATCCGTTTAAGACGGATTTGATTTTAAATTTTGACATTCGTTTACTATCCTTATCCGTATTCGTATCCGCTCATTGACAAGTAGATGCAGATTTGATATTAGCATTATCTGTTCCGAATCCACTCCGTTTTCACCTCTAAATCAATGTTTTAATATTCGATTTATATGCGGTATGTGGAAAGCCGCCGCATACTGCATATGCGGATTTTAAATGAGAATTCATATATATATATATATATATAGAGAGAGAGAGAGAGAGAGAGAGAGATAGATTAATGTGCTTTCGGTAGCATATGGGCCGAAATACACACAGTCCAAATTTGAAATTTCAAAATTCAAAAAGTCGATCTGAACCGTTCATCTTGTTCTCCATATTAATATGTGCTTGGACACCAAATTTTATATTTTTCTGAATTTTTTTACTATTTATTAAGCCACTTTGAAAATTGCTAATCCAACGGTGGCTTAACAAAACAGTAAAACCGTTGGATTAGCTATTTTCAAAGTGGCTTAATAAATAGTAAAAAAATTCAGACAAATGTAAAATTTGGTCTCCAAGCACATATTAATATGGAAAACAAGATGAACGGTTCAGATCGACTTTTTAAATTTTAAAATTTCAAATTTGGACCGTGTGTATTTCGGCCCATATGCTACCAAAAGCACATTAGCCTATCTCTCTCTCTATATATATATAGAGAGAGAGTGACTAATGTGCATTCGAATGTATATATATATATATATATATATATATATAGAGTACGGCTAACGCGCTTCCTCTAGCATATGGGCCGAAATGCTTCCGGTGGAAAGTTGAAATTTCAAAATCCAAAAAGTCAATCTGAACCGTTCATTTTCTTCTCCATATTAATATCTGCTCGGAGACCAAATTTTACATTTTTCTGAAATTTTTTACTATTTATTAAGCCATTTTGAAAATCGCTGATCCAACGGTAGCTTCTGATTTTTACTGTTTGGTAAGCCACCGTTGGATCAGCGATTTTAAAAATGGCTTAATAAATAGTAAAAAATTTCAGAAAAATGTAAAATTTGGTCTCCAAGCAGATATTAATATGGAGAAGAAGATGAACGGTTCAGATCGACTTTTTGGATTTTGAAATTTCAACTTTCCACCGGAAGCATTTCGGCCCATATGCTAGAGGAAGCGCGTTAGCCGTACTCTATATATATATATATATATATATATATATAGAGAGAGAGAGAGAGAGAGAGAGAGAGATGGGCTGTGGTGCATTGCAATGCATGAACCCTCTTATGCATTGCACTATAATCACGGATTTAAAGTCCAAACGACCGATCCGAACCGTTAGATGTTTAATCCATATTGAAATGTGCTTGGAGACCAAATTTTACATTTTTTGGAATTTTTTTACAATTTATTAAGCATTTTTGAAAATTGCTGTTCTGCTGTGAACAGTGAAAACAGTAAAATTTTCTGGACCATCAGATCAGCGACTTTCAAAATTGCTTAATAAATAGTAAAAAAATTCCAAAAAAATGTAAAATTTGGTCCCCAAGCACATATTAATATGAAGAACAAGATGAACGGTTCGGATTGGTCGTTTGGACTTTAAACCCATGATTTATAGTGCAATGCATAAGAGGATTCATGCATTGCAATGCACCATAGCCCATCTCTCTCTCTCTCTCTCTCTCTATATATATATATAAACAAATATACGGTAATATGTGGTATAAATCAGTGTTAATATACTCTAAACCATTAATATGTATAAACTACTATTCTAAACGGTATATTTATCACTGTTAATATATTCGAAATCGATAATATGCTCTAAACTGCATATTTGAACCGAATATAGATTTTCTATTCAAATTGCAATCGAATAAGAATATTCAACCGAATATTACTACACTGTCCCAGCTGACGGTCACACCATGTTTAATTCTTTTTTCTTCTTATATCAATACATAACATGTGCATCTATATTCTATACGCGATCATACGATATTATGTATTATGATTGGTTTATGTGATATGTTTTATTATTTTTTATCAAGAAAAAGTATGTTATACGATACTCAAGTTATATCCATAGTAGGAAATATCGGCCGATACCGATACGGATCGGTCGAGTCCGATCCGATTCTGAGCCAATACTCACGTAGCAAATCATAAAAAAAAAAAAAAATCCGATTCTGAGCTAATCCTGAGCCGATACTCCGATCTTGTATCAGTATTAACCGAGATCGATCCCGATACCGATACTGATAATTCCTACTATGATTATATCGCGTGATCATTAGTATTTGCGACATGACAAAATTGATTACAATATACATTTTTTTCCTACACAAGTGAGTAGTTCGATATTGCTACCACAGTTGACGTGGACCCAACTTTTTTTTTTTTTTTTACTGATCTAATGTGATTGTCTTACGGCATACTGTTTTTTTTATAGTTTTTGCTGCATAAAATCGGAAATCAACAGAAACCCCGCACCAATAATCATAGTGACAACTTAATATTGGAGAAAAGTTTGGCAGAATAAAAAGTTCATGATTCAGAAATAATTCGAATACAATTTGAAAATAATTCGGATACAATTCAAAAAATAATTCGAAATTATATATTGACAACAAAAAATAAATTCCTTCAAGAGAGCAAAAAAGAACCATAAAAAATTCGGAAAACCGAATAATACGCAGATTGATTCACCTACAACTCAATTGAATTATTAGCAAATAATTCGTAAATCTTGTTATTATGCTAATAACAATACAAAATCAGAGGAAAGGTAAAATAAAATGTAAACATGTCCGGACATACAGACACTCTTAGAGCTAGATTGTTTGAAATATTAACTTGTTAAATAAAATATTACTTAATCAACATAGTAATTGTAATTAGTAACAAATTAACAATGATAATATTAATATAGAGGGAGACTCACTTGATAATTCTTTACTCTAATAATCTTAACATTTTTTTAAAAATATAGTTAAATTCGAAATGCAACAATATAGACATTATCTATATCATTTACATATCTTTTTATGAAATATGATGAGATGTCATGATATATCAAGTGAATTAAAATAAACGAAACGAAATTAATTATTTTTGATACATCATAAAAATATTTAAATTTCATAAAATTTAATTATTAGGCTGTCTAATAGCTTCAACTATAAATTTTCTTTTCCAATTTTATATTATTGTTTTAATTTACGGTGAAATTTGTGAAAATAATGGATCCACTAGTATATCAGTGTTCATGATCGGAATTTACTTAGTTTTGATTGGTCATTTTTGTCTTTCATCGTGAATTTCACAAATGAAATTAAGTGTTCTTTTCTATTCAATTAATTTTCGAGCCATACACAATTATCTTTTGACTTTACCTTAATTCTTACAAGTTTTTTTTTTTTAAAAAAGACTCGCAGAATTTGTAAAGTAGTGAGAGGAATTCAAACTCTAAACTTTTGAGTAATCATATTTTCAAGATTTTTTTTCCTAACTAATTGTGCTACCGCTGTATTTTTAACTTGACTCTTAATTTCTTTAATAAATTCCAAAAAAAGCTGCAAGTTTTAAGTAACTTCAAGCTATCTTTTTTTTTTCTGATAATTTTTTCAACAAATTCAGCAACTAAATATGAAAGGAAGTTGCAAATTACTATCAGAATTCCAATGGCAAAATAATTTGGCGAGATGCGACTTTTCGTAAATAAAAGACCGGATAATTTATTGTGATATTTCTTTTGAGTATGTTCGTCATTCTTTTTTGGAGGGTGATGAATTAGATTTTTAATCTTCACTAAAGAATTTGTGTTCAGTGAGAAAATAAGATTACGAAGAAAACTTAATGTGAATAAAATATACATTTTTAATATACAAAGATCAATTCGTCCCTTATCTTTCTCTGAACTTCTATCTCTGATCTTACTCTAAAGAAATATACTGGTAAATAATTAGAGAAGCATCTGAACCAATAGTTATCTTTTATTTTTTAGCTTAGAAAAAACAAAATAACCATTGAATTTTTTTTTTTTTTTTTTTTTGCAAAAACTGATTGAAGAAAGGTTCACTAAATATCAAACAAAAAGAAGGTCGTATACATCACATTTTAAGTAAATGATATCTAGCTCCATTCTCAGAAAACATAACAAAATGACAGCTTGCTTGTGTGTAAGTAGTGCATCCAGATTTGCGAGAAGTAAGATTGTTCACGCAGAGAAATTCTCAGAGGATTCTCTTTTGTGATCATGATCTAAAAATTGTGACCTACAAACATAGTGACATAGTACGCGATTAATTTGCGTTTAATTCGTTTTCTGACGTTTCCGAACCAAACTCCGTTTAAAACGCAAAAAAACGTATAATACGTTTTATTCATGAATAAAATACAAATCAGGTTTTGTTCGCGAGAAAAACGAGAAAAAAACGTCAATTTTTCTTTTTAATTTTTTTTTTTGGAGTTTTTGTTTTTGCTTCCTTATTATACCGAATCATTTCTGAATTATACTTGAATTATATCCGAATCACAAATTTTTGAACCTGTTGAACTGAACCCGAATTTTTCGTTTGTCACTGTTCTTATGCTTACAAGAGAGCATAGAATGAACATTACTGGTACCAAAAATACCATAGCCAAAGTCAAAAGCTGGTCTTATCCGGATCCAAGATGCTTTTGAAAAAAAGAGTTCAAATCTCAATTTAAGAAAGATCAGAAAATAGAAAAACCAAATCCATTGAAGAAAGGTCCATACGAAAACGAAGTAACCAACAATCTTCATCAATCAAAAAAGGGAATACAACCTAGTCAAGTTGGATGTCTATGGATTAAGCATCTTAAACGGTAGTCGTTTGCAACTTCAGATTTTCGTACTTGAATTAATATATATTTTTTAATTTAAGAAGTTGATCTGAACTGTTTAATATGATCTCCAAATAAAAATTTACTTATGGATCAAATTTATATTTTTTTAGATATAATAGAAAATCACTTGATCAAAAAAATTTAAACTATTCAAAAGTAGTATTTTCTGCTTATCTAAAAAAAATTAGTCTATAAGTATATTTTTATATAAAATTATATTAAATAGTTTGAATTAACTATTTAAATTAAAAAAATAAAAATATTAGTCCATAGTATACACCTAATTGTGTTATGCATATTTGCAATAATAATTGGTAAGCGTTTGCATGGTTATGATTTTTATAAATGATCCATTGGATGAAACAAACCCGCTGTGAAGCACGAGGCATGGTCCAAGTAAAATGAATACTATTTGTGAAATTTTCATCGTTTTTTTATAATTATTTATCAAATAAATTATTCAGTAAATGACGTATATGGATACGGATACTTTTAAAAATTAAGGATTTACATTTCTCGCTATATCTCCAAATCTAATTTTCTTCTTCTTTATTAAAAATCTCATGTTTTGTACATTAGTTTTTTTTTTAATATGAAATTGTATGTACAAGTTTTCTATACTTATCAATTTTCACAAATTATTTCAATTCGTTTTAATTAATTATCCATATCCTTATTTGATGTAGATATAATTTGAAATGTGATATTTATTTAATATTTATATATCCATATTCACTTTATAAAATGTGAATACGAATACAACAACCTCACTAAGCGGGAACAAAACCGAATTTACTTTTGACCTTCTTCATAAAGAGCAAAATATCAATAGTCTGGAGCCTGATAGATTTTAAATGGGCCTATGAATCAGCCCACAAACGCACGCTCGCAGGAACAACGGTAATATCTCGGCCCATTATTTTATATCAACAGGTAGCATCACTCGTTGGCCCACAAGAGCGATAGAATTATTAGGCATTCGACCGTTAAAGTATAAACCTTTTCTTATCTTTTATGACTAGACGACCGTTAGTGCCTCGCAGTCGCAGGTCGCAGCGCCTCCATCACGAAATTCGAACGTTGGAGCTCTTTACATCACTCGCACGCGACTCCAGTAGTCCAGAAATACTTCTCCCATCCATTTTCTTTCCCAAAAAATAAACTCCCACAAAGACTCTCTCATCTCTCTCTTTCCCTTTTTTCTCTCCTCTATTTCATTCCCACTAAGAACTCCAATCTTTCCAATTTAACCTATTTAACCGATTTATTGATCTACTGCATTCGTAAAACAAAGTCCTTATGGAATCTGATCAAGGAAACCACGTGGTGGTAATTCCTTCCCCGGACAAATCCCTGTCGTCGGTTGATCACCAAAAATCCCAGTCGTTGGTCGATCACCACCCTTTAGCCGAGATCTCCTCCAGTCCTGGACACCTGTTGTTACTCAAATTGCTTCATCGGGAGGAGGAGGGCCATGGGCGTCAGACCGCCAAACTGGAAAACCATGCCACCTCTTTGCGACGAGATGCCTTCTCCCTTTCTTGCCTCTTTCTTGCGTTTCACTTCCTCTCTGTAATCTTGCTTTTCTCTTCTTCGGTTGATCCTCTACATGGGAAGCACAAGTG
This sequence comes from Carex rostrata, assembly GCF_964058835.1. Classification (NCBI taxonomy): domain Eukaryota; kingdom Viridiplantae; phylum Streptophyta; class Magnoliopsida; order Poales; family Cyperaceae; genus Carex; species Carex rostrata. The sequence continues at coordinate 11,007,806 of NC_135925.1, forward strand.
TCAGATGTGGTGGGTCCCATCGTCAGTGTCAGTTGTGACTTCTCTGATCTTGGTATTGTGTGTACAATTGCGAGTAATTGGTTATTGGAGGGTGGAGAGGGCATTGGGGAAGGAGAGAACTGATGGGAGAGCGCTTCTAAGGCGGATCCTGGTAAGTGGTAACTTCCAAAGATCATTTCTTGTCTATTTTTGGGTCAATTTTAGATCAATTTAATCAAGAAAACACTGGGGTGTTTTTTCCTATATGATGGATTAAATCAATACCCCCATTAACTATATTTAGAGATCACTTTTATATAAATTTTCTCTGAAGTGTTAATTTCTAACATAATCGATGATGGGATTAGTCAATTGGTAATTTTTAGTTGTCTGTCTTTAAGATTTTTGGAAAGCCTTAATAGACTTCAAAATACACCTAACGTTTCCTTTTAAAACTGATGCCATTATTAATAGAAAGGATAAGTTACTCTGGTTACCGAAATTATGTTATTTCTTTCCTTTCATAAGATATATATGTCATTGATTTTTAACTTGTAAAATTCGCAGTAAGTCTTCCAATTATTATATCTGAGGGGTACATAAGTTGATCTCAAATATATCTAATGGGTTCATTAAAATTCTTAACTTCTCTCTCTCTCTTGATTTTTAATAATTACAGGAATTAAGGATGAAGGGTTCAAGCTATGACCTATGGAAGGATACAGCAGGGCCATCAACTGGATCGGCAATAGCTGGTACAGTGAAGAGGTTGAAGAGCTCTAGTGTGGAGGTTAAATGGATGGCTCCATTCAAGTGGTGCTCCAGAAATTTTGTTACCATTTGCCTCCTCTGCTTCTCTGGATTGATGTTTCCTGTTTCCAAGTTTATTGTCTGTTCTTGAGATCATCTTTTGGACGCAATTTGTTTAATTCTTCAGGTGAGTTTGTGTTTTAAAGCAGGATTTATTGGAGCATAAATCTTCAAGCATCAAAATTCTTTACCATTTGCCCAATTGCCCTCCTTTGAAAATTGCTCTTTTTATTTTACTTTCCAAAAAACAAAAACATGGCATTTCTCACCCAAAAGAACTAATTAACATTTTAGGGGTTGAGTTTAATTTTTCTACGAAAATATCAACTGGTAATCATTGTGCACTGAAATTCATTTGATTGCCATCGTATATGGTGTTTGGAACGAACAAATTACTGATTCTCTTCTTGCTTTTCAGGATGCTAATTGATTTGGGAAGGGGATGGTACTAAGAACACTACTTGTGCTTCAATTTGAAGTATGGAGGCTCAATTAGTTATTGTCCCATACTTAAAAGGAAAAATGTAACAAACGGATGCTAAAATTTTGATGATTTTCTTGTACTCCAGAGTTACAGTTACTTCATATTAACTGTTTTTTTTTCCTTGTTTTCAAATCCTGTAATGAAGGCTCCTGCCATGTTTCACCATTGTATTTTTTTTAAGACTGGATTCGTTGTCATTTACTGTGTAACATTTTTCTTTTGCTTTGGTAATTTCACATATCGAGCAATATGTTTATGGAATTCGTATCCCCTCTACATGAACTCAAAAATGAATCTTTTGAGTTAATACATCTAGACCATCCGATCAGCTTTAAGATTCGTGCAAATTAAATTCGCACTAATATTAAAGACTCATATGTTTTAGGAGAAGGCCGGATGGGCTCTGTTTACAATCGGACGGCCGCTTTAACTCAAAAGATGCTCTTTTGAGTTAATGCAGAGGATGCAGACTCATGTTTATGTCCCATACCTTTTTCGGTTATTTCTTGTCTCTCTTTTTCAAAGTTCAAATAATCAATCCGAACCGCTTAACATGATCTCCATATCAAAATGTGTTTGAAAATCAAATTTTATGTTTTTTATAAAAAAAAATTACTATTTTTTCTAGATAGTTACAAAATCACTATTTTTGAAGGTCCAAAAATAATGATTTTGTACATATCTAAAATAATATTAAAAAAATCAAAAAATATTAAATTTGGTTTCAAAGTACATTTTACTAGGCAAATCTTGTTAAGCGGTTTTGGTCGATAATTTGAAACTTGAAACAAAGATAAAGGACTTGGCTATAAAAAATAGTGATTTTGTACTTATTTAAACTAATAGTAATTTTTTTAAAATATTAAATTAATTTGGTATATTTTAATTTTAATATGTAAATCACGGTTCAGATCGATTTTTGGAAACTTCAGAAATATTTTGTTTCATTCTGTGTATTGGTTTTTCTAGACGGCGACAAATGATCCGATAAGAATTGAAAGGCAGGGAATAAAAGATAGGGTATTTGACGAAATTTATGTAGGAGTTCCCTTGAAACTTCAAAATTAAGAAATAAACTCGATATGAAGTAGCGTCGGCAAGTTAGCTTTTGATTGGCACATTATCAGCTAGTAAATAAAAGAAAACCCAATGGACTGGGTCATTACTAGTTTTGTTTAAAAACCTCTTATTTTTCTAATAATATTGCAAAAATAGTTGATTCCAAACAAAAATCAAACAATTATATAGAATTATGATTAAAAGGTTCAAATGTAATTTTCTTTCGAAACATTTTTAGTCGATGGCCTTGCTACTTGCTAGAACCTACATTTATTGGTACAGAACAAAAATTCTGGTCCACGCATGGTCCAGCTAGTTTTCTGATCTTATTTGTTTTCTAATTCAAGATCTAACATATATGTATTTGTTGGAGATATCTCATCTGGGGACAGATAGTAAAACTGGATGAATATTTGCAAATTATACCCTGAACATTTCATACATTTAATAATTTATGAGGGGGACTCAAATGTTTTATTGCTTGATACTCTAAAGTCTGTTCGGCTGTCGGTATTCCTATGAGTTTTGTTGGATTTTGGATTTTTTTTTTTTTTCCATTTTTTTCCCCACAGCCGTTCAGAAGGTCCACAATTTTTCCTCTACTTTCCATCGTTTGTTCCCAATATCATTCTCCGCAGAGTTGAATCACGAGAAAAAAAATGAAGTCAGATTGAATTTTTTTTCCAACCATCGCTCTCTCCTCTCTCTCTCCTCTCTATCTGTCTCTTTTCTCAAAATAAATGAAAATTGTCTTTTTGTTGGCCAGGTGTGCTTTGTCTACTGATCTCTAATTTATTTCGTTGGACATCAAGAAAAGTCAAAATGTATTTTCCTATTTTGATCTATATTTAATTATTTATATACATACGAAGTCTCAAGTAAAGATATCTACTTATTAAATTTCTGAAGTAAATAGTTAATATTAATAATTACTCATTACTATTTTTATAGACTTAGAAACTATTTTTCACAAAATATAAAATGTAGAAATCTTTGTTTTAAAAATATATTTCAGAAAATATAAATTTAATAAATTCATTATATATATAAAAGAAAGGTAACGTTAACAAATTATAAAGTTCTCTTATAATTTTCAAATCTTGTTTGCCTTAATCTATTTTTCATCTTTATTTAAGTTCTTGTATTTATTGTAAAATTATTTAAGTAATTCATGAAATGGAGTGCATCCATATATCTTACCTTCTTATGGTTCATTTAATTATGAATATGAATTTATTGTTAGAGAAAAAAAAATATATTTCCAAATATATCAATTATGAATATGAATTTATTTATTTTAATTATGAATATGAAATTATCCTCTTATGGTTCTTATTTAAGTTATATGTTTCGGCAGAGGAAAAAAATTGAAATAAACACTAGAAGATTCCTTCTATAAATTATAATGGATTAAAAATAAATATATTTCCAAAATTATATAGATACTTGATATATGTGTGTGTGTGTTCGTATTGCAAAAATATGGAATGCCTTTCCTTTAATGTCATATAGAAGTAGATTATATCTTAATATTTCCTACAACTAATTAAACCCATGTTACAACCGAACACTCATTCAACACATTCCTATATCTATTTTTGTGTACACCAATGAATATGGGATCCCGCAAATTATAAAGTGGATTCCTGATCCCGTCAAATTCCATCCCGCATAATCCCGTGACAAGCGAACAAGCCTTTTCTTACTTCAATTTTAAAATTCAAATAGACGATCTGAACTGCTCAACATGATATCCATGTTAAAATATCAAGGTTCTAAATAGCGTTTATTGCGTCGTAGCGGGAAGCTTAAAAAAAAGCTATAGCGAATAGCGTCGTTATAGCGAAAGCTATGCCACATAGCGTTTTTTATTTTTATAAAAAATTTATCATATATTTGTACTAAATATCAACATTAACTAAGTCTCATAGAACAATAAATAACATCAAATTGATTAAAAAAATTATAATATTCATATTGAACCAATACAAAGTCCAAATTGCGACTCAAAATATCCATAGTAATACTAATATCATAAACTGTCGATATTTTTCTATTCAAAATATATTCAGCATCATGACATAATCTATTTTTTTCTATTTAAATTTCAAAATAACCTAGACATCATGGCATAATTAATTATCTTAATCTATTCAAAATATTCAAACTACCATATAGTAAGTATCATTTTGTTACTTCAAGAAATATCTTAATATATTCAATCTGAGCCTTTATTTAAAGCTCATATAAATTGAAAAGAAAAAAAAAACAGCTCATGTTGCATAGCGCGCTGTAGCTTCCTTATTTGATTTCGTTTGATGGATTTCTCATTTAATAATTAATAGTTTACTATAAAGTTTAATACGTCAATTGCAAAAAAAAATCATAGTTAAAATTTAATCTGAGCTTTTATTTAAAACCCATATAAATTGAAAAAAAAAAAAAAAACTTATGTTGCATAGCGCGCGCTATTTGCGCTACAGCTATGCGCTATAGCGGACCGCTATTACCGCTATAGCGCCCGTAGCTCAAATAGCGCGTTTTGATATCATAGCATAGCGTTTAGGGTCCAAAATCGCTATAGCGCGCTATTTAGAACACTATAAAATATGATTGGAGACCAAATTTTATATATTTTTTAAACTTTTTTACTAAAAAATTAAAAAAATATAAAATTTGGTCTTTAATCATATTTTAACGTGAATATTATATTGAGTAAATCGGATCATTTGTTTGAATTTTAAAACTAAAGATAAAAATGTTAAGTTACAATTGGAGTATAAAATACTGAGGCATTTGAGCCCTCTACATTTATTGTTGTTAACCAAAATACAAATCAAGTATCAATAAATTAAACTTTAATCTGAATCAAATACACAGAAAATAACAGTATCATCCTGCTCGAGCTATATGCCTAGAAATGTCCTCCATGAGAATGGCCTCCAACATGAGCATGGCCTCCGACATGGCCATGATGCGCATGGCCTCCGACATGACCATGGGCATGATGTCCATGATGATGTCCGTGGTGGCCTCCATCTCCACCATGATGATGCCCATGATGGCCATTGTTGTCACCACCACCATCACCGCCATCATCACCGCCATCGCCACCATCACCGCCATCGCCGCCATCACCATCACCGTGGTCCTTCCGTTTTTTTCTTGAACCTTTGGTTGATGGGTCATCACCACATGCAAATATCGCCATGGTTATGATTATCATGGCTACCACAATCATGCATAGCAAGGTCAGACTAGCTGGTAGTTGAGGAATCCGTTCCAGACCACCATTACTAATACTCAATGCTTCTGTTACCCTTACCATCTCTCTTTCTTTCTTTGTTTTCCTCTCTCGCTCTCGCATATAATGTGAATTCACCTATATATGGATAACTTAACCGCGTAACTGACGTAAGCTTTTGACTAAATATTATTGAAGTCAAAATTACCAAAGGTCGATCTCGTACTTGTCCAATTGTCCAATTGACTAAATATTAGCTATTATATATTTGTACGCAATTATCCAATTGCACGGAAGCTTCCAACTGACGAGACAATTAATGGTCTCGTACTCTCGTGTTTTAATAAACAACAGGAGGAATTACATCGAAGCCACAGGATCAGAAAACCGAGGATTTCTGTCTTTCTTTCCCTTTTCTTTCTTTTTTGCCATTTTCACCGCTAAGTGGTGGAGATTTATGTGAAAAGATGAATTCTGATAACTAAAAGAATCTCTGGCCATAAATCTCATTGATTTGTTTGTACGTCAGTGTACGTATGTTTTTTTAGTAATTCAAGCCACCTAGTTATTCAGAGTAGAACTAGAGTGTTCTTAAGTTCACCAAGAACTCAAATCTAAAACCCATTGAATCGGCTTAATTCAAACGATAAATCTGAACCGTTGAAATCCGCTTACCTTATGAGTGATGCGTCTACATGTAAAAAAAATTAATTTTGTATAGAGTCAAGTGGTCAAAAAACGTTCAAAAAATGAATGTATTAAAATTAATTTATTAACCTTTTAATTTTGACCGCTTGACTTTATACTAAATTAATTAATTCGAGTGTTTAAAATTTTCACATGTAGATGCATCACTCATAATTAAGGTAGACGGATTTCAACGGTTCGGATTCATTATTTAAAACCGATTCGATGAGTTTTAGACTTGAGTTCACCAAAGAACTTGGTGAACTTAAGAACACCCTAGTTCTACTCAATTATTTAATATTCACAATGAATTAATTCTTTCGGGTTTTGAACCTGTGATTTTTTTTTTTAAAAAAAAAACTGATAGAAGCTATCAAATCTTTGGTGATTTTCTATATGAAGAATATTAATTTTGTCACTAGACCAAATGCTAATTTTCAAAATCAAATTGAATATCAATTTAAACTATCTCTAAGCTCAGTCTAATTTTAACTTGAACATAATTGGAATCCAATATAAACTCAATTATTGGAACTGCACCCGATCTTTTTTTTTCTCAGAAAAAATAGGGGTCAAGCTCCTATTTGAACATATATATATATATATATTTGAAGCTACCCAAGGTTTGTAACATACATACAAAAGACTAAGGGTGCTCAAAACATTTGAGCAGTTTTGTTAAAAATGAAAAAAAAAATACAGAAGAGGTTCTGGAAAAAGAAAAAAGAAAAAACATGCATAAAGCAAACAAAGCCTGATCAGTTGGCTGCGCTTGCTTGTAAATTCATATCCCTGATGTGTATCTGACTATCTGTACCCGACTTTTCAATCTTGTTCGTGATAATGCTTCGGTCACTCTATTATATATTAGCAATCCAAAAAATGTTAATAGCAAGGGGCGGTAGGGAAAATAAATCTTCTATTATATCCACATTTTTTAATTTAATAGAAAACTTTCTTCATTGTTAGATCAAATAGCATACAACTAAATCAACAGCTATACACAGAGGCGGAAGGAGTAACAACTGATAGTGGTCAATTGACCTTCATTTTTTTTTTTTTTGTACTTATACACAATTTTCTACATAATTTAAAATAAAATGAACTCATATTCACAATATGAAAATTTTATTGACTCTCATAGTTAGAAAGTCTGAATCTGTGCCTGACTATACATATTATATCCAATATAAGCCCACTCTGCTCGTAAATCCGAAAAAAATATTTGAGAAGTACAATCGAATACAAGATTATTTGCGCCAAAAAGAATCTTCACGCCCAACATCTTTGAAGTCCAAACAGAAAACTACCAAAAGACGATCAAATACTTTGAAAACATTTATTATTGGACAAACAATTTAGAAACAAATCTGATCTATTTTGAAATTTGCAGTAGAGCGCTTATACATTTAATAATCAGAATAATTTTCTGCCCATATATAAGACATAAATAATAAATATACTAGTATCGTGCCATTGCAACTGGGACATATTATAAGGGAGCCTGATAATTGTACCCCAAATAAAATCTCCGAGCTTGTCCCCCAAGTAGTTTAACAGAAAAAACTTCCAATGTTATCTAACTTTTATTTCCAGCGCTAATATCTAAACATTTAAAGCTATGTTTATAACATTTTATAATGCTACTCGCAAGCATTTAAACCTCTGTCTGCAAGCATTAAAATTCTAAATGTGTATAGTTTTAACTTCTAACTATTTTTGTTTTCAAGTCAAAAACGGAAAGATTCCTTTCACCTATTTTTATTTTTTCTCTGATCATCGTCATCCATTTTCTTGACGATCCATGATGAATTTTGCAAATCTAAAAATATGAATGTTTTTTATCTGATTTTCTCTTTCAAATGAGATTCATGAAGAATAACTTTCGAGTTATATTTGTGCCGTAATTTTTTTACCACTTTAAATCTTTGTGACTTTCAGTTTTTTTTGTTTAATTTTGCTTCAAAATAATTTAAACCTCTGTTTATAAGCATATAAACCTCATGTACAAGCATATCAACCTCATTAATAACACTTTAAATCTCTAGAATAAAACATATAAACCTCATATACAAAGAATTAAAACCTCAACAATAACATTTCAAAGCATATAAACCTCAACAATAACAATGCATTTACAAAGCTCATTTACAAAGCATATAAACCTCATGTACAAAGAATTAAAACCTCAACAATAATGCTTCAAAGCATATAAACCTCAACAATAACACTGCATTTACAAAGCTCATTTACAAAGCATATAAACCTCATGTACAAAAAACTAAAACCTCAACAATAACACTGCATTTACAAAACATATAAACCTCATGTACAAAGCCTTAAAAATTTTAATGGTTGTAAACTGAGATTTAAAAACTTGAAAATTTAAAATGCTCATGAATTTTACTTTAAAAAAATAAATGACTTTAAACTAACTCAAAAATATTTATTCTTGGATCTTATTTGAAAGATAAAATTGAATAGAAAACTTTCGTATTTTTAGATTCATAAAATTCATCACGGATCGTCGAAAAAATAAATTATAATGATCAGAGAAAAAATAAAAAATAGTGGGTGAAAGGAATCTTTCCGTTTTTGGCTTGAAGACAAAAGTAGTTAGGAGTTAAAAACTATGAAGATTTATAATTTTAATGCTTTCAGACATATATTTACATGTTTGCAAGTAGTATTGTAAAATGTTATAAACATAGCTTTAAATGTTTTGATATTAAAACTGAAAATGAAAGTTAGACAACATTGAAAATTTTTTCTGTTTAACTACTTGAGGGACGCACTCGGATATAATGGCTCGGGGTACCAGAACATTTCTTTATTATAAGAGAAAAAAAAAATTCATACAAAATGATATATTTTCAACACATCCTATACATCAATAGATACAAAACTCTTAACATAGATACATTCATTGTAGAATTCCTTGCGAATTAGCCACAATTTTCTTTAGATGAAAATGTGCGTAGCTTTTCTTCCATTTGCAAAGAACATAATCACTATTGTGAATCAATTCAACAATCTCAAAGGTGTTGATTATTACTACAATTTATTTGGTTTCATTTGAAAGAAGTCCGTAGACGTAATATATTAATTTAAAAGGCCTAAGAATTACATCAAAGTACTTTAAAACCTACAAAGCAAAATACAACAGACTACTTTAAGTTATCAAAGTTTCCTAATTTATAAAAAAGGTAAAAAAAAACACCTATCTACCCGCCCCTTTCCATTTTGTAAAAAGTGAATAGGTAAGGGTTATAATTGCAATTTTCTCCCTAACTCTCTGACTACTACTCTTAACATAAAGTGCCCTGTTGTGCCTGTTTCATTGCCAAACACTAAATTTTCTTACCAGCAACTGCTATGCCGCCCGTGTGAACTTCTAAGAGGTTTGTTTATCTCTCAGTTAGGAAGTCTCCTTGGTCTAATCGTTGGTTCATCAAATTTTCCCCAATAGTGCCCTCCTGATTCGATCCCCTTCTTCTTGACTGGTTTTCTAACTGGTGTGGTGCAGTCAGTACTTCTCTTGTGGCAAATCTGACTGTGATTCGATTTTCCATAATTTGGAGCTCAGCTACTGACCTGAATACGGTTTCCAGTGATTGCCAACATGGTACCTTTTCAAAGCTTTTGTTTGTCACCGCTCGAACTAACACCTTGCAATCAAAGAACTAACCTTTCGTATCTGCTTCTTTGGTGATAGCTTTCGACTCCTCATTTGCTCTACAAGAATATTATAAGGAATTCAGTTTAAAACAAGCATGTCAATAACCGGTACCATATGGTCAGTACGAATCTTCTATATTTTGGTACCATAATTTTGAAAATATAAGAGTTTAGATATAAGAAATATGTAAGAATAGTCAAATTGATGAAGGGGAGAAATGCAAGTCTAGTTCCTGATTGAGAAATTCAATAAATAAAAATTCTGTCAGATGGTTGTCAGAACTTTGAAATTAAAAATCATAGACAAATAGGAAGAAAATCTTTAAAAATTCTATCAGATAGGCAAACAGGAAGTTACAAATTGCTTCTAGTGCTATCTGATAGGCAAACAGGAAGTTACAACCATCTGATAGAATTACAAATTGCGGTCTTTAGTCCCACAATCATGTCACGTAAATTGTGGGACTAAAGACCAAAATGGATTCGGGCATGATCATGTAGTTGATAATTTTATCAGCTACAAATTGTATAAGACAATTTAAGATTTATAGCAGGTTTTCTAATATTTTAATAGAAAAATAAAAAAATCATAAAAATTTATAATTAAATAAAAAAAAACCATAAATCCAGTAAAAAGGTTTCTGACAGAAATCTAAGAAAACAAAAAAAAAAAATTATGTTATTTGACTGTTGAGTTTCTCAGCGTTTCAAAAAAGAATTCAACCATCGAGAAACTCAGCAACATGGACATCTTTTAAATTTCTGAAAAATCATGGCATTTTTATTAATTTTTATTTAATATTAGATATTAATAAAAATTTTAGCATGATTCATGTACCTAGATATTATAGAGTAGAACTAGGGTGTTCTTAAGTTCATCGAGTCTCTTAGTGAACTCAAGTCTAAAATTCATCAAATCGGCTTCAAATGACAAATTCGCCTACCTTATGAATGATGCATCTACATGTGAAAATTTTAAACATTCAAATTAATTTAATTTAAAGTCAAGCGATCAAAAATAAAAGCTTAATAAATTAATTTTAATGCATTTATTTTTTTGAACGTATTTTGACCACTTGATTCTATGCAAAATTAATTTTTTTTTTTACATTTAGACTCATCACTCGTAAAGTAGGCGAATTTAAATGGTTCAGATTCATCTTTTAAAACCGATTTGATAATTTTTAGACTTAACGAACTTGGTGAACTCAAGAACGCTAGTTCTACTCGGAGATAATAACATGCAAAAATTGTTGGTGGTATTATGGCCCGCGCACATTGTAGTGGCCAGGGGCCCAGGGTACGATTTCAATAGGTGACATTTATGGCCCGCGCACATTTTCTATGCTGGCCCAACCATACATTGAATTCAATCATTTTCTATGCTGTCTCCACTATATAATAAAGCTGAAGTAATAATTTCATCTAGGGGTGGCAAAGAGCTGTTAAGGGTGTGCTCCGGAAGGAGGGAGAACCCTTTGATTAAAGGAAAGAGAGAGAAAATTCGCTAATTTTTGGGCTGTCTATTGTCTTTATCTGCTTCAGAAGAGGGGAAACGGAGAGGAAGCGGAAGAGATAAATTACTGTTCAGAGGGGAGAAGAGAGGGCCTTGACGTTGATTTTCGGCCAAATTTGTCACCCCGCAATCGGGGTTTAGAAATTATTGTTCGGAGGGTTTCTTCTTCCTTCCATCCCTTCCCCTTCCTCTACTGGCGTCGGTTCTAGAGCACGCCCTAAAGAGCGAGCTAGGTCACACTCGTACTCGCCTTGTTAGTGTATCAAGCTGAGCGAGCAAGTTTGGATTTTAGGTTCCGAGCTAAAATTATTGCTCAAGACCGACTCGTGGCTTGTCCGAGCGAGCCGAGCTAGCTCGTTAATAGCTTGGCAGATTTATAAATTTGTATATTTTCTTTCCTGCTATATCTTAAATTTTCATAACACATCTTATCAATTATGGCTAAAACAAAATAATATTTATATAAATAATTACTGAGGAATACTCTTAATTCAATTATAATTAAGCAAATCAACTACTATAAATTAACTTTACAGCCAAATTCATACATACAAATATATCAAAATCCTAAATTCATACAAACATATTCACATAACAAATTCATGCATACCAAATCCAACAAATTCATACAAATTAACTTAATTGCTTATAATTAATTCACATATATTCCATACAAAATTACCAATCAACTTAAACACAGTCCAAAGTGCAATTGCCATAACATTGGCTATAACATCCATAGACCATAATATCCCCAATCTGAAGTGAACGGATATGATTAAACTATTAAACTATGTATATTAAATAGCTCGTTAAGGACCGAGCTGGCTTGTGCCAAGTCAGGCCAAACTCAAACTCATTAATTCTGGCTCGAGTATGTAGCGAGTGAGCTAATTTTAACTCGATTCACTAATGAACGAGTTGTTACCGATCGAGTCACGGACGAATACCAAGCGGGCCACGAGCCACGAGCTTTTTTGTCAGTCCTAATTTCATCATGAAGAATGTAAAAGTAAATAAAAACGGCTGATCCACATTCCATATGTGCTCTTTCCTATTTGGAATAGAAATGAAGATTAATATATTTAACATTTTCGTATTTGGATGATTAATGAGAGAAAATAAATTTAACTTTTCTTTTCATCTTATTTCTTGTTTGGTTGATTAAAATTTACGAGGTTAATGAGAAATTCGGTGACTATTGTAGATTTGAGGAAAAAATCTTGTATGAAAATTATATATGTAAGATATATGGTTGGACATTTATGTCATTTTTTCTAAAAATATTTGTAAAAATTTCTTTTCATCTGTTATACCTTAATTTGGGAGAAAAATCGTTTATATTAATTATACTGATATAAGATTAAACCTTTCACCTCTGACATAATTTTGTCAATCAAATACAATTCAACGAAAAGTTTTTGTTCCTTTCTTTTTTTTGAAAACTTAACTGATGCAGCCAAGGTAAGTTTTTGTTCCTTTCATTCCCTCCCTCCCTCTGCTCTCCATCCAAACAAGGTTTTAGTTTCACTTACTTTTCTTCGCTATTTTTATTTATTTATTTATAATACTCTCTGTTGCAAGGTCTCAGATGATTTCATTAATATTTGGTAAACATCTCATCTCTCTGTTTGAGATTGATTGTCAGATAAGATAAAATCAGGCCAAATTTTAGTGCGTTTTTGCTCTCCTTTTTCCTCAGTATTTTAACAAGTTCACTTTTCAAGCACTGCACAAAATTAAACATAGAAATAAAAATTGAATCAATAGAGCAATTAAAATTAAAACTAAAACAGCTTTGCAAAACTTTTGGAGATTAATATCGGCAACCAGTTTACATCCTTATTCCAACCTTTTTATACATCCGAAAGCGCACAATACAACAAAACTCCACCTTTTAAGTTCTCAAGGGAAGGGAAAAAGAAACAAGAAATTAAAAGATTAATTTACATGCACAGTAGTACTGGTACACAGAGGTCGCAGTTTAAAAGCCAGATTCTTCAAGGAAAAAGGGTATTGCTTGTCTCCTTCTCTGCCTCCTCGACAGACAGCAATCATCGTTACTTGAGAAGATTATACAAGATATCATGATCAATAGCCAGAGTATAATTACACAATACAGAGCTTCTCCTCCTAATCCACTCTTACTCAAGAAGTTTATCGCCATGGCTTGAGCGCTCTCTCTCTCTTTCTCTATTTTTATTGGTTAAGCTTTCTGTGTCTCTGAAGGAGATAGAGATCACCTCTTTATAACAATAGATAGATAGGTGGTATAGATAGACGACTTTTGGCGAGTGCCTTCGTAGTCAATACGCTTATAATGGGACCAAATTTAATGTATATCCATCGAAAATTGAAAATCACATGTTTACCCCTCGAAAAATATAAAAATCATATTTAAACATGTAAACTTCCAAAATATCAAAATTAATAATCCAAAACTAAAAGACTTACCGTTACCGTATTTAATTTTGGTATCAATTTTAGATACCAGGTCAGATATGCTATGGTTTCTAATTTCAATGAAATCGGTGGTATATACTACTATTTTTCAAAAAAAAATCAAAACTAAAAAAAATTTGCTGTTTGGAATTTGAAAACCGAAAAAAAAAATTTCGGTTTGAGTAGATTTCGAAATAACGTGAAAACATGGATAGTTTTTGAAATTATTTATTTTTTTGTATATTAATAAAAATTTCGGCCATTTCAATTTTCATGCACATGAATCAGAAAACGAATCGTACGGTCTTCAAACCATTGAATCTAAAAGTGGATATACACTACAATGAGAGAATTTAGATGCATAGATAGTGGGGTTAGTAAGGTTAGCCCACTATCACTATGTCCCCTGTTCGAAATAATTTTTAATGATTTTTTTATTGGAATAGCGGAACAATGGATTATCCATTGACTATTCCAAACCATTGTTTAGTCATCCAAATGAGGAACATGGTAAGAAATAGCTTTCTAATTTTAATTAACACTAGAGAAAAGAGAGGTAGTATAGTTGGTTAGAAAATAGTTCAAAAATTATTAATTACTTAAAAATCGGAAGTTCAATTCTTCCTCACAATTTTATAGTTCATGTGAAAGGTTTTTTTTTTTTAAAAAAAATTTGATTAATACTATTCCTCACCTATTCATCCGATCATCTGTAGCCGGTTTTCCATGCAAAGGCAAAACAAGTTAATAATAATAACTCATTCCGAAGACAAAAAGTGACCCAAAAGAAGTTGAGTGCTCTGCGCCCGCCACAGACAAATTAAAGATCCAGCAAAACATCAAATAATGAATGAAGTTTATACAAACAAAATACAATTATTTATTTCCATTTTAGTAACTCTGTTATAATTACATTAATGTCGTTTATCTAGAATTCTGAATGAAACTGCGCCTACAATTATATTAGTTTAATGTGATAAATTTCAATAAAATACGGAGAGTGTTTGGTTTTGTGATAAATCAAAATTATAAATATGTCACTTATAAATATTAAATCAAAGTCCTTAATTATGGCATCTCACTCATAAATATATCAAATGTCTTATTTTTTTTGGCATATAAACAAAAAAACTCAAAAAAAATTTATTTAAATAAAAATATTAAGATCTATAAAAAAAATAAAGAGGACCGTCCAGCAGAGGGGCGGTCTGGTAGAATAGTGGACCACCCGTGTCCCGAGCGGTTTGAGCAGTTTTGAAAAAAAATCCGAAGTTGAGGCAGATATGTAAAATCTTTTTTTAGGGTTTTAATAAAAATGACCGTACCAAGGATTATTTATCCATCCATTCATAATCTAAACAGTTATAATTAAATTTCAAAAATATTAAATTTTAATTATAATAATGAATGAATGAACGGATAGTATCTAGTAGCAAAAAGTTTATAACCACATGTGAGCGGAAGATTTGATTCCACATTAGAAAGTGAACATACTACGTTGGTATTCTAAGTACCGGCACATGTTGTGGAAACTGTACATGAAAAAATATATATTATATTTCGTATTCGTGAAAATTGAATGAGGATTAGACAAATCTGATTCTGTAAGAAGTTCATGACAAAACACAAAACAAAAATTCTAATAAATTTATGGACATGTTTATCCACCCTGTACTTATTCAGACTAAATTGTTCTTTTTATTATTAGTATCGGACCTAAATATTGTTAGTGTATCCTCACACATGATTGACCGTCATTTTTTTTAATATCTAATATTAAAATAAAATTAACAGAAATGCCCATGATTTTTAAAGAATTATGAAAATGTTTATGCTGCTGAGTCTCTCGGCAGCTGAATTCTTTTCTGGGCGCCCGAATAGCATAATTTTTTTTTTGGATTTCTTAGATTTATGTAGAAACCTTTTTATTTGATTTATAGTTTTTTTATTTAATTAGAAACTTTTATGATTTTTTCTATTAAAATATTAAAATATTTTTATATTTCTCTAAAAAATAGATGGAATACGTGATTTAATTTACTAGAAAGACTGCAATAAATAATCTCAGTCAGTATTTTTTAGTTGAGATTTTTTTGTAGCAATAAAAAAATTAAAATATTTTTTTTTGTATTACAAGAAAAAAATTAAAAAATATTTTGAATCTGAGTTATTGATCCCGGTTCAAAAGTCATTTCTTAAATAAATGAAGAATGGCCTTGTAGTACATTCCAATTCTAAAGTAGTCCATCTATTTTTCTAAAAGCTATTTTATATTTTATATTTTAATATTTTAATATTTTCCTAAAATCACTTCTAAAAAATAGATAAAATAACTTAGAATTTGAATGTATTAGAAGGACCACAATATTTTCTTTATTTATCAGGAAATGACTTTTGAAACGGGATCAATAACTCGGATTCAAAATATCTTTATTTTTTAAGTAACGCACAAAGAAATATTTTAGTTTTTTTTACATGTGCAAAAATTTTCAACTGAAAAATATTGATCGAGTTATTTGCTACAGTCATTTTAATAAATTAAAGTATATATTATTCTATCTATTTTTAAAGAAATACAAAAATATTTCTAATATTTTAATAGAAAAATAAAAAATTATAATTAAATAAGAAAACCAAAAATCCTATAAAAAGGTTTCTAACAGAAACCTAAAAATATATATATATATTTATGTTATTCGACTGTCAAATTTCTCTGTGTTTCATAAAAGAATTCAGCCAACGAGTAACTCAGCAGCCTGGACATCTTTTAAATTTCTGAAAAGTCATGGCCATTTTATTATTTTTTATTTAATATTAGATATTAATAAAAATTTCGGCATGATTGATGTACAGAAAAATGCGAAAATTGTTGGTGGTATTATGGCCCACGAACATTGTAGTGGTCAGGGGCCCAGCCTTAGGGGTGCAAACGGATCGGATACGGATATATTCGTATCCGTTTTTAATTTCCAGATACGGATACATGAATATTAGACGGATACGAATTGGATATCGGATATTCATACATACATACATAAATATTTTCATAATTTATGATAAATTATATGATATACATCTATTATTTGAATGAGGAGGGTTCAAATGCCTCCATTTTTTGTGCCTCCACCATGCCTCCATTTTTTAAAACCTTAATTACTCAAAAATTAAAACTTAAAAGTCAAAATAAAACCGTTAGATGTGATCTATGTTATTTTCTCTATGTGCTCATAAAAAATTATCACATTTCAATTTTGTTTATATGTTAATCAATAAGTTCAAAAATCAATGTCTAGAAATCATCCACATTAGCACTTTTTTACAAGCTCTTGATGACAATCAAAATAAAATTGAAATGTCATAATTTTTTACATGTGCATAAATAAAATGATGTAGATTATATCCAACGGTTTTATTTTAACTTTTAAGTTTTAAATTTTGAGTTATTAAAGTTTTAAAAAATGGAGGCATGGTCGAGGCACCAAAAATGAAGGCATTTGAACCCTCCTCTATTTGAATAGAGATAACTAAAATTCAAAACTATATCATATCTGTATTCGCACGAATATTCAGATATTAAATATCCGTATCTAATTTTCGAATATGGATGCAGATACAGTCGGATAATATCCGACCTGTTTGCACCCTAGGCCTAGGGTGTTATTTCAATAGGTGACAATTATGGCCTGCGCACATTTTCTATGGTGACACAACCATACATTGAATTCGATCATTTTCTATGCGGTCTCCATTATACAATAAAGCTGAAGTAATAATTTCATCACGAAGAATGTCAAAGTAAATAAAAACGGCTGATCCACATTCCACATTTGCTCAATTCCACATTTGGTAAACATCTCATCTCTCTGTTTGAGATTGATTGTCAGATAAGATAAAATCAGGCCAAATTTTAGTGCGTTTTTGCTCTCTTTTTTCCTTTTCTTTTCAGTATAGTTTTAACAAGTTCACTTTTCAAGAACTGCACAAAATTAAACATACAAATAAAAATTGAATCAATACAGCAAACAAAAAAGAGCAATTAAAATTAAAATTAATACTAAAACAGCTTTGCAAAACTTTTGTAGATTAATATTGGCAACCAGTTTACATCCTTATTCCAACCTTTTTATACACCCGAAAGCGCACAATACAACAAAACTCCACCTTTTAAGTTCTCAAGGGAAGGGAAAAAGAAACAAGAAATTAAAAGATTAATTTACATACACAGTAGTACTGGTACACAGAGGTCGCAGTTTAAAAGCCAGATTCTTCAAGGAAAAAGGGTATTGCTTGTCTCCTTCTCTGCCTCCTCGACATACAGCAATCATCGTTACTTGAGAAGATTATACAAGATATCATTATCAATAGCCAGAGTATAATTACACAATACAGAGCTTCTCCTCCTAATCCACCCTCACTCAAGAAGTTTATCGCCATGACTTGAGCTCTCTCTCTCTTTCTCTCTCTTTCTTTCTTTCTCTATTTTTATTGGTTAAGCTTTCTGTGTCTCCCTCTCTCTATCCCCTTGAAGAGGATAGATATCACCCCTTTATAACTGTAGATAGGTGGTATAGATTGACGAGTGCCTTCGTAGTCAATACGCTTATAATGAGACAAAATTTAATGTATATCCATCTAAAATTGAAAATAACATGTTTACCCCTCGAAAAATATGAAAATCATATTTAACCATGTAAACTTCCGAAATATCAAATTCATTAAATTCTGGGTTTAATACAGTAAATAAAATCAACTGAATTTATATAATAAATCAACACATTAGTTTTCTTATTTTGTTATATAACTTCCAAATCCTTACACCTATATCTCACGCATATTTTTCAATATATATAATGGAACTTTTTATGGTCAGTAGATGTAAACTTTTGTACGATACTATTGAATTCATAATAAAAGATAAAGTTATGTGATTTTCAGTGAAATTTACCCTTATATATATATGTGTGTGTGTGTGTGTGTGTGTGTGATGCTTCTATGGACATAAGGACCTATTTGTAAAATGAACATATTTTTATTTTCAAAGTTCAAACAGCCGATCCGAACCGTTCATCTTGTTCTCCATATTAATATGTGCTTGGAGACCAAATTTTACATTTTTCTGAATTTGTTTACTATTTATTAAGATGTGTGCAAAAAATATCAAATTCAGACCATTGAATTTTGTACCCATCTTAATAAATAGTAAACAAATTTAGAAAAATGTAAAATTTGGTCTCCAAGCACATATTAATATGGAGAGCAAGATGAACGGTTCGGATTGACTGTTTGAACTTTGAAAATAAAAATATGTTCATTTTACAAATAGGTCCTTATGTCCATAGAAGCCTTTGCCTATATTGGTACGTTATTTTTTGGTCAGTAAAAGACATGTAATTAATTATTTTAGGATGGTGTACCTGCATTTTCGCGTATATTATTGAAGTGCAAAAGCGGCTAAGAAATGTTAGTTCAGACTTAAGCGTGTTTGACCGGGCCCTGGGTTGAATATTCCAAATTTTAAATTAATAAAGAGCTTTTGCTTCGTTTGCTTGGTTTTTGAATTAAATATAGCAGAGATAATAATGTAGCTTATTACCTCTTACAACAATACTTAGGGTTTAAGACTTGAGCAAAGATAAAGTACAACAGAGCATTTATTACAATTTTGCTTTTTATTTTGCGAACTTTTTGAATGTATATTAGAGGCAAAGAAAATTCTTTTTTTTTTTTACTCTTTCTAATATATATTAGAGGCATAGTCAAATTTTCAAACTATAGAAATCAAATACACATTGAAATCAATTATATAATTTTTTTTTTTTACAAAAAATAGAGATTAATTTTACAATACCAATATATTTTACTCTAAATTATATATAAATAAAAAAAAAATAGGAGGTTAATTGACCCATACTTTCTATCTTTTACTTTTCTTCATAATATGTTCTTTTATATTTTCTTGGACTTGCTCAACTTTCAGTAAATCGTCACTATTGACCCCCAAAATACCCCCATTAGTATTTGAAATAATGTGGAATAAACCGATTCAACAAACTATTTCTTATATAACGAAGGCATGCAACGTGCTATTCAGGGGAATAAATAAAAATGTCAATAGGTAGGTACGATATGAATAGTAATTGAAATCCTAACAGATGTTTTATTTTATCTTATATAGTTATATTACATTAAATTATCACTTCATAGAATACTTTATATAATACTACAGGGAATGACTAGTATAACATCAGTGTCATTTCAGCCTATATAACACTAACTCCAAAGTCTATTAAATCGATTTCAAACGGTGAATCCAAACCGTTCAAACCGATCTATTTCATTAGTTGTGTGTTTACATCAAAATTTATAGTATTTCGAACTTATTTAGTATCAAGTCAAGCGGTCAAATGTTTGAGTTTTTAAGTTAATTTTAATACATTCATTTTCTAACATTTTTACCGCTTAATTTGATACTAAAATAACTCGAAAATATAAAAAAAATTGTATGTAAACGTATCACTCATAAAGTAAATCGGTTTGAACGGTTTGGATTAATTGTTTGAAGTCTATTTAATTGAATTTAAAATTAGTATCATATGACACCGATGTTATACTAGCCGGATTCAATACTATAATGTCTTGTAGAAATTAATCAAACTTGCATCGTATTATACTAGTTTAAACTATAATATAGTGTCGTGAGATAGGTTATTATGCTTTGTCAAGTAAATGATGTATTTTATTTTAGGTTCAAATTTTGCGATTTTAAAATTCAAACAATTGATCTGAATTATTTAATCTAATTTTCGTATTAAATTGTGCTAGGAGATCAAATTTTACATATTTTGAAATTTGTTTACTATTCTTTTAGAATTTTTAAAAATAACTTTTTTTATGGTCCGGATTTTTCTGAAAATAGTGATTTTAAAAATTCTTAAAAAATAGTAAATAATTTAAAAGAAAATGTAAAATTTGGTCTACACGCACATTTCAATGTGAAGAACATGTTGAACGGTTCTGATCGACTTTTAGACTTTAGAAGTGAAGATATGACGTGAAGTAAAACATATATGTTACTTTATGAAGCACAATAGCCCAACTATAAGTGTCGTAAAATATAACAAAAAAGTTATAAATTGTTGGTTTTATTTATTAAGAAAATTATTAATAAAAAAATACTACATGAAATAATGTATAAATCAATATCTCTAATTTTGTGAAATAATGGTGTCATTAAGTCAGCTCTATTTTATTTTTATCTTATGTAGGAATCAAACTTGTATTTTTTTTTCGTAGAGAGGTGGCATCGATCACTATCCGTGCTGGGCTCAATTAATATTGCCTTGGATAAATCAATCTCGCTATCGTTATTAGCATTATTTGATTAAATAAATAACTAAAACATTATAATATATTATTTTTAATTTATTATATCACATAAGGTAACAGTTATGATATACTCTCATTATAATTTTGTACTCTTATTCCATAAGCTACTGAATTTTTTTCTTATCAGTACTTTCATCTGATTAATTAATACAAAAATTTCTTATTATTAACATAGAAAAATTTCCTTCAAGTCCTATAGGGGTGCAAACGGATCAGATAATATCCAACCGTATCCAGATCTGTATCCAAAAATTAGATACGGATGTGGATATGATTTTAAATTTTAATTATCTATAACCGAATAGTAAATATATACCATATAATTTAGTATATACTATGAAAATATTTATGTATATATTTACGGATATCCGATATCCGATTCGTATCCATACATATATGTCAAATATCCGATTATATCTGTAACCGAAAAATAAAAGCAGATACAGATATAATTTTATCACTACCCGATCCGTATCCGATCTGTTTGCACCCCTAGGGTCCTGCCTCATCGAATAAACCATAGATAAAATAATCGAGTAAATAAATTTTATTGATGTCCTATTAAAAATAAAAAATAAAAAATAAAAAAAAACGAGTACCGGCGACTTACAATTTTAAACAGGCTATGGTCCAAGTCCAAACTGAACGCCAATTGTTTAAGCTTGCCCGAGGTTTATTATAATCGGATCACCTAAAGTAACTCAAAGTATGAGTTTGAATCCGGACCGTTCGATCAGAATCTGCACGAATATTAAAAGAGATCCATGAATTCTATTTCGATCAAATTAACTTAAATTCTGATTGAACGGTCCAGATCTAAACTCAAAATTTAAGTTACTTTAGAGTGGACCCAGTTTTTCAAAACCTTTGGGTAGATTAAGATTAGGTGATCCAAAAATTTGGACTAGTGTAGTTGGTTATTTAGTCACATAAAAGATGGTGATCAATGCTTGACTTTCTGAGGTGACAAAAGCACGACCTAGTTATTTCGCTTAGTTGGTAAGTTAACTACATTTATTGTTGGGCGGCATGGGGTCATTGTAAGCAAGCTCCAAAAATTGACCTCTTAAGAAATCTGAACCAATGTCTTTTATACAGCAATAAGTCATATTTGATTGGAATTCATATCCTCTGCATTAACTCACAAAGTAATCTTTTGAGTTAATAAATCAGGACCATTTGATTTGCCTTTAAAATATGTGCAAACTAAGTCCACACTAATATTAAAATATTCCTAAATTATAATCTGTGATCAGATTGGCTCCGTTTAAAATTAGATGGCCGAAATGGATTAACTCAAAAGATGCTCTTTTGAGTTAATGCAGATGATGTGGACTCATTTGATTGTAGGATAAGAGATGGGACAAATTTCTTACTTCACATGTAAGATATTAAATAAGATGTAAACTAGAAGTACAATAATTTTATGTCGAAAGAAGTTAAAAGTCATTGATTAATTTACTTCGTTTATAGGACACTGTTATTGTTATAGATATATATTTCTCAAATTTTATCTTTTTTGAAAGAATTAATTTAAGTTATAATTTAATGTTAAACGGAATATAAAACATAAATCTTAAGCTTTCTTAAATTTAAATAGCATGTTCAATAACTACTAATGACAAATTTATCCCTTTGTTAATCTCATTTATATTTCTTCTCTAGGTTCAACGAACTAAAAATTTTATATTAGGAAATACAATAATACTCATACTTGATCTCGAAACTAATAAATTAAAGTAATTTAGATAATTTTATGAAATATAATTACAAGAATTATTAAGTTGAGCAAATCATAAAATAACAATTATTTTTTGTAAGGTACATGCGCTTTCGAATTAAGAGTGGGATGCTTATCCACTCTAAAATAAATGAAAACAAATGATAATCTGTCTCGAATATCTTTATCTAGGAATAAAATTTCAAGAGCAGGAAGCATTTTTTTTTTTTTCCAGTCCGTAGGCCAGGGAGCCATTCTCCAGTTTAATGTTATGCGTTAAAAAAAACTAAATTGAAGTCTACGTTTGATTAGAGTGGAAAAAAATTGCCGTGTTGTGCTGTGTCGTAATTAATATATCGTGATTTTAATTTTGTGTCGTATTATGATAAAGTTATTTTTTCACATGTCGTGTTGTGTTGTAACTAAAATATTAAGGGGTGGTCACAGCACACGAATAATCATGCTGTGTTCAAGTGTGCCTCGCATGACTCGTGTAACCCTTTAATCATAATTTAAGTTAGTTCATTTAAAATTCACTATTTAATCAATATCTAATGATTCTAATTACATGTGACTACGTGCCGTACCATATCATGCCATGACTAGATCTTTTACGTGATATACCGTGCCATGTCAAAATTTCAAAAAATTATCACAACACAGAACACACAAATCACAATACATAACTGACACGCATACCATACCGTTCCGAGCAAGCTCTGCCGTGCCATTTTTCCCACTCTACATTTGATACCTTCTAAAAATAAAGAGATATCATTAATCGAGGGCATATCCGTCATTTGAAATTTGGAAGTGTTCGAAGGGCAAAATCGCTGTCCAAAGCAGCAGCACCACCAAGTGTACACGTGTATGGTGTCAACAGATGGGCGGATAAAAAATAAGTTGTCGGTAACTATCATTTTATAATGAAATAGATCCGATCCGGTTCATCACATATCAGAAAAATGACATTCGCATCCGATCCAAGGAAGTAATGGGTCAATCTGACCAGACTCGTAAAAAATAAAATATACAATACAGGTTTAAAATTGAATATTAAGCCGAAAGATGCTGTCGCAGAGTTAGGTCGCGCCTTTTGCATCCCTTGCATTTTAGAATACAAGTCCGTACACAAAATTTAAGAAAGGAAACAGATCGGGCCCAATCGTGATTCTTTTACCTGTGATTGAGAACCGACTCGATCCATGATAAGTACCTGGACTTAAAATTGATCATTTTCTAAACATTGGTGTTTTCTTTGAAATAGCTAAAAATTGATGTTAAAAAGTGTCAAATTGCATAAAATCAAGTAGCTGGAACTGACATCAATTTTTTTTTAAAAAATCATATTTGAGTTTTCTAATAGAAGTTCTAAACAGAAGTAAGAGTGCTGTGTGGCAAATCTATATAACTAGGGTAATCTTGGTAGTTGGTAGGCAGGGTTGAGCTCTGGCAAAATAATTTTTTTGAGCTCTATATATTGAGAAAAAGAGCATAATATTGGACAAACATATACATTAAACAACTCACACATGAGTTAAGGACTGAGGTTGCACTCGCGAAGATAAACTTGATCATGATCAACATACTTAGACCAATATTTCCTATATTCGGGTAATCCAATCTCTAGCCAAGGCTTCAAATTTCCATTGAAGTGTATAACAGCTGCCTGTGCAATATCTTTGTGGTTCATATTAGGGTTGTACCCTAAACCCAATAAATGCCATGAATGATCAAGAGGCACAGTGCGGTTCCAGAATGTTACAAGGCCAACAGGGAGTGTACCCAATTTCCATAAGAGCCTTTCTTGATTCTACAAATAATTAATATATTCAATATTAGTGAATGAGCTTCAACAAGATAACTGTGGAAAATTTTGGCAGTTAGACTAGGCTAGAACATAAAAGTACTGGAAAAACAGAGACCATAAGAAGAATTGTAATAATAATAAGAAATAAAATGACAAACAAGCACCAGAAATTTGCTGCCCATGGAAGGACTAAATCCTACCTATGGCAACATCATATGATGTTTTATGGCGGCATCATTATGAGAATCATACCCTACTTATTATCAAGATCTGAAGGACCGAGATGACCAATTCACATCTAAACATTGTGAAAAAGGGTGAAGTGTTGAGAAAGATTGAATAATTACCGAGTTTTGCCAGGAGTGATAGACACTTGTGATGTTCTGCCTTCTCCACTCAGCCAAATCAAACATGTTCATCCCAAAGGCCCATCCACATGCATGTGGATCAAAATTTTGTGAAATTAGTGGATTTGAGAAATTCAAATACCTATCGAACCGATGAAAACTCTCACCACAAGTCTCCACCACCCCAATTACTTTTCCTTTTAAATCCACCTTCCAAAGGGCTGATAGGTCTTTTTGAACCACCACATCATCATCCAGGAAAAGCACCTTATTTAACTTGGGAAATATTTCGGGCAGGTAAAATCTAAGGTGGTTAAGGATTGAAAGGTACTTAGGGTTGTGATATTTCAGATTTTCATCGGCATGGTGACTTTTGAAGTAATATTCTATCATGGTTTTAGACTTCAGTTGTTTTAACACTGGACTGTAACTTGAGGTTAACCACTTGAAATCCTCTATGTTTGTAACTTGAATGGTGGCGTTGCCAGGTGGGTTAGATATGAACCACATTTTTATGGCTGCATAGTTGAGTTTGTCAGTCACTATATGGAACACATTCTTTTCTGGATTCTGCAGTGAAATACAAGGGTTAATGTTAGAAAAATTAATTTTGGCAACGAATATTGTACCGGAAATCTTATTCTACCATTAAAGAAAACATGGATGGTCCTTTTAGTTTTGTACCATATAAATATTCTTTATTGATTTTGTTGAGAAGGCATTAATTTATTTATTCACATGCACAATAGTATTGTATCAAACAGGTCTGTCAAAGTACTGGGTACAGGTATATATGAACCACATTTTTATGGCTGCATAGTTGAGTTTGTCAGTCACTATATGGAACACATTCTTTTCTGGATCTGCAGTTAAATACAAGGGTTTATGTCAGAAATATTAATTTTGGCAATGAATATTGTACCGGAAATCTTATTCTACCATTAAAGAAAACATGGATGGTCCTTTTAGTTTTGTACCATATAAATATTCTTTATTGATTTTGTTTAGGAGGCATTAATTTATTTATTCATATGCACAATAGTATTGTATCAAACAGGTCTGTCAAAGTACTGGGTACAGGTATATATCTTCAGTATACCAATTTCTTGGGTAATGGTATTGGGTATTGCCCTTCTGTTTCAAAACTAGTTTTTTAATTTCATGCAATCATATTGTGTACTCATCAACTTACTTATTTAACAAACATATTAATGAAAGAGACTCTAACCTTAGCGTGTGAAACTGTAGAGTTCACAACAACTGCTGCCGCCAGAACATTATCCGAGAATATTGCATAATGATTCAGTTCATTGTCTTCTAACTTTTCTTGATTAGTCAATTCCTTTTGGTCAAACCCATTAATATAATATTCGTTTGTAAGTCGCAAGGGAAGACAGTGTAGGCCTTTTGGCATAGTTTTGGCTGTTAGTTGTGACAAGAAGGTGGATTGCTTTTTATATACCCCTAGTTGTTCTTCAGTGGAATGGAGAATTGCACGTAGCTTTTTTGTGGCCGCCGAGCAGTTGTCTTCTATCAATTTCCCCTTAGATAATGTTTGTTCCACGGCCTTTAATTTCTCATAAGCACTAGTAGTTTAAAATAAAGATAGTCAGTTGGGGGTGGTGAACATTTATTGTTAGATTGGATAATTCCAATAAGAGAATCCAGGACTATAATATCACTAACTGGTACCGTACCAGTCATTACATGGGCATCATTATAAACCATATGGGAGACTTGACAGTTGTGTGCTTTTCATACATGTGATTGATTATATATCCTTGGGGTTTTGTAGGGCTTAAAAACAATTGATACAGGATTAACTCCCAGACTGGGAATTGTTTTTAGATTTTTACTTTTTGTTTTGGGAGTCTTTTTCAGAACTTGTTTCAATTACATACCTTTGGCAGCCTCTGCCATATAATCAAAAGGGAAAAAAAATGAACAAAGAGGGAGGTGAAAGAGAGAGATACTTCTTTGGTAATTCAGAATCCCGTGTTGCATCACCAAGCACCCTTTGTATTTCCCTGATTCGACCTCTAAGCTCCCGAATGAAAGTAGGATGGCTTCTAGAAGATCCTAGTCCCACGTATACCTTTGCTCTTACCAACTGATCCCTCAATCGAAGTACCATACTATTTGGCAAGGTCTTTGTCTTGATGCTACCTTTCTTATCAGGTCTACTTCTTCTCGAATTAACTTCTTGTGATGGCTTCTCATGTTTATTTTCCTGAAAAGGTGAATGTATATATCTATTGAGCAACTAAAATTAAAAAATTAATGTACCCATAATCTGCAGCAGATATAAAGATCCGAATCAAAATTGAGTAGAACAAAATATCTACTTCAGTGAAAATTACCAAGTTAAAAAATAACAATTATAGAATGAATAGAGTATTGCCATCACATCAGTGCCGACAACTCCTCAAAGGAAAATATATTTAGAAAATAAAGTGGTATAAACTGGAAGAAGGTCTTTTGCTTGATATTAGACCAAGTCAAGCAACATTAATGAAATTATTTTCCAAAGTAAATTACCGGATTCATTTGAACAATTAAAGTTTCTGTCTTTCGAGAACCAATCTCTTTAATATTTTCAGCTGCTGTATTTTCTCGAAAGCCGTTAGCTGTACTCCAACCATTGACCACTTGTAAGATTTTATTATCCTTGCCGAAATTAGACTCTATGTTGTGCTCCTTATTTTGTAATTTCTCAGAATCATTTGTCAAATTAGACACCTCATTTGTCGCAGATAATACTCGGCTCTTGTGCTCTCCTGTGATCCAAGGGATAATTCAATTTGATTAAACTGATATAAGATTTCTGTGCACATAATAGAAGAGACAGAGCTAAATGATAGAATTAGTTATGAAACTAAAGCCTCACCTTGTGAAATCAATTTGTCTGATGCAACCTTGGATTTGGTTGAAGTGTTTGTTAAGCTTTCAGAGTATGTTTCATGACTTGGCTCATGAACGGCACCAGTGGATTCCTACAATGAATTGTTTATTATATGTGTAAATTACGTACAAAAGTGATAACATTTCCCATAATTGAAAGAAAAATCAACATTTATTTGACCAACATACATACTGAAATTACTTGTGTAATGACGCTCAACTTTGCATTGTCATGGAGAGATACCTAGTACAAAAAAGAAGCAGATAACTGTAAATTAATTAACCAAAAGGCAAGGAGAAGAACAAAGAGCTCAAAAATATAAAAAGAACGAGACATGCTCACCAGGCTAAAATCCTTCTCGGTGAATTCACTGCTTGCTGAAATGCAAAACACGAAGGATAAAATTAAGAAGTATACAGGAACAACAAGAAAAATCTTTCTCCCAAATTTGCCCAATGATCTTTGTATATTTAGAAAATTTGATCAGTCCGAATTATAAACGGAACGAAATCAAAGTAAAACCTTTGCATTACAAAAACAAAGATTTTTCTTTTAAACCAAAGCACAGGGACCAACTCCCAAATATACCCAAGTTTCTTTTAAACAGAATGGAGACGTACGAATGGAATCGGTGAGGCCGGAGCGCCTGTCAGTGTAGTAAAGGATGGGCGCGAAAATCGAGGCTAAAAGAAAGGTTAGAACAGTCTTGCTCCTCCTCCGACTGTACTTCTTCGCCATTATGTCTTATCAGCCCCTTTCTCTGACTCTTTCATTCGCCACCGTCTCCACCTCCAGTCACCCGGAAACCGCCAGCCTCCGTTCAAAATTTCACGCTTTCGGAGTGTTGTTAGTAACTTAGTACCCCTAAAAGGGAGGTGATGGTAGTGAATGCTGGATTGAGACTGGAGAAAGAGAGAATCCGAATGAAGGACCTGTTTTTTTGGAACTAAACCTTCTTAATGCGGGGCGACTACCACCTTCCTCTCTCGAGTGCGTACCTCTGAGATATCTTATATTTTGCGTGACCGACGTGTCCGATGCCTATTCGGGAATAGAGCGAGGGCAGTATTATTTGAACTTTAAGATTCGTGTAGAATGTATTTGAACGGTTGTAATTTTACAAAAAGTCACGTAAAATATGAGGTATCTCAGGGGATGCGAATTCCCTCTCTCCAGCGTCCCTCCTCTATGATCAATGTTCTCTGTGGCTTCCGTTCGCGTGATTCATTGTGTAGCATTGTGAGCAGAGAAAAGCATTTAGCAGCTTTCTCAATGGGTTTTATCCAATTGTAACCCCCCAAAACTCTATGTTTCGTTTCTTTTTGGAATGAAACTGAGCAAAAAAAAAAAATTGTGTAGCATTGTGAAATTTCTGTCGGATTGCCCGTTTAGCTATGTTATCTCGAAAGTTCTGTATTCATATATACGAGGAGGGATTAAGTTATAACAATTTTTGAGTTACAACAAGTTACAACAAACATTATCTACATTTTCAAAGTCCAAATCGTAAATCCAAACCGTTAGATGTGATCTCTATAATAAAATGTGCTTGGAGACCAAATTTTTCATTTTTTGGAATTTGTTTACTATTTATTAAGATGGGTATAAAATTCAATGGTCTGAATTTGACTAATTTTTGTACCCATCTTAATAAATAGTAAAAAAATTCCAAAAAATGTAAAATTTTGTCTCCAAGCACATTTTATTGTAGAGATCACATCTAACGGTTTGGATCGACGATTTGAACTTTGAAAATGTAGAAAATGCTTATTGTAACTCAAAAATTGTTGTAACTTGATCCCTCCTCTTCATACATATTGTATTACCGTATCGATACTTGTATCATATCGTCTAATATCTGTATCATTTTGAAAATTATTGTATCGCCATATACTATATTGTATCCAATACAATACTGTATCCATATCCATACAACATAGCTGTTTAGACAACCCGTGACAGAATACTATTAAGAAGTTATCAGATGAAATTTTATTAGATATTTATTTAGATAATAATCTTAAATATACATCCTCTTAACAGTTGATGAATAATTCTAGTGTCAATCTATTATTATTTATGTTACACCATTTTGAAACTTTTCAGAATGTTGTCTAAACCAGAAAATTAAACTTGTAGAATATCTATTATGTTGATAAAAGGTGAATCAAAATTTAATAAAATGTGGAAGCTGTTTGGCCATGGATGAAATAATTTTAGAAATTTAATAGATTAGCATGAATGATATTTTGATTGATGGGACGGCTAAAAGAAATATATGGAATCATATAAAATCAACCTCGATTAATGACTTTGAGGTGGAGGGCGCTATTAGCTTTTAACTTTTTATTTTCTTACTCTGCATGCTCTATTTGGTTCATGTAACACTTGTAAATACTTTTTTATATATCAACATATCTTAGTGAATCTTCCACTAACCCTTAAAAAAAATGACTTTGAGGTGATATTATGCCCTTAAAAAAATGACTTTGAGGTGATATTATGCTTTAACAATTTTTTTTTTGGAAATAAGACTACTAGGTTATGCCTTACCAAATTGTTTGTATAGAAACTGTTTGTAAGTTATGCCTTACCAAATTAATAAATTGCTTCCAATTTTGCTACCAATGCCACCAGAGGTGCAGGGGACAAGTTCTAGGATTGAGAAAGGAGAGGTAGCATACTTGACTAAGAGAACAGTTTTAGGATTATTGGTTACTCAAAGATCGAGATTTCAATTTTTTTTTCACAACTTTGTAGTTTCTATGAAGATTTTCGAAAAAAAAAAAAATTCTAGGATCCAGATCCTAATGTAACCAAATAAATTTAGATTCGAACCATTCAATCAGAAACCAGATTAATCCGGTTCGAAGTAGAATTTACATGATTTCTTTAAAATCGAACGATCCAGATTCAAACACAAACTTTGATTTAATTTAGGAGATCCTAATTCAAATTCTTTACGGATTCATTTCAAGTAGCCAGCTTGATCCTCACAAAGTCAATGATAGAAAATTAGAAACACCAATCATGCATAAACGAGTCACTGTACTATACTGTATATATGTAGAATTTTGGAGGGTCACATGTGGGAAGATCGTGCATGTAACACATGATAGAGAGCGGTAGGTAGAGATATGCATGTGCACAGAATTCCTCCTATTCAAGGAAACGCATTATTTTAATTCTTTTTTAATCTAATTTAGGCTTTAATCAATAGGAGAGTCACCGGTCCGATTTAACATAAATGGCGCTGGGCCAGATCTGGACTATGAACTATTAAATAAGTAGCATTCCCGCTTAATTTAAGGGAATTTGCATCCAAATTATACAGGTCCATTGACTTCAATCGACGAAGGATTATATAGTTTATAGAATATGGAGGTTGATCTTGATCATGATCATAGTCAAAGTCCACTGTACCTAATGCAAGTAATTATTGATGTTCTCTCATTAGTCAGAATTTGAGTTAGAAGTAGACAAAATTTCGGTTTTTTTTTTTTATAAACGGTTTCGAATTTGAATTTCCTCCATAAGTTCATCTTGTTAAGCCACTTTGAAAATTGCTGATTTAACGGTGGCTGCTGATTTTACTGTTTTGTTAATCCACCGTTGGATCAACAATTTTCAAAGTGGCTTAATAAATAGTTAAAAAATTCAGAAAAATGTAAAATTTGGTCTCCAAGCACATATTAATATGGAGAACAAGATGAACGTTTCGGATCGATGTTTTGAATTTTGAAATTTCAAATTTAGACCGTATGCATATCGGCCCATATGCATACGAATGCACATTAGTCACTATATATAGAGAGAGAGAGAGAGTGACTAATGTGCATTCGAATGCATATGGGCCGAAAATACATACGGTCCAAATTTGACTTTTCAAAATCCAAACGGTCGATCCGAACCGTTCATCTTGTTCTCCATATTAATATGTGCTTGGAGACCAAATTTTACATTTTTTTTTGAATTTTTTTTACTATTTATTAAGTATTTTACAAAATTATTGATCCAATGGTGGCTTAACAAAACAGTAAAATCAGCAGCCACCGTTGGATCGACAATTTTGTAAAATACTTAATAAATAGTAAAAAAATTCAGAAAAATGTAAAATTTGGTCTCCAAGCACATATTAATATGAAAAACAAGATGAACGGTTCAGATCGACCATTTGAATTTTGAAAAAGCAAATTTGGACCATATATATTTCGGCCCATATACATTCAAATGCACATTAGTCACTCTCTCTCTCTCTCTCTCTCTCTCTCTCTATATATATATATCAAATTTGAGCTTTGCTGGTAAATTAGCAAGTTTGGACTGATACATGGATCAAACTGCAAAAGTGATTAAACCAGCATGTAGAGCATTAAAAAATACACATAATTGACACAAATTTCAATTTATTTGGATTTTTCTACAGTTAGTTATGAATTTTCAAAGTTCAGTTTTTGAAAAAACTTTAAACAGCCATAACTTTGGCTAGGAAAGTCGGATTTGCGCGTATGACCACTTTTCGAAAAGGGAGGGACGAGACGGATCTGTATATCGCCCGGGGGTCACCCTCGGACATTTGAAGCATCAGAGTTTCAAAAAATATCATTTAGTGCCTCAAAAATTCAGTTTAAGTTTTTGTTCAACAGTAGACGTACAACGGTTGGTATTTTGTTTAGTATAATTGTTACGTTCAAAAAAAAAAAAAAAAAAAAAATCGTAAAACGTTATGTAACGTTTTTCGCTGTAAAACTTGATGAAAAACGACGATTTTATGAAGGCTGGATTCAATTAAAACGTCATAACGTTTTCAGAAAACGTTATAACGTTTTATACACTAACTTATGCGTTTTATACACTATTTCCTGCGTTTTTCACTAGCTGAATCGTTATAACGATTTACCAAAACGTTATAACGTTTTATACCCCAAATTATGCGTTTTATACGCTATTTCTTGCGTTTTTCACCAGCTGAATCGTTATAACGATTTACTAAAACGTTGTAACGTTTTATCCGACAGTATGAGGGTCTATTTAGCAAAATTCCTGTTGTCTCTCCTTCTTTCTCTCCATCCTTTTCCCCCTTCCTTGTGTGCTCCGCCCAAAAGAAAGAAAAAGAGAGAGAGACCCTCTTCTCCCTCTAAAATCCATCAAAAGCTCAGAGAAATTGAAGAAGGAAGTTGAAAATTGTTGATTCTCTCCCTCGTAACCATCTATTGCTTCAATTGGTACTTCATTTTTCTCCTCTCTTCTCAAAATCCGAAATTCTCACCATTGTTAGGATTTTTGCTTGACCCCAAATATTGTGTATAATTTGTGAGTAACCCATCTCTATTGAGCTTCTATATTGTGAATTTGGTAATTTCTTTCTCAATTCCATCTAAACCTTGATTCTTCCATCTAGGGTTTGGTCCAAATCCGAAACTTTGCGAAAAGTTGTGACTTATCTAGTTGATCCAACAATTAGAGGTGTTAACCGACAAGTTTGTCTCCCTTCTAAAATATGAAATTATTTTGGGTTAAATCGAATTAGGGTTTGTGGAGTTAGAGAAATGAATAATTAAATGGGTATTTGTGCAATTGTTCCGATGTGTGGAAAATATATATGGGTTGTAGGACTAAATGGTAAATTGTATGAGATTATAAGGATTTGTCAAGGAAAGTATGATTTAAACTAATATGACTCGAGTAAACATAGTGATAGTTGAACAAATATTAAACCACGTGTGTACATGTTAATATAGGCGTAGGCTCGATTGAGCACGATTTCGCGGGACCTCTCGAGACGTCTGAACCTTAAGTGCGCGATACGCTCTTCGTAATCAGGTGCGGGACTCTTGGACTTGTTTGATACTTTATTTTCAGGAATTAAACTGTTTATTCGATTGTCATGTTGAATGATTAATTGTTGCATATTGATTCTTGCATAAATGAGAATGATTGAATTGTTCGGTTAAGGTTAATTGGCATGTTGGTATGGTTATTATTTGATTAGTTTTATTAATTGTTCTTGATATGAATGAATCTGCCAGGCCGACCTGTTTAGGTGGCTAGATAAGGTAACGGTGACCTATCCGTTGACCTGTGTTTATGAATTTGCCAGGCCGACCTGTTTAGGTGGCTGGATAAGGTGACGCTGCTGACTTATGCGTTGACCTGTTACGAATTTGCCAGACCGACCTGTTTAGGTGGCTGGATCAGGTGACGGTGACCTATCCGTTGATCTGTTTCTGAATTTGCCAGGCCGACCTGTTTAGGTGGCTGGATTCAGGTGACGGTGACCTATCCGTTGATCTGTTTCTGAATTTGCTAGGCCGACCTGTTTAGGTGGCTGGATTCAGGTGACGGTGACCTATCCGTTGATCTGTTTACTGAATTTTGCAAGGCTGATAGCCGACTTTGGTTCTATTTGAATGAAATTGCAAAGTTGAGCAGTATGGCTGACTTTGATTCTGCGTGATTGCATTTTTGTCAAGTTGACCTGTATAGGTGACTTGTAACCAGACCTTAGGAAATGGTTAAGCCAAACAGCTACAGAAAGGTGTCAGAAAAGGGTCCAGCTTGGTTGGCCATCTGTAGGCGTCAGTAACCCTACAGATGTGAGTTTGATAACGGTCCAGCTCGAAAGAACATCTGTAGTTGCGACAAGCCCTAATGAGTCGAGTTAAGCCAAATATGTGTTTGTTTGAGATTCAACTTGGAAATTCTGTAAACTGTGACTCGGTTTATTATTTGTTGTCGAGCATATGCATTCATTTTTATTATTGAATATGTGTTTGATTGAATTGCTATCGTATGGGTTTCATTTTTGAATATGGAGTTTGATTGCAAGTCCAATAATCTAACTGTGGCAAATTTGCACTGAGAATTTATTCTCACCCCCACCCTTCGGGTTATTTTACAGGTTCTGGTTCGACTGATCACGGGGAGGCACGCGGATAGTAGGCCTTTGGTAGTATACCCTTATATGACCTAGTTATATATATGTTTTGTTGTAGAGCTTTAGGGTAGGCCTTATGGGTAGTATCCGAATGAGATACTTTTGATGTAATATATTTTGACCAGACTATGTACTCCGATTTACATCTATAAACTCTGTTTTATATTATTAGTTGTGAATGTTTGAATGAAAATTTAATTGCCTTGTAAGTATACACGGAGTTGTATGCTTACGGCGGGGTACTGTCGCATCCCGTGGCCGCGGGGTGTGACAATAATTTAGGTTTTTGTGGTGTAATTATTAATTGTAGAATTTTTTAGTTTGCATACAGAGTAATTTAGCTTTTTGTATAATTATATTATATTATATAATTGTACAAAAACCTAAATTATCTCCTCTATATTATGCATCTTAAATTGAGTAGGCTGTCCTGAAACTCCAATGATCGGGATTGATTTATGTAAAATCGCAACAGATCTGAACCCTCCAGTTAAATAATTTACCAATTTTGATTAAATACATCATTTATATATGTAGAAGTCTACATTTAGTTCTAATTGAACCCGCTACATGGATAGCCATACGTATTACCACACTTATTTTCGCTCTGCACCGTTGGATTTGAATCAAAGATCGTGCAGATTAAATTTCTTCGCTGAACGCTCAAGCGCTGCGCCTCTCTCCAGCAAATTACGTTTTTGTCCGTCTCCCTCAGTCCCTCACCCCGATCCCTTCTTCCAAAGAAAAAAAGAAAAAAAACCTAATCGCCTCCTCAGACCCGCCGCCCGCGCCACCCCTCTCCGACACTGTCTCTCGCACCATCTCTCTCGGTCTCTCGCTCTCTCGCCTCAGAACCCGACCTACCACAGATGTGCCCCGTCGTTTCGCACAGACCCTCGCTCTCAGCCTTCTCCGCCATCTCTCTCTCGCTCTCTCGCCTCAGACCCACGACTACCTATCTCTCTCTCTCCCATCCCTAAAAGTTCTCCGCCATCTCTCTCTCGCTCTCGCCTCAGTTCCGCACCCCTCAGCATCAGCACAAGCATTGATCCTTCGTTGCAAGGTTCTCTCATCAACCTCTTTTCTATCGACTTCAATGTTAAACAAAATTAAGTTTATAGTTGTTTTTTCTGACCAATTTTCCTTTTTGTTTGTTTTTTAGATCAGAAGTGAAGGATACAATCTAAATCGTAAAGTAAAGGCCGACTTGCTCAATGCTCTTCTCCTAGCAGCTCAAAAGACCTGCTGGTAAGGCATCTCAATCATATCTGTATATACTTTTGGTCACTTTTTGTAATTTGAATCCAGCTATATTGGAGTATGTGACATTATTACTGGCACAACATGCAGGTTTCTTTATTTTACATATTCTTAGCAACATATCATTGTTGTTTTTCTCTTGATGAATCATATTAGAAATATATTAAACTGAAAATAACAGAAGTCAAAAATCCCAAAAGGCATGTTAAGTCAGGATTTTTTATGGTACCTGTTCATTAACCACATCTACATGTTAAGTCAGGATAGATGCCTAGCACATATTGGTCTTTACCGTCCTAACAACAACATGTCTTTTGTTTTCTCTTCTTTCTTTATTTATGTCTTGGGAAGAAACACTAATGTAACTTTGTATTTCCATTTTGTTTACTCTTTCAGTATTATGATACCAATCATATCATACATAATATCAATAATTCTCAAACTGGTAAGAAGCTACTGAGAAATGGCCATTTTGTTTTGTTTCCTTTATTTATCCTGCTTTGTATTTGGAGCATTATGTAGTTTTTTGTTTGACTTTTCTCTTAAGAGTGTACTGGTATTGGTATGGCAACATTTGGAAGATGTGGTGGTAAGTCTTAAATCTAAATTCAAAATTTGTTTATATAGGATTAAGTACATTCAAAATAAAATGACTAATATATCATGGCTTGGCTTGGGTTAGACTTGAATTGTCTAATTTTGCTTTTGTTTATTTTTACTGGAATTTTGAAAAAAAAGGAATTTTGATAAACCAATCGAGTAATCGAATTATATCAATTGTTTCTTTGATCCTTTTACATTTTTAATTTAACAAATGAATTATTATTTATTCTAATCAATTTGTATTGAACAATAGTGCAAAGGGCTTTTTAAGAACTTGCTATTAATGTATTTCACTTGAATTTAGTACACATGTAGGTAAGAAATCGTTCATTTGTAGTTTGCGAGTAAAGCAACACAGTAACATACATGCTATCCACCTGCTCGCAATTTAATGTGATATACCAGCTTTATTTGTGCTAGACTAACCTTCTACTGGTAAATGAGTAAATTTTCCTTGATCTTAGGTTTACATTTTAATTTTTTTTATTTGGCTTTAGTACAAAAAATTCTGTACATGAAATTCTGAGCTTCTTTCTTTGTGCTTCTGTTTATGTAGATGTGGATTATTTTAGAAAAAGGAAGGCAGGATTGGGAGAATTCATTTTGTGAACTGTAAACAAAGTGGTTAGTTTATTATGCTTCCAACAGGATTGGGAGAATCCATTTTGCGAATTGTACTACATGCTTCGAAATAACTTATGTAGCATCTTTTATGGTAAATCTATGGGTGTTGCACATTTCTTTGATATATTTGTTTTGTTGCTCTATCTAAATCCCATTTTTTCAATGCAGTATATACTTCTGAATTTGTGTCTCTTTTTGTTGGAGGTAACTTTTCTGGGCAGAAATGGTCCTGCAATGCTTATTTTTCAAAATCTACAAACATCATGAGATCCGTGCTTAGAAAACATGTGGTTTTTTATTTATTTCTTAATTGTTGTTATTGTTAGTAGTTCTTCACTTATCTTTGATGATAACTCAGTATATATGGTTTTCTGTTTGTTGCAATGTAGCCTCAAGATGCATGTGGATTGGAGAAACTGGCAACCGAGGAATTGCATGTGCAAGCACTACACTAAGGATTTCAGCATTGAATGCCGTGTCGATCATTTCCATAACATTTACAGCCTGTTCGGCATATGGAAAGGTAAATTCAGTATTTCATGCATATTTTACAGTTGTCATTACAAGTTTCCTGTTTCTAAAATATATATATTCTAAAAGTCCCTCTCTTTTTCTAAAACATTGAAATTTGGGTTTGGATTATAGGTGGAAGGAGAAGGCCCCGGCTGCATTTTGCCGAAAGGCCCTTACCTCAACTGACAAATTTCAAAGTTTTTTATGAAAGATCTAATATAATGGGTTTTGGGATTTATTTTTTTTAATATTGAAAAAGTTGATGTTTGTTTGTTGCAAGTGGTCTTGCTACAGTAAGATATGAGATGACAAGGTAATATAATTATAATCATATTCTATATCTTTTCTTTTCAGTTTTGTTTTATTTTATTTTCATCTCAGCAGGTGTTATTATAATCATAATTATTAAGGCCACAAGTTGATTTGTAGATGGAAAGGAACTTGGTATAATTGCTTATTTTTAACAAATAAATACTCTATTTGGAATATGAATCGAAAACTATGAAATTATGCAGAAAATTGGAATAATTTTTTTCTTCTGACAATGCAATATTTAAACAAATTGAACATTTGCAAAAATTTGGAAACATATGCATGAAATTAGTAAACTCATCATATTTTATTTAATTTTATAATATGTCTTTTTGTAATATGTCCCCGTTGCAACGCACGGGCACGATACTAGTATATAATTATATGTAATTATATTATGAGGTTGGCTACTCTACTTACATAAGCATATGAGGATATATTCTTATAAGTCATTTTTTCGTTTTCAAAATCCAAAAAGTTGATCTGAATCATTAGATGTGATATCTATATTGAAATGTGCTTGGAGACCAAATTTTACATTTTTATGAAATTTTTTACTATTTATTAAGTCACTTTGAAAATCGCTAATCCAACGGTGGCTTAACAAAATAGTAAAATCAGAAGTCATCGTTGGATCAACAATTTTCAAAGTGGCTTAATAAATAGTAAAAAAAATTCAGAAAAATGTAAAATTTGGTCTCCAATCACATTTTAATATAGAGATCACATCTAATGGTTCAGATCGATTTTTTGGATTTTGAAAACAAAAAAATGACTTATAAGCATATACCCTCATATGCTTATGTAAATAGAGTAACCAACCTCATTATATTATATATACATATACATATATTATATTATACATATATTAATTAAATTTATGCAATAATTAATGTTATAACATAATTATTGCTTAATTAAATGATTTTGGCACATTAAATTAAATAGCATTAAATGTATATTGCTTACATTACTCACATCTTCTATACATGAACATGAAACATAAACTCTTGTTTGGTGAGTTAATATTGAAGAAGCACGAGAATATATCATATGTTGTTCGATCAGAACCGTTTAAATTAAAAAGCACTACATTTATTGTCTTGTATCCAAGTTTGATCAAATTTTGTTTTTATTTACCCATCCATCTAGTTGATTGAAAATTGAAGTATCGTATGGTCATAAACACTTCGTGTTGGATCGAAACCCATACATAATAAAATTTCTGAACTTTTATGTTGGTTACGGTCAATATTCTTCTTTGATCATTTTAAAACAGATTTGGAAATATTTTATTGTAGATCGACCATTGATTTCCCGCATGAAAATGAACGGTTTGAAAATATTTTATAAATTTGAAGGGACATATAATATTGAAAGTCTATAAAAATGATATGTATAAGTATTATTTGACTATATAAGATGTAAAAAAAATAAAACTATTTTTTTTGAAATTTTTTCATATGTATTTCTGTACATCTATTAGGTGTTATGTAGAAGTAATTGATTTAAGCAACATTGTTTTAAAATAATTAGTAATTTTGATTTATATTTTATTATAACAAAAATTATTGAGTTCAAATATGCAACCATGTCAAATGAATTTTAGTTTAAATGAATTTTGATTTATAATTTATTGGTTTACAAAAAAAAAAAATAGAAAAAAAAACCCGGCCTACCCATGAACCCAAACCGGACCGTCCTGCCCTCGAACCCGAGATGAACAAGGGTTTGAAACGGGCAGGGCACGGGTTTTCAAAATTAAACCCGTGTACCCGTTTCACCCGTGCCCGTTCTACCCATGGCCCGCTCCGGATTTTGCCCGGTCCACCCGGTGCGGACCGTTTGCAAATCACTTGTTGCTAATTATCAATTTTCGTCATTTCTCTTTGAACTTAAATGTCGTCAAAGTTAGACATAGCAAATCGTCCCCTTTTTCTGCTTCGATTTAAAACAACAAACCCAACCATACTAAATTTTGGGCTTAGGGTTAACTAATTAAACATAAAGACCCAAAAAAGCCTGACCAGTATTTATTGAAACAACACAAATATGGATTGTAGTAATGGGCTCTTACAAGACGTTCAAACCCTGGTCCAATTAAAAACCCTTAGTAAACCTCTCCCCATTAATTGAGAATGATCACCTAGTAAACTTGATTAATATTTAATGAATGTGTAAATTGTTATATATTCCAACTTAATTCATGGCATTTATCCATTCCTACTTTTAGCATTAGAATTATTATTACTGATATTGTATTTATCACTATATATGATACCAGACAAGGCTAGTATCACTAGTGGAGAACATACAATTAGTGTCGCCTTAAAAAACCGACACTAATACTTTAGTATTGGTCGTTTACAAAAAACCGACACTAATAATATTAGTGTCGGCTCCTCTCCGTCATCCCCATCTTCACCTCCCTCCCCACCAGTTGCCAAGTGACTTTGGTTGCAGCCCATCTGGAAATCCGTTGGCAGATATGCCAGCATTTTAGTTTAGACTTTAGTTCCAGTGTTATAGGCTTTGGTTCTGTAATCGTTGGATATTGCTCTACTTTAAGATTTGATGTTGCATAGCTTTTCTCAATTCTGGGTTAGGTGATACATGTGTTTTTTGAGATAAAGATGGAAAATGACTTTGAGGTGATTTCCATCCGTTAGTGGTTGAAGTATTTTGTAACTTAACTATGTTTCTTAATGAAGCAGGGTCTCTCACCTTTTAATCAAAATATTAGTGTCGGCTATTTATATGTAGGCGACACTAATAACTGAGAATTAGTGTCGGCTGTTTATAAATAGCCGACACTAATGTATTAGTGTCGGCTGTTTATAAACAACCGACACTAATACTTAACAATTAGTGTCGGCTATTTATAAACAGCCGACACTAATTCTCAGTTATTAGTGTCGCTTATTTATAAACA
This sequence comes from Carex rostrata, assembly GCF_964058835.1. Taxonomy (NCBI): domain Eukaryota; kingdom Viridiplantae; phylum Streptophyta; class Magnoliopsida; order Poales; family Cyperaceae; genus Carex; species Carex rostrata. The sequence goes on from NC_135925.1 coordinate 11,049,051, forward strand.
GCCGACACTAAAGCTAAAAAAATTTCATTTTAAGTCCCGCGCACCTCTTTCAAACGCACGCCTAGGGTTTAAAAACGCACGCTTCTCTCCGATCTGATCTTCTCAAACCTAGCCGCTTCTTCTAGGCGAATACCAGAAGATGTGACAGGAACTCCACAAGAACTTCACTTCGCTTCACGCTTCTCTCCGATATGGTCCTGCGCATGCTTCACGAAAAGGGGCGTAACTTTTGATCCGTCCGTCGGATCGGGCTGAAATTTTGACAGGAACTCCACAGCCCAAAATCTATGATTTGTTTCACCATTTTGCGGGCTCAGATTCGCGATCCGAGTCTTCCTTCATGGACTTTTGGTATAGTCTTTATAATTTTAGAGTTTTTAGGGTCTTTTATGTATCTTTTATGTATTTTCTGTTTTAGGGTTTGTATGATATTTTATTTAGGGTCTTTTATGTATCTTTTATGTATTTTCTGTTTTAGGGTTTGTATGATATTTTATTTAGGGTCTTTTATGTATCTTTTATGTATTTTCTGTTTTAGGGTTTGTATGATATTTTATTTAGGGTCTTTTATGTATCTTTTATGTATTTTCTGTTTTAGGGTTTGTATGATATTTTATTTAGGGTCTTTTATGTATCTTTTATGTATTTTCTATTTTAGGGTTTGTATGATAACAATAAATGAGCAATTTGGATGATATTTTATTTAGTGAGTGTTATTTGTAAATTATGATGAATTATTTGATATCTTTGTTTTATATATAGTTCAGCAAAAATATATGAGCATTCCAGAACAAAAATTTTTATTTTTAGAATTTTCTATGATTTATAGTGAATTTTTGAAATTTATTTAAAAAAAAAAAAACATTAGTGTCGGCTATTTATTAAAAAGCTGACACTAATAAATATTAGTGTCGGCTATTTATTAAATGGCCGACACTAATACTTATTAGTGTCGGCTTTTTAATAAATAGTCGACACTAAAAGTTAGTATTAGTGTTGGTCATTTAATAAATAGCCGACACTAATGCCTTACTTTTAGTGTCGGCTATTTACAAAGTATTAGTATCAGCCCGATTAGTGTCGCCTAATGTCCGACACTAATTCCAAGTTCTCCACTAGTGTATATCATCAAAACAACTAACAGCATTCCGGTTCAGTTGGACTGCCCCATTTCAATTAAGATTTTCTCCACTTTTTATTTCTATAAGATTTGTGTCATGCCCAATTTCACACTGAGGTTACAACTTACAAGAAAAAACCACATCTAGTCTGATTAAAGTTTCAAACTGATGAAATTCAAGAAACAATAATAAGAACTTTCAGAGAGACGCTTTTCATGGTGAGCAGAGGGGCCCAATGACCAAAATTTGATTCAATGAACATTCCAGCTGCTTAATTTTAAGAACCAAGTTTTATTTAAACAAATTCATCAATCCAAAGAAAATCAAACAATCAGATGGTTAGAAGAAAAGAAAAATATTTGTGCTGAAGCGAAGCGAGCATGAGCATTTTTCATGGGCTCAGCGCCTCAGCCTCGCATGCCCCCACCAAAACGAAAGAAGAAAAGAAAAATATGATAAATAAGAGAAGGAATATTCCTTTTTTATTCTTTCGAACTGCGGCACATTCATAGAAATTTTGGAATTGGTGTATAGGGATCAACATTGAGTTACACAATGAGTGTATAGACATATTGGAATCTGTGCTTGGTGTCCCCTGGAGATCCAGAACTAGAAGATAAAATTATTTACACATGGACCAAACAAATTAATATTTTTCAATTAAGAAAGGTGAATTAATGGTGGCTAACAGGGGCAGTCTTGCCTTAATGAAATACTGGTTGCAGACAACAAAGACAGCAAAATTCTCTTTAGTACTGTGAGTGTCTCTGGATAAAATATGGATGGATAGCAAACCATTGAAGTTGGTTAAGTATTAGACTTGAAAAATATTTGATTACACATATCCTCGGCTGCAAAATGCAAAGCCTTAATTTTTTTTTGAATAATAGTGGCTAATGCCACTGATTTCATACTGAAACCAAAAAAGTACTTGTCAAGGTATCCAAAACGGAAACATGTAAAACAAGCACTTTGTTTACATCTGTATGTAAAGCCTTAATATATATCTAGTGATTCAAAGCATTCTATATTAGTGACACGCGTCGATCATATGCTGTGGCCACTCGATTTGTTTTGGCTTACATATTGGATGAGGCAAATGATCGCACAAGAAGCATCAAGCAACAAGAACGTGATAGTGATACTTCCTTAATTTTTTTGGATATGCTTGTGATATACTTAATTAATTTATGATATAATTATATATCTCAAAATCCTAATAAGATACAGATAATTTGGTTTAATAGGCTTGATAAAGATTGGATTCAAGGCTTCATATCATTATGCATGTATAATTAACCAAATTACGGTTCCTAGTCATTGATTCCAAAATCATGTTCATTTACAATGTTTAATTCTTGCATGAGTTTCAATTATGATTTGTATTTTGTATTCTGTAATATGTCAAAAATATAATTTTATTAGAAGAAAAAAAAAAATCACACACACACACACACAAAAGGAATTATTTTATTAGAAGAAAAAACAAAAGAACACCCAACAAGCACATTGATCATCTGTTTCAAACTTATTTTTTTAAAAAATCCTTCATACCGATGACAAAGGGGAGCAATGGCTCATCCATTATCGGACGCCAAGCTTCAGACAGATCAGAATCCATGTTCTCATCAAACGACCAATCATCATCAAGTTCCCGCACGATCATTGGCTTGTACTTACCGCAATCCACCAGCGACTTATAGAACACATGGAGGTACCTTCGCTGGTGTTCGGGAATCTTGGGATCTTTCGACACCTCAGTGGCAGCCACAGTGGATTCCCTTGGTGCAGGGATGGCATTTGGCTTCCTGGGACCCACCACCTTCACTTTCTTAAGATGAAACATGACTTGGTCCTTCTCCTTGTCGACGTGACGAGTTCGCCTGCTCCAATTCTTTTTTGCAGAGGGCTTCATCTGAAACTTAGTTTTGAAAATTTTAGAAAGTTATAAAGCTTGAATGCAACTTGCATGGATAGACTAAGATTTGAATTTGCTAAGTATTGACCTCAAAGATAAATTACTTCTCTGCTTGTTGATCTTGCTATTTTTCTCTTTCTCCTTTGGAAGTTTACTTCTCTGCAGAAACAAGATAGATGCAATGAGAAGAAAGGAAGGTCAGTTCATCTGTTTATATAGTTGAGAGCATTTACAATACAGCCCTTCTTTTATTACATATAGCCAGTCCTTTATTATAAGCAACACTAGCCTCAGTTTCTGTATAATTACTTCGTATTTCACAAGCGTGTGGCCCATGGTGTCTTGGGTCAAAATATAAGACATTGTAGAGTAGTTGTACACTAATTATTTAAGGCACCAAACTTATTACACTGCACTTCGACCTATTTAAAAGATAATAGTTAGGTGATTAATTATGAAAAATTAAGCCAGGCTATTCATCTGTTTGGTTTTATTGAAAGAGATGACTACTGTATGATTGAGTGCATATGATCTCAAACCCCTTCATTTTGTTTGAAAATGGAGTTACAGAGAAAAAATATATATTCATCTTAGTGAACCTTCCAATTCACATTACACAGAGAAAATAACAAGCTTAGAATGGTGAAAATATAAATTTGATTCGCCCCCGGTTTTCTTCCTAGAGACAAACCGCTACACCTGCGGTAGGTGCGGAAACGACAAAACCAGGAGTGAATCCTCATGAGGCAAGTGAAACTTACTTGATCTTTTATTCGGCCGTTTTTTTTATCTCACGACATCTCACTACCTTTACAAATAAAACCTAGCATTTTCTCACACTTTTGCAAATGCACCTAGTACTTTCATATTTAGAAACAATAACTACACATTTAATTTTAATTTTTAAGTAACTTCTTTTTCTTGTAGACAAACTAAAGGTAAACCATATGTAAATTCATACTATTTTGAGGTTTGGATGCATATGATAAGGATGTCGCCTTCTGTATCAGCGTTACTAACAAGACTCCACTATCTGTTGTGCCGAAACCACTAAATGTGAAGCAATAATATGCAGTTTTGAGAGGGTAATTGGTATCGAAAGATTGGAATGTCAAATTTGAGGGGTCTGTGTGTCATAGGTACTGGATGATTAACAGTCTTCTACTTCTCTCCTACCAAGCATTCGATCATTCTCTACTTCGTTAGAGTAATTGATTTACTATATAATTAAGGAATGCAATGTTTTTTCTACTTAATGTGTAATTATATTTCATTCTGTCTTCTTATATACATTTGAAGTTCGTCATGTTATTTAATGTAATCATGAAGGTAAAATGACAAGAGAAAATAAAAGAAAAGGCATCATTTTTTACACCTACATCTTTATTATAGAAAGTTTTTCCGTCAAACTGCATTACATTTTTTTAACCCCATTTTATTACATTGCATTTTTTTTCACTAATTATTGTAGAATTGTGCTATGATGCATTGCAAAATGTAAGTCACTCGGTATTTTGGGCTCTATATATTAATTTCAAAACCCTAATATATAGGTGATCTAAGCTGTGATTTGATTGAAATTCAAAATCAGAGAAGATGAACTTTAGAATTAGTAAATTAAAAATGGTTTCATTTCATTGAATATATAGTATAAATTTTTTATTTTGGATGACCTTCCCATTATTTTCTCGAGGCATTTTATCGTGTTTTATTCGGTCATTTGGGGTTGTAAATATGGAAAATTTGTATTGAAGTTGAAGAATGAAATTTGAAACGACATATTTTTCAATTGAAATTACTGATAACATCTTTAAATTGAAAGTACTGACGATAACATTTCAATTGACAGCTAGTACTGATCATTGCAAATATATTTTAATTTGCTTTGCAAGGGGTGATACTCTAAATTGTATTCGACACCTATATATAAATAAAAGTTTGGAAAAGGAGAAAAAAAAATCATGTGAAGGTATTTAAGTATATATATGGTTGTGTCAAATTAAGTAAATTGTTCCTTGAAATTATCAGACATACATCTCTACTTATATGGTAGTGCTCTATTAATTTTGTGAATTGAATATAAGTTTTAATGTTTTATTAATCAGTAAATCATATCATATCCTATACATATATCTCTACTTTTATATACATGAGGCTTTACTAGCCGTTAACAATAATGTTAAAACTAGAAAGTAATTTAACGGGTCTTTAATTAGCCAAATAATTAAGAAAATATAATAAAGAAGGTATAATAATACAGGAAAGAGAAATAAGGTCAGATTTGCAGAAGAACACATCCAAAGTTATGCAAAGAGTTCCCCGATATATTATCTCCAACAGTCCTCTCAAGTAGGGATCATATAAATCGATGGAACCCAACTTGTGTAATGCTTTGAAAATTCGATGTGTCTAATGCTTTGGTAAATAGGTCGGTGAGTTGCTCCATGCTACACATGTAAGGAGTTCTAATTTCCTCTGATTGCACTTTTTTTTCTAATGAAGTGGCAAGCGACTTCGATATGCTTTGTTCTTTCATGAAACACCGGATTGGAGGCTATCTGACGAGCCGAGTTATTATTGTTAGGAGACATATGTTAAAATTGTTATTAGGAGACCATTAGCAATATAAAGCACTGTAAACAAATTCATGTAATTAACTAGTTAGGTTGTTACAACAGGCTTTGACCAGTTGACTGGTGATGGTGGTGGTTATATATACAGTGTAAATGTAGAATTTGTTATAGATAAAAATCATTCTCAATTTGTATCATGGTATCAGAGCCTCTCTCTGATCAATTCACGTTTCCTTCTCTCCTTCTCTTCTTATCCCAAGATAAAATAAAAAAGCTCCTAATCATGGCAACAAATGAATCTCAAATTACAACTCAATGATTCTCTTGTGCTACGAGATCTTGGTCCTATGCATGATTTTTGGGGATAGAGGTTGCCCATGGCTCAGATTCTATTCATAATTCTCAAACAAGATATGTGCATAACATTCTTGTTAAAGCTAAAATGGAAGGGGCTCGGCCTTGCAATACTCCAATGACTCCTGGTGAACAACTCTCTTTGCACAACGGGGATCTATTTGCAGATCCTACTCAATATCGCTCTGTGGTTGGTGCTTTATAGTATGTTACTGTGACCAGACACATGTTACTTAAAGGGCTCTATGACTCATGGCCTTTGCTTAAAGAAACACGCCACTGTTGAACTTCATGTGTATGCTGATGCTGACTGGGCTGGGTGTCCGGATGATTGTCGATCCACCACTGGCTACTGTGTTTATCTAGGATCTAATCTCATTGCTTGGAGCAACCTATGTATAGTTTCTCGCTTAAGTACAGAAGCTGAGTACCGGGCACTTGCTATGGCTACCAAGAATTACTTTAGATTCAATAGTTGTTTCATGAACTTGCTGTTCCACTCCAGAGCCCCACAATTTTATGGTGTGATGATCTTGGTGCTACTTTTCTAGCCATGAACTCACGTTTTCATGCCCGAACAAAGCACATCGAAATTAACTTTCATTTTATTCGGAAAAATATTCATTCTAAGCAAATGGCTGTTCGTTTTATCTGTTCAGCTGATAAAGGTCTAGGTTCTGCTAGTTTTGATCTGCTTCGTTCCAAGCTTACCGTCCAGCTCAGGCCCGTTGCGCTTGCGGGGGGTGTTAGGAGATATATGTTCAAGATGTTATTAGGAGACCATTAGCAATAAATCACTGTAAACAAATTCACTGTAATTAGTTAGGTTGTTACAACAGGCTTTGACCAGTTGACTGGTGATGGTTATATATACAGTGTAAATGTAAACTTTGTGATGATACATTTTGTTATAGATGACAATAATTGTCAATTTGTATCAATTATCACAGTACATCTTCATCGGTTGCTTATATTGAATTCCCATATCTTGAGTGTGGTGAGTAGATATATGCATGATCACAAAGAGCATCATATGGAGGCGGTTTGCAGAATTCTCATGTATATTAAAGGAAGTTCGGGAAAGGGGTTATGGTCAGGAGTTTTGGACATCTGAGAGTTGAAGGCTACTATATGATGCTGATTGGGTGAGTTTTATGGATGATCGTAGTTTTACTACATGCTACTGTGTGTTTGTTGAAGCCTTGAAGGCTATCTCGTATATTGGCATATCAAGAAGCAAGATGTGGTGGCTAGGTCTACATCTGAGATCGAGTACAGAGCTATGGCAGTTAGTCTGTGCGAGCTAACGTGGGTGAGAAACATGTTATTTGAGTTGTATTTGTTTAGAGGAGACTCCCTGCAACTTTGATGTAACAACAAATCAGTAATTCATATTGCAAACAACCAAATTTAGCATAATCGTACCATGAATGTTGAAATTGATCAGTTATTTATCAATGAGCAACTGAATAGAGGAGTTTTGACTTTGAGCTATGTGAAATCAGAGGAGCAATTAACTAATTGTTTAACAAAATGTTTAGGTTCTAGAGAGTACAATATTTTTTTTGTAACAAGATGATGATGATTGATATCTATCTCTTATGTTGAGTGGGAGTATTGAGTTAATTATAGTATCTTGTAAAGACCTACTTGTAAAAATGCATTAATAGAAAAGAGGGATCTCTCCATGAGAGATAACTCTAATTTCACCCCCAAATTACTACAATATAATTGTTCTCGACCTCTCTATTGGAAGACTTAATTTTAATTCATTTCCAACTATCTGCACCTAGAAAACATGCATTTGAACTGATAACTAGGGCTATGTCGTGGTGTACATGTATTAAAAGAAATAGGATGATTTTTCAGAATGTAAGATGTAAAAGTTTTGTTTTTAATGGCATGATGTTAAAGTTCTAGAAATATGCAAGGTATTTTTTTTTTTTTTTTTTATGGTCAATATACATGGCAAGTTTTATGAGAGAGGCTGTGAAATGAGATGGTTATATGTTTTATCCCTGAGATTTCTCTTCTGCCCCAACAGATTGAAGGGGTAACTCTAAGTGAAATGATATGACATATCTGCAGTCTGAGGACTTATAAACTATATACTTAAATACTCTAAATATAAAAATAAAGATAGTGTTTGTTGCTTACTGCTGTAGTGTTGTCTAATGCACAAGACCGGATAGATATAATGGTATGCGCATTTTATGTGATCAGATTATGGACTTTTGTGGTTTGATGTTTTCTGATATGCTTGTTGGATTGTTATGGACTTATGGTATATATCGTTGATATATAGATGATAAATTGATAACTACTGGTGTACTCAGATAATGTCTTCTTTGGTATGCTTTGCTATGCATATCAGATTTGGACACGAGATGTCTTTATGCTTAAAAGGCTTTGTATAACGTACTGTGATGCTGAGATTAAACATGTGGCTTTGCTTGTTTTGCGAATTGAAATTCAGTCTGATAGAAATTAGCTATCGATGTGGATAATGGAGTGTGATTTTCCTCTTTGGAATCATGTATGATATATTGTATTATTGTTCTTTTTATTGGACAATACTTGTACACTTAGGAGAGGCAGCTGGTAGATATATAACATGTACAATTAGTGGATTAATTGGAGGCGCTAGCTGATGACCAAAAATTTAAGTGATTCCTTTTTTCTGAAATTATTCATTTCCCATTGTTATATATTGTCAGACGGATGAGGGTTCCGGTATTTGTTTTGATTTAGGGGTATATATAGTCTTTTCTATAGATAAATGTACAGTTTAATTTGATATATGTAAAAAAACTTGTTCAGCTAATGAAACAGGCGGCCATGCATGCTGCTTATTTTCAGAAAAAAAAAATGCATGTATACATTAGTTATAGAATATTCTAGTTGCGGAATGAGAGCTGCTTTCAATTTGTTTGAATGTGTTTTAATTATTTAAACAACATTTCACAAGGGTTCTCTCCCTTCTCTTTAATGCCCAGATAAAAAAAAATTAAAAGTGGATAACATTAATGCACCAGAATATTCCTATAAATGTTCAAATCAATGGATATTGCTTGGATCAATTATTTCTTTTATAACTTGCTGTGTATTGCACAACCTGAATTAAATAATCTGATAAGATTTATGAAAATAACTTTTCAAAATGAAAAAAAAGAAGAAGAAGATTTATTTATTAGTTTGAAGGCGCCAGTACAACTGCATGCATGGACCGTATTTCATACCAACTTCCAAATCAGAAGAGAGAAAACCAGAACACAGATTTACACTATACTTCTTTCTAATTCAGGTATTTACTACTGTCGCCTACTGTAAGAAATAACACAAAAAGAATAGAAAAGACTGACGAAATCTGAAGAACTTCAAGTCTAATTATCTCGATCTGACCAGAAAAGGTTGCATGCATGATGATCTAAATGAGACACCAGAGATTGCGCTCAGAAGTCAGAACCTGAAACCCCTTTGTTTGTACACAATGGGGATCAGAGGCTGCCGCAGGATGGGGAGCCAGATGTGCTCCATTTCAGGGTCCATGATCTCGTCAAATGGCCTGAATCCCTCCAGCACGATCGGCTTGCTCGGCATGACTCCATCTATCAGCGATCTGAAGAAAACGTCATAGAACTCGCCTATGTCGAACATAGCAGCAGGCCTCGGCATTGGGAAGTCAAACACACCAGGTGGCGTTTTGCTATCGGATGCAAAGTCACTGTTGATGTCAGCTGCTCCGGTAACAGTGGTGCAAGTGGGCTTGGAAGGAGAAGGTGGCACCATTTTTAGCTTCTTCAGTGGTAGCGGTGGTTTGGAGCTTGAAGTCACCTCTCTGGTTCGCTTGAGCTCACTCTTTGCACTTCCAGTTGAGCCAGAGTGAAGATCGATCTGAAATTTTCAAATTTCAAAAGAGGAAAAATTAGAAAGGAAATAGAGTTGCATGCAATTCGAATGAGGTGTAAACATCGACAAAAGGGTAGGATTTTGAATTTTGTACCTCGGATTGACCGAATTGCTCTGCCGATGTCGCTTTCCCTCCGCACATCTCTGTTTTGTTCTCTCTGATGCGCTCTGTCTCTAGAGAAGGAGATAGAATCTGAAGACAAGCATGAGGATTTGGTTGGTGCGCGTATATATAGGTAAAGATAGATTGTTCCAGTGATAGTTCCAGTGATATCAAACACTCTCCATTTTTCTCAAAATGGAGGTACCAGTTGCACTAATTCTCCGTTGGATGAAAATTGAGATTTTCGATTGTACGGAGAACGATGCGTCCAGTTCTATGAAAGAGGAAAGTGTTTTATTAGAAGGTGGAAAGGATTTCAGTTACAAGGTTAATATCACGAGGAAAAAGCAATTGCAGGTAACTCGGGTAAATCTCGTGTTGATTATATATGGTGCATGGTAACTTTTAAATTTTGAAAAGAGAGAAAAAATGAAGCTGTTATTCTTCTCTTTGCCCAAAGGCCGCATGCTTACAGAACTGTGGTTGGCTTTCGTCAGGCGTTAGATTAAGGGTAAATTTGGTATTTCATCGGTTCAACTGGCTGTTCTTTCCTCGTGCGTGGCCTGGGTTGCCCAACGGACTCGACAGGAATTTCACTTTTGAATTTTGTAAATTTGAAAATTCGTTGTGGTGTCTCTCTGAGATGCTATAGAAAAACCAGAACAGAAAAAAAACATGTATATATACCCACACATACAGCGTGTTAAAGAAAATTGTGTCGACAAGACAACCACTCTACTAATATTATTTTAAGATATTTTGAGGTATATATGCAAGATAAGGTGTTTGCTAGACTAATTTAAGAAGTTTTACGTTTAAATTTCAATAGACATAATATGGGAACGACTCATGAGCCTTCTTAATTATTAAAAAAAAATTCAAATGTGTATCAGATATGAGAAGAATTTAAATGCCTCCATTTTTAGCATCTCCACTGTGCTTCTAGTTTTAAAAACTTTAAAAACTCAAAATTTAAAACTTAAAGGTCAAAATAAAACCGTTAGATGTGATATGTGATATATATTATTTTCTTTATGTGCTCATAAAAAATTATCGCATTTCAATTTTGGTTTTAATGTGAATTAATAGGTTGAAAAATCAACGTTTAGAAATTATCCACATTAATACGTTTTTACAAGCTCTTGATGACAACCAAAACAAAATTGAAATGCCATAATTTTTTAAACGTGCATAGATAAAATGATGGAGATCATATCTAATGGTTTTATTTTGATTTCTAAGTTTTAAATTTTGAGTTATTAAAGTTTTTGAAAATGGAGATATGGTGGAGGCACAAAAAATGAAGGCATTTGAACCCTCCTCATCACATATAGATATTATTGAATATTTACATGTTAATTAGTTATGTCAATTATTAATGTCGAATATTTATTAATAATAATAATAATAATAATATTATTATTATTATTATTATTATATAGATATTTTAGGGACGTACAATAATATTTTTATAAATATAATTAAATTTCTGACATCATTTAAATGTTCTAGGGTTAACGTATCACCCAAATTATTTTGAGGAGATTACATGCAACAGTTAACGACACAATTCATGCACGTGCGCTTTCTATAAATGACTATACACAATAAATGAGTGTTATTTCACTTGACTAGAATTCTCAGCTTCAACTGGTTAAGTATTATGTAAATATTTTTCTATCTTAATGACCAGAGGTGGAATCAGATTTTCAAGTTATGATGATCAAACATTAATAGGGATCGATCATGTTGGATTTAATAAAGGGTACGCCCATTATGGGAAACTAAAAACCCGACCCGTTATGAATAGGTGCCAACCCATTAAGAAAAGGTGCATTGGTTTTATATAAACTATGCATATCATTTTCTCTCTGACACTAATATGATAATAAATCCGAAATTAGAGACTGTCAAGAAAGAGAGAAAAGCACTCTGTTAAGGTGAAGGTCTTAGGTCGTGGAAAACGCAGGGCTTCTGGCTTCGGCTTGTGATTCCTTGCAGAACCAGTGATACTGCTACGCTTGCAAGATCCGCTTCCGCACGAAGATTAACGGAGTAATTTGTAAGTTCTATCCGTTGATTAACAGATCATATAAATTTTCTTACTGCAAATGAGAGTTATTTTACTATAAATTATATAGAAAATAAATTGCAAATTAAAAAATTTGAAAAAAAAAATGAGGGTCAATTGAGCCCCCATTCTATCCGGTCTCTATTGATGACTACGTGACCTATATTTAAATCACTATTTTATGTTTCTTGTCATAGGTAATTTTATTTTTAAGATATCCACGTGACATTTAAAACTCAGCTAATAACGCATAACAACAAAAATGTTTATTTTACTAAACATCTCTATCAATTTAATCAAGAAATATAAACAATTGTTTAGTTTTATTCCATAAACAATTAAATACAATCTTGATGTGTATTTTGTTTGATGAATAGATTATATATATCGACAGTGCACTATTTGACAACCTCAACAATTATTTGGTGAAATCAAGACATTAATTATAAATATGATCTCTATCATTTAGATATATCAATGCATCAAATTTAGTATAATTTGAAAACTAATTGGTGATACATGGATAAATTTGAGGATAATAAAAACACGTCTATGATTTGTGTTCCCAATTTCCACTATTTTGATGTTCTCACAGTTGTCAGAATTTTTTACTGTTATTTTACTCGTTTCCTTAATTTAAAATCATTAAATAAAAGCTTACAATATATAATGTATTTCATTCCATTCGTTTCCTTAATTTTTTTACTGTTATTTTATTCCTGAGGCACACCGTATCCAAAACCATGCAGACTGCAGGTACCCAAAAGCAAAGGAGGTTAAAATGATCATTACTTGCTTGTTAAACCAGGGAAACACCAAGTTAATGTGCAGTGTATTTTGCACAAATTACCTTATCAATTATATTAATTATTTCCATTTCCAGTCACCGCTGCGAAGAAATAACAGCTGGCATATTGTTCATTAATAGAAAGGAATATGACAAATTGTGGATAAGCGAATGATGTAAAAGAATAAGAGCAACCGCGCTGTACATAGCAACAGAAATTCGGTGTTCATTTCAATTCCACTTTTACTTTTTTATGAGGACCTCCCTCTTAAAACTTGTATTTGAATAATGATACCTTCAGATTCTTGTATTTAAAAGTCGACTGAATTTTTTTTATGAATAATTAAATTATTTCTTCCTTTCCCATAATGACTAGGATCAGCAGGTAAATAAAGAATTTGAAAGGCTTGAGTTTATTTTTATTTCAGAAAAAAAAAAAATCCAAGACTTTCAAGTGAAAACGATTTTGAGTGAGGCTATATATGGTACTATGCGTAGCGCATATTGATCTATAATGTGGACTCAATTTTCAGTTTGAAAGTCTTAACGATCGACCGAACCATTCAACATATATAGTCTCTATATGAATAAATACTTGTAAACTAAAATTTATTTATTTTTAAAATATTTTTACTATTTTTTAAATGGATAGAAAATCACTTGATCTCAAAATTCTGGACCATCTAAAAGTAGTGATTTTCTACCTATTGAAAAAAATAGTAAACAAATTCTAAAAAATATAAAATTTAGTTTACAAGTACATATTCTATCATATTGAAATGTTCGAATCAACTGTTAAAATTTTGAAAACAAAAATATTGATTCGTAATACGGACCAATCCACTTTATAGTACCATAGCCTCATTCAATGGTTATTTTTATATAAACAGCCCAAAAGTAATTGAAAACTCCAAAATACTAAGAAGATTAGAGCATTAATTTTGTATAACCATAACATAAAATCTGATTAAGGGTCACAAACCAAAAGAGAAAAGTATTAAACTTTTGCATATCCCCCCCTGTCGAGAATGAATGATAAATCAGACCCGTTAAGCTTTAGATCCGTTTAGAATTAAATAGAGCTACTAGTTATAAAAAGTTATCATTAGTACTGTAGCTTACTGTATAGGATAGGCATATTACCGTTGCATTTATTTTTTTCTCCAACTATATAAGGAACCCACTGTACAAATTAGATTAAGAATGAAATAGATTTATTCTCTCATCAAAACTCTGTCTCAGTTCATAAAATCAACATGGTATCAGAGCTGTAGTTCAGATCTTAACTCAAAGACAGAAAAATTTGCGACAGCACTAGCAGCTGAAAATCGAAGAAAAAATCACCAAGAGCTGACCAAAACAGCCATCCATAATTCCAAAATCAAGTGCCTTAAAGGCCACCAAGAGCAAGGAAGAATCTGTTCTTATCAGATTCGTACCAAGAGAGAATAGCAAAGAACACAATCTGCTCGTATCATATCAGAATCAATACAAAATTCAGCAAAACCAACTTTGGTAACCCGATTCAAAGAAAAATCAGATCACCAAAGAGCGGTACAGCTAATAAAGAATTGTACTAGGCACCCAAACCGACAAAACCCCACGTACCAGTAAATTGGTACAGCAACAAAAAGGGGAAGGGAAAATCAGTAAAACCAGCACACCAGTAGTGCTATTTCTACCAGAAAAAAGGCCATCAAAGGCATTGGGCAGTAAATACTGCAAACAAGATCCAACAAACCGAGAAAAAAAACTAACCGAAATCTTGAGTAATCTTCATGAATTATTCAGAAACCATTCAGAAACTATTCAAGATAGTGATCAACTTGCGATCCATTAAAAAACCCGAAGCCAAAGCGCTCTCCATCGTCAGACCTAACTCTAACCCTAGAACCGAGGTGCGGAGAGCCCCAACTCCAAGGTGCGATCACTTCAAAAAAAGATGGGCATAATCGGGAGGAGTGTTGGTTCCTCCACCCGCACCTTCGGCCAAAGATGAAGAAGGGAGGCGGCGATCGGAGACAGGGGGAGCTCCGCGATGGAAAGGAAGAAAAAAGAAAAAATCAAATGGTGCTGGCAAATGAAGGGACTGGAGATGAGCAGTCCACATCTAAAACCTTCGCCACAAAAAATCCAAGCTCAGATCTGATGAGGCTGTTGCTCCAGCTACTTATTGTGCTGCTTCAACAATATAATCAAAAGACCTCTGGTATGGCAGCCTATTTTACTCATAATTTTCAAAATAAGAAATGGATTTTAGATTCTGGTGCTACGAACCATATGACCGGAAATAAAAATTTATTAGATAATTTTGAAAAATACGAAACCAAACAATTCGTCACGGTTGCAAATGGTGAAAAAATGGAAATTCTTGGAGAGGGTTCAATAACTATTTTCTCAAAGGTAATTTCAAATGTCTTATTTATAAAGGATTGTACATCTAATTTATTATCAATTAGTAAAATCACAAAAGAATTAAATTGTGAGCTTATTTATTCATCAAAAAAGGTGATTTTTCAAGAATGGTTAACCAAAAATATGATTGGTGAAGGATATTTGGAAAATGGACTTTATTTTTTGAATGAAGAAAATTTTAATTTCAATGCTAAAAAGGAAGAAATGAGCATTCTTTGGCATAAAAGAATTGGACATCCTTCCGATAAAATATTAAAAAATCTTTTTAATTTTTCTAGTTTAAATAATAGTGATTGTGAAATATGTAAACTAGGAAAGCATACTATATTACCTTTTAATTTATCAAGTAGTAAAAGTGAAAAACCATTTGATTTAGTACATTCGGATGTATGGGGCCCTGCTCCAATTAACTCTTTTAATAGATACAAATATTTTGTTATCTTTATAGATGACTTCTCTAAAACGACTTGGTTGTATTTATTAAAAAATAAAAGTGAAGTATTTTCACAATTTTTAGATTTTTATAACTTCATAGGAAATCAATATGAAGCAAAAATTAAAACTTTTAGATCCGATAATGGAACGGAATTTATAAACCAAAATTTCTCAAATTTTTTCAAAGAAAAAGGGATTTTGCATCAAACAACTTGTGTTTATACACCCGAACAAAATGGTGTTTCCGAAAGAAAAAATAGACATTTGCTTGAAATGACTCGGGTACTTTTATTTCAAAACAATGTACCAAAATCTTATTGGTCGGATGCCGTTCTTACCGCAACATATTTGATAAATAGATTGCCAAGTGCTAATTTAAATTATAAGAGTCCATTAGAAATTCTTTACAAAAGAAAACTCAACATTGAGCATTTACGAATTTTTGGTTGCACATGCTATGTACACAAAAATAAACAAGACAAGTTGGATTATACCTCGATTAAGGCTATTTTCTTGGGTTACTCATCACAAAAAAAGGGATATAAATGCTATGATCCTAAAGAAAAAAAATTATACATTTCTAGGGATGTAACTTTTTTAGAAAATGAGCCATATTACAAAGAAAAAATTAATGAGGAAGATATTAGAGAATCATTCAAGGGAATTATGTTACATCAATACAATCCATTAAGAGACGAGGGAAGATTGATCGAAAATGAAAATGAAAATGAAAATGAAAATGAAAATGAAAATGAAAATGAAAATGGAAGTGAAAATGAAGAGGAAATAGAAGAAATTTCCTCAAATGATGGAGATCAAAACATAGAAGAAACATCATTGAGAAGGTCGGTTCGAGCAAGACAACCTTTAACAAGGCTAAGGGATTTTATAACCTACAAGGTACAATATCCTATTCAAAATTTTATTACATATGGTAATATATCTCCCAACTATAAAACATTTTTGACCTCAATTGCAAATGAACAAGAACCAAAAAATTATGAAGAAGCCATAAAAAATTCTACATGGACCAAAGCCATGAGTGAAGAATTAAATGCTCTTGAAAAAAATAAAACTTGGATTATTGTGCAATTACCAAAAGACAAAAAACCCGTAGGTTGTAAATGGGTATATAAAATTAAGTATAATTCGGATGGTACCGTAGAACAGTACAAGGCTCGCTTAGTTGCGAAATGGTACACTCAAACTTATGGTATAGACTACCATGAAACCTTTGCACCCGTGGCCAAAATGAATACGGTGAGAATATTATTTTCTATTGCGGTTAACCAAAATTGGAAATTATACCAAATGGATGTCAAAAATGTCTTTCTTCAAGGAACACTTGAAGAAGAGGTATATATGACTTTACCACTCGGTCATGAAAAAGAAAGAAACAATGGATTAGTTTGCAAATTGAAGAAAGCAATATATGGATTGAAGCAATCTCCAAGGGCATGGTATGGCAAACTAAGCTCTTATTTAAAATTTTGCAATTTTAAGATTAGCAATGCCGATCATTCATTATTTATAAAAATTGAAGGAATTAGTACCACCATCATATTAGTATACGTTGATGACATTATAATCACCGGAAATAACCAAGAAGAAATCAATAAAATAAAAGTCTACTTGAAGGAAAAATTTGACATCAAAGACCTTGGTTATTTAAAATATTTTCTAGGAATAGAAATAGCACATTCCAAAAATGGTCTCTTTATTTCTCAAAGAAAATATATCCTAGATTTGTTAAAGGAAACCGGTAAATTAGGTTGTAAACCGGCATCAACACCAATAGACGGTAGGCATAAATTGAATAGTGAAGAAGGTGAACCATTAGATGATATAAATCAATTTCAAAGGCTTGTGGAAAAATTAATATATCTAACCGTAACTCGACCGGATATATCATTTTCCGTAAGCCAAATTAGTCAATTTATGCATGCTCCAAGAACACCCCATTTGGAGTCAATAAATAGAATTTTAAAATATTTAAAAGGAACACCCGGAAAAGGGATTTTTATGAAAAATAACAATTCTAATAATGTGTGTGGCTATTCCGATGCAGATTGGGCCGGAAGTTTTGATAGAAAATCGACAACCGGCTTTTGCACATATGTAGGCAGAAATTTAGTCACATGGAAAAGCAAGAAACAAAGTGTCGTGGCAAGATCAAGCGCCGAGGCGGAATATCGAGCCATGGCATCCACCGCAAGCGAGCTAACTTGGATCAAACAACTTCTTGCGGATGTTGGAATTAAAATTCAAGAACCAATAAAAATGTTTTGTGATAACCAAGCGGCACGACACATAGCAACCAATCCGGTATTTCACGAAAGAACGAAACATATCGAAGTGGATTGTCACTTCATTAGAGAAAAAATTCAAGCAAAAGAAATTGAAACTCCATTTGTGAGAAGTGAAGAACAATTGGCGGACATATTCACAAAGGGTTTAGATCCGAAACAATTTGAAGGAAATCTAAGCAAGTTAGGGTTGATCGATATCTACACGCCTAACTTGAGGGGGAGTGTTGAGAATGAATGATAAATCAGACCCGTTAAGCTTTAGATCCGTTTAGAATTAAATAGAGCTACTAGTTATAAAAAGTTATCATTAGTACTGTAGCTTACTGTATAGGATAGGCATATTACCGTTGCATTTATTTTTTTCTCCAACTATGTAAGGAACCCACTATACAAATTAGATTAAGAATAAAATAGATTTATTCTCTCATCAAAACTCTGTCTCAGTTCATAAAATCAACACCCCCCCCCCCCCCCCCCCCCCCAACAAATTAACTTATTCCCAAGAAATATTTAAATTTCTAACCGATATGCATCATTCATTAATTGTTTATTAAAAAAAAATTAAGGTGATATATATATTGTGGATAACTTTGCTGCGAAGACATACAGATGTTTGCTCCTCTCCAATACCTTAAAATACAAGATAAACCTTTAATATGTAATCATGTTATCATGAATCATCTAAGAAAATTCAAACCTTAATTTGTTGAACAAGAAAGATATCCATTTTTTTTTAAATGGAGATGATTTATGTTCCTCAACTGGGGGCTTTGCTTACAATATTGGTCAAGGTCATAATGGGAATTGGGAAGTATATGACTCTTTTTTGTCGAGTTCTCTAACTATTGAGTGCATGCGTTTCATTAATCATCAATTACGTTGAGCGTGGATTTTTTATGGCGTTCATCGTCACGTTAAAAACTTTAGGCCTTGAAGAAGTTCAAATAATTTTATGAAAAAATAAAGCAGTTGTCAATTAATAGCTACAAAAGGCATGCATTCTTATCATGAACATCTTATCTCAATTACAAAGTAATTACAACAGCTATATAATTTAGCAAAGTTTTTTTTATAGGGATGTAAAATAATTATTAATTTTGTAAAGTTATTTAATTAATAATATGTCTAAAACTGTCATATCATCTTGCATTAATGATAGTGATGAGCACAACAAATGTCAAATTTGTAAGGACTTGCATGTAATGACAGAGCTTGATCCTTGTCTTTGAAGGATTAATTGCACTTAAGAACTACTAATAGTGAATGGCTACTTTATAAGGCTAGAGAATTTTGGGGCTCTAATTCTCCAATTTTGATATATATATTAAATATATGAGGAGTGATCTACATTTTACAACAATTTGATTTTGCGATTTTCAAAGTCTAAATAATCGTCCCAAACCGTTAAACATGATCTCTATTTATAAAATATGTTTTAAGATTCAAACTGTTAAACATGATTTCTACATGAGCTCCTTTCTAATGTATATATAATACATATTTTTTTTAAGGTTAATAAGATCCGTTTCTCACATAAAGAAGGATTCAAATCAGCTGAAATATGAGATCCATGTACAGTACCCCTGAAATTCCTGAAATCCCGAATCCAGCATAATGAAGTAATACAATCCATTAAAATAACATTATTTGTCATTGTTGTTAATTGAAAAAAATTACGTACTAATATTCATTCAAAATGATATATAACATTATTTGTCATTGTTAGATATTAAAAATTAAAATAAATACAGAAATATCAAGTAATATGCCAAATCAAAATGAAGTATTATGAAGTAATACATTCCATTAAAATAGAAATAGAAAGTGAAATAAATTATTATTTTTATATCACATATTAATTTGTTGACAAATAATTTATTTTAGAAAAAAATATTTTGCAGGTAAAAAGAAATACAACAGAAAATGAAAATGAAAATTCAACCTTCAATTAGACACAAATTTTGATATAAAACTAGAAAGCTCACAAAGATATCTACAAAAAAATTTTGGTGGTAACCCAAAGACTCCAGTTAACCGTTTTAAGTCTAAAATTAGTTGAAGTTTCTAATCCTTGACAATTTGTTTTTAAATAATATTACAGATTATTTTGAACGACTATCAACGACAAATATTATTACATAATTTTTTAATTATAATGACAAATAATAAGTAATTTTTAAAATTAAAGAATAAGTAAAATGAAAAAATTAGAGTGATATGCCACCCCTGGTCATCTCTATGAGCTATTTTCTCAAAAATTGAACCCAAACTAGAAAACTTATAAAGATGCGAAATCTATTTAAACTGGATCAAAAGGCCTGCTCAATTTAGTTCTTGGCCCAGTAAAATCGATAAGTTGACGCCATCCGAAGATTCCGAACCACCTTAACTCACATCTAGGGGTGTCAATAGAACCTTTTTAACCGTTTACTCGACTCGTATCGTATTCGATAAGGTAGGTATGAATATTTTTTTTTCATTAGTTTATTGGATATATGTATGAATGTATTTTTTTTTGTTTTTGTATCCTATAGTAACGGTAATTATAATATATAAATATATATTAAGTTTAATTTTCAACACCTAAATATATATTCGTATTTTTAATTTTTCTTCATTTATAAAAAAACAATTTAGTTGGAATTGATTGCACATTTATTTTTATTTTTTTTATTAGAAATGCAATTATATATGTGTGAAATGAATAAGTATTTGATGTTTAATTTATAAAATATAATAAAATTAATTATTATATTAGTATTATCCGTTATTTACCTGCTACCGTTTCATTATCCGATAATATTATCAATAAGAGTAGAGTAGGATAAGATTAATTTTTAATAGATATGAGTAGGATATGGATAAAGTCAATTTTAATAAGTATGGGTATGAAAATACCTCCACGCGATCTGTACCGTACCCATTGACACCCCCACTCGCATCGGGTCCCTCGATTTTGATCAGTGTAAAAATTTTATTGACAGGAAAACGCCGAAGTTCACTGGACGGTCCGATATAGATCTGACGGTCCTGATCGCAAGGGAATATCACCGAATTTGAGGAGTCAATTAGACAGGCCGGCCGAAGCCCCGAAATCAAGCCACTTAAATCTGGAGTCTGATTGCGGATTTGCGGTTTACCTTGGATCGAATCCAGTCGAGCTAGGTATTTCTTTTTGGGAGCCTTTTCCTTTTTCGAAGGGTTTTAGGCTTTAAGCCCCCGCCTCTCGTCGGAACCCTAGTTCTCGCTCCTCTCTGCCAAGATGAAGCTCGTCAGGTCTCTCTCTCTCTCTCTCTCTCTCTCTCTCTTTCTCTTTCTCTTTCTCTTTCTCTATCTCGCTCGATGGGCCTCTCTATTAAGTGGATCTGATTTGTGAACTAAAAAATGTAGGTTTTTGATGAAGCTAAACAACGAGACAGTGACGATTGAGCTCAAGAACGGGACTGTCGTCCATGGAACTATCATAGGTTCGCTTTTTCATGAACTTGCTAGGGTTTCGCTTTTCAATATTGAATTGTAAATATTTTTTTGCTAGGTTACTGAGTTTATGGTTTAAACTAGTAACCACTAGCTTGTTTTTAAGGGAGTTCTTATATATTTTTTTTCTTTTGGTAGGAATCCAGTATACTATACTGGATTCACTTGTTGAAAACAAAGACCAGTGCGTTTTAGTAACTTGTTTTTCATTCATGTAGAAAGCAACTACAGTTCTACTAAAAAGTACTTGGTATGTGTATACAGAAGAAATATCTGAAGGCACACAACTTAGGCACTGAATAGTTATATTCTAGGTGTGACATTATCTAGTAAATTTGATGTTCATAATAAGTCACTGTAGATATTATCAACATTGTGAGGCATTAAGAGGATATGATTTTGATAAATGTTGTTTCTACAACAAATTGTAAATTTTGTTTGATTATCATCTAGGATGGTCTGACATACTTCTTTAGCGCATACTTCATAAACTGTGGAGAAAGGGAGGGAGGGGAGGGGAGGGTGATCGGCTTGCCCAATTCTTGTTTGCTCCACAACCTCAAAGTTTTGAAACGGAAACAATTGGAGAGGAGGGGGGAGAGGGGGAGTAAAGACACAAATTTCAATAATCTTACCCTCCAATTGTTAGCCCCCCAATATGGTGGTTTGATTTCCCCCCCTCATCATTTCCATCCCTTGCCATTCATTTCCCTCCAATGCCAAGTTGTGGAGCAGATCCTTTTAAAGTTTAAACAGTATTTAATTGGTTTGTTGCAAAGTTGAACTAATGAACCAACCAAGAGGGAACTTCTAATCCTGTTTTTTGTTCTCTTTTCTAGGGAGGTAAATATTGCTAGTATGTTTTGTATTTTGGTTTCTTTAATAAGGCATGCATTAAAAATGGATTGTAGAGAAACTATGAAATCTAATCCTCTTTTCCTTATTCCTTCCTTTTGGTGCTAGCTGGTGCCAAAACTATCATGATCAGTCTGTAAATTTTACTTTATGTTGTTGTTAATGAAAAGTCAATGGTTGATATTAATATGAATATTTTATACATGTTTGTTTCTTTGTGGCTAGCTAAGAAGTGTGCTTTTAGGGAAAGGAAATCAAATACCTTGAGTGATACTGAGGAACCATAAGATAACATAATAATTATAATTAGATACCACAAATGATCATAATGTTTCAGTGTCTCATAAATGCTTCTCTCTGATCATGGTGAACAATGCAGGAGTGGATGTGAGCATGAACACACATCTTAAGATGGTAAAGCTAACACTCAAAGGGAAGAACCCTGTCACACTTGACCACCTAAGTGTGAGAGGCAATAACATTCGTTACTACATCCTTCCTGACAGCTTAAATCTTGAAACCTTACTTGTTGAGGAAACACCAAGGGTTAAGCCTAAGAAGCCCTCTACTGGTATGTCTAAACCCAATATTTCTTTTGTCACTTCTAATAACCAGGTTTATTGCATTTGTGAAAGCTTTTTCATTAATAACTAAAGGCAGTTTAGAATGTAGAAATCACTTGAGCTATATTTTTAGAATATTTTTAAAAACCTGATATATGAAAAATAGATGCGTCATAAGATGTTGCACTTTAGTATGAAACTTTGTTGGTTCATATAGTATGATGATGTGATTTTATGTATGTTTTTCTTGGATGCAGGGAGGCCTCTCGGAAGGGGCCGGGGCCGTGGGCGTGGCAGGGGTCGGGGCCGTGGGCGTTAAGTGTGGTGTGGTATTTATTTTTTGCAGTATGTCAAGGAATATCAATGCCAGTTGTATTAGAGCTCATGTTTTGTGCTTGTTACTTGTCAGATTGGAAGGGATTAGATCTTTACTCATGAGACTTTTATGTAGCGCATCTGTTCTAGTAAAGCAGTAGTATGAATTTGTTGGATATGTAATCCTGTGTCTTTGTTTGTCTTTTAAGTTGCGATGTTAGTATGATCTTTATGCCCATTTTTAATTTGATTCACCAATACTACAGAACTAAATTTTCATCACAGACAAATTTCGGCCTTCTGATTAAGTATTGATAATTGTTCGTGTTTGACTTGGACAAGTTCTCATTTATTTTGGGCTTCAGCTCTCTCCAAGAATTACACCTGTGAATTTAGCTTGACAAGTTTTTTCATCTACTATGTTAAAGAATTTCGAGATATCACGTTGAACGGTTGAAGTCAGGTCGTCGGTGCTCAAATTGTTATGATGGATTATGATGGATTGTAACCGAAGCATTTAATTTGGGGATTGCTGGCTCTGATTGATTTTTTATACAACAAGATGTATCTTAGCCAAGAAAGTGCATATTATGTCGTCCTCCCACACATACAATACCACGTACAGGGTACATCTAACATCCGAACAATGGTAATTTCACAATAAATAAAATATGAAAACATGCTCGATCTACTAGACTTCTACCAAAAAAAACCAATACAATAGGCGTTCATACCTAAGATGAGTCCAACAAACCCTTTATGACAACTGAAATTTCCTTTCTATCATAATATCACGACTAAACTGAAAGTTACGAAAACAAAATTTCCACCAATACAGATCCAACAGAAGTTGCTGAACAATGAGATTCAACCAAAAAGATGTTTCATATTCCTCTTAATGGGAGGAATAGTCAAATCTTACAATACTTTAGCAGTTGTTGGTTTTGGAACTGAAGCAAGGGACTTCAGAAGAGCTGGTGAGGGCTTCCTTACTGTATGAACAAGTAAAATCATAAGACTAAGCATAGTCAAAGCCCCTGCTTGGTGAGCTGATGCTAACGAGGTCGGAACATACATCAGTAGTGTTGATAATCCCAATGTCACCTAACACAGAAGAAAAATATTTTCAGAACAATAATGCAAAGCACAACATAAGCAACAATATTCCAACAGACCATTCATTCGAAAAAAAGTATTACCTGAAGAGCAGCCATCCCCAATGTACTTCCAATTAAAGATTGCACAGCTGGATGCAAATTTATTCTCTTTGAAGCTAACCAGAGAGCTCCAACAGCCGAAAGTGTGGTCATTGCAAGAATGCGATGGTTCAGCTGAAAGAACAAAGGTTCCTTTAGTTACAATACACAATTGTGGATTATAAAATATGAAGGAATTTTAGACATTGTACCTGGACTAGTGAAGTGTTCTCGAAGAAGTTGCGAATAAGAGGGTCCATGCTAAATATGTCATCTGGAACCCATACATCTCCCATCTTAGGAAATGTATTGTATGCATGGCCCTATATAAGAAAATTATTTATTTAGGGTCAATTTTGAAGTACATATATATAAACTAGTGTTCAATGGAAACTACATAAACATAGTACCAAGAAATATCAACTGATGCTTTCGGCTCATAAAACTTTTACTAAACTTTTCATCCAAGTTCTTCAGCAATATCTTTTATTCTTTTTATTAACCTAGATCTTTTCATTTTGCTATCCTGCAACTAAGCATTGTACAATTTGTCACTTACAAAGTATTTAATCAGAGCACCTAGAGTTTAACCACAGAAATCAAAAGTCAAAAGTTTTGCAATACCACAAATGGAAAAGAGATCAAATAGTTGAAATAAAGAATTATAAAGCAAGAAGGAAAACCAGACCGCATCATTGCCAGCGACAAAGGCCCCAGAGACTGCAGTTAGGCCAACAATAAAACTGACAGGTAGGGCCAGTCTTCTAATTTTTGTTGCTCCATGGACCCAGTTCAGGGACCCAGATGGTGGCTCTGGCATGACTACAGATAGAGCTGTCCATAATATGCCACTATATATAACAAAAGCAGATGTCAGGTGAGTTGCCAGGCGGTATGGACTGACTCGTGGTTGTACCCACTCTGACTTTGGTTCCTGTTATAAAGAAGAATGGACAAGGGGAGATTTACATGCCAATGTTAAGAAAGATATATGATAAAAATAGCCACTCTAGAGCACTTTTTCTTAAAATTACGCACTTATATAACAGAGTTGTCTCACAACTTCACACGGTCAAACACATCCACCTAAGACAAGATAAAAGTACACCCACATAAACATCAGCTAATTTGTAATGTTTCTTATGGACATGTGGTTATATTGATTTTCTGGAAGGGCATATGTACAAGAAATAATGTTTTATTAGTACCTCTAGGCCACTTTTGACCATCCACCAGCCAATAAGTCCTTGCCCCCCACCAAGAGCAAAGAGAGCAGACAATCTCAGCCCAAGCTGGCGAGTAATATAACCCTTTGCAATAAAATATGCAAAAGGGAACGCAAATGCCAAACCCAAACCACGGCCCCACATTCTGTGTGCATATTCCATCCAATAAATGAATTTGAAATCCTCAATGCTCATTCCCTTGTTAATTCTGCTTAAAATTGTCATGCATGTAATGTCAGCATCATATTTCAAATCTAGCTGGAGTGCTAACCATATGGATGATACTGTTACATCATCACTTATTCATGTGCCAGGTACCTGTGTTTAGGGATTGGCCATTGTTAACATATGCAGATTTGGTCACCGAGTACAGGTGCCATGAACTGACTGGTATGGTACTGTTACTGATCATACCAACAGAAAAAGATAGATAATCAGAACTATTGGGTCAAATGCTACTGATTAAGCATTGACAGAATGTGGTTTTACAAAAGCTTAATTCATTACTTATTTCCAAAACAAATGAAGCATAAAATTCCAAAATGTTACAAACATCAATTAGACAGCACCAGTCTAAAACATTTCAGTATGCATCAGCATTGCACATGTACAATTACCAGACCAACCAGAACTGGTAATTGCAAACCATATACTGGTACTCTCTGTGAGTTTTAACAAGTAGGAGCATATGTGCTCTTCAAAAGAGATTGGTAGACGGGACCTTGTATGATATTATAGCAAAAACTTACCTTATATACTCAGGTGATTGTTGATATTTCTCAAACTCACATACCCATTCCTCCTGTGTCAATGGAGGTAGCTTACCGGTAAACTTCCAATCCGTCATTGACAAACCAGAGCGTGTCAGACGAGTGATGCCACCAAGCACCACTAAACTGAAAACCCATGCAGCACAACCAAAAAGCCATATTCCAACTGCCTTCTGTGCATGGGGCCCCTTCGTCACTAGTAGCCTAAGACCTGAACTTGTGGCCTCTGATGTGGTGGAGTTCAGTATTGCAGCTGTGGTTGACATTCTTCTTGTCGATTGATTCACTAAGTTCTGAAATAAGCATTACAACAATATCAATCATGGCACCAAATTCAATTGTTCAGGGCAAGAATATGTTTTATAAATTCACTATTTATTAGGAATTAATAATCTATAATGTAAACAGGCTTAACAGATGGAGTTAGAATTTAGTCTCTATTAAGCGGACATACCTATGAGGCTTAGTTGAGGAAGACCTTAAGGAGGTCTTTGGCATCAAGTGGGAGGGGGCTGCTTTAAAATTTGAGCAAGGCAATTTTTAAAGATAAGAAGAAAAGGACCTCCTCCGGTCCTCCCTATGGAGGAGCTTATCAATTGGCTTAAAGTAGATCAAAGAACTAAAGAGGCCCAATGCGGCTTGTGCAATGGGTAAATAAGGTATTTTTTTGTTCTTTACCTGTGCTGGAGAACTGGTTTTTTCCAGGAAAGAATCAAATGCATGTATCTCAGCTACTGGCTACTGCATTCTTAATTTAAATTCTAGAGACTGCAATGTCTCTTGCGCTAGCAAGAAATCAAACTCTGCCATCACGAACTAACATATACTCCCCTCAAGCTCTACTAGAGCAATTCAAATTTATAGAAAGTGACTACGCTAAGCAAATAAAAGATCTCCAACCTTGGGAAAAGATTTGAATGCTTGGAAATAGCTGAATCGGGAGAGGAGGCATCGATCACAGTGCTCTGGAACCGAGAATCTCGAACCGGATAGAAGAGAAGACTCATTGGAAACCCTCGAAAAACTCCTCAGTTCAGAAATTAGGGTCGCATGTTTGCTCCGACGAAAGAGAGATCCAAGTCTACTCGCAGCGAACATGGTTTCTGCAAAACCACTAGAAGGCAGAAGAACGAAAGACGGGGGAGAAGACACGATGAAATGTTTTTAAGCTGGGTTTATGAAGTGGAAAACTCCAAAAGGGGTTTCAAAACATCTATACATATTTAGAGAGAAGAAAAATACGAAATGATTGTCGACGTAGTCGATACACGGATATCTTTATTGCTATTATTATTATTATTTTTTTTTTGCTTAATAGTGTTATTATTGAATTTAATAGATTTATGATTATGTTTGTTTCGAATTAGGGCTGGGCAAAAAAGCTCGAACTCATAACTCGCTCGTAACTCGCTCATTTACAGTTCGTTTAACTCGACTCATTTACAGCTCAGCTCATTTACAACTCGAGTTGGCCAACTCGTTTAATAAATGAGCCGAGTTCGAGTTGGCCCCAACTCGCTCATTTATAACTCGAGTTGCAAATTATTGGTCAGAATAAATTCCAAAATAATCAAATCTGAATCTCTAGACTGTTATTTGTGCTTTGAGATTCGTGCAAAATATGTTTGAACTTGTGTTGTAATACTATCACTGGTTAAACGAGTTGTGAGCCAACTCGAGTTGATAACGAGCCGAGTTCGAGTTGACTCTACAACTCGTTATTACCATCTCAACTCAAGTTGACTCGCTCGTTTATTAAACGAGCCGAGTTCAAGTTGGGGGTAACTCGCTCAAACTCGGCTCATTTACAGCCCTATTTCGAATATGAGGTCACTTACAAAATTTTACAACAATTTAATTTTGTGATTTTAAAAGTTCAAACATTCGATTCAAAACATTCAACATGATATCTATATTAAAATGTGCTTGGAGATAAAATTTATATTTTTTTAAATTTTTTTTACTATTTATTAAGTATTTTACAAAATTGTTGTTTTTCAGTGGTCAAGATTTGTCTAAAAAAAATAGTTTTGTAAAATACTTAATAAATAGTGAAAAATTCAAAAAAAATGTAAAGTTTTATCTCCAAACACATTTTAATATAGATATCATGTTGAACGGTTTAGATCGACTATTTGAAATTCTAAAATTGCAAAATCTAATTAGAGTAAGATATTAATTGTAACTTACAAATATTGTAAGTTGATCCCTCCTCTTCGTATATTTGACTAAACATTAAATAAAAGAATGAATAACGACAACATAAAAATCCAAAAAAATTTATAACAAAAATATCTCGAACCGATTCAAAATATTTATTCCATAATTCAGTTTAATAACATTATAGATCACTTAATAATTAATCATGAATTCGTTCGATAAATTATAGCAATGATGTGAAGAAACCCACCTCTTGTAAATTGAAATTCAATTTTTTTTCTCCTATAGATATTGTATATTTTTCCAAGTGCAAATAGCCAAATACTCTTTTGCCTTTTCACAAAATTAAAATCATACTATATTTTCAATTTAGTCCCGCCAACTTTTATTTTCATTCTCATTGACAATGAAAATAATATCTTAATTATAATATTATCTTTGTCAAAGAGTTATGAGAAAGCCAAAATTAGATAGCGAATAATAATAGCGAAAGTTCAATAAAAAATTTCTTCTTTAAAATCAAGTTAGGCCGTGCTCCAGACGAAGGAATGCGGAAGATGGGAAAGGGAGAATTACTGTGCGAGGGAGATGCTCACCCCATATTTGTACTGTCCAACGATTTTTCATGTTTCAGAAGAAGAGAAGAACTACAGAGAGAGCGGAGGTGAAGGCGTACTGTTCGAAGAGAAGAGCAGAATCACGAGATGTTAATTTTTGACGAATTCTGTCACCCTCAAATCGGAGTGTAAAAACACTGTTCAAAGGTTGTCTCACCTCCGATCTGTTTCCTTCCTTTCTTTTAATGAGAGATTTACCTCTCCGCTCTAGAGCACAGTATTAGTGATCTTTTCTCTACAGAGATGAAATAGCAGGAATCTATATCACCCCATATACCTGAGGTGCAAGTATTAGATCTGGACCGTTTTTTAACTTGGCATGCATCTCAAAGCAGACGAGTAAAGATTTGAACAGAGAAGTTTTGGCTTCATGCAGCGCACAGACTTTATAATCAAAACAGTGCTGCATATGGTTCCTGCGCTGTATGAAGCCAAAACTACTCTGTTAAAATCATTACCCAAGCAGACCCCTACAGCCACAATAGGCATCAGATTGAGTTTAATTTGACTAAAACTAATATGGACCGTAGATTATTTTAAATTGCACCTCAGGTACCTGATAGGACACGGACTCAAATAGCATGCGGTTCAATGAGTGATCCTCAATTTGCTTCCTGTCGAGAGAGATCGACAGTCGACACAGAGTTCTCGACAGGTTTTGAGAAAATGTGTCATCCTTTATTTTCGTTTAGTTACATCTTATGAGAACTGCTTTATTTATTGGAAAATTTTAGTATTACTAAAGGACATGTTATTCAGATGTGGATCTAGCTATTGGTGAAATTTAATATAACTAAGGACATGTTAGTCGAGGGCGTGTTTAGTTATTTCAATAATTTGAAAAAAAAAATCATTATGTATATTGAAATTAACATGGTTTTTTTTTTTTTTTAGTTTTTATATAGTTCGGTCTTCCTCATAAAATGTTAAATACGTGATTGTTGTTTATTAATAGTTAAAATTCTATTTAACGATTGCGAGAACTTAGATTACAAATTATACATTTTACGTTACAACTTCTATCTAAATTTTCTAGTTCTATGCTGATATCATTGTCTATTTGAAACATATAACTTAAAAATTTTAAAGTAAATAAGATGCATTGCCGAATAAATTTTACACGAAAAAAAAAATCGTCACATATTTCAAAAGAAAACACACGAAAGGATGTATCAGACTAGGGCTGCAAATGAATCAAACCAAATTGAATTTACTCCAGTTTGAGTTTGATTTGAATTAACTTTGAACTAAGTTTGATTTGAATTAATTTTGAATCAAATCTTTTACGAACTCAATTTCGAATCTTTTACCAACTTTTTTACGATAAGAAAGAGTGATCGTAATCGCCGAAATCGACATGTGAAAGTCGTCTAGGATTTTAGAACTGAGAGCGAGAGTTACAACTTACGAGTTATGACTTATGGCTGGGCGGCCTTATGTTTTAACTTTTAATTCATCAGCGGAAATCAATGATTCACGTTACTTTGAATTTCGAACTAGAATAGTTCGCAAACCTATTCGAACGAACCAAGTCCAATTTGAATTTGGTTTGAATTAATTTCGAATCGAATATTTTACGAACCTTTTCGAATCAAACTCGAATCGAATCACGAACTACGAATTTTCTGTGCAGCCCTATATCAGACGCACAACATGGTAATACAGTTGATTTCATATTGTAATGTAAAACTCATGCAAAGGTTAAGTGAAATAAATATTATGAAAATAAATTATGCTGGTGCAACGAGAGTTTGTGATAAAAGTTATTCAGTTATTCTTACAGCTCAATCATGCTACTATACCTGTATACCATTGCATTGTACATAAGTTTCAAAATTATAATATTATGCCTTGTCCTACAATTTTTTTTCTCAAAATTTATAAAAATATATTTAATATTCAAAATAATTATAAAATTATGTCTCATTTTAAAATTTTGACTCCGCCCCTTATTAGTTATTACTAACTCTGCAATTCTTGTTTATTACATATGACACTATTAAATATTTTAAAACAAGATATTAACAAATGATGACTAAAAAATGAACTGAATCAAGGCGATGATTTCTACCTACTTTCTACAATTACTGTTCTTACAAAGACAGTTTAAAATAATGATTCAGAATTAGTATAACGTAATTTCAGTTTTTCACCTGCGCCTAAGACATTATTTACTAGTATGTTTCATTTTGAAAACTATCCTATGAAATTCATAGTAGAGCTACTTTTCTCTTCCATTAAATGTGAAGAAGAATATGTCAAAGCATTATTTCTCCTCTGGAGGAGGAGCCGATAGAAGGTATCATGGTGTTAGGCAGGGGCGAATCTACGTACATGTTAGGGGGTGATAAGTCATCCTATGATTTAAATTTTTTTAATTATGTATATTAAAATTTGAGTTTTTTAAACTTTTATATAGTCTAGCTCTCACATAAAATAATAAATGTGAGATGGTAATTTAATCATTTGAGTTCTAATTTGTATGTGTAAGGTCATGGATTTAATTTTCACTAATCACACTATTTTCTTACTCTCTAAATTGGAGTCCAATAGAGAGAATCAAGACTTAGCTCTTCAAATTATAATTTAACATATAAGAAAAGACCAATCAAATAAGAGAATAAAAATATAAAAGCTTCTATTTTCTATCCTTACTATCCTCAATATTCCTCGCCTATTCTTTGCCATTTTTCTGAATTGCATATGGGCCACTTGTCATGCGCTTATCATATTTGTCGGGAAACATGTATGATCCAATGTCTATTGGACCAGAAACAGGTCTAATGGATAACCCAATACTACAATTATCGGATTCTAGGGGTGTGCTGTAGAGCCCATTATTCCAATCATAGGCCTATGAGCGTCAAACTCTTTGAAATCTTCTTGTACCATCGAAATGGTTCTAGTATTTGGTCATATAAGAGCCGGTATATGTGCCGATGTTATGCCTCCCTGTCACTTGCACCGCCGCCTTTTTGTTGCTTCCTCTGCCTAGAGTTACTTAAATTTCTGTAAATTAGATGATAAGTGTTTAGTTTTTGCGATGATGATGTTGTGTATTATTTGGTGTTGTTTTCTGTCTCTTTCTCTGTCTTTTGTTTTTTTTTCTTTTTTTGTTTAGAGGTAATTGTCTTGAACTGGTTGATTTAGTTTATAGTCTGGTTTGATTTAGTGCTTTCTCAGCTGATGGGTGACTATTATGGTCCGATCGATTCAGTTCCCGGTCTAATTTGAATTCAATGCCTTCTTGGCTGTGCTATGCATACAAAGAAAATCATCACTAGGCTCCTATTACTCTAATCAAGCAAGGATAATCAATTTGTGTCCACATGATGTTTTTAGTTTGGTTTAGTTGTATGTCTTTACAGACATTACTGTATAATCTTATGTAACAGCTACCTTGTAACTTTGTATATCAATGCAAGCGTCTATGAACTTTCAACCAAAAAAAAAATTGCTATCTTGTACTTTGGTTTATAGCTTTGTCTTGCATCAGTGTTCGAAATCGTGTTTTAAAATGAAAATTTATTTGTTAAATTATATCACTGCAACCCTGCCCCATTTTTTCTTTCAATTATGGCGAAGAAATCATCAAATCATGCATGAGGTTAGAGATACGAGAGTACAAAGGTAAATGTACTTACCTATATGTCCAACGGAGATCATTAAATATGTCATTTATATATTTAGTTTAACTAGTACAATATATTGGCATGTGCTGCAGAAGATCGTGCCCTGGATCTGATGCAACAGCACTAGTCAAGATGGGTAACTTTGGACCTGTATCGGAATCATAGCAAGGAAGGAAAAGAAAAGATAGTCTAGGATTAGGCAATCATCTGGTGGGTATAAGGCAAGTGGCATGGAGATGAGCTGTTGATCTATAACTTTGTTTTCTTGAATAGAAATGTAATCAGGAAAGATATCTTGTAGTAGGATTCTATTATTTTCTATTTAATCTCTATAGTCTCCTGTAACAGGAGTAATCCACAATTGTCACACTATTCTTGAATTAATATAAAGAGGAAGAAGAGGGTTTGAGGTTGAGGATGTAGGTACTAAAACTAAACCTCGTTAAATTATTGTGTTTTTGACTTGATTTCTGTGATTGCTATTAATTTCTAGACAATAAACCATCTATGATAACATAGACGGATAGATCCACTAAAACATTATTCAATAATCCTTACAAAAGTGGGTATCCCCCACCTGTTTCATATTGAAACAAACATAGTTCTTACAAAAGGCAATGGGAAAAGCCCCATTGTGCAAAAGATACTTAACAAAACAGAAATATTACAAACAGTTCACAGATCACACATTAGAGCTAAGGGATAAGCAGGTGTAGTAGACATTACAAACACTTCACATATTACAAAATACTAAACTAAGTAGACAGTGAGTATATCTAGTAATCACTGCTAGAAGAACATTATTCAATAATCTAAAAGTACCATTATTTCGTTTTGAAATTTTTTAACCTAAAACTCCATCAAGACAACCCACAGGTATAATTCCTTAATCGGCATCTCAAGATCAAATGAAATCAGGCCAGTATTCTCCTCATAGCCAAACATCACCTCTCTTGAATCAACCCGTATTCTCTTTGGCATCACTGATGAATAAACCCCAACCGTGCCTGAGCCACACATTTTTATTTCGACGGTTGAGATATTGTCCGACTCGTATCTCAGTTCCTTGATGGCACCTCCAGAGTTAAACATCCTCACTAGCCCAATGGGGGCAATGGAGGCTCCATTTGATAGCTTCTTCACTGGAACTACTGTGAAGACTTCATATTCACGTGGTTTAAGCGTCACAGGCATAGATGCATTTTTCGGTATATATGTTACCTCCCCTGTAAATGGTTTGTTAGTTTACGAGCTCACATTGCTTAACGATTATTAGAGAGACAGTAATAAGTAGTATGAAGGTTCTGGTAATGTGATAAGACATGATTAATAGAATGTTTAGTACAGAATATCCTTGCAGTTGTGTCAATATTGTGTGAAATGGGGTATAATTGTAAGATACACGTACCCCCTAAATGGGAATATAGGATAACATCTCCATTCCAATCTTCATCCGCAGCACTCCTAAGAAAATCCACATTAGTAGCATTGATTACACCTGTAACTGTACCGGGTTGTTCATCATGGATTAAATTTTTCTTGCCAACCCTACACCATCCAGCTCCTTGGCAATTAAAGGCACCAATTACACCGTTGTGCTCATTTAAATTCCAAATCTTCAAAATGCTGTCACAAGTATAAGCACCATAATTTAGGGTAACAAAATAATGATAAAAAATAACATAAGAGTTTGTTTCAGAATCTTCTGACCTCTTTCCATCCCTTGCTGGGTCAGTGAATAAACAATCTCGGCTTGGTCGACCTGGGAGTTTTGCTCTTAAGATAGAACCATCAGGAAGTACTAATTTCTTCAACAAATTGAAATCGTGATTTCCAGGCTTATCACTGCATACATGCACAATTATCAACCCTATTTCTCAAGTATGTGATTTTTGCAATTATAATTTGATAGAACATATACCTAACATATATTGCACAACCCCCAACTGCTCTTGCTGCTGCATGGTACTCGGCCATAGGGTGCATGCTCTGATAAAATTTCAATTAGATTATCATTAATAATTAATGTTGTAAGAAAGATAGTGTTTAAAAAAGATACATAACAAGAATATATGAAACAAACTCACATGAAACATGTCCCAATCAGGCTGCATAAATTCTCCAAGGATTATACTATTATATGCCACAGATGCAATATGTATTGTGTGAGATGCTGGGTCTTTTGGCCAGAAATCGTCAGATGCCCTGACAACTGCAGTTCTCTTTGAACTATAATATTTAAACCCAACAATTAAAACCCACCATCTCTAATTCTATACATTTATTTTTCGAAGACACCATAATCACAGATGAATACCTGTATAAGTTATCAGTATTGTGGCTCATGCAAGAAATGATCCCGTTATCCTTAAAATTCCTGGCAATGGAAGCCTCCAGTGCCATGTGGTACTTCCTTGTCAGCTCAACCCTGCCTCCAAAGCCAGCTCCAAGTGTTTCAAGAATATTTTGCGCATCTACCTTGACCCCATCAACACCAGCTGAGGCAAGGTAGGAATGTAAATCGTTGTAGAAGCTGAACACCTTCTCTGGGTGCACAAGACCAAGTCCATTTGTGGTAATGCTATCGAGGCATACACATTGCTCATTGGATTGGATGCTTGGTGAGGAAACAGGGTATTGCATCTTGGATTCATAGTGCTCCATGTCCCCAATCCCTGGTCTCACTCCACCCCAGTACCCGGTAATTGTGTGCCATGCATACACATATCTGACATTCAAAACACAATTTGACCATTTTCAATGATGAACAGAAGAGACAGGGAAAAAAAAAAGATTTCACAAAAAGAGAAAAACTATTATAAAATCTTGTAAAAAAGGTACAGTGTCAGTGAAATTATGGAAGAATCAACTTATATGCAAGTAGCAAGATAATTGATGAAAAAAATTGGACAAAAGTTTAACAATATGCATTTACAAGAAATTAATAACCTTAAAAAAGGGAAGAGATGACAAATGAAATTAAAGTCCCATTTATTCTGTGGGCTAAAGAATATTTAAGGGCCTACAGTTAGTATAAGATTGCATATTGTGAAATTAAATATTGAATCTTATTTTGAAATGAGTTTCTTACTTTATGTCATGTTTTTCTTTAATTTCCCTGACTACATAAGCAAGCCCATTCGCTGGATCCTCGTCTCTGTGACCCTCTTTGCCATTTTTCTGGAACTTGTGGTTCTCCTTTATATGTGTTAGCCTATTTGCAAAGCTGAAAAAGAAATGAAAAGCAAAATGATTTCGGCAATTCAAATCTGTGAGTCTAATAGAAATTCTAGGTATTCTTATTTGAACTTGTACTTTGCTGCATTATCTGATTTACAAGCAATTCCAGTAGGATCCATTCCGACAGATTGCCATCCATCGTCTATTATTACAAATTTAGGAGGTATGCCACCTTCGTGAAAGCTGAAAAATAAACAGAGAAACAATTCTCAATTTCTAAATTCCTTACGAAAATTTAATTAATAAAAGAACAACAGTACTTTGGATGAGAGTTAAAAGGGCAATAACCTCTCTAGCCCTTCCTTGACCCCCTCAGATGTTACATTTGTGTAGAATGCATCCCATGTACACCAACCAAACCAGTTCAACATATCGGGCATCTACAATAATTGAAATAAGTACAAAATAAATAGGTAAATACTAAATATTAATGACCAATACAGATTAGTAGACTACCTTTTTCTTCTCTCTGTGAGAGAATGTCCCCAGATGCCTTTCAATAGTCCTATATGTAATAAACACTTGTTAATGCAATGAAAATTGAAGAAATCTCAATCAAGTTTACATCTAAAGAAATACTAACTTGACAGCACTGTTAATGACTTCGAATGGATCTGACCCCGCTCCAACAAATACTAGATGAGTTCCATCAAAAGACACTACAGCTGGGTCGCCTGAAATTTATTGCATAAAATAAAAAAAATGCCCAGAACAGATCTTTTGTTTTCACTCAAAAAAATTGAACCAGCAATTAAATACTTGGAAAATTACCACTCTCGAGACAAATCTCAAGTTCATCATTGGAGTTGCCTTGAAGAACTGCTCTGAAAGCTCCCTCCAGAACAGGTAAAAAGACGGTATAAACCACTGACTCGTGGGACCCACCATCGGCAAAATCGGACCTTTCTCTTCCTTCGACAAGTAGGAATTGGGTCTCAACAGGTATGTCTCTGCCGTTCGAGCCCATCCTCTGTGTCATCCACCATATCTTAAACCTGAATGTGCACATGAACCTCAAATCCCTGGAAAATAAAAATTAAGAGTATTATATCTATTGTAAACAATTTACAAATCTTAAATTTAAATTGTCTTACATAAATTTATACCAATGAAAAATTTAAGGCATATTTACGAATTTAGAGTTGGCATTTTTCTCCAAGCATGTCAGCATGGGATTTCTTGAAAAGAGAAAAAAAAAAAAATACTTACTGAAGTTTGCCTATGGAAAATACATTGTGACTGTCGCCACGCTCCGATTTGACGCCAATGAACGCACCGTTAGTTATCCCACTACCACTCGGTGGCGTCAAGAAAATGTTATCACGCACATCTGACAAGATTTTAGTTCCCAAAACCACCAAATCGCCATTTTGTACCGCTATCCCAGCCCCGATTGTCATCTTTCCTCGTACTCAAGTCTTTTAAGTTTTAAAATTCAATCCAATCGATAAAGAGAGGAGAGGAGAGGAGAGGAGAGGAGAGGAGAGGGAGATAACTTCCCGTACCGGTTCTCATGACTATAAAATGGAAGGTGGCGTTCTTTTAAACCGAAAGATTTGTGGATTTTTTCATCTCTAGTTGCTATAATATTGATATTTAAAATAAGGCCCATGTATCACTTTGTAGATATTGACAAAAAAATATTTAAGCCTCCGATCCTACGAACTGGACATAGAGTGAGTGAGATAAATGGTACGGCGGAGCTGGTTTCGTCAGCGAATGTAACCGGTACAAAATGGTACGGTACGTGTTAGTTACGTGTCGTGATTTACGTGTATTGTGCTGTAATTATTCTCGTGTTGTGATTATCTTTTGAAATTTTGGTACGACACGTTACGTGAAAGATCTAGTCACAGCACGGTCCGGTACGTGGTCACGCGAGTCACGTGTAATTATGATAATTAGATATTGATCAATCAGTGAATCTTGAATAAACTAACTTAAATTATTATTAAATGGTCACGCGAGACATGTTTGGGCACGGTGTGACTCACGTGGCGTAACCATTCGCGTGTCTAACCACCCCTTGACATTTTGGTCACGGCACAGCACAACACGTGAAAAATTAACTTGGTCACAGCACAAGACCAAAGTTATAGCATATTAGTAATGACACGGCACGTTTTTTCCACTCTAACTGGACATAGTATGATATTTCAATCCCTATCTGACTCTAGTTAAGAAAAAGCATAACTACTTGGTCACGTCACGCAATGACATTAAAATTTATTTTTACGTAATGTGAAAAATATTAAATGCCAGTCACATCACACAAATAGTTATGTTATGTATGGTTACAGATGATGAATGACAGTTACATCATGCAAATAATTACGTCACGTGTGATCACAGTGGATAACAATCATATCACGCGAATAGTCACATCACGTCATGATCAAACATGTATAAAAAAATAAAAATTTATTACAAAAGAAATTATAATTAAGAAATAATGTTGAAAAAAATAGTTAAATAATTTGTCGGTTATATGATTAAGTTAATTTATGTGATAAATTTCACTTGAGCATTTACATCCCTGCAACTCAATAAGTTTCTAAATAACTGTTAACTAATTTTTAGAAATTAAAGTTTGTAAAATTTTTAAACTCTCACATCCTAAAATTAGTTTTTAAAATTTCTATTAAACCACGTCATCAATTAAAT
Organism: Carex rostrata; assembly: GCF_964058835.1. Taxonomy (NCBI): domain Eukaryota; kingdom Viridiplantae; phylum Streptophyta; class Magnoliopsida; order Poales; family Cyperaceae; genus Carex; species Carex rostrata. The sequence continues at coordinate 11,087,761 of NC_135925.1, forward strand.
TAAAATGATTCATTTTCTTTCCGTTGGAGTCTGTCGTCCTTTCAAATTTATCCTTGTGACTTTTTTCCTTCCTCGCCAATTCTCTTTCCCTTCTCCGTCGAATCCTTTTCATTTCTAGTTGCGAATAACAAAATTGACTATTGTGGTCGCCTGGGAAAATCATCATCGTAGCCGACCGTATAACCTCTCTCTCTCTCTCAATCTCGTACAGTGGAGAATTTCTCCTTTTTTGGATTCATTGAATCAATTTGGTTGAATATAAAGTTCACATCTTTATCTCTCTCAACTCGTACAGTGAAGTACTCATTTTCTCAATCGCGAACAGTGAGAGAAAATTAAAGTTTTCTTCCCCTTTTCAATTATATCCTTGAATGACTCTGAATTTAGATTTTTATTCTTTTGTTGTATTCAGTGAATTTTTCTTCTTATAATCCAATCAAATAATCCAGATAATAACCAGCTAAAAAGTAATTGATATAGCCTCTACTGAGTTTTAAAAAAAAAAAAAATTAATTGACATATGAAAACTACAAATAATGATTTTGTGGGGGTAAATATTCAAAAATGTGTAAATAAATAAATATTCACCCAATAACATGTTAGCACAGTCCAGTACCACTGTACCAACCAATACCAGGTCTTGCACCAGTGCAAAAAGCAAAGAAATAAAAAAGAATCTCCAACTGATACACAAAATGACCAAAAAGACAGCTAAAAGAAAACTGAACAATAGGTAGGGGGTGAAAAGTTCATTTGATCAAATCCTTTTACAGGCAAATAAAGGAATTTAAAACAAACACTTTACTGCTTGATTTTCCATTTTAAGGATTTTTTTTGCTATTTTATATGTGCATTTGAATCTCATCTTTGAAGGATATAAAAACTATTAAATAAAATTTAATGTTTACTGTAATGCCCCTGTAGAGATAAAAACAAAATTTATAGTTCTCTGTCTCCAAAAATTCTGACTCATGTTAGACATTTAGATTGAGCTTTCTTCTACATTTTTATAAAAAGCATAAAAATTTTGGTTTATAGTTTGTCCAGAATTTAATTTTGAAGTTTGACAGTCAAAAATATAATAAAAAAAAGCAACACCTTGTATAAACCTCAAAATAAAATATAAATCAATCTCCAAAAATCAAGTTCCTAAGATCACAGGGTTATTGTTAGAAAAAACTGATGAACAATAGTAAAACAAAGACTGTAGCATAGTATATATAGTAACATGCACCAGTACACACACATGCACATAGTTGCACTAATCCCTAAACCCTAAACTCTCTCACATCTCTCAAACTGATTTAACAACAGCCACATTTTAATATATAGAGACATGATAAAAGTACAAAAAATAGAGACATTTGAATCCTCTTCTTTGACATATCAGAAGATATGTGTTAGTTTATTTATTAAGGTCAGCTGGGTTTAGTTAGGCATGACAGGTTGTAATTTCCTAGAAAATTAATATCGTGTGCATGCATGTTCAATATGGTATTTCGATCTTCATTAAAATTAAATTATTTTGAAAAGTAATTCTTAAAATGGTAGAAAAAGTTTTTGAAGATGAAAAAGAAGAGTTTAGAATTGCCTGGTAGTTTCGTTAAACGAGGAGGAAATATCCGGATCTCTATACCAATGACAAAATGGAACAAACGACTCACTTCACAAAAAAAAATTAGCAAAAGAATTGGAGTTGGCTTAATATATTTTTACAAATAAATCAATCTTTTTTTTTTGTTAAGATCCACATAAAAATATGCCACTGACGTTTTAAGTAATTCAAAGTGTTTGTTATTAGCATTTTTTTATTTTTTTATTTCTTCAATTAGTTGTATTTATTAATGGCACATCTTCAATTAATTGTGTTCACAGCTATACAATAAATCTAATTTTGCTTTTTGAGTAAAGGTTGCTACTATACCTAACTATATAATATTCACAAATAATTTTTCATTCGAATTTCAAACTTATAATATTTTACACGGCATTAGTCACTAGAACAAAAACTGAGAATTAGTTGTGTTCACAGCCATACAATAGACTTTTTCATTTTTTTTTTTTTTTTTTTGCTTTTTGAATGAAGTTTGGAACTATACCTAAACTATATAATATTTACAAATAATTTTTTATTCGAATTTCAAACTTACGATATTTTACATGACATTAGTCACTAGAACAAAAACTGATTCTCAGCTATACAATCAACTAGGTTCGAACTAAGAAAATTATTTATAGAAAAAAAATTTAGGAAAACATTTTCTTCAAAACTTCAAATTTAATATGACAACATTGATCATACTTGATAACTTGTAAAACTATTAAAGACCATAATAAGGGGTTATTGGTAAAATTAAAAGCATAGATACTTTAGGACAGTGGAACATGCAACTAAAACCGAATGAGATTTGAGAAAGAACAAAAGTTATTGGGTCTGCGATCGTTAGGTAATTCAACCCGTGACTAATGTCGCTGCGACCAGATTTTTTTTTTTTTTTTTTTCGATTATAGGATCTGAATTACACTTGAAAATAACTACCTGCCTATTTACTGGGGTTGTCACGTTTAAATTCGCGGACGATAAGCTTTTGTATCTTTTTGATAGGGGTGCAAACGGATCGGATATATTTGATTTATTTTTCGAGACATATCAAATATTAGACGGATATGTACAGATATGAATTGAATATCGGATATCCGTAGAAATTAACAACATTACATTTCTTGTAAATAATTTAGAAGTTATCTGAGAAAAATGTACACCATTGTCGTGTTATTGCATGAATTCAAGCGGTCAAAATTAGAAGGTTTATAAAATAATTTTAATGCATTCATTTTTAGATGTTTTTTGACCACTTGTCTCTATACAAAATTAATTTGAAAATTTAAAATTTTCACATGTAGATGCATCACTCTTAAGGTGGATAGATTTCAACAGTTTGAATTCATCATTTGAACCCAATCCAATAGATTTTTAATTTAGAGTTGAGTTCACAAAGAGACTTGGTGAACTTAGGAACAACCTAGTTCTACTCTATATATATCAAGCTTCTAAATAGCTAGCTATAGCGAAGCTATAGCGCCGCTATAGCGGTTTTAGACCCAGAAAGCTAAGCTACGGGCTAAAACTGCGCTAATCAAGCTACGACCGCTATAGCGGTAATAGCGGTCCGCTATAGCGCGTAGCGGTAATAGCGGCAATAGCGGTCCGCTATGCTACATGGGTTATGATTTTGCAATTTTTTTTTTTTCTGAAAACATGATTTTGCAATTTTAATGGGCATTAATATCTAGATTGGTTTTTTTTTTTACTTTATTAAGCTATATCAATACAATGGAACATGTGCGGGCTATACCGCTATATCAATTAAATTTTGTATCATGCATTAATATACGGTAGTGGTATATTTTGAATATAAAATATATCGATAGTTTTTGAATTAGGGATATTTTGAATGACAATTTGAACTTTGTATTGGTTTAATATGAATAATATTAGAACTTCTTAATTAATTTGATATTTGTTTTCTTGATGAGACATTTTTACTAGGCAAAGCCTTCTATGGACATAAGGACCTATTTGTAAAATGAACATATTTTTATTTTTAAAGTTCAAACAGTCGATCCGAACCGTTCATCTTGTTCTCCATATTAATATGTGCTTGGAGACCAAATTTTACATTTTTCTGATTTTTTTTACTATTTATTAAGATGGGTACAAAATTCAATGGTCTGAATTTGATATTTTTTATACCCATCTTAATAAATAGTAAATAAATTCAGAAAAATGTAAAATTTGGTCTCCAAAGATATATTAATATGGAGAACAAGATGAACGGTTCGGATTGGCTGTTTGAACTTTGAAAATAAAAATATATTCATTTTACAAATAGGCCCTTATGTCCATAGAAGCATCACTCTTTTTACTATTAGTAGAAATATAAAATATAATTTTTGAAATAAAAAAACGCTATTTATAATAGCTTTCGCTATAGCTCCGCTATTCGCTAAAGCTTTTTTTTTTTGTCTCCCCGCTACACCGCTATAAACGCTATTTAGAAGCTTGATATATATGAAGAGGAGAGATCCACTTGCACCTTTTTTTGGTGACATCATATTACACTCTACATTTTCAAAGTTTTCAAATTCCAAACAATCAATCCAAATCGTTCAATATGATGGATATATTAAAATGTGCTTGCAGATCAAATTTTACATTTTTTTTTGAATTTTTTTTACTATTTATTAAGTATTTTACAAAATCATTATTTTCAGACCATTGACTTTTTTACCCATCTTAATAAATAATAAAAAATAAATGAAAAATTTGATCTGCAAGTACACTTTAATATATCCATCATATTGAACGGTTTGAATAACTGTTTCAACTTTGAAAATGTAGAATATAATCCGGTGTCATCAAAAAAGAATATAAGTGAATCCCTCCTCATATATAAATAACTAGAAGAAAGATTGAATGACCCGTTCATGCATAAGATTTAATGGCATACTCCCCTTCTTTAGATGTTGCCTATGTACTTGCATCAAGTCCAAATTACATATGAAAGCATGAAAAAACTGGAATCAGGATCGGCCTATCTGGATCGGCTATATGAAACAACCGATACTAATATCTATCTGGATCGGTTTTCTTAACAAAACTGATCCTAAAAACTAATCAGATTGGGTTTTTTGGTCAACTGATCCTAATTTGTGAACTATTAGGATCGGTTGTTTATAAAAACCGATCATGATAGTTTCTGGATCGGTTTTTACAAACAACCGATCCTGATAGTATCAGGATTAGTTTTTACAAACAACCGATCCTGATAGTATCAGGATCGGTTTTTACAAACAACCGATCCTAATAGTATTATGATGGATATCATTTTTAAAATTATAAAAATTTTAGTGATGTTGTACCTATCTAAAAAAAAATAAAAAATTTCTAAAAATTATAAAATTTGGTCTCCAAGAATATGTTAGTATGGATATCATGTTGAGCGGTTCAAATATATCAATAATTTGGACTTTGAAAAAAAATATAAAATGTAAGACATGATGAGGTATGAAAAACACGAGGTATATATATATTGCAACCCTCTCATCTAATTAACTAGATTTTTATGATTGAGTGCTCAATAATTATGGCAGAGTCAAGGGTCATATGTTCTTAATTAATATACAAATTGCATCTTCATATAAGAATATGTCCTTCGTTACAATATAATTAATAATTTAATATACAAATTGCATCTTCGTTTACAAACAACCGATCCTAATACTATAACTATTAGGATCAGTTGTTTATAACTATTGAAATTGTGTTCCTTTTCATTCCCATTACTTAGGAGTTTAATTTGGATTTGGCTGCTAACTGTTAATTAACTTTGAAGTTCATTAAATGTTTCACTCCAATTATTAAGGCTCGTTACATGATAACAAGCAATTTTAATTAAGTATATCTGACCTACTTTTATTCAACCTCTGGTCCGAATTATATTTAAAGCTCCAAGTTTTTCTATCTTTTATGCTTTCTCTATTGCTTCTTGCAAACGGTATCTAGTCAGACAGTAAGGAAATTGCAAGGTCCAAATTAAACATGTATATGGAAAAAAAAAATTGAAGGCCTAAGAAACTGATAATTAATTAAAGGAATTAATTTATCTTGCTGGAAACCAGAGCTCGGATGATTTCAGTATTGCCCTCCTTAACATGCTAGTACCATATCACATGACCGGTACATTGGCAATTACACGTATTTAGATTTGATTACAACATTTAGTTATTGCAAACTTAATTATTGAGCTAGTTATTCCACTTTGATTTAGTACGATTGCAAGAGAAAATATTTTTTCAAGAAAAATATTAATTATATTAGAGAGAAACAAATTAACATTTATTTCCGGATTTTTTTTCTTCTCATTAATCGATAATTTAAATTATAACTAGTAACAAGTTCTAGCCAAACAACAATAACTTAAACTACCTTAGTTTGAAGTAAAAGACTTTATTTTGATTTTGATTTTTAAGTAGCAAACAAAATATATATGACCATAAATGATTAGCATATCCAATAATAATGGAATATGATAAGGCTCATAATACTTTTGAATTCTCTAATACTTCGGGCCACACTGCTATAAAAAGTAAAAAGACAATATAAGCTTGTGGGGAATTCTTAACTCTTAAAGTGGATAAGGACTATGAGGTTCATATATTATTGTTTTAAAACGGCTTCTTTTTTTTCTTCCCCAGATGATCACTTACCTATCAATTATTTGATAACTACGTACCAAGATCGGTTGTTTATAAACAACCGATCCTGATACTATCAAGATCGGTTGTTTACAAACAACCGATCCTAATAGTTAAGTATTAGGATCGGTTGTTTGTAAACAACCGATCCTGATAGTATCAGGATCGGTTTTTATAAACAACCGATCCTGATAGTATTGGGATCGGTTATTTATTTAACCGATCCTGATTCTTTTTAGGATCGGTTTTTTCGAATTAACCGATCCTAATAACTCCCTATATAACCTGTCTAGGGTTCTTATTTTCATTCCACGCCTCTCATTTTCAATTTAGCGAAAATCAAACCCGCCTCTCAACTCCTCCGTCTCTGTCTCAGTCTCTCCCTCTTCTAGGGTTCTTATTTTCATTTCGCGTCTCTTATTTTCAACTTAGCAAAAATCAAACCCGCCTCTCAACTCCTCCGTCTCTCTCTCTGTCTCCGGCGCCTCTCAACTTAGCGATCTCTGTCTCTCTCCTCTCAATTTATTTATTTATTTTTTTCATTTGAGCAAGGCTTTTTGAGATTATTCCATCGGCGATGAAGAGGTACACTTTGAGGTATGCTAGCTAGGTTTTCCTTGTCTTTCAATTTAAATAATACATATATCAAAGATGCACAAGCAAGCAATTAATGATATAAATATGGGTTCATATTTTGAAGTTTGCACTGGTGGAGACGATAAAAGAGGGAGTGCCATACATGTGGCTGAAGAGTTGAAGGAAGCTTGTTGCGGCCATCAAGGTTGAGATGTAATGCTCTTATCAGGACCACCACACTACAAAATTTCATGCATTTTATTTTGCTATTGCACCAAATTTTTTCAACTATTGTACTTCTTTTTGTGTTTCATGAATTTTATTTTGTGTTCTTAATTGGTTTTGAGCTCCAATAAATTAATGGTAAATAAAAAAAATATTTTATGTTGGCCAGCAAATATATATGGAAGCTGACCAAATAAAAAAAATATTTTTTTAGATCCAATATAACATCAGGATCGGTTGTTTGAAATAACCGATCATAATAAAAACTATCAGGATCGGTTGTTTATAAATAACCGATCCAGATTATTATAGTATCAGTATCGCCTTCATTATGATCGGTTGTAATCCAATACTAATATGCGTGTATAACCGATCCTGATTCCATATTTTCCACTAGTGGCACTACCTTCATGATTTCAACCAGGTACATTAATTCATTATACTAAATTATAACACTATTAAGCTGAAAGGTATCGAATAAAAAATATCAGCTAGATCTCGGTACAAAAATGTCAATTTAGTAGGCTTGTACGAAAGAGCTTCAAAAAGGACTTGTTTATCATAAATTCCCATCAAGTAGAAAATAACCGGTTGCGTGCCATAAAGCATCAAATAATTTACTTTGTCGCAACTTGTTTTTTTTCAAGGTTTTTGTCGCAACCTTTGAAAAAAAATTGGTACCTTTTATGAGTTTTTTTAAAATCACTATTTTTCAGATTTTTTTTTTTTATTATTCAAAACAGTGATTTTCGGAAATCCATAAAAATAGTAAAAAGTTTTCATAGAAAATAAAAATTGATTTCCAATTCAAGCACATTCCAATATTTCATATCAACTTTTAAACTTTAAAATCGCAAAATCGAATTGGTAGCATCAAGTACTAAAGTACAAACTATTTTAACCATATGCTTACCAATAATTAGCAATTTTTTAATCCATATCATTTTTCTAATAAGCTAATTATAAGGACCTATTCGGCGGACGAAGGGGAAAGGGAAAGGGATTGCAAAATTTAATTCTGAATTGATTTTTACTGTTCACGTGAGAAAATAAAATTCACTCTGAGTGAATTTTTTTTTTCTACATGAACAGTAAAAATTTTATTGCGGTCGAACAGAGCCTAAATGAATGATAAATTATTCTCTCTTGATTACTTTTAAAAGCAAGAATGATAAATTATTCTCTCTTGATTATTTTTAAAAGGACAATATTCGTATGGTTGCTCTACAATGATTACTTTAAAGTACATTGCGTTAATTACAAACATTTAGTGCTCTGGAAATGCTTTTCTTTTATTAATACAAAAATTGTTAGTGGTGTAGGGTTTTCTAGATACCACTTTTGGGGTTTCGCGGTAACCAAAACCCGTTTAGGCTTAAGCTGCGGAAAGAACGTAAAACAAAAATTTTTACTTCTAACTCAAGCCGTGAATTAAAAGGGATATGCCGGAAAGACCAAAGCAGAGTTCCTTCTGAAGTCTTTCATTGCAAGGACCCTTTTAATCATTTTACAGATCTACTCCATGATTGATTTCTAAAACTTTAATCTACTTACAAATTAAATAGATTAATATAACATATTTATACCTTGTTTCCAAATCACAGTTGGAATGCAGACCGAGCGAGTAGAGCCTCACCAGGGAAGGAATCGACTCGGAGTATCACACGTGTGATACCTCTATCGGTTATCCACCAGGACTAACCGGAGAGCGGTTTATTTCTTCTGCCAGAAATACCATAAACCGCGGAATTCTGCAAAAACACTATTCATAGGAATAAGACGAAAACCCGTAAACACGAATTTTCGGTTGCTCAGTTTCATCAATATGCAAAACTGACATACCGCGAAATTCGGTAAAACACTATTCATCAATCCCGTAAATATTCTCCACAACAACCCGCAAGATTATACGTCAACTACGTATAACTTTCTTTTCTCAACCGAAACACTATTTGGGAGAGAAACCGAGAAAGAGAGAAAATACCGATTCGATTCTGCACGAAATGATACATGTGAATTAGCATATATATATATATATATTTCTCTCTACCCCTCCACCCCTATTTATAGTGTTTAGATTCGGTTGCAAAAGACCAAAATGCCCTCCAAGTTCGGCCTATTTACAAGATATGCCATTGACACCTCATCCTTTTATATGTGAAATGACCAAAATACCCCTTCCACACCCTTCCACATTCTTCTCCATGCTTCTACACATGCAAGGTGGCATAGGTGTGAAATGACCATTTTGCCCTTGTGGATAGGATTGATGACATGTCATCTGGATAGGATCAATGACGTGTCATGCGGATAAGGTCGAATCTGAAAAGACCCGAATGCCCTCGGCCCGAACACAAATAATATTCGTATAATTATTCTGAACAATTATATATATATTTTTCTTTCGGTTATTTGTTTCGGTGTCGATGACGTGTCATCTGGATAGGATCGATGACATGTCATGCGGATAAGGACGAATCTGAAAAGATCCGAATGCCCTCGGCCCGAACACAAATAATATTCGTATAATTATTCTGAATAATTATATATATTTTTCTTGCGGTTGTTGTTTCGGTAATTTATACAATGTGTCCTGCACATTTATAAATTAACCGGTTAACTTTTATACAACGTGTCATACACGTTTATAAATTAACCAATGTTTTTGCTTGTTATTTTTACATAACATTTATAATTTAATTATAACATGTATAATTAATTATAACCATCTTATCATTGATCATAACCAATTTATAATCAATCAAAATAAGATTCTCCGATTAACTCCTATATGGTGTGACCCAATATGATCTGTGTTATGTTGGTAAATAGAGTTAAAACCGTTTTAACTTCTATAATCATGGGTGGCGTCTGGCAACACATCATGACCATCCAATTACACAGATGATGCTGTACTGTACAATATCACGATCCAGTAAACAATTTACTTGTGTCTGTTCTTCTGTCTCATAGCTATCAGATTAGTTTCAAGGTAGATGTGTGTCATCCTTGCTAACTTAATCTTTTCTTGATCTTGAGCAGATTATCAAATATAATTACTCTTGTAATTATACCGCTAGCAGATAATCTTACTCTATCAAGGGGCCCAGTGATGCTATAGCTCGTATAGAGATACGAGGGACAAATAGTATTCTTGGTAAACTATCACTTCCTCAGCTAAGCTATACATATGGAAAAGCTACCGTTATGACTGCTTTTTACGGACAGCGGTAGATAGCAATCACACATACATATTTCTTAGTGGGAACGATAAATACCTCATACTTTAGAACGTGACACTGAATGAAAAACATTAATGACACGAACACAATTCTATTTAATGTTTCATTCGGGGTCTGTCAAATACCATGTTCCTAGAACATGTATCTATGTGATTAAAATGACATCTCGTATCAGGTGGTTTGTAAAACTTAACCATATTTTAATCCACATACTAACCTTATCGCGGTAATTAGTGTTCCTGCTAATTACCTTGGTCAGTGACCTTTTAAGAGTATATATCATCTATATTATGGAGTTTCACAATTTCAGTCATGAACTCGAAATGATCCATAAATGCAATAATACTCAAGGCAACAAAATGATATTAATCATCCAATTCATGAACAAAGCTTTATGATAAATTATCGTATTATTGACTTCTAGATTATTACAAACTAACAAGTGGCACCTTGCAACTAACTTTAAAAAATATAGCATGACCTGCAAATGACTTGCAAATTTCCATAATAGCATGGTCCACAATAATAATTCCAGTATAGAAGGACAAGATCGTAATAATTTTTAATCCCATTCAAGCTTTCTAAATTATGTAATTTGCTACGAAATGGAGCTGCACTTTTAAGGTAATAGTTTCATCTAATTTTTAAAGACAATTTTAATTTATTCTATTTTTGAGTTGATTGGTCATGTATTATTATATATGTAACATTTATTCCATTTTCTTATGCCAAAATTCATTAAACAATTCATGCTTCTTTTTTTGGGTCTCTTTTGATTGTTTTGTATTTCTAATTTATCAATAAATTATAAAATTAAAAGCCGGAACCCTTCATATCTAAACAAAACAAAACAAAAGGATTGGAATTTGTCATCTTCTTATCTAGTTATTTGATTTGAAGGAATGTAAAAGAAAAGACAAGGAAAACACTTTTGATATTTTCTTGGTATTAATTAGTAGTGTTTTTACTTTTTAGTGTTTTGTCCTCTTTGATTGCTAACGTACACATGTAACACATGCGAATGTGATAAAGGAAGAATGACTAGAGAATTGTATTTGGTGTTGATCTGAAAATGACTTGCTAATTTCTAAACTTGCAGGGTCCACAATAATAATTGTAGAATTTATTGTAATCTTGTTTTCCTGTCGGACGAAGACTTGAGTAGACCGCATCTCTTATGTTTTTATTCCAATCTTATCTTTCTAATTTCTGTAATTTGCTACGAAATGGAGCTCTAATTTTCATATTATGTAAAGAGACTAAATCAAATATGTAGTGATAATTTTTATTTAAATTTTGAGTTGGTGCATCATATATTATAGTAAATGTAACATTTATTATAATATTTTATGCTCAATACTCATTGTTCACTTTCATACAATTTGGGTATTTCTAAATTATCAATAAAAAATAGAATAATTATTTAAATACCCTCACTCTACTCCAGTATTTCCAAATTCCCGCATCCATTTAGAAAAATTATGTACTATATTTTCCACTTATTATGTGATCCCCACTAATTATTATTCTACAAAGATATTATATGGTCGCTCCCTAATTATTATTCTAAAATGTCTTCAGCCCTCTTCCTCTATGGTTCCCACCAATTATATGGTACCCCCTTTCCCAGTCCCCACACTCGTCCCCGCGTGAACCTAAAATACTTGAAAGATAAGAAATTAATACTTGAAAACTAAGATATTAATACTTTGATACGTGACTTATTATGATCATATTTTTTTCCATTTCTCAATCGTCCTCGCGTCAAACTTTCTCTAACAAAAATAATCGACCACATAGATATAAATACTTCAGTGCATAAGTATCATATTAATACTTTCATATGTCATTCAGTATCATATTAAAAATTACTTGCAATTATAGATATAAATATTTGTACGATGATGTATAAATACATGTATGACGATGAGCCCAAAAGTACACTATCATGGATCTCATTTGAAAGAGAAAATTGCATAGAAGACGTTCGTGATTTTAGATTCGAAAAATTTCTCATAGATTCTCAGAAATACAACATTGAATGAAGAAAAAACCCACCTGTAAGAACATGTGTCCCCCATAGGTCTTTATGGTGAGAGTACGTTTGAAAGATTTGATTGGGGAGACAATTATTTATGTAAATATTGTTCATCTCGTAGGTATAATTATTTTTGTACATAGATATAAATACTTTCTTGTATAAGTATTAATACTTTAGAAAAAAAAAAATCAGTGCTAGAATTTTTGCGGTTTCTCAAATAGTTATGATAGTTATGATGCAAATACTATAGCGTGGATGCTGTTATTAACTCCCTAAAATATAAGATTAGGAGCTTCATCCATTCTTATTTTCACAAAAATAAGATTGCCAATTTGTCATCTGCTTATCCAGTTATTTTATTTTATTTTCTTGGTTTTAGTAATGTGTTTAATTGCTTGCTTTTTCACTTTGATTACTAATACAAATGAATGTGATAAAGTAAAAATGAACAACCGAGTCCTAGCGGTAATTCCGTGTTGTGCTTAGGTAGTATTTTATAGACTACCCGTGTAGATCGGGTTTAGATGACTGACTATGAAAGTTGGAACATGGAACCTGAATTGTGAATTATTTTGCACTCAGAACACACTTTTGGAGTTTTTTGAACGCACTGAGAAAATTCCTAGAGCGAAATACCAAAACCAATATCAGTAGGACACACTAAGATTTAGCTTTATCTTTAATAAAATTTAGCTTTAGCTTCTTTAATAAGATTTGAGATTTATCTTACTTCAAAAATAGGAAACAAATATTCTCCTCTCCAAATTGTTTTTTTTTTTTTGAAGAATTGGCAGCGACTGCCAATTTAAAATTTTATTGAATAAAAGTTCAAAATTTACAACATCCGTCAGAGAAGAGGGGTTCTTATGTTTATATACAAAGCCTTGTACCCCACTCCTCTATTTACTGCTATACTGGTAATCAACAATTCTCAGCCCACATCTTCCCCACCTCTAAAGCCCTTACAGCTGTGATATCCGGAGGTACCCGAATTCCCCTAAAAATCAAGCTATTTCGCTGCAACCAGATATGCCAGCATATACTAACAAACATGACAGCAAAGGAATTTAAACCTGAAACCCCTGTATAAAAGGACCCAATGAAATTAAACCTAATACAAATCTAAGCCCATCTACCTCTCACATTATTTCTCAACCGTCCATCTATACATAAGTACTATTTATAAGAAACTTATACAAATTATCAAGGGTCGATCTATTTTTACCGATAGTTAAATAAATATGTCTTTTTTTTTCTTCTCTTACGGACGATATTAGTTCTCGAGTTTCACATTTCAGCAGAGAGCTAGTAAAAATAAAAACCACTTAGACCCAACTCATTTCCAAATACTCCGAACTCGAAACATAAATTTCCCAGCATTTTCCGTTATCCCAAATACTTTTTGAAAATCAGTCCCGTTGGAATGTACAAAAAATATATGAATAAAAAACTTCAAAAGTGATTTCTAACTATAGTTTGGAAATACGGGCTATGCATGGTTATTTCTGACAGGTGAGATTTTTTTTTATAGTAAAATTCCCTAGGTAGAGTGAGAAAAATGACATATCGAAACTTGCTCCGGCACGGAATGGAATGGCTACGACACATAATAGCATGTTACAATTGTCGGCTACGTGCCGTGAATCGCGTGTCGTGTGTTATGACCAATCACGGCCGTGACTAGTTTTCGGTAAAAGAAAAAACATGGCATTGAACCACATGAAGACACGAGATACCGCATGGTGTGTTTTTTCCAACATTAGTTCTTCATTTTAAAAGTTCTAAGAATAATTCCATATTTTTTAGGAACTTTACTGAAAAAATTTCAATAAACAAATTTAAATTACAAAAAAATTAGTTAAATATGATTAAACATGATCACCAACATGACCCGTTACAATACATCTGGCCATGATACATTTGGTCACAACACATATGGTCAAGAACCGACTTGGTCACAACGTGACTCACGTGATGTGACCATTCGCATGCCGTAATTACCCCTCATCATTTTGGTCAAGACATGACACGACATGTGAAAATTTGACTTGATCACAGCACGACACAGCACATGCCCAAAGTCATGACGTGTTAGTCACGGTACGGCATACCAAACTGATCAAATTATTCCTCTCTCTTGACTCCTGGTTCTCTCTCACACTCTTCTCAGCTGTGTTGTGATGGTGCTATTCTAGCTGATGCAGCAGCTCAAATCCAGAGTGTAGGCTTCATTTTTCTTGGTTGGCGACTTGGTGGTTCCGCTCTTACTCACAAGCTTCTTATAAAAACCTTTTTTAACCTCTCTTCACTCCCTTGGAAGCACTTCTGTTGACTTAATTTATCTGTTTTGATACCATATTATCATTGTTCAATTGAGTCCATATTTAGGCCTAATTGTCCAACTGAGGTTAAATTGGTACGTGCTGGGTTGTTTAAGGTTTCTGCATAATTGTTTTTTCCCTTTTTGAAGTAACAAATTGTTTTTTTATTAGAATAAACATAATTTTTTTTTATGGTTGGCAAAAAATATGCCAACAAATGCATTGATAAAGAAAAAAAATTTATATACAAAACCCTAAAGTTACTCTTATTCTGCTAATATAATATTTACAAGAATACTACCGTAATATCTCAATAATTACACAAAACTTGTCCAAAGGATAATTTCCATAGCCGTATCATCAATTAGACCATGCACTAATTTCCTTTTGTTAGAGAATAGCCTTCTATTTCTCTCTCGCCATAGGGCCCACGCTCCAGCCGCCCATATAACATCCCAGTGAGCCCTTTGCATCCGTGTCATGTTACAGTGTCCCCGTATCCAAGCCTGTAGGATTCCCCTCTCACTCCCGATTATCAAGTTATGGTGAGCGCCCAAACCTCTCCAGAATCTTCTTGCAAAGGGACACTCCCACATCAGGTGATCCCTTGACTCCGTCACGCTGGAGTCACACAGGTGGCAACCCGGTTGCACTATGCATCCTCTTACATCGAGAACTTCCTGTGTCAAGATCTTATCCTCCAGCATGAGCCATATGAAAATCCTGACCTTCATGGGGACCTTAATTTTCCATAGCCTTCGCTGTGTCCGAGATCTTAGCCCTCGATCGTGCATGGTTGTATATGCTGTTGCACATGAGAATTTTCCAGTGCCGGTCCACCTCCAAGAGATTTCAGAACTAGTCCTGTCCACCGAAATTGAGTAGAAAGGAACCATTATTGCGAGATCTTTTATAAAAAAAAGGACGCATCTTGTGCTGGTAATCTTAATTACTCTGCCGTAGTGATGCCATACAATCTTCTTATGGTGTTAGCCCATAGACCCGTCTGGTTGCTTTCCATTGTCCAAATCCATTTTGTCAATAGAGCATCATTTTGACAAGCCAGATCGATAACTCCCAGACCTCCATTAGTTTTCAGGGTGCACACCCTCTCCCAGTTAGCTAGGCAGTTGATTCCCCTACATATCCCATTTCCTTTCCAAAGAAAATTTCTCCTCATTCTGTCTATATGTTGCATAACTCCAATTGGTATTTTAAGTGCCTGCATGTAATGCAAAGGCATTGCTGACAAAACTGCCTTGACCAGTGTGATTCTACCCCCATAAGATAGTAGGTTGGATGTCCATCCCTCCAATTTACCCTGTATAGCTGAGAGCATCGGTTGAAACTCGACCTTTCTCAGTTTTTTGACTGTCAATGGCAGCCCCAAATATCTAATTGGTAGGTTAGAAGATGGTGAAACATAAATTTTTGAAGACGCAAATAGCATAGCATTGCAAATTCAGATTAAGAATCGGTTCTTAATCTGTTTTCATATCATATTTTTGAAATATTTGCTGGATTAGAAACCACCAGTACCTCCTACAAATTGCCATGATTAATCTATTCTTCTTTCTGATCAGCTAAAACCTTACATTGTGAAATATCTTTCGCATTTGAGGAGAGAATCCATTCCGATTAATGGGTTCATTTCCCCAGCCTCATACGAATTTTAATCTTTGTATGAAATTATGTAAAATAGAAAAAAAAAAAAAAATGAAAAAAAATATCTATTGTATTTTCATACCTGCTTGTCCCTTCATTACTGACGAATAAAACAACATTCTATACCTTGAATCATACTAGAAGAAAAAATTGGGACCGGAATCGTACGGTACCAAGCTGATTTTCAGCTGAGTTACTCGGTAGCCACTTTTTTCATTAAAAAACGGTTGAATCGGTGCTAGTTAAATTCGGTCTGTTTCATTAACGAGTCGGTCAAATATGACCGATACAGCAAATTTCGACAAAAGGATAGATGTACAAAAACTCTGATGAGAAGAAAAGGTTTATGAAAAAAGAATTCGTTGACGTGATCATTAATATTAGGTATTTACATGCGTTCCTTCAGAAAGAACAAGAGAATACTCCAATATATAACTATGCAGCATTAATCCAATTCACTCAATACAATATTCTTATTTAATTGAGTGCATATAAAAGGTCTTTCAATTAAAATACTTAAAACCCCCCCAAATTGGTTAATAGAAAGAAATAATATTTGTTATTACCACAACTGTTATCCAAATATTACAACATGTTCTTCTCTTTTAATCTTATTTTTCTCCATCTCTATGGCCTAAGAATCTTTGTTCATATAAATTAACAATTTTCATAAATATTTGCTTTAAGATCTACAATCAAGAGAGGTTAATCTAGAATCTAGATAAAATAAAATTTACTCTGTTTATATTGACTTAGCTATCTTTTGAATATATATAGCTTGCCTTCTATGACGTCCAGGAGCTTTCTTTTCGGTTGCGGATCTCAAATTCTATGGTGCCCATGGTAAACGCCATATAAAATTATTGTCTTTCTATTTTTAGAAGAGGAGGGTTCAAATGCCTCCATTTTTTGTGCCTCCATCATGCCTCCATTTTTAAAAACTTTAATAACTCAAAATTTAAAACTTAAATGTCAAAATAAAACCGTTAGATGTGATCTATGTTATTTTCTCTATGCATCCATAAAAAATTATCACATTTTGATTTTGCTTTTATATGAATCAATAAGTTGAAAAATCAACGTCTAGAAATTATCAACATTAGTATACATTTTTATAAGCTCAAGATGATAACCAAACCAAATTTGAAATGCCATAATTTTTTACACGTGCATAGATAAAAGAGTGAGTCTATGGTACTATGCATATTACGATTTGGCACTGTGCTACGGCTCTATATTCGAGTTTTCAAATCCTAACGGTCGATCCGAACCGTTCATCTTGTTCTCCATATTAATATGTGTTTGGAGATCAAATTTTACATTTTTTGAAATTTTGCTACTATTTTTTTAGATTTATTGAAAATCACTGTTTTTGGATGGTCCAGAATTTTCAGATCAAGTGATTTTCTAAATATCTAAAAAAATAGTAAAAAAATTTCAAAAAATGTAAAATTTGGTCTCCAAACACATATTAATATGGAGAACAAGATGAACGGTTCGGATCGACCGTTAGGATTTGAAAACTCGAATATAGAGCCATAGCACGGTAACAACCCGTGATATGCATAGTACCATAGACTCACTCTAGATAAAATGATGTATTTCATATCCAACGGTTTTATTTTAAATTTTAAAATTTAAATTTTGAGTTATTAAAGTTTCTAAAAATGGAGGCATGATAAAGGTACAAAAAATGAAGGCATTTGAACCCTCCTCTTTTTAGAATTCCTACCATACCAATCCTATTTTTATTATTCTTCTTCATTTTCTATCAATAAAAATTTCGGTGTATGAGCCCTAACCGTTTTTAATTAGCTCATGTATAAAAAAGCTTCTCCAAAATTGTAGTATGAAAGAATAAAATAGATATGCTCTAACTCTTTCCGCTTATATTTGGAGCAAATTATAATAGCAAGTCTTATAAATAGAGATTAACTTTCCTCTATTTTATTTCATTCAATTCTAATTTCTATGTCCTGGTCGTGCATGTGTTTCTTCTTTAGCTGGTGTGTTCAAGCGAATGCTACGAGTAGAAGCTACTGACTCTTAACTAATCATGGAAACAGCTAATGCTACGAGTAGAACAAACTGTGACTTTATAAGCAGTTTGCCTGACCATATACTTCACGACATCTTGGGGTTTTTGAAGACAAAAGAGGCGGTCCAAACAGGTGTTCTTTCGAAGCGTTGGGAACACCTCTGGACCCATTTGCCATCCCTCAACTTTGCACGCAAAGTTGTTTCTACGACGATCTCATGCTGGGAGGAATTGGGTTCTTTCCTAAGTGGCCTTGTAAATGTTGAAATTCTTGAGATACAAGTTGTATTGGCACAGCTGCAGGTAGGTATATCAAGTTCTTTAGCGAAACTCTAGTTCTTTCAGACCTTTTCATGTCAAATATCATTGAGTTCAGTTTTTATAGCTGGCATGTCTAATCATCTGATCTGTACCGAGCAAAAAACATTTGGTGCATTTGAATGCTGAGCTTGGCTTAAATACCTACTGTACAATGGTCCAATTTTTATTTTGACAATTCTTTTTGTATTTTGGCTGAACTTAGGAAAGAGTTGTGCTGCCAGAATTGCCAAATTTTCAGAATCTGCAGGAACTTACGATTGGTGTTTCTTTCTGCATGTGTTGTGGTTCTAAGTTGTTAACTTGGATCTTAGCATGGTTCCAGAAATCGGCCGATTCCGAGTCAACTCGGCCGATTCAACTCGGAATCGGACTGGACCGGGCCGAGTTTTACCCGATTCTCAAGCCTGTGCGAGTTTCTCAGAAAAACTCGGATGAACAGTGACGGAATCGGCCGATTTTCCGATTTTCCGGCCGAGTTACACCGAGTCAAGCCGAGTTGAGCCGATTTGAGCCGATTTCATTTCAAAAAATTCCGATTTCCAACTAACCTGGACTGTGCTCTGCCGTAGGAGGAGATGAGTCTCAGTCAAGACTGAAGACCGGCTGAGGGGAAGTTTCATGGAGATCGCTGTGATCGCTGGAGAGAATTTCATGGAGTCGCTCCTGTTTCTTGCGCGAACGGGAGAGAAGGGAAAAAGAGAAGGAAGAGAGGTGCGTGGGGTCCACTGTCGGTGAAACACGGGAAGAAAAAAGGAGATTTTTCAACTAGTTTTGAGCTTTGAGATTCGTGCAGAACTTATTTGAACTGTTTTGATTTTTCAACAAGTCACGCAAAATATGAGATATCTCAGAGGATGAGACGTCGGTGCTGGACCCGAAAGTTTTATTCAAATGGGTTTAAATCCCTTCCTTTCATCAATTCAAAAATCAAAGTGTAGGATGAGTTCAAGATTCGTGTGGGGATTAAATCCAATGGTCCAAGCAATCCAAAACTTAATATGTATTCATTTAATTTATTAAAAATCTTTTTTCGTCCAAATTTCGAATCGAAGATTCGTAACAATTTATAATGTCGCATGAGTATTATTACGTGTTTATAATTTGATTTTTAGATCCGACTAATTAAATTTCGAGTAGTATATATATATATACATATAATTACCAAATCAATTTATAATTCCTAATTTAATTACTCTTAGTTAGAATTCAATTATTTATTTATTTACATGATTTGATTTATTTCCTTTCTTAGTTTCACGATTGCAATGAATTTTAGATTTACCCAATACTTACACTTTATTTATGGTGCTATATTTTATCTTATGTTTTTAACCTCCAATTTTTAATGTACGAATTTGATTCATTTATATTTCTAAATTTTAGATTCGTTTTATGTTACTCAGATAAATCTGATCGTTCATTAATCTAATAAAAAATTTAATTAGGCGAAATGATCAACTTAATAATTAAATCATGTTTTAAAATTTTGGAATATAACACTTAATTAACATAGTTTTTTTACAAATTATTTTTATCAATTTTTTCTTGTTTTTTGGCTACAAAACAAGGCTTCTGCCAAAAATACCCGAGTTACCGATCCGATTCTTCCGATTCCGGCCGATTCATCCGATTCTGACTCGGCGGTCAAAAATCCGATTCCGATTCCGATTCCGATTTCTGGAACCATGGATCTTAGCATGGTCGTTAATTTGAAGAAGCTTACATTAGTGCAAGAACGTGACTGTGTACTTTTTCTTCCTTACTATAACTTTCTTTCTAAACTTAGTCTCTCCTTCATAGTTAAATAAAAAAATATTTGCGGTTGTAGGAGCTTGGAGCAAGTATAAGTGAGCCGTCTAATGGCTCACTGAGCGTCGTGATATCTCAATGCAAGAGACTTGAGATTGCTGAGATCAAGTACAGACGCCGTACGTTCAGTCAGTGGAAGTTACAGTTAGCACATGATTTGACGGATTTGATGGATGAAGCAAAGAAATTGAGATTAGTCTGCTTACTCCCCATGCCTCTTTAGTCACTCGATCTTCATTTGCAAATTTGATTATCCCCGAAAAACTTTCTGGGAAAGGAAAAAGAAACGAAGAGTTGAAGTGATCTATGTTTTTAAAGTTGCTACTCTATACCTGTTTCATTTAGCCGTGGTAGGAATTTATTGTGCTTTTCATCAGTTGTTCCTCTTTTGTTATGTGACGTTGTGCATGCCTTGTTTTGTTTATGACAGCAAATTAGTTCAGAAAATACCTAATTTCTCACTGCAGCAATTGCAATTTCTAGATATAGTTGACTCAGATATCTGGAATTGGGATTTCAATGGCCTAATTTATACCGTCAAATCTATCTATGATTTTGTAAATTTAAGAAAAATAGATTTCAATTGGGAAATCTGTTTGGCCTTTGAACATATTTTTAAAGTAAATTTCGTTGGAAGTCACGAAACTTTGTACTTTGTCACAAATTGGTCACTCAACTTTGATTTGTCCCAATCAAGTCACTCAACTTTTCATTTATCTCAAATTAGTCACTAACTTTTTCATCCAATATACTAACGAAATATGCTCATTATGTCCAAAATACTAATGAAATATGCTTATTTCATTCAAAATTCTAACGGAATAAGCATATTCCGTCCAAAATACTAACGGTATAGAGTGACTAATTTGGTACAAATAGAAAATTGAGTGACTTGATTGGGACAAATCAAAGTTGAGTGACCAATTCGTGACAAAGTACAAAGTTTCGTGACTTCCGACGAAATTTACTCATATTTTTAGGACATGTTGGAAAATAATTTTTTTTTTAAAGTAAATGTTGCAGGTCAAGCCACTCAACTATTTAATACCTTTGTTAATATAACAAATAATTTTTTCCATCTGAATTTTAAACCCAATGTTTGAAAAGAGTTGCACAAAGGAAAAGGAAGATAAAAAAGGGAGAACAATTCTAACTTGGCCCGTAACAATTCAGTTACTTGGCCCGGAACAACAAAATCAGAAGAGAAGTGGATGGAAAGAAAAAGGAACGGAGGTGAAGTCTCTATATAAATTCAGTGATTTTTTCTCACCCAAATCAGAATACAGGAGGTGAAGATTTTACGCTATCTTTCAAATTATAGGAATCAATTATATAAAAATTTGAAAAAATTGGTTATTTGCCACACCAAAATCTTAAAATTTGAAAAATGTCACTCCGAAATTAGAAATCATTTTGATGACACTTTAAACTTAGTTAATTTTTAATTTTGTCACTCCAAATAATTAATGACTAAAATATGGGCTCTTCCTCCTTGACCAATGGTTAAATCAAGCAGAATTTTTTGTAAGCTTAATCGCCTTGGTGCTCGTGTGACCGTACGCACAAAAGGAAAAAAGAAAAGAAAAAGAAGCCTGCATGTCTTGCTACAAAATCTGAAGAATAATTTTTTTATAGAGAGAAAACAGTCATAAACAAAAACAGAAGAAAAAAACTCCATATGGCCAAAAATTTGAACATTTTCACAAGTCTTGCCACACTTATTTAGTTGTACCCACTACCCAGTCAGCTAGGGTTTCACACTTTCACTGGTAAAAGTCTGGATCTCTATGTTGACCTTGAAGAAAAGAACAAGCATGTATTCTTGCACATCTGTTTTCCTGTTCATACCGTTGCAAAAGGCAACTGGTACGAGGTCGACGAAGTTTATCAGCATTGGTCGGTACTATCTGTTCGAGTCGGGATTTGCGCCATTTGGCACCTCATGCTTGTTCTCATCAAATTTGGCAGTGCTATTAAACCTATTATCAACCAACTCCATCGATTCCGACTTAGACGAAGTAAAGAGAAGTCGCTGCGTAGAAATAAAGAGTCAGATGGAAAGGAAGAGTCCATGGGAGGGTATTTTAGTTATTAATTATTTGGAATGACAAAATTAAAAATTAATTAAGTTTAGAGTGGCATTAAGATGATTTCTAATTTTAAGGTGATATTTTTCAAATTTTAAGATTTTGGAGGCAAATAATCAATTTTTCCTAAAAATTTTATACTAATGTGGGAGTCAATTTTAGAGTATCCATAATGTTTTACTCTAAATTATATAGAAAATCACATATAAATACAAAAAATAAAAAATAAAAAATAAAGGCCAATTGACTCATTCATCTTTCATGCCTACACCTCTAATTTTCTCTATCTATTTGTTCCTTTCCTTTCCTTTCCTTTCCTTTACACACTCCATGAAGTACACCTCGTCTTATAAAAATTATACATAATAAGATATCAATTAAGGATAATTTAGTTAATAAAAAATAGAGAGGCTTTAGATATGTGCATATTCTTACTGTAAAGATATTTTTTTTGGAATGCGTCTAGATTGTAGTAATGTAGAGGTTTTTTGGGATAATTGTGATAAACAATCAGTATATAAATTTAGTGGTAGAAATTCTCAAATGACACGGTAAGAAGGTGTTTCAGATTTTTTTTTTTTTCTACGCCAAATGTTGAGTAACATGGAGTAAAACAACCTTTGTTGGCAAACAATGAAGCAGACTATTTACCTCTTCTTTTTGTACAGACATATTATATATGATTAAGTTGATACCTTATCGTCTATGTAACAATGACCATGCACCTAGCAATGCTTAATAGACGGTTATTATTTATTAATTCCCTACCACTACCCGTGACACCTCACAATAGAGATGTACCGATCGGATGTTATCCAATTTCGTCCGAATTCAAATCCGAAAAATTACTTAAATTATCTGATCCGTATCTATATTGGAGACTATCCATATCCATATTCGAAAAATTATAGCAAATAAGGATACGATTAGAGTTTTAACTATTCGTATCTGACCGTTGACATTCCTAAACCACAATAAATGTACTCTATGTCTCTATGTTCTTAAATTAATTTATTAAATTACATATTTATACCAATGATTTATTAAAGAGTGTGGCTAGTATAACATCACTGTCATTTAAGCCTATATAACACTAACTCCGAAATCTATCGAATCGACTTCAAACGGTGAATCCAAACCGATCTACTTCATTAGTTGTGCATTTACATACAAATTTATAAATTTTTGAATTTATTTAGTATCAAGTCAAGCGGTCAAATGAGTAGCCGTTTAGTATCAAGTCAAGCGGTCAAACTAGTTGTGCATTTGCATTTATTTTGTATTTGTATCCAAAAAATTATAACAAAAAATACAGTTTGACCACTATCCGATCCATATCCGGCCGTTTAGGCCCCTACCTCACAATATGTTCCATTTAACTGCCGAACAAAGAAAAACAAAACAAGCTCCAATTACTTTTTTTTAAATACGTTTGGATTACATAATGGAGAATTTTGGTTCATGTCGTGTTATAAACAGAAGCCCATGACCAATTTGTGAAATTGCATGCTTTGGGCTGAAACATCTTGTTACGAAGTTCCATCATCCATGCTTTGGGTGGGGTAAGTGGGTATAAGCCTAAAAATATCAAACTCTAAATGAGACAGGAAATGTTGTTCATTATGATTGAGCTTTTCTGGAAATTGATTTCAAAACATTATTCACTATGAGCTTTTTCGACTGTTCAGATACTAACAACAATATTCTGGACCAATTCATTTATATTCAAAAAGTTGTGATAAAAAATGATATTTATATTCGAAAGTTCAATTGCAGGATAAATTTGTCATACTTTTTGTTACTTTAATAAGAGTTGGATTAAAATGTTTCATTCTTGCATTTCTGTGAAATTTGATATAAAAATATAAAAGTTTCATCTCATATAAAATAAAAGGGTAAATATATCAAGTCATTCTTGCATTGTTTTTAATAACATTTAATAAATTATTTTTTAAATATGATACAATCTTAAATTCTTATTTTAGTTACTACCATAATTAGGAGAATTTTAAACAAGAGCAAATTGGATATGAATTATGTGCTCAAAAATATAATTGTTGTTCTCAAAATAGTACCGCCCATAAATTAAAGATATTCACCATCTAATAAAAAACATCTGTACTTAACAATTAATAAAAATCCTGAAATAAATAATATTATCGTATTTTGAATACTAACAACGTACTGTGAAATTCAAATTTCATAATTCATATCCATAATCCTTCTAATATGCAAATGCGAATCATCTACATTAACTCAAAAGAGAATCTTTTGAGTTATTGAATCTCAACTGTATAATTTAAAATAGAGCCAATTCAACTTCTGCTTACCACTTGAGGACTCTTTAATATTATTGTGGATCTAGTCCGCACGAATCTTAAAATAGATCGAATTGTTGAAATTCATTAACTCAAAAAATTCCCTTTTGAGTTAATGCAGAGGATACGAATTCCTAATCTGCAGCTGATTGGGATATGAGGACTGGGATTTATATTCTCTCAAGTATTGTAAAAGATCTCCTTCACTTTACTGTTTGAGATTAAATCTCAACTGGTTTGGGAATCAGACTATTGCAGGGAAGTATTACTGGACTTTGAGATTCGTGCCAAGTTAAAAGGAACGGTTCGGATTCAATAATTGTAAAGGATTCCCTTTTCAGGTAATGGAGAGGATGTGGATTACTGGGGACTGTATCCAGTGATCAGGTTATATGAGGCTAAATTCAACTTTGAACTGTTCAAAATGTAGCGCTTAATAAACCAAAGTCCAGTCAAACCTAATTACCTAATCAACTATATATAAACCAAAGAAGGCCTAAAAAGTATATTAAGTCAAACCTAATATGAGTAAATGACCTAATCACTCCAGCCTCCGGGCGCAAGCAAATCGACTGTCGACCTAACCATAGTATCTTACCGCATAACCTGTCCAATGCGGAGGCCTGACCAACCATCTATTATACACCGTGCTTCAATCCAACGGTACTTCTATTCCCGCATATAAATCTACAAATCCTCTACCCGCATAATTCATAACTCCTTTTTTTATCAATCCCAAATATTCCCAATTATAACTCCTCTCCTGAAATAGCGCATTACAGGAAAAGAACCACCATAATATCATTCCTTCTCCGCCTCTCTTCTTCCATTCTCTCTCTCTTTCTGTGTCGGTTGTAGGTTGGGGACGATCAGATCGGACGGTCAAGATGTGCTGTTGCCCGAGCAAGACGTGCTGCCTCTGCACGCTTCTGATCCTGGTGATTATTGCTATCGGGTTCGTCTTTGGATTTGGAATTTTCTCTCATGGATTTCACAAAATCAAGGATAGCATACATCTAGAGGAGCATGATTCTCAATTTGGTTCAAGAAAGTTTCTCTCTGCCCCATATCCTCATAATTGAATTCGATTTCAATTGCGACTGGATGCAAAAGAAAGACAATTTTAGGAATTAGATATCTGCTTGATTTATGAAATTGAGATCTAGAAAATGTGGTTCTTTTATTTGTGTAAAATATTCTTAAGATATAGTCGAAGCAGATTCTTGATTTTTTTTTTCAAATTCGTATTTCTATTATGCATATGTTTCTTGATGCTATCAGGACAAATTCGAATTTGATGCCCGCAATTATTAGATTCTGCAATGATTGTTAGGAATTCTCTTCGTTTTACCACGAACCTTGCATTTTACGATATTTGGTTAATTTCTTATGCAAAAGTCTCTGGGTCATAAATTGAAAATGATAGAAAGAAAAAGATGCCGAACGGTTATGCGCCAGGACCGTCTAAAGTGGGCCAAGTATTAGGAGGTTTGGTTGTACCAAATTTAATTTAGATGTTTGCTTCTAAGTTTGTTATGAGAGGTCAGTTGAGGCTGATCCACGGTGGCATGACCTCATTGGTCTATCTCGCCGGGTCCACTTCATTATTTTGATCCCATTTTTAAAAGCAATTTGATACCTCCTTGTGACCGTTAGAACTTGGGAGGGATTGTTTGATCAGATTCCATGTGCCTTTCTTATTATTTAAAAATATGCTCGCTCAATCGAGTAATAATTATGGGTGCTATTTTGATTAAGATTGTGTCATTGTACCTGTTAATTGTGTGTTAATTTAATTACCTAAAGCTGTTTTAGAACTAAATGTTATAGATTTTTTGAAAACTTGGTAGTAGCTACCAAGGTTCGTGAGAGAGAATCGAACTCTCGATCTTTGGGTATAATAACTCTGACATTTTCTTAGCTAATTGTGCTACCTCCCATTTCTCACTAAATGTTATAGATTAGCACGTGGATAAGGGCTATGAGAGAGATTCCAAAGGATAATGAGACTTTTTGGTTGAAAGTGATGGTAATTTTACTCCTAAGTTCCAAGATTGGAACGCACTTGATTGCAGTTCCAAACTTGTCTGACAAAGGTGAAAGCCTGAAAAGGCTTGAAAAAATCAATTCAAAAGCTGCAGCTTGTGCAGGCTTACAAGAATTTTTTTTTTTTTTTTTTTTTTTTTTTTTGAGTGGAGGCTTACAGAAATTCATTTCCTCTACATTAACTCAAAAAAGGATCTTTCAAGTTAATGCATTTAGACCATCTGATCCGTTTTAAGATCCTATGAACTAGATCCATACTAATATTAAAGGACTCCTTGAATTATAGGTTGTGATCGGATTGATTCCGTTTAAAATTAGACGGTCAAAATGTGTTAACTCAAAAGATGTTCTTTTGAGTTAATGCAGACGATGCAGACTCACTTACACGAGTTGTTTTATGTTTTGGAATCAGCACTTAAAATGCTGAAATTTTAATCCATAACATAAAAAAAGAAAAAAAATATATCTACATGCCTTGTTTAAAAAAACAACAAAAAACATTCAAATATGCAGGCGTTGTTTTGTGTTTTGAGGTCAGCACATAAAATGCCGAAATTTTAATCCATAACATATATAAAAAAAAAACACATATCATCGCTCGTCCCAAGCCAATTTTGAAAAATGTCATTTTCTTTTGGATAATCCAACGGATTTTGAGCTAGTTCCGCTGGATAATTCAGCGAACATTTTGTTTATCCAGCGGGAATTTTACATTTTTTCGTTGGATTACTTAGCGGTTCTATTTAATGAGTTAGGCTGGGGTGCTATGGATAGCATAGTGGCCTCTATGCTACGGCTCAATATTCGAGTTTTCAAAATCCAAACGGTCGATCCGAACCGTTCATCTTATTCTCCATATTAATATTTGCTTGGAGACCAAATTTTATAATTTTCTGAATTTTTTTACTATTTATTAAGCCACTTTGAAAATCGCTAATCCAACGGTTTTACTGTTTTGTGCAGCCACCGTTGGATCAACAATTTTGTAAAATACTTAATAAATAGTAAAAAAATTCAGAAAAATATAAAATTTGGTCTCCAAGCAGATATTAATATGAAGAATAAGATGAACGGTTCGGATCGACCGTTTGAATTTTGAAAACTCGAATATTGAGCCGTAGCATAGAGGCCACTATGCTATCCATAGCAACCCAGCCTAACTCCTATTTAATATTTTCATATATTGATGTGTAGTGTAGTTGAAGGTGCTTGATGTTCAATATTGAGGTCTTGTGTTCGATTCTTGTTTTCAGTAATTTTATGGTCAATTTATTTTACTTTTAGCAAAAACGACAATATTATGTCTTGGTCATAACTTAAAACCTTGGACCTCTTGAAAGAGAAAGCCAAGAGCACAAATCAATTAGACTACTATAACTTCATAAAAAAAAAATCTCAATTTTTATAAATTATATACTATTTTTTAAAATTTGAAGTAATAATATAGTTGCATTTACTAGAAAGGGGAATTTCATGTATGTCTCTCAAAAGTTTCAATATTACGTATTATCTCTTTAAAATTAGTAATTACATATTTATTCTTGAAAATTGTACAAATTCACATATTTGTCCAATCTAATTCTATAACATATCAAATATCTTTAAAAAATAATTAATTAACATTTTTTAAAACTTTAAAATTTATACAATATTAATTAATAATATATTGACTATTATGCCCTTCGGTCTTTTTAGTCCGCCTGAGTTCTCTTTTCTATAAAGCAACAAACTTCTCTCGCCTCTCTCTCCAAATGCGTCAAATCACAGATTTCTCCCCGTCTTCCCTAGTCATCTCTCCTTTCACAGATTTTTGCCGCCCCTCCCTGCTTTAATTTTACATCTTCGTTAGGAGAGAGAGGCGGGAGGTTTGACGAAAAGAGAACTTAGGCAGACTAAAGAGACAAAAACGAAAGACACAATAGTCAACATATTATTAATTAATATTGTAAAATATTTTTTTAAGTTTAAAAATTATTATTTAATTATTTTTGGAGATATTTGATATGTTTTAGAGTTAGATTGGATAAATATGTGAGTTTGTATGATTTTTAATGATAAATATGTAATTATTGATTTTAGAGGGTTAAATACGTAATATTGAAACTTTTGAGGGATATACATGAAATTGCCCCTTACTAAAAAGTAAAATAATATTGAATTATGTTGAATTATATTTAGGTCTAAGTCATTAAACCTGAAATAGTTAGATCTCAGTTACCTATCTATTTCACGTTTAATTACTTAACTTAGGCATAAATATCTTATTTTACGATTTATCCCTTAAAAAAGAAACGCCAACAATAAACTTCTCCAATTTAACATAAAAACTTTTATATGCGAATGAAAGAGAAGTTTAAAAAAGAAACACCAACAATAGACTTCTCCACTTTAACATAAAAACTTTTATGTACGACAGTACGAGTGAGAGAGAAGTTTAAAAAAGAAATGCCAACAATAGACTTCTCCACTTTAACATTAAAACTTCTATGTGCGAGTGAGAGAAGTTTTGAATTTATCGGAAGGGATAAATAATTTCTGTGAAGTTGGGGAGAAAAAGAGACGAGATAGAGGGAGAAGAGAAATAAAGGGAATTAATATTCTTTTTGGGCAAAGACAGCAAAGTGAGGGAGAAATGATTGATGTGATCCGATATGTACTTCTATATCTCTGCAGCAGTCCAATGGATAAGAGAGAGTTCAGTACTTCACAAGGGTCTTACAAATATGATAATATTATAATAATGAGTCCCGGCTAGTATGATTTTGATATCACATAACATTAAGAGTGAGTCTATGAGCTCTATATTTGAGTTTTCAAATCCTAATAGTCGATTCGAACCGTTCATCTTGTTCTCCATATTAATATGTGTTTGGAGACCAAATTTTACAATATATGAAATTTTTTTACTATTTTTTTATATTTATTGAAAATCACTGTTTTTGGATGGTCCAGAATTTTCAGATCAAGTGATTTTCTAAATATCTAAAAAAATAGTAGCAAAATTTTAAAAAATGTAAAATTTAGTCTCCAAACACATATTAATATGGATAACAAGATGAACGGTTCGGATCGACCGTTAGAATTTGAAAACTCGAATATAGATCTGTAACACGGTAATAATCCGTGATATGCATAGTACCATAGACTCACTCTAACATTAATTTCAAAATTAATTGAATAGACTTTAAACGACTAATTTAAACTGTTCAAATTAATTTACTTTATGAGTGATGCGTTTACATACAAATTTTTTATATTTTCGAGTTATTTTAGTATCAAATCAAGCGGTAAAAATGTTGAAAAATAAATGTATTAAAATTAACTTAAAAAATCACGCATTTGACCGCTTGACTTAGTGCTAAATAAATTTAAAAAGTTATAAATTTTACATGTAAACGCACAACTAATGAAGTAAATCGGTTTGAACGGTTTGAATTCACAGTTTAAAATTGATTCGATAGATTTTAAAGTTGATGTTATACTAGCCAAAAACAAAGCTACATATTTAATTTATGCAAGTTATATGTGATATTGAAAAAATTATGTCAAGATGCAGAAAAGACATGTTCAATTTTTACAATAAAAAATCAAAATACGTATATTAAAGTTAACATGAGCCTTTTTTTAAAAATATAAAATAAATCAAGGCATACTGAGTACTGACTATAACCAAATTTATCCTACCTATTAATTTTTTAAAAATTTAGCAACTTTTAAAAAAATTATCCTACCTATTAATTTTTTTTTATAATCTTGACAATAGTACGTAACATTTGAATAAAATATTAACATTATAGATAAGATCTTGGTGATATGCATATGATACCTAAATCAGGAATCTAAATAGCACATAATAGCAGTGTTGCTATAATGTTTTTGGATCATAAAAACTATGGAACTATCAGTACTATAGTGCGCTATAACAGTGTAATATGTCCATAGCGTCCTTTTTAACCGTTCCGCTATGACGCGATAAACGCTATTTTGAACCTTTGCTATAAATTAATATTTAGATTTTACGTGTACTTTTTTAATGAAACATTTAAACAATTTATCACAGTGACTTCAAACGAGACGAATCTAAACCGTTGAAACTGATCTATTTTACGAGTGATGCACGTACATGCAAAATTTCAAATTTATTCAGTATAAAGTCAAGCAGTCAAAAATATGACTTTGGACATGCAAAAAAAATGAAGATTTTACAAGTTATTTTAATGCATTAATTTTTCATCAACTTTTGACTGCTTGACTTTGTACTAATTGAATTTGAAAATTTCAAAACTTTACATATACATATATCACTTGTTAAGTATATTAGTTTCAACGGTTTGGATTTATCTCATTTGAAGTTAATCCGATAAATTTTAGAATTATGTTCACTAAATTTCTAAATAAGTACAACACACTCTAGTTTTGCTCGTAAAAATATTATATTATCACCCAAATATTCTAATTTTCTTAGGTGATATGAATTGCCACACAGTTCTGCCACATAGCTTGAAAAATGACGACTGATCAGCAGTTTAATTTGCATTCCCGATTATACCTGCTGTGATCCAATCATTCAATTTTTTTTTTTTTTCAAATTAAGATAGAAGTACCGGTTGTTAACATTTTAGTTTGAATTTAAGCGCACTTATACATAAGTTATATATGATAATTTAAAATAAAGTTATATTGGTGATTAATTAAGAACAATTTGTGGACAAATGAAGGTTCAAATGCATAAATTAAATTTTTAGTTTGTATTCGATACTACATTAAAAGTATATATTATATTATATTATATTATATTATATTATTTGTTCTCACAAACCGACCAATTAGAAAGCATCATATTTCTCTTACGCTTACTACATATTTGTTTTTGAGTAAAATTTGAACTTTATAATATAAAAATGAGTTTTAATAAAAAACAATTTTTGGATAAATTCGTGATTTCTTGAAATTTAGAAGGGTAGTTATGTAATTTTGAGGTCTTGAAAGGTATACATGAAAAAAAATGATATTTATTGTAAACATATTTATACTTGATCACAAAAATATTCATATCTTACATATTAATAATAAAAATTCTAAAAATTATATTTTTTTTACGAATGCTATGAAAGGAAAACGTGAAAAACACTTTATATAATAGTTATATTAACATTTTTTTTTGCTTCAAATATTAACAATTTGTGAATTCAGCTATGAAAGAACTATTTCATTATTTGAAAAAAAAAAAGTTGTGCTATAAGACAAGAAAAAAATACGTTCTTTTATATGTTATTCAATACTTTAATTAACGATCTTTCTGAATAATATCTTTCATTTTGGAGAGGGATTAAGTTACAACAATTTTTGAGTTACAATAAGTTACAACAACTATTTTCTACATTTTCAAAGTCCAAATCGTCGATCCAAACCGTTAGATGTGATCTCTACAATAAAATGTGCTTGGAAAACAAATTTTAAATTTTTTTGGAATTTTTTTACTATTTATTAAGATAGGTACAAAAATTAGTCAAATTCAGACCATTGAATTTTGTACTCATCTTAATAAATAGTAAAAAAATTCTAAAAAATGTAAAATTTGGTTTCCAAGCACATTTTATTGTGAAGATCACATCTAACAGTTTGGATCGATGATTTGGACTTTGAAAATGTAAAAAATAGTTGTTGTAACTTGATCCCTCCTCTTCATTTTGTTACCGCTCTAATAAATTTCGTTTTTTTTTTTGTCAAGTATCCCCAACGAATCTGTGGTTTTTATCTTGCTTTAAAACTATTCTATCTGTTATAAAATAAAGTAAAAGAATAATAAACAAGATATTGAGATTGTATAAAGATGGCTATGCTTTATTCATATGTTTTTGTTGTGTGTAATACATCCATACAAAACCTCTATTTATAGGCTAGAAAATGTAAATTACAAGCCATCTAGTATTAACTCTATTGATAAATGTGGGAGAGAAACATATTTTCTTTAAAGAGAAGTTTTCAAGTAATTGCTCAAAAGAGTTGCAACATGCATGGACATCCATAAATATTTTATTCATAACACTCCCCCTTGGATGTCCATTACATAAGAATATGCCTCATTAAAACCTTACTAGGAAAAAACCTTACTAGGAAAAACCCTATGGGATAAAAACCTAGTGAAGGAAAAAGAGTACATTATTCTTCTTAATACACGATTACAACCTTACCAGGAAAACCCAGTGGGAAAAACCATGGTTAAGGAAAATGTAATGCGTATTTAACTCCCCCTCATGACAACATTAATCAAGATCTTTAAATCGACGAATACCAATATTGCGGACCAGCTTTTCAAATATCCCAGTAGGAAGCGCCTTGGTGAATAGGTCTGCTAGATTCTCACTTGAACGGATTTGATGAACATTAATGACATTATCCTTCTGAAGATCATGGGTAAAAAAGAATTTTGGTGAAATGTGTTTTGTTCTATCTCCTTTAATGTATCCTTCCTTTAATTGAGCAATACATGCAGTATTATCTTCATATATGATCGTCGGGATCATTTTTCCAGAAGACAAGCCACATGTCTGACGAATGTGTTGAATCACAGATCTTAACCAAACACATTCTCGGCTTGCTTCATGTATTGCTAAAATTTCTGCATGATTAGAAGATGTGGCTGTTATAGTTTGTTTCACAGATCGCCACGAAATAGCTGTTCCACCACATGTAAACAAATAGCCTGTTTGAGATCGACCATTATGTGGATCAGACAAATATCCAGCATCTGCATAACCAATTAAATCAGATTTGGATACATTTGAAAAAAACAAACCCATATCCATTGTACCTCGGAGGTAGCGAAATATATGTTTAATTCCATTCCAATGTCTTCGTGTGGGAGAAGAACTATATCTTGCTAATAAATTTACAGCAAATGATATATCAGGCCTTGTATGTCCAGCAAGATACATAAGTGCTCCTATTGCACTAAGATATGGTACTTCAGGACCAAGTAGTTCTTCATCATTCTCTCGAGGTCTAAAAGGGTCTTTATTCACATCTAATGATCGTACAACCATCGGAGTGCTCAATGGATGTGATTTGTCCATATAAAATCGTTTCAGCACTCTTGCAACATAATTTTCTTGATAGACAAAAATACCACTTTTCAAATATTCAATTTGTAATCCAAGACAAAACTTCGTCTTTCCAAGATCTTTCATCTCAAATTCTTTCTTTAAGCAATTTACTGCTTTCGGAAGCTCTTCTGGAGTTCCAATGATATTTAGATCATCAACATAAACTGCAATTATAACAAACTCATTTCCTGATCTTTTCATGAAAATACATGGACAAATCGTATCATTTTTATATCCATGTTTTAATAAATATTCACTGAGACGGTTATACCACATGCGTCCAGATTGCTTTAATCCATATAAAGATTTATTCAATTTGATTGAATAATGTTCTCGAGAACCTAAATTGCATGCTTCAGGCATCTTAAATCCTTCAGGGATTTTCATATAAATATCATTATCAAGAGAGCCATATAAATAGTCTGTAACAACATCCATTAGGCGCAAATCGAGTCCTTCATGTACTGCCAGACTAATTAAGTATCGAAAAGTTGTTGCATCCACCACAGGTGAGTAGGTTTGTTCATAATCAATTCCAGGTCTTTGCGAAAAACCTTGGGCGACAAGCCGTGCTTTATATCTTACAATTTCACCTTTCTCATTTTGTTTTCGCGTAAATACCCATTTATATCCTACTGGTTTTACACCTTCAGGTATTGGAACTACAGGCCCAAATACTTTTCGTTTTTCCAAAGAGTTTAATTCTGCCTCAATTGCACCTTTCCATTTTGGCCAATTATTTCCTTGTCGACATTCTTTAATAGACTTCGGGTCATGATCCTCAATATTTATTATATTTAGCGCTATATTATATGCAAAAATATCATTGACATCAATTTCATCTCGGTTCCATTTTATTCCATTCATGATATAATTTATAGAGATCTCTTCATTTTCATGAATTTCAGATACCTTAGTTTCTGCTGGAACACCAATATTACTTAGAATTTGATTCTCTTCTGGAGTTTTATCTGAAATTATCATATCCTCGACTTGACCATTCTTTGCTCCTTTTCTTTTTCGAGGATTTTTATCTTTGGAACCGATTGGTCTTCCACGCTTCATGCGTGTCATAATTTCATTAGTTTGTCCAACAGGGACATCAACTTTTATTGGAGCATTAGCAGCTGGTACATGTGATTTGGTCACTTTCTTTGAGTCTGTAAATGCGTCTGGCAATTGGTTAGCTAATCTTTGTAAATGAATTATCTTTTGAACATTTAGTTCACATTCTTTAGTACGAGGATCAAAATGAGACAATGATAATTCATTCCAACTAATATTTTTTCTCAGCTGATTGTTTTCTCCCCCTAAGGTTGGGAATATTGATTCATCAAAATGACAATCGGCAAACCTAGCCGTGAATAAATCTCCTGTCATTGGTTCTAAATACTTTATTATAGATGGAGATTCAAATCCAACATAAATTCCCAACCTTCTTTGAGGTCCCATTTTAGTGCGTTGTGGTGGAGCAATCGGAACATATACCGCACATCCAAAAATTCTTATATGGGAAATATTAGGTATGTGACCAAACACTAATTGTAAAGGGGAAGTTTTATTATAACTAGTTGGCCTGATGCGAATTAGTGCTGCTGCATGCAAAATAGCATGTCCCCAACAAGATATTGGAAGTTTAGACCTCATAAGTAATGGTCTTGCAATTAATTGTAATCTCTTTATGAATGACTCTGCAAGTCCATTTTGTGTATGAACATGAGCTACAGGATGTTCAACATCAATTCCAATAGACATACAATAATCGTTGAATGTTTGAGAAGTAAATTCACCAGCATTGTCTAGACGTATTTTCTTAATTGGATAATCAGGAAAATGTGCTCTTAATCGAATTAATTGAGCAAGTAATCTCGCAAACGCCAGGTTGCGAGTTGATAATAAACTTACATGTGACCATCTTGTTGATGCATCAATTAAAACCATAAAATATCTAAATGGTCCACATGATGGGTGTATTGGTCCACAAATATCACCCTGTATACGTTCTAGAAATGTAAGAGATTCATTTTGTATTTTCGCTGGTGATGGTCGAATAATTAACTTTCCTTGAGAACACGCAGCACATGACAATTCATTAGATTGAAGAATCTTCTGGTTCTTTAATGAATGTCCACATGAATTCTCTATTATTTTTCGCATCATTATTGATCCGGGATGGCCCAACCGATCATGCCAAACTATAAACATATTCTTATTTGTAAACTTCTGGTTCACAATAATATGTGTTTCAATTGCACTAATATATGTGTAATACAAACCGGAGGATAACATAGATAATTTTTCCAATATGCATTTTTTATCTGAGATTTTGCGAGTAATATAAAGATATTCAATATTTTCTTCATTAGTTGTCTCAACATGGTATCCATTTCGACGGATATCCTTAAAACTTAATAAATTTCTTTGAGACTTAGAAGAATATAATGCATCATCAATATAAAGTTGTGTTCCTCCATGCAACAACAATGTAGCTCTTCCGGAGCCTTCTATCAAATTTGTACTACCAGAAATAGTACTAACATTGGCTTCGTGCATTAGTAAATAAGAGAAGTATTTTGTATCTTTAAGAATAGTATGAGTTGTTGCACTGTCGACGAGACATATATCTTCATTATTGTTGTTGTTGTTAACCAAAGATGTATTCATCCTTTATGGAAACAAAACCAAAAAAAAAAAAAAAAATCAATATAAAAAAAAAATAGATAACATTTTATTACAGATACTCCAACAACTACAAAATATTATTATTATTATTTTATATCCATCATCACTAAGAAAACAACAAAAATAAAAATTTATTAATTTATTTATTTAATATCCCATCATCACTAATAAAGTGATTAGTTCTTATTTTCTTCAAAAAAATCAGCAACATCCAAATGAGTAACATCAAGTTCGCTATTATCGAAATTGTCATCACAAACAAGATTTGTTTCGATCTTTTTATTCTTATTCTTTAGTGATGCTTGATA
The DNA here is from genome assembly GCF_964058835.1 of Carex rostrata. Lineage (NCBI taxonomy): Eukaryota > Viridiplantae > Streptophyta > Magnoliopsida > Poales > Cyperaceae > Carex > Carex rostrata. Next base: position 11,124,804 of record NC_135925.1, read on the forward strand.
TAGGTCAACAAGATGCTTTGGCGTACGACAGGTACGTGACCAATGACCTTTACCACCACAACGATAGCATGAATTCTCTTGTACGTTATTATGCCCACTTTTTTCTTTCCCTGTTTTTTCTTCATTATTTTTCCACTTCTGGTGGAAAGATATGTTTTTAGAATGATCACCACGATAATAACCTTGACCGCGGCCTCGGCCATGACCTCGACCACGACCTCGGCCACGCCCACGGCCATTACCACGTCCACGTCCTTGAAATTGTCCAGAATTGTTATGCATTGCTACATTCACTTCAGGGAATGAAGCAGAACCAGTTGGACGGGATTCATGATTTTTCATCAAAAGCTCGTTATTTTGTTCAGCCACAAGAAGACAAGAAATCAGTTCAGAATATTTCTTGAAACCTTTTTCACGATATTGTTGTTGTAAGAGTATATTGGATGCATGAAAAGTGGAGAATGTTTTTTCCAACATATCTTGATCAGTAATATTTTCTCCACATAATTTTAGCTGAGAACTAATTCTAAACATTGCTGAGTTAAACTCACTTACTGTTTTAAAATCTTGTAATCTCAAATGCATCCATTCATAACGAGCTTTTGGGAGAATCACAGTTTTCTGGTGATCATATCTTTCTTTTAAATTATTCCATAAAGTAAGTGGGTCTTTTACCGTAAGATATTCAGCTTTCAATCCTTCATGGAGATGGTGACGAAGAAAGATCATTGCTTTGGCCTTGTCTTGATTAGTGGTTGTATTATCTTTTTTGATTGTTTCTCCAAGACCATTTGCATCTAAATGGATTTCAGCATCTAACACCCATGATAAGTAATTTTTTCCAGTAATGTCAAGAGCCACAAATTCAAGTTTCGCAAGATTCGACATAATGATACTATCACAAAAATATAAAATAAATTAAATAACATTAAGTACTAAAAGATTAAAAAAAATATATATATATATATATCCTATTGTATCTGATTTTTGTTAATAATATTTAAGATTAAAATCAGAAATTTATGTAGAAAAATCAAATTGCTTGTATGTTAATTTTTGAACAATATAAAATTTAAAATTGTAGATGTGAATTAAATACGTGTATCAAAATAAAAAAAAAATAAAAAAATTAAAGGATATAAATGAATTGATTTAAAACTGTTATATAAAAAAAAAATAATGCACATTTTTTAAAAAATATGAGTCAGATCTAAAATTGCACATTATAAAATTTATAAGTAAATGACTTTGGGCCATTTGATAAAATTGTAAATTTATAATTATCATATGGCTTCGGCATAATGAACCAATTGATTTTTAATTTGAGATAAATTCTCAATATTATCTCAACCTTACCAAATTGGTCTTCAGGCCATTTGGAATTTATGTTTAATTCAAAATAAAATCATAACATAAAAAAAAAACAGAATTGAAAATGTAATATAAAAGACAATTGATGACTTCATTATTATTATTATTTTTTTTTACATTGTTATCTTATGACAATTTCTAACTAGAAGTATTATGATATTAAAATTAAAAATATATTAGAAATTTACCTCAGATCTTCAAGAGCTCTCGTGCTGATAACGTGTTATAAAATAAAGTAAAAGAATAATAAACAAGATATTGAGATTGTATAAAGATGGCTATGCTTTATTCATATGCTTTTGTTGTGTGTAATACATCCATACAAAACCTCTATTTATAGGCTAGAAAATGTAAATTACAAGCCATCTAGTATTAACTCTATTGATAAATGTGGGAGAGAAACATATTTTCTTTAAAGAGAAGTTTTCAAGTAATTGCTCAAAAGAGTTGCAACATGCATGGACATCCATAAATATTTTATTCATAACACTATCGACCCATTTTTTTGCTTTGCGTACAAATGAAAGCAAGTAAAACTTTGAAGCCCCGTTTCGGTGATGGAATTGCGGGGAAGGTGGACTGGTGGTTCAATAGAATCCGGATCCCCCAAATACCTGAGGGGAAATAAGTAAATTCGGACCGTTATTTTAACTTGACACGAATCTCAAAGCACCTATCTTATTGGTTTTATAGACACAGAATTGAGTTTAACCCGGCCGGAACTAATTGGAACACTAGAAACATGTTTAAACACATTTATAGTCGTTCAAATTTGAGATTCTCGGTTTTATGATATAAATTGCTACTAGATGGATTAATATATATATTTTTTATTACAGTCCGATACTTTCTATGAACTAATACTTAACGTGGTATTTCCTATGGGGAAATAAGTAAATTCGAACTGTTCTTTTAACTTGACACGAATCTCAAAGCACTTATCTTATAGTTTCTATAGATACAGGAATGAGTTCAACCTGACCGGGACTAATCTGAACAGCCTAGAAACATGTTTAAACACATTTATAGTCATTAAAATTTGAATTCTCGGTTTTATGATATAAATCGGTACTAGACGGACTAATATATATATATATATATATAGGAGGGTTCAAATGCACTCAAATTTTTGTGCACCCAAATGCACCCTATCTTTCAAATCTTTTTTCTCTGTTTTCAAAGTCCAAATAGTCAATCCGAACTATTAAATGCGATCTATATATTAAGATGTGCTTGGAGACCAAATTTTATATTTTTTGGAATTTTTTTACTATTTATTAAATCACTTTGAAAATCGCTGATCCAATGGTCTAGAAAATGTAAAATCAGCAATTTTCAAAGTGACTTAATAAATAGTAAAAAAATTCAAAAAAAATGTAAAATTTGGTCTCAAGCACATCTTAATATATAGATCACATCTAACGGTTCGGATTGACTATTCAGACTTTGAAAACGGAGAAAAAAGATTTGAAAGATAAGGTGCATTTGAACTAATACTTAATGTGGTATTTCCCATGCATTTTAGAATATACAGTTTAGCTATTAGATACCTACATTTACTTATTTTAGTTTAAAATAATTGCTAATACTCCTTCCAATATTTTTTCGCTGATAATGCATTTTTATTGGAGTCAAATGCATTAAATAAATGTCTTAAAGATCTCAACTCATCATTCATATCCTTCGCAATATTCACTTGACTATAGCATAATACATATTTGACTGTTGCATATTAAACACATTTTCTTTTGAACTCCCATCCTTGTTGTTCAAAGTACTCTAAACACGAGTAGTTAATTTAATTATTATATACACAATTATTGCATACATATACTTGTTCCCTTGCCTCTTTATTTTTTTTTAAAGTTAGCTGAAAACATTTGCCCCATATTTTCCTATCTTGTTAGTCTTCTGTAAATAAATAATTGAGAATAATTCCTATCTATGTAAAATTTATGACGCTCAGCAAACTTGCTTCTAATTGTAGAACAGGCCTCAATTCTTTAAAAAGAATAATAAAAAAAAAAAACAAGCGAACCGCAACATTTATACCAGAAAACGATAATTTCTTTCAACAATTTCTTCCGTGTCTATTGAGAAAAAAATATTTATTAAAACAATAAACAATGTTCTTGAAATGACATCCCCAGCAACTTTTCCACAAACAGAGACTTAAAAGCATTTTAAATATATAAACCCAGTAGGCCAGTACCATAGAATTTTTTTTCGAGATTTTCCTAAAAAAAAAAAAAAAAAAAAAAAAAAAAAGGGTATTAACCCATCCCGCACGACAGCGCGCAGTAACTCAAAATGGACCCAAGCTCTCGTGAGACATTAATTATTAACAAAACAAACTGCACATTGCTTGCGTGGATTCATAGATGCTAGATCTCAAATCAACATACGAGAGAACCCACAGACATCATACTAAATAAAAATATATGTGTTATTAATATATGTGTTATTAATGAAATAGACCGTTTTTAACAGTTTAGAATCATTTAAAGCCGATCCAATAAATTTTGGAATAAAGCTCACCAATCACATCGATAAGCTCATGCACATACTAACCTCACTCATAAATTTATAGGTTGTACTACAAAAAGAACTGTGTAATTTGCACTAAAAGCCGTAGCATATATAATATTTATTTTTTCAAGAATTGTCATAAATGCCTATAAAACACAGAATATCCTAAAAGAAAAATGACTGAACAAATGGAAGAGGGGAAACCAATTGTCAAAGAGTTTACTGGTAACAAAAGCCAGAGACGTGTATTTTACTATTCACATATCCAGAATTTGTTACTTTACAATCTTTGTTGGGTGAAAGACAGTTTTTCTACATCTGCAAAACATCTGCTACTGTTTACTGGCAAAGGAGGGAGAGAAGGGGGAACACCAAGCTGCACACGCGTGGAAAGTAAAAAAAAAAACTTAGTTGGAGTGAATTTTTATTTTCTCAGGGTTACTGTAAGTTGTGAAGGGTATAGATAACCGGCCCGTGTTAGATAAACATCCCACCAAACATGCCATGGAAAGATTGCACAAAAAACTAAAAACTTACATATATCCATCCAAACCTGTGCATCTGATCAGCACTGGAAGATTGTAAGAACTAAACAATTAACCACAGCAACTACCAGCTTGGGAAGAGGAGCCAGCGCCACCTGAGGGACCAGGCATACCACCATACCCTACTTTTATGCCGAATGACTGAAAATTGTCAAACAAAAAGAAGTAAACAAATTGCAAACAGTATTGAACCAATCCTGCATGAGAATTTCAGATTTATGCGTGTTTAAAGTTTTCTTAGTAGACCTGTACAATTTCCTTTTCCAAAAAGAAACCAACATGGTCCTACTAGCTTCTCATTAACAGAAATATTGAATTTTTGACATCAAACCGCTAAGCTTCCCAAGTTCTAAATATAACTCAGAGCAAACAATTTGATGGTACCAAAATAGAGGAGCAAAAAAATTGCTCTGCTGCAAAAACTATTACACAAGTGAAACAACTTGACCTCCCATTTTTAATGACTAACCTCATTGGATACATCAAAGACACCATCTTGGATCTTCTTGTCGATGCTTGTGGCAGTTTTAACGAATGCCTACACATAATTTACAATCGATCTTCAGAAAAACAATACTGAACTTGTGAGCATTATCTTCTCTTTTAATTCCGCTCTTTGCAAATAAACCAAGTCTAACCACAGATCATGGAATTTTCAAAGTACACTTCTGCAAATGCAATCTCCACATATTCCCCACAACCCAGGATTATTTTGCATAAACAAAAACCTGTGCACCCCCCTACCCAAACCAAAGGTCTAAATAGTGGGTATCGGGTTCATAGTGAAGGACATTTGCCATATAAGATAGCAAAAATTGGGCATTCAGCAGGTACGATTTTAACTAATTTTTAGTAGTTTGTTGGCCATGAATATCCCACTAAAAAGATCTCAAACACCAAATTACATCACAATATCAAGTTAAATTAAGAAATTGAATCAACATTACCTAGTGGTAATTACACAAATTAAATATCACATTACTTCAAAACTAAGTAAATAAGTATTTTGATGAACCATCATCATGTTTTTAAAATACTCATTGCCACAATAAAGAGACCAAAGAAACAATAAAACATTGTTTCAGTTATAAAATTAAAACTGCAGGAATTTTAAAAGTTCCACTAAATTAGCATGAAGTTCACTATTTTAATTACCTGTTAATAGACCATATGTCACTAATAGGTCACATTTAGATAATACACTGAAATGTGCAATTATGGTTAGCAGCATAACATCTACCAAATCTCCTCACCAATGCAGTTGTTATTTAATTTAATTCACTGCTTCAAACAATGCCAAGTTCAAACTTCCATACATCACCTCTACATTTGGTGGGTCATTTTATAGGGAAAAAATTACGAACAAGGAGCCAAGGCCTACTGACAAAGAGAAAAAACATAATATCATAAAAAATTCACCTCTTCAACATTCTGAGAAGTTTTGGCAGAGGCCTCCATGAAAATGAGGCCATGCTCCTTGGCAAACTGCTCCCCCTCTTCAGTGCTGACAGCTCTCCTATGTGCCAGATCAGATTTATTCCCAACAAGCATAATCGTCATATTTGCATTGGCATGTTGCCTTGCATCCTCCAGCCAGCTGGCCAAGTGGTTGAATGTCTCCCTCCTGTCAATTTAAAGCCTTCATATTTGGGGGTTTGCATAGAAAATCTAACAATCAAAAGCATTCTCTGACCTGGAATGCTTTATCAAATATGCAGGGCATATAATTTTTTCAAGACAGGCTTAACTTTGGTGTCAGACATTGAAAAAAGTATCAGGTATTGTGTGTAGACAGAGCAGTTAAAACAATCACCAAATTAATTAGTATCTAACTTGATATTCTGATTACATAAATTAGTACAAGTACCTGGTGATGTCATATACAAGAAGAGCACCAGCAGCACCTCTGTAATAGGATCTAGTAATTGACCTGAATGACTCTTGTCCAGCCTATAGTTTTACCATGAAATATAATACGAAGTGATTACAAAATTAGAGGCCACAATCATAATAACATATGCTAATGATAAACACTTAATTAACACAAAATACAAAGCTGAAACAAACCGTATCCCAAATCTGGAGCTTGATGGGCTTGTTGTCAATAGTTATTATTCTGGCGCCAAATTCAACACCAATTGTCAAGTCATGCACAGGCTGGAACCGCTTGTCAGTAAATTGCAACAGGAGACATGACTTCCCAACACCTAAAATTAAATCAAGATTTAGTTATATTCTTGGACTACCATAGCATTTTTTCTATTTTATCAGAAAATCAGCCTTGTAAGCTCCACCATCAACTGCCTAACTTTGTCTTACTCCATGAAGCGCATCAAACTAGAAGAAACCTAATCTATGTCTATAAAGCAGACTTGTATTGGAACAGAAGGTATTACAAAGAGTAGGAGGAATTAGGGTCATTCTTATTGCATAATTTTTTTCCTCACAGGTTAACTGGTATAGTGATAAGCCTGATATCACCAAAACACAAACTAAAAGAAACTTTTCTTATTGAAAAAAAAGGTGGCCATAGACCACCAGTTACCATTCTTCTCAGAATCAAAACTAAAAAGCAAATTAAGAAACAATTAGGTCGTCATCACAGGTTCCTGTAGCTTCTCTAATACATAAACTACCAACCAGCAAATAAGGATGTATACTGGTCAGAAATGGAGTACTAATTTCGTAGAAATGCATTTTTACATCACACGATTCCAGTACTAGAGATCAGGCTTAAATTCTATTATAACAAGTACCAACTCAATTAGGCAAAATATACAAGAGCCACTTGCTCTCTTCTACTTTGTGTATTGTAACAATCAGATTCGTTTACGATAAAAGGAGAGAATAGATAAAAAATCAGAAAAGATACCTGTATCACCGATGATGATGTATTTGAACAGATACGCGTACGACATACTTTCTTTCTAGTAATACCAATCAGACCTCGTACGATCCAATTTACCCCAATTAAAAATTTGACCTAAAACTAAAAGTAAAAGAACCACAAGCTTGAATTCGGCTCCTTCGATCGAACAGAAGAAATGAGCTGTTAAATAATTTGGTTTTTGTTAGCTGATGCGGAAGCAAAACGGAACGATGCTCAATCGTACGATTCTTAATAAGGACTCTTAAATAATTGGATTTATACCACCAAAACTGTTCGTAATTGATGTTTCTTTGTCGAAACTTATATATATTGAATATTTTTGCATCTAAATTCCATACTTGCTGTATATTTGCCAATTCAAGCAGTTTCAAAAATAATAAGCTTAATTTAATACATTGTTTTGTGCTAAATATAGAGGTCCGTTTTGAGAATCGTACCAGAATTAAAAGAAAGGTCTAAATTAGTAAAATATATACCATGTTTTAGTTGTGACCTAAAGGATGGAATAAGAGATTTAGTTCTCGTTATTCCACTAAACGAATATTAATTGAGCCGGACTAAGATGATATGAGCTGATCTTTAGGCCGACCTAAATTAAACCACTTTACATGGTAATTTGCTTTCATTACAAGTCGTGGCTTAACTCGAATAATTATAATAATATATTATTAGTATATAATTAGTATATTATTATAAATAATTATTATTAGTATAATTCTATAATTAATATCTTATATTGGTAATATATTAAATAATTATTATAATATTATTAGTATCTGTTTTATTAATAATTATTATCAATATATAATTATATAATTATTAAGTCATATTGTTAATATATTAAATAATTATTTAATATTATTATATAATTAGTATATTTTATTAATAATTATTATTAATATATAATTTTATAGTTATTAAGTTATATTGTTAATATATTAAATAATTATTATAATAATATAATAATATTATATAATTAGTTTCTTATTATTAATATACAATTATATAATTAATATCTTATATTGTTAATATATTAAATAATAATTATCATAATAATATAATATATTATAGTTATAAGAGTTGGGCAACGTTGCTTCGCGAAGTAAAACGAGTGTTTTACTTCACGTATATATCTTCGATTTTAAAGTTCAAAATGTCAATCTGAATCGTTCAATTTGATCTCCATATTAAATTGTGCTTGGAGACAAAATTTACATTTTTTGGATTTTCTTTACTATTTCTTTAGAATTTTTGAAAATCGTTGGTTTTCAGAAAATTATGGACCATCAAAAACAACGATTTTCAAAAATTCTAAAGAAATAGTAAAAAAATTTCAAAATATATAAAATTTGGTGTCCAAGCACAATTTAATATGGAGATCAACTTGAACGGTTTCGATAGACGTTTTGAACTTTAAAATAGTAAAATATGAGTGTGAAGTAAAACAGTCGCTTTACTTCGCGAAGCACCGTAGCCCAACTCTATTATTAATATATCAATATTATATAATTTGTATCTTATTATTCATAATTATTATTAATATGTAATTACATAATTAATATGTTATATTGTTAATATATTAAATAATTATTATAATATATGATAGTTATTATTAATATATTAATATTATATAATTAGTATCTTATTATAAATATATAATTATATAATTAATATCTTATATTGTAATATATTAAATAATTATTATAATAATATTATAATTATTATTAATATATTAATATTATATAATTAGTATATTATTATAATTAATTAATCAACTTAGGTTTCTAAAACTTTAGTCCTCCACCAACTCTAATCAAATAAGAAATATCTTAAGCCATGATCTAATTTTAGACCTCAACTAAAGATAAATAATTTAGACCGGCCTAAGTTGGAATAATCAATTTAGACCTCCTCAACTTTAGTCCACAACCAAACACCACCATAATATCTTTACTAAGCTCATTAAGGATTAAAAAAGACATAATAACAAAATAATGTTTTTATCTGGACAAATTTTGTTGGAGGTCACTAAACTTTGTTCTTTGTAACAAATTGGTCCCTCAAGTTTGATTTGTTCTTTCATAGCCACTGAACTTTTAATTTGGAGTGAATCTGTGGTACTATGCATAGCACTGATGGATCTGTACTACGGATCAATATCTTCATTTTTAAAATTCTAATGGTTGATCGGAACCGTTCAACATGATTTCCATATGAATATGTAATTGCAGACCAAATTTTACATTTTTTAGAATTTTTTTTACTATTTTTTAAGATAGGTAGAAAATCACTTTATCTCAAAAATTTGATTTTCTACCCATCTTAAAAATCAGTAAAAAAATTCTAAAAAATGTAAAAAATTTGGTCTGCAATTACATATTCATATGGAAATCATGTTGAACGGTTCCGATCGACCATTAGAATTTTGAAAATGAAGATATTGATTCGTAGTACAGATCCATCTGTGTTATGCATAGTACCATATACTCACTCTTTAATTTGTTCCAATCAAGTTACCTTATAACTTTTTCATCGAAAATATTAATAAAATATAACTTTTGTGTTAGTATTTTGAATGAAATTAGCATATTTCATTAAAATTTTGGATGAAATGAGCATATTCCGTTATATTTTAAATGGAATGAAAATCTTTCGTTAATATTTTGGATGAAAATGTTATATGATGACTTAATTAGGACAAATTAATAATCCAATGGCTACGAAAAAACATATCAAACTTGAGTGATCAATTCGTAATAAAGGACAAAGTTTAGTGACCTCCAACAAAATTTATGTTTTTATCTTAAAGATATTAATTGCTATTAATTTGCTCATTTAAGCAGTTTCAAACTTAGCCCTCAATTTCTGTCATGTAAATTTTAAGAGAGAAACAAGCAAAGACATAAGAACAAAAGATGCAAAATTAATTATATTTCTTTATTAATTCAGTGACATTCAAAAACATCAATACACTTCATTGTGAACCTTACGGTTCAACTTCACTTTTTTTTTTTTTTTTCCTTTCTAACTAACAATAAAACTTATAACATAAAGAATTTTTTTTTTTGAGTAAAATTAACATAAAGAAAATTAAATTTCAGTTTTTTTTTATCGAACTTTGTTAAGTGTTCCTATGCTTTGACAGCAATAGGACTTCTCACAAAGTGTTTTCCATCAGACCAGACCAACGAACCAAACACATATTCTCCCGTTGGGACACCCTTTTGAGCCTCCAACACAACCTTGAATTCCTTCACTGTACCCAATCCACTAAACTTGAGCTTTGTAGGCATTACACTTACCGAAACACCTCTTGGCGCCTCTACATGAACAGTGTAAGTGCCAATGGTGCCAACATTCTTCACCCTTCTAGTGATCTCCACCTTGCCAGAGAGGTTTGGGACAGCAATGGACGGGTAGTTCAGATTTTCGATCTTTATTGGAGTATCTGGGCACTTGTATGGATGACTGAAAGTTGCAATCTGGCTCGAGTTGTACCCGAGGGCGCATAAGAAGTTCAGATAATCATTAGGACTAAGGCCATAGACTAGGCCGGGGTCCATAGCACGGTTCGGACGGACATGGCCGGACCCATAGCTAAAAGGTGTTGCTCTATGGAAATTTGAGTCGCTTATTGGCATGCGCTTGTTATCACGAACCCGTGCTGAAAAAATAAAATATAAGGGAACAATAATAAAGCCATCATAATAAGTTATTATTATTTTTTTTTTTATAAAAAGGCATGAGTGCCCGTTTCATTAACATGAAACAATTAACTTAACAAGTTGTTTTATAAATTTTTTTTTTTGTTACAATGAATCATTTGTTTAGGAAAATATGAAAATAAAGAGAAAACACTAGGACAGAGTGAATTGGTATGAACCTGTAGTCATAATGGCAGATCTAATAACTGAAGGACTCCAACCAGGGTGCATTGCTTTAAGAAGACCCGCAATGCCGGCGATATGCGGGCAAGACATAGAAGTACCTGATTCCGAATTGAAAGGAACACGCCTCTTGTCCAAGGCCATGCCAGTGGGGCTCGTTGCTTCAGAGTATGCGGCGAGAATGCCGACACCAGGAGCTGTGATATCAGGCTATAAAAAGATTGTATAGTTCAGCTTAGTTATTTTAGAAAAGGGAAAGGAAAGGAAGTTCAGATTGTTAGTGATTCATTGGGTACTGTAATGACCTTGAGGATTTCTTCAGTTACTACATTGGGTCCTTGAGATGAGAAGGCTGCCATGAAGGGCGCTGGTGTTGTACCGAGTTTAGTCCGAGGAGATGTAATGTAACCCAATACAGACCTGCCAAAAAAAAAAAATAGATTTCTTAATTGTGGTTCAATTGAATCGAGCTAGAGATGGAAATCAATCAAACTATGGAACTTTGGACGAGCACAATAATTGGTTTCTTATATTTTTATTTTCATATTATATAAAAAAAAACAATGGTAAATGGTTTAAATATAAGTTAAATGGTAAATGGAATTTCTGAAAAAATAGAGTTAAATGGTTTATTTTTTTTGAAGATGGTAAATAAAAAAATTTCGGGGGACGAAGTCACAAAACTGGCACAGAGTTGACTCAAAGTTGTAGGGTCCCAAGATTTTGTCAACAAATATAAATATAAAACTCACCAACAAGGTTTAAAAACAATTTGGCCAATACAGGTCTCGAACCTGTGACCTTCGCGTTATTAGCACGACGCTCTAACCAACTGAGCTAATAGGCCACGTTGGAACTATCTCCGAGAAAAACATTATTATCAGTACCTTGTGGAATTGATGTGCTTAAGTAGATCGACTCCAGAAGAATAAGAGATGTGCGTGGCAGGAAGGACATGTGGATCAGCTATAATCTCGTTTCCTGTTGAATCATCGTTTGCTAGGACCATGCCCACACCACCGGCTTCACGCACCACCTCACCCTTCTCCACTCTTGCGCTGTTGCCACGTATGCACACAACAATCTTCCCTTTCACTTTCACTGGGTCCAGGGATTCCGCTACGCATTGCATACTGTATCCACCGCAGTAATAATGTTAAACAAGAAGAAGAAGAAGAAAAAATTAGATAAATATTGATGATAATGAAGAAACCAATTAATAGAAGAAAGTACTTACGCATCCACCTCAGACGCATTAGCTGCTTTAGCATCTACAGCGCTGATGAATGGATAGTACTTGTTGCCTGGAAGCCTGCTTTGAGAGAGGCTTTGCCCCTAGAACAACCAAATTAACCAAAACATGCACGTTACAAAATAAGCTAGACATGTTATAACTTAAAATTTCTACTATGCCAATTACATGCTTCTACAACCTTATAATGGATCTTTGTTTTGTCGATCCAAACATAAGACTGAAATTCCCTGTCCATAGTGCTAGCCCCAACTGTCAGAATCCATGGAGCCACGTTCGAGACTGAGCCAGCGTCTGGACCAGAATTACCGGCAGAGCAAACAACAGTGATTCCATGTTTCACAGCATGGAATGACCCAATCGCAACTCCATCACCGAAGTAGTCAGAGGCTGAACCTCCGAGTGAGACAGAAAGCACGTGAACGCCGTCATAAATTGCCTGGTCAAATGCGGCCATGACGTCTGCATCAAAGCACTCACCGCCATCCACTGGTGGCCAACAAACTTTATAGGCAGCTACGCGGGCATTGGGGGCCCCACCCTTGGCTGTGCCATTGCCGAAGCCAAATACATTTGCAGATGGAACGAATCGGCCAGCAGCGGTAGAGAGAGTGTGGGTACCGTGACCGTCAGTGTCACGAGGGGAATCGATGACTTCAGAAGGCCTGGTTGCGTTTACTGAAGCTAGGAAAGCTAGGTAGCCTTTGTTGAAGAATCTCCCTCCGATGAGTTTCCTGAAATTGAAAAGTTATCTGAATCAATCGTCTATTCCCATTTGGTCATATTGTATATATAATTTTAATTGATGAATAGAATTTGTAATTATTTAACTAACGCAATTGTCTATCTTCTTGGTCAAATTTGGTTGTCCGGCATATAAAATTGTAAACACTTTATCGAGTTGTCTAATTTTGCATGCATGTAAAAATTTCAGGATTTTATTTTTGCAAGTATTATTGTTATTATATAAGAACTTGATCGCACCGTGCCAATAAAGACAAATATGTGGGTAATGGTACAAAACAGAGCCGAAATTTTTTTAGTTAGCACTCTAATCATTTGAAATTAAACAACCACAATTCAAAACTCTGAAATTTAAAAGTTACTACCCACACATTCTAGGAATGCGCATCCAACCTGACTAGTGCGCACTCTGGGAAGGACACCAATTGGCTCCCCAGCTGGAGGTTCGCACCAATTGATGCCTTTCTCCAGAGTGCGCACCAGCTGTGTATTTTTTTTTTGGGTTCTCTTCCGTTTTATTTTAAAATTTTGGAATTCTGAATTTTGTTTTGAAATGCTAAATTTTGTTTGCTTTATAATTTTATTTTCGTTAGAAGTAGACAGAGAAACTAAAAATTAGCTAGTTTTAACTTAAAATTAACACATAAGTTCACAACATAACTAATAAATTATACTACAATACAACATAAAGTCTACTACAACATAATAAACATTCCATCTAAATAGTTCAAATTGAAATAAAACTGTATAAAAAATTGGTGCCCTTCCCCAGCTAGAGCACCAAATTGGTGTCCTTCCCCAGGGTACGCACCAGGCAGGTTTGGTGCCCTTCCCCAGCTAGAGCACCAAATTGGAGCCCTTCCCTAGGGTGTGCACCAGTTAAATTGATGTGCGTTCCCAGGGTGCGTGGGTGGTAACTTTTGAATTTGAGAGTTTTGAATGGTGGTTGTTTAATTTCAAATTATTAGAGTGCTAACTAATTTTTTTTCGAAAAACAGAGACAGACCTGTTACAGTGAAAGCTAGTGTCCTTGTGGTTCTCACATGCTCCTTTCCACTGAGTTGGTACCGGTCCCATTCCTTCACCTCTGAAGCTCTCTGACTCCGGCCACACTCCTGCATTTCCACGTTTGTATTATTATATGTATATTATTTACTTCACTAATTTCCAAACCAAGAATGGTACTATCTATATATGGATGTTTTCTTTGAAAAGCATGGTAGAAGCTACCATCATTCTGGATAAGGTAAGATCAGACATTGGAATATGTACTTCATTTTCAGAGAATAATTGGGGCGTTGCAGGAGTCAACAAGATTTAATTATCAATAAATAGCACATGCAAAGAATATATTAAATTCATTGGTAAAAGCTTCCATTCTCCTACTTTAAGTTTTCAAGTATTGACTTTTCAAAACAAATCTTGCTATGGTATTCTCCCCACTATTTTTTTTTTCTTACTGATATTTCCCACCATTATAGCCGCTAATTTTTCATATTTGAAATATCAACAGTTGATATAAAAATAATAATAAAGTAGGCAACATTACTGGCATTTAGTACAGAGAACATATTTTCTTTGAGTTGCTGTTATTAACATATTATCAAAATTAGGAAAAGAAATGACTAATTTGAGTAATTTCCCATTAAATTTATATTAGAAATATTACATATAATGCCAATTAGATTCTATATTTCTTAAAAGGGGAATACCATAATAAAATTCTTGCTTACAATATGGAGAAGCAGAGTCCTAGAAATTAACGTCTGCTCAAGTAGCAGCATTATGCATAGAAATTTTCGTCTAAATAATATATAGTATCACGCTAATTTAATATTTCAAACTGAAATAATTAAATGCGTTGTTTCTTTGAGGGCAAGAAATGTGCTTTACATCGAGTTGTAAAACACGTGTATGTATTTAACTTCCAGTTGTATAGCAGCAATATTAGATTTCACAAGGCAGAAATAGAGACAAGAGAAAGTCATAAGAGGAAGCTACACAACTGAACTTTTCTGATAATCACTAGACTGTATTGAGCACTATTCTTTTTTGAATTGGTTATATTGAGCGCTATTCATGAATCTACCTTTTTTTTTTCCTTTTCTTAAATTTCTACAGTCCAAATTCAAAAGCACCAGGCCACCAGTTGCTACTTGTTTTCTTACTGAACGTTGCTTTCAGCTCAAATTCAAATCTCACTCATTACAATTGTGCATTTTAATTTCCAACTACCCCTATGAAAATTTTCTAGTTCCGCTTTTCAGTATTTATTTTTTCCTAACAACATAACATAGGTATCCCATTTTTAGTGGGGGCATTGACACCTCTAAAATTAATAATGATTTAATAGAACCGTGCAGAAAAATCTAAGCCATCCATTATAGATCACATTCAGAGATGATCAATCACACGTCTGAAGTGCCAGTTTTGAAGCATTATGATTATTAGGTTTGAACTAACTGCGCGCGCTGTTCTATCCAAAGAAAATGATTGGAATTCTCCAATCACATCAGTGCAACTGTTTCAAAACTAAGTGCAACAGTATGTTTCTGGTGTGCCACATTTGAAAAGTGAAAACTCAGTGTGAGATTACACATATGTGCTTTATCATAAATTATTTGCTACAGAAAAGCTGGATAATAATTGCATGTTGTGCATGTGAGGATGACATGAAATCAAAATAGAAGGAAAATATATATTTGACTTCAGTTATTTTTTCCTAACAACATAAAAACCAATGGAGAACATATATAATTGCTTGGCAAAATCACAACAAGCTAGGATTCACATTACGAATTTCAAGAAGAGAAGAGAAGTTCAACATTGCGGGTGCAAAAACAAATTAATGGGGCGTCAGCATTATTAGCGAAAACACAAAATAGCTAGATGTGTAGAAAGAAACATTAATTTGAAAAGGAGGATATAAAGATTACCAGTATCAAGGTTTCCAATGATGACATCTTCTCCAAACTTTGCTTTGCTCCAGATCGACGCTTTGGGCACCCTTCCGTCTCTTTCCAATCCGAGAAAATCCCATGACTTGGTTGTATGCAATTTACGTCCTCTATTCGGAAACACCGATATAACATTCGGGTGCTCTAAAATACCACCAAAAATAACAATTCATAATTAATTCATATATAATGCTGACAAAAAAAAACCAATTAAGGAGAAGCATAGTTCTTACGGGAAATCTGTTTGGCTTCTTCTTCTTCAAGAGTGGCGGCAAAGCCGTTGATGTATTTCGTGTAGGAGTAGATAATAGAGTCTTGAGCTTTCTCTTTGCTGCACTCATGGATTCAGGTTTGAAAAAATGAGGAACAAACCATAATATGTATTTTTGGTTTGAATGATTAAATTTGATTATCGTACGTACCTTCCTAGGAAAGAAGCGAGCAATTCGTAATGCGAATCCTTCGCACTCTCCTCTGACTCGAGAGAAATCTCATTTGGGCCATGAGAATGAGCTCCCAAATACACAATATAAGACTGCACCATGAACCATCATTAACAGATAGTAAATTGAAAAAACAAAAACAAAAATAATAACATCAGAATTTGGAAAAACAAACCTTTTTTTCAGCTAGAACGATGTTCTGAGAAAGCACCAAAAAGAGAAGGAATTGAAAGAGCACGAAGAGGCTTCTTGAGAAACCCATTTTCAGAGAAAAGTTGCTTTCTCTCGTTCGCCAGAGAATCCCAAAAGAATGAAAAGAGAAGTTGTTATTGGTTATGGGGATTCGTTTGGGGCATATATATACTTGCTGCTCTGCTGATAATTTGAGGAGGTATGATTTTGTTTGTTAGAATACATCCTAAATTCGTTTTGACATTGGCCAGATTAGAATTTTATTTTCAGGTGGCATTTATTTTCGGATTATTAATGCTTTCATACCTCTCAAGTCCATAATTAATTTTTTTTCTTTCTATTATTAATCTCGTAGTAAATATGCATTCCATCTATTTTTTGCATTTAGACATTTAAAAAAAAAATTCATGCATGTAACAGAGAGGAATTGGGAATCGGAATGATTAGAATATCTTTTATTTAGTAGTCTATGCACCCAATAAGGAACGGAAATCGAAATAATTAACAAAACGCGTATGTCTTAATTAAACAGATTTGAATATTTGATGGATCTTACAACTATTTTGATGTTCAACTTTGTTAAGGTAGTTTATATATTATCTATTTTTGTCAATCTAATTTTACGTCGTCTCAACTAAATTGAGGTATTGTTGACCAAAATCAGTAGCATTGTTGTTATTTCCGTATGCACTTTTGTTGATGTAATTTATCGCATTTCAATATAATTCTACAATTAAAACAAAAATAATTTATAGTTCATCTAATTTTAAGCATTGTTAGACTGATGTTCAATATTTTTTTAAATAAAGATTAAAGGTCAAGCTACCTAACTATTTAATATTCACAAAAGATTTTTTATTCGGATATCAAACTTGCAATCTCAGTGTGTGAGGACAACTAATATTCTATATTATTAGACTCGTATGTAATTTTGCTGAAGTATTATTTAACTAACATATTTAATCTTCTAAAGTAATCTATATATAGCAATGATTAGTAAATTATTAATATTCAGGAGGTTTACAAATTTAGACGGTCTAAGTTGGTTATTCTAACTTAAACCGGTCTAAATTATTCATATTTAATCAAGATCTAAAATCATGAAATAGTTTATACAATTTCTTATTTGATAGGAATTTGATGATTTAAGATATGACTTAAATTAATATTTTTTGGGGTCGTCCATTACTCCTTTTTAATGGAAAAAATTATCGTGGCAATTTTTATCCAAGGAAATTATTTAGTTTGTTTATCTTTACAGAAAGAGCTATGCTGTTCTTTTAATTATTTTTATCTTTTCAAGTTTTCATCTTTTAACTATTTTTTTTAAGATTTGTTTTTTTAACTACCCTATTTTTTCAACAAGCCCCACTAAATAACTAAATATGCATGGACTGCTCATTCTCTTTTTTATCCCAAAGAAGCCCAGCATTTCAGATGCCCTATTGATATTTTTTTTTTTTTTATATTTTCTTGGATGATTCAAAACAATGTACTAGTACGTATAGTAATAAAGAAAAGACCGGCACTGTTATTTTTTTTAATGTAAAAGGTGAAGGTTATAGCCTACTAACTTTCTTTAGACTCCTATTTATGCTGTAGATGATTTCTTTATTTTGTGAGTTTTGAACTCATGACTTTTTATATGAGAGTCATGTTCCTTTTACATGGGTTAGTTTAAGCCGGTCTAAAGACTTGCTTATACTATATTAATTTAGCTCAATTAAATCACTTTTTTTAAATAAAAAAATCCAAATTAAAGTCCTTATTTTATTTAGTCCACACTCCACAGTCAAATATCACTTTTTAAAAAAAAAAAAAAAATGAATTTTACAACGTTTATCATGATGAGACGAAGGTTCTGACTAGGGCTGCACAAAAAGTTTATAGTTCGTAATTCGATTTGAATTTGATTCGAAAAAAGTTCGTAATTAATTTCGAAAATGGCTTAGAAATTAGTGATGGACATTCAAACACCACTTTATTATTTTATTAGTGATGGACCTTCTCAATAATACGCGCGGCTCATACCAGTGATGGACATTCGCTTAGAAATTAGTTCGTTTGGCTTAGAAATTAGTGATGGACCTTCTTAAAATACGCGCGGCTCATATCAGTGATGGACATTCGCTTTATTATTTTATGACAATTAATGTAAATTCATTATTGTATTTGATTTTGTTACATTACATAGATTTTTAAACAGGGGCCGGATCCAAATAGGTCCAGGAGTAGACAAGTGTCTACTTCTGAATTCGGAATTTTTTTTAGACTCAATTGAATTATTTATTTGTGTCTACCCCTGTAAAACAATTGGGCGTACCCTTGGATTTATAGGGCCAGTAGAAGGAAGAAATATATAGCCTAGCGCTAAGGCCCTGAAGAAGAAGAAAGAAAGACGATGATTCGCCTTTTTCAAGAAAAAAGTGTGCTTCTCTGTGTAATTAAGACTGAGAGAAGTGGACCCCTGTAGCTGCTCTGTGAATAACTAATAAAGGGAGAATACCAACAGTATTAAACTAAATGTGCAATGGAGAGCATTGAGATAATGGAGAGCATTGAGAGATGATATTAACACATTAATGTTTTATTTTGAATTTTTTTGACACAACAACTTCAAAATTTTAAATTTTATAGACAATTTTGTCCCTCCATACATATAGCTTTCAACTGTCATTTTTGTTTTTCTGAGAGATTATGCAATCTTTTAGTATAAAAACCATTTATTAGTTACTATATATTCTTCATTCTTCAATTTTTATCTAATTTAAAATAACAACAAAAGAAAAAAAAAATAAACAACGTATCTTTGGATTTACATGAATAACAAAAACAAATTCAACACGATTGTTTATTCTTACTATCTTATTAAAACATAGACAAATTTAAAATACCACCAATTGAAAAACAAATAGTAATAAAAGCATAAGATTATTATTGCAATGGATTTTTTTTTGTCTCAAAATAATGTTGAGAGAAATCGAAGGATGGACTCTTTATTTATTAATTATGTTGAGATAAAAAAATAATTATTTCTAGCATAACATATTTATGTTGATTTAATGTAATTTTTATATTACCTTGTGGTATATATGTTTAGATTATTTTTCAAAAACTATCCAATGTTTTTTTAAATATGGCCATATATACTGTTATTATATAATTTAATAATTTATTTTAGTCTTTTTTTAATTCAAGACAATTTTTTAGTTAATATCATATACAAATGATTAAGATTAATTTTAGCTCAAATAAGAAATCACATACACATAATTATAATTAAGACTAAAGTTATATATAAAAAAAAGATTCTTTCCGAAAAAAAATGATTGCTTAATTGGTTAATTCATGTAGCTAGCTATACGTTTCAAATTTGAAAAAAAAGAAAGAAAAAGAAAAGCATTCCCAATAAGAAGATTTCATAGGCATTTAGTTATATGGAAATAAAATAAATAAGTAATGACTATTAATAAAGAAAGTACATCTTAAAATATTTGTCCATACAATAAGGATAAATTTGTCCATACAAGTAAGATATTTGAATTTGTTGTGTTAATAAAAATATTGATTGTGTTAGTATCATTGCCCTTTGAATACAAACGTGCAAATGTAATATGATAGTTCAGGATAAAAACAAGCTTTTCTTAAAAATAAAAGAAATAAGACATGATTACAAAATTTCTAAAGAGTAACTGAAGTTAAACAATTTTTTTTGCTAGCAAAACTTCTACTAAATATGTTGTACTTAATATATTTTACTACTATCTTAAGCAAATGAATTTAATAAAAATGCATAGCACGTTTCCTCTCAAAGCCCCAAATATACACATTTGATAGGCGCTCTGATTTTCAAGTTAAATAGTAATTATTTGCCGGAGTTAAAGATAAAATTTTAATATTATACTAACAGGAGCAGTGCGGACTCTTCCTCGATAAAATTTTAATATTGTGCTAATATAAAAAAAAAAAGATGGGGGAATTTCATGTATATCCCTCAAAAGTTTCAATATTACGTATTTATCCCTCTAAAATCTATAATTACATATTTACCCTTAAAAATTATAAAAACTCACATATTTATCCAATCTAACTCTATTATATATCAAATATCTCCAAATATAATTAAATAATATTTTTTAAACATTAAAATTTATTTTACAATATTAATTAATTTTGTAATGACCATTCTACCCTTTCTTCCCCTCTCTCTTTAATCTGTTGAGTCTTGGCAGTGCCAAAACCTCCCGCCTCTTACCCTAGACTATATATCACCCGCCATGCTCAATTTGATGAATTATATTGCACATAGAATTGGATGAAAAATATAAGAGAGTCCGTTTTACTGGCCAAGTTGTCACTGTTATGGTTGGAACTTGACTTGTTTAAGGGTCTAATTATGTATGCTGCAAAATGTTAAGCAAACTTTATTACTATAATAAAGGTGTATTGACGTTTTGGTATTATTTTACTAACTGAGCTGAGGAACCAATGGTTATCTAGAAGATAATTGGAGGCAAAAAATTCATGGACCTTTGATTTATTGTGAATTTCGCTGTTTTTGGAATATACTGTTATTTTTTATTTATGAAATCAGATGTTTAATACAGCAAAAAATTCATGGCACTGGTACAATACGATTCAGTGCTGGTGCTGGTACGGTTCAGTGCTGGTGCTGGTACGGTTCAGTGCTGGTACTGGTACAGTACGGCTATGGATTGGTACTGGTACGATTTAATACTGTTTTCTAATGCACTGGTCTTAGAAGGGAAAATAAAAGAAGGGTAAAATGGGAATAATAAAAAATTAATGTTAAATATAATAGATTGGACAAATATGTGAGTTTTTATAATTTTTAAGGATAAATATGTAATTATATATTTTAGAGGGATAAATACGTAATATTGAAACTTTTGAGGGATATACATGAAATTCCCCCAAAAAAGATTTATCAACTTTAATTATTTTGGATGAAATTTCTACTCTGCTTAGCATTTTGTGTCTATCCCTAATCGAAATTCTGGATCAATCCCTGTTTTTAAATGTTATAGAATTAGATGTCATATTGAATCTGAAAAACAATATCTAATGCATATTGAATTCGTATCCTCTGCATTAACTCGATAAGGAATCTTTTGAGTTAATACATCTGGACTTTCCAATCAGCTTTAAAATTCGTGCGAATTAAATATGCGCTAATATTGAAGACCTCCTATGTTTTAGGTGGAGATCGGATGGACTCCTTTTACAATCGGACGGCCGATATCTTCAAAAGATGCTCTATTTAGTTAATGCAGATGATGCGGACTAATGCATCTTTCAGTCCGTTTTAAAAGTGGGATGATAGACAATAATGCTTATAAATCATCTTTCAGTCCGTTTAAATATGTCATCCCACTTTCAACATTTCAAATTTATGGTGTTTGAATTTCAAAAAATTACATATTTGAATTTCAAAAGAAGAGAATTAAATCTGAACGGTTAAAAATATTTAAACGACTAGAATGAAAAAAAAAAGAATCTTTTTTTATAGACCATAATTTATTTTTATGAAACCAACATGATTATTTTTTTTTTTTTTTACAAAAATCATAAGAACTGAAATATCATTTCAGTCTGATTTTTTTTTTTTTGGGATCGAAATGGTAATTCGGTCCAAGATATTTTCATAATTTTTCAACGTATTTTTTTTTCTAAATCTGTGAAAATTACTCGGACCAAATTGTCATTTAAGTCCAAAAAAAAAAGGAGACCGAAATGACATCTTGGTTCTAAAAAACAATCAAGTTGATTTGATAAAATCTATTTTTTTACTAATGGTTTCTAAAAAAAAAAAAATCCAACAGGAAGCCGTTTAAATTAATTTAAAAGTTTATACCACAGTAAAAGTATTTCTGAATTATAAAAATCCTAAAACCTAGTTTTTGTTATAAATTTTCATTTAAAAAAACATAATACTTAAAATTCATATTCTTTCACACTATTTCTTATGAGGAGGGTTCAAATGCCTCCATCATGCCTCCATCTTTCTCCATCATTTTCAAAGTTCAAACAGTCGATCCGAACCGCTCAACCTAACCTCCATACTAAAATATGTTTGGAGACCAAATTTTATATTTTTAGGAATTTTTTTACTATTTTTTTAGATAGGTACAAAATCAGTAAATCTGAACCATCTAAAAACAGTATTTTTGTACCTATATAAAAAAATAGTAAAAATTTTTCTAAAAATATAAAATTTGGTCTCCAAACATATTTTAGTATGGAAGTTAGATTGAGCGGTTCGAATCGACTGTTTGAACTTTAAAAATAATGAAAAGAGATGGAGGCATGATGGAGGCACATAAACATTTGAACACTCCTCATTTCTTATTACCTTCTCTTTTATGTTTCTCGTTAAACCCTTAACCCCGCCCTCGCACTCACACGTCTCCCCTGTTCGCCCTACAGGTGGAAAGCTCTGGTGCTCCCCTCTTCATCGTTAGATCCGAACCCCATCCTCTCTCTCACACGTCATCCCTTTTCGCCCTCCATGTGGCAAGCCCGCTTTCTCTCCTCTCCACCTTCCCTTGGGACGCGTACCCTCGCCTTGCTTGAAATAGCTGCTCCTCTCTCGTTCTGAACCCACACAAACTTAAAAACCCCTCAATTCCGATCTTTCTCTTCTCGATCTCATTCATTCGTGCGTCCGAGTGGAGGAGGTAACAGAAGGGTGACAAAGCACTTTGGAGAGATGGCCGGAAGTGGCGGAGCTCAGATAAATGCTTGCTTTGATTGAAGGTATCAATTTCTCATGTTTCTTCAAATTCAAACTTTGATTAATTTGCTTGAAATTCCTTAATTTGAGCCCAATTGTTGTAATCAATTAGAATGTGAGTAAGGAAACATTGTTGTAGTATAGATAATGACACTTCCTCTTAGTTATGTAATTTTCATGATGAGCCATGTAGGTCAAGACACTCGATTTTTGTCGATTTATATTATGAACTTATCATGAAATTTAAAGATAATTGCAAAGACAAATTCATGATCAAATTGAAAGTGCTGTCTAACTCTGACTTTAAAATTTTTGCATTTTTTGAATCTTGTGATTTTGACCCAATTTTATCTAATTTGATGAAATTCATATAAAATGAGTTTTAACTGAGATTTTAATGTTACAATTCAATTTATTTACTTATAATAAAGTGACGTTTTGAGAAATTTTGAAAAACTTCAAGTCATGATGAATTCTGTAAAGTTGTGAAAATTTTGAGTTAAAAATTGAAAAGGTGCATTTTTAGATGTTAAAATATGATATTTGCAGTTTTTAAGCATCATCAACCATATGCATTTGATATTTAGTTTTTTTTCAGTATCTTTTATTTTGAACGTATATTGTTACACTTATGTCACTTCTTGAAACCAAACTAAGACAATTTTATATGCATGAATGGAGCTAGCTTATGCATATATTAAAATTTTAAGTTGCATGTATCTAGATTTTAGTAAATTATGGCGGTGACAAAGAAATAGAGTTTTCAGATAACATAAAATGAGTGTTGCTCCTATCAAGTTTGTATCACGTGTTGCTCCTATCAAGTTTGTATCACGTGGCACCAGATCTGATTACTTATTATTTTGAAATTTAGCAAATGAACTATAACTAATTGGCTTAGAATTTTTTTTGCTATCATTTATGTCCATGGGTCATTGGAATTTAGTATTTTGCTAGAATGTGCGTTGATTTAAATCACTAGGTATTGCATTATGAAAATCACAGACGAAGTTAATACTTTAAAAGGACCTATGACCTTGAAATTGAAATTTGACACTAAATAAATTGAATCTGATTCGTGGGGCTCGCATGTCAAAGCCCGTTCTCTTTTATTTTTACTCTTCTTTCTCTCGGTGCGTTGAAATATCTCTCCTTTTCGGCATTATGTTGAGTGTGGTGCTTGTTTTATTTTTCTTTGTACCATGCTTGTTCTCACCTACCACAATATGTATGAGTAGTGTTTCCATTTTTCTCCTTTTTTTTATTTTTTGGTCCACTCAATTTAGGGTTAATAAGCTTTTGAGTTTCTGGCGAGATTGTGTATGTGTTTTTGGCTATCAGAAAGTAATGTAGGAAGTGCTTGCTATCAGTTACTATTGGTGAATTTGTTGGTACTTTTTCTTTTTGCTGTTTTCTTTTATCAACTTCAAACGCAATAGCCATTACTAATCACGTATCTCCTTTGGTTGCTCTTAATAGCTCGGATTGTGATCTATGATTGATAGTAGTTATATCTTCATGAAACTGTTTTATCTTTGAGCTTAGAACCAAGAACTGAAACCAATCGAATTAAAACCAGTTCTAAACATCTGGCACAATGTGCTGTTTAGTTATATTTTGCTATTTAAACATGTATTTTTTTTCGTTGTTACCCATGGGTATCAGTGTTCTGCTGGTACAATTGTGTTGTCTAAATGTATTTCTCACTGGTACCAAGATGTGTTGAATCATACATATTGTATTAATGATGTATTGATACCGGTACCAGTCAATATCAGTGCATTTGGGTTTTCTAATATGTCCACTACGGGTTCTAGAGGTTTGATTGTAAAAGAATGTAAGATCTAATACATTTATGCTAAATTTCCAATAAGCCTTGTTAGCTGAAATAAAATTGTAAATTGGCTGGTCTTTAGGCTCAGATGAAAAGTTTATAAATAAATTTGGTCCTTTGAACTCATGAATTATAAAGAAAATTCAAAAATGGTCTTTAACTTGTTAGATTTTCAACTTTAGAACTAAAAAAGAAAAAATGATTATGAGTTGGGTTCATTTGGGACCAATTTGAAAACAAATAAAATGACTCATGGTCTTCGATCAAGGACTTAGGTCTTGAATTTTGAAATAAACTGATAGACAAGTTGAATGAGGTTGAAAATTAAAGTAAAATATTAAGTAAGCTAATTATAAAATGACAACATAATTTTTGAAAAGTCCAAACTCTAAATAAATGAAATACAAAGGAGACGATTCACATCTAACTAAATAAAATTACATGATAAAAACATGTAATCTACGTAAATAAATTTACATGATAAATACATGTAATCTAAGTTGAATCTAATAGAGGCCATAGGATTTAGGCTAAAATTTGTTTATATGATTTTATTGAATAAATATTGATTCAATTATGTTATGTTAACATAGGCATAGATTCTATCAAGCAAGATTTGGCGGAACCCTCGGAAGCTTTTGAACCTCAGTGATATTTAATTCCTACATACCTAGTGCTATCAGATACGAAATGATTGGATTTGTTTGTACATTTTCTATTTTATTTTTGAACCTCAGTGATATTTGATTCCTACATACCTAGTGCTATCAGATACGAAATGATTGGACTTGTTTGTACATTTTCTATTTTACTATCGTTTTTGCATGTTGTGTGACTGTACATATTTTTTGAATTGTTGCATCATATGTATAAAGAACAATGTATAAAGAACAATGAAAGTACAATTGAATTGTTTGTAACTACTAACTGTATGTCATTTTGGTATGGTTTACCGAACTGTTTGTTTCATTGTTTCATAAAACTGATCGAAATCACATATATCGACGTTTACTTGTTATCACAAAGTTTTTGCCGGAGAATAGACTTTGCTCTAGGATTCTTAAATGGCCATAATGGATAATGGGTATTGGTCAGGAAGGGGAAATTGTGATTGTAGGATACTAGAATAAAACTGTCACACGTCTAATTATTGGACCTTTCTTTTTAAGGTATGAATTTTTTTTAATATTGTTATTTTTAAGGTATGAAAATTTTGTATATTGCTAAAATGTACAATTACTTAACCAAAATGTTGAAATTAGTGTTTTTTTATTTACTAGTTTCTGATGGTAAACCAGAACAATTAGAATGATATATAAGTCAAACATGATAGATGGGGAAGTGATGAAAAGGCAGATTTGGATTGATCTATTAAATGCCTTGTAGATATACAAGAAGTCGTATATACACGACAAAACTTCACAATCTTATAATTCAGGGTGTGATAGTTCTTTGGTGGTATTACATCGAGTGGTATATGTCTAATTACGTTGTGTATGTTGTATTAAGGTGTTAACTATTTGACTTTAATTTTTAGGCATGATGGAAGGAAGACACAGATGTAGACAACCTAGGAATCTTAGTAGTGGTATGGATCCAACAATAGAACATGATGCTTTGAGAACTGATTCTGAACACTTGGAGCCCGATGCCTCGCGCATTGATCCTGAACATGTAGATGCTCCGCGTGTTAATCTCGAACACATAGAGCATGATGCTCCTCGTGCTGACCCTAGACCCCAAGGGGGATGGGATCAGGAGCTTGACGAAAGGCTGATTGCGGCATATGAGAGAGGTCGTTGGGCAGAGCGACATGAGCGGGGACTAACAGGCCGACAACGATCCCCAGGTGATGAGTTTAGACAACTGTACAATGCTTTCATGCAACTTGCACCACCTAAATTCGATGGCATGGGGGGATACTCGGTAGCAGAGGAGTGGATAGCGAGTGTGCAAGCAAAATTCATTATATGTCGTGTGTCGGAAGCAAACAAAGTGGAGCTAGTAGAGCAATTATTGGAGGGTTCTGCCAGATATTGGTGGGACGGGGCTAAGTTAGGACACCAGGGATATGGACAGGAGATTCCCTGGCAATGGTTTGAGGGACAATTTGGAGAACAATTTCTCAGCGACATACATCGAGAGGCCTTGCGGAGGCAGTTCTTGACACTTCGCCAACAAGGGAGGCCTATCGCGGAGTATAATCAAACATTTTTCAACCTGTCTCGATATGCTCCAGATTTGAGGGAGAATGCTAATAGATATCGGCGGCAATATCTTGACGGGTTAGACCCCGAGGTTGCGCTAGTAGTGGATCACCCGACAATAGTAGGAGTTCCGGCTCTAATGAAGGTTGCAGAGCAGGCAGAGATTTACCGAAAGAGAAGGGCACAACAACCGATATCACGAAGCACCAAACAAAAGGGTAATTATATGGGAGGAGCAGGTGCACCAATGTTTCAACCCTCTATTGAACAGGGAGTGGTGTTCGGATCTCACTCGGGTTCTTCCAGGCCTTGGTGTTCTCATTGCAGACTACCTCATTACGAGTCAGAATGTTATCGTGTGAATCGCTCTTGTCTTCGTTGTGGTAGCATGGAGCATTGGGTTAGAGAATGCCCACAACCTCCAATAGGTACCCCAGGAGGCAGCAATTTCAAAGGCCTAGTGGGACGCGGGCGCGGACGAGGAGGCATACCATCATTGCGGGGTCGAGGAGGTCGCGCAAGAGGACAAGTGGTCACTCATGCTGTAGACGCAACTGAGGTGTTGGGTGAAGGAGACTATCTGGTTTCTTCTCCAACACCATCCGACTTAATGGCAGGTATATTATCTATTTCGGGACAATCTGCCTATGTTTTGATAGATACGGGTTGTAGTCACTCGATTATTTCTCGTGAGTTCGTTGAGAGGTGCGGTTGGATAACAGAGTCAAGCAAAAAGATGTTGAATATTCACACCCCTCTCGGATTAGCTACCCAGTTAGCTACGACATGCCGAGACTTACGAGTCAGAGTCGACGGACGGGACCTTATGGCTAATATGTTGGTGATGGAGATCTCTGAGTACGATGCACTATTGGGTTTTGATTGGTTGACGAAGCACGCAGCAACGATCGATTGCCCTCGTCGCAGAGTTCATTTTATTTTGCCAAACAACTCATGTACGCTTAGATGCAGGAGACCTAGAGAGTTAGTACCTTATATTTCGGCATTGGAGACACGACATCTGGTTGAGTCGGGGTGTATGGCATATCTGGCCGCAATAGTCTGCGCTACTACGGAGATCTCAGAGATATCCTCTATCCCGGTCGTTTCTGAGTATGTAGATGTGTTTCCTGACGAGATATCAGGACTACCACCCGAGCGAGAGATAGAGTTTAGTATTGATTTAATACCGAATACAACTCCGATTTACAAGGCTCCCTATCGCATGGCACCAGCAGAGTTAAAGGAGTTAAAAGTACAGTTGGAAGAGATGTTAGAAAAGGGATTTATTCGACCGAGCACTTCTCCGTGGGGTGCTCCAGTGTTGTTCGTGAGAAAGAAAGATGGCACATTGCGATTATGCATCGATTACCGCGGATTGAATAAAGTGACCGTGAAGAACCGATACCCCCTACCACGGATTGATGATTTGTTTGATCAGCTACAGGGATCATCAGTCTACTCAAAGATCGACTTACGAACGGGTTATCATCAGTTGAGGATACGTCCTAGTGACGTGGAGAAGACGGCATTTCGTACCCGATATGGACATTACGAGTATCTTGTTATGCCATTCGGATTGACGAATGCCCCTGCTGCATTTATGGATCTCATGCATCGGATTTTTCGAGACTTACTAGATTCTTCTGTGGTGATTTTCATCGACGACATACTGGTGTACTCACGATCACGGGAGGAGCATGAGGAACATCTCCGAGTAGTGTTGCAAAGATTGCGAGATCATCAGTTATTTGCAAAATTGTCGAAGTGTGAGTTTTGGCTTGATCAAGTAGCATTTTTAGGCCATGTGATCTCAGGAGATGGATTAGGAGTAGACCCGGAGAAGATTCGAGCCGTGATAGAGTGGAAAAGGCCGGAGACAGTTACGGAGATCCGTAGTTTTTTGGGCCTTGCTGGGTACTATCGACGTTTTGTACTCGGATTTTCCCAATTAGCATGCCCTCTTACGATGTTACTTCAGAAGGGTGCAAAGTTTGAGTGGGGTGCAGCACAAGAGAAAAGTTTTCGAGAGTTGAAGGATCGGTTAGTGTCTGCACCAATTTTAGTGATGCCGGTTCCTGAGAAGGATTACACGGTGTACACAGATGCATCTCTATCTGGCCTGGGTTGTGTTTTGATGCAAGATGGTCATGTTATCGCATATGCTTCACGACAACTAAAATCGCATGAACAAAATTATCCCACTCATGATTTGGAGCTAGTAGCAGTTATATTTGCCTTAAAGATCTGGCGACACTACTTGTATGGAGCAAGATGCCAGATATATACAGATCATAAGAGTCTGAAGTACATTTTTACTCAGAAGGAGTTGAATTTGAGACAAAGGAGATGGTTGGAGTTGATGAAAGATTACGATCTGGACATCCAGTATCACATGGGCAAGGCAAACGTGGTAGCCGACGCACTAAGCAGGAAGAGTCAGATGAATTTAGCGTCGATGATTACGAGCGAACCATGCCTCCTCGAGGAGATGAGAATGATGAGCTTACACGTTGGGGCATCTCAAGAGTTTGCGGTAGCAACATCAATTCGTTTGATCGAAGCAGGAGTGAGAGCGGGCACTTCAGTCGTTGCAGCTGTCATGTTGGCTGCAGTTGAGGTACAACCTAATTTGCACGATCGCATTCGGTTATCACAACAGAAAAATAAGAACTATCGGAAGATCCGAGAACACACAGAATCTGATCGAGATACCCCTTTTCGACTCGATGAGGCAGATATCTTACGATTTGGTGATCGTATTTGCGTTCCTGAGGATTCTGAGTTGATCAGTCTGATTTTATCAGATGCACATGATGCGGGATATACCATCCATTTCGGTGAGGTCAAGATGTATCAGGACTTGAGGCAGAACTTTTGGTGGCCAAATATGAAGAAGAATGTAACAGATTATGTGAAAAAATGTCAAAACTGTCAGCTAATGAAAGCTAATAAACGAAATACAGTTGGGTTACCTCGGCCTCATGAGAAACAAAGGAGTAAATTTGAGTCTATCACGATGGATTTTGTGGCTGGTTTTCCCAGGACAAATGAACACTACGATGCAATCTGGGTAATTGTAGACCAACTAACCAAGATTGCACATTTTATTCCAGTTCGATCTGATACATCAGGAAAGAATTTAGTCGATCTGTTTTTGCAGTATCAATTCAAATATCATGGTTGTTCACGAGAGATCATATCAAACAGAGACACCCGATTCACATCACATTTGTGGGAAAGTTTTCAGGAATCCATGGGCACAATGTTGAAATTTAGTTCCGCCCATCACCCGAAGACAAATGGACAATCAGAGCGGACTATTTGTACATTGGAGGATATGCTTCGAGCTTGTGCTTTGAGTTTTCGGGGTTCTTGGGTTGACCATTTATATCTTGTAGAATTTGTGTACAACAACAGCTACCACTCAAGTATTGGAATGTCACCACAGGAAGCGCTCATCGGAGAACCCTCTCGTACACCAATATGGTGGGGATCGACTAGTGCTTATTCGCCCACAGGACCTTTGATGATACATGAGGTAGTTGAGAAGATGAAACTTGTTCTAGGTCGATTGAAATCAGCTCAAGATCGACAAAAGAAGTATGTAGATATACAAAGAAGCCCTTTAGAGTTCCAAGAGGGTGATCATTTGTGGCTCCGAGTCTCTCCAATTAGAGCGGTACATCGATTCAGTGTTTCTGGCAAGTTGAGTCCTCGATATATTGGGCCATTTCAGATTCTACAACGAGTGGGACCTGTAGCTTATGAACTAGCATTACCCCATGCCTTAGATCGAGTACACCCGGTGTTTCATGTGTCGCAGCTTCGACAGTATGTGCGAGATCCATCTAACTGCATAGACCAGTCTGATATATACCTAGAGGAGAACCTGTCTTACCGAGAGGAACCAATACGGATTTTGGACAGGAAGGAGCAACGACTTCGCAATCGAGTCGTTAGGCTCGTTCTCGTGCAGTGGAGACACCATTCTAAAAAGGAAGCAACATGGGAGCTTGAGACGCAAATCCGTGAGCAATATTCCGAGTTGTTTGACAATTCAGGTTCGTAGTTTCATTCAAAGTGTTGTAACTTGCTTTAAGGGGGGATGTACGATAATAAAACTCACATATGCATAGTCAATACTTTGAACAAATCTGTTTACTCAAAATTGAAATTCGGCACTCCAAATAAATAGACCTGCACATGTGGGGCTCACATGTCAAGCCCACTCTCTCTTATGTTTACTTTACTTTGTTCTTCTCTCTTTATGTGGCAATTTCTCCTCTATCCAACATTGTGTTGAGTGTGCTGCTTATTTTATTTTCTCTGTATCGTGCTTATCCTTTCGTACAATAAAAATGCTGTGGGTATTTTTTTGTTTCTCTCCTTTTTTTTCTTTTAATTCTCACTCGATCTACGGTTAAAAAGCTTTTGAGTTTCTGATGTGATTGTGCACGTCTCTTTGGCTATCAGCTAGTATCAGTGAATTTGTTGGTACTTCTCCTTTCCCTGTTTTTCTTTTTCAGTTCCAATGAATTGTTGGTACCATTGTTTGAATTTTGGACTGAAATGTTGGATAAGTTGAATGAGGTTGTATATTAAATTAAAATATTAAGTGGGCTAATATTAAAATGAAAATAGAATTTTGAATAACCCAAATTCAAAACAAATGAAATCCAAAGGAGACCATTTACATCTAACTAAATAAAATTATATGATAAATACATGTAATTTAAATTTAATCTAATAGAGGTCACTCACACAAATGATATTTAGGTATTGGATTACGCAATTAAATTTGTAGCCGTCTGAACCTTTTGAACCTCAAATGATATGATTGGTATATGGGATTCCTATGCTATTTTAAGGTGTGAAATTATTGAATTTGTTTGAAAATTTATATGCAGAATTAAATCATCTTTTTTTTTTTCTGAACGTTGCATATCAAATTGTTTTATGTTATTTAAATTGTTGCATCATATGCATAACACAATGAAATTGCAACTGAATTTTCTGTAACTTACATGTCATTTTTGTGTAGTTTTATGGAATTGTTTGTTCAGTTCTTTCGTATAACTGATTGAAACCATAATTACCAAATTTTACTGATTATTGCAAAGCATAGACTCGTGATAAAGAACCCTTTTGTGCATCTGGTGAATGACCCTAACGGATCCCAGTACTTGTTGAAAAGAGAAAACTGTGGTACACATCTAATTACTGATCATTCTTTTCAAAATGATTGTTTGACTAAAATAAAATAAATTGGGATGGTATAAGCCAAAACATGACAGACATGAGAGCGATAAAAAATTAGATGTGGGTTTCCAGTTGACATCCGCATGGAGAAAGGGACCATATGTCCGTGTTACTGTACCTAATACATGTGTGTTTTTTTTGAAATAGCTAATACATGTGTGTTAGGGTAAGGAAATCAAACATTTTTTGACAGAAGTCTTTAGGCTATTTTGATTTATACTGTTATTGAGCATTTGTACATTTGTAGACGAATTGAACTGTTATTTCTATGTTGTTGTTATTGTTTATTTTTTGTTTTGGATTTTCTTGCAAATGCAAGAATTAGCGCATTGAGAAATAATATTATGATTGCTATTTCTGATTCTGTTGTGGTGTAAATTTTTCAGGGACAGAAGACAGAGTTCCTGATGCTTGCGGATAAGACGTAGGTCTTTTGAGATGTAGTCATGCATTCCATGTAGTAGTATCATAGGCTAGAGAGGATTTGTCATGGTTGTTTTGTTTATTCCTTTCAGCCTTTGTTGTTGTATGTATTTTCTGTAGTGCCTGTCGGATACAGTTTACCGACTATATGGTTAGATTTGTACGAATATATTATTATGTTATTCCCTATGGTTTTTATATATGATTTGGTATTACATAATTGACATGTTAAATGTCTTGCAGATACACGAGAAATTGTATATATACGACGGAACTTCACGATCCCATGGTTCGGATGTGTGAAAAATTAGGTGGGCCCACCAGTAAACTTGCAATATTTTTGGGCTCCTTATGTTCTTTTTTTTTTTAATTTCTTTTCATCTTTTTCCTTTCTATTTTTTATGTAGAGTGGTAACTGTCTTCATAAATTCACGTCCCAAGTATTCCAAATCTTTTGACACATTTCGAAATGCGTACTTAACTATTGTGTGCATTCATACATTTTTATTTAACTTATGTCATAACATTTTTCGCTTCATTATTTCTTGCTCTACCTCTGTCTTATTTGCAGTTTGATTTTCAACGGGCATTAAAGCATGGGTTTCGATTATTTCTTCGTTCGAAGAGGGAGTCTCTTGGGTACCATGAATAGTTTGTTGTAAATTTTGTTAGATGTGATCTGGCCTGCTAGCATGGCATCTGTTTTCTCTGGAAACTCTGCTGTCAATACCTTTAAACAGCAGTAGACGGATTCGACAATATCAGACTGGAAGAGGTTGAGAGGGATGAATTGCAATTACTATTTTGAAATATTAAGTCACAGTTATGCTCAGCTGATGAAGGCCAAACTATATTTTATGAGTGCCCCGAATGCAGATACAAGTTTGCACATGACATTTGAGAAAAGTCTCTTGTGATACTTTAATTTTAATTTATTTTTGCAACTTTAGTTCCAAAGAAGAGAAAGAATCTAGTGTATGTTTTAGGCCTTTGAGCCATGGTATTCATGTCAATTATTTGTTTTGGGGTTATTAACTGGAGGTTGAAGTATAATAAGATTATCAAGAGGTGTACGGTAGTGGCAAAAATATATGTTTAAGTATATACATGTGTTAGATCATTATTCGGTATTTAAAAGCTTTGTCTACATTATGATACTTAGTGATCTCTTTAGGTTTTGCTATGGGCCGATGGCTCAAAATGTTGTTTAACAAATCAAGAATCTCCTTAACATTTCGAGTATCGTAAGACTCCAATGAAGTAAATAAAATAAAGATGATGAATTCTGAAAATTAGTAGTTGGTTTTGGTTTTTGTGAGATCAAAAGTTTGATAATAATAAGAACAATTTTTTTGTCTAGTGGCAAAGACAGATGGTTTCTCTGTAAGAGGTCATGGGTTCGAAACCCGCTTGAAAAAATTATTTTATTAGAATAACAAAGGTATTATATAGTTAGGTGACTTGATCTTCAATTTTTTACTAAAAAAATAAATTGATAATAATTACAAGCAACAACTTTTTAATTTCTTTAGGAAATATCTTCTGTTTGTACGAAGAAATTCGCAGCGGACCCTTTAAAATCGGGCCCACTAGAAGGTTCTAATTTATTCTCGCATATCTCAATCATAAATGTTAAAAGGCTAGATGGCCCAAAAAAAGTAGATATACTCGGCCTGTAAGTGTGGCCTAATGGTTTTGGTCTTTTATCTCTTATTCCGACAAAGCCTATATTCTACACTTTTTTCTCAAACCAAAAATAGAAATATGTTTGTCCGAATCTAAGAACACTCATAAACAAAAAAAAAAGAAAAAGAAAAAAGACTCAACATTTACTCAAAAAAAAAAAAAAGACTCAACAAAACCAATTGTTTTCCTTGTATAAATCTTACAATAAAATTTTCAAATGAAATGTATATATATATGCCCTTCTTGAGGCAGCACACTTTTCATAGTTTACAAGAAAACAATCCTGTACAAAAATTTTGTCAATCAATCATATCTATGTACACCAACAAATGAAGCACAAATATCAACTTACGCTAATTATCTAATAATTGTACCACTGCTAGTATCCTTTCCACACACTAAGAATTTCTTGGAATATCTCGGATATGAGCTCTC
This sequence comes from Carex rostrata, assembly GCF_964058835.1. Classification (NCBI taxonomy): domain Eukaryota; kingdom Viridiplantae; phylum Streptophyta; class Magnoliopsida; order Poales; family Cyperaceae; genus Carex; species Carex rostrata. The sequence goes on from NC_135925.1 coordinate 11,160,215, forward strand.
GATCTGCACTTTGAATGAACAAATTAAGCTCATCACGGATCTCATATACCTTCCCAAAATTAACCAAATACCGCATACAACTTGCCTTCAACTTGTCCAACCTGTAGAGATGTGCTGCTTGTAACCTTTCCAAAACATTCTTTGCATCAATATCTTCTACAAGGCTTTCATGGCAAGCCTCTTTCAAATCTGCAATATCATACTTGTCAGCCGCACAAAGCAAATCAAGCCGGTGCATCATAAATTCACTAGCCTGAAAATTCCCATAGATATAATTCAAGAAGGCTTGGCATGATTCGATGCTCATGTCAGAGATGTTTATCACGGAGAGCTCCTTTTCTTTGAGGTTGTGAGAGAACATGCCATAGAAGACCGGGGAGTGTGTGGCGAGAACCGCGCGGTGTGCTCCGATGCTACCATCTGATGTAATGATGGTGATGTCGGTGTGGATGCTGTCAGTTAACATTCGTGCAAGGGCTGTTAATGCTGTGCAATTTGAGTGTTTTTCAATTGGATGTCCTGTCCAGATCGAGGCCGGTTCACCTCCCTGATATGGTGAGAATTGTAATTAAATTCAGTAATTTAAAAAAAAAAATAAAAAAAAAAGACATCAACAGTAGGGATAACTGTAAGGGCCCAAAATAATGACAAAAGTAATTAAAAATAAACAGAATTATGAAGTCGAAATCAGAAATAGGATTCTAAGAAAGGCAAATTTGGTGCTTACAGATGGTGGAGTGATCTTTAGATCCAAAAATTCAACATCAATGATTAATTTGCCAGTAAAGAGAGTGTCAACAGCCCACACAAAATCGTCACTATTCTTGAGCTGTTTGTCACAAATTCCTGCACAATTCAAAGCAATGCAAGCCTAAGCTACTTCAGGCGCAAGCAATTCTGATCTGTTGTTCTCAAGGATTATATGTATCAAATAAAATTTAACAAAATAACATTTAAGTCAAGAAATTGCTATATTTTGGTATTGTATGGACATGATACATATACCAAGTCCCAACAGGTACCATGTACCAGAACTAAATCAATTTCCAGCATAGTTTTATGTTATAATTCACCAATGACTCAAAATAAACAAAGAAGCAATTAAGCAAACAGTGGCATCCAGATTGGTATCAAGTTCTTAAAAAAAATTATCCTAAAAAAAAAAGGTTCTTCAAAAATAGTCTTATTAAATGTTAAAAGAGAAAAAAAGTATAACCTGGATGGACTATGGTTTTTCGATCAAGAGAAGAGGAAGAAACTAATTTGATGACAAAGGAGGCAATTGGGGGTTTTTCTCTGGTTAAATTGGAAACTTCTGGATATAATTTCACACAAAAGTGCTTATTTCTCTCCACTGTCAGAAACCTACACGAAAAGAGGCAAATGAATTTTTAATTAGAAATGAGGAAAAACAAAATCAATTGATTAACCAAGGAAAGAACAACTTTAGTTTATTGTGACAGATGGATAGTAATAAAAATCCTAAATAAACCAAAATTAGGCTGGTGTTTTCCAAAATAACATTTTATTTTATCAAGAAACTTAACCATAATTTGTCAAATTGTACACAAATCTTTCAAATTTACACATAGAAGGTTGAAGCTTGTTTTGAAATTTACTGAAAGAAAAAATTAATGAAAGCCAAGTTGTGCTGCTCTTTTGTGCTTGAGATTGAGAGAGAGAGATAGCTGCTTAATTAAAACCCACCAATTCCAGAGCCCAATTCTAAACGGGTTGGATTTGCGGTAGGTAGAGCTCAAGGTGTCAATACGCCACTGGGCCAGACGGGTGGTGGTCTCAACCCGGTACGCCGAGTCACCACTCATACCTGACACAGAAAAACTAGCTGCCACAGCAATGGCAGCTGTGACATCATTTATACAGTCCAGTAGAGCCAATATCTCTCCTGCCTTTCCCAGCTTTCTAATTCCAGTTTGCACTGGTGCTACTTCTTCTCATGTATATATATGTACATGTATACCCGCGAGTAAACAGAGAAGAATCTCTCTCTCTCTCTCTCTCTCTCTCTCTGTGTTTTGGTTTTACAGTGAAATGGACAGTATGGGGGAGAAGAGGTATAAAAAATGGAGATTTGAGTCAAGGAGGGGCTGTGATTGGTGAGATGCAGATGAGTTCAGCACGCAAAGTGTGTGATGCAAGGGAATGGAATTGCTTCTACGCCATGGTAAAGGGAAAGCGAAGATGCAGCACAGCACTCGCAGAATAAATGATCGTTTTATTTTACTGTTTTTGTTAATTGTTGTTTTTATTTATGAAGTAGTGGAGAGAGGGGAAGGAATATTATTAGTTAAGTGGACATGGAGTAAGAAAAAGGTTTGCTTTGTGAAATATCTACGAACAACTGACGCCAATCTATGGGACCCACAATGTTTCATTGGTAATTTGTTATGTTATTAAGCAATTTCATATCGCCTTTTCTTTTCTTAAACAGAAGCAAATGATTTCTCGTTTAAATGAGGAAGGGTCCGGATCCGCTAATGCTGTGCTCTAGAAAAAAGAGTGATAACCGGAGAAGGAATAGATCGGAGGTGACTTCACCTTCTAACAATGTTTTTACACTCCGAATTAGAATTAGAGACAAAATTTGAAAAAATAACAACACTTTATGACCTTTCTCTTCCCTCCGAACAATAGGGTTTCACCTCCGCTCCCTCTTCCGTTCATTTTTTCTAGAGCAAGAGAAAGTATCAGATAATTGCGATCTGAGATGAGATTCTTTACGTACCTCTAATTGGAGCACGGCCTAAAGTAACTCAATCTTTGAGTTTTGAATCGGAACCGTCCGATTCAAATTCGTCAGTTGAAATTGCTTCGCGATTCGAATTCATCTCTCACGATTAGATGGGGGCGCGTTTGATGGGAATCAAAACTGTTTGATTCATTTTATATTTCGCATTTCTAATTTGCATGAACATTGAAACTGCGCGCAGAAATTATAAAGCAAATCCGACGTCGAATTGATTTGAGTTCGATGTCCATGTACGCACCCGCTCCCTTTAAATGTGGCTACATAATTCACTCATAAATTAAAACGATTTCGTGCCATAAATTTACACTTCTTTTTCATTAACATTTCGACATCAGAAACCCAAGTGATTCGATTGTCAGTCTTATACTTCTTCAAAGTGATGCATCAGAAAATATCAACTGACCACAAACCCATATGATGAACAAATCAAATTAACTATGAGAATTATACGGTGCTTTCAATTTTTTGCCTAAATGTATAAAACTGACCACAAACCCATATGTTGTACAAAATTGTAACTCGCTCATAATTTGTTTGCTAATTGCTTATTTTAACTTGCTTATTTACAATTTGAGTTCTCTTTATTTGTATTGGATAGGTGTGCTGAAAAAGAAGACCAATGACTATGTTGAAGAGTGGTTGCCAGTGGTGGAGGATGCGATTCCTATTAGCCAGTTCATGCCTTTACATATGGTGATACACCAGCACACTGACCCAGCTGAGGGTTCTGAGGCCCCTTGATGGATGATGAAGACAGTCTCACCTTTTTGCTCTGACTACTTAGCTCTGACTACCTAGTCTATCCTAGCCCTATGAGTGGCTTAGTAGTAGATAATATATATTACTTTTGGATATAATCTAGATTACTTTTGACTTAGTAGTAGCCCTTATGAGTGGCTTAGTAGTATGAATTTACTGCTTTTTCTTGTGGTTTTGATATATTTTGGCTCCTAGTCGAGGTGACATCTGAGACTAGTGTTTTGTAATTATTCAATTTCAGTAATATGAAATGGGCTAATGCCTCTTTTTAAAAAAAAAAATTTACAATTCGAGTTAGTTCCAACTTGAGTTGGCTGACTAGTTTAATAAATGAGCTGAGTTTGAGCATATCATAACTAGCTTATTAACAACTCGAGTTACGTAAAATCCGTCACAATAAATCTCATGCCCTTCTAAATAATTCCCAAGGTGTTGTTTGGATTGTTTGTTTTGTTAATTATTTTGTTAATTATGTTTGAATTGTTGTGTTTATATAAACTCTTACTAAGCTATTTAAATTGTTTGTATTTAAATAAATTATTACTCGTATATAACTTAATTAAGGAAATTGATTAGTCAAACGAGTTATAAATGAGTTGTGAGCCAACTCGAGTTGGCTTTACAACTCGTTATTGTCATCCTAACTTGAGTTAATTCGCTTATTAACTAAATAAGCTGAGCACGAGTTAGAGGTAACTCAGCTCATTTAGCCCATTTCATCCCCGTGAATAGAAACAAAATCAATCGTTTGCAATGGTTATTTAGGTTTGAGATTTCAAATTAAAATGTAGAGAAAATTATGACAATCTGTGGTTGAGAAAGATTGGAGCACTAAAATCATGCCCTTCAATGGCGTGTCAACATCCTTTATTTTTTTTAAAAGATGAGCATGGTTCAATATTATAATCTATGATGCGTAAAACTAATACAATTTATGATTGGTGAACAAAAGTCGAGTTTAAAAATAATTTATGTTTTTCTACAATGTTAATTATTGCAGTCCATTATGTTTTGTTATAGATTTAGGTTACAGTACTTTGCAAGGTGCAAAGATTGGTTTGTGTTATGAAATTATATTTTTATTTTTTTAAAAATCGTTCAGTATATATATGATGAGGAGGGATCTAATTACACTTTTTTTTGTGACACCAAATTATACTCTATATTTTCAAAGTCCAAATAGTCGATTCAACCCTTTCAACATGATGAATATGTTAAAATATGCTTGCAGATCAAATTTTACATTTTTTTGAATTTTTTTACTATTTATTAAGATGGGTACAAAAATTCAATGGTTTAGATATAGTAATTTTGTTAAATACTTAATAAATAATAAAAAAATTCCAAAAAATATAAAATTTGATCAACAATTTTAATATATCCATTATGTTGAACGGGTTTGATCGACTATTTGAACTTTGAAAACTTTGAAAATTGAGAGTGTAATTCGATGTCACCAAAAAATATGTAATTGGATCCCTCCTCATATATGATTTCAATATAACAATATTCTTACATATCAAATTTTATTTTTGTAGATAGATAAAAAAATCTCTGATCTATAGATTCTACATCATTAAAAGATAGTGATTTTCTACATCTCTAAAAAATATATAAACTATAATATGCACAACTTTCGTGTGTATATTCTTCCGCTAAATCTTACTCAGTTTAATAAAAAAAATCTATGGTGAAAAAAATGATGACAAAAAGATATTCCCTTAGTGGTAATGCTTCTTTTAAGATTCTAATTATGTGACTTTATTTAAGATCTGCCATGGTCAACAAAATCTTCATAAGATAATAATATAATGACAAAGCGTTATAGGTGAAAGTAAAAAAAAAAAAATCATCAACACAAGTAAAGTTAAGGTACAAAATTATTTTAAAAATTCTGCCTTTTTTTGTGATTATGTAGGCCGTATGAAATTATATTATTCTATCAACAGGACCACAGATTCGGGACCTCTCATTGTACGAGCTTTAGGCAGATTTGAAGTGCCTATTTCAGATTAAATGATCATGATAAATTCCAACTTTATATTAAATTATTAATAAAATTTGTTAAAGTCGACAAGAAAAGCTATACAGCCAAAATTGATGTATGTAGGAATCTGAATTAGACTTTTCAATGATATCCATACAATGGAAGGTCCTGTTCGGCTGCATTAAATTTTTTACTGTTTATGTGAGAAAAAAAAAATTCAGAGTGAATTAATTATGATTCAAAAATCTTGCAATTGTATTCTTATTCCATTTCCCCTCCGTCCGCCGAACAATGCCATTCAAAAATTCCATATCATCGACATCAAATAAATATAAATTTGGATTCTGAAAAATTCTTGGTGACGGCCCCACTCGTAGGTGTGCTACTTGAAGTAGCCTACTTCTACCTGCCAATATATAGAACCGGGTGTTTCTTTCTCCTTTTCTTTTTATTTCTTTTTTAAAGTAGAATCCCGGAGAATCAGCTGTTTATCTTAGTCGAAAAAAAAAAAAAAAAAAAAAAAAACAGGCTCAGTTAACCCAAGTTTTGAGGAGCTGTTTGCTTGGGTTACTTTCATTGGACTTTTATAGCGCAACAGGACAAAGCTATTTGTCTTGGTGAGAATTAAACAGGACAAGAAGACGATCGTTCAAGTAACATACAGAGCAATTGCCTCTCGGTGTCTTTGAATTTTTTGGTTGGTTACAGGGTCCGGGTTGGCGTCTCCTCTCAAATCTCAATTGTACCGACATATATGAATTCGGATCCTTTGCATTAACTCAAGAGAGAATCTTTTAAGTTAATGAATCTCAACCATTCGATCTGTTTTAAGATTCATACGAACTAGATCTACATTGATATTTAAAATTAGACGACTCATATTCATTAACTCAAGAAATTCCTTTTTTAGTTAATGTAGAGGATACGCATTCGACATATATATGGTGAGCAGTTGCTTTTATCTTTAGGAAAGAAATATATATACTTTTGAAGGATAAAAAAGATGTATAAATTTTTTCGATGACATGGAAGGAACTATCAAATGTACGATTTTATTGAAAATTCGTTAAATAACTATATATTTGATGCAGCTTTTTAGCGTGACATGTTGCATAATGGCAGCCACAACAAACATCTCATTTTCCGTATACTTTGAGCAAAACTAGGGTGTGATATCCTTATTAAGAGAGTTTGGTGAGTACAACTTTAAAAGTATATCGGATGGCTTCAAACAACAAATTTAAACCGTTGAAAACTAAATACTTCATGAGTGATGCATGTACATCTAAAATTTTGAAAGTTTCGAATTAATTTGCTACAAGGTCAAATGGTCAAAGAAATGATAAAAAATGAATATATAAAATAGAGTGAGTCTATGGTATTATGCATATTACGATTTGTTACCGTGCTACGGCTTTATATTCGAGTTTTCAAATCCTAACGGTCAATCCGAACCGTTCATCTTGTTTTCCATATTAATATGTGTTTGGAGACTAAATTTTACATTTTTTGAAATTTGTTTACTATTTTTTTAGATTTATTGAAAATCAATGTTTTTGGATGGTCCAGAATTTTCAGATCAAGTGATTTTCTAAATATCTAAAAAAATAGTAAAAAAATTTCAAAAAAATGTAAAATTTGGTCTCCAAACACATATTAATATGGAGAACAAGATGAACGGTTTGGATCGACCGTTAGAATTTGAAAACTCGAATATAGAGCCGTAGCACGGTAACAACCCGTGATATGTAGGGGTGGCAACGAGCTCTTAAAGAGCGAGCTAGGCCACACTCGTACTCGACTTGTTAGTGTATCAAGCTGAGCAAGCGAGTTTTGATTTTAGGTTCCGAGCTAAAACTATTGCTCAAGACCGACTCGTGGCTTGTCCGAGCGAGCCGAGCTAGCTCGTTATTAGCTTGGCAAATTTATAAATTTATATATTTTATTTCCTGCTATAGCTTAAATTTTCATAACACATCTATCAATTATGGCTAAAACAAAATAATATTTATATGACTAATTACTGAGGAATACTCTTAATTCAATTGTAATTAAGTAAATCAACTACTATAAATTAAGTTTACAGCTAAATTCATACATACAAATATATCAAAATCCTAATTTCATACAAATATATTCACATAATAAATTCATGCATACCAAATCAAAAAAATTCATACAAATTAACTTAATTGCTTATAATTAATTCACACATATTCCATATAAAATTACCAATCAACTTAAACACAATCCAAAGTGCAATTGCTATAACATCCATAGACCATAATATCTCCAATCTAAAGTGAACGGATCCGATCGATTAAACTATTAAACTATGTATATTAAATAGCTCGTTAACGACCGAGCTGGCTCGTGCCGAGCCAAGCCAAACTCAAACTCATTAATTCTGGCTTGAGTATGTAGCGAGCGAGCTAATTTTAACTCGATCCACTAACGAACGAGCTGTTACCGATCGAGTCACGGGCGAATAACCAAGCGGGCCAGGAGTCACGAGCTTTTTTGCCAGTCCTAGTGATATGCATAGTACCATAGACTCACTTTATAAAATAACTTATAAAATATTCATTTTTTGACTGCTTAACCTTGTAGCAAATAAATTCGAAACTTTTAAAATTTTGCATGTACATGCATCACTTGTAAAGTATATGAATTTCAATGATTTAGATTCATGTTTGAAACCAATTTCATATACTTTTAAAGTTGTGCTCACCAAATTCACCAAACTCTCTTGGTGAGCACATGCTCTCTTTATGTATAGTGTTATTAAAACTAGGTCGGACTGAATGGTTCAATCGTAAAAAAACATACCCAGATAACAATCCGTTTGATTTATTAAAGAGACCTTTTATGTAATTACCGGTCAAAATCGATTAAATTGACCGGTTTTTCATAAAAAAAAAAAAAAAACACGGTTAAACAACCCAACCAATCCGGTTTTTAGAGACTGCATTTTTTATTATTAATTTCTTTTATTTCATTGCAACAGTTTTTAACTTTTAGAATGTTTAGAAATCTGTACAGCAACTTTTATTTCGAATTTAATAATATTATCAATGGAACGTCTAATTCCATGTAATTTTTTTTGTTCTTTTTAATTTAAAAATTAGCGAATCATGCTAGAAGTTTTTCTTACCAAATTTTTTTTTATAGTTTAGCTATGTTTATCAAATTTGGTACAATATGAATATTGTAAGCTAGTCGATTAACAGCTGACAAAACTGAAATTATGGTTTCAAATTACTGACTAAATACAATGTCAAGTAATGACGACATATAATTATGTAGAACATAACTATAATTTTATATATTTGTTTTTAATAATTCTCTTGTCAATCGTCATGGATATCTAAGTTTATGGTTAATGTGATGCAGTCCTCTTTCATAGCTCAAGTAACGACGACCTTTTAATTTTTTTTTTTTATGTTTTAACAATAGCCAAGTAAGAGTTGGTTCAGAACAGTAATCAACGCTCAGTCACATAGCCGTAACCATCCGTATGGAAAAAGATTAGAAAACCAAAAATCAAATGTAAATAAAACCTATCAACAGAAAATTTTGACTTTTCTTGATCAATTGATTGGTCTCGCAAGAGTGAATTAAAAGGATATGCAGCAATAATAAATGGGACCTATATATATTGTCCAGGTGGGTTGATCAAAGAAATTGTTCTATAGAATGTTGCAACGTGTCCGATGAGTCATTAGCTGTCTGACTTGTTAGAGGGTTTAATGACTAATGACATGAATCTCCCCAGGACCATTCGGTACTTATTGTTGTCTGATTTGTTAGAGATGAATTCGAATCGCCAAGCAATCTCGAGCGACGAATTTGAATCGGACGGTTCCGATCCAAAATTCAAAAATTGAGTTACTTTAGGGGATCCGGACCCATGATAATGGAGCTATCAAAATGTCCAAAAATAGCATAAACGAATAATCATCTCAAAAAATTTAAAACAAATAACACACACTTGATTATTGGTTGCATGAGGGGTCCATTCCTTTCACCTATTCGGAATTCGGATCTCCCATTATCGCATAAACGACTCTCCGTGATCTCAAAATATACATTCATGATTCATTTTGAGAATTAAGAGTATTCTAACCGGATCAGACAAATAAAGACAAATAAAGCCGTACATTACCTTCTAATCGCCACCGTTGTCGCTTTCAGATGTTTCAATTGGGGGAGGACTGAGGAGGTTATGGAGCCACTTTCTTGCGATGAAATTTCCGTAAACTTTTCCACATACTATTTCTTGTAGCAAGTTACGACACTGGAACATCAAAGGCATAATAACAAACTGCCACACGGAAGATGCACTATATATGGACACATGAAGATTTGGTTTCCCTCGACCATCCATTCTGCAACCTGACCGTCTCTATCAGACAACACAATCACCAATTCACCATTTTTTTAGAGATACAGATACCAAGTCGACAAGAAAAGTATCTCTGATGATTCCTCGTGGGACCACACAATACATCCTTGGATTCCGAATCTCTACGCATCACCAACTGCTCAAGAAAAAGCAAACCATTTCTTACTCTCAACCCTCTCCATTTCATCTCAAACTAGAGCATCTCCATTTCACCTCAAACTAGAGTATCTCCATTTCACCTCAAACTATAGTTAATTCGCTGATCCAATTGTAAAACAACAACAATCATGCATGATCTCATGCCCTCGAGTTTCAAATTCCATTTCGGATTTAAATTTAATTCTAGAAAAACAAGAAAAAAGTAGTAGTTTGCTCAGGTCACACTTGATGTTTCTCAACTAAAAGAAAGACTTGTCACTACCATATTATTTATGTACTAATGTACGCTAATGTGCAAAGTGGATCTAAAAAATATCTACCTAAGATCATGTTATTTATCATATTCTTTGAATCTTTGCATAGTGTCTGTTGGTCACCCTTGTTTGAAAAATTTAATAATCCAAAGAATAATATAAATGAAGCAAGTTGTTGGTACACAAATCATAAAGTTTAGATCCGGGTCGTAGTATCCATCCTGTCGCCTTCTTCATGGCATTGCTTGGTGGACCAACGACTCATTTATTTTGTTACAACCATTTGTATTTTAGTTTTTGATTGCCAATCTAGGTGAGAAAGATTGTGTTAAATCATTGTTTTGTCGCTTGTTTACTTGATAGATATTAATTGAGCAAAGCTAGAGTGTGATGCGCTCACCAAGAGAGTTTAGTAAACACAACTCCAAAAATATATCGGATCGGTTTCACACGACAAATCCAAGCCGTTGAAATTCATAAACTTCACGAGTGATGCATGTACGAATAAAATTTTGAAAATTTCGAATTCATTTACTACAAGGTCAAGTGGTCAAAGAAATGAATTTTTTATAAATTATTTTATAAGTTTTTTTATATATTCATTTTCTCATCATTTCTTTGACAGCTTGACTTTGTAGCAAATAAATTTGAAACTTTTAAAATTTTACATGTATATGCATCACTCATGAAATACATGGATTTCAACGACTTGAATTCGTCGTTTAAAGCCGATCTAATATAATTTTTAAATTATGCTTATTAAATCTTCTTGATGAGTACATCACAACATACCTTGCTCGATGTTAATCATGTTAAATTTTGACGATAAGGACAGCTTATATTATAAAAGCCATAATTGGAGGACAGCTAATATCTAAACTTTGATATCATGGGCCTAAACTCCAGGCCCATTAGACTGTATGTATAAAAACATAAATGGTTTTTTTTAATATGGGCCATTTCACAAAAAAAATATGCCGCCTATTTGACAATATCATGAACTAAATATACACACATGCTGATTGCTGAGTTAATAAATACATAATCTACCTATTAAATTAAACGAATTCACGTACCTTTGACAATGCAACAAAACTTGATTTTTAAACTTCCTAGTTGTCAATGAATGAAATATATATATATATATATAGATGGGCTACGGTGAGTTGCGAAGTAAAGCGACTATTTTACTTCACGCTCATATTTTGCGATTTTTAAGTTCAAAATGTCGATCCGAACCGTTCATCTTGTTCTCCATATTGAAATGTGCTTGGAGACCAAATTTTACATTTTTTTGGAATTTTTTTACTATTTATTAAGCAATTTTGAAAGTCGCTGATCTGATGGTCCAGAAAATTTTACTGTTTTTTACTGTTCACAGCAAAACAGCAATTTTCAAAAATGCTTAATAAATAGTAAACAAATTTCAAAAAATGTAAAATTTGGTCTCCAAGCACATTTCAATATGGATTAAACATCTAACGGTTCGGATTGGTCGTTTGGACTTTCAAAATAAAAATACGGCGTGAAATAGAAACGCGTTTTACTTCGCAACTCACCGTAGCCCACCTCATATATATATATATTAAAAAATATTGTTTTGTCCTCTGTATGGTACGCATATAAATATATACTTTCTGTTCTGTATTTTTTTTTTAAATTTTGAGAGGGGCGCGTCTAGGGGTGGCAACGAGCTGGCTCGGTCCGAGCTAGGTCCTAGCTCAGCTTGTTAATTATGGACCAAGCTACAGCTGAGCGAGCTGGACCTAGGGTATTCGAGTTAAAACCTCAGCTTGAACTCGTGACAAGCCAACCTGAGCTAGCTCGTTGGGTCTGGCTGGATCTTGTTTTAAGAAGAAAATAAATTATACAAACTTTTTGGATCGAGCTGAACCGAGCTAAACCGAGTTAGACAGTATAAAATGCATACAAATTCACAAATTGATGTCTAACTGAGCTAGCGAGCAAGTTAGGCCCCAGCTTGAACTCATTAATTCTGGACCAAGCCAGTGGCGAGCTAACTCGTTAACAGCTCGGTCCAATAACGAGCGAGCTGTTAGCGAGCGAGTCAGGTGCGAGTCACGATCGAGCCACGAGCTACGAGTTTTTTTGCCACCCCTGCCGCGCGTCAGACATTTTCTCATTTTGCAGGGTATGTGCAATATTTTTTGTAATTTTTTAGGGCTTATTGATGTTGGAGGTAGAGAAAGTGAGGGAGAAGGAAATGATGGCTTCACATGAATATTTTGTTAATAATAATTTTCGAAGGAAGACATTTTGTTTGATAATTTGAAAGGCTGAATAATTTATAAAAAGTTTCCAACAAAAATGTTCTTCGTATTAAGCTATAATAAATATTATGCTATAAATTTTGGTTTGTTCATGTTGTCCCCATGTTGCGTTCTACATTATATATCGCTCTATATTTTACTCCTCTCGGAAGGGAAATAGCAATAAGAAAAGGAAATAAAAAAAATAATCACAGCGAGATTTTTTTTCCGCCGTCCAAAACATGCCTGCCACGATGATTCTAGGAATACTTTTTTCCTTGTATTTGCCATTTGATCTTATGTGGCACCAACTTTTTGGTCATATATTTACCACAGATATCTCATCTTACGATGATTTTGCAACTAGTGAAGTATGCACCGTGGTCACATGATTAGTGAATTAAATCTAAATAATTTATTTTTTGGTGATGTCGAATCGAACGCTGAATTATTCGGTTACTGGATTTTGACCAATAAACCCGAATAATTCGCAAATTTTACAAATTTTTTCCGAATTTTACGAATTATTCACGATTTTTTTTTAATTTTTCCCTAAACATTTTTTTTTGGTTTTTTTTTTTGCTCTCTTGCAGGACTGAGATCTCTAGTCCGAATAATTCCCAAATTATACCCGAAAATATTTCTGAATCATAAATTTTTAACCTCGTCGAACAAAATCCGAATAATTTATTTGTCAATATGGTATCCGGTGTCCACAAAATTACACCAATGTGGACATGGTTAGCCACATATTTGCCATGGTACGAGGTAATTTTTTAATATTAATTGTGAGAGCCATAACTTCAGGATAAACAGATTTCCACTAGGTCTGAGCCCACATCCTCTGAGGTAACAATATAATTCTGTTTAGATCTGAACCATTTAATCAAAATTCGAATCAATTCAATCCGAGGTGAAATGCACAAACTTCTTTAATAATTGTGCAGATTATGATCGAACGGTTCCATATAAAGATATAATCTGTTATCTCAGAGTATGAATTCGGTCTTTCTACTGGTGAGATCATTGGCTTTTAGAATTTTAATTGTATCTTCCCTTTCTATTTATTATTTACATGGAATATCTAATATTCAACCCTCTCTCTTTTTCTTTGTTTTTTGTTGAACAAATCCACCTATTCAACAAATCCAATTATACAAACAGTCTTACCCTATTCAATCCAAAAGAGTAATATTTTTCAAATGTTAGGAGAAAACAAATCCACCTATTCAACAAAATTTCTCTATATTTGTATACACTTCAAGAAGTTACAATTGTTTCTTCATCCATCAACACAACTTACTCTGACCAAGTTATTTAAACCACGATCTCCACCTTTATATTATTCAAATAAATAAATGCAAAGCATTATCTTTTTCTTTATCTTTTTTTTTTTTTTTTGTAAAGCATTAGATTGTTGATTTTATTGACCTAAGGTCCAAAGATGGCGTACCGTCAGCGGCATAATGGTTGGATAAGAGCAAGAAATATGTTTCGAAATAAAAAGTTTGCTCACCTGAGATCTTCTTCTCAAATCGAACCACTATTGAATGACTATTTGCAATCGACCGATTCTCCGGTAACATTGTCACAATGGTTGCTTCATTTTGTTTGTTCTTCTAATGATCCTTTTAAATTGTAATATTATCTTCTTCTTTTTTTCAATTTAGTATGCAAGAGATTATGCAAATGGTTTCGAGGATAGTCACAAGAGAAATTCTGGTCTTGATAAAAAGATTGATGAGCTTTTGATCAAAGCAGATGATATAAAATCCAAATATATCAAGGTAATCTTGTTTAGAAACTAAACAATGTAGCCCTTTTCTCCCATTGTTGTTTTGCATGATTTTAAACTATAGTTTATTGTACAGATTGAGAAAAATTACGCCGATGATTTTGAAGCTCTTAACAAGAAAAATTCTGATCTTCAAAAAAAGATAGATGAACTTGCAAGAAAGGTCGAAGATCTCCAATCTAGTAACATTGAGGTGATTTTGATAACTTGATTTTCACAATAAATAAAAAAATTAGGGAAGGGATGACTGGACAAGCTCCAAGAGACTATTTTGAACCCATCATAGTTTCAAGGCCACTATTTTGATCAGTATGTTTCATTTACTTATCCTTTTTGGGATTATGAAAATAGACTTGTAATTTGTATAACAGAATGAGAACAAGAAAAAAATAGCAATGGAAAAGATGGAAAGCGAAAATGCTATTTGTGGGGCTGAAATTGGAAAACTAAAGGAAGAAATTGCTGCATTACAGGTCAAGATGGTGAGAATTTCTCAGCTAAATACCTTTCTTTTTTTATGATATCAGCATTCCACTATTTTGAATGCCTTTTTATTCCTTTTTGATTAAAGATTGACACAGATGCAAGAGATGCTATCCTCAAGTCACTTGTATCTATTGGATGCAAAGATGTAAGTTGCTATTCATCTATTTTCTCAGTGTTTTACTGTGTTAAAATGAAATATATAATACAATTTAATATAACCTGTTTTTGAAATAACGAACCAATACAAAAAATAAAAACAATTGAATTGACTTTTTGTTTTAGCACATACCGACATTATACTGTACATCCATTATATAATCGTACTGGTACCCTATATATAGCTTTACTGGTTATTAAGCCATCAAACCTGCTAACAATTGTACAGATCTTACTAGGAATGTAAGAAATGCAATCAAGCAACACCCAAACTAATAAATAACGGCACTGAAAAAATTTGCTGCTTATTCACTGATTGCTTTTGCAAATTTTTCCTGTTTTAAACAGATCGGGGACAAGAAGGGATTAGGCTCTCTTGATGGAGTTCTAATTGGAGTAATTGTTTTGATCTTTCTCGTTTGCTTTCTTATCGGCATGCACATTTGATGATTTTAATGAATTTGTACAAAATCATTAATCTGCTGTTGTAGCATGATATATTTTCCCTTTTATTGAAGCTTTTGAATGTAATTTCTTGGGGCCAGAATGAACCCGTACAAGTTAAAATTTTCCTCCTCGTGGATTTATTTGTGAATATAATTATCTCCAGCTCGTTTCTGCTGCTAGAAATAGAAGATATATTAATAAACAATTTTTGCTAGCCTATAACAACTTCATAGCCAGATCATCACTCTTTCAGTTTGCTTTCCTCTGAAGAGATGCCAATACTTCTATTTCAGAATGCTGTCAAAAATTGATTATGTAATGCTTGAAAATTTAAGATTAAAAATCCGCATTCAATAATTTCTTTTTTCACATCACAATCCCCTGAGTGGTTTTGTTCAAAAAATAAAATAAATCCCTTGAGTGGTTACTAGAGGTTTAAGTGGTTAGCTGGTTACAAAAGAAAACATACACATCTTTTACATTGATTCTGTAGTTTCTTAGTTTCCCTTATAATATTATCAGAAAATGTTTCAATATACTACGAATAACAATATCAGTTGAAATTACAGAATCGCAATGACAAGCATATCTGCATATACCTTCGTATTGCTGCAAGAGATTTTGTATCTCTTTTGGGCTCAACTCATCTGGTGCAGAACACGAAGAACTACAAAAGACACAACTGATTCAAGAGCATTCATTTCTATACCATATTTTGTTAAAATGATAACAAGATTTGCAAGTGACGCACTATTTGGAGTCGGACGTGTTGTCAGAGCAAGTCCACTTTGAAGCAACAATAACATTTATGCTCAGCCTCCGCCATTTAAAACATTCATCACATTGGATCCATTGATCTTGATCCCTGAAAAACCATAATTACATGCAGATGGTTTCCATTGCTAATTTCAAGTTTTGCAACTGAATATCCAATTGGAAATGTAAATCTAATATACTCAATTTTCAGCCTAGACATTAGGCTGCAACAGTCAAAATGTAATATCAGATAAAAATCGAATTGTGCTACGGAACCAAAATTTATTATGATCGGATATCCAAGTTTATTTGGTACTTCAAATAGGATTTTTATAGTTGATGTAAACACCGCTATGCTAAGCTTAATTATAAAGGCAAAACATAATACTTCAATAAAAGACAAATTGAAAAACTATTAAAAAAGTAAAAATTATAAGCCAGCCAATTTGAGTATAGCATGCTAAAAAAAGTAATAAAACTTGGACTATAAACTATTTAACTTAAAAAAGTAAACATGAAAGGCTGTCAAATTAGTACCCTGAAGCACGTGCAGTAAAAATTGTTTTCTTCCCAAAAATAGGAGGCTCCTGTATAATACAACACTGCATAAGCTTCTCTGACATTGCATGTTACAAAAGGACATGAACTAAACAATAATTCAGATTCACAAAAAAGAAGTTCAAAACTTAATTTTATCTCTCAAAAAGAGAAGAGGCAACATACATCATCAAAAAGATTATGGGAACATCTACAATATACATCAAGGTATATTGGATCAGATCTACACAAATACTATGTTGGCCTAAAATGTTACTTCAATATCACAAATGGTATTAGCATGCTAGATTTGGCCCTTATTTTTACAGCAAATTATCATTTCTACCAAAAAAAAAAGGAAAAACCCATGTCAGTTCTGAATTCTGATGAAAAGGACTCCTACTTTTTTCAGGTACAGAAAGGAAGAGAGCCCCGACTTACATCATACTCTTCAAATTCATATTCCTCGATGAGAACCACATTTGGTTTGACAGTTGGTGGTGGCCTCAACAAATCCTGAGTCTCCTCCCAGGTGAGCTTCAACTCCAATGCCTCCTTGCTATCCATCGACAGCCTTCGGCTCTTTAACCCAATGTTACAGGTCCTCTTTTGAAATGGCTGTAAGATTTCGTTCGGCAACGGCCTCCCACTCTTATTAATTAAGCCAACTAACATCACCATCAGATGGATCCACTTTAGGGCTGCTAATGAGTCGAGCCGGCTCGCGAATCAATGAGTTAAGCGGCTCAATATTTCATAAAGAATCGGACTTGAAACTAAAAAATGCCCTAACTCAACTCGGCTCACTTTTGAAAGAAAAAAACTCGGCTCGGCTCGACTCATGTAAACACTTGGCTCGATTCGCGAGTCGGCTCATATTACATGTTAAAAAAATAAAAATTTAATTATTTTAAAGAAATTATTAAAGTGAGATAGTGATATTCTTGTGACTTTAAATTACATGTGGAAAAACTTTGATTATTTTTTAAATAAATGATCTAAAGAAATTTGTAAAAAATATCATTTTTTTAAAATAATTTCAAAATGCCGGCTCATATTACATGTTGAAAACTTTGAAATTTGAAAAAGAAAAAATTTGAAATTTGAAATCTAAAATCTGAAAAATTTGAAATCTGAAAAAATTTGAAATATGAAAAAAATTTGAAATATGAAAAATTTGAAATATGAAAAATTTTGAAATATGAAAAATTTGAAATATGAAAAATTTGAAATCTGAAAAATTTGAAATCTGAAAAAATTTGAAATCTGAAAAAAATTTGAAATATGAAAAATTTTGAAATCTGAAAAATTTTGAAATCTGAAAATTTTGAAATCTGAAAAAAAATTTGAAATCTGAAAAATTTTGAAATCTGAAAAAATTTGAAATCTGAAAAATTTGAAATCTGAAAAAATTTGAAATCTGAAAAATTTTGAAATTTGACAAATTTGAAATCTGAAAAAAATTTGACATATGAAAAAATTTGGAATTTGAACTTTTTCCAAATTTAAACTTTTTTCAAATTTCCAATTTTTCCAAATTTCAATTTTTTTGAAATTTCAAATTTTTTCAGATTTCAAATTGTTTCAGATTTCAAATTTTTTCAGATTTCAAAATTTTTCAGATTTCAAAATTTTCAGATTTCAAATTTTTTTAGATTTCAAATTTTTCCTTTTTCAAATTTGAATGTTTTTCCAACATGTAATATAAGCTGGCATTTTGAAATTATTTTAAAGAAATGATCGTTTTTTCAAATTTTCTTTAGATCATTTCTTTAAAAAATAATTAAAGTTTTTCAACATGTAATTTAAAGTCAGAAGAATATATTTATTCTACTTCGATCATTTATTTAAAATAGTTAAATGATCATTTTTTCAACATGTAATATGAGCCGGCTCGCGAGTTCACGAGCCGAGTCGAGCTAAGTGCTTACATGAGCCGAGCCGAGTCGAGCCAAGTACTTACATGAGCCGAGCTGAGCTGAGCTTTTTTTTTATTAAAAGTGAGCCGAGTTAGAGCCGAATCATTTTGCTTCTCTCATTGAGTCGAGCCGAGTTTGAGCCGAACCTTAATCATTAGCAGCCCTAATCCACTTACTATTTGTAAATTGCCATTTGGAATTGCAGAGATCTGAAAATCCTGCTTTGGGAGAAAAAAAAAATGATACCATAGCTTTTAACATGAACGTAAAGAGATCCATTATATTGGTCAAGGTTGAGGTGTTGGAGAACAATAAAAGTCAAACAATTATGCATTATATAGAGATCAAATAATTACATCTCATCTAGGAGTCAAATACTTACATCCCGGAAAAAGAGAAACAGTTTCTTACCTTAACTTAAGGACCGTCCTATGTCAAAGAGATTCAAAATATAAATCACAAGTGCGGAACGTAATACCTGATTCAATGTCGTTTGTCATGAAATAACCAAAGCCATAGTAGAGCAAGCCATCTCCGTGAGCACGAGATAAGTCTTCAATAGCAAGAAGTCTTTCTCGCATTTTGTTGCCAAGTCGAAAAATAAGTCTTCCAAGACAGCAAGGTATAGTTATTGAGAAATCATCTCCAAATTTTCTAATGAATTTCTCTTCTTTATTCTTTGATAGTGGAAGAAGAAGAGAAGGCACACAGAACTATATTTTTCTTAAGAGAAAAACGTATGTTCAGTTTCTGTGCTTTTCTTGGTTATCGTGTGCCTTGGGACCAATCCTTATATATCATAACATTTATGGTTATCTGCCAATTTGAAAAAGGTATAATGTGATGTCGCGTCAAAAACCATGCTGGCACATCAAAAACTGTATGTCTGCATCAATATCTGTGTGAACAGCACAACCATCCATAAAGGTAGATTTCTAACCTGAAAAGGTACTTTTCTGAATTGCAAATTTCTAAATCAGTCCATCAATGATTTGATCTTTACCTAAATTGTTCTACACATTTATGGACCACATCCTAATGAATATATTAATTGTTTATTACCTTATTTGATCACTTTAATTAACAACCATATATGACAGTAAACAATCCATAATTACATTACATATATGCTCAATGTTGGCATTAAATCCAACGAGGTTGGCAATAAGTTCAACAATCTCCCACTTGAGCAATATGTTATAACTTTTTAATTATGCATTGTGTTCTTTATGTGTGCACATTTCTTTACTGTCTTCCTTATATATTCTCAAACCAATTCGGTCCATCAACTATATCAGTAAAGGACTAAAGCGACATTCGTCGCATTTATTGGCAACTAAACCCTCAATAATCACATCACTAATACAGCTGAATGACATGAATCATGATGTGGGTGTGTAGCATAGAAATTACATGCAAATGTGATCTTCACATGCCTATTTCTAACTCAGTTTCCTACTAAAATTTTAAAACTGAGTTTCATAAATTAATGTGTATGTTAAGTTGTAAATTACATGCAAATGTGGCCTTAATGTGTATGTGAAGTTGTAACTCAACTTTCTCTTTCAACCTTTTGAACAGTCAAGATCTTCAGTCTTTATCTTAAATAAAATATGTGCAGCCATATCTAAAATAGTTGTCTATGAATATAATAAAATACCGTTGATATTTCTAGTGGTCGTTCGAAATGATCCATCGATATCGGTATGTATTAATTCCTAGACTTCTGAACACTTTTTGGCTTCATATTTTCTTAAATTGGTTTGCTTCCATTTTATGCAATTAACGCAATCATTAGGATTTGAAAATTTAAGAGTTTGAGAATTTCATTAGACAGAAGATGTTCAATTCTACGTTTATAATTACTTAATGTCTTGTGCCATAATGTGGCCGAATTCTCATTTGTCAATTTACTAAATACTTATTTTTTATCTATATGCAATGCTTCTAAATATGAGATATTGACATCTAAATAATGTAGATTTATCATAATTCGAATGAAAACAAGAATTAACTTGTTTTGAATCCTGAAATAAATCAAATTTTTGTAAATAAAATTACATAAACCAATTTATCATAAGTTCATATTTATTTAAAACATAAATTTTATTGTCTAATGATAAGCCAAAATTGTATCTATTGAAACCTAGGGTTAGGTATGTAAATTAAGCCCAGTTTTGATTAAATTAGGTTTAATTAGGTTAGAAATGTCCAAAAGTTCAAGTTACTGCCCTAGTTATGTTTATTTTACAGGTAATCAAGTGTTTAGAGCTTAACGAAGCAAAACGGGTGAGTCAGCACGAAGATTGGAGCAACTGTCAACATTCATTGCGGCCCGAAATGAACCTATTGCGGCCCGCAACCAAACAAGTCAGAGCCCCTTCATTCCTGCATATTCATTGCGGCCCGTAACTATATCCATTGCGGCCCGCAATGACCTCTACAGTTTCTTCTGCGCAACAATTTAACTGTCTCCACTCATTGCGGCCTGCAATGAATGTATTGCGGCCCGCAATAAGTCGGTTCAGAGCCCGAATTTGCTGTTTTTAGTTAGTTATTTTTAGGTTTTACAGGGGGGTATAAAAGGGGACCTATAGAATAGATTGGGAACGGTTTTTTAGGCAGATTTTCTGGTTTTAACAAGGAAAAGCAAGGAAGAGAGAAGAAGGGAGAAGAAAACATCATTGATCAACCGGTTTTATTATTTTCTTTCCTTTGGAACTCTTTTACTCTTTTGATTTCATTTGTGTTTTAGCCATACCTGGCTAAAAGCTTTACTAGGGTTGATTAGGGCTGTACTTGAAACTTTTGTTATGATTTAGTTGGTTTTGTTTCATATGTTCTTGTTCTTTGTTACGATCTATTCTTTATTTTTATTGATTGTGAAGACTTAATCGAAATCGCATGAAATCTTAGGATTTGGTATTTGCAATTGAGAAATTGAATATTAGGTCCAGACCATAAGGAATAGGGTATTTGATAGGCTAAGTACCGAGAGGTGATGCTTGTCTTATACGGGCTTTACCTAATAGTTTAGAAAATTGTGCCAAGTACCGAGAGGTGAAAGATAGTTTTCTAGATCAATTGGGACAGTAAGAACTTAATGACTTTAGATTAGAGTAGCCAAGTACCGAGAGGTGACGTTTATTCTAATTTAAAGATGGTATTAATATAGAGATATCACTTTGTACCTATAACATCCAACTGTGCCTCCATAAATATAAGAACAAAATTTACAAACCAATTAGTCATAACACTAGTGGATAGGAACCCTAAGAAACCCTAATTTCTCATACTTGTTAAAAATCAGATTTTGCTGTAAAGACTTTAGTTTAATTCAGTTTAATCGCAATCAAACCAACCTTTGAACAAACAAAAACATTTTTACTTTCTTTTACTAAATTAAATTGTTAGGTTAGACTTTGATATTCCAACTTGTCCCTGTGGAGACGATCCTTAAGTACTACTCGACAAGGTTGTACACTTGCAACCGAATTGAGCGTAAATTATGATTTATTGCTTGTATTGCAAACAACACATCAAGTTTTTGGCACCGTTGCCGGGGACAACGGCCCGAGAACATGAATACTTGGCCTAAGCTGGCGAATGCTTTTCTTAACAAGTTCTTTCTGTCATCCAAAACAAACTCCTTGCGCCATCAAATCCACAATTTCCGACAGAAAGGAGATGAAACCATGAGCGAGGCGTGGGAGAGATTTCAAGAACTGCAGAGGTGCTGTCCCCATCATGGTATTGAGGGGTGGAATTTATTGCAAATCTTCTACAATAGCCTCATGCCACAAGACAAAGGTATGTTAGATGCAGCTGCTGGAGGTAGTCTCATGAATAAAGGGGCTGTGGACGGATACAAGTTGGTGGATGACATGGCTCTCAACCAAAGCCAATGGCACAACCCTAGGGAGACACCGATGATCTTGCAGCGGGGAATGAAAGAGGTGAATTCAAACCCGAACTTGGCTGCAGAAATTGCCGTTTTGAATCGAAAAATAGATCAACTGAGTGTAAAGGCGGTAAACAATTATTCTCCTCTCCATTGTTCAATTTGTGGTAATACCGATCATCTAGCAATTAACTGTGGTATAAGTGATGGGGGTAGTATTGATGAGATTAATGCAATTAACCATGGTAATTTTAAACCGAATAACAATCCTTATTCCAATACTTACAACCCCGGTTGGAGAAATCATCCAAACTTTTCGTGGAGACAAAATGACCGACCGATCTAAGGTAATCAAAACAACCAAGGTAACTCAAACTTTAATATACAAAACCAAGGTTATGGTAACCAAGGGTATGGTTCTAATGCACAACCAAAATCCAATCTTGAATTGATGATGAAAGCTTTCATGACAAGTCAAAACCAAAAGTTTGATGAATTAACCAAAAAGGTATAAATGTTGGCAACCCAAAATAAAATGCTTGAAAACCAAGTTGCACAACAAGCTACACAATTCTCCCGCCAACCGGGCACCCTTCCACCAAAACCTGAGAACAATCCCAGGGATGTCAAGGCAGTTAGGCACGTTCTTCGCAGCGGTATGCAGTATGAGGATCCACCTATGACAAAGGATGACTATGTACAGCCACAGGGTGAAGAGACACGAACCAGTGGTGAGCACATCTCCACACATGAGGATTCCGCCTCAAAGGAAGCTACACCAATTGTACCAAGCGACCCTGCCAAACAAGCAAAACCATCTCAAGATGAGCCGCCAAAGGTAAGTGCGCAGGTACCTCTCTACATCCCTCCTCACAAATTCGCACCTTTTTCTGGTAAACTTAAGAATGAGAAAACCGACAAACAATTTGCCAAATTCCTTGAATTGTTGAAACAATTGCATGTGAACCTACCATTGACTGAGGTAATGACCCAAATGTCAGTTTACACCAAATTTTTCAAGGACATTCTTTCAAATAGGCGTAAGCTTGAGGAAGTACAAATGGTATCTTTAGACACGAACGGTAGTGCTATGGTAATGAATGAATTGCCCAAAAAGTTGGATGATTCGGGTAAATTTTCCATACCATGTTCCATAGGGAATGTCCAATTCAAACGTGCACTCTGTGATCTAGGAGCAAGTGTAAGTCTTATGCCTAAGTCGTTCTATGATAGGTTAGGTGTTGGGGAACTTAAGCCAACCAGAATATCTCTCCAATTGGCAGACCAATTGGTTAAGTTACCTCTAGGAGTGGTAGAAGACTTACCAATTCAAATTGGCAAGTTCTTTGTACCAATAGATTTTGTTGTGGTTGACATGGATGAGGATACTCATACACCGCTTTTGTTAGGTAGACCATTTCTCAATGCAGCAAAGGCTGTGATTTATGTCCATGATGGGATTATAACAATGAACATTGGTGAAGAAAAATTGACTTTCGATATCAAAAGATCTATGAGATATCTATCTAACGATCAAAGCATTTTTAGTGTTGAGATTCTTGACAGGTTTTTAGATGAAGAACTTGTGTACAACTTGAAGAAGGCTTCCGTTGAATATTGGATAGATCAAGAGTGCAAAAAAGCAAAAAATTCGAGCTCTGTTGACTTCATTGCGGTCCGCAACAACATCAGACAGAGGGCGTGAATCAGACAGATCCCATTGCGGCCCGCAATGGTCCCTTTCCAGATGATCTGATGCCTATTCTGAGCCCAATTTTCCAAGTTTCAACCGCTGAGATCCTTCCGAACTTTGCCGAAACCTTGGAGGATGCACCCAAGGTAGAACTTAAGCCATTGCCCTCGACCTTACGGTCTTGGCTAAGTACAGAGCCTTACGATCTTGGCTATATCGCATGTGATATAAAGGCTATGCCGTAGGGGCACACGGATTGGATCCGTGGACTGTCTAGTTTGGATTAAATCTCAGCCGTTGGACAACAACCTTCTAGAATGACGAATCTCCAGATGTGGCAGGCCTTACCTTGCTTTGAAGTCTATTTTTAGCGCTCCAAATATAGGATGTTCTGTTATATTTGTTAGTGTAATAATCTAGAAGTCAATAATACGATAATTTATCATAAAGCTTTGTTCATGAATTGGATTATTAATATCATTTTGTTGCCTTGAGTATTATTGTATTTATGAATCATTTCGAGTTCATGACTGGAATTGTGAAACTTCATAATATAGATGATATATACTCTAAAAAGTCACTGACCAAGGTAATTAGCAGGAACACTAATTACCACGATAAGGTTAGTATGTGGATTAAATGATGGTCAAGTTTTACAGACCATAGACAAGGAGTTGTCATTTTAATCACATAGATATATGTTACAGGAACATGATATCTGACAGACCCCGAATGAAACATTATACAGAATTGTGTTCGTGTCATTAATGCTTTCATTTAGTGTTAAGTTCTAAAGTATGAGGTATTCATTTCTCCTACATAAGAGATGTATCTGTGACTGTTACCTAATGCTATCTGTAAAAAGTAGCTATAACGGTAGCTCTTCGGCATACATAACTTATGCTGAGGAAGTGATGGTTTACCAAAAGTACCATTGTCCCTCGTATTTTGTATGAGCTATAGCATCACTGGGCCCCTTGGTAGAGTTAGTTTATCTGCATCCGGTATAATTACAAGAGTAATTATATTTGATAATCTGCTCAAGATCAAGAAAAGATTAAGTTAGCAAGGATGACACACATCTACCTTGAAACTGATCTGATAGTTATGTGACAAAAGAACTGATACAAGTAAATTGTTTACTGGATCGTGATATTGTACTGTACAGCATCATCTGTGTAATTGGTGTTAGTTTGTAATAATCTAGAAGTCAATAATACGATAAATTATCATAAAGCTTTGTTCATGAATTGAATGTTTATTTATATATATCATTTTGTTGCCTTGAGTATTATTGAATTTATGGATCATTTCGAGTTCATGACTGAAATTGTGAAACTCCATAATATAGATGATATATACTCTTAAAAAGTCACTGACCAAGGTAATTAGCAGGAACACTAATTACCGCGATAAGGTTAGTATGTGGATTAAAAGATGGTTAAGTTTTACAAACCACATGACACGAGATGTCATTTTAATCACATAGATACATGTTCTAGGAACATGGTATTTGACATACCCCGAATGAAACATTAAATAGAATTGTGTTCGTGTCATTTATGTTTTCATTCAGTGTCACGTTCTACAGTATGAGGTATTTATCGTTCCCACTGAGAAATATGTATGTGTGATTGTTATCCACCGCTGTCCGTAAAAAGCAGTCATAACGGTAGCTTTTCCATATGTATAGCTTAGCTGAGGAAGTGATAGTTTATCAAGAATACTATTTGTCTCTCGTATCTCTATACGAGCTATAGCATCACTGGGCCCCTTGATAGAGTAAGATTATCTGCTAGCGGTATAATTACAAGAGTAATTATATTTGATAATCTGCTCAAGATCAAGAAAAGATTCAGTTAGCAAGGATGACACACATCTACCTTGAAACTGATCTGATAGCTATGAGACAGAAGAACAGACACAAGTAAATTGTTTACTGGATCGTGATATTGTACAGTACAGCATCATCTATGTAATTGGATGGTCATGATGTGTTGCCAGATGCCACCCATGATTATAGAAGTTAAAACAGTTTTAACTCTATTTACCAACATAACACAGATCCTATTGGGTCACACCATATAGGAGTTAATCGGAGAATCTTATTGTTATTGATTATAAATTGGTTATGATCAATAGTAAGATGGTTATAATTAATTATACGTGTTATAATTAAATTATAAATGTTATGTAAAAATAACAAGCAAAAACATTGGTTAATTTATAAACGTGTGTGACACGTTGTATAAAAGTTAACCGGTTAATTTATAAATGTGCAGGACACGTTGTATAAATTACCGAAACAACAAACCGCAAGAAAAATATATATATAATTGTTCAGAATAATTATACGAATATTATTTGTGTTCGGGCCGAGGGCATTCGGGTCTTTTCAGATTCGTCCTTATCCGCATGACATGTCATTGATCCTATCCAGATGACATGTCATCAATCCTATCCACAAGGGAAAAATGGTCATTTCACACCTATGCCACATTGCATGTGTAGAAACATGGAGAAGAGTGTGGAAGTGTGTGGAAGGGGTATTTTGGTCATTTCACATATAAAAGGATGAGGTGTCAATGGCATACCTTGTAAATAGGCCGAACTTGGAGGGCATTTTGGTCTTTTGCAACCGATCCTAAACACTATAAATAGGGGTGGAGGGGTAGAGAGAAAATAGCTAATTTCATTCGTACCGTTTCGTGTCGAAACGGATCGGTATTTTCTCTCTTTCTCGGTTTCTCTCTCAGATAGTGTTTCGATTGAGAAAAGAAAGTTATACGTAGTTGACGTATAATCTTGCGGGTTGTTGTGGAGTATATTTACGGGATCGATGAATAGTGTTTTACCGAATTTAGCGGTATGTCAGTTTTGCATATTGATGAAACTGAGCAACCGAAAATTCGTGTTTACGGGTTTTCGTCTTTTCCCCATGAATAGTGTTTTTGCAGAATTCCGCGGTTTACGGTATTTCTGGCAGAAGAAATAAACCGCTCTCCGGTTAGTCCTGGTGGATAACCGATAGAGGTATCACACGTGTGATACTCCGAGTCGATTCCTTCCCTGGTGAGGCTCTACTCGCTCGGTCTGCATTCCAACTGTGATTTGGAAACAAGGTATAAATATGCTATATTAATCTATTTAATTTGTAAGTAGATTAAAGTTTTAGAAATCAATCATGGAGTAGATATGTAAAAGGATTAAATTGGGTTTTGATGCCAAAGGAATACTGAAGGTGGACTGCCTTGGAAAGTTTCCTGACATACCCCGTTTAATCCTGAGCTTAAGTTGGCCGTAGAAATTTTTGTTCTACGGTCATTCCGCACCTTAAGCCTAAAAGGGGTTTTGGTTAGCACCGCGAAACCCCAACAGTGGTATCAGAGCACAAGGCTCTCCCGCTGATTGATTTTCTAAAAGTTATAACTTATGCAAATTAGGTGCATATACCGCATATCAGTTTAATTCTTACATTTGCAGCTTAAGTCCAAAACCGATTAGAAATGAGATTTTCTTGGATCGGTTCTACCGACTAAGAAAGTTAAATTAGATTTAAACTTTCTTTATGATTTCTTATGAAATGTAAACTTTTACATTTCTTGGATCGGTTTTCCGACCGAGAAAGATAAAATAGGATTTTATGCTTTCTTTATGTTTTCGTGTTCAAAACTTTCAACTGCGTTTGAGTATATCTAAGAATGTGATGAAGCAATAAAGTACCCAAGTAAGAACTGCTAATCTCCACCCGTAAACGACAAGGTTAATGTCACACCCCCGGACAACCCGCCGCACATTTATGCGCTAGGCGTTAAGCACATCACATACATCATCAATAAAAACATTCAACAAGCCACTTTATTTAAAAATAAATGGAGTTCACAAACAAACAGAAAAGGGACAATATGTCAGACATGGCTAGTCAAACAGTCACTGCCATGTCCACACAATATATTGTTCATACAAATATAAAATAAACAGAGAGTGGCTATCTTAACAACTTCCGCTAATTTCCTCACCCGCGGCCTTCCTCCATGCTTTCTTCTTCGTTTCCTGGAACCCACATAACAGGTGGTACGGTGAGAGATCGAACTAACTCTCAGTGCGGGATTTAGTTCTAGCCCGGTGCTTTTACAAATCAATGCATTTAATTCCCCAAATAACATAAAAAGAAGGTTTTTGAATTTTTCCCCATTTCCCTATCAATTCGGATATGCAAATCACTTTAAAATAACCAGTTTTTATTCCCGCCCCTTTTTAACTCATTTCAAAAGGTTTTAAAATTCCACACTCTGGGAATCCATGCCCGTACATGAAAACCCGGCGAATCGCCACGCAAGGACGACCCGATTATCACACTCTAGATGGGCCATTTCGGGGACCCATCCGGCGAACCGCCGCGAATTTGGCGACCCGTTCTGTTTTGTTCTGTTCTGTTCTGTTCTGTCCTGTTCACACACTGGGCTGCCACACATGGACAGCCCGCTTTTCAAAAACACATGCAGAGCCGCCTCACACGGACGGCCCCAATTTAAAACGATTCATTCACGTTCCCCATTCTCAAATTCACAATTCAATTCCTATCAATTCAATTTCATGCATCAAGAGTTCCTATCATGCAATTCTACACAAATTCAAACGATTGTTCGACATTCACAACATGCAGTTTATCCACCAGATTAAGAAAAATGACTACTTACCTCAATCCATGCATTTGTTGTATTATTTGTAAAAAGACCAGGAACCCGCACCTGTATTTTCAGTGCCTTCGTTTGAGCGGTTGTCAGGATCTCGCGTATTCTCAGCGTCTCCTAAATTCACACGGTTTGCTCCTAAGTTTTAAACGCTTAATTAACTTCTTATTTCTTTTTAAATCCAAAGAATTTATACATAATTAAAACCCTCAATTCAGTTTCCCCCACAATTCAATTTGGTATTATTAAATTGGTATTAACCTTGACCCTCGTACTAATTTGATTGACTTTAAAGAGGGAAGGGGTTCGGTTCGGATATTGGGTTATTGGGTTTAGGTTTTGGTTTCCTTACCCCGTATATTAAATCGGCGGTTCCGGGTCTAGGGTTAATGGGTTCGGGTCTAGGGTTAATGGGTTCGGGTCTAGGGTTAATGGGTTCGGGTCTAGGGTTTGGGTTTGGGTCTAGGGCTGTGGTTCGGCTAGCAGGGGTCCGGCTAGGGTAGTGGCCGGCGGCAGCGGCAAGGGGAAGAAGAGAGAGAGGGAGGGGTTCGACCAGGGGGCTGTCGGCCTAGGGGGCTGGCGGCCTTGGGGTTGCTCGGGTCAGCGGCCAAGGGTGGGGCTCGGGTCAGCGGGTCAGCAGCCAAGGGAGAGAAGGGGGGCGACGGCACAAGGGAGAGCAAGAGAGAGGGAGGGCCGGCGGCATCCAAAAAGAGATGGGGGGGGCGGCCAAGAAGAGAGAAAGAGAAAGAGAAAGACTTACAGGAATAATTGAAAAGGAAACAATTGGGAATGAGAAGAGAGGAGAGACTTTGGTTGGTTATATTATTGGATGTGGGCTAAACTTAGGATTGCATATTTCTAATTTGGGCTTACTAATTGGGCTAAGAAATGCATAATTAAAATTTATATGCAGAATTTAGATATAACTTTCATGTAAATTAATAAAACGTTTTGCTATTTATTTTCTGAACTATATATATTATTCTTATTTTTATTTTGATTCAAATTGGATTCTAAATTTAAAATATACCCGAATTCAGAAGCGTTACAGTTAATGACAAGAAAAGTCTCGACTTTTCGTCTAACCCTCGTTTACGTGTCCTGATAGCTGGCCCAAAGGGGACTTTGTCACGTTACCAAATTACTCTATGCTTTTGAAATGGAAAAATTTAGTGTAAGTTTTTCGCCTTTTCGAAAACCTTCGAATAAGTAAAGTTCATCGAAGAATGTGATGAAGCAATAAAGTACCTGAGTAAGAGCTGTCATTTCCACACAAGAAAGAGATGGTTCTGTCTAGGAAAGATTGAGTCTAAGCGGTCCTCGTGACCCCAATCTTTCCTGGGAGCCCCTTTCACGTGTCCTAATGATTGGCCCAAAAGGAACTTTGTCACGTTACCAAATTGCTTTATGGACCGAAAATAATATCTGATTTTAAAACATATAAATTGTTTATGTGCTTTAAATGGTATAAATAAGAACTGAGCATAGCTGCAAAATAAAGAATTGGTAACTGATAGATTATATACCCGACTTGGTCCTGTATATAAGTAAATTAGATTTACAGCTTATAGTAAATTAGATTTACTGCTTTAAAATGAAAAATGGGTAAAATTAGATTTACCGTCTTTCTAAGGAACCGTGAAAGAAAACTTTTTTTGAAGAAAAATATGAATGTGGGATCACATTTGACATTGTTTCTTTCTGACTTTCTTTCCACGACTGCTTGCTGAAGCATATGAAAGAGGTCTTTTAAGAAAATCTAAATGAGATCATATTCACTATTCTTTCTGTCTGACTTCCTGTCCACGACTGCTTACTGAAGCAAATGAAAGAGGTCTTTGAGGAAGATAGGAATTGGATCACAATCGGTATTTTTCTGACAAGCAACTTTCACGTGTCTGTAATGCTAACCAAGGTCAACATTACAAACTGAAAGAAATATACGTGACTCGGTCACATATATAGGTAAATCAGATTTACTGCTATCATATAAAAACGTATAGATTAGATTTACTGTTTTTATAAGAAACTATATAAACTACCTCTACAAGATAGACGGTAGCTAAAGTTAGTTACAAGAACTGACTGCTTAACAAAGCTAAGCGTATCAAAGAGGTACTGATAAGAACAGAAACTAATGGAGATCACATTTCGTATTCAAGACTTCCTTTCCACGACTGCTTAATGAAGCATATGAAAGAGGTCGTTATAAAGATACAAATAGAATCACATTTAGTCATTCTTACATATGCTGAGAAAAGAAAGTAATGGGGATCACATTCGATATTTTAGACTTCCTTTCCACGACTGCTTAATGAAGCATATGAAAGAGGTCGCTATAAAGATACGAATAGAATCACATTAATCGTTCTTTCTGACATAAGATAAGAAAAGAAATGAAGATCACATTCAGTATTCAAGACTTCCTTTCCATAATTGCTTAATGAAGCATATGAAAGAAGTCGCTATAAAGATACGAATAAAATCACATTAGTCGTTCTTTCTCACATACCCCTTTGGAGATTGCTGGCACTATTAAGCATAAACACCAACCCATTAAATATTAAGTAGTATGCCCTTCCCACTCTATCCTCCTCAAACCATTGTTCATTGGTTGATGATTAAACTACTCAGTAGACATCGCCTTTTACCTTTGGTGGTCGAGGGTTATGTCCGACATATCAAACCAAATAGAGTGAGGTTACTTACCGATGATTTCCAAAACAGTTTTGGGCTCGGGGCAAAGTCTTCGTTAAATACACGTGATGTTTTAACGAAACCAAGAATCACAAAAAGATGTGATTAGCAAGTTTGCTTACCTAAGATAACTAATAGCCATGATATGCATACACTGCCTTGGTTATTAGTGAAAATATGGATCTTGGTCCTACTGCAAACGGGAATAGAACAAATTTGCAGTGGGAGTTTTATTATTGGAATAAAACATTACATGAACAAAGCTAAAATCTTTACTTTAAATGTTGTAGAAATATGGCTAAAGAAACGTCTTTCTCTTTACGCTCCCTACTCGAAAAGGTAGACATATGTGAGAAAAAGGAAT
The DNA here is from genome assembly GCF_964058835.1 of Carex rostrata. Classification (NCBI taxonomy): domain Eukaryota; kingdom Viridiplantae; phylum Streptophyta; class Magnoliopsida; order Poales; family Cyperaceae; genus Carex; species Carex rostrata. The sequence goes on from NC_135925.1 coordinate 11,192,264, forward strand.
ATATCCTAAATACACCGGTCCCTGCTGAAATAGTAGAGAGCAGCTCTGTCAGTACTCACACGCTTCGTATGACAAGCGATGATGAGAAACTGGAGAAGCTTAACTGTCCGTGGAGCTACGAGTTGGCCACGGAAGTTATCCTGAACTCATTTCCTCCCAGCTATTCGGAGTTCATTGTGAACTCTCATAAGCAAGAGTTGGATAAGAGCTTGCAGGAGCCCCAAGGGATGCTGAGGATCACTGATAAAGACATCGAGAATAGCTCTCATCTCCTCATGATCCAAGAAGGTGGGAAGAAGATCAAGAAAGCAAAAGGGAAAAACGGCTATTAAGTACAAAGGCAAAGGGAAGTTGGTTCCAGGAACGAACTCTCCCAAGATAAATGTTTCTGCTAACTCTGACTGCTATTTTAGCAATAGCAAAGGTCACTGGAAGAGAAAACTGCCCGGAGTATCTTGGAGATATGAAGTTTGAGAATGTCTCAAAAGTCTCAGTCTCAAGTATTTATGTTATTGAAATTAATGTTGCGACCTCTCTTAATGATTCGGTACTGGATACCGGATCATGTGCTCATATTTGCATGAATATGCACGCACTAAGAGGAAGTTACGCAATAAGGAAGTACAACTCCGAGTTGGAAACGGAGCACAAGTTGCAGCCATTACAGTCGGTAGGATAGAATTGTACTTGCCTAGCGGGTTTATTCTGGAACTAGAAAATGTCTATTTTGTTCCTACCATTTCTAGAAATATCATATCAATCTCGTGTTTAGAGATGAATGGTTTCTCGTTTGTTATAAAGGACAATAGATGTTCTATTTATAAAAATGAGACATATTATGGATCATCTTACTTGTTAAATGGTCTTTATATGCTAGAAATGGAAAACCCCGTGTTTAACATCAATAACAAAAGACTCAAAACATTTCATGAAAGTATTGACTTACATGAGACATAAGTCTGAATCCTTTGACGAGTTCAAGGAATTTAAGACTAAAGTAGAAAATCAACTGAACAAAAGTATTAAGGCATTACGGTAGGACCGTGGAGGAGAATACTTGAGTTATGGTTTTCAAAACTTACTTAAAGAATGTGAGATAGTCTCACAACTCACACCTCTAGGAACACCGCAATGTTACAGTGTTGCCAAGAAAATGAAACAAACCATGTTGGACATGATTCGTTCCATGATGAGTAACGCCACCCTTCCCAAAATTATTTTGGGGACACGCACTAGATAATGCCGCACTAACGATAAATATGGTTCCATCCAAGTCAGTTGAAAAGACTCCATACGAGTTATGGTTTGGGAAATCCCAAATATGTCTTATCTTAAAACTGGGGTTGCGAAGTATTTGTCAAACGTCTGACGTCTGACAAACTTGGTCCCAAATCTGACAAGTGCTTTTTCGTAGGGTATCCTAAGGAAATGAAAGGATATTACTTCTATTATCAGTCCGAGAACAAATTAGTTGTTGCTCGTCATAGTATGCTTTTGGAGAACGAGTTTCTTGCAAAAGGAAGTAGTAGGAGTAATGTAATACTTGAAGAAATTCAAGATACATCACACAATATAATATCTGAAACAGATCAGATAATCCCACCACTTGATATTTCGGCTGATGAGCATCTGGAAGAACCAAATCCACAAGTAGCTGTGGATGAGGTTCTAGTCCCGAGCTCAAGTACTTCAACGCAAGTTGAAGAAGAACTAGATCCGCAGATCGTTGTGAATCAAGTTCGACAGCCCGAAGAACAAGTGCTACGTAGGTCAACAAGGATAGTCCATGCACCCGAGAGGTACATGGGACTGCACGAGGTCTCAGTTTTTGACACTGAAGATCCTCTGACCTATGCGGAAGCAATGGATAGGCCTGACTCTGATAAATGGCTGGAGGCCATGAGATCCGAAATACAGTCCATGTATGACAACACGGTCTGGAACCTAGTTGTACCACTTGATGGGGTGAAACCCGTAGCTAACAAGTGGGTTTTCATAAAGAAAACAGACATGGATGATAATATGACTATATACAAAGCACGGCTAGTAGCGAAAATGTTTCAAACAAATTCTGGGAATTGATGAAACTTTTTCACCCGTGGCTATGTTTAAGTCAATTCGGATACTCCTAGCAATTGCCGCATTTCATGATGATGAAATATGGCAAATGGATGTCAAAACCGCCTTCTTAAATGAAAATTTAAGAAAAGGATGTGTACATGACACAGCCCACGGGTTTTGAAGATTCAGAGAATGCTGGGAAGGTATGCAAGCTTCTTGAATCCATTTATGGATTGAAGCATGCATCACGGAGTTGGAATCTTCGATTTGGCGAAGAAGTGAAATAGCTTGACTTCGTCAGATGCGAAGAATAATCTTATGTGTACAGAAAAACTAGTGGGAGTGTCATCGCCTTTCTTAATCTTATATGTAGATGACATACTCTAAATAGGAAACGATATTCCTCTATTGCAATTAGCCAAGTCTTCATTAAAGAAAAGTTTTCTCGATGAAGGACTTGGGCGAGGATGTCTATATATTAGGCATAAAGATCTACCGAGGTAGATCAAAGAGACTTATAGGACTAAGTCAAAGCACGTACATTGACAAAGTGCTGAATCGGTTCAGCATGCAGGATTCTAAGAGAGGATTCCTGCCAATGAATCATGGTACACATCTTAGCAAGACTCAGTGTCTTTTGACAACTGATGAGCAAAGCACTATGAGTAGAGTACCATACGCTTCGGCTATTGGCTCTATCATAAACGCCATGTTGTATAAATTACCGAAACAACAAACCGCAAGAAAAATATATATATAATTGTTCAGAATAATTATACGAATATTATTTGTGTTCGGGCCGAGGGCATTCGGGTCTTTTGAGATTCGTCCTTATCCGCATGACATGTCATTGATCCTATCCAGATGACATGTCATCAATCCTATCCACAAGGGAAAAATGGTCATTTCACACCTATGCCACCTTGCATGTGTAGAAACATGGAGAAGAGGGAAGGGTGTGGAAGGGGTATTTTGGTCATTTCACATATAAAAGGATGAGGTGTCAATGGCATACCTTGTAAATAGGCCGAATTTGGAGGGCATTTTGGTCTTTTGCAACCGACCCTAAACACTATAAATAGGGGTGGAGGGGTAGAGAGAAAATAACTAATTTCATTCGTACCGTTTCGTGTCGAAACGGATCGGTATTTTCTCTTTTTCTCGTTTCTCTCCCAAATAGTGTTTCGGTTGAGAAAAGAAAGTTATACGTAGTTGACGTATAATCTTGCGGGTTGTTGTGGAGTATATTTACGGGATCGATGAATAGTGTTTTACCGAATTTAGCGGTATGTCAGTTTTGCATATTGATGAAACTGAGCAACCGAAAATTCGTGTTTACGGGTTTTCGTCTTTTCCCTGTGAATAGTGTTTTTGCAGAATTCCGCAGTTTACGATATTTCTGGCAGAAGAAATAAACCGCTCTCCGGTTAGTCCTGGTGGATAACCGATAGAGGTATCACACGTGTGATACTCCGAGTCGATTCCTTCCCTAGTGAGGCTCTACTCACTCGGTCTGCATTCCAACTGTGATTTGGAAACAAGGTATAAATATGCTATATTAATCTATTTAATTGGTAAGTAGATTAAAGTTTTAGAAATCAATCATGGAGTAGATCTGTAAAAGGATTAAATTGGGTTTTGATGCCAAAGGAATACTGAAGGTGGACCGCCTTGGAAAGTTTCCTGACATACCCCGTTTAATCCTGAGCTTAAGTTGGCCATAGAAATTTTTGTTCTACGGTCATTCCGCACCTTAAGCCTAAAAGGGGTTTTGGTTAGCACCGCGAAACCCCAACAATTGGATGGTCATGATGCGTTGTGCTAGATGCCTTTCATGATTATAGAAGTTAAAACAGTTTTAATTCTATTTACCAACATAACACAGATCCTATTAGGTCACATCATATAGGAGTTAATCGGAGAATCTTATTGTGATTGATTATAAATTGGTTATGATCAATAGTAAGATGGTTATAATTAATTATACGTGTTATAATTAAATTATAAATGTCATATAAGATGACAAGCAAAAATAACGGTTAATTTATAAACGTACACGGTACGTTGTATAAAAGTTACCGAAACAACAACCGCAAGAAATATAATTGTTCAGAATAATTATATGGATATTGATTTCGACTAAGGGCATTTTGGTCTTTTCACATGTCATCCTTATTCGCATGACACGTCATCATCCTTATCCGCATGACACGTCATCAGTCTTATCCAGATGACACATCATCATCCTTATCTACCCGAGGGTATTTTGGTCTTTTAGCAACCGACCCTTAACCCTATAAATAGGGGTGGAGGGGTAGAGAGAAAAACCACTAATTCACTCGTATCGTTTCGTGTCGAATCGAATCGGTATTTTATCTCTTTCTCGGTTTCTCTCCTAAATAGTGTTTCGGTTGAGAAAAAAAAATTATACGTAGTTGACGTATAATCTTGCGGGTTGTTGTGAAGTATATTTACGAGATCAGTGAATAGTGTTTTCCCGAATTTTGTGGTATTTCAATTTCGCTTATTTGTTAAACTGAATAACCGAAAATTCGTGTTTATGGGTTTTTATCTTTTCCCTGTGAATAGTGTTTTTGCAGAATTCCGCGGTTTACGGTATTTCTGGCAAAAGAAATAAACCGCTCTCTGGTTAGTCCTGGTGGATAACCTATAGAGGCACCATACGTTTGGTGCTCCGAGGAGAATCATTCCCGTGATGTAGCTCTACTCGCTCGGTCTGCATTCCAACTGTGATTTGGAAACAAGGTATACATATGTTATATTAATCTATTTAATTGGTAAGTAGATTAAAGTTTTAGAAATCAATCATGGAGTAGATATGTAAAATGATTAAATTGGGTTTTGATGCCAAAGGAATACTGAAGGTGGACCGCCTTGGAAAATTTCCTGACATACCCCGTTTAATCTTTGGCTTAAGTTAGAAGTAAAATTTTTGTTTTACGTTCTTTCCGCAGCTTAAGCCTAAACGGGTTTTGGTTATCCCGAAACCCAACAATATTTGGCACCCATGATCTCCATGTTCTCCATGACTCCTCACCCTTAGGATAGGCTATATAAATCCCTCTTGTAATAGGAATTAGTGTGCATGTTTTAGTTGTGTAAGTCCATAGTTTAGAGTAGAATATTGCGTGAAATATTTGGAGTTGTGGAGAAGAAGAGGCACTCGAAGTCTAAGGCGGAAGAAGAAGGAGTCCTCGCCTCTAGGGATGGATGTAATGAATTATAATTGCTCTTTACTATAATATTTATTTTTCTTTTATGTCTATTTGAGATTTCGTTATACTTAGAATGCTATTGAAATATGTCCTTGCATACATAATTCTATCTACAGATTGTCTAGTGTCCTCCACATACCAATATGTGTTAAGTCATTGTACATCGGTATGAGAGGGGATACAAGTAAGTACTATAAACACTTTGGCTAACGAGGCCTGGCAGTGGTTCAATGGCTAGGGTTCGAACCTAGTGGTCTCCCTTGGTAGGACATAGATTAGATAGCATCTCGAGGTTTAATTAGGAATTTATTTATTACTTGTAATCCATATGCTATGAGGTTGCATAGTCATTGCGTCCTTGTGTGACAAACATGTAAGTACTAGCACCTAAGTTAACATGGCACTGGGTCATTACTTGTAATAAATAGGGTTTAGGGTTATTACTTAGCAAGTAATAGGGGAATATAATTAATTAGATTGGTGTGAGTGGTTTAATTACATTATATTATGTGATGATCTGAATTGTCCCCCACAAGCTGACCTTAGAGTTAGAAAACCTTTCAAATATGCATAGAACCAAACCCAAGTAATCCGTGGGGAATAATAGTACCGGTATACGGCTCTGCTCTGCGGGGTGGTCTATATCACATGCGGCAGTGACAGAAGGTCGTATGCGAGGCCGTATGCGGTAGTGACAGTGTCGTATACGGGTAGACATGAGTACCATAAATATTGTATTGAGTTAATTAGAAGGAATTCTTCCAAAACCCTAGAGGCTCCCTAAACTTGGTTTACGGCAACTAGCATCTCCACGCGTACTAAACAAACTCAAAGAACCTAGACTAGTGTTAACGTTGTTAAATAACTTAGATCTATCCCTGTGGATCGACATTCGACACTACTACACGGTAGGATTATGTGCTTGTAATCCGACAGAGTAGCATTAGATTAACTAAGTATATATTTATATATACTAAAAGTTAGTAGTACTCATTTAGAGTCATCATACTCTGCAGCTTCTTTATTATCCCATATTTTATTCTATTGTTTCCTCTTTTTAAAACCTTAATTTTGAAGGTTGTACCAACATGGGTCATTTTTGTCTGAAATTTGTTTTCATTTTCAAGGAATTTCTTCTCAATGTCTTCCAAAAATTCCTTAATGGTAATAATAAAATCTAAAATAGCGCCTCTTAATGCCTCTTCATGAACCTCTTCATTATCATAAGACACATGAAATTAGACATGTTTCACCCTTTTCTTTTTCCTTCTTTTGATCAGAAGTACTTGTATCTGTAATAGTGGGACAAGTTTCTTTAAACGCAAGGTCTAGATCCATGACACCGAGAACTATTACTATGTTCTCATGTCAAAATTTGAAGTTGATTTCATTCAACATAAAAAAAATATTGTTTAAGCCTTTAACAATGCTAACTCAAAAATCGTGAACTAAAAATCACAAAGAACAACACGAATAAAAGAAAATCTGAATTTATAAATTACATTCAAATAAAGGCCCAACTTACTCAAAATATATGAGATGATTTTTCATTTTGTTATTATACACACAAATTTGACAACCAGGTAAGTTCCCAGGTAAGTCAGGGATCCCTAAGGATACACTTCGAATTTCGACTTGCCTAGACAGAACTTTCATTGACATTGTTACATTCATAGTATCGTAACTTATCTTAACAAATCATCACATTTTATGAGACTTAAAAAAACCACCATCTTAAAACCAAAGTATCGATTTCCATTAAGCGACTACTTTTGGGTAACGGGTCAATTTCTTATGATACTTTGGCGCAATAATAAAGTACTGATAGCCTACAACATACCGAACAACATGCGTTCCTTTGAGCCGATAATGTTGACATATGTAAAAAAATTTGGTCATCACTATACTTTATTATCACTCATTTGCACAAATAATTTTTGTAACCATTATCTTTCTTTGGACCGATAATGATTACAACCATTAATTGCACCTTAACTTTCTTTTGTAAAATAAATTAAAATTAATCTTGTCAAAAGAGGTACATTTGGGTACAATTAGGACTCAATTAATTCAATTCCAGATACATACAATTTTAATGCTTTTATAAGAATTATAATTTACACTTTAGCCATAAAATAAAATTGCAATTAAATAAATAAATATAATTGCATCATAATAACTGCAATTTTAATCTCAGAAATTATTCTGTAATTTTCTAGAGAGTTCTGTAGCCTCCACAAATTTTAGTACGATCTGCCAATTTGAAAAAGGTATTTTGTGCGTTTGCATCAAAAACCGTGCTGCCGCATCAAAATCCGTGCGGCCGAATCTGTTTTCTTAGTTGTAAAAATGCATTTATTATGCTGAAATTGAACCATGATCTAGAGAGATTTCATAATTTTGGAAGCACCTTAAGTAACCTTTGAAATTTAGAAATTTAATTCCAAATCTGTATATTTTGTTTCAGGAAATTTATCAAAAATAAATTTCATGAAAATCCATAACTGCCTATTAAAATTTGCCAACAATGGCTATGCAGAATTTTGCGTAGCCTCTGTGCGTCCACATGGAAGGTTGTACAAAATCTGTGAGGACCGATTTGATTAAAATTTTGAGATTTCAAATAAAAATCTTCTAGCAAACTTTTACAAGTTTTGTGCTCTCCAAACCAAAATTTTCAGATCTAAAACAATCAAGAAAAATTCAACAAAAAATGACCAAAAATTCATCAATAATTTCTTATTCTATCTAGATCTTAAAAGACTTAATCCTTCAGCATAGGAAGGCTCTGATACCACTTGTTGGAGAATCATAAAGGCTAAATAATTACACCTTATCTAGAGATCAAACAATTACATCTCATTTAGGAGTCAAACACTTACACCCCGGAGAAGGAGAAACAGTTCCCCCACCTTAACCTAAGGACAGTCCTATGCCAAAAAGACCCAAATTATAAATCATAAATGCGGAACGTAATACCTGATTCTATGTCGTTTGTCATGGAATAACCAAAGCCATAGTAGAGCAAGTCGTCTCCGTGAGCATGAGATAAGTCTTCAATGGTAAGAAGTCATTCTCGCCTTTTGTCGTCGGGTCGAGAAATAAGTCTTCCAAGACAGCAAGGTGTGGCCCTTGAGAAATCATCTCCAAATTTCCTAATGGATTTCTCTTCTCTATTCTTTGATGGTGAAAGAAGAAAAGAAGACACACATAACTGTATTTTTCTTAAGAGAAAAATGTATGTTCAGTTTCTGTGCTTTTTTTGTTACCTTGTGCTTCGGGAACCAATCCTTATATATCATAATATTTATGGTTATCTGCCAATTTGAAAAAGGTATAATGTGTTATCCCATCAAAAACCGTGCTGACACATCAAAAATTGTGCGTCTGCATCAATATCCATCAATGATTTGATCTTTGCCTAAATTGTTCTACACATATATGGACTACATCCTAATGAATATATTAATTGTCTATTACCTTATTTGATTACTTTAATTGACAATCATATATAACAGTAAACAATTCATAATTATATTACATATATGCTCAATGTTGATATTAAATCTAATGAGGTTTGCAATAAATCCAACTACTAAAGATTAGGAGTATATAATAACAAATTTGAGACAAATAGACTTCAAGGTTTTTTTTATTTTTACAGCAGTTTTACTGGCAGAGTTGCTGTGTTGCTTGCTTGGGTTAACCCAAGTTTTAGGGCCTGTTCGACCGACAAATGGGAATAGGCACATGCACGGGAATTGAACTGAAAAACACTTTTTGTGGGAAAAAAAAAAATTTAGTTGAACTAATTTTTTTTTTCCCCACATGGACAGTGATTCGGTCGAATAGGCCCTTAAGGAGTTGTTGCTTGGGTTACTTTCATTAGACTTTTATAGCGCAACATAACAAAACTATTTGTCTTGGTGCGAATTAAACAGGACAAGAAGACGACTTTTGAAGTAACATACAGAGCAATTACCTCTCGGTGTCTTGGAATTTTTTGGTTGGTTACAGAGTCCGGATTGGCTCGCGGCACATCTCAATTGTACCCCCATATATATGGGGAAATAAGTCTGCTGCGATTCTTTGGAATCACAGGTTCCTGCAATTTCATATCTCACCATCTATTTTATGGAAGGTACGAATCTTAAGCACAATTATTTTTTGTGCACGAATCTCAAAACAAATAAATGGGTGGATGTTGAATATAAGAAATGCAATCAGGCAACACCCAAACATAGCTAATTTAAATAACGACACTGAAAAAATTTGCTGCTTATTCACTGATTGCTTTTGCAATTTTTTTTTGTTTTAAGCAGATCGGGGACAAGAAGGGATAAGGCTCTCTTGATGGAATTCTAATTGGAGTAATTGTTTTGATCTTTCTCGTTTGCTTTCTTATCGGCATGCACATTTGATGATTTTAATGAATTTGTACAAAATCATTAATCTGCTGTTGTAGCATGATATATTTACCCTTTTATTGAAGCTTTTGAATGTAATTTCTTGGGGCCAGATATGAACCCGTACAAGTTAATATTTTTCTCCTTGTGGATTTATTTGTGAATATAAGTATTTCCAGCTAGAGGTGTCAATGGGTACGATACGGGTAGGGTGGAAGCATTTTCATATCCATACTCTACTATTAAGATTACACTCGGTTCCAACATAACTTGGAGATCAAGCTGAATCCTTTAAAAGATCTATATCTACTCAAAAAAAAAAAAAAAATTGAAGGATATCAATCATATCTAGTGAAATAGGCAATAGATAGTATTTGATTATTTGTCATTAATTCTAAGAATTGGTTTCCATGTTTAGCATGATATACAAAATATTTCTGAATTGATAAATATGCATGTAAGAGCTGTGTAATTCAATGAAGAAAGAAAAGAAATAAAAAAAAATAAGGGAGGGAAGGGAGATTCATGGGAGTATTGTGTTCTTGAGTTGTTTTATTATTATTTTTTGACAGTTCTATTATTATTTTTGACATGGTATCAGAGCGTGGTTGCCTGGTGGTATAGCTAGAGAAATTGTTGCCCTTCTTGTCTTTAACTTCAATTTCTTATACTATACTGCTCTAAGGAGCGATCCATATTTTATATACTTGGTAGAACAATGTCAGAAGCTGAATCCCAAGAATCGATCACCATTGTTACACTGATTAAGCAAATGACGAGAATGATGACTCAAATGACAGCTATGCAAACTGCTGTCATAGACAATCCTCAACCGGCGACACAAATCATATCTCAACCTGTTGCCATGACTGAGGGTATAATTCATTCAAGTGCTATTGATGTAAAATTTGATAGCACAAAACTAAGGTGCACGAACTGTGGCAAAAACTGGCACACAAAGGAGCAATGCTTCGAAGTGGTAGGCTACCCGGATTGGTGGAAAGGTGATAAGAAGAAGAAGTATGAGGAGAAAGGAAAAGGTGTAGCAGCAACAATTGTGGCTGTAGGCAGTCTGGTGACTAGCAGCAGCAACCGACATTTGTACAAGGAGCAGCAACTGGATCTGAACCAGAGCCGAGGCAGCAGCCAGGACCAAACCAATCTAGTCAGCAGGTAGCAGTCAAAAATGAGTCACAAACAAAAGGAGAAGATCATTGTGAAGGTAAAAATGGTATTTTCAAAACTACCATGGGTAAGTGTAATATCTCGAATTTGAGCAAAAATAGAAAAAATGAAGGTTGGGTCATTGACTCAGGTGCAACTGACCACATGACACATGAAAAAACTGAATTAGAAATCATGTGCACTTCACATAAAACTGGAATAATTAATGCAAATGGAGAAGTTTATCCTGTAGAAGGTGCAGGAGAAATTGTATTACCAAATCAAATAAGGTTGAAAAATACACTTGTGGTTCCTTCCCTTGCAACAAAATTGATATTTGTTAGCCAACTTATAAAGGATTAAAATTGTGTTGTGATTATGTTCCCTAACCACTGTGTAATCCAGGATATTCTCACGAAAAGGATCATTGGTCATGATACTAGACGGGATGGGTTGTATTACTTGGATAAAGTCAAAACTGGTAGCAATTATATAGTAAGGGAAGATCATATATCTACTAAGAATAAAATTTGGGTATGGCATAAAAGACTAGGTCACCCATCTTTTGGATACATGAAAAAGCTTTTACTCGATTTATTTTTGCATTTAGATCCTAAAGATTTTGTTTGTGAAACTTGTATCCAATCTAAGAGTCATAGAACAACTTATTATAGCAGTCAAAATAAATGTAAGAATCATTTTGATTTGATACATACAGATGTATAGGGACCATCCTCTATAATTTCTAAATCTAGTTGTAGATGGTATGTTTTCTTTATTGATGATTGCTCCAGAATAACTTGGCTCTATTTACTTAAAACAAAAGATGAGGTTTCTAAAGTTATTCAAGATTTTCATAAATTGGTAAAGACTCAATTTGGGAAAGAAATAAAAACCATAAGGAGTGATAATGAGACAGAATACTTGAACCAAAGGGTACAAAATTTTTTTAGAGAAAATGAGATTATTCATGAGACAACATGTGTAGGAACACCTCAGCAAAATGACATTGCCGAACGAAAAAAACAGACATCTCCTTGAAATGACCTGATCACTACTACTTGAAAATAAAGCACCTCCTATGTTTTGGGATAATGCCCTTTCATTTGCTGTATACCTCTCAAATCGTACACCCACAAGTGCAAATGATTATAAAACCCCCATCCAAGTTCTATCATCTCATGTGACCATACCATTTGTCTTAAATTTGCCTCCAAAAATATTTGGATATGTTGCTTATATCCATATACAAAAACCATTTCGCACAAAATTATAACCTAGGGCTGAAAAATGTGTTTTTCTAGGAATGGGAGCAAATCAGAAATGTTATAAATGCTTGTAGACACCCGAAATTGTGTAGTTTTGGAAAAAATATATGCTTACATAAAACTCTGAGTAGTGAAATTAATGACGAATGAAGAATGCAATCTCGAGGTATCTGCAAAAGAGGTATGCTGTGTAATTGATTTTTTTTATGGTTAGTGTCATTTATTGTCTATTTTTGAGTTGAATATATATGTGCACTATAAGGTGAAAATTAATGCAGTACGAGAATATTATATAATTATATCCACGATAAAAAAAAATTATTACTGACGGTATCATATTCATGGGTACTTATTTTTGTCGACTTATTAATGACATTAGTCATTCATTTATCTACGATTTTGAAATAAATTTTATTACTATAATCTCACAAAATTGAAATAAAATCCAAACATATGACGAGAAAAGATATACTTTTCAGATATATTATCTCGCAAAACTAAGACAAAATCTAGAAATATGACAAAAACCAGTTGTTTTAAAGTGGCTAATTTAGCCCTGATTAAAGAAGAACGTCAAATTTTCAATATACAACAAAATACTGGTTTTAACATGTTATTCTATTAAGACGCGAATTAAATTATGGTAATATCTTTAATTTAAATTATGGATGGTGCCATCCTACACCAACATCCAATAACTTATTAGAATTGCATTTTTTAGATGAAGCCTTATGACTAAAATTTGTTCTTTTCTCCAGTACACCCTGCATAGGTAATTATAAGGATTACTATTCGGCAAATGTAGGACCTATCGGTAGTGATAAGTCAAATCCAAAGTCTTACTTAAAAATATACATATATAAATAAATAAACAAACGATATGATAACTTATAAAAGAATGGAAGGCTGATGCGCTCATCGTTGGATTCTTTCAGAAATTAATCGATGCACATACTTTTACATATAAGAAAATCCAATGATGACTGACTATATATCAGGTGCAATATGAAATACAAATGATGGTTAGGACAAAGATTGAACTAAACTCTTGTTTACGCAACTGAACTCCAAAGGAAATAGCCATACCATTAATGTGTTCTAAATGATAGTCTTATTTATATCTATTCTAGGAACCAAGTTTTTTTTGCCATGTAAAATTAATGTTAGGTTGCACGCAAAGAAGTGTGTTACGGTTTCTGTCAAATCACAAACATATCTTCCAAGAAAAATATGAATGATTTTATAATATCAAAATTAGTTTAGAAAATATTACGAACCATTAGAATAATTTTAGAGTCAATTCTTTACTTTGCAAGACATTATTATTTCCATCAAGCATATATTATTTTCATCACCAAAATGAAACTTTTTAATATGAAAATGATAGTATTTGGTGTACAAGTCATTTTACTTAAGTGTTCTAGAATTAGCAAATATATTTTATAATGTCACAAAAATTCAGAAAAATTACATTTCATGAAGCTTCGTGCATGATTATACCATGTTTTAAAGCTTAGACAAATTCAAGGAAGTCTCATGAATGAATATGACAAGTTATGATTACAAAATATATAGTCAAATCACTTGTGCAAGTGGCAAAACCAGCCAAGGAGCAACTTGAAACCCCTTTTCAGTTAAATTCTAGCTTCTCATATTACTTCAAATCAAAAGATATGCATCAGAAATATCAGCAAGATTCTTGACTATTTCACATGATATTGCTCCCATACATTAGTTGAGTTAATTTTTCTTGAAGGGTGACATCCTTACAAACCTTTATGGGTGAAACACATGTTGTTAATCAGTCCAGAAAAATGATCTCAAAAGAGAAAGGATACTTGTCTAATTATATTCTAGTAGTTTATTGAAGCATGCTCTCTTTATAAATCATCACCTAAATATATATGTGATGCCATCATGAATATATATGCTACTTCATATTTAAGAAACTTGGATTGGTGGCTCACGTTTATCTATAATATAATTGTGTAGTCTCATTTTATTCCTGATATGAATTTTGATCCCTCAAAGCCTAGCTGTCGAAATATTATGCACTAAGGTTATTTAATTAGCATATTCATAGATAATAAAAACTTTAGCTCCTGTCCCATCTCTCTGAAAAATTTAAACACTTTTGTCATGATCATTTAAGGGTCTGTTGTACAATATATATATATATTGTACAAGAATAGTTTGTCAATGAGCAAGTGGTAAATGTTCATTTAACTTCGATACATCAACCCAGTGAGCTTGTGTTATTGATATCACGCTATTATATCTATATTTTTGACCAAATTCTGTACCAAAACCTGTGTCCAAAACAGTGAAACCATGTTTATTCCATTAAATATCTATAGAATATGGTACTGCTGCACTTTTATTCTTATCTTGCAGGAAACGAGCGAAAATGGGAAGAAAATCTGTTTTCTAAAGTTCTGACACGGGTCTTACAGCATTCTGTCCGGGTCTTACAGCATTCTGTCCGGGTCGGACAACATTCTGCTGAAATTTCAGCGTCTGAACTAAAACAGTCATAACTTTTGACTCGTAACTCCGTTTTCAGCGTTCTTCGACTTTTCGGAAAGCTTGCGAGAAGATCTACAATCTGAGTAAAAGACACAGTTGTTCGAGTCGGACCCAATCCTGTCCGGGTCGGACCAGACAGATCGGGAAACATATCCAGAATCAGGAAACAATCTTCAATGAGGGAAAGTCGGCCAGAGATGGATATAGACGAAAACCCTTGCACCTGAGAGGTAATTCTGGACCAGAGAAGCATACCTAGGGTTTTGGATTGGCGGCTAAGCTTGGAGACGAAGTTGAGAAGCGAAAGACGCGAGTTTTCGACGGATTTACTTCTTCTTCTTTGGGTTTTATCATGACATTTCTTTATCTCATCTGTTTTATTTGTTCTAGAACTATGTTTGAGTAGTTTTCTTTGTTTCTAGGGTTAAGATGTAATCGAATGTTTTGTTTTGCATGTTGGATATTGTAATTTTTGTGTTGAAATTTGTGTTTTCTTGATTGTGTTTGATTTTAACTGCTTAGTAGAAATTGTTTGATTATTATTGATTTGCCAATAGATGAATGACCACGTCTGTAGCGCATTACAACCCTTATAATCTCTCGACCAAACTAAGTACATGAGGTAGGATTAGTGACCCGAAAGGTGAGACCAAGTAGTAGCCGAAAGGTGAATATTTCCTCTTATCGACGGATAAGAGGTTACCTTTAGTATACCAAACAAGCAACTAGGGAATTTGGACCAATATACGACAGTTGAGGTTTGGAACCCGACGAGGGCAGAAATTGCAATTCCATACCAAGTTAATGAACCAAAATACGACGGTTGAGGTTTGGGAACATTAGGTCTGGTCAGTAGAACCCTACACAAAGGAACAACGCAAAGAAACTGTATCTGGTGCATTAACTCGAAGTCAGTCTGAGTCGGACAGGAAGCTGTACGACTCGGACAGGAAGCTGTACGACTCGGACAGGAAGCTGTCCGACCCGTATCAGGGACTGAGAGACAGAACTTAGATGAGTCTGAAACTCTGGAAACGCCTTTTATCATTTGATTAAAAACCAAACTTTACTTTCTGTCATTTAATTGTTGCAATTGAACTTAGAAAACGTAGTTACCAAAACCAACTTTTCCAACTTCTAGTTTTTAATTAATTTAGGTAGAATCTGGTTAATACTTGAACCGTCCCTTGGATCGATACCCGACAATATACTGCTCGATAGGACTGTGCACTTGCAGTCTGAATCGAAGGTGTATTCAAGGTTAAAAGGTACAACTTGCTGTACTGAAACTTTGTGCATACTTTTGTGTGAACAAGTTTTTGGCGCCGTTGCCAGGGACGGCATCATTTATTTTCTGGATTTTTACTTATCTTAGTTAATCTAGATTTTGCATTGTATCTTTTCTTTGTTTAGCTTTTTCTCTTTCAGGAAAGCTGGCTTTCGTACCATGGCGACATACCAACAGTGGTCCGACCATGACAACTCTCGAGGAGGAGGAGGCAGTCGATACAGGATTCATCAGATCACAGCTCTATATACTAGAGCTGCCGAGCTGGAGGAGGCCATGCAAGAGGCTTTAATCAAAATGAGCATGAAGGCAGTCGGTAACCATCAACCACAGCCATGTGTCATGTGTGGGGATAGGAGGCACTCTTATGAGTATTGCCCACTAGCGAAATGGGATGAGGAACCCGAACAGGTCAACTATCTCAGCAACTACAATCATTATTTCTACAACAATGCACCATTCGATAACTCAAACAACTGCCCATTCCAATCCGATCCACCCGAGCCGTACATTGATCCCGCTGTGAGCGATTTCATGCATGAGCAGGGGAAGATGAACATGATGATATTTGAGCAAATGCAACAACTGGCTGCTCAAAACAAGTTGATGTTAGAACAATTGGGCCACCAAAGCGCACCGAACCAATCACAACCTGGTAAGCTCCCTATCCAACCAGAGGTCAACCCCCAAGGAGAGGCCAAAGCTATTACACTGCGAAGTGGGACCAACTATAAAGGACCCTCCATGCCTGGTACGGACCGTACCAAATCTGTACGGGTCGTACCAAACCCTGACCATGCAGAACCAGCTCAACCAGTAACCTCATCTAACTCCACACCACCTTGCACATACCGTACTGACCCAACAAAGGCCGTACCAAAGCCATATGAAGAGACCCCTGACCGTGTAGATCCAACACGGCCAGTAGTGAATGTTGAAGATTCTTCTGACACGGGTCGTACCAACCCAGCACGGGTCGTACCAACTGAACCAGACAGCCAGAAGAACAAGAGAGCCTACGAGCCACCGACTCCTGAACTCAAGCCTCTTCTAGCTAACCTCAGGTATGAGTTCCTAGTCCCAGATAAATCTTGTCTTGTGATCATAAGTGCAGATCTCAAACCCGATCGGACTGCCACGCTCTTGGAGAAATTGAAAGCTCACACAGGCCCGATCGGGTGCTCGGTCATGGACTCGAAAGAAATCTTGTGGATTCTCCTGATGCAAGGGTTTGATCACGTGGTCCGTGTACCACAGAAGTGGGTGCTTCCCCCAGTGCCGCCTGATCCACCTTCCACCAACCAGTGAGGCGCCTGCCTCTTCCCTCACTCCATGTCTGGTTAGTTTCCATATTTTCTTCTATTTTCTTTTTTCTTGTGTGAATTCAAGCATTGAGGACAATGCTTCATTCAAGCTTGGGGGGGTGGAATAGAAGAAAACTGTATCTGCATTTAGGTCATGTTTATTTTCAAATGTTTATTTTCAAACTTTTTAGGATTTATAACCTTGATTTTTACTTGACCTTGATTAGAATTTGTGATTTTGAACTTAATTGGTTGAGATTGCAAATTTGTCAAGATGTTTTACGAGGTTATGAAAAATAGAGTCTTGCATAATTGGACTTCATTGTCTGAAAATGCATAAAGTATAGAACTCATGTTTATTTTTCAAAAATTTGTGTGATTGTTAGAATTAAGTACTTGTTTGAAAAATTTTGATTGTGATTTGGATGACTTTGAATGATTAGAAATAACCTCATGTTTGATCAAAGAATTGCATAGGATGGGATGTTTTGAGACTTTGAAAAAAATGAAAACTTGAATTGTATTGAAGAAAAAAAAACATTTTGAAACTGAACTGTGCTTTTTTTTAAAAATAGGGAATTGGGGATTTTAAATAATAGAAAGATTGGGATATCCATTGGTATGAAAGAATACCTTGGATGTGTGTATTCATGATATATGCAAATGAATAAAAGAAAAGATGGAGAAAATAAGAGTACTGGCCAGGAACGCCTTTGAGCTCGTCTCCCAAAGAAAAAAAAGAGTACTGGCACAATCCTAAGGGATGCCTTTGAGCTCGAAAAGTTTCAAAAATATTTGCATGTATCAACACATAAAATCCGCGACTTTCTAACCTAAGCTTGTTTCAAGCTTGGGGGGGCAAAAAAAAAAAAGGAAAAATCACCACAAATGAGGGCATAATTTCAATGTAAGAATGAAAGATTGATCAATTCAAGTAATTAGTTTTTGCAAATATTAAAGCATCTCAGAATATGAAGTTTGATTAGTCAATTTGTGGGGTGAATCAAAATTGATCAAGGAAAGTCCAAGTTGTTATCCAAAAGGATTCTCGGAGTTCTTAACAATAGCAAGCTCATGTGAATTTTTCGTATTTAGAATTTAATCTGCATTTAGGTAATCCAAAGTCCAGCCCGATACCTAAGTTGGGATTTTTGCTTGAGGACAAGCAAGATTTCAGCTTGGGGGAGTTATTATAGAAGTATATTATTTTGAGTAGGCCTTTATTTGAACTTGCTACATACCACTGCAAGCTAGGGAGCCTTTTCAAGCATTCCAAGGGAAATATATATCCTAATTAAATTTGAGGGACAATGAGTAACGTTAGTTGCCACTATCCTACTTGGGGCAAAGATAAATTACTTACTTTATATGCATAAAAAGATCATCCCTGAGATCTCAAATTTAAACCCTAAATTATTTGCCTAAATTTACAAATACTAAAAATATTTTTCTGATTTGAGTCATATGCAAAAAATCCCAGCAGCTAGAAAAAACTCAGCAGAAAAATTTCAGCAGCACAGTTTTTTTTCTAGCAGCAAATTCAGCAGCAAAAATTGAGATTTAAAGCAATAAAATTAACTCATTTATGCATATTAAAAACATATGGTCTAGTCATGTCCTTGCTGCAAATTTTCACCTTTTTATCCTCTTGGAATTGATCAAAGAACAAGGCAAAATTCTGAATTTCAGCAGCAAGAATCCTGCTGCTATGTTTCCTCTTGTTCTTGGTGATGAACACCATTAAGACATGGAGAATAGTCATTAAAATTAAGAAAAGTCTTCTAAGTACCTGTAGGAATAGTTTGGATTTAGTTCCTGCATTATAATCATTATATTTCAGTGTTTTTCACAGCTTTTTGTCTAACATGGTCAAATCTGTTCAATTTTGTTCAAAACAGGTGCAGCAGTGGGACATGACACTTTGCAGCAGATTAAGCATGATTTTGAGCTTCAAAAACCCTCAAAGTTTACCTATAAATAGTCCCCTACATCTCCACTGCATCTTCATGGTTGGTTAGAGCATCCAAAGCACAAAGAGAGAGCAAAACGTTCATAATTCAGCCCACAGAAAAAAAAAACAACAAGGAAGAAAAACAGTTTTTCCACAAATATCCTCATGAAACCCTAACATAATGACCCTCAAAAATCATGAGTGGCATCCTTGTTATGTTATTCCATTAACCAAGTTCTCAAAATACTAAAACCATCCATCCAAGCCATCGAAGAAATTATCATGACGTGCTAATAACAATAATGAAGATCATTGTGGCTTGAAATCTTTTTGATTAATTTTTATTCTCTTTTAGTTGCTTTGCTTCTGTTTTTTTTTTCTTCTTTCTTCCTTCTTTTTATTGTTGTTTGTCAAGCTTGCTTATCTCATTTTGTAATATACATTATCGTTGAAATAAATTTTTGAAAGCCAATTGATCGGGTGAGTGTGGTGTCTAACACCTTCCACATTCATAACCAAGACACGAACCTAGCTTATCCATGGGCATAAAAGAAATTAGATTGTGTATTTCCCGTTGTATTACGGGTGGCGACTCCGAATAAAATTTAAATCATATTTAAAAGGCTGAGTCGAGCATTGGTTTCGTAGCACGGTAGCTACAGCTGGCGACTCCGCTGGGGAGTCTTGACTCGAAAATTTCTAGCTTTCTTTTGTTTGATTTAATTTCTAATTTGTGATTTCTGTTTTCTTTTGTTTTTAAATTTGTTGCAGCAAAAAGAGAAAAAAAAAGGTAACAAGGAGTAGAAGTTCACATTTGCGGTGTAGGAAGAGTTAGGCAAAGATTTGGAGCAATCGAGTGACCATCATTCTACCTCTACACGAGAAATAGGAAGTGAAATTTCATCGTACCGGTAACATTAATATCAACTGGATTTAAATCCTAAAAAGGTACGTAAGCCAAAAAGGTCTACACACATTGTAAGGAGTCCTATCCTAACTAGGTCTCGAGCTAAAATGTCTCACAACACAAACCCCGACGAAAGTCCTGAAAATGTTTTACCTCAACTTCAAGAAATCAACCAAAATGTCGAACACTCATTGAAAGACTTGTTAACGGAAACCATCAAAACAATGAATGCAATGATGACCCAATTTGCTAGTTTGCCGCAAATGAATCCCAATTTCATGAGTTCGAATGATCCCCGAAATTCAATCCCTACGAACCATGGACCTGAACATCATGGTCAACATCTTGAAACCCAAATCTTTCCTAATCACGACCAGAATAGGTCCGCAAGTACCCCAAGATCTGAACAATCACCAATCTCTCTTGAATTTGATCCGTTAAAATCTCGCATTGACAAGGTAGAGGCTGAGTTAACCAAAATACGAGTAGGAGGTAATAGAAGTGTTTCATTCCGAGACCTATGCCCGTTTCCTGATGTAGTATTGCCCGAAAGTTTCAAACTACCCGAATTTGAGAAATATAATGGGGAAGGTTGTCCGGTATCGCATCTTAGAGCCTATTGCGGGGATATGGTTTCGTTGAAATCTAATGACCAATTGCTCATTCGTTACTTTCAAAAAAGCTTGAGCGGTCCAGCTTTGAAATGGTTCACCTCCCTTGATTTATCTGATATCGCATCATTTGATCACTTGTCAAATCTCTTTGTCGACCAATACTCATATAATCTTGACATGGAACCTAGGCGCGAAGACCTTGAATCTCTTAGACAAAATAAAGATGAACCATTTGTTGCCTATGTTAGTAGGTGGCGTGCAATGGCCGCTAGAGTCAAACCCAAACCAACAAAGGAGGAATCCATAAACATGATAATTAAGTCCTCCTTGTCTACCATATCGGGTTACCTAGCTATTCAGGGGCATCCTGATTTCACAGCCTTAATTCAGTCCGGTTCCCGTGTAGAAACAGCCGTAAAACAAGGGTTGATGCCCGCCTTAGGACTACAATCACCACCACCAAACCAATTTAATGTAAAACGAACCAGAAATGACCAAAAGAATAACTTCTCATCAAATACTACAAAAAGTCAAGAGGATGTAAATGCTACCTTTGAGGTGTCCGGCACCAAACAAACTGTCTTTCCTCAAAATTCCTTTTCAACTGATAATCGTTTTGGAGGATTGCCAAAACCAGCACATACCAACGCAAAAAATGGACCAATCACACATATGAACCATACGAATTCTCAATTTTCTGCTACAACTCTATCACAGCAAACCAAGGTTTTTAGAAAATTCACACCAATTGGTGAACCACCAAGTTCCATACTCGTTAGACTTTTTCAAGAAGGAACTGTGACTCCATTAGGAAGGCAAGTAAATCCTGATTCTAAAGGTTATGACCCAACTGTTTTTTTGTGAATATCATCAAAGTGCAGGTCACCATACCGATAAGTGTTACAATCTAAGGCACACTATACAAGATTTAATCGACAAAGGAGTGATTGCCATCAAGGAACCTCCGACAGAAACCACTAACATAATGGCAAACCCACTACCTCAACACCGAAAAAATGATGAAGCAACGTGTTCTCAAATGGTAAATTCCATTGAATGTGAAAGGTATGATCCATTCTTTTTAAATGGTGGTGTCAATCACTTTGAACAAAAATTAACGCCAAGAACTATTGAAGTTTTAGGGGTAAGACCGAAGGACCAAATGACACCAATACATTCCAAAAGGCCTATCGAGGTTTTAGGAGTCAGAGAACCAATCCTCAAACCAATGGTAGTGATGGGTCCAAAAAGAATTGAGGTCTTAGAAAAACCAACCATGACCAATCTAAATCATGTTCCTTTTGATTACAACCAAACCCCCGTATGTGCTGAATTAAGCAACATGACTCGATCTGGAAGGGTTTATAAGCCATCGTACCTCACAACAGAACCCATACCTGAGGGCGGTAAGACCAAAGACAATCCTGAAATTCAAAAAAAAAAAGATTCATCCAGTTATGATGTGGTGTCTCAACTAAAGAAAACTAAGGCCGAAATCTCTGTTTGGGAGCTACTTGTTAAGTCCCCAACCCACTACCAAGCTTTGCAAAAGGTCCTCCAATATGTTAATGTGCCAACTAATGTAGAACCAAAGGACTTAGAAAAACTAGTTGGTCATATATACGAACAAAGCATAACATTTTCAGACAGTGAACTCCCTGATGAGAGAGAGAAACACAACCGACCACTGTACATAAAGGTTAAATGCAATGATTTCCATCTCCCATTTGTTTTAATTGACAATGGGTCTGCTCTTAATATTTGTCCCCTACGCACTGCCACAAAAATTGGAGTAGATCCAACAAATTTTCGTAAAGTCCTTAGGACGGTAAGAGCTTTTGATAGCACCAGTACAGAAATTTTGGGAGAGGTTGATTTAAAGGTAGTAATCGGTCCGGTAAAGTTTGAGATAACCTTTCAAGTTGTTGATATCAAATCCAGTTTTAACCTGATTCTAGGAAGACCATGGTTGCATGCCCATAAGGTAATCCCGTCCAGCCTACATCAATGCCTTAAGTTTCCTTTTAATAATGAAATTATTGTGGTTATGGCTGAACCTGAAATGGTGGTACCTATTGAGGCTGGTTCTATTAGCATCAACCAACAAGTTCCATTTATTGATGCAAAGTCCCAACAGAATTATCCTAACCCAGAAAGGATGTTAGAAACTCTCCAAAAAAGATGGAACTATACCCCAGGACAAGGTTTAGGAAGATTGAACCAAGGAATGGTAGAACCACTGACGCTTGTGAAAAATAAAGGTACACAGGGTTTAGGATGTGAGTCTGATAAGCCAGTAACAACTGTAACCTCCAGCATGTCCATAAAAGATACATTTATAAAAGGTGAGGTTATTGCATCAGAAAATGACAATTTTGGCGGGTTAAATGAATTGTTTAAATTAAATCTTGGGGAGGTCAATGTATTAGAGGGGATACCTGTGCAAAACACAACCAACCAGCAAGATATTCCGTCCACCTCTAGGTCAAACCAGCCTAGAGTAAACAGTGACCCAACATTAGGTTCAGCAGAACAAACGAGAAGGTTGTTCTTTTTGCAGCTAGAGGCCTTTTACATGCTAATTCGCCTAGTGGTCCAGGAGCAGGCTGTTCCAAGCACATCCACCTCAATTCCACCTCCAATGTTGCGCATACCACATCCAGTAGAACCTTTATTCACTCAATTACAATCACTACTGGGAAGGATTGAGAGCTGCATGAGCGATCTCAGATCGAGATATGATGATCCACCCCTAAGCCGACGACCAGAGCGACCTGTTGAGCAACCACAAAATCGCCCACCAGAACGATATGCACAACAACAACAACAAACCCAACCACTGAAACGGTATGATGGTAAATACTGCCCAATAAAGCACATGATAATGACCTATTCAGGTATGATGATGCGACTCTAATTTTACTCTTTGGTATAACCCTCCAAGATGATGCTTACGAATGGTACACAAACCTTATTGGAAAAGACCGTATGACCTGGAGATCATTCTCTGCATGTTATTTGCGTCGATTTAATCGTATGTGGCATATACCATCCTTTTCTGATTTATTAAACCTGTCCCAAAATGAATCAGAACGTTTTTGTGAC
Source organism: Carex rostrata (assembly GCF_964058835.1). Taxonomy (NCBI): domain Eukaryota; kingdom Viridiplantae; phylum Streptophyta; class Magnoliopsida; order Poales; family Cyperaceae; genus Carex; species Carex rostrata. Next base: position 11,216,094 of record NC_135925.1, read on the forward strand.
TATATAGATAGGTGGTTCGCTATGGCAAATGAAGTGCACCAAACCACACCTGCTCTAGATGAACTGATTAGGATAGCAATTCGGTCATCACGACCACCACTTCGTGACTTACTGGTATCTCACACTTTTAGGGACTTTAAAGAGTTGAAAATAATTGGTGAGAGCTATGACCGAACAAGGTTAACCTTAGCACCACCCTTGAAAAGACCAAGGGAAGCCAATGATCCATTGCGGCTTGAATTAGGGACCCCACGTATAATATCAAGTCAAAATAACTTAGATTATCAACCAGAACAATATTGTGTGTACCATCGTACAGGGGGCCATCGTACTGAATTTTGTGCAGATCTTAGAAAGGTGTCAAATGCTCCAATAAATGAGACGGTAACCCAGAATCCCTCCGCGAATAGAGAACCTCAAAAACCCCGATCCCCCGAGAGATCCCATAGTGTTAATGTAATTACTAATTTGGACACGGTATTTGATCCAATAACAACAATCCAACCGATTAATGGACCCGAACCAGATTTAACAAATGACCACCAAATGTCCAACCCAGTTCTGGATCTTAACCCTGATGATGATGAACTACCTGCTGACTATTTTGAAAATTATGACATGCATGGGAGACTTTATATTAACAAGAAATTGCAGAAAAAAATCGTTGCTCATAGAAGAATACAAGTAAGACAGACACCTCTCGTTCCTACCCCGAGCAAGCCACAAATTGTCACACCCCGGGACAACCCGCCACGTATTTCTACGTAAGGCGTGTGCACATCACATACATTATCAATAAAAATATAAATAAAGCCACATTTATTTCATAAGCAAAAGAGTTAAACAAATGATCACGACCGACATGGCTATCAACACAACACTGCCATGCCAACTCAATGTATCAATTATTGAATAATGGAAACAAAACTAAACAACATGTGGCAATTTATTAATCATAAGCCTTCCCGCTTAGTCTCACTCTTGTCCTTGCTTGAATCCTTCCGCTTTATTACCTGGAACCCACATAAAAGTGGAACGGGTGAGAGATCGAACCTTCTCTCAGTGCGGGATTTAGTTCCAGCCTAGAGCTTATAAAACATTTACTTATATTCACAAATATGAAAATACATAAATAAAATGCGTATGCTTCTTCCAATGCAATGCATATCATATTGTTACTTCATTCATTTACTTTCATTTATTTAAAGAAAAATCCGTTAATCTTGTTCGTTTGCCTCACTAGACGGTGAATTCATATGCCGCTAGGTCTTGGCGTGATAGGACCGCTTCCGCCTGCAATCACGTCCGTGAAAGGACCGCTTGCACCTACGATCACGTCCGTGAAGGGACCGCGTCAGCCTACAATCACATCCGTGACAGGACCGCTTTCGCCTACAGTCACGTTAACGAGGGGTCCAGTCGAAACTAAACCCAATGTATACATCCCAATATGCAAGCATATTGGCCCCTGTTCAATTACCATATTCATTCTTTTTCAAAAATACATTTATTCAATCACACAGTTCATGCTATGCTCAACATATCCTATTCATGCAAGTCCATTAGTCAATATATGAATCCTACCATTTCATGCAAGTTATTTGTGTCTACTCAAGTTATATGAATGGTTCGACAACAACATGCATAAATCCAACTAATGCAATAATAATAAACAATTGAATGACAATAGGAAAGTAAAATAGTTTTATAAAGTCTAGGAAACTCGCACCTGTTTGCGTAGTAAATTGTTGACCGTTATCGACGTCTCTTAATTCGTCAAAAGTTAAACCTACGAAATAAGCATACCTCTAATTAATAAGGTTTGAGTTCACCTATTTATAATTTTCTAAAGCTCTCTATTTATCATTCTAACCATAGTTTATTAATTCTACTTTCTAAACTTTAACTATTTTAATCCTTGATATTATGGTACTATTAAGTCACATTTTATTTTGATTCACTTATTATATATATATATAATTAGAAATAAGTAAACTAAATAAGAATCTGAAACTTGTTTAGTTAGAAATCAAAATAAATTTATCAAAGAAATATATACAGTATTTTATTTTCAAACTTCAATTATCCAGCAACTCACTTGAGATGTAATTAAATAAAATAATGATTATAATTATAAATAAGTTTTACACAGATATGAAACTTTAATTTATATTTATTTAAACTAAGCAAAACAATAACTTGAATCTGTTATGAATCTGATCACTTTTTTATTTATTTAACATCACAAGTACTTTAATTAAACCGAGTCAAGATTATAGTTCTTAATGTATCATGAATCCGACATCTACTAGATATTTATTAGGAAAATAATGAGTATTTATAATCAAAAGAAATATAGTCAAGACTTTATTATTAAGAACCAAATAAGATTTATAATCGAAACTCTATTACTTGGAGTTTGCAGTTTAGGAAAGATACGTACAGCAGTCACTGTTTTGGACGGTTCTTAGCAGTCGAGGCTCCGATCGGGATGAATCCAGTGCTCACGGTTCCATATCGCCAAGCACTACAACTCTCGTGTTGAACACTTCTTCAAAATCTAGACGTACGGACAGAAGTTCTCTTCGGAAGTCGGCTGACTGGTTTGGGTCCAGCAGGGTTTGGATCCGAATTGATGGGAATTAGAGGCTGTGGCGGCTAGGATTCGAGGGGGGGGGGGGGGGGGGGGGGGGGGGGGAGGTTGTGTGAGTGTGTTTATATAGAGATCAGACTAGGATTGTCTTCAGATTTTGGTTTGTTGGATTGGGCTTTAATGGACCATAATTAATCAATCTTACCGACTTGGGCTAATGACAAATTATGTTTTCTGCAGTTTTAATTTTCATCCTTAAAGATAAAGTTACCTAGACTTAAAGGTTCATAATTTGGAAAAATTTACTACATAATAGTCATAGGATTTTCTGTTACGGTTTCAACCAGACTGATTTCAACTTAATCGGAATTTTCAGTGAGTAGGAATTGTTAAACTAGTCGACATAGGTCTGCAATTTCCGAACAGCACTGTTTACTGATTTTAGAATTTTATGGAGAATTCTACGTTCGTAATTTGGGGTAGGTTTCTAAACAAAAGTTGTAAATACTGAAGTTAAATTTTCAGTTATTAAATTTCATTTAATTCCGAATTAATATGGGTGAGCTGTGATTAGAATACTAACAACTGTCTGTCTGAAAAATCCAGCTGAAGTTAAATTTAGAAGGTTATCAAAAATAGGATAGTTCAAATCTAGGTTTTAATTATAGGTTTGATTAGTATTTATGTCCTAATTGTTGCAGTCAGGTAAGAAAATATTTATTTTAGAAATATTTGTATTTTTCTACAAAATTTATTAGGATATCTTCTATATATATAACTATGTGTGCAATCCTAACTCAAGGTGTGTGTATATTATATTGGTTTCTCATTTGGACTCTTATTTTACAAAGTGCTTAAACTTTCGTTACATTCTAAAATGTACCTAGTCATGATGAAGTGTTACATATATATATTATAATAATCTTTACATTCTCTCGTAATGATTTATGTTAATAACTAAAACGTTGACGTGACGGAACGTTACACAAATAGACTGGAAGCCTAAACGAAGGAAGCCAAAATATAAGGTGCTGAAGAAAGTCATGGCGGCCAGTGACATTCCCTCCTTTATCCAGAACACCATAGCCGAATTAACGGGTCTCAAGATTTTCGAACCTGTCAAGGTATGCCCCGACAAGGATTGGCCGATATCGAGCACATGTGACCTACCTCATGTCTCCCTCACTAGTAACATGACCAAGGTATGTGACCCTTCTTCTTCTTACAATTTAAGTCAGGTCCCGTCTAGTCCTGACCAACCAAAAAAAAAGTCCGCTTAAGCCCAGGATATTTTGTACATAGTTTATTTAAAAAATCCAAAAAAATAAGAAAACCTTCAAAACCCAAACAAATCATAAAATTTGCAAAAACCAAAAAAATTAGAAAACATAAAATGTCCAAAAAAATAAAAAAATTCGAAAATCCAAAAAAATGATAAATGTCCAAAAGCCAAAAAAAGTAAAAAACTGAAAATTTCTAAAAAAGTTTATGTTAATTGCATTAGTAGGGCTCGTCAATTTAATTAAAATCAAAACTAAATACTCCTCTGACTTTTTTTCCATTGAAGATTCATATGAAACCATTCCTGATGAACTTTCCACTTTAATTACTAAACATGAAAATCCAACCACATCCATCCTTGAGGAAACAGAGGAGATAAATTTAAGTGTAAATGGAGAGTCCAAGTGTGTCCATATAGGAACTAAGTTACCCCCAGAAATGCGGTCTGAACTCATTGATTTCTTAAGAGGTTATGTAGATGTATTTGCGTGGTCGTATGCAGATATGCCTGGTTTAGATGAAAACGTAGTTGTGCATTAGTTACCACTTAAACCAGGGGCGAAACCCATTAAACAAAAACTTCGAAGACTTAAACCCGAATGGATCTTAAAAATCAAAGAAGAAGTTATAAAACAATACAATGCTGGTTTTTTGCAAGTATCCCCATACCCCGAATGGTTAGCAAACATTGTCCCTGTTCCAAAGAAAGATGGTAAAGTAAGAATGTGTGTAGATTATAGAAACCTAAACAAGGCCAGTCCCAAAGATGATTTTCCCTTACCTCATATTGATCTCCTTGTCGATAATACTGCTGGTCATGAGATGATGTCCTTTATGGACGGATTCTCGGGCTATAACCAAATCCATTTAGCAAAAGAAGACATGGAGAAAACCTCATTCATAACACCTTGGGGCGTGTTTTGTTACCGGGTTATGCCATTTGGCTTAAAAAATGCTGGGGCAACTTATCAAAGGGCCATGACCGCGTTATTTCATGATATGATGCATAATGAAATAGAGGTTTATGTAGATGACATGATTGCCAAATCTCGAGATGCTAGTAACCATTTAGAATGCCTCAAGAAAATTTTGGATAGGGCTCGAAAATATAATTTACGATTAAATCCACAAAAATGTTTCTTTGGTGTCACTAAAGGTAAAGTGCTGGGTTTCATTGTTAGCCATAGAGGTATAGAGGTAGACCCCAGTAAAGTTAAGGCCATAATAGAAATGCCACCTCCCAAAACTGAAAAAGAAGTTAGGGGTTTATTAGGGAGATTACAATATATAAACTGGTTTATTGCTCAACTTACCCCAACTTGTGAACCAATTTTTAAACTACTTAGAAAAAATGCTGAAAAAGGGTGGAATGATGAGTGTCAGTATGCTTTTGAAAAATTAAAATTCTACCTCCTAAAACCTCCTATATTAATGCCGCCGAAACCCGAAAGGCCTCTCCTCCTATACTTATCCACCACACCAACATCTATGGGTTGTGTCTTAGGCCAACATGATGAAGGGGGTAAGGAACATGTCATATATTACTTAAGTAAGCGGTTCACGGGTTGTGAGAGTCGGTACACACCGGTAGAAAAGGTTTGTTTATCTCTTGTATGGGCCACCCAAAGACTGAGGCATTATATGTTATCCCACCAAGTCTATCTCATATCTCGAATTAATCCATTAAAATATCTATTCGAAAAATTGGCATTCGTGGGTCATAGTTCCAAATGGTTGCTACTCTTATCCGAATTTGATATTACTCATATCACTCAAAAGTCCATGAAAGCCCAAGCCATAGCTGATCATTTAGCTGATTCGGCCATTTCTGATCTAGAACCTGTAAACGAAGAATTCCCTGATGAGGGTATATTATTTACCACCTCAAATACCTCACAATGTACTAATATAAATGTACCATGGAAAGTCTATTTTTATGGTGCGGTTAACAAACATGGGAAAGGTGTAGGGGCAGTTCTAGAATCACCATGGGGGAGTAAATACCCGGCTTCCACTAAAATACAATTTGAGTGTACTAATAACATGGCAGAATACGAAGCATGTGTACTCGGGTTAAAAATGGCTTTAGAGCAAAATGTCACTCATCTCCATGTCTTTGGTGACTCACTCCTTATAATCAGTCAAATAAAAGGGGAATGGAAAACTAAGGATAAAAAATTAATTCCATACTTTGAGTACTTAGAAAAATTAGTGGAGGAGTTTGTTGAAATTGAGTTCACCTACTTACCCCGAAACCGAAACTCTTATGCTGATGCCTTAGCCACACTAGCAGCCTGGATAGAATTAACCGATGAAACCATGACAATCCAAATAGATAGCCACAAAGAACCCTCATATTGCCTCCATATTGAAACTAGCAAGTCACACGAAAACCTACCTTGGTACCATGACATAAAACAATACCTCAAGAACAAATCCTTTCCAATAGAAGCCAATCAAACCGATAAACGTACGCTACAACGCTTAGCCATGCAGTTCACACTGTGTGGAAACCACCTTTATAAGAGATCTCCCAATCATATCCTCCTTCGGTGTGTCGATGAGACAGAGGCCCAAGAAATAATGCAAGAAGTGCACGCCGGAGTATGTGGTCCACACATGAACGGCTTGATGTTGGCCAAGAAAATAATGTTGCAAGGGTATTATTGGCTAACCATGGAGGCGGATTGCTGCAATTTCGTAAGGCGATGTCATGAGTGTCAAATTCACGGTAACCTTATTCATGCCCCCTCCTCTTATTTACATAACTTATCCTCTCCCTGGACTTTCTCTGTGTGGGGAATTGATATTATTGGTAAAATTAACCCAAAAGCATCGAATAGTCATGAGTTTATTCTAGTTGCTATTGACTATTTTACGAAATGGGTCGAAGCAGCATCATATTCCTCTATTACTGCAACACATGTGTCCAAGTTTATTAAAAATAACCTGATATGTAGGTATGGAGTGCCAAATGAAATAATAACCGATAACGGTACAAATTTGACTGCAAAAAAGGTAGAAGATTTATGTAAACAGTTTAAAATTACTCACCGCCGTTCCTCACCCTATCGTCCCCAAATGAACGGTGCGGTTGAGGCAGCCAATAAAAACCTTCTAAGAATAATTGAAAAAATGGTCGTGTCCCACAAAGATTGGCATGAGATGCTCCCCTATGCATTATGGGCCTATCGTACCTCTGTACGTACGTCCACTGGAGCGACCCCGTACTCATTGACTTATGGGGATGGAGGCAGTACTCCCGGTTGAAGTGGAAATTCTGTCCCTACGAGTTCTTATGGAGGCACAGTTGAAAGAAGCAGAATGGGCACAATCAAGGTATGACCAACTAAACTTAATAGAGGAAAAAAGATTAAAAGCCTTATGCCATGCACAATGTTACCAAAAAAGAATAGCTAGGGCTTATGATAAAAAGGTCAAACCACGAGAATTCAAAGAAGGAGATTTGGTACTAAAACAAATTAGGGGCAAGGATGGCAAGTTCAAACCTAATTGGGAAGGCCCGTATGTTGTTAAAGAAGTATATGCAGGAAATGCGATTCAACTCAAAGACATGGATGGAGATGAACATGCAGAACCAATCAATGCACAATATGTAAAAAGGTATTTTGCTTAGTCCATTCCTCTTCCTTTTTCCTTTTTTAATTAAGTATTGTATCTACTTTTGGAAATCACAAGCAAGCTAAAAAAAAAAAAATCCTCAATCTTACATCATCAACGCCAAGAAATAGCAAAATTTCAATGGAAAAAATGCTGAGTTTTACCTTTATATCTTTTCTCATTTTTTTACTAGCTTTCGCATTTATATTTCTTAGGTAATCAAAGGGGAATTGCTTGAATTAATTTAGACTATGGTTTAGGCAATTGAGCATGATGCCAAAAATTCTGAATTTTTAAAATAATTAGTGATTTCAAAGTGAACAATTAATTGCTAATCATGAATGTTGATCAAAAGTTGATAACCTTAGGAAATTATTTTTGAATAATTAATCTTATAAAGTCTTCTAAATTTGAGAGTGCTTTAGAGTAACCATTTATTATAGATTGACCCCTAGCAAAACTATGCAATAATTCCTTGTATGTATGAATACTTGGAGTTGTGTGTAATCATGGTACGTGTGACACAAAAATATATAAATTCTCAGAAAAAAAAAATAGAAAACAAAAAAAGGAAAAAAGAGAAAAAAGAGAAATAAAAGATGGAAGTTAGAAAAATGAGTACGGGTGCCTACGCAAGACTGGTTACCAATAGGCTCGACAGAACCTCCCAATTTTTTTCAAAAAATTGTAACACGCACCAACACACTTAGTTGTCGTACTTTGCTCCAATCAAGTGGGAAGGAAAATCAAAATTTACATCATTAGAATTCTTATTGGTTGGAAAGGGATCAATTTATAATCGAAGGAGAAATTAGCACTCTCAGATTTAGGGATATTTGCGGGATAAATTGTTCGAAATGATCATTCTAGGTGATGCATAATAAGATCAATCATGAGGTGAATAAATTGTTCAAGGGAGAGATCATTAATATTTTGAAAGTTCTATATTTTTGCATGCCATGTCAATTGTACTAAGTCCCAGTTCCAATTTAATTTGTAGCAAGTCCTCGAGATTATTTGGCTTAACCTTAGACCGGACAAAATATATTCACATTATGCTCTCCAAACTCATTAGAAAGTCACACTCTTTACTCCTAAATTTTCATAAATCCCAAATGTTTGTGATTCCAAAGTATTTATGTACTAGGTTAAAAAAAGAAAGGAGGAGAAGGAATGCGTACGTAGCATAGTTCACTCGTTGCATATGTGCAACACCCAAAAAAAAAAAAAAAAAACCTCTAACGAGCATATGAAATGAAGTGAATGAGGTGGTATCCCAAATAAGCGGGTAATGTCAACTAACCAAACAAAAAAAAAAAAACAAAAAAAAAAAAACCTTGAAAGCGGTCAAATTAGTTTTGGTTGTACTATGCAGTTAAATAAGTTCTTAGCTTGGAATCACTTGTGACATTCGTGCAATTTTTCTTCTTTCCTAAAGTCCACTATCCATTCAACCCAAACATTCACTAACCTCTACGAAAAAGAAAAAAGAAAAAAAAAAGAGTAGGTGTCCAATTTAATTACTTGAATTAGAACTTCATAACTTGTCTACTTCGAATTAGAGTCAACTAGTATGGTCTCTTGAATTTTACCAAGTAAGCCCCCAAAAAAAAACAAAAAAACAAAAAAATCGCACTAACCCTGTAGGTACCTAGTGGATCCCTGTGGTGCCGTTGATGATCGCTTTATAACAAAATTATAATCCCTTGTGGATAAAAATATGTTTCAATAAGCATATGAGGCAAAATACCACAAGGGAACGCTACCCCTTTGAATGCACCCTAGTGTTAACTATCTTGACTCATAATATCAATGATGGAACAACAATGGGTAGCGACATGACTACAAGATATGACTCACCACTTCGTTCTCAGGTACGTGATTAAAATAAATAAATAAAAGTTAGCTAATGAAATATAATTAAGGTTGGGTACCAAGTAGTCTTACCAGCACTTAACAAGTTAAATGGGTTTCACCCTAGAATGCCTAATGCCTTAGGGACCCATTAAATGAAATTGAGTGCAAGGATAGCAACTATGTATACTAGACCAATAGTTATATTTTCAGGGATATACGGGTGTCTTTTTCCTTCAGCATAGCTTTGTGAGACAAAGCTATCTGAAGAGGGGCAGCTGTAGACACCCCAAATTGTGTAGTTTTGGAAAAAATATATGCTTACATAAAACTCTGAGTAGTGAAATTAATGACGAATGAAGAATGCAATCTCGAGGTATCTGCAAAAGAGGTATGTTGTGTAATTGATTTTTTTATGGTTAGTGTCATTTATTGTCTATTTTTGAGTTGAATATATATGTGCACTATAAGGTGAAAATTAATGCAGTACGAGAATATTATATAATTATATCCACGATAAAAAAAAATTATTACTGACGGTATCATATTCATGGGTACTTATTTTTGTCGACTTATTAATGACATTAGTCATTCATTTATCTACGATTTTGAAATAAATTTTATTACTATAATCTCACAAAATTGAAATAAAATCCAAACATATGACGAGAAAAGATATACTTCTCAGATATATTATCTCGCAAAACTAAGACAAAATCTAGAAATATGACAAAAACCAGTTGTTTTAAAGTGGCTAATTTAGCCCTGATTAAAGAAGAACGTCAAATTTTCAATATACAACAAAATACTGGTTTTAACATGTTATTCTATTAAGACGCGAATTAAATTATGGTAATATCTTTAATTTAAATTATGGATGGTGCCATCCTACACCAACATCCAATAACTTATTAGAATTGCATTTTTCAGATGAAGCCTTATGACTAAAATTTGTTCTTTTCTCTAGTACACCCTGCATAGGTAATTATAAGGATTACTATTCGGCAAATGTAGGACCTATCGGTAGTGATAAGTCAAATCCAAAGTCTTACTTAAAAATATACATATATAAATAAATAAACGATATGATAACTTATAAAAGAATGGAAGGCTGATGCGCTCATCGTTGGATTCTTTCAGAAATTAATCGATGCACATACTTTTACATATAAGAAAATCCAATGATGACTGACTATATATCAGGTGCAATATGAAATACAAATGATGGTTAGGACAAAGATTGAACTAAACTATTGTTTACGCAACTGAACTCCAAAGGAAATAGCCATACCATTAATGTGTTCTAAATGATAGTCTTATTTATATCTATTCTAGGAACCAAGTTTTTTTTGCCATGTAAAATTAATGTTAGGTTGCACGCAAAGAAGTGTGTTACGGTTTCTGTCAAATCACAAACATATCTTGTCAAGCTTCTGTTTTTTTGCACGCAAAGAAGTTTTTTTTTATTCTCTTTTAGTTGCTTTGCTTCTGTTTTTTTTTTCTTCTTTCTTCCTTCTTTTTATTGTTGTTTGTCAAGCTTGCTTATCTCATTTTGTAATATACATTATCGTTGAAATAAATTTTTGAAAGCTAGAATTAGTAGAGACCAATTGATCGGGTGAGTGTGGTGCCTAACACCTTCCACATTCATAACCAAGACACGAACCTAGCTTATCCATGGGCATAAAAGAAATTAGATTGTGTATTTCCCGTTGTATTACGGGTGGCGACTCCGAATAAAATTTAAATCATATTTAAAAGGCTGAGTCGAGCGTTGGTTTCGTAGCACGGTAGCTACAATGCTATAATCCAGGTACTAGAAAATTCTATACTACGGATGTTACTTTTTTAGAAAATGAGTCATTTTTTAACAAAATCCAAGATCCGATTCAGGAGGGCAGCAGTCATGATGAACCGGACTTTGATCTAACTTTTTTATCTAATCCACTAGTAGCTGATTTAGGTCCAGGCCTAGCAGCTGATTCGAGTCCAGCAGCAGTGGATTCAGGTATAGGCCCAGCAGTTGATTCGGGTCCAGCAGCAGCTGATTCAGGTACAGATCCAGCAAATAACTCGGGTCCAGCAGCAGTTGACTCGGGTTCGAAAAATGATGAAGGTTATGAGCAACAAAATTCAGCAGAAACAGGTCAGTCGGGTCATTCACCAAATGGAATTAAGCCATGGATAGATCTTACTGAGGCAATACCACGAGAGGATAACAATGAGGTATGTTCTTTTGAAACCTAGCCTAGATATCCTGCACGTGTTAATCGTGGCAAGCCACCAAAAAGATACATCCCAGAAGATGGAACGAGTAAAGAAATAACATATCCAATTGCAAACTACACCTCAACCGAAAAATTGCCACAACCATTATAGAATTTTGCAGACCAACTATCTTTTATCGCCATACTCGAAAAAGTTGAGGATGCCCAAAAAGTAAAGAATGGACTAGAGCAATGACTATAGAAATGGAAGCCCTAGAAAAAAAATTGTACATGGAAAATAGTTGATTTACCACCAGGAAAAATAACAGTTGGTTGTAAATGGATGTATACAATCAAGTACAATGCAGAGGGAAAAATTGAAAGATATAAAGCTAGGTTAATGGCAAAAGGGTATACACAAACCTATGGGGTTGACTTCCAGGAAACTTTTTCTCCGGTTGCAAAATTAAATTCGGTTCAAGTTTTATTGTCCCTTGCAGCTAACTTTGACTGGCCATTACATCAATTTGATGTCAAAAATACATTTCTTCATGGAGACTTGGAAGAAGAAATTTACATGGAGCTGCTTCCCGGTTACAACCATATTGGATCAGAAAAAAAAGTGTGTAAATTAGAAAAGGCATTGTATGGCTTGAAACAGTCACCAAGAGCATGGTTTGGGAGGTTATGCAAGGCTATGAAAAACTATGGGTACAATCAAGGAGATTCTGATCACACCATGTTCTTTAAAAGGACTGAAGGTAAAATTGCAATTCGCATTATCTATGTAGATGATATGATTATAACAGGCGATGACAAAGTTGAAATTGAGAAACTTCAAATGAAGCTGTCAAAAGAATTTGAAATGAAAAATTTGGGAGGTCTAAAATACTTTCTAGGGATTGAAGTATCACGATCAAAAAAATGTATATTTCTCTCTCAAAGAAAATATGTTCTTGATCTCTTAGCCGAAACTGGAATGTTAGATTGTAAACCGGTTAGTACCCCAATGGAACAAAATGTGAAGTTTGAGATTTGTCCTGACCAATGTCCTACGAACAAAGAAAAATACCAAAGGTTAGTTGAAAAATTAATATATTTGTCACATACTAGACCTGACATAGTTTATACAGTGGGAGTAGTAAGTCAATTCATGCATAATCCAAGTGAAGATCACATGGGAGCTGTCACACGTATCTTACGATATTTGAAGGGGACACCCGGCAAAGGAATCAAATTTGAGAAGAATTGACATACAAAGATTGAAGGATATATAGATGCAGATTGGGCAGGAAATATCATGGATAAGAAATCAACATCGGGATACTTTACTTTCGTTGGGGAAAACTTGGTAACATGGAGAAGTAAGAAACAGAATGTGGTCACCTTATCTAGTGTTGAAGCCGAATTTAGAGGCATGATGAAAGGGATTTGCGAACTATTATGACTACGAAAATTGATCAATGAATTAGAACTGGGAACGAAAAATGAGATGAAGTTGTATTGTGACAATAAGGCTGCAATTGACATTTCACATAATCCAGTGCAACATGACAGGACAAAACATATAGAGGTAGACAGACACTTTATTAAAGAAAAACTTAATTCTCACGTTATTTCTATTCCCTTTGTTAAATCAACAGAACAGGTGGCTGATGTTTTAACCAAGGCGGTAGCAACTAAACCATTTGAAGAAATGCTAGAGAAGATCGGAATGGTAGACATTTACGTACTCTCGTGAGGGGGGAGTGTTAAGATTACACTTGGTTCCAACATAACTTGGAGATCAAGCCGAATCCTTTAAAAGATAGTATTTGATTATTTGTCATTAATTCTAAGGATTGGTTTCCATGTTTAGCATGATATACAAAATATTTCTCAATTGATAAATAGGCATGTAAGAGTTGTGTAATTCAATGAAGAAAGAAAAGAAATAAAAAAAATAAGGGAGGGAAGAGAGATTCATGGGAGTCTTGTGTTCTTGAGTTGTTTTATTATTATTTTTTTTACAGTTCTATTATTATTTTTGACACCTACCCTACCCATTAAGATTTGATCTTACCCTACCCTACCCTTAGCTGTTAAAATTATCGAGTAACGAAACGGTAGTGGGTGAATAACGAATAATACTACTATAATAATTAGTTTTATTAAATACTACTATAATAATTAGTTTTATTATATTTTACAAATAAAACATCAAAAGTCATTTATTTTTCACATATGCAATAATATTACTGATAAAAAATAAAAATAAAAATAAATATGCAATCAATTTCAACTAAATTGTATTTTTTATAAAACAAGAGAATTGAAAAACAAAAATATATCTTCCAACAAATTTAATTATTTAATTAAAGAACAAGACATACAAATAAAAAATAATATGTTTAATATTTTTCTTTCAACAAAAACAATACACTAAATAACAAAAGTAATCACTAATTATTGCTCAAAGATTATCATATTATTATATTTTATATAATTACTCTATAGAGTAATGGATACAAAATAGTACCCGTACCCTTATCCGTTTAGCTAACAAAAAAAAATCCTTACCCATACCTATACCCAATAAGCTAATGAAAAAATAATATTACCTATACCTGCCTTATTGAATACGGTACGGGTCGGGTAAACGGCTAAAAGGGATTGACACCCCTATTTCCAGCGCCTTTCTGCAGCTTAGTAATAGAAGATATATTAATAAACAATTTTTGCTAGCCCATAACAACTTCCGTAGCCAGATCATCACTCTTTCAGTTTCCTTTCCTTTGAAGAGATGCCAATACTTCTATTTCAGAATGCTGTAAAAAAATTGATTATGTAATGCTTGAAAATTTAAGATTAAAAATCCGCATTCAATCATTTCTTTTCTTTTTCACATCACAATCCCTTGAGTGGTTTTGTTCAAAAAAAAAAAAAAAATTCCCTTGAGTGGTTACTAGTGGTTGGTTACAAAAATAGTTTGTGGTTTGTGTAACTTCATTATAGTATAGATTCGAGAATGACATGATATGGACACGTTGTTCATGTATGTCTATGCTGACTATGCAAGACTGAGAGTCACTGTCTATTTCTGATTAAGAGATGAGTACACTCAACCTGTAAATTTAAAGTTGCCCTTATCTCATAATTTTACATTGACTAGGCAGGTTTGATAGTGAAAGATCAACTTAATATCTCATTACCTACCTTATACTGAAAATGTTCAATTAGCTGACAGTATAATCATGAAGCCCAAAACTTAAGACCTATGCCAAAGGGACCAGGCCTCTAATAAACAACCGTAACACTCTTTAAATCACAACAGAGACACCGCGCGCGGACACACTTGTAAACATGAAAGGATCTATACAGCTTCACTAGCAACCTTCTCCTGATTGGCGTTATTGTCACCACCTTCCTCCAATCCAGTCTCCTGCTCCCGGTTCACTGAAGCCACCGGTACACCATCATTAGATGTTCTCTCCTCACTCTCCGCTAGTGCCATTGGGACTGTGACAGTACTAGAACTACCACCCGGCTCACCTGCCAGGCTGGCAAACCCATTCAGTTTCAAATAACTCTCTAGAGGTCGGTTCGCCACCTCCAGGAGATTCATCATGCTCGGCCGTGACTGCAGGTCTGGATAGAAATTCAAATCTATGCCTGCCCGGTTGATATCCAAACCCAGGTTGGCTGATTCACTTTCTCGGTGCACATCCAAAACAGCCAATGGGGTACCTCTAGACGTGTTGCTTCCCTCGGCTTCGTCTTTACTTGCAGCCCAAAGAAGCTTTTTGTTGTTACTGGCCTCAGCCTTCTCCCTCTCTGACTGCTTCTGTTTCTTTCGCATCATTAGGGTCTTGAAACGGCGCCTCACAGTCAAGCACACATTGCACGTGCAAGATGGGTTGTGTTTTGGGCCTTTCCCACTTGGGGGCTGGATGCAAACTATGCACGTGCAGCCTGGCCTGTGGCGTGGGTGTTTCGTGGTCGGTGCGACTGATGGTGTGGCTTGGATGCCATTGGTTGAGTCCCCTACAGTTGCAGCAGTGGCTAATGCATCTAAACCAGATGCGTCCAGTTCTGTAATGTTTTGCTTGTAATTGTAACCTCCATTTCTTTGCCTCTTTATCTCTGCACCATGTTGTGACAGGTAATGAGGTAGGTTTTGCAAAATCATTTTAGCTGTGGTTAGTGATGGAACACAACGGGACTAAAATTTCAGTACTAAATTCAATACAGAAAACACTTCTATTAGTATTATTCTGTTGAAATTAACTGATTCTGTTTATTTACCAGATCAATATACTACAGAAAACATACACATCTTTTACATTGATTCTGTAATTTCTTAGTTTTCCTTATAATATTATCTGAAAATGTTTCAATATACTACGAATAACAATATCAGTTGAAATTACAGAATCGCAATGAGAAGCATATACCTTCGTATTGCTGCAAGAGATTTTGTATCTCTTTTGGGCTCAACTCATCTGGTGCAGAACATGAAGAACTGCAAAAGACACTAACTGATTCAAGAGCATTCATTTATTTACCATATTTTGTTAAAATGATAACAAGGTTTGTAAGTGACGTACTATTTGGAGTCACATGTGTTGTCAGGGCAAGTCCACTTTGAAGCAACAATAACATTTATGGTCAGCCTCCGCCATTTAAAGCATTCATCACATTGGATCCATTGATCTTGATCCCTGAAAAACCATTATTACAAGCAGATGGTTTCCATTGCTAATTTCAAGTTTTGCAACTGAATATCCAATTGGAAATGTAAATCTAATATACTCAATTTTCAGCCTAGACATTAGGCTGCAACAGTCAAAATGTAATATCAGATTAAAAATCGAATTGTGCTACGGAACCAAAATTTATTATGATTGGATATCCAAGTTTATTTGGTACTTCAAATAGGATTTTTATAGTTGATGTAAACACTGCTATGCTAAGCTTAATTATCAAGGCAAAGCATAATGCTTCAATAAAAGACAAATTGAAAAACTATTAAAAAAAAGTAAAAATTATAAGCCAGTCAATTTGAGTATAGCATGCTAAAAAAAGTAATAAAACTTGGACTACAAAATATTTAACTTAAAAAAGTAAACATGAAAGGCTGTCAAATTAGTACCCTGAAGCACGTGCAGTAAAAATTGTTTTCTTCCCAAAAATAGGAGGCTCCTGTATAATACAACACTGCATAAGCTTCTCTGACATTGCATGTTACAAAAGGATATGAACTAACCAATAATTCAGATTCACAAAAAAGATCAAAACTTAATTTTATCTCTCAAAAAGAAAAGAGGCAACATACATCATCAAAAAGATAATGGGAACATTTACAATACACATCTAGGTATATTGGATCAGATCTACACAAATACTATGTTGGCCCAAAATGTTACTTCAATATCACAAATGGTATTAACATGCTAGATTTGTCTCTTATTTTTACAGCAAATTATCATTTCTCCTAAAAAAAACAAGGAAAAAACCCATGTCAGTTCTGATGAAAAGGACTCCTACTTTTTTCAGGAACAGAAAGGAAGAGAGCACTGACTTACATCATACTCTTCAAATTCATATTCCTCGATAAGAACCACATTTGGTTTGACAGTTGGTGGTGGCCTCAACAAATCCTGAGCCTCCTCCCAGGTGAGCTTCAACTCCAATGCCTCCTTGCTATCCATCGACAGCCTTCGGCTCTTTAACCCAATGTTACAGGTCCTCTTTTGAAATGGCTGTAAGATTTCGTTCGGCAATGGCCTCCCACTCTTATTAAGCCAACCAACATCACCATCAGACGGATTGGTGTGATCAGGGGGTCCCTTTCTTGGGTGGAGAAAGCCAGAGTATCCACTTACTATTTGTAAATTGTCTCCTTGAGTGAAAAACGGGTCGGCCATGAAGGTGCCATTTGCAATTGCAGAGATCTGAGAATCCTGCTTTGGGAGAAAAAATGATACCATAGCTTTTAACATGAACGTAAAGAGATCCATTATATTGGTCAAGGTTGAGGTACTAAATGTATGAAGATAAGTACTACTAAAGATTAGGAGTATATAATAACAAATTTGAGACAAATAGGCTTCAAGGTTTTTTATTTTTACAGCAGTTTTACCGGCAGAGTTGCTGTGTTGCTTGCTTTCCGGAACCCCATGACAAGCTTTCCTCCTGGTTCTATACGGCTAAAGGTCACTGACAATACAAAAAGAAAAACAATGAAAATAAACAAAAAAATTCTAGAAATAACCAGATATATAAGCTTCTAGAAATAACCAGATATACAATGTCTACTCCTAAGAACAAGTGTGAAATTACGATCACAAAATACCAACACGTGTATACATTACTGGTACAGATTGCAACTGGTATCATCTCATATGGGTGTATGGACAATTCACATGACTTAGCCAAGTAAATTTACCAACAAAAAGACAAACCTGTGTCACCAGCTTGTAGTTGCAAAGACTGGATACAGGGTGTGACTCCCTCTAGTACGTACATTCTACTATTGTTGTTTGGCCAGAACCGAAACTGGAAGTGCCATTCCTTCCCTTTAGCATCTTGAATTGTCAGTGGTCGGCCTTCAGGTAGAGAAATTGGGGGAAAATATGCCTGAAAATATATAAAGAAATTATCATAAAGATAATTAATCGATCCTTTGAAAAGACATGAAAAGTTTGGGGATTTTATTCTTCTTTACCTCAGCACAGGCTTTTGGGAGAACTAAACGGCCGATCCGACCTGCATCACTTGCACTCAGGACTTTCTCAAACAATGGAACTATTGTTGCATTTGAGCTTTGAGATGGAGACAGGTTAAGAAGACAAAATGACTGCCAAAAAGCCAAGGATAGAAAAGGGAACGAAAATATATAGTGGGCACTAGTAATTAACGATTCGAGAGAGTAGACAGAGATTAAGTACTTCGCTCATCATGGATGCCAATGTAAAGCCTAGTTAGGGGTTGATGTATTGTTTGTTTTTTCCTTTCTTCTATTTGGAGCTTGTTCTCTTTTCACACTTTATTCATCCTTGTATATACTTGTAACTATCTTTTATTTGGTTTAATGAAAATTTAGTAGGCTATTACTTCTTACAAAAAGAACAAAAACAAAATAAAAGGTCCTGACAATTGGTAAAACAGATCCACCAGATATAGGCTGGAACATGATGGTGAAACCAGTGCAAAAAATCAAGACCATAACATTTCTGGTATCCAGGTCAGGAATGCGACTTAACCAAGAATTATACATTTATTTTAACTCTTACTAGTGCAAATGCAGGAATAGCATACAGAAAAAAACTAAATGAAAGGATACTCTCCTGAAATTTGCTGTAGCTCTTGATCAGTAATCCTTGGCCAATAGCGGGGGAGCAATTGGTTCCTCCCCCGCCCCTCTGCTGGTGGCCTTGCAACACGCATGTGAGATAATTGGCTCAGGTCCTTTGTGGTATCAAATGGCATGGCCTTTGATGGTTTGGGTACAAAATGACGCGGCCTTTGACCAGTCAACTCAGGTGGTGGAAGCATAATAGTTCTTTCCATGTTTGGAGTATTAGCGAGACCAAGACTCATGCTCAGAGAAGTCTCAGTCAATGGCTCAGAGTTAGTATTGCTATTATTATTGTTATTACTGCAATTGTTTTCTATGTGGATATCTTTCAAATCAAAGATATTTTGGGAAGAGGTCCCAATGAGGGATGAAATTCGATTCAGTGGTAAAATGGGTTTTTCTTCCCATTTGTCCATAGAAACTGATGGCATGTCTATGGCCCGGCCTTGAAACACTTCCTCACTTGGTCCCCTGGCAGAAAGAGGAAATGGCCTCTGACTCTGATGCATTTGTGGCGGTGGTAGGAGTTTAGGGACAGGTTGGGTGGGTATCTGCAGAATGAATGATGTGATATTAAAAACCAAACCAGCTGCGAGATTTCAGTCAGGGACTAAGCAACACATTTGAGTTGAACCAATTGTCCAAAATATGGTCATTAAATTGTCGTTACGTGCTCTTTTTTTAACAAAAAAAAAAATATATATATATATATATATAGAGAGAGAGAGAGATGGGCTATGGTGCATTGCAATGCATAGGCCATGGTGTGCATTGGACCATAAATCACCGATTCAAAGTCCAAATGACCGATCCAAACCGTTCATCTTGTTCTCCATATTAATATGTGCTTGGAGATCAAATTTTACATATTTTGGAATTTTTTTACTATTTATCAAGCCACTTTGAAAATCGCTGATCCAACGGTGGCTTCTGATTTTACTGTTCCAAACAGTCACCGTTGGATCAGCGATTTTCAAAGTGGCTTAATAAATAGTAAAAAAATTCCAAAAAATGTAAAATTTGGTCTCCAAGCACATATTAATATGGAGAACAAGATGAACGGTTTGGATCAGTCATTTGGACTTTGAATCGGTGATTTATGGTCCAATGCACACCATGGCCTATGCATTGCAATGCACCGTAGCCCATCTCTCTCTATATATATATATATATCACACTCCATATTTTAACTTGTTGGCAAATGATACACAAGATAACCAGATATTTATAAGGCAGACCAAACATTTATATTTAACGTTGAATGATGGAACTAAGATGATAGGAAAAAATCAAGCCAAGGGGATTCAATGGCGAGTCCCAAGCTTGTATGAACTTGCTATGAACTGGTTTAGTCCAATTAATAAAAAAAAAAAAAGGAATCTCAGGGGCAATTAAATAGTTTTTCTTGACATAACATTGTTCTGGCAGTTGGATTTAGTGGCAGGTGACCCAAATATTCTCAAGTGTATTTTGAAATAGAGTAGAATATGTTACTCATATTGCAAAAGACCATAGAAAATACCAGGAGTAACAGTATGGGATAATGGATCTTACAAATTGAACTCCTGAAGCTTTGATGCAGTTAAGGCACTGGACACCACCACTGTCAAGAAGGTCAAATGAATTCCTTGAAGCAATGCACCCACAATGGAGACGCTGCAAAAAAAAAAATCCACACATAGAATCAATGTTATCAGAACCGAACCGGACATCAACCAGGTAGAACTCCGGGTCATTGGTTCATTGGTCGGACCAGTGGGTCAACCGGTTCAACTGCTGATTTTTTTAATACAATTACAACTAATAACCTGAAATACCAGCAAGTTATTTAAATTATTCGTCTAAGTCCTTACAAGAAAGAATGTCATATTTAACAAAATAAACATTATTTTTAAAAATATTGACAGTGGATGTCAAGTTGATTACTAGAAATTAAAATATAAAAAAAATACATCCAAAAGACCACAAAGATGTAGGCCTTGCAAAAATTAATTATTCAACAAAATCTCTCCCAAAGAAACGCCTCTTGAATTGTTAATTTCTGTAGCACATTAGCAGGAACTATCTTCCCTTCAAACAAGATCTTATTCCGTTGCTTCCACAAACTCCAACATGTCGATGAGAAGAATATATATGCACTCCATTCATTGTTATTCATACCCTCTCTTAATTCATGTTGCCTTGAATTGATAAAGATTTGCTCCACTGTCTCACCTCCTTACATGATTTGCACCCCTAGCTTAAAAACCATCCTAGACCACACCTGTAATGCTTTCTGGCATTCGAAAAGATTATTCTACAGAACTTGATCGCATGTTTTACATAATAAACATTTTTAGTTTAGAAATTTGCATAAAGATCCCTAAATTGCAATAGGATGTACCGGTACAGTTTCTGAAAATAAAATAAATTCAATATTAATTCAAATAAAAGAAAAAAAATGTACCAGCAATTGTTCCTCATGATCAAGTACATATATTAGAACTTCAAAGTAACTTCAAAAACAGTTTGAGTTTCTGATTATCTTAGTACCAGCTAGCTTTGGCAGGAACATAACCAACATGCTCTTTGATTTGAGCATTTCATCAAACATCTTGTATGCATAAGTCTATTCAATAAAATTAACACAAAATATTCATAAAACTAGTTACAGTTCTTGATCTTAGTAGCTTCTTTTGTGATTATCTTTCAAACAAAGTGTTGAAAACGAAATTGACCCACAGCCAATTTATCAGAGAGGAGATTGAAATAGAAGGAGATTTAAAATAAAAATGATTTCCATCTTTACAGAGAAGAGATTTGAAGGAGATTAAAAAAAATCTATTTCAAAAAGTCAAGAATAATCGGAGGATGAAGAGATTTGATTGAGAAAGGAAAGGAGAATATGATATCGGAGGAGGAGATCTAAAGAACCTGTTTTGAACCGGACGGTTTAAATCAGCGACTTTTAATAAAAACAGACGGTTTAATCTTTTTTGAACGGTTTATTAGCTGAAGCGATCTGATTGCAAAACCGAACCAGACATGTGACCGGTTCCGATTTTTTTCGGTTAAACCGCCGGTCCGGTCCGGTTCTGATAACACTGCATAGAATTAATATAGATTTTTCCGAAGATTACTCGACTGTCTAAAGGTTTGTCATTGCTATAAAACCAGCTACAAGAAATAAGTATGTGACATTTGTCATTCTGAGTCCTGACTAACCTTTCCACAGTAAGAGCATTCCCTCCATCCCGACTCTTTTTGGTGGAATATATCACAAAACACATGCTGGTCATAGGCCAACCTAAATGTGCATGGAAGTAGTTAGGCATCAAAAGTACTTTACCAATGACCAAACAAAACGACCAATAAGTATATCTCTACCATGAAAAAGAGGAGCGTATAGTTAATGTCAATAAATTTGTATTGTTGGGTGGGAGAGGGTATGATTATACACCCAAATTCATCATGAATATGGTGTACTGTATTCAATTGCAAATGATGTAGAGGACGAAATAATAATGAAGCATTAAATGAGAAATTAATCCTGGTAGGACCCCCCACCTGAAAGTTTGTGGTCATTTGAGGGGGTAGATTTTCGTTTGCTGCCATGTAATAAATTTATCTAATTAAATGCACAATTTTTTCAAACAACAATTAATGCACAGTAAAAGAAAATAGTAATAACAAAGAAAACATATCCACCCGAAACAATCAATAAAAATGAACAGGCAACTTCTTGTCAGAACTTTATTCCAAAATAAATAAGAATAAGAAAAAAAAAATGTGGACACACAAAAGGCCATACCCACACTTGTCACAGAGAATGGCGAACCCACCCGCTCGGAGAGCCCAACCCTTCCGCCACTCGCCGGCCGGCGCCGCTGCCATGCACCCAGAGTTCATGCACCGATTAGTTGCCATAACCACCTGTTTCTCGTCCGTTCGACCACACCTCACTTGTACGCTCCTCGACACCAAGATTAGAAACGAAGCATCGATTGTGCGCCACGATCGAACCAGAAGCTAACTCTTAATCCGCGCAGATCAAGTTAGGCAGAGATCGAAGGTACAGAGATAGCGAAAAGGAGGTTGGGGAAAGAGGAGAAGGTGAAAGAATGGAAAAAGTTGGGGAGCAGATTGATGGAAGGAGAAGAGTCTATTGCATGATGGGACAAAAAATAAGAGTGAAAGAGAGATTGAAAAGGAAAGAGAAAGGAATGTAAATCGCGAAATTTAAAATGCATGCACGACACTTCGCTCCAGCCAATAGCTTGCAGCTTGCTTCTCTTTCTTTCTTCCACTGAGGTCGCCTGTCAACAACAGGACGACCCAAAGTAGCATTAAAATAATATTAATTTCTTACATACCCTCAAAGACTTCTTTATTTTTTTATTTATTCTCTACCTAATAAGAAGATAAGTACATGAAATCCTCTGTTCTATCTTTTCTTTTTAAGTACATAAAGTCTACTTCATATTTTTATTTGAGTGACTCTATGGTATTATGCATATCAAGGTTACGGCTCTATATTCGAGTTTTCAAATTTTAACATTCGATCCGAACTGTTCATCTTGTTCTTCATATTAATATGTGTTTGGAGACCAAATTTTACATTTTTTTGAAAAAAATTTATTATTTTTTTAGATATTTAAAAAATCACTTGATCTGAAAATTTTGGACCATCCAAAAACAGGGATTTTCAATAAATCTAAAAAAATAGTAAAAAAATTTCAAAAAATGTAAAATTTGGTCTCCAAACACATATTAATATGGAGAACAAGATGAACGGTTCGGATCGACCGTTAGGATTTGAAAACTCGAATATAGAGCCGTAGCACGGTAACAAATCGTAATATGCATAGTACCATAGACTCACTCTTTTTATTTTAATATTTCAAGTTAGAAGACAAATGAGTGTACAAAACAACAAATAAAACTTTGTTCCACCGGTTGTGTGGACTTTTTTTTTTTTTTGAACTTACTATTTAGGAGTGAGGTTATGATACAATGCATAGGCCACGTTGGTCCGTATTATTACTTTGGATCAATAAAATAAAGTCCAAACAATCAATTAGAATTGTTCAACATGATCATTTGCTATCTATTTGGTTGAGGCCTAAAATTTAGAAGGTTTAAGTTAGTTATTTTCACTTAAGTTGGCATAAATTATTCATGTGATGGTTGAGGTCTAAAATTATGTTATGTTTTAAATTATTTCTTATTTAGTTAGATTTTGGTGGCTTAAAATATGGTTTAATTTTTTTGTTTTGGCTTCCACTAATGCAATAAGCTTATGGAAAAATTGTGTAGGTCTTGCAACTTATTTTGTCTTACCTTGTCCATTTTTTTTTTTTTGGTTTACTTATCTTACTTAACTTAATTGCCTACAAAAACAAAACAAAACAAAAACTAAATAATTCCAATTTTTATTACTGCAAAACATAATGCAAAAAGCTGGTACCAGTTGAAACAAGTATTTATAGTACCAGCTTAATTATAGTGGAAATATAATAGCCACATGAATTTTGCAAGAAATGATAAATAATAGAAAATTACCAATGAGAAATAACAGAAAAAAAATACAAGAGTCGTTTAATTATTACAAAAAATTATAGAATCGTATAATTTCAAACATAATAGAAAAATTTAAGTACATTTTCGTATGGTGATTGTTGAGTGATTTAGATTGCCTATTTAAAATTTATAAACAAAGATATTAATTCATAATACAAATATGTATTATGTATAGTATCATAATCTCACTGTAGAATTTAGATAGAAATATTGATAACTTAATGGCATCTGACATTTTTATGTCTTTTACTGTCCAATGTTGAAGTTTTTCAATGAACGTTACAAAGGTTTAATAACAGTCACACATTATACACAAACCACTATATGTTAAAATTATACGAACTGTAATGATTGTTTTACGAACCATTATGACGAATCTGACAATCAGGAAAATTTGTATTCCCTTTTGCAGGTAATTATTAGACATTTCCAATAATGCACATGAGGTGAGGCAAGGCTCTCCTCACTCGTTACCAAGGAAATTAATTCTCAAATCAAACATATGAAATTCTTTGGTTTGAAAATTAGATTTAAAACTCCTGCATAAAAGATTGTGATATTGAGGATATGTTCATAAGATTAGTAAATGTAAATCCATGATGAATTTGCCGAGGTAAGAAAGTCACCCACAAATAGCGAGATTGCAAAGAAAATGCTAATTAAGAGCTATGAAGTTTATACACGGACAATATTTCACACAATCAAAATTGTTGGTGGACTCAAAGCCGAAAAACGGTTTGAAATCATGTAATTACCTCGGCAAATTCAAAGCTCAAGCAAATTGGTAAGTTTGATGACTGAATGAGTTACAGCAAAAAAAAAAAAAAAAAAATTCATACTAGTTGACAATCCCCTTGGCCCAAACTACGTACTAGCAACAAAAAAAAAAAAAAAAAAAATGACTATGACTTGACAATCCCCTTGGCCCAAACTACGTACTAGCAAATTGGGAACTTGGGTTTTTTGAATTTTGAATTAAAGTGAACAGTAGACGAGTATCGGGTACGGGTAGTCGGGTACTCGGGTACGGGTATAGTCGGGTACAGGTATGGTCGGGTAAGGTATGGTCAGGTATTTACCCAAAAAAACCGGTCCGGTCCGTTTTTTGCCCGTACCCGCGTACCCGACCCATACCCGGGCTCGGGCACGGGTACCCCAGGCGGCGGATAAGGTAGGATATACCCTTAACGGGTATAATTAATACTCTAGTGGAAGCAGAGGCTAGCTAGTTCACTATCAAAAGTTATATCAAGCTTTTTTTTTTTTTTTTTAATAAAGATTGAAAATCAAGCCACTAAACTATTTAATACCTTGTAATACAACAAATAATTTCTCTCATCTGAATTTCGAAGCTATGACTTAAGATCATGTGCCTTTGACACTAGATCAAAGACTAGTTTTTAAGTTAGATATCCTGCTGTTGATATAACTCATTTGAACTCTTTGGAGAAGTCAGTGAAGTTGAGGATGATGTCATTTCATTTGAGCCATTTAAATGAGTCTCTTTGTTTCTTTGGAAAGGTTCACTGCATGGCTCGAGTCATTTTCTTTTTGTTAATGGCACTTTAATGAAACGTGGGGTCAAAGCTTTTTATGTCCGTCGACGACTCTACTGGAGATGAATCTTGAACCAAGTATGGTGTGACCGTTCTGATGGAGAATACAGAGCAAAGCAAACCATTTTATTATTACTGGGGACTCGTTTTTATTATATTTATCCTAAAATGTCAACATCAGAATTCGGACATGATACAATCAATCGATTCAAAATAAAGATAAAACTAAATTTGTTTGACACGGTGATTTTAATTGTTATTAGGTTGTCAAAAGTAAACATGTATGATGAACTTGCCAACAAGCAATCATACATTAATTTATTTGACAATAGTTATCTTTAAATTTTAATATGTATTTTTATATTAAAAAAAATATAATTTTTCTTCCTTGTGATCAGTGGCGAAACTAAGAATGATCGGTTGGGGAGCCAAACTAGTTTCTTTCATAATATCAATACGGGGGGCTAACTAGTTTTTCTCAATTGCATGTCCTCGTTGACATATTAGTCACGGCACGACTAATATAAAATTAATATATTAGAAAATATATTAAAAACAAATTGGTCTTTCATTTAAATAAGATTAATATATGCTTGATTTTGCAAGATGTGTTTCATATAAATCTATTGTATTAATCTTGTATTAATATGTTGATTGATAGGGGGCCAAGGCTTAGGCTGGCTCAGGCCTTAGTTTCGCCCCTGCTTGTGATGTAAATCACACTTGTTTGGCAAGAGGTATCTTTACAAATTTAGCAAGTATTCTTATTTTTAACCATATTGTGAAATATATCATGGAGGATTTGCTATCTAGAAGACTAGAAGCATTGTTAGCTTTTAAGGAATTCCACTGATAATTAAGAAAATTGTTTGAAATAATTTGGTATTGGTGTAACATCCCCAAAAATTGAATCATTATTTTTTTATATTAATAAGATTTTTCATAATAATAAAATTGTACATCTATTGATAACAGATTCTATTTAATCTAATAAAAATTATAGTGTCTTAAAAAAATAGGTTTCCGAACAATAATATAATTGTTAATAAAATAATATGAAATATTAGAAAAGCCTTTCTCTAAATCATGGATCTGGTGGCGGCGTTTGTTTCCATTATTACTAACAAGAAAAATAAAGAATGAAATATAATTGCTTTCATTATTAATAAAAAATATTACTTTCCATTTACTCTTTACCGGCACAGCTCCTCTCTTTAATTAAATGAAAAATGAATCAAATTAGAATTTTCCATTTTGATTGAGTCCCTAATCAAATCTTTATTTTCATTTTCTTTTGCTTTCCATTTACTGCATGCCGCTTCGTCCTCTATTTAAATCTGAATTTTGTGACGAAAAATGTAAAACCTATTGTCCTGGCGCCTCCTTATTTTTCTTTCTGGTGATCCCATGATTAAAAATTTTAAACAAGAGACAGCCCAATAAATCCAGAAAATTATTGATACAATTATGATGTTGTTTATCATTTAGTTTGATTGTACGTCTATCCGATTGAAATTCTAACTATGTCGCATTGATTCTAAACAATCGTTGAAACTTAATTTGGATTTTCTAGATTGATCGCTATAAGGTAATCCAACTTCTCTATAATTTATGTTTTCAATTTGTATAGTTGATTTGGATATTGGTATTGGATATTAGATTATGTTGGCATATAAAAGAAATAGCGGGTATGAGGTTGAAATTTGATGAGAATGTGCGTTATGAGAATATGAGAATCGCCTATGATAGAGATTACACGTGTAAATATGATATGACTTGTTTTAAGGATAATCTAGACCGACGTGCGCTATCACCAGTTAAATATGCATGCATTATATAATGTCAATTCGTGTGGATTAATCCAATTATAGAGAACTGCGTCATTAAATAACCAGTTTCTAAGCTTTGTAGCTAACTATGTTGGCGATATAGTTAACAGATCAAAAAAATATACAAAGATGCTTATATTATCACGCTCCGGATGATAAAAATACGATGTGGGATAAGTATTTACTTGTTTTGTTCAATCTTATAAGATTGAACAAAACAAAATTAGTTAATGAACAAAACGAAAAGAAGTAAATACTAAGGTAACATGCAACTCAAATCATCATCCTGCATACTTGAGATTTTTGTACTAACTCTATCCTTCTTATTTAGTTTCTTTTTAGAGTATTTATTTTCGCATTAAAACTAGTTTCTGATCTTAAAAGATAAAAAACCAAAAATAAACCACCTTGTTATTTGGACTCGTTCTTTATTATATTTATTCTAAAATGTCAACATCTATATATCTTATCTTAACACGGTAAAATAATGCAAGTAAAATAATCTAGATAGGAACCGTCTAGTTAAAATTGAAGGAAGAAAGGACGATCAAATACCAACCATGCACTTCGTCTTATTAATGAATTTCACAGCAAATACATCAAAGACTCATTCCTCTTTAATTTAAAAAAGCAATGCTCTACTTTATTAATTCATATGCATATTTTCTCTCTAAAGAAGGTCCACGGTAAAATTAGTCGTACTTTTCATTGTTAATTTTGGTAATTAAGCAGAAAGTTTGTCTCTTTACTTGTCCCTAACAATACGTTTTGGCTTAATATAGTTACTACTTATTTCAATCAAGTATATACTGAATTCTATATTTACAATTTCTCATCCAAATTTAGTTTCTTCTTATTCTTCTCTTCAATTGCCATTGCCAGGTTATTAATTGCTAATTGAAGCTTAATCAAAGAAATGGGTTACCATCAGGAGCGTAAATGGTGGGGAGGCCGAATCACAACCATCTTCGGAAACGGAGGATATAGCCGCCTCAGTTCAGGCGGAAGCACTGAACCATTGTTGGGTTCCAACAATGACTGTTGTGCAAATCATCAGCAGGTAACTACAATGACAAAACGAAATTAGAAATATGTAAACTAATTTCTTTTTCTAGTAGTTTTATGTAGACCTTAGGCTATGCTTCAGTGGAAGAGAAATATCGATCATTAAAGGAAAGGAACGGGAGAGGAGGGGAAAGGTCAGCAGACCGAATTTGATCGAGGTCGTTCTTCTGCTCCAGTAGAGGAAAATCAAAAAAGAAGTGGAGGAGAACGGAGGGGAATTCGCTGCATAAACTCTTTCAAGTTCGTCACCCTCAATTCGAGCCCTCTGATCCCTTCCTTCCCTTCCCGTTTATTCCCTCTACCT
Organism: Carex rostrata; assembly: GCF_964058835.1. Taxonomy (NCBI): domain Eukaryota; kingdom Viridiplantae; phylum Streptophyta; class Magnoliopsida; order Poales; family Cyperaceae; genus Carex; species Carex rostrata. The sequence goes on from NC_135925.1 coordinate 11,245,302, forward strand.
CTAAGTTTTCTGGAGCACAGCCTTAGTTAACACAATATATTACTAGGAAGATTTCTTAGTTATTTTAATGGTAATTTTATATTTTTTTTGCCAAGATTTAAAACTGTAGTTATTTTAAATTAAGAATCCCAGAAAAATTCATAGGATTATTATGTTTCTCTAATGATCCAAACCCTATGGTAATTATGAATGCATAGTTTGAGTTCAGACATAATTTGAACTGTGTTCACAATTTTTTGTATCACATAATTTTTGTGATATCTACTTAGAAACAATTGAAATAGTTTCAGTCATATAATGAAAAAAATATAAATACTTATCAGTTTGCTAATAAAAATATGTAAGAGTTACAAATAGGGAAAAAAAAAATATTACACATATTCCACACTGTGCTCCTCTTTTTTTATTTAATTTTTTTTTTGGTTTTTTAATATGCCACCCTTCAAGGATATTGGAGAAAGAAAGCAATATTCATTTGGTGATTATGAAGAAGTTTCTCAGAAAATTTGCGAGTTCCAAAGAAAGATGGATGAATTGGGAAGAAAGATTGATGAAGTAAAAATAGAGGTGGCTAATGCCAAGGTGATTGCAATTAATATCTAGGTTATTTCTTGTTTAATTTTTTTCTACTATTTTTTGTTTGAATGCTGAAAATTGATCAGTTGGTAATTAATTCGTAATCCAGAAACAGAATGAGAAGCACAATAAAACTGAGAAAGAAAAGATAAAGAGGGCCACTGCTACATTGGAAGGCGAAATCAGAAAAATTATGGATCGAATTGCAGTTTTAGAGAGGAAATTGGTCAACAAAATAGTAAGCAATGTTGTAATTTTATTTATTATTATTTTAATTATACAGTCGTCTTTTTAATTGGACAACATCCGTTTTTGAATTTGATGTTAAATAAATATTTAATAAATAAGAACTTCCTTTAATTATAACATTCATTTTTTTAAGTACTTTTTGCGATAATTAATTTCTTGTCTTGCTACAGAGAGGCAAGGTTCATGAGTCGTCATGTATGCCTTCAGAAATTAAAATATGAAATAGATAATTAGTGTACATCATAAAAAAAAAAAATGGTACATTCAATTCTTATACTAACTATATTTCAAAAAAATTATCCATTTAAAAAAATTTAGTATTGTAGATGTATTCTCAAATAATTTGAAGTAATTAACAAATTAAAATTTTTAAGGGTGGAGTTTTAATGAATTTATAATAAACAGCTAATATTTTTTTAAAATTAACTCAAATTTGATACACGTCCTATCCAAAACTATATAATTTTTTAAAATGTGAAAAATTGTTTTAAATCTGAAATTTTTTTAGTTACCACCTCAGAAATTCAAAATTTTGACCTTATCACTGTTTTTGGAAAATTCAGAAAAAAAAAAAAGGCAATATGAAATAGTGCGCAAACCTGGTCTGTGCACGGAACGATTTTTTTTTTTTTTTTTTTTGCTGTTTTTTTGTTAAAAAATTTTTGATAAAAAAGCGAGATATTGGTTATGGATATTGGGGCTATGGAACAATTGGTTTGTACAGGGGAATATTTGTAAAGAGAGAGAAAAAAAAAAAAAAGGAGAGGAGGAAATCTTCGGATGAAGAATAATAATGGAAGATTTCTCCTTTTCTTTCTTTTTTTTCTCTCATTTCTAATGGAAGAAGCCATGGCTGCTCTCATTGCAAAACTCATTCAACTGTTTTGTAACCTCAATTATTATATAACATAACTCATATCTCGCGCTTTTATCAAACAAAATATTTAAAAAATTAATAAAAACAGTAAAAAAAAATGTTTCGTGCACAGACCTGGTCTGCGCACCGTCCCAAATTGGTGAGTAGACTCAATCTGCGTATGTGCTGGTTTCTGAATTTTCTCAAAAACAATGGTAAGGTCAGAATTTCAATTTGTTGAGATGGTAACTAAAAAAAAAATTAGTTTTAAAATATGTGTACCATAAAAGTATGTTGTGTCATAAAAATTGAATGTACACTAGAATTATCTAGATAAAATAAAGTAACATATTGTATTGATTTTACTTGCAGAAAGATACTGAGAAGATAACTGAGATAGAAATAAAAAATACTGCACTTGAAGGAGAAATCCAGAAGTTGAAGGCAAGATTCATTTACCTTGAGGCCACCTCCATTCTGAATATGGTCAGTTTATTTGCCTTGTGGATTTAAATAAAAAAAAATTTAGTAGATATTGATTCTAATTAAATTCTTTTTCATTAACTAATTTGTCTTTCTTTGGCGCAATATAGCCCGATTCAAGTGCACCTCTGTCCAATCTTGACCAGGTGAGTTTATTTTATTTTATTTTCTAATAATAATCTTTCCCAATTATTTTAACTATTCCCAACTAGTTCAACCGTCTCCATCCAATTTTCCAATTTTGAATCGCGCTCTATTTTCCCTTCTATTGTCTCTCCTCCGTCGCTACCTCATTTCTTCTCTTTTTTTCTCTCAATTTTGAATTGCATTCCCTTCTCCCTTCTATCGTTTCTCCGCATTTGCCTCCGGCATAGTATGATTCGAGATCTGGAGGATCGGCCTTTGCGCGGTCCAGGTCTTCAACATGTAGAACGTCAGACGATCACCAAAACAGCAAATCTGCTTCTAACATTCACTATTGACGGCTAAGATTGGTTCTTCATCGATTATACTCGGTTTAAAGGCTTGACATGAATACTTTAAAGGATTGCAGACAAAAACTAAAAGCTTGACACGAGTACTTTAAAGGCTTGTAGATAGAGCAGTTCCTTTCTTACCAATAACAATTGAGCTGAAACTAGAGAAATTTCTCATCCGACATTTGAATTTTTTTTGTAATCTTATTCGGTACAGATGGAGGAAATGGAGAGGCCGGCTTCCTATGATGAATTGTTTGCATGGATAATTATTCTCGCCTTCTTTGTTGGCTTTCTTATCGGCTTACAAATTTGATAATTGGTTGGGACTTGTGTTCAGATGTGCTGCCAGCAAGTTCAAACAAATATAACTAGTTTATTTCAGTTCATTTTCTTCATTTTTCCCTGCAATATTTACTGACTTGTACATCAATAGTAAGTTAGTAACAATTGTAATTTATTAGTTATTTGAGTTGGAGAGGTAAGGAAAAAAAGTGCATTGAAAAGTTAATTAATTGAAAATAGTCTTTTCTTTTCTCTGTTTTTTGAGTTTACCCAACACTATGATTTTTTGGGCTATCCTTTACCAACCTTTCACAGTTTCTACAAAGGTTTTAAGAAAAAAGATGTTTTTTTTTTTTATATAATTTATGACTCCACTAGAAATGAAATAAACTTTGAGTTAAGAATGAAATCATCACCAGGCTCAGTGAAAGTATAAATACATTTATAACTTCAATAGTTCTTTAGATCATTCTCGCATTAGAATTTGTTCCTAATACAACCAAAAGTGTTTTGTACCATTTCATATACCCACATCTCAAGGCACTCTATTAATTATTGTCAATGTCAATTAATTGGACACAAGTCGGAAAGTTCGAACAACACAATTCAACATGAATTTTCAAATCGAACGAAATTTTGAAAAAGATAGGTAATTCCTTATTATTATTATTATTAGTTTTACAGAAAAGTCTGTAGGCATATAGACAGGGGTGGACCTACATTGTACTGGAGTAGCTTTATGTGCTATCAGCTTATCTCAGTTTTTTATCTTTTTTTTTCTGCAATATTTACCGGAAATCAAAAGATACAATTACAATTTATTAATTATTACCTATGAGAGGTAAGGGGAAAAAAAAGAACAGTTAATTGGAAAGTTAATAAATAGAAAATATACTTTTTACATTTTTTTTCTCCAACGCTACGATTTGTTGGGCTATTCTTTATAAATCTTACCAGGCCCAATTTAACCTATGCCCAAAATGGGATTACACAGTTTGTCTTGGGGCTTCTGGCTCTATCAAAGCATTAGACGGCCTGCCTATGTTATTGGGCCTCAGCCCATAAAGTTATTCTAAAAAAAGAAAAGAAAAAAAAGAACTACACGGCCTGCCTATGTTATTGGACCTCAGCCCATAAAGCTTGGCATTGTACATTGGATTTGAAAATTCTCTCTTCGCAACTTGCATATTTTTTGGAAGTACAGAGAGTAGACATGATGAAAATTGAAAATTAAAATCTGTATAATCTATGACCACTAGAAAGGTAATAAAATTATCACCAGGCTCATGTAATAAAATTATAGGAAGGGATGGAATGGAAAGAAAAAAAAAATTCATTGAATTGTGTTTGCTTGTAATCAATATAATCAATTTCTTTTTCAATTTGAGATGTAATTGATGAAATTTTTTTTTTTTGCAAATATTTAAAAATAATAACACAAATACCCAACTCTATATCTTACCTATATAATTCTCATTAAAGTTTATTTGTCACAAATCTATAGCAGCCACTGAATTTATAATTAACCTTTTAAATTTTAATTAACCAAATAAGAAATAAAACATAAAGTAAATTTAAATTCAATTTCCTTTATTAATCATTTAAAGACGAAAATGTTAAATATGTTAATCTTTCTTTCTATTCTATTCCACTTTCTTCTATTCTTCTTTCCCTTCCCTTTCTCTACTCTCCATCCAAACAAGGTGTTAACAAAAAAGCAAGCAGGAATGAGAAATTAATAGCACTGGAGATTATTCTCATATCCAGGATTTGTTCAACATAACAAAAAGGTGCTTTGTACCTTCCCATAAACCCATATCTCAAGGTATTCTATTTTTGTCATTGTCAACTAATTGGGCACAAGTCTACGGAAAGTTCAAACATAACACAATTCAACATGAATTTTGGAATCGAACGAAATTTTGAAAAAGATAGGTAATTTGTCAATTCAATCCTCCGCTGTGTCAAACGAAGATATTATTAGCACTCAAAAGAAATTTTGGGTGCAATGAGTAGGTTATTATTTTTCCCAAATAAGCCACGAAGTAACTCACACATATCTAGTGTATTGAAAAGACCCGTCCGGTTCATACTCGAATTGTCCGAATCATGGATCGGATCCGGACCGTGTTGGATCTCCGGACTGGACCGGACTAACTCAAGGGACGGACCTGGCAAGGATTTGGTCCGAATTTTTTCACTAGACCTACCCAAACTCGACCTGCACTAACTCGAGACTCGCCTAGACTCAAATTGGATCAAACCCGGACCGGACCGTGAAGAACCGGATTCGGACCGAACTAAACCCGCACAGTCCAGTTTCGACCAGAAACATACATGTTTCGGTCATAAACAGTCCACTATTTAAAAAAAAAAAAAAAAAAACTGATCCGAATCGGACCTAGATCCGATCCAGGCCGTGTGAATTTTGACCATGGGTCTAGCACGGGTTTGGATCAACTCCTCCAAATTAGACTCACCGGACCCAGATCGTGCTAACCCGTAGACCTGTTGGACCCCGGACTGTGAGAACCGTGGAGTCGACCCGACCCGTTTGCAATTCACTACACATATCCCTGATTGTCTATTGCTGGCACTATTTTAGTCAATAACTTGCAAGGGATATGGTGATGTAATTAATACGCAGGGATTGTAAGCGGTTCATTTGCTTTTTTTTAGAACTTTTGGATCAGCTTGACTGTATATTATTTTGTTTTCCTGAAAAACTGAGATATTTTTGGTCGGGGTTTTGGCATTTGGGAAAACTGTAAGTGTCATCTATTTTGAAAAAGAAATCAAAATCTTGTTATGTTGGTCCCAGACTGAGCTACCAGACAAAAATATTATATTTTAATGGACCAGAAAAAGTGCATCATTTTGTTTAGCTACTCAACAAGCGAACTATACGTTTTACAGCTCATGGAATAATTTTTCACAAGCTGTGATTGAAATTCTTTTTATTTTTTATATATGTTGGAATTGTTTTCTATCAGAAATCCATGGTACAAGCTAAATTTCGAAGAAATAATTAAGTCGGATCAAAGAATTTTCTTTTTCATTGAAGAACTGCATGCTTCCATCTAGGGGTGTTCAAACAGTTCGGTTTGTTCAGTTTTTAACCAGATCGGAATATTTTGATTTAAATAAATCGGTTCGGTTGAAATTTTGAATAATTTCAATTTAAATGGATTTTCTTAAAACTGACTAAATCAAACCGACCGGTTTATATTGATTGGACTCTAATTTTATTAGTGTTATAATAATTTCATTAAACCAAACCAAATTGAATCAAACTGAACTTCAATTGTTATGTATGACAATGTATTCTTTTCGTTAATAATAATACCAATATGTTTACTTCGGTTTGAACCAAACAAACTGAAATTTACTTCGGTTTGTTCGATTTGGTTCTTAATCGGTTGATAGGTTTAATCGGTTCAGTTCTGTTTTAAATTTGAAAACCAAAGAAAATATTGGTTTAGTTATTTTACTTAACCCTAACCGACCATTTGAACATCCCTACTTCCATCTTCTTTTAAAACCCGATGAAGAAGTCATTTATGAACATTAAATAAAAGTTAAAAAAAGCTAAATGTATAATAAGACAAAAAAATTATACTTAATACTATACACTTAATTATTAATCAATGTCTTGAAAGTTCGTTATTTGGTTCTTAATTTTCTAGTAAATTATTTTTATATGATACGTTTTCAACTATTTTTCATTTTTTTTAAAATATTTTATATGTAAATTATTTTGATAAACTTTAGTTAAAGAGTAAGACTTAGGTGCTATGAATAGCACTAGGCCATCCATGTTACGGTCTCAAAATCCTATCGTATTAATTTCAAACTTTGATTTAAGTAACGTAGTAAATTGATTACATAAATATATAATGAACTTGTAGAATATTAATTTTTATTATTTTTGAAGTTTTTTTTTACTATTTTCTATAATTTATAAAAGATGACAAAATACAACTTTAAAAAAAATAAAATATATTTTAGGCTATTTTTTTGCTATCTTTCATAAATCATAAAAAATAGTAAAACAATTCACAAATAGTAAAAATTGATATTCTACAAGTTCATTATATAACTAATTTACTGAACTACTTAAATCAGAGTTTAAAGTTATACGATAAATTTTTGAGGCTGTAGCACGGATGGCCTTATGCTATCTATAGCATCCAAACCTTACTCTTAGTTAAACTTATTTAATTTTGATTTCAATAATTTAAGTTCCAAATTTTTTCTTTTCAATTAGACAATGCTAAACGCATACTTACAACTTACAACAAGCAATTTTCTACAGGAACCATGCGCAACAAAATAGCTAAGGCGATGCTCTTTAGAAATTGTATGTTTAAAAAAAATAAAAATAAGTAATAGGTTTAGTTTCTTCCTTTACTAAAAAAAAAAAATAGTCTCTCCTTCGATTGGAGAATTAAGAACCTAATTTCTGATAGTGAGCTTAAACTGAATTTAGTGAATTTATTAACTATATTTTTGCAAAGCTTATTTGACGAGCCTAATTAATTAACTTTCTACTTTTTACTTTTCGTTTCTAATATATATAATACCTGGTTCACAGATACTTGAGCAAAACTAAATCAATTAACTTTTAATTAACAATCATAACCTTATCATGTCGATCTACCTTTAACAAATGTGGTTAATTAATTAGAAAAGCTTGCTATTGAGTGATATTGACAGCTACCAGTGCATAATTATTGGTGAAAATATCCCTTGACGTGCCTTGTTTGGATTATGAACAAATGAAAAAACAAATCATGACCGGTGGTAAATAAGTCATAAATTTTGATTCATTTTCAAAACTTGTTACACACGTTTCCAAAAAAAAAAAGGTTTAATTTAACCTACGAATTACGATGGCTTAATTCTTTATTCTTTATTCTTTATTATTTTTTTCTCACTACTCGATAACCACGAAAGTAAAACCTCAACCCAATCTCTATTTATATAATTATACGAGACTATCTATATATGTCACTATCATTAATAAAGTAAAATAATTTCAACTTTCAAGCAATCACAAATTTGACACACGACTCTCTCAATTTCCTCCCTTCTTTATTGTATTTCTTTGAAATATTTTTGGATGCAGAGAACAAGAATTAAGACAAAGACAGTGCTTAAATAGAGATACAAAGTAAAAGGTATTTTTAGTATTTTCTTCTTTACCATAAATGACAAAAACAAGAAAACAAAAAATATAATGAAGGAAGAAATCCAGTTGTGCCTTGCGTATCCATATTTCCTTCTTTATTCATTTGCCTATAACACCAATGAATATCTCAACAATTAAACTATAACATCAGTAGTTGATTGCTTACTTTGGTATTGTGTTTGTTATTTTAAACTTGAACTGTTTGGATTGACATTTCAAACTTTAAAATTGCAAAATATGAGTGTGAAGTAAAACACTCGCTTTACTTCGCGAAACACCGTAGCCCGATTTGTAGAAATTTTTACTATTTTTTTTTGAATTTTTTAAAATCACTGGTTTTTTATGGTCCACGATTTTCTGAAAAGCAGTTATTTAAAAAAATTCTAAACAAATACTAAAAAGTTTCTAAAAATTATAAAATTTGGTTTTCAGACACAATTTAATATGACGATCAAATTGAACTGTTCGGATCGACGTTTTTAACTTTGAAATTGAAGATATAAACATGAAGTAAAACACTCGCTTTACTTCACGAAGTATCGTAGCCCAACTATATATAAAAAAAGTTTGTACTATGGATCAATATCTCTAAATTTAAAGTTCAAATATTGAACCATTCAACATAATCTTCATATGAAAATATATGTGCTTGTTGAACAAATTATATATTATTTTACTAACTTTTTAGATAAGTTGAAAATCACTGAAAATCCAAGATCATTAAAAAGTAGTAATTTTTTTATCTATTTTGAAAAATAGTAAGAAAAAGTTTTAATTTTAAAATATAGTATGCAAGTACATATGAAGATGGCAATTATGTTGAACGGTTCAGATTGTCTGTTTGTTTGAAGTTAAAAAAAATGAAAATATTGATATTGATCCATAGTACGATACAATCCGTGTTATGCATATTATTATAGCCTCACTCCTTTTTCATTATTGTTTTACAATCAGTGATGCAAAAAACAATCAAGTCGGTCAACTTATTGGTCGTTTAGTCAGTGTGGTGACTAAACCGTCACGAATAGAGGGTATGGAAGGCTATTTGTGGATGAGAACGTCAAATAGGTTCAATTAATTGTCCGTTTTGCATTTAAACGGTCCGATTAATCATTTGTTTATCATTTATACGGTTGATTGGTCGGTCCTTTTTTTTTGCATTTATCTGTTATATGCACTATACTTTATCTTGTCTGATCTGAACATTTTCTAAATAAAATTTTCATATAACTTTTTAATTAAGTTAAAATAAATTTATTTGATGAGTTTGATGAGTTAAATTAATCATTTTGAATAAATTATAAATACATGTGCATAATTTTAACGGAAGCACAAAATTATTCGCAAAATTTCTATAATTTGTCAACCATATGTTGATTAATCGTTTAGTAACATGTAAGTTATATTGTTTTCTTTATTTGTACATAATTTATCTTGTTTTCTTTAAACACAAGATATGTACATACTTTGTCTTGTTTTCTTTATTTGTCAGACGAATACATATTGATATTTACCCCACTGATTACAACTTATGAGGAAGTCTGACCTTGAGCCTGACCAGTTATTGGATATCCGGTAATTTGGTCTGCATAGAGAAAAAGAAAACAACAAAAAAAATATTTTCTAAAATTACAGTTTGTCTCCTTTGTATGTTTCTTTCATATCGGACAAAAATAACTTCTCTATCACTTATATCTCGTGCCAGTATGGCGTGTGATTTTTTCTCTTTGAATATCATGTTGCATCTCTCCCTCTATATTATAAAGACTATAAAAATATGCAATTGCTTAATTTCTATTTGTATTCATCATATTGTATCTCCACTGTCATCCTAATGTAAGGAATTCAAATCTGCTACAATCCTTCTTTTAGAAAAAAAGAAGAAGAGAGAAAATAAGAAAATTAAGTAGGGTGGTGTTATTCTATAAGAATAACAACAGGTTTGAATTCTCGTGCAAGTGCTAATTATATTCAGCACATGTTTTCACTGAATTTGTAGTGCCAATACAAGATATATATTTTATCTGTACAAAAATGTATTAGCAAAATCAATTGAAAAACAAAGAGTATAAAATGAAGTAGGTCGAACAAAGAGTATAAAACGAACCTTTTATGTTGAATTCTTTTTCTTTTTTTTTAAAGAAGAAGAAATGTAGAGATCACGTCTCTAGATTCTATTAATCAAGTAATAAAGGACATCGGTGGTGTCAATTTTATAAAATTATGTTGTAGTCCTAATTTTAATATGAGGAGGGTTAAAATGCACCCTCCCTTTTGTGCTCCTAACGTGCATCCTCCCCTCATATTTTCATTTTCAAAGTTAAAATAGTGGATTCGAACCTTCCAACGTGTTCTTCATATTAAAATGTGCTTGGAGACCAAATTTTATATTTTTTGGAAATTTTTTACTATATTTTCAGAATTTTTAAAAATCATCACTTTGCTGAATTTTTTATTATTGTTTAGTTTAATCAAAAATTCTGAAAAGATAGTAAAAAAATTTCAAAAAATGTAAAATTTGGTCTCCAAGCACATTTTAATATGAAGAACACGTTGGAAGATTTAAATCCACTATTTGAACTTTGAAAATAAAGATATGAGAGGAGGGTGCACGTTAAAAACACAAAAGGAATGGTGCATTTTAATCCTCATCTTTTAATATACAACTATATATATTGATTGTGGATCAGACGTTATGATTATAGTTGTCTAAATTAATTAAATTGATTTACATATCTTTCTATGTAATTATAGAGAAAAAACTGAGTTTAAAAAAAAAGAAAAATAAAAAGAAGAAAAGATTTCATATCCGGACCTTTTGTCCCACAACTCTTTGGTACCGTTCGGCAAGGGCCTCCTTAAGACTCCTTAAGGCTAAAGGAGCCTCCTTTAGCTTTCTTAGCCGTTTAATCTTGCTGAACACCGGTTCCTTAGCTCAGATTAAGATAACCTATTTTAGCCTCTTTTTGTCCGGATCTTAATCCCCTGCTCCTTCCTTAAGGCACCTCTTCCCTTCCTTTAGCTTCCTTTAGCTATCTTAATTCTTTATCCCTTTCTTTAGCTTACCGAACAACCCCTCCTTAGCGCGGATTATTATTTAATCCACCATGTGTTGTCGAACAGCCCCTTTGTGTTATTGCTATATCCGGTGGTTGGGACTTGGGACTTGGGAGCTACCAGTGGCATCAAAAAAATTTGGATGCCGAATGGGATTGTTAGCGGATCGAATTCTGGTTGGATTGTAGTTAATCCAAACATGACATCATATCATTAATCTTTGTGGCTTTATATTAGCTGAATTGTTGGGGCACAGTGCTCCGTAAGAAAAGGGATGGAATGCAACTGTGTGAGATCTTATCCTTTCTCGCCCGCATGGAAATATGGAATGCGCCGATTACTCAACACGAACTTCACGTTTCTTTATTCTTTTACGGACTTTATGGCCAGCGACTCATAAACGCTTTTGAAATTTGAAGTGCGAAGCATGGCGCGTTGCTCCGATTCGTTTCATAATTTGTGGCTTTGTGCACCCTGTTTATATATTTTAATAATTTTTATGTGTATAATGTACATAATGTATAAGTTATAACCAGTGTTGTAAAATGCGGTCGCACGACCCGCATATGCTTATGCAGTGATTTTCTGTATATAAAATTTCATGCAATTCTTAATATACAGGCACATATATATATGGTCTATGCGGACTTGAAAAAAATCTAAAAATTATTTTGCGTTGGATTGAGAAAATTAGAATCTATAACCTTTATAATATAATAAAGAGACAAACTATTAGATTAAACAATATAAATTAGTTTTATTTTATTTATATTTCTTTAACAAAGCATAGTAAAACTGCATATGCATTTCTGCATACAAATCCGCATATGCAGTATGCAGTAGCCTTCCGCATGCATGAATAAAATTGCATTTTGCAACACTGGTTATAACTAGTTTGATTGTTGGATTTTTAAATTATAGATTTTTTTTTTCACGGATTGTCGAGATTGTTAAGTTTATTCATTGTGAATATATTTCTGCCCTTTTTTAATACATATTATTGGGTACATGTTAATAGAGGCGGAGATACATTCAAAAAAAAAAAAGAGTTAATTGATACTCATTTGATTGCAAAATGTATGTACTTGTATCTGATTTGTAGAATTGACTTCATTCGTAGTATAAAAATTTGAGTGAGTCTATGGTACTATGCATATTACGATTTGGCACCGTGCTACGGCTCTATATTCGAGTTTTCAAATCCTAACGGTCGATCCGAACCGTTCATCTTGTTCTCCATATTAATATGTGTTTGGAGACCAAATTTTACATTTTTTGAAATTTTTTTACTATTTTTTTAGATTTATTGAAAATCACTGTTTTTGGATGGTCCAGAATTTTCAGATCAAGTGATTTTCTAAATATCTAAAAAAATAGTAAAAAAATTTCAAAAAATGTAAAATTTGGTCTCCAAACACATATTAATATGGAGAACAAGATGAACGGTTCGGATCGACCATTAGAATTGAAAACTCAAATATAGAGCCATAGCACGGTAAGAACCCGTAATATGCATAGTACCATAGACTCACTCTAAAAATTTTATATAATTGACTTTCATATTCAGCAATTTTTTTTTTGTTGTTGTTGAAAGTCCTGCATTGATTTAAGAAAAGTTACAAGTTAGTTGTTACGCGATATTAGACAGTGAGTGTCTGTGAAAACATTCAGCTCTAAATAGATAAACACACACATGAGATATGTGAATCATGTGGATACAAATTAACTTAATCATTCTTGTGCAAGTTATATTTCTGACTTTAGAGAATCCAAATCCAATACGCATAACGCAATGCTGTATGGTATTCTTGGATTCCTATTTCAATCCTAAAGATCCTCATTTCTTTTTTTATATATATATAGAGATCGAAGTATCTAAATTACTTTAATTAACTTATGTTGAATTGCAAGCTTAATTTCATAGCAAGTTGTATCTTGATATCACGATTATATATCTTCTGCACCAACCTAGCCGTCACTGGATGAATCATGAATGACGTCTCTTTGCACTCTGCGTCAACGTGACAATCCCACCAATTACATTTTATTTTCGAAAAAGTGGGTGAAAGCCCACCAATTTTCATTGAAACTAAAGGAGCTTATGCTGTTACAAGTTTCAAACTAAGTAACAGCTACAAAAAGGCACCAAAACAGTGTATAACAACACACCAGTACAATCAGATCCTAATTAAGGGGGCCATTCGGCAACAAAGGCTTAATCCGTTTTTTTTTTCTTTCTTAGCCGCTTAATCCTACCGAACAACAGTTCCTTAGCGCAGATTAAGAACATCTCATTTAGCTTTCTTTTATTCAGATTTTAATCCTTTGCTCGGAATTTAAGATACTCATACCTTTTCCTTTAGTTTTTATTCACGGATTAAGACAATCGAACATCAGTTCCTTAGTACTCCTTAAGCTCTTAATCATTTGTTGCCAAACGATAGAGTATAAACTGAAACAGGAAAACAAAAGCTCACAAAGCTTCAAAACAGCCAAGTAAAAATCAAGATCACAAAGCTAGCTAGAATGCTAGATCAAAGAACCAAAAACTCAAATCATTCCAGAGCAATTAAGAGATCTGTACCATATGCAAAACCAGTGTACTTAAATTACTTTAATTAACTTATATTGAATTGCAAGCTTAATATCATAGCAAGTTCTATCTTGATATCACGATTATCTTCTGCACCAACCTAGCCGCCACTAGATGAATGACGTCTCTTTGCACTCTGCGTCAACGTGACATGACAATCAGTAGTATTCTCGTTTTTTACGCCGGTTACTTAGTACCAATGAAAATAAAAATATTTCTTAACCCGCAATTTAGCTTTATTTTACACCTTTATGACCTTAAAAACCTGAAGTAATTAAATAAGAGTGAGTCTATGGTACTATGAATATTACGATTTATTACTGTGCTACGGCTCTATATTTGAGTTTTCAAATTTTAACGGTCGATCCGAACCGTTCATCTTGTTCTCCATATTAATATGTGTTTGGAGACCAAAGTGATATTCTAAATATCTAAAAAAATAGTAAAATTTTTCAAAAAATATAAAATTTGGTCTCCAAACACATATTAATATGGAGAACAAGATGAACAGTTCGGATTGACCGTTAAAATTTGAAAACTCTAATATAGAGCCGTATCATGGTAACAACCCGTGATATGCATAGTACCATAGACTCACTCATTAAATAATAAAATCATCTTTGGAAATTTGGCTGTGGCAGTCTGGCTGATATTGTGAATAGGGTGAGTAATGAGCGAGCATGAGCGAGTTAGGATATGCTCGTGCTCGCTCATTTAATAAATGAGCGAGTTGTTAAATGAGCGAGTCGGAAATGAGTGAGTTATGAGTACTAAAATTTAATAAATTGTCATAATTCAATTAAATAGAATAATAACAAAAAAAATTAACGGTTACAAAAATAGAATAATAACAACATAAACTAACAATAGCATCAACAAACAACAATCAACAAAAACTAAAGCAGCACTAATAAAAATCCAACATAAATCCAAAAACATAAACTAACAACATCACACTGTTTTGAGGCGTCTGTTTAAAAAAAAAATGTATAAACTATGAATATTTGGAATTGAATGTGGTGGCGGGATTAGATGTGGCAAATTTTAAATGAGCGAGTTATGAGCGAGTTGGGGCATGCTCATGCTCGCTCATTTAATAAATGAGCGAGTTTAAGTGAGCGGATAAATGAGCGAGTTCAAGTGAGCATTTAGTGAGCGAGTCATGAGCAATTTACTCACCCCTAATTGTGATATCATAAGATAGCAAGGTTGTTCCTGATATATTGTGCCAAGTTGGGCTAAGCGCACGTACCTCGCATGCTCCGATCCTCCCTAAACACGGATTTTTTTTTTTAATCAAATGAAAGTTGGTCCCATGGCATGGATATTATTTCCCCACATTTTATACAGTCGTTAAAATGTACGAATTGATCCTGGTTTACCCAAAAAGTTGATCACGTTTTTCCTATTTTGTTTGGGTTCATCTCATTATATTTATATCCGACCTTTTTTTAGGAGAAATAATAAGATGAGTCACGAGTTGGAATTCGAAAAAATACAAACTCCTCCATTAATATCTCATAAATCCTATCTTTCTTCGAAGCGGCTCCCCTCTCTCTCTCTCTCCTCTCTCTCCTCTCTCAAACCGAAATTAGCAAATTGGTAAATTGCTGTGTCTATTTATTTCCTTTTTAACCCAGCATTAATATCTACTTCTCTACTTAAGTTAGCCGCACTCTTAGACTCGTGGTTTTGACTATTCTGGCACCTGTGTTGTTCTAAAGAAGAAGAAAATTGTCAGCTTTTCGTTAAATTCGATCAATGTATATAGTTTAAAGTTATGCGGTTCATTCTTTTTTTCTTTTTGCAGATCTTCTTTTGATTCTGGGTCCTCTCTTAACCTGCGATTTTGCCCTCTCGTATGATTTTGTAATTAGATCGATGTTTCAAATTCGGATTGACAGCATTATTAACTGGAGAATTCATTTTTTAGTTTTACTTTGTAGTCGTCTCTTTGTGGTTCGAATTTGTGTACTTAATGAGCTTAACTGATACGCCTTTCCTCTACTTTTTTTTTTTTTAATTTGAACAGATTTATCTTTTGATAATAGCTAATGGGAGGAAGGATCTCAAAATCAAGACGTCCCAATGGACCCAATCGCAATTTCTCTCATGGACAAAGCAGTCAGGGTAGATATGCTAATTATACAGATAACTATGTCCCACCAAGCACTGTCAACAGGAAGTATTCACAAATTGGGGATGAATTCGTTTCTCTGGATCAAGTAATCCATTCCTCTTTTTCTTCCATCAAAATTGTTATTATATTATTCTTATGTAAATGTTTGTTTCTTTTTGTTTTTCATAAAGAAATGCTAAAGTGTATGCACCTTTTGGTAGTGGGAAAATGGGAATGGCATTGATAATTGATTCATCTTTTAATACCCACCTACAAAGTTTGAGAATTTCCAGGGGCTCAGGTGCTAATTGCCCAACCCATCTATTTGACAGTACTGACATGTCAGTATTGCGGAAAGAGAAAATTAATTCATATATATTGTTTTATCCTGTATTGTGCTACCTGAGGGAGAGAGATCTAGTTTTAAATTAGACCAGATTACATGCTGTAAGAGGTGAAAAACAATGATATCAAAATTGGTAGAGTAAGAAACTAGGAGAACACCAATGGTAGGTATGATGTAAGACAAAAATTGGCACTGAAGTGTGTGATTGAATGGTAGGTAATAGGTATGGTGTAATAAGCACTGAAGTGTGTGATTGAAATGTTAAACCAATGAAAAGAGACTATGCTATCATCTACCACCTAATTATTCAGATTAGCTTTTGTTAGTCAATGGAATAATCTACTAACAACAGGTCAATACAAGAAAAAAAAGTACATAGCTGGCAATTAAAATATTAAGGAATAAATCTGGATCATTTGTTTATATTATTTAGGTGACTGATGCACTTGCACAAGCTGGTCTCGAATCTTCAAACTTGATTGTAGGAATTGACTTCACAAAGAGCAACGAATGGACTGGTTTGTCATTAAATAAGTGTTATTGTTTTGAATTATTTTAGTATTAAAATATTCAGCATGTTAATACCTATACATTACAGACTAGGAATATGAATTCATAGGTCTCATCAATAAATAAAAGTAAGATTTGGAGCTTGTTTGATAACTTAATAAACTTCGTTCTCACTACTGGGTTCCTAATAAACTTGCTTGGGCCTCTATGGGAGGCTTATTGTTAGGATCGCATTTTAGAATTTAAATTTTTTAGTTGTAATACTACCTGATATTCTTCTTTTTGTGACTATGTTACTCTTTTGTCAATTTTAAGTTTGATGAAAATTTAGTAGGCCATTTGCCTACTACTTAAAAAATAAAGATAATCTGCTCTGTGCTAACTGTACTAAAATAAAAATATAATAAATTTCAGGTAAGAATTCATTCCAGAGGCGATGCTTGCATGCACTAGGAGGTACCTCAAACCCATATGAACAAGCTATATCTATTATAGGGCGATCACTTGCTAAATTTGATGATGATAATCTTATACCCTGCTTTGGATTTGGGGATGGTTAGTTTCTTGTTTCCTTTTCCCTAAGGGCACTTTTGGAAACTAACAATGTTTTCAGGAATACAATCTGATACCCCCCCAATTTTTTTTGCAAGAGATGACATGGTATTTCACAATGTATTTTCCAGACCCAAATGATTATTGCTGAAAGGAAATTCTGAAAAATATTATAATTTACATTGAAAGTGTTATTATTTGTTAGTACAAGTGGAGAAGTTAAGTTATTGCTTTGGTTCATGACAGCATCGACTCATGATCAAGAGGTATTTAGCTTCTATGCTGACCACCGGCCATGTGATGGCTTTGAAGAGGCGCTTCAGCGATATAGAGATCTTGTTCCAAATTTGCGATTAGCTGGTTTATTTTTTATTTTTCATCATTTATTAATCATATAATACTTTTTCCCACAATGAATTATGCTCATTGGTTTTCTTTTTTACAAACAAGTAGCTATATGGGCTAGTTGATAACCTCGTCATTACCAGATGTGTTATTTTCTTGGCATGACTGTGTCTTAATATGTGAATTGGGCTTTGGGCAACTATGATGTTTTGCTTAATATTTGAACCATGAAAAACAAGGTCCATAAAGTGCCTCAAAAGTTAGGATGGATAAATATCCTATTAGAGCTATCACTGCCAACTGTAACTTAAGTAGGTCCTTGATTTTGAAAATATGTTAAGATTAAAATTGAAGTTTGTGTTTTGAATTAGTCTTCTTTTTTGACAGGCCCGACGTCCTTTGCACCAATAATCGAAACAGCCATAGGGATTGTGGATAACAGTGGTGGCCAATATCATGTCCTTCTCATAATAGCAGATGGACAGGTTTGCAGTATTTTTCATTTTACACTAATGCATAGTAACCTATTTCTGATTTACATTTGAAAAAATGAAATTATTTTATAGGTGACACGTAGTGTTGACATGGAACCGGGACAACTGAGCCCACAGGAGCGCGACACCATCAATGCCATTGTCAAAGCTAGGTGATCTTCTTACTCTTTTTTTGTCTTTTTTTTCAGGATAAAGATAGCAATTGTGAGAAGCTGATTTGTGTTGTTTTTAATGTTCAGTCAATATCCCTTGTCAATAGTTCTGGTTGGAGTTGGTGATGGACCATGGGATACCATGAAACAATTTGATGACAACATACCTTCTCGTGCGTTTGATAATTTTCAGGTACTATTTTTTTTTACTGTTGCCAACCAGTACAAGTGATACACATCCTCTTAGCTCTTTCCACCTGCAGTGCTAAATTAAAAGTTGGTTTTCTTTTTTATTCCTTTTTTAGTTTGTGAATTTTACAGAGATAATGCTTAGAAACATACCGGCCAGTAAGAAGGAAGCAGATTTTGCTCTAGCTGCTCTAATGGAAATCCCTTCTCAGTACAAGGCAACCATGCATCTTCAACTTCTAGGGTATTATTACCATTTCCTTTTCTCTTTAATTTTTTTTATCAAAGAATGAACATCTAAAATCCTGATGATTTCTTTTAAATTTAAATTTTGTAGTAAAAGGAAAGGAGTACCTGAAAGATTTTATTTACCTCCACCAATAAGAACTCAAGACCAAACATATTCTTCTCCAAAACCATCCCCAGGCGATAGTTATCAGTATACAACTGCCACAAATTATAAGAGCAATGATGCTTCTCCCTCTGGTCAATCCGATGATCGCCAGGTCAGCATTCCTTTTGTATTTTATATCTGTCCTTCACGTGTTGAAAGTTCAATTGTCGAATTCAAATTAGAAAGAAAAATGTAGTTGTCTTAATTATCATGTAGTCAACTTCAGATGAGCTTGTGTAGTTGACTTCAAATTATGTTAATTTCAAAATTGAAAAAATATAAACCTTGAATGAGTTCATATACTTCATACCAGCTCTGGCATCACATTTGAAAATTTTCAGTAGAAGCTTCATTTTTTCTTTTAAATTTACTATTACAGGATTGTCCGATCTGCTGGGCCGAAGCAAAGAATCTTGCTTTTGGGTGTGGCCATCAGGTACTTTCAGCCAAATTGTATATACAAATGTGTAGTATCAGTTTTCCTTGTAATTACTTGATAGTTGATACTAATTTTTTTTTTCAGACTTGTGCTGAATGTGGGAAGGAATTGAGAATATGTCCAATTTGCCAGAGGCAGATAACAACTAGGATCAAATTATATTGAGGCTAATTTAAAGAAGATAGCTTATTTATTAGAATTATAGCATCATAGTTCTTTTGTTGGATTATGTACATAATGCTTTTTTGATGCTAGCACCATGCATAATTGCCGCAACAATGAAGTTTGGTCTTTCATTTAGTTTATGACATATAAACGCCGTGAGAATCCAAATAAGTTGGATTGTTTATACACTTTGTCATATTTTGGGGATGTGCTACCAAAAAATGAAGACAAAATAATGTCAACGAAAAGTAGTGAAGTCGGAAAAGGGATTGTTTTTTTTGTTTCCAGTTATTAAGGTGCACTCGGAGCATCTACCTTCCTGAACTCAGTTGAATTTCTCAATAATTATTATTTATTTTTTAGAAATTAAGATTTTTAAATTTTTTTTCTTTCACATCTCTGAAATTAATTTTAGAGTTTTTAATAAGTCACATTAGTGACAAATTAAAAAGAAGAAATAATTTGAGCTAATTATTTAGTCAGCATAGAGTTTATAAACTTACTGCATAGTTTCTAAATAAGAAACTCTTTTACATATCTGAAACTTAATTAAAAATTGCTACATCAAATTAAAAGCTATAATAATCTAATAATTTCAGAGACGTAGATCTCTTGTTCAAGTATGTTTGGATGAAACAAGGAATAGAATAAGAATAAAGCTAATATCAAGTTTGAGAATAGTAGCTAATCTAATTTTTAGTTGGGTACATCTTATTTAATATCTTACATGTGAAGTAAGAAATTTGTCACATCTCTTATCCTACAATCAAATGAGTCCGCATCATCTGCATTAAGTCAAAAGAGCATCTTTTGAGTTAATCCATCTCGACAATTTAATTTTAAACAGAGTCAATCCGATTACAGATTATAATTTAGGGATCTTTTAATATTAGTGTGGATTTAGTCAGCACGGATTTTAAAGACAAATCAAATGGTCCTGTCAAAAGATTCCTTTTTGAGTAAATGCAGAGGATATGAATTCCAATCAAATATGACTTATTGCTCTATAAAAGACATTGGTTCAGATTTCTTAAGAGGTAAATTTTTGGAGCTTGCTTACAATGACCCATGCCGCCCAATAATAAATGTAGTTAACTTACCAACTAAGGGAAATAACTAGGTCGTGCTTTTGTCACCTCAGAAAGTCAAGCATTGATCACCATCTTTTATGTGACTAAATAAACCAACTACACTAGTCCAAATTTTTGGATCACCTAATCTTAATCTACCCAAAGGTTTTGAAACTAGCGTTGATGGTAATAAACCTGGGTCCTTCACTCTAAAGTAACTCAAAGTTTGAGTTTAGATCTAGACCATTCGATCAGAATTTAGGTTAAATCGATCCGAAGTATAATTCATAGAGCTCTTTTAATATTTGTGCAGATTCTGATCGAACGGTCCGGATCCAAACTCATACTTTGAGTTACTTTAGGTGATCCGATTATAATAAACCTCGGGCAAGCTTCAACAATTGGCGTTCAGTTTTGACTTCTACCATAGCCTGTTTAAAATTGAAGTCGCCGGTACTCGTTTTTTTTTTTTTTTTTTTAAATAGGACATCAGTAAAATTTATTTACTCGATTATTTGATCTATGGCTTATTCGATGAGGTAGAACCAGAAAGAAATTTTTCTATGTTAATAATAAGAAACTTTTGTATTAATTAATCAGATGAAACTACTGATAAAAAAAAAAATCAGTAGCTTATGAATTAAGAGTACAAAATTATAAATTAGAGTATATCATAACTGTTACCTTATGTGATATAATGAAATAAAAATAATATATGATAATGTTTTAGTTATTTATTTAATCAAATAAGCTAATAACGATAGCGAGATTGATTTATTCAAGGCAATGTTAATTGAGCCTAGCACGGATAGTGATCGATGCCACCTCTCTACGAAAAAAAATAATACAAGTTTGATTCCTACAGAAGATAAAAATCAAATAGAGTTGACTAAAAGACACCATTATTTCACAAAATTAGAGATATTGATTTATATATTATTTCATGTAGTACTTTTTTATTAATAATTTTCTTAATAAATAAAACCAACATTATATAACTTTTTTGTTATATTTTATGACACTATAGTTGGACTATTGTGCTTCATGAAGTAACAAACATGTTTTACTTCACGCTCATATCTTCATTTCTAAAGTCTAAAAAGTCGATCAGAACCATTCAACATGTTCTTCAAATTGAAATGTACTTGGAGACCAAAATTTACATTTTCTTTAAAATTACTTACTATTTTTTAAGAATTTTTAAAATCATTATTTTTTATAAAAATCTAGACCATATGGTGCGCTTGGATGGAGAAAGAATAACACTAATCTGAGAATAACATTATTCTTTTGAGCTATGATGTTTGAATGGAGCAAGAATAGCACTAATTCATTATTTTACTAACTCAACCAAAAATTGAATTAGCCACTATTCTCAAACTTAAAATTAGTTCTATTTTTACTTTATTCTTTGTTTCATCCAAACTTACCAGGATATAGAAGCTGTGCTCGGAATCTGTTGCATTTTTTTTTTTTTTTTTTTTTATATAATATCCTTTCACCCGTAAGTCCGTAATTTAGTTCGAAGCCTCTCTCTTGCTGGAGCATTTTATGATGCGCTGTTCTGGACAATCTGCAGAATCTATGTAATCTTGAAAAAATTTGTACAGTTTGAATGTGAGAATAAATCCATGTGACCATAGTGACAAATGAAAAATTCGGGTTTGATTCGGCAGAGTCAATAATTCGTGATTCGGGTATAATTCGGATATAATTTGGGAATGATTCGATAAAATAAAAAAAATAAAAATAAAAACAGCCAAATTTAACTTGTCATACAAAATTTATATAACTCCTAAGCACAAAAAATCCCAAAATCCGTTCAAATTGTCTCTGGCAAGTTTTTTGAGAGAGAAATCACGTGGGCATGACCCACATGGTTTAATTTGATTTGATGTTTCTTTCCCCTCAAGTTTGTTCTCGCGTGAAATCCGACGAATTTTTACTGAAAATAATGCGAATAATTCGTAAAAATCGTCTTTTATTCACGTTTTATACGGTCAATGATTCAGTCAACGTATTATACGCTGTTTGGTTCAAAAACACTGAAAAAATAAATTATTCGCAAATTAAACGCGAATAAAACACGAACCTTGTCACTGTGCATGTGACTATGTGAGCCTGTGAATTTGTTTTCTACACGCGACAAGGTTTCAATGGTTGGCACATACAATCTGCTCTTTGAGGTATTGCTGGACAAATTTGAACAAGTTACAAGAATGTTTTGGATCAAGATCGTTCGATTTGAATCTGTCGCTCGAGATCGCCTCAGAATTCGGATTTCTTGCTCGAGATGTTTGCGCTCTACTTTAGATGGATTATCATGGATTCGAATCGGATAGTCTCAATCTAAAACCCAACTTTTGAGTTACTTCACTGGATTTGAACTCCAATTATCTTCGGTCGAGTTCGAAAACAATCATAGATGGGAAAAAGTCCAACAGAAACACGTGTCTAGAGATAACGGGTCCAAATTCTCTGAGAACATCTACATTCCTAAAACTCTTAAAATTTCTAATTTGACGTGGCAGTTTCTAATTCAGTTTCAAAGATTCAAATTGATTTTTTTATTAAGCTTAGCTCCAGACCAACAGACCAATCCAGCTTACGCCCTATAATGTACATGATTCTTTCATATTCGTGCAGATTTTAATTGAATGGTCCGGATCTAAATTCAAAAGTTGAGTCAACTGAGAGCATACGAATTCGTGGATAACTGACCATGTATTTCATCTATCGCTCGCTCTAACGACGGGCATTTTCCATAAACCATTCAAAGACCAACAATAGCGAATTCACATTAAATTATTGGAAGACAACTGCCTACTTTTGAATTATGAAAATTAGATATAGATCTATATATAATCGGACTGTTACTTATTTATAGAAATTTTTTGGTCATATCTAGATAGCCACTAAATTGGATAATTCACAACAGTCTGATGTTCAGTCTGCATTTCTGATGTTCGTATCAATAATAAAAATTGTCTACTTCAAATAATTTTTTTGACTACATCCTGAGGACCACTCAGAAATTCATAGGTCGGTTTTCCTTTTTCTTTTTTGTTGCATTAAATCAATTAAAGTATTTTTTTAATGCTTATTAATATATATATATAATGTATATAATATTTTTTATAATTATTCGATCGGATAACGAGTATGAAATAGACTTTATCCGTATTCAGTAAATTTATGAAAAAAATGGTACCCGTACCCATCTTATTAGAGATGGTATGGATTGGGTAAACAGATAAAAGGGTGCCATTGACACCCCTAGTTAGAGAAGGAAATATGTGACACGCCGTGACGTGACATGACAAACACGCCGTGATTTGGTCACGTAACGTGACATAATCATTTTTTTCACGTGATGCGATAAAATAGTGATGGACGGTCACGCCGTGAATACACGTGGCATGACCACACGTGATATGACATAACATGACGTAAATTAGTCGCACAAAACTTTTTTTATATTTTAATTTAAATTGTTGAAAATTCAGAAAAAATATAAAAAAAAAATATGAAAAATTGTAAAATAAGTAAATAATGTTCCAAAAAAAAATATTATTTTGACGAAATATTGTTGAATATCAGAAAATAAAAATCAGTACTACATGAGTACTAATATCACTGAACCTGAAAATTTGAATACTCTATGCTTAAAAAAAATGAAAATTAACTAGAAAAAACTCGATATATATTCTATGTTTCGTGTCGTGACATGACGTGATGTGTAATTTTCGCTTGAATACGATTACGGCAAGCGAATAGTTATGTCACATGACATGCAAGTCACATCATGTAATCGACACACGTGTCATGACGTGACTGATCACAGCGTGACAAATTTCCTTCTCTACCCCTAGTCACGATTATATATATTTCTTTTCTTAAATGAGTTCGCTCCGGCCTAAATCGATCTCGAATTAAGAATGATCCGAACAGCATCTGACCATCGGATCAATGAAATATATATATTACTTGCTTGCGTTAAACAACAAGCAAAGTTGGTTATATGGATTGACCCTCGGCTTTAAAGAAGGTAAAAATAAAAATAAAAACGGGTCGGATCAGGTTAAACTAGTTGTGACCCGACCCAACCTGTTGTTGCATGGCAACCAGATTCTGTGACCCAAACCCAACTCACTGAGCTATTGGGTCGGGTCAGTGGTTGACTCACCGAGGCGCCATCTGTTTGTCTCAGTGTTGTAAATAACGGTATGCGTTTGTCGAACGGATAAAGTACCGTTAAACAATTAATCAAGAATAATAAAAAATAATTGTCTATAATCGAGAATAATCAACTGATTAATCAAAAAAATCTATGACGATTTGATCACTGTCAACGACTAATCGGCCGATTAATTTTACAACAATGGATTGCCTTGATAATTATTGGCATTATTTGCCAAGGCTGAAAGATATTGGAAATAAATCTCGTGACATCACAAACCCTATCATTGAGCCATATAATTGATTGCCCAATCCATCACATGTTCCAATCCACTATGTAGATCAATTATTCATTTGATGTGACCCCAAATTCCATGAGGCCGATATTGTAGCAACTAATACATCAAAATTGAGTAATTAAAACAAAGACGCAAAGAGGAATTTCCCATATACACCCAACAACTTCGAAATTGCTTATTTTCCTCCTCTACAATTCAATAATATCATATTTTCCTTATAAAATTTAAAAACTCACAAATTTATTTAATTTATTGACTTTTTTTTATTAAAAATAAATAAATAAATATGTAACATGTTTAAGAGAAATATTTGATCTTAATTTGTCAGTTTTGAGAGCAAATAATTTATTTTTTCACTTCTAACGGACACAAATATATGCCTAAATGTCATAGTGGCTGCAGCACAAGTAGATAAGTAAATCATTTGTTCTCGAAAACCAATCAGCTAGAATATGGAACATTTTACTTACACAAATTACATATTTTAAAATTTTTAATAAATGATAATATAGGTAATTTCTAAATTTAATATGACTTTTAGTAGAAAATCAATAAATTGGATAGAAATGTGAGTTTCCAAATTTAGAAGAATAAATTAGGTATTATGAATTTTTGAGGGAAAAAATATGTAAATTCTAAACTTTTAAAAAATATACATGAAATTCATCATGTCTAATAAAAAAAAAGTTAGTGTACATTTTAAGTTTTCACATGAATCACTTATTAGGGTCTGTTTTAGAAGAGGAGAGAGGGAGGGAAGACGAGGGGTGACCGGATCATATTTACTTACTGCATAACGTTTAATTCTTTAGGAATAGAGCAGGAAAGAGAAAAGACTACGAGTTGAACTCTTTTTTTTTGGTTAAAAAGGCTTTGCGCCCAGTTTCATTAATAAAAATGAAACAAGTTTTTGAGAAGGAAACACAAAAGGGAGTCAGAGATTGTAACATACAACTCTCCACTCAGCAACATTCACAAAAGAAACCTCATATCTAGCATAGACTGAACCTGAGCCTAGCACATGCAAAGTTCTAACATAGTCTCCAAAATATAAGCCTACAACTAATATCCAAATATCTAGTTTATGGGACAAAGATCTAAGTATTCTATTACTAAAATGCTCTTTTTTAGTCTCCTGTATAGCAATCATATCTACATTATATTTAGTGATATAATCAGTCAAAGCCTGTCTCTTCCTAGGGGAATTCATCCCTCTAATGTTCCAATTGAGAATATTCATGGATAAACTAAACTGGCTCTTAACTGAGAAGAAAGAGATGTACAATCCACATGACGTGGTAAAATCTGAGTAATCTGTGTGGTGGAGGTGTGATACCCCAAAGAGAGCAACAGAGACTCAAACTGAGCTCTATCCATATGCTGTATAGCTGGGATAATAATATCTATGTCCTTATCAGAATTGCCTAATTCTATGTTATTATGAGTTGGACTCCATATACAAACTATTTAAAATTTATAATTTCAATTCGGAGTATAAAGAAAGTTAACTATTTATCCGGCCCCTTTCTTTTTCTTCCCCTCTTCCTTTGTAGAGCACAACCTTTCTGAAACAATATTTCA
The DNA here is from genome assembly GCF_964058835.1 of Carex rostrata. Taxonomy (NCBI): domain Eukaryota; kingdom Viridiplantae; phylum Streptophyta; class Magnoliopsida; order Poales; family Cyperaceae; genus Carex; species Carex rostrata. The sequence continues at coordinate 11,271,902 of NC_135925.1, forward strand.
GTAATTCAGGTTACATTCACTTCTTCTCTTTTCTATCTTTCTTTGTTTGTTTGTTTTTTTTTCTTTAAAAAATAGGCGAAGTGTCAGTTTTGGCTTTTAATCTAGTAGGTCTGTATCGTTGAGTTTGAACATGAAAATTTCAAGAAAAAAAATGGACTCACCGAAATATGAAAAGGAAGGCCGGCCTTACAAACAAAATATGTTTTTCAATTGAAAATGATAGATTCCTCAATCTTCCATGAAACTTGGTAAATGAAAACGATCCTATTCCGTTGATTATTCTGTCTGGTATTTTGTCGGCTCGGCTCCTCCAAGTAATACTAGATCTTACTAGATCTGGGCCATATAAATTTAAAACCTGAATGGTCAATATCAACCTCACCTAACTTCAATGTCTATAGGTAAAATATTACAAAGTACATATAAAATTATGGAAAAGCAATACCATATTAAGCACTATTTATAAAGAGGGTTCAAATGCCTCCATTTTTAAAAACTTAAATAACTCAAAGTTTAAAACTTAAACATCAAAATAAAACCGTTAAATGTTGTTGTTATAGCAATAATCATTTTAGTCTATTTGACTAATTTGCAAAAACATACAATTATTGAATTTTACGATTTCTTCTATTTTAGAATTATGCAGGTTCAAGTCAAATGGAATTGCAATATGGAATACTTGAACTGAAGAAATCATGGAGACTTATCAAGAATGTAAATTGTAAAATCTAAACTTGGTAAAGTGTTTTTGATGTTGTTTCAACAAGATAAAAACGTTGGTAACGTTTGTAAAACGTTATAACGATTATACCTTAAGAAAACGCTGTGAAACAACTTGATCAAAGACAAAGGAATCAAAAAATATGCTGTAACGTTTTAAAAAGTTATAACGTTTTCTGTAACGTTTTAAAAAATTGTGTTGTAACGTTTTAAAAAGTTATAACGTTTTCTGTAACGTTTTAATTAAATTCATTCTTCAAACAATTCCTGTTTTTTATCAAGATTTTACAGTACCAAACGTTACATAACGTTTTACAAACGTTGGTAACGTTTTCATCAAAATCAAAGCTGTCAAAAAATTAAAACCCTAAATCGCATTATTTGGCTAAAACGTTGGTAACGTTTGAGGCCAAACAGCTCATTTTTGAGTTGACTCTATAAATAGAGGTTTGGGATCTCTTCCCAAATTAACCTAGCCGTCCCTAATTGCAAAAGAGGCGATTTTATGTGAGTTTGGTTCCACCATTGTTGATTGAGCTTAAAACTTCAATATCTCTCAAATAACCTCAAACTCACTTCACTAATATTGAGTTAGATTAGGTTAGAGTGATCTATTGAGTGTTTCTCTTGAGCATCTAGACTTTGAGACTTCGTTCTCATCTCGAGTAGCTCGTGTGACTTCCCTTTGTTGTAAGGGCTCGCTGGCTCTCATCTCTAGTTGGCCATGTGACTTCCCGGTTACTTTGTAAGGACTCACCGGTTCACAAGTTGTAATTCTTTCGTATTGGGTAATAGAAAGGCGCACCTAGAAGAGGTTGCGACGCCCCGGAGACGTAGGTCTTGGTTTTGCCGAACTCCGTTAACATCCCGCGTGTCAAATTTCTCTAAACTCATCTATTTACTTTCAATTGCAATTTAATTTCAGTTTTTTAGCTAATTAGCGGTGCACTAAGTATAACAGATGTGATCTATGTTGTTTTCTCTATGTGCCCATAAAAACATATTACATTTTGATTTTGCTTTAATATGAATTAATAAGTTGAAAAATCAACGTCTAGAAATTATCCACATTAGTATACATTTTTACAAGCTCAAGATGACAACCAAAACAAAGTTGAAATGCCATAATTTTTTACACGTTCATAGATAAAATAATATAGTTCATATCCAACGGTTTTATTTTAAATTTTAATATCTAAATTTTAAATTATTAAAGTTTTTTAAAAATAGAGACACACAGAATAGAGACATTTAAATCCTCCTCATTTATAAATAAGTCTCTTATGTCATTATGTGCTATTTGAACTGTGTAGATATTCTGTACAAGAAAGAGACATTGTCCCTCTAAAAGGTTATCATTTAATAATGACTTGAAGTGTGAAAAAAAAAAAAAAGCCTGTTCCAGCCTTTACGTTAACCTTGCAACATACCGTAATTTTAGCTTTGTCATTCTATGTTGTCATTCTATGTTGGATCTAAATAAAATTTGACCGTCTTTCTCTCGATCGATTCCAATGTAAATATGTCTGTATAGAGTAGATGTAAGGTCATTTGGTACTTAGGCTGTGCTTCATAAATGCAGCGCATAGAGGAAGGGGAAGAAAGAACCCAATCACAATTCTCCTCGCTACAGTAAACTCTACACTCTGATTTGAAAGTTACGAATTTTGAAACTTTGCACAGCGGCTTCCCCTCGTCACAGTAACGCGTTCCTTTTCTTCCCTCTCTGATTACCTTCCTCTGGAGATTTTACAGATGCGAGATCTACAAAATAATTTTTGAAAATCCATACTCGTAGAAATTTACTGAAATGATTATGAGAATATACTGAAATGATCGGATACTCGGTGTATTGTGAAAATAGTTGATGGAAATCAAAATAATGAGAAATATATTAAGAACAATATATATTTTCCTTTATAAAGATCTCGTTAACAATATCAATTGATTGGTTAGTTATTAATATTTTTTATCATAATAATCTAAAGTCTAATAATTAACACATAAAATTTACGAAAATAAAAAAATAAAATTGTAAAATGTAAAAGTTGCAAACAATTTACAATTAAATAAAATGGAGAAATCCAACAAAATATAATTATGTAAGGATGAAAACAAAAATAAGATTGATAAAATGTAAGGGAGAATGAATAAGATATATCATATGTGAAAAAAAAATAAGTTCAACCAAATATTTTTCCCTGTACAAATTTGATTCTCATTCATTTTATTTTGATCATTTTTCCCATACAATAAGGATGAATCTCCACGCATAGAAATATTCCCTCCACTTCCGAATAAATTGTCGCGGATTCAAATTGGACAGTCTCGATTCAAAATCCAAAAATTGAGTTCCTGCACTGAATCTGAATTCTTATTTCAGTGGATGAAAGAAAGGTCAATATTTTTCCTTTTTTTCACACGATGTATTTATTTAAAGACTTTTGTGTTGAAAAGCTAATGGTCAATGGTAAATTTCTAAGCAAAAGTTTGATTGGTTGCGTGGTCCTTATTTACCTGTACATGGTTATATTATTATTACTTTATTGAAGTACCTTTGTCCTTTGAATAAATATACTGGTTTCTCTGAAGAGAATCAAATTACGGATCTACATTGAAACTTGAAAGCGACTCTACCCCTGCATCCGTTGAGACCACACCAAGTAAACATTGGCAGATCACGTAAAGCGACTCTTACTCGTACAACCGTTGGGAAATAAGTGCCTAATTCTGGATTTGAATTTTTTATTTTGATTCAATATTAATTGTTCAATGTGTCTAACTACTTTTGATTTGATATAGTGTCTATTTCTAGTTCAGTTTCCTTCTTAGTTTTGGTTGATTCTGCACATTTTGTTTTCTTTTTCAGATATGCGATACTCTATTTTGTAAATATAATAAAAGAGAAGAAGATAACAAGAAACATCTGACAGTGAGATCTATTATTGTAAGTCTAAGAAAATGGATTGGCCAAACTTTTTGTGCATTTTATTATTCAATACTTATATTTCGGTTAAATTGTTATCGAAACTGACTTCGATTTGCTAATTGGCTAAGAATTGTTTCATTATGAATTGCATCAAACGAACTTTTAATTAGCTTTATAAAAATATTTCAATACCGTATCAATCGATTTTATAATTATAATAGATTTTATAATAAATATAATTATAAGAATTAAATTATATAATTAGTTATTTAAATTCAATGAGTACGATATCCAAACAGAAATCCTAAATCCAACCAGAAATCCTGAATTCTGAATGCACACCTACACAAAAGATACAAAAGCTAGACTATGATACAAATCTGTTGTGATTCTTTGAAATCACATAACACTGCTATCCTAAATCTATCCATTCATTTATTTGAAGATTCGTACATAATAAATAAGTGATTTTGAGATTTGTGCATTCTAAAAAGTGAAGGGGTGGATTTAGAATCACATGGTCTGCGATTCGTTTAGACTTTAGAGCCACAGCAGATTTATTTCCGCTAGACTCAGAGGTGGAGCTAGCATTATACAGGGGTAGGCAAATGCCTACCCTGGATTTTTTTTTCTTTTTTGTTGATCCGGTTATAATAACGGGCTTGCCTACCTCTGAAGAACGGGTTTGCCTACCCCTGACCCGCTACTAAGTCATGATTAGAGGTGATTATCTTCTGTCTGAACTGATTCAGTCTTCTAATTTCATGGTGAATCGAAAGAATTTGGGAGAGTCGAAGGAATTTGGGGGGAGAAAGGTAGGTGCCAGTCACAAAGAGGGAGAAGAAGCCTTTAAGGCATTGTAAATATTGAATGAACATAGTGTACATGTGATCTACCGTGTTGTTTTCAAAATATTGATTGATTCATAGTGGATCAAGTTCGGCCGAATATTATTTTATGAGTTACTGGGCCCACCTAAATTTTATATTCCATTAATTTCCCATATTGATATCTTGAGAAAGAGATCGAATCGTCTGCCCCCTGGGGGCAGGAAATTCTTGCCCCCAGAGTCACTGTTAGTGGGCCCCCAGTTCGAAAATGAACAGTGACCGGCTGCCTTTTACAGTGACCGGTCCCAATTGCAGAGATAGAGGGGGTAGAATTTTCCTGCACTCCGGGGGTAGAGGATTTGAGTTCCTTGAGAAGAATTCTATATCACCTGTAGTCGTGTAGAACAATTTTACATTTTTACTCCTTGTTTCCAATGACAAACTTTTGAAATAAATTCTATTGTCAGATACAATAATGAACTCAAGAGTCTCAAACTATCGAATGTTTTTTTTACTGTAGTGGAGCAATTCACTAATTAATTTATTAAATAATTTATATTAATACATGTTCCTTGCTTGCGCAGATGCACCTATAAAATAATCATACTAGTAAAAAAAACTGACACATATATATGACAGTTAACGTATTAAATAACTGATTAAGTCGTGAATTATTGGTATTAAAGGTAGGAAAGGGAGTCATGGAGACGATTTGAATTCGAATCCGTTTTAAAAAAAATTCGAACCCGTTTTTTACCTATCCCTGACTTAAATTCTGGCTACGCCACTGGCTAGACTAAGGTCGTTCCAAGTCGTCTCTTCTTGGGTCAACCCGTGTAGAATGGGTCAATTAATAGACGACTACATCAATAATTTTTAAAAAATAAAAATAAAAAGGGGACAGCATTAATTGCTTGCTTTGAACTTTCTTTTATATTATTTTTTATTGAAGAATTTTCTTTTATAACAAACGGTCGTGGTGTGTCCTCTACTATAAATAAAATCAACCTCGTTTTCAGTGTCTGTACTCTGTAGCATTCTCTAATCAGTTCCCCATTTAACTTTGCAAGGAATAGATAAGAGGCCCTTCTTTCTGAAAGAAGATACCATATGAAGGTATGTTTATTTTCATTCTAGTTTGCATATAATATAATAGTGTTTTTTTTTTTTCTGTATTTGCTTTCGCTTTTGCGAGGATTCTGTTTTGATGTGGCATCTGCATATAGCATCTGCTGTGATTTTGCATATACTTGACGTGGTGTACCAACTACCAATAGCTTATTTTTATCATGTTATGCCTTTTGCAAAGAGAACAAAAAAGAATGTTGATGTCACCATTAATTACAAAGTATATATTTTGGTTCTTAGTACGGTCATATATAAATATATCTTTCAATAATATATATATGATCATTGCTCTAAAAATAAATTTACATACAGTGCTTCAATTTAAAATGTTATTTTGCAAGTTTGGTTGCCGATTAGATATATATTTATTATGTACTTCAAATTACAAAGAAGATAGCTACATGGCCATTATTCAATTAAAACATGAAAGCATTTGCTGATAGTCAATTGCTTAATTTAAAAATTGACAACAAAAGCTTAACGACTCCATAGGAATTATCCTAATTGGTCCCCAAAAAAAAATGAAATGGAAGTTTCTTTCAATAATTAATGTAATTGTTGTTTGGTTTCAGAGCAAAATAGTTATTGAGGTGCAAATGCGCTGTGACAAGTGCCGGTCCAAAGCAATGAAAATAGCTGCTTCAACAGATGGTATGTCAGAAAACACAACTAACATATATATATACATATCTTTTAAACTGATGTAAAAAGCTCTAAAACTTTCTTGATTTCAATAATTGAATATGCAGGAGTAGAATCAGTAGCCCTACAAGGAGATGATAGGAAGAGCTTGGTTGTTACTGGTGATGGTGTTGATTCAGTAAACTTAACGAAAACTTTGAGGAAAAAGATTGGCCGAGCAGTCATAGTAGAGCAAGGTGAGGTCAAGAAAAAGGAAGAAGATAAAAAAAAGGTGGAAGAAAATAAGATTCAGTGGTGGCCTCAGCCAGTTGTAGTTTATGATCAACTGGAAAGCAACCCAAATCCATGCTCTATCATATAAGGAAGCGTCCTTTCTCAAATTAGAAAAAAAAAAAAAATGTTTCTTGAGTGTTCAAGTACATTTTAAGATTCTAAATATTATAGTCTGTGGAGCATGGGTACTCTTTTTTTTCTTTTCTTAATTTTTTTCTTACTTTGTGTGTTTTTTTGAATGCCAAGAGTAGTGATAACAATAGAGAGAGTATCAAATACATATATTAGCTTATCTGTTTACATTAATTAGGGTATATGTGCTAAATTGACTATTCCCGGGTAGTTGCTTTTTGTGGCTGTTATTTATTGACTTGATGGAAAAATCAAGGTCTTTTTGTTATACTAATCTCCTCACTCCTGTCTCTCCTTTTTCCCCGTACTCTCCTCAATATTAACTTCCTTAATAGTCATTTATCTCCCCATTTATTCCACTAATAATTTTCATTTATCCCCATATTAAATTAGACTGTCATTTAATAGCAAACTCTGCATTAATTATGCTGTCCTTTAATAACAATCTCCGCATTAATTATATTGTCCTAAAATAACAATCCATGCATTAATTATACTTTCCTTTAATAATAATTCCCGCTAAAATATAAAGTATTTATCCATGTAACATAAAGTACTTATCCATATAACATAAAGTATTTATCATTATACTTAAGAAATATTTATCATTGATATTTTATTAAAAGTTGCAGCTATGTTTGAGAAGTATTTATTCATATAACATAAAATATTTATCATTATGTCTGAGAAGTATTTATTATTGATGTTTTACTGAAAGTTGCAATTATAGCTGAGAAGTATTTATTGTAACATAAAGTACTTATCCATGTAATATAAAATATTTATCATTAATGTTTTACTAAAAGTTGCAGTTATGTCTGAGAAGTATTTATCCATGTAACATAAAATATTTATCGTTATGTCTGAGAAGTATTTATTATTGATATTTTGTTGAAAGTTGCAATTATATTTGAGAAGTATTTATCCATGTGTCACACCCCGGAACAGGGGGTCGCGCAGTTTTGTTTTAAAATACGGTTTTGTTCATGCAGATCTATATATATATATATAAAACGTTATGTTTATGTGTGTGGGCCCGATTCTATTAGTATGCGGGGGGTGGCAGGGGGGCGGCAGCCCCCTGCGAGCGTTGTCTGAGGTTACGAAGCACCGCTCAATAGAGCCCGGAAAATTTGATTTCAAAGAAGTCAAATGGCATAAAAATCCTTTAACCGACGGCCCAGATTAGTCACATTATCATATGATTTGATTTAAAACAAGTTTGGTTCAAAACCGATTTAATTTGGCTAAGTTATATCCAAAACAGTATTTTTGGGAACCCATTGCGGCCCGCAATAGGTCTGTTGCGGCCCGCAACCCTTCCCAAAATTTCCAGCCTCTGCAAACTGCCTCTGACTCCATTCATTGCGGCCCGCAATGACCTGGTTGGAAGTCAGCCTGCGAACTTCCCTCTGTCTGCTCTCATTGCGGCCCGCAATAGGGTTATTGCGGCCCGCAATAGGGTTATTGCGGCCCGCAATAAGGGTACTGTTTTTCATTCCTTTGCCCATTTTCGTGGAATTTCACCCCGTTTTCAAACCCGATCAAATCCCCGTATACTTAAACAATTACTCCCCATTCACTGGACCTTTTAATGACATTAAAAATGCAATTTCAACATTTAAATCATAACAACTATTTAAAACATACCGTTAGGGTTTTATAACATAATACGGTTCGATAATAACCTATACATCAAAATAACCGACTACGGGTTCAACTACACATTCAAAATGGGTACAAAAAGGGTTTGGCATAACCTATTAGCTCGGCCTATACTCACGAGTCGAGCCCGAGTCCCACTTCACTTGCGTTTACCTGCACATATCAATTCAAAGGGAAAAATTTCCCGAGGGGAGGGGGTGAGAAAACCTGTCATCCGTTTTCTCAGTGCGGAATTTAAAGGGCTACTGGATTTGTGCGAAATCCATCACCAGAACTAAATACACTAGCAATAGGGCATCGAGTTATTTATTTACCAATAACAATAAATGCACATGTACCAGGAATAGATTCAAACGGATTTCAATTCACATTTCATCAACATCAATCAACGAATTTCCAAAAAGATTTGGTTTCACAGATATAATATATATAAGTCTGGTTATGAGGTACAGATATCAACTATCTATCGCCTCCGGCTTAACAGTTCTATTTTCTGGTTTCAAGTCATACAATCTCATCAATTCATCACTTAAAATAAACACGGGCATATTCCGCGAATATGCAACAGAATACCACTTTTCTCAAAAAGAAATCACTGACACTATCACTGAATCACTGAATTACTGAACCACTGAACCACAGTTCTACCTAAAATTACACTGCACTTCCCTTACCCAACCGGTACTGGGTTCACTAGGGCCATTCTCCAGATGCGCATAAGGGTCCTGGATGAAAGTCTAGTAGCTAGCTAGACTTTCCACTATGATACACTGTTCACTTCACATAATCAATCCAAGTCATACTGTGGTTCCACTCACTTATTCAAAACGACAGATCAACAATCGATAAACCGTACCAACATGAGAATCATAATAGTTATACTATTCAATTACACTAATATCACAATTAATGCAATGCGGCAACAAATGCTTTCAATCAGAGCTTCAACATGCTATGCACAGTTTATTTAAATCAAGCAATCAACATAAATACAATAATATGTACCGTTATTTAGTTCTACGAATAAACCCCAAAACAGATCCCGTGAACCCCCGCACCTGGTTATGTAGGGCACGTAGAGGGTCCGCGATCTCGCGACTCGGTAAGCTCGTCAATCCCGCTAGCCGTGCTCGTTAGGATCTATACATAGGTCAATTTATTAAATTCCGGCATTTTTACAATTTAAACCCTCAAATCAATTTTTTTGGGAAAAATCCGTAAATTGGAATTTGGTTGCACTTTGGAACACGGAATCAGTCAATTTACACTATATAAACAACAAAGGCACGGAATAATCAATTTGGTACGATTCTACGGGTTTTCACCGAAACCCTAAAAACACGGAATCGAGAAATTTGGGAAAATCCGTAAATTGGAAATTTGGTGGCACTTTGGAACACGGAATCAGTCAATTTACACTATAGAAACAACAAAGGCACGGAATAATAAGTTTGGTACGATTCTACGGGTTTTCACCGAAACCCTAAAAACAAGGAATCACGAAATGAGAGAGAAATAGGAAGGGGAATTACCAATGGAACGGATGGATGTGCGAGATTTGAGCTCCTCTTCCTAAATCTCCGTTTTCGCGCAATACGGTCACCGGGGTGTCTCTCTCTCACTCTCTCTCTCTCTCGTTCTTTCTCTCTTGGCGGAAACAAAGGAAAAGAGGAAAAGAAAAGGAAGGGGTGGGGACGCAGGAAGGGAAAGGAAGGAGGGGGAAGGAAAGAATGACAAAGGGGCCCCACTTGTAAGTGGTATTTTTGCAAAATAAACCCTCCACTTATTCGATATTGATTAAATAATTTATATAACACCTATTGCTCATCTTTCTTAACACAATTAATCGTATAATTATTGTTCACCATCCACGTCACTAATTTCGTATATACGTATATATATATATTATTCGATTTAACCACATATTATTTTTATTAATCTGAATTTTAAAAGTTCACAGTGTTACACCATGTAACATAAAGTATTTATCCATGTAGCATAAAATATTTATCCATGTAACATAAAATATTTATCATTATGTCTGAGAAATATTTATCATTGGGTGAGGGGATTCTTCATTTAATGGTCCCCAGTTGTGCAGAGACAATCCAAAAAAAAAAAAATTGTGCTGGGATAATTGACAAGTATTTATGAGGAAATTGTTTATTTAATGGTCCCCAGTTGTGCTGGGACAATTCAAAAAAAAAAAAAATTTTGTGCGGGCACAATTGATGGATTAATTTATAATTTCATAAATAGAGATCATTGCATAGGGATTAATACTTTGCAAATTCAAGATAAATACTTTGATTCTTCAAGTTAAATAATAACATTTTACGAAACGCTTATTAATGACTGAGCGGTCCCCTCATGATATTTTTGCGGTTTGTGCGGTTTTTTTGTAGGGATAGACCTGTGGAGATTGTTATCATGATCCTTTTGATAAATACTTTGTCTTTTTCGAATAAACTCATACATCCGTTGTACTTTTCAGTTTTATGCAGTAACTGGCATAGTCACAAGATTCACGAATTATTCGCGAATTAAATTCAAATAATTCATTTTTTTGGTGATGCCAAACCGAATGCCGAATTATTCGGTTGACTGAACTTTGACCGAATTAAACTCGAATAATTCGAGAATTTTATGTATTTTTCCTGAATTTTATGAATTAGTCACAAATTTTTCCCGAATTTTTTCCAAAACATTTTTTGGTATTTTTTTTTTTGTTCTCTTGCAAGACTGAGATGTCTAGTCCGGATAATTCCGAATCATTCCCAAATTATATCCAAATTATTCTCAAATTACGAATTTTTTATCTCACCTCACCGAACCCAAATAATTCATTTGTCACTACTGCAGTTAAAGAAAATTGATGCTACTTCAAGCATTAGCTTTAAATTTTTTGGTGAAATTTGCCAACTGAATCAATTGAGAACCATTAGCATGCTTTCTGTTAACAGAAAAACAGTACCTGGGACACATTTACTTTGTTGAGCTTTTAAAACAGACGCGCAAAATCTGATCTTTACAGGGGAAACTAATTCTGGTTTCATCTGATATGGTATGGAAAACGAGATCAGGATTCTTTATTCCACCCCGTGTCAAATTCTCATCAATTAATACAAATCAAGCAGAACAGCATGAAATTAATATTCCATTACATTACTAAGCTGTTTCAGCAAGAACTAAAAAAATGCATACTTTGAAATCAGATGGAAAATAGGCGATGTTGGGTTTCAGAGAAGAGAAACTTTGACATTTGAGGCACACTAACCTCTTGTGAAATTCTTCCTTTTTCTAGTATATATCAGAAAAAAATTGTAAGGTAATATCTAATTAAATGGGTTGACTTATCCAGAGCCACGAAAGAGCCATGGAACAGAACTGACAAGCTTTCTTTATATGCTTTAGCTCAAATAATCAGTACTTTTACTCGAGAAAGCCAACTCAAATTTCGGAAAAAGAAATTTAGCTCCTCTCTCGTGCTTCAAATTTCCTCTTTTGCAGAAGTAAAGCAAGCTGGTACACAGAATTTAGAAATATTTGTCAATCAAACTAATCAACACGATGGCTCACTAGGTTAACTGTCTCAGGGACTAACTAACTTATTTTCTATTTTTGAGAAGTTAAAGGATCAAATGCTAAATTCTAGTTTTCCCTTTTCTTTTCTTTTCCAGAGTATTCAAGTTTATGTAACTAATGACCCCTTAGGATTTGTTTCAAAACTAGAAAATGAAATTTGTTGATATTATAGTTGAATTTTGTGCCTATATATGCTTTCTGGAAACCTGTCACCGCCACTGCGTTCAAGTCTTCTGTTCAGATGTACAGCAGAAACAAAATTCAACTGTCTAGTGTGGTTACCCCCATTTTTTTAGGATAAAAATGCTAGATAATTGACTTTATAACATTAAATTAACATGTGCTAAATTGACTATTCCCGGGTTATTGTTTTTTTCTGGCTGTTATTCATTGTTGGAAATATCAAGGTCTTTTTCGTAAAGACTTAGATGCCTCTTCCGAGAAATTCATACATGCATTTGTTGGATTTATTGTCAACCTCGTTGGATTTAATGCCAACATTGAGCATATATGTAATCTAATTATGGATTGTTTACTGTCATATATAATTGTCAATTAAAGTGATCAAATAAGATAATAGATAATTAATATATTCATTAGGATGTGATCCATAAATGTGTAGAACAATTTAGGCAAAGATCAAATTATTGATGCACTGATTTAGAAATTTGCAATTCAGAAAAATACCATTTAGGTCATAAATCTGCCTTTATGGAGGTTTGTGTTATCTGCACGGATATCGATGCAGTTGCATAGTTTTTGATGCGCCAGCACGTTTTTTGATGCACAACACATTATACCTTTTTCAAATTGGTAGATAACCAAAAAGGTTATGATATATAAGGATTGGACCCCAAGACACAAAATAACCAAGAAAAATACAGAAACTGAACATACATTTTTCTCTTAAGAAAAATACATTTATGTGTACATTTTCTTCTTCTTCTACCATCAAAGAATAGAGAAGAAAAATACATTAAGAAATTTGAAGAAGATTTCTCAAGGGCCACACCTTGCTGTCTTGAAAGACTTATTCCTCAACCCAACGACAAAAAACGAGGACTTCTTGTCATTGAAGACTTGTCTCATGCTCACGGAGACGGTTTGCTCTACTATGGCTTTAGTTATTCCATGACAAACGAAATAGAATCAGGTATTATGATCTGCACTTATGATTTATGTTTTGGATCTCTTTGGCATATGACGGTCTTTAAATTAAGGTGGAGAATTGTTTGTACTTCTCCGGAGTGTAAGTGTTTGACCCCTAAATGAGATGTAATTGTTTGATTTCTAAATAAGCGTAATTGTTTGACCTTTATAATTCCCCAACAGCATTGTACTTTGAGTTGTATACAGTACCTGTAGTTTAAAAACATCCTGCTTTTTAAAGAAAATTATGCTGCTTCAAGCAATTGCTTTTAATATATTGGTGAAATTGGCCATGTGAATAAATTGGAAATCATTAGCAAACATGCTTTCTGTTAACGGAAAAAAGAGTACCAGAGACATATTTAGATTGTTGAGCTTTTAAAAACAGTCGTGCAAAATCTGATCGTTCCAGGAGAAACTAATTCTTGTTTCCTTTCATATGGTATGAAAAACACAATCAGGGCTCTTTATTCCACCAAGGATCAAATTCTCATCAACTCATACAAAACAAGAAGAACAACATGAAATTAATACTCAGACACATTACTGAGCCATTTCAGCAAGAACTAGTAAATTCATATTTTAAAATCAGGTGGAAAATAAGCGATATTGGACTTCGAACAGGTTCTCCATTTCTCAGAGAAGAGAAAACTTTGACATTTGAGGCACACTAATCTCTTGTGAAATTCTTCCTTTTTCTAGTATATATCCAAAATTTTTTTTAAGGAAATATCTAATTGAAATGGGACAACTTATCCAGATCTTGAGTGTTTTGTTCCTGTAACCACATCGACAGAGCCATGGAACAGAACTGGCAAGCTTGCTTCGAATGCTTTTGCTAAATTAAACAAGACTTTTATTCCGAGAAAATCAACTCAAATTTCGGAAAAGGAAATTTAGGTCCACTATAGTATTTTCTGTGAGGATAATTCAGTTATTTTCCTTAAAAAGTTTGTTTGTGTCAGGTTTTCAAAAAATATGTGGACTATCGCTGCACTAACCTATCTGACTCAATGTAAAATACCAAATCTATTTGTCTCCTCCTCTCTTGTGCTTCAAATTTCCTCTTTTTCAGAACTAAAGCAAGCTTGTACACAGAATGTATCAATATTTGCCAATCAAACTAATTAGCACTGTGGCTTACTTGGTTAACTGTCTCAGGGACTTACTAACTTATTTTCTATTTTTGTAAAGTTGAAGGACAAAACACTAAATTTTAATTTTCCCTTTTCTTTCATTTTCCAAAGTATTCCAAGTTTATGGGGTTATAGATGTAAGATTACACATGTACGAATAAGGGTGGACCTAACCAGAGAAGATGTAGAGACAACAGAAACTTTATTTTCGTGTTTTGTTTATTATTGCAAATCTTATGTACTCTGTAAGAATCTAGGTTGAGGAGATAGCGTAGGGACGACTGTAAATATTTAAAAACATTTCATTTTTTTAATACAATTGTTGTAGAGCTGGTCAGCTGGTTGCTCACTGATCTTCAAAAAAAAAAAAAAAAAAAAGATTGAGTTTTATACCTATGCTTTCTAGAAACCTGGAACCGCCACAGTGTTCGACTCTTCTGTACACTTTTGATGCACTACAGGAACAAATTCCAACGGTCTAGTGTAGTTGGCCTCAACTTTTTAGGATTGAAATGCTAGCCTTCATAATATGTTAATAATGAGTATGGCTAATATAACATTAGTGTCATTTCAGTCTATATAACACTAACTCTAAAATCTATCAAATCGAGTTCAAATGGTGTATTCAAATCGTTCAAACCAATTTACTTCATTAGTTGTGTATTTACATGTAAAATTTATAAGTTTTTTAGTTTATTTGATATCAAGTCAAGCGGTCAAATGTGTGAGTTTTTAAGTTAATTTTAATACATTCATTTTTCAATTTTTTTGCCGCTTGATTTGATATTAAAATAACTTGAAAATATAAAAAGTTTGCATGTAAACGCATCACTCATAAAGTAAATTGGTTTGAACAATTTGAATTCACCATTTGAACTCGATTTAATAGGTTTTGGAGTTGGTATTATATAAACTGAAATGACACTGATGTTATATTAGCCATACTCGTTAATAATAAGCTCCTGCATAAGTCCCTCCGTTCCATACATGTCCCCAGAAATACTACTGCTTACATATATAACACAAATCAGCTGGTTTACTTTCTCCTTTCCTTGCAAGAAAAAGAAAATATGGAAAAGCAAAAAAATAATCCTTTTCTATCTTGCCTTGGCTATATCATGGTTGAATGTTGATGCCTGAATGTAGAGTGGGAAAAATGGTACGGCAGAGCTGGCTCTGTCACGGAACGGCACGTGTGACTGTTCTGTGCTGTGACTCGTGTGTCTCATGACGTAATCATTCGCGTGTCGTGACCAGCTTTTGAAAATTTGGCACGGCATGTCACGCGAAAGATCCGGTCACGGCACGGCATGTAATCACGCGAGTCACGTGTAATTAGGACTGTTAGGTTTTAATCAAATGGTGGATGTTGAATAAACTAACTTAAATTATGAAAAAAAATAGTTAAACATGAGAAATGTAACCAGTTACGTTTGGACACGGCATACGAATAGTCACGGCGTGACTCGCGTGCCATGACCACCCCTCAACATTTTGGTCACGGCATGTGTCACTGTTCACTTGGTCACGACACGGCACGAGACCAAAGTCACAGCATGTTAGTCACGGAACGGCACGGCACGTTTTTTCCACTCTACCTAAATGCATTTTGATTCCATATTTAGTTGATACGGAGGGAACATCCAATTGGGCATGAGAGGGCCCAATGACAAATAGGCTCACCAGCCCAAGAGGTTCCAAAAGTCTTTCTTAGTAGGCTAACATGCTGTTCATTTGTGGTAGAACTTCTAAAAGTACAATATTAAAAGATAAAATATTTAAGAAATTGAAATTTTATACCAGTGAAATTCGAAAGGGGAAAGGTGTAAGAAAGATGTGTTTGAAGAAATTAGGTCTGCATGACTCCTCCAAATGCCAAGTAGGAAAGCATATCAGCATAACTTGACAAGCTTCTTACATGGCATTCAGGGAGCCAGGCAAACTACACAAGATCGCCATATTTGCAACATAGATACCTAAAAAATGCAAACAATAAAATACAATCATAAAAAATTATGTGTCAGTTTTCATATTGAAAACAGTAATATAAAGCGTGCATAGATAGTACCTTAGACTTGAGCAGTAGTGAACAATACAAGACACGTTTAATTGGGAAGGCGGAACCAAACACCATGTTAGGATCTCTCTTGATAAATAATGGCATATAAATTGTTCCAGCTCAAGTAGAAGAAGAGGGCAGAATTGGAAAATGGCATGTGAGCTGACAGGGGAGGCACAACTGCACAAGTAGACTTGCCAATGAATTTGCACCATCACTGCATGTGATCTTCTTGGCAAATAATAGATACAATACCTCCAAAGAAGCAGGCTGGGTTCTGGCCAGCATGGTAATTTTGGTGTTTTCTGTTAAAGAATACCTCCAAAGAAGCACGCTGGGTTCTGTCCAGCGCGGTAATTTTGGAGTTTTCTGTTAATTCTTTTCTCGAAATTTTTTATCTATAGAAATTACTAAGAGGATGGTTCAAATGCCTCCATTTTATGTGCCTCCATCATGCCTTCATTTATAAAAACTTAAATAACTTAAAGTTTAAAACTTAAACGTCAAAATAAAACCATTAGATATGATCTATGTTATTTTCTCTATATGTCCATAAAAAATTATCACATTTTGATTTTGCTTTTATGTGAATCAATAAGTTAAAAATTCAACGTCTAGAAATTATCCACATTAGTATATATTTTTGCAAGCTCAAGATGACAACCAAAATAAAGTTAAAATACCATAATTTTTTCCACGTGCATAGATAAAATGATGTAGTTCACATCCAACGGTTTTATTTTGAATTTTAAGATTTAAATTTTGAGTTATTAAAGTTTTTAAAAATAGAGGCATGATGGAGATACAAAAAATGGAGGCATTTGAACTCTCCTACGAAAACAAAAAGAGTACTTGGATTGTAACAAATTTAGAAAGATCAGACTCAATGAGTCCAATTCAAATATATTGATCGGACTCAATGGTCCAAATCCATGAGTATATTTTATTTTAATAAAAAGATAGATGTTGAAGAAAAAATTTGGAATGTACACAGAAAATTAGATAAAAAGTGGATCGGTCTCAATGATGAAGATCCAAGATTTTTGTAAAAAAAGAAAATTTAGAAGAGTTGGCCTCTACCGAATTTAAAAATTTAAAAATTTGGATCTGACTCATTGAGTCAGATCCACTTAATATTAGATTAAATGTGGATACAAATTTCTCCTTTTCTATCATTAAAAAAAAATATATATATATATATATAGATCTGGACTATTGAGACCGGTCCATATTTTTGAACCGAACTCATTGAGTCAGATCTTTTTAAATTTATTACAATTCAAGTACTCTTTTTATTTCCGTACATACAAATTTAATAATTCTTATAGATAAAAAATTTCCTTTTTTCTCCTCACTTTTCATTGTGGGGATACTTGTTATCTGTACATTTGTACTATTACAATTATTAATCTTCAATCAAACTATTTCTTTTGTTTGTGAACACGTGCAAAACCAGCCTTTCTCTTTTATTTTACTAGCTCTACAGCTGCCGGATACTGAGGATATTATCCTTGTCAGTTAAAATTTAATTTTAAACAGTCAAACAGTAATGAATTGTAGATTTATAAACTTTGAATCGCCCAAAAGTTCTTCTAAAGCTTCAATGCAAATTACACCGTTTTTTTTTTCCTACCACCCTCAAAAATCAGAATTAAATGAATACCACCCGAATAATCAGATTTCAGATTCCGCCACGTTCGCACTGTGGATCTGCGGACGGATCGCCAACCCGTTCGCGAATTGGATCTGCGGACTGACCCGCTCGTGCCCTGACCCGCTCGCGCCCTGACCCGCTCGCGTGACCCGTTCGCACCGTGGATCTGCGCACCGACTCGTGGATCTGTGCACTGACACGCTCGCTTTGACCCGCTCGTGTGACCCGTTCGCACTGTGGATCTGCGCACCGACCCGTTCGCACCGTGGATCTGCGAACGGGTTAACCCGTTCGCAGATCCACGGTGCGAACGTGGCGGAATCTGAATTCTGATTTTTCGGATGGTATTCATTTAATTCTGATTTTTGAGGGTGGTAGGAAAAAAAAAACGGCAAATTACGAGTAATGAATAGAAGATTTACTATTTTGATTACGTCACATCAAGTCACATCAAATTACGTAAAAAAAAATTATCACGTCACATTTTTATTTCACTATCTCTACTCTCATTCCATCAAATTATGGCGAAAGGATTCAAATCAGCGAAAATTCCAGATGCATGAGCAGTAACTCTGGAATGTCGAATCTATTTGTTGAACTGTTTCGAGATGCATGCACAGAAAAAGTTGGACGGATGAATTCGAAATTCCAGAAATTTCAGCAGTACTGTCCATGCATTCAGATTTCAGCTTATTTGAATCCATGGCGAAAGTCTTGAAAAACTTGCATCAGTCAAATTGATAACAAAGATCGGGGCTTAAATAATATTGTCTGGAACCACATAATCATTATTTATTTACTTCTCAATTTATTTGTTTACAAATAACAAAAATGAATGATTCAAATGCATAATTTTGATTGTCGTCGGCTCCCTCTTGAATAATAACATCTATTGTAGTAAAACAATAGATCTATTATTACTATGCAATCAAATAACCATGAAAAAAACAGTGGATAAAGAAATGAAAAGAAAAGAAGCAATGAAAATTATCATTATAAACAGTCTTGAAAACTAATTTAGATTCGAAACATTTTTTTACGAAAATCAAAGCGAACTACAATTAAATTAAATTAAATTAGTTTCTATAAGCTATTCTACTTTTCTCACCTCAAATAATTTTCATAAGCTCTATATATTGTCTATTCTATTTTGACGAGTTTATAGTATGAAATAGAAAATGATAAATGAAGGAAAAGAATGAATTGATGGAAATATTCAGCATGAATGGTCTAGGAAACTAATACAACAACTCTCTAAAATTATTAAAAAAATAAAAAAATAAATAATAGTTTCCATAAACGCTCACACTAAAAATTTCCATCAATTTCAACTTCCTTTCCTCAACTACCAATATTTTTGTTTTCGCTCTAATATATTTTCTATTTTTTTTATGGGAATAAGTTGATGACGAAAGGAGTTTATATAGATGAATGAATAGGTAATTTGGTAATATCACTTCACAATTTGTCCATTGTTTAGTTATATTCGATGTGCGGTTTTATTAAATAATTGGACGGTTATGAATTTTCTGACAGATACATTGAATTTTATATTGAGATTAGTTCAAATTCAATAGATAAAGATTTATCAAAAGATATATTCATTTAATGAACGTTAATCCCTTCCACATCTCCTTTACTTCTAAAATCACAATAAAATCATCTCAAGTGTTTATGACGATTGGTTCCTCAATTGTAAATTGTTTATGATGATTTAGTATATTTGAACATATCAGAAATAAAAATCAATTGACAGTTTAAAGGTATAGAAATAAAATGGATAAAAATCAATTGACAAATAAATATTCGGGTACAAACTTCAAATCAATGATAACTGTATACTAAACACAAACTTTCATGTACAATTAAACATAAATATTTCAGAATAAAACTAAAATTCTAAAAATATTATTATATTATTTTGATATTCATAGTAGATATCAGGCATTTAAAAATAAGAATCTGCATCCATAAAAGCTAGAACTTATATTCACAATATAAATTTGATATTTTGACATCGTTCTATAATTAAAAAAATTTGGAGCATGTGATTGGCTCATTTATTTTCAGATAATTCAGGTGTCCGCATATTTCTAGAGATAAGTTATTCATATTAAAAAATTTTATTTCAAGAAATAATATGTAGTGTTAAAAATATATAATATTTCAATAGTAAAGTAGATGTCAGAAATCAACCAACCATGTTATTGAATTTTGAAATTAGTTCCCGAATTAACAAATTTATGTCTAAAATTTTGTATCTGGAAATATAGTTACAAACTCCACTAAGATTTTAAGATGTGTCATTGCAAAATTTTGAAAATATTGTAATGATAAGTCAAGTTCAAAATTTTGAAAGATGACAGCTCCAAGATTTTGAAATTATAGTCATATTTCTAAAGTTATTTTGTATCCATAGCCACTAAATTAATAGCTAGTTTTTGTTATAATTAGTAGCATAACTCTGTAACAAAAACTATGTAGGTTAAACAAACAATTTTACCTATAAACAAACGAAGATTTCTTTACTATTTTAAAAGTGTAATATAAAACTGTTTTCTGATCTTTCTTATTTGTTTTGAGTAATGATCAATTTCAAGGTGTATTAACATCACTTATATATTTTTCAAATATTATAACATCAATAATTATTTATATAGTAAAAGAGGAGGGTTTAAATACTGATATATTTTGTGCTTGTAGTTTTTAATTTTTTAATAACAAAAATCGTAAAATTTATATGTCAAAATAAAATTATTAAATGTAATTTATATTATTTTCTCTATATGCATATATAAAAATATTTTTTTTTCAAATTTTAAAATTAACCATCGGTATATTTTTTTTAAGATTTGGTGATGTAGATTTAATTTGTCTATAATCATACCGGACTCCTTGAGCCTCTCATCAGATTTTAAGTTTTCAACGCTCTTTTGATGAAATTCGAGCTAAATTAAGCAGGAAGACTCCATTAATGGACAATTCCTTAATCAATAAGCCAAAATTATTTGATAAAGGCTGTGCTTCTACAAAGCAGCATCAGCATGGGAAGAAGAGCCCTTCCTACTTGCGTCTTTTTGTTACTGTTGTTTTATGCATACGATGCGGACTCCCATATCAGAGGCCCAAACTCTCTACAGTTTTACTTCCTTACTAATTAAACCTTTTATTCTTTTTGGATCGACGGACAATGAATGTAGAGTGAGAAAAATAGCACGGCGGAGCCGGCTTTATCACGGAACGGTACGGTTATAGTACGAAACAGCACGCACACGTGCTATATACGTGTCATGACTCGTGTGTCCCGTGCCGTGAGTATTTTTTAAAAGTTTGACACGGTACGACACGTAGTTACACGAGTCACGTGTAATTAGAACCATTAGATACAAAATTTTGAACTAACTTAAATTATGATAAAATGGTCACGTGAGTCACGCGATGCACGTTTGATCACGACACATTTAGGCACAACGTGACTCACGTGGCATGACCATTCGCGTACCGTGATTACCCCTTAATATTTTAATCACAGTACAATACGACGCGGCACGAAACTAAAATCACGACATATTAATTAGTCACAGTACAGCACGAGATGACACGTTTTTTCCACTCTAAATGCATGATTCATTTAATCGTTTTCCTCTCTTTATTTTTCTTCAAAATTTTCCCGAATTTCTCTGGTTTTTTTTTCAGAATATTCTATGATTAAAACCTTACAGCTAACCATGAAGCGGATAAAAGATATAAATCCAGGTTCCCAGCTGGTTCGAATAACCCGTTATGTGAAGTAACCACAAATCAGTTGTCAAAGATTTGCGCTTCGAGAGCGCATGGCTAGTGTGGGGCCCGAGCACTTCTGCCAGCCAATCTAAAAGGGACAGAGAGAAAGATGTTTGTTCTTATTCGGCTTTGATCGGGTGTGGTTTGCATAAATTGTGAAATATTGTAGCGAATTAATTTTTGTCTATTTTAGATGATTTGAGGTGATTTTTCTTAATAGAATGCTCGTCTTTTTTTACAATTTTAATCTAAATATTTTTCTTATCAAATTTTTTTTTAATATTTTTGTAGTTTTTTTAATATTTGTACGAACTAGACTCTCAAATTTATAAGTGTGTTCATTTTAGTATGAGAAAGATTCAAATGTCTTCATTTTTTGTGCTCAAGGCACTATTTTTAGAACTAAAATAACTTGAAATTTAAAAGTTAAATATCAAAATAAAATAGTTAGATACCATCTATATTATTTTCTCTTTGCACCCATAAAAGATCAAGACATTTAATTTTGTTTTGATTAGTATCAAGAACTTATAAAAATATACCGATATGAATAAATTTTGGATATTGATTTTTCAACTTATTAATTCATATAAAACAAAATTTGGAAAATAATAATTATTTATGTCCATATGGAGAAAATAATATAGATCACATTTAATAGTTTTATTTTGACATATAAATTTTACGATTTTTGTTATTAAGAAATAAAAACCGGAGGCACAATAAATAGAAGTATTTGAAACCCCCCTCTTTTACTATATAAATAATATATTTTGTTTGACTTCTAATATTTGATGATATAATATTTGAAAAATATATAAGTGATGTTAATACACCTTGAAATTGATCATCACTCAAAACAAATAATAAAGATCAGAAAACAGTTTTATATTACACTTTTAAAATAGTAAAGAAATCTTTGTTTGTTTATAGGTAAATTTTTTTCTTCGCATTGTTAACTGATAAGCCGAAATTGTATCTATTGAAACCTAGGGTTTGTTATGTAAATTAAGCCAAGTTTTGATTAAATTAGGTTTGATTAGGTTAGAAATATCTAAAAGTTCAAGTTACTGCCCTAGTTATGTTTATTTTTGCAGGTAATCAAGTGCTTGGAGCTTAACGGAGCAAAACGGGTGATCTGTAGCAAGTCAACACGAAATTTGGAGCATCTTTCACATTTATTGCGGACCGAAATGAGGTTATTGCGGGCCGCAACATTATCAGACAGAGCAAGCTTCCAGACAGCATTTTTCCGAACCTTTATTGCGGACCGAAAGGACCTTTATTGCGGCCCGCAACCAAACAAGTCAGAGCTTTCATTTCTGCACTTTTATTGCGGCCCGCAAGGACCTTTATTGCGGCCCGCAAGGACCTTTATTACGACCCGCAAGGACCTTTATTACGGCCCGCAATTAGGTCGGTTCAGAGCCCGAATTTGTTATTTTTGATTGGTTATTTCTGGATTTTTGAGTGGGGTATATATAGGAACCTGTAGAACAGATGGGGGAGAGTTTTTAGGCAGAATTTCTAGGGTTTCAACAAGGAAAAGCTATAAGAGAGGAGGAAGAGATCATTGATCAATCGGTTTTATTTGTTTTTTTTCTTTCGGAACTCTTCTATTTTTCTTTGATTTGATTTGTATCTTAGCCATGACAGGCTAAGGACTCTTCTAGGGTAGATTAGGGTTGTACTTGAAACTTTTGTTATGATTTAGTTGGCTTTATTTTATATATTCTTGTTCTTTATTATGATCTATTCTTTATTTTAATTGATTGTGAGAACTTAATCGAAATCACATGAAACCCTAGGATTTGGTATTTGCAATTGAGAAATTGAATATTAGGTCCAGACCATAAGGAATAGGGTATTTGATAGGCTAAGTACCGAGAGGTGACGCTTGTCTTATACGGGCTTTACCTAATAGTTTAGATAATTGTGCCAAGTACCGAGAGGTGAAAGATAGTTTTCTAGATTTATTGGGACAGTAAGAACTTAATGACTTTAAATTAGGGTAGCCAAGTACCGAGAGGTGACGTTTATTCTAATTTAAAGATGGTATTAATATAGAGATATCCCTTTGTACCTACAACACCCAACTGCGCCTTCATAACTAAAAGAACAAATTTAATAAACCAATTAGTCATAACACTAGTGGATAGGAACCCTAAGAAACCCTACTTTCTCATACTTGTTATAAACCGAATTTAGCTTTAAGACTTTAGTTTAATTCAATTTAATCACAACCAAACCATCATAAAAACAAACAAATTCCTTTTATTTTCTTTTACTAAATTAAATTGATTAGGTTAGAGTTAATATTCCGACTTGTCCCTGTGGAGACGATCCCTAAGTACTCCTCGATAAGGTTGTACACTTGCAACCAAATTGAGTGCAATTTAGGATTTATTACTTGTGTAGTAAAATTCACATCATTAACCTACATAGTTTCTGTTACAGAGTTATGCTTCTAATTATAACAAAAACTAGCTATTAATTTAGTGGCTAAGGATACAAAATAATTTCAAAAATATGATTATAATTTCAAAATCTTGGAACTGTCATCTTTCAAATTTTTGAACTTGACTTATCATTACAATATTTTCAAAAATTTTCAATGACACATTTTAGAATCTTAGTGGAGTTTGTAACTATTTTTTCAAATACAAAATTTTAGACATAAATTTGTTAATTCGGGAACTAATTTCAAAATTCTATAACATGGTGGATTGATTTCTGACATCTACTTTACTATTCAAATATTATATCTTTTTAACACTACATATTTTTTTTGAAATAAATTTTTTAATATGAATAACTTATCTTTAGAAATATGCGGACATCTGAATTATCTGAAAATAAATGAACCAATTACATGCTACAAATTTTTTATTTATAGAACGATGTCAAAATATCAAATGTATATTGTGAATATGAGTTGTAGTTTTTATGGATGCAGATTCTTATTTTTAAATGCCTGACATATACTATGAATATTAAATAATATAATAATATTTTTAAAATTTTAGTTTTATTCTAAAATATTTATGTTTAGTTGTACATGAAATTTTCTGTTTTGTATACAGTTATCATCGATTTGAAGTTTGTACCCGAATCGTTATTTGTCAATCGATTTTTATCCATTTTATTTCTATACCTTTAAACTGTTAATTTATTTTTATTTCTGATATGTTCAAATATACTAAATCATCATAAACAATTTACAATTGAGGAAACAATAGTCATAAATACTTGAGATGATCTTATTGTGCTTCTAGAAGTAAATAATATAGGTATGAGAAATATTATAAAGGAGATGTGGAAAGGATTAATGTCCATTAAATGAGTATATCTTTTGATAAATATTTATTTATTGAATTTGAACCAACTTCAATATAAAATTCAATGTATCTGTCAGAAAATTTATAACCGTTCCATTATTTAATAAAACCGCACATCGAAAATAACTAAACAATGGACAAATTGTGAAGTGATATTACCAAATTACCTATTCATTCATCTATATAAACTCCTTTCGTCATCAACTTATTCCCATAAAAAAATAGAAAATATATTAGAGTGAAAAAAAAAATATTGGTGGTTGAGGAAAGGAAGTTAAAATTGATGGAAATTTTTAGTGTGAGGGTTTATGGAAACTATTTTTTTTTTTCTCTCAATAATCTTAGAGAGCTGTTGTATTAGTTTCCTAGATCACTCATGCTGATGATTTCCATCAATTCATTCTTTTCCTTCATTCATCATTTTCTATTTCATACTGTAAACTCGTTAAAATAGAATAGACAATATATAGAGCTTAGAAAAATTATTTGTGGTGAGAAAAGTACAATAGCCTATAGAAACTAATTTAATTCAATTTAATCATAGTTCGCTTTGATTTTCGCAAAAAAATGTTTCGACTCTAAATTAGTTTTTAATACTGTTTATAATGATGATTTTCATTGCTTTTTTTTTTCTTTTCATTTCTTTATCCATTTTTTTTTTCATGGTTGTTTGATTGCATAGTATAATAGATCTATTGTTTTACTACAATAGATTGTTATTATTCAACTTATTCCCACAAAAAAATAGAGAAGATATTAGAGTGAAAAGGAAAATATTGGTGGTTGAGGAAAGAAAGTTGAAATTGATGGAAATTTTTAGTGTGAGGGTTTATGGAAACTACTTTTTTTTTTCTCTCTCAATAATCTTAGAGAGTTGTTGTATTAGTTTCCTAGATCACTTATGCTGATGATTTCCATCAATTCATTCTTTTCCTTCATTCATCATTTTCTATTTCATACTGTAAACTCGATAAATAGAATAGACAATATATAGCTTAGGAAAATTATTTGCGGTGAGAAAAGTACAATAGCCTATAGAAACTAATTTAATTTAATCGTTGTTCGCTTTGATTTTCGTAAAAAAAGTTTCGACTCTAAATTAATTTTCAAGACTGTTTATAATGATAATTTTCATTGCTTCTTTTCTTTTCATTTGTTTATCCACTATTTTTTTTTCATGGTTGTTTTATTGCATAGTTATAATAGATCTATTGTTTTACTACAATAGATTGTCGTTATTATTCAAGAGGGAACCGACGGCAATCAATATTATGCATTTGAATCATTAATTTGTGCTTATTTGTAAACAAATATATAGGATACATGTCTTTTGTTAGCCCATGTGAATGAATTTAATTGGAACTTTTTCTTCATCAATCAATTTGCATCCTACTTTATAGTAATTTGTATTTATATGAGGTAATAATTATTCAATTTTATGATTATTAGATGAGGAGGGTTCAAATGCCTCCATTTTTTTGTGTCTTCATCATGCTTTCATTTTTAAAAATTTTAATAACTCAAAATTTAAATCTTAAAATTCAAAATAAAACCATTGGATATGAATTATATCATTTTATCTATGTATGTGTAAAAAATTATGACATTACAACTTTGTTTTGGTTGTCATCTTGAGCTTGTAAAAATGTATACTAATGTGGCTAATTTCTAGACGTTGATTTTTTAACTTATTAATTCACATAAAAACAAAATCAAAATGTGATAATTTTTTCTGGGCACATAGAGAAAATAACATAGATCACATCTAACAGTTTTATTTTGACGTTTAAATTTTTTAAACTTTGAGTTATTTAAGTTTTTAAAAATAGAGGGATTTGAACCCTCCTCAGATAGCCTTCTTTAAAGTATTAAGCAATAGCACTTTAATTAATGTGTGCATGCTGGAGATTTTTAATATGAAAAGTTTGAATAAAAAACAATTTGAACAGCTTTTATCTTTGTTATTTTTATTTTTATTTTTTATTTTAATCCGTGAAAATGTATTTGCAAAGTTGGAGTTATAAACTGTAATTTTGTAAAATACCCAACACAATGCATCACAAGAAAATAATTAAGAGTTTGAAATTTGATATATACAATAATTTAAGTCCAAAATACGGTACAATAAAGTTAGGCTTAAGGTTGCATTTTAAATTATCTTATTTTTATTATTTTGAAGGCATTTTTTACTTCTTCTTTTTTAATTTTTTTAGTTTTCTTAGTTTTTTGCAGAGCTGGATGGCGGGTTTTGGTCCCAATTCAAATTTGTATGAGAAACATTGCAATATAATCTTCGAATTAATTCTATGTTTCCTTTAATTAAAGTAGATATGGAAAACATTAATGTCCGTTCTATGAGCATATTATTTAAAAAAATTATTCATTTTGTAAAAAATAATAATTAATTCAATATCTTTGTCAGAAAATTGTAACTATTTATTCATTTAATAAAACCACACATTAAATTTAACAAAACAATGTCTATTGAATGAATATATCTTTGGTAAAATTGTACTAACATCAATATATAACTCATTATGTATGCCAAAAAAAAATCTAACTGTCAAATCATTAAATTAAATCACACATTAATATAATTTGGAGAGAAAGAAATATTGGTGTATGAGGAAGCATTTGGCAAAAAAAAAAAAAAAATATATATATATATATATATAATAGGAAGCTGGGGTTCCTCTATATATCTTCATAAATGATTTTCTTTCTTGCTTCCCCCCCCCCCCCCCCCCCCCCCCCCCCCCCTTCCTTTGTGCCTCAATTATTTTTGGGACTTCGGATATGAAAATTTGAGAAGTTGCAAGTTAGGGGCTTATCCCCTATCTATCTTGTCATAAATAAAAAATTTGGGGAATTGATGGGCACTAGATTGTTTCATTCGTGATTCTTTCGAGTGTGTTAGTTGGTGGATTGCGCTTTCAGAACCAAACCATTGGAATAAAATTTATATACAAAACATCAAACACCGATTTTGTGCCTATTACTATCTTTATTTTATTAACACATTCAAAGCTTTTGAAAAGCAATATTGATTATAATGCTTTCCCACAAAAAAGAATCTCTATTGAGCACAACCGGCCTCCTTCCTCTCTTGATTTTCTGCGCTATTTACCATGATGCGGTCTCTGTGGTTGTCTGGTTTCATTTAGAATTGATAATTAGCATAGTCACAGGATTCGCAAATTAAATTTGAATAATTTATATTTTAGTGATGTCGAACTAAACGCCGAATTATTCAGTTGACCGAACTTTGACCAGAATTAAAACCAAATAATTCGTTTTTTTTCCATAATTTTACGAATTTTTCCCGAATTTTTTTCATAATATTGTTTTTTGCTCTATTGCAAGACTGAGATCTTTGATTCAGATAATTCCGAATCACAAATTTTTGACATCGCCGAACCAAATCCGAATAATTCATTTGTCACTATGATAATTAGTTAGTCTAGATCATTGTCCCCATAATATCTCTGATCTTGAAATGTATAATGTATTCGTCGGTACACTTGCTAGCCACTAGCAAGATTTCAAATAAAAAAAAATTTATAAGTCGGCCATAATGCCAATAAGCTATCAAAAAGATTTTTATATTTAGATTTTGCTTATGCATATCATTTTTCTTTTAATATATTGTACGTCATTCCAATCTTCAATGAATATTTGATGAATCAATTTCAATAAGATGCAATGTGGATTTACAGTCAAGACAAGGTTTTTCCTGTTACCCCATAATTTCAAAAATTTTAATTATGTACATTAAAATTTAATTGATTTTTATTTTTGAGTGTTTAGATAGTTCAGTTCCCCCTTGTACTGAATTTGTAATTTAGTTTTTTTTTTTAAAAAAAAGAAAAGATAAGAGTCAAGCCCTTAAATTTCATTTATGATGAGTTGGTGATACTAGATGTGTCTGGATTATATTTTATTTAAAATTGCAAAACATAAACCTAAAATAGAAAATGAAAAGCCAAGGAAAGAAATAAACTTTAAAAAATAAAATACAAAAGAAAATAAGCTGCCAATGTAAATAAAAGAAACTAAAAGGTGTTGTCTCTGACATCTGTTTTTTTATCAGACATTCTGAGTAATTTAGTAATTAGAAATTCACTTTGTCCTTTTGAAAACTTGAATTCAAACACACTGCATTTTACATTCAGCCTCTCAAATCTCAATCTATATTTTTTTAGTCCTATGCAAAATTCAAACCAGAAAGAAAGAAGTCAAAGAACAATCCATGCAGTTATTCGGGGTGCTTGTACTGGTACACTTTACTTCAAGGTTAAGAGTCACATATAAACCAAACAAATCCATTACACCACCCGCTTTATTCAAATTCTAGGCCTCTTGAGCGACTCGTAAAACAAACACACATGGCCCCATTATCCATTTTATAAAAAAAGCTTCTTTGCTCTTTACCTTCTTTAATTGCTGTCAACTTTAAATAAATAAAAACCAAGAACCTTGCTTCGCATTGTAGTCTTTCTTCTCTTCACTTCTTCTCTGATACCTCCTTTCACCCCCTCCCCTCCACCATTACAGACGATGATACCACAAAGTATCCCATCTCCATACGGCTTCCAACCAATGAAACAAGCAACAAAACCAATCATGGGTCCACCTTCAGAGATGGATTTTAGATCAAGAAAGCAATTGCTTCTTCATCCTCACCACAGAACCGACCCTTTAGTTTGGTGTTATGGAATTCTGTGTGTTGTATTTAGCCTCACTTTGATCTTAGCCGGTATCGCAACTCTCATAATTTTCTTAGTTATAAAACCTAGAAACCCCTTATTTGAGACAGCAAATGCAAGTTTAAACAGCATCTATCTCGACACTCCGGCATATTTTAACGGAGATCTCACATTTTTAGCCAACTTCTCAAATCCAAATCAGAAAGTTCACATCACGTTTCAGTACATAAGCTTGGAGTTGTACTTTAATGATAGACTTGTGTCAGCTCAAGCTTTACGTCCTTTTGCGCAGAGAAGCAGAGAATCAACAATCCAAGCCGTACACATGGTATCAAGTCAGGTGCTTCTACCACCGGATCTTGCTGTGCGACTGCAAGATCAGGTGAGGAGAAATAGTGTTTTGTATGATATTAGAGGAACTTTTAAGGTGAGAGCTAGTTTGGGTTTCATGCATTTTACTTATTGGGTTTATGCAAGGTGTGAGATTGAGCTGGGTGCTCCTCCAAGAGGGGTTCTCTTGGCTAGGAGCTGTAGAACTAAGCAATGAGCACAGAGAAGAAATTGTTCACTTTTGTTCATTTTGTTTGAACTCGGTTTAATTATGAGTATACGTGATCAATGACAACTTTTTTTTGGTATCTTGTTTTGTTAAGCTCTTATTTGGTATAATTGTTCAAAAAACATAAAGCAGCTCGGTAATGAATAATGTCTCCGTTTATGCTCATGTCAGAGTACAACTTCATTTTCGTTGCATTTATTTGATTTCTGATGACATTAGTTCATGTAATATTGTTTTCTAAATGTAATTAGACTGGTTTCTTATTTGGAGGCAAAACATCTGCCTGTGGGGCGCCTCTGCTTTTTTACCTTTTTTTTTTTTTTTTTTTTTCTAGAATGGATTGCATGTTAATTTGCTTTACCCTTTTACATACACCCAATTGCGTTTGAACTTCTTAAGCGCTAAGGAAACGACAAGTAACGACAAAGTACCGAAAAATTGTGGAATCCATGCTACAATAATTGAAAAAGGCTAAAAGGCTATTATGTTTCTTTAGTTCTTTCTGAGCAAGCAAATCATGACTTTTCACAGGTTAAAGATGATAATAAGATCGTCATGTTACAAATTATTTCCTTTCTTTCTTTTTTTTAAATAGGGTAAATTTCGGTGGAGGTCACTAAACTTTGTTATTTGTCACGAATTGGTCACTCAACTTTGATTTGTTCCTTTTGAGTCACTCAACTTTGTTATTTGTTCCAATCAAGTCACTTAACGTTTTCCATCCAAATTTTTAACGGAATATGCTAATTCCGTTAGTTTTTTGGATGGAATATGCTAATTCCGTTAAAATTTTGGATGGAATGGATATATTCCGTTAATTTTTTGAACGGAATAGGAATATTCCGTTAAAAATTTGGATGGAAAACGTTGAGTGACTTGATTGGGACAAATAACAAAGTTGAGTGACTCAAAAGGGACAAATCAAAGTTGAGTGACCAATTCGTGGCAAATAACAAAGTTTAGTGACCTCCAGCGAAATTTACCCTTTTAAATAAAAGAAGTTACATATCATAAAACGAGAAAATAATTCATGGTAACAATATCAAATACTGAATTCGAACTTAATCTTTAGGTATCGTACACTCACCAATTAAACAATACAAAATAAAACATCAAAAGCCCCATCTGAAAACTACAAACAGTTGCAATCTACCTGTCTATCATCATATGCTAACTTGAGACTGTATGTTAATTCCACCTGCACCTTATTTCACACGCACATCAAAAACTCTGACAGAATGATCGGCCCCACAAGAAGCCAGCTGAAGCACTTCAGCCGACTCACTGCCATTGATGTCTCTCCACCTCAGCCTATAAACTGTCGACACGTGACACAAGAATGGATCGAATCTGATCGCACACGCAGCACTAAGTGCTGGTACCTCCAAATTCCTACTAGCTACACTCCATATTTCAATAAGGCCATTATCCATACCGACGGCAAGTAGACTGACACATCCCGATGGGTCACAGCTGACCCATGACAGAGCTGTCACACTGTCCCGGAATTGGGGTAAAGTGGAGAGAAGATTGACAGAGGATGAATCTTTATTCACAGACCAAACTTTGACAGTTTTGTCCCTTGACCCAGTTGCAAATTCATGCTTAAACGGATTCCATGAGCATGCCCATATTATTCTCTTGTGCGCCTCATGCTTCACAATCAATTTGTGGTCAACACCATCTACACTTATAACAAACAATACATAGTTCATAAAGTTTTATACAGCACATGGCAGAGAAATTGGCTTTTCAGAATTGGAAACAGATTAAACCTGGGGTTTTACTAATAGAGAAGACAGATAGCTGACGATCCCGTGAGACTGAGAGAAGTAGTGTATCATCATGAGAGAACTCTAATTGTGTAACAGTTAAGTTGTGAGATTGCAAACGGCCAACAGCTTTCCATGAACCAACCTCCCACAACCATATCTCTGCTACATTTGCCGACTGAGCCTAATAAAGTCAAATGCATTCAAGTGCATTAGATCCCTGTGTACATAAATTTCAGATACCATAAAAATTTCAAACATATTTCCAAAACATCACGTGCACCCCTAGTAAACGCTAACCACAAAATCCATTCCGTTGCTCCCGTGTTGTCCAAAGAAATTGCTCACTAAACCCCTAACTATTTCTTTAGTGAGGCCACTTTTAAAAGAAACTGGAAGTTATAAAGGTGGAGTTCTTCAAAACTATTCGAGATCACTAGTTTTGCAGAGTTACACTTGTAAAAGAGACTCTCTCCTTAAGAATACCTTGCATGAGGATGCGACAAGCGTCCCAGCATGGTTACAACAAAGAGAGAATAACTCGTTGCCATGGCCATAGAGTTTGTGTGATTCAGGCCACAAAGTATGCCATGCAAGTTGCTCCTCTACTGGTGGCTCAGTAAAAACTGTGGGGACCGCATCAGGTATTGTCTCTAGAGAATCCACTGCATCTGTGGTTCTTGCAGTTGGAGATTCCCTTGCACCTAAGAAGAGTTTCAGTGTTGGATGTCAAAAATGTTCAATTAACTTAAACAGATGGTCTCCAAAATAAACCTGACTCCCTTTTTGGTCTCCAATTTTTAATTCTCACTCTGATCACCAAATGTGTCATATTTCAGTTAAAAAATTAACAAAAATGCTAGCCAGCATTGACTTGGTATAACACATTTTTAGACTGAAAAAGGGCTCATTCAAAGTAATTGACCACACTATGGTTATATGTGCGTCCTTTTTGACAAAAAAAGAAATGGTAATAAACTGTATAAAATATTACAAAAAGGGGAACTCACACTTAGAACCACAATGGAAACTGGATTATGCTTAAAATATTGTCTAGATAATTTACTTGGATGTCAATATGAAAATTTTGAATCCTATGCTATCATAATCAACATGTGGTTTCAAAGAGAAGAACAAACTCAAAGACACAAAACCAAATTTATTAGTTACTAAAATAAAAAGAAGGAAGATAAAGATTAAAGGACCATCATCTCACCCACTCAGACAAAAATATAGAGGCAAACAAGCTTACTATTGAGATATATAGGCTTCTGAGATAGTCCAAGAGCAGACATGTTGGCACCAAGAATTTGAACCCCCTTATCCAAAATATCCAAATTCCCTTGTTCTCTTGCCCATGCAGAGTTGAGAGTTTTTAAGAAAGACAAAGGTGCTTCAAAAACTCTAGCGACCTTTTCATCTGCACCACTGACAAATCGATGATTCCCTGACCCTTGTATCGAGCATACACAGTTTATGTCATGACCATGCACCTGGGGCCGTGCAATCTCATGCCACATCACCTTATTGTCAGGTGCTTTGAAGTTTTTCCATGGAGCAAACATACGAGTTGTCTGAAAGGTTGACCAGAGTCAAATTCACAGAAAAGGAGGATATGGCGTATGACAGTAAACATAACTACATTAAGTGACCACATAAGAGGCTAGTAATGCTCAGAGAGTTATTTTGCAAGCTCTGCCTATTAATTTTATTATACTGTCAAAAGCAATACCCAATATTACTCATCTTCTCAATAAAAATCCAATGAAATTTGCAAATTGGATTATCACCATGAAAATCAACTTTAATGTTATTAAAAAAAATTAACTTTCTGTACTCCTGGAATACTTCATATGAAGTTATTAGCCTAATCTGGTTGATTAATCTTAGATCTTGGCTTTAATTTTTAATTATTTTTTCAGGTAAGAAAAGAAAGGCTCATTAGAAAATAGGAAAAATGTTGAAACAATAAATATATCAGTTTTCTCACAAATGTCACAATAATGTGGTTTGCTAGTTGATAAATTGGACAAGTACAATGATAGTAATAAAAAGAGGGTTCTAGTGCCACAAGTTGCTATTTCTCTTCTACATTAATATTTCAAAATCCAAAGTCCATACTAACCATTCGATCTTGTTATTCTTAACAAGCTATGTGTCCATGTCAAATTTCATACTTTTCTGACAGAAATTTAGTCGGTTCATCTTTTGCATCTTCATCTTGTACACAATGAACTCAACAAATTATAAAACTTTACTTGGATAATTCATCTTTTAGCAAAGAAGAAGGTAATGTATCAGGGCCAACTATCAGAAACAAAAAAAACATGCCAAGGAAAACTTACCTGGTCATGGCTCACAGTGACCAGATAATCCCCAGATTGGGACCAGGTGAGATCAAAGACGGATGAAAAATGACCCAAGGGAACCCTTTGTGGTTGCCAATTTTCAGATCCAAAGCCAACATCCCTCCACAAATGAAAAGACCCACCATATCCGTGTGCAAGTATTGATTTTCCATCTGGGGCCCAATGGCCCCCATAAAACCCTAGTGCAGAGTGTGACAACTCACCCACTGTCACTACATTCATCCAAATTCCAGTATTTTTCTCAGGACGCCAAATCATCATGGTTTTATCCATAGATGCTGAAAGAATACTCATAGGTTGATCCAAATTGCTTCCATTGAAAATTGGAGGTTGCCACTCAACAGAGTACACCCAGTCTTCATGGCCTATGAGTAGGGATTCCAAGGAGACCTGGTACCTGGTTGACCCAGCAACAAAAACAGGACCTTCTATGTACGCTGTAAGTCCGGTATCATCTTTTTTTAATTCTGAAGCTGGAGAGGACGCCAATTTCCATATGCGAATTGTTTTATCTTGAGATGAACTCACGAGAAAAAAGTTGTGTTTTCCTTCTCCTAACATTACCAGCTGTGAAAAGTCTAAACTCCGTATCCAATCAGAGTGGTCTTTCAACTCACATACATGACTAAACTGCAAATAAGATATGAGTTAGCAAATTGTAGCTTTGGTGGAGTAAAAGATAATGATATAATAACTCCCAGGAAATATTCATATGTTCCCCTGATAAACATTAAATATCATGTGTAAAATTGCAAAAGGGAAAAAAAATTCTGTAAATAATGGAAAACATTTCACATGCCCGGCCACTTCTTATTTCTTGAAATGTGCCAATATATGAGATTTCTTCACACTTTCAAGAAAAAGAAAAAAAAATGATAAGCAGCAGTTGTTAGGCACTTGCTTAACCTATAAGTTGAAGACGGAGGAAATACAGAATACTTTCCAGTTTGTAGAAGTAGAAGTGAAACTTCCTACTATTGTAGAGATATGTATGAACTTTTTACTGCTTTGCAGGAACATATACTAAATTACTCCCATTTTCTACTAACCTTTCCTTTGAGATCACCAAAGTAAATATGAACTTTCTGGTCTAAGCCACCCATTGCTAGAAGCAGACCACCATTTTCACCAGGTACCTTGGTCAATGACAATGCAACCATGGGTTTACTCCCAATCGATAGAGAATCTAAACATGAAACTTGACAATTTCCTATCATAGATAAAGAAACCAATTTCAGAAAATAAAAGGCATGGATTTTGTGATACCAAAGAAAAGGCCATCACTTATCAGAATTTGCAAACAGAAACACTTCCAAATGCAAGACCATAATGAATATATATATTAACTGGGTGTAGGAAAATTAGAAATGTTCACTTTCCCCATAATTCAAATTTATCCTAATAAAGTATAAACTTTCAAATTTATCCTAATAAAGTATAAACTTTCAAATTTATCCTAATAAAGTATAAACTTTCAAATTTATCCTAATAAAGTATAAACTTCCAAGTTCAAACCCACCAAAACCTTATACTGGGTTAATGAATTACCTTCTCTAGATTAACTTCATCGCCTATACATAATCCAAAAACAGAATTTTCAGGCCAATCCTTGTCCATCTAGAAAAGGTGAATGTTTTTTTAATGACCTATTTGCATACAAACAATTTATGAATTTTCTGTAGGCAAGGAAATTACTTGACAAATCAAGTTACCACTGTCAGAAGATGGAAAGGTTAATTCCCATATGTGAACAATTCCGTCTGATGAGGTTGAAGCGCATATTGCAACAGTATCAGAAATCATGACATTTGTCAAACATGTCACGCCTTTCTTATGTATTCCTGGAAATTGCAATGCATGTCTCCACTGCAAAAATGAAGAATCGAATCAAAATTAACATTACTATTTTACAAACAATAAAGGTGCATTCACCAGAAAAAGAAAAAGAAAAAAAACTAGATAGCATTCACATACAAGTCTTTTTGAAGGATGAATTTCCCATGCAATGATAACACCATCAGCACTCCCAGAGAGTATGTAATGCATCTCTCTGTGCCCAACTGATCCAAATTCCAAATTTAGAGAGTGACAATTGAAAAGAACATAGTGAGATAATACTCATATACAGTTAAACACAAGCAATTTACTCAAATTTGCGGTGTACAACGTTCATGTAATAGAAAGAAAACATATTACATCAGTCAAATTTAAAAACACACTAATAAAATGTAAAAAGAATGTCAAAACCTTTATGAACATCTTTGTTTGTAAGAACCCACTGGGTGCAATTAACCACCGCTTTATGCCCAGGAAGAGTTGTCAGAATCTGAGCACTCTGCTCGTCAAAAAAAAATATATATATATATAAATAAAGAACAGAGTAAACACCGTTTATAAAACAAGAGATACCCTTCATATAGAAATGAATCAGAAAAGGTTACCTGGGGGCAAAATATGGCGACAGCGTTTTGTGCACCGAAGGCGACAAGACCGGATGGACCCCACGAGACATTGTTCACTATTCGATTACAACCAGCTCCGACGAACACCCTCTCCGCCGTCAAATCGCCGTCGCCGTTCGCCGGAGCCATCCCGATCGGTAGAAATTAGGGTTTTGGGTCTGTAGAGGGAAAACTTGTTAAATCTTAGTTGGCGTTGCTCGTAATGTATCATTCCAAGCAAGACCAGCATGTTTTGGAAAATTCGAGTTCATTTTTTAGAGCCTTAAAACAAACTCATCTTTCTAAGTGGGCCGCAGAATAAAATTATAATTTTGGGCTTAATTTAGGAGAGAGCACTAGGCCTGTCCGAACTGTTTCAAACCACTCAACCGCACAAGTCTGGCGCATTTTTAACAGGTGGTGGCAAAAAATCTCCTACCTCGTCGATCGATTGTGATTCGCATTTGACTTGTTTGTTAACAACTTATTCGTTATTAGACTAAGCTATTAACGAGCTAGCTCATCACTAGCTCGACTCAAAATTAACAAGTTTGTGCTGGAGTCTAGCTCGCTCACGAGCTGGCAAGCCAGCTGGTGTAAGTATGAATTTGTGTAAATTTAGTATGCATGAATTTATTCTGTGAACTATGTTTGTATGAATTTGGAGATTAAGTATTTTAGTATATATGTATTTAGTTACAAACTTAAGTTATGATAGATGACTTTATAATACATTATATAATACATTTGGGCTTTTAGTCCACGAGCTGGCTCGTTGCCAAAACAAGCAAGCCACAAGTCACTTTTTCAGTTCGAATCCGAATGTTGGCTCGCTCATGACTCGCTCATTGTTCAAACGAGCAAATCATGAACTTGATCTAGCTCGGACCGAGCCGGCTCGTTGCCAGGCCTATTTTTAACTGACGGCATATTTATTTTTTTATCTTCTGAATAATATTTCTTTGATTTTTTTTATTACAATATTTATCTTGTGGTGTACATGCACTGTAATATTTATCTTTGAGATGGGATGGATTAGTGCCGTACCGTAGCAATATTATGTTCACCATTTAAATCACCATCATAATCCTCTGCACTTAACAATTCCTTTTTTGAAACAAAAAAAATTGATCTAAAATTTCTTGTGTCAATTATGAGCTACCGTACAATTTTATATATTCTCATATTTAACATGGTTCAGATTTGTATAATATAGGTGGAGAAAAGGACTAGTCACTACTATGTACTTGCAATTTATCATCAATCATTTGATAAAACATGAAAGGGATAATGAGCCAAAATTGACAATAATGACCACTAACCAAGATAGCGACTGTGATGTAATCAGAGAAAGCAACCTGAGCAAGCGTCAAAAGGTTAGAGAAATTTCCACTGTTAGAACTCCTGGACAAAGGTACCCATCCGGGTATGACATTGGAACATCCACGGTGCATGTCATCTCTCAGAGCGGAGACATCGAACCTACTTTAGGTTTGACGGACTTCAAGACCGTCCAATCCGCTTTAAGATATATGCACTCTCAGAATGAGACAGTATCACAGTAATGTCAACGGGCTGGTTTTGGGGCGGGTTTTGACCCAACCCAACCCAATCCTTACGAGTCTGGCTCAGAAGAGCCGGATAAAATGCAAGATTGGTTCTTCTAGTGTTGTGGGGATTTAACTTCTTTTTTTTTTTCTATTTTCATTTGATTTGGAAAGTAATTGTAATGTAGAATCATGTTCTTGATTTGGATGCATCACTGGAGTCAGGCCCCCAATTTGTATAAATAAAAGTAAATTTCCCACATTTTTCTTTCACTAATAAAGAAGAACTGTTATGATTGGGTCCAACATGATGCATGAACTCATCACCCTTCAAAAGGTTCTGTTAAATAAAAAACAAAAACAGTTTCCTATTTTTTTTTTTTCTTATTGAGTTATGAGCACTGTAAGAACTCAGAAGTTTCAGGAAGACAATTAATTTCAGAGAATCAGAGCACGTTAATCCAAGATGATTTATCCAAGTTCAGAACCGAGGGAATTAACGATTCCCCAAATCAAGAAAATGGTTGATTTTGCTCAGTTTTTTTATATTTGAAGTTTGAGATCAAGGCATGAGAGTAACATGCAAAATCAGAGATGTGATTTGAGGCTAACTTAATCTATTTACTGGCATCTCTCTTCACATTAGTTGCTATTTGGGTGTAAGAAGTCTCTGTCTGTACCCATGTGCCATGTGGCCAGCATGTGGCCATGTGAGATCCCTGCTGGAAAGCTTTTCGTGCCGCCTATCTTTTACGTACACTTGCTATGTAGTCACATTTGTTGTATTTTTTTAATTAACCCGGTCTTGCAGGTAAAAGTATATTTCTTTTACTCTGCAAGGAATTAGCTGGGAGTCCGGAACAATATAAAATTTGTTTTACAATGGCTGATATCGTTGCAATCATGGTTATTCTCGTCAGTATTCCTATTGTCAAACAAATTTGAAACTTTTTTTTGTTTCACTTGAAAGAATTTTTATCGTTCTTTCTCTTCAGAAAGTAACAAATTCTGCAATATGTAAACTTTTGAGTAAATGGTACTATGCATATCACGGGTTGGTCCATAATACGGATTAATATTTTCGTTTTTAAAATTCTAATTGTCGACCCGAACCGTTCAACATGATCCCCATATGAATATGTACTTGCAAACTAAATTTTAGAATTTTTTTAAATTTTTTAATATTTTTTAAGATAGAGAGAAAATCACTTGATTTGAAAATTCTGAACCATCCAAAAATTCTACCGATCTTTAGAAATAGTAAAAAAATTCTAAAAAATATAAAATTCGGTCTGCAAGTACATATTCATATGAAAATCATTTTGAACGGTTCAGATCGACTGTTATAATTTTAAAAAATAAAATATTAATTCGCATTACGAACCAAATCATAATATGCATATTACCATAGACTCACTCTAAAACTTTCTGTAATATTTATTCCCTTGAAACTTTTGGAAGGAATAATATGATTATGTCATATACTCATATTACAATAATTATTAATCAGCATGTCACATTGTTATCATACAACCAGCCATGGTCACAAGAAATCCATTTGGGCCTTCTTTTAATTGTCTAATTAATTGTCTTGTACAGTTGTACCACATCTAAATCCAAACTACATTAATCATTGAAACGCACGTACATCATCTCCCGGTTACATTTTCCAGGAAAAGTTTTTGTTCAGGCGCACTTTGCAACTGTACCTTCACATTATTTAGCACGAAGTTTAAAGTTAATATTTTTTTTTAAAAAGATAATCTATTAACTGTGGTGCCATCTGTTTATATATATACAAGCGTTTTAAAACTCCGTTTCAGCCAAACAAATGCTCGTTTAATACAAGTATATATAAAAGCAGCAACAGATCATATCAATTTACTCGAAATTTTTCGTCAACGAAATGGATTGTGTCCAAAGGATGTGCTGTTCGTTTGCAAATTGCAATTGTTTGTCAATTTTTAATATCAGCATGCAGCATCAATTGTAAATTTGTAACAATAACTGATTGAATACGACTATATTATCTACCATCGCTTAGCAGAATTTACAAGGGGTAGAACAAGAAATCAACCTAGCGCTTATAGGTACATAACCAAAAATCTAATTCGCTCTTTTAGCAAGAGTAGTCTGACATGGCGGCGAAAGAACAGCTCGAAGATTCCTTAGAAGGCATGTTTCTTATTGGGGAAGCACTGGTTACAGCAGTAGCTGTAGTTGTGCATGCCGATTCCTTTTGCTCTTCGGCAACCGGCCTTCTGATCTCCTTTAGCAATGCCACGATGTCTTTCATGGTCGGCCGGTCATCGGCTCGAGGACAGATGCATAGAACGGCCAAAGCCAGCGCCTGAAGTATCTCTTGGATTTGTGAATCGGGTCGACCTCGCAATCTGGCATCTAAGAGGTCTAGTGGGTCCTGCTTGGCCTGGAGATGTTCCCGGACCCACTGTACCAAGTGGGTCCCACCCGGAAGTGTCGAGTCTAATGGGTGCCTACCTGTTAGGACCTCCAGCAGCACAACTCCATAGCTGTAAACGTCACTCTTCTCGGTTATCCGTTGCATGGAAGCATACTCTGTGTACAAAATAAAATTATTTGTTAGCTAGGTTGGATTCATTAAAGGATCAGGACAATCCAAATGATTGAAAGAAGAGAGATTTGGATTCAATAATTGAAGGTATTATTCATTTGGCCTTCCATACCAACTAACATTG
This sequence comes from Carex rostrata, assembly GCF_964058835.1. Classification (NCBI taxonomy): domain Eukaryota; kingdom Viridiplantae; phylum Streptophyta; class Magnoliopsida; order Poales; family Cyperaceae; genus Carex; species Carex rostrata. Next base: position 11,313,036 of record NC_135925.1, read on the forward strand.
CACCTCCTCTGTTCATACTTAGTACAAACAAGAGGTGGCGGGAACCATTTGCGGCCCCTTCATTAAATGCTAATTACACCTTATAATGTTTCTCTTGAGCTGGCTTGTGTATCCCAAAATCATTTTCAAGTACCAACTAACCTACCTGGCCTATGAAACTTCCAATATTATATAATTACACTGTATGTACAAGAGATTAATTTAACCTAAAAATAAACAGGTATGGAATACAAAAAAATTAAGAAAAAGGAATGCAAATTTATAAGAGAGACTAACCGGGTGCAATGTAGCCATAGGATCCAGCAATTGCAGGCACCGGGTTATTTGACTCCGACTTGGTACTATTACAATTGCTCCTCGGATCCACACAACTAGAGGTCAAAATCCTAGCAAGCCCAAAATCTGCCAAATAAGGTTCAAATCTTGGTCCCAGCAGCACATTCATTGCCTTGATGTCGCCATGCAATATTGCCGGTACGCAATCGTGATGCAAGTACGCAACTGCATGTGCAATACCTAATGCAATTTCGTACCGCGTCTCCCATTCAACCGCTGCCTTTCCTCCCCTATGCAAAAACCCACTAAGACTCCCATTGGGTAGATAGTTATAAAACAATAGTTTTGTGCTTCGATTTGCACCCCAGCCTAGCAAACGTACAATATTGCGATGCCGAATTGACCCCAACGCGGTGATTTCATTTCGAAAAGCACCTGAATCATCAGTTGGGGACCACATTTTTTTTACCGCTACTGTGTCGCCACCCGGCACGTTAACCTTGTACACTACACCAGAACTTCCGGTGCCTATCACGTTAGATGATGTCAGCGCTCGTACCACATCAGCCACTTGCAAATCTAATTTTTGGTACAAGGTCACTTCCCAATTGTCATCAACCAGCCGGTTACCAGCTCCACCTCGGGTACGCATCAGTACGTATAAGCCAGTAATCAATATTGTAACACTAAAGGCTATTAAAATTGACATGGCGAGTTTTAGTGCCGAAATGGATTTAGCTTCACGTGACTCTTCTCCGCCGACACCAGATACAATTAACCCATGGTTACCGGTAAGGTCACTTAACGGTAACTTCTGAAAAAATGGAGTATTCGGCAATTGGCCAGAAAATGAGTTGTAGGAAATGTTGAGAGTTACGAGATTTTGCAATTCAGCAAGTGCTGAGAGGCCACCTGACAGGCTGTTGTATGATATATCAAGGCAACCGAGCTTTCCCAGACCAGAAAAGGCTGCTGGTATATCGCCAGAAAGACGGTTGCAACTGAGATTAAGGGATATCTCCAGTGAGGGGAGTTGACCTAGCTCAGGTGGAATTAAACCAGACAGAAAGTTGCCTCCAAGATCAAGTAGTTGCAATTTGTTTGATGAACTGAGCTGAGTCGGTATGGACCCAGTAAAACGGTTTCGACCCAGGCTCAATTTGGTTAACTCTGGCAACAACCCAAGACTGGGCCCTAATGGACCTGTTAACTGGTTGTCTGACAAGTCAATGAATTGGAGGCTTTTGGGAAACAATTCAGGTAACACACCCGATAAACCATTTGAGTGTATGTCTAGGAATTCCAAGTTCCAGCAATCGGATATTGCTCGTGGGATGGGTCCCACTAGCAAATTACTGCTCATGTCTAAGAAATTGAGATTTTTCAAATTTCCAATTTCAGCTGGTATGGTACCTGACAGGCGGTTATCATTAAGACGGAGTCGGAATAAGTTGGAGCAATTGCCGATATCGGGTGGAATAAAGCCAGTTAACTCATTTGATATGAGTAATAACTTGGTTAAATTTTGCAATGAGAATAGAGCTTTTGGTATTGGTCCAGTAAGGCTGTTGTAGGACAGGTCTAGTGACTGGAGATTTTGACACTTGGCTAGACTGGCCGGTACTGTACCAGTCAGGCGGTTTCGCCATGAATAGAATAAGGTGAGGTTACTAAGTCTAGCGAAATCTATATCAATTTGCCCAGAAAGTTCATTGTTATCGACCTCAAAGTCGGTCAACGAGGTGCAGTTAGAAATCTCGACAGGTATCGAGCCAGTAAGATTATTGGTACTTAGTTGCAACTGTTGCAACTTTGACAATTGAGCAAAGCTTCTCGGGATGTTACCCGTCAGTGAATTGAGAGACAAGTCCATGAGTACCAGTTCGGTACAAGCACCTATCTCTGGGGGGATCTGACCCACTAGAGAATTTTGCCATAGGAGAAGATTTTGAAGGTTTTTGAGTTTACCGAGGCTTGCCGGTATTGGTCCAGACAACAAATTTTGGTACAGGTACAGGCTAGTCAGTTCTGTACAGTCACCAATTTCCTCAGGTATCGGCCCCGATAGCATAGCAGTGTATATAGCAATGGTTTGTAACTTCTTCAACATACCAATTGTAGAAGGGAGAGAGCCTGATATACCGGTCTCAGCTAGACCGATCATGACCAAATTGGTACAGTTGCCGATTTCTGGCGGCAATGGCCCCTTCAAATTCTGATTTCCTCCAGCTCGAAAAGTCTGTAACTTTTTCAAATTGCCGATGCTCGATGGAATGCCTCCGCTCAGAGAATTATCATATATGGTTAGATATGCGAGGCTAGATAGGTTTCCAATATTAGGAGGTAGGGCACCTTGTATGAAATTTGAATTTATAGAAAGTGTTTCAAGTTTTGCAAGCTTGCATATTTCAAGTGGTATTTCACCTGACAGTTGGTTTTTACTGAGGTCAAGGACAATGAGTTGCGTGTAATCGCCAATTTCTTTTGGGATTGTACCAGTGAGGTTGGTACCGGAGAGAACGAGGGTTGTGAGGGATTTGAGAGGCTGGAGGTTTGATGGTACCGAGCCTTGTAGGTCTATGGATTTTATGCTGATTGATGTCACTTGGGAATCTGAGTTGCATGAAACTCCATACCACTTGCATGGATTTGGGTCTGTTGGTTTCCATGAATTGAGAGATGTGCTGGTTGTGTTGATCATTTGACGCCATTGGAGAAGAGCTTTGCCTTGGTCATCAACAGAGTGGCAACAGAGGAACAAGAAGGTAGAATTGATGGTTAAGAGTATAATTAGTATTGTGTTAAGAGGCAGCATTGGGGAGGGAGAGAGAGAGAGCGAAAGGAGGAGAGGAGGAGAGGAGAGAGAGAGAAAGGATGAGTGTATGTTTGTGTTGGGATTGTAGAGGAGGAGACCCAATGTTTTGTTTATAGAAAGAAAGGATAGAGATCTGGATCCAAAGAGAAGATTAGCTTTTCTTTTTTTTGTTTAACTAATGTCAATAATTAGTGGGTGTACGTATGCACTGCATATTCTATTTTATATATTTGTCGCGATTTTTAGGTGATATTTGGATTTGATATGTACGAAGGGGAGCTGGTGGAGGGAAAATGGTAAGCAAAAGGGTAATTTAAAAAATAAAACAGTGTCTGAAAGAGAAGCTGAGAGGAAGATGGCGATTTTACTTTTTAATTAGAGATAATGCACTGTTAAGGTTACTGTCAGAGTAATTTCTTCCTTTATTTTTTATAAATATACTGCCAACTGTTGTACTTTGTTCGGTAGAAAAGATTAATAGTAATGTTAATCCAAATAGAAGTGTGCAGTTTTACTGTAACCGTTGCAGTAATAATAATATCATATCTTCAGACTTCGGACCTGCACATCGTATTACTCTGTTTTTCCTTTTTGTATTGTTGAGAGAAGTAACTCTTGGCAGAGCAAGTCATTTGATGAAAAGGAAGCTATGATCATTCTTTAAATAGTAAGATTACGTTTGGATGAGAGCTAGAATAATTAGAATAGTAAAATTTGAGAATAGTAAATAAGAATAGAGAAGAAAAAAAGTGATTTTTAGATTAGTGTGAAAATAATGTTATTTCGGATTAGTAAAAAATGTTGTTTGGATTGTACATTTGGAATAGTGAATAGTTATAACCGATAAATAATAGTGTTAACAATGTTCTCATTAAGATGAAATATAGGTAAGTGGAGTCTTAAACGACTTGTCGCAACGTGTAGATAACATAAAGTGATTTTGTCATTTCGGAAGTGTGTTGATGAAAGTCCGAGAAAGAATTATTTTTTCCTCTCTCTTTACATTTTCGAATAGTAGTTATTTCAACATTTACAATGAATTGAGAATAGCAGCTATTCTAACTATTCCGAATAGCAAAAATATTGTTTGGATGCACATTGCTATTTCGAATAGCCGCTATTCTAGAATAGCCTCTATTCTTGACACATCCAAACATTAAATGAGGAGGGGTCCAATTACACCTTTTTTTGGTGACACTGAATTACACTCTCAATTTTCAAAGTTTTCAAAGTTCAAATAGTCAATTCAAACCGTTCAACATAATGGATATATTAAAATGTGCTTGCAGATCAAATTTTACATTTTTTTTTGGAATTTGTTTACTATTTATTAAGTATTTAACAAAATCTCTATATTCAGACCATTGAATTTTTGTACGAATCTTAATAAATAGTAAAAAAATTCAAAAAAATGTAAAATTTGATCTGCAAGCACATTTTAACATATCCATCATGTTGAACGGTTTGAATCAACTGCTTAGACTTTAAAAATATAAAGTGTAATCCGGTGTTACAAAAAAAAATGTAATTGAATCTCTCCTCATAGTAAATATATATATGTAACAGATAGAAAACCAATGATGTATAGGCTCTGCCTTTGTGTTATACAAGTCAACGTACAAATGTAAAAGGATGAGAAATATTAAAAATGAACCGTACAAGAAGAAGTTGATTAATTACTACTTGAAAAGAAAAAAGAATATTGCTGATTAAATCAAGAAAGTTATTTTACCATTGGGTTGAAATCTAGTTTAGTATAAAAACAAAGGTGAAAGTAAGGGAATAAGTGGAAGAATCTTTGGGGGCGCTCCACATGCTGTCATTGGTGGTAATGTTAGTGTTAATAGTAAACTAATATCAACTTACCATGTGTATGGTATCCTAATCATGCTGTAAAGTAACATGAAATAGGTGAAATTTTTTTAATTCCGTTTTTTACAATGACACCAAATGTATCACCATATTACAATTTGCATGTAGATAGTTGAGGATTATTTTAACATTTAGAACAGAAATTTTTTCAATTTTGAATTGGAAGTAGCTAGTCACAAGAAATGTGTTGAACTAAAACGATTAAATTTTCTCTTTTATGATGTGAATATGAATATTACCGCACCTATCCAAGATTCTATATATGTTGGTTCAATATTGCAAACGAAGTTAAATGGGGGATCTGATTTGAAAAATAGATAAAATAAAATCAAAGAAATGGGAAAGAACATGTACATGTCTTTGAGTGGAAGGTACAACAAGGGATAAAATGGAGCCCTTAATCAATTTTTAAACCTATGCTCTCTCTCTCTCTCTCTCTCTCTCTCTCTGTTGTCAAAACCCAGAAGGGGAATTGTTAAAAGACCCAAAAGTTATCTCTTTCGACATCTCAATGGGAACAGGTGGACCCTCGTGGGGTTGCAATTCTACTTCAAAATTGTTACCAATGTAAAGAATGCTTGGCAAAGTTAGAGCCAGAAAAGCTGTGTTTCAGGGAATTGAGGTGCTTCCACTCAAATCTCTCATAGCTTTTAACCTGATTGAGTGCTAGATATATTTTTTTTTGTTAGGTAAGTTTGCAAAGGCTTTGTTGATAGGATTCTTTGTGTGCTCTGTTAATAGAATTTTTCTTAATGTTTCAATCTGTCAAAACACTGGACCAGAAAATTTTACTAAAAAATAATCTTTGATAATTGACGAGTCTATTTCTGTACAAAAAGCATTGCATACCAGTTGTCCAATGTTTTTTTTTTTTTTTTAAAAAAAAAAATGGCACGTGGGATGCAAAAATGTAATTATCAATCACTCAGATCACTGGATCTAAATTTGTTTTTACATTTAGAAAATTTTGTTTTTTAAGATTGATATTGATTTTATTAGACGATTATAATTGAACGATCAATTGAGAGAAGATATGAACTATGCACGACGACTTGACACGTGTCTAACTCTCAATTATATATCACAACCCAATCTATTAAATTTGTTACCGAGAATATATGAGCTTTTCATGTTGTTTCTAATTTAACAAATGGCTGAAATTAACATAATATATTTTATTATTAAAAGGTGGCGTACTGCTTTTTTAACTTATAATTAGCCCACGGAATACTGGTAATATATGTATATACCGCATGCATTCCTTTTAGGCTGGAAGGAATAACTCAAGAAAAGTTAATGCAAAGTGACCGTTTAGACCTAGAGAGATAATCAAACCTATATGATAGTAATAATTAAGTGTTACTTTGAGCTAATACCGCTACAAATACAAGAACCCAAATGGCAAATGTACTCACATGGAGATGAGGGGACAAATTAGAGACATATTAGGTGGCACACATGGTTTTAATTTATTTATTTATCAAATGAGGTCAGAAATATCATGGGATGATTAAAAGAGAATTAGATCGCATCACGAGAGAGGGAGCTAGCTAGAATATTATACTGTTTCTAACCTCTAGAATAATTTTCTAGTTAATGGATCTCTAACCATGTATTTAATTTGGTTCTCTGGATCTGAAAGTGTTTTTGGTACCAAATTAAAAGATTAATAAACAAAATGAAGGGAAAAATATGCCATCACCAGACTGGCTCATGATCAGTGCATCTGCATTTTTTTTGTCTAATATAAACGCTAGCTTTCTTAATTTATATAATGTACATTTGACTTAAATTCGACTTTATCTAAATAAATGAAAAATACATTAACAGTTTTTTCTTTTATGTTATCATCATAAATTACTCCTCTCAAAAGATCAATCCAAAAGCTTAAGCGCTCATGAACATACAATTTCCCATCATACAAATAATTAATCTTCTGTGATTCCTTCAAAACTACACTCAAATTACAATTCCTATTAACATTGTGTAAATTAATGTCCAGGTATAGATTTAAATTCATATTCATTCTCTCAATTTAAAACTCCTATTATCCCATAAAAAATTTTACGGGGAGGTGTTAATTACCGAGTCCGCATCGTCTGCATTAACTCAAAAGAGCATCTTTCAAGTCAACGCATCTCGTCCGTCTGATTTTAACGGAGCCGATCCGCACGGATTTAAAGCAGATCGGACGGTCCAGATGCATTAACTCTAAAGATTATTTTCTGAGTTAATGCAGAGGATAAGAATTCTTAATTACCAATATCGTGATAGAAAGAGGATGTTTGACTTACAAGTTACATGCATGTAACACATAAACGAGGAGGTGAGAAAAGAGAAATGATAAAAAATGAACATGGGTTAATTTAATTACCTTAAAGGGGGTTACTAAACAAGGTAGATTTATACAATAGTCAAGGTGTAATGAATGTCCCTTTACATCTCATTACTCTGTCGTTCGTCTAACTAAATTTTCAGGATCACATGGCGAGTGCTGGCATGTAAACTACAAATCTGGGACGGTGATTTGTTACTAATTAAATTTTTCTGGTAAACAAACAAATTAATCTAACTGGTTTTGTTGCTATTTAATTTATGCCTAGTTTAATGCAATTGTTGAGTTTAAAAAAGTCTCCAGTCCCTTTATAATCAGCAATAATAAATATTTTACAAAATATTACTTATTTTCAATAGTAACTAAAAAGTAGATTGTTCCGAGACTTAAACAAAATATATGTAATATACATTTGAACAACTAAGTTCATCATTGTTAATTGAAAACTAATTATGATCGATCATGCATGATTGAATTAGTGTACTTAATTGAGACTAAATATTTGAATTGAGGAGTACAAAATATATATAATTTTTCATAATCACCCCATTGGAGCTAGATCTATCTATCTTTTGATTAGAACGAATGGTTGGATTTTCACGTGACGTGATGATTTCATTTAAATGGATGGGTATCAAATTACCTTACAGAAGCAATAATATAATCTAGAATTAACAGGAGCCATTCATTCCCCGTTAATTAATCTAGAAAAAGAAATTTGCTCTCCCATGCAAAAGCTCGGCTTATGGAAATGATACCGTACTTTGCAGCAGAATTTTTACCAGATCATAAAGTCATGATTTACTGCATGAATTAAAATACTTAGTAGTTCACCACTGTAATTACTGCGGAGCTTTTATATATATAAATATTTAGAGTGAGCCTAGCAGGTGCTAGGCTTATCAGAAGAGCTTGCTGAAATTAATTTTAAAATCTATCAAATTAGTTTCAAACTGATAAAATTGATCTACTTTATGAGCGATGAGTGTATATGCAAAATTTAAATTTTTTGAATTTATTTAGTATAAAGTAAAAAATAGAGTTTTTTTAAATTAAAAAATAAAGGTTTATAAGTTATTTTAATGCATTAATTTTTCATAATTTGTTTGACTACTTGATTTTGTACTAAATAAATTTGAATAAATTTTTCATAATTTTCCATAATTGTTGTATGCTATCATTATCGTCAACACGGCCAATATAAATGTCACTGACGTCCCCATTAAGAATTTAAATTACAGGGACATCGATGTCAATAATTATTCTGCAAGAATAAAAAATTTCATAGTTCAATCTGATTACAACTTTTTACAAAATTTTAGAACGTTTTCATACTAAGAAAATGATAAAATTTTAAGGACCAATAAACAAAAATCATAACACCATGTGAATAATTTAAATTTTATTTAGCACCAACCAAGCTCTCAATTACGTACAAAAAACCATTAAAAAGGAAAAAAAAAATTTGTCGCATCCCTGCATACATACAAATTATAATTGCAGCTGGCATCGAAATTCTTCATTTCTCATAGAAACTACAAACGAGAATCAGAGAATGTGAAAACATGGGTCCACATTCAATTCATGCATGGTTCTGCTGCAACTAAAGCTAGTTAGGTTGTAGGCTGCAACTTTAGCCCTTCTCTCGCCAGGCATCAAGTAACAAGTCTACTGTGTGTGTTGTGTTCTCCTCAAAAATAAAAAAAAGTCTACTGCGTTAGGCCATGCCGCCATGCTTGCTTTTCCCCACGAAGTGTCTTAAAAGACGATTTTCTACTGTTCTTTGGACCCATTTTCGTCTTTCTTTTTTGGTTATTCTTTCCTTTATTTCTTTTAATCATGCGTCACTTAAAACTAGGAGTACCAGTAAGTTTTACACCAGGCTTTACTTGATTAGGAGCATAATAATGCCTTTTACAAGAAGCTAAGAGCGGCTTTATCTCACTTGTAAAAAAAATTATAAATGCTGATGTGTAATTGTAATTTCATTGTTAGAATGTCGGATAGTTTCTAATTTAGTAATATTGTTTTTTTTTATATATAATAGAAAGATAGAAGACTAGCATTCTAAATTATCAGGGGCAGAGTTAGACTTTTAAACTACAGAGATCAAACGTGAATGAAAGTTAATTATATAAAAATTTTATGCTATGAATGAGGATTAATTTTACAGTACCCATAACATTTATTCGAAACTACATAGAAAATTACAAATAAACACACAAAAAAATGAAAACAAACGAGGTCAATTGACCTCCATTTGTCCTTAATACATCCGCCCCTACTAATTACCATTTAATTATTCATAAAGAATCCCCATCTGAATTTTGAATTCATAGACCTCCAACACACATAGTGATATAGAAGATGTTATCATCTGCCACTAAACTAAATACTAGTTCTTTAGTAATATTGTTAAATTTGTAATTTCTTTAAAATATCACAGTATCATTTATAATTATTTTTAGATGTCAATTTCAGAAAATTTAGTGACTAAATTGCAATTTTATATATTAAAATACTCAATAGGTCTTAAAAATTTTAAATTAAAATGCATTGCGGGGATATTTAATTTCAGAAAGTAATTGATTAATAATTTTTAAAGCTTCTTATATATCAAATTTTTATTATTTACAATTGTAAGGATGAAGATGTTCTACGTTTTGAGGTAAATGATTTTTTTCTTCCGTAAAAATTTTGCACTAGAAAAAAAAAATACAGTTGACAGACAGAGCACTGTCAAGCGCTTAATATTCATGAGACCAGACAATTATATTTTTTGAATAATTTGATATACATATTAATAAGTATGAATATTCATGATGAACAAAAAAAATTATTTACATAACAATATAATATGTAGCTTTTTATGAGTGAGGTTACTGTACTATGCATAACGCACATCAGTCTGTATTATAGATGTATATATCTATTTTCAAAGTCTAAATAGTTAATCAGAACTGTTCAACATTAATATGGACTTGGAGGCAACATTTTATATTTTTTTTCAATCTTATCTACTATTTTTTTAAATATGTAGAAAATCACTTGATCTAAATATTAGAGACCACTCGAAAGTAGTGACTTTCTACCTATCTAATAAAAAAGGTTTTATAAAAAATATAAAATTTAGTTTTCAAATATATTTTTATATAAAAATCATCTTGAGCGGTTGATATCAACTATTTGATCACTAAAAACGAACAAAGCATGAATCCATATTAGAGACTAATGTGCGCTATGCTTAGTACCGTAGCCTCGTTTTTTTATTTATGAAAGGACAAAATAGAAATTTGAACATCCGAACTAACATTTAAATAAAATATGCATCTTCTTCCATTTATATTGGCTAGAAATCTAAGTGTGCAATGAACATTACGATTTGTTGAAGATAATTATAACAATTGTGATAAAAAAAAACCAACTTTTTTTTTGTGCCGTGTTCGGTTGTTAGCACACCGACTCACACATATATACCATCCAAAGGGAAGATCTTGGTTTGAAAGTAAGCAAAATTTGTAAGGTCCGCTCTCTCTTTCAACTATAAAAAAAATATACATTTAACCCTCAATTATTAGTTCCTCATAGGTTTTTTAATTCAGAGCAATTTCTATTCATTTGGTGACCTTCTGAGACTAAAATATAAAGATGGTGCTGGTAAATGAGCAATTGCTTGTCAATTTTGTCTCCTTTGCACAAGACCTACTCATGGAGATCAACTATCCCCCTAAATTCAGGATTTTGTTGTGTTGATAGCACACCTCATTACCTTTATGTTATTATCCCCTGGTATTTTCTAAGGAAAGTGGGGTCATAAAAAGGGACTAATTGCCTTCTTATCAATTCCAACATAGACAAACGTGCGTGTGCATTTTCGGCTAAGTGGGTAGATGCACTTGCAAATTGTCTTTTTTTTTTTTTATACATTGTTTTGTTAGTTTTATTTTCTGCACAGTCTGTTCCAAGTCAGAATAAAGGAGGAGGGTTCGTGATAGGCTTGCGAGCCAGCAGTAAAAAAAAAAAAAAAACAACTATTCTCTTATGAAATAAAACCCATAGATAGATTGTGATTGAGTTTCATTTCTAGCCTACTCCAACTTGTTTGGAACTACAGACTTGGTTGTTGTTGTTGTTGTTTTGTTAGTTTTATTTTATTATGTGACATATGTTATTATTGTACACCAATTTTATTAAAAAACTAATGAGAAGACATCTGAATTTTTGATGGAAAAATTCAGATTGCTATTAATAAATATACTGATTCCAAAGGTTGCCTCAGAATTTTAAAAGACATCTTCTCTTATTTGGACTCATCACATTTTAAAACGTTTTGTCCGCTTATTTTCACTGAAAGAGAGAAGCAAAAGAAAACGTCTAAGGTCTGAGTAAAACTATTGAAGATCAGTATTTGCGCTTCCGTCTAACGATATCATCACTTTAGAACTGTAAGATTTAAATTCATTTGTTATTTTATTTTGAATTTACGGATTCTGAATTGCTTGTGTTCTAATTGCAAAACACGTTATAATTTTATTATGTCTATCATGTTTGACAGTGGCATGCACTTGCAAATTGTCGGATGAAGAAATACACAAACCTAGCAAAATATAAAAAGGGATTTGTTATTGGAGAATAATCATATGCAAGAAATAGACAAATTAATGGCCCGATGCGTTATTGTTTGTATAGATTTGGACCAACAATTAATTATATGCTTGGCGATATCAAGAGTGAGATAACTTGAAGTTAATTCGGATTCAGTATTATTTATGTTGGGAATTCACGTTTAATTTAGTAGCTAAGGTATTATTTATTCTTTGTTGTGAGAAGTTGTATATTCAAAATTTAATATACGCATTGAAGATAGTTTAATAAGAATTTTGATCTGCAATTTATGTTAAATAAAGTTATCTTCTTTTCAAATATAGCACAATTGCCGATTTTTTTAAAAATACCCAAAACAAAAAATAAATAATTTAAAATACCCAGGTTTCGGACAAAATTTTAAAAATGCCCAAACTGCCTCAAAATTCGGCGGTCCGGGCCTATAAATACCCCCCAAAGCCTGTTTCTCTCTCCTCACAATTCATTTTCTCAAAATCTCACTCTCTCTCCTCCCCACCCGAATTTCTCCTCTCTTCTTCTCTCTTCTTCCAATTTGCAAGTAAGTCCCTAGATTTTTTTGAAATTTCATTTGTAGTGTAAAAAAGCTGTAGATTAGTCCAATTATGTTAGTAAGGTACCAAAATTAGTATTTTTTTTTAGTTAGTTGAGTTAGTGCTAATTAGTTATAATTAGGATTAAATAATTACGGTACCAATTTAGTAGTAATTAGTATCAATGTAGGTATCAAAATATTTATAATTAGTGATAATTATGGTACCAAAGTTAGTTTTAATTTTAACTTGAATTATTTAGTCCAAAATTTGATCGTAATTAGTGCTAATTAGTTATAATTAGGGTTAATTAATTACGGTACCAATTTAGTGGTTATTAGTGTCAATGTAGGTACTAAAATATTTGTAATTAGTGATAATTATGGTACCAAAGTTAGTTTTAATTTTATTTTGGATTATTTAGTCCAAGCTATGATCGTAATTAGTGTTAATTAGTGGTAATTAGTGTTAATTAATTAAAGTACCGAATTTAGTGATAATTAGTGTTAATGTAGGTACAAAATTAGTTTTAATTAGTGATAATTGAGGAGGCCAAAGTTAGCTGTAATTTTATTTTGGATTATTTAGTCCAAAATTTGATAGTAATTATTGTTAATAAGTTATAATTAGGATTAATTAATTACGGTACCAATTTAGTGGTAATTAGTGTTAATGTAGGTACAAAATTAGTTATAATTAGTGATAGTTGAGTATATTTGAGTATATTTTATCATATTTGAGTATATTTTTGTCGTAATTAATGTACTCCAATCTCTATCGTTATGATTACCGTGGGTCACCCTGTAATTATTATTTTAGATTCAATTTAAAGGAAACAACTAATATTAAGTACAAAATGCAAGAAAAACATAACTTGTACGTACCCGTGTAGTCCCATGATGATAGATCTCGGGATGTCTGGATCTGCGGGGATGAGTGGAGGAAGTCCAAACTGACGGAGCACCCGGTCTGGATAGTGGTGCTCCACTATCCAGAAGCAAACCAACGGACCCCTGTAGAGCCACATCTCCTCATCATCCGATACAATCTGCGGCAGCCTCCCCTCATCGTATAACTCACTGTACGGAGTCCAGCTCACCTGCGTGTCACCCAAACTCTGCAACTGACCTCGGACTAGCCTGATACCTACTGTCTTTCCGTGAGGCTGGTTAAAATATGCTAAAATACAGGGTGACCCACGGTAATCCACGGTAATCATAACGATAGAGATTGGAGTACATTAATTACGACAAAAATATGCTAAAATATGCTAAGTTATGTTTTTCTTGCATTTTGTACTTAATATTAGTTGTTTCCTTTAAATTGAATCTAAAATAATAATTACAGGGTGACCCACGGTAATCATAACGATAGAGATTGGAGTACATTAATTACGACAAAAATATACTCAAATATGATAAAATATACTCAAATATACTCAACTATCACTAATTATAACTAATTTTGTACCTACATTAACACTAATTACCACTAATTAACACTAATTACGATCATAGCTTGGACTAAATAATCCAAAATAAAATTAAAACTAACTTTGGTACCATAATTATCACTAATTACAAATATTTTAGTACCTACATTGACACTAATAACCACTAAATTGGTACCGTAATTAATTAACCCTAATTATAACTAATTAGCACTAATTACGATCAAATTTTGGACTAAATAATTCAAGTTAAAATTAAAACTAACTTTGGTACCATAATTATCACTAATTATAAATATTTTGATACCTACATTGATACTAATTACTACTAAATTGGTACCGTAATTATTTAATCCTAATTATAACTAATTAGCACTAACTCAACTAACTAAAAAAAAATACTAATTTTGGTACCTTACTAACATAATTGGACTAATCTACAACTTTTTTACACTACAAATGAAATTTCAAAAAAATCTAGGGACTTACTTGCAAATTGGAAGAAGAGAGAAGAAGAGAGGAGAAAAGAGAGGAGAAATTCGGGTGGGGAGGAGAGAGAGTGAGATTTTGAGAAAATGAATTGTGAGGAGAGAGAAACAGGCTTTGGGGGGTATTTATAGGCCCGGACCGCCGAATTTATTGGTGGTTCGGAATTAAAATTCCGGACCGCCGAATTTTGAGGCGGTTTGGGCATTTTTAAAATTTTGTCCGAAACGTGGGTATTTTAAATTATTTATTTTTTGTTTTGGGTATTTTTAAAAAAATCGGCACAATTGCACAAATACATATTCACCTTTTGGGGTTACCTTTTTTAAGTTTTGAGTATTATTTGCTTAGGTATTTAAAGCCACATGTCCTCTTAGTTGCAATAAACCAGCAAAATTTAATTGACGAACTTCTGAATGGATATCAACCCACATTAGTCCTCTCCAGTACTCAAATGGTTTATACTTCTCAAGTGTGGACTGTATTGCAGAATTTTGTTATTTATTGTATGGTAGCCATATGGCCCATAACATGTTATGTTACTCGGATGCTCTAGATTGGAGTCCGTATCCATGTCGGATACATATCGGATACCGATACGTGTCTGATATGGTCACGATACGTATCTGATACGCCAGCTGGTGTATCGACCTACGTGGCGTATCCTTATTCAACCGATACGGTCGCTGATACTCCGTTGAAACGGCTGGATACGGTTGGATACGTGTAGATACGCGCCCGATACGGTTGGATCGAACCATCAGTACCGTGAACCGCGTCCGCACCTGTGAGCCGCGCTAAAACCAATTCCGCATCCGTGAGCCGTGATACACCAACGTAAATTGGCAAGTATTTCTGCTCTGCGCGTGACTCGAACTGGGGAAGCCCAAGTTGCAGTCAAAATACTCATCCACTGTACTAGTGTTCGAACGGACTCTGCTGCTTTTCCGATCCTAACCATTCAAATTTGTTGAGATTTATGTATGAAAAATTTTCTTTATAGAAATACGTAAATAGAAAATTTTGAATGGTTGAAATCAGAAAAACAGAACCCTGCTCTTCTTATAGAAAAGCAGTAGAGTCGGATCCACTAGTGTTTGGTTTTTGTTATATTCCGATAAATATATTATTTAATCTATGTGTTTGATTTAGTCAAAATATTTAATCACCATATATCCTGATAACTATATTGTTTGATTCCACCAGTGTTTGGTCAAAATCAGCAATCTATACTTCAAATTTTTATAGCTTGATTCAGTAAATTAATCTTTCGTGATATATTTACTTTCTTAATTATATTTTTTATAATTATTTAAATACAATATATAAAATAATAAAAAATAAAATATATATAATAGGCGTATCATATCCTAAATTTTTAAGAATTGCCGTATCGCTGTATCTGTATCGTATCCGATACGATACTTGTCCCTGTATCCATACAACATAGTGGCCCATATCAAAGGAATTACATACAATTCCGAAAATTTTGTTATGTATATGGCGAAAAAGTTAATATAATAGCATACGACAAATATTCAATTTTAATTGCAGTGCGCATTAGTTTTAATTTCACTGAGGTATGGGAGGCCTAAGGCTGCAAACGAATGGAACCAAATTAAACTTACTTCAGTTTGAGTTTGAATTTGAATAAAATTTGAATTGAACTGATTTGATTTGTTTCAGAACGAACTTCAATCGAACGAATTAATTGTAATTTTTTTTCGAAGAATTAATTATTTATAAAATCATGAATTTTTGACCAAAACCAGTTTGTGTGAGTCAGATTGAGTTGTCTCTATTTCGATTTCGATTTCATGCACTAATTTAGGTTCAACTACTGTCACGCTCTCACATAATACGACACCAATGTTCCCTTTCAAGGGTCAAACATGGCAATATACTATCTAAAATTTAGACTGGTATATTTTAAACAACCAAATTTGAGCATGTACAGATGGCGAATTATTGATGCGTATCACATATTAAAATGTACATGGCCTGAGGAATTTTTTTTTATAAACCATAATTAAAAAAAAAAGATTTTTATGAAACCAACATGATTATTTATTTATTTTTTTTACAAAAATCATAAGAACTAAAATGTCACTTCGGTCTGAATTTTTTTTTACGGGACCGAAATGACAATTTGGTCTGAGATATTTTCACAATTTTTCAAAGTATTTTTTCTTGAAATCTGTGAAAACGACTCGGACCGAATTGTCATTTCGTTTAAAAAAAATGGAACCAAAATGGCATCTCAGTTTTTATAATTTTTGTAAAAAAACAAAACAATCAAATTGGTTTGGTAAAATCTATTTTTTTATTTATGGTTTCTAAAAAAAATTCTGGCCTGAGACATGATTAACTTCCTCGAAAAGTGTATAAATACAACTTCTACCTATAAAAATGCTGCTCAATAATGCAGACTGCAGAGCAAAGTTATTATCAAAATTCAAAATGAATCCTTTTGAATTTTTTTTTATATGAGAAGATTGCTTTAATTTATTTCCATGAATCTTTCAAGTCGGCAGAGTTTAATGTATATAGGTGCAATTCCCAAGTAGACTTTTGATGAAAAATATTTATACACAGTGTTGAGCATACATGTCATGTTATGAAAACAATCTGTTTTTTTTAATTAGTGAAGTTAAATGTCTATTAATAATTTTATTAATAAGAAATATATTTGTAAACAATCTCTACAACAAGTCAAATAATTATAATTTCTAGATTTATTTTTTTATTCTCATCACGAAATTCTCTAAACTACTCTAATATTATAATTCTATTTATATACACTCTTAATCACTATATTACCTTAATTTCTATCTTTTTCTACAATCGGATCTGCTCGAAAACAATCTCTACATTATTTGAGAGTTTTGGTTTGGGAATGTGGCATTGTGGCCTCACTTGATACTAAGGGATGCTTATTTAATTTTGATAGTTTTAAATCAAGTAAAATATTTAAACAAAAATTATAAATATGTTGTTGATATTATGATAATTGGGTAACAAATTTCATGCAATTTGAATCTCATTTGATATTTTAAAGATTGTTGAATCTAAACCGTATAAATTTTAAATCATTCGATGAATCTCAAAAAGTGCATAAAATTTAAGCTTTTTGATATACATGATGTAAATATAATATCGAATTTAATTATCAGAATTTAAAAAATATATATTTTTCAGACAATTGGAAAAATCATTAAGTGAAATGATTTTTGATGAATTTCAACCCTATAAATTATTAGGTCATGATTATAAATTTATAATCTACTTACGATGGACGCAAAATTGGCTTCTGCCATGTTTCCTTAAAAAAAAAAAGATGGACCCAAAATTGGAAAAAGACAAGAGCAACAATAAGCAAATTAATTTTCAAAATAATAGTCATCTATTCTATCAACAACATGGAAATACCACCTATATATATATAAGCCAACTGAAATGGAGTCTGTATCTGCTGCTTTCTTTCTTTTTTTGAGAAAGACTGGTAGCAGCTACCAGTTGAATCTGCTGCTTTCAGGTGATGGAATAAAAGTAGGACCATACATTATACACATGATGACTTATAGAGGGCCTTTTAAGCTTTTTATATATATATATATATATATAGGGTCTGTCTAAATTGCTGCTGGCAGCATTTCAGCAGAGGTGCTGCCGGGGCTATATTTAGCCGTGTGATGTCCAAACAACAAATCCAAACCGTTAGATGTTTAATCTATATTATAACCTACTTGGAGACCAAATTTTATATTTTTTGGAATTTTTTTACTATATATTAAGCTGGTTTGAAAACCGCTGATTTCAGTAAATTTCTGCAGCATTGAAATCAGCGGTTTTCAAACCAGCTTAATATATAGTAAAAAAATTTCAAAAAATGTAAAATTTGGTCTCCAAGTAGATTATAATATAGATTAAACATCTAACGGTTTAGATTTATCGTTTGAACAACACAAAATAGAAAAAACAGTGGCAGCACCACCGGCAGAAATGCTGCCAGCAGCAAATTAGCCACATCCTATATATATATATATATATATGCTAATGTGCTTTCGGTAGCATATGAGCCGAAATACACACAATCCAAATTTAAAATTTCAAAATTCAAAAAGTCGATCTGAACCGTTCATCTTGTTCTCCATATTAATATGTGCTTGGAGACCAAAATTTATATTTTTCTGAATTTTTTTACTATTTATTAAGCCACTTTGAAAATTGCTGATCCAACGGTGGCTTAACAAAATAGTAAAACCGTTGGATCAAAGATTTTCAAAGTGGCTTAATAAATAGTAAAAAAATTCAGAAAAATATAAAATTTGGTCTTCAAGCACATATTAATATGGAGAACAAGATGAACGGTTCAGATCGACTTTTTGGATTTTGAAATTTCAAATTTGGACCGTGTGTATTTCGGCCCATATGCTACCGAAAGCACATTAGTCTATCTCTCTCTCTCTCTCTCTATATATATATATATATATATATATAATTTCATTTTAGATTTATACACAATTGATTCTTTGTTCCAGGGTCCATTTGGCAATACGGTTGCATAATTAAGGATGAAATTATCTAATGCACAATACAAGTGCTAAGGAGCTCACATTCCACAAAATAGTGAGATTAAAAATGTATAATGAGAGTAAAAAAAAATAGTATGAAATTCATGGACCATTTCTATAACAAAAGGATTTGGAAAATAACAATAGCCGGAGGACATTTTGTATTACAATTTGAAAAGTATTTTCTTAATAATTTGAAGAAGTGATTTTTTGTTTTAAAAAAATACGACATTTTTAAAAAATTGCCGTTCTAGTTGTCATGTGGCTATAAGGATTACATGATTAAGAATGTAATCATATAATGCATAATTAAGTGCTAAGAAGCTCCCATTCCACAAAATAGTGTGATTAAAATCTGTATAATAAGAATATTAGTAAATAAATTAGTATGAAATTCATGGGCTAACATAGGCATAGGCAAGCCTAGGCCTGTGCCAAGATTTAAACTTCAAGATAAATTATATATATTTTTTACTTCAAATTAATGATCTAACAAATATATATATATATCATATTAATTTAAGTGTACTTGGAGCCGAGTTTTTTTTTAAATATCCATTTTCATAAATATTTTATTAAAAATAACCATGGTTCAGCTGAAATTATAAAAATACCCAAACCGTGAATTTTTTCCATGGTCCGAAATTAAAAGTCAGAACCGTGAAAAAATTTCACTTTTTTTTTTATAAACTCACTTTTTTTTATAATATATGTATAATATATACATATATACAAATACATATATTATATATAAACATATGAGGAGGGATCGGATGACACCCTTTTTTGGTGACATCGGATGACACCGTGCATTTTCAAAGTCCAAACAATCGATCCAAACCGTTCAACTTGATGGATATGTTAAAATGTGCTTGCATATCAAATTTTATATTTTTCTGAATTTTTTTACTATTTATTAAGATGGGTACAAAAATTCAACGGTCTGAATATAGCGATTTTGTTAAATACTTAATAAATAGTAAACAAATTCAGAAAAATATAAAATTTGATCTACAAGCACATTTTAACATATTCATCAAGTTGAACGGTTTGGATCAACTGTTTGGGCTGTGAAAACTTTGAAAATGCATGATGTTATTCAATGTCACCAAAAAAGGGTGTCATCCGATCCCTCCTCTAAATATATATACATGTATTATATTATGAGGAGGGTTCAAATACCTCCATTTTTTGTGCTTCCATCATGCCTCCATTTTTTAAAACTTTAATAACTCAAAATTTAAAACTTAAAACTTAAAAGTCAAAATAAAACTGTTAGATGTGATCTATATTATTTTCTCTATGTGCTCATAAAAAATTATTACATTTCAATTTTGATTTTATGTGAATCAATAAGTTCAAAAATCAATGTCTAGAAATCACCCTCATTAGTGCATTTTTTACAACCTCTTGATGACAATCAAAATAAAATTGAAATGTAATAATGTTTTGCACGTGCATAAATAAAATGATGTAGATCATATCCAACGGTTTTATTTTGATTTTTAAATTTTGAATTTTGAATTATTAAAGTTTTTAAAAATGGAGGCATGGTGGAGGAAGAAAAAATGGAGGCATTTGAACCCTCCTCTTATATTATTAATACATATACATATATTATATTATATATACATATATTATGCATATATTAGAAAAAATGAGTTTATAAAAAAAACTAAAAAAAAATAAATCCAAACGACATTTATAAACAAAATACCAATCGTTGTATGTCTACCGTTGAACGGAAACTTAAACTGAATATTTGAGGCACTAAATAATGTTTTTATGAAATTCTGATGCTTTAGATGTCCGAAGATTTTCCCCGTGACAAAATTCGGATTCGTCTTGTCTCTTCCTTTCCGAAAAGTGGTCATATGCGCAAATCCGACTTTCTTAGCCAAAGTTATGGTTGTTTAAAGTTTTTTTGAAAGCTGAACTTTGAAAATTCATAACTAACTGTAGAAAAATTCAAATAAATTGAAATTTGTGTCAATTATGTGTATTTTTTAATGCTCTATATGCTGGTGTAATCTGTTTTACAGTTTGGTCTTTGTATCAGTCCAAACTTGCTGATTTACCAGCAGAGGTCAAATTTGATATACATATACATATATTATAGATATATTATATGAGGAGGGTTAAAATGCACTCTTTTTTTGTGCTCCTAACGTGCACCCTCCCTCCATATCTTTATTTTCAAAGTTAAAATAGTCGATTCGAATCTTTCAACGTGTTATTCATATTAAAATGTGCTTGGAGACCAAATTTTACATTTTTTGGAAATTTTTTACTATTTTTTCATAATTTTTGATTAATCTAAACAATAATAAAAAATTCAGCAAAGTGATGATTTTTATATATATACATATACATACATACACATATATATAGAGTGTGGCTCATTTGCTACCGGAAGCACTTCGACCGAGGTGCTTCCGAGGCTATATTAGCATATGTGATGTTCAAACAACAAATCCAAACCGTTAGATGTTTAATCTATATTAAAATCTACTTGGAGACCAAATTTTACATTTTTTTGGAATTTTTTTACTATTTATTAAGATGGTTTGAAAATCGTTGTTTTTATTAAAATTATGCATCATAAAAAAACAGCGACTTTCAAACCATCTTAATAAATAGTAAAAAAATTCCAAAAAATATAAAATTTGGTCTCCAAGTAGATTTTAATATAGATTAAACATCTAACGGTTTGGATTTGTTGTTTGAACATCACATATGCTAATATAGCATTGGAAGCATCTCGGTCGAAGTGCATTATAAAAAAAAAAATGAGTTTATAAAAAAAAAACTGTGGATATTTTTCACGGTTCCGACATTTAATTCTGGACCGTGGAAAAAATTCACGGTTTAGGTATTTGTTATAATTTCAGCTAAATCATGATTATTTTTAATAAAATATTTATGAAAATAGATATTTTTAAAAAACTCGGTACTTTGAGTTATATCTATCACAATCCAATTATATTTAGCGGAAGAATATTTTCTAAATCCTTCCTTGCACGTCGAAAAGGCGACCTTCTTTATTACGCAAGAAATCCTTAACCAGGTGCCCAGTACAAGATTTTGAGCAGTACGCCTACGAAGGCTACACCAGAGCAATATCGCATATTATTATATGGGGTAGTCATCTATGGTCTATCTAATCACCTAATTCCATGGCTATACTTAATTTTTTATCCCACCTAAAAATTCAAATAGTTTGTTACAGTCTTTACAAATGGAGCAGACCAGCTCAAGCCTTCTGCCCTGCTGGTCTCACCCACACTGGTAATGGCAATAGAGTGGAAAAAACGTGCCGTGCCGTATCGTGTCTAACACGTCGTAATTTTGGTCTTGTGCTGTGCGGTGACCAAAATATTGCGTGCCGTGTCCAAATGTAGCTGGTTACGTTTCTGATATTTAATTATTTTTTTATAATTTAAGTTAGTTTATTCAATATTCACAATTTGATTAAGACATAATGGTTCAAAATACAAGTGGCTCGCATGATTACGTGCCGTGCCGTGCCGTGACCGGACCTTTCGCGTGACGTGCCGTGCTGTGCCAAAATTTTCAAAAGTTAGTCACGGCACACGAATGATCATAGCACGGGACACGCGAATCACGGCACAGAACAGTCACGCGTGCCGTGCCGTTCTGTGACGGAGTCGGCTCTGCTGTGCCATTTTTCCCACTCTAAATGGCAACTCCTAAATAATAAAAAAAAGCAGCCGGGACCCAATAACCAGTGACTCATAGTCGGCTTTGTTCCAAAAAAGCTTTAACAAAACGATGGGGGACCTTAACTGCTTCATAGAAGATGGGAGTTCTAAATCGGCAGCTCATAATAGAAGATGGGGCCTTAACTGCTTAACATCGGTGGATAAGGACTCCGTGCCATTAATGTTTACTGTCTGAATAACAATTTGTTTGATCCGGAAACCTGGACCCTTTTTTTTTTTAATAACAATGGAAGGCGGAAAAGGGGCTCTCACCAAATTTAATTTGTCTGCCCTGAATTCATAATTCATTTGACCTTTTGCCTTATTTAAAATTATGTTTCTGACATATTATTTCGTTTTCTGATTTTTTAATCGGATAGAAAAATAAAATATCCAACTGGGTTTAATCTCCAACGTAATCAAGATAATTACTTGACCTAAAGGGAAATTAATTTGCAGTAGCCTCACATCACAAAATAAAAAGGTTAAGGTTAGGTACTATGGTTAGCATAAGGCCTTCAGTGCTATTGTCTCATAAACCTATTGTATAAACTTCATACTTCGATCTCAGTAAATTAGTCATATAATGAACTTACAAAATACTATTTTTTACTATTTTTTTATGATTTATGAAATATGGTAAAAAATAATCTAAAATATTAATAATTTTCTTTTTATTTTTAAGGCATTTTTTGTCATCTTTGATAAATCATAAACTCTAATTTACTGAGCTACTTATATCGAAGTTTGAACTTTATACGATAGATTTTTGAGACAATAGCACAAAAGACCTTATACTATCAATAGCACTAAGTTTTACTTAAAAATACTCTCCATCCTCAATTACTTGAGAGTTGTGAGACTTGAACAGGGTAAGATCGGTTATGTTGCATCACAAGTAAGTTCACATTTATTGTAATTATAATTAGTACAGCAAATTATTGTTGTAATGTCTTTTTTATATATATATCTTAAATTTTTACTAAATTTTTTTAATCTCATTTAAACCGTCCGATTCAGATTAAATGGCTAACCTGCATTAAGGCATGTTCTTGCTTCATCATGGGCTATTTTTATATTTGGGCCTCGTATCATGTGGCGAGGGCCTAGTGATATAAGTCTAAAGCAAGAAAGCCTTTTTATGTTTACTCTCTTGGGCCAGAAACAGTAACTAAATATTGGGTGTCTTGCGCGATCCGGAGACTCCGCTGCTCTCCAAATAGGAGAACAGACCCTATTATTCCAAATCCGACGTTCATATGTGTTACGATTCGTGCATGAAAAAATCAACGGGCGGTCCAGGATCACGATACTTGTAATCCAAAATTCTCTCTTACATTTATCTGAAGCAGATTCGCTGCAGATTTACTGACAGTAGGGTCTCACAAGTTATGCTCGCACTAGTGGGTCCAGTTAAGACATAAGAACAAATCATCAGAGACTCGCTACAGATTTGCTATTGCGGAAACAGAACAGGGAACCAGAAATTGCTCCGACCGCTATTTTGTCTTTTATTAAGTAGCTTTCCAGTTTCTGCCATGTGAGAGAGAAAAGAAAGGAGAAGATCGGTGCGAATCGCGATGCAAGCTCGTCTCCTACCCGAATCCGACTGCGCTTCCATTCCGAAAAAGGAAGGCGATGTTAACTGTCGCACTGTGAGTTACTCTTCTGGCCTCGGCGCTTGTTTTGGTCTTTTCTCGAACCAATTTGGGTTCAAGAAAGCTTTCTTTTATCCATGGGTTTATATATATATATATATTTTTCTTTTTATCTTTGTAATTAGCTGGTGTAACTGATTTTACTTGTGTAGTTAAGAAGAGGTATAGTACGATTTATCTGCAATGGACCTTTTCCAGCCCTGATCAAAACAAGACTGATTCAGGGAAAGCAATATAATCATACCTAAATGCCTTTACTTTTGATACATTATTACTATTAGAGTTATACTATTGTATAATGAACTTTTGTGATACGTCCATTTAATACCATTTAATATACCTAACAATGTTACTATGTTAGCTAGATTTAAAAAAACAAGTTAAAATTCCTCAATTCCTGTGTGTTCTCCATCACTGAGATAGGAAATATGTCAAAGTTGGCCATTGATTAATAATTTGAAATTTTTTACAGTTTAATATTAATGAACTTTTGGTGCAGTGACCAAACAAATTAGAAATGAAGGACAACACATCTACTACTGTAAATTTTTTAGTTGAACAACTTTTTATGTTGAAAGTTGGATTTATTAGATTTACCCCTGTTGTTATTAAACAATTAAAATCTGAATGCATTATGGAGGCAGTTTCAATCTCCTCTTTAAAGTTATTTCCATGCAATATCTTTCATTGTATTATATGTAACTGCTTCCCTCTAAATTCGTTCATTTCAGGAAGAAAAACATGGATTAAAGAGACCAACTGATTTAACCCCAAAAGATCTTCACCCTCCTTTAACAAACTACATTAAGCCTCTGCCTGTAGACGTAACCACCAACATTCTATCTCGCATCAATGGGAGGGAACTCCTGAATATACTACCTGTATGCAAAGATTGGTGGTCTTTAAGAAAAAATGCCTTCTTCATAGACCTTCATCTCTCTCTTGCTGTTAGGTTGACCCCACCTGGTATCATCCTGTTCTGGCATGGAGAAGATAAAGGCCAGCAAAGGTACAAGTTTCAAGTCCGTAACCATCAATGGGAGCGCCAGTTTAGCCTGGCGAGAGAATCCGACCCAATACTAGTCACTCCCGCTTGTAATGGGCTTATTTGCATCTATGACTTCAAAATGGGTATAACAATGTGCAATCCTACAACCCAAAAGTTCATGGATTTACCTAGACCAACCCCAAATAGTGCAAGGCTGATGAATACCTTCCCAAAATGCTCTCTCGGGTTTGACCCGATAAGAAAACAGTACAAGGTGGTACGGTTTTTTTACCGTAAGGTGGATCACGCCAATCAGAGTTATAATCTCGGTTGTGAGATTTTTACGCTAGGGGCTGCTTGGTGGAAGTTGATAGCTTCCATTGGTTGTTACCCTACTGGTCCAGGTGTCAATGCTAAAGGTTCGATTTATTGGATAATTGGGTCTGGTGCGCGTAATATATCAACTGACAAAATACTGGCATTAAACCTTACAAAAGAGAAATTCAGGGATATTTCTTTATTGGCAACCAGAAGCCAATTTGGAGACGATGTTAAAGAATCAATATCCCTTGCACAACTAGAAGGGAATCTCTGTGTTGTTTATACACGCTTTTTCGAGTCTTATACAGTGGATATATGGATGCTGATGGACTATTTGGGCAAGAGGTGGATTCATAAATGTCATATAAGATTACCAGCACAGATGAATGACCTGAGATATAAAATAGAACCAATTTCTATGTACGATGAGAAGGTTATATTAAGAAGGGGACGGAGCTTTTATGAATATAACTTGCAAGATGGGAAGATGGCAAATGTATATACTGCCTCTTATGAAGGGCAGCCTCTTCAAGCATTTTCTTTTGTGCAGAGTCTGGTCCCCCTTGGGGATTCAAGTTAGAATTTGGATATTTCTCTTTTATTATGAGATTCTTATGAACTGTTTTCTCCCTTTTTTTTTCATCTAAATTGTAGTCTGTATTTTCTTGGGAAATCAAAACAAGCCCTCGAGCTGGATTGATTAGTATCACGAGACATGGGTTGCATTTGGGATCCTTTATTGAACCTTGTTAAAACTTTTTTCTGAATTTTTTTCAATGTCAAACTTAAAATGCATTGCATAGACATCTCTCCTAGAAGCTAAGAGTACTTTTGTTGCATGTGCCTAATGCACAGCATGGGGGTGGGGGGGCTCTACCGGGCTTATTTCATAAGCAGATCGGTTTATTTATTTACCATATTTTATTTTACCGGGTCACAAAAAATAAGCATGATCAGCCTAAGCTAAGAATGTTAATCTGACAAGTCAGAGCTAGTAAATTTGGTGCAGACCCCAACAACAGGAGACGCCTAAGGGAATTCTTATTGACAAAGACTTTAAGGTCCGACCATACATCAATCGCTTTGCCAGTTAAGGTGCAACCATAAATGAATCGCTCATAAGAATATTTGAATTTGTCAACAACACTGATATTTGACACCTGTTAAGGAAGGAGTGGGGCGGTCTGATTTGCATTAAGATTTGTGCACACTTGATCTGCACGTATGCTAAAGTTTTCAGTGTGAATCTTGATGCAGATAGGATGGTTCCGATTGGGCATCAGACCGCCCCCATTTATGCTGAGAAAAGCTTCATCAACAGGGTCAAAGAGAAAAAAAAAAGTTTTCTTTGACACTAGCTTGTCTGGTGGTCATGTTGAAATAGTGTTAGTACTTAATTTCCAACGGAAAAATTCTTAATGAAACATAAGGATTTTACTTTTCAAATAAGGAAGAAATTAAAGCATGATAGAAAGCTATTCTAGGTTGAGGAGCTCATCATCAATATGACCACATAACAATTTTTTCAGGCACAGATGCACATAATTTGGCAAACCGTTTAAATTGATTGCTTGTAGTAGACTGTTCTCGAATTTTCTAATTCCTAAATTGACAAGATTCCTGAATATGCATTATATAAAAGAAAATAAGAAATCACAAAAAAAAAATATAGTAAATAGGTAAGAAGATCCAGAAAAAGCAGACTTTATTTTATCTCATTGTATCGGGCTTCAATAAATTTAGTGTAAAGATGTGCAACATATACATTAAAAGCATGGGAAAGCCTATTAAAACCTTCATATTTTTTGTCATTCTCCTTTGTATCAGATCTGTTGAACTCTAACAAAATGTTTTTTGACAAGATAGAAGAGAGGAGGCCATTGGATGTTAGGGAGTTCGCATTAAGGCAAAAGATACGAGAAAGAGCCTACGAGTTGGCACGGAACACAGAAATCAAGTGGCAGCAAAGAGCTAGAAGCAGGTGGCTAAAACAAGGGGATCGCAATACACGCTATTTTCATGTCATAGCTTCAGCTAGGCATAGTAATAATAGAATTCTATCTATCAATCATGATGGAAGGGAGGTCAAGGAAGAGAAGGAAATTTGCAAGGTGTTTCATGATCATATGAGAGTCCTATTAGGGGTAGAAGAGCAGGTTTTGGACTTCAATCCAGAAGCTCTATATCCTCAGACTGAAAATCTGATGCACTTAGCTGAACCGTTTCGAGAAGAAGAGATCAAAGATGCGGTTATGGGACTGGCAAAAGGAAAGGCCTCGGGGCCGGACGGGCTACCAAATGAATTCATTCAAACATACTGGAATGAATTAAAGGGAGAAATCAAGGCTATAATAGAAGATTTCTTTCACAACCGAGCAGATTTTATGGCAATAAACAGAGCGAATGTGGTAATGATACCAAAAAAGGAGGATGCGACATGTGTCAGTGACTATAGGCCGATTAGCATTCTAAACTTGGTGCCAAAAATTATCTCAAAAATTCTATCAAATCGATTAGGATTGGTTCTACCGAGCATCATCTCTAATCAGCAAACCGCTTTTGTCAAAGGAAGACAAATTTCGGAAAATTTCATTGCAACAAGGGAAACCTTACACCACATTCAGGACAGCCAACAGAGGGCAATCTTTCTCAAGATTGACTTCACAAAAGCCTTTGACTCGGTAAATTGGGTGTTTCTGTGCAAAGTTATGAGGGTAAGAGGCTTCCTGACTAGATGGATCCAATGGATTGAAGTGATTCTAAATACTTCATCTACAAGAGTTCTTATAAATGGAGTCCTGACAGATTTTTCTTACACAAGAAAGGTCTCAGACAGGGCGACCCATTGTCGCCTATGTTGTTCAACATCACGGTAGATATGTTTCAAAAGATGATGCAAGTGGCAAATGACACTCTGGCTAGCCCAATCTCAAATAGATTGCAACAATCGGTCATAGCATTTCAATATGTGGATGACACCGTTCTAATTGTCGAGGCAGAAGATGAGGTGCTGATCACAGTCAAGACAATCCTTAGACTCTTTACAAAGATCTCAGGGCTCCATGTGAACTATGACAAAAGCTCGTTTGTCCCAATCAATGTGCAGGAGGTTGAAAGAGTTAGATTAATTCTCGGTTGCAAAACAGCTCAATTTCCGGTAAACTATTTAGGCATGCCGTTGACCTTGAGAAAGCCTAAACGAGAGCACATTATCCCTTTAATCGAGAAAATAGAGCAAAAGTTACAGGGTTGGCAAGGGAAATTCCTCTCAAGGGCTGGTCGGCTTATATTAATCAATTCGGTGCTGTCTTCCATACCGATATATTTTATGGCATGTTTTTTGCTGCCAAAATGGGCAATCAGTCGAATTGATAAAATTAGACGGAGGTTTTTATGGGGAAAAATGGATGGAGATGCGAATGGAATATCATTGATAAACTGGAACTCTGTATGTCTCCCTAGAGAGTGGGGAGGTTTAGGAGCACCTGATCTTGAATTAAGGAACATTTCCCTTTTGTTGAGATGGTGGTGGCAACTATACACAGATGCTAACGGGTTATGGAAGACTGCTATCATAGTGCTAAAGGGAAGAGGCAATGTAGTACAGGGACCTAAATTCTGGATCAAGAGAGGATCATTTTTTTGGAAACAAATGCAGAGGCTCAAAAACATTTTTGACAGATGCTGCTCATGGAGAATTGGAGATGGATGGAGAATCTCTTTCTGGTACGATAACTGGACTGACACCCCGATTCTAGAAGCATTTACTGACATAGCCCGGCCTCCAAGACGAAATATCTCGCTGAGGGAAGCACTACCTATTCTGGAAAACGTGGCTCCCCAAGTATATCAGTCATTATCTTGTCAGTTCAGTAGTTCCAGAGATGAGCTATGCTGGCAATTGGGAAATATGACTGAGTACTCATCAATTTCAGTTTACAACACCATGATCAGTGCCGGAAAGATTGCATGGCGGTACATGGAAATATGGAAATGCAAGGCACCTGAAAATGCCAAGGTGTTTGCTTACTTGTTGCTCAAAGACAAAAACCTCACCCATGAAGTAATGATTCGCAGAGGTTTCACGGTAGAGCCACAGTGCCACATGTGCACAGGAGACTATCTAGAAACGCTGTTACACCTATTCTTTAGATGCCAATATGCACAGGAAGTTTGGTCCTTTGTTTCGAATAGATTGGGGCATGTTCTTATGGTTGACAAAAATTCCATCACAGAGATATGGGAAGCATCTGTCAGAGAGGCAAGAAGTTCAAATGGTTTAAAGGAGATGGAATGGACAACCCGTTCATCTGTGTCTGTTGGCATATCTGGAAGCAGAGAAATGCTCGCATATTCAGAGGAGAACAATTACCAGCATGGATACTGGCGGGAAGAATTATTGAAGAAATTGCATTATGGATGAAGTTCTGTTAAGAATTTTTGTATATATAATGTAGATGCCTGTAGTGGATGTATCAAAACTCTTTATTCTAATATATCCTTGGCTGCATCAGTCAAGTTCTAAAAAAAAAACACAATGTTTTTTTGTTCAAATTTCTGTTTACCTTTACAGGCGTTTCAGCCTTGAACAAAAAACACACGGTTTCTAGACATGGAATTAGAGCAAACTTAATGAAGATTACGACAATTATGTGTTTTTCGGATTTCACTCCAAAAAAAATTTATCAAAATTTTTTTTTTATAAAAGAAGATAGTTTTATAAAATAATTGCTTTATTTCAACAGAATTTGGATACAAATAAGTTTCCTTTTAAAACATTAAAAGGTGTATATTGATCAAACAATATAATTTTTCGTGCCATAATTCATGTAGAAGAATACAAAAGAGTAGGATTCTTTTAAAAGTTATATTATATTTTTAGATATATCAAACGCATTTAAATTAAATGAGGACAGATAATCATAAATCATGTCACATCGTCTCTTTTCTTATTCATCCAATTCGTTTCTCTCTCCTCATTTATATTTTATAAATGTATAATACAGCATCTATTGAATACTTCTCGATTTTGCCATGTATAGATTGGAAATTTGGATGACTGCCTACTGCATACATTTCTGATATTCATAAATCATAAATAAAAAAAAAAAAAAGCTTTTATATGTAGAACAAATCAGTTTTGATCTTCTTAGACTGGGCTGAGCCCGTTGAAATTTAATTTGGAAAAAGCAAGAAAATTATTTCAACAAATTTGAAGAAAACAAGGCGTAATGGATTTAAATTCAGTATTTCTTCATTTGAGGTGGGCTGAGCCGAGCGCCTTGATTTGGGACCAACCGATATTTCAACAAATAATAAGGTCGAGAATTATTTTTACTTGTAACCTTGTTTGGATGGAGAGTACTGAGTATAGGGAGGGAGGGAATGGAAAAAAAAAAAAAAAATTCACTTGAATTGTATTTGGTTGACAAAATTATACCGGAGGTGAAGGATACAGGAGGTGAAAGATTTAATCTTGCATGATTATAATTAATATAATTAATTTCTCTCCGATTTGAGGTGTAACAAATGAAAAGAAATTTTGTTACAAATATTTTACAAAAAATGATACAAATGTTCAATCCTCTTATCTATATAATTCTCATTCAAATTTATTTGTCACAAACCTACAACAACTAATATTCTCATTTACCTTCTAAATTTTAATTAACCAAATAAAAAATAAAATGAAAAAGAAAGTTAAATTTACCTTTCCTCATTAATCATCCAAACATAAATATAGTAATCTTTCTTTCTATTTCATTTCCTTCCCATCTTTGCTTCACCTCCCTTTCCTTTCTCTACTCTCCATTCAAACAAGGTGTTATAGAATTAGTAATGCTGAAGGTTGAGAACATGAAAAGTAAATCAGCATTCATAGAAGGGTAGCAGGAAGGCAAATGGCAAGGTTTTTCTATATGTATTTGTACGACCGAGAAGTCATTTGGGTATCTTTTTTGTAATCTCATAGCCACTATCAGAGTTTCAAAAAAAAAAAAAAAGAGAAGTCATTTGAGTAATATATTCATCCTTTAAAAAAAAAATTAAATGTTGAAAGTCAAGTCACCTAACTATTTAATATTCACAAAGAAAATTGTTACATCTAAATTTCGAATCTACAACTTCCATGTGAGAGAACATTATCTTTGCTACCCAGGGGCAGAATTAGAAAATTTGAATAGGGGGGGCTAATTTATAAAATGTAATATGTGAAAAAGACAAAAATAGTGTAATCAGTGAGAATTGAATTTATAACCTTATACATACCAACTAGAATTCAAACCACTAGATTACTAGCACACATTTGTTATTTATGACGAGGGCTAGAGTATATAAAAATTCAAAAAACTAAAAAATTTAATTTAATTTTAATATATATAATTAAGAATTTTAAAATTATAGGGTAGCTTAGCACCCTTGACATATACGTAAATCCGCTCCTGTTGCTACCAGACCAAATAGTGCATCTTTCCAATTTTGAACCATATGGTCATCCAGATTGTTCGATTTTGGGATTTGATTAATGGGAAATTTGATATTTTAAGTTTTATTTTTGAATAAGATAAGAGAAAAAAAATTAGAAGAAAATTTGTAAAATACAAATGAGATAGAGCGGGAGCTATGTTCTAGGCTTCTAGCTTATGTTCTAAGAATTCGATTGCGTAACGACCAAACATCCTACTGATGACAATGTTGTAGAATATTTGGAAGAGACACAATACACAATACAATGATCTTTCAATAAAAATAAACAATAGTTGATGATACGAAATTGTACATTGCCGATTTGTTTATATTAGAAAATATCCTCAGAGTGTGTTTTTAAATCTTTTTTTATATATATTTATATGTTATGAATACAAATTTCGGATCATTGCCCATGCTCGGAATTGCGTTTATCAGTTTAATTTTTGCTTTTTTCAGTTAAATTTTCAGCATTATCTGGACCATTGATTATTGCCGGTTGTAATAGTTTTCATTTATTTTATTTAATGAGAAAGTTAGTGGGAACTTCAGGCGAGCTTTCTATTGTCCTTTTTAAGGTTCTACGTCCATCAAATGTAACGCATCAAAATTTAGGAAATAAAATATAAACAAGTGCATAAATTAAATATACTAAATAACCCCTCAAACAAGTATACATTTCCTGTTTTGATATCTAAAGCTTTAAATTCCCATTCTACTCCGGAATGGTCGCATCTGTGGGAATCAAATCGTCTGTTACCAGAGTCACTGCGGGGTGGGCCCTCATTTTAAAAAGTAACAGTAACCAACCCCTTTAACAGTAATGGGAGCCCACCCTGCAGTGACTCTGAGAGCAGAAATTTCCTGCACCCCGGGAGGCAGACGATTTGATTCCGCATCTGTGATGTTTTGGTTCCACACAAAATACAAGTCAATGTTACCCTATTGGTTATTGTTCAACTTAAATAGTACAGTATATCAATATGTTACAAAGTGGAAATATTACAAATTAACATATAGAGGAAAAGTACCTGGCACAGAAAAGCCAATCAGACAATTATGAAAATTAATCATATAATTCTTTTTCTGTAAATAATAAAGATCAGTTTTACATTACTATTACATTTTATTCTAAATTGCATTAAAATTTATATATAAATACAAAAGTTAAATAAAAATGAGGTCAATTCAACTTGAGTCCGATTCTGCCGACAGCAACACTGAGGTTAACAGTAAGAATTGCCATTGATATATTCGCCATGAACAAGAATCCGTATCACCCCAGGTACCTGAGGTGCAAGCTGATAATCCGGACAGTTCTTTTAGCTTGGCACAAATCTCAAAGCAACCCCCTACAGTCAAAACAATACCGGATTGAGTTTGATCTGGATAAAATTAATTTGCACCCTTCGTTCTTTTAAATTGTACCTCATATACCTGACTCAAAAAATTTGAAACGGACAGCCCAGATTTAATATCAGCCGGTGCCTGTTCGGAATGATAAAGGGGGCAATATTATTTGTGCTTTGAGATTCGTGCCAAGTTAAAAATGTCAATCTTGAACCATCCGATTTAATTGTACTCTGTCAGGTAACCTGAGGGGAGGTGCATTCCTGGGGGGACACGGACTCCATGAACAAAGCATAATAACTAGTTAGATCGTTGCATAATAAAGAAATCTCGAAGATCTACCGTCTACGTGGTCTTAAAAGAATGGCGCCTTGATTATTGATAGCTATTTTCTTCTCCCTTTTTTTTGAGGAAATATTTTCTTCTCCCAAAAACCGAAGCGGCATGAGAGTATATACTGGCTCCTAAAAAACAGAATACATACTGTCTTTTCTGCTATTTTTTTTTTTTTGAAGGTGTCTTTTCTGATCTTCAAACGTCTTGTCGCCTACAAATCTATAGGGTGTAGGTACCATGTATGTTACCGTGATTTTTTCGATAGAGGATATGAGCTTGGTCTGACAACTTAAATAATTATAAGAGGCAATGGAACCTTATTTTTTTATTTTTATTGAAATCCCGTAGAAAATGACTAGGTATTCATTAAAAAATTAAAAAGTAACTGTTACAAAAAATTAGATAACGAGTGTCTGTGAAAACATACAACTAAATAAAACTAAAAACGTACAGGGGTACGCGTATTCAGTGGACACAATTGATCATTCTTACTTAATTGGAGTGATAGGAGTCAAGTGATGGGTTATTATGTACGCACATCACAGCTGAGAAGGCATTGAATCCAAACCGAACCGAGAACTGAATCAACCAGCATCACAGCTGAGAAGGCATTGAATTCAAACTGAACCGGAAACTGAATCAACCAGACCAGGACAGTTACCCATCAGACAAAAAAATACTGAATCAAATTAGACTAGAAACTAAATCAACTAGTCTAAGAAGAAAAGAGACAGAATAATAAATACGAAGCAACACAAAACAACACACAAAGATCAAACAAAAAACAAAAAATATGCCTACTGTACACAGACAGGAGACCACTCACTTTTTCATTACCAAAGAGGATAAAACACCCGCGACTAATCTATTATTTTCAGTCCGATACCCATCAGAAGGAGAAGAAACGGCACAAAAGATCATGACATTTTTCTTCACTATCGCCTCATATCGCCTTTATGTTCTAACCGCTTAGGCAATGTAACCTTATCGTAATAGTAAAGGCGAGACATTAAAGACACGAATTACAATATTAAAAAAAAAAACTCAACTAATTAGCTCGTACAAAAAAGAAAAAGATAAAAAAAACAGAAATGGTATACGTAGAAATGTAGAATGAATCAGTCAACCGAGTGACAAAAACAACATTTCCCCTTTTCATATGAGGCGGACGATCTTGCTCCATCTGAATTTTAAATTTTTATGAAGATTTATAGATTCAGATTAAGTTTTTTTTTTTCTGAAATTTTAGTTGTCTTATTCTGAATTTTAATTTGTAATTAGAGTTAAATTTTAAATTAAAATTAGAATAAATTATTTAAATTCTGATTGGTAATTACAATTAGATGTTAAAGCATAGAAAATTAAAAGTCATAATATTATTTTTATTTAGTACACAATTAGTCAATTGGTTAGACATAATTATCTATATAAATCTTACTTGTTATTTTTTTGTCTTTTCCTGACGAAAATCCTGAATTTGCTTCTAGTATAAAAGATCACGTATTTGTAATAGACATTCAATACTTAACTGTAGTATAATCCGTGAATATCAATCAAATTCACTTAATATAACTTTATTTTATAATATTTGACCTTTACATACATATGAATTAATTTAATACGTAAAAATAAAAATATATAATACTAAATATCAACCAGATTTTGTATATATATTTTTGCATATAGGTTATATTGTCACAAAATTAATTATTTTCACTGTGCCAAGTAATTATACTTTAATTAGTTTTATCAAAGAGTGTTACTATAATTAAAACATTGATTTGTGTTAAATTATTTGACCTATGCATATCAACTAATTAAATATGTAAAAATAAGATATCATTAATACGTAATATTTTGTACTTAATTGTATGAAACTAAATTTATTAATTATACCGTACCCATTAATTTAATCATAAAAAGGTCATGTTTGGTTGTGGAGTAAAGTTAATTCAGATTAAATTTCTTACTCCGAGTTAAGGTAGATTAAAATAATTATGTTTAGTTGGTGTTTGATTGGAGTTTGGTGGAACAAGCTTATGAAGAGGGCTTTTGGGAGCCCTCGACTTATATGTTTGACTAGATTTGTAAAGCATACATAAATTGCATTTAACAAATTTCTTGAGTTGAGATGTGTGCAGGTTCATAAGATGTAAAAATGTTTCAATGAAAACTAAGACTTCATAATCAATGTTTACTCTTCACAAGCTTTCCGAAAAGTGGTCATATACTGAAATCAGACACTTGAGCACCAAGATACGCCTGTTTGAAGAGTGTTGAAGTTCCAGAAAAGTTGAGGACCGTTATAACGGTCCAGGGAGAGTTATAACGGTAAAAATACATCCCAAGATAGTCCATAATGCATAAAATACCATTTAGCGTCATATAACGCTAAGCAATCCAGTGCCGGACTGTTGCGAGGACCGTTAGCCTGCGCACCTGCCGGACTGTTGAGGGAATCAAAACTTGAAATTCTCAGAAGACCGAGATCTACAACTTGTATTAAATTTGTCCAAAATATGAACGGATGGATCTCTACAGGCCTTGGAAGACAGACGTCAGATATGGAAACAAGAATAAACCTAAATTTGCTTCTCTCCCTTTATATAGAAGCCAAAGCTAGGTTTCTTATGTGAGTTCCAGCTATCAAACTTCTTCTTCTCCACTCAAATAGAGAGCTACCTTGGTTGCTTGATCTTGAAACGTCAATATTCATTCAACAACCGAAAATCTACTCAATACTCAATCTATTGTAAGAACTCGAGTGATTTGTGAGAGATTTTTTATTCATACAAATCCTAGAGCCTTTGAGTGCTCTCTTCTCTTGTATTAGAGCCTTTAGTGCTCTTGAGTCATTTCTGTGCTTGGGCCGTGTGACTTCCCAAGCTTTGTAAGGGCTCACCGATTTCACCTTGTATTCATTTCTCATTGGGTAAAGAAATGCGCGCCATCAAGAATGTCGCGAAACCCCGGAGACGTAGGCGTTAGTGTCGAACTCTGTAAATATCTCTCGTGTCAAGTGTCTCTAAACTCTACTCTTTACTTTATTTATTTTATATTTTAGTTTAGATTCAAGTTATTCGAGTTTCCGCCGAGAATAATTTATAGACACACTAGATAATTTAATTTAGATTAAAAGTTTTAAAAGAGCCTATTCCCTCCCTTTCTAGTTGCTTTTGGGACCAACAATTATTCTAACTGCAGGAACCACATGTGGAGTAAGTTACTCCACCTAAAAAAGTGGAGTAACTTAATCCGGATTAACTCAAATGTTACTCCATTTTAGTCCTTATTTGACTCCTTAAAGATAAAATAGAGGATTTACTCCACCACTTACTCCACAACCAAACACGACCAAAGAGTTGCATTGATTTCAATTATTTCTTACGGCTCTCTCTCAAAAAAAAAAATCTTACGGGACAAAGTTTGGAATACAACGTTGCGTTTCATTGTACCGAGGAAATTAATTTAATTTAGACGAAGTTCGGAATACAACGTTAGTTATTTATACATTAGTTTTCCTAAATTACGATCATCAAGATTCTCAAAGAATATTTTCTCACAAAACAAATAGAATTGCAAGATATTTTGGTCGTCGATCGTATTCTCCCCACGTGGAGCCAACGACATGTGTTGACATTTTGTTGAGATTATCATCTATTTGTGCATGGTAACAACTTTTTTGTACTCTACCTTCTTTTTTTTTTTTTTTTGCTTTATCATTATTTGTAGTTCATCACTAGCTTTTTCACTAATTTTTAAATTAGGAGATAAATTAATAAGACTTAGTCGTATCTGTTATCTTGAAAGCAAATACAAAATTACATATAATAATTTTTATTACAATCAACTATATAATATTTATTATTATGACGAGGTTGATTAGTATGATAATTTATAGTTGTATATATTTAGTTATTTATTTTCTTTAAAAAATATTGGGTCATTAATTATCATTTTTATATTTTATCACAAGTACATGATGTGCTTAAAATAATTTATTCGTTAATTTGCTATATATTTTAGCTAAGTTATACAAGTTATTAACTTTTGTAATAATAATACCAATAAAACTAATATTTAGCATATAAAATTAATTGCAAATTAAATTCCTCCACTCTATCCACAGACAAAATCAGACTTTTAGACAATAGGAGTTAAACGTAAATTAGAATTAATTATATAAATTTTTATGCTGTGAATAGAGATTAATTTTACACTACCAATAACATTTTATCCTTAATATTATAAAAAGTAAGACATAAATATGAATTTTTTTAAAATAAATATAGATCAATTGACCTTCATTCTTTAATAGTGGCTCTGCCTCTTACTCCATTGCATCTCTAAATTTCAATATAAACCATCCAACACCATTTTGATATATTAAAGATTTTTCTTTTTGTAATGCATCTACGACCTACTTGAGTTCGATAGGCATTGTAAAATCAGAGAATCGTGATTAGTGCCAAATCGAAGAATTCAAATTGTTATGATTCGCTTATTTGAATCATGGCTGTACTAAAGTCAAATAATGATCTTTCCACACAATAATTATTACAACAACTGCTCTAAATTATGCCTAAGAAAATATTTATCAAAAGACAAGAAACAGAATCCAAAGAAAATAGTACAATGTGAAGATATTGTGGTCGCCAAATGGCAGGCGTCGCACATGAAACCAAACTATATATTGTTAATTATCATATAACAAGAGCACTTTTATATATTATATGCTTCCAAGTGGCTGCACGTGGGCCCCCACATTAAAAGGAAAGAAAAGCGTGCAATGATATGCAACAGAACACAGAACATCAAAACCGCTCAACCCCTAATCCAGCTGACCTGTCACGTGGCACCACGTGAACGACGAAGCACCAATTAGCTCATCATCATTTGGCCCATATTGTCGATCTCTTATTTCTACACAATATTTCAACTTATGTACCGGGTCAGATTCAATGAGCTAAAAAAAAAATAAAGAAATATAACTTCGAACAGTATATCCGTGCTCTGTTTTAATGTAATATGATACATCCATTATTTATATAAACAAAATCTTCTAAATTATCAAAATTCGATCAAATTAAATTGACTGTCAGAGACTTGGTACACGATGTGGTCATATGGTGCACGCCACAGGTAGAAAGAAAATGTCCAGAAGATTCCGGAGGCACGTGTCGGGTAGCGAAACAGAGAGTAGTGAGGGGGCGAGACGAAGATAATTGAATGGAAAATTAAGCAGGCCCAATTGCCACAATGCCATGCAATGTCACGTGGCTGCTAATGGGTTGTTGCTTTAAGAAGGGGGGGCTCACTAGTCACTTGCCTAAGTTCAATGCATGGAGCACAAAACTGTTGCGATTCAGTAATTATAAGCCTCATCTCTGTCACGTGACTTCACGTTTCTCTGTTTTGGCGTTTGCATCATCTCCGTAGTCCATGGGAACCTGACAGGATGGCATATTGGGCTCCTTGTTGAGGACCTTTTCGGCGCGTTTAGTGTTTTGTCAATATGAACTTGTATAATACAACTTGCAGAATTCTAATTGACATGAAAATATTTAAAGATGTGGAATGGAAGACTGATTCGTTGTACTGTTAAAAACAATTTGAAAAGTCGTTGTAAGGCTATTGCACGTATGTGGAAAAATATTAATTCTGAATTAATTTATTGTTTTTTTGAAATTAAAGTTTATAAGTATGAACGTAATCAGAATTTTTATAAGAGGTAGATATAAAAAAAAATTCTAGTACGATTAGCGAGTTGTGAAATGTTGTGAGTTACATAACCAATTTAGATTGTTGGCTGTTTGGAAATAGACAATGTCCCAATTATACTTTAGACTTATATTTGATTTTCGAAATTCAAAAATAGAGCACTACATACTCCTAATTCAATGGAGTATGTATCCTCTCAGGTACCTACCTAAGTACAATTAGCTTCCATTAACTCTCTATCGAGCAATTGAAATTCAATATATACCAATGTACATTTAAAAGGATTTGTATTGAGATGCATGTCAAGTTAATTAAATTGACGACTCATATCTAATTATACTCAGTCAGGTATTGTATTGGATCGAGAATTCAATATAGTTCTGTCATTGTTTGTGAGGAATTGATGAAATTTTTTCTTCAAATCGCACAAGGAAAACACATTGTTGCAATTTTTTTCACAAAAATATTTGTTTTAAGACGCCGTCCAGAAATGTTCCACACTGCGCAATCAAATTAGAGCCAAAGTTACATAGAGTTAGGCTGGGGTGCTATGGATAGCATAGAGGCCTCTATGCTACGGCTCAATATTTGAGTTTTTAAAATCCAAACGGTCGATCCGAACCGTTCATCTTATTCTCCATATTAATATCTGCTTGGAGACCAAATTTTACATTTTTATGAATTTTTTTACTATTTATTAAGTATTTTACAAAATTGTTGATCCAACGGTGGCTGCACAAAACAGTAAAACCGTTGGATTAGCGATTTTCAAAGTGGCTTAATAAATAGTAAAAAAATTCAGAAAATTATAAAATTTGGTCTCCAAGCAGATATTAATATGGAGAATAAGATGAACGGTTCGGATTGACCGTTTGGATTTTGAAAACTTAATTATTGAGCCGTAGCACGGGATGCCACTATGCTATCCATAGCACCCCAGCCTAACTCAAGTTACATATGTATACTTTAACTAGGTGTCTTAGCTAGGAAATGAATAGGCATTAAGCAATGAGTTGGCTAAAGCCAGAAGCAATGGCCA
Organism: Carex rostrata; assembly: GCF_964058835.1. NCBI lineage: Eukaryota > Viridiplantae > Streptophyta > Magnoliopsida > Poales > Cyperaceae > Carex > Carex rostrata. The sequence goes on from NC_135925.1 coordinate 11,353,600, forward strand.
AGGAAAGATGAGAGTTTGATTTTTACACGAGGCATTTTAAAAATAGATTTAGAGTTCACACGAGTTCTTATTTAAACAAGAGAACTTCAAAGTGATAAGAAGAGAGTTCTCATATTCAACAAAGACCAAATGATATGTTTCAACATTTAATTATTGCATGGTCAGAATGATTTTAATATTTGTATTGGTTTCTCAAAATCAATTCCCAAATTTTTATTCATATCAGGTGTCATCATGGAGATGTCACTTTGGACGGACATGTAGTACAAGGTAATACACCTTTCGATATTTGAGATCGATGTTTTAGAGTGATGACAAAATTGATGAAGATGTATGTCATAGGATACGAACGGAGTGGGTGAAATAGCGATAGGCATCTGGCATCCTATGTGACAACAAAGTCCCACAAAAGCTCAAAAGAAAGTTCTACAGGACAGTGATCAAACATGCGATGTTGTATGGTGCAAAATATTGGGCTACTAAAATATAATAACATGTCTAGAAGATAAAAGTAGTAGATATGCGTATGTTGCGGTGGATCTGTGGACATACAAGACGCAACTGAATTAGAAACGATGATATACGTAACAAACTTGGGATGACCCTGACTGAAGAGAAGCTAATTACTAGTACAAAAAACCCCTTCACTGATGCTTAACCACCGACTGTTTTAACCGAAGCGTTAGTGTTGCTATACCTACACTGACCCTTTTATTAAATAACAGTCAGTGTTGTGTTCAACACTAACGCTTGAAAACAGTCAGTGTTGGTTGTCAACACTAACGGTTTTTCAAGCGTCAGTGTTGGTAAAAAAACAGTCAGTGTTGATAACCAACACTGACGGTTTCTAGAGCGTTAGTGTTGAATATCAACACTGATTGTTTTTATAAACTGTCAGTGTTGACCACCAACACTGACGGTTTTTAAAGCGTCAGTGTCGAGCACTAACACTGACTCTTTAAAAATCGTCAATGTTGATAACCAAAACTGACTATTTTTTTAAAAAGCATCAGTGTTGGTTCTCAATCTCCATTTATTTTATATACTATATAATATTGTCTTACGGGCAGTGCTGATAATATAATCAAAGTATATCGTATCTATCCTGCGAGGATGTGACAAATTAAAACACCACGTTGAGGAGAACCACGCTCACAAAGAAATGAACTATGTGAAATTTTAGATAATTTTATTTGTGCATTTATAAAAAAAATTATTAGGGTTGAATTTTATTTAAAAGTAATAATATATGTGTATTATGGAAATTTTGTAAGATATTTAACAATTATGTTTATTTTTCATATTCTTGTTAGTTTCATTTTCCATTATAATTTATATTTTTTTCCTTACTTGTTTTTTTTTTCAAATATAATAATTAAAAATATACTATTTTGGTTTGAACATTTCATTGAACACATGTAATACATTAATTTATTTAATAAAATCAAGTTAATACTTCAAATCTTTCAAGTTTTTAGAAATACGAATTTAATAATTACAAGAAAATGCAAGAAGATGGAGAATCCTAAAGAAAATCATAGGTTATATGAAATGTGATTTCAACCGGGATTTTGCGTCCGTTGATAAATTTTAGATGGGAATTCAATTAAGTAATTTATGGATATTTTACAATACAATTAAGTCTTTCAAAATTTATAATATATTTTTAAACTTTGGTTAGTTGTTAAGAAAATATGTACATAAATGAATAATATGATAATTTAATTTATGTTGAACAAAATAAAAATAAAATATGTTAATTAGAAACTTAGAATTTTGTAAATTTAAATTGTATATTTAAAAATAAATTGTTAAATAATTTTGACACATTAAATTATATAGCATTACATGCATGTTGCATATATGACTAACATCTTCTATGCATGAACATGAAACATAAACTCTTGTTTCGTGAGTTAATGAAGAAGCACGGGAATATGTCGTCCGTGGGTCGATCGGAACCGTTTAAATTACTAGTACAAAAAACTCCTTCACCGACCTTTAACCACTGACTATTTTAATTAAATGACAGTCAGTTCACCAACACCGACGGCTTTTTTAAGGGAAGCGTCAGTGTTGCACAAACCTACACTGACCCTTTTATTAAATAACATTCAGTGTTATTTTTCAATACTGACGCTTTAAAAACAGTCCGTGCTGGTTATCAGCACTGACGATTTCTAAAGCGTCAGTGTTGAGCACCAATACTGACACTTTAAAAACAGTCGGTGTTGGTCATCACCACTGACGCTTTGACAACCGTCATTGCTGATAACCAACATTGACTGTCTTGAAAGCGTCAGTGTTGATAACCAACACCGACTGTTTTTTTGGAGCCGTCAGTGTTGGATCATTTACTGACTGTTTTTTATTTATTTTCGTAACCGTCGGTGATTTTCATTTTCCTTCTAAGCAACTTTCCTTTTTCCAGCATAACTATTTAGGTCAGCCGCTTGTGAATTTCATTTCCCGGGTTTGTAACTCAAAATTTTGATCTGCCGCAAAGCATTTCCCCTTCTAATTTTGATTTACCTCTTCGCAAAACGAACCATATCTCCTTCTAAATTTCGATTGTTGTCTCTCCGTAAACCCAAAATCTATTCAGTCTCCTAAAATCTCTCTGCCTTGCTGTCTCTCTCCCGCCTCAGCCTCCCTCGCCACGAGCACAAACCCTTGCTCTCCGCCTGCCTTGCTGTCACTCCCCCACCCCGAGCTCAAACCCTATCCCGCCTCAGCCTTCCTCAGCCTACCCCGCCTCCAGCTTCGGATAACAGTGAAGGAAGAAAAAGGGAAGTCATATGAGGTTGGCCAGCGTGAGTACTAAGCACGCAGTTGTGCCCTTCTGGTGCTATTTAGCTTCACGTCAACTTTGAGCTTCTCAAGGTAATTAATCTCACTAATTGACAAGGCGTGGGGAGAAGGGGAGATTTTATGCAATTGATCTCACTAACTTTATATTTCCTTTATAAATTGTTCAAAATTCAGTGTTCAGAGAAATATGTGTTAATCTTGATATTCAGAAATAGCATTTTTGGTATTCTGACAGCCTATTTTGTGAATTTTGCACAAGCTAATTTACAGGGCCTAAATTTGTGTTCTTGGTGTCTAAATTCTCAAGAGAGTGCAAACTTTGATCCTAGCAAATTTTAAATTTTTTTGAGATCTCTAGCTATGTCAGATGTTTGATTTTGTGAGAGGCAGTCCATGTACCAGCCTGGTACAGTACCAATTTTTTTTTTTTCAGAAGAATCTGAATTTTAAAATGCTCTTAGAAATTGTAGAAAAATCACAAAAATATGAAATTTGTTTCTATTTGTCCATGAAAATGTTCTTTATTAGCTCATAAAATATAGTTTGATCAAATTCTAAGTGTAGATATGGTTCTAATTTTGGTTTGTATAGTGTTGTTTTGGGGCTGTTTGGTAACAGCAGTTTGGAAACTCATCAGTTTTTTCTTCTGACAATCATATTATTTATAAATTATGAACAAATTTTTGAAAATCTTAAAAGTTTAATAGGTCAAGATGGGAAAAGCTCCATTGGGCATCGAAAAGGCTAGAGAAGAGAGGATCAACTCAAACACGGAGAGGATGAAACAACTTGGCATGCAACCTTCAAAGAAGCAAGTAGTAGAAATGTAAACAGTGAACCAATTGTGCCATACTCACTAGTCACTGTCCCTGAATTGGTGCTATTCTCATGCAATCAAATATACTCTTTTGATTATTCAAATGCATGTTGATTCAGGTGCAATTGTGATTCTATTTTTCTCTATACGTCCCTTAATGTGTTTAAATTTACTTATGGTGAAACTTCATATTTGATGAAGGACCTCTTTTATTGCTTGCTTTTACTTCCATTGACCATTTCAGAGCCCTAAGCAAGAAGGTGGGAAGGTGTGTGGATTTTACGTCATAAAACACATGCAAGATCTGGTCACTACGCAATTTGATGTTTTTCCTGATGTATGTATTTTATAATTGAACTTGATTCAATTTTCATATAACTTGGATAAAATTAACTTAATATGTACTCATGCAGTGTGATTTACCGACAAAAAAGTATACATCGATGCAACTTCATGCAATAACAAGACAATGGTGTAGATTTCTCTTGGACAACTACTAATCTATTTACAAGACACGTAATGCTTTGTAAATTTTGTTATATTTGCATATTTTGTTCATATTTGTCATGTAAATTTTGTTATAGTGTGTTTTTTGGTGAATGAATCTATTATGTTGTGTGTTTTTTGGTGAATGAATATATTATGTTGTCTAAATTATTTGTATGATACTTTGTTTAACATCAATAAATGTTAAATAGTAATATATGGATAACAAAAATATGGAGGCTAGCCCAAATATAAACAGAACCATGCCGAAATTTTTATATCAACACTGACGGTTATAAAGCTAACAATGACTATTTTTAATATCTATACTGACGTTTTTAACATCAACACCGACTATTTTTAAAGCACCAGTGTTGAACACCAACACTGATTGTTTTTAAAGCGTCAGTGTTGGGGTTCAATACTGATTGTTTTTAAAGCGTCAGTGTTGGGGTTCAATACTGATTGTTTTTAAAGAGTTAGTGTTGTGCATTAACACTGACTGTTTTTAAAGCGTTAGTGTTGAACACCAACACTGACTGTTTTTGAAAACCTTAAGTATTGAGAATCTACACTAACTGGTTTTTACCCGTCAATAAAAGGTAACCTTCACTGGCGCCGGCTTTACTGACACCGCTATAACAGTTGGTGTAGGGGTATTTGAATAGTCAGTGAAGAGGTTTTTTGTACTAGTATATTAGTTATTACTATTATTAGTGGTACCATTATTACTATTAGTAGTAGTACTACTGCTATGTTATTACTATCTACTTCATCTTGTTATTACGATTGAGTTTCTTTTCTAGCTTACCCTAACTTGTTTGGGACTAAAGATTTGATTGTTGCTGTTGTTAAACTGTCATACGTTGGCTTTTCCAGTGATAGACTTTATAGACTACTGTTGAAAAAGTCAAAGGTTGTTTGTGGCTTCTACCACTGAAAAAAATCAGCGGTATATATTTTTGTTTTAAATTTTCAAACAAATTACATTTAGATGAGGATTAATTGAGGTGTAAAATTTTTCATCAATTAATTTTATCATTGATGAATATCAATCTCACAATAATAGACATTCTAAAAGATATAACAAAACATAAATATTGTATTAGTTCGATTAATAAAAAGAGAGTAAATGATGCTCAATTGTAGAATATCTCTTATTATAAAATAATTTTTTATGATGAATAATTAACAGACCATAGAAATTAGAAACAATTTGATGTTTTTTTTGCAATTTTGATTCTTTCTATATTTTTTTATGTTAGGACCTTCGTCTTTCCGTGAGCTTTCTAAATTGTCAACAAACGTTAAAATCGGAGTTTCTTATCAAAGATTATGACCGTTTAAAGTTTGAAAGAATGCATCGGTTTTTTATTACAAAAATATCAATAGCGCGCCAATGTTTTATACCTGGATTAATTCCAATACAAGTTCATCAATATTTTATTGCAAAAATATATGTGCAGATGTTTCATACCCTAATTTATCCCAATTCAAGTTTTTCAACGTTTCGATAAGATATATATAAAATTATAAAATTATAAACCTTTAATGGTAAAGTAAATTTGTAGTATAAGATATATATAATTCAAGTTTTTGGAGAAACCAAGGACTTGCAAAATATCAATTAAAAAATTATCCAAATCAACGAATTTTTACAACCAATTGATGTCAATCAAATAAACAATAATATCATAATTTTGTGTGTGCAAACATTGATATAAATAATATCAAACGATTTATTTTAATTAATTACGATTTAGTACTTAAGAATTAAAAAAAAAATGCATGGTCGAGGCACAATAACAAGGTTTTCAAATAATATATGCATTATTCTTTTTCAACACCTTTCTGTAAAATATGAAGAGTTGGGCTACGGTGCTTCGAGAAGTAAAACAAGTATTTTACTTCACACTCATATTTTGCGATTTTAAAATTCAAAACGTTGATCCGAACCGTTCAAGTTGATCTCCATATTAAATTGTGCTTGGAGACCAAATTTTATATTTTTTGGAAATTTTTTACTATTTCTTTAGAATTTTTGGAAATCGCTATTTTTATGGTCCAGATTTTTCTGAAAAACAGTGATTTTTAAAAATTATAAAGAAATAGTAAAAAAATTCAAATGTAAAATTTAGTCTCCAAACAATTTAATATGGAGATCAACTTGAACGGTTAGGATTAATGTTTTAAACTTTGAAATTGAAGATACAGATGTGAAGTAAAATACTCGCTTTACTTCGCGAAATACCGTAGCCCAACTCAAATATGAATTACAAAATTGTCACATATAATATGTCTGACACTTGAATAATTCATGAATTTGACATATAATATGTGATTTATTTTTTTATCATTTGTAGAATTGGCGGCCATTTTTATTAATATTCTTAAAAAAATAGAAAATTTTAAAAATGCCCCTCTCTCTAATTTTTTTTCATACATGCCCTGACCGCCTGGGCCTGGGGCGGCCCAAAACAGCTAGTGAGGCGCCCCAGGGCCCGGCGGCCCATACCTTAAGTGAGGCGCCACCCCCTGGGGCGCCCCACTAGTCCTGTGATTTAAACGCATTTTCTGCCTCTGTCACTTCCCGATCTCAGACCTTCTCTGGAGGCGATAACTGGGGAAAATAGGTATGTTTTTTTAATTATAATAATTAGTAATTATAATTATAATAATTAGTAATTATAATTATAATAATTAGTAATTACTGTTCCAAATTTACTGTTGCACTTACTGTAGCGTACTGTACATTACTGTTGACATTTACTGTAGCGTACTGTACATTTACTGTTGACCTGTACTGTATCGTACTGTACATTATTGTTGGTATTTACTGCAGCGTACTGTACAATTACTGTAGCAATTGCTGTACACCTACTGTAGAAAAATTGTAATTTTTTTTAATTTTGTTTATTTATTTTTCAATTAGTCATTTATTAATGTACCCATTATTATGTCATGTAATACTTGTAAATTTTTTTTTTAAAATGTAGTTTGTTAAAGAAGAGATGTTAGTTGCACTGTATGTCGGCGGCAAGCTAGAAAGGGATGAAGATGGCGTGCATTACACGAAAGAAGTCGCATTTGGCTTCGAGATTAATGAAAATACCACATTTGAGGAACTGAAGCAGCTAATATACGAAAAGACATCTGTAAACCCCAACAGGTATGAAATAGAGTTGGCTACACGGATTGACAACTCACGTGGGGGGGGGGGGTAGACCTTACTTTGTTAAGTTTCCAATAACAGATGCCAATTTGTGGAGAGTTGTGTATACTCAATTTGTAGCTTGTGGGGTCCCGGTAATGGACATATATTCGAAGAGGGTTCCCCGCACGAGGGCTGGACCTTCAAGTTCGGCTGGGGCTGGACCTTCAGGTTATGACAACCAGGGGTACCATCAGCACTCCCCTTATGACCACCAGGAGTACCACCAGCAATCCCCTTATGACAACCAGGGGTACCACCAGGAGTATCACAGCCCCGGTAATGACAACCAGGGGTACCACAACTCCCCAGAAAATACTGAAGAGTTACCACTACCACCCAGACAGACACCCATAATCCCTAGATTTCCAACTATGCCAGAGTCAGGACCGGTACCCGTTAATCGAAATGATGTTGATGTTGATGTTGATGCTATTGATGCCGTACCAGAAAGAGAAATGGAAACGGGGGATGAATACCAAGGGGTTTGGGAAGATGATGACTTATCAGATGGTGATGCAAATGTAGCAGGGTTGTCCAGGGCAGAAAAATTCCCGATTAGAGGTCGGGGGAATAAGCATCCGGTTGCCACATTCAACGACACCACAGCTTTCGAAGAGGCAGACATTAGTTTCTTTGGTCCTCGTGTTGTATACAACAAAGAACTTGCCGCAGGGCAAGTTTATACCAGCGTAGACGAGCTTGTAAAGAAAATATATGAGACTCATGTTCACGGCAACTAGGAATGTATAATACACAAAAGGGACCGAACAAGGTTAGTTGTGCTTTGTTCAACTCACCCGCACTGCGAGTTCCGCCTTTTTGCAACCCCTGCGGGTTCAGGGGAAGCATGGATGATTAAGAAGTGCGAACCACCTCATACATGCAAGTCTGCGTCCACAAGGACAGACCATTCAAATCTGACAGCATCACTAATTGCCGATGCAATTGAGGAGGACATTAAGTTGGATCCATCGATGAGCATCAAGGCGGTGGCTATGACCGTCAGACACAAATACAAATATGTAATCCCAAAATACAACAGGCTGTGGAGAGGTCGTGAACTTGCGATTTGCAGGATATTTGGTAGTTGGAAGGACTCATATGGCTATCTGGCACCATTGCTCCAGGCCATGGCAAGTACAAATGTCGGCACCGTATATGAGCGATGGCATGGCCCTTTTTTTGATAAAGACGGTGTACTAATAGAGGGAGCTAAACAATTCAAGGGCATAGCATGGGCTTTTGGTCCTTGTATCCAGGCTGTGCCATACATCAGACCTGTTATCAGCATTGATGCATGCTTCATGTCTGGCCGTTACGAGGGGAGACTACTCATAGCATGCGCATATGATGCTGAGAACCAGCTGTTGCCTTTGGCGTTTGCAATTGTTCGTAAAGAGGACGGCGAGAACTGGGGATTCTTTATGCAGTTTTTAAGAAGACGGGTGATTGGGGAAGGGAAGTTTTTCTGTGTGATATCAGACCAGCACAAAGGAATAAAATATGTTTTTGATCGTGAAGATTACGGTTGGTCAACACGTACTGGCCAGTGTGTGCACAGGTTATGTATGCAACACGTTGCGGAGAACCTTTCCAAGGCAACCGGAGGCGACACGTGGGTTACTGATACATTTAGATGGAATTGCAGAAAGAAAAAGCCGAGAAGGGTGGTAGAGATGACTAGCAGTTTTGCAAGGGTACATGCATTTCAATTGTTTACATATATTATTGTACTTTAAGAAAACAATTTTTTTTACTACAATTGTTTACTTACATTATTCTATTTCCTTATTTTCTATGTAGTACATGCCAAAGGCAAATCTCTACTTAATGAAGGTGGGGAAAAATAATCCCCGAGATGTCAACGAAGATCCAGCATACGAGAAAATATATCAATCCCGGGATGGAGGTTGGCGTTGGGGAATTATGACCACCAACGGATCCGAGTCGCTGAATGCAGTATTCAAGCAGAGCCGGATGTTGCCTGTGGCTGCAGTTGTAGAGGACACATTCTACAAGTTAAATGCCTGGTTTCAGGAACGGCGTGCTAAGGCCGCAGAATTAATAAGGATGAACCAGTCATTTTCAACAAGGGTGGAGGAGAAACTAAGACGACACAGAGACAAAGGTGCAACCATGACCGTGATCCCGATGGGTAACGATGGAACAGAATTCGAAGTGCAAAATCCAAATGAGTACGTTCCTACCACCCGTAAACCAGACGGCACTATGGCGTTTGTCAAGAGGGCTTGCAAGTACGTGGTTAAATTCGGAGATGCCAGGGCGGTAACCTGTACATGCCAAGGACCCCAGCTAAGTCACATACCCTGCAGTCACGTGATGGCGGTATGCCGAGTGAGGAACTACTGTGAGGATCACTATGTTGCTGACATGTACCGTACCGATTACCTTGCTTCCACTTGGGGTGGATCTTTCCATTCTTATCCTGATCAGCATGAGTGGCCTACATATGTCGGAGATAGAATATTACCTTCAGAAGGATGGATAAGAAAGGGAAGGAGGAGACACAAGCGTATTGTAATGACCATGGACGAGATGGGTGGTAGGCGACCGTCGGGAAATCGGGCTCGCCGTTCTGTTTCCGACAGGCGCAGGGCAGGTACGTAGAATTGTACAAAATTTATTTATGCTTTAATTATATTACTAACTGAATTGCATTGTTACATTTAGATGCAATAAACGAACACAACGAAAGAGAAAATGCCAGAGTTGTCGCTGAAGCAACCGGTAGAACACAACCCCCTCCTCCTGTAAGCCAATCATCTAGTAGCCAAGCCTCTACAAGTAATGCCGCACCTGCCACTGGTACCAGAAGAACTAGTCGTTTGTTAGGTTTATTCAGACGTGGTGGCAGATAAACTTGCTATTTTGCTTATGCGAATTGATTTATTTGGTATATGTGTATGTGTATGTGTATGTGTATGTGTATGTGTATGTGTGTATGTATATGTATGTGTATGTGTATGTGTATGTGTATGTGTATGTGTATGTGTATGTGTGAGTTTTTTTGTATGTGTATGTGTATATATGTATGTGTATATGTGTATGTGTATGTGTATGTGCATGTGTGTATGTGTATGTGTGTATATTATACATATAGTTCACCAAAGAAATAAAAATAAAAATTAAAGTTATAAAAATTTACGACATCACTTCGTAAATATATCAAATATTATATTTTTTGGCATACACATACACATATACATAATATTTTATTTTTTGACATACACATATACATAAACCCAACACTTTTTTCAACAAAATTATTCAAATCAAAATACTAAGATTTCTCAAAAAAAAAAAAAAAAAACCAAATTACTAATGGGGCGCCCCAGGGGGTGGCGCCTCACTTGGGGTATGGGCCGCCGGGCCCTGGGGCGCCTCACTTGGTGTTTTGGGCCGCCCCTGGTCCAGGCGGTCAGGGCATATTTAAAAAAAAATGAGGAACAGGGTTATTTTTAAAATTTTCTTTTTTTTCAGGGATATTAATAAAAATGGCCGTAGAATTGGCAAGCATCTTTTTGTTTGTTTTCTAAACGATATTAATATTTTGGTATTTCATTCGCACTATCGAAAAAACCAATAGTTCTGATCATATAAATAATATTTCGTACTATATTCGAATTAAAAAATTTAAAAATCTCGTCGATTTTTTTTTTTAATTTTGAATTTGTTACAACATATATACGAGGATTTAACCGGCTGATTCCTTCAAACACTTGTTGTAAGTACCATTTTTTTAGAAAAGAAAGGATCTAGCCTCTTCTTTCTTCTTATATTTTTTCAGTAAATACTAGACTACGAACCTTAATTTTTCACTAGAAGATTATTATAATCACTTTAAAAGATGTGGTTCTCGTTTTACATACACTAAATTAACTTTAAAATCCTAGCAATAGACAAATAAAAAAAAAATCATGCATGTACTATCAGATGACGTTAATTAACTTAAGCACACAAAAGAATTCTTTCTGTGCTTGTAATTAACTTTATGAAATAATGAAGCAAACAAAAGATTCCTTTGAGTGCTTGTAATTTAAAATGCTTCCATTGGATTAGGGATACCAAATGGTGCACCTCCAAGTAGTCCTTGCCACTTGTATTATAAGGCAAATAGCCTAATACCTTCAAATACTTAATCCCAATCATCATGGAATGGATAAGTACATGAAATATTTATATGTAAAAATTAAATGAAAGAAAAACAGGATCCAACTTTAACTTTTGTTCTTCTCATATTTAGGTTATAATTGCGTATCTCAAAGAAACTTCACACAGAGTTATTTGTTTTATAATTTATATAAATTCACTCTTTGTATAAAGTAATTGGAACATGTTAAAGCACTGAAATAGAATTAAGTATCAAATTTTTTTTACCAATGAAAATTCACACACAATGGTTGTGAGCTCCATTTTTAGTCATGGATAATGCCTACAAATTCAATAGTAAAATAATAAAATATTATGCATAACCAATTTATTAGAGAGGAGGGCTTGCGGATTATATTATTTCTTCTTTAGTTTTTCCCAACCTCAATTATATTTGCAATATTAGAACGTTTAATCCTTTTCTTCATCTTTTAAAAAAAATAACTTCTTTGTATTAGACAATTTATATAAGCCATTTAGGAAAGCATGCGCACAGAGGCAGACTTCAACGGTTTGATTGATTCAGTTTCTGGTTCGGTTTGATTCAGTGTCTCTTTTGGGACTTCTGAGTGGTGATTATCCTGACCCAGTTGATTCAGTTTCCGATCTGATTTGATTCAATGTATTCTATGATGAAGTCTATCAGTAGAACAACTATGCACACAGAAGAAACCATCACTAGACTCATATCATTTTCATCAAACAAGGATGACTAAAATTGTGTCCACATGATACATATACCACTCTGTGTTTTTAGTTTGTTTACGACTGAGTACTTTGTAAGATATTTTCTGTCTAATCTTATGGCACAGCTGATTTGTACCTCTTTAAATTAAGAATTACCTACGGATTTTATAAAAAAAGAAAAAGAAAAAAAAAGATCAGCCACAGAGCATCCAATGAACACCCGTTGTTTTCTAGCAAGAGGTCCAGGCATTAGTGAAAACGATAACTTCTATTGGAAATTGGAATTGCAAGCAACAAATTAAGCATTATTTCTCCACCAGACTTATACTATTTTTTACATTTTTTATGTTTACCAATTGAAAATGACCACATTAAGAGAAGCTCCAGGTGTCACTTTAGAACTCATCGAGTGCGCTTGATCAGTTAATGCTGACAAAACTGTTGCTTACAGACTTACAGTGCGAAGGCGATTGAAAATTTCTGAAAGGTACATTTGCCATCAGCATTCGAGTTAATAGTTGTCACGTAAATTGGTCGTTAGCATTTAATGCATTATCGGAATTGAACCTGACACGGACTGGGTAACAACAGTTGGCGAATTATACATCAGAGACAGTGTGCCGAATTGATTTAAAATTTTAAATAATTTCACATAAAAAAAAGAATTTATTTAAATAATTAACAAAAAGTCAGAATATGGGCACGCTTGTTCGCACCAAGGAGAACAATTGGCAAACATCATCAGAATATTGATCATGATAGATAGGGACTTTAACTTTGGTAATTTGGCGAATTGTAGGTTAAGATATAGCGCCATTCTGGTAATTGTGGTAGGTTGGATAACACCAGCATCTGCTGAGCCTAAACCTTTTGCCAGAATATTTACTGAATATTTGGATAGCAATAATTGAAAATTAATTGATTTTTCTTTTGAAAATTATATATAGTTCAGTCTCCTTCATAATATATAAAATGTGTGCTTACTTTTTAGTGGTTAGAATTTTACATTGTAGTTGTAAATAACATGGGGGATTATACATTAAATAAAAGGTATTGAGAGAGTTCGAGCGAAGTCACAGTACTATGCAAAGTTCATGCAAGTCAGTACTATGAACTAATATTTTTATATTCAAAGTTTAAATAATCAATCCAAATTGTTCAACATGATAATTTTTTAATATTCTTTAAATAGATAGAAAATTACTGTAAAGTTTGTAGACCATTTAAAAGTAGTAGTTGTCTATTTATCTAAAAAGTTAGTGAAAAAATTATAGAAAATATAAAATTTAGTTTGCAAGTAACATTTTTATATACAATTCGCTTTGAACAGTTCAGCTCGACTATTTGAATTTTAAAAATAAAAATATTAATTTATAGTACAAACTAATCTCACTCGAGGAAGTTCAACGCAAATTTCTGAAAAAAGAAAAAACTAAGAATTCCACCCACATTTTAAGCTATCGCTAGAGTGAGAAAAATAGTATGACGGAGCTGACTCTGTTACAGACGTTCCGTAATTTGCATGTCCCATACCGTGATTATAAGCGTCTCGTCGTGACCATCTTTTAAAAATTTAACACAGCATAACATACCACGCAAAACACTACCAATATAACCATCTAACCGGTGCTACTGTGCATCGGTGCATGTACAACCTCAAAACCTAAAAAAAAAAAAAAAATCGAAAATCGAAAAGACCAAAAGTATAAAATTATCATAGTGAAGGTTTAAAAAAAAACAAATAAAAATGATCCTGTTTAGTTGTCTCAGTTAAGAAAAAAAAAGACAACTATATGGAAAATTCTAAAGGACTGATGAATTATTTATAAATTTTATAAATACCCCGCTGACGACTATAAATCATAAAGCAGGTTCTAATTTATATAAGAAATGTAAAAATCTAAATTAAACCTCTAAAAAATACTAAACTAATTTTGAAACTTAAAAAGGTCAGAATTTTAAATTTAAACCTAAAAAATATGTGCCTCCGGACATTATTTTTGTTTTAAGTTAATTTGATTAGGCATTTTCTTGTGAATGAATTAAAATTGACAGTTGTTTTTTTATATCCGGTTGATTTTCAAAATATATTAAGCTAACAATTTTACTCTTCCATGATTAATAATTTAGTTGCCTCTTCAACCTAGTTAATTATATGCTTGGTTCAAATTTAAATTTAACCGGATTGTAATTTTGTCCAAATTTTCTGCCATAAGGAAATATGCTTTGCGCGAGCAAGCGAACCTAGTAAAAGAGGTTCATATCGTGCAATATAATTGGGATTGATAGATAATTTTTGCCAAGTAATTATTTCCGAAATTTTATGAACATCCTTCATTACAAAAAAAAAATAAAAAATCCACAAATGTCCCTCTTTTTTATTTTTAAAAGTGCCCAATTGGACGGTTATCTTCGAAAGTGAACCGTTCAGATTCTAGGCGGTTCTATTTTTAAAACTTCCACAACTGCTTAGATTCCAAAGTGAATCAGGACGGTTGGTGCAGTTTTAAAAATGAAAAAGGAGGGCATTTGTGGATTTAGGCCAAACGAGATTGTGTGGTCTGAAAAAAAAAGTTTCATTTTAACACCAGTGTTGTAAAAAAAGTCCGTTTAGGCTTATTAATCGGCCGATTAGTCGTTACTTGTGATCAAATTGTCATGGATTTTTCTGACTAATTGACCGATATGACAGATTATGACTCATTATTCTCGACGCTTGACGGTATCTTGTCCATCCAACAACTGCATACCGGTTTTTACAACATTGATTAACACAAAATGTTTTGTTTTGAAGATAGCAATATTATATACCCAACTAGAGTGGGAGAAATGGCACGGTGGAGTTGACTCTGTCACGGAACGGTACGGCACGTGTTACTGTTCCGTGCCGTGATCATCTCTTGACATTTTGGTCACAGCACGGCACGCGAAAGATCCGGTCACAGCATGGTAAGGCACGTAATCATGAGAGTCATGTGTAATTAGTTTCATTAGGTCTTAATCAAATGATGGATCTTGAAGAAACTAATTTAAATTATAAAAAAATAGTTAAACGTAAGAAACGTGACCAGTTACGTTTGATCACAGTGACTCTATGACCACCCCTTGACGTTTTGGTCACGACACAGCACAGCACAAGTCACTGTTCACTTGATCATGACACGGCACAGCACGAGACCAAAGTCACGACGTGTTAGTCACGGCATGACACGTTTTTTCCACTCTATACCCAACCAACGGACATGCATCAGCATACCGTGCCTTGTAAGTGCTACTTTTGATTTACTGTATGATAAACAGATAAGCTCAAAGAACAAAAAATGAGCATCTAGACAGACAAAAAAGGAAAAAAAAAAAATACAACATGCGAGGCACGGGAAAGCATTCAGTAAAATAACCTTTTGTTTTTCTTAAAGTATAATGATGGTTAAAATTTTAATATTATTTTAAATATACGATTTTGATTTTTTTTCACGAATAATAATGACTTCAATTTATTGAAGTAATATAATCATAAACGTCTATGGAAGTTTACATTTACAACTGATTGAAACTCTAGTAAAATTATTTAATTATTTAATATTAGACTTTTCAGCTTCGGGGAAGATTTAAAAAAAATATATATTATTTAATATTAAAATAAAATTGGTTCGAGTTTCAAAACTGTGATCTTTTACGCAAAGAGCTAGAAAAATGCAATGTATAGGTAGGTGAATCTTCATCTGTATTCTGTTTTTTTCTTCATGCGATCTGAAAAGGATTGAATCGTTTCACATCACTAATATTAATGAAGTGTTTTTGTAAACAAAAATTTTGGAGTTTTAACTTGTTGATTGGACTATCTGATTAGATTGATTAACGAGGGAAAAAAAATGTTTTTAAGGCATATACAACAACGAACAAAGCGAACAGAGGTGAAACAAAAAGGAAAAAAAAAATAAAGTGTCTCTTGCTGAACTCATTCCATCGTGTTGAGTATCGGACTGAAGTAACGGATCAGTCAGTGGTATCTTCTCCTCTTCGGTGATGGAAGTGCGAGTGATCTTCCGTTTGTGTACAGTAGGTATACCTTCTGTTTTTAGTTTGATGTCTGTGTGTTGTTTTGTGCTTTCTGCCTCTTTCTCTGTCTTTCTTCTTCTATTTCTGTTTACATGTGACTGTTCTGGACTGGTTGATTTAGTTTCCAGTCTGGTTTGATTCAGTGCCTTCTTAGTTGATGGGTGATTGTCCTGATTCAGTCGATTCGGTTCCCGGTCTAGTTTGGATTCAGTGCCTTCTCGGCCGTGATATGCACACAGAGGAAATCATCGCTAGGTTTCTATCACTCTAATCAAGTAAGGATGATCAAATTTAAAATGTAAATGCCCTTGTGCGTTTTTAATTTTGATTAGCTATATATTTTCACACTCTAATTTCATGTAGCTATTTTATAACTTTTTCTATAGATACAATAGGCTATAAGTTTTCAGAAAAATTCAAAAAAAAAAAATAGTTCCTACTACGAAGCTCTCGATGGACACTTTTAAAAAAAAAAAAAAAAATAGTACGCGCAAAACCTTCTGTATTTACTATAACAAACAAAAAGATTTACAGCAAAAACAAACTTACAACTAAAAAGAGGAAGTTTATTAAAAGAAATAATTAATACTTCGCTTGGACTTAAAAAATAAGTAAACTTGCGGTCACACCCGAGCGCAAGCTGGGGGGCTGGGGGGCCTGGGGCGGCTGATCGTCAAATTGCAAATTTGTGTCTCTTTATGTACTTCTGTGTTGCTAGTCATCACTGCAACAATGTGCCACTCAACAACGACTCACTATATAATATTATCTACAGAAAGTTTCGCAGAGAAATAAAATCTATATCATCTATTCTAGCACAAAAACCCCACTGTTTGCTATCTTCCCACTCAACTGCTCATCATAGGTGCCCCTTCTTTTTCACGTGACTTACACGCCTTTCCCTTCTCTTCTTCCCCAGCTCCGTCTCTCAAGCACCCAAAACGGCAATAAGAAAGGTTCCGATCTAATCCCTTCACATTACCTAAGCTACTTTCTCTCTCTGATAATTATTACCAAATTTTTGTTCTATTCTCCATCTTTAGGTATTTAATTTTCTTTCTTGCTTATTTACTCTTTTCACAAATCACTTGATCTAACTAGTTTCCCCTTTTCTAAAATCAGATCTATCCGATATCATATTGTCAATTTAATCGTCGATTGCACTGTTCTAGCAACCGAGATGGGTATAATTTACATGCCATCACCTTCAGACGATGTGCTCACTTTAATCCTTGTTAACACCGCTCTCACCGTTTCCCTCTTGAAGCAAATCATCTCATCAGTTCTCTCCTATTTTGGTTGGACCCGGCCCAGTGAACCAGAAGACTCCGTTCTGACCCTTACCGACCTGTTTCGTGCCCGGTTTACACCAGTTCAGTTTGGGTCGGCCACTTGCCGGAGCAGGACAGAGCGCCATGTGGACTGCCGGGTGTGTCTGAATCGATTCAAGCCTGAGTCAGTGGTGAACCGGCTTCCTTGCGGCCATGTGTTTCACAAGGGTTGCCTTGAGACATGGCTGGATTACCAGCATGCTACATGTCCGCTATGCCGGTCCCAGCTGCTCAGCGGTGGTGGTGAGCGTCATACTGGTATTTGGTTTTGAGGTTAATTTAGGTTGGAAATCACTCGGAGGCGAGTGTGCTTTGTGCTAGAACTCTAGAAGGAAATCTTTAGGTACCACCGGCCTATCTCTGTCTCTTTTTTCCTCTTCTGTTGTGTAAATATATTGTAATATTGTGATAGCTAGAGTGATGCTGTGACGCCTTGGTGCACCAGCTTAGAGCAGGGATTGTTTGTTCTTACTGTAGGCCGATGCGAGTTTTTTTTTTTTTTTTTTTTTGTTTATGAATTAGACTTATCATGTAGTTCTAAACTTCTAAATTGCGCCTCCTGCTCAACCATATCTTTCAGTATTTTCTTTCCCCACTATTTCGGATGAGAATTTTAACCTGGCTGGGTATATTCTCCATTCTCATAATATAATCCGCCTTTATTAGGCATCAGCTTATCAGACAACTGATAATTTGTGCGAATCCGGAAAGAGGAATTCAAAATTACTTGAATTGAAGAAACTTACAGTGGAAAAATGGTAGATGGCTAATTGGTAATGTTTTATTTGCGGTTCTAATTATGGTTTGGTGCCAACTGATAAGTAACTTTTAATGTTTGCTCGTCTAATTTAATGATTAAGCTTTGCAATTTTCTCTTAAAGGACGGTGAAACTATTTTAAGACCAAAAACCATGCAGCCAATAAATTAAATGTACTTGAACATGCTTTAGATATATCTTAAATCACTTTGAGGCTTCTTTTAATTATTTTTTTTCTGACAGAAAGATCACTCTGAGATATTATTGCTCTAAAATATAGCCATTCATTCTTTGACTTGTGTATTAGTTATTAATAAACATCTACTAATTTTTCCTTTCTATTGTTGAATAAGCTAATGAATATTATAATCTCTGGATTACGTATTCCAAGTTTAAAAAGGAATACTTTTAATCCTAGTAGGCGGGTGCAGGCGCTAAAATTTTATTCTTAAATATTATTTTAATGATATTAATGCAAGTTTTAAGGACGTAAGGTCGTTAGGATCTTTCTGTTAGATACTTTAGTATCGTCGAGTGCGTGGCATCTCTAGAACATCATTACTTTAGGATAGATACAAAGTGGATGACAGGGAATCGGCCGACCGCACCTAGGGCTGTGACTGAGTCCAATACGCAGTGAATTAATTTGTGTTGTGATTAGGGCTACAAACGAATCAAATCAAATCAAACTTATTCTTAATTGAGTTTGAATTTGAATAAGATTCGAACCGAACTGGTTTGATTTATTTCAGAACGAACTAATTTTGAATCGAATTAATTGCAAACTACAAATTTTTCGAATCAAAATCAATCGGATTACAAACTACAACTTTTTTTTGGCAGCTCTAGTTATATCGGTAGTTTATGCATTAGTTTTCTTCTCGTGGAACAAAATTCACACGGTTTCCTTTAACCTTTCACGAATTCACACTGATGAATTATGGACCAGCTCAAGATTCCCTTACTTTTTACGCTGCTAGATTGATTAAAATCACAACATGGACCTAGTCAAATGAAACTTATTATATTGTTAATTTGTTACGCAAACATTTTCCTATTATAAGTTACCATTATATTAACAATTTTGAGCTCTGATATAAGTTTGATTCATGCATTATTAAAGATTGATGGTCGAATCCATTAGTTGCATTATTTGAGATTCGAACATAAATAGTTCGCGAATCAATTTCAAACGAATTATACCCAGTTTGAGTTTGATTTGAATAAGATTCGAATCAAACTGGTTTGATTTGTTTCAGAACGAACTAATTTCGAATCAAATTAATTGCGAACTTCTTTCAAATCAAAATCAAATCGAATCACAAACTACAAACTTTTTGTGCAACCCTAGTTGTGATTCTTCTGCCAAAATAAAATAAAATAAAGTAATTTGTGTTGTGATTATACTTATCTGTCATTCAGTTAATTTTTCACGTGTTGAACTCTAATAAAAATTGACATGTGGTTGCTGTACATGACTAGTCACAATATATTAGTTATGTTGTGATTATATGTGTCATAATTGATTATATTTAGTTAGTGGTTTGCTAACGGGTTACCCGTGACCCGTTCCGGGTAACCCGTTAGGGGTAACGGGTAGGGCGGGTAGACGGGTAGGACGGGTACGGGTACAACCCGCAACGGGTAGACGGGTAGTTTTCCCAAAACCACTACCCTACCCGTTTATTACCCGTACCCGTTGCGGGTTGACGGGTACGGGCGGGTTTTTTTTTTTTTTTTTTTTTTCCTTTCTGTTTTTTTCTGAATTTTTATGCTTTGAGATTCGTGCCAAGTTAAAGAACATCCCGGATGGAGTTTAGATATAGGGGTCCGTTTTGAGATTCATGCCAAATTAAAATTGATGACTCAGATCTCATTCTACAAAGTCAGGTATTGCACTGGATCTGAATTCTATATGGTGCCGCTAAAAAAATTTTGAAATTCAAATTTTGTAACGGGTCAGGTACGGGTACGGGTAGATGGGTACGGGTAGGCGGGTACGGGTTGGCGGGTAGACGGGTACGGGTTGGCGGGTAGACGGGTACGGGTACAACGGGTTTTTTTCAAAATTATGTTGTCCGGTCCGTTTATTACCCGTACCCGTCTACCCGTCTACCCGTTTGTACCCGGGCAACGGGTACGGGTACCACGGGTAACGGGTACGGGCCGGGCAAAACGGGTTCAACCCCTAACGGGTTTAGCAAACCACTATATTTAGTTATATTTAATCAATTTTAATTATTTTTTTATAATTTAAGTTAGTTTATTAATTTTTTTAAAAAGAATGTCAAAAAATGTGAAAAAAAAATTAAAAAAAAATGTCCTGTCGTGTTGCGCCCCGTACGGTATTATTATCATGTTGGTTTGTGTTATTTTTTTTCAAATGTT
The DNA here is from genome assembly GCF_964058835.1 of Carex rostrata. Taxonomy (NCBI): domain Eukaryota; kingdom Viridiplantae; phylum Streptophyta; class Magnoliopsida; order Poales; family Cyperaceae; genus Carex; species Carex rostrata. The sequence goes on from NC_135925.1 coordinate 11,374,321, forward strand.
AGTTATGGCACACAAATATATGATACGGAACACATGAGTTATGGCACCTGATCGACATACAGTGTATGGCATACATTGACTAAATCGATCGCTGCATGATTTTTTCCCCCTTTTTTTGCGTTTAAAATTAATATTATTAGTATTCTCTGTTCCTGGGGCCGAGGCATAGCAGAGTCGCAGTTGAGCACGTGTGAGGCAATCGGCATTGGCTTGTAAAGTGATGACTTATTCAGTCGGCATTGATATTTTGAGAAAAATAATTTAGTTTATTTATTGAATGATCATTTGAATTTTATTGGATCTGAATTCGTTATGACTCCGATAATATTAATATAGCAATGTCCTCTTACTTTGTAACAGAAAGATATACAGCTTTGGTTGAGATCTTTTAATGAATCACTTCTGGTCTTTTAAAAGAACGATATCTTATTTATCTAATTACATTTGTAGTAGTAAATTTCCGTGACTATAATCTAATTACATTTCTATATTGGGATTGACTAACTATCTCTCAGTCAATAACTACTTGTAGGGACCATTAACTAAATGAACTTCATTAATTACTTGGTGACCACCTAATATTTAATAGATTTTATAACTGACGCGTGCAAATATGGATACCTATGCGGACAAGTGTTAATATATAATATATCAAGTATTCATACCTCAGATATCAAGTATTTCGAAAAAAAAAACTGGACACATCACACACACATCTTTTACACCTTTTTAGAGTTGGATTTTTTTTTCTCTGTTCAATTTCATCAATATTTATGACGATCTGTGAGAAAATTTGTAAATCTAAAACCATGGACGTCTTCTACGTAATTTTCTCTTTCAAATGAGATCCATGATGACATACTTTCGGGTTATCCGTCGTGCAAGTATTCATACCTCGTCGTGCAAGTATTCATACCTCGTCGTGTAAGTATTCATATCTTGTTGAGCAAGTATTCATACCTCATAATGCATTACCTGTGGGGACCGCTAATTAAGTGAGGGATCACTAACTACTTAGGTAACCACCTAATATTTGATAGATTTTACAACTGTCATGTGTAAATATGGATGCATATGCGTGCAAGTATTAATATATAATATATCAAGTATGAATACTTGTGCGGCGGACAACTCAAAAGTACTTCATCATGGATCTCATTTGAAAGAGAAAATTATGTAGAAAACGTCTGTGACTTTAGATTCACAAAAAAATTCACAGATTGTCAGAAATATGGGCGACATTGAAGTAAGAAAAAAAAACCATAAAATGTGTAAAAAATAAATATGTGATAAGAAAGATTGTTTAAAGAAATACTTGATATCTTACATATGAATACTTACTATATTAGATGTTAATACTTGCGTGTATAAGTATACATATTTATGCGCATCAGTTGTAAAGTTTTTCAAATATAAGTAGTCCCTCAGTTAGTTAGCGGTCCCCCACATTATTAATGACTGATACACGTTTTCTTTTGTTTTTTTGTGTTGGAAGTTGTGATCCCCTCATATAATTAATGATTGGGGGATGGATGGAGGAAATAAATTGGGGGAAAGAAATCTTTATTCTTCTATATTTTTAGGGTCTATCACCATTAATTAATTATATTCTATCTATCTTTGAAAGAAATAATTTATTTCCTCGGATAGGAGCTTCGTGTATGTGGTCATAATAATAAGATAAAATGTTTCTATATCCAATCTTTTGTACCTACTTAATTTTTACCCACGCTCCAATTGGATAAGGCTTCTAACCACCTTAATCATTCCTCAAAACCGTTCCTTTAACCTCTTTCTAAAATTTCTCCCATTATTGTTGTTTCTCCAAAAATTATTTTCTTCTCCTCTAGCGCTCTCTCCTTCGTAATCGGCCTATCCACTGCTCTGACCACTGATATAGGAAGAGACAATCTAAGAGGAGCGATCTAGAGGAGAGAGATGAGAGAGAGGCGATCAAGAGTATTAACCTGGTTGTATTCACCTTGTAGTTTTACAGTATGAATTGTAGTTTTATAGTATTCATTTTGTGATTTTATAATATTCATGTTGTAGCAATCTAGAGGAGAGATGAGAGAAAAGTGATCTGAAGGAGACGATCTGAGAGAGGCGATATGGAGGAGAGAGATAGGAAAGAGGCGATCTGGAGTCAAATGACAGTTGTTTTACAGTATTTATCTTGTAGTTTTACATTATGCATCTTATGGTTTTACAGTATCCATCTTGTGGTGATCTGAAGGAGAGAGATGAGAGAGAGACAGTCTGAAGAAGATAGGAGAAGACGATTTGAACTCAAAGGAGGCATGGATCCGGGCCTTTTCAAGGAAATCCTAGTCGGGAAGGTTGGCCAAGTGCTGATGTAGCGCCGCTTGAGGAACGATAAGGAGATCGTACTTTTCTTCCTTGTCACCGGTGGAATCTGCAAGAATTATTGGCCGTTACCGAACGAGCAATATGTTGGGTTTTAGAGGTGCCAAAACCCGTTTAGGCTTAAGCTGCGGAAAAACCATAAAATAAATTTTTTTACTTCTAACTCAAGCCGTGAATTAAAGGGATATGCCAGAAAGACCACCGAGAGTGTCCCTCTCCAGTATCTCATTGCAAGGACCCTTTAATCATTTACAGATCTACTACATGATTGATTTCTAAAAATTAAATCTATTTAACAATTAAATAAATTAATATAACATTTATACCTCATTTCCAAATTCAGAATGAAATGCAGACCGAGTGAGAAGAGCGATTCAGGGAATGACTCATCTTGGAGCATCAGACGTCTAATGCCTCTATCGGTTAGCCACCAGGACTAACCGGAGAGCGATTTATTTCTTTTACCAGAAATACCATAAACCGCGGGATTCTGCAAAAATACTATTCACTGAGAAAAGATAAAAACACGTAAATACGAATCTACAGTTATTCTGATTCACTAATAAGCAAAATTGAAATATCACGAAATTCGAGAAAACACTATTCACCGATCTCGTAAATATACTTCTCAACAATCTGCAAGATTATACATGAATTACGTATAACTTCCTTTTCTAACCCAAAACACTATTTGGGAGAGAAACCGAGAAAGAGAGAAAATACTAATTCGATTCGACACGAAATGATACGAGTAAATTAGTGATTTCTCTCTCTATCCCTCCACCCTTATTTATAGGCATTTGTGGTGGTTGCCAAGTTACCAAAATACCCTCATGAATAGTAAGAAGGTTCTAACGTGAAAAGACCAAAATTTCCTCTGTGGATAAGGATGATGACATGTCATGTGGATAAGGATGACATGTTAAAAGACCAAAATGCCCTTGGCCCGAATTCAATTAAAATCCATATAATTATTCTGAACAATTATATTTCTTGCGGTTGTTGTTTAGGTAACTTTTATACAACGTACCGAGTATGTTTATAAATTAACCTTTTTGTTTTTGCTTTACCATTTTTACATGACATTTATAATTTAATTATAATCATCTTATTATTAATCATAATCAATTTATAATTAATCAATAAGATTCTCCGAGTAGCTCCTATACGGTGTGACCCAATATGATCTGTGTTATGTTGATAAATATTAGCTCTAGAGTTATGCTAGAGAATTATGAGGGTGTATCTGGTTTGCCTAATGAGTAGAATTTTAAGTTGGAATATTAGGGGATTAGGTAATCCGGTAGCTAAACGTATTTTAAAAGATATCCTCCTTCATACTAAAATATATATTGTTGGGATTCAAGAAACTAAATTAGAAGTTTATCCTTCTCGTTTTTTCTGTACTTCAAGTACAACTATTACTGATTGGCATTATAAACCATCGGTGGGTAGCTCCGGGGGTATTTTATTAGGTATTAATGCTGATTTATATGAAGTAAAGTTGATTTGGATAAAAGATTTTTCTGTATCAGTGCTTTTAAAAAATAAAATATATTCTTTTGAGTGGATTTTTTTTTTCTGCTGTTTATGGTCTTACTGTTTCTCATCTACGGGGTAATTTTTTAAAGGAAATAAAGGAAATTTGTTCTTTAGGACCTGATGCTGTTATGATTTGTGGGGATTTTAATCTAATTAGGCGATGGAGTGAAAAAGTAGGAAAGACGTATAACTATGTGTTGAGTAATAGGTTCAATACTTGCATTGCTGATCTTGGATTAATGGAATTAGGTTTGAATGATAGAAGTTTTACATGGGCAAGGTCTGTTTTTTTTCTAATTCTAAGGCGTTATTAGACATGTTTTTATGTTCTATTAGCTGGAATTCTCATTTTCATAATTCAGGAGCTTATTCTTTACCTCGAATTCAGTCTGACCATAATCCTATCATAGTTAGTACTCAGGATGTTTCGTTTGTTGGGAATAAACATATTAGATTTGAAAAAGATTGGTTACATCATGAGGGCTTTACATACTTATTAAATGGTGGAATTCTTATACATTAACACATGATGTAGCTAATAGTTGGAGGTTAAAACTTCAGTTTATGCGCCAGAAATTGCATGGATGGAATAATAATCTTAGGGCTACTCAACAGAAAACTAAAACCCAACTATTACATAAACTAGATAGATATGAACGTTTAGCTGAATTAGACTCTTTGGATATGGTAGATCAACAACAGTGGCAAGATTGTCAATTAGATTTAAAACAATTATTTAGGGATGAAAAGATTTATTGGCAAAGTAGGGCTAAGACAAAGTGGTTTCTAGAAGGGGACGCTAATACTAAGTTTTTTCATATTCAAGCATCTATTAGGAAAAAGAAAAATTCTATTTTTGCACTTATGATTGATGGAGTTCTAGTGCAGGATGTTCATTTAATTAGGAATCACATCACAGGTTTTTATAAGGACTTGTTAGGGACTACTACAGATAGAAAAGTGTCTATTCAGCCATTGTAGGCTAATTCAGAAAAATTAACTTATGAGCAACAATAGGCTTTAGAAGCACCTTTTACATTAGATGAGATTACTAAAACAGTTTTTTCATGCAACCCATCAAAGGCACCAGGCCCTGATGGGTTCTCTTTCTTGTTTTATCAAACTTTTTGGGAGGATATTGATATCACTTTATTAGACCTATTATTTCGACTTGTTTCCATACAAAAATCTATGTTTTGAACCAACAAATGGTGCCTTTTACATTGAATATCCATAGAATGTGGTACTGCTATGTTTTGGTTCTTACTTTGCAGGAATCAGGCAAAAACGGGCAAAATCAGGGAAGTTACTGAAATCTGAGACATCTGATGCGACCCTCATCAGAGCCGATGCGACCCTCATCAGAGCCGATGCGACCCTCATCAGAGTCGATGCGACCCTCATCAGAGTCGATGCGACCCTCATCAGAGTCGATGCAGGTTGCATCAGACCTGATGCGACCCTCATCAGAGTCGATGCAGGTTGCATCAGACCTGATGCAGGTCGCATCGCGAGTTTCCAGAGCAGACAGCAAAGGCCCAGAATTGAAGCACTCATTTTAAAAAGCCTATAAATAGGCCACCCCTGCTACCAGAGAGGGAGTTCCGAAATTTAAAGATTCAAAGCCTCAAGGAGAGAGAAAAGATCAAGAGAGAAGAGAGAGATTGGAGATCGCTTGGAGAAGAAGAGAAGATTGCAAGATCCTCTCCAATCCACCTTGGATCTTTGAGCTTCATCATGATCTGCCTATTCTCTCTCTCTTTTATGCTTTCTTTTGCTATGCTTGAGTAGATCTCTAGTTCTTAGGGTTAGGATGTAGTCTCTAAACCTTGTCTTTGAGTTGCATGATGATTCGATCTAAGTTTGAACTTGTGTGATTGTTGTTTGAGTATTCATTGTTTGCTTGATTGTGATTTCTTGATTGATTCTTGATTGTCTACTGTTAGATGTCTATAGCATCTCTTCTAGTAATTTGGCCTTGATGTATCTTGTAATTGTGATTGAGCATTTGAGGTAGATCTAAGATCAATAGTAGCCGAGAGGTGAAATTTCTATTATCGAAAGGTTGTAGATACTTCTAGTTAACCAGACAATCAATTTAGGTTAGATACCAGTAGGCGAGAGCCACAGGTTGAAGCCTCGCACAAGAAATCAACTTAGATACGAACACATGTCAGCTCTGCTCGAGGGCCATGCGACCCGCATCAGAGATGATGCGAGTCGCATCATACGGGTCGCATCAGAGATGATGCGAGTCGCATGATAGGTCCAGAGAAGGCAAAGTTTGGGATGAAACCTGAAACCCTAGGAACGCCTTTTATCATTGTTCAAAACCAAAACTTTTAATTGCTTTCATTTACTGTTAATTGAATTGACACCCGAAATTAGGAAATTGAAACGAATTCAAACCAAACCCTTCACACTTCTAGTACTTAACTCGGATTTGTAGAAATTTAGAATCGAATTAAACCGTCCCTGAGGATCGATACCTTAATATACTACACGGATAGGGTTGTGCACTTGCAACCTTAGACGAGAGTAAATTCAAGGTTTAAACTGGTACAACTTGTTGTACCTGAAACTTTGTAAGCACACTCTGAGAAGCGAACAAGTTTTTGGCGCCGTTGCCGGGGACGGCTATCAATTCTTTTCTAGATTTTTGCTTATTCAAGTTAATCTAGATTTTAATTTGTATCTTTTTCTTTTATTTTTCTCTTACCACAGGAACACAGCTCTTCCTGCACAACCACCTCTCGACGCGCCCCGCATCACGACCGACGCGACTCGCGTGGAAGAGACAGAGAAGTTCAAGACGCTATGGCAACATACCAACAGTGGTCCGGCCACGACAATTCTCGAGGAGGAGGAGGCGGTCGATACATGGTTGATCAGATCGCAGCTCTATCTGCTAGAGCTGCCGAGCTGGAGGAGGCTTTAATCAAAATGAGCATGAAGGCAGTCGGTAACCATCAACCACAGCCATGTGTCATATGTGGGGATAGGAGGCACTCTTACGAGTATTGCCCACTGGCGGAATGGGATGAGGAACCCGAACAAGTCAACTTCTACAACAATGCACCATTCGACAACTCAAACAACTGCTCATTCCAATCCGATCCACCCGAGCCGTACATTGATCCCGTTGTGAGCAACTTCACACATGAGCAAGGGAAGATGAACCAAATGATGTGGGAGCAAATGCAATCGATGGCAACTCAAATGGCCGCCCAAAGCAAATTGTTGGAGCAACTGAGTCACATCGTCACCTCGAGCCAACCACAACTTGGAAAGCTGCCCGCGCAGCCAGAACCAAACCCCAGAGGAGAAGCTAAGGCGATCACACTGAGGAGTGGGACCCAGTACGATGAACCAGCTTTCCCAACTGATCAAATCCCAACTGATGCGACCCGCACCACCACCATGCGACCCGCATCAACCTCGGAGGAACCTGTGAATCCTGGTCGCATCGAGCCAATGCGACCAGCAACACCACCTGAAGAACCTGTGGACGCGACCCGCAATGGTACCACGCGACCCGCATCAAAAGAGTCTGACAAAGAGAAAGGGAAAGGGGTTGAGAAACCTGCACCTTACAGACCACCGGTACCCTTTCCCCGACGATTAGCTGAACCAGAAGCATGCTGCACAATCAACATGGAGGATCAATTGGCTAAGGGACAACTTCGCGAGGGATACGGGAGCTCAATTAAAAATTACCCTGATTATCTATCTGAGTTGCAGGTTAAAACAAGCGAGTTGGAATCAGTGTATGGAGCAGATGTAAAAGCAGCTGACCTGGGAGAACTTGGATGCGACCCGCATCAACCTCATGCGAGTCGCATGCCATGGTCTGAAGGCCTTGAAGCTGGTCGAAGCGAGTCGGATGGAGCAGATGCAAGGTCAGAATGCGAGTCGAGTCCACCCGATGCGACCCGCTTAGACCATGATGCGACTCGCGTCAAGGACCAGACAGAGAAACTCACTCCTGAACTCAAGCCTCTTCCAGTAAATTTCAGGTATGAGTTCCTAGATCCAGATAAAAGTTGTCCTGTGATCTTAAATGCAGATCTAAACCCTGATCGGACTGCCACACTCTTGGGGAAATTGAAAGCTCACATAAGCGCGATCGGGTGGTCGATCAAAGATTTGAAAGATATGGGGTGGATTTTTCTTTTGCAAATGTTTGAGAACACGACGCTCCACTCAGATTTGCCACCGTATTGCACTGCTGGACACTTTGAGGATTTCCAAACTCAGCAAAATGTGATCGCGAACTTTATTGAGAAGCTGACGGGCACGAACCTAGCCACATGCATGCACAAGACCTTACCAGCGGATGATCACAGACACACGGACCATGCAGACCATCATACGGGCCATGCACAACCAACCTGGTCGATGCATTATGTTCCTTGGTGTGTTAGAAAGAAAAAACCACCCGACCTTTATGAGGAAAGAATGGTGTATCCCTCCGACACATTCGACAAGGCGCTCCACCAAAAACCACCCGATCCACCTCCCACCAATCAGTGAGACGCCCCCGCCTCACCCCCCACTCCATGTCTGGTTAGTTTCCATATTTTCTTCTATTTACCTTTTCTTGTGTGAATTCAAGCATTGAGGACAATGCTTCATTCAAGCTTGGGGGGGTGAATAGAAGAAAACTGTATCTGCATTTAGGTCATGTTTATTTTTCCAAAATTTGCATTTTTAGGTGATAAATTTGTGTGATTGCTTGGGTTAAGGACTTGTTTGAACAATTTTGGTTGTGATTTGGATGACTTTGAAAAATTAGAACTAACCTCATAATTGATCAAAGAACTGATTAGGAAGGGATGTTTTGAGAACTTGAAAGGATGAAAACTTGAATTGTATCAAAAATCAATTTTTGAAACTGAACTGTGCTTTTTAAATAGGGAAATGGGGATTTTAAATAAAGAAAAATTTGGATATTCATTGGTATGAATGAATACCAATGGATGTGTGTATTCATGGTATATGTGCAAAAGCAAAAGAATAAAAAAATAAAAAGATGGAGAAAATAAGAGTACTGGCAATAAGTCCTATTGGGCGCCTTTGAGCTCGTCTCCCAAATAAAAAATAAAAAATAAAAAAAAGGATGGAGAAAATAAGAGTACTGGCAATAAGTCATATTGGGCGCCTTTGAGCTCGTCTCCCAAATTTAGAAAAGAAAAATAACTCTTGCATATATCAACACACGAAGTCCGCGACTTGCTAACCTAAGCTTGTTCCAAGCTTGGGGGAGAAAAAGGGAAAATCTCCACAAATGAGAGCTTGATTTTAGTAAAAGAATGATAGATTGATCAATTCGAGTATTCAGCTTTGCAAGTATTAAAACATTCTAGAACTTGAAGTTTGATTAGTCAATTTGTGGGGTGAATCAAAATTGATCAAGGAAAGTCCAAATCATACTATAAAGATTCTCGAGGTTCTTGATTTAAGCAACTCATGTAAATTTTCACATTTAGGAACTTAACTTGCATTTAGAGTCCAGCCCGGTAACAAAGAACAGATCTCTGCTTGAGGACAAGCAAAGGTTAAGCTTGGGGGAATTTGATATCACTTTATTAGACCTATTATTTCGACTTGTTTCCATACAAAAATCTATGTTTTGAACCAACAAATGGTGCCTTTTACATTGAATATCCATAGAATGTGGTACTGCTATGTTTTGGTTCTTACTTTGCAGGAATCAGGCGAAAACGGGCAAAATCAGGGAAGTTACTGAAATCTGAGACATCTGATGCGACCCTCATCACATCCGATGCGACCCTCATCAGAGCCGATGCGACCCTCATCAGAGCCGATGCGACCCTCATCAGAGTCGATGCGACCCTCATCAGAGTTGATGCGACCCTCATCAGAGTCGATGCAGGTTGCATCAGACCTGATGCGACCCTCATCAGAGTCGATGCAGGTTGCATCAGACCTGATGCAGGTCGCATCGCGAGTTTCCAGAGCAGACAGCAAAGGCCCAGAATTGAAGCACTCGTTTTAAAAAGCCTATAAATAGGCCACCCCTGCTACCAGAGAGGGAGTTCCGAAATTTAAAGATTCAAAGCCTCAAGGAGAGAGAAAAGATCAAGAGAGAAGAGAGAGATTGGAGATCGCTTGGAGAAGAAGAGAAGATTGCAAGATCCTCTCCAATCCACCTTGGATCTTTGAGCTTCATCATGATCTGCCTATTCTCTCTCTCTTTTATGCTTTCTTTTGCTATGCTTGAGTAGATCTCTAGTTCTTAGGGTTAGGATGTAGTCTCTAAACCTTGTCTTTGAGTTGCATGATGATTCGATCTAAGTTTGAACTTGTGTGATTGTTGTTTGAGTATTCATTGTTTGCTTGATTGTGATTTCTTGATTGATTCTTGATTGTCTACTGTTAGATGTCTATAGCATCTCTTCTAGTAATTTGGCCTTGATGTATCTTGTAATTGTGATTGAGCATTTGAGGTAGATCTAAGATCAATAGTAGCCGAGAGGTGAAATTTCTATTATCGAAAGGTTGTAGATACTTCTAGTTAACCAGACAATCAATTTAGGTTAGATACCAGTAGGCGAGAGCCACAGGTTGAAGCCTCGCACAAGAAATCAACTTAGATACGAACACATGTCAGCTCTGCTCGAGGGCCATGCGACCCGCATCAGAGATGATGCGAGTCGCATCATACGGGTCGCATCAGAGATGATGCGAGTCGCATGATAGGTCCAGAGAAGGCAAAGTTTGGGATGAAACCTGAAACCCTAGGAACGCCTTTTATCATTGTTCAAAACCAAAACTTTTAATTGCTTTCATTTACTGTTAATTGAATTGACACCCGAAATTAGGAAATTGAAACGAATTCAAACCAAACCCTTCACACTTCTAGTACTTAACTCGGATTTGTAGAAATTTAGAATCGAATTAAACCGTCCCTGAGGATCGATACCTTAATATACTACACGGATAGGGTTGTGCACTTGCAACCTTAGACGAGAGTAAATTCAAGGTTTAAACTGGTACAACTTGTTGTACCTGAAACTTTGTAAGCACACTCTGAGAAGCGAACAGATATCAAACATGATTTTATGCAATTGGATTTAGAAAGGATTAATATGGCTTCTATTTATTTAATCCCAAAGAAAGATAATGCCAATGAAGTTAGAAACTTTAGATCAATAAGCTTAATAAATTGTAGCATGAAAATTATTACAAAATGTTTAATAGATAGGCTTTCTTTGTACATTGATGATCTGATTGATGCATCCCAAACTGCATTTATCAAAGGTAGATTGATAATGGATAATATTATAGTGGCCAACGAAGTTTTACATAAAGTTAGGTTGCATAAAGAACAAGGTGTGTTATTTAAATTGGATTTTGAAAAGGCCTACGATCGAGTCCATTGGGATTTCTTGTTGGAGGTTTTACATTTGCGAGGATTATAGGTTTATTTCTTGGATTTCCTTGTTCTTACAGAGTGGAAGATCTTGCATTAATTTAAATAGAGAATTAGGGGCTTACTTTCATTGTAAAAGGTTTTTACATCAAGGGGATCCTTTATCCCCTTTATTATTTAACCTTGTAGCTGATGCGTTAAATAAAATATTATTGAGAGCTCAACAAGCAGGTTTGATCCAAGGATTAGGAAATTTTTCTACTTGTAGAAATATATTGAATTTACATTTCGCAGATGACACTTTACTTTTCTTGAAAGCTGATAGAAAAATGATCACTGTTCTTAGGTGGTTATTATTATGCTTTGAAAACCTTTCGGGTATGAAAATTAATTTTGACAAGAGTGAGATGGTATCTTTAAACATTAGCACTGTGGAGGGACAAGAACTAGCTAGCTTGTTAGGATGTAAATTAGTGCAGCTACCAATCATGTACCTAGGTGTACCTTTGCATTGGAAAAAGTTAAGCGAGAATGAATGGTTGCCTTTAGTTGAAAAAAATAGAAAAACGTCTACAAACATGGAAAGGCAATCTGATGTCAATGGGGGGGGGGGGGGAAGTTACTTTGGTCAAGTCAGTTATTTCATCTATTCCGTTATATTGGCTATCTCTTTATAAAATGCCAAGTAAGATCAGGTATAAAATTGATAGAATAAGACGTAAATTTCTATGGTTTGGAGGGAACACTGTTAGGAAAAAAATATCTCCAATTGCTTGGGATAAGGTCTGTAAAAGTAAGAACCAAGAAGGACTTGGGGTCTTAGATCTCCAACGTATGAATATCTCATTGTTGGCTAAATGGTTGTTTATGTTTTATAATAATAAGGTAACAGGTACATAGAAAGAGCTCATAATTGAAAAATATTCGTATACAGGTGATAGAAGAGTGAAATCTTCTTTATGGAATGATATCTTAAAATTTAGACATATTATTCAAGTAAGTAGTAGTTGGTCGGTTGGTAATGGGGAATCAATAAGATTTTGGCTAGATACATGGTGTGGAGATACTTTGCTAAGTGTTGATTTTCCTAATCTCTTTGAAATTGCTAGATTTTGGGCTTTAAACTAAAAAACAGATCTTACATGTCATTTGAATCTAATTTTACCTTGTGATTTAAAGGACCCGATAGGGTGTGCAGTGGTCATTTCCATGGAGGCTACACAAGTTTCAACCCCTATGCTTGGAGTAGGATCATTTCAAGTGATGAAGAAGGTTCCTCAACTAGTGCAGGATATAGTGGAAGCAACTTATCAATAGCGGTGACCTAATATTTTAGGGTCTTTTATGCTAAAGTTCTCTTTTGTGATGTTCTATACTTGTCTGTTAGGGTTTCTGATTTATGAAGACTTTGATGAACTGTTTTGAGATTTCTTTGCTTACAGGGTCTATTATGCATATGTTGATATGTTGGTGATATGATAGCTTTTTAGGGGCTGGTGAGCTTATTTCTTTAGGTGTCAAGAACCTAGAGCAGATGACACTATATGATGAGGAACTATTGGACTTGGCTTCATTTGAGGATCCTTGAATCGGAGTTTTTTAAATATGACTGCCTTTAGTTTTTGCTATTTTGTTGTTACAAAGCTATATTTCTTAATGGTGTTTTGTACTAATTCTAGCTATGAGGATTGATGTAAGAACATAGGTGGGTTGGTACCAACTTGGTACCATCTTCACCCTTGTGATTTTCTAATGAAAATCGGTGGCAATGACCACTTATTTCAAAAAAAAAACTTCTATAATCATAGGAGGCACCTGGCAGAATGCACTATGACCATCAAATTACACAGATGATGTTGTATTGTACAATACCACGATCCAGTAAACTATTTTACTCGTGTTAATTTTTTGTCTCATAAGCTATCAGATCAGTTTCAAGGTAGGTGTGTGTTATCCTTACAACTTAATATTTTCTTGATCTTGAGCATATTATCAAATATGATTACTCTTGTAATCATACCGCTAGCAGATAATCTTTACTCTATCAAGGGGCCCAGTGATACAATAACTCGTATAGAGATACGAGGGACAATAGTACTTTTGGCAAACCATTACTTCCTCAGCATAAGTTATGTATATCGAAGAGCTACTGTTATAACTGCTTTTTACAGACAGCATTAGATAACAATCACACATACACATCTCTTAGTAGGAAAGATAAATACCTCGTACTTTAGAATTTAACACTGAATGAAAATATTAATGACACAAACACAATTCCATTTAATGTTTCATTCGGGGTTTGTCAAATATCATGTTCCTGGAACTGTACTTATGTGATTAAAATGACATCTCTTGTCAATGGTTTGTAAAACTTAACCATCTTTTAATCCACATACTAACCTTGTAACGGTTAATTAGTGTTCTTGCTAATTATCTTAGTTAGAGACTTTTAAGAATATATATCATCTATATTATGGAGTTTCACAATTCCAGTCATGAACTCGAAATGATCCATAAATACAATAATACTCAAGGCAATAAAATGACATTTTATTAATCATTCAATTAATGAACAAAACATATATGATAAACTTATCGTATTATTGACTTCTAGATTATTATAAACTAACACAACCTGAGGAGTCCGAGGAACGATTTTACAGTATTTCATATTGTGGTTTATAGGATTTTATGAAGAGTTTTACATGCCTGAAAGGTGTTTCACCTAAAGTTCGCAAGGTTTTCCTTCTTATTTTTCTTTTTAGTACTTATTTATAATGCATTGAAAGGATTTAGTGTGATAATTTTAAAATTTCTTATTGAAATGACTCAATTTTATCGTCATTTGATTTTTTTTTTCACTTGATCTGTTAGGGTTTACAGTGTTGATTAGCTAGTTTTACAATATTTATGTCGTAGTGTTACAGTATGGATTTGATCGATTTCTTCCTGAAATGACAAAATTTTAACACATTTTTATTTGTTTCACTTGATATGTTTAGGTTTTAAAGTGTCGATTTGCTATGTTCACAATCTGGATTGGTTAGGGTTACAATATTTATGCAATAATTTTACAGGATCTAACTAATAGTTTTACATGATATATGCAATAGTTTACATGATCTATGCGATAGTTTTCAATTCTTTATTTTACATATCTAGATTGATTCATGCAGCTTGTTCAATTAGTATTCGAGCTGATGCAATTGTTTTACATGATTCTTGCACTAGTTGTACAAGATTCTTGAACTAATTTTACAATATTCTTGCAATTATTTTACATAATTCTTGCAATTTTTTTACATGATTCTTAAACTAGTTTTATATAATTCTTACAATTGTTTTACATGATTCTTGAACTAGTTTTATAGTATTCTTGCAATTGTTTAAGAAGATTTTTGCAAATATTTTTCAGGATTCTTGAACTAGTTTTACAAGATTCTTTCAATTATTTTACATATTTCTTGCAACTTATAACCTTTATTCTTTTAGCCAGGTAACTCCAGTTAATAACCTTGATTTTTTTTTGCAGGATGATATTACAAAGGAACGTTTTGTTCTAGTGATAAGACTTCTCTCTCATTCAAATAATGTTCATCGGAGGGTTATGAAGTAACAAATTTTCAAAAAATATGTCATTCTGTCTATTGTAATATTTGTGTATTGAATAGTATGCTTTTAAGGAACAGATATATTTGCGTGTTGAATATTATTGTTTGTGTATGCTAGTATTGTTGAACAGTTGTGCTTTGTTAAACAATGTGTTTTTGACCAGTGACATTTTATGTTTGTGAACAGTTATGTGTAAAATCGCAATTTTTAATATTTTAAAAATTTATACGAATTGAAGTAAACATGTATTTGAAGATAGTTTTATGATGCATTATAATATGTTGGAACCCATATTAACTTTTCGTAAAATAATTAGAACAAGCTAGTGTTCTAATTAACTTGTGTTTTCGAAATTAAAAATTTATAGTTTGTACATGCATAGAAACAAATTTTTTGACATTACATTAATTAAAGTTTCACCACTGACATATAAATAGTGTTGATTGGGATACGTTTGTAAGTTTTGTAAAGTTAGGGGTTATCAGAACTCATATAATTGCACCTTGATATAAAAAGGGACTGAATGGTGTATTTGTCTAGAGACAATCTCGGCCTTTCATTCATCAGATCCAACCATTATAAATCATTGTGTTGAATATGAGATATTATATATGTATTATATGTATTCATTTGTGTACAAGTTTAAAATTAATTATAAACCAACCTGCTACATACAAAACCACACAGTTTCTCCCTTACTCGCGAATCCTCCTCCCTTACACGCTAAGCATCATCTTTTCTCTCTTTTCCCCTGGCACCGCATCCTCTTTTCCTTCTTTTGAATCTTATTTTCTCTCTTCGCTGGCCGGCCTCCGCCAAATGGCTCCCTCCCTCTTTTCTCCTTTCTCTCTTCGCTCCCTCCCTCTTTCCTTTTCTCTCTTCGCTGCCCTCCCTCTGCCAGATGGCTCTCCTTCTGCTTTCTTCTCTTTCGTTCCATCTTCCTCCAGAATATGATCTCCTCCCTCTTTTCTCTCTTTGACCTCCCCCTCTTTTCTTTTCTCTCTTCGATCTCCAGATTATGGAGTAAAAGGTAGTAAGAGGTAAACCCTATCACAAGAATTGTTACAAATATTTTCTCAAATTAACTGTCTAGCCGCCTCCCTCTGATAAATTTTACATAAATGTTAGAATTTTCAGAAATAGTAGAATTTTTATTCAAGTTTAGAATTATTTGGATAGTCTTATTATTATTATTTTTTTAATCTTTTTATTTTCAGGTTTAGCATGCTCTGGAATGTTAGAAATTCTTAGATTTGTTATACATTAATTCTGCATTTCTGATAGATAGCTTTTATATGTCTTTTGGACAGGTATCCATTACTCCTCTTTCAATCCTTCTTCTATGGTCAAAATTGTTTGAAATGATGAAATAAAACCTCATATTTGCTTCTGGATATCCTCCTTTGATATCTCATGAGAAAGGTAAATGTTTCCTCCCATTAGAATTTCAAATTTTTTCAAATATAACAGACCATACACTCTATATATATCAAATGAAAACTTCATTATTTCAAATTGCATTTGCTCTATTCCCCTTTCTTCACTAAAACCACTGGTATTGTTCAAAACCCCTTTCAAAGCAGTTGCTCTATTTCAATTTCTTCCATTGATATGCATATTATTACTATACTGTTATTTTATCAGTGACAAATTTTTCTGCCAAAAAGTAAAATTTCTACATTTTATTATTGTTTGTTTTCATTGTTTTTCTGCCAAAAAAGTAAATTATATTCCTTTTTCATTGTTTTTCAGTCTTCATTGTTTTTCTGCCAAAAAAAAATAGAATTTGAGAAAACCTCCTTATGGATTGGCTATACCATAAACATTAGTACTAATATGTCCCATTTTAGCATATTACTAATTACTAATTTGACATTCTTGTTTTGTACCAGAGTTAAGGTGAAGTTGAGAGAGCATAAAATAATCTTATTATTTCATCAAAGCGAGAGATCACTAGGTACAATATTGTTTCATATTATAATTTCAGGTTTGTGAGCATAAAGTGGGCTGTTAGGGTTTATAAAGTGCAAGTTTTGAGCATGTTATGTAGTGGGCTGTTATCAGAACTCCTATAAATTTAAAATGAGTTTTAATATAAAGTCAATAAATTGGATAATTTTGTGAAATTTAGAAGGGTAAATATGATATTATTAGTTTCAGAATGGTAAATATGATATTATGAGTTTTAGGAGGGTAAATATGATAAACTCCACAAAAATGAAGAACATAAGATCTGTGAAATTTCTCAAATTTTTACAATTAAGAGGCTCGGCATAGAATTGCATTTAGCAACCTTCAAGTTAGATGGTGAAATTTGTTAATAGGCTTTACTGGATAAGTGTATTGTTTCTACCTTTGATTCTAATAGGTGAATTGTATTGGATTAATATTTTAAATTCTGGTTCCACCCTTGATTTGAATAGGTGAATTGTTTCTTCTTGGACATCACATACTTTTGAATCATAATTGACTTCAATAGCAGCACTTGGCGTTTCTTCAGGTACTCTTATCAAATTAAATTAGGAATGAATATGCAATTGGGCTGATCTTTTGGATGTTATTAGAAAGGAATTCATGGATATTTTTGGATGTCATTAGAAAGGAATTCATTTCATCAAATTTAAATTTCTGTTTTTTGGTACAAGGGAAGAAATAAACATGCTTCCAATTACAAATTTCTATTTTTTTGGACACCTGTTTTCTTTATCATGATTCCTGATTTCTATACAAATTTATGTTTTTTTGGACATCTCTGCAAGCACACATACATATTTTATTGTTTGTTTATTCTAGCTCTTCATGACATTTAAAACCCTAATAAAATAATCCAATTAAAGGTGTTTGGAGAGCTCTAGTAGTGTCTTCAGATGGCAAGATAATAGGGCATTTAAAACCGAAATACAACACTCAAATTGAAGGTGTTTGGAGCACTCTAGTAGTGACCCTATATAGCAAGATAATTGGGCATTTACATCCCCAATACAATACTCAAATTGAAGGTGTTTGCAGCACTCTAGTAGTGTTTCCAGATGACAAGATAATATGACATTTACAACCCTAGGACAACAATCCAATTGATGATGTTTGTAGCACTTTAGTAGTGTATATAGAAAGATAACAGGGCATTTACAACCGTAATACAACACTCCAATTAAAGGTGTTTGGAGCACTCTAGTAATTTCTCCAGATGGCAAGATAATGAGCATTTACAACCTTCATAAAACACTCCAATGGAAGGTGTTTGGAGCACTCAAGTAGTGTCTCTAGATAGTAAGATAATAGGGCATTTACAACCGTAATACAACACTCCCATTGAAGGTGTTTGGAGCACTCTTGTAGTGACTCTATATAACAAAATAATAAGACGTTTACAACCCTAATACAACACAATAATTGAAGGTGTTTTGAGCAATCTAGTAGTGTCTCTAGATAGCAAGATAATAGGGAATGTACAACCCGAATACAACACTCCAATTGAAGGTGTTTGGAGAACTCTTGTAGTGACTCTATATAGCAAGATAATAGAGCATTTACAACCCTAATACAACACTACAATTGAAGGTGTTTGGAGAACTCTTGTAGCGACTCTATATAGCAAGATAGTAGAGCCTTCACAACCCAAATACAATACTCAAATTGAAGGTGTTTGGAGCACTCTAGTAGTGACTCTATATAGCAATACAATCGGGATTTTACAACCCTAATACAACACTCCAATTGAAGGTGTTTGTGGAGCTCTAATAGTGTCTCTATAAAGCAAGATAATTGGGCATTTACAACCCTAATACAACAATTCAATTGAAGGTATTTGGAGCACTCTAGTAGTGTCCCCAGATGACACAAAAATAGGGCATTTACAACTCTAATACAACACTCTAATTGAAGGTGTTTGGAGCACTAAAGTAGTGCCTCTATATAGCAAAATAATAGGGCATTTACAACCCTAATACAAGACTCCAATTGAAGGTGTTTCGAGCACTCTAGTAGTGAAATATAATAAGATAATTGGGAATTTACAATCCTAATACCACACTCAAATTGAAGGTGTTTGGAGCATGCTAGTAGTGCCACTATATTGCATGATAATTAAGCATTTACAACCCCAATACAACACTCCAATTGAAGGTGTTTGGATCACTCTAGTAGAGACTCTATATAACAAGATAATTGGGCATTTACAACCCTAATACAACACTCCAATTGAAGGTGGATGGAGCACTCTATTAGTGTCTCCAGATGGCAAGATAAGAGGGCATTTACAACCCTAATACAACACTCCAATTGATAGTGTTTGTAGCACTCTAGTAGTGGCTCTATATAACAAGATAATACGTCATTTACAACCTTAATACAACACTCCAATTGAATGTGTTTGGAACACTCTAGTAATGTCTCCATATGGCAAGATAATAAGGCATTTAAAACCCTAATAAAACACTCCAATTGCAGGTGTTTGGAGCACTCTAGTAGTGTCTCCAGATGATATGATAATTAGACATTACAACCCTTAGACAACACTCCAATTGAAGGTGTTTGGAGCACTCTAGAAGTGATTATATCGCAAGATAACAGGGCATTTACAACCCTAATATAGCACTCCAATGGAATGTGTTTGGAGCACTCTAGTAGTGTCTCCAGATAGCAAGATAATTGGGCATTTACAACCCTAGTACAACACTCTCATTGAAGGTGTTCGGGGGCACTCGAGTATTGTCTCCAAATGGCAAGATAATAGGACATTTACAACCCTAATAGAACACTCCAATTCCAGGTGCTTGGAGCACTCTAAAAGTTTCTCCAGATAAAAAGATAATAGGGCCTTTACAACCCTAATACAACACTCTAACTAAAGGTGTTTGGAGCACTTTAATAGTGAAACTATATATCATGATAATTGGGCATTTACCACCCAAATACAACACTTTAATTAAAGGTGTTTGGAGAACTTTAGTAGCGACTTTATATAGCAAGATATTTGGGCATTTGCAACCTAATACAACACTCCAATTGAAGATGTTTGGAGCACTCTAGTAATGCTACAACTTTGATAAAACACTCTAATTGAAGTTGTTTGGAGCACTCTAGTAATGACCATATATAGCAATATAATACGGCTTTTATAGCCTTAATACAACACTCCAATTGAAAGTGTTTGAAGCACTCTAGTAATGTCTCCAGATGGCAAGATAATAAGGTATTTACAACCCTAATGAAATACTCCAATTGAAGGTGTCTGGAGCACTCTAGTAGTGTCTCCAGATGGCAATATAATAGGGCATTTACAACCCTAATGCAACTCCAATTGAAGGTGTTTGGAGCACTCCAGTAATGTCTTTATATAGCAAGATAATGGGGAAATTAAAATCCTAAAAAACACTCTAATTGAAGGTGTTTGGAGCACTATAGTTGTCTCTATCTGGCAAAATAAACGGGTGTTTACAACCTTAATACAAAATAAACTGGTGTTTACACACCAATTGAAGTTTTTTGGAGCACTCGAGTAGTGTCTCCAGATGGCAACATAATAGGGCATTTATAACCGTAATACAACACTGCAATTGAAGGTGTTTGGAGCACTTTAGTAGTGTCTCCAGATGGTAAGATAATAGGCCATTTACAACCGTAGTACAACACTCCAATTTATAGTGTTTGTAGACCTCTAGTAGTGACTCTATATAGCAAGATAAAAATGCATTTGCAACCCTAATACAATACTCCAATTAAAGGTGTTTGGAGCACTTTAGTAATGTCTCCAGATGGCAAGGTAATTGGGTATTTACAATCTTAATAAAACACTATAATTGAAGGTGTTTGGTGCACTCTAGTAGTGACTCTATATAGCAGTATAATAGGGCTTTTACAACCTTAATTCAACACTCCAATTGAAAGTGTTTGGAGCATTGTAGTTGCGTCTCAAGATGACAAGATTATAGGGAATTTATAACCCTAATACAAAACTAAAATTAAAGGTGTTTGGAGCATTTTAGTGGTGACACTATATAGAATGATAGTAGGGCATTTACAAACCCAATACAACACTCCATTTGAAGGTGTTTGGAGAACTCTAGTAGTATCTCCAGATGGCACGATAATAGGGCATTTACAACCCTAATACAACACTCCAATTGATGATTTTTCTAATAACCTAGTAGTGACTCTATATGGCTAGTAATATCTCTAGATGGGATGAGAATAGGGTATTTACAGCCGTAATAAAATACTCCAATTAAAGGCGTTTAGGGCACTCGAGTAGTGTCTCCAGATGGCAATTTAATAGGGCATGTACAACCCTAATACAACACTCCAATTGAAGGTGCTTGGAGGACTGTAGTGACTCTATATTGCAAGATAATAGGGCATTAACAACCCAAATACAACACTCTAATTGAAGGTGTTTCGAGCACTCTAGTAGTAACTTTATATAGCAAGATAAAAGAGCATTTACAACCCTAATACAACACTCCAATTGAAGTTGTTTTGGGCACTCTAGTCATGTCTCTATCTAACAAGATAAAAGGGCATTTACAACCCTAATAAAACACTCAAATTGAAGGTGTTTGGAGCATTCTCGTAGTATCTACAGATAGCAAGATAATAGGGCATCTACAACCCTAATACAACACTCAAATTGAAGATGTTGGGAGCACTCTAGGAGTTACTCTACAGAGCAAGATAATAGGGCCTTTACAACCCTAATACAACACTCCAATTGAAGGTGTTTGGAGCAATCTAAAAGTTTCTCTAGATAAAAAGATAATAGGGCATTTACAACCCTAATACAATACTCTAACTAAAGGTGTTTGGAGCACTTAGTAGTGAAACTATATATCATGATAATTGGGCATTTACCACCCAAATACAACACTCTAATTGAAGGTGTTTGGAGAACTTTAGTAGCGACTTTATATAGCAAGATATTTGGGCATTTGCAGCCCTAATACAAAACTCCAATTGAAAGTGTTTGGAGCACTCTAGTAATGTCTCAAATTGGCAAGATAATTGGGTATTTACAACTTTAATAAAACACTCTAATTGAAGTTGTGTGGAAAACTCTAGTAGTGACTCTATATAGCCATATAATACAGCCTTTACAACCTTAATACAACACTCCAATTTAAGGTGTTTGGAGCACTCTAGTAATGTCTCCAGATGACAAGATAATAAGACATTTAAAACCCTAATGAAACACTCCAATTGAAGGTGTCTGGAGCACTCTAGTAGTGACTCTATATAGCAATATAATAGGGCGTTTACAACCCTAATACAACATTCTAATTGAAGATATTTGGAGCACTCTAGTAGTGTCTCAAGATGGAAAGATAATAGGGCATTTACAACCCTAATACAACACTCCAATTCAAAGTGTTTTGAGCACTCTAGTATGGACCCTATATAGAAAGATGATAGGGCATTTACAACCCGAATAAAACACTCCAATTTAATGTGTTTGGAGCACTCTAGTAGTGACTCTATATAGCAAGACAATAGGGCATTTACAACTCTAATAAGAAACTCCAATTGAACGTGTTTGGAGAACTCTAGTCGTGTCTCTATGAGGACTCTAGTAAAAGGGCATTTACAACCCTAATACAACACTCCAATTGAAGTTGTTTGGAGCACTCTAGTAATGTCCCGAGATGCAAGGTAATAAGCCATTTACAACCCTAATAGAACACTCCAATTGATGGTGTTTGCAGCACTCTAGTCGTGAATCTATCTGGCAATATAAAAGGGCATTTACAACCCTAATACAACCCTCTAATTAAACGTGTTTAGAGCACTCTAGTAGTGGCATTTACAACCCTAATACAACCCTCTAATTAAACGTGTTTAGAGCACTCTAGTAGTGACTCTATATAACAAGATAATAGGGTATTTAAAACCCCAAAGCAACACCCCAATTGAAGGTGTTTGGAGCATTCTAGTCGTGTCTCCAGATGAAAAGCTAATAGGGCATTTACAACCCTAATACAACACTCCCATTGATGGTGTTTGGAGCACTCTAGTCGTGTCTCTATCTGGCAAGATAAAAGGACATTTACAACCCTAATACAACACTACAATTGAAGGTGTTTGGAGAACTCTTGTAGCGACTCTATATAGCAAGATAGTAGAGCCTTCACAACCCAAATACAATACTCAAATTGAAGGTGTTTGGAGCACTCTAGTTGTGACTCTATATAGCGATACAATCGGGATTTTAAAACCCTAATACAACACTCCAATTGAAGGTGTTTGGAGCACTCTAGTAACGTCTCTATAAAGTAAGATAATTGGGCATTTACAACCGTAATACAACAATCCAATTGAAGGTGTTTAGAGCACTCTAGTAGTGTCTCCAGATGGCACGAAAATAGGGCATTTACAACTCTAACACAACACTCTAATTGAAGGTGTTTGGAGCACTAAAGTAGTGCCTCTATATAGCAAGATAATAGGGCATTTACAACCCTAATACAACACTCCAATTGAAGGTGTTTGGAGAACTGTAGTCGTGTCTCTATTTGGCAAGATAAAAGGCATTTACAATCCTAATACAACACTCCAATTGATGATGTTTGGAGCACTCTAGGAATGTCTCGAGATGCAAGATAAAAGGCATTTGCAACCCTAAAACAACACTACAATTGAAGGTGTTTGCAGCACTCTAGTCGTGAATCTATCTGGCAATATAAAAGGGCATTTACAACCCTAATACAACCCTCTAATTAAACGTGTTTAGAGCACTCTAGTGGTGACTCTATATAACAAGATAATAGGGTATTTACAACCCTAATGCAACACCCCAATTGAAGGTGTTTGGAGCACTCTAGTCGTGTCTCCACATAGAAAGCTATTAGGGTATTAACAACCCTAATACAACATTCCAATTGATGGTGTTTGGAGCACTCCAGTGGTGACTCTATATAGCAAGCTAATAGGGTGTTAACAACCCTAATACAACACTCCCATTGATGGTGTTTGGAGCACTCTAGCAGTGACTCTATATAGCAAGATAATTGGGCATTTACAACCCTAATACAACACTACAATTGAAGGTGTTTGGAGCACTCTAGTAGTGACTCTATATAGCAAGACAATAGGGCATTTACAACTCTAATAAGGCACTCCAATTGAACGTGTTTGGAGAACTCTAGTCGTGTCTCTATGAGGTCTCTAGTAAAAGGGCATTTACAACCCTAATACAACACTCCAATTGAAGTTGTTTGGAGCACTCTAGTAATGTCCCGAGATGCAAGGTAATAAGCCATTTACAACCCTAATAGAACACTCAAATTGAAGGTGTTTGCAGCACTCTAGTCGTGAATCTATCTGGCAATATAAAAGGGCATTTACAACCCTAATACAACCCTCTAATTAAACGTGTTTAGAGCACTCTAGTGGTGACTCTATATAACAAGATAATAGGGTATTTACAACCCTAATGCAACACCCCAATTGAAGGTGTTTGGAGCACTCTAGTCGTGTCTCCACATAGAAAGCTAATAGGGTATTAACAACCCTAATACAACATTCCAATTGATGGTGTTTGGAGCACTCCAGTGGTGACTCTATATAGCAAGCTAATAGGGTGTTAACAACCCTAATACAACACTCCCATTGATGGTGTTTGGAGCACTCTAGCAGTGACTCTATATAGCAAGATAATTGGGCATTTACAACCCTAATACAACACTACAATTGAAGGTGTTTGGAGCACTCTAGTAGTGACTCTATATAGCAAGACAATAGGGCATTTACAACTCTAATAAGGCA
The DNA here is from genome assembly GCF_964058835.1 of Carex rostrata. Lineage (NCBI taxonomy): Eukaryota > Viridiplantae > Streptophyta > Magnoliopsida > Poales > Cyperaceae > Carex > Carex rostrata. The sequence continues at coordinate 11,398,997 of NC_135925.1, forward strand.
CTCCAATTGAACGTGTTTGGAGAACTCTAGTCGTGTCTCTATGAGATCTCTAGTAAAAGGGCATTTACAACCCTAATACAACACTCCAATTGAAGTTGTTTGGAGCACTCTAGTAATGTCCCGAGATGCAAGGTAATAAGCCATTTACAACCCTAATAGAACACTCAAATTGAAGGTGTTTGCAGCACTCTAGTCGTGAATCTATCTGGCAATATAAAAGGGCATTTACAACCCTAATACAACCCTCTAATTAAACGTGTTTAGAGCACTCTAGTGGTGACTCTATATAACAAGATAATAGGGTATTTACAACCCTAATGCAACACCCTAATTGAAGGTGTTTGGAGCACTCTAGTCGTGTCTCCACATAGAAAGCTATTAGGGTATTAACAACCCTAATACAACATTCCAATTGATGGTGTTTGGAGCACTCCAGTGGTGACTCTATATAGCAAGCTAATAGGGTGTTAACAACCCTAATACAACACTCCCATTGATGGTGTTTGGAGCACTCTAGTAGTGACTCTATATAGCAAGATAATTGGGCATTTACAACGCTAATACAACACTACAATTGAAGGTGTTTGTTGCACTTTAGTCGTGTCTCTATCTGGCAAGATAAAAGGGCATTTACAACCCTAATACAACACTCCAATTGAAGGTGTTTGGAGCACTCTAGTAGTGACTCTATATCGCAATATAATAAGTTATTTACAACCGTAATACAACACTCCAATTGAAGGTGCTGGGTGCACTCGAGTAGTGTCTCGAGACGGCAAGATAATAGGGCATTTATAACTCTAATACGACACTCCAATTGATGGTGTTTCTAGCACTATAGTAATGACTCTATAACAAGATAATAAGGCATTTGCAACCCTAATACAACACTTTAATTGAAGGTGTTTGGAGCACTCTAGAAGTGACTCCATATGAAAAGATAATAGTGCATTTATAACTCTAATACAAAACTCCAATTGATGGTATTTGTTGCACTGTAGTAGTGACACTATATAGCAAGATAATTTGTCATTTACAACCCTAATACAACATTCTAATTGTAGGTGTATCGAGCACTCTTGTAGTGACTCTATAGAGCAAGATATTAGGCCATTTACAACCCTAATACAACACTCCAATCGAAGGTGTTTGGAGCAGTCTAGTCATGTCTCTATCTGGCATGATAAAAGGGCGTTTACAACCCTAATACAACACTACAATGAAATGTATTTGGAGCACTCTAGTAGTGACTCTAGATGGCAAGATAATAGTGCATTTACAACTCTAATACAACACTCTAATTGATTGTATTTGTTGCACTGTAGTAGTAACACTATATAGCAAGATAATTTGTCATTTACAACCTTAATACAACAGTCCAATTAAAGGTGTTTGGAGCACTCTAGTAGTGTCTGCAGATGGCCAGATATTAGGACATTTACAACCCTAACACAACGCTCTAATTGAAGGTGTATCGAGCACTCTAGTAGTGACTCTATAGAGCAAGATAATAGGGCATTTACAACTCTAATACAACACTCTAATTAAAGGTGTTTGGAGTACTCTAGTAGTGAGTCTATATAGCAAGATAATATGGCATTACCACTCTAAGACAACGGTCCAATTGAAGGTGTTTGGAACACTCTAGTAGAGACTCTATATAGCAAGATAATAGGTTATTTACAATAGTAATACAACACTCCAATTGAAGGTGTTTGCAGCACTTTTGTCGTGACTCTATCTGGCAAGATAAAAGGGCATTTACAACCCTAATACCACTCTCCAGTTGATGGAGTTTGTAGCACTCTAGTAATAACTTTATATAGCAAGATAATAGGGCGTTTACAACCCTAATACAATATTCCAATTGAAGATATTTGGAGCACTCTAGTAGTGTCTCCAAATTGAAATATAATAGGGCATTTACAACCCTAATAGAACACTCCAATTGAAGGTGTTTGTAGCACTCTATTCATGAATCTATCTGGCAATATAAAAGGGCATTTCCAACCCTAATACAACCCTCTAATTAAATGTGTTTGGAGCACTCTAGTAGTGACTTTATACAACAAGATCATAGGGTATTAACAACCCTAATGCAACACCCCAATTGAAGGTGTTTGGAGCACTCTAGTCGTGTCTCGAAATGGAAAGCTAATAGGGTATTCACAACCCTAATACAACACTCCAATTGATGATGTTTGGAGCACTCTAGTAGTGACTCTATATAGCAAGATAATAGCGCATTTACAACCCTAATACAACACTCCAATTTAAGGTCTTTGGAGCACTCTTGTAGGGACCCTGTATAGGAAGATGATAGGGTATTTACAACCCGAATACAACACTCCAATTGAACGTGTTTGGAGAACTCTAGTAGTGACTCCATATAGCAAGACAATAGGGCATTCACAACCCTAATAAGTCATTCCAATTGAACGTGTTTAGAGAACTCTAGTCGTGTCTCTATGAGGACTCTAGTAAAAGGGCATTTACAACCCTAATAAAAGGGCATTTACAACCATAATACAAAACTACAATTGAAACTTGTTTGGAGCACTCTAGTAATGTCTCGAGATGCAAGGTAATAAGCCATTTACAACCCTAATAGAACACTCCAATTGAAGGTGGCCGTAGCACTCTTGTTGTGAATCTATTTGGCAGTATAAAAGGGCATTTACAACCCTAATACAACCCTCTAATTAAACGTGTTTGGAGCACTCTAGTAGTGACTCTATATAACAAGATAATAGGGTATTTACAACCCTAATGCAACACCCCAATTAAAGCTGCTTGGAGCATTCTAGTCGTGTCTCCAGATGGCAAACTAATAAGGTATTAACAACCCTAATACAACACTCCCATTGATGGTGTTTGGAGCACTCTAGTAGTGACTTAATATAGCAAGATAATTGGGCATTTACAACCCTAATACAACACTACAATTGAAGGTGTTTGCTGCACTTTAGTCGTGTCTCTATCTGGCAAGATAAAAGGGCATTTACAACCCTAATACAACACTCCAATTGAAGGTGTTTGGAGCACTCTAGTAGTGACTCTATATCGCAATATAATAAGTTATTTACAACCGTAATACAACACTCCAATTGAAGGTGCTGGGTGCACTCGAGTAGTGTCTCGAGACGGCAAGATAATAGGGCATTTATAACTCTAATACGACACTCCAATTGATGGTGTTTGTAGCACTATAGTAATGACTCTATATAATAAGATAAGAAGGCATTTGCAACACTAATACAACATGCTAATTGAAAGTGTTTGGAGCACTCTAGTTGTGACTCCAGATGGCTAGATAATAGTGCATTTACAACTCCAATACGACACTGTAATTGTTGGTATTTGTTGCACTGTAGTAGTCACACTATATAGCAAGATAATTTGTCATTTACAACCCTAATACAACACTCTAATTGAAGGTCTTTCAAGCAGTCTAGTCATGTCTCTATCTGGCATGATAAAAGGGCGTTTACAACCCTAATAAAACACTCCAATGAAATGTGTCTGTACCACTATAGTAATGACTCTATACAGCAAGATAATAAGGCATTTGCAACCATCATACAACACGCTAATTGAAGGTGTTTGGAGCACTCTAGTAGTGACTCCAGATGGCAAGATAATAGAGCATTTACAACTTTAATACAATACTCTAATTGATGGTATTTGTTGCACTGTAGTAGTAACACTATATGGAAAGATAATTGGTCATTTACAACCCTGATACAACACTCTAATTAAAAGTGTTTGGAGCACTCTAGTAGTGTCTCCAGATGGCCAGATATTAGGGCATTTACAACACTAACACAATGCTCTAATTGAAGGTGTATCGAGCACTCTAGTAGTGACTCTATATAGCAAGATTATAGGGCATTTACAACACTAATACAACACTCTAATTAATGGGGTTTGGAACACTCTAGTAGAAACTCTATATAGCAAGATAATAGGTTATTTACAAGTGTAATACAACACTCCAATTGAATGTGTTTGCAACACTTTTGTCGTGACTCTATCTGGCAAGATAAAAGGGCACTTACAACCCTAATACCACTCTCCAATTGATGGGGTTTGTAGCACTCTAGTAATGACTCTATATAGCAAGATAGAAAGATAATAAGGTGTTGACAACCCTAATACAACTTTCCAATTGAAGATATTTGGAGCACTCTAGTAGTTTCTCCAGATTGAAAAATAATATGACATTTACAACCCTAATACAACACTCCAATTGAATGTGTTTGGAGCACTCCAGTAGTTTCTCTATGTAGCAAGACAATAGGGCATTTAAACCCCTAATAAGACACTCCAATTGAAATTGTTTGAAGAACTCTAGTCGTGTCTCTATGAGGCCGGATAAAAGGGCATTTACAACCCTAATACAACACTCCAATTGAAGTTGTTTGGAGGACTCTAGTAATGTCTCGAGATTCAAGATAATAAATCATTTACAACCCTAATAAAACACCCCAATTGAAGGTGTTTGTAGCACCCTAGTCGTGAATCTATCTGGCAATATAAAAGGGCATTTACAACCCTAATACAACCCTCTAATTAAACGTGTTTGGAGCACTCTAGTAGTGACTCTATATAACAAGATAATAGGGTATTTACAACCCTAATGCAACACCCCAATTGAAGGTGTTTGGAGCACTCTAGTAGTAACTCCAGATGGCAAGATAATAGTGCATTTACAACCCTAATACAACACTCCAATTGAAGGTGGTTGCAACACTCTATGAGTGACTCTATAAAGCAAGATAATAGGGCAATTACAACCCTAATGCAACACTCCAATTGAAGGTCTATGGAGCACTCTCGCAGTGACCCTATATAGCAAGATAATAGTGCATTTACAACCCTAATACAACACTTCAATTGAAGGTTGTTGCAACACTCTATGAGTGACTCTATAAAGCAAGATAATAGGGCAATTACAACCCTAATACAACACTCCAATTGAAGGTCTATGGAGCACTCTCGCAGTGACCCTATATAGCAAGATAATAGTGCATTTACAACCCTAATACAACACTCCAATTTAAGGTGTTTGAAACTGTCTAGTAGTGACTCTATATAGCAAGATAATATGTCAATTACAACCCTACTAAAACACTTGAAGTGAAGGTGTTTGGAGCACTCTAGTAGTGACCCTATATAGCAAGGGCATTTACAACCCTAATACAACAGTCCAATTGAAGGTGTTCGGAGCAATCGAGTAGTGTCTCCAGATGGCAAGATAATAGGGCATTCACGACCCTAATACAACACTCTAATTGAAGGTGTTTGGAGAACTCTAGTAGTGACGTTATATAGCAAGATAATAGGGCATTTACCACCCTAATACAACACACCAATTGAAAGTGTTTCGTGCACTCTAATAGTGCCTTTATATAGCAGTATAGTAGGGCATTTACAACCCTAATACAACACTCCAATTGAAGGTTTTTGGATCCCTTTAGTTGTTTCTCCACATGGCAAGATAATAGGGTATTAACCACCCTAATACACCACTCCAATTTAAGGCTTTTCGAGCACTCTAATAGTTACTCTATATAGCAAGATAATAGGGCATTTACAACCCTAATACAACACTCTAATTAAAGGTGTTTGGAGCACTCTAGTAGTGACTCTATATAGCAAGATAATATGGCATTGCCACTCTTATACAACAGTCCAATTGAAGGTGTTTGGAACACTCTAGTAGAGACTCTATATAGCAAGATAATAGTTATTTACAACTGTAATACAACACTCCAATTGAAGGTGTTTGCAGCACTTTAGTCGTGACTCTATCTGGCAAGATAAAAGGGCATTTACAACCCTAATACCACTCTCCAATTGATGTTGTTTGTTGCACTCTAGTAATGACTCTATATAACAAGATAATTGGGCATTTACAACCCTAATACAACATTCCAATTGAAGATATTTGGAGCACTCTAATAGTGTCTCCAGATAGCAAGATAATAGGGAATTTACAACACTAATAAAACACTCCAATTGAATGTGTTTGGAGCAGACTTGTAGTGACTTCAGATGGTAAGATAATAGAACATTTACAACCCCAATACAACACTCTAATTAAAGGTGTATCGAGCACTCTAGTAGTGACTCTATAGAGCAAGATACTAGGCCATTTACAACCCCAATACAACACTCCAATTGAAGGTGTTTGGAGCACTCTAGTCGTGTCTCTATCTGGCAAGATAAAAGAGCGTTTACAACCTTAATAAAAGACTCCAATGAAATGTGTTTGGAGCACTTTAGTAGTGACACTATATAGCATGATAATAGGTTATTTACAACCCTAATACAACACTCCAATTGAAGGTGTTTTGAGAACTTTAGTAGTGTCTCCATATGGCAATATAATAGGGCATTTATAACCCTAATACAACAATCCAATTGATGGTGTTTGTAGCACTCTAGTAGTCACTCTATATCACAAGATAATCGGGCATTTCCTACCCTCATACAAAACTCCAATTGAAGGTGTTTGTAGCACTCTAGTAGTCTCTCCAGATAGCAAGATAATAGGGAATTTACAATCCTAATAAAACACTCCAATTGAATGTGTTTGGAGCACACTTGTAGTGACTTCAGATGGTAAGCTAATAAGAGATTTACAACCCTAATACAACACTATAATTAAAGGTGTATCGAGCACTCCAGTAGTGACTCTATAGAGCAAGATAATAGGCCATTTACAACCCCAATACAACACTCCAATTGAAGGTGTTTGGAGCACTCTAGTCGTGTCTCTATCTGGCAAGATAAAAGAGTGTTTACAACCCTAATACAAGACTCCAATGAAATGTGTTTGGAGCACTTTAGTAGTGACACTATATAGCATGATAATAGGGCATTTACAACCCTAATACAACACAACAATTGAATGTGTTTGGAGCATTCTTGTAGTGACCCTACATAACAACATAATAGGGCATTTACAACCCTCATTCAACACTCCAATTGATGGTGTTTGGAGCACTCTAGTAGTGTCTCCAGATGGAAAGATATTAGGGCATTTACAACCCTAATAAAACACTCCAATTCAAGGTGTTTGGGGACAATAGTAGGGACCATGTATTGCATGATGATAGAGCATTTACATCCCGAATACAACACTCCAATTGAATCTGTTTGGAGCACTCTAGTAGTGACTCTATATAGGAAGACAATAGGGCATTTACACCCTAATAAGACACTCCAATTGAAGGTGTTTGGAGAACTCTATTCGTGCCTCTATTTGGGAAGATAAAAGGGCATTTACAACCCTAAATACAACACTCCAATTGAAGTTGTTTGGAGCACTCTAGTAATGTCTCGAGATGCAAGATAATAAGCCATTTGCAACCCTAATAAAACACTCTAATTGAAGGTGTTTGGATAGTAGTATCTCCAGATGTCAAGATAATAGGGCATTTACAACTCTAGTCAACAATTCAATTGATGGTATTGGTAGCACTCTAGTAGTGACTTTATATAGTAAGATAATTGGGAATTTACAACCCTAATAAAGCACTCCTACTGAAGGTGTTTGTAGCATTCTAGTCATGAATCTATTTGGCAATATAAAAGGGAATTTACAACCCTAATACAACCCTCTAATTAAACGTGTTTGGAGCACTCTAGTAGTGACTCTATATAACAAGATAATAGGGTATTTACAACCCTAATGCAACACCCTAATTGAACGTGTTTGGAGCACTCGAGAAGTGTCTCCAGATGGGAAGATAATAGGGAATTTACAACCCTAATACCACACTCAAATTGATGGTGTTTGTAGCACTCTACTAGCCACTCCAAATAACAAGATAATAGGGCATTTACAACCCTAATACAACATTCCAATTGAAGGTGTTTGGAGCACTCTAGTAGTGTCTCTAGATGGCAAGATAATAGGGCATTTACTACCCTAATACAATACTCCAATTAAAGGTGTTTGGAGCACTCTAGTAGTGTCCCTTTATAACAAGTTAATAGAGCATTTACAACCCGAATACAACACCCAATTGATGGTGTTTGGAGCACTCTAGTGGTGATGCAAAAAGCAAGATAATAGGGCATCTACAACCCTAATACAACACTGCAATTGATGGTGTTCGGAGCACTCGAGTAGTGTCTCTAGATAGCAAAATAATTGAGCATTTACAACCCTAATACAACACTCTAATTAGAGATATTTGGAGCACTCTAGTAGTGACTTTATATAGCAAGATAATAAGGCATTTACAACCCTAATACAACACTCCAATTGAAGGTGTTTCGAGCACTCTAGTATTGACTCTATATAGCAATATAATAGGTCATTTACAACCCTAATACAACACTCCAATTGAAGGTGTTTCGAGCACTCTAATATTGACTCTATATAGCAATATAATAGGTCATTTACAACCCTAATACAACACTCCAATTGAAGGTGTTTGGAGGACTTTAGTAGTGCCTCCATATGGCACTCCAATACAACTATCCAATTGATGGTGTTTGTAGCAGTCTAGTAGTGACTCTATATCACAAGATAATAGGGCATTTCCTACCCTAATACAACACTCCAATTGAAGGTATTTGCTGGACTCTAGTAGTTTCTCCAGATGGTAAGATAATAAGACATTTACAACCCTAATACAACACTCCAATTGAATGTTTGTTGACTCAAATTGAAGGTGGATCAAGCACTCTAGTAGTGACTCCATAGAGCATGATAATAGGGGCATTTACAATCCTAATACAACACTCTAATTGAAGGTGTTTGGAGCACTCTAGTAGTGACCCTGCATAACAACATAATAGGGCATTTACAACCCTCATTCAACACTCCAATTGATGGTGTTTGGAGCACTCTTGTAGTGTCTCCAGATAGCAAAATAATAGGGCATTTATAACCTTAATTCAACACTCTAATTGAAGTTATTTCTAGCACTCTAGTAGCGACTAAGATAAAAGGGCATTTACAACCTTAATACAACACTTCAATTGAAGGTGTTTGGAGCACTCTAGTAGTGTCTCCAGATAGCAAGATAATAGGGCATTTACAACCCTAATACAACACTATAATTGAAGATGTTTAGAGCACTCTAGTTGTGACTCTACATAGCAATATGATATGGCATTCACCACCCTAATAAAACACTCTAGTTGAAGGTGTTTGGAGCACTCTAGTAATCTGTCCAGATAACAAGATAATAAGGCATTTACAAACCTAATACAACACTCTAATTGAAGGTGTTTGGAGCACTCTAGTAGTGACTTTATATAGCAAGATAATAGGACATTTACAACTCTAATACAACACTCCAATTGATGGTGTTTGGAGCACTCTCGTAGTGACTATATATTGCAAAATAACAGGGTATTTACAACCCTAATAAATTGAAGGTGTTTGGAGAACTCTAGTCGTGTCTCTATCTGGCAAGATAAATGGGCATTTACAATCCTAATACAACACTCCAATTGATGATGTTTGGAGCACTCTAGTAGTGACTCTATATAGCAAGATAATAGGGCATTTACAACTCTAATACAACACTGCAATTGAAGGTGTTTGTTGCACTTTAGTGATGTCTCTATCTGGCAAGATAAAAGGGCATTTACAACCCTAATACAACACTCCAATTGAAAGTGTTTAGAGCACTCTAGTAGTGACTCTATATCACAAGATAATAGGTTATTTACAACCGTAATACAACACTCCAATTGAAGGTGCTGGGAGCACTCTAGTAGTGGCTCCAGATGTCAAGCTAATAGTGCATTTACAACTCTGATACAACACTCTAATTAATTGTGTTTGTAGCACTGTAGTAATGACTCTATATAGCAAGATAATTGGGCATTTACAACCCTAATACAACACTCCAATTGAAGGTGTTTTGAGCACTCTAGTAGTGTCTCCAGATGGCAAGATATTAGAGCATTTACAACCCTAATACAACACTCTAATTGAATGTGTTTGGAGCACTCTAGTAGGGACTCTATATAGCAAGATAATAGGGCATTTACAACCCGAATACAACACTCCAATTGAAGGTGTTTGAAGCACTCTAGTAGTGACTCTATATAGCAAGATAATAGGGCGTTTACAACCCTAATACAACATTCCAATTGAAGGTGTTCGGAGCACTTTAGTAGTGACACTATCATGATAACAGGGGATTTATAACCCTAATACAACACTCCAATTGAAGGTGTATGGAGCACTCTCGCAGTGACTCTATATAACAAGATAATAGGGTATTTACAACCCTAATGCAACACTCCAATTGAAGGTGTTTGGAGCACTCGAGAAGTGTCTCCAGATGGGAAGATAATAGGGAATTTACAACCCTAATACCACACTCAAATTGATGGTGTTTGTAGCACTCGAGTAGTGTCTCCAGATTGCAAGATAATGAGACATTTACAACCCTAATACAACACTTTAATTGGTGTTTGGAGCACTCTAATAGTAGCATGATAATAGGGCATTTACAACCCTAATAGAACACTCTAATTGAAGGTGTTTGGAGCACTCTAGTAGTGTCTCTAGATGGCGAGATAATAGGCCATTTGATGACACTACTAGTATGCTGCAAAGGCCTTCAATTGGAGTGTTGTATTAAGGTTGCGACCACCCTCTTGTCTTGTCATTTGGAGACACTATTAGTGTGCTGCAATTTCCCTCAATTAAGTGTTACACTAAGTGCACCTCTAAATTGCTCAAAAACTAAAATTAAATTGCAATTGAAAGTAAATAAATGAGTTTAGAGAAATTTGACACGCGGGATATTAACGGAGTTCGGCAAAACAAAGGCCTACGTCTCCGGGGCTTCACAACCTCTTGTGGGTGCGTCTTTCTATTACCCAATACGAAATGATTACAACTTGTGAACCGTTGAGCCTTTACACACCAAGCGGGAAGTCAAACGGCCAACACAGAGAGATGAGAACAAGGTCTCGATTGTCTAGAAACTCAAGAGAAACACTCAATAGATTACTCTAACCTAATCTAGATCAATATTAAATAAAGAGGGTTTGAGGTTGTTTGAGGGATTTTTAAGTTTTAAGCTCTCACAACAATGGAGTAAGCTAAGCTCTCATAAAATCGCTTTTTAGAAGTTTAGGGTCGGCTCAAATGAATTGGGAAGAAAGCCCTATTTATAGAAACAACTCAAAAATGAGCTAAATGAGATAAAACGTTACAACGTTTTAGTTCAAAATGTGATTTATGGTTTCAATTTTCTGACAGCTCAGCTAATCGATCAAAACGTTATAACGTTTCTATAACATTTTGCACTGTAAAAATCTTGATCAAAAATAGGAATTTCTGACTTGATTTTGAATTTGATACAGCTGTACTTAACGTTCTGACTTAACGTTATAACGTTTGTGACTTGATTTTGAATTTGATAAAGCTGTACTTAACGTTCTGACACACATGAAACGTTACAACGTTTGATAAAACGTTATAACGTTTCAAGTTGATTCTGTACAGCTATGCTTCATCAGTTCTGTTAGTCTAAAACGTTATAACGTTTTTATAAACGTTACCAACATTTTAGATTCATTCCGTGTTTGATCAAGTTGTGCTGAAAACGTTACAACGTTTTAGTAACGTTTGTCCTTGTTTAGGGAGTATTGTATTAGGGTTTGCATACACCTTTTATCTTACCATCTAGAGATACTACTAGAGTGCTACAAACACCTTCAATTGGAGTGTCATATTAGGGATGCAACTATACTCTTATGTTTCCATCTAGATACACTACTAGAGTCCTACAAAAACTTTCAATTAGAGTGTTGTAATAGAGTTGCAACTATCCTCTTCTCTATCCATCTGACGACACTATTAGAGTGTTTCATTAGTGTTGTAACTACCCTCTTCACTTGCCATTTGGAGACACTACTAGAGTGTTGCAACGAACTTCAATTAAAATATTGCATTAGGGTTGCGACAACCCTCTTCTTTTGCCATCTGTAGATACTACTAGAATGTTGCAAAGGACTTCAATTGGAGTGTTGTATTGGGGTTGCGATTACCCTTTTCTCTTGCCATTTAGAGACAATACTAGTGTGCTGTAAAGGTCTTCAAGTGGAGTGTTGCATTAAGGTTACAACTACTCTCTTTTCTTGTCATTTGGAGACACTACTAGTGTGCTGCAAATTTCTTCAATTGGAGTGTTGTATTAGAGTTATAACTATCTTTTTATGTTGCCATAAGGAGACACTATTAATGTGATGCAAAGACCTTCAATTGGAGTGTTTTAATAGGGTTGCAACTATCATTTCTCTTACCATGTGGAGACATTACTATAGTGTTGCAAAGACATTCAATTAGAGTGTTGTATTAGGTTGCAACTGCCCTCTTCTTTTTCCATCTGGAGACAATACTAGTGTGCTACAAAGATCTTCAATTGGAGTGTTGTATTGGGGTTGCAACTATCCCCTTATGTTGCCATCTGAAAACACAACCAGACTGCCCATTTGTTTTAGGGTTGCAAGTACCCTCCCCCCTTGTCATTTGGAGACACTACTAGAGTGTTGCAAAGAACTTTAATTAAAGTATTCTATTAGGGTTGCAACCACCCTCTTCTCTTGCCATCTGGAGACACTACTAAAGTGCTGCAAAGGACTTCAATTAGAGTGTTGAATTAGGAATGCGATCACCCTCTTATATTTCCATTTGAAAATACTATTAGTGTGTTGCAAAGGCCTTTAATTGGAATGTTGTATTATGGTTGCTACTACCCTCTTGTCTTGCTATCTAGAGACACCACTAGTGTGCTGCAATTTCCTTCAATTGGAGTGTTGTATTAGGGTTACAACTACCCTCTTATGTTGTTATCTGTAGACAGTGCTAGTGTGCTACAAAGACCTCCAATTTGAATGTTGTATTAGGGTTGCAATAACCCTCTTCTCTTATCATATGGAGACACTACTGTAGTGTTGGAAACACCTTTAAATGGAGTGTTGTATTAGGGTTGCAACTACCCTCTTCTCTTGCTATATAGACACTACTAGAGTGATGCATATACATTCAATTGGAGTGTTGTAATAGGTTTGCAACTACCTTCTGCTCTTTCCATCTAGGACACTATTAGAGTGCTGAAAAGACCTTCAATTAGAGTCTTTTATTAGGGTTGCAACTAGCATCTTCTCTCGCCATAGAACGACACAATGAGACTGTTTCAAAAACCTTCAATTGAAGTATCGTATTTGAGTAGCAACTACCTTTCTTATGTTGCCATTTGAGACGCTACTCAATGCCTGCAAAGACTTTCAATTTGAGTGTTGTAATAGGGTTGCAACTACCATGTTTTCTTGTCATGTGGAGACACTACTAGTGTGCTGCAAAGACCTTCAATTGGAAATTTGTATTAGGGTTGCAACTACCCTATTCCATTGTAATCTGGAGACGCTACTAAACTGCTACAAAGACCTTCAATTGGAGTGTTGTATTAGGAATGCAACTACCCTGTTCTCTTTCCATATGGAGACAATACTAGTATGCTGCAAAGACCATCAATTGGAGTGTTGTATTTGGGTTGCAACTACCCCCTTATGTTGCCATCTAAAAACACTACTAGAGTTCTGCAAAGATCTTCAATTAGAGTGTTGTATTTGGGCTGCAACTACCATCTTCACATGTCATATGGAGACGCTACTAGTATGTTGTAAAGACCTTCAATTGGAGTGTTGTATTGGGGTTGCAACTACCATCTTCTCTTGTCATCTAAAGAAATTATTTTAGCGCTACAAAGACCTTCAATTGGAATGTTGAATTAGGTTTGCAACTACCATCTTTCCTTGTCATTTGGAGACACTACTAGAGTGCTACAAAGATCTTCATTTGGAGTATTGTATTAGGGTTGCGTCCATCCTCTTCTCTTGTTATCTGAAGACACTACTAAAGTGCAACAAAGACCTTAAATTGAAGTGTTGTATTTGGTTTGGAACTAGCCCTCTACTCTTGTCATCTGGAGACACTACTAGTGTGCTGTAAAGGCCTTCAATTGGAGTGTTGTATTAGAGTAGCGTCCACCCAATTATTTTGTCATCTGAATACAATATTGTGATGCAAAGTTCTTCATTTGGAGTGTTGTATTAGGGTTGCAACTACTCTCTTCTATTGTCATCTGAAAACACTACTAAAGTGCAACAAAGACCTTCTGTGGGAGTGTTGTATTAGGGTTACAACAATCCTCTTCTGTTGCTATCTAGAGACACTAGTAGTGTGCTGCAAAGACATTGAATTGTAGTGTTGTATTAGGGTTGCAACTGCCTACTCTTGCATATAGAGACACCACTAGAGTGGTGCAAACACTTTCAATTGGAGTGTTGTATTATGGTTTCAACTACCATCTTCTCTTGTCATATGGAGACACTACAAGAGTGCTGCAAAGATCTTCAATTGGAGTGTTGTAATAGGTTTGCAACTATCTTCTGCTCTATCTATCTGACAAGTGTTGTAAAGACTTTCAATTAGAGTGTTGTATTAGATTTGCAACTACCCTCTTATATCACCATACGACGACTTTACTAGAGTTTTTAAATACCTTTAACTAGAGTATCGTATTTAAGTTGCAACTAACATCTTCTCTATCAATCTGATGGCACTATTAGAGTTGTCACCATGCCTCTTTATTATTTATGTACTTTATTTACGAGTGGTGTCTTTATAAAAAATTTCTTTTACCTTGGTCTATTATATCTCTATCATAATTTATTCAACTATTGGAAAAATGCCTCGACCGGGGGATTTCATTTTCGTAAAAGTGACGATTGATTAATCAAAATTCATATTCTTACCATTTTCGTAAAAATGACCAGAGATTTCATTTTCGTAAATATGCTTCGAATTTCCTCACAATTATTACAATTTTACTATACGAATCTTATACATATTAAACTTATATACAATATTCACGAGTAGAGTTTAAATACTTTATGTCTTTCATGCCTCATATTTTTATTTTCATTTTTAATATTCAAACAGTCGATCCAACTGCTCAACAGAATCTCCATATTAAAAAATGCTTGTAGACCAATTCTATATTTTTTTGAATTTTTTTATATTTTTATAGGTAGATATAAAATCACTATTTTTTTATAACATTCTGGATCATTTATTTTAGAATATTTATATTCATCTCCACACGCATGTCCCCTCTGTCCCCGCAGCAACATTAGAGGAAAATTATATTATATGGTCCCCTTTTTCAGTCTCCACACTTGTTCTAAAGGTATAAATAATTGGAAGATAAGAAATTAATATTTTTAAACTAAGATATTAATACTTGCATGCGTAACTTGATATGACTATCTCTTTTTTCAGTCCCTCAATGGTCCCCGCATCAACTTTCCCCAATCATCCCTACATCAACCTTTATCTAACAAAAATAGTTGACCATATAGGTATAATACTTCAATACATAGGTATAAATACTTGTAATACTTAATATTAATACTTTCATATGTCAACCAATATCATATGTAAAAAATACTTGTAAGTATAGGTATCAATACTTGCACGACGAGGTATAAATGCTTGTATGACGATGAGTTCGAAAGTACGTAATTATGGAACTCATTTGAAAGATAAAATTGCATAGAAGACGTTTATGGTTTTAGATTTGCAAAATTTATCATATATCATTAGAAATGTTAACAAGATTGAACGAAGAGAAAAATGAAACAACATCTAAAAACGCGTATGCCCCCCCCCCCTGCAGTTTGAGTGGCCCCCCATATAGTTGAAGAGACAATTATTTATGTGAAAATTATTCACCAGAGAGGGATAGAGACCCCTTCATTAAAGGGTATGAATAGCAACACAGGGGAAGAGGAGAAAAATGCGGCTGCTCACATCGCGACCTTGCTCCAAATTGGGGTGTAGATTTTACTGTAGCGAGAGAACTGCGATCGGGCTCTTCCTTCATCTTCCTTTCTCTTCCTCTCTGCGCTACGTTTATGGAGCACAACCTTAAAGGTATAAATAATTCCGTGGATAGCTATTAATATTTTAGAGAAAAAATTCATTTTTGTGGTACCCAGACAATTATAATAATTATGATGTAGGGATAGTGCGGAACAATTATCATAATCCTTTATTTTATATCTCTATAAACAAATAATAAAAAAATACAAAAAAAGTATACAATTCTGTCTTCAAATACATTTTACTATAGAGATTAGGTTAAACCGTTTTGAATCGACTATGTGAACTAAAAATAAAATAAAAATGTGAAACAAGATTGAAAATAAAAATGTGAGACAACATTAAGTCATGGAAGATATGAGTTTACAAAAGAGGTGGTAGTATAACAAGGTAAATTATACAAGTTTCTATGAATTTTCTCCGAAGAGTTGTCAGCATACCTCTTTATTATTGGTGTACTTTATTTACGAGTGGTGTCTTTATAAAAAAAAAATTTACCTTGGTCTATTATATCTTGAAAAATATTTCTATCATAATTTATTCAACCATTGGAAAAAATACCTCGACCGGAGATTTCATTTTCGTAAAAGTGACGATTGATTAATCAAAATTCATATTCTAATGTTCTCTAAATATTAATACAGTGGGCTTTTGCCTTTTCTTCAGAAAAAATATATTCATTATTCTAATACAAATAAATGAAAGATGATACAAATTATAAAACCAAACGAGATGGTTTCAATATAATTAATAAAGAGAAGATATATGAATGGTTTGTACATTTTAAACCAATGAAACACGAAGCAGGACGTGATTCGGATATCAGAAGTTTTAGGATGCGGACATTGATGAGATTAGACGACTGTGGTTTGTGGTTTCTTTCAAAAGAAAAAAAAAAGGACGACTGTGATTTCTTTCAAAAAAAAAAAAAAGTAGGGACGGCTGTGATTGTCCAAATCAGAAACTTTGAGGGGTGTTGACCCATTATTCCTTTGCCTCTTCCCTTTTTTGTTGCAGCGGTTCAGCTTCCAGATCAACCAAGCCTACTACTTGGTGATGCAAGCTCCTTTTCGATCTGACCAAAAGTTTTTTGGATCAGTTTCGTTGCATTAGAAATTACATTCTTTGTGACTCGCTTCTGGTGTCTGGTGCTCTTTTGCCATGCAACGCCGAGAGATACTTGTACGTTGCACGCCTTCTGTTTTGGAGACAGGTCTTCAATTTGGTACCTTGTATGAATCTGTTCAAGAAAAATTAAAAAAAGGTCAGCTGATCACCAACCAAAACTAAAATTACAGGATTAACATCAATGAGTATATTCTATGACACCCAATGAAAAAAAACCAGTACTATATATGCATTATGTAACTCAGGGTCGGATCCAAGTGCCTCCTTGGATTTTGAAATTTAGTGGAAATCTATAGGTTCGGATCAATTTTGCACTCTATTTTGATTTGTAATTAGTGTTAAATTTATGGTTAAAATTATAGTAATTTTTTTGAATTCTGATTGGTAACTAGAAAATAAGAAATTAAAGCATTATTTTTTACCTAGTACTCAATTAGCTATTTAAGTTCAATTTGTTATTTTCTTGCCCCACCCCCTGGACAAATCCACACCAAGCGTTCACTTTGGTAGCAATGAGTAGATTCTATGACGCCCAATTTAATATTACCTTGTTTTCTTTCTTAAATTTGTTGGGGACTTTCTTTTACTTATCCATTGTGTCACAGTTCGTTATCTTCTTGTTCACCATGGCTATTTTAAGTACACCAATGTATTGTATATATTTCAAAGGCAAGTGTATACAAACATACATACATTATAGTAATCACCGAGCAGGACCCCTTGGAGCTCCATCACCTCATCAATGATCCATCCCTTTTTACCATCCCCAAGAGGAATCTTCTGCTGAGTGCTGCTCGCAGCCCCGCCACATGCTGACAAACTCTTTCCACATTTGTAGTGTGTCTGCCGCTGATATGTGTCTGACCGCACCGATTCCCATTCAGTGGGTGTGTACTCAATGCACCCCACTGCCTCCATCACTCTCAGCTCAAGTGGACCACCGTCAAATGCCACCATCAGTGAGTTTATCTAGTAATAAATGGAAGAACAATGTGCACGGGTGAGTAATCCAATACATGATTAATAATAAGGACAGAACACCACACTATTATTCCTTATGCTACCGTTTTACGAGCAAAATTGACTAGTATAATTTAAATGCATGCCATTTTGATTTTTCAATGGAATTCTTTAATTGCAAAGAAGCCGTGCATTGTTCTTCCAAACTTCCACCAAAATTTATCAAAGAAAACAATACAGTCTAATTAATCTCAATTGGGCATCTACCAGGTTTAGTACCAGTTACTCCTATATAAGTACTATCATTACAGATTATGCTCAGTATCAAGTTTTTTTTAGTTCAAATCTTTAGTGTAGGAAGTAGAATAATGCTAGTTCTTTCTGTACTAGAACTGTTGTTTGTATATGCTGTTCTTACTGTACCGGTACAGCACTGGTACACTAAACTTACAATTATATTACTCTACCTGGAAAACTACACACTCTGATCCTTACAAGGATAAACAAGGAAAATTTTAATAGAAGAACAAAAAAAGGAGAAAAGAAAATACTTACATCAAATTGAAGGACCGAAGAAAAAATTTCTGTTTTTTTGGCATCCTCTAAACCTAAAAATTGGCCACTATCCTCATGGTTGAGGTTTCTGTCTCCAGATTCTTCTGCTGCTATCTGTAGCTTCTGTTCTGGTGTGAATGACCTTGCCTTCCATAGTGCCACTATTGTCCTGAATTCAACCAAACAATGGGATAATAGTTATTCTATTTTAGTGATTTTGATTTCCAAGGTACTGTGCTGGTTATGTACCAACTGAACTGGTAGTGTACCACTTGTTTCTTCGTTTTAATACCTTGTTATTAATACTTAGAATTGTTTCCCTATTTTAGATTTTATTTTCTTGTATTAGTATTTGAGGGTTATATTTTTTTATTACTTGTTTGAATATCTTTAATTTCTTTTACCAGTGCACTTCCAAAAAATTGTATACGAGCATAACCATTTTTATTCTTCTTTTATTTCTATGAAATTGTGACTGGTATCATTTATGCAACATGCAATACAGTTGGGTTTGTATTACATTCCAATTCATTAATGCTTAAAATGCTGCTCACTACTAATGTAACGATCTGTTCTTGTTTCCACTAAAAGTTGTGTAAAAATAATAATGAGTAAAATGAAGAGCACTTGTAAAGGTAACAAGATTATTCTAGCAGCAGCTACATGGAGTCCGGAACTAGCTGTTCCTTGTGAAGTGAGAAGCAATCAAATTTGAATTCAATTAGTTATGATGAATCGCTAGGTATGTCGTTACCTTTTTGCAACGGTAAATGAAACAAAATTCTGGAAGTGAAACTTGAGCTTCCCATTTTCTGTTGATTTGGATCCATGTTTTGCATCCAAGCCCTTGCCTTTGTGAAGAATTACGAAAATAGACTGGAATCCATGGGTCGAGCAGATCACTTGAATGTCCTCTATATCTTCCCAGAGAAAATAAAACTTTATTTTGTGCCCAAAGAGGCTGGAGTAGAATGCAATGATCCTTGGAGATAGGAAAAGACGACCCTAACATAAGAAGTGATGGAAACATTAACTTTTAGTTCTAAGAATGATACCATAACAAGAGAACAAATTTTAATATAAGCAATAGTGTGTTGGTTATTTCGTTTAGGAAAAAGAGGAACCTGAAGTGACATCTTGCGCTTCAACTGGCAAGAGAAGTCATTAATAAGAAATTCTTCTGCTGGCAAATGAAATATCTTCTGGAACTCAGCATGAGCTTGAGCTGACCTCATATGTATCTTTATACAAATTAAGCAGAAGTCAGATAAATTTAGACTTCTTACAAGAACAACTTATTTAGGTAATACTTTTCACAGTTGGGATACATACATATGCTTGGCAGATAAACTGAAAGAAATCAAGTATTGTTCATTAATGCTTATCTGATTAAAGTAACATAGATGCTGGTTGATATCATAATACTGCAATAATACAAAAGATGTCTAATATTAATATGTATTTACCTTATGGCCAACTTCTTTCTCCATTACTTTAAGGTACTCTGAGACAAGTTCAGTCCCCTTTGAGTTGTTCAGAAAAATTCTGAGGTGCAGCTTAGATTCGCAAGACTTGGCTAAGTTCCCTTGGAGTGGGACCCACACGTCTGCCAGATCAGACAGGTTTGACTTGACAAAGTTTATCTCGGCATAACCAAGAGAGGTAATTTCATCGAATGGACCGTCGAAATCATAAACATCTATTCTTAACACTGATGGCGGGTCCAACATGGCATCATATTCAAATATTTCTGGAAAGTTGGGGATATTTAAGCAAATTTTAGTTCAGTTAAACATGCTTACCAATTACAAATTAGTTGGTGTAGAATTGACCTACAAATTAGGGAAATGGTGAATATGATCATACCATTCCATTGAGGTGCAAGGGTTTGAAACTTGATGGAACTGGTTTTCATCATGCCATTGCATGAGAAAACCACGTATGGATCAGAAGAACCAGTTAAATCAACAGCTGCGAGTTTGTGTCCCTCTATTAGAGCGACAGTAAGCAGCCACCCATCTCCTTGTGCCTTCACTCCATGATCACCACCTAAGTGCATTTGAAGAATAGAAAAAAAGAAGTACAAATGTTATAATATGTTATTAGCATGGTCTAAAGGATCTAATGCTCTTTTATTTTGCATTTGTCAATTGACATGACATTTAACATCAGGCTGAAAGCATTTTTTCATGAGATTAGATGGTAAAAGGATCCAGCATATCTGGATTGCTCGAAAACCTGCCAAACTGACCTTAAGTCAAATCTGACCAATTCTAATTTGCTTTTGGTAAGTTGATGACCTGGGATCTGTTATGACCTCAACTCCAACTCATCTAGTAACATGAGTGAGCTGAATCCAACTAGACCCAAACCCGCACTGAACTAAACCCAAGCTGTCCCAAACAAGAGCTAAGATGCAAAACATCAATTTGACCAGTGTGATGTGACATCTCAACCTGCTTAATCTTGTCGGTTATTAATCTACATGGAGAATGGAAACACCAACTCTAAGATCTATACTGGTGAGATGATAGACAACCTGAAACTTGAACATCTCTGATATGAGATCCAATTATGAAAATGTTCCAACCAGGACGACCTGAAACAACCTAAATTTTAATGACCTCAAACCTGAAAATGACCTAACCGAAATGACCCGAGATCAAACTCAAATCAAAGCCCACTCACTAGCTTACCACTTCCACTGCTAACTGCTAAACATTATTGGGGAAATACAGAAAAAGTGGTTGTTCAATACCTTGTTGTCGCCTTGCCTGAACAAAACGTCTGACCTTGTTAAGCACCTGTTGTCCCTGCAGAACCAAAAGCCCTCCTATAGCAATTTCACAAATGGAATCTGGCATATCCAACCAACTAAACTCTAAACCCTGTCTCTCACTCTCCTTAACAACCATCAAATGTAAAAGCACAGATAACAGCACTAAAACATATGAAACCACTGTGAAATTGCCAAAATACATCATAACTAGCTTCCTGATGGATACTCGTTCGGCTTGTAGATCTGCTAGGAGTTGGTCCTTTTCTGTTCCTGGCTCTCTTAAGTCTGCTGGTTTGACTTTTTGTGATAACAAATCTGCAAACTTTGCATAGCTCTCCTTCAGGCCTTGCCTCGCACCACTCTCTATTCTACCCTTCAATATGGTGCTTTGAATAAAATTTATCCTCCATGAAATAACCAGACGACTAGTTTTCTCTTGAGTTGGTAGGTCGGGACCTGATGTTATGCAAAATAACACTTCTGTTTTGAAGCAGCCACCTACTGCTGGCAGATCTGGCGTGCTAACACTTGACAGGATACAAAATGAATTGCCATCTGCTTTTAGATAATTTTGTTCATCCATTGCCTTGACAGCTTTCACCATTGTACTTGGGGGCATTACGTAAGATACACCTCTTTTCAAGAATTGTCCCTCATTTTCGATTTTCCACATCTCTGCTTGAAAATTTGTCGTCTTTTGGATTTCAAATAACAATTGCAAAAAGTCTGAACCTGGTGAGAAAATAATTGAATTCAATTCACTGGGTGTAGCAATGTAATGTTGATCAAGAAGAACCCCTCCTGGTAAATTTGATGGCATTTCAGCATTTTTGTTCCGTGATTCGAAAGATTTCAGCAATTCATCAAAGGATGGAGATGCATCTGTCAAGGGCACTGTCTCTGAAAATTCTGGATGTACATCAAGAAGTGTAGGCTCTTTAAAAGGCGTTTTTGCTGGTCCAGCAAATGGGGTTCCAGAAAATGGTGTTCTAAGTGCTTCGGCAAGTGGAGTTTCAGGTATTGAAGGTATGTCAGGGACTTTTCCAGTAAATATGTTGCGAAGTTTACCGGCTAGTGTTGGTTCATCATTCAGCTTTTCATCAGCATTGTCAGTACTACTGGTATTTTGACTTTGTTCTCTGCCTACTGTTTCATTAATTGTTTCTGAAACTGAATTGGAATCAAAATCTTGTTTTGATACTATTGATTCAATGTCGGAGATGGTACGAGAAAGTGATGAGGGTACTGTATCTGACTTTTTTGGTGTATCAGGCCTTGGTAATGGCTCTGAAATTGCGTGCCGTAGCTCCCCACGCTCCATCGAGATCATCACATGTATTTCTCCTGTTAGAAAATAGTATCAAATTTAATGTTGAAGAAAATAATTCATAAGCCCCCAAAAACTAATATGAAACAGTTATATTGAGTAATTAAGCAAGCCAATGCGCATAGGTTGCTGTGTATGACTCTAAAAAGGTTTGTGGAGTTGACATTTATTTCCTCAAAAAATAAAGGTCAACTCCGCAAATCTTATAATTTAGGATAATGCAGAATTGTTCATTAAATTTGGAGAATAGCAAACAAGCCAATTAATAACTATATACCAAAATGTCTTTGGAAACGGGAATATTAAAAAATATATTAAGATTGTTGCAATCACTAAAAATGGAAAGCAGCAAGATCCTTCATGTGATGAAATTTTATTTTTGAAAAGATGTTACCAAACATTTTACATTAATATTCTTTTGAAAACAATAACCAGAATAAGATATGACAAATGTAACAACAATACAGGAGTAACTAGAACCTCATATTAATTCAACCTCACTTGGTACATATTGAGACAATTCTTTTAGAAAGTCAACTATGGATTCACGAAACAGGAACAGGCGAACAGCCCCAATTTGTTTCATCGTCGCAGATAATCTCTTTTGTAAAGCACATTCTCTTAATTTTTTTTTTCTGCGCTTACTGATATCTGGAAAAAGCAGAAATATATGCAAGAGAAATAAAGAACAAAATTTATAGAACATACAAAGATTACAGTACCGCATTCTTTGATCTTGGACTTTTCGCTCTCTGGCTGGAGCTTGTACCACTGGGTACCAAATGAGAGATCCCCAGTATCCATTAAATCGGACAATGGAAACTTCACCTTCCCCAAGAAATCCTTGCCAATCAGATCCTTATCATAGACGGCTAACCGTAGCGCATCTCTAATATCTCTCACCTCAAAAGAGAACTTCTCGTCCCAAGTAGGATTCAAGCTCATATCTACCACTTTAGTTCTGAACTTCTGGTTCCCGAGCTGTAGCACTACATAAGGGTCACTGAATCCATTTGAATCTTTTGCGAGGAGGTTTCGTGCCTCAATTATGTGAACTAACAACCTCATTTTGATTGAGAGTGAGAAGGGAAAAAATCAAACAAATGTCAAAAGAAAATGAAAGTTGTTTCTTAAAATGGTTTCAAGATATCTGCCGGGTCAACAGTCTGTGTGGAAGGGATGAGATTAGAATAAGAAAAAATGGGTGGGAGAAGGTCAAAGGCGCGCGAGGTCTTGTACTATGCAAATATGGAGAAAGAATTGATCAATAATGAATTAATTTTCATTTTCGTATTATGATCAATCATTACCAAGTCACCCGATAAGATAACCAAGCTCACATTTTATTCTTGAATTGAATAATGACTAATTAAATCTTAAAACTGCTTTACATATCTAGATGTGGATAGAAGTTCCCGTTGGATGGTTGACTTTGAATTGGTATGATTTAAACGTGCAAGCTTATTCAAGTTCTTTTAGAATGACAAAAAAAAAAAACAAAATTATTTTAGGAAAGACGATCGAGAATACTGATGCCAAATTTGATGCCGTTTTGATCCTTCTCGGAACAGATAATTTTTTCTTCAAATTGATTTACTGGCCTTTTGCTTCGTATAAAATTTAGTCATATATATAAGATATTAAGATTAGAAAATTAACAAAAATGAGTGTTATCTTGTGCTAGATTTATAAGAGTCTAATTTTGTTTATTATTTTTTACCTCATGTTCTGCATCCTACACATTTTATTTATACTTAACAAACAATTGTTCATATAATAATTCTTAGGAGTTCGGTGGATGTCACTAGAACAATGTAAGAATATTATCTGGGTAAATCTAAAATGGGCATCTGATGCCCTGTTTTCAAAAAAATAAGAATAAGAATTCTTACGTGTACATCTAGTATAACAAGTGTCTATCATTTTGAAAACGACAAAAGATACTTTATTAAATAACTAAATATAAAAGAAACTTCCAGATTTTTTAATTTATTTTTAAGGTTAAATTTCGTTGAAGAACACTAAATTTTGTTAATTGTCAAATTTGATTTGTATTTTTCTAATCACTTAACTTTGTCATTTCTTCTAATCAAATTACTTTATATTTTTCCGTCCAAAATTTTAACTTAATAGTTTCATTCTGTTCAAAATTACTATGTATAGGATGTCAATACCGCTGACTACACTCAGAAGGAGATTCAAATTTGCTTCTATTCTTAAGAAAATGAGCACCATCCTATTCCTTCATCCGTACCATTTAAAATGGATCATATGGCTTTAATTACTTTTTTTTATATCAATATAATATATTATAACAAATTAGATGTAACTGAAGCCGTATGATCGATTTTCAACGGCTCAGATGGAATAATAGAAAAATGCTCCTTTTCTCAAGAAAAGTAACAGATTTGAATCCCTCAGGAGGGATAGAAGAAGAAAATCTCTCTCAATCTGCTTGCTTTTGTCGTTTTGTTATTATATGAACATTTATTTCTGAGTATGGTCAGCGGTACTGGCATGCATCAAAGGTCGTGAAAAAAAATTACTAAAATTTACTATCTTTTTAAATACCAAGAAGACAAGAAGAGTTTTATGGAATTTTTTTATAAACCATAATTAAAACAAATTGTTTTTAATAAATCAACATTATTACTTCTTTTTTTCTACAAAAACAGCAAAGACCAAATTAGTTATTCGGTCCAACATTTTTTTAGGACCGAATAGCATGTTCGGTCTCTAGTTATTTCACACATTTTCACACCGTTTGGTGTGGCCATTCGTGTAAATGCGAATTTTTTTGGAACCGAAATGCCAATTTGGTCCCCAGTGTTTTTTCAGCTGGAACCGAATTGGAATTTCGGTCCCATTTTTTTTTTTAAAATACCTTTCTTCTCTCTCCAAAAAAATATTAACATGCAAATCCAATTAAATATTGACATACATGACATGCAAACCCAATTAAATATTAACATTCATTCTATTACTCTACATTATTCTACAATTACACTACAAAAATCTGAATTACACTAAAAAAATTAAATCATTCAACAATTGATTAATATGCAAAGAGTTAAATTACTTGCAAACTAAATAATTCTACAATTAATAGTTACACTACATAAACTTAAATTACACTTAAAAAAAATCATTCAACAATTAATTTATACTACATGTAAAAAGCTAAATTACTCTACATGCAAACTAAAAAAATTCTACAATTAATAATTACATTACCATAACCTAAATTACACTAAACAAAATACCGGTCGTTGTATGTCTACCGTTGATAGAAAACTTAAACTAAATTTTTGAAGTACTAAACGATGTTCTTTTGCAATTCTGATTCCATCAGGTGCCCGGGGATGCTCCCCTGAGCAAAATCCACATCCGTCTCATCCCCCCCCCCCCCTTTTCGAATTGGGATTATACGTGCAAATCTGACTTTCCTAGCCAAAGTTATGGTTGTTTAAAGTAAAAAAAAACGCTTCAGTGCAAAAACACCGATAACGCACCAATGCTTTATGCCCGACTTAACGACGGCAAAAGTGCATCGATGTTTCATTGTCAAAACGTCGATGACGCGCTCATGCTCTCTAAATGACCATAACTATAAAATGCATTTATTATTGGGGGAATTTCACGTATACCCCTCAAAAACTTCAAAATTATGTATTTCCCCCTCTAAAGTTTGAAATTACTTATTTCCCCTCTAAACTTCAAAAACTCACAAATTTGCCAATTTTATTGTATTTTATATTAAAACTCATTGTAAAATTTTAAAATACCCATTTTACCCTTTATTAAAAACATATAAAGCCCATCAAACCCATTTTTGAACAGCCAATTCGGTGTTTGTTGTTTTTGTAAAAAAAAAAGTAATCATGGTAAAATCAATTTTCTTAATTATGGTTTATAAAAGAAATCGAGTTTTATGTAACTTCTGCACACAGCATTCATTTCTCTTGGTACCCGTTCTTTCTAAATTTACAACACTGGCTTGTACTGCCATTCCAAAAAAAGTGACATCAAAAGGAAACAAAGAAAAAAAAAATACAGTATTAATACTGGTATATCTTGTAGCTTATATGATAAAATGGACTCCAAGAGGTTTATCTCTTTCTTCCGTAAATTTTTCTCAACAAGGATTTCAAAACCTCCTGCACTGCTGGATTTGGTAGAGCTTCTATTGAAGACAGGAGATCCGTATAACTCGAGAGCTCATACTCAAAAAATACATTCTTAAAAAGAAGAAAATAAGAACAAATTTAGAAGAAGTAAAAATGTATATTTTAATATTTAGGAAGCAACTGTATTGGTGGTCTTTTGCAGAATCACCTCATAGGGATCAGAAAAAGTAAATATAAGAGAAACTTGGTGCGTAAAGACAACTACAATAACTGCTTTATTTTGTACAAGTGACTAGTGTACTGGAATGGGTGTATGCAGTTCTCCAACAATTATTCGTGCAGTTTCTGTAAAACAAATCCATATATGTGCAATCATCTTGGAAAGGAAATAAAATCCAAATCAAGGATTTTCAACCAGTTCAGCCACATACTAATGGTACGAGGAAACAAGCTATAACTCATGTACCAAGGCAAAAATACTGACTTATATACAGTGCTATCATACCTCAAGATCAAGTTCTATGTACACATTCTTCACTTGTGTTATGTACTCTGGGTCAGCCTTTCCATAGTTGCCCTGATAGGTTAAATATTAATGAATGTATTTTTAATTTTAAATATTTATCTTTTATTTGTAAGGTGAAAGGGAGGCTTACATATAGTATTTTCAACTGATCATCATTAGCATGTTCAAGGGCTTGTACAATTAGCCAGGTGCATTTATGATCTTCTATATCTGTACCAATCTGTGGATAGATGTTCATTCAGTTACAGCATACCAATTTATTAAGTTTCAATATTTTGAACTTTCACATCTAGGTACATAGAGATGGCAATACCTTACCAGTCACTTCAGGATCACCAAAGCAATCCAGAAAATCATCCTATAAAGCAGCACTTTTTAATCAAATCAACAACTGAATCAAAGATAGAATTTCCAATGCACACAAGAATTGCAACCAAGAGAAAACAAAGTACCTGTATTTGAAAGAATATACCCATTTCTATAAGTATGTTTTTTACATCAGTAAAATTCTCAAGTTTTTCTCCATGTAAGAGCAAAGCACAAGCAATCTGGTATCATAAAAAAATTAAAAAAATAATCCAAACATGCTATCTAAATTTGCATCATAGCTGCCGAATGAACTTGTAAATGATACCTGGAAGTAAACAAAAGAGATGAAAACTTACAGGAAGGTAAAATGAATAATATGATGTTTTATATTGAACAATCCGGCGATATCTGCAATAAAAGATAAACTACAACTGTCCATCAAATATCCAAAAGAATTTGGTGAACTAAAAGGGGTTTATTAAAATTTCTGGTATATTTCACATACGCAGGAATGTTGTATTTGGAAAGATCCCTTTCACTTTCATGAGAAGAGACTAAATCAAGCATCTGACCAAAAGAAGTTTGCAGTGCTATCTGATAAAATGAAAACATAACCAATCAGACCATTAATGTTTGAATTTAGATAAATAAAAATGATAATTAAAAAAAATCAATCACTACCTCATCACTCAATTCAAGGAGATCCACATAATAAGGTTTTTCTCTGAAGTATCTCTTGACCATCTTATGAATTGAACCTTTAATGAAAACCCCATCATTTATTGCACGTGAACCAACCTAAGATGAGTGACTAAATATGAATCGGAACCTTTTTTTTTTGCGAAGTTATATCATCAACAATGAGCACTGAGAATAAAATTACAAAATAAAAAGAAAATTTGAAAACCTTGGGAAGTTTGTACCAGCAAAGCTGACCCCGCCTGGTAGTGGAGTTGTCCATAATATCATCAAGTACCAGTAGGCATGCTTGAAGCTGCACCAATTTTATCAAACAACTAATATACATGTTTACATTTTGTTTTCTAAACTTTTTGAATCTCACAAAAATAATTCTGAAATTTAACTTACCCATTCGATTGACCAACCAAGAACACCTGCAAGAAAGAACTCTTCCTCACTCAAATCTTCTCCATCTTTCAACAATTTGTAAGTTTGGATGACAGAAAATCCTCGGTTCAACTTCCCTTTTTCATGAAATTGAGAAGGGTTTTGAGTAAAATTGTACATTCATTTTTCTTGAGCATCAACAACTTAATAGAATATAAACAGTAGTTCTGCAACTCAAGCCCATTAGAAATATGGAGAAGTAAAAGCACAAAAGCATTCAATTATATAAGGAAACTAGGACATAAGGATAAATTGAGATGCACCTCCACGTATATTGTAGTCCAGCATCTGTAGAACAAAAAATATAGTAAGTGATCAAATCACTAAGAAACAGAAAAATAGTTGACAGACAAAACTGCGCAAAAAATGCGCATCCAGAAAACTAAATTAATACATAAGGTCCTTCTACACGAGGGGGTATCCTCTGAGATATCTCATATTTTGAGTGACCGACGTGTCTGGTGCCTATTCGGGGTAGCGCAGGGGGGCAGTACTATT
Organism: Carex rostrata; assembly: GCF_964058835.1. Taxonomy (NCBI): domain Eukaryota; kingdom Viridiplantae; phylum Streptophyta; class Magnoliopsida; order Poales; family Cyperaceae; genus Carex; species Carex rostrata. Next base: position 11,428,271 of record NC_135925.1, read on the forward strand.
TGAACTTTGTGATTCGTGCAGAACGTACTTTAACGGTTGTGATTTCCCAAAAAGTCACGCAAAATATGAGATATCTCAGAGGATGCGAATTCCTTCTACACTGCCACAACGAAGGCTAATACTTCAAACCAATTAATTTGGACAAACCACGACTTGAAAATTTAAACATTAAAAGAAAACAGGATTATTAAAGGAACAGCACCTGTTCAACATAGCGCCGAGCCTCGTCCATGAGATCGAACACAGGATCTTGGAGCAGCTCATTCTTCAAGCGATCATACAAACCTAGAAACCTCGCTCGAGCCTCGTCCAATTCCAATTCAGAAGTCATGATCAACTAATTAGGTACAGGGTAAAGGAGAAGAAGAAGAAGAAAATATAGTGATTCGAGAAGTTGCAAAGGAGATGGCTTAATTGCAGGATGGAGATCAGCCGGAGAAAAGGAATAAAGTAAAGAGAGGAGTATAATTGGATTAAATCAAGTAATCAACTATTAAAGAAATGTTAATTCGGGATGGGAAGCACGTTGAGGTGGAACACGTATCCTCTACATTAACACAAAAGGAGATCTTTTCAGTTAATGCATCTTGGCCGTTTGATTTTAAACGGGACAATCTGACCGTCTGATTTTAACACAGGGATCTTTAATATTTGTGAGGATCTAATTCACACGGATCTTAAAGCCAATCAGATGGTCAAGATGTATTAACTCAAAATATTCTCTTTTGAGTTAATGCAGAGGATACGAATTCCACGAGGTGTTCAGTAGTCACTAGTCAGTACTTCCAGGGAAATAAATCTGCTGTGATTCTAAAGGGATCGCAGGATCCTGTTATTTCAAATCCATCCATTTATCTGTCTGAAGATTCGTGTATAAAAAATAAATGTTGTTGAGATTTGTGGATTCCAAAAAGTGAAAGGCTGGATTTGGAATCACAGGGTCCTGCGATCCCTTTAGAATCACAGCAGATTTATTTCCGTGCTTCCAGGGGGTCCACCATGAGCATCGATGCAGGTTTGGGCTTTTTTGTTTTTTTTCTCCGATCGAGTCTTTGGTTTGGTCGCGGGAAAAAGGAGGAATTCATATCACCTCTGGTACCTCAAAGTTTAAGTTTAGATCCAGACCGTTAAACCTGTTTTGGCACGAATATTAAAAGGTCAAGTGCATTCCACCTCGAACCCAATTATCCCGATTTCTGATTGGACGGTCCAGATCTTATAAAAAATTTGTGTTAGTTCATGGAATCCGGACCCGGAGAAGAGTCGGTCGCCTAAATCTGAACTGTCCTCTGTAACAGGAACTTTCCTATCACAATCCACTGACAAGTGGGTAGAGAGTGGTGTCCTGGCGTAATAAAGACGTGCGGGTCCGCCAGTCAGCACAATTAAACGGTCTATGTTGCAACGGATACGGAACGGAGAACTAGGGCTGCAAGCGAATCAAACCGGAGTGCGTATCCGACGTGTCCGGTGCCTATTCGGGAGTGATGTAGGAATTCACATCCTCTCCAATACCTGATAAGGGAATCTTTTACAATTACTAGATTTGAACCGTTCTTTTTAACTTGGCACGAATCTCAAAGCACAAAAATAATGCCCCCCAATGCGACCCGAATCTCAAACCATAAAGTGAGGGTGATCCTCTGCAATACCGGAGAGGATACGAATTCGTGAGGGTCAGTATTATGTGTACTTTGAGATTCGTGTAGAACGTATTTAAATGGTTGGGATTTTGCATAAAGTCACTCAAAGTTTGAGATATCTCCGAGGATACGAATTCATCAAACCGAGTGGGACTAACTCCGGTTTGCGTTTGAGTTTGAATAATATTCGAACAGAATTGGTTCGATTTGTTTCAGAAGGAACTAATTTCGAATCGAATTAATTGCGAACTACAAATTTTTCGAATCGAAATCAATCGAATTACGAACTACAAATTTTTTTGGTAGCCCTAGTTATACCGGTAGTTTATGCATTAGTTTTCTTCTCGCGGAACAAAATTCACATGATTTCATTTTACCTTTCACGAATTCACACTGATGGATTATGAGTTAGCTCAAGATTCCCTTACCTTTTACGCTGTTTAATTGATTAAAATCACGGCATGAATCTAGTCAAATGAAACTTATTTCATTGTTAACTTATTACGCTGTTAAAACATTTTCTTATTATAAGTTATCATTATATTAACAATTTTGAACTCCGATATAGGATTGATGGTTGAATCCATTAGTTGCATTATTTGAGATTCAACCCTAAATAGTTCGTGAATTAATTTTGAACGAATTATATCTAGTTTGAGTTTGATTTTAAATAAGATTCAAATCAAATCGAACTGATTTAATTTGTTTTAGAATGATCTAATTTCAAATCGAATTAATTGCGAACTTTTTTTTTCGAATCACGTACTATGAACATTTTGTGCAGCCCTACCGAGAACGGACCTCTCTGCAAAAAAAAAAAATTAATCTTCGGCCCATAAAAAAAAAAGTACATTAATGATCTAGAGATCAATTAATTTATCGATAATCTAAAATGTAATAAAAATCTCCTTCGCACTATTCTTTTTAGAGTTCAAATGTCCAAAATCATTATTTTTTTTATCTATTTTAAAAAATAGTAAAAATAAATAAATAAATGTATATAAAATTTGGTCTCCAAAGATAAAAATTCTTGTCCATGAACTCTTTATGAGATAAAAAAAAATGCTATTTCCTAAATCTTTTTTTTATTTTTTTTTCTACTAATTTCATTACAATTATTTTTCCACCGGATCGATCCTGCATTTAAGTGTGACAAAAAAACAACTTGCTCCATCAAAGGGCGACACTTTTTTCTTGTCCTGGAACCCTTTTTCTTTTTTTTCCCCTGCCAATTTTTGAAATTTCAAATTTTATTTTGATTAATATCTCTTGAATTTACCCTCTCTTTTTAGTGTGTAATTGTATTGCACTGCTATTAAAATTTTAATTTATACTGAAGAGGAGTAATTGATGTTACAAAAAAGGTTTTGGATACTTGAAATGAGTTGAGTATATGAAAATTTAGCACAATAATTTTGGCTCTTAGGATGAGAAGTTTTTTCGCCTGTACATGATTTCCATTCTTTACTCTTGTTGATTTTGGCTTGAAATTTAGCACAACTGTTACATTAATCCATTAAAACTGAGTCAAAAGTAAAAATTTAGCAAATAATAACTACATCTACAATGAAAAATGATTGGCAGTGTGATACATACTAGGTACAAATTTTTTGGGAAGAGAATATTTCTGTGTATGAGTTTACAAAACAAGAATGCAGATAAAAGACAAGCTACGCAAAGCCACATTCTAGTATTATAGCACTGAGGAATAGTTTTCTCATGCACTCAGCAGCTGACCATAGCCGTATATACCGTAACTTATATAAAATACTACATATGCAATTTTTATATGAGAATATATATAGACGCCATTGTATGTACCAGCATATCATAGTACCAATACAACGAGTATTATGTGAAGGTCTACTTCTTCCTTTGATAAATCTTTTCTAGTAAAGCCTTCAATATCTCTTGCATAGCTGAACTCGACTGTGCTTCTATTGCTAACAGCAGATTCTCGTAGCTTTCTGCTTCATACTTCGAAAATAAGCCCTTTTTGGTGGAGAATCATGTAATTAAAAAGTAAAATAATTTGTCAAACTAAATGATAGTATAAAAAAAAATTATCATTCAGTAGGAAAAGTACTGACAGAGGTACCTGAATATCAAGCTCTCGATACACATTCTTTACTTTTGCCACACTAGTTGGATCTGATTTTCCATAGTTCTCCTGAAGATTCAGAGAGATATATAATAGCGCGAACAGTTACCCCAGGATTATAAAGTTGTAAATTAAATGAGTAGAACTAGGGTGTTCTTAAGTTCACCAAGAATCTTGGTGAACTCAAATCTAAAACTCATCGAATCGGTTTCAAACGACGAATCTGAATCATTGAAACCGCCTACCTTACGAGTGATGCGTCTACATGTAAAAAAAAATTAATTTTGAAATTAATTTTGCATAAAGTCAAGTGATAAAAAAAGCTTCAAAAAATAAATGTATTAAAATTAATTTATTAACTTTCTAATTTTAATAGTTCGAATTTTTTAAATTTTCATATGTAGAGACATCACTCGTATTGTAAGGTAGGCGGATTTAACGGTTCAGATTCGTCATTTGAAACCGATTCGATAGGTTTTAGACTTGCCTTGGTGAATTTAATTAAGAACACCCTAGTTCTACTCAAACTAAATTGAGTAAAAAAGTGTATATTTAGACTTACATATAGTATTTGTTTTTTATCATCATCTGCTAGCTTAAGTGCTTGTACTATAAGCCAAGAGCACTTGTAATCCTCTATATCTGTCCCTATCTGCCGTTAATTAAATACCAAATTACAACTCTAAAAAGACAATAAAAACAACAACACTCACACAAAATCAAGATTATCACTTACCTTACCGGCCACCTCAGGATCACCAAAACAATCAAGGTAATCATCCTAAAATTGTTTCAAATCAAGGGAAGGAATCAAAATAATTTAATTTAAAATATAAATAAAAACTAAGGAAGATACTTTTGCTGATAAATTAAAGGAGATTTTATTACCTGTACTTGAAAATATACGCCCATTTCGACAAGTATCTCCTTTATGCCTTTGTATTTCTCTAACTCTACACCAGACAAAAGTAATGCGCATGCAACCTGAAATCATAACATAGTTAGAAGGGTACCATTAGTTGTTCTTGTTCCCCATGCATGGCAAGGTAAAATATGACATATATGACTATTTAAAAAAAAAAAAAAAAGATTGGCAAAATGATAACTTACTGGAAGGTAAAATGAGTAATATGATGTCTTATAAATGACAATACGGCGATATCTGCATAATAAAAGAAAATAAATAAAGTCATGTTTGTAATATAAAATAAAAAGGATTCAGTTCATGTGCCCTTCTTTAAAATTAACATTTCTGACTATTAAGAAACTCACGCTTGCATGGTATACTTAGCGAGATCCTTTTTTCCTTCGTTTGTAATTACGAGGTCTAGCATTTGGCCCAAAGACGTCTGATACCCAACCTGGCACGTAGAAGTTTATTACCAAAAGAAGTAAGATTAATTGTTACAATTATGATAAAAAAAATTAAAAAAAACAAAGATCTACGAGGTACCTCATCACATAATTCTGTTAGTTCGAGATAATAGGGCTTTTCTCTGAAATATCTCTTGACGATTCTATGAGTGTGGGTTTTAAGCAAAATCCCATGATTTATTGCATTGAGGCCAACCTACAAAAAAGATTGATTGCCGAATCAAGAACATTCAATATGCATGCATTAATTATATGTTAAGAACCATATATTTGATATATTCATATACAAGTTATCAGAATTCAGACATCAGAAAAATAATAAAAAAAAATTGGAATTGTCAGGAAACTGAATAATTAGACCACCTTTGGTTGCCTGTACCAGCAAGTGCGGCCTCTTCTAGTTTGCGAATTGTCCATGATATCATCAAGAACTAGCAAACATGCCTGAAGCTGGAGACATTTAGAAAAAACATTCAGTAAATGCATTCTTATATGAAATAGGGGCTTCACCCCTGTTGTTTTCTCAAAAAATGCATTCTTATATGTTTCTTTCTCTTATCTTGTAAAAGTTGGACCCTGTTTTTTCATCCAGTCCCTCCGGTCAAAAACGAACTGAAGAGATTCACACCATTGATATCTTATAGCAAATTTTTTTTTCAGGCCTGGTCAAGATAGGTCCGTTAGATTTAGATCAGCTGAACTGGATGGAAAGAACAGAGTCTCACTTTTCATGCTGAGAAAAGCAGTAGTGTGGTAGAACAGACCTTGAACCGAAGCCGAGCAACGACTGGTACATCAACAAGAATACAAATTCTTCTTTAATGAGAAAAAAAAAAAAATTACCCACTCAAGGCACCAGCCAAGCACACTGGCAAGGAAGAACTCCTCCTCACTAAGCTCATCTCCTTTCAATGTCTGGTATGTAAGTATCACCGCTAATCCACGATTCAACTTCCCTTTTGAATGAATGAAAATGCACCTCATCAAATAATGTTTCTAATCTGATTCAAAAGCATGAGAAGGATATAAGCCTCACCTCTTGGTACGTTGTAGTCCAGTATCTGTCAAGGAGGTAAAAAGGAGGGGAAAAAAAAAAAGGCAGGGGTGATATAGTTAAATGGGCTGAGATACTCAGATGAGTCAGATTCAAACTAGTGGCCCTTAAATTGGGCTTTTAATCATGGGCTGGTCATTATAAATAAATTGGGCTTAAATGGACCAAGAGCATACTAGGCCTTAATTGACCTCATTTAAGCAGGTAGGTAAATAGGTAAATTAAGGTCACCTCCGCAAAGAAAGAAAAAATAACAAGAGCAAGAGCAAGAGCAAGAGGAAAAGAGGAATTTTTTTACCGGTTGACTGTCAACGACAAATATTTATTGGCCACCTTGTCCTTATACGGAGACATTGTTCCATTAATTCCATGGAATTCGTATCCTCTGAGATATCTCAAACTTTGCGTGACTTTATGTAATATCCCAACCGTTTAACTACGTTCAGCACGAATCTCAAAGCACACATAATACTGACCCCCTACATCACCCCCAAATAGGCACCGGACACGTCGGTCACGCAAAAGTTGAGATATCTCAGAGGATACGCACTCTAATTCCATGTGGTCATTACTTCCTATTCAGGGAAGCCAATCTGCTCTTTTTCTTGAGAAAAGGAGGACCCTCCTATTCTCCAATCCAAACCATTCAACATTAATCAAACGGCTTCAATTTCTTTTTAACATGACACGAATCTCAAAACATAAATGATAAATCAGATGTAATTGAAGCCGTTTGATCGATTTTAAACTGTTCGGATTGGAGAATAGGAGGGTCCTCCTTTTCTCAAGATTTCATTCCCCTATTCAGGTGGATAACATGGAGAACAGTACTAGCCTAGGCTACTAGGCTCGCTTTATACCACATAAGGTGTACTTTGTTTTAACAAGAAATTTCATGTTCTCACTTTCATGAAATCTGAACCATGTTCCTTATTTTGATGAGTAGATAAATATTGGAAGAGGAGGTTACAATAACTCGGATCTTTCATTATTCATTATATTTTTTATTTTATATTTTTATTTTTATAGTTCAAACTGTCGATCCGAACTGCTCAACATGATATTCATACTAAAATATACTTGAGAATGAAATTTTATAATTTTTGAAAAGAAATTACTATTTTTTAAGATGGATAGAAAATCATTATTTTTAAATGGTCCAAAAACGGTGATTTTGTATCCATCTTAAAAAATAGTAAAAAAGTTTTTAAAATTATAAAATTTCATCCTTGGGCATATTTTAGAATGAATATTATATTGAGTGATTCAGATCGATATTTTGGAGTTTGAAAACAAAGATATAAAATATGAGGTCTGATGAGGTATGAAAAAAAGAGGTATTGCCACCTTGTCATGTTGTTACTAAGAATATGTTCGGTTGTACTTCTTATGGATTATGTGGGAGTGGGATGGAGTTTTTATGAGTGAACTCATGAGCATACATTAAAATGATTAAATAAATGCGCTAAAATAAATGCTCTTCCATCGGTTCTACTGTGAAAACTATTGTCAAATATTATATTTTTTTTCTAAAATGCATGATATATATCAATATAAAAGGAATTAAATAATAAAAAATACTTATTAGTTATAATTTCATACCGAGATTTTTTTTCTTGTAAACTTGTTATTCAATAACCGAAAAATTTATTAAAACATAAATTAGCAAATTGATTATGATGGTGATTAATATTTGAATAAAGACAAAAAGAAAAAAGGTAGACAAAGGTAACAAAATTTCAATTTTGCTCAATTTATTAGAAACACTTTTCTTTAAGAACAAAAAAAGAAGATTAACAACATAAAAGTTCTCACTTTTGCTTATGTTTTGAGAACAAATTAAAGAGATCAGGTAATTGAACATTAATACTAAATGGTACATATTTAATTACCAGTTCTGGTACCCAGTTTATCTAGATTTTATTATTTTTAAAATTATGTAGATCTAGATATATAGACCACTTTGGTAATTCTTGAAAAACATTTTTTTTGTAACCCAACATGATATGACATTTCCAAGAGTAATGCTCTTTCATAGATATTTGAGAAAGCCAAGGTACCTGAGCTTTAAACTGGGGACCAGTTTGTTGTTATGTTTTCATGATATTATTATTCCAATCTTCTAGCAATTGTTAGGTTGGAAAATGATTACATCGACTCGATCGAGTTGGAGGTGCATTTATTTGAGGTACGTGTCGTGTTATGCGATTTGAAGGTATGCATGGCGAAGATATTGCTACAGTTGAAAATTGGGTTTTCTTGATCACGGTGTGGTCCATTATACAATATTAAAGTGAGAATAATTTAACAATGATTTATTTTAATAATTTTCACAGTTTTATAAATAAAGACCAAATTTATAATCCAAGATTATAGACATGATCTATATATATTTACATATGATGTGTACAAAAAATGATGAGATTTAACGTACAATTCACCATACATTAAATAACTTAAAATATTAACAGTCCGAAGTTAACGATTCTTGAAAGTTGAGACATTTATCAAACAATATTTAAATTGTATGAAATTATTTGTGAGACAGCCAATAACATATCTATAAATATACTTTTCAATTTTCAAATATATTTGATATTTCTCAAAATCCATATATAGTCAATATTTTCAAAATAAGAATTTTCATGATCCCTCCTCAACATTAACTTCTTTTTTTGCATATTAAATTTTGTTATTCTATGCATAAGTTTGTGAGTTTCCACAGTAAATTTTTTATTGAATATAAGGACAATTTTAGTATACGTTCAACTTTTATGTATATTCATTTAATATCTTCAATTATATATTTTTTCAAACTAAATATAAAATTATAGATTTTTTAAGGAAAGGTTGGAAGTCAAAGCCACCCAACTATTTAATTAATATCCATAAAGGATTGTCTCTTTCGAGTTTCAAACATGCGACCTCCCACACAAAGAGCATTGCCTTTGCCACTAGACCAAAGATTGGTTCTCTATAGATACATTCATTATTATATAACTCAACGGTATATTATTTTTTTTACCAACTTAAAATTAAGTAGTTCAACCTTCAAGTAATCAATTTAATTTCTACCATTGAATTTTAACAATATTTTAATTTATGATCATGATCAAATTTCAAATTGACTTTAACTTAATGCACATTCTAGAGTGAGTCTATGGTACTATGCATATCACGGGTTGTTACCGTGCTACGGCTCTATATTCGAGTTTTCAAATTCTAACGGTCGATCCGAACCGTTCATCTTGTTCTCCATATTAAAATGTGTTTGGAGACCAAATTTTACATTTTTTGAAAATTTTTTACTATTTTTTTAGATATTTAGAAAATCACTTGATCTGAAAATTCTGGACCATCCAAAAACAGTGATTTTCAATAAATCTAAAAAAATAGTAAAAAAATTTCAAAAAATGTAAAATTTGGTCTCCAAACACATATTAATATGGAGAACAGGTTGAACGGTTCGGATCGACCGTTAGGATTTGAAAACTCAAATATAGAGCCGTAGCACGGTAACAAATCGTAATATGCATAGTACCATAGACTCACTCCACATTCTATCTAAATGATGAAAGATACATCTGCATGTGACTTTAACTTAGGTTAAGCAATATTATTTATAATTATATCTGATGAAGTATCGAGCATTATAAATAAGACGTGTATATATATATATGTATGATAGTAGGCTAGTATAGCCAAATGTCCAAATGCTTGAATTTGAATTAATTACTTGTTTGCATGTATGGAGTCATTGTTCCATTAATTTCATTTGCTTGAATTTCATGTACATAAATTGAAAACTTGATTTGGGATCTGACATAGGAACAATAAGATACGTATATTTGAAAATTCCAAGATTTCTCTTTGGTTTAATTAAGTACTAACTCAGACAACGACTCATCATTTCCATTGTCAATTTGTCCTGATAAAAAATAAATAACTTATCATACATGGTTAAGCTAGCATTTTGAAGGCAATCATATTGCATCGTTAAAAAAATAAATAATAATTGTTAAGGAAAGGGATGTAAATATTTACTTTGTAATAATTCGTAAAGATGAGTAGTTATATATCCAATTATGCAGTGATTCTATTACATAAAATGAATGTAGTTACATAATACTAATTAAACACTAGAAACTTAAGAAATGTCTACATGAGAAAGATCGAGGTACGTACGTAGAGTATATATAACATGATTAATTATGCATGCATGGAAAAAGATAACAGAAGAAGAAGTATATATATATATATATATAGAGAGAGAGAGAGAGAGAGAGAGAGAGAGAGAGAGATGGGCTATGGTGCATTGCAATGCATGAACCATTTTGTGCATTGCACTATAAATTATGGATTTAAAGTCCAAACGATCAATCCGAACCGTTCATCTTGTTCTTCATATTAATATGTGCTTGGGGACCAAATTTTACATTTTTTGGAATTTTTTTACTATTTATTAAGCAATTTTTAAAGTCGCTGATCTGATGGTCCAGAAAATTTTACTGTTTTTTACTGTTCACAGCAAAACAGCAATTTTCAAAAATGCTTAATAAATAGTAAAAAAATTCCAAAAAATATAAAATTTGGTCTCCAAGCACATTTCAATATGGATTAAACATCTAACGGTTCGGATCGGTCATTTGGACTTTAAATACGTGATTATAGTGCAATGCATAAGGGGGTTCATGCATTGCAATGCACCATAGCCCATCTATATATATATATATATAGAGATAGGCTAATATACAATCGATTGCACCACGCCTCTCGTGCAACCAAGTGGTTTTCCGATTTTTAAAGTCCAAATGATCGATCCGAACCGTTAGATGTGTTCTCCATATTAAAATCTGCTTGGAGACCAAATTTTACATTTTTTGGAATTTTTTTACTATTTATTAAGCCACTTTGAAAATCGCTGATCCAACGGTAGCTTCTGATTTTTACTGTTTGGCAAGCCACCGTTGGATCAGCAATTTTCAAAGTGGCTAATAAATAGTAAAAAAATTCCAAAAAATGTAAAATTTGGTCTCCAAGCAGATTTTAATATGGAGAACACATCTAACGGTTCGGATCGATCATTTGGACTTTAAAAATCGGAAAACCACTTGGTTGCACGAGAGGCGTGGTGCAATCGATTGTATATTAGCCTATCTCTATATATATATTTTTTTTTTTTTTTTTTTTTTTTGTTATTTTCTTTCTTATACCTCTTCCACCTGTAGTCGCATTTCATCAGTGAACTCGATGTCAGCATCGTGCATCATCTCGTGCTTCAGGCGATCGTACATAGCTAGAAATCTCGAGCGAGTTTGACCTAACTCATCCATTGGGAGCGAGAAATTGCTCACAAATATTTCTTCCCTTACAGGATAGATAGAGAACGAGAAGTACGTAGAGAGAAAGGGGGGGTGGGGGTGCCTTGCACTATGAAGGCAATACATACATTATATAGATATACATGAGCATGATTCCATATAATATAATAGTCTTGACAAACTCGTAATCAATAAATGCTAGTACGCTGGAAACCGATTAGCTGTGGCCAAATACATTGGATTTTGGGAGGTGCATCCATGTCGCATTTATGCCAAGTTATGGGGACCTATGTGATTGGGGAATGGTGCATTGGCTCTAATTAGAGGTGTTTGGATCAGAATTAATTCACTATCAAGATGCGGAGCTGCAGTGCATGCATTGATGCGAGAGCTTTATTGGTTTCTTAATTATTGGTTTAGGTCTAAGATAATATATATAAAATAAAGAGGCATTTGTGTTTTAATATGAATATTAATTAATTAATTGATCGAGAAAGGATCCGAACTTCTTTATGTTACATTAAATATATATATATAAATCACCGGATTCAAAATCCAAATAACCGATTCAAATCGTTCATCTTGTTCTCCATATTAATATGTGTTTGGACTTTGGAGACAAAATTTTACATATTTTGAAATTCTTTTACTATTTTTTTAGATTTATTGAAAATCATTGTTTTTCAGACAAATCTGGACCATCAAAAACAGCGATTTTCAATAAATCTAAAAAAATAGTAAAAAATTTACAAAAAATATAAAATTTGGTCTTCCAACACATATTAATATGAAGAACAAGATGAACGGTTTGGATCGGTTATTTAGACTTTGGATCCGGTGATTTATAGTTCAATGTACAAAAATACCTATGCATTGCAATATATATAGAGAGAGAGAGGGAGTGACTAACACCTTGTTTGGATGGAGAGTAGAGGGAGAGAGGGAATGAAAAGGAACAAAAAAATTTCGTTCAATCGTGTTTGGTTGATAAAATTATGTCGGAGGTGAAGGATATATGAGGTAAAATGTTTAACCTTGTATCATTATAATTAATATAATCGGTTTCCCTCTCAAATTAGGGTGTAACGGATGGAAAGAAATTTTGTTACAAATTTTTTTAGAAAAAATGACACAAGTGCCAAACTCTATATCATACATAAATAATTCTCATACAAGATTTTTTTTCTCAAATCTACAACAGTCACCGAATTTCTCATTAACCTCCTAAATTTTAATCAACCAAACAAGAAATTAGATGGAAAGAAAAGTTAAATTTATTTTTTCTCATTAATCATCCAAACATGAAGAGGTTAAATATGTTAATCTTCTTTTCTATTTCATTTCATTCCCTTCTATTTGTTACCTCTCATTCCTTCCTCTACTCTCCATCCAAACAGGGTGTAATGTGCATTCGAATGTGTATATATATATATATATATATACAGGAGGGATCCACTTACACTCTTTTTTGGTGGCACTGGATTACACTCTATATTTTCAAAGTTCAAACAGTCGATTCAAACCGTTCAACATGATGGATATGTTAAAATGAGCTTGCAGATCAAATTTTACATATAATTTTTTGAAATTTCTTTTTATTATTAAGATGGATACAAAAATTCAATGGTCTGAATATAGCGATTTTGTTAAATACTTAATAAATAGTAAAAAAATTCGAAAAATTAAAATTTGATCTGCAAGTACATTTTAATATATTCATCATGTTGAACAGTTTGAATCGACTATTTGAACTTTGAAAACTTTGAAAATAGATAATGTAATCCGATGTTACAAAAAAAAATGTAATTGGATCTCTCCTCATGTATATGTATATATATGGTCGATGACGCTGCGCAGACCGTAAATTTGTAAATATGGGTGTTTTTCTTTTTAGGAGAATAAATAAATAAATAAATATGGATGTTGTTGCAAAATGCCGGCATTGGAACTTACAAACAGCATACTGCCAGAAACACTGTGACTTTTAATCGCGAAAAGACAGCGCATTTGTTACCGAAAATATAGCAGGCAAGGATTCTCTGGATCTATTTATTAATTACAGCTGCTGTTGGGGAATAACTATTATTGTTAAGGGATCCACTAACTATCTCCAGTCAATTTTCTCCATTCATTTCTCAGTCAATAACTACTTGTGGAGACCATTAACTAACTGAACTTCATTAATTACTTAGAGATCACCTAATATTTAATAGATTTTATAACTGACACGTGCAAATATGGATACCTATGCGCACAAGTGTTAATATATAATATATCAAGTATTCATACCTAAGATACCAAGTATTTCGAAAAAAAAAAAAACTGGACACATCACACACTTATCTTTTACACGTTTTTAGAGTTTGATTTTTTTTTCTCCGTTCAATTTCATCAATATTTATGATGATCTGTGAGAAAATTTGTAAATCTAAAACCATGGGCGTCTTCTACGTAATTTTCTCTTTTAAATGAAATCCATGATAACATACTTTCAGGTTGTCCATCGTGCAAGTATTCATACCTCATCATGCAAATATTCATGCATTGTCGTGTAAGTATTCATACCTCGTAATGCATTACCTGTGGGGACCGCTAATTAAGTGGGTGATCACTAACTACTTAGGTAACCACATAATATTTGATAGATTTTACAACTGTCACGTGTAAATATGGATACATATGCGCGCAGGTGTTAATATATAATATATCAAGTATGAATACTTGCGCGACGGACAACTCAAAAGTACTTCATCATGGATCTCATTTGAAAGAGAAAATTGCATAGAAAACGTCTGTGACTTTAGATTCGCAAAAAAATTCACAGATTGTCAGAAATATGGGTGACATTGAAGTAAAAAAAATCATAAAATGTGTAAAAAATGAGTATGTGATAAGAAAGATTGTTTAAAGAAACACTTGATATCTTACATATGGATACTTACTATATTAGATGTTAATATTTGCGTGTATAAGTATACATATTTATGCGCATCAGTTGTAAAGTTTTTCAAATATAAGTGATCCCCCACATTATTAATGACTGATACACGTTTTCTTTTGTCTTTTTGTGCTGAAAGTTGTGGTCTCCTCATATAATTAATGATTGAGGGATGGATGGAGGAAAGAAATCTTTATTATATTCTTAATTATTCTGAATAGCTATGTCAAATAACACTTTTACTAAGATTGCGATTGAGACAAACACATGCACCAATGTAAAGATAGCGGGGGTGATCGTTTGTATACTTTAAACTTTGTAAATAAAAAATTTCATATATTGATCAGTATATATATATTTGTTTGATAATTGTTTGATAGTGATAACACAGCTTTGACTGTGGTCAAAGGTTGTTAGCATGTTTGGTTAGTTTGTTAGAATAGATAGCTGACATCTGTTGGCTGATACATTTGGCTATAAATAGCCCTCTCTGTAAATCAAACATTAATGGAAAATTAAGAATCAAGAAATTACTTCTCTCTTTATCTTACTGCTCTTCATTAGCTATCATGGTATCAGAGGCCTCTCGGCACACACCTTGAGCTGATCCTGATCTATTACCCTTTACCAGTATCCCATTTTTAGACAGCCATGGCTGCTGATCCTCCCGCTTCTACCCCAACCTCCTCTCCTCTCCCCAATGTCATCAACCCGATTCAATTCCATTACTCCATCAATCCCAAACTTGATGAATCAAACTTTTTATTGTGGAAATCGCAAGTTTTACCTGTCATCAGAGGTCATGGTCTTCTCTCCTTTCTCGATTCTTCCTCCTCTACTGATTCGAGCACCACCACGGCCTCCACTGGTGGCACCGTCCCCACTCCGCAAGCCGATCTATGGCAACGCCAAGACCAGCTCATCCTAGCCTGGCTTCTTTCCAGTCTTGGCAAAGACATTCTTCCTCAGGCAATTTCTTGCGAGACCTCCGCTGATCTCTGGCGCATGCTTCACTCGACTTATTCCGCTCAATCCACTTCATGGGTTCTTGATCTCAAGCTTCAGCTTCAAACATTGAAGAAAGGTAATCTAACCTGTACAGAGTTCCTCAACCGTCTCAAATCAATTGCTCTTCAGTTGCGCTCGATCGGTTGTGAAGTCAGTGATCAAGATCTCTCCCTCTGCCTCTTTGCTGGCCTTCCGCCTGAGTACAACTCTCTCGTCACTTCTCTTACCTCGCAGCGCACCGCCTTCTCCATTGCCGATCTACACGGTCATCTTCTGAATTTTGAATCTCGCCTCTCCTCTCAGGCTTTGAGTGATCACGCTGCACATCTCACCCTAGGCGGTGACTCTTACAATAAGCCCCCTCTGTCTCCTTATATTTCCAATGGAGCTCCTGGTTCGGGTTCTAATTATCTCGGACCCGTTAACTCTTCACATGCAAATTCCGCCCCTCTTTTACCTACTCCCCTTCCTACTGAGTCTAATTCTACCTCTTCTCCATCTCTTTCTTCTGTATTGGCGCCAGCTCTCCTCTCCACTCTTCCGTGGCAAACTCAGCAGCAATTGGCTGCCGCTTACATCTCTCAGCAGCTCAGTAGACCTCATCACCGGGGTGGTAGGGGCAGAGGGCGCGGCCGAGGCCGTGGGAGATTCAATTACTCAAATCGAGCCTCTCAGCCTGGTTCTCAAGGCCATGGCAATGGTGGCACTGGTGGTCCTGGTGGAGTCAGCGGCTCAGGCACCTCTTCTGCATTACAATGTCAGATTTGTCTGAAATTCGGTCACACTGCCAAGGAGTGTTGGTACCGTTATGATGATGATACCTCACCTTCACCTCAGGTCAATCTTGCTCAACCTTCCACTTCACCGACCAGTGACTGGTTCCTTGATTCTGGTGCCTCCTCTCACATTGTGCCAGATTTGAATTGCCTCACTACTTACACTCCTTATCAAGGTACTGATGTTGTTCGTGTTGGTAATGGTCACGGTTTATCAATTGCTCATACTGGCACTTCTTTTCTTTCTTCTGGCCAGCACAACCTGACTCTTAAAAATGTTCTGCATGTGCCTCACATTACCAAACGGCTCATAAGTATTTCTCGGCTCACTCAAGACAACAATATCATTGTTGAATTTACTAATTCTGGCTGTGTACTCAAGGATCCCAAGACTCACACGGTGCTACTTGAAGGAGGTATCTCTCAGGGCCTTTATTTTCTTCCTAGCACTGCTGCTCTTCTTTGTGATGTCTCTAGTGGTGACATTTGGCATAGTAGGCTTGGTCATACTTCCACTTCAGTTCCTCAGCACTTGCACAAGGAGCACCTTATTTCTTCTGCCTCTACTAATTCGCATTGTGCTGCTTGTAATAAATTCAAAAGTCATAGATTACCTTTTTCCTTATCTTCAAATAAGGCTTCTAAGCCGTTAGATATTGTGCATGTGGACGTTTGGGGTCCTTCTCCTGTAACTTCTACACTTGGCAATAGATTTTATATACTCTTTGTAGATGATTTCTCTCGATTCTCTTGGTTATTCACATGCTCTGCTAAGTCTCAGGTGGCTGATATTTTTGCGGGTTTTAAGACCCGAGTTGAAAATCTACTTTCTTCCTCTATCAAAACCTTGCAGTGTGATGGAGGTACTGAATTTAAACCTCTTATGAGCCGATTCCCTGATCTGACCTTTCGGCTTTCATGTCCTTATACCCCCGAGCAAAATGGTGTGGTTGAACGTAAACATAGGCATGTTGTGGAACTTGCCTTGGCATCCATGGATCAAGCCTCTATCCCTCTTCAGTATTGGGATCATATTTTTGAAAGCATCGTGTTTGTTATAAACCGGCTTCCCACAGCTGTTCTTCAATTCAAATCACCATATGAAGTTCTCTTCAGCCGCCATCCTGATTACACCTTTTTTAAAGTTCTTGGATGCCTATGCTACCCTTGGTTGCGTCCTTATGCCAAAAATAAACTAGAAACCCGTTCTCTTCCCTGCATCTTTCTCGGCTACTCCTCCCTTCACAAAGGATACAAATGTTTACACCTCCCATCTACTCGGGTTTACATTTCCCGACATGTGGTTTTTCATGAATCTCATTTCCCTTTTACTAGCCTCTCTTCTTCTCCAAGCTCCCCCTCACAGCCACTTTCTTCATCAACTTCACTAACCATTTTACCAACTCCAGATTCTTCTTCTACACCTCTTACCTTACCTCCTTCCTCTTCACCTCAAACTTCATCTCACACTTCCCCTCAATCTTCTCCTCAGCCTTCTTCTCCACCTACCAACCCTTCCCCCACACACTCACCAAATGACTACTCGGACAAGGGACAATACAAGGCAGCAAAGAAAATTTCCAGATTTTGTTACTTACACGGTTTCCCATTCTATTGATCATGAACCGACTTGCTTCACTCAAGCCAAATCTTCTCTTGATTGGCATCGTGCCATGGCTCTTGAACTTGATGCCCTTGCTCAAAACAAAACTTGGGAACTTGTTACCCCTCCTGAGCATCAACATATTGTTGGTTGTAAATGGGTCTACCGCATTAAACGCAAAGCTGATGGGACAATTGAACGCTTAAAAGCTCGTCTTGTAGCCAAGGGATACACACAGGAAGAGGGAATAGACTACACAGAAACTTTTAGTCCTGTGGTGAAGCCGGTAACCATTCGTACTCTTCTCTCCTTAGCTATCTCCAAGGGTTGGTCCCTTCGTCAGCTTGACGTGAACAACGCCTTTCTTCATGGCGATCTCAACGAAGTGGTTTACATGGCTCAACCTCCGGGTTTTGTTGATCCTGACTTTCCTGATCATGTCTGTCTTCTCAAAAAGGCCCTCTATGGTCTAAAGCAAGCACCCCGTGCGTGGTTTCACAAACTTCGGGATTTTCTTGCCTCTCTTGGGTTTGTGGCATCTCATTCTGACTCTTCTCTCTTTATTAAGCGCACTAATCTTGATGCCATTTACCTTCTTGTTTATGTCGATGATATTGTCATATCCGGCACCTCTCAGCCTCTTATTGACCATCTTATCTCTAGTCTTCATGCTACCTTTACCATCAAGGATCTTGGCTGCCTTTCTTATTTTTTGGGCATCAAGGCTACTTTTACTGATTCGGGTCTGCTACTTTCCCAAAGTCAGTATATTGATGACCTTTTACATAGAGCAAAAATGGAAGGCGCTAAACCTGTTTCTACTCCTATGCAATGTGGTCTCCAACTCTCTAAACTTCAAGGTGACCCATTTCCAGATCCTCATTTGTATAGAAGTATTGTGGGGGCTCTACAGTATGCGACCATTACTCGGCCTGAAATCGCTTTTGCGGTTAATCGGGTTTCACTATTCATGCATTCTCCCACAGAATCTCACTGGACAGCAGTCAAGCGGCTGCTACGCTACCTCAAAGGCACGATTACCTATGGTCTGCTTCTTCGCCCCTCTTCTCATCTTTCCCTTCAAGTTTTCTCCGATGCTGACTGGGCTGGCAGCCCTGATGACCGCCGGTCAACCACTGGCTATTGTGTTTTTCTTGGAAATTCTCTTGTCTCTTGGTCTTCCAAAAAGCAAACAACTGTTGCTAGGTCTAGTACAGAGGCAGAGTACCGAGCACTTGCTGCTGCTGCGGCTGAAGTTGTGTGGCTTCAGTCCCTTCTTCATGAACTGATTTCTGATCAATTAGCTCCTCCAATTTTATGGTGCGATAACCTTGGTGCGACCTTTCTTGCAGCTAACCCAGTCCATCATGCACGAACCAAACACATTGAAGTCGACATACATTTTGTTCGGGACTTAGTGGCCTCTCGTCGCCTAGTTGTCAGATTCATATCTTCTCAAGATCAACTAGCTGATGCTCTAACCAAAAGTCTGGGCACATCCCGGTTTACAAATTTGCGTATCAAGCTCTGTGTTCTTCCATCTACACGGGACTTGAGGGGGGGTGATAGTGATAACACAGCTTTGACTGTGGTCAAAGGTTGTTAGCATGTTTGGTTAGTTTGTTAGAATAGATAGCTGGCATCTGTTGGCTGATACATTTGGCTATAAATAGCCCTCTCTGTAAATCAAACATTAATGGAAAATTAAGAATCAAGAAATTACTTCTCTCTTTATCTTACTGCTCTTCATTAGCTATCATTGTTGGCAACGTTAACCGTAAAAAAGAAGCTTTTGTTATTCAGAACAGTTAAACAATACTAATTCTTTATTTTTTATAATGTTGGAATAACTATTTTTTTGTGTTAAGAGAGAGAAAACAATGATTTTTTCTCATATTGCCAATATAGTTTCAAAATAACAAAGTTTATATCACTTTTGTCATCTTCATGCAGTGTTTGAGATCCCATTTACCTATCTAACTTTTTTTTATATCTTGCGTCTCTTACTCTCTTTTTTATCTTCTTGATCACGAGAGTAACAATATCTATTGAAGAGCAAAAACAAAAAATCTCATTGGACATATTTTGTTCTGACTAGTTGAATGTTCTCGGCTGAGAAAAATATCTAAAGAAAAATATTTTCTATCTTACTAATTTCAGACATCCATTAACATTATTTTTTTTTATTATGCACATACAATTTTTTTTATTTTCTATCTTACCGTTCTAATTCCAGACATCCATTAACATTTTCTATCTTATCTTATTGTTCTCCGAATTAAACGGATTCAGATGGTAACCGAATTTGGATCAGATAATTCGGATCCATTTTCATCCCTAGCTGTCTGAATACAAAAAAAAAAAAAAAAAAAATCGGAATACAATATATTAAAGAGGAAAAGAGGATCGACCAATTGCATTTGCTGAAGAATTAGGCGCATTAAAGTTTTTCATTCTTACGGAGGAATCCAGCCAACATATAAGATGGCTTTTATTTGACTTATTTAATTTATTAACATTTTCCATCAAATTATATCAGAATTACGACTTATTTTATCAACCAACCAATCGTACATCAAACAACTATATTTAAATCTACATTGTTGGTGAGGATTTAAATCGAATAACCAATCCTCTCAAGTCTTAACCAAAAAATGAAATTTTACAAGGAAATCAACAAAATTGTAAAAATCGAACTCTTAAAAAAAGAATTGTATATTCCAATTCGAACTCTTGAGAGAAACTTGTGTAAACCAATATAAACTAAAAGATAGAAATTTTGATTAAACTTATCCCTATATATTCCGACATTTTTATTTATATCCATTATTTAATATATTTTATCAGAAATAATCAACTTTTCAAACAGTCACATATATAAATTGTCAAAACATCCGAATTGAGATCATACGCGCAAAAGCCTAAGAGATTATTATATGTGACTGTCAACGGTAGACATTTACTATTTAAATTGGGGTCATCCGAATTGAAAAAACTAATACCGGTCGTTATCGAACAGATCTAAAGTTCACAAATTCACACCTAAATGATTTATATATGTGACTGTCATGTGAGATATTGCAGATTGCAAATGAATGTCCCTTTAGGTAGGATGATATTTTTACTTGTTGCATTTCACATGATTTTTTAATGCAAAGAAACACAGGCATTTATAAATGGCCACATGGTTTGTAAAGTAAAAATCAGCATTGCGGCTTCCAACATTTAATATCTCCAACGAATTGATGACAGATTTGATCGAACAGTAAGTTAAAAGGCAAGTACGTATGGATACTTGGATGACAATTTCTTGATTGATCCAGAAGGCATGTGCTCGATGCTACGACTATTAACTGCTTTCAAAAGCTACTATGTTTCTATGTAGGGAAAATGTCAGGGGCGGATCCAGTGCTATGACTATTGACTGCTTTCAAAAGCTAATGTTTCTATGTAAAATGTCAGGTGCGGATTCAGAATTCTCGTAGAAGGTGACAAAAAATTATCAAATTAGGTTTAAATTCATTAACTAATTAGATACTTGGTAAAAAACAAAAATACTTTGACTTATATTTTCTAATATTCTGATTTGTAATTTTTGATTCTCTAACTTATAATTATAATTATCAATCATAATTTAAGAAATTTATTTTAATTTTAATCCTATATTTAATCTGAATTACAAATTAAACATTTAGAGAGAGACAAAAAAAATTCAAAGAGACAAAGTTGATTGGAATCAATAAATCACCAATAAAACTTAAAATCCAGAAAGGGGCGGCTGTCTCCCCTGATTCCACATGAGTCCATCCCTGGAAAATGTGGTCGATCATATCTGCTATTGCTCTTCTCGCATCGACGCTTCATAATGTGCATGCATCTCATATTGTTGGATAAAAACGTTTTGCCTTTGCCCATTCTTTTTCCCTTTCGATATGAGCATATTTGTCAAACTAGAAAGATTGTTTATCAGTTTTCTATTTTTATGTGTCACTATACCATTGATGACTCGTTGTCTTCATTTATTTACCAAATCCTCTCCTTTTTATTATACAATGAGTCTATTTACCTCACCTTTATTTTCTTTTGCAATTCGCAGTCCACCTCCCAAATTTTAAAGGATAAAATGAAATTCATTATTACATATGCCTAATTGGTTAGATAAAACAAATATTGATGGCAATATATATGATCAAAGTATGAGTTCCTCTTCAGCATTCATTGAAGACTAGAGGTCAATTAGAGAGATTGTGGGTGAAGAACTTTTGAAGGAGAGTGTTGTAACTTTCATAGAAGCATTTGAAGTATTCACTACAACAGAACCTACTTTCAGCGACCGGAATTCCGATCGCTGAAAGTTATGACGCCAGTCGCTGAAACTAATTCCGGTCTCAGAAAGTCAAAACCGGTCGCTGAAAGTCTCGTCGCAGATACTCTTCCGATGACGTCACCGGTCGCCGAATGACGTCATCCGGTCGCTGAAACTTTTTCTGCGACCAAAGGTTTTTGCTCACTGTTGTTTTTTTGCTGACGTCATGTAACGTTATCAGAGACCACAAATAACGGTCGCTGATAGTCTATTTGGTCGCTGATGAGCGAGTTATCAGAGACCAATGTAGTTGGTCGCTGATACTTATTTATCATGTTTTTAGCTTTTTTGTTATTATTTACATTTGCACCATTTAATAATTGGTATCACACGTACCAACATACAACATACAAGCAAAAATAAATATCGATACACTCTCAACATACAACACAAGCATACAAACAAATATAAACATAAAAATCAAAAAATAGTATATCATCTCATCAAACATAAACATCCGAGTAACATAAACAGTAAGTCTAAATGCCAAACAGTACCATCAGCACCATAAACATAAATATCGAGTACATAACTGTGCCAATAACATAAACAATATCATATGACAAGGTAGAAATATATAAAAAGACCTAAGCAGTACCATCACCGCCAACATCCGACCAATGCTCCTCGTCATCAGTGTCGTCATCATCCTCGTCATCCTGATGAGCGGGCGGCGAGGCCTGGTGCGAGCCAGAACCTCCTGGCTGTGAGCCTGAACCTCCGGCCTATGAGGTTGTAAGAAAGTAGTTTACATAATTAGGATTAGTTTACGGTTCACAATTAAAACATACTTATCGAATTTTATACCTGAGTAGCTCCCAACCGAGCCTCCAACCGAGCATCCACCCGAGCCTCCATCTGACGAAGTACCCGAGAAGATATCTTGTCGATATCTTCTTCTGTGAGACGCTGACCTGGCGGCATAGAGGAATATGACTGTGAAGAGTGCGACTGAGAACCACTAGACTGGAGCGAAAAGGGTTTTAACCTTTTTAAATAGTAATAAACCTGAATATATCTGTATCATTTTTTTAATAATTATTAAAAGAGAAGTCTCATCATATTCCTATTCTTGAAACTTGAAACTTTTGAGTTTTGACCTTTTAATATACTAGCTATATCCTAATTTTTTTTTATATATCAGCACTAAACTAATAGACTATTTGTCTAGTGTTCCATAATATATAATAGAAGCAATTATATTCAATATATAAACAAAATATGTATAGTACTTAGATATATTATTGACGTCACTCTTTTAATTATTAAGCTTTTATACATATATTTTATAATAAACATGAAGCCTATGAATTATTGTCTAGAAAATTTTTCCTTAAGAGTCATCCATCCATCATAAAATGTGAGTACAAATTCTTCAAAAAAGTGTCAACTATGTTAAAAAAATTATACTAAATTGGGATTTTTCTAAAACATTTATATAGAATTCACACACGTGGCATGTTCTTATTGGTAGATGATCAGCATAAAATGATATTGCTCATAAAAATCATTTCCCAATAAATATTCCTGGAATTGATTTAAAATATATGTTCCCAATTCAGCAACAAAGATAAATAATTAAATATAAACTAAGAATGTTGACTGGAACACCTGCATCTCACTTCGTTAACAGTAAAATTAATGATTTTAACTTTTCATATTTAATAAATTAATAATAAAACGCCAAACCCTAATAGATCAATCTTTCCATAAATTAAGACACCTACTACAACTCTATACTCTTATCCCAGTTCCAAATTCCAATGGAAACGGTTAATGTTACAAACACACAGCCATAAGAGACAGCTATCTCTATCTCTGTCTCATGCAATACAAATCCTGGAATGTATGGATTTTATTCATTCTATTCGTTTTTTTCATCAATTGCAAGGAAGAAATTTCTGCTGTACTTGGTTCCAACTCAACAAGCTCATATTATACTATCAAGTATTCAGTTTTTTGCTAAGATAAAAGGAAAGACAAGAACTTTCATGATCACAAAATTAATTACAATCTATATAAATCATGTTATTCCACCTCAATTTATCTTGAAGGTTATGCATTATTTAGTTTTTTCCTAAGCCCAATAAATGAAAAGGACAAGCTCTCATAATTCAGTGGTAAGCTTTGGTACCTTTCTGCTGGTACACTTTTGCTCGGGCTTTGCTGGTGCTAGACAATTAAGTTCATATTTTGCCAAAGAGGAAGGGATGTGAACAATTTACCTGTGCGAGCAAGGAGTAGTAGAGATGCCAACGGAAATTCAGATGACAACCAACACTGCACTGAAAAAAGGGAAAAAGCAGAAATGTTGAGGAAGAACATAAATATTATCTTCCGCTAACTAATAGATAATTGAGACAAGATTTATCTCTAAAGTGGAAAATATTAAAATAATTATAAGTTAATGATAATGAAATCTTATGAAAGATTTTTTTTTAGAAATGAGAATCTATATTATTTGTCATGTCATAACATAATAATTCTTTATGATGTAACATAATATCTTTCATTTCCAACTCAAATAGATTTTCTATTTTTTTTTACTATATGATAAAAATCTGCTATATATAATAAAAATATGATAAAAATCTGCTATATGATAAAAATTTAGAAACGAGACATCTAAAATCAGAATTATTTCTTAAATGACATCTAAAATCAAAATATTTTCAAAGATGCTATATATGATAAAAATCAGAATTATTGCTATATATGACAATTAGCTCATCATTTGTTTTCATTTATGGTAATAAACTATTTTTCAACCTAACAATAACAACTAACTAGCCATCACATCATCCAACAATTAGTAAATTAATCCAAAATCTTAACTTAATGAAGGGATTTGGACAACAGTACCCCCCACCATTTTGAGTAAAAAAAAAACACAAGAAGAAGAAGAGGAGAAATTTAGCACCTATGCTGTACCAGTACAAAATTTTTGCAGAAAATGCTGTACCAGTACAAAATCAAGCTAATTAGGCAGTACCAGTACACAATGCTGTACCAATACCAGTTTCACCTATGCTGTACCAATACCAGTTTCACCTATGCTGTACCAGTACCAAATTAAAAAAAAATAAATGGTTACAATCTCTGAAAATCACCTATGCTGTACCAATACACAATCGACAGCTAGCTGTCTCAGTTTCACCTCTTCCCCGTACAGATTGAAAATCATGCCGTGATGACCAAAAAAAAAAAATTTTGAGCAATCAATTTACCTGATCAGAGCCTTCGATCCTTCACTCTGCTGGTTCACCTGTCGCCTCGATTGTCTTTGCACAGCCTTCGATTCCTTCCCACTACTGGTTCACCTGTTTTTCAGAAAGAAGAGGAGAGTTGGTTGATGAGAAGAAGAGGAGAGAAGAGGGGTTAAATTGATCGATGAGAAGAAGAGGATAGGAGAGAACCGGGATGAGACAGGGAGTTTCGACGAAGGCGATGGTGGCGCAAAGGCTTTGGGCTAGGGTTTTTGGGTCTCTGGCGCGATAGGGAGAAATGGCGAAGACGACGGCTCTGGCGCGCGAATGGGTTTTGGGGCGAAATTTTCGCAGAAAAAAAAAAAAACTTTCAGCGACCGGCGAGGGCGCCGGTCGCTGAAAGTTATCGTCGCCGTTTGTTTTGGTTTTTCTTTTTTCTTTTGAGGAAAAAAACTATCTGCGACCGGCGTCAGCACCGGTCGCTGAAAAACCATTTTGTTGTAGTGATTAAACGAATGAAGCAAATTTAAACGCATGTGTCTAACTAATTAAATTCATGCATTTAGGACTTCAAAATAAATTTCTGAACACAGGTTGTTGTACATTCACAGTTTATATTAAAGACATGTTTAGATCCGCTTATACTTTTTTTTTTACTTTTTATTGTTATGAATGTAAGATTATAAATGCTCCACAATGCATAAAAAATACAGAACATTGTTTCCTTTTTCTTTTTCTTTAAGAAAAAAAAAACTAGATAGGAATCAAGCACCTAACATATAAATTTATTAAACATGAAATTGAAGATAAAATGCAAGAAGAGTAGCGCTAAATGTTCAAACCAGCTTGAGCAGAAAATAAAAAAGCAAAGAAAATAATTATAAACATATTAACAACTTCAGATCAGCTGCCTTTTCCTTTGGAAAATAAAAGTTTAGTTTGAATACATTAATTAGTTAACCAAATTAACACTTCTAAAGTTATATTGAAATTTTCAAAAATTAAATATCCGATCCTGTAGATTTGCCTCTATCCAAGAAATCCCTAAACAGGTCTCCATTCTTATCTTTGATACGCAGACTCAACAACATAGACACAAGGTGCGCTGCTAAACAACTCCCATAGCAGGAAGAATAGTACTCCTAATTGTAGCGGATTTGATTCCAAGTAGGGCTGTCAATGAGCTAGCTCAGCTTGTTAATTCTGAACCGCGCAAGCTACAGCCGAGCGAGCTGGATCTAGGGCATTCAAGTTAAAATCTCAGCTTGAACTCGTGACAAGTCAGTCCAAGCTAACTCGCGAGCTGACAAGTTGGCTCGTTGGGTTTGGCTAGATCTTGTTTTAAGAAGAAAATAAATTTTACAAACTTTTTGAATCGAGCTAAATCGAGCTAGACAGTATAAAATGCACACAAATTCATATAAATTCACAAATTAATGCCTAGCCGAGCTGGCGAGCAAGCTTGACCCCAGCTTGAACTCGTTAATTTTGGATCGAGTTTGTGGCAAGCTGACTCGTTAATAGCTCGGTCCAGTAACAATCGAACTGTTAGCGAGCGAGTCAGGTGTGAGTATGCACGATCAAGCAACGAGCCACGAGCTTTTTTGCCACCCCTAATTCCAAGGAAATGATATTGGCAAATGGCTCAAGTCAAACCAAATATTATGAAAATCAATATTCCTTGCAAAAAATGAAAACCATGATAATTTTTAGGTACCAAAGGCTACACTGTTTACATGCACACTCAAACTGGTTTACCAATCTGCAACTAAATTATCCAGTGAATGCCAGGGAAAGGCACTCAAATATCCTTCTGGATGCATGATTGGGGTCTGAGCATTCTAAGAAACAAATTCCCGAACCTATTTACCTATATAAAATGATCCAATGGTTACACTAAAATCTGCACTTAGAGAAGCTCCCCCCTAAAGTCTATATCAAGCATAATATGCCAGATGAAGCTCAAGACTTACAACTCTACAACTACATATAATAAATGTCAACCCTACTCTATCACAACAACCAGATGAAGCAAATTGAAAATGGACAAGATGTTGCACAAGCTGAAACAAGCGCTTCGCTATATATGCTGTACACAATGGCCTTACAAGCTCCACATTCTTATCAGACTGTGATATACTGGTAAAGGCGTGTTGAGCGGGATCAGAACGGTACTTCGGATCAGCTCGCAAAGCTGGGGCTGGTAGGGGGTTTTGAATTCACAGGTTTTTCATATCCAATGTTCCCTCTGATTAGTTTGCAGAGTTGGTTTATCAGTGTAATGCTGAGAAAATGGTTGTAACGGTTACAATGTTACAAGTAGAAATGAGAGGTCTCTTTTGTAAAATGAACTTCTGACAAGAGTATTGTAACTGTTAAAACTATGAATTGATCTCAGCCATCCATCATCGATCAAATAGATAGGATAATTAAATTGAATAAAGTAGACTAGGAACAGTAGAGTACCAACGGTACAATATGTTACCGTTAGAGATTTTTGTATAAATATAGAATAGAACTTGTGTAAAGAGGTAGATTCAATACAATAAAAATGAAATTTCCACATAAATAAATCGATACTGTTCTGCATAAATCCTCCTCCTCATGACCTCATAAAAATCAACATGGTATCAGAGCGGGATTAAAATCCTAACTCCATTCCACAATCAACAAAACCGCAGTTAACAAAAACTGCAGCACCAACAAAAAAAAACCACAAAAAGTTCAGATCTGAACAACAAACCACAAAAGAAAAAAAAAGGAAAAGAGAAATGGTTTGGTGCAGCAGCCAAAACAAAACCTGCTCTAACCCAAGCTGAAGAAGGCTTTCAGCCATAAAATCAAAGAAATTAAGGAAAGAGAGAAAGGCTGACCTCAAGACTTCAAATCTTAGCCTCGCCTCTATATGGGAGAAGCCCAGTGACAGAGAGCAAGAGCCAGAGAAGAAAGGTGAAGTGCAAACGAGGGGAAGAAAATTCAAACCCGCAATACAACACCAATCTGGTACAAGAGGCAAGAAAAGGGGTCTCAACCCTCAATCAAGGTAAAACGAAAAAGAGAAAAAAAGGAAGATAAGTAATATTTTCCTTTTCTGTTCTAACTAACAAAATCAATCAAATACCATAAAAAAAGAAAACAGCCAAGTACCACCCAAACTAGTAAACCTAGTCGGTACTTGAGAAAAACAGACAAGCACCACCCAAACTAGCAAAGCTAGTCGGTTGCTTGAGAAAAACAACCAAGTACCACCCAAACTAGCAAAGCTAGTCGGTACTTGAGAAACCCAAGAGCCGTAAAAGCCATCCAAACAAGCAAAACCCCAGCCGCCGAGAAAACAGAATACAGTTTCTTCGGTATTGATTATTGGGTTAGAATCAGAGTTGGGTGTAGAACCCGGTTAAAAAATCAAGTGCCAAGAAGGCTTACAAGTTCTGAGTACACTGTACCAGCCATCAAAAAAAAAAAAAGGAAAACCCTCATACCGATATCTGTTCTTACCAGTACTAGTACCAGTACCAAAAAAACAAAAATCAGCCAAGACTTATACCAGAAAAATCAGAAGAATTCCCAGCAAGAATCAACAAACCAGCACAATATCTGATAACCCAATAACTCAATAACCCGAATCAGCAAAAAAATCTCCAAATCTCCAACAAAAATCCACAACCCATCCATAATCAGAAAAAAGGAATCAGTTGCAACTGTTCCATCAGCCAATCAACCCCCAAAAATTCAGCAAGTCACTTACCAAACAAAGATTCAAATCAGTAACCGAATTCCCAAGAAATACCAGATTGAACCAGAAAATCAGCCAATACCAGAATTGAGAGCTCAAAAAAGGGGAGAAATCCTTCGAGAAATCAAAGAAACAAAACCAACCATTGACCTCACGAAGTTCAAAGTTGGCCCGAGGTGGCGAGATTTTTCCATACCTTGCAGGTCTCGACTCAAAATATGAGACAGTTAAAACCCTCATCCTTTCTCGGTTCCTTCCCTGACAAAAAGAGACTCCCCGCATCACCATGGGCGGGTCCATAAGCCAGAGGAGGCGAGGGACACGAGACCCAGGCATTTGCGGCGGCAACTCAAAACCCTAGCTTCTCCCATCGCAAAAAACCTAACTCCTCTCGTGAAATAAAGAGAAAAAAGGGGCAAAAGGTGCGGAGACAGAAAAGGAAGAAATTCAACTTTTTCTCCAGCGAAGATCTCCGGCGGAAAGAAACCCACAACATTCTTTTTAAAGCCAGTGAAGAATGCTCTACATTTGGTGGGAAAAATGGAGGCGTCCATTTGTGCCACTCCAGGCGGGTCAGGGGGATTCTATGCTTCATTTGTTCAAGCAACTCCTCATACGGTACTCTAAAAACCAATATTTAAATTTCATATGGTGTAGCCTATAAATTCCATATGTTTTACCCAATAACTTGTACCTTGACCAAAACTAACCAATATGCGTTTATAACCAATAGAATTAAAACGCCAATCAATAGTATGAAAAATTATAGACAATTGCCAAAATATCAATAAAATAGAAATATTCATTCTTATAAAATTTACTTTCACTTATTTCATATAAAGATTTTCATAAATTTCAACATTTTAATTATAAAATTTCAAAACTGACTTTTCTTCCAATTGTATGTTGACATTATTGAACGTTATAAAATAATTATGTTTCTATAATGCATACATGAATTTCTTTTCTTTTTACTTTATGTTGTGTGAAAAAAAATGAATTATCTTTGTACAACCAAAAAAAAACTATGAGAAAAAATAGGGCACAAGATTTTTGGACATCATTTCTATAAAATATTAAAATTTCTAATTTTTCCTATAACAATTGTATTAATTATAATGGTTTGTAAAATTATAAAACTACCTTTCAAAAGATTGTTAACTTACTAGAAACTAAATTTTAAAAATAATTATTTTACAAACCATCTTAAAATCTAAGGTATATTTTTCATACAAACGGGTCAAGGTTCATATAACATATTCATAACAAAAATACCAATACATAAACATAGTCTCAATATTCATATTTTTTACATGGTACCATTCCATAACACAAAGAGCCGATATCCAATTCATACCAAGGTGGCTGGCTCTATATACTAAGAGCAAACAAGGTCATCAAAAGAGCTCTATATTCCATAATACAAGGGCTCACTCTGTACCAATACCGATAACCAGTGTTACTCCCCAAAAAGGGGTGGCTGATAAAAAAAAAAAAAAACAAAAGATATCAGTAACAACTCCAAAAGTGGGGTCGCTGATCAAAAAACCAAAAATGTCAGTAACAACTCCAAAAATGGGGTCGCTGATCAAAAACCAAAATATATCAGTAACAACTCCAAAAACGGAGTCGCTGATCAATAAACAAAATATGGGTGACTGGCTCAATGACCAAGGGGTGTTGGTAATACCTCAAATAATTGTACAGGAACATGTACAATTAGAAATACCAATACAAATATATAAAAAATAAAAATTGATATTTTACAATTACCTAAAAAATATAAAAGACCCGTTGGTGGAAAAAAAGAAAAAAAAGAATAAGGAAAAAACAAACACTCTGGCGGACTCAAAGAGCCAGTGAAGAAGAAAAATTAATGGTCCAGATTTTTTTGGAGCATGGGTAAAATCTCTCCATTTGAGGAAAAAAATGGAAGACTCTATTTTAGGGGGAGTTTATAAAGAAAAATATATAGCGGGTCAGAGCAACCCGATTCAACAAAATCAAGATCAAATGAGGAAATCTCTTCAACAACCGATTGTGGTGTCAACTCAACAAGATTACTCAAAAAATGCGGTATCTTTTTTAATATAAATTAAAATTTGCTTACATGATAAATTGATAATTAGTGACAAAATATTTTGATAAATTAACAGAAGAATTTAAATTTGGCTAAATACCTTGATTTTATATTAATTTAGATACAAAGATCGGGTTACTGCGATTGTTTGAATTTTTAATTATAGGATTGAAGAAATACAAAGAACATCAAGGGTGATGCAACTATCTTCAAGACTTAGAGACGATGCAATCCCTTCGGGCATGGAAAAAGTGCAAGTCAAAATCGAAACTCAACTCATGCGAAGTGTGGAGCAACTTGCCAATATCCTCATCAAAGGATTGGACCCGAGTCCATTTTAAGACACTACAAGCAAGCTATGATTGTATGATATATACATTCTTAGCTTGAGGGGGAGTGTTAAAACTATGAATTGATCTCAGCCATCCATCATCGATCAAATAGATAGGATAATTAAATTGAATAAAGTAGACTAGGAACAGTAGAGTACCAACGGTACAATATGTTACCGTTAGAGATTTTTGTATAAATATAGAATAGAACTTGTGTAAAGAAGTAGATTCAATACAATAAAAATGAAATTTCCACATAAATAAATCGATACTGTTCTGCATAAATCCTTCTCCTCATGACCTCATAAAAATCAACAGTAACTAGCCTACAGGCATGATTCAAGCATGCATGTGCTTCCTGTGCAAGGTTCTAAATAACGATTAAAGATTTAGAAAAATTATAGAAATGCTGTGGAATTCATTTATCATGGTTCCGTTTCCGTAAAGGTTTTTATGTTTTTACCATTTAAATTTTTAATTTTTTAGACTTTATTTAACTTTACAAAATAAAAAATTAATGAAAAAAGTTATATTAGACACTTGCGATGTTGTGTTAAAACGCGACGGCTCGATTGAAACCATTGCACAGATATACCAGATATGTAACGGTACATGTACCGTCCCATGCATGTGCTTATACACATCCGGTACATAGTGCGAGCCATGTCCAGACACAAAAAATGCTTTTCCTTGAATTCTTTCCACAGTTTTACTTGCCAATTCTTTTTTTTGAGTAAAAAGGAAGGTCAAGCCTTCATTTCATTAATGATAAACTGTTACAAAAGTATTATAACAGAAAGATGATAAATAAAAAAAAAAGGATAAAGTGCCTCAATATGTTTGAGACTTCTACTTAGGTAAAAAGACAAACAGAAAGGGAAATTTAAAAAGACAAAACAAATATGCAGTGCGTAAAAGGGAGTAAAGGTCTGTCAGTAGTGGTTTATCTCTATGAATGCTTCACGCTGTACTGGCATTGGGTCTGAATTTGGTTAAGCAAGTCATGCAAAGAATTGTCTTCTCCTCTGAATATCCTTGTGCAGCGCTCTCTCCAGATGATGATGAATGTGGTGATCAATGCAATGGATCTGTGTTTCATAGATAGTGATGCATCCGTCATTCCAGTCAAAGAAGGTCTAGATATGCCGAATTGAGCTGCCACCATGTCTTGCGGTGTCTTGGCTACTCTACAGTGTATGAACAGATGCTTGACTGTTTCTTCTCTTTGTCTGCACATGATGCACCTATTAACTATACATATGCCTCTTTTCTTTAAATTATCGATCGTCAGTATTCTATTGAGAGTTACCAGCCAGCCAAACACCTGAAACCGAGGTGGTGTTTGTAGTTTCCAGATTCTATTGATGTGTGTTTTAAAACTTGGAGTGTTTTTCATTGCAAAGTATGCTGTTTTGACTGAGAATTGCTCATCTGGTGCCCATTTCCATACTGCTTCATCTCTCGCATTTGGGTGTAGTGTAATCTCTGACAGGTGCTCACGCAATTTCAATAGCTGTTCTTGTGCTTGCTCTGACAGGTCATCTATAAAAAGAGTCCCTATCTCTTGTTTGTGCCATGCTTCTGCCAAGGTTTGCCCATCACTGTGACAGGAGTGTAGTGTGGCCAGGTTGTCCTTTAAGATTCCGAATCCCCAATCCTCGTGCCAGAATGCAATTAGTGTGCCATTGCCTAGTTTTCTTGTTACCGACATTCTTGCAAATGCCAAGGTGTCTGTTAAAGTGCTTGCAAACAGGTTTGCCATTGGGAAGTTGTGTTGATCAGTACCCATCTGTGCTATGAGCGGTTTCCAAAGGTTGGTGCTTGGTTTGATCCATTGCCAGTAGTGCTTTGTTAGGAGAGCAAGATTGAATGTTTTCAAGTCTATGACCCCTAACCCTCCTAATTTTTTTGGATTGCAAACCAATTCCCATCTTGCTAAATTCAATTTCTTTTGTTCTTGAGATACCCCATGCCATAGGAATTGGCGCCTTATCTTGTCAATTTCTGTTATCACCCAACTTGGCATTTGTAAGCAGGACATGTAGCAGACAGGTAGAGATGATAATACCGCATTAAGTAACACTAACCATCCTGCGATTGATAAGTTCTTTGCCGCCCAACCCGCTAGTCTTTTGTTGAATTTTTGGATTATTGGTAGGTATGCAGTTTTGTTCAATTTCTTGTTGGATAGAGGAAGGCCAAGGTATATAAATGGAAAAGAACCGAGCTTGCACCCAAGCATGTCTGCCAATGAGTCCCCTTGATTTTGTTGGGCCTGTGCTACTATTAGTTCAAATTTGAACATGTTGATTTTCAATTCTGATATGGTTTCAAAGGCATTGAAGACAATTTTGAGTATTTGAATTTGTTGTGTCTCAGGTTTTACAAAAAACAGTGCATCGTCAGCATATAGCAAACAAGCTCTCATGTGTCGAATTGGTAACCGAATTGCCCCATTGATGACTAATTTCTGAAACCATCTTGCTATGAAGTCCATTGCTATTATGAATAGTAATGGGGAGAGCGGATCTCCTTGTCGAACGCCTCGTTTAAGAATGATTTTTTTGCCAAGTAATCCATTTATGATGATCTGCGACGAGCCCTTCAAAACAGAATTTAGAATCCATTCATTCCAGGTATTTGGGAAGCCAATGCTCTTCATCACTCTTGTGATATATTCCCAACTGATTGTGTCAAATGCCTTGTTTATGTCTGCTTTAAAGATTGCTACAGGTGTGTTGTTCTTCTTTGCGTGTGTGATGTTTACTTGCCAATTCTTATTGGTTCCAATTCAAAACCTCCCTTTCTCTTCCTTAAATGTATATATTTGATTTTCCTGCTACTCAAACAAACCCAAAACAGAACCAGGTTAAGATTTGCAAAAAATAAAAAAGAGCTCGCATACTCTTGTAATTATTTTCCACAACGTATATATTTTTGTTATTGTTTATAAAATTGGGATAAACAGAATCATTTTCGTACAATTTCTTTGTATCGGCTACGGCCCATACAACTTAATTTTTATTGTTGGACATAGCTTTCTAGTTGGGCCGGGTTTTTGTGGCCCATCTCCTTTTCTCGAAAAAACAGTTTACTATTCTCATATAATTGCTTTGTTTGAGCTTTAAATAAAGCGAATTAGAAAATTTGGGATTTAAGTACAGTTACTATACTAAGCTCAAACATATTAAATTAACTTATGCAATATACTAAGCAAATAATTTATACTATTAATATGAATATCTAAGTACAGTTATTATAATTAACATAATTATACCAGCAATATGAAACTCATAGGCAAAAAAAATTTCAGCATATAATTATGTCAAAAGGTGTAGTGACGACGGTACAGAATTCGGAACAGAATTCAATGAATTTTGTAATTAAGTTGGATGCTTCGTTTATTGATTTGGTAATTAAAATGGGTGTTTCGTTTCTTGTGAAATCAGATGGTCAAAGGGTGTGAATTCAACCATCTTTGACTGTGATGCTTTGGTTTTCTCTTTATTTTAAATGCTTTAATTAGTTTTGCTTTAATAGCAGCCTAGAAAATGTAACCAGGTTTTACTATTTATACTTCCCTCTTGTTGTAAGAAAGGCAGACTTTGGAAATTAAAATTGTGTTTGAGTGTTTCTTTTCTCCTTCCTAGTGTTTCTCTTCTTCCTCTTATTATCTTCTTAAACTATCCCGACGTCAATTGGTATCAGAGCCAGGTTTGCGGAAGCTCCCTACTCCGAATCAAATGGCTGATGAACCGACCCTTCGCGAAATGTTCGAGCAACAACAGCAGCAACATACGCAAACCATGGAGCTACTCACCCAACTCATCAACCGTCTCACTCCAAACCCTCAGCCGCCGCCGCCACCCCCTCCATTCACTCCACCTCATAACAATCAACCTCCACCACCCAACCCAAATTCCGTTCGCGAAAACCGATGGGAAGGAGGCTTGCGAGTCGACATCCCAGAATTTTCGGGTAGCCTTAATCCCGATGAATTTTTGGATTGGTGCAACACCGTTGAAGAAATTTTCGAGTTGAAGGAAGTTCCTCCCGACAAACAAGTACCTTTGGTAACTATTCGTTTCAAGGAGAGAGCTGCCGCATGGTGGCAAAATTTTAAAATGCGACGCTGCTACGACTACATTCCGCCTATCAATCGGTGGGATGATTTGAAGCGCGAGATGACGCGTGAGTTTCTGCCGCTAAACTATAGGCAAACTATGTATCGGCAGTTACAAGCACTTAATCAAGCAAACCGTAGTGTGGATGAATACACCTACGATTTTTACAAGCTCGAGGCACGCAACCACCTCAACGAGACCGAGGATCAAAGAATTGCTCGCTATATTTCAGGTCTCAAGTTGTCCATCCAAGACGCTCTCGTGGCTCACACATTCTATAATGTGTCAGAAGCACAAGCCAAAGCCAAAGCTGTGGAACAACAACAATCACGCTTTCAAAGTTATCAACCACCCCGAGGTAACTTACAATCCCAAACTACTTCGCAAATTCCAAAAACAGTCCCGAAACCCAACAACCACGCCTCCTCCTCTTCTTCGCAACCTACCCGACAACCTGCTCTTCTACCGACACCACCAAACACCATTTCCAATTTCAACAAAGCAAACATCCGATGCCATAATTGTCGGGCCATGGGTCACTATGCTCGTGAATGTCCAAAACCTAAACCCAGTTTGATTAGCAAAGAAGAAGAAGATGAGAATGAGGAAGTAAATGATGAGTTTGTTGCGGCTTTCGACGAGACATTTTGTCAAGCCGACCCTGAAGATGTTGAAGGCGAGAGTTTTGTAACAAGGCGTCTGTGCTACTCTCCACCAACACAAGAAAACTGGAAGCGACACGCTATTTTCAAGACGAATTGCACTGTTGGCAATAAAAAGTACAACATCATAATAGACTCGGGAAGCTGGGAAAATATGGTGTCCGAAGAAACGATCGAAAAACTCAACTTGACCACGACGCCCCACCCGCACCCCTACAAACTCGGATGGGTCAGCCGAGAAGTCGAAATCCGAGTCGACAAGAGGTGTCAACTTGCTTTCTCTATCGGGCCTAACTACTCAACAACTATTCGAGCGGACGTCGTGCCTATGGATGCATCACATATCATTCTAGGTCGACCTTGGCAATTCGACAACCATGCCGTATATGACGGAAGAGAGCACACCTACACAATCCGACAAGGCCACAAGAAGGTTCTTTTAACACCTATACAAAAGAATGCGACAAAAGAGGCCACAACGAAACTTTGTGTGCCACAAGATGAGTTCGAGTTTGACATGAAGGAATTCGGCATGTGCTATGCCTTGATCTCCATGACTTTTGCACATACTGAGACAGCCGAAAAACCAATCAGTTCGATCACAACAGTTCTCACGGAGTTCCAAGATGTAATACCTGATGATCTTCCCGAAGGACTGCCACCTCTCCGAGATATCCAGCATCAAATCGACTTGGTGCCAGGTGCTAGCCTCCCCAACAAGGCTCATTATCGCATGACACCGCAGCATCACGAAGAATTGAGGCGACAAGTCGAGGAACTCCTGAACAAAGGCTTTGTGCGAGAAAGTATAAGCCCTTGCGCCGTACCTGCCCTTCTCGTCCCGAAGAAAGATGGGTCTTTCCGGATGTGTGTTGATAGTCGGGCCGTCAACCGAATTACCGTCAAATATCGGTTCCCGATCCCTCGCTTAGAAGACATGCTTGACAGCTTGAGCGGTGCCACTGTTTTCTCAAAAGTTGATTTGAAGAGCGGTTATCATCAAATCCGAGTCAAGCCGGGTGATGAATGGAAGACGGCGTTCAAAACAAAAGAAGGACTGTTTGAATGGCTTGTCATGCCGTTCGGACTATCTAATGCGCCAAGCACTTTCATGCGCATCATGAACCAAGTATTGCGGCCGTTTCTTAACAAGTTTGTGGTTGTCTATTTCGACGACATACTCATCTATAGTCCCAATAAAGAGGAACATGTGGATCACGTGCGACAGGTCCTTCAAACACTTCGCCAGAATAGCCTCTACGTCAACCCCAAGAAGTGCATTTGGATGACGGACAAGCTAGTTTTTTTGGGCTTCGTTATAGCTGCTGACGGTATCCGCCCCGACACCGACAAAATAAAAGCAATCCAAGAATGGCCAACACCGACAATCGTGACCGAAGTCCGATCTTTCCTTGGTCTCGCAGGTTTTTACCGACGTTTCATCAAGAATTTTAGTAACATCACCGCTCTCATCACTGAACTCTTGAAGAAAAATTCTTTTGAATGGAACCTAGAGGCCAACCAAGCTTTTGAGAAGTTAAAAGTGTTGCTTACTCAAGCGCCCGTGCTCGCTCTTCCCAACTTTGACAAGATGTTTGAGCTTGATTGCGATGCATCCCGAGTGGGCATCGGAGCTGTCCTTTCCCAAGAGAAGAAGCCTGTGGCCTACTTCAGCGAAAAACTTGGAGGTTCGCGAGTCAAATACCCGGTGTATGACCTTGAGCTATATGCAGTAGTCAAAGCACTCGAGCATTGGAGACATTACCTACTTCACCGTGAGTTTGTACTATACACCGACCATCAAGCTCTTAAATTCTTGCATGAACAAAGCAAACTCAGTGACCGGCATGCCAAGTGGGTCTCGGCTTTACAGGAGTACACTTTCTCCATTGTACACAAGTCAGGCACAAACAACAAAGTAGCCGATGCCTTGAGTCGCCGTCACTCTCTACTCGCCTCAATGAAAGCATTAACTCTTGGTTTCGAGGAGCTACCCCAAACTCTTCGACAAGATTCAGATTTCGGGACCATCATTAATGAAGTCGAACAACAGAAGCGAGATGATTACATCCTTTGTGATGGTTTTCTTTTCCGAGACAAGGCTCTTTGCATCCCGCAAACATCACTGCGACTTCTAATTATCCGTGAGTTGCACACACAGGGTCACTTCGGGTTCGAGAAGACCCTCCAACTCGTTAAGGAGCGTTTTTATTGGCCGGGCATGTACAAGGACATCAAGAATTTCGTGAAGCGTTGCCAAATCTGTCAAGCCGCCAAAGGCACCGACACCAACCAAGGATTGTATGTGCCATTGCCCATTCCAACCGAACCATGGCAAGACATTTCAATGGACTTCGTTGTGGGTCTACCACTGACCCACAAAAAGCATGATAGTGTCTATGTAGTTGTCGACCGTTTCAGTAAAATGGCAACTTTTATACCATGCAAAACAACCTTGGATGCTAGCAAAGTGGCAGAATTGTTTTTCATCGAAGTGGTGCGCCATCGGGGACTACCGAGTTCCATAGTTTCTGACCGAGATGTTAAATTCATGAGCATATTTTGGAAAGAGTTGTGGAATCGCCTTGGTACCGAGCTCAAGTTTAGCACTACTTGCCACCCGCAGACTGACGGACAAACCGAAGCGGTCAACCGTAGCTTAGCTAACATGCTTCGTGCACAAGTGACATCCTTTGGCACATGGGACGTCTTACTTCCGAAAATTGAGTTTGAATACAACTGTTCGGTGAACCGTTCGACCGGTTTCTCACCGTTCTACATCATGTATGGCGCTACACCAAAAGGTCCGCTGGACTTAATTCCCATTGCAAGTCCCAATGCAAAGTCCAAAACAGCCGAGGAGCGAGTCAAAGACCTTCAAGATCTTCACCAACAAGTTCGCGCCAATATCACAATCTCTTATGACAAGTACAAGAAAAGCGTAGATGCAAAGAGGCGTTTTGTTTCATTCGAGGTTGGAGAACTTGTTTGGGTTTACCTCTCTAAAGAACGGTATCCCCAAGGGCAATACAACAAGCTTACTCGGCGAAAATTTGGTCCATACAAAGTCTTGGAAAAATTTGGAGACAACGCGCACCGCATCAAACTTCCCGACAACATGTATATCTCTAATATTTTTAATGTGCGTCACCTTCATAAATATCATGGTGATGATTCAAGCTTGGGGACAAGCTTCAACGAACCAGGGGAGCATGACGACGGTACAGAATTCGGAACAGAATTCAATGAATTCTGTAATTAAGTTGGATGCTTCGTTTATTGATTTGGTAATTAAAATGGGTGTTTCGTTTCTTGTGAAATCAGATGGTCAAAGGGTGTGAATTCAACCATCTTTGACTGTGATGCTTTGGTTTTCTCTTTATTTTAAATGCTTTAATTAGTTTTGCTTTAATAGCAGCCTAGAAAATGTAACCAGGTTTTACTATTTATACTTCCCTCTTGTTGTAAGAAAGGCAGACTTTGGAAATTAAAATTGTGTTTGAGTGTTTCTTTTCTCCTTCCTAGTGTTTCTCTTCTTCCTCTTATTATCTTCTTAAACTATCCCGACGTCATGTAGCTAAAATGTTTAGCGAGCACCATAGTAACAAGATTTATGAATATTATAAATTATTTACATTCAATATCTTTCTACGTGAATAGATGAATTAAAGAATTTTTCCAAATTTTTCGAATTATTCACGAGTTGTATGCAAAATTTATAAATTATTCTTGAATTATTCTCAAATTTTGTGTTTATTTCTAAATAATTTAGATTTTAATATAGTTATTTGCATTAAATGAAAGGATGTCAAGGCCTTACATCTTGTATTTTTACTTGCTCTTTCGGATTAATTACAGCTTGGTAATGTAGACGTAAGGATGCAAAAAAGCTAGAGAAAGGGGGTCCGGATCCCTAAAGTAATTCAATCTTTGAGTTTTGAATTGAGGTCGTCCGATTTCAATCCATCACACTCATGATTGCTTCGCAATTTGAATTTATTTTTAGAATGTGTGCACTCTATTTTAGATAAATTATCATGAATTCAAAACGGACGGTCCGATTCAAAACTCAAAGATTGAGTTACTTCACTAGATGTCATTTCCATTATTATATGCGCAACCAAACAATATTAACTGCAGCTATTAATTGCATAGCTAGTAAAAGTAAAATTTCTCCTAAAAATATGACATTTCCGACTATTCATTTCACTAAAATGGTGACTTTAAAAAAATCGGTAGATTATGCAATATCCTCCTTTTTGTGTTGGCGGCTGAATTGAAAATTAGCGAGATAGCCTTCCAAAATGACCTTGCGTGAATAAAGCAAGAATAACCCGAATTCGTATCCTCTAGGTTAACTCCAAAGGTAATCTTTTGAGTTAATGAATCTTAATTGTTCGATCTATTTTAAGATTCGCGTAGATTAGATCTGTACTAATATTGAAAAGTCCCTATATTATAAGCAGGAGCCGGATGAGTTTCGTTTAACTCAAAAAATTCCCTTTTGATTTAATGCAGAGGATACGCATTCAGAATAACCCACCCCTATAGATTGAAAAGGTAAGACTGCAATGTGGGGTCCATGTTGCATGTTGCCTTGCATTAAAAACAAGTCTGCATCATCTGAATTAACTCAAAAGAGCATCTTTTGAGATAATACATTTCGATCGTTCAATTATAAACGGAGCCCATCCGGTTTCCACCTAAAACATAGATCTTTAATATTGGTGCAGATCTAATTTGTACAAATTTTGAAGGTGATCAAACGGTCCAGATGCATTAACTCAAAAGATTCCTTTTTGAGTTAATACAGAGGATACGAATTCGTCAAAAACAACAAATGAGAAAGAATGAAAGATGCTCCAATTCGGAAATGTCCTATGGAATCAACGCATGGAAATAAAATTCAAACGAATAAACGATACCTGGAGAATTGGAAATGAATAGCGGCTTCGTATTTTAGAATAAACCAATTATAATTCCTCCATTCGGAAATGTGGTTTTGTGTAGAAACGGAAAATCAATCTCATGAGACGCAAATCTCGGCTGAGGATGCACTAGTCATTTTATATTTTAAATCGATAATAATGATTTTGTATTTATTTAAAATATTTTGATCTCCAAACACATGTTAATACTGAGATCATATTAAGCAGTTCAAATCGTTTTTTTTTTTTAATTTGAAATAAAAAATGAAAATATAAGATATAATTAGAACACTAAATCAATGGACATTTGAGCCCTCATCATACTATTCTATCACTATATATTGCTAAATAAAACCTTCACATTTGGCATGAAATTGGAATAATAATAATATAATTTCCAATAATGTTTGAATAGATGTGCCGAACGAGCCCTTAACTATAATTAAAAATTAATTAACTTATTATTTTGGTTAAGAGATATATATTTGGTCTTTATATTTATTTTTATACTATAGTTTATTTTGAGTGTGATGTCTTTTACTTTATCACACTCGCGAAGAAGAGTTTGTTAACGTAGATCTAATAGATGACCGAATTTGTGTCCTCTCAAATATCTGAAATGTAATTTCAAAATGTGGGCGGCTCAGATTAATCTTAATCAAACTAAACTCAATCTGATGGCTATTGAAACTATACGGTGTCTTCTTTGAGATTCGTGCCAACTTAAAAAAATAATTCGGATTTATCACTTCCATCTAGGTATTGGGATACGGATTCTAGACGATCAAGAGGGAATTTGAATAGGTCTAAAGCCCAATTGGTTCTTTTTGTGTTATTTTTTTGGATGTTGGTATATCAAAGTTGTAGTTCTAACTTCTAACTAATTTTTACTTATTCACTAATTGAGAGAAAAATCGATAATGTAAGAACTGCGAACTTGAAATAAATTAACTTGAACCTGTACTAACTTAATTTGGATCGATATAATTTATTTTAAGTTATTTTAGATTTATTTTTATGAAAAGAGATAAAGCAAAGCAAATTGATTAATTAAAAGAGGGTCACATCCAAGGATAAAGAATTTAACATAGCAGTTTTTAGCTTAATGTAGCGCAAGAACTATATGCAACACTTTTTTATTATATAGGTTGTGCGTTACATGAAGTGAAAACTGCTTTGTTAAAATCTTTATCCAAATAGAGTACGAGAGTTTTTTTTTTTTTTTTTAGTAAAATGTTGGAGGTAAAACCATCCAACTATTTAATACCCTTGTTTTTTTTAGTAAAATAATATCCTTGTTATTACAACAACTTTTTATCTGGATTTCAAATCCATGATTTAGACTACATGTTTTTACCACTAGATCAAAGACTAGTTCTTAAATGCATAGTCGATAGAAGTGTA
Source organism: Carex rostrata (assembly GCF_964058835.1). Lineage (NCBI taxonomy): Eukaryota > Viridiplantae > Streptophyta > Magnoliopsida > Poales > Cyperaceae > Carex > Carex rostrata. The sequence continues at coordinate 11,470,927 of NC_135925.1, forward strand.
ATCAGATCCATATTAAGATATTTGTTAAATCCTACGAAAAGAGGTGGATCTGGAAATAAATAATTCCTCAAATATCTAAATGGAGTGGATATATTTTTGAGTAAAAGTTGGAGGTCAAGCCACCCAACTATTTAATACCCATATTATTATAACAAATAATTTTTTCTATTTAGATTTCGAACAAACTTGTTGATTTGATGGTGTTATGCACCCCTTGAGATTTATTCTCAAGAAAATGATTTTCACAACCAACAATTAACATAGCATGGGGCTTATATTTGTCCTGCATTTTTATATTGGACTTAAATATGAATTTTTTTTTATCAGATCTAAGACCTTTTTAGTTTTAGTGCATGATGGCCAAGAGATATATATTGAAACTTTGGCAACATTTTGACTAAATAAAGCTACTTTAATCATAATTTTGTGCAAGATACATTTTTTTTTAATTAAAAGGCCTAAGCCCATTTCATTAAAGAAATAGTTAACTTACAACCATCTCAAATGACAGAGTTCTCATATCATTTAATGAGCTACATTATTAATGCAACAACAAGTTCTAAGCCTCAAATAAATTGGGCTGAGGTAATAGTTCCTAATAACAAATTATCAAGATACATTTAGGCCATTGGGTATAGATCTTAATTGTCTCTGCCTTAATGTTAGCATACAGGCCATGAGAATTAATGTTTATTTACTTCGTTTGAACAATAACACCTTAGAATTAATATCTAATATATGCAATAATAAAGGGTCTCAAATTAAGAATTCACAATTATTTCCAGAGAGGCAGGCCTCGATAACAACATGAGCTATGTAGAATTATCATTTTACATAAAATTTGAATTACATCGAGTCATCGACTATCAAACATTAATATATCAAAAATAAATTGTGAATTAAATAATATTTTACGTTTACTCTACTTCCCTTGTCAAATATAGATTAAAAAAAAGATGAGAGTTCAAATGCTTCTATTTTTTGTGCCTCCAACGCGTCTTCATTTTTAAAAGTGTTAATTAATCAAAATTTAAATCATAAATGTCAAAATAAAACCGTTAGATGTGATCTATGTTATTTTCTCTATGTGCTCATAAAAAACACTATCACATTTCAATTATGTTTTTATGTGAATCAATCATTTGAAAAATCAACGTCTAGAAATTATCCACATTAGTACGTTTTTATAAGCTCTTGATGACATCCAAAACAAAGTTGAAATGTCATAATTTTCTTACACGTACATAAATAAAATGATATAGATCATATCTAACGGGTTTATTTTAACTTTTAAGTTTTAAATTTTGAGTTATTAAATTTTTAAAAATAGAGACATAATAGAGACACAAAAAATAAAGACATTTGAATCCTCCTCTTAAAAAAAAAAAAACGGCTTGAAACATTTATAATTTATTTGCTCTTTTTTTTGTTAGGATTCATTGACAATTACTTGAAAGCACAGACAACACATTCTCAAATCATGCCAAAAAAATAATTTATAGACATGTTATCTTCATTATAGACTGATTGTGCTATGCAATTTCATATTATTTGATTTTTCATCAAAATATAGATCGTTACGAATTTTATGACAGTTGATAAGTGACAAAACATGTATTAGTTTCATTATTTTTAATGTAAAGTTTGGCTAGTATAACATCAGTGTCATTTCATCCTATATAATATCAACTATAAAACCTATCAAATCGACTTCAAACGGTGAATTCATACCGTTCAAACCGATCTACTTCATTAGTTGTGTGTTTACATGCAAAATTCATAACCTTTTGAATTTATTTAGTATTAAGTCAAGCGGTCAAAAGTGTGAGTTTTTAAGTTAATTTTAATACATTAATTTTTCAATATTTTTACCGCTTGATTCGATACTAAAATAACTCGAAAATACAAAAAAATTGTATGTAAACGCATCACTCATAATGTAAATCAGTTTGAATAGTTTGAATTAGTCGTTCGAAGTCAATTTGATAGGTTTTAGAGTTTGTGTTATATAGGCTGAAATGATACTAATGTTATACTAGCCAAATTCTTTAATGTATATGGTGTACATAAAGTATAGATTATGTTTTACTTGTCAGATTTCAAAATGATAAGTTATTTAAGATTGTCAAGATTGGTAAACTAAATCGTTGTCAATGGATCTCTTTTCTTATTTTTTTTTTAAATATTTTTTTTACTATCATGCTCATAGAAAGAATCCCTCCATTTGAAAAAAGAGTTTGACTATCAAACTTTTTTTTACTATTAAGTTTGACATTCTAATACCAAAGAAACGCTTACTTATCCGTTAAAGTATAAAAAATTGTAGAATAAAATTAAATAAAAATAAGGAGTTTTTATTTTGAATCGAAAAAAAAATTCTGATGTTTTGATAAGAAGCATAAAAATTTGAGTGGGTATGCTAACTAGGGATGGCAACGGGCTGGCTCGATTCGAGCTAGGCTCTAGTTCAACTTGTTAATTTTAAATCGAGCTATAGCCGAGGTAGCTGGACCTAAGACATCCGAGCTTGAAATCTTGACAAGCCAGTCCGAACTAGCTTGCGAGCTGACGAGCTGGCTTGCTGGGTTTGATGCCTAACCGAACTAGCTCACGAGCTGGCGAGCAAGTTAGGTCCCAGCTTGAACTCGTTAATTCTGAACTGAGCTAGTAGTTAGCTCGCTTGTTAACAACTCGGTCTAGTAATAAACGAGTCAGGTGTGAGTTACGATCGAACCACGAGCTACGAGTTTTTTTGTCACCCTATGTGGATGTAATGGGACAAGCAAAGTAATTGCATAGGAATCGAATCATATAGCTTCACGGTGTTTTCGGGTAATTGCTTATCTGGAAGCTAAAAAATAGTTCGGTATTGATAACATTTGGATATTGAAAGCTATCATAATTTATTTATAATAATATTTTTTTTGAATGAATTATTTATAATAATATTCAAATGACGAATAAAAACGGGTGACATAAATACTAATTATTCTTTCTTTATTGCTTCAGAATCTAATAATAAAATAACGAATTTGAATTGCACATATTAATAATAGCAAATGGCGGAGTGTATATTGATATTTTTTAAGAACAATGTATTTTTTAATAAAATTTAATAAATATATACAAAGTAAGACTACAATACTGTGTACAGTGCATATTGATCCATACTATAGATTAATATCTCAATTTTTGAAGTCCGAACAATTAATATGTAACTACTCAACATTATCTCCATATGAAAATGTATTTGTAGATCAAATTTTATATTTTTAAGAAAAAAAATTACTATTTTTTTAAACAGATAGAAAATTACTTGATTTAAAGATTCTATTTTTTTTTTTTGAAATGTACTGACAGATGTTACCAGTATGAATTTATACTTGATCTAAATATTCTAGATCATGCAAAAGTAGTGGCTTTTAACTCATCTAAGACAATAATAAAATATATAAAATTTAATCAAGTACATTTGTATATAAAAATTATGTTAAACGATTCAAATTAATTTAACTATTTGAACTTTTAAAAATAACAATGAAGAGTTCATTTATAATAATGAAGGATGAAACTAACTCATAAATTGGGTTTGCATGATTTATACCATGTTAACCACATGGTAGCCGTTTACAACATATTTTGCGAGTTTACAGGGGTATATATGCGACATTTGGAAACTTGTTACACCACGAATAACGTGTAAATTAAAATCTATACCTCCAAAATTAAAGCCAACAAAGAAACTAGGATCTGAAGTGACTTCTTCCCACCGCACTCTCTATCTATCTGAGCTCTAAACTGAGAAAACCTAAATAGTTCTAACTTCTAAGCCATGGCGAACAAGTCGTGGGAAAGGGATGGCGCCAGCGCTGGGTGAGAGATCGACTCTCCCTTCCGATCTGTGATTTCGTATGTTTCTTATATGATTTGTCTTAACTGAATAATTCTCGTTTTTGCTTGTAGAAAAATCTTCATCGGTGGGCTTGCTAGAGACACCACTGACAGTACGTTTCTCTGATCTCACCAAGCTTTTCTCTTTCTTCATTTTTGTGTGATTTCTCTATTAATTCAGGTTTCTTTTGGGCTTTTCATTAATGCGCCTCTGAAGTTCTTCTAATTCTGTTTATGACACAGAACATTAGATAATTTTCTGCCTGCTGCCTGGTGGTTTCAGTGTGGATATCAGTATTGTAATTGAATCTTTATTGGGGTTTCATCCAAATCTAGCTATTAGCTAATTAATTTGTGCATTTAGAAGAACATTTGGTAGTTCAGTTATCTGAATTGAGGTCGAGGAGAATATATTTCAATGAAAAATTAGCATTTAGTCTTACTTCACTCTTTAACTATAATTTGGCAAGTTTTGTTACATTGCGTTGAAAATTTCCGTTATGCATTTGCTGCTATAATATTTGTAGGAGCATCACTTGACAATAGGACAACTGATTTTCCATAAAAAATAAATAAGTAAAATTTGGAGATTGAAAAGTAAATTTATAGGTATGTTATTGGATATTTAGATAGTCTAACAAACAAACTTCATGCAATTAAGTATTGTTTGTGTAATGCATCAAGGACCCATTATTTTTGGACTGTGAAACATACACCAAATCGCATCATTTTTTATAGACATTATATGTAGATAATATAGTTCATGCCTATGATATTGGATTTCATATTTAAGCTTTATTTTTTAAGATTGTCAATATTATCAAGTGATTCCCCCACTTTTTGAAGAGATCACTAATAATAAAAGAATGGAATCCTACCAGAGCTACATGCAAGATATCATTTATTGGGATATTATTCTACATTTCTAATGTTTATTGTAAAGGGATAGGTTATATTGACAATTATGACAGCTAACAAAATGCTTATCAAAATTTAAAAAAAGTTTAAATTGTAAGATACATTCTCTCTTGCTTAGATTGGTTGTGTATCAAGTTTGATACAACTTTGAAATGAATTAGTTATCTATTTTGCAATTAGAAATATCAAAGGTTCAATTTTAATGGCACTGATCCTATCTAAACTGTGAGGAACATATCTATAATCTTATTTTTAAATTTTATTAAGAGCTTTGTTGGTTGCCACAGTTGCCAAATTAGCTAGGTTGTCAATATATCTAAGATGGAGTATACTAGTTCAAGAAGATAAAAGGAAAGAAAATGATTGGGCACACATATTTATTCAAAATTGTACGGTGCCAATTAACTATTGATTTTGGATGTTTGTCACATTTCTCTCTGATATACGATATCTTCAATACTATCCAGATGTCACTGAACTGTACTTTTGTGGATATAGGTGCACTTTTGAAGCATTTTCGGAAATATGGGGAGATAATAGATCACATAATTATGATCAATAAGTTTACGGGTGAGCCTAGGGGTTTTGGTTTTGTGACATTTTCAGACCCATCTATTGTTGAAATTGTCATGGATGACACCCACATCATCAATGGAAAACAAGTAAGTTTGAAATTAAATTATTAAATAGGTCATGTAAATGCACCAAAAGTTTTCAGACTTGGTAGGCTAATGTTGCCAACTGGAATACCTCCGTCTGCACAAGAGATGACCAATAAAGCCAGAAAGGTCCTAAAATAGTGCAGAGGTAACACTAATACGTGTGAGATCATGGGCTCCTAACTTGAAGACATTGGGGCATTGGGCACAGAACCCCTGACATGTACTAGAGCTTTCTGTACCAATGGCACACTTCAAATCTAGCTATAAGTGTCTTATGGAGAAATTCTTATACATAACACCAAATTTCCTTCACTCAAAAAATCAAAAACTGAAATAATACTCACATGACGTGTTACATGGTTTTCAGTAAATTTATCTAGCAACATTAGAGTAATTTTGAAGATAACTAGAAAAGCAATGACAGTATCTAAGACGATCATTAAATCTCCCCCTCCCGCCTTTCCCCTCTGTAGGTTGAAATTAAAAGAACAATACCAAAACGTTCTCCGGGGCAGCATCACAATTACAATGCCAAAACAAAAAAGATATTTGTTGGTGGGATCCCGCCATCATTGACAGAAGGTAACACTGCATATCTGACATGGAAACAGCTGAAGTTTCTTGTTTACCCTTCAAAAGCTCAAAACATCATAACTTTGCTTTTCAAAAGAAGGTTACATGTATAACAGAAACCCTCCCCACCCGGACACAAAGTATTTGAGTTTTGTAAGGGTATACAAAAAACTACTCTTTTCCTTTTATAATGTATATGATCTCATATTTTCGTGCCTTTTTCACTTTTTGTGATGGTCAGATGAACTTGGAACATTCTTTGCAAAGTATGGAGAGGTGGTTGACCAGGAAATAATAAGGGACCATGAAACAAACCGATCAAGGGGCTTTGGATTTGTAGTTTTTGAGACTGAGGAGGCTGTAGATGCCTTGTTATCTAATGGAAGCATAATTGATCTTGACGGTATTAAGGTGCAACATTACTCTCCCTTATAGTTAGTTTGCTAGAATATTGCATAACAACAACCAAGCTTTTGTACTATTCTGATTTCTTTTTCTTTTTCAAAAGTGGGTACTTACTAAGTAAGCTCTTTGATTTAATAAAGTGAAAGACGAACAGAATTGACTTGTTAATTATATCAGTTCCATGTTCATAGACCTTTCCTTAGTTATATTATAGTAATATTTATGTAACATCAGCAGCATTTTTTACTAGATAGTTGACATTTTTAATGAGGTCTAGGCTTCCTTCTTCAAAATTAATTGTAGGTAGAGGTCAAGAAAGCTGAGCCAAAGAAATCGTCTTTCTCCAGTAATAGTCAATCTGGGGTACGTACTTTTGGCGAGGAGTATGGCAACTTTGAGGCATCATATGGAACTGGATTTGGCAACTCCAGTGCGTATGGTTCTGCTCAATACAGTAATTCTGGCAATAGGTTTGGTGGTTACAATGGTTACAATGCTTTTGATGGCCTTTTAAGTGCTTATTCTGGGTATGGCTTTTATGGAGGAGGGTATGGAAGCAGTTTGGGTGGATATGGGCAAGTAGATACTGGTTTTGGTGGTGGTTATGACTTCTCTCTAGGTGGTAGTTATGATTTCTCTCAAGGTGGTGGTTTAGGTGCTGGTGGAGTAAATGGTATGAGGGGAGGCTATGGCAGTAGCAGTGGTAGTGGTGGCAGTCATGGTAGATATCATCCATACAGAAGGTAGGAGAAATAGCTGATTTGCTGTCTCTAATGGATTGGGATTTCAAATGGTTGGTATTATACAGAATTTTTGTTGATCTGAGACTTGCAAGACCATGCTTGATGATGATCTTTTGGAAACCTGATCAGCTTTCTAGATTTAATGGTTTAATCAATTTGGTGGGAAATATAGACTGGTTTGAGACAGATATTTGTTTGTTTTGTAGATTTATCTGGGACAATTGAATATGTATCAAATATGTCAGATAGTGCTTGTTTCGGACTAATATTATTCTCCTCTTGGAATTAGTAGTGCAGTAGATACGAGAAGGCATTGTGCAGATTGTATTTGTTACTTGGCACGGCCTTTGATTTAGACTAACAGATGATAATTTCAACTGTATTTTACTATAGATGATAGTCGACAGCTGATTAGTTTCTTTGTTTGTAATAGCTCAGGTCCTTTTCATTCTTTTGCTCTTGTTAGTCGTCTTCTGTGTCTTCTGAAGGCATTCACAGAAAGATCTGTATATAGATATCTGATATTACATAGCTGTTATTATAATATAATATAATCCATGCCAGTACCGGTATACTGAAAACCAAATATGGCATCAAATGTGGTCTAATGCTTCATGTGGAGGTATGTTGTTCCATATTTCACACTTTACAAGCTAGAAATTCATCAGAAAAAATAATCTCTTTGTTTATTCTCACGAGAGATAGCTCAAGTTGGACCGGTGCTTTTATTTTCCGTACAGGCAGCACAATTAATTTGCTAGGAGCCCTTCTTCAGTGAAATGAGGATGAAGGCAGTAGGTACACAGATTTGTTGGCAAAGGGTGAACCATAAACCATTCTATATGGCCTACTTTTGTTAGAATTTATTTTATACTTTATAGAGCTAAAAAAAATCTATTAAAAGATTTCTAAATGCAACATTGCGTATTTATTGTCTGAAATGTTATGCCAGCAGCTTTGCAATGGAATACATGTTGCATTTTTTTCTTGACCAACTAATTTGCATTTTATATCACCGTCTGCATGTGTTCCTCAATCCAGCTACTAGCATCTCGTGTTTACCATTAATCGAAGAACGCATAGAATCTTAGTATTAATTATGAGGAGGATTAAACTGCCTTATCTTTCATGTCTCATTATGCCTTGCATTCTTTATCACCGTTTTCAAAGTTAAACAATCGATATAAACAGCTCAACATGTTCTTCATATTAAAACGTACTTGGAAACTAAATTTTATACTTTTTGAAAATTTGTTACTATATTTTTAGATAGATAAAAAAAAATCATTGTTTCTAGACCAAATTATCTCACTAGTACTTTCAAACCAGCTGGAGTTGCTTCTCTTTTCCCACTTCCAATTGGCATTTTAACCGCGCAGACAATTCAAGTTGGTGCCTTGTATATATAAATCTTTTTTTTTTTTGCATAAATACAGTGAACAAGTATTTTTGTATTCGCTTAAAATTTGAATTCGGTGTTTCAGGGACCATCTTTGAATGTGATAGCAGAGCTAATAATAGGGTATATAAACCCTGGTAGACCCCTTGCAAATTTGACATTTCAAACGTGTAGTGTTGTTACCATGTCAGAAGCAATTAAGTTTCTTCAAGATTTAAAACTAGGCCACTACATGAAGATCCCTCCTTGCTCCATGTTTGTCGTTCAGGTCTGATCAGACTCAGATTAACTGTGCCAATTCAAGCGAATTAAATCCCTAAAATTAAATTGTGAGAAAAGTGAATTTATGCAAGTTGGTTATATAACCTCTATTGTTGCATTTAATTAGATAAAATTTGAGGGGAAAAGCCCATCATATGGACCAATCCAAACAGATTCCTCCTAGAGGAATAAAAAAAAAAACACAATCATGAAATTATCAAGAATTTACATCTGTTTATATGCATGAGGTACACAGTGTACAGGCGACCACTACATCCTAACATTTAGGGCCTGTTCGGCTCCGTTACTGTTCGCGTGGAAAAAAAAAATTCAGTTCACAAAAACAATAAAAAACATTTCAATTCCTATGCCTACACTCATTTCCGATAGTGGGCCGAACAGGCCCTTAACAAGCTAGAATTAAAATTTCTATAGGTTGGCAATAGCATAGGTTCTTCAAACTAGCATTGCTGGAATACAATGAGAATTAATTGCTCTAGTTATATTTGCAATACTAGTGGCTTCTAATTAACTTGATCTACTACAACTCGTTGAATAATTTTTTACATGTTTACTTTCTTACCACAGCTAGTAGGCACTATATTGTGGCATTCAGTGTATTTTGGCACATCGTCGTGTTGGCTACTTGAGACCGAGATGGCATCTATGACCAGACAAAGGCAGCGGCCGAGGGGAGTCCATGGACATACCCCCTTGACCATGTTTACTACAACGCCTCAATCTTATGGGGAGTGCATGGTGGGCCCACTTTGCTTGTTTGGCCGACTTGGTTGCTATGCCAAGATGATTTACATTTTCTTAGGCGGCCTTCTTGCTCCCCTCCCTGTGTGGATGTTCTCTGCTGTTTATCCCAGTGTTCTAAATAGCGGCGCTATAGCGTTTTTGGAAACCAAACGCTATGCTATGGCATTAAAACACGCTATTTGCGCTACAGACGCTATAGCGGTAATAGCGGTCCGCTATAGCGTATAGCGTGTAGCGCAAATAGCGCGCGCTATGCAACATTTGCTGTTTTTTTTTTTCAATTTATATGAGCTTTAAAATAAATAAATGGTGAAGATATTGTTTAATTTTGATGAATATTACATTATATGAAATTCAGGTCCGCTATAATAATTTTTTCATTTTGCTCTTGATTTTTTTTTAACTGATGATAAATCAAATAAATAATTGCTAAATTATGGAAATTTTAGGGACTAACAAGAATTTTTTCAAGGATCATCTGTTTATTTTACTAGAAGTATGATTTTTTTTTCTATTCAATTTCTAGGTTATTTTGAAATTTAAATAGAAAAAAGATAAATTATGTTATGATGTTGAAGATATTTTAAATATAAAAAGATCGATAGTTTATGATATTAGTATTACTATAGATATTTTGAGTCGCAATTTGGACTTTGTATTGGTTCAATATGAATATTATAATTTTTTAATCAATTTGATATTATTTATTGTTCTATGAGACTAAATAATGTTGATATTTAGTAGAAATATATAATATAATTTTTATAAAAATAAAAAAACGCTATTTGGGATAGCTTTCGCTATAACTTTTTCTGGAGGCTCCCCGCTATGACGCGATAAACGCTATTTAGAACCTTGGTTTATCCTAATAAGAAGTGGATCAAACTCATCAACATGCCTATTATAATAGGTACTGTCCGTACAAACAGGGGCGGAGCCATGTATAGTGAATGGGGTCAATTGATCCCCATTAATTTTCAAATTTTTTGAATTTTTATATGATTTTCTATATAATTTAAGAAAAATGATATCATTATTGTCAAATTGACTCCCATGCTGATTAAAAATTTATATGATTGACCCCCATAGCTTGAAAGTCTGGCTCCGCCCTTGTTTACAAATGTATAGATATAGTGTCCGTAGCTACCATAGTAACAAAATAGCATTGTAATTAAACATCATTTTAAAGGACCCAAACATATTGTTACTTTAGTTAAAAGAATATAGTAGCCTAATCTGCAGTTTATTGGTTTCGTGTAGATTAACCATCTAGGCTGATTGCAAGAAAGTACAAGCCACTACAATAAAAACCAAAACCAAAGTTGAAATGGTGACTTCACTGATTTCTTAATTTTCTTTTCTATCTTTTAACAGGTGCCGCAACCATTATGCCCCCTGCTCAATCAGTCAACTTTATGATGTGGGGCTTGCTAGGTCTGGCAGGGGTGGACCCAGAGTAGAACAGGCTCCTTTGAATTTCGAATTTTAGTAGTGATCTATTGATACCACTTGACTTTACTCCTTTCTGAAAAGAATTTTGTCTTCCTCTAGATGTTTGATTTGTAATTTTAGTTAAAATCAAAATAAATTTCTTGAATTATGATTGGTAATTAGAATTATAAGTTAAAGTATCAGAAATTATAAGTCAGAGCATTGGAAAATATAAGTCAAGCATTGTTTTTTTATCGAGTACCCAATTAGTTAATAGGTTTAAATCCGATTCGATATTATTTTGCCCCTGACGAAAATCCTGGATCCACCCCTGCTGTCTGGTCAATTTCTTCGTCTTCCGGCGATATAAGGGGTGGTGGGCCAAGCATATATATGTGTTGTCGGCAGGTATAGACACTGGCGTGGCACTCATGGCTATGATTGCCTTCATGGCACTACAGGAGCAAAATATAGAAGGGATCAACTGGTGAGGCCTACAGCGCAGTGATCACTGTCCCCTTGCTAAGTGCCCCAATCACTGTCCCCTTGCTAAGTGCCCCACCGCACCAGGGATCAAAGTCAATGATGTCTCCCTTGTTTTTACCTAATGGTATGGAGACGTGTATGGGGTATCTTTGACCTTAAGGCTGTGCTCCGGAACCGGCGTCTGTAGAGGAAGGAGAAGGGACGAGAGGAAGAGAAACGAGAATTTTTACCTTCCAAATAATAAATCCTACATCTCGAATTGGGGTGATAGATTTCGTCAACAATACATGTTGCACCTCTCTCTCCTCCCCTCCTCTCCCTCTTCGTTTCTCCTCTTATGAAGCAGGTGAACGACGTGGGCAACCCGTCGTTTTTGAACTTTCTCCTTTCTTCTCTTTAACGAAGGTCTTCTATCCCTCTTTGGAGCACACCCTAAGAGATTAAGCCAATTGTTCAAGACAATCATAGCACAACTAAAATCCGATTTGTTGTAGCAGAGCAAAGAAAACAAAAATTTGATCTTGGGATTAATTTGGATAGTGTTAAATCCTACAAATTTAAATTTGCATGAAAGAAAGCTAAATTGTTGATAGAGTAGCCTGCTATCAGTATTCAGTAATCAGTAATCCATGCCTCCTCGCGTATTCTTCATTATAATTGCCAGTGTTTTAAAATGCGGCCGCATGGGCCGCATATGCGTATGCGGTTGGCAGCGGTGCTCAGAATGCCCATGCGGTTTTTTCATGCGGCCGCATATGCGGTCTGAATATGCGGTCATGCGGATTAAAAATGCGGTCATGCGGTCGGAATATGCGGCCATGCGGTCTGAATATGCGGCCATACAGTCTTTCCATGCGGTTTTGATAATTTTATTGTATTTTAATTAAAATTTATATTAAAAAAATCAAAAAATTATTATTAGTTATGTTATTATGTGAAAGTAAATTCAAATATATGAATATGAATATATATTTATATATATACGTGAATTTATATTTTAAAATCCGCATATGCGGTATGCAGTGGTCTTCCGCATGCATGAACAAAACCGCATTTTAAAATATTGATAATTACAATGAGCTAAATGTGTGGCTTTATATCTTTAGAAAAAAAAAATTTATTTGAGGCTTTCGAAAAGAACAACTTGTTAGGCCCGTATCAGCCCGGAATATTTTTAAAAAAATACCGTTTTAAGTTTCAACCCATAATTCCATAATCGATTAACAACTATCAGTTCAAATTCGACTGTTATATTCTACTGCAAAGTCTACCCACTCAATAAAGAGTCGTGATTCCACCGATCGGACAACAATATTATGACATAATGCAATCTGCCAAACTATCTTGTATATTTTTTTTTATTTAAGTGGAATCCTAACTATCTGTTATTAATAATTTTACTTGCATGTGTGCATCATCAACAGTGTGTAGTTCATTTTTTAGAGCTTTTTTACCTAGAGGTCTGGTAAAGGCTGGTATCTTTGTCTTGGCATCTCGGATCAAAAAAGAATTCAAATCATGACTTTAATCTGATGCATGTGTGTACATATAGTACTTGACAGCGAAAGAGCATCTTCACTGTATATTGCTTTTCTGACATAAACTCCTATGTCAACTTGTTCACTGCTCTTTTAAACATATTAAGTCTGGGCAAACTCTGATTATCTTTTTATATTGCCAAATGCCAACATGGGCTTACAAGTTACAGTTTGGATCGTTTTGAGATTTTTTTTTTCTTTTCTTTCTAGTTTGCAGTTTTCTTTTCATTATGAAAATTTCTCCATTTTTGTTTTCTTTTTGATGACGAACAAATTTGTTAAATGAGACAAGTTAGAATCTATCTTGGTCACTGCACTGCACATGCCCCCTGCGGGTGCAACAGAGAGAACCAGCTTGGGTAAATTGTTTACTCAAAAAACAGAAACCAACTTGTTATAGGTTCTCTCCATTTTTATCTTAAAATGGCCATCTCCAGTTCTTGGTCAATGCTGATTTATAAGCAGTAGGTAGTCAAAAATGCAGCTCTCCATTTTTATCTTAAAATGGCCATCTCCAGTTCTTGGTCAATGCTGATTTATAGGCAGTAGGTAGTCAAAAATGCAGACTGCAGACCTGCAGCGGCTATCTCCATATTCCATGCATAGAATACAAATAGATGCAATCAATCAGAAATTTATTTTATTATACAATGTATATAGCCTTTGGATTCTGGACTTCATACAGAAGGGCTCCATGTGGTATAGCTGATAACTCCTACCAACATGATATTTTAGTGCTCTAGTTACTAGTTAGGTTTGTTTAGTTAGAAACTTGTAAGGTGCTTTGAAATAGAACTTGATCTTAAGACCGTACAGGAAATACCAATGATATTTAAGTTAGAAAAATATAAGTTATTAACGATACGTTAGCTGAATTTTTTTTTTTTTTTCCAATGGCTAGATTGATAAAGAAATAACATAACATTTATGATTAGTGTGAGAAACACAAACATAAAATACACATCTGTAAAGGATGTTAACAATCTTAAATAACGTTTCTCTGTTCTTTTGTCTTTTTAATATTAAAGGTATAATTAAACAGCCCACTTGTGAATATGAGATGATGGGACTGGAGCCGAATTTATCAACTTGCAGTTCAAAATTAACTGAACCACTTTATATTCTCAAGAATTTTTAATAAAGGAGCAGACAAAAAGCCTTAATTAAGTTCTTGACATTCGATCTAGTTTTGAAACTTTTGGTGCATAGAAGATATCATTTTGTCATTCCTAACTTACGTACGTTGACACGGAAAAACAAAAAAAAATTATGAAAGATCGCAAATTTTGAAATTCAATAAAAAAAAATTATAGATACTTATAATAAAAAAAATTGGCTTTCATCTTTTATCTTAAGAAAATAAAAATTATTTTCACAAGAAGTTTCAAATTTATTTGTGTGGTAAGTAGGTAATTCTGTTACGTACTCCCGAATATTTTAAGTGGACAAAATTGAAGAGGTGAATAACTGTCAACTGGACAAATCCTGAAAAAACAAAAACTATAATAATGTGTTTCTTTCCCCTTTTTGTGGGGAAATCTTTAAACTTGTATGTATTGTGATTTGTGACCTTTGTTTATTCCCTGTGAACAAGTACAGTTGTATTGATGAAATTCCAGGACCAAGTCCTTGTGAATCAATAAATCCTGTCTCGTTAGCAAACTATAAAGAACTTCCACATGCACCTAGTCCCTAGATGGAGGGACACACCTACCTACTTGTGTAAACGGCCGCCCCATTATATATTTTTTTTATCTAATGGATCAACTTGGATTGTTGTCATTTTAATCATCCACTAATGCTATGAGCTGGTAATGTACTGTTTTTATTTTTATTGCTTAATAATGTATTTGTTTCTCTCGTGTATGGTTTGATCAGTAAATTAAGCCTGGAGTTTAATGTAAGGAAGGCCTTATTTTGGAGTCCGGCTAGTATGACATCGGTGCCATATGACACTAACTTCAAAATTGATTGAATAAACTTCAAACAACTAATTCAAACCGTTCAAACTAATTTACTTTATGAGTGATGTGTTTGCATGCAATTTTTTTTATATTTTCGAGTTATTTTAGTATCAAATCAAGCAGTAAAAAATATTTAAAAATGAATGTGGTAAAATTAACTTAAAAACTCACACATTTGACTACTTGCCTTGATACTTAATAAATTCAAAAAAAATATAAAATTTGCATGTAAATGCACAACTAATGAAGTAGATCGGTTTGAACAGTTCGGATTCATCGTTTAAAGTCGATTTGATAGATTTTAGAGTTA
Organism: Carex rostrata; assembly: GCF_964058835.1. Taxonomy (NCBI): domain Eukaryota; kingdom Viridiplantae; phylum Streptophyta; class Magnoliopsida; order Poales; family Cyperaceae; genus Carex; species Carex rostrata. The sequence continues at coordinate 11,486,273 of NC_135925.1, forward strand.
GTGTTATATATGCTGAAATGACACTGATGTTATACTAGTCACACTCCTTATTTTTTTACTATATCAAAAATTAATTATTCAAACTTTAATCAGTTATTAAACTTAGTTTAAAAAAATTAGGTAAAAATCTTTAAATTTGACGGTGCTGGAACAATGGTGGGATATTATTGTAAACGTGGTATACTTGTATTAAATATTTCCTATCTTACTCTACAAATCCCCATTTCCGGTGGTGATTTGTGCCTCTTGTGATTTTAGTGAGACATTCTGAAATACTTTATTTTTACTTAAGATTGTCAATTCTTAACTCGAACTGATATATCAAATCATACTCAACTTGATTCATTTAAAAATTAAAACTGATTTGTAAGTAAATGAATCGAATACGAGTTCAAATTATATCACTAGTATTTTTTTAAAAAAATATTTGTAATTTTTTATTGGACTTTAGATATGGAGCTTGGTCCATGTTGCAGAAACTTTTATTAATATTTAAAAAAAAAATCAAATTTCAAATTTACAGCCCCATTTTGAAATTTTTTGGAATTTGTCCAAATCGCAAAATAAATTTGTAGAAATTCGTTATTTTGCAGAAATAGGGATTTTCTGATTTTTTTTTTTTAATTAAAGAGAAAATATTCTGATTTTTTTATTGAAATATTAGAAATATTTTTATTTTTTTTGGAAAATAGATGGAATACTATATAATTTGATTTATTAGAAAGATTGCGATAAATAACGCATATCAACATTTTTCAGGCTAGATTTTTTGCGGATGTAAAAAAAATAAAAATATTTCTTTGTGTGTTATTGAGAAAAAAAAGTTTTGAATATGAGTTATTAATCCCGATTCAAAAGTCACTTCTAAGTAAATACAAAAAATTTTGTGGTCCTTCTATGTTTGAAAAAATAATAATTAGCTTTGACTTCTGTCAGACAAAATGATTTCTTATCATTTTTTTTTAAAATGGATACAATATCTTAGAATTTAGATGTACTAGAAGGATCACAATATTTTCTTTATAGTCAGAAGTGATTTTTGAACCAGGATCAATAACTCAGATCCAAAATATTCTTATTTTTTTCTAGTAACACACAGAAATATTTTAATTTTACTTATAGCTAAAAAAAACCGGCCTAAAAAATATTAATTCGAGTTATTTGTCGCAGTCTCTCTAATAAATCAAATTATATAGTGTTTCATCTATTTTTAAAGAAATAATGAAATATACAAAATATTTCTAATATTTCAATACAAAAATAAATAAATTATAACAGTTTTTGTTTAATTAAAAAAAATTAAAAAATCTTAAAACCGCAAAATAATTTTGTGAAAAGATTTCTTCCAAAACAGCAAAAATATTTTGCAGTTTGGACAGATTCTGAAAATTTTCAGAATCGGGTGTAGATTTTGAAATTTGTTTTTTTATATATAAATAAAAATTATTCTATGTTGGAACGGGGGTTAAAGTTATGGCGAAATAAGTTGCTTACTCCATGTTAAGATGACATACGTTATCTTTGTTTGGTTGTAATTTAAAGTGAAATCATGGCTTAAAATAATTGTTGAATTGTTTATTGTTGTATTTATATGTGGGTTTGTGTAGAAAATATATGTTGTATTGAAAATGACCATTTGATTAATATGGTGTATTTTTATGGTTAGCAAATAAAATTATAGTAATTTGGTCTATTTTTTATCTTACTTATTTGATAATAATTAACAAGTATTTTTAATTACAGCCTAATTTAAAATTTAAAAACCATTGTTATTATACTTAGTTTTGTTGTAATGTTATCATTAGTACATTCTTAAAACTTTATGGATGGACAGGAACTGAGCTCATTTTGTAACACAGATTTTTATCCAATGATACTTCTGCACATGAAAACTACCGATTTTTTTATTTATATCCAAAAAAAATATAAATTTAAAAAACTAATCAAACCTCTCGTCAATTTCGAAAACTACCCAAATTGGAAAAAAAATTTCCGGAAAAAAAAATTCCGGTAAATGGATATTAAAACCGAAATAAATTTTTCTGGTTTTAGGATTTTTTTTTTTCGGATTCTGTTTTTTTCATTTTTTAGTTTTTATAATTTATTTATTTTTTGTATTGAAGTATTGCAAATATTTAATATTTTTTTTTAAATAGATGGAATACTATATAATTTGATTTATTCGAAAGACTGCTACAAATAATCCGGATCAACATTTTTTATGCCGGATTTTTTACGACCGTAAGAAAAATTAATATAATATATATGTTAAAATGTGCTTGCATATCAAATTTTATATTTTTTTTGAATTTTTTTACTATTTATTAAGTATTTAACAAAATCGCTATATTCAGACCATTGAATTTTTGTATCCATCTTAATAAATAGTAAAAAAATTAGAAAAATGTAAAATTTGATCTGCAAGCACATTTTAAAATATCCATCATGCTGAACGGTTTGGATCGACTGTTTGGACTTTGAAAACTTTGAAAATACCGATCGTTGAATGCCTACCGTTGAACGAAAACTTAAACTGGATTTTTGAGGCACTAAACGAGGGTTCACTAAATGAGGATTCCAATGCCTCATTTTTTTATACCTCATCATACCTCATATTTTATATCTTCATTTTCTTCATATTCAAAGTCTAAATTGTCGATCCGAACCGTTCAACATGATATCCATACTAAAATATGGTTAGGGATGAAATTTTATAATTTTTGAAATTTTTTTACTATTTTTTACGATGGGTAGAAAATCACTTTTTTTTTAACAGTTCAAAAACAGTGATTTTGTACCTATCTTAAAAAATAGCAAACAAATTCCAAAAAAATATAAAATTTTATCTCCATGCATATTTTAGTATAAATATTTTGTTGAACGGTTTTGATCGACAATTTGGACTTTGAAAACGAAAATATAAAATATGAGGTATGAAAAAAATGAGGCATCAGAATTTCAAAAAAAACGTCGTTTAGTGCCTCAAAAATTCAGTTTAAGTTTTCGTTCAACGGTAGGCATTCAACGATCGGTATTTTCAAATTATTTTCAAATCCGGCATGAAAAATGTTGATTCGGATTTTTTGTAGTAGTCTTTCGAATAAATCAAATTATATAGTATTCCATATATTTAAAAAAAAAATATTAAATATTTGTAATACTTCAATACAAAAAATAAATAAATTATAAAAACTGAAAAATAAAAATAAAAAGAATCCGAAAAAAAAAATTTCGGAAAAAAAATTTTCCTAAAAAAAAAATCCTAAAAGCGGAAAAAATTATTCCAGTTTAAAAAAAAAATCCTAAAATTGGAAAAATTTATTCCGGTTTTAATATTCATTTACCATAAATTTTTTTTTCCAAAAATTGGTATTGAAACAGGAAATTTTTTTTCCAGTTTGGGTAGTTTTCGAAATTGACGAGAGATTTGGTTAGTTTTTTAAATTTATATTTTTTTTTGATATAAATAAAAAAATCGGTGAAAACTACATTACGTGATTATTATGAATAAGGAAATATTATAGTACTAACATGGGTGATAAAAATTCCAGGAACAACAAAGTAATAGCAATAATAATCTGTTTTAAATTATAATAATAGTAGTAATAATGACAATAATATTGGTATTGTATAAATAATGATAATGATGAAGATGAAACAATAAAGATGATAATGATAAAACTAACAATAATTATGATGATATTTATTATTATAATGATAATAATGATTATATGTTAATAACAACAACAATTTGAAATATGTTATTCCACCTCTTGATATGAATTAACTTTTCCATCATAAATAATCTCTTACTCCAACTTATTCCATCACAATTTAATTATCTTACTACTTATTCTATTACAATTTATCCGTGTTTGACTCACTTTGATAAAAAAAAAACGAACTATATGTGGAAATCAAACTTAAGCAATCTATCATAAAAGTCAGCATACTTATTAATTGCTTCATTTAATTTCTTGGACTATAGTTTAGATATGGTTATCAAAGCAAATAGGATGTCGATACGCATCCAATAATAATCGAACAGCTAATCAGAGGATGTGCCGTATGGACCCTGGCATCACCCCTCCCCACCTACGGATCCGTATCCTCCCAGGCATTGTTTTAATATTCGGTTTATACGTGGTATGCGGAAAGCCACTGCTACTGTGGTATGCGATTACATATGTGGATTTTTATACCGACTTATATATATGCAGATTTTAAATGAGAATTTATATATATATATATAGAGAGAGAGAGGGGTGGGTTACGGTGAGTTGCGAAGTAAAACGCGTTTCTACTTCACGTCGTATTTTTATTTTGAAAGTCCAAACAACCGATCCGAACCATTAGATGTTTAATCCGTATTGAAATGTGCTTAGAGACCAAAATTTTACATTTTTTGAAATTTTTTTACTATATATTAAGCATTTTTGAAAATTATTGTTTTGCTGTGAACAGTAAAAAACAGTAAAATTTTCTGGACCATCAGATCAGCGACTTTCAAAATTACTTAATAAATAGTAAAAAAAATCCAAAAAATGTAAATTTGGTCTCCAAGCACATTTCAATATGGAGAACAAGATGAACGGTTCGGATCGACGTTTTGAACTTAAAATTCGCAAAATATGAACGTGAAGTAAAATAGTCGCTTTACTTCGCAACTCACCGTAGCCCATCTCTCTCTCTCTATATATATATATATATATATATAAACAAATATACGGTAATATGTGATATAAACCACTGTTAATAAATTCTAAACCGGTAATATGCTCTAAACAGCATATTCGGACTTAATATAAATTTTCTATTCGGATTACAACCGAATAATAATATTCGACTAAATAGACTAAATATTACTACACTGCTCCTAGGTATCCGATTCAACACAATTGAAACGGACGGTCCAGATTTACTCTCGGCCGGTCCTTGTTCGGAATGACAGAGGAAGCAATATTATTTGTACTTTGAGATTCGTGCCAAGTTAAAAAGACAATTTTGAACCATCCGATTCAATTGTACTAGTCCGATAACCTGAGTGGATGTGAATTCCCCACCTACAGCGTGGATGTTAATATTATCGACCAATTGGTTACTCAAGAATAAAATAATTTACCATCCAGCAATCATAATATTTTTCTTACATTTGACACTCGTTTTTATAAATTTGATTAGTACCATAGTTTACTTTCTTCTAACAAGAATTCAAAATACGTGTGATAATTTGCTTATAATTGTCAATTTGTCAACCCAGATGGTCATATCAGATATTAAATTAAAAGTAAGCAAACGAATTTGAATAAAATATTTTTATTTTTAGAGTTTCAAGTGAACTAAACCTCTACGACTCTTCGTTCATTACTGTTTCCTCAATTTCAAATTAATATTTTACGGTTTTACTTCCTACGGTCCCACCTGCTTAAAATTGTTCCACATGGATCTATAATCAACATTTTATACTTGGATCTATTTGAGCACGATTTCTTACAAATGAAAAGTTCAAATTTGCGGGGACACGTTCCTAATCCGAGATGAAACGGAAATCTGATAAAGATATTGACAGAGTAACTTCTGCTTCATGCACCATTCAAATATTTGATTTTCTATATATCTAAAAAAATAGTAAATTTTTTTCAAAAAATGTAAAATTTGGTCTTCAAACACATATTAATATGGAGAATAAGATGAACGGTTCGGATCGACCGTTCAAATTTTAAAAACTCGAATATTAAGCCGTAGCACCGTAGCATTACTCTCATATTACATCTCTTTCTTGGAACGTTATATCAAATCACTGTTCTGAGCAAAGGACGCTCATTTAAATCTAATTCTGAAGGGACATTTTGTGAAGGATCGTCTTTTAATTTTATTTTTAATTCAGAAAAAAAATGAAGGTACGTCCTTTTGTCGAATTTGATTATTCAAAATCCCAAATATTTTGCTTTAAAAATAACTTTGGCCATTGAAAGAAGAGGAGGGTTAAAATGCACCATTGGTTTGTGCCCCAACCATACCCCATTTCTATATCTCCGTTTACAAAGTTCAAACAGTCGATCCGAACCGTTCATCTTATTCTACATATTAAAATGTGCTTAGAGACCAAATTTTATATTTTTTGGAATTTTTTTACTATTTTTTTAGATAGGTACAAAATCACCGTTTTTGGATGGTCCAGATGTAGTGATTTTGTACCTATCTAAAAAAATAGTAAAAAAATTCCAAAAAATATAAAATTTGGTCTCTAAGCACATTTTAATATGTAGAACAAGATGAACGGTTCGGATCGACTGTTTGAACTTTGTAAACGGAGATATAGAAATGGGGTATGGTTGAGGCACAAAACCAATGGTACATTTTAACCCTCCTCTTGAAAGAAATGGCAGGCACAAATTTGTATGAAAAATATACAAAGTGATGTGGACCCGGTGCACGCCATAAATGTACATTTACAGATATTGAAGACATGGGGCCTACAGAAGAAGGACAAATGGGGCCCGTAGAAAACCCAAAGCTCTCCACTCTCCAGCTCTCTTACTCCTGTGCGGTGGTGGCAGATCTAAATGCATCTCGTAGAGGCCCAGCTAGATAAGCATAAATTTAGGCAGATTGCATTTATAACTTCCGTCGGGACTCGATATACTTTCCCTATCTGGATTTCTTTCAAAAAATTTAGTAGAACTAGGGTGTTTCTTGGTGAACTCAAATATAAAATTCGTCAAATCAGTTTTAAATGAGGAATATAAATCGTTGAAACCCGCATACTTTACGAATGATGCGTCTACATGTAAAAAAAAATAATTCTTAAATTAATTTTGCATAGTGGTCAAAAAATAAATGCATTAAAAATAATTTATTAAATTTCTAATTTTGTTTGCTTGACTTTATACTAAGTTAATTCGAATGTTTAAAATTTTCACATGCAGATTCATCACTCATAAGATAGATGGATTTCAACTGTTTGGATTCGCCATTTAAAACCGATTTGATTAGTTTTAGACTTTGAGTTCAACAAAGAGATTGGTGAACTTAAGAACACTCTAGTTCTACTCCCAAAATTTTGACAAGTATGAGATTATTGACAAAGCAGTATTTGCTTCGTGCATCGCACGGGTCTTATGCAGGGCTGTTTTTACTCTATTATTCAATCGCTGCATGAAGCACAAGTAGCCTTACTCATAATTCGATGAGTAAAACTAAGGTGTTCTTAAGCTCACCAAGATGTTTGGTGAACTTAACTTCAAAATATTTTAAATCGGTTTCAAACGATAAATCTATACCGTTGAAATCCATCTACTTCACAAGTGATTAATTTATATGTAAAGATTTTAATTTTTCAAATTATTTTAGTGTAAAGTCAAGCGGTCAAAATTAGAAGGTTTACAAATTAATTTTAGTGCATTCATTTTTTAACACTCTTTGATCACTTGACTTTATACAAAATTAATTTGAAATTTTAAAAACTTTACATGTAAATTCATCACTCGTGAAGCAAATCGGTTTCAACGGTTTGGATTTATTATTTGAAGCTAATCTAATAAATTTTGGAGTAAAGCTCACCAAACATCTTGGTGAGCTTAAGAACACACTAGTTCTACTCTAATTTGATATATCATTTAAATTTAGAAACGTAATTTCGTAATATGTATTATTTAGAAATGTATCTGAGTAAAGTCAGGGACGGATCTAAGGCTAAGCTACTCCTATGATTTGAAAATTTTAATTATACGTATAAGAATTTAATTGAATTTTATATTTTCTAAATGTTTTATATAGTTTAGTTACCCTCAATAAATGACAAATATTTAGTTGTAGACTAGTTGTTAAGTTTTATTTTGTAGTTAAGAGGTCTTGGATTCAAATCTCACTCATCACAATTGTGCATTTTAATTTTCAGCCACCTCTATTAAATATTCTAGTTCTGCCACTGAATAAAGCTAACATGTGTTATGCTTATCAAGTGAGCTTCATGACATAGCTTTAAAAATCTATCACATTGATTTCAAATGACTAATTCAAATCGTTGGAACTAATTTATTTTACGCATAATGCGTGTGCATATAAAATTTTGAAATTGTCGAATATATTTAATAAAAAATCAAGTGGTAAAAAAAAAGAAGTCTTATAAATTATTTCAGTACACTCATTTTTTTTCTAATCTTTTACTACTTGACTTTGTGCTAAGTTAATTTGAATTTTTTTTAAATTTTGTATGTACACGGTCACTTGTTAAGTAGATTAGTTTCAATAATTTAAATTCGTTGTTTGAAGCTAATTCTATAAAAAGTTCAGGATTATATTCACTGAGTCCTATGATTAGCATAGCACATGCTAGCTTTGCTCATGTAATTTTATGATATGTTTCATTCTAAATTTAAAACCTTTTCTTTTGCAAATCCCACCAGAGAAAGTATGTTAGGGATAAAAATTCATTGTTTGTTTTTTCTTGTTCCGACTCTATAGTTAGATTTGTAAATATTTAATTTTAAAAATAATTTTAATATTTTACAATATTTTGAGAATGTAGTCGAGCTTCAATTCTAATTATATCATCAGTAGTTTATTGAAAAAACTCGGAAGTCCAGATTCGAACTAGCTGAACCGTGGATTGGATCCGGACCGATTCGATCTTTACTAGATCTCTGGACCGGACTAACCCAAGGAACATGTCTAGCAAGGGTTCGGATCGGATTTTTCCACTAGACCCGTCCAAATCCGTCCCGCACTAACCCGAGACCCGCATAGACCCAGACCGGACCGGATTAAACAAAAACAGATTTGTTTCCACCGTTTTAAAAAAAAAACAAAAACAGATCCGAACTGGACCCGGATCGTGGACCGGATCGGACATACCCGTGTGAATTTGGCCATGGGTCTAGCACGGGTTTGAACCAACTCCTCCAAATTAGACCCGCCAGACCCTACCCGTCCTAACCCGTAGATCCGTGTGACCCACGGACCGTGGGAACCGTGGACCGGCTGGGTCCAGACCGGACCGATCCGGCCCGTTTTCAATTCACTAATCATTAGCATGAAAATAAATTGACTGTAGAGATGGCAAATGACAATATAAAAACTCGTCCTACAGACGTCCTTTTTATGCCTTTGGGACCAAACATAGAGTGAGTCTATGGTACTATGTATATTACGATTTGGCACTGTGCTACGGCTCTATATTCGAGTTTTCAAATTCTAACGGTCGATCCAAATCGTTCATCTTGTTCTCCATATTAATATGTGTTTGGAGACCAAATTTTACATTTTTTGAATTTTTTTTACTATTTTTTTAGATTTATTGAAAATCACTGTTTTTGGATGGTCCAAAATTTTCAGATTAAGTGACTTTCTAAATATCTAAATAAATAGTAAAAAAATTTCAAAAAATGTAAAATTTGGTCTCCAAACACATATTAATATGGAGAACAAGATGAACGGTTCGGATCAACCGTTAAGATTTGAAAACTCAAATATAGAGTCATAGCATGGTAACAACCCGTGATATGCATAGTACCATAGACTCACTCCCAAACATATTCCTATATATTTTTTGTTTTAAAAGCAGAGACTAAACAGAGGAAAAGCTTCCTTTGTTTGGTGTTTATATAATATATTATCATGCATGTTTAAGCAGTTCTTGGTGGTTTAGATCGGATCTATGCAGTGCAGGATTAGCTCACTTTAACAAACGGAGAGAAGCTTTATCATCGGACAAACATTAGCACGATCTGTGTTGTTTATTTGCGTTGCATCGTTTTTTAGGAAAGAAAAAGGTATACTCTGGCCTTTTCCAATATACCCCAAAATATTAATTAGCATGCCTACGACAAGTACGAAACATTTGCAATGGCAAAATATTGGTCTAGAAAATAATAGATGCATGCATGACTGATTAAAGTACTGACTACCGAGGGTCACCGAAAAAAAATGTCAAGGAGCTTTACCATCATATTAATATAACGCTTAGGTCTTAATAAATATACTATACGAATGTACCTAAAAAAATAGTAATAATAAAGCTAGTCAAAGCAGACATAAATGTTTTGTCTATTAATCCATTTAATAAATGAATAACAACAATAATTTCGGTTTCAAATATTCGATAACTTGATTCTTATTTTATGAACGTATGCGTTCATTCTAACTAAATGCATATGCTCACATAATGGTTAATGAGCATTTTAATTTTTCCTATTTTTACTTAAGATCCAGAGTTCACAGCCCTGGAGACAAAAAGTATCGTTATCATAATTTAAAAAATCAAGATAGACAAAAAAAAAAAATTCGATTTTTTTGTGCTTTTGGGTATACGGTAAAATATTAGGTGCCAAGCCAAAAGCGTTAAATTTTTTTTTTATACTCTCAATAATTAAAACCAACGAATGTTTTATTTCCCGAAATTTCTTTAGTTACCATCTCACAAAATCAAAATTAATTCATTCCTAATCAGATTTCATTTCTTACCACCCATGCAGATCTAGTATGCAAATTGGATTGGTGCACCGACTGAGGATGTGCACCGATTTGGTGTGCAGATTGAATTGGCGCATGTAATTGGTGTTTTTTATGAGCATACTGGGCAGCAGTGGCCAATTTGTTGCGCCAATCTAGTATGCGCATCAAATCGGTGCTCATCCCCAACCTGTGCACCAAATCGGTACTCATCTCCAGTCTGCGCGCAACTTAATTTGGTGTATGGACTAGGTCCGCATGGATGGTATGTTTTGAAATATGTTAATTAGGATGGCAAATAAATTTTGATTTAATGGGTGGTAACTACAAAAAATTCGGTTTTATTTCGGAAGCTTGAAACAAAACTCAAAAGGCAGACAATTTATTTTCCAAGGCCCAGGGTTGGGTTGTCAGTCGCTTGGTACGTAGCCTATTTTGGATTGATGTGTGCTTTGACCGTGCGATAAAGCATGCTCTCTATAGCTTAAAAATTTATTTACGACAGATACTTCCAAATCCCCAATAAAACAGAAATTAACGGCTATTAATTACCACTGGCAACTGGTACAAATTCAGAATTCACGGTTCACCACACCATGGCCAAATTCCAACCCAATTTTCAAATTCCTTTATTAAACCAGCTGCCTTGGTTTACCAATTACCAGGCGTTATTAATGTACCCCCAAATCAAGCTCCCTCGGTTCAAAAATTGGGTCGCATTAAACACCTAGCCATGGGCCCATGGCTAAATCAAATTCCAAAGCATAATATATTAAATCTCGGATTTCACCTCTCCATATCTAATCAAACTGGAGAATCAAAAAGCAACATATTATGAACAACACATATGAAACAGGATGAGTCCAGTTGTATAAAATGGAGGGTATCAATAAAGAACATTGGACTGTGAGATTAGTATTAATCTCTGTTCCCCTTATCCAAAGCCGAGACTACATTGGGCCGTGCACTGGGGACAAAGAAGGGAGAGAGGGTCTTCTCGTGTCATGGGAATAGATTTACCAATTTAGACTCATGTTAGAGTGGATTATTATTCTATGATGAGGGGTAGTTTAGTAATTCTATGATAATTTGGCTTCAATCAAGGGTGGGCAGGCTATCTGCCTATTGGGAAGTGCACCCCTAAAGCGTCGGGGATTGAGTGGGTCAATTTGGTAATTTTTTTGAAGTCCTCATATTAGAGCAATACTGTAGACCTCTGTGTTGCATCACTAAATATGTGTACCAAACAAAAAAAGAGACTTCAAAAAAAGATTTAAATAATATTTCGAATTAGAATATTTACTCTACATTACTATCACCCTGTAATATATATAAAATAATATTTTAATAGCTAAATATTATACAGATTTTCCTATAATCATAATATGAACTATCATTATACATATTGTTACTTACAAACTGTTAGAATAATTATATTAAATTACTAAAGCTTTGCTTTAGAAATCAGTCGCACAAAGGAAGAGGACGAGAGGTGAAGGAAGGAACACGAGTGCGTGTTACTCTCTCTACACCCGAATAGTCGAATTGGAGTGGACATATTTCAAAACTTTTGTACATTGAGTTCTCCTTGGCACAGTGCCATTTTCCTTCATTTTCTCTCTGATCTCCTCGCTTTTGGAACGGATGAACGTCGCGGGCAGCTCGAGTCTAAGCGCATGTTACCTTCCTTCTCTTTAATAAATGATTTCTCTTCCTCTCTGGAGCACACCCTAAGCACGCCCTAAGTTACACCAGTCGACATATTAGAACTACAAATGATGAATTTTAAAATTCTAACATGACTTCATAGTTGTTTCAAACTATTTCACATATTTAGGTCTTGTTTACCAAATTAATTTTACCTAGTTTAAGGTCCGCACCAAGTAAGTGTAGAATTTAGTGCTGGACCATGTCTATCCAAGAGCCTTTGAATGAAGACAAGTGAGTGAGTGGAGCTGGGTTGGGCTGGGAGACCACCATCTGCAGTGACTCAGACTCTTTGGGCAAAGGACCAAAATAAAAATAAAAATAAAATATTAACAATAACAAAAAGAAAGTGGAGGGGGTTGTAATAAATAATAAATTTTAAACAATTTTATTCGAAAAGGCTGTTGCTTTCGCTTTGACCCATCTCTTCTTTACATACACTTGTTGGTGCCCCACCTACAAAATTACAAATTAACCAAAATCCAATACCCAACATTGCATATTTGCACTTGTACATTTGCAGCTATTCCACCACCTCCTCTCTACCTTCCTTTTACACTCCCCCTCTCTCCTTTCTCTCTCTATCCCTGCTTTTATCCTAGTTACCCTTTCTCTCTCTTTCTTTGTGGGTGCTAGGACTTGGCCTACAGTATCAAGCTGTCTCACATCTGCCAAAGCAAAGATTCAAAGCTGGGACGAGGTAAACCCTTTGTCCCCCTTTTATTCCATTTTCTGATAGATTTTTCCAATCGTCTTCTGGTTTTTGCTTCTGTTTTAACGAGCAACGAGTATCAATCCGTGGTTCTTCTATTGGGGATTGATTATCTGATTTCTCTTGGCCATGAGTTCATAGATCTGTATAATTATTGTGCAAATTAGGGATTGTAAGATTTACTTTTGTTGAAAGGCCCTTTTATTTTTCAACTAACTTTTCCTGGAAAAAGATTGTATTGATGTGGATGGATTTGAGTGCTCCGTTTTCTATGAATCAATGGTTAAGTCCAGGCTGCATTGTGTCCTTTTTGCTCAAAGACCCCTCCTTTTAGGTTGGTTATGTTATGGTCCACCTCTTTAGCTTTCATTAGTAAAGGGTGTAGCTCGATGCGCTCTGCATGTGATTTGTTCTCTAGGCGCTTTGTTTGATCCATAGGAATTAGTGTCGAGCTTGTACTTTGTTTAGTGTAGGTATGCGACTCTCAGGAGTCTCCTTTCAAGGTATCCTACATTGTCTCTTTGGGTCTGATTAGATTTTTAGATGTAGACTACGCTAAAATTTTATTTTATTTTTTTGGTGTAGTTGTTGGGCAACAAAGCAATAACCTGTAGTTGATTTTGCTGACAACACCTCATTTTGTAGGTTTTTTTTTTATCTCAATTGTTAAACTTATCTAATTCTTTGTTCTTCTTTTTGTAGCATTCTCTGATCACAGTTGAGCTGAAGCTCTTTGGCCACAACTGTAGCATGAAGTGGTAGTATTCAATTCACTTGATATAAAACTATCAAACGGTAGAAACTAGCTAGTGAACTCAAATGGCTTCAAAAATTGCAACCCAAAGCCATGTGGAACCCCAATCCAAATCCATTACTGACCAAACAATTGATTCTGACCCCAAAATGCAATCTTCCTTAGAAAACCTCAAACTGTCCGTGAAGTCAGACCCAATTCCCCCTAATGATAAGCAATCACAAGAGGATAAGAAACCTATGCCTCAACCGGATGCTCCTGTGGACCCAGCTGAGACTGAAAACAGAGAAAGTCAAGAGAAAAAGAGCTCGAACAAGAGCAGTATCAGTGACAGCTTTGTTTCTGCCAAGGTCAGTGAGGCCACAAACAACAGCTCCAGCCTTAGAAAAACAAGTGAGCGGGCGGAATTCACTGAAAGTGGCAAATCAAGCATGTGCCGACCGAGCACAAGCAGTGACATTAGTGATGAGAGTTCGTGTAGCAGTCTGAGCAGCAGCATAAATAAGCCCCACAAGGCGAATGACTCGAGATGGGAAGCAATACAGATGATTCGTGCCCGAGATGGTGTTCTTGGCTTGAGTCATTTTCGCCTATTGAAAAAACTCGGGTGTGGTGACATTGGAAGTGTGTATTTGTCGGAGTTGAGTGGCACCAAGAGTTTTTTTGCTATGAAGGTTATGGATAAGGGGTCGTTGGCTAGTAGGAAGAAGCTTCTGAGGGCACAAACCGAGAGGGAAATACTGCAAAGCCTTGACCATCCGTTCTTACCGACATTGTACACGCATTTTGAGACCGATAAGTTCTCATGCCTTGTCATGGAGTTCTGTCCTGGGGGGGATTTGCATACACTTCGCCAAAGGCAGCCCGGCAAGCACTTCACTGAGCAAGCTGCTAAGTATGTGGTTTATTCTATTTTTGTGCAGTGATATTTTTAGTAGGCACTTTTGTACTAGCAAATAGTATAACTAAAAATAAAAATACCCACTATATACTCCCTGAGTTTAAGGTATATTTAATTTTTCAGTTAGTAAATGTCATATTGGTTTGGCAAGTGGAGACTTGGATGTCTTCCTCTGACAAATGTTTGTTAATTTGCTAGGTTTCTGATTTCATTCAGATATCTATTGTTGGAACTCGGTAACTTTGTTTACATTAGAAATTCATCGGAAACCCATTCATTTAGATTTGTTTCCTTTAAATATGAAGAAAATTCTTTCGTTGAAATTATAACTTGGAACCATTATGGTTATTTAGACAAAAATATCATTCTTCAAAAACCTAATATCTTGATCTACTTAATTTCAGATTCTATGTTGCCGAGGTACTACTTTCATTGGAGTACCTACATATGCTAGGCATTATATACCGTGACTTAAAGCCTGAAAATGTACTAGTCCGAGAAGATGGCCACATTATGCTCTCTGATTTTGACCTCTCCCTTCGATGTGCTACAAATCCAACCCTGATCAAAATGTCCAACCCAAACCCAGATTTAAAATCCAACTCGTCGGCATATTGTGTACAACCTGCTTGTATTGAGCCTTCTTGCATGATCCAGCCCTCCTGTGTGACTCCCACCACCTGCTTTGGACCCCGCCTTTTCTCCAAGTCCAAAAAGGATCGCAAACCGAAATCTAAACCCAAATCTGACATTGCCAACCAAGTAACTCCTTTACCTGAGCTTATAGCCGAGCCAACTGATGCTAGATCAATGTCTTTTGTTGGGACCCATGAATATTTAGCTCCTGAAATAATAAAGGGGGAAGGGCATGGCAGTGCTGTTGATTGGTGGACATTTGGTATATTTTTGTACGAGCTTTTGTTTGGTAAAACCCCTTTTAAGGGCTCAGGAAATAGAGCTACCCTATTCAATGTAGTTGGTCAGCAGTTGCGGTTTCCTGAGTCACCAATTGTCAGCTTCTCGGCAAGGGATTTGATAAGGGGGTTGTTGGTTAAAGATCCACAACACCGTCTTGCATACAAGAGAGGCGCCACAGAGATAAAACAACATCCCTTTTTTGAAGGGGTGAATTGGGCTTTGATTCGGTGTGCCAGCCCGCCAGAAATACCTAAGCCAGTTGAGCTTGAAAGAGTCCCGAAACCTGCCCCTGCTGCTGCTGAGAAGGATCCAAAGACAGTACCAAATGGCAATCAGCATAAGGGATCTGATAATTATTTAGAATTTGAGTTCTTTTAGGCTTATTTTTCTTTATTAAGAGACCTGTAGAGATTTTCTTTCCATTATGTCTTAATTTTTGCATGACCTTTATTTCAATTTATTTTCCTTTTTTATATTTCATGCTGTAGATTGTCAGCTAGGGGAGTGGCAGTTTGTGTTACTTCCAGGTGGATTGGTTTTGGGCCTAATTTCTGATGTTAAAAGATTGCTGGCATCCTTTTTAGTTTATGCTAGATTTCCATCTTTTTTTTTTAGAGATTATGTTGGTGTACAACTTAATGATTTAATTATGATGACATAACATGATAAATATTTGATGTGACTGATTAGATTCTTGGCTTTATAATCTAAAAAAAAACAAAATAAATTCAAACTGGAATTTTGTACTGTCCTTGGTGGTATGAGCTGTTCCAGATGCTTTCATATCTCTGATACTTTGTTGTCAGTGATAATCTGTCTGCCAGTTCGCTGTTTGGATAATTTTTGCTTTATTACAAACGTGATTCTCTTTTTTGATTTGTAAATTGTTGTTGATGACAAATTGACAATGTCCTTCGTTCACACAACGTGGAGGGATTATGATTTCTTCATTTTCAGCCAAACCCAATAAATTTCGCAGTTGATAATACTTAAATTTAAGAACAGTTCTATAATGAATTGTTCAAGGATGATGTACATTTCCATGTGAGCTGATATATAGGTGCTATAGGTTTGTTCTTAAATGAAAGGAACCTAAAACTTTTTGTAAGGATTTACAAGATCTGGTCAACAATCAAGCACATGGCATGCAATAATCAAGCCACGAAGACAAATCCCTGCCCCCCCAACTGACACTTAGATTTTAGGCAACATAAGATTTGTTTCAAGAAATAGCACAAAAGTCAAAACAAAGATGGCAGAGCAACCCTAATTTAAGGTTAAAATCCTGATTTAAAAAATCAATTCGGTCCAGATGCAGAATAAGTCGATGGTTTATTCAGTTCCATGGTTATTAATGTCAAACAAAATCGTTTGTTTTGTATGGAAAATGATTAAAATATGCTAAATTTATATAAACTGATAGTGAGATTAATAAATAGGGGCATAACTATAACGAATTGAAGAATTCAATTTTTACGGCTGTATAAAAAATTACAACCCACGTAGTCCATCATCCGACCATCCAATTCAATCCGTTTTGTCTTAATCCAACCCGTCCGTATTCAGCATTAAAGCATACACTTGTTAAAAATTGATCTTTTCTATTAGTCATCAGAATGTCAAGAATTATACATATAATGCGATCAATCAATGGCAAATATTATGTTGTTTGCTTCCTATATTTTCAAAAGGAAAAAAAATTAATCAAGTGAAACTTAAATGCTTTATAGTTTGTATATCTTTGATCATTTGTCAACGTTGAATTTATTATTATGTTATTTTAGCGTCTAATTTATATAAAGTTTATTCCAGAGTTCAATAAAGAATGTAATCAGTTTACGTATAACTAACAAAACTCATATGTTCAAAAATAAATAGATTGGATGGTTCAGGGATAAAATTATCAATCCAGTATATGGACGGAGCCGAATTCAAATTTCGAACAAAATCCATTAATCCGACTACATTGTTTGCTACTCACGAAACGTTCAGACTTCAGAGAGTCTTCTAGCGTTGAAAAAAATGATACGAAAGTCTAATAGATAGACTAAAAACCCGGGATTATGGGATAGCAATTAATCGGGCTTTTATTGCCCGGGAACAGCGCACCGCTTTAAATGTTCCCAAATCTAATCTATCTCCTGATGAGGCAAGAGCGTCTCTTTCCTCTTTCTTTACAGGCCCATCAGGCCCAATATTTATTCTAGGCCTACTAAGCCCAAAATTTCCAATTTTCTAGTGGCTGCTTGGCAAAGTGGCAGCATAATACCAGTGACCGTAGAGAATTTGGTCGGAGATGCTCCGGTCTCTAGTGAGGCACGGGCGCGCGATCCGGCTCGTCGGATCGGGCGATGCGCCGAGCGATCTGATCCGCGCGAGAATCTTCGAGAAGGAGAGAGCGAGGCGGCGACCGCGCGACCCTTCGCGGGATGAGTTTTTTGTGCCGACGCCGGAGTCGGCGGCGTGGCTGGACACCGCCACTTTGCCCATGGTCCTCACCGCCGTCGCCGTTGCACTCTTCGCCAAGCTCCTCATGATGGTATTGCTTTTTATTTTTTTTATTTTCACTTTGCCACCTAAATACGGATTAATAGGGAAATTAAGTTGGTTTGTATTCACTGTATGATCTTAAACCCTACTGGTATCCTGTATCAGAAATGAATTTGTGCCGTTTTACTTTAAGGATCTTATGTTTTAAATTATTTGTGTGCTTGTTTATCATTGATGTGTCTAATTTTTAACTTTTTGTGTACAGTGGGCCTTGGTTACCTACTATGCTTATCTGTTCCTTTTTTTGGGTTTGTGCTGATGTCCCTTGTATCTGGTAGAAAATTGGGAAAAGATAGTGTGCTTAATAATGCCATTTTAACTTAAAAATGTTCCCTGGGTATGAAATAAGGTGGAATGGAGTTAATGTTCCATATGTATGTGTAAATTGAGGTTACAATATACTAAAATGCTGAGTAAAAAGTATAAAATGGATTAAAATAATTACGAACAAGATTGATATTTAGAGCTAAAGTGATATGTGGGCTTGTGGCCTGAGCATAATGTTTATATTGTGGATGAAATTCTGTTCATTGTATACAACTTCAAGTCCACAAAAATGAGCTAGACAAGACTACCTGATAAAGATTAATATGGAGAAACAGTTCAAAACCTAATTGATACTGCATGTATAATCATAAGTACTGTAGTGTACAAAACTCAAATGATTCTTTTAGGCACTTGGCCTTATTATATTATCACTATACTGGCAATAATTGCAAGTTTCATAATCCACCATTTTTTCTTTTTTGAGCAGTACGACGACTCAAAAGCACAAGAGCGGCTAGAGAGAAAGATCCAGAATGCTCCAGAGGGCCAAGGCACGGTTCGAATGCTGAGTCGGGAAGAATGGGAGGAGGTACAAGAAATCAGGCCAAGAACTCCTTTTGAGTCTAGGTTAGCTCGACCTAATGCGCGCATCAGAACTGGTGACCCCCTTCATTTGGTTAGTATTATATAAATTTTTCAAACATTTATAATGCTTATTTTTTTTCTTTACTTAGTTTCTTTGTCCAAACAGACCAATTATTGATCCTTAATTCCAGAAAGCATTCCCCCACACCAAGTCACCCTCAAATTTATAGTGGACAAAAAGACACTTCTCATATTTTTTTTTTTTTTCCTATCTGGAAGCATCCATCCCTACCATCATCTTTGCACAAACTATATGTAGATCTGGTTTCTTCTTTAAAATAGCTATAGTTGGACCCAGAGAAATGAGAAAAAAGGATTAAGTGCCAATGATATAATAGAAGGAGAATATGTATGTGGATTGGATCATTTTAATTGCACAAATCCGTGTTTAATAATATGATTAAATTAAGGTCACAGCAGTGTTGTCAAAAATAATATGCGCTTGGTGGAGGGATGGTGCACGGCCAAGAGATTAATCATTATGCAGCAAATTAATCTGATTTTTGCGGATTTGACGTTGATATTAATATACATACAAATATTTATTAATTCAAACAAAAATAAGTGATTCACGTACTGAGAATAGAATATGTATCTTTTTTTATCTAGTCAAGAATAAAACAGAAATTAGACATCGGAATTAACTTACTTTTAGACAGTTCTGAATATGATATGTACCTACTTGTTATGCGTTTTTTCTTTAACCAGACAATGGGTTTTGAAAATGCTTCATCTGACGGAGAAAGCCAAAAATAACAAAACAAGTGCTCTTTGATACTTCTGTAAAGTATTTTATAATGCAGAAAAATCAATCATTTTCAAGAAAATATTGAAAATTCTCTGGACATCTAATCAAAAAAATAAATTACCCATTTAAAAAGATTGTTAAGTCCAGCTATTCGTAACATTTAAATTTTTAATATCTATTGTCTGGTTGAGAGACTGATTTTTTTTTTTAACAATATGCCTTTACGAGGCAGTTATAGAGTAAAAGAATCAGTCATGTTCGAGGAATCATAAAAATTTCTACTAATGTCCAATGAGGAAAAAATGGCATTAGACGAAAGCTTATGTAGTCTATTTCTATTGGTATTGAGATCATCCAAATTGGAGTTTGAATGAAGAAAATATGATTCAAACAAGCAATGGCTCGCAGTCTGTCCGATTAATCATTTGAACCTGGTAAATGTGCTCTGAACAGTATATGTGAAGGTGTCCCCACCAACCCTGACTAGTTGGTCTTGGTGGTGATTTTTTCACAACATTAGGCCATAGTATTCCATTTGTATCTTTTATAATGCTCTGGTTAGTATATTTTGCAAATGATCATAATTTTTTTTTTGTGAATACTGACAAACACTGATCACAGACTGTTTTTTTCTTTGTTCTTTTTGTAATTTTTTTTTTTTTTTTTTTAACTGAGCTTATACCTGTGGTGTACAGGAGGACGTGAGGGATTGGACAATTGACATAATCACCGATGCCCTGACGAGAGTTGAAGACTCTGTAAAACATAAATGAGGTTTGAATTGTACAGGCATAATTTTTTTTAAGGAATCACAGACATCATTTTGAGGCTGTTGTTATTTGTTTTCTTTTGCTCCATTAATTTTGGAATCTCATTAAGTGCATCAATTGTCTAAATGCCATCATCGTCTTATCTCTGGACTGTCCAGTGGTTTTACATGACTTGTTTTCTCTTTTGATGGCTTTCTTGTCTTGATCATAGCATGTTCTGGAGTTGTAAGTTTGCCAAAGGACAAACAGTTTTGTAACATGCCTAGGGGCTAACTGCTAGAAAATAAAAAATGGTTTTGTAACAGATGTTTTTCCCTATACAACCAGGAATTCATGTCATTGGTTGAACATGTTGCACCATGCCCATGGACGACTTTTTGGTGCAGTAAAGTGTAGCATGGATGTTATAGTATTTTTTGTTGTTGTTGTTCAGATAGTACGGCTCTTTCCTCTTTGGTCCAATATGTGCACTTTTTTAATTTTTAATATTATATGTCATTTATCACTTGAAAATAACTTGAGAAAATGGTTTGGGATGTTTTGAGAGGAAGTTACCTCACCGTAAAGTTGATCCCGAATTGTTCGTTATTAATTAGCATGAAGTTTTAAGGGACCTTAAATTCTAGGTTTAGATTGGATTCTTTACTTCGTGAGGTATCTAGGAATTCACATCCTCTGAGATATCTCATATTTTGCGTGACTTTTTGGAAAATTTCAACTGTTTAAATATGTTCTGCACGAATCTCAAAGCTATAATAATACTGGCACCTAGGGTATCCCCGAATAGGCACCGGACACGTCGGTCACACAAAATATGAGATATCTCAGAGGATATGCACTTATCTGGGAGGACATTCATTCGTAGTGTTATCGGCATCAGAATTATATGACAACAATCACCTCACCTCTTGTGCATTGTAAAACAATGATAATATCATGTATGATACGCCAGCGAGTGATTTCTATTAATTTTTTTTTTTAATATCTAGGCACAAAAAAAAAAAAAAAAAATGAAAATTGAGATCCAAGTTTTCGTCATATTTTAAAATGAATGTTGATCTCAGAGGGCTGGTATTGCGAACGTCCAATAAATTTGTGAACGCTAGTATTGTTCACGTTCCGTTCAGATATCATAACGTGATGAAAAATTACTCAAATATTTAATTGTTGTCTTACTTGGATAAAAACTTATTAATTATTCATGCAAGAAGTCTATTTATTTGCTCTCTGAGATGAGAGTCCGTACCATCTAAAATATGGGTAAGGCTAAGGTGCTATGGGTTGCATAGAGACTTACGGTGCTACGGCTCAATATTCGATTTTTCAAAATTAAAACGGTTGATCCGAACTGTTCATCTTGTTCTTCATATTAATATGTGTTTGGAGACCAAATTTTACATTTTTTGCAAATTTTTTACTATTTTTTTAGATTGGTAGAAAATCAAATATCTAAATGGTGCAGAATTTTTTAGATCAAGTGATTTTCTACCTATCTAAAAAAATTGTAAACAAATTTCAAAAAATGTAAAATTTGGTCTCCAAACACATATTAATATGAAGAACAAGATAAACGGTTCGGATCAATCGTTTGGATTTTGAAAAATCAAATATTGAGCTGTAGCACTGTAAGTCTCTATGCAACCTATAACACCTTAGATACATTTAGAAATCTATTTATCATTTCAGATGTTTGTTACTCTGCGAGTCCTGACCCACTTCACCCACCCCAGCCTACAACAGTACATGTGTTGCATATCTCAACTGTCCAATTAGAGACGGAATTAGAAAATTTAGATAAGAAGTTTAACATTTTAAATACATAATTCATGATTGAAAAAATAATTATGGAAGTAAAAGTCCGTCTAACTTTCAAACTTATGTCTATAATTCTTTAAAGTACTTGTGTTAAGTCTTTAAATCTTATATAAATGTAACTTATTAAATCTTATATACATCACCCAGTCGGTCCGATGGAACCCAGTGTACCGCTACACCTTCAAAGAGAAACTTTCACAAAGGTTCTCCCTTTAAACACCTCTTCACTTGAATCTTTGTGACATCCTATTTAATTTTACAGTTTTTTTTCCTCATCATCCTTCTTTTGGAAGAAAGCATGCTTTTCACCCAGACAAGTACACCGCTTATCATATTTGGATATATTAAGTGCTAATAGAAACAGTAATTTGATTGAATCAAATGTAATGATTCAAAGCGTAAATCCAAATAATGTTCAAGAGCTTATTTCAGTGAAGTGAAACTTTTGTTTTCTTACCACCTCATGGTTCTAGTTCAGTGGTCCTCTCAGAAAATCCTTTGTTAACACACCACTATGAAGTGCCAAGAAATAGAATAAAAGGCCACAATTGATCCAGAATTCCAAATGACCTTTACACCCAAAATGATTCCAAATAATATTTGAAAATGAATTATCGGATGGCTTGCACCAATGTATGGCACGGGCTCCTACAAAAACTATTGTTCTTTCTATTCGTTTTTGAACTATTACAAACCTCATAATTCAAGCAGATTTGTATGTATAATTCCCAAAAATAACACGTGAACCTACTATCTAATCCATATACTGGAGAGAAGAATTGCTGTTAGTCTCCAAAAAGCTCTAGCTCTGCACATATTTTTCCTGCACTTAAAAACATCAAATTTTCAATGCTCTCACATATTATTGGAATGTGAAAAGTTCCATCTCAAAATTATCGGAGTATCAGTAATATATATTATTATTTCTTAACATTTGCAGAGCCTCCGAGTCTAGTAGTATCAACGGTTCTCTCACTCATGGCATATAATTACCCACCAGAGAAATTGAATATTTATCTCTCTGATGATGGTGGTTCCATTTTGACATTTTATGCAATGTTGCCAAGTATTGGATTCCATTTTGCAAAAGGTACAAGGTAGAGCCCAGAGCCCCAGCTGCATATTTCTCCTCTGCAGAGAGTCCCAACAACACGTCAAACCATGAGTGTTTACATATGAAGGTATGTGAAACGCAAACTTGAATATTTGAATCTTCTTTCGAGGACTGCAGACTTGGGCAATGGTTATTTACCAATATACACTTGGCAGCACAGATACAATAACCAATACCAGAATCAATTTTTCTTACAGCTTTCCATTACTATCTGCTGCATATCCAGCACAGATACAATAACCAATATTCGGCCATATATTACTACTGCATATTCGGCCGCATATTATTTCTGCATATCACCGCATACTTGTTTGTATGATACCGCATGTTACTGCATATTATTGCATATTACCGCATACTTGTTTATATATATATATTATATATATGAATTCTCATTTTAAAATCCGCATATGCGGTGGCCTTCCGCATACCGCATAGAAACCGCATTTAATAACATTGAGAATACCTATACTGTTTTTTTTTAACGCTACGGTAAAAATATCGGGAAACTGGATGCTTCTGCTATGAAGTCCTACCTATTTAACACCAGAAAACAGATTTATAACAGCTTAAAACTTGGATTCAGAACACTACCTGGTATTTCTAACCTAATCTTCACTAAAAATTGCTAATTCAGATGGCAAGCCCATGGTTCATACCTTTTGCCTATGTCATGGTCGGGAAACAAATCTACAGCCTGACAGAGGCACTACTAACAAAAGAGACTACAGTACAAGGTTGGTGGAACCTACAGAGAATGTGGCTTATAAAACGGCTCACCTCATACCTATATGGAACCCTGGATTCATTTTTGAAAATTTTACGGGTGACTAAAATGGAATTCACACTTACCACAAAGATCAGTGGAGAGGATTCATTGAAAAGGTATGAACAGGGGATCATAGAGTTTGACGCGCCTCAATTGACTATGGCTATCATTGTTTTTGTTGCATTGCTCAATTTGGCATGTTTGGTTGGTGCAACAAGTTATGCAGTGATGAAGGGATCAGCTGGTGTTTTAGAGAGGTACTGTCTTCAGATTTTGCTTTCTGGGTTAATAGTAGCGGTAAATGTGGCGATATACGAAGGGCTTTTGTAAAGGAAGGACAAGGGTAGTATTGCTTGGTCAGTAACCCTAACCTCACTTGGAATTGTGATGTTGGCGTGTCTAGTACCCATTGTATAAAGCCACATAATTAGCTAGCAGTGTTCTTTTTTAAGTGCCCGGAACTCTTATTTGAATGCAAAGGTGTAATAATGTCTTACACTGAACAATGAAAGCTTGTCAAATAGACTTAGTGAATCTTCCTCCTTTCCTTTTTTCATTTATGACTCTCCTAAAAGTGAGAGTGCTTAGAAATTTTTTTTTTAAATCTTCGCAGAGGCTGCGACATCATGAGCGGGGCTTGAACTCTCAACCTTTGGGTAGCCACAGTCCTAGGACTTTTTCCTGACCAACTGTGCTACCGCCCCATCTCGTGCTTAGAAATGTTTTATTAGATATTTATGGGCACAGAAACCAGCTGTACAGGGCAAACAAAAAAAAAATACTAGAATAACTTACTATTGGAAGGATGTAATCCTAACAAGATCAATACATAATGTGAGTTAAAAAGAGAAACCAGTAACACAAAAAGAAAAAGAGAATAGAGGGGCTTTACCTTGCTGCGGTTTTCTCACAGATGACATGGTAAGCTTCACATTTCACCAAAATGAATCCAGGCAGTTTTGATTGCTTTTGCAGTACATTAGTTCAAAATTATATCAGAAGACATGCTCAAACAATTCCTGACATAAAGTAAGAGTCAAGGAAAGATACTCATAGGTTAAACATATGTAAGAAGATATCTTTTATAAACATGGAGAAAGTAACAGATCTAAATAAGGGTTCCTGTCACATACAAATTTCTTTTAGCGAAGTGACCGAACCAGACGGGCTGCAAATGCTCCGTCCATGCAATGCTTTACTGGATTTGAGGAGTAGAAGCCATTTTCTGAGATAAAATCTGGTGGGACCAATCCATGTATAGGTTGTACAGTAAACTCCTACATCAGACACATATTGGTCAGCACCACAAGCTGAATTTAATAAGAGGTATAAGCGTAGTAATTGCAGTCAGTTGGAATTTAAGTTTTTGTTTACCTCCTTATAAATTCATTTAAAATAATAAGCTGTCAAATACTTTTTCAGGTAACAACAAAGTGGTCCAATATGGAGAAAGGGCGCTTGTGAAATTTGACATTTCCAAAGTGAAATTATTGAGCTTCAATATTTTGATGAAATGTACGATTTTCTGTAATAATAGAAGAAAAATGTTAATGATAAAAGTAACAAAAAAGAACCGAACAGGATGTCTCTGGAGAAAAGACAGGACTCTCTCCTCATTTTCGTCAGGATCAATTGAGCAAGTACTATACACAAGTACCCCACCTGGCTTCACCAACCTACAATGAATTTACAATAAATCAAAGAAGAAGAATACGACTCGGAACTTGCATAGAAGTTGCTCTGTACATCCTTACATATTTATCCTCCTTTTTGTCAAAATTACAGAATTAATGATTATAAATTGCTCTTAGGCAAATCTTAAAGGACAAATTGAACAGAGAAAGATAAGTGGTTTCTCTGAAATTTGGAGGAAAATGGTGAGTGAAACCAGAAAGAACATCTTTTTCTCACAAGGAAGCCACATCAAGGAGCTCATCCTGAAGATGAGTGAGTTCTTCCAGATCTTTTAGGAGTCTATTCCACCGTAAATCTGCTCTCTTCAAGCCAACAAAAACAATATTGTGAGTATCTTGTAAACCATTCTGGTGACAGAAAGGATCAACAAAAACTTATAATGCTTCCAATTATGAAGAAATGATATAAAAGGTACCTTTGAAAGGACCCCTAACCCAGAACATGGAACATCCAAGAGAACCTTGTCAGACTTTACAACATTACGAATCTAAAATATAAAATTGATTTAGAAATTGAAAAAGGACAGTGAAGAATAGATAATAATGAAAAATCTTGCCAAAAAATAAAATGATTGTTGTATTGATCATAAAAATAGGACTAGATATAGAAGAAATTTTGCTTGAAGAACAACTCACAGAGTATGATCGAAGGTCAGAATGAATAGCTGTGATCACACCAGCAAGGTCTTGTAGCTGAGCAGCTTCTTTTAAAATCCTCAAGCGGCCTTCGTTAACATCAATTGCATACACCATCCCTGCACATAACAAAAATATATCATTCAAAAGGTGTTCATTTTTTCTTCTTCTTTTGTGTGTATTAAAATAAATAAACAAGATATACCTTGCCCTTGCAAGCGTGAAGCCATGTACATAGACTTCCCACCAGGTGCAGCACAACAGTCGGTAATTGTTTCTCCAGGCTGTGGGTCCACCACAGAAACCACAAAACCTAGAACAGAAACATTAATCTAACCTACCTACAATTCCACTAGGTTCAAACCACTGCTAACTAAAATTGGTCAAGTATGTGTGTATTAATATTAAATTTTACATGAAAACATTTTAGAAATCATTAAAAAACAGGGGGAAATTTTACCTGCACTTTCATCCTGAACTGAACATATACCTTTCTCGAGTAGGCCTGCCTGCAAGATGGCCTAAACAGAATAAAAATAACATGCAAGCGAGTCATTGCCAGAATTGTTAATCAACTCTGTGAAAGATAGTATGAAATTGCAAGAACATAACATGTTCTTGAAATATGGTGCTATTCAAAAATAAAATTGTAAATATAAAGGATAACCTCAACTTACCTGCATGCCAGTTCTAATTCGCACAAAATCATCTAGAATAGAAGTCTCATAATCAACCTAATTATATAGAAAAAACCTTCAGTATGGTAATATTCAAGCCCTAATAGAAGCAGGAAGCAAATGTACATAGCAGTCATTACAACAGTTCAAAACATCCAGTAAGCATTACTAGCTCTGCATTGAACAAAAACTCCAACTATTTGAAGTCCGTTCCCATGACAAGTCAAATAGAAAAAAGGAAATAAAAAGAGAACTGATAAAGATCATGACAATTTTAGCAATCATCTGGAAAGAAAAGAAAATCAGCTGAAGCACCTTTAAATCGTCCAACTGGCTAACAATGTCAGCCCTTGTGTAACCTTTCCAAGTGTTCACCCTATGATATTAAACATCGATCAACAAAATTAAATTAACAAAACAGAAAAAATGTTAAACAAATAATTTGACAACCTTAAACCAAAGTAGGGATGACTATTATTCCAAGTCATCAGTCTAACAGCTTCTTCCTGGCCCAGATATCTTATCCATCTTCTAACCATCCACTAAAATGTTATCAGTACACAAGTAAATATTTAATTACAACTATTAAGAATAGATCAAATTAAAAAGAAATTTCAAATTAAAACATAAATGCTTACTACAGGATGGGAGTGAATAATGCTAAGAGCACGGGCCTTGGCACGATCATCCCCTTCTAGTTTTGGCAAAGGAAGAGAATCAGACTCCTAAGATTGAAAGAAATTTGGTAAATGTAAATCAATGATAGTAAGGTGATGGTAAATAATATATTATGATATTGATGTTGCCTGACCTGAAGTAAAACTAATTTGCGTAATATTCCATTAACCATATTCCCTGCTCCAGGTCTTAGAGCCACTTTCGCAAGCTTTACATTCTGACATGTACAAGATTTCGATCATATATGTGAACATATGAAATATGAGAGTGAGAGTGAATGATAGAGGGATAGAAAGAAAGAGAGACCTCATCAACAACAGCATAAGATGGCATATTTAATTTCAAAATCTCAAAGAATCCAATCCGTAGTATCTGAAAAATTGATAGTACATTTGCTTAAATAGAATAAAAATTGAATCCGTTTTTATAATAACAAGGAATCAAATGCCTCCATCCTTGGTCCTCCCCACATACCTAAGAATAGAATGACAATATAAACCCATTAAATTTGATCTTTATCACTTTCTCTCTGTGTCAAAGAACTGAGACTTTGGTTCCATTGTTATGGGCATGAAGAGGTTCATTAATGTTGACTAATCTGAGCAATTTATGTACATTGTATTTTTTTTTTTTTTTGCTCTCATGATGCCTCAAAACGAAGCCGAAAAAGATAATCTTTAACATGCATGTAGAGAAAGCAATATCTAGGTCACATCTAAGGTTTTGTTTTTGTCATTTGGTTTGTAGATTTTTAATTACTAATGTTTCAATAAATGGATGTATAATTGATCCACAAAATATGGAGGCATTTGAATACTCATTTAAAAATTAATTCAAAAATTACTTGTAGAAGTAGGGGTTCCATATCACTAAAGACCCTCTTATCATTGCATAGAGATGAGATCAGGTAATCAAAATAACGCCTCCACCTAACAGTGCCCCCAACAACTTCAGTCACCTAGAAGAGGTTACATTCTTATCAACTCAAAGAAATAGAAAATAAGAGCAGATTAAAAAGACAACCAATGAAATGAAAATGTAATGCATCATTACCAGTCTAATATCTCTATTATCCAGTTCCCGCGTTCTAAACCCTAGAGTTCTCTCAACATAATCCATCTCATTCTTCGCTGAATTTTTTCCCTTCACATTCAACAAATCAGCAAATGCCCCACCCCTTTCTATCCTTAATAGCCTAACTGCTGCAACTGTTCCAAATAATTAATAAAACAATGAGGAAATAAACGTAGATGCCCAATTTATCTCTTACAGCTAGAAAGGAATTAAATTAATAAATAGCAGGAAAAGTAAATTAGCTGAATCAATTGTTCCGGCATTTCACAATACGGATGTTAGTACAACCGAAGGCAAGTAATAGCAGTTCCTCTTGTAAAGTTTGACACTACTTGTTAAGATCATATTACACAAATTGTCATCTCCCTAAGGCTTAAAGTTCTTATCTAGTCATTATAAATAATGATGTATACCAATTAGGTCCTTTCTTCATTTCACATAAAGAGAGAATTGAAGAAGAAAAAGTTCTTTGTTAAAGGGCATGTAAAGATAAGGCATCTCTAACCAATTTCAAGATAAAATATAAGCGGCAATGTTTAAGGCTAAAATGAGGATTTAAACTCATTAACAGGCCCTCACCGGCTCTATGAGGAGAAACCTCTTGATTTATGTTTTGCAATTTTCTCTTCGTCACAGAAGGAGGCCTTGGAGCTCGATCTTTCTCACAAAAACGACAACAAAAGAATTTATAAAAACTAATAATATAAAAAAGGAAAAAGGAAATGAAACCAATTGCTATTGCTGTAGTTTTCCCGCCACTTCGGACATATCAAGAGGCACCTTACCGATGGAGTGGTCGGATCTTCTCCGAGAGTTGTGCGGAGTTGATACACTTGAGGCAGCAACCACTCCGGGGGTAGCTAGAGAAGTAGATTTTATTGCATGTGAGAAATTTGAGCGAGAGGCGGCGAATTGAGTGTAAGAGTGAGGGAAGAGAGAGACAACTCCCTCCATTTGTCTGCCTTCCTTCTTTTCACAGATATTTCAGTAGAGAAGCAGAGTAGTAGCCTAGTAGCTGTAGGTGATATGGTTTTCGTCTTGCAGAGAAACCTGTGGAACTATTGTGAAAGAAATTGGGCTGGATATTTCAATTTTAAAACCAAGTTAAAGGCCCAAAGAGGCCTCTATTAATAGGCTACATCTGTTGACATTGGTACTATGGTCCGCTTGATGTGAAGACTCGGTAATCTCAAAATGTGACGGATATCGTCGAATTGAGCTTAAATTTTTTTTTTTTTTGTTGACCTTAAGATAATTAATATCTTAGATATATCTAGTCGTACAATTAGTTCAGAAAAAATTGAAGACGACCTAGCTGGCTCTTTAAATTTTTCTCTGACAATCTTTTTTTTTCTTTTTTTAATGGGGCATTTCATATACTCATCGTGGAGCTTTCTTTCATATCATCGTTATCACAATGAACATCGTGGAGTTTTCTTTCATTTCATTATTGTCACTATGAACCAAGTTGACAGTAGGAAGCAATGTTATATTTAGCTATAACTTTTTTGGACCATAAAAGCTAAGTTATGAGATAAAAGTTATTAATTCAGCTACGATCGCTATAGCCGTAATAGCTGACCGCTATTACCGTTACGTGCTACGCACTATTGCTTCCGCTGTGCTATATGAGTTTTTTTTTTTTTGCTATTTATGTGGGCTACTGTGCTTCTGTTCATTTTTCTGATGACGTATGGTATGTTATTATAAATGTACTAAACTGAACTATATATTTCTGTTCTTATTTGTGATATAGTCTCTCATTTTATATCCAAAAATATTTAAATATTAATTCTTCCTTTTGTTTACTCTTCATCTAGTATTCACTTATAAAATTGTTGCCATTCGTTTTATTGAAATCAGATTTTAATTATTATAATATATAAAATGTTCAACTAGGCTGTGTTCATTCCATTTGTAAAATTATTTGCTCTTTCTCTATTATAATTTGTAATACTATGAAGTATTAATTATTAAATAACATTACCTTGTAATAATTTTTTCCTTCTTCTTATTTGCATAATTGAAAAAATATAAGACTTAGATTAGTTATCATTTAGTTGTTATTCATATTCTCCGATGTTGATCATTTAATAATTAGTAGAAATATAAAATATAAATTTTGAAAATAAAAAAATGCTATGAATGATAGCTTTTGTGAATAGCGTAAATGCTATTTGCAATAGCTTTATTTTTGTCTCCCCGCTATGCCACTATAATTGCTATTTAAAATCTTGACAAGAAGTGATCTTAATTACAAAATATCAATAAATAATTTTTCTAACAATTTTAATTAAAATAGACATATAGAATATCATTTTTTTAGGGTAAATTTAGTGGGAGGTCATTGAACTTTGTTATTTGTTATAAATTGGTCACTCAACTTTCATTTGTCTCTCACAAGCCACTGAACTTTGAATTTGTTTTGATTAAGTCCTTCCGTCACATTTTTCATCCAAAAACTTAACAGCACTGACGTGGACTCCAACTCACTGCATATGACCAATTTGTGTAAGTTTTTTTTTGAGACATAAAGCATTTCCGTCCAACCACCCCCACCTCGCTCACCATTAACGAATTTGATTTATCAATTTTCAACACGATTAGTCAATTAAACCCATTAAAACTCCATCTTCGCCTCCTTGCCTCCATACGTTGCTGCTCTCTCACTCTCTCAGCTTCGCGTGCTCTCTCTCACACCGCTTAGCTTGCTCTCTTCGGCGCTCTCTCCCTTCGAATTTGAATCGCTTCTTCCTTCTCGTCACCATATTCCACTTCCTTCTTACATCAAAAGAAATCGGATTCGCAACCACTACACCTAAAGTTAGCTCGATCCTCCGACTATCTTCTTAGGGAGTCTCTATTGACATTTAATTTACTTGTAACCTATCCTTCTGTCTAAGAAATTGCTTAGGTTTGATGAATTGTTTAATTTGTTCAAAGTAATTTAAAGCCTGATTAGGTTATGATAGAGGAGATTATTCTAGGCACGTATTTAATTTGAACTTAATTTACTTAGATTAGGTTATTAGAAAAAAAAAATTAGGAAGCAAAATGCATCTTCACCTCACAGATATTTAGTACTAATAAATACCAGCACACATAATTGTTTAGTACTGATAAATACCAGCACACATAACTGTTTTTCAGCTGGCCTTGACCTATTGACATTTAAATAAAAAATAAAAAATATAAAAGTCAGAAACTGCAAAACTGAGCAAAACTGAAAGAAATCAAGTGAAATTTTTATGATACTCGCCCGATAAAAATTTCAGCGGCCCTATTCTTTTGTCGACCGTTTGAGTATTTATAAAATTCTTCAAAATATTTGAATATTTTTTATTTTTTATTTAATGTTGGATATTAAAAACAACCGGCATAGATTATAAGTATCAAGGATAAAAAATTATAAGTTTAGTATTTTATATTTGAGTTAGCACTTCTATCTAATTCAAATATATTGTTCAACTCAGATGTAGTACCAACAGCCGCCTTAGTATTTTTTTGAATTCTGACAAAAAAAGTATTTTTTTTTTTTTTTTAAAATATGATATTAATAAAAAATTCGTGAAGATACACCAATGCAAAATAACAAAAAAGAGAGGAAAAGAGTATCTATCATTTATGGAATCGAATAATTAATAAATGATCATTATATTAATTACATTATTAAATAAATACAGTAGTTAGAAATATATTTAAAGAGGATAACAATTGTCTATACATTAAATTTTGTAAAGATGTTGTATTAATATAAATATGTGTACTGTCAATATGCTTATCCGGCATTCTATGTATTAACTTCAAAATATATCGGATTGATTTTAAATAATGTTTCAAAATCATTATTGCACAAGTAAAATTTTGGAATTTTAAAATTTATTTAGTACAAAATTAAACAGTAAAAAAGTGAAATAAAAATGACAATTTTCCAATACAGAAAAGCAAAGATGAGGGTTTCAAATGAAAGAACATATTTGTCAATTTAATTTTGAATAACTAAATAAAATATTAAATACAAAAATATTGAACAAGATGTAAAATTTTCCTGAGAATTTTGAATAATATAATATTTAAATGAAACAATTGATTATTAAAAAAAGAAGTATGAACACACTAAAATTAGGAACTATAAAATATAGGGAAAATTTTCTCATAGAAACTTTTAAAATAATCAATTTCCCCATCAAAACAACATAATATCCAATACCCCCATGCAAACTTTACATTATTTCTTCTATCCCCTAATATCTATTTAACTCTTTATTTAATTATTTTAAATATTATTTTGACAAATATACCCTTCCTTCTAAATCTCTCTCTCTCTCTCTCTCTCAATTTGTTTCCCGACTCCACAGTATACACTCCTTTCGTGTAACAAAATATTGTATGTCCACAATGACAGTCGGTGAAAATAAAAAATTAGAGAATCCAATTTCAATTTCACTTGGTGAAAATTACAAAATTAGTTTAGTGTCACGAACTGTTTGTTGTAGGTTTGTCGATCTATAGCTTGAAGCTTCTATCAAGTTGATTGACATCTGCAGCATATCAAGAGATTGGATTTAATCAAAGATCAGCTCCAAGCTATCTCCAATCAAAGCTTAAAAAAGATATAAAGAAATTAAGGGCCGTTAGAGTCTTAGAGAATGTATTGGAAATTATGTTCCGCCATCCGGTCAAATGAAGAGTTTCTCTTTTAACCTTTGTAGCTTGTAATTTTCTCTGAACTTGGATCAGTCAACCTTGGCGGCTGTTTTTTTTTTTTTTTTTTTTTTTTATCCACAGCACTATAGGTCATTGTAGTCAAATTGTATCTTTTTATAATGCCTTGTTAGTACTCGTGTTTTAATGGATGTATTTTGCAAACCACAGATCATAAAATTATTTTGTAAAAACTGACACACACGAATCACAAACAGTGTTTTTTCTTTGTTTTATTTTTTATTGCAAAATCTTTTTCTTTTTCTGAGTTTATATCAAATTTTTTATTAATATCCAAAAAGAACATCAAATTTCAAAATCTACACCTGATTCTGAAAAATTTCGAAATCTGCCCAAACCGCAAAATTATTTTGCGGTTTTAGAATAAATCTTTCTGCAAAATAATTTTGCAAAAATCTTATTTCCATAAAATTATTTTGCGATTTTAAAATTTTCTTTTTAATTAAACAGAAAATATTATAATTTATTTATTTTTTGTATTGAAATATTACATATATTTTATATATTTCTTTAAAAATAGATGTAATACTATATAATTTGATTTACTATAAAAATGCGACAAATAATCTGGATTAATATTTTTCATGCTGTATTTTTTGCGGTTGTAAGAAAAATTAATATATTTCTCTATATGTTATTGAAAAAAAAATAAAAATATTTTGGATCTGAGTTATTGATCTCGGTTCAAAAGTCACTTATGAGTTCTGAGTAAATAAAGAAAATATTGTGATCCTTCTAGTACATTTAAATTCTAAGATATTGTATCCATTTAAAAAAATTGATAAGAAATCATTTAATCTGACTTTTTGTCAGAGCCAATTATTATTTTTTCGAAAATAAAAGAATTACAATATTTTATGTATTTACCTAAAAGTAATTTTTGAACTGGGATCAATAAGTCAGCTTCAAAATATTTTTATTTTTTTCAATAACACAAAAAATATTTTAATTTTTCTTATAGCTGCAGAAAATCATGCCTGAAAAATGTTGATCCGGATTATTTGTCATAGTCTTTATAATAAATCAAATTATATAGTATTTCATCTTTTTTTCAAAGATATATATAAAATATTTCTAATATTTCAATACAAAAAATAAATAAATTATAACATTTTCTATTTAATTAAAAAATCAGAAAATCCTAAAACTGCAAAATAATTTTGCAGTTTGAGTTGATTCTGAAATTTTTTAAAATCGGATGTAGATTTTAAAATTTTGTATTTTTTAGATATTAATACAAATTTCGGGAGTTTATACCTGTGGTTTACTGATAGACGTAAGGAATTGGATAATTGACATCACTGATGCCCGACGAGAGTTGAAGACTGTCAATTCAATGTTTTTGTTATTGAGAAAAGGTTTTTGTCCACTGGCATTTGTCCACCGTCTGTCCACAGACCCTTATCCAACTTCCGACTGACTTTAACCATTCAAAACTCAAACCGTTAAATCTCTTTTCCAAATATTTTCTTCGCCGCCATCTCTTCTCCAGATCTCTCGGTACTCAGATGACTCAGATCCAACTCGGTTAAATTCTCAAACCTCCTCTCGCTCCTCTTCCCACCACTCCTCTCTCCTCTCTCCCCTCCAATGCCTCCTCTTCTTGCAATCTCATCACCTTGCATCCTCAGCCGGTTTCTCCTCCCACCGAACTCTCAGGTACTCCACCTCCTCCGACGTTCCTCTGATGAATCCCAAGGCTCCTCCAACTACTGCCTCCGCTCCATATAGGTTTGGTTTTGTTGAAGGAAACTTCACATCAAAGTGCCCCCTCTTCCGATCAGTTTGGCTTCTCAGGAGGAAGCTTCACATCCAACATGCATTTTGTCCGGGACAGGCTCGTTGAGAACGACGAGCTCCGTTCCCGTAAGAAGAAACATGATTTCGATCAGGCTCGTAGGAGGAACCTTTAATTTCTCTATTCTCTCATCAGTTTTCAGATCAGGCGATCGCAATACCTCAAATCGCGATTCAGCTAGCGGAAGTTGTTTCTGAAATCTCTTATTCTTATTCTTCCAATATCTTAAATCGATCGATATCTTAAATCTTTCTGAAAGTCAGTAAGATATCGGAAGTTGTTTCTCCGATCTCTTATTCTTATTCTTCCGATATCTTAAATCGATCGATATCTTAAATCTTTCTGAAAGTCAGTAAGTTATATCTGAAAAAGGATTGGACCGATTGATCGTGGAGCGCGATCGAATAGAAGTTGTTTTTGTTGAAGAGCACGGCAAAATTCAAATCTAGTAAGTTATTTCTGTTGAATTTGTTGTTTTCGTTGTATGCAGTAACAGATCTAGCATTTCAAATGAAATATGAAGGAAAGAGATGATAGAGATAAGATATGGAGTATTGATCTGTTAATTTTACTGTATTGCCCCGTTAATTTTACAGTATTCATCTATCATTTCACAGTATTCATCTTGTGAAAATCTGGAGAAAATAGATGATAGAGAGGCGATATGGAGTATTAATCTGTTAATTTTACAGTATTTCCTTGTTAATTTTACAGTATTCATCTTGTCATTTTACAGTATTCATCTTGTGGAAATCTGGAAGAAAGAGATGATAGAGAGGCGATATGGAGTATTGATCTGTTAATTTTATAGTATTGCCCCGTTAATTTTACAGTATTCATCTTGTCATTTTATAGTATTCATCTTGTGAAAATCTGGAGGAAAGAGATGATAGAAAGGCGATATGGAGTATTGATTTGTTAATTTTACAGTATTTATCTTGTAATTTTACAGTATTCATCTTGTGAAAATCTGGAAGAAAAAGATGATAGAAAGACTTCTTACTCATCCGAACAATATTCAATTGAAAATTCTACTGTATACAAGATTCAATTTTACAGTTCTGCTGATTCAATTTTACAGTATACAAGATTCAATTGTAAATTTTACTGTGTAGAAGATTCAATTTTACAGTATACAAGATTCAATTGAAAATTTTACAGTATACAAGATTCAATTTTACAGTATACAAGATTCAATTTTACAGTATACAATATTCAATTTTACAGTATACAAGATTTAATTTTACAGTATACAAGATTCAACCCAGTGCGGACGCTAATAACTGCTAATAACTAACTCTAACTGTCAATAACTTCTTATAACTGTAATTTCCGAAAGTACAGTTTGAAAGTACATTTATTTTGTCATGTTGTGCAAGTTGCAATCTTTTTATAACTATCATGGGACCACTTCAAATAGTTGCTGGATGTTTTGTGATTAAGTGATATATTTTATGTGATATATTGTATAATTATACAGCATGTAGAAGTAATTTTACAGTATTCGCGCAAGTCAAAGCTGTGGACAAATGGTGGACAAAAGACTGTGGACAATTAGACGCCTCCTTCGTTATTTGTTTTCTGTTTTGCTCCATTCATTTTGGAATCTTACAAAGTGCATCACAATTCACAACACAAGGATTGAATTTGAATGGGGAAAATATTTTATAGTGGTTAATGGTTTTACATGGCTTGTTTTCTCTTATGATAGCTTTATTGACTTCATCTTGATCATGACATGTACTTGAATTCAAATTAAGTTCGAGAAAGGTTCAAACAAGTTCGACAAAAAATAATAAAAAAAGGTTTCGTAACAAATGTTTTTTCTTATACTACCAGGAATTCGGGTTACTAGTTGAACCATTAATCACAACCTATTACTTTGTCATATCTTAGAAATATGATGGTGATATTGCGGAAATAAATCTGCTGTTATTCTAATAGAATAACATGGTCCTGTTATTCCAATTCCACTCATTTAATTTCGTTGAGATTCGTGTATGAATTTTTTTTTATTGAGATTTGCACATGAAAAACTTTAAATGGTTGGAATCGGACTAATAGAACCCTGTTATTCCATTGGAATAACAACAGCTTTATTTCCTGGTATTGCGGGTGAGTAAGAGATTAAAAAAGGAGGCCACTATGCTCTGTTGACAAATACTGGTTTTGGTTTGTCAGTTTTAAATGAAAATTAATTATGACACAGACATGAAATGAAAATTGGCGAGACATCTTCCATGATAATTGATGGAATTTTGTGTTCATTTTGTCTTATTTGAAGGAAACTTATAAGTCCAATTCTGCGCACAAAAAATAAAATAAAATAAATCAACCCCACATCCCCTGAGATCGACAATTTTAATTTTTTTTTATTATACAAGTACAATCACAGATCTGCTTGCTTGTGCTTTCAAAAAGCTACCACAAGACTGGATCAAACTGTCAAAGATTAGGATAAACAACACGAAATTGTCAAAGATTAGGATAAACAACACGAAATTACTAAGAAGAAGGTGTTTAAAAATATTGCTCATTTTTCTTTAAATAGATAATATTGTTCATTTTGTCGCTTGTGAGGCCATGCTTGATGACGTGTTAGGACCTTAGGATAGCTTTGTGAGATTAACCAATTGCAATTATTTATTGTTCTTATAAATGTTGGAATCATATGCTCTCCCAATTTCGGAAGAATACCAATCATATCCGATATTTTTATTAATACAAAAAAATAATAAATATCGAAAAAAAAATAGGTTTCATGAAATCTCAATTTATACAGTAGGAAGAACATGATAGTTTATTCCGTCTAATTAATTGTAACCGTAATCTCAATTTATTCATGTTTGTTAGGCGTATCTTAAGTTAATTAAGCATAATATTGTTCTATTTATTGCTTCTTCATTTTTTAACCCAACATAATAACATTTAACAGTAATATTTCTCTGTACATATGCAGTTCTCAAATGAACGACATTTCCAACATAATATTTCTTCTGACAAACGTAAAATCTTTTTAAAAAAAATGACATAAAAAAAAACAACACAATTACAACTATTTTGAAAACTAAAAACAAAAAAAAATACAGGGGACCGTTGCCCCTAGTAGAGGACCCGGGACCTCAGCGCCTCGAAGAGGACCCTGGACCTCAACGTCTCGTAGAGGACTTCAATTCTGGGCCGCAACACCTC
Source organism: Carex rostrata (assembly GCF_964058835.1). Lineage (NCBI taxonomy): Eukaryota > Viridiplantae > Streptophyta > Magnoliopsida > Poales > Cyperaceae > Carex > Carex rostrata. The sequence continues at coordinate 11,524,869 of NC_135925.1, forward strand.
GTAGAGGTCCTTAGAGGATAGGTCCGCTGCTCCTAGCTGAGGCCATGTCAAATTTCGAATTTCTCAAATTCAATGGTTATTTGTTTTTTTTTTCTTTTTCTTTCTGAGTATGGTATTTTTAAAATTTTCGGCGTTTAGAATGAGTGTTCTTTAGAGAATGGTTATTGAAGTAATATACAAGGACAAAATAGTATATTAATTAAAAAATTATATAATGTTATATATTAATAGTAAAGTTGGTGGTGTTAATATCAGCGTCCAACTAACATATCCAGTTGTTGTAGGGGGTGAAAATGGTATGGGTAATATTCGATCCGTATTCGAAAATTTATATGTGAATATTTAATATCCGAATATCCATGTGGATAAGGATACTGATATGATTTTACGTTTCAATTATCCGTATCCGAATAGTAGATATATATTATATATTTAATATATATTATGAAAAATTTATGTTATTCACCATTATAATTAGATAAATATTATGAACTTTAATATTTTTTTTATATTATTTTAATAAATATCCGATCTGATTCAGATCCGTATCCGTATCCATTTGATATCCACTCCGTACCTGTATCCGGAATGCTCCGTTTTCACCCCTAAGTGGTTGCCCTAAAAGCTTGGGTGAGGAACCTTTTTTAAAAAATAAAAAAGTTCATAAACTCAGTTCACTCACCACAAGAGAGAGAGAGCAACCTTGGGCCTTGGCAAGATTTTTAAAAGAAAGAAAAAGAAACAGAGAAAGACTTACCAGCCATTGCCAATAGAGAGATGGGTGATAGTAGTCTCTTTTCAACTGAGCAGGCAAGGGGAAGAGTTGCATATAGGCTATATGCTTGCACTATTCTAGCTGGAATATGCATGATACTATACTACAGATCAACCCACTTACCAGCCACATGGCATGAAGGAAGATGGGCATGGATCGGGCTTTCCCTAGCCGAGCTCTGGTATGCATTTTACTGGATCATCACCCAGTCGGTACGCTGGAACCCGGTGTATCGCCGCACCTTCAAAGAGAAACTTTCACAGAGGTTTTCTCTTTAAACACCTCTTCATCACTTGAATCTTTGTGCCATCCTATTTATTCCAGACAGTTACCCTGGTTATCATATTTGGATATATTAAGTGCTAATAGAAACAGTAATTTGATCGAATCAAATGCAACGGTTCAAAGCATAAATTGATCCAAAATAATGTTCAAGAACATAACTCAGTGAAGAGCAACTTTTCTTTTCTTAAACACAAAGTCATAACAAAAAGTCCCTCTAATTCTCAAACCCAAAGCCTGATGTCAAAGTTACAAGAGAACAATTTGCTGGAATATGCATGATATATACTATACTACAGACAGGTCCCAAACCATTTGGATCATTTGGTCATTTTTTTATCTATGGAAGCATTTTTTCGAGCACTAGTTTACAGTTGTTTTCATATCATTTGAATAAGCAATTTCACCAATTTTCATGACAAAGAGCACATTTTTTTTTTCACTCTCTTTACCAAGTCTAAGAATTTTGATAAACCGCTCCATTTATATGTGATCAAATTTAACAGACAATTTCAATTTCCATAAAAAAAAATCAGTTTTGAATAAAAAGCCAATTGATCCAAATTTCCAAATATACACAATGATTCCAAATAACATATTTGAAAATGAATTATTGGATGGCATCCACCAATGCGTAACACGGGCACCAATACAAACTATTGTTCTTATTTTCTGTTCGTTTTTTAACTGTTACAAACCTCAAAATTCAAACATTTGTACATATTCCCAAAATAGCATATAAACCTGCTATGTAATCTGAGTAGAACTAGAGTACGTATTATTCAGCTAGCTGACCAAATTTCTAAGATCAAAACTTATTATATTGGCTTCACATGACGAATTAATTTATTTTGAGTGTTGCATTATTATGTAAAATTCGTAAGTTTTGAAATTAATTTAGGATAAAGTCAAGTGGTTACAAAACAATAAAAAACGTAAATGCTGAAAATTAACTTATAATTTTTTTTTTATTGCTTGACTTTATACTAAATTTATTCGAAAATTTATAAATTTCACATGTATATCACTCATGAAGTAAATTGGTTTCAATGGTATGAATTCATCGTTTGAAGCCAATCCGATAAATTTTGGAGTTAAAGCTCACAAAGACTTAACACCTTAGTTCTACTGATGTAATCCATATACTGGATTGGATAGAATTGCTGGAATTCTCCAAAGAGCTCCTGGTCTGCATAGGTTTTCCTGAACCTAAAATTATTATTTCCTTTAACACTTTTGGAGCAGATACGAAGAAAGACTACCAAATGTGGACATATTTGTATGCACAGCCGATCCCTTTGCAGAGCCTCCGAGTCTAGTAGCATCAACGGTTCTCTCATTCATGGCATACAATTATCCGCCAGAGAAATTGAATATTTATCTTTCTGATGATGGTGGCTCCATTTTGACATTTTATGCAATGTGGGAAGCATCTCAGTTTGCCAAGTATTGGATTCCGTATTGCAAAAGGTACAAGGTAGAGCCCAGAGCCCCAGCTGCATATTTCTCCTTAGCAGATGGTACCAACAACACATCAAACCATGAGTGGTTAGATATGAAGGTATGTGAAACATAAACTTTAATTTTTTCATAGAAACCTAAACTGTCAGATGAATTTGCCAGAAATTGAAAGACAATGACGAAACCAGCAATTAAGAACAATAGAAAGAGAATTTCATATGAATCAGCCTCTATCTGGAGTTCAAATCTAAAGTGCAAGGATGCATGGAATTTTTTGCATCCCTGGTAAGCAATCCAACTGTGGGGCTGATTCACATCCCCAAGGATTCTAACCCAAATTGCATTCTTTGGCATGTTTATTTTTTCCCCCTAAAAAGATGAGTCAGTTTTCTGGAAGTTGTGCATAAAACCCTTGCTCTGGGGACGCAGCTGCTTGATAAGTTGATTTCATCCTTGACTTACAATTTTAAATTGTCAAATTTGTCTGACAGTTTTGGTTTCTATAAGAAATTTTTTTTAAAAATTTCTTGATAAAAAGTCCTACGAAAGCAGTACCAATCCATAGGAGTGCTGTATCAGTAACCTATCTGCAACAGATCACTTTGGTAACATACCGACATATGTGCAGTCCGTAATGTTACCTTAAATAATTAACTTTCTGTATATTTTGATAGTCTAACTATATGAAAATAGCACTACACTAATATGCATGCATGCAGATTTTATACGAGGAAATGACAAACCGTATAGACTCCATATTAGTGTCGGGCAAGGTCCCAGAAGAGTTAAAGGCAAATCACAAAGGATTTATTCAATGGACACCTGAGATGACTTCAAAAAATCACCCCCCTATTGTTCAGGTAACACAATAACCATTACAACACCCATTTCAAAGTGTTTGTAATGATTATTTAAAAAAATATATAAATAATTATAAGGAAACAATTCACTTACAATCATTTATCTTGCAAATTTTGACAATTATTAAAATAAAATTCAAAATTTTAAATCCAACATTGTAATCATGATCTATATGGTGCAACATATAATTCCTATTATAATATGATAGATTTGGTGCATGTTTTACTCATCAAGTGATTTGAACTTTTCACTGATTTAAAGTTAACTGCTCTTGATACATCATAAAGTAATACTCAAATTGCATGACATCTGTTAGTATGTATCTACACATCGAATAACATACTGTAAATTTATTTTATTTTTTAAATCTTATTTTTTATTTGAAATGATTGTCAAGTGATCCCTCCCCTTATTATAATTATGTTTACTGATTGAAGCAACTCCACCACACCCCCCCCCCCCCCTTATTATAACACCCTTGACTTTTGGGTAAAAATGACAACAATATCCCTCCCCTTATTATTAATGAACTTTTTGAATATTTATTTTACTGCCAAAATAAAATGTGATCATCTTTCATGCCAAAGTTAAAAGTGCTGGACAAAATTTAACGGTTGGGAGGAAAAAAGTTTGACACTATTAACAAAACATTTTTGAGATCTCCTATCATTTCCATTTTGGTCAGCATTGTCATTTAGAATTAACAGAAAAATTGTTTATATTTGAAGATGTAAATTTTCGGAATTGTTATTCTATTTCATTTTTATTATCATTATCCTTAGTCTTAACAGCATGAACTTGAGCTAAATCATTGACTAAATGATTAAAATTTTGAATAATTGATTTTCCTTTGCCCTTGACAGATACTAATTGATGGAAAGGACCCCAATGCACTTGACAATGATGGTAATGCATTACCCACAATGGTGTACATGGCACGTGAAAAGAATCCTGAATATCATCACAACTTTAAAGCAGGGGCCATGAACTCTCTGGTATGCAATTCTTTATGTCAATACCTGTTCCAAAAATAAGATGATAAACTACCAACTAAAAAGCTTCAATGCAGATAAGAGTGTCATCAGTTATAAGCAACAGCCCAATAATTCTAAATGCGGATTGTGACATGTACTCAAACAATTCTGATTCGATCAGAGATGCATTGTGCTTCTTTCTAGATGAACAGAAGGGTCACAACATTGCCTTTGTGCAATATCCACAGAACTATAGCAACTTGACGAAGAATGATTCTTATGGAAATACCCTCAGTGTTCTAAATGAGGTTTGGTTATTACACAAGCATATCTTTCAAATGTTTGGCCTTATTGTCTTGAAAAAGAAAGATAACCAGAAATAAATATAATTGAATAATCTAAGGTGGAGAATCAAGGCTTCGATAGCTGGGGTGGCCCACCATACATCGGCTCCGGATGTTTCCACAGGAGAGAGATCCTCTGTGGCAAAAAGTACACAAAGGACTACAAGGAAGACTGGAATAGAGAGTCTAAAAGGAACCCAAGAGTTGATATCAGAGAATTAGAAGAGAAAGCTGAATCTCTAGCTACTTGCACCTATGAGCTAAACACCTTGTGGGGACACGAGGTCTTTCTCTCTTTCTGTCATTTACTTTCTCTCTCTCAAAAAAAGAAGGAAAAGGACATTAACACAAGAAATGCAGGTTGGCTTGAAATACGGTATTGCGGTGGAGGATATTATAACAGGCCTAATGATCCAATGTAGAGGATGGAAATCCGTGTACTATAACCCTACACGGAAAGGGTTCCTAGGAGTGGGTCCAACAACACTGGCACAGACAGTACTACAACACAAGAGATGGTCTGAAGGAAACTTGCAGATCTTTCTTTCCAAGTATTGTGTCTTCATCTATGGTCATGGGAAGATAAAGATAGGGCTCCAGATGGCTTATTGCATCTATAACTTGTGGGCCACAAATTCTGTCCCTACTCTCTACTATGTCATAGTTCCTTCCCTTGGCCTCCTCAGAGGCATTTCATTATTTCCAAAGGTATGGTAAATTTCTTCACTTTATTTTTTCTGAAAAAAAACTAAATGGAAAATTGTAAGAATACCTACACTGACGAGTACCAACAGCCAAATTCAGGTACCAGTAGCAACCGAAATTGGATGCATCTACTATAAATTCCTGCCTATTTAGCATCAGAAAACAGATTTATAACAACTGAAAACTTGGATTCAGAACATTACCTGGAATTTTTAACCTAATCATCACTAAAATTGCTAATTCAGATGACAAGCCCATGGTTCATACCTTTTGCCTATGTCATGGTCGCGAAACAAATCTACAGCCTGATAGAGGCACTATTAACAAAAGAGATTACAGTACGAGGTTGGTGGAACCTACAGAGAATGTGGCTTATAAAACGGCTCACCTCATACCTATATGGAACCCTGGCTTCATTTTTGAAAACATTAGGAGTCAGTAAAATGGGATTCACACTTACCACAAAGGTCAGCGGAGAAGATTTGTTGAAAAGGTATGAGAAGGAGATCATAGAGTTTGATACATCTCCATTGACTCTGGATATCATAGTTTCGGTTGCCTTGCTCAATTTGGCATGCTTGGTTGGTGCAACAAGTCATGCAGTGATGGAGGGATGGGCTGGTGTTTTAGAGAGGTACTTTCTTCAGATTGTGCTTTCTGGGTTAGTAGTGGCAGTAAATGTGGTGATATACGAAGGGCTTTTGTTAAGGAATGATAAGGGCAGTATTCCTTGGTCAGTTACACTTACCTCACTTGGGGTTGTGATGCTGGTGTGTCTAGTACCTATTGTTTAAAGCCATATAATTAGCTAGCAGTGTTCTTTAAGTGCCCAGAATTCTTATTTAAATGCAAAGGTGTAATGATGCCTTACATTGAACAATGAAAGCTTGTCAAATTGACTCGAGTGACTCTTCCTTCTTTTCTTTTCTTTTTTTATTTATGATTCTCCTAAAAGTAAGAGTGCTTAGAAATGTTTTATCAGATATTTATCAGCACAGAAACCAGCTATATGTTCAGGGGAAAAAAAAACTTCAATAACTTACTATTGAAAGGATGTAATCCTAACGAGAAATGCACGAGTTAAAAAGAAAAACCAAAAAAACAAAAAGAAAAAGAGAATAGAGGTCTTAAACTTGCTGTGGTTTCTTCACTGACAACTAGGTAAGCTTCACATTTAACCGGAATCAATCTAGGCAGTATTTATTGTTTTTGGCAGTACATTAGGTCAAAATTATATTAGAAGACATGCTCAAACTATTACTGACATAAAGTAAGATGGTTAAGGAAAGATACTCATAGGGTAAACATATGTAAGAAGATATCTTTTATAAAACATGGAGCATGTAACAGATCTAAATAAAGGTTCCTGTCACATACAAATTTGTTTTAGCGAAGTGGCTGAGCCAGGCGGGCTGCAAATGCTCCGTCCATGCAACGCTTTACTGGATTCCAGAATAGAAGCTATTTTCTGAGATAATATCTGATGGGACCAATCCATGTGTAGGTTATACAGTAAACTCCTACATCAGACACGTATTGGTCAGCACCACAAGCTAAATTTAATAAGAGGTAGATATAAGCGGAGTAATTGCAGTCAGTTGGAATTTAAGTTTTTGTTTACTTCCTTTTAAATTAATTTAAAATAATAAGTGGTCAAATACTTGTTAAATTTCAGGTAACAACAAAGTGGTCCAACATGAAAATTAACTTTTCCAAAGTAAAATTGTTGGGCTTCAATGTTTTGATGGTGATATGCGACTTTCTGTAATAACATAAAGAAAAATATTAATAGCGCAAATTACTCATATGAGGCAAAAGTAACAAAAAAGGACAAACCTCTCTGAAGAAAAGACAGGACTCTCCCCTTGTTTTTGCAGGATCAACTGAGCAAGTACTAAATACAAGTACCCCCACCTGGCTTCACCAACCTATAATGAATTCACAATGAATCAAAGAAGAAGAATACAAGGCAGAACTTGCATAGAAGTTGCTTTGTACATCCTTATACATTTATCCTCCTTTTCCTCCAAATTACAGCAATTCATGCATATAAATTGCTTGTAGACAAATCTTAAAGGAGAATATATATGTGGACATATGACATATGAGAGTGAGAGTAACAGAGGGAGAAAAAGAGAAAGACCTCATTAACAACAGCATAAGATGGAATATTTAACTTCAAAATATCGAAGAATCCAATCCGTAATATCTGAAAATTGATAGTATATATTGGCTTAAATACTATAAAATTGAATCTGTTGTTAACTTTTTATAATGTCAAGAGTAATCAAATGCCTCCATACTTGGTCCCCCACATGTCTAAGAACTGGAATGACAAAATAAACCCATTAAATTTGACCTTTATCACTTTCCCTCTATAGATATCAAAGAACTATGTGACTTTGGTTCCATTGTTATGGGCATGAAGAGGTTCATTAATGTTGACTGATCTGAGCAATTCCTGTGTGTGTTTTTAATCTTTTTTTGCTCTCTTGATGCCACTCAAAACAAACCTTTTACATGCATGTAAAGAGAGCGATATCTAGGTCACATCTAAGGTTTTGTTTTGTCATTTGGTTCATAGATTTTTAATTACTAATGTTTCAATGAATGGATGTATAATTGATCCACAAAATATGAAGGCCTTTGAATCCACCTCATTTAACAAATATTTCAAATTACTTGTAGACGTAAGGGTTCCATATCACTAAAGACCCTTTTTCATTGCATAGAGATAAGATCAGGTGATAAAAATAACACCTCCACCTGACAGTGCCCCCAACAATTTCAGTCACCTAGAAGAGGTTACATTCTTATCAACTCAAAGAAATAGAAAATAAGAGAAGATTAAAAGGATGAGTAACCAATGAAATGAAAATGTAATGCATCATTACCAGTCTAATATCTCTATTATCCAGTTCCCGAGTTCTAAACCCTAGAGTTCTCTCAACATAACCCATCACATTCTTCCCTGAACCTTTTCCCTTTGCATTCAACAAATCAGCAAACGCCCTGCCTCTTTCTATCCTTAATAGACTAACTGCTACAACTGTTCCAAATAATTAACAAAAGAATGAGGAAATAAACGTAGATGCCCAATTTATCTCTTACAGCTAGAAAGGAATTAAATTAATAAATAGCAGGAAAAGTAATAGCTGAATCAATTGTTCCAGCATTTCACAATACGGATGTTAGTACAACCGAAGGCAAGTAATAGCAATTCCTCTTGCAAAGTTTGACACTACTTGTTAAGATCATATTACACAAATGGTCATCTCCCTAAGGCTTAAAAGTTCTTATCTAGTCCTAAATAATGATGTATACCAATTCGGTCCTTTCTTCATTTCATATAAAGAGAGAATTGAAAAAGAAAAAGTTCTTTGTTAAAGGGCATGTAAAGATAAGGCATCTCTAACCAATTTCAAGATAAAATACAAGCAGCAATGTTTAAGGCTAAAATGAGGATTTAAACTCATTAACAGGCCCTCACCGGCTCTATGAGGAGAAACCTCTTGATTTATGTTTTGCATTTTTCTCTTCGTGACAGAAGGAGGCCTTGGAGCTCGATCTTTCTCACAAAAACAACAATAGAATTTATAAAAAAAGGAAAAAAGAAATGAAACCAATTGCCAGTAGTCTTCCCGCCACTTCGGACACATCAAGAGGCACCTTACCGATGGATTGGTCGGATCTTCTCCGAGAGTTGTGCGGAGTCGATACACTTGAGGCAGCGACCACTCCGGGGGTAGCGAGAGAACTAGATTTGATTGCATGTGAGAAATTTGAGCGAGAGGCAGCGAATTGAGTGTAAGAGTGAGGGAAGAGAGAGACAACTCCCTCCAATTTTCTGCTTTCCTTCTCTGCACAGATATTTCAGTAGAGAAGCATAGTAGCAGAGTAGCAGCCTAGTAGGTGATATGGTTTTCGTCTGGTAGAGAACCTGTGGAACTATTGTGAAAGAAATTGGGCTGGATATTTCAATTTTAAAACCAGGTTAAAGGCCCAAAGAGGCCTCTATTAATACTTAATAGGCTACATCTGTTGACATTATTCAGATTAATGGTAGTATGGTACTATGGTCCGCCTTCCTCGGCAATCTCAAAATATGCACGATATCTTATATATATCTAGTCGTACAATTAGTTCAGAAAAAATTGAAGACGACCTAACTGAGCTGGCTCTTTAAATTTTTATCTGACAATCTTTTTTTTATTTTTTATTAATGGAGCATTCCATGTACTGATGTACTCAGTTTGAAGCTTTCTTTCAATTCATCATTGTCACTGCAAACCAACTTGTAGGTAGAAAGTGCATTAATTCAGCTAGCTATAGCTTTCTTTTTTAATTGTCACTGTAAACCAAATTTCATCATTTTATGTTGGAGCTCTCATGATGCCTCAAAATGAAGCTTGATCTTTCTTTTTTTCATTTCAACTTTTAAATAACTAGCTATAGTTTTTTCGGACTATAAAAACTAAGTTATGAGATAAAAGTGAATTAATTCGGCTACGATCGCTATAGTTGTAATAGCTGATCGCTATTACTGCTACGTGCTACGTGTTATTGCTTCCGTTATGTTAGATGGACTTTTTTTTTTTGCGATATACGTGGACTTCCGTGCTTCTGTTCCTGTTTCTGATACTATATGGTTTGTTCTGATAAATGCTAAACCGAACTATGTACTTCTATTCTTGTGATATAGTCTCTCATTCTATATCGAAAAATATTCAAATATTAATTATTCCTTTTACTTGCTTCGTCTAGTATTCACTTGTAAAATTATTGTCATTCATTTTATTGAAAGCTGATTTTAATTATTATAATATATAAAATGTTCAACAAGGTATACTGAGTTCATTTCACTTGTAAAATTAATTGCTCTTCGTCTATTATAATTTGTAATACTATGAAGTATGAATTATTAAATAATATTACCTTGAAATATTTTTTTTCCTTCTTATTCGCACGATTGAAAAAAAAATATAGACTTAGATTAGTTGTCATTTAATTGTTATTTCTATTCTTCAATATTGATAATTTATTAATTAGTAGAAATATAAAATTTAAATTTTTAAAAGAAAAAAATGCTATGAATAATATCTTTTGCGAATAGCTACATTATTCGTAATAGCATTTTCTTTCTTCTCCTCATTATACCGCTATAATTGTTATTTAAAACTTTGGTAAGAAGTGATCTTAATTACAAAAAATCACTAAATTATTTTTCTAACAATTTTAATTAAAATAGACTTATAGATTATCAATTATTTTAATATCTAACATTAAATAAAAAATAATACAAATATTCAAGTATTATGAAAGATTTTAAAAATGTCTGAATTGTCGGAAATTTCGACGGCCAAGAAAAGATTTGGGTCACCAAAATTTTCGGCGGCCGAGTAACATAAAAATTTCACTTCATTTATGTGGGTTCAGTGACTTCAGTCAAACCATTTTTTATATTTATGGTTTTTTATTTAATTAGTTTTCTTATTAAAATATTTTATATATTTTATATATTTTTCAAAAATAGATGAAATACTATATAATCTGATTTATTATAAAGACTGCAATAAATAATCCGGATTAACATTTTTCAGATCGGGTTTTTTGTAGCTGTAAGAAAAATTAAAATATTTCTTTGTGTGTTACTGAAAAAAATTAAAAATATTGTGAATCCTTGTTATTGATCCCGATTCAAAATGCACTTCTAATTAATAAAGAAAATATTGTGGTCCATCTAGTATATTTAAATTCTAAGATATTTTATCTATTTTCAAATTTTTTTTGAAAACAAACCATTCAGACTGACAAAAGTCAAAGAATTTTTTTGTATTTTTCGAAAAGGATCACAATATTTTCTGTATATACCTAGAATTGATTTTTGAACTAAGATCAATAATTCAGATTCAGAAAATTTATTTTTTCTTATAGCTGTAAAAAATCCGGCCTAAGAAATGTTGATTCGGATTATTTGTTTTATTCTTTTTAATAAATCAAATTATATAATATTACATCTATTTTCGAAGAAATAGATAAAATATTTCTAATATTTTGGTAGAAAATTAAAAATATCATAAAAATTTCTAATTAATAAAAAATCATAAATATAAAAGTCATAAACTGCAAAACTAAAGAAATTAAGTGAAATTTTTGTGTTACTCGGTCGTCAAAAATTTCAGCGGTCCTATATTTGAATATTTATATAATTTTTCTTTAATTGGATATTAAAAAAAATGGCATAGATTATAAGTATCAAATTTAGGATAAAAATGATAAAATTAAATAATATATTTGAGTTCGATAGAAGTATTTTATATTTGAGTTAGCACTTCTATCCAACTCAATTATATTGTTCAACTTAGACATAGTACCAACTATAATTATTTTTGTTCATTGACCCTGCGACCTTAGTATTTTCGAATTCTGAAAAAAAAAATGATTTTTTTATTATTTTTAATAATAATTTTTTTGGAAAGATACATCAATCCAAAATAACAAAAAAAAGGAAAAAAGGATCTATCATTTATGGAATCAAATAATTAATAAATGATCACTGTATTAATTATATTATGAAATAAATACAATAGTTAGAAAGATATATTAATTATATTATGAAATAAATACAATAGTTAGAAAGATATTTAAAGAGGATTAAAATTATCTATACATTATTATTTTTTTAAATGTTGTGTATTAATAAATATGTGTAGTGTCAATATGTCTATCCGGCATCTTATGTTTTAACTTCAAAATATATCGGATTGATTTTAAATAATTTTTCCAAACTTTTATTGCACAAATGATGTGTCATGTAAAAATTTCGAATTTATTTAGTACAAAGTTACACAGTAAAAAAATGAAATAAAAATGACAATTTTTCAATACAGGAAAACAAAGATGAGAGTTTCAAATGAAAGAACATATTTGTTAATTTAATTTGAATAATTAAATAAAGAAATATTGAACAAGATGTAAATTTTTCCTGAGAATTTTGAATAATATAATATTTTAATGAAACAATTGATTATTTTAAAAAAAATATGAACACACTAAAATTAGGAACTAGAAAATATATATATGATTTGAGCAAGTCACGGTGCACAATTCGATTAATTAATCAGTTGTGGTGGCCAATTTATCATTTGAATCTGATAAATTTCGTCCGAATTTGGACCATTTTTTTAATCCACAACACTATAGGTCATTGTATCTTTTATAGAGGAGGGTTCAAATTAGGACTGAAAACGGAGCCGAATTATCCGACGGATATCCGCTCTGAACCCGGATTAAACGGATCCGGATAATTCCGGATTCGAATTCGGATAATTTTAAAAAAGTTGCAACAGTATCCGAATACGGATACGGATTCGGATGGAAATGGACAAACGGATCGGATATCCGCATGTATCCGAATCATTTTCAGACCCATTATCTGGATCCGGACCTTAAAATGACTTTCAGACCCATTATCTATAGGTCCGAATGTGCAAGGTAACTAATACAGCCTCTCCCCCTATTGTTTTATAGGAGTTTGAGCGCCTGAAATTAGTTGTTTGATGATTGTGGGACTTAAGCTCCGCTCCAGTTATATACCGGTTCGTATCCCCTCTTCTTTTATATGAGAGTCGCCTAAGCTATAGGCCATTGGGCCCAAAAGAAATCACGTGCAGCCCATTTCGAAAACTTATTGCTGGACTCAAATAAACTTAAATAAACTTTTTTGTTTTAGTTTGTTTTTTCCATAGATTTAAATTATAAACTTAAATAAAGTAATATACATTATTTATTTTCATATTTGAATTTTGTTAATTAGTATTTGTATCTTAAAGTTCAATTATCCGACCATTATTCGTTTTATATCATTATTCGAATCCGTATCCGTAGATTATCCGTTCCGTATCCGTATCCGTTTAAGGAGGATTTGGTTTTGAATTTTGATATCCGTTTACTATCCGTATCCGTATTCGTAGCCGCTCATTATCCGACGGATGCGGATATGGTATCAGCATTATCCGCTCCGTTTTCACCCCTAGTTCAAATGCCTCCATTATGTCTCTATTTTTAAAAACTTGAATAACTCAAAATTTAAATCTTAAAATTTAAAATAAAACCATTGGATATGAACTACATCATTTTATCTATGCATTTGTAAAAAATTATGATATTTCAACTTTGTTTTGGTTATCATCTTGAGCTTCTAAAAATGCATAGTAATGTGGAAAATTTCTAGACGTTGATTTTTTAATTTATTGATTCATATAAAAGCAAAATCAAAATATGATAATTTTTTACGGACGCATAGAGAAAATAACATAGATCACATCTAACGGTTTTATTTTGACGTTTAAGTTTTAAACTTTGAGTTATTTAAGTTTTTAAAAATGAAGTCACGATGAAGGCACAAAAAATGGAGGCATTTGAATCTCATCCTTTTTATAATGCCTTGTTAGTATTTGTGTTTTTAATAGATGTATTTTGCAAACCACATATCATAAAATTCTTTTTGTAAAAACTGACAAACACAGATCACTACCAAGCAATTTCAAAAAAAAAAGAAGAAGACAAACACGGATCACAAACATTGTTTTTTCTTTGTTTTATTTTTATTGCAAAATGTTTTTTTTTTTCTGAGTTTATACCAAATTTTTTATTAATATCCAAAAAGAACATCAAATTTCAAAATCTACATCCGATTTTGAAAAATTTCAAAATCTGCCCAAACCGCAAAATTATTTTGCGGTTTTGAAATACATCTTTTTGCAAATAATTTTGCGAAAATCTTATTTCATTAAAATCATTTTGCGGTTTTAGTATTTTCTTATTTTTCTTTTTAATTAAACAGAATATTATAATCTATTTATTTTTTGTATCGAAATATTAGATATATTTTATATATTTCTTTAAAAATAGATGGAATAATATATAATTTGATTTATTAGGACTACGACAAATAATTCGGATCAACATTTTTTAGGCCGTATTTTTTGTAGCTGTAAGAAAAATTAAAATATTTCTTTATGTGTTATTGGAAAAAAATAAAAATGTTTTTGTCACACCCCAAATCCCGCGGGTCTGACAGCCTGCCGCGTGTATAAATCAAGCGTCACATATACACGCAAGGCAGTGGATCTTTTATATGCATTACCAATATCCTCATTCCCTGCCTCCGCAAAATAAACCTGAAAATAATCGGGAGGGTGGGGGTGAGAATAAATTCTCAGTGCGAATTTGCCACAGTTGAATTATTGGACTTGCAATCAAACTCTATATTCAAAAATGAAACCCAAACAATAAACAATGCAAACAGATACATATAATCATAAATAACAGAATGCCAATGCACGACAACAGTTAATTCAACCTGCAACACAGTTTACGGAATTTCCAAGATGAATTTCAAACACAACATATATATTTTGGCTTAACTCGATTCACAACTCAGTTCATTAGGGCTTGTAGCAATTACAGATGTTCTTTCGAGCTGAACCATTATCAAACCCACATCTGTAGGGTTACTGACACCTACAGATGGCCAACCGCTGGACCCTTTATCTGACACCCATCTGCAATCGCTTGGCTTAACAGTTTATTAAGGTCTGGTTTGAATCATATAAAGAAAATCCTCTCTGGAATCATTCCAATAGTCGTAATATTCAATTGACCTTTCAAATGCATTAACACGTAGGAGAATGCCACCGAGCCATAGACGTTACACATGTCACCCAGATTTCCAATCACATCTCATAACATAATCACCCTCCCTCGTCCCAACCGGTACTGGGCATATCGAGGGCCGTTCACCTAAGGCCATTAGGATCCTGGGAATCCAAGTCAGCATACAGCCCGACTTGGCAAATTAATTGGATCCAAGTGCTTAACTTCGTAAATCCATTCACATACATATCAAATCAAATCGTGGTGACTTTCAATCAAATCAGATCATAATAGATCGACACAACCTACAACCATACCAGCATGCAAATCACTCAAGTCACATCAATTCGAGTTTAATTTGATTGGGCTATGCAAATGCTATACACAATTCAATGATGCAATCAATGATATTCAACATGACAAACGAAAACACAGTTTAATTCCTGAAAATAAAGTATCAAACAAGTCCAAGAATCCCGCACATTATTATGACGAGCGTACCGCTTAATTTAAAGATCAGGCGTCTCGAATTGCCTCGCAAAATCTGGTTCGACTGAGCCTACACCTATATTATACGATTACTTGGTTTAGTTCGGTTACATTCTCAAAACTTAAATTCCAAAAGCCGTCGTTTAATTCGTCAATTCTTTTATACCTTTCAGCTCATTTATAATCGTTTTAATTCAAGTCCAATTCCAAATTTATATATACACATCATGTCATATTCATTTCAATATTACAAGGCTTATGAAATTACAAGTCCAATTTACTAAGGCCCAAAACAATCAATCATTTCAATTCGATTCAAGTATATCCCAAGGCTTGTATTTTGCACAAAACAACCCTCAATTTAATTTATTTACATTTTTGGTCCCTGTCAAGTCAAGGGCTGGTACACACACAAAATCAGCACCATTCAACAACACACCATCCACATACACATTATCAATACAGAACCAGCAAAACAGGTCAGAACAGGCCAGCAAAACAGGTCAGAACAGGCCAGCAAAACAGGTCAGAACAGGCCAGCAAAACAGGTCAGAACAGCCTCAACAAGGCACAACAAGGCACACACCAGAACAGCAACAAGGCAGCACCTTTGCCGGGAAAATCAACAACCCGAGCAAAGGTGAAATTAACTACAATTCCCTTTAATTAATACAAATCACAATGGTTATATATTTTACAATTCCTACCATTAATGAAAATCATTTTGCAATATAACCCCTTATACTTAATTTATTCGAGCAAATCGATCGAGTCGGGAAAATCAACAACCCGTACTCGAAAACTAGCAATTTCACATCCTACGACATTAATCGGTTCATCCGGACACAATTCAAGAAGTTTATAATTTATTTTAGAAATTAACCAACAGAGAGGATGTCAAAAGAAGTGATCGGTTCCGAGGGTTTCGCCTCGCCTCGCGGCCATCTCACTCGAGCACAGCAAGCACCATAGCAGCACCAAGCCACCACCAGAACAGCACCAAGCAAACACCGGGGCAGCACACATCCTCAACCCTAGAAACTAGGGTTTCATGGGAGGGGAAGGGGGCAGAAACCGAGAGAGAGAGAGGGGGCGGGCTGGGGTCTTCCGAACCGAGAAAGAGAGAGAGAGGAGAGCAGTGGGGCGGCGGCGGCTGGCCGTGGCAGCGGCGGAAGGGGAGGGGGCAGAGCCCCTGTTTTTGGCGTGTAAGAGAGGAGAGGGAGCGGTTTGGGTTGGGGACGGGTCACTGACAGAGAAGGAGAGGAGGGAACGGGGGCGGGTCCGGTGGGGATCGTCGGCGACGGAAGAGGGGAGGGGGCGGAGCCCTCCCTCTGGTTTGGCGTAGAGAGGGGAAGGGGGGGCGGGCTGTGGGGGGGGTTTCTGTCACGGTTTGGGAAGGAGAGGAGAGAAAGAGAGAAGGGAGGGGGGGTGGGATTTAAATGGGCTGCTTCAAGATTCGTGCTGGATCAAGATGAGGGGTTGATATAATTCCAGCATTTAAATTACAATATTTAAGATCCGTGTTAGATTAAATCCAAAGGTCCAAACAAATCCAGAATTTCAACAACGTCATTTAATTGGTTTAAGAAATCTGTTTCTACTCTAATTCGAATCGAAAGTTCATAATATTTTTGTAACTATATTTGTACATAGAATTCGTATATTTATTTCTCAATTTAAGATTCGAATAATTTGATTTCCTTTTATATAATTATGTATATTCAATTAATTATCTAAAAGTTCTAAATGAACGAGCTTTATAAATTCTATATTTTATTTGTACGAATATTTTCGTATAATTATATTTTTATTTGGAATTCAATTACTTATTTATTCACACGAATCTAATTAAATAAATTTCTTCTTTCCTAAAAATTCAAAAGAATTGTATCGGACTTTCTAAGTTTCTAATTTACCGAATAATTATAATTTTATTTCTAGTGCTATATTTTATTTTATTTCTAAATCTCTAAATTTTATTATACATAATCTCATACATTATTTATATTACGAAATTTTAGTTTCGTTTTAGTCGGTCAGAAAATTTCTGAACGATCGTTAATTTAATTAAACTTTTTATTTAAGCCAAATATTCGATTTAGAAATTTAATCATGTTTTAAAATTTCGGAATGTAACAGTTTTGGATCTGAGTTATTGACCCCGATTCAAAAGTCACTAATGAGTAAATAAAGAAAATATTGTGGCCCTTCTGGTACATTTAAATTCTAAGATATTGTATATTTTAAAAAAAAATCAATAAGAAATCATTTCATCTGACTTTTTGTCAGAGCCAATTATTATTTTGTTTCAAAAATAGAATGATCACAATATTTTATGTATTACCTAGAGGTGATTTTTGAACCGGGATCAATAACTCAGATTCAAAACATTTCTTTTTCAATAACACAAAAAGAAATATTTTAATTTTTCTTATAGCTGTCAAAAATCTATTCTGAAAAATGTTGATCCAGATTATTTGTCGCAGTCTTTCTAATAAATCAAATTATATAGTATTCCATCTTTTTTCAAAGATATATATAGAATATTTCTAATGTTTCAGTACAAAAAATAAATAAATTATAATATTTTCTATTTAATTAAAAAAATAAAAAAAAATCTAAAATCACAAAATAATTTTGCAGAAATAGGAATTTTAAAACTGCAAAATAATTTTGTAGTCTGAGTACATTTTAAAATTTCGTATTTTTTAGATATTAATAAAAATTTCGGGAGTTTATACATGTAGTGTACAAGTAGATGTGAGGAATTCCGAAATTTTTATAAATATCCAAAAAAAAATACGAAATTACGAAATCCACCCAGTTATCGGATGGATTTCAAAAAATATTCCTTCCGCTTACTGAATAACCGCATATTGATCTTCTTTCCTGTTACTCAATTTCTGGAAATTGAAAAACCGTCCGGTTAACGAGTAATCGGAAAATTGAAGAGAGTAGGTGCTGACAGTAATTGGCTCCCAAATTTCTACATTACTTGAATCCCCTTCTTTAGTGTACCAAGTTACTGCATTTCTTTTTTTTATTATCAAAATGACCCGTTATATGCCGATTTTTTTAAAAATACCCATTAAAAAAATTAATTTAATAAAAATAACCAGATCTGAAATGAAATTTTAAAATACCCAAATCGCGGATTTTTTCCGCGACCCAGAATTTTTATTCCGAGCGCGGATATTTTCCGCGGCCCGGATTTTTTTTTATTTTTTTATTTTTAGAGTTTGAAGAAAGAAAATATTGTTTTTTTGGTCCAACTTTTTAGCTCTGGTTAACATATCAAAACACCTTCAAAAATTATGAAAATTTACTGACATGCATTCTTGACTTCATAGAATAAGACTGTGAAGATTTATACAAAATCTCAAAACAGATCGTGAGATATCGGCTCTCAAAAATTGCCCGAACTGCTAAAGGAGTGCTTCTGAGCCCAACTTTGCACCTCTGATTAGTATATCAAAACACCTTCAAAAATCATGAAAATTTACCGACATGCATTCTTGACTTCATAGAATAAGACTGTGATGTTTCATACAAAATATCAAAACAGATCGTGAGATATCGGCTCTCAAAAATTGCCCGAACTACTGAAGGAGTGCTTCTGAGCCCAAATTTGCACCTCTGATTAACATACCAAAACACCTTGAAAAATCATGAAAATTTACTGACATGCATTCTTGACTTCATATAATAATACTGTGAAGTTTAATACAAAATCTCAAAACAGATCGTGGGATATCGGCTCTCAAAAATTGCCCGAACGGCTGAAGGAGTGCTTCTGAGCCCAACTTTGCACCTCTGATTAACATATCAAAACACCTTCAAAAATCATGAAAATTTACCAACATGCATTCTTGACTTCATAGAATAAGACTGTGAAGTTTCATACAAAATCTCAAAACAGATCGTGAGATATTGGCTCTCAAAAATTGCCCGAACTGCTGAAGGAGTGTTTCATGATTTTTGAAGATGTTTTGATATGTTAATCAGAGATGCAAATTTGGGCTCAGAAGCACACCTTCAGAGAGAGTTCAGTTTTGTTATGTTTGAGTTTTGATTTGTTATGTTCAGTTTTATTATCTTCTTAGTATATGTTTTATTATGTTTGAGTTTTCAGTTTTGTTATGTTTCATTATCTCACGATTTGTTTTGAGATTTTGTATGAAATTTCAGTCTTGTTTTATGAAGTCAAGAATGCATGTCGGTAAATTTTCATGATTTTTGAAGGTGTTTTGATATGTTAATCGGAGGTGCAAAGTTGGGCTCAGAAGCACTCCTTCAGCAGTTCAGGCAATTTTTGAGAGCAATATCTCACGATCTGTTTTGAGATTTTGTATGAAACTTCAAAGTCTTGTTTTATGAAGTCAAGAATTCTTGTCGGTAAATTTTTATGATTTTTGAAGGTGTTTTGATATGTTAATCAGAGGTGCAAATTTGGGCTCAGAAGCACTCCTTCAGCAGTTCGGGCAATTTTTGAGAGCCGATATCTCAGGATCTGTTTTGATATTTTGTATGAAACTTCACAGTATTATTCTATGAAGTCAAGAATGCATGTCGGTAAATTTTCATAATTTTTGAAGGTGTTTTGACATTTAATCGGAGGTGCAAAGTTCGGCTCAGAAGCACTCCTTCAGCAGTTCGGGCAATTTTTGAGAGCCGATATCTCACGATCTGTTTTGAGATTTTATATGAAACTTCACAGTATTGTTTTTTGAACTAAAGAATGCATGTAGGTAAATTTTCATGATTTTTGAAGGTGTTTTGATATGTTAATCAGAGGTGCAAAGTTGGGCTCAGAAACACTCTTTCAGCAGTTTGGGCAATTTTTGAGAGCCGATATCTCACGATCTGTTTTGAGATTTTGTATGAAACTTCACAGTCCTATTCTATGAAGTCAATAATGCATGTCGGTAAATTTTCATGATTTTTGAAGGTGTTTTGATATGTTAATCAGAGGTGCAAATTTGGGTTCAGAAGCACTCCTTCAGCAGTTCGGGTAATTTTTGAGAGCCGATATCTCACGATCTGTTTTGAGATTTTGTATGAAACTTCACAGTCTTCTTCTATGAAGTCAAGAATGCATGTCGGTAAATTTTCATGATTTTTCAAGTTGTTTTAATATGTTAACCAGAGGTGCAAAGTTGGACCAAAAAAACAATATTTTTTTTCTCCAAACTCTAAAAAAAAAAAAAAAAAAAAATCCGGGCCGTGGAAAATATCCGCGCTCGAAATAAAAAAAAAAAAAAATTTCGGGGCGCGAATTTTTTCTGCGGCCCGGAATAAAAATTCGGGGACGCGGAAAAAATCCGCGATTTTAGTAGTTTTAAAATTTCAGTTCAGATCTGATTGTTTTTATTAAATTAATTTTTTTAATGGATATTTAAAAAAAATCGGCGTTATATGAAAAGGGTATGCCGACAAATGACGCAAGAGAACAAAAGTAGATGAGGGTGGGTACTCTGTATTTCTTTTTTTATTATCAAAATGACCCGTTATATGAAAAGGATATGCCGACAAATGACGCAAGAGAACAAAAGTAGATGAGGGTGGGTACTCTGCATTTCTTTTTTTATTATCAAAATGACCCGTTATATGAAAAGGATATGCCGACAAATGACGCAAGAGAACAAAAGTATTAGGGTACTCTTTTTAATTGTTCATTTAAATATTCATTTCTTCATGCTAAAGTTTTGCGGGTTTTACGGCTGGGACAATGCTGGAGACCAATCATAAGGTCTTGTTTGTGCGGGACCCAGTCAAATCCCACTTTGACTTCTCAATCCCGGCTTTGCATCTCAAAATGGACGGATGAGATGGACTCAACATAATGGACGGATGAAATGGACTCAACATATGACTCAATAATTCGAAATTTATAAAAAAAATTAACTTTCTGGTTTCTCAATAACAGAACTCATTTCCGGTTACTCAATAACCGGACAATCTTCAAATTTCCGGTTACTAAATAACCCAACAGTTTTTCAAATTCCGAAAATTGAGTAACCGGAAAGAAGATCAATATCCGGTTATTTAGTAAGCGGAAGGGATATTTTTCGAAATCCATTCAAAAAGTGAATAGATTTCATAATTTCGTATTTTTTTTAATATTTATAAAAATTTCGGTGAGGAATTGGTCAATTGACATATATAATAATTACTGATGTCCCCACGAGAGTTGAAAGATTGTCAAAGTGTCAATTCAATGTTTTTGTTTTTTCTTTTTCTTTTTTGTTTCATTCATTTTGGAATCTTACAAAGTGCGTCACAACACAATTGGATTGAATTTTAATGGGGAAAATAATTTTACAGTAGTTAATGGTTTTACGTAGCTTGTTTTCTCTTATGATTTTGCTTTCTTGACTTCGTCTTGATCATAACATGTACTTGAATTCAAATTAAGTTCGCGACAGGACAAACAATTTTGACAAAAAATAATAAAAGATGGTTTCGTATACTACCAGGAATTTGGGTTACTCGTTGAACTATAACATCTGTGTTATTTCAGTCTATATAATATCAACTTTAAAACTTATTAAATCGAGTTCAAATGGTAAATCCAAACCGGTCAAACCAATGTACTTTATGAGTGACGCGTTTACATGCAAACTTTTTTATATTTTCAAGTTGTTTTAGTATCAAATCAAGCGGCAAACAAATTGAAAAAGGAATGTATTAAAATTAACTTAAAAACTCACACATTTGACCACTTGACTTGATACCAAATAAACTCAAAAACTTATAAATTTTACATGTAAACACATAACTAATTAAGTAAATCGGTTTGAACGGTTTGGATTCACCATTTGAACTCGATTTAATAGGTTTTGGAGTTAGTGTTATATAGACTGAAATGACACTGATGTTATATTAGCCATACTCCCTATTACTTTGTCATATCTTTAGAAATATGATGGTGATATTGCGGCTGAGTAAAAGATTTGATACGGTTAGTGTTCCGGGTGACGGAACCGTGTATTCGGATTTGGGTACTTGACTCGTCCCGCTCTCAGCAAACGGTCCGAGTTCGAAATAGGTTGAACCTGCTTAAACAAAGGGTTATTGTTGAGATATTCAGACTCTAACCTATTAATATCTCATCTCGTTCAAAAAGTCCAGCCTTTGTTCCTTGGGGCTTTCTGCCTTAAATAGGTTGTTTCTTAACTATCATTTCGTGTTGTCAGAACGGTTAGGGGAGTTTGTATAAGAGAGGTGACGTCCGCATAGAGAAAGGTTATCGAGTCGTACTCGTTCCTGTGCGGACGTGAGAACAGTGACTATAAGCTCAAAGCCGGGATGGGCTTCTCGGGCAAGGCCCAGTCTTCTTGGGCCCGAGACAATCTTAATGCGTGGAATGCTGGGCCTTAGCACACTGGATCAATAATTGAGAGATGAGTCTTATTTTTGGTTCCGAGTTGGTCCTCTAATAGAGGTCCGAGTTTCGGATTATTCTTGACCCAAGTCTAGTATTTTGGAGGCCTTGTGTATATGGTCCTATCAAAAAAAAAAAAAAAAAAGACCACTATGCTCTGTCGACAAATACTGATTTTGGACTGTCAGTTTTAAATGAAAATTAGTTATGACATACATACATTTTTTAAATATGAGTTGAGAGTGAAGTCACTCAATACATTTCAAATCTCTATGTATTATTATAGATGATTTATTTACTTTGTGAATTTTAAACTCACGACCTCTCATATAAAAATAATGTGTCTTTGTTACTAGACCAAATACAAATTCTCATGTCTGTATGACACAAACATGAAATGAAAATTTGGTGAGAAATCTTCCATGATAATTGATGGAATCTTGTGTTGATTTTGTCTTATTTGAAGGAAACTTATAATGCCCTCAGGTCCTTAATCAACCCGTTAGGTTGCTAGGATGAAAATTTATTAGTTCATTACTAAGTCCAATTATGCGCACAAAAAACGAAATAAAAATAAATCAACCTCACATCCCACGAGATCGACAATTTTAATTTTTTATTGTACAAGTACAGTCACAGATCTGCTTGTTTGAGCTTTCAAAAAGCTACCGCAAGACTAGGTCAAACTGTCAAAGGCTAGGATAAACAACACGAAATTACTGAGAAGAAAGTGTTTTATAGTATTGTTCATTTTGTCGCTTTATGCTTGATGGCGTGTTGTGTTAGGATAGCTTTGTGAGATTAACCAATTGCAATTATTTATTGTTCTTATAAATGTTGGAATCATACGCTGCCTCCCAATTTCGGAAGAATACCAATCATACCCGATCTTTTTATTAATACAAAAAATAATAAATATCGAAAATAATTAGGTTTCATGAAATCTCAATTTATATAGTAGGAAGAACATGATAGTTTATCTCCGTCTAATTAATCTGTAACTGTAATCTCAACTCAGATCGCTAATGAACCAAAAAGGAAAAAAAAAATTTCTGAACAAAATAGTCTATTCCGGATTTCTTTTTTCTTGTGATTTCATTTTCTGTAATGGCAGGGTGAGTGTCGTTGCCAAATAGTGCTGATGTCCGTAACTGGAGTTTATTGTGGGTTACTATTGTATCTCTTTTTGTCTTCCTGCTTCATAACTAGGGGTATTCAAATGGTACGGTTTGTTCGGTTTTGAATCGAATTGAAAATTTTCGGTTTAAATGGTTTGGTTTTTCGGTTTAAATAGTTCGATTTGGTTCAATTTTTGAATTATTTTAGTTCAAATGGATCGGTTCAGTTTAGACTTTTCAAAACCGACTAAACCGAACCGACCGAATTATATTGTTCAAGTATGATTTATATTATTTTTGGTTCAATTATTGCTTCATTTCTTTTATTTTAGTTTAAATATTTTAAGAGTGATGCTTCTATGGACATAAGGACCTATTTGTAAAATGAACATATTTTTATTTTCAAAGTTCAAACAGTTGATCCGAACCGTTCATATTGTTCTCCATATTAATATGTGCCTAAAGACCAAATTTTACATTTTTCTGAATTTTTTTACTATTTATTAAGATGGGTACAAAAAATATCAAATTCAGACCATTGAATTTTGTACCCATCTTAATAAATAGTAAACAAATTCAGAAATATTATAAAGCAAAATTAAACAAACACAAACAAGATGGAGAAAATGTAAATATTGGCTATCTCTTATTCATATATTTCTCATGTGTACAATACAAGATTACAATGCCTCTATTTATAGGCTACCAATTGTAAATGAAAAGCCATTACAATAATAAATACAAAAATGAATTCT
The DNA here is from genome assembly GCF_964058835.1 of Carex rostrata. Lineage (NCBI taxonomy): Eukaryota > Viridiplantae > Streptophyta > Magnoliopsida > Poales > Cyperaceae > Carex > Carex rostrata. Next base: position 11,549,674 of record NC_135925.1, read on the forward strand.
AAATAGTAGTGGGATATAAATTCCAATGGTAGTGGGGTAGTGGAGATTAATATTGGGAGTTACAAGTGAATGGACCATCCATTATATTCATAACACTCCCCCTTGGATGTCCATTATGTAAGAATATGCCTCATTAAAACCTTACTAGGAAAAACACTATGGGATAAAAACCTAGTGAAGGAAAAAGAGTACATTATTCTTTTAATACGTATTAACTCCCCCTCATGACAAGATCTTTAAGTCGGCGAACTCCAATATTATGAACTAGTTTTTCAAATATTGTAGTAGGAAGCGCCTTAGTGAATAAATCTGCTAGATTTTCATTTGAACGGATTTGCTGAACATTAATAGTATTTTCCTTTTGGAGATCATGTGTGAAAATTTTTTTTGGTGAAATATGTTTTGTTCTATCTCCTTTAATGTATCCTTCCTTTAATTGAGCAATACATGCAGTATTATCTTCATATATGATCGTCGGGATCATTTTTTCAGAAGACAAGCCACATGTTTGATGAATGTGCTGAATCACGGATCTTAACCAAACACATTCTCGGCTTGCTTCATGTATTGCTAAAATTTCTGCATGATTAGAAGACGTGGCTGTTATAGTTTGTTTCACAGATCGCCATAATATAGCTGTTCCACCACATGTAAATAAATAGCCCGTTTGAGATCGGCCATTATGAGGATCAGATAAATATCCAGCATCCGCATAACCAATTAATTCTGATTTGGATACATTTGAAAAGAACAAACCCATATCCATTGTACCTCGGAGGTAGCGAAGTATATGTTTAATTCCATTCCAATGCCTTCGCGTAGGAGAAGAACTATACCTTGCTAATAAATTTACAGCAAATGATATATCTGGTCTTGTATGCCCAGCAAGATACATAAGTGCTCCTATAGCACTTAGATATGGTACTTCGGGACCAAGTAGTTCTTCTTCGTTTTCTCGAGGTCTAAAAGGATCTTTATTCACATCTAATGATCTTACAACCATTGGAGTGCTCAACGGATGTGATTTATCCATATAAAACATTTTTAGCACTCTTTCAACATAAGTTTCTTGATGCACAAAAATACCATTTTTTAAATGTTCAATTTGCAATCCAAGACAAAATTTTGTCTTTCCAAGATCTTTCATTTCAAATTCTTCCTTTAAACAATTTACTGCTTTTTGAAGCTCTTCAGGAGTTCCAATGATATTTAGATCATCAACATAAACTGCAATTATAACAAACTCATTTCCAGTTCTTTTCATGAAAATACATGGACAAATTGTATCATTTTTATATCCATGTTTCAATAAATATTCACTGAGACGGTTATACCACATGCGTCCAGATTGCTTTAATCCATATAAAGATTTATTCAATTTAATTGAATAATGTTCTCGAGAACCCAAATTACATGCTTCAGGCATCTTAAATCCTTCAGGGATTTTCATATATATATCATTATCAAGTGAGCCATATAAATAGGCTGTAACAACATCCATTAGGCGCAAATCGAGCCCTTCATGTACTGCCAGACTAATTAAGTACCGAAAAGTTGTTGCATCCACCACAGGTGAGTATGTTTGTTCATAATCAATTCCAGGTCTTTGCGAAAATCCTTGAGCTACAAGTCGCGCTTTATATCTTACAATTTCACATTTTTCATTTCTCTTTCGCGTAAATACCTATTTGTATCCTACTGGTTTTACGCCTTCGGGTATTGGAACTACAGGTGTCACACCCCGGGACAGGGGGTCGCGCAGTTTCGTTTTAAAATGCGGTTTTGTTCATGCAGATCTATATATATATATATATATATTGATATATGTTTATGTGGGTGGGCCTCATTCTATTAGTCTGCGGGGGGTGGCAGGGGGGCGGCAGCCCCCTGCGAGCGTTGTCTGAGGTTACGAAGTCAAATGGTATGCAAATCCAGTATCATTTAACCGACGGCCCAAATTAGTCAAATTTCACATAATTTTCATTGAAATTCAATCCCATTATCATATGATTTGATTTAAAACAAGTTTGGTTCAAAACCGATTTGATTTGACTAAGTTATACTCAAAACAGCATTTTTCAGAATCCCCATTGCAGCCCGCAATAGGGCTGTTGCGGCCCGCAACACTTCCCAAAATTTCCAGCCGTTGAAATTTTCCTCTGTCTCCATTCATTGCGGCCCGCAATGAATTTATTGCGGCCCGCAACAATTTTCAAAATTCCCAGCCTCTGCACAGCACTTCTGCCTCCATTCATTGCGGCCCGCAATGAATTTATTGCGGCCCGCAATGACCTGGTTGGCTTTTTAAGCTGCGAATTTTTCTCTGTCTACTCTCATTGCGGCCCGCAATAGGGTTATTGCGGCCCGCAATAAGGGTACTGATTTTCATTCCTTTGCCCATTTTCGTGAAATTTCACCCCGTTTTCAAACCCGTTCAAATCCCCGTATAACTAAACAATTATTCCCCATTCACTAGCAATTTTAATGACATTTAAAATGCAATTTCAACATTTAAATCATAACAACCATTTAAAACATACCGTTAGGGTTTTATAACATAATACGGTTCGATAACAACCTCTACATCAAAATAACCGACTACGGGTTCAACTACACATTCAAAATGGGTACAAAAAGGGTTTGGCATAACCTATTAGCCCGGCCTAAACTCACGTGTCGAGCCCGAGTCCCCCTTCACTCGCGTTTACCTGCACATATCAATTCAAAGGGAAAAATTCCCCGAGGGGAGGGGGTGAGAAAACCTGTCATCCGTTTTCTCAGTGCGGAATTTAAAGGGCTACTGGATTTGTGCGAAATCCATCACCAGAACTAAATACACTAGCAATAGGGCATCTATTTATTCATTTACCAGTAATAATAAATGCACATGTACCGGGAATAGATTCAAACGGATTTCAATTCACATCTCATCAACATCAATTAACGAATTTTCCAGAAAGATTTGGTTTCACAGATATAGTATATATAAGTCTGGTTATGAGGTACATATATCAACTATCGATCACCTCCGGCTTAACAGTTCTATTTTCTGGTTTCAAGTCATACAATCTCATCAATTCATCACTTAAAATATACACGGGCATATTCCGCGAATATGCAACAGAATATCACTTTTCTCAAAAAGAAATCACTGACACTTTCACTGAGTCACTGAACCACTGAACCACAGTTCTACCTAAAATTACACTGCACTTCCCTTACCCAACCGGTACTGGGTTCACTAGGGCCATTCTCCAGATGCGCATAAGGGTCCTGGATGAAAGTCTAGTAGCGAGCTAGACTTTCCACTATGATACACTGTTCACTTCACACAATCAATCCAAGTCATACTGTGGTTCACTCACTTATTCAAAACGACAGATCAACAATCGATAAACCGTACCAACATGAGAATCATAACAGTTATACAATTCAATTATACTAATATCACAATTAATGCAATGCGGCAACAAATGCTTTCAATCAGAGATTCAACATGCTATGCACAGTTTATTTAAATCAAGCAATCAACTTAAATATAATAATATGCACCGTTATTTAGTTCTACGAATAAACCCCAAAACAGATCCCGTGAACCCCCGCACCTGGTTACGTAGGGCACGCAGAGGGTCCGCGATCTCGCGACTCGGTAAGCTCGTCAATCCCGCTAGCCGTGCTCGTTAGGATCTATACATAGGTCAATTTATTAAATTCCGGCATTTTTACAATTTAAACCCTCAAATCAATTTTTTTGGGAAAAATCCGTAAATTGGAATTTGGTTGCACTTTGGAACACGGAATCAGTCAATTTACACTATATAAACAACAAAGACACAAAATAATCAATTTGGTACGATTCTACGGGTTTTCACCGAAACCCTAAAAACACGGAATCACGAAATGAGAGAGAAATAGAAAGGGGAATTACCAATGGAACGGATGGATGTGCGAGATTTGAGCTCCTCTTCCTAGATCTCGGTTTTCGGGCAAAATGGTCACCGGGGTGTCTCTCTCTCACTCTCTCTCTCTCTCTCGTTCTTTCTCTCTTGGCGGAAACAAAGGAAAAGAAGAAAAGAGATGGGGGCAGGAAAGGAAAGGAAGGAGGGGAAGAGGAGGGAATGACAAGGGGCCCCCACTTGTAAGTGGTATTTTTGCAAAATAAACCCTCCACTTGTTCGATATTGTTTAAATGATTTATATAACCCCAATTGCTCATCTCTCTTAACACAATTAATCGTATAATTATTTTTCACCATCCACGTCACTAATTTCGTATATACGTATATATATATTATTTGATTTAACCACTTATTATTTTAATTAAATCTGAATTTTAAAAGTTCACGGTGTTACAACAGGTCCAAAAACTTTTCGTTTTTCAAGGGAGTTTAATTCTGTCTCGATTGCGTTTTTCCATTTTGGCCAATCATTTCTTTGTCGACATTCATTAATAGATTTTGGTTCATGATCCTCATTATTCATTACATCTAGCGCTACATTATATGCAAAAATATCATTAATATCAATTTTATCTCGGTTCCATCTTATTCTGTTCATGATATAGTTTATCGAGATCTCTTCATTTTCACTAATTTTAGATTCTTGAGTTTCTGCTGGAACTTCAATATTAGTTATAATTTGATTTTCTTCTGGAATTTTTTCTATCATATCCTCGACTTCGCCATTTTCATTCTTTGCTCCTTTTCTTTTTCGAGGATTTTTATCTTTGGAACCGATTGGTCTTCCACGCTTCATGCGTGTTATAATCTCATTAGTTTGTCCAATAGGGACATCAACTTTTATTGGAGCATTAGCAGCTGGTACATGTGATTTGGTCACTTTCTTTGAGTCTGTAAATGCGTCTGGCAATTGGTTAGCTAATCTTTGCAAATGAATTATCTTTTGAACATTTAGTTCACTTTCTTTAGTACGAGGATCAAAATGTGATAATGATAATTCATTCCAACTAATATTTTTTTCCAGCTGATTATTTTCTCCCCCTAATGTTGGAAATTTTGATTCATCAAAATGACAATCGGCAAACCTAGCCGTGAATAAATCTCCTGTCATTGGTTCCAAATATTTTATTATAGATGGAGATTCAAATCCAACATAAATTCCCAACCTCCTTTGAGGTCCCATTTTAGTGCGTTGTGGTGGAGCAATTGGAACATATACCGCACATCCAAAAATTCTTAAATGGGAAATATTAGGTATGTGACCAAAAACTAATTGTAAAGGGGAAGTTTCATTATAGCTAGTTGGCCTAATGCGAATTAGTGCTGCTGCATGCAAAATAGCATGTCCCCAACAAGATATTGGAAGTTTAGATTTCATAAGTAATGGTCTTGCAATTAATTGTAATCTTTTTATAAATGATTCTGCAAGTCCATTTTGTGTATGAACATGAGCTACAGGATGTTCAACATCAATTCCAATAGACATACAATAATCATTAAATGTCTGAGAAGTAAATTCACCAGCATTATCTAGACGTATTTTTTTAATTGGATAATCAGGAAAATGTGCTCTTAATCGGATTAATTGAGCAAGTAATCTCGCAAACGCCAGGTTGCGAGTTGATAATAAACTTACATGTGACCATCTTGTTGATGCATCAATTAAAACCATAAAATATCTAAATGGTCCACATGATGGGTGTATTGGTCCACAAATATCACCATGTATACGTTCTAGAAATGTAAGAGATTCATTTTGTATTTTCGCTGGTGATGGTCGAATAATCAACTTTCCTTGAGAACACGCAGCGCATGACAATTCATTAGAATGAAAAATCTTCTGGTTTTTCAATGAATGTCCACATGAATTGTCTATTATTTTTCGCATCATTATTGATCCGGGATGGCCCAACCGGTCATGCCAAACTATAAACATATTCTTATCTGTAAACTTCTGGTTTACAATAACATGTGATTCAATTGCACTAATATATGTGTAGTATAAACCGGAGGAAAACATAGATAATTTTTCCAATATGCATTTTTTATTTGAGATTTTGCTAGTTATATAAAGATATTCAATATTTTCTTCATTAGTTGTCTCAATATGGTATCCATTTCGGCGGATATCCTTAAAACTTAATAAATTTCTTTGAGACTTAGAAGAATATAGTGCATCATCAATATAAAGTTGAGTTCCTCCATGTAACAACAATATAGCTCTTCCGGAGCCTTCTATTAAATTTGTACTACCCGAAATAGTACTAACATTGGCTTCTTGCATTACTAAATAAGAAAAATATTTTTTATCTTTAAGAATGGTATGAGTTGTTGCACTGTCGACAAGACATATCTCTTCATTATTGATGTCGCTGTTAACCAAAGAAATATTCATTCTTGAAAGAAACATAAAAAAAAAAAAACTAATCAATATATATTAAAAAAAATGTAATCAATGATACAATAAAATTTTATTTCCTTAAAAAGAAATTACAACATAGATACTCCAACAACAAAAAATAAAATTTTTATTATTTTTTTTTCATTCCTAATCCAACAACAAAACAGAAATTTATTAATCTATTTATTTTTATATCCTATCAACACTAATCAAGTGATTAGTTTTTATTTTCTTCAGTAAAGAAATCAGCAACATCCAAATGAGTGACATCAAGTTGGCTAATATCGAAATTGTCATCACAAACAAAATTCGTTTCGATATTTTTCTCCTTATTCTTTAGTGATGCTTGATATAGATCAACAAGATGCTTCGGCGTACGACAGGTACGTGACCAATGACCTTTACCACCACAACGATAGCATGAATTCTCTTGTTCTTTATTATGCCCACTTTTTTCTTTCTCAATTTTTTCTTCATTATTTTTCCACTTCTGGTGGAGAGATATGTTCTTAGAATGATCACCACGATAATAACCTCAGCCGCGGCCTCGACCATGGCCACGGCCATTGCCACGTCCACGTCCTTGAAATTGTCCAGAATTGTTATGCATTGCTACATTCACTTCAGGGAATGAAACAGAACCAGTTGGACGGGATTCATGATTTTTCATCAAAAGCTCGTTATTTTGTTCAGCCACAAGAAGGCAAGAAATCAATTCAGAATATTTCGTGAAACCTTTTTCACGATATTGTTGTTGTAAGAGTATATTGGATGCATGAAAAGTGGAGAATGTTTTTTCCAACATATCTTGATCAGTAATATTTTCTCCACATAATTTTAGTTGAGAACTAATTCTAAACATTGCTGAGTTAAACTCACTTACAGTTTTAAAATCTTGTAATCTCAAATGCATCCATTCATAACGAGCTTTTGGGAGAATAACAGTTTTCTGGTGATCATATCTTTCTTTTAAATTTTTTCATAAAGTAAGTGGGTCTTTTACCGTAAGATATTCAGCTTTCAATCCTTCATGAAGGTGGTGACGAAGAAAGATCATTGCTTTGGCCTTATCTTGTTTAGAGGCGGTATTACTTTCTTTGATTGTTTCTCCAAGGCCATTTGCATCTAAATGAATTTCAGCATCTAACACCCATGATAAGTAATTTTTTCCCGTAATGTCAAGAGCCACAAATTCAAGTTTGGCAAGATTCGACATATTGATACTATCACAAAAATATTAATCCAGTTAAATAATATTCAACAAAAAATAATAATAATAATAATAATAAGGAATGGTTCTAATTTTTTATTTTTTTTTATTTTACGTTTTAACTCTCTGTTTTTTTTTTTTTTTTTTTTAATGTTGCGCACAAATATTAGTTAACTCAAATATATAACCTGCAACGCAATGTAATCATGAAAGAATTATAAACTTTGTTATTTTTTTTTAGAGAGCTATTTATTCGTACAAATACATAGAGCAAAACAAAAAAATGAAAGTTTATAGATCTTGAAACCTTTAATTATTATAATAAAGCTTTGTTAACCGTGTATTATGAAAAAAAATTGCAAATGATAAATTTATGATTAACATGTGGCTTCAATAATTTAATCCTATAATTGAACTTCGGGTCAATTGATAAAATTGATGAAATGGCTTCGGGCCAATTTCATTAACATAATTTATATTCATATGGCTTCGGGCCATTAAACTAACATAATAATATTATAAGATGGCTTCGGGCCATATCATTAACATAATATATCTTTAACACAAAATAATGTAAAAAGATAACATAATATTATCATAATATAATATAAAAGGTAACATAATTAAATATTAAAAATATTACCTTAAACCTTCAAATAGTAGAGCTCTCATGCTGATAACGTATTATAAAGCAAAATTAAACAAACACAAACAAGATGGAGAGAATGTAAATAATGGCTATCTCTTATTCATATATTTCTCATGTGTACAATACATGATTACAATGCCTCTATTTATAGGCTACCAATTGTAAATGAAAAGCCATTACAATAATAAATACAAAAATGAATTCTAAATAGTAGTGGGATATAAATTTCAATGGTAGTGGGGTAGTGGAGATTAATATTGGGAGTTACAAGTGAATGGACCATCCATTATATTCATAACAAGAAAAATGTAAAATTTGGTCTCCAAGCACATCTTAATGTGGAGAATAAGATGAACGGTTCGGATCGACTGTTTAAACTTTGAAAATAAAAATATGTTCATTTTACAAATAGGTCCTTATGTCCATAGAAGCCTTTGCCTTTTAAAATATCTACATATTTTGTATGGAATTGAACAATTTGTATATGAATATGTGTAATTTTCATTATTAATGACATTAATAGGTTCAATTTTTGAATTATTTCGGTTTAAATGGATCGGTTCGGTTTAGACTTTTCAAAACCGACTAAACTGAACCGACCGAATTATATTGTTCAAGTATATATGGTTTATATTATATTTGGTTCAATTATTGTTTCCTTTCTTTTATTTTATTTTAAATATTTTAGAATATCTACATATTTTGTATGAAATTGAACAATTTGTGTATGAATATGTGTAATTTTCATTAATAATGACATTAATTAATAGACAATAGACATAGCCTCTACCTCACAAAATTGATAGCTCAGCTTATTTCAAGGCGAAGAAAAAAACTTCATTAATAATGACATTAATAGACATAGCCTCTACCTGACATAGTATATTCCACTGTGGGTTACTATCTCTAATTAATTTTCATTAATAATGGCATTATTCCACTATGGGTTACTATCTCTAATTAATTTTCATTAATAATGCCATTAATAGACATAGCCTCCTGATATAGTTGACTATTCCACTGTGAGTTACTATCTCTAATTTTCATTAATAATGGCATTATTCCACTGTGGGTTACTATCTCTAATTTTCATTAATAATAGCATTAATAGACATAGCCTCTACCTGACAAAATTAGCATTTCTTATATACGAGACTTCAGGTACACAATAGAGATTGCAGTCAAAAACTTCTCATGCTTTTGGATCAGGAATACTACTTTTATGGTTTGCATATTCATACAAATTTATTGTACATATAGATACATGAAGCTTTGTGGTTACAAAGAGAACTAAAGCATTGAGCAGAAAAGCTTTTAACATTAATTGCAAAATTTAAGAGAAAATTAAAATGAACAGTAAATAAAAAAATATATGATAGTAAAAAATAACATGATAACCAGATAAAATTCAATAGAAATACATAAAAGAACATATATTAGTTCACAGGTTCAAAGTAAAAGAAACGAAATTATGAAAAATGAAACAATTTTCATTTCAAGAAATATGCAGCTGAACTGAGACTAACGTACACAAATGAATCATGCATAATGCAAGAGCAAAGTATTAAACTGTTAAAAATTAAGGAATCAATTAGTATTTGATCTTTGTTATGAATGGATAAAGCCAAATTTGAATATATTATCCATAAAAGATTCACCATCCAGATTCTTTCCAGCATCAAGTTTAAAATCACGTTGATAACTTGTGTAAAAGATGAAATCAGTTCACATACGGATAGACGAAACAATCAGGGATACAAGGAGATGGATACAAAACTGCTGAGTTAATTTAAACTGGTTGAGAATAGGACAATTAAATTTATCATTAATCTATGTATATGAATAGGATTTTACTTTAAACTGTGATATAAATATTTTTTTTATTATCAATGGAAAATTGTAAGACGGCATTTGCCATCTTACCATAAAAAAAAATTTGTGTAAAATAAAACAAAAGGCAGGAATTGCTTACGAGATATTGGTCAGATCATTTTCAGAGTTGGATTAGCTCCTTGTCCCAATCTCCATCTAGGCTTATTACAGAAGCAATAATTTGCAAGTTAGTTGACAAATTTATGGTCTACCAAAAAGTAATTTACATTTTACAATCAACATTGCAATTGCATTTATATATATGAATCCATAAAAGTTTGATCACCGCCAACGACTAATCGGCCGATTAATCAGTCTAAACTGACGTTTTTTATAGTACTGCTAGATAGTTCTCATTTGCTTCAATGAGAATTACCCGGCTATTTCTTCATCAAATAATATATTATCTCTCTCAATTTCTCCACTTTCCTCTATCCATACATAAACACCAAATACTTCTCTTCTGCCTCCACATTTTCATTCACTCTCACATCTTATGAATTTTTTTTTCTCTTTCCACGTAGAGTCAGGGAAAAGGAGCTAAGTCTCGTTCCTTATAAATTGAAATTTTGTAATTTTTGTATAACTTTTTGTAGGGAAAAATGTTGGGAAATCCAATCGGATCCCATATAATTCCCAGAAAACCATTTTTTCCCTACCCGCTAGAGAAAATCATTTTTTTTTATGGGATTAGATGGGACCTGATTGGACTCGTCAGACCCGAGGACCGCGGGACTCATGACCCGAGCGGGTTTGGACCAAGGAGACCCGACCCGTTTTCACAACACTAAGTGGTAGGTTTTGAAATTTGATCAATTGAATGATAATCAATTAATTTTGAGCAAAAACCATAACGACGGGAGAATTTCATCTATGTTTCAACGATCCAAGCACTCGAAGGAAGTGGTAGAAAGAACATAGGTTCCATTTCTTTTGACTGCAAGATTCATTGCGTTGGGAAAAGTATAACTAATTTATTAGAGTGCTAACTAAAAAAATTTCGATGAAAATGTCGGACTAAGTGGATCTTGCAGTGTATAATAAACATGGGAGTTGATATTAGCACAACAAATTCTGTTATTGACCTAACATTTATAATATATATCATATGATAGGCAAATTTGCTCCTATTTATTAATTGCCCTCACCTGAATCCGCTGTTTTCTAGCTTGTAAATTTTGTTCTCTTTACTAATCTTAATGACAATTTAATTAAGTGTACATATTTTAACAGGTCCGTTTTCAATTGCCGCAGGGTTGAGATGAGAGAAATTATTTATTGGACTATACTGTCCTCATTCAGAAAAGAAAACTGACAAATTGAAAATTTGTGATTAAAGAAAGATATTGATCCATGAAAATAAATGATGAAACTAAAGTAGATATATGTTATTTATTTTTGTTGACATATTAGTAAATACCGTCATTTCTTTTAAATGTCTTTCAGTATTCTACTCAACAAAGGTAATTTAAAATGCTTAATTATTTTTATTTTTCAAACAGTTATAACTTTATAATTTTTGTTTATTAACTGTGTACGGAAGTTTTACTTTTATTAAAAAAAATAGACCAGTTTAATTAAAATTTATTGACTGTATTTTTGCAGATACAAAATTACAATGACGAAAGTATGATTGCAATAATAAGATATTCATGCATAGTAATATAAAGAAAATTAAATTTAAGTGATTTTTAAAATATAAAAATTTAAGTGATTGCTAAATTTAGTAATTCAATTTTTTCGGTTGTGTTTGAATGGAATTGTCGACTCATCAATATCTATCTAGTAAACAAAATAACATATAAAATAATATTTTATTTATTTATTTGATGATGGTAAAAGCACCTTGTGGTACATACATTGGCGATGTAATTTTTTATGATACGATATCCAGTTCTATTGATGAGATTTGAAAAGTCATTCTAGCTACAGCTGGTATGCACATTCTTAATCTATACTGGTAGGGACGTTATTGATTTACACTATGAGTATGTTTGGATGCACTAAGAATAGCGCTATTCTTATAATAGCAGTGTTATTCTATTCTAGAGTCATCCAAACAATATCAAACGCTATTTTGAACCGTCAAAATAGCCTTATTCCACTAACTCAACAAATACTTGGAATAACGTGAATGGGCTCTTCAATAGTAGCTATTTCAAATAATTAATGCATCCAAACAATTTTTTAGCTATTCCGAATAGCTTTGAGTTAGCACCATTCTCAAATAATAGCTATTTTAGATTGCATCCAAAGTATTTTGTCTTTAGTGATTTTGGCATGTTGAAACAATAGTATACACACATTTATGAATGATTTGAAAGCCACAATTCATTTATGAGGAGGGTTCAAATGCCTCTATTTTTTGTGCTTTCACCATGTCTCTATTTTTTAAAACTTTAATAACTCAAAATTTAAAACTTAAATTTTAAAATAAAACCGTTAGATGTGATATATGTTATTTTCTTTATGTTCTCATAAAAAATTATCACATTTCAATTTTGTTTTTATGTGAATCAATAAGTTCAAATATCAACGTCTAGAAATCATCCAAATTAGTGCGTTTTTTACAAGCTCTTGATGACAATCAAAATAAAATTGAAATGTCATAATTTTTTATACGTGCATAGATAAAATGATGTAGATCATGTCCAACGGTTTTATTTTGACCTTTAAATTTTATATTTTTATTTATTAAATTTTTAAAAATGGAGGCATTTGAACCCTCCTCTTCATTTATTAATATGATTTTTCTCCACAATAACATAAAATCTCCTTAGAATTTTGAAGTTTGTGTATCTGCACTTGGTGATAAGAGGGATGGGAATGATGTCCTCCTTTTTTTTATTAGCTTATCGTGTATGAATATGGGGTCAAAAAATCTTTTAGGTGAAGTCTTAGGGCAAATTTACTAAAGCGACCAATCCTCAAGCTGGGCAGTATTAAATTTGGGCAAAGTTAATTTTATGAAAAATTGTTGCTGACTTTGTGAAATTTACAAGATGAATTAACTATGGACCTAATGTCTAAAATGCAAAGAATGAAATCAATGTAACTTTTCTAAAAAAAAAAATCCTCTGATAAAGTTGTACCAGTACGTGTATAACTAGGAAGCCTCTGATAGAGTTGTGTAAGTCATTGTGCAGTACCAATAAAAAAAATTAATGAAATTAGTCCTTCAATTTTTAAAAAAATAATATTTTAATTAAAAAACTTATATAATGTCATTTATTAATAGTAAAGGAGGAGGGTTCTAATACCTTGTGTCTTTCATACCTTATCATACCTCATATTTTATATCTTCTTTTTCAAAATCTAAATTGTCGATCTGAATGTTCAACATGATATATATATACTAAAATATGGTTAGAGATGAATTTTTATAATTTTTTTACTATTTTTTAAGATGGGTAGAAAATCACTGTTTTTTGAACTGTTCAAAAACAGTGATATTGTATCTATCTTAAAAAATAGTAAAATAATTCCAAAAAATATATAATTTCATCTTCATGCATATTTTAGTATAAATATTATGTTAAACGGTTCGGATCGACAATTTGAAATTTAAAAATTAAGATATAAAATATGAGGTAGAATGATGTATGAAAAAAATGAGACATTAAAACCCTCCTCACAATAAAGTTGGTGGTATTAATATCAGCTCCCCCTCCTCACAGTAAAGTTGGTGGTATTAATATCGGCTTACATATGCAGTGGTTGCCCTAAAAGCTTGGAGGGACCCTTTTTAAAAAATAAAAAAATTCCATTCGATAAACATTGGCAAGAGACTGAGAGAGACAGAGAGAGAGAGAGCAACCTTGGCAAGTTTTTAAAACAAAAAAAAAAACAAAGAGAGACTTACCAGCCATTGCCAATAGAGAGATGGGTGATAGTAGTCTCTTTTCAACTGAGCAGGCAAGGGGAAGAGTTACATACAGGCTATATGCTTGCACTATTCTAGCTGGAATATGCATGATACTATACTACAGATCAACCCACTTACCAGCCACATGGCAAGAAGGAAGATGGACATGGATAGGGCTTTCCCTAGCCGAGCTCTGGTATGCATTTTACTGGATCATCACCCAGTCGGTACGCTGGAACCCGGTGTATCGCCGCACCTTCAAAGAGAAACTTTCACAGAGGTTTTCTCTTTAAACACCTCTTCATCACTTGAATCTTTGTGCCATCCTATTTAATTTTACAATTTTTCGTTTTTAATTCTCATCATCTAATGGTCCAGACAATTACCCTGGTTATCATATTTGGATATATTAAGTGCTAATAGAAACAGTTCAAAGCATAAATTGATCCAAAATAATGTTCAAGAACATAATTCTTCAGTGAAGAGCAACTTTTCTTTTCTTAAACCCAAAGTCATAACAAAAAGTCCCTCTAATTCTCAAACCCAAAGCCTGATGTCAAAGTTACAGGAGAGCAATTTGCTGGAATATGCATGATACTGTACTACAGACAGGTCCCAAACCATTTGGATCATTTGGTCAATTTTTTTTATATCTATGGAAGCACTTTTTTTAGCACTAGCTTACAGTTGTTTTCATATCATTTGAATAAGCAGTTTCACCAACTTTCATGACAAAGTTGCTCTGATTTTTTTTCACTCTCTTTACCAAGTTTAAGAATTTTGATAAACCGCTCGATAGAACACCATATATATATAAAAGCATATATATTTTCATAATTTTTCCTACGTCCAATATTTTCGATAAACCGCTCCATGCTATATTTGATCAAATTTAACAGAACTTCAATTTCCATAAAAAAAAGTCAGTTTTGAATAAAAAGCCACAATTGATCCAAAATTCCAAATATATATACACAATGATTCCAAATAACATATTTGAAAATGAATTATTGGATGGCATCGACCAATGTGTGACACATGCACCTATACAAACTATTGTTCTAATTTTCTATTCGTCTTTTAACTGTTACAAACCTCAAAATTCAAACATTTGTACATATATTCCCCAAATAGCATGTAAACCTGCTATGTAATCTGAGTAGAACTAGAGTACATATTCTTAAGCTGACCAAACTTCTAACACCAAAACTTATTATATCGGCTTCACATGATGAGTTAATATATACATTTTTTAGTGTTGCATTTATATGTAAAATTCATAAATTTTGAAATTAATTTATTATAAAGTCAAGCGGTTAAAAAACAATAAAAAACGTACATGCTGGAAATTAACTTATAATTTTTTTTTATTGCTGGGTTTTATACTAAATTTATTTGAAAATTTATAAATTTCACATGTATATCACTCGTGAAGTAGATTGGTTTCAATGGTTTGAAGCCAATCTAATAGATTTTGAGTTAAAGCTCACCAGGACTTAACACCTTAGTTCTACTCATGTAATCCATATACTGGATTTGATAGAATTGCTGGAATTCTCCAAAAAGTTCCCGGTCTGCATAGGTTTTCCTGAACATAAAATTATTTAACACTTTTGGAGCAGATACGAAGAAAGACTACCAAATGTGGACATATTTGTATGCACAACCGATCCCTTTGCAGAGCCTCCGAGTCTTGTAGTATCAACAGTTCTCTCATTCATGGCATACAATTATCCACCAGAGAAATTGAATATTTATCTTTCTGATGATGGTGGCTCCATTTTGACATTTTATGCGATGTGGGAAGCATCTCAGTTTGCCAAGTATTGGATTCCGTATTGCAAAAGGTACAAGGTAGAGCCCAGAGCCCCAGCTGCATATTTCTCCTTAGCAGATGGTACCAACAACACGCCAAACCATGAGTGGTTAGATATGAAGGTATGTGAAACATAAACTTTAATTTTTTCATAGAAACCTAAACTGTCAGATGAATTTGCCAGAAATTGAAAGACAACGACAAAACCAGCAATTATGAACAATAGAAAGAGAATTTCATATGAATCAGCCTCTATCTGGAGTTCAAATCTAAAGTGCAAGGATGCATGGAATTTTTTGCATCCCTGGTAAGCAATCCAACTGTGGGGCTGATTCACATCCCCAAGGATTCTAACCCAAATTGCATTCTTTGGCATGTTTATTTTCCCCCCTAAAAAGATGAGTCAGTTTTCTGGAAGTTGTGCAGAAAACCATTGCTCTGGGGACACAGCTGCTTGATTTCATCCTTGACTTACAATTTTAAATTGTCAAATTTGTTTGACAGTTTTGGTTTCTATAAGAAATTTATAAAAAAATTTCTTGATAAAAAATCCTACCAAAGCAGTACCAATTCATAGAAGTGCTGTATCAGTAACCTATCTGCAACAGATCATTTTGGTAACATACCGACATATGTGTTGATGAATAAACTTAATTTGTCATTAAATTCGTGACTGCACAGTGGACAGATTTAATGCTGTTTTAAATGATAATTTGAAAGGGCAATTCTAGATTATTCTAGACAAATGAGGAGTCTATTTAACGTGTCTTGGAGTCTAATTTCTGATGGTTCAAGTCTCAAGCCGTTTGGAGTTCCCTATAATAAGTTATTGGAGGTTTAGTAACCAAGGGTCAGAATTAAGGGTTGTTGTTTAGAATTCTGTTTCTCATTTATTTTGTGTACGAATTTTAAGAGTTTACTTTAATGGTAAGAGTCTATAAATTGAGTTGTGTCCTGTGAAGAATGTAAGAGAGAAAATACAAAAGATAGTTTGAATAATAAAAGAGTTATTTGAGAATTGTGTCTCTCTTCCATCCACCGAAATATATATCAAATACTAACAAATTAGTATCAGAGCCTCATTGGAAATTACCACTAGAAATCCAAATGTCTCATTCCAATACCCAATTCTAACCAAAACTAACTATGATCAATGGTCGTTGCGAATGAAGGCCATTATTGGCGCTCATGGCTTGTGGAGCATTATCGAAAACGGGATTGAAGAGTCCGAAGATGATAGCGCACTGACGGTAGCCGAGTTAAATGCTTTGCGAAAGAAAAGAAGTGGAGATCAAACTGTGCTAAGTATCATCCATCAAGGATTGGATGACGACATGTTCGAGAAGATTGCCAATGAGACAAGTTCTAAGGATGCATGGGAGATTCTTAGAAATTCAGCAGTTGGAGTAGACAAAGTGAAGAAGGTGCGGCTCCAAACTTTAAGAGCTGAGTTTGAGTCGCTTGTGATGAAGGAGAGTGAGTTGGTTGGAGACTATTTTATTCGAGTATTGGCAGTGATGAATCAAATGAAGAGGCTTGGTGAAAAAGTACAAGATGTGAGAGTTGTAGAGAAGATATTGCGCTCTCTTAACGCAAAGTTCAATCATGTGGTGGTGGCAATCCATGACAGTTGATGAGTTGAGCGGGTCATTGTTGGCCCATAAAGAAAAAATGAAGAGAACTCAACAAGAGCTGCTCGAGGAGGCCTTACAAGCAAAGGCAACTATTAAGGAGGACAAAGCGATGTACGCGCAGCAAAATCGAGGAAGAGGACGCGGCCGTGGTGGTCGTGGGTTTGATCGCAGTGGAGGTCACGAACGTGGAAACAATTCTAAAGAAGAGGGTCAGCCGAGCCAACAGAATTGGCACGGTCGAGGACGTGGTCATGGGAGAGGTGGCCGGTCAAATTATTCAAATGTCGAGTGCTACAATTGCAGCAAGCTTGGGCACTATGCAAAAGAGTGCAAATCAAATGTCAAGTTCTATAATTGCGGTAAGTATGGGCACTATGCAAAGGAGTGCTATTCCGAGAAAAAGGTAGAAGAAAACACGAATCTAGTCTCGAAAGAGGAGACAAGAGAAGATAGTGTTCTCATGATGGCTTACAAAAATACCATTCCCGACAGCGACACGGTGTGGTATCTCGATACTGGCGCTAGTAATCACATGTGCGGGTTCTCATGATGGCTTTACAAACACCTCTTCGTGGAGATGCAAGAGATAGATGATGGGCATGTGTCATTTGGAGACACATCGAAGGTTCAAGTAAAAGGTCGAGGTAAAATCTGTTTTTCTCCAAAAGATGGTAAAGAAGGGTTGATTGAGGATGTCTATTATGTGTCCGACTTGAAGAGTAACATCCTTAGTATAGGGCAACTATTGGAGAAGGGACATTCGGTTTTCATGAAAGACCAGATGTTGCACTTAAAGGACAAAAAAGATCGATTGCTTGCACATGTAGAGATGGCCAAGAATCAAATGTACAAACTGAACTTAAGAAATGTGCGAGAAAAGTGTTTGCAAGTCAACATGGAGAAGGCTGAGCAGCGTTCCAGTTTGGTGGATGAATGGAGAGGAAAAGCAGAGGAACTGGAGATCCGACTTGAGGAGGTGCACGAATCAGAGAAGTGCAAGACAAAATCTCTTGCCTCAGCCATTCAACAACTAGAGGAGAAGGAGACATTGTTGCATGAGAAAGAAATTGAAATTCATACTTTGAAAGAGAAAATGGAGATGCAAGCTGCGAAGGAGGAGCAGCTGCTGGAGAAGTTGCATCAAGTAGAGTTGCAAGTAAATGTGGCAAGTAAGGCAATTGAAGAGGCAAGAACAGAGAGCTTGCAATTGAAGGACAGGTTGTTGGATAAGGAAAATGAGTTGTAGAGTATAACACAAAAGAATGAAGAGCTACAGACCCGTCAGTCAAAAACTGAAGAAATGATAGATGAGTTGAGTTCTCAGCTCAAGGAGGTGGTGACTGTAGAGAAAGCCCGAGAAATGCCTAAGGAAGCAAATCCCATGTTAGATGTAGAAATTGAGAAACCAAAAGTGGAGGAAGAAGAGTTTTTTCATAGGTGCAAAGATAATATTGAACAAGAAGGGGAGAATGGAGATGCAAAGGAAGAAGAGGAGGAGAGTAAAATGGCAAAGAGTGAGCCTCCACATGAGGAAAATGGTACAGAGGATGAGAAGGTGAATTTGAAATCTGGTAATGGTAATCAGGTTGTCAATGGATCAGGTTTGAATGACACGGGTAAAAAGGAGAGAACCGGTGCATGTGAAAAGCGAGGACCAAGCAGCTGACATCTTTACAAAGCCATTGTCCACAAGACTATTTGAGAAAATGAGAAATCTACTCGGCATGAAGGACAGAAGAGAATTAAGTTTAAGGAGGGGTGTTGATGAATAAACTTAATTTGTCATTAAATTCGTGACTGCACAGTGAACAGATTTAAGGCTGTTTTAAATGATAATTTGAAAGGGCAATTCTAGATTATTCTAGACAAATGAGGAGTCTATTTAACGTGTCTTGGAGTCTAGTTTCTGATGGTTCAAGTCTCAAGTCGTTTGGAGTTCCCTATAATAAGTTATTGGAGTTTTAGTAACCAAGGGTCAGAATTAAGGGTTGTTGTTTAGAATTATGTTTCTCATTTATTTTGTGTACGAATTTTAAGAGTTTACTTTAATGGTAAGAGTCTATAAATTGAGTTGTGTCCTCTGAAGAATGTAAGAGAGAAAATACAAAAGATAGTTTGAATAATAAAATAGTTATTTGAGAATTGTGTCTCTCTTCCCTCCACCGAAATATATATCAAATACTAACAATATGTGCAACCTTAATTAAATAATTAACTTTCTGTATATTTGGATAGTCTAACTAGATGGAAATAAATAATTAACTTTCTGTATATTTGGATAGTCTAACTAGATGGAAATACCAGTACACTAATTAATATGCATGCATGCAGATTTTATACGAGGAACTGACAAACCGTATAGACTCCATATTAGCGTCGGGCAAGGTCCCTGAAGAGTTAAAGGCAAATCACAAAGGATTTATTCAATGGACACCTGAGATGACTTCAAAAAATCACCCCCCTATTGTTCAGGTAACAACCATTACAACGCACCCATTTGAAAGTGTTTGTAATGATTATTTTAATAAAAAATATAAATAATTATAAGGAAACAATTCACTTAACAATTATTTATCTTGCAAATTTTGACAATAATTAAAATAAAATTCAAAATTTTAAATCCAACATTATAATCATGATCTATATGGTGCAACATCTCATGCCTATTATAATATGATAGATTTGGTGCATGTTTTACTCATCAAGTGATTTGAACTTTTCACTGATTTAAAGTTAACTGCTCTTGATACATCATAAAGTGATACTCAAATTGCATGACATCTGTTAGTATGTATCTACACATCAAACAACATACCGTAATTTTTTTTTTTTTCAATCTTATTTTTATTTGAAATGATTGTCAAGTCATCCCTCCCCTTATTATAATTATGTTTACTGATTGAAGCAACTCCCCAAATCCCCCCCCCCCCCCCCCCCCACACACACACACACACACACACAGCCCACAGTCATTTCATTTAACACCCTTGACTTTTGGGTAAAAATGACAACAATATAAACTTGATCATTTTTCATGCCAAAGTTAAAAGTGCTGGATAAAATTTAACGGTTGGGAGGAGAGGGGTTTGACACTATTAACAAAACATGTTTGAGGTCTCCTATCATTTCCATTTTGGTCAGCATTGTCAGTTAGAATTAACAGAAAAATTGTTTATATTTGAAGACTTAAATTTTCGGAATTGTTATTCTATTTCATTTTTATTATCATTATCCTTATTATTTGTGGTGTGGAGGGTGGTTGCCCTGAATTTGTCATTTTCTTAACAACATGAACTTGAGCTAAATCATTGACTAAATGATTAAAATTTTGAATAATTGATTTTCCTTTGCCCTTGTTAGATACTAATTGATGGAAAGGACCCCGATGCACTTGACAATGATGGTAATGCATTACCCACAATGGTGTACATGGCACGTGAAAAGAACCCTGAATATCATCACAACTTTAAAGCAGGGGCCATGAACTCTCTGGTATGCAATTCTTTATGTCAATACCTCTTCCAAAAATAAGATGATAAACTCCCACCTAAAAAGCTTAAATGCAGATAAGAGTGTCATCAGTTATAAGCAACAGCCCAATAATCCTAAATGCGGATTGTGACATGTACTCAAACAATTCTGATTCGATCAGAGATGCATTGTGCTTCTTTCTAGATGAAGAGAAGGGTCACGACATTGCCTTTGTGCAATATCCACAGAACTATAGCAACCTGACAAAGAATGATACTTATGGAAATACCCTCAGTGTTATAAATGAGGTTTGGTTATTACACAAGCATATCTTTCAAATGTTTTGCCTTATTGTCTTGAAAAAGAAAGATAACCAGAAATAAATATAATTGAATAATCTAAGGTGGAGATGCAAGGCTACGATAGCTGGGGTGGCCCACCATACATCGGCACCGGATGTTTCCACAGGAGAGAGATCCTCTGTGGCACAAAGTACACAAAGGACTACAAGGAAGACTGGAATAGAGGGTCTAAAAGGAACCCAGGAGTTGATATCAGAGAATTAGAAGAGAAAGCTGAATCTCTAGCTACTTGCACCTATGAGCTAAACACCTTGTGGGGACATGAGGTCTTTCTATCAATTAATCTTTCTCAAACAAAAAAAAAAAAAAAAAAAAAAAAAAAGGGAAAAGGAAAAGGGCATTAACACAAGAAATGCAGGTTGGCTTGAAATACGGTATTGCGGTGGAGGATACTATAACAGGCCTAATGATCCAATGTAGAGGATGGAAATCCGTGTACTATAGCCCTGCACAGAAAGGGTTCCTAGGAGTGGGTCCAACAACACTGGCACAGACAGTACTACAACACAAGAGATGGTCTGAAGGAAACTTGCAGATCTTTCTTTCCAAGTATTGTGTCTTCATCTATGGTTATGGGAAGATAAAGATAGGGCTCCAGATGGGTTATTGCATCTATAACTTGTTGGGCGCAAATTCTGTCCCTACTCTCTACTATGTCATAGTTCCTTCCCTTAGCCTCCTCAGAGGCATTTCATTATTTCCAAAGGTATGGTAAATTTTTTCACTTTTTTTTTTTCTGAAAAAAAACCAAATGGAAAATTGTAAGAATACCTACACTGACGAATACCAACAGCCAAATTCAGGTACCAGTAGCAACCGAAATTGGATGCATCTACTATAAATTCCTGCCTATTTAACATCAGAAAACAGATTTATAACAACTGAAAACTTGGATTCAGAACATTACCTGGTATTTCTAACCTAATCTTCACTCAAAATGCTAATTCAGATGACAAGCCCATGGTTCATACCTTTTTCCTATGTCATGGTCGGGAAACAAATCTACAGCCTGATAGAGGCACTACTAACAAAAGAGATTACAGTACGAGGTTGGTGGAACCTACAGAGAATGTGGCTTATAAAACTGCTCACCTCATACCTATATGGAACCCTGGCTGCATTTTTGAAAACTTTAGGAGTCAGCAAAATGGGATTCACACTTACCACAAAGGTCAGCGGAGAAGATTCGTTGAAAAGGTATGAGCAGGAGATCATAGAGTTTGATACATCTCCGTTGACTCTGGATATCATAGTTTCGGTTGCCTTGCTCAATTTGGCATGCTTGGTTGGTGCAACAAGTCTTGCAGTGATGGAGGGATGGGCTGGTGTTTTAGAGAGGTACTTTCTTCAGATTGTGCTTTCTGGGTTAGTAGTGGCAGTAAATGTGGTGATATACGAAGGGCTTTTGTTAAGGAATGATAAGGGCAGTATTCCTTGGTCAGTTACACTTACCTCACTTGGGGTTGTGATGCTGGTGTGTCTAGTACCTATTGTTTAAAGCCATATAATTAGCTAGCAGTGTTCTTTAAGTGCCCAGAATTCTTATTTAAATGCAAAGGTGTAATGATGCCTTACATTGAACAATGAAAGCTTGTCAAATTGACTCGAGTGACTCTTCCTTCTTTTCTTTTCTTTTTTTATTTATGATTCTCCTAAAAGTAAGAGTGCTTAGAAATGTTTTATCAGATATTTATCAGCACAGAAACCAGCTATATGTTCAGGGGAAAAAAAAACTTCAATAACTTACTATTGAAAGGATGTAATCCTAACGAGAAATGCACGAGTTAAAAAGAAAAACCAAAAAAACAAAAAGAAAAAGAGAATAGAGGTCTTTGCCTTGCTGTGGTTTCTTCACTGACAACTAGGTAAGCTTCACATTTAACCGGAATCAATCTAGGCAGTATTTATTGTTTTTGGCAGTACATTAGGTCAAAATTATATTAGAAGACATGCTCAAACTATTACTGACATAAAGTAAGATGGTTAAGGAAAGATACTCATAGGGTAAACATATGTAAGAAGATATCTTTTATAAAACATGGAGCATGTAACAGATCTAAATAAAGGTTCCTGTCACATACAAATTTGTTTTAGCGAAGTGGCTGAGCCAGGCGGGCTGCAAATGCTCCGTCCATGCAACGCTTTACTGGATTCCAGAATAGAAGCTATTTTCTGAGAAAATATCTGATGGGACCAATCCATGTGTAGGTTATACAGTAAACTCCTACATCAGACACGTATTGGTCAGCGCCACAAGCTAAATTTAATAAGAGGTAGATATAAGCGGAGTAATTGCAGTCAGTTGGAATTTAAGTTTTTGTTTACTTCCTTTTAAATTAATTTAAAATAATAAGTGATCAAATACTTGTTAAATTTCAGGTAACAACAAAGTGGTCCAACATGAAAATTAACTTTTCCAAAGTAAAATTGTTGGGCTTCAATGTTTTGATGGTGATATGCGACTTTCTGTAATAACATAAAGAAAAATATTAATAGCGCAAATTACTCATATGAGGCAAAAGTAACAAAAAAGGACAAACCTCTCTGAAGAAAAGACAGGACTCTCCCCTTGTTTTTGCAGGATCAACTGAGCAAGTACTAAATACAAGTACCCCCACCTGGCTTCACCAACCTACAATGAATTCACAATGAATCAAAGAAGAAGAATACAAGGCAGAACTTGCATAGAAGTTGCTTTGTACATCCTTATACATTTATCCTCCTTTTCCTCCAAATTACAGCAATTCATGCATATAAATTGCTTGTAGACAAATCTTAAAGGAGAATATATATGTGGACATATGACATATGAGAGTGAGAGTAACAGAGGGAGAAAAAGAGAAAGACCTCATTAACAACAGCATAAGATGGAATATTTAACTTCAAAATATCGAAGAATCCAATCCGTAATATCTGAAAATTGATAGTATATATTGGCTTAAATACTATAAAATTGAATCTGTTGTTAACTTTTTATAATGTCAAGAGTAATCAAATGCCTCCATACTTGGTCCCCCACATGTCTAAGAACTGGAATGACAAAATAAACCCATTAAATTTGACCTTTATCACTTTCCCTCTATAGATATCAAAGAACTATGTGACTTTGGTTCCATTGTTATGGGCATGAAGAGGTTCATTAATGTTGACTGATCTGAGCAATTCCTGTGTGTGTTTTTAATCTTTTTTTGCTCTCTTGATGCCACTCAAAACAAACCTTTTACATGCATGTAAAGAGAGCGATATCTAGGTCACATCTAAGGTTTTGTTTTGTCATTTGGTTCATAGATTTTTAATTACTAATGTTTCAATGAATGGATGTATAATTGATCCACAAAATATGAAGGCCTTTGAATCCACCTCATTTAACAAATATTTCAAATTACTTGTAGACGTAAGGGTTCCATATCACTAAAGACCCTTTTTCATTGCATAGAGATAAGATCAGGTGATAAAAATAACACCTCCACCTGACAGTGCCCCCAACAATTTCAGTCACCTAGAAGAGGTTACATTCTTATCAACTCAAAGAAATAGAAAATAAGAGAAGATTAAAAGGATGAGTAACCAATGAAATGAAAATGTAATGCATCATTACCAGTCTAATATCTCTATTATCCAGTTCCCCAGTTCTAAACCCTAGAGTTCTCTCAACATAACCCATCTCATTCTTCCCTGAACCTTTTCCCTTTGCATTCAACAAATCAGCAAACGCCCTGCCCCTTTCTATCCTTAATAGCCTAACTGCTGCAACTGTTCCAAATAATTAACAAAACAATGAGGAAATAAACGTAGATGCCCAACTTATCTCTTACAGCTAGAAAGGAATTAAATTAATAAATAGCAGGAAAAGTAATAGCTGAATCAATTGTTCCAGCATTTCACAATACGGATGTTAGTACAACCGAAGGCAAGTAATAGCAATTCCTCTTGCAAAGTTTGACACTACTTGTTAAGATCATATTACACAAATGGTCATCTCCCTAAGGCTTAAAAGTTCTTATCTAGTCCTAAATAATGATGTATACCAATTCGGTCCTTTCTTCATTTCATATAAAGAGAGAATTGAAAAAGAAAAAGTTCTTTGTTAAAGGGCATGTAAAGATAAGGCATCTCTAACCAATTTCAAGATAAAATACAAGCAGCAATGTTTAAGGCTAAAATGAGGATTTAAACTCATTAACAGGCCCTCACCGGCTCTATGAGGAGAAACCTCTTGATTTATGTTTTGCATTTTTCTCTTCGTGACAGAAGGAGGCCTTGGAGCTCGATCTTTCTCACAAAAACAACAATAGAATTTATAAAAAAAGGAAAAAAGAAATGAAACCAATTGCCAGTAGTCTTCCCGCCACTTCGGACACATCAAGAGGCACCTTACCGATGGATTGGTCGGATCTTCTCCGAGAGTTGTGCGGAGTCGATACACTTGAGGCAGCGACCACTCCGGGGGTAGCGAGAGAACTAGATTTGATTGCATGTGAGAAATTTGAGCGAGAGGCAGCGAATTGAGTGTAAGAGTGAGGGAAGAGAGAGACAACTCCCTCCAATTTTCTGCTTTCCTTCTCTGCACAGATATTTCAGTAGAGAAGCATAGTAGCAGAGTAGCAGCCTAGTAGGTGATATGGTTTTCGTCTGGTAGAGAACCTGTGGAACTATTGTGAAAGAAATTGGGCTGGATATTTCAATTTTAAAACCAGGTTAAAGGCCCAAAGAGGCCTCTATTAATACTTAATAGGCTACATCTGTTGACATTATTCAGATGGAAGCGTCTAATTGTCCACAGCCTTTTGTCCACCATTTGTCCACAGCTTTGACTTGCGCGAATACTGTAAAATTACTTCTACATGTTGTATAATTATACAATATATCACATAAAATATATCACTTAATCACAAAACATCCAGCAACTATTTGAAGTGGTCTCATGATAGTTAGAAAAAGATTGCAACTTGCACAACATAACAAAATAAATGTACTTTCAAACTGTACTTTCGGAAATTACAGTTATAGGAAGTTATTGGCAGTTAGAGTTAGTTATTAGCGGTTATTAGCACTGGGTTGAATCTTGTATACTGTAAAATTGAATATTGTATACTGTAAAATTGAATATTATATACTGTAAAATTGAATATTGTATACTGTAAAATTGAATCTTGTATACAGTAAAATTTCCAATTGAATCTTGTATACTGTAAAATTGAATCTTCTATACAGTAAAATTTACAATTGAATCTTGTATACTGTAAAATTGAATCAGCAGAACTGTAAAATTGAATCTTGTATACAGTAGAATTTTCAATTGAATATTGTTCGGATGAGTAAGAAGCCTTTCTATCATCTTTTTCTTCCAGATTTTCACAAAATGAATACTGTAAAATTACAAGATAAATGCTGTAAAATTAACAAATAAATACTCCATATCGCCTTTCTATCATCTCTTTCCTCCAGATTTTCACAAGGTGAATACTATAAATTGACAAGATGAATACTGTAAAATTAACGGGACAATACTATAAAATTAACAGATCAATACTCCATATCGCCTCTCTATCATATCTTTCTTCCAGATTTCCACAAGATGAATACTGTAAAATGACAAGATGAATACTGTAAAATTAACAAGGAAATACTGTAAAATTAACAGATTAATACTCCATATCGCCTCTCTATCATCTATTTCCTCCAGATTTCCACAAGATGAATACTGTAAAATGACAGATGAATACTGTAAAATTAACGGGGCAATACAGTAAAATTAACAGATCAATACTCCATATCGCCTCTCTATCATCTCTTTTCTCCAGATTTCATTTGAAATGCTAGATCTGTTACTGCATACAACGAAAACAACAAATTCAACAGAAATAACTTACTAGATTTGAATTTTGCCGTGCTCTTCAACAAAAACAACTTCTATTCGATCGCGCTCCATGATTGAAGGTTCCATTGCGATTATGTATAAAAAACGAGATCGAGTCAGTAATCTCAATTAAAATCGACATTGCAAAGGAAAAATGAATCAGAAATGTACAATATTTCTTACCAAAGCTTGAAACAATGCATTCACTGTTCGGAGTAGCGAGTCGAAATCGAACCAGTACTTGATTGAAGCAAATGAAGGACAGAGACAAATGAAGAGCGAAGGGCTTGATTGAAGCAAATCGAACCAGGTTAATCGAAGCCGTTGCGACCGTTGCTGCCGTCACTGTGTGTCGCTCGAAGGAGGATCGAGCAAAGAAACGATGAATCTGAATTCTGGAGAGAGCCATGACTAATCGGAGAAGATAATTGAGAAAGAGAGATCGCTATTTTCAAGTGACGGAGAGAGAAATTGCCAATTTAAATGAAAATTGACAACGAAGGAAAGATTATTTCAATAACAGAAAGGACGAAGAGAGATCGCCAATTTAAATGAGAAATTGGTAACGAAGGAAAGATTTTATATATGGTATTTTGGGATAACAGTTAGAACCGTCAGAAGACTTATCCAGAAATAGCGTTGTGGACAGATGGTGGACAAAAGCCAGTGGACAAGAACCTTTTCTCTATTCAGATTAATGGTACTATGGTCCGCCTTCCTCGGCAATCTCAAAATATGCACGATATCTTATATATATCTAGTCGTACAATTAGTTCAGAAAAAATTGAAGACGACCTAACTGAGCTGGCTCTTTAAATTTTTATCTACAATCTTTCTTCTTTTTTTTATTAATGGAGCATTCCATGTACTCAGTTTGAAGCTTTCTTTCAATTCATCATTGTCACTGCAAACCAACTTGTAGGTAGAAAGTGCATTAATTCAGCTAGCTATAGCTTTCTTTTTTAATTGTCATTGTAAACCAAATTTCATCATTTTATGTTGGAGCTCTCATGATGCCTCAAAATGAAGCTTGATCTTTCTTTTTTTCATTTCAACTTTTAAATAACTAGCTATAGCTTTTTCGGACCATAAAAACTAAGTTATGAGATAAAAGTGAATTAATTCAGCTACGACTGCTATAGTTGTAATAGCTGATCGCTATTACTGCTACGTGCTACGCGTTATTGCTTCCGCTATGCTAGATGGACTTTTTTTTTTGCGATATACGTGGACTTCCGTGCTTCTGTTCCTGTTTCTGATACTATATGGTTTGTTCTGATAAATGCTAAACCGAACTATGTACTTCTATTCTTGTGATATAGTCTCTCATTCTATATCGAAAAATATTCAAATATTAATTATTCCTTTTGCTTGCTTCGTCTAGTATTCACTTGTAAAATTATTGTCATTCATTTTATTGAAAACTGATTTTATTTATTATAATATATAAAATGTTCAACTAGGTATACTGAGTTCATTTCACTTGTAAAATTAATTGGCTCTTCGTCTATTATAATTTGTAATACTATGAAGTATGAATTATTAAATAATATTACCTTGTAATATTTTTTTTTTCTTCTTATTCGCACGATTGAAAAAAAAATATAGATTTAGATTAGTTGTCATTTAGTTGTTATTTCTATTCTCCAATATTGATCATTTAATAATTAGTAGAAATATAAAATATAAATTTTTAAAAGAAAAAAAAAAGATATGAATAATAGCTTTTGCAAATAGCTACATTATTCATAATAGTCTTTTCTTTTGTCTCCTCGTTATACTGCTATAATTGTTATTTTAAACTTTAATAAGAAGTGATATTAATTACAAAATATCACTAAATTATTTTTCTAACAATTTTAATTAAAATAGACGTATAGATTATCAATTTTTTTATATCTAACATTAAATAAAAAATAATACGAATGTTCAAGTATTCTGAAAGATTTTAAAAATGTCTGTATTGTCAAAAATTTTAACGGCCAAGAAAAGATATGGGTCACTAAAATTTTCGGCGGCCGAGTAACATAAAAATTTGACTTCATTTATGTGGGTTCAGTCAAACCATTTTTTATATTTAAGGTTTTTTATTTAATTATAATTTTTTATATTTTTTCTATTAATATATTAGAAATATTTTATATATTTCTTCAAAAATAGATGGAATACTATATAATCTGATTTATTAGAAAGACTGCAATAAATAACCCGGATTAACATTTTTAAGACCATATTTTTTGTAGCTGTAAGAAAAATTGAAATATTTCTTTGTGTGTTAGTGAAAAAATTAAACATATTTTGAATTCTAATTATTCCACGATTGACATGGGACGAAGCAGTAAAAAGAGACATGAAGGAGTGGAATATAGCTAAGGAGTCGGCTTCGAACAGGAGCGCGTGGAAGCTAGCGATCCATGTACCATAAACATGACCTAGTGCTAATTAGGGATTATTTAGGGATAATATTATAGGTCTTAGGTCATAGGAGTAGAAATTTGAAGTCTAGGATGTAAGCTTAGGACTTTGACATCTACGATTAGGTAGAATATAGTTAATATTAGTATTAGTATTATTACTATCACTTTCACTCTTATTTTTATTACTTTTATTTTATGACTACTTTATTACTACTTATCTTTATTGTATGATTATAATTGGGTTTTATTTCTAGCATATCTCAACTCGTTTGGAACTAAAGGCTTGGTTGTTGTTGTTGTTGTTTGAATCCTAATTATTGATCTCGATTCAAAAGTCACTTCTGAGTAAATAAAAAAAATATTGTGGTCTATCTAGTACATTTAAATTCTAAAATAATTTATCTATTTTTAATTTTTTTTGAAAAAAAATCATTCCAACTGACAAATGTCAAAGATTTTTTTTGTTTTTTTTCGAAAATAGAAGGATCGCAATAATTTCTATATTTATCTAGAAATAATTTTTGAATCGAAATCAATAACTCAGATTCAGAAATTTTATTTTTTTCCTCAGTTACACACAAAAAGATATTTTATTTTTTCTTAAAGCTTTAAAAAATCCGGCCTGAGAAATGTTGATCCGGATTATTTATTTTATTCTTTCTAGTAAATCAAATGATATAGTATTACATCTATTTTTGAAGAAATAGATAAAATATATATTTTAGTAGAATAAATAAAAATATCATAAAAATTTCAAATTGAATAAAAAATAAAAAATATAAAAGTCATGAACCGCAAAACTAAAGAAATCAAGTGAAATTTTTGTGTTACTCAGTCGTCAAAAATTTCAGCGGTCCTATATTTGAATATTTATATTTTTTTTCTTTAATATTGGATATTAAAAAAAATTGGCATAGATTATAAGTATCAAATTTAGGATAAAAATGATAAAAATTAAACAATATATTTGAGTTGGATAGAAGTATTTTATATTTGAGTTAGCTGTAACACCGTGAAAAAAAAAATAAAATAAAATAAAATAAATTTCCTAAAACGTTATAACGTTTTTAAAACGTTATGTAAC
Organism: Carex rostrata; assembly: GCF_964058835.1. NCBI lineage: Eukaryota > Viridiplantae > Streptophyta > Magnoliopsida > Poales > Cyperaceae > Carex > Carex rostrata. The sequence continues at coordinate 11,580,274 of NC_135925.1, forward strand.
GTTTTCCACTGTAAAACTTGATGAAAAACGACGATTTTATGAAGGCTGGATTCAATTAAAACGTCATAACGTTTTCAGAAAACGTTATAACGTTTTATACACCAAATTATGCGTTTTATACACTATTTCCTGCGTTTTTCACTAGCTGAATCGTTATAACGATTTAACAAAACGTCATAACGTTTTATCCGATAAAGTGAGGGTTTATTTAGCAAAAATTCCTGTTCTCTCTCCTTCTTTCTCTTCCTCCTTTCCCCTTTTTCTCTTTGGCCGCCCCAACAGAGAGACACGAGAGAGAGATAGAGAGTGAGAGAGAGAGTCTGATTTCCCGCGGAATTGGCCGAAACTTGAGAAAATCGTAGAGGAGCTCAAATCTCGCCCCTTCCTCCACTTGGTTTGGTAATCCCTCTTCTCGTTTGCTCTATTTTCTCGTCCCTTGATTTTTAGGGTTTCGGTGAAACCCGACCAAATTGAACCAAACTCGAGAATCAATGTCTTTGTTGCTTCTTGAGCGTTATTTGATTGATTTCATGTCTCAATTCCAACTAAAACCCGAATGGTGAGATTATCCCAAATTGATTAGGGTTTTGAACCAACTTTCGAACGAATTGAATTGTAAATGACCGTGATTACGAGTTTGAGTGAATTGAGACTTCTGTATTGCTATCTATTCGATATAAACCCCAATTGAGAAGAAATGTGACTTAAACCCTAAAAAAAAGGGTGAATTGCAAGGGTAAGATGGTAAAACGTCCGAATTTGTTGAATTGACCGTTTACGAGTATTAGAATGCGATTGGGTATAGAAATTATGAAATATATTGAAATTGACTTGCTATGCCATGTAATTTAGGCCTAGACCCGATTGACCGAGGATTAGCGGATTAGAGGAGGTCGTCGAGTTTAGCGATACCGGATCCTACCCAAGTGCCCTACTTGATCAGGTGCGGGGGTTCACGGGATCTGTTTTGGATTCTATTACTTAGAATTAAATAACGGTACATGTATATATATATATGTGCTTATATATATATACCGATTGAATTGTTAATTGACTTATTGTGCATGACCTCATGTTGGATCTCTATTGTTAGCATTATTTGCAGCATTGCATGAAAATAAGTAATGATATAATTGAATTGATATGATATTATTGATCTAGCATGTTGGTATTGTTATTCGATTGATTGTTCTATCGTCTTGATAATTGAATGGAACCCCAGTACTGAAATGTGAAGAGGGCAGAGGATAAGTTAATTGTGAATGAAATGAGTGAATTGTAGGGACAATGTCTAGCTAGCTACTAGACTTTGTCTCAGGGCCCATATGCGCATACGGTGAATAACCCTAATTGTGGAGGGTATCGGTAACCAAGGAGAAAGGCAGAGCTAGGTTAACTGATACCAAAAAGGTAGCGTATAGCAGGAGGATTGAAACTGTGGATAATTGATTGTTATTGGTCTCTCTTTGGAAGAGTGACAACCCGTTGCATGATCGAGAGATATGCAATCCTAAATTGGAAATTGACGAATTGATATGGATGTTTGACTATAAACCAGACCAGAGAAATGTTAAGCCAAATGAGATGGATAGTCGATATCTATCAATTGTAACCGGACTTAGCAATTGTATCTGTTATACCAAACCATTCTATGAATTCTTCGATTTCATTTGATTGTGATATGAGTTAGATTTCAATTGCTTCTATATATGTTGCATATGCATTTCTTTTATCGAATTGTTGAATTGAAACTCGTTGCGGGTTTATTTAGTTCCGGTAATGGATTTCTTACAAATCCAGTAGCCCTGACTAAATTCCGCACTGAGAAAACGGTTGACAAGTTTTCTCACCCCCTATCCCCTCGGGGAACTTTATTCTTTCGTATGTGTTTGCAGGTAAACGCGAATAGAAGGGATTCGAGTGCTCGACCAGTGAGGTTTAAGCCGCATAGCGATAGGGTATGCCTCACATTGAGTCCATTTTGATGTCGATAGGGTTTTGGTATGGTATTTGTGTATAACCTTGTTATCGGACCGTGTCGAGTGGTTTTGTAAACCTAATTGTATATTAAACGTTTACTGTGATTTAATAGGAATTTTCTTTTATGTTTTAAACTGTGTATAAAATGTTAATGGGAATGGTTTATATTGATTTGGAAATATGGGGATCGATCGAGTTGAAATCGGGGAAGAGAAATGGTATAAAATGGGAATTGATTTGGGATTGTTTAATCTTTCGATTATATAGTTATTGCACGAATTTATACATATACTATTGAGTATAGTTTGATAATCTATAAATGTATTTGTATAAACATGATTTTAAATCGGATTAAATGATAAGTGGTGATGTTGTAAACCGATATTATGTTAGGTTTACACCGTAATTGCCTTGTGAATGTATAGTCATCTATATATTCACGGCGTAACTGCACGACCCCTAGTTCCGGGGTGTGACAGTTATAAGTTGGTATCAGAGCGCAGGTTTGGTTCGTTTTTCAAACCCTAACCAGACCAAACCATAACCAGACTTGATAGGATTCGCGAGTGGGGATTAAAAGTAGAATGGGACGGTAGTTTAAATTGTCGTGAAACTTAATATGAAGCGTATTAAGTTTTCAGAAAATGGAGCGCGGTCTAGAGGAGATGTTGATTGCGGCCTACGAGAGAGGTCGTAGAGCCGAGCAACAGGCACAAGGACCAGCTGCACCGGTTGCTCAAGTGGCACCGGGAGAGGAGTTTAGGCAACTCTACGACGCGTTCATGCGCTCAGCACCCCCTCGTTTTGACGGGTCAGGGGGATACCCTGAGGCGGAAGAGTGGATGGTGAACGTGAGGGCCAAGTTCACTCTGTGCCGGATTCCGGATGCCAACAAGGTGGAGTTGGCCGTGCAACTGCTAGAGAAGTCAGGCAGGCATTGGTGGGAAGGCGTGAAAGCGGAGTATGAGGGAGCTGAGCAAGACATTCCCTGGACATGGTTCGAGCAGATGTTCGGGGAGCAGTATCTGAGTGTTATGCATCAGGAGGCTCTGAGGAGTCAGTTCCTGAACTTGCGTCAGCGGGAGAGGTCGGTTGAGGAGTACAACCGAAGATTCTTTGACTTGTCCAGATATGCTCCAGATGTGAAGGCAGATCCTGCAAGGTACCGCAGGCAGTATCTTGACGGGTTGGACCCAAAGGTTGCTCTAGCCATACACCACTCCACAGCCGCAGGGATTCCAGCCCTAATGAAACAAGCGGAGCAAACCGAGGTGTATCTCAAGAGGAGTGCACAACAGACCCACCCGAGGAATGTTAGGCCAAAGTTTGATCACAAGAAGCAAGCAAGTGGGTCGGGGTCTCAACCCCCAACTTCGGGACACCCGACTGGACAGTTAGTGGTATCGAGGTTTACACAGGGGACCACTGGACCCTGGTGTAATGTTTGTCAGAAACCACATACAGAGGCATCCTGTCGCCGCATCAGAGGAGCCTGTATGTTGTGCGGTGACATGAACCATTGGGCTAGAGAGTGCCCAAAACAAGCTCACTCGGGTGCTTCGGGAAGTAGTGGCAGAGGAGGCTATCGGGGTCCACAGGGGCGTGGAAATGGAGGCCGAGGCACTCCACCACAGACGCGAGGAGGCCGTGCAGGAGGCCGGGTTGGTGCTAATGCCGTGCATGCGATCGAGCTGCCGGATAAGGAAAGCGAGCGGGCATCGGGATCCGCTCAGAATGATATGTTGGCAGGTATTATTTCTATCTCCGGGCATCTTGCATATGTGTTGATCGATACGGGTTGTAGTCACTCGATAGTATCTAGTATATTCGTTGAGAAGTGTGGATGGCCAACCGAGTCGAGTGGGAAAGTTCTGGATGTTCGTACCCCACTCGGTTCAACTACCAAAATTGCAAAAATCTGCCGAAACCTGAAAATAAGAATCGATGGGAGAGACTTGTTAGCGGATATGTTAGTAATGGATATTTCAGAGTATGACGCATTGTTGGGTATAGATTGGTTAACCCGACACGTAGCCACCATTGAATGTTTGCGTCATACCGTGAAATTTGCGTTGCCGAGTGGTTCGAATTGTACCCTTAGGTGTAGGGGCGTGAAGGAGGTGGTACCGTACATCTCGGCGATTGAGGCAAGGAACTTAGTGGAGTCGGGATGTACAGCATACCTGGTGATGATTATGGGTGCCGACACGGAAGTTTCCGAAATAGCGAACATTCCGGTTGTTTCGGAATTTGTAGATGTCTTTCCGGAGGAGATTCCCGGGTTACCCCCGGCACGTGAAGTTGAGTTCAAGATAGATTTAGTACCGGGTACAACTCCAATCTCGAAAGTTCCGTATCGAATGGCTCCTGCGGAGCTAAAGGAGTTGAAAGTGCAATTAGAGGAAATGTTGGAGAAAGGACTGATAAGACCAAGCACGTCCCCGTGGGGCGCGCCAGTATTGTTTGTGCGGAAGAAAGATGGAACTCTGCGGTTATGCATCGATTACCGAGAGTTGAATAAAGTGACAGTGAAGAACAAGTATCCGTTGCCACGGATTGACGATCTCTTTGATCAGTTACAAGGGTCGTCAGTCTATTCCAAGATTGATCTGAGGACGGGGTACCATCAGCTGCGGATATGTCCGAGTGATGTGGAGAGGACGGCTTTCCGTACTCGGTACGGGCACTACGAGTATCTAGTCATGCCATTTGGGCTGACGAATGCACCCGCGGCTTTTATGGACCTCATGCAGCGAGTGTTCAGAGATCTGTTGGACACTACGGTGGTGGTGTTCATTGACGATATCCTGGTTTATTCCCGGTCATATGAGGAGCATGCAGCTCATCTCAGAGTGGTGCTACAGCGGCTACGCGATCACCAGCTGTATGCGAAGTTTTCTAAGTGCGAGTTCTGGATGGACTAAGTGGCATTTCTGGGCCACATTTTTTCAGGTGAAGGATTGGCGGTTGATCCTGAAAAGATTCGAGCCGTGACAGAGTGGAAGAGACCAACTACCGTGACCGAGATCCGTAGCTTTCTCGGTTTAGCCGGTTATTACCGGAGATTTGTGATGGGGTTCTCTCAACTAGCTCGACCTCTCACCGAGCTGCTGCATAAAGGGGTAAAGTTTGAATGGGGTGAGTCTCAAGAGAAGAGTTTCGAGGAGTTGAAGAGTCGGTTAGTGTCAGCACCGATTCTTGCAATGCCGGTAGTTGGGAAGGACTATACGGTGTTTACCGATGCATCGCGTTCGGGTTTGGGATGTGTTTTGATGCAGGATGGGCATGTGATTGCCTATGCGTCTCGTCAGCTGAGACCACATGAGCAGAATTACCCGACACATGATATGGAGTTGGCGGCGGTGATCTTTGCTTTGAAAATCTGGCGACATTATCTGTATGGTGCAAAGTGTCAGATTTTCACCGATCACAAGAGTCTGAAGTATATATTTACTCAGAAGGAGCTGAATTTGAGGCAAAGGAGGTGGCTCGAACTAATGAAAGATTATGACCTCGACATTCAGTATCATGCGGGTAAGGCGAATGTAGTTGCGGATGCGCTGAGTAGAAAGAACCAGGTGAACCTGGCATCCCTGGTTACGAGAGAGTCACACTTGATAGAGGAGATGCGGAGAATGAATTTGCACGTGGGCGCTTCTCGTGAATTGGCTGTGGCAACAGCAACTCGCTTGCTTGGAGCTGAAGCGGGTACGAGTGCATCGGCAGCTATGTCGATTATTTCTGCTGCTATTGAAGTGAGACCCGAATTACACGATCGTATTCGGGTAACGCAACATGAGGATCCGAAATGTCAGAAATTCCGAGATCATGCGACATCAGACAGAGAGACTCCATTCCGGATAGATGATGAAGGAATCTTGCGCTTTGGCAACCGTATATGCATTCCTGAAGATGCAGAGTTGAAGACCTTGGTTCTATCGGAGGCGCATGATTCGGGATACACTATCCATCCGGGGGAAGTGAAAATGTACCAGAATCTGAGGCGATACTTCTGGTGGCCCAACATGAAGAATGACGTGAGGAAATACGTCGAGAAATGCCAAGTCTGTCAGCAGGTGAAGGCTGATAGACGAAGGACAGCCGGATTACTCCAGCCGTTGGACAAGAAAAGAGGTAAATTTGAGATAATTACGATGGATTTCGTAAGTGGCTTTCCACGGACAAAAGGGCGACATGAGACCATATGGGTGATTGTGGATACGCTGACTAAGGTGGCTCATTTCATTCCGCTTGGACCTGATACCTCGGGTCGGGCCTTAGCGGAGATATTTATGAAATTTTTCTTCAGGTATCATGGTTGTCCACGTGAGATCATATCGGATCGAGATACGAGATTTACCTCTCATTTTTGGAAGAGTTTCCAAGAGGCTATGGGAACAAAACTGAGGTTCAGTACCGCGCATCATCCGCAAACAGATGGACAGTCAGAGAGGACCATTCAAACCCTGGAAGACATGCTTCGAGCGTGTGCGTTGAGCTTCCAAGGGTCTTGGTTAGATCATTTGCCCCTAGTTGAATTCGCTTATAACAACAGTTACCACTCGAGTATTGGGATGCCACCGTTGGAGGCACTTACGGGTGAGACATGTCGGACACCCTTGTGGTGGGGTCCCGCGGGCACTTATTTGCCTACAGGACCAGAAATGATACAAGAGGCTGCAGAAAAGACACAGGTTATCTTGAGCCGACTAAAGTCCGCTCGAGATCGACAAAAGAAGTACGCGGATGTACACCGGCGGCATTTGGAATTCCAAGAGGGTGACCATGTGTGGCTCCGAGTATCTCCAGTCAGGGGAGTACATCGGTTTGGTGTATCGGGCAAGTTGAGTCCGAGATATATCGGTCCGTTTCAAATTCAAAATCGAGTGGGACAAGTGGCATATGAGCTTGCGTTACCTCCGGCTTTGAGCCGAGTTCATCCAGTGTTTCACATATCGCAGCTCCGGAAGTATGTAAAGGATCCATCTCATTGCATCGATCATTCTGACCTGCGAGTAGATGAGAATCTGGCGTATAAAGAAGAACCAATGCGAATTCTGGACCGAAAAGAGCAAAGGTTGAGGAACCGAACGATTGGACTTGTATTAGTGCAGTGGGGACGACACTCAGAAAAAGAGGCGACGTGGGAACTTGAAATGAAAATTCGCGAACAATATCCTGAGTTATTCGACAGTTCAGGTACGTAGTTAAGTTCAAAGGATTGAACTTTGTTTTTAAGTGAGGGAGAAATGTAACACCGTGAAAAAAAAAAAAAAAAAAAAAAAAAAAAAAAAAAATTTCCTAAAACGTTATAACGTTTTTAAAACGTTATGTAACGTTTTCCACTGTAAAACTTGATGAAAAACGACGATTTTATGAAGGCTGGATTCAATTAAAACGTCATAACGTTTTCAGAAAACGTTATAACGTTTTATACACCAAATTATGCGTTTTATACACTATTTCCTGCGTTTTTCACTAGCTGAATCGTTATAACGATTTAACAAAACGTCATAACGTTTTATCCGATAAAGTGAGGGTTTATTTAGCAAAAATTCCTGTTCTCTCTCCTTCTTTCTCTTCCTCCTTTCCCCTTTTTCTCTTTGGCCGCCCCAACAGAGAGACACGAGAGAGAGATAGAGAGTGAGAGAGAGAGTCTGATTTCCCGCGGAATTGGCCGAAACTTGAGAAAATCGTAGAGGAGCTCAAATCTCGCCCCTTCCTCCACTTGGTTTGGTAATCCCTCTTCTCGTTTGCTCTATTTTCTCGTCCCTTGATTTTTAGGGTTTCGGTGAAACCCGACCAAATTGAACCAAACTCGAGAATCAATGTCTTTGTTGCTTCTTGAGCGTTATTTGATTGATTTCATGTCTCAATTCCAACTAAAACCCGAATGGTGAGATTATCCCAAATTGATTAGGGTTTTGAACCAACTTTCGAACGAATTGAATTGTAAATGACCGTGATTACGAGTTTGAGTGAATTGAGACTTCCGTATTGCTATCTATTCGATATAAACCCCAATTGAGAAGAAATGTGACTTAAACCCTAAAAAAAAGGGTGAATTGCAAGGGTAAGATGGTAAAACGTCCGAATTTGTTGAATTGACCGTTTACGAGTATTAGAATGCGATTGGGTATAGGAATTATGAAATATATTGAAATTGACTTGCTATGCCATGTAATTTAGGCCTAGACCCGATTGACCGAGGATTAGCGGATTAGACGAGGTCGTCGAGTTTAGCGATACCGGATCCTACCCAAGTGCCCTACTTGATCAGGTGCGGGGGTTCACGGGATCTGTTTTAGATTCTATTACTTAGAATTAAATTAAATAACGGTACATGTATATATATATATATATATGTGCTTATATATATATACCGATTGAATTGTTAATTGACTTATTGTGCATGACCTCATGTTGGATCTCTATTGTTAGCATTATTTGCAGCATTGCATGAAAATAAGTAATGATATAATTGAATTGATATGATATTGTTGATCTAGCATGTTGGTATTGTTATTCGATTGATTGTTCTATCGTCTTGATAATTGAATGGAACCCCAGTACTGAAATGTGAAGAGGGCAGAGGATAAGTTAATTGTGAATGAAATGAGTGAATTGTAGGGACAATGTCTAGCTAGCTACTAGACTTTGTCTCAGGGCCCATATGCGCATACGGTGAATAACCCTAATTGTGGAGGGTATCGGTAACCAAGGAGAAAGGCAGAGCTAGGTTAACTGATACCAAAAAGGTAGCGTATAGCAGGAGGATTGAAACTGTGGATAATTGATTGTTATTGGTCTCTCTTTGGAAGAGTGACAACCCGTTGCATGATCGAGAGATATGCAATCCTAAATTGGAAATTGACGAATTGATATGGATGTTTGACTATAAACCAGACCAGAGAAATGTTAAGCCAAATGAGATGGATAGTCGATATCTATCAATTGTAACCGGACTTAGCAATTGTATCTGTTATACCAAACCATTCTATGAATTCTTCGATTTCATTTGATTGTGATATGAGTTAGATTTCAATTGCTTCTATATATGTTGCATATGCATTTCTTTTATCGAATTGTTGAATTGAAACTCGTTGCGGGTTTATTTAGTTCCGGTAATGGATTTCTTACAAATCCAGTAGCCCTGACTAAATTCCGCACTGAGAAAACGGTTGACAAGTTTTCTCACCCCCTATCCCCTCGGGGAACTTTATTCTTTCGTATGTGTTTGCAGGTAAACGCGAATAGAAGGGATTCGAGTGCTCGACCAGTGAGGTTTAAGCCGCATAGCGATAGGGTATGCCTCACATTGAGTCCATTTTGATGTCGATAGGGTTTTGGTATGGTATTTGTGTATAACCTTGTTATCGGACCGTGTCGAGTGGTTTTGTAAACCTAATTGTATATTAAACGTTTACTGTGATTTAATAGGAATTTTCTTTTATGTTTTAAACTGTGTATAAAATGTTAATGGGAATGGTTTATATTGATTTGGAAATATGGGGATCGATCGAGTTGAAATCGGGGAAGAGAAATGGTATAAAATGGGAATTGATTTGGGATTGTTTAATCTTTCGATTATATAGTTATTGCACGAATTTATACATATACTATTGAGTATAGTTTGATAATCTATAAATGTATTTGTATAAACATGATTTTAAATCGGATTAAATGATAAGTGGTGATGTTGTAAACCGATATTATGTTAGGTTTACACCGTAATTGCCTTGTGAATGTATAGTCATCTATATATTCACGGCGTAACTGCACGACCCCTAGTTCCGGGGTGTGACAGTTATAAGTTGGTATCAGAGCGCAGGTTTGGTTCGTTTTTCAAACCCTAACCAGACCAAACCATAACCAGACTTGATAGGATTCGCGAGTGGGGATTAAAAGTAGAATGGGACGGTAGTTTAAATTGTCGTGAAACTTAATATGAAGCGTATTAAGTTTTCAGAAAATGGAGCGCGGTCTAGAGGAGATGTTGATTGCGGCCTACGAGAGAGGTCGTAGAGCCGAGCAACAGGCACAAGGACCAGCTGCACCGGTTGCTCAAGTGGCACCGGGAGAGGAGTTTAGGCAACTCTACGACGCGTTCATGCGCTCAGCACCCCCTCGTTTTGACGGGTCAGGGGGATACCCTGAGGCGGAAGAGTGGATGGTGAACGTGAGGGCCAAGTTCACTCTGTGCCGGATTCCGGATGCCAACAAGGTGGAGTTGGCCGTGCAACTGCTAGAGAAGTCAGGCAGGCATTGGTGGGAAGGCGTGAAAGCGGAGTATGAGGGAGCTGAGCAAGACATTCCCTGGACATGGTTCGAGCAGATGTTCGGGGAGCAGTATCTGAGTGTTATGCATCAGGAGGCTCTGAGGAGTCAGTTCCTGAACTTGCGTCAGCGGGAGAGGTCGGTTGAGGAGTACAACCGAAGATTCTTTGACTTGTCCAGATATGCTCCAGATGTGAAGGCAGATCCTGCAAGGTACCGCAGGCAGTATCTTGACGGGTTGGACCCAAAGGTTGCTCTAGCCATACACCACTCCACAGCCGCAGGGATTCCAGCCCTAATGAAACAAGCGGAGCAAACCGAGGTGTATCTCAAGAGGAGTGCACAACAGACCCACCCGAGGAATGTTAGGCCAAAGTTTGATCACAAGAAGCAAGCAAGTGGGTCGGGGTCTCAACCCCCAACTTCGGGACACCCGACTGGACAGTTAGTGGTATCGAGGTTTACACAGGGGACCACTGGACCCTGGTGTAATGTTTGTCAGAAACCACATACAGAGGCATCCTGTCGCCGCATCAGAGGAGCCTGTATGTTGTGCGGTGACATGAACCATTGGGCTAGAGAGTGCCCAAAACAAGCTCACTCGGGTGCTTCGGGAAGTAGTGGCAGAGGAGGCTATCGGGGTCCACAGGGGCGTGGAAATGGAGGCCGAGGCACTCCACCACAGACGCGAGGAGGCCGTGCAGGAGGCCGGGTTGGTGCTAATGCCGTGCATGCGATCGAGCTGCCGGATAAGGAAAGCGAGCGGGCATCGGGATCCGCTCAGAATGATATGTTGGCAGGTATTATTTCTATCTCCGGGCATCTTGCATATGTGTTGATCGATACGGGTTGTAGTCACTCGATAGTATCTAGTATATTCGTTGAGAAGTGTGGATGGCCAACCGAGTCGAGTGGGAAAGTTCTGGATGTTCGTACCCCACTCGGTTCAACTACCAAAATTGCAAAAATCTGCCGAAACCTGAAAATAAGAATCGATGGGAGAGACTTGTTAGCGGATATGTTAGTAATGGATATTTCAGAGTATGACGCATTGTTGGGTATAGATTGGTTAACCCGACACGTAGCCACCATTGAATGTTTGCGTCATACCGTGAAATTTGCGTTGCCGAGTGGTTCGAATTGTACCCTTAGGTGTAGGGGCGTGAAGGAGGTGGTACCGTACATCTCGGCGATTGAGGCAAGGAACTTAGTGGAGTCGGGATGTACAGCATACCTGGTGATGATTATGGGTGCCGACACGGAAGTTTCCGAAATAGCGAACATTCCGGTTGTTTCGGAATTTGTAGATGTCTTTCCGGAGGAGATTCCCGGGTTACCCCCGGCACGTGAAGTTGAGTTCAAGATAGATTTAGTACCGGGTACAACTCCAATCTCGAAAGTTCCGTATCGAATGGCTCCTGCGGAGCTAAAGGAGTTGAAAGTGCAATTAGAGGAAATGTTGGAGAAAGGACTGATAAGACCAAGCACGTCCCCGTGGGGCGCGCCAGTATTGTTTGTGCGGAAGAAAGATGGAACTCTGCGGTTATGCATCGATTACCGAGAGTTGAATAAAGTGACAGTGAAGAACAAGTATCCGTTGCCACGGATTGACGATCTCTTTGATCAGTTACAAGGGTCGTCAGTCTATTCCAAGATTGATCTGAGGACGGGGTACCATCAGCTGCGGATATGTCCGAGTGATGTGGAGAGGACGGCTTTCCGTACTCGGTACGGGCACTACGAGTATCTAGTCATGCCATTTGGGCTGACGAATGCACCCGCGGCTTTTATGGACCTCATGCAGCGAGTGTTCAGAGATCTGTTGGACACTACGGTGGTGGTGTTCATTGACGATATCCTGGTTTATTCCCGGTCATATGAGGAGCATGCAGCTCATCTCAGAGTGGTGCTACAGCGGCTACGCGATCACCAGCTGTATGCGAAGTTTTCTAAGTGCGAGTTCTGGATGGACTAAGTGGCATTTCTGGGCCACATTGTTTCAGGTGAAGGATTGGCGGTTGATCCTGAAAAGATTCGAGCCGTGACAGAGTGGAAGAGACCAACTACCGTGACCGAGATCCGTAGCTTTCTCGGTTTAGCCGGTTATTACCGGAGATTTGTGATGGGGTTCTCTCAACTAGCTCGACCTCTCACCGAGCTGCTGCATAAAGGGGTAAAGTTTGAATGGGGTGAGTCTCAAGAGAAGAGTTTCGAGGAGTTGAAGAGTCGGTTAGTGTCAGCACCGATTCTTGCAATGCCGGTAGTTGGGAAGGACTATACGGTGTTTACCGATGCATCGCGTTCGGGTTTGGGATGTGTTTTGATGCAGGATGGGCATGTGATTGCCTATGCGTCTCGTCAGCTGAGACCACATGAGCAGAATTACCCGACACATGATATGGAGTTGGCGGCGGTGATCTTTGCTTTGAAAATCTGGCGACATTATCTGTATGGTGCAAAGTGTCAGATTTTCACCGATCACAAGAGTCTGAAGTATATATTTACTCAGAAGGAGCTGAATTTGAGGCAAAGGAGGTGGCTCGAACTAATGAAAGATTATGACCTCGACATTCAGTATCATGCGGGTAAGGCGAATGTAGTTGCGGATGCGCTGAGTAGAAAGAACCAGGTGAACCTGGCATCCCTGGTTACGAGAGAGTCACACTTGATAGAGGAGATGCGGAGAATGAATTTGCACGTGGGCGCTTCTCGTGAATTGGCTGTGGCAACAGCAACTCGCTTGCTTGGAGCTGAAGCGGGTACGAGTGCATCGGCAGCTATGTCGATTATTTCTGCTGCTATTGAAGTGAGACCCGAATTACACGATCGTATTCGGGTAACGCAACATGAGGATCCGAAATGTCAGAAATTCCGAGATCATGCGACATCAGACAGAGAGACTCCATTCCGGATAGATGATGAAGGAATCTTGCGGTTTGGCAACCGTATATGCATTCCTGAAGATGCAGAGTTGAAGACCTTGGTTCTATCGGAGGCGCATGATTCGGGATACACTATCCATCCGGGGGAAGTGAAAATGTACCAGAATCTGAGGCGATACTTCTGGTGGCCCAACATGAAGAATGACGTGAGGAAATACGTCGAGAAATGCCAAGTCTGTCAGCAGGTGAAGGCTGATAGACGAAGGACAGCCGGATTACTCCAGCCGTTGGACAAGAAAAGAGGTAAATTTGAGATAATTACGATGGATTTCGTAAGTGGCTTTCCACGGACAAAAGGGCGACATGAGACCATATGGGTGATTGTGGATACGCTGACTAAGGTGGCTCATTTCATTCCGCTTGGACCTGATACCTCGGGTCGGGCCTTAGCGGAGATATTTATGAAATTTTTCTTCAGGTATCATGGTTGTCCACGTGAGATCATATCGGATCGAGATACGAGATTTACCTCTCATTTTTGGAAGAGTTTCCAAGAGGCTATGGGAACAAAACTGAGGTTCAGTACCGCGCATCATCCGCAAACAGATGGACAGTCAGAGAGGACCATTCAAACCCTGGAAGACATGCTTCGAGCGTGTGCGTTGAGCTTCCAAGGGTCTTGGTTAGATCATTTGCCCCTAGTTGAATTCGCTTATAACAACAGTTACCACTCGAGTATTGGGATGCCACCGTTGGAGGCACTTACGGGTGAGACATGTCGGACACCCTTGTGGTGGGGTCCCGCGGGCACTTATTTGCCTACAGGACCAGAAATGATACAAGAGGCTGCAGAAAAGACACAGGTTATCTTGAGCCGACTAAAGTCCGCTCGAGATCGACAAAAGAAGTACGCGGATGTACACCGGCGGCATTTGGAATTCCAAGAGGGTGACCATGTGTGGCTCCGAGTATCTCCAGTCAGGGGAGTACATCGGTTTGGTGTATCGGGCAAGTTGAGTCCGAGATATATCGGTCCGTTTCAAATTCAAAATCGAGTGGGACAAGTGGCATATGAGCTTGCGTTACCTCCGGCTTTGAGCCGAGTTCATCCAGTGTTTCACATATCGCAGCTCCGGAAGTATGTAAAGGATCCATCTCATTGCATCGATCATTCTGACCTGCGAGTAGATGAGAATCTGGCGTATAAAGAAGAACCAATGCGAATTCTGGACCGAAAAGAGCAAAGGTTGAGGAACCGAACGATTGGACTTGTATTAGTGCAGTGGGGACGACACTCAGAAAAAGAGGCGACGTGGGAACTTGAAATGAAAATTCGCGAACAATATCCTGAGTTATTCGACAGTTCAGGTACGTAGTTAAGTTCAAAGGATTGAACTTTGTTTTTAAGTGAGGGAGAAATGTAACACCGTGAAAAAAAAAAAAAAAAAAAAAAAAAATTTCCTAAAACGTTATAACGTTTTTAAAACGTTATGTAACGTTTTCCACTGTAAAACTTGATGAAAAACGATGATTTTATGAAGGCTGGATTCAATTAAAACGTCATAACGTTTTCAGAAAACGTTATAACGTTTTATACACCAAATTATGCGTTTTATACACTATTTCCTGCGTTTTTCACTAGCTGAATCGTTATAACGATTTAACAAAACGTCATAACGTTTTATCCGATAAAGTGAGGGTTTATTTAGCAAAAATTCCTGTTCTCTCTCCTTCTTTCTCTTCCTCCTTTCCCCTTTTTCTCTTTGGCCGCCCCAACAGAGAGACACGAGAGAGAGATAGAGAGTGAGAGAGAGAGTCTGATTTCCCGCGGAATTGGCCGAAACTTGAGAAAATCGTAGAGGAGCTCAAATCTCGCCCCTTCCTCCACTTGGTTTGGTAATCCCTCTTCTCGTTTGCTCTATTTTCTCGTCCCTTGATTTTTAGGGTTTCGGTGAAACCCGACCAAATTGAACCAAACTCGAGAATCAATGTCTTTGTTGCTTCTTGAGCGTTATTTGATTGATTTCATGTCTCAATTCCAACTAAAACCCGAATGGTGAGATTATCCCAAATTGATTAGGGTTTTGAACCAACTTTCGAACGAATTGAATTGTAAATGACCGTGATTACGAGTTTGAGTGAATTGAGACTTCCGTATTGCTATCTATTCGATATAAACCCCAATTGAGAAGAAATGTGACTTAAACCCTAAAAAAAAGGGTGAATTGCAAGGGTAAGATGGTAAAACGTCCGAATTTGTTGAATTGACCGTTTACGAGTATTAGAATGCGATTGGGTATAGGAATTATGAAATATATTGAAATTGACTTGCTATGCCATGTAATTTAGGCCTAGACCCGATTAACCGAGGATTAGCGGATTAGACGAGGTCGTCGAGTTTAGCGATACCGGATCCTACCCAAGTGCCCTACTTGATCAGGTGCGGGGGTTCACGGGATCTGTTTTGGATTCTATTACTTAGAATTAAATTAAATAACGGTACATGTATATATATATATATATATGTGCTTATATATATATACCGATTGAATTGTTAATTGACTTATTGTGCATGACCTCATGTTGGATCTCTATTGTTAGCATTATTTGCAGCATTGCATGAAAATAAGTAATGATATAATTGAATTGATATGATATTGTTGATCTAGCATGTTGGTATTGTTATTCGATTGATTGTTCTATCGTCTTGATAATTGAATGGAACCCCAGTACTGAAATGTGAAGAGGGCAGAGGATAAGTTAATTGTGAATGAAATGAGTGAATTGTAGGGACAATGTCTAGCTAGCTACTAGACTTTGTCTCAGGGCCCATATGCGCATACGGTGAATAACCCTAATTGTGGAGGGTATCGGTAACCAAGGAGAAAGGCAGAGCTAGGTTAACTGATACCAAAAAGGTAGCGTATAGCAGGAGGATTGAAACTGTGGATAATTGATTGTTATTGGTCTCTCTTTGGAAGAGTGACAACCCGTTGCATGATCGAGAGATATGCAATCCTAAATTGGAAATTGACGAATTGATATGGATGTTTGACTATAAACCAGACCAGAGAAATGTTAAGCCAAATGAGATGGATAGTCGATATCTATCAATTGTAACCGGACTTAGCAATTGTATCTGTTATACCAAACCATTCTATGAATTCTTCGATTTCATTTGATTGTGATATGAGTTAGATTTCAATTGCTTCTATATATGTTGCATATGCATTTCTTTTATCGAATTGTTGAATTGAAACTCGTTGCGGGTTTATTTAGTTCCGGTAATGGATTTCTTACAAATCCAGTAGCCCTGACTAAATTCCGCACTGAGAAAACAGTTGACAAGTTTTCTCACCCCCTATCCCCTCGGGGAACTTTATTCTTTCGTATGTGTTTGCAGGTAAACGCGAATAGAAGGGATTCGAGTGCTCGACCAGTGAGGTTTAAGCCGCATAGCGATAGGGTATGCCTCACGTTGAGTCCATTTTGATGTTGATAGGGTTTTGGTATGGTATTTGTGTATAACCTTGTTATCGGACCGTGTCGAGTGGTTTTGTAAACCTAATTGTATATTAAACGTTTACTGTGATTTAATAGGAATTTTCTTTTATGTTTTAAACTGTGTATAAAATGTTAATGGGAATGGTTTATATTGATTTGGAAATATGGGGATCGATCGAGTTGAAATCGGGGAAGAGAAATGGTATAAAATGGGAATTGATTTGGGATTGTTTAATCTTTCGATTATATAGTTATTGCACGAATTTATACATATACTATTGAGTATAGTTTGATAATCTATAAATGTATTTGTATAAACATGATTTTAAATCGGATTAAATGATAAGTTGTGATGTTGTAAACCGATATTATGTTAGGTTTACACCGTAATTGCCTTGTGAATGTATAGTCATCTATATATTCACGGCGTAACTGCACGACCCCTAGTTCCAGGGTGTGACATTAGCACTTCGACCCAACTCAAATATATTGTTCAACTCAGACAGTACCATCTTCTTCTTTCTTTCTTTCATTGACCTGCGACCTTAATATTTTTGGAATTCTGAAAAAAAATGACTTTTTATTATTATTAATAATAATTTTTTTGGAAAGATACATCAAGGCAAAATAACAAAAAAAAGGAAAAGAGCATATATAATTTATGGAATCAAATAATTAATAAATGATCACTATATTAATTACATTATTAAATAAATACAATAGTTAGAAAGATATTTAAAGAGGATTAAAATTATCTATACATTAATTTTTTTTTAAATGTTGTGTATTAATAAATATGTGTAGTGTCAATACGTCTATCTGGCATCTTATGTTTTAACTTCAAAATATATTAGATTGATTTTAAATAATATTTCCAAACCATTATTGCACAAATGACGTGTCATGTAAAATTTTAAAAATTTGAAATTTATTTAGTACGAAGTTACATAGTAAAAAAATGAAATAAAAATGACAATTTTCCAATACAGGAAAGCGAAAATGAAAGTTTCAAATAAAGGAACATATTTGTCACTTTAATTTTGAATAACTAAATAAAATATTAAATAAAAAAATATTGAACAAGATGTAAATTTTTCCTGAGAATTTTGAATAATATAATATTTTAATGAAACAATTGATTATTTTAAAAAAAATATGAACACACTAAAATTAGGAACTAGAAAATATATATATGATTTGAGCAAGTCACGGTGCACAATTTGTTCGATTAATTAATCGGTTTTGGGGACCAATTTATCGTTTGAATCTGGTAAATTTCCTTCGAATTTGGACCAGTCAACCTTGTTATAATGCCTTGTTAGTATCTTTTTATAATGCCTTGTTAGTATTTATGTTTTTAATGGATGTATTTTGCAAACCACATATCATAAAATTCTTTTTGTAAAAACTGACAAACACGGATCACTACCAAGCAATTTCAAAAAAAAAAAAGACAAACACGGATCACAAACAGTGTTTTTTCTTGGTTTTATTTTTATTGCAAAAATGTTTTTCTTTTTTTCTGAGCTTATACCAAAAATTTTAGAGGAGGGTTCAAATGCCTCCATTTTTTGTGCCTCCATCATGCCTCCATTTTTTTAAACTTTAATAACTCAAGATTTAAAACTTAAAAGTCAAAATAAAACCGTTAGATGTGATCTATGTTATTTTCTCTATGTACTCATAAAAAATTATCACATTTCAATTTTGTTTTTATGTGAATCAATAAGTTCAAAAATCAACGTCTAGAAATCATCCAAATTAGTGCATTTTTTACAAGCTCTTGATGACAATCAAAATAAAATTGAAATGTCATAATTTTTTACATGTGCATAGATAAAATGATGTAGATCATATCCAAGGGTTTTATTTTGATTTTTAAGTTTTAAATTTTGAATTATTAAAGTTTTAAAAAATGGAGGCATGGTGGAGGCACAAAAAATGGAGGCATTTGAACCCTCCTCAAATTTTTATTAATATCCAAAAAGAACACCAAATTTCAAAATCTACATCCGATGCTGAAAATTTTCAAAATCTGCCCAAAACGCAAAATTATTTTGCGGTTTTGAAATACATCTTTTTGCAAAATAATTTTGCGGTTTTAGTATTTTCCTATTTTTCTTTTTAATTAAACAGAATATTATAATCTATTTATTTTTGTATCAAAATATTAGATCTATTTTATATATATCTTTAAAAATAGATGGAATAATATATAATTTGATTTATTAGGATTACGACAAATAATTCGGATCAACATTTTTTAGGCTGTAAGAAAAATTAAAATATTTTTTTATGTCTTATTGAAAAAAAATAAAAATATTTTGGATTTGAGTTATTGACCCCGATTCAGAAGTCACTTATGAGTAAATAAAGAAAATATTGTGGTCCTTCTGGTACATTTAAATTCTAAGATATTGTATCCTTTTAAAAAAAATCGATAAGAAATCATTTCATCTGATTTTTTTGTTAGAGCCAATTATTATTTTTTTTTCAAAAAGAGAATGATCACAATATTTTATGTATTACCTAGAAGTGATTTTTGAACCGGGATCAATAACTCAGATTCAAAACATTTTTTTTTCAATAATACAAAAAGAAATATTTTAATTTTTCTTATAGCTGCCAAAAATCTATCTTGAAAAATATTGATCCAGATTATTTGTCGCAGTCTTTCTAATAAATCAAATTATATAGTATTCCATCTTTTTTCAAAGATATATATAGAATATTTCTAATATTTCAATACAAAAAATAAATAAATTATAGTATTTTCTATTTAATTAAAAAAAATTATAGAATCACAAAATTATTTTGCAGTAATAGGAATTTTAAAACCGCAAAATAATTTTGCAGTTGGAGTAGATTTTAAAATTTCGTATTTTTTAGATATTAATAAAAATTTCGGGAGTTTATACATGTGGTGTACATGTAGACGTGAGGAATTGGTCAATTGACATATATAATAATTACTGATGTCCCCAGTTCCCACGAGAGTTGAAAGACTGTCAAAGTGTCAATTCAATGTTTTTGTTTTTCCTTTTTTCTTTTTTGCTCCATTCATTTTGGAATCTTACAAAGTGCGTCACAACACAATTGGATTGAATTTGAATTGGGAAAATAATTTTACAGTAGTTGATGGTTTTACGTGGCTTGTTTTCTCTTATGATCTTGCTTTCTTTACTTCATCTTGATCATGACATGTACTTGAATTCAAATTAAGTTCGCAAAAGGACAAACAAGTTTGACAAAAAATAATAAAAGATGGTTTCGTATACTACCAGGAATTCGGGTTACTGATTGAACTATTAATCACAACCTATTAGTTTGTCATATCTTAGAAATATGATGGTGATATTGCGGCTGAGTAAAAGACTAAAAAAGGACACTATGCTCTAAGGCTGGCTTGGTCCGAGCTAGAATAATCGTTTTAGCAACGAATGAGTTATGAGCGAGCCAATATTTGAATTTGAGCTGAAAAAGTGACTCGTGACTCACTTGTTTTGACAACGAGCGAGCTGAATCTGCTCGTGAAAACTCGGAGACCAAAAGCTCAAATGTTTTAGATAATGTTTTATAAAGTCAACTATCATAAATTAAGTTTGTAACTAAATTCATACATAATAAATTATTAAACCTCTACAGTTCACAAAATAAATTCATACATACTAAATTCGCAGAAATTCGTATTTGGACTAAGCTAGGCCCCAGCTCAAACTTGTTAATTTTAGATCGAGATAGTGATAAGCTAGCTCGTTAATAGCTCGGTCCACTAATGAACGAGTTGTTAGCGACCGAGCCAGATACGAGTCATGATCAATCCACAAACTATGAGCTTTTTTTGCCACCCTACTGTGCTATGTTGACAAATACTGGTTTTGGTCTGTAAGTTTTAACTGAAAATTAATTATGACACACAGACATGAAATGAAAATTTGGCGAGGCATCTTCCATGACAATTGATGGAATCTTGTGTGTGTGTGTTTTTTTTTTTTTTAAAAAAACAAAACAATGGAATCTTGTGTTGATTTTGTCTTATTTGAAGGAAACTTATAATGCCCCTCAGGTCCTTAATCAACCCGTTAGGTTGCTAGGATGAAAATTTATTAGTTCATTACTAAGTCCAATTCTGCGCACAAAAAACGAAATAAAATAAATCCACCTCACATCTCACGAGATCGACATTTTAATTTTTTATTGTACAAGTACAGTCACAGATCTGCTTGTTTGAGCTTTCAAAAAGCTACCGCAAGACTAGGTCAAACAAAGGCTAGGATAAACAACACAAAATTACTGAGAAGAAAGTGTTTTATAATATTGCTCATTGTCTTTTTAAATGGATAGTATTGTTCATTTTGTCGCTTTATGCTTGATGGCGTGTTGTGTTAGGATAGCTTTGTGAGATTAACCAATTGCAATTATTTATTGTTCTTATAAATGTTGGAATCATACGCTGCCTCCCAATTTCGGAAGAATACCAATCATACCCGATCTTTTTATTAATACAAAAAATAATAAATATCGAAAATAATTAGGTTTCATGAAATCTCAATTTATATAGTAGGAAGAATATGATAGTTTATCCCGTCTAATTAATCGTAACTGTAATCTCAAGCTAGATCGCTATATGAATCAAAAAGGAAAAATAAATTATGAACAAAATAGTCTCGAAATTTTTAAAAATATCATTTTTCCAAAAATGATAAACCAAAAGATCACGATTTTGTGAAATTTTGAAAAATAGCATGGCCGCATCTAGAAAATGCATCAACTTTTCTGGTGGTCGTATTTAGAGGGTGCGGCCACCTTTTTTTTTTTTGCCTTCTCGTGCGGCAGTTCAAACTAAAGAAAAAAAAAAAAAAAAAGGTGGCCGCATCTAGGGGATGTGGCCCGAAAAAGGTGGCCACACCTAGGAGACGCGGCAATGCTATATTTTGAAATTTCACAGAATTGTAGTCTTTTGATTTATCATTTTTGAAAAAATAGTATTTTTAAAATTTTTGGAAAATAGTCTATCCCGGATGTTTTTTTTTCTTCCTGTGATTTCATTTTCTGTAATGGCAGGGTGAGTGTCGTTGCCAAATAGTGCCGATGTCCCTAACTGGATTCCACTGTGGGTTACTATTGTATCAATTTTTTTCTTCCTACTCCATAGCTAGGGGTGTTCAAATGGTTCAGTTTGTTTAGTTTTTTATCAAACTGAAAAATTTTGGTTTAAATGGTCTGGTTTTTCGGTTTAAATAGTTCGGTTCAATTTTTGAATTATTTCAGTTCAAATAGATCGGTTCGGTTTAAACTTTTCAAAATCGACTAAACCAAACCGACCGAATTATATTGTTCAAGTATGATTTATAAGGACAAAATAGTCTATTAATTAAAAAACTTATATAATGTTATATATTAATAGTAAAGGAGGAGGGTTCCAATGCCTCATGTCTTTCATAACTCATATTTTATATCTTTGTTTTCAAAATCCAAATTGTTGATCTGAACCGTTCAACATGATATATATATACTAAAATATGGTTAGAAATTTAATTTTATAATTTTTGAAATTTTTTTACTATTTTTTAAGATGGATAGAAAATCACTGTTTTTTGAACGGTTCAAAAACAGTGATTTTGTATCTATCTTAAAAAATAGTAAAAAAAAATTTCAAAAAATATAAAATTTCATCTGCATGCATATTTTAGTATAAATATTATGTTGAACGGTTCGAATCGACAATTTGAACTTTAAAAACTAAGATATAAAATATAAAGTATAATAAGGTATGAAAAAAATGAGGCACTGCTCACAGTAAAGTTGGTGGTATTAATATCAGCTCCCAATTGACATATGCAGTGGTTGCCAGTTTGGAGGGACCCTTTTTAAAAAATAAAAAAATTCCATTTGATAAACATTGGCAAGAGACTGAGAGAGGAGTCCGAATCTGCTGTAATCCCGGAAGGAATCACAGGGCCCTGAAATTCCAATTTCAACCGTTCAAATATTTTCTCCACATATCTAAAAAAAAGTAAGTTTTCATGCACAAATCTCGAGAAAGACCAACGGTTCGGATTGGGATTACAGGTCCTGTAATTCTCCAAGAATTACAGCAGATTTATTTTCCTGAGAGAGACTGAGAGAGAGAGAGCGCAACCTTGGCAAGTTTTCTGACCACCAGACTGGGAGGGAGGGAGAGAGGGAGAAACTTGGTAGTCACTACCAAGTATTTCAATAAAGGAGAGAGAGAGAGAGCAACCTTGGCAAATTTTTAAAAGAAAAAAAAAAAAAAAAACAAAGAGAGACTTACCAGCCATTGCCAATAGAGAGATGGGTGATAGTAGTCTCTTTTCAACTGAGCAAGCAAGCTGGGGAAGAGTAGCATATAGGCTATATGCTTGCACTATTCTAGCTGGAATATGCATGATACTATACTACAGATCAACCCACTTACCAGCCACATGGCAAGAAGGAAGATGGACATGGATCGGGCTTTCCCTAGCCGAGCTCTGGTATGCATTTTACTGGATCATCACCCAGTCGGTACGCTGGAACCCGGTGTATCGCCGCACCTTCAAAGAGAAACTTTCACAGAGGTTCTCTCTTTAAACACCTCTTCACTTGAATCTTTGTGCCATCCTATTTAATTTTACCATTTTTCGTTTTTAATTCTCATCATCTAATGGTCCAGACAATTACCCTGGTTATCATATTTGGATATATTAAGTGCTAATAGAAACAGTAATTTGATCGAATCAAATGCAACGGTTTAAAGCATAAATTGATCCAAAATTATGTTCAAGAACATATTTCAGTGAAGAGCAACTTTTCTTTTCTTAAACCCGAAGTCATAACAAAAAGTCCCTCTAATTCTCAAACCCAAAACCTGATGTCAAAGTTACAAGAGAACAATTTGCTGTAATATGCATGATACTGTACTACAGACAGGTCCCAAACCATTTGGATCATTTGGTCATTTTTATTTTTTTTTAATCTATGGAAGCATTTTTTCGAGCACTAGTTTACAGTTGTTTTCATATCATTTCAATAACCAGTTTCACCAATTTTAATGACAAAGTTGCTCTGATTTTTTTTTTTCTCTCTTTACCAAGTCTAAGAATTTTTTTATAAACCGCTCCATAGAACACCATATATATATATAAAAGCATATATATATTCATAATTTTTCCTACGTCCAATATTTTCGATAAACCGCTCCATTCTATATTTGATCAAATTTAACAGAACTTCAATTTCCATAAAAAAGTCAGTTTTGAATAAAAAGCCACAATTGATCCAAAATTCCAAATATACACAATGATTCCAAATAACATATTTGAAAATGAATTATTGGATGGCATCCACCAATGTGTGACACATGCACCTATACAAACTATTGTTCTAATTTTCTATTCGTCTTTTAACTGTTACAAACCTCAAAATTCAAACATTTGTACATATTCTTAAGCTGACCAAAACTTCTAACACCAAAACTTATTATATTGGCTTCACATGACGAGTTAATATATAAATTTTTTAGTGCTGCATTTATATGTAAAATTCATAAATTTTGAAATTAATTTAGTATAAAATCAAGCGGTTAAAAAAAAAACAAACAAACATCCTTAAAATTAACTTATAATTTTTTTTTTATCGCTTGACTTAATACTAAATTTATTCAAAAATTTATAAATTTCACATGTATATCATTAAATTTTTTTCAATGGTTGGAAGCCAATCCGATAGATTTTGGAGTTAAAGCTCACCAGGACTTAACACCTTAGTTCTACTCATGTAATTCATATACTGGATTTGATAGAATTGCTGGAATTCTCCAAAAAGCTCCCGGTCTGCATAGGTTTTCCTGAACATAAAATTATTTAACACTTTTGGAGCAGAAACGAAGAAAGACTACCAAATGTGGACATATTTGTATGCACAGCCGATCCATTTGCAGAGCCTCCGAGTCTAGTAGTATCAACGGTTCTCTCATTCATGGCATACAATTATCCACCAGAGAAATTGAATATTTATCTTTCTGATGATGGTGGCTCCATTTTGACATTTTATGCAATGTGGGAAGCATCTCAGTTTGCCAAGTATTGGATTCCGTATTGCAAAAGGTACAAGGTAGAGCCCAGAGCCCCAGCTGCATATTTCTCCTTAGCAGATGGTACCAACAACACGTCAAACCATGAGTGGTTAGATATGAAGGTATGTGAAACATAAACTTTAATTTTTTTCATAGAAACCTAAACTGTCAGATGAATTTGCCAGAAATTGAAAGACAACCACGAAACCAGCAATTAAGAACAATAGAAAGAGAATTTCATATGAATCAGCCTCAATCTGGAGTTCAAGGATGCATGGAATTATTTGCATCCCTGGTAAGCAATCCAACTGTGGGGCTGATTCACATCCCCAAGGATTCTATCCCAAATTGCATTCTTTGGAATGTTTATACCTCCCCCCCCCCCCCTAAAAAGAAGAGTCAGTTTTCTGGAAGTTGCAGAAAACCCTTGCTCTGGGGACGCAGCTGCTTGATTTCATCCTTGACTTACAATTTTAAATTGTCAAATTTGTCTGACAGTTTTGGTTTCTATAAGAAATTTATAAATTTTTTTCTTGATAAAAAGTCCTACCAAAGCAGTACCAATCCATAGAAGTGCTGTATCAGTAACCTATCTGCAACAGATCACTTTGGTAACATACCGACATATGTGCAGTCCGTAATGCTACCTTAAATAATTAACTTTCTGTATATTTGGATAGTCTAACTAGATGAAAATAGCACTACACTAATATGCATGCATGCAGATTTTATACGAGGAAATGACAAACCGTATAGACTCCATATTAGCATCGGGCAAGGTCCCAGAAGAGTTAAAGGCAAATCACAAAGGATTTATTCAATGGACACCTGAGATGACTTCAAAAAATCACCCCCCTATTGTTCAGGTAACAACCATTACAATGCACCCATTTCAAAGTGTTTGTAATGATTATTTTAATAAAAAAATATAAATAATTATAAGGAAACAATTCACTTAACAATTATTTATCTTGCCAATTTTGACAATTATTAAAATAAAATTCAAAATTTTAAATCCAACATTATAATCATGATCTATATGGTGCAACATATCATGCCTATTATAATATGATAGATTTGGTGCATGTTTTACTCATCAAGGGATTTCAACTTTTCACTGATTTAAAGTTAAGAGCTCTTGATACATCATAAAGTGATACTCAAATTGCATGACATCTGTTAGTATGTATCTACACATCGAACAACATACTGTAAATTTATTTTATTATTTCAATCTTATTTTTATTTGAAATGATTGTTAAGTGATCCCTCCCCTTATTATAATTATGTTTACTGATTGATGCAACTCCCCCCCCAAAAGAAGTAAAAAGCTCTGATAAATAGCCTAGAAAACCTTTAATTTTGACAATTAACAAGAAAAGAAAAGAAAAACTACAGTTATTTCATTTAACACCCTTGACTTTGCAATATATATTTTACTGCCAAAATAAAACTTGATCATTTTTCATGTCAAAGTCAAAAGTGCTGGATAAAATTTAATGGTTGGGAGGAAAGGGGTTTGACACTATTAACAAACATGTTTGAGGTCTCCTATCATTTCCATTTTGGTCAGCATTGTCAGTTAGAATTAACAGAAAAATTGTTTATATTTGAAGATCTAAATTTTCAGAATTGTTATTCTATTTCATTTTTATTATCATTATCCTTAGTCTTTGTGGTGTGGAGGGTGGTTGCCCTGAATTTGTCATTTTCTTAACACCATGAACTTGAGCTAAATCATTGACTAAATGATTAAAATTTTGAATAATTGATTTTCCTTTGCCCTTGACAGATACTAATTGATGGAAAGGACCCCGATGCACTTGACAATGATGGTAATGCATTACCCACAATGGTGTACATGGCACGTGAAAAGAACCCTGAATATCATCACAACTTTAAAGCAGGGGCCATGAACTCTCTGGTATGCAATTCTTTATGTCAATACCTGTTCCAAAAATAAGATGATAAACTACCAACTAAAAAGCTTAAATGCAGATAAGAGTGTCATCAGTTATAAGCAACAGCCCAATAATCCTAAATGCGGACTGTGACATGTACTCAAACAATTCTGATTCGATCAGAGATGCATTGTGCTTCTTTCTAGATGAACAGAAGGGTCACAACATTGCCTTTGTGCAATATCCACAGAACTATAACAACTTGACGAAGAATGATACTTACGGAAATACCCTCAGTGTTATAAATGAGGTTTGGTTATTACACAAGCATATCTTTCAAATGTTTTGCCTTATTGTCTTGAAAAGGAAAGATAACCAGAAATAAATATAATTGAATAATCTAAGGTGGAGATGCGAGGCTTGGATAGCTGGGGTGGCCCACCATACATCGGCACCGGATGTTTCCACAGGAGAGAGATCCTCTGTGGCACAAAGTACACAAAGGACTACAAGGAAGACTGGAATAGAGGGTCTAAAAGGAACCCACGAGTTGATATCAGAGAATTAGAAGAGAAAGCTGAATCTCTAGCTACTTGCACCTATGAGCTAAACACCTTGTGGGGACATGAGGTCTTTCTCTCTTTCTATCATTTACTCTTTTCTCAAACAAAAAAAAAAAAAAAGGAAAAGTAAAGGAAAAGGGCATTAACACAAGAAATGCAGGTTGGCTTGAAATACGGTATTGCGGTGGAGGATATTATAACAGGCCTAATGATCCAATGTAGAGGATGGAAATCCGTGTACTACAGCCCTGCACAGAAAGGGTTCCTAGGAGTGGGTCCAACAACACTGGCACAGACAGTACTACAACACAAGAGATGGTCTGAAGGAAACTTTCAGATCTTTCTTTCCAAGTATTGTGTCTTCATCTATGGTCATGGGAAGATAAAGATAGGGCTCCAGATGGGTTATTGCATCTATAACTTGTGGGCCGCAAATTCTGTTCCTACTCTCTACTATGTCATAGTTCCGTCCCTTAGCCTCCTCAGAGGCATTCCATTATTTCCAAATGTATGGTAAATTTCTTCACTTTATTTTTTCTGAAAAAAAACTAAATGGAAAATTGTAAGAATACCTACACTGACGAGTACCAACAGCCAAGTTCAGGTACCAGTAGCAACCGAAATTGGATGCATCTACTATAAATTCCTGCCTATTTAACATCATAAAACAGATTTATAACAACTGAAAACTTGGATTCAGAACATTACCTGGTATTTCTAACCTAATCTTCACTAAAATTGCTAATTCAGATGACAAGCCCATGGTTCGTACCTTTTGCCTATGTCATGGTCGGGAAACAAATCTACAGCCTGATAGAGGCACTATTAACAAAAGAGATTACAGTACGAGGTTGGTGGAACCTACAGAGAATGTGGCTAATAAAACGGCTCACCTCATACCTATATGGAACCCTGGCTGCATTTTTGAAAACTTTAGGAGTCAGTAAAATGGGATTCACACTTACCACAAAGGTCAGCGGAGAAGATTCGTTGAAAAGGTATGAGCAGGAGAATATAGAGTTTGATACATCTCCATTGACTCTGGCTATCATAGTTTTTGTTGCATTGCTCAATTTGGCATGTTTGGTTGGTGCAACAAGTTGTGCAGTGATGGAGGGATGGGCTGGTGTTTTAGAGAGGTACTTTCTTCAGATTGTGCTTTCAGGGTTAGTAGTGGCGGTAAATGTGGCGATATACGAAGGGCTTTTGTTAAGGAATGATAAGGGCAGTATTCCTTGGTCAGTTACATTTACCTCACTTGGGGTTGTGATGCTGGTGTGTCTAGTACCTATTGTTTAAAGCCACATAATTAGCTAGCAGTGTTCTTTATGTGCCCAGAATTCTTATTTAAATGCAAAGGTGTAATGATGCCTTACATTGAACAATGAAAGCTTGTCAAATAGACTCGAGTGACTCTTCCTTCTTTTCTTTTTTTATTTATGACTCTCCTAAAAGTAAGAGTGCTTAGAAATGTTTCATCAGATATTTATCAGCACAGAAACCAGCTATATGTTCAGGGAAAAAAAAAACTTGAATAACTTACTATTGAAGGGATGTAATCCTAACGAGGAATGTACGAGTTAAAAAGAAAAACCAAAAAAAACAAAAACAAAAAGAGAATAGAGGTCTTTACCTTGCTGTGGTTTCTTCACTGACGACTAGGTAAGCTTCACATTTAACCGGAATCAATCTAGGCAGTATTTTTTGTTTTTGCAGTACATTAGATTAAAATTATATTAGAAGACATGCTCAAACTATTACTGACATAAAGCAAGATGGTTAAGGAAAGATACTCATAGGGTAAACATATGTAAGAAGATATCTTTTATAAAACATGGAGCATGTAACAGATCTAAATAAGGGTTCCTGTCACATACAAATTTGTTTTAGCGAGTGGCCGAGCCAGGCAGGCTGCAAATGCTCCGTCCATGCAATGCTTTACTGGATTCCAGAATAGAAGCCATTTTCTGAGATAATATCTGGTGGGACCAATACATGTATAGGTTGTACAGTATACTCCTACATCAGACATATATTGGTCAGCACCACAAATGTCTCCATCCTTGGTCCCCCAAATGTCTAAGAACTAGAATGATAAAATAAACCCATTAAATTTGATCTTTATCATTTTCCCTCTATAGATGTCAAAGAACTATGTGGCTTTGGTTCCATTGTTATGGGCATGAAGAGGTTCATTAATGTTGACTGATCTGAGAAATTCATGCATGTTTTTAATTTTTTTTGCTCTCTTGATGCCACTCAAAACAAACCTTTTACATTCATTTAAAGAGAGCGATATCTAGGTCACATCTAAGGTTTTGTTTTGTCATTTGGTTCATAGATTTTTTAATTACTAATGTTTCAGTGAATGGATATATAATTGATCCACAAAATATGAAGGCCTTTGAATCCACCTCATTTAACAAATATTTCAAATTACTTGTAGACATAAGGGTTCCATATCACTGAAGACCCTTTTTTCATTGCATAGAGATAAGATCAGGTGATCAAAATAACACCTCCACCTGACAGTGCCCCCAACAATTTCAGTCACCTAGAAGAGGTTACATTCTTATCAACCCAAAGAAATAGAAAATAAGAGAAGGTAAAATGGATGAGTAATCAGTCTAATATCTCTATTTTCCAGTTCCCGAGTTCTAAACCCTAGAGTTCTCTCAACATAATCCATCTCATTCTTCCCTGAACCTTTTCCCTTTGCATTCAACAAATCAGCAAAAGCCCTGCCCCTTTCTATCCTTAATAGCCTAACTGCTGCAACTGTTCCAAATAATTAGTAAACAATGAGGGAATAAATATAGATGCCCAATCTATCTCTTACAGATAGAAATGATATACATCAATATATAGCAGGAAAGAGAACCAACCTTTGGTATAGTGGCAAAGGAAAAACCCGGATGGGGGAATCCCTTGTGGATAATAATAGTTGGGTGGCTTGACCTCCGACGTTTACTCAAAAAAATATATAGCAGGAAAGTAAAGTGGCTGAATCAATTGTTCCAGCATTTCACTATAGGGATGTTAGTAGAACCAAAGGCAAGTAATAATAGCAATTCCTCTTAAAAAGTTTGCCGCTAATGGTTAAGATGATATTACACAAATGGTAATTTCCCTAAGGCGTAAAAGTTCCTATATTAGTCCTTACAAATAATGACTTATACCAATTCAGTCCTTCCTTCATTTCATATAAAGAGAATTGAAAAAGGAAAAAGTTCTTTGTTAAAGGGGATGCGAAGATGAGGCATTTCTAACCTATTTCTAGATAAAACCAGCTGCAATGTTTGACGCTAAAATGGGGATTCAAACTCATAAACAGATTCTCACCGGCTCTATGAGGAGCAAAAACTCTTATGTTCATCATTTTTCTCCGTCACAGAAGAAGACCTCGGAGCTCGATCTTTCTCTAAAAAAGAACAAATAAAATAATTTATCAATTTAATGATATAAACAAGGAAACAAATGAAACCAATCGCTATTGGTGTAGTTTTCCCGCCAATTCGGACATATCATGAGGCACATTACCAGTAGAATCGTACGATTTTCTTCAAGAGTTGTGCGGAGTCCATATGCTCAAGGCAGCGACCAATGATAAAGAGAGAATTAGATTTGATTGCATGTGCGAACTGAGTGTAAGAGCGAGGGAATAGAGAGAGCATTTTTCTGCTTTCTCCTTTTCACAGATATTTCACTAGGTGATAGAAGGAAAAATTGGGCTGGATATTTAATCAATTTAGAACAAAGTAAAAGGCCTAAAAGAGGCCGTAAAGGTACAGCCCAAAATATATATATGGGTGATTAGTGATATCTAACTTCATCGTTAGTCACAACTCACAAGCATAGTGACAAGATATCCGAATTATACAGAATAATTTTTTTCTAGAGTGATGTCGAACCGAACGCCGAATTATTCGGTTAATTGAATTTTGACTGAATTAAACCCGAATAATTCACGAATTTTACGAACCTTTCCTGAATTTTACAAATTATTCACGAATTTTTTCCGAATTTTTTCAAGAACAATTATTATTTTTTGGTTTTTTTTTTAATCCCTTGCAAGGACTGAGATTTCTGATCATGATAATTCCGAATCATTCCCGAATTATATCCGAATTATTCCCGAATCATAAATTTTTTATCTCACCGAACCGAACCCGAATAATTCATTTGTCACTGTGCTCACAAGTGCTAATAAGACTTTAATCTATTAAAAAAAATGCCTACTTAGCACAAGATAGAAGTACTGAACTTGTAATTGACAGCGAGTCTAAATGTTATTTCTGATATCCTTCTTTGGTAATTTTACGTTCTAACTACGTTACCTTTTATTTTATTTTTTATTTTTTTGCATGTATCACGGTGCATGTTAACATTTTGTGCAGTAAAATTTGTGCAAACTTTACTGGTTGGAAAGGAGTAGAACACAAGAAATATAATTGTATTATTTAGGTAATAGCTCACCTAGCTCCTCCTTAAGGGCTGAAATCTTAAAGCTAGAACATCTACTTAGGTAATAGCTCACCTAACTCAGCCAGCTAGGTAGAACTGTTAAACCAGGTACTCGGTCAAAAGTAGGATTCTGACAAGACATTTGGTACCAAAATTGAAGCTCAGAGTCTAAATCTCTATTTGTTCCAACTGTGAAGCAACAAACAAATACTATTACCTGAAGTTGTTAGATCCCAAGGTTCAGGTGTGACTTTTAGGGCCTGTTCGGTGCGTTACTGTGCGCGTCGGTGCGCTACTGTGTGCGTCGGTGCGCTACTGTGCGCGTGGGAAAAAAAATTCACTCAGACTGAATTTTTTTTTTCCCACAAGCACAGTGAAAATCAATTCAATTATCATGCCCATTCCCTAGCCCATTTAAACGCCGAACAGGTCCTTAGGGTATGTTCGGCCTTTAATTAGGAATTGGCATGGGCACGGAAATTGAACTAAAAAGTATTGTTTCTGTGGGAAAAAAAATCAGTTGAACTGAATTTTTTTTTCTCACAGAAACAGTAACGCGGCCGAACATGACCTTAGAGAAGGACATTAACAGATCTTTTTACTTATAGAATGGGCATAAGTATCACATCATTCACACACTTGCATGAAGATTGTTTAGAGACGAGAAAATTCAGGGAATTTTATTTTAGTTCACTCTATTATAAAATTTTTAGTATCACATCCAACATGTTAAACCTATGATCTGGTGGAAATTTTTAATTCCACCTAAAATTAGAATGTTCGCGTGGTTAGTCATGCATAACAAGATTCTTATTAAAGATAATCTTTTCAATAAAAGGTAGGTAGAAAATGTCAAATGTCAATTTTGTCATCAAACCATTTTTTTCTTAAACATTCTCTTACTCAACAAATTTCAAATTTTGGTTAGATAAAAAATATGTTGTACGGATACATATACAAGTACTGTATCAGATACGATACAGATACGGCGATACGTCAATTTAAAAAAATATATATAATACGATACATCTATTATGTATATTATATTTTTGTTTTTTATATTGTATTTAGATAATCATAGATTAAATCAAATTTATCAGAAAAATGAAAAGCTTAATCTACTTATACCTTAAATATTATTGTTACTAATATATATCATATATGACACTCGGTGTAGTGGTTAAAAGTTTTGATGCAAAAAATAAACTTCCCAAATTCAATTCACGCCAACAACAGAAAAAACACATTTACGCCGGTGTATATGCGACTTAATGGCGCAAGCTCAGTTCACAAGCACGGTTCATGAATCAGATGCATATCAAGAACGTATTCATAACACATCATAACGTATCCAGCCATATCGATGCATTTCAACACGTATTGACAATCGAGGTACGTACGAAGCCTATTATGAAGTATCGGGGTAACATAGAATAAAAGTCAATATTTCTCAAAGTTTCTAAATACGCTATATCATTTTCGGACTATAAAAGCTATGACACTGTCAGTATTATAGTGCATTATAATGGTGCAATACTGACATAACATCGTTTTATTAACTGTTCCGCTATAATGTGATAAATGTTATTTAAAACTTTGATAGTTTTTTCATACTTGAAATGCATGTGAGGATACAGTTTAATTTTCTTTACAAATAACCAAAGAAAAAAATAATTGGTTTCCTTTGGGTATTTTGTTATGTACGCCGGACAGTGTAAAAGTATAGAAATGAGATATGGTTCTAGACTTCTAGTCCGTTGTCATATTGGTTTTCATAAGTCCGTAAAAGTGTACGGAGAGATGATTGGTCTTCTTTGTCCAAAAAAGAATTGTTCTTTGTGGACTAGAACCAATCCAAAAAGATTTGGTAACTTTCGGACCAATTATCTCTGTTTTAATTGATAGCTTCAGTGCATTGATTATACCAATTATCTCTGTACACTTTTGAAAACTTTCAGAGCATTGATTTTACGAATTATCTCTCCGTTGTCCTATTGGACAGCAGGTAATACAACAAATTAAGAAGACCAATGATAACTGTTTTTCATTTTTTTTATGTACAAATTTCTACAATTGTTATCTTATGGTTAGTGTACAAAGCCGTTGTTAATTTATTATCTGATGTTATATAATAGAATATTAAGAGTAATAATATTTTTATAGTTATTTTTCTCTTCTTTCTTTCTCATACGTGTCGAAACCACTAAAGCTTTCAGCTTCCATCGTGTTAAGAATTTTTTAACTTACAATTATATTAAATGCACATTTGAACCCAAATCAATCTCTGAAGTTAACCCCATTTTCTTTTTCAATTCTAGGTCGCGGCTGCCAAGTTAAGTTAACCTATTTTCAACTCAAATAATCGGTAGCAAAGCTACAATGAATTAGAATTAGGTAATTATCTATTTCTGAATTTTAAAAATCAGATATCTATGTATAAATTAGTTTGTTATTTACTTCAAAGAAAATTTTGTCTCTTTTTGAACAACCTGCAAAATAGAGAGTAGGAAGCTGCTATTCTTCTTAAAATAGTAGCAGATTCGTATCCATATAACACTATGCGGCAACATACTAATTATTGGTTAAAGCACCAAACATACTTTCTAATCACCAAACTCAGTTATATGGACTTGCCAATTACTTACTTCAAAAGACAACTTAATTAAATCTAAAGAGTAATATAAATAGCACTATCTTGCTAAAATTAATATCCTCCTTGCTTCCTCACTATCCAACTGTATAATGTCATCATATATATAACATAAGAATTTTACATTATATGAAAAATACAATTCGCTATTAAGACATTGTGGTTATCACTACATGTCATGATCATTCCAAGCATCATATCTAGCATCATAATTATATACTAATATCGTGTATGTGCGTGATAACATGACATATTATAAGATAACAAACAAAATCATACAAAATGATATATTTTCATAAAAAATAGACTAATAAAAAGAATAATTATTCAACAATATCCATGAATGATAATAAAATAGATTGGAAAAAAATGAAGACATGATTAATCAATTATCAATCAATCCGAAAATTTCTTAAATGACATTTACAAATTTAAAGAAATATGGATTAATCCGAAAATTTAGTAGCTGACTATCAAATAAGAAAGTTTATGAAAGTTTTCGAAAAAAAAATGAGGAAAGAGGAAGAAACGTAGATTTTGTGAGATAGAGAGCATTGCAGAGGTATCGGTAAGTACGTGTCTATATAAATTTAGATTTCTTCACGTAAAAAAAAATCAATTATTTGATTGGATGACTATTATTAAAAAAAAACTATTTGATTAGATGACTAATACTCAATCTAAAATTACATTTTTTTTTAATCACAACCATTAACAAATCAGGACATCTACTTAATAAAAACAAAGATATGTCACAATCATCATTCACTGAGCCGTTAAGCCATTATGATCAATATACTTATATATTTTTTGCATGACATGTAATATGAGTGAGAAAGAGTACTATGCATATACAACACACATCCGTCCGTATAGGTCTTCATTATTAAAGTTAATACATTTAATTTGAACCGTTCAACATGATTTTCATAAGAAATTGTACTTGGAGGTCAAATATTACATTTTATAGATTTTTTTTTACTACTTGTTAATAGTGGAAAATCACTATTTTCAAATGGTCTAGAATAAAAATAAATATAAAACATCAAAGAATACATAGAATTTTAAAAAAAAAACATACTATTTGATTTAATGACTAATATTCAATCTAAAATTTCATTTTTTTTAGCTAACGAATCAGGACATATACTTGATAAAAAAAAAATAGGTATGTCACAATCATCATTGGCTGAGCCGTTAAGCCATTATGATCAATATACATATTTTTTTGCATGACATATGTAATATGAGTGAGAAAGAGCACTATGCATATACAACACATATCGGTCCGTAATATAGATATATGTATTTATTATTAAAGTTAATACAATTAATTTGAACCGTTCAACATGATTTTCATAAGAAATTGTACTTGGAGGTCAAATATTACATTTTGTAGATTTTTTACTAGTTTTTAATAGGGAAAAAATCACTATTTTCAAATGGTCTAGAATTAAAAAAATAGTAAAAAGTTTTAAAAAATAAAAATTTAATTTTTAAGTACATTTTTTATAAAAATTATATTAAATAGTTCACATAGAGTGTTTGAATTTTAAAAATATAGATATGAATCTGCAGTACCGTTCAATGCGCGCTATGCATAGTACCATAGCCTCACTCCATATAATATTATATCAATT
Source organism: Carex rostrata (assembly GCF_964058835.1). Taxonomy (NCBI): domain Eukaryota; kingdom Viridiplantae; phylum Streptophyta; class Magnoliopsida; order Poales; family Cyperaceae; genus Carex; species Carex rostrata. The sequence goes on from NC_135925.1 coordinate 11,616,212, forward strand.
AACATATTAAATATGACTTGTCATACAACACAGAGAAACACTCACGATTGTGTTATTCATTGAATTAAGATATTTTTGAAGCTGAGGCGGGCCCATCAAGTGTGGGTGGGTGGCGGGCTGATACCCTTCTGGATTTTGACTTTTAGCAGTGAGCTATCGGTACTGATAGACTTGCCTCCCTCCTCTAAAAATTTTCTTCCCCCTCCGATGTTTGATTTGTAATTTGAGTAAATTTTAGTATTAAAATCAAAATATTTTTTTTTAAATTATAATTGACAATTATAATTATAAATTAAAGCATCAAAAATTACCAATCAGAGTATTGAAAAATATAAGTCAAAATATTATTTTTTTCTATCGAGTATCCAATTAATTAATAAATTTAAAGTCAATTAACTATTTAAACCTGATTCAATATTTTTTTAAATCCGGACGAAAATGTTGGATCCGCCAAGAGCATAATTTTTAGCAACTCTTCAGTGTATATTACGTACGGTCTTAAATCTCTAATATGAGATAAACCCTCCGAATTATTCGAGTTTATTTATGTCTGTTTATATGACTCTGTAATTATTATGATACGACTGCAGATGATGCAATTTCTAGACCAAAAGTTACCACTATATCTATTTTTGTAACGAGGTTATCATCTTTTTAATGTTTCGAGTTTACATGCTTAGCCATTCTTTCCCAATTTTTCTGTGACACCGCACCTATCACTATCGTTAATTCGTTTTCATTGTTTTTTTGAAGTTATCTGGGTGCGTTTAGATGTAGCAAGAATATTAACACTATTCTTTGTTTGTCTTATATTAGTTAGCTTACTATTCTATTAACATAATCAAAAGTTGAGTTAGTTATTATTTTCAAATTTGAGATTAACTTTATTCTTACTGATCTATTTCTTGTTTCATCCAAATGTATCTGATTCATATCGGAATAGCATTGAGCCGGTACTATTTTGTGGTTGTTTAATATACATCCATAAAAATAACTCACTAAAGTTGATGTTATTGAAGTGTGAATGCTTTTCTATTTTGTAGCTCTAAGTTTTATTTATACTCTCTAGAGTCTAGACTAGTCACTCCTTACCAGTGAAATGCCACACGATGTGAAGCATCTATGATGACCACAGGGGATCTGGACTGGGGTCACATGCATGCAACATCCAACGTAGGAAACCTGAAACGGCCAGGGTGGGTTTCAGTCGCTCTCCATTTTTAGGCCCTTCTTTTAAGGCCTATTTTTGTCATCTCTCTCTTTCAATTCCCTTTTGACCCCTCTACCTCAACAGGGGCGTCATCAAAGCCCCATTTCCATTTGTGGAATCCTTATAAATTGGCAGTTTGGCACTGGTGGTGGCCTCACATTATAATAATATACTGCATGCTATCCCAGTAAAATGAATCTAGCTATATGCATGCTTCATGGTTTTATTGATAGGTGCTAAAGTAAAATGGGCATTACTCATGGGAGAATATTTTCGTTTCTTACCGACGAAAATTAAAGCATTTGGACTGAACTTTCCTCTTAATCTTGATTTAATACAAATGTAATTAGTTAGCAGTCCCAAATTGACAAAACAGTTAATTTAGCAGTGACATTTAACTATATTTAAAATATACATAATGAGGAGGGATCCAATTACACTATTTTATGGTGACACATTTTGACACCATATTTTTATAATTCATTTTTGCGATTTCAAAATTCAAATAGTCGATCCGAACCGTTTAATGTGATGTCCATATTAAAATGTGCTTAGAGACCAAATTTTACATTTTTTGAAAATTTATTACTATTTATTTAGAATTTTTTAAAATTGTTGCTTTTCAATGGCCCAAAATTGCTTCAAAACAACAATTTTGTACACATCTTAATAAATACTAAAAAAAATTCCAAAAAATGTAAAATTTAGTCTCCAAGCACATTTTAATATGGAGATCATGTCGAACGGTTCGGATCATCTGTTTGAATTTTAAAATTGCAAAAATTCTTATAAAAATATGGTGTCAAAATGTATCACCATAAAAATGATGTATAATTGAATTCCTCCTCATATATAATTAAACCTTCTTTTTTATCTCGAACAAGTTACTGTTCAGTATTATTTGAATGCAGGATATAAAGAACGGGAAAACCTCTTCCATCCAAAACCAAGAAATTAAAATGTCTGAAATAGATATATGGCAAAGCATCTTTTTCCTGTTCCAGCAGATGAGAGAAAAAAATATCTAAAAAGTACCCAAAAATCAACATATTTTTTTTTAACTTTGTAAGCTACTATATTTTGGCCGACACTCTTTGGGGAACTAGTCCAAAAAAAAAAAAAGTCGAAATAAACCATAAAGCTTGAGCAGTAAAAATAGTTGCAAACTTGCAATGCAACAGAAACTAAACGGGCCCCAAATTGCTGGACCACTCCATCACCTGCTATAGGCGGTCAATTCTTCAGAGTAAACCGGTTGTAAACTCTCCTTTCTGCTATATAATTGCTCAATTCTCGACCTGTGAAGTAGTGCCGTTCCAACCCCACCACCACACACACACACACTCATTCATGCACCCAACAGAGAATTAGAAAGAAACAACGATATCCATCGCCAAGGCGTGTTGCTGGTTAAAAATCTCTGTCCAATTTAAATTTTAGTCGTATAGAAGTATCTTTCAAATGGAAGGCATGCATGACTTACCTCACATACTCAAAAAGAAATTTTTATTATACAATGAGAACGATGGTTATAGGATCTCCTCCTGTCGAATTACCCTTAATTCCTTAATTAGCAGTTAGCTAGTTTCCAACAACTCAGATTCTGTCATGAATAAACTATGCAATATATATGCATGCACGCATGCATATGCACAAATAATTGATTAGTTAGACCATTCATTTTTCATTTTTATACATCATGAGACGTGCATGTAAAGGAAATGTGGATGTTTATGCTTCATAATTTCTCCTTTAATTTTTATATATGTTTAACTTGCATGATTCTATTTATATGTTATATAGCTTACGAGAGGAGAGGAGAGGAGAGGAGAGAAGAGGAGGCATAAGCTGGAATTTGTGACAGAAGAGAGAGGGCACAATCCAGTATCTGTGACAAGGCATTTCACTTTTGCTTGGGGTGTGCTCTCTGCTCTTTCTGTCATGGCCACCGCGCGCCTCGGCTTCTCTTTTCTCTCCCAAATCCCAATAGAAGTGAATTCGCGGTTTGGTGCGCACTAAGAAAATTCAAGATGTCTCATTTCATCAAGTTTCAGCATGTGCTGTCAAGTAAACTTTCCTGTAACTTTTTTTTCTCTTTCAAATTTTGGTTAAAAACATTGTGACTTATAACATAACTAATTATTTCATGGATTTAATTCCTCTTCCTAAGGTGGGGCTAGCTAGCTAGCATAACTGATATTGGCTTTCATGCTGGATCAGCATTGGTAGATATATTGGTGCCTAGTATGGATTGAGGCTTATGCTTAAAACTGAAGAGGAATGCTATCCTGTAATGTATTATGCTACCCTTTTTTTCAACCACAGGAATCGCTTACCTAGAAAATCATTGAAAAAGCCATGTTTGGCTTAATTATAAGGTGAAGTTAAAAAATGCTTGAAGGAAAAGACTACACAAGTAAGATGGCATATGAAAACATTGTTTGAAGAACATATTCCCTGTTATATCAAGTAAATTCATAATTGTCTATACTATTTTAGTTTGTGATAATTATCCCCAGTGCACATGATTAATTTAATTTGACGTATATTGCTATATGTCTTTCTATTCTCTGGGACAGGCATTGCCCTATTTGGCAATAACAGTTCACATGGAAAACTAGTGATTTTTACCAACTTGTCATTGGGCCTACTGGGCATTTTTTTAGCAAAAATTATATAAAATATGTCTAGTAACTAGCTAATTAAGGCTAGTCCTGGCCCCATGATGTCTGGTTACTTTAACCACACTTTTGAGTGATAATTGATTAAAAAAACAAATTAAATGCAGCACATGCATGATGCATGGAATGAATTTGATTCGAACAGCAGGTTAGTTGTAAAGGAGTAACTCCACATTTTGTTAGATGGACTAATTACAGTTCAATGGTTGAACAAGAACTAGGAACACTTTACACTTTTGAAGAGAGATCAAGTACAAATGCTATAGATGGGTTTTTTTTGAGAAAAAAATGCAAGAGATGATCTTATGTGATACTTTTATGTAATGCATTACACATTTTGTATTTTTGTGATACGTTTTCCATATGTGACTCATTAACAATTTAACATGTGTTCTCTGTACTCAACTTTTATATATAGGATGAACCTGTAAGATGAACCCCTAAACATTTTGTTGACCGGTTTATTAAAAAATCATAAGAAAATAATACGATTAGTTTGTTAGATATATAGTTACTGTAGATAGAATGAGATTTGTGTGTGTGTGTGTGTGTGTGATCAGGGCCTTAATTTTTCTTTTTAGAGAACTCAAGTCAGGGGATTAAAGTTATTTCAGATCTTCTTTTAAATTATATATATACTGTGATACTGATATCACATGCATCTAACAATAAGTATTTTTTTTTTCTGTTTTTCATTGTTGGTATTATTGAAACCCTAAATTTTCAGTTCATTTACCATTTCTATCAACATTAATTATTGTATTGTCTCAAAGCATGGTATCTTAGTTTTCTGCCCTCCAACATCATGTGAATATGTTTTTCATACCTGGAAAATAGTACACCATTCTCTTCATATATAAGCAAAAAGTAAATCAAGAGTAGATATGTCAATTCTTAACCCGACTAGGGGAGTTAATGGGTATAAACGGGTCGGGTGAAGTATATTCATATCCTTACCTATTATGTTAGCGAAAAACACTTTACCTTTACCTAGGGTTCTCAATACTCAATACCTGGTGTGCCGTGTTGTATCGTAATCAAGTCAAATTTATATGTGATGTGTCATGCATGCCATGATTAAATTTGGAAGGATGGTCATGACCCGTTAGTTGCGCCATGACTAAGGCACGCCATGACCACACGTGAAGAGTCACGTTTATTTTATTTTTTTCATAATTTAAGTTAGTTTATTCAAGATTCACCATTTGATCAAGATCTAATGGTCATAATTACACATTATTCGCGTGACCGCGTGTTGTGACCAGATCTTTCGCGTGACGTGACATACCAAAATTTCAAAAGATGGTCACATCACATGAATGATCACGGCATGAGATACGTGAGTCACGGCATGTAACCGGCACACGTACCATGCCATGCAGTGACGTATTCGGACACGTCGTGACTTTTTTAGATCCCTAACCTTATTCGTACATGATAAGTTAGATGGAAAATAAAAACTTATTTGTCCTTGTCTTATCGAATAAACGAATAAAAAAATGCCATGAAATATATATATATATATATAGAGAGAGAGAGAGAGAGAGAGAGAGATGGGCTATGGTGAATTGCAATGTATGGAGGGGTTTGTGCATTGGACCATAAATCTAAAATTCAAAATCCAAATGGCCGATCCAAACCGTTCATCTTGTTCTCCATATTAATATGTGCTTGGAGACCGAATTTTACATTTTTCTGAATTTTTTTACTATTTTTTAAGTATTTTACAAAATTGTTGATCCAACGGTGGCTGCTGATTTTACTGTTTTGTTAAGCCACCGTTGGATCAACAATTTTGTAAAATACTTAATAAATAGTAAAAAAATTCAGAAAAATGAAAAATTTGGTCTTCAAACACATATTAATATGGAGAACAAGATGAACGATTTGGATCAGTCATTTGAAATTTAAATTTTAGATTTATGGTCCAATGCACAAACCCCTCCATGCATTGCAATGCACCATAGCCCATCTCTCTCTCTCTCTATATATATATATAAGCATGAATAAAACTATATAGTATCATTCATCATCTCTAAATAAATATATATTAATATATATATAATTTTGTAATTTTTATTATCGTATAGGATAACGAGTAAAGAATAGTCTTTACTTGTTTCATGTTAACGAAAAAACTTTACCCTTATCCGTATATAATAAGATAAACTAAACGAAAATGTGTTATTGACTTATCAAGTACTATACTACCCTTACCGGTATCATGTTAATGAAAAAAAAAATTACCCATATATATATAGAGGAGGGTTCAAATGCACCCAAATGTACCCTATTTTTTTTCTTTGTTTTCAAAGTCCGAATAGTCAATCCGAGCTGTTAGATGCGATCTATATATTAAGATGTGCTTGGAGACCAAATTTTATATTTTTTTTGGAATTTTTTTACTATTTATTAAGCTACTTTAAAAATCACTGATTCAATGATCCAGAAAATGCAAAATCAGCGATTTTCAAAGTGGCTTAATAAATAGTAAAAAAATTTCAAAAAATATAAAATTTGGTCTCCAAGCAGATCTTAATATATAGATCGTATCTAACGGTTCGGATTGACTATTCAGACTTTGAAAACGAAGAAAAATGATTTGAAAGATATGGTGCATTTGGGTGCACAAAAATTTGGGTGCATTTGAACCCTCCTCATATATATAATGAGGAGGGATTCAATTACATATTTTTTTTGTGATATCGAATTACACTCTCGATTTTTAAAGTTTTCAAAATTCAATTAGTCAATCCAAACCGTTCAATATAATAGATATATTAAAATGTGCTTGCAGATCAAATTTTACATTTTTTGGATTTTTTTTTTTTACTATTTATTAAGTATTTAACAAAATCTCTATATATATTCGGACCATTGAATTTTTGTACTCATCTTAATAAATAGTAAAAAAAATTCAAAAAATATTAAATTTGATCTGCAAGCACATTTTAACATATCTATCATGTTGAACAATTTAGATCAATTGTTTAGACTTTAAAATATAAACATAGAGTGTAATCTGGTGTCACATAAAAGAGTGTCATTAACTTATCGTACAACTCATGGGCGTCACTCTTCTCTATTTTCCATTGCATCCACAAGCTTTTATAACATTTTGTCCAAAGAGCAGATCTTGCTAGAGTCCAAAGAGCAGCAGTCGCAAGACAGAAATTTCATTCTTAGTGCGGACTTCTAGTTTAACTTATATTTATTCTTTAACAGCTAGGTCGAATCGGTTGACCAGTGTACTCATCCAAATCGGATGCGGGTCAGATCATCCTTGACCCGTGCCTGATTACATCCAATCCGATCTAATGCAATAAGCATATATAATACGTATATCTAGAGAAAAAAAATTAGTCGTGTCACGGTACAGCACGTTATATGTGTTGATCACGTGACGTGACGGTTCTCCGCTATCTTAGTCATGTCACATGATTATTTATTTTTAATATTATTTCTTAATTATAATTTATTTTGTGGTACATTTTGTCATTATTTTTTTTAACGAACTTGAATATAAAAACAATAATTAAGTCAGGACTATATGTGACATGATTGTTTTCCTCTATTTTAATTATGTCATGTCAAATAAAAATAAATTTTAATTAATTGTGTGATGTATCGTGACGTGATATAAAATCAAGTTACAACGTATTAGATACATTACGTCACGTCACTTTTTTGTTTCTCTACGTATATCACTGATAGCTTTATAATTAATCAGTAGACTAATATTATTGCTCTTTGCAGATATTCACAGCCAAACCATTTTTACTTTCACCCATGACATTATAAATTTTTCCCCAAATTAAGGAAGTGATTTTCTCCCCACAGTAACCTTCATACCTAGAGATTGCGAAAAATAGTCATTTTGTTATTCTAATTTTTACTTGATCAGCCAAATAATCACACCACTTAAATAACAGAAGAAATAAATAGGTGCACATTCAAATATTTTGCAGATATTCACAGCCAAACCATTTTTACTTTCACCCATGACATGATACAAGGAGATTGGGAAATATCTGCTGTGACGTAAGATGACATCAAAGAATTGAATATAAACCACAGGATAAGAATCAAAGGGCAGGGAATGGAGGTGCTACTGTTTCTCGCTACAGTAACACCCCATTTCCCTTTAATAATATATAATTTGTAACTTGTATTGGAAAAAACAGAGAGAAAAAGGTGGTCGTGTTTGTAAGCGTGCTTTTTCACGAGTTGTTAATAATTGTTTGATCTCTCGATGCCACTTTCCAAAAGAACCCCCTTGATAAAAGACAACAAGAGAAATAAATAAAAGAGAATTCAAAATATGATCAATATCAATATGGGAAGGAGTAGAACTAGGGTGCTCTTAAGTTTACCAAAGTTTTGGTGAGCTTAACTCTAAAACTTATCAAATCGATTTCAAATGACGAATCCGAATCGTTGAAACTCACCTACCTTATGTGTGATGCATTTACATGTGAAATTTTTAAACATTCGAATTAATTTAGTATAAAGTCAAGCGGTAAAAAACGTTCAAAAAATGAATGCACTAAAATTAATTTATTAACTTTCTAATTTTGACCGCTTGACTTTATACTAAATTAATTCGAATGTTTAAAAATTTCACATGTAGATGCATCACACGTAAGGTAAGCGGGTTTCAACGGTTCGGATTCGTCGTTTGAAATCGATTTGATGAGTTTTAGAGTTAAGCTCACCAAAACTTTGGTGAGCTTAAAGCACCCTAGTTCTACTCTATGGGAAGAACAAGCATCTACAAACAGGAGTACCAAGGGCTTTTGGATATTTATGATACTTTGTAAGAGTATTAACGAGCGTAAAAAATCTTCTCTTATTAACTTTGTAGATGTTCTGTTCCGTTGACGAAAATATAAAATTTCAAATTGAATATCAATCCTTCATCAAATAATTTGTGCTTTTTTATTATATGTATTTTTTTTAATATTTTTTATGTGTAGAGTCTAAATTTATTTAGACACATTTTTACCGCACTTATTTAATTGTCAGATATTTAATTTTCAAATTGATTCTGATAATTTCTTTTCATTTTTTAAATATTATTTAAGAAACTTTTAAATTAATTGATTATATATTGATATCTCTATTTTTTATTTTTTATTTAAAAATATTATTTATCATTTAATAATCTCATTTAAATAAATATAATATATTCTATTCAATATCAGCATGATTCCAAATTAATATATATCTCCATTTCTCCATTCCATTATTAAGCACGTTGGGTGTCCTATCCGCCAACGGCTACGATTGAAAGATAAAATTTCGAATTTAATCTCAACCCTCCGATCACATTATTCATCTTCTTTTGATTAAATACATATAAATAATATGTAGAAGTCTAAATTTAGTTAAAAACATACTCGCCATACATAATGGCACACGATACGTTACAATTAAAATTGAACAGACACCAAAAATATAGCAGTATATTTATTTATTTTCCTTATTTCTTACTTTCCTTACTTCTCTTTTGTTTCTATACATATCATCTATTAGAAAATTTATATATTAAGATCATCTAACGACAGAATGAAAATTTATATATTAAAAATTTTGTGCCATACAGATCACCCCATTTTATTTTCATTTTTTCAATTTTGTTTCTACACAGACAGTCCAGAGAAAATCAAGAATCAAGAGCTTATTTTTTTCAAATTAACTTGGTAATTCTTAATTCTTTGTGTCCCTCTTATTATCTCTTATTATTTGATTGAAAAACTATATTTTGCTTAACGTTATTAAACAATGTATATATTAATGCTTTTTTGTGTTCAAGAAAATGTCTGAACCAAAATAATACATAATTTATTGTTGATTCATTGGCACTTAGATTATTAACTTATTTATCACTTAGATTATCAGTTAACATTCCGAAAAATTAATTTATAATTATCTATACTTACAATTTTTTTTATAATATAATAAAGATTATAACTATTTTGGTAACGCATTTTATTGAAAATTATATTGCTTTCAAAAAATAGAGAAATAAAATCGTAAATGATTTTTATTTCCTAAATTATTAAAAGTGGCTATCTTTATTTCTATTTTTATTTGATTCTCTGAATCATTAATTTTGTGGCATCTAATTTTATTTAGGAAGAAATGCCAATGTTAAAATTTTATTTCCTTGTATTAATTATTTCCTCTGATTTCTTCACACAGCACACATAAGTTCATATAAAATATTATAAATGGATTATTGATACTTTAATTTGATAATTGCTACGAATAAATAATATTTCAATGTGATAAATGATAAACACCAGATTTATTTTTATTCATATTTATTTCAAATTTAATATAAAATAAGGAAATCTTTTGATGAGGCGCTTCTCTCATGCACCTGAAATTTCTGCCTCCTCACCTCTTTATATCCACTCATCTTTTTATTTAGTCGTTTAATTCTTATGCAACTATTTTAATAATATTAGGTTTTTAAAAAAAAATGTATGTTTGTTTGCACTATCACTAATTGATATACATTTTTCAAGAAAACAAATTTATATTATTATTTTTGTCAGGATCTGCAGCAACTGACATTCATAGAAGATTATTGAACTAAAGCGGTCATATATTTACACCGCACGGTCTGACACTAGTAATAATAATAATAATAATACACCGCATCGCATTCGATAGGCAGTAGCACCGTACGATTTCATCAGACACTTATGATAATTAGCGGAGTTATCTTCTAATCGGATCCACTTTTATTTTTATTTTTATTTCTATATTTAAGCTTGACCGGTCAATTAAGTCGAATAAAATTTCCTATTCAATTTCTCTTCTTCCCTAACAAAGCTGCTTCGGTTCTTTAGAATCTTTCCCAAATTCTCTCTGGGGCGCGCTCCAGATCGCCTCTTCGCTTCTTCATCCAAATTCTATCTGGTGTAGTGGTGTGCGCTGTGCTCCTTCTCTCTCCATCGCTTAACTCTTTCAAACGCCAATGAAGCTATCAGTCTCAGGCTCTCAGCCTCTCAGGTGAATCAAACACAAATACAAGCAATCTTAACTCCAATTCGACTAGTCAGCAATCTCTCCCCAAGACCAATCTCAATTAACATTTCAGTAGAATTAATACTCCTGTGATTCAATCATACATGTTCGATATGCCTTTCTTATAAATGATTTACTATCTTCAAGCAAGCGAGAAGCTTGACATTATATTGCACACATCTTAAAAATATACACAATTAGACATGCCTATTTAAGATAGTTCTCGTGACTACAATTAAAAGCTAAATTATAAATTACTGAAATGAAAGTTTGATTGAGGAAGACTGATAATTACCCATCTTGTGATACAGCCCATTTTCACCATGTGACGTACAGACGAGAGAGAAGAGAGAGAGAAGGTAATAAGTTTAAGCCGTCAGTAATCCCTCTCTCTTGCACTGTATAGACGAAAGCGAAGGTAACAAATAGAGCCACTTAAATGGTGAGACTGATAGTTACTGATAGTTTCGTAGGTTTTTACCAGGGTTGTGCGATTGAGAACCGAAGAAGCTTTGTTAGGGAAGAAGAGAAATCGAATACGGAATTTTATTGGACTTAATTGACCGGTCAAGCTTAAAAATAAAAAAGTAGATCCGATTACAAGAGGAATTCACATCCTCTCAGGTTACCGCCTTACCGGACTGAGTACAATTGAATTGGACAGCCTTTAACTTGGCACGAATCTCAAAGCACAAATAATACTGCCCTGCGCCATTCCGAGAAAGAACCGGCTGAGAGTAAATCTGGGCCGTCTGTTTCAATTGTGTTAAATCAGTACCTGGGAGGATACGGACCATTTCAGTAAAGAAAGACTACTGGTACACTGTTGATAGAAAATTTAAATTGAACTTTTGAGGCATTAAACGAAGTGTTTTTGTAATTCTGATTCCGTCGGGTGTTCAGGAATGATCTCCGGATCAAGTTCCGACCTTCTCGGACCCCCCCCCCTTCCTTCTGAATTAGAGTTATACGCGCAAATTCGACTTTTCTAGTCAGTTATAATTGTTTAAAGTTTTTTCAAAAAAAATGATGCTTCCGTGCAAAAAACACCGATAACGCACCGATGCTTTATGCTCGGCTTAACGACGGCAGAAGTACATCGATGTTTTATTGTCAAAATATCGATGGCACGCCCATGCTCTTTAAACGACCATAACTTGTGCATTTATTATTTATTGTGTGTGTTTACTTTTTTTTTTTTAATAGATTACTGTTTCATTTATTATTCAAATATCATTGAAATTACCTATGATTGTTCAATATATGTATTTTAAATTTGATAATTTGTATTCTAATCAGTGTTTTAAAATGCGATTTTGTTTATGCATGCGGAAGACCACTGCATAGCGCATATGCAGCATGCGGCCACATATACTGATTTGTATGCAGAAGTACATATGCAGTTTTAGTTTTACTATGCTTTGTTAAAGAAATGTAGATAAAATAAAACTAATTTATATCTAAAGACTTGTTTAGTCTAGTGGTTTATATTATTTATCATATTATAAAGGTTATAGATTCTAATTTTCTCCATTGCAAAATAACTTTTAGGCTTTTTTCAAGTCTGCATGAACCATATGTGTGCCCGTATATTCAAAACCGCATAAACTTGACTGCATGAGATTCTGTATACGGAAGACCACTACATAAGCATATGCGACCGCATTTTAAAACACTGATTCTAATTATGGTTTATAAAAAAAAAAAAAAATCTTCAACTTGCACCGCATCTTTTGTTTAAAAAATAATATAATGAAAATTTCGATATTAACCGCATCAATTTGGGAAGAAAAATAGGAAAAAAAGGAAAATAAATAAATAAATATTTTTTTCTATTATGGTATATTTAAAAATCTCGGCACTCTCCCACACATGCTCATTAAACTTTGTTATACTAATTATTTTTATAATTTGAATTTAGACCAATCTATTTTAATATCATTTATGGATATTATTGAATAATTATGTCCCCATTGCAACGCTTGATCACCATACTAATTTGCATTATACATTATATTTTGGGAATTTTATAAGTTATGTGGAACTGCAACCAAAAAGAAACGGAAGAAAGAAAGGGAAACCACATTGCTGTTTAAGGCTATTTACTTGTATATAATTAAAAAGGGTTGAAATCCACTCAGGACAATATTAAAAGCACCATCAGCAAACTCATGTCATTTAATTGACATGGAAACAAATTAGTGAGTATTATGTAACCCAAGATTCACCAAACTGGTGACAAATTCAAATGAAAATTAAGCTAAGCTTATGCACATCTAAACACCAGTAAACTAACTGCTCAGACTAACTAGAAGGATGGAACACACCTATTGCACCTTCAACCAATCTCCTCCTCAAATCACAGAAACACAATGTCCATTGAGGAAACACTACACGTAATCTATAGTCCAGACTTGTTTATCAGAATTTCCAGAAAAAAAAATTGGGAATGGAAATTGGTCAAATCAGAAGCGCTGCTTTTGGTTATGGGGCTTCAGAACTGCAAGAGAAAGGGAGGCAATAAACACAAGACTTTAATTTTACGCAGATTTCTGCTTTTCAACAGAAACATCTCGTAATATTGGAAAAAAGAGTTAGATGATAGATAAGCTTACCTTTGCTCATGTCAAAAGAGCACTTGCAGGAAAATATCATTTCAGGGTTCATATACTTTCTTGAGTGCAAATAATCTTCTAAAAATTCTTTCCTGCATTGACAAGCCAGGGATAACACTTTATTCAGTACAATAAATCTTCATTCAAAAATAATAATGACGCTGAGGATAAAATATAAATAAATTAATACATAAAACAATTTATGTATAAAAACAATAGTAGGGTTAAAATAGCCCATTAGTTTTGTACCCCATCATGCCCCAACATCATTATCTCTAATTTCAAAGTCTAAATAATCGATCCGAACCGTTCAACATGATCTTCATACTAAAATGTGCTTGGATAACAAATTTTAGAATTTTTAGAATTTTTTTACTAATTGTTTAGAGAGGTACAAAATCACTATTTTTGAATGGCCCAGAATCTTCTAAAAACAGTGATTTAGTTATCTAAAAAATAATAATAATAAAAAATTTCAAAAAATATAAAATTTTGTATCCAATCACATTTTAATATGAAGATCATATTGACCAATTTGGATCGACTCTTTAAAATTTGAAAATTAAGATAACGATGTGTGGGTATGATGGGGCACAAAACTAATGAGGCATTTTAACCCTACTCTAAAAACAATTAACAAAAAAGTACTGAGGTATAGCATTGCTTAACATAGTCTAGTTTCAGGGGCATATATTGAAAATAAATAATTCTCACAGCCTGGAAAAGAAAAGTGTCTAGGCAAGAAAACAAGACGGTGAAGAAAATTACCGTGCCCATGAAGGGATGTACTTCTTGCGCCTGATATGATCTTCTTCTAACTCATCAAGGCCATCATCACCTTCTGCATCAGAGTCCTTGTATGGGGACATTTCATATGACTGGAAAAACATTAGATGTTAGAGCCGCTGTAAACAACATTTCATATTATCAAAACGACATTTTTTTTCCTTGGTTTCTGAAAGCTCAAGTTTCTTCTTAGATAGTTTCTGAAAATCTCAAGAATATTTAAGTACCGTAACTATAGCAGTAGGATCCAATACTTTTTCATTTTCTTTCTTTCAAGTCCTTTGCAAGTTCTTTTTGACATACTACCCTAAATCAAACCAGGAGGTTCTACTGGTACTAGTATGAGACTCTTGAGTAAAGGATCCTGTTAGAGAATAATTGCAATTTTCAAATAGGTAAGGTAAATCTTAAATTCCAACATTAACCAATAGTAGTAATTCATCGAGCTCATCTTACCTTCTCAACCACTCTAGGCAATTCTGGAACCTCTACTATATCATCAATAATGATAATTGAGGAACCTGTTTCTCTGGGCCTGACAAAAGCATCTTCTTTCCCACATTTTTTCCTTTTTGACTGTTCTTTGTCATCCTATTATCAATTTGAAATCATATAAATCAATCAGAGAAAACAATCTGCAAAAGTACAATCAATTAACCACACAAGTCTTGTTCCAAATCGGACTCAGTCTATTCACAAGAAGCTTTAACCGACTTGCGTTAATTTTAAATTATTACATAAGCAATTATGTGTTTAACTTGCATTAATTTTAAATTATTACATAAGCAATTATGTGTTTAACCGTGTTCCTAGGGTAATTCCATTAACAGGCTATACAGATGTTTCCATGAATAGGCATCTCCCTGTTACAGACAACAAGAAAAGGTGCAGCAAAAGGTCTTTCATCATAAACCAACAAACACAGACAAGCACAAAAAAATTACATAATAAAAGGTGTAGACTTACAATAACATTGCACTGCACTTCTTTCTCCTTTCTGACCACACGAGCTCTCCTCGGTGGTTCTGTGCACTTGCGCTTCTTTTCCTTGTCCTTGTCCTTGTCCTTCTCTTTCTTGTCTCTCTCCTCCCTCTGTCGTTTTTCCCTCTCAGCCTTCATTGCTGCCTTCCGCAGCTCACGCTCATTTCTTTTCTTCTCTTCCAGTCTTTTATTCGCTTCCGCAGCCTCCAGCGCTGGAATTCTTACTTCTCTCTTCTCTACAATTACCCCCAAAACAATCTTTATATAATTGACCAGACAAATGCAAATCCTTACTTCAAGGACTTTGCAGACCATTACATTGTTAAATCTTGTGATACTTTGGAGCATACATTTCCTAAATACAACCCTTTCTGTAGAGATAGCTATCAGTGTTAGGTACCATCACTATGTGGTGCGTGTCAGTACCAGCTAGAGTGTACAGTTACAGATCTATCCTATTTTGTTTACAAATCTAACTAGCAAAATAAAGCTATAGAAATAATGCCAACACCAGATCTATTTTTTTTTTTGTATTTTTTGTGCTTCTTGAGTGTCATACAATGTAACAGCAGAACAATAATATAATATGATAACTACAATAAAAACCACTTACTAGCAACTGGCTGCTGCTTCTGCTTGACAAGTGGCACAAATGATGTAAAATCAGAGACAATATTGCTGGGTTTAGAGGAGACCGTTGCCATGCTTTTTTCTCCTTCCCGGATTGCCTCCACAGTGGCCAACCCACTCTGCATTGATCCAGTTAAACCCCGTGGATCCAGCATATCAGTGTCATCTATCCTGAAGCATGTGCTTCCCACTAGAGCTGCTGATAAATCCCATGGATCCAGCATATCAGTGTCATTTGGGACAGCATCTTCATCTATCCTGAAGCATGCGCTTCCCTCTAGTTCTGCTGATAAATCCTGTGGTTCCAGTGTAGCAGTGTCATTTGGAACATCATCCTCTGCAGCATCTTCGTCTATCCTGAAGCATGTACTATCAGGATAGAGTGGTATCTTTCCAGAACTTCTGATGCTGCTTCCTTTTCCACTTCCATTTTCAGATTCATTTATGTAGCTATATTTCTGGGCTGGAGGGGTCAAGGGAGGTATACCCCTTCTGAGGCCAACTTTGTCGCCTGGCGTGGTCGAGGCAGGCCTGCCCTTACCAGACTTTCCTGAAGTGGAAAGGCCCATCGTAAACCCAGGATACCCAAATGGACCAGACTGATATGGAATAGAGGTGGCACTTGCACTAAGTTGTTTTCTATCATTAACAGGTACAGATAATGCCTCGCCTGTTTTCATGAAATCAAAATGGCCAGTAGGCAGTGACTTATACTTGCCAGGTGAGGCCAAGTTGCAGAGACTGGAGGACAGCTGCTCTGCAAGAGAAGCTCTCTCCATTTGAAGCGGGATGGTCCCAGGTATGTTTCTGGTTTCGCCCTCAGAATCTGAGGAAGTTCCAATGGTAAAGGCTTCCAGTTCTGGTCTACCATCTTCCTGTTCTATGAAAGAGCCACCTTCATATTTGGATGAGGTACACACATCAGTATTGGACATATCACCCTCCTTTGGACTAATGGAGAAATGATTGGCATCATAAATCGGAGAGCCAATATTGGGCTCAGTTGGGGAAATTGATGCCTTTCCATTATCAGCTGAAGAACTGCTCATGGATGGAACCCTGTTGTATTCTTTTGGGACCAACACACTTTTTTCGGCTTCGTCTTCTTCCGTAAGACAATAGCTAATCTGAAATTCAAAAGATGATTTAGCAAGACAAACAATAACTAAAGAAATATTTCTTTATTTTAACCAATAACTAAAGAAATCTTTAGTAAGATAAAAAAGATGCTTTAGCAAGATAAAAAAGAAAGCAACACTGCAATCTGTTATAACCAATAACTAAAGAGATATTTCTTTAGTTTACCAATTGATATCGAGTCATCACACCCAATTCATAACCAACTATTGATATGTTTTAGCAAGAACTAAAAGCTATATTGCATTTTTTTTTCCTTTCTTGTTTGTTTTGTTACATTTTTGAAGGAAAAGTGGTTTCTATATCTGGGTAATTTGCACGACTTCTGTTCCATTCTGATAACCACATAAAAAATACTTAGGTAAAGAAAATTCTTGTACCTCTGGGAGCGCCGGTCTCTTTCTTGGTCTCGGAGAAGTTGCAAAGGCAAAATTGGAAGAGACCTCCATCTTTCTTCTTTTAGGCCACGAGTTAACATTGACATGGTATTGTACCTTCCCTGAACTGTTATGACTGCCTAATGCCACAATTCCATCATGCAAAGCAGATGCATTGCTCTTCTCTTGTCTTGCCGAGCTTTGCAAGAAGTACCGACCCCCACTTGATAAATGCTTAGCACCACTCTTTACCGAGCTTCCTTCTTCTTGAGATTTAGGGCTTATGCTGAAAGATTTCAGGTTGGTGTCGACAGATTTAGGATTTTCTGCCAAATGACCGACAATATTGTCAGGAGTTGTTAAACGAGATTGGCAAGAGCCAAAAGTACCTCCTGAAAGAGAACTTTGATTAGAAGCCTCATGGAAGCTACTTGTTAGCGAGTGTTTGTTATTGTCCGATAAATCCCGAACCTCCTCTCCTACAACTTCCACTGTTTGAGATAAAAGCAGGCTATCTGAGATATCTTTTCGACTTCCCATAGGCTCATTCACTTCTGTTGACTCATTATTACCTCCAGTTACATCACCAATTGGTGAATAAGAGTCGCGTGCATAAAATGCCTCCTCCACCATTCTCACATCACTACTCTTGCCAACACTTGGTTTAATCATTGGTTGTGAACCATCTATGGGTGGAGAGTGTGTGTCTTGGACTTCATCATTGTCCATGCAATGTGAGGATTCATTCAGTTCGGTGTTCAAAATGTCAGAAGCCGAACCGTTTACCAGAGTAGTTATCTCCTCATTTCTCTCTTCATCACCTCTAACCATGTCTGGTAACAGAGAGTTGTGTGCACGAAGCCCAGCGTCTGTCTCTCTAGGACCACTCTGACCAAGTCTTTTAGGAGAGAGAGAATCTAATACAACACTGGGTCCATCTCTTGGTTCATCAAAGCTAGGTCTTTTCAACTTGACAGCATCTTTTAGCATGCTATTTGGGGTGCAAGTCACCTCTTGGGCAGTTATCTCGGGAGACAACACCTTGACCAGTGTCTCAGCACCTTCAATCGTCTCTTCACCATCCCTCATTCCAGAATATTCGCCCTTTGGATACCAGGGTTTACCCTCCAACACAGAACCGGGGCTACCATCCCTTGTTTCATCATGGTTTTCTACTACAGAATGTAGGTTGCTATCGAATGCTAAACTGAAAGCAAGTCTTTTAGGTTCAAATGCAATAGTTTCTACAGGATTCAAGGTTTCAGTCAGTACTGGGATGATTAAATGAGATGTTGAACTTTTAAGTGCCTCCGCTTCTTTCCTCTTTTCATTATCTCTTATTCTACAAAATTCACCAACAGGAGATGAGAGATCTTTCCCTGAATGAAATTGGGATCTTTGGTTCATCGTTTCACTGTGCTTTTTTGTTACAGAATCGAGGGTATCCCTTGAAACAGTTAGTGCTGCATCAGAAGTAAGGCCTTTGGGCCTGACAACGGCAGTTTCTACACAACCCAAGGTTTCAGTCAAGTCTGGGTTCATTATTTGGCAAGCCAAACTCTCTGTCTCTCCTCGCTTTCTCTCTTTACCATCTTCCAGTCTACAATGATTTGAGGTTTCAATTAGCTCTTTGTCAAGGATCTCAGCTTTGGTGTTGTCAGTCTGCCTAAAAGAGGAGGTGGTGTCGACTGGAGCCCTTTTCACACTGGATCGCTTCTCTATATCCTTTTGCCTCGATCTGGACCTTTGAATGGTTGAAAGGGCACCAATATTGGTCATGTCAGGCTGTATCTGAGATTGCTCCTTGTTACACTTCTCTGGACTGGTACTGGGTATTTCTTCATTTATTTGGAGGTTTTGGATATGATTATCTGAGAAACAAATACCAGTTAAGTGACTGTCTAGAAAGGATTGGGTGGGCTTGTACGAGGGGATGGGAGTTTCTCGGCTTGGAGGATATAATAGATCCGTGATATGCTTCCTGCTTAACTCTGCAATTTAAGAATAATGTATTATTATAAGTTATAGATTCATTGAGGAGAGACAAAAAAGTTGCTAATTCAGCAAAACAAAATTTGAGACTAACTGATTATATTATGTTTATTTGCTAAAAGACCATTTGGAAGTAACTAAAACTCAAGTGAGGCAGTTATTGCAAAAACATGATGCCGTGAATCAAATCTAATGGTAAGTTCACTCAAACGGTCTGTTCATCTCATATAATAATCTGATTTGAAATGCATGGCAACATATATATACAAAGGACTTGTAATCCGCAAATTTTAATCAGTGAAGAGCTTCATTTAAACATCTTATTCAGTCAAGAAATTTCAAGACTATGAGCCCAATTAGAAAAAGACATAAAAACCCTACCCCAGTTGAGAATAGCAAAATTGAAAGTAACAGGTGGATTTCCCACGAATACCTCATAATTAAGTTTCCAATTAGGGTTTTAGGCAACAAAACTTAATCCAAAAATTGCAGAAACTAGTGACTCATTAAATCCTAAATGAACCTGTGCGATTGGAGTAATCGGGCACGGGCGCGTCAGATCTGGATTCCGTTCCGTCATCAAACAGCCATGACGGAAGTTCGCGGCCACTCGCGGCCAGGTTACAAGCGAGAGACTCCTCGTATGAATGTACTTGCTGCCTCAACTGCCCGCTGATAAACTGTTTTTTATCGAAGACATGCATGAAGAGCTTTTCTAACGTCGACATTTCTCTTTCGTACGACACTGCGAGAAGGGTGGATTCCGAAACCCTAATTTGGAACCTAGGTTCTGCTTTTCACCATGGAGTATGAGAGAAGAAAGAGAGAAGAAGAGGCGGCCAGACGAGAGGGGGTTTGAAAATTTTGAAATCGACCAGACAGATCGGTAGATCTGAATCATCTGATGAGTGTCTGATAAATAACGGGAAAGTTGCAACTTGGTCCCACCACACTCAAATATATTAACAAAAGACACGGCGTTTTGTCCGTGTCCGTGTCCGTTGTATTAACAACTCGTGCAATTAAAATCCGCAATGGACACGGACAGCATCCGAAACGTCGTGTTTGAAGATGTTTAGAACATTTCGATTACATGCTTTTATCATAGCAAACTCATGTATTGTTCGGTTATCTAGTACTGTAATTTATTGTGGACAGTGCCGGTCCTGAAGTTTTTGGGGCCCGGGGCGGGAGAAAATTTTGGGCCTTTTATATATACAATTTTTTTTGAGTGAGTCTATGGTACTATGCATATCACGGGTTGTTATCGTGCTACGGCTCTATATTCGAGTTTTCAAATTCTAACGGTCGATCCGAACCATTCATCTTGTTCTCCATATTAATATGTGTTTGGAAACCAAATTTTACATTTTTTGAAATTTTTTTACTATTTTTTTAGATATTTAGAAAATCACTTGATCTGAAAATTCTGGACCATCCAAAAACAGTGATTTTCAATAAATCTAAAAAAATAGTAAATAAATTTCAAAAAATGTAAAATTTGGTCTCCAAAGACATATTAATATGGAGAACAAGATGAACGGTTCGGATCGACCGTTAGGATTTGAAAACTCGAATATAGAGCCGTAGCACGTTACCAAATCGTTATATGCATAGTACCATAGACTCACTCATTTTTTTTTATGAAACCATAAATCTATTAAGTTATTTTTGTATTTTTAAAGTCCAAACAGTCGATCCGAACCGTTCAATATGATATTCATATTAGAACGTGCTTGGAGACCAAATTTTAGATTTTTTTAGATTTTTTTTTTTTACTATTTTTAAGATAGGTAGAAAATTCATTGATTCAGAAGATTCTGAACCATAAAAAACAATGATTTTCTACCTATCTTAAAAATAGTAAAAAAAAATGTAAAATTTGGTCTCCGAACATGTTTTAATATGGATATCATGTTGAACGGTTTGAATCGATTATTTAGACTTTTAAAATGCAAAAACGACTTAGAAGCATATGGTGTTAAAGTATTTATAGAAGCGATTAGCCGGTCTAATTTTTATAGAAAAATTTGAGCCATTTATACATACAAACTTTGGGCCTTAATATTTTATTTATTTTTAATATATACACAAACATTTTTATTTTTTGGGGCCCTTGAATTTTGGGGCCCGGGGTGGTCACCCTGGCTGCCCAGCAACAGGGCCGCCCATGATTGTGGAAGCAATAAAAATCAGACAAAACCACACGATTTTCGTAGTTTTGTGAATATCTAGACTGAAATTTTGTATGATTCTCGTCTAATTTATGCTTGGGTCTTTCCATATGGTATCTCGTTACAATTATCTCCATTCTTCAAAAATTTTGCTGCCTTATATTTTTTTTTTCTTTTTTTTTTTGAGGAAAACTTTATATATTTATTTTCCGCTGGAAAAATGCCTCGATCTATTATTCCCCGTATGCAAATACATAAACTTATAAACCAGGTTGCACACGAAACTGTTTTTTTATTAGTTGACTTCAATTTTTTAAAGTGTTCTCATATCATGGCAAACAAACAAACAAAAGAAACAGAAATAAGGGTTTATATTTACTAATTTACCATAGTTTTGTAAAAAGCTGGATCGAATAGAGCATTAACGTGTTGGAAACAAAAACTATAATAGCAATAAAAGTTATGCATAGTATTGTAGCCTCATTCATTCTTCTTCTTTTTTAAATAAGAGGAGCACTCTTCTGGCGTCATTATTCTGAAACTTTTTGTAAATAGATTATAGAGATTAATATTACATATGTTTTCTAGCTTAATCAATGAATTTCATGATAAAAATCCAGAAATTGAATTTTATGTACAATATTAAAAAATAGTCAGTTGGAAAAAAAAAATTAAGATAGATCAAAGACATTTAGGTAAAAAATGGTTCGTAATATGGGACAATATTTTTGTTTCCAAAATTCTAACAGTTGATCCAAACCGTTTAACATGATTATCACATAAATATATACTTGTTCACCGAGTTTTATTTTTTTTAGAATATATTTACTATTTTTAAGATATAAAATAATTGTTTTGTGGTTTAGAATTTTCAGATCAAGTGATTTTCTACCTATTTTAAAAAATAGTAAAGAAATTATAAAAAACATAAAATTCAGTCTACAACTGCAAGTACATATTCATATGAGAATCATGTTAAATGATTCGAATTGGCCGTTAGAATTTTGAAAACGAAAGTATTGATCCATACTACGGACCAATCCATACTATGTATAGCACCATAGGCTCACTCAAATTACACTGTTATAGTTCGATAATAAGTTTCCAAATTACATCAAGTTCGATCCACATATCTAAACTGTAAAGAATCAATGATATATCTTGTCTATATATTTCTATTTTGCCATTTAACTCTATATAATGCATTGTATGAGACAAGCATGCAATCATCAGTTAAATCATGACTCGTAAAGATTTTTATTTAATTTCATCCATTACTTTTATTGAGGAGGGTTCAAATGCCTCTATGTTTTTGTGCCTTCATCATGCCTCCATCTCCATACTAAAATATGTTTGGAGACCAAATTTTATATTTTTAGAAATTTTTTTACTATTTTTTTAGATAGGTACAAAATCAGTAAATCTGAACCATCTAAAAACAGTATTTTTGTACCTATCTAAAAAAATAGTAAAAAAATTTCTAAAAATATAAAATTTGGTCTCCAAACATATTTTAGTATGGAGGTTAGGTTGAGCGGTTCGGATCGACTGTTTGAACTTTGAAAATGATGGAGAGAGATGGAGGCATGATGGAGGCACAAAAACATGGAGGCATTTGAACCCTCCTCACTTTTATTTACGATTAGCTTTATTTTATTATATAAAAGTAGTAAAATTATTCTACATCTTCTCCTCTCTAGTCTTGTGTTGTAAATAACGGTATGTATTCGTCGAACAGATAGGGTACCACCAAGCGATTATTCTTGAATAATCGGAAATAATCGGACATAATCAGAAATAATCAGCTAATTATTTGAAAAAATCTGTGATGATTTGATCACTTCCAACGACTAATCGGACAATTAATCACCTAAACATACATTTTTTTACAACACTGCTCTAGCCACCAGCCAATCATGTACCTCCGCTTCTGAATTCGTATCCTCTTAGTTAACTCAAATTTTGAGTTAATATCTGGACTATTGGATTTAAATCCACACTAATATTAAAGGACCCCGTATGTTATAGACATGGGTCGGATTGGTCCGAATTTTGATCACATGGCCGAAAAATATAAAATCAAATAGTGCGTTAATGCAGAGGATATGGATACCTCAGTACCACACTCATCTGAGAAAAATTCCAATCAAGCGATTTTTTTTCGAGCCTTTCTTAGATGCATGGAAACTTTGAAATTTGTAGCAGATTGAAATAAATATTCAGGGTCTCATTCCACTACCAGGTCAGGTACCTGAGACCTAAGTGGATCTGAATTCTCCAGAAGTTGGTTGTCAACAAATTATGTATCTTTATTATGTCTTTATTTTTTTATTTTTTAATAATAAATATTCTAAAACTTTTACGTCAAAATAAAATTGATACAATTTATATTATTTTCTCTACATATATAAAAAAAAACAAATTGTATACAAGTCAATAAGTTAAAAAAAAACACCAGTTATTTTTACAAATTCTTGATACCAATCAAAATAAAGTCAAAATATCGTAATCTTTTGCATGTGTATAGAAAATGATATAGATTATATCTAATAATTTTATTTTGATATTTGAGTTTCAAAAATAGAGACATAATAAATATATACAAATAAAAGTATTTGAACTCTTCTTATATTTGATTAGAGGCGGATCTGCAGTTTAGAAATGAGGGTCAATTGAGAATTTTTTTTATAAAAAAAATAGCATCTATTTGCGTAGTATTTTTTTTCTATTATCGACACGGTAAAAAAAATTAAAATTGACAACCATACTTTTCATATAAATTATTTATTATGACCTCTATATTTTAAAAAATAGTAAATTTACATCAAAATATTGCATTTAATTTGTAGTTTGTATTTTCGAATCATGTTAGAAAATATTTTACGTCCGCCCTTTGTATTTAATGTAATCAATAAAACGAAAAAAAAAACAAATTACGGACTCGGTACATCAGAACGAAGTAGAAGAGGAGGCACTCAAGTCCAATAAAGAAAGAGGACCAAATCTACTTCCACGCTACATGACAATTTGTTCTTTCAATTGGAGTCTTCAAAACAGTCTACGAAATGCTTTGTAAAATAGTTTAGAATGAACAGAATGTATACCAGCGATCTCCACTGCTGCTATCTTAGCGTTGTAAAATAATTGCCACCTAATTGTAAAATCAATAATTCCATCTTAATCCATAATAAGGGGTGCATGGATTAAACAATTCCTGTATGCAAAGAATCATGACTGCAGAAACAACAAAAGATTTTGATGATGCAAGATGAGCTCTTTTCTGTTGAGAAATTATAAGATGATAATTTTGGTATCAGTCATCTACTGAGATGGTCAGCATGAATACAAGAACTTCAAAATGGAGTCATGGCACCCTTTTATACTCCTATCAACATTTGAGTTAAATGGGTGTACAAAACAAAATTGGTGCTAATTTCACACACATACAAAGTCCTCTATGATTCTAATATAACATGAGGTTGCCTTTGCATCTTCTATTAGGTTATTCCTATTTGAGTAATGGAAAAGAAACTACTTGCATCTTTTAGCAGACTTCTCACTGTTGGCACCATCTTCACATGGTCGTTTTATCGCTGAAGCTCCGCCATTAATTGAAGTGGCCTGGTCATTTTCATTTTCAAAAACCTCCTCTAAGTTGTCATATCGAACAATGTTAGTGACAATTGCATGTACAGTAAACTCGGATCTTGGTTCGACATTTCTCTCCAACAACACCTCTTGGCCACAGCAAGACTCCCTTTCAGCTAAGTCTCTTAGTTCATTAACCACCTTGTCTCTATCTAGAGAGAGACTTTTTTTCTTCACCTGCATATAACAATGAACTCCTTTTTAATGAAACCAAATAATAAAAATAGGATCAATCTACTACTATTTTGCAAATATAATTCAAATTTCCTCATGTTGCGTCTCATACATAAAAATAGGATCAATCTCCTACTATTTGCAAATATAATTCAAACCTCCTCTAGCTCGATGGCCAATCTTCTACTACTTTCTAAATAGCTGAAGACATTTAGTAGCTTTTCATTTTGTTCGGGTCTACAGGAATAAGTTTCTTTGATGTCTAGTCAAATTTGACCCCATTTAACACTATACCTATCCCATTATAACAATTCAACCAATTCAACCAATATTCCAATATATTGATGAGAAATGGAAAAGAAGTAAAAAAAAAAAACAAGAAAAGTGGGTGCAATTTGTAAGATGCTTTAACTAATTACAATGTGGATTTTACATATGAGAAGAGATCAAATGCCTTCAAATTTGTGCTTCATCATGCATGCCTCTGTTTTCTTTTTTCCCAAAAAAAAATTCTAGAACTAATATGACACAGGTAAAAGTTGTTACATGCAAGCTATATTGCTATCGCTCCTTTCTATATGCATGTAAAACGTTCCAACCCTTTGGCTAGGTTTTCATGGGCATTATGAATATTAAAAAATATGCACATAAGTCATCTGCATAGTTAATTTCTCACATTCCTCTTAATCTGCATCAAAACCAAGCTGAAATATTGCATTATTTCACATGCAAGTAGATTGAGTGACATAAATCAAATTTCGCGGTAGTTTCTTGTTAAAAATTTAACAAGCAGAGGCACTAGGGAGACAATTTGAAGGTTCTTGATCCCTCCTCTTTACAAATGGATATATATAGAATTAGTTGCCTGAAAATTGATAGGCCATTCAATCTGAGAAAACGAGCAGCCACAGCCATCACTTAAGTTCAGTGTTAATAGAATCTTGAATGGCTTTCTCTGAACCGTTTCCCTGTATTGATATTTTTCTCAGAACAAGATAATATAATAAATGAGTGGTTAACTTGTAAGTTTAAAGATTTGAACTTGAGCTACCTTTTGAGAACAAATGGTTGCTTCTGCATTAAAGCACACTTCATATCAGGTCTATCAGGAAAAGAAACCTGAAAGGCAATAAAAAAAAAAGGAGAGAATCGAGTTAGGATCCTCAAAATTACTAATAAAACCTAGGTTGCCAAACAACAACAAAAAAGAATATGTACACATACAGAGAACAAAATAGAAATATTTGCAATTTCTGTTTTCTCATTGTACCTCAACAGATTTAAGAAACGGCATCGTTGCTTTTGGTCCATGTTCACTATTAATTCGCAAGATCCATTTCATCAATGTCTTCTCTGGGAAACAGTTCAATTGGTTGCATGTCAGTTGAAAACAAATATATTACATAGCAGTTCAAATTAAATTTATCACATGTTAGTTCAAAACAACTATACTTACTTTTTGTGGAATGAGAAAAGCTGACATGCACAAAATCAATACGAATGAATGGAGGGATCCTGTGATGAAGAATTCGCATCACCTCTTCCATCACCTACTCTAATCACAACACATAATTAACGAACTTAACAAAAAATTCTTTCCGAATACAAAAAGTATATTAACTAACAAATTTACTAATCATTAATGGAAATAATTAATATAACTTAAAAACAACTGAAAAGATATATATACCTTATCAACTAGCCCATGAATCACCAGACTAGCCTTTTTGTCCTTTGGAGTTGACTGCAATTAGGCAAAAAATATGCAAGCTAAAAAAAATTGGGATCCCAAAAACCAGAATTAACTAAAGAATGCACAAACAAAACATACCTGAAGATTGACAATGACAACTCTTCCCCCATTCTTGAGGCATCTAAAGGGAAAGTTGCAAGCTGGAGTTATCTGCAAACTGTACAAGATGCAAAAAAATGACCAGCCGATACCAGCACTTTCCTATTAGGTCATGCTGAATCAAGAAGCACCAAATATTTTCATATTGTTTCAAAAACTAAAGTACCTAGTGCCTAGACATAGCACCAGATCAGCAGCACTACAATGTTTCTGTGCAAGATCCATCTCCTTATCTGGCAATGCATCCTGCTACCATTTGAAGTTCGCATTTTATTATAATCTGGCAAACAATGTGAGACAGACACACACACAAACACACAGAGATTACCTCCCAATCAAGAACAGTATCCTTTAACTTTGATAAGCAGCTAGGTTCTGAACAACGTCTTGAGGTTTTTTTCAGCCCAATGGTCTCTATTTCAAAATCTCGAATATACCTTTTGTGCAAATAACAGAATTACAATTAAGAAATAAAGAAAAAAAAATTAATCAAATAGTTACAAAAGGCACAGAGGCCTACTCTTTTCCACAAGATGAGCAAACCTCCATAAAGGAATTTCCATGCAGTTCAGCAAGCTTCTCTCTTGGTATACCAGATCTGAGATGAAGGCTATCAACATTCTGACATTAACAACATAGAATTATTGTAGCTCAGTTTTCTTTAATATAATTTAATTATCATGGTTGCTTTCTTTGGTTGATCTAGAATTGCATAATTGAGGGTGTTGATCTTCATTCACCTATTTCGGCAGTTATGATGATTGGATTTTCATGGTGAATAGTTTTTTTAAGTTTTCTTTTTTCTTGGCTTGGTTGATGTAGACTGTGGAATTACATATTGAGAGTACTGATGCTTAATACGGCCAAAATTATTCAATTCTGCACAAAAAAATAAAATTTCTAAAATAGACTGTGGAATTACATATTGAGAGTACTGATGCTTAATACGGCCAAAAATATTCAATTCTGCACAAAAAAATAAAATTTCTAAAAGAAAATTGGTTGTACTGTCGGTGGCACAGTTTGGCACCATGCTAACATAACAATACTAGTAAAATGGACCTAGCAAACCTGACTAATAACAAACTTCAATACACCAGATCTCTCCAGTTCAACAAGTGCCATGTGTGTTAAACTCGGCATGGCCCGGTGAAACGGAAGCGAAGCATTAGGTATCCCCTCACCAGATTGCTGTAGAAACAGACACAACAGACAGATTAGAAACTTGATTTGTTGATTTATGTCAAAGAATACAGTAAAAGAGTAAATTGGCAATTTTACCTGAAGAGTCCAGACACCTTTGGGCCCTCGAAAATCAGGTATGCCTGATGAAGTTGATATCCCCGCCCCAGTAAAGGCCACTAGATGTTTGCTCTGATATATTTCATACACAAATGACATGAGAAGAATAATCATGGAATTGTAAGGGTTGGTTAAACAAAGAAAGAAAGATAGAAATAAAATAAAATAGGATGGGATATCTGCAGTAACACACATACCCCAAGAATCAAAACAGCGAGTTCTTGAATCTGCAATTTTTTTTTATCGACAAAGATGAGATGTAATCAAGTTTTTTATGCTAATAACAAAATAGAAGAAAAAATAATAAAGTAAAAGGCAGTAGCTAGATAAATTCGCTTATAATGAGATTTAGCCTAATAGTAGTAAAGAAAAGCACATGGAAGTTCTCCGCTTATCATGAAAAAACAGAAAATAGGAAAACTATTTATTGACGAATGGAGATTTAGTCATAGTATAGGTTATTCCTAAAAATTGGAACAAATTACTGTGAATGAAATATAGAATTAGCTTCAACAGATTCTTAGAACTTGTATATTAGGAGTTTATTTATAGCTAATTGCCTGTATTTAAATAGAAAAAGAACAAAAAATTAGTTATGTTCTTGCCATGATTATACATTGTTACAAAGATTTTTCTCATAGTTCCAGAGCACAGTGCCTGACAAAATTATAATCAGAAGAGACTAAGAGAGATGACCGGCTAAGTGATCATGAACAGAATAAAACCTACAAGACGCATAAAGGAAAAAAAATCTAGACCCAAAACAGAACCAACACTGAATGCTGCGAAGTGATTACTAGATGCAACACATGTAGCCTAAAAACTAGAAAAAGAAAGCTCCAAGCAACAAAAAGTACTTGAGCTATCCAATACAACAAACACCAGAAATCCATCTCCGGATCTTTCAATAAAATTGACACCCCTATCA
This sequence comes from Carex rostrata, assembly GCF_964058835.1. Taxonomy (NCBI): domain Eukaryota; kingdom Viridiplantae; phylum Streptophyta; class Magnoliopsida; order Poales; family Cyperaceae; genus Carex; species Carex rostrata. The sequence goes on from NC_135925.1 coordinate 11,645,737, forward strand.
ATGAATCCCAGTTCAAGGCATGGCATCCCTATCTCAGCTCTTACTCAAGCTAAGTGATGCACGATATCAAAGAATCAAACAGTTTTCAGCGTGTCTAACAAACACAAATATAGGGGGAAAAAAAAAGTATACAAAAAATCCTACAGAGGCTAAGAGCATCATAAACTATCGACCTTGCTCTCCAAGACGCGAGAAGAATCGAAGATCTCGGGCATCCCGACTGTCCCCACATCCTCCTTGTACGACAGCTTCTGCGCATACCCCAACGACATCTCTCTCACACACGCTTTCTCTGTCAATGTATTAAAAAAAACGAGAGATGACCGGGAAGAGAGGTGGCTCGCTCCGTCACCCCGACGACATGCGCAAGGACCAATGGGTTCTCTTTTGTCTTTTCCTCCCTAGTGTCCCTCAGAGTGAAATGGGGCAGGCCGAGAGGGCGAGACAGGAATCGCGAAAGAGGAAAAGATGGAAAATGGAGGGGATCGTGAGCAAGAAAAGAGGACTGTATACACGGGCCGGGTTCAGTCTAATTCAGCTCGTTACTGGGCCGACACCGAACTCGGTCTATTTTGGACTGGGCCATAACGAGCCGGCTCGTTTTAACCGAATTCGAGCGAGCAAGATTTGGGCTTTCGGCTACGGCTGAAATCATAATTTAGACTTGAGTGCTAATTAGGGCTGCAAACAATCCAACCAAATTAAACTTACTTCAGTTTGAGTTTTGAGTTTGAATAAGATTAGAACTGATTTGATTTGTTTCAGAACGAACTTCAATTGAACGAATTAATTATAATTTTTTTTCGAATCGAATTGTAGTCAATAGAGTCACGAACTACGAATTTTTTTTATAACTACCGGTAATTTATGCATTAGTTTTCTTCACGCGAAACAAAATTTACACGGTTTCCTTTTACCTTTTACGAATTCACACAGATGAATTATGGACCAACTCAAAATTCTCTTGCCTTTTATATTGCTGGATTGATTAAACAAAATTATGGATCATGCTATGACTAGATCATTTGCACGTGCCATATCAAATTTTCAAAAGATGACCATGACTCGCAAATGATCACAGCATGAAATATATAAATCACGACATGCATGTTGTACCGTTCCATGCTGTAATCAAACCGTTCCGTAACAGAGTTGACTTCGCCGTGTTATTTTTCTCTCTCTACGCTCCAGTTTAACAAACTTGATCCATGCATAACAATTATCTATGGCCCACTCAATGACTAAGGTCTAAGGTACTTCATGTAGTTGTTTTTTCTCTCTCTACGCTCCAGTTCTCCACCGGTCAACGTTGCCCAGTTGCAACTCTATTTCTACGTACTTAAAAATCTGAGAATTTCACATACAATTAAGATAATAACAGTTTACTCTTATAATCAAATTATTATTATATATAGACAGCCGTAAGAAAGATACTAACAAAACATTTAGTAATATAGTTGTTGTTGTCTTTAGTAACAATAGCATAACAAGAATTAGCATATGCTAGTGAAAAGAAAATGACTACTGTTTGGTAAAAAAAAAATTGTTTTGAGATGGTACGACATAAATATCAATTAAACAACATTACAACACCAGAAGCTAAGTTAAAGAATAGAGAGTGAGTAAAACTGATTCAAGACAGAAAAAAATAATAATAAATTATTATACCTTTCCTGTTATTTTTGTAGAGAAGGGTTTCAATACCTCATACCTTTCATAATTCATCATATTTCATATTTTATATCTTTATTTTTAAAATCTAAACTGTCGATCTGAACGGCTCACCATAATATCCATACTAAAATTTTATAATGTTTTGAACTTTTTTATTATTTTTCCAGATGAGTAGAAAATCAATGTTTTTTTAACAGTCTAAAAACAGTGATTTTGTATTTTTCATAAAAAATAGTTAAAAAATCTCCAAAAATTATAAAATTTCATCTCCAAGCATATGTTAGTATGGATATCATGTTGAGCGGTTCAGGTCGACAGTTTGAACTTTGAAAATGAAGATATAAAGTATGAGGTATGAAAAACATGAGATATTGAAACACTCATTTTTGTAAAACAAATTGTATTGGCAATTTTATTTTTCTGATTATAAGTGTCCCAATTTATATTTACAATGTAACAAACAACTAGAGATTGGAATGAACTATTCCCTATTACTATTAATTACAAGGCACTATTTCCTACAAAACAATATTTCCTATTCTATTAAATAAACTAGATGTTATAATTTGAATCCTATTTTATATTTTCAAAACTCCTCCTCAAACTAGGAATGCATATATCGTACAATCCTAATTTGCTTGTATTTTTTCTCAAATGAACTCGGATCTAAGCCTTTGGTGAAGATATCCGCAAGTTGATCTTCACTTTTTACATATGGTATTTCAATTTTCTTTGCTTGAACATTTTCTCTAATAAAGTGGCAATCCACTTCTATATATATTGTTCACTCATGAAACACGAGATTTGATGCTATGTGTCGTGCCGAATTATTGTCGCAATACATTTTCATAGGTTCTTGAGTTCAAATCCCATGTCCGATAGGTGTTGCTTGATCCATGTCAATTCGTTTGCAATTGATGACATGGCACAATATTCCGCTTTAACACTTGATCGTGCTACAACGTTTTGTTTCTTGCTCTTTTCATGTGACTAGATTTTCATCTATAAATGTGCAATAACGGTTGTCAATTTTATATCGAAGTTTCCGGCCCAATCTGCAATATCCACATATAACATTATAATTATTATTTCTCATATAAATACCTTTATCGGGATTGCTTTTTAGATACCTCATAATTATGATTAGAGTTTCTAAATGTGATGTTCTCGGTGAATGCGTGAACTTACTAATTTGATTTACGGAAAAAGAAATGTCCGAACGAGTGATTGTTGGATAGATAATTAATTGTGGTCAAACTTATGGAAAGTAGATTTTAATTATAAAAATCATTAAGTGTGCTCTAACTTATGGAAAAAGTAGATTTAATTATAAAAACTAATTGAATGATTTACAAAGGTCTAATTTTAAATAAAGATTTTCTATTTAACGATATATTATATAAAAAAAACTAAAGTAACACATTAATCAAAGGAGATTGCATTATTTAGAAAATAATAAAGCAGGGGTATAATCGTCCATTCAATTAAGTGAGCTTGACCCGAATTTTATCATAGCGGAGCTTGACCAGTTGACCCAAATTCTTCCAATATATATATTTTTTTCTGTACCTAGATATATGCACACTCAAGTGATAATCAATTATGGTATCTTCCAAAAAATATAGTGTTGAGATTTTAATAAACACATGTATAATCAATGAAGAATTTGCGAGTCAAAGCAATTCCATTATATTAACAGTAAAGATGAAACCCAACATCGATCTCTAGAAAATAAAACTTAAAAAATGGAAGGGCTTTTGAATTTCATATTTGCTCATACAATTAACTGTAAAATGAAACATCAGCACTAAATTTAGGCAAAGCAAATCAAACTTCGTTGAGCTCGATCCCATCCGAATACTACCAAACTATAAAATTCAAAATTGCCTAAACATAGCTTCCGCCGGAGACGCACTACCATTGTTATCACCTTTTCCGTTGCTCATATCTTCCATAACTTATATATTGAACATCATTAATTTCTCCATTCATATATATCTTCTGGCATTTGTAGCCTCTTAACATATATAATCCTTTAAACAACTCAAATCTCCTTATCCTTTTTATCTTCGTCACCTTCTTCCCTTTAAGGCGAAGAAGAAAACGAAGAATCATATACGATGGCTCGCATGCTCACTGCTGCTCTATTCTTTGCCTTCTTGGCCCTCTCTGTCAATGCGCAGCCCCCTGCTGCATCACCTGAGGTCACACCAGAGGTAGCTGCTCCCACAACTTCTCCATCCGGTGCTGCTGCCGCTGCTGCTGTCCCTGCCAATGCACCAACAACTGATGATGCCGCTGTCCCTGCCAGTGCCAGTGCACCAACGACTGATGATGATGCCACCCCGACCGAGGCTCCAGTGACTTCTCCTTCAACTTCTCCCGAAGCTGCTCCGTCAACTGCCCCGGAAGTTGCTCCGTCGATTGCTCCTGCCACCGCTCCTTCAACAGCTCCGACAATTGCTCCATCTGTGGAGGCTCCTGGATCGGAACCCAATGACTTTGCGGACGGACCCATTGCTGATGGGCCGGACAGCAGTATTGAAAGTCCACCATCTCCACCTGTTTCTGAGGCCCCTGCAACTGCTCCATCTAGCCCATCCAGTGGAGCTATCAGGACTGAAACTAGGTTTGCTGTTGCTGGTTTTGTTGCCTCAGTCCTCGCTGTAGCTGTCTTTTAGAAAATGTGCTTGTGCTTGTAATGAAAACAGATCCACTTTTGCGAAGAAGGGTAACGACAAGTCGCGGTCAATCGTGTGGTTGAGGTACAATTATTTGGATCGAATGAATGAATGAATGAATAGTATATATATTTGATAGACTTGGTATTTTACTTTATGATTATAGTTTTGTTATCGTCATAATGATTTTTTTTTGTTCTCTCTCGATTAATTTTACTTTGTTTAGAAATATTTGTATATTTTTTTGTATCATTGAAAATATTGTATTTAGATCGAATGACATTATGTGCAGACAAACTGACGAGGGAAAAGTATTACGTGACAAATTTTGACATATGAGTTTAATTTATGTCATTGTATTGAGGGTGAAAAAAATTAATCTCTCTCTACGAAAAGAGGGGTGCGTTGTAATTAATTTATTGTACAGGCCAGATTAGTTAGTTTTTATCTCAATACAAATGTCAGTCAGCGATTGCTAACTGACTCGAAAAAAATCCATCAAAATTAATATTTTCTACCATGGACATCTTAGATATTACACGCGTGCTTTAAAGGCAGGAACAAAGTCACGAATATACTATAAAAATAGGACAAATTTTAGGTTGAGAAATATATTATATTTGATTCAGTGTATTCTGATGTATGAGGATTAGTTTTAATTGACTCATATAATATATTTAGATATTTTGTCATATTTATTGATGATTTTTTAAAAACAAGCTGGTTATATTTATTAAAATTTAAAAATAAAGTGTTTGATTGCTTTTATAAATTATTTTGTTTTATAGAAACTCAATTTAATGTTAAACTTAAAAATTTAGATCGAATAATGGAACAAAATTTATAAATAGAAAATTTTTGAACCTCTTTAAAGAAAAAATATATTATACATCAAACAACATGCATAAATACTCTTGAATAAAATAGAGTATTGGAAAGGAAAATTAGATATTTAGTAAAAATGACACGATCATTGTTATTTCAAAATAATGCTCCTAAAATTTATTAGTCGGATGTCGTACTTTGTGTCACACATAAAATTAATAGTTTGCCCAGTGTCAATTTAAAAAATAAAAGTCCATTAGAAATTCTTTATCAACAAAAAATCACTTATGATCATATGATAGTATTTGGTTATGTTGTTCGTACAATAATCTTTTCGTCTATTTGACTAATTTGCAAAAACATACAATCATTGAATTTTACGATTTCTTCTACTCTTAAAGATATGTAGGTTCAAGTCAAATGGAATTATATTATTGAGAGCTTAGATTGAAGAAATCATGAAGACGTTTCTGAAGAACATAAATTGTAAAATCAGAAGCTTAGTGAAATAAGCCTGAGTCTGTTTAAACAGGAACAAACGTTACTAAAACGTTAGTAAAATGTTGTAACGTTTTTCAGCAATTCTTGATCAAAACACAGAGTGAACCTAAAACGTTGTAACGTTTCTAGAAACGTTATAACGTTTTAGAATTGTCAGAACTGCCGAGCTTCAGAAACAATCTGAAACGTTACAACGTTTTTGCAAAACGTTAGAACGTTTCAGATATGTCAGAACGATAAAAACAGCTGTACCAAATTCAAAATTGAGTCACAAACGTTATAACGTTTTGAGAAAACGTTGTAACGTTTTAATTAATTTTGAGCTTCAAAAATCCTGTTTTTGATCAAGATTTTTACAGAATAAAACGTTATAAAAACGTTATAAAAACGTTATACAATCGTTGTAACATTTTTGATCTTTGGCTGAGCTGTTAGAAAATTAAAACCCTAAAATCGTATTTGAACTAAAACGTTGTAACGTTTTATGTCAAATAGCTCATTCTGGAGCTGACACTATAAATAGTTGATTGGGATCTCTTCTCAAAGTATCTCAGCCGATCCTAATCATTTCAAAAGTGATTTTCTGAGAGCTTAGCCTACTCCATTGTTGTGAGAGCTTAAAACTTCAAAATCTCTCAAGCAACCTCAAACCTACTTCACTAATCTTGATATAGATTAGGTTAGAGTGATCTATTGAGTGTTTCTCTTGTGTTCTAGACAATCGAGACCTTATTCTCATCTCTTTGAGTTGGCCGTTTGACTTCCCGCTTGGTGTGTAAGGGCTCAACGGTTCACAAGTTGTAATCCTTTCGTATTGAGTAATAGAAAGGCGCACCACACAAGGTTGCGAAGCCCCGGAGACGTAGGCCTTTGTTTTGCCGAACTCTGTTATCATCCCGCGTGTCAAATTTCTCTAAACTCATCTATTTACTTTCAAATTGCAATTTAATTTCAGTTTTTGATCAATTAAAGGTGCCCCTTAGTACAACAGGTTATACAAGTTAAATAGAAATCAAAAGAAAAGACAAACTTGATTTTGTGTCACAAAAAACTATCTTTTAGGGTACGCATATTATAAAAAGAGTTATAAATATTATGATCAATTAATAAAAAATATATATATTTTCAGAGATGTTACGTTTTTTTGAAGATGAACCATATTTTAAGGGGAAAAAAAAGCAATTCATCAAACGTATACAAATAATCAAAATAACAATATAGTAATGTCTTACTTGGATGATTTGAATTTTGTTCCTATAAATAATCATCAAGTTAAAATTAATAATCATAAAGATATTGAAATTAATAGTGACACTAGAGAAAGTGAAATTGAAGAGGACACAACAGTTAGAAGGTCATCTAGAGTATCACAACCATCAACTAGACTTAGAGATTATGTGTTCTATACGGTACAATATCTAATAGAAATTTTGTTTCATATAACAATATTTCAACTGAATACTATACATTTCTCACTGGTATTGAAAAAGAATCAGAACCAAAAGATTACCAAGAAGCAATGAAGAGTTTAATTTGGCGCAAGGCTATGAATGAGAAACTAAAAGCCTTAGAACAAAATGAAACTTGGAAGATTGTTCCATTGCCCAAAAATAAAAACCCCATTGGTTGTAAATGGGTATATAAACTCAAATATACCAGTGATGGTACTATCGAAAGATATAAAGCTAGACTCGTAATCAAATAATTTACTCAAACCTATGGCACAAGACCAAAATCACGACATGACACGTTTTTTCCACTCTAATAGAGCACTCTCTTGGTGAAATTGAAAAACCGTGCAAAAACAACATGATCTTGACATGCCATAATTACTCCGGAAGGTTAAAAGGATTTTTATACACTAATAAATAAACATGTCAAGAGTAAATGAATAAAAATCCGTATAAACATGCCATAGTAGACATGTTTAATCTGGAAGGTTAAAGGTCATCAGTTTACAAAATTCAAATTAAATAAAAATATAATTGAAAACTGAGTTATTCTAATTAATCGAATAAATGTTTAAAATTATATTAGAAAGGAGAAATGAAATGAGAGAGGTTATTTATTTTTTGGGACGTGATACGAGTACCCGTACTCTCATCCCTCCATTATCCTCCCAATTTTATTTGTTCAATCTCATCCACATTTCTCATGATCTATAAGGAATTTTGCGAATCTAAAACCACAAACGTCTTCTATGCAATTTTATCTTTCAAATGAGATCCATGATGATATACTTTCGAGCTCGTCATCACACAAGTATTTATACCTCGTCATTTAAGTATTTATCAGGCTTCTAAATAGCTAGCTATAGCGGCGCTATAGCTTTTCCGGACCATAAACGCTAAGCTATGAGATAAAATTGCGCTAACTCAGCTACGACCGCTATAGCTATAATAGCTGACCGCTATTACCGCTATATGAGACCCGCTATAGCTACCGCTATGCTACATGATTTTTTTTTGCAATTTATATGGACTTCTGTACTTCTATTCTTATTTCTAATGCTACATGGTCTTCTACGATAAGTATACTAAACCAAACTATATGCTTCTATTTTTATTTGTGATTTATTCTATCATTTTATATCGAGAAATATTCAAATCCTAATTCTTCATTTTGATTACTCTTTTTATAGTATTCATTTGTAAAATTATTATCGTTTGTTTCAATTGAAAACTGATTTTGATTATTATTATAATTATAAAATATTTAAATATGTATATTGACTTCATTTACCGTATAAAATTAATTACTCTTTATCTATTATAATATGTAATACCATGAAGTATAAACTATTAAATAATGTTACTTTTTAGATTTTTTTTCCTTCTTATTTGCATAATTGATAAAAAGTATAGACTTAGATTAGTTGTCATTTAGTTGTTACATCAATTCTCTAATATTGATTATGTTGATAATTAGTAGAAATATAGAATATAAAGTTTGAAAAGGGAAATCGCTATGTGTGATAGCTTCCGCTATAGCTACGCTATTCGCAATAGCTTTTTTTTTTGGTCTCCCCGCTATGCCGCTATAATCGCTATTTAGAACCTTGGTATTTATACATAGTATTTTTCACATATGACACTGCTGACATTTAAAAGTATTAATATCAAGTATTACAAGTATTTATACCTATGTGGTCAACTATTTTTGTTAGAGAAAGGTTGACACAGGGACGATTAGGGAAATGTGATGCGGAGATGCGGGGTTCACGATTAGGGATAAAATACTTACAAGTATAGGTGTAAATACTTGTACGATGAGGTATAAATACTTGTGCAATGAGGTATAAATACTTGTGTGACGATGAATTCGAAAGTACGTCATTATGGATCTCATTTTAAAGATAAAATTGCGTAGAATACATTCATGGTTTTAGATTCGCAAAATTCATCATAGAACGTGAAAAATGTGAAAGATATTGAAAAAAAAACCCACCTCTAAAAACGTGTATGATTATTTTCCCATGTAGTTTGAGTGGTCCCTCTATATAGTTATATCAAGTTAGACATGCTAGTATTAATTTACTATCTTTCAAGTATTTATACTTATGAATTTAATTAAACTTGGAAGATCACAGTGTTGTGAATAAATTTAATTAAACTAGTTAGTTAAGTTAGTTTATGAAAAGTTAAAATCTGTTTAAGAGATGGGGGTACAATGCGGGTACTGGAGTGTGGGGATTTAAATAATTATTCTTATTTTTTTTGGTGGAAAATATTTTGTTGGAGAAATTGAATATTTAGAAGTTTTTGATAAATATGATAAAACTATTTTAATTTAAAATTTTTAAAAAAAAGTATTTTGATGAATATATAGATAATTTAAAATATATCGATACTCTTCTCGTTACCCCACTTGCAGTGTAATTTAAGAAGTATATCAGAGATGATCCGCGTGTAAATAGAATTTCGATGAAAACGTGATATACTGCTCTTGAGTCTTTGAATCTTTGATTTTCTTGTCCCAAAAGAACGTGGAATTAGAGGAAGATTAAACCGATCTAGGTTAAAAGAACCTTTTCCGGTCTACGCACCGTGGCTCAAACAAAAGTCTAGGGTTTCCTCTCTCCCTGTCTCTCCCGTTACCAAAAAACCCTAAATCTAGCTTATCTATTGACATCCTACCCCTCATGGATACTGATGGCTCGGGCGGCGGATTCCACCGCGACGAGACGATCTCCGCTGTAGACGAAGATCAATTCTACGGAGACGATGAAGACTACGACGATCTATACAACGATGTCAACGTCGGTGAGGGTTTTCACCACTCGCTCGCCGGAGAAGCTGCGCCGCCGCCACCAGTCCAGCCTCCTCCAGCTGCGGCTGCCCCGACGACCGTCTCAGCTCCGCCGCAGGAGCAGAAGGTTCAGATCCCGGGCGTTGCCACCGGTGAGGCGAAGATAGAGAGGCCGAATCAGGCTATCTCAGCTCCAGTTGTAGCCCAGACGCCACAGGTTCAGGGAAATCCTCATGATGGCTTTCAGAGACAAGGAGCCATGGGAGGAGGGCACAACGGTGGTGTTAATGGCATCGGAGGAGGTGACAATCTCGCAGGTACTAAAAAGTAAATTTAGATGTCACTTCTCGAGGCTGAGCTGACTTTAGAATGTTTTGTTGTTTTTCCTTTTCTTTTATTCATGTATAATTTGTTTTTTAAAAGATCCTTTTGAATATAGATTTGCTTAATTGAGATTGAACACAATCTGATAGTTTGCGTATGGTCTTTGCAAATATCAGCTCGTAGAAAGATAATGGAAGTATAATAATTAGCTAGTGTTTGTAAAGGAAGTGACAAAACTAAGTAAATGGTAGCTTTGTCGCTTAATTTGTTCTAAATCATGATCTACACTTTTGCCCATTAGATCTCTAACAAATTAATTGAATTGCACCAGGGTCTAATGGGTATGTAACATGATTGAAAGTAATTTTGTTTAGAGTAATTTCTTACTAGGATATCTATAAGCTAGCACTAGAAATTTTTGGGGAATAAAGATCTTTATACTTGAGTCGTTTTCCTAACACTGGTCAACTTCTGCTTAGTACACTCTATAGCAAAATGCCTGACTGTATCTAATATTTATTATAGGGACAACCCTATTTGTTGGCGAGCTCCAGTGGTGGACTACAGATGCTGATCTTGAGGCAGAGCTGAGCAAGTATGGCCAAGTAAAGGAAGTACGGTTCTTTGATGAGAAAGCAAGTGGCAAATCCAAGGGCTACTGCCAGGTTGACTTCTATGATCCTGGAGCAGCTTCTGCATGCAAGGAGGGGATGAATGGACATATGTTTAATGGACGCCCTTGTGTCGTGGCGTTTGCCTCCCCTCACACTGTCCGACGAATGGGTGAACAACAGGTCAAGAACAGCCAGGTCATGGGAAATCAGTCAACAGCTATGGCACCAAAGGGTCAGGGGCCAGTACCTGGTGGTGGGGGTGTTGGTGGTGGGGGTCGTGGTGGTCCCATGGGCGGGGGCAATAATTTCGGTCGTGGTGGTGGTGGTGGCGGTATGGCCGGTGGTAATATGGGCGGTGCAGGTGGTGCTGGAGGGAATTGGGGTGGTAGGGGTGGTATGGGGAATCGTGGTCCCATGAATATGAGAAACCGGATGGGACCTATGGGTGGCAGAGGTATAATGGGAAATGGTGGTATGGTCGGACCGCCCCCTCTTGTTCCCCACCCTGGCATGCTAGGTCAAGGGTTTGATCCCACTGGTTATGCTGCAGCTGCCATGGGCAGGATGGGTGGATTTGGTGGATTTCCTGGAGGTCCTGCATCTGGTCCGTTTCCTGGTCTGATGCCTTCGTTCCCTCCTGTTGTGGCGCCTCATGTTAACCCTGCTTTCTTTGGTCGGGGAGGAATGGCTGGTGCTGCAGCAGCTGCTGGTGGAGTTGGTGGTATGTGGGCGGACCCCAACATGGGTGGTGGTCAATGGGGAGGAGAGGATCAGTCGAGCTATGGTGATGATGCCGCCTCAGACCATCAGTATGGTGGTGAAGGTAGCCATGGCAAGGAGAGGGGGGGGCCTGACCGGGACTGGCCTGATAGACGGTACAAGGATGACAGAGAGAAGGACATGTCTCATGGTCAAGACTGGCCTGATAGGCGGCACCGGGATGAGAGGGAGATGGTGCGTGAAAGTGACCGCGACTGGGACAGGGATGGTGAGAGAGAAAATTACAAAGAAAAGGAGAGAACTAGGGACAGGGGACGGGAGAGGGGGGAGAGGGACAGAGACCGTGACAGGGAACGTGACAGGGATCGTTACAGGGAAGAGAGGGACCACTACCGGCACAGGGACAGAGATGCTGATCGTGGCGAGGATTGGGACAGGGGCCGCTCATCAGGCAGAAGCAAATCGCGTGAAGCGGAGCATTCAAAGCGGAGGCGGGTCTCGCCAGAGTAAGATCTGGCTACAACTGCTTTTAGGTGTATGACTAAATCGGCACTTTTGGGGGCAAGCTTTCTTTATCTTGTTGAGTAGCCTGTTTTATGTTCTTGGCCGGCAGGATGTATTGGTAGCTTTGTAGCCTTGGAGAATCTACACTCTGGTTAGATGTAAGTCCCCCCTTTTGTATTGAATTAGATTTATGTGCCCATTTTTTGTGTGTATAGTTTCTATCATCTTTATGTACATAATCTTTTGTAAATTTTGAAAGTTCTAGGAAGTTATGTACAAGAATGTAAACTGAGCTCAGCTTTTTTAATGAGGTTCAATGCATTCTTGCCTTCTTTGAAAGCATCATATCCTTACCTGTTTTTTTGACATTCTTTTTGTAAAAGATAAGGTAGTTGTAATTTTTGGAAACTATATATGCACGGGGTGTGCATGGTTCTGTAATAAGGGAACTCATTTTGTTGCATTCTAGAGGGGCTTTCTTGATCTTTGACGCAGCACACAGATTGAGCATCCTTTAACTTCACATGATAGAGCATTAAGAAAGGTGTACATTTACTGGTCTGTATTCCTGTTTTCTAGGGGTCATAAAATTTTGTTATAGCACTGGGTGTAACAATATGTAAATCTCTGTAGCTACAAAGGAAGGTTGTTTTTGTATAGTAATTTATAATTAGAGTGCAAGTTGTAACTATGGGAGAGCAATTCATTTTAGCAAAGCTCTGCATGATAATGTACCTGTTCTAATAGGGGTCTTTTATTCAACAATGTACATGAACAACTTTGTACTAATTATTATCAGCTCTGTACTAATTTTCTATTTTATGCACCTTGTAGGAGTATGCTCTAGAAGCCATAAATAGAATGAAAATATAGTTGCTTTCCTATTTAGAGCATCAATTTCCTATTTGCTATTAATTTCCTCAAATAAACCTGTGATAGCTAAACATTCTGCAGCCATATTAATAGCCATATGGTTCTTGTTTTGTACCATGTAAGCACTGGACTGTTTTGCTCATTAGGTTTTATTTTGATTCGGTTTGTCTTGCTGATTTATGTAATTTGAGCAGTTATAGTATTCCTTGCCAACATAAACTAAAAGACCATGTTGATGATATGCAGGTAAAAGCTTACTTTGGGAATAAAACAAGCAGAGGTTCTCTTCTCTGGCTATTCATCCTGCTGCTGGCTCGTGTTATTAATGTGCTTTCAGACTTAATTGCGATGAGTGAATTGAATGTATCATGCCCCTAGACTATGGTGCCTATTTTCATTTTTGTTAAGCTAAGAAAGTTATTTGACTGTATGGATGTGTAACTTTTGTTTTCCTTCTCTTGTGGATATCCGTAATTTAGGCTTTTATGTGGTGATTTGTAGCATTTAATCTTTATCAGCTATAGGAGGTACTATTGCAACTTTTGTTTGGCCTATGTTTTAGTGAGGCAATGGTGTATGTAGGAAGTAGATCGTTGACCCCTCTTTTTTATCCTTCTCCTGAAATTTGTGTTTTTCTGTATATTCTGTTTATTCCTTTTCTGTAATCGAGATAGATTCATTTGTGTTTAGGATCATTTGTACATATTCTTTGGTTCTCTTTTATTTTCAGTCTGTTATTCAGGATAGTTCTATACTTATATCAGAAATACTGAACCATGTGCCCATTGTACAGAATTGGACCAACATTTTTCTAAGCTGTCTTTGGTTTTAATGTTACATCTTTGACTTGTGAATCAATTTGCCTTTCTGCGTTTTAGTGATATATTTTGCCTTGTTTTTGTGGTTCGTAACATTGGTCCTGAATTTTGCGTGTTGTTAGGTAGTCAAAACATAGTATAATCCTGGTTTTGCCTATGGTTATGGTAAACATTCATACGCAATAAATAGCCTCTATTGAATCTTATCATTGTGCGTATAATAAAAATTGGCAGCCCAGATTTAAAGAAATATATATATCTTATCATTGCACTCTTGACTTCAGCTGCTCAGTAACAAAAAGAAAAAGAAAAGACAGCAATCCGCGCATGTCTATTGAATGACAAAATTTGAATGCATTTTACACCAGGGGCTCAACAACCTCTTTTATTTGTTCCGCATTTCTGTGTAAGATGAGCCAGAGCCATTTTTTTTCATAGAAAGACTGAATGATTGGCTCCAGCGACACATTTGTAATAGCCTAATAGTCCTTACTATTAGCTTTTTTCCGATCCACTTTAAGCATAGAAAATGTCCATCTAATCATGAAAAAAGCTAATAGTAAGGAAAGAGGCTCGCAGTCTAATCATCTTAATCATGAAAAAAGCTAAAAGTAAAGAAAGAGGCTCGCAGTCTAATCATCTTAATCATGAAAAAAGCTAATAGTAATGAAAAGATGATTAGATGGACATTTTCTTTGCAACAAGGAAAATGTCTATCTAATCATCTTTTCATTACTATTACTCTTCTGAGATAATAATGCAGACTGAAGCTCGCAGTCTAATCTATACATAAATATAGAGACAACTTTTGTGCAGTGAACAAGACCTCATTGCATGGTAGGTTTTGTAAATATTATGCAGAAAACATTTGGCTATTGGGCATGTTTATTCTGTTTATGCTCCCTCGTAAAAAAATTTTCATTTTTTTTTGCATTCAGCAATTTCATGTTCTAATTAGAATCTTGCATACCTACCGAATAAATTGGTCTAACAATTTTACATGAAAATCCTTCCACTATGTAGACTCACGAAAGAAGAAAATAGAATTAGATCAAACATGAGCACATTGCCATTATCCCATTCAATCTTGCTCCATGAACTCATCTGAAATTGCATAAGTTAAAGCATATGTTCTTGTCTATATAGAGACGGCTCATGCCTATCCATTGCAAGTTCTAGTTTTGATAAAGAAGCCACACCAACCAGCAGAAATCTTTAAACAAAAAATACAGGGATTGTTAACAAAAAGGAGCCGTAGAATGACGCACGCAAACATGATTGTGCCAAAATGAATCCATGTCTTCTCGTGCTTGAGTTACATCACAAGGTTAGAATTTTTAGGATGACAACACCAAAGCTTGGAGGCGAAGTCTTTCTCGAGCAACCGTGTCAAGCAACTTTTCATCAGGGTTTTCTTTTGCAGCAGCAAGTGCTGACAAGTAAGCTGCTATCTCCTCTTCCATCTTATCCATGTCTATTTCACCTATATCATCCTGTTTTAACAATAACATTAGCACCAATAAAAGTTACAGCTGGGAAAGGGCCAATAAAGCATATGCTAGTTGTTCTTGATGTTGTACACAGTCAATGGCAACTAAATCCCGATAATCTCACAATTAGAGTCATCTATATTACATACCCACATAATACATTAACTGTACTTTTAAAGAAGGTACTATCATTTAAGCCCCCACAAAAAGAGGAATAAGTCTTTTGCTTTGGGAATGGTAGTACTATCATTTACACTCCACCACTGATAGTACTATCATTTATAGTACTCACAAAAAGAGGAATAAGTCTTTTACTCTTAAAGAGGAACACACCTGTACACCTCCCCTCTTGTACCCAACCTGCCCTCCTTTTTTCAATTTTACCTCAAGAAAAAAAAAATAACCAGCAACAGAAGTTGGGGCCTAACCCAGCTTAGTGTCAGTTCCTGGGACTAAGTCTGCCAAATCAGGCACAACTGTCTGAAGAACTCTGTAAGAAGAGCCACATCTTAATCCCTAGGTTCACTGGGCTCAAGGCTAAGTTTGATTTTGTATAAAGCATTTAACAGTACTATTTCTTAGCCTGAATCAATTTTCCACAAAACATCACTTGGCTTTAATTCTGAGTAAAATTTATATAGATGCTTTGCATGTCATGTGCAGTGACAAACACCTGATTTTGAGATGCATAATGTTAAGAAACAAAACACTTACTTCAAATTCCATTGGCTCGCACTCTAGATATGAGACTGTCCCGCCGTCTAAGCAGACATCAGAATTATTTGGTGCCAACTTTTCAAAGGCCTCCATTAAAACAGATATCTCATCTGACATGTGGTCCACATTTCCTTGTAGTTCTTCAACCTTCATGCTAGACATCTTTCCCTCCCATTCCAGCTTCTCCAGTGCTGCTTGCTTGTCAGCAAGTGCTATCTTAATATATAAAGAAAAGAGAAGGAACTAATCGTTATTTGTTAAATTTTATACACTTCATGGTGTAATACATAGGTGCAGCCCTGTGCAGGTGCTCTGATAGTACAAAGAGATTACATCATCTCTTCTGTGCATTTTGTCAAGTTTTGCGGCCTAATTAGGGCTTATGAGAACCCAATATCCCAGTTTTGCCAAACTTGAGAGCACCCAAAACCAAAATCAATTGCTCAACACTAGTATATTTTGTGGGTTTCATGAACTGAGTATATTGTTTGCCTCTTTCCAAGAAAATTATAATAAACAAACATGCCACTAAAACAATAAAGTTTCATTGCTTATTCTGGGACTATTCTGGTACAGCACAGCTAGTTAGGTATAGCAGGAGCTATGCATGAAAAAAGGCACTTTACCTTGGCCTCATTTAATTCAGAACTAGCTGATATAACCATAAATTCCTTCTCTTCTAGCTGGCGTCTGACATCCTCAAGTGCATCACTAACCGTGCTCATCTGGTCAATTGAGTTATGTGCCAATTTAAGTGCCTCTTCCTTTTCAACCAATTTCTTCTCCATTTCACTTACCTGTCCTTGCAACAAGACTAATTCTTCTCTCTCCTTCTTCAAATTTCTTGCAGCCAAAGGCTTAGATGCACTAGAGTGAATGCCATTTGGAGCTTTCTTCATTGTTGCAGCAACTTCGCTAGGGCTTTTCTGTTTCTTTGCTGAGATGCTCTTGGTTCCTTGAACTGATCTCGTAGTTGAGACCTGGACAAACATAGATAATGTATTGCTTAACTAAGTTAAAAGCAAAGTTAATTTATTTCAAAGAGATATCAACAAATAAATGTAAAGCCTTTTTTTTCATTTCTAGAAATAAAAGAAGTAAAGACTCGAGATTATTGGAGAAGTATGATTGTAATTTTGAAAAATTGAAGGGCCTTGAAAATGGTTATCTATAAATTTGTAGCCTTGAACTATGCAACCTGAGCTCAAGATGAACTATACAAAAAGGCCTTCACTATTTCAAGCCTACGAATTTACAACTTTTACACTCCACCACTGAACTTTTTGTGTGTAGCTGATTTGACATATATAATAAGAGTTGGGTGCTGGGATTAGATTCAGGGCTTTGCAATACTGTCAGTAATAATTACTGAGAACAAAGGCAAGAAACGTGATATGGAAAATGTCAGTCAGGTCTTTCTGTCGAACAAGTTATTTTAAGTTTGTAATTAATATATGGTTTCAAAAATTAGTACCTTTTTAACTTGTGAAGGAGCTGGAGTATGTACCATTGAGGCCCGCCTTGTAAACCCTGGGTTTGGTTTTTTATCCTATGGACAGAGAAAATGAAAATATGTTAGTTCAGAGATGAAATGCAAAAAAAATAAATTGGCGGGGTGGCAATAAAGTGGTATAAGGTTACTCAAACCGTTGTGGGTTTATTCCTGTTGGTTAATTCATTCAACCAATCAGAAAACAAGGTACCAAGAAATCAAGATTAGGTAAGAAACCATTAGGGTTTCAATGAGAGGGACCATCTCAACGAGGTTCTTGAAGAGAAGCTTGTCGACATTCTCTCCACCCTTTCTCTTGGCGACGGAGGTGGTGGTGGATGGAGGTGCCGGTGGAGAAGAAGTAGATGAGACGGAGGAAGAAGAAAGCGGTCGCTGCCGATTATGGGGCCCTCGATCTGGCAATCCCCTTGACTTGAGCGATCTCTGCTGCGTCTTTTGCATCAGAACGAATAGTTTTTTTTCTTTTCTTTTGTTTTCAAAATTTTCCTTTTTTTTGTCTCGTGGGATTCGATACTATCAAGTTCAAAGTTTGAAGTTTGAACCTCTTTCGAAGGACTTGCCAGGGGCAAAGTTTTTAGCCTCGAACAAAGAGACGAAGAGGCACCTATTTTTTACGTGAGCCTGGAACTGATACGGTGTATAAGTCCGTCGTTGTAGAAAGAAATGTTCAAACTTGAAAGACGGATCTGACTATTATACGATTCTTGATCCGGGTGCATTCTCAATAGTAGCCAGGGACGGCCTCAAGGCGCAAATTTTTAAATCGATAACTTTATTTTAAAATGTCAGACTGATTATAATATTATTATTTTCAAGGGTCCGTGTCTATGGAGATTTTGTAGGAATTCAGATCCAGTGTGATACGATAGCTGACCGAGTGAAATGAGATCTGAGCCATTAGCCATCAGTTTTAAACTGGCACGAATCTTAAAACGGATTTTGTAGTGGTACCGCAATGCATCTGTTTGTGTACCCAAATTGTGAATTCTAATACAGGCCAAGTCAAACGCACTTTAAAAGTTGATCATATAAAATTTTTATACCGAGTGTGAAAGTCAATTTACATTATTTATAATAATTTACTCTAAACTATGTAAAACTTATGTGTAAGTACATGAATTTTGATAATAAACATAAGGTGCCTATGAATATCTTGGATAAAAATGAAAATAAAAGTGATTATATTTGTCTTACTAGATCCGCTATTGATTTTGATTTTTGACCAACCGTTCTGATAATAATAAAAAATTTGATAATAAACATAACATGCCTATGAACATCTAATAAAAATGAAAATGAAAATGATTCTCTTTTTGTCTTAATCCGCTATTGATTTTGATTTTTGACCAACCGTTCCGATAATAAAAAAAATTAAAATAAACTGTGATGTTTTCATTGGATACGTGACGGTGACAATCAAATTCTTAAATGCACGGTGCCGAATTATTTATTGTTGGAATTGATTTTGCTTCATTTAAAACAACTCTGAGCAGATTAATTAACCTTTCTATATTGCGGTCCTGTCCTATGCAATGCACACTTACCCAATTCATTATCCTACCCAGTAGATTCGCCGGCAGGTCTAATCTGTTTATATCCAAAAGGCAAGCTAGTGTTGTGTTGATCGGTTCGGTTCGGTTCGGTTCGGTTGAACTAGGTAAATTAAAGTTATAGTTCGGTTTTAAAAATAGAACTGAATCGAACCGATTTAGTATTGCAATCGAACAAAACTGAATCAAAATTTTATTTTGGTTTATTCGGTTCAAATCGACATATATTATTATTTTTATTTAAAGCAATTGATTTCTAATAAACTGAAATATATTAAGAAATAAATTGGGATATTAAGAAATAAACTGGGGAGGTCGGGACCAAATTCATAATATATAAAAGTTCGGTCAGTTTGGTTTTGAAAATTTCCAAACCGAACCAAATCAAAATTAATAATTCGGTTTTAAAAAGTAAACGGAACCGAACTATTAAACCAAAAAACCGAACCATTCAATCCAAACTAATTCGGTTCGGTTGAAAACCGACTAAATCGGATCCAATAAACACCCCTACAAATCATTAAAGAATTTTGGACCTAAATCCCACAACAGGCCTTTTTGGTATTCCAAGCCCGAGAAATCTTTCTTCTTCTTTTCCATAAATAAATAGCGTTTGTTAACTGGCCAGGAAGGCTTAATTTAAAAGAATTGATTATCAGCAAAATTCCCAATTCGGCTTCTACAATTTAAACAGAAATACAGCCCAAAAATACTATTTACATCCTGGGAGGTTTGAATGAAATTATTGTTTCGCGGCACCTGGGTAGAGTCCCTATGTCCTAGAGTAATCCATTTTTTTAGTTTTGATCCGAACAGATCAGAAATTTGAGTCAATTAAACCCGTAGAGGAACGCACAAGTTCCTTTAGGGCCTGTTCGGCCGAATCACTATTCACGTGGGAAAAAAAAAATTCAGTTGAACTGAATTTTTTTTTCCCACGAAAACAGTGTTTTTCAGTTCAAATTCCGTGCCCGCGCCCATTCCCATTTGTCGGCCGAACAAGCCCTAGAGCTTTAGGGTGTGCTCCACAAAATCCACACGGAGAGGAACAGAAAGGAAGAGGAGGGAAGGAGGCAGCTACGGTTTTTCTCGCTACAGTAATTTCTACACTCCGATTTAGGAGGTACAAGTTTGGAAGATTTGTATATAGCGTTACCCTCGCTACAGTAGCATCTTCTCTCCTTCCCCTCTCCGATCTTGTTTCTTCTGGAGTGGGTGAACGGCCAGGGCAGCCCGCATTTGTCTGCTTTTTCCATTCATTCTCGTTCCTTTCCTTTAGGCCCTGTTCGGCCGCGTTACTGTTCCCGTAAAAAAAAAAATCAGTTCACGGAAAGAGTACTTTTCAATTCAATTCTTATGTCCACCGCTCGTAAGGTGCTCGTATGACCAGCTGTCCCTCGTGGTCCACAGAGCTAAACTCTTCTGGAGAAATTCGCCAAGAAGAGAAGAAACGCCGAAAAATATTACCGAGTCACCAAGGATGAACGGAGGATCTAAGGAAACCAATTGATTCATGCCTATTCTCAATTGGAGGCTGAACAGGCCCAAAATAAAGGTGTTTGTACCCCTATCTAGAGCACAACCTTAATATTCGCGTTAGAGTAGCTTGGATGGTCTAAATCAAAACTAAAAAATTGTGTTATTTTGGGAGATCAAAATTTATTTGGGGGTAGGATGTTCATCGGTTCAGTTAACAAAAATAAAATATATAGTGAAGTTTTATTTAGTTTATAAAAAGAAAACTAATCAACCGAACTGAACAAAACAAAATATAAATTTTGATTTGTTCGATTAAAACCAAAATAATTTTTTTTATCATAAATATAAAAACTTTGTTTGATTCGGTCTAACTGATTGTTAACCGAACCAATCAAATATACACTATGTTGTAATTTTTGAATTTTTTTAAAATGCTTGGTTCAAATGGAAGTTGTTCAAAAAATTGTGATCGGTTCAATTTAATCGATTTTAAAAGTTTCTAAATCAAACAATTAAACCGGTTACAAAAAATAAAATTAATTCGACCTCTCTCGATTCAGTTTGGGTGGGGGGCACAGGAATCCTTATCATCTTGACTCATGCTGATCTCTAGTAAATTAAAGAAAAAATAAAATAATTAAGATCATGATAATTATTAAAATAGTAGAAGATAAGATATGTCATTTTAGAACAATATATAGAGATCCGATTTAGGAATGAGGACAATTGTCCTCCATAGCTGATGGAAACAATTATAAATATTAAAATTCCAGTATGGCGATTACCGAATGAGATTTGTTGGACCTCAATGTGCCGTGTGTCATGTATTTGTTTATATTAAACATACTATCACTAAACTTTAATATTGATTAAACCGGTGGGGGGCATGAAAGGTGACGTTTTGATGTGCTGCATCTGTAGATAATAGGGAGAATTTCATATATACCCCTCAAAAATTGTGAAATTACGTATTTACCATTCAAATTTCTACAATTACATATTTAACATCTAAAAATCTAATAACTCACCTATTTACCCAGCTAATCAAAAGTCTATTTTCCTTCTTTGTCACTTCTCCTTTTGCTCACTTTTTTTTTTGATGTAATTTTTCATTTTCACTTAAACTTTCTCCTCATCTCGTCTCTTCTGCTTAAACTCGGAGAGAAGGAACAATAGACTCGGATATAAGAATTCCAACTCTAACTTGATAGTCTAAAAACAAGGTAACCACTCTTAATTTTTCAACAAAATAACTTATACTAAATTCGACGCTAATATCGTAACCCGTTATCAAAGTAGTAACTGAGTTTGAGAATCTTTGTTTAATTTGTTAGTGACTCAATTTGGAATATCTGCTTTTAATTTTTTATACTAGGTATAAAGGAAAACGGTTCTAAGGAAAGAAAGAGAGGGTGCTAAGTTAATCCTTAATTAATTATAGTTTTAAAAAAATATATAATTAATTTGAGTTTTGAGTATATTTGATATATACTGAAATTATATTGGATAAATACGTGAGTTATTAGATTTTTAGATGGTAAATATGTAATTATCAAAATTTGAATGATAAATAAATATTTTTGAGAGGTATATATGAAATTAAACCGGTGTGGGCCGGGCATGAAAGGTGACGTTTTGATCTGCTGCATCTGGGCGATATATGTATAGTTTTTTTTTTGGATGAAAAGCCCTTAGGCGTATATATGTATAGTAGATAATAACTTGTGCATGCGAAATTAGAAAGCGGTCGGGTCCTTAATTATTCCAAACAATTTTTATTAATGATAACTTGACTTGCTTAAAGACAACTTATTAACAAAGAAAAACTTTACATATGTTGCATCAAAGATTAGTACGCTTTTAAGTGTCAATGTTTGACATTTTTTTTGTACTGTGCACACTAGCCGTGATTACAAATTAAAATAATATGTTACATAATTATTGGATGATAAAGACATATTTTTATCGCTAAGAAATGATAATAAAAATGGGATCAATAATTAATAAAATGATCAAGCCATTGATGCACCTTTAGATATTTGTATATGAATTCCACTACAAATTTTAGACATCCTTTATCTGTAAAAATAACAAAAACAAATAAGTAAATTGTTTTGAGATATGGGCGTTGCTAATGGATGGTGATTTATTTTTTATATTTTAGAGGGAGCTTCCTGTCATATATATATTATTTCTCTTTTCCTCTATTGAGAGGTTATGTTGTTTAAGTTGCCCCATAAAATTATGTTTTGCTAATAAGATAGATGCAAGAAGAAGTTCTTGTTTTTATAAAAAAGAAACTACAACCTTTAATTTAATTTTTTTACTAAGAAGTTTTTCCATCAATTTATTAGATAATATTGACTCTTTCATATTTCAATGTAAATGAAATACGTGAAACAAACAATTAAAAGTTCAAAATCTCAAATTGTAAGAATACTATTTTGCAATGGTACCACTCAAAACAAATACAAATTATCGAGCTCGCTTGAATGGAAGGACCAAATCCTAAAGAAAGAAAGCAAGACAGAACAAAATTATGAAAGAAAGAAATTACAAAGAGAAATTTTTTAATTTTTAATTAAAAAATTACACAAAAAGAAAGAAAGAAATTATGAACAATTAATTCAAACACTCCTAGGAAATATTAATCCTATATAATATGTCCTTTGACATGAATATTCAACTTTCCACATAATTTCATCATTTAAAAGTACACTAATTTCATAACCAAAAAAAAAAAGAAAGCAGTTCCATTAAAAGCTAGAACGCCGTACACTTGCATACAGGTTAAACCGCCACACGAGATCAAGTGCGCCCTTTCCGAGATGTCACATCATCCTGTGTCAGACCCGAAGCCGGCCATCCAATCCTATCACGCCTCCTATGGCGTGTTATTATTTGGGTTTTGAGATTTGATTCGGCACTGCAACCCCACCACACCTAACCTTCTCCAAACAACAAATCCACACCAAACTCCCTATACGATTTCTGACGCACGGGCCGGTGCATCGTCATATAGTGCATACCCACTTATTCTCTCTCTTAGGTGGGGCCCACAGAACCAGTCCGATGCGCTCTGTTTCCCGAAAATCAGAAAAGAGAGAATTTTTCATATTTTTTTTTCCAATCTCTGCATGGCGCCTATTTTGTTACAAATATTATAGTCTGGAATAATTTGTAGTTAGTCCCCACGGACCCCACCCGTACGTGGCATCCACCGACCATGCACCGGTCAAATACACCGTACCATCAATTTAATGCTAGTACATCTGTGTTAACGAAAATTGTCTACTAATTAAAATCTTCTAACCGTCTAACTAATAATTTCATCAACTCTCGTCCGGATTTTCTTGCAATTATTTTTCACAATCAAGATGAAAAAAAAAATATATATATATATATACTGCTGTAGATAAAAATAGCCTGTAAGTAGGATTCAATAGATAACAACTAAAAAGTAATTAAAAACATTGTAATTCTACAATAGCTAGCTCAAGATTGAAAAAAGAAAAAGATATACACTAACAATAAATTTAAGGCAGATATAGCGCCGGATCCGCCGAGGCATCACCCCAGTTGTTTTGATTCCAAAAGGAGCCCATGTCGACAGTACCAGTAGTCAGATCGAACAAAGCCGGATCGACTGGAAGAGACCAGTCGAGTCCGGGGAATGCAACTACTCCATCACTGCTCGATTGGGCTTGAAAGGTCGGTAGGAAATCAGTTTCTGCAATCTGTGCTGGCTCATCTGGCTTAGTCTTCGGATCAGGAAAGTTAAATTCTAGATCACCTATGTTTGGTGCAATTAGCTGGCTTGGAAGCTCTGCACCGCATGTCTCAGAAAAAATCATGCCATGATCAGTGTTTGAATTGGGATCAACAGAGGTGACAGTTGACGTATCACTAGTAGACCGAGCAGCAGCAGCAGCGGTATGCTTGCAATATTTGGCCGAGGTAGATTTTGAGGATTTAGAAGTACTGGAGGATCGCTTGCTTTTTCGGCAACCGCCTCCGACCGGTACGTTACGTAAAACACCGCCTTTGGTCCAGTACCGGCGACACGCTTTGCAGAAGTGGCGAGGCTGAGAGAGGTTATAGTTGTTGTAGTAACAAAATTTTGTGTTGGTCGAGTCGCATCGTGGACACTTTACAGGTGGCTGAGTGGGAGGCGATGCCGATGACATGTAACCTCGTGGGCTACGGATATGATCGACTGCGGTGAATATAATGCCGGGACTGCTGCCACCAATGACATCAACACCGCTGCCAGTGATGCTTTCGGCAGCGTGAAGACTTTGCATTACCGGAGATTAGGTTCTTCTAGAAAGAGCTGTGAAGATTAATTTGTATGAGACTTGGCAAGAGGTGATGGAGACCCAAGATTAAGAGGAACTGATTAGGGATTTCATATGATCTGCTTGAATGGGTTAGCAGTTAGACAATGCATGCTGGGTTTCTTTCCTCTTTCTCTATTGCCTCTGAAATCTGAAATGCTTCAGCTGGGCTTCCTGCCTACGTTGAATTGAAATATCTTCTGTGAGGCTATGAGGGGAAGTTACTAATATAGCCTTGGGTCATATGAATAGACTTACGTACCCCTCTATAACAAATATCCATGAATTGGGAGCAAAATCAATGTTCGGGCTGGCCGTATATTATACGATTAATAATTCATTTTTGATACTATTTTATGATAATGGCTGGATAAAACTGGACAACAATCAGGATATCTGATGTTTACACTCTGTTCAAGGGTAGCACCTATTTTTTTTTTTTTTTAAATTCTTAACGAGCAACGTGAAGACAAGAAAATATGCTTGTTATTTTTCTGTAGAGATGTCAATGGACACAGTACGAATAGGACTTGGGAGGGAAGTATAATTTTTTAATATTTATATCCGTACAAAATTACTCTTCTACATACCTATAATTAGTTAATTACACATTAAGTATTAGTCTTAATTATACATCTTTACTCATTAAAAAAAACGAATTGCCAAACAAATAATGAATACTTATCGAAAAAATTAATAGTTTATATCATTTTATGAAAAAATATAGCAAAAAAATATACATATTATACCATTATGTATGTAATATCATAAAATACCAAATTATAATATTTATCTCATCATTTAAAATATATAAATTATTCTATAAATAAAAAGATCTAAAATAATGCATAAATAAATTTTGTCATAAATTACTAATTAAAATTATATAAAACTGTTAGATATACCAACCAATTATAATGAATTACTAAACACAAATTATATATACAACATATAAATTAATCTAATCAATAATAAAAATTATAAAGTTATGAATACAAATAAAAAACAAAGTACGTAGGACTCAAATGCCTTATGTTTTCCATGTCTCAATCGTACCTTGCATTCTTATCTCTGTTTTTTTTTTAAGTCCAAACAGTCGATCCGGACCGGTCAACATAATCTCTATATTAAAATATTCTTCGAGACAAAATTTTATATTTTTTGAAATATTTAATTAGTTTTTACATATGTACAAAATTATTGTTTTTTAATAATTCATAAACTTTCAACAAATAGTTATTTTGTACATATCTAAAAAAATAGTAAAAGGTTTCAGAACGACTATGTGGACTTTGAAAACAAAGATAATAACGTAAGGCACGATCGAGACATTTGAACCATGCTCTAAAATATAAATTACATATAATTTAATTTTTATCAATTATCCTATAAGGTAACATGTATTAAATATTTTTTTTTGTATATATTCCTACTTGTTTAGTTAACGAAAAAAATTCTTATTTATATATGCTTTATCAAATACAATACGGCTCATATTATGGGATAATTATAAATAGATTTCGTTAACTTAAACCTTACAATAATATTGCCCCTGCATTAGTCCAAATTCCAAAACAACTGAGAGTTAATTTTAAACCGTAAAGTGAAGGTGAAGGAAATCTTTTACATTGATGGAGAGCATACTTGTTGATATATATTGTCCTCACATCAGTATCATTGCTAACGCACCCTTACATATAAATTGACAATTATTGATGTTAGACTGGAACTTTCATAAATTAGAATTTTGACTTGCAACTTTCTAACTATTATTAATTGGGATTGACATTTCATATTTCTGGTATAAAGACAGAATTTCACACTTAGATTTGCACAAATTGGTGTTTACATATATATCTGTTTAAACATGTACCTTAGACGTTTACACTTCACATGACTGCATCTCTTAAATATTTATTATGAATTTTTAAAACTCATTCAAAAAAAATTAAGAAATGAGTATATATAATTGAGAAATTTTATTAAATAAGAAAAGATACAAATTTTGCGAAATCGGATGATAAATTAATGTACAGAATGAAAACCGAAGGTAGTAATATTTTCTTGCTTTACATTTCACAGATGCTGTCGTAATATCGTCGGATGAATAATTAATTATGATATACCATCGAACATATTCAATTTATTGATGAATAATAAGATGTACCGAAATATGTAATCATTTATGGGGTACCGTATTTAAAATTACATATCACCTGCTAAATATCAGATTGTAATTAATTAAATGCTATACTTATGGTGATTATGTTGAAAAATTATCAAATTAATCAATGAACTTAATCTTCTATGTACATATAATTAAGCTGTTATGATTTTTTTTTTCATTCGAACAGAGCCCCTCCCCCCTCTTGTTACATGTTGGATCCGCCCGCCTGCCCGCCCGCGCGCACACAAACACACATATTGTCCTCACTCCATTATCATTGCTAACGCACCCTTACATATAAATTGACAATTATTGATGTTAGACTGAATATTTTTTTTTCCGGGTATTAAGTTTGAATATTTTTGTGTTTATACTTACACAAAACATATTTGATTTCTCTTTCGGGTATTAAGTCAGAAGATTCATTTTGCAAAATACTTTCATAAATTAGAGTTTTGACTTGCAACTTTCTAACTATTAGTAATTAATGCGATTGACATTTCACTACTAAAATTCAAAATCAGATTGTAATCTTTTTGGGGGTACCATGTTTAAAATTACAGATCACCTGCTACATATCAGATTGTAATTAATTAAATGTCATACTTATGGTGATTATGTTGAAAAATTATAAAATTAATCAATGAATTAACTTAAACTTGTATGTACGTATAAGCTGTTCTGATTTTTCTTCATTCGAACAGAGCACCTTCTATTAACAGACGAATTGTACTTTTAACTAAATTTTACTGTCTTCAGGGGCGGACCTAGCATGTAATAAGGGGGCAGCCGCTCCTTGTGGATTTTGAGTTTTAGTGGTGATCTATCGGCACTGATTGACTTTGTCCCCTCTCTCCTACTCTCGGAAATTTTTTGTCTCTCTCTGAATATTTGATTGGTAATTCAGGTTAAATTTAGTGTTAAAATCAAAATATTTTTTTTGAATTATAATTAGTAATTAGAATTATATGTTAAAGAACATTGAAAAATATAAATTAAAGCATTGTTTTTTTTATTGAGTATTCAAATAATTAATGAGTTTAAATCTAATTAGCTATTAAATTCGATTCGATATATTTTTGTCCTCTTGTAACGAAAATCTTGAATCCGTCCCTGACTATGTTATAATGTTCATGAGCAAAACAAAACTGCATCCCATTTTCTGACATCTCTCTCTTTAGTTTTCCATCGAGCCGCGGAGAAATATGGCATTATAACTGTAGGAACCGAATCCTCTACCCTCTTGGAGGCATGAATTTTCTGCCTCCAGATTCACTACGTGTGGGTCCGAGGTGGGTCCCCAAGTTAAAAAATTAAAAGTAACTGGTCTTTTACCAGTGATCGACTCCAACGCGAGCGGCAGAAAATTCGTGAGAGCAGAGGATTCGGAGTCATAACCGTAACGGTAAGGCTTTAATACGACCATACGAGGTGTCGTTGTGGCCACATAATTATTCCATTTTACAAGGTTTTGTTTATAGTTCATAGTGACAATGATTAGAGGAGAGGACGGAGGCAATTGACCAATTGTTAACTCTGCCGTACGTCCGTTGCCAGGGTCTGAGATGGCGACACGTAGCCTACTCGTCGACTAGCCGTATCTCTATGCCACTGTCGTTGGGCCCATCCCTCTATGTACGGTTTGTCGGCCACCGCCTGTCCAGCGAGTGCGTATCCTCTGAGATATCACATATTTTGCGTGACCGACGTGTCCGGTGCCTATTCGGGGTGACGTAGGGGGCCACTATTATTTGAGCTTTGAAATTCGCGCAGAACGTATTGTAACGGTTGAGATTTTCCAAAAGGTCACGCAAATTTTGAGATATCCCAGAGGATACGAATTCCTGTCGAGTCCCCGTAATTCTCACGGACGGTCCATCGTACACCATGTCCAGGAAGTTATTTTAACAAAATCGTAGCTATGAATGTAATTACGGCTGATAGGGACTACGTCTCTTGTGCCCCACTGACACGTATGGAGTGGAGGAGTGCGACCTCTTTGACGGAGAGTATGGCCCATGCGGTTCGGGTAGATCCTCTCCAGTTCTTACGGGGACTGGTGGGATGTTGCCCATTTTGAACCGTTTGATTCCGAAAAGGTGATAATCTGGAGGTCCTATAACAACCAGTAGGAAGTAATAATTGTGTTATAAAATAAGTTTTCTTTGAAAACATCTATTTTTTTTTTCTTTGGTGAACTTGGCTTTAGGCATATATTTAATAAAATATTCAGCTTACAATTAGACATGATTAATTTCTGATACACATGAAACATAATCTATATAACTATATTCATCATTCAGAGTCTATAATGCACATGAAATTCTACGGGCCTGTTTGTCAAATAGTTTGAGATAGACCATTGTTATCCGTTCTAAGTTGGAATAACAAATGACGAATAATAAGTGGTATAATTGACAAAATTCGGTGCAGTCTTCATGTGTTAATTAAATTAGGGGCGGTCGAATTTTGCCTTTCCGTTGTGTATGTTTTAAATATTCTAAAATAACCGGGTTTGTCTAATTAGAGTTTGAAAATAATAAAATTTTAGAACCGACAACATATCAAGTACAGAAACGTAATTGATCTCTTTTTAAAAAAAAGAAAAAAAGAAAAAAAAAAAAAGAACTGAACAACGGCCGTTAAGTATTGATCGAGTAAGTAATTAATTTTGGAGATAGATTAAGTTCTGACTCGGAACAGAATTGTCCTAGCCTCTTAGGCATAAACTGGGGATCCGTATCCTCCCGGGTACTTGACTCAACACAATTGCAATGAACGGTCCAGATTTAATTTTAGCTTGTGGATGATCGAGATGGCAGTAGGTGGCAGCATTATTTGTGCTTTGAAATTTGTGACAAGTTAAAAATTTCAATTTCGGACCGTCCGATTCAATTCTACTCAGTCAGGAAACCTGAGGGAATACGAATTCAAAAACTGGGCACGTTGATGTTATCAATATGTTGTTGTTTTTTCAAAATTACAAAAAAAAATAAAATAGATTTGCATATATTTCTCATGTTATTTTTTTTTATAATTTACAATTACTAATTAAACAAGACGAACAACTATTAATTGCTTGATATTAATTATCAGTACTTGAAATGACAACGTGGCGAGAAAGGAGAAGTAGCACAATTGGCTAGGAAGAAGTCCTAGAGTTGTTGTACTCAAAGGTCAAGAGTTTGATTCCCCCTCACGACTTCGTAGTTTCTGCGAAGGAAGCTGCTAACAGTCCCCCAACTCCAGTCCCCAAAAAATCTCTGGATATTTTCAACTAATCCTGTAAATATCAATACTAAATCCTGTAAACATCAATACTAAATCATGTAAACTAATTCAATAAATCCTGTCAACATAAAAACGCGTGACAGCTGTTGGGGACCACCTTCTGTGAACATACACATAGTATCCTGTGAACATACACATATTATCCTGTAAACATATACATATTATCCTATAAACATACACATATTACCTTGTAAACATACATATTGTACTTGAAATTATAGCAGTTGAAATTATGACAGTTGTGGCAGTTGAAAGCTCGTCAGAACTAAGTTAAAAAGAGAAAGCTTTTATACACAGAGATTTTCGGGAGACTGTAGCCCGAGAGACGTTACCTTTTCTCTTCTGCGAATGTTTCAAAAAAAGAAAAGAAATGACAACGTGGCATGCACACAACACACGCGACACGAATGCCAATTTGAGTCGATAATCATGCATGCATGAATTTCATGTAGAGTATTAATACTAGGGCGGGTACGGGTACCCCGGGTATACCCGGGTAGGGTACGGGTACGTCTCGGGTACGGGTAGGTCGGGTAAGACGGGTATACGGGTACGGGTATCTCGGGTATATTTTTCAAAAACCATACCCTACCCGTCCTATACCTGTACCCTTGACGGGTAGGGCGGGTACGGGTATTTTTTTTTTTCTGGTTTTTTGTTGGTTTTTTTTTTTTTTCTGGGAGGGAAAAACAGAATTTTGAATTCGGATGAACAGTACTCGGGTATCGGGTACGGGTACTCGGGTAGTAGGGTACGGGTATAGTCGGGTACGGATAAACTCGAGTAGGGTATGGTCGGATATTGGTCTAAAAAAACGGGTCCGGTCCGGTTTATGCCCGTACCCGCGTACCCGAGTATCCGACCCATACCCGGGCTCGGGTACGGGTACCCCGGGCGGCGGGCACGGGCGGGTATGGTCGGGTATACCCGACCCGGGTATTGTTAATCCACTAATTTCATGTCACTTGATAATCGACGACCAGAATACTACTCAAGAATCCAATTTTAAAGTACTTTCATGCATATTAAGATAATGTCTTCCGAAACTTCGTAAATTTAAAATTCGATTATAAACTTTTGAAATTAACTGAAAGATTTGATTTTTATTTTTATCCAAAATAAAATTATGCAACATTCTAATTGATTCAAGTAATAACAACTTTTCTCCCTTTTTTTAATACAATCGTTAATTGGCAACACGTCACTAATTTAATAAAAAAAATCCAATTAATTGTCATAAATTCGGTTCTGTTAAAACTAAAATAAAACAGACAAGTTAGAGTTTTATTCGATTTTAAAATTACAACAGAACCGACTAAAATATATTTAACAATCAAATTAAAATTAAACATAACAAACTTATCTAAGTTTCGATTTATTCAATTAAATTGAAATAAAAAATTATTCATACCAATAAATATATTTTTTAAGATGAATTTAGAAACTTTGTTTGATTTGGTCTGACCAAACCAAGTCAATATTCATTACGTAGTAATTTTCGAATTTTTTAAATACCAAGTTCGGACGGGAAACAACTTTGAAAATTTCAATTGATCTAGTCTAATCGGTTTTAAAAGATTTTAAATTATACCTAACTGAACAATTAAACCGATTTTAAAAAATAAACCAAACTAATCCATTTAAACGAAAAAAAAAACTTTTTATTCTGAATCGATTCAGTTTGTTTATAAACAATTTGACCGGACTCAATAAACACCCGGATGCGTATCCTCTGCATTAATTCAAAAGGAAATATTTTGAGCTAATAAATCTCAACCATCTTATTTCAAACGAAGCCAATCTAGCTTCTGTCTATAACATAGAGGTCCTTTAATATTAATACGGATTTATTCCGCACAAATTTTAAAACAAATCAGATGATAAACATGCATTAAATCAAAAGATTCTCTTTTAAATTAATGCAGAGGATACCAAAATGAGCAAAACATAATAAAAAATAGAACAAAATGATTCTATAAACCGAATAGAAACGAACATAGTAATTTTTTTTTCAATTTTTTCTTCCTTTTTTTCAGAAAAATCATTAATTTTATGTCATTTTTTTGCAAAAAAATATGGATGGTGAAGAATTTTTTTTTTTATTATACCATAATTTTTGTATATCCATACGCAGATATTTTTAAAAAATTAATTGAAATATCAAAATCTTTTTCATTCCTTTTTCTCAAGCAAAAAGAGATATTCTTCTTCAAAAGAATCACAGCTTGATTGGAACTATTAATGTATTTCCTTGGTCCAATCCAAGACAACCGACTAACCTTTCTATAGGTTGTCATGCAACAAAATTTATGTTAATTAAACTACTGTGTCGGTGAGATGAGGATTTTTTTTACTGCGCAGCTCACATTTCACCGTCATCCACCGGCACAAGTACTAATTAAATTGGCTTGAATCTCGATTTTCAACGAGTGCGCAAGCGCAATAGATAATATTCCCCCAGAAACAGTACTATTTGTTACGCCAGTACTACTGTCTGGTTGTCAAATGTCAATGCATCCAATTCTCATAAATGTTTGTTTATGTATGTTAGGTGAAACGAAGATCGATCGACGTCGCTAGTATCGGTGGTTTATTTCCCTCAGCGGAAGGGATTACTGACAGGGATGAAGCATGTCTGTGTCTACCTGATTCATCCCAATTCAATGCATGCATCTGATGTATTTCTCATCGTATGACGTGGACTTGCCGCTCACCTAAGAGCATCGTCAACCCAGAAATTCATTAGAAATTAACTACCGTTGCCAACCGCACAATAAAAATTAAAGTTAATTTTAATTTCTTAACCCCTCTATCTCAGCAATTACTTTTTCTTTTTCTTTTTTTTTTTAACTCAACAACGAGAGAGAGTGGTTTCTGACCATAGTGGTTTTAAAAACCAATCAGAGTAGTTGTTTTGCCAGAGCGGTTTTAGCAATCATTTTCTTTATAAGAAAACTTCTCACAACTCAGAAATTAAAAAAAAAAAACTGCCAGCACAGATTACAAACCGAAAAACAATTGGTATTGTAGATGCTCTAACCGAACACAAATAATTAGCTTAGAGAACAACTACAGTTTGGACAACAAAATAAAAATAATGTGCAATTATTTTAAAATAATTAGACTATGGAAAAAAAAATTATGCTTCAACTGAATTATATAAAAGATATAATTTTTTTTAAAGGTAATTCAGATAGTTTGTTGTAATTTTTTATTAAAATACTGTATGAAACTAATTTTATAAATTTATTTTTGTAACATATTATTCTGGTTTTTGAAAAAAAAATATCTATCATGGAGGAAAATAATATTTGCTTATCAAATATGACTTTATAATTAATGGTTAACAACTTCGCAGGAATTGTTAGTAAAGGACAACTTAATAAATAATGAACAAACTTAGACTAATCGGTAAAAAGAAAACCAACCCAAATTGAAATAATAAATTCAAAGATATCAACAATACAAGGAACAAATTTTCTGATGAGTTAACGAAATACAATCACCCGAAATTTTTATTTATAGCATAAAAAAAACCAAATCACTCTAGAATTCTGGAAATTTGATAAATATCCAGCAGCTTGAAGGCTCCAAAGCGTAAGGTCTACCGAATGCCCCTGCGACTCTAGCCTGAGATCCGCAAAATAATTCTGAGGTATTTTTTTTTACAGAACATTTATTAACTAAAAACACTATGGTTTCTGTGCCAGCAAGGTTTAACAATTTGACGTTTGGCGGTCAAACTGTTTTAGAATTTGATTTCTAATTTTTCTGTAAAAATAAGATGAAGTTGGGGCTGCATAACCATTTTGCGGACCCCAGGCGGGAGCGACAAGGGCATTTGACAGACTCCAGTCTTTGATGCCGCTAAATGTCCCTGTGGTGTGAATATTTGTCAAATTCTGATCAAACAAGAGTGTTTTAGTTTATTTTTTTATTATAGTAGAAATAAAAATTTCGGTACAATCACATCGGATCAAATTGAATTTACTCAAACGAAAATCAATTTAAATATTGAGAACAAATTTAACGACATCAATGGTAAACATGGTTGAACAAAAGTCCAATGGTTTTTTTTTGGTCGAAAGCCCGCAGGCAATTGCATTGATCCAACGATATACAAGATAGCTATTATACATGTTTTCTTTGATTAAAATAGAAAATATGAAAACCTATACATTGGGCTACCTGTAAAATCATCTAATTTGCTATATCAGAAAATAACAGATATGTGAAGTCAGAGAATGCGAATTAGTCTATTTGCATCCAATTAGAAAGTAGGTGGGTCTTTCTATTTTTTTCTCTAAGAATGTAGACACAACAGTAATTTTTGAGTTGCATGTTTGGCGAAGTACGCCGTATCGAGCCCTTCCTTTAGAACGAAATATCGTCTTCTTTCCAAAATCAACGTCGCCGCCCAGAGGAATGCGCAGTCAAGAGGTATCGAATCAAACCGGATCGAGACAGTCACCACCTTGAGAGGAGGAAGAAAATGGCACTGAATCCAATTGGGCCGGAACAGTCACCACTCAGCCGAGAAGGCACTGAATCAAATCAGACTGAAAACTGAATCAACCAACCCAGGACAGTCACCACTCAAAGAGGTGGAAGAAGAAGAGAAAGAAGAAGAGAGAAGGAATGAAACAACTCATTACAATCTCGTCATCAGCAACAACCATAAAAATACGTATCTTATTTATATATATAGATAGTAGACAAATTTACAGCCTCCCATTCGAATCCGGTAAGTTGAGACGAGAGAGTAGCGACCTGAAGCGGTGATCAGATTCATTAAATAAAAGCGTTACTCAGATTGATTGAAACGGAGTGAACCGGGACGGATGAGAGAAAGGAGGACGGAGCTACTGACTTCTTCTTCGACTCTCAAAACTGCAGCTGTGGAGGCAGCGATATCTCCAAAAAAAAAGCGGAGGTTCACATTATCAACCGCGACTGTTTGTTCAAAGTCCAATGCTCTCATACCATTTATCATACTCGGGTTGGACTCTGCAAAGCGTAATTCAAAATTAAAAAAATTACAAAACTGAGCCAATTATTATTTAACAACGTACTTCTATATAGCAAATATTATAAAATGCTATAGTTTAAAATATATTAATTTGAATACCGTAAATATATATATACACCACTACATATTTAACGAGACGATCATACCGGTCTTTCAATTCAAAACAAACAATGTACGTGAATCACGGTGCATCAGTGACGATCCTACACTATCTGTGGAGTCCGCATCGTCTGCATTAACTCAAAGGAGCATCTTTTTAATGTAGATCTAGTTTACACGGATTTTAAATCAGATTGGACGGTTCATATGTATTACCTCAAAAGATTCTTTTTTTTTAGTTAATACAGAGGATACGAATTCCTGTCTACGCGGATGCATTTAAAGATACTGTCAGTGACGATTTCACGTATCAATCACAATGTAAAATTTTAAGTCCCATAATCTGCACCCGTTAAATATATCGTTATAATTAAATTACACGACAAATTAGACTATTTTCATGCAAAAATATATTTTCCACAACACATTAGTTCTCAAGATATAAATCATTAATAATTTAACGAAACAATGAATAATCGCAAGTTTTGCAGTTACAGAGAATCTCAAATACTATAAAAGAAACAGCTCATGAGTTATAATTCAGAGGATTTTTTTTTAAATAGAACTAAATAAAATAATTTTATTTAAATGAAATGAGTTTAAAAGTAACAAAAAAACATCTTTATCGTAACATTTATTTATTCATTCATTCTCCCTCCACCGTGGCATTTTTTGATGAATCTTTACTATTTATTTATTCATTCATTCTCCCTCTACCGTAGCATGCTACAGTGGAACTGTTTTTTTTGTAATTTCCAAAACCTCTGTGCTAGTTTCGTTTAAACTATTTTATTTAGTTCTACTTTAAAAAAAATTAATTTAATTTAGACCACGATAATTACTTTTTAG
This sequence comes from Carex rostrata, assembly GCF_964058835.1. Taxonomy (NCBI): domain Eukaryota; kingdom Viridiplantae; phylum Streptophyta; class Magnoliopsida; order Poales; family Cyperaceae; genus Carex; species Carex rostrata. The sequence goes on from NC_135925.1 coordinate 11,682,040, forward strand.
AGTTACAAGCGAATAAGCGATACAAGTGAAAACGGCCTTTAAGGGCATGTTTGAATGTCACATCTCCCATGAGATATGTGGTCAATTGAGATTTAATTCTCATTTCAGATGGCAGTTTGTATGAAATGAGATTGGAATTTTTTTCGTAGTTCTAGTTCAAATTTATGGGGAAAAAAACATCAAGTTCGACCTCATTATATTTTTTTCTTGTTCTACTGTTCTCTTTTCTACTTTTTCTTTCTTCCAAGCTTAGGCCTTTGGATTGACTACTTGACTCCTCTCAATTTTAATTTCTGAATTTTGTTAGAACTAAATTAATCTATTTTTAATTCCAATTTAATTTATAATATCTGTTATTATATAAAATTGAATTCAAAATATTTGATAAACAACAATAATTTTCAGGAGAACAAAATTTTGAAAAATACATATTTGTATTTTTGACGAAATTAATTCTATCGGTATTAATCAATTTGCTAAATTATTTTTTAATTGATTTTTCAGTAATTGAATAACGAAAGTTTACGAATAAAAGTTTCTTTATGAATAATAATTAATAAGTATTGTTGTAATATTGTTTAATCCTTTTATTTATTTAAGAAAGAAGAATATGATCTCCACAGCTATTTTCAAGATATAACTAAACATGCATTTTAACACATTTTTATTATTTTTTCTAGAGTTTATTTATAAGCATGTGGTTTTACAAATTAATTTACAATTATCATACTTACAAAATTTCATACCGCGAAATCACGATATCAATCTAATACGAAAAGGATGCAGCAACTGATGGAGAAACCTGACAATTTTTTCCTTTCCGATTTCTCTTGTTCAACTCAACCGATGATGGGTGCGGTTTACTGGTAAAGGGTCGAACGACACGTTACTGGTAAAAATCAGACATAGCAGAAGAAATGAGGGGAAGGATCGGTATTACTGGTGAAGAGGGAAAGAGCTGTCAGAACTCAGAAGAGAGCAAGAAGAAACTTACCAAGAGACCCTCCATCTTTTCTTATTATTTACAAATAGGAGCCGGCGGAGATTTAGTGGTATTCAGACTTTTTAAATTTATTTCTAGGATCGCACTTTATTTCTTTTTAGATAGCAGGAACTTTATTTCTTTAGTTTCAACTTTATTGTAATGTAACTGTTTTAGACTTCTTTAATACAACATACCTACAGGTTTATACTAAAAAAAAAAAAAAAACTCAACCGATGATGGCAGATAGAGCTAGACAAAAGAGCTCGAACTCGTAACTCATTCATTTACATCGCTTTAACTCACTCATTTACAACTCGGCTCATTTACAACTTGAGTTGGCCAACTCGTTTAATAAATGAGCTGAGTTCGAGTTGGATCCAACTCGCTCATTTATAACTCGAGTTACATAAAGTTATATAGTATTGGTCATAATAAATCCCAAAATAATTAAACCTGAATCTCTAGATTGTTATTTGTGCAAAATATGTTTGAACTTGTGTCGTAATACTATCACTGGTTAAACGAGTTGTGAGCCAACTCGAGTTGCTAACGAGCTTTGTTCGAGTTGGCTCTATCGTTTATTAAACGAACCGAGTTCGAGTTAGAGATAACTCGCTCAAATTCGGCTTATTTACAGCCCTAATGGCAGATAGAGAGGACAGAACATGGTAAATTGTTTAGTGGGTGGCAGCGGGGACAAATTAAAATGCTTGGATGCGCAATAATATAATAAAATAATTTGTGGTCATTACGTATATATATATTTAAAAAATAATTCACCGAAAACCCTATGTTTTTTTGTTATTGTAGATAAAAAGTATTCATGCGATGAACTTAAAAGTTTTTATTTAACAAGTTTTGTAATAATGAATGATTTAATTTTTATGTACTGTATATAGCACACTTTAGTCCATAGATGTAAATATTCAATTTAAAAATTCAAACAGTCAATTCATTCTGTTTAGTATGATGTCCATATAAAAATATACTTGAATGTAAATTTTATATTTTAAATTTTTTTTACTATTTCTTTAAATAGGTACAAAAGCACTTGATCTAAAGATTTTAAACCATCTAAAAGAAGTGATTTTCTACCTATCTAAAAAAAATATATATATTATAAAAAATTTAAACTTTGACCTCCAAGTATACTTTTATATGAAAATCATAATAAACAATTTAAATCGACTATTTAAACTTTAAAAATAAAGATATGAATTCGTTGTACGGACTAAAATGCGCTATGTATTGTACCGTAGCCTCACTCATATATTCATAATATTGTTCCTCATCAATCCACTATTTTTTAATCTTTTAAAGGTATATGATTATCCACGTTCCAAAAACTCTTCAATTCGGTATTGATGGTTTTTTAATAAATCCCGCACTCAAGTCGTTTTGTTATTTACTTTTTTAATTATAGTTTAGGAAAGAAAAAAACGAATAATTAACATAGTGCAGGTCGCTCTAATATTAATGCTGCGAGAAAAAAATAAATTTGTTTTTGTTTTTTGAAATAAATAAGTGAAAATGAAGCAACATAAATTGGACACGTGGAACGAATGAGAGCATCTATATCTCTGAAACTCTTGGAGTTTCTAATCTGATGTGGCAGTTTTTAAACCAGTTTCAGGGATGCAGATAGGTTTCTTATTTAGCAACTTTGCTCCAAAGTTTCTTAATAAGAAACCGTTTATAAACTCTGACGTGGCCAAATAATTCGCTGAAATTTTTTTCTCTAGTAATTTATTTGCTTATGTGGCAATTAAGAAACTCTAATTTTAGTTTTAGGAATGTGGGGGTGTAGAAACTTTCAGAGACAAAATTTCTAAAAATTAGTTAACAGTTATTTAGAAACTCCAAGAATTTCAGGGAGGTAGATGCTCTGAAGTGATCAACACAAGACACGGCTGAGACCCATTTGCCATAATCCATATATTTCAACCATCAAGGTTGCGATTTGAGACATACAAAGCGGTGTCACATGGGACGGTGGCAAATTGGTTGCTCCTGTGGGTTCCAAATTCAGACTTTTCCAGTGGGTCCCATAATGGACACACCAATCCATCCATCCATCCATCCTCAGTCCCTCTGCTCTCACGATCTGTCGCTCATGATGTCGCTGTCAGAACTCAGAAGGGAGGATCTGAACAGCGGGCCCCGCCATACCTGTCGAGGAGATCGCCTAATTGAACACGCAATGGTTGAATTGAACCAGTACGCCGTGGTGGGGGCAACGGTTGTTTGTTTGAATGTGCTCCTTCGGTCCTTCCACTCTCTCTCTCTCTCACTATCTTCTAGTAATTCTGTGCATTAGTTGGCGCTGCTTGTGTTGGTGCCCGTCCCTTTCTCAACCCACTGTCGCAATTATATCGTTTACATCTCTCTCTCAATGTTCAACTCATAATCCCTGCGCCAGTTGAGAAATGATCAGAAAATTTAAGAAGTGACTGGGATAAGCAAAGAATTACTAGCTTTTTTGAATTGATGAGTCTTGAGGTTATTTCATCTAGGTGCTTCTAAAAAAAAAAAAGAGGTTCTTTCATCTAGGGCTGCACAAAAAATTCGTAGTTCGTGATTCGATTTGAGTTTGATTCAAAAAAAGTTCGCAATTAATTTGATTGGAAATGAGTTCGTTCTAAAACAAATCAAACCAGATCTGTTCGAATCTTATTCAAATCAAACTCAAACTGGGTATAATTCGTTCGAAATTGATTTGCAAAATATTTAGGTTCGAATCTCAAATAATGTAACTAATGGATTTAACCATCAATTCTTAATAATGCAGAAACAAAACTTTGTATAAGAGCTCAAAATTGTTAATATAATGGTAACTTATAATAATAAAATGTTTCAGCAGCGTAATAAGTTAACAATGTAATAAGTTTCATTTGACTAGGTTTATGCCGTGATTTTAATCAATCCAGCAACGTAAAAGATAAAAGAATCTTGAGTTGGCTCATAATCTATCACTGTCAATTCGTGAAAGGTAAAAGGAAACCGTGTGAATTTTGTTCTGCGAGAAAAAAACTAATGCACAAACTGCCGGTATAACTAGGGCTGCCAAAAAAATTGTAGTTCGTAATTCGATTAATTTCGATTTGAAATTAGTTCGTTATGAAACAAATCGAACTACTTCAGTTCGAATCTTATTCAAATTCAAACTCAAACTAAAGTTCGATTCGATTTGATTCGTTTGCCCTACTTCCATCCATGAGATGAGGGGTTTTAAATGTTTGTTTTATAAATCATGTTAAAGTTTGATCTTTGATTTGTAAGGAGTGTATTTCGTGCTCTGAGTAATTCTACTATCGATCACGTTATGATATATTAAATAATGCTACAAAATAGGGTGTCAATGATAACCTTTTAGCTGTTTATCCGATCCGTACCGTATTCGATAAAGTGGGTCTGGATAAGATTTCTTTTTCGTTAGCTTATTGAATTTGAGTATGGGTAAGGATTTTTTTTTTCGTTAGCTAAACGGATAAGGGTACGAGTAAATGCTATTTCGTACCCATTACCCTATAGGGTAATTATATAAAATATGATAATCTTTGAGCAATAATTAGTGAGTATTTTTGTTATTTAGTGTATTGTTTTTGTTGTAAGAAAAATATTAAACATATTATTTTTATTTGTATGTCTTGACATTCTTGTTCTTTAATTAAATAATTAAATTTGTCGGAAGATATATTTTTGTTTTTCAATTCTCTTGTTTTATAAAAAATACAATTTAGTTGAAATTAATTGCATATTTATTTTTATTTTTTATTAGTAATATTATTGCATATGTGAAAAATAAATGACTTTTGATGTTCTATTTGTAAAATATAATAAAACTAATTATTATAGTAGTATTATTCGTTATTCAACCGCTACCATTTCATTACCTGATAATTTTAATGGATAAGGATATGGTAGGGTAAGGTCAAATCTTAATGGGTAAGGGTAGGGTATAGGTAAGACTATTTTTAGTGGGTATGGATATGAATATGCTTCCACCCTATCCGTATCGTACCCATTGACACCCCTATACAAAAACATGTTACTATATGCGATATTAAAAAGTGACTATTAGTACTAAGAGTACATCAACAGATATATCCGTAAAATAATCATACTAAAAAGAACACTTTTGTTCTCGTTGATAGTGACAGATTTTTATAGTCGAATTATATATATATATATATATATATATATATATATATATAGTATGGCTAATTTGCTACCGGAAGCACTTCGACCGAGGTGCTTACGGAGCTATATTTTATTATGTGATGTTCAAACAACAAATCTAAATCATTAGATGTTTAATCTATATTAAAATCTAGTTCGAGACCAAATTTTACATTTTTTGGAATTTTGTTACTATTTATTAAGCTGGTTTGAAAACCGCTGTTTTCAATGCTGCAGAAATTTACTGAAAACAGCGGTTTTCAAACCAGCTTAATAAATAGTAAAAAAAAATTTCAAAAAATGTACAATTTGGTCTCCAAGCATATTTTAATATAGATTGAAAATCTAACGGTTTGGATTTATTGTTTGAACATCAAATACGCTAATATGACCCCGTAAGCACCTCGCCGAAGTGCTGCCGACAGCAAATTAGACCGTCCCTATATATATATATATATATATATAAATTATACCTTTAGTTATTAATATTATTTAATAAAATTAAGATATTAATATACTTTTTATAATTGAGATATACCGTGTATGATCACTTTTGTAGAATTGTTCTACAGATTTCTCTTTAAAAATAAGGGCCTGTTCGGCTGTTGGGGTTTTGATGGGATTTGATTGAATTTCCTATCATATTTCCTGTAGGTGTTCGGATGTTTAGTTTTGGCCCACTTGTTCCTATTTTGGATCCCACCTCAGTTTGAGAGTCAGTGTAATTTGATGGGAAAAAAACTATTGACTCAAACTTAAAATTTTTTTTTTCCACAAGCTGTCACGTCTCTCTTTGTTCTCTCATCTCTTTACTATTGACTCAAAATTAAATAAAGAGTTGTAATTTATTTAAACAACCACATATTAGATTGATCCGAACAACAATCTTTTTTTTTTATTGTTATTATTATTATTATTATTTTACAAATCACAACAACTTTTTAAGATATAAGATTTATTAACAATTTCATTCAATTAATAAATGAAACAACTAAAAATTCATTTTATTAAATATAACAGTTAGATTACATTCATCCCATTAAATACAATTTATTTAGTTATAAGAATAAATATTTATATTTCATAAATAAAATTAATAAACATTTTTTTTCTAATTATATATTTTAAAATAAATATTATGTTATTATTTAATATATTTATTAAATTACATTATTGATAATATATTAATAAAGAAAATTATATAATATCAAATATTTTAGAAAGAAAAATAGAATTTCCCATAACTAATCCCACGGTACAACCGAACACTCAATTTAATACATTCCCATAATTAATCCTATGCATACCCATACCCGTGGGTTTTCACCTTTTTAAAAATGAGTTCCCATCCCCATCAAATCCCATCCCATTTTAAACCCGAGCATCCGAACAGGCCCTTAAATGTGTGTTGAAAACAAGAATTGAATTGTTAAAATGAAACTAAACTATCAAATTAAAAACAACATCAAAAGATTTGTCTAAATTTCAATGGAGATTACACAATATAATGGAAACAAATCTGCTGTGATTCTTGAGAATCACATCACCCTGCTTTTCCAAATCTATCCATTCATTTGTTTTGAGATTTGTGCATTGAAAAAAATGGAGTGGATTTGGAAAAGCAGGGTCCTGTGATTCTTTTGAGAATCACAGCAGATTTATTTCCCAATATAATAACTTATTTTAAGCAACGAATGAGCTGAACTTTGCAATTAATGATGATGCTTGCCATGAATATTATGAGTTCACAGGGAAGAAGAAGATGGGACGAATAAAAATAAGAACATTTGTTTTTTCACTGTAACTATGCAAGGACATTTTGGTCAATAGTTACTATGGTAATGGGTTACAATCTGGTACGAGTGGGAAACACGGTACAGAACACAGTGAACAAATTTTGGAAATCATGCATGCAACACATCAGAAGGCGCGAATAGAGAATTTTTTTCTTCGCTACTTGCTGGTACATATGAAGGAATCGTAACGACACAATTTTTGAAGGGAGAAACACTAATTCAAGGGGGGAGCTGTTCATGCTATTCAGGAAGCAAAACTTTAGCTCCGATTTTCTTGAGATGTGTTGTTGTTGTTTATCTTTCATTCTGTTGTGTTGATGTTTTTTCTTAATTGACACTATCAGTATTGAAAAAAAAAAATACATATTGAGGAGATAAGAAAAAAAAAAAAAATTCAATCTTTACGGATTTAAAAAAAAAAACCAAAGCTCTTTATAAGTTTATAGTTAAGATGATCGAGACAAACTTTTAACTTTGTTAAATCCGAACTAACTAACAAAGAGTCTTCAAAATTTGGCATTCACGATTTCATGCCTTCCTTTTCTTTCGACAATAGAAAAAAAAAATTCAAAATCAAGCCGATTCAGCAGCTATTCATCAAGCTAGTAAAAATAGCCCAACTAGCAAGTTCTAGTACAAATTAGCACCGAATCTGGACGACAAGTTATATTGGGCTTACATGTTAAGAGGGCCCGTTGGAGAAAGCCCGTTTTTTGTTTATTGATAATTTCATCCAATAAAACCTAGCTCAAATCTTCAATGAACTACTATTGGGGCATTCAACCAGCTCCTTCAAAATTTAGATAACTGGTTTTGATTGTGAACTATAATCACCTATTTAATATTTTTCGCAATTGCACTTTATTATTTTGGATTATTTTTGACATGATTTTTCTTCGTGATTTTTTAAATTAGTATTGAATATTCAAGGTTTTCACTATTCTTTCAGTTTTAGAATCACTCGCCAGTTTAAACTTTAAACAAATTTAAGCCTCACACTTGAATGATCTTGGGACATTGTGGTCTGCTTCATATTTAATTCTAGTTTAAACTTTAAACAAATTATTTATCGGCTATTGCAGAAATGGGCCAAAATACTGAATGATAATTATTATATGACTAAAAGTCCAAAACTAATTATGTCACTTCAGGAAGCATGAATCTTCAACCTTTTAAATTCCTTGGGTTCGAGTCACCACACAACTTTTTTTTTTTTTTGTTTATCCGTTACTACCGGGGAGCACTTTTTATAGGTAACAATATGAAAAATGTCAAACGAAACCAACGGGAAGTTCCATGGGTAAATTAATCAAAATCCAAAGAAAGAAAGGGATGGGGAGGCAAATTGGGCCGTCAGATTTTTCGGTTTAAAGCCCGTAGGCTTGGGCCGTAAGATTGAAGCATCTTAATCGGCTGTGTACTATTATCGGAGCGGATCTTGATACTAAATCCCAATTTGGGCTTCACGGAAATTTTGCAAGAAATTATTGTTTGTCCGTTGACAAAATAAAGAACAAAATGACTCGTCTCCGTGAAGACTTGAATATCTAAAAAAATAAAGAAAAAGATCTTGTTCGGTTGTTCCTTTACAGATGGCGAACACTATGAAATTCTGGCTCATGAAGAAAGCCACTGATTCTCCTTGCTAACAATCAATCCTGTAAAAGACGGTCTGGACTAATTGGCCGTTTAGTCGGTGCAAGTGACCAAATTGTGAAAAACGGTCAAGTCGCCCGACTAATTGGTCTTTTGGTCTATAGTGGTGATCAAACCGTTACAAATATAGGACCCGAGAAGGTGATTGCGGATGAGAACATCAAATAAGTTAATATGTTAAATTAATCGTTCATTTTTTGTTTAAGTTTACTATGTTATTAATTGAACTGTTTAGTTCGTTTAGTCAGTCATTTATTGGATCCTGATTTGTTTAGTCAGTCAAACATCAAATCAACCGATATACTATACTGATTAATCAACCACATACCATATAATCACTTAGCAGTAACCCGTTTGTCTAACGAGTACATATCATTATTTATAGCATTACTAACCACCATAGTCCGATTGACCTTTAATTTGTTACTGTTAAATTTAGACAATAATAATTCTACCATACTGACATTTTTGACATTCTGGATCTTTCTTTTACATGCTGTAGTTCTAAAAATACCTGCTGTGCTCTGATTGCCTAACAACCAGAGTATTATTTTGTTGGTTAGATAATCAGCTTGATTTGGTTGGCTGACTAGTAACAGTCTTAAGACATATTTTGTATGATCAAATTAGTTTCTAATGAAACTGGTGGTTTTTTAAACCACTTTTATCAAAAAAAAGAAAAAAAAGAAAGACTAAACATTCAACTTTCTGTGACTTAACAGAAAGGCATTGATTTTGATTCTCCTAGCTAACAACTATAGTTTGACCACAGCATTTCTATATTCTTTATGACTGTATTTTTTTTCCCCCGTTTTTTTTTTTTTTTATAAAGATTACACATGTTAAAGCTTTCACTCAGCTATCATGAAACATATGTCCTACCATACAAGCTCAGAACATAGCGCCCCCTCCCAAACCATTTCTCACTGATAATATTCTCCTACGATTGATTTTAGTATATGTTAGTCAAATATTTATCTGAATATGTTTTTTTTATAAGAAAATAAGCAGAGTCAGACTTTCAAACTATGAGGGTCAAACGTGAATAGAGGTCAATCATATAAAATTTTCATGCTGTGAATGAGTGTCAATCTTACAGTATTCATAATATTTTACTCTGAACTATACATAAAATCGTCTATAAGTATAGAATTTTTGAAATTAAATAGAGGTCAATTGATTCCATTCATATAGTATAACTCCGCCTCTGAAAATAAGTACTTTATTTTCCCCCTCACGACTTCGCAGCTTCTGCGAAGATTTTCAAAAAAGAAAATAAGTATTTTATTTTGAACTTTATTATAGATAATTCTAGCATTATTATAAGACACTCCATTGATATATGACATTGCCTCCTTTTATACTGAGGAGATGATTTAATAATGTTGCCAACATAGGTGCACTCACGGTGCTGTTGTATAGAAAATATCATATCAAAATAAAAGAACAATTGATGTAAAGTTGTTTGCATCGACCACATATTTGTGAATAACGAACGGTATGCGGTCGTCGGACAGAAATAGTACTGTCAAGCGATTAATTGAAAATAATTAAAAATATTCGGTTATAATTAAAAATAATTAGCCGATTAGTCAGAAAATTCTATGACGATTTAGTCACCGTCAATAACTAATTGGCTGATTAATCAGCTTAAAAAACATACATTTTTTACAACACTAATACACCGTTTTAATTTGAATTCCACAATGGGGGAAGACCTTATTTATCAAAAGGTCCTTCATTGTTTTAAATATTAAGACTTGCATCATGTAAAAAATATAGAAACTAGAACACTATTAAATGGGTCTTAAAATCAATTTATAACTGAGATTGAGATTCAGATTGATGATGATGTTTTCTTCATGATATCATTTTTCTTCTTCTATCTATTCTGCATTAAATGGGGAAACTTAATTACCTCTTAATTAACACAGAAAAAAAAAACATGAAAGTTAATTTGATTTGGAAATATTATCTCTTGTAATTTAATGTCCAAAATTCGTCCTTATCTTTCACGAAAAAGACTTGTTCTTGCCTGAAGCTAACATTATTGTGAAGCAAAATATGAATTGAATTCAAATGAGATACTATTGGATAACCATATGATGTTGAAATATGAAAATTGATCTTCATAATTTAATTCTTGCTTCTTCCATGAAGATGATGGCTACAAGTGGGCTGAGGCCCAAGGTAAATTTTTTGAACCTAGAATAAACCCATAACAAAATTGAACAAGCAATTAAATTTTTTATTATTGCACGCAAGGTATTGTTTTATTAATATTTTGGTTTATTAATAGGATAAATCGAACAAGCAATTAAAAATTAAGAAAAAGATTTTCAATTGAGTTGAACCAAATTTTAACTAAATGAATGCAGATTATTTAAAATAAAAAATTAATCAAATAAACACCCCTACTGCTAATTATGGACTTTGATGTAGGAGAAAAAACTTAGCAAAAGAAAGTTTGATTTGTGTATGCCACGTGTCATATTATTGCTTGTGATGTGGAGATAACTGCGTAATACATAATCAATGTCACATTTGCTCTCGAGTCATAATCATATCAGATAAATAACACTTGGTTAATGGCTATTTAAATAGCTCATCATTAACCTAGTTTAAGAAATTAATTGATCCAAGATTCCAAATGGCTATTGCTGCCTTCTCATTCCATATTATCTTGAATCCAATACTGTTCATGTGTTATAGACTTATAGGAGAGGTAGCTGGAAGCATCATGTTCTTTCAGAAGAGTATCATTAATAGTTAGTTTAGAGTTTAAGCAAGGACAAAGAGAGGAATCCAAGGGACTAATTAATAATTAATAATTAACGCAGAATGCAGAAAATGTAAGGGTTCTCTAGTTTGACCCCAAATCAAACTTAATTGAACAAAACAGAATTTTGTTACCGTGAGGTTAATTATTTATTTTTATTAGGAAAATGCTACAGGTTAATCTGTGTTATATTTATATAGAGGGGTGAAAGTGTGAAATTACTTGACAATAACTTATTTTGACAAACTTGATATTACATTGAAACATTGTTTATTGTTTTGTATGAAGTTTCTTAGTGTTGTGTAGGGGTGCAAACGAATCAGATACTATCCATTCAAATTTGGATTCGTATTTGAATTTTTGCAGATTCGAATATTTCGATACAAATAATTTGCGAATAGGGAATTCTTTCTCTTCCCAATTCTATATTCAAATTAGATATTAGAATTATATTCGTATCTGTTTCAGCTTAATATCCAATCTGAATATGTATCCGTTTAATATCTGATCTACATATGTATTCATAATTAAATACATATACAAATATGGTTTTGCCACTATCCAATCTATATCCGATCCATTTTCACCTCTAGTGTTGTGTGGGTGTAAACAAATTTAATTATTACACTCTTGGTAGTCACTATCAATCCTTTAAAAAAAAAAGACAAACTGGATAATAAATTTTCAAATCAATTTAATTAATTTGAAAATGCAAAAATAATTTTGCAAGTTTGTAATTTAAGTATAGTGTGGTGGTATATCAAGAAACGTTAATTTAGATCATTGAAAAATTCAAATTATTTGATAAACAGAAAACTTGCTGCAGATTTCTTTTTCTTTTTTCATAGATATAATATTTACAGCATTTAGAATATGCTTATAATGTCGGATTTCACATTTAAACGTAATTTATTGTAATTGTTAATATTGTCAAGTAATCTCTTTTTCTCGTGTGTGTGTGTGTTATATATATATCACTGAACTGACGACACAAACATAACAAAACAATTCAATGAAGCATCTCGCTTCTCTTTCTTTGTTTATATAATACTAATACAAGTAGTATAGCTAAATTGCTACCGATAGCACTTCGATCTAAGTGTTTACGGGATCATATCTTAGTATTTGATGTTCAAACAACAAATCCAAACTGTTAGATTTTCAATCTATATTAAAATGTGCTTGGAGACCAAATTTTATATTTTTTGAAATTTTTTTTTACTATTTATTAAGATGGTTTGAAAATCGCTGTTTTTATTAAAATTCTGCACCATTAAAAAACAGCGATTTCAAACCATCTTAATAAATAGTAAACAAATTCCAAAAAATGTAAAATTTGGTCTCCAAGCACATTTTAATATAGATTGAACATCTAACGGTTTGAATTTGTTGTTTGAACATCAAATACGAAGATATGACCCCATAAGCACTTAGGTCGAAGTGCTACCGATAGCAATTTAGCCATACTCCTAATACAAGTTCAAATATATTATTTGTTCTAACATAACTCAAAATCTTGAATTGCATTATGGTATTATAGCACACATTTTCCTTTTTTCTTTGATTCAGCTCTGGTAAAGAGTTGTGTACCAGTATACTTACTGTCTCCTTCAAGTTAAAACTTAAAATCATACCAATAACTTTTTTTTTTTGTTTTGAAAACTTGGTAGATGCTGCCAATGATGTATTAGCTCACAGTTCAATTACATGAGTCTCTTATATATTTCTGATCTTACATAACATATCAGCGAATTCGTATCCTCTGCATTAACTTAAAAATGAATCTTTTGAGTTAATGTATCTGAATCGTCCAATTAACTTTAAGATTTGTACGGATTATATCTACATTATTATCAAAAGCCCCCTATGTTATAGGCAGAGGCTGGATGGACGCTATTTACAATCAGACGGTCTAGATGCATTAACCAAAAAGATGCTCTTTTGAGTTAATGCAGACGATGCGGACTCCATATCAGCCCTCTAGGAAACTGAAAATTTGTACTGTTGGAGGAGCTTTGCACTTCCAAATTTCCTTCCATCTCCATTGTATCTTTCTTCCAGTAGCAAGAGCTCTGTATGAGGAATATGAAGAGTACAAACCATTAACCACTGCCTTTCCATTTCCATATCAGCATGTCCCACTCATTGTTGAACTGCAGCTGGATTGAAGTTGTTTCTGGCCTAGAGCTGTTGTTATTAGAACCCCGCAAGCCGAAATTTTTAAATGTACCATACTCCAAAAAAAGATAAATCAGACCATCACTTTTTTTGAAAAATTCGAATTTTGATGCATCCTCTAGATGCGGTCGCCCTTTTTTTTCGTTCAGTTTGAACTGCCACACGCGAAGGAGACAAAAAAAAAATGGGCCGCATCTCCTAGATACGGCCCGCAGAAAAGTGACCGCATTGCGTGTCAAAATTCCAAATTTTCAAAAATCATGGTGGTTTAATTTATCTTTTTTAGAGTTACGATATATTTAAAAATTTCAGCCCCGCGAGCACACCATTCCCTGCAAAATCAAAATGAGATGCAGTTTGACCATTTCTATAAAAAAAAACACTCAAAAATCAACCGAATTTACAAAAGCCGACAATTCAAACCTTTAAAAATACAACATATTAAGGGCGGAGCTTAACCTTTTAAGTTATGGAATCAATTATATAAATTTTTATTCTAAATGGAGATGAATTTTACACTATTCATAACATTTTACTTTAAATTATGTAAAAAATAAAATATAAATAAAAAAAATTTGAAAAAAAAAATGGGTCCAATTGACCTATTCATCTAGAGTGATTCCGCCCCTGCAGCTGATCTCTGACCAAAACAACTTTTTTTTTTTTCTAAAAAAAAGAAATATTCCTGCAATCTCTCTTAAGTATTATCCAGCACTTAAATCTCAACTTCCTCTAAATCAAAGAATTTCGGTCCACCCTATGGGGTGACGCGCTTTGGAGTAATTAAGATCATCTGCCGAGATTTTGGATCAATATCAAAGCTATTACCCAAAATACTGTTTAAATTATATTAGGTTTTGGGTTGTGAAATCGCAGAACTCGATGTTACTGTGGTGTTTTATTCAATAAATCTTCAGTTTTTTCTTTGTAAGAAATTAAGACAAAAAATGCCAATTGTAAAAGATACTGTCATTTGTGGACCATTTGTTAACTTTCTTTCAATTTCTTACTTTCACAGTTCAAATAGGTCCGATCAGATCTATCCGTTGGATTCGATTCGCGATTGACATCCTAGTTGCATTGCTAGTTGAACCGTTCCCTATAGGGAAAAAAGCCGAATCCGTATCACCCCAGATACCTAAGGTGCAAGTAGAAAATCCGAACCGTTTTTTTAACTTGGCACAAATCTCAAAGCAAACCCTGTACAATCATAATAGGGATTGGATTGAGTTCGATATGAATGGAATTAATCTGGACCGTTTATTTTTTTAAATTGTACCTCAGGTACCTGAGAGGACACAGACTCAAGCCAAATTCATATCCCCTCAGGTTACCTGACTGAGTAGAATTGAATCGGACGGTTCAAAAATGAAAATTTTAACTTGGCACGCATCTCAAAGCATAAATAATACTGCCCCCTACTGCCAGATCACCCACCGGATGAAATTAAATCTGGACCGTCCATTGCAATTGTGTTGAGTCAGGTAAATACAGATCTGACAAAAGCCTGGGCAACAATAAGTCGTAGCAAAATGTACGGACAATATTTGTTCTTTGTAAAAGATGACATGTCACATTCTGTGATGGCTGAGGGTCGCTTGTACCCAGCGACCCAGTAACCAAATGAGGCCCTTAGATTACGTCGATTTGATACTTATTTAATAATTAATTATATTCTTCCCTCTCTCTCTCTGCAAAGCATCAATAACCCTTCCAACTGACAAGTATTTTATCTTTGTATCTTGCGTTTCTTTATTCGAAAACCAGTTAAAGCTACAAAATAACAAGCTGCTCAGAGTTTATCTATAGATTTATTTTGTTTGTTTTAGAAAAAAATGGTTATAGCCTATTTTCATTGCTGAAAATTGTTTTTATTACAAACTCATACTAATTACTCTCCCTGAAAACCATTTGCTATAATATTCTCTATTAAAATTTGTTTTGGTGTTCCCCAATTGGTAACTGTTGATTTGCCTTTATCCATTTCAGGACCATTAATATATTAGCGGGCAAAACTGGACCAAAGCGAAAAACATTAATTCACATTTTTCTGGTAAGTCCTTTTCCCATGGAGAGATGAAGATATGGAAATATATACGGAGGAAAAGGGAAATGGATTAATTCGAGCCAGCCAGGTGATCCGATATAGACAGATCACTTGTAATAATTTCGCATATGTTAAAAGTATCATTCATTCATAATTCGCAAATACCTTTTAAGTTTTTCAAAAACATTTAAAATGAGGATGTCAATTAATAGCTTTAATTTATATTATTTGCTAAACATATTGGGCTATACATGAACTTCCATATCATCTTAATTTCTGTGGCTGCTCAGCTAAACTAACTCTATAGACTATATCTAAGAATTCAAACAGACAAACCGGATGTCAGTTAATCAATTAATATGTACTTTTCATGTACGTATTTTATGCTAAGGAGGGTTCAAATGCCTCCATTTTTTGTGCCTCTACCATGCTTTCATTTTTTAAAACTTTAAGAACTCAAAATTTGAAACTTAAAAGTCAAAATAAAACCGTTGGATATGATCTACGTCATTTTATTTATGCACGTGTAAAAATTTATGACATTTCAATTTTATTTTGATTGTCATCAAGAGCTTGTAAAAAATGCATTAATATGGATGATTTCTAGACGTTGATTTTTGAACTTATTGATTCACATAAAAACAAAATTAAAATGTGATAAATTTTTATGAGCACATAGAGAAAATAACATATATAGATCACATCTAATGGTTTTATTTTGACTTTTAAGTTATTAAAGTTTTAAAAAATGGAGGCATGGTAGAGGCACAAAAAATGGAGGCATTTGAACCCTCCTCTTTTATGCTACACCTAAGGACCAAAGGTAATATTCACTATGCTATACATATGCAGCTGGTTCAATTAAATATTTATGTACTTTTCAGCAGAATAATATTTTGATTTAGATAGATTATAATTTAATTTAGAGTTGATATTTATGCACTTTTTAGCAGAATAATATTTTGATTTAAATAGATTATAATTTAATTTAGAGTTGTTTTTTAAATTGTACAATCGCAACAATATTTTTTTATTTATAATAATAATTTCAATGAGGAGGGGTTCGCTCACAACACTTGTAAGTTACAACATCTTACAACAATTCTTTTTTGTGATTTTTTAAGTCCAAATAGTTGATCCAAACAGTACAACATGATATATATATTAAAATGTGTTTGGAGATCAAATTTTACATTTTTTTTATTATTTATTAAGTAATTTACAAAATTGTTGTTTTTAGACAATTTTTTATTACTGAAAAACAATAATTTGGTAAAATACTTAATAAATAGTAAAAAAAAATCAAAAATATATAAAATATGTTCTCCAAGCATATTTTAAAATATAGATATCATGTTGAATGGTTTGGATCGATTATTTAAACTTTGAAAATCGCAAAACTAAATTGTTGTAAGATGTTGTAACTTACAAATGTTGTAAGAGGATCTCTCCTCAATTTCAATTTATATTATAAAATATATTATTTAATGAGGGGTCTTTAAGAAAAAGATATTCATTATGGATATGTTTGGTTGTGGAGTAAAATTAATGATGATTAAATTGCTCCCTGTCACTCAAATTTTACATCTTATTTGGTAGTTTAAGTTATAACTCAAATTAATTCAATTCATGAAGTAAGATGTTGGGAAATGTGTCTCTGCTTATGACAGTGGGTCATATAAGTGAAGTGTGGAGTAAGTTAATCTTTCTATAAAAGTGAAGTTACTATGAATTAAGTCACTTCTTACTCCATCGATCTTCTTGTATTTGGCTATTTAAGTACGAAGTAGGGGTTTACTCCATCCCTTACTTCACAACCAAACATGGCCTACATGTGCATGTGCCTTATCTATCAGAACTTGCCCCATAGTTGACTTTACGCAAGTTATGAACATCTATCAATTACGATCGGAAATGCTAGACTCAATATTAGAATTGGACCTGACCCGATTAGAAATTAAAGAAGTTACGAATTACAATTCGAACCCAAATACTTTCTAGGTTGAATCTGTATCCTCTTAGGTATTGCAGAGGATCACTCTCATTTTACGATTTGAGATTAAATCTCAACCAGTTTGGGATTCGGGTCACCATAGGAGGCAGTATTTTTTAGCTTTGAGATTCGTGCCAAGTTAAAAAGAATGGTCCAGATCTAGTAATTGTAAAAGATTCCCTTATCAAGTATTGGAGAGGATGTGAATTCTTCTAGGTTAGGGTTCAAAAATGTAGTAAAGCTTATAAAAAAAATATGTTTAACTATATTTAATGAGAGAGTGGTCTAACAATTTAAGGGTTAAACGGAATAAAGTGCTCGTCAAATTAATCTTTGTGACATCACTGCATAGGGTAGTTGGTAAATGCATAGCCCCCATATGAGCTATACTTACAAAAAAAAAAAAAAAATTGTACTGGAGTTTTTATTAAGATATATTTTCTAGTGTAGTGGTAGTAATGATGATGATGATGATGACAATAATAATTATGAACAATTATAACATAATAAAATATATACAGTGAATCAGTACTTAAATAATACAAGTATGAATTTTTAAATCAAAATTATACTTAAATTGTTTAACATTACAAGATTTCAAATTTAACAGTTCAATACTGCATAAACATAAGAGACATTAATTAGCATAAGAAACATAATCAAGTCGAACATAATTTTTTATCAAGTCTAAGTGTCTAACTAATGAACTATCAATCACACGTAAACAAAATACATGAAATGCGGAGAGGAAAATTTGAAAAATGAATAAAGGAATGAACTATCCATCATGATTTCGACGCCTTAACTAAATGTCAATTTCAACATTTTAAATTTATATGACAATTAATATAATTAAGAATAGATTTACAAACACTTAACACCAGGGAGTCCAGAAACGAATTAATTGGCTTCATCACAATTTTAATCGATTTTTTTAAAGCTTGATAGTAGTACTCTCGGACCCTATAAGATCTCTAGTCCATATTGATGGTTATTTTAATAATATTATAATGTTCATCAAATCAAAGTCGAATTAAATATTATAATTATTGGTGTATGTATAAAAATATATGATATGAATACTGATAAAATTATCATATATATATGAGAAGGAATCCAACACCTCATTTTTTTTATACCTCATCATACTTCATATTTTATATCTTCGTTTCATAGTTCAAACTATTAATTCGAACCGCTCAATATGATATTTATACTAAAATATGTCTAGGGATGGAATTTTATAATTTTTGAAAACTTTTTACTATTTTTTAAGATATGTACAAAATCATTGTTTTTTGACCGTTTAAAAAACAGTTATTTTCTATCCATCTTAAAAATAGTAAAAAAAAAATTCAAAAATTATAAATTTCATCCCAACCATATTTTAGTATGGATATCATGTTGAACGGTTCGGATCGACAATTTAGACTTTAAAAATAAAAATATAAAATATGAGGTATGATAAGGTATGAAATGAATGATGCATTGGAACCTCCTCTATAATATATATATATATATATATATATGAAACTATATGACATTGGCAATAAAACGATTTTGTTGATTTCAGAATAAATATTCATATTGTTTTCATGTAAAAAGGGCTATATACTTCTCTGTGTTCTCTCGATGACGCAGCACTTCTAGAAGTACATACGATTGTAGTTTATTTTTCTTTCAATATTTGTAATGGTACATGTTGCATTGTATAACTAATTAGGTGTCCTCATACTTTCATACCTGTCATATAAATATAGCACTAACAAATTATATTATATTCATTTTGTGATTGAAAAAACTACACTTATTTTGGTAAAGTAGGTATTAAAATTCTCCATAATATTTTTAACCCTGGAAAAAAATTTACAAGTTATATGTACAGTCTTGGTAAAACAAAAATTAGATTTTATATGGCCAAATTTTTCATTTCACATCCAATTTAAAATAAGAAAAATCATAAGCCACAAATATTATAATTTAGTTTCATTATAAAAATAATACAACTGATACAACAGTCCTTACAAATAATAATTAGCAAAGTACAATGATTAGCAATGTACAAATTAATTGAGTATTTTGGGGTGAATTTTATAATACCTGATTCACCATATGGCCGCTGAATTCATACCGTCTAAGGTAACACATATTTTTGTTTATATTCATACGGTTCATTCGCACGAATCTTAAAGAGGTCCCATAAATTCCACATGAGCAGGATTTGCCTGATCTAAACAGAAATATTGTGATACCTCAGAGGAAATTGACACATGGCCGCTGCCAATAAAAGATACCATATATTAATTTAGAGCAATATTCCACCTCAAGTAGATATTTAAAATTGCTTGCATTAATGTCAATTATTACTTTCGATATTCTTTTATTTAGGGAATATTACTATAATAAAACCCACATTTTGATATTCTACACATTCAAATTAAATCTCTTTTGGACGGATATATCAGCATCTCTCCTCTTCAATATGAAATTTGTTTATATATATATTGCACCTATAAATTGAAGTTGTTGGGATGCAATGTTCTTTCGCCTTTTGACTTTCCAACTTTTCCAGAGAAAATAAAGAAAATAAAAGACAAAGCTAGCTCAACTCTGAGGACCAGATTTAAAGCTTCTGCTGGTACTGGAATCTGGATTGAAATTTTGAACCGAGAGGAAATTAAATTAATTACAAATTTGAAATTAAATGAATTACAGATATTTATAGCATTGGATATATATATGGACCTAAAATTCTCTTGTAGGTATAACTTCTAAGTTTTTAATATAGTTGACCAATTATATAATTATAAGTTCAACATCCATATTTTGATGAAAAAGATATATAATTGTATAGCTAAGTTAATTATACGCAAACATTTCAGTCAGTGTCGAGTTATATATATACTATTAGCTAGTTGGTGCTCCGTATTTATTAATTAATGCAGTTATATTTCGTGTCTGAATAAGCATAAGGTGTGTCAATATATCTTCCCTCCTATACTTGATTTTAATCTTCAATCAATAATTTATCTTGACTCGGTCTTATTTCTTAAAAAAAAAATGGTGCAAATAAATAGCTTGGTTGTATCTATGCCTTAAATTCTTTGCTTGCTCAAATAATTGAATGGTGGCTGAAAACAAATTTAAGTTTTCAATTCAATACCAGTACCAGTGTATAGTCGTTAGATATGTTCTAAATATACATCTGAACCTGAACCAGGATTAGGTTTATTTAATGTAGCTATGTCACTATTTGTGTGTGTATTTGTGTATATATGTATATATATATGTGTATATATGTATATGTGTGTGTGTTTTGCTTATAATTTGTTAATTACTCGTCTTAATGGACCCAACAACTTAATAAGGTCATAAATATATGTCTGCTTGCCTACCACTCATTCTTCAATTCCTTTTCATGTTTTTGTTCTAAAAGGACTAGTAATTATATATATATATATATGAAGTGCTTTGCCAACTTCCCAAATTAAGATAGTGATGACAATGGAACCCTAGTGCACCACAAAGAAAGTTATTGACCTAGCTAACAACCAGCATTTAACCACTAAATTCTATATTCTTTCTGATCATTAATTTTCTTTTCTGGGATCACATCTCCATGCTTTCATCTAGCTACCATGAAACATATAGCCTACCAAACAAGCTCAAGACTTGGCACCTCAACCCATTTCTCATTTGCTTTTTTATTAGTACCCCAAATCCTCTCCATCCACAACAAATTACCCCACTTATGTGCGTGCTTTGCTACCTCCACATTTGATCACCTTTAATTAATTCTCCCATTTTCTTTCTTCTTTCAGACCAAATTAAGGAATGCCTACCGCAAGCATTCAAAGGCATGTATACAAGAGAAATACTGGCACAACACTTACACAAAAAAGACTACAACAAAATAACAAGCATCAGAACTCAGTAACCAAGAATGAAACTACCGTCTTTCCATTTCTCGGCATACAAAGAACCTACTCTAATCTTTCTCTATCATCTCTATCTCTTTCACAAAACTCAAACGATGACTCGTCAATCGGGAGTTCTATATGCGACTGGGAGCAGAAGGTGCTTTCGTTTCGCAGCAATTTTAGTGCATGGGGAAAGAATGAGCTATTTTTTAATGGTGCAGAGGAAAATGAAGAGGTTGTTGAATTGGATAAAAGAGAGGAAAAGGATGATATTTGTGATATTTTGAATGAGTATTTAGATTGTCAGGAGCCAGGGAGCTTGAAGAGGTGCAGCTGGATAACAAAAGCAAGTGGTAAGAAATTTCTAACTAAGATAGTTCAAAAGAAAAATGCAATAACTAAGTTGTTATAATATAGTATTCACTGATACTGGGATGGATCTACATATATGTCAGGGGGTGTTAAGTCATTCTATGATTTTAAAATTTTTATTTATGTATATTAAAATTTTATTAAATTTTTGATTTTTTTTTAACTTTTATATAGTCCAGCCTTCCTTATAAAATAACAAATGTGCGTTGGTAGTCTAGTGGTTTGAGTTTAACTAGTGATGGGACTGAAAAAATAAAAATAATTAATTAGATTACCGAAAATAGTATTTTGCAATGTAGGGGTAATTAAAAACTAAAAAAGAGAAGTAACAAATTGGATGATATGATGGACATATATATATCAGTTTAACGTTTTTTAATATTTATTATCAATTAAATTGTTTTAACCAATTTTAAGTTATAAATATGATATTCATAATGAAAACATGTTATATGTCAATTTTGATTTTAGTATAGAAATTCATTTGTTTATCTATTAAAAAATCTTTAAAATTGAACCACGCACGCTAAAAGTTTCAAAATTTATTAGAAAAATATTTTCAAATTGACCCAAAATTTATTGCTCGCTTTATTTGAATGGTGAAAAACTAATCTACAATTCACTTTAGATAAAGCTTTTTTCTCACCTACCAATAATCCAATATGAACACCCCATCTCCATCAGTGCAAATAGATTCGTACATGATTACGCTAATTAGTCACAAGCATGCAGCTCGCAGTACATGACATGCACTTGTTTCAAACTTGATGGACGTGTGGCACGGTCTTTTGGCAGGTAGCTAAGGAATAAAAAAAAAAATATATATATATATATATATATATATATGGAATATCACTATATCAGTGGCCAGAAATTCTATAATTTTTTAATATATTTTTAGTGTTTTACAATTAATTTATCACAACTCTATATATTTTTCTTATATATTCTTTTAAATTTTTCGCATTTTACAAATATTTCAGCAAAATAAAAACTTTATATATTTCGCATAAACGGATACTATATTCGTATATGACAACTAAAATTCGTTATGGGTGAAAATACATTCCTAAAATTATGATTATTGCTCACGGTAACAAATATAATATATGCGGGCATTTTAACTGTGTAAAATTAGATTTTAGTGACTCAACAAATAAATAGATGCTATAAATAAGCTATTGTCGAATTATTCGTCTTATACAAATTTTATTGATAATTTACGTATAACACCGGAATTAATTAAATTTGCTTTAGTAAAACGGCTTATTGTCTACTTTTTTTGCACTACTGATTATTACTTGAGATGAGATCAAATTACATAAAAAATAGCAAAATTTTAAATATATTTTAGAGACAGTACGCCCATGATTATTATTTTCTTTTATTAATTGCATTATTATAAAATGAGCTATATTGATTTTTTTTTTTTTTTACGAACTATGATACCCGAACCATGAACTTTAAATTTTTTTTAAAAAATTCTGAATTCCGAATTTATTACTATGACATTACTTGATTTATTATTACTTAAAAATACATAAAGGAAATTCTGCAAAACGAAAATAATATCTTAGATGAAAAAGAAGAAAAAAAAAGATTGGAGTACAACCTCAGCCCGAAATTTGAGGCCCATTACGTCTTTCTAGATTTTATAAATGGGCTTATGCATTAAGATCCAGCCCAGCCCATCCAATGATGAACAGAATTATATCATTCTAAGCTTTTGTTACAGAAAGAGGCCCTTTCTACCTTTATTACCTGTCCAGTTTTCTTCGGAGAAAAAACAAGTCCTTTCCCACAGTTCCATTTAAAATTTTACATCAAGCGCCATGCTCCGATTTCCACGGTAAAGAAGGCTAAATCAAAGGAGCAAAATATATATATCTATTGCCCGGATTATTAGAAACTAGTTTATAGCAGACGATTACAGGTTCAGTTCTAGTATGGATTCTTGAATTATTGTGGAAGAAATATTAAAAAAGAACCATGCCAGTATCCTAATTGGTTTCACTTGTAAATAATTCCAGAAATGATGCTTGACATGCGAAGTCTCATGACCAAATGTTTTTAAGTGGAAATGTCATGATTTCTATCTGAATACCTAAATCAAACGGTTTTCTTTCGTTGCAGATGAAGCATATGTTTCATTCCATGATGAGTGCTGGGGTGTGCCTATTTACAATGACAAGTAAGCATAACATCACTATACTTTACTATAATTGCCAATAAAAACTAGATTTTTTTTTTTTGGCTTTTCGATTCATGTTTGGTTGGATTTAATGAAAAATATAGCGCTTATTTAAACTTCAATGATAAGCCAGATTTAACAAAGGGAATGTCATACCAGCATCACTTTTCAACAGTAATGTGTGTGTCTTTGGTACAGTAATGTTTTATTTTCTTCTCCTGCTAATTAATTCATTGTGATACTTTTGTGTGATGGCCGCTAAGCCGTCTCTTTGAGCTTCTCGCATTGTCCGGACTGCTCATTGACTACAACTGGACTGAGATTCTCAAGAGCAAGGAGATTTACAGGTCATTTGAAATTACCAGAATCAAGCATTTCAAGTATATTTTTCTTTTGTTCACATTATGAAAGTAATTTACCATTAATTACTTGTTATTAGGGAAGCTTTTGCAAATTTCGATTACAATGTTGTCGCGAGGATGGAAGAGAAAGATATAGAGGATATCATTTCAAACAAGGAGCTTAAACTAGCTGAGTGCCGTGTTAGAGCAATAATAGAAAATGCCAAGTGCGTGCAAAAGGCAAGTTTAACTAATCACAGGAAAAATTCTACGAATTTACGATGTTGCTCAAGTACCTATCATGGTGCCTGGGAAATCCAGTTTTCTGGTTATCAATTGGAAAATTATTCATAAATGTGGCCTGATTGCCTTAACCATTTAGGAAATAAATTAAAAATGTTGTTGGATAGCGTATACCACCCTGTATAGTGATAGACAGGTTTAGTACCAGTAGTATACCAGTTACCGGTATACTCCGGTATACTGGTATTGTTATAATAAAAGTTTGACAAAATTAAATTTTTTTTTTCTTTTTAATTTCTTGTTCAATCCAAGGTTGCAAGAGAATTTGGATCATTCAGCGGTTACATATGGGGCCATGTAAATCACAAACCGGTGATTGGCAAATACAAGCATCCACGCAGTGTGCCTCTGAGAACCCCGAAATCGGAGTTCATCAGCAAAGACTTGATCCGAAGGGGATTCCGGTTAGTGGGACCCGTAATTATTTATTCGTTCATGCAAGCAACAGGGATGGTTATAGACCACCTTGTCAACTGCTATCGATTTAACGAATGCGTTAAGCTTGCAGAGAGATCATGGGGCATGACTAATGTTGCAGTTTAAAGTTAAAACTAAGAACCTAAAGGGTTATTTTGTAAATTATTTAAAATTTGTATAGACTCTGGGATGATGATTTTGAGTGCTTAATTTGACCAATTTGGGATTTTTGTGGTGGTATGGAAGCTTTTGTAGAGGCTTGTTACCTCTGTCTGTTTATTTTTTTATTCCTACAGAAGGAAAATATTGAACTGTAAGTAATAAATTAAAAATACATTGCCTAGAATTATAATTATTACAATTTGCTTCTTTCTTTTGAATAATTATGTGTGTGTCTATCTAGAAAGTGCTTATTATCAAGTCAAAGATTTGATTTTAAGAGCAATTATGCTTCTTGTAAATAAGTCTGATGAAACGTGTCAAGCTCAACTCAACCATCACATCTTTGTATTACCTTTGATATGAAATAAAATATAGAGCATCATATCCTCTTTTCCAAACTCTGACAAAATAAGTTGAAACTTAGAAAATCAAAATGATTAACTAAGTTATCATCTATTCAACTCTCAAATCCATTTCTCTTTCTCCTCTTGCGCATTTGTCTACATTAAATATTGCATGAATGATAGTCCACAACTCCACATAGTGTTCATTAAATAAAAATAAAATAAAAAATTCTACTAACCAGAGGACCACTAGAAGCAATTACTTGCAGAGGCAGAGCCAGGGAATCTGAGGTCATGAGATATTAGGACATTACAAAAAGCCAAAATAAAAATTATACCCATCAATTGGCCACATAGGAGCATTTTTGCATAGTAAAAAAAGACCAAAACTCAAGATATAATTTATATCCTGCAAATCCCTAGGCGTTCTATTCTCAAAATAAATAAATAAAATATATCATCTGTAAATAGTCAAATATGCTTGAAAAAAGGACACTCTTCTCTTTGTGGTGTCCTTCTATCCTCCCAAAATGAGCTAAGAATCCAAGTTTCATATATTTACCCAATTTCTAATTTTGAAGTTTGAACTACCACATCTTTTGTTTTGTTAAAACCTGACAGTCCCTCTCTGGTACGTCTCAATTCCTGCAAGTCGGACAAATCTGTCTGTCAATGCACGGTACATGCTGTGCAAATATTCCCAATCCCATTAATGCACGGTACAGAAGCGGGCAAGATACTTTGTCCCTTGCATACCAAAAGTGAAGAACTTTTTTTGCCTTTTCCTTTTGCGGTTGAACAACAGATGGTTTTAACTTTTAAGTGTTAATAAAGGGAGAGAACAAAAAAGACATCATCTTGTCCGACGGGACCTGCGCGGTGGGGACCACTCCATGACAAATTGACTACTCCATCTCCATGGGCGGCTCCAAACTGACCCCAGAGCACCTTGTTTCCATGTTTTCTTGTTAATTTCTTTGTTGACGCGAGGATTGATGATGACCGTACTTAAATATATCGCAGAAAGTAGAAAAATAAAGCAACTCGCTTTTTCGCAACAAAACGTAATATATACGAATACGACAATAAAAGAAAAATATAGGCCAATATGATGCTTGTACAGTAACTACAGTTTAAGATTAAACGATAATGATTGTGCGATTCTTTTTCAACCCAGCGAATATAGCATTTTCCAAATATCTTACCAAATTGCTAATTTGCAACAGAATGCAAATTTCGTCTATTCTTGTACTTATCCATCCTTAATTACGAAAATGTGGAGGCTGAAAGTTCACCTACATAAATCATGTCACGAAGGTGCCTGAGCTTCTTAGTTACTACTCCCCATATATATTCTCTGATCTGTATATTAATGCACTCGATTAATTTTCGTCAATAAAAACTGAAAAGTGAAAATGTGACGGTGACATTAATTTTGGCGCGATGGGCTATCATTGGGGCAGAAGCTGAATCACCAGCGTGAAACGGACACATCACCAACTTCCCCTGCGGATAAGGAGAGCACGCCCATGTTTGTAGTCCCTCTCTTGTTTTGTCCCGTTGCACCGGATGCTGTCTCACACGCCCACAGATGCATACCGTATCCACCTTGTTTTTCTCTGCGTAACAGCGGACGTTACTATATACGCACCTAACCCCCTGATCCTATCTGCATTTATGAGGATGTTTTATGGTTTCCTGATTATTTTTTCGATGAATTTCAATCAGCTGTTGTTGTCTGTGTCACTGGCTGGAAGCGTTGATTGACCAGGAAATTGTGGAGAATATATCAAGGATAGAAAGCTAACAAAGCCAATGGTACCAATTTTAATTGTTCAGAATATATGTCATTAATTATCTTAACAAATTGCTTGAAACAGCCAACTGAATATACAATTCTAAAAAAACTGAGAATTACATAAGACACCAAAAGAAAGATTATTCTTTCACAAGACACCATTTGCATTCCTTCTGTTTTCAGAAAAAAAATAAGATATTTAACCAACGTGATAATTTATACAAAAGATACCAAAAGAAACAAATAAAAAAATATATGAGAATTACATAACTTCTTTAGTTTATTTTTTATAACTGTTCCGGATACATAACAAAGAAAAGAAGGAAATAACATGTCAAATACCAGGCAACCTTGCTCCAAGCAGCAACATAGCTAAATTCTAGAACTGCTAGAGCTATTTACAAAAGAGCACCAACCTCCACCCCGCACACACAACCACACGCACGCACTCTCATATATCTCAGTCTAACAACAGAACACGACATTTATTCGCGAAAAAAGCCCCATGACCTATCCCATTCCTTACACTAGCATATCACGGAAGCGCCACAACAAAGCACAAACCCTACTCATCTTCTATAACCAAACCCATCTAACTCAAAACTGGCAAGAGGTGCCGAGCCGCTGCATCTGCCTCTGAGCGAATGACCCACACTTGCGGTCACGAAACGCATCAGGAAGAAGCTCTTGAAACTTCTCAAGAAAAAGCTCCCACTCCTCTACCCCCATATCACCTAATTTCACAAAACTTGCACTTGCTTGTGCCTGCTCCTCAGCACTTCTTGTACCTCCCTTATGTCCACTTGCACCTCCACTGTTGTTACCTTTGTTACCTTTAGTTACTTCTTTGGCCTTTCCACCCAGGGAGATGCCCTTGAGAGATGTAGAGAGCTTTGCAATTGCAGGAACCCACTTGTTGATGAGGCCATTAAATGCACTCTGCTCAAATTTAGTGCTCTCTTCATCCCTATTATCTTCTTCACCTTCTTCCTCTTCCTCCTCTATTGCTTCATGTAATTTGGACAACGGATTTCTAGAAGAACCCAATCTAGACCCGAAACTAAAAAACGGTGGGGTCTTTGGTGTAATTGGGTCATCCTCACAATCAATTTGAAACTGCACTAGGTCTTCATCCTTGTCATCGGATTTTGAATCTTCCAGGACAAACTCCTCTTTTTCAGAAACCAGCTTCCTTGCTTCAATACAGATCACCTCTAGTTCGCTTGGCTCTTCCTCCTTCCCAGTAAACTGCCGACTCATCATCTCACCTATCTCAGCCAGGCACAGGCCAGCCCTGACAGCCTCCTTCAGAAAAATGGTAGAAACCACCAAAACTCGAAGACATGCCTCCCTTATCATCGGCAACTCAGCTTTTAAAAAAGCAGCATCTCTACATGGATCTAATTTTGCAATGTACTCCAGTTCCTCATCTGAGAAGGGAATGGAAGCTTGAGGCCAATGGATCCATTCAAAATATGGGTCCTCTAAGCTCTCTGGCAAGCACAGTCCATGGTCAATTGGAATTAACTCGGTCTGTACAACAAATGAGTCGGAACCGGTACCAGCTCCACTTTGATACTTCCTGACAAGGAGGTTGCCAGCATGCCTATCGGTATTGAAAATGCGAATATCAAGTATACCAATCCGGTGGACTGCCGAAACAGGAAACGATGACGTACCGTAGTCACTTGCATCGAAGTCGTGTTGGATAAACTTTTGAAACGAGGCTATCTTGCTAATAGCCCTTTTATTAGTAATATTCACATTATACCCCTTGCAGCCACTGTTGTTACCTCCGCATTCAACACTGCCTTCATTGACATGAAACACCGAATGAGTGATCTTCACCAGCACAGTAGGTGGTACATTTGCAAAGTGATCATAATCCAGAAGGTACGCAGCCACCTCACGAAACCCTGTCTCACCAACCCGTACTGAACGTTTGAGGCCTGGTTGACCCAGCGCCTTGCCTACAAAGCCCTTGGGATTATTTGGTGCAAACGGTTCTTCATCAGTTGGCTTAGCAATAGCAACACTCTCACCTCTTACATTGCGAAAGTAATATGCCCCACCCATACCACTATGCACTGGTATCGGGTCCACCCCATTTCGGATTGCCTTTACCACATCTTTGACCACCTGCTTCATCCTTGTGCAGTCAAAAGAGCATCCTAGGATTTCAATGGGACCACTGCGATCCCTCTGTGGTAAGTCCCTCCCAGTAGGGGATAGGCAAGGTGTAGAAGAGCTCCGGTGCATAAAATTCCTCGTGAGAAGCAGAGGGGAATCATTTCTGATACCAGTTAGGTCATTTTTCAATACACGATCACCATAAGTGAGTGAGCTTTCATCGGTTGGTACATTGAGCGCCAGCTGTAACTTCCTTTTTACAGTATGGGCATTGTCCCCGCGGTCAAGCTCAATGCCCAACACACAGCCACTGTCAGTTTGCACAAATACACGTTTCCACCCAAGACGGCCTTCCGTGCGGCTTCTGGTGGCATAGTCACTTTTCAGGGTACGGTTCAGCACTGCAACAGCCATCTGGGTTTGCACTGGGCTGTCCAGGTTTGGAGACATGAAGCAGCAATTGTGAGGGTGTGAAAAGGACGCTTACACCCCTCTCTGTAGCACAGCCGAGACGACAAACTAGCAGGGAGAGGAAGTAAGGTGTCAACCACTTTGTATACCAGATCTGAATTCTTTACATTGGAGTTGCCATAAGGAAGATTAATAGTGAAGACTCTGAAAGAAAACATCTCCTTTGTTAGCAAAACAGCTCAATGTTTCCAAGTTCTGGTGTACACTTTACTTGTAGCCTATTTGTAAAGATGGAAATATCTTGCTATGACATATAAGAATGTTTTACATGAATTGCAAAACTAAGTGGTTTTGATCCATCATCTTTGAATTTAAGACTTGATTTAATTAAAAAGGAAAAATCAGACAAAGATCATTTCTATTAGTGGCAAGATATCAATAAGTTTTAGGATAACTTGTGAAACACTACAAAAAACTCCCACACAGTTTCAGTTTAATGCCATAACATCAGAATGAGAGTTTTTAAACAAGAAATGATAACTAGGAAATGAAAATCTACAATCAGATTGATGAAGTGATTGTTCTAAATTTATAAAACTAGATCTCAGCCAGGAAACAGAGAGGAAGTACTGATCATGCACCAAACTAGACACACAATTTCCATGGATGAATGAATGCATTACTGCATATACCAAATTCACAAAAACAAAAACAAAAACTAACCTTCATAATAAAAAACATATAATTGAAAATAAATATACAATATGTCTACATAAAACATTATATACAGGTACCACTAAAACTATTTCCCCTTCAATCTAAAGGCCACATCATGATGTTTCTGCCTTATATTGAGTGAATTTGTTGCTGTAAAAACGTAGATTCAGAAGTTCCATGATTACTATGAGCTAAAAGGTACATTTGACTCTAATTTGAAAGAAATACGGTGATTAACCATCTAAAATTCATTCTCGTCCTCGGATCTACTCTGAAGAGTTTAAATCAAACAATGAAGAAGGCTAAGATTTATGGCAGAAAAATAGCTCCCTCTTATTAACCAAATGACAAAGGAAAAAAAGATTGAACGAGCTTTTTTTTCCTTTTCTCGGTAAATACTGATCCACCAATATCAAAGATCAATTCTTAAAACAATAAACAAGTATCTAAATCTTATAAACAAGGGAACCCACAGCTCAGCCAAAACAGATCTAAACAAATATATGGATCCAATCATGAAAGGAGATTGCACTCACAAGGATAATACTAGATCCGGTTCGGAAAAGACGCAACCACTACACAGGAGTGAAACAAGTACCAAGACGCACGCCGCTGAGACGACACCCGCCCCTGACGGAGAGGATGCGGTTACGGAGTGATCGGAGGCCAAGATCTCTCTCTCTCCGTTAAGTTGTTCTCTCCAGTACCTTCTCTCAAACTAAGCGCTTTTCTCTTTCTTCCCCCAATCGCCTAATTCCTTTACCGTACGTACTGGCGAAAATTGACGGGTTACAAAACTAACCAGGGTTAAACATCTAGGTTTCGTGACTTTATAGCACAAGAATCTTACAAAACACACCCTCATTATTTCCTCACTTGACTAACAAGGACATTGTCCTTCTTTGGGTCCTGGATATATTCGAGTGCGTGTCCTCTGAGATATCTCATATTTTGCCTGACCGACGTGTCCGCTGCCTATTCGGGAGTGACGTAGGGGGCCAGTATTATTTGAGCTTTGAGATTCGCGCAGAACTTATTGTAACGGTTGAGATTTTCCAGAAAGTCACGCAAAATATGAGATATCTCAGAGAATGCGAATTCGATGAGTTCGTGACAGACTGACAGTGAGCTAATTAATCGCTATGGTTTCAGAAGATATTTTTGGTGGAACTTGGTTCACGATAGGTTCTATAATATTCCTGTTGAAAGATGATGTGTAGAGCGGCTCTCTTATCATCTTTATACATTATTTGAATTGGGCAGAGTTCGTGCTACCAGGTCACCGAAGATCCAGGGATCACTAATATTTTGTCGCGAGGAGTCCGGTTTTCTGTACCGTGGCGGATACTTCTTAGTTCCTACTTCCCACCTCTAAAACAGTTTTCTATCTGATTTAAAAGATGCCTCATTTTTTTTAGGGTGCGATGAAACAAAAAATAGTTCAGAATAGTAGCTATTTTTTAGTTCGGAATAGCAGCCAATTCGACATTTTTAAGGAATAGTAGAATAACAGCTAATCTAAGCTATTCCTTTGTTGAGAATAGCATTTTTTTTCACTCAAATGTGTTGTGTTGAGAATAGCTCGTCAGAAATAACAGTTATTCCTGGGTTAGCGTTATTCCTGTGTCATCCATTATTAAATTCATATTTTAATTAATTATGCTTGCATCCTTATTACTATTTTTAAAATTTAAATAGTCGATTTTGAACAGTTCAATATAATTTCTATATTAAAATGTGTTTGAAGACCAAATTTTATATTTTTGGTAATATTTTAATATATTTAAGATATCTGCAAAATCAATAAATTATGAATTTTCAAAAACAGTAACTTTTTACCAGTATAAAAAATGTAAAATTTGGTATTCAAGTACATTTTAATATGGATATCACATTAAGTTGTCCGTACGAAAGTTTGAACTTTGAAAACAAAAATAAAAATGTGAAAATATGATTGGGACACAGAAACAATAGGACACTGTAACTCTTTATATTAATACAATTTCATGTATTTTTTTGAAAAGTTAAGTATTGATTTGGCTATACATTTTACGTGCTAATACGTTCCTATCGTTTCCCATAATATAGGTATTGATAGATGGGACTGTCTAATTTGCTGCCGGCAGCACTTCGGCGAAGTGCTCACAGGGTCATATTAGCGTATTTGATGTTCAAACAACAAATCCAAACCATTAGATGTTCAATCTACATTAAAATATGCTTGGAGACCAAATTTTACATTTTTTGAAATTTGTTTACTATTTATTAAGCTGGTTTGAAAACCGTTGTTTTTATTAAATGTTTGTGGATTTACATTAAAATATGCTTGTAATTTTCTTTTTTAAAACTATTATATATAAATACTCTATACGTGTAGAGTCTAGAACAAAAGTAGCCGTTAAAGATGAATGCAAATCCACAAGTGATATGTGTTGGGTCTCGTAAGTAAAGCTTAAACGTGGATAAAAATTGTCTGCTATGAAGACTTTTCAAATTATAGTAGTATGTCGTTTATCAATTGCAAAACTTAGAAACAGACAATTGTACCAATGATATCTTTCAGAAAAAAAGACAATTATACCAATGATGAATTAGTTTGGTACTTATCTTCACAGTAACTAGAGGGTAGACATTTAATACTAAAAGTAGATTTTTAAGTTGTCGATACAACATAATTAGTAAGAATCCTAGCTAGATCATAGATCTATAGTATCTTGTTCGTCCTTTGTTACGGGCTCAAAATTTAAACAAAAAATACAATAAATAGAAGCAAATCAGATCAAATATTTTCATCTTTAAGAATATTTATCTTTTTATAATTTATGTTTGTTTTACAAAGAAATGAACTATTTTGTCTCTATCACTCCGTTAAATAGGAAGATAATCAATATTTTAGTGAGTAAATGTGTTAATTACTTTCGTATTTTGTTGTCATTGATAACATAAAAAGAAATAAAAAAATATTATCGATTAATTGCTTTCATGACAATATTTATATGAAAAAATTACAAGGATAAAATCAGCTGATAAAATTGCTCAAACTCGTAACTCGCTCATAACTCTCTTGTTAACTGCTTGTTTTAGCTCGCTCATTTACAACTCAAGTCAATTCCAACTTGAGTTG
The DNA here is from genome assembly GCF_964058835.1 of Carex rostrata. Classification (NCBI taxonomy): domain Eukaryota; kingdom Viridiplantae; phylum Streptophyta; class Magnoliopsida; order Poales; family Cyperaceae; genus Carex; species Carex rostrata. The sequence goes on from NC_135925.1 coordinate 11,715,883, forward strand.
GCTGACTCGTTTACTGCAGAGAATCTGTGACCCGCTAGACAACATTCGCTAAGCAGGAGAGAAAAATAATAATATAGCAGATTAAAAATAACGCCATCTGGCCATCCCTATCGCTTACAATACGACAAAGTCTAATCCGGACTTCTTAACAAAAAAATATATTAAATTTTTTAGGAGGGTTACTTCAAAAATATGCCAAAGTTTGTTTCCTTGTCTGGACCAGCGCTTTGTTCCCTCTCAGTTCCCATCCCTTGGAAAAGAAGACTCTAGAACACCATCTATTAACCGTCGATCGAAAGGTTACAGATAATAAACGGTTCTGATCTCTCCACCTGTCGCTTGCGGTGAGGCGTGGAAAGTGACGGCCTGTAAGCACCTTATTGGTTCGTACACCGTGGTTTATATTATTTACTGCGTCAGTTTAATCTACCCACTATGCTATTGGTTAGCTGCTGGTCCAACGGAGACAAAAAAATCACCTTACTACATCACCATCATTTGGATTTTACCAAAATACCCTTAAAAATAAAGTATAATTAAAGAGAGTATCTCTGGAAAAGGCTAGCGATTAAAGGTAGATCGCTGAACGGAAGGGTAATTTAGGAAAGTCGACCTGGATGCTTGTCCTTTTCCACAATTAAGCCGCTGAACCAGCTGACTGCCTCCTCTGCAAACAGTGCAGAAATTAAATAAGGAAAAAAAATATATTTTGGTAATCAATTAACCTATAGGCTATGCATTATTTTATTTCTCCCAAAATTAAGAAGATTTGGCAACTCGCCAATCCGCACGTCTCGAGCTTAAAACGTAGATGATTTGTTTTTTTAATTCTTGTTTGACTGATAGATTGATAGCATTGGTCACTAAAATTCAAGCTATTTTGCTTTTCGCAACAGGATTTGCACCACTTGATTTCAAATATTATAGGCCGGCAACGAATAGAATAAGAGTCAGAGTTGAGAATTGATCACATAAAGTATTTTACTATTTCATTGTTACAGTCGGTGAGACTCATGGATAGGGGTGCACAAAAAATTTGTACTTCGTGATTCGATTCGAATTTGATTTGAAAAATTCGAAAAAAAATTCGATTCGAAATATTTGGTTTGAAATTTATTCAAATCAGTTCGATTCGAAATTAATTTAATTTCGAATTTGAATTTGATCAGATTTGATTCAAATAGATTCGCGAGTTTATTTGATTTGAAATGGGCAGGATAAGTGAGACAGTGATTTAATGAAATATTGAGATGTCTTAGGAAGTGAGCCGATTTTTTAAAAAATACCCATTTAATAAATAAATTAAATTAAAATATCCAAGTTTCAACAAAATTTATAAAAATACCCCAACCGCGGATTTTATCCGCGCTCCGAAATTTTTATTCCGGAGCGCGGATAAAATTCGCGCCCCGAAAAAAAAAAAAAAAAAAAAAAAAAAAAAAAATTTTTTTGGTCCCGAGCGCGGATAATATCCGCGGGCCGAATTTTAAAATTTTTTTTTTTTTTTTTTTTTTTTTAGAGTCTGGAGAAAAAAAAATTATTTTTTTGGTCCAACTTTGTACCTCTGGTTAACATATCAAAACACCTTCAAAAATCATGAAAATTTACCGACATGCATTCTTGACTTCATAGAATAAGACTGTAAAGTTTCATACAAAATCTCAAAACAGATCGTGAGATATCGGCTCTCAAAAATTGCCCGAACTGCTGAAGGAGTGCTTCTGACCCCAACTTTGCACCTCTGATTAACATACCAAAACACCTTCAAAAATAATGAAAATTTACCTACATGCATTCTTGACTTCATAGAATAAGACTGTAAAGTTTCATACAAAATCTCAAAACAGATCGTGAGATATTGGCTCTCAAAAATTGCCCGAACTGCTGAAGGAGTGCTTCTGACCCCAACTTTGCACCCCTGATTAACATATCAAAGCACCTTCAAAAATCATGAAAATTTACCAACATGTATTCTTGATTTCATAGAACAAGATTGTGAAATTTCATACAAAATCTCAAAGTTTTTGAGAGCCGTTACATACAAAATATCAAAGCACCGTTACATCAAAGCACCGTTACATCTTCGGGCAATTTTTGAGAGCCGATATCTCACGATCTGTTTTGAGATTTTGTATGAAACTTTACAGTCTTATTCTATGAAGTCAAGAATGCATGTCGGTAAATTTTCATGATTTTTGAAGGTGTTTTGGTATGTTAATCAGAGGTGCAAAGTTGGGGTCAGAAGCACTCCTTCAGCAGTTCGGGCAATTTTTGAGAGCCGATATCTCACGATCTGTTTTGAGATTTTGTATGAAACTTTACAGTATTATTCTATGAAGTCAAGAATGCATGTCGGTAAATTTTCATGATTTTTGAATGTGTTTTGGTATGTTAATCAGAGGTGCAAAGTTGGGGTCAGAAGCACTCCTTCAGCAGTTCGGGCAATTTTTGAGAGCCGATATCTCACGATCTGTTTTGAGATTTTGTATGAAACTTTACAGTATTATTCTATGAAGTCAAGAATGCATGTCGGTAAATTTTCATGATTTTTGAAGGTGTTTTGGTATGTTAATCAGAGGTGCAAAGTTGGGGTCAGAAGCACTCCTTCAGCAGTTCGGGCAATTTTTGAGAGCCGATATCTCACGATCTGTTTTGAGATTTTGTATGAAACTTTACAGTCTTATTCTATGAAGTCAAGAATGCATGTCGGTAAATTTTCATGATTTTTGAAGGTGTTTTGATATGTTAACCAGAGGTACAAAGTTGGACCAAAAAAATAATTTTTTTTTTCTCCAGACTCTAAAAAAAAAAAAAAAAAAAAAAAAAAAAAAAAAAAAAAAAATTTAAAATTCGGCCCGCGGATATTATCCGCGCTCGGGACCAAAAAAAAATTTTTTTTTTTTTTTTTTTTTTTTTTTCGGGGCGCGAATTTTATCCGCGCCCCGGAATAAAAATTCCGGAGCGAGGATAAAATCCGCGGTTGGGATATTTTTATAAATTTTGTTGAAACTTGGATATTTTAATTTAATTTATTTATTAAATGGGTATTTTTAAAAAAATCGGAGAAGTGAGCCTCTGTCGGGTTTTATCAGAAAAAAAAGAGAGAGAGAGATGTCTTAGGAAGTGGGGTGCAGGATTTGCTGTGCCTAGAGGGGATAGCTTAATATGAGACGATGTAATTATGGTTTTATCATTCAATTTTACATTATGATTTTATCATTCAATACATACTTAACAGCAGCTGCTAAGTTCTCAAAAAAAAACATCTACCGTCCTAATAATTTAATTGATGAACTCTCCCTCTTCTCTCCCTCTCTCGCTCTCTCTCTCGCAGTTTCGCTAAACCAAGTCGCATGAAGCTCGCTCTTTCGCTCTGCCTCCTCTCTCCGGTCGACTAAATAGTTTTTTACCATCATCTCTCCTCCGTTGCGTCTCCTCTCTCCGGCCGTTCTTCTCCGCCGTTTGTCTCCTCTGACCTTTCTCCTCCGCTATCTCCTCACTGCCTCAAGTTCGAACTAATTTTGAATTAAATTAAACTAGTTTGAATTATACCGAATCAAATTCGAACTAGCCTTTTAGGTTTAAAATCTATTTCAATTTCGAATTGGATTTGGTTCAAAATTATTTTGATTTCTAATTCGAATTCGAACTTGAACATGTTCGATTTGGTTCAGTTCATTTGCAGCCCTAGTACTCATGGATATATAAAATTATTAAATATAAATATAAATAGGAAATGACTATTGAGGCAACTGTAGTTATTTTTACACACTAGTGTTTTTGACATTTATTAGAATTTTGAAGCATACTTGGTTTTGTTCACAAGCACAATTTAGCAAAGAATTAAAAGCATTAACTTAACAAAAGATAAACAACATGAGACAAATATATTTTAACAAATTTAACGTACTCTCAGGAGCGGAACCAGGATTTGGATCGGGGGGGCTAAACATCATTTAAAAAAAAAAATAGACGAAATCTTTCACTATTTGAGTTTATAAAAAGATACAATAAATAACTAGCATCAACAAAATACTATGTCTATCAAAACTAAATTAAAAACATGAAATTCATATATTATTTAAATTTCGACCTATGATTTCCTAAAAAATCAATTTCAGCAATAATCTCATCTGTGTACAAATTATATATAAAAAAATAAATTATTATTTTTATCTCAAAATTACAATGAATAATAATTTTAAAAAGTAAAAACAAATACAAACCTCAATTAAAATTAAATTTCACAGCTCTTCTTTAACTTTGTTTTTGCTTTCTGAATTTTTTCATATGCCGTTGGATTTCGCCCCTCTTCAAAAATTGATTAATTTGTTTTCTTTTTTGGTGAATTGAAAGAAGTGAAGAGATGCTCAATTGCTCAATGTGATTCCTTTCTTTCAAGCATTCAATGCTCAATTGCTCAATTTATTTCTTTTATTTTCTTTATACGGTTAACTTTCCTAATTCTAGCAAGAAGTCAAGAAGTTATTTATTTTTTAATATTGATGGTACCCAAATCTAGGAGTCAAGATTGCAAATCGGAAATAAAAAAGGTCAAGAAGTTGATCCTCAAATTTTATTTTTAGACCCTATAAGTTTGTAATAATACGGGGAGGGGGGGGGGGGGAACCCGTATCCTCTCAGGTATTGCACAATTATTGCAGAGGATCACTTACTTTACGGTTTGAGATTAAATCTCAACCGGCTTGGGATTCGGGTCACTGTAGGGGGCCCCATTTTTGGGCTTTGAGATTCGTGCCAAGTTAAAAAGTACGGTTCAGATCTAGTAATTGTAAAAGATTCCCTTATCAGGTATTGGAGAGGATGTGAATTCGGGAAGGGGGGGGGGCTGTCATGTACAAAAATATAACATTTACATGAAATTTTATATACTTGATTAAAAAAAATAAAAAGGTAGCTTAGCACCCCTGGACAACACTATATTCCGCCACTGCGTACTCTCCTTAAAGGAGAGCAAATATTAGTTGGAGATAACATCTTCAAAAACAGATACTTGTGCCTTAACGAAGTGCATTAGCAAGCAGTGAAGTAGCCATTGCGTGTGAAAATAAAGAAGTCGTTAACGAGGTGTAGCAACACAACATAAAAAGGGAGGAGCAAGATGGAAGAGGAAATCTCTTGAACACGATAGATCTCATTTGAAAGAGCATTTTGGATATTTTTTATTTGCAGTATTAATTTTGTAAATGTCTCTACATATCGTCGAAATTTTTTATCAAAATAAATGTAAAGAAAAAAGTTATTTCTCTCGAAGTTTGCACGCAGAAAAAGAGTGGGAAAGTATTAAAATAAAAGGGTTGTTGCCATGTCAACGAAAAAAGGTTAAAAGTGGTCTATTTTCTATTCTTTTCCGGCTCAATTCTTAATTCCACCATCTCTTTGGAATTGAGAAAAGAAGAAGAGTTCACTATTCCTTCTCTCTATTCCAGCTCATTTAATTCATATTTGGTTGGGATAAAACTTCAATTCCGCTATTCTACCTCAACCGAACATGTCATAATAAAAAAAGCACATAATTTTTCACCTTTCAACAAAAATAATACATATTTTTGTTCATAACAATCATACTATATAATTCATCCATGAAACGAGTAAAACAACGCGTGCGTGCATTTTAAAATAATCAATAGACAATTTCCTTTGTTCCTTCGTTCCCTGACATTGCTATTTAGAATACAAAGCGCCACCCTTAATAATGCTAATATCATATCAGTATCTATTTTTCAATGAACGGATACATATCTGGATTCGGATAGTAAACAGATATCAAAATTTAAAATCATATCCACTTTAAACGAATACGGATACATATACGAAACGAATAATTGAGTTATGCACTTTAAGATACAAAAAAGTGACTTGTTATTGTCTTGAATGAAAAATAATGGATAATGAAGAAATAGAGGTAAAAAAAAAAAAAAAAAAATTGCGTTATTGTAGCACCATCACCAACAAAAAAGATATTAAATTGAAAACCATATCGTATTATCATTAATACCACAATCAAAACTGAAATGAATATGGAATAATATATAACAACTTCTATCTGGAGCAGTAAAGTTAAAGCTGGTTGAGAGTAATTTGACAATTTCATATCCGGATAATTACGGATACGGATATGGATATCCACCTTCATGAAATTATCCGTATCCGTCACCATATGCAAAAATTATCTGTACTCATATCCGTATCTGTTTAATTCGAATTCGGATAATCTTTGTGATCTACTTTACCATGCTTTTGGATATAAATTAAAATTGATAAAATAAAATGGTAAAGTGTGATCTTCATAATCTTCATGATCTTGATCTCTATGATCTTTCGTAATCTTTATGATTCAACATCTCGTCAATATCTGGCATTCCAAATGGCTCATGTGAATCATCCATCAGATCATCATGTATAAAATAATTTTTTATAGCTCGAGTAGATCACGTATCCGATTATCTTGTACAACTTCTCATGTCAACTTGTCATGATATGTATTTTTGACTTGCTTTAACTTTCGGACGTGACAACTAAGCTTGCATACACAAAGAAATTGTAAAATTCAATGTTTATATATTTTACAAATTAATTAAACAACACATAAGATTACTAATAATAACACTTTACACATAAAAAAAAACATAAAAACAATGCATGAAATCAGAATATTTGATCAAAGGGTTGATATTTTATCAGAAATTTCATTTTTTAATCAAAGTCATTAACGAATCAGGACATCTACGTACTTAATATAAAAATGAAGATATATTTTTCGAAATGTCCATGTAATAACAACAACAACTACAATAACAAATATGTACAACAAGCGAATCTACTAAAAAAAAAAAGGAATCTAATGTTCCGGCGTTCATTTTTTCTGAAACCTTTGATAATGATTCAACACGTATTGCGTCACTATCCCTAACAGACTTGAGGTTCTGAATTTAGATTACCTAACATTAATGAACACACGATGTATCTTGAAGACCGTTGCAATAATAAATGGACACTGATTCACATAAACTTTTAGCCAACATTATAATAAGAAATATTATTGAGTGAGTCTATGGTACTATGCATATCACGGGTTGTTACCATGCTACAGCTCTATATTTGAGTTTTTAAATCATAACGGTCGATCCGAACTGTTCATCTTGTTCTCCATATTAATATGTGTTTGGAGACCAAATTTTATATTTTTTGAAAAAAAATTTACTATTTTTTTAGATATTTAGAAAATCACTTGATCTGAAAATTCTGGACCATCCAAAAACAGTGATTTTCAATAAATCTAAAAAAATAGTAAAAAATTTTCAAAAAATGTAAAATTTGGTCTCCAAACACATATTAATATGGAGAACAAGATGAACGGTTCGGATCGACCGTTAGGATTTGAAAACTCGAATATAGAGCCGTAGCACGGTAACAAATCGTGATATGCATAGTACCATAGACTCACTCAATATTATTTGTATAAACTCCTCATTGCCTAACACCTCCTAACCGTTTTTAGCCAAACTTCTTTCAAAAATTGAACATTCAAGTGTATTTGCAATAGTAAAATGTGCACGTAGATCAATGAATTTGCATTATGCAAAGTCAAGTATGCATTGCAGGGGGATTTAAGCAATTGGTATGGATATTGAGGAACCTGCTAGCATGCTATGCGGCATAGAGGGTCTCCGTACAACGGCTCAATATTTGATTTTTCAAAATTCTAACGGTCGATCTGAACCGTTCATCTTATTCTCTATATTAATATGTGTTTGGAGACCAAATTTTACATTTTTTGAAATTTTTTTACTATTTTTTTTAGATTTATTGAAATCACATTTTTTTTTTTACTATTTTTTACATATTCCTGGATATTGAAATAACAAGTATGTAAAATTAGTTTTTAATATAGCGATAAACACATTCGTATGAAAAGTCGCAGTTTTAAAATCAGAATAAAAAATTTCCTTGTAGATAGTAAATAGTTGGGTAATATGATCCTCCAACTTATACTTAAAAAAAAAAATCTCCATTGTGCAATCGCTAAGTGTGTGTATTGTGCCACGCAATAATTGTACATGCATTGTGAAACGTATAATAATTAAGACAACTATCGAGAGTTGTTAGCATAGTAATCATATACGAGATCAATTCACGAATTGTTCGCATTTAATTCGTTTTTCAATATTTTTGAACTAAACACCGAATAAAACACAAAAAATATAATACATTTTATTCGCGAATAGAACATGTATAAAACGCAAATTCCAAATTATTCGCGAATAAAACGGGTAAAAACGCAAATTTTTTTTTTTTTTTTTTTTGCTTCCTTGTAGTATTGAATTATGAGTAAAGCTAGCGTGTGACATGCTCACCAAGAAAGTTTGGTGAGCATAACTCCAAAAGTATATCGGATCGACGTCAAATGCCAAATCCAAACCATTGAAATTCATGTACTTCATAAGTGATGCATATACATGCAAAATTTTAAAAATTTCGAGTTTATTTACTACACGGTCAAGTGGTCAAAGAAATAATAAAAATTGAATATATAAAATAACTTATAATAAAATGTTCATTTCTTTGACCACTTGACCGTGTAGCAAATAAACTCGAAACTTTCAAAATTTTGCATATATATGCATCATTCATGAAGTATATGGATTTCAACGGTTTGGATTTGGCATTTGACGTCGATCTGATATAGTTTTGGAATTATGCTCACCAAACTTTCTTGGTGAGCATGTCACACGCTAGCTTTACTCTTGAATTATTTCTGAATCACGAGTTTTTTAATCCTGCCAAACTGAATCCGAACTATTCATTTGTCACTATGGCTAGTTGTTAGAATGTATTATGAGTTTGTGACTTGTGCTTCTACCGTACTTAAAAAAAGAGAGAGTTCATGACTCGTAAAATATGCTTGGTAGTCCTAAACAATTGTTTCATACTAAAATAAGGAAGTGTTCATTATACAATAGACAACTGCATATTAAATAATTGTTAAACATGGTTGGATAATTCTCTGTGGATATTAAAGATGATTGACATCCAATTACTAATTTGTATTACTGTTGAATATAACTATTAAAAATGAATTTGTATTACTGTTGAATATAGCTGATATTATCTGGGATAATCAAATATGACTAAATTACATTGATATCCTTAAACGAAAAATAAATTATATAAATGTATTGATAAACACGATCTTTGCACTGAAAATAAATATGTTGTTATTCTAATGGAATAACATGTTCTTGTTATTCCGATTTTAACCATTTAAAAAAATTTATGCGCGAATCTCAATAAAATGCCCTGTTATTTTTTCCATTAACCTCTGATGGTTCGATTTTCAATTTTTCATTGTTGGATCAAGGCAGGTAAAATATTGGCCAGGATAATCAAGAATAAAATATGCTACTTTTTTTAAGAAAAGGAGCACCCTTTCTTTCGTCTATCTGAACCGTTCAAAATTCATCACACGGCTTCAATTACTTTTTTTTTATATCAATTTAATCTATTGAAACGATTCAAATGTAATTGAAGCCGTGTGATGGATTTTAAACGGTTCAGATGAAAGAAAATGAGGGTGCTCCTTTTATTAAATTATCAATCTAATCTACTGAAACGATTCAGATATAATTGAAGTCATGTGATGAATTTTGAATGATTCAGATGAAAGAAAAGGAGCAGATTTGGATTCGGATAATCACGAGGCCAGCCAGACTTGGAAAAGGCAACGAAGAAAATTGCGTTTGCTGAAATGGTACGTAAACAACAATATCTTTATAGAAAGTAAAGTGTTTAGGTGGGGACACATACCGTGACAGGAATAAAGAGCAGCCAACGTGGATGGATTAGATTAAAGGAATATAGATAACATTCAAACGAAAGAGAAAGAATTTTGTCAATAGGGATTAGGGATTAGGGAGGGTACTTATTATTCCGGTGTAACTTGATTGTTTAAAGCAATTTTCTGTGGTATCATTTAGTGAGTCAGGTTAAGTTCGATAAAATCATAATAAAATGGGTAAATTAATATTTTATTCACTTTTTAAAAATACAATCAAACTAATCGAAATAAAACCGAACCAAACAAACTAACTAAATTTCAACTAAAATAAGAAGATTAATAAAGAAAGAACACATTATTTAGTGATTTTCATAGTTAACATTATAATTATTTTTTTATATGTTGAAAAGAATTATACTCGGTTAAAAAAAATTATAAACCAAATCAAGCTGATCCATTTAACTGGAAAAATCAAATCGTTTAATCCGAACTCTCTCAGTTCGGTTTAAAACCAATTAAACCAGATCCGATGAACCCCCTAGCAAGTAGCAACACGAGGTGCAACTGACCCGGTACACATAAATCTGAAGAGAAGTGGGCACATAAGAACCATTTAAATCCGCTTTGGAAATAATAAATTAACAACGTACCAAACGTGCCTCCAACCTTCACACATGCCACGGCTCTTTTATAACATGGCAATTCGGTGCTTGAAAGGGTCATAACTCCTAATTAAGTTTCATTGCATGTTGGGCTTATGGAAAGAAGGCAAATAAATTAATTCTCTACGAAAGAAAGAATATATGAAAAGAAATCACCGGACTCAAAGTCTCAAACTAGGGGTGTAAACGGATCGCATATTATAATCGAATCCGAAAAATTACTTAAATTATTTGATCCGTGTCCGTATTTGTATCTGAAAAATTATAATGGATAAGGATACGGTTAAATTTTTAACTAGCCGTATCCGATTATTTACATTTCTAAACCACAACAAGTGTATTCTATATTTTTAAATTGATTTATTAAATTATATATTCATACCAATAATTTATTAAACTACACACATATATTGATGAATAATATAACACTATGACCTGATTAGTGACTAATGTTTTGATAATATAATATATGTTTTGTAATTAACAAACTTATTATGAAAAATATTAGATCTAATATCCGTATCCGTCCAATATCCGATCCATATCCGTAGTATTTAATATCTGATCTATATCTGTATCTGTATCCATATCCAAAAAAATATAACTTATAAAAATACGATTTGACTACTATCCGATCCGTATTCAACAGTTTACATCTCTAACTCAAACCCTTCTCTTGTATATAATCCAAGGTATGAATATTCGTGCCAAAGCGCCGGCTATTTTGCTCTTTCTCTGATATCTTTATCTAGAAAAGAAAAGAGATTCTCTTTTTATTCTGTCTCCGGAAAGTATGGGTTTATAAAAATTATAGACGTGAAAGCACGACAAATTAATATCTTCCGTATATAATTGACATCTTATGTAATAAAAGACGATATTTCATGTCACCTACAAAAAAGATTAAAGTTGCTTGTTAACTTTTTTACAATGAGAGAATGAACATTGCAGTTGGGGATGGATGCAATTTTTTTAACGAGGATCAATTATTTACTAATTGATAGTTGTACAATCATTAATTTAATTTTACTTATCATTTTATAAGTACGACAAAAAACAAAAACATCATTAGCATAGAAATAAAGATAGTGTTTGACTCCGCGCTCATATTTTTATTTTGAAAGTTCAAATAATCAATTCGAACTTTCCAATATGATTTTCATATTAAAATGTGCTTGGAAACCAAATTTTACATGTTTTGGATATTTTTTTAGTATTTTTTTAGAATTTTTGAAAATCACAGTTTTTCATTGAATAAAAGAAAAACTGTGATTTTCAAAAAAATTTAAAAAATAGTAATTTTTTTTTCAAAAATTATTAAATTTGATCTCCAAGTAAATTTTAATATGAAGATCATGTACAAAAAATCAATGCTAATTAACAAAAGTAAAAAAAAAAATATATATATATATATATATATAGAGGTCAGTTGATCCATGTAAATTCGCTCCTATATTAAATGTTTCGAGACCTTTGTTATAATTCATAGGTGAATGAGTATATTGAAAGAGAGGAGGGTTCCAATATCTCATCTATTTTGTACCTCATCTCTCATATTGTATATCTTTGTGTTCAAAGTCTAAACTGTCGATTCAAACAGCTCAACATGATTTCCATACTAAAATATGCTTAGTGATGAAATTTTATAATTTTTGATATTTTTTTACTAGTTTTTTGGATAGGCAAAAGATCATTGTTTTTAAACGGTCCAGATACAGCGATTTTGTACATATCTTAAAAAATAGTAAAAAAAATTGCAAAAATTATAAAATTTCATCACTAAGTATATTTTAGTATGAAAATCATATTCAATGGTTTGGATCAATAGTTTGGACTTTGGAAACGGAGATATACAATATGAGGTATGAAGTATAAAAAAAGATGAGGTATTGGAACCCTCCTCATTGAAAGAAAATGACTGATAAATCATGCAACATGACTAGGGCTGGCAAAAAATTCGTAGTTCGTGATTCGATTTGGGTTTCATTCGGGTTTCATTCGGGTGTGATTCGAGTTTAATTCGGTTCGAAATGGGTTCGAATTGAAACGAACCAAACCAGGTTCGGTTCGAAATTAATTCAAACCAAACTCAAACCTAGCCTGGTTCGATCGAAATGGGTTCAGTTACTTTTATGGTTCGAATCTCATAATAACATCGTCCATCCATTTACCTGATGAAACTAAAATCCAAGATGGAGAGTCATAATTTAACTTAGCCGACACTCCCTCGCTCTCAAATCTCAATAACCTAGTTCTCTCTCCACCTCTCCCTCTAGCTCTAAAATCTAGCCGACGCTCTTGGTGACTGGTTGTCTCTCCGGCTGTCACTCCTCTCTCCGGCCTAGATGACTGTCTCTCCTCTCTCTTCGGTCGTCTCTCATAGTTCATAGTTTATATCGGTAAAAGGAAGCCATGTGAATTTTGTCCCGCGAGAAAAAATTAATGTATAAACTACCGGTATAACTAGGGTTGCTAAAAAATAATTTAGTTCGTGATTCGATTCGGGTTCGATTCGAAAAATGTGTCGTTCGCAATTAATTCGATTCGAAATGGATTCGGTTTGAAACGAATCAAACTAGGTTCGGTTCGAAATTAATTCAAACCAAACTCAAACCTAGAGTAAGTTTGGTTTGATTCGATTCGTTGCCACCCCTAAACATGACACTAATAAATAAGTCCGATCACATATTATTGGGTATCTATAATAGACCATGTCAATGATTTTTTTTTATTTCAAATTTATTTTTATGGAAAAAAAATAATTCATAGAAAATAAACTTCATTTTTGTGATTAGAGGCAGAGCTATGTTTAGACTAGAAGGATCGCACTAAAAAATGTTTGAGAACCAATTATATTTTAAAAAGCAATTGAGAAATTATGAATTATGCTACCGTCAAGTCACAACATATTTAAGGTCAAACTCTGCCATCCGATTGTGACACCATTATCCAATTGGCTATCTTATTTTATAATAATTTTTTATTTTTTCTTTATAAGTATTATTATAATTAATTAAGATTGTTTTTTGAACTTCACTTCTAAATAAAAAAAATATTTATGGAAGAAATAATAACTTTTCAAGATAATATTTTTATTAAAAAAAATTATCGCATTACCAAATTTTAGATGCAAATATATTTCTTTTCAAACACTAAAAACTTATACAACGAAAAATAACACAATGAGTCACAAGAAAATTCTTGCACAATGATACAAAATAACTATATTACTTTGAAAACTTGTTAACGTGTTAGACATATTAAATGTATTATCTTTAAGTAAGAAGAAAAATACATGAATATAAGAGTCACTCAATAAAAATAAATAAGAAAATAAAATTAAAATTGTACGAATAAAATAATAATAAGACAGTATGTCTATAAGTTTGGAATCATAACTTTTTTTATATATTAATAATGTGTGTCTATCAGACACATCAAAAAGATTTTAAATAGTGAGTATCACGTTATTATAAAAATATTAAAAATATAATTATAGTATATAAAATACTTAATAGCGTTATAATTTTTAAAGTCGGAAAAATTATAACGCAAGTATTATGTAGCTATGACCAATTATTTAGAGCATCTACATCCCAGCAACTCAATTGAGTTTCTAAATAACTGTTAACCACTTTTTAGAAATTAAGATCTCTAAAGTTTTTGACTTTCACATCCTTGAAATTAATTTGTATAGTTTCTATTAAGTCACGTTAGAATCAAATTGTAAAAGAAAAATAATTTGAGCCAATTATTTAATTAGCATGGACTTTATAAACAGTTTCTTAATAAAAAAACTCTCACACATTTTTTAAACTAAATTAAAAACTGTCATATCACATCAAATTATAAACTCTAATATATATTTTTTTTAATGTGAACCTGAATACAAGTGCACATGCATGTATGGTAGAAGGGTAAGATGGGTATTAAATGAAGTTAGCGGTGCCGAACTGAATTTGATTGTCCACTGTCAGAGGCAGAGGCAGAGCCAAGTAAAATATCTTCAATTCCGAAATCAATTCAAATGAAGATGGACCATGCAAAAATAAAATATATCACCGCTCCAATCTCCTGCCAATATGATCTCTTAAATTGATTTACTCAAGAAAGATATGATCTCATTGGAACTCCAAAATATTCTCATGCTCAAGATACATGAGTAACTAGGGGTGGCAACGAGCTGTTAAAGAGCGAGCTAGGTCACACTCGTACTCGGCTTGTTGGTATATCGAGCTGAGCGAGCGAGTTTAGATTTTAGGTCCCGAGCTAAAACTATTGCTCAAGACCGACTCTTGGCTTGTCCGAGCGAGCCGAGTTAGCTCGTTACTAGCTTGGCAGATTTATAAATTTATATTTTTTTTTCCTACTATATCTTAAATTTTCATAACACATCTTATCAATTATGACTAAAATAAAATAATATTTATATGACTAATTACTGAGGAATACTCTTTAATTCAATTGTAATTAAACAAATCAACTACTATAAATTAACTTTACAGCTAAATTCATACATACAAATATATCAAAATCCTAAATTCATACAAATATATTCACAGAATAAATTCATGCATACCAAACCAAACAAATTCATACAAATTAACTTAATTACTTATAATTAATTCACACATATTCCATACAAAATTACCAATCAACTTAAACACAGTCCAAAGTGCAATTGTCATAACACTGGCTATAACATCCATAGACCATGATATCTCTAATCTGAAGTGAACGGATCCGATTAAACTATTAAACTATGTATATTAAATAGCTTGTTAACGACCGAGCTGACTCGTGCCGAGCTAGGCCAAACTCAAACTCATTAATTCTGGCTCGACTATGTAGCGAGCGAGCTAATTTTAACTCGATCCACTAACGAACGAGTTGTTACCGATCGAGTCACGGGCGAATACCAAGCAGGCCACGAGCCACGAGCTTTTTTTGCCAGTCCTAGGAGTAACCGGCTAATTTGAATTATTAGCAGCCCACAGGACCAAATTCTCTGAACTTAGAACCGGGTGCCTTGTGACATGTGGGAATTATATAAATTGTATAAATTGTACATGTCAGAAGTTGATTGATACGGATTTTCTTTTTTAAATAGAACTTCTTTTAAATTTTTTAAGAGATAAAAAAGTCGGTGATGTAAAAAACTAATTTTTTTTACCGATCCTAGAAATTGGTGGAGCAAAAAATTTCACATTTATTTAAAATCAGCATCATTGATGGTTCGAAAATGACTCCACCGATTATAGGGATCAGTGGAATCTTTTTTTATAACTTTACTGCAAATAGTGCTTGTTCCATTAAAAAGATAAAAAAACTATTTTTTTTACCGATCCCTAGGATCGATCTAGGGATCAGTGAAGCAAAAAATTTCATATTTATTTAAAATCAACACCATTGATGGTCCGAAAATGGCTCCACCGATTATAGAAATCAGTGAAGTCTTTTTTTATAACTTTATTGCAAACAGTGCTTGTTCCGTTAAAAAGGTAAAAAACTATTTTTTTTACCGATTCCTAGGATTGGTTTAGGGATCGGTGGAGCAAAAAATTTCATATTTATTTAAAATCAACACCATTGATGGTCCGAAAATGGCTCCACCGATTATAGGAATCAGTTGAGTCTTTTTTTATAACTTTACCGCAAACAGTGCTTGTTCCGTTAAAAAGGTAAAAAACTATTTTTTTTTACTGATCCCTAGGATTGGTTTAGTGATCGGTGGAGCAAAAAATTTCATATTTATTTAAAATCAACACCATTGATGGTTCAAAAATGGCTCCACCGATTATACGGATCGGTGAAGTCTTTTTTTATAACTTTACCGCAAACAGTGCTTGTTCCGTTAAAAAGGTAAAAAACTATTTTTTTACCGATCCCTAGGATTGGTTTAGGGATCGGTGAAGCAAAAAATTTCATATTTATTTAAAATCAACACCATTGATGGTTCAAAAATGGCTCCACCGATTATACGGATCGGTGAAGTCTTTTTTTATAACTTTACCGCAAACAGTGTTTGTTCTGTTAAAAAGATCAAAAACAATTTTATTTAAAAAAAAAAAAATCATTGATACGCATATGCAAGGATTCGTATCCTCTCAGGTACCTGACTCAACACAATTGAAATGGACGGTCCAGATTTAATTTCAGCCGGTGCCGGCTCAGAATGGCGTGGGGAACAGTATTATGTTTGCTTTGAGATTCGTGCAAAGTTAAAAGTTTCAATTTCAGCCAGTAACCTGAGGGAGATGTGAATGCCATATGCAATGGGATGAAGGTCAGAGAGCGACAAATATAAGTGTCAAGTGGCTACTGAAAAAGGTTTGGCTTGGTTTGGTAATTTGGTTGGTTGATTAATAGGATTCACAAACTATTAAATAACACATATACAGTGCTAATTAAATTAACGAGACAAGACATGTAATTAATTAATCAAATATTGGATAGATATGCAGACATAAAATAATAAATCCACTGTCAAGTTGCACGCATTAAAGGGGGCCCTTTAACAATAAGCTTCCAAGTAGACATGTAGCCACCACAACATTGCTAGACTTATTTTTATCGCAATTTGCAGCAAACAATTAATTCTTTGAAGTAGAAATCTTTATATTAATTTAATAGTAAAGGTTAATTATTTGCCCAAGGTTAATTTATTATAGTTTCTCTATCAATACTAGATGATAATGATACCAGTCTAAACATTATGTTTAACTAATAATACATAATCTTGATTTTTTTTTTTTTTTAAATTCTGATGCAACTTACGCGTAGCTGAGTGTAAACATGTTGAATCGGTGAGTTAATTATAATAACAAAGAATATGTATATATAAAATAACATAAAAAAAAAATTTGTTGATAAGAAAATAACATAAGTACCAATTTTATAATAAGAAGTATTATTAAAAATTATAACATTCTTCTACTAACAATAAAGTAGAGCAAATTTTATTTAAAAAAGTTAATATAATAAGACAAAATATTATTTCTACATTAGTTTGCTACTATAGTTGTCTACGTAGGGGCGGATTCAAAATTTCTGCTGAGGTGGAGCAGAAATCAAGTTCAAATTCATTAATTAATTGAGTTCAAATTCATTAATTAATTGGGTTCAAATTCATTAACTAATATGGTACTACATAAAAACAACAAAAATAGTCTCTTTCATATAAAACATAACAAAAATAATCTCTTACATAATAAAAAAACAACAAAATAGTATTCTTTTACATATTAAAAACATCAACAACAGTAAAAAGGGGCAAAATTAATTTCGAAGAGAAGGCACTAATGTGGGCCTATTAAATCAAATTACATTTTAAAATTTAGAAAAATAGTTGCTCTCTCGTGATATACACTGGATACGTCGACCCTGTGTTCATAAGTATATTCCTATAAAAAAAAATGTTCAGGGCTAAAATCAATTTTTACTCAATTTTTCATTTTTTTTGTATACAAAATTCATATCGAAAATCGTTCGTCGCACCAATGAAATCCAATTCGCACCAGGCAAACAATATCCAAATTTTTTAGACGAGGTCCAATAAATTTGTCGAATTAATCAAATTATACTTACACCCTCAGCTAATTAAAGAATATTTTCATTCTCAAAATTAATAAATTTCAATTTAATTTCTTTGCTGAAAAAAATTCTTTTGATGACCTTTTCTACAGACATAAATTAATTTAATAGTAGAATTAATGAGAATAATAAATTGTTTAACGGTACAATTAATGAAAAAAAAAAAGGTCATTGTTGTGTGTTTGACCCTCAAAGTTGAAAGTCCACCTTGTCTCTGATCATCTACGTTTTAAAATGCGGCCGCATATGTCTATGCAGTCGGCAGCTGTGTTCAGAACGTCATGCAGTCCCTCTCATGTGATTTTGAATATGCAGCTGCATATACGGATATGCGGGTGCAAAATTTAATATGCATCATGCAGACCCAATTATGTATTAAAATTTGCATATGCAGTCTCATACGATATTGTAGTATGCAACAACTTTCTGCATGCATGAACAACACTGCATTTTAAAACACTGTTGATCATTGACTCCGGGAAGATACCTAACTTTGTACATTAAGTTGAGTTATTGTATGCCATGGGTTTAGTTGTAATTTTCATCAGGATGTGAAATAATGAAAAGTATTGATTGCTTATATGTGTTAACAACATAGATGTAATGCATAGTTGTTTGGCCAAGGTAGGTATCTAATTAATAGTGACATTTAACTGCAATTCTTGTCATAGTTACTAACTTCAAATTTATAATTTTATGTGTACAAATATAATTATATTCTCGTTGAAGCAGGGAGCCAAGTTGATTATTGTCAATGTCACAAAAAATCAAATAAATTATGAATGTAAGCAGCAAACTATAAATATGAAAAACAAAACGCGAAAATTTAACGAGAGAGCACTTACCACTTTTTTATAAATTACATAAATAAATTATAACCAAACTAGGGTGAAAACGAAGCGGATAAGATTCATATTTGAAAATTAAACACAGATATTTGATATTTGAATAGCCAAATTTTAATTATTTATATTCAAATAATAGATATATACTTTATAGTTTAAGAGTGAGGCTATGGTACTATACATAGCGCGAATTAATTTGCACTACGGATTAATATTTTTGTTTGAGTAAAGCTATGATTTAATACATAGTGCAAACTGATTCATACTACGGGTCAATAATTTTGTTTTCAAAATTCTAACAGTCAATACAAACTGTTCAATATGATTTCCATATAAATATGTACTTATAAACTAAATTTTATTTATTTCAATAAACATTATAAATTTTGGTGTATTTTTTTTTATATATTTTAATAAATATCTAATTCAATTCGTATTCATATTTTTCTAATATCCTGATCTATATACGTATACGAAAATAAAAACGAATACACAGATATATCTATTTGCTCGATTTGTTTTCACCCCAGAACCAAACTGATACCACTAAGAATCTGTTCGGCGGAATCAAGGGAATGGAAATAGAAATAGGAATGCAAAATTTTTTAACTGATTTTTACTGTTTACGTGGGAAAAAAATTTCAGTCCGAGTAATTTTTTTTTTCCCACATAAACAGTAACTTTCCTAAAAGTTGTCACATCTCAGAAGCAGAACAGACAAATCGTTGCCCTGGTCAACACAGAATGCGTATCCTCTGCATTAATTCAAAAAAAAAAAAAAAAATCTTTGGAGATATATAGAATTGTGGCTATTTAAATTTTGTATCAGCAATGTATATTATAAAAAATAATTAACCGTGGTGCGATCATCAGCGCAATGAGTTGTTTGTCTGCTTTTGAGAAGCGACGACTTTTAGTATTTCTAGAGAAAATTCGTTACCAATGAGGATAAATCCGTGGAAAATTACGATGAATCGGTTGGTTTAGAAATTATAAACTACAGAGTGGAGGCGAGATCTGTAGTGTTTGACTAAACGGTCCGGTTCGGTCCATGGGTTGACCACGGTTCGGATCGGTCCGGTCCGGTTTTAGATCGGCTGAGTAATTTCATAACACTAGATCTAGTGTATTAGGTTTAGCACTAGAGATAGAAAAAGATTATATGAAGTGATGTAGTTAATATGTTATGATTATAAAATGTAAATATATATGATGTGTTAATGGTGAAGAATAATCGTTTTATGTAAATAGTTACGTCATATTTGATCATATAATATGTTGTCATTCAAAATTTAACTTCTTATCAAGATCTTAACAAATATAATCAGAGTATCTATTTACGTGATATGACATTCTCGTATCGTAATGTGTTTGCGTGTCTACACTCGATAACATGTTATTTATGTCAGCTATTTGTAACGGAATCTCAATCATGTCGTGGTTTTCCTTTTCTATCAGCATTTGTGTATTTTTCTCATTATCACAAAATGAATGGATAAAAGAAAGGTGATGTTTAGATGAAATAAGGAACATAGCAAGCATAGAGTTAACCCTAAAATCGAGAATAGTAGCTAACTCAATATTTTATTGAATTAGTAGAATAGTGAGAAAATTCACAAAAGACAAACAAATAATAGCTTATATTTGCTAATTCAAACAAATCTAAATTAAGAATAGTAGTTTGGAATATTGCTAACTCGGATTAGTAAGTATTATTCATCAATTCAAAGTTCAAACACATCCAAAGAGAGAACTATAATAGCAAAGAAGAAACTAAGGGCATTTTTTCTCCAAAAAAAAACAAAGAAATTAAGGGCTTTTAGTAAAGTTTGGATATAAAGGACGGCTCAATTAAAAAATGCAAATAATTCTATGATTTGATGGGAATGAAATAAGGAGTTGTTCAGCTGCCAAGCGTGAAAGGGAATGAAATAAGGAGTTGTTCAGCTGCCAAGCGTGAAAGGGAATGAGTTTGAGTTCGGATTTAATTTGAATGGTCGAAATACTATGCACGTAAAAAAAAAAAATTCACTCTGAATAATTTTTTTTTTGTACAAAAACAGTTGTTTGCTGAATAGGCCCTGAAGGAGTTGTTTTTGTTTCTTTGGATGGAGGTCGATTTTCATAGTTTAGATTTTAGAGCCTAGAGGTACTGTAGAGTGTACACTGTAGTGAGGGAATTCTATAATTATTCTTCATAAAAGAATAAACTACCAAACTTGGGGACCACTAGCCGAATAGGATCCGATTTTTTTTAAAATATCCAAAAAAATTAATATTTTATTAAAAATAACCAGGTTCTGAGTGAAATTTTAAAAATATCCAGGCCGCAGATTTTTTCTGCGCTCCGGAATTTTTATTCCGGAGCTCAGGAAAAATTTGTGCCCCGAAATTTATTTATTTATTTTTTTTTTTGGAGAAAAAAAATCCATGGTTTGGTATATGTATATGTATAATATGTATAATATATGTATATGTTATGTATAATATATGTATATGTATATATAATATATGTATATGTATAAGAGTTAGGCTGGGGTGCTATGGATAGCATAGTGGCCTCTATGCTACGGCTCAATATTCGAGTTTTCAAAATCCAAACGATCGATCCGAACCGTTCATCTTATTCTCCATATTAATATCTGCTTGGAGACAAAATTTTATAATTTTCTGAATTTTTTTACTATTTATTAAGCCACTTTGAAAATCACTAATCCAACGGTTTTACTGTTTTGTGCAGCCACCGTTGGATCAACAATTTTGTAAAATACTTAATAAATAGTAAAAAAATTCAGAAAAATGTAAAATTTGGTCTCCAAGCAGATATTAATATGGAGAATAAGATGAACGGTTCGGATCGACCGTTTAGATTTTGAAAACTCGAATATTGAGCCGTAGCATAGAGGCCACTATGCTATCCATAGCACCCCAGCCTAACTCTATGTATAATATATGTATATGTATATATAATATATGTATCTGTATAATACATGTATAATACAATATATGTATATATAATATAATATATGTATAATATATATTATGTATATGTACATATATTATATATACATATACATATACATATATTATATTATATTATAGATGAGATGGGCTACGGTGAGTTGCAAAGTAAAACGCGTTTCTACTTCACGCCGTATTTTTATTTTAAAAGTCCAAACGACCGATCCGAACCGTTAGATGTTTAATCCATATTGAAATGTGCTTGGAGACCAAATTTTACATTTTTTTATATTTTTTTATTATTTATTAAGTATTTTTTAAAATTGCTGTTTTGCTGTGAATAGTAAAAAACAGTAAAATTTTCTGGACCATCAGATCAGCGACTTTCAAAATTGCTTAATAAATAGTAAAAAAATTCCAAAAAATGTAAAATTTGGTCTGCAAGCACATTTCAATATGGAGAACAAGATGAACAGTTCGGATTGACGTTTTGAACTTTAAAATCGCAAAATATGAGCGTGAAATAAAATAGTCGCTTTACTTCGCAACTCACCGTAGCCCATCTCATTATAGATACATATATTATACATATTATACATATTATACATATACATATACCAAACCATGGATTTTTTTTTCTCCAAACTCTAAAAAAAAAAAAAAAAAAAAAAATTCGGGGCGCAAATTTTTTCTGCTCTCCGGAATAAAATTTCCGGAGCGCAGAAAAAATCTGCGGCCTGGGTATTTTTAAAATTTCACTCAGAACCTGGTTATTTTTAATAAAATATTTATTTTTTTTGGGTATTTTTAAAAAAAATCGGGAATAGGATCATGGCCGTTGGTTTGTTGAGCTCTCAGCCGCAGATGTGGTGCCACGTGGTTAAAGCGATAAGGGAGACAGGTATGTATTCATGTCAAGAGCAAATAATATAAAGTTATAAACTATAAAGAGAGATTCTAAATTGTTAATTATAATAACGACGTTAATTTAATGATCAGCCAGGTCCGGCCAAGCCTCAATAGTCGGCACCTGACTCGCGTGAGTTGCACGTGGGGGGCAGTACTGTAAAATATATATATATAGAGAGAGAGATGGGCTACGGTGAGTTGCGAAGTAAAACGCGTTTCTACTTCACGCCGTATTTTTATTTTGAAAGTTCAAACAACCGATCTAAACCGTTAGATGTTTAATCCATATTGAAATGTGTTTGGAGATCAAATTTTATATTTTTTGGAATTTTTTTATTATTTATTAAGCATTTTTTAAAATTACTATTTTGCTGTAAACAGTAAAAAACAGTAAAATTTTCTGAATCATCATATCAGCGACTTTCAAAATTGCTTAATAAATAGTAAAAAAAATTTCAAAAAATAAAAAATTTGATCTCTAAGCACATTTCAATATGGAGAACAAGATGAACGATTCGGATCGATATTTTAAACTTTAAAATCGTAAAATATGAGCGTGAAATAAAATAGTCGATTTACTTCGCAACTATTTTACTGTCGCACCTTCAACTTGTTGTGCTGTTCTCCTGTGGCTTCTATAGTGCAGCTACAGTGTTGCAAATGATGACAGACAGTGTGAGATGACATAATAATACTGCAACCCGAGAATATTTTCATGTTGCATCCTCTCTGCCCCTTTTCCTCCAATCATCATTTCCGACTTTTGCCACGTAAACGCCACTTGAAACAAAGTGACAAACAATGTTCTAAAGTCTAAACCAGTCAATTATTCTAAGGCATATTCAGCCTCCAATTGCAAATGGACATAAGAATTGAACTGAAAAATATTGTTTTTGTGAGAAAAAAAAATTCAGTTGAACTGAATTTTTTTTCTTCTCACAGGAACAGTAACACGGCCAAACAGAACCTAAAGGATTATTTCCTCCACACACAAACTTGCAAATTTTTTATTTATAGAAATTATGAAAATCACACGTATGAAAACAGAAAGAGTGCATCGTTTCCAATAAATATAGAAAGATTTGAGATCGGATTCAATGGTCCAGATCCATCGATATATTTTATTTAAAAAAAATAGATGTTGATGGGAAAATCTGTAATATAGATGCCACAGAAAATTAAGTTAGAAATGGATCGGCCTCAATGATGAAGATTCATTTCTAAATTGATTAAATGTGATAGCTACCGATTTTTCTTTTCTACCAAATTAAAAAAAATATATATACTTGGATCTTCATCATTGAGGTTGATCCACTTATGATTTGATGAAATGTGGTACTTGTATCTCCTTTCAATTGTTCAAAAAATTTATATATATCGATGGATTTGGATCATTGAGTCTGATCCATATATTTGGATCGGACTCATTGACTCATATATTTCTACTAGTAATCATGCCCGTGCACAGCAACGGGATATTATAAAAAAACAAAAAACATATTTTGTATTAAAAAAACATTTTAATAAAAAAAGTGTTATAATTGATTTAGATGGATGTAGAATTTCTTACAACACAAATGAAAATTATATACTAAATTCGAAGTTGAATAGGAACTTATAATTGTTTAATTTCTTCATTCATGATGGAAAAAAAATATTCTTATTTATTTAATTGATGATGTCTTGGGAATATAATTTTCCTTACCATTTACAACAAGAAAACAAATACAAAATCGTTTGAGATCTACAACAACATATCAAATATAACATGAAAAAAAAAATTGAAGTATTTTCAGCACAGATTGACGATCAGGGCCTTTTGACGATCGAAGACAAGGCGCCATATGTGTTCGAGAAGAAAGAGCATGGCTTGGAGCACATGTATTCACACAAACCTCTTTCACGTGTATGCATACATGTGTTGCTCCACCTGCATGAAAAACAAATAAGAAATTTAATTAAGATCAGAAATGTGCCAGTATTTGGTTGGAATTGTTCCAGTGTCTTCAAACCATAACAGAATCTAAACCATAAGGGTTCTTGAATTATTCTTAAAAATCAAGTGCATGAGCACTCGGTACCACTGTACCAGAAATAAATTGATTAAAATAAAACGAAAAATACATGACACATGGTTTTTTCCAAAATTTGAAAAAGAAGCAAAGTATAAAATGAAGCTGTAGTTTGCCTTTGCTGCATAGGAGGGATGTCTTCCTTCTCCTCAACACGCTCCGTCTCTTCACCCTGCTCCGTCTCTTCACCAAACCGCCGTCGCCGTCTATTAGTTTTTTTCAAAAACGCGCGCCCTCCTCTTGCCTCCTCTCACTTCCACACCAGATGCAATGGAGAGGCTTCACCATGGAAAGGAAAATCAACCACCACTTAACAATGGCCAAAAAAATTCAGATGCAACAGAATCGACAACATCAGATATTTCGATAGCAATAACTCAATCTACACGATTTCATGTTTTGAACTGCACACATGCTTTTAATTTGTTTTGAGAAAAGCTCGATATCATATTTCAGTTGCAGGGTTGTTATTTGTTTTTAAAAAGCTAGATATCGTTTGTTTAATTTTGTTCTCTGTCTCTGAAATTGTAGAGCTCGTATCATGGGAGAGATTTCTATCTATGTTGGGATTGAGCAAAACCTGGATTAAGCCTCTTAATTTTATTTTAATTGGGACTTCACTGCTGTTCCCAAATTTTTAGGTCCGGTTTTTAATTTAATCCGTCAAACTGCACATTTTAGCAATTTGATTCTTAATTCATGTACCAGCATTGAAATATTAAGTACAGTACTGGTTTGACCCAGAATAACCACGATTTTACAACTCTACTTTCAAGTTTGACTGGGATTTGAAATAAACAGTTTAGAAGAGTATATAAATTGGTTGTTATTTGTTAATCAGTATATTATACAATGACACATGGTTCTTTCCAAAATTTGAAAAAGAAACAAAGTATAAAATGAAGCTGTAGTTTACCTTTGCTGCATAGGAGGGATGTCTTCCTTCTCCTCAACACGCACCTTGATGAGGTCAATGGTGTCAATGGGTTCAATGTCGATCTAAATTTTTTTTAACAAATGAGAGTTTTGACCTTGATCATGGTACCTCCCCTGAGACAGAGCACCAACGATCCTTCTTCCCCTTCTCTCTCCATCTCTCTCTCTCTATATCTAGAGTCACAGTGCAGACGGTGACGGAAGGCAGAGTCGCAGTCGCAGTCGCAGTCCTTCTTTCCTTTCTCTCTCTATTTCTAGGGTTTTTTTTTCTTTTTTGGAAGAAGCGATCGGGAAGGGAGGGGTGGGATCGGGGAGGGAGGCACACCCAGCGAAAGTTTTTTACATATCTTAGAATCGAAATGGTGCGAAGTAAGTATGGCATTACGTGTAGCGGATAAATATTTAACTAAATATAGACTTCTACACATAAGAAGAAAAAAAATTAATAAAAAAAGATAAGTTATCTGATTGAAGGGCTGATATTCAATCCGAAAATTCAACTTTTAATCACAACCCTTGCAGGATGTAGACATTAAGCTCCTTAATAAGGTAGGGAGATATTTGTTAAAAATGATGAACTCTTTCTGTTTTTGTACATATGAATTTAATAATTTATATAGATAAAAAGTTTCCCACACACCTGTTTTTTTCTCTTTTTTTAAAAAATTTCAAGCTGTAATAATCGATTGATGGATAAAGACGTTATAAAAAAATGACCTGTTAATCTTATCTTCATTTAATTTGGTACTATGGATATGAATAATAATATTTTTCATTACGTTAAAAATAAAAGAACGGAGTAAAAGAAATTCGTAAATTATCAAATAAAAAGTAGATAAATTACTTTGTATATATTTCCCTGTAGGATAATGATAAATATGAAATTATAATAATTTTTTACTTCTGCATATTACTATACAATATTTATTATGATGATGAATCTGATTATACAATATTTTATATAATGATTTACAAAAAAATTATTTATACTATATTTCATATTATTTTATTTGGTTAATAATTTATAATTATTTAAAAATAATGAGATCAATAATTATAATTTTTAAATTTTATAATACCATGATGTGTTTAATATATTTATTTATATGTATATCTTTTGGTTAGATTATGTAGATAATCAATTTATTCGATAATTTTTCATTATTCATCCGATCTGTTAATCTTAACGGGGAAGCATATCCAGCTAATTTAACGACTGCAACTAGAGTATGAATAAGATATATCTTCTTTCAACCATAGTGACAAGATTCGTGAATTAAACCCGAATAATTCATTTTTTAGTGATGCTGAATTGAACGTCGAATTATTCTGTTAACCGAATTTTGACCGAATTAAACCCCAATAATTCGCGAATTTACGAATCTTTCTCGAATTTTTTCCAAAACATTTTTTTTGTTTTTTTTTGCTTTCTTACATGACTGAGATCTCTGATCCGAATGATTTCAAATAATTCCTGAATTATACCCGAGTGAAGAATTTTTGACCTCACCAAACTGAACCCGAATAATTCATTTGTCACTGTGCTTCCAACCATACTATATTCATTGACATCACTATTTATGAAACTTCTAACTTTCTGCAGTATTCTCCCCTTTAACTTCTTCACAATATCTCATATGTGACAAT
Organism: Carex rostrata; assembly: GCF_964058835.1. Taxonomy (NCBI): domain Eukaryota; kingdom Viridiplantae; phylum Streptophyta; class Magnoliopsida; order Poales; family Cyperaceae; genus Carex; species Carex rostrata. The sequence continues at coordinate 11,743,307 of NC_135925.1, forward strand.
TTATTGAAGACCAGCTTTTTTTTGGTCGACTTTTATTCACAGTATTGACATCATTTCAATAAGAAACGAGAAAAATATATTAAGCATAGTCTATCCATTTTAACATAAGAGACGTTACAATTATTAATTACTGCTCTATTTTAGTTTAGATTATAAATTATTCGATCCTCATAAAATTCTATATTTTTTGCCAAAAATTTTACATTAATAAAATATTTCTTGAAATCAAATTCTATTCTGGACTTGGGCGTTTAACGAGTGGGATCCAAACCATTTGACAGGCCTGATAACTTGGGCCGAGAAATCTGGGCCCACTGAACCTGTGCAAATAAAGTTTGGGCTCAATCTCAAATCCTATCAATGCAAGTATCCCAAATTGATGGTGTTACAACTTACAAGTAGGCCTGCTAATTGGATAACTTTGTTCATGGACAAACGGGCCGAACAATAATTGGACAATCTGATTTCATCACCGACACCACGACCGCTATTGGTATGTGGTAATTCTTCTATTAGTTATAATTATTATTATTTATTTTCAACAATCATTCAACATGCTATATTTTAGTTCTCAGATGATTGGTCCAGAATTACAAAAATAATAACTGATTCCAGAGTTAATCGTCAGATTTATGATGAATAGCCATGTCTTAATCTAGTTGCGAAGAACTGTTACCAGTGTTTCTATCTTAGCAATTTATGTTGCTGTTATATTTTCTGTCATAATTGTGCTGGCTACTGTTCTGTGATTTGGCTGTAGAAATTCAATACAAATGTATTACTATATTTAGGTCTTTTGTACTAAGAGGTGGGCATCAGTTTTTTTATGCTTATTTCTTTTTATCCATGGTTTCAGTGAAATCGATGGGATTCCCCACATTTATATATATATATATATATATATATATATATAATATATATAAAAGCACATTTTTCTGGTGGTTGAGAGTACTAGTTCGTAATACATTGTTTAAAAAACTAAGCACCGGCAAACAAAGTAAGAGATAAAACTGAAATAGCAACCATTGCTCAGAAAGGAGGAATCAGCAATCCGATTAACTCTGGAATCAGTTATTATTTTTGTGATTTGAGCAAGCAATCGAACTAGAATTTACAGGATACTTAGATGCATGGTCTTTAATATATTCACCACAAGATATATGATATGTCACCAAATATACTGAATACTATTAGAATCTAATGAGTAATGATTGGTCCAGATTATATTTCTGGTTTTTAATACCTGCATGTGATTTTGTTCAAATTCAAGATATATAGATATGTAATTTTATTTTGAGTAATGTTAATTTGTAATTTTTTTTTTGTTTCCAGTGCTGGTCAGAAGAGGAGCCACTACTGTTTATTGAAAGGAAGCTAGAATAAAAAAGGTTAGATTTCTTTAAACAACTTTAATTTCATCTCTCCCGGACTTTAATTGAATTTGATACAAACCGCAGAGTATATCAGCCTCTGATGCTTGAAGCTTTTGTATATCAGCTTTGTATCTTGCAATCTACAGTATATATTAACACTAACTAGTGAGCAATATACAGTAATTTTAGGTGAGGTGAATTGGTACCAGTACTCTGTACTTTCAGGTGAGGTGAATTTTGTAGTCATAGTAACTTTTATGTATGTTGTGAATAATAGTGTATCGTAATTATGAATTGGTACCAGTACTTTAGGTTGGGCCTTTACTTCATAATTTCTGGTTTAAATTCCTATTTAGTAGACTCCAAGATGTGTGTTATTTTTAGCATCACTGATTCTAGGATGCTTGAGATTTATAATGTACCATAACATATGATACTGTTGTACAACCTAGTTCAATACAATTACAGAACTGAGTTCTAAAACCCAGTTTATCTCAAAATCAGCATAATAAAAAAATCAGACTTAGTGTGCTTTATTATGCTTTATATGTTGTATGAATTTCAGATGGATGAAAATTTAAATTCTTATGCAAGTTTAATCGAAGAAATTACTTAGAATCCTTGGACATAGATCAGTTGGTCTAAATTATATTATTATCAGGATTAATTTAGTGTATTGTTGAATGTGTCGTGCAGGTCGAAAAACAAACATGGATTCTCCCTCTGAGGAAAGCGACCGAGACATTGCCTTAGACGAAGACCTGGAGGAGCTCCACCGCGCCTGCCTACTATCCCCAACTCGCGCCTCCCCCATCGCCGCCTCCTACGAGAATTCCGACATCGAATCCAAATCTGAATCCGGTTCCGACGCCGATGAGGACACCAACCTTCTCCGCCGCCTAAAAGCTCAAATCCAGGACTCCCCCCTCGATCTCCTTCTTTTGTTCAGCCCTCGAACACGTGACCTCCTTTTCATTCGTTGGAGTGGGCGTCTTTTGTTCGTGAAGCAGTAGCCGGTCTTGATGACGACAGCAATGATTATGAGACTTTTAGGAATATTCAGAGGATGCTTGCTCGATATGAAGCAGGTCAGTGCTAAAATGCAGAAACGTTTTGCAAGAAATAGGAAGAGGTCGCTTGGAAGAGATCTCAATTTTGTTTATATTTATAATCTTGCTAACATAACTATTTATCCTCTCTTTCTTCTCTCTCTCACCAGATAATAGCTAGCTCAGCTCATAAACTTGCCTTCATTGCTGAGGAGCAATATACAAAAGAGATATACGGTTCAATTCCTGTTATAATTAATTGTGTAGGTAATTCTCATAAAACACTCTATAGATTTTATAAATGTTTCATAGAAATTTAAATGCGATTATTTACTATCTATTTATCTTATCTACTTCTCAGGGGAATTGGTTGCTAACTGCAGAGGAAATAGATGATTTGTTCCTTGGAGATGCTGAGGTTTGTATAACATATCACTGTAGATGCTTTTCCAAGAACTCAATTATGGCCAAATAAATCCCAACTAAATCCATTACTGTTGTAATTATGCCTTGAGATGAACAATTTGGCCTCAATTTACTATCTATTATGCAATCAAACCCATCCTGTCAATGGTATAGGCACTTGCTGCAATCTGCAATTATGCATGTCTCCTTTGATAAATCTCAAACTGAGATCTGGTTCTTCCTTTTATTCCTAAAAATTGTAAGGTATGGAGGAGACCAAACTTCCCATTGGTCACCACCGACGGGCACCACGTTCTTGATGTGATTTTTACGTCTCCTATTCTTGACCTAGGTATTGGCACATTATTACATATTTTCACAATTAACTATCACCACAAAATATTGAACCATCTAATGTATCTCACAAGATATATAACTCACCTTTCTGTCTCTTAAAGTTACCAACTACATTTCTCCTTTCTCTTTTTGCTTTTTTTGATGATTACCTGTCTACTTCCTCACTCCTCATAAAAGAGAGAAAGAGCAGACAAGGGTGCTGATGGGGTCGTCTGTACAGTTATTGACAGTTCCTAGATATCGAGGAATATGTGATAGTTCTCATTGGCTTACTATATATATATATGGGGATCAATTGTGGTACTGGATAAAAATATAGAGAGGCCTAATTGGTGTTGGAAGCTCTAAGTCACCTAAAGATCAACAGTTGGTCAAACTGTACAACCTTGACCTGATAAATGTATTTGTCATGTAAAGCATCAATCCACTAGATAATGCGTGTACTTTAGAAGCTTTTTTACTTTGGCAATCAGAAAAAATCTCAACAGAACTGCCCATTTGAGATGTATAAACTTGCCTTAATTTGTAGGTAAGGTAGCAGAAATCCTTGAAAAAGTAGAGGGTGTGGTCGACCATGGAATATTACATGATATCCCGCGAGTATTTCTTTATTTGTCATACATTATACCATTATTTATCATCTTCTGGTAATATACAGGAGAACATTTATCCATATCACAAACGAAAGGTGTACTTGCTGGTAGGGACATGTATTTACGTTTACAAAGTGCTCTTATTGCTTTATAAGACTTGGAAATAAAGAGAAATATATATATTCATTCTCATAATAAACTACCCAATATTTGAGGGTTTTGGCCGAAAAATCTTATTTGCCGATTATTATTTTATCGTTTAAATCAATTTACTCATGCAAAAAACTGAGACCAAAGAAATATACAGAATTAAATAGAATTAACCAGAAACCAAAATCAGAATATGTTTTCTTGATCAAGAGCTGTGACATTCTATTTCGTTATCTTCCAGATGCTTTTCATTGATTGGCTCGAGGAATCAAGTTCAAATTGTGGAGAACACTTCTGTAATTTCCTAATTGTGTTTCTAAGTATATATATATCGTCCCATCAAATATTCTCTTTTTAATGAAAAATATGAATTACATTTTGTGAGCGTCCTTCATTCAGTATCAGTAAAATATCAGCATTTTTCATATCAGTTGCAGTGAATTTATTTTAAAGAAAAATTCTTTGTCCGATTGCACCCCATTTGCATTTGATCCAGGTCAGGAGATTACATAACTCAAGTCTATTGCACTTCAAAAAAAAAAAATATTACTTAGTTAATTGGTATAACTATGTTTGGCCAGAGTGAATTACAATCAACTACTGCTTTCAGATTACATGTAAAATCCTTTTGTCCAATTATACACATAAAAACAACAACAAAAAATAACGAATAGCAATCCTTTGACAAGCTTGGAGAAAGCTTTCATGTGCTACGCTATAAAACCTCAGAATACTTACACAGAAACATCTCATGTAGCCCTATAAAATATCATAATACCTACTATGCCTTCCTCTCAATTTGCCATGAAATACCCACACCATCCTACCTCCTATGTGTTTTCCCATTAATTTTTTGGGTGGTATAAACCATATTTTGAGGTTTTACAAGGTGAATGTGATATTCTCCAAAAAAAAAAAAAAAACCACATTGAGTTCACGGTTGATCTTGGTGGGGTCACTGTACACCTCAGCATAGTCACCCGGTCTCCTGGGGAAGTAATCTACTTTTATGTTTGCACCAGTTGCTTTTTTGCATGAATCCACAAATTCCTTCACAGATCTCCCTAAAGCACACAGATTTACAAATCAGAGGAATGTTTTTGGAACAAGAGAAAATCATCGAATCATCTAGAATTTACCCTTCTTTTTATTTCATGCATCTTTTATTTTGTCTCAGGGAAGCGTATTTTTCTAGCATGTCCTGTTTTGATGTCATATAGGCATAAACATGACAGAGTGCAAGCATGATATTATTCATAAAGTTAAATACAGAGAAATGATGTAATGAGGCCAGAATGAAGCTGCAATAGCCAAGATAAAATTATCAGAGGGTAAAAAGAGATTTCAAGCCCAGAAAATAAACGTGCTGCTTATTATATTTTATATCAACTGAAAGTTACAAGTTGACAATTTCTAGGATACAAATAAACCAAGAAAAGCCATAGTACCTTGTGCTGATAAATATTAATACTGGAATATTGAACCTTGGAATTGTCATAAAAAATTGATGGATTTAATAAGAGAAACCTTTGCCAGTGCCGACATTGTAGATGCCAATGAGCCAGTGATACCTACCCACTACTGTCCAACCTTCGACTTGTTGTGCTGTTCTTCTGTGGCTTCTATAGTGCAGCTACACTGTTGCTACATGATGACAGACAGTGTGAGGTGACATAATAATACTGCAACCCGAGAATATTTTCATGTTGCATCCTCTCTGCCCCCTTTTCCTCCAATCATCATTTCCGACTTTTGCCAAGTATCAAACGATGTTCTAATCCAGTCAAGAGTTCCCAAGGCTTATTTCTTCCACACACTGGGGTGTAAACGGTCGGATACGGATCGGATTGTGGTCAAAATGTATCCTTATCCATTATAATTTGATTAAATTGTATTTTTATCTGTTATAATTTTTCGGATACGAATATGAATACAGATACATATCGAATATTAAACGGATACGGATATAGATCGGATATTGGACGAATACGAATACGGATATGAATATAATTCGGATAATTAAAAATAAATTACTAATGTACATTCTAGTAAAAAAACATCTAAATATAATTTTTTTCATTCATAAATTATATCTAATATTTTTCATAATAAGTTTATTGCTTACAAAACATATATATATTGTCAATACATTAGTCATTAATCATATCATTGTGTTATATTGTTCATCAGAATATATATGTATATGCAGAAATTATTGTAATGTATATTAAATTTAATAAATTAATTTAAAAACATAAAATACATTTGTTGTGGTTTAGAGATGTAAACGGTCGGATACGGATAGTTATGGATAGTTAAAAATCTTACCGTATCCTTATCCGTTATAATTTTCGAATACGGATACGGATACGGATAGTCTCGGAGGATCTGATAATTTAAGTAATTTTCCGGATTTGAATCCAGATAAAATTGGATAATATCCGATCCGTTTACATCCCTACCACACACACACACACCCCTGTTTCTTTCCCTTTTTTTTAATTTCAGGCTGTAATAATCGATTGATAGATAAAGACGTCATAAAAAAATGACCTATTAATCTTATTTTATTAAATTTGGTAAGATGGATATGAATAATAATATTTTTTATTACGTTAAAAGTAAAAGAACGGAGTAAAAAAATTCGTTAATTTATCAAATAAAAAATAGATAAATTACTTTGTATATATTTCCCTGTAAGATAATAATAAATATGAAATTATAATAATTTTTTACTTCTGCATATTACTATACAATATTTATTATGATGATGAATCTGATTATACAATAATTTATAAATATATTATTTATACAATATTTCATATTATTTTATTTGGTTAATAATTTATAATTATTTAAAAATAATGAGATCAATAATTATAATTTTTAAATTTTATAATATCAGGATGTATTTAATATATTTGTTTATATGTAGATCTTTTGGTTAGATTATGTAGATAATCAATTTATTCGATAATTTTTCATTATTCATCCAATCTGTTAATATCTTAACGGGGAAGCATATCCAGCTAATTTAACGAGCGCAACTAGATTATGAATAATTTATTCAAGACCAGCTTTAACTTCTTCACGATATCTCATATGGTGACAGTTTATTCAAGACCAGCTTCTTTTGGTCGACTTTTATTCACAGTATTGACATCATTTCAATAAGAAACGACAAAAATATATTAAGCATAGTTTATCCATTTTAACATAAGAGACGTTACAATTATTAATTACTGCTCTATTTTAGTTTAGATTATAAATTATTCGATCCTCATAAAATTCTATATTTTTTGCCAAAATTTGTAGATTAATAAAATATTTCTTGAAATCAAATTCTATTCTGGACTTGGGCGTTTAACGAGTGGGATCCAAACCATTTGACAGGCCTGATAACTTGGGCCGAGAAATCTGGGCCAAATTTTGGGCCCAATCTCAAATCCCATCAATGCAATTATCCCAAATTGATGGTGCTACAAGCATTTAACTTTCCAAAATTAGGTTTTCAGTTCTCCGGGTATAATACAAAATTTGGTGTTCTCACAAATGCAAAGCATATATATAAAGTAACAAGAACACACCAAGGGAAATAGAAAAGAAAATATAAGAGGAGCTTTGCTTCCTTGAGCACAAAAACTTGGTTATAGTACATTGTTTGACACCACACACTGAGTGTATTGCTTAGTCCAGATGCCACTTGCCCCTACTGAGACTCTCCTTCCTTCTCCAAAATGATAGGACCTCATAAAACTAATTAAGAAAAAAAAAATTGAAAGTATGAGAAATTATGTATTGGGAATATTTTAAATTTTATTACCTTTTGTTTTACTTGTGGAATAAAATAAAAAAATCATCATTTTCACATGGATCTATCAGAATATATATAGCTGTAAATATCTATTTTATGGTGCTAATTAATGTAACAAGTTAATTGATACTACTGTATGTGTTGACAAAAAGTGAAATTGGAACTACAACTTCAGATTCATTTTTAGTTAAATTAACATGATATATATAAACAAAATTAAATTGGACCAGGCGTGTCTATCAAATTTGTTATCCAAATCCTATGTTTTAATTACGTATGGTGCTTTAAGGTTGTGAATTGGATGATGTCTAACTCTTTTTAGTTGAACGCTATTTTCATCTTCTAATTACACTTTGCAAATCAACATTCGGACTGGTGCTAGACTACTTGTCTCAATGCTAGTACATAAGCGCGATATAGAATACTAACTACCAATTCATCAAATTTAAGCTATTGTAAAAATTAACATATACAAATCTGGCCATGTGGAAATTAAATCTACAGACTACAAAATCGAAAGTTGAATTTTCAACAACAATAAAAGCTTACGCTCATGAACCCATCGCTTTGAACCGAACCAAATCGTTTGAGAAGCCGACAAAACTCTTCATGGTCCATCTCCTCCAATTCCTTCATGATCTTCTCTTGCTCTTCAGTTGAAGAAGTTGATGAAGACGACTCATCGAACCTGGGCACTTCTGAACTATCCAATTCAATGCATTCTGGTTTGTGATCGTCAACTTGATCAACTTTCGGCGTGCAATTTTCGTCGAAGGAATTGATAGGCAAACGAGATAGCACGGATGAGAGAAGATAGATGCTGAATAGTGCGAAAGCTAGGGGTAAAAGCAGGAAAAAGGCCAAGATGGAGAATATAATAAGAGAGAGAAAAAGGGAAGGGAGGGTTAAAAGGAATAAACAGAGGATCAAAGAGAGCTTACATGGCTCCAGTATGGACCCATGGCTCTGTGTTTGCGAAGTAGGCATGACTCATCCGAGGTGGAGAGAGAGAGAGTCAGAGAGAGTATTTCTATATTCTTGCTGATGGTTTAGCTGACACGTGGAAGCAAACGAGGACAGAAGGGTGGAACGTGGTTTGGGTTCCTGCAAACGTGTCGCATGAGTCTGATTTTCATTTTTGCAACTTTTTCTATTTTACAGAGAATAGCTAAATAGTGATCTTTAAGTACTAGACCCGGTTCATTGTGAAAGGCCGAGTTCGTGATTTCAGTTGCGACTCTACATTTTTTTGTAGGCCCAAAAGAACATAAAAAGAAGGCCCTTTAAGTCTTAATGATTTCGTATCTTAAATAATCGGCCTGTAAAGGCCCAGGTAAGAATTAAAGTCAAGTACATTTCAATACAACTGAAATAAAATGGTGGGTCCACGTATTCACCGAAGCAATATATCTAGGTCCAAAAATATTCTACGCCTCCGTGTGGATTGAGAAACCAAAATCGGATAAAGATGGCACAGAATAAAAATCGGTGTCAGAAAACTGTCGGTGGGTCCTGACCTGTGGGCCCACACCATAGCATGTCTATTGGATAGAAATAGAATTGGTAGTAGCCGCGTAGGGGCCAAGCCCACGCGGAAGCGGAGCCCTTCGGATCGGAACCAAGTAAATCAAATGAGATCGGGTCACGTGAGGGAGTTTGATTCACTGACAGTGGGCCACCGACGCACGTGCTGTGACGGGACAGGTCAAGCCCGAGCGAACCACATGCGCTCCGTCTGGCCCCGCTCTTCCCCCACGTGACTGCCTACTCACGACTCACGAGATTTCGATAGCAGGTCCTCTGTCGCCCTCCTTTACACGTGCCTATGTTTATCTTTTTTCGCCATTTATTGTTTGGGCCTTCAGCGTTGAAACTTGAGAACGGTTTGATTTGATTTGATTATTCGTTACTCTTCCACTTGTTAAAATGTCATTGGCGGAGCAAAATGTGTGCATAAATAACAAAAAGAAAATTGAAATCTAAACTTTGTAAATATCTGGATATGGATATTTTTCTTAGACTTTTTTTTTCTGTTGGAGTAGATAATTAGAAGGATTAACTGTCAGTTTTAACATTTCATAGTTGCATTTATCTAACTTGTCAATTTGCATCTTTCTTGTCTGCACACTTGTAGAAAAGGAATAGTTTTTTTATTTTTATTATATTCGCATATAGAAATTATTAAGTAAGAAAGTTTAAAAATGAGCAGTATAGTTCCTCGGAAGTACGGATCAAGCTTTGTCATTGCTACTGTTTTTCTTAATTTAGAGATATCTACATAATAATTATTTTGACAATGTTAACAATGATTTTTAAATATTTAAATAAAATTCAGTTTTGAAAATAACTTTTTGATATCTTTGTAAACATATAGCCTGATACGTCCTATTTCGGAGAGAGTAGGCCGTATGTGAAAAATGATACTTGGGCTCGCCTTGTCCCGAGATGACAGGCCGAGATTGAAACAAGACGAGTTATTTTCCGAGATGGGAAGTGTTGGAGATATCAGACTCTAACCTGTGTTATATCTCATTTTCTAGGTAGTAAAGATCTGCCCCCTATTCCATGGAGCACTTGTATATGTTACCTTGTAACCGCCATTTCACAGGGTAATGACAGTTAAGGGAGATCATGGGAGCGGTTAACCACGATCTTGAGGTCAGGTTACTCGCGTATAAGCGGTGCTTGTTAAATCGAGTCGGGCTGGACTTCTATCGAACGAGGCCTTAATGGGCCTTCTTGGGCCGGATTGCACACGGACTTCGGGCTTATTTATTATCTCAGGTTGACCTGAGAGGGTCTGAATCTCGTTCTTGACCCAAGCCAAGAGTGATTCGTGAGAGCCCTTGATACATGACCCTATCATAGTCATCAACAACCGTTAATTTGAATTGTTGAAGTTCAAAATCACAAATCTGAAATATATAATTATTTTTCCATGGATGAAATATTTAAATAATATAGATTATGCACAAAATGTTCAGTTTTAATTATACAATTTGTAATGTAATATTATCCAAGCTATTAAAAAACGAATCCAATCTCCCACAGTATAAAATAGTTAATTGACTCAAATCATTGTTTGTAAATGGCTCAGTTATGAGTCGTCACAAGTCAGTTTTCACTGTTACCTACACGTTTACTATTTGACTAAAGTTAGATAAAAATAAACAGAACGTTTTAACACAAAAGGCGGCGGGGCACAAACTAATTTTGTGGCAGTGAAGTTCTGATCTAATCTAACCTTTAATAAATAAAACAAAGCAGATGTTTATTCATATCTTAGTCGGTCCAGCCAGGACCACGAAATAACAAACTTTAAATATCACCGTCGGTTACGGCGTTAAATGTCCTTGACGGCGTCAGTCCAGTTAACTTAGCCGTTACCGTTGAATAAATCATGAGTAACGACAAGAAACCTAGCGGCCAGGTAGGGCCCACGTTGAAGGAACACGCGCAGACACGTGTCAAGGCGGAGACAGCCGAAGGATCTATGCACGTGAGAGCCAACTGCTCCTTAGCTCACGTGCCTCCACACCCCACCTCACGACAGTGACGTTGCTTTACTTTCTTCGTATAAGGACATTTATATGCACCAGTTCCACATTTAATTTGTACACCCGTTTTTTCAGATTTACACAAATAAATTGGAGTAGAACTAGGGTGTTCTTAAGCTCACCAGAGTATTTCACGAGCTTAACATCAAAATCTATCAAATCTGTTTCAAATGACGAATTCGAACCATTGAAATTCGTCTACCTTACGAGTGATGAGTCTACATGTGAAAAGTTTAAACATTCGAATTAATTTAGTATAAAATTAAGCGATAAAAAAACATTCAAAAAATGAATGCACTAAAATTAATTTATTAATCTTCTAATTTTGACCGATTGACTTTATACTAAACTAATTCGAATGTTTAAAAATTTCACATGTAGACGCATCACACGTAAAATAGGCTGGTTCCAATGGTTCGAATTCATAATTTGAAACCGATTTGATGGGTTTTGGAGTTAAGTTCACCAAACACTTTGGTGAGCTTAAGAACACCCTAGTTCTACTCAATAAATTGTGCTTGAAAAGTTTAAAAAATAATCTGCAGAGAGACTTAAAAAATATAACATTTCTGACAGATACGTATTTAAATAATTAAATAATTAAATAATTTAGTAGTACAATTAAAATTTGAGAAAATGATAAATTTATTTATTTATGAATTACTAAATAATATTAGAGAATAAAGAAATGTATATTAAAAAAATTAGTCTGGTATTAAATTTGATAAATTTCAATTCAAATTAGCAACAATTTAATACAAGATCATAATAAATAGCTATTGTGTTGTATAGTATTAGATGCGAAAGGAAATCAAATGAAATATAAATAGAAATCAAACTACAAATTTCAAATGTTGGACTCGCTACCAGCGATAGATGAACTCTGCAGTATATTAATTAAAGGATTATTTTCATCACGGGAGCTTATGCACCCCGCCTCATTGTATTGCTCCTAAAATCTAAACTAAGCACCCATGTTGAACGGGTAACATTATATCGTGCTTCGATCATGCGTTAAGACGAACTCGAATCACCCCCTTCTCACTCTCAGCCGTGTTCTCTTAATTTTTAATAACAGGTCAAGAACTTGTCATCATATTAGAGAATAAAAATAATTGTATTAAAAAGATTTTAGTTTTATATTACATTAGTAAATTTCAATTCAGACTAGAAACAACTTAATAGGGAACTATAATATTTTTTTATGGGATATAATTTGAGATAATAATTACTTATTATAAGCACTAGTTATAAATGTGAATCCTTCATTGAGTGAGTCTATGGTACTATGCATATTACGATTTGACACCGTGCTACGGCTCTATATTATAGTTTTCAAATCCTAACGGTCGATCCGAACCGTTTATCTTGTTCTCCATATTAATATGTGTTTGGAGACCAAATTTTACATTTTTTGAAATTTTTTTACTGTTTTTTTAGATTTATTGAAAATCACTGTTTTTGGATGGTCCAGAATTTTCAGATCAAGTGATTTTCTAAATATCTAAAAAAATAGTAAAAAAATTTCAAAAAATGTAAAATTTGGTCTCCAAACACATATTAATATGAAGAACAAGATGAACGGTTCGGATCGACCGTTAGGATTTGAAAACCTGAATATAGAGCCGTAGCACGGTAACAACCCGTGATATGCATAGTACCATAGACTCACTCATCCTTCATTTCTTATTCTTAGACTATCGATAAATTGTTTCATACTTTATAATGTGACAATACAGTATTTAACACTGCCATTATATTATTTAGAAATAAAAATAAAACAAACTTATTGGATTTTTAAACGTATATGCTATGTAATAAATTTTCAAGCATATATTGAAAAGATTAAACTCTCACAAAGTTCATGACTTAAATTTTGAAGATGTTGCATAAGACTGCTTGAACGTAGATGTGGAGCCATTCAGGCCTCACTTTACGCACATAAATAAACCTGGTTCACAGGTTGTCCGTCCCATCGTGGGACCCACAGAGCACCCAGCGTGAGTTGGCCACGTGAACAGAGCGGTAGGAGAGAACCATTTTTTCGGTTTTCCCCTCACGTGACAGCCGATAATGATCCACCAATAGTACACCGACGCGTGTAACCAAAAAATGGCCTAATTACAAAACTGGCGAGATCAATGGAAACATCAAACACGCAGCTTAATTTGTTGGATTATTTTTTCATTTGAGGTTATAATAGTTTACTGATCCCTAAGCTGATACCTTAAAGAAGAGAGAGAGAGAGAGAGAGAGGGAGAATGTCTATATATTATCAGAGCAGACAGTAATAAAGTCCACTTAGCCCTTTAAATTAATTATGCCTAGCTAGATGAAGAGTCTATGATTAGATGAATATTATTTTAGTTTAGACTTAGCTTGCTTGTTTATGTCTAATGTGACAGGAACCTTCCTTCCTGTTGATGATCATGCATGTGCAATGTGCATTGATGTTTAAATTTGATTGGAATCTTCATCTCTGTCATGCATGCATGATGCATGCCTTTATCTCCCTTTTTCATTAATGAAGAGGAGTTACCTTCTCACGAGCTGTAAACAAAAGAAAACTATACAAGGAGATATTCAATTACATTTTTTTTTTGTACATTCTTTAATTTTAAAGTTTTTAAATTCTAAATAGTTAATCTAAACCGTTTAATACGATGGATATATTAAAATGTGCTTGCAGATCAATTTTTTTTTTTACTATTTATTAAGTATTTTACAAAATCGTTATTTTCAGACCATTGAATCTTTGTACCTATCTTAATAAATAGTAAAAAAATTCAGAAAAATATAAAACTTCATCTGCAAGTACATTTTAACATATCTATCATGCATGTTGAACGGTTTAAATCGATTATTTGAACTTTAAAAACATAAGGTGTAATTCAGTGTCACCAAAAAAAGTATAATTTGATCCTTCCTCAAATTATATATACAAATAAATAACCAATCAATCATTTATTAAAAGAATATTAAAAAAAAGTAATTTCTCGACCGACATCATCCAAAAGTACATCTCTTGCATGGTTTTTGTGCTACTTCTGAAGGCATTTTTTTTTAAATAATTAGTTGTATTTTTATTTAAAAAGCGCAAAGTGTACTCAAAAGATAACTAGACAATAATTGCCATCACGATAAAATAGGTGCTTTCCATTTTGGCTAATTGTAGGAATAGACTTTGGACATGTAGGAGTCATGTGACTCTATGATTGTTAAGAATCACTATACAATATATAAATAGATTTAACAACTGGCAAACTTTGATATTTACAAATTTCTCCGAAGGTATTAAATTAATTCAATCAACTTGAAGTCTTGAACTGATGGGAAAAAAAGAAGCCTGTTCCATTCAGGTTTGCACAAACAGTAAAAATAAAAAGAAATAAAGGTATAGATCCACTCATAATATATTAAAAATTACCTCGTAATATTTAAATTAATTATAATAAATGCAGTTCGAATATATAAAATTCCGGATATTTATTGAGCATTTTTTTTATTTTTTTGGTTAAAAATTCATAGACAATTATATTTATAGAAAAAAGTTATAAAGTAGCTGTTACATAATATTAGACAATTAGTGTCAATGAAAAATACAGCTAATCAAAACTAAAAACGCACAGGGGTACGTATATGCATTATATAGACGCAAATTTGATCATTCTCGCTTGATTGGAGTGATAGTTTCCTTTGTACGCATATCATAGCTGAGAAGGCACTGAATTCAAACCAGAACGGAAACTGAATCAACTATTTATTGAGCATTTAGATAACTTATCTATCTGATTTCATATACATTGGAAACTGTTCGTATCGATAAAACATAATCAAATAAACTCATCAACTTTTGTAGTCTCATTTATTTCCTATGTACTGCATCCACAATGCAGGTGTGCAAATTGTTAAGGAAAAAAATAAATCACAATTAATTTATTCGACTTAATTACGAAAGTAATTTTTAAATTAATAGAGACTTGTTTGTGTATTATATTAAACTATATCTTTTTTTATTAAATAATAATGAGACATGTGAGCTGGAATACTATAAAATGAGACGTGGCAATGTGGTAGTGCTGGAAACATGCATTAGCTCAAAAAGGTGTGTTTTTTTAATATGAAGAGAAAGGAACATGGACAAACAGAGGTGCTTAGTTGGAATTGGAATGGGTGGAGTGTAACGGGGGAAAAAATATGCGATCTAGATTTGTGGATAGGAGATCATGAACTAGGTATTTGAAATAATATGGCATTTTTTTTTATGATATGATTGGTACAAAATTGTTTCTCAGCGGAGGATATGCTTCTATCTCTCTTAAATTTGAAAAGGAGCAAGGTCAATTGGTTTTTTAATTATAATTTGTTCTTTTAAGAGATCTAGTGTCAGTAAATCATTTCTCATCTGTTCTAGACTTCTAGTCTGGGCACGTACCGGGTTTTAAAATTACGCTCAGTATAAACTATAAACTAGCCGTATTGATTGGTTAACTAGAATATATATCTTTAGTACTGTAAATTAATTGTATATAATATATAATTACGTTTTATGGTAGTTTGAGACAAGGATTGTAATTTACTGAAATATATAATTACGTTTTATTGTAAATTATGTGCTTACAATTGACAGTTCACACTAAGAGAATGTCAATGAGCAGTTGTATCATTTAGCGGCATATATGAGTAAAACGTTGATTGTTAAGTTGCAGATGATATATATATAGAGGAGGGTTCAAATGCACCCAAATTTTTGTGCACCCTATTCTTTTTCTCCGTTTTCAAGGTCCTAATAGTCAATCCGAACCGTTAGATGCGATCTACATATTAAGATGTGCTTGGAGACTAAATTTTACATTTTTTGGAATTTGTTTACTATTTATTAAGCCACTTTCAAAATTGCTGATCCAATGGTCCAGAAAATGTAAAATCAGCGATTTTCAAAGTGGCTTAATAAATAGTAAACAAATTCCAAAAAATGTAAAATTTGGTCTCCAAGCACATCTTAATATGTAGATCGCATCTAACGGTTCGGATTGACTCTTCGGACTTTGAAAACGGAGAAAAAGAATTTGAAATATAGGGTGCATTTGGGTGCACAAAAATTTGGGTGCATTTGAACCCTCCTCATATATATATATATATAGAGAGAGAGAGAGAGAGAGAGAGAGAGTAGAACTAGGGTGTTCTTAAGTTCACCGTGTTCTTTGGTGAACTAAAGTCAAAAATCCGTCAAATCGGCTTCAAATAACGAATTCGAACTGTTGAAACCCACCTACCTTACGAGTGATGCGTCTACATGTAAAGATTTAAACATTTGAATTAATTTAGTATAAAATCAAGCGGTCAAAAAACTTCAAAAAATGAATGCATGAAAATTAATTTATTAAGCTTCTAATTTTGACCGCTTGACTTTATACTAAAGTGGGTGTTCTTAACCTCACCAGGGTGTTTGGTGAGCTTAACTCCAAAATCTATTAGATTAATTTCAAACAATAAATCCAAACCGTTGAAACCGATTTACTTCACGAGTGATGAATTTAGATGTAAAATTTTTAGAATTTCGAATTAATTTTGTATAAAATCAAGTGGTAAAAAAGTGTTAAAAAAATGAATGCACAAAAATTAATTTATAAACTTTCTAATTTTGACCCCTTGACTTTATACTAAAATAATTCGAAAACTTAAAATCTTTGCATGTAAATTCATCATTTGTGAAGTAGATGGATTTCAACATCTTAAATTTGTCGTTTGAAACTGATATAATATATTTTGGTGAGCTTAAGAACACCCTAGTTTTACTCTCTCTCTCTCTGATTAAGGTTTCGGCTAATACTTAATCAGTTAAATTTATCAATTTTAGGTTAACTGATTGATCATTAGTGAGTGCTCGCAAGAAATTTCTTTAATTTGATTGTTATACAAATTAGGATTGATTATACCATACCATCTTATATGGTAGATTAATTACTGGGATGCCTTGAAACATATTGTAAAAATTAAAAGGGTAATTGCGTTCTTTATTATTTAAATAGGCTGTGTATTGAGAAATTGTCTTTGATCTAGTGGCACAGACACATGGTCTCTATTTGAGAAGTCATGGATTTGAAACCCAGATGGAAGAAATTCTTTGTTGTAATAACAAGGATATTAAATAGTTGGGTGGCTTGATCTCCAATTTTTATTCAAAAAAAAAAAAAATAGGGTGTGTATTAACTTTATATATATATATATATATATTTTTTTTTATGAGTAACAAATTATAATTTGAGTTTATTTAAATTTGATACATGTTCTAGTTGGGTGGCTTGACCTCCAATCTTTACTATAAAAAAATAGGGTGTGTATTAACTTTATATATTTTTTTATGAGTGACAAATTGTAATTTAACTTTATTTAAATTTGATACATGTTCTAGTTAATACATGACAAATGTATGTATAACTTTTTTTTAGAAAAATAATAATATTTTTTAAAGATATTAAATGGGTGTGTTGTAATTTTGTTATATAGTTTAAAGTTATTATGTAGTAGAGGAGGGTTCAAATGCCTTCATTTTTAAAAACTTTAATAACTCAAAATTTGAATCTTAAAATTCAAAATGAAACCGTTGGATATGAACTATATCATTTTATCTATGCACATGTAAAAAATTATGACATTTCAACTTTGTTTTGATTGTCATCTGCAGCTTGTAAAAATGTATACAAATGTGGATAATTTCTAGACGTTGATTTTTCAACTTATTGATTCATATAAAAATAAAATCAAAATGTGATAATTTTTTATAGGCACATAGAGAAAATAACATAGATCACATCTAACGGTTTTATTTTGATGTTTAAGTTTTAAACTTTGAGTTATTTAAGTTTTAAAAAATGGAGGCATGATGGAGGCACAAAAAAATGAAGGCATTTGAACCCTCCTCTATGTAGTATTCCACATTTAATGAAAGGATCCAATAATTATTTTTTTATCATCCCGTCAAACAAAGATAAGAAAATAAAGTTCGTTTAGCTTTATATATATATAGAGAGAGACAGGCTACGGTGAGTTGCGAAGTAAAACACGTTTATACTTCACGTAATATTTTTATTTTCAAAGTTCAAAACGTCGATCCGAACCTTCTAACATGTTCTTCATAATAAAATAGGCTTGGAAACTAAATTTTATATTTTTTGGATTTTTTTTACTATTTATTAAGCCACTTTGAAAATCTGAAAATCCGAATAAACAGTCAAAACAGTAAAAAAATTTGGACCACCAGATCGGCGATTTTAAAGTGGTTTAATAAATAGTAAAAAAATTCAAAAAAATGTAAAATTTGGTCTCCAAGCACATTTCAATATGGAGATCATGTTGAGCGGTTCAGATCGACGTTTTGAACTTTAAAATCGCAAAATATAAGTGTAAAGTAAAATAATAGCTTTACTTCGCAACTCACCATAGCCCATCTCTCTCTATATATATATTTGCTAAGAACAGATTGACTAATTAATTAAAACAAATTATTTATATGTTTCATTTGAATTAAAAAAAAACCCAATATATCAAATAAATATTTATGAGAGTCCAACAAAAAAATAGTGTGATATAACAATTTTCATAATTAAATGAATCTGTAAATTATAACTCGTAAAAGGTTAACAGCAATCCAGAAAGCCATAAGCTTTATGTGCTGCCAGGTGTCAAAACATGTGAATAGAAAAAGCCACCGCCAAGCACTAAACTAGTCTGTCAACTAACTAATTATATTTCAAATTATGGCACCATGTGCTCTATCTTGAATCTGCTCAATTGTCTGGACATGCTTTTCATTCGGATTTCTTGAGATTGTTTCCTCAGATATAATAGTTTATGTGATGAAGAAATAAATAAAATCTATCATGAATAAATTAGCGCGCAGGAGATTTGAATGGCAGGAAATGAATTAACCATAGATGACAAAAGTGTGAATTTTTCTTTTGAATTAAAATGCCATACAACATCATCAGAAAAGTGCTTAATTGAACATTTATAAAGGAAAGGCTCTGTCAGTATTTCTATTAGAATACTGACATTCAAATCTCCTTACAATTATAAAATTAAAATTATATATATACCACCACTTGCATAATATATTACATTGAAATATCCAGGGGTGAAAACGGGGTGGATAATATCTTATCCATATTCAAAAAATTAGATATAAATATCTATATTGAGATATCCATTTAGATATGAATACGGATATGGTTTTTAGTTATCCGTATTCAAATAGTAGATATATACCATATAGTTTAATATATATTATGAAAAAAATTATCTTATTTACCATTATATTTAGATAAATATTACGAATTTTAACATTTTTTAACAATATTTTTATATATTTTTAAGGAATATCTGATCTATATCTGTATTTGAAAATTAAAAACAAATATGGTTTTACCACTATCCGATCCGTATCCGATCACAACCCTAATTCTATCTGATGCATATAGAGGTGTTCAAATGGTTCGGTTTGTTCGGTTTTCAACCGAACCGAAAAATTTCTGTTTAAATGTTTCAGTTTTTCAGTTGAAATGGATCGGTTTGGTTGAGACTTTTTAAAACCGACTAAACCAAACTGACCGAATTATATTGTTCAATTATGGTTTATATTATGATTGGTTCAATCATTGCTTCCTTTCTTTTATTTTAATTTAAATATTTTAGAATATCTACATATTTTGTATGGAATTAAACAATTTGTATATAAACATGTGTAATTTTCATTAATAATGGCATTAATAGATTTATGTCGGTTTGAACCGAACAAACGGAAGTATTACTTCGGTTTATTCGGTTCAGTTCTTAATCAATTTATAAATTTAATCGGTTCGGTTCGGTTCGATTCTAATTTTGAAAAAAAAATTAGTTTGATAATTTTAATTCGGTTTTAACCGAACTGACCGTTTGAACACCACTAGATGCATATTTAGGATAACCCCAAACCTTTTTCTGACATACAATATCTCTTTAGCTATATTATAACTTTATTGTCCCCATGATCCACCACAGTCCATGAAACCCCCCATCTGAATTAATTAGTTATTTAAAGCACCACTTAGGCATGCATATAAAAAGTAAACATGTAATACAAAAGTAAAGAAGACATTACTGAATTAATTAAGTAGCACCAACTTTTCCCCAAACGACAACAGCTTACATTTTCTTCTTGCCGGTAACCATTTTAGAAAAAAAAACCACCGCCTCCATCCAGAGAAGTTTGATAAAATACTTTATTAGTGCCTATATATCTTACAATTAAGCATACCAACCAATTGAGCCGCTTCATCCTTTCCTTTATTTTGAGGGACTAATTCGTAATTAACAGAGTTTATTTTTTTTTTGATAAAAGTGGACTAGGCCACCTGTTTCATTAGAAACTAGAGTGTCTTACAAAAGGTGACTAAAAATCGCTAACCAAAATACGAACAAAAATTAGAAATCAGGGATTCCTCAAGTTGTGAAGCAGCAAGAGGAATATCTAAAGTGCCAGAATTAAAGTGAGGGAATAAGCTACAGTTTGCTTAGGACTAACAACAGACAAGCCAAAATTATGACAAACTAAATGCCATGATTATTAAGATGCTACTGAAGAACTGGCATGAGAGGAGCTAGGGTCATTAGGGTCGGCTGGATGATGGTTTGTTGCATCTATGGCATCAAATTCCGCCCGATCTCGGAGGTATTGAGACAGGTCTGAACCCTCTAATCCAAGAAAGGGTTCTTCCTCGGAATCCCAGCTGTACTCTTCCTCCTCTACCGTATCAGTCTCCGACAGAATTATAATGCCTGACTGAGACAAGAATGAAGTGTCCATTGGTAAAACTAAAGTTAATTTAAAGAATGAATCATCAGAATTGATTTTTCACCGAAAGGTAGTTAGAGATATGATTTGAGAACCTAAGGAAGCAAATGTAGGTATGGTTGTATTGTTAAAACATACTTTGTTTCTAGCTAACCATACAATCCAAATAGTTGCAGCTCTTATTAATTCTACTAAGAATATGTCTTTGAGTGGTATCCATGCATCTAATAACCATAAATCAGCTAAGTGTTCACAATTAAAGGTAAAGTTATTATGCAGTGCAATCCAAGACCATATTGCTGCTATAACAGGACATGTTACAAAGAGGTGGTCTATTATTTCCAAGTCATTACAAAAAGGGCAAGATTGGTCACCATTCCATCCCCTTTTGGCTAAGTTATCCTTAGTCAAAATTTTACCCTCCTTGATAAGTCAGATAAAAATTTTTATCTTAAGTGGAATTTTAGTTTTCCACAAGGTTGTGTAAGTAAAGTTCTTGATACCCCCAAATTCTAGCCACTTGTATAAGGAATGTACGGTGAATTGTCCAGGGTGGTGCCAATTCCAAACAATTTGATTAGGATTAGTAGGATTAATAAAAATAGAAGAGTAAGAAAGAGAGGAGAGTAGGTGTTGCCAATCAGTTAATAAGGTACCAGTAAGCTGTCTGCTAAATTGAATAGAGATATTGGTGGGAGTAATGGCCAAGGAGACAGAAATAGTTGGATTGGTAGCAATTTGAAATAGTTGAGGGTAAGTACAGTATAATGGGCATTCTCTACACCACTTGTCTAACCAAAATGAGGTGTCCATATCATTGTCTATCTTTCTATTAATACCTAGTTCTACTATATGTTTGATGGATATAATACCAGACCAAAAGGAGGAGCACCTATTGATCTCTAGACCTGTAGGGCTATATTTGAAAGTTAAAATTTCTTTCCATTTATCATATGTTGTTGGGTCTTTGAATCTATACTACCATTTAGCTAAATTGTCTGTTTTCTATAATTAACAGAGTTTATATTTAGCTCAGATATTTTTTTTGACAAAGAAAAAGGGTTAACTCCTTATTTCATTAATTATTTTGAGGTTACAAAAGTTTTGTAACTAATTATAGAAAAAAAACAATTCTGCTCAATACATTTGAGCATAAAATAAAAAACAAAAGAAAGTAAAAAATCAAGAAATCAGTAAAATTATATTATAAGTATTATTTATTATAATAATCATCTTTCCTTCTTAAGTGCCTGTTAAGAAACTGTATCTCCATTACGCTTCTATCTGATCGGCAAGTTGAAACCGATTGCATAACAATTTTTTTCTAACAGAAGACCATCTGATTTTATAACAAATTAGAATCATTTATACGGGATCATGTAAATAATTTAAATAAATGTGTAACTATTTAGAATTACTTGTAATGGATTATGTAGTGAATTGAATGGACGTGATGGTTTAGAATAAATATAATGAGTGAGTCTGTGGTACTATGCATATCACGGGTTGTTACCGTGCTACGGCTCTATATTTGAGTTTTCAAATTCTAATGGTCGATCCGAACCGTTCATCTTGTTCTCCATATTAATATGTGTTTGGAGACCAAATTTTACATTTTTTTGAAAAAATTTTACTATTTTTTTACATATTTAGAAAATCACTTGATCTGAAAATTCTGGATCATCCAAAAACAGTAATTTTCAATAAATCTAAAAAAATAGTAAAAAAATTTCAAAAAATGTAAAATTTGGTCTCCAAACACATATTAATATGGAGAATAAGATGAACGGTTCGGATCGACCGTTAGGATTTGAAAACTCGAATATAGAGCCGTAGCACGGTAACAAATTGTAATATGCACAGTACCATAGACTTACTCAAGTATAATTGATCAAGTATCTTTTGAAAAAGACAATATGTGCTCTACCTTTCTATACAAGGATCGGTCTTTTTCCAACTATTTATAAAGTTATTCAACTGAGAAAAAGTTTTTTTAGTCTCTTTCTCTCTCTTACTGCACCTTTGAGACAGTTGTTGAAAATCTAGTGATTTAGTCTTGATTTCATCACACTGGCTAGTGAGAACACTATGAATTAGAATAGTCATAAATAGAATATTTGTTCGAGTGATACAAGTCTGAGGTTTTATTTTAATATTTTGTTTATCATGGTTGATTGCAATTTTTTTTTTCTGAAGGACAGTGAAAAATTCCACCAGTTTCATTTAGAAACTAGAAATTAGAATGCCTTGCATGATATTCAAAAGAGGTACCAAAATCAATTTGATTGCAAATTTTTTAGTTGGTGCAAGATGCAACTGATACAAAGTTTTAAGTAGGATTGTGATTACTCAAAATTTGAGAGTTCGAACTATGTTCACAACTTCGTAATCTCTGCTAAGATTTTAAAAAAAAAAAAAAAAAACCTTTTACACAAAAAATAAAAGACAAACCTCGAAGTAGTCAAATATCAGAAAATATAATAAATAATGTTGTGTTACAGTCACTACTGAAATCTTAATTTTAGACATGAATAAGCGTTTCTTACTACTAAGGGTGTTGACAGTGGCATAGTCATAATTTGAATCAGGGTGGACAAAATATTAAAAGCACTAAAATAAATTTGCTGTCCACTCCGAACTGCTTGATTCGCTTCATGATCCGTACATATTGCTTCAATATTCGTGTGGATCAAGTGCACATGCATCATGAAGCGAATCGAATGGTTCAGAGTGGGCTTTAGATTGAATTGGATCCAACGCCTATCGGACGCGTCCTGCTTTCGTCAATCATAAACTATTAAATTTGTTTGAAATTTTAAACTTCTTTTTAATTCAATAAAGCCCCTAAACCATATAACTTGATTCATTTGGCTCCTTTGTCACCAAATCGTCAATATCTTTGTTATCTCTTCCAAATTATTTATTTGTCATTCAATACAAATGAAGGAAAAAGGGGCAATGAAAGAGATTAGTGAGATACTAACGATTTAGTAACAAAATAATTAGATTAACTGGCGAAGAGGCGACTATAACGAAAAATATGGGCATTTGAAAATAAGAAGAAAAATTGGATTGCCGTTGGGTAACCTTGCTCTAGGATTGGGCAAACTCTTTTTTAGAATACAACAATTCAATAACATATGGACAAAAGAAAAATCAAAATTTCAGAAGTGAACAGCTGCTCACTCTCAGCGTACTTTGTCTCCGCCTCTAGATATTTTCATGCTTACATCCATTTAAAAATTATTCTTACACATATCTAACTCCCGAAATTTTTAAATATACTATACTCCCAAAAAAAAATAAACCAAACAATCAAGATTTCTGAAAAATTCGAATTTTGACACGACTGCATCCCGTAGGTGCGGCCATCTTTTATCGGGCCGCATCCCCTAGATGCGGCCACCCTTTTTTTCGTTCAGATTGAACTGCCGTACGAGAAGAAGAAGAAAAAAAAGGTGGCCGCATCCCCTAGATGCGGCCCGTAGAAAAGTAGTCGCATCTAGAGAATGCGGCCGTATCAAAATTCAAAATTTTTAGAAAACATGGTGGTTTGATTTATCTTTTTTGAGATTATGGTATATTTAAAAATTTCGGCCCTAACTCTACTCATTAAATATTTACTTACTTATATTCTACTCTTACTCTGTAAGATAAGAGATAACAAAACAAATAACAATACTAGTTAATAAATTGATAGCATATGTAATTTAATCTAAAACTATGTCAAATAAATATATATTATATACAAATCTACCTAATATTATAAAATATAAAAATTATAATATTTTGTCTCATTTAAATTTTTGATATCACTATTTAAAAGATATAAATAAGTAATTAAATAAAATGATAAAATATTATATAAATCAATTTTATCATAAATTACTAATTAGAATATATATAAAATGTTGGATGATATTAATTTATTATAAATGACTAAATTGAAAAATATATGAAATGTAATATAAATCAATTTAGTTATAATAATAATCATATATAGTTAAATGAATGAATAAAAAAAATCTTATATAATGTAAGGTAACGATAACTTTTCTACCAATATCTTAACAAATGAATCTATCTGTACCGGCTTTACTGAATACAATACGGGTCGGATAAACAGTTAATATGGTAGCATCAACACTCCTATATGTCCCTCCCTCCTTGTACTATTTTCATCCTTAAAAATTTTTCTCGTTTAGAAAACTAACTTTATTCAATATTATTTTTCATATTTGAATTATTGTGAGATTAAATCAACATACTTTGTTCATTTTATAAAGCAATAAAATTAAGCTGAAAAATTGAACCTGCTAAATTCTACTCGGAAATCATGATTCGAATGTCAATTTCAAAGTTATACTCAGAAAATAAAAATTAATTGAAAAACGAAAACAAAAGAAAAGGGTAGAGCCGTAGAGCGACAAGATGCAATTGGAGAGAAAAAGAAATTAGGTTGGTAGGATGGGAAATGAATAAAAGAAGTTGCTTTTTTTACGTGCGTACCGAGTGGGAGCTACGAATCTTTGACTACTGCGATGCTGCGACAGGGACATCTCGCCCACTGTACGCACGTGCGTCTGCGCAAGTTCACACGTGAGCTCTTTTTTCTCTGCCATTCTTGTTCATTTGTTCCTCCGTGGGGTCTTTTGAAAGATGAAAAGACTGTCAGTTTTTATCTCATTCTACTTCCAAGTTCCAAGCTAAATGTGCTTTGACCTGACCATCGCTTGACCCCTTTTACTACTGCATAAACATGTTTTTTCATACACCAACGAGCAACATGTATTTTTTTTTTTTTTTCCTTCAACATATGATAAATCAATTTCAGTTTTTGCATCTCTATCTCTATTACAAAAGTCGACTGCTACATCAGCAATTTTGGAAATTTTTATTTAATCAATTTCATCCATGTAATTTATTATGTTTGTAATTTACTTTTTTTTTTGAAAAAAAGGGAGGTTGAGGCTTCAAATTTCATATTTCTGTTATTACAGCAAAGAAATTTTCTCAAATTAGAAATCTTGTGTCTTTATCACTAGATCAGGTGCTAGTTCTTTATGTTTTGTAATTTTTCATTATCAAGTTTTTATTGTTAGTAAATGAATTGTAAAATAATATTGCACTTTTGAACGTATTAAGAAATAAGCAATTATTCTACGTTAGTATAATTGCATTTAATTGTCACGCCAACATTTATAATTGATTTGCAATTGGAGTTAAGATGCTCTTGTACATTCATGATATATTTATTTGGAGTAAAAAAAATAGGGTGTTCTTAATTTCATCAAGTCTCTTTATGAATTTAACTTTAAAATTTATTGAATTGGCTTCAAACGACAAATTTAAACCATTGAAATACTTGTACCTTACAAGTGATGCGTCTACATATAAAATTTTAAAATTTCAATTAATTTTGTATAGGGTCAGGTGGTCAAAAAATGTTCAAAAAATGAATGCAATAAAATTAATATATAAACCTTCTCATTTTGACCGCTTGACTATATATTAAATTAATTCAAAAGTTTGAAATTTTCGCATGTAGACATATCACTCGTAAGATAAATGGATTTCAATGATTTGAATTTGTCGTTTAAAGTTATTCCAAATTTCCAATAGATTTTAGAGTTGAGTTCACAAAAAAATTTGGTGAACTTAGGAACACCTTATTTTTACTTCATCTACATACTTACAATTACAAATAGTCATGTGCATTTTTAAACATATTATCAATTTTGCAATATTGCAAAAATATTAATTGCTCCATATTTCTGCAAATGAATTTACAAATTCCACATAAATATTTATAATTATTTTGTAAGTGATGTGGAAATGATCATAACAACGGAAAATTAAGTGCATATATTTTATTAATCAGTATAAAAATTACAATTAAATTCTTTGCCGCTATGCATCATACGATACAAAAACTATGACCGGAAATAAACACAGGAGACAAGTACAACTCTACAGGTAAAAGTGTCTAAGTGTCAACAGATATGAAACAGAAGTACAGAGCGGGTTGAACCGTTGAAGTATTTTCATACATTTATCTTTTATGTTAATGAAAAAGGGGGAATTTCACGTATACCCCTCAAAAACTTTAAAATGACATATTTCCCCCTCTAAACTTCAAATACTCACAAATTTACCCGTTTTATTGTCTATTATATTAAAATTCATTCTAAATTTACAAAATACCCATTTTACCCTATATTAAAAGCATATAAAGCCCATCAAATTCAAATTTGAATCTGAACAGTTTTTCTACCGTCCAAACTGCTTTAAATATGCGTGCGCAAGATTAGCACGAATCTTGATGCAAACATGCACGTATATTGAAGCAACGTGCATAGATTTTAATGCGATGCGCACGAATCAATATTGCTTTAAGATCTGTGCATGCTAGATCAACACAAATATTGAAGCACTATGCACAGATCTTAATGCAGTGCATGTGGATCGAACGGTCGATGAACCCTTTAGATTTAAATTTGAGTTTGATGAGCTTTATATGCTTTTAAAAGGGTAAAATGGGTACTTTAAAATTTTAGAATGTGCTTTATTATAAAATACAATAAAATGGATAAATTTGTGAGTTTTTGAAGTTTAGAAGGGAAATACGTAATTTCAAACTTTAGAGGAAAAAATACGTAATTTTGAAGTTTTTGAGGGGTACACGTGAAATTCCCCGAATGGAAAAAACTCTATTCTTTAAGTTTTCTCCATAGCTGATAAGCTAAATAAAAAGAAATTCTTATCAAATACAACTACAAATAAGTAAATAAATAAAAAATAACAATTAATATAAATATATGAGTCATGAATAAAACTATAACATATTATCCATCATCTTTTTATAACTATCTATCTATTTATCTATATATAATTATGAGGAGGGTTCAAATGCCTCCATGTTTTTGTGCCTCCATCATGCCTCCATCTCTCTCCATCATTTTCAAAGTTCAAACAGTCGATCCGAACCGCTCAACCTAACCTCCATACTAAAATATGTTTGGAGACCAAATTTTATATTTTTAGGAATTTTTTTACTATTTTTTTAGATAGGTACAAAAATACTGTTTTTAGATGGTTCGGATTTACTGATTTTGTACCTATCTAAAAAAATAGCAAAAAAATTCCTAAAAATATAAAATTTGGTCTCCAAACATATTTTAGTACGGAGGTTAGGTTGAGCGGTTCGGATCGACTGTTTGAACTTTGAAAATGATGAAAAGATATGGAGGCATTTGAACCCTCCTCTATAATTATAGATAACAAGTAAAAAATAGTTTTACTTGTAACTTTCTCCGTTATGTTAACATTTTTTTTATATTCTTGCTAGTTTTCGATAAGTTAAATAAAAAAAATTATCTACATCTATCTTACCAAATAAGACACGGCTTAAGTAAACGGATAAAACGTGTTATTGACAACTACAAGTCTACAACGCTTGATTAATCCTAAATTTATTTATATCTCGTCTCTAAACAAGACCTTTTATTATTTTAGAAGAGTGCCATATTAAGACGCAACTAGGTAATAACTAACAAGTACAATGGATGATCCATTATATTGAACTTCAACACGTGCTTCGCAAGAGGTCGAGATTTATCCGAGGATGAGGTCGTGACACGTCATGCGAACGCAAACACACAACAAGTCAATTTTTGGAATTTGTCATACTTGCAAAGGAATTTTTTTATCCATAGAAATTATAAAATTTGAACATACATAAATACAAAAAGTATCTCATTTGAATCAAATGTAGTAAGATTGAACTCATTGAGTCCGATTCATATATTTTTTAATATTTCTTAAACTGTAGCAGAGAGAAATTTTTTTTTTATGAATTAGACTCAATAATTCCGATCCATAAAAGTATTGATTTTCTGCGGTACAAAATCCTATATTATCATATACTTATTTATATATATATAAATTTTTATTTAAAATATGCTTATATAAATCCACATATGAAACTGTATACCACACATGCAATATGCAGTAGTCTTCCGCATGTATCACATATAAATCAAATATTAAAACACTTGCTTTCAATATGGAGTTCGGCTAATATGACACTAGTGTTATATCAAACTAAATAACACCACATCTTAAACCCTTAGATCTGCTTTAAGATTCGTACTATCCGCTTTTACTGTTCAAACACTTCATTTTGTACGAATCTTAAAGTAGATCTAAGGATTTAAAATGTGGTGTTATTTAGTTTGATATAACACTAGTGTCATATTAGCCTAACTCTTCAATATGGGTTTGCCTTTGGAGGTCCCGGCCGGTTTGACAAACATTTTTTTACAAATTTAATTACAGTGGGCATTGAAACGTGGCAGTTCCTTGCTGAGATCAGGTTAATTGACTTGTCACTAGAAAGATTCCATCGACCACACTTTCTCTATATATTATTCCTGTTGACCTTTACTTATTTACTTTTGTTACACCTGGTTAATTAATGCCAACAACCATCGTTTAAATCTCCAGACGCTTCCAATTATTATTTTAATATTTATGAGAATAATTGTTAAGGTATGATATAGGTGAATTTGAACTATTCAATATGATCTGCGCATCAAAATTTCGTAAGAAATTAAATCCAAGACTTTTATATATTTTTGTACTATTTTTTGGATGAAAAAAAAATATTATTCTGAAAATTCTGGACCGCCTGTAACACCTTTTTTCTATTACAAAAGAGGTAAAAATATTATCTAAGAAATATAATTTGTAACAAACGAGATTTGATATGTAAATTATAGTGCTGAATATTGTATCTTTATTAATTAAGTGGTATATTGAATGTTCATATTTACATTTATTGATTTTCAAGAGCCAATTTTAATTTGGATTGTCTTGAATCAATTATAGAGGGAATTTTAATTCAGTTCAATAGAAAAATAATAAAGGAAAATGCTTTAGAATTGAAAAATACTTAAATTTCTCATCTTCGGAGAAATTTAATTACAATCACGCGGGGATATCAAGTCGGGTTTTTTTTTCACATATTAGACGAGATTAATGTGAATTTTCTTGCTGCTTGAAGAATCGGCTCCAAGAAGGTACTACAAACGAGCCTTCAAATCATGGACGGAAGGTAAAACAATCAAAAGGATGCCAAGTCACCCCTATAAATTAAAAATTTATTATCTTGTTCATTAAATTTTATAATTTTTATATGCATTAATACTTTCAGCTTCCTCTATAAAATAAAATTACACTACATTTTATTTTCTAGCCCCTCCTCATCTCAATTTTCTTGTTCCGCCCCAGCTTCAAATTACAATTACAATTTGAGATGACTTGTTCATTAATCTATAATTATAATTTTCGAATGAACAAGACAACATATACACAATTTGCTCCAACAAAAAGACAAACATTCTGGATTTCAGATTTTTTAGTTCTATGTTATAGGTAGCTGTACTATGTGTTATATAATACATACGGAGGAGAGATCCACTTGTAACTTTTTTTTTATTACATCGGATTATATTATATATTTTCAAAAGTCAAATAGTAGATTTAAACTGTTTAATATGATGAATATATTAAAATGTGTTGCAGATCAAATTTTACATTTTTTTTTAATTTGTTTACTATTTATTAAGATGTTGTGAAATACATATTAAATAGTAAACAAATTCAAACAAATGTAAAATTTGATCCCCAAGTACATTTTAATATATTTATCATGTTGAACTGTTTGGATCGATTATTTGGACTTTGAAAATTTTAAAAATGTAGGGTGTAATTTAGTGTCACTAAAAAAGAGTAAGTGGATCCCTCCTCTTATATATATTTGGAAAATTATAATTCTAAAAATAAAGTAATCTTTAAATCTTGCATTATCTATATGATTCATATACATTACTTTTATAAAAAAAATGAGATTCGTTTATGGTTCATCGCACATTAAATGACTTGAAATTTATGATACTTTATGTACCATGAAATAATATTTAAATTGGATAAAATTTAAATTATTGAACTATCTGTATATCTAAGAACATTGCATATAAACTTGGACTCTAGTTTTAAAATTTTATTTTAAATTATTTTCAAGAAAATATTGTTCGGGTCGTTAAAATATATAAGTATGGCTAGGTGATATCGAGGAATTTTTTTATATGTAGAAATTAAGAAAAAGGAAGAGAGAGAAACATAAAGAGTACATTATATTTTTGTTTGATAGAAAGATCGATAAGATTTTTACCGATTTTAAAAATAAAAATGTTTAGATCGGTAGGAATAATACCAATCTAAACCAGCTTGTATTTTTTTTCTATAAATTTTTTCTAGTAAAGTATAAAAAGTAAAATAAATAAATAAATAGAGTATCGTAAAATCTACATATAATAGAAATAAATATTTCATCTATTTTTTGAATAACTTTTTTTTACATTTTACCATAAATATAATATAAGAATTATCTCTATCTATGTATCAGATTAATAAGAAAAATGAAAACTGAGTTTGGAACTTTGGATCGGTAAGATTTCTACCAATCTAAAATACAATGTACTCTTTTGCTTCTATCTCTTACTTTTTCATAATTTCTAAAGATAAAAAATTTCCGATATATATAAGCACTAATTTAAATATCACAAGTCACCTGAATCTAACCTGTGAAAGAGAATTGACAAGGGAAGCCAACGCCAGTAAACTCCAGCGTTAAAAAGATAATAAGTTAAGATCCTAGCTAGAGTAGGGCTCACAAGCACGCAAATGAAACCTAGCTAGGCACATGATATGAATATGACATGGTATCTATCTATCTATCTATCTATCTATCTATCTATCTATCTATATACACTATACATTATACACTGCACAATCAAATTATCTTGAATGGTTAATTGGTTTCCTTTTTGTTTTCTAATGGAGGAGGAACATTTAATAACAAGATCCAGGTTTCTCCGTCATTTATGGCACAAACTTCAATGGAAATGTTACTCGTCTCCTTCTCCCTTCCGATCCAATCTAGTTATCTAGATCTACTGAACAAGGGGCAACGCAATCCAGAGTCGCCTGAATGCGTATCCCCTGGATTAACTCAAAAGATTAGAGAATCTTTTGAGTTAAAAAGATATCAACTGTCTGATTTTAAACGGAGTTAATCCGGTATTTGCTTATAACCATAGTGACAAATGAATTATTCGGATTCGGTTCGGCGAGATCAAAAATTCGTGATTCAGGAATAATTCAGGTATAATTCGAGAATGATTCGGATAATAAATCTCAGTCCTGCAAGGGAGCAAAAAAAATAAAATAATTGTTCTTGAAAAAATTCGGGAAAGGTTCGTAAAATTTGCAAATTATTAGGGTTTAATTCGGTCAAAATTTGCTCAACTGAATAATTCGACGTTCGGGTATAATTCGGGTATCCTGTCACTATGCTTATAACATAGGGGTCTTTCAATATTAGTGTAGATTTAGTTCACACAAATCTTAAAATAGATAGCAATCTGATCAATAGGGCAAACCGTTCGCCAAGCTGAAGTAATAAATCACGAGTAGAAATTGGGTGTTCTTGAGCTTATCATTCTATTTGTGAACATAATTTCAAAATTTATACAATTGATTTTAAATGACGAATTCAAATTCTTAAATTTAATTTTTCTTACAAGTGTATTCACATGTCAAATTTGTAAATTTTGAATTAATTTAGTATAAAGTCAAGTAGTAAAAAATAATAAAAATTGAACACAATAAAATTAACCTGTAAACCTTCATTTTTTCAAAAAAATAAAAAATATACTTAATCAAGTTGAACATTTATAAATTTAACATGTAAATGCATCGCTTTTGAAGTAGATCAGTTTTCACAATTTAAATAATTCATTTCAAATAAAATAAATAGTGTAAAAATAGGATAATAATAGTGTTACTATAATAAGGCTGTGCAAATTTCATATGAACTAAATAATTCAAAATTATACTAATTTGAAAAATACCGTTGGTCCTATAAATTATTGAGTTTAAACAACAGCATTAATCCAATGAAATTCCAAATAAAATGAATAAAAATAGCGGCATGTTTCTATTTTAGCACTATTTTGACTTCAATTTATTTTCTGCACCTGATTTCACTGTACGCCAACATAATTTATTCATTCACGTTTCTCTACATTTCAATATCATAATGCAAATTAATTAAAAAATTATGTTGGATTCAGTACACACAGTCTTCAAAATCAATACAGTAGCAGGGCCCTCAATTTTAATCAAGACCATATATCTTAAATTTGAATCACGGGATTTATATCGTACGGTTAAAAATTTATGCTATTACTTGGATCAAACGATTTTTTTTTTTAAAAAGGCATCAGAAAGCAATCTTACGTGCTGAAGTTAATTCAGGCTATTTATATGTACTTTGTTTTTGTTGCTTCCCTTTGGCACCTTCTCTGCTTCCTTGTTTTTATTTGTCTAGCACTGTGCTTCGTAGTGTTTCATAATGTACTTTGACAAGTGTGAACATTATTTCGTGTGAGATATGATATTCTGCATTACTGTTTCCGACATGCTCAGGGGCGGAACTAGCATGTAATAGAGGTGTAGCCGTTCTTTTTAGATTTTGAGTTTTAGGGTGTGCTCCAATTGGGGGGAACGGAGGGGAGGGGAGGGGAGGGTGAGGGATTTTTGCACGTTAACCTGCTCCAGAAATTAATATCGGAAGGAAAGGAAAGACAGAGCGGGTGGATAGTTTACTCCTCAGGGCCAAAAAACGTCACCCCCAAATCGGGGTGTAGCCAAAGGGAAAACGGGCCCACCAGCAAAATTGACCAACTTTACCCTCTTTCCGCCTCTGAAGCTTTTTACTGTCTGAAACCAAATAGAGGGCAAACTAGTAATTATAAATAAAATATAAATAAAGTTAAAAAATAACAGCTAACCTCGCCCCTTCCTCCGTGAACTTTATTGGAGCAAGTAACTTACTAAAAATATCCCCTCCCTTTCCAGCCCCTCCCCTCCCTTCCCCTCCCCTTCCTCTCTTCTATAATTACTGGAGCACAGTCTTAGTGATGAAAATTTATTGGTACTGATTAACTTTGTATCTATTTAGAATTTATTTTGTCTCTCTTAATGTTTGATTTGTTATTCGAGTTAAATTTAGTGTTAAAATCAAAATAAATTTCTTGAATTACACTCCTGCTTATAATGAATAAGTTGTTGGCTTATAATTTACTTGTTGCATATTTTGATGTTTTTTGTACTTTCTTATGTTGTTGCCTTACTTAGTTGCGTGCATGTTATGAGGTTTTGCATTTCTTTTATTTTTGTTTCTGTTTTGAACAGCTATATAAGAATTGTCATATTTGATTTTAGTACCAATTAGGTACTATGTCAGATATGCTATGATTTTAAATGAAATCGGTGGTATATACCACTATTTTTCAAATAATTTACTTGTTGCGTTCATATATTGAAGTGAATATATGAATAGAGTTAAACTAATTAAAATTGTTTTACGAATTAACACATCCATAAGTTTCAAGAGTGAGGCAATGGTATTATGAATATATCCATGCTATGAATTCATATCTTCGCTTTTAAAATTTAAATAGTCGATTTGAACCATTGAACACAAATTTCATATAAAAATGTACTTAGATGACATTTTTTATTTTTTAGATTTTTTTTAGGATAGTTAGAGAATCACTTAATTTGAAAATTCCGGACCATTCGAAAATAATGATATTTTACCTATGTAAATATATAGTAAAAAACTATAAAAAATAGACTATAATTTTGATACAAAAATTATGTTTAACAATTCGGATCAATTGTTTGAATTAAAAATAGATACATGAATCCATAGCAACGGTCAATCCGTAATATGCATATTGTATACCGTAGCCGCACTCAAATTTCAATATAATCTAAATAGTTCCAAATAATAACTACACTTACAAAAAGTTCCTGACATGAAATTAAGATAAAGAATAATTTTCGTTCTACATTATAGTATTTATTATAATTGCTGAAACACACCTGAATAAAAAGTGGAACTATCGCGATGAGCTATGCTACTAATTTCTGTAAAAGCTATTATTATTATTATTTTTTTTTTCAAAATAACAGAAAGAAAAGGAAAATGTAGGTGGAAATAAATGGGACGAATCTCGTGCACATGAGAGCCTTCCCATGAGATACCCGCAATTCTCGCTCATGTGCCACAAGGAGTAGCCCGTGGGCCCTACCCTCCTCCTCCGCATACATATAAAAAAATAAATAAAAATAAACCAATTTGATAATAAATAAATAACATAAAACATCCAGCCGCGGCGGCCCATCACGTGATCTCTCTCTCTGGCCCAATCCAAACATCCTCTGACGCGAACTCTCCACCTTCTTTACTGTCACTTTATTAAATAGAATTAAGCAATTTAAAATTCTCCTTTTAAACTCGTAACACCCCTTGTTTAACCTTTTAATTGGGATTAGTGCCTGTCTTCTCTTCTTTTCCCTGCCGGCTCTTTGTTTATCTTCTTAACCTGTCCCAACCACGGTCAACCGTTGTACGGCACGATCGGCACGTGATTGATTGCCTTCCCTAATCCAACGGCTGAGACTTCTTTATTAAAAGTCACGCTGTTAAGTAAACGGCGTTTTGTGGCAATGAGAAAGTATTAGCAACAGAGAGAGGAGAGAGAAAGAGAGAGAGGAGAATAAATAAAAGGGAGAGAAGCAAGCAAAAGGGAGTATAAAAGGATCTCAGAGGGGAGGCCCGCTTACCTGTCTCCACCACCGCCGTGAGACAGAGAAGAGAGAGAGAGAGAGCGCGAGCGAGAATTGTCTCAGACTCCCAGTTGAATTCTCTCTCGAAGTGGCATTAAGAGTAGTAGTAATTCAGTCCAAATTGCACCACATTGAATCGAGTGCTTCGATCTGGTTTGTTTTTGTTCTTCTTTGTTTATCCCGCTTCGATCTGAATTTTAAAAGAATCGTCTCGATTGAAGAAGTGTCTCGGTTCGGTCTTTGAAATTCAAAAGAACTGAAGTCTGAATTCATTTCGCTTTCTGCTGAGGTGAATTCTTCAACGGGAAGATTCAAGGAAAGGAAATTATATTGATTTCTAGCTAGATTGAGCAGTGTGAAGAACGGAAGATGGAGCTTCAAGGTATACAACTCTAGAAAAGCATTTGAATAGCTAATTGCGTTCTTTTTATAAAGAGCTAAATTTCTTTTGTTTATTTTGGAAACAGGATTTGCTTAATATAACGAATTAGTTAACAGCAGTGACAATTCTGATTAATTAACAGGAAACAAAGCTACTCACGATTTTCTTTCTCTGTACACGACGAAGGATTCTTCTTTCCAGCACCAGGATCCAAGACCTCCTCCGCAAGGTACTTACTAAACTCATCTTTTCTTTAATCCAGTTTCTTTTGTAATTTAGATACTTCGATAAATATATGGCAAGTCTTGATCTGCTAAGAACAAGTGCAGTTGAAATATTTTCAAGATAAATTGCGATTAAATTACTTGGATATGAGCTATCTTTGTTCCTCCTCTCACGGTAAACTAAAGCGCAGCTGCACCGAGGTGCATAATTCCCGGGGACAAAAACTTGCCCAATTTAGCAAGAAGAAGTGGTTGGTAGAAAACATCACCCTCAGGCCTCAGCTTTCGAATTTACCGCGTGGCGGTTAAAAAGTTAAAAAAAAACTGTGTTTTATTTTTATTATATTTTTTTATAAAGATAAAACTATTGATGAAGAAAGGGAGAGTAGTGCATAATCCGTGAACTCTTTCTCTTCTCTAATCAGGTGTGTAGAGTCTACTGCTTAGCCTTCCTTATCTTAACTACCTTTTCTTTATTAATCACGTGCATCGGTTCCATCACTTCGTTGTTTGTTTCCCCTCTTTCTGGCCCCACCACTTGCTAGGTCCCATCGCTAATCAGTAATCACTCTCTAATTTTCTATTACCATTTTTAATTGTTTCTACTTTCTAGGGTTCTTTCTGAAAACGCACGATTTCCTTCAACCGCTTGAGAGAGGGGAGAAGGGGGAGAATCCGGCCCGTGAGGTGTCAGGTAAGGGTCCCACGGAACACGTCCTTCCAGGCGGCATCGGCACGTTCAGCATATGCCACGTGGCAGACGCAGGTGCCAGACCGGTGGTGAAGCCGGAGCTGGTAACTTGTGCTCCAACGGGAAAACCCGAACCCGATAGCAGTGGCTACGCCCGTTACGCCGGTGCACCTTTTGCTCTTTGGAGTGAATCGGTTTCTAGAGAATCCGCATCTGCATCCAGAGGTAAGATATTATTGTCTGAACTTTTAATTTACTTAGTGGATTCGGTTAACGATAGCGTGTGATGATGGAATCCGGTAAAGGCCAGCGCAATTGACCTCCACTAGTCATGCAAACTATTTAAATTCTATAAGCTGTCTACCTAAAATGTGGCGTAGCAACTAGCCAGTTTGACAACTAGGAGGTGTGGGGGTCGACGAGCACGTGACGACACATTGCTTCCTCTTGTGGGAAGTCGTAAGTTGAGGTGTCGTCCGTTGTGTACTTGTACAACGTGATTTGGTCTTGTTCTTTATCGCCTCTGTACTGTACTATATCATGGAGAAAATCTTCAAGGTAAAGTAATAGAGCCTAGAGAGAGGATATGAGAAGATTAAAAAAAAAAAGAGGGAGGATGAGCCGATTGAGGTGGAACGGGAAGACTAGTCCTCATCATGGTCCATGCACATTTATTAGGTTACATGATATCTAAACTCAAAATTCATAAAAGGAGCGAATGTCAGCATTTTAGTCAAACGAGTGGTAACATTAAAAGTTTAATCAAATGAATGTCACTATGTCAGCATTGTAGCTGGACCCTAAAACAATCGGTCGGTCCCTTGCAATGTTCGATTGAACTCTGTTTAGTGTAGGTAAATATTTTTGACGATCAAATTTTGACGCAAAGGATTGTACAAAACTGAAGGTTGTTTTTGGATAACTGGAGATATTTATAACCGTTTATAACCCCGAAATGCTGTCTTGTACGCAAGTCAGGTGGTTGTCACACGCAGTCCACGTGATATCCACGTGACTTCACGCGGCCCCCGCAGTGACGAGAGAGATCTATCTCAATAGCACTCCATGCCATTCTTTCACCATATTTACGAATGCGTATCCTCTGCATTAACTCAAAAAGGAATCTTTTGAGTTAATGGATCTCCGGATTTTAAACGGAGTTAATTCAGTTCCTGCTTATATCTGCTTATGATATAGGTGATCCTTTAATATTAGTGTGGATCTAGTACGCACGAATCGTAAAACAGATCGGATGGTCAAAATTTAGTAACTCAAAAGATTCTCTTTTGAGTTAATGCAGAGGATACGAATTGCATATTTGCACGGTCGCAAGTCACTGCCTGGTCCCAAATCCAGGCACCCAGCATTTAAAAAGGAGCGCATTTCCTCATTACGCACCGGATTTCAAACCCCCCTCTCTAGCTCAATTAACCAGATTTGAATCGCCGCTGGTTCCGGTTTGTGGGTACAGATCCGGAATGATTTCATACCCGAACCGAGGCCATAAAAGAAAAATTGCCTGAAAAGTAACCATCCTAGCGCTAAATCTCCACTACACCTAGCGCCAGTTTACTATTTTTTATTTCCCACCTTTCTGTTTTAAAAAATTGCCAAGTTGACCTCCGACCCGGGCGTGGTATTTACTACTATTCTCTTTCCTTTTGCTTGCTTGTAGGCGGGCATTGGACGCTGCCGTACGCCGGCCGCGCCAGCGGCGCCCCCACCTCCTCCTCCTCGAGGTTCGTCGTTATTCACCTTTATTATCTCTCCACTCCGAAACTTTTTATTGTCGAAGTTTTTTATTAGATTTTGGTTTTCTTTTATGGAGCTTAGGCATAATCAAGCGGCTGAGAGAAAGGGGTATATGGACGCGGTCTCCCGGTCCAGTAGAGGATTTGATGATGATGATAACGATGGGGAGGAGTTCACCAGGAGAGAGGCATCTTCTTCGCTTAAAGGTTGGTTATCTCGATTATCTGTTCTGTGTTTGCATTTTATACAACTAATATTGATTGCCTGGATTGAATTAGTAGCGAATTTAAAATCTTTTGTTGAAGATTGATTTCTTGTTTTGCTCTATGTTTTCTCAGAGTTGACTGTGAGAACAGATGGAAAGGGGAGTGGTAGTGGCAGCGATCAGAGGCCAAACACGCCAAGATCAAAGCATTCAGCTACAGAGCAGAGAAGAAGAAGCAAGATAAATGATAGGTGCGGGGAACTTTTTCATTTGTGTTGTGTTATTCCTTTGTAAAGAGTGCAGGCTTCTTCTCTAGCCTAACTTGATGTCTCCCTTCTTTCCCCGATAAGCTGTCTAGATATGTTTGGATACATTGGCAGACTAGTCAGATTCTACATGCAATTAATGCTACCTGAAGTGGGGTGTGATGCTTGTCTGAATAATAATTGACATTTAGTTTTGTGGTTAATTCAGACAGAACAAACACCAATCAAATATTATCAATATCAGGTAGCTTTTAGTTGAAATTAATGCTTGGCATCCATGGCCCCTTTGTAAAATTGGTAAATATACCAGCGAGGGGTGGCATTGTTGGACTGAAGCTGTGCAATTCAAGCTATTGCCAATCCAATTATTATGCAATTTTCAACTAATATGGTTCAATTGTCCTGCAGGTTTCAGATTCTTAGGGATTTAATACCACATAGTGATCAAAAGAGGGATAAAGCATCTTTTCTTCTTGAGGTACTCCTTATTTCTTTGTGTGTGCGGAGCATGTGCGTTGTGTTTTGCGGGGAGGGGTGTCTTTGTTCTGTGTTAAGATTGTTGATCTTCGAATGAACTCTGTTTCTTAGGTCATTGAGTATATACGATTCTTGCAAGAGAAGGTGCAAAAGTTTGAGGCATCATACCCAGAATGGAATCAAGAGAATTCAAAGCTAATGCCATGGGTCAGTTCTACTTTTTATTAATATTAGCTGACAGTCGTGATAAATTTTATTTTGGTTAGGATAATATCATAATAAACCTCCATCCAAGATCAGAAATTCAAAGCCAAAAGTGCTTGTGTTTTTAACAATCATATATATCCATACATCTACTACAGAAATCATGGAGGACATCTTATGTAGGGTCTTTTTTTTTGTCAGAATTGGCTTTTTTTACCTTCCAAATTTAATTTTCATTTCTTACTTGTTTACATGGGTATATTAATTAACATTTTGTCGTTTATGTTAAATGGTTCACAGGCAAATGCATACTTCAGATCATTCTGGAAACAAGCCGAGGTGAGCTCCAACTTGACTTCAGAATTGATAATTGTCCAGACAGTTCTTTCTCAAAACCCAAAGGACTTTTCTTAATATTTTTCTCTTGTATAGAATAAAAGTATAAATGGAGACACGATGCCAGATCCTGCTCAGGTCTTGAAGAATGGTGCTAGCCCCCCTGCATTCCCATTTCCTGCAAGTGGAGCTGCCACAGTCTCGGCTGCAGCTAGTCCTATGGAAGCTAGTGTAGTAGCTGGTTTCCCCTACAAATCATCAGAAACTCCCAAAAGTTATTCACGTTAGTGTTTTTTCTCACCTTTAGGTCTTAACAGGTTTGTTCAGGGATCACTTGCACTGTGAATGTGCCTGTATTGTTCAGTTCTTTCTTCTTCTCCTTTTTTTTATTTTTTGGGTGCAGGGGCTCCTTTATTGGGGGATTATATTCCTAGGCCTTCATTGTAGTCTTTAACTAATCAGTTGAATTGTTTAATTATGTTTTTGTGAATTAGATGCTGAGAATGCTACATCTGAGGCACAAGCACAACCGCAAGCACAGGTGCATACACTGTCCCAATGGATGAGACCAGCAGCCGCAGAGGAATGTTCAGCTAGTAGAGATATGCTGCATGAACATGAAGAGTTAACGATTGATGAGGGCACCATTAGCCTCTCTTCTAATTACTCTCAGGAGTACGCTCTTATTTTCAATGATACCCTCTCCCCCCCTCTCTCAACCTAGTTAAGCTGTTAATTTTAATCGGGGTTCTTGTTGTTAAACTTTTGTTATTGACATGAAACAGACTGTTGACTGTACTAAGTCAAGCGCTGCAAAGCTCAGGAATAGATCTCTCTCAAGCCAGTATTTCTGTCCAGATTAATCTCGGCAAGCGTGCATCAAACAAGCGATCTGACACCACTGGTACTGCCTACACACCTCAGGTATTCATTATTGTGATTGTTATGTTTTTTTGTTACTGTCCATCTTTTGGGGAATAATCTTCCCGCCAATACTCTGGCACCTGCCCCTATTTAGCATGGTAATTGGGACCAAATATGACCTTTTTGATCTGATTCACTGTCTTGCTGTTATTGTTATCAATTTTATTTTGATGTCTTGGGGGAAGTTTTCAGTGGTGATCATTATCAGTAGACCTCTCTATATTATCTAACATTGACATAGCGGTGTTGATTAGTCTCTTTTGGTGATCCTACTTCAACATCTAGAATTTGTTTTGATAACACTGTTTGCTAGCCAACTGGTACAAATGTAGGTCCATCTCTGTACCTGGCCTTTTGAGTACAAAAACTTGTACCAAGCAGTCCAGCCTGATTGGTTGAGCAATAGAAACTCTCAGATAGTTGAGTAGAATCTTAGGTCTCAGTCCTTGGTTTATCCATAAAGAAGTCCTCTGTACTATCAAAAGCTCATAGAATGTTTTGTTTAATTACTTTTAGGAGCACAAAGAGGCAACATCTGATAATCATGCAAAAAGGCAGGAAGAACCTTTGCATGCACTAAAGAGACGCAAGTCTGATAACAATAGCTGATCCAGTATCCCTATTATTCTTCCTTTGATATTTTTGTGAATTATAATTTATGATATTGTTATTAGTCTTTTTCACGAGTGTATAATATACTTTCTAGCTGATAACACACATAGTGGAGCTGCTTTTTGATCCAAGGCTTCCATTCACATGAGAAGCTGCTCTAGCTCTTTTCTGAAAAGCTTTCTTGGAAGGTAGCAGAATTAACAGCCATGTTATCATCATTTTCCTATTTTGTATTATTCATGTATAACCACACGATTGTTTAGAGGTCAACTGTATGTAGTTATTTATGTACAAGCACAGTTTGGCACTGGCTTAATTGAAGTGCTCATTAAGAAAAAGCTTGTTCTTTCAAAATGATCATTTATTTTATTTCTCAATAGAGATCCTATAATTCAATCCTCTTATTCTTTTGTAAACCAATTTCCCAATTTGATATGGTGTAAAAGCTGGATTTATGTAGTTCCAAATTCCAATATGCCATAATGTGTATCTATTTTAAATTCGGTGTATATTCTA
Source organism: Carex rostrata (assembly GCF_964058835.1). NCBI lineage: Eukaryota > Viridiplantae > Streptophyta > Magnoliopsida > Poales > Cyperaceae > Carex > Carex rostrata. The sequence goes on from NC_135925.1 coordinate 11,785,789, forward strand.
TAAGTAGCTTTAAACTTTGTTTCCGCATTAAATAAGATTCATGGAAACTAAATATGCTCCCTTCGAAATATTAACCCAATATTAATTGTTTTCATTGTTCTTGTTTGACCCATCATCGTACCTGAAATCTATCTAGTGCATTTTTCACTAATTGAAGTTTTTAAAGTTACTAGTACCTTCATAGAGATAATTGTCTACTGAATGTTGGGAATGTTTAAATTATATTATCAGCTAGAAGGCCTAAAATTGACTGCAATTTTGAAATGGGTTTCCTTTGTTCTGTTTTCATCCATTTAACGGAACGAATTAGTTCATAAATGTAGTGTATTACTATATAGTGAGTTGAGAGTGTCCAATGATCCGACGATTACTTATTTTGTGCTGGTCGGTATGTTATACGTGAGGTTCAATTTTACTTAGTGTATCAACAAATATGTAATTAAATAAATAAATTATTTTTGCAATCAGACTTGGGCCTAGCTGTTGCAACACCACACCCAGCCCATCGCTTTTTGTAGGCCATCTGGAGTCTGAGTCTGGACACTGCACATTACTTAAAGCAGGTACATTGCAAGCTTCTATCGGAGTAGAACTATGATGTTGCTAAGTTGATCAATCATCTTTGTAAACTTAATTCTAAAATTAATTGGATTAATTTTAAATAATAAATTTGAATCATTGAAATTTATCTATTTTACGAGTGATGCATCTACATGCAAAAAATTCGAATTAATTTATTATAAAGTCAAGCGGTCAAAATCGGAAGGTTCATATATTAATTTTAATGCATTCATTTTTTGAACGTTTATTGACCACTTGAATTTATACAAAATTAATTTGAAAATTTAAAATTTTGTATGTAGATGCATCACTTGTTTGGTAGATGGATTTCAACGACTCATATCCGTCATTTGAAGTTAATCTGATAGATTATAGAGTTGAATTCACAAAGAGATTTGATGAACTTAGGAACACCCTAGTTCTACTCCTTGTACCTTGTACCGATCTCAGTAACTCGTCTTACTTGCGAAATAAGTTTTTTCTTAAACTAGGTAAATACTTCACCAGATCATATATTCAATTTTGTATGAAGAATATGTATACAGTATACAATATGTAAAGAATATGTATTTTCTTTTGTGATTTTTGAAGAACAAAATAAAAAAACATGGTTAAGTGTTCTGCTATACATTTCTTGTATATTTGAATTATATATTACAATACGAAATTGTGTACTTCTGTGCCAAACCAAACAACAAGAGATAGTCAACTTTACCGTCTATTTAATTTTCCTTCTTGAAAAATTACTGATACCATAGCTTGCAATAGAAGGAAGAAAACATAATCCAAGGACCCTACTCCAATTTTCGATAACCTTGAGTTATTAATTGTTGGTTTATTTTAACACAGAAAATTATGTTCTAAGTAACATTATATGTCCGAGATGCTCAATTAATGGCTATGCAACAGCATTAGTATAACTAGGCACCAACAAAGTCAACTTTGCCTAACGAGACGGGCAGATCTAAAGTTATTCAAAAGGTGGCTAAGCTAATTCTATGATTTTAAAATTTTAGTTATGTGTAATAAGATTTAATTAATTTTTTTTTTTTTTTAAATATTTTACATAAAGCTAGCTAGTCCTCCATCATAAATATCACATATCTACTTATAGTCTAATAATTAGAACTTAGTCTTTGTTGGTGGAGAACTTGGATTCAATTCTCACCAAGCATAATTTGTGCATTTTAAGTTTTAGCTCTCTTTGTTAAGATTTTCTAATTCTGCCCTGTAATTAACGGAATACTGTATTGTTTGTGTCGTAGTTGTATTATCGTTTTCAGACAAGAATCTAACGATGAATGAAAAAATGACATAAATTTGGAGAGATGAAAAGGGTGAAGTAAACTAGTTGTGACATAAATATGACATAAATTTGGAGCTATGATTAGTTTTGTGGATGAAACATCAACGTTTATCTAATAAATTGACATGACCAACACCCTTGTTGTCGGTGCGTACTTCGATAGTTTGATTCAATAAATAAAAAGGAAACTTGAAAGCAAAAATAAATAAAAAAGGAATGTATAGGAAAGTGTTTCAAGTGGGTTGTCAAAGTCTATAAAAGAGAAGCCATCGCCTAAACGCACGCGTGGTAGGTGAAGTGGTGGAAAGAAAATGAAACTGACAAATCACCACTAATCACAAAAAGAGATGCAAAATTTGTTTAGAAAATCAGGTAATATTATAGGGGTGGCAACGAACTGGCTCGATTCGAGTTAGGTTCTAACTTAGCTTATTAATTTTGGACCAAGTTAAATTTAGGACATCCGAGCTAAAATCTCAGCTTGAAATTATGACAAGTCAGTTCGAGCTAGCTCGTGAGCTGACAAGCAGACTTGCTAGATCTGAGTGGATCTTATTTTAAGAAGAAAATAAATTTTACAAACTTTTTTGAGAGAATGCACACAAATTCATACAAATTCATAAATTGATATCTAACCGAACTAGCTCACGAGCAAGTTAGACTCTAGTTTGAACTCGTTAATTCTAAATCAACTTAGTGACGAACTGGTTCGTTAACAGTTCGGTCCAATAATAAACGAAATGTCAGCGAGTGAGTTAAGTGCTTGTCACAATTGAGCCACTAGCTACTATCTTTTTGCCACCCCTAACGGTAATATATATTAGAGGTTGGGTTTCAACGCAGAAACGGCCAAATTCTGAGGTTCACTGTGCCTCCCCGTGACTTGTTTTATTTTTTTGTCACATGACCCAAATGGCCAAATCTCCCTCTCCGAAAAAAAGTTGCTAAAGATTAGTTCAAAAAGAGAGCAAAATTTTCTGAAAAAAACATGAAAGTGCTTCGCTAATTTTGTTTATACTTGGGACTTGTTTAGCTGTATTCATGGGAAAAAAAAATTATTCAAATGATTTTTTTTTTCACACACACAGTGTTTTAGCCATTTAAATTGGACCGAATCCAAAGTTCATTCGCATTCTCACCTGGCAGCCAAACATGCTCTCATTGTTCCAATCGTGTTCCAGTAATTTAACGTCAGCTTGACAATTTTGGCTTTTAGCCAATTGCAGAGTTACATAAGATGCACTCAGCACTATTGTATGCAAGGGATCTCGAAAAAAAAAAAAATTTGTATGCAAGAGATGAGAGATCTCATAACTCTTTCTTCCATTTTTCTTCTTCTTGTGAAATAGTGATACCTTATAAATCATTTTTTTTTTCTAAAAAAAGAAGAAGATATGATCAAGCTCCTAATTGTTTATTGAAATATGAAGTTTTACATATACAAAAAAAGATGCAATTGATAGATCAATGAGTATTGGATCCTTAACAAAAAATAAAATTGTAATTCCGCCAAAATCAGCACGCCGGTGCTATTATGTCTGCTCGTCTCTAGTGAAAGGATTATCTTTGAAATTAATTGGTGATTTATTTTTTTTATTTTTTTTTATGGTTGATGGCAAACGCCCATCAACGATTATATTGATAAAAAAAAAGTTTTTTTACAAAACAGAAACCATATACAAGCTCATTAGCAACTAAATTGCCATTCCTAGTTTATACAACAATTTTTTTATTATCTTCCCCAGCCGTGTGACCGGCCGGGTCGTCCTCATGTATTTCACAAAACGATTGCTCTCCAAATTTGAATCTCAAGTGCCATGTCCGCTATTAGGTGATGCACAGCCTTCCGTTTGTTAGTGAACAATCGCCTATTTCTTTCTCTCCATAACGCCCAAGCTACTGATTGGTGGTTTATTACAAAATGGAACTGCAACAGACAGTACTAGGGGTATAAACGGTCGGATATGGATAGGATAAGTTTTGCATGAATATGTCAAAACTATTGCGCTATCGGCGCTATAGCGCGCTATTTCACACTATAGCGCTGCTATATGGACGTAGCGCCATTTTTTTGTTCGTTCCGCTATGACACGATAAATGCTATTTAAACCTTTGAATTTAATAAATCAATTTAAAAACATAAAATACATTTTTTGCGGTTTAGGGATGAAACAATCGGATACGGATAGTTAAAAATTTAACCGTGTCCTTATTCGTTATAATTTTTTTGATACAAATACGGATACAAATAGTCTTAGATACGAATATGGAATTGATAATTTAAGTAATTTTTCGAGTTCAAATTCGAACGAAATCGGATAATAACCGATAAGTTTGCACCCCTAGATAGTACCATAGCACCTAACTTTCGTCCTGTCCTCGTAAATAACTATAAATATTTACACCTTTTCTTTGATTTCTAATGAAAATTCAAGTAGGCCATTGGCATTGATTACCTAAAATAATAAATAAACATATAATAGCACTAGTGTTTTCTAAAAGAAATTAATCATTAGCGTAGCAATAAAGCATTTGGAACCGCAGCCATTGGTTGGCCCAATACCCATTCTATAATTTTTAATATATCCACCTTGATTTTTGGCTCGTTCATTGTAATACTCGCTGCTTTCCAACAATTTGCGTACAAATCAATCGTAACAGCTCACACCTTTGTACGAGAAATAGAATTTAGAATGAAGTACAACTAGGTTGTTATTAAACTAACCAAATTTCTTGATATGCTTAACTTCAAACCACATTGAATTAGCTTCAGACAAAAAATACAAACTATTAAAACCAATCTATTATAAAATCAAACGGTAAAAAATTAATGAAAAATAAATGTATTAAAATAAATTACAAATCCCGTTTTCTTTTTCATGCTAGATTTTTTATACTAATTTAATTTGAATACTTATAAATTTTATATGTAAATGCAAAAAAATCATGCAGTAGATCAGTTTCAACAACTTGAATTTGTCGTCTTCAGTTAACCTGATAAATTTTAAAATTAAGCTTACCAAAAAACTTATTTATGAAGTTAAGAGCACTCTAATTTTACTCTTTACGATGTACTAAACTAACCATTTTGTATGTAATAGAGATACTTATGTGATATTTGGCGACCAGATGTTATATCACATCTACACTTCACATAACTTTTTAGCGAGCTTAACTCTAAAATCTATCAGAATGACTTAATGCGTTTACATGTCATATTTATAAATTTTCGAATTAATTTAGAATAAAATCAAGTAGTATAATTTTTTTCATAAGTTAATTTGAATAGTTCATTTTTCATCATATTTATATCTCGATTTTATACTAAATTATTTCAAAAATTTAGAAATTTAATATGTAATATATCACTTGTAAAATAAATCAGTTTCAACAATTTAAAATTAATTGTTTGAAATCATTTCAATAGATTTTAATCACATCACTGTACTTGACAAGAATAATATAAAAACAAGGTTCAAACTAAGGTTTCTCCCAGTTATTCCTTATCACCATCACAGAAATTTCCAAATATAATATGGGACTAATCTATGACCACAACAAGTCAAGGCGGTACTGATGCTGCCAGAGTGGAAACAAATATGTAAAACAATATTAATAATAGACACAATGATTTGCAAAGGGTAAGCAAATGTACTTTTGTGTGTTGTTTAGCAGGACCGCTGCTAACTGGAAAAAAATGCCAGAGACGCATCGTTGTAAGTACATTTTAATCATTTCTCTTTGTTCACTTCAGTCTTCAGATAACCATTAATGATCGACATCTCTGCTTTCGGACATTTTATATCCCCTCGGCTTCACATACGGGGGCCGATCTAAGGCTTTAACACACGGGGGTGAATCTAAGGGGTGAATCTAAGACTAAGCTACCCCTATAATTTCAAAATTTAAATTTTAATCATACATATATGAATTTAATTGAATTTTTTTTTTTTTAACTTTTTATATAATCCACCCATCCTCAATAAATAACAACAAATGTTTAGTTATAGTCTAGTGATTAAAGCCCTATTTTGTGATTGAGAGATCTCATGTTCAAATCCCACTCACCATAATTGTGCATTTTAATTTTCAGCCACCCCTATTAAAATTTTCTAAATTTTCTAGTTCTGCCCCTGCTCACATACCCAACCCTCTCTTCCTATATACAACAATGTGCAATTGTCTTTCACCAGGAGAAAATTCAGCAATCTCAATACAACAAAGAATTTTATATACATGGGCGGCTCTATTGTATATACATAAAGGAAGTACAAAAAACCCGAGCTGGTAGATTATGGGAACAGAGGGGCATCGATCGACCTAGAAGTTTTGTTCCGGGATTACAAAATGGGAATTATTAATGCAAGTATAGAAAAAAATTGACCTGAAGCATTTATTCAACAAGAAGAAATCAGCAAACTCGGTATCGAAAGACTGAACTACCTTCAACAGAGATATGTGCATAATTCTCATTTTTAAACCTGTATAACTGACAACAATGGACATTTCCACTTATCTCTATCCCACGCCATCTCGGCTCCGTACATTAAAAGAACTCCCTCTCTATACAACATTGGCCTTTTATTTATGAAAAAAAAGATTGAACCATCTCAATTCTTAATTTATCTATCCCAGCCGCATTTTCCTTAGAACAAAAACCCACATTTTCTTCTCCCCTTTGTTCCATCTCCAATGCTTATCCTCTCGTGTGGTCCAATCTCGGGTCGGGCTGAAACATCAGCCCAGATAAACGCCCTATTTCTTGAAAAGAATGGCAATGTAAAGGGAAAAAAAAATAATAACTGTGATTTTTTTATCTATATAGAAGTCAATTGATCAATGGATTGAGGCAAGCACTCGTATGGATTGGAATAGAAATAATCCTCCTCTTTGGGCCTATCAGGAATAACAAGTCTTCTAGAAGGTGAGCCCATGCGGCTGGCATGTGCAGCCTTAATAGATGAAGAAAACTCGTCCCAGCTGAGGCTACCATTCGTGTATTGATCAACGAGGTCGACTATTAGCTTTCTTTCCAACAAAATTGTTTTCCTATAACCGAGGTACCTATTTCATGAAAAGATAAAAGATAAAAATTGTTAGAAACGATATTCTGTGAGGGTGGTTCTGCAAAATGTGGAGTTGTAGTAGGTGATATAGATTAAGTACCTCCGGTGACCTTCCACAACTTTGGCCATGTTACCGTCGTAAGTAGGGACAAATATGTCACTCTCAAGAGAAACCATGTAATCTAATGCTGCCATTTGAGATGAATGGTTCTGAAAATATCTCAGATCGTCTGCCTCCAATAGAACTTCCTTCCTCACCTGAACATATTTTTCACATTTTATAAATATCAAATCATCATTATCCTCATAACTATCATCACAAGTATCATGCATATCAACTAACTCAACCCCACAAGTATAAACAACATGCAAAATGGACCCCCCCTACCCCCAAAAGAAGAAAAAAAATTATTTAAAATTATAGGTCCATAATAGCTTCCATCAATGTAGTTCCCTGATAAAAATAAGTTTGATTTTATTAGTAACAAGCAATTACAAGTTTTATAAGACACTAAAAATAAAAATAAAAATGTCACTATTTTAATAATAGTTGGTACTTCTGAAAGAACTTATGCCATCATAAAGGATAATACATGTTATTTGCAGCTTTTGGGAAGTGCCATACACCAAGGACCAAAGATGAAAACTTACCACATTGGGGTATGCAGCAGTGAGAGCCGCCATCCTGCGGGACCCACCATATATCTCTCCAGCAGCTATGTAAATTTGCATGGTCTGGTCAATATCTAGTGCCCGTAAAACAAGGGCCGTCTCCTCAGGAGTCAAGGGGCACAACCCATCTCTCCTTTTTGCATCTGAGTCTATTACTTTCTCTTTCCACCAAGGATATGCATATCTATTCATCGCATGAAAAATAATAGAAAGTCAAGTACTAAACTACAAAATCTAATGTTGCACTCGAGCAAAATTTTTATTCCAGTGGTTTGGAGTACCAATTATGTTATCAATTTTTCATTATTTGACGAATGATAAATTTATTCTTTGCAAAGAGGTCCCTGGAAAATCCATTTAATTGTGTCACCATCCCTGGATCAATTTTCCATTATAGCTCTTCTTTTCCTGAGAAAAATGTTTCTTATTTAATTTTTCAGAGGTTGCGTGTAAAAGACCAAAATCAACATGAAAAAGCATACTGAATATAACTGGTAATATGGCCTCCTATAAAAAGCAAATTATTACCTCATTCTAGTAAGTTCTTGGGCCTCTTCAGTTGAGCAACCTTGCGTGCAGCCCGAAAAGGCCAACATATCCATCTCATACCGTAAATGAAGCACCAGAAAGGGACCGTTTGCGCTTAAAATTTTTATTACCCTTCTACCCAGCTCCTCTATCTGGGATGTGAATCTCAAGGCAGCGTAATTGACTCTGCACCTTAACTTTTGTATCTCAACTGGCAACCCATTATTAGCCAACCTTGCATCAGTTCTATTCAGGTGCACTACCTTGTACTTGTGGAACAACGGTAGAATCTGTATTTTTTTTTTAAATTCCAAAGTAACCTCATTCAGCATCTTCCAAAATTATTGATAAAAAGCTAACTTATTTCGCATTAATTACATATGTGTTTTTATAAAACTTTTCCGGCATCCTGGGTACATCCTTTGCAGGTTCCTAGATAAGAGGCAAGACCCATCACCAACTATTATAGACATGTGGTTCTCACATAAGTATTTTCAAAACTCGACATAAGCTAGGCATAAAATGTAACTGAGCATGTTTATAATATTCAAAGCTGGTACGGAAGGGGTTCCAAAGATGTATAATGGTATTCACACTAATCTGAACATATAAATAAATATGAAAATGTAAATTTTTAAACCTGATTATGGTAATAGGAGATGTCAGACCAACTGACAGGAGGCATTGAATGATACATCCCCAGTTCAACCCTTCGTTTTAGCCTCGGTGGTAGCCCTTTCAGTATTCTAACCTCATCTCTTAGTGAATTTATGAAATGATCCACATCAAATATATCTTGAAACTCGCTGACAGAAAAAAGAACCGGGTACTTTTATGTCACAACTAATTGATAGTTGCAAAAAAAGAGGAAAATTACAGAAGCAGAAAGCATGTAGATTACCTAGGATCAGCCCAAAATGAAGTTTTATCTAATTCTGGCACAATTAAAGTCACATTCAAGTATCTCGCAATAGCAACCATATCACATATCTGTTTAAGAAAAACAAAAATAAAGTTCTTTAAGTTCCAAAAATAATAGGTATTTTTCCAAAGAGCAGATAATTGAATGGTACATTTAAAGAAATACTTACCGCACCTCGCATCTGATTGAGACCACCATTGCATGAAACCATCAAGTAACCATTGTTCTTATATATTCCTGTTTGCAAAAGATAAAATTTTCTTTTATGAATAAAATAGGCAAAACAACAAGAACCAGTTTAGTTGGATACATTCATTTGGCAATTTCAAACTCATTTGAAACTTAACCAAAACTAATCAAATACATAACACCAGAAAGGTATCAATCAATTGCCTAAATTATACGAACCATCACATGTCTTCCAAAGAAACCAACAACGAACTTGTTGCACATGCAATAGTACCAAACTTGAAACAAGAACCAGTTTAGTTGGATGCATTCATTTGGCAATTTCAAACTCATTTGAAACTTAACCAAAACTTATCAAATACATAACACCAGAAAGGTATCAATCGATTGCCTAAATTATACGAACCATCACATGTCTTCCAATTTCCAAAGAAACCAGCAACGAACTTGTTGCACATGGAATAGTACCAAACTTGAAACAAGCAATAGTAACATGAAACAAGCAAACAGGACCAATTGGGAAGGAAATTTTGTATGATGTAAAATTAGGCGTTTTTTAATCATATAGAATATAGCTAAAATATTTCAAATTCGACCAAGCAAAATCTTCCTTTCATGTACTAAGTCAAAGGTATAATCAATTGTTTTTTTTATTATTATTATTATTATTATTATTATTATTATTATTATTATTATTATTACTATTTTTTTTTTTTCGAAAGGCTGAGCAAAATGTCTACTAGTTTCTTTTCAAACAGAGAGCCTGAATTGGCATAAAAATCAACCAACTCGATGGATTTCACAAAAAGAAGAACAAAACGAAAACTGAACAAGAACTTTCCAGATGGCGTTTATTTGATTTAACAAAAAAGAAAGGTTGAGAAAACAGTTACACAAGAAAAATTGCATGACGACAAAAGACAGAAAGGAAAAGATAAAAAAAAAATATATATATACAGAGCTTTATCAATTCCAGCATCAAATACACAAAGAAAAGCACTCAAATCAAATGCCTTGGAAACAATGGAGAACATTATATGCATCATTTTGCCAAATAAATTAACAAAATTGAAACAAAGCACTCCATCACCATGCAAGATTGTTAGTTTAAAAGTTTCAAAAGAACTCACTTTTGGGAGGAAAAACAAGCTTCTCAGCAACAACCGAAGCACTACCAACCTCTGTGGAATCGCCATGAGAGTTCACTGGAAAAGGAGGAATCGACGGCGTAAAACAAGAAGGCCATCCTTTCAAAACTCGAGGGCCCCATGTCTCTCCAATCGCAGTAAGTTGCACCACGCAAGTCCACAGGAGAATAGTCGTACTAGCTCGTAATATCCAAACCTTCATCATCTTCGATCTGGCCTTATCAGATCTCTTGCTATTGCCTCCGCCAAACCAAGCCCCCTTTACACCCATAAAGAGGAAAGCTTTCAAGAAATCCTCCAATTTCGCACAATGCGGCCGAAATCTTCAGCGGAGAAGAATAAAAAAGAATCAATCTTTTCCCACTGGGGTTCAGCAGGAAACCAGAAAAAAAGCGACCAAAATCGCGCCTTGGCAACGATTCACAACTTCTTAGGCTCCAATTCGCAGCTAGTTTCGAATTGTTGAACTCGATCAGGTCAGATTTTGCTCCTGTTTCGGAGAAAGAGATAGGGGAGAAGAGATCAGAAGAGTATCTCTTGTGAAGAAATTCCAAAATAGCTGAATTTTTGGGAGGTTAACAGAAATATTCATACAAGGAATTCAGGAACAATTAGCGAAATTAGCGGCTGGGTATGGTTTTTTATTTTTCGTTATTCCCCGACTAATTTTATTTGCTTCTTGTTTTTGTAATAATTTGGAAGGAATTTTTAAGAGCGGAGCGCTTTTCCTTCCTCTCAGGCTTTCTCTCTCCTATCTTATAACTCTCTATAACGCGATGCACTTTATCTCATCGCTGGCGTCTGTGAATCCACGTTCTCTGCATTACCGTACTGTTTGAATTCATTTTCCAACCGTTCGATCATAATTAAAGCCAATCCTAACCGCGCCAATATCACCCGGGCCCTTTAATATATGTGCGGATTTAAATCGAACGGTTTATATATTAACTCAAAATTTGAGTTAACTCAGAGAATACAATTCGGCGTCGGTGCCGTTTATCGGTTTATGAAAGGAGACCTGTCTGTCCGTACATTTTCTCTCTCTAAAGGGAACGCATTAACGCATTGTTAGGTAGATAGCGACGCTTGGTCCAAACGGTGTTCCAGCCAATAATCGATTTATTTATTCCATTTCCAAACTTGTGTTTTCTCACTTTACAATTAAACCCCTTAACTTTATTTTATTAAATTTTCTATGCGAAGATGAAATGAAAAAACTCTGCTTGTCATTTATAAGATTCTGTAAAGAATAATGAACCACGTGTACGAAAGTAGTGGTAACAAAAGAAGCAGTGTCGAATTTGGTAATGAATTTATATACGGTATTGTTACAAATCAATTTGATTCTTATTATAAAGTTTAATGTCTTTTGTGCAATCTAAGATATTTTCACAAACTTAGTTTGACCTACTTCGTTTTTTTTTTTTTTTTTTTTGCTTTTCCGTATTCATTATATAAAATTCCAAAATTTAATTATGAAATGCATTTCTTGTTCCCACTGTGTTATGAGTAGGGGTGCAAACGGATTAGACAGTGGTAAAACCATATCCGTATCCGCCTTTACTTTTCGGATACAGATAAAGATTGGATATTACACGGATACGGATCAGATATTGGATATCCGTAGATATATACATAAATATTTTCATAATATATATTAAATTATATAGTATATATCTACTGTTTAGATACGAATATTTAAAAATCAAAATCATACCCGTATTCATATCTGCACGGATATTCGGATATCAAACATCCATATTAAATTTTCTGATACTGATCCAGATATGGTCAGATATTATCCGATCCGTTTGTACCCCTAGTTATGAGTCTGGTCTGGTGTGTTGATTTTGTAAAATCTCAATCTTCTACGGTTAGAAGCCAGATTTCATAATTTGCAACTACATTCGTTTTTTAATGAGCTAGAACAAAATCAATGATTTGTTTATTTAAAATAAAGTAGAAAATAAAGCTTAATGGATCTCGCGCATTACTAATGTAAGCTGATAATAGATCTTACGGTACAAAATAAATTTTTACAATAACATACCAGAGTTTACATATCCATATTTTTTTTTACTTGCATTTGAAATAAACCTTAAATATTTATTAATTGGGAAAATGCACTTGATTGGTTGCTCCGGCGTTTCCTTCATTGATGCTTTTTTTAAATGCACCTTTCATAATTCTAACACTGACAATGAAGTTCAATCTAAAATTAAGACAACAAAAAAAGTTGCGGATGTTTCCGCAAAAGCGTATAAAGGAATCAATGTAGAGCCTTAGCCTACATCTCTTGCCACGTGTCACAATCCAGAAAGCCATCTCGGGCCTCTCGGCCATTGAGAAGCACTGACAAGTGACAAGTGACAAGTGACAGCTAAGCACAAATGATGTAGATACACGGAATTTGTCAGGATCTCCGTGACTCCCACCGTTTGGTCCGGTTAATTTTTCGGTGCGGTCGCCTGAACCCGCGTTTAATTTCCCGTAAGAAAACGGCTCCAACCAGTCAAATTTAACTGCTTGGACATGGAGCAAGGTCAGAACTCGCAAGGATTAAATCTACCAGGCAAATTTCAAAAGAACCAGTCAAATTTAACTGCTTGGACATAGAGGAGGGATCCGATGACACTTTTTTTTTGCGATATCGGATAATATCGTGCATTTTCAAACTTTTTAAAGTCCAAACGGTCGATCCAAACCGTTCAACTTGATGAATATGTTAAAATGTCCTTGCAGATCAAATTTTACATTTTTTTGAATTTTTTTACTATTTATTAAGTATTTAACAAAATCGCTATATTCAGACCGTTGAATTTTTGTACCTATCTTAATAAATAGTAAAAAAATTCAGAAAAATGTAAAATTTGATCTGCAAGCACATTTTAACATATCCATCAAGTTGAACGGTTTGGATCGACCGTTTGGACTTTAAAAATGCATGGTGTCATCCGATGTCACAAAAAAAGGATGTCATCCGATCCCTACTCATATATATATGTGGAGGATTCAATTACACCTATTTGGTGATACTGAATTATACTTTTAATTTTTAAAGTTTTTAAAATTCAAATAGTTGATCTAAACTGTTCAACATAATAGATATATTAAAATGTACTTGTAGATCAAATTTTATATTTTTTAGAATTTTTTACTATTTAAGTATTTAACAAAATCGCTATATTCAAACCATTGAATTTTTGTACTCATCTTAATAAATAGTAAAAAAATACAAAAAAAATATAAATTTTGATCTGCAAACACATTTTAACATATCAATTGCGTTGAGCGGTTTGAATCGACTTTTGAACTTTGAAAATATAGAATTTAATTTGGTGTCCAAAAAAAAAAATGTAATTAGATCCCTACTCTCTCTCTCTCTCTCTCTCTATATATATAGGAACGGGATCTATGAATTAATTTACAACACAAAAAAAGGTAATTCGAGATTCGTTACCGAATATTCTATCCGATTTCGTTTTCTAAGAATTTTTTTTTTAGAAAACACTTGCGATCTTATCATACAAGAAATTAAATTTTATAATGTTTTCGTCTTTCCTGAAAAAAATACTATTTAAATGTTGGACACGTAAGACCATCAAAATATTTTTTAAAATTTAAACAAAAAATTTCAGTCGTTCATAACAAATATGTTGAAAAATAGATATTTTCTATTATCTTGTTGATTGGTCTTGTTTATTTTTCGTTGCACTCTGTAACCTTCATTAATCTCATTCTCCTATTAATATCCAATTAAACAATATTAGTTTATGAAGTTAATTTGTATTTCCTTCACCCCTTATTCAAATATAAAGTAACAAAATTTATCTCAAAAAGGATTAACATGATAATTATGATGATGGTTACTACAACAATAATTGTGATGATAATGATTATAATATTTAAATTTCTGACAAATGCAAACATTTAAAAGAATGCTTATATTGTTATGATACACTGTTGTCCTTGTTATGTATTCTAAAAATAAATACAAAATGCCTTAATAGCATGCTGAGTGTTGGGCCAATTGATATTATTTTTTTAAAGTTATTTTAACATTTTTTTTTAGAAGGATACTGACTCTCATATTTTTATTTTTTTTATTGCTTGCCTCTACTTTTTCTTTAAAAAGGAAAATAAAATCAAAGTGCTGTAATTTTGTATATTTATTTTGACCCATATATATTAAAATATTACATTCACTCTGGATAGCATATAATACTTCTATGTGGACTTCGTCGGAGGCTAAGCTCAGGGGCGGACCCAGCACTATGGGGGGGGGGGGGGGGGGGGGGGGGAGCAGTCGCCTTTTTTGGATTTTGAATTTTAGTGGTGATCTGTTAATACTGATCGACTTTGCCCTCCTTTGAATATTTAATTTGTAATTCGGATTAAATTTAGTATTAAAATCAAAATAAATTTCTTGAATTATGATTGGTAATTATAATTATAAGTTAAAGAATCATAAATTACAAGTGAGAGCATTGAAAAATATAAGTCAAAGTAATTTTTTTTATCGAGTACTCAATTAGTTAATAGGTTAAATTCGATTAACTATTTAAATCTGTTCGATATTTTTTTTATCCCCTTTGACGAAAATTCGGAATTCGCCCAGACTAAGCTACTACTTATTTATATTTGTTTCTTTGCTTGACCGTCTAATTCTACTTTATTTTGGACAAAGTATTGCATAATCCTTTTTATTATTTTCTCAGGGAAACATTTTAATTTTAGATAAAAGTTAGCCCCATGACATTATAACCCTGTACAAAATCTGCTTGCATCTGTATACATTTGCAGACAAACCCTTAAATTTGGGCATCTCCAATGGCAAAACCTAAATTTTCAGTCATTTTGTCAATTTTCAATCATTCCCAAAACATTAAAAAAAAAAAAATTGTAGTGGAGAATTAAACTAGGGTGTGCAAAGCAATGCGATTGTGCAGTGGTGATTTGGCGGCATATATGCACACTCTTTGTATATTTAAATATTATAAGCGTAGCTTGGATCCTCTGTGGCAAATAAAGATTGCCAAACCTTGTGGCCAGTCCAAAACCCCATGTCTCTATATAAAATTTTCTTGTCAGGGATAGGTTACATGGAAAGAAGATCTTTACTGGTATACTAAATCTGGAATCTTGCTGGGTTAGGCGTCACAGGAGGTAAATGTGACAGGATATTAAATTTCTTTCTTTGATGTATTCTGATATTTTGTTTAATATTTTTTTATAGGATGCGTCTCTGACTTGCATGACGAGTTGACGACGGTGTCAAACTTTCAAGTTAAGAGTTCAAACTTCAAAGTTAATTAATTGTTATTAATATATCGTTTGAGCGTACCCAGGAGGGAATGTCTAGGTTTGATTTTCCATGACATGAAATGTGCTTGATACTTAGTAACAGTGTAATACTGATTGAGAAGCAATTCGATTACACTCTTTTTTGGTGACACCGGATTACACTCTATATTTTTAAATTTCAAACAGTCGATTCAAAATATTCAACATGATGGATATATTAAAATGTACTTGCAGACCAAATTTTACTTTTTTTTTTAATTTTTACTATTTATTAAGATGGGTACAAAAATTCAATAGTCTGAATATAGTGATTTTGTTAAATACTTAATAAATAGTAAAAAAAAATAAAAAAATGTAAAATTTGATCTGCAAGTGCATTTTAATATATCCATTAGGTTGAACGGTTTGAATCCACTATTTGAACTTTGAAAACTTTGTAAATGGAGAGTGTAATTTGATGTCACCAAAAAAGATGTAATTGGATCTGTCCTCATACTGATTATATATTTATAAGTTGTCTGTTATTCCGACGAGAATGATATGAATTTTATTCAGCAGAATATTGTTCGAGTTAAACTTAGTAATACTGATATAATTCGGATCTTGAATTAATTATTGTAACAAAATTAATTCATTAAATTATTGTTCCGTTATAAAATTAAATAACTTAAATATGAATATAATTCAGATATTCAATCATTATGATAAACAAAATAAATTTGTTCATACTAAACTTGTTTTGTTATTATAAAATATATATCAATTCAAAAATTAATCACCAACATAACTATATTTTTAATTAAAAGATACCAATATAAATATATTCTTCTCTTCAAACATATATGATTCTAAAACAAGCGAATACTCGAAAAAAAACTTGGATAATTATCTAATTATCTGTATTCTTTTCTAACACTGGAAGTCCTCATCTATAGTTGTGGATCATAGTGACAAAATTCTCGAATAATTCGTTTTTGTGGTGTCGGCGAACCGAACAACGTATTATTCAATTGACCGAATTTTTATTGAATTATTCGCAAATTTACAAAATTTTATCCGAATTTTACAAATTATTCGTGATTTTTTTTGCTCTCTTGTGGGACTGGAATCTCTGATCTGAACTCAATGTATAATTTGAATTATTCTCATATCACAAATTTTAAAAACCCCCCAATCCGCACGAGGGGTGGGAGGGGATATACAAACGATATGGAACCACGCTAAGCATGACCTATACATTGCAAACACAGAGGACTTAATGGGAATGTGGTGTGGTCAGCATGCACGTAATCACGATAGAGAAAGGAACGTAAGACTTTTTGAGAATACAGTGAATCGTCTCATAAACGGTACAATACTTAAGATTGAATAATAGAGGACAAGTATTTAGGATACTTTAATTTAAACCGAGTGCGATTAGTGTTTCTGGTTACAAATGAGATAAATGTATTCTCCAATAACCATATATAGGTAGTGTAGGAGGACATTTATTAGTTAAGATCTTGTAAATATACCCTTTTATCAATATTTATTCGCGGCAATTATCGTCAATCATAAAAATAAATTAGATATATATATTCTTATTTGTATTCGCTTTTGAAACTTAAACCACGTCCTATGGTGGAATGGTTAATACTGAATTTACTGCGATTTGGTCTTCCAAAATCCCTCTCAAAATTAAGATTTTCCTTTATTTGCTCAAACGAAACAAGGTTTCAACTAAGGAAAATCTGATTTTGAAAGGGTGGACTGGTGATACCTCATGTGTCTTTTGTGGTGCTTTTGAATCCACTGATCATCTCTTTGTCCATTGCCCTTTCACTATTCAAATTTGGCGATGGATTTCAGCACATAACAACTTTATTTTTGAAGGTTATTCAATGAAAGATATTTGGTATATTAATGCTTGTATCCCTCTCAAGAACAAGCCATTAGTCGAGCTTGTCCGTGGGGTTGTTCTATGGTGTATTTGGCTTGTGCGAAATCAAATATGTTTCAATTCCTTCTTTGCAGGTGGTGGGTTCTAAGATAATATCCTTATCTATCTTTTGGTGTAAATCATTGTATGATGGTTCTTTACTGCCTTTATCTTTAATTTTATCTTTATATACTAATGACATTCCCTGTCAGGTCATAATTCCATTAGAGGAAGAGGTGGATTCATTAGAAGTGGATACAATTGAGAGGGATTCAATGGTGGCAGATTCAACGGAAGATATAACCCATATTCTTGGGTTAGAGCTCCTAAATAGTCTGTAGGCTGTTTGTTTTGGGTAGTTTTCTGGTGTTGCATCACATGTTTAGTTTCCCTTTATTTTGGATACTTGTTAGGTGTACTATGTTTTTGGTACATGTTGTTGCTTTGGCTGTGATAAGGCTATTTTGTTGTACTGTTTTTAGTTTGACTACTGGCTTGTCCCAGCTATTGTATCTGTTCTAGTTTTAGTTTTTTGGAATTAGCACAGTAAGACAATTTGATTTCTAATGAAATCGGTAGAAATTACCCACTTGCTCAAAAAAAAAAAACTTAAACCACGTCCGTATAATTAATATCAGCAAAATCATATCCGTATTCAATTCGAATACGAATTAAGATAAGGACAGATAAGCTCTTATCCGTTTGTACCCTACGTACGTCCATCCCAATTTTTTAACACAAGTTGTGCTCGTGATTCTATGGATGTTACTCTACTTATCAATTAATGGGAACGATTAATACAGAGTTGAGTCTACTAGAGCGCACCCGGAATTTGAAAACACTCCTTAAATTTTTAATGAACGCCTATGTCTAGGGGTGCAAACGGGTTGGATATTATCCGACCGTATCCGATTCCGTATCCGAAAATTTAATACGGATATCCGATATCCGAATATCCGTGCAGATACGGATACGGATATGGTTTTGAATTTTAACTATCCGTATCCGAATAGTAGATATATATTATATAGTTTAGTATATATTATGAAAAAAATTATGTTATTCACTATTATAAAAAGCGGATATCCATATCCGTATCCGGTTAATATCCGATCTGTATTCGTATCCGTCTAATATCCGATCCGTATTGTATCCGGAAAATAAAAACGGATACAGATATGATTTTACCACTATCCGATCCGTTTGCACCCCTACCTATGTCTAGCTTAGAAATTACAAAAGGTGCTTGATTCAAACCATGTGCTTATATAAAAACAGAGCTGTAAGCAGCTTGCTATTTCCCAATTATTGCTTTGGAAATAAATCTGCTGCGATCCTACTGGATCGCAGGGTTCCTACGATTCTAATCTCAGCCGTTTATATTTTTTGAGATTCATGTACTAAAACTATCTCTTTTTAAGATTCCCACACTGTAATAAATGAATGGTTGAAATTGAAATTGCAGGACCCTGTGATCAGGTAGGATCGCAGCAGATTCTCACCCCTATTGCTTTTAGGTGCTTGATTGAAATCATGATCTCTAGATCCTCTATTGCTCTATTCGTTATGACCATTTTAGTTGTCCGCTATGCTAAATGTAAAATGTGTCATATTGCAATTTTCTGAATTTTTTAAAGTATGATCCTTATTCCTTGATATTTTATAATTTCATTGCATTCGATTTTGCTTAAACCAAGATTGGATGTTAATTAAACCCTAATTTAGTTATAGTTGTACTATCTTCTCTTGTGTCTTGTATGATTCATCTCTGTGAATGCCACATGTGCTCTAAAACATTTCACTTAATTATATTTTTGTTATTATTCTGCTTTTGTGATGTCATGACCAAAGTCACAAGGTTTGCGAATTGAACCCGAATAATTCTTTTTTTTTGGTGATGTCAAACTGAACGCCGAATTATTCGGTTGACTGAACTTTGACCGAATTAAACCTGAATAATTTGCAAATTTTTCCCGAATTTTTCTCATAATTTTTTTTTGATTTTTTTTTGCTCTCTTGCTGGACTGAGTTCTGTAATCCAGATAATTCTGAATCATTCTCGAATTATACCCGAATTATTCCTGAATCAGGAAATTTTGACCTCACCAAACCAAATCCGAATAATTCGTTGCCACTATGGTCATAACAACAAGCACTATATCAGTCAACAATATTCTTCAGTTTAATGTTTGAATACATCAACAAATTAAAGAAATTTAAGTGAGATAAATTGTTGAATGCTTATCTCATTTAAATTATACTGCACTTTTATTATTTTATCTAGGCCATAATTGATACTCAATTTGAAAAAATCAATCTCCAACAAATGTCTAGATCAGCATCCATGAATCAAATGAACATAGCATAAACAAATGCCAAAATTACTCTGTTTTCGTAACCATCCAAATTGCAAGGAAAAACAGGTTTTTCTTATAATAGTACAATGTTTTTTTTTTTTTTTTTTTATGATTCATCTCTGTGAATGCCACATGTGCTCTAAAACATTTCACTTAATTATATTTTTGTTATTATTCTGCTTTTGTGATGTCATGACCAAAGTCACAAGATTCGCGAATTAAACCCGAATAATTCTTTTTTTTGGTGATGCCAAATCGAACGCCGAATTATTCGGTTGACCGAATTAAACCTGAATAATTTGCAAATTTTTCCCGAATTTTACGAATTATTCTCAGAACTTTTTTTTTGGTTTTTTTTTTTGCTCTCTTGCTGGAGTGAGTTCTCTAATTCGGATAATTCTGAATCATTCTCGATTTAAACCCGAATTATTCCCAAATCAAGAAATTTTGACTTCGCCAAACCAAATCCGAATAATTCATTTGTCACTATAGTCATAACAACAAGCACTATATCAGTCAACAATATTCTTCAGTTTAATGTTTTGAATATATCAACAAATTAAATAAATTTAAGTGAGATAAATTGTTGAATGCTGATCTCATTTAAATTTATTCTGTACTTTTATTATTTTATCTAGGCCATAATTAAGACTGAATTTGTTCTATTCAATTGAAATCTTCATGTATGAAATTATTGATCTACGAATTTTGTACCATCTATTAATAATGGTTTTATCCCTTTCAAAAAATATAGTTGAAAAATAAAGAGTAAAAAAAAATTAATCTCCAACAAATGAATAGTAAAAAGATTTACAAAAGCAATCTCCAACAAATGTCTAGATCAGCACCCATGAATCAAATGAACATAGCATAATTGCATACACAAATGCCAAAATTACTCTGTTTTTATAACCATCAAAATTGCAAGGAAAAACAGGTTTTTCTTATAATAGTACAATGTTTTTTTTTTCCTTTGACTACCATTTATGAAATAAAACAAAATGTGTCAATAATAATTCCGTGACAAGGCCATGGCAACTAAGCTCAATATTCCTTAAGCCAGCACAACAACTAATCATTCCTTTTAGTATGAAAAGCAGGAAAAGTGGATCCACTAGGAACCTCCAAATAATGGAAATGACATCTGCTCACATGAACTATATGGTTATATAGAATTCTTATATGGCTCCAAGCCTCCAACCTTGATGAGATCAAGGCCATTGTGACAAATGAATTATTCGGGCTCGGTTCGGCGAGGTAAAAAATTTGTGATTCGGGAATAATTCAAAAATGATTAAGAATTATCCAGATCAAAGATCTCAGTTCTGTAAGAGAAAAAAAAATACTGGGAAAAATTCGAGAAAAATTCGAGAATTATTCGGGTTTAATTTGGTCAACCGAATAATTCGGCGTTTGATTCGGTCAACCAAATTAAACCCGAATAATTCGTTTTTAATTCTTAAATTTCAGGAAAAATTCGTAAAATTCACGAATTATTCGGATTTAATTTGGTCAACCGAATAATTCGACATCACCAAAAAAATGAATTATTCGGATTTAATTCGCAAATCTTGTGACAAAACAAGGCTAAAAAATTAGCCTGTAACGCCTATTGCCTGACCTAAACCTCATGTCCCAAAGCCTATTTTATATATATATTTTTTTAATAAATATTAGTCAAATATTTATATTTTAAACATTTATAACAATTTATCATTCGAATTTTGACGAACTTCTATACGAATGACATTGTCTTAAACTCTTAGTCATTAATTAGAGTAAAGATTAATTCTAGAGACCCTTTTTTTCATCTTATTTTCTTATGAAATGCAAATATCTGTTGTTCATTAGCTATTGTATGTGGAAAAAATTATAATTTAATTGTCTAAAAGAGCTTAGAATGCTAAATCATTTAGTATGATTTTGTTGGTATTGCAAACTCGCTGTACAAAATACAACATATTTTACAACTACACAAGAACCGGAGAAACATAGTTTAATAATAAATATATATTATATGATTTGAGAATTTGCGATGAAATCCTCAACAACCAGCAAAATAGGTCCAGCTTGGATACACCGTATCATTATACTTTTTTGCACTGAAGCAAGATTATTCCTTTTTTTACCTAATCATTCGTTGTTTGCGTGTTCTTATAATAGCAAAGTTAGATGCAAAATTATTTCAATTGGGAATTTTTCTTTTCAAAAGTTCTGCGCAGTCCACGTTCAAACCAAATCTCTAGTGAAAAAGAACAAGATTTGTGAATAATTCGAATAATTCGCAAATTATTCATTCTAGTTCATTAGAATTTTTTTGAATGAAGAGACGAATTAAATGAATTTCCGAATTATTTTGCAAACTATTCGCAAATTATGGTCAATTTTTGAGTTATATCCAGACTTTTCACATAATTTATTTATTTCTGAAACTTCATAATTTTTATATGAAGAGAGTTATAAATTATAATGTATCATTCACTTCATGTATTAATCATGTTTTACATTCTTATTTTCGTTTTTAAGATTTGAAGAATCAATCGGAACTGCTTCACACAATTTCTATATTAAAATATGCTTGAAGATCAAATTATATATATATTTTTAAATATTTTACTAATGTTTAGATAGTTGCAAAATCACTTATTTATAGAAGATTCTGGACCATCTAAAATAGTGATATTGTACCTATGATGTAAATAACGGTACTAAAAGCTTGGTTGTTGTTGTTGAGCTCATCGAACGAACGGAGTACCATTAAGCGATTAATCGGTATGCGGTCGATTAATCGGAATATTGCGAATAATTTTACGCTTTTACTAAAGTTATGTGCATATATTTATAATTATTAAAACTAATTAATAAAATTTTATGAAATTGTCATTTAATAAAACACAGATAAGACAAGGCAAGGTATAATACATTTAACGGATGAATGCAAAAATAAATAATAATAAAAACGACTAACTAATTGGTCACATAAACGGAAACGAACGATTTGTAATGATTTGGTCACCGCCAACGATTAATCGGACAAGTTGTCAGACTAAATGGCCGTTTTTTACAACAGTGATTACCTATCTAAAATATAGTAAATAAATTTCAAATGACATAAAATTTGGTCTGCAAACACATTTTAATACGAAGATAAGAGAACAAACTATTTGTGCATTATACTTTGAACTACGAATTTTAAAACTTGCTAATTATTTTCAAATTTTTTTAGAGTAAATGTTGGAGGTCAAGTCACCTAACTATTTAATACCTTTATTATTACAACAAATGATTTCTCTCATCTGGATTTCGAATTCATGACCTCTCATATAGAGACCGTGTGCCTTTGCTACTAGACCAAAATCTAATTCTCAATTCTTTTCGAATTTTAAATTTATTATTGTGCCAAATACAACATAACATGCTGAAACAAGAGCTACATATTTTTACTGTTGCAAAAGAGGCAATGTTCATAAATTGGGAAACAGAGTAGGTCCGATGGGCATCAGACCTACTTTGGTTCTAACGGGTTCACTCACCGTCGGATTGGCTTTAAGATTCGCGCCAGAACTTTCGCGTTGCTTTAATATTCGTGCGCACAAATCCTGAAGCAAATTAGACGGTATATCTGCCATCAGAACCAAACTAGGTCCGATGGGCATCGAACCTACACCTTTCTCCATAATTTGACATATATATTATAAGATTGAATAGAATGCGAAGAGATTTTTTTGTTTGACATTCACACAAAATAAAAAAATGAAAATAAACGACAAATGAAAAAAAAAACAGAAATAAAAATAATAAATAACAATAAAATAAACAACAACAAATGAAAAAAAGGTATCAAATATAACATGATTTTTTTTAATTCTCTCTAGTTCAGAAAGATATGATTGTTTTCATCAGCACAACATCTACTATTTATCTATTCATAAAGATACAATAGCACTAAACAAAATATAGAAAGACATGATTGTTTTCATTTTCATTGTCGAAACTATAAAAGAAGAGGAGAAATGAAACGAAAGAAATGGAGAAATAAGCAAATAATTTAATTGCAAGAATTCAATATAGTTGTAAGGAGAAATAAATTAATAAATAAGAAAATTACCTGAATTTTATTAATAAAAATAATAGATTGTTTCACGAAGAAGAATTATCATGATTGTCAAACTTCAAATTTAAAAGCTTTTTTTTTTCTCCCAAGTTTTCTTCCTGCTAGTTAGGAGATTGTTTTTCTATGTATGCAATTAATAAATATAAATTAAATATGAAAACTTAAATAAAATTTTGTCCTAACAATTTTAATTAAAATAGACATATAGATTATATATATTATAAGTATCAATATAAGAGAAAAAATAATATACAAATTAAACAATATATTTGATTTCGATGGTATTATTGATTACAACATGTGACTCATATTATTAAATTTCTTGAATCGATGTGTATTCTATTTTGTAAATTATGTAGTTATATTTTTATGAGTTTTAATACATAGCTTAAAAAGTTCGAGAATTTATTTAAGTAAAATCAATTTTATTTCCTAATCTATTTTTTGTAATGCGCAATATTAATTGCATTAAGAAAATCAGAAAAAAAAATCAAATATGAATAAATCATAAAAGAATATCTGGTAATTATGGAAATAAAATCATTAATAAATTATCACAATATTCATTACATTATGGAAAATAATAATTGAAATATATAAAAAGAAGGCTAATGTTGTTCATACACTTAATTTATATAAGATGTTGGGTTAATATAAAAGTTTCTTGTGTCAGTATGACTATCCATACAAGAGTGGTGCCCAAGCAACTTATTTACCTTCTAAAATTTTTTTTAGTACCATTCTATTTTGGAAGTCTAATTTATTATTTTCAGTGTTGAGAGAAATGTTTCTTGTTATACCTATTTAGTCCGTATTTTAGAACCCTCTTTATTAAACGAAATAAGTTAAAATTACACTTAAGGAAATAATTTATTGTATTTTCAATGAAATTGCTAATATTATTTGCTTAAATGGACATCATAGCTTAGGAATGATATTTTGTTGTTTTCATTCATGGGATCACATAAATTATACAATTGTTTACCATTTAGTAAATAATTTAAGAGTCTGGCTACTATGTTCTTATTTGTGCATATTTAGTTCATGGTCTTTGGTTCTAAACCCAACTTGTAAAATATTTATTGCTTTAACAATTAAAATGAAATTAAATGTAGTCTCGGTATAACTCAAAGTGGAGGTGGAGATTATACATATTAACCGGATGTGTTGTGGTAAAAAATAATAGTGAAGATCGGCTCAATTCAAACATATGTAATGAGGCCTAACCTTTGGACGACAGAGGGTTCCATTTTTTTTTTTTTATATGTAAACTACAATCCATCACAAAGATATTCCAATGGGTAATAGGTAATGGGTTATCTATTTCATACTGGTTTGACAGATGGGGATATAAAGAAATAATTTAATTGCAATAATTAAAGATAGTTGTAAAGAGAAATAAGGAAACAGATCACTTAAAGAAATAATGAAATAATTTAATTGCAAGAATTGAAGATATATAGTTGTAAAGAGAAATAAGGAAACAGATCGTTAGGAATTTATTCAAATTTAATGTGATAAACCATATAACAATCTGTGTGGCAAGTATATTTTTAACTAAATTTAGATTTCTACACATAAAATAGATGTATTTAATCAAAAGAATACAAATTATGTGAATGAAGGGTTGATATTCAATTCGAAAATTCATCTTTTAATCTCAGCCATTGACGAATCAGGACAACTACGTGCATAATATAAGAATGGAGATATATATATATATATATATATATATATAGGACTTGGCTACGGTGCTATGGGTAGCTAAGAGGCCTCCCGTGCTACGGCTCAATATTTGACTTTTCAAAATTCTAACGGTCGATCCGAACCGTTCATCTTGTTCTCCATATTAATATGTGCTTGGAGACCAAATTTTACATTTTTTGAAATTTTTTTACTATTTTTTTAGATTTATTGAAAATCGTTGTTTTTCAGGCAAATCTGGACCATAAAAAACAGCGATATTCAATAAATCTAAAATAATAGTAAACAAATTCCAAAAAATGTAAAATTTGGTCTCCAAACACATATTAATATGGAGAACAAGATGAACGGTTCAGATCGACCGTTAGGATTTTGAAAAGTCGAATATTAAGCCGTAGCACGGGAGGCCTCTTAGCTACCCATAGCATATTAGCCAAATCCATATATATATATATATATAGAGAGAGAGAGAGAGAGAGAGATGGGCTATGGTGCATTGCAATGCATGGAGGGGTTGGTGTATTGGATCATAAATCTAAAATTCAAATGGCCGATCCAAACCGTTCATCTTGTTCTCCATATTAATATGTGCTTGGAGACCAAATTTTACATTTTTCTGATTTTTTTTACTATTTATTAAGTATTTTACAAAATTGTTGATCCGACGGTGGCTGCTGATTTTACTGTTTTGTTAAGCCACCGTTGGATCAACAATTTTGTAAAATACTTAATAAATAGTAAAACAATTCAGAAAAATGTAAAATTTGGTCTCCAAGCACACATTAATATGGAGAACAAGATGAACGGTTTGGATCGGCCATTTGAATTTTGAATTTTAGATTTATGGTCCAATGCACAAATCCCTCCATGCATTGCAATGCACCATAGCCCACATATATATATATATATATATATATATATATATATTGTAGGTAGGCCAGGAGCGAGCACCACCTGTGGCGGCTAAGATTTGAAGATTGTTGTGGATTTTTATTTCATTCTATTTTTGCTATTGGGTATCTAAGATGTTGGAAGTGGAGATAAAAAAAAAAAAGTAAGTTGCCACCTGTACCTTGTTCTAATAATTAACATTGACTTTTCCGTGAGTCAATACAAAGGATATCGCACGTAATTATCAATATGATTTGCCGGAGATAACAGGGTGATGTTGATATTAACACAATTAATTTTTATATTAGCACAAAAATTTCAAAGATTACCAATATGATCTGTCCGGAATAACAGAGTGATGATAATATTAACACAATTAATTTTTATATTAACACAAAAATTTCAAAGATTACCAATATGATCTGCCCGGAATAACAGGGTGATGATACCAACACAATTAATTTTTATATTGACACAAAAATTTCAAAGATTACCAATATAATCTGCCCTGGATAACAGAGTGATGATACAAACAAAATTAATTTTTATATTAACACAAAATTTTCAAAGATTACCATTATGATATGCCGGGGATAACATAATGATGATACTAACACAATTAATTTTTACATTAACACAAAAATTTCAAAGATTACCAATATTAACATAAAATAAATTTCTATTTTACCCGTCTTTTTGATACAATACAGATCATGATCGGATGAACCGATAAGAGTCATTTTGTGAATTTGTGATCCAAACCAAACATCAATTTTAATTTAATTTTTTTGTATTGTTCTTTTTAAAAGGAGGCGTATTTTTTGAGTTCGGTTAAATCAGATTATAATGAGCGATCTCAGTTAACTATAATAGATCAACTATGATGTTCATTTTTCCAATTCTTGATTTAATATAAATATACTAAAATAAATCATAAAATGTTATGTGTACGCGTGATTTGGATTTGATGTTAGATATACAAAATTGAAAATTAAATGAAAAAGAAGTTAGGGAATTTTGTGGTATTAATTTGCGGTATTGAAACTCTTCTCACTAAAATTTTGAAAAATAGAGGTTTAATTGAAGCACGAATATGAAGAAATTTCCTCGTGTTTATTGCTAGACTTAGAATGATTTTTCTTCTTCTTATAACTATGATTGTTTTTCATATTTTGCTATGAAAAGAGAAACACTTATTTAATAAAGTATTAAGTAAGACAATATTATAAAAATATTGCTTTGACAAATTTTGAAAAACAATTAATATCTATTTGACATGCTACAGATTTGTAACAACGATAAATGGCATGATAAATCACACGAAAGTTTCACCAAAAAACACAAAAAAAGTTTTATGTGAACAACTTCGCACCTTGTACATTAAAATGCGACCATATTTTTATGAAAATGATCATGTACCACTGAAGATAAATAAAGAGAGCAAAATAAACCTTTTTTTTTATGTATTTATAAATTATAATTATAATTTTGCATCAAATACTTCATTCAGTTTTTCTCATTTTGATTCTTGAACTTCAATTTTTTCAATTCTAAAATTCGATTATTCCACTGCCGACCCTCATTTTTCAACGAGAAAAATCTAACAAAGTGATAATATCATCGTCTCCATCAACAAAATGTATTCCTACGTCGACAAAGACATTCAATTGTCCCCTCTATAATTTTTGACTGACTCAATGGCTTGTAGAGACGGACGAAACTAACAAAATTTTAATAGGGATGACTGAAAATTGAAATGCACAATGGTAATGGGTGGGATACTGAGATTTGAACTTAAGATCTCTCAATCACAAAATAGACCTTTAACTACTAGACTACACCTAAATATTTGTTATTTTTTTAGAGTGGCTAGTCTATATAAAATGTTTAAAAAAGACAAAATTAAATTAAATTTCTATACATATAATTAAAAAATTGAAATTATAGGAGTGGCTTAGCCACCTTTAGCTAAACCTTAGATCCACCAGTATAGAGGCAAATTTAATTTAGCAGGTAGCAACTCCTAGTAATAACCCCATTTTGCTTGGGCTTAGGGGTGTCAACAGGTACAATACGGGTCGGGTGGAGATATTTTCATACCCGTACCCATTATGATAACGAAAGAAAATCTTTATCCTTACTCGCCTTTTCGAATACGATACGGGTGGGGTAAACGGATAAAAAAGTGCCATTAACATTTCGATTTGTGCTTTCGATAAAATATTTTTTAAAATAAGAAAAAAAATAGTGAATACAACTAATTTGTATTATGAAAATTTAATAAAATACAAAATTTTATTGTATCATGTATCATCTTCATACAAATATATATCTATATATATATATATATATATATATATATTTTAAAATTATCTTATACGAAAACGGGTAAGATAATGGAAAAAAATAATTATCCTTACCCTTACCCGATTAGCTAATGGAAAAAAAAAATTCTTACCCTTATCCGTGTTTTCGGATACGATACGGGTCGAATAAACGGGTAAAAGGGTGCCATTGACACCCCTACTTGGGCTCCTAGTAATAACCCCATTTTGCTTGGTTCTAGGCTTCTTGCAAAGATCCACAGGAGTCAAAATAATATGGTCCCATCATTTAATTATGCGGGGAAGGTTTTCCTAAAGGAGATCTTAATGCACCTCTTATTCCAAGAAGGTTATATCAGGCGCCTCCATCTTCCAACTGAGCCAAATGCAAAGAAAACTCAGGTTGATGCCTTTTCTAAATTAAGAACCTGCGTCCTTTGTGACAGTTCCAGTGTGGTTTACTTGTGCAACCTTCTTTTCTTTTTTTTTTTGCTTCAGATGATAACACAGTTCTCGCCTTCTCGAAGATATTTATACTATACAGTACTACGCAAATTTCTTCATATGTTAATCGTCAACCTATGTACTCGGGATTTTTGAAAATTAACAAATCGCCGTATCTATATATACGACACCCGTATCCGTATCCATGCAACATAGCAGTAAACAAACCCATTCTAACTCATCATAATTCGGAGTAACGTAAACATGTAAGGTTAGCCATAATTTTGTGTTAATGACTATAATATATAGGATTTCACTTGATCCTTTTCCTAGAAAAAAAATCCTGCAACAGACCTTACGAGTCTTAAATTGCTGGTCCATATGATTTGTTTTGTTCCAAGATTCTTTCATCACACGAAACTAGACACCAAACTTCTGATATGCAAGTACTGTCAAAACTTTCATAAAAAAAAAGTACCGTCAAAAGTCCAGGAGGGACAGTTTCACAGATTTACTGTCAGCAAAGGACCAGCTTCCTCCAAAATTTTACGGAAATGGAACAGTTATAAATTATAATTCCCCAACTTAGGATAATGCAAAATTATGCACACTGCACTAGAATTTTGCTCACGAGATTCAAGTAGCGCTTAGCTCAGTAGCTTTCATTTTGACAATTTAACCTGAATCAAATTCAACCAGCTAGGCCCACATTGTAAATACGAAGTAGGGCTGTAAACGAGCTGGCTCGGGCCGAGCTGGGCCTTAGCTCAGCTCGTTTATTTTGGCCCGAGCCTGGACCGAGCGAGCTGGACCTAGGTCACCCGAGCCAAAACCTCTGGCTCAGCTTGTGACAAGCCAGCCCGAGCTAGCTCGCGAGCTGACGAGCTGGCTCGTTGGGCTTTATTGGGCTATTATTATACAAATTCAAAAATAAAAAAAATAAGAAATCTCACTCAAAAAATTTAAGAAATTGTCTAGCATGCACATCTTCAAGCAACTAAAGCCATATCCTTTCTTCCCAAACCGAAAATACATCAATTTTGCATAATTGCGCCTTTAAAAATGGGACTGGACTTGAAATTATACGGAACTAAACCCTAAATTCACTGTAGCTTAACGAGCCGAGCTGGCCCGGTCCGAGCTGACCCCTGGCTCAGCTCGTTTATTTTGGCCCGAGCTTGAGCCGAGCTGGCTCGTTAACAGCTCGGTCCACTACCGAGCGAGCTGTTAGCGAGCGAGCTAGAGACGAGCCGCGAGCGAGCCACGAGCCGCAAGCTTTTTTGACAGCCCTAATACGAAGTATCACTTTGTAAAGAAACAAAGTGTGAACTGTGAAGAAACAAAGTCAGCAAGGCCTAAACTGAAAATGTAACAGAGGATGTGTGGTCATGATTTATTGCTAGAAACTATCAGTATAAAAACATAATACGAAATATCAGATATTGTCTCTCCCTCTTATCTTATTTACATCACACTGTTTCTTGAGAAAATAGTCCCACACACTTCCTGTGTTGAACAATTAGGTTGAACATATCAAAACAGAACTATGCTTACTAATAAATGACCTAAAAGTTACCAAAAAAATCTCAAGAATTTCGCATGTTGTAATCCTAAGACCCTGATCCAACCTACCGTCATCAAAATACTCCGATTTCCTTGGGGAAAAAAAGAGTTATGTTTGGAATCTAGAATCCCATTCCTGTACTACAGGATCAGAGGGAATAAAATCACAATAGAATTAACAACTACAGGTGCAATTATCCACAAGAACTTAAATAACTATTTAAAATAACCCAAAATAGACCATTGAACAAAAACTTAAGGTAGAAACACAGACCCAAAAGAGATGTATTTCACAAGGTAGTTATGATTAGAGATTGACACATTCATTCTCCAAGTGCCTTTATGAGGAAGGCATATTCAAAAGCTGTCTCATCACATTGTAAAAATCGGCCTCCTTCGCCAAAATGGCCGCTTGCTATGTTAGTTTTAAGAATAATTGAACGGGAGCAGGAGGTGCATGTTACATCCCTTGCCTTGGAAACCCATTTTGCTGCTTCCCACACCCCAACTCTAAAAGGAAAAAAAAAAGTGATAAATTTTGTACAAGAAAAAGAACTTTTCAAATATAAGAAAACTGTAAAGAATAAAGATACCTCGAATCATGGAAGGAGGCTGTTACTAGAACTGGGGGGTAACATGCACCAGGTAACAAATTATCACAAGGAGACAAACTATGAATTGCCTCAAATTCAGGCTTTACTTTTGGGTTGCCAAATTCATCATAGTCCAAGATTGTGAGGGGCAAACTCGGATCTAGCATTGTGTTGCATATATCTAGAAATGGTACCTGATTAAACGTTAATTAGCCTTCCATTATCATCTATGATAGTAACTTTTTTTGTAATGAAATCTCCTATCTGAATAGGAAGTACCTTTAGTATGGCAGCAGAAAATAAATGCGGATACAAATTGATTGTTGCACCAACAAGAAGGCCCCCAGCGCTGACACCAATGGCACCAAGACGATTTTTGTGAACAAAACCTTCTCTAATTAGATATTTTGCACATTCAGTGAAATCATAGATTGAGTTCATTTTATTTGTTTTGGTTCCTGCTTGGTGCCACGATGGATCACCCCCACCACCCCTGTAAACATAGTCAAATTTGAAATATTGAAGCGTGGTGAACTTACAACTGAAAATTCTATGGTAAATGTACATAGGATCGGAATTTGAAATATATACAGGTTTTGCGTTTGTCTCATTGAAAATATTCTCTTGAAAGGCCCATGTATAATTCTTACAACTGCTTGTTATGGTCATTAGCCAAAAGTTAAATCTGGACCTTTCTATTAAAAAATAAGTCAAACTTTCAAACAATTAAGGACACTATTCTCTTTTCTTTTCTGACAAAAAGATGGACACTTAAAATTTAAAAATAATAAACTAAAGAGGAGGGTTCAAATGCCTCAAATGTGCCTCATATGCTTTATCTTCATTTTCAAAGTTCAAACAGTCGATCCGAACTGATCAACATGATATCCATATCAATGTGCTTGGAGACCAAATTTGATATTTTTTGAATTTCTATTACTATTTTTTTTAGATAGGTACAAAAATCGCTGTTTTTGGATGGTCCTATCTAAAAAAAATAGTAAAACATTTCCAAAAAATATAAAATTTGGTCTCCAAGCACATTTTTATACAGAGATTATGTTGATAAGTTCAGATCGACTGTTTGAACTTTGAAAATGAAGATAAAACATATAAGGCACGATAAGGCATGAAAAACACAAGGCATTTGAACCCTCCTAAAGCTAAACTAAAAGGGTTCACTTGAACAACGACTATGTTTTTGTACCTTACATCAGCAAATGCAACAACCCAACCACGGTCAAGTAGGCTCAATCGATCAGCACACCAGCTTTTATCTAAAACTTCTCCATATGCACCATAACCATGTAATATACCTGCCGAAGCACTATTTTGAATATCCTTGCTACCCGAGTATAAAATTGTTAAAGGCACTGAAATCCCGTCATAAGACTTGACCTCTCTTCTCTCACAATGATATTTCTCAGAAAGGTCCCTCCAAGTTATCATATTCCGGGATTCCAATTTTTTCAGAGGAGAGCCAGTTGGATTACTGTTTTCAGATAAGCCCTCGACAACATCTTGTTGTAAGATGGTGAATTCTCTTTTTTTCATGTCATAATCAACTGTTAAATCTGGCATCTAAAAAATCACAAAAAAAGAAATAAGGCCAACATACTAATATAAAAACTGCTTCCGGATAGAAATTATTTTTTCTATTATGGCAGTAAGCATTATCACACAATAGAGGGTAACATGACTGACATTGCCTACAATGTGCCATTTTTAATTCAGAGTTAATTTTATGGAGCACATATTTGGCTAAATCTAGGCCTAATTGCACAGCAGAGGCTTGACTCCAAAGCTATGGAGTTTATGAACAGTTGATTGCTAATATTATAAAACAGACAGAAATTATAGCACCATTACTGCAGCCAAGATGAAATTATGGCTACTAGCTGAGTTGAATTACTTTATGGCAGACAAAGAGACCATATGGAAAGAAAAATATAACATAGAAAAAAGCATAGAGATAACAGGCAATACCACTGGAGATGATACAACAGCACGATAAACAGTGGACATATAATCATGGTTTGAACCGGGTGTGACGCTGCATAAAGTAGTTGGAACTGGGAAGAACCATGGGTCAAACTCTTCTACCTTCTTTGGACCCTGAATAATATGGTTTTTATCAAGAGACTTGTAAAAGAAATAATTATCCATAGAAAGTAGACCAGTCAGCTGGCTCACTAAGATACCTGGATATCAGGATCAATTGGCATGTCAATGGAACAAAACAATGGAAGCCCATCTTTGTGAAGAAAAATAATGAGATTGCCATGAAATATATCCATATCCTGAAAAATGGTGCCCTCTTCTGGCACTAAAAGAACCTGAGAATTGAATCACCAATGCTAAAATTAAGAAAAACCCCATAACAAAAATTTAATCAAGAGAGACATGGCGAGAACTAAATGCCTGGTTGGGTTTGCTTGACAGCACTGACATGGATTAGAGTGTCCGACATGAGCCAACAAAATATTGCACGTCATTTTGGATTCAATTTCTATTAAAGCATGTGTTAAACACGGATACGGTACGTGGTTAGACACAGATACGGCACAATTTTAGAGTGTCCATGCTACATAGCTTGAAACAACATTACCTCCCATTCATTCAACATGGACCTTTCAGCCATGCATCTAGCCAAGTAATAACCACCATAATCTGCTAAATCCACTGCTTCAGTAGGATAATTTGTTAGAATGTAAAAGTAACCATGGTGATGCTCCACAAAATATTGCACACCAGTCACTCGTTTCCTAATCCTGCTCATGCCAGCTCTGACATTAGCAGAATCAATTATGTATACCTGTTACACCATCAAAATGAAAACTATTTCTCAATAAAAGCACATAAAGAGAAAAGGGTTTTGAAAAAAAAAATTTTAGAATTGAATTTGGAATGTGACCTTCCTCAGATGATGTCCTTGAGTTTGAGTTGATAGTTATGTACTTGAAATCTTTTGTGCTTGTTATATCCACACAACAACTTCTATCATGTTCAGTGAATATCAGAGAATCTTCTTCTTCCGATCCAAGTTTGTGGCAAAAGACCCTATTGAAAGGAAAAAAAAAATGATCAAAATCACATATCAAGATTACAGGCGGAAATGTTCTTCTGTTTGGCCGCTTTGTACTTGCTGCTGTTGCTGCTAGTGTCGCTGCTCTAAAATTATTATTATGTTTTGGAAAAAAAGACAAGGATATACTGATAGGGACGCTGAGTCTGATCACATATAGTGTAAACTAAAAACAAGCTGTCTCCAGTCCACGCTAAGCTAACAACACCTTTGTCTACTGAACTCGTATAAATAATACGGTTAGTTTGAAGGTCTTTTATGTGAAGTGAGAAAAATTCGCTGCCAGATGAGTCGAGCGTATATGCAAGGAACTTGTGATCAGGTGATATTCGACAACTGCCAATATGAACATAACCTAAAAATGATACGGAGCTAATTAAGAGAAAAGTATGATTCAAATATTAAACCAGCTTAACAAAATTTTGTCAAGGTCAAACTTGTAGTTCCTAAGTGAGCAGTGACAACTTGAGGCAATGCTTGATTATCAAGGCAGGATTCAATTGAACTGTGGCTTAATTACTTGTCTATCTTAGCTTAGTTGAGGCTTAATTTGCAGAATTGAAAAGTAATGAATGCTACTGGAATATGGAGAAAATGGTTTCTAACTGTATTATTTAGTAAGCACTTGCTAAAATTACACACTTCAGGACAAAAAATCGAAAGAAAGGAAAGAAGAGTAATGCATACCATATTTTTGAGCAACTTGGTTCCAATCTAGCAAAATTTGCTCTTTCTCAAGGGCATAAATGTAATTTATAGCCAATTTAACAAATCCTCTCGATAGCCTGGGCTTTCTACATAGTACTGGATACTCCTTCCCCTCTGGTATGTACTGAAAGTATAACCTGGTTCAGAAAATT
Organism: Carex rostrata; assembly: GCF_964058835.1. Lineage (NCBI taxonomy): Eukaryota > Viridiplantae > Streptophyta > Magnoliopsida > Poales > Cyperaceae > Carex > Carex rostrata. Next base: position 11,821,338 of record NC_135925.1, read on the forward strand.
TTAGAATTCAACAAAAAACTGCATTGCTTAAGTGCTTTGTATCAGAGATTAGGTAAAGTACCATGTCCCCCACGGTTCAGGAGGTGTGGCCACCGTGGCAGGCATCCGACCTTTCATCTCAGCTATCAACCTCCTACTGAGACCACTTGTGTCAGCCATATAAGCCTCCGTGTAGTCATTCTCTCGTTTGAGATATTCTAACAAATCCTGATCGTCCGTGTTGCGCATCCAGTGGTATGGATCATCCCAGCTCCGTCCGTGAGCGGATACAGTGAAAGGTATCTTCTTTGGCGGTTCTGGTGGTTGTACAGAAGGCGAGTTGAGATTTCTTCTTTTGCATTGAGAAGAACAAGAAGCAGCAAAAGTCGACGATGGAAGGAAGAGAGACTGAAGAGATCGAAGAGAGATAGGGGCGGTTGTTCTTCGCAGCATGGTGCGCCGCCACAGTGGTGGCGCGAGCGTGCCAGTCAGCCAGAGAGAATCAGAGAACTTGAGTAGCCAATTGGGCCGGGTTCCTGACTAGCAATAGCTGCCCATCAGAATTCACATCCCCTCCCAGGTACCTGACACAACACAATTGAAACGGACGGTTCAGATTTACTCTCAGAAGGTCGGGTTTCGGGATGACAGGAGCAGGATCATTTGTGCTTTGAGATGCGTGCCAATACATTTTTGAACCGTGCGATTTAATTCTACTCAGTCAGGTGATCTGAGGGGATCCGAATTCCTCAGGTTACCTGACTGACTACAATTGAAACGGACAGTACAGGATTCTTTTAACTTGACACGAATCTCAAAGCACACATAATACTGGCCTCCTGCGTCATTCCGAATAAGCACCGTCTGAGAATAAATTTGAGCCGTCCGTTTCAATTGTGTTGAGTCAGGTACCTGGAAAGATATGGATACTGCCCATCAACCGCTTACCTTTTTATTAACGGGCGGGGATAAAGATGCTTTGAAATTATCAGGTAACCCACAGTAGTGATCCGAACTCTTAAACTCGTTTAAATTGTTCAGTAGTTAACGCCTTTTAGGCCCAATCAACAACTTCCATTGCTTCTCCTTTCACAGGAGTTTTGGAGACGGAATAGGCCCAATACTAGCTTTGGACCGCCGAATCGGTGACCCAGAAAATTAGTTAAGTTATTATTGTTTTGTCACATCAGGTCAGACCGAAATTTTTTTTCTTACCACTCTCAAAAAATCAGAATTAAATGAATACTACTTGTTTATTTAAATTTAAGATTCCGCCACAAACTCGGACTGAATCTGTGGATAGATCCCGAACCCATGTGCTTATTGGATTTGCGGACCGATCCGCTCGCACCCTGGGCCTGCGCACGGATGATTGCGTTGGCACACCGACCCGTTCGCATCCCCAGTTAGCGTTTGTGTTAGAAAATCATAAAACAAGCTGCGCAACCAATTTTTTTCAGGTTATGTTTGTCTAAATTTGATTTCTTGGTATTTGAACTTGTATCACGGTTAAATAGTCTGACTGAGGAGTACGCGCACGGATGCGTGTGCAGGCCCAGTAAGCGAATGGATCGGTCCGTAGGTCCAATACTCATACGGATCGGGAATCCGTCCGTAGATTCAGTCTGAATTCGTAGTGGAATCTGAAATTTAATTAATCGGGTTGATTTAATGGGGTGGTAAAAAAAAAATTCGGCAGGTCAGATATATCGGTTGACACACTCACAATGATCGTTAGGGTACTGAAATGAATTTTTATTTGTTTGGGCTTTAACGGCCTAACAAAAGTTACGAGTTCAAGATATCCCAAGCTTGAATGGCCCATTATAATCGTACGTTATAGAACTTGTACATACTAAATTTGGGTTTAGGTGCGCATAATATATTCCTGATCCTAAATTCATGGGTAGCTACTAGCAGGGGCGGAACCAAGGGGGTGAGAGGGGGGCAGGCACCACTACTACAGAATAAGTGATTGTACACGGACATAAATAGGAGAGCTACACGGATTTCCTACCGTGTGGAATGTGAGGGTTTAGAAATCCCTGAATATTTATACACGGATATTTATCCGTGTGCGATTATCGAGAGCTACACGGATTATTACATAAACAACCGTGTACAAACGCTTGCCAGCGTCGCTCTCAAAATAACCGAGCTACACGGATATTTACATAAACAGCCGTGTATGATTACTCTTTCTACGCGGACATTTAGCTAAATGTCCATGTACGATTACTCTTTCTACACGGATATTTAGCTAAATGTCCGTGTAGCTCTATTATTTTTTATATGTTTAAATACCTTTCTACACGGACATTTAGCTAAATATCCGTGTAGAAAGAGTCTTTCTACACGGACATTTAGCTAAATGTCCGTGTAGCTCTCTTATTTTTTTTATATGTTTAAATACCTTTCTACACGGACATTTAGCTAAATGTCCGTGTAGAATTACTCTTTCTACACGGATATTTAGCTAAATGTCCGTGTAGCTCTCTTATTTTTTTTTTATATGTTTAAATACCTTTCTACACGGACATTTAGCTAAATGTCCGTGTAGAATTGTTTTTTTTTTTCAATTTTTTTTAATGTTTAAATACCTTTCTATACGGACTTTAGTTAAATGTCCATGTAGAATTGTTCTTTTTTTCTCATTTTTTTTGTGGCTAGCTTCCAATTTTGTTAGCCATTTAAAATTAGAATTCCAAAACAGAGAAACATTAAACAGAGGTCTTTTAAACTCATAATTCCAAAACTATACAACAGTATAAATAATTTATGTACACTAAATTATACAAAATTATACAAATCCATATTGAGCATTACAAAATTTAAATTGAAACTGCTTTGTCCACATACATCTGACATCGTCAATTTGCTCCTTGATGTAACACTTTTGCTTTGGTCCATACTACAATTATAATTTGGTATTAGTTAGTAACAAGAAAAGGTAGAAGATTACAATTCATGCAATATATATATATACAAAGCCTTTTGTACATGCAATCTGATGTGATAAAACATAACATATACTACTCAGGATCCAATACAATGTTTGTATAAAAGTTATATCCTTACCACTTAGTAATCACATGATCAAACTTTGGCCCAAAATTCGTTAAGTTGGGCTCAAATTGCCAAAACTCTTGGTTATGATCTAGTTTGGACCAAAATTTCATACAAACTAAGGTGTATTAGATCCAACATATCAAAAAAGGAGCTCCCATGTGATCCATGACATGATGCCTCTTGGTTAAAGGTCTCCAACATATTGCATCTCCAATAAGAATCCATTGATCAACATATATGTGCATACATAATAGGGAATAAAAATTCTCCTTTAAAATTTTCATCCAAAATTATAAGAAAATATTTATATATAAAATTAGTTGAATCTGTCTAGCTTTTATACGAACCATTGAAAATCAATTTCGTAAAAAAAAATTATTGCATCTTATATGAATTTACGATGGCTCTGATATCAAATGATAGTCTTAATAATTCATGATGTGTTTTGCAATTAAAAAAACACAAGCAATCCAGAATCTGTAAATTCAAAATAAAATAGCAAAGTAATTTAAATCTTACGGTTCTGAAGTGCAGACATCTTTAGGCGGAAGCGTTAGTACTGATCTTCAACGGTTTTTCTCAGATCTGATGATGGAGACCTTAGGCGTTTTCTTTACTTCTCACTTTCATAAAATGGTCCACATTACACTAATTATTTACATTATCTTAACAAATCAAGCATGCATGTATTAATTAATAATTAACCTAAATAAGCAATAATAAGCTAGTAACAGAAAAGAGAAATATATATATATATATATATATACATGACTAAGCTTAGCAAGATAGAGAGGAGAAATACAAATTAACTTCAAAGATCTCAGATCCTAGCTCTTTGTGCACAGAAATCAGAATGACACTTCTGGAAGGAGAGAGAGAGAGAGTATTAATTGATCAAAACGGCGCTGCTAGAATGAGGTCTTTTATATAACCAAAACCCTAGAATAACCTTTCTACACGGATTTTTTACTTAAAAATCCGTGTAGCTCTCTCAAGGCTTTCTATACTGTTATTTAAACAAAAAACCGTGTAAATTTTCACCTTTCTACACGGCTCTTTATTAAACGTCCGTGTTGCTCTCTCAAGTTTTCTACACTGCTATTTAAACAAACATCTGTGTACAATTCTTACCTTTCTACACGGTTCTTTAATAAATATCCGTGTAGCTCTCTTAAAGCTTTCTACACTGTTATTTAAATAATAATCCGTGTACAGTTCCTAATAAACGTCCGTGTAGCTCTCTCAAGGCTTTCTACACTGATTCTTTAATAAACATCCGTGTAGAGATCCCATAGATATTTCGGGCTTCCAAAAAATTACAATTTCTCCACGGTTTTTAGGTAAAATTATCAAATCCGTGTACAATGTGCAGTGTACAATGACCATTTTTGTAGTAGTGCACCCTCCATAAAATCAAGATGTTGCTTATATATATAGTTTAAGTGTACATTTTCATATGGTTTTTTTACAGATGCATACCGATTGGCACTCGCCAAATTCAAATCCTAGGTTGTTCTTTCGTCTTTCGGCGGCTCGGCCCCCCCCAAATTCAAATCCTGGTTCCGCCCCTGGCTACTAGACCCATATGTTTTCGATAATCCAAGCATTTTCGATAACATATTGATTACTATTCATTCAGTGGTTTATTGGGGAAATTTAACATATTAATTGCTGCATATTTTCGATAATCCATGCAATTTTTTTTGACGAAATTTAACATTTTTAATGCTGAATTTGTTCGTTACAAAATCCTTGTTTCTTGTACGATGGCTCTGCCGCTCCTGTTTGATATTTATCACTAATTAGTCCTCCACAGTGAGGTTTTGAGGAATTGGGTCGGATTTATCTATTCAACGATGTTAGATTGGATGGAGATGCTAACAAATATTTAGATGCGGCGCTTTGACATAATGCTTATCATACATGACACAGTTCTTTTTCTTTATGAAATTTTACAGAGAAATTAATAGAGTTAGTTCCGTTTGATAGTTAGTATTATGTTGGTGTTATTTGACAAGGGCCTCTTTAAGTCTAAAGGAGTCTCCTTTAGCTTTCTTAATCGCTTATTCTTGCTGAACATCCGTTTCTTAGCGCAGATTAAGACAACCTCTTTTAATCTCGTTTTGCCCGGATCTTAATTCCCTGCCCCTTTCTTAAGGCACCTCCTCCCTTCCTTTAGCTTCTCTTGGCCCTTCCTTTAGCTTACCGAACAACCCATCCTTAGCGCGGATTAATATTTAATCATCCATGTGTTGCCAAACAAGGCCCTTGTAATTAGTGAAGTTATTAAGAGAATGTTAGAAATATTGTTAGAGTTGTTAAGAGATTATTAGTGTCAGAATTGTAAGTAGATAAGACTCTATATATAGAGCACCAGTTATAATTACTATATTACAAGCTGGAAGTACAATTCCATTTCATATCTCTCTCTTCTATTATCCTTTAGAAATGAAGATGCTTAATCATTTTTGTCTAATGAAATATGGAAGTCTTAATACATTAGGGATGTTTTACAAGCTTCAAGTTAACATACGTAAGCCAAAATTGTCCATCTAAATGTATGCACCGTTACTAGACCCAAAACTGGACTAAGAAAAGCTTGAAAGCATTATTCTATTTTACACCGAATTATCTGCCTCGACCTAATACTTTAAACAAAGAACAAATCTAACATAGCCACATATATATATTTATAATATAATATAGTCCCTATAATTCCTATTAAGTTTTATTTAGGGTTCTTCATCGTCTAAGGGTAATGCTGCATTATTGATTGGCCCCCGACGCCGAGCTTTCTGGGAGTAGTCTCTCTTGAGCATGTTGAATATCTCCATAACCACATCGCCATTATTATGTGGTTCCAAGTTTTGATTTCCACCAGGTTGAGCTAGTATTTTTGAAAGCTCTGTTTTGCTTCCAGTATCCTACACATCAAGAGGTATATATTTCACATGATGCAAGTCCATATATATGAGCGTTAACGACTCATTTGATTTGCTTTTTTTACGACAACGAAGAAAGTTTAAGAAAAAATTGATTAGCAAGTGAGAGATTAGAAAGAGACCGTTTCCTTCGCATCTTTAGTTGAAGAACCCGCAGGCTTCGTTTCTGTCTCAGTTGCCTTACCTGCATGAGAGAAACTAAATATTCATATTTCATTATTACATATTGTCAGAAAATAGTCAAAGACTGACATATTAGAGTACTCTATTTATATTACTCTGAATTACATCTGAAGTTTGTCTAACTTAATTTTTTTACTCATGAAACAAGCTCTGCACATTTCATATCTATTACACAAAGCCTGTTATTAATTATATTATTTCTTTACTTTTCAATTTTCCTTTCTTTATTCTTGGGGAATAACTGATTAGCCACAGAGAAAAAAAAATGATTATTGTTGGAAATTATAAAATGAATCAAGAAACAGTTGAACAAAATTTACAATTGGAGGTCAAAAAGTGAATGTTTTCTTCAGAAAGCAAACATCCAAGTACATGCCAAAAAAAACTTCTATCTCCTTGGTCACTAGAACATAACAAAATTGCAAAAACAATAAACATATATATGTACTAAACAACTGAACTAAAGCTTGTGATTAGTGTTGCAAATTCAGAGGGTCTGCCTTCTAGTTGTGAACTGGTGTATGAGATCTAGGTTGGCGATAGTCAGAACTCAAAGGTATTAAGCCAACAACACTAGCTTTTCCTGAGGCTCCTTTAAATGCACTTAAATCTCTCTTCATTTCATTCACACTTTTTCCAATAGAGAGGTTTGCACCTGTCTCAGTTGAATCCTTTTTCACTTCAAAACCTCCCATCTTTCTTCCTTTCTGATACTTTGTCATCTCCAGCTTCTCCAACTCCTACAAGTCAAGTCCATGTAAAGAGTAAGATAAAAAAGAAAAAACACAATGTGTTACTTCTTTACAACAGTATGAGAAATATGGATTATTTAAAAGAGCTATAAAACTGACCTTGTTGATAATTGCATTATCCTGCTTGTCAGCACTTGATTCAATCGATGCTGTCATCACTGCAAAGGAATAGTGCAAGTTAGGATTGTCAAAAGGAATAATACAAATGCTGTTTGGATTGTATAACTCAAGAGTAATACTAATCTAAAAAAAGAATATCAGTTTGCTATTCCAACGAAAGCCTGAGTTGGCGGAATAAGAAACCCAACACTATTCTCAATCTTTGATTAAGCGTTTCGATTACAAGTGAAACAAAAGATGTTATTTTCCGTTCTTGAACTATTCTAAGTGGAGATGATTGAAAAACCAACCGTTGTGTTCAGTACTTGTAGCACCACTAAGTGAAGTTGAACAGAGTAGCAGTAGTAGTAGAAAAACGCTGGTTGTTATTACATGTGCCATGAGCATTGATTGCAGATGTAGTTATAGTTAGGTGATGAAAGCTAGCTAGCTAGAGGTAAACAAAAGAAGAGAGAAGAAGAAAGGAAGTTGGCTTTATATAAAGGTGGTGTTCAAACTAAAATATAGAAAGTCAAAACAAAGATCTAGTTAGCAAGCTGGTCTTACTTTCTCTGTCAGTTCATGAGTGCGTGTAACTGTTTTCATTATTAATTAATTTATAAATGCTGTCTTGTAGAACGCACTTCTATCAGTTCTATGCAATGGTCCTGCTTAAAACGGAGTCCAATGTTTAAATTAACCTGAAATACAGATTTTTCACATGGGAACTGGTATGAAATGCTTTAGGGCACCAAGTGTTGTTGAATTTTGAACATAACAATTTGATTCTTCAAGTTATTCTCAATAGTACCAGATTTAAATTTCTTATTAATAAGACACGAAAAAATGTTGCAAATTACTTTTGAGTACTATATTAATAAAGTATTGGATTGTTTATAAAGTAAGGAATGATGCTGTACCAGTAAAGATGGTTGTTATAAGTTATAACAGCAATGGAAATTTGCACATAAGTAAAAGCATTTTTTAGAAGGACTAAATCGCAAGAAAATGATATACCAGAGAAGACAGAGGGCTTTTCTGCATAATTGTTGACAAGCATGGCTGAGGTGGATTTATTTAGAAGAAATTAGTTAGTGCTAAACTCTGTTTTGGCAAAATCTAAAATGATCGTAAGATGAAATTAAAAATATGAGTTGTTTAGAATGTAAGGAGCCTAGCTAGGAGCTATAAGCAATATTGCTCTATAAAAACCTCATTTGTTTATTCAATTAGACAAACGACACTAGATTCAAAATCCCATATACTATCACACTCAAATATTTTGGAGTTCCAAGTAATTATGTTGGCTTGATGCGCATAGGCCATAAGCAAAAGTTGCATAAAAATGAGGGTTAAGTACATAACGTGGCTTGAGCACAGTTTCTTATGCAAGTGCCTAGTGGAAATTAACAATTCGGTTGGTTGCCTTTCTTCAAATGATTTGAGATACCACACCAATGGTGCATTGGTGCTATAGCTAATAGATTTTACTTAATTTCGTTCTTTAATATTTATCATTCTCTTATTTATTTTTATTTATTTTAAATGGAATTAGCTTTTGGGGTGCAAACAAAGCAGATACGAAGCAGATAATGCTAAATACCGAATCTGAATCCATCTTTTAATGAGTAGATACGAATACAGATAGTGAACATATATCAAAATTCAAAATCAAATTTGCCTTAAACGGACGGAGCAAATAATCCACCAATACAGATTCAAATATTGATACAGTGCGAATAATTGAGTTATATGAACTTCAACATAGAAATACATATTAATAAAATTTAAATATGAAAATTCATCTATTTAATGACCAGAATTTGATAGCTATAAAAATCAACTTAATAGTTGTCAAAATAAAATTTTGAACTTTATATGTTCTTCATAATTTAGATAAAACGTGTATTGAATTTAGCTTAATATGATATTAGAATTTAAATAGGACATAAAAATTGGGACATACCTATCAGATAATGGGTTTCGAATATATCTGGATATCCGTTCCGTTTACGGATATGTGAAAATATATGTGTCTGTATCCGCACATTTTCTCCTTATTTAATAAATTATATGTATTGTATCCACAAACTATACGCTTTGTTTAATTCGGATATAGATAGTAAGCAGATTTAGAGCGAATTTAGAACATATAATCCGACTCTGTATACACCCCTAATTAGCTTACTACAATTTATTAACTTTTCTTACTCCTTGTATGTTCTTTTTTCCCAAAAGAAAAAAAAAAGCAAAAATAACTATGGCTGAGGGTAATTAACTCGATATAAATTGTTATTTCTGAGAATATCGTTATTAATTGCCGATGAGAGTATTCGCAATAGTACCGATTATTAAATAATTTTACCTCATGGATAGTGGAAGATTATTATAGATTCATGAAGAACATATAGAGAAGTAAATAGTCTATATCGGTGGTTCATTGATTAATTGTCTTTCTAATAGTTACCTTATTTAAAAAAAAAAAAAAAAAAAACTTTACCAAAATAAGTAATTATAATCCTGACAATATAATTAATTGACTTAACAGCATGGTCGTGGTTACCTAGGCTAGCAACAATTAGGTTAAACTTCAGTCAAGATTCATGCTCAATCAGAATCCGATGTTCGCCACAGATTGATGACACATGTTGCTCCAAATAAGAAATTAATTAGTGGAGTGTTTCCCATGATTATGTAATTAATAAGATTCCAACATGATATCCTGTCAGTTCTTGTCGGTAATACGTACCCAAAGTGCAATTAACCATGGTTGATCGTGTTAACAAATACATTGAAATACAATGTCACGGCTACAGGTATAGATACCCTGAACCTCGAATCCAAAAAAATAACAGCAGCAGCAGCACTAAATAGAGGTGGTGGTATATATTATCAATTCTCTCAGGGCCTGTTCGACCGTCTAAAGGGAATGGGAATAGGAACGAGAATAAAAAATTTTAAATGGCCGAAATACTGTGCACGTGAGCTGATTTTTTCGAAGTCTAAGTGAATTTTTTTTTCTCACGTGCAGAGTTAACGGCCAAACAGACCCTCATATTTTGTTACCAGAGGTGGAACTACATTCAAAAAATGAGGATCAATTAACCCCTATTTATTTTAAAACAAATTATACATGTACACAATTTTCTATATATTATAGGGTAAAATGTTATAGATATGGCAGTATGAAAATTTTATATGACTGACATCCATTCACGTTTGACTCCCATAACTTGAAAGTTTGGCTCCGCCCCTATTTGTTACTGCATCAAAACGTTGAAGCAAGTTAAGAAGCCGCTGATACTCAACAAGTAATTAATTGCCAAACTGTTAATTAAGTTGTAAAATTTGATTTCATATTCATAATGGATAATTTAACTTATGTTAAAAAATTTAGTATATCTTGCGAGTTCAATTTACCAGAATGAAAAGTTGCATGCAGAGTCCTCATCTTCTTTTGTTTGAGAGACTTCTTGCGAGCCAGAAAAATAAGTTTTCGTTACTTGTTTTTTTTTATAAGAAGTTTCCATTACTTGTTTGTTGCCAAGGAGGGATTAAACCTCTTAAGCTTTCTTTTACCTCCTTATACTTGTTGAATCCGTATCATCCCAAGTATCTGAGGTGCAAGTGTTAAATCTGAACCATTGTTTTTTACTTGGTACAAATATCAAAGCATGCACCCCTCCTACAGTTTTCATAAGCATTGGATCGATTTGACCTCGCTGAGATTAATCTGGACCGTCCGTTTTTTTAGATTGCACCTCACGTACTTTGGGAATACAGACTCTATACTTGTTTTTGTATGTCGTTATTATTTGAAATCTAATTAAAGAGTCTGGCTAGTATAACATCAGTGTAATTTCAGCCTATATAACACCAATTCCAAAACTTATCGAATAAACTTCAAATAGTGAATCCAAACCGATCTACATCATTAGTTGTGCATTTCATACATTCATTTTTAATACATTCATTTTTTAACATTGTTACCGATCTACATCATTTGTAATTAAAGAGTCTGGCTATTTTTTGAATTTATTTAGTATCAAGTCAAGCAGTCAAATGTGTGAGTTTTTAAGTTAATTTTAATACATTCATTTTTTAACATTGTTACCGCTTGATTTGATACTAAAATAACTCGAAAATATAAAAAAATTGCATGTAAACGAATCACTCATAAAGTAAATTGGTTTGAACAGTTTGAATTAGTCGTTTGAAGTTTATTCAATCAATTTTGAAATTAATATCATATAAGTCCGATATCATACTAGCCGAACTCCTAATTAAAATATCATTTACTTTAGTACTCTCGTGTATTTGACCAGTACCAACCGAATTTTAGCGGCCTTTAAGATGCGTGCGGGCCGTGCGGCCGAAAGCATCTGATCACTTTACAAACGGGCCGGCCAAGTTTCCAAACTCCAGGTCAGAGGAGTACGGGAGTACGGTTACCGATGTGGGCCCCACCGTTGGTATCGATGCCCGGTTCCCAATGTTAAGCAGATGGTAGGCTTAGAGCACGAGGCCCATTGGAACCGAATTTCCAGTAAAGCCGTCGTGGTTGGATCGCAGTCACACTCGTACTGTGTGTAAGTCGGTTTGGTGCTGTCACGTGCCTGTTTCTTGAAATCATGAATTCCTGTTTCTTGTTCTTGGTTTTTCTATCAGGTAATAAAATTGTATTTAATGATAAATAGGTACGTGCCCTAAAGAGATATCATTGTTAGCGGGGTGTTCAAGGGGTCCGGGTTAGTCGGTTTTGAACCAAATTGAATTAATTTAAACTAAACAGTTCAGTTTTTTCAGTTTAATGATTCGGTTCGGTCCAGTTTGTTTTGTAAAACCGAATTATATGTATAGGTAGGCAACCGTTTGGTCTGGACCACCCCGGCTTATTTCTTAATAATCCGATTTATTTCTTAATCAATTGCTTTAAATACTTTGGTTTAGTTCTTAATATCCCAATTTATTTCTTAATACCCTCGTTTATTTCTTAATATACTTCGGTTTATTATAAATTAATTGCTTTAAAAAAATTAATATATTTCGATTTAAACCGAACAAATTGAACAAACCAAAATAAAACATTGGTTCGGTTCGGTTCGGTTTGGTTGCAATGCTAAATTGGTTCGGTTCTATTTTTGAAACCGAATTATAACTTCAGTTTTCCTAGTTCGGTTTGATTTCAACCGAACCGAACCGATGAACACCCCTAATTGTTAGGCAGAGAATGAGTTAGGAGCGCTGAAATCCGCTGCTCTCCAAATAGGAGAGCAGGACCATGCTATTCAAAACCTAACCGTTCATCTGTGTTGAGATCTGTGCATGAAAAAATTCAACGGTTAGATTTTGAATAACAAGGTCCTGCTCTCCTATTTGGAGAGCAGCGGAGTCAGATCCGAGTTAGGAAGGTGGAACCAATTCTTTTAGCATGCTAACAAGGTCTATCTTGTCCATTCACTTATGATATGAACGGTTATGATTAAAGTATGAATAGTATTTGATTTATTTTTTTTAAAAGGGGCATATATGTCCATTTGCATTAGCAAAAGGAATAGTCATAATTACACATCCATCATCATCAAAAAGCACTCCAACTATCCGAAAATGTAGACTAGATGAACGACCTCAGCATAATGCATCATTTGGTCAGATAACATCTATAACTCTACCCTAAATTTTCTCAACAAAAACATAACAAGGTTCATAAGAGAAGCATAATTGTACTTATTACAAAACATGGCATGACATATATGTTGGGTTTTTGACGATTCAAACCCATTGATTTAGCTTAAGGTGCGGAAAGAGTAAAACAAAAAATTTTACATCTACCTTAAGCTACGGATTAAATGAATCAGGAAGATCCATTTAATCCTATTTACAGATCTACTCCATAATTGATTTTCTAAAGCTTTAAATCTATTTATCAATTAAATAGATTAATATAACATGTTTATACCTTGTTTCCAAATCACAATTGGAATGCAGACCGAGCGAGAATAGCTACACCAGGGAAGGAATCGACTCGGAGTATCACACGTGTGATACCTCTATCGGTTATCCACCAGGACTAACCGGAGAGCAGTTTATTTCTTCTGCCAGAAATACCATAAACCGCGGAATTCTGCAGAAACACTATTCACCGAAAAGGGACAGATTAAATATATTTAAGACTCCAAGTTATTCCGTTTCACTTAAAAGCAAAACAAGAAATACCGCAGAGTTTGCAAAAATATATTTTTCCGAATCTCGTAATAAATGAAACCGGGGAAGAGAGAAAAACCGATTAACGAAGTAATCAGATTAACACGTGAATTAGTAAGTTTTCTCTCTACCCTCACCCCTCTATTTATAGTGTTTTGAGGAGGTTCGCAAAAGACCGAAATACTCCTCAAAACAAATCTATTTACCAAAATACCTTGACACCTCATGCTTTAATATGTGAAATGACCAAAATACCCCTTCCACACTCTTCTCCATGCTTCTACACCCTAAGGTGTCATGCAAGGTGGCATAGGTGTGAAATGACCATTTTGCCCTTGGCCCATTAAGGCATGAATAGTAAAAGGCTTTGATTTTGGGCTTTGACTTTGGGCTTTTAATTTTAATTAAGGCTTTGATTATTTTTGGGCTTTTAAACCCATAATTCAAATCCATAATTAACAAATTAAAATCCAAATCAAATATATATAATTGTCATATACAATTATATTTCTTTTCGGTTGTTGTTCGGTAACTTTTATACAACGTAACGTGTACGTTTATAAATTAACCGTTGTTTCTGCTTGTCATTCTAAATGACATTTATAATTTAATTATATCACATATAATTAATTATAACCATCTTAATATTAATTATAATCAATTTATAATTAATCAGTAAGATTCTCCGAGTAGCTCCTATATGGTGTGACCCAATAGGATCTGTGTTATGTTGGTAAACAGAGTTAAAACTGTTTTAACTTCTATAATCATGAGTGGTATCTGGCAACACATCATGACCATCCAATTACACAGATGATGCTGTACTGTACAATATCACGATCCAGTAAACTATTTACTTGTGTCTGTTCTTCTGTCTCATAGCTATCATATCAGTTTCAAGGTAGATGTGTGTCATCCTTGCTAACTGAATCTTTTCTTGATCTTGAATAGATTATCAAATATAATTACTCTTGTAATTATACCGCATGCAGATAATCTAACTCTACCAAGGGGCCTAGTGATGCTATAGCTCGTATAGAGATACGAGGGACAAATAGTATTCTTGGCAGACTATCACTTCCTCAGCTAAGTTATACATATGGAAATGCTACCGTTATGACTGTTTTTTATGGACAGCGGTGGATAACAATCACACATACACATTTCTCAGTGGGAACGATAAATACCTCATACTGTAGAACGTGACACTGAATGAAAACATAAATGACACGAACACAATTCTATTTAATGTCTCATTCGGGATCTGTCAAATACCATGTTCCTAGAACATGTATCTATGTGATTAAATGACATCTCGTGTCAAGTGGTTTGTAAAACTTAACCATCTTTTAATCCACATACTAACCTTATAGCGGTAATTAGTGTTCCTGCTAATTACCTTGGTCAATGACTTTTTAAGAGTATATATCATCTATATAATGGAGTTTCACAATTTCAGTCATGAACTCGAAATGATCCATAAATGCAATAATACTCAAGGCAACAAAATGATATAAACATTCAATTCATGAACAAAGCTTTATGATAATTTATCGTATTATTAACTTCTAGATTATTACAAACTAACAATATAAAAGCTAGATAGAAGCATAGTATCAACTACACAGACTCAGAGTTGTCCTCAGCAAGCACCACAATCTCAGGAGCAACAACCCATTCTCTTAGCGGAATTTCTTCAACCTTAGCAGGAGTCCATGTCACCATTGCTTGCACAACTTCTGCCTTGATGTTTTCTGACCAGTATTGAATTAAAGAAAGTATAAGGAATATGAGTGACCTATTAGTTTTCAGGTTAATCAATAGTATTTGATTTTGAAAATATATAATTCATATTTTTATCATGACAGTTCAGATTATGAATAGATAGACATATAGATATTGTTGGTAAATATTTTCTACCCACACTCACTAGTTGTTGTTTAGTTAACATATTGTGTTTAGAGTAAAGCTAGGGTGTGATGTGCTCACTAAGAGGGTTTGGGGAGCACAACTCTAAAAGTTCATCGAATCGACTCCATACGCCGAATTCAAACCGTTGAAATCCATGTACTTCATGAGTGATGCATATACATGCAAAATTTTGAAAGTTTAGAGTTTATTTGCTACACGGTCAAGTGGTCAAAGAAATGAATATTTTATAAGTTAATTTATAAGTTATTTTATATATTCAATTTTTATTATTTCTTTGACCGCTTGATCTTGTAGAAAATAAACTATAAACTTTCAAAATTTTGCATGTATATGCATCATTCATGAAGTACATGGATTTCAATGGTTTCGATTCGACATTTGACATCGGTCCGATATACTTTTGGAGTTGTGCTCACCAAACTGTCTTGATGAGCACATCACACCCTAGCTTTACTCTTGTGTTTATATCTAACTAGAAAAAAGTAGTTTGGTTTAGTCTTAACCAAATTAAAAAAAAATCAGGATTTTCTTTCATTTTGTTGTTCTTACTTAGTATTTGATATGAATGGAAAGTATAATGGTACTTAATTTTGAGAACACACAACTCATACTTTAATCATGATTGTGCATATTATGAATAGATGACGGAAATTTTGATTCAGTCCTATTTTTTAAGAGGAGAGTTCAAATGTCTCCATTTTTTGTGCCTCCATCATGCTTCCATTTTTAAAAGCTTTAATAACTCAAAATTTAAATCTTAAAATTTAAAATAAAACCATTGGATATGAACTACATCATTTTATCTATGCATGTGTAAAAAATTATAACATTTCAACTTTGTTTTGGTTGTCATCTTGAACTTGTAAAAATGTATACTAATGTAGATAATTTCTATACGTTGATTTTTTAACTTATTGATTCAAATAAAAATAAAATTAAAATGTGATAATTTTTTATGGGCACATAGAGAAAATAACATAGATCACATCTAACGGTTTTATTTTGACATTTAAGTTTTAAACTTTGAGTTATTTAAGTTTTTAAAAATAGAGGTATGATGGAGGCACAAAAAATGGAGGCATTTGAACCCTCCTCATTTTTTAATGCTATAAAAAAAATTCGGGATTTTGCGTAGAGCATGAACAGTAAATCAAGTACTTAAATTTCATACTTTAATCATAAACCGTTCAGATCATGAATAGATGGATAGATAGACCTTGTTAGTAGGATTTTGATCTGGTTCCTTTTTTTTAAATGCTAGCTAAACAAAATCAGGATTTTGCGTAGAGCATGAGCAGTACATGTTTCATCGCTCTAATTTTTTGAAATTATATTTTTTTTGACAGGAATGAGCAGTATTCAAAAGCACACACATCCTGCAGCATATGATTCAATATAGATTATATATAGCTGACTCCATTAATGGCAACTTTGGAGCTAATGGAAACGATGTGGTGCTGCTGATTTGAGACTTGAGAGCAATTTTATGATACTTGTAAAGCAATTACGAAAATTAATAGAAAAATTATAATAAATTACAACCTTGAAATTATATATATATATATATATATATATATGAGGAGGGTTAAAATGCACCCTCTTTTTGTGCTCCTAACGTGCACTTTCCTCTCATATCTTCATTTTCAAAGTTCAAATAGTTGATTTGAACATTTCAACTTGTTCTTCATATTAAAATGTGCTTGGAGACCAAATTTTACATTTTTTGGAAATTTTTTACTATTTTTCAGAATTTTTTAAAATCACCACTTTGCTGAATTTTTTATTATTGTTTAGTTTAATCAAAAATTCTAAAAAATGTAAAATTTGGTCTCTAAGCACATTTTAATATGAAGAACACGTTGGAATGATCGAATAAACTATTTGAACTTTGAAAATGAAGATACAAGGGGAGGGTGCACGTTAGGAGCACAAAAGGGAGGGTGCATTTTAACACTCCTCTATATATATATAGAGAGAGAGAGAGTAAGGCTTGGGTGCTATGGATAGCATAGAGACCTACGGTGCTATGGCTCAATATTCGAGTTTTCAAAATCCTAATGGTTGATCCGAATCGTTCATCTTATTCTCCATATTAATAAGTGTTTGGAGACCAAATTTTACATTTTTTGGAAATTTTTTACTATTTTTTTAGATAGGTAGAAAATCAAATATCTGAATGGTGCAGAATTTTTTAGATCAAGTGATTTTCTACCTAGCTAAAAAAATAGTAAACAATTTCCAAAAAATGTAAAATTTGGTCTCCAAACACATATTAATACGGAGAACAAGATGAACGGTTCGGATCGACCGTTAGGATTTTGAAAACTCGAATATTGAGCCGTAGCACCATAGGCCTCTATGCTATCCATAGATGGCATTAATTATAGACTAACGGTCGATCCGAACCGTTCATCTTGTTCTCCATATTAATTATAGACTAATTAATATGGCATTAATTATAGACTAATTAATATGCATATCACGGTCGATCCGAAAATTTTGGAGGCCTATGGTTACCATAGATGGCATTAATTATAGACTAATTAATATTGAGTCTATGGTACTATGCATATCACGGGTTGTTACCGTGCTACAGCTCTATATTCGAGTTTTCAAATCCTAACGGTCGATCCGAACCGTTCATCTTGTTCTCCATATTAATATGTATTTGGAGACCAAATTTTACATTTTTTGAAATTTTTTTACTATTTTTTTAGATATTTAGAAAATCACTTGATCTGAAAATTTTGGACCATCCAAAAACAGTGATTTTCAATAAATCTAAAAAAATAGTAAAAAAATTTCAAAAAATGTAAAATTTGATCTCCGAACACATATTAATATGGAGAACAAGATGAACGGTTCGGATCGACCGTTAGAATTTGAAAACTCGAATATAGAGCTGTAGCACAGTAACAAATCGTGATATACATACTCCTAGCAGACCTGATTTACCGATCTCTTGCTAATTAATTTAATTAGCACAATACAAGAGTTCTTGTGTTAAGTTTCGAGAAATATTCTCCCCCCCTCCACACACACACAAAGAACAAAAAATATAAAAATAAATAAATCAAAGTTTCAAGTTGCAAAAACTAACTTTGAACTAATTTTGACATTTATCACCTTCAACCCTGAATTTTTTATTTATAGCATTAGTGTCAGCAGGGGAGCTCTATAGAGACAGACGAATGGAGCTACAGTCACTCCAAATTTTTGAGATGTAATTATATTTTTTTAAGAATTTCAAAAATTTATACTCTTATTATGCTTAACTATTGATTTTTAATCCTAAAATTCGTTGTGAGCTATGATTTAATTATCGTCTCCAGCCCTCCCACCCCTTTCCACCCCCAATTTATTTGGCTCAAACTCCAACAATGATTAGGTTCCCAATTTTTAATTTCACTAAATATTATTAACTTTTGATGATAGATGAAGCCAGTATACATGATAATTTATATTTATCGAAATCTTTTAATTGATTCAAAACCCTTTGTAATTTCAATTTGAAATGAGGTATATAATTAAGCACTTATTTTGAAATATTATTGTATTATATAACAATATAAAAAATTATCATATTGCATCAAGTTTTATTCATTGTCTAAATTATTTTTGTTTGACATAACATATTCTTAGACATTAGTATAAAATGAAATATATGAAATAGTTAAACAAATGTTACACACTTGTTACTCCATTTTTTTTTTTAAACAAGGATATTTATTTAAGAATGAACCTTTGATATATTATTGAGAGCATATATATGAAATAGTTAAACATATGTTACACACTTGTTACTCTATTTTTTTTTTTAAAACAAGGATATTTATTTAAGAATGAACCTTTGATCTATTATTTAAAGACAATGCTCGATCTCATGTACGAGGTTGTACGTTCAAAATTCAGTTGAAGAATTCTTTATGTATTAATGATCGGATGATTTGATTCATCAATTGCTCATAAACAATGTTTATTTAACTTTGAAGTCATAAAACCCTAAACATTATGAATAACTAGATTAAGATATATTCATGAATAATTTGGTCGTTTATAACTGTAAGGATATACCATTGGTGTCGATTAAAATTAATGGGAAAATTTCATATATACCACTGAAAAATGTTGAAATTATGTATTTATCATTCAAATTTCTGTAATTACATATTTACTATTTAAAAATCTAATAACTCACATATTTACCCAATATAACTTTAGTATATATCAAATATACCCAAAACTCATATTAATTATGTTTATTATTCTTAAAATAATAATTAATTAAGGATTAACTTAGCTCCATCTATTTCTCTCCTTACACCCTTTGAGTTCCCATTAGCTAAAAGATCCACACTATTTTTAACTAAGCTAGTAACAAAATGCATATTCTCAAACTACTTTGATAACGGGTTATGATATCAGTGTCGACATCAGTACAAATTGTTTTGTTGGAAAAAGTGAAGTTGTTACCTTGTTTTTAGATAATTAAGCTGAAGGTGGAATACTAATATCCGAGTTTCAGCAGAAGAGATGAGATAAGGAGAGAGTTTCAGCATAAAAGAGAAAGTTACGTCAAAAAAAGTGAGAGGGAAATATGTGCGCAAAAGAGGAACATATAGAGAAGGAGAGACTAAATAACTTATTAATTATATTTTATATCATATTAAACTTAATTAATCTCACTTTTTGAATGATTGGATAAATATGTGAGTTACTAGATTTTTAGATGATAAATACGTAATTTCACAGTTCTTGAGTGGTATGTATAAAATTTTCCCAAATTAATTGATGGCTGGAGAGGGGATGAACGGAATTCTTTGTCAAATTAAAAAATTAAAAATGGAACACTAAGCAATAGTACAACTGTACAGGGTGTCAAAATCCTGGTGTGACTTTATTCGCAGATCAAATTTTGCTATTTACAAACGTACTGTAGCGATCACACAGCTGCTTAGCTAGCTAGGTTGCGCTATTATGGAATAATTAAAAGTAACACTATTATTAGGCATGACATCCGAAAACTATTATTAGACATTAGCATGCAGTATATACATCTCAATCAATACCTCGCCAAGTCGCCATTACGCCACATTAATTACCCGGCAGCAATTAAAGTTGTAAACAAGGCTCAAAGTGTATTGGATTGTGTACTGGACCATGCAAATTAACCAAACCCCCTCTTAGGTCATTGTTGAAATGGTGAAACGGCGATAATTAGATGCAACTACCTCAATTCATGCCAAACCTTTAATTCCAAAAAGAAAAATAAGAAAATAATGCACACCAGATCCTAATGAGCTTTCTTTAACTACCTTGTGTTCACTTGTTATGCACCTTGAACACACAAACTTCTTGTGAGAAATGGAAGGAAAAGATACAAAGAACAAGTTCTTGCTTTTTCTAATTTTACTGATTTCTTTTTTGGGAGGATTTTTTACAGTATCAGACAGTGCGAGATCGCCGGCATTGTTCATATTTGGAGACTCGTTGATCGACAACGGCAATAACAATTACATCCCTGCTATTGCACGAGCAAATTATCCTCCATACGGAATTGATATCGGAGGACCCACTGGCCGGTTCTGTAATGGTCTAACAGTCCCAGATTATGCTGGTAAGAACACTAGTCATGTTGGATTTGGAAGCATTTATTTTTTTTCCTCTGTTTTTTGTAAGAAGCAGTTTACTGTAACTCTGTAAAATATGTCTAAAGTCCCAAAGGAAGAATAAGGTCCATAATAATAATGCATCAATGAAATGTGATGATGTATTGATGATCTGATTAAGATTGCCAGAATATTTTGCGTTTTGATGATCTATTATTGTTGCAGCTAGGTACTTGGGTGTGAAATCTCCACCACCATATTTAAGTCTGTCATCCAAAAGTAATTTGGTTTTGCGAGGCGTGAACTACGCTTCAGCTGCAGCCGGCATACTTGATGAAACCGGCAAACATTATGTAACTTTTTATCAAAATTTGTATCTGTTCCATGCTTAATTCAAATTTACTGTTTTCTGGTATTTGATTTCCAGTAACACAGCTATATATTGTGACTTGTGATCACAAAAGCATAACACCAATTTTTGTTTTACAGGGAAGTAGGGTAACAATGAATGAGCAGATAGCATTATTTGTAAGCACGCTGAGAATACAATTACCTCTGCTAATCAAAAATCAAGGGGCATTATCAAAATACATTGCAGATTCTCTTTTCATGATTAACATAGGAAGCAATGACTACATAAACAACTATCTTTTGCCACTTCTCTACAATAGTAGAAGCATCTACTCCAGCGATGCATTTGCGAAACTATTAATTAACAATCTAAGTCGACAATTAGAGGTAATTATCTCTTGGAAACTGATAGCTAAGCCTTTGTAGCTGCTTCTTTATTTTTTTCCAAAAAGAGCTTTCAAACACTTCTCCAACCTTTTGTTATTGATATATTTTACAGAGTTTGTACCGGTTGGGAGCTAGAAAATTTGTGGTTACAGGGGTGGGGCCACTTGGGTGCATACCAAGTCAACTAGCTATGAATAAGACCACCACCAGCCAGTGTATCGACTCGGTCAATGACTTGGTCGTGACTTTCAACTGTCATCTTGTGCAACTTGTCAGCCAGCTCAATTCAACTCTATCGGGTTCATTTTTTGTTTACCAGGATGTATACAGCCCGTTCACTGAAATGGTTAATAATCCGTCAAAATATGGTTAGTTCATAATCTGCGACTCTGTTTATCGCAATACAATATCAGACATGCACGCTAATAATTATTTGAGATAATTTAAAGTTGGAAAGGATTTCATATGGTTCGCACATATGGAATCGTTTATTGGGGAACCATAAATTACACATATTTTATTTATTATATATATATTCACCATTAAAGGTTAAAGTGATTTTTAGAAATGAACTACAAAGCCATTGAACCATCATCACATAACATAACTAAAGGCTCCGGGAGTTTAGGGTTTAGGGTTTTATATATATATAATCGGTACTTGAATTTTGTGAACGTAATTGAATCAGGGTTTACAGAGGTCAAACAAGCTTGTTGTGGCAATGGACGGTACGGGGGCGGGTTTACGTGTCTACCCCTTCAAACACCGTGCACAGCGCGTGATAAGTATGTGTTTTGGGATGCATTTCATCCTACACAAGCTGTTAATGCAATAATTGCTGCGGGATGCTTCGGAGAAAACGCAACTGATTGCCATCCCATTAGTGGTTCAATGCTTGCCCAGTTATAGAAACAGAGGGAAAAGCAAGATTATAGTTTTAAGTCGAAAGAGAACAGTTATTTCATTGTTTAGCGTATATGTTGTTGCAGTATATTCGTACTAATAGAATGAAGCCAGTATTTTTTTTTTCCTTTTTAGATTGAATTTAAATAATTCATTATATCGTTCAAGGGTGAAAAATCGCTTTGCTCGTATTACTCTGTAGTCTGTACCGTTACTATTATAATGCAATAAAAAAATATGCGGCCTTTCCTCTGCAGTTGAGTCTAATAATCTCCATTTAGTTAATTGGGCTTCAGCCCAACTATTATGGGAGTCTGTATCCGCTCAGGTATTCAATTTAAAAGAATGAACGGTCCAGATTAATTCTATTCAGATCAAAGTTAATTCGGTAGCTGCTGTGAGCATGTGACTGTAGAGAGCTACTTTAAGAGTTGTGCCAAGCTAAAAGAACGGCTCTGATTTTCAGCTTGTACCTCAGGTACCTGGGGTGATACGGATTTCTATTATGGACTGGTTCGGCTATTTTGCCGCTTTATACTATGTAAAGCACGATTACGCGATAGTGTTTTAACTTTAATTAGGAAATATATATATCTTCATTCTATTATTAAGCACGTTGGGTGTCCGATCCGCCAACGGCTACGATTGAAAGATGAAACTTCGGATTTGATCTCAACCCTCCAATTACATAATTTGTCTTCTTTTGATTAAATGCATCTGTTTTATGTATAGAAGTCTAAATTTAGTTAAAAACATACCCATCACATATGCTGCCACACGATACGTTACAATTAAAATTGAACAAACTCTGAAATTTAGCGATATATTTATCCGTTTCCTTATTTCTTTGTTTCCATATTTCTCCTCTTCAATTAAGAAGACTCCACCTTCCATTTTTTTTTTTATTTGTTTCCTTACTTCTTCTTCATATTTATACGGATCACAATGGAAATCAAATTATTTTCTATACATATTGTTCTGGGCAATTTAGAATATATTTCCAATATAGAATATATCAATGTGTGTGTATTCTAAATTGGAAACAAAAAAAAATATAAATTGGAACGTGTGTGTGAATATATATTTCTCTTATAATATGTGTGTGTGTATCCTATACATACATGATAACACTTTTTATTTATATTTTTTGATATCATATTATATGTCGATATTGAATTGTTGTACGATATTTGATATTAGATTCAAATCGATCTATTATTTGATATCATTGGTACTTAAAAATAAAGAATCATCACATCATCAAATTGTTATCAGAGATCACAATTAAAATTAATTAAAAATACAGAATCATATAAATTTCTATTAACATGTGTCTTAATTTTTGGATAATTATTATTTTCATTGATATATTTTTTTTCTTATAATATATCTCCGTTGCAACGCACGGGTATGATACTAGTATATATATATATAGAGTGAGTCTATGGTACTATGCATATCACGGGTTGTTACCGTGCTACGGCTCTATATTCGAGTTTTCAAATCTTAACGGTCGATTCGAACCGTTCATCTTGTTCTCCATATTAATATGTGTTTGGAGACCAAATTTTACATTTTTTGAAATTTTTTTACTATTTTTTTAGATATTTAGAAAATCACTTGATCTGAAAATTCTGGACCATCCAAAAAAAGTGATTTTCAATAAATCTAAAAAAATAGTAAAAAAATTTCAAAAAATGTAAAATTTGGTTTCCAAACACATATTAATATGGAGAACAAGATGAACAGTTCGGATCAACCGTTAGGATTTAAAAACTCGAATATAAAGCCGTATCACGGTAACAAATCGTAATATGCATAGTACCATAGACTCACTCATATATATATATATATATAGTTAGGCTGGGGTGCTATGGATAGCATAGTGGCCTCTATGTTACGGCTCAATATTCGAGTTTTCAAAATCCAAACGGTCGATCCGAACCGTTCATCTTATTCTCCATATTAATATCTGCTTGGAGACCAAATTTTATAATTTTCTGAATTTTTTTACTATTTATTAAGCCACTTTGAAAATCGCTAATCCAACGGTTTTACTGTTTTGTGCAGCCACCGTTGGATCAACAATTTTGTAAAATACTTAATAAATAGTAAAAAAATTCAGAAAAATGTAAAATTTGGTCTCCAAGCAGATATTAATATGGAGAATAAGATGAACGGTTCGGATCGACCGTTTGGATTTTGAAAACTCGAATATTGAGCCGTAGCATAGAGGCCACTATGCTATCCATAGCACCCCAGCCTAACTCATATATATATATTAGACTCTAAAGTTGATACTTCAATTGTTATAGTATTATGATTGGAATTAATTAGGTTTTAAATCATTTACCATAGTCCAATTAGGAGAAGAAAAGAAAAGTACGAAAAATTGATTAGTTTAATTGAAATGAATAGGAACGTGTGATATTTTAATTAGAAAATATGGGAATAATCAAATTTAAACAGTTAAAATCACTACTTCATGAGTGATGCGTGTACATACAATATTTTTATAGTTTATAATTCATTTAATACAAAGTTGCACGGTTAAAAAATTAATTTTTTATAAATTATTTTATGCATTCTTGTTCATTATGTTTTCATTATTTTATTTAATGTCTAACTTTATACTAAATGAATTTGAATTTTTAAAATTTTTACATATACATAAATTATTAGATGAGTTTCATTTATCGTTTAAAACAAATTTTTTAAACTTAATAAATTTTTAAAGTTATACTCACTCAACTCTTTTAGTGAGTAGAACGCACTAGCTTCATGCCGATTACCCATGAAAGCGTATCCTCTGCGGAGCTAATTCCTGCGGAGCTTTTAATTTGATCTGTTCGTTTCGGATCAAATGGACTAGATCAGATCTTGCAAATTTTGAGAATATTTTCTTTTTTTTTTTTCAATTCGGATAAGATCTGATCTGATCCGTCCGATCCGAAACGAACGGACGAGATTAAAAGCTCCGCGGAGGATACGCTTCCGATTACCCATTAACTATGTAAAATTAACCAAGTCCTGAGAAGGCCCAAACGAAAGCCACTGGCCCACTGCTAGCCAGAGCTGCTCAGTGCTCAGGCAGAATGAAGCACGTGGCCTCCGGAGTAGATCACGTGAGTTTGTTCCCTTACATGCGCCGGGAATTCCTCGTTTTCTCGCGCCACTGTCCCTCCATTGTTTTCGTCCCTTCCATTTTGAAAAATGATAAAATCATAACTTTGCCTTTAATTACTTTCCCTGCTTGCCTTTTTGCACCATGCTTCTAAAAGAAATCCATTTTATCAAACATAAATCATGCATGTTTGCTCTCCACTTACCAGCTTCTTCATTGGACCTCCGGTCTCTCTCGCTTCGTATCATCGCTCTTAACCCTAGATGGGAGGGGTGGCGTCAAAGATGGCAGCAAGACTCGCCTTCGTACCGCCGGATCCACCTACATACGGCGTGGAGGAGCCACCACGGGCGGCGGAGGAGGTGGCGTCACTGCCAGGATTGGTGATACTCACTGGAGTACCGGTCGTGAGAGAGGTGGTAGAGGCGAGGAGAGTTTTGACAAGTAGGGGGAATGAGATAGTGTT
Organism: Carex rostrata; assembly: GCF_964058835.1. Lineage (NCBI taxonomy): Eukaryota > Viridiplantae > Streptophyta > Magnoliopsida > Poales > Cyperaceae > Carex > Carex rostrata. The sequence continues at coordinate 11,847,338 of NC_135925.1, forward strand.
GATGCATATCAGAAATGAGAACGCGAAGTTTACTGTACTATATTCCCATGGAAATGCCGCTGATCTTGGCATGATGTATGCTTTATTTGTTAAGCTCAGTAATGATCTTGGTGTTAATTTGCTGGGGTAAGTTTATTTTGTCAATTTTTTATTACTTTTTAATTAGTTATCATATTATGGGCTGATTTGGTTATTTACTACTTCAGAATGAGGTGTTTAATGCAATTACATATGCAAACAAGGACCATAGAGAAATTCCACCAATCTGTTCTCTTTCTGTTAAAATTACCAGTTACTCAATTTTAATGCACTTTATGGTAATGTTTTAAATTCTTCTTTGTAAAATTTAAGTGTTCCACCTGTCCTTTTGCTCACATAGAGATAGAGATAATAGTTTTGTTTTTCAGCAAGATTTGTTATTTACTTGTTGCAGATATGATTATTCAGGATATGGCCAATCCTCTGGAAAGGTTGATACTATCATCTTTTCTATTTTCAAGAATTTCAATTAATAAAATATTTGAAGCGTCCCTAGTCAGTTTAACTTTTAATATTTACTGTCACTTTTCTCTGTCTCTCCAGCCAAGTGAGCAAAATACATATGCGGATATAGAGGCTGCTTACAAGTGCCTTGTAGAGACTTATGGTACCAAACCAGAAAATATTATTTTATACGGCCAATCTGTTGGCAGTGGGCCCACCTTGGACTTAGCAGCTCGTTTAACTTGCGCCAGAGCTGTTATTCTGCAGAGTCCTCTGCTCTCAGGCCTACGAGTCATGTACCCCGTCAAACGTACCTACTGGTTCGACATATACAAGGTATTTAATTTCCACATTGCCCCCATTAACATGAACCAGCACAGCTAACTTCTCTAGCAGTAAAGGAGTAAATTAATAGACAAGAGTACTTTACAAAATAATATTCTGATAAATGGAAGTCTGTAATAAAAGCACATTTGTTTTAGCAAAAATGAGTGAACTGCATAGACAACAGTACTTTCTAAAATAATATTCTGATAAATTGCATGTTGGATTTAGCAGAAAATGAGTTGAGTTCTTAGACCATAGTACTTTACAAAATTATATTCTGATAAACTGCAAGCCCATAATAGAAGCAATTAAAATTAGCAGAAACTGAGTTAAAGTGCTTAGAAAACAGTACATTGCATCAAAAAGAAAATCTGATAAACTGCCAGTCCATAATAGAAGCTCATGAGTTAGCATGTAAACGGTGCTAACTTTGTTAGAAGAAAATGACTAAAGTACCCCTTAGTTGGTGTTACTTGTTAGCTTAGAAAGTAACATTAAACTATAAGCCTCTAATGGAAGCATATTAGGTAGTTGCCTTGCTATATATTATTTCAATAATTCTCAATTCCTGGTAACAACTTGAAGATATTTCCAAATATAGAAGGCATTTAGTTAATAAGACACAATAATAGATTTTTAAGGGCGTCTTTATCATTTCCTTCAAAAAGATATAATATAATCGTTGGCTGTTAATGGGAAAATTCAGGTTTGGCCTTTGAACTTCTCAAACAACCAAGTTGATTTCAAACTTTCATTTGTATTACAGTAGTACTTGGACTTCCTGGATAAAATATAAAACCAAGTGGGACCTTGAACTTCAAAAGAAGAAAACCGAGTTAGTTGATGAACTTTCATTTGCACCAAATTAGTCCTGAACATTTAAAGAAGTACTACATTGGTCATTGAAGTTCTTTCATAAAATTTGCAATTTGTTCCTTTTTATTTTATAATTTTTAAAGCATTTATATCTTTTACAATCTCAATTTTCTAGTTCTGCCCCGGCTTAGTCCTTGAGAGGACTAACGAAACAACTAGCTAGGTTCATTTGAGAGATGTTTGAAACCAATTTAGTTCTCTTTTCAGTGTTGAAGGACTGTTTTTGTGCAAATGAAAATTCACAGACTTATTAGGTTATTTTGATAAAAATCCAACAATCAGTTTGGCGCAGTTGAGAAAGTTCTAGGATGGGTCTGTGGTGACTGACAGATATAGAAGTTTGTTTTGTAGATGCGTAATTGTACCTTTTTCCATAACCAATATTTGGTACAGATGTACATGTTCTTCCTCGTAGTTAAAATGCCTGGTTTATTGCCTAGCTGATATCTGCAAAGAAAGCCTGCAAGAGAGGGTGTGGGATAGAAGGATAGAAAGGTTTATGTTGATTACTGGAGCAGTATTATTCTCCTGCTTGGTAATTTTTTGTTTGTTAAATTTTGTGAATATACTAGTTAATCATTAAATTCCAATTTTTTTGCAGAATGTTGATAAGATAACTCAAGTCAGGTGTCCTATATTGATAATTCATGTAAGCTGTGTTCATCTATTGAATTTGAACTTTTAAAAAGAAATTACATAATCCATAGTAGCTTAGTTTATTTTATTGATTCCACACAGGGAACTAAAGATGAAACAATTGATTGGTCGCATGGGAAGCAACTATTTGAATTATGTCAACAGAAGTATGAGCCTCTATGGATAGAAGGCGGAAATCATTGCAATCTTGAGTCATATACGCAATACATGAAGCACCTAAAAATGTTTGTAACAGCCATAGAGAAGATGCCATCTAACTCAGATAAAATTGAGCTCGGTACAGGTACCTCGGGCTTGTTTGAAGCGCCACGTACCAGCTCTGACAGGTCAGATATATCAGGGGAGATTGTGAACTCTGGGAGAGAGAAGCGCAGGATGAGCACAGGTTCTAGAGAGAAGCCAAGGAAAAATACTGGCAGGAGAGAGAGAACAAGAAAGAGTGTTGACTTCTGTGAAAATATTAAAGATGGTGGTGTGGAGAAACCAAGAAAGAGTATTGATCGGTAGGTTACCCATCACCTTGTTCTGCTGATATTTCCATGGTTAAATTTGCCAAGAATTTAAATATCATACAAATCTTTCAAAAGAAGTAGTAGCATTCAGTTTCTACAAAATATAAAATTATTTCCTATAAATTTACTTCAAAGAACACCCTAATTAACCTTATTTTTAATTTTCTAACTCTTCAAGATGAGCACGAATAGAGGGAGAATGAGGATATCTTTGAATTTGGTAATAAATAAAGGAAGGGTGTTGATGAGATTTACCCTTTATTTAGAGGGTGCATATGATAATTACTTGTTTGTATAAGAAAAGGATATTTGTTTTGTTGTTCATAACGTCACTCTGAAGTTTTTCTAGCTATGTGCAATAGGACCTGATGAGCCCCCAATAAACCACTGTGTTTCAATTAACTCTCAGTTTCAGCCGAAATGTAATCAATTTATAAGTCAGTTACTCACAATTGTGCAACAGAAATAAAATAAATTATAAAGAGACCATGCTGGTGTCAACATTGATTCATACCAGTACTGTATCAGTACGTATTGAAATTTGGCATGTTCACGGTTTAACATTTTTTACAAATAATATAAAGCTAATATGAATTGTTTATGCAGATTTGGAGGGATGATTAGGTCGGTGGGTTTGTGCAATGTTGACTGTTTCAAAGATGTTTCAAACATATGAGATATGAGGATTATTGAGCTTGTTAGTTCTGGTGTGTCTTCTGTTTTTTGTTGGTTTGGCTTTGTGGATGAATATTATGTTTGTTATAGTAAAGTTGGTTTTTGATGAGGATTCTTTTCAGAGATGTCACCAAATAGAGTGGACATGCCCCGGGTCCGGATCCCCTATTGTAACCCAATCTTTGAGTTTTGGATCGGGACTGTCCGATTCAAATTCGTTGCTCGAGATTGCTTTACGATTCAAATTCATCTCTCAAGATGTATGCGCTCCACTTCAGTTAGATTGTCTCGGATTCGAATCAGACGGTCCCGATTTAAAACTCAAATATTGGGTTACTTCACATCGCCCCCCTCCTTTCAATATACTGACTGCCCTTCTTCCGCTTCCTGCTTTTTGTAAATTACAGTGCCATGTTGCGGTTTGTGCTTCGAGTTTTGACTTTAGGATATGTCATGATATATTTATGGAAGTCAATATCTGGATCATTAAAATGTGCATAAAAAAAAAAGATTAATCAATTTTTTATGGGATATTTTGTATGGGGTATTGGAAGGCAAAGAGAGCAAAAAAGATTAATCATTTTTTTGTTGTTATATATTTGAAAAGGAAGTTATAATTATATTTCTCATAAAGTTCGCTAACTTCAAAAACAATATACTTTTTTTTTATTGATTTTTCTCATCAAGCTCCTATAACTCCAAAAATAATATACTTCATTTTAATTGATATTTCTCATCAAGCTCCTCTAACTTAAAAAATAAATAATTATTTTTTATTTTCAAATTAGAGTATAAAAGAAGGGAAAAAAAAATCAAATAACCAATTAAACGAGGGATTGAAATTGAAACACCTTCAATTTAATTTCTTTTCCTTTTCTATTTTGTTATTAATTATTGATTTAAATTGAGTAATATGGTGTAGCTTATTTTAATATTTCAAGAATAAATGGAAGGGAGGGAGGAGAAGAGGGAAATTTTGAGACCTACAAAAACATTTTGTTAATAATTGAAGAAGAAAATTTTGTTTGATGATTTTTAAAAGTATAATATTTCATAAACTTATTGGTATTTTATTGTATCACTTACATACACACTAATCGGGAATATTTAGACAATTCAGTTGTACATAACGAAACTCAAATTTATTATAACATCCAAGTCTGTTTTGTCCGATTTTTTTATTTATATCCAAAAAATAAATTAAATTACAAAAAATAACCACTGTTGTGTTGAAATTTGAAAATTACCCAATCCGGTTATCCAGTAACCGGATTTTTATTTTTTTTCCGGTTACCCAATTCCCGGATTAGTGAAATGGGTCCGGTTATCGGTTAACCGGAAATGTGAAATGGGTCCGGTTATTGGTTAACCGGAAAGGATGGAAATGTTTGATATGTATATGTCCGGTTTTGTGTTTTTTTTTTTTTTTTTTTTGTATTAAAATATTAGAAATGTTGAATATATTTCTTTGAAAATAGATGGAATAGAATATAATTTGATTTATTAGAAAGACTGCAACAAATAACCCGGATCAATATTTTTCAGATCGAATTTTTCGCGGCTGTAAGAAAAATTAATATATTTCTTTATGTGTTATTGGAAAAAAATAAAAATGCTTAGATTCCGAGTTATTGATCCAGGTTCAAAAGTCACTTCTAGGTAATCTAGAAAATATTATGATCTTTCTAATATATTTAATTTATTAAAAGTTGTATCTATTTTGAAAAAAAAAAAAAAACTTTAATTTATTTAATGATTGTTATTCAAAAATAATTCTCAAAATAGATACAACTTTTAATAAATTAAATGTACTAGAAAGATCATAATATTTTCTAGATTACCTAGAAGTGACTTTTGAACCGGGATCAATAACTCGGAATCTAAGCATTTTTATTTTTTTCCAATAACACATAAAGAAATATATTAATTTTTCTTACAGCCGCGAAAAATCCGATCTGAAAAATATTGATCCGGGTTATTTGTTGCAGTCTTTCTAATAAATCAAATTATATTCTATTCCATCTATTTTCAAAGAAATATATTCAACATTTCTAATATTTTAATACAAAAAATAAAAATTTCTGTTTAAAAAAAAAAAAAAAACCACAAAACCGGTGCACCATTAACCGGACATATACATATCAAACATTTCCATCCTTTCCGGTTAACCAATAACCGGACCCATTTCACATTTCCGGTTAACCAATAACCGGACCCATTTCACTAATCCGGGAATTAGGTAACCGGAAAAAAAATAAAAATCCGGTTACTGCATAACCGGATTGGGTAATTTTCAAATTTCAACACAACAGTGGTTATTTTTTGTAATTTAATTTATTTTTTGGATATAAATAAAAAAATCGGCTGTTTTGTAGTCATCCAATCGAATCTCATTTCAAGTCTATAAAATGAAGAAATCAAAGCTAACCGCTACATATAAAATTTTCATATACTTATTTTTTGCATTTTAATTATATAAATTGGATCCAGAAATTTAAAAATTTAACATGCGCACATTACTCATAAAAAAAAAAATTAACAGTTTAAATTAATTATTACACTTTATATATAATACATATTTTTAAAGCTACTCTAACAGAGATGAAGCCAGACTTTCAGACTATGGATGTCAAATACATATGAAGCTCAATTATATATAATTTTTCTAAAAAAAATGTGAGTCAATCTTGTAGTACCGTACTATTCTACTCTAAATTATATAAAAAATCATAAATAAATATAAAACTTTTGAAAAAAAATGAGGATAAATTGACCCCATTCATCCTGCCTCCATCCGTCTCTGTACCCTAATATACCAATACTATTATTGCTATCATCTTAGCATTCAGGTTATATAAGTTAGAATTCATTTAACAGATATCAGCTGTTTGGGTTGTTAAAAGTTTCTAAATTCATAAATTTGTGTTGAATTAGAAAAAAATATATTATAAATGGGTCGAAATCTTTCAAAAATTTATATCAATAATGGGTTCAGCCTGTTCTCATTGGACCAAATAATAATAATTTTTTTCACTGTCAAGGTTATACAAGTTAGTATCCACTACATAAACTAACTCGTTCTTTCTATATCTCAAAATCCAATTGTTATTTTTTCAAAAATTTAGTTTTTATCAAATAAAAAATTTCGGCTGGCTCTATTATTTTTACCATCACGTGGAAAGCCGAAAAGGTGATCATCGTTCATCATATCATACGATGAACGATGATCACCTTTTCTAATGATACGATTAAAAAATAATACGATGAAAATTTCCGTTGTCACATACAGGAAATAAATCTGCTGTGATTCCAAAGAATCGCAGGCTCCCTGCAATTTCAAATCCCACCATTAATGTTTTAGAGTACACGGATCTCAACCAAAATTCTTTTTTTGCACGGATCTCAAACACAGATGAAAGGGTAGATGTAGAATTGCAGGGTCCCCGCGATACTTTAAAATCGCAGCAGATTTATTTCCGTCACATGGTACCGTGGAATTCGTATCCTCTGAGATATCTCAAACTGTGAGTGATTTTATGGAAAATTCGAACCGTTTAAATAAGTTCTGCACGAATCTCAAAGCACACATAACACTGACCCCGACATCACTCCCGAATAGGCACCGGACACGTCGGTCACGCAAAAGTTGAGATATCTCAGAGGATACGCACTCTGGTACCGTGGGGGAAAGAGTTTCCTCACTTGTCACCGTACATTTGGCATGAAAGATCAAATTAAAGGGCACCATCTCCGTCCATGCTTCCAAATGCAATTTTGTATGGTGGAGATTGGGACAGATTGAATTTAAGAAGCGCTTGCACTTGGTACATGACATATAATAAAGCTTTGTCATTCGTAGAATCAGTGGGATCCCACTTTACAGTTACGTAAAATCTATTTTGTACGAAAGAACCTGTTTTAGGTCTCTTCCAACGAACTCTCTAGAAGGCACTCCTGAGTCCCCATCGCTTCGCTCCGTTTCTTCTTAAACCTTGTTATGTTTCTAGGGTTTTACCAGTTCCATACCTTATCCAATACCACTTGAAGTGCCTCAGACTATTGTTTGGTTCGAAGCTCGTCAAAAATGGCTCCAGTTTTGAGCGGGAGAAGCTTAGGCGCATCCTCTATCTCAGCTATTCACCTCTCTTCTCCTCGATTTGGACTGGGAAGAGCTCGTCGTAGTAGCTCACTTTTTCCCAACTATGTTAATACGAAAAGTAGAATTTCGCTTTCTTCAGCGAATGAATTGAGATGGAAAGCTGAGAAAAGACGGAGCCGATTGGTGGTGAAGTGCGACGCGGCTGTGGCAGAGAAAGGGGCTGACGAGGCATCAGAAGAGAAATTTGAGTATCAAGCTGAGGTCTGTTCTCCTCTTCTTTGATTCATGTAGTGAGGTTAAAATTAAATGTTTCCTGCTGTCAGAGAGAGTGCTAGCGCAGGAAAGAAATGAAAGAGTATTTCACTGTGAACTGTGTGATTGTGTCTGTAAAGCCCACTATCCCTTTGTTTTCTTATACATCTTTGAAGTGGAACTATTTAATACACAGTGCTTTGCAACCTAGAAATTAACACACTGATGTTTTTTGGGTACATCCGGTCATCAGGTGCTAGGCTCATAGAATGTCCCCTTGATTTGGTCTATCACTAGTTGTGAGTCTCCTTTAGTCGGGTCCATAAGCAGTCCATTACCTTTCGGGGAAATTGCATTCGCAAATCAAAGAATACACGAGTTATTTCACTGATCCTCAAACTACCTACTCTCTTGACTTTCAAAGCACATCCTCTATCCATCCTCTTTATACTTCTCGTTGAGTTACTTAGCCTATTAGTCTTGCATAGAGAAATATGCTGGTACTGAAGAAATACAAAAAGTTAAAATCCACTAGTGGTGCTTCTTAAAATCACCAGTAGATTTGAACTTTTCATATTTCTTAAAAAACATATGGACATATATCATTTGAATTGTTTCTGCTAAATCAGAGTAAATAAAATATTATGAAATCAAATAGTGAAGAAAATAGGAGATTTCTCACCTTATGTTTCTTTTCTTCTTTTGGTACTTCTTAAAATGCAGGTTAGCCGGCTATTAGATTTGATTGTTCATAGTTTATACAGCCACAAGGAAGTATTTCTAAGGGAACTAGTCAGGTTGCTAACAATCCTCGATGAACTTTTTTGTATTCTTGTAATAATTTTACTTGACCTGATGCTTTACTTACATTAACATATTTCTCATTTTTTTGTCCTCCAGTAATGCAAGTGATGCTCTGGATAAGCTGCGATTTTTGAGTGTCACAGACTCATCTTTGCTTGGTGATGGTGGTGATTTGGAGATACATATTAAACCTGACCCGGACAATGGCACCATCACCATAAGGTTAAATATCCATTCCATTTTTTTGTTTTATTTAATTATGATATCTAAATATCTTCGTGCTTATAACTTTGTAAAACCTTTAGTGATACTGGTATTGGAATGACGAAAGAAGAGCTTGTTGATTGCCTCGGCACCATTGCTCAGAGTGGAACATCCAAATTTTTAAATGCTCTCAAGGTGAGAAATCTCCTATTTTCTTTACAATCTGGTTTCATAATATTTTATTTACTCTGATTTAATGGAAACAATTCAAATGATATATGTCCATATGTTTTTTTCCCTACAGGAGAACAAAGATCTTGGTGCGGATAATGGTCTGATTGGTCAATTTGGTGTTGGATTTTATTCAGCTTTTCTTGTTTCTGAGAAGGTGCAGTCACAAAAAGCATTTGAACAATTGTGGATGTACTGTTTCTGAATTCTTTTGGGTGATGTGGATATATAAATAATTGCATTCTCATTCCGTACAGGTAGTGGTGTCAACAAAGAGCCCCAAGTCAAACAAGCAGTATGTGTGGGAGGGTGATGCTGATAGTAGCTCGTTTACAATCAGAGAAGAGACCGATCCTAATAAGATGATACCTCGTGGGACTCAAATAACTCTATTTTTAAGGGTATTAAATATTGTTTTTTACACAGCTGCATGCATGCATCTTCATTATATTTTTTTTTAATTACTGACACTGATCTCTACAGCCTGACGATAAATTTGAGTTTTCGGACCCCAAGAGGATAGAGGGATTGGTCAAGAACTACTCTCAATTTGTATCCTTCCCTATATACACTTACCAGGAGAAATCACGAACCAAAGAGGTTTTATTTTATTTTATTATTTTTTTAAAATCTCAAATGTTTAGTCAACTGTATGTTGGATATTATAGAACTAGAATTGTGTATACATTGTATCATTTTTTTCTCTCTTTTTGTCAGGTTGAGGAAGAGGAGCCACCTCAGGAGGGAGAAGAAGCATCACAGGAGGTTAGAAAATTTGTCTCCAAGTTTGTTTTGTAGATTTCTTTTGTGGGAGCAAATTCATTTTATAGTTGTTTGTAGTAAATGATTTTGATCATGCTGACTCATTTTCAATTATTTCTCTGTTTCAGGGTGAGAAAAAGAAAAAAACCAAAACTATTACTGAGAAGTACTGGGACTGGGAACTGGCTAATGAGACAAAACCTATATGGGTAAGTTTATTTGTGCAGTAGGCAATAATATTTGAATCTGTTTCTGAAATCATAGTAGAAATTTACCTCTAATATTTGTTAATGCCATGCAGATGAGGAACCCGAAGGAGGTTGAAAAAGAACAATACCATGAATTCTACAAGAAGACTTTTAATGATTTTTTGGAACCCCTGTCCCACACACACTTCACCACTGAAGTGAGCATCTTTCTAGAATATTCTCTAGTGATATACAACTGTTATAAAATCGGGTTGTTAGTTCTTTTGGTGCTATTCTTAGTAAGTGTTATTCTCTGGTTTCAGGGAGAGGTAGAGTTCAGGAGTGTGCTATTCATACCGGGAATGGGTCCTCTTAGCAATGAAGACATTGTTAGTCCCAAAACAAAGAATATTCGTCTCTATGTGAAACGAGTTTTCATCTCTGATGATTTTGATGGAGAGCTGGTACACCTTGAAATTATGCATTAGCTTTGTCTTGTGTTTGTTTTGAGTTGTTGGATGTGGTCTTTAATGTCTCATTTATACTATATGATTTATGCAGTTTCCTAGGTACTTGAGTTTTGTAAAAGGCGTGGTTGACTCAAATGACCTCCCTCTCAATGTTTCCCGTGAAATTCTCCAAGAAAGCCGAATTGTAAGTCGTACTAAAATGATTTATAGTAAATGTAAGCAATCTGTTTAATTTTTGTGTTTTGTGCAAAATGCTTCAATTTTTTTTTTTTTTACTCAGGTGCGGATCATGCGCAAAAGGCTAGTGAGGAAGACATTTGATATGATTCAAGAGCTGTCTGAGAGAGAAGACAAGGAGGTAAAGTTTCTTTTATATAATTTTGGAAACATTGTTTGCATTACTTTTTGCTGGACCCTAATTTGTCTAGCGTTTCAGTTTTTATATTGTGTTATTTGACTGCGAATTTAATTTCTCCATATTCTGCTTTGTTAGGATTATAAGAAGTTCTGGGAGAACTTTGGAAAATTAATTAAACTTGGTTGCATTGAAGACTCTGGCAACCACAAAAGATTGGCACCACTCTTGCGATTTTACTCCTCAAAAAGCGAAGAAGACATAATAAGCTTGGATCAGTATGTGGAGAACATGCCAGAAAACCAAAAAGCTATCTATTACCTTGCCAGTGACAGCCTCAAAAGTGCTAAATCTGCCCCTTTTGTTGAGAAACTTATTCAAAAAGACATCGAGGTAAGCTTCTTTAAAGGTTCAGTAGCCTTGGATATGGTCGTGAAAATGATTTGTCAAGAAGATTATTGTTAGTTTAATTGAATTCATTATGACCCTAGGTAAGTTTTAAGTTGTTTTGGAGTTTTTTGGAGGTTCTTACCTACATTTTCAAAGTTAGTAGGCTAAATGGACACATGCCAGCTCAATTGCCTTAGGATAACTTGAGTTTTTGATAATTTTAAAGAGATGAATTTTGAAGGTATTCATATCATGCTGCATTATTAGCAAATTAGTATGCTTTGCTTTTTGTTCTTTCTTTTCCTTTGTGTGTGCGTGTGTAATTGCCTAGGAAATTGGAGTCCAATGAACCTAATTCTTATCCTGTTTCCTTTATTTAGGTTCTCTACCTTGTGGAACCTATAGATGAGGTTGCAATTCAGAACCTACAAACCTACAAGGAGAAAAAATTTGTTGACATTAGCAAGGAGGACCTTGATCTGGGTAAGTTCAGTTTGCCTTTTTCATGTATCAAAATATCAGGGTTTACCTTCTTGAGCCTCTGTTGAGCTTATTTGCTTTTTAGGTGACCTTGCTAACATGGATTAAGCATTTTAGGTGACCTTGCTGACGCAGAGGAAAGTGAAACCAAAACTAAGCAGGAGTTCATCCTCCTCTGTGACTGGATTAAGCAACAGCTTGGTGATAAAGTGGCTAAAGTTGAAATCTCAAAACGCCTTAGCTCTTCACCATGTGTTCTTGTATCAGGCAAGTTTGGTTGGTCTGCTAACATGGAAAGGTGCTCTTTTTGTCTTTTTCTCAAACAATGTGTTAATTTTAGAAGCTTCAAACTAGTATCATATCATACCTAACTAATACCTTTTGGTTTAAACAGGCTCATGAAAGCACAGACACTCGGTGATCCATCAAGCATGGAGTTCATGAAAGGAAGGAGAATTTTTGAAATCAACCCCGACCATCCTATTGTCAAGGACTTGAATGTAAGATTAGAAGCAATTAAATCAATGTGATGGTTGTTTCTTTAATTACTAATTGGGAAAATTATTTTTTCAGGCTGCATGCAAGAATGATCCTGACAGTTCAGAAGCAAAGCGGGCTGTGGAGCTGTTGTATGAAACCGCGTTGGTCTCTAGTGGATACACTGTATGTGCATTTTGAACCTCTCATTGCCTTTCTTTAGATTTGAAACTGAAGGCCAATTAAGTCCCTATTAACTGTGCAATTGTTTATGATTATGATTAAAATTTAAAGAAAACCATATATTGTGCAATTTCTGCCACAATGAGCACTTAAATCATCTACAAGGAAAAGCTAAAAATGGCAAACCATAATCATTTAGTAAAATAAAAGATTTCTTTTCACTGCTAAATTTTTTATACACTGCACAGCCTGATAACCCGTCAGACCTTGGAAACAAGATTTATGAGATGATGGCAATTGCACTTGGTGGGAGATGGGGTAGAGCCGAAGAGGGTGCTAGTGAAGCTGAAGCGGATGGCGGTGAGGAAGGGGTTGTGTCCGAATCGAATTCAGCAGAGGCTGAAGTGGTGGAAGCCTCTGAGATCAGGACAGAGAATGATCCATGGAAGGACTAATGTCGTCCTTTAAAAGTTCCATAGGACTTGTTAGCCAATTTTGCATGGGTTAATTAATTAATTTTTTTTTTTTGCTAGGTTCCTAAATTTTATTTCTGTGGCTGAAAATGGTTAGAAGCAAATGCATTAAATAGATATTATTTTTGTGGGTGCTCACCGGAAATGAAATAAAATAAATTGTTGGAAATAGACGATCATTGGCTTCGCATATCGAGTTTTTCTTATAATTCATTCTAAAAAGGAAAGAGTTCTTCTTTAAACAGTCGCTGTGCGGCTCCCCTAGTTGGCTTATGAATGTTCGAATAAAAATCTGTTTTACAAATTTTTTTATTTTACTACTCGTTTGAATATAAATCATTTGATATATTATTTTGGAGATCCTAATCAGGAATCCTATTCCTTGTTTTGCTGTTAAATAATGATAACCGGATGTCATTATCAAGTAGGTGACATGGTTCTCTCGCGTGTAACAGGAAGCATAAATTCATTTTAAGGGAATAATTTCGGACCGATACAACTACCCAAACCACGTTAAACACCAGGTATTTTTTATATATATTTTTGTAAACTTCCAGCCAGTGTTTTAAAATGCGGCCGCATATGCGTATGTGGTCGGTAGCCGTGCTCAGAATGTCCATGCGGTATTTTCATGCGGCCGCATATGCGGTCCGAATATGCGGTCATGCGGATTAAAAATGCAGTCATGCGGGGTCTGAATATGCGGTCATGCAATCTTCCCATGCGATTTTGATAATTTGATTGTATTTTAATTAAAATTTATATTAAAAAAATCAAAAAATTATTGTTGGTTATGTTATTATGTAAAAATGAATTCAAATATATGAATATGAATATATATATATATACGTGAATTTTTATTTTAAAATCCTCATATGTAAATCCGCATATGCGGTATGCAGTGGCCTTCCGCATGCATGAACAAAACCGCATTTTAAAACACTGCTTCCAGCAATGTTGGATAAAAATTATAGAAAATAACACGGATTAAAGGACTGTTAAACGGTAAGGTTGTTTTTTTTTTCTTTTTCTGAAGTTCGTATACCCTTTTTATTTTATCACACATTCACAGGTATAGCCTGTTCCGAGCATTTCGCATGCGAAAACAGGTACCTGATTCAACACAATTGAAAAGGACGGCTCAGATTGAATTTCACCCGGTTCTTTTTTTGGAATGACTGAGGGAACAATATTATTTAAGCTTTGAGATTCGTGCCAATAAAAGTCCAATTTTGAACCGTTCGATTCAATTGTACTCAGTCCGGTAACCTGGGACGATGTCAATTCGTCGAACTAGCACTAGCAGTGCGGTACTAAAGTGGAATTCGCATCCTCTGAGATATCATATTTTGCGTGACTTTTTAGAAAATCTCAACCGTTGCAATACGTTCTGCGCGAATCTCAAAGCTCAATAACACCGCCCCCTACGTCACCCCCGAATAGGCACCGGACACGTTGGTCACGCAAAATATGAGATATCTCAGAGGATACACACTCACTAAAGTGAAGGAATAATTGGAAAAAAGAAAAAGCGCGCCAGCTATTCACGAGGAAAACATGCGATCTGCCATTCCGCCAGAACCTTCGTTGTTAGCAGTTTAGCACTCCACTAATTCCATCCCTTGCGTTGGATCGGCAAGGCATACAGCCCAAATGTCACTTTAAACCAGCCTGGCATTCTCTTATTCAACCTCACCGTTTTAAACTGTCCTTAACCTAAGATCACCTATGGCAGTCACGACTGCCAAAATATGTAGCGAATCATCGAATGTTAGGTTTGATTCCCGCGTATTTTATTTCTAGAGGGGCTGCTGTCGGCTGATATGATTCTTTTTAAATCAGTTATGCCCCACATTTGCCATATTTTTATCTGTTAGGGTATGTTTGGATGGTATGAGACTAGTGCTATTTTTATAATAGCACTGCTATTCTAAATCAAGTCCGTCTAAACAATTACACTTGCTATTCCGAACAAGCAGAACAACACTATTATGCTATTCCAACAAAAAGTCGGAATAGCGCCTGTTGCAAAGAGTGCAAACTCTATTCCAAAGAATCTATCAAAACAACTTTTTAGCTATTCCGAATAGTTTTGAGTTAGTGCTATTCTCAAATAGTAGCTATTTAGCTATTTTTAATTTATTATTCTCAGTAGCAGCTATTCTATAGTGGATCCAAACTTAAAATAATTTGGGATTCTCCATTTCTCCTCTTGCTCTACTTTGTTCTAATGATTTTGTTTTTGTATCTATTTAATTCTGAAATTGACATCTAAGATAAATGAGGAGGCATTCCATTATTATAAATTTGATATCTTAACATGATTATTTTTCATAAATAATAATAACTAATTCCTTAATTATTAAAAAAATATGAACAATTGATCTTGTTTTATTTCCAAAATTATATGATCACGAAAAATAAAATAAGAAATTGAAGTTCGTTTGATAGAATAACTAAGAAGTTCAAAAAGTCAATATTTTATCGTGATTAATTTGTGCAACTCTTTTCCTCACCTTTTGATCTTATACAAAACAAACTTTGCGTTAATATAATACTTTATGAATAAAATAAGATCTATAATTCGCACTGCTGTGATAAGCTTATTTTTGTATTATTTGTGTAAAATTGTGGTTATTATGAGATATCAAAAGTTATGCTAATTGAATCCCTTCTCAACAATAACTTTTATTTTTGGGAGAAATTAGAAATAGCATCAAATTTAATGTGTGACCGCCTCAACTAATCACCATTATAGCAGGAATTCTATTTTCAATAATTATACAGAATCTGGCCTGTTCTCGTCGAATACAAATCCCTATAGTAACTCAAATTTTGTGTTTCAGTACCAACCGTCTGATCTGATTTAACACGAATATTAAAGGAATGAGTGCATTCATCTCAGGCCGGATTGGTCCGGATTCTGATCGGACGGTTTGGATCGAAACATAAAGTTGAGTTACTTTAGGATCCGACCCATTTCGTCAAACCCTTCTTCTATATTACTCGGAACCCCCGATATCAATCCAGGGGAGATCCTTCTTCTTCGAGTAAACGCTCTTCCCTAAAGATTATCCGGTTTCGACATCTCCACTGACATGGCGGCATCACCTCCTTCCTCCTCCGTCCTACCCATGGACTGGACCTCCGACGACTTTTTCCTCTCCCGTCGCATCTCCTTATCGGAGTCCTCATCCTCATCCGATTCGGTCGAGTTTTCCAGGGCCCGTCCCTGCGATTCCGAGCTTGAGTCCTACTCCGACGAACAGATCATCGCTATTGGAACCGACCCGAACTCGGATCCGTGCTATCCGATACGCTGGGATTGTCTCCAGCTTGAGGATTCGCAACGAAGAGATCAGATCCAATCTGAAGATTTCGAATGGGAGGAGGTCGATGGCAACAACAACGATCTTGGATGGGAGGTGCTCATGGCTTCGAACAGTCTCGGCAGAACTACGGTAGATCCAGAGGATACGGATTCCTATTTGGTAGAAGACCAGGAGACATTTGTGTACACATCGGATTTTGAATCATACGATGTTGTAGTAAGTCATCTCTCAGATCATGATAGTTTCTTGAAATCTAGTCCTCCTGCTGCTAAGTTGATAATTGAAAACCTACCTTCAATTTATCTGACAAAGGATGAATTGTCCAAAGATGAAATTCAATGTGCAGTGTGTAGAGATTCGATCGGTTTGGATCAGAAGGTTAAAAGGCTTCCTTGTATGCATAATTATCATGAGGAGTGCATTTTACCATGGCTCAGTGTGAGAAATACATGCCCCCTTTGTAGACATGAGTTGCCTACAGATGATCCAGAGTATGAAGATTGGAAGGCACAAAGGGTTACAGATTTAAATTTGAGTTTGGATCTGAATATATGAATTTAGTTTTGTGATACTTTGTGAAGAAGTGGTTTTGGGTTAAGTTTGACAGGTAAGTATACGTATTTTGTTTGTTCTTCTGATGTCTTTAAACAGGGAGCAGTGTGCACATTTTAATTTGAGTTGAGGGTTTCATTTTGTAGTCTCATAGGATATTTGGGGGGGTGGGGGCAAAAATCTGAAGTGCGTTGTATAACACTGTCATACCATTGTAATAATGTAGATTGGTGAGGCTGTTTGCGAACAATTTATATGAGTATATAAGAGACTTTATTTATGTGAGTTGTGTTTTTAACTTTTTATTTATAATTGCATTAGTTGGATTCCTCATAAAGTTGCTTTGATTTCTATGGTTTTCCTTTGTTATTATCCTTTTCTATTTCTTGAAACTTGTTCCTTTTACTTTAGCCCTCTATTAACATATGCTTTAAGAATATGTTAAATTGGGATGTTAGTATTTCCTTAATTATCCTCATAACATGCCCTATTTAGAATTTATAAATATTCTTGATCTTTATTTAATTGTAGATTTGGGTTAATTATAAACTTTCAAAGAAATGCTCATGAATACAAACTTTGAAAATTGCCTTTGAAGTTTGACTAGACGAGTCGTGTTAGTTATAACCCATTTTCAAGCAAAGTTGGTAATTAACCATGTAACTTGTTGTTAGGAAGGAACTTGGGATTGATGCTTTACTCTCACCTAATCTTCTCTGTTTGTACTCATCATAGTACTTGGTAATCACACATGTATTGTGGATCTATGATTATGCAGATTTTCTGTGTTTGTCATTTAATACAAGTACCCAATAAAGACAAATTTTGAATGATTAGTTGGTGAAGGGAAAATTTCTCTTTTCCATTCTTTATTCATGACTAATCAATTATGCTTGATTACAAGAAATGAGCATTTTCTGTTATATTGCAGAAAATTAAGTGAAATGGCACCTTTCAAGGTTGTTGGATGATTACTAAATCCTTCATCCAAAGTCCTACGCATCAATAATCTATCAGCAGCTAACCATTGCCAATTCTAACTCAAGCATCCTTCTTTGGATCGAACTGCTTTTACTGGTCAGACAGGCTGGAAAAGTTTTAGGCATTGTCATATTAATGCACAGTTGTTGTTTCATAATATATTGGGGATGCTATGGTAAGCAACTGCATGAGCCCACCTGAAACAATCCTTACCAGTTCCCATTGTCAAACCAGCATTGTTAAGTGACTGTACCAGCCCAATTGTCAGTACGCTTGTGCTGTTATGCAGATGACAAACCCATCTAGATTTAACAAAATTTTATTTTCTCTTTAGCAAAATCAGTATAATTAAGTCTAATATAGAACAATACAAAATGTTTTAAGACGAAATACTGTTATTTCTTGACAGATTTGCCAGTTTCATCCAATGATTAATTTTTCAGATTTTTTATTTTTTATTTTTTTATGATGGAACACAAACATTTTTCTCAAGTTCTTGCAACTCCAGTGATCTCCATTTTCAAAGGAAAAGCTAAATAAACGGATATGCAGTTTTGAATTTCAATTTCATTACTGCACTAGTAAACAATATGATATGACTTGGCAGGCTTAAATATCTTTAAAAATTAAAGCTTTTCTTTTGGTCAGTAGAAAGGTAGAAGTTACTAAGGATGATACAAGAGTGGTTGGCAGGGTGATTTACATTGTGTATTTGGCCGTAGCTAGAAACCGTAGATCATTTATTTGTTTCTTGTTCAATTGTACAATATAATTGGGTTTGTATTGCACATTAAAAAAATTATTTCTTTTCTTAAATTGTGATACTATTGAGCAGCTATGGCAGTTAGTTAATTTAATACCTCTAAAAGATTAAAAATTAGTTAAATTTGTTAGAGAACCAGTTTGATGGACCGTTTGGTTGAAAGTAATAGATTAATTTTTAGAAGAGGAAATTGTAAAACTGTTAAGTACTGATGCCAATATAAGAAATAGATTAATCTGGCTAACTACTGATGTCAAGCTAAGAAAAATGATACATTTTATAAATTACAAGGAGATTTAGTGGAGAGGGGAAGAGGATCATAGGTTGCAGTTGGAATTAAGAATAGGACATGGATTTGGAGGACAATACATTAAACTTTCCACGACTGTGAGGAATAAAGAAGATGAGCAACGAAAAGGTATTGAAATCTGGATATACTATTGAGTATATTTTGAGCTCTTTTCATTGATGATATTGTATGTTATGATGTTGATATTGTTTTTTATTGCGATTTGGTAGGAGAAACACTTGTTATTTGAAACTGATGTAGTGTAAATCCCCACTGGTGCCAGTATGCAGTACCAATTTAACTGTCAGTTTCAATAGAACTGGTACCAATTGAACTGTCAGTTTCAATAGAACTGGTGGTCAGTGGTTACTAACCACTTTTTACAAAAAAAAAAAAGAAAGAAAGAAAAAATCAACAATGAATCTATGTATATTTTAGATCCTGTCTTGTACTGGTATGACCTTGCTTGGTCATAAAATTGGCTTTTCCTATAACAATAATTATTTATTGAGAATTTTTTTTTTCTATAACAATAGTTAAATTAAGTCTATTGCTAGGATTGCTGCATCGGCAGTAATCTCATTAAAATAATATTTCTCTTTTCAGTATGTACTCAATAGGATATGTACATAATTGACACTTTAAGTTAGATGCATGGTTGCTTTCCTTCATTAAAAGTGATAGCTTGAAGATGTTGCCTTCAAGCTGGGAGAAAGCTTGGAATATACCTGTACCAACCATGGCATGCCTCAAGAGCATGTAATTAATGGTCCCACCTGCACTTGGTTGTTTTGCACCCAATTTCCTTTTATTACTGTTACATTCAAACCACGCAAGCTCGACTCAGATAGTTTGGAACATAACAACTAATGACCCATTTTAGCATTTCACCAAAATTGCGACATGTTGTTTGTAAATACTACATAGTCAAATTAGGTTTACTTTGAACTTGACATTCTCCCTTGAATTAATTAGCTTCACCACAACGGCACAACCCACAACGCACAGAGAAAGAGAGAGTTTAAAGAACACAGAGAAAGAGGAGTTAACAGAACTAAAGGATCGTATTAATTTTTTTTATAGAATTAATGATTAATTTGATAAGATTATTTCAGTTAACTTAAGAAGAGGGGAAATATGAAAGGGATGGGGAAATAAGATATTATGAGATTTTGATGGGGAAATTGGAACTTAGAAAAGTTTTAATGGGTACATGAGCAATAGCCAATTCTCCCTTAATTATTCTGGTATTTGAATGATCAGAGAACCCAACCCGGATTTGTTTTGAAACTCGAACACTTAAAGTCTGATCCAATCGAGAATATTTTGAGATTTGAAGTGCGGAAACCGGCCCGTACGCAATGGTAAAATGAATCGAAAAAGATATATAATCAAAGTTTATACATATAATATAAATTCTAAGACCATTTGAGAATTAAGTGACCCTCAACTCAGTGGCTGTCGGGCCGTCCCATGCCAAGTGACACCAAGACGGAACGAAGTCACTCGGCCCTGCTCTGCTCTCACCAATGCATGCGTATGCACGTAAAGTAATAATATATTGTCATATACGAGAAGAAGACAACTAATAACCTAATATTCTAATAATACATATATATAAGATTATTTAATTACTCTACTCCTAAAATACAGTAACTTCAGATTTTTCAGGGTTTATGCAAACCTACAGTCCAAAAAGAATAAATATGCTCTACAGTTTTAATGCAACTACTTAAAAATAAAGTGAGGATGTCAGGTCAGATGGATCGACTGGTAAGAGTACGCCCACGAAAGAAAATAATTCAAATATCCCACACATGTAGGGCTGGAGTCTCTGTGGCTAACCCTCAGCGAAGTCAGCGTGCTCTGTGTATGCTCCCAACTGTAGGTCAGTCGAATCAGTCCAATGATTACGTAATTTAAACTAATTAAAATCTACGCTAAATTATTATAACCCTCGCCCCAGTTAATATGTAAATTAAATTATCAATTATTTTGATTTTATAAAGATTACCGATTCAGTCAGTCCGACTGAACTGGCTAGTCAGATATTAATTACTTTCATGCCATCAAGCTTAGCATTAATTTTAATTCATAAGTCCGTCAGATATTGATTATTCACTTTGATTTAAATTATCTAAATTTTAATTCTAAATAATTTAATTTGAAGATAAATTGCTTGTAAAAATTCTGAAGTCGAAATATTCGCATAATTATTATTCGTGAGTTACAAAAATTTTATACATGTTCTTACCTATTTAATATATCCTAATTACTTAGCTATTTGATTTATTCCAACTTAACTATAATTATTCTAACTGATCGAATTGCAATTTTGAAAGTTAATTTATTATTAAAAATTTCTATATTACTATTCTTATAAAAATGCATAAATTATGTAATTATTACTAAACTAATAAGTATTATAATATGCTTTTAGTTATATTATAATTTAGATACATAAATTGGTTTTACAAAATTTTAGAAAAGAAATGTTTATCTATTTTACGTGTTTTTAATTATTTCTAACTAAGTCGCACAATTCGATATTTTATAACTACTCTAATTTTACGTTTATCTTGGCGTTTCGAATCTAAGTATAAAATAATACTTTTCATTGCTAATTAATTGTCCTTTTTTTAATTAGCAACAAAATTTTTATAAAAGTTTCGAAAAGTTTAAAAGTTTTAATTAAAACTTATTTATTAGAATTTTATTTTATTTAATGTGTTGGGTGATTTATTTTGGTTTGTTTCGAGATCATATCGTGCCCAATCGGGTTATTTTGTATCTGTTCAAATTATGTTATGAGTTATCATCGAGGCATCAAGACTCTGGACGGTATAATCATTTCCCGAGCTAGTTTAAGTTTACGTAAGCATCCAATTTTAATTCGATTCCTTATAAAACTTAAACTTTTAAAAGCGACGTTTTTATCCGATAATTACGCCATTTGAGAAAACCCAAGTACCATAATAATTTCATCCTTTTAAAATTCTGCCAAGCCCATAAATACCAAGGTCCAAGCCTTGTTCTAATTTATTAATAAATTAGAAAATAGGCCCAGCCGAACTGAAAGCCCAAAAGCCTCCTCTTTTATTTATTGTTTGATACAAGGGCCTAAGCCCTTTTCATTTTCAGCCAAAACCCAACAAGGAAAATGAGCCCCTTTCAATTTAAATTGCACATTAGACCCTGAATTTAAAAAAAATCACCCATGTGCCTAAAATATGCACAAATCACCCCAGATCATTTTTATTTACAAGAAGGCTCCTGTCAGTTCAAATACTGGTAAACATGGAAAAACCAGACTAATCACAGCACCACAACAGTACCAACTTTCGGGTAATTAGCACAACACAACCATTTCAACCATGCACAAGACAAGGCAGCAACAAGGCACAAACAAGGCACAAGACAAGGAAACAACAAGGCAGCAGCAAGGCACAAGCCAAGCAGCAGCAAGGCACAAGCCAAGCAGCAACAAGGCACAAGCCAAAGATAAAAATCACACAAGTCAAACCAGCTCAAGCCTTAACACGGCAGCAAATACACAAGCCTATGCCTTTGCCGGGAAAATGAACAACACGAGCAAAGGCAACAATCAATCAAATAAACGAGGTAATTTGAAAAATTACCCGATTTAAGCAAGGCACAAGATGGAGAGGGAAAAACAGCCGGTTCCAAGGAAAGACACCTTGCCTCACAGCCGGTTCCAAACCAACCGGAGCCGGAATCCCAAAACACTGGAAGGGGTTGGCCAAAATTAACATCATACTGAACCGAAACATGTACCAGAACCAACTCAATCTAAATGTAAACAGAAAAATAAATTAAAATCTCAAATTGAAACTAATCCAAATCTTAATATGACTCTCAAATTGAAAAATAACCTGATGTTCTGATGCCAGTGACCTAAAATTTTAGCTAACCCAAATACAATTTGGGCTCTAACATGGCCCATGAGTACAGTAATTCCAAAAAACCAGGCCTTGCTATTCCGGCTCAAATTTGGGCTTTCATTTTTCTTATTCCCTAATCCCTAGTCCTGTAAATTTAATGAAACAACTTTCCTTTTCACTTGTAGATTGCTATAAATATTAAACGGCTCTTGAAATAGCGTCTATTTCATCTTTTTGTTAAAGAAAAGGTTCAACGTAGTGCAGTGTGCTTTAAATACGTGAAAAGGAGCAGAATGAGATTTTTTGTATTACCCTTATATATTTAAGTATATTTTTGTGGATGCTAACCAAACATGAGGCAAAGGATCAAGTGCCATTAAGCTAATCTAGAAAAGTGCCTTCAAGCTTATCTCATAAGCCTAGTATTGTTTCTTGCAAACACTAAAAACTTTGAAATATTTAATATATATATCAACCAACGTATGATTTCGGACTCTTCGATTCTCTAAAGTAGGTTTAATTTATATAATTTGTCATTATGGCATTGAAAAGTACCCCTTTAGACATAGGCAATCTTAAATTTTAATTAGACAGGTGTAATGACACTAATTATATATCCACAGCATGAAAAAGCAGCTTGGCTTCTTGTTTTCGTAGCGGACATTTGTCGAAATCTAGAGGGACTAAAACTACATTACTAATGGTAGAACTTTTGTTAAGGGTGAACATAAAAAAGCAGTCTCCAATTGAGTTCTTTGTGGTCAGCATTTTCTGTTTCTGATAATGCCGATTGGAATTAATGAGGGTAAACCAGCAAAATGGCGCTGCTAACCTAAATATGCACGTAAAATTTGACCTCGAAAGCTTAATTCTCGAAAGCTTAAAAATTATTAGGTATAAGTTTATATAATATTTTTTAAAAAGAGGATGAAAAGTTAGAAAAGAGGCGTCTCGTAGTCGACACTACAAGGCAGCAGCAAAAGTATGAAGGCTTTCGTCACGCGGCAACTTGCAGTTTCCTTACACATCGGCATGATATCGACCTTTATAGTGGTACTGAAATTTGCTTTTACCAAGTGAATTTAACCTCTCTAATAATTGGTCTCTTCAATTCAACTTTATTAGTTTAATGAAGCCTAATTGCCTTTATTATCCACATTGTTAGTGCATTATGACCTTATTAATGCGACTACGCAAGCAAACTCAACAGGCGTGCAAAGTATTGTAAAAGACCTTAAACATAGCACCATTAGGTCTAATTAAAATACTTCAATTGGGCCTTTGTTCAAGAAAGTAGTTCCTTTGATATCTAAATGAAGCATACAAAGAAAGATACTCTTGAGATTCTTCCATCAGTACTAATTAGTTCCGGCTCAAACTCTAATTGATGGTGTATGGTTTATTACCTCTAATCAAGTCTTTGTGATAAAGTAGAACAAAAATATAATTTATAAGAAAATATTGCATGACAAACAAGAATTATTTTGGAATGTATAATTGAGTAATTTACACGAAGCCGCTAGCTAACCACAATACCACATTCAATTATGAGTGGAGATATCCTGTACCGTACATAGATATACCTCGTTGACTAGTTGTGATGCACTACTAACTATAGATTAATTAGGTGAGATGCACTTTTTTTTTCACATGATCAATGGAGAAGGGTCAAAACTAAAACAAAGGTACCAAGGAATCTAGAAAAAATTCTTGACCCCCCTTTGTTTTTGTTTTGAAGAAAAACATGGGTCTAGCCCATCTTCCTCTTTCTTTTTTTTTTAAAGGTTCATCTTCCTCTTTCTTATTAATTATATTATATCAAATGAAAGTATAAAATCCTGAGCAGTGGAAAGAACAATGTTAGGAAAAGAAACATAATTATGTTTATGAGTTGCATACTGTAAAAAATGCAGGACATATTCTAAATTAATAGGGATCAATTAATTTAGATGTAGTTGGAGCTTGAATCAATGGCTTCCTTTGAAATCAGCTTAATTAGTAGCTTATTAATTACTTGAGCTACTAGTTGGGTTCAACCACATTTTTTTTATAATTTCATTTGACATCACTTGTTTTGTTAAATCTCTTGCAGATTTTACTCTTTACCCACTAGACATAAAGGGAGCTGGCCTAAAGTTTTTGTTTGGAGAAATAAGGAAGACAGATGTGGATTGGATTGGCAATCTATGGTGCATTTAGCACCAAGCAATACTTGATTTCACTATGCCTAACGTTGTCACTTGCCTTTCCCCTTTGGTCCCACCCCAAGGCGTCCCTTCATTGCAGCAAGGGCTTTAATTAAGTTTGCAAATTAAAAAATTAACCAACATAAATAATGGGATTAGTGATACAAAAATCCTCCTGCATTGCATACATTCCATGGAAACAGTTGGATGACATTTTTTTCTTGTACTCATAAACAAATAACATACTTTTGAGCATGTTTCCACAAGGATATATGGAAACATAAGATGATAAGAAGACTGAGAGAAGCATTGAGCAATGCTGGGCCCAAGAAGGCATTTTCTAATTTTATGCATGATCAGGGATACTAATTACATCTCTAGCAATTAATTAACATTTTTTATATTTGAGAAATGTTCTGGTACGCGAGCCACCAAATCCGAGTCTGTCCCCGAATTGATTTAACTGGGTTTAACCGTCCGCTAATAACAGTAATTTACTAATTTGCCATTAATTAACGCATCGCTATATTAACGCATTGCTGTTTTAATTTGATTATTTTAAACGTTAGCTTTTCATGCTTTTCTATTGTGTTTTAATTTCGTGGACAGTTTGTTAGGAGCAGTTGTAATCATCAATCCCCGAGCTAGTCCCCCAGCTTGTTAACGGTCCTCTAATCATTTGCTAACTACTTAAGTACTTTAACTAGTTAAACTAGTTATAAGTACTTTAAAGTAC